>NC_141696.1:305772350-310572350 GCF_964263255.1 Lissotriton vulgaris
TGCAACGGGAATTGATAATGAGGGGGCTTTACTTAAAACATTAAGGAAGAGTCTGGAGTTATCCGAAGTAAGGCGGCCCTTAACAAAACCACATTGCTCTTTCCCTATGAGGTGTGGTAGGAGTGGGTCGAGGCGAAGAGCTAATAATTTTGCAAAAATCTTATAGTCCACATTAACTAAAGATATAGGTCGATAATTTTTACAAAACTTAGGGTCTCTACCGTCTTTAGGGATAAGGCATATGGTAGCGTCCTGAAATGAGCCTTGGGCCGATCCAGTAGAACAAAAAGACTGAAAAAGAAATAGAAGTTTGGGTAAAAGGAGATCTGAAAAATGTAGGTAGAATTCAACTGGAAAGCCGTCAGGTCCTGGGGTCTTGCCTTTAGTGAGGGAGGATAAAGCAGTGGACAACTCTGAAATAGTGAGATCAGTATCAATGGCCGAAAAATTAAGGTGGGAGGTGTCTGGCTGAGGTATGTTATCAAAATAAGATTGAATAAGCTCTGGGGTGGGGGGATTCTCAGGGGTATATAAAGATTCATAAAAAGAGTGAAATTGTACCAAGATTTCTGCATCTGTATGAAGAAGAATGTTAGAGGGGGAATAGATAGAATCAATATTAGTTCGTTCTTTACGCGATTTGAGATAGTTAGCCAATAGTTTACCTGATTTATTGCGACCTCCATAGTATCGGGCGCTGCTCCGGAGGAGAAAGGAGGAGGCTGAATCTGTGGTAAGCTTGTTAAAAGCAATCTTAGCCTAAGAAGCTCAGGAGACATATGTTTAGTAGAGGATGTATAGAATTGATGTTCCAGCGCTTTAATGTGTGCAAGGGTAACTTTACGTTTTTGAAGGAATTTTTTCTTCTTTTTAGAGACAAAATCAATAATAAAACCTCGGGCTGTGGCCTTGAAGGAGTCCCAAAGAATATGAGGGGGGTATCAGGTGTAGAGTTAAGTTGAAAAAATTCAGAAGCAAAAGAACGAAAAGAGGAGGAAAGAGAGGATCAGTAAGAAGAGAAGGGTTGAAACGCCATCGAGAAGATTTAGGAGTAGGAGGAAGAAGGTCAAAAACAGTAATAATAGGAGCATGGTCAGAGATAACAATAGGTTCAATAGAAGAGGATATAAGGTGTTGAGATAGAGATGAAGACAGAAAAATGTAGTCCAAACGAGAGAAAGACGCATGAGGAGGAGAGAAAAAGGAAAAATCCATAACGTCTGGGTGAGTGAGTCTCCATGAGTCCACAAGATGAATTTGAGTGATAGTGTCAAGGAATTGTTTATGTGGTTTATGAGGGGAAAAACGAACAGAAGATTTACGGTCTAAAAAGGGGTCAATGATCTGGTTACAGTCTCCACCTAGTAGGAAAGAATCATCTTTATATTGAATACATTTTGCTGTAATGGAGGGCCAAAAAGAGGAGTCAAAACATGTAGGGCCGTAAACATTGAACACAGTAATTGGGATAGCATTAATGAGTAGTTTGGCTAAAATCCAACGCCCCTCATCGTCCTTTTCTTCTAGCAATACTTTACACTGAAGGCGTTTATGAATCAAAATAGCCACCCCGTTCTTTTTCTGAGAAGCAGGAGAGAATAAAACAGTTCCAACCCACAATCGCTTTAGTTTTAAGGATTCAATATCTGAGAGGTGGGTTTCTTGAATAAGAACAATATCTGGATTGTAAGAAGATAGGTGGGAAAGTACTCTTTGCCTTTTGATAGGGTGATTAAAACCTTTCACATTCCATGAAACAACTTTGAAGGCGAAAAATTAGTAAATTGATCAAAATCGAAAAATGCAAAAACATACTGTACATTTAGTAATTCAAACTGTAGAGAGATAATAACCATAACCATAACCATAGAGATCATTAAAAAGGTAGAAGGAAGGAGGGGTAGAAAATGAAAAAGAGAAAGAAAAGGGGAAGAGGAGAGGGGTAGAACCAGGGAGAGAAGATCAGTAAAGGAAGGAGAAGGAAGAAAAGAGAGACAGCATAGAAGACAGTACAAATCCCAAAAGGATGACTGTATTGAACATACCTGGAGGGGGAAGTACACACAGGGGGAGGGTGGGGAGGTGGTGATGCGTTACAAGACGGACGGACCAGGATCAGGAGCAGAACCACACCGAGACCGCACAAAAAGGAACACAGGATGGGACAAAATGGTGAAGGGAGCATCCGATACATATCCGTCTGGGGAAAAAAGAAAAACTGTTAACATACATACGGAACATGTGACATTAAAAATAGATCCAGAATTTAGAAAGAAACAATAGGTGAATAAAGAGACGCAAGAGAAAGACATTCAAAGAGAAGATAAGGAAAATGAAAAGGTGAAGATTGAGATAAGGAATGTAGAGAAGTACATGAATTCAGAGAAAGATTACTAGAGAACAAAACATGAAGACAACAAAAGTCAAAGTTCAGCCACTGGTCGAAGCAGAGGAGGAGGCGTCCATTCCTTCTTCATTCTGTAAAAGGAGAAAATTCCGAAGCTCTCCAGGTTCCTGAAATGACCAAGTCTTATTACGATAAGTGACTCTGAGAGTACAAGGGTGAAACAGGCCATATCTTGCTCCCAGAGAACGTAGAGAAGGACGCATAGCCAGAAATTCTTTACGTCTTGATGCAGTGACATTAGAGACATCTTGAGATAGGTACACTCGTTGACCTTGCCAAGTCACTTGTTTTTTGTTCCTTGCTGCTGAAAGAATCAAAAGAAGATCCGTGTACTTCAAAAAGAGGATGATGACTCCACGAGGTTTGGAAGAAGAATCTGTTCTTGCACCTAATCTATGGGCCCTCTGTATACTGATGGATGTAGAAGGGGGCAAGTCCAAAAGTTTCGGTAGGAAGGTGGTAAAGAAAGTCACTGGATTGTCACCCTCAAGATTTTCCGGCAGATTGTAAATACGGAGGTTGTTTCTTCTATTGCGATTTTCCAAATCTTCTGTATGCTTTTGTAGGGAAAGGACAGTCCTTTCCAATGCCACAATGCGTTGCGTGTTGGATTGAAGTTCAGGGATATGAAGCTCAACAGTAGAGATTCGGGCATCCATGGATTCCCATTTGTCTTTCAAAAGCTGCATATCCGTACTCGTCTTTTCAATAAAGGGACGCATTGCTCGCAGTTCCTCCAAAATCTGATCAATAGATGAAGCCGGAGGGTTATCCTCTGGTGTCGGAGAATTTTGTTTAAGGCGCTTGCCTGATGTAGCCGGTGGAGAGGGCTTACCAGCAGATGAGTGAGCCAAAGATGATTTTTGAGACGACATTTTGGCAGAGCAATGCGACTTAGGTGTACCAGATGAAGAACCCACCAAAGTGTTCACAGAGGGTGTAAATACAAATTGAGGTTTACGTATCCTCACCATAGAAATATTTTATCGTGCCAGTAGGTAATCTCTGCTGCAAGATAGTTGAAGCGCCGTGGGATAGAAGACGTTCCCAAAAAAGATAACAAATGTAGAGGAGAAAGTGGAGCTATCTCCTGAGGAGGCAATTGAATTCGTAAAAGAGAGCGTCCGGGAAGTGGGGTGAAAAAAAAATAAAAAATACTGGCATCTGAGAGAGATAGGGTGGTGCGTCATAAAGCAGCTGAGGCAGAAGGCAATATGTAGAAAAAGTCCCAAAAAGAATTAGGAAAGCGCCATGAGGAGGAGTATGAGGAGTAGCGCTGAGGGCTGAAAAACGTTCACAGAAGAAAGGGCGGGTCTCCAAGGTGAACCGCTACGTTAATGTGCGTCAGCAACTTTGCCTCAGTGAAAGGAGAAAAAGGAAAAAAAATACGTAGTAGAAAGTCACCACATGAGTTTGCTCACCGCCTAAGGCTGCATGTCGAGGGTCGTTGGTGTCCAGAGACACGTCGTGTTGTTGTGCTGTGACGAGGTCCGAAGATAGAGGTCCGGGGGATGAGGGGACCTTAAAATGGCGGCTCCGTGAGGAGCAGTCAACACATCGCGGAGACGGACGAAAACGGCACCTTCAGAGCCGAAAAGCCGCTCCGCTTGTTTCCCCAAGGCTCCGGTAGCTGAATCCGGCAACGGTGTTCAAGAACGTTCCCGTTCACATGGGAAAGTTCGTTGCGGCGCTAAACGATTTGGCGGAGCTCTGCACCTAGCCGGCCATCTTGCGCGGCACCTAAGCCACGCCCCCTAACTACAGATTTCTAATGAACAACTAGAGGGCTAAAATTGTATATTCATGAAAAAATGTACACAATGTTGCTGAATAGGAGATATTCAATGTATAAATGTTCCTATGGAACGGATGGTTACCAATATGTGAGAGGAGGTACAGGGATTTAGTCGTTTATGATATAATAATACATTTTGAATGGCTAACAATAGTCAATGCAAGAGATGCCTACCAAAGTCCAGCATCCATTTTCTATATCTATTTCCTCAGGTTATTCATCCTCTCTCTCAATTAATACCTCCTCAGTTTTACAGTTGTAGCATCTTGGTAGATATAAAATGCTTTTTAATATTTATTTTAATGAGCAGCAGTAGTTTTTCTGAAAATTAAGAAAGTCATTTGCTGACTGTTCTCAAATAAGTTGTTGTTTGACACCTCCCTTAATGAGCGTGCACTGGCTTCAAGATCCTTTTTTACATGAGTTAAATATAATAAACTGATAAATCACATATATATATATCAAGGGCTCTCGAGCACGAAACGCGTCATCTGTCGATTGCTGATTTGGAAATTTATGGTTGAATAAAGAAAATCTTGCCTGATAAAAAGAGGTTCGCTTCTCCTTCTTCGCCACCGAGGCTTTGGTGGAAGTGGTCGGAGTGTTTGCCTGATATATATTACCTACTGGCGGTCGCCAGTAGGTATATATAGTTAGGAACTAGTTACCATAGGAAATTCCGAACATTCTATTGGGAATAACTTTAGCGCCGATTGAGGGATCTGCCTGTAATTTTCTTTAAATTTGCCTCGCTGTGCTCCGCTCCTTTCCTTAAAGTTTCAGGAGGATTCGTCAAGTAGGGGCCGAGAAAAAGGGGGGTCCCAAAACATGTTTTCCCCATGTTAATTTCCATAGGGACTTTCTGACAAGACTACAGCTCGAACGGCTGAACGGAATTATACCAGATTTGGAAAAATGGTAGGGACTGGTATGCAGCAGTGCCTTTTGTATGTTTGGTGTAAATCCCTCCAGTAGTTTTTGAGAAAATTGAATTTGAAATTTTTCAAATGGCATTTTCTATGGGACCTTTAGACACGGCTACAGCCCGAAAGGCTTAACGGAATTACACCAAACTTGGCAAAATGGTAGGGACAGGTATGCAGTAGTGCCTTTTCTATATTTGGTGAAAATCCCTCCAGTAGTTGTTGAGAAAATGAATTTGAGCAAATTATATATCTATATGCGCTCAACATTCTATTGGGAATAACTTTGGCGCCGATTGATGAATCTGTTTGTAATTTTCCAGAATTTTGGCCAGCTCCGCTCCACTCCGTCCCTGAAACTTTCGGGGGGATTCGTCAAGTGGGGACCAAAAAGGGGGTCCCAAAAAGTGTTTTCCCCATGTTAATTTCCATTGGGACCTTTAGACACGGCTACATCCCGATCGGCTGAATGGAATTACACCAAACTTGGCAAAATGGTAGGGCCTGGTATGCAGATGTGCTGTTGCTCTGTTTAGTGAAAATCCCTCCAGTAGTTCTTGAGAAAATTGAATTTGAAATTTTTCAAATGGCATTTTGTATGGGACCTTTAGACACGGCTACAGCCCGAACGGCTGAACGGAATTACCCCAAACTTGGCAAAATGGTAGGGACAGGTATGCAGTAGTGCCTTTTCTATATTTGGTGAAAATCCCTCCAGTAGTTGTTGGGAAAATTAAATTTGATCAAATTATATATCTATATGCGCTCACCGTACGGGCACCATACGCGCACCCTTACGTGCGCGAGCGAGTTTCTGATTGGCTGGCAGTCAACTGTCAACATTCCAAACTGTCCAAACCTGGAAGTGTTGGCCACCATCTTGTTTTTCAGGAGAACTGAGGCACAAGATAGCCCAAAACAAGAGTGGAAAACACAAAAAGGGGGCAGGGTTGAAACCCCTCAACCCTCTAGCCCTTCTCAGGGGGTCCCAAAAGGACCCCCAAGGGCAAAAAAACCCGCCCAAAAAAACGCAGGATACGCGCACCGTGCTCGTACCCCGCGATTTAAAAAAAATTACTTTTTTTGCACTTGATGGTACTTCTGGGACCCCTGAGAAGGGCTAGGGGGCCAGGGGGTCTCAACCCTGCACCCTTTTCGCGTTTTCACTCTTGTTTTGTGCTCTCTTGTGCCTCACTTCTCCTGAGAAATAAGATGGCTGCTCAGGTGGTCCCAGAAGGATAATAACATATATAAACGTTATCCGCTATTAGTATTAGCATTTACAAAACCTTTGAAATTTATTGAAAAAAAAATATAGGTTTCAAGCCTTATATAGTTAGGAATTAGCATTTAAAAAACCTTGCAAATTCACTTAAAAAATCATAGATTTCAGAACTTATATAGTTAGGAATTAGCATTTAAAAAACCTTGCAAATTCACTTAAAAAACCATAGGTTTCAGGCTTTATATAGTTAGGAATTAGCATTTTAAAAACCTTGCAAATTCACTTAAAAAACCATAGGTTTCAGGCCTTATATAGTTAGGAATTAGCATTTAAAAAACCATTGAAATTGCTCCTATATAGTTAGTTGGACTAACTATATTTCGCGCACCCACAATCCACTGCTGATGATGTCACATATTACATCATTCATGACATGGTCAGTGACATCACTGATGACATCACTGATGACATCTCAAATGACATAAATGCTAATTCCTAACTATATAAGGCCGGAAACCTATGGTTTTTTTAAGTGAATATATATATATATATATATATATATTACCTACTGGCGGTCACCAGTAGATAGTTATGGTTAGGACCTACTTTCCATAGGAAATTCACAACAACTTTTTGGAATAACTTTGGCGCCGGTGGACGAATCTTTGCGAATTTCTCCAAGAAAATGGCCTGCTCGGTTCCGCTCCTTTCCTGAAAGATTGGGGTTGATTCGTCAAATGGGGCCGGAGAAAACAGGGGGTCCCAAACGTGTTTTCCCCATGCAATTTTCCATAGGGAACGGCTGAACGGAATTACACTAAATTTGTCAGAGAGGTAGAGTTCGGTTCGCAGATTGTGCTTTTTGTTCAATGGTGTAAATCCGATCAGTAGTTTCAGAGAAAATTACAAGTAAAATCATAGCGATATCTAGAGACAGAGTTCTACACGCGTACGAAGATCAGTTCAATTACGAGGGCGAGCTGCATGCTGATTCGCTGTCAACTGTCTGTAAACACTCGAAACCAGGAAGTTTTGGCGGCCATCTTGTGCCTCGGTAGAACCGAGACACAAAAAAACAGTGAAACAAAGTTGAGAAATAAGGAAAGGGGGCAGGCTAGAAACATTCTGACCTTCTAGGCATGCTCAGGGGGTCGTACATGGATATTTTAGGTTCTTTTTTTTGTTTTTTAAAAGAAAAATCGTGGCGTACACGTACGGAAACTGTACAATTACGAGCACGAGCTGCATGCTGATTGGCTGTGAACTGTCTTTCAGCACTCCAAACCAGGAAATGTTGGCAGCCATCTTGTTCGTCGCTAGAACCGAGTCACAAGAAAACAGTAAAACAAAATTGAGAAATAAGGAAAGGGGGTAGGGTAGAAGGAATCTGACCCTATAGGCTTGCTCAGGGGGTCATACATGGATGTTTAGGCTATATATATATATATATATATATATATATATATATATATATTTTTTTTTTTTTAAAGAAAAATCGGGGCATACGCATACGGAAATCTGTACAATTACAAGCACGAGCTGCATGCTGATTGGCTGTCAACTGTCTGTCAGCACTCCAAACCAGGAAGTGTTGGCAGCCATCGTTTATTTTGAAGTATGCAGGGGGCTCATGGCTCTTCTACATTCTTCGGGGACGCCACCTTCCTGGGGCAGTAACATTTAAAATAGGGGGGTCCGTGATGGCACAGATTTCCCAGCTCCGGGGACTTCCACTTCTCTGGACTTTTTAATGTTGGGAGGGGGTCACGCGGCTCCCTTATTGGAGCCCTTGATGGCCCTGGGGACCATCATTTCTTGCAGTGTCTCGGGGTGCTTATCCCCGGGACACTGCTGTTTGCTATGGTAGGGCGGGAGTGCTGCGGCTCCCACTTTAGTAGAGCAAACCTGATTACTATTTGAAAGAGAGAGCAAGTTAATTTGCTGTCTCTTTCAAGTAGGAAAGCAAATTGCTTTTCATTAGAGAGAGCAGCATGTAAGCTGCTCTTTCTGAGAAAACAATGCCTGCTCTCGAAGGATGTGGGGAGCCCGCTGGGATCGTGGGGGCATTGGCGTTCTCCCCACGGTCCCTAACTGTTATTTTTTGAGTCCCGGGGCATTGGGTACCTTTGCATTTTTACATATAACTTCTGCAAAATCTTTTTTTGTGTTGGGGAACAGAGTATTACTCCAGGGACTTTGTCATCCATGTATCTTTTTTACTTTTTCTTTATTTGAATTCTGCTTTATTTGCAGTATGTTTCTACCTTTCTTCACAATGAGTTCCACAGCATAGCGCCCGTTGCAGTGTTCTTAGCCTTTTGTTTTTTTTGGTGACTTACCAGTTTGTGTTCAAGATTCGATTACCTATTTGTGTTGCTTTCCTTTGTGTATCTTTTATGCAGCCTTTTTTGTGTATGTTCTTTTGTATCTAACTTTATTTATTGAGTGCTTCATCCAGTGTATGATATATAAATATAGGAGTACATCTGTAGACATGTAGTTTACTCCTTTCCTTTGCCTCCCTCTACTCTAATTGAGAACGTAATGGGATGAGTCAAACTAAGGTAGTGCTGTCGTCATTGTTTTAAGTTTGCAAAAAAGTAGGTAGTATAAAGAAATAAATAAAGCACTTGACACAATGCAGAGTGACACTGTATTTATTGTATTTAATTTTAGAGTATTTTGAAAATAATATACACTCATGTAGAAAATGTTTCTTTCATTGTAAGAATTATTTTTAAGATATTTCATATGAATCACCACATATGCTGATATTACAGTGAAGATAAAATTAAGGGTTTATGTTTTTGTACAAGGATGTACAACATAAGAAATTCAGTATAGAAAATCAATAAAACAATTTGGAAGGCAGTTTCGAAATTAGTAACAGTGTCATAGAAGAGCTAAACATAATTTTTATAAGTAGGGAGAATGAAGAGGAAGATATAAATGCTGTAGATATCAGCTGTTATTTCCTAGACTAAACTTTAGATGCTGATTTTGTGGAAGCATTAGATGACATCGAGTATGATGATATGAGTTTTGAAATTGATAATGAGAAATATGAAATACATGATAAAATTATTTTAGAAGCTCTATTTAGTTATGAGAGGTTATATTCTTCAGTCTTCAAACCACTTTATTTGATTAATAAAAATCATAATAGTACAAATACAAAACACGAGACAATTCAATACATCTAGGCGATATAAAACTGTAGATGATTAGTAGACAGATATATATAAATGATTTAAAACTAGAAAGATATATCAAATAAAAGAAATTAATGGTATTTAAAAATTTAGTAGGAATACACAGTTCAATCATCAGTGGGAATCTGTGTTTCCTAAGGCGAACAGCAGCAATAAGAAAACGAGCAATGTTAAAAATGTTCCAGGTATTGTCTAACAATTAAAGGTACATTAGTGCTAGTCTAAACTGAAGAAAGCCCTGGCCCCTCAAAAGTGGAATTGAAGTCTTCTTCCTAATTTCAGTATACAAATCAGAGAACATTATAAAGTGGATATTGTTTTGATTTGAGAAACTATCACAGTTGTGTTGTGTTTGGCTGAGGTAGTGGCTATAATAAAAAGGCTTTATAAAGGGCATTGACGTTTAATCAAAATATGAAATTCAGGAGTTATTAATAACTCCAGTCAAAAAAGGCAGCAAGTAGGTGTGTATATTTGTGGATGATGTGTTGATTGAGTGGAAGATGAAAAAGGTGAAAATTAAGAAAGGCAGCAGACGTTGAAACTATGCACTGCCTTGTAAAAGAAGTGGGTGCTTTGTGTTTCAGGCCATTATAGACTGTGAGTCGGATTCCGTAGTGGGACCCTGAGAAACTGTCAGTACATCTAAGGAGGGAAGCAACTGTTTAAATTACATACACTGTACAGTAGAATGGGCGCAATAAAGGACGTAAGTGTGCAAATTATGCACTGTCATTCATCGGTAGTAGTTACCAAGAAGGCTCAATAAAGGGTCTGCACTTTGAATTTGTATTATAAGAAGAATTGATAACCGCAGCCAAGAAAGGCAGCCATTGTGCAAATGTTTTACTGCTTTTGGCCGGGGGAGTAGCTACAACAAAAAGGCTCGATAAAGAGCCATGACTTTGAATCAGAATATGAAATTAAAGAAGAATTGATAACCCCAGCTAAGAAAGGTAGCAAGTCTGTAAATTTCTCTGTGCTGTTGGCCGGGGTAGTTGTTACAACAAAAAGGCTCGATAAAGGAAGGGCTTGCACTTTGAATACGGATATGATATAGAACAATAGTTAATAACCACAGCCAAGAAAGGCAGCAAGTACGTGTGTGTATGTTTAGATGATGTGTTGATTGGTTGGAAGATGAATAATGTAAAAAGTAAGAAAGGCTGCAAATGTGGAAATTACCTACTGCCTTTAGGCGAGGTAGTAGGTACCACAAAAAGGCTTCGTAAAGGGCGTTGATCAGAATATGAAATTAAAGAACAATTGATAACCCCTAGGAAGAAAGGCAGCAAGTGCAACATTTTCAACTGTCTTCTGCCGGGGTAATATGTACATGAAAAAGGCTTGTTAAAGGGTCTTGACTTTGAATCAGAATATGACATTGAAGAGTAATTGATAGCTTCAGCCAAGAAAGGCAGGAAGTAAGTGTGTGTATGTGTGGATGATGTGTTTATTGAATGGAATATGAATAAGGTAAAAATTAAGAAAGGGTGCAGACGTGCAAAGTAACCACTGTCTTTTCAGTTAAATAGATCATTGAATTCCCAGCTCATTACACAGACTGTGCGTTGGAAGAAATGATGCAGGGGTGGAAATTACCCATTGCTATTCACGGGAAGTAGTTATCAAGAAGGCTGAATAAAGGGCCTGTACTTTGAATTTGTATTACAAGAAGAATAATTGATAACCGCAGTCAAGAAAGGCAGCAAGTGTGCATCTAAGGCAACAAAGTACTGTGGAGTGTGTGATGATGTGTGGTCCAAGCAGGACGCATTGGTAGCAAAATCTTTGAAATCAAGTTTTCTAATATATATTGGTTGTCCATTCACAGAAGTGAGTTGAAGTATATCTTCAAAAAGTATTTTTTTCTAAATAAGTCATCTCATTGAATACGGTCACATGGTGATGATTTGTGGTGTAGTGAGTTAGTAATACCTTTGGCGCTGAGCTTGAACGTATCCTGTGATGATGTGTGGTAGGGGGGAGGTACAGTAATTGAAGTAATGTCTTTTGTTGATTAAATTCTGCATTCATTCCATTTAAAAGGGACAGTATGTCTCACTGTGACATAAAAGTGTTCACTCTTGTTTGTGATTATTTATGGTGCGCTGAGTAAGTAGTATCTTTGGCTGTGAACTTAAATGTTCCCTGTGCAGTGAAGATTGAAGGTAGTTGTTAACAGACATAGACGAATGGTTTTTGTCACTTATTTAAACAAAATGTGAAACACATATAGTAGAATTTTGTCTGCATTAAATAAATGATAGCTGAATTTCCTAGTGTTCAAAGTTTAAGAAAATGTGAGGATATTGTGCAATTGTCTGTGTTTTAAGTAAATCAAGATTGTATTGAATGTTTTCTGTAGTGCTGGCGCTTTTGGTATCTAGTTGTGAACTCTACTGAGCGCAGAATAGATTGAAGGCACTTCTCAGCACACATAGTGAAGAGAAATTTACATGGAAAACTGAATTGAAGTTGTGAATCCAGCTCTCCGCAGTGTAGATTGAAGGCAGTTGTTGACACAAAGATTGATGAATGCTATTTTGTCATAGTTAAGAGAATCGGAGGACACAGTATATTTGTCTCTGCCTTAAGGAACTCAAGGCTGATTGCAATGCTGTCCTTAATGTAGAAGGAAAGCTGATTTGAAGTTGTGAATACAGCTGTCCCCAGTATAGATTGAACACAGTTGTTGAGACAAAGATCAATGAATGCTATTTTATCTTAGTTAACAGAGTCTGAGGACACAGTATAATTGTCTCTGCGTTAAGGAAAGCAAGGCTGAATATAATGCTGTTCTTAATCTAGAAGGAAAGCTGATTTGAAGTTGTGAAGTGAGCTGTCTGCAATGTAGATTGAGGGCAGTTGTTGACATAAAGAGTGATGAATGCTATTTTGTGAAAGTTAACAGTATCTGAGGACACAGTATAATTGTGTCTGTGTTAAGGAAAGTAAAGCTCAATACAATGGTGTCCTTAATTTAGAAGGAAAGCTGAATTGAAGTTGTGAACCCAGCTGTCCGCAGTGTATATTGAAGGTAGTTGTTGACAGAAAGATTGGTCAATTCAAGTTATAAACCCAGCTGTCCGCAGTGTAGATTGAAAGCAGTTGTTGACACAAAGATCGATGAATGCTATTTTGTCACAGTTAAGAGAATCGGAGGACACAGTATAATTGTATCTGACTTAAGGAAAACAAGGCTAATTGCAATGCTGTCCTTAATGGAGAAGGAAAGCTGAATTGAAGTTGTGAATACAGCTGTCCCCAGTGTAGATTGAATGAAGTTGTTGTCACAAAGATCAATGAATGCTATTTTATATAAGTTAACAAAGTCTGAGGACACAGTATAATTGTCTCTGCGTTAAGGAAAGCAAGGCTGAATATAATGCTGTTCTTAATCTAGAAGGAAAGCTGATTTGAAGTTGTGAAGTGAGCTGTCTACAATGTAGATTGAGGGCAGTTGTTCACACAAAGATTGATGAATGCTATTTTGTGAAAGTTAACAGTATCTGAGGACGCAGTATAATTGTGTCTGTCTTAAGGAAAGTAAAGCTCAATACAATGGTGTCCTTAATGTAGAAGGAAAGCTGAATTGAAGTTGTGAACTGAGCTGTCCGTAGTGTAGCTTGAAAGCTCTAGGGGCAGTTATAGATGAATACTATTTGTGACATTCTTCTACAAAATCGGAAGACATATAATCCATTAGTCTCTACCTTAAATAAAGCAAGGCTGAATTAAATGTTTTGTGTAGTATTGGAGCTCTTGCTAAGTTTTAATTTTTACTGACCGCAGAATATATTAATGGTTGTTGTAAGGACAGATATTGAAGATAATTTTAATTCTACAGCTGAGTTGAAGTTGTGAACTGAGCTGTCCGTAGCGTAGATTGAAGGCAGTTGTTGACACAAAGGTCGATGAATGCCATTTAGTCACAGATAATAGAATCTCAGGGTACAGTATAATTGTGTGTGCTAATTCAATGCTGTCCTTAATGTAGAAGGAAAGTTGAATTCAAGTTGTGAACTTGGCTGTCCACAGTGTAGATCGAAGGTAGTTGTTGACAGAAAGATTGATGAATGCTATTTTGTCACAGTTAACAGAATGTGAGGATTAGTACAATTCTCTCTCCCTTAAGGAAAGCAGGGCTGAATACAATGCTGTCCTTAATGTAGAAGGAAAGTTGAATTCAAGTTGTGAAGTCGGCTGTCCACAGTGTAGATCGAAGGTACTAATTGACACAAACATTGATGAATGCTATTTTGTACAGTTAACAGAAAGTGATGACAGAGTAAAATTGTCTCTGCCTTAAGTAAAGCAAGGCTGGATTCAATGCTGTAATTAATGTAGAAGGAAAGCTGAATTGATGTTGTGAACCGTGATGTCTGCAATGTATATT
The DNA here is from genome assembly GCF_964263255.1 of Lissotriton vulgaris. Lineage (NCBI taxonomy): Eukaryota > Metazoa > Chordata > Amphibia > Caudata > Salamandridae > Lissotriton > Lissotriton vulgaris. The sequence continues at coordinate 305,786,312 of NC_141696.1, forward strand.
GAATGTGCTACTCGACACAAACATTGATGCATGTTATTTTGTACAGTTAACGGAATCTGAGGACATAGTACAATTGTCTGTGCCTTAAATAAATTGAGACTAATATGTGGTACTCTGTTTTAACAGTTTGCAGCATTCTTAAATGCACAAAGGCAAGCATTAAGTTTGATACCGTGCTTATGTCATAAATAATGAGAAGTTTTATTTTCTTCAAGAGTCTTCACAACAAGCTTTTCCAGATATCTTGTGGTATTGTAATTTGTTGTTATGTTCCATAGGTAGTATAAGTAAATGATGTAATGTAGCATTGGTAATGTTAACATTTGGTTATATTTTTAATATAAGGAAGTTATTACAAATATGCATTAGGGAAATGAATAAGTACAATAAAAAGTTTTGATAAAGGTCCTTGACTTTGAATCAGAAAATGAAATTGAACAATAATTGATAAACCCTAGCCAAGAAAGGCAGTTAGTGTGCAAATTTTCACTGCCTTCGGCCGGAGTTGTAGGTACAACAAAAAGCCTCAATAAAGGGCCACAAGTTTGTATCAGAATGTGAAATTCACGAATAATTGATAACCCCAGCCAAGGAAGGCAGCAAATGTACAGATTTCCGCAGTGGGAGCCTGAAAAACGGGTATCTCATCTAAAGAGTTAAGCAAGGGGACAAAGTACACACACTGTGCGGTAGAAAGGACGCAAGAAAGGACGCAAGTGTGCAAATTACCCACTGCCATTCTCGAATAATAGTTACCAAGAAGGCTGAATAAAGGTCCTGCACTTTGAATTTGTATTACAAGAAGGATAATTGATAACCCCAGCCAAGAAAGGCAGGAAGTGCGCATATTACCCACTGCCATTCATGAGTAATAGTTACCAAGAAGGCTCAATAAAGGGCCTGCACTTTGAATTTGTATTACAAGAAGGATAATTGATAACCCCAGCCAAGAAAGGCAGCAAGTGTGCAAATGTCCCACTGCCTTCGGCCGGGGTAGTTGATACAATAAAAAGGGCTTGATAAAGGGACTGCAGTTTGAATAGGAATATAAAATTGAACAATAGTTCATAACCCCTTCGAAGAAATGCAGCAAGTGTACAAATTTCCCACTGCCTTCTGCCAGTGCAGCATCTATATGAAAAAGGCTTGATAAAGGGCCTTGACTTTGAATCAGAATATGAAATTGAACAATAATTGATAATCCCAGTCAAGAAAGGCAGTAAGTGTCCAAATTTGCCAGTGCTTTCAACTGGGGTAGTAGGTACAACAAAAAGGTTCAATAAAGGGCCACAAGTTTGAATCAGAATATGACATTGAAAAATAATTGATAAGTTGAGCCCAAAAAGGTAGCAAGTTGGTGTGTGTTATGTGTAGATGATGTGTTGATTGAGTGGAAGATAAAAAAGGTAAAAAATTAGAAAGGCTGCAGACGCACAAACTATCCACTGCGTTGTCAGGGAAGTGGATCTTTGGTTTTCCACCTCATTATACGGATAGGGCATCGAATTTTGCAGTGGGAGCATAAGAAATGGGTACGACATCGAAGGAAGCAATGTAAGTGCATTAAATTACCATTGTTGGTGGTAGGGCTGAAAAATTAGAACACCGGGCCCATTTCAGGGACTTTACATTGAATTAGAATAATACTTGGCAAAGGCTGCTTGAAAGTTAGGAGGTAGGTGTGTTTCAGGTAGTGGATGTAGAATAAGGTGAAAAGGAAGAAAGGTAGCAGATGTGGAAACAACACACTGCCTTGTAAAGGAAATGGGTGTTTGGTTTTCCAGTCCATTACAGACTGTGAGTCGGATTCCGCAGTGGGAGCCTGAGAAATGGGTATCTCATCTAAGGAGTTAAGCAAGTGCACAAAGTACACACACTGTGCGGTAGAAAGGACGCAAGAAAGGACGCAAGTGTGCAAATTACCCACTGCCATTCTCGAATAATAGTTACCAAGAAGGCCGAATAAAGGGCCTGCACTTTGAACTTGTATTAGAAGAAGGATAATTGATAGCCGCAGCCAAGAAAGGCAGAAAATAGGTGTGTGTATGTGTAGATGTTGTATTGATTGAGTGTTAGATGAATAATGTAAAAAATAAGAAAGGCTGCAAGTGTGCAAATTACCTACTGCCACTCACGGGTAGTAGTTACCAAGAAGGTTCAATAAAGGGCCTGTACTTTGAATTACAATAACAAACAGAAGATTTGATAACCAAAGACTATACTGGCTCTTTTTAATATTGGTAGACTTTTGTTTAGCTTTTTTATAGACATGAACGTCAAGAAGTACGCAAATTACCCACTGCCATTCGCGAGTAATAGTTACCAAGAAGGCTCAATAAAGGGCCTGCACTTTGAATTTGTATTAGAAAAAGGATAATTGATAACCCCGGCCAAAGAAGGCAGCAAGTGTTCAAGTTTCCCACTGCCTTCGGCCGTGGTAGTTGATTGAAGAAAAAGGGCTCGATAAGGGGCCTGCACTTTGAATAGGAATATGAAATTGAACAATAGTTCATAACCCCTGTGAAGAAATGCAGTAAGTGCGCAAATTTCCCACTTCCTTCTGGCAGTGCAGTATCTACATGAAAAAGGCTCGATAAAGGGCCTGCACTATGAATACAGATATGAAATAGAAGAATAGTTGATAACCATAGCCAAGAAAGGCAGCAAGTAGTTGTGTGTACGTGTAGATGATGTGTTGATTGAGTGGTAGATGAATAATGTAAACAATATGAAAGGCTGAAAGTGTCCAAATTACCCACTGCCGTTCACGGGTAGTAGTTAGCAAGAAGGCTCTATAAAGGGCCTGTGCTTTGAATTACAATAACAAACAGAAGATTTGATAACCATAGACTATACTGGCTCTTTTTTAATATTGTTAGACTTTTAAGCTTTTGTTTATAGATGAACGGCAGGAAGTGCGCAAATTAACCACTGCCATTCACGGGTAGTAGTTACCAAGAAGGCTCAATAAAGGGCCTGTCCTTTGAATTACAATAACAAACAGAAGATTTGATATCCATAGATTATACTGGCTCTTTTTTAATATTGGTAGACTTTTGTTAAGCTTTTTTTTATACATGAACGGCAGGAAGTGCGCAAACTACCCACTGCCATTCATGAGTAATAGTTACCAAGAAGGCTCAATAAAGGGCCTGCACTTTGAATTTGTATTACAAGAAGGATAATTGATAACCCCAGCCAAGAAAAGAAGCAAGTGTTCAAATTTCCCACTGCCTTCGGCCAGGGTAGTTGATAGAATAAAAAGGGCTTGATAAAAGGACTGCAGTTTGAATAGGAATATGAAATTGAACAATAGTTCATAACCCCTGCGAAGAAATGCTGCAAGTGTACAAATTTCCCACTATCTTCTGCCAGTGCAGCATCTATATAAAAAAGGCTTAATAAAGATCCTTGACTTTGAATCAGAATATGACATTTAACAATAATTGATAATCCCAGTCAAGAAAGGCAGTAAGTGTCCAAATTTGCCAGTGCCTTAGATTGGGGTAGTAGCTACAACAAAAAGGTTCAATAAAGAGCCACGAGTTTGAATCAGAATATGAAATTGAAAAATAATTGATAACTGGAGCCAAAAAAGGTAGCAAGTTGGTGTGTGTTATGTGTAGATGATGTGTTGATTGAGTGGAAGATAAAAAAGGTGAAAAATTAGAAAGGCTACTGACGCGCAACATATCCACTGCGTTGTCAGGGAAGTGGATCTTTTGATTGCCAACTCATTATACGAATGGGGCATCGAATTTTGCAGTGGGAGCATAAGAAATGGGTACGACATGGAAGGAAGCAATGTAAGTGCATTAAGTTACCATTGTGGGCGGTAGGGCTGAAAAATTACAACACCGGGCCCATTTCAGGGACTCTACTTTGAATTAGAATAATACTTGGCAAAGGCTGCAAGAAAGTTAGGAGGTATGTGTGTTTCAGGTAGTGGATGCAGAATAAGGTGAAAAGGAAGAAAGGTAGCAGATGTGGAAACAACCCACTGCCTTGTAAAGGAAATGGATGTTTGGTTTTCCAGTCCATTACAGACTGTGAGTCGGATTCCGCAGTGGGAGCCTGAGAAACGCGTATCTCATCTAAGGAGTTAAGCAAGTGCACAAAGTACACAAACTGTGCGGTAGAAAGGACTCAAGAAAGGACGCAAGTGTGCAAATTACCCACTGCCATTCCTGAAAAATAGTTACCAAGAAGGCTGAATAAAGTGCCTGCACTTTGAATTTGTATTACAAGAAGGATAATTGATGACCCCAGCCAAAAAAGGCAGGAAGTGCGCATATTACCCACTGCCATTCATGAGTAATAGTTACCAAGAAGGCTCAATAAAGGGCCTGCACTTTATTTTTGTATTACAAGAAGGATAATTGATAACCCCAGCCAAGAAAGGCAGCAAGTGTGCCAATTTCCCACTGCCTTCGGCCGTGGTAGTTGATAGAATAAAAAGGGCTTGATAAAGGGACTGCAGTTTGAATAGGAATATGAAATTGAATAATAGTTCATAACCCCTGCGAAGAAATGCAGCAAGTGTACAAATTTCCCACTGCCTTTTGCCAGTGCTGCATCTACATGAAAAAGGATTCATAAAAGGCCTTGACTTTGAATCAGAATATAAAATTGAACAATAATTGATAATCCCAGTCAAGAAAGGCAGTAAGTGTCCAAATTTGCCAGTGCCTTAAACTGGGGTAGTAGGTACAACAAAAAGGTTCAATAAAGGGCCTCAAGTTTGAATCAGAATATGACATTGAAAAATAATTGATAACTGTAGCCAAAAAAGGTAGCAAGTTGGTGTGTGTTATGTGTAGATGATGTGTTGATTGAGTGTGATGAAGCGAGCTTCAAAAAATATTTTATTCTAGCTCGTGATGTCATACTCTCATAACTTGAATTAATATATTAATGAGTGTTTGCATGATTTGTTATAATTAAATCAATTTAGAATAAGATTCGATTCCACATCATTATACAGGACTAATGTGCTTTGTGTTGCATTTGCAAGTCTGTTTTGTAACACATAACTAATATTGTTTTGTTTGTCATGTTTGTCCTATTGTCTTTGTCACTATTAATATGCGGCTGATCATTCATGGCATGCGCTTTATTATATGTGCTTACATGTTTGTCCTATGTTGTGATTGTCTGTCTGTGTATTATTTAATCATCTTTTTCTCTTTCAGAAACTTAAAGTTGGACTCTATGAAGAATGGTAGATATTAAATGTGCTGCTTTATTTGTGTGCTTCTGCTAGGTGACTTATACTAATGGGTTAACATTAGCTATGTAGGTTGGAAACAGAATGACTTTCATTACCTGAATTAATTATTGTTTTGTGTTTGTTTAAATAATAGTTTTCTGGAAAGTGACGCGAGCTAAAAGTGGCGCAGAAAAAGCCTGCTGATGTTAAGCCACAGGAGAACATTTATTTTGAAAAAGGATGACAAGCTTATGAACTTTTATTATGAAAAGCTTGAAAATGAACTGCTAAAGACAACTCTGTGGAGAGGTTTGGTTGTGCCACGGAAAGCTCAGAACGGACAGGCTCAAGGTTGAAAGGAAGAGACGTGACAGATTTTGTATTGCTTGAACATTTTTGCTACAAAATGTAGCAGACTAAGGAACTGTCGGCAGGATTCTGTGCATTAACAATGGCTCTGTGTAAAAGCCTGGTCTCGTGGTGGAAGATGTCACAGTTTACTGTGGCGTGAGGTGATTCAGCCAATGGGGAGCTAGAATTCAGCTGATGGAATGTGAAAAATAGTTAGCTCAGCTTAATTTAGGGTATAAGAATAGGCTCCAGGAGCAGATTTTTTGGCTTACGCTTCTTGTTTCCAGAGGGACGTGTTCTGCTGTCCTGTGATTACACGTAAGGAAATGTAACTTTTTAAGACTTTGTTTTCAGGCGATGAGGGTAGAGACAGAGAGTTAGTTAGGATTTGGAAATGCTCTTTTCACTTATTTCTGCTAATGAATAATATTTTCTTGAATTAAGCTCTCTTTATAAATGCTGAATAAAACTTTCTTATGACTTTTTCTAATGCTTGCTTAATAAAGTTCCAAACCTAAGTTTTCTTAAATATGTTTTAATAAACTTTTAAAATGACAAGCTGGTCTTGTTTATTGAAAAGAGTTCAATTTCAACGTATAAGATCCATTCGCCTCATGATTCAGCTGCTCTATTGTTTCTTATGGGCCTGGTATTGATTGGTAAGTGTGATAGTGGATTGTGACATCATTTATAAAGTATTTTAGTTGGAGCGCTGGATCAATTTTGGTAGCTTCAGACGGTTATATGTTGTTTTTGACATGCATGTTACATATATACATAGGATCAATGTTTAACATATGTTGGGTTTTGGATTTTGTCAGATTGTTATATGTAGTATGTAATCTTAAAGGGTTTTTCCAGCAGTGTGAAAAATTCATGGTTGCCATGGCAAGAGTAGTGTGACTAGAAGAGTTACACAGTGCATTTGTCTGTTTCAAAATGGTGGTATAGAAAATATCACGTGTTGTGGACGTACAACACAAGTTTAGGGACCTTAGATTGCATGGTTGAATGTATAGTGAGGATTGCCTATGAAATTGTAGCATTAAGCAGAGGGACCTGGTGAGCCTGTTTTAAAACTTTCTGTGAAAAGAGTAGTAGAATTTATCCAAGCTTGAGGGAAGGGTGAGATAGCGTCGTCTATTCTTATCAACGCCTGACGTTTTTCTGTGGTTGGTTCAAGTCCTGCCAAGAATTTGTGTGTGTATGATTAGGGTTTTCTTGTTTGAAAGTGTGTGAATGATTGGTAACCTGAAGGAGAGGGTAAAAATTACTCTATTGGCAATTGAACTATTCTGTGAGAATAGCGTTGTCTATTCCACGCTGAGAATACTTGAATGAATGTGTAAAACTATCTCTTTGTTAGAGAACAGGCAAATGGTTTCCTTTATGTAGTTACTAATTGAGTTCTAAAAAGTAATAGGAAAGTGTTTTTGGAGCCTTCAGGGTAAAGAATACGCTATTTAAAAGTATTTTAAAGTGATCTGCGCTATTTGAATGCATTTAAAAGCATTGCGCGCTGTTTAAAACGATTCAAAAGTGCCCCGATTGAAAATTATGAAGGAGGGGCTATTTGTGGGAGTGAGAGCGTGTGGGGAGAGCCTGCAGCCGCTGCGGCTGTATACGTCAGAGCCCGCCGTGCTCTGATTGGTTAATGTGCCTGGAGTGTTAGAACAAAGCAGCGCTCTCATTGGCTAAGGTGCGAGTAATATTTTAAAGTGGTTCCTGGCTTTTGCGGATGTTCCCGATTGCGCTATTGATTTAAGTTGATTATATGCATATCGCGCATGGCGAGCGTTGTGTTTCTTGAAGCGCGAGGAGAGACTATAGCAGCAGCAGTGACAAAATAGCTACAGCCGTGTGGTAATTGGCTGAGCTGACAGGGATGGCGCGCTGATTGGCTGGAGCACTGTGCTGTGATTAGCTCTAGCACGTTGTTGGTATTCTGTATTCTGTGAGTGTCCCCAGGTATATAATGAGCAGGGGATTAGATCAGCTGCTTTGGTTTCCGTTAAAATTGCGCTGTCCTATGCGAGTGCAGAGCATTTTGTGAAGGAGGAGGGGGCTGCTAGGAGCGAGTAGGAGAGCTGCCAGCTGCAGCGGCTGTCTACGTCACAGCCGCCGTGCTAGGATTGGCTAAAACGCCGTCGCGTCATACCAGAGCAGCGCTCCGATTGGCTGGGGCATCCGGAGCATCACAGAAAAGTCATGCTGTGATTGGCTGGAGCCGCGAATGTCCCCGTTTTGTTCTCCTTCTTGGTTGAGCTGTTTGGAGAAAAGCGTGTCACAGCATATGTGGGGTGAGAGACTGCGCGCTGTATTAAAATACTTCCCAAAGCAAAGCGCGAGGGGAGAGAGACTGCAGCAGCGGCAGCATACATCTTAGCAACAGCTGCTGTGTTGTGATTGGCTGATGCGCCGCCGCGCTGTAATTGGCTGAAGCAGCGTAAACAGTGCTGTGATTGCCTGTAACTCGCCAACAGCGCTGTGATTGGCTGAGGCGGGTTGTCACTTCGGAAAATTTGCGAGTGTTTTGAGTTTTTGATTTACAGCTGTGTTATTGATGTCACAGCTAATAAATATTGTGGCGTTTGCATTTTACATTTTATATTTGTCAGTGCAAGATTGGGCACAGATTTAAAGGAAGACACATTCTGAGAGCCTAGTGCACAGTCCTCTCATGGTTTCACATCAGTGTGGGAACAGGGCATTGGTTTAGTGAAACAAGTGTTGTCAAATGCCCTGCCAGTGTAGCGCATGTAAATAAAAACGATCTTTCTCACACTCCATCGTTTTTTTTTTCAATAAGGCAAATGTTTTGAATAGCAGCATTCCTAGGGGGATAAAAGCTTACAATTATTTTACTGCTCGTAGCGTGCTCTTCACAAAAGAAACTCTTAGGAGATAGTAAATTCTTTTATGCTCAGTGTGTTTTCCAAGCAAATTTTTGGTTCTGTGCATCGCTGTTCCTTGTCTATAGCGCGAGAACGGAGGGTTGTGCAGCAAAATTAAATAAATAAATATTTCCAAGCATTTTGCTAGTTACAGTATTAATTACTGCTGTAATTATAGTGTCCCACAAAGCTGCATATGATTTATTGATAGCAGCATAAAAATAGAAAAAGTGCATTAGGAAGGTTGCGCTGTGTTCAAGTTGGCGCACGCAGAAATACATTTTAAAGATACCCAATCACATTTAGGTGATTGTTGTTGCAAAATAAATTTTTTTTTTTTAGCTGTTTTATAAAAACATATTTTTTTCCCAGGTTTATTAAAAATAAAAGATACAGGTAAATTAGGAGTTATATTAAATTAATAAGGTTATAAAGTTTTACTTCACCCGACCTTGTCAAAATAATTAATTAATTGATCAGTAAACGCTATTAGGCCAATTAAGTGAACGTAATTACTTATTGTAATTATTTTAAATTGAAATTAATTTTAATAAAGGTAAGTATTTTTTAAAACATGGATAAATATTATCCAAAGAAAGTGAAAAAGTTCACCTGGTACAAGAAAATGAAAAAGGTTGTTGCTACATGTAAGAGCAAATTAAAGATTCCCAAATCAGCGAATGTAAATAATAAACCTGTCAGAGAAGAATTGATTTATCATTGTAAAAATTATGTTGTAAATACAGATAGGGACAGAAATTCAAGCAGATCCCCAGAGCAGATTAATGTGTCGCCAAGAGTCCCAGTTCAGATTAATAGAGTCCCAGTCCATACCTCTTCTCAAGGTGTCACAACAGGTAGGTATGATGAGATGCCTGGTACTTCTGAAATTATTATTCCTGCTCAGAAATATAATACAGATACAGGATTCAGTGGAGACAAGGAAGACAGACCTGATCCAGTTAAAATTGCAAACAAGCAGGGAAACTCATTTCCTAATGTTCCACAGTACAAGATGAAGCCAGAAACAATTCCTGCTAATGAAACATTCGTTAAGCAGGGTGTCCTAAAAGAGATTGAGAACAGTCTTTGTGACTCACCAGATATGGGAATTAGAAAGCCAGATGAAAGGTACAAAATAGTACAGGACCTGAGAAAGGTTAACAAGATAGTTATCCCTTGTTGTCCTATTGTGCCCAAACCAGTAGAGATCCTTTGTCAGATACCACATGATACTGAGTGGTATTGGGTCCCAATGAACCCAGAGAGTCAAATAATGTTTGCTTTCAGGTTCCAAGAGAGAATTCCCGGACAGGTAACTATTGAGAGAATTGAAATGATTGAGGCAATGGAATCCCCAAAGACACAAAAACAGGTAAGAATGTTCCTAGGCATGGTTGGCTACTGTTGCCAATGGATTAATGGTTTCTCAGTAATTATGAGAGAAATTAAGCTCGAAGCCATTGAACAATTTAAAAAGAGTTTGAGTGAAGCTCCTGTTCAGGGCATGCCAGACTTCAACAAAGGAATTGAGCTTCTTGACAAAATAGCAGTGATAAAATGTGCTGCAAATGGAGAGAAAAATAATTTTGTCTCAAAAAGCAATGAGCACGCAGGTACCATTGTTAAGTTTTGTGCTCAGGAGTGGGTTGCAATCAATGGGGAAAAATTCAATGAACATGTTTCATGCATCCTCATACTAATCTTTGCAATTCAGACATGGCAAGAATTAAAACAATTACAAGATGAGTCACATGATGAGGAGAAAAACACATGGCTCAAAGAAAGTTTCAGACAGCAAGAGGAAAATGAAATTTGGTTTTACAAAGATGACAGACCTGTTATGCCCAATTGCTGAATTACTGACATGGCACGGATGTACCATGGTCCAATTGAGAGTTTGGGAACCATAGGCCGGGAGGGTGGTTCATTTACAAATATTCAAATAGATCTTTTTGAAATGCCCCAACATAACAAACTGAGATATGTCCTAGTCATCATTTGTTTACTTTCAAAATGGTTAGAAGCTTTTCCAACAAGAAAGAATGATACAGTTTCTGTATTCCATCAGTTGGGAACAGATGTGGAAAAGGAGCAGGCTCATGATCTATTTGCCAAGAGACTTGGTCAGAACAAAGGTTCATCGGAGGAGAAACTGTCTAGTACCCAGGTGGCAGAAAGCAAGACAGGTGTTACTAGTCACAACAGATACTGGGTGGATGCATATCAATCATACCCTTTGTGTACCTGCACCTGATAACACTGATGAAGATAGTGAAGACACTACAACTGATTCAGACTCTGAAGAAGAAATGTCTGAAGAAAATCCAGATCTTGAAGATCGACAAGGTGGTCGACATCTGGATGATGATGTCAATGTGAATGAAACATTGAATGAAGAAGATCTAGAGATTGTGATTCTAGATTCAGAAAATGATGAAAATCGGCCAGAAAAAGAATATCAAGCAGAGAAAGAAGATTCTGAAGCAGGAAAAGATTCAGAAGCAGAAAATTCTGAGGAAGAAGATAATCTAGTCCAGGAGAGTATTGAAAAGCAGAAGAGTAGCTCTGTATGCGGGAACAAGAATTCTAAAACTGGGAAGCTAAAGGTGATCCCTGAAGAAGAGGAAGAATTACCAAGTACCAGCTGTAAGGATGATGTTCCTAACGGAGTGAAGCTGCCGAGTAAAGAAGTTCCTAGATACAGATTTAAAGTCTCAGAAAATGATACAGACGGGAGTGATGAAGAGTCTGAGATAAGAAAATTCAGAAAAAGGGCTTGGAAAGTTGAACGTGAAGAAAGCAAGCCTAAAAAGAAACTCTTGAGAAAAGGTGAAGTCTGGCCTAAAGATTTAAAGTTCAAATTTGAAGGGTCAAGTCAGAAGAGTGATTCAGACAAAAAAGAGCAAGCTGTAGAGAAGATTGAAATGATTACCAGGAAGAGCAAAAGACCATTGAGACCAAATGTAAAATACAAGTCTCCAGAATGGGCCTAAATGACTATCCCTCCAATAGTTGAGGAGCGCAGTAGCAGTCAGGTGGTCTTGAAAGAAAATGGTGACAATGACTAGGTTTAGTTTTCTTTAAGTTGAGGTTTATTTTTGGCATAAGGCTTAAGAAATTTTGTTAGGGTGACACAAGGTCGAAGAAATTGTGTTAGCTGGAAACACTTTTATGTAAGAGGAAAGGTCGAAGAAAACATGTTTTAGAATTTGAAAAAAAAAAAAAAAGAGGGGGTATATACTATGTACTAATTTTTCAAAAATTTTCAAAAATTTACTTTTTGTTTTTTTTTGTTTTGTTTTATACTACTCAGATTGATATTTGTTTTGTTGGTGCAATTCAAAATGTAGTTATGCAATTTAAAACTTAGTTACCTAAATTCATTGGGGGTTGGGGATTCAAAGGTGGAAAGGATCCAACTTAGCTGAATAAAGAAAGGGTAAAGGATATAGATTTAGTAGGATGTAAGACTCAATACTAATTATGAGAGTTGCAGAAATATAGATGAAATTAGAGTTTAAGTACTAATCCTGAGTAAGCCTGAAACATGTTCAATAGATAAAATGTTTATGTAAAATTTTTGGGTGTTGTTTGGTGATTTTGAAATCACCAGATGAGGGAGTTGATGAAGCGAGCTTCAGAAAATATTTTATTCTAGCTCGTGATGTCATACTCCCATAACTTGAATTATTGTATTAATGAGTGTTTGCATGATTTGTTATAATTAAACCAATTTAGAATAAGATTCGATTCCACATCATTATACAGGACTAATGTGCTTTGTGTTGCATTTGCAAGTCTGTTTTGTAACACATAACTAATATTGTTTTGTTTGTCATGTTTGTCCTATTGTCTTTGTCACTATTAATATGCGGCTGATCATTCATGGCATGTGCTTTATTATATGTGCTTACATGTTTGTCCTATGTTGTGATTGTCTGTCTGTGTATTATTTAATCATCTTTTTACTCTTTCAGAAACTTAAAGTTGGACTCTATGAAGAATGGTAGATATTAAATGTGCTGCTTTATTTGTGTGCTTCTGCTAGGTGACTTATACTAATGGGTTAACATTAGACTAAGGAACTGTCACCAGGATTCTGTGCATGAACAATGGCTCTGTGTAAAAGCCTGGTCTCGTGGTGGAAGATGTCACAGTTTACTGTGGCGTGAGGTGATTCAGCCAATGGGGAGCTAGAATTCAGCTGATGGAATGTGAAAAATAGTTAGCTCAGCTTAATTTAGGGTATAGGAATAGGCTCCAGGAGCAGATTTTTTGGCTTACGCTTCTTGATTCCAGAGGGACGTGTTCTGCTGTCCGATGATTACACGTAAGGAAATGTAACTTTTTAAGACTTTGTTTTCAGGCAATGAGGGTAGAGACAGAGAGTTAGTTAGGATTTGGAAATGCTCTTTTCACTTATTTCTGCTAATGAATAATATTTTCTTGAATTAAGCTCTCTTTATAAATGCTGAATAAAACTTTCTTATGACTTTTTCTAATGCTTGCTTAATAAAGTTCCAAACCTAAGTTTTCTTAAATATGTTTTAATAAACTTTTAAAATGACAAGCTGGTCTTGTTTATTGAAAAGAGTTCAATTTCAACATATAAGATCCATTCGCCTCATGATTCAGCTGCTCTATTGTTTCTTATGGGCCTGGTATTGATTGGTAAGTGTGATAGTGGATTGTGACATCATTTATAAAGTATTTTAGTTAGAGCGCTGGATCAAGTGGAAGATAAAAAAGGTCAAAAATTAGAAAGGCTGCAGATGCACAAACTATCCACTGCATTGTCAGGGAAGTGGATCTTTGTATTTCCAACTAATTATACGGATAGGGCATCGAATTTTGCAGTGGGAGCATAAGAAATGGGTACGACATCGAAGGAAGCAATGTAAGTGCATTAAGTTACCATTGTTGGCGGTAGGGCTGAAAAATTACATTACCGGGCCCATTTCAGGGACTTTACTGTGAATTAGAATAATACTTGGCAAAGGCTGCAAGAAAGTTAGGAGGTAGGTGTGTTTCAGGTAGTGGATGTAGAATAAGGTTCAAAGGTAGCAGATGTGGAAACAACACACTGCCTTGTAAAGGAAATGGGTGTTTGGTTTTCCAGTCCATTACAGACTGTGAGTCGGATTCCGCAGTGGGAGCCTGAGAAATGGGTCTCTCATCTAAGGAGTTAAGCAAGTGCACAAAATACACACACTGTGCAGTAGAAAGGACGCAAGAAAGGACGCAAGTGTGCAAATTACCCACTGCCATTCTCGAATAATAGTTACCAAGAAGGCTGAATAAAGGGCCTGCACTTTGAACTTGAAGACTATACTGGCTCTTTTTTAATATTAGTATACTTTTGTTTACCTTTTTTTATAGACATGAACGGCAGGAAGTGTGCAAATTACCCACTGCTATTGACGAGTAATAGTTACCAAGAAGGCTCAAGAAAGGGCCTGCACTTTGAATTTGTATTAAAAGAAGGATAATTGATAACCCCGGCCAAGGAAGGCAGCAAGTGTTCAAATTTCCCACTGCCTTCTGCCGTTGTAGTTGATTGAAGAAAAAGGGCTCGATAAGGGGCCTGCACTTTGAATAGGAATATGAAATTGAACAATAGTTCATAACCCCTGTGAAGAAATGCAGTAAGTGCGCAAATTTCCCACTTCCTTCTGGCAGTGCAGTATCTACATGAAAAAGGCTCGATAAAGGGCCTGCACTTTGAATACAGATGTCAAATAGAAGAATAGTTGGTAACCATAGCCAAGAAAGGCAGCAAGTAGGTGTGTGTAGGTGTATATGATGTGTTGATTGAGTGGTAGATGAATAATGTAAAAAATATGAAAGGCTTAAAGTGTCCAAATTACCCACTGCCATTCACGGGTAGTAGTTACCAAGAAGGCTAAATAAAGGGCCTGTACTTTGAATTACAGTAACAAACAGAATATTTGATATCCATAGATTATACAGGCTCTTATTTAATATTGGTAGACTTTTGTTAAGCTTTTTTTCATACATGAACGGCTCGAAGTGCGCAAATTACCCATTGCCATTTATGAGTAATAGTTACCAAGAAGGCACAATAAAGGGCCTGTACTTTGAATTACAATAGCAAAGAGAAGATTTGATAAACACAGACTATACTGGCTCTTTTTTAATATTGGTAGACTTTTGTTTAGCATTTTTATAGACATGAACGGCAGGAAGTGCGCATATTACCCACTGCCATTCACGAGTAATAGTTACCAAGAAGGCTCAATAAAGGGCCTGCACTTTGAATTTTTAATGGAAGAAGGATAACTGATAACCCCGGCCAAGGAAAGCAGCAAGTGTTCATATTTCCCACTGCCTTCGGCCGTGGTAGTTGATTGAAGAAAAAGGGCTCGATAAGGGGCCTGCACTTTGAATAGGAATATGAAATTGAACAATAGTTCATAACCCCTATAAAGAAATGCAGTAAGTGCACAAATTTCCCACTTCCTTCTCGCAGTGCAGTATCTACATGAAAAAGGCTCGATAAAGAGCCTGCACTTTGAATACAGATATGAAATAGAAGAATAGTTGATAACCATTGCCAAGAAAGGCAGCAAGTAGGTGTGTGTACGTGTAGATGATGTGTTGATTGAGTTTTAGATGAATAATCTAAAAAATATGAAAGGCTGAAAGTGTCCAAATTACCCACTGCCATTCACGGGTAGTAGGTAGCAAGAAGGTTCAATAAAGGGCCTGTACCATGAATTGCAATAACAAACAGAAGATTTGATAACCATAGACTATACTGGCTCTTTTTTAATATTGTTAGACCTTTAAACTTTTGTTTATACATGAACGGCAGGAAGTACGCAAATTACCCACTCCCATTCACGGGTAGTAGCTACCATGAAGGCTCAATAAAGGGCCTGTACTTTGAATTACAATAACAAACAGAAGATTTGATAACCATAGACTATACTGGCTCTTTTTTAATATTGTTAGACTTTTAAACTTTTGTTTATACCTGAACGGAAGGAAGTGCGCAAATTACCCACTGCCATTCACGAGTAATAGTTACGAAGAAGGCTCAATAAAGGGCCTGCACTTTGAATTTGTATTACAAGAAGGACAATTGACAACCCCAGCCAAGAAAGGCAGCAAGTGTGCAAATTTCCCTCTGCTTTCGGCCGGGGTAGTAGGTACAACAAAAAGGCTCGATAAAGGGCCACAAGTTTGAATCAGAATATCAAATTCAAGAATAATTGATAACACCAGCCACGAATGGCAGTAAGTGTCCAAATTTACCACTGACTTCGTCCGGGGTAGTAGGTACAACAAAAAGGCTCAATAAAGGGCCACGAGTTTGAATCAGAATATGAAATTTAAGAATAATTGATAACCCGAGCCAAGAAAGGCAGCAAGTGTGCACATTTTTAACTGCCTTCTGATAGGGTAGTTTTTATAACAAAAAAGTTTGATAAATGTCTAATAACTAATGTTGAGGACAGCGCTGCTCCTGTTTCTTGTTTTTGATGAGGTTGATATACTGTTTGCATAACACAAAAGTTAATCACAATAAATGCATAGAAATGTAAGTTTACGAAACTCAAGATCAATATGCGATTATGGATTGTTTGCTATAGAAGGTGTTGCAGCTGTTGGTGTGTTTGGTGCAGCAACAAGTTGTTGTCCTGCAATCTCTGTGTTGCAGCTCAAGCAAAGTTGTTGGGGTGCAAGTGGTTTATGTGTTTTGTACTATATTTGATGTGCCAAAGGAGTATTTTTTGGATTGATCACACCTTGAAAGCGTTGTTTGGCACATTTTACAGGTTACTAATGGTTGGTGTGTTTCAGTTAGTATGTGTTTGGACTTCGGTTGAATCTTTAAGTTACGCATTAGGGCTTCCATAATACAGAAATACTTTGTACTTAGTGACATCCAATTCTATTTTATGAAGAATGGTTGAATTCTACATCCACCTCTAGGACTAGTGGCAGGGTACTATTTCAAAGTGTTTGACAGGTTACACTACATGTTTCTATGTAGCTAAAGAAAAGTTAGCTTGGTTATGTATGGGCATCCTCTCACACAAAACTCAGCATTCAGGATTGTAAAGGATTACCATAGGTGTGACTGATGAGTTTACATATGTCAGTGACAAAAGAGAAAACAAGTACGATTGTTTTACATTAGAGATATACAGACCTGAAAGACTATGCATGTAAATCCATGAAATCTTTTTTGAAGGTATGGACAAAAGCAGTGAAAGGGTGTTTAGAAGCTATACTGTCCAGCATAAAAACTGCATAAGTATGTTTTTAAGTAATATATGATCACATGCAAGATATCTAATTAGATATTTGTACACTCCTGCAGTCTAGTCTTGTGTCCAAATTATCTTAATAAGTAATGTTGAGACACACTTTTTTTCAAATGTTACGATTTGCACAATCCTTTTAGAGTTGGATCAGACTTCGTCTAACATTCCTACTTAATTTTCTTTTTGAAATTGAGTAATTATTTTGTTTACCTGTTGAAATATAAATTTAAATCTTCCTCTTGGAAGGTGAAGAAGCAACACCACTCCTCTACACATTATTGTTGAATGGTTGTCTAAAAAGTAGTGGTAATTCCACTATCACCAAGGTAGATATCTGACAATAGAATGAATGATATTTTTATACCACTATTCCATAGTCCTAATCCAAAAGGTGTGTTTAGACTCAACAAAATTAAGACATTTTTTTACATATACAGGCAGTAAAAGGCAAGTATGATTTACATTTGCTTTTACGAATTGAAGGTGGAGTCATCTGCTGCATTCGAAACATTGGGCCTGTTGAGAAGAAAGTGAAAAGTATGTTGTAATTACTATAGCATTGTTTGAAGGTGAATAGCTTTTTGAAATAAAAACTTTATATGTATTTACATGGTAAACATAGTTCCAGGGTCAGAATGGCCTTTTGAGTCTGTGCAAACCCACTAACTTCCATGTTTTAAGCGTTTTTAACAACTCTTTTCTAATATTTTTTCGTAGTGAAGAATGTGGGAAATTTCTTCCCGACAACGGCAGACATCAACCTTCTTCCTGAGTTGGGAAAAAAAGGTGTTGGAGGAAAAGTGAATTTGTAAACATTCAGATTTTTGCATGAGCAAATCTACACATGCAAAGTTGCTCATGTTAAAATGTAGTTCACAAATATTTTCTAGGAGTACTATTTCTTGTCCTACTTGTGTACATTTTTGGGAATTCACAAAAGCTGTATAACTGCACTAAATGCTAGGACATATACCATGGGTGCACTTTTGAGACTTTCTTGAATAATTGGGCCCCTAATTTGGTCTGGCATTAACCGTGACCTTTTGCGTTTATTACATCTCTCTCTCTCTCTCTCCCTCTCTCCCCTCCACTCTCATCCACTCTGCTCTCTCTCCTGTCTCTCTCTCTCTCTCTCTCTGTCTTTGTATCGGATGGCTGCACTGTGAGTCACAGCATTATGCTGTTTCACAAGGAGCATATCGGCACACAAAATAGTTTTGTTCAGTGCCAGTAACTACTGTGTAAGTTTGTGCTTTTTAAAACCAAAAATATGTTTTGCTTTTGCCAAAGTTGTTATAAGAGTGAGGGCACAGCAGCTTACATGCCAGTAACGTTTTACAAACACAATGCCAAAACGAGTCACACAATGACAAAAGTAAAAAGGTGACCATCAATTTCAGACCTACTGTGTTTGCCAATGCTTGTTGAATTTTGTTTCCCATAATCTTATGGAAAGTAGTTACAGAGATTTTCCATAATGAATATTTTTGGGAAATACTAGCATGGATTAACACGTTATTAAATGATGCTGCAAAAAAAATGGTAACAGAAATGTTATAGTAGTTTTGCAAAATGTTTTTTTTCCTGCTTTCTCATTTTTATGAAAAAAATTTTTTAAAGCAAAGTATTATCACACTTGCTTTTAAGCTTCTGCAATTATTTGCATCAAATCGCAGAGCATTCTGGGAGCAGTGTACATAGCCTCATAGTGCTAAACTTTGGAAATGTGTGTACACTTTTTTTACTACAAAAACTGTCAGTAGTGCAGTCTGAGCTTACAACATTTATTTGGAACAGTCACTCTAACTAATAATAATGACTTTGCATTAGGTTTCGCATAGACTACTACCATCTCCTATTAGCCGTCCCCAGCGGCTGCCATAAGGGCCAAGTGTTACTGTCCTTCGGCTGCGACAATGTGTCTCCGCAGGACCTGGTACACTTTTTATTTGTATGCCCCCTTTATGAGATACCACAAAGGTCTTTTTTAAAACCCCTGTTTAGAGTACAGAACTTTACCCAAGTTCGTCCAGCCCTCTGCCACTTACAATTGCTGAATTTTGAGAGCACCTTATTCCTGTTTGTTTTTTAAAAATCAGCTATAAAACTTAGAAAAAGTCGGATGAATTAAGTATATGCCAAACTACTGCTACTTTATATTTTGTTTCTTAATGACTGTGTTTTATATTTTTCAACTTTTTATATGTAATGGTTTTGTATATGTATAACTGATGGGACTTGGATCTCTGTTTTAATCATGTATTGTATTGTTGGTGGCAATACTGCTTTTATGGTTTTATCTACTAAAAACCGAATAAAGTATCTAAATGAAAAATGACTTTGCATCAATGTTGTACAAGTTTGAAGGTCATTAACATATGGACACAAATATTACCTCGGCGGTTTTACTGTAAATTGGCAGCTGAAGGATTTGTGTTGCAGGGCCTGGGGCTACTTGTTCCAAGGACAAAATAAATGTGAAATCTTGATGGCACTGCCCCCAATAAATATATGATGCTGAACATTGAGAGATGCAAGAGTTTCTGATATGCATACGTGGGTCAGGCGTATTTCAGAGCTGCACACTTTTGTATTCTGGAGCCACTAACAGTTGTGCACTCAGAGGTTACAACATTTACCTCTAGTGAGCGCCTGAGTAATAAAGGGATTCAATTAAGGAACCATAAATATAGGTTTAAACAGCATTAACATATGGGCAAACATATTATGTTAACTGCAGACAGTGCCCATCTCTGACCCATTATGTGGTACTGCTACCTGGCAGCCATATGGTTTGTACTGCTGGGAGTTGGGCCTACTTGTGACAAAGACACAATACACATGAAAACTTGTTGCCCTTGACACCAAACAATATGTCCTGTGCGTCGGGCTATAGGAATTCCACATCCCTGACGGTGCATAGTCAGCTTTCCACCATAGTGGACGCAACTGAGAAAAGATCCTTACCATAAAGTTTTCTGTATAAGTTGCTGAAGCTTTTTGGTTGCAGACACCACAATACTTTTCAATAGACAGTAAATGTAAAAAATATGTATATTAGCCCTCATAATAGCAATGCTAACCATTGAAAAGTTAGTTTGCAAATTATTGTACATGTTGCAATTGTTTTAAAATGTGAGCAATGGGGCTGTCACAACTATTCTAAAGAACAGTAATTGTTTGTATTAGAAATGGGGTTGAAAACCAATCATAGGTTTTAGAGCAACCGTGTTAGAACCATAGTAGTGGTGAGACAAAATGATATGCAAATAGCAATATCCTTCCGACAGGAACTATAGATTTGTTTGGTGGACGTTCATAAATGTTATCCTTGAAAACCCTCTTTGGTGTTTACGAGTATTTTAAAGAAGTTGCATCAAGCAAAAAAACGGTCGCAAACAGGCATATTCTCAGAATCTTTCCATTTGTGACCGGTATTTTTGCATTTGGGATGCATCATCCCAAATGCAAAAATGTCAATTAAGGAATCTCTAAATTGAGAATTCCTTATATTGCGATTGCATTTAAGCAGCCACGGCTCTTGCAGGGCGTTACGCCGGGCAGTGATGTCAGGCAGTGGAGGGGCAGGGTGGGGGGTTGTAAAATGCGGGATATGGACAATGTCAGGTAAGTACCGAAAAAAAAAAAACGAATTTCGTTACCCCGCTGCATCGCCAAATGTGATGCAGCGCGGGCAACGAAATTCGTCACCAAATTTTAGTTTCTATTTTTCAATGTCTGTATCAAGGGTTATATTACGCTGAGAGGAGGTCTGCCACTCTTTCACAATGATGATGTCATCAGTGATGTCATTTGAGATGTCATCAGTGATGTCATGAGTGATGTCCCTGACCATGTCATGAGTTATATAATATGTGACGTCATCAGTAGTGCATTGCGAGCGTGCGAGTTATAGTTAGCTGAACTAACTATAACGGAGAAATTTCAATGGTTTTGTATGAGAGAAATGTCCAGCTAACTATAACATGGGTGAAACCTATGGTTTTTTCAGTGAATTTCTAAGGTTTTTTAAATGCTAATTCCTTACTATAACATGGCTGAAACCTATGATTTTTTCCGTGAAAATATATATGTATATATATTACCTACTGGCGGTCGCCAGTAGGTAGTTATAGTTAGGATTTTTTTCAATGTTAAATTTCAAAATTCTATTTGGAATAACTTTGGCGCCGGTTGACGAATCTGCCAGAAAATTTCCTCCAAATGTCCTCGTCGAGCTCCGGTGCTTCCCTGAAAGTTTGGGGGGGCTGAGTCAAGCGGGGGCCGAGATAAAAGGGGGGTCCCAAAACGCGTTTTCTCCATGTTAATTTCCATGGGGCGGTCGACCTCACTTTTAGCCCGAACGGCTGAATGGATTTACACCAAAGTTGGCAAAATTGTAGGGACTGGTAGCAAGATGTGCCTTTGCTATGTCTAAAGATATGTGCTCCAGTGGATTTTGAGTAATTTAGGTTAAAAAAAAATATTTATCTATGGCAGCGCTCCGGTACGCGCACCGGGGCGCGTACCCGGCGCGACACGCGACTTGCGCACGGAAAGCTGATTGGCTGTCGGGTGTCTGGAAACATTGTAAACAGTCCAGAGCGGCCGCTATCTTGTCTCTCGGCAAAATAGAGACACAAGAGGTGGCAAAAATAAAGGGGGGAATTGACCATAAGTGTGCAGGGTAGACCCCCCCTGACCCCCTAGGTTTGATGTGGGGGCTTTAAAAGGGCCCCGCGGGGTAAATTATTTTTTTTTCGATTTTCGCGGGGGAGCGCCCGGTACGCACACCGGGGAGCGCACCGGGGAGCGCACCGGGGAGAAAAGAGAATGGCAGAGTTTTAAAATGTAAGTCATTTTATATAAATGGGAGGTAGTTCTGAAAAGAACTTTTTTTTAAATTGTTTTTGTTGTTTTGTGTATTTTTTTTGTGAACATTTTTTCCTTTTTTTGGTTTTTCAAAACAATTTAATATTTTTGTTTTTTTAGTACTTCGAAAAAAACAGAAGGATTTGAAAATGGCTCAACAGGAGCAAAAAAAACACAATAAAGAATCATTGCTTTAGTTTGTGAGAGCACTTGTGGTTTTCATCTGCTCTGTTAATTAAGGTGATACTTTTTTCACCATAAGCAATAGTAGCCCCACAATAAATACAAACTATTTTGTAGTTTGAGAATTTACTTTGGATGTTGGGCACCATTTGACGCCCTTCAGGTGCTGCAAAAGATGATTCCGCACTTGAGGTGCTAGGCTGAGGGGTCTGTGGGTTTTCAGCCATAGCTCTCACGTGTGCTTGGGCCAAATTATTTGGGTGCCACCTTTCCATGTGGCGAATCATGGTGTGGTTGCCAAAACTATATTTTTTAGCAGGATTGCCACGTGAAAGGATGTTCTTGCAAATTAGACATTTTACTTTAGGGGCATTAACTTTCTTCAGTCCTGCAGGAAACGTAAAGAATTGCCAAATGTAGTGCTCCTTTACATGAGATGAGTGGGGTTGCTCTTGTAGGAACTGTCTCTCCTGCTCCTCCTGCTCCTCTTCCTCCTCTTTGTCCTGCTCACCACTAAAAAGCAGAGGTGGTGGTGGTCCTTTTGGTGGTGGTGGTGGTGGTGGTGTTGGAGCACCAGCAGCAGCAAGTAGAGTAGCCATTATTGGTCTCTCACAAGAAATAGCTCTTGCTCTCTCAAAGAAGAAAGTAAGAATGAGGAAAAAAGGTGGGGGCTTTCCTCATTTGGAAAAAAAAATATTAGGAACCAATGAAAAGTGTTATTTTCAAGTCACATGACCCGATGCGCTTACGTTACGCGCTCCGGCGCGCTTACGTTACGCGCTCCGGGCCGCGTCGCGGAGCGCTTCCGGGTGCGTTTACGTAGCGCGTCATAAGACACATCGCGCGGCTATGCGATACGTCACGCTTACGCGACGCGTCACGATGTTGTTTTCGATCGCGACATTGGCTCTAACGGGACGTTTCCCGGTTCGCGCACCGGGGCACTTCAAAATACTACGCTTTCCGGGGCGCGTACCGGGAGCGCTCCATGGAAAAAAAAAATACAAAAAAAAAAAATGAAAAATTGTAAGGACTGGTAGCCCGATGTGCGTTTGCTATGTCTCAAGATATATGCTCCAGTTGTTTTTAAGAAAATTAACTTTTAAAAAATATATATTGGGCTACATTGGGCTATATATATGTTAGAGCCCAAATGTAGCCCAAATGTAGCCCAATGTAGCCCAAAGATGGCCACCAGAGACCAAAAAATACAAATGTAGCCCAAATATCAGCCAGATGTAGCACAACTATAGCCCAATGAATGTACCAGAGTGTTCTAAAGAACAACTAGAGCGCTAACAGTCTTACTTAAAGAACTGTTTTTTGCTTTTTTTTAGTTTGTAATTTTTTTTTACTTTTTCCGAACGTTTTTAAATTTTTTTGGTATTTTTTTTACAACAAAAACAAAACTAGGGAATGCAAAACTGCTCAACAGGAGCAAAAAAAAAGTGGAAACATTAGGGCTGAGGGGTGCAGCGGTGTTCCTCCCTCTTTCGAACAATCAGGTCAACGCTCTGCTCTCCATAACATAGCAGTTAGTCACACTGCTTACAACGAAATGTAATATCAGCAAAAACAGGCTGAATATTTTGGGTCATCACTGCTGGTCTTCCTCTCACCGATGATGTTGATGTTCCAGTGGAAGTGGATGGGCAATCGGGTGGTGGATTGCAAGCCAGGGCCCTGGTGCTCTCCCGTGAACAGTGTCACAAATTTTACACGTGACTTTTGCTGCATTGCATTTTTTCTCCCCCTCCGGAAAAGAGAAAAACTTCCAAATGAAGTGGTCCTTCACTTTTCTCTGTGAGGGGACCTCAGGCAGGAATCCATCTGAAGAGTCTGAGGACTGGTCCTGGGAAGGGTTCTGGGAACCAGACATGGTTAAATTAGATTTTTTGGAAGGAACAGACAAGAGGTGTTGTCTCAGCAAAAGCAAACAGGTTGTGAGGGAAATGGGTGGGGTGTTTCCCTACTTGTGAAAGAAAACTGTTATTAACCAATGAAAAGTGTTATTTTCAGGTCACATGACCCAACACGCTTACGCTACGTGCCCCGGGGCGCGCCCAGCGGCGCGTTGCGCGATCGTATTCGCTCGAGTGCTTCCGGGTGCGCTTACGCCGTGCGTATTATGCGTATGAGTTATGTCACTGACCATGTCATGACTGATGTAATACGTGATGTCATCAGCAGTGCATTACACGTGCAAGTTATAGTGAGTCCAACTAACTATAACGTGGGAATTTCAATGGTTTTATGTCAGTAAAATTTCCAGCTAACTATAACTGGTGTGAAACCTATGGTTTTATCTGTGAATTTAATAGGTTTTTTAAATGCTAATTCCTAACCATAACTGGTGTGAAACCTATGGTCTTTTCAGTGAATATATATATATATATATATATATATATATATATATATATATATATATATATATATATATATATATATATATAGATGCTCCCTGTCCCACTGGAAGTCGAGGCACTCACGGGTGGGTGTGGTATGCGGTAGTGGGTGCCCGCAACAACACGCCGCTCAGCTTCAGAGAATCCCCCTCAGAAGAACCGCACTCGTGAAACCAAAGTTTTTGGTGCTCACACCATCATCGTTTATTTACAAAGCTAATAGACGCGTTTCAGCATCAAGCCTTTGTCAGTGTTAGTTACGCTTAGCAGGTTAGCCTGGGTTTTAATACAGTCATATTTTTGCTAAACATAGTTGGTGGACTGAATGTTTTACAACTGAGCGTCGCGCCATCTTTGAGTGTGCAAACACATCATAAAATCTGCATTTTGAGATAATTTCCCTGTTTTATCTCGCGCTCGCTCAACATCAGCGGAAACATAGTACAGAAATATCGCCGTGTATCGGCATGGCTCCCCGCATTGCAACGTTACGGGGAGATAAAAGGAGCGCAAAGCCTCGCAACTCCTATTTCGAATTTCCAACAGTCCATGAAGCCATGTATTGGCAAGTAACTCTGTTTTCACATACAGATGAGGCATGTTTGTGCATTATACCACTTACATTTTCTCTATACAGCCAAATTAATCAATTCAACACATCATTTCACATGTTTCTATCTGAAATGTTTGTACTTTTCGTTCATAAATTACAATCTCGGTTCTCAACCCTCCCAATCTCTTCGTACCTCTGTTATCACATTTCTTATAGTTGTGTACAGCTGTACCCATTGGTTTAGATACAAATTAAATTATGTAGATAAGTAAGAGGGAAGAGGAAGAGAGAGGGGAGAACAGAGAGAGAGAAGGGCCTGAAAACTTGGCTTTTTGCTTCCTAGTTTCTGTGTCTGTTGACCCTGCTTTCCTTTAATCTGTTGTGTTGTGTTTGTCTTCCTAGGTTGTCAATAAAGCGCCGGGACACTCTTCTGAGTAGCCGAGCGCTATAAAAGACATAAAATAACATAACATAACATAACAGAAGGAAAAGGAAAGAGAGTCTAATAGAACGAAACAAATCAAATCAAATTATTGCAGAGGGAATAGTTTGTTTCTACTCCAAGTCATCTTCCTATTTCATTTCCTATAAATCACATATCTAGAAAAATTTCTAGACTGTTTAAGAATTTTTGAGGGACATCCAGCAGCTCTGGGGCCTGATAACAGTTCTCTTGACTTCATTATCCCATCTACTATTTATTTTCCTAGATGGACAGCCAGTTCTTCCCCGCTGTTCAATCCCCGTGGTGCCTTTGTCATCAGGTCTATAATATACCTGGATTCCAGGCGTCTCAGCTTTTTAAGCCTATCTCCTCCTCTCACATTCTGGGGCACAAAGTCAAGGCCGAACTATTGCAGTTTACTCCTATCCCTTTTATGTATCTGGTCGAAGTGTCTTGCGACGGGGTAGGCTGGGTCTGCTTTGTCGATCGCCCTGAGGTGTTCCAGGACTCTGACCTTTAGTTGGTGGATCGTGCTCCCTATATATCTTAGGCCGCACGGGCAGACAAGGCAATATACAGCTTAGTTGGTGCTGCATGTCATGAATTTTTCAATCGATTTGGAGATACCTACACCTGGAATCTCATACCTTCGAACCCTTTTGCTCCCTATGCAGGCTTTGCATTTACCGCAGGGGTAAAAACACCCCATTTCTGCTATTTTGCCAGTCTTGGGAGTAACTTTTTCGAAATGGCTTCTCACTAATGAGTCTTTCAGCGATCTTGCCTTTCGATAAGTAACTAAAGGTTTAGCTGGAATATCATCCTTTAGTACTGGATCAGTTTTTAGAATATGCCAGTTTTTTTTGCAATATTCTCTTCAAGTTGTTGGATTCGCTAGTGTATGGTGTTATCAGCTGAAATTTCCCATCGTTGCTGAGTTGTTTGTTAGCAGGACTTGGCATGAGTAGATCCTCCCTTTTGGTCTTCCTCACTGTTGGACCCGGGCCTTTATGGCTGGTTCACCCCTGAACTTTTTGCTTTTGATGGCGACCTGGTGTTCATGATTTCTGGCTTGGCGCACTTTTTCCCTGGGTCCCAGAGTGGAAGTGCGTGCGTGTAGTATGGCTGGCCTGCCCTCCCATAGGAATGCATGGGGAATGTGTGTGTCCCTGGTAGTTCCTGATGCGTGGGGAGTGCAGGCTCGAGTTTGGTATGTGTAAACTCGTGAGAGCGAATGCTGCAAGATGGTGTCTGCGGCATGTGTGTGTCTAGTTGGGAAGTGCTACTTCTGGACATTGAGATATGTGTGCAGTGAGGGTGCTGGAGCGTGATTGGCTGGAGCTGGCTGGCAGGCCAGGCTCCAGGAAGTCTGGATGGGTCTGCCCGGTGGTGAGTGGGAGATTAGCATGAGTGATGTGTGGGAGGAGTGTACCTGTGTCCTGGATGGGCTGGGTTTTCCCCACACAATGCTGGCTCCGCCCCCCTGTGGTGTGTCTAACGACCCTAGCCTCCCCAGTGAATGAAATGGGTGGTTGGCCCATCAAGAGTGCTCCAGAACCAGTTGCAACTGGTTTCTCCCCCACCCTGCACCTACAGACAAAGGATTTCAGTGTATAAAAATGGGGCTGTGTCCCCACTGAAATTGTTCTCTTCTAGGATCTTGAGGGGGCTGCTGCTGCTGCTGGGGCCAGGAGGAACCGCCACTTGGACTGCCTCCCTGCCTGGAGGGCCAGTGAGCTGGCCCCTGGCCCAGCCTTGCCCCCCTGCCTACCTAAGGACTTTGCTGGGACTCTGCCCTGCTGAGGGCAGCTGGAAGCGCTGTGCTTGTGTTCCCTACCTGGGAGCACGTTGGACTTTGCCTGAAAGCGCTTCGCTTCACCTGGAGCACTTGGGAGCGCTTTATTGACTGTCCTAGCGCTGGGGAGCGCTTTTGTGCACAGCCGGTGCCCACCCGGCATTACCCCCGAAGGATCGCCGATTTTTGGGCGAGCGAGTGCCATCTCGCTTTACTTCTGATTCGAAGGCCGGTGCCACCCGGCATTGCCCCGTGGAGTTATTCATTAATTGAAGCCGGTGCCCACCCGGCATTGCCCGTGATCACCGCCGCAGCCGAGGGTGAGTGGGAGCTGTTGCCGGGCCGCCGCTCTGCCTGCAGCGACCCGGAAGTCCCGCCTCCTGACCCCCAGGGCCGCGCTGCCATTGGCGGCCCCGGCGGAAGTCAGGCGGCGTGTGGAGGAGACAGGGCCAGGCGGGAGCACGAGGGGAGCAGCCGGCTCCGTCCTCGAAGCTCCCCGTGTGAGGAGGAGCAGCGCGGGAAGAAGAAGACCGGCACCTGTCCCCCACCGAGGCTCCAAGAAAGTGAGGAGAGCCCCGGGGAGAGGGGAAGCGCCGGCGGAGCATAGACGCCGCCGAGACCCAGCGCGCCAGCAGGAACCCGGTGAGTGAAGTCCGGTTTTGTGTTGCTGACAGGGGGCGTCGGAGCACAGTACTGGTGCCGCCCCCCTCTCCTGGCTGGTGCTATCTTCCCAAGTCCCCCGAGCGGGACGCCACCATAGCGGGAGCATTTCTAGAGAGCCCACGAGGCTCGAGCAGGGCATTTGAGATACCGAGCCCCCGAGAGGGACTCCACCGACGCCCACATCCGTGACTAGCCCCGAGAAGGCTCCAGCCCACATTTATTTTGCGAGTCCAGCGAGGCTCATGGCCCACATCGAGAGAGAGCCCTGAGAGAGGCTCTGGGGGCATTGTCCTTGATTTAGAGCGCTGGAGCTCTAATTGCCTATTTCCTTTGGCCCCATTGTTGTCCTGAGTCCACGAGGCTCCAACGTTGGCATCCTGGGTATTTACAACTGTCCAGCACTTAGTGGACAGTTGCTACGTTTAGGCTGGGTGTACTTTTTGGCTTATTATAGCCTGCCCCTGACTTTGGACACAGGGACTGCCACAGGTTGTGGCTCATGTGAAGTTTTGCGCAATTGCTTGTGCTCGCACCGCTGAATGTGTTCTGAACCATCATGTGTCTTTCCTTGCATACACCGCTGAATGTAGGTACTGCATCATGTGTTGTCTTGTGCTCGCACCTCTGAATGTGTTTGGATCCATCATGTGTCTTTCTTCCCTACACCGCTGAATGTTAATGCATCATGTGTAATGTGCCTATGCTTATGCCCCTAGATGTTGGTGATTCCTAGGGGGTGGCTTTTCTCCTAGTACAGGTGTTGCTAGTTGAGGTCTTTTGTTCCCGGCGCAATAGTTGCCTAAGGTGGTTAGGGTTGCGTAGGAGGTTCTGATGCTCTACCAGTAATTACTGGTTGTGTGTTAATTTGTGATACACGTTTATTTTGATTCTAAAAGTATTCTATGTGCTAATTACTATTCCTAAAAAGTGATGATTCCTGACAGTGGTCCAGGTGGCCCTGTCTTGTAAATATCCCCCTTGTAAATTCTGCCCGTGCCTGTTGGCACAGTGTAACTAAATGTATGTTTTATCTAATGTGTTTTTGATATAATACAAAGGCTATTTTTGTATAACCTTGTGTGGAGTTTCCTTTGTGGTGGGCCTTGGGTGTTGTTGCTGGGTGCGCACGCAAACACTTAACCTACATAGCCTCCAAGTTTAGCCTTGACTGCTCGCGCCACGTTACCTAGAGGGCGAGAGAAGGGTTATCTTGGTGTGTGACTCCCTTGCCCTGACACTTAGAAATGGCGATCCCTGACTGACCTCGACGCGAGTCTTGGCCGGCCAGGGTCCCGTTTCTAACATTGGCGGCAAGCGGTGGGATAAGAATTTGTGTTTGCGTTGTACCACAGTGGCAACTGGCCACTACAAAGCTCTGCATTTTAGATAACCACATTTTGGGGATTATTGTGTTTTTGGTGAAGTTCCATTATTGCTTCTCCTGAAGAGTGTCATTTGATAATAGTGTTCAGTACATTTGTCCCCCGCCCTGCTTCCAGAGTTTGGTACCTGTGTCACTTGTGGTCAGGTTGAGAAGTCAGGGGTGGTAGAAACTGCCTTACCGATCCGAGGGGAGGGTGTGTGTGGATGAATGGTGTGTTTCCCTGGACGCATGAGTGAGTTCTTTTTTTTTAAGGAGAGTGTGGAAGTTTTGGAATTGTGTACTTTTACTTCAGATTGCTAGTTCCCTTGTGTTGCACGTGTTTGTGAGCATCCTGTCAAGATGGAATCTCCTTTTAACCTTTGTGGCCTGTTTAAGTACAGTGTGCATGAGTTGGTACGGTTATGTAAGGAGAGAGACATCCCAGTGAGTGAGTCAGACACCCAGTCCAAGCTTAGGGATAACATGATCCTGTGGCAGAAGAGTGACTGGGAGCGTGAGCACAGTGAGAGGGAGAGGGCCCGGACCGCACACCATGAGGGTGGTGGGTCTGAGGGGAGCCCTGAAGAGTCTGATGTGGAGAGTGAGTTTGACAGTGGATGGGCGCCAGCAGAGAGCGAGTACCCCCTAGATAGGGAGTCCCTTGCTGGGTCCAGTGTCAGATGTAGCACCCCTTCCCTTTCCCTGTCCCCAGAGGAGTGGGTGGATAGGAGAGAAGAGAGGGAGCACCAGTTGGCCATGGAGAAGCTCAGGTTAGAGCATGCCAGAGAGATGGCGCAGCTGGGTGTGAATGAGCGGACTGCAGAGGCTGAGAGGGCCTTGGCCAGGGAGAAGATAGCCCTAGAGGGTAGGTTATCCCCTGACCGCAGTCATAGTTTTCTGGATTCCCCAGGGAGGGTTGGATCCAGTGGTGGCAGCAAGAGAGAGTTTGGTGCGGGAAGTGCCATGCCCCGTTTCCAAAGAATGGTACCTTGTTCCCGAGAGGACACATACAGGTTGAAGTTCAGGAGCAGTAGGAGACTGCCTCACCAGGATTGGGGAGATTATGTGGATGATTGTCATGATACCCTGATTGATTGGTTAGAGGTTCATGGGGAACCTGATTTTGATGGACTACTCAACCTTGTTATCAGAGAGCAGTTGCTCAATTGTTTTGTGCCAGAGTTGCGCAAACACCTGTCAAGAGGTGACTACGTGAGTCCTTGGGACATTGCAAAGGAAGCAGACCGCTGGGAAGGTGCCAGTGGTTCTGACACGTCATGGGTGAGTGAACCCAAGAGTAGTGGGTTAGGTATCTTCCAGACCAGTGTGGTGGAAGAGGCTCAGAGTAGCCCAGCTAGGTCCCAGTGTAGCGAGAGGGGTGAAGGGGCTCACGTCTTGTCTCCGTGGAGTAAGAGTGAGTGGGGGACTGAGTGTTCCCAGGTGCCCGAAACCCAGTCTCAGAACCTGGATGGTTTCTCGAGGGAACACCAGGTTAGGGATCTAGGCTGTCCTGTTAGACCCCTTGAGGGTGATCCCCTAGTGTCTAGAGAACCTGGAGTATCTTTAAATAGTGTTCCAGTGGTTCTAGTGCCCGGCAGTGCCACTCCAGTTGGGGGGGCACGGAAGTCCGAAGTGAGGAGTGATTGGGGGAGTTCCCCAGTGGGAGAACCAGTGGGTCAGGGACTACCCAGTTGGGCGAAGTTCCCGGTAAGTGACCATGGTGACACCACTTCTGTTCTGGGGGATCTTCCCGCACTGTCAGGTGGACAGGAGGCGGGAGATCTGCGCCAGACAGACAGTCACGCAGCACATGAGTCATGTGTTAGCCTCAGGGGGATGGTGAGTGAGTCCCCAGAAGTCCTGGAGTGCCAGGCAATTATCCCGCCTAGAGGTTTAGACCGAAGGTTGGGAGGCCAGGTTCAGGATCGGCCTGACCTGAAGGGTGGGACTTCTGTAACCAGAGTCCTAGCCAGTGCTTCTTCCAGGGGTACCTCTCCAGTCGGGAGGGTGCAGAACTCTGGAAGGGGGTGCAGAGGGTGGGAGAGCCCGCCTCTGACCCCGGTGCAACCTGAGGGGTTAAACCCTGGGTTGGAATGGCGTTCTAGGTGTACACCTCGCAGGAGGTGGAGGAACCCTAGAAGAAGAGGTAAGGGGAGGAGAGCCTTCCCTGAGACTCCTGGTCCGCCTGAGGTTGTAGACCAAAGGCTGGTGAACCAGTGGCAGTCTAGTCCTGTCTTGCAGACAGGGAGAGTGGAGAATGGACACTATGTGCCAGGGGTTACTACCCCCCACTCGGTGAGTAGGCAGGAACCAGTGGTACCTGGGTGGCCTAGGGCCTGGTCCTGGCCGCGGACAGCTGAGGAGTACCCGTGGGGTAGCCCAGTTGTTCCAGATGGTGGTTTGAGAAGGAATCCCAGGGGTTCACAGTGGCGTGGAACAGGACGGTGTCCCGGCAGTGGCGGGCCCGTGTCCTTGTTCTTTCGCCCAAAGCAGGGAAGCCCATCACGGTGGTGATCGGTCTACCCTGCGTTTTGGCTGGAAGGGGGTTGTGTTGGACCCGGGCCTTTATGGCTGGTTCACCCCTGAACTTTTTGCTTTTGATGGCGACCTGGTGTTCATGATTTCTGGCTTGGCGCACTTTTTCCCTGGGTCCCAGAGTGGAAGTGCGTGCGTGTAGTATGGCTGGCCTGCCCTCCCATAGGAATGCATGGGGAATGTGTGTGTCCCTGGTAGTTCCTGATGCGTGGGGAGTGCAGGCTCGAGTTTGGTATGTGTAAACTCGTGAGAGCGAATGCTGCAAGATGGTGTCTGCGGCATGTGTGTGTCTAGTTGGGAAGTGCTACTTCTGGACATTGAGATATGTGTGCAGTGAGGGTGCTGGAGCGTGATTGGCTGGAGCTGGCTGGCAGGCCAGGCTCCAGGAAGTCTGGATGGGTCTGCCCGGTGGTGAGTGGGAGATTAGCATGAGTGATGTGTGGGAGGAGTGTACCTGTGTCCTGGATGGGCTGGGTTTTCCCCACACAATGCTGGCTCCGCCCCCCTGTGGTGTGTCTAACGACCCTAGCCTCCCCAGTGAATGAAATGGGTGGTTGGCCCATCAAGAGTGCTCCAGAACCAGTTGCAACTGGTTTCTCCCCCACCCTGCACCTACAGACAAAGGATTTCAGTGTATAAAAATGGGGCTGTGTCCCCACTGAAATTGTTCTCTTCTAGGATCTTGAGGGGGCTGCTGCTGCTGCTGGGGCCAGGAGGAACCGCCACTTGGACTGCCTCCCTGCCTGGAGGGCCAGTGAGCTGGCCCCTGGCCCAGCCTTGCCCCCCTGCCTACCTAAGGACTTTGCTGGGACTCTGCCCTGCTGAGGGCAGCTGGAAGCGCTGTGCTTGTGTTCCCTACCTGGGAGCACGTTGGACTTTGCCTGAAAGCGCTTCGCTTCACCTGGAGCACTTGGGAGCGCTTTATTGACTGTCCTAGCGCTGGGGAGCGCTTTTGTGCACAGCCGGTGCCCACCCGGCATTACCCCCGAAGGATCGCCGATTTTTGGGCGAGCGAGTGCCATCTCGCTTTACTTCTGATTCGAAGGCCGGTGCCACCCGGCATTGCCCCGTGGAGTTATTCATTAATTGAAGCCGGTGCCCACCCGGCATTGCCCGTGATCACCGCCGCAGCCGAGGGTGAGTGGGAGCTGTTGCCGGGCCGCCGCTCTGCCTGCAGCGACCCGGAAGTCCCGCCTCCTGACCCCCAGGGCCGCGCTGCCATTGGCGGCCCCGGCGGAAGTCAGGCGGCGTGTGGAGGAGACAGGGCCAGGCGGGAGCACGAGGGGAGCAGCCGGCTCCGTCCTCGAAGCTCCCCGTGTGAGGAGGAGCAGCGCGGGAAGAAGAAGACCGGCACCTGTCCCCCACCGAGGCTCCAAGAAAGTGAGGAGAGCCCCGGGGAGAGGGGAAGCGCCGGCGGAGCATAGACGCCGCCGAGACCCAGCGCGCCAGCAGGAACCCGGTGAGTGAAGTCCGGTTTTGTGTTGCTGACAGGGGGCGTCGGAGCACAGTACTGGTGCCGCCCCCCTCTCCTGGCTGGTGCTATCTTCCCAAGTCCCCCGAGCGGGACGCCACCATAGCGGGAGCATTTCTAGAGAGCCCACGAGGCTCGAGCAGGGCATTTGAGATACCGAGCCCCCGAGAGGGACTCCACCGACGCCCACATCCGTGACTAGCCCCGAGAAGGCTCCAGCCCACATTTATTTTGCGAGTCCAGCGAGGCTCATGGCCCACATCGAGAGAGAGCCCTGAGAGAGGCTCTGGGGGCATTGTCCTTGATTTAGAGCGCTGGAGCTCTAATTGCCTATTTCCTTTGGCCCCATTGTTGTCCTGAGTCCACGAGGCTCCAACGTTGGCATCCTGGGTATTTACAACTGTCCAGCACTTAGTGGACAGTTGCTACGTTTAGGCTGGGTGTACTTTTTGGCTTATTATAGCCTGCCCCTGACTTTGGACACAGGGACTGCCACAGGTTGTGGCTCATGTGAAGTTTTGCGCAATTGCTTGTGCTCGCACCGCTGAATGTGTTCTGAACCATCATGTGTCTTTCCTTGCATACACCGCTGAATGTAGGTACTGCATCATGTGTTGTCTTGTGCTCGCACCTCTGAATGTGTTTGGATCCATCATGTGTCTTTCTTCCCTACACCGCTGAATGTTAATGCATCATGTGTAATGTGCCTATGCTTATGCCCCTAGATGTTGGTGATTCCTAGGGGGTGGCTTTTCTCCTAGTACAGGTGTTGCTAGTTGAGGTCTTTTGTTCCCTGCGCAATAGTTGCCTAAGGTGGTTAGGGTTGCGTAGGAGGTTCTGATGCTCTACCAGTAATTACTGGTTGTGTGTTAATTTGTGATACACGTTTATTTTGATTCTAAAAGTATTCTATGTGCTAATTACTATTCCTAAAAAGTGATGATTCCTGACAGTGGTCCAGGTGGCCCTGTCTTGTAAATATCCCCCTTGTAAATTCTGCCCGTGCCTGTTGGCACAGTGTAACTAAATGTATGTTTTATCTAATGTGTTTTTGATATAATACAAAGGCTATTTTTGTATAACCTTGTGTGGAGTTTCCTTTGTGGTGGGCCTTGGGTGTTGTTGCTGGGTGCGCACGCAAACACTTAACCTACATAGCCTCCAAGTTTAGCCTTGACTGCTCGCGCCACGTTACCTAGAGGGCGAGAGAAGGGTTATCTTGGTGTGTGACTCCCTTGCCCTGACACTTAGAAATGGCGATCCCTGACTGACCTCGACGCGAGTCTTGGCCGGCCAGGGTCCCGTTTCTAACACTCACTTTTTTCAATGTTTTGGATAGAGAGATAGGATCATATCCTCTTTTACAGAATCTCTCTACACAGCCCTCCGCTGCCAGTTTGAAATCCTCCTCCCTGCTACTGTTCCTTTTCAACCTCGGTAGTTCCCCATAGGGTATACTCTGTATCAGTCTGGTGGGATGGTTGCTATCAGCTCTCAAGATGGAATTGCCTGCCGTGGCCTTGCGGTATAGTGAGGTGTGTAGCCTGTCTTGTTCCACAAACACCCTCAGGTCCAGATAGTCAGCTGTTGCTGGGCTAACCGTTCCCGAGAAGTGCAGGTTACAATTGTTGTCATTCAGGACCTCGATGTATTGATGAGCCATCTCCATCGTCCTCTGCCACACGATGAAAAGGTCATCAATATATCTGTACCACCTCACCACCCTCCCTGCCTCCTGCTCCCCGATCTGGAGCGCCCTGGGCACCCGCTCCTCCCACCAGCCTACGAACAAGTTCGCGTAGCTGGGGGCAAAGCAGGTGCCCATCACGGTCCCAGATACCTGTGTATACAGTTGGTCATCGAACAGGAAGATGTTGCTTGTTAAGCAGAATTCAATAAATTCAAGCAGCATGCAATTATGTAGCGCAAACCTAGCAGGCCTTTTGTTCAAGAAGTGCTCTACTGCTACTAAACCCAATTTGTGCCTTATGTTAGTGTAGAGGCTTGTTATGTCCAGTACCATTATCAAGTAAGACGGATCCCATACAATGTCTGCAATTTTCTCCAGAAAATCTTTGGTGTCTTTTACATGGGATTTGAGCTGAGTTACCAAGGGAAACAAAAAGCTATCTATAAACTTTGACATGTTCTCCGTTAGTCCATTGATTGATGACACTATTGGCCGGCCCGGTGGTTCCGTTGCGTTCTTATGTAATTTTGGCAGGTGGTAGAAAGTGGGTATTGTCGGGTTATTGCTGCACAAATAGAGATTTTCTTCAATACCCAGCATTAGTTTCTTACACCACTAAGGTTTTTTAAATGCTAATTCCTAACTATAACATGGCTGAAACCTATGGTTTTTTCAGTGAATATATATATATATATATATATATATATATATATATATATATATATATATATATATATATATTGAAACAGACCCTCTCGCAGAAAGAAGGACTCAGAGGCCTGAAGGGGTTTTCAGAGAAGCCAGCTCGCTTTATTTCATCTTTAGGCAGTGGCAGCGGGCGAATGCATTTCAGCATAGTCAGCCTTCTTCGGCGCCCAGCACTAAGCACACCTAATAGTCCACCTGTTAAAAAATCTTCCCAGCGAACGCTGCTCCTCCCCCTAATGGTGTCGCCACACCCAAAGTAGTTCAGTGTCAATGAGTAAACTACAGCTCCCAGAAGGCACTGTACCGTCCAGCCTGGGCGGGTGGTGTGGAGGAGTGAGGCAGAACGGTAGGTCCGCGCTGGTGCAGGTAGGCTGTGTGTTATTCCTCCAGACGAACAGCCACGGCCGACTTCCTTGGTCCCCTTACACTGCAACAACCAGCCTCATGGAACAACAGACAGGGCAGGGGCTGTCAATGCGGACTTAGCACCAAGCAGGTAAAATACCTTAATCTCCCCATATTGTTCCGTGGTGACTGGCGGTCTTGAGGAAATGTCGATCCCTCGACGCCTAACAGCTGCAAGCAGTCTGGTGCCAGTATTTTTTCCTCGACCATTTGGTGTTGCAGAGCCTTCTGTTCTGCGTCCCTGGCAGGCGCAGCAATTACTTGTTGAAACAGACCCTCTCGCAGAAAGAAGGACTCAGAGGCCTGAAGGGGTTTTCAGAGAAGCCAGCTCGCTTTATTTCATCTTTAGGCAGTGGCAGCGGGCGAATGCATTTCGGCGTAGTCAGCCTTCTTCAGCGCCCAGCACTGAGCACACCTAATAGTCCACCTGTTAAAAAATCTTCCCAGCGAACGCTGCTCCTCCCCCTAATGGTGCCGCCACACCCAAAGTAGTTCAGTGTCAATGAGTAAACTACAGCTCCCAGAAGGCACTGTACCGTCCAGCCTGGGCGGGTGGTGTGGAGGAGTGAGGCAGAACGGTAGGTCCGCGCTGGTGCAGGTAGGCTGTGTGTTATTCCACCAGACGAACAGCCACGGCCGACTTCCTTGGTCCCCTTACACTGCAACAACCAGCCTCATGGAACAACAGACAGGGCAGGGGCTGTCAATGCGGACTTAGCACCAAGCAGGTAAAATACCTTAATCTCCCCATATTGTTCCATTTCTTGAGGAAATGTCGATATATATATATATATATATATATAATGTATTTGTGAGAAATTCGGACAAAAGGGGCAATGTGGTACTGTGGTCAAAAAAAGAGTATATCATTGAAGCTCAATCGCAACTAAATGACCGATCATGTTACAGGCTAAGCAGTGCGGCAGCTATTAAAGAGACAGCAAATTCCTTTTACATGAAATTAGTAGCCTGGAAAAGCACTGGTCCTATAACCCTGGGCGAGTATACATTTATGAGGAATGACCACCCGATTATTCCAAATATTTACTTTATACCAAAAATCCATAAGGATGCTATTAAACCGCCAGGGCGACCGATAATATCGGCAAAAAAGAGCCTATTAGAATATACTTCAAGATATATAGACTTCTTTTTACAAGAGAGTTTAATTGGACTTTCGTCATATCTAAGGGACACAAGTGATTTTTTAAATAAAATCAAGGACTGCGAATGGGGAACCAATTTTTATCTTTTAACATTGGATGCATCTTCTTTGTACACTTGTATAGACCACAAATATGGTTTTCGTGCCCTAGAATACTTTTTGTACAAAAAGAATGCCACTTGCTCCCAACATGACTCTATGCTCCTAGACATGGTTACATTCTGTCCTAATATTAACATGTTCATGTTTAACCAAATGTACTATCAGCAAATGCGGGGGGTGGCAATGAGGGCCAGCTTCTCCCCCAGTTATGCCTGTATTTTTATGGGCTGATGGGAGGAATGGTCCTCAGAGGCACGCATGGAAAGCAATATGATGATCATGTTAGAATGTACTATAGATACATCGATGATTTATTTTTTGTGTGGGACGGAGCAGAAAAAGAAGCCGTAGAATGGGTAGAATCATTGAACAAAAACAATGTCAATTTACGTTTTACATCTGCCATTAGCTCATCTCAGATCAATTTTTTAGATGTTCAGGTACAGGTGATTGATGATAGGCTGTAAACCAAGTTATATAGAAAGGAAACAGCGGGAAATTCTATTCTGCATTTTACAAGTTTTCATCCTCGCCATTTGATAAATAGCATCCCCTACGGGGAGATGCTACGCATCAAACGAATTTGCAGTAACCCAGCAGATTTAGCAGAGTCCCTTCATGGCTGTAAAGAGAGGTTCCTCGCAAGAGGATACCCTCATAAAATAATACAAACAGCTATCAATAAAACCCAGAAGCTAGACAGAAATACCCTACTTGTCCCTAAAAAAATCAGAGAACCTAATGATATGACAGTTGGTAGTCCTGACACTGTAAGACTAATTATTCCATACAGTGCTCAGGAGAAAAACATCACCAAAATCATTAACAGAAACTGGGCACTAGTGAGAAGTGACCCAGTAATAGGTGCTGAGATGCCGATTAGACCTAGCATAACATTTAGGAGAGCACCTTCAATGTATGGGGACTTGGTTTCAAGTAATCCTGAAACATCACCATCAAACAATTGGCTAGCAACATCTAATGGGTTCATTGCCTGTAGGTCATGCAAGGCGTGTCAACATGGGATAAACAAAAAGAGTTACTGTACGGCTTTTAGTAAAAAAGCAATCATGATCTCTAAACCTCTGCATTGCAAACCTGAATACGCGATTTACGTCTTAGAGTGTACCTGCCCTCTTCGATATGTGGGCAGCAAAAAACTGCCAGCAAATAAAAGAGTTTTGCATCACATTCGGGCCATTAAAAACTGTGACCCAACCTACCCCGTCGCGCGAGATTTTCGCGAGGTTCATGAAAGCAATTTACAGGACCTCTCGTATTATGTTATTGACACTATCCCCAAGACCAAAAAGGGTAGCGACAGGGAGCAGGCAATGAGGAAATTAGAGACACGCTATATACTAAACTTTAACAGTAAAAGCCCTGGAGGCCTGAATAACACAGAGGACCTACAAACATGTTTATGAATTTTAAAAATCCACCTTTGGTCTCTAACCCGCAAATCCTTCTCTAGGCCTTGCCTTCTAACAATGAATTACTGATATGTGTCTATATCTCTTTAGAAGAAACATAAATAGTATATTTTCTTCGCTCTTGCCCAAATAACAATCATTCGAATGACTTTTTAGAGCTGTCCCTTCTCCAAATCAATGAACATTTTTGTGTTTTAAACAATTTATGTTTTTCACGTCATGCACTTTCATTCACGGTAATAGGGTTTTTTCACTTTTTATAACGAAACATTTGTGGGTATTAGCACTATATGAAATTTGTATTGAGAGTTGAAACATACATTCATGCAGTTATCACAGGCAACATTTTTTATTTGGAATGTATTGCATTACTTGATTCACTGACGATTATGAGAAACCATGCTAATGAAAATTATTGACATGATGTATTTAAAGCTCCCCGTACCAATGGAGATTTTAGATATTTATAAAGATTGAATTTATTTTTTCTATTTTTATAACGTATTAATTTAAAATGTATAGTATATGATTATTTAAAATGCAATATCTATAAAAGTGAATCTACTTATGACAAATTGAGTACATCAGAAGTATATGTTGCAATCCTAATTCCACATTCTTAAAAACTATGATAGTTGGAATGGCACCGAAATGTTTTGTTTATATCTATTCATCACTTTAATCATGTGTAACTAGTGTTGCTTTATAACTGGTCCACAATTGAACTAGCGTTGTCATGTGATCAAGCCACTGAGGTGGTGAAACTCGTAATGGCCGACAAGGAATAAACTTGAAGTTTTGCACTAATTCTGGGTCCATGTCTGCTTACCGAAGGAGACAGAAGGTGGTGTTGAAGCAGCAATCCTGATATATATATGTATATATATATATATATATATATATATATATATATATATATATATATATATATATATATATATATATATATATATCTCACTACAACCCGCCTTCACTTTTCTTCTGTACACAAACAGACAAGCGTGGACCCGATATTCAAGTGCAAATATTTATTCTTCCAGTACCGCCATTACCCGTTTCGGGAGATCCTTCCCTTGATCACATGACAACTCTTCGGCATTTTACATCGCTTATTAAAGTGCAAGTGCAGTGCAGCAATTCCATAAACATAGAAGAAATACTTCAAGCATATACATTTTTTTATATATACATTTATCTAGGTCACAAATATCGAACGTAATGTAATAATGACATCAGAATCTTCAAATTCCTCTGAATATACAAAAGGAATCTTTAGTATGAAATTGAATACCAAGAATAACAGCATAAATGCATAAAATACTTGAGATTCAAACTATGTTAAAAATAATAAAACCTATCCAAGTGCTAAACTTAAATCAGTGCAATGTGTATTATTAGTGAATAAACTAATAGACTTAAAACACTCTGAAGTTTTTGTTAGGGTGGTCGGGAAAGTGACTATCGTTTTTGTGCAGAAATGTTATAAAGTTTAAAGTGCAAAATAGTTTCAGGACATAATAAATACATTACATATTCTAGGTTGATCTATCAGAAAATTACTATTATTGCCCAGAAGTATAAAAATATACCTTCTACTAAATGATTTCTAAAACCAATCCTCAATATCATAAAAAAATTAAACATCACCATCCTAAAATTTCTTCTACAAATTAAAATTTTTACATCTGGTGGAATCAATAAGCTTTCTATATTTCATTGAGCAAGTATTGCCCTTAGGCCTTCAATTTAGTATCAATAGACATTATGGCTAAGTTTGAAATGCGTGCAACTGGGTAATTCTCATAATTGTTACAAATAGCGTGAATATGCTCGTGAATCCTCTTATGTGCTGGTAATTTAGTGCTCCCTACATATTTTAAATTGCAACTGCAGGTGAGCACATAAACTGCATAATCAGATTTGCATGTGAGGTGTTGATCTATTTTGCAAATTGCAGGGCTAAATGCCCA
Organism: Lissotriton vulgaris; assembly: GCF_964263255.1. Lineage (NCBI taxonomy): Eukaryota > Metazoa > Chordata > Amphibia > Caudata > Salamandridae > Lissotriton > Lissotriton vulgaris. The sequence goes on from NC_141696.1 coordinate 305,826,821, forward strand.
GGTATAAGTGGTAGTATTTATACCGTATTGGCACGCCTTGCATACAGAGCACTTATAGAACCCCTTTATTGCCATTAGCCACAAGCTCTTTGTTCTTGTTTCAATATTGCTCCTGACCAGTGATGAACCCATACTGTTTGTTTTTCTGAAGGTTACTGATGGTTCGTTAGGCAGTAACCCCCCTATTACTGGATCCCCCTTGATGATCGGCCAATTCTTTCTGACTATCTCCCTGATCTGTTCCTCTTGTAGTGAAAAACCAAGGATTAGTCTTATGGGTTCTTCATGTTGATTCAAACTGCTCCATTTGTCCCTGTACTTCAACAAATCCTGTCTCGCCAACGATTTAGATTTGACAATCACTGACTCAATAACATCTGAGCTATACCCCCTATCTAAAAACCTGCCTTTACTCTCCCTTTGCTTGTTATTACTGTCATCCTCTCTGCTGCATATCCGTCAAATACGGAGCATTTCTCCTTATAGGATGCTCTTAATTAAATGAGACGGATGCGCGCTGGTGGCATGTAGGAGTGTATTCCCAGATGAAGGCTTACGATACAGGGTAGTAGTTAATTCATTATCCACAACCTGGATTCTTACATCCAGGAATGTGACCATTTCCTTGCTTATCTCGGCTGTAAAATGTAGGTTAACTGTGTTATGATTCAATTTTTCAATAAACTCGACAGCACTTTCAAAATCCCCATCCCACACTATAAATAAATCATCAATATAGCGCAGCCATGTTACCACACTCTCGTTATAAATTTGCTCATGTTGTTGTCTGAGGACCAGCTCCTCCCACCAGCCCATAAACAAACAGGCGTAACTGGGGAGAAGCTGGCCCCCATGGCAACTCCCTGAGTCTGCTGAAACATCTTTCCATCAAATAAGAAAAAGTTATTTTCCTAGCAGAATATTAACATTTTGAACAACATATTGGAATGCTGGGAGTAGATGATGGGCTTGTTCAATAAGAAGAACTCAATTGCTCTCATACCATCTTTGTTCTTAATCTTAATGCACGTATACAAACTGGACACATCAAGTGCTAACAATAAATAAGTAGACTTCCATTTTAAATTCTATATCTTTCTCAGAAAGTCACTTGTGTCTTGCACGAATGATTTTAGACCTCTGACAAAGTCCTGCAAGAAAAAGTCTATATATCTCGAAAGGTTTTCCAAGAGGCCATCGCACGCAGCAATTATGGGACGTCCCGGTGGTTTTTTCATACTTTTATGGATTTTCGGTATGAAATAAATTACCAGGACAGTAGGATATTCCTTCTTAAGATATTTGAATTCTTCCCAAGTGAGTAGCCCAATACTTTTCCAGGCCAACAACTGCGGAATTAATGCCTCCTGGGTGTCCTTGTATTTTGTCAGTGAAACCTTTCTATAGCACTCAATGTTGTTAAGTTGACTGTACGCCTCCTCCAAGTAATCTTGTAAAGGCCACAACGCCAAATTCCCTCCTCTAGCTGAGTTTCGTATTATAATTTGGTGATTATCCTTCAATTTACAAGCTGCCAGTATTTCCTTGCATGATTGGTAATTTTCCTTTTTGAATTTCTGGTAACAATGTTGTGTCTTTTTACTGGTGCTATCAACTGTTCATTAAAAACATCTATTGAGTCCCGTGCCATAATGGGTACAAACTTAGATTTTTGTTTAAAACGAGTTCTAGGCTTGACATTAGTCCCTTGGACTTGCGTTGGCTGTGCGTATTCTTCTCCCAATACGGATATTTCTTGGGATGAGCAGGGAAGTTCTCTCACAACTTCCTTTCCTCTTTCCAATTGTTGCATGTCATGTAGCAGCTCATAATCTGCCCCAACAAGTCCTTGCAACCCAAGGTTCTGTGTTATTTCTGCCTCTTCCACTCCCCCTGGGCCCCCGTTGTTGATGAAATTTCTTTAACTTCAGTTTCTGTATAAACCTGTATATGTCAGCACAGGTTTGGGTGTAACTAAAATTGGACTTCGGGCAATAAGACAAACCTAATGATAAGAGCTGCTCCTCTGCCGCTAAAAGGTCAATGCCCGCTAAATTAATAACGGTGTTGCTGTTAGAGGTGGTGGGGCCGACTACTGAATCTTTATTGAGCCCGGCCCCTTCTTCAACCCCTATCTGTGAGCTCTGCCTCTCCCACGTCTCTTGGCACATTCTCCTTGCTTGCCTGCACCCCCTTCTTCTTCTTGTTGCCCTATTTTGACAGGCACTTTGTTGCGTGGTCTTAGGGTATCCTTGCGGCTGCTTTTTAAAATCTCCAATTCTTCCCCCAAAGTGAGCTTGATACTATTAAGCTCTGACCTTGCTCCCAAGTTATCTGACTCAGAGCCACTTTCCACAGCTAAACTAAGGTCTGAGGCTGATGGGGATTCTACAGCTCTTGGATTTGTCCTGTCTTCAACATTACTTGTGGCCATGCCCATGCATTTATTTGCAGTTGCCACCCGCATTAAATCATATCTTTTAGCGATTGTAAAAATCTTCTCCTGCCTCTTTCTGCACCCCTGTTGCTTCATTCTGCACTTTCTATGCTTCTTTCAGCATCTGTCTTGCTTCTTTCTGTAGCCCTGTTTTCTCTTTCTGCACTTATCTTCCCTCTTTCTGTACCTTTCATTCCTGTTTCTGCATTTCACTTGAATCTTTCTGTACTTTTCTTGCTTCTTTCTACACCTCTGTTGATTCTTTCAGAAATCCTCTTGCCTCTTCTGCACTTCTATTGCCTGTTTCTGCCCCACTCTTGACTCTTTCTACACCCATCTTCTCTCTTCGTGCATCTCTCTTGACTCTTTCTACACCTCTCTTCCCTCTGTTGCTTCTTTCTGCACTTCTCTTGCCTTTTTCTGGAAACTTTGTGACTCTTTCAGCACCTCTGTTGCTTCTTTCTGCACTTTATTTGCTTCTTTCTACACTGCTCTTACCTTCTTTCTGCACCTGACTTGAGTCTTTCAGCACCTCTATTGCTTTTTCTGCTTTTTCTGCAGATCTCTTGCCTTTTTCTTCACCTCACTTGCCTCTTTCTGTACTTCTCTTCCTTCTTTCTACACCTCTATTGCTTCTTTCAGCAATTCTCTTGTCTCTTTCTATACTTTTATTCCTTCTTACTGCATCCCTCCTGCCTCTTTCTTTAGTTCTCCTGCCTCTTTGTGCACCTCTCCCACCTCGTTCTGGATCCCTACTGCCTCTTTTGGCACCTCTGTTGATTCATTCTGCAGTTCTCCTGCCTCTTTCTGTACCTCTAATGGCTCTTGCTGCGCTTCTCCTGCTCTTTCTGACACTTCCTAACTCTTTCAACACATCTGCTTCTTTTTTCTGTACTTCTCTTCCTTATTTCTGCACCCCTCCTGCCTCTTTCTGTACCACTCTTGCCTCTATTGTGCAACCCTCTTACCTTTTTCTGAACCCTTCTTGCCTCTTATTTCACCTCTGTTGGTTCTTTCTGCACTGCTCTTGCTTCTTTCTGAACCTCTGTTGATCTTTCTGCACTTCCATTGGCTCTTTCTGCACCTCCCTTGCTTCTTTCTGCACCTCATTTGCCTCTTCCTTTTGGTTTTTCTGCAGATCTCTTACCCCTTTCTACACCCGTACTGCCTCCTCCTGTACCCCTCTTGCTTCTTTGTGCACCTCTCCTACCCTTTCTGCACCCTCTTGCCTCTTTCAGGACCTCTGTTGCTTCTTTCTGTATCCCCTCCTGCCTTTATCTGCACCCCCTTCATTCTTTGTGCAACTCTCTTGCCTCTTTATATACCTCTCTTCCCTCTTTCTGCACCTCTCTTGCCTCAATCTGCACCTCTGTTGCTTCTTTCTGCACTTCTAACGGCTCTTTCTGCACCTCTCTTGCTTCTTTCTGCACCTCACTTGCCTCTTTCAGTACCTCTCTCGCTTTTTCTGCAGGTCTCTTGCCCCTTTCTACATCCTACCTGCCTCTTTCTGTATCCCTCTTGCCTCTTTGTGCACCTCTCCTACCCCTTTCTGCACCACTCTTGCCTCTTTCTGCACCTATGTTGGTTCTTTCTGAACAGCTCCGGCTTCTTCCTGCACCTCTGTTCCAAATGTCTGCATCCAATTGCCTTTGTATGCACTCCTCTTTCCTCTTTCTACAACTATCTTGCCTCTTTCTGCAGTTCTCTTGCCTCCTTCTGCACCTCAATTGCCTCTTTTTGCACCTCTGTTGGTTCTTTTGCACTCCTTTTGCTTCTTTCTGCACCTCTCTTGCAAATTTCTGTTCCCCTCTTTATATATCCATTTTACCTGTGTCTTTTCCTCTCTTGCCTCTGTCTGCACCTGTGGTCTCTCTTTCTTGACCTCTTTTGTCTGTTTCTGCAACTCTCTTGCCTCTTTACGCAGTTCTCTTGCCTTCTTCTGCACCTCTGTTGCTTCTTTCTGCACTTCTCTTGCCTCTTTCTGAACCCCTGTTGTCTCTTTCTGCACTCGTCTTCCCTCTTTCTGTACCTTTCGGCCTTTTTAAACATCTTACGTGCCTCTTTCTGTACTTTTCTTGATTCTTTCTACAACTCTGTTGCTTCTATCAGCAATCCTCTTGCCTCTTTCTGCACTTCTCTTGCCTGTTTCTGCACTTCTCTTGGCTCTTTCTACACCTCAAATGCGTATTTATGCACTTATCTTGCCTTTTTCTGCACCCCTGTTGCTTCATTCTCCACTTCCATGCTTCTTTCTGCACCTGTCTTGCTTCTTTCTACACCCCTGTCATCTCTTTAAGTACCACTTTTGCCTGTTTCTGCAAATCTGTTGCCTCTTTCTGTAGTTCTCTTGCCTCTTCCTACACCACTGTTGCTTCTTTCCACACTTTTCCTGCCTTTCTGCACCCCTGTTGTTTCATTCTGCACTTTCCATGCTTCTTTCAGCATCTGTCTTGCTTCTTTCTGCAGCCCAGTTTTCAATGTCTGCAGTTGTCATCCATCTTTCTGAACCTTTCTTGCCCGTTTCTGCATCTCACTTGCCTCTTTCTGTACTTTCCTTGCTTCTTTATACACCTCTGTTGCTTCTTTCAGAAATTCTCTTGCCTCTTGCTGCACTTCTCTTGCCTGTTTCTGCACCATTCTTGACTCTTTCTGCACCCGTCTTCCCTCTTTGTGAAACTCTCTTGACTCTTTCTACACCTCTCTTCCCTCTTTCTGCACCACGCTTGCCTGTTCTTGCACCTGTTCCTTCTTTCTGCACTTCTCTGTCCTCTTTGTGCAAACTTTGTGCCTCTTTCAGCACCTCTGTTGCTTCTTTCTGCACATTTTTTAGTTCTTTCTGCACTGCTCTTGCCTCTTTCTACATCCCTCTTGCTTCTTTGAGCACCACTTTCGCTTATTTCGCCACTACTCTCTCCTCTTTCTGTATCCCTCTTGCCTTTTTCTGCACCTCTGATGCTTATTTCTGTACCTCTCTTTGTTCTTTCAGCAGCTGACCTGCCTCTTGAAGCACCCCTGTTGCTTTTTTCTGCAGATCTCTTTCCTCTTTCTGCACCTCACTTGACTGTTTCAGCACCTCTGTTGCTTCTCATTGCAGATCTCTTGCATCTTTCTATACCAATATTTTTTCTTTCTGTACCTCACTTGCCTCCTTCTGTACCCCTGTTTCCTTTCTACACCTCTCTTTTACCTCCTTTACCTCTGTTGCCTCTTTCTGCACGCTTCGCGCCTTTTTCAACATCCATGTTACTTCTCTACTGTCTTTTTGCACCACTCCTGACTCTTTCTGTACCTCTCTTGCCTCTTTATGCACCTCTTCCACCTTTTTCTGCCCCCTTCATGTGTCTTTTTGCCCGTCTGTTGGTTCTTTCTGAACTGCCCTTGATTCTTTCTGCACATTACTTGCCTCTTAATGCACTTCTCTTGCTTCTTTCTACACCTATGTTGCTTCTTTCAGCAATTCTCTTGCCTCTTTCTGCACTTCTCTTCCTTTCTGCACCCCTCTTGCCTTTTTCTATACCTCTCTTGCCTCATTTTGCACCTCTGCTACCTCTTTCTGTACCCCTCTTGCCTCTTTTTGCACATCTGTTGGTACTTTCTGCACTGCTCTAGCTTCTTTCTGCACCCCACTTGTCTCCTTCTGCACTTCTCTTGGCTCTTTCTAAACCTCTGTTTCCTCTTTCTGCACCTCTGTTGCCTTGATCTGCACTTCACTTGATACCTTCTGCACCTCTCTTGCCTCTTTTAGTACCTCTGTTGCTTCTTTCTGCACCCCTCCTGCCTCTTTCTGAACCCTCTTCCTTCTTTGTGCAACTCTCTTGCCTCTTTCCACACCTCTATTCTCTCTTTCTGCACACACTCTTGCCTCTTTCTGCATCTCTGTTGCTTCATTCTGCACTTCTATTGGCCCTTTCTGCACCCCTCTTGCTTCTTTCTGCACCTCACTTGCCGTTGTCTTCCCTCTTTCCGTACCTTTCTTGCCCGTTTCTGCATCTCACTTGCTTCTTTCTGTTCTTTTCTTGCTTCTTTCCACACCTCTGTTGCTTCTTTCTGAAATTCTCTTGCCTCTGAGGTTCCGTGACGGTTCCGTGACGACTTGAACCCGTGATTTTAAGTTTGTCGGAAATACCTAATATTGGTATCAGTGAACCGCAAATGATCCATTTAGTATATCCTAGTGTTTTCGCTACGCTACGAGCAAGAGCACCCCTTCCATTGACATATTTCTGATATACCCACGGCATCCATCTTAGATCATGGCCGCCATTTTGTGTTTCCTTGCCCTCACATATGCAATAGCCTCTGATCACTTCATTCACTCCACTTTGATTAAGGACACGTAGCCTTAGCCGAAGATTCACCTCTTACATGACACGTGCACCTTAAACCAGATCACGCTGTAGCTGCATGACTCGACAAAGGCTGCCTCCTCTGCCCGAGGCCAGTCCTGCCAAACTGGTCTTCGTGTCCATTGTACCTGATCATGATTAGGCGGCCGAAGCCGGTAGCCTTGCCCATTTACAACCCACAAACATCCCTTATCCCACTTTTCTATCTTCCACACCTGGCTCTGTTTCTTTCTTTCTGAATCTTTATTAGGGGGAGGTAACGAACTTTACGATGAGGCGGTCCGGGTCCTGAATGCAATATTGACAGGGAATTGTGACAAACTAGTGGGAACCCCTCTCTTCGCAATGTTTGGCCTCAGATATTATCGACGGTTCCTGTGTAACACCAAATATTTATTGTTTTAGACACAAAGGTTTTTGGAATGTATTACATGTAAAGAATTTGCCCCTAGCATAAAAAACCGTATATAAGGAGCAACCCACTTTGTACAAATCGAACAGGCTCCTAGTCTCTGCCCGTGTGTAGATTCTGCGACTTCTGTGTCCCTGCAGTAATAAACCTTTGGTCTTTGACGCCACCATCGAGAAGCCCGTGTTTCTGTTCATTTGTGCACCAAGGCAGGTGGAACTCCGGGGTCTTCGGGTGTTGTACCCTGACACCTCTGGACGGAACCAAAAAGTCCAGAACTCCAATTGGCGCCCAACGTGGGGCGACGTCATTCGGTACCGGTCCAAAAGCCTGAAGAGTTCGAGAAGCTTCGTGTGAAGATTCCTGAGGGAGGCGCCCCACTTCATCGATCCCGGCATATCGCAAAAGTGGCCCGAAGTTCTCTTCCACGAGGGTTTCCCGTTCAGGACGGCTGCAGTGGGCCGTTGCCTTGACCGTCGCCCTGTCTTGGACCCGAAGTGGTGCAGTCCTTAGTACGGCGAAACGTGACGGGTTTCTCCTTGGTGACGTCTTCAGTGACTCAGTTAAGTATTTAGTGATAGCTAGCTTTGTGAGGATTGTTAAAAATCCTTGATCGGTTCTTGGTTTGGTTTGGTTTTGTTAGATTATCACTGGTTGTTCTAGTTACGATAATCTATTTGGTTTAGTTTTGGGTATCGATACATCAGTTCGTTTTGGTAGGCCTAAGTTCTTGGTTCGAGTGCACATATTTGTTCCGTGTTTTGTTTGTTTTTGTGTTCCGGACTGAAAATGGTAAGTCGGAAAATGTTGTCTTGTTTTAGTTGCAACAGTGACTCACGATTGGAGGACTCTTGTCTGGTTCCTCCGATTGGGACTCCCCTATATGATTTATATTGTAAGTATGGCGTGGGTCCTATAACTTATAATGAGATATGGGTCCGCTATTGTAAGAAGGATGGTGTCCTTAGTTGGCCACTGCATGGTAGTTTTGAGCAAGAGATTCTCGATAACTTAGAAGCGAAATTGTTCAAGAAGAAAGCCCGGCCGGCAATGTTTGATTCCTTCCGTTATTGGCGGAAAGAATCCAAACAGAGAGAAATGAGAAGGTTGAAGAAAGAGCAGAAAGAACAAGAGGAGTTAACTCTAGAGCAAGCGACTAAACAGTTGCAGGCTAATGAGTGTGAGAAGGTCATAGATGTAGCCATTAGAGAGCATAACTTAGCGATTGACAAGTGCTATCCTGCCTTGCCATCGAAAATGGCTAAGATACTGGAGGACTCCGAAAACGATCCTCTGCTATCTTATCTGTTACGGTCACCTCCACCGTATGCACAAGGTGCTACGACTCCACTCGTCCCGAATGTTCAATTGCCGGTTGCTGGACAACCTGGTGCTCCTGCTCCTATCCCTCAGAATCAAGTTCCTGTACTTCCTGTGATGAATGTAAATGTTCCTACAGCTCCTCCTCTTCCTACACTGCCAGCCTCTATACCTACCTCTGTACCTACTGCTCCAGAAACTATTTTCCTCGATACTCCTACTGCTTCCTCATCTATTCCTACCTCCACTGCATTCTCTATGTCTGCGAGTGTACTAACTCCACTTTCTGTTCGTCGAAGAATCGCTGATTCGGTTACTAATATGCTGTCTCCTATATATAAAACTTTGATTAAGACTCCTACTCCTGACTCTGTACAGAGACGGAGTCAGCTTCCGAGTACTGAGGAACGGGGAGTTTTAGACTCCACGGCTCTCAGATGGATTTCGAAGGGTAGAAGATATAGTACGAGAGATGTGCTAGACACATTTATGCAGTGGGGAGAACCAACGCAACGATACGTCTTTGATGAGATGTGCTCGTTGTTACGTGAAGAGATAGAAGAAGATGATGTCGAATCAGATTTGGAAGATTTAATTAAAGTTCAAAAGGAGTTTGCTGCTGGAATGATAGTGGGTGAGAAAATAAAGCAAGCGATGGAACTCATTTTAAGTTTTAGGAATGATCCATCTCTTCGTTCTCCAAGAGATTTAGAGAAAGGTAAAATGAAGTTAAGTCGCCAATATCCTATGAGGGAGGTTCCTCCAATTTGGCGCGAAGCAATACAACGTGATGATAATGCAGGTATTGCGGCTGCTCCAGCACAGTTCCAACGAGTGTGGATACACATTCCATGGAAGCGAGCAGAAGTGTTAGCAGTGAAACAGGCCTTGCCAGATCCGCGTAAGAATCCAGCCGGATATTACAAGGAGTTAACACAGACAGTTGAGGCTTGTATAATGAACTTAGCCGACATTGATATGTTGTTTGGTAATGTAGTTCCGCAACCAGTGTGGGCTAAAATTCGTAGAGAGGATCATCAGGCTGCTTTAGGTGGTGATTGGGCAGCTATCACTGCAGCAGATAATCAACAAATAGGTGGTGCGAAACCCGAACCTTTGATCGCTAATCTGCCAGGTAGAATAATTGATCTAATGAAGACTCTGATGCCAGCATTGCGTGTTAATTGGGACAAGTTGTCAGCATGTAGGCAAAAGAAAGACGAAAGTGTCTCGGACTTCTTCACGAGGTTCGAAGAGACTTTTGTAGATCATAGTGGTCAGGACATGAGTACAGAAGGAGGACAGAGATTGTTTGTAGATAAATTTGTGCATAATTTGTTACCTGAGTTATGCAATAAATTAAAAGACTCAGAAAGTGCGTGGGCTGTATCTACGACAGCGCAAATACTTGCGACTGCGCAGTACTACGAAAATAGAGATAAAGAGGAAAAGGAAAAATCAGAAAAGAAAACGAAAGATTTAAAAACTAAAGTTCTTTTGCAGCAGGCGTATCCGCCTCGCACGAATCAGACTAATACGCAGCAAAACTCATACCAAAGGGCAGATTATGGTACGTCAAGACCTCAATATCAATGGAATCAATGCGCATACTGCAAGAAAGAGGGTCACTATAAAAATGAATGTCCGATCTTAGCGCAAAATAATGCAGCAGCAGCTCAGAGAGGTCGTGGTGGTTTTGTGCAGAATTCTAGAGGACGAGGACGAGGTGCTATGCCTCCACAAACGAATGATCGTCCCTCCAATCACTTTGATCAGAGAAATGGACAACCTGTTCAGCAAAATAGATCTCAGCAATATCTTGTTGAAGATTATTGTGAAGTAGATGAGGGTTTTCAACAAAATAGGTACTAGGACAGCCATGGACAGAGAGAGGGAGTAGTATCAGTTCCAGTGGATCAGAGTGGGCCTTATGTCGCAGTAGCAACATCAGGTGTAGTCGAACCGTTTCTGTTGGATACTGGTGCCGCAAAAAGTTCTATCATTCATGCGAAACTCCCTGGCGCACCTTTGTCTGGCTCAACAAATGTTTCCGTAGGTTTTTCAGGCGCCCCTGTGTACAACCCGATATCTGGTCCTTTGTCTATTTCTGTTGGACCGTGCCAATTGAAAGCACCCCTGATTTTGACGACAGGTTGTAATGAAAATCTGCTTGGTTTAGATTTGTTAAAACGACTATATGCGACATTGTATTGTTCTCCGGAAGGAGTACAGCTTACACTGGGTAAAAATATCACCTCTCCGATGTACTTGTCAATGGACGCACTCCCGCCGGAGCTACGTTCACTCCCTGATTCTCTTTGGGCGACTGGTCCTAATGATGTAGGTCTCCTAGAAATTCCACCGTATGTAGTAACTTTGAAAGCAAATGTGAAATTTCCAAGAATTCCCCAGTATCAAATATCGAGTGAAGGTGAGCATGCACTTTTATTGATTGTGCAAGACTTGATTAAGAAGGGTGTAGTTGAAGAAACTAGAGGAAATGTCTGTAACAGTCCTGTATTACCGATTCTGAAGCGAACTGACCCTACAAAACCTCCAGTTTATAGGTTTGTCATAGACCTTAGAGAAGTTAATAAGATTGTAATTCCGCAGTTTCCTGTAGTACCAGACATTACTGCCCTGTTAACATTGATTCCTGCTACAGCTACATGGTTCTCAGTTATTGACCTAAAGAATGCTTTCTTTAGCATTCCGATAGCCGAAGAAAGTAGGGATATTTTCGGCTTCTGTTTAGGAGGCCGAAGTTTCAGATTTAAACGCGCTCCACAAGGCTATTGTGAAAGTCCATCCATTTATAGTCAAGCTTTAAAAAGTCAGCTAGATTCTTTTGTCCTTCCTCCAGGTTCTGCCCTAGTACAGTACGTAGACGATCTTTTAGTGGCTGCCGATGACAAGGAAACTTGCAAAGCAACTACAATTTCCCTATTGCATCATTTGTCTAATTTGAATCATAAGGTGTCTCCTTCCAAGATGCAATACTGCTGCCAAGAAGTGACCTACCTAGGTCATCTCTTGTCAAAGGAGGGAAGGAAGTTGACCCCAGAAAGAATAAAAGCCATTACACAGATGAGTGTTCCGCGCACACAGAGAGAGGTACGTGCCTTCCTAGGTATTACCTCTTACTGTAGGCAGTGGATCCCAAATTTTTCTCTTTTAGCGAAACCATTGGTAGCTTTGATTGGGAAAAATGTTCCGAGTCCGGTGCCATGGTCTGATGAATGCCAAGAGAGTTTTACTGAATTACGAAAAGCATTGTGTTCAGCTCCTGTATTGGGTACACCTGATTACAGCAAGCCATTCACGCTCTACGTTCACGAAAGAGAAGGTTGCACGTTGAGTGTTCTGACACAGAAGTTTGGTGATAAACAACGTCCTTGTGCGTATTTTTCATCAACATTAGATCCGGTAGCCAGAGCGTTACCTAGTTGTTTGAGGGCTACAGCGGCAGCTGCGGCTTCTATTCGACAATCTGCTGGTTTGGTGATGAATAATATGCTAGTGGTCATGGTTCCTCATGCAGTGGATACACTCATGAACCGAACGAAGACACAACACCTTACTAGTGCGAGATTATCTGGTTACGAGCTGACATTATTAGCGAGTCATATTCAGATCAAAAGATGCAATGTATTGAATCCAGCAACATTGTTGCCGACTGATCAAGAGTCGAGTGATTCTGAGCCACATGACTGTTATTTCAAAACGGAGGAAGAGACAAAAGGACGTATCGATTTAAAAGATACTCCCCTATCCGACCCAGATGGTACGCTATATGTGGACGGGTCATGTTTTAAATTGGAGAATGGTGATGTGACTGCTGCCTACGCGGTAACGACTTTGAGGACGATTGTGGAGACTGCAAGAGTGAGTCAGAATTCTGCCCAAGCTGCAGAATTAATAGCTCTAACGAGAGCATGTGTTTTAGCTAAGGGAAAGAGAGTGAATGTGTTTACAGATAGTCAGTACGCATTTGGCGTGGCCCATAGTTTTGGCCGGTTGTGGAGAGAAAGAGGTTTCATTACGTCCCATGGGACTAAGATCCAACATGGTCAGCTAGTTAACGACTTGTTGGAATCTCTAACCTTGCCGACTGAAGTTGCGATTGTGAAGTGCAGTGCTCATAAAGCAATCACGGATGATGTTGGTCGTGGGAATGCCTTTGCTGATGAAACTGCTAAACAGACAGCTAGAGACACAATGAGTAGAATGTACGTTGCTACGTCTGCAAGATGGATTGCTGAGTCTGGAATGTGTGAGGACACTATGGAAAGTGTGAAAGAGATTCAGAAAGAAGCGACTGAGGAAGAGAAACGTGTATGGAGAGAAAGTACGGGGAAGTTGGACTCGAATGGATGTTGGATTGATTTGACAGAACAGCAGCGTTGGATGTTGCCTGATGCATATGTGCTTGCAGTAGTGACGATGGCGCATGGAGTAGCGCATATAAGTTCTAAAGGGATATGTAAGATGTTGGCTTCGGTCTGGAAGAATGAGGGAATCAGTAAGTGTGCAGAGAGAGTGGTGAAAAATTGCATGGTGTGCTTGATGCATAATCCTGGCAAGGGAACTCCAACTCCAGCTGGTCATTTCGCTCCTCCTTCCTGCCCCTTTGAAGTGATTCAGTTAGACTTCATTCATATGGAACGCTGCAACAATTTAAAGTACGTCCTGGTGGTAGTTTGTGCTTTTTCCAGGTGGATAGAAGCATACCCACTAAAAGACAACACTGCTTTATCAACTGCCAAAATTCTTCTCAAGGAATTTTTCCCTAGATATGGAATGCCACGGATTGTATGGTCAGATAACGGAAGTGAGTTTATAGGGAAAGTTATGCAGAGTGTGTGTGCAGGTCTAGGATTGAAACAAAAATTCCATAGTGCAAACCATCCCCAATCTGCTGGTTTAGTCGAGGGTTACAATGGCACTCTGAAGCTTAAGATAGCCAAAATACAAGCATCCACAGGTTTAGCCTGGCCAGACGCACTTCCTTTGGCCTTGTTATCAACGAGAGCAACAGTTCATTCTAGAATAGGGCTTTCTCCATATGAGATTGTGTTTGGCCGCCCGGCAAATATCTGGGGTGTGCCAAGGCCTAAACAATTTTGCTCCATTGAATATCCTATGTTGATAGACTACCTTTACGACTTGACTGCTAAATTAAGTCTTATTCATCAACAGGTCTTCGATGCTTTGCCAAAACCTCCGGAGAGTCCAGGGCATCAGCTGAAACCCGGCGACCACGTGGTGGTCAGAAACTTTGCGAGGACAAAGAATCTGCAGCCTCGCTACATCGGCCCCTTCCAGGTCCTGCTGGCAACGAGGACAGCCGTACGTGTCGCTGGCCGTAAGCATTGGATTCACGCTTCTCACGTAAAGCGTGTTCCTTTGCCGCTGCCTTACGACGGCTGGGTGAAGAAGGGAATTGGTGCCTCCGAATCTGAAATCACTCCGAAGTTTATTCCTTTCAGCGATGCCGATTTGATTACTGACACTTTGAAACTTGACTCTCCTCCTGAAAAGACTCCTTTGAACACTGAACATTTGTCTCCAGCATCAGAAGAAACTTTGCTATCTGCGAACTTAAACTCTGCAACAGCTGCTAGTAATACACTATTTTCCGATCAGACAGTACCAGCGAAGAAGAGATACAACCTTAGAAGCCATAAAAAGGACAAATAAAGCAGGCAACTGCATATTGTGATTTTTGATATATTGAACATTTTGCCTTCAGCCAGGAAGTTTGCTATTGTTTATTGTTTTTAAAATTGCCTTGCCGTCTGGGTAGCCGTAGGGTCGTGGCTGTGTGCCTAGTTTGAATTTGCATGGGTCTGACACAAGGTCGATCTTTCTGTTGGTTCTGGGAACTCCCGGAGCTGATAGAGGCATTTTCATCTACGTACACATCATCAGTGGTCGCGAGCGGATTGTAGAAGATGGAGCTTCCTGCGCTGCAACGAAAGAATGTGATTTACGTTCGCAGAAACAGACTTAATAGAATTCTTCACAGCAAATGTTTCTTGATGCAATGTGCCGTTACATTTTTGATTGTTTTAGCAACATTGGTGGGTGGAATTGTCTTTAGCATAAATTTGATTTTTGTGCCAGTTTCTACAGTACCTCCCCTTGATCCTGCTATTTCTACTGTTTCTTCTATACACTCTTTTCACTCGTTTCCGGAACATGAGCAAGCCAGACGCTCAGAATTCACCAACAACACTTTTGTACAGCTCTTGCACCAACACCAACTGGTAGTTAACACTACAGACTGCTGGGTATGTGGCTTGATACCTCACACTATGGATAAAGGTATTCCATATCTGGTTTTGCCTTACAGCTATAATGGATCATTTCAGGCCTTCCAAACCATCTTTGCTTATGCCCTTGAAACCTATCCTCCACGTCCACCGCGTTCCACTAAATATAACTCTGCTAACAAAGCTTTAGTCCAGGGAATTATTGACATGGTCAAGGACGTCAATAATACTCCATCATACCCTAGAGACGAATTGCGAGTATATTTAAGTTGGAATACTTCAGAGTATCGCCTTAGTTTAGGAGAAAGCAAGCGTAAAAGCTCAACTCCAATCTGGGTCGTACCTCACCGAGGTCAGGTCTGTTTGCAAGGTAATGGGAGAAATCCGAAAGCTCAGCTAGGGAGGAGTGAGTGCGTAGAGACTTATGTGTTTCCGGCTAACTCTTCCCCTGCTTTTCTTACTGCTAGGGGTACCTATTTCATTTGTCGAGACAGAGCTTATACATGGTTGCCTGCCGACTTCTCAGGATCATGCTATATTGCTCGATTATTGCCTCCGACATACACTGCTTCACCTGATTACCACAGAACAAGAGTAGCGAGAGGTGTCTTCAGCAAGGAAGATACCGCTGGTCAGGAAGCCGGAGACTTCTTCAAAGGCTTCCTTCCGTTCTGGGGACCTATGGCCAATAGTAGAAACATACGTCAGCTAACACGGGTAGTTGAATCTACTATTACTGAAACTGCTGGTGCCCTTAGCAATCTGACAGCTGAGCTTCAGGCGGATAGGCTCATGACGTTGCAGAACCGTATGGTTCTAGACGTTATACTTGCAGATCGAGGTGGGGTATGCAGAATGATCCAATCGAGCTGCTGTGTCTTTATTCCTAATAATGCTCCAACAGTCTATGAGGCGATCTCTAAGTTGCACAAGATTTCAGACTCCATACATGTAGACAAGGGAAACTGGTCCTTCATGGAGTGGTTTTGGACTCTGATCTCAGCGTGGGGATGGAAGGTTCTAATGGTCATTGGTGTCATCCTAGTATTCCTATTCTCATGTTGTCTGATTATCCAGTGTGGTCCTGCTCTGTGTAGTCTTTGTGCTGCGACTTGTCTCAGAAAACCACCTGCGTTTGGAGAAAAGACACGAGAAAGGATGATGATACAGCAACATGTCACTGACCTGATGAGCATAGAACTAGATTCTGACATAGACTGAGTAATTGCCTATGTAAGGGCAAAAGGAGGGTCTGAGGTTCCGTGACGGTTCCGTGACGACTTGAACCCGTGATTTTAAGTTTGTCGGAAATACCTAATATTGGTATCAGTGAACCGCAAATGATCCATTTAGTATATCCTAGTGTTTTCGCTACGCTACGAGCAAGAGCACCCCTTCCATTGACATATTTCTGATATACCCACGGCATCCATCTTAGATCATGGCCGCCATTTTGTGTTTCCTTGCCCTCACATATGCAATAGCCTCTGATCACTTCATTCACTCCACTTTGATTAAGGACACGTAGCCTTAGCCGAAGATTCACCTCTTACATGACACGTGCACCTTAAACCAGATCACGCTGTAGCTGCATGACTCGACAAAGGCTGCCTCCTCTGCCCGAGGCCAGTCCTGCCAAACTGGTCTTCGTGTCCATTGTACCTGATCATGATTAGGCGGCCGAAGCCGGTAGCCTTGCCCATTTACAACCCACAAACATCCCTTATCCCACTTTTCTATCTTCCACACCTGGCTCTGTTTCTTTCTTTCTGAATCTTTATTAGGGGGAGGTAACGAACTTTACGATGAGGCGGTCCGGGTCCTGAATGCAATATTGACAGGGAATTGTGACAAACTAGTGGGAACCCCTCTCTTCGCAATGTTTGGCCTCAGATATTATCGACGGTTCCTGTGTAACACCAAATATTTATTGTTTTAGACACAAAGGTTTTTGGAATGTATTACATGTAAAGAATTTGCCCCTAGCATAAAAAACCGTATATAAGGAGCAACCCACTTTGTACAAATCGAACAGGCTCCTAGTCTCTGCCCGTGTGTAGATTCTGCGACTTCTGTGTCCCTGCAGTAATAAACCTTTGGTCTTTGACGCCACCATCGAGAAGCCCGTGTTTCTGTTCATTTGTGCACCAAGGCAGGTGGAACTCCGGGGTCTTCGGGTGTTGTACCCTGACACCTCTGGACGGAACCAAAAAGTCCAGAACTCCACCTCTTTCTGCACTTCTCTTGCCTGTTTCTGCACCATTCTTGCCTCTTTCTGCACCCGTCTTCCCTCTTTGTGAAACTCTCTTGACTCTTTCTACACCTCTCTTCACTCTTTCTGCACCACGCTTGCCTGTTCTTGCATCTGTTGCTTCTTTCTGCACTTCTATTGGGTCTTTCTGCACCTCTATTGCTTCTTTCTGCACCTGACTTGAGTCTTTCAGCACCTCTGTTGCTTTTTCTGCAGATCTCTTACCCTTTATTCACCTCTCTTGTCTCTTTCTACACTTCTCTTGCTTCTTTCTACACCTCTGTTGCTTCTTTCAGCAATTCTCTTTTCTCTTTCTATAATTCTCTTCCTTCTTTCTGTACCCCTACTGCCTCTTTCTGTACCTCTCTTGCCTCTTTGTGTACCACTCCCACCTCCTTCTGCACCACTCTTGCCTCTTTTTGCACCTCTGTTGATTCATTCTGCAGTTCCTTTGCTTCTTTCTGTACCTCTGTTGCCTCTTTCTGCACTTATTCTGCTCTTTCTGCACACTTACCGCCTCTTTCAACCCATCTGTTACTTTTTTCTGTACTTCTCTTCCTTCTTTCTGCACCCCTCCTGCCTCTTTCTGTACCACTCTTGCTTCTTTGTGTACCCCTCCTACCTTTTTCTGCACCCCTCTTGCCTCTTTTTGCACCTCTATTTGTTCTTTCTGCACTGCTCTTGCTTCTGCATAATACTTACCTCTTTCTGCACTTCTCTTGCTTCTTTCTACACCTCTGTTGCTTCTTTCAGCAATCGTCTTGCCTCTTTTTGTACTTCTATTCCTCTCTTGCATCTTTGCGCACCTCTCCTACATCTTTCTGTACCCCTCATGCCTCCTTTTGCACTTCTCTGGGTTCTTTCTAAACTTCTGCTTCTTCTTTCAGCAATTCTCTTGCCTCTTTCTGCACTTCTCTTGCTTGTTTATGCACCTCTCTTGCGTATTTCTGCCCTCTGTTGTCTCTTTCTGTACTTCACTTGCTTCTTTCTGCAGTCCTCCTGCCTCTTTCTGCAGCTCTCTTCCTTCTTTGTGCAACTCTCTTGTCTCTTTCTACATCTCTCTTCCTTTCTGCATCCCTCTTGCCTCTTTCAGCACCTATGTTGCTTTTTTTGCAGATCTCTTTTCTCCTTCTGCACTCCTCTTTTCTCTTTCTGCACCTCTCTTACCTCTTTCTGCACCCCTGTTCCCTCTTTCCGTACCTTTCCTGCCTGTTTCTGCACCTCTTTTTGTACCTCTCTTGTCTCTTTCTGCACTTTTCTTGCCCCTTTCTGAACCTCTCTTCCTTCTTCCTGCACCTCATTTGCCTCTTTCAGCACCTTTTTCTGCAGATCTCAGGCCCCTTTATGCACCTCACTTGCCTCTTTCTGTACTTCTCTTGCTTCTTTCTACACCTCTGTAGCTTTCTATAGCAATTCTCTTGCCGCTTTCTGAATTCTCTTCTTTCTTTCTGCATTCCTCCTGCCTCTTTCTGTAACTCTCCTACCTCTTTGTGAACCTCTCCCACCTCTTTCTGTACTCCTCTTGTCTCTTTTTGCAACTCTGTTGGTTCAGTCGGCAGTTCTTTTGCCTCTTTCTGTGCCTCTGTTGCCCCTTTCTGTACTTCTCTTGCTCTTTCTGCACGCTTTGCGCCTCTTTCAACACCTCTGATACTTCTCTCTGTACTTCTCTTCCTTCTTTCTGCACCCCTTCTGCCTGTTTCTGTACCGTTGTTCCCTCTTTGTGTACCCCGCCTACCATTTTCTGCACCCCTCTTGCCTCTTTTTGCACCTCTGTTGGTTCTTTCTGCACTGCTCTTGCTTGTTTCTGCACCTCTCTTGTGTATTTCCGAACCTCTTTTGCCTACTTCACTTGTTTCTTTCTGCAGCTCTCTTGCCTCTTTTGCTCATCTGTTCCTTCTTTCTGCACCCCTCCAGCCTCTTTCTGAACCCATCTTCCTTCTTTGTGCAGCTCTCTTACCTCTTTCTACACCTCGCTTCCCTCTTTCTGCACCACTCTTTCCTCTTTCAGTACCTATGTTGCTTTATTACCCAGATCTCTTGCCTCTTTCCTCACCCCTCTTTTCTCTTTCTGTACCTCTCTTACCTCTTTCTGCACCCCTGTTCCCTCTTTCTGGACCTTTCCTGCCTGTTTTTCCACCTCTCTTGCCTCTTTCTGTACCTCTCTTGCCTCTTTCTGCACTCTTCTTGCCTCTTTCTGGACCCCTTTTGCCTCTTTCCGCAACTCCGTTGCTTCTTTCTCCACTTCTATTGGCTCTTTCTGCACCTCTCTTGCTTCTTTCTGTACGTCACTTGCCTCTTTCAGCACCTATGTTGCTTTTTTCAGCAGATCTCCTGCCCCTTTCTGTACCTAACTTGCCTCTTTCTGTATTTCTATTGCTTCTTTCTACATCTCTTTAGCTTCTTTTAGCAATTCTCATGCCTCTTTCTGCACTTTTCTTCCTTCTTTATGCACCCCTCCTGCCTCTTTCTGTACCTCTCTTGCCTCTTTGTGCACCTCTACCACCTCTTTTTGCAGTTCTCTTGCCTCTTTCTGTACCTCTGTTGCCCCTTTCTGCACTTCTCCTGCTCTTACTGCACACTTCCTGCCTCTTTCAACACATCTGGGACTTCTTTCTGTACTTCTCTTCCTTCCTTCTGCACCCCTCCTGCCTCTTTCTGTACCACTCTCACCTCTTTGTGCAATCCTCCTACTTTTTTCTGCACCCCTTTTGCCTCTTTCAGCACCTATGTTGGTCCTTTCTGTACAGTTCTTGCTTGTTTCTGCATATTATTTACCTCTTTATGCACTTCCCTTGCTTCTTTCCACACCTCTGTTGCTTCTTTCAGCAATTCTATTGCCTCTTTCTGCACCTCTCTTCCTCGTTTTTGTACCCTTCCTGTCTCTTTCTGCACCTCTCTAGCATCATTGTGCACATCCCCTACATTTTTCTGTACCCCTCTTGCCTCTTTTTGCACCTCTGTTGGTTCTTTCTGCACTGCTCTTGCTTCTTTCTGTACCTCACTTACCTCCTTTTGTACTTCTCTTGGAACTCTCTAAACCTCTGTTGCTTCTTTCAGCAATTCTCTTGCCTCTTTCTGCACTTCTCTTGCTTGTTTCTGTACCTCTCTTGCGTCCTTCTGCACCTCTGTTGCCTCTTTCTACACTTCACTTGCTTATCTCAGCACCTCTCTTGCCTCTTTCGGCACCTCTGTTGCTTCTTTCTGCACCCCTCCTGCCTCTTTCTGCACCCCTTCCTTCTTTGGGAAACTTTCTTGCCTCTTTCTACACCTCTCGTCCCTCTTTCTGTACCACTCTTGTCTCTTTCTGCACCTCTGTTGCCTCTTTCTGCACTTCTATTGGTTCCTTCTAATCCTCTCTTGCTTCTTTCTGCACTTCACTTGCCTCTTTCAGCACCTTTGTTGCTTTTTTCTGCAGATCTCTTGCCCCTTTCTGCACCTCACTTGCCTCCTACTGCATTTGTCTTGCTTCTTTCTACACCTCTGCAGCTTCTTTCTGAAATTCTCTTGCCTCATTCTACACTTATCTTGCCTCTTTGTGCACCTCTCCCATCTCTTTGTGCACCCCTCTTTCCTCTTTTTACACCTCTGTTGGTTCATTCTGCAGTTCTCTTGCCTCTTTCTGTACATCTGTTGCCTTTTTCTGCAGTTCTCTCACTCTTTCTGAAAACTTCCTGCCTCTTTCAACACCTCTGTTACTTCTTTCTGTACTATTCTTCCTTCTTTCTGCACCCCTCTTTTGGTACCACTCTTGCCTCTTTGTGCAACCCTCCTACCTTTCTCCGCACCGTTCATGTCTTTTTTTGCACCTCTGTTGGTACTTTCTTCACTGATCTTGCTTATTTCTGAACATTACTTACCTCTTTCTGAACTTCTCTTGCTATTTCAACACCTCTGTTGCTTCTTTCAGCAATTCCCTAGCCTCTTTCTGCACTTCTCTTCCTTGTTTCTGCACCTCTGCTGCCTCTTTCTGCACCTCTCTTGCATGTTTGTGCACCTCTTCTACCTCTTTCTGCACCCCTCCTGCCTCTTCCTGCCTCTTTCTGTACCTTTCTTCCCACTTTGTATACCCCTCCTACCTTTTTTCTGCACTGCGTTTGCTTGTTTCTGTACCTCTCTTGCATATTTCTGAACCTCTGTTGCCTATTTCTGCACTTCACTTGCTTTTTTATGCACATATCTTGCTTCTTTCTGCACCCCTCTTTTCTCTTTCTGTAATTCTTCTACCTCTTTCTGCACCCGTGTTCCCTCTTTCTGCGTCTTTCCTGCCTGTTTCTGCACCTCTCTTGCCTCTTTCTTTACCTCTCTTGCCTCTTTCTGCACTCTTCTTGCCTCTTTCTGTACCCCTTTTGCCTCTTTTCGCACCTCGGTTGCTTCTTTCTGTACTTCTATTGGATCTTTCTGCGCCTTTCCTGCCTGTTTCTGCACCTCTCTTGCATCTTTCTGTACCTCTCTTGCCTCTTTCTGCACTCTTCTTGCCTCTTTCTGTCCCCTTTTTGCCTCTTTCCTCACCTTGGTTGCTTCTTTCTGCACTTCTATTGGCTCTTTCTGCACTTCTCTTGCTTCTTTCTGCACCTCTGTAGCTTCTTTTAGCAATTATGCTGCCTCTTTCTGTACCTCTCTTGCCTCTATTTCAACCTCTCCGACCTCTTTCTGCACTCCTCTTGCCTCATTTTGCAACTCTGTTAGTTCAGTCTTTAGTTCTCTTACCTATTTCTGTACCTCTGTTGCCTCTTTCTGTACTTCCCTTGCTCTTTCTGCACGCTTTGCGCCTCTTTCAACACCTCTGTTACTTCTTTCTGTACTTTTCATCCTTCTTTCAGCACCCCTCTTGCCATTTTTGTTCACCTCTGTTGGTTCTTTCTGCACTACTCTTGCTTATTTCTGCACATTCCTTACCTCTTTCTTCACTTCTTTTGCTTCTATCGACACCTCTGTTGCTTCTTTCAGCAATTCTCTTCCTTGTTTCTGCACCACTACTGTCTCTTTCTGTACTTCTTTTGCTTCTTTCTACACGTCACTTGCCTCTCTCAGCACCTCTGTTGCTTTTTTTCTGCAATTCTCTTGCCCCTTTCTGCACCACACTTGCCTCTTTCTGTACTTCTCTTGTTTCTTTCTACACCTTTGTTGCCTCTTTCTGCCCTTCACTTGTTTTTTTCTGCACGTCTCTAGCCTCTTTCAGCACCTCTGTTGCCTCTTTCTGCACCTCTCTTGCATCATTGTGCACCTCTCCTACCTTTTTCTGTACCCCTCTTATCTCTTTTTGCACCTCTTTTGGTTCTTTCTGCACTGCTCTTGCTTCTTTCTGTACCTCACTTACCTCCTTTTGCACTTCTCTTGGATCTTTCTAAACCTCTGTTGCTTCTTTCAGCAATTCTCTTACCTCTTTCTACACTTCACTTGCTTATCTCAGCACCCCTCTTGCCTCTTTCTGTACCTTTGTTGCTTCTTTCTGCACCACTCCTGCCTCTTTCTGCACCCCTTCCTTCTTTGTGCAACGTTCTTGCCTCTTTCTACACCTCACGTCCCTCTTTCTGCACCATTCTTGTTTCTATCTTTGTGCACCTCTCCTACCTCTTTCTGCACCCCCTTGCCTCTTTTTGCACCTCTGTTGGTTCTTTCTGCACTGTTCATGCTTCTTTCTGCACCTCACTTGCCTCCTTTTGCACTTCTCTTGGTTATTTCTGCACCCCTCCTGCCTCTTTCTGCAACCTTCTTCCTTCTTTGTGCAACACTCTTGCCTCTTTATGCACCTCCCATCCCTAATTTCTGCACCACTCTTGCCTCTTTCAGCATCTCAGTTCCTTTTTTATGCAGATCTCTTACCTCTTTCTGCACCCCTCTTTTTTTATTTCTGCACCTCTCATACCTCTTTCTGCATACCTGTTCCCTCTTTCTGTACCTTTCCTGCCATTTCTGCACCTCTCTTGCATCTTTCTGTATCTCTCATACCACTTTCACTTGTTTCTTTCTGCAGTCTTCTTGCCTCTTTCTGCACCCCTTTTGACTCTTTGAGGCACCTTTGTTGCTTCATTCACACTTCTATTGGCTCTTTCTGTACTTCTCTTCCTTCTTTCTGCACCCCTCCTGCCTCTTTCTGTACCTCTCTTGCCTCTCTGTGCACCTCTACCACTTCTTTCTGCACCAGTCTTGTCTCTTTTTGCAACTGTTTTGGTTCATTCTGCAGTTCTCATGCCTCTTTCGGTACCTCTGTTGCCTCTTTCTGTAATTCTCTTGCTCTTTCTGCATGCTTCGTACCTCTTTGAAGACCTCTGTTAATTCTTTATGTACCTCTCTTCCTTCTTTCTGTACCCCTCCTGCCTCTTTCTCTACCATTCTTCCCTCTTTGTGTACCCTTCCTACCTTTTTATATACCCCTCTTGACTCTTTTTTCACCTCTGATGGTTCTTTCTGTATCTCTGTTGCTTCTTTCTGCACCCTCCAGCCTCTTTCTGCACCCCTCTTCCTTCTTTGTGTAACTCTCTTGCCTCTTTCTACAAATCTCTTCCCTCTTTCTGCTCAACTCTAGCCTCTTTCAGCACCCTTCTTTTCTCTTTCTGCACCTCTATTACCTCTTTCTGCACCCCTATTTCTTCTTTCCGCACCTTTTCTGCCTTTTTCTGCACCTTTTATGCCTTTCTATGCACCTCTCTTGCCTCTTTCTGTACTTCTCTTGCCTCTTTATGCACTCTTCCTGCCTCTTTCTGCACCCCTTTTGCCTCTTTCTGCTCCTCTGTTATTTCTTTCTGCACTTCTATTGGCTCTTTCTGCACTTCTCTTGCTTTATTCTGGACCCCACTTGCCTCTTTCAGCACCTCTGTGGCTTTTTTTCTGCAGATCTCATGCCCCTTTCTGCACCTCAATTGCCTCTAACTGTATTTCTCTTGCTTCTTTCTACACCTCTGTAGTTTCTTTTAGCAATTCTCTTGTCTCTTTCTGCTCTTCTCTTCCTCTGATCTTCTCTTCCTTCTTTTTCTACCCCTTTTTTCTGTACCTCTCTTGCTACTTTGTGTACCTCTCCCACCTCTTTCTGTACCCCTCTTGCCTCTTTTTGCACCTCTGTTGGTTCATTCTGCAGTTCTCTTACCTTTTTCTGTACCTCTGTTGCCTCTTTCTGTACCTTTCTTGACTCTTTTTGCACCCCTCCTACCTACTTTTGCATCCCTCTTGCCTCTTTTTGCACATCTGTTTGTTCTTACTGCACTGCTCTTGCTACTTGCTGCACTGTACTTACCTCTTTTTGCAGTTCTCTTGGTTCTTTCTACACCTTTGTTGCTTCTTTCAGCAATTTTCTTGCCTCTTTCTGCTCTTGCTTTTTTCTACACCTATCTTCCGTCTTTCTGCACCTCTATTGCCTCTTTCTGCACTTCACTTGCTTCTTTCTGTACCTCTCTTGCCTCTTTCTGTACCTCTGTTGCTTCTTTCTGCACCCCTCCTGCCTCTTTTTGCACCTTCTATCTTTTTGTGCATCACTCTTGCCTCTTTCTGTAATTCTCTTCCTTCTTTGTGCACCTCCCTCACCCCTTTCTTCACCCCTCTTGCTTCTTTTTCATCATCATCATCATCATCAAAAATCTTTATTTCAACAAGAATGTCATAAAAGCATACATCATTAAAACAGTAAAAGTAAGCGGTAGGATTTAAAAATGGAGTAAAACACATATCATAGGCGAATGACTGAACAAATGCACCTTAATAAATTATATGTTATTTCGCCTCCGGATTTTGGAATCGAGCATCAGTCCAGCTCTACAAGAGTAACTTGATTGAACAAGTTCATACATTATTAACCAAGGTCCTTCTTATATTCCACATTGCTGATAAGAATTTAGATACAGCAAAGACCATTACAGGAGAGGGGTCCGTTTTCAGAATTCTATATGCTTGGAAGCAGTGCCTTATCCCCAAATTTTTGCATAGCGGAATAATCCACCTCCTTCTCGATTTTGAATAAGCGGGACAGAAGAACAAAATATGCACTTCATTTTCCAAGTCTGAGGTGCAACATGGACAGTTCTTAGGGGAAGAAGGATGCCAATTACACGTAAAGGTTCTGATGGGTAATGAGCTGTGGCACCATTGGAGGTACAGTTTCCTTGCAACAATAGGGCTAACATTGTCTAAGACATCTTCAAATTGATAAAAATCCTTAGTCATTAAAAACATAACAGTAATGGTGCCAGAGTGGGAGTTTGAGATGAGGCGGGCCAATTTACTTTCACGATACATATTAACCAACTGGTTACGCGAAATTCCACTGCACGCATGCTCCGGATCAGACCACATTGATGCAAGGCCCAGTTTTTCCAGACCCTCTCTGACATACTTCAGCCAGGGAAATTTGCCCACATTAGCAAACCTCAGAACGTCGGCTAACTCCTGCCTGTAATTCCTGAGCTCCGGAGTAACCCAGAGTCTCCGCCAGAAGGTTAGTGGCTTAAGGCCCAGCTCCTCATCAATGGGTCTAATGCCCAAATCAAGCCTTAAGGGCATTAGTGGTGTACTTGGGGCAACGCAGCCAGATGTCTTAAAAACTTGTTCTCCGCAACAGAGATCGCAGAGCAGCCCTTGTGTCCCCAAAGTTCACCTCCATAAGTTAATGCCCCCCGGGCCCGAATTTTATAAATTTCTAGTGGTGGGCCAAGTGGCTTAACCTGGGATTTAGTCAGGAGTTTGAGAATACCCCCCGCTATCTGAGTCAGCTTTAGTTGCAATTTTAATTGATGCTGGTCCCAGGTCATGGATTCATTTAGCGTAAGGCCCAGATAGACAAAGGTATGAACCCTTCCCAAGCGGACACCGGCTATCAAGGGGTTTGGGCGTGTTACTACCGGGGGGTTAAAAATCATGAATTTCGTTTTTGAGGTGTTTATTTCCAACCCCCGGTCCCCACAGAAAGATACAAACCCGTCCATGGGTGTCTTTGAGAGCAGTAAGGTATCGTCAGCGAACATAATCGCAGAGATCCGACGGCCAGCGAGTTTTGGAGCATCACTATCTAGTACTGCATCGAGGTGTGAGATTACCCCGTTATCATAGAGGCTAGACAGGGTGGGGGCCAAAACACACCCCTGCCTTGCCCCCCTGCCAACAGGGAACCTGCCTGACAGAGCACCGTCTTTTCCACACCTCACCTGCGCAAAGTTCTCGGTATGGAGTTGGATTATCATATTTAATAGCAGGGGCGATATGCCCAGATTGCTGAGCACAGTCCACAGTTTGCCGCACGGCTAAAGATCGAAGGCCGCACGGAGATCCACAAAAACTGTGAAAAGTGAGCCACCCTCTATCTTCACTGACTTCCAGAAGAGTAGGGTTAATCGGAAGATCTGATCCGTGATGGAAACATTCTCTCTAAACCCTGCCTGTAATGGACGTAGGATGGAATACTCCTTAATCCATACCAACAAGCGGTCTAGGATCAGCCTCGAAAAAAGCTTTTGGGGTACATCGATAAGGCTTATTGGCCTGTAGTTGGCTGGGAGCAGAGGTGAACCCTTCTTGAATATAGGGACTATCTCTGCTCCCAGCCAAGTATTAGGGACCGCCATGCCACCCCAAATCGCATTGTAAACAACTGTTAAATATGGGGCCCAAACCCTTGGTTCATGTTTCAGGATATCACCCGGCAACCTATCTAACCCTGGTGCTTTGCCAGAAGGGAGATTAAGAATAGCAGCACAGACCTCACCCTCGGTGAACTCGGGTCGTTAATTTCCCTCATAGAACTGGAAACAGCTCCCTCCATATCTAAGTCACAGGGATGGGGCACGACCTGGTACAGAGTAAGGAAGTGTTCTTCCCACACCTCCTCAGCGATATTAGGGACTATAGCCGAAACAGGTTCAGCTGACCCGGTATTCACAATTTGACAGAACTTCCGGGGATCTCTTGTTTTAAGAGCCGTTAATAAGTTGTCCCAGTTCTCATTGCCCCACTCTATCTTGGCATGATGGATTTGATACCTATATGCTGCCCTACTTTCTTTTATTAGTGCCCTATCGCCTTTTTGTTTCAAAGCCTGAAGGAGGTCCAGTTTCGCCTTCCTACAGGCCGAAGTAAACCAGGTAGGTTTGGAGCCTACTCTTCTCTTCATTAGCCCAGGCGGGTTTAAAATTTCAGCTAGGGTATTAATTAGGGCCTTATAAAGATTTCCAAGTTGTGTGTACACTTTTTGCACTGCTCTTGGTTCATTCTGCTGCTCTCTTGCCTGTACCACTGTTGCTTCTTTCTGTACTTCTCCTGCCTCTTTCTTCACCACTCTTCCTTCTTTGTGCAACTCTTTTTACCTCTTTCCACACCTCTCTTCCCTCTTTCCACATCACTTTTGCCTCTTTCAGCACCTCTGTTGCTTTTATCTACAGATCTCTTGCCTCTTTCCGCACCATTCTTTTCTCTTTCTGCACCGCTCTTACCTCTTTCTGCACCCTTGTTCCCTCTTTCTGCACCATTCCTACCTGTTTCTGCACCTCTCTTGTCTCTTTCTTTAACTCTCTTGCCTCTTTCTGCACTCATCTTGCCTCTTTCTGCGCCCCTTTTGCCTCTTTCTGCAACTCATTTGCTTCTTTCTGTACTTCTATTGGCTCTATCTGCAGCTCTCTTGCTTCTTTCGGCACCTCACTTGCCTTTTTTAAGCTCCTCTGCTGCTTTTTTCTGTAGATCTCCTGCCCTTTTTTGCTACCTCACTGGCCACTTTCTGCACTTCTCTTCCTTCTTTCTGCATCCCTCCTGTCTCTTTCTCTATCTCTCTAGACTCTTTGTGTACCTCTCCCACCTCCTTCTGTACCCCATTTGCCTTTTTTTGCACCTCTGTTGGTTCAATCTGCAGTTCTCTTGCCTCTTTCAGTACCTCTGTTTCCTCTTTCTGTGTTTCTCTTGCTCTTTCTGCACGTTTCGCTCTTCTTTCAACACCTCTGTTGCTTCTTTCTGCACTTCTTTTCCTTCTTCTGCACCCCTCTTGCCTCTTTTTGTACCTTTTGTGCCTCTTTGTGCATCCCTCCTACCTTGTTCTGCATCCCGCTTGCCTCTTTTTGCATCTTTATATGTTCTTTCTGCACTGCTCTTGCTTTTTTCTGCACATTACTTGCCTCTTTCTGCAGTCCTCTTGCTTCTTTCTATACCTCTTTTGCTACTTTCAGCATTTCTCTTGCCTCTTTCTGCACTTCTCTTCCCTCTTTATGCACCTCTCTTGCCTCTTTCTGCACTTCCCCTACCTCTTTCTGCACCCCTGTTGCCTTTTTCTGCACCTCTGTTGCTTCTTTCTGCACTGCTCTTGCTTCTTACTGCTCCTCACTTGCCTCTTTTTGCACATCTCTTGGTTCTTTCTAAACCATTGTTGCTTCTTTCAGCAATTCTCTTGCCTCTTTCTGCAGCGTTCTTGCTTGTTTCTTTACCTCTCCTGCGTCTTTCTGCAACTCTGTTGCCTCTTTCTGCACTTCACTTGCATCTTTCTGCTCCTCCCTTGCCTCTTTTGGCACCTCTGTTGCTTCTTTCTGTGCCCCTCCTGCCTGTTTATGCACCCTCTTCCTTCTTTCTGTGCCCCTCCCGCCTCTTTCTGTACATCTCTTGCCTCTTTGTGTACCTCTCCCACCTCTTTATGCACTCCTCTCGTCTCTTTTTGCACCTCTGTTGGTTCATTCTGTAGTTCTCTTGTTTCTTTCTACACCTCTGTAGCTTGTTTTAGAAATTCTGTTGCCTCTTTCTTCACTTATCTTCATTCTTTCTGCATCCCTCCCACCTCTTTCTGCACCCCTCTTGCCTCTTTCTGCAACTCTGTAGGTTCATTCTACAGTTCTCTTGCCTCTTTCTGTACCTCTGTTGCCTCTTTCTGCACTTCTCTTGCTCCTTTTGCACTCTTCGTGCCTCTTTCAACACCTCTGTTACCTCTTTCTGTACTTTTCTTCCTTCTTTCTGCACCCCTCCTGCCTCTTTTTGTACCCCTCTTCATTCTTTGTGCAACTCTCCTGCCTCTTTCTGTACTTCTCTTACCTCTTTCTGCACCTCTCTTGTCTCTTTCTTTAACTCTCTTGCCTCTTTCTTCACTCATCTTGCCTCTTTCTGCGCCCCTTTTGCCTCTTTCTGCAACTCATTTGCTTCTTTCTGTACTTCTATTGGCTCTATCTGCAGCTCTCTTGCTTCTTTCGGCACCTCACTTGCCTTTTTTAAGCTCCTCTGCTGCTTTTTTCTGTAGATCTCCTGCCCTTTTTTGCTACCTCACTGGCCACTTTCTGCACTTCTCTTCCTTCTTTCTGCATCCCTCCTGTCTCTTTCTCTATCTCTCTAGACTCTTTGTGTACCTCTCCCACCTCCTTCTGTACCCCATTTGCCTTTTTTTGCACCTCTGTTGGTTCAATCTGCAGTTCTCTTGCCTCTTTCAGTACCTCTGTTTCCTCTTTCTGTGTTTCTCTTGCTCTTTCTGCACGTTTCGCTCTTCTTTCAACACCTCTGTTGCTTCTTTCTGCACTTCTTTTCCTTCTTCTGCACCCCTCTTGCCTCTTTTTGTACCTTTTGTGCCTCTTTGTGCATCCCTCCTACCTTGTTCTGCATCCCGCTTGCCTCTTTTTGCATCTTTATATGTTCTTTCTGCACTGCTCTTGCTTTTTTCTGCACATTACTTGCCTCTTTCTGCAGTCCTCTTGCTTCTTTCTATACCTCTTTTGCTACTTTCAGCATTTCTCTTGCCTCTTTCTGCACTTCTCTTCCCTCTTTATGCACCTCTCTTGCCTCTTTCTGCACTTCCCCTACCTCTTTCTGCACCCCTGTTGCCTTTTTCTGCACCTCTGTTGCTTCTTTCTGCACTGCTCTTGCTTCTTACTGCTCCTCACTTGCCTCTTTTTGCACATCTCTTGGTTCTTTCTAAACCATTGTTGCTTCTTTCAGCAATTCTCTTGCCTCTTTCTGCAGCGTTCTTGCTTGTTTCTTTACCTCTCCTGTGTCTTTCTGCAACTCTGTTGCCTCTTTCTGCACTTCACTTGCATCTTTCTGCTCCTCCCTTGCCTCTTTTGGCACCTCTGTTGCTTCTTTCTGTGCCCCTCCTGCCTGTTTATGCACCCTCTTCCTTCTTTCTGTGCCCCTCCCGCCTCTTTCTGTACATCTCTTGCCTCTTTGTGTACCTCTCCCACCTCTTTATGCACTCCTCTCGTCTCTTTTTGCACCTCTGTTGGTTCATTCTGTAGTTCTCTTGTTTCTTTCTACACCTCTGTAGCTTGTTTTAGAAATTCTGTTGCCTCTTTCTTCACTTATCTTCATTCTTTCTGCATCCCTCCCACCTCTTTCTGCACCCCTCTTGCCTCTTTCTGCAACTCTGTAGGTTCATTCTACAGTTCTCTTGCCTCTTTCTGTACCTCTGTTGCCTCTTTCTGCACTTCTCTTGCTCCTTTTGCACTCTTCGTGCCTCTTTCAACACCTCTGTTACCTCTTTCTGTACTTTTCTTCCTTCTTTCTGCACCCCTCCTGCCTCTTTTTGTACCCCTCTTCATTCTTTGTGCAACTCTCCTGCCTCTTTCTGTACTTCTCTTACCTCTTTCTGCACCTCTCCGACCTCTTTGTGCACCCTTCTTGCCTCTTTTTGAACCTCTATTGGTTCATTCTGCAGTTCTCTTGCCTTTTTTTGTACCTCTGTTGCTACTTTCTGCACTGCTCTTGCTACTTTCTTAAGCCCTCTTGCCTCTTACTGCACCCATCTTTTCTCTTTCTGCAAATCTCTTGCCTCTTTCTGTACTCCTGTTCCCTCTTCTGCACATTTCCTGCCTGTTTCTGAACCTCTCTTGCCTCTTTCTGTACCTCTGTTGCTTTTTTCTGTACTTCTCTTGCTCTTTCTGTTCTGTTTGCCCCTCTTTTAGCACCTCTTTTCTGCATGTCTCTTCCTTCTTTCTGCACCCCTCCTGCCTCTTTCTGTACCCTTCTTGCCTCTTTTTACATCTCTGTTGGTTCTTTCCATGCTTTCCATTCTAGCTTCTTTCTGCACCTCACGTGCAACCTTCTGCACTTCTCTTGCTTCTTTCTAAAGCTCTATTGCTTCTTTCAGCAATTTTCCTGCCTCTTTTGCACTTCTCTTCCTTATTTCTGTGCCCCTCGTGCCTCTTTCTGCACCTGTCTAGCCTCTTCCTGCACCTCTATTTCCCTCTTTCTGTACTCACTTGGTACTTACTGCACCTCTCATGCCTCTTTCTGTACCTCTATTGTGTTTTTCTGCACTTCAAGTGCCTCCTTTTGCACCTCAGTTGCTTCTTTCTGGACTTCTCTGGCCTCTTTCTGTACCTTTCGTCCTTCTTTCTGCACCCCTCTTGCCTCTTTCTGTACCTTTCTTGCCTCTTTAATCACCCCTCCTACATTTTTCTGTACCCATCTTGCCTCTTTTTGCACCTCTGTTGGGTCATTCAACACTGCTCTTGCTTCTTTCTGCACCACACTTGCCTCTTTCTGCACCCCTGTCTCTACACCTTTCCTGCCAATGTGTATGTACCCCTCTTGCCTCTTTCTGCACCTCTGATTTAGAGGTAGTATTAACCCACCTACCCTATTATGTACTACAGCCTTACAGGGGAGGTCATGCCAATCACAGGGATACTCCAAATCATAGTGTACCCTATTGTAGGGAAGTGTGTTCACTGTATTCTGATTGTCTTTCAGCATAGCACTAGCTCCGGGCCTGGTTAGTCATTGCCAGTTACCACCAGTACAAGTCAGCAAAATGTTGGGTGCACAGGATAACATTGCAATAAGGCCTCTTTCTGCACCTCTGTTGATTCTTTCTGCATATCTCTTGCTTCTTTCTGCACCTTTCCTCTTCTTTCTGGACCTCTGTTACCTCTTTCTGTATTTTTCTTGCTTCTTTCTGCACCGTTCTTCCTCTTTCTTTAAATTAGCATTTAAAAAAGCTTTGAAATTCACTGATTTTTTTTTTCTTCTTTGTTGTATTATTTACAATGTTTTTTTTTTTTTTTTTTTTTACAATGTTTTTTTTTACATTTATTTAGTTTCGGGCCTCTCTTTGCGCTTGCTGAACTTCTTGGTGATCCTTCATAGCTTCAAGAAAACGGTCTACTTCCTGTTGGGAAATGAAGTTATAAGTCTTGTTGTTCCAAACAACTCGTAATGATGCTGGGAATTTCATCATGACTTGAGCACCAAAACTTCTCAGTTCCTGCATACGTGATCCTAACTCCCACTGTCGCTGAGCTGTTACCTTGCCTACATCCGAACGAATTGAATATTTAACTGAGTTGATCTGCAATGATGTATCTGTAAGCGCCCTGCTCAGAATCAGCTCCTTCACCGAGAATGTTAGGAAATTTACTAAGATTTTCCTTGGTGTATTCCGCCCAGGATGTTGCCGAAATGGATCCCTGTGCGCTCTTTGGATCTCCTTTTCCAATTCAATGTCTGGTCTATCTTTCAATACACCTTCTCGCAGTAGTTTGCATACTAGAGTCTTCACATCCCCATTTTCTATTCCTTCCGGAACTTTTAGAAACTTCAAATTATTTCTCCTGGAATGGATTTCCAATCGCTTCAAATCTAGTTGCAGAGACCTGTTCTGCTCTTTCAATTCAGTTATGGCCTTTGAGTGTGCCTCATAGACTTTTGTGAGGGTAGCAACCTCTCCCTCTAAGGCCTCCGTTCTAGTACCTATCTCATCTATTTTATTCTCCAAACTTGTGCATTTTCGAGTGATCTCACTCTGGTTGGCTTCCGATGTTGCAAATTTAGGGAGCAAACTCGCCAGGAGATCTTCCCTCAGAGTAAGTAAAAGGGTCTCTAAGCTTTGATTCTCTTTCCGCGGTTCATCTGATGATGATGCTGACGCTGACATGGACATGGATGCAGATATGGGTATAGAAGAAGATATAGATATGGGTGCTGTCTCGAGCTCAAGTTCTTCTGGGGTCCCCCCTAAATCTCCCAGGTCAGTCTCAGGGTCCAACAGCAGAGGGGCATATTTGGTCTGGAGCGTAACATTTAATTGTGAAGAATTTCCCAATGCATTAGCCGGGGGGGCCTGTCCTGTACCTGCACCAGTACTTGCTTGCTCCACTTGCTCCATTTGCCCACCACTCACTTTTGGACCTGATCCAATGTTTAATATAGGGCTGGAGACTGTCTTCTCCATTATTTTAAAGTAAGATACCAAAGAGGGAGGAGGTTTTGTTGATTTGGCAATAATACAGCCTATCTTCTGCTTTTTACAATCCCCTAGTTTACTTTTTTCTTTTTTCTTCTGTTTCGGGGTTAAGGGGGTTAATGTGGCTGGGCAGCCTGGTCCATTAATTCCTGAGAGTAGCAGCTCTTTATCATGTAAGGAGCGTAGGAGGTATCTATTCCTAGCTACTGGGGGGGCAATAACTCCTGGAGTCTGTTTCAATGTTATGCCTGCCCCTCCGTTTTTCTGGCTCTCCTGGCCCCTTTGACCCTGACTCCCCTGCAATGGACACGACCTCTCCTCAATACTAGTTATGGTTGATGCTGTCACAATGTCCATTCCTTCGGGGCTCCTATACTCTGCTGGAGCCTGACCCTTTAACTCCACCACTGACGCTGCACTAAACCGCTCCCAGTGCTCCACACTTTCCTTAGACACCCATATATCGTTCAGCAGCCCCCCTCTTTGCTTTTCATAGGGGGAACTGATCACGCTCACCGTGTTCACCGCTAACCTGCCTCTACCACTGCCATGTAGGTAAATCCTCGCCGCTGCCGCTCGCGTCCTGTACCAGACTCTTGCCAAACTCCAGGCGCCGCGCTGCTCTGCAGCTGCCCGTAGCGTCGCGTCTTTCGCGTAGCTCTCCCGAGGTCGTCCCATGCGTGCGCAAGGTCCTAGCGCCCCTGCGTTCCCACTCGGCGGCAGCAGAGTCTCGAAGGAAAATCAAACAGAACCGTCAAAATCCCGAGCCATTATTTTCTTAACAAAAGCCCCGCATAATCTCACCGCTTAGATCACTGAATCTCGCTCCTGCAGGCACTGACAC
The DNA here is from genome assembly GCF_964263255.1 of Lissotriton vulgaris. Taxonomy (NCBI): domain Eukaryota; kingdom Metazoa; phylum Chordata; class Amphibia; order Caudata; family Salamandridae; genus Lissotriton; species Lissotriton vulgaris. The sequence goes on from NC_141696.1 coordinate 305,860,823, forward strand.
CGCAGTCTCACTCGGCAGTCTCTCCCAGGTCAAGGACGTGCTCTCGCAGCCGGGGCTAGCCTGCCGCCATCAAAAATAGGAAGAAGGGAAGGGTAGGAAAAGAAAAAAGAAAGGAAAGGGGAAAAAAAAAGAGGGAGTTAAAATAAAAAATAAAAAATAAAAAAAGGAAGGGAAAAGAGCAAGAGGGAAAAAGGTAGAAAGGAAGAAAGGGGAAAGGAAAGAAGAGAAGGGAGAAGAGAAAAAAAAAAAAAAAAACTTTATTTATCACTATTTTCTTTTTTTTGCACTTAAATACACAGATATGAGGTGGAGATAGAGGCATTGACACATTATATTTAAATACACGAAGGTGCGGCAGAGACCAGGCCAGGGATAAGGCTCTCAACGGCGATAAGATCGCCAAGGTTCAAGAGGGGGGGTTCCTCAAGGGAGGGGAGGGGGGGAGGGGTTAAAAAATATAAAAGAAAATTTTCCTCATATATCAATGTTATCTGAAATGGCTATGGAAATTATAGTAATAGCAAATAATGACGACAGAAGGGTTGGAATAAACGCAGTGATGGTCATCTTTTTCTTGTTTCGTCTCTATGATTAATGGCGGGGATAATTTAAAGTTTATAAGCTGGAATGTGAACGGGCTTAGAGAGGATAAAAAGCTTAAAAGAATCTGTGAGTTTTTGAGAAAATCAGAAGCTCATATTATTATGCTAGAAGAAACACATCTAGACCAGAAAGAATGTAAAATAGCCTTCAAAAATCAAAGATGGATACAAGATCTCCTCTGCTCCAATCAAAGCAGCAAAATAAGGGGTGTGGCTATCATTGTTAGAGTAAATAGTGGGATAAGGGTGGAAAAGTACGATACTGATGACACGGGAAGATGGCTGACTGCCTTCCTAACTATTAATAACATGAGGTTGACATGTGGAGTGTACTATGGACCAAACCAGGATTGTCCAGATGCATTAATTAGCTTAAAATCTAGTCTATTGGAGCAAGATACACCTATTATCTTAGGAGGTGATTTTAATTTAGTTTTTGATTCGAAACTTGATCGTACTTCTAGGGCTGTCTCTCTCTCTGTACCTAAATCGAAGAGAGAGCTTAAAACTATCATGAAAGAATTTAGTCTTTTAGACGTATGGAGAGTCAAAAACCAGAAAAATAGAGATTACTCATTTTACAGCCACAGGCATAAACATCATTCGCGTATAGATTTTTTCTTAATCGATCAAGAGCTCTTATCTGAAGTCATGACCACTTCCTATGTTCCAGCAATATTATCGGACCACTCAGTAGTAACCCTGTCTATAAAGATTCCACAGGGAGGGCAGGCCAGAAGGTGGACATTAGACAGATCGATACTACAACAGGAGGAAATCAGGGGAGATCTGAGGAGACAAATGGAGGAATATTTTATGTTTAACAAGGCCACCGCTCCAGAACAAATAGTGTGGGAAGCTTTCAAGACCTACTTAAGGGGTCTATTTACCACTATAATGATTAAGAGAAGAAAGATTAGAAAGGAGACAGAGAGGAATTCATTACAGGAGATTAAGCAAAAGGAGCAACAGCTGCAGAAGGCTTCACTTGAACAACATGCTAACATACACATCTTACAACAAGAGTTAGAAAATTTGAAAGCGAAATATCAGGCGAATCTTGATAAGATCATCAAAGAAAAATGGGATTCAAGTAAACTTAGCAACTTCTCATATGGGGAAAAATGTGGCCGCCTTCTTGCATGGAAGGCTAGGTCTGATAGAGCAAGAAATCAAATCAATGGCCTTAGAGTGCAAAGCTCTGGTGATGTCTCCTATGCTAATGAGGTAATATCGGAAGAGGCAAGAAGATACATGCAGACCCTATATTCCGAAACCAAGGATAAATCTAATCTGGATGTAGATGGATGGTTGGAGGGGGTCAGACTTCCGCAGTGTCGGGAGGACGACTTTGACTTTGTAAGATCTGAGATAAAAGAGGGGGAAGTACATAATCAGATGAAGAAGATGGCAAAAGGAAAAGCTGTGGGCCCGGATGGACTCCCTGTGGAGGTATATCAAATTGGTGCGGAGATAATTGTCCCAGTTCTCACTTCTTTGTTTAACAAAATATATCTGGCTGGTGAACCTATTCCAAAGACCTGGTTGGAGGCCTCAGTTGCTTTGATCCTGAAGCCGAATAAGGACCCCCTGACTATTGAATCATATAGGCCAATCTCCCTGCTGAACACTGACTACAAACTTTTTGCAGGAGTCTTGGCGGCGAGGCTGGCCAAAGTGATTAAAACTATTGTAGATGAGGATCAGAGGGGTTTCATGCCAGGTAGGCAGATTAACGAGTTGACTTTTCAGGCCATCACAGAAATAGACTATGCTACTGATAAGAAACTTCCGTTGACCATTGTAGCAATAGACGCCGCAAAGGCATTCGATCAGGTAAATTGGGATTATCTCTGGGATGTACTGTCCGGATTCGGCTTACCAACTAACTTCATCACCTCTATAAAAGCACTGTACCTGAACCCAAAGGCAAGGATTTTTGTAAATGGGACGCTCACAGACTGGGTTCAAATATCAAGGGGTACAAGGCAGGGGTGCCCCCTTTCCCCCTTATTGTTTAATTTATATATTGAGCCATTAGTGAATAAATTAAGGGCAGATCATTTAATAAAACCCTTTTCCATAACCGATCTGGATCTAAAATTCGCCCTATATGCAGATGACCTTTTAATGTTCATTTCCAATCCTGAGGTAGCAATACCTAGACTTTTTGAACATGCAGAAGCTTTTGGAGAGACCTCTGGATATAGAATAAATAAGGATAAAACGGAAATCATGCAATGGAATCAGGAGGTAGTGTTGCCTGAAGCAAAATTAAGGATGAGGTACCTTGGGATCCAGTTAGTCCAGGACATTACTCAGATATCGAAAGTTAATTTGGACAAGGTGTATAAGGACATTTGTGGACAATTACAGCGTTGGTCCGGGCTCCCATTAAACATCTTCGGGAGGGTCAATCTTATAAAGATGATTATACTACCAAAGGTAACTTTCCTGTTTAACTCAATACCTTTATCTTTTGATACAAAGGCGGTGGGTAAACTACAAGGAAAAATAGGTTCATTCATCTGGAACTCAAAAATGCCCAGAATTTCTGCTAAAAAGTTAAGAAGACAATTAAAAATGGGAGGACTGGCGCTACCTGACATCTTGCATTATGCCCATTCCTTCCACTTTAAAAATTTCAGAGTTATGGCAGGTAAGGCAGATGCATCTTTTTTGGGACGTTTGTTTCAGGCAATATTGCATGGTATCCCCCAAGGCCACGAATACTTCTTATTTAAGTTTGGAGACCCCAGATTTAATAAAAAGGTCAGACTAAAGGTTTTAGTCACGGCTCTGAAGAATTGGGTTTTCTTCAGGAAAAAATTACAAATTCCATACTATGCTTCTCAGGCCCCAATATGGGACTCTCCAGGGACCCCAGAATGTCTTAGAGACCAACTGTCAACCCCTCTCAAATTAGCAGGGCTAATGCAGTGGAGAGATTTACAAAATGATCAACAGTTATTGGGGTGGGATTCCCTCTTCATGTTGACGGGAGGAACCCTTACAAGATTTAAATATTACCAGCTGTCAAGCTGGTGGTCTACGGAAATATTGGATTGTACATCTAACCCGAAATTTGATTTTGTAAATAGAAAGGGGCGTTGGGATAAAGAGCTCGCTTTTTGGTATGAGGCATTGATGGAAAAAGAGGGAGTTACTGATTTGGAACTTCAGAATCTCTGGGGAAATGTTGAGGGGCTGGATAGTAACAAACTGGTAGACTTGTGGGGGGATTCTTTTAGCCTGGTGAACGGAATAGTAAAATCAGCTCCTCTTAAACGAAACCATCTGTTCACACTGTACAGGGTGTATTTCTCCCCAAAAAGATTGACAAGGATCACAAACCTACAATATAGCTGCCCAAGGTGCAAATCTTTAGAGGCAGATGACTTACATATGTTTGTAGAATGTCCTAGCCTTAACCTGTTTTGGAAAAAAAATTGAGGGTTTTTTGATGGATGTGCTAGGAACACGGATTGTGGTGTCACTGGTAATGATTCTGTTCGGTCTGGAGACGGATTACCACCTCGATAATCAGCAGACTAAATTTATTTTCTATGTGATGTTATTGGCAAGACGAGAAATATGTAAAGTATGGAAATCTGAAGATGCTCCCACTTTTTCTGAATGTTTAAGGTATATTATATATATTAGTGAGTCTGATATAGCATGTGATAATTCCTCAGAGTCCAAGATCTGGGAGCTCTTTGTGGCATGGCGGAACAGATGAGAGTATTCCGATGATTTCACCTGGGTACTGTCGGTGCTTAGTCCTCAACCAATCCGGGGGTCGCCAAGTCACAGAGGCTGAGGTGGATAAAGCAAACAGTAAACACTAGAGGGGGGTATCTTTTCCTGCCTTCACTGGCATCGAATTCTGTGGTCGTAACATCGAGATGCCAGGGGGGGGAGAGGATCTCCGTCTAGAGCACCCAAAAAATTGGTATATGAGGAATACAAAAAAAAAAAAAAAGAAATTCACTGAAAAAACCATAGGTATCAGGGACGTTAAAGTTAGATATTAGCATTTAAAAAAGCTTTGCAAATTCACTGTAAAAACAAATATGTTTCAGGGACGTTATAGTTAAGAATTATCATTTAAAAACCATAGAAATTCACTAAAAGAACCAGAGGTTTCAGGGACATTATTGTTAGTGAGACAATTCTGCACTTATAGTTAGTTGAGCTAGCTATAACTCGCGCCTCCGCAATGCACGGCTGATGATGTCACATATTACATCATTCATGATATGGTCAGTGACATCACTGATGACATCACTGATGACATCACTGATGACATCTCAAATGAGACAAAACATATTTAGACTTTACAGAAAATTCTAGCCCTTTCCCCTTTCTCTTGCGATCAGGCCTAGCTAGATCATATAATGCTTCACATGCAAGAAAGTTATTCAGGCATATCAATATAGCTCTTGGCTTAACATTCAAAGTTCCTCTGGTGTCTTTCTGATGAAAAGGAAATCGATGAACTCTTTGCACTTCTACATCCCACTACCACTGGGTTAACTCAGGAAATGCATCTGTAAAAAGTTCTGTGATGTATTGACGAATATTTTTTCCCTCACTCCCCTCCGGAATACCCAAGACACGTAAATTATTTCTTCTGGATCTATTCTCTAAATCAACCAGTTTCCAGTCAATGTCTTCACGTAAAGTCATTAGAGAGGAGATCTGCGCTTTATACTGGGTCATTTCATCTTCAATTGATGATATTCTTCCTTCTGCCTCTACTACGCTAGTCACCAGTTCGTTACAAGTCTTGGCTACTCATCGCACAGTATTTTGGAGCCTATGAACCGCACCTTGTGTTCGCAAATTTTCCACCTTTGCCTCATCACGATGCTGTAACATTACTCGATAAATGGTATATAAAGTAATTTCAGGGACTAAATGTTCCCCAGCTGTATTTTTAGGAAGTTCCGCAATATGATTCAGAGTTGGTGATCCTACATTTCCACCACTGTCTTCAGATGGAGGGGGAGGGCTGGGGCTAGGTCTACCATTGTCACCTAGAATTTTACTCTCTGTGCCTTCTTCAGGGGTCCATTGCTCCCTCCCTGATGGTATAGTGTCCCCATCTTTTCCCTGCACTGAGCTTGTTGTACTTGTCAGACTTCCATCATCCCTATCATCCCTCCATTCCTCTTCCCCCTCCATACTCTCAATCTCCAATGCATTAGAAAGGTCTGACATTGAATAAAAGTTACCGGCAGAGTCAATAGAATCTGTATCTCCCATACCTTCTGGTATGTCAATCATAGTTAGGGTTCCAACCTCTCCCATGGATTCTGTGGAATTTATCTACCCTTCAGACCCTCCAGGCACAGGGATCAAGTTATCAGGTTGATGAATTGTACTGTCCCGTATATTATCAGGGGGTAATACTATTTCCAAACATGAGGCTTCTGCCACTCTGACTTGTGATGTTACTTGGCTTACTCGAACAGCTGGGGCTCCACCATTATGCACCACATTAACTCTCGCCCCCCCCCATTTAAGCTCTGAGGGACATTAAAAGTGTCTGATGGTTGTTGATTGCCTTTAGGTGAGTTTTTCTTCTTGAACATCCCCGGAATTTTTTTGTGAGACCTGATTATTGTCAGGTGACAGTACAGCAGAGGTGGCAACTTTGTCAGCTCATATCTCTCTTCCAGGCCAAAGGCGCACAGGCACATTTGCTTAACCCTGCTGAGCTCAAGGTTATTTATAAGGAGAAAACGCATTTTCTAACTTCAGAGAGTAGTGCTAAGGAGTTCCTAGCTTCTATTTAGTTAACTGTTAGACCGAACATAACTATAATTACAACTATATAGACCCATTTCCCTCTATTTTCTTTTTCACCCCGATGGTATAGTTTGTCATGGGTCAGGGAGGTTCTTTAACTTCTAACTATTGTATTTTTTGTTTCTTTGCCGTCGGAGGACTATGTTGGTATAGTATCTCATGGGCCAGGGAGGTTCCTTGTCTCCTGACTATTGTAAATGTTTTTCTCTGCCGTCGGAGGATTGGGTGCGAACAGAGAGACGCATCATGCTTCTCCATCCATCACTTAGAGGGACTATTTTGTCCCTTTGCCTTTTGTGGGTGAGAACTAGGGTGGGTGAGGGTGGGCTGAGGGTAGAGGGAGAGGGAAGAGGGGGCAGGCAAGAGCAGAGCAGGATTTATAAATACAAGTAATTGTTATAAGATATTGAGTAAACATATATGTGTCATTAAGACTAGTCCTGTGATTTTTAGAGGAAAGTTTGTATGTTATGAATCATTTTTGACAAATTATCAGATTTTTGATAATGGCTAAATTAAGGATATGTTCATGGAACATCTGTGGACTAAATGACAAAAAGAAAAGAGGAATAGCGGCACAAATTATACAGGCTATGAAGTGTGATATCCTTTGTCTACAAGAAACCCATTTACCATGGAGCAATAGATACCTGCTTAATGATCTGGGCTTGGAGGTTGTAGGATGTACCCGACAAGGTACCACAACAAGAGGTGTAGCAATGCTGAAGAAGAGGGGGAGTGGGAGCTGTAAACGGTTAAAAACTGACCCTCACGGAAGATGGGTGATTAGTGAAATCTGTATAGGGGATAAGTCTTGGACCATTTGTGCCATCTATGGTCCTAATTTAGATGATCCAGAAATATTAAATTTCCTTAGTATTGAGCTTCCCGGATGGCCTGCTATCCTAGTAATATGTGGAGATTTTAACATTCATCTAGAGGGACAGTTTGATATAATTAGTGATTGAGCATATCTAGGCAGGAAAATCAAGGTTTATAAAGCTCTAAGAGGATTGACTAGGGAATTTGGTTTATTGGATGCCGGTTATGCTATAGGTATGGGTACCCCTGGATATACGTTTTTTTCGGCCCCCCACCAGAAATTTGTCTGGTTAGAATATTTTTTTATACCTGCTAGAGTGCTTAAAGATTTCAACTATTATATTTATCCCAAAATAATATCGGTTCACAATCCTATCTGTTCAAATAAGAGGCGCCCCTACACGAAATTCATGGACGTTTGAACGTAAACTATTAGCAGATACATGTTATATAGAACATATGGGAAGATGGATTAAGGACTTCTTAGAATGTAATCATGGATGTACTTCACCACAAATGGTTTGGGATGCTTTCAAGTCGGTGGTACGTGGAGAGGCGTCATATTCAATAAATAATCAAAGGAAATCAAATGATCATATAGCAGCTCAGTTTAAGATATTGCAGGAATGTGAACTTAAGCTTATAACAGCTATTAGGCTTTCTCAAGACACGGAAAAGATAATGACAGATCTAGCAATTTATAAATCAAGGCTATATGAGAATTTCGCAAGGAAATTAGCGGGGCAGATAGCAGTTCCCCGGGCGCAAGTTTATGAGGTGGGAGTGAACACAGGTCGAATTCTAGATAAAAAAAATTGTCAAAAGGAGGCTATCAATTGTATAAATAGTATCCAGGACGAGGCAGGACAAAGCTTTGAAAAACCAGATGAGATCTTGGAAGTCTTTAGGCAATATTATAGCAAATTATATAAGGATGAAATAACCAATTATTCATCAGACTGTTTTCTGAATTTTAATGATAATGGAACCATGTTTAAGCTAACCTCAGGTGCAAAAACAACAACTGATGGACAGAATGCAGAAAAATGTCATACATTCACTCCAGTACAGAGATCTGGGCCTAAATCCATCGTTTTTTTGCACTCCACACCACCCCAGTTCAGACATGGCCATATGCAAATCAGCCTTGACCCTGTGCCTCATGGGAACAGTCCAGCCCGAATTGCCAAGCCATGTCTTTCCTGGACTGGAATAAAGCAACCTAGGACCGGTTTCTGTCTATCAGCCGTCTTCAGCCAGGATAGCTTGACTACAGTGGTGTGGAGAGCATGGGACTCACGTCTGAGCATACCCATCCCACTCGGGGTGACGAATGCAAAAACAATTGATGGACAGAATGCAGAACAATGTCATACATTCACCCCAGTACAGAGATCTGGGCCTAAATCCATCGTTTTTTTGCACTCCACACCACCCCAGTTCAGACATGGCCATATGCAAATCAGCCTTGACCCTGTGCCTCATGGGAACAGTCCAGCCCGAACTGCCAAGCCATGTCTTTCCTTGACCGGAATCAAACATCCTAGGACCGGTTTCTGGCTATCAGCCGCCTTCAGCCAGGATAGCTTGACTCCAGTGGTGTGGAGAGCATGGGACTCACGTCTAAGCATACCCATCCCACTCGGGGTGACAAATGCAAAAACAACAATTGATGGACAGAATGCAGAACAATGTCATACATTCACCCCAGTACAGAGATCTGGGCCTAAATCCATCGTTTTTTTGCACTCCACACCACCCCAGTTCAAACATGGCCATATGCAAATCAGCCTTGACCCTGTGCCTCATGGGAACAGTCCAGCCCGAATTGCCAAGCCATGTCTTTCCTGGACCGGAATCAAGCATCCTAGGACCGGTTTCTGGCAATCAGCCGTCTTCAGCCAGGATAGCTTGACTCCTGTGGTGTGGAGAGCATGGGACTCACGTCTGAGCATACCCATCCCACTCGGGTGACAAATGCAAAAACATCAATTGATGGACAGAATGCAGAACAATGTCATACATTCACCCCAGTACAGAGATCTGGGCCTAAATCCATCGTTTTTTTGCATTCCACACAACCCCTGTTCAGACATGGCCATATACAAATCAGCCTTGACCCTGTGCCTCATGGGAACAGTCCAGCCCGAACTGCCAAGCCATGTTTTTCCTGGACTGGAATAAAGCAACCTAGGACTGGTTTCTGTCTATCAGCCGTCTTCAGCCAGGATAGCTTGACTACAGTGGTGTGGAGAGCATGGGACTCACGTCTGAGCATACCCATCCCACTCGGGGTGACGAATGCAAAAACAATTGATGGACAGAATGCAGAACAATGTCATACATTGACCCCAGTACAGAGATCTGGGCCTAAATCCTTTTTTTTTGCACTCCACACCACCCCAGTTCAGATATGGCCATATGCAAATCAGCCTTGACCCTGTGCCTCATGGGAACAGTCCAGCCCGAACTGCCAAGCCATGTCTTTCCTTGACCGGAATCAAACATCCTAGGACCAGTTTCTGGCTATCAGCCGCCTTCAGCCAGGATAGCTTGACTCCAGTGGTGTGGAGAACATGGGACTCACGTCTAAGCATACCCATCCCACTCGGGGTGACAAATGCAAAAACAACAATTGAAGGGTAGAATGCAGAACAATGTCATACATTCACCCCAGTACAGAGATCTGGGCCTAAATCCATCGTTTTTTCTGCACTCCACACCACCCCAGTTCAGACATGGCCATATGCAAATCAGCCTTGACCCTGTGCCTCATGGGAACAGTCCAGCCCGAATTGCCAAGCCATGTCTTTCCTGGACTGGAATCAAGCATCCTAGGACCGGTTTCTGGCAATCAGCCGTCTTCAGCCAGGATAGCTTGACTCCCGTGGTGTGGAGAGCATGAGACTCACGTCTGAGCATACCCATCCCACTCGGGTGACAAATGCAAAAACATCAATTGATGGACAGAATGCAGAACAATGTCATACATTCACCCCAGTACAGACATCTGGGCCTAAATCCATCGTTTTTTTGCATTCCACACAACCCCTGTTCATACATGGCCATATACAAATCAGCCTTGACCCTGTGCCTCATGGGAACAGTCCAGCCCGAACTGCCAAGCAATGTTTTTCCGGGACTGGAATAAAGCAACCTAGGACCGGTTTCTGTCTATCAGCCGTCTTCAGCCAGGATAGCTTGACTACAGTGGTGTGGAGAGCATGGGACTCACGTCTGAGCATACCCATCCCACTCGGGGTGACGAACGCAAAAGCAATTGATGGACAGAATGCAGAACAAGTCATACATTCACCCCAGTACAGAGATCTGGGCCTAAATCCATCGTTTTTTTGCACTCCACACCACCCCAGTTATGACATGGCCATATGCAAATCAGCCTTGACCCTGTGCCTCATGGGAACAGTCCAGCCCGAACTGCCAAGCCATGTCTTTCCTTGACCGGAATCAAACATCCTAGGACCGGTTTCTGGCTATCAGCTGCCTTCAGCCAGGATAGCTTGACTCCAGTGGTGTGGAGAGCATGGGACTCACGTCTAAGCATACCCATCCCACTCGGGGTGACAAATGCAAAAACAACAATTGATGGACAGAATGCAGAACAATGTCATACATTCACCCCAGTACAGAGATCTGGGCCTAAATCCATCGTTATTTTGCACTCCACACCACCCCAGTTCAGACATGGCCATATGCAAATCAGCCTTGACCCTGTGCCTCATGGGAACAGTCCAGCCGGACTGCCTAGCCATGTCTTTCCTGGACTGGAATCAAGCATCCTAGGACCGGTTTCTAACCTCAGACCAGCTCACATATCTTGAGAAAGATATAACTTGGGAAGAAACTGAAGCTGCAATTCTCTCTCTCACACTAGGAAAGTCCATGGGACCTGATGGTATCCCATTAGAATTTTTTAGGATATTCCGGCATCTATTGAAGCAAGATCTTCTGCTTACATTTTTAGAAGCACAGAAAGGTAGGGCACCTGAGTCATGGAGACACTCAATAATCATGGCCTTTCTGAATAAAGATAAGCTACCCTTCTAACCGGCCTCCTATAGACCAATATCTTTAATTAATGCTGATAGCAAGATGTAATCGAAGATTGTATTCTCTCGGATGTCAGGCATAATCACATCCATTGTCTCTAATTTCCAACAAGGATTTATACCTAACCGTGATACTGCAGATCATATTTGACGCCTTATTGCTCTTATGGACTGGGCTCAGGCGACCAAGATGGCTATGGGAATTACCCTGTTGGATGCTGAGAAGGCATTCGACAGGGTAGCATGGCCATATCTTTGGGATGTGATGTATCACAAGGGCTTTGGTCCGAAGATGATCTTGACATTAAAAGCTCCATATGTCTCTCCAACAGCATCTATTAAACTAGCAGGGCAGGAATCCACTTCTTTTCCGATTCTTCGTGGAACACGGCAAGGTTGTCCATCCTCCCCGTTATTATTTGCCCTTTATATTGATTCATTCTTAAATAAATTGAATAATGCTGATAATATTGAACCAGTTCAAATTTCTCGGATGAACTAAAGAGTATTCGCATACGCGGATGATATAGTAGTTGTAACGACAGACATCCAGAGAGCAATCCCAACAATAGAAGATTTATCAATGCAGTTTGGATCTTTTTCAGGATCTAAATCGAATATATCAAAAACACAAACATTATAACTAGCCCAGGATTCTTTCCCTCCTCCACAAATAACAACAGTGACAGAGGCTACATATCAAGGTATTAAAATTGCATTACCACTATCTAGTATTCCGGAATTAAATTTGAATGCGGTTTTGAAAAAGGTAAACTCAATGCTGGAAAGAATAGATCATTTTAATTCATCATTATTAGGGCGGGCCAATGTTTTAAAAATGTTGGTTCTTCCCAGGTTTTTATATTTGTTCCGCGCTATACTGCTTGAATTTCCTTCTAGCTGCATTAAACAGCTAGATAGAATGTCAGCATGATTTTTATGGAATTATAGGCAGCATAGGCGGGCGTATAAAAAAATGATATTACCTAAGGAAAGGGGAGGCTGGGGCATACCGTATTTTCTGTATTATTATTTGGCCTCTGCTCTACAATTTATTACCCCTTTAGTGATCGGTGAAAGGGCAAGGTTGTTGGCTTTGATGGCTTTATTTGATCTTTATTACACGGCTGGTAAGATATCAAAATGGGGGACAACGGTGGGCACAACCTGTAGTAGATGTGGGGAATATGCAGCTGATGCTCTACATATGTTTTTCTCATTCCCAAAACTGAAAGATTTATTTTCTTCTATTGAACAATGTTTGGCTATATTGTTGGGGTCGACAGTGGTTCTAACTGGGGAAATGGTACTGATTGGTGTAACGACAGATATACACTCTGAAGATAGGAAACATTTTCTTTTCATCTTCATGGCGCTAATACGGTCTTGTATTACGTGTGAGTGGATTAGTAATGCTCCCCCTCTTTTGAGACTTGGCAAGCGGGGCTACTTGCCATGTACTATTTGGAACTGGCTATATATAGAACCAAGGGTTGAAAGAAAAGGATAATGGGAATGAAGTTGTGGGCACCTGTAATGGATTGGATCCAAGTGTAAAGTACAGAATTGTCTTTCTTTTTCTTTTATTTTTTTCTTATTTTATGTATCTTCTTTTCTTTATATCTTGTATATATTTATACACCAATGTATGATACTGTGCTACCTTTCCTGTGTCATATATGCTGCATGCTGCTATCTGCTCTGCTTGTGTAGCATGAAATGGGATAAATACCTAATAAAAATGTTTTTAAAAAAAAGACTTTACAGAAACACACAGTCACTAGATGATGCCATCAATGATGTAATTTAAGATGTCATCAGTGATGTCATCAGTGATGTCACTGACCATGTCATGAATGATGTAATATGTGACATAATCAGCAGTGTATTGCAGAGGCGTGAGTTATAGTTAGCTCAACTAACTATAACGGCCAAATTTTGCTGGTTTTGTATGAGTGAACTGTCCAACTAACTATAACGTCCCTGAAACCTATGGTTTTTTCAGTAAATTTCTATGTTTTTTTTAAATGCTAATTTCTAACTATAACATCCCTGAAACCTATGGTTATCTCAGTGACTATATATATATATATATATATATATATATATATATATATATATACATATATATATCTTCAACCATTTCCATCCCATCTTACTTTAATTCAAAAGACATGAGTCTGTCTGAAGCAAACACTGAATCACTTCTGTACATTATAGTGTTTGTTAGCAGCTAGCGTGTAAGCCCACAAGCTGTCCTGCTCAGTTATTTAAAAGACCCACCAGGATTTTGTGATTTCGGGATTTGCGAACAAATCACAAAATCAACACTTTTGTATATAGTGTGCGCTTTTTACAAAGGTAGACACAAAATTTGGAGAATGCTTAAACATTTACCCTCCCCAATGCCCTTCTGTGAGGTCAGAGCAGTGCATTTCTGAAATGTTGTGATGGAGCAGGCCCTGCATCTTCTGCAGCAGAAAAACATTTTCTCTCTTTCTCCTGTTTGGCACACATTGCCCAAACCATCTCAGATTGGTGTTGGAATCTCTGACTACCACTGGGTTGCACCTTATCCCAGCTAATGCGGAAGTAGGCTACAGCCTAGAAGGTGGGACCAACCAGTGTTTTCTCTATATTTGTTAATCTAAAACCTGCAGGACTGTAAAATCGAATAGCTCCTCTGCACTTCTTTCTGGACTGAAAGTCATGGTTCAAAATGTGCACACTCTACACCACGACATAGAAGCAGGTGGTGGAGGAGTCGTAATATGTCAGCAGCTGGCAAGATGGATTGGCAAGTTAAGACATCTAGTTTAACCTGAAGGTCAGAAGTTTGATTCACAGTAAAGCCGTCTTAGCCTTTCATCCTATGAGGTCAATTACCAGAGCACTATGTGAGTAATTATAGCACCTGTTATTTAAATTGCATAAAACAAGTTATTTTTAATGCTTTTGTAATAATGCTTCAGGGGCCAATACCTTTATTTTATTTGAGGTGGTCTTATAATTGTCCATTCTCACATTCCCCATGCATTCAAAGCTGTCATTCAGTCCTCTAGTGTGCAGCATTGAAGTAGCAACTAACTCACGGCACTGTATACTGCCTTCTCATCACACCTCATTCCAGTCTGACCCACTCCTTCCCTTCCCACCCTATACCACATCCCACTCAATGCTACACATCCCTACCCTATCCAAAAAAATACCATGCCCATCTCATCCCTTCCCCTTAGATCTCTTCTCTTCCCTCAAATCTTATCCCAGTCCATCCCATTTGCATCAACTCCCACGCCTCTGTCCTCTCATCCCATCCCATGCAGACGCTACTCTATCGACTCCAAACTCAGCCACCCTACCCTTATCTCATCCTGTCACCTCCCATCCTAGCCCACTCCAAAGCCCATCCCATTTCCCTCCCCATCATATATCCAACTACATTCCATCCCACTATTCTCCCATCTTATTCTTTCCTCTCAAATGCCATCCATGACAGACCAGACCCCATTCCACTCTCCCTGCCCCACCTACCTTTTCGCCACTGCATCCCATCTTTTCATGTCTCATCTCACTTACCCGATTCCCTTTTCAACCCAATGTGCCTCTTCCCACCCCCACACTTACCTCATCAGCCCCTATTGCATAGGTACTCATAAACCTTTTCTCAGGGGCCAAAAAGTATGGTAGGTGGTGTGACTGATGGTTGCAATGATGCCAGCAGGGTGGGGGCCGGGAGGCAGGGGGGTTATATTGATCATAGCAGAAATGTGGCATGCAGCAGCCCCGGGAAAGCATTATTTTATGCAGAATAGCAAAATTTAGCAACACAAAAATGATGCAAAATTTCTAAATTTGTTCTGCAAAATTTCCATATTTGTGACACAAAAGTTGCTAATCCATGCCGCAATATCCTTGGAGGGCGGGGGCTGATTAAAGAAGAATGTGAAAAGTCTCTAAATTAATTTTATACTTCAGCAACTGAGCCCTCTAAAAATGCTGTAGGTAGTGGGATGTGCACAGCCTGTTTCTTTGTGAGTTTAATCCGTGCACCAGGGTATCTCCCTCCTCCTGGGGAGTGTCAGACAATTCCAAGTGTAGCAGGACTATTAATCCATAATCCTCTCACCCCGGGCACAAGTGGGCACTGAACCTTCAGCAAACAATGTTCAAACGTATATTGTAGTACATAAATTTCTGTTTAAATGATTTCAACTTTGGTTCTAAATTTGGTTTTATTGGGTTTTTCCAAATAAAGTTCTCATGTCTTTTTCACATGTTTTTTTCACATGTTTATGTGCGAACATTTTCACCAAACTTAAAACTTTCCACTGCATTTCGGTGCCCCATGCACCTTCATCAGGGAAACCTGACACCATACAAATACAGCATCTTTCATACTGTTCAATTCATAATAACTGTTGCTGCATATCTATAATGTGTGAGTTAGTATCTTACACAACGTGATATCTAGCACGACCTTATCATGTGGGTTAAGTTTCACCTATTTCACACAATGTCTGCTCGTGATTTAAAATTGCTACAATCGAACATTTAAAGGTGGTTTCAAGCTAAATGGTACGTCTATGGGCAATTGCGTCACGCCGGCGTATGCGAATTTATTCATGGCATCATTTGAACACCAATATATCTATGAGCGACATGAATGGGCAACACAACTTTTGATGTACGTACGGTTCATCGATGACAAATTTTCTAGTGTGGAAAAACGATACACAATCATTGATCAATGAGTTGGAACTACTGAATACAAGGAATGGACGAATAAGCTTCACCTGGCAAATTAGTAAGGACAAGATTCTATTTCTAGACGTTGAAGTCAATCGAATCAACAATCAATTCAGTACGAACCTATACCGTAAGCCCACGGATAGGAACAATCTTCTGAAATATGACAGCTACCACCCCCAATCATTGAAAACACACCTGCCTTATATCCAATTCTTAAGGGTAAAGAGAGTGGTCTCTGATTCTCAAAAGTGCCAAGAACAGCTAAAGGATATGGTTCAAAGGTTTCGTGATAGAGGATACCCTAAAAACACCATTGATACAGCATTAAAAAGAACACAAAATCAAGCACGAGAAGATCTACTGACTAGCAAAGACTACTGAAAGGATTACATGCGTTAGCAAGTTTTCAAATATAAGTTGCCAATTTAAAGCAGTAATAAGACGACACTGGCAGATGCTCAAATCAGAAGTGTATTTCAAAGGAATTTTCATACAAGAACTGTTAGTCGCCTTCACCAGAGGGAAAAACTTGGGAGAAATGCTGACACACCCCACTGAAAGTAAGCCAATGGTAAAATATCGAGGAACAGTTCCATGCATGAATTGCAGTATTTGTCATAGCATAATGAAGGGGAATTCAATAACCCATCCTATGAAAGGTCATACGATCCCATTAAAAGTCAATGGAACATGTGATACAATGAACGTGGTATATCTGTTAAAATGCCCGTGTGGGTCAGTGTATGTTGGCCACACTGAGAGAAAATTGAAAACGCGATTAACAGAACATAAAAGTAATATTAGGATGGAATCCGTGAAATCTACTGTAACGACTCACTTCAAAGAGAAGCATCATCATAAAAGTCAGTTGTGAGCATGCATACTTGAAACAGTGACTCATAAAGAAGGTCCCATCAACAAAAAGAACTTGCTCAAGCGTGAGAATTATTGGATTTACTATTTAAACAGTTTGAAACCGCATGGGTTAAATGATTGGACTGAATTTCTTTGCTACCTTTGAACTTGAGATCTGTCTATGACTGAACTTTGTATCCAGAATTTAACGAACTTGGTTTTGAGAATTAATTATGTATTTGATCATTTACATGAGAATCTGTGTTTGTATCAACTTAGGTTGAAGCTAATATAGCGCCTTCCGTGACGCTGGCGAGTTATTATGCGCTGTGTTGTTTTGTATACGTTGCTTTGTAACATTGTGTACGTTTTGTACCACACTCGATAAAAAATGCACAATCGACATGAGAGGTAGCGCTTGCGCAGATAATGGCATTACGTAAAAACAGGGCCAGTTCAGGCTTCCGTATCTGAAATTCCCGCGAAAAATGCGTAGGCGAAAGTCATCCGAACAGAAGGTAAGGACCGGCAGGTCCGGGAAACGCTTGTAGCTTTATGCGCTTATGACCGCATTTAAACACCGTATTTAAACCGCGATGGGAGCCGAATATATTGAAACTCGGTTGCAAGCCGAACAGCGGCATTGATTAATTACGTCATTACAAGCATAAACAGAGCTCGTGAAAAGCTGCACTGTGATTTTAAGCGCGTAACAACCCTCATTCTATAGTCCGCTTGAAACCACCTTTAAATGTTCGATTGTAGCAATTTTAAATCACGAGCAGACATTGTGTGAAATAGGTGAAACTTAACCCACATGATAAGGTCGTGCTAGATATCACGTCGTGTAAGATACTAACTCACACATTATAGATATGCAGCAACAGTTATTATGAATTGAACAGTATGAAAGATGCTTTATTTGTATGGTTTCAGGTTTCCCTGATGAAGGTGCATGGGGCACCGAAATGCATTGGAAAGTTTTAAGTTTGGTGAAAATGTTCGCACATAAACATGTGAAAAAAACAAGAGAAATGTATTTGGAAAAGCGCAATAAAACCAAATTTGGAACCAAAGTTGAAATCATTTAAACAGAAATGTATGGACTACAATATACGTTTGAACATTGTTTGCTGAAGGTTCAGCGCCCACTTGTGCCCGGGGTGAGAGGATTATGGATTAATAGTCCTGCTACACGTGGAACCCTCTAAAAATGCAACAGCAATCTAGGAGATGTGATTAGGAGGCTGAAACTGGGCGCTGTCACAGGTAGGGAGATGGGTGTTGACATGTAGGACGCATAAGTTCTTAACAAACATAACTTAGCTGCTGCAAGCAAGAAGAATCCTAGTGTACTGCGTACAGGGGAAAAGTCATCAGATAACTCCACACTGTCAAGAACAATATTTAAAACCCTAATTTACTTTTAACAAATTATTTCTGGTAGTAGGGAGAGTCTTGGTTTACTACAATTGGCTCTACACAGCTATGTTGGAAGATGGGGCCTCTCCAAACTGTGAGCTACCTGGTAACTTTACACTGACCTAGGCCCTCCATTGCAGTCTTCAGTGAAACACCTCCCCTCGAATTCATGAACCCCCAGGATCACCAGACAGGCTCCCCTTCTGTTTCTGGGGCCGCCGACCAGCTTCAGGACTTGAGTGAGAGTGAACTTGCCTAGAGGCCTCATGTGCAAAAACACCGGCAGATGACGAGGTAGGAAAACAGGGGTATAAAGCCTTATAAACTCAGGGAAATCAGGAGACAGTGATGGTGCAGCTTGAAGAGTCATCAATGAGCAAGTGCCAACACACAAGAGAGTAAATTTAAGAGGCAAGGCACAAGGTTGAATCAGGAGACTCCGTGGAGGCACAACTCGCAGAACCCTCAACGACACTAGTTCTGAGACACAAGTGTGAAAGGCCCACTCAGTCCCTATTGCTCACAATTATATACCATTCTGCCCCAACCAATGACCCCCTTGGGTGTCTTCATGCGAAGGTACTAATGCTGAGGTTGAAACCGGGTCAAACACACCTCAATGGCAGGAAAGAAACAAAGGATCTTGCCTTCCTTCTCCAGCCCAAAACAACATGCCAGGTACAGCTCGGTTCCAGTACCTAATGAGCCTATAACTATGGTGAAACTGTTCCTGGTTGTTTTGTACTGGTTCAGGGAGGACCTGCTTGGCAGTGAAGGCTGGTCTGTTCCCATGAGTCCAAACTAAGGTGACATGGTCAGGAACAGAACGATGGTTTGAAACGCTAACAAAGCTATTGTTCAATTTTTTGCAAATAGCCTACCATAACCTTTTGTGTGTATCATGTATTAGGAGCCAACATATCATTGAGCAAACATTATGTTTCATAACCCCGATCCCAGCTTCCATCATTTTTGTGAACATCTCAATGACTTAAATATCTCACAACAGCCTGCATGTGGTGTGGCTCACTGGTTAGAGGCGGCAGACCCGGAAGCAGAGAAAGGCCCGGGACCAGGGTTCAATTCCCGACGCGGCAGGGTTGTGGACCAGGGTCAGCGGACTCGATAATTCTCGCCTCGGTGCCTACTCTAACCAGGGATCACACTCGGCAACTCTGGGCATTAGCTTGCCTCATCTCTACAACGGCCCCCCACATTCGCCGGGGATGCCTAGTTTCACCTTGGAGATACCCAGTAGGGACCATCTCACAGGGATAGCCAGGACGGGTTCCCCAGCGGTCTACAGCGCCACGACGCCTCAGGGCAGCAGTGCGCTTTACAAGATCACATACATTACATTACATTACATGTGTAACCTTGATATGGGACAACATCCTTCAATCTATCAGATATCTGTCCCACACATGCAGTGCACCTTGAGCATGCACTCTTGCACATATTGGTCAAGTTAGAACCACTATTAACACCCTCACTACAACCCTTGCCAGCTAACAACCCTGTATTGCCAAACACTGACTAGAAAGATTATTATTTGTAACCAAAAGGTTATACAGTCAGCTTCACCCACTGAGATAATCAAGAAAACACGGTCATCATCCACAGAATTACCTTTAACACCAACACATACTTTCTCCAGCTTTTCACATAAACCCAGACATACCAACACACTACTTAAATTCTATTTTCCATCATCTACTCTGACAGCCTTGCTAAAAACATCAGTGACTTTACAAGGATGAACCCTTGAACGGCTAAAAGGACATTTGATACAAACTATTTCTTCTACCACAAAGCAATTACCAGTAGGTTTGCCACACCTACTCTTCACATACCTCATGTTAGATTCGGGGGTCTCTGGTTGGCACAGGTATGCACTTGTGACAAACAGGGACCCTCTCCTCTAGTCAGGGTAAGAGAACTACTCCTTTAGAAATAACCCTTGCTCACCCTCTAGGTAGTGTGGCAGACAAGGCTAATCTTCAGGGCGATAGTTAGTTAAGCATTTATGATCGCACACAGTAAATATAATGGCCCACCACAAACAGACACCAGTCGTAAGGTTGTATCAAAAACACGTAGACTTTATATAAAAATACTTAGCTGCAGAATCATTACAAGACCATATAACGTTTAGCGATTCAGTCCACCAGATTTAAATAGGCAATAGTTCTTAGTGTTCTTTTCAGTAAGGTACGCTGTGGGTCGAGGCGCGCTTCGCGCTGGTGAAGCGACTCGTTGATGAATGAAGGACGACAGGGAAAACAAACGTTGCGGACCCTGGATCCGATGTGAACTCAGGAGCGAGCTCAAGTGTACCTTGTTGCGAGTGTCCGAGGTGTTTCAGGCGCTTCCTCAGGTGAGGGCGGACTCGGGAGGTGGCCGGTGGTTCTTCGGGGATTTATCAGAGCCCCCTCGAGGTGCGAGGCGGGTGAGCGGGACGGTGGAAGGTTGCGGCGATCCGGGGTCTGGAGCAACTCACGGGGCGAGGCGCCTTTCAGGCCTGCGGAACGTACTTCTTCTTAGTGCGCCGGGTTGTACCTGTGGATCTGTGTGGGTCGTCGCGTTCTCGGGCAGACGGGTGCAGCACCGGGCCTCCGGTACCAATGTACGGAAGTCGTTCTTGAGGTGCGGCACGGGCCTTGGTATGCAGGTGGGCAAAGCGAGACAGGCGGGTACATTTCGACGTACAGACCGTCCGAGGCTATCAGATGTGCTCCGTGCAGATTCCGGCGGGAGAAGATGAGAGGCGCACAACGCGCTCCGTAGCAGGCGAGGTGTCAGGAGAGCGGGCAGCCCGGCACTGAAGCGGAGAGCGACTCAAGCTTGAGGGGGCTCTCTGCGGTGGGGCGACCAGGCTCCGAGCTGTCATGACCTTAGGAGGGCGAAGGCACCCAAGTCACAACTCCGGCGAGGGAAAAGAACTTAAGGGCCCAACAGCAGGCCGGCACAGGCAGAATTGAACCCAATGGTCCTGGGGTTCAGGCCAGGGGGCAAGCTCCAGATCAAGCCCTTGGAGATCATTTCAGGCACAAGTCTTCAAAGTCCTCTCTGGTCTTTTCCTCTCCGTTCTCAGTAAGGCACCACTGCAGGTTTCCTTTCCTCAGCTTCTCTCGGTCCTTCTAGTCAGGCAGAGGTTTGTCGTGGTCAAAACAGGATCTGCTTTGGTAGGAGCGGAGCTCCTCTTTGTGTACATTGTTTCTTTTGTATTTCCCAGCCAGGGGGGCCTTTGCATAGTCCATCTCAGCTCTTGAGTACTTTGTTTTGCGAAGTCTGGGTTTTCCTTTCAGTGAGCAGGGCAGGCCCCGCAGACGCTCCGCAGGAGGTGAAGCCAGCATTGTGAAGACAAGTACAGTCCAGGAGTACTCTGTTGACGGTCTTCCCCTCTCTCCTCACAAGGTGTAGGGCAGAGTCGTCAGCCGCTCCCCAGGGGGCGGAGCCGGTGTTGAGGTAGCAGAGCACAGGCCTATTCAGAGTCAAGGGGCACTCCCCCCCCACCCATCCTGGTGTAATCTTCCCATTCACCATCTGTCTTCCCCCAGCCCTGTCACTCACACAAACCAGACAGCAAATACACATACGAGCAGAGGCGGGCCAAGATGGTTAGGCCAGCAAATGCTAACTTTCTAAAAGTAGCATTTGCATACACAGGATATTAAAATAAACTTTACTAAAAGAAGTACGTTATTATTCTGAGATCAGGCATACTAAACTTGACTTCCTACCATGTTCCCTGAGTCTACTGGGATTATAGAGTGTAATAATCCAGCAGCCCATTCTGGCCTCTGAGAACAGGTAGCCTTGTAATAGTGAAAAACGAGAATGACTGTAATTCACTATTAGGACTATTAGGGCTTGTCCTACCTTATGCTTACAATGCACCCTGCCCGTGGGCCTACTAAAGGGTTGACTGATATGAAGTAAAGGGAAGGGTTAGAGGCGGGCAAGTGTGTGCACTTGCCCAGCCAGCATGACAGTACCAGACTGCATGCAGACCTTAGACACATTTTACAAGGCGGCTTCTGTGGGTGGCGCAACCCGCGCTGCAGGCCCACGAGTCGTATCGGTATTTACACGCCCTGGCACTCCTGGTGCACTTTACTGGGGACTGACAGTAAATCCAATAAGCCAATCATGGAAATCAATTGCACGTATACACTTTACATTGGGAGCACTTGCACTGTGGCACGGATTGGCCGTGGCGCAATGCCCTGAGCATTGAATAGCAGCAAAACATCTGAGGCACATCAGCAAAAAAGTGGAAGGGAGACTCACGCCAAGGTGCCAGGTCTAACACCTCTTCATATTCTTTCAACATCTTGCAATTGATTATCTTACTACTCTAAAATATATTGCACTTTCCACTCCATTCTTCACTGATCTTTTAGGCAGTCATTCCTTACAAAATATAACTATACCCTGAAAAAAAATAACCAAATAACTCCTTTTGACATTTTCCACCATTCTTATCCCTAGCCAATTAGATGCCTACTCCACTAAAACAAAAGCAAAATATTGGAAACACAAAAGGGTCCCAAGATATCAAGCCTAGGTTTCCTTTATTGGTCATTAGCAATCTCCACAGGTGAACAATCAGTTACACAATCTTCGCCAGACTTTTCACTGATAAAACACTTTGGGCATTCTCTACCACATTCAGCCACCATTCTGTTGATACCTGGCAACCAATAATATGTTCTGAGACATCTCTTCATAGAAGACATACCTAAATGCTCTTCATGCCCCAATTCAAAGACAATTTCCCTGAGATCCACTGGGGTGTGGTTCTGATTGCCCCTCCTCAAATATCATTCTTTTCCATTAACTCATCCTTCCCTTTGAAAAATGCATTAAGATAACCTAAAAGGTTATGCTCCTGTGGCCAATTAGAACCCATAAATGTACAAAACCTCACAGCAACTAAAAATGTTGAAGCTAGTGCCCTATCTAGATAAAGGGCTTATGGCAGAATGTATTGAATGTGAATACATAACATATTTTTTATTAGTAGTCAACAAAGTTAAAAATATTAAAAACACATCATTCTATCCAATGTCATTGCTATATTGCTGTACATAATGCTATTGCATTAGGAATTCATTATAACGGTCACATCCAACATGTATCTCACCATTCATATCCTCAGACATTCATATCCTCAAACATGTATCTCACCCAGACTCAGATAGCAGAGTACATTAAATCTATACAGCATTATTAACCTTATTAATGATCACTGTGTCAAAGATTCCAATATTGTATTGATTTAATATACTCAGCTATCTGTTTTTTCTTATCTAATTTTTGATTTTTGATTCTCGTTCCCATGTATTTCATTTATTCTTTATATATCAATTTCATGCATTCGTGTATTTAAATTGTTTATATGACTTTTTCAAAACTTTCAATAAAGCTTATTTTGAACTTAATATACTCAGCTATCTGTGTCTGGGTGAGATGCATGCATGAGGATATGAATAACCGCTGAGCTTCATTATGTGCACTAGAGGCCTCTAGGGGCATGCACATGATTCCTCGCAACAAATAAAATTACTCAAAGGGGCCGATTACAATGTTGGGCAGAAAGCCTGCTCCCGACACTCAGATTCCCTAGACCGTGCCAGAACACTTCTGAACGATCCTATGAGATTACAATCCGCACAACCGATTAAAATGTTTGCAGTCAGATTGTGACCAGCACAGTCTTTCTGAATCATTTGTGTCCTGCTCCCGGAGCATTAATGCTAGTCAGAACCACATTGTACAGTACCATTGACTGCGTTTCCTTTTTGTGTTGTAATTTTTTATTAGCATTTTTGTAAAAGTACATCTCATGAACAATAATGATAATAGCATTCAACATGTAACAATTCATAGTAGAGAAATTAATACATTATACACAGAAATATATAGATGATAAGTGCTATTTGTTAAAAAATAGAATATATATATGTAAATAAATACGTAAATAAAGAATTGAATAAAAAATGGGGGTTTTGAGATAATAAATAATGTGAACAGGTGTAGGAAAGAAGTTAGATATCAAATAGTATAATAAGACGTAAGATAAGAGAAGAAAAGAGAAGGTAAGATAAGATAATATAAGATAAGATAAGATAGGATAAGATAGAATAAGATAAGCTAGGATAGGATAACCAGGGGAGGAAAAGAGTACAGGGTAAAAAGGGGAAGAACATAATTGGACTAAGGTAGAGAAATAGTAGCATTGGGGGTATTAATATCAATATAAATACCACTATTCATATTCAAGAAAGGTGACCAATATTGAAGAAATATGTCAATTTGATTCTGGAGGCTGTAAATTACTTATTCATGTGATGCTGTGTGTATATCATAGTTGTCAGACATTCTTCTTGTGAAGGAAGAGATGTGGATTTCCAATGACATAAGATACACATTTTTGAGGTGGCCAATGTATGAAAAAGACGACAGGGTTTGGAGAGTTTTGGGGAGAGATGGAGCTCATGAAGAAGTAAATTAGCAGATGTAAGGGGAAGAGATAAAGGCATTGTAGATCATAAGATTCTACCTACATAAGTCCAATAAGGTTGTATCATTGGGCAGTCACATATAATATCTGTGGAGTCACAATTGGTATTAGGGCACCTCCAGCAGTTAGCATGTGAAAGTAAACCAGCCTTCTGTAGTTTTGCAGCGGACCAATACCACTCATGAAGGATTTTAAAAAGGCAGAATTTTAGACCAGCTTCACGTGTGCCTTTGTCTAAATTTTCCAGTATTTCCTCCCATTCCTCATCAGTGTAAGATACTGAAAGCCGATTCTGCCATTTGAGTTGTAGCGTCTGTGACAGGGGTTAAGAGTGAAGGTGCATTGTAAACATTTTGTAGAGATCAGATATTACTCCTTTATGTTTACTCAAATGTTTAAATATGTGACTATGTGTGAACTTTGAAGCATAGAAGAAGATAGAGGGAGTTGTTTTTTCAAACAATGTTGAAGTTGAGTATATTTCGGAGATTAATGTAGTGGAAGACCAAATTCTGCTCTAAGGTGTGAGAAGGATTTAAAATCACTATTGTGGAAAAGCTGATTTAGTGCTTGAATACCTGCTAAATGCCATAATGGCCATGATAGTGCTTTCCGATTTATTTGAATACTGGTATTGTTCCAAATAGGTGTTATTTCATCAATGTTTGGATTTAGATCTAATAATCGGTGTGCTCTTTGCCAAGATTTGAGCATTGCTGATAAAATTGGATTTTTAGATTGCTGATGAGTGATTTTAATACCATATATTGCAGAAATGTCTGGATCAGTAACTAAGAGATGCCGTTCTATATGGACCCATTGAGGAATTTCAGAAATTCTCAGTAGCATATATGATAGTTGTGAAATTTTTATTGCTAGATTATAATGTTCAATTGAAGGGAAACTTATTCCTCCATAAGTGTGATGTACTTTTAATTTAGTTGTAGCTAAACAAGGTTTTGTGGTATCCCATGTAAAAGATTTTATTTTAGAATCTATAAGTCTCAACGTAGATAAGGGAATGCGGAGAGGAAGGATACCTAAGGTATATAAAAAACGTGCTAAAGTAACCATTTTAACAGTTTGCTCTCTTCTCCACATGGAAAGATTCCGAATTTTCCATGTATCAAAATCATGTTGCATTTGAGCAATCAATGGATTAAGATTGTCTGAAACCATACATTCCATACCTTTATTTACTAATATACCTAAATTCTTAAGGTGTGAGGATTGCCAATGGAAAGGGAAACCATGAATAGCCACTTTTGTGGTACCATCAGAACTTGGTACAGTTCCATTGACTGCGTTTCCGACTGAGCGATTAAGATGCTAGGTTTCTAACAGCCTTTACGAGTCGGTCTGCCCGACTCAAAAAGTCTGTCGGAAACTGATTTTTGGGGCCCCTGGCAGGGCCCCCTTCATCCTGCGGTCACCGGTAAAACCATGCACTGTTTAACAGGCACCATGGGGTGCCTGCAACAGGGTACAGAGTTTTATGCACACCCCCGATTTCCCCATAGGAGCCTGTGTTGTCGGGCGAAACACAGGCTCCCATAATAGTCAATGGGAATGCAACCAAACCGTGTTCAGTTACATCGTAATCGGTCAGGCGGAACCACCAACCCTGAGTCAGTCGGTCCCAAATCTGAGATGGTGTTGGGCAGAAAGTTTCCACACAGCATCATAATCGGTCCCTTAATTTCATAGTCAAACATTTTTTTCTAACTCATTTAACACAGTCAAAAAATTGGACTGTCAATGCCTCCCAACCTCTTCCATGAAATCATATATACATAAAAATACAACTCAAAATAACATTCCACCTTACAGAGTTCTATTATTCAGTCAGTGACCATCTGACTAGGAAAAGAAAATACATCATCACAGTGCATTCTCCTGCTAGTTCCTATACAAAAATGTAGTGAAAAACTTTAAATCCATAGGACTGGAACATCATGTAAATATCGGAAGGGAGACTTAAAGCAACCTGAGGAACCTGCCTGTATGGGGCCAACATGAGTGTAAGCCTGGGCGGAGCTCGCAGAGTTTCACTCTGTAGAATTCCACGGAGGTATCAAAGAATTCCGCCAAATTCTGCAGAGTTCCACGAGTGGGCAGAATGTTACTTGGCCACCTGTCAGGTGTGGAAATCGGTCTTTCTTAAACTTGTGGCATATCATCATAACTTTCTCAACAGCCTTCGTTTTTTCCCGCTCCTAACTTTTGCTTGTTGTACTGCCCCTAGTCACTAATATGCTGTAGTCTGCAGCAGTGCAGGAAGAACAGAACAGAAGACACTGAACTGCAAATTTGTGATTTACCATTAGGCTACAATAAGAATGGGGACAAAAACCACAGCTTCCAAACCTAACTCTTTGCTGCCATTCCTGGAGCTGCACTTACCAACGTGCTAGACATCTTGCTTTTTTCTTGATGAAGTGTACGTCATTATGGGCATGGCTCCACTTCACAGTGTACTGCCTGGCCGTGGACACCGCCACACCCAATCCTCATTTTATTAGAATCCAGACCTTTGGTAGTTCTGAACATTTGTTGTTTTTTTTTTTATTATGTCCTTTTCTGTGTCCTATTCTAAACCCTATTCATTGCCAAATTAAAGTCATGACTCATGAGTAAACTTTACACCACTTGAATGTTTTTCTTCATATGTTTTGAAAGGTAAAATATTACAACAAAGCTGGCATTATGGGAAACACAATATTCTACATTTTGTAGCTGAGAAGACGGGGAAAGCATGTAGTAAGTATTACCACATTATTTTGATTTCCAGTCGGCTGAACACGTAATTGTGCATGCCTGTTAATTCTCTGTGTATTTATATTGGTACAACTTTACTAGGCCAACTTAAAATAAACCATTACAGTTAAAAAGAAATGCTTCACAGCCTACAAGTGCATTTATAATTTCTGAAACGATTAACATTACCACATTTCCAATGCACAACTTAAACAATAATACTTCACATCTTGGGTTTACTGTGATGCCTCTATGAAAATGCTAACAACGACAAGTAATCAGGATTCTCTCTGGTATGCCTATGCATTGGTCAGTGTAAGTAGCACAGATACTGGCAATAATGGCTCCCAGAGGGCCGCAATGGTGCAATAACTTCCCATGGAGTGATTTGGGGGCTGTGTCAGGCAATGGCTTTAAGGATTCCAGGTTTCAGGAGCAAAGACATAGCCCACGTTTTAGCTGCAAACTCAGTCAGGACGTTGCAGAGCTGTCATTTGCTGTTGAGGTCATGTACAGAACTTAAAGTTCAGCCGTGCAGCTGCAATGGAAAGGGGCGACCACTCGGTCCCCCCGAACGTGTGGATGGGTGCCCCGATCCCCCCGGGAAACCATTTTGGGCGGGAGGCGTGGCTCGGCTGGTATGCCCAAAGTGGCGTAGCTGGGGCGCGCCCTTTCCCGCCCAGGAGGGGTTGTCCTAGACACCCGCACGGAAGACCGCGCCCAGTGGGCGTACCTGAGGAGGGTCCCCGCCCTCCCGCAGATGGATAAATAGAGCGGGAATCCAAAGAAGCATCCTCTTGTTCCTGTGCTCTGAAGGCTGCACCACTCATCGCTCGTGAGCCCTCGACGGAACAAGCGGCAATTTTGAGAACTTGTAATCTTGTTTTTTCTCTTTCAGTTATCAAGAGTTCGAAGGATCTGGGACCTCGTTGATCGACTTGGGCGGAGTAAACAAAGCTATGGCCGGCAAAAAAGCGGGAAAGAGCTCCGAGCTGGAGAAGGTACTGCGCACCTTGTCGAACCGAATGGCAATCATGGACCGAAAACTCGGTAAAGTTGATTTGATCGGTCGAGGTTTGGCCGAAGTTAAAAAGCAGTTAGCGGCCAAGAACAACCCCTCAGGCCGCCCTAAGAAGGTGATAGGCCCGGCCTTGCCGGGAGTGGTCCCTGAGGGTAGGGAGAAGCGTATTAAGAGGAGGGCGGTTTCCGGGGAGGATCCGGTTCCTGAGGTGCCCCCATCCGCCCCATCACGCCGGCGGACATCTCGGTACCGGTTCCGAATATAGGCTTGCCAATTCCTGTGGTAATCATCCGGTTAATGATGATCAAATGCCCCCGGAACTGGCCATTCAGTTAGCGGCAGTGTTACCCTGGCTCAAAAAGAAAGCGGGGGGGGGGCAGTGGGCGCGGGGGACCCGGCCGAGGAAGCTAGATTAATAACCGAGCAGTTACGGCAGTCGAGAGAAGCCGGGACGGCGAATGTTCCTTTTGTTCCCCCACAGGTAGCGCCAGGAGTACCAACGGTTAGCCGGGAAAAGGCAGCAGACACGACGGTTGAACCCGGTAAGCAACTATTGCCAATGGCAGGGGAAGGTTCATTACCTTCAAGGCGCGAAAGGGTGGCCCAGCACATCCCAGCGGCCACAAAGGAAATGATATGGGTGGAAAAATATGTGAATATGTTTTCATTGTTGACTGACCATCACGAGATGGAATATGCAAAATCCCAGAAAGATCTATGGCACCCCAGTGTATGGCGGGCCAAGATGGCGGAATTTAGGGTCGATGAGACCGTAGCGAACTGGGTGAAGGCCTTTTCGATATTTACGGCAGTCATGGGTGAGCGAAAGCCAGAAGTGATGACCGAGTTGTCTTGTTACCAAAATAGGATTATGGATTTTTATACCATGTATGGGGGGGACGAGTGGAAAGGATATGACATGAAATTCCGAAAAGCGAAAGAGTTTGATGCAACTTTGACCTGGGTCTGCCTCGACTTGGTGTCATGGCACAAGCAGCTCTTGCCTGGTGCGGCGGGTACGTCCTCGCCGGGCGGGAGCGGGCCGGGGTCAGTTCGCCAAAAGCTTGCGTTGCCCTTTCGAGTAGGCGCCGGTGGGGAATTTCAGCCCAAGACCGGCAGAAATGGCGGCAAGCAGGGGAATTGTTGGGGCTTCAATAGAGGCAACTGTAACAGGCCCCAGGGAACATGTAGGTTCAGGCATGTGTGTGCGGGCTGTGGGAGCTCCTCACACCCGGAGAGTAGCTGTAGATCAAAGAACAGCGGAACGGGAGGAAAAGGGGGGTCTAAGCAAGAGTGAGGTGATGCTTGGGAACCGCTTGCCTACACCTGTCGACATCATGGCTCTGACTCCTTGGTTGAACAAATACCCTGATCATGTATCCGCCGGGGTTTTGAGGAATGGATTCCTATATGGCTTCAACATCCCGGCGGGGGATTTTCGGGGGGATTCCTTTTGTAAAAATCAGTTATCTGTCCAACATAACCCAAGCATAGCAGCAAAGAAAATTTCCAAAGAAGTCAGCTTGGGGCGGGTGGCGGGGCCTTTTCAATGCCCGCCGGTGGCAGATTTTGTGTGTTCACCGCTAGGAGTGGTTCCAAAGAAAGACCCAGGGGAGTTTAGACTCATTCACAACTTGTCTGCCCCAAGGGGATCCTCGGTGAACGAAGCCATTAGCCCAGATATTTGTTCGGTTCGGTACGCATCGTTCGACGATGCCGTTGCCATATTAAATCATCTGGGCCCCGGAGCACTGATGGCGAAATCGGACATCGAATCGGCATTCACGTTGCTCCCGGTACACCCGCGGGACCAGCGCTTGCTAGGTTTTGCGTTTCAAGGGAGTTATTACATGGATAAATGCATGCCTATGGTTTGCTCCATTTCTTGTGTCTATTTTGAAATGTTCAGCTGTTTTTTAGAGTGGGCATTCACTGAGGCCACAGGGCATAGGCACGTTATGCACTATCTAGATGACTTCCTGTTCTTGGGAGCGGCCGGCAATACGAAATTTGCGCAGGCGCTGCAGGACTTCTGCATCCTCATGCGGGAATTCGGAGTCCCATTGGCACCAGGTAAGACGGTTGGACCATCTACTTCACTGGAGTTTCTGGGAATTGAGCTCGATTCTGTGGAAGGATGTTTCCGTTTACCAATGAAAAAGGTGGCCAAGTTTAGGGCTTCCTTGACGCGAAGCATGGGCAAGGAGAAAGTGACCCTGCACCAGTTACAGCAAACGGTGGGTCAGCTTAACTTTGCCTTAAGGGTGATACCAATGGCCCGCCCCTTCTCACGCTCTATTGCACTAGCTATGGTTGGCCTCAAGGAGGGACACCACCGTACGAGACTGTCAGCAGAGGTTCGCCAGGATATGCGCATTTGGTTGGCATTTCTGGCGGAATTCAACGGTCGAGTTGTGTGAAACAAACCACCAGCATCATCGGATGAACTAGGTTTGTGGACCGATTCAGCTGGGAGCGTGGGATTTGGCGCCATCTTTGGTAACCGATGGTCGGCGCAAGTATGGCCGACGTGGTGGCACTCCAGCGGTCTAACAGGTAACATTGGGTTCTTGGAGCTATTTCCCATTTGGGTTGTTCTGATGGCTTGGCCAGACGACTTTAGGGACCGATCAGTGGTGTTTTGGTCCGACAATATGACTGTGGTTGAGTGCATTAATCAGCAGGCAGCCCGCTGCAAGTGGATCTTGAGATTGTTAAAAGAAATTGTTTTACGTTGCATGAAATTGAATGTACAATTCAGGGCAAAACATGTGCCAGGTGTACTGAATAATGCAGCTGATGCACTCTCTCGTTCACACATGCAGGCTTTCAGGGGCTATCTACCCACAGCGGACCCAGTGGCGGCACCGTTCCCTGAAGCGCTATGGCTAATCGGTGCCCCGGATTACACGACCTTGTGGCAGCCAGCTTAGCTCCCAGGACAAGGAAGGCTTACGAAGGAGCGTTTCGTTCCTACTGCACATTTTTGGGTCCGACAGGGAGACAGAGCTGGGGTCAAGAGGAATCCTTCCTGGGGTTCCTGGTAGCGCTGCACAGAGAAGGCCGATCAGCGGCAACGGCCAATAGACATAGGGCGGCCATTTCGTTCATGGCACAGCTGCACGGCATAAGTGACCCGACGGGTTCCTTTTTGGTTAGGAAGGCACTCCGCGGCTGGCAACCCCTCGAGGGTCGCAAGCAAGAAACGAGGCGCCCGATTGGCTTAGACAGATTGTCTCTGCTGTTAGCAAAGCTGGATGAGACGTGCTCCTCCCCTTTCGAAGCAGTTCTGTTCCGGGCAGCCTTCGCCTTGGCATTCCATGGGGCTATGCGGGTAAGCGAACTCGTGGAGAGGAACAAGAAGGATACGGAGGGAGGCTTGTGCAGGGATCACGTACAAATAAGGGGTGATTCGATGGTAATCTCAATAGCCTGGTCCAAAACAGACCAGGAAGCTATGGGAGATAGTGTTGTCGTGCAGCGCGCACGAGGGTCCCCCACCTGTCCGATAAAGTGTTTAGAGGAATACTTGGCACAGAGGACGGCTACATGGGGGGGGAGCCTGCTTAGGCACAATGATGGCACCCCACTGACGAGATTTCAGTTTCAGAGGGTGCTAGCACTGACAATCGCTGCCGCGGGCATGGACCCGTGCGATTTTGGGACCCACTCATTTAGGATAGGGGCTGCTACTGAGGCTACGTCCCAGGGTCAGAGCGCGGAGGAAATAAAACAGCTGGGCCGTTGGTCCTCGAATTGCTTCAAAAGGTATGTGTGATTGCACATGTTGTAAAAGTCAATTGACATGCACTCACGCTTCTTGTCTTTTGTTTGCATTACAGTTTCGCAAGCCTGTCACGCGGGGCGGAATTGGGAGTCGACCCAACACCAGGAGACAAGCGGTCGAGGATCACCGACTGCAGAGAGAGTGGTATGGGTCGTGGGCCACTCATATGTGAGGCGCGCCGGAGACGTATTCAAGGCAGGTGACGCGATTCACGCATCTGGGGAATACGGGTACAGAGTGACCTTTCATGGGAAGGGCGGCCTCTGTTTTGACCAATTTCAATTGTTTTTGGAGGGTCTTTTAGGGCGGCAAAGGTCACCGCCATCTGTAGTCATAGTACACCTGGGGGGCAATGACTTAGTGAAGTTGGAAAGACGAGTGTTATTAGAACACATCCTGTCGGCAGTTAGCTGGTTGGCTAAGAAACTCCCGGGGTGCACGATTGCCTGGTCACACATGATCCCCAGGAAGATTTGGCGGGGCGGTCTCTCAGTGTCAGCGTTGAACCACTCAGTGAAGAGGGTCAACAATAAAATTGGGAAATTGTTTCGCTCAGCGCAGTTGCATAGCATTCCTCACGGGTGTATTCGGGGTGATCACATGTATCTGAATGATGGGGTTCACCTGTCCAGGGAGGGGAATAATTTACTCATAGGAGACTTCATAGCATGGTTAAGGGGTTTCAGGAAGCATGACCTTTAGGAGGAGTGGGGGGTCCGGATAGTCGGTCAACTATCCAGCCTGTGGCGGTAAGGTCATGATCGGTGAGCAGTAATTTCAAGGTCCCTAGAGGGGGGCGCCACCCAGAATGGATGGGAGCGCCCGGGGGGAGGCGGCCATTGGCCCCTTCCACGGGGAGGCGGCACCCACTAAGGATGGGTCGCCTAGGGGGAGACGGCCATAGGCCCCTCCCAGGGGGGAGACGGCTAGATGCCCCTCCTACGAATTTCCCGGGGGCCGGATATCCGCTCTGGCGGAAGAGAGTGTGGGGATGGGGGGAGTCCACGCTGTCCTTCCTACAGATACCTCACACAGGAAGTCGGACGACCTTTAAGATGGCGTCGAGTGAAAGGGGGCCCCCACGACAAGGGAAGTTACAGTTGGCAATGAGGGTAAAGTCCTCTGCGCATGCGCCACTCACACCGTGAGGGCGGGATTTTGGTAGTAGGGTTCTGACACCGGTTAAGACCTTGCCGTTGGCCCTTAATGCTAGGATGTACAATTTTAATTTAGAATGTATGCATTTTCAGGATGCTAGACTCGGCTAGGAAACCTTTGTATTAGAGATCTGTTAAGATTAGCCAAAGAACATGTCTTCATCAAAATGTAATGAAAGTAAAATTGTACATAATACATGAAACGTTTTATTTAATGTTTTAAATTTTGTTTCATATTTTAATAAATACGGCCGGGGGGGTAACCCCCCCCCCCCGCCTTCCAAAAGTTCAAACCTGTGTCTGTCTTCTCCCATGGGGAATTGGTGTTGGGAGGGGGTGGCGGGCATTCCGGCCATATGGAAAGGGGCGACCACTCGGTCCCCCCGAACGTATGGATGGGTGCCTCGATCCCCCCGGGAAACCATTTTGGTCGGGAGGCGTGGCTCGGCTGGTATGCCCAAAGTGGCGTAGCCGGGGCGCGCCCTTTCCCGCCCAGGAGGGGTTGTCCTAGACACCCGCACGGAAGACCGCGCCCAGTGGGCGTACCTGAGGAGGGTCCCCGCCCTCCCGCAGACGGATAAATAGAGCGGGAATCCGAAGAAGCATCCTCTTGTTCCTGTGCTCTGAAGACTGCACCACTCATCGCTCATGAGCCCTCGACGGAACAAGCGGCAATTTTGACCCACCCACCAGCCCCTATTGCAATGTTTGTTTGAATAAAGTTGTGGATGTTATCTGATCGTATTAAAGAGATACAGTCACGTCTTCAGTAATTATATATGCCTTGGATTAAAAGATGGGTATAGGCCTTCTTTCCTTTGTAAAAAGTAAGGGAGTGTTTCATATAATGATGTTGTCTTTTGCTTTAGGACATTTTTTCCCTTTGTAGAATGGTAACGTTGATGACTCGTCAATGCTATGTCAGAATTTTTCTTCCCTTAGTAGGTAAAACAACTGTCGTATTTATTCTTTGGTCGGGCGGTAAGGTCATGATCGGTGAGCAGTAATTTCAAGGTCCCTAGAGGGGGGCGCCACCCAGAATGGATGGGAGCGCCCGGGGGGAGGCGGCCATTGGCCCCTTCCACGGGGAGGCGGCACCCACTAAGGATGGGTCGCCTAGGGGGAGACGGCCATAGGCCCCTCCCAGGGGGGAGACGGCTAGATGCCCCTCCTATGAATTTCCCAGGGGCCGGATATCCGCTCTGGCGGAAGAGAGTGTAGGGATGGGGGGGAGTCCACGCTGTCCTTCCTACAGATACCTCACACGGGAACTCGGACGACCTTTAAGATGGCGTCGAGTGAAAGGGGGCCCCCACGACAAGGGATGTTACAGTTGGCAATGAGGGTAAAGTCCTCTGCGCATGCGCTACTCACACCGTGATGGCGGGATTTTGGTAGTAGGGATCTGACACCGGTTAAGACCTTGCCGTTGGCCCTTAATGCTAGGATGTACAATTTTAATTTAGAATGTATGCATTTTCAGGATGCTAGACTCGGCTAGGAAACCTTTGTATTAGAGATCTGTTAAGGTTAGCCAAAGAACATGTCTTCATCAAAATGTAATGAAAGTAAAATTGTACATAGTACATGAAACGTTTTATTTAATGTTTTAAATTTTGTTTCATATTTTAATAAATACGGCCGGGGGGGGGTAACTCCCCCCCCCCCGCCTTCCAAAAGTTCAAACCTGTGTCTGTCTTCTCCCATGGGGAATTGGTGTTGGGAGGGGGTGGCGGGCATCCCGGCCATATGGTTATGGCATGTTGTACTCCCAAAGGTTCAATATTACCAACCAGCCTAGCGCCTGTGTTAGGTTCTAGAGAATAAAAGGCAGCCATGCCTGGGACAGGCATGCTACTACCTGATTCCTGCTTCCATGTGCCCAATTATTTCACAGTGCTCCCAAAGCTGTAATACCACTAACCAGCCATGCACATGTGTTTGCCTCTAGAGATCTACAAAGGTAGTCATGTTTGTGACAGGCAGAGAATAGTCAACTGCTTCCATCATTTGGCCAGGTGATTTTAATATTGCTAAATGTCCCTGCAGTGGGTCACAGGTTTGTGGAGTTATAAATGTTCAGGGAGTAAACACTGGGCATTTGAGGCACTATGGTGAGGCCGTGATAAGCTTAATCTTAAAAAATATGTTTTCTCCTCAGAGCTAATCAATGACAATTGTGTGGAAGTTCTACCTTTTGTAGGGAGAGGAAAAGGAAGCACAATTGATCACATAATAACATGAAGGGACCCCTAAAGAAGTGCTGGGAACCCTATGATAGTATCCATATTCAAAAAGGACTAAGAGATTCCCCCTCCAATTGTAGGCCAATCTTGCTGCTGTACACCCCAGCTAAAATATTTGGCAGGGCAGTCTTAGTAAAACTAGAAGATTGGGCAGTGAATAAATCCTTCTTTACTGAAGTGCAATATGGATTCCTACCAGGTTCTAGAACAACAGAGCAAGCCTTGAACCTTACATTGATCCTCAGTAAATATGTTAAGGGCAGGAGAGGAGCTCTTCACCTTTCATTTATAGACCTCTCCTGTACCTTTGTCTTAATGGACAGGGACACGCTATGGGACATTTTGGGTTGGAAAAGGGTTGATTCTGCATTATTGCACATTGTAAAATGTTTACACCAAGATACCCACATGAGGGTTCGATATAATATATATAATATAAACAAGGTCTAGCAAGATTGCATTTTAGCTCCTTTCCTATTTTCATCTTATATAAATGCTTTAGAAACCTTTTTAACGACATGTACTTGTGACATCCCGAAAATAGTCTCACATTTATTTCCTGCTTTATTGTATGTGGATGACACAGTTGTAATCACATGAACCGCAAATTGCCTACAAGTACTTTTAAATGGTTTTAACCAGATCATGCAAGAGCTTAAGCTCATGGTGAATCACAATAAATCATATGTAAATCGAAATCAGCTTTATTCGGTATGTTAAAAACAGACCATAAAAGCATTCTGATTATGATATACAGTTTACATAGTTATAAAATCATGAAGAAAACAGTACATTCCAAACAAATGATGTGTATACATGTGTTCAATTCGATTTTATGTCCAAATGTTAAGTCTCTCAAATGTTGTAATTTATAAAAATCTTCTGAAAACCATACGGAATAACATATTTCATTATTTTCGCGCAAGGGTGAGAAAATCAGTGAAATAATGTGCAAATAAAATTCCTTAGTCTGCTCATCTTAGATATCAAGTAAGCTCATAAAGTGCATACAATACAATTTAAAAATGTCAATATCATGTAAGTCAGATTCAGGATTTATTTAGTACATATTATCATTATGCATCGCCATAATCAGTCATATGGTCACTCATGGGCTAAAACCTCTAAAAAGGGGAGATCCTTGAGTCTCCTAATAAACATCTAGATGAAACTAATAGCAGCATTCATAGTTTTAACCTTCTCCAAGGTACAGATGAAGTTAAAAGCTTTTCTATGGTGATAAAATGTGTTTGCTAAAAAGAGTGGTTTCAATACGGTTTTTCTAATATCCCTATAAAAGTTACAAAAAAATACAAAGTCCAATGTGGACTGGGGAGACTTCCCATCACAAGAGCAATTCGGGAGTTTATGAGACCACTCTCCCATTTTTGGGAAGGCAATTATATAATGTAGGGTGCCAAACCTGAGCCTCGTTAGAAAAAACCTTTGCTACTTGATTTTTATTGTTATAAGATATGGTTGAGTACCCATAAACAATGGATACTCACAATAGGTAATCACACTTTGCATTCTACCAATTGCCACCTCTCTCTCCATATTGTTTGTGGTGATATACCTTGACTTCAAGTCTTTTTTGCTATACTCCTGTATAGGCGAGGGATCTTTCCGGTCTAAGTGTATCATACAGCCAATTAGAAGTGAGTGAATATATTCTAGCCAGGGGAATTTCTTACAATTTTCTTTGGCCAGGCAGTCCATAATTATATTTTTGGTAAACATAGTCTCTTCTTTAGACCATATCCCATACCATAGGGCGATTCCTGCCAGGCCTACAAGGTCACTTATGTATGGGACATTTCATTTGCTGTGCACCATGTAATTGGATGTTGAACTAGGCGCTGCTAACAATCTTTTTATAAACTTGTTCTCCTGAGTTTGTAAGGAAGCAGTGTTGGATCTTCCCCATATAGCTGCCCCATAACAAGCGGTGGTAATCGATTTGCTCCAATATAGAGTAAGGATTATCCTTACAGGTTTATTTCCTATCTTAGTGGCAAATCTAAAAATACCTTCCATTGTAAGTAAGAATCTTAAGTTAGTTGCCTCAATGTGTCCTCCCCAAGTACCATTCTTAATGAATGTTAGGCCCAAGTAAGTAAAGCTTGAGACTCTATCAATTTTAATGCCTCCCACATGATGCTGTTTAATTCTTGCTCTATTTCTCCCACAAGTCATGACAAATGTTTTTTGTGAGGTTCAGCTGTAAATCTTTCCCTGTCATGAATTGGGTAAAATTTTCTTGGAGACATTGCAATCCATTTGCTGTCCGTGAAATTAGGACAGCGTCATCCGCATATAAAAGCACTGGGGTTGGGGGGTAGCTAACTCTTGGGGCATCTATCTCTAGATTTTGTAGAAAGATATCCACTTTATTTATGTACAATGAAAATAAAAGGGGGCAAAAACAAGTCCCAGTCGTATACCTCTTGTTACTCTAAAATCTCTGGTACATTCATCCTTTAAACCAAACCTAACTCTTGATGTTAAAAATGTGTATATTTGTGAGAGGTAAGTTACTACATCAGTGGGTGAAAAAATCAAAAAGCACACAGAGAGGCAGCAATAACAATACATTGTACAATGCTTAAAGGCACATAGAGGGACACATGTCCTTCTTTTGATATGAAAAGAGTCCTTATTTTTATTATCGTTGTATTTCGTGCGAAATCTTTATCGAGGTTACTGCCGAGCTGTGAGACGACGGACCATATGGGGATGTTGTAAGCCTTATTGGACTTGTGGAAGAAGTACATATCATAGTACCAATCAAAAAACTGTGCCTGAAATACCGATATAATTGTGAATTGGTGCAACCATACTGAGAATTTAGAAAGGTATTATATTTTTCTTGGAAGTATCATTGCAACATAATTATTTGGAAGCCTTTTCACTGTGATTTCACGTCTCACTCGTATCGTCTCAGCTCATAAGCGTATTCATTCAAGATCAGTTACTGAAGTGGATACCAGTGTACTCTTGCAAATTAGCCCTGAAGAAGCCTACAGGCGAAACGCGTTGGCTGTTTCCTTGGTCTTCATTTATTAAGAACATTGGCTGTCGTTTTGTACATCTTTTTACCAACCAAATACAACGATAATAAAAAAGGACTCTTTTCATATCAAAAGAAGGACATGTGTCTCTCTCTATGTGCATTTAAGCCTTGTACAATGTATTGGTATTGCTGCCTCTCTGTGTGAGGAATTTCTTCACCAGTATCATCAAAATAACAACATTATACTCCTAAAGTAATAGGGCATCTTTCACTATTAAAATCACCCTCCCCCCAAATTATTGTGTAATCCCCCCAACCCTTTAAAAAAAACATCCAAATCTTCGTCTAAAGACTTAATTATCATAAATCTTGTTTTATCAAACACATTATTATAAAAATGTATGATTATAAATGACTCTTTCCCCACAACGGAGAGTTGAATAAACTGATAAAATTGTGAGTTGGGGTATGTTTTAATTAATTTTAGAGGCGATAATACTGAGATTGCAATAGCAAGGCCTCCTTTTGCACTCCCCATTCTTGAAGGGATGGCCTGAGTGCATATTGTTTGGAAACCATTTATGTAAAAAGGCTCTGTATGCCAAATTTCATGTAATAACATCAAAGTACAATCCTTAATAACTTTAATCCATTCCTCGTCCTTTAGTTTATTTTTAATTCCAGCCACGTTCCAGGAATTAATAGATACAAGATCATTTAGGTGTTCGCCAGTTTTTACTACTCCTACATCATAGACTTCTACCACTTCCTTCTTTAGTTTTCCTCCTCCCACAGTGCAGTTGCTAATGGAATCATCTTCTATGCCAAGGGGTACACCAGTGGTGTTTATTTTCTGTCGATCTATATAACCATAATTTCTTAATGGGGTATACCTTTTTTGTAAGCTGATATTCAGCTGGGGGTCGCCTTGTTATGAATATCTGTTCTGAGGTGATCTTTGGGATATCATGGCATATAAAAATGACCTAGGGGAACAACACTAATACAGTTTGCCAAGTTTGAATAGCCATCTACAAGGTTGCATGAATAAATAGAGAGTACATCTCTTACTAACGCCATACTCCTAAAATATACCACCACAGAACACATGACATCTTTTTCTTGGGGTCCCCACCCAATTTACTCTTTTCAGCATTATTATATTGTTATAAAGTATTTTAACACTAAAATCAGTCCTTTCCGAGATCCAGTGGACAGCTTGGTTTTTCAAAATTTCATATGTTTTGCCTTTATACGCTGTTAATTTTGGGACATTTTTCAAAATATTGACATATGGTGTCACCTGTGGAGGTAGATATAATGAATCCACATGATTCTCGGTTACAAACTGGAGCCCGGATTCATTTTTTAGTTTGTTTGCTTGTGCTGTGCTCTGCAAGTTGGTGTTACTATCTTTATTTACCATCTTATTATACCCAGGTGTTGATTTATACTGAGACCTCATAAGGTCTATGGCACACACCAAATTTAAATGGGTTTTATCTGCTGGAATAATAGTCTTAGGACGTTCCTTTAGTTTCTCGGTAGGAATTTTTGCTATAGGTTCTTTCCTTAGTGTTTTTAGAAGTAACATTTCCAAGACCAAGTTTGTTAGATATGTAACATCTTTTTGAATTAATTTGATTTCGGACATTAACCGGCTGTCGACAGTATCTATTTTGCCATGCAAGAGGGTTTTCAAATTTTGGGTTTTTGGGATATAAGCATCCGGAATGCTACCCTCCTGGATCTTTTTCTTCACAGCATTTTTTTGCTTCTTTTTTAGTTATTGGTTTTGGTTTGGTTTTTTCGTTCCAAATTTACTGTGGGTGCAGTTGTTAGTTTGAGAGTTTGTTTCTGCTTTTTAGCCAGTGGAGAGACCTGGTCTGTGGTGTCAGATGATTTCGAGATCTCCAGAGACGTTGTTAAAACACAGGACTTAGCAACTGTGCTTGTTTGGCCATCACGGATGCCTAGCTGTTACACTCCCACTACCAGAACCATTTTCCGCAATAGATGATACGGCGGGGGATGTTATAGATGGTGGGACTGTCCCTGCCTCTAATAGGGAGTCTTTTATGAAGGCATCCAGGGCATTTTTTGTTGCCGCTAGTTCTTCCTCAAACTGAGTAATTTAATTATTTATCAGACCCACAGCGTTTTCCAGGTATCTCGTAATTGGCACACTTTTAGTTTGTTTTCCTCCAATGGTTGCTAATTTACTTTTACCAATGTTGCTGCAGGTAACAAGATTACTTAGGCCAAGGGAATAATGGTAACAGATCTAATACCAGCTCCTTACCTAACAGACTTGCGGGCTAAAGAAAACCAGCTGAAAGATTTTTTTTTATAGTGGAACGGAAATTTTTAAAACTAAAAACTTTAATTATTTAGGCCTCATGTTCAACTAGAACTTGCGCTGGAAAGGATAAATTACCCAGAGGAACAAGGGGATGGAGGCTTCTTGCGCAACAATTATAAGTTTCCCCAGAAAACTAGGACATAAGTATGTTGCAGAATGGTCATGTTGTGCAAAAGTAAAGCTCTCAGTGTGAGCACATATGGAGCTGGAGTCTGGGGGTATATTGCAATTTGGCATTGCAGAAAGTAGAGAAAGCATTTTTTAAAAGATTACTAGGGACCCCAAAAGCTACCTTGACTTTCATTACTCATAATTAACTTGGGGTAGGTTTCTTGGAAGACAGGGCAGGTCTTACCCCCATCCAATTATGCACAAAGATCTGGTCTACTGAATAATTAGGTTTTACTCAAAGTATAGTTAAGGATTGCCTGGTACCGAATAATTTGTTTGTGATTTCCTGGCTCAGATATATTAAAAGTATCCTATGTGACATAGCATTGTCTGATTACTTCATGAACCCAGCTAGGTCTCCCCTCTTTCGAAAAAACAAGCAAAGGAAAAGTTTGTGGCACACAAGGTGGAGGCTAGGCTTATAAATATGCTAGACTCTGTTATGGTTCAGTCATATGTTCAATTTTTAACTACAGAAAGGTTGGAGCCCTACCTGACATGAATAAAGGATTCAGAGCTCAGGTGTAATCACACTCAGCTCTGAATGTATACGATTCCCTTTCTACTGACCTTTCCTGTGCCTAGTACCTGGTTTCCAATGTTACAATGTTGTCCTTGTGATGGGAAATCCCATCAGTCTCGCAAGCATGGTTTCACTACCTCATATTAAGTGGGAGATATTTTAATAATCAACAGGAGGGCTTACTTTTCCTTCATCATCTTAAATCTACCTCTATGTGTTATTCAATTCTGAATTTTATTGCGCAAGTGCTGAAAGTGAGAAGAAAATGTGCTGTGTAATTTAAGTGATGTTAATGTTTTAATATTGAAGTATACTTGGCGATAACTCCCTTTATGATGTTTTTTATTAAATGTTCTTAATTTATTGACCATGACTTAATATTTTGAGTTTTGCAATGGGGAACATAGAAATTTCCGGTTTGATGTATTATAGTTTTACTGTGATGATGTGCTTTTCTGACCCTATTGTTATTGCACTTTTTTGTGCTTTTATGATCGATTGACCAAATACAGTTGTTTGACTGACTGACTAAGTATTTGATGAATACTCCACAGAATCCCTGATTAGAGCATCCAGGAACAAAATGTATCATTAGGGCCACACAGCTCTGAACTGTTGGCTGTCTAAAGGAGGTTAAATTGTGGTGCAGTCAAATTCACAGCACAAAAAAATGATGTATTCCCTTTTCAGAATGTGTAATGAATAAAACTATTCAGTTGGAACTTCATTTAACAAGTTGGACACTTTCAGCTAAAACATGACATTCAATGGCCTCATTCATAAATGTTTTGCTCTGAGTTGGTGTGGTTTATTTGTGGAGTACTCCTGGCTTACTCTTAAATTTCAGGAGCACTCCTGGCCTTTCTAGGCCTGATTCATGGAGATAAATCTACATGCAGCAATATCTGTATCTGTTGATTTAGGCCTATGCCTAGGCATACATCTCTGACTAGAAGCAGTTCAATAACTATACAGCGATGTACACCTTGTATGTGGATTACATTTTGCCAACCGTTTGCTTAAGGAGGTTCGGGCAGGTATAACACAAAATGTGACTGTAAAGTTACCAGTAATAACAATTGGGGCATATTTCAGTTGTACATCACCCAAAAATTGTTCTACGGAGCACAGACAAAAAATGCGGACTAGTCTATGCAGACCTATAAACTGGAAAACATAGGGTAACAGGTATCGCCTGGAGAAAATAAAACACATCTGATAAGCATATTACTTAAATAAAGCCTACAAACCAGCGTCTGCCCTATTCCCTTTGACCTGCAAACTGATACAGAGCCAGGTATTATCGACATTGGGTTTGGATGTCATAGTGTTTCTTTGGGTTTCTTTGGAACATAAAGTGTTTCTGAATCTGTGAAGGCTGACAAGCTATGGGAGTAGGAGTTTGCCTGATGTACTGCAGCAAAAGGAAAGACTGCTCCTAATATTAACTACTTTACCTCAACGTGTGATCTACTTGATGGAAGCAATGGAAACCATAGAGGCGCCCAACATCTTTGCTCACATACTAACCTCGAATATTATTGTAAAACTGCTGGTAAAAACGGCGACAATACAATCCAGGATCAAGGACATACATGCTTTATGCGATTCTTTGTACCAAGAGCTGGGGAGAGCCATGTACTTAGCCTCCCACATGAAATTAACCGATAAAAAAGAGCTGTAGAGGCAGAGATGCCGTTTAATTCCCCTAAAAGCCTATATATTTGGGAGATTAATAGAGTCTGCGTAACAGCATTTCACTTATGTAACTTTAAGAAGGGATGTCTAGCCCATATAATATGTGTTTGTCCAACTTTGAAAAAGTTAAGATGTTTCTGGTTAAAACTACTTTTCGTAAACTTCGCATAAGACAATGTAACATGGCTACCTCCGCATGTCTGACTGGTGTGAGTCCACAGTTATCGGCTACATGTGTGAAATTCCTCAAAGAAGCTGAAAAACCATTGATTATGGTGTCAGAGTGCTCTTAATTAATTATCTGCGCCATCAAAGAGTTGTTTTTATTTTTTTTCATCTGACTCCATTGGATGCCTTGATTTCTGTGTCTTCTCTATATTTATTTATTTATCTATTTATTGTTTCAATAGTCATTCATATTTGATTAAGAGAGATACATGTAGGCAGTCGTTTTTGTATTACAGGTGCGTATAGAATTGTCACAGCAAATGTAGTATTATTTCTTAGAGCACATTACCTGGGTTTTGTAATATGGTTTAATGGGCTGGGGAGTACATACTGTGCCATGCACTGAATCTGTTTAGGGGATCAT
This sequence comes from Lissotriton vulgaris, assembly GCF_964263255.1. NCBI lineage: Eukaryota > Metazoa > Chordata > Amphibia > Caudata > Salamandridae > Lissotriton > Lissotriton vulgaris. The sequence continues at coordinate 305,905,013 of NC_141696.1, forward strand.
AGCCAAAATGTTGTCTACTCTTTAGTAAGGCGTTCGTATTCTATCCAAATAATATAAGGAAGTATGCTAATATTATTGCATAAAAGTTCAAATTTGCTGTTGGAGGGGCTTGCTTGCCATAACCAGCATTGCACCTTGCACTATATCTATTGAATGATTAAGCCATGAATTGTCTTCATTTGTTGTTTTTATATTGTGATGGTTTTAAATAACTTGAAACCATCAAAAATGTATCTATCTGTTTCAAAGTCTAATGCTCTTTGACCTCTCTGTTCCAAAATACAAAGCGGTCTCTGAAAGGTTGGGCTGAAACATTTGTGATATCTTGCTTTCCCTGCCCAGCATGGAGCTCATATCCCAAAAAAATATCAATTATATATATCACTTACAAATGAAAGATAATCTTTAGACACCTAATCGTCATTACTTTGATGCCCCTTCTTTGTTACAGCTCATTCCCCTACTCTGAGATTAATTTGCTTTAATCCTATTTGGAACCCACATTTAGTAAAGGTTACATAATGTGTACATAACCACTTGTGGTTCCTACCTGGAAGTGCTTGGAAGGGGTGCATGGAGAGAAAAGTAACCCAAGAACTTTGGGAGACATGTTGGCTATATTGATGCCTGTCTCATGAATGAGCTCAACTCCAATTGCAAGGAATGGGATGAAGTGGTAATGTGATGAGGGTGTGAGAACAGGAAACAAGGGAATGGGACCTCCTTCAGTCACATTAAGATTGATGCAAGAAAATGGATATAGCACATTTTTAATAGAAGGATTCATCTTGCTGCTAACCCATTTACTCTGCACTTTATTACAAATAACCTTATTAGATTTTTCCTTCCCACTGTTATGTCCCTGATGATATGTGCTGTCACTCAAGTGTTCCCAGCTCCAAATTACTTTTTGTGAATTCTGCTTGTGTGGGGTTCCCAAGATTGCACTTAATGTGTCTGTGGTTCTTTTACTGCCTCCCCATCCCAGCATTGCTATATTATGCTATATTCATTTGTAAAGTGCAGTAATCACCCAAGAGTGCTTGGGCAGGTATGTACGTGTCAGTTGCCCAAGATGCTTAAATGAAGAGCCAGGTCTTCAGCTTCTTGCAGAACTCCAGAAATGAAGAAGAGGCTCTGATATGTTTAAGGGTGGTCGTTCCATGTCTTGGGTGCAATGTAGGAGAGTGAGCGACCTCCAGTTTCCCTTTTATGGATGCAGCGAATATGTGCGAGTGAGAGTGAGGCAGAGCGTATACGTCTTGTGGGTTAGTGAAAGTGTATGCAACTGTTCAAGTATTTTGATCCTGCTTTGTTTATGGCTTTGTAAGTGTGTGCAAAGTTGGAATTTTCTGCGTGGTCAGTGAAGCTACTTAAGGACAAGGTGTGGTGTGATGTGGGTGCAGAGTGGGTGGTTGAGTACAAGTCTTGCAGCTGTGTGTCCTGAATGGTCTAGGGTCTGTGTAAGAGTTGTTTGGAGATTCCAACGTAGAGATTGTTGCAGAAGTCCAGCCAGCTAGTACTGAGGGTTTACATGATGGAGTCCCTGGGCAGGTCTTGTTGCCAAAGAAAAGTACTTCTGTAATGTAAGTTGAGCTGCAGGCAGTTGGTTTGCATCCAGTCTGCTTTATTGTCAAGCAGTTGGTGAAGTTGGTCCTAGTGGTGGTTGTCTTGTCCATCAGGGAGAGGATGAGTTGGGTGTCATCTTTGAAGGAGATTATGGTGATGACTTTTGATCAAATTATTTTGGCACTGGTCCTACCTTTGGGACAAGAACCCAACACACTGAGATATTTAAAGACTTTATTTAATCCTTCGCAATTTATTGAAACATTTACCATACTACCTTCGAACCTTCATTTAGAAAGCGTACTAGTGAGATGTCAAAGCACACATTTCTGATTTTTAAATCATTTTAGCAAACTCAGAAATCCGAGCTTTGCCTTTCCTCAAGCCACAGAGAGACAAAAATCACTTTAGCTGATAATTTCGCATTTCACGATGACCAAGCGTTTAATGTGGTATTGCAGCAAGCTGGCAGCTGCCCAGACTCTCTCCGGTCTATTCTGTATTTTCTCCGTCTTAATGACTCTCCTTTGCAGGCCTGGGATCGCTGGACGTCTTGACTGAGGCTTCGATGTCTGGTACATTGGCCAGATGATTATTCCAGCTGACCTGCCTTCTAATACCATAGAAAAAACTGCCAGACTCTGCTCTGCAGAGGGGCTTTGCTGAGCGGCTGCTGGAAGTCAGGCTCGGCTAAAGAAATAATTTCTATCGCTCAATAACCTCAAAGTAATCATTCTCCCTGACTTCATTGAGTAAATGAAAATAACTTGTATTTTTGCACAGCTGGAAAATAAGAATCAGTGTCTGCACTTCACGTATTACTTTACCCAGTTGCTCCTCGGTAGTAGCAATTTTAATTGTAGCCTTGGAACTCTGAAATGAAAGTTATGGGAATAAAGAAAAGCAATCACCCACTGCTGAAAGCTGAGGGCCTTTCTAAAGTTCAAGAAGCCTTTCAGCAAAGCAAAATGAATGTAATCTGTATGGTAAATGTCAATTTTATTTCACCTGGAGTGGTTAAGCACTATATACAGCGAGCATTAAAATGAAAGGAATAATGACAGTGGAAAAAGGTTAACATCCTCACAATAAATGATAGTCTGCCTAGAGTTCATGTTGTATTTTTGTGGTGGGGTGCCACTGACTGGCAGGGCAGGTAATGAAACAATAAGCGGTGGGCTCCCACCTGCCAATCTGTATCTGCTGAACTGTGCTACCCTTTGAACCAGGTACAATTATAGCCATGGGGACCGAAAACATTTTACATTCAACACTTCTGATATTTCTGCAGTAATAAGATGTCAACTCGATTACTTTTCCTTTCAGTAAATGTTAAAGCATTCTAACAAAGGCGGACAATAGTTGTTTGCCAAAGGTACCTGTACAAGAGATGGAGCATGGCTTTCTTTGTTTGCAGCCTTTTGATTTTTCGAGCATTGTTCTCTTGCGGAAACAAGTGCAATTTTACTTCAATGCAAATTATTGTTTGATTTAACCTCGCCTGTTTTTAGAGGCTTTTTGTATCAGTGTTGTTCTTGCTCCTTAGCTCAGTAGCATTTGTTACATGTGTGACATATGGTTGGTATAACCGGAAATATTTGATTTGAGACAAAATGGAAATGGAGAAATATATTGACCCTTCGAAAAATATCCGTTTAGATCACCGAACGAGAGAACTGAGCGAAGTATTGAATCAACCCCGCTGATAGACAATGCACTTCCATACAATTCTCATTATCATTTTGACCCTAAAGACAGCAATGGCTGCTGCCATGATAAGAGTTGAAAATGGGAACAAGCGACATACATCGTGAATGTAGTCACCAGAAGTTCACAGATGGCAACAATTTAAATTTAGAAAACATAAGCACTGTACGTGCTGTCCAATAAAAGAGTACACCAACATTCGAGGAAGTAATTTCTGCAGAATACTACATTGGAAAGAAGGAAACAATTTTGACAACTACGATCAATCGAATGGATTCATGAAATTAGGTATTCAGTTTCCGTTTAGAAATTAGTCTCCATTGTGCACCTGCAATATTTCAATATGAGTTGGTGGGATTTTAATCTCTGCACTATGCCGACCACCTGGAAATGGGGTTTGTCGTCATATGTCAGAGAGGAGTCAGGCTCTGGCTATTTTTGTAACCCAAACAGAATAATACAGCCTATAACTACTTAAAACATGTCTAGTGCTCCAGAATCTCGTGATAATAAGCACTGTAACTAATTAGCACTTTTCAGATCCAGACGTCTCCTTCAGCATTAGAAGTGGGTGTCAGACAGAGCTTGATTGGGCAAGCCGGTGCTAGAGGGAGATCAGTTTAAAATAAAATTCATATAAGAAAAGAGAGGTGAAGAGTGAGAATAGGAGGGAAAGGGAGAGGGAGAGAAAAAAGTCACTTGATCAATTTATCCAATCAAAATGCATTGAGACTGAAAATTCTCCTTGTGTGGGACAAATGCAACCGAAAGGAGGAAAAAACACCGAACAAAAACACAAAACTGAGATAGACACGAAAGCTAAAGTCATCAAATTTTGAGTGAGTGGAGAATCCCAAACCTTCTCTAAATCTATATTGGATAGCATAGGTATGTTGCTAAAACATTGACAACAGAGAGCTAAAAAGTAATCCAAGTAATTTGCTCAGGTTAGACCTGGCCTTCTGTGCAGGGTCAAACTCAAAATGTTTGCCTTCACCCCTCCTTCTTTGCTAAATTTGTTTTTGTTTGCTTTAGTACTGTGTATTCTTTGCCACTGTTAACCAGTACTAAAGTGCTTGTGACCTTTCTCTAAAACATACTAAAATTGGCAAATTCCTCATTGGCACATTCAATTTACTTGTAAGTCTCTAATATATGGTACTCTTCGTACCCATTAAAAGCTACAAATGGGCCTGTAGCACTCATTGTGTCACCCAGTAGAGTTGCCCTTTAAAACAAACATGTCTCAGGTATACTTTTGAACTATACACCACTGAAGAGCCCTCCCAGCAGACCCGGCAGCAAGAAAACCTCGTGGTTCACCAACGACCTCAAGGAACCAAGAAATCCTCCCGCACCCTCGAGAAAGCCTGGCGCCACGACCAGTCAACAGAAAATATGACAGCCCTCAAGAACGCCATCCGCAAACACCACCAGCTGATCCACACCACCAAAAGGACAGCATTCATAGAACGACTGGACAACACCCACAACACCAAGGAACTCTTTAGCATCGTCAAAGAGCTCACCAACCCCAGCGCCAGCAACAACTACATCACGCCCTTGCAAGACATCTGCGATTCACTCGCCTCGTTCTTCCACCACAAGATCGCCGACATACACAACAGCTTCGGTAGCCAGACCACGCACCTAACCACCGAAACAACGCCCCCCACAACCATCCTCTACGCCTGGACCCCGGTCAGCACTGAAGACACCACCCACGTAATGAACACCATCCACTCCGGCTCCCCAGACGACCCCTGTCCTCTCCACATCTTTAACAAAGCCGACTCCATCATCGCTCCCCAACTCCGGAACATCATTAACAACTCCTTCACATCTGCCACCTTTCCAGAGAGCTGGAAGCAGGCAGAGATCAGCGCCCTCCTGAAGAAACCCACCGCGGACCCCACGGACCTCAAGAACCTCCGCCCCATCTCGCTCCTCCCTTTCCCCGCTAAAGTCATCGAGAAGAACGTCAACAAACAACTGACTGCCTTCCTCGAGACAAACGGCACCCTCGACCCATCACAGTCCGGCTTCCGAGCTAACCACAGCACGGAGACCGCCCTCATTGCAGCCACCGACGACATCAGGTCCCTGCGAGACAACGGGGAAACTGCTGCCTTCATCCTCCTCGACCTATCGGCCGCATTCGACACAGTCTGCCATCCCACCCTCACAACCCACCTCTACCACGCCGGGATCCAAGGAAAAGCTCTGGAATGGATCACCTCCTTCCTCTCCGGCAGAACTCAGAGAGTCTGCCTCCCTCCCTTCCGCTCAGCGGCCACCAAGATCATCTGCGACGTTCCCCAAGGCTCCTCGCTCAGCCCCACCCTCTTCAATGTCTACATGAGCCCCCTCGCAGCCATCGCACACCGACACAACCTAAACATCATCTCCTACGCTGATGACACCCAGCTGACCCTCTCCCTTACCAACAACCCCGCCACCGCCAGAGCCAGTCTCCAGGATGGTATGAGAGACGTCGCGAAATGGATGAAGCTCAGCCGTCTGAAGCTGAACTCGGACAAGACGGAAGTACTCATCCTCGGTCCATTCCCCTCCGCCTGGGATGACTCCTGGTGACCTCCTGCGCTGGGCACCGCCCCCATTCCCATGGACCACGCACGCAACCTGGGATTCATCCTGGACTCCGCCCTCACGATGACCAAGCAAGTCAACGCGATCTTCCGGTGGATCCCCACCGACATCAGAAAGACGGTCACCCAGGCCCTCGTCATCAGCCCACTGGACTACGGGAATGCCCTCTATGCTGGAACCACAGCCAACCTACAGAAAAGACTCCAACGCATACAGAACGCTTCTGCACGACTCATCCTAGACATCCCCCGTCACAGCCACATCTCCGCCCACCTGAGAGACCTGCACTGGCTCCCCGTCAGCAAGAGGATCACGTTCAGGCTCCTCACCCACGCACACAAGGCTCTCCACGACATGGGCCCCAAATGCCTCAACAACCGCCTCACATTCTACACGCCCACCCGCCGGCTCCGATCCGCCAGCCTCGCACTCTCCACCGTCCCATGTATTCGCAGAACCACCACCGGAGGAAGATCTTTCTCCTACCTGGCGGCCAAGACATGGAACTCCCTCCCCACCCACCTACGGCTGACCCAGGACCATCTCTCCTTCAGGAAGCAACTCAAGACCTGGCTCTTCGAGCAGTAGCAGCAGCCCCCCCCCCCCCCAGCACCTTGGGACCCTAGTGGGTGAGTAGCGCGCTTTATAAATGTAATTGATTGATTGATTGATTGATTGAACGATCGTAAATCTTTTGACAGCACTAAACCATAAGTCTCTAGAACAGTCTGAGAAATGGATGCTTACTGTTCAAAAACATGTTGTGAATAAGTCAGATTCCCATGAAGAAGTGTGTTTGATCAAACATAAAGAAGGGCAAATGAATGAAAGTCAACATACATATTCCAATACTAATAGATTCAATAATATGGGAAGTTTAAAGAGATTTGGAAAATCTGTTATTTGTTATAAATGTGGCAGTAGGATGCATGTTGCTTCATACGCTGGATGCCCTGCCATTAACAAAGAATGCAGGAAGTGTGGAAGATTAGGACATTTTTCCACTGTTTGTAGAGATTCAAGGGTTTCTGTTCAAAATCCTAAAGATAAAGTAACTGTTGTTCCAGAAGGTCCATCAAAAACTTGCAGTTGTGTTTGTGTGAATACAGAGAATTGTGCTGCATCCAATAAAGGTTTTGTAGTTTATCTGGCTGAAGAGATTTCTTTGATTGATGACGATTGTCAGCTCATTAAAAAACCCATTTGTGAAATGTTTGTTTTGGGAGTTCGGCTTGACTTAATGGCTGATTCGGGTTCACCTTGGACCATTATTACCAAAGACTACTTTGAAGAACGTTTAAAACATGTTCTGAATTTTAAAGACATTCTTCCTTCTGAGATTAGCGCTGTTAGTTTCAATGGTACAAATGTGGAGATGTTAGGCCATTTTTTAGTCAAGATTACTTTCAAATCCGGGGGCCTTATTTATGAAGGCCTTGCGCCGCCGGTGCGTCGCTTTTAACATGGGAAAAAGTGACGCACCGGTGGAGCAAGGCCTTCATAAATAAGGCCCCAGGTGTGTTGAGGTTAAATTGAATATTGCAGTTAAAGGCGTGAATGTTATTGGTTGGAAGGATCAGTGGAAATTTGGCATAATTTTAAATCCCCGTGCCAAAAATCCAGTTATGTTAGGTGAAACTTTTGAAAATAATAGCATTTCCTCTATTTCAAATGAAGAAGGAACTGACATAATAAAGTGTGAATTTCAAGATGTTTTTTCTGACAAGTTAGGCATGCTACAGAATTTTTCTCACAAAATTAAACTAAAATCTGGAGTTGTCCCTGTTAGGCAGAAACTGAGAGGGGTGCCTATTAATGTTAGGGAGGATTTAAGGAAAATGTTAGATGATTTAGTTTCAGAGAAGATCATTGAACCCATTGACTCGGCGGAATGGGTTTCTCCGATTGTTTTGGTCAGGAAACCGGACAAATCTTTTAGAATGTGTGTGGACCTCAGGGCACTCAATTTGGCTATTATTGTGGACTGTCATCCTCTTCCCAATATAAATGAGGTGGTTTCTATGTTAGAAGGTGCTAAGGTGTTTTCCACTCTCGATTTAAGATCGGCTTATCCCCAAATTACACTTACAGATGATTCCAAGTGTCTAACAGCATTTATTACTCCTCACGGTCTCTTTCAGTATACTAGAATGCCATTTGGGTTGCCTTCAGCTGCCTCGGTATTTCAAAGGGTCATGTACAATATTTTTAGGGATGTTGATCATTTTGTGAAGTGTTTCCAAGATGATATTTTAATTTTTTCTAGTACAGATGAAGAACATCTTGGTCATTTACGCTGCGTGTGTGAGAAGTTGAGGAAGAGCGGTTTAACTTTGAAAGCCAGCAAGTGCAAGTTATTTCAATCTTCTGTTGAGTATTTGGGTCACACATTATCTGGTGATGGTGTAGTCCCTAAAAGATCGAATGTGGATGGTATCAGTAATGCTCCCTCACCAACCAATAGGGACCAGTTATTATCTTTTGCAGGCATGTGCGAATATTATAGCAAATTTGTTAATAACTTTGCCACCAAAATGTAGCCTCTAAGGAAGCTTTTGAGACATGGCAACTCTTTTGTTTGGTAAGGGGAACAACAGATGGCATTTGACCTCATCAAGTCGGATATTTTACATGCTGCTACACTTAGACCGTTCTGCTTGAATAAATTGTGTGTCATCACGGTGGATGCAAGTATGTATGGACTTGGATCTGTTTTGTCTCAAAGGTCTGGCAAAGATGAATGGAATGTGTGTTTTGCGTCTCGCACTCTTAATGAAACGGAGCGTAGATATGCCGTCATTGAGAAGGAACTTTTAGCTTGCGTATGGGCGATTGGGCACTTCAAAAATTTCATTTGGGGAAATAAATTTATTCTGAGAACTGACCACAAGCCATTAGTTAACATTATTTCCCCTGGTGTAGGTTGGAATGCCACGGCTCGTATTTCCAGGTTCACTTCACGACTACAAGAATATTCTATCATCCCGGAGTATGTTCCTGGAAAAGAAAATGTAGTTGCAGACTTTATGTCTCGTCATCCATCTCCAATTTCTGATTGCAAGAATTTGAATGACTCTGATGTTGTTACTTGTTTGCAAGATGTTCTTTCTACCTCCTTTGCTGAGATTTCTGAAGAGTTGTGGGGAACTTCTGACAAACAAGATCTCACTTTACAGAATATTAAGAAATATATTCTTGAAGGTTGGCTCGATAAAAAGTTGTTAAAAGAAGATTTTATGCCATTTTTCAATGTTTCAACTGAATTAGAATTGGAGAATAATTTAGTCTTCAAATCTGGTAAGTGTGTTCCACCTTTTAATGTACAAAATGTAATTTTTTTTTTTTTTTTAGTCCTCATACGCCACTCCCCACCTCTTCTTTTCCTGTTCCGCCCTTAGATGGTTTTCGACTCAACTATGAGAGGTTATTACCTACTGCTTAAGCTGCAGACTTGGAGCTTTAGGCAAACGAGAGGTGCTTCCATCTTGCCCTGCCCAATGCAGTAAAGCATATAGACTATATTAACCTCCAAGAACTTCAAAAGTGACTTAATCATTGGACCAGTGCTTATTCTCCCATCATATCTAACATATATTGTTGTTGATTTAGAAATAATGTCCAAAACTGATGTGTCCTTTTATATTGGCCGGCCATATCCAACTTAGCTATGCCTCTCATAGCTCTGATCCACAATAAATCTGTCGGAGAGTCTGGCGATACCCATAATTTGCAGATTTCTCTCCGAGCAATCAAAATAGCATAAAAAAACAACTTAGATTTATCATCAAGGCCCTTACCTTGTATGTCCAATCTGCCCGAGATGATCTGTTCAGGGCTTACCTTAATATCTAGCTCCATCATTTTTGATAGCTTTAAACTTACAGCTGCCCAATATTCTTGGATCTCCGGGCATGTCACAAACATATGAATATCGTCTTCATTTGGGCTTTTGCATTTAGGACATAGCACCGTGCCCCCATCCTTAAACTTAGCGAGCCTCTTTGGGGTCCAATATGCCCTGTGAAGAGTGAACAAGTGATTCCTCCTTAAATTTGCAGGTTTTACCACTTTATAAGGAATCAACATATCTACTTGCCATTGTTCTTCTGTGGCGATCCTCGGCAAGCACTCTCCCCACAGGGCCTCTGGCAGTAGAAAAGGGCCATCCTCCATATCAACTATTGCCCAATACCATGTCGCCACTTCTTTCTTCATCTGTGTGTTTACAGCTAGCTTCTCTTCAAACTCGTTGTAGTGTCCAATTAACCTTTCTTTTCCTACCGCCCAGCTTTGGATCTGAAGATATTTGAATTTTGCAAAGTTACGACCCCAACGTTCCTCGCAGACCGCCCAAGGTATCAAATCTCCTTCACAGAACAGTTCGCCCCATTCCTGTGGACCTTCTGTTTTTAATACCCTTGCCAGAGCATCCTCGGTCCAGCTTGGGGCCCCCGGAGCGTCCCAAATTGGTGCAGTCACACTGAAATATGGGATTTTTATCACACGTCTGATACGGTACCACACTGTAGACAAATCTCTTAAAACCTTCAGTCTTACCTTTTTAAAGTATTTTGGGTCTGCAAATTTATACAAAAAACCCCGCAAGTGAGACTTTTCTACTTTCAGCATGGCAGAAAAGAGATCCCCCGTCGCTGTATTGTTGGGAACTCCGAGGAGCATTCTACAATTTTTAAGCAAGAAAGCCCAAGAGTAAATTTGAAAATCTGGGGCGGCCAGGCCACCTTTGACATATCTTCTCCGAATTTTTTTCCAAGATATCCTTGACTCTTTAGAGCCCCAGATAAATGAACCAATTTCACTCTGTAACTTAACTAGTCCCTCTTTTTCAAACATAAGAGGAATAGAGTCAAATAAAAAGGTCAACTTAGGAAGCACCATCATTTTGATTAAGTTTACCCGTCCAATCATTGTTAATTGTATCGAACTCCAATGACTCAAAATAGCTGAAATATCTTTCCTTACTTTGGCTAGATTTACCATTGCTAACTGCTTTATATCCTGAGGGACTTGTATTCCTAAATATCTAATCTGTTTCTTTGAGATTCCAGGCTCCACAACCATATTCCAAGCCATAATTTCCGTTTTGTCAGAGTTTAATCGATATCCTGAAACTTCTCCTTACCTCTTTGTAATATTTTCTATTTCAACCAGTGATTTTGTCAAGTTTGATGTTAGAATTACAATGTCATCCGCGTATAGGCCTATCTTTCTTGACCAACCATGAAACGTAAAATCAGGGATGTTCTCTGACTCTCTTATTTTGCAGGCCAATGGTTCGATATAGAGATCGAATAAAAGCGGAGAAAGAGGGCATCCCTGCCTAGTTCTCCGCATGATTCTGATAGATTTTGTAAGGACTCCATTAACCAATACCTTGGAATTTGGTGTTTGATATATTCGTGACACAGTTTGCGAAAAGTTCCCTCCTAGCTGAAGATGTGCTATTAAAACTTTTAAAAACTCCCAATTTACGCGATCAAAAGCCTTAGCAGCGTCCAAAGCCACCACTGCCAGAGGGAGTTTCTGATCGATAGCAACATCTATACTGCCTATCAAAGAAAACGTTAATTCATTTAAGTGTCTACCTTTTACAAACCCTTTTTGGTCCTCGTGAATGAAATACGGAATCACTTTACCTAACCTATCAGCCAGAATCTTAGCAAACAATTTATAGTCACAGTTTAGCAGAGAATGGGTCTGTATGAATCCATAAATTTTGGAGACTTCCCAGGTTTAGGTATTACTATTATAGTTGCCTGGTCCCATGATGCAGGAATCTCCATTCTTTCGGTAAACACCTGGTTGAACACTTTAGTTAGCAATGGTGCCAGCCACAGCATTAAACTCTTATATACTTCTACAGGAAGTCCGTCAGGGCCAGGAGCTTTACCTTTTTTTGCCTGCCTGATAGCTTCTTCTACCTCTTCCTGCCTAATCTCTCTATTCAAAACGCTTCGGTGTTCTTCCGTAGAGGGCTTTAGAACTCCAACCCATTCCTCTATCCTCTGCCTATCCGGATGTAGGTCCTCACTAAATACTTCCTCGAAATAGTTGTGAAAGGCTGCCACTATCTCATTTGTATTTGAGGCTACTTTTTCTTCTGCACCAACCTTGATTTCTTTTATCATATTTCTAACCCTATCTTTCCTAACCTTCCAGGCTAGCAGTTTACCTGCATTTTCCCCGTATTCAAAGTGATCCTGTCTGGAGGCCTCCCATCTCTCCTTAACCCTTTTATTAATCACGGTAGTAAGTTGTTCCTTTATTTCTTCCAACTCTTTAATAAGTTCCTCTTTAGGAGTTCCCCTTGAATTTACAATTATGTTTTCATGCTTTCGAATTTCCTGTTCCAATACCAGTACTTCCTGGTGATATATTCTCCTTCTGTTGGCCCCCAACGTTCCCAGTCGCCCCCGGAGAAACGCCTTAGTAGCCTCCCATACAATATCTAGTCTAGTTGAACCTATATTTTGTTCAATAAACGCCTCAAGCTCTTGTTGAAGGAGGTGTATTGCTTCCTGATCATGGCAGCCAGCTAGAGGGACTGGTCGGGAGTGCCGGTCAGAGGTGGCGTGCAGGATCGTAGAAGAGAGCAAATTGAGCAAAACGGCGGCGAGAAAAATCATGGAGAAGCGGCGACTTTGAGGCTTGCTAATCCGTTTATAAAACGTGGAATTCTTTCGTGAACCCGTGAAAATTCGGTAATAAGAAACATAGCGATACAGCGGTACAGCGGAGAACTACCGCTTGATTGGAAACCTGATAGGCTCTGCCGGTATACAGACAGAGAGAGAAGCAGACAAGGCGGTTTAAAGCGGCAACGGCTTATGGATAACACCGCCACAGACGAGGGCATCGTAAGCTGCACTGCACTTGTGGCAGTGAAGGCAGCTGAGAAAGGGGAAACAAGGAGCTTGTCAGAGGTGTCCTCGCCGGGAAGTTTTGAACGCTGGAGCCGTGCTGCTTTAGAGAGAGGTAGAGGTAGGCGGGCTGCGGCGAGGTTCCAATTTTCTGCAGGTGGGGCCGTGGGGAGAGGGCTAGCACAGGAGGGAAATTTTCAAGTGGCTGTTTTCTCCCCTCTTAAAAGTAGGGTCCAACCAGGCTCTGAAATTTGTGTGCAGGATCAAGAGGGACGAGAACTATTAGCTGGGGGGAGTCTTGTGAAATTAAATGACTGTAAGGATCAGGCTACCTGTTTAAAAGAGAAAGGAAAAAGCCCGCAAAAATTCAACTCAGGATACGCGCTGAGGAGTACAGGGAAGGCAGTAGAGGGGGGGTGGAGTCCTCATAACCCATATCAGAAACAGCAGAAAAGTAAGGCTTTAAGTAAACCAAATATACATTCTAAAAAGACAACAAAGCAAACAACAAAGCAAACAAGCAGGGTAGGAATTCTAGGGAAGAAAATCTCTACCAACCGATCTTTAAATTCTTCCTTTAAACCTGTTCCTAAGACTTTGGTCCTTACTAGAGGGTGTAAGAAAGGAGAGTCAACAACTGAGTTGAACAATAGCTGGGCAGATTGGGAGGAACACTTGAGTCCGAACAGGTACAACATTTTGGAAGTGGAGGGGGAGGAGGAGACAAAGGCAGAAGGGGGAGAGATGGAGGCTAAGGAGGACAGTTTGTCAGTAACCCCAGCAGAAAGCGGCACGTTAAAAAAACTGACAGAGAAAACTCCAGGAGGCGGAGAGGCAGAGAATGCGGCAGAGAACGCGGATAAGACTGGAGGGGCTGAAGAGGAAGGAGACAATTTAGGAGATGGGGTGATCCACTCAGATACCGTGGTGATAGACCTTCTAAGAAAAGTAGATTCAGATGTACACAGGGGGTTTGAGGAATCTAAAGTTAAGCAAGATGGTATCAGGGAGGCAGTGGGATTACTGGAGGCCAAGTTTGATGAGCTAAACATAAGGACAGGAAAACTTGAGCAGGAGGTTAAGGAGATACAGGCGGCTGTGGAAGATAACTGTAAGGAGTTAGAAGAGGCTAGATCTAGAGAGAGAGCATATGAGGATCGGTTAGAAAAGTTGGAGAATATGCAGCGAAGGAATAACCTGAAAGTGTTGAAGCTGCCTGAGGGAAAAGAGGGAGAAGATCTAAAGGGTTTTGTGGTCCGTTTACTAAAATCTGAATTACAGATAGAAGAGTCGGAAGAGGAAATCGCTGCTGATGTACAGAGGATACATAGGGACCCCTTCAGATTGAATCCAAATCGGTCTAAACCTAGAAGGATCTTGATTAACTTCCTTACATATAGTTTAAAAGAAAAGATTCTTGCCCTGGCATTGAAGAAAGGTTCCCTAACAGTGGGGGGAGCTAAAATTGAAATCAGATCAGATTTGTCGGTAGTCACCGCAAACAGGCAGTGGGAGCTGGGGAAGCGAATCGAACCTTTAAGGAAGTTGGGAGCAACGGTGCAGCTAAAATTCCCAGCTTTCTTAAAAGTCATGTGGAATAATAAAATGTACTCTTTTAGATTTGTTGAAGATGTGGATAGCTTTCTGGAGTACTGTCAGGGTGGCGGGATATAGCCAATTGACCAAAGATGAAATCACGGGTAACGTAACTTGCATGTAATCTATATAGTTAGTATAAAATAAAAAAAAATAAAAAAAAAAGCTAAAAAAAAAAATAAAAAAAAAATATAGTTCTTCAAAAGTTTTGGGTAGCACGCACGCTGGAGACCGGCACTCACTGGGCCTAGGCTTTGGGCCTTAGGAATCTGGTAGGGTTCTCCCGGGAGGGGGGAGGGGTACAAAGGGGAGGGGGGGACAGTTAGGGCACAGGTGTGGGTTGGGTGGGTTGGGCAGAGGGGGGGGTGAAAAACTAAAATGTTCTCGTATGCCATTGACCTACTTGAGGTTAAGAAGTTCGAAAGGAACACATGATGATGGAGGTTAAGAGTACAAGGGGAAAAACACAGATGGTGAAATGGTTGTCATGGAATGTCAATGGTTTAAGGGTAAAAGCGAGAAGGGACAGGATTCTGAAGTATTTAAGAGATACTTCAGCGAATGTAATGATTCTTCTAGAGACTCATTTAACAGAGGATGAGTGTAAACAATATCTGGGTAGACTTCGTTGGATTAGACACTTTTACAGTTCCCCACAAACAAGGGTTACTAGAGGAATACTGGTGATAATAAGAAATGGGCTGGACTGCCAGGTAGAGAGTAGTACAGCGGACAAGAAAGGCAGATGGCTGACTGTGACCCTAAAGTTAGCGGGATCATTATACAATATTATTGGATATTATGGCCCCAATCAGGATGATAATACTTCGTTGTTAGAATTAACATCAGAGATGACAGGGCTATCAGGTTACGCTGTTCTTGCAGGAGACTTTAATACAGTACTATATGCCAAGCTTGATAGATCAGCGAATAGTAGAGCATTGGGAAATTGCAAAATGGCGTCTAGTGTAAAAAAATTTATAGAACAGTTTGGATTATGTGACATCTGGAGGAAACGGGCCGGGACTGGGCTTGGATATACATACTACAATAAAAAATATAGTCACAGATCTAGAATAGATTTTTTTCTATTAGATGCAAGAATAACGGATAAAGTGAAAGAGGTTGTACATGTGGGGGTTCACTTGTCTGATCACTCTGCGGTCTTTCTGGAATTAGAAGTTGGGGGACGTGATTTGGATTCGGTTTGGAGATTAGACCGCACAGTTTTGTACAAAATGTAATTTTAGATGTCGCACATAAATCTCATCCAGGAATGTCGGCCATGAAAAGATTGATTAGAAACTATTTCTGGTGGCCATCTTTGGATCGTTTGGTTGAACATAAAGTTAGAGAGTGTGCTGTTTGTGTGGGAAACGACAAAATGTTGAAAGTCAATGTTCCCCCTTTGAAGACAACTTCTTGGCCCACCTTGCCTTGGAAAAAAATTGCTTTTGATATTTCTGGTCAGTTTATGTGTCTTCCCTCTGATTCTCGTTATGCTCTTGTCCTTATGGATTACCACTCAAAATGGCCAGAAGTTAAGTTTGTTTCCTCTGCCTCCACCAATGTTGTGGTAGAATTTTTTAAGGAAGAGTTTTCCAGAGAAGGCTGTCCGTCTATCTTGGTCACGGACAATGGGGTGCAACTTACCTCATTAGAAATGGAGAACTTTCTTAAATTACATTCTATCAAGCACAATACTGTTTCTTTTGATGAACCACATGAAAATGGTTTGGTAGAGCGTTTTAATAGAGTTTTGAAGGGTTTTATTTCTGATGTTTTTAAGTGTGGGTCAGGTTGGAAAACTCTCTTGAGAGAAAAACTTTGGTTTTACAGAATTACCCCTCATTCAACTACTGAAGTTAGTCCTTTCCGTTTGCTAAAGGGACGTGATCCTGCTTCTACCATTTGTCCTTGGTGGTTCAGGGATAAATGTCTCAACAAATCTTTCTCAAAGGAGTTGGTTGAACAAGCCTCTCAGAAAGTTGAGGATAAACAAGCTAAAAGCAAATTGTGGTATGACAAAAAGTGGAATGTTAAGTCTCCTAATTTTTCTGTGGGAGATGTTGTGAGGATTAAAAAACCTGGTCTTGTTTCAAAATGTTCCGATAAGTTTAGTAAGCCAATGAAACTAGTCAAAGTTTTTAGTAATAGTGTTATTACCCAGGATGGCAGATTATGGAACGTTAAGCGTGTTGCAAAATGCCCCGTTGTGCAGCAAACTTCTGTTCCCTGTTCTCCAAAAGCTACTAGTAGTTCCATTGCCTCAAGAGTTAAGTCTTCTGATTGTTCTAGATTGCTGCCTGTGAAATTTGATGATTATGTTTCATAACCCCGCTTTGCTTTCTTTTTCTATTGAAAGGAGATGTGTTACATCTCATCTTATTGCATTTTCCTGTACCTTTAAATCCTGCATGTTATTCTTTAAGTGTTCTTAGAACACCACTGTGTTCTTGGCTTCAGGTCAGTTGCACTGTTCCTGTGAACCAAGAGACTGCTGTTCATGTTGCTGTGCTGCTCATTAAATCAGCTAATATCTCAACCAGTTCCTGTGGATTATTTAACAATATGTTACCCCTAAGGTAGACCATGAAGGCTCATAGGGCAGGGTGCATTGCATATAAAAGTAGGACATACAAATGTAAGTCTTACATGCTATGGCAGTGAAAGACTTATAAAGTCACTGTTTGGCCAATTTCTTTCAATGACTACTACTGGGTTACCTTGTTTCAATGAAAAATGGATAACATGTGATTAGGAGCAGATAGAGATCTGAGGCCCTATTTAATTGTTAATGATTGTTTTATTTGATTTCGTTAAAAATCGTAAAAGATTGTAAAAACACGTTGTACACAATAATTAAAAGTGAAAATTTGAAAGATACAAAGAATAAAAAACACTGTGTCGTCATTACTCGTCCTTGTTAACAGTTGAAATAAGAAATATTAAATTTATAATCAGTGCGGATTAAAAGTGCTAGGATATTTCATTGAGGAGAGATCAGAAAGTGGTACATGAAAAGGTGAGGTCAGGCCAGTCAGTATTATGAGAGCCACTCAAGTTGATTCTTGTATTTTGTCTAGTTCTTTGGCTGCTGTTTCCCAGAACGTAAAAGCTTTGCAGGACAGTCGCACTGACAGGCCTCCCAAACATTCTATGACAGCTGCTCTGCATGTCCTGAATTGTCTTTTCCTGAAAGTCTTGCGAAGGACAATTTTCTGGGTTTCTAGAGGAGGGGGATAGATGCATAGACGGTGTAGTAATGTCTCATCTCCCTGTCCACACAGTCTGCATTCTATCGTCGGCCTTGTATATTTCCATTTCGGGGTCAGGTCTTTCGTGGTGAAGTGCCCCAACCATAGCATCGTCAAATAGTGCTTTTTATGATGTGTAAAGTGTTCTGACAATTATTGTTGTGGTTTCAGCATCTGATAAGATTGAATCACTGCCCATGCATTTTTTTTTGTTGCAAATGCAGTTTTGTCCATTAACAGAGATGTTAGTTTGATTGCTGTGTTTGCCACTTTTTTGAACATGGAATAGGAGGTGATTGTGTGCCAGGCCTCTTTGAGGTGTAAGTCTGCAAGTGATTCTTTTAATATGCTGACAATGGAATTGTTTTGTCTCGCTTGCTGTTCAATTTCTGACTAGCAAAAGTGGGCTAAGGAGTTTTCTTCTGCTTGCCTCATCCGCCAGTAATATTTGACCACCGCTCCTTGTCGGGCTGGTTTCTGGTTTTTGAGCCCATATTCCAGTCGAATCTGTGACTGGGAGATGTATGGTGGAATTGCGAACAGACTCTTAAAGAGACTCGACTGGACTTGGTTTATGGCGGTTGCATCTTTTGTAGTTATCAGTACTGAGCCATAAGAAATCGTTGGAATGAATTTTGCTGCAATTACCTTTAGCAGGTGACCCGTTGAGCAGCCTTTTAACTTCCTCTCTAGAGTTTTAAAGGAATAGTGGAGTTGTTTTGCTTTCATTTTTACTTGGTTCAGCTGGTTGTTAAAGTTAAGGTTCTGATCAAGATGAAACCCAAGGTATTTTTATGAATTCACCTGGGATATTGGTTTGCCATCTAGATTCCAGATGAATTTACCTTTTGACCCTTTTTTCCGATGTTTAGAAAAGCATAGCACCTTAGTTTTCTTGAGATTTATTGTTAATTGGGCTGTGATTGTGTATGCTCCTAATTGGGCCATTGATCGCTGCAGACCTATCAGTGTATGAAATAGAAGAACAATGTCGTCTGCGTATTGGAGGCTAGTTGTCGGGATTTCTGTCATAGTGCGCCCCTGTCCCATTATGCGTGGCATTTGGTGACTCTCCATATCAAAACTACGTTACCCAGCAAGCCGAGCGGCAACGCAGCGTAGCGGCGCCTGCCACGCAACTCCAGGAAATAAAGTCCTGCTGCATCTGCAGACGGTGCCGATAATTCTTGCCGAGTTACATGGTGCGGCTGGTAAGAGAGAGAAGCAGTACGATCATGAGTAAAACATTCTCTTTGTGTTTGACCCTGAGGCACCCGGTTCTGGTTTGGGTGTGATTCAAGTTGTGCCGTTCCTGGGTACACGCGGCTGCGTGTATCTTGCAGTCTCTCTTTGGCATTAACTCTTTGGAGCCAACGTTTGTTTTCCCCGTTGGAGGAGAAAAGCATCCGCTTTCTCATTGCAGGGAAAATCCTGTTACCAGTCCGACCTTATTTAGGATTTGAACATTTGGTACAGTACTGGCTTTAGTTGTTCATCATCATTTTCTCACGGATGTCAGAGTGGTTTGGGCTCAAACCGTTAGGCTAGTATCTCGCATATTTCTTGGTCCATGAAGGAGTCGCAATGACTTTTGTATGCATGTAGACTTCAGATCACTTCGTTTCTGGGAAGGAGCTATATGAGGGTGAATTAACCTAAAGTGTTCTTATTTGATTCCTGTCCACAACGTTTCTTCCTTATTTTCTTCAGTTCAGGAGAGAAACAACAGGGGGTATCTAATCAGAGGGAGTGATGCAGCCCTAAACAGAACACAGAACTATTGTGGTATATAAGGTACGGGGGTTGGTGCACATGCGACCTTTAATTAAGTATAGGATTACATTGTGATATTCATTGTTTCCTTCTAGTTGGTTGCAGTCCCTGGTATCACCCTGTGCCTATTTCTCCTGTATTCAAAGACTCCATTATTTTCCTTTTCAGGTAGGGGTTCAGAAACAAATGTTTTCAGTATAAGGAAGGTTGCTAGATGGAAACCATGTGGGGTTAAGGGGGGTGTTTTCTGAACAACTGTCTTTGTCATTTCAGATCTCCCTCCCCGCTGTCCCCTTCCTTTCCCGCGCTCACGGAACTATTCTGTGGGCCTGTGTTTATTACTTCAGGCTCCGGGATCGTTGTGTGGGTGAGGGTATAGGCCATTCGAAACAGCCCCGAGGAGCATAGGAGACGGTGCCCGACACTAGTACTTGGCGTGTTACCCAGTTTTGGGGTGTCAGTTTGAACTTGTTGGAGATGTTTCTCAAGGTCAGCAGTATAGATGTTAAAAAAGAAAGGGGCCAATACGCACCCCTGTTTTAATCCATTTTCGGTTGGAATCTTGCTTGTTATACTGCACCCATCTCCTATCCGTACTCGTGCCCACGTTTGAGTAAAGGTTCATTATCGCCACCAGAAGTTTGGTTGGTAACCCCCAATTTTTCATTTTGGCCCATAGCCTTGCTCTTGGTACTTTATCAAACGCTGCTTTAAGGTCGATAAAGCACACGTAAAGAGTCCGTGATTTTGCATATGCTTGTTTCGCTAGGAAAGTAACCGCTGAGATGTTGGTGAGGGTACCCATTCCAGCCCGAAATCCGGTTTGCGTATTTGGCATTAGATGTGTATGGCTCACCCATTCTTCTAGATCTACCAGCAGGTTCGAGCATAAATCTTACCCTCAAGGTCAATTAGTGCGATCATTCTGTAGTTGCCAGGGTCCGAGCGTGAACCTGATTTATATATAGGGTTTAAGATGCTTCCTCGCTAGGAGTCAGGGATTGTGCCTGATGCTAGCACCTGTGAGAAGAGCGGAGTAAGGATACCAGACCAGAATGACGGGTCGTGCCGAAATAAAGCGTTTGGCAGACTGTTGGGCCCTGGAGCTCCTTCAGGCCTTAACTTTTTTGTGATGTTTAGGACCTGCTCTTGTGAGATCTCCGGGGTGAAATCTGGTAGTTCTGACTTTTCTATGTCATGGGCGATTCCTACATTAGAGACTCCGTAATTTGCACTGTCAATTGGTGGAGTTCCGTTGTATGTATGTTCGATGTGCGCTCTCCAGGCATCCTCCATTATTTCCGAGTTAAAATGGCGGTTCTTGTCTTTGATACCTGGTTAATGACATCTCAGAAGCGCTTGGAGTCTCTTTGTTTGCTGGCATGATGGAGTTTTGCTCATAGAAGTTCACTATAGTTTTTATTAGCCCCCTTGCTGTCCCTTCTTAGATTTTTTCTTAATTTGGATATTAGGGAAAGAATGTCCTGTGAAGGTTATGAACCTCAGCATCGTAGTTGTCTTAAATGTTTATTCAGGTGTTTTTTTTGTTTCCTTAAGTTATTATTAAACCACGCTGCCCCCACTGACCTTCCTACTTTGCAGACGTTGCTTTTTCTTGTGAAATCCTTATTTAGATCATGAGTGAAGGATACCCAGGCCTTTATACATGATGATTCGTAGTTAAAACTTTCCAGACGAACAGTGTATGTGGCCAAGATATCATCTATATTTTCCCTTTTTCAAGTGAGACGTTTCAGATTGTAACATTGTGTTTGTTGGGACATTGCTTTATCTCGTATTTAAGTTGCTGTGCTTATGTACAAAGAGAAGTTTTGGAGATAGTGATCGCTTTCTGTCCTTTCTATAATTTGGAAATTTGAGATGTGTGGAAGAATGTCCTGATCTGTTAGTGTATAATCAATCGTAGATCCTATTTTTTGCGTGACACCCCGGTGAGACTTGTTCATTTAATACGCACATGGACTGTTCCTCCAGCACAGATGTGCATCTGTTACCGTGTGTGTCACCTCGTTTGCTAGGTTGGGTATGGCCTATTGATCTTTCTTTGCAGCCTTGTAATAGATTCATATTGAAATCTCCTGACAGTATGATGTTGGCATGAGGGTGAGCTAGTTTGAGGGTAACCAGTGTTGCTGTTAAGGTCTCTATACTTGATCTCTTTTGTTTAGGTGATGGGTGGATGCAGACGTTCAATATGAGCAGGCTAAATAAGGATGTGACCTCTCGTTTGATACATAACATCCAAGCTGAGTCGAGGTCTACTTCAGAAACATGCCATGAGATGTATGTCATGACAAAGATGGAGAGGCCCCCTTTGGCTCTTCGGTGTTTCGATTCTTTTTTTGCCGGAATTAGATATTCTTTGTATCCCACCATTGGTGAAGGGTTTGTCTGCCACGTCTCTTGAAAAAGAAGAAGGTCATACTGTTCAATGCATTCCATGAAGTCAGGATCTTCAAGTTTTGCGCTCAAGCCATTGACGTTCCAGGAGCAGATGTTACATCCGTTGTCTGGTTTTGTTCCTCTGGTTGAATGTAACCATGCCATTTCGTCAATGGTACCGGTTGTGTTTGACTGCCTATGACATGTATGCTTAATTGCTTCAGGGTGAGCAAACATGATGGTGATTTTCCTTCCGGTTTGGACTGTGCTCTTTGATGTGCTGTGCTCATCCGGGCTTTTGCGCCTCTCAGCATACTCTCTGGTGGGTTTGATTGTTGTAGCGGACTTGGGTAACGGGGGGGAGACTGCTTTTTTATTTCTATGCCCCATTTTGCAAATCACTGCTGCTGCTGTCAGATCTGCTCGATGGTGGAATTATCAAAGACAGTTGCTGTAGTAATTTGGTGACCGGTTGAGTCGGGATTAAGCTTAAACTCTATGCTTTCTAGGTTACCGATGTTGATGTGTCTCAAGGAAGGGAGTGCTTTAAATAGTTTTAATATTACGCTTCTGTTCAGAATATCATGGGTTCCCCTTGAGACGTAGGGCCATATGTTTCAAGCCAAATTGACTTCGCAAACGCCGAAATTCGCAGAATTTCGGCGTTTGCGAATGCAATTTGGACAAATGGTATGTATGAAGGAAATGTGCTTCATAAATAAGGAATCGTAAAATTTGCGATTCCTTATTTTGCGATTGCATATAAGGAATCGCAAATTTTGCGATTCCTTAAATGCAATGTAAGAAGCCCAAAAAATTCTCAAATTGGCCTTAAGGAATCGCATAGAAGTTGGTGGTAAGTTGCAAATTCCTTTAAAAATGCATATTTTTGCATTTTTCAAAGTGCCATGTGATGCACATACATGCCCTTAGGGCATGTATGTGCACCACATGTGCACCCATGCATATTTCAGGGGTGCAACAGGGTGTCCTTTGGACACCCCTGCACCCTTGAAATTATTCTCAATTTGCGATTAGCAAATTGCGAGTCGCAAATTGAGAATAATTTCACATTCATTCCTATGGGCCTCCTGGACCCATAGAAATAAATGGGAAATTATTCATTAATTGCGATTAGCAATTTGCTAATAGCAATTAAGGAATTTTAAGAAATCGCAAAAAAAAGCGATTTTCTACATACATACCATTTTGTGATTTCTAAATAGCGATTACTTAAAAATCACTATTAAGAAATCGCAAAAGGGTATGTTGATACATATGGCCCGTAGTGAGGGATAAAGTCTAACTTTTTATAGTCATTGGTGAAATCAGGCGAGACCGGCCACTGTTCGATTTCTTCATTCTTTCCGATTTGTTTCTCCTCCCTGATTTATCCCAGAATGATCGGGCAGTAATTATGAACATTTTGATCATTAGATGTACTGTTTTGGTTGTATGTGTCATTGTACTTTACAGTCATTGCTGCGCCACTTCCCCTGCGGTGATTGTTTGCTATTTTATGGTTGGTCCTGACCTCATGGTCACCCTCCTTATGTGGGTTGGCATCCTTTGTGCTGGTTGTGGTGACTTCAGACGTGTTAATACCCATTGTGATGGTGGTTTCAGTGGTTTGTGTGGCCTGGTTTGATGGGTGCCGTTTCTTTTCTTTTTTGGTAGGCTTGAATATGCTGTATATGTTTGGTGGCTGCGAGTGTTCTGTTATGGGCTGGATCTTATTAGTGGATGGAGTAGTTCCAACCTCTGGACTGAAATCCTCAATGTTTTCGGATATTATCTCATCTTCGCTTTGAATCGCATCTTGCTCCTTCGTGGTGCTAATTTCATTCTGTACCTGCCTTTGTTTTTTACCATTTCTGGCCTTTTTCCAGTGTTTTCTTTCCCGCTTGGATAGTGGGGCTATTATTTTTGGTGACTTGATGCTATGATCAGTTGTTGAAGTAACCGGGGGAGCTTTGTTGCCTAAGACTTCTGTTGGTGGTGGTTTATTAGTGTTTCCCGATGTTTGGGCTAGGCTGGACTCCAGTGCTTTTGCATTTTGCTCCTTGAGACAACTGGGACAAACCGCATCCTCTTCCCTCAGTGATTCTTTTACATTGTTGACTGGTGTGTTGGTCTTGGATGAGGTGTCCCTGGTGACCCCCAATAATTCAGACATTAAACCCGGGACTACAGCTAATTGATCTATTGTCTGAGTGCAGTGGCAATTACATATTTGATAAGTTGTTTCTTGATCTTGCTGCACCCTCGTGATCATGTTGCTAAAGTTTTGCAACTTTTGTTCAATTCCCTATATGTGGATAGCTGAGGTGTTTAAGAGATCCACTTGGGTGTCTAACTTGTCTGCGTGGTAAATCATAGCTTTACCGATGGTGTCCAGAGTGTTTAACAAATGCGACCAGACTGTCGTCGGTGGTGAACTGGGTTTCTCCTCCTGTAGTAATTGGAGATCCAGAGACAGTGAATTCAGTGAATCCAGGGCCTCACTTGTTTTTTCCCTTTTTTGTGAATGCGACACAGTGAGGGAATTTTGGACGTTTTTAAATTTGAAGGGCGTGTCATCATATTGGTTAAAAAACAAGAGATCCTGGCCGCTTTGATGCACTGTTGCCAATAAGTTATGTGGCCTAGTGTGTTGGTCTTGCTTCTTGTTGTTTATTTCGACAGGGTCCAAGTAATCTGTAGGCGTGTGTATATTTATATTTCCAAATGGACTGAGGATGTTTAAACTCGTCTCCTGTGTTAGGACTGCCTCATTGCTGCAGTGGCGTCTAAATGCAGATGGTTTTTCCTAGTGCAGATGAGATTTTGAGATAGGTAGATGGTAATGGTAGTGTATTAATACCTCCGTGGTTTTAGTTTTATGGCTTTGTTACCTTTCTAGAAGAGTTTTGGTTGTATGCCATTGCGAGCCTTGGGCTTCACTGTTTGTCGCATTTTGGTGGAGTGGTACCGTTAACCGAAATTCTTCTATTTCGTACTCATGACTTACTGCTGCTTCTCTCCCGGAGGGACTTTGTGGCGACTTTACTTTGAGTGTCGGTGGTATCTTTGCTGATTTTATAATATTCAGGGCGCTCAAGTTCAATCTGATCCTCTTTAATCTGGAAGGTTTCTGTCGCCACTTTTGAAAAATCGGTGATCAGCGCCCGTTTACTGCTATTCGGGCATGAATGATATCTGGATGGTGCCAGTGGAGTACCCTTTTTGCCACCTTCATGAGCTACATGTGGAGCTGACTCGATGAGTTTTTTACCGGTGATAGGCTTGGTGCTTGTCTTTCCAGGGGTTACCGCCATGTTCGTTGACAAAACTCCAAAGGTGAGCTGTGTGTCGGAGTTTATTTGCCTTGGCTCTATTTGGATCGCTACTCCCTACGTGGAGACAAGTGGGTTGCTGGTTTCCTCCATGGTCCACACCGGGGGGGCCTTCCTTTTCTGCTTCTTTTTTGGAGTTAGCTAACAGTATTTTGTCTTTTTTCTCCCCTCCTCTTGTCATTACAGACCTCATAGTGAGTTTGTTGCCCTATCACCTAGTGAACCGGAATTATGGGCTTGGTTAGTGTCCTTTTGGGGGAGGGTTTGGTTGACGAGTTTTGATGTTTGAGTTGTTTGTTTGATTGATTAAGTGTGGTTGAATCAGTTTGTGAAGATTTTAGTTTGGTCTGTCCATACTATGAGGTCTAGGGGAGGCAGTTGGTTTTCCAAGGTAGGATCCCTCACTCCCTCCTGTAGCACCATGCACTTCTCGCAGCTTTTTACCGTTAGTCGCGGCCTCTGCTACCGGTCGCCGTCAGCTGACATTGTAGGCTGGCGTGCGTGCTTGCTGCTGATGCTGCTTCTGCTTCTCCCCTGTGGGTGCGGGGGTCTTGGCTCCTTACTGGGCTCCTTACTGGACTGTCACTCTGCTCGCTGCCTCCTCTTGCCTCACTTTGCTCCTCGCTCCTCTTCACTCCCCCCCGCACCCAGTGCCTGATACCTTCTCCTCTCTGTCTCCTTTCTGCCTTGGAAGCTGCCTCTCCGGACTGTGCACAATCCGCTCCCCCACTTCAGCAGGCTCAGTGCTCAGGTGAGTGAGTAGGAGTGGGAGGAGTAGTGGAGCAGCGGAGCTAACAGCGCTGAGCTGGTTGGGCTGGCTATCTGGAGCATGAGAGGGAAGCCGACTGAGATAAATGCTGCCTTTACTGCCTTTACCGGCCGCGGGCTGCTTCCTGCCCCCGGGTCGCGGTTGCCGGCCACAGCTGATGGCCTCGGGCTTTTCGTTTTTCAGAAACAGTGAAACCGCAGAAACCTCGGGAGGAGCAGGAGCAACCTCTCCCCTTCAACTCGCTCCTCACTCGACCGCGGGATTACGGGCAACTGCTGCTGGCTGGGGGAAACTCTGGAAACTGCAAGATGCAGGGACGACACCCACACAACTCTGATGGAGAAAGACACAGGGGCCCTTTTTATATACAGGGTGTACTTTCCCTGTTTGCGCCAGGAGAACCTTACATCAGTTGCACAGGGAGCAAACAGTTAAAGTGTGCCCTATTACATGGAATGCACCGCCCCCAGGGCTGACCTAGGACCAGCGTATTCATGTGAAAAACTGAGTGGCTTTCAAACCGCTCTACCGTGTTTCACATTGCAGGCGGCAACCGACCTGCACGATGAAGGGGGATTGGAGATCCCCTTGCAGATGGGTGCAGTGAGCGACTGCACCCACCTGCAAAGGGATGTCTGGGGGCCTTTCACCTCTAAAGAGGGCTGCTATCAGGGGCACACTGATTGTGTTCCACCTGTCCGCCCAATACTTTTTCTTTGTCTCTGCGCCTGTGTCTATAATACGGCCTAAGCACCAAGGCAAATGGATTCCCTCATTTGTATGGGGCTATGCCCGCATGCAAATTAAGGAACACCATATTGAGAAAGTGTTGGTGCTGTATGTGTGCCAGCACTTTCAGTATTAGAGAAGAACCACAAATGCGTCTGTGGCCTCTTCTCTAATACCAAAGTGCCCCTGGGTGAGCAAAATGGGCACAAAATGCCCATCTCGCCCTTGGAGTACTTTGTGTAATATGGCCCATGGTGTTTACATTCAAATGAATACTAATTTTAAATACTCTTTAATGGCAAAGTTAGATTTTAAGTCACAATTCAGAAAATGTCACTTTCAGATAGTTGCCATTTTCCTGCCCTAACTGGTTGTAGCTTCCAGTGTCCTGTGTCACGTCTGTGAATGGCTCTACTGTTGTGGTTAGTGTATTCCTTCCAAATAGTGACATAAAAGGGACTAGTTGTTGGCAGGATGGCCAACCTGTCAGGATGAGTTGGAACGAGGCTGTGCCTTTCCCTACTTAAATTTCAATGGGCTTGTTAGACAGGGCATCCTTGGTGTGGTTTCCCTTGACTTTTTGCCTTCTGACCTCCTGTTTTTGCTGACTTTGTTTTTCCTGGCCTTAGGAATCTGAGCGTGTTACCACTGCTAGCCAGTGCTAAAGTGCATGTGCTCTTTATTTTTACCATGGTAATATTGGCTTTATCCACACTTGGCATATTTGATCTACTTAGAAGTCCCCAGTAAAGTGCACTACATGTGCCCAAGGCCTGTAAATAAAAATGCTACAAGTGGACTTGCAGCACTTATTGTGGTTCTCACTTAAGTAGCCCTTTTAATGTCTCAAGACTGCCATTGCAGAACCTGTGTGTACAGTTTTATGCTGCCATTTTGACGTGGCAAGCTAACTTACTTGTGAGGACCAAACCTTCCTTTTTTATTACATTAAGATGTATGTGGTCAGGGTTCAGTCCATTTAAAAGTAGGACATGTACTTTTACGTTTTAAATGTCCTGGTAGTGAAATATACTTACATTCATTTTTCGCTACTGCAAGGCCCATCTCTCCCATAAGTTAACATTGGGATTACCTTATTACATTTTATACATATAATCTCCAATTGGGAAGAGATGAAAACACAAGAAATGAGGAAGTTTTTAAATTGCAGTCTGAAAATGCCACTTTTAGAAAGTTGTACAAAAGGATGGTGATGGACGGAGCATCTGAATCAATCAAACACTCACACCCAGTCAAAAGATCTGGGTATAATCCATCACCGTTCTTTAGCCCACTCTGCCACCCCAGTTGAGGCATGGCTATATAAAAATCAGTCTGACCCTGTGCCTCATGGGAACAGTCCAGCCCGAACTGCCAAGCCATGTCTTCCATGGACCGGAAACAAGCTTCCGAGGACCGGTTTCTGGCATTCCAGCCGTCTTCAGCCCGGCTTGCTTGAATCCAGTGGCAAAGTGAGCAAGGGACTCACGTCTGAGCATACCCTGCCACACTTATGGCGGCCAAACACGGTACAAAAGGGGGTGGTGATGGACAGAGCATCTGAATCAATCAAACACTCACTCCCAGTCAAAAGATCTGGGTTTAATCCATCACTGTTCTTTAGCCCACTCTGCCACCCCAGTTCAGACATGGCTATATGCAAATCAGTCTGACCCTGTGCCTCATGGGAACAGTCCAGCCCGAACTGCCAAGCCATGTCTTTCCTGGACCGGAAACGAGCTTCCGAGGACTGGTTTCTGGCATTCCAGCCTTCTTCACTGGGGTGGCAAAGTGGGCTAAAGAACGGTGATGGATTAAACCCAGATCTTTTGACTGGGTGAGAGTGTTTGATTGATTCAGATGCTCCGTCCATCACCACCCCCTTTTGTACCGCTTTTGGCCGCCATAAGTGTGGCAGGGTATGCTCAGACTTGAGTCCCTTGCTCACTTTGCCACTGGATTCAAGCAAGCTGGGCAGAAGACGGCTGGAATGCCAGAAAACGGTCCTCGGAAGCTTGTTTCCAGTCCAGGGAAGACATGGCTTGGCAGTTCAGGCTGGACTGTTCCCATGAGGCACAGGGTCAGACTAATTTGCATATATCCATGTCTGAACTGGGGTGGCAGAGTGGGCTAAAGAACGGTGATGAATTAAACCCAGATCTTTTGACTGGGTGTGAGTGTTTGATTGATTCAGATGCTCCGTCCATCACCACCCCCTTTTGTACCGCTTTTGGCCGCCATAAGTGTGGCAGGGTATGCTCAGACGTGAGTCCCTTGCTCACTTTCCCACTGGATTCAAGCAAGCTGGGCTGAAGACAGCTGGAATGCCAGAAACCAGTCCTCGGAAGCTTGTTTCCGGTCCAGGGAAGACATGGCTTGGCAGTTCGGGCTGGACTTTTCCCATGAGGCAGAGGGTCAGACTGATTTGCATATAGCCATGTCTGAACTGGGGTGGCAGAGTGGGCTAAAGAACGGTGATGGATTAAACCCAGATCTTTTGACTGGGTGTGAGTGTTTGATTGATTCAGATGCTCCGTCCATCACCACCCCCTTTTGTACCACTTTTAGAAAGTTGGCATTTCTTGCTTAAATCATTTAGTGCCTTCTGCCTGTCTCTGAATACATGTCTGGGGTGGGCGTCATCTCTGAATACATGTCTGGTGTGGGCGACAGCCCGCTTACTGCATTCCCTCTAGATAGCCACACACAAAGGAAGGGTAGGTAAAGCCATGTGCATGTTGATGGGTCATCTGAGCAGGATGGGAGGGAGGAGCTGACACTCCATACCTGAAAGAGCTGTGTCCTTTATTCACACAAAGGAGTGCATACACTCCTGGAGTGAGTCTGGAGCCAAGGCTGGAAAGGCAGGGTCTTGCCCACTTCAAAGCATCTTTTTGAAGCCTCCAAACTTCAAAGGCCCAACTGGAAATAAGTACAAGGCCGCTGCCACTGTCAAATCAGTACTCTTCTGGAACTGATGACATTCTACCTGGAAGAAGGACTGCTGTGCCTTCAGGAGGGACTGCCACTTTACTGAACTGCTTTGCTGTGTTGGCCTGCTGCCTGCTCTTTCTTGCCTGGGAGTGAGAAGGACTGGACCAGCATCTCTACATCCCAAATCTACGTACTCTTTAAAGGTGTGTTTGCTTGCCTACAGTATCTGAAGTCTCAGGCCTATCAAAGACTTTAATTTCATCTTCAGCTCAGCACCTGGACTTTTTTGCTGTAAGTCCTGCTCTGCCAAGTGGTGCCAACACAAGTCCAGGGCCCTTGGGAGTTTGAAGTGCTGCATCTGCCAGAACTTGTGCATCGACCCTGCTGCACCGGTCGGAACTGGCGGATCTCCTGCTGCGAAGTTATTTGTCATCTGTTAAAAAGAAAGAAATGTAATTTATGGTTTATTTTATAGCTTTGAAATTTGTGGTGAATTCCTCATTATTTATTACGTTTCTTAAAAATACTTATTTGGAAATTGGTTATTGTTACATAGAATGTGTTCTGCAGTCTGATGTATTTGTTTGTGTTTTTGTCTGTATATATATATATCTGTTTTAGTTTAAAAAATACAGGTTATTATTGTTTTTATTTTAGGATGTATTTCACAACCACAGCCAGTGTTTCACACTTGCTCAGCGTTAAGAATTTGGTGGAGATATACTTGTAATTTTGCCCCTAGGTAATGTCCCTCCTACCACATCTGGCCAAGAAATAAACTGTGAAAGCAGACAATGATGCAGCGGAACAAATAAACCTATATTTCTAACGGGAATAAAGACATTGATCCCTATCACTGAGTCCTAAATCTCTACACTTTTTCTTTTTTCATATAACTCCTATACCAACTCTAACATTAGTAGTAAAAAATATATTTTATCTTTTTATAGCAAAAAAGCACACAAAGCATATACTAGATAAATACATACATATACATATAACAAATCCTACATACCCATTCTTTCTTCATATGGATATTAATAATAGACAAGAAGCATAATTCAAAAAGCAATCCATAAAAGAAAGACATAGTCTAATACACACTTGAGGGGATATATCAACTCTCCACTTAGTACAGCGAGCATGCAGCCAAGATCTTTTATATGTCAATCATAATCTGTCGGACTCCTCCATGGTGTGGGGTCAATGAGTTTCAGCCCATTCATTCAGGCCACATCAGAACAGGGGAGAAAAGAAATGGCAATGCCGTAAATTCAAGGGGATTCAATGCTTCATGTAGATGAAACGCAAGAGGGCTCCTCTCAAACCTCTCAGTATTAGCAGAGATGCTGTGTATACAAGTGTAGCTGTCCCTGCTCATTAAATGAAGGAGGTCTGCTTCTATGGCTCAAGACTGCTCTCCCTTCACAGCAGCATTACCATTTTAAACTCGCAGGGGGTGGCAGCTCATACTAACAGATTCCACTGGCGGCGTCCTCCGTGTTGGGATTCTGATCACGATGGACCGCCAGACTCATAATTAGGTCCTGAGTACACAAGAGGGAAAGTGGTTATGCCTTGAAATGACCCATGATCTGACAGAAATAACAATGGAAAAGAAATCAAATGCCTTTGAAGGAGAAGTTCACAACACATTTGTAAAATGGGATGATACACAGACCTTTGTCATGAGGTTAAATTCTTTATTTGATAGCTAATAAAAACCACATAAATATTATTAAAACACAAAATTTTCAATGTTAAACAAAGTGGAGTGTGCTTTGGCTAAATAGTTTTAAAAAATCTGGAGGGTAATAAAACAATAATTTGGTATGGTGATAGGAACATTCTATTGAATCAATTTAAAAGGAAGACCATTTTTGGAAAAGAGTTTTTAATGTCATTGGCGACTATAAAGAAAGTACTGAGTGCATGGTGCAACGATCAATGGTTATACTTGACGTGGACGGCTTTCAGGCTTTACCTGTTGGGCAATTCGCACGGCGACTTTGTCCATAAACTTAAAAAATCTTGCTGTGAGTCTTCAGTCCTCGCCATGGAAGCAGTGCTCAATTGCATCACATAATGAACCAGTATTATGTTTTCTAAATAGTGGTTTTAACAGGAGTCTTTTTTCTAGACCTAAAGCAAGGAGATGTGTACAGTACGTGGGCCAAAGACTTCTTCAGATATGGGTAGAGGCGACAGGAGATGCCTACACACGCATGTTTCCATCTTTAAGCAACTTCTATTACATCAAATAGGCCTGTTTGTAATTTTAAATATTTTAGCTCAAATGATCTTGACAGGGGTAAAGGGAGATAGGGTTGAGGCTTTGACTCAAAACAATTTGTTACTACAAACTGATTGTGGGACTTTGCCACTAACAGAAGGTGATCATTTTTTGCTGACTGGGTATTCATGGTAAATTTGAAGGTGCCAGATGAAACATACAGGGCCCATAGTTGGACCATTTGAAGATCTGCCAGGGTCTTCAAGATTAAACTTGAAGCTCCCAGTTTGTTTCTTCCTTTTTCAGTTTTAACAAAACATTTCAACAGGCCAGTGAGTGCTCTATAAGGCTGAATTCTAGATTGATTTGGGCTTTCAGAAGGCAAGGTTGAATTTCCTGATTTCTGATTTTTACAATTATCTCATTTGCGGCTGGGATGGTAAATCTGGCTGGAGAGGTGACCCTCAAAGTGCTCTCAAATGTGTTCTAATGTTGCGACCCTGAGAGGAAAAAGCTGCTGATGTGTGATCAATGGATGGGCAGTGTTTTCTGCCTAAAAGTGTTTGAAAGTGGGAATGTCAGGCAGCTGATGATAATCAAGAGCAGCCTTGAAAAGGTGTACAATCCTCAGTAGGCTGGACTACTGTAACGCCTCGCTATTGGAGTCCCCTGGTTTCCTTATTGACAGGCTCCAAAGACTGCAATCAGCGGCTGCTAGGTTGGTCCTGGGGCTTCCTAGGAGAGCACATGCGCCGGCGGCCCTGGCGAAGCTGCACTGGCTCCCCTTGAGACAGAGGGTACAACTTAAGGCCCTCTGCCTCGTGATTAAGGCCTTACGTGGAATAGGCCCTCTAACCCTGCAATCTAAATTTGCGTGGTACTCCCCAACCAGGCTGCTTCGTTCCTCAGCGGCCAGGTTGGTGAGAGTGCCTAGGTTTAGGAAGACCAGATCAGGGGGCAGATCTTCTGAGGTGGCCACAGCAAAGCTGTGGAACCTGCTTCTCGTGCAAAATCAGGCAAATCAAGGAGCTTCTCCCGTTCAGAAAAAGGTTCAAACCTTGCTGTTTCCTTAGGATGTGGAACTGCCCGCTCTGTTCTGTTTTGTCTGACACTTTCGCCCTCTTTGAGCCATCAGCGCCAGGATGCCTGCAAGGTGATAGTACGCTTTATAAGACACATAAATAAATAAAATAAATAAAATGGAAGGAGATTTCTCTGTTTCAAATTGCCTGACTTCTATTCCCCAGGCCTGGAAGGACTCTTTTTGCTGCAATATAGAGAGCATTGTCTCTTTGTGTCCAAAGTTAACTTAGTTGTTTCGTTCAGATCACCATCTTTCTTTGGCAAAAAAGACATGTTGCTAATTTTCTGAGACAAAAACATGGAATTGATAGGTAATTAAGTCTTTTGTGATTGATTTTAGGATGGCTGAACTCTCTTCTAGTTTTAATATAATAAGCTGACACGACTCCAAACACACTGTTTGGGGGTTGGCAAACATGTTTATCTTTAACAATTAGTGTGTTCAGATCTTTGAATTTTGCAATGATCCCCCTGCTATGGCAGTAAGTTGTGGGCAGCCATTACCTGATTTTCCATGATTAATCCTTGTCTGGAGAGGGCTAAGATCATAACATTTAATGCTGCTAAAAGATCATTCCAATTGGAGGTGTTGTTAACATTAATTCACGACTCTGGTTGGATAAAATAGCTCCATGGTTCATTTGAGCTGAGATCAATGAACTCCTTGTCAGTAACGGTGCACAGACAAAATATCGACTCCAAAATATCAAATGGACAAAATATCGAGTCAAAAATATCGACAATAATAAAATATCGAGTACAAAAATATCGTTGATCAAAATATCGAATAAAATAATGTTAAAAAAATATTGAGTACAAAAATATCGACTTAAAAAAATTGACAAGACAAAATATCCATAAATAGTCAAAGTAAAAAATATCGATAATATGTAGAAAAAAGGTTAAAAAAAAAAATGTATTAATAGTAATATAAATTGTAGTTAATGTTTAGGAGCGGGATGTTGGGTTAATAGGGGATAAGGGTGGGGAGTAATTTAATAATAATTAATTAATTAATATATGTTTGTAAATATTTTTAATTAATAATTAATTGGTAATTAATTAATATTAATTAGTTAATTAATTAATATAATTTTGTACATATTTCTAATTAGTAATTAATTGGTAATTAAATAATATTAATTAGTTAATTACATTAATTAGAGTAATTTATTTATATATAATTTTTAGTTACTGTTAATTAATTGGGAAAAAATAATATTAATTATTAAATTACATTAATTACAGCTAATGTGCTAATATATTTACTTTATTGTTATTGTTAATTAATAATTAATTGGTAATTAAATAATATTAATTAATTTTGGGTAATGGAGTATTTTTAGGGTTCAGGGTCAGTTTTCAGTTTTTGGGTAAAGGGGTATTTTTAGGGTTCAGGGTCAGTTTTCAGTTTTTGGGTAAAGGGGTATTTTTAGAGTTCAGGGTCAGTTTTCAGTTTTTGTGTAAAGGGGTATTTTTAGGGTTCAGGGTCAGTTTTCAGTTTTTGGGTAAAGGGGTATTTTTAGGGTTCAGGGTCAGTTTTCAGTTTTTGGGTAAAGGGGTATTTTTAGGGTTCAGGGTCAGTTTTCAGTTTTTGGGTAAAGGGGTATTTTTAGGGTTCAGGGTCAGTTTTCAGTTCTTGGGTAAAGGGGTATTTTTTGGGTTCAGGGTCAGTTTTCAGGTTTGGGGTAATGGGGTATTTTTAGGGTTCAGGGTCAGTTTTGGGTTTTTGGGTAAAGGGGTATTTTTAGGGTTCAGGGTCAGTTTTCCCTACTGTTGCACCCACTGGAGTGGGAATAGTAATTTTAACCCCTACGCTATCCAACGTTTTCCCTACTGTTGAACCCACTGGAGTTGGAATAGTAATTTTAACCCCTACGCTATCCAATGCTTTCCCTACGCTTGCACTCTTTGGAGTGGGAATAGTATTTTTTACACTTCTGGTATCGTACGGTAATATAATAGTATCTTATTTAATTATAGTATGTTACTATATATATATATGTTTTAACAAATAAGATTGTAAAAAATTATTTTTATTATTTTCATTTATTATTTAATTATTATAAGTTAATTTAAGTATTTTTAAGTATATTTTAGTAATTACATTTGAATATTAATTTAATTTAACAATGTTTTTAATAAAGTCGATATTTTTTACAACTATATTATTGTAAACGATATTTTGTACTCGATATTTTTGTACTTACCTGTTTGTAGATACAAACTCGATATTTTGACTGTCGATATTTTGTCCACAATATTTTTGCAAGTCGATATTTTGTCCCTCGATATTATTTCAGTGATCCGTCAGTAACATAGTGGGAGTTCTTGATGGCTTTATAGTCTGGTTTTTGCTAGTCATATTTGGCTTAGCTGAACGGGGGCAGCATCAATATTTGACTCTTAGTTCCCCAATAGATGGTGTGTTGATCTTGGTGACAGAGGTTGGCTCGTACAAATTCCTGCGTATGAAGTAAGATTGATTTTTGTGCCTTGGCTGGCTAGTCTTGGCTGGGTGCTGCACCTAGTGCTGTACTTTTTGTTTGGAGCAGTTCCATGATTTTTCTTGCCCTTACCACTTAAGCATTTAAGGCTCCACAGACAGGGCACCATTACTTTTATACAGATACTAGAATTGCTACATTCTGTGGCATGAGTGAACATGCTTATTTGCGAGATGACCTCTACGTGCTACACCAAATTGCAAGGTCACAGTAATGGATTTTGGAAATGTTAAACCTTACTCCTTCCTCTGGGGAAGAATACAATCTAACACAAGAATAAATGAAGAGTGAGATTAGAATTCACATTGCTCTCTGCCTAAGTCTTCCCAGTCAATCTTGTCTATCTCACCACCCCTTGTTTCTGCCCATGTAAATAGTGTAATAGCAATTTCTTATGCTGGAAGAGACTCAAGCAATGCATTACCATCCCATCTTATTCCTCAGTACTGTAACCTGCCATCTACCAGGTCCTGACCAGGCATAGTCTTACCAGGTTGCAATGCACACATTTCCTTTTCCCTTACTGAAGGTCTGATTCACAAAGGCAATTTTGGTATTCAAAAAAGGTAAGTTGCTACTAATACCTTTACTACTAGTAATTGTACTAGTAGTTTGTTTACTAGTAGTAGGCTTACTAGTAGTAACATTACTAGTAGTAACTTTTTTTGAATACCAAACAGTAGTAAACTTAGACTTAAGTAGTAAACTTATACTTAAGTTCAAGTTTAATATGTTTTGGTATTCTGGTGCACGGCAAGCGGGAGCAGGACCTGCTTTACATATCATGAAAGCAACCTCCTCTCTTTACGAAGGAAAACACTGGCACTCCAAGGATTGTTCCACCACAAGTTTATTGAAAAGGCTTACGCATTCCGACCAAACGGTGTTTATCAGAGCCAAGTTACATTTACATATGTCTTGCATGGTCCACTATATTGAATACAGCACTGAGGTCCAGAAGGATGGCTGCCATAGAGCCTCACTGGTGTAAAAGCTGCCTGAGTTTTTCTGTTATGGCCATCAGCGCAGTTTCAGCGCTCTGCTGTAGTCTATAACCCATTTGGGTGGGGTGGAGGGGTTTGTTAGATTCCCGAAAGACGGAGAGGTGTTGCCGAACAGGTTGCTCCAGGAGCTTAGACACTCCCGACAGTGGGGAGATAGGTCGACTGTTTACCAAACATGAAGAGTCTAGTCTTTTTTTTTCAGGAGTGGCTTTACCAATGCGTGTTTCCATTGTTGGGAAATTGAACCAGACTTTGGTGATAGGTTCAGTAATTGAAGCAGGACAGAAATTTTTCACTCAGGGCTTTTTCTAAAAGGCAGAGGGTGCTGGGCCAAGGGGGGAGCCTGACTTGACTAGGCTAAATAAAGCAGAAAGCTGTTTGTGGGTCATAGCAGGAAGTATCAAAAGACCTTGTTCTGGGCAGCCAAAGGGTTGTCTGCCTTTGGGGGGGCTCAATCACCTTTCTCTTGTCAGGAAAGGAGAAGTAAATATCTATTATTTTCTCCGAAAAGAAGGATGTCAGTTCATTGCAGTGAGTGACTAACGGTCCTGGTGGTGGTCTGTTTTTTACCTCTATAAGTGTTTTCAAAATGTTCAACATTTTCTGGGTGAGCTGGAGGCCAGTTCAATTTTGATTGTGTAATAGGAAGCTTGTGTGGCTCTGATCTCCGAGTGATTACCTATGAAAGGCTCGAATAATGTCACATGCCACTTTGTCATCAACCTCACCATCCAATTGCCATCATAGTATAATCACTGTTCCATGATATTAAATAGACCACACTTTCCAGGTGTTCACTTGTGCCAATACATTTCAAACAGACTTAGAACCATTATGTGAGTAGGACCAAATTCCAAACAGTAATTGGACATTTCTTATAGGACTTTCCATATTCTGCCACACATCACTGGCTACATGTATCCCTTCTATCTGACTGTATCCACGCTTTTCATCTGACATTATCCTTCATCGCATCATGTAGGGTCTTCACCTGCTATGGGTCAGCAGTCAAACTCACAATTACTGCATGAATCAAATGTTCTATCTACCACTGTGTCAGATGAGAAAGGTGGGACACCTACCCTAACAAAACATTTGCTGAGATCTAGAACGACAAGCTGTCCAGTATTTTGAGAACATTTTACCTCAGAGCTGATAAAGGTGTCCATCGGGTATCTTTAAAAAAGACTACCAACAATTCTCCCACCTTATCTGTATACTCCTTCTATTAACTTTAGGTGCCAAATTGAAGTTGATCAAAATTAAAACTTCTAATACAAGTTCCTGTTCCTCAGATCCTTTAATACACATTTGAATGTGTATGGCACCAGAAAGGCTTCTAAAATTCCCTTACCAACTTCTTGAAATCATCCAGCAGTGGTCCAAAAATGTCAGCTCCGTTGAGCCAATGTGCTTTTAGGCTAGCCAGCTTACTAAGTTTGTCTACTCGAAACATTAAATGTCAATATCTCTTAAAGCATTTTTCATGATCATGAAATATCAGTCTTGGATGCCCAGGGAGAACTCTTTTTCCTGATTTATGTTCAATAGCTCCTGAACACTTCATTGAGATAATGACTGTTAGACCTGTCATCCTTAGGGTAGTCTTTCCCCCCAAATCTTTGCCTTCCTCCTCTTGTTTTGTCCTGATCTTGTGTTTGCTGGGCTTGGGACTCTGTACACAGTACCACTGCTAACCAGTGCTAAAGTGCTTGTGCTCTCACATCTAAACAAGGTAATATTGGCTTATCCCCAATTGCCATATTTAATGTTCTTGTATGTCCATTTCAAAATGGTGCTACATGTCCCCAGGGCCTGTAAATTAAATGCTACTATTGGGCCTCCAGTACTGAGTATGCCACCCGGTTAAGTAGCCCTTCAAACATGCCTCAGGTCTGTCACTACAGAGCCTGTGTGTGCATTTTAAACTGTCATTTCGACCTGGTAAATCAAACCTTTTGCCAGGCCAAAACCTTCCATTTTAATACATATGTACAATACAATGTATTTAAAACATAGGGCAGGCACTTTTAAGTTTTACATGTCCTGGTAGTGAAAAATTATTACATTCATTTTCACTACTGCAAGGCCTATCTTTCTTTATGGATAACATTGGAATTGCCTTATTATATTATATAACTGTAATTTTCAAAAGGGAAGAGCTAACCAGTTCATGTTTGTTGTGTCAGGAATCACAATTTAATATAACTCATGGTAAAGTTGGATTTTAAATTGCCACTTTGAGAACATTGCAATTTTTCTGCTTTAGCCGTTTAGTGCCTTTAGCCTGCCTCTTGTCAGATGACTGGGTGTAGCTGACAGTTGGACTTTGTTTATTCCTTCTAGACAGCTACACACAATTGGGGGCTAAGGTGTGGCTGGATGGGCCATCACTGACAGGATGAGAAGGAGGAGCTGAGCACAGTCCCACTTATACCTGAATAGGCTGTGTCTGGCCTCCACACAAAGGGCTGTATGTCCCTGCAGTTAGTTTTGAGCCAGGACAGGGAAGGCCGGATGCCTGGGGACTTCAAAGGGAAACCTCTACACGCTTCTCCCCAAATTCAAAGGCACAACTGGGTATAAATACTGGACTAGAGACACCATCAATTTAGTACCTTGAGTACACTTCTGGACCAGTGGATAATCTGCCAAAAATAAAGCTTCTGTGCTGCCACAAGGACTGACACTCTGCTGGACTGCTGCTGTGAAGGAACATCTGCTTGTTGGATGGCCTACTGATCTAAAGCCTCAGAGATGTAACATGCTTCTAACAATCTTATATCTGCACCTGTACTCTGCCATCTGTGAGTCTTCCCTGTTAAGTGGTGTCACCCAAATCCTATGCACTTGGAGGTCGGCTTAAGATGTCCTGCCTGCCTCTGTGGGTCTCGCGGACCCGACATATCTACTCTGATGCACGGTGCAAACCCTAAAAAAACAGACGCATTGCTGCTGCTGTGTGGATTGGACCTGTCTCAAAGACCTACATCGCATAACAGCTCTTCATAATGGACATATTACCCCGACTCCGCACAGCTTTCGCAAATTCACATTGCAAGTCTGTTGATGGGATTCTCAGCAATGACGCAGGCCCTCGCACTGCAGCCTCATTGCATCTCAGAACTGACACATCACTTCAGAGGCATGACGCATATTTGAGGCAGATCCAGGCAATACTATTCAAACCATGATTTAAGGTACTTTTGTCAACAGGCCTACCTGGGTCCTTGTATCCGACTTGCGCTCCATTGCAGTCGGCCGGAACATGTGATTTTGTCCCATTCCTGCACGACCAGATATCCAGGGTTGGCGCTTTGTGCTTATTGGAGCAATTTTAATTAAATGTTCTAAACTGAGTATCTCCAGTTCTACTACTCGTTGTTCTGGTCTTGGTTTATTTATTAATGAAAGTTCTATTTTTGGTGAGAGGGATCCTCTTTGGGTAGTGTATTTACTATTTTACTGTTTGAAGTGTGGCACACATTCATCACACATTGCCTCTAAGTTAAGTC
The DNA here is from genome assembly GCF_964263255.1 of Lissotriton vulgaris. Lineage (NCBI taxonomy): Eukaryota > Metazoa > Chordata > Amphibia > Caudata > Salamandridae > Lissotriton > Lissotriton vulgaris. The sequence goes on from NC_141696.1 coordinate 305,944,918, forward strand.
CGACTGCTCTATGCCAAGCTACCAGGGGGTTGAGCACATGTTAGTTTGAGGTTTGCTTGTGCCTCACTCTAACAGGGATGTTGGTTGCTGCTTGAGCAGGAGTCACACACCAGTCAACCAATAACCCAAATACCTACACTGACAATTCATCAATCTCTTTGGAGCACTCTGGATGCTGTGGAAGTAGCTTTTGCAGATAGTGGAGTCAGGATGTTTTCTGAGCAATGGGATGGTTATTCTCTGAACTCAAAGAGCCCTAGGAGCATATAAAAGTCAATTTGTTTCAAACTGATGAGCACTAGATCTGGAGTCTGAAATATCATAGTTTTGTTCCCCTTGCATCACGCAAAATGAGCCGGGGCGATGCAAAACCTAGATTCAGATTTACCAAACCATGCAAGGCCACCCTGTGTAGTCAACATTCAATAGGTGGCATTTTCAGAATTGTGACTTCAAATCATTCTTTACCATTAAAGAGGGCTTTTAATTACAATTCTTTAGACACCAAACTCGATCTGTTCACCTGCTCCTAGTCCTAATTGAAAGTTATCAATTAATGAACATAGTGAGGGAAACCAATGTTAACCTTAAGGAGAGGTAGGCCTTGCAAAAGTGAAAAACGAATTTAAGAATTTTTCACTACCAAGACATGTAAAGCTTAAATGTACATGCCCAACCGTTTAAGCACATTGCACCCTTACCTATAGGGTATTAAGGGCCATTAGGGGTGACATTTATGTATTAAAAAGGAAGGTTTAGGCTTAGCAAATTATTTATTTTGCAAATTTTAAGTGGCAATTTCAAAACTCCATACACAAATTGCAATGGCAGCCCTGAGACATGTTTGACGAGGCAACTTAAGTGGGTGGAACAATAAGTATGGCAGGCCCAGTAGTAGCATTTAATTTACAGGCCATGGGTATATGTTGTACCAATCTACAAGGGGCATATAAGCAAATTAAATGTGTCAATTGTCTCCTAAGCCAATTTTAGCAGGATTAAAGGAGAAAGCACAAGCTTTCTCCTTTAGCAGATTCCTAAGGCCAACAAAAAGAAATTCAGCAAAAACAGAGGAGAGAAGGCAAAAGGTTTGAGGATAACCCTGCAGAGAGGGCCAAGTCCAACAATTACAAACAACTTGTGCTTCTATATACATCATGCATGACGTCTCGCTGCAACCTCCATAGGTGACACCCTCTAATTGTGTTTTATGGAAATATTTTTAGGTCATGTCTGTGAAATTTTAAAAATAAAGTCCTCTGGAATTATTTTATACTAACACCTTGTTTATAAAGACCTTTTACCCTCCAATCAAACCGCATACATATATTTTACAATCACAAAGGTCACTGTTGAGACCAGTGTTTGCAACGTATTGGCACAAAACCTGCAGTTATTGAAGTAATAGTTGTAATTTATTAAAACAGTTTTTTCTAAAAAATGCAAAATTTAAAACATTTACATTCACAAATCACATAAGATGAAATTCATCACATCACAATTTTCAAGGCAATTAATCACAATACGAGATCATTTAAAAACCACAACACCAGAGTTAAAACAGACAGTAATCGTTATCATAAGTCGCCCTAACCCAGGGCAGAAATTATATACATACACCCTGATGCCTTGTAGTTCATCAACATCTAAGGTAATTGTCTGTTCAGATGGACTTATGGCAAGAAAAAGCGTGAAATGCCACGAGCTAATATTTTGAATTATTGAAAGAGTATGACATACTTGCCCAGTTGTTTTTTCATCATATCCTATACCTTGACAGAGAGAGATAATCTCTCCCATAACCTACCTTTGAAAAATTATCTTTCTAGAAAAAGCTCACTCCACACAAACCTATTGTGCTGAATTTAATTTATTTACTTCTTAATAATTGACGAGTCATTCTTTGTTTGAAAGAGTTATAATGCCAAGAACCGTAGGGCAAAAGCTCCGCTTGTGGCATGCCTACTTTATTTTAGTACGGATGCGGATGGATGTTATAAGACTTAATGTTTCCATCCTGAGTGAGCATGAAGATAGTTTATTTAGCCTGGTTAGTTACTGTCTGCCCCATAAAACAGCTCATTTACACTGGAGGTGTCTTTGAAGTGAACATATCAACATTGATCATGATTCTTGGTGTGTGAGAAATTTAAGTCCAGCAATTCCTTATTCTGAGTGGTGGTATATTTGGACAGAGGATTTCTGATTAGACAATGGATTTGAAGGAATTTTCTTTCTGTTGAATAGAAAACTCCTGTTAAACTAATACACACACAGGTAAGTCCCAAATCAAAAGAAAAAAAATCGACGAGCTTGTCTTTCATTGAGGATGAAAACATTGACAATACAGGCCATCGTGCTAAAGAAAAATAGATTGTGTAGATAATTTAGCAAGAAGGAACATGCAATAATGTGCATGTTATGCATGTGATATTGCAGTACACTTATTTCTAAAGACAGATGTGTGCTACTCATGAATATGTTGCTATTGTTATCTTACATTTGTCATGGGTTTGAAACTGAGAAGTTCACTGAACTATTGGTAACGCCCTGCACGTTCGGCAAAAATATACCAGAAATTGAAAGATGCCCTTGATGAACAGGCATCATTTGAGATTGTAGGATAAGGCAGTCTAGGGCAACCTCTACGTGTCAACACAGTATGCTAGATGTACAAGTCTATTTAGTCTGCTGATCAATAAAACATGAGATGTTGCCATAGCAACTACCATATCCCACAGAGCGCCTATGCAACCTTTGGAGTGCAAGACCATTTCCGCACAGCAAGTATTATCGTGAAAACTGTTGCAGTTTTAACGAAGTTGCTTACCACTGTCTCATTCCTATGATTGATTTCTGTAGTCTCCGAATAACCTCCTTTTATAAAACTGCCATGACTGCATTTTCCGAAAGCAATGATTTGCTTAAGTCGAGAACATAGAGAAGGGGAAACAAAAATGCTCGTGAAGCATTTCAGCAGAGGAAAAAGAGTTTCACATTTGAATGCAAAATACATGCCTCCAAAACTCGGTGAAAATGTCCGGAGAGACTCTGAAATTAAAGTAATATATAATGAAATAGTTTGATTAATAGGGCCAGGCCCCTCTTAGCTCTGCTCATCAAACCCATATTCAGGCAATAACTAACTCCTGCTGCACATTCTATCCACGAAATTAAGAGGCATGTTAAAGTGGTTGGACGAACTTGACACCAGAAATGTCTCAACCAAACAGGATTTAAAGAAGTGCAGCTAATCACCCGCGAGGTTTATCCATAAGTTCAGATGCAAGCTGCATGGCTGACATCAGTTGAATAGCCAGGTCTTAACTCCCCTTCTGAACTCCTGCAGAGAGGTGAGGTCCGGAGATGGAGGGGAGGCTGTCCCAGTTCTTTGGGTGAGCCAGGAGAAGGAACATTCTCCACTATTGCTTCAGGGGATGCACTGGGAGGGGAGGGGTAGGTGTGAGGAAGAGAGAGGCAGCTCGCAGGAGTCTGGAGGGTTGGTGGAAGCTCAGGATGTGTTTGATGTATTCTCAGGGGTGGCCTTAGGCATGTGCAAGCTGTGCACCTGCACAGGGCCACCAAACCCCAGGGGCCTCCACGCCAATATATATCCTTAATATAATAATCCTCTGAGGATGGATACATATTTGCATGGTGGCCCCTTACAGGGATTTGGCGGCCTCTGGCTCTGTTCCACTTCCTCACACCCTGACCCCCCTCCAGATCTCCGGGGATCTCTGCCCCTCCCAGATCCCATCTTCCGGGGCCCCATACCTACGCTCCCTGCCCAGGGCCACCATGAGCCCAGAGCCACCCCTGGTATGCTCATCCTTGGTTGAACTTGTGCAGGACTTTGCAGGTGTGAGTCCGAATCTTGAACTAGCAACTCTTGTGGACGGTGAACCAGTGGAGTTTTTTCAGGTGAGGGGCGATGTGAGTGCGTCTGGGGAGGTGAGGATGAGTCTGGCCGCTGAATTCTGAATGGTCAATTTCTTTGGCTTATTAAAAGTGCTGTGGACAGGGTCTTGAGTATATTCCGCATAATAAAGTAGGACAGTCACTGTCAAATAACCTTGTTAATCTTAAACTGCATGCTCTTTCCCTCTCTAAACTCTCTCTGTAGCTGCCATTCAGTGGTACGACCTGAAAGTATTTTAAGGAAGCTTTTGAAAAGCCATTCAGTCTGGACTGGGAGTAAAGAAAAGAGTATTTAAATCAACAAGGAACGAAAATAAAACATTAGGAGTATTTTTTCAGCAAAGGTGTTCTCTTTATATCGAGTGTTGGTGAGTTTAGAGCAATGACAAATGACGAAGGGTGGCACCAAAAGAGGCGAGGCTAAAGCCGAATATGCATAGTTCTCAACATTATGTGCCCCAAAATACATTTGATTGTCCAGGTTTCAAGATAACCAGTTAGTGTTAAAATGATATAACATGAGCAGCCCTGAAACACATGATTGGAAAGAGTGTGTCTGTTGTTCGACTGTCAATGACGTATTGAACCTCACAAAGATATAGGGGTCTCCTATGAATATGTGCCGTGCAATCAAGTTTGCTACCTTTATGAGAAGTGGAAGAAGGATACCTGTAAAGGTCAGACCCACAGATAGAGAATTCGAAGGCCTGAACAAGTTATTGTAGCACCACGATAATGGGCCCGCCAGTGGTGGTACACAAAAAAGACCATACACTCTCTGGGGTAAATGATTATATAGGTTCATCCTTTACTCCATAGAATCAGAGGTTGAGTCGATTGAGGCTTGGGATAGGGATGGAATATATATCACCAATGGTTGGTGCCAAAGCTGGACTGGTGATGAGTTGGCAGCTGGAGCCGGTGGGGAGGTTTAGGAAGAGAAGCAGTAAATGGGAAGGAGAGTGGTACCTGATCTAATATATTTATTTCCACTCTAAATGTACCATAGTTCTGCAGATTGAAGGTCTGAATTACTTACTGATGTGTTGTTTTTGGTGAACAGTTTCTCGAGAACAAAATGCTTCCAATTTTACTGTACATAAAGCCTGCATTTAACACGTGAATTATCAGTAATAGTGATTTAACAGGTGGTTAGTTCCTGATAGTAAAGTATTAACCCAGAACAATCTCCATCATGCTTTTCAAGTTGGGTCAGCATTTCACAGTCTTAGGATCAAAGTTACAATGTTTAAAACATTAAACTGTTTTTATAAATATAAAACAATCTACCCCAGTGTGGAAACTGGCCCAGAGCAGGGAAGTCAGGTGTATCTTTCTCCGCAAGAGCAAGGAAAACTACTGAAAAGAGATTTAGTCCTGAAGCCAGGAACTAGGGTAAAAATATTCGTATCAGTTTGAGAAGATCCTTGGACCCTGGAGCAAATCCTACAGTCTAAATCACACAATCACACAGGTTTCGATGCAAGGTATGGCAGGAAGCATTTAAAAAGTTGACTCGACCCAATCACTTTTAAGATCATGGCTGATATGAGAAGATTTGCTCTTTAAAGTAGATAACATATTTAATTTAAACATATATAGCTTAGGAATAGTGGGATCCAAAGTTATCTAGCCAAAGAAGGTGAAATTTCAGTGCAACCCTTAACATGTTTTGCCATCCGTACTAAATGCCTGATATCCCTTTCCATGGTAAAGTAGGCTATTAGGCAGCTGCATTTGCTTAGAAACAATTCAATAGGGAAGGAGGAATTTGCCCTCATGTGGGTCTTCATAAGCATTCCTTTCATTGTTTGGGGTTCAGAAGCTTCATACCCTTGTGCTTCAATTGTATTCCTCTTTCAGCAAAAGCCATAACTAATTGACCACTAAAGTGCACAGCACTTTCCCTCCACAAGAGTTTTTGATGCTGAAGTGAGGAAAAACGATTATTTAATTGAGCCCATGTCAAAGTTCAGTTCACCGTTATGACTGTTGTTGAGGTACAGAGTTACTCAGTGGTAGACCACACGCCTGTTCTAAGGCACCTGTTTTTCACCTGTGGTCCAGGGCACACTGGGGGTCTGTAACGCATAGTCAGAGAATTTGCAACTGCTTGGAATGTTGACAAGCTCCAACCTTCCCATTAAAATTAGCATTTAGATTTTTTTCATATTTGCCTGGGAATTAAATAAATTATTTAATCATGTGTTTATTTTGTTTGATGAGGGCTTGTTTCCATACTTTGGGAATCGATTTGCTGTTTACATCCTCAAAATTGCTTAGGTTGTGCTCCTCAGTTTCCAATAATTACTCAGTGGGGGTCACTGGAACCAAATAATGATTCAGAGGAGTCCCTGGATTCCAGTAATGAAAATGTTTTGGTCCACAAGTGTCAAACGGGGAAGAATTATCGCTCTAAGTTGCACTGCATGTAGTGCAGATTCACTGCTTATACTGAAACATATTATGGGTTACAGTCTGAGAGTCTCTGGATTAGCCTTCATGCTATTGCACCTTTGAGAAAGTAGTCCCACTGTAGCCATTGTGCTGGTAAGAAAATAGCTCTAAAGAAGAAAGGCCAGTTGTACCAGCTGTCATTTTCACCATGACTAAAGAACCCACAGGAGTCCTTGACCCTTTTTGTGATCACAAGAAACCTAAGTTAGTCCCGGCTGGGTGTGGAGTCAAACTAGGTAGACATGAATACCTCAACAGGGCAAGGGAGGAAAGAAGTAATGCAAAGCAGTTGAGGAAGTATTCCAAAATTAAAATATACCACCCACTATTGTAAGCCTGGACAGTCCTGTGAAGAATGGGTTTGTATGGGCAACATCCTTTACAACAGAACTTTTACAACGCGGTACCCGTTACCACGCAGGTTTTACAACGAAAGTCGTAACAACGACTTGCGCTGGAAGGCGCTGTAGGATAGGGAATAGTTTAATTTACTATCCTAAACCTTCCCTACTATCCATGGGGACTGGAGTTGGAAGATTAAATTGAACTTTTCCACTATCCATCGCCCCCCAACGCAAGTCGTTTTAACGACTTGCGTTGTAAAACCTGCGTGGCAACGGTACGCGTGGTAATACCACGCGCTGTACCGTCATACATCCGTTTGTATTTACCTAAATAAAAAATCTTCAAATTTGTATTAAAAGAATCCCATGAAGGGTCCAATTTGAACATATCTATCTATGGAAACTAGACTGATACTGCTGTGTCATAACCCTTGGTACTACACCGTCTGTTGGTTCTCAACATCTCAGGTATCCCTTCATAAATAAAACCAGACTGCCACACAACTGGATTCGCAAGGAGGTAATGCACAATGGGGAGGAAGGTAGTGAGTGAGGGAGAAATTAACCAGAAATTGAATAGGGTAGAAATAAAGCTGGGGTAAAATGAGTTAGCGGTGAGGGGGAGGGGTAGGAAGAGTTTCTGGAAAATTAGGATGAGTGGGAAGGTAGTGAACAAACAGCAAGACAGTGCAATTGGGAGAGACCAGGAGAAAGGGAGTGGCTAGAGCAAAGATAGCAGACAGAGAGTGAAAAAAGCCATATGAATGAATGTGCTCCATGTTGCATGCTGAAAGGAAAATATTCATGAATCATGCAAAAGTAGAAATAGTTCCCTGATGTCAGCAGTGGAATGATATATTCAAACAATCAAAAGCAGGGTGAAAACTGAACTCTTTTAGGGTGGGACAGACAAACGATATGGGAGGGAAGCCATTGAATCAAGAACATAGATGTGGCCAAGACAGGACACACCCAAAGTCTAGCATTAGCAAGAGTTAGGCGAGCCAAGAAATGAAGAGAAAGACCTGAGCCAGAGCCGAGCCAAGGGTCTGGCCCACCCCGCTTGGCCACGCCCACTCCTCACCAAGCATATAAAGCGCGCCCTGATCACTAGAGCTGCACTTTACTTGAACCTCCTGAGGCGGAAGCCGGGAGTTACGCTAAGCCAAAAACTGCTATTTCTGCTTTTAAATTGTGATAATTTGTGTTTTTTAAACCACTTTGCGCCCACTCCCCAGCACCTACCTGATACTCCCCAAACAGCCGATCTTAATGCTGTCAGGGGCAGGAATCACTCGCACGCCGCCATCACCAGCCGCGAGGAGCCACGGACACGCCCACCCCAGTTGGCCACGCCCACTCCTCGCCAAGCATATAAAGCGCGCCCTGATCACTAGAGCTTCACTTTACTTGAACCTCCTGAGGCGGAAGCCGGGAGTTACGCTAAGCCAAAAACTGCTATTTCTGCTTTTAAATTGTGATAATTTGTGTTTTTTAAACCACTTTGCGCCCACTCCCCAGCACCTACCTGATACTCCCCAAACAGCCGATCTTAACGCTGTCAGGGGCAGGAATCACTCGCACGCCGCCATCACCGGCCGCGAGGAGCCACGGACACGCCCACCTCGGTTGGCCACGCCCACCCCTCCAACGCCCGATTTCCTTCCATAAATCATGTGTCAGTTCAGGCAGCGCAGCGGACGGGCGCAGCGGGCGCGCCAAAGGCAAGCCCGTCTGGGCCCGTCCGGGCCCAGCCAGACCCAGGCCCAGTCACTCTGCCCATTTCTGTCATGAAATGCCCGACCTACTCCCGGGATAGGCTTCTGGCCCTAAACACACAGAAACACCCCTCCTGCAATTATACCCATATGGGCGACAACCCATTCACCAGCTGCAGCTTCTGCAACCCCCCTGGCTCTGACTCGGTACCTGGTGGACTCCAACTAGGCCTACTTAACTGCAGGTCGCTCGTTAAACACGCGCATGAAATCAACCTCCTCATCCTAAACCACGCCACGGATATCCTGTTTCTCACTGAAACATGGCTCTCTCCCAACAATGGCCCTGACATAGTCCTCGCACTCCCCCCTGGCTACCAAATCTGCTCGCTGAATAGACCAGAGGGCAGAGGAGGCGGCCTAGCCATAATATTCAAGGACGTCTTCACCTGTAGAACCTCTGATGGCAATATCAAAGGATGTGAAAGCTGCCACTTCGCCATCCAAATCTCTCCAGTGACATCTTTGTCGGGACTGCTTGTATATCGCCCCCCCGGACAACTCGCCGATTTTCCCAGCAAACTCATCGACCATATCACCATTGAGTGCACGACCTCCTCCAATTATCTCTTACTGGGGGACCTCAATATCCATTTTTTGGACCCGGTCGACAAGCAGGCGACAGAACTTCTACAAGATATCACCTCCACTTGCCTTGGCCTAAAAAACCCACAGGCCACTCACGACAGAGGACAGCTACTCGATCCCATATTCACAAACATCCAAGATCTGAATACTCGCTCTCATGTCCCCCTTCCTTGGACCGACCACTTCCTGGTCCCCTTCGAATGGCCCATCAACATTCCCCCTCCTCAACCCCCCAAAGTCAGAACCCTTATCAGACGTTGGCATAAACTGGACCCAGACGAATGGGCAGCCAAACTAAGTGAAGACACCCCCCTCCCCTCTCATGACACCATCGCTGCTGATAACGAATTCAATACTTGGGTCACCCAATCTCTGGATGACATCCTCCCGAAATCTAGCACCCTGAAACGTACCAAGAGAGTCAACCCGTCCCCTTGGTATACCCCCGAATTAAACCTATTACGAAAGGAATGCAAGAGAAATGAACGCCTTTGGAGGAAAGATAAAACGGCAGTCAAGAAAGACATATTTCGTGCCTCCGTAAAATCTTATAAAATGGAATTACTCAATACCAAAAGCGCCTTCTACGAAGACAGAATTAAAAACGCCTCCTGCTCGGCCCATGAAACCTTCGCCATCCTTAAAGAACTCCTCCATGCCCCAGACCCCCCGCTAAACCTTTGGACCCCAAAGCAGCGGAAAGCAAATGCATCAAACTTGCCACCTTTTTTGACGAGAAAATTAAAAAAAACCTCGCGGCCATACCCCCCATCGTAACCAGCCACATGGCCGGGGTTCCTCCCAACTCTCCCCTCCACCTCTCTCACTCCCCTGATGGCCCCTCACCCTCCCTTGACACCTTTGGCCCAGTGTCTACGGATGAGGTAGCCGCATTGCTGGCCTCAATTAAAAGTGGCTCCCCCCGCGATCCCGCCCCTCTCCGTTTCCTGAAAAAAGTGTCCAGCACCATCATCCCCCCCTTACGTCGCTCATCAACTCCTCCCTCTCGCAGGGCCTAGTTCCCCCTAGCTGGAAAGCGGCAGTGGTCAAAGGCCTTCTAAAGAAACCTTCTTTAGACCCCCAGGACCTTACCAACTACAGACCTATCTCCCTTCTCCCAGGAAACAGTAAGATCACGGAGAAGCTAGTGAATAAACAACTATCACTATTCCTGGAGAGCAACAACTTACTCGGGGTTTCCCAGACAGGTTCCGTCCAGGCCAGGGCACCGACACCGCCCTCCTGGCAGCAGTGGAGAAGGCCAGAAGCATTCTTGACTCAGGAGGATCAGAGGCAGTGATCCTCCTGGACCTCAGTGCGGCCTTCGACACTGTGAACCACCACACCCTAATCCAACGACTGGAAGACATCGGAGTTAGGGGTACGGCCTTGAAGTGGCTAAAATCCTTCCTAGACGGTCGCTCCTTTCAAGTCTGGGAAAACGACAGCCATTCCCCCTCAATCCCCCTCCCTTGCGGAGTCCCGCAGGGCTCATCTCTTAACCCGACGTTATTCAACATGCATATATCCCCGCTGGAGAAACTGGTCAATCCGTTCGGCGTCTCGATCATCAATTACGCCGACGATACCCAGCTGGTGGTAACCCTCTCACACCCGCACCAATCTCCCTCTGACCTTCACAGCTGTCTCACTGAAATCCACAGCTGGATGAACTCCTCAGCACTAAAATTGAACAGTTCCAAGACCGAGATTTTGCTGCTTGGACATAAAGGGCCCTCCCTGCCGCCTCACATCTGGCCCAACTGCCTTGGTGACCCCCCTGCACCCAAGGAAGAGGTCAAGAGCCTGGGCGTATGGCTCGAAAAAGACCTGAGCTTTAGAACACAGGCCAAAAAGGCGGCGGGAATCTGCATCGGACTTCTCAGGGCCTGTAGAAAGGTCTTCCCCCTGCTCCCCGCGACCTCCAAGAAACTTTTGATTCAGGGCCTCATCCTGGCGAGGCTTGACTACAGCAACGCAATCTACCTGGGTGCCCCCGAAGCTACACTCAACACCTTGCAGAAAATTCAAAACGCCGCGGCCCGCCTACTGACCGACACCCCTGCCAGATCCTCGGCAAAACCAGCCTTGAAGCTTCTCCATTGGCTCCCAGTCAGAGAAAGGGTTGCTTTCAAGGCCCTCTGTCTGGCCCATAAAACTCTTCATAACAACGGCCCTCCCATCCTCAAGGAATTCATTATCCCCTACAAAGCGAATAGGGCCCTCTGTTCTTGCGGACAGAACTTCATCACTGTCCCCAGAGTTAAAAAAGCCCGGTCCGGAGGCCGCCGCTTCTCGGTTCACACGGCCAAATTCTGGAACAACCTCCCCCGGAGACTGAGAACTGAACCCAATCTCCTTCAGTTCAGGAAAGCACTGAAGACCCTTCTTTTCCCTGACTCTTAACCCCTTCCGTTGCTGACCCCTCTTGAGTTCAGGTTCTAGCGCTGGGATGCTCTAGGGTTACTACGCGCTCTACAAAACCTTAAAATAAATAAATAAATAAATCTTAGAGTCCCTTCAAGAGCTGTGCTCTTAAAATGCAAAATGCAGCACACACAGAAATTGCAAATCCCTTTTATTGATTGTTTATGTGCAGGAAGAGACACCTTCCTGCACAGGAAAACTCTGGCAGTAGGTGTCAGTAAAAACTGCTAAATGCTCCCCTCGCCTGGTGAATGGAGCATCAACTTTTTTTCCAAAAGAAAACTCCCCATTCAGGATTTTTTTTTGAAAATAAAAAAAGTACGTTTGATGCACAACTTCATCATGTTGACGGAGCCATGCACCAAACTTTCCAAAGCATTGACAGGAACCACTGTGACGGTGGTTCCTGCCAATGCTTTGGAAATGCCCGGAGGCTTGGCAGTCATTTCTAAATTTGGTGGGCTGAATAGTCTTGGCCTGGCGGACGTTAAGTGCTCCCCCGGGCCAATGTAGAGGACTCCATCTGTCAAATATAAATCAAACCTAGAGTGAAGAAGAATGCAAATGTATCCTACTCTGGCTCTTCTGCTTTACATCTATATGGGTAGTTCTAGGGCCTGACTGGAAACAAAATGTAGCTATGGAAAAAATATAAACCTCAACCCCAAACCTAAACTACCCAAAAAATATTACACTCTGCAGATGGGTTTGTCGAGTTTCTATCCCCAAGAACATTTGTATGAAATCTAAAGTCAATAGGTACACTTTACAGAACAATCAAAACTAGACCTAATAGTGGGACCTTCTCAGAGTCAGCACCTAACATAAAATAGCCCCAAATAGTAATATTACCCCAACTGATTTCATAGGGGTCAGCGCGCACACCGACTAGCACCCACTGTTACAATGCCTGTTCCCTCGGGAACTCAGTTAATTAAACAAAAAGCACAGGTGCACCACAACATATAGCTCAATGAGGGTCAATATAAAGTCGAGATTCCAATAAGTCACAGGAGTAGAGGTTCCTCAGTTAGATCTCTTTATTTCATTAGAAAAATAGAACACAATACATCCGACGCGTTTTGTCCCAGAATGGGACTTCTTCAGGGCTGTTGAAATACAAGCATATAAACAAACAGATATAAGAGACATATAGAAATAGTCTCTGTATATAAAGTGAGAAGAAGAGAGGAAAAGGAGAAGAGAAATGGAGAAGAAGATCAGCAGGAGAATAAAGAGAGAAGGGGAAAGGAAAGCTGATATACTATACTTCGCGAATCTCACCATCAGGGAACATGTTCATGAAAAACATGTTCCCTGATGGTGAGATTCGCGAAGTATAAGATCCAGGCTTTGTTCTCTCTCCCTCTCTTCTGTACTCATATTCCCTTGTGCATATACTTGTCCCATCATGGATTACATAAATCCAGCCACCTCTTATACATATTAGCTTTCCTTTCCTCTTCTCTCTTTATTTTCCTGCTGATCTTCTTCTCCATTTTTCTTCTCCTTTTCCTTGTGCTCCCGAGTGTCCAGATATAATATTTCCAACAGACACTTGGGAGCACGAGAAACTCCGTTCCTACAAGACAAATAAGTAACCCGGATCTGGGAAAACGAACGAGCCGGTACCTGAAGCGCACAATATTTAAACAGTGGGAGAAGCTTGCAAAGGGAACCATAAGGGAGAATATACTGGAGAAATAAAACTAATTCTCTCTACAACTGTATGAGGTCTAGCGCCAGACCCTAAAATCGCATGGATAAGGGCTTGAAGCAACTACGAATAATGAAGATACGTACTGATTGACAAGTATAGAGGAACCCGTTGAGCCCTAGATTACGATTAAAAATAGGAGCAATTGGGAATCCTAATTGAAAGGACGCTTATGAGTCCAAATAATAGCTAAGGAAGCACAGAAATACAATTTAAACTTAGAGACAGAGAAAAATAAATTGTCTTCACAAAGATGGGGTGAACCAACTGAAACCATCGAAACGCGTCAACGCTGTTTCAAAAGCACAATATAAGGACTGTCACGAATAAGCATAACATTGATTGTATCACTTTAGCTATTGTGTGTCCTAGAGTCCAATTGAATGTGCAATCGTTATTGACAAGGATTAGGTCTTACGTTTGTTCTGTCTCTTTCCCTTATTTTTGCTGGTCAGAAATATTTTTTAACTGTAAAATTTGAATTATTTGTACATTATATTGTATGTGCATTTTAATATGAAATGTAAATGATTTTAATGAGTTTGTTATATCAGTTATGCCGTAATTATATATTGTGTATAAATTGAATGTGAACTTGAAATTTATTTTTAAGAATAAAAGAGAATTCTTTTGAAATATGGTATTGTATTTTAGACTATATTAGTTGTTATTTGTAAACAGTGTATTTCATAGCAATTAGGCCAAGGGAATCCTTCCTTATTCTCGGTATATGAAATCTATGCAGACTATCTACCCTATGACTGACCTAAGCAGAGTCCACTCACTGATTCTTTAACAAAAATATATATATATTTTTCATTTCAGTCCACAGCATGAATCATGATACCGTACAGATCAATAAACTTCAAATACAAGAGAACTAGCTATAATCCAATACAAATGGTACCCAGATGTGCATAGGTAACATTAACCAATTAACCATATCCATAAAAGGGGGGAAAAGGAGAAAAAAAAAAAAAAAAGAAAAAAAAAAAGAAGATGACTCGAACAAGGGAAATTCCAGAGAGCTGTCTTTGATATTACAAACTCATGTGTTCAATCAAGGGGCCCCAGATCTGTAATCCTAATTGCCGTTTTCATTCACCTTTTAGAGAATAAAGACTATACTCCAGATTGTACTCTGCATAGAATTTAGCCCTCCACATCTCAAACGTGGGGGCATCGTTCTGTAATCAAACAGAAGCAATACATAACCTTGCCACTGCTGTGGCCATCAAAATTAAATACCTGGGGGCAGATTTATGTTACCTGGCGCATCCCCAGGGATGCGCCAGTTAACGTGCGCCACAGTGTGCCACAGCTCCACCAGCCATGGTGCGCCGCATTTATAATGCGGCGCACCATGGTGCAAAAGCGGCACAGATGCGTGACGCATCTGTGCCGGAAATGTGGCGCATTGCTGGAGTTGCGTCGCAGCTCCAGCAAGGCTCGGGGGTGCTGCATTTACACAATGCTGCATCAAGACCTACGCCTGCTTCAAGCAGGCGCAGGGTTTTGATGCAGCATTGGCCTGAAAGTGACTGAGTGAAATCTCATAGATTTCACTCAGCCACTTTCAGGAGGCGTTCCTGCGCAGGAACGCCCCCCCCCCCGTGCAGGAACGCCTCCTTATGGCGCAGGGCTTTACAAAGTGACGCATCTCCTAGATGCGTCACGTTGTAAATAGGGCGCATTGTTTGCGCCGCAGTTGCGTCAAATAAAGTGATGCAATTGCGGCGCAAGGGCATCATAAATCTGCCCCCTGGTTTTATAAAAACCCCCTGCCCCAATTATGCAACATCCCCTACACCCAATAACATTTATTCAGCCGAAATATTAATACCAATCCCTGTGATCTCAGTCAGAAACCTATCAATATGTCGTAACAGTTGAGCTAAGTTGGTGCACGTATAGAAGATATGAGCAATATCCACCTCTTCTTCCCTACAGCAAGATTTCCAATCATTAATGCCCCCCTGTTTTACCATTGTTGCGGGGGTATAATACAGTCTGTATATTTGCTTTTAGTGTTGTGCCCTTAACTTAGCAGAAACCAGCATTCTTTCGGCCATCTCTATTGCCGGTTCCATAAATACCCCTTGCCGCCCCAAACGATGGCTCTATTTAGATCCTTTGTTATTAAATCATGCTGCTGCGTATCTAACAAACAGTTGTACAATACATCTATCTTAGCATGGCCCCTTATAGCCTCAACCACGGAATTTGTTTCTACCCCTTTCAATGACTATTTGCAAATACTGAACATCCCTGACCTGTAGATATTTGGAAAAATCAGTTCTAACTAGGCCATATTTTTCAGTCAGAGAGACAAAAGATAAAAGGCCTGCAGGCACATAGAAGTCTCCCATATGCCTTATACCCATGAACCTCCATCTATCCATTGTCGAATCCCCAAAAAATGGCAGGTAGTAGAGCTGAAGCATCCGTAGGGGTATAAAAACATATCCCCTTGATGTGAAAACTGTTACTTACTGCCTTCCAAAATTTAAATGCGGATATCAAAACTTTAAACCTCGTTTTCTTATAACAGCTTGGTTCCAAAACCCTAAATAAGCAATTCTTAGCTGTCGCCCGAGCAGCATCTGTCCCCACTTTACATAAGTCAGCAACGATTGTTCCAATCCTAAAAAAGCCTGGAGCAGATCCCACAGTATTATCCAACTACCGTCCCATCTCCCTTCTATCAATCAATCAATCATCGCATTTATATAGCGCACTACTTACCCAGAGGGTCTCAAGGCGCTGGGGGAGGGGGATCTGCTACTGCTCGAACAACCAGGTCTTGAGTTGCTTCCTGAAGGCGAGGTGGTCCTGGGTCAGGCGGAGGTGGGTGGGAAGGGAGTTCCATGTCTTGGCGGCGAGGTAGGAGAAGGACCGAGGGCTGCGAGGGCGTGGCTGGTCGATCGAAGCTGGTGTTTGGGAGCGTAGAAGTTGAGGCGGCTGTTGAGGTATCCTGGGCCTTGGCTGTGTAGGGCTTTGTGTGTGTGGGTGAGGAGACGGAAGGTGATTCTCTTGTTGACCGGAAGCCAATGCAGATCTCTCAGGTGTCCGGAGATGTGGCTGCGACGGGGGATGTCCAGGATGAGTCGTGCTGAGGCGTTCTGGATCCGCTGGAGTCTCTTCTGGAGTTTGGCGGTGGTTCCGGCATAGAGGGTGTTGCCGTAGTCCAGTCAGCTGGTGACGAGGGCCTGGGTGACCGTCTTCCTGGTCTCGGTGGGGATCCACCGGAAGATCTTACGTAGCATGCGCAGGATGTGGAAGCACGACGAGGGGACGGCGTTGACTTGTCTGGTCATGGAGAGGGAGGAGTCCAGGATGAAGCCCAGGTTGTGTGCGTGGTCTGTTGGTTTGGGTGCGCTGCCTAGGGCGGGGGGCCACCAGGAGTCGTCCCAAGCGGCGGGTGAGGGTCCCAGGATGAGGACTTCCGTCTTATCTGAGTTCAGTTTCAGGCGGCTGTTCTTCATCCATTCGGCTACCTCTTTCATCCCTTCGTGAAGGTTGGCTCTGGCGGTGGCGGGGTTGTTGGTAAGGGAGAGGATCAGCTGGGTGTCGTCGGCGTAGGAGATGATGTTGAGGTTGTGCTGGCGTGCGATGTCTGCGAGGGGGCTCATGTAGATGTTGAAGAGGGTTGGACTGAGCGAGGAGCCTTAAGGGACGCCGCAGATGACTTCGGTGGCTTCAGATCTGAACGGAGGGAGGCGGACTCTCTGTGTCCTTCCAGCGAGGAAGGAGATGATCCACTCCAGTGCCTTCCACTGGACTCCGACGTTGCTGAGGCGTTGCACTAGGGTACGATGGCAGACAGTGTCGGAGGCCGCGGAGAAGTCCAGGAGGATGAGGGCCGCTGTTTCCCCGTTGTCGAGCAGCGCTCGGATGTCATCGGTGACTGCGATCAGGGCGGTCTCGGTGCTGTGGTTGGCCCGGAAGCCAGACTGCGAGGGGTCGAGGGATCCGTTCGTCTCGAGGAAGGCGGCCAGCTGCTTGTTGACGGTCTTCTCGATGACTTTTGCAGGAAACGGGAGCAGCGAGATGGGGCGGTAGCTCTTGAGGTCGGTGGGGTCGGCTGATGGCTTCTTTAGTAGAGCGCTGAGTTCGGCGTGCTTCCAGCTCTCCGGGAAGGTAGAGGTGTCGAAGGAGGTGTTGATGATGTCCCGCAGGTGGGGTGCGATGATAGCGTCGGCCTTGTTGAAGACGTGGTGAGGGCAGGGGTCGGTCGGCGATCCGGAGTGGATGGAGTTCATCGTGAGGACGGTGTCTTCGGTGCTGATCGGAGTCCAGGCGCGGAGGGTGGTGGTGGGGGGCGGTGGTTCGGTCGTGGTGTTCGTCGGTTGAGTGCTGAAGCTGTTGTGTATGTCCGCGACTTATTTGGCTAAGGTTCTTGAGCGGCACATCACTAAAATCCTGAGTACCTTTGTTGAGGCCAGTGGGTTCCTTGCCCCCTCTCAAGCTGGTTTCCGCCCCCTTCATTCCACCGAGAAGGTGGTGGTATCCGTTATGGACACACTCAGGGAGGGGCTAGATTCCAACCTCCCACAGGCGCTGATTCTCCTCGATCTCTCTGCCGCCTTCGACACGGTTGATCATATCATCCTTCTTTCCCGTGTCGAGGCGGCAGGTATCGGGGGTTCCGCCCTGACTTGGGTTAGGTCGTTTCTTAACGATCGTGCCCAGGCCGTCCATCTGGCGGACTTCTCCTCATCAGCCCACAAGGTAAAATGTGGTGTTCCCCAGGGCTCTTCTCTTTCCCCTCTTCTTTTCAACTTGTATATTTTCCCACTTATTTTTGCGTTACAACAGATGGAGGTCACAGTGTTTAATTACGCTGATGACCTCCAGCTTATTTTTAATTTATCCAATTCTTCTTCCTCTATCTCCAACTTCCAGTCAGTGATGGTATTCATCAGGGAATGGATGAACTCTAATCATTTGAAACTCAACCCTGACAAGACCGAGCTGGTCCTGACTGGTGGCAAACTCAACCCTTGGTCTTCTGTTTTTTGGCCCCCCTTACTCGGTTCTGCTCCTCTCCCTTCTTCTTCTGTTATAACCCCGGGGATCACTTTGAATCAGCACCTCACTCTTCATTCACATGTGAGCAGGGTGGTTTCAGCTTGTTTCTTTATCCTGCGCACCATTCGCAAAATTTCACGTTTTTTCACACTCCCAGCCCTCAAACTTATTCTTATGGCCATGGTACTCTCACGCTTAGACTACGGCAATGCATTATTTAATGGCATTCCCATCTATGCCCTGCGCCGACTCCAGCTGGTGCAGAACCAAGCTGCCCGCTTGGTTTTTAGATTACCCAGATCTCAGCACATCACCCCTGTCCTCTGCTCCCTTTATTGGCTCCCCATTAAAGAGCGTGCATTGTTTAAACTTGGTTGCCTTACCTTTCAGGCTCTTGCTGGGACAGCTCCGGCTTTTATTAAATCCCATATCCACCCGTACATTCCTAGCAGACACTTGCGTTCTTCCACCCTCTCTCTTCTGGTTGTCCCTCGCTTTAGGAAGAAGAGGACGGGAGGATGTAAGTTTGCTGTTCTCGCCCCGTCCTTTTGGAACTCCTTACCTCTTCCCATTCGCTCCTCGGTATCCTACATGGAGTTCCGGGGGAAGCTGAAAACTTTTCTATTTCAACAAGCCTTTTCAACCCAAGTCATTTCTGAGCTCGTAACTTGAAATTGAATTGACCCCACAGCGCCATGAAACCGTTTGGTATACGCGCGCTCTACAAATACTTTAAATTCAAATTCATATTGATGGTGCTTCAGCCTTATTACCTATATCTTCCCCAGTAAACAGAATACGCATATTTTGTGAAATACTTGCAAGATAATACAGTGTAAAACTAGGAACTGCCCCCGATTGTGTGGTAGTGTCATACATTTAAAAGCTCTACTCGACTTACTCTGAGCCCACAAAAATTTAGCACAGATATAGTGTAGATTTGCAGCTGTACCTGTGTCACCTCAAGTGGAAAAGCCGTAAAAATGAAGAATTTTAGGTAACACCATCATTTTCAAAACATTGCACTTCCCCACCAATGACCGATGCAGACATTTCAGGCGTTCCAGTGCTCGTTTAACCCCATCAAGTATCGAGGTCCAGTTTATCTCAACCAACTCCTTCAAGCAAACCCTAATTTTAACCCCCAAATATGTAACTTCATCATTTACCCTTGGGTATCCATGATAATCTTTGCTAGTACAGAGTTTCTGGGTTTTAGTCTGATTAAGTTTATTCCCAGACACAGTACCATATATATTAGCAAGGAACTCTTTTTCAGGAATAGTCACTGCTGGATATGTTATCACTGCCGCTATATTGTCTGCATAAGCCAGAACCTTAAACTGATAGTGGCCTAATCACTGATCTAATCTTATTACTATTTTCCTACATAATAATAAAGGGATTGATGTACAATGCAAACAAGAGCGGGACGCACGGACAACCCTGCCTAGTCCCCCTCTCGTGATACATACCGGTTTGGGCTCTTTGCCCATTATGCATATCTTGGCCGCAGGAGATTTATACATAATTTGAATTGCCTTAATAAACCCGGCCCCAAATCCCTCCCTACATAATACTGCCCATAAAAGTCCACAGGAGACACAGTCAAATGCTTTTCAAGCATCTAACAATACTAGACCCAAAGTAGAATGTGTACCTTTGCAAAGTCTAGCAGTGTAACAACCCTGTTAATATGGTTGACCGTGCCCCTGCCGGGAACAAAAAACATGTTGGTAAATAGAGACCAACGGAATGATAACCCTGCCAATCTTGTTGCCAAGATTTTAGCATATATTTTCCCATCGCAATTTAACAGGGATATTGGCCTATAGAAGCTCGTGAGGACGGAGGCTTATCTTTTTTCTTAAAAACAATGATATTCACCTTGTTCCAGGAGGGTGGAGCATTTCCATCCTGTGCCTGTAAAAAAGTAGCTGGGATATCGTTTTTAATCTCCTGAAAAAACATTTTGCAAACTTGCAGCAGCAATTTATCCGGGCCAGCCACCTTACTGTGTGCTAGTTACAGAATCGCCTATTCTAGTTCCTCTACTTTGATGGGGTCCTCCAATATCTCCTAATCTGATGGAATTAACATTGCAATAAATAATACCCGTCCTACACCTGATCGATTTTCAATATCATTCCCATTATTTAACTCTTTATAGAATACACAGAATACTTCCAAAATCTCATTGTTAGTATCCACAGTCCCCCCCTTGAGCCAGTCATAGTATTAATATGGTGTAACACTTCTTTAGATCGCAGCCTTTACGCAAGACACCACCCTGTATTTTCACCATACTCATAGATCTCCGCTCTAAAAAGTTTGGGGCAGATTTATGAGTTCTGGCACATCTCTGCAAATCAGCAGGGATGCGCCAGAACTGATGCGTCACGCAATTCCCTCCTTGCGGCACCACAGATGCGCCACATTTGCAATGCGGCGCACCATGGTGCAAGGAAGGGCAGATGCGTGACGCATCTTGTGGTGTACGGGCGGCGCATTGCTGGAGTAGCGTCGCAAGTGCGACGCAACTCCTGCTATGTACAGAGGCCACTCATACATAACGTGGTGCGTCACTCCTTACGCCTGCTTCAAGCAGGCGTAAGGATTTGACGCAGCAGCCTCATAAAACTGACTCAGTGAAATCTTGTAGATTTCACTGCGTCAGTTTTACGGGGCTTTCCTACGAGGGAACGCCCACCCTGCGACAGAACGCCCAATGTGGCGCAGGGCTTTACAACGTGATGCATCTGCCTAGATGGTTCACGTTGTAAATAGGTCGCAGGGATGCGCCACGTTTCCGCGCTGTTGCGTCAAGCAACGGCAGCATAAACGTGGCGCAATTCCGTCATAAATCTGCCCCTTTATATTTACTAGCGATCACCTTACTCCATACCGAGTTATTTTAAACTTACAGCGTGCTATCTCAGTTTGTAGTTCATCTACAAGAGCTCCAGAGGATATGCCTTGCATAAGTTCACCTCTGCTGTTCGAAGGTCATCAACCAATCCTTGTATTTCAAGTTTAAGTTTCCTCTGCCTGAACAATTCATAGCTGATAACTTCCCCCTGAAGCCCAGCTTTTAGAGCATCCCAAACTGTTGACTTGGAAGCTGAATCTCTATTGAGATCTGCAATAACCAGGTTTTAATATGGTTCACAAAGTGAATATCAGCAGAAGCTTCCTATCAAAAGACAAGGAGCTTACCGAGGTAATTCTAGAAATGATCAAAATGTCAAGCAATAGAGTACCGTGGTCAGCTGTAATCCATGGCCACATCTGTGTCCTCGCCCCAACTATAAGTGCCCCAGGGAAAAAAAAAATCTAATCTGACCAGTTTATTGTGTGGATGTGAATAAAATGTATATCATGGACCAGGATATTTCAGAGTGTGGCACACGTCACCTGTCCTTGATCCACCAGTAACCATTGCACTGCTCTAAAAACCTTTGTTTCCTCCCCTTATAGTTATTAAGGGTTAGCTCCGAATACTGACACCCTAGATGGATGTTAAGGTCCCCGCAGAAAAATAATGGGGTCAGCTAAGATGCAAGCTCTAAGTTTAATTCATACAAAACTGTTGACTCATTGCAATTTAAGCCATAGACTGAGCAGAGCACAAACTTGGCTGCACCTGCTACACATTCCGCAATAGCCCACCAGCCATGTGTGTTAGCCAATGCCCTCCCCGTACAGCAAATCCCCTGTTTCACCAAGATGGCTACTCTCCTGTTTGTAGTAGCCTGTAATGTACTAACTATTCAGGGAAACCCAAGTTCAGTCAAAATCCTCGGCTTAGTCCATGGTATATGTGTCTCTTGTAAACATAATATATCGGGTTTCATTAACTAAACATACGTTAAATGAACAAATGTGTGTCCCCGAGACTTTGCCCTACCCCATTTATAAAAAAAGGTTGAACCAGTCAACATCTTTAATGCTGCTTGTACCCAATAAAACATGCTCTAACTTCATCATGCGACAAATTGATTTTTCTTCCAGCATAACCCACCACAACCCATCACCCCACCTCTGCCCCCAAACCCCTCCACTGTGCCCACCCCAATACACCCATTCACCATCCAAAACACCCTCCTCGCCACCCTACCACACAAACAAGGCCACAGGGCTCATAGTCCCATGTGATGATAAGCTCCCATGCTATCCGGTAACCCCCCTCAGTTCATGACCCCTACCCACCCCAGCCCAGAGAAGAAAAACTGAAAAAAATATCACAATCTCTAAACCTTGAGTGGGGTCCTAAATACTTCCAACATAGACATCCTACAGCTACACAACCAAGACTATAAACCTACTGTGAACCCAGATATTCCCTTGCTTGCATCTCGGACATAAAAAAGCGCGTGTGCCCTTTATGCATTATTTTTAACATTGCAGGGTTTAGCAAAAAAACCTGGGCCCCCTTAGCTTGAAATGGTGTGATTAATTGACGCAATTGCCAGCGTCTTTCCACCATTTGATGGCAGAAATCTGGCCTAACAAAGAATTACAAGCCCTTCCCTGAGCTTCCTATCTGGAAGCGCTAAATCATATAATGCCTGGTGGGCCAGAAAATTATTTAAACAAATCAAAATAGCTCTAGGCCTAAGAGTTTGCCCCGCTTTAGCAGACTGTTGTTTAAACTAAAATCGGTGTGCCTTCTGGACTTCTAAATCCCAATTCCACATCGCTAAATTGGGGAAGGCCTCCATAAAAAGTTCCACCACAAATTTGCGAGTGTCTAACCCCTCGGAACCCTCTGGTATACCCAGAATTCATAAGTTATTCCACCATAGGCGGTTCTCCAAGTCAGAGAGTTTCCATTGTACATCCTCCTTATGTGCCCGTATAGATTTGGTAATGGTTTTCTGTGTTGCTAGTTCATCCTCAAGGGTAGATACCTGTGTCTCTGCAACATTAATCCTCTCTGCAAACTCAGTACACGATTTAGCAATTTGCCTAACTGAATTTTGCAATTTCTGACAAGCCCTGTGTCTTCTGACTCTCCATCCGAGTCTTGGCTCTATGGTCCAGAATTCGCTGATAGATCACCGCCAGGGAGATCTCTTCATTGGGTTTTTCCAGTAAGACTTGCCTATTGTATTAGACCCATTCTCCAACATAGACCCGGCAAAGAAGACTGACCCCATGAGAAGGTATCTACATCCTCCATTAGGTACATTGTTATTGTGGTAACCAGTTTTTTATGCGAAGTCATTGGCCACATGTCTAAGTTACAGCTGTCATCCTCTTCGAGCTGCAATCAATCAATCAATCACAGCATTTATATAGCGCGCTACTCACCCGGAGGGTCTCAAGGCGCTTGGGGGTGCGGTCCGCTACTGCTCGAAGAGCCAGGTCTTGAGCTGCTTCCTGAAGGCGAGGTGGTCTTGGGTTAGGCGGAGGTGGAACGGGAGGGAGTTCCACGTCTTGGTGGTGAGGTAGGAGAAGGACCTTCCTCCTGTGGTGGCTCTTCGGATGCAGGGGACGGCGGCGAGGGCGTGGTTGGTTGATCGAAGCTGGCGTGTGGGAGTGTAGAAGTTGAGGCGGTTGTTGAGGTATCTTGAGTCTAGGTTGTGTTTTGTGTGCGTGGGTGAAGAGTCGGAACGTAATTCTCTTGTTGACCGGGAGCCAGTGCAGGTCTTTCAGGTGCCCAGAGATGTGGCTGTGTCGGGGGATGTCCAGGATGAGTCTTGCTGAGGCGTTCTGGATTCGCTGAAGTCTCTTCTGGAGTCTGGCAGTGGTTCCGGCGCAGAGGGAGTTGCCGTAGTCCAGTCGGCTGGTGACGAGGGCCTGGGTGCCCGTCTTCCTGGTCTCAGTGGGGATCCACTGGAAGATCTTACGTAGCATGCGCAGGATGTTGAAGCATGACGAGGAGACGGCGTTGACTTGTCTGGTCATGGAGAGGGAGAAGTCCAGGATGAAGCCCAGGTTGCGTGCGTGGTCTGTTGGTTTGGGTGCGCTGCCCAGGGCGGGGGGCCCCCAGGAGTCGTCCCAGGCGGAGGGTGAAGATCCCAGGATGAGGAATTCCGTCTTGTCTGAGTTCAGTTTCAGGCGGCTGTTCTTCATCCACTCGGCTACGTCTTTCATCCCCTCGTGTAGGCTGGTTCTGGCGGTGGCGGGGTCGTTGGTGAGGGAGAGGATCAGCTGGGTGTCGTCGGCGTAAGAGATGATGTTGAGGTTGTGTTGGCGTGCGATGGCCGCAAGGGGGCTCATGTAGACATTGAAGAGGGTGGGGCTGAGCGAGGAGCCTTGAGGAACGCCGCAGATGACTTCGGTGGCTTCTGATCTGAACGGGGAGGCAGACTCTCTGTGTCCTTCCAGCGAGGAAGGAGATGATCCATTATAGTGCCTTCTCTTGGATTCCGACGTTGCTGAGGCGCTGCTCTTGGGTGCGGTGGCAGACAGTGTCGAATGCCGCGAAAAGGTCCAGGAGGATGAGGGCCGCTGCTTCCCCATTGTCAAGCAGGGCTCGGATGTCATCAGTGGCAGCGATGAGGGAGGTCTTGGTGCTGTGGTTGGCCCGGAAGCCGGACTGCGAGTAGTCGAGGGATCCATTCATCTCG
This sequence comes from Lissotriton vulgaris, assembly GCF_964263255.1. Taxonomy (NCBI): domain Eukaryota; kingdom Metazoa; phylum Chordata; class Amphibia; order Caudata; family Salamandridae; genus Lissotriton; species Lissotriton vulgaris. Next base: position 305,969,756 of record NC_141696.1, read on the forward strand.
AGGAAGGCAGCCAGCTGCTTGTTGACGGTCTTCTCCATGACTTTGGCCGGAAACGGGAGGAGTGAGATAGGGCGGTAGTTTTTGAGTTCGGTGGGGTCCGCTGATGGTTCTTCAGTAGAGCGCTGAGTTCGGCATGCTTCCAGCTCTCTGGGAAGGTCGCTGTGTCAAAGGAGGTGTTGATGATGTCCCGCAGGTAGGGCGCAATGCCGGAGTCGACCTTGTTGAAGACGTGGTGAGGGCAGGGGTCGGTAGGAGATCCGGAGTGGATGGAGTTCATTGTGCGTAGGGTTTCCTCAGTGTTGATCGGGGTCCAGGCACGGAGGGTGGTGGTGGGGGGTGCAGGTGCTGTCGTGGGGTGCGTTGGCTGTGTGCGGAAGCTGTTGTGAATGTCCGCGATCTTGTTGCGGAAGTAGGAGGCGAGGGAGTTGCAGAGGTCTTGTGATGGGGTGATGTCGTTGTTTCTGGCGCTGGGGTTGGAGAGCTCTTTGACGATGTTGAAGAGTTCCTTGCTGTTGTGGGCCTTGTTGTCCACTCATTCCTTGAATGCGGTTTTCTTGGTGGTGTGGATCAGTTGGTGGTGTTTTCGAGTGGCGGGGGGTCCTGGCTCAAGGAAACGGCGAGCTGGTCGGCTGTTATCTTGTTCCATCTTCTGCATGCAACCTGTTTGTGGTGGTGGTGGATCGTGTTTTTTCTGTAGCTAAAGAGGACGCAGCTGTGGTCCGTCCAGTGGAGTCCGGTAGCGTGGCTGAAGGTGATGTCTTTGCTGGAGGAGAAGACGGGGTCGAGTGTGTGTCCGGCGTAGTGGGTGGGGGTGGTCACCAGGTGCTTGAGACCGAGGGTGGCGAGGTTGTCCAGCAGGGTGGCGGTGTTGCGGTCGTTGTTGTTCTCCAGGTGGAAGTTGAGGTCGTCCCCGAGGAGGATGTAGTCAGCGGAGGGGAGGGCGTGCGGGCTGATGAAGTCGGCGATTTCTTCGCTGAATTGTGTGCGTGGTCCCGGGGGTCTGTAGATTAGGGTGCCTCTGAGGGTGGTCTTGGGGTCGGTGTGGATCTGGAAGTGCAGGTGTTCAGCGGTTGAGAGGGTGTTGTCGGAGTTGCTCGTGATGCGGATGGTGTTCCTGTGGATAATGGCGATGCCTCCTCCGATCTGGTTGCTGCGGTCCCTCCGGATGATCTTGTAACCGTCTGGGATGGCGATGGCGATGTCGGGCGCTGAGGAGGCATTCATCCAGGTTTCCGTGAGGAAGGCGACGTCTGGTGATGTTGTGTCGAGGAGGTTCCAGAGCTCCACGGCGTGTCTGTGGACGGAGCGGGAGTTGAGCAGGATGCACTTCAGGTGGTTGCTGCTGGTTCTCGGCTTGGGGGGAGCGGGTGCGGTGCAGATCCGACTGCAGGAGATCTTGCAGGAGTGGCAGCTGAAGGGTCCGTGGGTGCGCCTCGGGGTGGCTCGGTAGCAACCAGGGATCCGGCCGGTGTTGAGTGCGATGAGTTTGGTGGCGTCGTAGGTCCGGTGGGTGGGCTGGTGTCTGCGGGGGTCCGGGCGCTGGGCGCGGTCCAGGCGCAGATGGGCACAGACGTGTTTACCTTTGGCGCGCCTTCGGCGCACAATCGGCGCGCACGCTGCGCATCACCGCTGCGCGTACGCACAGTCGCCGTTTATGGCGAAGTGCGAGGGAGGGAGGAGCAGCTGGGAGGGCACAGAAGGAAAAGGGGGCGTGGCCGCACACACAGCGGCGGGAAGCGGGGAGCGGGGCGTGGGGCACAGGGGGCAGAGAGGGAAACAGCACAGAACTAACAATATGGGTAACAGCAACAAAACAACAATATGGGAACAGTACAGTATGAGGCCAAAGAACGAAAATAAAGCAGTCAGAGAAATCACAATCACGTTACTACAGCGGGGGGCGGGGTCGTCGGGGCGGGCTCAGCGAGGCTGAGGTCAGCAGCGGGGAGGAACGTACACGCTACAGCTGGTGGCCGTGCGGCGCGGGGGTATCCTGAGAACAGGTCACACTCACCTGCGCCGCACGGTCGCCATTTATGGCCAAGTGCAAGGGAGGGAGGAGCAGCTGGGAGGCGGGAGCGGGGAGGGCACAGAAGGAAAAGGGGGCGTGGCCCCACGCACGGCGGCGGGAAGCTGGGAGGGGACGGGGCACACGGGGCAGAGAGGGAAACGGCACAGAACTAACAATATGGGTAACAGCAACAAAACAACAATATGGGAACAGTACAGTATGAGGCCAAAGAACGAAAATAAAGCAGTCAGAGAAATCACAATCACGTTACTACAGCGGGGGCGGGGTCATCGGGGCGGGCTCAGCGAGGCTGAGGTCAGCAGCGGGGAGGAATGCACACTTTACAGCTGGTGGCCGTGCGGCGCGGGGGTGTCCTGAGAACAGGTCACACTCACCTGCGCTGCACGGTTGCCATTTATGGCCAGGTGCGAGGAAGGGAGGAGCAGCTGGGAGGCGGGAGCGGGGAGGGCACAGAAGGAAAAGGGGGCGTGGCCGCACGCACGGCGGCAGGAAGCGGGGAGCGGGGCGGGGGGCACAGGGGGCAGAGAGGGAAATGGCACAGAACTAACAATATGGGTAACAGCAACAAAACAACAATATGGGAACAGTACAGTATGAGGCCAAAGAACGAAAATAAAGCAGTCAGAGAAATCACAATCACGTTACTACAGCAGGGGGCGGGGTCGTCGGGGTGGGCTCAGCGAGGCTGAGGTCAGCAGCGGGGAGGAACGCACACGCTACAGCTGGTGGCGTGCAGCGCGGGGGTGTCCTGAGAACAGGTCACACTCACCTGAGCCGCACGGTCGCCATTTATGGCCAAGTGCGAGGGAGGGAGGAGCAGCTGGGAGGCGAGAGCGGGAAGGGCACAGAAGGAAAAGGGGGCGTGGCCGCACGCATGGCGGCGGGAAGCGGGGAGCGGGGCGGGGGGCACAGGGGGCAGAGAGGGAAGCGGCACAGAACTAACAATATGGGTAACAGCAACAAAACAACAATATGGGAACAGTACAGTATGAGGCCAAAGAACGAAAATAAAGCAGTCAGAGAAATCACAATCACGTTACTACAGCAGGGGGCGGGGTCGTCAGGGTGGGCTCAGCGAGGCTGAGGCGAGCAGCGGGTAGGAACGCACACGCTACAGCTGGTGGCCGTGCGGCGCGGGGGTGTCCTGAGAACAGGTCACCTGCATACTACTACCCTCTCTACCAACGCTGCCAGGTGATTCCCTTCCTAAGCGTACACTAGAGGCAATATTGATGTCATCATCTGATGAGTCAGAGGGGTTGTACATTCGAAAGAACTTCTCTCCGGAGTCACTTTATTTTCTGATGTCTCGAGAATTAAGGAGAGTTTTTCTCCCCCCCCAACTCCGCCAGTACCCTTTGATATCTCCCCATCAGCAGGTGAAACGGATGAAGGTGCCAGTTGAAAATCAACTGCTAGTTCATGGAGGTCTATATGACCTATATTAGCTATATTAGTACTCCTAGTGAGCGGGGAGGATATGTTGCCAGACCCCCTCATTTCTAGAGATCCCCTTCGGAGTGTTTTGGTCAGTTTTCCCTTTATTTATTTATTTATAACAACATTTGTAGAGCGCGAACGAAGGCCCTAGGGCATCTCGGCGCTGATAACTGAAATGTTTAACCCACAAGGGGTGCTGAGGTAAAGAATCAGGATCATAGGTTAAAGAGCCAGGTTTTCAGATTTTTTCGGAAAGACCAGAGGGAAGTGCTGGCCTTGATAGAGAGAGGGAGAGTGTTTCACAGCTTCGGTGCCGCTACAAGAAATCGTCTGTCACCCCAGTGGACCGTTTTGGTTCGGGGGACCACCAGATCAAAGGAGCTAGAGGAACGCAGTGTTCTGGAAGGGCAGTAGGGGGTCAGGTTCTGTTCCTCTAGAAGGTTTTTCCCCATCTGAAAGCCACCGTCACCTTAAGCTTGTGGGACCACCTCTGGCTGATTCACATTAGCCTGTGCTGAGTCCTGCATAAATACTGACTTCCTGCAGTTCGCGGACAGAAACAGCACTGGAATCTTTCCCCCCCCCCGCTCACCTCCAACTCCTTTGTCCAGTGTATCCAGTTTTGCTGGCGCTCCGTCTAATAACTCCGCACCATTAGGGTGCATCCCGAGCCCAACCCCGCCACCACCAAGACCGGCAGCATCTCCTGCTGCCCACGATTTTCCTCCACTAGCACCTTTGGGCAGCATAGTTAGGCAGGGACTATTTAGCGGTATCACAAACACGCCTCCACCTGAATCCGGCACCAGCCACTGACACCGAAAGCCAAAAGCACTCCTGTCCCACCAAATCTGCAAAAAAGCTCCAAATCCTTGAAGGGAAAACACCCAAACGACGTCACCGGGTACAGGCAATAGTCCGATAACAGTCCAAGATATATATTTCAGCCACGTTCAATACTGCTTAAAACTTTTACGGGGGGAGACTGGTAGCTGCCTCAAACATTCGACCCAGCAGATAACATCTTGACCTCTGTCCACACGCTGATTCTAAACAAGATCTATCACACTTAGGTTCTGTCTTACCTGAGAGTCTGCTATATCGCAGGGCCAGAATTGATTTCGGCGCACTAACAGAGTTTTGATAAAGAAATAGAGTGTTAACTGAGACCTACAGAAATTGCAAAAAGAGGCCATCATGCTACTAGACAAAACAAGTTGGATTGACTTGATGCTTCTCGCCTGTTGTTTAACAAAAATAAGAGCAACCCCAATGTCCATGTGAACATGGGTATCAAGTATAACTTGGAACAGGCGTTCAATAAGGAATTCATTTAAGGAAAAAATACAATAACACATAATATTTTTGTGTGGAATTAATCTATATCAACATTTGATTTTTTATTTTGTGACAGACAAAATTATGTCCCAACTGATCTATATAAACATTGATCAAAAAGAAAGAGCCAGTATCTTATGTTTCAATTCGATTCAGCTGAGCCACATTTTATTTCATTTGCAAGACACTAGACAGTCTTAACATTTGCAATGTGTGAGTGATGTCGGATATCTTTGTAAAAAAGAAGACAGCAAACCCCAAGTTGAAAGAAACCAATACTAAAAATGGAAAACAAGGTGGGCGGTCAGTTGTACAAATGATATGGTATGTTGGTTATTTAATCCGTAAAATAGCCAATTCTGTTAATCACAATGTAAGACACAGAGTTGAATTCCTAATGTGTCATCTACACAAACAGGTTGGTTTTTGTCTTTTTTGTTTTTCAATGGCGTTTCAACCCTTTTTGCTTACTAGGGTCTCATCAGAACTATGATAAACCTGGGGGCTAAGGTATATGTTAAATTACCATGCTGAATTACTAAGGGCCTAATTAGGATCTCGGTCAGTAAGCCTACGACAGCTTGTCAGAGGCTTATCGAATGACATCCCTGGTTTGAATTCCTATTGTCTAATTACAATGTAGGTGGTTGGAATTTAAACTGGCCGGTCATTACAGCTGGATTCCAATGGGCTCAAGGAGCCCGTCAGCCAGTCAGAACAGCAACGTAATTCCTTAAGGATGGTGTTTCCTCCATTGGTATTACCATGTCAGTTTCCAACAGGCTTTTCATGTCAGGCTTTCAGACATGACAAGCCTGTCGGGAAGTGACTTAGGGGCCCCTAGTAGGCTCCCTTGCCTCAGCGGCCTCCTGTTGGGGGACTGGGGGGCACCATAGTTGCCCCCCTGTTAATCCCTGCACTGTGTGGCAGGCATCATGAGGTGCCTGCCACGCGGTGTAGGGATAGAGGTGCCTGCTACGTGGTGCAGGGATTAACTAAAGCTACAATTTCTCTATGGGAGCTTGTTCTTCAGCTGGTTTCTGACTGCACCGCAAGCTCCCATAGAGAAATGGGAGCTATCAACCGCACCATGCACAGTCACATCGTAATTGCGGAGTCCGAACCGTCGAACTATGGTTGGTTGGTTCCACTTGCCCTGCGATGTCGATCGGAGACAACTCTGACCGACATCGTAATCAGGCCCTAAATGATCAAAGGCAAAAGATGCAATAAGAAAGATACATACTGGCTGAGTATATAGTGGTCTCGTCCAAAAATCAGATGACAACTGAATTTTCCAGTGATCTGGGATGTTCGCAGGACCAACGGGTGTTATTCATTGGAGTGCTTGGCTTGCAAATAAAGATACTTTTGAGCTAATGATAGCAGAGGCCAAGTGAAGGATTATCCCCTATGCAGCCCTGCAAATATAAGGATTGATAGGTATAGTATTGTGCCAAAAACCTTTCTAGAGAATAGTAACACTTGTGTGGGGGGGGGCACCTTGCCTAATATACGAGTGATGGGAAGCTTTCACATGGTAGTTGAAAGGGTGTAGCTTGAGGTGACCCTGCTGCAAAAAAAAGGGCACAGTCTTCACTGCTATGTCAGAGACAGTGAATTAAAAGAAACAGTGTTAAATACAGTAAAGATTCTCACGTAGTTCGGCTAACTAATTATCCAATCTGCCATGCGAGTATTGGAAGTGTACGATTTTTAAGTAGCCCTGCTGGAGAAAAACAGGGAACAAAAAGGTTCTACATAAATGGAAGTGAAACTTGCAGTAGGGCTGTACTGAACACAGTAAAAAATCTCACTGTGATTCTGCCAATGTTCTTCCCACAAATTCAACATTATTTCAATCTCCCGATCTGAGATGGTTTCAGCAGCAGTGACTCTCTGAAATGGGCTGTCCACCAGATTATAAATGTGGGCCTTAGTCATAAACATTTGTTCTGTTTTTTAGTATGTAAAACATCCAACAAGTTTTTCTACTTTGAGCAACAAGGTAGCATTATTGAAAAGCCATAATAATATAATGTTATGTAACATCAACACTAAATTATTATATTTTCATTATTTGTTCATATATTTATTTTTCATATGTTTAAGTTACACATTTTGTGCAATAATCCACAGTTATGACTAATCAAATGTTTGTTCCATTGATATGAAATATTGTGCTCTCTGCTTTCTGACCGTCAGCCAGTAAATAGTAAACTTCATTGGCAGAACTCATTGCCAGCTATATCCTTTTCAAATTCAAGCAACAAAGGAATATGCCAGTTAATGCAGGTTATTTCAAGTAGTCTCTAATATTAGAAACAGAACAAGAATATGTATGGAAAAAAGAAAACAAATTATCTTTGATCTCAGAATTAGTCATTATAAACGTCAGCGGGGCGATTCACAATGGCATTTCAGAGTAAGCATAGCAATACTCCTTTACTACACTTTTATTTTCTCCTACATTCCTTTGTGAATTGGCATCAGAAAATCTAAAATTGTAAACAATAATTGAATATTTATATATATTTAGTGCAACTGGAAAAAACTATGGAGCTTAATCTGATGTCGGTTGTTGGATCGTCAACTGCTATTGTGGCGGTCAGGAGACCACTATACAAGCAGTTGGCAGTCAGACTGCCAAATTTGATGCAACCACTGTGCTGATGGCGGGAAAGTGCTCTTTAACATGGTGGTTTGCGCTGCAGCCCAGGAAAAGTGTTAAAGAGTACCCCGTGCACATCCATGCACCGTGTGCTTTGCACCATGTGGTGCATGGCACACGGTGCATGGATGTGCATGGGAACACTACATGTGCCCCCAGGGTCACTTTGCAGTGACCTACAAGTGTTTGGGGCCCCAAAGTCCCTTTTTGTTCGATAGCGGTTCGACCACTATGAAAAGGCTGTCGGAAACGGACATTGTTATCCTGATGTCGGTGCCAAGGCAGGCACCATGGCTGTTTAGGGATCACGACTCTAAACGCCGCTTAGTTGGGATCACTGATCCCAGCAAAGATGACGGTCTCCCCACTGACAGACAAGGGTCCGACAGCCTGCATCATAATGCTGCGGCTGAACAGAAGGGGTGTCTGTCGGTCGGACTGCCACGATGGCCTGTCGGTGGTAGTATGACTGACAGAAGAATAGGGCCCTATGTGTTTTTTGCACTTTTTCTAAATATAGGTTGGCCAAATGCCACCACATCACATGTAAAACAGAATTGTGAATTGGCCCCCAAGGAATTGTTTTAAAAATAGTTACAATGCAACATGGCAACACACATACTACTAGGATTCCAAACACAATTAGTAGTAGTATATAAAACACCTTTTGCTTCCAGTACGGATGAATAGAATACGAGCCGAAAGTGTCTGAATGTAAGGTATACATACCCAAAATAGGTATGATTATATCTCACCACAGAATTACACAGAGTGTCCTGTATTTATAGCAAGACTCATCCCATAAGCCTATCAATTGCTTATATCTTGAAACCCGCGATGTTGGCTCCACAAACACCCGACTCTTCCGGCTGGAAGTTATTGGAAACATACATATGTGCAACAGTTCGTCCTGATGATGGTCCTGAGGATCGTTTAGACCGACGGGGGACCGAAACATCGACGCTCAACATCGTTTTGCTCATTCAATCATTTCTGTGATTTTGAAATTTGATGCTTTGTAGTATAACATCTACGTTATGTATGGTATTCTATTTATCCGTACTGGAAGCAAAAGGTGTTTTATATACTATTACTAATTGTGTTTGGAATCCTAGTTGTATGTGTTTTGCCATGTTGCAATTGTATTAAAAACAAAAAAAGCACACCATTTCAATTTAATACTTGTGTGGCATTTGTATAATCTTCCCTGCATTGGTGGATTAATGATCACTGCTGTGACATTTTGAAAATTGTAATTATTTTTAAAACAATTCCTTGGGAGACAATTTACAATTCTTTTATTGATGATACCCAGTCCTCATGGGATTATTGGGTGGCCCTATTGTGTTCAAAACCACATCACATGAACACTACTTTTCTATTCCTGGATTTTGCTGTCTTATGTCCATTGACAAACCATGGTTGTCTGTGGTTTAGCCAAGATCATTCAGAGGTAGTCAATTTTGGGCCAGAAATAGTTAAAATATAAAATGCCCTAATGTCCTTGCAGAACATTCCAGGGCTGATTCCCAAAGGCAAGTAAGAGTATGTAAACCAGTATTCCTGTATTATTTTTATACATGCTAATACATGCCTTTGTGAATCAGACCCAAGCATCTAAAACAGAAATGAAATAGTGTTATTCAGGGAATACTCATCTTCAACTAGTTAAAACAGAAATGACTGTGTCCTCTTTCCTACTTACTAGTCGGATGTTGGCCGTTTTAGGGCAATATGACAAAGGCATATAAGAGTACCTAAACCATTATTTTATAGTACTACTTTTCATACTCTACATCCTCTTGTGAGTCCGTCGACCTGTCTCTCCACAAAAAGCTTCTTAACCAGGCTGACATTCTTCTTCTTTATTTCTCAAAAATGCCCCAAAAACTGTTTTAATTATCCAACTAGAAATATTTACAGAATTTCTGTAACATACTTCAATAAAGCTCTAGAAAGTGTGTCTGGTTTATTTTAATTCTTTTTTTAAACATTTTATTAATTGTATAGCATCAATTGTCGGTTACATCATGCAACATGCTGATACAGTGTGATTAGAGTATACCAACTCGATCCCCCACCACATATTAGCAACATTGTGGTGTAGATATAGGTATGTAACAAGGTGGAATAACAGTATACAATGAACAGTTTGCAAGCCAACTCTTTTTGAGCCTCAAGTGGCTCTCAGGGCTTCCCAAGATTACAATGCATAACAGTGCATATGTCATGTATCTTTGCTATTTGCTATTCGCCTACATTATCCCGAACGGATATACCCATCTCTATATGCAGATACAAGAGCATCTGTCTCCACGCTCTTAGATCATCTTCTAGCTTCCTGTGCCACATAACATTCTGATTTCTTCTGCAGTCGCCCACTCCAGCATGTCCCACAACCATTCCCCATGACCAGGCGGGCATGCATTCAGCCATTTAATAGCAATTTGCCACTTGGCAAGCACTAGTCTCAGAAATTTACTGCTCAGTTTTCTTTTGGCAGGAGCCAGGAGAAGGTCTAACAACACTTCGCAGAGCTACCTTTAAACTCCCATGCAGTAGCTTGTTTGAGTGTCAGCAGGACCTCTGTCCAGTATGGCTCATTGTACGTGCAGTGCCATACTATATGCATGAAGTCAGCCGCAGAGTTCTGCTCCACAGACACCCGTCTGATCTCGCTGAGTAGATAACATGCAAGGTCTTGGGGATGAGGTACAATTGGTGAACATAATTACATTGTATGAGCTTAAACCGAGCGTTTGAACTAATAATAATTGTTTCCTCATGGACCTTTTGCCAATCTTGTGGGGTGAAGTCCTCCCCTAAGCCCTCCTCCAATCTAGAGTATGCTTTTGAAGTAACTGTCTGAGCATTGTCCCATATTGCTCTGTATAAGTGAATAATAAGTCTCCGGGCCCCTCTTATGTCAAACAATCTATTCAATGTCTGGGAAGTGGCAGGCTCTTCCAGAAAGTCAGGCCAGAGCTCACAGGCAGTGACCGACATCTTGTTATTCTGTAAGTATTGTCCCACGCTAAGGTCAAATTAGTCTGTTGCGTCCTCCAGGCTGATGAATTGACCCAGGTATAAGTCGCCTAGCACCTCACAGTCTCAGTTTATCCATTTTCCAATTGAATTGATGTTTTCTATATCTACAAAGGGCTTGAGTGCCCATATTGGCAAATCTCATGCAAAAATGGCCCTGCTGTTGTGACCACTCGCTCCCAGATAGGGCTCATCTGCCTAACCAAGTATGGGTAAGTGTCCGGGATGCGTGCCCCAATCATGAGAGGCTCCAGTAGGCCTTGTAGACCATCTAGGCATCCAAACAGCCTCTCCTGCAAGTTATCCCCGTCATCAAACTAGTGGATTGCATGAATGAGGTTAGAACTCTAGATTTGGGACTTCAATGCCCACTCTTTCCCAGGGTTGTTGCAACATACCAAGTCCAATTCTTTTCTGCTTCGCGGACCATAATAGATCCACAAGGAGGCTGTCTAGCTCATGGAGGTACAGTCGAGTGATCTCATACAATGAGCCCTGCATGGCATATAGGTAGCGGGGCAATATCACAATATTGACTAGGGCCATCTCCCCATCAGTGTTAAAGGAAGGTCTTTGCAGAGTTGGACCCTACCTATGTTCAAAACCAGGAATCCCTGCCTCTCTGTTTTTGTCTTAATACCCAAGTAGCGGACCCCTTCCAGGCACTACAGCAATGGAGTTGCAGGCACAGTATGGGGTCCAATATTCGCCAGTGTCCCAAGTGGCATAAGTCATGATTTGCGGGCTTTCATCAAGAGCCCGGTGACTGACACAAACTCAGACAGTTCCATCTGCAGTATCGCCAGTGCTTAAGCTGTTTCCCACAGACACACCAGGGCATCATCGGCGTAGCGCAATATTATATGCATAGTTCTCCCTATGTCAATTCCCCATTGCATAAGCCTGCATCATAGCAACACTGCAATCTGTCACTGCAAATAATAGCAGAGATAGGGGGCCTCCTTGCCTCGTGTCGCGGCTAGCAGGAAAGACACAAAACATAACCACCAGTTCAGACTCTGACGGTCGGTGCAGTATAAAATAATTTTATCCATGCAATAAATTTGGGCACAAAACCCATTTTCTTCATGACTTGTCATATGTATGCCCACACTACCGAATCTAAGGCTTTTTCTATATCAAGGAATGCAAGCCTGTATGGTAAGATGGTACTCCTCCTAGGGATGAACCCACATTGGTCTTCATATGTAAGTGTAGGTTGGTATGGAAGCATTCAGTATGCCAACAGACCACTCAGTAGTTTGGTATCCACAGAAAGCATCGAGAGAAGTCTGTAATATAAATTCTCAAATAGTATCCGGGAAGTGCCCACTCGGTAAGCCTCGCCGTATTCCTCGAACAGCCTATCTACAATCAAGTCTGCAGGTTTATGATAAAATTCTGCAGGCAAGCTGTCAACCCCTGGCATTTTTGCTGGCGTTTGATTTTTCAATTAGGCAGGAATCTCGTCCTTAATCAGGTGCACCTCAAGTAAAGTCCACCCAACTGGGGTCTGGCGTTGTTGTTTACGGCACATATAAGTCAGTGAGATAAAGTCTCATCAGCTTATATATAGCTGCCTGTGATGTGAGTAATGTGCCCCCTGGGTCCAGCAATGCCAAGATGGGGTCTCAGGAGTTCTGCTGCCTCACCAATCTGGCTAGTAGAGCCCCCGTCTTGTCCCCCTCAGCATGTAGTCTCTGTTTGTGGGCCCTATAAGTGTATTTTTCCAGTCGGCGCCAGTCATTGAGTACAGCACTATGCAAGCAGCACCCCTCATCTAATCTAGAAGGTTGAGTCAGGAGCATTCGGGAGCATCTTTTCTACCTCCATTAGTTTGGGTTTGTCTTGTTCAAGGTCACCTAGCAATTGTTTTTGCCCTCCTTATGATTTAATAGTACACACTCCCGAAGTGCCACTTTCATAGCTTCCCAGTCATAAGCCCTACTGATAGAACTTCCCCATTTTTTTGTGGAATTAATGCCCTAGGGCATTCTAGACCATGGCCAAAAATGGTGGGTCCTCCAGTGCCTCATCAAGTAGGTGCCATTGTGGTACCGCTGGGTGCGGTCGTTCCCATGTCAGGAAGAGCAATATGGGGGAGTGGTCAGAAAGATACCTCACCAGATATATCACCTCGCAAGTCAGAGTTGCAAGGCCTGGAGTTGAGAGATAGTAGTCTAGTTTGCTATATGTAGACACGCTGCTGGTGTGTAGCAAGATAATATTCAAAGCATTCAGGTGCCTTTCCCTCAATACATCTCTTAACCCTAAGTCTTGCATCAATGTCTGCAACTGTGATGTCATGTGGGGTTTTGCATGTGTTCTGGGAGGCTCACAGTCCAGTGCTGGGTCAAGTACCCACTTACCATTGCCTGCAAGCGATATGTCATAGGTTAGGTATGGAGTTGCTACAGTTACCACCTCATTAAAGAACTGTCGATGATCTTCATTCAGAGCATATACCGAAATTAGACAGACATATCGTCCATCTAGCACTCCAGACAAGATCATAGAACTGCAGTCAGTGCCCACCACATGGCCCTTATGCTGAAATGGCACTCCAGGGGCCACCCAGATGAAGGTACCCCGCACAAACCTCAAGTGTGATTTTGCATACAGCTGACCCCTCCATCACTTACGTAGTGCCGGAAGACAGTCCCCCCAGACATACAACTCCGCAGAAAGGCAGCGGCGATACAATATCTCTTAAGGTATGAATACACTCTTTGACATTTCCTGAACCGTGCTAATCGACATCAGGAATTTAAATGTCTTATCTACCTGCAGGAGCTGGTCCAAGTTTGGACAAAGCTCCAGGTAGCGCCTTATCACACCCTTACCCTTCCATCCACCTGAGTTACCCTTGCCCCACCGTGTTGAAAGAAGAAAATAACTTTCCCAGAAAACTGCCCCCATCCCTTGGGCAGTACCACCAACAGGTCCTGCCGTACATCAAGCAGCATTAAAAACTGCTGGTCTCTCCCCATACCCAACTCTGTACGCATGAGTATATTCAACTAAAAACTTGAGATAACAGTTGTGCAATGCTAGGGGTCAGTGCTGCATGACCAGCACCAAGGAAAGGAAGACTAGAAGAAAAACCTCTTGACCTGTTTAACCTACCTAGCCCACCCGGAATCCATCATAGGGAGTTTTAAAATCATATGCAAAGATGTGGCAAAACATCTGCTTAAATCAGTAGAAAAAACGAATCACCCTGAATATAAATGGTTTGATTCAATGGGCCAGATTCACAGAAATCACTTAAGACAAAATCCTAAACTTACTACCATTTTGGTATTCACAGAAGACACTTACTCATTTCGGTATTCACAGAAGTTAGGAGTCCTAACTTTACTACTACTAATTTGAGAAAAATCCTAATTTTAAGACTTCTGGTATTCACAGAAGGCATCTAGGAGTCCTAAAGTTAGGAGTCTTAACTTTACTACTACTAAATTGAGAAAAATCCCAACTTTAAGACTTTCGGTATTCACAGAAGGATTTAGGAGTCCTAAAGTTAGGACTCCTAACTTCTGTGAATACCGAAATGAGTAAGTGCCTTCTTTGAATACTAAATTGGTAGTAAGTTTAGGATTTTGTCTTAAATTAGTTGTGTGAATCGGGCCCATAGTGCTCAGCAGCAAATTGAGCTTTAAGAACAGCATTAAGCACAGTACCACGGGACAGGGCCTTGATTAAGGAAGCTAGACGGTCTTACAAAAACACAATAGAGCATAGAAAAGAAGAATTGAGACTCCAGGCCTGGGAAGATTTAGAAAAGGCAGGAATGCTAAGAGATTCTAGGTCCTTATGGAAGATGATCAATCGTCCACTCTCCATGCATGTAAGCAGGAATGTGGAAACTAATATACCAGGTTTAGCTTGGGAGCCCCATTTTTCTAAGATTTTTACCTCAAATTATATCAGTCCACAGGTCAGTCAGTCAGATATGTTTTTTAATTCTGAATCAGCCTGGCAATTAAGTGTATCCCTAATTTTAGGGGAAGTGAAGGAGGCCATTAGAAAGAGCATTGCCTCTAAAGCCGCAGGCCTAAACGGGGTACCTTTGGACCTCTTTAAAAGAAATCCGTCACTTAGGGCCCTGTACTATTAAATGCTTTTAGAGCTGCCATAACGGGCCAGACCCCCCAATCTTGGAAGAAAGCTGTGGTAGTGCCAATATTTAAAAAGAGAAATAGAAATGATCTGACCAGTTACAGTATGAATTCCCTTATGGATGCCACATGTACGGTGATGCGAAGGGTAATCCTGGCACGCTTGGAGTCAAAAACAAACAAAGCTGGGCTAATATCCCACATACCTAATATGGGTTTAGGAAGGGAATGGGAACTGTCAAACAGTGCCTCAACTTGTCGATAATCATGGGCAAGTACATGAAGGCCAGGGGGCATCGATCCACCTGGCCTTCATGGAGTAGTCCATTGCCTTCAACACAGTGTGCAGGAGCAAGTTGTGGGCGCTGATGGAAGATCTGGGCTTTGAGGAACCATTTGTCACTCTCCTCCACAGGCTACATGCTTCAGCCTCTGTAGTTATCCGTTATGGCCCAGGGGGAGAGAAGACCAAGCCTATCGCTTTGACAGAGGGGTTGGCAAGGCTGCATTCTAGCCCCGTTTTTATTTTTGGTCTATACAAATCGGCTGGAGCAGTTTCTGTTAAACAAAGACTTAGACTTCCCAAAAATAGCAGGTGCCCGAGTACCCTTATTGTCGTATGTTGACAATACGGTTTTGATGGCCTTGACTGCCAATAGCCTTCAGGGATGTTTAAATGCTTTTATTGAATACATGACGTCACTAGACCTGAAGGTGAATTATAAGAAATCCTTTGTCATGGTATGTGGGCCAAAATTAACAAAAACACGAAAATATACAGTGAATGGGACAGTTATTGAGAAGGTAACATTTTTTAGCTATTTGGGGAATGTTTTAACTCTAACTTAAAATGGGATCAACTTTTAGTATCCCGGGTGCAACAAACTTCAAGAGTCATTAAGGGGTTGTTTCCATTTATGGCCAAACTTGGCCATAAGCCTGTTGCTGAGCTGATAACCCTGTACAAATCAAAATGTCTGTCAGGAGCAACTTATGGTGCAGAAGTGTGGGGATATCAAAAGAGTACCCAGATTCAAATAATCAAAAACCACTTTTGAAGATATTCTTATTTATCCCATCTAGCTCCCCTACATCATTTTGCCACTCGGAGGTGGGCATGGGTTGTATTACAGACTGAATACACATGGCACCCCTGCTTTTATGGGGTAAAATTTTGTCCTCATAGGAACTTAATTTCTCCCCCAACTTATATTAAAAGATTGCATGAATTTACACAATGCAATGGCGGTCCCATGGTTAAACTATGTTAAACAAACTTTTTATGAGATAGGATTAGGAGATTTTTATGATAAGCCTGAGTGTATACCACCAAACATGAAAATGTCCATAAAAGAAGCTTTTGGATCTGAGCTGGGTATATCATCTAGGCTTACAGATAGACCGGGCCCCCTCTTTTACAACAGCAACAATTTTATTTGTCTTTGACCTTGACAAGATTTCATTTAGGCACACTGCACTTTCTTGTGGCCTTTCCAAAACAGGTGGGGTAGTGTGAGAGGCTACCCCTCTGTCCTTGTAATAATACAGCCCAACAAAACACTATGCACCGTATGCTATTTTTTACATTATATAAATACCTCAGGGCATGCTTTCCTGAACCAATTTTAAACAAAAACTTTTTCCGCTCCCATAAAGAGGGTTTTAATTATTTACATTCCTTAGCAAATGCCTCCATTTGTAGCGCTGTGCTTAGTTTTATAAAATTGTTTTTATAATAAGGAAACGATATACAATGTAAAAGTATGTAATTAGGTGTTTAATTGTCATCAAAGATTTTTTATGCTCTTTAAATAATGTCTTATTTTATGATTGTATGTTTTCCTTGTGAACTTTTATGATTCATCTGGAATAGAATATAGGTTTCTGACTGACAGTTTGTCTATTCCTCAAAGGTGATCTCTCTGTGAGGTGAAATATATTTTACAAAAAGACAAGGTTCAGATGAATCTCATAGGGGCCGATTCACATAACTAGTCTGAGACAAAATCCTAAACTTACTACTTTTGGTATTCACAGAAGGCATTTAGTAGTAGTAAAGGTCGGATTTTGTCTAGGATTTTGTCTTAAGACCAAAACTTAAGACAAACTTAAGTTTAACTTAAGTTTTACTTAACTTACCTTAACTAGAGATGTGTTCAATTCATAATACCAAATGTATTATTCTGTGTTTTCGCAATTCTCTTGAGAAAAACGCTGCCCCGTTGGCTGTCTTGACTTAGCTCCAGCAATACAAAGGACCCCAAAACACAGGGTGAAGACATAAACATTCCCTTTTATCATCATGACCGTGAGCAGATCCTGCCTTTCATGGACCGGATTAGTGCTTTCCTTTCCTTGCATATATAACACAAATTGCCCGAACCACAAAATCTTCACAAGCTCATTAGGAGGGAAAAGATAAATTTATTGTGATCCCCCTCGACATCCTACTTAGTGTCAATGTTTTTTGTTTTTTTTTTTGGTTCCTAAGAGCTTTATTGACAGTTTCAAACAATACACTGCTGCATGCCTAAAACCCTGAGGCCGGCTGCTTTTTATAGAAATTACTTTTTTGATGTCGATTACACAGCTGTTTAGCCGACAACCTCCGGTCCGGCAGCAAATGAACTAGGATGGAATTACATACCACTTCATCATTAACCATAAATCATAATTCCTCTTACTTTTGTATTTTCTAACAAAACTCAACTTTTGACTCCGTAGTGTTACAGACCTGGTATATCACCGTACACAATTGTGTATTGTGTCTCTTGCGGCCAGTCTAAGCGCCCACCCTGCGCTTCCCTGCTCTAGGTATCCCCCCCTGTATCTGCCCGATTGCGTAATGTCCTCCAACCATTCAACTTTACTTAGGCCTGATTTCAATTATCGTTTCTTATCCCTCCTCCTCCTCATCATCTGAACTTTCCATGTCGTCTTCTTCCAGACGGTCACATATGTCTCCCCGGTATTTATTCCAGGGCGACCACACTTTAGTCCATTTGCGCAGATTAGCTCTCCTTTCATACACAGCCCTCTCAGTCACCATAATCACGTCCATATTTCTGCACCATTGGGCCAGGGTTGGAATTTCTACCGCCCCCCACTTCTGGGCTATGTCTCGTTTGGCGACCTTGAAACCCACAACAGCCCACAATTGGCTCTGTCGTGACAGATCAGTGTGGCTCCACACCTGTAGTAGGTTTGTGCCGGGGTCAGGTACCAATGTAGTGATTAATGTTTGGGAGATGGTGCGCATCACCCGTCGGCAATAATCTGCGACGCTGGGACACTCCCAGAGTGTGTGTAGAAATGTGCCTTCCCCACCACAGCCCCTTAAACAATACGGGTGATCTGCCCTGTGCAGTTTGTGTAGTGTGGTCCTTGTGAAGTATATTCTGTGCAGGATCTTAAGTTGCACTAGGCGATACCTTGCCGAGAGGCCAGCTTCTCTCGGGGACCCCAGTGGCGCATTCCATTCCGTCTTGTCCATGTCCCCCAGGTCACTCACCCACTTCTCCCGTAACTTAACTAGGGGGTCTGGCTAGTTATTTATCAGTTTATGGTATGTGAGGGAAGTGGCGCTAGTCTGCATATAATCGGTGAGCAGGCAGTCCTCTAACGGAGAGGATTCCGGGACCTTTGTTCCTGCTGGTATCATTGTCATAAGTGCGTGCCTAACTTGAATATATCTATATGTCTCGTTGGGACCCAGGTTATAATTTTGTTGAAGGTGTGAGAACGGGACTACCCCATCTTTTGACCACATATCTCCTATATTGTCCCACTGGGTGAAACCTTTGGTGCGCTGCAAGTGCCCCAACGCCTTGGTGTCCCACAAAGGTGTCAGTTTCGTTATGACTCCCCTCCATTTTAGCCT
This sequence comes from Lissotriton vulgaris, assembly GCF_964263255.1. Lineage (NCBI taxonomy): Eukaryota > Metazoa > Chordata > Amphibia > Caudata > Salamandridae > Lissotriton > Lissotriton vulgaris. Next base: position 305,988,283 of record NC_141696.1, read on the forward strand.
CGCCAGCGCCGTGTGCCAGAGCGTTACTGTGTGCTTGGTTGGTCCCATTAGCTTTCCCGCCAAGCCTTTGTGGTACAGCGGTGCTAGTAGACTATGTGTGCCCAGTTGCGCTCGGTCTGCTGGGTAAGCCGGGTCGTCTTGTGGGGCATGTATCCATTGGTTGAGAACTTTAAGTTGGGCCGCCCAATAGTATAGTTGTATATTAGGCAGGGCTATCCCACCGTCGTACCAGCTTCTGCTGAGTTTCAGATGTGCTATTCGCGCTGGGCGGTTGTCCCATAGTAAATTATTCACCACTGCTGTCACCTGCTGTAAATTGGGTGGTGGTACTAGACTCGGAGCATTTTCCAGTACGTACAGGAACTGCGGCAAGGCCATCATTTTGTACAATGCTGCCCTCCCCAGCGGCGTCAGAGGAAGGGTCATCCAGTGTCTGACGTCCCTCTTTAGTCTGTTTAATGGTGGCAGTAGATTATGCTCATAGAAATCTAGAGCATTGTGTGTTACGTGTATCCCCAGGAATTTAAATGATGTGTCCGCTATTGCTAGTGGGCAGTCGCTTGGTAGATTTTGTGAGGGACCCTTCAGCTCATATATGACTGATTTTGTGCAGTTGATCTTATATCCAGACACCTGCCCGTGTTTTTCACACAGTGTGAGGAGTACTGGGACGCCCTTTTCCGGGTCCGTCAGATATATAAGCATATCATCTGCGTAGAGGGAAACTCTGTCTTCCCAGCTGTCCCCCAGCTTCACCCCTCTCAGCAACGGGTCGGTTCTGAGGACTGTGGCCAAAGGTTTTAGGACTATTGCAAATAGCAACGGTGAGAGCGGGCATCCCTGCCTCGTCCCTCTATTCAGTGGTATCTCACGGGAGATGTGTCCATTAGCTGCTACTCGTGCCACCGGACTATTATATAAGAGCCGTATCCAGGAGATGAATTTAGGGCCGAAGCCCATATGGGCCAGCACTGTGAAGAGGTACCGCCATTCCACCATATCGAATGCCATCCTGGCATCCAAGGCCAGGATGGACGCCGGCTCCGTCAGCAGTGGCGCACGCGCCACCGCTCCATGTACTCTACGGAGGTTCAATGCCGTACTCCTGTGCGGCATAAAGTCCGACTGGTCAGGGTGAATCAATTGGGTGAGGTATGGCAACAACCTGGTGGCCAACAATTACGCTAAAATCTTTGCCTCAACGTTGAGGAGCGATATCGGGCGGTATGACCCGCACTCATTAGGTGGTTTGCCCGGTTTCGGGTTTGCCACAATTTTGGCCTGTCGCTGATCGAGCGGCATGATCGCTCTGTCAAGGCAATCTGCGTACATGGCCAGTAGGGGTGGGCTCAGCGTTTCCGACATTGCTTTATACCATTCTATCGGAATGCCGTTTGGACTTGTCGCCTTCCCGGAGCGTATCATGTTGATGGCTGCCTGTACCTCTTCTGCCGTAAATTCTGAATCAAGCTCATCTACTGTATCCTGTGACACAGTCGGCGTCTGCACATCCCCGAGTGCTGCTACTGCTATCTCCTCCGTGACCTCTACTTCTGGGGTATATACCTCCTGAAAGTGGTCCGCCAGCGTCTCAACGATTGCCGCTAGACGCGTGTTTGTCCTCCCTCCTGCATCTTTCAGTTGCAATATACTCCTACCCCCTTCCTTTCTCTTTTCCAGCCAGGCCAAGAGTTTGCTTGCCTTATCCTCGAAGTCATATATCGTGTGTGCAGTTGTTGCTATGTGTTCTATCGCCCACTGTTTTAGATGATCATCGTGCAGTTGCTGACATAGTTGAAGGGAGTGTAACGTGTCCATTGTCGGGTCCTCCATGTGAGCTGCGTTTGCCTCAGCCAGGTTTGATTCTAGCTGTGCGAGTTCCCTCCCTTGAGAACGTCTGTACCCCGCTATGGTTGATATGGCCTGCCCCCTCAGGACTGTTTTGTAGGCTTCCCATAGAGTCGTAGGGGACTCCACTGAAGCCGCATTTTCCGCAAAATAGTACCGGGTCGCCTTCTTCAACTCCTTTTTTTTATAGCCGGTATCGCGAGATATCCCGGTCGTATCTGATACATTTTCTTATAGGCCCTTTCTGGACACGACAGGGTAAGGGTTATTGGTGAATGATCCGATATACCCCTAGGTTTAATTTGTGCTTCATCTATGGTGAGGCGGCCATCGCCCAAAGTGAGGAAATAGTCGATGCAGGCCAGACTATTATGTGTCGCTGAGTAGTAGGTGTATTGCAGTTCATTGGGGTGTAGGCTTCACCATACGTCCACCAGTCCCTGCGCCTCTAAGAAATTGGGAGGGACCAGGAGTTAGTGTTCTCACCGGGAATCTATCCTGTGTGCTATGTACCACCACGTTGAAGTCACCCCCTATTACTAAATCACCCTCCGGGAGTTCCAGGAGGAACCTCCCCAGGTCTGGAAATGCAATTTCATGCAATGCCGGAGGAATGTAGACCGATACTACCGTCAGCGGTTTGCCCTCCCATTGTCCATGCGCAGCCGCGAAACGGCCCTGGTCATCTGTTTTGGTAGACTGAAGTATGAACGGGGATGATTTTCGCAGCAGGATTCCTGTCCCCCTTGATCCCGAGGTAAACTCAGAATGTACTATCATATGGTAGCCTTTCCTATTTAACGCCTGGCTTGCCGTGCCTACTAAATGTGTCTCTTGGAGAAGAACCAGGGCTGAATTCGCTCTCCTAATGCCCTGTACCACTAGTCCTGCTTGATTTTATCCCCCAGGCCCCGTACGTTCCAGGACATGAGCTGTAGTGGCGTCACTGGTGACATTTGGAGGCCTCTCTGCAGGGAGTCAACCTGTATGTTGTGTGCCATGTTTCTCTAGGAGTGCGGCACCCATGTGCGCCGCAAGTAAGCCCTCGCATGGTCGCTTGTGTAAGACAGTCTTTGTGTTATCGGTGTCCATGCATCGTATTTTCCTACCCTGAGTCAATTCGTTAACAAACAACACCTCCCATTTCGAGGTGTAAATGTCCATAACTACCCCCCCTGACCCCCCCCTCCCTGCCCTCATGCCACATGGACTTGTAACTGCCCGCTCCCCCAACTTAGCAGAGTGCTTAACCCATCCCTCAAATAGAATACTTGCTCGTTGAGGTGAGGAATACCCCATAGTCGGCGGCCTCTCGTACTTTCTTCGGAGGTCCCACGCCCAGTGTCTAATGGCAGTCTATTGGGCAGCTCTCAAGTTCAGAAATTGTTCTTTATCCGCCGGTTGGTCATCGTCCCGTCTCAGGGTCCTCATCTACCCTTTCTCTCCCTGGTAAGTCTTCCCTTTCCTCATGCCCCGGAGTCCGAGAGCCTGCTCGATCCTCAGTGTGTTGATCACCCTGTGTCCTGTTCGATCGGCGGGGGTGAGTGGCTGGTCTCCACCCTTCCAGCCAGTCTTGAGCCATTTCCGGAGTATCGAAAAACCAAGTCTTGTTATCTGCTATTATTCTCAGTCTGGCCAGGAAAATCATTGAGTACTGGATTTCGCGTGACCTCAACTCTCTTTTTACATCCAGGAGCGTTTGTCTACGCCGGGCGACCTCCGCCGTGTAATCTGGAAAGAAGGCCATTGTGTCGCATTTTGCAGCTTAACAGGAGGAGAGTTCCTCGCCCCCTGCAGGATGGCATCCCTGTCACGAAAGTTGAATAATCTTGCTAGGATGGGTCTCGGAGCTACTCCCTGTTTTGGTCTGCCTCCCGGTACTCTATGCGCCCTCTCAACCGAGAAGAAGGTGGACAGGCCTCTAGGCTGTAATTTTGTTTTAATCAAGTCTTCTATGAATAGGTCTGTCGCTTCGGTACCTGCCGATTCCGGAACTCCCAGGATTCTGATGTTGTTTCTCCTGGACCGCCCTTCTTGGTCATCAAGCTTTTCTTTCAGCACTTTGTTCTCGGCTGTTACACGTTCCATTGCCGTCTGCAGCTCCGACACATCTTCCACCAACGATTTTGTGACCACCTCCAGCGAGCCCACCTTCTCCGATATTTTATGGAGGTCTGCTCTTAGTAGGGTGATCTCAGTAGAAATCGAGCCCACTGTGGTCTGTACCTGCATCAACGTTCGCATAAAATCATCCAGCGTCGCCTTTTTCCCTCTTGCAGCATCCGCTGATTTTCCGCCGGATTGCCTCCCCTCTGGTTTGGAGGACGCACCCTTTTCATAGGCGTATTTCTCGAGGCGCGCTTGTGTCGGGCCACCTTTGGCGCCCTTCCCCGCCATCTTGGCGTCCGCTATGGCGTGTCGAAATTGGGGTTCTCTTCAATGTCTTATCCGAGGCCAGCGTATTTCACCGACCCCCTCGAGTCGTTGAATCCCCGGTGACCACTCCTCTCTGGTTCTGCCGTTAAGGAGATATGATTCAGGCAGGCAGGCCACTGCATTCAGTTCTCGTCACCTCACTCAAGTGCCAGTGTGGGATATCTCTGATTATAAGGTCCCAGTGTCTTTCACGGAGGCTCCGCTAATCACCACCCGAATGCAGTTTTATGTTCATCTCCCAGGCACTCGTGATAGCTCCGAATTCCACTTGGGGCCGATTGCTGGTTAATGCGCTGCGATACTTGTGGAGCTTGCAGTGCGTCGGGTTATCGGGGGTACTCAATTGCTGCCTCGAGTCTCCCCAGAGCGCCGATATCAATCCAGACTTATGGTGTCCGGATGGGGTAGCATGGCTCGGGGTAAGTATGTCTGGTCCGGCAGCGCGCTCTCGATGCTTCTCTCCTGTGCTGCGGTGCCGGGGAATTTCTTAAGGTATCTCCTGTTGCTAGTGTCTGTTCCGGGAGTCCCCCTCCAAATCAATGAGGCTTATCGTCTTTCAGCCGCTGCGCCTTCCCGTCAAGTAGGCTACCCTACACTCCAATGAAGCATGAAGGTCCTGCACACCCCAAGTGCCGTTCGCCTCCCTAGCAAAATGGCGGGCCGTTCTTTACTGCGGTGCACCTCCGGAGTTTCTTTGCCCGTAGCCTGCTCACACTATACGGAGCTCTCACCTCCCCTGTGGCTCAGTTCCTGCGCCCGCTCCTTTGTGCCCCTCCTGCGATCTCTGTTGGCTGGGTTTCCGAGCACCGCAGCTCCGCTTCCCGATAGTCGGGCACTTCCGGTCTGTCTTGCCCCGGCCACCGGCACTTCCTGTCTGGCTCCTCAGGTACGCTAGTCCCCGGCTCTCAGTTGTCGCACAGGCCTCAGGAGCTCCCGGTGAGAACTCTACCTCCCGGCCATCAATTGCCGCCGGAGTTGCTGCCACCGAAACCGCCTGGTCCCGGGTGTCGGGTACACCCCGACAGAAGCTTGTAGTCACACGGATGAGAAGTCGGATCTTCGGAGAGGCCGCTCTTACCACGGAGCTAGTCCTCTAAGCTGCCACCATGCTCGGCGGCAAGCCACGCCCCCCCAGTGTCAATGTTTTTTATCTTTTTCAAGTTATGACAAGCTATATGACAGAAAACAACAATACATTAAATATTTACACACCTATATATACTTTGTACATACATGAAAAACAAATTCTTTACACAGTACAAAAAGGAATTTTTTTGCATCAAACATTACAAAAAACTAAGAATACATCACAAACAACATTAGAACAAACATTGCAATCAAAAAATGAGAAAAATAGGGAAAACCAATCCTAGGGGGAATTATAAGCAAATGAATGGCTTTTAAACAAATCAATACTGGACCAGCCGGTCCTAGTATCGTAGAGATGTCATTACATTCCACCCTATGAAAGTCACTTTCATAGGATGGAATATAATGGAGTGTAGGCCCACAATCTTCAGTGAAAATGGTGCTCGGGCATGGACTACAAGAAGCCCAGTGCACAAATTCGGGAGGGCTCGGGAAGTTGATGCACTATCAAATGTGCACGGTATCCAGGGGTTCCAGTTCCACGACTCTCGTGATGGCTGCGGGTCTCAGCTTTGCTGTGGTCTCGTGTCAGCCTCACAGATGTCTGGAAGTCTGGTTCCTGTGTCACAAATCCTTTCGGGATCCGGCAGGAGCCTCGGAAATGCAGACCTGCAAGATGCTTCTTTGGTGCCTGTTTGAACAGGGGAGTCACTCCTTGACCCCAAGGGAGATTCTTCCATCCTCTAGTCAAAACAGAATGTCGAAATTCCAGGATATATGATGCAGAGTTTCGTCCAGGGTAATCTAAAGTCCTAAGGACAGGGTTCCTATACTCATACTAAGTTTAGGGGTTGGACTAACTCTAAGGTCCCACCTATGGGAGGATGTCTGGAGGGGGTGATTACACCCCTTCCCCTTTGTCCAGTTTCACACCAGAGCAGGGGCTGAGTGCCCCAGCAACTGGTTTGAACTGGGATATGCACAGGGACACCAAGTGTGGCCCCAGTACTGCCTGAAAAGCATTCTATGAATGCACCCACCCAGCCCCAATACACTAAGCCTGTCTAGGAGGTGGTTACACCTCCCTGTGACAGGAAACCTATTGTCCAGGCCTCCCTTGCCAGAGTTTCGTCCAGCAGCAGGTCAGACCCATGTCTGCGGCATCCATTTTGTGATGCCAGGGCTCTATAAAACTATTACCGGTTAGACCAGTGTGTACATGTTTCTCCCCCTAGAAGGGTGGAATTCTACCCCCGCCACTAGGACTGGTGGGTGGATAGGATTTCAAAGTGTTTGACACCAAACACGACATGTTTCTATGCAGCCATTTCAAAGTTAGCATTAACATTGAGGTTATAATGCACTTAAGAGTATATGGTCTGGCTGCATCACAGAACAGCTACAGAGAAGTGATTCCGATAGCTGCAGAGGGGTCCTGCTCATGCATGGCCTCCCTCTCATGCAAAACCAAAAACTCTGCCTTCAGGATTGTCAAGGCCCGCCATAGGAATGACTTATAGGATTATATGTGTCAGTGATATAAGGTAGATATAGGTAGCCTATATTTTAGAAAGGGGTGCATGCACCACCTTACCCCAGGCTGCAGTAGCAGACCTGTGGTGCCATTTTGGAAGGCTTCCTAGGAGTGGCATAATACATGCTTCAGCACCTGGTAGGCCTCTGGGGTACCTATGCCCTTAGTACCTTAGGTACCATATACTAAGGACTCACAAGGGAAACCCAGTAACCAATCTGGAGTGTACCTAATGTACATGCAATCAATTTAGAGAGGAAGCAGCTAGGCTGGTGTCCTGGTTAGTAGGGTCACAGCCAGAAAAAAGTGGGGGTAACCATAGTAAGCAGATCCTACTCTCCTGCAGCCGCCATCGAAGAGGTGATTGTTTATTTGTTTTGGTATGCAACGCTTACAACGCGCGCGTTACCACGACCTACCATTACAACGCGGTCGTAACAACGAAAGTTGTTACCACGCATTGCGCTGGGGGGCGCTCAAGGATAGGAAATGATTTAATTTACTATCCCAACACCTTCCCTACTATCCACGGGGACTGGTGTTGGAAAAGTAAATTAAATTATTTAATTTTGCGCCCCCCCAGCGCAATGCGTGGTAACAACTTTCGTTGTTACGACCGCGTTGTAATAGTAGGTCGTGGTAACGCGCGCGTTCTAACGTCATACATCCTTTGTTTTATGTCTTAAACCTTTCTCCCTTTTATTTTAGTTTGCATTTCTTTTAGTGCCTTCACACTCTGGTGAATGTTTAGCGCTTTATAACATTTTTTTACATTTAATTTCATTTCAAAGCAGCTTTGACTGACAAGGGAGCTTATGAGAATAGCCGGGGTAGCTAGCCCCTATTTATTTTTAATTTGCCATTCACTTTTTATCTTAGTTAGCCCTTGCGCATTGCAGCCCCTGTGGCCATGCCCCCCTCACACACTCAACTCACCCTCCGATGCAGGCTTATACAACCGGACAAACAGCGTGTCCGCACAGCCCTTGAGATGATCCTGCATTTCACAGACCAGATTAGTGCTTTACCTTCCTTGTAGGCATTAGAGTAACGGGTAGTTGCCCGGCTCCCAAAACGGCCTCCATCTTGAAGAGGTGTTTTTTTAGTTGTTTCATGTTTTAAATCTTTCTCCCCCATATTTCAGTTTGCACTTATTTCACAGTAGCTACACCTCACAGGGGAGCTTGTGAACGTAGCCAGGCTAGCTGTACCCCGTGTTTAATTTTCATTTGCCCTGCATTTCATATATTAGTTAGCCCTCACACGTTGCAGCGCCTGTGGCCACGCCTCTCTCATGCCCCCAATTTACCCTCTGATGCCGGCTTATAAGATCAGATGAACAGAGCTTCCGCACAGCCCTTGAGCAGATCTTGCATTTCATGAACCAGATTAGTGCTTTACTTTACCTGCAGGCACTAGAGTGCCTTGGAGTTGCCTGGCTCCCAGAATAGCCGCCATCATGAAGAGGTGGTTTTTTATTTGTTTCATGTTTTAAACATTTCTCCCTCTTATTTTAATTTGCATTTCTTTCACAGTAGCTATGCCTCACAAAGAACCTTGTGAGTATAGCCAGGGTAGTTGGACCAATGTTTATTTTTAATTTACCTTACACTTTTTATCCTAATTAGACCTCACATGTTGCAGCACCTGTGGCCACACCCCGTCACACCCCCTTCACACCCACACAACTCACCGTCCGATGCCGGCTTAAAAAATCAGGACAAACAGCGCGTCTGCATAGACCTAGAGCAGATCCTGCATTTCATGGACAGGATTAAGGCTTTCTTTTCCTTGTAGTCACTAGAGTGCCGGGGAGTTGCCTGTCTCCAAAAACAGCCAGCATCTAAAAGAGTTTTTTTAATTGTTTCATGTTTTAAACCTATCTCCCTCTTATTTTAGTTATTTTAGTTTGCATTTCTTTCACAGCAGCATGCCTGACAAGGGAGCTTAAGAGCATAGCTGGGGTAGCTAGACCCCTATTTATTTCTAATTTGCCCTGCACTTTTTATCTTAGGTAGCCCTCGCACATTACAGCACCTGTGGCCACACCCCCTCATACTCCCAACTCCCCCCCTGATGCTAGCTTATGAAACCGGATGAACAGCGTGTCTGCGCAGCACTTGAGCTGATTCTGCATTTGACAGACAGGAGTAGGGCTTCCCTTGTAGTCATTAGAGTGCTGGGGAGGTGCCTGGCTCCCAAAACAGCCTCCATCTTGAAGAGGTTTTTTTTAGTTGTTACATGTTTTAAACCTTTCTCCCCCATATTTCAGTTTGCACTTCTTTCATAGTAGCTACACCTCACAAGGGAGCTTGTGAACGTAGCCAGGGTAGCTGGACCCATTAATGTTTCATTTGCCCTGCATTTTTTATCTTAGTTAGCCCTCACACATTGCAGCGCCCGTGGCCATGCCTCCCTTATGCCCCCAACTTACCCTCCGATGCCGGCTTATAAAACCAGATGAACGGAGCTTCCGCACACCCCTTGAGCAGATCCTGGATTTCATGGACCAGATTAGTGCTTTCCTTTCCCTGCACGTGGATATCAAAATACAGGGGAGTGATTCATTTAAGGTAATCAGAGGCCGGAATCAAAGTAATGTAGTTATATCAAATGTTTTACCTCTGACACCATGGATCAAACAAGATGATTTTTAAAACAGGCGTCCTTTTAATTGACTCTGTGCATCTTATTGATTTTTTTGTATACTTTTTTTGCTTTTTTATGAAATGGTTAGTTATGCTCACAATCTATACAAGATAATTTCTCGAATTTTTATACATTCGTTTTTTGCACAAGTTATCTCAACTACATAATATTTACAAAGTTTGGAATCGAATTGATCCAATGAACTCATCAATGTTGCATTAAAACATTTGAAAAACACATTTATATATACATTTATGTACTTCAAATCAAGTCCTACTCATTTGCTAGAAAAATATTATTCTTTTCTTAGCGTCGAGCCTTTTCAAGAACTTCCTATCTTCGCACTAATGAAAAATAAAACCATAAAGGATTCACTTGTCCGGGCAAACACCAAAGCTAGAAGACATGAAATATCATTAAGATCAATGCTAGCACTTCCACCAATCAAGAGCCACAGAAAGTATGGGAACTGCTCATCATGCGAAAGCACAATGGAAGGCAACAGATTTACATATGGAAAGAAATACATAAACCATGATGAATGTACGAATTGTTATACTCACAATGTAGTCTACGGCATTACATGTACCTGCCAAAAAGCATATATCTGAAAAACATGTCAGCCGATAAAGAACAGGATTTCACAACACCGATCGAGAATTAGATGCAAAACACCTAACGCACCCCTGGTGGCACATTGCACAGAGATGAATCACAACCCGAACGAAATCAAGTGGACAGTACTCAGGAAGATAATTGGAAAAGACATTGATAATACTCTGACAAGAATAAAAGCAAAATTCATACTATTTCTGGATACCACCAATAACGGCTTAAGTGAGATGTCAGAACTAACTAATTGTGGCTAAGACATATCAAGGGGATATTCGCTGTAAAAGAACAAAAGCCAATGGACCTGGATAATACATTACATTAGAATGAATGAAAACAAAAATGAAAATTTTCCGCCACTCCTTCGAAGAGATTCAAAAAAATGTCACTCTACACAGGAACAAGAATAAAGAAGAAACTGGACAACACAAAAATGAAAAACCTTTCAGACATTCAAGACAATCCACATCAATAAAAGGGAAGGATATACACAACGTATAGATAAGCAAAATTAGGAAGACATAAAGCGAGCAAGAATATAATGAAATCGGATTGGAAAGACTCAAGACACTATATAATAAGCACAACCCAGACCAGGAACGCTGTATGTGAATGCTAAAGTCTAGAGTGCAGCATCGAACCAGGCTACAATCTTACCAACATAATCCAGCGCGAAGAATGCAGTAAGCCGAGGGTCCATGACGGAGAAAAATAGAAAAACTTCTGTATAGTCTTTTCCAACACGCATGCACCCCCCTCTTCTAATCAAATAAAAAAACATGAACTTGAAGAGAACTTAAGTTCAACGTAGGAGGGCCACTTACTTCCGTAAAAATTAGAAACAAATAAGTAATGCCTCGTCAATAAATGAACTCATTGGGGCAAATTTATGTTAACAGGCGCATCCCCAGGGATGCGCCACAGTGCGCCACAGCTCCGCCAGCCATGGTGCGCCACATTTATAATGCGGCGCACCATGGTGCAAAAACGGCACAGATGCGTGACGCATCTGTGCCGGAAATGTGGCGCATTGCTGGAGTTGCGTCGCAAGCGCGACGCAGCTCCAGCAAGGCTCGGGGTGCCCCATTTTAACAATGCTGCGTCAAGACCTACGCCTGCTTCAAGCAGGCTCAGGCTTTTGACGCAGCATTGGCTTAAAAGTGACTGAGTGAAATCTCAGATTTCACTCAGCCACTTTTGCGAGGCGCACCTGCCACGGAACGCCCACCCTGCGCCGGAACACCCACAAGCGGCGCAGGGCTTTACAACGTGACGCATCTGCCTAGATGCGTCACATTGTAAATCGTTCATAGGGATGCGCCACGTTTACGCCGCTTTGCGTGACGCAACAGCGGCGTAAACGTGGCGCAAGGGCCTCATAAATCTGCCCCATTGTATTTAGAGAAGGACAGATGTAAATTAATAAGATTCAAACTCCGAACACAAAATGCTCGACCCCGGTAAGGAACACCTCAAGAGGGAGGGACAGGTGCTGCAAGTCGTGAGGGTTAACTAAGATAAAAAATGCAGAGCAGATGAAACAGGGGTCCAGCTACCCTGGCTAGGTTCACAAGTTCCCTTGTGTGGTGTAGCTACTGCGAAAGAAATGCAAACTAAAATAAGGGGGAGAAAGGATTAAAAAATGAAACAACTAAAAAAAAAACTCTTCAAGCTGGAGGCTGTTTTGGGAGCCAGGCACCTCCCCGGCACTCTGATGACTACAAGGAAAGGAAAGCCCAACTCCTGTCTGTGAAATGCAGGATCTGTTCAAGGGCTGCGCGGATGCGCTTTTCAGCCGGTTTTATAAGCACATTCCAACTAAAACTAATCAAGCAATGCCAAATTACCAGTCCTGCCTTAACTCAGCAACAAAGCAATTAGTTACCCCAAGAACCAGTTGGCGTTCCAGGTGCTCACCTTCAGAACCCTGGTTCAACAATATTCTTAGAGCCCAGAAACAACAATGCTGCGCGGTGAACTGGAGGAAATGGAGACTTGATGACAATCTATATACTAAAACTGGATATAAATCATCGCTTCAAGTATACAAGAACCTTATCCTTAGGGAAAAGGATTCATACTTTATAGAGAAAAATCAGAGTGGCCAATGGATGTCCTAAAACCCTATTCACCTCAGAAAACAATGTCCAAACAACCAATATCACATGAGTCTAATGTTAGTCATGATTTCTGTAACTCCCTAGCTGAATCTTTTTAGCACAAAGTCAAGGCTGTCTTTGACAACTTTGTGCTCCAGGATAACTGCCTGGCACAGACTCCCACCCAACTGAACAATTTACAAGCTACAGCAGGATCGGCATCTCCAACACTCTCATCCTTCACCGCCTTGACAATCGAACAGACAGATAAAATAATTAGCTCAATTAAATCAGGATCACCCTCAGATCCCTGTCCCTGAAAATGTCTGCACTTGTCCCTGGAAACCATAGCTATTCCCCTCACGGCTATTTTTACCTTATATTCACACCAAGGTGTTTCTCAACGAAGTGGAAAAAAGCCTCCATACAATCTTTATTAAAAAAATCACATGGACGGTAAGGGCACCTCTAAATATAAAGCCAATTATAAACCCATATCAAGACTTCCTTTTCCCTCAAAGGTGATCAAGAAAGCCATTAACACTGAACTGTCTTCTTTTGGTAATGAGACTGCAATTCTGGACTGTTAGTAATGGAGATCTCTAGATGGCAGAGGTAGGTACCTTTGTCCAAATAGGGACCCTTGCTTCTATTCAGGGTAAGGAGATACACACTTTAGCTAACCCCTGCTCACCCCTTTGGTAGCTTGACATGAGCAGACAGGCTCATCCCAAAGGCAATGTGTAAAGTATTTGTACCAACACACACAATAACCCAGTGAAAACACCACAAATGAACACTAGACCAGTTTAGAAAAATAATTCGTTATCTAAACTCAACAAGACCAAAACAACAAAGATACAACATACACTATTAATAATATGACTTTGGAAAGGTTTATGCTAAAATACATCTTGTAGAAAAGAAATAGATCCACCAGGGGCCATTGCAACGTTGTGACAGCAATAAATCCAAAGTACGGCGACGACCACGAGGAGCGCGGCGTCGGGCATGGAGTCACACAGACCCCCAAAAATACAGTACCTTGGAAAAGAAGTTTATGAAAATGCATTGTGTCGAGGAAGTGAGGCGTCGGTGTGGAGGTTGAGCCGGGCTCTCTGGCTGCCATGAGGGAGGGGTCCATGACAGGGGAAGATGGTTGCATCTGTGGTAAGGCATCGGTTCCAGTGGCAGTGCGAAGTTGGCAATTACGTGGAGTGACTCTTGATGTTAATCAGCACCACGATGACAGGATGCAGTTGCTGGCAGTGACAGAGTTGGTGCATGCGCTGCATCGGGCACAGCTGATAACTGCAGCCGTTGCCGGGCGTTGAAGGGTGTTGGTGCTGCGTGCAGGCAGGGCGGTGCGTTGTTCACTTCACAAGTGGTGCCCCATGCCTCAGTGCAGTCCAACATCAGGAACAAAATACAGAGGCCCAACACAGTCACAGGCACCTCTTGGCAGGTCAGAACTCCCAGCAAGAAAGTTCAAGGGAGCTGGGGGTGAAGTCTTTCTGTCCCTGAGACTTCAGAACAGGAGGAAAGTTCTACTCATGCCCTTGGAGATCTTCCTCAAGCTGGGGACACAGCACACAGCAAAGCCCTTGTCCTTTCCTTGGCAGAAACAGCTACTGCAGACCAACCCCCGACAGCACACAGCAAAGGGACAGTACTTCTCCTCCAGTTTCTTCAGCTCTTCTCCTTGGCAAAGGTTCCTCTTGATTCCAGAAGTAGTCTAAAGTTCAGGGATTTTAGGTTTAATACTTATACCTCAAAATCTCATGCAGCTGCCTGGCAGGAGGTGGGGACAGCAATGTGTAAGGCAGACAGGCCCTATTCAGGTGCAAGGGAAATCTCCTCCCACCACTCTAAATGCAGACCGGGCCTATTCAGCTAAGCCCTGACTCATTCAGGAAAGGCAGAACACACATCAACCCCCCCACCCCTGGTGGCTGTCTGAGAGAATGCACCTCCCAAGCCCATGTGCCTCCAAAACCAGACAGTTAATACACAAACAGGCAGAGGCACACAGAATGGTTAAACAAGAAAAGGCCTACTTTCTAAAAGAGGCATTTTCAAAACAAACAATTTAAAAACCATCTTTACTGAAAGATGTGTTATTAAATTCTGAGTTCTGAGAGCCTAAACTTTATTTCTCCATCTTGTCCTAATGGGATGTTATATTTATAAAATGTTATAAATAATCTCCCCTTCTATACTATTGGGCATGATAGCCTTTCAATAGTGAAAAACGAATTTGGTAGTCTTTCACTATCAGGATATGTCAAACACAGCAGTACATGTCCTACCTTTCAAATAAACTGCACCCTGCCCAAGGGGTACCATGGGCCTGCGATAGGGGTGCCTTACATGCAGAAAAAGGGAAGGTTAGGGCCTGGCAAGTGTATGCAATTGCCAAGTCTACATGGCAGTTAAAAACTGTGCACAGACACTGCAATGGCAGGTCTGAGTTACCTTTTCAAAGCTACTCATGTGGTTGGCACAATCAGTGCTGCAGGTCCATTAGTAGCATTTGATTTAAAAGCAGTGGGACACTTCAGCGCACTTTACTAGAGGCTTACCAGTAAATCAAATATGCCAATGAAGGAGAACCAATTGTAGCAACAATTTACACAGAGAGCATATACACTTTAGCTCTGATTAGCAGTGGTAAAGTGCCCAGAGTCCTATAGACAACAACTACAGGTCAGAAGAAAATAGGAGGAAAAAGCAAAAACGTTGTGGATAACATTGCAAAAAGGGCCAAGTCCAACATTGAATCATCCCAAATTGTATTGTATGCACATTACAGCACAGACCTGACATTCATTACAGCCACCGAGGAGCTCAGACAGACCTTGGATGGAGGGGAGAGCGCTGCCCTGATCCTTTTGGACTCATCAGCGAAATTTGATAGGTGGGCTGCTGATAGATCGTTTAGCTTCCATCGGGATCAGGGATAATGAGTTCTCCCTGCTGGGCTCTTTTCTGTCTGAGCGGTCTCAATTTGTATCATTGGCTGACTATGTTTCACCTTCCTTTTCCCTACCATGTTGCACTCCTCAGGGATCTTCCCTGAGCCCAATGCTTTTCAATCTCTTTGTCACCCCCTGGAAAAATTGATAAAAAGCTTGGCTCTGTGCTAGTATCGAATGCAGATGACACTGGGATCATTGTCTCTGTGAGCAGTCCATCCAGCTGCACAGCCACCAGTTTTCATGACTGAATGACAGACAATTGTATGAAGGTAAACTCCTCCTAGACTGAGGTTCTTTTATTTGGAAACAACCCTTCTATCTGGACAGATAGTTGGTGGCCTGTCTAACCTGGTCCTTTACCCACACCAGCGTCTAAAGCCTGCTTTATAAATGTATCATCATCATCATCAATAATCTTTATTTGATTCATTTCTATAGTAGAAAAGCACATAAACAACAATTAGTCAAACATCTTATTATAGTGATTATAGTGAGTATAAAATATATTAAAAACATATCAAAACTCAAATACATTGTACATCCAATCACTTGACAAATCACTATGACACTTTCACGATATGAATTAATAACATATATTGCTAATAAAAACAGGCAACAACCAAAAATATAGAGATCCTACAAGAGATCATCTCAGTGATCAAGCTTTTTTACCTAATTTAAGAACCTGCCAAATAAAGGAGGACAATGCACAATATATTAGAGGACTATGTAGTTTTTGTAAGAACAACAAAGCAGGTATACACAGTCTGAATTTAAAAATGTGTGAAAGGGCAAGTAAAAATGTTCTACTAGGGATGGCATAGAAAGTGCAAAAGAGCAAATTGTGCAAAGTAGATTGGGAAGAAACCCTATCACATGAGCACGAGCTCAGACCTGTTAAAGTATAACAATTAGCAGGGTAACCATCCATGAGCGGTAGGAGATTAAAACGGATTCTTTTCAGTACATAATGATGTTGTACATTCTGAAATAAGGACAATTAGAAATAAATGCTCTATTGAGTATGCTTAAATTATCAATTACCGATGGTCTGACTTTATCCTCCTCCAATTTTTTCAGCTGGTCCTTATTCATAAAGAGGTGCTTTAAAGAGACCTTATTAATGGTAAAACATGATTGATGTGCCCTAAATAGGTCAGGGCACCTAATCTCCTCACAGGTGGACTTAACGTACGCACGCCAAGGTATATCAAGGGCTGCGTTTAGTTGCAAGCTGTCCTTTAAATCAGCTTATTTATAACTGTATCCTCCTTTCTCCAAATGGAATGCCACAGTAACAGGGGTGCCAAACTGATTTTATCATTGATATATGGGGCACAGGGTTCATCATGGTTTATGGTTACGAGGGCCTGCCAATAGTTTTTTCAAAAATGTGTTTTCTACCCGCTGGATTCCTTGTACATCCACCAACCCCAAATACCCTCCCGATACATGGCATTCACTACAGATTTATTAAATAATTTTTAATAGCTTCCTGATGTCTTGGAACCCAATTTATTTTAAAAACCTTTGAATACCATATATTGACTGTTCAAAGATAGCCATCCTATTGGCAATCAAAGGTTTTCACATATATTTGCTCTTGAAAAATATTCCGAGATATGAAAAAGAAGTTGTTTCAGAAATGTTGATAATATTAATGATATGGACTGGTCTTTTCCTTGGCCATGCCCTGCAGATCATTGTGAAAGTTTTACATTCATTCATGTGTAAGTCAAGGTCATAAATAAAGCTATGTACTCATTGATCAGCCCTCAGAGCGCTCTCCCATTTCTGGCAATTATAACCGTGTCAGCCACATATAAAAGTATGGGGAGATGGCGAGACCCAATATATGTTGTATCCAGTGCTCTTGCTCTCCTTCTTAACACTGTCTGCACCCTGTTCATATACAACGAGAAAGAGAACAGAAAAGGGGTGAGTATGCACCCTTGTCTTAAGACCCAAAAAAGTTATAAGTACTCAGTGCATTGGCCGTTTCGGCATAACGTTCACACACATTGGCACTCCGGTATAACTGTCTTATCAAATTAATTATAGCCTCATTTACACCTATCACAGCCATAATAAACCAGAGTTTTACGTGTGATACACAATCAAAGACTGCTGATAAGTCCATGAAAGGAAAATATTTAGCCCTTTTTAGCAGCCGTATATTTCCCTATCAGTAATGATAAAATGTGGATTCCACAAAGCCTTCTTTCCCACAATCTGATGGAAACCTTTGTATTTTGCCTAAACTCAACCATTTCCCTGCCATTTCTGTGAGAGAAACTTCCAGAATCTGCGGGGATCCACATAAAGCCTGCCACTCAGGGGTCCCACTCTTCTCCTGATAAAAATGTTGTTCCATTTGTTCTCTGGGCCTAGTGTCCTTGACACAAAAGGACCAAAACCTCAATGTGGACATATCAACATTCTTTTTCAAAAAAACTTTTGGGAGCATGGAGAGAGCTGTGGTATTTAGGCCCGAGTTAGCCACTACCCAGGGAGTCCAGAGTGGTGTGCTTTGTGTGGATCCCACAATGTCTTCTTACCCACAATGCCCTACATACCTCAAACTTTGAATAAAATCATACCTTTTCCTCACATTTCAATGTAGGCAATTTCTGGAATCTGGGATATCCACAAAGTTCCTACTACCCATCATTCCCACGCTTCTCCCAAAATAAACAACTTAGGGCCAGATGTACGAGCAACAAAATTGTGCAATACAAATTGCGACTCTTTTGGGAGACACAATTTACCATGTGTTTAACACTGTTTGCGATTCCCAATGAGCCTCCCACATTTTGCGAGCCCATTGGAATGACAGGCCCTCCCAGGTATGATGGCAGAGCCTGGGACTGCTTTAAATAAAGCAGTTTTTTTAAATGCATCCCGTTTTCCTTAACCCCTTTGATGCTGATGACGAGCTGAGCTCGTCATCAGCCACGGGTGACGTGTGCGGATGACGAGCTGAGCTCGTCATGTATCGCGGTAATTTAAAAAATGCCGCACAGCGCAAAAATCACCGCAGCAGCGATGCGGTTAAAGGAAAATGGGATGCACTTAAAAACAAAAATGAAATGATTACATTTCATTTAGGTTGAGCATTCGAGACCTCTTGTATATACTTTAGTATATATACTTATAGGTGTATGTACTTTGTGGGCTCTGGAGATCAGCCCTAGGACTTGGGACTTGTCTGCTTCTGTTTAGGGACTTTTTTTTCTGTTCGACTGCCTCTATTTAACTGTTTTGATAGAAAACGACCAGCAGAGGTCAATAAAATGCCAGAATTGCTTTCTGCTGAAGGATTTTCATTTTTCATTTTTCCTGGCAACTGCCTCTATTTAAATCTCTTAATTGAAAACAACCAGCAGAGGTCAGTAAAATACCAGAATCACTTTAGTATTCTCTATATTCCATTTCTTAGAAATTGTCTTCCATGAACAACCGTAGACAATATTATTTTTTTCAAATCTTGTCTTTTCAGTGATATGACCACCGAAGGCCCTGCTTTTATATTAAAAACAGAGCTTATACCATTTTCCACTGAAAGGCAATATTTCTATCCATGTGTGCCCATACCTGGTGTGTCACGCAGTTTGGTGCTAACTTTCCCTCCATGTTAAAGAACAATAGATGTTTCAGCACCCAGGGAAATGTGCTGCATAGCTAAATACATATAAGATCCCAAAGGTGACACCGATTGCATCGCAAATGCTTGTTTAATGGTAGGTAGTGGTCCCTGGGACCACTGCATGCCCTTAAAAAAATATATTTAGAGACAGTCACAAAGTGGAAGGGGTCCCCAGGGGACCCCTTCCAAATTGCTACTGCATTCCCACCCTCTTGGAGAGGGTGGTAATTTGCGAGAATTTTGCAACCGTAATTGCAGTCACAAAAGTTTCATACAGAGGTTAGAGAGTCGCTATTTGTAAGGGAACGCCACCTACAAATAGTTAGTCTCTAAACACTTTTTTTTGGAGTCACAATTCATTTGCAACTCGCAAAATTGTGTTGGTAGATGGCCATACTGATTTTAGCATGTGCAAATGTGTCGCTAACCTGTTTGCGCATGCCGAAATTGGTTGTACATCTGGCCCTAGGTCAACCCCACAAAACAACTGACAAACAAATACACAAACCTGCGCTGAAAAGGACTCCAACAAAGTATGACAACATCCAAGACAATACACAAGAAAATGAAACAGCACGTGATCACCATCAACATCAAAACAACAATGAACTAATGAAGTTGTGTCTTATGTTTTTTGTTGTCTGTTTGGTAATTTTGCTATTGTAGTATGTTGCTGTTTTATGTCGCTATGCTGCGGTGCATATCTGTTTTTTTTGGTTATATGTTGTGATGATTGTGGTGTGCAAGGTTTTATCGCTTTTATTTAGAACAGTGGTCTATTTGTTTGTGCTACATGTTTTGTTCTCATGGCAGCGTGTTGCCTTGCTGCATTATGTGGGTATAGCTGAGTAGGCTTCTCTGGTAGGTCATTTATTGTAAAGTATTACTATTGTTGTTGTGCTGTTTTGGGTTGCAATGTTCTTTTGTTTTCTTACGTTGCATTGGCCTTTTAGGTATTTTAATTTTTTTATTCATGGTGTGTTAATAGTTTGTACTGTTAATATGTGTGCAGTACACTTGTTGCATTGCCCTGCGATGTTTCTCAGCTTGTTGCATGATTGTGATGTGTTTCTGTTGTATTATTGTCTTGTGGTATAGTGGTTTGTTGTTACATTGTTATTGTACTGAATTGTGGTTGTTGTCAAAGTATCTTGATGTCATGTTGCTCTGTTGTTATTGTATTCTTATGGTTGTTTTGGTGTGTTATGTTCGATTTTCTACTGGTATAGTATTGTTGTATTGTTTTTGTTTTGTGTAGTACTTTTATGTTGTCTTTGTATTCAGTTGTTTTATATAATTACTTTACAGTACTCAACAAATTCTGTTGGATTCCAGTGGAAAAATGCAAATTCCATTAAGGTTCCAAAAACATACAATTAGCACTGTTCTTGCTCTTCGACTCAGTAGTACATACATTGCAGTGCACAATGATGTTCAGGTTGCAAAGCAGTCGGAGTGCAATAACTCTATTACTTTACAACTCCATCTTAATTACATTGGGCCATCGTTCGGAGAAATTGCATGAAAACTATTTTTTGACAATTACAAAGTGAAAGAAGAATATCAGGTGTGCCAGGTGGAACTCCTGCTTTTCAGCACTAAGCTTAGCAGTGGTATGTTTTGAGCCGATATCACACGTTATATTAGGGGTAGTGACTTGTTTGCTGCTTCTAATTAACACTGACTTACACTAACATTTTACAAAAAGTGACTGTTTTCTTTCTTTTATGCTGCCTAACTTTCAAAATGTTCAGCAGGAAATGTTGAATAATTGTTTTTAGGAAACTAGGTTTACACAGTTATAATAAAGCTACGACTGTCTACAAGGTAGAGCTCTATTTATTCAAGTTAATGTTGCATCATATATGTGGTCACCATGGAAACTGAAAGGATGTTGCTCTACCGATGTTGTAAAGAAATTATTCTTGTATAGATTCATAGTCTGAGGTTTGCATTGCAATGCTAAGACTGTATAAGAATGTTACTTATTTATGATATAGGGTTTTGCAGAATAATGAATATTGATTTCACTGACTTTGCATAAATAATGGTGTAAATAATTGTATAAGTCTGAGAACCTTTATATTTTAACTAGCTTTCTTATCTATGATTCCCACTGAAAGCCATTGTCTTGAATAAGTGATTCTTAAGCTGGTTAACCACTTCAATGACATAGCAAGAGTGGGGAAATAAATGTGTGTTTCCACTGCTAATATATCATAACGGAATTTGAGGCTACTTAGATAGGGTTTCATGACAGCCTTTCAGTGTAGTGCTAGCAATCTGTCCTGATAGTGAGTCGAGAGCAGAGCTCTGGTAGGGGAGAGAAAGGGGAATAAAGACATATAAGGTCGAGGGGATGGGTGGCAAGAAGCCACACACTTTTTATTACATGTGAGATAAGGAGGAGAAGCCATGTTATGTCTGGCTCCCCATTTACTCCCCTGTCCCACCATGCAGTTGCAAGCCGGGGAAGATGATTTTTGTGGCCATACATGCCATTCCATTTTAAATTGATAAAATCGATTACCAAAGATGTTTCTCACCTCAGGTTTGTGAGTGACGTCACAGATAACCTGAGCTCTGCTGTCTAGTTGATGTCACTTAAAGCCCCTCTGTGAAAAGCATGCCAGTTATACATTGTTACCAGTCTATGAAGGAAATACCTTATTACCACATTATACACAGTGTAGTCATCAACTATGTCATTTTAGTTGCTGCAGTGATGCTATCAGTGAAGTAATAGAACATGTCATGAGTAATGTAATATGGCAGGAAATTAGAAGTGCATGGTGAGGGCTCAAGTTCTAGTTACATTAGGGCATGAGCTATAATGACTTGAGACAACTATAACTGGTGAATTTCTGTGATTTGTTTTGTTTAAATTCCACCTAACTAGACTGTTCCCTTAACCTTTGTTTTTTTCAGTGAATTTCTAGGGCTTTTTCTAATATAAGTTACTATCCACACATAAAAGGCAAGTCTGTTTGTTATGATAATTAACATTTCAGTAAAGCATTTGTAGTAAAAACAAAATGTTACACGTGTCAGTTTTTTTGTATGCTCCTCAGACCATTTAATGTAACCTTAATACCAAACACAAGGAGTTCTCGAGCTGAAGAGCAAAGTTCTGGCTCTGGGAATACTTAAAATATCTATACATTTAGACCCCAGGAAATCAGTCTTCCGCAATATTTACAAAAACATGCTGGTGGTGCCTATGCCCAGATTTGGGACACCACCATTAGCAAAATATATATAAATTAGCCCCTGAAGGTCATTATGGGGCCAACTATTTGTTTTACATGTTATTCTAATGTGGGGTGTGCCAGTGCTCACCTGGAGACACCTTACAACATTTTTTATGATCGGGCTGTGTGGCAAATCCCAGGGACTCTGTGAGCCCCCTAGCTCCCTGCAAGGAGCCCCATTCCACAAAGCCTAGGAGCCATCAAATTATTTTGTTATTTTTAATTCTAGGGTACCCCTGTGACCACCTGGCACACACCACAGCATGTTTCAAATTAGGGGCTGTGGGGGGAGCCAAAGGCCCACGCTGCTCCACCAGTGCTTGAAGAGGGTGGCCTCAGGCTTGGGAATATATATTGCCTGGTGGCGGTCACCACTGTGTGGTGTTACGGAAGACAGGTGTGGAAGTCAGATGTTCTATAGGAAGCACATTTTTTACTTTGGTGGCCTGTGATTAAACTTTTTTAAACTTTCCCAAAAAAGTTCATCTACCTCAGCTCTTTTTTGGATTGTTTTACGGACAGTCATCAAGTGGGGGCCAATAAAAAGTGGAGTCTCCAAATACTTTTTTCTCCAGGCCATTTCCAGAAAGAAAATTGGACAACTATACAGAAAAGATTGCTGAACCGAATTAACACCAAATTTGTCAGAAAGCTAGATCTAACACCAAATTTGTCAGAAAGCTAGCTCATTGCTAGATCATTGCTAGAGCTTATGTTTTTTGTGATTGAGTGTTAACCTGTTAGCCAGTTTTCAGAAATTAAGGTTAAAAAAAGATTGATATCTAGTGCTTTGGGACTTTTGCTCAAAGATAAAGCATTCTGATTGGCACATGCAGGACCCAGCACGGGCCCTTGTGAATACAAAAAATAAGAAATAAAAGGAAGCATGCAGATTGGGGGTCTGTGGGCGGTTTGCCTCCACAGGGGCTTGACTGACTAAGTATAACGTGCACTACGTATGACCTCACATATTACATCAGTGATGACAGGTAATCTATGGTGGTAGAAGTTATATTACATATAACCAGTGAATTGTTTTTTGGGTTTTTTTAAATTAAATTTTTCTCAATATAGAAGACCTACCTACAACGCCACTGTAACTTTTGCTTTTCTCAGTGCTTTACTAAGATTTGCAGACAAATTCCTTTCAGACATGCACGGCTGGGTTGGCTACCCACAGGAGATTGGTGAAGGCCCCTATCCCAGCTCACTGCTGTACATTGTCAAAAGCAATGCTCAGCAAGGGACTTTTTCTGTAAATATTATTAAAATAACATTGAGACTAAAGAAGGAGTGAGAATTCTTACTGAGAGGTATACCCTCATCTTCCCAAATATTATGCTTCAACAAACTGAGAGAGGAGATACCTAGAATTTAATAAAGTGTATGTGTGTAATGTATACGAGGTTGGTAAGTAACGGCACCCAAGTGAATGGATGCTCACCTTACATTTATCTCAGCCCTGCATATGAAGATATATAAATTTACATATACATACATACATTGCACCCCAGGGACACTCAGGATTCAAGGGCACTTAATCCCCCAACTTAAAACGTGCCACAGGGCACGTTTGCACAGTGGTGAAGGGAGAGGGCGGGCCTAAGGTGACATGTGTGCAAACACGCCCTGTGGCATGTCTTAAGTTGGGAAATTAATTCCTCTTCAATCATGAGAGTCCCTGGGGGCCAACTAGCCCACCAGGTACCTCCAGTAAGCGCCACAGACATGCATTGCAGAGAGGTGGTCCAGGCAAAGCCCCTTTTTAAACCTTTCTGCAACGCAGCTCTGTGGCGCTTACTGGAGGTACCTGATGGGCTTGTTGGACCCCAGGAACCCTCAGGATTCGAGGGGACTTAATCCCCCAACTTAAAATGTGCCATGGGGTGTGTTTACACAGTGGTGAAGGGAGGGGGCGGGGCCTGAGGTGACGTGTGCAAACACGCCCTGTGGCACATTTTAAAGTTGGGGAATTAAATCCCCTTCAATTCTGAGGGCCTCTGGGGCCAGCTAGCTCACCAGGTGCTTCCAGTAAGTGCCACTACGCTGCGTTGCAGAGAGGTGCTTCGGGCCATGCCCCTTTTTGCACCTCTCTGCAATGCAGCTCTGTGGCGCTTACTGGAGGTACCTGGTGGGCTAGTTGGACCCCAGGGACCCTCAGGATTCAAGGAGACTTATTCTCCCAACTTAAAACACGCCATGGGGCATATTTGCACAGTGGTGAAGGGAGGGGGCAGGGCCTGAGGTGACATGTGTGCAAACACGCTCTGTGGTGCATTTTAGGTTGGGGAAGTAATTTCTACTTGATTTTGTGGGTCCCTGGAGGCCAACAACCCCACCAGGTACCTCCAGTAAGTGCCACAGAGCTGCATTGCAGAGAGGTGGGCCAGGCCACGGCCCTTTTTACACCTCTCTGAATCGCAGCGCTGTGGCACTTACTGGTGATACCTGGTTGGCTAGTTGGACCCCAGGGACCGTCATGGTTCAAGGGGACTCAATCTCCCAACTTAAAACGGCCACAGGGCGTGTTTGCACACATGTCACCTCATGCCCCCCTCCCTTCACCACTGTGCAAACGCGTCTGTAGCTCATTTTAAGATGTAGTTTTAATCCCTCTGCCCTATTATGTACTAGGGCATTACAGAGGAGGTAATGGTAATCACAGGTGTACCCCAACACATAGTGTTCCCTAGTGTATGTATGTATTGTAACTGTATTCTAAGTGTGTTTTAGCATAGCACTGGCTCTAGGCCTGGTTAGTCAGAGTCAGTTACCACCAGTAGCCATCTCCAAAAGTTGTGGGCACAGGATAATTTTTGAACAAGGCCTCTTTCTGCTCCTCTGATGGTTCTTTCTGCACATGTCTTGCTTCTTCCTGCACCTTTCTTCAACTTTGTTGACTTCTGTTGCTTCTTTCTGCATTTCATTTGCTTCTTTCTGTGAGTTTTTACTTCTGTCTTCACATGTCTTAGCTCTGTAGGCCTAATTAGAAACTAGCATTTGAAAAACCTTTAAAATTCATTGAAGAAACCATAGGTTTCAGTCACGTTATAGTTAGAAATTAGCATTTAAAAATCCTTTGAAATTCATTGAAAAACCATAGGTTTCAGCGTTATTATAGTTAGTTGGACATTTCACTCGTACAAAACCATAGAAATTCCTCCGTTATAGTTAGTTCTGCGAACTCTAACTCGCGCCGCCACAATGCACTGCTGATGACCTCACATATTGCATCACTCATGACATGGTCAGTGATATCACTGATGACATCGCTGATGACATCTCAAATGACATCACTGATGACATTATCCATGTGATAAATTGATGCATCTTCTCACAGCCTAATATAACTTTGATACACCCACTCTAAATTACAGACTGCCATTCTCAAAACTATAGACACTCCAACAGCAATAACTACATACACACTCACTGATTCTTAAGTTTACACACACACATCCACTCACTCAACCGTACAGTCACTCATACTTATAGTCACTCTGTACAGGACTATCCTATGCATTCATCCACCTATATAAACACTCACACACCACCACTCATCCATGGAGGTACTCACACACCTACTCAATCATGCAAATTATTAATCATGCTGCCATTTACTCACCTATACAGTTATAAACACAAACCAGCTCAATTACTCATACAAATACTAGCGCATTCTTACGCTCTTATACAATCACTGATACAAGCAAACAGTCATTCATACATCCACTCTCAGAATCACATACTCTAACTTATAGCCATTTATATACTCAAACACACATATATACTTCCTTTCACATATGTAGTTACTCACACATGTACCACTGAGATATACTTTCACTCACTAACATACCCAATACACACACTCACCCATCCATTCAGTCCATCACAGATGCACTCTTGAAACCATGCACCCAGTGAATCACCCACTCACACATCTATGCACAGAGTCACACACACACCCCATCCACATAAATACTTAGGCACCCATACATATACTCAGACAGCCGATCAATAACACATATAGACACTCATGTAGC
The DNA here is from genome assembly GCF_964263255.1 of Lissotriton vulgaris. Classification (NCBI taxonomy): domain Eukaryota; kingdom Metazoa; phylum Chordata; class Amphibia; order Caudata; family Salamandridae; genus Lissotriton; species Lissotriton vulgaris. The sequence goes on from NC_141696.1 coordinate 306,014,468, forward strand.
TAGTCACAAACCCATATAGCCAGTTACATGCCAACAGACAGACAGATACAGACATTCACAGAGTATAGTCACTAACCCATGCATTCAGTAAGATATGTTTAATCACTCACTTATAGAGTCAGTCATGCACCTACTAAATCCTCCATTCAGACACGTATACACCCACTCATTCTTTAATACACTTTTCCCTATATATATTAAACATATTTAAACTTTACAGAAACACATAGTCACTGGATAATGCCAACAGAGATGTCATTTGAGATGTCATCAGTGATGTCACTGACAATGTCATGAGTGATGTATTATGCTACGTCATCAGCAGTGCATTGCGTGAGCACAAGTTATAGTTAGCAGAACTAACTATAACAGAGGAATTTCTATGGTTTTGTACGAGTGAAATGTCCAACTAACTATAACACCCCTGAAACCTATGTTTTTTTCAGTGAATCTCTAAGTTTTTTTAAATGCTAATTTCTGACTATAACGTACCTGAAAGCTATGTTTTTTTCAGTGAAAAACAAATATATATCAAGCCTGTGATCAAGCCTCTTCGAAGGCGAAACGCGTCATGGCGGCAGCGCTGGCTTTGTTTGAATAAACTTTCTTGCACCAGCACTCTTTTGGGTCGACTCTTCGTGACTACGGGACTGGCAGGGTTTGTTTTCTGTCTGAAAGGTGACGAATTTCGTGAATAAATATATATATATATACACATATATATATATATATATATATATATATATTACCTACTGGCAGTCGCCATTAGGTAGTTATAGTTAGGACCTATTATCCATAGGAAGATCGTAACATTCTTTTCCCAGTAACTTTGGCGTCGGTTGACGAATCTTCGCGAAATTTTCAAAACTCGTGGTCAGCTCCTATCTTAAAACTTTTGGGGTGATTCGGCAAGCAGGGGTCGAGAAAAAAAGGCGGGTCCCAAAACGTGTTTTCTCCATGTTAATTCCCATAGGAAACTTTAGACACAGCTGCAGCCTGAACAACTGAATGCAATTACACCAAATTTGGCAAAAAGGTAGCCATTGTTTCAGAAAGAACTCTGTTTGTTAAATGGTGAAAATCTGTTCAGTAGTTTCTGAGAAGTTTGTGAGATCTCATTTGCTGTTAGCACTTCATCCTGGAATTGCTGAAAGCCATCTTGGGACCAATATACATGATAGTACCCCATTAAATGCATTGTAGTGAATCGAATATTTTGAGGGTTACCAAAAGGAGAACTTTAAAGGGTGATAACAGACGTTAGTTACATTAGAATTCATTTGTTGATGGCACCATACTAATTTCAGGAATTGTGGTGTGTTCTGAGGTGATTTTAGCCTGTGAAAAACCTTCTGCTGGGATATCATGAATCATGTTTGAGAAAAAACTATTTTCACATGCTTGTCCCATAGAGTTTTGGAAGCTGCTCCAGAAGCTAAAACGAGAGCATATTTTCTTGAAATTCACATTATCTTTCTCAGTCATGTGAGAATGAAGTCTGACATTCTCAGTAAAACATGTACATTCAACAAAGGCAGAGACTGTCAGTTGATTCCTTTGTGTTATACTGCAGCTTCCCAGAGTGTTCTAAACAACTAGAGCGCTAACAGCCTTACTTATGACAAAATATGGCACACCTGAAGCCATCTCGATTGGAATGAACTGGTAAAACTTAAGACATTTATTTAAAAAGGAACAAAATGAGGGGGGTTCATTTTGCCATAGAAGTTATGGTTAGTGCTGCAGAAATTAAATTTAGGGCATGTTTTAAGTGAGATCTCAAATACTCTACAATTTCATTAGAAAATTCTGACATGCAGACTAAAACAATCACTTTCAATACCAGCAGTAGACTTCCAGTTAACTCCCGGGTGAGCAGTAGCTTTACTACAGTGATCTAATAAACAACTAGAGTGCTAACATTCTGAATTTATAGCAAATGTGTGACACATCTGAATGCTTTCTTGATGGAATCAAAGTAAAAAAAACTGAAAGCATTTCCTACTGAGGAGTATGCAGTAAATGAGGAAATTAGGAAACTTCATGACAAATAAGTCTCCCAAGATGGCCACCAGAGATAAAAGAGCCCAAATGTAGCACAAATATCACCCAGATGTGGCCCACATGTAGCCCCTTGACAGAAGTGGGCAAAACACTTTTTAATTTTAGTTTTTCTGCAGTTTTAAATAGTGCAGACTGGACAGGTATTGGAGCGTTACATGTTACTTGGAACCCTTATTGAGAATTTTGCACGAAGTACATGAGATTGATCTTGCAAAACATTGACCTTTACGATTCTGTTAACCTGAAGTTGCTCTAAACGGGGCTTTGTAACACCCGTTTTTACCTACTGGTTTTAATTAATTCTCACTGTATTGTATTAGAAAGAGGATTTACTGTTTTTATGTACACTTTTATGATCTATGTTTCTAAATCAGATTGAATAAAGTTTAATGAATTCTATGGCAGGACGGAGGCGAGGATTATGCATATCTTTCCTCACTTTATTTGCATAGCACTTCAAAGAAAACAGAACACAACAATCATTAAACAATAGACTACACACCCCATGAACCATTAGGGGGGTAGTCTCCAAGGCAACTATAGCACAATCATATCACAGTCCATCGTATATAATATTGTGACGTCCCTTCCGCTTCCTCTTTCTTCACTGCTCATCAGTTAAGTATATTCCTTACATTCTTGGCTTATTCTGACATTGTTACTGTTTGCATAGCGGTTTCTTGTGCACGTTATTAGCATTATTGCCTTGGTATTGTTTCATATTCCTTGTGCAGCAGGCTCTTGCCCGAGCGCATTCTCTCCCTCGCAGTTTCTCCCGCTGTGCACTCTGCGCACAGTGAGATACTGTCAGGCGGGTCTGGTCCGAGCAAGGCAGCTCCGTCGAGCGCTCCCGCTGGTCTTTATGCACGTTTGGGAATCCGGTCACTCCTTTAGATTCCCGACTAACCCTCGTCTAATTTTGACACCCTTACGTGGTGATTTTCCCACACGGCAGCGTTAGTGACAAGCGCCACCTGGTGATGGTAATTGGTATTGCACCAGTCGCTCCGGATCCCTAACGAATTACGCATGGGGGTAGGTTTACAGTCAGAGACCGCACACCACTTGGGTGCCTGAATCTTCTGTGCAGGTCCCACAGGAGCAGACTGCGGGGCACCTTAGGGATACACTTAGGGTTGCATTGCTATAGGCAGGACCAGTTGGCCTGCTCCACTACAGACCTTAAGGTTGTATCAACTAATTTTGTATTCACTGTGTAGTACTGCGCACTGAGGTCCTGAGGAATTGCTAGAATTGCAAGAAACATGTCGACCTAATAGAGGGTTGTAGGTATTTCGCCGCCAACACACGTGGCGTATATCTCCCCTCCCACCATTTTAACCAAGGCAGCTAGCCAAACCATTAAAGTTCTTTGTGGACTAACCCACCTTTTTTAATTCACTGTCACTTTTTCACGACTACACATTCAGCTGCCCTCTTACACGCATGCACCATATGGCTGGAACAAAAGATCTCTGATAAAGAGCCCCTTCGCGGGAGCCCGTCAGACATTGCAGCGCCAGTCTGACGAGGAGCAGAACCCATATGATGAAGCATGACACCTAGCTTGCTGGGTGTGTGAGGGTTTTTTTTCCCAAGAGGGAATCCCCCTTCCCTCTTGAATACCTTTTTTCTCTACACTATATATACATACACACACTTCATTTGCATAATCCTACCGGGGAACTTTATACTTCTTTTTGCTAAAATTGGTATTGCACCTCAGTCTATTCTTATAACAGCTTCAGGGAAAGCCCAGCTGTTGGAGCACCGGCGAGTAGGGGTGGGCGGAATTTGCGAAATTGCCTTTCGCAAATTTCCGCGAAACGTCAAAAAATCCCTGCCAACGCATGGAATTTCGCATGCTCACGGAGATTTTTGGGGAGGGGCTTATTTGCGAGTTCATATAGTGCTTTTCCTACACTACAGCTGGGTAAAGGGCCAGAAGAGTGTTCTCCAGTGACCATGTGTATGTAACTTTGCCATCGCGCCATAAGGCGCCAGGGTCCCTTGAGTGAACTGTCCAATGTCTATCATAGTGGGCAAAGTCAAGTGTGGGAAGATGGTGCCCACTGCTAGTGTGTGGGGCAGGGCCAAATGGGCAGGCTTGAGCTCTAGTGCTCTTGAGGTGTGGGGACAGTAGCAGGTGCATCTTGTGCCTTTAATGCACTAACCCTCAGTGGATCGCTCTTTCGATCGAGGGACTCCGTCCTTGTGCCCCTTCCTCTGGTACAAGGTGGAGCTTTCCCCCCAACCCAACGGAGTCTCTCTAACACTCGAGGAGTGAGTGGGCTGGGTTCCATGTCTTCTTTCCGAAGGGAGACAGTATAATTCAGAGTCACAGAAACCAGTGCTAGTGTTTGGAGAACGTACCCCGACAGCACTACACCTCTTCCTGCCCCCCACCCACCCAATACCCCACTGGTGACAGACAGCATGTGGGCAGGGAGTCCGAATTGGATGGCTGCATAGCAGGTACTCTCTGTGAACGAAGGCAACTGCTGCGGATTGATGTGCAGCAAAATACAGAGGGAAAACAACAACACAAGACCATGCTGCACCCGGCAGCCTGTGTCACTACAAAGCAGTTTCGAATCCTGCCCAGCCCCCACTTATGGAACAGAAAGATGATCAGAATAAAAACGCTGAGTGCTTGTTTGGGGTATCTTTTGTGGGGGAATTAGTTCAGAGGTCCTCACGTTTCTGACACATTTTCTCAGTTTGTCAATGCACCTGTTGCAGACATGTAAGTAGGGTCACGTGCGCTAGTCCCAGCCTGTCATAACGCCAATATTAACGCAGTGCTATGCAATAGATATTATTTGACTATTTATGGGTGCAATTACTAATCTTCTAAGATGATAGATGGGGTAACAATTTCGGTAAATATCGAAATTTTGGTGACAGGATTAGCGCCGGATAACAGGCCCACTGAAAGTCAAAGGTCTGGCTTTAAAGGTCACCCTTTTGTTTGAGGTTAGAGGCGTCCTATCTGATAAAGACAATTTTTTATGAGTCACAGATTAGAAGATGTGTACATTTCTTCTGAGAAAAGCTAGATGATTCACAGATAGGAAAGGTGAAACAAAAGCAGTGTGTGCAGCCAGGCAGGGCCGCAGTAGAATGGACGCTTCCCGCTGATGTAAAGTCACCAGACCTAGAAGGCAGTCTGGTACAGTCAGTGGCTGCAGGTCTGAGAGTGTCTGAGAGTGGGCGGAAGAGTTGTCTCCAGTTACCATGTGTGCGTAACTCTGCCAGTGCCAGATCTGATGGTGGCGGGTCCCAGTAGCTCCCAGATGGGGAATAAATGGCCGTTAAGCATAACGCCGGGACTTGGAAGGATTTGATCAGTTTACGGAGACCTTCCTCAAGAGTGCGCAAACGCTTAGTCATTCACCCTGCCGGGAGGAGGAGGAACCCGGAGAAAATTACGACGCTGTCACTACTATTGTAGACCCCGAAGGCAGGTTTCCCTTAGAGGGAGAGGGTGTATCGGAGGACGATTTCTCCTCCAAAAAGGATAAGGACTCGGGCGTCCCTGGCGTCTAGAGTCCCACACCTTAGTCCCTAGATGGGAACGGAGTCCACTTGGACATGTTCGAGCCTACCCAAATTTACCATCCTAGGTCGGCGGAGTGGAACCCAGATGCCAAAGTGGCAGAGTATGTGGTGGGGAAAATCCATCAACACCTTGAAAGATAGATCAGGAATAGGATGAGGAGAGAATGCCACAGGCCCTCACTGAAGGGGAGGGTGGCACACACGCTTGAAATTGATGAGAAAGTACGTACCCTTTTCTCCAAGTATATGAGGAATCCCAAGAAAGGAACTGATAGGTCTTGGACACGGTAGGACCCTTGACCCAAATTATTCAATTGGCGGACCGTTCGAAAGAGTCAGGATCACCTTTTTCCACGGATATTGTGGCTGGTTGGGCACACTACCCTAAAACCTTAAACACTACCCCCTCCACTACCGAAACGCCACTGCACTACCCTAAACCCTAAAACACTACCCCCAGCACGACACCCTACACTACCCAAACATAACTTCGCTACCCTAAACCCTGAAACACTACCACAAGCATGACTCCCTACACTACCCAAACACCACTGTACTACCCTAAACGCTAAATCTACCCCAGCAAAACCCCCTACACTACAAAAACACCACTGCACTACCCTTAACCCTAAAACACTACCCGAGCACGACCCCCTTCACTACAGTAACACCACTGCACTACTCTAAACCCTAAAACAATACCCCCAGCACAACCCCCTCACAACACAAACACCACTGCACTACCCTAACCCCTAAATCTACCCCCAGCAAGACTGCCTACACTACCCAAACACCACTGCACTACCCTAATCCCTAAAACACTACCCCCACCATGACCCCCTATACTACCCAAACACCACTGCACTACCCTAAACCCTGAAACACTACCCCCAGCATGACTCCCTACACTACACAAACACCGCTGGACTACCCTATACCCTAAAACAGTACCCCAGCACGACCCCCTACACTACCCAAACACCACTGCACTACCCTAAACCCTAAAACACTAACCCCAGCATGACCACTACACTAAACCCTAAATCTACCCTCAGCATGACCTTCCACACTACACAAACACCACTGCACTACCCTAAACCCTAAAACACTAGCCCCACCACGACCCCCTACACTACCCAAACACCACTGCACTACCCTAAACCCTAAAACACTAACCCCAGCATGACCCACTATACTACCCAAACACCACTGCACTACCCTATACCCTAAAACATGACCCTCTATACTACACAAACACGACTGCACTACCCTAAACCCTAAAACACTACCCCCAGCATGACCCCCTAAACTACACAAACACCACTGCACACCCTAAACCCCTACACTATACAAACACCACTGCACTACTCTAAACCCTAAAACACTAGCCCCAGCACTACCCCCTCACAACAAAACCCCACTGCACTACCCTAAACCCTAAATCTACCCCCAGCATGACCCCCTACTCTATCCAAACACCACTGCCATACCCTAAACCCTAAAACACTATCCCCTGCATGAACCCCTACACTACCCAAACGCCACTGCACTACCCTAAACTCTAAAACACTACCCCCTACAGTACACAAACCCTACTGCACTACCCTAAACACTACCCCCAGCATGACCCCTAAACTACATAAAAAACCACTCCACTACCCTAAACCCCCCTACACTATACAAACACCACTGCACTACTCTAAACCCTAAAACACTACCCCCTACACTACCCAAACACCACTGCACTACCCTAAACTAAGCATGGGCGAATTTTGCGAATTCGCGATCCGTGAATTTGCGGATTTGCGAATTTGCAATCTGCAAAATTCGCGAATTTGCGCGAATTTGCGGATTTTTTATTTTTGAGTGTTCGCGGGTGTTCGCGGGGAACTTTGCGTATTCGCAGGGCGCTTTGCGTGTTCGCGGGTTTTTTTTTGCTGGTTCATCACTGCCACCCTCTCGTTTTTTATGCCCTTCTGCCCTCTGTACCACTTGTTTTGTGCCTTTCTTCCCTCTGCCCCACTCTTGTTTGTGCTCTTTTGCCCTCTGCCCCACTGGTTTCTGTGCCCTTCTGCCCTCTGCCTAACTCATGCCCTCTGTCCCACTTTGTGCCCTTCTGCCCTCAGCCATAAGTCAGCTTCAACAGGAAGCACTAATAGATAAAGTATAGCAGGTGCTTGAGTTGAAGGTCAAATTAAGTTACACAGTCATTAATCACCCCAAGTTTGGGGTGATTAATGATTGTGTAACTGAATTTGAGATTCAACTCTAGCACCTGCTTTACTTTATCTATTAGTGCTTCCTGTTGAAGCTGACTTTTTGTAACTATTTTAGAGGCTCTGGCAGCTTGCCGGCGCCATTCTGAAATAGTTACAAAAAGTCAGCTTGAACTTTTGACACAATCCGTTCCGCTCGCGGATTTTGCGGGAAATTCGCGAATCTCGCGGATTGCGAATTTACCCAAAATCCCCGAGCGGAACGGATTTTCCACCCATGCTTACCCTAAACCCTCTACACTATATAAACACCACTGCACTACCCTAAACCCTAAATCTACCCGGGGCATGACCCCCTATACTACCCAAACACCACTGCCATACCCCAAACCCTAAGACACTACCCACAGCATGACCCCATACACTACACAAACACCACTACACTACCCTAAACCCTAAAACACTACCCCCTACAATACACAAACACCACTGCACTACCCTAAACCCTAAAACACTACCCCCAGCATGACACCCTAAACTAACCAAACACCACGGCACTACCCTTAACCCCCTACACTATATAAACACCACTGCACTACTCTAAACCCTAAAACAATACCCCCAGCACAACCCCCTCACAACACAAACACCACTGCACTACCCTAACCCCTAAATCTACCCCCAGCAAGACTGCCTACACTACCCAAACACCACTGCCATACCCTAAACCCTAAAGCAATACCCCCTGCATGAACCCCATACACTACCCAAACACCACTACACTACCCTAAACCCTAAAACACTACCCCCAGCACTACCCCCTACACTACACAAACACCACTGCACTACCCTAAACCCTAAAACACTACCCCGAGCACAACCCCCTACACTACACAAACACCACTGCACTACCCTAAACCCTAAAACACTACCCTCAGCATTACTCCCTACACTACCCAAACACTACTGCACTACCCTAAACCCTAAATCTAGCACCAGAATGACGCCCTACACTACCCAAACACCACTGCACTGCCCTAAACCATAAAACACCATCCCCAGCATGACCCCCTACACTATACAAACACCACTGTGCTACCCCAAACCCTAAAACAGTACCACCAACATGACCCCCACACTACCCATACACCACTGCACTACCCTAAACCCTAAAACACTACCCCAGCACAACCCCCTATATTACCCATACACTAGGGCTGGGTGGAATTAGCATAATCGTGTTACTCAAATCTCTGCAAAACGGTAAAAAATCTCCGCAAACACGCAGAAATTCCGCAAACACCCAGAATTGCTTGTTCGCGATGCTTTTTGACTGTTCACAAACGATGTCTGCGTGCTCGGGGGAAATATCTTTTGAACACGCATTTGAGAACGCGAACAAGCAAAACATTTCGCAAAGTCGCGGAACGCAGAATTTTGGGCAATTTCGCTTTCTCCGCGGAACGCGAAATTACCGAAATTCCGCAAATTCCACAAGCGGAACGGAATTTACCGCCCAGGCCCACCATACACCACTGCACTACCCTAAACCCTAAAAAACTACCCCAGCACGACCCCCTACACTACACAAACACCACTGCACTACCCTAAACCCTAAATCACTACCTCCAGCACGACTCTCTACACTACCCAAACACCACTGCACTACCCTAAACCCTAAAACATTACCCCTAGCACGACCCCCTACACTACCCAAACACCACAGCACTACCCTAAACCCTAGAAAAGAAACCCCCACCCCATGTCCAATCCCCCTTACCTCTCACTGCTTGTGGTTCCTCTCTCCTCATGGTTCCTGCTTCATGTCGTCTCTGAGGGGCAGTGCACTTCATTGTGAGGAAACGGAACAGCCTTTGTTTCCTTAAAACAACCTGATTCGTCTACATTTTTTTTAGAACGCACGGTCATTTACCTTACTGCCCTTTACAACAACATTTGTTGTAAAGGCATGCGTGGTAAATGACCATGCGTTCTAAAAAAAGCGTAGTAATGACTTTGCGATGTGCAATGCATGCGTGGTAATGCATGAGTTGTAATAGTATCGCAAAGTAAAAAAGTCTTTGTAACAGCTGTTTACCGATCAAGCTGGACCCTTTTCTTCAGTGAGACGTTTATTTGATTAATTAGGAGGAAGGAATGTGTTTTTTTTATCAAAAAGTGCTTTCCCGGCTGTTGTATTGTGAAAGTGTCCACGTGGCCTGGTTTCACTTCCGGTGAGAGAGTGGAAGAGTCTGTTTGGATCTAAAAGAGTTCTGTTGTTGGACGGGCCGGCGCGACATTACATTAGAAAAAATAGGTAATGGAAAGCGTCCTCCCTGAAGTGTGGAGCAGTGTCATGAGAGGTCAACGAGTGTGCATCCCACCGCAGTATGACCATACCACGTGACGCATGTGCCGCCTCCAGGGTATGGGAGGCAGAAGCAGCATCGCAGGTCCTCTTGAAGACCGTTGTAGCACTAATTCTACATTTTGGCACTAGGGCATTTTAACTTCGTTGTTTCTGCCAGATACAAAGAGAAGATCCTGTGTTATTCAGTGCCTTCGTTACCTTTTTTGTGGGTTGTGGTGCTTGTCACTTCGCTGGCACACCAGTGCACACGACTGGGCACCCCACCTCGTGTGCCATCTGCAGGGTCTCTGCCCACGGAATACTGGTTTTGGTTTCTGGATTGGCAACATAAAGAGTTGCTCCCAAAGGACTAGCCTGAACACTTAGGTGAATATCCCCTGCACTAGCATTCCACGGAAATTATTTCATAGCTCTCCCACGTCGCGAGGATGTCATAATAGCACGGCTCCGCTCGCGACACTGTATGACGTCATCGGAGCAATAAGAGGACCTCGTCAGCGTGCTGACGTCTGTTCCACCCATTTTTTCCATCCCACCGAGGCAACTAGGCGTACCGAGACATTTCCACATGTATACATAGTATAATAAATATATATATATCGAATGAAAAACCATAGGTTTCAGGCACGTTATAGTTACAAATTAGCATTTAAAAAACCTTAGAAATTCACTGCAAAAAGCAAAGGTTTCAGGGGCATTATAGTTAGTTGTACATTTCACTCGTACAAAACCATTGAAATTCCCACGTTATAGTTAGTTTTGCTCACTATAACTGGCGCCCCTGCAATGCACTGCTAATGACGTCACATATTACATCACTCATGACATAGTCAGTGACATCACTGATGACATCTCAAATGACGTCACTGATGACATCACTGATGACATCATCCAGTGAATGTGCGTTTTTCTGAAAATGAAATATGTTTTATATATGTATATTTCAAGGTCGATGAAAGAATAAATGGATATATAAGTGTCTAAATGGATAATCTTTATTTTTGTAAAATTTATTGTATAACTGACTGATTAAGTGTATCTTAGTGAATACATGGGTTAGTGAGTAATGTTTAAATATGTAAATATCTGTATCGGTCTCTCACTTTGTGTATAAGTGGCTGCATGGGTTGGTGACTAGCTACATGAGTGTCTATATGGGTTATTAGTTATTTTTTTGAGTATCAGTATGAGTGTCTGAGTGTCTGTATGGTTCGGTGGGGGTATTGCTTAGTGCATAGATGCATGAATGAGTGACTCACTGTTTGTATGTGTTGAAGACAGCATGTGTGCTGGATTGTATAGGTGGAAGAGTGTGTGTATGGATGTGTTAGTGAGTGAAGGACTGTCTCAGTAGCGTCTTTATGAGTAACTACATATTTTTTAAACTAGTATATGTGAGCATTGGTGTATATAAGTGAGTATATGTGAGAGTGAGGGATTGGAAGAGTTCCTGTACAAATAGGTAGGTGTTTCTATAAGTGATTGTTTAAGAGAGTAAGTATTTGTAAGTTTCTGTAGAAGTAAGTGCGGTAGTGTATGTACAACTGTATATGTAAGTAAATGGATGTTTGATACTTTGTTTGCATGTGTGACTATGTGTGTGAGTAACTCTATGGATGAGTGGTGGTGTGTAACAGGATGTATAGGTGTATGAGTACATATGATGAGTGAGTACCTGTATGAGGGACTCTATATGGACTGTTGGTGAATGAGTGGATGTGTGTGTAGATCTTGGAATTACTGAATAGGTGCGTTGTAACTGGTATTGGTATGTCATTTGTTTTGAAAATATTAGTTTGTATTTGTGTGTGTGTGTGTATCAAAGATTACATTAGGGTGAGAGGAGGTCTGCCACTCAATTACAAGGATGATGTCATCAGTGATGTAATCTGAGTGCTCCACATACAGAGGTGCTGCCGTATTCCAAATACCGCCCACTCTCCTCCCAAAAGACTTCCGTCGCATCTGTTTGTTTATTTGTGCAAGTTTACTGTTAATAAATCCGTTGAACAGCCCCTGTGAGTGCTCCTTTGTTCTTGACTGAAGTCTTTTGGGAGGAGAGTGGAGCGGTATTTGGAATACGGGAGCACCCCTGTATGTGGAGCACCCGCCGGCGTGTGCACCGCACTATTGGTGTCACGGAGCGAGAATTGGATATAGCGGAGCACCGGTCAAGCCGAAACGTGGAGATTACCCCAGACTGTAGCGCATTGAGAGCTATGTGTGCCCGCGGTGGTGAGGAGGAGCGGCAAGGTCCGGGTAAGACGCCGGCTGGCGTTTTATGGTATTTTGACTATCGACTTGAGTACGGCGAAGGGGCTAGATGCACTTAAAAGATTGCATATAAGTACTAAGAAAGGAACACAATGTTCTGTGAATCGGAGCCCCGGGAGTTGGCCTCTAATATGTTTAGGAATACAGTGGACAGAGGGGATCAGCGTCAAGAACGAGGGGGTCCCGATACAACAAGTCTCAATGCAAAATGCACCGCACTCGAACGGTTATACGAGCGCGAAATAAGAAAGTGGTGGGAAGGGACCTCGCTACAGAATTATATTGAGGTCAATAGGCTTCTGAGAGGCCTTAGGATCTATACCATACCAGCATACGAATCCCCGGATCCTCTATTATTAGATGAATGGGCGGCACACACAGCAGAATCATGTAAAGGAATGCTACAAATTCCGGTCAAGTTCGCCTGGAGTGATCGAGATAAAGCATTACGAGATATCGAACAAATGGAAGAAATGCTCAAAAAAGAAGAAGAGCAATCCAAAATCGTAGATTTCAAAGAGCAGATCAGATGAAAAAACGCTTGACAGCATATGAAGAGAAAATCAAAATACGTAAGCAGAGTGAATTTGATCACAATAAGAATGATTATGCCCAAGGGAGGGTATTAACATTCTCGAAGAAATACGACAATCCTAGGAAAGAGCTCCTGAGTAGCGCTAAAAGCTCCAGCCAGTCTCCGACGGAACCAGCAGTCACCTCGGAGTCAGAGATAACCGAGTCCTCCGATGACGATACCAGGGATACTTTGAGATCTGATTTGATTCGTACTCCTTTTCGCGAGGAATTCAAACTCATGCGCCAATCGTGGCACAGAGGAGGCAGAGGCAAACCCCCAGAGAGGGGAGCAAGAGGAAAACAAGGAGGGGGCAGGGGGGGTCGCAAGAAATGGCCTTTCACCCCCGGCTACCCGGAGCAAGAGGTGTACAACAAGAAGAGGTATTAACAGCTGAGGATTTAACTATTATTAACCTGACAAATAAACATCTAACTGAAACTGAGGAGTCAGTTCTCAAGTTGGGACTTACATTTTGTCCTCAAAGAAGCATGGAGTTTACACAGACCTGGATTGATCTGTTCAAATTCATGTGCAAGCTTAAACTGCACAAATATTTTAAGACTAAATCCAAAACTTTGAGATCTGTGAGGAAAGGAGGTATCGAGTCAGCCACAGACACTCTAGTTGGCAACGATCTCAGCACTATCATGGCATTTGAGGAAATGAGAACAGATTTTGTGGAAGGTGAACTTACATCAGTCAGCCGTACTCAACAACTGGCAGTCACAGGCATTAAACAGAGTGATGGGAACACTCCGTTTAAACCGGCCTCACAATTCCTTCCCCAAATGACATTTGATACCATTGACATTTTTGCAGAATCAGTTATCAAGGATTTGAACAAACAATGCCGTAAACAGAATGTGTGTGAGTGGACTAAACACGTTTGTAAGCAGAGTTCTTTGAAATGGTAACTGTGAGTGACGGTAGGGTGTGTTAAAATAACCTCCAAAGCCTAATATAAATTTGTTATGGTATTGGATTATGGGTTAGATTAAAATAGTCTATAGCAGAATAAGAAGTGTTCTGGAGGATATGTAATTTAAAGAGGAACACAAAATGTATTTTCGGGTTCTAGTTTCACTATTAGTTGCTGTTAGTAAGGTAGAACAGTATGTTCAGCAAGTAACTGGCATTTATTTTGTGACTTGCGATTGGGAACAATGGAGTACTAAATTTGCTGCTTTTAGTTTAAACTCATTTGCTGGAAAAGAGGACTTCCAATTGTAATATTTGGAGTCTTCTGTGGAGCACACTGTGCTTGATGAACTGTAGAACTGAAGACAGGCTTGTAATCCGGCCTTACTTCATTGCATTGGAAACTGGTGTACAGTGGGGGGGCACAATTGGTTGAATGTGAAACATTTTCTGCAAAGTGATCTCTGCACCTAAAAAGACAATACATGACTATCACTATATGTGCAGAGTTCTCTGCCCCGAATGCAGACTCTCCACACTAGTAAACCTATTTTGCAGTTTCATGAATTCCAAAACAAACATAAACTTACACATATGTGTAAACGTTACATTTGGGAATCAGGTTTGTTTTGTTTTTTAGAGTTTTATATAACATGAACTAGACCCGAGAAATCGGGTATCAGAGCGCTTTACATGAGCACCATTTTGATTACATGAGGACACATTATTTTTTTAGGCACAGGGAGATTAAGTGATTTGCCCAGAATCATGTTGAGCTTTGTTGCCGAGACTCAAACCTGGTTCCCTAGCTTCAAGTTCGACCGCCTCAATGTATAATTACCTTTAGAGTTTAACTTCTAGTGATGTGCGTCGTTAATAGAGTAAGTAAGAAAGAAAATGTTCAAGATTAAATTGAAGTAACACCCACGTTCCTGTAAGTTCCCGTTGGAAGTGATAATGAAACAGAGAAGGTAGGGTTTAATGGTGGAAAAGTGAGCATTCCACACAGTAAGTATGCTTTGGACTTGTGCGTTAGGCAGCTGCAGAATATTTCATATGCCGGCAGGTTTACTTTGTTCCGTTATATCCTGACTAAGAAATTACAGCTGCACACATGTGGAAGCCCTTGGAAATGCACTTCTGAAAGGGTACAAAAAGTGAGGTGCTACTAGGCCGACAGAAGTGGTGAGATTTGTTTTTTGAAAGGGATTTTGGAAAGGGGAGACCACTCGGTCACCCCGAACGTATGGCCGGGTGCCCCGATCCCCCGGGAAACCGTTGCGGGCGGGGGGCGTGTCCCAGCCGGTATGCCCATAGCGACGTGATCGGAGCACGCCCCCGTCGCCTAAAAGGGGTTGTCCTAAACACCCGCCCGGAAGTCCGTGCACCTATGGGCAGGATGGGGTCGCGGCCCTACCTTCCCGCTGCTGGATAAAAGGCGCTGTAATCAATGGAAGCGTCCTCTTGTTTCTGCGCTCTGCAGGCTGCACCACTCGTCGCTCGTGAGCCCTCAAGGGAACAAGCTGCAGTTTTTTGAACGTGTAAACGTTGTTTTTTCTGTTTCAGTCATCAAGGCGTAGCTGGAGTCCGAGTCTCTACTGGAAAGCGGGCAGAAGCAAAACACAACGCAGATATGCCTGGTAAAAAGAGTGGAAAGAGCTCTGAGATGGAACGAATGCTGCGCACACTGGTGAATCAAGTGTCGGCGATGGACAGGAAGTTCGGTAAAGTAGACCAGCTGGGTCGCGGCTTAGGAAACAAGTTGAAGCCCA
The DNA here is from genome assembly GCF_964263255.1 of Lissotriton vulgaris. Classification (NCBI taxonomy): domain Eukaryota; kingdom Metazoa; phylum Chordata; class Amphibia; order Caudata; family Salamandridae; genus Lissotriton; species Lissotriton vulgaris. Next base: position 306,030,221 of record NC_141696.1, read on the forward strand.
GGCTGGGCCCTCAGGGCGACCTAAGAGGATCGTGGGGCCTGCTTTGCCAAACATTACCCCAGGGGGGGATAAGGGGAAAAAGAAGAGGGGGAAAGCGGGTCCTAGCGAGGCCCCAGTCCCGATGGAGGTCCCGCCGGTCCCAGTAGCACCAGCATCCAGCCCGGTACCCACACCGTAAGGGGGATTGCCAATCCCTGTAGTTATCACACTGCTGGATAACGACCAAATGCCTCCCAAACTAGCTCGTCAGTTGGCGGCTGTGTTACCCTGGTTGAAGAAGGGAGCGGGGGGATCCGCAGCTGTGGAAGACCCGGCCGAAGAAGCTAGGCAGATCATCGAGCAGCTAAGGCAGACAAGGGGTGCTGGGACAGCGAACGTGCCTTCTATTACTCCACAGGTGGCGAACCTGGTCGGGGTCGAAAACCGGAATAAGTCGGCGGACACGGCTGGAGGTGCGGCGGATGCCGGTAAGAGATCACTCCCAATGATGGGGGAGGGAGCGGTACCCTCAAGGCGGGAAAGCTTGGAGCAACATATTTCTATGTCCAGCAAGGAAATGGTGTGGGCTAATAAATACATAAACATGTTTTCATTGTTGACTGATCATCGAGAGTTAGAATATGCCAAGACTCAGAAGGATTTGTGGCACCCCAGTGCATGGCGGGCAAAAATGGCAGAATTCAGGGTGGAAGAGTCCATGATGAACTGGATCAGGGCTAAGCATGGGCGAATTTTGCGCATTCGCGATCCGCGAACTTGCAGATTTGCGAATTCGAGATCCGCAAAATTCGCGAATTTGTGCGAATTTGCGGATTTTTGTGTTTTTGCGTGTTCACGGGGTTTTTTGCGTGTTCGCAGGGCTTTTTGCGTCTTTGCGAGCCGCTTGCATAGCAAAGTTACCCATGCAGTCGTTTATGGGAGAGGGAGAGAGAGATAGATAGATAGATAGATAGATAGATAGATAGATAGATAGATAGATAGATAGATAGATAGAGAGAGAAAGAGAGGGAAAGAGAGAGGGAGAGAGAGAACGAGAGAAAGAAAGAGAGGCCGGATCTCTGAAGGGCCAGATTCCTGAGTTGCCCCTACAGAACATACAGCTTTTTATTTTTAGCAAAATGCATATGAAAATTGTGCTGTAAAGGTCTCTTTTAGTTTAACAGTTTAATAGGACGCCAGGCCAGGAAGTGCTCTAGCAGTCAGGCAGACTCGCTAGAGCCCTATATAGGCCCAACATGCAGGCGCGCAGCGTGTGCGCGCGGCGTGTGTGCCGTAGTAACGATGGAGTCACGCCAGAGTCCAGCCCGTCTGCGCCCGTCCGCGCTAAGGACGGGCTGAATGGCTGGGAGACTGGACGTACTGATGGTGAGTCTGCAGGGATCACATATTCTTGGCAGGATCTGATTAGCCTTAAGCCTTCTAAGTTGCTGTGCCATCATAGGCATCCCCCGGAGTCTTTTCTGACCTCCCCAGGCTGTCATTGCTTTTGTCCCACCCCCACGGTGCCGCCTCCGGTTTCGGTGGTTATACCCGCTGGTCCTAATGTTAAATTAGGAACCTCTATGAGGAGCGATAAGGGGTTTCTTTTGAATGCGAGGTCTTTGATTAAGAACAATCTTGCTTTCAAGGACTTTGTATTGGCCAGAAAGCCCGCCTGGGTCTTCATCACGGAAACGTGGGCCAAGGACTCCTCGGGTCCGGACTTGGTCGAAGCGGTACCAGAAGGCTATACGCTGGTGAGGGAGGACAGAGTGGGACGTATTGGGGGAGGGCTCGGCATCCTTCATAGAGATGGACTTTCCTGCCACATTATGCCTCTCTCCGAATCCCCAGACGCCTTCCAGGCCCTGCAGTTTTCTATTAACGGAGCATATGCAGTTCTGTTTAAGGGCTTTCTCATCTATAGACCCCCAGGGAATAGAACAGACTTTGGCCTTCACATGCTCAACATGTTAGAGCCACATTTTGGCTGCAAGCACCTCACTGTCTTGGGGGACCTGAATTTCCATTTGGAAAATCGGGAATCAAAGGAAACTCTATCCCTACTGGATATTTTCTCTGGCTGTGGTATGCAACAGCTAGTCAAAGGTCCCACCCACCAGGCAGGCCATACGCTGGATGGGGTCTTTTCGAATGACCCCCGGCTGACCATTGGGTCTCCCATCCCTCTCTCTTGGTCGGATCACTATGCTATCCCCATAGATTTAACGACCGCCACTGGGAACAGCAAGGAAAGTGAGCCTAGTGAAAGGAAAATGAGGCGTAATCTTAGAAGTATTACCAATGACATGCTTGCTCTCAGATTGCCAAGTTGGGCGATCTCCTCAAAGGAGGATGTAAGCTCTGCAGTTGAGAGGATCGACACTGCCATCAAAACAGCCATTGATGACCTTGCCCCAGTCTCACTGTGCTACTCTGCGAGGAAAAGTCCATCGGCACCGTGGTTCTGTGAATCATTAAGACTTCTCAGGCAGGGAGTACGAAGACAGGAACGTCTTTGGAGGACTAGCTGGGACTTGCGAGATAGGGAGAGTCATAAAATCATCCTAAAGAATTACAAGAGGGAAGTGATTAGGATCAAACAGGAGTATTTTACCTCTCTTACCACCTCACTCTCTTCACCGAAAGAGCTGTTCAAGATAGTAGACACGCTCACATCACTGAAGGTACCAGACCCCGTGATGAGTTCACAGCAGCTCTGCAATGATATTGCACAATTTTTCCAATCTAAAATTGTGGATATATACTCGGCTTTAGAGCTTCAGAGGTCGGCCCTATCTGCCACACTGTGTCCATCTGTCCCTTCGATAACATCCTCCAAGGAGTTGCTGCCGGGGTGTTTGTCCAGCTTTCCACCCCTCTCCCTCCAGGAACTTGAAGTCCTTCTGCTAAAGACCAGATCGGGCTCCCCCTTAGACCCTTGCCCCTTGAAGCTCCTCAAACAATGTAAGGAGTCTCTCCTGCCTATATATCTAGAAATCATGAACAGGGCAATGAGGGGCGGTACTTTTCCCGTACAATGGAAAAGAGCGGTGGTTAAACCACTGTTAAAAAAGCCCACATTAGACCCGGTTGTCCTCAAAAATTTCCGCCCCATTTCGCTGCTCCCAGCCCCCGCAAAGATGCTGGAATCCCATCTAAACCAGCATCTTGCAGCCTTTGTGGAAACCTCTGGCCTTTTAGATCATTCGCAGCATGGATTTCGGAGAGAGCATAGTACTGAGTCGGCCCTCACCATTGTGCTTGATAACATCTGCACAAGAGTGGATAAGGGCCAGACTACCCTCCTCATTCTGCTAGATCTCACAGCTGCGTTTGATACCCTGTCTCCCTCAGTGTTGTTAACATCTCAACTGAGGGAGATAGGGGTTGAGGGGCCAGCACTTAGTTTGCTGACCTCTTTTCTTGGCCAGAGGGAACAGAGAGTCATGATGGGGGAGTTTCTATCTCCATCCCTCCCTGTGCAGTGTGGGGTCCCTCAGGGGTTGGCATTAAGTCCGACCCTTTTCAACATCTATGTGACCCCACTTGCCAGGCTGATTAGATCTTTTGGGATGGAGGTAGTCTCCTATGCCGATGACACGCAGATCTTGATGTCTCTCGCCCAACCTTTCATCTCGGCTGCCTCCAATTTTAGACACTGTATGGAGGCAGTGGCTCAATGGATGATTTGCAATTCATTGAAGCTCAATGGCGAGAAAACAGAGATTCTGGTGTTCGGAGGTAAGGAGGACATCTGGTTGGCGGAATGGTGGCCCTCATCCCTGGGCAAGTGCCCTACACCCACTGCCTTGGCCAGGAACTTAGGAGTCATGATTGACCCCACCCTGGGGATGGGTCATCAAGTAAACAGGACCATCTCTACTTGCTGGGGCATAATAAACATCTTGCGGAAGATAAAACACTATCTGTCCCCTCAAGCCAGGAAGCAAATTGTAGTTGCTCTAATAGGCTCAAGACTCGACTATTGTAATGTCCTATTCTTAGGCATTAACAAGGGCCTTATAAGGCGACTTCAAAAGGTACAGAATGCCGCAGCAAAAGTTGTACTAGATTTACCCAAGCAGGCTTCCGCTACGGCTGCCAGAAAAAGTTTGCACTGGCTCCCGATAATAGAGTCCAGGCGCTCTTTTAAGTCCCTATGCCTGATCTATGGGGCTTTGGCTTCGAATGGATCTAGAGGCCTGAGGGACCTGCTGGTTCCCTATTCCCCTTCTAGAACTCTGCGCTCAGCCAACAAATCTTTGTTGGCAATCCCTCGTGTCCGTAGAGCCAAGTGGGGTGGCAGAGCCTTCTCGACTTTGGCTCCAAAGCTGTGGAATGCTCTGCCAATTGAGATTAGATCCCTCCCCTCTAAGCAAGCCTTTAGGAAGACGCTCAAAACTTGGCTATTTGCCAAAGCCTACCCTTAGCTCTGGATTTGCCTTTTTTGATTTCCTTTGATTAGGCGCCTTGATGCCTTCGGGCTTAGTTGCGCGTTTATAAATTTCATTTCATTTCAACCCCTCCTGACAACTCAAAAAGGGTGTATTTGCCATCCTCTCTCTTCTTCCTGTTTTTTATATCTGTAAGTGCTTCCTGATGAGGTTTAATTCCTTGGACAGGTGCCTCGTTGCCTACTTGTAACTATTCTCTGACCCTGCTTCAAGGGTCAGAGCAGGGTCAGAGAATAGTTGCAAGTAGGCAACGAGGCGCCAGGAAGCAATTAGCAGCAGGTGTCCAAGTTGAAGTTAATTTGTTTGTAACCCTTTTGTAAAAGGTTACAAAGAAATTAGGTTCAACTTTTGCACCTGCTGCTGTAACCCTTGCTTGGCTGAAAATTCGTCCCCGCTGATTCGCGGATTTAACCGCGATTTCGCGAGATTCGCGGATCGCGAAATCGCGGAAAATCCGCAAATTCGCCCGCGAAATGGATTTTACGCCCACCCTTAATCAGGGCCTTTTCTATTTTTGTAGCAATTATCGCTGAACGAACATCAGAACTGTTGAGTGACCTGGCGTGCTACCAGAGCAGGATCATGGGCTTCCATGAGAAGTATGGAGGAGAATAATGGAAAGGGTATGGCATGGCTTTTAGAAAAGAAAAAGAGTTTAATGAAACACTGACTTGGGATTGTTTGGATACTGTGTCGTGGCATGCGCAGTTCTTGATGGGATCAGCGGGTGGATCAGGGTCGAGCGCAAACGGCTCCAGGGCCTTTGAACAGAAACATCCTCAGCCCTTTCGACCAACCTACGGGGGGAGTCTCAGCCTAGATCGGGCGGGAACGGAAATAAGCGAGGAGTATGTTGGGGTTTTAATAAGGGAATGTGTAGCAGGCCGCAAGGCATGTGTAGGTACAGGCATGCGTGCTCTAGTTGTGGTAACACCTCCCACCCCGATCCAGAGCCAATGGTACCGGAGGAAATGGGGGTACCAAGCAGGATTGATACGGTGCCGCGGAAGTCCAAACAATCACCCGTAGATTTTCTGGCTTTGACCCCGTGGCTGAACAAATACCCTGATCATGTGTCCGCTGGGATCCTGCGAGATGGCTTCTCGTACGGCTTCAGGATCCCGGCGGATGATTTTCGGGGGGCCCCCTCATGTAAAAACCAACTGTCAGGTCAGCGCAACCCGGCGGTTGCCGCCACAAAAATTGCCAAAGAGGTTGGCAGGACCTTTTAGTGACCCACCAACGGCCGATTTTGTGTGTTCCCCACTAGGGGTGGTGCCTATAAAAGACCCGGGAGAATACAGGCTCATTCATAATTTGTCGGCACCAAGGGGGGCTTCCGTCAATGAGGCGATCGATCCAGACATTTGCAGTGTGAGGCATGCATCTTTCGATGATGCAGTGGTAATGTTGAATCGCTTGGGCCCCAGGTCATTGTTAGCAACATCGGATATTGAATCTGCATTTGGGTTGCTTCCGGTGCATCCCCAGGATCAGCACTTGCTGGGTTTTACATTTCAGGGGAAATACTACATGGATATGTGCATGCCAATGGGTTGTTCAATTTCATGTGCCTATTTTGAAATGTTTAGCTCATATTTGGAGTGGGTGTTTTCGAAGGCCACAGGGCACCAACATGTGATGCATTATCTTGATGATTTTCTGTTTCTCGGCCCAGTGGGCTCTCGGGACTGTGCACGGGCATTGCAGGATTTCTGCGTGCTCATGCGGGGTTTCGGGGTACCGTTGGCGCCAGGTAAGACGGTGGCGGCTGACTACCTCCCTGGAGTTTCTGGGTATCGAACTGGACTCCGTGGAGGGTTGCTTCCGCTTGCCGGCGGAGAAGATCGCCAAATTCATGGCTTCCTTGTTACAGTGTCTTCGGAACGAGAAAGTGACACTGCACCAATTACAGCAAACAGTAGGTCAGCTTAACTTTGCATTAAGGGTTATGCCGATGGCTCGCCCTTTCTCACGATCCATTGCTCAGGCCATGGTTGGCCTCAAGGAAGGGCACCATCACACGAGACTGTCGGCAGAGGTTCGCCAGGACATGCTCATTTGGCTGGTATTCCTGGTGGATTTCAATGGCCGAGTAGTCTGGAGCAAAGCCCCGGCCTCGTCTGCGGAACTGGGCTTATGGACCGACTCGGCGGGCAGCGTGGGGTTCGGCGCGATCCTTGGACACCGTTGGTCGGCCCAAAGATGGCCAGCATGGTGGGAAACAAGTGGTTTAACGAGTAACATTGGCTTTCTGGAGCTATTCCCCATCTGGGTGGCGCTGTCGGCGTGGCCGGAGGAGTTCAGAGATCGCTCGGTGGTATTTTGGTCCGATAATATGACTGTGGTTGAGTGCATTAATCAGCAGGCAGCACGCTGCAAATGGATATTGCGATTGTTGAAAGAAATTGTGTTGAAATGCTTGAGATTAAACGTACAATTCAGGGCAAAACATGTGCCGGGTGTACTGAATAATGCAGCTGATGCGCTCTCTCATTTCAAAATGCAGGCTTTCAGGGATTATTTACCCTCAGTGGAGCTAGTGGCAGCGCCATTTCCCGAAGCATTGTGGCAAATCGGCGCCCCGGACTACAAAACCTTGTGGCAGCCAGCTTAGCGCCCAGGACAAGGAAAACTTATGAAGGGGCCTTCCGCTCGTACTGCGCCTTTTTGGGTCCGGCATGGGAGCATAGATGGGGTCAGGAGGGCTCCTTTACCCAATTTTTAGTGGCACTTCATGACCAGGGCCGGTCGGCGGCAACCGCTAGTCGGTAAAAGGCCGCCATATCATTTATGGCCCAGCTCCATGGGATCAGGGACCCGACTGACTCCTTCATAGTCAGGAAGGCGCTGCGCGGCTGGCAGCGCTTAGAGGGGCGCAAAAAGGTTACCAGGCACCCAATAGGATTTGACAGGTTGACTTCCTTGTTAGCTAAACTGAAGGAGACATGCTCTTCATCTAGCGAGGTTGTACTATTCCGGGCAGCATTCGCGTTGGCTTTCTATGGGGCCCTGCGGGTGAGCGAACTAGTGGCTACCAACAAAAGAGATACGGAGGGGGGTCTGCGCAGAGATCACACGCAAGTGAGGGGAGATTCTCTGCTGATCACGATAGCCAGGTCGAAGACGGATCAGGAGGCCCAGGGGAATAGCATTTTGTTGCAGCGCGCTCCAGGTAATCCCTGTTGTCCAGTGAGGCATGTTGAGGCCTACCTAAAACAGAGGTTGACAACGTGGGGGGGGCCGTTCTGCGACATGCGGACGGCACCCCGTTAACAAAGTTTCATTTTCAGAGGGTGCTGGCAATCACGATTGCAGCGGCGGGCTTGAACCCGATTGATTTTGGGACCCATTCATTCAGGATAGGGGCCGCTACAGAAGCAACGGCTCGAGGTCTGCAGGCAGACAATGTTAAACAGTTAGGGCGCTGGTCTTCAAATTGTTTCAAACGGTACGTGCAGCTGCACATGTTGTAAGTTTCTGAAGAAGTGCACTCACGCTTGTTGTCTTTTGTTTGGATTACAGTTTCACGAGCCTGTGACGTAGGGCGGAAATTGGGATCGGCCCAGCGTCAGCTAACCACCACTTCAGGAACAAGGAAAGGAAGACGAGTAGTCTGGGTCGTGGGCCACTCATACGTGAGGCGTGCCGGGGACATATTCAAGACAGGTGATGTGATCCACACATCTGAGGAATATGGTTTCAGGGTGTCCTTCCATGGGAAGGGCGGTCTGTGTATTGACCGACTGCAAAGTTTTGTTGAAGAATTATTAGGGCGGCACAGGTCACTGCCATCTGTAGTCATAGTGCACATTGGGGGCAATGACTTGGTATGGTTGGGCAGACGAGCTTTAATTGAGCAAATACTTTCTGCAGTTAGTTGGTTAGCAAAAACGCTCCCGGGATGTACAATAGCTTGGTCTCACATGATTCCGAGGAGGGTATGGTGGGATGCTTTGTCCACAACAGCGTTGAACCATTCGGTAAAGAGGGTCAACAATAAAATGGAGAAATTGTTTTGTTCTGCTCATCTTCAAAGCATATCTCATGGGTGCATCTGGGGCGATCACTGTTATTCTGATGATTGGGTACACCTGTCCAGGGTGGGGAATGACTTATTGATAGGTGACATGATAGCTTGGCTAGTGGGATTGAAGAGACATGACCTATAGGAGGTGTGGGGGGGGCCAGATAGTCGGTCAACTATCTGGCCTGTGGCGGTAAGGTCATGATCGGTGAGCAGTGATTTCAAGGTCCCTAGGGGGGGCGCCACCCATGTTGGATGGCAGCGCCCGGGGGGAGGTGGCCATTGGCCCCTCCCACGGGGGGGCGGCACCCATTACGGATGGGTCGCCCAGGGGGGAGACGGCCATAGGCCCCTCCCAGGGGGAGACGGCTATATGCCCCTCCCCAGAATTTTCCGGGGGCCGGATATCCGCTCCGGCGGAAGAGAGTGCGGGGAAAGGGGGGGGAGTCCACGCTGTCCTTCTTACGGATACCCCGCACGGGAACTCAGACGACCTTAAGATGGCGTCGAGTGAAAGGGGGCCCCCACGACAAGGGAAGTTACAGTTGGCTACGAGGGTAAAGTCCTCTGCACATGCGCCACTCACACGTGAGGGCGGGATTTTGGTGATAGGGACCTGACACCGGTTAAGACCATGCCATTGGCCCCTAACGTTAGGATGTACAAATTCGTATGCAATGCATTATGTCATGATGTTAGACTCGGTAAGGAAATCTTTGTATTAGAGATTTGTTAAGGTTAGCCGAAATACCTGTCTTCATCAAATGTAATGGAAGTTGAATTTGTACATGATACATGAAACGTTTTAATTTAAAGTTTTACATTTTGTTTCATATTTTTAATAAATATGGCTGGGGGGGTCGTGAGGCCCCCCTGCCTTCCAAAAGTTCAAACTGTGTCTGTCTCCTCCCATTGGGGTTGGTGGTGGAAGGGGTGGCGGGCATCCCGGCCCATATGTCATTGGTACCCTCCTCTATACATGCCTCACTCACTCTTTCTGGCCCAAAATATTTAGTTTGAATTCCACCTGAAATTCTTGTTCAATCAGTGTGCTATGTAACAGTGAACTAGTCATTCTTTGAGATGAAGTGCTTGACCTTTCACAAAGCATAATTTTCCAAAAAGATTGTACATCTTTGTTTTATGAATTGGGCTTTTGTCAATTTTTCAGCTCAGCATGGATAGCACTAGTTATCCTATGTTCAAAGACATTGCTGTAAAATGGGAAAATACTTTGTCAGTGTTCTACCTAAGCATGAATAGCACTGTGCTAATCCTATGTTAATAAAAAACTCTGCTATTTTACAATTAAGGAGCTGTTCAGCAGCTGAGAACAAGGGCAGATTAAGTAAGCAAATGCGGAAAAGGAATGCTGGGCTTATGCAGATGGCAGTCTCCTGAAGTATTTGTATCTTAAAAAAATTATGTCTCAAATTACTGAAAACCCACACCTCTCCTCACATTTTATCTCTCTGGTTTCATGACTACATTAACATCTCAATGTTCATTTACTTTGGTTTACTCGTCAGGAAAGGCTTTAAATTCAACAGTACCTATTTCCACAAAATGGAGCTCAGGATTGATTCGCTTTTGTCTTAAATACAAAATGTAGGTGCTCTAGTTGCTCATTAGAACTCTGTGGTATCGCTGCAGTAGATTATTAGTAAGTTAAATTTCAGACTACCTCTGATGTTGGTAGTACATGTTTGACTGTCCGAATGTTTTACTGAAATGGATGAGGACGTCTTTGGGATCTCATTGAAAACGTGTCATCATTTCATCTTCCTAGAGCCCTAATCACAATTTCTTTGACCAAATGACTCCTCTCACTTTGTTATTTTGAAAGAAATGCTTTACATTTTACGGCTTTGTTCCATCAAGATGGCTTTAGGAGTGTCATAGTTTTGTCATGAATACAAAATGTTAGTACTCTATTTGTTCATTAGAACACAGTGGTAAGTTGCAGTAGAACACTGGTGAATCAACTGACTGGCTGCTGTTTGTAAATAGAATTAAAGGCCATTCGCCACTAAATACCCTAGAGAGATAATTGGGTGGAACTTCCTTTTATTGATATTAGCAGTGATGTAGAAATACGAAATCATGAAGTGCAGAAAATTCTAAATGATTTACAAACCTTTTGGAAAACAGTTCTGTTTGGTAGCTTGCTTGACTCATGCTTGCACATCTAGGGAGTGTACATGTATTTACAGGTTCATGTCATCTTACGACAAGCTCTGTAGATGATGCTAGATTCTAAAGATAAAGATTCTCAGACTCCTTATGGGGCAGCTTCAGGACGACACTGAACAGCATAATGATGTTTGATGAGTAGCAGGGTTGTGAGACAAATCTTGCAACTCTCTCAAACTCTCCCCTTGCACACCTCCTCTCATCCATGCTTTAGGTAGGAGCTGAATAGTGCACATTTCTTATTGATTACTTGTAGTGCTTCGTTTGAAATGACTTGCCGTTGATGCAGGTTTTAAATGTGAGTGCACATCATATCATTGAAGGTAAATAAAAAATTATAGATATGTCACTGTCTTTTTAAAAAGCATATCTTTAGGTGAAACATGCACTATCATTACTAATGCTTTTCAAATACATACATAATGAAGTGACCACTTTTGATGGCAACAATGTGTCTTGCAGCATATGTTTTCTTGATTAGACTTCTGAGCAACAGCTTTCATTTTACCACTGTGATTTTGCAGCATCAGTAATAACCTACAAGTGAAGCTGCAAAATCTCAGTGGCCAACATTGAAGGCAAAACAATAACTCACAATTACTAAGCAATTGGTCTGACAAATCACGTAAATATGTATTTGATGTTAGTTTACTTTACAAATATTTATTTTCTTAGTTATACATTTTTATGTAGTGCGGACATTACCCAAAGGTGCTAGAGCACTTTACAGTAGACATATTTTGTTACATGGATAGTTACAGAGGGTTAAACATTTCAAAATATTATCAAATATAGGTACAGGTCATGATTTACAAAAAGGTGAATCATTATAGGACAAAAAGTGTACAAGAAGTATAAACAGCAGTTAAAGTTCGTAAGTGTCTGATGAAATTAGGGTAGTGTAGTACTGTGCCAGGAGGTGGGTGAACTTGTTCCTCACTGGAGAGGATTAGCTGCAATGTCTTTTCTAAAAAAAAATTGAAGGAAGATGGAGGATGGAGTTTAATTCAGTTTTGAAGGTCACCAGTGAGGTGGTGATGCCTAGGTTCAGAGGTATTGAGTTCCAAAATCTGGTTGTGCTATCCGGGAAGGATTGTGCAAGGAGTCATTCTTTTTTTAAAAGGTCTGTGGTTCTAGCAGCAATGATTTGGCATTTGGTGCTGGTCTAGAACCTCTGTAAAGCTTGAATTGGTCCACCAGGTTACGGGGAGTGGATATGTGTAGGGCTTTATGGGGGATGCAGGCAGTCTTGTAAATGGCCCTAACTTCATTGAAAAACCAATGGAGAGTGACCAGCATGGGAGTGATGTGGTAATTCCTTTTGACCTCCTAGATGCAGCATGCTGTCATGTGTAGGATCAGGGGGTGAGAATTGGTTATGGGGAGGCCAGTCAAGAGAGAGTTACAGTAGTTGATTCTGGAGCTCAACAGTGTATGAGCAAAAGACTTCAGATCATGCTTTGGAATGTAGCAGCAGATTCCTCAGATAAGACGGAGTTGATCGCACAAGTTTCTGGCCATGGTGCTGATGTGAGACTGTAAGTTAAATTTCTTGTTTAGGATGTCTCCTAGGGATTTGGCACTGTCAACAGTGATAGGTTTATTGTTGCGGATGTTGAGTGTGTCCTATCACTACACTATTGTAAAGAAACTATTGATTTTGAAGGGGAGATTCAGATGGTTTCAGTTTTGGGAAGGTTTAGTTTTAGGTGACGAGAAGCCATCCACTTTTTAAAAGGGATTAGGGAGATGGCGAGGCGAGAGATGTCATTTGTTGAGGAGACCTTTAGGTATAGTTGTGTGTCATCTGCATATTGATGATAGAAAATCATTTCTTTCTTAAAGAAGACTCAAAATGGCTTGAGTACGGCTTGAAAAGTGTCAGGGCAAGGATAGATTCTTGAGGGTCCACTGTTGCTCCAATGTATATACTTGCCCTGATGTATGTACTTGATCTATGTACTTGCGATGTTCTGTTTATCAACAATGAACCATCCTTGATGTTTTAGATGTTGGGGGATCTGTACTAGGAAACAAAAACATTCTTGCTCATGAATTAGGCAATGTACATTTATTTCCAAACTATATCATGCAGACCACTAGATCGACATTCTTTTGCCACAGAGCTCCTTCCAAAGCTGTATTAAATATTAAAGGCATGGCTATGCAAATCTACTAAAGCAAGAGATCCTTTTTCTAAGAAATGAATTGTTGCAAAAGAAACAAATGCATTCTGCAGCTTTGCAGAAAACTGATCAATTACTATGCCAAAAGAGAACCGTGCCTAAATAAATGATTACCCTTTCTGATGCATGGCCACAAATGAAAATGAATGCATAGTGGTCAGCGTGCTGCAGGAGTCACCCCATTGCATGCGTTTAGCAATTTAACATGACTTTTACGGCCTTCTCTTATAGACCCACCCACCCATTTTTTTTTTTTTTTACTACAGGGTGCTCGAACAGAAGCTGGTTATTCTCATGTACCGCGTCATGTTTCCCATGCTTGCCTGCGCTTGTCATCACCAGTGACATGGAAAACCTGTAGCCATTTTTGCAATCCTGTCAAAACAAAGAAAAATGTTGATATAACTGCAAGAGGAAAACAATTTACTATTTTCTGAACAAGTTATTCCATCTTTTTGAGGCAATGCTAATTAAATGCTTCACCAACCCCATTACCAGCTGAAGTCACCGCAGACGCATCTAGGCAGGTACAACACAGCTCAGGGAGATACTGTCTGACCTCTCGTTTGCTCCATCTGCAAAACAACTGCATTTACCGCACATTGGCCATTATGAAAATAATTTCAGAAAACACATTTTAGAGCCTGCGGTGGGCATTTTGCAGCTATACACGTTCCCTGCAAAAATAAATAGCATGAACATTTTAAAATAGAGAGGGCACCAGTGAAGTGATGCCAGCGCAAAGGCTCTTAAGCTGTCCATTAAAGACTCGGACTCAGTGAACTATTTGACAAGGAGGAATGTGTGTTGGCAGCATTCTTTATATGCATTCCAAGGGCAAAAGGAAGCAATTTTTCTGCAAGATGTAAACATTTATCACAAAAAAGAAGGTTCTTGCAAAGGAACCTCTTTCATAAAGCCATGATGACAAAAAGCCAACGTTCTAAAGACTCTGGGGGATATTATCAACAAGAGGTGATATTTATCGCTAACCTCGTTTAGCGCGATTTTTTTTATCGCCGCGCATCACCTGATTCTATCGCCGCTTTAGCGAGGTATTATCAAAATGTCGCTAGCTGGTGATATTTTCCAAAGCAGGCGAAAAAAGGCAGCGAAAGAGATGACATCGCTAAAGTAAAGCACGCCAGCGTGAAAAAAAATGACGTTGGGCCAATCAGCGATAAATATCGCCAGCCACTAGCCCCCAGGCTTTTATTTACCGCGTTAGCGACCCAAAAACGCCCGCTAAGCAGGAAAAATCAGCGAGTAAAAATGCAGAACCCTGTAGATGATGGTGAGCTACCTGGGACAAGTGCAGAGGGCAGAAACAACACCCAGGAAGGCCAGGCAGAGACCCAAGGAAAGGCCAAGAGGAAGAGGAACCCCAAGTTCAGTCCGATGGAGAACCAGGTACTGGTTGAAGAGGTGACGCAACACCAGCAGGAACTCTATGTGAGTTCCCCCGTCACCTTGGCAAGGAAAAAGGAGATATGGCAGGATATCCTGACCAAAGTCAATGCCATGGGGGAGAGAAGGAGGACAGTGGATGAGTGCAAGAAGCAGTGGCACGATACCAAGAGCAAGACCAAGAAGAAACTGGGAGCCAACCTTAGGGCAGCGATGGAGACCGGAGGCGGAGGACCAGCTCCACAGGAGGAGCTGGATGAGCTGGAGGAGCAGGTGTCCCATGTCATCAGCGAGAAGACTGTTGTTGGAGTCACAGGCCAGGATACTGCTGTGTTGGAACACCCACAACAACACCAGGGTGAGCATCTACCGGGGACTGGGGGAAGGGGGTGGATTGGCAGAGTGGCATACATGTACTATGAAAGTCATTGTATTGCATACCCTCATGTACTGTACAACAAGTCTTGGATAACCCTGTGCATGCTGGCATAGGGACATATCACCATTCACAAACAGCAACTCACACAACACACAGGGGCGTATTATCAAGCCCCTTATCGCTGTGTTATCAGCACTTTTCTGCCGATAACATGGCGATATTTGCATCGCCCTATTATCAAGCCAGTGTCAAGTCAATTAACGTGGCTGAAAGCCATGTTAATTGACTTAACGCTGCCTTGGCAATAGGGCCACTTACACAATTAACTCATTGTGAAAGGGGACGTGCAGTGGGTGTTGTGGTGGGCGTTCCACTGCTACGCCCAATTACTTTGACGCTGCCACCTATTATCAAGCATCGCGAGAATCGGTGGCAGCGCCAAATTGAAGAACAGGAAAGTCCTGATCTTACGGTGGCAGAATGAGGATAAATGCTTCCCTTCTCCTTGTTTTTGCTTTTTCCATGTGTGCTGCCGAAGTTTGTTCATGTACAGGAAGGTGTCCCTTCCTGTACATAAACAAACCTCTTTTGAAAAATGCCAATTTGTTCCATTCCACGAGATAGTGAAGTTGGGCCACTCTATAATAACTCAACAGATTAGGGATCCCCAAGCCTCCCTCGTCTGGGGGTCGGTAAGCCAGATCTCTACGCAGCCTTGGCCGTTTCCCTGCCCATATGAAGTGCTGTAATTCTTTTTGCAGTGCATGGATAGAGCACGTAGGGGGGCCAACCGATATTGTTTGAAACATATACAGTTTATTAGGCAGTATGGACATTTTCACTGCCGCGATCTGGCCTAGCAGCAACAAGGGGTGTGTCCGCCACCGGCGTAGGTCTTGCATTACTTGGGAAGTGAAGTTGGCATAGTTGCGTGTGATTGTTTGGTTAGTGGAAGGCGTCAGAACAATTCCCAAGTACAGGATCTCAGGCTGGACTCGTAGGTGACCAAGCTCTAGGAGCGCACCCTCAGGGGCGTTCTCGTTAAGGCCTAGAGGCAGAAGCATTGACTTCCCCACATTAACCTTGAAGCCTGAGACTTTACCAAAGTCTGCCAACTGCTGCAAGAAGGCAGGTACTGAGCTCGGTGGCTATTCCGAGACAGAGCAATGGCGCGGCTCTCTCTGTGGAAGGTACCATTCCTTAAACATTCCGATAGACCATCATATTGCAATAAATCTCACATTACCTGTTCAATCATGCGGGTGTGGGATTCGGTGGCGATTAAGCGGAGCCTCACTTCCTTTTCCTCACCCCTCACGCCCCTATTTGATAATCCGGCATTTCCTCTAGAGCTGGAGTCGCAGCCTTTCCCGCAGTGGCGGGCCTCGACCTGCAAATCTGCAGGACACATCTTCGATCTTCACGGGTGTATCCCTTACTCCGATCTGCCCAGTTGGTATGGTATTAAAGACCCCAAACGGTTTCAGTATTTTCAACTTCGTCATTGGTTGCTACAGACTGACACACAGCCTCTAATTAACCGACGTCTCACAGCCTACGAAAAGTGGCTATTGTCCAAGCAATCAGACCCCAAGCTGATCTCAGAACTATATCTCATGCTGCGCCTGCCGATATCTCAAGAGCGGTCAGCTGGACAACGGCACTGGGAGGCAAAATTGGGCCGGAGTCTCTCCTCGGAAGAATGTAAAGAAGTTTATTATAGGGCAAACCACACTGCCAGAAATATAGCGAGTTAGGAAGCGGCAGTGAAATTTGCCATTTACTGGTACTTGACCCCCGTTTGCCTGCATACAATTAAATCAGAGCACAGCTCCACCTGTCGGAGAGGCTGTGGCGAAGAGGGCACGCTGAAACACATACTTTGGGACTGTAAAGAGGTGACTGGGTTCTGGATGGAGGTACTTAATGTCGTAGATACCCACTTTGAAACTGAAATTCCCCGCTTTCCTGCTTATGCTCTCTTGGGGCTACCAAATGGCCTTACCTTTCCACTCAAATACATACGAGGGAAACAGATGGGGATAGCTATAGGGGCAGCAGTCCATCACATTCTATCCTTATGGTGTACGCAGACTCGTCCCACGCACACAGGGTGGTTGCACAAACTATGGTACATCATTGGCATGGAACGGATACAAGCTAACCTAACACACTCGGCAGCCTCTTTCCACACCTCCTGGCGCCCTCTCCTCTCGTTGCTGGCACACAAATTCAATGAACTTACTTTCCCCAAGTATCTCCGCTTGCTCAGGCTCACTGAAACTCCGAAGTCAGCAGATACGTCTTATTTATTTATTATTTTTATTTAATTTTTTTAATTTGTATGGCGGGACAGCTACCCAAAGGTTTCCCGGTGCCCTCGATCTGCACTCAATTAGGAAGGGACCCTAGGATAAAGAATCCAAGAAGGGCTTACTGATTGAATAATCAGGTCTTAATGCCTTTTCGGAATTTAGTATAGCTCGGTTCCAGCTGCAGTGGAAGAGGGAACGAATTCCATAAGGCCGGAGCCAGCTGCGCGAAAGAGCGGCCGCCCATTTGCTCTAATTTGAATATGGGAACTACAAATTTAGCCTGAATAATTGAGCGAAGGTTGCGGGTTGGAATGTATTTTTGGACCAGTCTACATAAGTAGCTGGGAGCCATCCCCGTGTTCATTCTGAACATGAAACAGAGTGCTTGACATTTAGATCGGTTACACATCTTGAGCCAGTGTAGGTTGTGAAGATGGTCAGAGATGTGAGTCCATTTGGGGAGGCAGAGAAGTAGCCGGGCTGCAGCATTTTGGATTACTTGCAGCCGCCGAGTAACCTCTTCGTTGATGCCTAGATATAGGATGTTTCCGTAGTCCAGTCTTGATCCAATGATGGCCTGGACTGCTGTCTTTTGTGCCCCTTCAGGAAGCTGCCCAAGTATTTTCCTCAGCCATTTTAAAATGGCAAAGCAAGTAGAGGCGATTTTTGCAACTTGTTGTCGCATAGACAGTTTGTCGTCGATCATGAACCCCAGATTGCGAATGGACTTCACTGCTGGCGGGGTTGGACCCATTTCAGTAGGCCAATGTAAAGGACCCCATTGCTCTTTTTGTTCCCTAAGGATAAGCAGCTCTGTTTTATCGCCGTTCAGTTTCAATTTGCTGGAGTGCATCCATTCCGCAATCCTTTGAAGCCCAATCAGAAGGGGAGACACCTCAGTCTTGTCCGCTGCCGATAGGGAGAAGAAAAGCTGAGTGTCATCAGCATAGGAAAATATTGTGAGACCTGCTTCCTCTGCTATTGTCGCCAGTGGGCTTATGTAAATATTAAAAAGCAGCGGGCTTAAGATCAAACCCTAGGGAATTCTGTAAGGGGAGATCAAAGTGCTTGAGTTATTGTTTGTAGAGAAAACCTGAAATGACCTGTTGGACAAGAAACTCTTTAGACGTTTCAGGGCAGAGCCTCTCACCCCTTTAATTTCCAGAGTCTGGATAAGGGTTTCATGGGAGATGGTATCAAAGGCGGGACTCAGATCTAATAAAACGAATGCCACAGTGCCACCCTCATCCAATCTCTGACGGATTGTTTCAGTCACTCCCAGGAGTGTGGATTCCGTTGAATAACCAGCTCTAAACCCAGATTGTGAAGGGTGCAGAAGATTGTTGGTATTAACCAATTCTGACAATTGGTTATTCACGTGCTCTTCCATAATTTTGGAAAAGACCGATAGGAGTGAGACAGGGCGAAGGTTCGAGAAAACCTCTGGGTCCCCATTAGCTTTCTTTAGTAGATGTAGGACCATGGCATGTTTCCAGGTGTCCGGTACCACTGCTTCCTCCGGCAATGCATTAATAAGAACCCTAATTTCATTTAGGAATGCACAGGTCTAGTTGTTTTAGGATGTGAACCGGGATGGGATCTTTTGGCGAGCCTGATCTAATACTATTTAAAATCTCCATAAAGAATATGAGATCTAATCATTTCCAACTAGTAAGCAGATTCCTAGGAGGATCTCCCAGCTCGTTGAATCTGCTGGAGGTCATTAAGGTGGGGATAGGGCTCAAGTCTTCGATTTCCCTGAAATCAGAGTAAATTTTTAAGATTGTATCATTAAAATAGTTTGCTAATAAGTTGCATTGAATGGTAGACAGTTTGGGGGGTTCAGGTTGGTGTGCTGCACCCGCTAAATTCTGTACCACTTTAAAGAGAAGTCTGGGATTAGTTTGTGCAGCCAGAAGTTTTTTTATTTCATAAAATCTAATTTTGCTAGCTTGCAAAATAGTTGATAGGCCTTGATGGCCTGTTTATATGCCACTTTTCCAGCCAGGTCATAGTGTTTCCTCCACTGCCTCTCTAGTCTCTTGCATCTACTTTTTTCTGTTTTAAACAGCTTCAAGAACCATGGGGCTGGGGGGTGGTAGGATATAGGCTTGTTCTTAGTAAGTGGAATGATAGTGTCTGCAGCTTCCAATAGCCATTTGTTAATTGTGTTTGTGTCTGTAACTCTAATGTGGCATCGAGTTAAGTAACTGAGTATTTAAGCCATCTATATTAAGCCTTTTCCTGTTTCTGGACCAGGTGGCCTCAGCCCCGTCAGAATTCTGTGACATTGTCAGCCTAATTTCAAAACTCACCAGATAGTGGTCTGACCAGAGTAAGGGTATTGAGGGCTCGTACGTTAAATTGTTAACAATAGAAAAGACAGGGTCAAGCAAGTGTCCTGCTTTATGTGTGGTTCCCGCGTTGCATAAGCGCAGATTAAGAACTTTGAAGTCTGATATAAGATTCAAGCTAGTGGAGCAGTTGCCATCCTCAAGATGCAGGTTAAAATATTCTAGAATGGAGAAGTTAGAGGCTACCAATAGATAGGGGGCAATAAAGTCTGGAAATGCAGCCATCCATTCTCCTGCTGTTCCTGGGGGCCGGTAGATCAACATTCTTGAAAGTGCAGATTGGGGTGTGAGGGTTATTTTAAAGACGCCGGCTTCATAAATATTTAATGGTAAATTTTCCCATCTACAACTAAATTCCTTTTTAAAAATGATGCCTATACCTCCTCCAATTCTATTCTTACGATCCCTTCGGACGATAGTGTAATTCAGCGGGAGTGCTATAGCTATGTCCGGGCCAGAGCTATCATTAAGCCAAGTGTCCGTCAGGAAAATGGCATCAGGCTATAGATCATTTAATAAATCGTAGATGTCTTCTTTATGTTTTGGTAACGATCTACAGTTTGTATTGAGAAATTTGTAGACTCTAGACGTAATGATCTTTTCCTGTTTTTTATGAGGATTAACGTTATTATGCAACCTGGTCTCCTCTAGCTTTCTCTGCACACAGTGGGAAAAAGAAAAGTTACATCCCGGGGAAGGCGGCAAAGGATACTCAAGATTTAGCATTTTACAGTGCTGTTGGCAGTTAGACCTTAAATTGGTAAGAGCTCCATGCGAGTACCTTAGTGGGATCGAGTTTCTAGCAGGGAGGGTGGCATCTGGTCCCGGTTGGGCGTTAACGGGCTCAGACGGGCTTGCCTTTGGTGCACCACTGGCGCGCCCGCTGCGCGCGTCCTCTGTGCGTCGTGCTCATGGGTTCACTAAATACTGCTGCCGAAGTATGCCCGCCCCCCTGTCCTCTAACTCAGAAAAAGTCAATCATAGAATGTTAAAAAAAGCACTCAGTGATGTTACAATTTTAAAACAAAGTTCCTACAGAGATTAAAATAAGTGCAGATTTACATTCAGTCTTTCAGTAGCGCCCGTACCTAGGCAAGCTCGAATCCAATGCGCTACGTTCCACGAGCCCACTAAATACTGGTGCCGAAGTATGCCCGCCCCCCTGTCCTCTAACTCAGAAAAAGTCAATCTGTCCCGCCTTCACTCCCTCCACAACAACGTGGAAAGACCCGTTGTGGACCGGGGAGTTGGCGTACTGGACTGCGGGAATCAGAGGAGGAGTGCGCGGGGGTAAGTCACACACAGAATGTTAAAAAAAGCACTCAGTGACGTTAACAATTTTAAAACAAAGTTCCTACAGCTATTAAAATAAGTGCAGATTTACATTCAGCCATTCAGTAGCGCCCCTACCTAGGCAAGCGTATATCCAATGCGCGTCGCCCCACGAGCCCACTAAATACTGCTGCAAAAGTATGCCCGCCCCCTGTCCTCTAACCCGTAAAGAGTCGATCTGTCCCGCCTTCACTCCTTCCACAACAACCAGGAAAGGCCAGCGGTGGACCGGGGAGTTGGTGGACTGGACTGCTGGAATCGGAGGAGCAGTGGCAGCGGTAAGTCACACAAAATGTTAAAAAAAGCACTCAGTGAGGTTACAATTTTAAAACAAAGTTCCTACAGTGATTAAAATAAGTGCAGATTTACATTCAGTCATTCAGTAGCGCCCGTACCTAGGCAAGCGCAAATCCAATGCGCGTCGTCCCACGAGGCCACTAAATACTGCTGCCGAAGTATGCCCCCCACCTGTCCTCTAACCCGGAAAGAGTCGATCTGTCCCGCCTTCACTCCCTCCACAACAACCAGGAAAGACCAGCGGTGGACCGGGGAGTTGGCGGACTGGACTGCTGGAATCGAAGGAGCAGTGCGCGGCGGTAAGTCACTCATAGAATGTTAAAAAAAGCACTCAGTGAGGTTACAATTTTAAAACAAAGTTCCTACAGCGATTAAAATAAGTGCAGACTTACATTCAGTCATTCCGTAGCGCCCATACCTAGGCAAGCGCGAATCCAATGCGCTTCGCCCCACGAGCCCACTAAATACTGGTGCCGAAGTATGCTCGCCCCCTGTCCTCTAAACCGGAAAGAGTTGATCTGTCCCGCCTTCACTCCCTCCACAACAACCGGGAAAGACCCGTGGTGGACCGGGGAGTTGGCGGACTGGACTGCGGGAATCAGAGGAGCAGTGTGCGGCGGTAAGTCACACACAGAATGTTAAAAAAAGCACTCTGTGACGTTACAATTTTAAAACAAAGTTCCTACAGTCATTAAAATAAGTGCAGATTTACATTCAGTCATTCAGTAGCGCCTGTACCTAGGCAAGCGCAAATCCAATGCGCGTCGCCCCACGAGCCCACTAAATACGGCTGCCGAAGTATGCCCGCCCCCTGTCCTCTAACCCGGATAGTCGATCTGTCCCGCCTTCACTCCCTCCACAACAAACAGGAAAGACCCGCGGTGGACCGGGGAGTTGGCAGACTGTAGGAGGAGCAGTGCGCAGCGGTAAGTCACACACAGAATGTTAAAAAAAGCACTCAGTGACGTTACAATTTTAAAACAAAGTTCCTACAGCGATTTAAAAAAGTGCAGTTTTAAATTCATTCATTCATTAAAATAAGTGCAGATTTACATTCATTCATCGTCTTAGAGGCTGTCTATTCCATTCATGCTCAGCACCCCCTCCCCCTCCCACCCGGGGTGGGTGGGAGGGAGAGGGGGTGTTGGGGTGGGGGTGGGGGTGGTGAGTATGCGGGCGGGTTGAGTGCACAATGTTTGTCAGCGTACGCTTTCCACTCAAGACTTGCAGCTGGTTTTCTTTTCCTACACAGGTTCATCATCAGTAGGAGAGGGCCGCGCTAACCTTTGATTTTACATTTGAGACAACGAATGAGCTGGTGGTGCTATGTCTGGGCCTTTGTGGATTTTCCTGATGTCTCCTTGCCTGCTTGAAAACGAATAAAATAAAGTTATGGGGAGAAAAAAAAGAAAAAATACCAATTTGTAACTTACATGTGTGCTGCATAAAGCAGCACACATGTAAGTTACAAAATGGCAGTTAAGGTTTGTTAATGTGCAGGAATGAACTCCTTCCTGAATATAAACAAACCTCCCTGCTCGCAGACACCCTTGCATTGTGGTGCAAGGGTGCCTGCGCTGGCGATAAGTTGTAAAAAGTACCGCCATCACAGGGGGAAGCGCTAGGCTGCAATATATCCTTGGTAAGATGGTGCAGCCTAGTGTTTCCGAAGTGGCAAAGAGAGGCGTCCAGCCAAGATGGCTACCGCCTCTCTTCGCAACTTCGTTGACAATATGCCCCACAGGGCCATAGTAACGGGAATGACGCCAGTGTAATCGATGCATTAGCCGAAGGAAACAGCTCACAAAGCACCGATGAGGGGCATGCCAATATGATTAATTGAATGTAAATAGTAGGTCAGGTGCACACCAGAAGCCTTTTTGCCATTTGAATCCAAGAGTGCATATCAGCAAGCACCGTTGTGTCGCTGGAGCAGCATCACCCTCAAGAAAAAGTTACTACAATGTTGGTGACGCATTTCATATCATGGTCCATTGTGCCAGCCAGACTGAACATCAAATGTGCACCGAAAAGCTAGGCAAACATAGTCAATTCACCATGCCAGAGCACCCCACATGTGTATTTGCAAAACACACAGTTGCACTACAATGTTACATTTAGAACATTTAACAAATGGCCCCCTTGCCACATCACCATGCACATACAAACTGACAGCACAACTACACATGTCACTAAGATGCCACATTGTGGATGTGCAGAAAATGTCAATGCCCCTGCGCACAATCAGGCAAGCCTCTCCCAACGTCTGCACACCTGCAGCATTACCCACATGGGTCTGAGTAGTGTCCAAGCTTCTGCAGCCTGACACATACACACTTGCCTGCAGACTACTCAAGCACATGTGCCCTATGTCACCTGTGTGCCAATGTCCAAGGCGGCTTGCCTAATTGTGCACATGAACATCAACATACACAGTGCATCCACAATGTGCTGTCAGAGTTGCATGTGTCTTTGTGCACACAAATCAAATGTGTGTGCTGATCATCAAAATTAAGATAACACCTGCAATCACATGAAATGTGCCTGCTGGCCGATCCATAAGATGTGGGGCCACAGCCAGATAGGTGACAAAATCATCACTGCCTTGCAGTAGAAAAATGCACGTAAAGTGGTGGAAAGAGGCGTGATGAAATCCCCCATAGATTTGCATCCAAAATTCAGTGTCTGGTGTGACGCTAGCCTCATTTGGGGGCCTAACAACAACAAATTGCAGACAGTAACGTACAAAGGCCTGTCTTACCTTAGTAGTTTGTTTAACCTCATTCCACTGACCTCCTCATTCCACTGTCTTGCAACGTCCACAAACACTCACCTGGGACACATGCATGGACTTGCAGAAAATCTACTATTCATTGACAATGGCAAAGCAAACTCCGCCACTTTCCTTGGCTCTGACACTCACAATGCCATGGTCCTATATTCGATTTCAAATGTGCAACATTGTGCTGTGCATCTCTGTGCATCACACTTCATATGTTGTGCATCACTAATTAGATGTCAATAGACTAGGCTGTTCCCAATCCTACGTAATCTGTCAACCATGCAAGTTAACTGTGCCCACAGCTAAGGTTCACATACAGGGATTATTCCACAGATGGCATGAGTAGCATACAAAGTATCAAGCTCCACACTCTGCATCCTCCCTGACAACAGTGCAAGCAGTAATAAATTCAACAGTATTTATTCTACAAAATGAAGCTTAAAACAAACTACACTAACACTGATGCCTACAGCTAACACCATATCTAAAAGATCTAAACACATATTAAACTAAACTACACATGTAATACTAACTATTCACTACACATACTAAAAAGGACATCAAGCCCCCACCCAAAGATAAAAGAAACGTAGTCCCAACACTATCTTAACCTATCCTATAAATATATTACACTAAGCACTAACTACACCTATTCTAAAACTTATCTCTATATCTAATTACAACAAACACTAACTACACATCTAAAAAAAATAACATTGGAATGTTCATGGAAGTTCAAGCTTCTGCTGAATCTCATGGATTAGCCAATTAAGGTACAGCAACTCGTTCCTGACCTCTCAAACCAACTTATTGTTCTTCTGCTGTTCCTTCCACATCAACATCAGTGCCTCGGTCATTTGAGGCAGAGTCGTGGGGGGGGGGGGGGGGGGCGGGGCAAGATCCTTGCTGGGTGGGGGTAGACCTTTCCCCTGGCTGGTTGTACTTGGCGATGGCACCTGGCTGCTCGTCGATGGGACCGGTACCTGACTGCTTGGTGGGGGAACTGTCCCCTGGCTGGTTGTGCTTGACGCTGGTACCTGGCTGCTCGTCAATGGGACCGGCACCTGGCTGCTTGGTGGGGGAACTGTCCTCTGGCTAGTTGGGATGGGAAATGGCCTGTCATTGGGTGTTGCCAGCGCCTGCACAAAACTGATCGGTCCTGCACTGGCATCAGCAGTGGAGGTGGTGCACTCTTTAGGGACCCCAACAACCTCGGGCATAGAAGGCCACCTCCCTGCCTTCTTGTCTGACAGGTGCCTCCGTGCCATATCCCTGTACCCCTTCTTCACCTGTCGGACATGGTGCCACCTTATCCTTCGTCAGCTGGTAGGCATGCACCTGTTCCGGAGTCAGGTTTCCAGCAAATCATACTATGTCACGGTCCAAATTTCAATTATTTTCACAAATCCTACACAAAGTGACCTGTCCACATAAATGTCAAGGCATTATTCGGTCACTACAGGCTATGGATAGTGACATGACAGTGCATGACAGGAGACATGTACACACAAATCAAAATGCTAATGACACAGTCATCATAACATGTCACCATTGTGCTTCGTGAGTATGTGCAACTTGAACAATTCACTTGAGTAGGGAGGCATTACACCATCCATGGCCAGCACCACCATCATCTCATCCTGTGACGCACTGCTGCTACTTCTGTACAATGCATATGTGCAGCCATGTGTGTCTACCAGCAACTGGGTACAGTTCATGTAATCAGTGCCAAGACTGGCACTCATTTACATGAGTGCTAGTGTGGCTGTGTGCAGGTGTGAATTGCAACCTATTGTAAGCTCAGCCTACATGCACAGGAACAAGACTGGGACACCCCTACTAACAAATAGATGTTGCCGGTAACACGCGTCACACACGAAACAAGGTCGCGCTATGAACGCAGACATTAGGACTAAGTGCATTAACTCACTCATCCATCACTATGCAATGTCTGCCTTTTTGAGCCTGCGAGGGGCATATATCTTGTAACCCTTCATCACACTCATGGATGTTTTGTAACCCCTAATCACACTGTCCAGTAGATGACAACACACATGCGTTCACAACGCAAACAGTCAAAATGCATTACACATAGCAATGGCACCCTGGGGTCATGAGGTTATGGTATTGCCGACGCCAAAGTCCTACTCACAGTGTTTGAGAGCCACGCATAGCCAAATCAATTTGAGATCAGAAGATGCAGAGTGAATGCATGCTCACTAAATGCTTGTTGTGTGATGCCACCAATTGTGACAGAGGAGTCTGTACACATGATCCAGAGACAAGCATGGTTTGTCACCACAGACACAGCCGGAGCACACCACTGCAGTGCACTAACATGCAACTGCAAATGACATACACATCCATTTAATGTGTGGGTAACATTACGTTTCTATTTTTCACTATGAGCCACACCCTGCCACTACTGTGAAGCAGCAATGCAGCATATCTTCAGATTTCACTGTGCCAACATGTCTACGCTTACATGGCGTGAACCGCACCTCATCCTGGTGCACAATGCAACAGCCACTGCACGCACATTGGATGATACACACAGCATGGAAGTGTGCGTAATTGACTATGCAGTGCTACTCACCATGTGCTAAAATCAAGGAGTGTATTGTCTGCATCATTTTTTGATCAATGACTAGTTAGCTTGAATCATTGCGATATGTCATGCACAGGAATTGAAAGCTGTATCACTGTCTCTTGATGGCCAAAGTCACAACTGAGAATGACATGCGTTGCCCCACATCCAAATACCAATTAGCAGCCAAATTGGATTCACAAAATACATCTGCACATTGTGGCAGAGTGACATGCTGTACACACCCATAATGCCAAACAGCCACGTGTACCATTCTGTAATGAAGTTCATGACACCACAACATGGCAATTTCAAATGCCAATACTCACCAGTGGCGTGTGGGTCCAGGAAGCGATCCACGTCACCCCATGTGATGGGTTGTCGACCATCTGTGAGTGAACAAATGTAAATATGTGTCATTACCAGGCATCAAGAAACGTACCATAAACATGAGGAAAAACATTACAGTCACAGGAAAAACAACATCCCTGTGTAGGTGAATGACAATTTGTCCGCATGACCCTGTTCACTTTGACTGCCATGCACACATGGCCTGTGAATGTAGTGGTGGGCCACCAAAAACATCAGCGATGTAAGACATGTACATAAGAGTTGTGTCACACAATTTCAAGGCACCATGTCGACACAGGCATCATGTCTAAATTGTACTGCGTATGATGGCAACTATGCAGTTTTTAAGAGGCTGTTACTCAGTGCTATATAATAAGGGACTTCTCACACACCTACTCTACTGTTGCACACAATGTGTTTGGAAGAGGTAGTTCTTCCAATCCTAAGTTACGTGAATCATGCGCAAGTCCTTTTGGCTTATAACATTGTCTGGACCACGTTGTCACAGTATCACAGTTATGGGACAGCATGTAGATGTCATACACACTTGTCACACAGCTTACTCACTTTCATACATAAGTTTTGTCATGTAAAAAATGGGCTTATTACTTACCACCCTGTAGGCCAGGCATCACTCCTGTGTAATCCAGCAGGTTCACCTCACGCGCCAGCATGTCTTGCCAGCCGTGCTTCCACTGGCGCACATTCTGGGCAACTCCGAAGTAGTGCTCCATTTGAACCCTCACGCGCTCCCAGCGCACCTTCCGCACTGACACCCCGTATCCCTGCAGCATACGTCCCCCAGCCTCCAACATCAATGGGAGGTAAAACTTTACCAGCCACAGGAAGCCCCCTAATTCCCCCTCAGTCATCCTCCCCGACCTTCCCACAGCCGGCATCTCCCTGCACTCCGTAACCCACTTACAACTAATAAATAAAAACCCACTTATCAAACTAAACTACTAACTAACAAACCCCACACAAAAACAAGACTGAGGACAGCAGACACACAAACAATTTAAAACTATTAAAACAGACCCAACAGACACTTCAGACAGGACACAGCACACAGCACCACTCTCAAAATCCAAATCCAACACCAGCAAGCACCATACACCTCCTCCTCTCAGCACATTCACAAGCAATGTGCTGAAAAGTGAAAGTGAAAGTCTATACCACACCACTGTGACAGTAAGCAGTAATACATCACTTCCTGTGTGTAATCGACACACATCCAGCAATAGCGACAAAAATATGGACGCTAATCGGCCGCTAAGGTTTACATTGTAAAACTGATATGTGAATGCGGCCCGTTTTGGGGAATGCGATAAAAAAATGCACGCTAATAAGCTGCAAAGGGCCCAATGGTGATACTGTATGATACAGTGCTGCATTATCATGTTGATGTTCAAAAGTTTGCCTGGATGTTATTAGAATCACTTTAAGACCATTTTAATTTTTCCTTTCTGTTCATATGTTTAATTTTTCATTTACATGTAATGCATTGCGTATTACGTGATACAGCAGCATGCAGTTGTTGCAAGGCAACACACATTAGGGGAAATCTGAACTCCAGAAACCATACATCATGGGGCTGATGTACACAACCCTTGCGCCTCTTTCATTCTGCAATTGAGACCCTTTTTGTGATGCATCGGCGGCGCAAGAGATGCACCATGCAGAGGGGTATCCACAACATTACGCATCAGTGAGATATGACAGGTTCAAAAGCCCTGCGCCAGAAGGAGGCGTTCATGCGCAGAGGGTGGCGTGCCGGCGGTGGAACGCCTCATACAAGTGGCTGAGTGAAATCTACAAGATTCCAGTCACTCACTTTTGTGCCCATGCTGCATCAGATCCCTGCGCTTGCTCGGAGCAGGCGTAAGGATTGATGCAGTATTGTAAAAAAAAAGGGCCCCAAGGTCATGGCAGGGGCTGTGTTGCACTTGCAAACTCACTCCAGCAATGCTATACTTGTACGGCAGAGATTCCGCACACGTCGATTCAGTTTGTGGGCCATGTTGCGCCGCACTGTATATGCGGCACATCCATGATGGCTGAGGGGATGTGCACAATAACTGGGTCATTCCTGCTGACATGCAGGGATGCACCAGGTATTGTAATTCTGCACCTTAATGTGTAACACTGTGGGCCTTAGAAGACGTGTAGGACTCCATGACGTTATGCAAGCAACCATATCATAGGCACAGTGACTAGCTGAACACATTGAAACTCCCATAGTGTCATCCTCGAGTCACAATGGTTGATAGGCTGGCAGAAAGACCCTTTGACACCAGGACACGTATCAGCGTTCCGTGACTCTGTCCCTAATAAGGACGTGGGTGGTGTGTTGATTTGGCAATCTGTAATCCATTAGCTATACAACATGAGCCAAAAGCGGAACAAAGAAGAGCCAACCACTAAGGGGGAGGGGAGGATAGGAACAGGATAGTGGGGAAGGATGATCATATGTGACGATGGGTCAAAAATGTTGCACTATTTCCAGTGTAAATTAACATCACAGGGCATATCATCGAGCACAGTGTTAACATCATCTCCTCTCAAATGGCAGTTTCCTTGTGCTAAAGCAGAGCCATTTTGCTATGTCTTCTTGCAAATAGGGCACTGTGAGACCACCATGTACCACTACAACTTCACATGCGCAGTCTCATCAAATTTGTCACCATTTGGCAACAACATGTCCCTCCTCCAAATCAATATGATCTGACATTGTCCTGCTGTCTCAAAGTGAAATGAACAACTGCATTATTGTTGCTGAAAAACACTGATGTAATTCATCTCCCATATCACATTTCAGAGGGCGAGACAGCACTTCCTGAAGAGCATCCTGGCCTAGCACCTGCTGAGGACATGGCTGTGTATGCAAACATCGACATCGGCAGCCTGCAACTCCTGCTCAACACTATCAACTCCCCATCCTCTGGAGAAGGGTAAGCCAGCAGCCCTCCGCAAACCCCAGCCCCTGCTCCCACAACCTATTCCTCGAAGAAACTGGAACAAAATCACCACCGACCAACTCCTCACATCGCTCAACCAAAACCCACCCGCCCTCTCATCGGACCCAAACCAAGCTGCCACCAAACTCAAACAATGGATCACTCACAGCGCTGACGAATTAGCACCCTTGAAAAACCATCACACCAAACAGGACAGCAAAAAGGCCCCCTGGTTCAAAGATGACCTTAAGAAATCCAAGAAGCTATGCCGTACTCTCGAGAAAACATGGAGAAAAAACCCATCCACCGACAACATGACCACCTTCAAGGCAAGCCACCCGCAAACACCACCAACTAATTCGATCCACCAAGAAATCAGCATTCAAGAATCGACTCGACAACAACGCCCATAACAGCGAGGAACTATTCAACATCGTCAAAGAATTCACCAACCCCACCGCAGCCTCAAACGACATCACTCCCTCCCAAGACCTCTGCGATTCGTTATCCTCCTTCTTCTACAACAAAATTGCCGACATACATAAGAGCTTCGAGAACATTTCCAACGAGCAATCCACTCCACCCGCCTCCGAACCTAAACCGCCCTCTAACAACCTCAGCGCCTGGAACCCAATCACCACTGAAGACACCATCCGCCTAATGAACTCCATCCATTCTGGCTCGCCAACCGACCCCTGTCCCCACCACATCTTCAACAAAGCAGACTCCATCATCGCACCCCATCTCCGTGATGTCATCAACTGCTCCTTCAACTCTGCTACCTTCCCAGAAAGCTGGAAACACGCCGAAGTCAACGCCCTCCTGAAGAAACCCACAGCAGACCCCTCTGAACTTAAGAACTACCGCCCCATCTCACTCCTCCCATTCCCTGCCAAAGTCATTGAGAAAGCCGTCAATAGTCAGCTCGCCGCCTTCCTTGAATCCAACAACTCCCTCAACTCCTCACAGGCCGGCTTTCGAGCCAAACACAGCAGCTACAGACGACATCCGAACACTACTGGACAACGGAGAAACAGTGGCCCTCATTCTACTCGACCTCTCCGCCGCCTTCGACACAGTCTGTCACAGCACCCTCATACAACGCCTCAGCAACATCAGCATACAAGGAAAAGCCTTGGACTGGATCATCTCGTTCCTAGCTGGGAGAACTCAGAGAGTCCGACTTCCCCCATTCAAATCAGAGGCCACCAAAGTCATCTGCGGTGTACCACAAGGATCATCACTTAGTCCCACCCTCTTCAATGTTTACATGAGTCCACTCGCATCCATCGTCCGTCAACACAACCTTAACATCATCTCCTACGCTGAAGACACCCAGCTGATCCTTTCCCTCACCAAAGACCCTAACACCGCCAAAACCAATCTTCACGAAGGCATGAAAGAAGTAGCCGAATGGATGAAAAACAGCCGCCTAAAACTTAACTCAGACAAAACGGAGGTGCTCATCCTAGGATCATCCCCCTCTGCCTGGGACGACTCATGGTGGTCTTCGGCTCTGGGCACAGCACCCACACCCACAGACCACGCACGTAACCTTGGCTTCATCCTAGACTCCTCACTCTCGATGACCAGACAAGTCAACGCCGTTTCATCCTTCGCTTCAACGTACTTCGTATGCTCAAAAAAATCTTCCGTTGGATCCCCTCCGAGACAAGAAAGACTGTCACCCACGCACTGGTCACGAGTCGACTAGACTACGGAAACACCCTCTACGCCGGAATCACAGCCAAATTACAGAAAAAACTCCAACGCATCCAAAACGCATCAGCGAGACTCATTTTGGACATCCCTCACCAAGATCACATTACCGGCCACCTGAAAGACCTCCACTGGCTTCCCGTCAACAAGAGAATAACGTTCCGTCTCCTCACCCACGCACACAAGGCCCTCTACAAACTAGGACCCGAATGCCTCAACACTCGACTGTCCTTCTACACACCCACCCGCCAACTAAGATCCTCCAATCAAGCCCTCGCCGCAGTTCCGCGTATCCAAAGATCCACCATGGGAGGTAGATCCTTCTCCTTCTTGGCGGCCAAGACCTGGAACTCACTCCCCACTCACCTCCGCCTTACACAGAACCACACCTCCTTCAGAAAAGAACTTAAAACCTGGCTATTCGATAAATAATGAACCCCCTCCCCAAGCGCGTTGAGACCCTCTGGGTGAGTAGGGCGCTATATAAATACTTGAACTTGAACTTGAACTTGAATAAAGCTTAATTGTCTTGACTTGACTTGATTAACTACTTAAGCCGAAAGTTCATTCGCCTGTCACAACATCTCTTGCACAGGCTGTTCTCAGTACTCCAAACAGAATTCAGTGTACATTGCAGAAAATGATGGATACGGTAAAATCCGTATTGGTCAGCAAAAAAGTAAAATCACACACTGTACTGACACTGCAAACATTGAAATTTGTTTGAAGTTACATAATTATTTGCTTTAAGTGTATAGTTTGGTACAAACTTGTTCTCAATATGGACATATCATTCTTATAGCATTGACAATTGAGAAAAACTGAGGAATTGTGTGCATATACATATAGCATTGTAGAGTACAGAGAAACAACTTGACCAAAGCCATCTAGAACCTCAACAGCTGGATCACCACATGCACTGACACCATTGCTCCCCTCAAGTTCAACCCATTGGCAAGGGCCCAACCACAGTCAAGCTGGTGCATAGAGGAAGTCATGTAGCAGGGTTTCCGTTCTCCCACAGAACTGTGCATAGGGACCTAGAACCTTAGTGAATTAGGGTGACCCAAAACTCACCTCAGTATCCAAAATCCCCTTACCGAGCTAGCTACAGTGTCTCATTGGTCACCATAAACTCCCAATGATTTAGACAAACCAGAACATGAAGTTAGGTTACCTCAGGTATCGTGGAACACATGAACACTCTTTCGCTATATAATCATTTCAAACCAGAACGTGGAGTAACAGAGGACACGTGCACTTTTGAAATATTTATTATTCAATGCAAGGATCTCAAACGCAGTATCTTATATAATACAAAAAGACATATTATAAGAATCAGAGTTATCAGCATAGTTACTAGTCCATAATAAGCAAACGGTGATAGCGTATTATAATGCTAAAATCAATAGAAATTAATAACACCTATTTCTTTTAGCATACTATATAGCATACTATATTATATCTAAGAAGGTCTCATTTGGGTTTTAGCAGGGCGGGCCCATACCTCTAAATGTCAGAAGGAGAGGATCACATCATTTGCTGCCTGCTCTCTCAATGCGAAGCATCATCAAGTGTGTTTTTGCATTCTCAGTAACTCTATCTTAAACCCGCTTAGAGCCCAATGTTGGCAGCAACTGTATTTGTGTTATGTCTAATGTGGTGCGAGGATCAGGCCTCCCAGCAACCTTGTGTTAGGTTATTCTTAGAGGGTTCAGCACTCAGTGTGCAGACAGTGTACCGAGTGTACCAAGCATGACTGATATCAGAGCAATAACATATTATTCTCAAATAAATCACATCTTTCGTCTAGTTTGAAAGCTACAATAACAATTATGTGTTGTGTGCAAACTGAAGCCGAAGGAAAATATGCCATTTAAACATTTAATAAACTCATGCTAACTTAACACAGTATATAGAAAAGCAGTAACTATATGACACCCCCCCCCAATGATCCGAGGACGGTCACAAAATAAGCCAATACTAGAATAAAGGCATATTTTGAAAGCAGAGTTCAACAATATTAAGCCAAGCTAAATGCATATAAATGTATATATAAAAAAAAACTATATAAAAATATGTATGAATGCCTACAGTGGCCAAACAAAATGCAATTAAAAGTCTTTAACTCGAGGCCAATTATAAAATTATAGGCCTGGATAATATAAAGTCAAACGTTCGTAAGAAAAGGGGCACTTTTCAAAAATACCAAAAAGTCATGTGCCATAATAATGAAAGTCTCCAAGGCATCTCATGATTGGACCGAATATGCAAAATAGGCAGCAACAGCCTCCAACATGAAATCACTGTTATCATCCGAAAACAGTTCAGCCATCCAATTAAGCAATGAGAAAGAACATACGTGCTCCTCCAGCACCGGATCCTCTAGCAACCTCAGAGGACAACTCGGTGAGTTCTCAAGAACGCTGTGTGCCAGAAACTCATGTGCCGCTGCAGGTATGTCCCACTGACCCATTAGTCCATGCATCGCTGCCAAGGCCATAATCCTTTCGCCAGAACAAACCAACTCGTGAGCAACTACGGGGCCCATCAGGTGATTAAAATCGACGTCAGGAGATATCGGCAAGCAGAGACACATGTGAAATAGGAAAATCGAAACGATAATCCAAATGCCGTGCTTAAAGTCGCAAGCGGCAGGGTGCCAAAGTAATCAAGCATACGGTTACGAAACAGTGTCAGAAGGAGCTGAGCGGTTTCTTGCGCAGGACGGGCATCCATGTTTTAGGAAGCAAAATAATATCAAAATGCCTGCAGCCAAAGCCAGCAAAACAGGGAATCCGCCAAACAAACTTGAAAATATAGAATGGAAGAATGCAGGGATGACACCAAAAACTTTTTCAAAGGTTGTCACGAGACCACTGCTAACTAATTTAAAAAAATGAGCTAAGCCAGACGTGGAGGAGGCATTAAAGATTTGATGAACTAATTTGCAGAAATGAAACGGCAAGTCAGTATTTAAAAGTGCCTGCACCTCTGTGCGTGTGTTAGCTATGTGAAGGACATAAGTTTCACGGGCTGAGCTCAGGGCCACTTCCTTTTGAGATAAAAGGGCTCTTATTCTACTCATACCATTGAACTCCGCTTTCAAGGTTGGGATGCGCGGCCAGATGGAAACATCTGAATTCCCATGTGTGGGAGGATATAGTACATTTTTGCAACACACCACACGTGCTGATACAGTAACCACATAAGCGATACCGACCATTAATCCACAACACTCTTCGTTATTCAAAAGCAAATAACTACCATTTGTCAATAATGTAAATGTGGGAACTATTGCTGGAACTGGTGTGCCTTTCAAAACACAGGCTAAATTAGGCCGGTCCTGATTACAAGAACCGTGTAACTGGATGTGTCTGCATATTAATCAACGGTCAGGCGACTGTGTGCATTCTTCACCATTAAGATTCACTTCCTTTCCATCTTTCAGACATCTGTATGTGTATGGTAGAGACCATGCCTCATGGAAGAATGCGCTGCCTAGTGGTTCATATCGCCCTATTGCAATATACCGCATACAATTAGTGAATTTGTACAAAGCAAATGGTAATGTAATTAATCCATGGATTAGCCATGTTGCAGCAGCGGCTTCAGCTACAGAAAAGGGTAAAGATTCTAACTTTTCAATATGTAACATAGAAAATGATGCATCCCGCATTGAAAGCATGCGCTGCTTGTCAGTCAAATTAAATGGGGCAAAGAGGGAGGACACGTTCATGTAACTCCAGGGCACGCGGCACGCCTTAAGAGTCTGTAGTGTCCATGCAAACTGCATTACAGAACGCAATTGATTTTGACCATGGTATAATACAGACACCTCATCATTCACAATGTCAACTACAGAAGAAACAATATTATTCAACGTGTAAATTCGGGAAGAAAGCATGTTAATACTGTTATCGACAACTGCAAGCACTTTTTCCAAATTTGCTTGGTCAATAGCCCTTAGGCGCTTAGCAGCCTCAATTTGTGAAAATTTCCAAATTTCATTGTAAACTGCATAAATCCACCTTTTAGATCTACCATTAGCTGGGCCTTTTATAAAATCATTTAAATCCACATTATCATTTAACTGGGATAGATGTAGTTTAACTGCAGCTAACGTGAAATGTTGTAACCAATTCTGACACAGTTTGCCCGCAGAGTAAGTCGTGACAGTATGGTCAGTTTGAAAACGGGGATCAGGCCTGACTTGTGTAAACCCTTCAGTCAAACCCAGAAAACGACGTTGGCAAGAATCAGAGCTTCTATGCCACATCAGCCAACCCTTTGGATCCAAACTGGACACATTAAAGGATGAATTTTGCAATAGAGTTTGTAACTCACGAATGGATAATTCAGTAAAATTACCCCAACCTGAATATTCTTCTAATTCGGGAATAGTTGGTGTATTTAATTTTTTAGAAGTAGCCAATCCAAAGCATGTTGTTTGGGAAATAGTAGAATTTAGAAACAACATGTGATTCGGGATGAGACATGCACGGTGCAAAGCCTCAGTGCCTTGTACCTGCCAATCTTTGGTACCCCAAATCAATTTAAGGTCAATTGTTTCCTTCCATAGCTCGTAGCCATTCACAGCTAACTTGTCTAGAAAG
Source organism: Lissotriton vulgaris (assembly GCF_964263255.1). Lineage (NCBI taxonomy): Eukaryota > Metazoa > Chordata > Amphibia > Caudata > Salamandridae > Lissotriton > Lissotriton vulgaris. The sequence goes on from NC_141696.1 coordinate 306,066,159, forward strand.
GACTTCGAATACAGCAACTTTGTATCTGTAAGTCTAACTTTGGACATGGACTTTTGTGTCATTTTGAAATAAAATGACTCAGGATTTGATTGATTAAAGTCTGTAAAATAAGTGTATTTTTTCAGAAATGTACTAGAGCTGCCTCTTAATGGAGCTGGGCAATGTTCCCACTGTGTGTAATTTACAGTACCCCTTCTGGAACTTGTTTTATGCAACAAATGATTACCATAATGTTGAAAGCAAAACAAATCACCATAATTAACAGAATCTAAGTATAAATCCTCAGCATCAAAGGCGGCATAATATTTTAAATCAGAGAATAATGCTTCCACGGCCTGAATATCCCAATCATCAGAACGATGGACTCGGCTGGTACTCCCCCTCCACTCTCTGAGGTACCCAGGCAAAACTCTATGTCAGAACTTATGGCTTTCAGACCATTAGCGCAGCTATGCTCTCACCGCTTTTCCCCTGAAGGGATTTTGCATTCCCATCTATGCAGGACATGTAAAGTTTCTTTTCGCTTCTCCGCTCCTGGTCCTATTAGATCCCATTCGCGCCCTGTAAGCCATCCTGTCATTCCGCCTAGAACTGGTTTCCTAATAAATGCGCGATCGCTTATCAAACACAATGTTGCCTTCCATGAATTCGTGGAAGAGAGACAGCCAGATTGGGCTTTTATTACGGAGACTTGGACTTCGGATTCCTCCGGTCACGATCTACTTTTGGCCATTCCTGATGGCTATTCTCTCCATAAGCAGGACAGACTATTGCGGAGAGGTGGAGGAATTGCCATCCTCTTTAAATCCTCCCTTTCCTGCACTACTAAACCCCTATCAATGCTTCAAGATCGCTTTGAGGCACTATATTTCTGCATTTTGTGTGCTCCATCTGTCTCTTTCACTGGGATACTTATATACAGGCCACCTGGCCCTAGGGCCAGCTTTTATGCGGATATACTTAGAATCCTCGAACCCTATTTTGGAAAACCCTATCTCTCCATCTTGGGTGACTTCAATTTCCATCTTGATGAAGTCAACTCAAAGGATACCCTGACATTAATCGAGTCACTCGGAGCCTGTGATCTCGTTCAGCTGGTGAGCAGCCCAACACACAAGGTTGGCCATATTCTGGATGGGGTATTCTCTAGTGATTTAAGACTATCTACTGGCCCCCCTCTGCCGCTGGTCTGGACAGACCATTTTGCAGTGCCGCTGGAACTTGCTCTCCCTGCCTTGCCCTCAGTGAACCAGGTCGCCACTACATTTGCTCTTAGGAGAAACTTTAGAAACATCACGGATGAGGCTCTGGCTTCCCATGTTCGGGCCTCAGGGTCCTTCTCCTTGGAAGAGGCGGATGAGGCAGCTCAAGAACTTATGGATTCTGTCACCAATGCAGTTGAAAAGCTTGCCCCCGCCTCCCTCCGCTATGTAGCTTGGCAGAAACCTACTGCACCCTGGTTCTCCGAACATCTGAGACTTTTAAGGCAGGGATGTAGGAGCAGCGAGAGAAGTTGGAGGAAATCGTGGGATCCGAAGGATCGGGAGGTTCATAAGTCCGGTTTGCGGGAGTACAAACAGAAAGTGGTAATGGAAAAGCAGGAGTATTTCTCCAATCCTACAAGTTCCCTAACTTCATCCAGGGAACTTTTTAAAATTGCTGATTCATTATGCTCTCTTCAACTCCCTGATCCAGTGGTTAGTTCTCAGGATCTCTGCAATGACATCTCGGACTTCTTTCACAGCAAAATTTCGGACATTCATATCTCCCTAGAAGCCCAATGCCACTCTCTGGATGAGGATGTCCCTCCTGCCATAGCCAGTTTGGATACTCTGGGTAAAGGCCCTTCCGAACTATTCACGCAATTTCCATCACTGTCTTTGGAAGGACTGAACCTCCTACTTGACAGGACCAAACCCTCCTCCCCAATGGATCCCCTACCGCTTAAAAAACTTAAAGAGTGTAGAAACAGCATTCTTCCGCCTATCCTGGAAGTCATGAATAGGGCCATTGTCCAGGGTTCTTTTCCACCAGTGTGGAAGAAGGCTATTGTGAAGCCTCTCCTTAAAAAACCGTCTTTGGATCCTGGCCTTCCTAAAAACTTCAGGCCTATCTCATTGCTCCCTGCCCCGGCAAAAATATTAGAAGCACACCTCAACACTCATCTTTCCACCTTTCTTGAGAACAGTGAGTACCTTGATAACACGCAGCATGGATTCAGAAAACATGACAGTACTGAATCCGCTCTCACTGTTGTGGTAGACAACATTCGCCGCAAAGTGGACAGTGGCCAAACCACAGTACTGGTCCTATTGGATCTCACGGCTGCGTTCGATACCCTGTCTCCCGCCATCCTAACATCTCGGCTTAGGGAGGCAGGGGTCACTGGGCCGGCCCTGAGTCTTCTTAACTCCTTTCTCCATGGCAGAGAACAGAGAGTAATGCTTGGAAATTTCCTCTCCCCTGCCAAGTCATTGCAATGTGGGGTGCCACAGGGGTCGGCCTTGAGTCTGACCCTGTTCAATATCTATGTGGCCCCCCTTGCTAGACTAGTAAGATCGCAGGGGATGGAGGTGGTGTCTTACGCAGACGACACCCAGATCATGGTATCACTGGCTCACTCCTCTGTCCGTACATCCGCCCTTAGCTTTAGGTCATGCATGCAGCATGTGGCAGATTGGATGATCATCAACTCCCTAAAGCTAAACGGCGACAAGACAGAGGTCTTGGTCTTCGGGAAAGACCAAGATGTTTGGTCGAGCGAGTGGTGGCCTTCATCTCTTGGCACCTGCCCCACTCCCTCCCAATCAGCCAGAAATCTCGGTGTTGTCTTTGACACTTCACTTTCTATGACGCTCCAAGTGAATAGGACCATGGCCACGTGCTGGGGTGTTATTAGGATCCTAAATAGAATTCGTAATTATCTCTCCCTCCAGGTGCGCAAACAGATCGCAGTCGCTCTTGTTGGCTCCAGGCTCGATTATTGCAACTCTTTGTATGTGGAGTCCAACAAGGGCCTCATTCATCGACTGCAAATCGTGCAGAATGCTGCAGCGCGCTTTGTTCTGGCCCTTCCTATGGGATCATCGGCCACGACTGCTAGGAGAGACTTTCACTGGCTCCCTGTCCAATATAGAATCTCTTTTAAGATCCTATGTCTTACATACAGAGCACTTGCGGCTTGCCCTGATGACGCACTCGGTACCCTGCTCATCCGCTATGTTCCAACAAGATGTCTTCGATCGGCCGGGCTACTTCAACTTGTAGTGCCCCGTACTAGGTTGACCAGATGGGAAGCGAGAGCTTTTTCTGTCGCCACTCCTCAGCTCTGGAACTCTCTTCCAATTGAGATTAAAACCTTACCCTCAATTGATTTGTTTAAAAAGGCCCTTAAAACTTGGTGCTTCACTAGAGCCTACCAATGAGAGAATGCTGTTTGATCCGGCGAGCTGTATTATTTGAAGTAGGCGCCTTGACGCCCATTGGGCAAAGTTTGCGCAGGACAAGATTCATTTCAACGTATATTTTGTTTTACCACATCCCCCATGTTTACTCTAAGCACATTCGGACCATTAATCACTTCAGTGGGGCCATGTATTTGAAACCTAACCGCATCCCACACAATCCCATCAAGAACAGGCCAAACAGTGATGTTAAGTGTATTCAAGTCTCTTTTCAGTCTGTGTGCTGAATGTGAAGAGGAAAGAGGGGCCAATGTTCCATTAAGGTACCGAATTCCTGTTCTTTCTTTGACATAGTGGCCATCGATCAGACGGAAAAAATAAAACACAAAACCAATTGACATAAAAAGATAAACTGAAAATAGAATCATCCAAATGTATGTCCATGGGGGAACCAAAAAATGTTTTTTAAATAAATTGGCATATATTGCAATATTTGAGGGTTTCTTTGAATGTACTGAAACAGAGTCAAAAGAGAATCTGGATTGTGTGGCCAAACGAGTCTGCAAATCCGGCATTGATAAATCAGTTGGATAGGTGTAGTTCAGCTCATCAGTGTCATTAACAGGAAAAGTATTTAATAAAGGACTGGAAATAACAGGCATCTTGAGGGACACCTCTGGCTCAGCACCAGAAGTAATGGCCAACACAGAATGCCTCACCATGGAAGGACAGGATACCGCCGGTGTCATGCTATGAAGAATCGGCCACCCTGTGTGTCTTGACATTGTCAATTGAGATAAATCTGTTTTCCTTACGACCTGGAAGTGGTGGTAATATGACTGTTCTCGTGCCCTTCACTCCAAGAACTCGAACCGGTGCACGATATGAAGGACCAAATTCTTTCTTGTTATCGATCTTCTCTCGAACCAGTTCCCCAACTTGGGGTAGCCAGCCAACTACCGGGATCTGCAACGCATCATCCGAGGTGGAGGGCAAATGTTCCTTAGCTAGACTGTCTCTGGTCTTTTGTAGATCCTGTAAAACATTGCAATGTTCATCTACGTCAAAGGCCGCGGCCTGGGCCTTGCAGTCTAGACCATCGAGGTCAGGGACATACATCTTGATACCAAAGAGCATTTCGTATGGGGTCCGCCCACACAGAGACCTTCTAGGGAGATTATTAAGCGCACGCTGCACGCCATTAAGATGGGCCAACCAGTTTCTGCCAGTGCCTATAACTCGAGCTGTCAAAGATTGCTTTGGGTCACGCTTCATTTGTTCCACTACACTGTTACCCACAGGTCTGTACAGAGACGAAAACTTGACTTGGACCCCCAACGAAACCATAGCATCCTTATACGCCTTAGAGGCAAAAGCCGGACCCTGGTCCGAATGGAAGGTACCACAGGCAAAAATCCCTACAAAGACACGCAAATCCTTAATGACAGTCCGTGAATCAGCGCTGCGATGGGGCCATACCCACACAAAGCGTGTGCATGAATCAACTGCTACTAAGATGTACTTATACGCAGTATCAGAAGAAAAAGGACCGCAGTGATCTAAATAAACACAACCTAGCGGTTTATTAGATACGTACAACTGTGTCTGAGGCGGACGCGCAGCAGTTGAAGGTTTAATCTGCTGGCAAATGTCACATTGAAGGACATAATCGTGCGTCTGTTTGTACAGTCCCCGGCACCAGAACCTCTGTTGTAGCTGAGTTACAGTGGCTGAGACGCCCGCATGCGCAGACGCCACACCTTCATGAGTCGCTGCAATCAAAGTAGCTCTGCAATCCGAGTTGGGAATTAGACGTTCGCCAACTTCAGGAATTTTCACATAAGGAACCTTATCGGGACTTAAGTGGTATGTGTACTTCGAAGGGAACCCCGCAGGATATTTACCTCCCTTCTCAGTGGCAGCAATAGCTGCCAAGATGTCATCATCTATTTTACTTTTGGACCGTGTAACTGCTGCAACTAAGTATTTTGATACTGCTGACTTCGCCGCTTCATCAGCAAGCGAATTACCGACAGCGTGGACTCCCACCCACTGGTGGCCAAGAGTATGAATCACAAACATGAGTGGTAACTTTTCTTTAAGTTCCGCCACTCGGACCCAGATCATTTTATGTTTTATTGTGCTACCTTTGGAATCACAAAATTCATTCTGAATCCAAAAGAACAAGTTCTCATTGTAAGACTGGACACAGTAGTAAGAGTCACTTACGATTAAAGTCGTCACACAAGGATATGCGTACTCCAATGCAAGCATCAGAGCACAAAGCTCTGCTAATTGTGCAGTGCAATCTCCAAGTGTCTGCGTGTGCACGACACTGGACTTGAACTCATCGTTCACCATGGCACCGACCACAATGGCGCATGCGGAAACGTAGGCATGTTTAGAGCCATGCGCAACCTGCGCCGAACCATCAGGGTAAATGATGCAATGGAAAGCCTCCAACAGCCGTATTGCTAAAGGAGCCGGGTGAACGAATTCATACTGTAAGTACTCCTGCGACCGTAAAGTGGCGTCAAAAATAAACGTGACATCTTGGGATGTCAAGGAAGCAGCCCGTTGTATCCACCGAGGGTGCAAAGCTTTGGAATTAGGTACACTGGCTTTCGTAACTGCCTCCAAGGCAGGACACGGGGTAACAACCAACATGCGTTTTCCCTGTGACAGGGCACGTTCCTTAAGAATTGCCATCTGCACAGCCATCAAAACTTTCTCCACAGTGGAAAATAGAATTTCAGCCGAAGTGTACAAGTGTGACTTGTAAGCAATAGGTACTGTATCTCCTTCATTAAAAGTTAGGTACGTGAAACCTACCGTCCCAGGGACAATTCTTATCACCAGGTTGGTCTGGTTATCATGAGTCTGTAAGTATTCAGAAGCGAGCAAATCAGCTTGCAAAGTCTGCAGAATAGCTGAATGCTCAGGCAACCAGCATGATTTGGAAAAAGATGGTTGTATCAAAGCATACAAAGACTTGACACGCTGGGCATATTCCGGAATGTATGTTCTCCGGAAATTTAAGAAGCCCAGTAAAGACTGTAATTTTTTCAGTGTTGTCGGAGCGCGCAACTTTGCGCATTTCTCCAGGAAGTGAGGAGCCAATCCTTTTCCTTCATTGTTTAGTTCATAGCCTAGAAACAACACTGTATACTCCGCAATGTGCGATTTTGCAAAGTTAAAATTGTAACCCATGTCTGCAAAGTTACAAATAATACTGTTCACTCGACACAGATGCTCCCAGAGCTCGTCGTCTGTGAGATAAATGTCATCCTCAAACGAACAAGCATCCGGGTCGATTCTCTCCAACAGAGAGACAATGCGGGCGGAAAAAACTCCAGGACTATTCTTATAGCCCATTGGGAGACGCCGAAACATTTTTATGGACACCGCCGCATGTGAATGAAGTCCATTGGGAACTGAGACTGTCCAATGAATGGGCATAAAAACCATTGGAAATGTCAAGCGTGGTCTTGAACCGCTTACGCACAAGACTATTTACAAGGGCAGAGCCGTGAGTATTCTGTACTGCACAGTTACGGAAATGCGAGTTTAAATGCCGGTAATCCAAAACCAAACGATATGAGCCGTACGGCTTGTTCACAGTAAAGAGGGGGTTATTCATCGGTGACACACATGTTTCAATTACACCTTGATATTCCAATTGTTCAAGGATAGCCGCGACTGAAGCTTTTGCTTCACGCCGGTTGGGATATTGAGGTTGAGGCTGCGGCTGAGACCGTAAAGGAATCTCATGGCTTGGGGACAATTTATCCCAGCCACATTGATTGCGGTACACAGCCGGTGCAAGCGCCAGAGCCCACTCTTCTGCAAAGTGCAGCGCTTCCACTCTCGAAACAGTGTTCGCGAAACTGGGGAGGATTACCTCCTCCCCTCGTGCAGCTGCAAGAACAAAAGGTGGGGGCCAGTCAGCCTCCGAAAGCAAAATGTCATACGTAGACGAAAGATGTTCCCAAAATACCCCTTTTATGGTACGCTGTATGTCACCTTCAATTAACAGGACAATTTCAAATAGTCTATCAGGGGGAGCAACTCTTGTATCAGCTGTTTCAATCACAACATAAGTGTCAGTCGCTGTCACCTTCAGTAGTGGACGGAGGGCCTCTCTCACTATGGTAATCTCCGCCGCGCTGTCCAGCAAGGTCAGAGCCCACGTCAGATTCCGAAGCCTCGTTCTCACAATCTGGGGCATATCGATGCGCCGTTAAGGCTGCGACTTTCTTCTTGGCAAACTGCGTCTCTGAGGAGTAGAGCCCTCCTGCTTGTCTGCACCGTTGCGCGGGCGGGGCTGACCACGTCCTTGCTGGCCACCTCGGCCCCTGTCGCCCCCTCCACCACCGGTTGACGAGCCGATGAGTCCTGAAAGGAACGAGGAGAGCATTGGTCAGAAGCCTGAAACCGATCAGGAGATTTAATCATCGCATGGTCGCGCAAATCATAAACACGTTCCGACTGCGCAGGCAAGGGATACGCAGGGTGAGATGTCTGAACCTGTTGTTGCTGTTGCTTACCCTGTTTATGTTTTTTAGGCCAATTTTGTTTTTTATTGGAATTGGGTTGAACCGCCGCTGCCGAAGTCTGTCCCTGGGGCTGCTTTTTCTCTTTATCAGAAAAAGGCTTAAGACCCTTGGCATTGCGGCCAACCGTTTTATAAGCCGCCACAATTATCTTCGCAAACTGTCGGGGTTTCTCGGGATCGGGAATCACCTTTAACGCGTTAGCCACCTGAAAGTTCACTGCATCTTTCTTGACATTCGCAAGGATCAGATCGCAAACCACATCAAAGGTGCCACACAGGCGCATACCCAATTCAACCGCAGACTCTGGTCCGTGATCATCTTGAACACGTTTAAGGACCGTAGACAGATTGGACATAGACGGGGTGCCATAGCACCTCGAATAGACCGCTGCAAAAGTCTTACCCCAGGACTCACAGTCAACAAGCTCAGGGACCAAATCCTTCGGCAAACTAAGCGTTAGAATCCGGTGCTTCTCACCAGGAGTCGTATTCGGAAATACCGCTTCCAGCTGGTCAAATTTCTCGGCAAGCCAGAAAGGAAAATCATCCTTATCCTGGGGCTTCTTGCCCATTACGGAATTCACCATGACAGGATTGATTTTCAAACCAGCCTGCCCTGCCGGAAGGGCTGCACCTCTAGGGGCTGCCCCTTGAACATTACGACTTGTGTAATGTACAAGGGCTCTAATCACGGCAATAGCGACTACATGAAGTCACCTAAGTTATAATTGCCGTGATTAGGGTGAGGAGTAGATCCAGCCAAAGCGGGCCAATTTGCGCCCGGAATGGACAAAGGACCTAATCTCGGAGCGGTCAAAGAAAGGGGTAGGGCGCCACCAAACCAAACTCCATGCTGCCAAACATCAATAGGAACTTCCTGTGCTCTGTACGGAGCATACTCAGCAGGTACAGGTGAGGCAGTGTATGAGTGGAACACACCAGAAGTTGCGTCCACCGCCGGAAATGTCACCCACGAATAAAACAGTTCGTACGGGTAAGCATGTTCCGCACTCACCACCAGAACCACAGCCAAGCCATCCAAAGGAACATCATAAGCCCGCAAATGATCACGCACCGCAATGCGACTATGCTGCGGGATGTCCACGGCTTGTGCCATGACTGCACAGGACTGTGAAAAAACAAAAATCACTTTGTAGCACAACTGGGTAGTAATTCAAGGAAACCGTTTTAGATAGATTCAAGCTTGAAAAGACCTATTTAAAAAATATGTAGGTTTTTCCGATACCACCGTTTTCCGGAAACGGGAATGAAGGGGTTAAGGATTGAATGATATACTACTCGAGTGTCATGATATAAGACCACCAACGTATGGGCGCCATGTAGCAGGGTTTCCGTTCTCCCACAGAACTGTGCATAGGGACCTAGAACCTTAGTGAATTAGGGTGACCCAAAACTCACCTCAGTATCCAAAATCCCCTTACCGAGCTAGCTACAGTGTCTCATTATGTATAGGCATTTATATAGCGCACTACTTACCCGTAGGGTCCCAAGGCGCTTCGACCACTGCGAAACCCTTCCTGGCTTGCCTGAGAGATGGTCCCTTAATGGGTATCTCCAGGGTGAGACCAGGCATCCCCAGCGGTCTGGTGGGGCCGTTAGTGAAGATGAGGCAAGCTAATGCCCAGAGTTGCCGAGTGTGATCGCTGATGCGAGTGGGCACCGAGGCGAGAGAATTATCGAGTCCGCTGACCCTGGTCCAGAAACCTGCTGCGCCGGGAATCGAACCCTGGTCCCGGGCCGTCCTCTGCTCTCGGGTCTGCCGCCTCTAACCAGTGAGCCACACTACTTCACTCATTGGTCACCATAAACTCCCAATGATTTAGACAAACCAGAACATGAACTTAGGTTACCTCAGGTATCGTGGAACACATGAACACTCTTTGGCTATATAATCATTTCAAACCAGAACGTGGAGTAACAGAGGACACGTGCACTTTTGAAATATTTATTATTCAATGCAAGGTTCTCAAATGCAGTATCTTATATAATAGAAAAAGACATATTATAAGAATCAGAGTTATCAGCATAGTTACTAGTCCATAATAAGCAAACGGTGATAGCATATTATAATGCTAAAATCAATAGAAATTAATAACACCTATTTCTCACACTCCCTAATTAGCATACTATATTATATCTAAGAAGGTCTCATTTGGGTTTTAGCAGGGCGGGCCCATACCTCTAAATGTCAGGAGGAGAGGATCACATCATCTGCTGCCTGCTCTCTGCATGCGAAGCATCATCAAGTGTGTTTTTGCATTCTCAGTAACTCTATCTTAAACCCGCTTAGAGCCCAATGTTGGCAGCAACTGTATTTGTGTTATGTCTAATGTGGTGCGAGGATCAGGCCTCCCAGCAACCTTGTGTTAGGTTATTCTTAGAGGGTTTCGCACTCAGTGTGCAGACAGTGTACCGAGTGTACCAAGCACGACTGATATCAGAGCAATTACATATTATTCTCAAATAAATCACTTCTTTCGTCTAGGTTGAAAGCTACAATAACAATTATGTGTCGTGTGCAAACTGAAGCCGAAGGAAAATATGTCGTTTAAACATTTAATAAACTCATGCTAACTTAACACAGTATATAGAAAAGCAGTAACTATATGACAGTCATGCTGATGAAACGTCACTGCTAGCAACAGGTGAGCAAATGGGAAACTAGTCAAGACCCCACATTTACACATCTTCAAATCATCCCTAATATGCTACCAGCCAATCCCAAGCATACAGTTCTTGCAGATCGCATTGACCCTAGCCCTAACAGTAACAAGGAAATCTTCCCCATCATCAAAGATTTCACTGTGCCTCCTGCCACCTCCAGTAAAATCAGCCCCTCACCACACGCTCTCAGAATGTTTGTGCATTAAAAGCATCTTCCTATACTGCAACTTCAACCTTGAGCCAGAACCCATAACCATTGCAACTCAACTTCTCATCACGGCCCATTAAAGAAACCTGGCCATCACCACCATGAAAATTCCTGCTATCATGAAAACCAATTACTTGGGGCCTTCATCTGACTCTTACACCCACAACTACTTCACCAAAGGCCTTGCAACCAATCAGTGAAGCACTAACACCCTTCCTCAATGCCTCAATTGACTCAGCCACATTCCCAGACCATGCCACCATCATGCCGTCTGCTGTTCCATTCATGCTTTCCAACTAGAGACCCATCACCCTTCTACCGTACCCAGCAAAGGTCATAGAGAAACTTATCAACCAATATCTCACTACCACCCTCAGCAACAACCTGTTTATCCATTACACAGTACAGATTCTGGACCAACAAAAGAACAGAAACAGCACTCATCTCTGACACAGATTACATTCACATGATGCTTGATAGAGGAGACATGGCAGCCCTCATTCTCCTGGACCTGACATGGTCTCACACCCCTTTTTTATCAAGTTCCTGCATGTGATTGGCATCCAAGGACCCGCTCTCTGCTAGATCTACTCCTTCTTAATGAATAAAGCACAAGTTGTCAGCCTGGCACCTTACTCCTCTAAAGCCTACCAACTCATCTTCTGAGTGCCCCAAGGTTCATCACTCAGCTGCACCCTCTCCTCTACAACACATACATCATCCCTCTAGCCACTGGTATACATGCACACAACAGCAACACCCTCTCCTATGCTGGTGACTTGCAACCTGTACTCTCCCTTGCTGACAAGACCCCAACACAAGAAACAAGTTCACCCCCTGCATGACTGAAGCCGCTTACTGGGTGAATACCAACTGCCTTAAGCTCAGCTGACAAGACAGAAGTAGTTATCTTTGTCAAGAACAACTCACCCTGGGCCTCGAACAGGTGGTCTGCCTAACTTGGACATAAACCCACACCCAGAACTCACACAGGGACATTGGAATAATCATCAACAGCATATTGGGCATAATTGCACAAGTCAATGCCATTACTGCATCATACTTCCAGAAGTTGAAGATGCTAGGGAACATCTTCAAATGGCTTCCGAGCAACACTAGTACAATTAACAATCCCGACCTAGTCACTAGCAAGTTGGACAACAAGAACACCCTCTTTGCCAGGATCACCAAGCAACTCACTAGAATACTACAACCCATCCAGAACTCAGCAGCCAGACCCATCATTAACCTCCCACACAGAACTGACATCACACCACACCTCATTGAGCTCCACTGGCTGCCAATAGACAAACCCATTCAATTCAAACTCCTCACACACACATTCAAGGCACTACACTACTCAGGCCCCGAACTACCTGAACAGCAGCATCTCCCTCCATCAGCCACTCAGACTCCTCCACCTCACAGGATTCCTACTGGCAGACATCCTGTGAATTCACAGAACCAGATCCAGAGGTAGTGTGTTCTCTTAGATCACTCCTAGAGCACAAGCCAGCTCCCCAGCTACAAATCAGAACCTCCTCCTCTCTTCTTGCATTCTGCAAGAACCTGACTTTTCCATTGCACATCCTACCATTGGCATGGCTAGCCTCACACACCTGCTCAGCAACAGCATACCCTTGAGGGTGATAGTACGCTTTTCAAATACACATAACGTTTCAAATGTCACATTCTGGAAACAACACAGATGCAATCTGGGGCTTTAAAACTGAGGTACAAATAAGTATTCACAAGGAAAAACTATTTCATACATTGCATGCTTAGTCAATGGGTTATGTTTCAAAATGCTTTACAATCTCACCCCATGCAGCCTCGTTGTAGATCTTAGCAGTTGTTAGTGCCACCAGTTTTGTTAAATAGCAGAAAGAAACACAAAGCTTGTCTCTGATGGTGCTATCCCCAAAAAGTTAGGATATTGTCAACTTAATTCCATTTAAAATACATTAAGCACATTGAATGGTAGCACCCTAAATAAATATCAAATTTAAGGAAGGCTTGGCATCTTATTTGAAAATAAACTTTTAGGAAACAAATAGAAAGTGGATCTATACTAAACTATAACAATATGTGGTCAGAAAACTGGTATTACTCAAAAAAATATTATTTTATTGATTTTTTTATATGAAAAGATCTGATATATATTTTTATAGTATAGAAGAGTAACAAATACATTCAAAATATAGTGTACAGACTTAAACAAATGCTGTAGAAATGAAAAGGATTAATGCAGAATTTATAACAAAATGATTGTGAATAACGTAATAGAAATCAAATGAGATAAACTATTTCACCATTTCACCATTTAACTTAGAAGTAATGTGTATTCATGCAGCACACAACAGTAATAAAGTGTAAAGACAACAAAAGAAAACTCCCAAATCAACTTAGATAAATAGAGTGTATTTTAAAACATAAAATGACACTAAAATGACTTAAAGCCAATTTTTAAAGTGTTAAGTGTAAAATGGCCCCTAAAAGAGCAAAGAGCCAACAGCGGGCAACTAGTCATGTAAGACCAGGAAAAAGACAAATTTTAAGTCTGACCACGATGGAGCCTGGTTCAGCTACACAAGGAGGATTGTGACTTGTTTCGACTTGCCTTTGGATTTAGAAGACATTTTGAAGAAAAGATCCTGAGAAGGAACTTGCCGTGGCAAGGCAGCGGTGGTATCGGATGAGGAGGTGCAGTCATTGGGGAGCCACAGGACAGAGTTGCAGTGAAGATTTCTTCATTCAGACTTTCACACCATTTTGGAAGCTCAAAATCGTCAGAGGGATAAGGCTGCAGGCTATAGCCATTGAGGGCTCCACAAGGCTGGATAAATTGCTCAGTGGTTGCACTGAACAAAGTGTGCTGCTGTGGAGAAGACCTCAGTGGGTGCTACTGTGAAGTTAGACCGACAGGAGATGCACCCCAGGTGGATCAGAAGGCAGGTGGGTCCCAGTCATCTGTTGGTTCTCAGGCCACTTCTTGGTGAAGAAAATTCACAACTTTTAGGGTAGGTCAGGAGCAGCACCTTCATCAATACAACCAAGGGTCAAGGACTGAACAGGTATCATTTGGGGGTGCAGAACTCACTCCAGCAAAGGCCAGGTACAGAGTTCAGGGTCTCTAGACTTATTATGTTCCTGTAGCTCACACAGGAAACCAATCAACTTGCTCTTGGGGCCACTCTGGTGGTCCTGGGTTCATGGATCAGGTCCAGTCCTCCTTCAATCAGAAAGGCCACAAAGCATTCCTTCCAGCATAAGGACACCAAGAAGTCCTTCTGAATCTTCCAAAGTCTAGGACTGTGCAGTATAGATAGTTCAGGAGGTCCATTATTTATACATGCAGTTAGTCAGTTCAGTTCAGTTAACTTTATTCGATTTTGGGAATAAGATCATAAAGGTAAAGTGCAAGATAAAATATATATTCAATAATTCATCACATTTCCAATAGCTTAACTACAAATAGTTATTTGTAAGAAATATAAAAAAACAAAGTTACAAACCACAGCTAAACACCCACTATTAAGTGATCACTAAAAACCATCCAATTCGTAATGTAATGTAGAAAATGCCATACTTGAATTAAGGTAATGTTACAAGGCAATTGTTCTCCTAGTTGTTAGGGCCATACATTCATAAGATGCAAAGGAAAGACATACATAGGAATCAGAGATCATTTAGAGGAAGAAAAGAGCTGGGCGGCTTTGCACAATTTTATATTCCCGGAGAAGTGGAAAGAGAAACTTTTCACAATCTAACATAAAAAATCTGCAACAAAAGATAAGGTGAAGATAAGATTGGGAGGAAGTACCATCGCAGGGGCAAACTGATAGTTCATTAAGTGAGTAAACTCCAGAAGGAAAACCCAACATGCATTGCATGAGATTTAATCTGAATCGCACCAAATACACATTAATGACGGATATTTGTCACAGACACCAGGTATGAATTTAAATCAAAAGGAATAGAGGAAAGCCCTAAATATAAGGATTCCACAGTTGTGTTACAACTTTGTGCACGTCTTTTGTTTCCGCTATGCATACTGAAACGAGTTTTAATATCAGCTTTAGAGATGAAACGACAATTGAGTGGATCCTTATAAAGGTATTTGAGACCTAGTGCTATCGATATTTTTGTTACATACTGAATCCATGGTACATTATGAGCCTGCTCAAGGGTCAGACACTCCTTTTGTTTATTTCATTTTTTTTCAGAAAAATATACTCTTTTTATTGTGACGGAGCTAAATGGATTTTTTAATATTACAGAAATTGTTGACATCTATTGGGCTCCTTTGTTATTTACATTATTATTGTTATTATTATTTTAAATATATTTAGTTTAGCATTTACCAAAGTAATAACCAGAAACAAGCATATGGCTTACAGACATTACAATTCTCATTTCCCCCCAACATCCGTCATAATGCCCATTACAATTACATTGTGCAAGTTATCTGCATAGGCTGGTGCTCAGCTGCCTCCCCCATCTGGCGACACCTCCTCTCTCGCTCTCAAAAAGTTAAAGAGCGGTTCCCAAATGTCCTTGGGCCTTGACGGGAGTGGCAATTCCTCAGCATTGAGGTCTAGGTTTTCCTTACAATACACTAGGTCCTTTATCCAGTGCTTGTGTAGTGGGGCTGCCCTGCTCTCCCAATTCATTGCAAGTCTCCTTTTTGCTAAATGCAAGGCATTATTTGTGAATTCGCCAATTGCCCTCTTAAGATGAGGTATTATGCATACTTGTGGGCTGCAGTGTAGAGTAGTGTTAGTCATAAGTCTCAGCTGAAGGACCGCCTCCGCCCAAAAATCGTGCAAGTACATAAAGTCTTGCATCCCCCATCTCCTGCATGCATCAGATTCCCTAATGCCTGTTTTTTGCAGCCTAACTAGTGTGTGACAAACGTGGTGTAAATATTTGAAATGAATAATGCGAAGGTTGCCATTTGGTGTCAGGGCATCCGTAAGCTGGCAGCGATACAACCATTCTTTCTGTGTGATCTGGGTCTGAACCGTCCTATTCCAATGAGCTAGGCTTCTGTCAGGGGTGGTAGCCCGGGACCAGGGTTCAATTCCCTGCCTCGGCGGGTCTTGGGCTCAAAATTCCACGGACCTGATAATTCTCGCCTCGTTGCCTATTCCAAACATGGAGTCCCACTCTGCAACTCTGGGCAATAGCTTGCTTAATCTCCACAACGGCCCCCACAACGCTAAGGATGCCTGGCCTCCACCTTGGGGGTGCCCAGGAGTGGACGCCTCACAGGGAAAGCCAGGATGGGTTCCACAGCGGTATTCGTACAAGCGCCTTGAGACCCTTGCGGGTGAGTAGTGCGCTATACAAGTATCAATTTACAATTTACTTTCGTCCTGGACTGCTCCATATAGCTTAGTGATCAGTTTGTGATGTGTGGGACTTACTAGCAGTGTCTGCAAAGATTGTAATGTTGGTGGTTCCTCTGAGAAGGTGTGGTAGAAAGCCTGTACAGAAATCCGTAGTCTGTAATATGTAAACATGAACAGTGTGGTCTTATTCTGTATGTACTGCAGCTCCACTGTGGTAATAAATTGGCCATTCGGGAACAGATCTTGCATCTTATCTATACCCGCTTTTCTAAGAGAGCGCATGGCTCCCGCTTCCTGCGTGACCAATAGAGCTGCATGGTGTGCTAATGGTAGCATAGGGGTGTACAGTGGTAGTTTCGCTGCTGTGCACCCTATAGCCTGCCAGGATGCAATTGTGCAGTCAATAATGTTGATTTCAGTTTTGGGCGTTCCCCGCTTCGAGTGCCAGAGGATACTGCGGAGAGGAGTTTGATGTGCATCTCCGTCTTCTACCACTACATACAGAATAAAGGCATGGGGACTGTACCAGTAGTGTGCATATTGTGCTTGAGCACAGAGATAATAGGTGTACAAATCTGGTACGTTAAAACCTCCTTTTTTTATAATCCAAAATGACTGTATCCCAGTCCACGCAGGTCTGTCTACCACCCCACACCAATTTCACCAGTTAAGAGCAAATATTTTCAAAGACCTCGCTGAGCAACGGGATGGGTATGTTGCTAAAGAGATACAGAAAACGTGGAATGTTGAGAGCTCCAACAAAGCTCTCAACATGCAGCACGATCTCTGTACTTGAGTCATGTGCATCTACGGCCTGGCGCTTCACATCGGTGCCCACCGATTATTTCAATGCTGCCAGGACACGTGTCACAAGGGTGGGGGGCCGACTCAGTTCTTACCCAGCTCACCCTCCAGGGGCACCATATCCTCTTGTGTTGCGCCAGACTCTATGGTGGGCCCGCAGTAGTGTCGCTGTTGTTCCCTCCTTTAGACAGTCTAGGCCGCACCGTGGCTCGACAATATGGCTCTTCCATTTGCGGGCCATTAGAAATTCCCCCGGGCCACGCCACTCACATCAGTATCTTACACCAGAGTGCGTCGTTAGTTCATCCACACCACTTTGCCTCCCTGGTGGGGCAGCAGCGCTTGCACTCGCCGCAGTCTCTCCGCTTGCATATGTTGCATGCCTGGGTCTTCCCTCACACGAAGGCTTAGCTCCGACAGGCCGTTTCATAGATCACAGCACAGCCAGCCACGTCACGGCATTCACAACTGGTGCTCCTCACCTCAGTCAGGCTGGCGATTGAGTCACATCTCCTTTGCACATTATACAGCACACACCAGCAGACTTTACCTCCAAGCCGGTGGTCGGGAACTGGCTATCTGGTACTTGCACACCTTCTCACATGTTGAGCAGCCCGACACAGCCCGCTGCTCACTCTGTCCAGCCGCAACTTCTCCGCAGCAGTCACAGTGTCTTCCAGTCGACCCCAGTAACAGCAGGCAGACACTGCACAGTAGAGTGTTGTTGTCGGATTTGAGTCACCTGGCCGGTGGAGCTGCACTTATGTGTGCCCATCTTGCTTTGAAGTCTCTAACACCCCCTTATCAGACAATCCTTAATGATTACCTTCCACGCATCTGGCCCAATCTATTTAAGGAAACGTTTTATGTTCTACTCTCCAGCTAGACAGCTTTGTTCAGCCTCTCAGCTCCTAGCCCATATACCTTACTTTCACCTTCAAAGGATGGGTGGCAGCTCCCTTGCTTTCAGGGCTGCTTCAGCCTGGAATTTGCTTCCATTTGCCCCTTGCAGCATCCAGGACTCTACTCTTTTCAAAAAAAGACTGAAAATGTTCCTTTTCATTAACTAGCCACTCTCCACTTCTCAAGTTTTGGGCCGGCACACTCCTGGGCGCTATCAACTTCATAGCATAACATACCATATTTTGTGTTAATGCCACCATGTCCCTCCGCGAAATTGAATGCCAAAGTAAAATCGTAGCAAGGGATATTATTTCAGCAATATAAGGAATGCTCCGCTCTTTATGCAAAATAAAATTTGAGCAACTTTTAGGAAGGGCTAATAGTTTGTTATAAAAAATATTTTCTATATGTTCTAATGCATTAGCCTTCGTCGTTCCCCAAATTCCTGCCCCATAAGTTGCTGAGGAAATAGCTTTTGCTTAATAAATCATTTTAATTGGCTCCAATGGCTTTGAGCCTAATTTTTTCACACAGGAAAATGTGGCCTTAATGCTTTTTTCTAGTGCATTACTTCTATTCATTACCATATTTGACCCTGTGCCCGAACTGTTAACTAAAACTTTTAAATATAAAAAAAGTTTGGGTAATTCTGACTTTACGGGCAGAGATATGAAAAGAAGGAAATCTTCTTGGTTGTTTCCCTGTGATTAGAATATAGGTTTTCGCTTCATTCACCTGAAGGTCCAATAAAGCCATATAGGACACATAATTATCAATAACCTTTTGCAATGCTAAACCCCTCTTCACTATCAATACGGCATGATTTTCATATAGCAGTATGGATATACGTGTTTTATTTGCCATAGGGACATCAATACCGGAGTGGGCTAATGCTGATCCACACCATTAGTGTAGAAGGAAAACAAAAAGGGAGCCAAGATGCACCCCTGTCCGACTCTCCAAGGATTGAAGAATGATCTTGTGCATTCCACCTGGCTGCCATATCTAACACATGCAGAAGATTAGGAGTATAATTGACGTATAAAGGATATTATAGCTTTGTCAACACCCATTTCTTTCATGTTACATCCATAACTTACTAAGTGAGATACAATCGAACGCTGCTGAGAGGTCCATGAATGCCATAAAAATGTTTCCTTCTCTTGCTTGGGTGTACTTAGCTACAGTTAAATTCAAGTATAAACATTGGTCCAAAGTCCCCATCCTTTTTTTAAAACCATATTGTGCCGGTTTGGTGGCCCAAACCTCTAGTCTATTTAATAATAGGAGGCCCATTAACTTAACTGTGCCATCCAAAAGTGAGATGGGCCTGTAGGTTCTAGGCAATGACTTGTCCCCTTTCTTATATATTGGAAATATAATTGTCTTCTTCCATGAAACTGGGGGACTCGCTACTGCGATTGTTTAAAAATCGTTTGTCATAAGTGGGATCCAAAGGTCTGGGATTTTAAAGAAGAAGTCTATAGGGGCCCGTCTGGTCTGGGGGGCCTTAGTACTACTGTATTGCAACAAACCACATTTTACCTCTGCCATAGAGAAAGTAATAGGGGCTTGCAAATTATTAATCACAAGATTTGGGGTTAAATGATCCCTGCAAGTCTTTGAAGTAGGGAGTGACATCCTAGATACCCCCACATCTGATTCTGGAATGTTCTTCATATCCCCTAGCATGGATTCAAGTAGCCTGGAGTGACAATAGAGTGGTATCAAGTTCCTGAGTGAGTGAGCTGGTGGAAGCACTTTAAAATGTAAGTGGGTCAGGAAACAGCTCTGCCAACCCTTTCTGGCAGGGTGGCCCATCCTGTCAAAAACTAATCTCCCTTGTTATCACTGCCTGGGAGGAATATGCGTAATGGGATATTTTTATAAGAGAGGCCTATCTTTTTATGGGAGAAGTCTATATTTTTAAGTGTTGAATCACCATAGTCATATAATTACTATTAGTAAAGTTAGACTCGCAGTTTATTAACACCAAAGAAACTGAAAACTTACACAAAAGTTTACCTTTGTGAATCAGGCTCTTCGCTGCAAGCGCACCGCCGCGCGACGCACGAAAGAGTGCCCGATTACCCATACCACGGAAGCGGGCATACTAATCAAAAAGGAGAGAGATGGAACCGTTAGACACTGCACACATATGCGTCACAATAATTCAGGCCTTACATATCGTTTGCAACAATCAGAGGTCCAGCGACCTACACCTTTCACCATGGTGGGAGGCAGACCCGTCCCAGCCGCTAAAGTTGCGGCGCCAATCCTAAAGGAATGAGAAGAATAGCCCGCTGCTCCCAATCCCAGGTTCCCCAGGGCCAACCCAAAGACTGCCTTAAATTGGTATTGAGACAGGCAATCCCCATTTTCGTGGACGAAAAGAGCCGACCCCCCCCCTGCAGGGCGTCGGGCTAGATACGCCTGCATACGGGATACAGGGCAGGCAGCTTTCCCTGGGGCAGGCCGCAAATGGATGTTGGCCCCCTTCCCTGTTTGGTCTGTTTTGGACCATCTCAACCGCACCCCTAGGCCCCCCGGGGAGATGGAGATATCCTTGAGCTGTAGCCCACCCCGTGATCTACTCTGGAAGTCCCCACAATCTCACCCAGGCGGAAGGCCCCGTAAAAGGCCAGGCAGAAGGCCGCCCCCAGCATGATTCCCTCGAATGGAGATAAGCAAATAACAGGCAGTACCCCCAAAATATCAATCAAGGTCGGGAGATCCAATGGCCTACGACAGTCCCGCCGTGTCCCGTCTAATCGGGCCCATCCCGCTAAGGCCTTCCTGATCAAGAAAGACGCCCCAGGGTCCCGCTCCCCCGCCAATTAAGCAAAGAAGCCTATCGCCGCCAGGGAAGCCCTAGCGTGGGACACTGTTTTGCCCTGATCCCGCAGAACCTGTAAAAAGGCATGCATCGTTTCAGTTGAGAAGACCCTCTCCCCACCCGACTTTTCAACAAATGCTTTGTAAACATTAAACTGCGACTGATATGCGCATTTGGTGCGATCACTCAGAGCGGCACCTACCAGCCCAGCTCCAATTTTCCACAGTGACGTAGGGAACGTCGTCATGCGCTCTTCCGCCTGCGGGTGGAACCTTCGGAAGTCCTGCAACTTGGAACGAGACAAAGCATCAGCAGCATGATTATCCACACCAGGTATATGCGCAGCTTTAAAAGTCAAATTCAGTTTCAAGCATGCCAACACCAAGAACTTCAGCAACCTCAGCACGTGCGGGCAAGTCGCCCCTTGCCGATTGATAACCTGAACCACTGCCATGTTATCCGACCAGAAGGTCACGACCCTGTCCCTGAAGCGCTCTGCCCACACCGTAACTGCTACCCAGATGGGAAAGAGCTCTAAAAAGGCTAAGTTCTTAGTCAAGCCTACTAAGTGCCACTCCGCTGGCCTGACCGCCCCACACCAGGCAGGGCCCAGGATTGCCCCAAAACCAACACTACCAGCTGAATCAGTGTATAATCCTAACTCCTTACTGGACACCGGTGGCGCAGGCCACACTACCCGCCCGTTGAAATCTGCCAGGAAATCCCGCCACACCTTGAGGTCCTCCTTCACCCCTGCTTTTAACCTCACCCGGTGATGCTTCTGGGTAAGACCCACCATCGCTCTGGCTATAGACCTCGAGAAAGGGCGTCCCATGGGAATGATCCGTAAAGCAAAGTTCAACTGCCCCACAAGCACTTGTAACTGGTGCAATGTCACCTTTTTACACGCCAATGTTACCTCAATGGCTAGGGAAAAAGCCTTTACCTTATCCATTGGCAACCTACATTCACCCGCCACTGTGTCAATTTCAATGCCCAGGAAGGACATGCACGTGTCAGGGCCGACTGTCTTGCTCGGTGCCAGCGGCACCCCAAATTCCTTTAACATCGCCACCAGCTGGTTTAGGGCCAATGCGCAGGCATCCGTCGATGCGGGCCCATTACCATGAAATCGTCTAAGTAATGCACCACATCCGTACATCCTGACTTTTGCGAAAACACCCATTGCAGCATGGAGCTAAAGGTCTCAAAGTATTTGCAGGAGACTGCACAACCGATAGGCATGCATCTGTCGTAGTAAAATTGCTGTTGGACCTGAAAGCCTAACAAATGGTAATCCTCAGGGTGTACCGGTAACAAGCGGAACGCTGACTCAATATCGGTTTTTGCCAGCAACGCCCCTCAGCCTAGCTCCCTCACTTTCTGAACAGCGGCATCAAAGGATGAGTACTTCACTGAGCACTCCGCCGGGTTGATGGCATCGTTTACCGATGCACCTTTTGGTGCAGATAAGTTATGGATCATTCTGAACTGACCCGGCTCTTTTTTGGGCACCACTCCTAAAGGGGAGCAGACAAAGTTCTCCCAGGGAGGATCCGGGAACGGGCCAGCTACTCGGCCTAAAGCCCGCTCTTTCTCTACCTTTATGGCCACTACTGCGGGATGGGTTCTTGCTGAAACTTGGTTCCTACACTGAGTAATAGGAGGGACATGCGATGCTGGTATACGAAAACCGCTGGAAAATCCTTCAAACAACATCCTGGCAGCTGCCCTATCCGGATACCTACTCAGCCAAAAAGTTAGTTTCTCAATGTCGACAGGAGTAGGCAAATTAGACTTGGGGAGGCTTGAAATCCTTAGGGGCGTTGCCCCCCCCCCGTTCTTTGGCTTTCTTATTGCATTTAGATTCAGGATGGGACTGATGACCGCAGTAAGCGCAGGCATGCTTGAACTTGCACTGCCCAGGGGGCCATGTGCACCCCTTACCATTGAATGACCAGCATGTACCTTTCTTCTCGCCCAGCCCTCCCTGGGAAGTCCGAAAGGGCTGCCTAGCCGGGTGTTCCCTATTGCTTACGCTCTCTAACCAAGCATTGACCTCAACCTGATCCCAACAAATGGAGGGGTTTTCTTCCTTCGCCCAGCGAAACTCCCTATCTTATGTCAGCCAGGCAGAACCGCCTTGAGTGGCATGCGCCTTAACAATCTTATTAGTATAAAACACCAGCTGAATCGCCAACTCTGGCCTTTTTTCCAACAACAACGTAACATAGCCAACATCACTGACTGTGACAACACGTTCCCTTGACTAGTTCCCGCCTCGCTGCTCCTTAGCGTGGTGTCACCAGGCTTACCTCCTGTTGGTGGCACCGCTATCGCTGTCGCGGGGGGCTGTGCTCCAATCGCTACGCTGGGCAACGCTTTGCGCGACTCGACTAACAGCGCCAACTGCCTCTGAACATCTTGCAATGCGCCCTGTTCTTTGACCTGCGGGGGCACCCACGGTGCTGCCGCCCCAGCGCTCCCTCTCTCTAATACCCTTTCTGGGGCTGATAATGGGCCCACTAGTGTGGAAACTGACGCCAGCAAGCTATCCAACGGGTCGCCAGCGGCTGCCACTGCGGCCACCGGCTGCGGTGGGAGTGGTGCCGGAGGGACCGTGACTAATGGTACTGCGCCCCCCGGAGCCAACGCCCTCAGCGCCTCCCTTATCTCGGACAAGACTGACCCCACTGGGTCTACTGGTGTGACCACACCCGGTTCAGGATCGGAAGGAGGGACCCTCTCTGCCTCTAAAGGAGGAGTGGGGACGGGACCTACTGATCCCTCGTCCTGTTTTCCCCGGCAGGGCTAGGCCTACTCTTCGTCCCTTTCCTTTTTGGCTGCGCCTTGGCCTTTTACTTCAATGGTGGACAAGCAGCCTTCGGTCGCACCCCCTGCGCGGCCGCTCTACTACTTCTGGCTGCTCCCCCCGGGAAGAATCACTCTCGTCCCCGCTATCGGGGGTTCTCCTTGCTCAACTTTCTTAGCAGCAATTTCATGATCTGTGCTAATTCAGGTTCAGAGTCCTTTCACTTTTGTCCACCCTTTTTTGGCGCCATGCTAACTATTGCGCGCTTCGCACTGCCTCGCTCTAGCACCTAACGCGCCCTGCATTCCCTGTTCCCACACTCCTAAGCACCGTTCACGCCGCCCGGCAGGAGCCCGCACCACGAAGACCCTCGCACACAGCCGTAAGCCCCGCAAGGCAGCGACACTCCAATCCCTTCCCTGCACCCACCGTGACTCACGGCTGCCCACGAGGCCCCCCGAGGCACTCGACCCCTTACCTGGCTACACAAACGATGCTCAGTCCTTCTGCTTCTAGAATTTTGGAAAGCCGGCCTGGGTCTCGGGAATGGCCAGGTGCCGGCGTGCAGTCAGGAATCCAGGAGTGATAGCGGGAACAGAGACCCCAGACAGAGGGAGTTGACCCTAAATAGGCCCAAAGTCTCTGCCCCCTGACCCTCGGGTCACGCGATATCGCCAGAGTGGAAATGGGTCGGTCGGACGCCGATTGGGCCGTCCGCCCGGCCAATCACCAGAGACCAGGGGCAGGGCGGGGTCCGGAGAGGCCGGGTCCTAAGTGCGCGCGTTGTGATTCTCCACGCTTGTCATAGTCATAAAATTACTATTAGTAAAGTTAGACTCGCAGTTTATTAACACCAAAGAAACTGAAAACTTACACAAAAGTTTACCTTTGTGAATCAGGCTCTTAGCTGGCATTCTTACTCTTTATCATTTTGCTCTATGTATCCATTTAACAGATTTGGGTCAGCCTGTAAATAGTAAGCAGTAGTAAGTAATACCTAGGAACCCCTATCATTTTTTAAGTCTCAAAGGATATTTTTATTATGGCTGGAGCTTTCTTTACAAAAATATTTCTACTCAGGATGCTGTGACTTCCCACAAACCCTGCACTCAAAAAGTGTTCATATTCATGCTGTCTTTTGGAAAAACCTTCCAATACAAACCTGATTTTTCTCCAAGTCTTTTTGAATGTGTCCTGAGGTACCCGTTACTTCTTTTCAGAAGGCGTGTTGCTCTGTATGTTGCAGTAGGAGTCAGGTGCATTTCCTCCAGGAGATGCTACCTCCAGCTACAGGTTTATGCTGCATCTGTAGTGACTTTGCTGTCTATTCTGCCACTGACCTGAACTGTTTTGGAGACAGGTTGGCAGTTCCCATTTGAGGTAGGTTCTGGTGGCAGTACCACTAATTGATATATTCCCCAGTTGTTCTTCCACAAATGGTACTTACCAAATTGCTTCATTCAACTGGGAAATTGGGGCTAGATGCACAAAGAATCGAAATGTAAATGGTGATCTTAAACTGTGCTCCAACTTTATGCAAATTCGTACCAATTTTACCAACTGATCTAAGTACTAATAGGTTGGTTTGCAAAATCACCATTCGAAGATGGTCACAATTTGACGTACCTCGTCAATATACATGAGATAGGTTACAAATCGACTCGCTGAGATTGGATAACATCATATGAATAGTTGCCAGCAGTCCAACATGTCTGAGATCACACTTGAATTAAGTACATTTTCCCCAAATGCACACTGCAGCCTGTTTTTCTGCAACCCAAGATGCAGGAAAAGAGTTGTGCATTTAGGAAAAAAGAATACTTAAAAAAATGGTTAAGAGTTGACTCTGGGCCTCCGGAGCACTGCTTACTCCCAAACAAAATTGTATTTTGCATTAACAAAAAGGAAGGAGTCCCACAGGCACCCCTCACCCTTTTGTGAATGGGTTATCACCTCCTTTAAAGAGTTTGCAACAACTTTTACTCAATTCATTGACTCGCAGCATTCTGAATTGCAATTTAGAAGGGATGCTCTAAAAGTGTGATTTAATTAATTTCTACGCCTATTTTGTGTTTCTGTAACTCATACAAATACACACATCGGGCTTAGTAAATTCAAAAAGTCATTTAGTGGTTTTAGGCTATGTGATTTATTTAACAGCAGGCTTTCTGGCTGCTGAATGACTTTGTGCATCTAGCCTTTAATGGTATGAACACTCATTCTCACTTTTTGGGAATTCCTCTGAAGATATGCTAACTGATATTACATCTCCTGTGACGCTGTTTATCTCCTCCACCCCCATCCTGAATTAGAACAGACTACTCATTTGTGTGTATTTTGATGTCAGCAGTGCTTTCAATTCAGTTGATCATTCCACACTTTGGCATAAACTTGTGAGACTGGGTATTCCTAATGATGTGTTACTCACTCTTATATCCCTTCCTTCTAACAATTGGCTGAAAGTACTCCTGAGCACTTAAAATGAATACTCAGATACATTTCCGGTAGATAGTGATCTTAAACAAGGATGTATTTTGGCGCCTTTGTTATTTTCTCTTTATTTACCCAGTTTCTCACTTTTTTAAGTCACAGAGTTACAAATCCTCCTGAATTTGGTTTAAGGGACGTTTCCACCTTGATGTATGCTGACAATTTAGTATTAATGTCACTGAACCATAATGGTTTACAGTGTCAACTTGTATTCTTGCTTCATTTGCAATTGCTCATAATCTTTCTGTAAATGACATAAACATGAAAGTATGATTAATGGGGCCAGAGGTGTTATGTCTACCAGGTCTTGAGTTATTAAAGGGAGGAATTAGAGGTGGTGAAATAGCATATACATTTAGAAGTATGTATCTCCAACAACTTTGAATGGGTAACTGAAAATAAACTGCAGTTCTTTAAAGTAAAGTCTACAGGTCTTACCTTTTCCAAATATTTAACACACAATGGAGAAGAGATGTTCAATCCCTTTCAAGGGTGTATATTTCTAGTGTTATTCCTGCTGCATTCAATCAATCAATAAGTGTCTTGTAGAGCATGGCTATTCACCCTTAAGGGTCTCAAGGCACTGGGCTGTGGGTGGAGAGCTGGAGGGTCATCTAGGCGCTGTGGTGCAGCTGAAGAGCCAGGCACTGAGGTCCTTCCTGAATTGAGACAGTGACAGAGATTGCCTGAGGTGGAGAGGAAGGGTTTTCCATGTCTTTGTTGTGTGGTATGAGAAGGATCTTCCTCTGGCTGTAGAGCGTAGATCTCTGGTGGGTACGTGGAATGCGAGGTAGTGGTTGAGGCACACAGGTCCCACGTTGTGTAGGGCTTTGTAGGCATGTGTGAGGGGCCTGAAGGTGATTTTTTGTTAACTGGGAGGCAGTGGAGGCCTCTTAGGTGGCTGGTGATGTGGGTGAGGTGGGGGATCATGAGGTTGAGTCTGGCGTCTGCGTTCTGGATGTTCTGCAGTTACTTGAGGAGTTTCTGGGTGATGTTAGCATAGAGTGTGATGACATAGCCGATTCTGCTGCTGACAAGTGTGTGGATGACTGTCTTTTTGGATTTGGTGGGGATCCATTTGAAGATCTTTCAGAGCAAGCATAGTGTGAGAAAGCAGGATGATGAGATGGCGTAGATCTGGCGGCTCATGCTGAGCAAGGAGTCCAGAATGACGCTGAGGTTCCGCGCGTGGTCTGTGGGTGTGGGGGAGGTTCCAAGTGCTGCTGGCTGCCAGGAGTCATCCCTGTGTATAAGAAGGTGAGTAACCCAATATACCCTTGCGGGCTCGGGCAGAGTTTATTGTAATATAGAATGGCCAGCAAGGGGTTTTGTTTATATAAATTTTCAGCACTTGTTAGGACTTGTTTAGGGGCAATCAAAGTACCAAAACCTGAAATCAATCAGCGGCTGTTCAATTAAATTTAAAAAGAAAAAGTTCTTGAGGCAAGAAACACAAGATGTTACCACACTAACATCATAAATACAATAAATGAGTAATAAAACATGAAACCAGGATTTTTTGTTTGTCTGAAAATTATTATTTTAAATTCAAGGCAAAAAGATTTCTGTACAAAAAAATGAACATTAACATAGGACAGGGTACATACATAGATATACTTTGGATATTTAAGGTGTTGGTTGCTTTTCCTATAACATATCCAAAAATAAAGTCCAGACTGCTGGGACACGGTATTAAATTGATTTCAACTATCAAATCAGGAGAAAATCAAAAGTTGATATAAAACAAACTGTGCAGAATCGGACTAAGCAAGTCGACGTTTCGGTCTTTTCTCGAATTTTCACAAGACCATCATCAGGACGAAGTAATGATATATACAGTTGATGACCCTCTGTAAGGAAAATAACATAATATTATGGTATGTTCAATTATATTTGGGTACCTGGTTTACTAGCTCTAAAACTTAGAGTTACATATTTATTGGACAAATCTATTCACATTGTTAAAACAGTCGGTGTGGCGACTGGGACAATATACATTTAGGAAAACAATGATAAATCACAGGAATCCAGGTAATAATTACGATGATTCCTAAATGCTAATCAATTTGTGTTGGCTTACACTCACTTTTTAAATCAGAATCACGTCAGTTTGAAGTTTGTGACGGCATCCGCATCTTCATTTATGGCGGGCAATGGGCTAAATCAATTTTGTATAGCATACACTATTGGGAAGAGAAACGTAATTCTAAGCTTTTGTCTTTATTAAAGTATGGCGCATAAATGTTAGCGTTTTTTTAAAAAAGGGGGGGGGGCAGCCTAGTTTGCAGGGATTTACCTTGTAAAGAAAACAGTGCTGCAGTGAACAGGTTCTGGCAATTAGTCCAATTAGTATCACTATTCCAAGGCGCTCACGTTTGTCTGAATAAAAAACAATGCATCTATGTTTTAATGGACTACTTCTTGGTCATCAGTTATTGATACAAAGCATACACACTCGTTTAATGCATTGCATGTAATGCAACCGTGGGGATCTACGTTTAGAAGGAAGATTAACCTGTATTACTAGCACTATTGATGCCAAACATTTGGTGTTTAAGCTGTATTGTCAGCACTATTGATGCCAAACATTTGGTGTTTAAATCGTTTTTCCTCATTGTTAGACTTTGATGTTGCTTAACTGATCAGCCCACACCATTATGAATATTAATCAGCCCACATTATTATTTATATTGTAATGCTGGCATATGATTAAAAGTTGTCAGCCTAAATAAACATGCTTTGTATTAATAACTGATGACTAAGAAGTAGTCCATTAAAACATAGATGCATTGTTTTTTATTCAGACAAACGTGAGCGCCTTGGAATAGTGATACTAATTGGACTAATTGCCAGAACCTGTTCACTGCAGCACTGTTTTCTTTACAAGGTAAATCCCTGCAAACTAGGCTGCCCCCCCTTTTTTAAAAAAACGCTAACATTTATGCGCCATACTTTAATAAAGACAAAAGCTTAGAATTACTTTTCTCTTCCCAATAGTGTATGCTATACAAAATTGATTTAGCCCATTGCCCGCCATAAATGAAGATGCGGATGCCGTCACAAACTTCAAACTGACGTGATTCTGATTTAAAAAGTGAGTGTAAGCCAACACAAATTGATTAGCATTTAGGAATCATCGTAATTATTACCTGGATTCCTGTGATTTATCATTGTTTTCCTAAATGTATATTGTCCCAGTCGCCACACCGACTGTTTTAACAATGTGAATAGATTTGTCCAATAAATATGTAACTCTAAGTTTTAGAGCTAGTAAACCAGGTACCCAAATATAATTGAACATACCATAATATTATGTTATTTTCCTTACAGAGGGTCATCAACTGTATACATCATTACTTCGTCCTGATGATGGTCTTGTGAAAATTCGAGAAAAGACCGAAACGTCGACTTGCTTAGTCCAATTCTGCACAGTTTGTTTTATATCAACTTTTGATTTTCTCCTGATTTGATAGTTGAAATCAATTTAATACCGTGTCCCAGCAGTCTGGACTTTATTTTTGGATATGTTATAGGAAAAGCAACCAACACCTTAAATATCCAAAGTATATCTATGTATGTACCCTGTCCTATGTTAATGTTCATTTTTTTGTACAGAAATCTTTTTGCCTTGAATTTAAAATAATAATTTTCAGACAAACAAAAAATCCTGGTTTCATGTTTTATTACTCATTTATTGTATTTATGATGTTAGTGTGGTAACATCTTGTGTTTCTTGCCTCAAGAACTTTTTCTTTTTAAATTTAATTGAACAGCCGCTGATTGATTTCAGGTTTTGGTACTTTGATTGCCCCTAAACAAGTCCTAACAAGTGCTGAAAATTTATATAAACAAAACCCCTTGCTGGCCATTCTATATTACAAGGAGTCATCCCTGGCAATGGGGGTGAACCCATGATGAGGCTTTCAGTCTTCGCTGAGTTACACTTGAGGCAGCTGTTCTTAATCCAAGCTGCAACAGTCTTCGTCCCATCGGAATTTTGTAATGTTGAAAAGCATGCAGCTCAGGGAGCAACCCTGAGGCACTCTGCAGCTGATCTTTGTGAGTTCAGAGAGGAACGGAGGTAGTTTGACTCTCTGTGTTTGGCCGTTGAGGAAGGAGCGGATCCATTCCAGGGTTTTGCTGAATTCATGGAGTCCTACATATAGGGTACAGTGAGAGACGGTATTGAAGGTGGCCGAGAGGTCCAAGAGGATGAGTGCTGTAGTTTTGCTTCGGTCGAGGAGGTTGCGAATGTCATCTGTGGCAGCAAGGAGGTTGGGTTTTGGTGCTGTGTTTGCTTCAGAAGCTAGATTGACAGAGTTGCAGGATGTGATTGCTACAATAAACTCGGAGAGTTGGATGTTGATGATCTTCTCGATGACTTTGGCTGGGAGGGGGAGAAGTGCGATGTGTCTGAAGTTCATGAGGTCCGTCAGCTCAGCAGAGCATTTCTCCAGCAGGGAGTTGATCTCTGTGTGCTTCCAGCCTTCCAGGAAGGTGGCAGAGTTGGTGGTGTGGCAGAGTTCAATAGCAATAGGGATACCTACCCTGTTGAAGATGTGGTGTGGGCAGGGGTCTGAGGGTGCTCCAGAATGGATGCTCTTCATGATCTTGAGGGTGTCTTCCTCTGGGGTGGTCCATCTGAGCAGTGTCTGTTGGGGTCCGGCGTCTTGGGGTGCAGTGGTTGCAGGTGTGGTGAAAGGGTCTTGAGTATCAAGGCTGTCAAAGCTGTTGTGTATCTCCCTGATCTTGTGGTAGAAGTGGGTGCCAAGGTTGTTGCAGAGGTCTTGGGAGGGAGGATATCCGCTGTGTTTGTGCTGGGACTGGCAAATTATTTGACCATGGCAAAAAGTTCCTTGCTGTTGAGTGTGTTAATGTAGATCCTTTCTTGTAGGGCCACTTTCTTAATTGATCTGATTATGTGGTGGTGTGCTTTGACAGCGACCACCTCTTTTCGAGCCATGTACAGGTGCATCTGGTCTCATAAAGGGTGGGAGAGAACCAGCTGGATTTCTTGGAGTGTCACTTGATTGGGGCTTTCTTCAGTGGACCAAGGCATTGGAGTAGTTGGAGATCCATTGGTGGAGGTTGTGTGCTGTGATGTTGGAGTCTGTGGATTCTGGTGGACGGGTTTCGCTGAGGGCAGTTGTGAGCTGTTCTTCAGTGACTATGTTCCAGCTTCTAAGAGATCAGCAGTGGGTTTGATGAAGGCAAAGTGGACCCTGTGGTGGTCGGTCCATTGGAGCTTGATAGTGTGGCTGAAGGTGATGTTGCTGCTGGAGGAGAAGATGGGGTTGAGCATGTGTCCTGCTGAGTTGGTTTGGGAGGTGACCAGTTGTTTGAGTATGACGGTGCAAGGTTCTCCAGCAGGGACAAGGTGTTTTTGTCATTGGAGTTGTTCAGATGAAATTTGAGGTCCCTGAGGAGGATGTAGTCTATGGAGGCAAGATCGTGGGGTGCAATGAAGTCGATGATGGAATTGATGAAGTGTGGGCAGAGTCCAGGGGGTCTGTACATGAGGGTGCCATGGAGGGTGGTGTTCGGGTTGGTCTGGACCTGAAAGTGGAGGTGCTCCATTTTGGCTGAGGGGTCATCTGCATGGGTGGTGAGGCGGAGGGTGCTTTTGTGTACAATGACAGTGCCTCTCCCGGTTTGTTGACATGATCCTTGTGGCCAGTTGAGGTCCCTGAGGAGGATTTAGTCTCTGGAGGCGAGATTGTGGGGTGCAATGAAGTCGATTATGGAATAGAGAAGTGTGGGCTCAGTCCAGGGGGTCTGTAGATGAGGGTTCCATGGAGGGGGGTGTTCAGGTGGGTCTGGATCTGGAAGTGGAGGTGCTCCATGTTGGATGAGAGGTCGTCTGTGTGGGTGGTGAGGCAGAGGGTGCTTTTGTGTACGATGACAATGCCTCCCCTGGTTTGTTGATGTGGTCTTTGTGGCCATCTGGGATGGTAAGGTCGATGTCCAGGGTGGATGTGGGGTTCATCCAGGTTTTCATGAGGAAAGTGATGTCATGGTCAACAGCATCAAGCAGGCCCCAGATCTCAATGGGATGTCTATGGAGGGAGCATGTGTTAAGGAAGATGTAGCTGAGGTGGCCGGGTCTAGTTTTTGTCAGTCATGCAGTGGGGGGCTGGTGTGCGGTGGCAGGTGAATGTGTAGCTACAGTTCCGGCAGGAAAAAGGGGCCTGGGTGTCCATCAGGGATGCCCAGTAGCAGGCAGTGTGGGGACAGGAGCAGTGGATGGTCCGATAAACCGGGTATGTTGAGCTGGGCACGGTCCACACACGGACGGGCACAGATGAGTTTGCCTTTGGCGTTCCAGTGGTGCATCCGCACGTTTGCTGCAGGACCATGCAGCGGCTGCCATTATTAGTGTGAGGAGGAGGGCTGGACAGCTGAAAGGTGGGAAAGTTGAAGGTGGTGCAGGAGGGGCCGGCCGCAGGGGGTGTGCAGCGGCATGAGGGGGAAAGGCGCAAAAGAGGCAAGAGAGCAGAAGCAGAAAAAGAGCAGAAAATGTGAAAAAAAGTTAAACGTTAAAAAGAGAAGGAAAAAGGAACAACTAGATCAGAAGGCAGAGAGACAGAAGGCAGAGCAGCGGCAGAGCAGAGAAGCTCCCCACTAGACCACCAGCGGTGAAGCGCAGGCAGGGCCTGCGGGTGGATGAGGGCCTTGAACTTTGAGCAGCAGCTACTTCAGCGGATCTGCGTGGAAGTGAAGCACTTCACTGACTGTCATATGTCCTGTGGAGGCCCCTTGTTGTTTTCTCTTATGTAAGCATGATCATGTTGCAGGCTGCTGTCTGCTTCGTGCACTTTCCTATACAAATGCATTTTGCCTCGTGCCACGTTGTACTTTCACACATAACTTACTGTTGTTTTTGGGCCTAGAACTCTGACCAGCAAGAGTCAGGGGCAGCAGATACTTTGGCTTGGCTGCGTGGGAGGTGAAACACTTCACTTGTATGGTATAGAGGCATTTTTGTCTGAGTATCTTGTATTTGCAGCGAAAAATTTTATAGCGTGCAATTTCCAAGCACTTTATAGTAACACCTGAAGAAGCCCTTTATTTTTTGTCAAATCCGTCTTCTGTGGACGTATGTTATTGTTTAATGAGGGGTTTTGTAACTCTTCTTGTAGTAAACTGATTTATCCTCCTATCTTTGTATCCTTTTGTATTTACAATCTATATTGAACGA
Organism: Lissotriton vulgaris; assembly: GCF_964263255.1. Classification (NCBI taxonomy): domain Eukaryota; kingdom Metazoa; phylum Chordata; class Amphibia; order Caudata; family Salamandridae; genus Lissotriton; species Lissotriton vulgaris. The sequence continues at coordinate 306,099,408 of NC_141696.1, forward strand.
GTTACTATGCGTTTATTGTTTTAATTCTTTGAACCTCTATTTGAATGATCTTTTTTGTATTTTATTTATTTACTACTGTTTGTTGTGACTTTCTCTGTGGATGCACTTTACAGTTTAAATAGATGTAATGTAAATGCAAAATGTTTATAGCGAATGGACCAGTGTTCTTTGCAGGTTTTTTCAGGCCGTGGGCTTTAAACTTCCAGCTGGTATGTTTTTCTTTTTGAAAATGTTCATGGGTTTAACTGGGCCCTCACTGGTCCCTTGTCATTTCACCGTGGATATGAAAGGCCTCTTTCTTGCAGCAGATGAAGAGCTTAGACAGCGAGTAGCCTCCTGTATTGCTCTATGGCAGCAACGTTCCCTTTCTAGTTTTTATGCACATTAAGGGGACATATGGTACTAACTGGCACAAAGGAAATCGACGTTTTGCTTTGGATTACTGTAACCCGAAGACATAGCTGCGACAAACAAGTCTGACTAAAACAAAATGGAAAGACAAAGAATATAAACAATAAAGCATTGTCCTGACAAAGTATAGTATAGGTCAACTAGCCTAGCACCCAAATAACTGCATTTCTTTCACTTGGATGTCCATATGCTCTCAGGCTTGTACAGTCCCTCAGATTGTAAGAGATCCAATGGCTGAAGTGGATTGCCCCATTCAGTATACTGTGGTGGGAGGAAGTACAATTGAAATGCTAGATGAACAGTGAAATGGATGAATTTGTCTGACCCACAGCCCCTCAATGTATGCACATATTTGTATGTACAATTTATATATTATATGAGACAGGAGCGACAGTTAAAGCTGCATTGCATCTGATGTGTACATGAATAAAATACCTTATATCTTACTGTTGCATACTGACTCTTCCCAAAACAATACATTCACCTGCTAATTTGTTTGCCCACTAATCCTATTCATATATAATCAAGGTGAAATTAAGCCAGTTCAGAAAATGCATTATTTTCCTCTGCTCAGCAATACACTATGAAAATATTCTCCCAGAAACTGTTGACACATCATTGATTCTATACAGGTGCCAGAGAATGATCAACTGACAAGTTACCTGTATGCAGGTGTAGATGTACTTGGAAGTAGATGCACTGATATTTATTTGGCCAGAGATGTAGCAAGACCGTGTTGAAGTTGCACTTAAATGTAATGGTAATGCGTGGAGCTGGCTGAACTATTGACCATGCATCTTTGTAAGATTTAAGCAAATATTTGAGGAAAGAATTTAAACTCAGGAATTTTTGGTGTACATAGTGTTCGGGTATTACTCATTTTTTACTACTTGCAAATCCATATCCCCAATAGTGCCCAATAATGTGCTGTTTCCTTGCTTTTTGTTTAATAAACAAAACACCTTCTCTACTTATTGGATACATCCAGGGAACATGCGTCGAAAAAAATGGGTTGTTATTGCACGCTTTCCTTTGTGTAAAGTGTTCTGTGCCTGTAGCATGCGTTCTTTTTATCATCCAGCATTTTCTTGCTGGCACAAGTATCTGTGCTTGGTAACCTTTCCAAAACCATACGAATCTCTACGTTTTTTCCAAAGGAAAATACGCAGTATTATTGTTTATTGCTCAACCAAATAATTGTGCATGAATGAATGCCATAAATGCAACCCAAACTGTCAAAGGTGTGTAACAAAAAGTACTTCTTTCATGCATGACATATCTGAATGCTCTGCAGTTGCCAAGCCTCTTTGCTCAGTTATCCACATCAGGGGCTCTTCAGCTCGTCCAAAAATCAGTAATGAGAATTTGGCTACCAGGCACGTTTTAAAAAGTTCTTCTAGTCTAGAGTATGTGTGCCTCATGCGAAGTTTGACTTAAGTAGAATTAGCTGTTAGGACGAATCAGTCTACTGTAGTATTGTGTTTTCCTGTTGTGAAAAATATCCTCATTTGAGGGTGCAGTCAACAATGAAATGATTTGTCTTTAGATGATGTAGGTGATGTCATGTCAACAGTACAGATTGACAAGTAATATTGTGATCACTCACCCGTGATGCTAGTCATGGTGCATTGGGATTAAAAAGGGATTTATCATTTTTACCCCCACTTACTACCAGTGGCATTGCCTGTGTCCTTCGAGAGTGGCTCCATCTGCACCATATTAGGATTGGTTGTATGTGAGAATATCATGGGCAAACTAGTAAGTACTGGATGTCGAAATGTCATGATGGCAAATATACATATATAGTAAAATATATATTTACTATTGTCTACTATACATTCATGTCACTTACACACGCACACACACACACACACACACACACACTCAAAACTACGTTTTTTTATTGAATTTCTAGAATTTTTAACACAAGTTATTTGGCTCCCATACATGAAGCTAACCCTCTGCCACACATGGCTTTCAGCAGCTCAAAGCAGCAGCAAAGGGTTGGCAGGAGTGCCCAGCCTGTGACCAGACCTGCAGCCAATCCAGAGCTGTGAACAACAGGGGATTTGCCACACCACAAAGGCAGCCAACCACACGCAATGTACAGCCTTCAAAATTCCCACAGGCAGCCAATTCCACACTGCGCATGACCCCTTGGCTAAACTCTCATCAGGCTGCCAACCCCACCATACACACAACCGTTGGCATGGGCAGAACATCGTCCCCTTTTGGACACTGGGCACCCAAACCGTTGGTGCCAAAACTAATATATTAAGAGGAGGGGTAAAGCAGCCCCCTTCCCTGAGCCCTAATTGGCCCTAGGGGACCCAACCCCAGGGGCATTTTCTTTAAAAAGGGAAGAGGGCCATGTAGCCCCCTCCACAAGCCTTAAAAGACCCTTGGGACCCCACCCCACAGGGCTGAATACCATAAAAAGGTGAGGGGGCACACAGCCCCCCTTCCTGAGCCTTCTCAGGCCCTGGGCCCAAATACAATTAAACATGAAAGGGAGCATGTGGACCCTCTCCTTAAACCTTCTTGGGACCCGAGCACCCCAGCCCTGGTGTAAAAATCTATAGGGAGGGGCATGCTGCTCCCTTCCGCAAGCCTTAATAGACCCTGGGGCTTGTATTCCGTGTGGCCATTCATTTTAAAAGGGAAGGAGTCCACACGGTCCTCCAACCCCAAGCCTATTTTGGCCCCTGGGTCCCCAATCTGAGTGCATCCATTAATTGTCTGTTGCTGCCCTCTCAGGAAACCCACCAAGCACCATGCTGGGGGCCATGGGTGAGACTCAGGACGCTCCGGCCCCAGTTTACTCCCCACTTGGTACGGTAGCAGCCATTGCTGTCGCCTGGGGGAGCAGCCGCATTTTGCAAGCTCCCTCAAGGTGGGAGCTTTATGTGTTTTGTTTCCCAGCCCGCAGGAGTGTGGGAAGGAAAACTACTGTGTCCCAGGTGATGGGGTCCCTGGGGCCACCATCAGCTCAGGGATGTGGGCCATGTGACCCTCCCCTTAATTTACTATACCTTTGCAAGTGGAGTCCAAGACAAAAGGAGGGTCCCCAAACGCAAAATCTCAATGTATTTTCCTTGGACTTCTTTAACGAGCACTTCATTCAAAAACTGATGAACGAAATGACACCAAATGTGTCAGGAAGCTAGATCTCTGTTCACAAAGTGTGATTTTTGTGATCTGGTGTAAATCCTTTTAGTAGTTTTTAAGAAATTAAGGTTAATAATTATTTGTATTTCTGGACGTTTGGGTTTGAAGTCTCTTGAACCCAATTGCAAAAAACAGAGCATTCGGATTGGCCCAGGGAGCTTGTTTCGCCTAGAGCCATTCACTCCATGGGAGTCAGATTCCAGTAGGAGTGAGCATACTGATTGACTGCCAGTAACATGAGAAAAACGTTGATGGAAGCATTTACAGGACTCAGGGATTTATTCAACTGTCCTGAAGTTTAAAAAAAAAAATAAACATAAGGGGGCAGGGCAGGGATACCCTGCTCCTCTGGGACCTGTGGGGGGACCCAGAGGAACCTCCCCCAAGGCCAATTTCTTTTTTTAATTCAGCACATTTATCTAATTTGCTTTCTATACCTGGTTAATTTCTTTGGGTTTTTGAGTTCAAAATATTAATGTCACTGACATATTTACCTAACTGTGACTTCACGTTAAACGAGATATATATATCGGGCAGCTGCGGCTGCTCCTTTGTTTATTTCCGAGTTATTGGATGGCTGGAGCCCACCTGTGATCCGGGAAGAAAGATCATTCCTCGCTCTGGGCCTGTTGCATCGTCATGTGGACCCTCGTGAATTGGAGTTACCTCCAACCGGATTCCCCGCTGTGGCTTCTCTCTTTTCTCGAAAGGAGGTGTTTCTGCATTGTTTCAACGCGGTTGCCTGTGCCGCGTTTTAGAAGCTCCCGCATTTCCAAGAGGCTCAATTTCCACTGGCGCGGGCGGCTGCGGCTGCTCCTTTGTTTGTTTCCGAGTTATCGGATGGCTGGAGCCCACCTGCGATCCGGGAAGAAAGATACACGATGCTGAGGAAATCATTCCTCACGCTGGGCCTGTTGCATCGTCATATGGACCCTCGTGAATTGGATTCCTGGTGGCACGGTTTAGGCGGTATGTGGGGACCCAAGGAGGCCTTTGGAGAACAATGTTCAGGACAGCGGCAATATTTCCTGCCTCCCGCATTTCTGGATGCCTCACCTAGATTACACCTGTTTCCAGCGTAGCCCATCTCCATCAAGGGGCATTCTGGGACTGCAACAACACGGTGGACCAAACCTACAAGGACACACCTACTCACATGAGAATACGGTGTAAGGGTGGAACCAATCAGAGGTGAGGAGGACTGATTAAAGGGACAAGGAACTAGCCTCCTGGTAATACTCACTTGGCACTGAAGAAGGCAATTCCAGCCGAAATGCATTTGCCGTGTGTGTTCGAATAAAGTTACATCCAACTGGATTCCCCGCTGTGGCTTCTCTCTTTTCTCGAAAGGAGGTGTTTCTGCATATATATATATATACTAGCAGCCCACCCCAGCGTTGCCTGGGGTAGAAAGGGGCTGGGGGCAGCATTTGATGATTGCGTGCACTAAGGGCTCCCGCCCGTCCCTCTGTGCACACCTGCTCCCGACCCCCTCCCTCCTCGACTCCCTCCCGCCCCAACTCCTCCCGCCCGTCCCTCTGTGCACACCCGCTCCCACCCGACCCGACTCCCTCCCGCCCTGACTCCAATGTGCCTTTACCTTACCTGAGCTGACGCTCCTTCCTGCGCTCCTCACTTCACCGCCGCTCCATGTCCGCCGCTCCTCTTCGTCATGACGCACGTCGCGGCTAGTGCAGCATCGCGGCCGGCGCTACTTTCAGGGCACTACTTTGTTTTAAAAGTTATATTTTTAAATTTACGTTTATTTTTTATTTTTTATCGCCTATGTCCATCTGCACACCCTGACAATTTCTACGATGTATTGGGTGTGTGGATTGGCGCTGTGGTTCCCGAGTTTACCTGGCTCAAATGTGTGTGTTCTCTCTTTATAATAGTAGTATATATATATATATATATATATATATATATATATATATATATATATATATATATTCAGCTCACGATTTCCACCAGTTTTCGCAAAAGAAACCACGCACTCCGGGGGTCGTTTTCAGTTAGTTTATTTTAAGTTCGCAACAGACGCGTTTCGGCGCTCCGCCTTCCTCAATGTTACAAACATTGATGGTAGGCGCCATGTTTTTAACAGCGTACACTCGTGATAAGAGGGCAAAACAAACAAGGGACTAGTCACCCTTGATTCATTTTTGTTCCGTCCCATTACTAAACTGTAAATATCATTATCATTTCATGATTTCAAAATTCACACTGTGGAAGTTCAACACAGGAGCAAAGTTTAAACGAAAAAATTCCCTGTTCAATCCTAATAATGATACCTACTCAAAAACAAAAAATCAAGACTCTGAAGGTACAATAATAACAATACTGACCTTCAACAGTAATTCCAAAGAGATATCTAAGATACTGATTGACAAATGGGATGTCTTGCGTAGTGACCCTATCATCGGTCCCAGTATACCCCGTAGGCCCCAAATCACCTATAGAAAAGGTAGAAGCATAAAAGACATTATTGTCAGAAATGATATTACAGCAAAAAAGACAATAAATGATCACCAACTTAAAGGCTTCTACCCCTGTGGGCACTGCAAAGCATGCCGTACCAGTTGCATGATAAAAAGTGTTTCCATTCCTGGCCAAAATACCCCGAAAAACATCGAACAATTCTTGACATGCAGTTCCACCTTCTGTGTGTATGTATTGATGTACCCATGCAAAATGAAATATGTGGGTAGTACCACCCTTATGACCAAGAAAAGAGTTCTTGAACACATGCGGGCAATAACCAACAAAGACCCCCATTACCCCATAGCTAGACATTTCGAACTGTGTCATGGCTCCAGTAGCAATTTGCTAAGTTTTTTTGCTTTGGAACAAGTACATCTGGGTCCAAGAGGTGGGAACAGAGCTCTTGCACTTCGTAAACGGGAATCGAAGTGGATAACTAATCTCAAAACCAGACATCCTAATGGGCACAATCTGGACGAAGAACTGGCCTATCACTTAAAACAATAATGTCTGGACTGGTCATTGTTATTTCAATTTTTGAATTATTCTTGAACTGTGTATAATTGTATAATGCTAAATGACAGCACTCTCTCTGAACCATGCTGTTTGTTTTTTGTGCTTTAATTGAAGTAATGTAGAAATATATTTCACTTTTTCACTTATAGGAAAAAGGGAAATGATGTATGAAATTTGGACTGTTATATCTATTCGTGACCATCTACTCCCTTCTTTCCAAGGGTCCTATTCAATCAGATAAGACTTTTCACTCATATGATTTTGGTTTAGGTTTCTTTTTCACTTTATCTTCTGTTTATTGACACAGGTTGTGTTCCGTAGGTATGTTTATCTAATCTTGACTAATCTTGACTGGCCTCATATATGTAGACTGTGCAAGCTGTATATAGGTATTGCACTCAAAGAGTATAGAATACAGACATTTGTACTCTGTACCAGTATAAGAACAAGATTAATTATGGGTTGTCAATATGTGATGAACATATTTATATGTACAGGTTATACTTATCCATATTTGTGCAAAAATAGGGATTATAACGGCACTATGTCGAGAGAATGTATATTCCTTACTTGTATATCTGTATATAGTTATATTCACATTTGTAAATAATGTATATATGTATATATGTACAGTGGTCAACATATAACGACCTAATACTGGTATTCATTACGAGTGTATATACCTTTTGAAGATGGCTGCCACAGTAGGACTGTTTTACTAGTTAACAAACTTTAAGTCCTTTGTTTATGTTGTATACCTATGTAGGGAACTCCTGTCCCAATATGCAAATGTGTGAACAAGACAGCTTTTGCTGTCGAAACGCGTTACTTTGCTGGAATAAACTGCGGTGTTTCTTATCCTGAGTGCGAGTGTTTTCCTTTGAAGGACTATCGTGTGCTATAATTTTACCGAGTGATCCGCTCGGTTGTGTACTCGCCATCTGCCAACGGGTCCCAGGGCTTCAGTAACGGGTCGTTGTTGTTTGGATATATACATATATATATATATATATATATACATACAACAATGTTCCTGCTCTCCACTCCATGCCGAGAACAGCCAGGTAAGGACCTCTTTAGATGACTTCAAGCGCTCACAGCATTCAGGAAGCAAAAGAGACCATAAGTCTTTCAAGTGAAAAAGGCAGGATAAATGTATTCCACACAAAGAAAAGTGAAAGATATAATGTCAGTCCATATTGATATGTATTTTTTTTCACTGTAAAAACCATAGGTTTCAGACACTTTATAGTTAGGAATTAGCATTTAAAAAACCTTGCAAATTCACTGAAAAAAACATAGGTTTCACACATGTTATAGTTAGCTGGACATTTCACTCATACAAAACCATTGGAATTCCCCTGTTATAGTTAGTTCAGCTAACTATAACTCGCGCGCCCGCAATGCACTGCTGATGGCATCACATATTATAGCACTCATGACATGGTCAGTGACATCACTGATGGCATCTCAAATGACGTCACTGATGACATCACTGATGACATCATCCAGTGAATATGTATCTTTCTGAAAAATAAATATTTTTTATATATGTATATCTAAAGGTTGATGGAAGAATAAATAGGTAAATAAGTGTCTAAATGTTTTTTTTTGTAAAATTGATTGTATAACTGACTTATTAAGTATATCTTAGTGAATACATGCATTCGAGAGTTATGTTTAAATATGTAAATATCTGTATCAGTGTCTCACTTTGTGTATAAGTGGCTACATGGGTTAGTGAGTAGCTACATGAGTGTCTACATGGGTTATTAGTTGTTTTTTGAGTATCAGAATGAGTGTCTGTATGGTTTGGTGGGGGGTATTACTTAGCAAACAGATGCATGAATGACTGACTCACTGTTTGTATGTGTTTTGAAGACAGCATGTGTGCAGGACTGTATGGGTGGATGAGTGTGTGTATGGGTGTGTTAGTGAGTGAATGACTGTCTCAATAGTGTCTTTATGAGTAAATACATATGTTTTAAACTAGTATATGTGAGTATTGATGTATATAAGTAAGGATAAATGACAGTGACAGATTGGACGAGTTCCTGTATAAATAAGTATGTGTTTCTATAACTGATTGTTTAAGAGAGTAAGTATGTGTACGTTTCTGTAGAAATAAGTGTAGTGGTGTGTGTAGAGCTGTATATGCAAGTAAATGGATGTTGATAGTTTATTTGCATGTGTGAGTATATGTGTGAATAACTCTATGTATAAGTGTAGGTGTGTAACAGGATGTACATGTGTATGAGTACATATGATGAGTGAGTACATGTATGAGTGACTATATAGAACTATTGGGGAATGAGTGGATGTGTATGTAGATTTTGGAATTACTGAATAGGTTGTTCTAACTGGTATTGGTATCTCTATTTTTTTGAAAATTTTAGGTTCTATTTTTGAATGTGTGTATCAAAGGTTGTATTAGGGTGAGAGGAGGTCTGCCACTCTTTCACAAGGATGATGTCATCAGTGATGTCATTTGAGATGTCATCAGTGATGTCATGAGTGATGGCACTGACCATGTCATGAGTGATGTAATATGTGACGTCATCAGCAGTGCATTGCGGGCACGCAAGTTACAGTTAGCTGAACTAACTATAATGGGGAATTTCAATGGTTTTGTATGAGTGAAATGTACAGCTATCTATATCATGTGTGAAACCAATGGTTTTTTCAGTGAATTTGCAATGTTTTTAATATGCTAATTACTAACTATAACATGGCTGAAACCTATGGTTTTTTCATTGAATTCCAAAGGTTTTTTTAATGCTAATTCCTAACTATAACGTGGCTGAAACCTATGGTTTTTTCAGTGAATTTCAAAGGTTTTTTAAATGGTAATTGTTAAATGTATTAATTGTTATAATTTTTTATACTAATTTACTACATTGTTTTAAAGTATTTATTTTTAGAAATTTTATTTTTTAAATTACATTACATATTTTTAATAAAAAATGGAAAAAAAATGTTTTTAAAAATATTGAAATTGTAATTTTTTTTATTTAATATTTTTTAATTTATATATATAGGGCTAACCCGCTGTTTTGGGCCAATATTTTAACCAAAGTTTTTAATGCCTCCGCCGCAGTGGGATTCCCTCAGACCTGGTCTCTAGCTACAATTGTGCCAATATTTAAAAAAGGGCAGAGAGGAGATCCTAAATGCTACAGACCAATATCGCTGCTGGACTCCTCTGTAAAAATCCTAGGAAAGGTTGTCCTAGCAAGAATATCCGCGTGGGTCAAGGGGAACAACATTCTGTCTGAGGCACAATATGGATTTAGGTCAGGGAGGAGTACTGAGGATCAATGCCTCAATCTCCACCTCATAATCTCTAAATATACCAGAGCAAAAGGGGGAAGTATCTTCCTTGGCTTCATGGACTTGTCCACAGCCTTTGATCTCGTTAATAGATCTAAGCTGTGGGCAATGCTCCTGAAGTTGGGCCTCGATAGTTCCTTGGTATACTTTCTGGCGGAGCTCCATAAAGACCTGAGGGCCCGCATCAGAATGGCCACTGACGGAATGTGTACCGAGAGTTTTAGATCAACTAGAGGGGTCCGTCAGGGATGTATACTGGCGCCAATGCTGTTCACGTTATACGTGAACTCTTTGGAGGACGACCTAACGGCTGCCTCAAAGGATATCCCGAGCATGGGGGGTGCGCCAATTCCGGTGCTCCTCTATGCCGATGATGCAGTGCTAATAGCCAGGACCCCAGTTGCCCTGCAAAAATTACTCAACTCCTTCGGCAACTTTATGTCCAGTCTTGACCTGGTGGTTAACAAGAACAAATCACACACTATGTCAGTAGGATGTGGTAAACTTAAAGAAAAAACCTTTTTTTGCGATGGAGAGGTGATTACATGTGTGAAAGTTTTTACCTATCTGGGAGTGATTTTTGACCAAAGGGGAACCTGGACACCGCAGTTAACAGCTAAAGCGAATGCGGTAAGAAGATCATACTCTGCAATCCTGGGGTTTACTAAGCGATTGGGGGGGAAACCAATCGAGGCTGTCCTGGCGGTGTATAAAGCCAAGACAGCTGCGATCGCTAGGTACGGGGCTGCAGTCTGGGGTTACGTTAATTCTAAAAGCATACAGACAGAGGAAAACAAATTTCTTCGTTCTCTGTTGGGACTACCCCAGTCAACTGCCACTTACTCTTTACATCTTGAGCTGGGTTTGGGTTATATTTTAGACATAATCAATCTAGCCCCACTCCTGATGTGGATCAAGCTCTGGCTTAACCCGAACCTCAGCCTTAATCATAGGATAATCAAAGACTGTCTTACATTAGATCACAGGAGGGATATTCAGTGGCTGTCATATATTGAATCCATGGCCGTAATTTTGGGACGCCCTGAAATCTTTAATAGCCCAGAATCCCTGTGCAAAGCTGATCTGTTATGGGTGAAGACAAATTTCACCAGATTACGTATGGCTGAGCGTGAAGCGGATGAGTTATGTAAACCCTCTGTGAAGGCTCATGTAATGATAACTCCATCTTCTGAGTTGGCTCCTTACCTGTCAGTGGTCACTAATTCCTTTCATAGGTGGTTACTGTCTAAATTTCGTTTTAATCAAATTTATTTGGTATTGTGGGACGAAAAAGACTGGTGTAAGCTCGAGGAGTCGTCCCCATGCAAATGTGATGGCTTCTCCTCTCAGGATAATGCCCATTTTCTGTTCTTCTGTTCTTTTTATCACGAACCTCGTACCCGATACTTAAAAACAATTCTGAAGGAGCTGGGTTTTACGCAGTACAAGCCTGCGTTGTTATATTTACAGATGATGCATTCCCCTGTAATTATGTTTTGCACTGCTAGCTTTTTGGCCGCTTCTGTCAGATGTAAGAGATTAAGGTTAAGGTTGGAATCACAGTTAAGGACAGATACGTGAATTCATGTTTACTGTAGTGTTGAGTACAAACTGTAATGAATTGTGTGTAAATAACGCCTTTTTAACGTGTTTTTAAAAATCTACCTACTGTTTAATACTGTTTTAATTGTTTTTTAAGATATATGAATGTATGATAGTTGCTATAGAATACTTTTATGATTTTAATTAATCGAATAAAGTGGACTTTGACTTGACTTGACTACATTGTTTTAAAGTATTTATTTTTAGATATTTTATTTTTTAAATTACATTACATATTTTTAATAAAAAATGGGAAAAAAATGTTTTCAAAAATATTGAAATTGTAATTTTTTTTATTTAATATTTTTTAATTTATATATATTTTATATAGCAGACAATGATATCCTATGGAAGGAAATTCAAGTTACTGGTAAGTACAGTTAAATTTACTTTTCAGGAATAGTAGTGAGCTGAAAGATGCAGCACTGAGGTATTTCCTGATAACAGGTGAGTAAATTGTAATTCGTAGTTCGACTGATTTTTGAGGAATTTTTTTAAGTTCCAAAACTCCACACTGAGAAAAATTTCCAAGTGAAACCAGTTAATGATAGCCTATGGAAGGAAATTCAAGTTACTGTAACTACGATTAGAATTACTTTTCAGGAACAGTAGTGGGCTGAAAGATGCAGCACTGATGTCTCTCCTGATAACAGGTGAGTAAATCGGAATTCGTAGTTCGGCTGATTTGAGGGGAATTTTTTAAAGTTCCAAAACTCCACACTGAGAAAAATTTCCAAGTGAAACCAGTCAATGTTAGCCTATGGAAGGAAATTCAAGTTACTGTAAGTATGGTTAGATTACTTTTCAGGATCAGTAGTGCGCTCAAAGATGCAGCACTGACGTGTCTTGTGATAACAGGTGAGTAAATCGGAATTCGTAGTTCGGCTGATTTTACAGGAATATTTTGCTCAATAGTGAAGGAAGGGGGCGGGGCCTGTGGTAACATGTATACAAACACTCCCTGTGGCGCGGTTTCGATTAGGGAATCAATTCCTCTTCAATCCTGAGGTCCCCTGTGAGAGAACTAGCTCACCAGGTACCTCCAGTATGCGCCAGGCAGCTGTGTTGCAGAGAGGTGTTAAGAGGGCACGCCCCCTTTTTACAACACTCTGCAACACAGCTCTGTGGCGCTAACTGGAGATACCTGTTGGACTAGTTGCCCCCTAGGGGACCTCTGGATTGAAGAGGAATTAATTCCCCAACTTAAAACGCGCCACAAGGCATATTTGCACTCACATCACCTCAAGCCCCGCCCCCTACCTTCACCACTGTGCAAACGCGCCCTGTAGCATTTTATAAGTTGGGGGATTAAGTCCCCTTGCATACTGGGGGTCCCTGGGGGCCAAATAGCTTACCAGGAACCTCCAGTATGCGCCATGGGGCTGCGTTGCTGAGAGGTGTAATGAGGCCACGCCCCTTTTTACACCTCTCTGTAACGCAGCCCCCTGGCATGTTTGCAGAGGAGAAACTAATTCCCCTTGAATACTGTGGGTCCCTGGGGGCCAACTATCCCACCAGGAACCTCCAGTATGCGCCAGGGGGCTGCATTGTAGAGAGGTGTGATGAGGCCACGCCCCTTTGTACACCTCTCTGCAACGCAGCCCCCTGGCGTGTTTGCAGAGGGGGAAATAATTCCCCTTGCAAACTGGGGGTCCCTCGGGCCAACTAGCCCACCAGGAACCTCCAATATGCACCAGGGGGCTGCATTGCAGAGAGGTATAATGAGGCCACGCCCCTTTTTACACCTCTCTGCAACGCAGCCCCCTGGCGCATTTACAGAGGGGGAACTAATCCCCCTTGCATACTGGAGGTCCCTGGGGGCCAACTAGCCCACCAGGAACCTCCAGTATGCACTCAGGAAGGTAAAGAGTACAGTACAGAGTACAGTACAGAGTACGGTACTTCGTACCCCGCAATTTTTTTTTTAAATCAGGGTGTTTCTACCCTGCCCCTTTGCGTGTTGAGCACGTTGCGTGTTCTACCGAGGCACAAGATGGCTGCCAACACTTCCTGGTTTGGAGTGTTGACAGACAGTTGACAGCCAATGACCCCCCCACCCACCTCGCCGGACACACACTGGACGCCGTCTTCTCATCCAGCAAAGACATCGCCTTCAGCCACGCCACTGGACTCCACTGGACGGACCACAGCTGCGTCCACTTCACCTTCAGAAGAACGACGATCCACCACCACCAGCAACCAGTTGCTCGAAGAAGCTGGAACAAGATCACAGCCGACCAGCTCGCCGCTTCCCTGAGCCAGCACCCCCTCGCCAGGTCAGCGAACCCGAGCCAGGCCGCCGACAACCTCACGAAGTGGATCAACAACTGCGCGGACGAATTCGCCCCACTGAGGACCCCGCCTAGCAGACCCGGCAGCAAGAAGGCCCCATGGTTCACCGACGAACTCAAGAGCTCCAAGAAGAACTGCCGAGCCCTCGAGAAAGCCTGGAGAAGGGAACCAACACCGGACAACATGACCGCCCTCAAGCTTGCCACCCGGAAGCACCACCAACTGATCCGTGCCACTAAGAAAACTGCATTCAAGGACCGGCTGGACAACAACGCACACAATTGCAAGGAACTCTTCAACATCGTCAAAGAGCTCTCCAACCCCAACGCCGGAAACAACTACATCACCCCATCGCAAGACCTCTGCAATTCCCTCGCCTCCTACTTCCACAACAAGATCGCGGACATACACAACAGCTTCAGCACTCAACCGACGCACGCCACAACCGAACCACTGCCCCCCACCACCACCCTCCGCGCCTGGACTCCGATCAGCACCGAAGACACCATCCGCATGATGAACTCCATCCACTCCGGATCTCCGACCGACCCCTGCCCTCACCATGTCTTCAACAAGGCCGACGCAATCATCGCACCCCACCTGCGGGACATCATCAACACATCCTTCGACACCGCCACCTTCCCGGAGAGCTGGAAGCACGCCGAACTCAGCGCCCTACTAAAGAAACCTACAGCGGACCCCACCGAACTCAAGAATTACCGCCCCATCTCGCTCCTCCCGTTCCCAGCCAAAGTCATCGAGAAGACCATCAACAAGCAGCTGGCCGCCTTCCTCGAGACGAATGGATCCCTGGACCCCTCACAGTCTGGCTTCCGAGCAAACCACAGCACCGAGACCGCCCTCATCGCTGCCACCGATGACATCCGAGCCCTGATGGACAACGGAGAAACAGCGGCCCTCATCCTCCTAGACCTCTCCGCGGCATTCGACACTGTCTGCCACCGCACCCTACTGCAGCGCCCCAGCAACGTCGGAATCCAGGAGAAGGCACTGGAATGGATCATCTCCTTGCTCGACGGAAGAACACAGAGAGTCCGTCTACCACCGTACAAGTCAGAGGCCACCGAAGTCATCTGCGGCGTCCCTCAAGGATCCTCGCTGAGCCCCACCCTCTTCAACGTCTACATGAGCCCCCTCGCGGCCATCGCATGCCAACACAACCTCAACATCATCTTCTACGCCGACGACACCCAGCTGATCCTCTCCCTGACCAACGACCCCGCCGCCACCAGAGCCTACCTTCACGAAGGGATGAGAGACGTAGCCGAGTGGATGACGACCAGCCGCCTGAAACTGAACTCAGACAAGACGGAAGTCCTCATCCTGGGCTCCTCGCCCTCCGCCTGGGACGACTCCTGGTGGCCCCCCGCCCTGGGCAGCGCACCCAAACCAACAGACCACGCACGCAACCTGGGCTTCATCTTGGACTCCTCACTCACCATGACCAGACAAGTCAACGCCGTCTCCTCGTCATGCTTCAACATCCTGCGCATGCTACGGAAGATCTTCCGGTGGATTCCCATCGAGACCAGGAAGACGGTCACCCAGGCCCTCGTCACCAGCCGACTGGACTACGGCAACGCCCTCTATGCCGGAACCACCGCCATGCTCCAGAAGAGACTCCAGCGGATCCAGAACGCCTCAGCCAGACTCATCCTCGACATCCCACGACACAGCCACATCTCCGGACATCTGAGAGACCTGCATTGGCTCCCCGTCAACAAAAGAATCACCTTCCGCCTCCTCACCCACGCACACAAAGCCCTACACGATCAAGGCCCGAGCTACCTCAAAAACCGCATCAACTTCTACGCTCCCAAACGACATCTCCGTTCAGCCAGCCACGCCCTCGCCGCCGTCCCCCGCATCCGAAGAACGACAACAGGAGGAAGATCCTTCTCCCACTTGGCCGCCAAGACCTGGAACTCCCTCCCGACCGACCTGCGCCTGACCCAAGACCACCTCTCCTTCAGGAAGAAGCTCAAGACCCGGCTATTCGAGCAGTAGCAGCACTCCCCCCCCCTAGCGCCTTGAGACCCTCTGGGTAAGTAGTGCGCTATATAAATGTCTGTGATTGATTGATTGATTGATTGACCATGCAGCTCGTGCTCAGGAAGGTACAGAGTACAGTACAGTGTACCGTACTTCTTACCCCACGATTTAAAAAAAAATTGGGGGTCCTTGTGGTACCCCCTGACCAGGCGTAGGGGGTCAGGGAGTTTCTACCCTGCCCCCTTTGCGTGTTTTGCAGGTTTGTTTCACTGCTTTCTTGTGCCTCGTTTCTACCGAATATATATGTATATATATATGTATATATATATATATATATATATATATATATATATATATATATATATATATATATATATATATATATATATATATATATATATATATATATATATATATATTCACTGAAAAAACCATAGGTTATAGACCATATATAGTTAGGAATTCGCATTTACAAAACCTTATTTTACTCACACAAAACCATTGAAATTCCATATATAGTTAGTTGCACTAACTATATATCGCGCACCCGCAATCCACTGCTGATGATGTCACATATTACATCATTCATGACATGGTCAGTGACATCACTGATGACATCACTGATGACATCTCAAATGACATCACTGATGACATCTCAAATGACATCACTGATGACATCTCATTTGACATTACTGATCACATCACTGATGATATCATTCATGTGATAATACGATGAACCTCTTCAGACTCTAATATAACCTTAGATACAATCAGTGTAAACAGACACTCACAGACTGTCACTCATCCATGGAGTTACTCACACACCTAGTCAGTCATGCAAAGAATCAATCACACCTCCATTTCCTCAACTATACAGTTATACAAACTTTACTTATTCAAACATATACTAACACATATTTACTCTCTTATACAATCCCTGATACAAGTTCACAATGATCCATACAGCCACTCACACATTCACTGGCTCTTATGCACAGTTATTTATATATGTCAACTCTCACATGTACTGTGTTTTACATATGTACTTACTTTGACATGTAGCACTGAGATATCCATTCACTCACCAATACACTCATGCACACAGTCAACCGCCCATACAGCCGTTTCCACATGCACTTTTGAAACCATACATCTAGTGAATCAACTGCTCACACATCTATGCACAGAGTCATACACCTCCCAGCCACCCACACACACACTCAGTCTCCCATACAAATACTTGGGCAACCAATCAATAACCCATATAGTTACTCATATAGCTACTTATCAACACATGCAACAGTTTACAGAACAACAGACATAATGATGCACAAATTAAGACAGTTTAGTCACTAACCCATGCACTCAGTGAGACACATTTAATCACTCACTCATACAGTCAGTCATGCACCTACTAAATCCTTCATCCAGACACTTATACATCCACTCATTCTTCAATATGTAAGACATATTTTAACTTTACAGAAACATACAGTCACTGGATGTTGTCATCAGTGATGTCATCAGTGATGTCATTTGAGATGTCATCAGTGATGTCATCAGTGATGTCACTGACCATGTCATGAATGATGTAATATGTGACATCATCAGCAGTGGATTGCGGGTGCGCGATATATAGTTAGTGCAACTAACTATATATGGAATTTCAATGGTTTTGTGTGAGTAAAATAAGGTTTTGTAAATGCGAATTCCTAACTATATATGGTCTATAACCTATGGTTTTTTCAGTGAATTTTCAAGGTTTTGTAAATGCTAATTCCTAACTATATATGGTCTATAACCTATGGTTTTTTCAGTGAATTTTCAAGGTTTTGTAAATGCTAATTCCTAACTATATATGGTCTATAACCTATGGTTTTTTCAGTGAATATATATATATATACATACATATATAAACATATATCATCTGTATATCTATATAAATACAAACATAAATGCATGCATACATATACTTATATGCATACAGATGCATGTTATTTACATGAAAGTTGAAAAAACACTAATAAAAGCAAAGCTAAAAAGCCACCTCATTACAAACAGAATGGCTTTAACTTAAACGAGGGCGAGATCTATTGCATTTTCAATGCGTGTTTACTTTGGTTCCATCAAGAAGGCATTCAGATGTGTCACACATTTGCCATAAATTCTGAATGTTAGCACTCTAGTTGCACATTAGATCACTGTAGTAAAGCTACTGCTCACCAGGGACGTCTGCTGCTGGTATTCAAAATGCATGTTTCAGTCTGCATGTCAGAATTTTTTTAATGAAATAGAAGAGGATTTGAGAAGTCACTCAAAATGATCCCTAATTTTTCTTTCTGAAGCACTAATCATACTTTCTATGGCAAAATTAACCCCCTCATGTTGTTCCTTTTTAAATTGAGTGTTTTCAGACTTACCACTTCATTCCAATCAAGATGGCTTCTGGTGTGCCATACTTTTGTCATAAGTAAGACTGTTAGCGCTCTAGTTGTTCTTTAGAACACTCTGGGACATTCTGTCATTGGGCTATACTTGGGGTACATCTGGGTGATATTTGGGCTACATTTAGGCTCTTTTGTCTCTGGTGGCCATCTTGGGAGACTGTATGTCAGAATGTTTTAATGAAATTGAAGAGGGTTTGAGAAGTCACTCAAAATGTGCCCTAATTTTTCTTTCTGCAGCACTAATCATAATTCATATGGCAAAATATACCCCCTCATTTTGTTCCTTTTTAAATTAAATGTTTTAAGAGTTACCACTTTATTCCAATCAAGATGGC
The DNA here is from genome assembly GCF_964263255.1 of Lissotriton vulgaris. Lineage (NCBI taxonomy): Eukaryota > Metazoa > Chordata > Amphibia > Caudata > Salamandridae > Lissotriton > Lissotriton vulgaris. The sequence goes on from NC_141696.1 coordinate 306,118,006, forward strand.
TTCAGGTGTGCCATACCTTTGTAATAAGTAGGACTGTTAGCGCTCTAGTTGTTCTTTAGAACACTCTGGGACATTCTGTCATTGGGCTATACTTGGGCTACATCTGGGTGATATTTGGGCTACATTTGGGCTCTTTTGTCTCTGGTGGCCATTTTGGGAGACTGCATGTCAGAATTTTTTAATGAAATAGAAGAGGATTTGAAAAGTCACTCAAAATGTGCCCTAATTTTTCTTTCTGCAGCACTAATAATACCTTCTATTGCATAATATACCCCCTCATTTTGTTCCTTTTTAAATTAAATGTTTTAAGAGTTACCACTTTATTCCCATCACGATGGCTCCAGGTGTGCTATACCTTTGTAATAAGTAGGACTGTTAGCGCTCTAGTTGTTCTTTAGAACACTCTGGGACATTCTGTCATTGGGCTCTACTTGGGCTACATCTGGGTGATATTTGGGCTACATTTGGGCTCTTTTGTCTCTGGTGGCCATTTTGGGAGACTGCATGTCAGAATGTTTTAATGAAATAGAAAAGGATTTGAGAAGTCACTCAAAATGTGCCCTAATTTTTCATTCTGCAGCACTAATCATACTTTCTATGGCAAAATATACCCCCTTATGTTGTTTCTTTTTAAATTAAATGTTTTAAGAGTTACCACTTTATTCCAATCAAGATGGCTTCAGGTGTGCCATACCTTTGTAATAAGTAGGACTGTTAGCGCTCTAGTTGTTCTTTAGAACACTCTGGGACATTCTGTCATTGGGCTATACTTGGGCTACATCTGGGTGATATTTGGGCTACATTTGGGCTCTTTTGTCTCTGGTGGCCATTTTGGGAGACTGCATGTCAGAATGTTTTAATGAAATAGAAAAGGATTTGAGAAGTCACTCAAAATGTGCCCTAATTTTTCATTCTGCAGCACTAATCATACTTTCTATGGCAAAATATACCCCCTCATGTTGTTTCTTTTTAAATTAAATGTTTTAAGAGTTACCACTTTATTCCAATCAAGACGGCTTCAGGTGTGCCATACCTTTGTAATAAGTAGGACTGTTAGCGCTCTAGTTGTTCTTTAGAACACTCTAGGAGGCTGCAGTAGAACACAAAGGAATCAACTGACAGTCTCTGTCCTTGTTGGATGTACATGTTTTACTGAGAATGTCAGACTTCATTTTCACATGACTGAGAAAGATAATGTGAATTTACAGAAAATATGCTTTCAGTTTAGCTTATAGATCCCCTTCCAAACCACTGTGGGAAAATCATGAGATATTAGTTTTCTTTCAAACAATATTCATGATATCACAGCAGAAGGTTTTTTCACATGGTAAAATCACCTTAGAACCCACCACAATTCCTAAAACGAGTATGGTACCATCAACAAATGATTTATAATGTAACTAAAGTCCTAAAACCCTCTATTAACTACAATGCTTTTTAATGAGGTGCTATCATGTATATTGGTCCCAAGATGGCTGCCAACACTTCTTGGATGAAGTGCTGACAGCCAATCAGATCAGATGTGTGGTTAGGCTCCGCCCAGATATATATCTTTTTTTGAACCTAAATTACTCAAAATCCACTGGAGCACATATATTGAGACCTAGCAAAGGCACATCGGGCTAACAGTCCCTACAATTTTGCCAAGGTTCGTGCAAATCCATTCAGCCGTTCGAGCTAAAAGTGAGGCCAACCGCCCTATGGAAATTAACATGGGAAAAATGCGTTTTGGGACCCCCCTTTTTTCTCGGCCCCCCCTTGATGAAACCCCCCCAAATTGTCAGGGGCTGCTCAGAAACAAAATGTTCCATTTTCCTGAAAATTTCAGCCAATTCCGTCCACAAACGCCAAAGTTATTAGACATAGAATTTTCAAAAATCCCATAGAGAAAAAATCCTAACTATATATACCTACTGGCGACCGCCAGTAGGTAATATATATATATATATAGATATATAGATATATATACAGGCTCGTGTTTTTCCCCCAGCTACTCATGTCTTCATGTGGGTTGGTGGGAGGAACACGAGCTCAGAACCACACACGCACATTGGTCGTCGTGCATCGCGCATTACTGGCGCTATATTGACGATATCTGCATCATTTGGAAGGGCACTAAAGATCAGGCCCTTTCGTTTGTATCTGACTGCAATGCCAACTCCTTAAATCTAAAATTCACTGCCAATGTAAGCACTTTTGAAGCGGAATTTCTGGATGTGCACCTGTTTATCAAAGACAACACACTCATGACTAAACTGCATCGCAAGAGCACTGCTGGTAATTCTATTTTACACGCACGCAGCTCCCATCCAGCACACACCATCCACAGTATTCCCTTTGGCGAATTCATCAGAATCCACAGAATCTGCAGTGACCATGACTCTCTGGCCACATGCCTTGAGGAATCCAAACAACGTTTCCTGAGAAGAGGGTACTCTAGAACCATACTTGATCAAGCTTTGGCCAAAGCTTCATCAGTAGATAGAGTCTCACTACTTACACCAAGGGAGCCTACCACTGTTAATACCAAAAATACCCAGGATGACTCTCAGCGCACTGTCAGATTAATAACTACTTTCAGCTCACAGGAGCGAAAGATTAGGCGCATCATTGGCACTGAATGGCCTATCATTCTGACGGACCCCATTCTTGGCCCTATGTTACCTGAAACACCTACCATCACATTTAGACGTGCGCCTTCCATGAGTGACGCTCTTGATAGAACAGCACCAGAAAATCCACCCAAACTCACTAAGATTACCAAAATGGGCTTTTTTAAATGCACTTCCTGTTGTGCTTGTAATTTTGCCACCAATACTACTGAATATGTCACTGCATTTAGCGACACACCTATTCCCATCAGAGAATATCTAACATGTAGATCGGAGTTTGTTGTCTACAAGCTCAGATGTACATGTGATCTGGAGTACATAGGCAGCACCAAGCTGCCTGTTCACCAAAGAATACTTCAGCATATCAGGGCCATCGTTAACAGTGATAGTAATTACCCTGTGGCGAGGCATTTTGAAGCAGTCCATGACAAAAAGCTGAAGGACTTGCAATACACAATCCTTTGCTCAGTGCCTCAACCCAGTCGCGGTGGGGACCGCGAAAAATTACTGAGACAGCGTGAATCTCAACTCATTATGTCCCTCGATACCAAGTGATGTAATATGTGATGTCATCAGCAGTGCATTGCACGCGCAAGTTATAGTGAGTCCGACTAACTATAACGTGGGAATTTCAATGGTTTTATATCAGTAAAATTTCCAGCTAACTATAACTGGTGTGAAACCTATGGTTTTTTCAGTGAATTTCATAGGTTTTTTAAATGCTAATTCCTAACTATAACTGGTGTGAAACCTATGGTTTTTTCAGTGAATTTCATAGGTTTTTTAAATGCTAATTCCTTTCTATATCGAGTTTCTAACTTTTTTTTTTTTTTACAATTTGCTGTTTTTTTGTAAGTATTCATTTTTTTTATATAATTTTTTTTTTGCGCTCTGGGTGCGCGCTCAGGGAAGCTTTCAGCTAAGCTCTCCGGTAAGCTTTCCGGTGAGCTCACCTGAAAGCGCACCCAGAGCGCTACTGTCGTTCGTGAAAAAAAATATGAATGAAAAGTTAATAATAATGCAAAACATTTCGTACCATACAAATAAAATCAGTTTTTTTTTATAAGGAAAATGATTATGCATTTCTGTAAAAGTTTGATGACGTCACTTCGGCGCGCAACGTAAGTGCCCTCGGAAGCGTCTACGTTCGCGCCGCGTAAAAGCACCCAGAAGCGCCTACGATCGCGCCACGTTTGCGCCCCGGAAGCGCCTACGATCGCGCTGTGTAAACGCACCTGGAAGTGCTCCGGAGCGCGCAGCGTAAACGCGTCGGGTCATGTGACCCTAAAATAACACTTTTCATTGGTTGCTAACAGTTTTTTTTACAATGAATGAAATCCCCACCCATTTCCTTCACTTCTTCTTTCACTTTTGTGACTGAAAGACCTGTTTTTTGCACCTGGATCTTTCGTGATTTACCATGGCTGCCAGAGAATCCAGCAGTGAGGATGAACCTGAGTTCATCAATGAAGAGCCTCCTACCCCAAAGGTGAAGGAACATTTCATATGGAAATTTTTTAAGATTCCAGCTGACCAGAAGAAGGTGAATGCACCAAAAGTGGAGTGCAGGATCAGCAAACAGGTCCTGTCACGGGGTGACCCCCAAAAAAAGTACTCTTTTGGGAACTTTACGATGATCCAACATGTGGAGAGGAGGCACCCCCAGAATTTTGCCCGGGAAAGTGTCAGGGCTCTGGCACAAGAGGTTCCCAGAGATGGGGCCTCTACATCAACCGGAGGAGCAACTTCTTCTGGGAGAGGGCAATCGCAGGAGCAGGTGCCAAACATACAACCTGCTTTTAACCATGGTGTCCTCAGATGCAGATACTGCAATCAACTGCTCACCTATGGGGAGCAAAGTGTCCAGCTCATGGTTCGAGCATTGGAGAACCATCGCTGCCCTTCCCACCCCTAAATTTTTTTGTTCTTTTTGCTCCTGTTGAGCAGTTTCCATTCCCTGTTTTTGTTCCTGTTCAGTTAAAAGAAGAAAACCAAAAGTTGTTTTCAGAACTACCTCCAATTCTCATCAAAGAGCTATATTCTAAAAAAAATGAAGAGTAAGTGAAATATAGTGCATTGATAATTGAAAGGAGAATGAGTAAGAAAGAACAGAAAGGTATGAGAGGAAAAAAGAAGTGAAGTAGGAGGACTGAAAGAAGGTGAGTGTTACAAAAGAAAGTTATGAGAAGAAGAATGAATATGGGGAATGTTGATATTCAAAGAAAATGTTGAAAAGGAGGGTTGTGGAAGGGTAAGAAAAGATGCATTGCTGGAGTTGAAAGTAGAAGGCCTCATTTATGAAGCCAAGCGTCACTTTAACGCTACCAAAGCATCACTTTTTGTGACACAACATTCCAATAAAAAATGCACCTTATTTATTCATATTTACAAAGTGGTGTTCCTTGGTAAATACATCACTTTGTAAACCCCTGTGCCACATTATTCCTACGTCAGGTGTAATGTATGCAAAAGGGACGTATTGACGCAAGAAAGGGTCGTAGAGGTGACACAGTGAATAAACTGGAGGCCTCATTTCTGAAAAGTGACGCATCGCTACGTGAAAACAGCGATGCGTCACTTTTCTGGACGCACTCCTTATGACATTCCAGATATGTCATATTTAATATATGACTAATCAATTCGCAAGGAGTTATAGATATGTCAGTATTTCTGACGTATCTGTAAACACAAAAGCACATTGCTGGAGTGCGTCACAAAAGTGACACAACTCCAGTAATGTGTCCTTTCACATGGAAAAAGCACCATGTGAAAGGTCTGCTGTGAAGCAGGCGCAAGATTTTGACGCAACAGCATCCTAAAAGTGACGCACTGAAATCTCAAAGATTTCACTGCGTCGCTATTACAAAGCTTTTTGCGGGGGAACACCCCCTCTACATGCATTATACCTGACGCAGATATAATGTGGCGCAGGATTTTAAAAAGTGACCCATCTACCTAGATGCGTCACTTTTTAAATATAGCGCAACGAGGCGCATTTTTTTACACCACTGGTGCGATGCGTCACTTTTCTGTGCGCACTCCTTATGACATTCCAAGTAAAGCATTGCTGGAGTGCGTCACAAAAGTGACGCAACTCCAGTAATGTGTCCTTTCACATGGAAAAAGCACCATGTGAAAGGTCTGCTGTGAAGCAGGCGCAAGATTTTGACGCAACAGCATCCTAAAAGTGACGCAGTGAAATCTCAAAGATTTCACTGCGTCGTTATTACCAAGCTTTTTGCGGGGGAACACCCCCTCTGCATGCATTATACCTGACGCTATTTTCAAAAAGTGACGCATCTAGGTACATGGGTCACTTTTTAAAACTCTGCGCCACATTATATCTGCGTCAGGTATATTGTATGCAGAGGGGGCATTCCCCCGCAAAAAGCTTGGTAATAACGACGTACTGAAATCTATGAGATTTCTCTGCGTCACTTTTAGGATGCTGTTGCGTCAAAATCTTGCGCCTGCCTCGCGTCACTTTTATGTTTACAGATATGTCAGAAATACTGACGTATCTGTAACTCCTTGCAACATGATTCGTCATACATTAAATATGACACATCTGGAATGTCATAAGGAGTGCGCACAGAAAAGTGACGCCTCGCACCAGCAGTGTAAAAAAATGTGCCTCGTTGCACTATATTTAAAAAGTGACGCATCTAGATAGATGCGTCACTTTTTAAATATAGCGTAACAATGCGCATTTTTTTACACCGCTGGTGCGTCACAAAAATTGACGCACAGGCGGCGCAAAACTGGCAGCGCAAGGCCTTCATAAATATGGTCCTGGATTTTCCCCGTGCTTCGCTCCCCGGTGCGCGTACCATGCGCTTCCCCCGCGCAAAACGAAAAAAAAATAAAAAATGTAATGCCCCGCAGGACCCTATTTTAGCCCCCACATCAAACCTAGGGGGTCAGAGGGGGTCTACTCTTCCCCCTTATGGTCATTTGCCCCTTTTTTTTTCAAACCCCTTGTGTCTCGATTTTACCGAGACACAAGATGGCGGCCGCTCCAGACTGTTTAGAATGTTTACAGACACCCAAGAGCCAATCAGCTTTCTGCGCGCAAGTCGCGTGTCGCGCCAGGAGCGCACTCCGGTGCGCGCACCGGAGAGCGCCTATAGATATATATATTTTTTTTAACCTAAATTACTCAAAATCCACTGGAGCACATATCTTGAGACATAGCAAAGGCACATCGGGCTACCAGTCCCTACAATTTTGCCAAGTTTGATGGAAATCCATTCAGCTAAAAGTGAAATCGACCGCCCTATGGAAATTAACATGGGGAAAACGCGTTTTGGGACCCCCCTTTTATCTCGGCCCCCGCTTGACGTATCCCCCCCAAACTTTCAAGGAAGAACCGGAGCTCGACGAGGCCATTTTCAGGAAATTTACAGGCAGATTCGTCAACCGGTGCCAAAGTTATTCCAAATAGAATTTTGAAATTTAACATTGAAAAAAATCCTAACTATAACTACCTACTGGCGACCGCCAGTAGGTAATATATATATATATATATATATATATATATATATATATATATATATATATATATATATATAATCTAAAAAATGTTTTATTGTGAGCAATACTGCTTCAATGTTAATAACAGGTATTTAAACCAGTATTAGCCTTTAATGTGGCAAACAAACACAAATCAAGTGAAATAGCAGAATACAAATGACATCATGATAAAAAAATTCATGACTAAATGTGACAAAGCCAATGTCAACGAAAAACTATAAGATAACATCAACAAGAGTATGTCTTCTATGTCTACAGCCACAATGTATGCTACCTGTGCACTTGTCACTTTAAGTGTAGAAAGAAGAAATGGGATAAAAATCACGTGCTGACTTATGAGCGCGTCATGTGATCAAGGCCCTCCGGGGCTGAAACATGTCATGGCTGTCATTCTGTGGAAATAAAATAATTTACAAGCACTAAATCTATGGTCCGTGCTCCATTCTTTTGTTCAAACTGCCAGTGGCAGGTAGAGTACTTTGGATATCAGAAGCCGGCTGCTCCTCCCCGGCTTTACACAGACTCGTCTGATTGGGCGAGTCATCTGCTTTGGAAGGCGAAGTCTGGTAACGGACGAAGAAACTTGAATCCGGCGGGATTACCAGGATTACTTGCCCCCCAGCAGGAATCTATATTGGTCTGAAGGATCTTGGAGTAAGGCTGCCTCGAGTCGGAGGACGTGGGACAAGCTGAGCCGAAAAGTGAAGGTAAGACCTTAGCAACAGCGCTGGGTGATAGATGGCATACAAAGCGCACTCTCCCACCAACATAGTAAAGGCCCCTTCTCAAATTATACACCAGAGCCTTGTTTGATTTTCAGCAGTGTGCATATTTATTAAAACAAGTTAACGGGTCAATTACTTCATTGACCTCGGTCTCTTTATTAAAATCAAATTATATTTCTCACAGCACAGTATTAAGGTACTCACACTTATATCCATATTCACTCTTTTACCGCCCATTCTCCAATGGGCTTCTGGTTTACCCTCGGGTTGCGCCAGCAGGCCACAACCAAGTTAGCCTGCTCTCCTTAAATTAACCCCCTTCCGGTCAACAGAGCCGCAGGTGAATAATCTGCCACCACTTGTGGCAACCAGCGGCTTCCAGGGTAGGGCTAGAGAAGCCAGGGCCACCAGCAGGTCAGCCCCAACTCTCCCGCCAGCCCGGAGCCATGATGATTCAGAAACCTGTTCAGAGGTAAAACTGGCACTGCCCAAAGAAGTTCCCGTGATATTTTGTCCGGGACCCCGCTACCGCACCTGCCTGAAGCCTTACTTTTGGGGTGGGTGGGTGGTTAACTTCCTTCTGCGACGTCCGACTCCTGGGCGGTCAGCAGACAAAAGAGGGGGTCCCTAAGATGGTCGCTGGCTTTTAAGCCTCGCGCCCACCAACTACATCCGGGGCGCTATGACGTGTTTCCGTGTTTTCCTGGTTACCTTTCACTTCCGGGTCGGGTGACCCGGAAGTGTTTCCCTGCTCGGTCGGCCCTTTGACTGCCACTAACGGCGCCACGCCCTTAAGGGGGGTGGCGCCTTGCATAGATGGCATACAAAGCGCACTCTCCCACCAACATAGTAAAGGCCCCTTCTCAAATTATACACCAGAGCCTTGTTTGATTTTCAGCAGTGTGCATATTTATTAAAACAAGTTAACGGGTCAATTACTTCATTGACCTCGGTCTCTTTATTAAAATCAAATTATATTTTTCACAGCACAGTATTAAGGTACTCACACTTATATCCATATTCACTCTTTTACCGCCCATTCTCCAATGGGCTTCTGGTTTACCCTCGGGTTGCGCCAGCAGGCCACAACCAAGTTAGCCTGCTCTCCTTAAGTTAACCCCCTTCCGGTCAACAGAGCTGCAGGTGAATAATCTGCCACCACTTGTGGCAACCAGTGGCTTCCAGGGTAGGGCTAGAGAAGCCAGGGCCACCAGCAGGTCAGCCCCAACTCTCCCGCCAGCCCGGAGCCATGATGATTCAGAAACCTGCTCAGAGGTAAAACTGGCACTGCCCAAATAAGTTCCCGTGATATTTTGTCCGGGACCCCGCCACAGGGCGAGGCGCTTACTGGCGGACTCGTCCTCCCCCCCTGCGCTCCAGAGCTTCGGAAATTGCTCCTAGTATTGTTTGAATAAATATTTCTGTGCCCGCCTCTGATAGGTGCACTCCGTCCGTCGCATACAGCTCCGGCTTGGACGTTTGTATGAGCTTGTGACGAATGGTTCGAATGCTAGACTTCTGCAGAATTTCTGCCACTGACTGGTTCAACCTTTTTACCGATCTATTCACTGCCTTAGTGGGAGCGCCCTGCGACCATATCTGCCTCGGAATGACTTCAGACCATAATAACATAGCCTTTGGCAATATATTCTTTACTGCTGCTAGCGTAGTAAACAAATACTCCTTCACCCCTCTTCTTCCGGCCGGGATCATGTCGTTGCCTCCACAGTGCAACACCAATAAATCAGGATAGGGCATGCCTCTAGCCAAAGTCGCCCTCAAATCGCGCGGAACGTCAGCCAGGCGCTGGCCACCTATTCCCACCCAGTGATGGTCCCATCCTTGTACCATGTGTGCCCTTCTTTCAAGCGTATCCTTGAAGATCGACCCTGCCCTGCAAATAAAGGAATGGCCGCACCAGCATATTTGGGTTCTTTGGGAGGTAGCACCTAGAGTAAATATCGAAAGAAATGGTAAGGAACAGCTTTCGAACGTAGGGAGGGGGGGTCATGAGGTTACTTTTATACTAATTGCGGGCATACATAACGTTCATAGCATGACGACTTCCAACGCCCCAATCTCCTAATAGTCTGTTCCGGCAACCCAAGGCCAGCCGCTGTCGTTGCAGCACCGATCCGGAAGGAATGGGACGTGAAATCAGCCGGGTCAACACCCATCTTTGACAAGGTCATTTTTACCACCCTTGTAAACTGAAATCTAGTGAGGGGTAGACCATCCGTGTGGAGCAACACCCTATCATCGGCACCCCGAGGCCTGGCTTGCATGAACTCCCTCATCAACCTGACTGGGCAATAGGATTCCCCCGCTATTCTGCCTAATTGTAACCAAGCCCCTTTTCCTAAAGGATCTGTTTTAGACTTTCGAACCTTAAGTCTCAGGACATTTTCTGACTCGATTATGTCTGAACACCTTATACCTCCCTCCCTATCCGTCTTAGAGGCCGGGAGCAACTCCGAAATCCGCAGTGCTCCACAAAATGCTAGCACATAGGCCAAACTAAACAATTGAGTTTCGTAATGGGAGAAGCAAACGAGCGGCAGGGTCTCCAAAATCTTCACTAACCTCACCACGTCAATGGGTCTTCTGGAATCTCTCACACCCGGTGTTAAACGTTCCCACCCCTTCACTGCTCTCCTCACCCTCTGATCCTTTGTTGGATCTGTAACCCCTTTTAAGCCCGCATAGAATGCCAATGCTGACAATTGTCTCTTCATACATGCCACAGATTCCCCACTCCCTTTCTGGTGTACTATAAAGCCTAATACGCTCATGGGTACAAAAGCGTCCACTAGGCCCGCTCCCCTTAAGTATAACTGATAACATTCCCAAGACTTCTGATACATACTCTTAGTCTTGGGGGCCAAGGATGCTGTTATCAACTCAGAGGCTGCAGGGCACCAAAGTTCCATAGCTCCACTGGGAATGCTGTCATGGTCTTCTCGGCTTGTGGCCAGTGCACACGGAATTCTGTCAACTTAAAACAAGATAAAGCATCAGCAGCCTGATTCTCGACCCCAGGGACATGCCTTGCAGTGAAATGAACATTGTGACTCAAACATTGCAATATTAGCTCTTTTAATAGACGCAGCACCCATGTGCATGTTGCTCTCTGGTTATTAATCACCATCACTACTGACATGCTGTCCGACCAGAATACAATGCGTCTATTTGCGAGCAGATCTCCCCACAAATGTACCGCCACCACTATCGGAAACAGTTCTAGAAAAGTGATGTTGCGTGTCAGCCCCTGTTGTATCCATTCCTCAGGCCAATACTGCATACATCACTTAGAGCCCAAAATTGCTCCAAAACCAACACTCCCTGCTGCATCAGTGAACAATTCAAGGTCAACATTTGAGGTGCTCATTGTCTGCCATAACACTGATCCATTGAAATCCTGCAAGAAACACTTCCAAATCATCAAGTCCCTCTTCACGTCCGCTGAGAGTCTAACTCTATGGTGCTTCGCGCGAAGCCCAGACATTGCCCTCGCTATACTCCTGGAGAATGCCCTGCCCATTGGTATGACCCTCAAGGCAAAGTTCAGTTGCCCTACCAAGACTTGCAACTGGTGTAGTGTAACTTTCTTTGCTTTCAGACAGTCATCAATCGCAGCCTTGAAGGCATCTACTTTTGACCTGGGTAACCTGCAAACGCCTTCTCTGGTATCGATTTCGATGCCCAGAAAAGTCAGACTTGTAGTAGGGCCTTCTGTTTTCCCTGCTGCCAATGGTACCCCGAGGGCTTCAGCCAGGTGCTGGAAGCCCAGCAGGGCCTTCCTGCACGACTGAGACCCCCTAAGTCCCAGAAATAAAAAGTCATCCAAATAATGTACCACTGCGTGAGATTTGTCTGAGGTCAGGAATTGCTCCACCGCCCATTCTAAAAACCTGGCAAAGGTTTCAAAAACTGCACAAGCAATGGAGCATCCCATGGGCATGCACAGATCTATGAAATAATATTTGTTGAAAGTGAAGCCCAAGAACTTGGTATCTTCTGGGTGAACCGGGAGAAGCCTAAAGGCTGACTCGATATCGGCCTTGGCCATTAGAGCTCCTTCCCCCAAAGCCTGCAGTTTTGCAATTGCTGAGTCGAACGTTGTATAGCGCACTGTGCAGAGTTCTGGATCCAGTTTGTCATTGACAGATAAACCTGGCGGACTTGATAGGTTATGTATAAGGTGGAATTTACCCTTCTCTTTTTTAGGAACCAAACCCAGGGGTGAACAAACCAGATTAGGATTTGGGAGATTTTTGAATGGACCTGCGACCCGCCCCAAAGCAACTTCCTTCATGATCTTGTTTTGTGCTGCTTCCATATTCTGGAGCACCAAGCTCTGGTTGCGAGGAGGGATGCCGGTGGGGGTGGCGGAGGACGGGATACGGAAACCTATCGTGAAACCATTAAGCAGGAACTGAGCCTCCTCTAGTTTGTCATACTTACTAAGGAGGTGTGTCAGAACATGACATTTAATGGGAGTTGGGAGGCTTGTCAGATGTTTTAGTTGGCTTCCCTTTTGGAGTGGTATGGGCCAGCTGCTCTTTTGTGTTTCCTGTTTTCTTGAAACATCTGATTTCTGGGTGAGATGTTCCACCGCAGTAGGAACAGCAATGTTTAAACCTACACGAGGTACCCCTGGTGCACTCATTTTTGTTAAACTGCCAGCAGGCCTGTTTTATATCTCCAGCCCCCCTGTCACTCCGAAAGGACTGAACCTGAGTGGGGGAACTGGTCTTGGATGTTGAAGGAGAAGAATAAAACACTGTGTGCCATAGATTGATCTCCCGTTGATCCCATGCTATCCCTGGGTGAACTGCTTTCATCTGTCTGAACTTGTTATCATATTTTAACCATCCCAACCCTGGGAACTCAGCTGCCGCCCCATGTATCAAAGATATGTAACTCATCATTTGAGGGCCCAAAACTGGGTATTTTTCCAGCATAATTGCGGCATAAATGGCAAATCCCGTGATCCAATTCTTCACGGACCAGTCTACCCATACCTTTTTTTGGTTGAATTTGCCTTCCTTCCCTCCTCTCGCTTTCCCAGAGGCCACCCCTGCATTAATGAGATCAAACACATCCACGTATTCGCCCTTAAGTATCCTTTCTTTAACATCTGCGGGTACATGCCAGGTAATCCCCGTAGATGGAGATAAAGTCAGTGATGCGGAACCAAACATTAACGGGCTGTATGCTAACACTGGCTGACATGTCGGCTGCGCCCCAGCCCCCCCCCTGCATCTGAGTACTAGGATACCCAGCCAGGTTAACAGTGGTGTTAGCTGTTGGTGCCTGTGGTGAACACCCCACATTCGGGTAGGTGCTCATCATTATCGGCCCCGCACTTCCCGGGTATTTTGTGGTAGGAATCATTGAGTTTACCGGGCCATTACTGATTGCCTGCCCGTGTGAACTATATAGCTGCATCCCCGGTAATTGCGCTACTCCACCTGAATGCACCCAGACTTGTGACACTCCACTACCCGGTTGCGCAACCACTGGCGGTAAAGAAACCTGAGAGCAGGGCACCTCCGCATTAGCGACGGGCGCCCCACTTATTTGCGCTGCCTTAGAAGTAACCTGATTTCCCTCAGGAGCGTCATTGTCCTTATCTGCGTTCGTGCTCAGATCAATTGTCTCTAGCACCTCCTTCTCACCTGGTGATGCTGGTTGGGGCTCGGCCGCCCTGGGCCGCTTGTCTGTCACCGCTTCTTTAAACCTTTCCGGCGTACGCCGCCTTCTCTTGCCTCTCCCTCTTTCCTCTTGAGCTTTCTCGTCATCTTTAGCCCCCTCTCTCATAGTCCTTAGAGCCCAGTCCACGCCTTTCTCTTTCGTAAACTCCATGATCTCTGTAAGTGAAAGGTAGTCGTCTCCTCTGGCTGGGGCCCTTTCCCCCTTAGTTGGCCGTTTCGGCGGCATTCTGTACTTAAAAGAAAATTGTGTTAGTACTGCTTAATACAATGCGTATCTGGATTAGCAACCACACTGATCCACCTCATCCACATGCTATCGATTGGCAGGTCACCTGTGACCTCCAATTATGTCCTTCAATTATCTATGCACCGCATATAATGTGACTTGTTATAAAATATTCAACCTGAAGCGCAGACCCAGCCTTTTCTGCCGTATTTATGGCCAAACAGCCCTGCCTCCCTATGTATTGTCATGCTAGGGTATTTTTATCAGTATTAAAACATATATTCCCTGTACTTGATAATGCTAAAATTACCCAATAAAGTTCCACTACCTCCTCTGTAAAGGGCAAAACGTATTACAGTAGTCTCCACAGAATATAAACAGCCCTTGATCCACGATATAATGCATAAAAATACCACCGTTATTTACTCCTATTTAGCTGCCAAATTGATTTTTTAAAGCTTGTCCAGACCGTTTAAGTGAGCCAGATCAGCGAGCAACACCATCTTCTCCAAACACGTAATGAAAGGTTTCTAACGCGCAATTGCCCAACGCGAGCAAAACCATCTTCTTCAAGCACATAAAGGAACGTTTCTTAACGCGCAATTGCCAAACGCGTCATTGTTAATCTTTATTACGTTCGTTTTAAAAACATTCCCTTCTATACAATACACCGGTCGAAGGGGCACTAACGCTCCTCCCTCTTATTGAGCCCGCTCTGCCTCCGCCAGTAAACAAGAGAAAGGAGCGATCGCGCTGGGTCCAAGCAGGTCCTTCATACACTCGGCTCCTCTGCCTCCCGGGCTCACACTCGGCATGCCCCCGCCTACCGGACCATGCGCGCGGCAGTTCGCATAAGACAATCCTAGCCCCCCGCACTCACTCATCAGCTCTTACCTTCATTCCCGGTCCCTTGTCTCCCGGGCTCACACTCGGCATATCCCACGCCTTCCGCACCATGCGCGCGGCGATTCACACAAGGCAAATACGCCGCCCCCCCTTCCGCGCTCGCTCATTCGCGCCATGCCGGCATACACATCCATGCCCTAAACCACACTGCGAGGCCCGCTCACCTGCCCCAATAAACGAGTCGGATTAACCCTTTGGAACACCAATCCCACGACGGTCCTTAACTTCCTTCTGCGACGTCCGACTCCTGGGCGGTCAGCAGACAAAAGAGGGGGTCCCTAAGATGGTCGCTGGCTTTTAAGCCTCGCGCCCACCAACTACATCCGGGGCGCTATGACGTGTTTCCGTGTTTTCCTGGTTACCTTTCACTTCCGGGTCGGGTGACCCGGAAGTGATTCCCTGCTCGGTCGGCCCTTTGACTGCCACTAACAGCGCCACGCCCTTAAGGGGGGTGGCGCCTTGCAGGAGTTGCGCAGGGCGGAGCGAGAAGGAACATGCCCATAAGAAGGTGCAACAATTCCTAAGAGCACATCCACTATTTATGTATCATACATTCCACAGTAATGATGGCCAATGTGCTCAGAGATAGAGAGGCTGCAGCACTTGAAATGTTTGATGATGCACGCTTCCGAAAATAGATTCAGTTGCCCAGAATGCACCGGTGGGGGATAATACAACCAGCCTCAGGAAGAAAGAACATCAATTGGAGAAATTAATGCAAAATGAGCAGAGCATGTGGTGGGAGGGTAAATCCGTCCAAAGATACTTGGATTTTGGGCAAATACCTAGAGGTTTACAAATTTTAATAGCCCCCAGCTATGACGCCCCAGATCCAATGATGATAAAGGAGTGGGCTGAAACTAATTTAGAGTCCTCCAGGAGACCACAATACTGGTAAAAAATGCGGAGGCTGATCGTTTGAAATTGCAAGAGCAAATCGACCAACTAAATGAGGACATCAGCAAAATGAATCAAATGGAGGAAGAAGTCAAACTGCAGGATGAAATGAGCAAAAGATTAAAAAAGAGAAGAAGACAGAATTTGAGAGCATAAAACTTTCAAGTTCCACAGGGTCAAGATGGACTATGACTGCGGTTGTATTTTTACCTTCGCAAAAAAGTATGACTCTTTAAAAATATCCAAATACAGTGGTGCCAATGCTGCCAAAACAAAATATAACAACGGGGCTCAAGCTAACTCCTCAACTTCCGATCTGAGCTCAGCCTTAGAAAGTGAAAAAAATCTGAGGTGCAAGGTGGCAGCGGAGTACAAGTACCATAAAAGTTATTGTTAGTGCAAGAATTTGATTTTTTATGCGAAGAGCGCAGACCGTCCCTGAGGCCGCGACCCCAACAAAACAGACAAGGAAGAATGGCACAGTCAGAAGAGAGAAGAGACAATCCAACCGAAATAGAGCAAAAGAGACCAAATATACGAAGATGGAAACACAAATAACAAAACCAGTAAGTTCTAATAACACAGTGGTTAATTTAGCCAATGTGAAACAAAGTGAAAAAGAGAAACAGATACTGACGTTGGGCTTGTCATACTGCCCCAAAAAAACTTTTGACTATGCATCCACAAGGATGGAAATTCTTAAGGGGATACGCAAATTAAAACTTCCATGCACTAAAGGAAACAACGAATCAGGAAACACAAAACAACGGGATAACAGAAGATTCCCAAATCTCGCCTCCTTTCAACCTGACAGCCTCAGATATACCAATACTAAGAGACTTACAGACATTGGCACAAGAAAATCCAGTCATAATAGTGCCACACTCCATGCCAACAACATCGGCTAGATTTAAACCAGAATCTACATTTACACCAATAATGGGCAGAGACTCGATATACATATGAACAGGTGATTAGTGGAATAAAACAACGTAATCATAAAACAAGATCAGAGAAAAAACTTAAACATAACAGACAAGACATTTTGTACTGAAAAGTTGAAGAAAGATCCTCAGCTAATAATAAGAAACGCAGATAAAGGAGATAATTTGGTCATCTGGGAAAAAAGTATATGTGGAAGAAGCAACAAGGCAATTGTCAGATCGCAAATGTTATCGCAAGACTGACACACTACTACTAAAAGCGTCATACAAATTGTTTTATAACAAACTTTTAGCATGGAAGAGTGCCAGGTTGCTGACAATGGTTGAATATACATTTTTAAGAAATGAGACTCCAACTACCACAGTGATTTATTTCTAAACTACAGAAAAACCCTACTAAGCCCCCTGGATGGCTCATTATATCGGCATGTAACAGTCTAACAGAAAATCAATCAATCAATCAATCAATCATGACATTTGTAAAACGCACTACTTACCCGGGGGGGTCTCAAGGCGCTAGGGGGGGTGATGCTACTGCTCGAAGAGCCAGGTCTTGAGTAGTCTCCTGAAGGTAAGTAGGTCTAGGGTTTGCCGTAGGAGGATGGGGAGGGTGTTCCAGGTCTTGGCAGCGAGGTAGGAGAATGACCTGCGGTCGTCGATCGCTCTTCAGATGCGGGGGACGGTAGCGAGGTCACAGTCGGTGGAGCGGAGCTGGCTGTTTGGGGTGTAGAAGGTGAGTCGTCTGTTGAGGTAAGGTGTCATGCATTACCGTGTGTGCGCTGGTGAGGAGTTTGAAGGTGATCCTCTTGTTTACGGGCAGCCAGTACAGGTCTCTCAGGTGGGGTGTGATGTGGCTGTGTTGAGGGATGTCAAGGATCAGGCGGGCAGAGGCATTCTGTATGCGTTGCAGTTGTTTTAGCAGTTTGGTCGGGGCTCCCGCTTAAAGGGCGTTTCCGTAGTCCAGCCTACTTCTGACGAGGGCCTGGGGGACTGTTCTTTTTGTGTCGGTTGGAATCCACCTGTAGATCTTCTGAAGCATGCTGGGGTGTTGAAGACAGAGGATGAGACAGCGTTGACTTGCTTTGTCATGGATGGTGTTGATTCGAGGATGAACACCAGGTTGCATTCGTAGTTCTCGGGTGTGGGTGCTGCTCCCAGGGCGGTCGGCCACCAGGAGTCACCCCAGGCTGAGGGGGTGGAGCCGAGGATGAGGACCTCTGTCTTGTCCGAGTTCAGCTTCATCTGGCTGTTCTTCATCCATTCAGTGACGGCTTTCAATCCTTCATGGAGGTTGGTTTTGATGGTGAGGGGGTCCTTGGTGAGGGAGAGGATCACAATATGTAGACTACTATTTACAAGAGCATGTCCAGAAACTTCCCTCATACATAAAAGACACTGGCAATTTTTTAATCAAAAATCCAAGATTTTAAGTGGCAAGAGGACTTTCTTTTAATAACAATAGACATCGCGACACTCTATACAAGCATCAATCATAAAGATGGCATGAGAGCTGTTCAACATTATTTGAGAAGAAGACCAGCAATGTTTGAGCAACATAACAAAATGCTAACAAATATGATTAAATTTTGCCAGGATAACAATATATTTTTGTTTCAGGCGCATTATTCCAGCAACTACGCAGAGTAGTTATGGGGGCCAGCTTCTCCTCCAGCTATTCCTGCCTCCAAATGGGTTGGTGGGAGGAGCTGGTCCTACAGAAAGAATACAGGTCTGTTTTAAAAAGTAAAGTTAAAACGTGGTTAAGGTTTATTGACGATTTGTTTTTAGTCTGGCTCGGGACCGTGTCAGATGCAGAGAAATTTGACAAGTTTGAATAACAATGACATGAACTTGGAATTTACTGCAACCATTAGCCCCACTACAGTTGTTTTTCTTGATGTAGAGATATATTTAAAAAATGGACAGATTGAAACTAGAGCACATAGAAAACCCACAACGGGAAATTCAGTATTGCATGCAACAAGTGCTCATGCTCAACATCTAATTCAAAGTATTCCGTACGGGGAAATGATTAGTTTGAAATGCATCTGCAGTAATTGAGAAGAAGTGACATTAGTGCAAAAGGCGACCTGGACCAGGTTTCTGGAGAGGGGATACACAAGTAAATGTATTGATGCAGCCATTTCCAAAAGCCAAAAAGTATCAAGGGCAGACCTCATCAAACCAAGTCAACCGCAAAGACTCTCACCAATACAACCGGCTAACATAGACAAAACGGAAAGTAAGGGCAAGACATTTAGATTAAGAATGAGATTTACCAGACAACAGAAGGAAATCTATTGAATTATTCATAGAAACTGGCCAATCATACCTAATAATCCAATCATAGGCCACATGTTGCCCGCTAAACTAGCCATTAAATACAGTAAGGCCCCCTCTATAAAAGATGATTTGGTACAAAACAACCCAAATGATGAAAAGGGTTTTGGAAATGTAAATCTTGCAAAAGCCCGCCAACATGGTATTTCTAAATCATCATACACAACCCCGTTTAGCAAAGAGGAGAAAACCATTAACAAAGCTCTAACATGTAAAACCGACCACATCGTGTGTGTTCTCGAGTGCCCCTATTGTTTAAGGTATGTGGGAAGTACGAAACTACAGGGGCACAAAAGAATATTACAACACATTCGAGCCATAAAAAATAAAGACCAAATGTCTCGACATTTCAGTGAGAAACAAGACTCAAATCCCATCAACCTGAACTACTTTCTAAAAACACAATACCAATCAATCAAAAGGGGTGGCAACAGAGAGAAGGCCCTATGTAGATTAGAGACAACATACATTCAGGAGTTAGACTCCAAACAGCGTGGGAGTCTTAATATGACTGAGGACCTGTACACTTGTTTACACTTGTTTATAAATTTTAAAAGGGCAGTGTAGACAACATGTAGTATGAAGCTTGGAGGTATAAAGTTATATGGTCCACAATCTGCTTAAAGTACTTCTACTGAACAGTCACAACAATCATGTTCTTAATTGCATAATGATCATTTTAACCTTTTTTATCTACTTTTTTAACACTAAGGTGATGTCTTAGCACTTGTACTTTTTAGAAGCTTATTAATTGTTTTGCACTGGAGTGGCAAATGTTTACATAGAGATAACAGCGGATGTAACCATTATGGAAAGCACTTTAGTTAAGGTTCAGAACAGATTAAGTTTGAACAAATGAAATGAATACGTACTGTATTTTGCACAATATGCACAAATGTACGCATTATGCACTTTATTAGGATACTCTGTGTTTTAATTGTATTTAAAGTGTTTAGTGTTTACAATCTAAATATGTTTTTATTGTGAGCATTACTGATTCAATGTTAATAACAGGTATTTAAACCAGTATTAGCCTTTAATATGGCACAAATCAAGTGAAATAGCAGATTACAAGAGACATCGTGATATAAAAATTCCTAACTAAATGTGACAAAGCCTAAGCCAATGAAAAACTATAATGTAACATCAACAACAGTATGTTCTCTATGTCTAGAGCCACCATATATGTTACCTGTGCACTTGTCACTTTAAATATGGAAAGAAAAATGGGATGAAAATCATGTGCTGATATATGAGCGCGTCATGTGATCAAGGCCCTCCGGGGCTGAAACACGTCATGGTTGTCATTCTGTGAAAATAAAATAATTCACTAGCGCTAAATCTGTGGTCCATGCTCCATTCTTTCGTTCAAACGGCCAGTGGCAATTGGAGTACTTTGGATGAAAAGACCATAGGTTTTAGGGGTGTTATAGTTACCTAGACATACAAAACCATTTAAATTCCCCCGTTATAGTTAGTTGTACTAACTATAACTCGCGCGCCTGCAATCCACTGCTGATAATGTAACATATTACATCATTCATGACATGGTCAGTAACATCACTGATGACATCACTAATAATATCTCAAATGACAGCGCTGATGACATCACTAATGACATCATCCAGTGAATGTGGTTTGGTTCGATATTTAAATATGTATTATATATATAGCAATCTGCATTGAATAATGCGTGGATGTATAAGTGTCTGTATGGAGCATTTAGTAGCACTCTGATTGACTGTCTAAGTGACGAATTTAAAGTGTCTCACTAAATATATGGGATACTGATTAAACTGTGTAAATATCTGTTTCACTGTATCTCTTGTTGTGTAAACTACTACATAAGTTGGTTTCTACCTCAAAGTATATATTACTATTAATTAGTTAAGTGAGTATCTGTATGGGATAGTGAATGTATTTGTGGTTGGGTGAGAGGTGTGTGACTGTCAAAAAAATTGTAAATAGTTCATTTAGTAGTTATATGAGTTTAATACTGCACATGGAAACACTTGTTTGGGTGAGTGAATCTCTTTATGGGTGTGGTGATGAGTAAATATTTGAAATATAAAAGGCAGTGTATGTGAGACTTGTTGTTTTTAAATAAGTATACATGAGACTCAGCGATTGTATGAGTGACTGTATTGAAAACTGTATACCTGTAATAGTGATTTTATAGCACACTTAGGGGCAGATTTATGTTAACTGGCGCATCCCCAGGGATGCGCAAGTTAACATGCGCCACAGTGCGCCACAGCTCCGCCAGCCATGGTGCGCCGCATTTATAATGCGGCGCACCATGGTGCAAAAACGGCACAGATGCGTGACGCATCTGTGCCGGAAATGTGGCGCATTGCTGGAGTTGCGTCGCAAGCGCGACGCAGCTCCATCAAGGCTCGGGGGTGCCCCATTTTAACAATGCTGCGTCAAGACCTACACCTGCTTCAAGCAGGTGCAGGCTTTTGACGCTGCATTGGCTTAAAAGTGACTGAGTGAAATCTCATAGATTTCACTCAGCCACTTTTGCGAGGCGCACCTGCCCCGGAACGCCCACCCTGCGCCGGAACGCCCACAAGCGGCGCAGGGCTTTACAACGTGACGCATCTGCCTAGGTGCATCACGTTGTAAATCGTTCGTAGGGATGCGCCACGTTTACGCCGCCTTGCGTGACGCAACAGCGGCGTAAACGTGGCACAAGGGCCTCATAAATCTGCCCCTAAGTATAAGCTATTATCTATATGAATAAATAATGGGTTTTTTATACGTGTGTAGCTTAGTAAATGTAAGTATGATCAATTGTTTGAATAAGTGTGTAGGATGACTGCATAAGTGAATAGGATGTGTGCTGGTGTGTAATGTTGATGTAAGTGTATAAGCATATTTGATAATGTTCAATTGATCTTTGTTAGCATGTATCAGTGAATCTATAGGGCAGTGTTTAGATGTGTGTGTAGATGTAGGAATCGCTTAGTGGGTTTTGACAAACTTGTATTGGTGTGTCAATGGTTTCAAACATGGTACTCCATATTTTATAATGAGTGTTGAAAGTGTTTTGCTACTGTATGATGAGGTGTATCAGATTGTCACATGGATGATGTCATTAGTGATGTCATTTGAGATGACATCAGTGATGTCATCAGTGATTTCACTGACCATGTCACGAATGATGTAATATGCTACATCATCAGCAGGGGATTGCGGGCGCACGAGTTATAGTTAGTAAAACTATCTATAACGGGGGAATTTCAATGGTTTTCTACAAGTGAAATGTCTAAGTAACTATAACACCCCTAAAACCAATGGTTTTTTCTGTGAATTTCAAAGGTTTTTTAAAGGCTAATTCCTAACTATAACATATTGAAAACCTATGGTTTTATTTAGTGAATTTCAAAGGTTTTTTAAATGATAGTTTTTGAATATATTTATTGTTGTTTTTTTAAATATTTTTTAACTAAATGTTTTAAATCTTTTTATTTTTAGATATGCTATTTTTTAAATTACATTACACATATTTTTTATAATATATATTTTCTTAAATAAAAATATTTTTATTAAATATTTTATATTGTTTGTAATATACTTAAATTATTTTTATGTATTTATTTTCCTTTTTTTGGAGTCACGCACCCTAAGCGCACCCTGCTTGTTCACTGCGCGAAACGTGTCTGACATTTTAGGATTGCTGTATAGGATCCGCCTAGGGTGTGGAACGAGTATGACTTTTCCAACGCGGTTGCCATGCGACTTGTACGCGACTCCTGGCACATACGTGAGATGTACGAATTACGTGACATGACGGACGCACAGTAGCGCATGACGTCATATGCGTATCGGACGCGGTGGGTGCACGACTCCTGCAAATTTTGTTTAATGTTCAAAAACTTATATATATATATTTAATATAAATATTAAGACAAGACATTATCTGAGGTAATTATAAAAATAATATTCTTTAACTTTCTAAAAAAGTACATCACTTTTAAATGCCATTTCGCAAAGTTGCGCTGGGTGCGAGCTGGGTGCGTGCTGAGTGCGCGCATCCTACGTGTACACCATGTGACTTCAAAAAAAGAGATTTGGTTGGTTTATTAGACTTCCTATTGAAAATATTAAAGGACCCCACCCATTTCAATCAATCTTCTTAGACCTTTTCTTAGGGAAAGACCTGCTAAGGAGAACTGCTGTTTCTTCCTGATTGAGAACAGATTATCCAGATTTCACAATGACTACAAACCAACCATCTTCCATGGAATCAGAGCATTCTACAACAGAGGAATTTGTTCCAGAACCTCCCCCTCGAGAGAGATACACATGTATTGTGTGGAAATTTTTCACGTTTCCTCCAGGGCAGAAGAAAATTAATGCCACAAAAGTTACTTTTAAAATTTGCAAGACAGTGCTGTCTAGGGGAGACCCTATGAAGAAATACTCGTGTGGAACAGCGAGTATGCGAAAACATCTTGAAACTCGACACCCAGTCAACTTTGCAATGGAGGAAATGAGACGATTGAGAGAAAATCCTGCTCAACCACCGGCTGTTCCAAGTACATCTGGAGCAACCCCATCAACATCTTCATCTCCTCCAGATATCCGTCACCAATTTGGGAAACTTCGGATGACTTTTACTAAATGCAAGCGTCTCATTGCGTATGGGGAGCAGTCAGTGGATCTGGTGTGTCGAGCCGTGTACAACCACCGTTGTGAGTTTCCTTTTTTTCTCTCCTCCTAGTTTTTAGTTCTGTTTTTCCAATTCTCATTTTTTCCCTTTTTAAAAAAAAATACAACATTGTTAAAAAATCCCCCAAAAAATACAAAACAACAAAAAGAAAAAAATAGTTATTTTCAGAACTAACTACTTTGGTTAAAGAAAGAGCTAAACTAGTATGCTAATGTGTGAAAGTTTAGATGAATGTTGTGTAGTGCATAATTGACTGAAAAAATACATTTGTGATGAATTACCATTTAGAGAATTTGGAGTCCACGGAAACCCTCTCCCTCCTGGATGCCTTATCTGCTTGTGGGCTACAACAGTGAGTAAAGGGGGCTACCCACCAGGCGGGTCATACGCTTGACGGGATCTTTTCGAATGACGGGAGGCTGACTGTCAAAGACCCGTTTCCTCTCTCGTGGTCCGATCACTTTGCCGTCCCGATAGAATTGACCTTTACCTCCACGAATAGTAAAGCTAAGGATGGGAGTAAAATGGAATCTCGGAGAAATTTTAAAAATATTTCTAATGATTCACTTGCCCCGAGGATCCCTAGTGAGGCTATTTCCCGGGAGGAAGATGTAGGCATGGCGGTACATCAACTAGAAACCGCTGTCATAATAGCAATGGATGAGCTGGCCCCGGCCTAGCTGCGTTATTGCGCCAGGAAAAGGCCATCGGCCCCCTGGTTTTCTGAGTCACTAAGGCTTCTTAGGCAGGGAGTCAGGAGACAGGAACACCTCTGGCGGGCTTCCTGGGACCTTAAGGACAAAGTAGCTCATAAAACATTATTGAGGAGGTATAAGGCTGAGGTTATCAGAACCAAGCAGGAATATTTTACAACTCGTACCACCTCCCTGTCCTCTCCGAAAGAGCTTTTTAAAATCGTGGACTCTCTCACCTCCCTGCAGATGTCTGACCCCGTCATTGGGTCACAACAGCTCTGCAACGACATTGGCCAATTTTTTCAATCAAAAATTGGGGATATCTATGCTGCGTTAGAGTTGCAGAAGACATCATTATCCATTTCCCCCCCTTCCCTCTCCCCCCTTTATTGGTGGCTGAGGTTTCTTTACAGGGTAGTCTGTGTAGCTTTCCTCCCCTTTCTCTTTCAGACCTGGAGAATCTTCTCAGCAGGATCAAGTCGGGCTCCCCGCTAGACCCCGGCCCCCTCAAGCTCCTAAAGCAGTGCAAGGAGACTCTGCTGCCGCCACTCTTGGAGATCATGAATAGGGCGATGAGGGACGGTATTTTTCCATCGCAGTGGAAGAGGGCAGTGGTGAAACCACTGCTGAAAAAACCCACGTTGGATCCGGGGGTGCTAAAAAATTTCCGCCCCATTTCCTAGCTCCCAGCCCCTGCAAAGATGCTGGAAATACATCTGAACCAGCATCTCACAGCCTTCCTGGAAAACTCCAATCTTTTTGATCATTCGCAGCATGGTTTCAGGAGGGGGCACAGTACGGAGTCTGCCCTCACCATTGTGCTCGACAACATCCTGGATCTCACAGCTGCGTTTGACACCCTCTCTCCCTCGGTATTAACATCTCGACTGAGGGAGATAGGGGTGGAGGGGTCTGCACTTAGCCTACTGACCTCCTTTCTTGATCGGAGAGAACAGAGAGTCAAGCTGGGAGAGTTTCTATCTCCATCCCTTCCTGTACACTGTGGGGTTCCTCAGGGATCGGCATTAAGTCCGACCCTCTTCAACATCTATGTAACCCCACTGGCTAGGCTTATTAGATCTTTTGGGATGGAGGTAGTCTCCTATGCCGACGACACGCAGATTCTGGTGTCTCTTGCCCAGTCTGTTACTCTGACTGCCTCCAATTTTAGACTATGCATGGAGGCAGTCGCCCAATGGATGATCAGCAATTCATTGAGGCTTAACGGCGAGAAGACAGAGATTCTGGTGTTCGGCGGAAAGGAGGAGATATGGTCGGCGGAATGGTGGCCCACTTCGTTGGGAGCCTGTCCAGCACCTACGGGCCTGGCTAAGAATTTGGGAGTCCTGATCGACCCCTCGCTTAGCATGCAGCAGCAGGTGAACAGAACAATTGCCACCTGCTGGGGTGTTAGCCACATTCTAAGGAAGATCAAATACTACCTGTCCCCGCAAGCGAGAAAGCAAGTCGTGGTAGCCCTCATAGGGTCGAGATTGGACTACTGTAACGCGCTGAATGCAGGGATCAACAAGGGCCTGCTGCAGAGTTAACAAATGGTTCAGAACACCGCAGCGAGGTTTGTTTTAGACCTGCCCAGACGTTCATCAGCCACCGCTGCTAGGAAACTCCTTCATTGGCTCCCGATGGAGGACAGGATTCTTTTTAAAATTCTCTGCCTGACATATGGAGCCTTGGCGAGAAATAGGCCGGGAGGAATAGGAGACGTTTTGGTCCCATATAGCCCTTCCAGAAATTTACGCTCTGCCAAGAAGTCTCTGCTACGAGCGCCCCGCATTCGTAGAGCTAAGTGGGGGGGCAGAGCTTTCTCGAGTCTTGTGCCTAAATGGTGGAACACCCTACCGGATGAAATTAAGTCCCTGCCTACTATGCAAGCCTTCAGAAAGGCTTTGAAGACTCGTCTTTTTGCCAAAGCCTACCTGTAGTTTTTGTCTCTGCCTTTTTTTGAGGACTTTTGTCTGTTAGGCGCCTTGATGCCTTTGTGTTTTAGCTGCTCATTATAAGTTGTTTTTCATTTCATTCATTTTTTTTCATTCATGTGTGGTGAATGCATAGGTTCAGAATTATGAGGAAGTGCTGCAGCATGACACTGTAAACTGTTTAATTACAGCATGTTGTGGTACATCCGAAGCACAGGGATGCAACATATGTATATAAATATGTTGCAGGTCTGTGCTTTGTCTGTGCAGGTCTGACTCATTGTCTGTGAAATTGCTCTCCCACCCTCGCAGCTCCACCATTAAGTGAGGTGCCCCTGCACTCTTGAGTGTTGGTGATCGAGGCCCTCCTCCACCCTCAGGTTTCCCTGCGCCTCATCCCTGGTGGTCCAGTGGACCTCTGTCTCCTTTCTTTCTTTCTTTCTGCTCCTTCACTCGTTTTTCTCCCCTTTCTATCTTTCACCTTTCTGCACCTCTGCTCTTTTGCGCCTTATTTCTGCCCATTTTCCCTTTCTCTCCCTCTGCTCCTTCACTCGTTTTTTCCCCCTTTCTATCTTTCACCTTTCTGCACCTCTCCTCTTTTGTGCCTTATTTCTGCCCATTTTCCCTTTCTCTCCCTCTGCTCCTTCACTCGTTTTCACTCGTTTTTCTCCCCTTTCTATCTTTCACCTTTCTGCTCTTTTCTGCATCTCTGCTCTTTTGTGCCTTATTTCTGCTTATTTTCCCTTTTTTCTTTATACCTTCTTTCCTCCCTTTACCTTTCCCCGCCGCTGCTGCCCCTGCGGCCCCTCCCCCCAGGGCGACCGGACCAATCCAGCTCCCCTCCCCGCTCCCGCCTCCCAGCTGTCCAGCCCTCCCCGACCCCTACTTAATGGCGGCCACTGCGGGGACAGGCGAGCAAGACCACTGACTCATTGTCAGTGAAATTGCTCTCCCACCCTCGCAGCTCCACCATTAAGTGAGGTGCCCCTGCCCCTGCACTCTTGAGTGTTGGTGATCGAGGCCCTCCTCCACCCGCAGGTTTCCCTGCGCCTCATCCCTGGTGGTCCAGTGGACCTCTGTCTCCATTCTTTCTTTCTGCTCCTTCACTCGTTTTTCTCCCCTTTCTATCTTTCACCCTTCTGCACCTCTACTCTTTTGCGCCTTATTTCTGCCCATTTTCCCTTTCTCTCCCTCTGCTCCTTCACTCGTTTTCTCCCCTTTCTATCTTTCACCTTTCTGCACCTCTGCTCTTTTGTGCCTTATTTCTGCCCATTTTCCCTTTCTCTCCCTCTGCTGCTTCACTCGTTTTCACTCGTTTTTCTCCCCTTTCTATCTTTCACCTTTCTGCTCTTTTCGGCATCTCTGCTCTTTTGTGCCTTATTTCTGTTTATTTTCCCTTTTTTCTTTATACCTTCTTTCCTCCCTTTACCTTTCCCCGCCGCTGCTGCCCCTGCGGCCTCTCCCCCCAGGGCGACCGGACCAATCCAGCTCCCCTCCCCGCTCCCGCCTCCCAGCTGTCCAGCCCTCCCCGACCCCTACTTAATGGCGGCCACTGCAGGGACAGGCGAGCAAGACCACTGACTCATTGTCAGTAAAATTGCTCTCCCACCCTCGCAGCTCCACCATTAAGTGAGGTGCCCCTGCCCCTGCACTCTTGAGTGTTGGTGATCGAGGCCCTCCTCCACCCGCAGGTTTCCCTGCGCCTCATCCCTGGTGGTCCAGTGGACCTCTGTCTCCTTTCTTTCTTTCTGCTCCTTCACTCGTTTTTCTCCCCTTTCTATCTTTCACCTTTCTGCACCTCTGCTCTTTTGCGCCTTATTTCTGCCCATTTTCCCTTTCTCTCCCTCTGCTCCTTCACTCGTTTTCACTCGTTTTTTTACCCTTCATATCTTTCACCTTTCTGCACCTCTGCTCTTTTGTGCCTTATTTCTGCCCATTTTCCCTTTCTCTCCCTCTGCTCCTTCACTCGTTTTCACTCGTTTTTCTCCCCTTTCTATCTTTCACCTTTCTGCTCTTTTCTGCATCTCTGCTCTTTTGTGCCTTATTTCTGCTTATTTTCCCTTTTTTCTTTATCCCTTTCTTCCTCCCTTTACCTTTCCCCACCGCTGCTGCCCCTGCGGCCCCTCCCCCCCAGCGCGACCGGCCCAATCCAGCTCCCCTCCCCGCTCCCGCCTCCCAGCTGTCCAGCCCTCCCCGACCCCTACTTAATGGCGACCACTGCACCGAAGGCGCGTCAAAGGCAAGCATGTCTGCGCATGTCTGGGACCCGTCCGCGACCAGCACCAGGAACCCTGGACCTCCGCTCCGCCAACACTACGACCCAGCAGAACTCCACGCACTCAACCCAGGCTGCAACAACAACTGCAAGCTAGCATCACCAACCGACACCCATGGACCCTTCAACTGTCACCGCTGCCGGCACACCTGCAGCACCACCAAGAACACGGATCCAGCACAACCCGCCCACAAGAACACAACCGAACCAAAGACCCTGCAATGCATCCTCCTCAACGTCCGATCCCTCCACAAACACGCTACTGAAATCTGGGACCTCCTCGACAGCACCACCCCAGACGTAGCATTCTTCACCGAAACCTGGACCAACACCACCTCGGGACCGGACATCGCCATCGCCATCCCCCAAGGATACAAGATTTCCAGGAAGGACCGCCCCACCCACCCAGGAGGAGGAATCGCCATCGTCCACAAATCCAGCCTCCGCCTGAGCACACTCCCTGACGAGTCCACAGAACTGATGGAACACCTTCACTTCAAGATACTGGCCAGCCCCACTGCCGCCCTCCGAGGAACCCTCATCTACCGACCCCCTGGACCCCGCGGACCCTTCGCCAACTCCATCACGGACATTATCTCCCCGCAGGCCATCGCATCCACCAACTACACCCTGCTGGGAGACCTCAACTTCCACCTCGACAATCAACTGGACCCCAACACCACATGCCTCATGGACAACCTCAACAACATTGGACTCCGCCAGATCGTGACCGAGCCCATGCACTCAGCAGGACACACCCTCGACCCCCTCTTCACTACAGGAAACTCCATCACCTTCAGCCACACCATTGAACTCCCATGGACCGACCATCGTTGCGTCCACTTAACCTTCAGAACACCCACCATCCACAGACACCAGCACCTGCTTCCACAAAGAAACTGGACCAAAATCACCGATGACCAGCTCACCTCCTCACTCAACAACTCCACCCCAACCATCGCGGAAAACAATGACCCCAACACCGCAGCCCGAACCCTGCATAGATGGATCTCGGACAGCACCAACGCCATAGCCCCCCTCAAGAAAAACAACAATACCCGTGCCAAGAAAGCCAGATGGTTTACCACCGAACTTCGAGAGTCCAGGCGCACATGCCGCCGCCTCGAAAAGGCTTGGAGAAACACCAAATCCACAGAAGCCCACAAAAACTTCAGAGCCGCCACCAACGCCCACCATCAACTCATCAGAGAAACAAGGAAAAAGGCGATTGAAGACAGAATCTCCACCCACGCACACAACAGCAAGGAACTCTTCAGCATCATCAAGGAGTTCGGCCAACCTATTAGCTAGTCTACCGACATCCCTCCCTCACAAGACCTCTGCGACAAACTCAGCATCTTTTTCCACCACAAAATCAAGAGCATCTACGACAACTTCGACGAAGACAACCAACACACTGAACCCTCACCAACCACCCCGACACCCGGAAACCAGCGATTAATGACTGGACAGCCCTCACCCCCGAAGACACACTGAAGACAATGAAGTCAATCCACTCAGGGGCCCCCACGGACCCCCTGCCCCGACCACATCTTCAACAGAGCCGCCAATACCATCGCACCCATGCTCCGCCAAACCATCAACCGCTCCCTGGCGACCGCCTCGTTCCCCGACAACTGGAAACACGCCGAGGTCAACCCCCTCCTAAAGAAACCCTCAGCGGACTCCACCGACCTCAAAAACTACAGACCTATCTCCCTGCTCCCGTTCCCAGCGAAAGTCATCGAGAAAGCCATCAACAGCCAACTCGCCACATTCATTGAAAAACACAACATCCTCGACTCCTCCCAATCCGGCTTCAGAAAAAACCACAGTACGGAAACCGCCCTCCTCGCCGCAACAGACGACATCCGCACCTTACTGGACAAAGGAGAAACAGTAGCCCTCATCCTCCTCGACCTATCAGCGGCGTTCGACACAGTCTCCCACTGCACCCTAATACGCAGACTCTACGATGCAGGAATCCAGGACAAGGCCTTCGACTGGATCTGCTCCTTCCTCTCCGGCAGGACGCAGCGGGTCAGACTCCCCCCTTTTCTCTTGGACCCCACACCTACCACCTGCGGAGTCCCCCAGGGCTCCTCCCTCAGCCCGGCGCTCTTCAACGTCTACATGGCTACACTTGCCCCCATCGTCAGAACCTACGGAGTCAACATCGTGTCATATGCAGACGACACCCAGCTCATCCTCTCCATATCCAACAAGCCCAACACCGCCAGACGCAACTTTCGAGAAGGCATGGAAGCCATCGCCAAATGGATGAAAAACAGCTGCCTACAACTAAACACCAACAAAACAGAAGTACTCATCATAGGCCCAAACCCCGATGCCTGGAGCGACACCTGGTGGCTCACCGCCCTCGGAAACCCGCAACCCCCACAGACCACGCACGCAACCTGGGAATCATCCTGGACTCCGAGCTCAAAATGGACCGCCAGATCAACTCTGTCTCATCTTCCTGCTTCCACACCCTCCGCCTCCTTCGTAAGACCTTCAAATGGATCCCCCTCGAACACCGAAAGACAGTCACTCACGCCCTGGTCACCAGCAGACTCGACTACGGCAATGCACTCTACGCCGGAATGAACAAAAACCTCATCCGCAAGCTACAGAACATCTAGAACGCCGCCGCAAGACTGGTCCTCAACCTGCCAAAACACTGCCACATCTCCTAGCACCAGCGCACCCTCCACTGGCTCCCCGTCGAGGCGAGAATCACCTTTAAGATGCTCACCCACGCACACAAGGGCCTCCACGGCACCGGACCAGCATACCTGAACAGCCGACTCAAATTCCACGCACCCCAAAGGACCCTACGATCAGCCCAGCTTTCCTACGCCGTGGTCCCCTGCGCCAGAAAGACCAGATCGGGAGGCCGCTCCTTCTCCTTCCTTGCGGCCAAAGCATGGAACGCCCTTCCGCTCCACCTCAGACAGACAACATCGCTCCCCATCTTCGCAAGAAACCTCAAAACCTGGCTCTTCGACAGACCCCCTCCTTGATGGAATGGAACCTGTACCCCCCCCATCCACCCCACCCCTAGTGCCTTGAGACCCTTACAGGGAGTAGTCGCGCTTTAACAAGCTCCTGATTCATTGATTGATTGCTTCTGCTCAGCTGCTTAAACTGCAGCCATGTGGTGAAACGGGCACCCTTGCACCATCGTGCAAGGATGTCCGTGTCATGTGGAGATTGTTTTTGTGCAGAAAGGGACACCTTCCTGTTGGTAGGCAAAAACAAAGTTTTTAGGGTCATCAGTCACTGACCATGATGTAATATATGAGGTCATAGGCAGTGCATTGCAGGGGCATACGTTAGCTCAGATAACAATAACTTCTGACTTTCAATGCTTTTGGACTAGTGAAATGTGAGCCTAACTATAATGTCCCTATATTCTTTGTTTTTTCGGTGAATTTCTAAGGTTTTTTTAATTTCATGTCCTACCTTTCATTTGTTATTTATAATTGTATTTCCTACCTATATTGTCCCTGTAACATTTTCTTTTTTAATGAATTTGTATGGTTTATTAGTTTTTTTTTCATTTTTGGAGTTGTGGACCCATTGCGACTGGTTCTAGGGATTGGTCAAGACTTCTGTGAGATTTTAGGCAGTATTGGAAGAGATATATAGACAGTTTTAAGGTTTGGTTTAAGGTAAGTGGTTTACTAATCAAGTAATAAAGGTAGTGTAATTATAGAGAAATTATCTTACAAAGGTCGTTTTAATCCATTTTTGGGAGTCCCGATGCTGTCACAACCCGTGCCTTCACATATTACCAGTGCCTCGCAAGAAGGTGACTCCGGCGTATTTTTGGTAGTAGTAAAATACTAAGTAAGAAGTTTACTATTAAAGTAATAAATTGAGAAAAAAATTAAAGGTTGCTTTCATTAATTTTTAGGAGTCACAATATCACTGCAATGTGAGCACAATGGCGTTGTGACTCCCATGTGTTACAGGAACAGATGGATTTGATTGATTAAAGAGCATTCTATCATTAGTAGTGAACGGTCCTACCCTTTTCCTCCATCTTTTAGGTGTGGTTTTGTTTTTCACACCTTTGTATTGCTAATAATTTTGTTCATTTTTTGGTATTTTACACTGTAATTTTGGACACAAAGATGGCATCTGCTGCTCCAGAGAACCCAGAAAAGCATCCCAACTCTTTGAAAGAAGAACCTGTTAGGCCTTAGAAGGAGGGCATAGAATGGCAGTTCTTCTCCATTCCTACAGGAGAAAAAAAGTGAATGTAGGCAAAGCCACCTGCATAATCTGCAACAAAATTCTTTCAAGAGGTTCTGAGAGGAAATACTCATGCAGAACATCTAGCATGATGAAGCACCTTTGGACCATGCACTCCACCTGTCTTGCACAAGCCAAATTAGAAAGAGACAGGAGTCAGGAAGAAATATCTGCTGGAGACAGTACACAAGCAGGTACCTCACCTGATTCTGCACTTTCTTCGGATGTTCCAGCCAGTGTCCCAGAGTTTTTGGGTGTGGAACAATTTTGTCTAAAGTGCAATTATTTTATCCAGTTTTCTTTAAATAAAAAACACTAAAACAATTGTTATAAAATACCAATTTTTAAATAAAAAAACAATGGTTCTTCTTAGAACCACCAATTCTGGTTTAGGAAAGAATAAGTATATGTATGTTTGTAACAGTGTGAATATGTCGTGTTTTGTCTGTCCATGTGCATAGATGAGTGACTGGGTGTATAAGTGACTCTATGAGTAAATGAGTGCATGTGTAAATGTCTGCATCTGTTAGTGAGTGGATGTGAGAGCTATGGGTGAGAAAGTTCATGTGGGAGTGGCTGTATGGGTGACTGAGTGCATACAGAAGTGGCTCTATGGGTGAGTAAAAGGGTATGCAAGTAGTTGTATAGGTGAAAGAATTGAGTATTAGTGACTGAGTGGGTGTGTAGTGGATGTGAGTGAGTCAGTCAGTCAGCAAGTGGTAGATGGAACACTACCCCACGCCGCACGGCCCACGAGCTGTAGACGCGGCTCTCACCCAGCGCCACAGGTCCTTCCCTGACCTTGGTGCCCCCTCGCTGCTGCTCGCTCTTTTCCCCGTTTTGCATTTTCTTTTCCCCTCTGTGCCCAGCTTTCAGTGTTCTGCATTTCTACTGTCCATTACGGTTTAGTGCTTATTTTTTTGTAAAGTTGGTTTATTGCGCCTTGTATTTTTGTCACTGTTCCCCTGGTGTGATCCCCCTCCACTCCCCGCTCCCGCCGCTGCTCCCTCGCGACCCCACCCCTTTTCCTTCTGTCAACCCCATAGGCCCCCCCGCTCCCGCCTCCCAGCTGCTCCACCCTCCCACTTGGCCTTAAATGGAACCCGCGCGTATGCGCAGCGTTCATGCGCAGTGGGCGCGCCGATTGTGCGCCGAAGGCTTGCCAAAGGTAAGCCTGTCTGCGCCCGTCCGCACCTGGACCGCACCCAGCGCCAGGAGCCCTGACCCCCGACGACACCAGCCCACACGACGGACCTACGACGCCGCCACCCTCAATGCACTCAAACCCGATATGTACCCCGCCTGCCACAGAGCCACCCCGATTCGCACCCACGGACCCTTCAGCTGCCAAGCCTTCAAATTCACCTGCCTCCGGACCTGCACCGCACCCAAAAGACCAGGCAGCAGCAGCAACCACCTCAAGTGCATCCTGCTCAACACCCACTCCGTCCACAGACACGCCGTCGAACTCTGGAACCTGCTCGACACAACATCACCAGACGTCGCCTTCCTCACGGAAACCTGGATGAACGCCTCCTCAGCGCCTGACATCGCCATAGCCATCCCAGACGGATACAAGATCACCCGGAGGGACCGCAACAACGAGACCGGAGGAGGCATCGCCATCGTCCACAGGAACACCATCCGCATCACGACCGACTCCAACAACACCGTCACCGCCGCCGAGCACCTCCACTTCCAGATATATACCGACCCCAAGACCTTCCTCAGAGGCACCCTCATCTACAGACCCCCGGGACCACGCACCCAATTCAGCGAAGACTTCGCAGACTTCATCAGCCCACAAGCTCTCCCCTCCACTGACTACATCCTCCTAGGGGACCTCAACTTCCACCTGGAGAACACCAAGGACCGCAACACCACCACCCTGCTGGACAACCTCACCAACCTCGGACTCAAGCAACTGGTGAACACCCCCACCCACTACGCCGGCCACACGCTTGATCCCGTCTTCTCCTCCAGCATGCACATCTCCTTCAGCCACTCCACCGGACTTCACTGGACGGATCACAGCTGCGTCCACTTTAGCTTCAGAAAAACCACGACTCACCACCACCCGCAACAGGCTCCTCGCAGGAGCTGGAGCAAGATCACCACCGACCAGCTCACCACCTCCCTCAGCCTGAGTGCTCCCACCAGTGCAACGGACCCCAACGAAGCAGCCCGCACCTTCACACAGTGGCTCACTATCTGCGCCGATGACCTCGCTCCACTGAAGAACCCTCCCAGCAGACCTGGCAGTAAGAAAGCCTCCTGGTACACCGACAAACTCAAAACATCCAAGAAAAACTGCCGCACCCTCAAAAAAGCCTGGCGCCACGACCAGACCACAGAAAACATAACTGCCCTCAAGAGCGCCACCCGCAAACACCACCAGCTGATCCGCACCACCAAAAGGACAACATACAAAGAACGACTGGACAACAGCACCCACAACAGCAAGGAACTCTTCAGCATCGTCAAAGAGTTCTCCAACCCCAATGCCAGAAACAACGACATCACACCCTCGCAAAACCTCTGCGACTCACTCGCCACCTTCTTCCACCGCAAGATCGCCGACATACACAACAGCTTCGGAACACAGACCACGCACCCAACCACCGAACCAACGCCCCCCCACCACTACCCTCTGCAACTGGACCCCGGTCAGCACCAAAATCACCACCCGCACGATGAACACCATCCACTCCGGATCACCAACCGACCCCTGCCCCCACCATGTCTTCAACAAGGCCGACTCCATCATCGCACCCCAACTCCAGGACATCATCAACCTCTCCTTCAACACCGCCACCTTCCTGGAGAGCTGGAAGCACGCCGAGCTCAGTGCCCTCCTGAACAAACCAACAGCGGACCCCACCGACCTCAAGAATGTTCGCCCCATCTCGCTCCTCCCTTTTCCTGCCAAAGTCATTGAGAAGACCGTCAACAGACAGCACGCCGCCTTCCTCGAAACAAACGGATCCCTTGACCCTTCGCAGTTCGGCTTCTGAGCCAACCACAGCACCAAGACCACCCTCATTGCAGCCACCGATGACATCAGATCCCTGCTCGACAACGACGAAACAGCGGCCCTCATCCTCCTGGACCTATCTGCGGCGTTCAACACTGTCTGCCACCGCACCCTAGCACAATGCCTCAGCAACATCGGTATCCAAGGGAAGGCCCTGGAGTGGATCATCTCGTTCCTTGCCGGAAGAACCCAGAGAGTCCACCTCCCCCCGTTCAGATCCGAGGCCATCGAAGTCATCTGCGGTGTACCACTAGGATCCTCACGGTATACAACGTTTAGCACGCATTTTTTACCACGCACTACCATTACAACGCAGGCATTACCACGCATACCATTACAACGCATTGCGCTGGGGGGCGCTCTAGGATAGGGAATAAGTTTAATTTTATATCCAACACCTTCCCTAGTGTCCACGGGGACTGGAGTTGGAATATAAAATTATACTTACCACTATCCAGCACCTCAAAGCGCTATGCGTTGTAATGGTATTCGTTGTAAATACCGCGTTGTAAAGGTATGCGTGGTAATAGTATGCGTGCTAACGTCATACATCCATCCTCACTCAGCCCCACCCTCTTCAACGTATACATGAGCCGCCTCGCAACCATTGCACGCCAACACAACCTCAACATCATCTCCTACGACGACGACACCCAGCTGATCCTCTCCCTCACCAACGACCCCGCCACCGCCAGAGCCAGCCTACACGAAGGGATGAAAGACGTCGCCGAGTGGATGAAGAACAGCCGCCTGAAACTGAACTCAGACAAGACGGAAGTCCTCATCCTGGGATCATCGCCCTCCACCTGGGACGACTCCTGGTGGCCCCCTGCCCTGGGCACCACCCCCAAGCCAACGGACCATGCAAGAAACCTGGGCTTCATCCTGGACTCCTCCCTCACGACGATCAGACAAGTCAACGCTGAGTCGTCATCGTGCTTCAAGACCCTGCGCATGCTCCGTAAGATCTTCCGATGGATCCCCACCGAAACCAGGAAGACGGTCACCCAGGCTCTCATCACCAGCCGACTGGACTACGGGAACACCCTCTACGCTGGACCCACTGCCAAACTACAGAAAAAACTCCAGCGCATACAGAACGCCTCCCCGCACGACTCATCCTGGGCATCCCTCGCCACAGCCACATCTCAACCCACCTGAGAGACCTGCACTGGCTCCCCGTCAACAAGAGGATCACGTTCAGACTCCTCACCCACACACACAAGGCTCTCCACGACATGGGCCCAAAGTACCTCAACAACCGCCTCACTTTCTACACGCCCACCCGCCAGCTACGATCGGCCAGCCTCGCCCTCGCCGCCATACCACGGATCCGCAGAGCCACCGCTGGAGGAAGATCCTTCTCCGACCTGGTGGCCAAGACATGGAACTCCCTCCCCATCCACCTACGGCTGACCCAGGACCCTCTCTCCTTCAGGAAACAACTCAAGACCTGGCTTTTCGAGCAGTAACGCCCCCCCCCCCCCCAAGCGCCTTGAGACCTTACTGGGTGAGTAGCGGGCTATACAAACATTTGCTGATTGATTGATTGATTGAAAGAATACAGTGGATAAATGACTGGTGTATAGTTGAGAGAGTGAGTGGGCATATGGGTGAGTGGGTGTATGTGGCTCTATGGATGAGTGAGTGAGTGAGTGTGTGTGTGTCAATGGCTGTATGGAAGACAGAATGGCTATGTGAGTGACTGTATGGGTGAGTGAATGTATGTGAAAGGGTATATGAGTGGCTGTGTGAGTGTATGTATGGATGTTGTCTGGGTGTGTTAGTGGCTCAATGGGTTAGTGAGTGGTCTGTGAGTGTCTGTATGATTGAGTGAGTATGTGTGAGTAGCTGCACCAATAAATGACTGGATGTGTCAGTGCCTATATGTATGTGTGAGTAGATGTGTGGATTACTGTATGTTTGAGTGAGTGTCTGTATGAGAGTGTGTATAGCTGATTGAGTGAGTGTGTGAGTGGCTAGATGGGTGTATGAGCAGCTGTATGGGTAAGTGGGTATGTGTATAGCTTATTGACTGGATGTATGACGTTACAACGCATACTTTTACCATGCATGCCTTTACAACGCGGTTTTTACAACGCATGCCTTTACAACGCATAGTGCTTTGGGGCGCTGGATAGTGAATAGTCTAATTTACTATTCCAACTCCAGTCCCCGTGGATAGTAGGGAAGGTATTGGATAGTAACGTAAACCTATTCCCTATCCTAGAGCGCCCCGCAGTGCGATGCGTTGTAATGGTTCGCGTTGTAAAAGTTGCGTCGTAAAGGCACTGCGTGGTAATAGTTGCGTTGTAAAGGATGTTTCCCGGATGTATGAGTAGCTATATGGATAAGTGACTAGATGTGTGAGTACCTTTATGGAATAGGTGAATTGATATATGAGTGACTGAATGTTTGTGTGAGTAGATATTTGGGTGATTGAGTGGGTTTTTAAATGGCTGTATGGGTGAGTGAGTAAGTATATGAGTAGTTGTATGGGTGAATGAACTGAATATGAGCGATTGAGTGGGTTTGGAGTGAATGTGGATATAAGTGAGTCAGTGTAGTAGTAGTGCATGGGTGAGTGAATGGGTGCTTGAGTGGTCAATAGGTGATTCAATGGATGCATGTGGGCCTGTATGGATTATTGAATTTCATACGTGACTGGCTAAATAGGTGAGTGATTGGGTGTGTCAGTGCTTTTATGGATGAGTGAGCGCCTATTTATGTACCTGTATGGTTGTGTGAGTGCTTGTATGGGTAAGTGAGTGCCTGTATGAGTGTCTGTATGGGTGAATGAGTGCATGTGTAAGCGGCTGTATAGGTGAATACGTGGCTGCATAAGTGTATGCATGGATTAGTGAGTGGGTACATGACTAGCTGTATGAGTTATTGTGTTTGCCATTGGCTATATCATGAGTGAGAGCCAAGGGGTTGTCTAAGGGGAGCTTTGCTCAGTGGTCCAGAACTTTGGCTACTTTATGAGCTCTCCTTTGAAACCTCAGGAGCAAGTTTTTCCTCATGTTAAATCTCATCATTTAACATTTGCAAATAGTTTACAAAGACTGAACACGGAATGCTGTCATTCACAGCATTAAAATAATCTTAGTAACAGTCATAGTCTCCAAGTAATTTCTATTCAGCATGCCAAGTCTTAAAGAGTTGCAGAAGTGCCAAATAAAAAAAGCTAGCTTTTCTTTGGTAAATTAGTTTTTTTTTTGAATGTTTCACCAAACCACCATCACATCCAACTATGGCATATTTCCCTTCTCCTTTGCTTTCTATTACATTCCTTTTGCATATATAGTGTTGATGTACTTCATAAAAGCATATGTCTTCTAAATATGGACTTCTTCTTGGATAGTACGTGTCTAACATACTTGATTTCACAATCTCTATACCGCCCGGTCAAACTCTGCTAAGTACTGAATTTCTTGAAAAGGCTTTAACACTCTGTTTCATGTACTTGCTAGGCCTAGACTTACTCAAACAATTTCCCTTGACTTTGAGAACAAAATGGCCGAGCTGAACAGGTTACAACATTATAGGATCCCATCTCCCTTTAGGAAAGCTTTTTCAAGGTGAAGCTGTATATCCTTAGATAGGATCTTTTCTGTAGAAATCTCCCACATCTTCATCTCTGACTCTCTGATTTTCTAATTTATGAAGTGACATGCCGAGCAACAGTGATCGAGTTGTCCGCAACAAATTGTAGATCGATATTTGCATTCGACATATTGAGAATCACAGGGTTGTAGTCATTATTGTACTTGGAAGGCTCTCTTCTTCTCAGGTTTTATGTGTTTTTTGGTGATTCTGTGTCATTGTATGTCTGACTGCAGATAAAAAGCTGTTCTTCCTTCCTTGAGAAATCACAGCTCATGGAAATCTAAATCGACATCTCGTGTTGAATTTTCCTTTGTACAGAGTTGGCCTAACGGCTAGGGCAGTCGACCTCGAATGAGGGATACTGTGTTTGAGTCTCAGCAATGATGCTGAACATCCTGTGATTCACTTATACTTCCTGTGCCAAACAAAAATGAATGTGTCCTCATTTAAAGCAACTGGTGCTATGTAAAGCGCTCTGATACCCGATTCGGGTCAAGTTCGTGCTATATAAAACTCTTTTTGATGACAATACTTTCCACATCTGTGAGTTTGAAAGAGTAGAACTTGTTGTCTTAAGCCCTTTATACCACCGTATTTTGGGATGATGCACTATAATAGACAGGGCAGACTCATCACTGTCTGTTCCAAATTTTAGTTAAACTTTTATCCATAATAGCATGGGAATATGAGGAGCACCTCTTGCTTGGAACTCTTTATACATCATAGCTTGAAACCTATGGTAAAAATATCGGCAAACAATAGTGGGATCCAAGGAGCAAAATCCTTCAGCTGTCTTCACTTTGATATCTTTACTGTTAGAGTTTGCTCCTCTCAACAATTTAAGCAATTCATCCCAGGAATACTCAGCACAACTGAGTGTCAGAAACCAAGTAGGTGCACCAAGATTTCGCAACATACATTTCGGTTCTCCACGATGGTGATACCAATACTCGTTGGTGCCATGTGTCTCTTACTGGTTAGGTGACTGGGTGGATGAGTTTCTGTGTGGGTCTGTGAGTGGATAAGTTAGAACATGAGTGGGTCTGTGAGTGGATACATGAGTTGTTTGATAGAGTCTGTGAGTGGGTGCGTGACTTTCTGAGTGGGTCTGGGAGTGGGTGTGTGAGTCTCTGAGTAGACCTGTGAGTGGGTATGTGAGTGTCTTAGTGGGACTGTGAGCGGGAGCCTGAGTAGCTCTGCGAGTAGATGCATCAGTCTGCGAGTAGGTCTGTGAGTGGGTCTGTGAGTGGGTATATGCATCTCTGAATGCGTGCATGATTGCCTGAGTGGATCTGTGAGTACATGCATTAGTGTGTGAGTAAGTTGTGAATGTTTATATTTTTTAAATATTTTGATAAGATTTGTAACTCTGCCACAACAATACATGGGGGGGCCACGCTGAGCCTCGTGACGGGTCCATGACTCCGGCACATGGGTTGGGGCATTTTCTCACTTATAAGGGTCCCCTACAATGCTCCCCTGCAATCAGGGTATACCTACCCGACCCCTTCTATAGTTTTGTAGTTTTTACCCATTATTTTTATCCCCCAAGAACTTGTCCCTGTTTCTAAAATGGTGGCTGACTCAGTGTGTGATTCTATATTTTGTTTGGCAAGGTTTGCGACTCTGCCATGGTGCTACACCGAGGGGGCACATTGAGGATCGCAACGGTTCTGCCCCTCCCCACACATAGACATAAAGCAGACTTGGTACATTTTGATACTCATAAGTGGTCCCCCAGAGACCCCTACAATTCACCCTTGGGGTCAGGGTACCTTTATCCTGCCCCCTTCTATAGTATTCAACTATAAATTTCATCTGTCCAGCCACATTTCCAGTTTAGAAAACGGCTGCCACAACTTTCTACACAGGTTGTGACTAGCCAATCACAGTACTGCTCCTGGCACATTGATACATGAAGCTCCGGGTAGATGTTGGCAGGTATCTGCATCCCTATATCTTCAAATTTAGATTACTCAAATAATAACTCTAAAACTACTGGTTGGATTTACTTTAAATACCAAATAGGGCACTATCTGCACCAGGAGTTATCTTCATGCCAAATTTGGTGTAATTACG
The DNA here is from genome assembly GCF_964263255.1 of Lissotriton vulgaris. NCBI lineage: Eukaryota > Metazoa > Chordata > Amphibia > Caudata > Salamandridae > Lissotriton > Lissotriton vulgaris. The sequence goes on from NC_141696.1 coordinate 306,159,473, forward strand.
TCCAGTGGTTTGGGCTGTAGTCGTGAATAAAATCCCAATGCGAATTAACATAGGATAAGCATTTTTTTTACCCTGCCCCTTTTTCTTAGCCCCCACTCAACAAATCACCCTAACACTTATTATGCACAGTTAGACTCAACTCGACACGTTATTTGGAACATTTTGTGAAGATTCATCAAACGGTGCGAAAGATATAGTCAAATCAAGAACTCTTTTTCTATGGAAACTACATCCCAGCTATAACTACCTACTGGCAACTGGCAACTGTCTTAAGGTAATAACGTTATATATATGTGACAAAGAACAAAAGTTCAAAACACGTCTTTTTCTTTTGCTGAATAAACTGTGCTAATCAAACTGCGTTGGTGAGGCTGTTTTCCGGTCTTCTGCGACTGTGAGTCATTGCCACGACTGCAGGAATCTCATTTGGAATATATATATCCAACAACATTTCCCCATTCTGGAGCCCCGATCCCTACAGGGCGACCTCACACAATGGGCACGGAGCAGCCCATCAAAACAACACTGTTAAACAAGCCCATTACTGCGAAAAGAGGTTTAATTTTCAAAGTTTCAGCAGTGCATGCTTCCATATTTAATGTTTAGGCATGTTCGCCTTGCTCACAGAAGGAAGCGCGAAAGCTCAGGTGTGCTTGGGCGTGCTTTCAAAAGAAGTAAATCACACGACTAAAATTAACATACTTCAAGTCCCACAGTGCATTGCAGATAGTCCTTTGTGCATGAACTGGAAGTCCATAGGTGGTGTTGCCTTATTGTTAATTTCTGTTAGGCATAAGCACTGTAATTAATCTGGAAATACTTTGAGGCAGTCAGGTGAGTTTGTGAAATGCTTCAATGTTCACTCTCTCTCTTTCTTTGAAAATGCAACATTACCCCCTCATGGGTCCTCCCCGTCCCAGTCCTTACTACGTGAGGCAGTCCTGCCTCCACCCAGCCAATCAAAACGCCAGAAATCCGAAGGTTACATAAGCCCCTCCCACCCACCGCCATGCCTGTTTTTTTTCTGCTCCGACGGCTGTCGGAACGCTGGTGCTCCCGGTTCCTGTCTCTGTTCCTGGTTTCTTCTGGAGGGTTTGGCGGTGCCGTGAGTGTTTCTTTTCCATTTAAATTGCTTCTGATGTGGTCTTTTCACATTTCCTTGCGTGGCCACTCCGGTCCTCCGGTTGGCCTCGCTCCTGTTCTGGGGTCAGGATGCTCCCCGTTCATGTGCTGGGCTGGGGCGGGGAGCCCTCCTGGTGTTCTGGCCCCAGGTCGTTCCGGCGCTGGTGCTTTAGTGCAGCGTCCGGCCCCTGCTGCCATGTTCTTCTTATGTGGCTGTGGGTGGAGACTGCAGGGCTGCCTTTTTTGTATCCTCTTCGGTCTCGCATGCGAGATTGTTGTTTGGGGGCAGTGTTTCCTGGAGGTTGCTGGGCACTTCCTTTGTTGGTGTGTTGGGAGTTTCCTGTGGGGTTTACTCCTTTGCTCGCCATGTTTGAGGGGGCTTCCTCTCCGGCGCATCCAGGGAGCTGTTGCTCAATGGTATGTCATATGCCTCTGGCGTCACTGGCTCTCATTTGCCAAGGGTTCAAGTCCTGCCTATGCTGTCAATGTGACTTGGGATGTTCATTTTCATGCTGTGCTTTGGAAATTTGCATTCTCTTTGTCCACGTAGCATCTTTTGCAGTTTTTTCTTGGCCTGTTTTGCGCTGTCTGCGCTGCTGATGCATGCGGCTATGCCATCATCTACTGTTGATGGGGGTGTGGACATTTTCCCCTGTTGGGGTATACGTTCGGGGATGGTCCATGTGGTTTCTAGCGTTTTAATGCTGGGTCTTTCTCCCTGATTCATTTGCTCCTGCGGGGTTTATTCCCGGTTTAATTTTACCGGCCATTTCGTGCTGTCCTGTTGGCTGTACTGGCTGCGGTGTGGCCTGGCGTTGCCTTGCGGGGTGTTCCTCTCTTTCTGGGGACACGATTTCGCCTGGCGGTCTTTGTCACCTGGTATCCACCATTTTCTTCTTTTTGCGCCTTCTTCCTCTGTCTTCGGAGGCGTCTTCCCTGGAGGACCAAGTTGGGAGGTTGGTGTATTCCGCTCTCAGGAGTTCGTATGCGGCTTCTCCTTTTGGGATGTATGCTTGCTCTTTTTCGATCTGTGCTTCGCAGGTTCTTTTCTTGGGGGTCCCTCTTTCTAGTACCGGATGGTTGGGCCTTGTCCTCGGCTACAGGGGCGGCGGGGGCTTGTGAGGTTTCTCTCTGGCCTGCGTTTTGGTGCTTTGCCATTCCCCTGGCGCCTTGGTCCGCTGCCTGCATTTTTTGCACTCCGTTTGATTCCCTGCCTCTGCGGCGCCTGCTGCTGCCCCCTGGGTAACAGTCGGATATGTTGTGCCCAGGAGGAGTCTCTGTGGCCTGGTGGTTGAGTCTCTTCCTCTTCAGGTTCTGTGTTCCGCTCCTGGTATTGACCTGCTTGTGGGTCACCTGTCTCCTTTGTTGACATTGTTTCGATTTGGGGGCTCGGCTCCGTTGTTCCTGACTCGTTGGTCCGGTCTGCTTTCCGAATGGTGTGTCCTGTTGGTCATCGTTCTTGGTTGCCGGTTTCCATTCCGGGGTCGTCCCTCTTTTAGGCTGTTTTCACGGTTGCTTCGTTGTCCGTTGGCACTGTGATGCGTTCTGCCATCTTCTTTGGCGTCGGCCTGTTTTTTGTCACTGCACTCTGTGGTGATGGTTTCTGTGACGGAGTGGGGCCGGGGGTCCTCTTTCTCTCTGTTCCTGGTCCTGGCTCCCGTTGGTCTTTCTGTTCGGTTCTGCTTCCCGGAGCTTTGATCGGGCTGGTGCGGCTGTGTCCTTTTCGGTTGTGCCCCTTGCTGCCCGGTTTTTCCCCTCTTCTTGGTGGATGGTTTTGGCTTCCCTAGGTCTGGGAGTCCCCTGTTTTTCTCGTTCCCTACCATCCGGCTGCTCAGAGGTTTGCGGTGGTTGTGTTCCGTTTCCTGTTTTCGGTTTTTCCTTTCGGCCTCACTCCTGCTCCCCTGGTTTTTTCCACAGCGCTGGCCCCTGCTGTGGGGGTTTGCTGGCCTGGTTCCAGTTTCTGGGGGCATATTGGGTCGGGCCATTCCTCGCCTGGTTCCTGTTCGGGGGCTTCGGTTCCTCGGGACCGGTTTGGCGCTTTGCTGGGAGCTGTTTCTCAGTGCTCGCTTTGGCGGCTCGTATGCTTTTGTGTTGAGCGTTAATGGTGGGGGTTGGCATGGCCCCTGCGCTAGGTTGACACGCATTTCGTGACGCGCTCCATATGTCCGGATCTGTTTTCTGCCCTGTTGGATCTTCTGCGGGTCCTGCTGGGTCTCCCTCCTGCCCCGGCTCGGGATTGGTCGTGTGTCCGGCGGATGGGGGTTGCCTCCTCGGCTGTGGTTCCTTGGGCTCTCATGCACCTCGTGTCCTTGGTGTTTTTTCTGTTGACTCGCTGGGTCCTTTTTCATGCTGGTTTCGGGGCTTTGGTTCCTCTTTCCCCATGTCTGGTGGCTTTGCTCTCCCGGCCTGGTGTGGGGGGGGTGCTTTCTGCTTCCCTCTCTCCTCTTGTTGTCCTCAGATGCCTGTCCTTCGGTTGGGGGCCCCGTTGGGGTCCTTGGTGGCCGGCTTGTCGGTTGTTCGGACTGGCGCTCCGGTGGCTCGTTGTTGTTTGGGCCTTCCTGGGGGGTCCCGGTACGTGTCTCTGTTCCTGCTGGCTTCCCTGTTTTGTGTCTGGGCGGCGTTTTCTCTGTTGGCTTTCGGGGGGTCTTGAGAAACATCCCTGTTACGGCGGTTGGTTTCTCTGATGGTATGGTACTCTGATTGTGCCTTCCTTTGGTGGCTTGGGCCGCTTACCCCCCGTCCTCTGTTTGGTGCTGTCTAGTGCTCGTTTCAGCGGGACATGTCCTTTTATTGGGACTATGCACGGGTGCTTGGGACTGTGCGCTGGTGCTTGGAATGGCCCTGCGCTGGGATGTCTTGCTGCTACGTGTAGCATTCCCTCTCTGTTCCTCTGTTCCAGGTCCTTTTGTCTTTGGTTTGGGACTCTGGTTCGGTCGTGTTTGCTTCCCCTACTGTTGCTCTTCTCCCCCGGTTTTTGTTCCGGGTTGGTCTCTCCTCGGGGGTTGCTTTCTCGTTTCCTTGGCCTGCGGGTTTTCTGTATGCCTTCGCTCCCGTTTTCTCCTCCCGGGGGTTCTGCGGAGGTTTGGGGGGTGTCGGTGTTGTTGGGTTGGCCTCGCTGTTTTTGGTTTCTGCTCCTGCTGTTGCTGGTGGGTGTCGGTTTTGGCCAGCCTCCCTTGCCTCCGGCTCTGCTTCTGGGTCCGCAGCTGTCTTTGCCCTATCTTTGGCGCTTGCTTCTGACTGCCTGGCTCTTGAGCGGCTGTCTTTGGCGTCTTTGGGCTGTTCTTCTGTGGTGGCCGGTGGCATGTGTTGGTCGCGTTGGCCTTCCGCTCTTTGGAGCTGTGTTGCACTTTGGGGCTCTTTTGTTTCCTGGTGCTCTTCTCTTGGTCGGAATCCGTGCTGGGGTTCCTGTTTCTGTGCTGGTTTCTCCGGCTTGGGTTTGTTGTTGGGATTTTTCCCCTTCCCCTTTGTCTGCTCGTTGACGGCGGTTTGTGCTTGTCGGGGCCTTGGGGCTTCCTCGGTGGTTGTTGCCCTTTGGTGAGTCGGCTCCTTCGGGGCTTTTGCTTCGTTGTCCAGGCTCTCCTATGCTCGTTTATCTTTGGGCCTTGCCTGCTGTTTTGCATGGTCTGCGGTTGCCCCTTTCGTGCTCTTGTTAGTGGCGGTCTTGTTGTGGTTCTCCACTGCGGTGGCTTTTTTGCTGGCCTTCACTTCCGCTTGTCGGTTGGGTGAGTTGGGTGCCTTGCTCGTTTTGGTTCCTTCTTTGCAGTTTCTGCTGGTTTGAGTTGTTTTCGGCTTAGATCGGGCTTTTCTGCCCGTTTCTTCGTGTTTCCTTTTGCGGCTAGAGGTGTTCCTTCCTGTTTTGCCTGCTGAGGGGGTTTCTCCTGTTTCCCTTCTTTGGGTGTTCGCAGGGCTCTTCTGTTTTGCCTCCTATGTTCGCTACAGTCTCGGGTTTCTCCTTGCCTGTTTGTCTCCTGTGGGTTCTGTGTCTGCTTCCTGTGCTGGGCGGCGGATCTCTATCTGGGTGCTTTGTGGGGCGGCTATTTGGCGGTCCCGTCGCACGTTTGTGCGACTTTCTCGGCTTGATGTTTTCTTGCCTCTTTTGACGATTTCTGTTGGCGTCTTGTACGCTGCTGTTCGTTGATACTTTGTTGTTTATAGTTTTGTGCTTTTGCATGGATCCCTGGTGTCCTGCAGTTTTTCTTCTTGGTTCTCTGCTTGTGAGTTCCTCACGTAGTAAGGACTGGGACGGGGAGGACCCATGAGGGGGTAATGTCTTATTACTTACCGGTAATCTTCATTACCCCGATTAGGGTCCTCCCCGTCCCAGTCCTCTTCCCTCCCTCCCTCCCGCTGTGTTTGTGTCCGAGTCTTGTTGATAACAGGCATGGCGGTGGGTGGGAGGGGCTTATGTAACCTTCGGATTTCTGGCGTTTTGATTGGCTGGGTGGAGGCAGGACTGCCTCACGTAGTAAGGACTGGGACGGGGAGGACCCTAATCGGGGTAATGAAGATTACCGGTAAGTAATAAGACATTTCGCAGCACGATCATAGCAGGAATCATCCTGCTCAATTCCCTTTCTTGCGCTCTCTCTTTCGCTTCCATTGGCATTTCCTAGATGGGTTGGGTGTGCCAGTGGGTCAGGCTCCTCCATTAAACTCCAACAATATTTTCCTGTTCTGGAGCCCCGGACCCTACAGGGCGACCTCACCCAATGGGCACGGAGCAGCCCATCAAAACAACAATGTTAAACAAGCAAAAATGAGGCCCACTACTGCAAAAAGAGGTTTAATTTTCAAAGCTTCAGCAGCCCATGCTTCCATATCTAACGTTTCAGCATGTTCGCCTTGCTCACAAAAGGAAGTGCAAAAGCTCAGGTGTGCTCAGGCGTGCTTTTAAAAGAATCTAATCATGTGACTAAAATGACCATACTTCAAGTCCCACAGTGCATTGCAGATAGTCCTTTGTGCATGAACTGGAAGTCCATAGGTGTTGTTGCCTTATTGTTAATTTCTGGTAGGCAAATTAATCTGGAAATACTTTGAGGCAGTCAGGTGAGTTGGTGAAATGCTTCAATGTTCACTCTGTGTGTGGCTTTGAAAATGCAACATTTCGCAGCACGATCATAGCAGGAATCATCCTGCTCGATTCCCTTTCTTGCGCTCTCCCTTTCGCTTCCATTGGCATTTCCTAGATGGGTTGGGTGTGCCAGTGGGTTAGGCTCCTCCATTAAACTCCAACAACATTTTCCTGTTCTGGAGCCCCGGACCCTACAGGGCGACCTCACCCAATGGGCACAGAGCAGCCCATCAAAACAACAATGTTAAACAAGCAAAAATGAGGCCCATTACTGCAAAAAGAGGTTTAATTTTCAAAGCTTCAGCAGTCCATGCTTCCATATCTAACGTTTCAGCATGTTCGCCTTGCTCACAGAAGGAAGTGCAAAAGCTCAGGTGTGCTTGGGCGTGCTTTTAAAAGAATCTAATCATGTGACTAAAATGACCATACTTCAAGTCCCACCGTGCATTGCAGATAGTCCTTTGTGCATGAACTGGAAGTCCATAGGTGTTGTTGCCTTATTGTGAATTTCTGTTAAGCAAATTAATCTGGAGGTACTTTGAGGCAGTCAGGTGAGTTGGTGAAATGCTTCAATGTTCACTCTGTGTCCGGCTTTGAAAACGCAACATTTCGCAGCATGATCGTAGCAGAAATCATCCTCCTCGAATCCCTTCCTTGCCCTCTCCCTTTCGATTCTATTGGATATCCCAGATGGGTTGGATGAGCGAGTGGGAAAGGCTCCGCCATTAAACTCCAACAACATTTCCCCGTTCCGGAGCCCCGGACCCTACAGGGCGATCTCACACAATGGGCACGAAGCAGACCATCAAAACAGCACTGTTAAACAAGCAAAAATGAGGCCCATTACTGCAAAAAGAGCTTTCATTTTCAAAATTTCAGCAGCGCTTGCTTCCATATCTAACGTTTCGGCATGTTCGCCTTTCTCACAGAAGGAAGTGCAAAAAGCTCCGGTGTGCTTGGGCGTGCTTTAAAAATAAGTGAATCACGTGACTAAAATTGCCATACTTCAAGTCCCACAGTGCATTGCAGATAGTCCTTTGTGCCTGAACTGGAAGTCCATCAGACATCTGATTGGCTAAGGCGTTACGACACAAGCTTGCATCTCATTGGCTGTGAACGGTTCAAACTAGGACGTGTTGGCAGCCATTTTGTGACTCAGTTGATAGGAGTAGGGGAAACAAAGAGAAAAACTGTAAAAGAGCGTATGGTAGGAACACTGTGTGTAAGGTGCAGACGCATGGAGTTTGAAAGTTGCGTAGGCCGTGGAAATCACATCCGCAGAACAACGGTTGCATAGGTTGTGGAAATCCTATCTGTAAAACAATGCGCTATATTGCGGCAAGCAGTGTGTAGGGTGCTCACATAGTTAGTGTTGATGTTACGTAGGTCCTGGAAATCACTTCCGCAAAACAACGATGCGAGGTATTGCAGCAATGTTCGGTAGGCTGTGGAAATCATTTCGGGAAAACAACAATGCGCCGTATTGCAGCCTCCCTTTAATATAATGGGCAGTAATGTTTACTTATAATGTGGTGTTCACTTTTATCACGGATAGTGTCACTTTGTTAGAGGAAATGTAAATTTATGTGGGGGGCCAAGTTCTGTCCCAGTGCGCGGAACAAAACGTTTTATTGGCTGAGGTGTTCCAAAAACTAGCTTAATGTTGATTGGTAGCGAACCATTGAAAGTAGAAGTGTGGCGAACCATTCCCTCCCCCTCAGTGGAGTAGCAGGGACATCTGATTGGCTGACGTGTTTCAAGCAGGACCTTCCCAGGCATAATGTCAATTGGCTGTAAACCATTGAGAGTAGAAGTGTTGTCATTGATTCCCTCTCCCTCTGCGGAGTATCAGGGAAATCTGATTGGCTAACATGTTCCAAGCAGGACCTTCCCAAGCTTAATGTTCATTGGCTGTGAAGCAATAAAAGCAGAAGTGTTGGCAGCCATTCCCTCCCCCTCTGCGGAACACCATGGACATTTCATTGGCTAAGTGTTTCTAGTACAAGTTTGCTTCTTATTGGCTGGGAATGGTTCACTGATGTGAGCAATTTTGTGACGACTACAAAGGAGTACAGGAAAAAAAAAGTAGTAGAGGGGAGGACAGGAACACTATTAAGTCTGTACAGTGGTCACATGGTGGTGACCGGGACTGTGAAGGTAGAAAATGTTTTTTTTATATATTTTAAAGGCCATTTATATCATTTGTACAGGGCTTACAAATCGCAGCTGGAAAATAACAGCGTGTGTTGTGGTTTTCCTTTTAGTAAGTACGTGGGTGGGATACTTCCCAGAAGCCCTATTTACTTATAATGGGGTGTTTACTTTTCAGACGGAGAGTGCTACAACTTTGGAGCAAATATTATAATAAGGATGCGCGGTATTGCAGCAATGTTTCGTAGGCTGTGGAAATCGTATCAGGAAAACAACAATGCGCCGTGTTGAGGCCTTCCTTTAATATAATGCACAGTAATGTTTGCTTATAATGAGGTGTTCACTTTTATCATGGATAGTGTCACTTTGTTAGAGGAAATTTAATATTATATGGGAGGCCGTGTTCTGTCCCCGTGCGCAGAACAAATGTAATGTTTAATTGGCTGAGGTGTTCCAACAATGAGCTTAATGTTGATTGGTAGCGAACCATTTAAAGTAGAAGTGTTGTCAGCCATTCCCTCCCCCTCCGCGTAGTAGCAGGGACATCTTATTGGCTGACGTGTTCCAAGCAGGACCTTCCCAAGCTTAATGTTCACTGGTTGTGAAGCATCAAAAGTAGAAGTGTTGGCAGCCATTCCCTTCCCCTCTGCGGAGCACCATCGACATTTTATTGGCTAAAAGTGTTTCCAGTACAAGTTTGTTCCTTATTGACTGGGAACGGTTCACTGTTGTCAGCCATTTTGTGACACACTTCAAAGGAGTAGGGGGGAAAAGGTAGTAGAGGGGAGGGTAGAAACACTATTAAGTCTGTACAGTGGTCACATGGTGGTGGACACGGACTGTAAAGGTAGAAAATGTTTTTTATATATTTTAATGGCTATTTTTATAATTTGCATGGGGCCTACAAATCACAGTGGGAAAATAACAGAGTGTGTTACCGTTTCCCTTTTATTAAGTTTGTGGGTGGGATACTTACCAGAAGCACTATTTACTTATAATGTGGTGTTTACTTTCATGACGGGGAGTGCTACTTCTTTGAAGCAAATATTATAATATGGAGGAGGGGGTTACAAAACATAGCACGCTGTTGCGGTCTTCATTTAAATAAGGTTCTGAGTAGGCTACTTCTTGGGAGCAATGTTTACTTATAATGTATACTTAGAGTGCGGTGCTTACTTCTATCCAGGGGAGTGCTACTTCTTTGCAGCAAAATAGTTGGTGGTTGCGCTGCAGAAATTTCAGTCCAGGGTTGAAACAGCGTGGCCACTCCCTATCTTTTTTCCTTGCAGGCTATATTTCTAGCCTGTAGTTTGTAAAAGTGTTGCCCCATATTCTTGTTAATATGAGGGCATCAGTTACTTTTAGATAAAGTAGAAAAGGAGTGCTACAACAAACAATTCCGCACTACCTCAAGTCACAACAACTATAACAAATAAAAAGCAGTTCAACACACATATGGTCATATTACATATAAATGTATGCTTCATCAAAACTTTAAATGAAGCACTATGTATACAATTTTTTTAGCAACTACTATTTCATAAAACATTAGCAGTGTTACAAATTGTGAGGTAGTAAGTTATTAACGGAAATAACTGTAGTATATGTTGTTATTTTCTGGCACAGATAGATGTTCAACCCCTTTAAACTACTATAAAGTCACAGTATTAAAATATACATGGTGAATTAATATTATTTCATTGGAGAACAAGAATACATACCACAACAAAAAAAATATTTTTTTACATTTTCTATTCCGTAGAACTTGGGAAAGTTCTGCCGTAGTGCTTAGAGGTCGCTCACTGCTCCGCTGAAATATCACATACTCCTTTAAGGATATATAGGATAGTGGTATAAAATGCACTACTATTCCTATATGTTCATTAGGGAGAAGGAGAATAGGAACCATAACAAAGAAAAATAAAAATACAAAAATATCATTCAGAAATGTAGGGTTTATCAAAGGCATTCAGTAAGAAAGTATCTATGCATACAATCTTTTTTTAGACTGCTACTTCGAAAGATATTCTCACTGTAGAAATATCTGATCAAGTAAGTTATAAAGGTCAGTAAGCTGTATTTCAGATTAGTCCTTATGCCGACAGATCTCCAACTCCTCTTCTTTGACAATATAACACTGTAGTACAATATACACAGTGTCACTGATGCCAGACAAAAGAAAAAGGTAAAGAAATTCTAGAACTCAAAACAAGATCAATGACGCAATATTTTCGAGCAGTGAATATGTTTAAAGCTTATTTTCTCCGGGACTTCGAAATCTTTCGTCTTCCGCTGATGGGTCAATAACGCCTCTGAGAGCATATACAGCATGAATATTACAATATACATACTCACACTATATGATCCCAGGGGGGAAACAGAATAGGAAACAGAAGCTGCTCACATTACATATAAATCTTTAGTCTTCGCGTCGACGGGTTACTAGCACCTCTGAGATCTGCAATACTTTGATTATTACAATGTACATAGTCACAGAATATGATCTCAAAGGAGGCAGAAAATGAACAGTGTTTCCTCTGTTCTGGGTGTTTCTGAATACAAGCTGATGGTGTTACATATAAATGACAAAAACAACCAATAACACTTTTTTCTAAATACAAATCTTTAAATATTCATAAATAGCTATGTATTATAAATATCTACAATACTATAATCAAACAACTTACAACTTCGTAATACGTTTTATTGTTGCAAAAGAAGAATCCGACGCTAGAAAACGGAACCTTGATCACAGAATGGACACGCCTCTGAGAGCATATATAGAGCAAATATTACAATATACATACTTACACTATATGATCTCAGGGGGGAAACAGAAAAAGAACCAGAAGCTGCTCGCGTTACATATCAATATTTAGCCTTCGCGTCGACGGGTCACCAACACCTCTGAGGTTCACTATATTACAATGTACATAGTCACAGTGTATGATGTCAAAGGAGCTAGAAAAGGAACAGTGTTTCTTTCATTCTGGGTGTTTCTGAATACAAGCTGCTGACGTTACATATAAATGGCAAAAACAACCAATAATACTTTTTTCTAAATACAAATCTTTAGATATTCATAAATAGCTATGTATTATAAATATCTACTATGCTATAATCAAACAACTTACAACTCTGTAATATGTTTATTTCATACAGCTAAACTTGCAAGCCGTGCAGTGGCCACACAGAAAAAAAACCTGAAGGTGTTGATGAGGTCCTATGGGTCTATTTGTCATATCACCTTTAACCAAGATATCTCTGAAGCTTTTTCCTTTACCATATGTAACCATGTAACTATGAGACATCTGGGTAAACTGTCTCTATGACAGGGTCACTGGTTAATATATTCCAGTTCTTGTTCAGTATACTACAGAACTTGCTAACCTTTTTTTGCAAATATTTTTGCCGCAGTTTGACAGATCTTCATGCAGTTTTAAAAAAAGTCCCCTTTTTGGTCCAGCTGCTATGTTGAAAGTTTTGGGGTGATCCATCAAGCGGGGGCCGAGAACAAAAGGGGGTCCCAAAACGCATTTTACTCATGGTATGTCTATGGGACTTTTTTCATTTTTTGAACATGACTACAGCCCAAGCCGCTGAATGGAATTACACCAAATTTGCTAAATGTTGGTCCAGAAAACGTGAAATTTGGTGTAAATCTGTGTGGGGTGCCTTAAGAGCATATGTAAGGGGCTTTGTGATTGTGAAGGATGTGGTCAATTTCAGAAGCACCATACAACAAAAGCAGATTTTAGAATAGACTTTTCAGGATAGTCAAGATACATTTCTAAGCTATCAACCGATGGTAAATAGGAAAGTGTTTGACCAGGGCAAACAGGCGTCAAGTGATCCATATTTTACGAAGCAAGGTGCATTGAATCATGCTTATATACAGAAGGTTTGTGAGGGGAGTAGTTTTATGGGGACATTTTTAGCCCAGCTTGCACGAGAACAGGCCTCAAGTATCATGAAACATGCTCTGAAATTCCTTGTTTCTGGGGCTAGGTGTAAGGAGCAGGCCAAAGTGGGTGAAATTATGCTTGAACATTATAGGCAGATTAATAGTCAGAATCAAGTGGTTGATAAAGATGCTCACATTAATTTTTTTTGTAGGGCTAAATATCCCTACCCTACCGAGAAAGATATGGAGATTTTTGTCCGCCCCTTTACCAAATAATAACTGGTGGAGGTGGTTAAAAACCTCCAAAATTGTAAGGTATATGGCCCTAATGACTTTTCAGTGGAATTAAAAAAAATCTTTTTAAAAGTACTGGCCATATATCTTTTATTAGCTGCAAATGCAATGTTTGAGGTTGATCTTATTCTGTCATCATTTAGCAGGGGGAACTCTATAGAACCCTGCAATCAATTTTAGCACCGGGTAACCTAATTTAATTCTGGGGCTATCACAAACTGGTCACATGTAATTTGCTTCTGTCCCCCAATTCAAGATGTCGGAAAATAAATATTTAGGTACTTGGAGAGGACCGCGAAAATAATATTAGGTACTACTACTTGTTGGATACTTCTGGGATATGACCCTGCTATTCGATTAGCTCGCCAATTTATAAAAGTATAATATTTCGTAATGGCAGTGGCTATATCTTTATTACTTTAATGGTGGCAAACACAGATGATCCCCACAATAGGGGAATGGGTGGTAAAGGAAGTAAGAAATAAGAAGTGGTTGTACACTCTGCTTTGTGGAGGGACTAAGAAATTTGATGAATTGTGGGGGCAGTTTATAGAAGAAGCCTCTGGTAGGTTGAAGAGGTTGATTGTCTTACCTTGAAAACGCTCTGTCTAAATTTGTTCTTTGTATTAATGAAATTTGGAATCCTATTTCTGTTTTGGGTATGGATTTACTCTGTGATGAAATGTGATTAGTCTATATATTTATATTGCTGGGGTATGAACATCATGATCACCTTAGGATGATTGGAAGACATCGCTATAATTGACACTGGCACATGCCAAACAGCGCCTGCTATTCTTTGAGGCTTCCGCGCACCACATAGTGCTACTGCCTGGTGTTGAAGTTCTCCGGATTGTTTCCAGTTGTTCTTCCCGACGTTCGTGGGCTGCTTTGGTGACCCGTTCCTTGTTGTAGTTGTGGCAGTAAAGCTTTCTCTAATGGCATTTGTTAGTCAGTTTCAGGACTTTGTTTGGTTGTCCATTTCCTTTTACTACTGGCACTCGAGCATTGGTACTCTTTATGATTCTAGGGCCCGACTCCCATTGAGGAGATTTTGCACACACATTTTTCATTTACTTTGCACTTTTGTTTACTGCTATGTGTGTAATATAAGAGAATTCTTGACTATGTACTGTAGCAGCGAGGCAAGTTAAGCGGCTGACTCCTTCTGAGGACAAATATATTCACTGCTTGAGACTACAATTTTAATTTTATCCACGGAGTTACCTAAGGCCTTCGTTAAACGGGATATTTTCCGTTCTTTGAAAGAGACTGCTGTGAGTGAGACTATTATTTGAAGCCTTATACTTTGTGGTAAATCTTAACCTCGCTGGTGTATATAAGGAGGCAGAATCAGACTAAAGATGTATAGGAGCATACACAGTGTTTTAGTTTGAAAGTTCACTTAATGATTATTTGTTCTTTACCTCTGTTGCTCATTCACTGTATAATGAGGATAAACTATACAACTTATATTGATTTGGTTACTGACATTATGTTCCTCCATACTTTTCTCTTCATGGATGCAGATTTGCACAAAATACATCCAAAGTTGTTGCACAGTAAATCTGTTGATTCATTTCATTATCAGAAGTCTATGCATGTAAACTACATATACATATATTACCACTTTCTTTTGCAGATCTTGCAGATTTCTTTCCCTGTTGTATACTAACTAACTACCTTTTTCCCCAATTTGGCTAATCTGTCTTTTTGCACCATATATAAAAAACAGAGACAGAGTTGCTGAAAGATGGGATTCTGGGAGGGTGCTGTTGCTGAGGATCAAATACCAGTTAAGGTACTTACACACCCACAGACCCACTCACATACCAATATTGCCACTCCCCCTCCCACACCCACAATCACTCACACAGCCACTCACAGGCCGTGATGCACTTAGAGAAATTGCAATAGCATATATTTGTATTAAGTGTGTTGTTGTGTTAGTATTAAATGAGTGCTTATGGTTAGCAATGGATCTGTAGATCCATAAAATTAATACAAAAAGGAGAAAGACTGTATTGCATTTTTAGAAATTTTATACAAGTTAGGTCACATTGATTTGCTAATTGTTACTTTTGAAACTTATATTAGGAGTAAATGTGTGAATAAAATATATTTTTAAACTTTTGAAAATGAGTAATACTAAATTGAATTTATAGGTGAAATTATAGCATCCATTTTTTGTTTTAATTTACTAAAAAAACAAAGGTTACAGGGATGTTATAGTTAGGAAATACATTTAGAAATGTAGAAATTCACTGAAAAATTAAAGGGTATGGGATGTTATAGATAGGAAATCTAATTTGAAAAACCCAAATAAAATTAATTACAGGGATGTTACTGTTAGGCTCACATTTCACTCATACAAAAACCAGTCAAATTAATCAGTTATAGTTACCTGTGCTAATTATAACTTATGCCCCCACAATGCACCTCCATATAGCCTCTCATATACCTACTCGCACATCCACTCATATACCCATTCACAGACCCATACAGCTACTGACACACACACTCACTCATTGAGCTACTCACACAGCCACACACTCACCATAGAGCCACTCACAGACCCATACAGCCATTTACACATTCGCTCACATGGCCATTCAACCACTCATATACCAATTCACACATACCCACAGCTACTCACACAACTACTCACTCACACATACAGCCATATACCTACTAACAGAGCTACCCACTTACCCAAACATCCATTCACTCATCCACAAAACCACTTACATACCCATTCACACATCAATACAATCACTCAGGCAACCACTCACTCATCCTTATAGCCACTCACACACCCACCCACTTACCCATACACCCAGTCAAACAGGCACTCACTTACCTATGCATCCCCTTACACACCCAGTCACTCACCCATAGAGCCATTCAGTCACCAATACAGCCACTCACACACACACTCTTCCATCCATAAAGGCACCCACACAGCCACCACAGTCACTAATGCAGCCTCTCACATATACACTCACCCACCTATAACGCCACTCAAACAGTCACTCTCTCACCTATCCAGCTACTCACACACCCACTTATTCACATATACAGCCCCTCACACATCTAAACAGCCACTCTCAGACTGATACTTACAGTCACAGTGCCACTCAGATGACATATATTAGGAACAGTATGACTTATTAGTAGTACAAAAAGAATAGTAATTTAACATATGCACTAGCTTATTATATACATTTAGCTCTGATAAACATTTATGAAGCACTTACACCCACTGGATGATGTCATCAATGATGTCATTTGAGATGTCATCAATGATGTCCTAAGTGATGCCACTGACCATGTCATGAGTGCTGTAATATGTGAATTCATAAGCAGTGCATTGAGGGGGCTTAAGTCATAGTTAGCTCAGGTAAGTATAACTGCTGAATGTCAATGGTTTTGTACAAGTTAAATATGAGCTTAACTATAATATCCCTATAACATTTGATTTTTTTCAATGAATTTAAAAAAGAATTGCATTGGATTTCCTAACTATAACTTCCCTGTAACCTTTGTATTTTTCAGTGAATCACTCTATCAATCCATCAATCTATCTATCCAACTATCTATCTATCCAACTATCTATCCATCCATACACCCATCCATCCATCCATCCATCCTCCATCCATTTATCCATCCATCCATCCATTCATCCATCCATCCATCCATCCATCCATCCATCCATCCATCCATCCATCCATCCATCCATCCATCCATCCATCCATCCATCCATCCATCCATCCATCCATCCATCCATCCATCCATCCATCCATCCATCCATCCCTGCATCCATCCATCCATCCATCCATCCATCTATCTATCTATCTATACACACACACACATACACACAAACACACATACATATATTATGTACATTATGTTGTGGCGGGCGTAGTTATAATTAAGTCTGCTTTTCCATAGCATTTTGTGGTTTGCTAATAACTTTGACCCCGTTTGATGAATATTCACAAAACTTTCCCCTAAAAGGTTATCCACCTCAACTCTTTCCTGGAAAGTTTCAGGGTGAGCCCTAGAAATTCACTGAAAAAAACAAAGGTTAAGGGGACGTTATAGATAGATGAAATTTAACAAAATGTCTGAAATTTACCAGTTATAGTTATTTCAAGTAACTATAGCTCACGCCTAAAGTAACTAGAACGTGAGAACTCGCAATGAGCTGCTAATTAAGTCCCATAATATATCATGCATGACATGTCCTACGACATCATTGATAGCATCACTGCAAAAACTGAAATAACATAATTGATGACAGACAATGGAAATCAAACAAAGAGAAACAACTGCTGTAAAGTACATTAGAGTATTAGTTCACTATTATACTACATTGGATTTGGTGGGTGTGGCCGCAGCTGCTGACTAGATGGCCGCAACCTTGTAGGGCTCAGAAGGGAGTGGCCCTCCAACCACATGTGCCATCCTCTTCACAGCCTAGCGGGGTGGAGATGTGGCCCCAGTAGCGTACCTGATGCCTGGGGGGCTGGGCTGGCAGCCCGTGATCTGCGGTGGTGCTGATATTGGGAGGCGGGAGGACACTGGGAATGGCCCAGCTAGCCTTAGAGGCCCTGTGGCAACAGGGGCCGTGGTGAGCCTAAGGCCGAGGGTGCCGCCCTGGCATTGGACGCCCACTAGCAGACTGGCCTCGGGCCTGGAAGCTCACGCTACGAGGAGCTGGGCCGGCGTCATGGCCCCCACCACGAACCTGTAAGCTTGCAGCAGGCAGACATGAGGCCCGGAGATGCCATCTCGCAATTACAGAGGTAAGGGGTGCCTGCTGACTTGCATGACGATGTATTGAGCTGTATGTACTACTGACAGGCAGGGAGCAGGCAGCGAGTGGCAAACCGGTGGTGGTGGGGTGAGTCGTGTAGGCCCCGCTGCCTGCTTCCCTTACATTTGAGTGATATGCCCCTGTGGCCTTGGGTCCTGCCTTTGTGGGTCTGAATACAGCCCCCACGTGCAACCTGCTTGCCTAATAGTGCAACATAGCATTTCATTACACATCTTGCAATACTCTGGAGCCTACATCCCAGTGCTTGATTGCCTGCCTGTGACCAGTTTGGTGCACTCCGTAACCACAGCTACAAAGAATGGGTAGAAACGGCCCCAAGCAGCACAAGCTGCATTTTGATTTAGCCAGAGCCCCCAAGGGTCGAGGTGTAAGCTTGGATGGTGAAGAGTCCATTGGCGTACCTACAGAAATAACCCCTGCCATTGACAACGCAGCCCCAATGATTGAACTGAAAGCAGACTTCTGAGCCATGAATGCCCACTTTAATACTAACCACCGGAATGGATAGGCTCGGTGAGCGGTTAGATCACCAGGGGGTTAGGCTGAATAAATAGCACAGAGGAGAGGATAGCCAGCCTTGGATACTCAACATCTACAGTGCACAAGCGCTTGGAGAAAATAGAACAGGTTCTCAGGAAGGTGGCAATAAAGAAGGAGGACCTAGAAGCAAGTTCCAGGAGACAACAATATACACATTTCTGGCATAGAAGAAATTACAGATCTGAGCTGCCCAACAGCTTTGTAGATCTACAGCTTGTGGACCTTTTTGATCAATCTAGCTTCTCACCCAACTTTTTCTGTTGAGAGAGCTCACCACACTCTGCGACCTTGTCCTCCCCCGGCCCAATGCCATGCTTTATCATCACACAGCTCCTTAATTATAAGGACAGGGACAATATCCTTAGACTGGCCCGGGAGCACGGTGAATTGCAATATCAGCGGTCCATGACGATGTATTGAGCTGTATGTACTACTGACAGGCAGGGAGCCAGCAGCGAGTGGCAAACCGGTGGTGGTGGGGTGAGTCTGTAGGCCCGCTGCCTGCTTCCCTTACAGTTGAGTGATATGCCCCTGTGGCCTCGGGTCCTGCCTTTGTGGGTCTGAATACAGCCCCAAAGTGTTTGTTTGTTTAAGTTTAAGTTTATTTGTTTGATTAATTAAAATCTTACAAAAATGTAACCTTAGAGAAAATATCAGCATCAATACACATTTAAAACATCATGCAAATAGTAAATGTCATTAAAAAGAGAGAGAAAAAGAGAAAAATATAACTAGATAAAATTTTTGTTAAGACTTTTGGCAATCACATTTAAAATTTTTACAAAAGCAACATTCATTGGTAGGTCATTCGGGTTTAAGCACGCCATTATTGCTTGTCTACAGGTTCTTATTTCTCGTGCGTTAAACAACCTCCTGAGGATTAACCTCCTTTCTGAGTCTATGGCAGGGCACAGACATACCAAATGCACAATGTCTTCTTTTCCCCCCTTGCACAGTCTACATAACGTATGCCCCTCGTTTGACTTCCAGGGTGGAAGATGACATAAACCTGGCCATAGATCAAAGCGTGCTCCTATAAATGTTCGCTTACTTTGGACTGACCATGCAGTATGAAGGTATGGTTGGACTTGTTTTTTTTTGTAGCCGTTTATGATTGGCCATGAGTGCTTACGTTTTACTAATAGAGCTTTGTCTTTTAGCAGCGATAGGTGAGTAACCAGCTTATTGATTGTTTTTTTAAAGCTTTCCTGCGTTATTGTGTTTTCCCAGATTGCTGATATTCCAAATTCTTCTTTTGCGTTGTTTAGGTATTTCCACGCTTGCAGTTTCTGGTTATCTTTCACCTCTCTCCACAAAGCTATAGACAATTGATTATCCTGATCATTCTTCACTCTATTCCAAACTTTTAATATTTGGCCTTGCCGGACATATAGCTGATTGTTCATACCGAATTCCATCCTTATTTGCGCTTGTGAGGCATTACATGGTAGGGTGAATAATATTTTATAGGTTTTTGCCACAGCATTGTTGATAAGTACGGCATCCTTACCGTTTAGCACTTCAGCACCATATGTTAAGGATGGTAATAGTTTGGCAGCTATGATTTTTAACAGTGGCCCGTATGACAGTGCAGATAGATTCTTTTGAAGGGTTCTAAATGCCGCAATCAAGCTGTTCGCCTTCCTTACAATATCTTCTCTTTGTGGTACAAAACTTCCGGTCTCATTAAAAAGGACACCGAGATATCGATAACTCTCCACTTGCTCTAGTTGTGTTTGCCCCAGCAACCATTTCATCTTTTGTCTTTTTCTTCCTGTCACAACCATTATTTTTGTTTTAGTCTCGTTTATTGTCATTTGGTTATCCTTTGCATATTTAACTGTACGATCGATCAGTCTTTGCAGTCCCACTTTTGTGTGGCTCAGCAACACCACGTCGTCTGCGTATAGCAAGTTAGACATTTGTTTTCCAGCTACCCTAGGTGGATGTCAGTTTACCTCGTTTAATGAATTAGTAAGATCGGCCACAAATAAGTTGAAGAGTAAAGGTGCAAGCACGCATCCCTGCTTAAGGCCACGAGTCACCAGTATTTTGTTGGTCAGAGCTCGGCCATCACCTATCCTCACCTTGACCCAGTTTTCAGAATATAATAGCTTAATAAGAGTCAGTAGTGAGCCTGGGATTCCGTAGCCCTCGAGTTTTTTCCATAGGAGGGATCTATTTACTAGGTCAAAGGCCGATCTGAAATCGACAAAACAAAAATAAAGTGACTGTTTAGATAAAAGTGTCTTGTCTATTAAAACTGATAAGATTAACAAATTGGTTGTGGTGCCTATGCCCTTGACGAAGCCGGTTTGGTTTGGGGGAAGTATTGACTTTTCCTTGACCCAATCTGTCAGGATTGATAATAAAAGTCCTGCGAATAACTTGGCGTCCGTATCTTGCAGGGTGATCAGGCGGTAATTCTCCGGTAGTTGCCAATTACCCTTTTTAAACACGGGCGATATAATTGACCCTCTCCAGGATTGTGGTATTTGCCCTGTGTGGGTAATTTCATTGAAAACCTTTGTCAGATAGATGGCCCATAGTAGGGGGTCCTCTTTGTAGAGGGCGAAAGGGATACCGTTGGGGCCCGGAGCTCCATCCTTTTGTCTCTTTATTAAGTTTATTACCTCAGTGATTGTGAAATTTATCACCTGATCCGTTTCAATTGGTCTTTCAGTGGGATCATTGTGGCCCCCACCGTTGGTAAATGATTCAATTTCGGCGAAAAGTTTTTTTTTAAGAAACCTTACCCAGTCCTCTTCTGATATTGGCGAGGCTATTACATACTTGTTTGGTCTGTTTATTTCGTTAATAATTTTCCAAAAATCTCTGGAATTTGGTTGGTTACTAGCGTAAAAGATTTTTGTCCATAGCTCTTGTTGGGTTTTGTTTTTTTCAGACCATATTAATTTCCTCAAATTACTATTCGTATTTCTGAGTTGTATCCTGACATCCTCATTATCCGGCATCTTGGATAGTTGTTTCCTCAATTTGTTACGGGTCCGCCTCACTTTTTTAATTGTGAATGGAAGATTGATTTTGTTGTCACTTTTTATTTTTTTTTTCCCTAATTTTTGTTTTCTTATTAGTTGTGTTTTCATTATCCAACTCTACTGCCTTTTCGGTAAATTGTTCCCAACATATTGTTGCTGACTGTGTTGCATGCTTTTCAAAACATTCAACTGCCAATTTTTGGGCCCTTTTTTCCACAACATATTTTTTATCCGATTTCCAGATGAGTTTCTTATGATTAATTGACGTAATCTGACCTCGTGTGGTTAAATAATTTTGGTGTCTAGAGAAATCAAAACACAATTCCACTATTTGCTGGCAGTGGTCACTGTCGATTCGCTTATTGAGTCGGTAGGAACCAATTTTATCAAACATGTCTAATGACATTAATGTGAAATCAATTCTTGATTTAGATTCGTGGTTGTGAAATGACCAGCCGGGAGGTTGATCCGTTGGGAACCTTCCGTTTAGAGCACGTAAGCCTATTGCCTCCAGATCCATCAGTAGGTTTTTCCCAATTAAATTTTCCTTACGAATTGGACTTTGATCCATTGATTGTTCCGGGATGGACCATTCATAGTTTTGAGAGTGAACCAAATCATTCCGTGTCATGTTAATCAGCAAGTTTATATTAAAATCCCCTGTGGCTAGAATACTGACAGTCGGATCAATCATTAGTTGTTCCAGTAGGAATGATACTAGATCAAAACGTATGTTCTTGCGTGATGTCTTGTTTGGTGGAATATATATATATTAAGTATTAGTAAGTTAATCCTGTTTTTTTGCTCATCATGCCCCATAGTTATCTTGACAGCTTGTATGTTCGCGTTGTTGGTGTCCAGTTGTTCGTGGTTGATTTTCAGGTCTAGACCAATAAATATTGCCAGACCCCTACATGGGCGTCCAAACTTGGTATATTTGATGGCTGGTACATAGAACCCTTTATAACCTTGTAAGAAGAAAGCTTCCATATTCCATGTCTCTTGTAGACATATGATTTGATAAATATTTGACAGGGATTCTATTCCAGCGTTTTGGATTTTTTTTCCCAGACCATTGATGTTCCATGAACATATGGTTACCGGCTGTGGATGATCTCTTCGTTCCTTCAATTTGTTATGGTTATGGTTATTACCCGGTCAGAGATCGTGCAGAGCATTCCGTATCCAACTTTCATTTATTTTCCGAGGTTCTACCAGTTTTATTTCTTCCGGGCTCTCCTTATTAATCTGATTTGATGTACCCTGTGGGTTTTTTAATATTGAATATACTGGGATATCCGTTACTTCCTTAAGGTCGTTTTTTGAGAAATTTCTTTTGAATGGACTCGGGTAAGGTTTGGGAGGTGGATGAGCAATTTTGATCCCCCAACCATCGAAAATATCTTGCTGTTTTACAATATGCTCAGCTAGATGAGGGGTGTTGACCGTTAGGACGGTATGTGGCTGAGAGCCGTCCATATTATGTGCAAATCCCACCGACTCAATGTCTTTTGATGTTATTTTTTCTAGCTCGGGAATCGATTTGAATAGATGTAAAATATTCCCTCTATTAAGAATGTCACTAGAACCTCTTGAGTTGTATACTGGTGTCAATATTATTTGTGCCAATTTCTTTGAATTAATTGATACCATCTTATTCTCGCTTTTTTTTTGCATAGTTTTACAGATAATTTGTTTTTCTATTCCAGTCCTTGTAACTGTTAATTCTTCATTGTTACTGTGATAATCTCCAATGTACCTCTTTTTGTTTGTTGTTTCTGCGCAAGTTGCAATGTCTTCAGGCTGATTTCCAATACCAGGTCGGTGAACTTCTCTTTGGTAGGAGTTTGTAAGATCATTCAGTGAGTTGAATGTTTCTTGGCAAATTGTTCTCCGTATCCTTAGGCCTGAGCGGTTGTTTCCTTCGTTTAGTGCAGTGTTAGGCTCTACTTTAGGTAGCTCAGTTTGAGTATCACTAGTGTCGCTTTGTATAGCCCCAAAGTGCAATCTGCTTGCCTAATAGTGCAACAAAGCATTTCATTACACATCTTGCAATACTCTGGAGCATACATCCCAGTGCTTGATTGCCTGCCTGCAACCAGTTTGGGGCACTCCGTACCCACAGCTACAAGGAATGCGTAGAACCGGCTCCAAGCAGCACAAGCTGCATTTTGATCTAGCCAGAGACCCTAAGGCTGGAGGTGTAAGCTTGAATGGTGAAGAGTCCATTGGCGTACCTACAGAAATAACCCCTGCCATTGACAACGCAGCCCCAATGATTAAACTTAAAGCAGACTTCTGAGCCATGAATGCCCACTTTAATACTAACCACTGGGATGGATGGGCTCGGTGAGCGGTTAGATCACCAGGGGGTTAGGCTGAATAAATAGCACAGAGGAGAGGATAGCCAGCCTTGGATACTCAACATCTACAGTGCACAAGCGCTTGGAGAAAATAGAACAGGTTCTCAGGAAGGTGCCAATAAAGAAGGAGGACCTAGAAGCAAGTTCCAGGAGACAACAATATACACATTTCTGGCATAGAAGAAATTACAGATCTGAGCTGCCCAACAGCTTTGTAGATCTACAGCTTGTGGACCTTTTTGATCAATCTAGCTTCTCACCCAACTTTTTCTGTTGAGAGAGCTCACCACACTCTGCGACCTTGTCCCCCCCGGCCCAATTCCATGCTTTATCATCACACAGCTCCTTAATTATAAGGACAGGGACAATATCCTTAGACTGGCCCGGGAGCACGGTGAATTGTAATATCAGCGGTCCATGACGATGTATTGAGCTGTATGTACTACTGACAGGCAGAGAGCCAGTAGCGAGTGGCAAACCGGTGGTGGTGGGGTGAGTCTGTAGGCCCGCTGCCTGCTTCCCTTACAGTTGAGTGATATGCCCCTGTGGCCTCGGGTCCTGCCTTTGTGGGTCTGAATACAGCCCCAAAGTGCAATCTGCTTGCCTAATAGTGCAACATAGCATTTCATTACACATCTTGCAATACTCTGGAGCATACATCCCAGTGCTTGATTGCCTGCCTGCAACCAGTTTGGGGCACTCCGTAACCACAGCTACAAAGAATGCGTAGAACCAGCCCCAAGCAGCACAAGCTGCATTTTGATCTAGCCAGAGCCCCTAAGGGTGGAGGTGTAAGCTTGGATGGTGAAGAGTCCATTGGCGTACCTACAGAAATAACCCCTGCCATTGACAACGCAGCCCCAATGATTAAACTGAAAGCAGACTTCTGAGCCATGAATGCCCACTTTAATACTAACCACCGGGATGGATGGGCTCGGTGAGCGGTTAGATCACCAGGGGGTTAGGCTGAATAAATAGCAAAGAGGAGAGGATAGCCAGCCTTGGATACTCAACATCTACAGTGCACAAGCGCTTGGAGAAAATAGAACACTTTCTCAGGAAGGTGGCAATAAAGAAGGAGGACCTAGACGCAAGTTCCAGGAGACAACAATATACACATTTCTGGCATAGCAGAAATTACAAATCTGAGCCGCCCAACAGCTTTGTATATCAACAGGTTGTGGACCTTTTTGATCAATCTAGCTTCTCAACCAACTTTTGCTGTTGAGAGAACTCACCACACTCTGCGACCTTGCCCCCCCCCCCGGCCCAATGCCATGCTTTATCATCACACACCTCCTTAATTATAAGGACAGGGACAATATCCTTAGACTGGCCAGGGAGCACGGTGAATTGCAATATCAGCGGTCCAACATCTCCATTTACTCTGATTTTACACCTACAGTCCAGGAAGCTAGGCACAAATCTGGGGATGTCAAGAACAAGCTACACAAGCTGAACATAAAGTGTGCAATGTTATACACAGCACTGCTTAAATTGACCACAACGGAAATCCCAAGATTTTTGAAACCCCAACAGATGCCGCCAACTACTGTAATCAACTGTTGAATGGTTCTCCCACTCAATTGCGTGGCAGCCCCACGCCGGACTAACAGCTCCCCAATGCTAATATGCCAAGTATTGACCCAGGCTGTGAGATTGCTGGGATGGGTCCCCTGCTCCGACCCTCTAGGCGCTGCCCGGGATGGTGTCTGGGTCCCTGGCAGTGGCTCTGCCTGCTCGACCCACACCGACAATGATCCTAACTAAATTTGATGGCACAGACTCTCTATTATGTGATATATTCCTATTTCACTTCCTAGATGGACCCCTGACCTCCTTGTTGCCTCTGCGTTCCTCTTGATGTACCCCATGAGTATGAGTTTGGGGATTTTTAGTTACCTGTTTTGTATAACTGTAATTCGCTGAATGTTTTTGAATTTTGTGTGTGAGGGGGTCTCTATATGTTGAGGGAATGATAATGTTTGAATGTTCTTTGCTTAACGTACCCACAGTATCACAACACCACAGAATGCCTTTATTTGTACCTACTTCTGGCACTGCACTTGCATGTACACCACATCCTAAACCGTGCTTTCGCTCCACAACGTGCATTTGGATATACCCTGTATTTCTTGGAACATCCATGGCATTAATAACCCATGGAAGGGAAAACAAGTAATAGCATATCTAAACAGGCATGGAGTCAACATAGCCTTCTTGCAAGAAACACACTTGCGTCCAGACGTGACTATCTACTTTGCTAAAGCCTGGGGCACAAATCTATATTTTTCCTCCAACAGGAACGAATGTTAAAAATATAATCGTAGAGTACTATAGGCAAGTATATACAGCTTGCCCAACCGAACCCCCAACACTCCTGGCATACTTTAAGGAGTTTGCGATGTTCTGGTAGGATGACGGCCAGAAGCAATTCTTAAGTGAACTCCTTACATTTGACACAATTTAAAGAAGCCATTGATCTTCTGGATAGGTCAATAGCACCCATACTTGATGGCTTCATGAGGGCCTTTTACAAGGCCTTCAGAGATCAGCTCACCCCACAACTTCTGACACTATGTAAAGAGGCTCTGACAGCTTGCTCATTGCCACCAACTTTGCAAGGAGTGCTCACCCTATTATTAAAACCTGGTACGGATCCTACGCTATGTGTATCGTACAGGCCCCCCTTGCTCCTTAACCACAATAATAAAAGAATTGCTAAGGCCCTGGCAAGTAGGTTTGCCCTTCCACTGGAGCAGCTTATTTCAACAGTGCAGTCAGGCCTTGTGCCCCACAGATCGACCTCCCTCAATCTCCATACACTATTTGCTGTCGATCACAGGATATCACCCAACATACCTGCATCTGTGGCAATTCTTGACGCCAAGAAGGTGTTTGAATTCCTTGAGTGGCATTTCATACCACAAACCTGAAGAAGCTCGGGATCCCCGCCCCCTTTTTATCCATGATTACGTTATTGATTACTGAGCCGACGGCCCGTATAAGAATCAACGGGTCCTGAACTGATTCCTTCCCCATTACCAGAGGGATGAGGAAGGGCTGCCTCCTGTACCCACTACTGTTCATTTTTTAAATTGACCCCTTGGTAGGCCATAGGCATGCCAGACATCTTCATTGTGGACTCCAAATAGAGCTCTGTCCCTTACTTCTATCTCTTTATGCAAATGACATACTTTTATTTCTCAGACATACTGCTGCCAATCTTTCATCCCTGGGTGAGGAGATAATCCGATTTGGTAATATCTTGGGCCTGCAGATTAATTGGGCAAAGTCTAAGCTCATCCCACTTAAAAATGCTACCCAACCAGTGCAGATAGAATATCCCCTCGAATGGTCGGAAGGGCAAACTAGATCTCTTGGCATCCAACTGCACAGAGATAAGCATCAAACACTACAACTTAATTATGGACCTGCAGTGGCAAATCTAGATGTGCAGATCAAGAGATGGATTAAACTACCACTCTCTATGGCAGTTAGGGAGGCAATCGTCAGGGTGGTTGTACTTCCTCGATTTCTATACTTTTTCCTCAATATCCCAGTGGCAATCTCTAAAAATCTTTTTCTGAACATTACGCAATCTCCTCCTGCAATTGGTCTGGGCCGGTTGCAGGCCCGCGTACGATGGGACACATTGACGCTGCCATACGAATGGGGTGGTCTAGGGGTCCCTGACCTACAGCTGTATTACCAGGTGGTCCAATGCCACTATACACAACATTGGTACCGTCCTGGTCCACGCATCCCATAGATGAAACCCAAACTAGATCAATTGAAAGGCCTCCCTTGCACAGGCCTATTGCCCAGAGGTGTGCCATTGAATGCCACTAATATATTGACAGTGTTCTCGACGTGCTGGGCATGGCGTATGTTGCGACACCGACTGGGAAGGGACCCCTTGTTTCCCCTGCTTTCCCATTAAAAAATAATCTATGGCTTCCACTCATGGGCGAACCATTGGAACAGCGCCCATAATCACACTATAACATCCACACAATAGCAGACTTCTTCCCAGATGGCCATGCAGTGCAACTCACAGATGACCCCAGATTCCACAATATGCCATACATGCACCACTTTGTATTACAGAGAGGCTTTGCCACTCTCAGATCCAAGATGCCCACATACCCTCTTGTCCCAGAAGAGTTCCCATCATTAATGCTTTTAATAACAGATGCAGAGGGACCACATTTGATTTCCAGACTCTACTGCGCATGCATAGTGCTGAAGCTCAACACAACCACTAGGGTACAAGAAGCATGGGCATGTGACCTTGGGGCCCTGTAACTGATAATGCGTGGTCATATTGTTGCATGCAAATACACAAAAAATATCACTCAATCATAGACATAAACTATTACAGTTCAAGTTCCTACTTAGAACATATCTTACTGTAGTGGAAATAGCTAAAGACCATTGTCTCAAATGCCAGGGCCCCAGCAGTGGACTTTGCACATCTTACATGGACTTGTCCCATCAATACCAGGTATTGGCAATCGATATATTCGTACATTGAAAAAATTAGAGACATTACACTTCAGCCAGATCCAGCAATGGAACTCATGGGAAACACCGCTGACCTTCCCCGATCAGCACGGAGATTCATATCAATGGCCCTGCTATTGGCAAAACACGAGATTACTGTGAACTGTAGTACAAATTGCTTTGCACACTCTTCCTTCCTTTCCAAGAAACATGTCTAAAGCAACTCTGTTTTGGATCATCATGGCTCTCATTGCAAGCAGCTCTTTGTTAAAAACAGTTAGTGCACCTGCTGTATTTACTGATAATCTATCTGCCAATATTGACGGATTTCTAATTTTCACATCATTTAGCGCCACTCCCACTCAACAAAAATATCACTCAGGTTTGTCCAAAGCTCCTTTTGCTTCTTCTTAAGTATAGGTCAGTTTTTTTACTACATTATTAGTCTGATATATTTTTTGAAAAGCAGAAGCTGCATAACAGTTCCCTACCCAATAGTGCGGCATCTGAAAGTAAGGCTGATTTGCCACACACATAAACTATGTCTCTGATACTAACATTGAATTTGGCAAATACTCTACCTTTTCTAAATAATTGTGATCACATGCACTCCAACCCATGTCTTTGATGGTCAGATTCCCTTCCTGCCTTCACACTATGTATAAAGTTCCCTTATTAGACAAGCCTAAACTCCACTTAGGAAGTTATTTCTTTCCTTGACTCTACTCTTTTTCTTCCCTTCATTGTGGTTTAACTTTCTTACTTGCCTTTTCTTCTTCCTCTCAATTCCTTTCATTCAGCTCATCTACAAAGATTCTCTCATCTTCACTGAGCTTACCGGTTAGTTACATGCTGCTCAGCATTAGTGAGGTTTGAATTAGTAAGCAGAGTGAAAGGTTCTGTCGTATAGGTGTGCCTGTCCATTTGCTTATAAGCTTTTGAAAATCGAGAAGCATATTTAGTTGTCCGTATATGCAGATTTGAACTAGTTGACACAGGTACATTCTCTAGGGGACCCTCATAATCTGAATAAAACAGCTTATTTAGAGCATTGATGATTAAATAGATCAAGTAACACACAAGAAAAGATATATGAAAGGAAAGATGATAATAGGAAGAACCTTCTGCAGCAGAAGTTGGAAGATATGAACAGGCAAAACAATTCTTAACTTTCATTAACTTTATATACTACTAGAACAATTTTGCAACTTTTAAGTTCTATAACGTCAGCTCAAGGGAAAGTATTTTCCTTCTTCTTACTTACAATTTGTTAGTCCACTATTCCTTCTCTATTGTCTCTACCCTATCTCAAAATCTAGGGTGACAATCAATTATGTCATCTGGACGCCTAAAAGCCCTACGGCCCTCTGACCATTGCCCTAAACTTGCTATCCTTCTTTTTGTTTTTTGTCAGAAGATCTGGTGAGTTTTGAATGGCTCCTTTCATCTTTTAGTCAATTCATGGAGATGCGTTAGTGTCCGTCAAGCAGTCATCCGGATTGTTATTGTTCTTTACAAAGTAAGTCAAGTCTGGACCTGTGTATTTGTGGTTTAGTTTTCTTTCCATCCTTGGCCTTTTGTTACCTGTCTTTTCTAAGTTATCGTCACTGATTTCCCTTTGGTCATCTTGATCATCCGGCTCTTCACCAATGGTCTTTGGTCTAGTCAATTTAGAAAGCACCCTTTTCCTTCTGCTTTCAGTGTTTCTCCATCTGTCTTTGTGATGCACCATCCCTTCAGTGGTACTGGTTATCTCTGGACCATGAGACACCAGTTCATCCTCAAAGCCAGGTATTCCTTTGAGGTGGCTCTGGCTCCATTCTTCTCTCCTGAAGAGCTTCCTTCTGCTGTTCTGTTTCAGGTCTCCAGGTATTTTTAGACTCTTAATGCATTCAGAGTTTCAACCTGTGGTCTCGACTGTCGCTTGTTGCTGAGGACCCTGCTTTCTTGCGCTGTCAGTGATTCTATTGAGACTCTGATAAATGGGGCAGAGGATTATCAAGTCGGATCTCTTCTTCTTATTTTGATGCTTCAGAGATTTCAAATAATGGCGGACTCGAGAAATGAGTGGATGTTGACTCCCCTTCTTCTTCTTCGCTCACTCGCTCTGAAGGTGAAACGTGTATCCAGTGAGGCCACTTTGCACATTGTACTGTGGTTGGTAACCAAGATGACTTGGTATGGCCCTCTTCAATGTTCTTTCAAGCATGACTTAACAAAGTGTTTTCCTTCATTAACCAAATCTCAAGGGTTCAGGTCATGGAATGGGCGAATCCTTCACAATACTAGAGAACTACAACAGTATGTTTGCGTGGGGAGGGCCCTGTCTCCTACACAGCATGATTTGAGTGCTCACAAATACCAATGGGAGTGCACCTTGCAATATGAGAGAAGTAGAAGCACATTCCTTGGTTGGTTTTATATTGATTGCCCCATACACCCATTCTATAATACCAAATGCTTCTGGTTTAAAACTGCAATGGACTCTCTGGACAATCGCTAAGGCAGTAGATAATGTTGTATGATGG
The DNA here is from genome assembly GCF_964263255.1 of Lissotriton vulgaris. Taxonomy (NCBI): domain Eukaryota; kingdom Metazoa; phylum Chordata; class Amphibia; order Caudata; family Salamandridae; genus Lissotriton; species Lissotriton vulgaris. Next base: position 306,189,794 of record NC_141696.1, read on the forward strand.
AGCAATGCAGACCTAAACCATGTGTAGCTTAACAAAGCAGTCACTACCATGACTGTGTTGTAACCATGCGTTACTTTAGCATGCAATTCACTACAACAACTTGGAATAGGGAAGCGCTGAAATTTGGAATAGTGTAAATTACTATTCCAACTCCAGCAGGTGTATCAGTAGGAAGGAGTTGGACTTAAAATCCAACACCAGTCCAACACTGCGTTCCCTAATGCAAGTTGTTGTAACGACATGCTTGTTACAGGAACGTTGGTAACATTACACTCGTGGTAGCAACTGTGTTGGAAAGGCACTGTGTGGTTTTCACTGCGTTGTAAAGAATGTTTTGCGTACATAGTAGCTGCATCACCTCACTTTGGAAGTGAGTTCCTTGGTCTCACTCAAACGGAATTGGCATCCCAAAACGCGGAATCAATTCCTGAAAGGGCAGTTTGCCAACAGTCAGACTATAACATCTCATGGTAAAATAAGGCCTCAACCTAGCTGGAGAACAAGCACACAATAACTAATATATACCTCACTTGGTTACCTCGGGCATTTCCAGAAAATCAATTTAGAGGTGGTTAAAGGAAATTCCCTATATGACTCATTGTTACAATAACCCTTTTCCCCACATTCTCTCCTTGACATGTCATACACCAATAACTCAGATCTCCAGCCATGACTTGAAAATGGGGATTGTACCAATTCCCCCTGAAAGTCTGAACCATTCCATCTCAACCAACATGGGTCGGGCCATACATGTGTCTCAGATTAAGTTTTAATTCCCCTAGCACCCAAATGCCACAGGCATCCTTCACACAACCTTCATTCTCCCATTTAGCCTTTTCAATTTCAGGGGCTTTGTGTTGCAGTTATCTCAGCTCATTAAAGGTATACACTGTGTTCAAAAGCATATCCAAGACTGTTTCTCCCTCTGCACTGCATGGTTCATCTTAGTGACATGTGGTAGACTTAAGAGCACAGTATTAAGAAATTGTTTTGCGTATTCTGTTGCCTCTTGTGACAAAATCATCACCATTCTTGTGTGCAGCATTTTTCACAACAGCTACCTCCGTGGGCAATTAGAGTACATTCCACAGGTTTCAGAAGTGCAACCCATTTTGGCTAGGGGGACCTGGTGCAGTATGAAACCCTCTCTGTGACCACAGCTGTACCAAAATCGTGCGGCATGCCAAACCTATTCTGGCTGTCAGTGTAAATGGTGACTCTCAATGTATCAGAGGTGCAACAGGCTCTGGTAAGCAGCAACTGGTTCTGCTACTTGTGCAGAAGTTAAATGGCACAGGTAGGATACTTCCAGAACTTCAGTCAAGGTACAGACTCTCAACTCAAACAAGAGCCATCAACAAACAGTGTATGGTCAGATTCGACATGGGGCTCATCCAATATATCTGATCATGGTTTGGTGTACAATTTGTTTACATCAATGAAATTGTGATCAGATTCATAGCCACTATCCTCATCTGGGATAGAGAAAAGAGTAACCGGATTGACAGTATTGCACCTCCCCATTCACACGTTTTCAGCAACTAGAATGTTTCTCTCATAGAGGGTTAGGCAACTATTTGCCAGATGCTGTGGCTATATGTGCATGAGTCAGGAGGTTCTCAATGGATTGAGGAACCATAACAATGAATGGATGACCCATTATGATACCCTTGGTCTGTTAGAGACTTAGGCTAACTGCTGCAACTGTTTTGAGACAATCAGGAAATGCTGTGGCTACTGGGTCAAGAGTAGCAGAAAGGTAGGTGATAGGACGTTTGGCTACATCATGAGTTTGTGTCAAACGAGCTAATGCGCACCCATCCTATCCATGAAAGAACAGCACAAATTCTTTATTATAGCCTTGCGTTCCAACTGCGGGTGCACTATACTGTAGATTTTCAAGCTCTTGGCATGCTTCCATGCCCTCGCTATCCCCTGGTACTGGGTCATTGACATCCATGTGAGTGGTCTGCTGTAAGGGCTTTGCCACAAGGGAGACATTGGAAATCCACTGTTGACAGTAGCCAACCATTCCTCCAAAAAATGTTGCCTCTCTCTGTTTGGTTGGAAACTTCATTTTCACAAAGCAACAGCACCCTCTACCTCACCTATTGCTGCTGTGAACTCAGAATTTACAGTGCAAAACAAGATCATAGCCCTAAAAATGTGCGTGAACAGTATGACTTGCTGAATTCGGCCTGCTCGTGGAATTCCGCAGAGTGAAACTACGCAAATTCCACCCAGCCCTACCTTGTACTTGAGCATCAAACTGCACTCTGTCAGGATTAAACCATCTTTCCCTCTTCTTCCAGCCAACCTTGTTGCAAAAATTACACAATTTGACTTTCTTCCAAGCATCAATGCTAGTTACAAATCCTTGGAAGGCGGCGCAAGAAAGGATGAAACAGGGTGAGTGCAAGTTAAAAGATCATAGCCAGATGCAGTTTAAAAAGGGCAAGAGCGAAATGCAGATGTGCTTGAAAGGCGGCACAGGATGAAGGATAAAACAGGGTGAGTGCAAGTTAAAAGATCATACCCAGATGCAGTTTAAAAGGGGAAATAGCAAAAGCAAAATGCAAGGTGAGGTATAGCTACCAAACGTAGGTGTAGTCAATAGGTTTGTCTGGCGATAAGCGCGTCCACAGCGCGTCTCGCCAGGCATTGTCTAATTAAGGATTCGGCCGCTGGACCGTCACCCTCCTTTCCGGTCTCAGCCGGAAGTGCCCCAGGTCGCTCCCGTCAGCACCATCTCCCTCCACTCAACGGCCAAGCCCGAGTTGGACCGAGGAGAAGTGCTTGGAAGGCGTCGCAGGATGAAGGATAAAACAGGGTGAGTGCAAGTTAAAAGATCATAGCCAAATGCAGTTTAAAGGGGGAAATAGCAAAATGCAGGGTGAGGTATAGCTAACAGAAGAAGGTGTAGTCAAGAGGTTTGTCTTGCAGAGCAAGCTCATTGAAAGAAACATAAACAAACATTTGTCTTAGTTCATCGAATCCTCTCACCACCTTGACGTCTCCCAGTCATGTTTTAGGGCCAAACACAGTACCGAATCGGCTCTTATCAAGGTACCTGATAACATCAGAATGGCTCTAAACAATGGTCAGGCAGCACTTCTGGTGCTGCTTGACCTGTCAGCAGCATTTGACACCATCTCACATTCGATCCTACTGGAGAGACTTCGAGACATCAGTGTTCAGGGGCTTGCACTGAAGTGAATGACTGACTTCCTAACTGATAGAACACAGACCGTTACTCTGGGGACTTACAGATGTACACCCACCAAAGTGACAAAGGGGGTCATGGCTCGTGTCTGAGCCCCACCCTTTTTAACATTCATGTTGCCCCCTGGCTAAACTCATGAGGTCCTCAGGGTTTAATCCCATATCATACGCAGACGACACCCAGCTCCTCCTCACATTTGACAAAAACAGACCAGATATACAGCTCATCTTCTCCGGAGGCATGAAGGCTATTGCTGCCTGGATGCGGATTAATATCCTTCAATTGAATGCCGAGAAATCAGAAATCATGCTGTTTGGAGGGAATGTCTGACATAATATCGACAGACAGAATATCGAAATACAAAAATATCGGCACAAAAATATCGACATCAAAAATATCGGAGTCATATCTTCATAAAGGTAAGTACAAAAATATCGAAAAAATAATATCGTAGTACAAAAATATCGAAATTAAAAATATCGTTTTTTTAAATGTATTAATAATAATGTAAAAATAATTTTAAAATACATATAATTTTACAAATATTAAATAAAAATATTAAAACAAAATTAAAACTAATACATATACCTTTAAAATAAATAAAACACTTAATAATTTAATGTAATTTTCTTTTTTTTAATTTCATTTAATTGATTTATTGTAAAAAAAATAATTTTTTACCCTGTACGCCTGTACCCCAAAAACCCAAAACTGACCCTGAACCCTAAAAATATCCCTGTACCCCAAAAACCCAAAACTGACCCTGAACCCTAAAAATATCCCTGTACCCCAAAAACCCAAAACTGACCCTGAACCCTAAAAATACCCCTTTACCCAAAAACTGAAAACTGACCCTGAACCCTAAAAATACCCCTTTACCCAAAAACTGAAAACTGACCCTGAACCCTAAAAATACCAATTAACCCAAGAACTGAAAACTGACCCTGAACCCTAAAAATACCCCTTTACCCAAAAACTGAAAACTGACCCTGAACCCTACAAATACCCCTTTACCCAAAAACTGAAAACTGACCCTGAACCCTAAAAATACCCCTTTACCCAAGAACTGAAAACTGACCCTGAACCCTAAAAATACCCCTTTACCCAAAAACTGAAAACTGACCCTGAACCCTAAAAATACTCCTTTACCCAAAATTAATTAATATTATTTAATTACCATTTAATTATTAATTAACAATAACAATAAAGTAAATATATTAGCACATTAGCTGTAATTAATTTAATTTAATAATTAATATTATTTTTCCCAATTATTTAATTAAGAATAACAAAAAATTATATATAAAAAATTACTCTAATTAATGTAATTAACTAATTAATATTAATTAATTACCAACTAATTAATAATTAAAAATATGTAAAAAATTATATAAATTAATTAACTAATTAATATAAATTAATTACCAATTAATTATTAATTAAAATATGTACAAACATATATTAATTAATTAATTATTATTAAATTACTTCCCACCCTATTCCCCTATAAACCCATAACCCGCTACAGAACATATTTATCAATTAATCAATTAATTAAAATTAATTAAAAATTAATTCTCAATTAATTAATTAATAATTCCTACTAATTAATAATTAATTTAACATAATTAAATTACTTCCCACCCTATTCCCCTATAAACCCTCAACCCGCTACAGTAGTAAAAGACAATATTTAATTAAATTACATTAAAAATAAATAATAAAACATAATAAATACAATATAATATACACTAAATTTATTTAAAAATTGATATTAGTAACATCGAAGTTATTTATTTCGATATTATTGACATCGATATTTAAAACTTCGATATTACTGATATCATACTAATATCGATATTAAGACTGTCGATATTACTTACCTTCGATATTTTGTCCCATCGATATTTAAACTTCGATATAATTGTATATCGAAATTTAAAACTCGATATTTTGTCTGTGTACCGTTTGGAGGAGCAGCTATATTCTGGTGGCTGGTGGCTGGTGGCCTTAGGAGCTAGGAAATGCCCCATCCCCTAGGGAAGTGGTCAAGAACCAAGGCATCAGGATCGATCAAAACCTCACACTTGACGCTCATGCTAACACCACTGCTGGCACTTGCGTCTAAACCCTTTTCCACCAAAAAAACGTTGATGCAAGCCCTGGTACTAAGCAGACTAGATTATTGTAACACTGTTATTTTCAGCTAACGAAGCCTCCCTTAATAATTTACAAGTGGTGCAAAACAAGGCCACCTGTCTCGTAGCAGACGCCCCATGTAGAACATCCTCTGTTCCCCTCCTCAAAAAACTCCACTCCCTGTGAGAAAGTGGGTAAAATTCAAAACAGGCTGCACTATCTTTAAGGCCCTTAACTCCATGGCTGCTAAGGCAATTCCCCTCCTGTGCTGGGAATTGCTATTTTACATTATTTTATGACGAGCTGGGCTCGTCATCAGTGTACGAGGAGGCTACACCATGACGAGCCCAGCTCGTCATCAGCTTGGAAGGGGTTAATGAACAAGGTCCTTCCTATCTCTCTAACAAACTAATCAAGTGTCATCGCCTACACGTCCTCTTAGATCAGGCTCTAAACTTCTATTATGCACCCCTAGAATTAAAAAGGTGCGCGGCGGTGGCAAAGCTTTTTCTCACCTTGCCCCTGCCTTCTGTAATGAGCTACCCCTTCAGCTCCGCAACTGTCAGAACCTTTCTCAGTTTAGGAAGCTTTTAAAAACCCACCTTTTTTGAGCCCACTGCTCTGGCTGAAATCCTCTGTCCTAAGCGCAGAGATACCCCTCGGGGTAATTCAGCGCTATACAAATCAATAAACTTCAAACTTACAATGACATTTCCCTTTCCTTTACTTTGCCTTTATACACTCGCTCCATAGAAGTCTTAGCATATCTACTCCTGTACCACCGACAGGGTTTAACCTTGGATTCAAACTTCTTGTGCCATCGCTCTATACCAATTTTGTTTGTGCAATCATAACCGTTTCCTTCACTCCCTTTGGCTTAACTTTTAGTGTGTCACCGCAATATTTTGCATATTGCAAGATCTCATAACGGGGTTTGATTGCCATCAGAGTATGCATCATTGTATTTGAGGTGAATCTCAGATAGCAGTCCATACACAAAGTAAACCTCTCAGTTTTTCACGAAGTGGGTCATCCATACCTCTATGCTCCCTCTACACCTGCATTAGTCGCTCAAAGTATTCATGTACTGAATCCTTTGACTTCTGTCTTACCATCCTTTACCTCTATAAACCCCACAACCTGCTCCTAAAATTAATTACACAATTAACATAATTACTTATCAATTAATATCAATTAACAACCAATTAATAATTAATTACAAATAACTTACTTTCCAAAATTAACCCTATAAAATCCCAATTGAATAAATAATAATAAATAAATAATTATCATTATCTTTTTTATAATTAAATTACTTCCCATTATATTCCTCTATAAATTCACAACCCACTATGGAACAAAAAAAATGCAAAATGTAATTAAAATAAAATTGCTAACTACAAACGTTTTAACACATATATTAAAAAACATAAACAATACTTATACAAAAAAACATGCATCACATACATTTAAAATATAAACTAAAAGAGGTAACACTAATTAAAAAATTGATATTTTAAACAACTACATTTTTGCAAACAATATAAATGACTTCTATATTTTTGAAAATAATACTTCTTATCTTAAAATATTATTCTTGACCATGATATTCTTGCTGTCGATATTTTCTGTCACAATATTTCCAACTCAATATTTGTGTAAGTTGACATTTCCAACTCAATATTCTGTCTGAATACCCTTCCTGTACTGGGGGAGGTGTATTCCCTATACTGGCATTTGTGTTACCCAATGGACCCTTCACTCCTGATAGGAAAATCCAGCAGTGCCTTGCCTCTATATCACAGTCTTTAAGAATGGCAGACAAGGAAGCCTTAAGTTTAAAGATTTACTTCAAAAATATTCAAAGGACAAAATCACAATTGCAGTTAATGGAGTCCAAATACAGAGACATAAGAGCCTGGGAGAGTTCTGATATAAGGTCACCACTTTCAGGGAGTGAGAAGGGTATGTTGGATTGGAACCCTTGGCCTCCCAAAATTGTATTACTTCATATCACTAAAGAGGGTTGACCTTGCTTATTTGAACCCTGATTTTGTCTGAGAGATTGTTGCGTGGACCATCGTATATCTCAACAAAATGTTAGATCTATACCCAGGTAAATTGGTGTGATCTATACAGCTTTTAGGATATAATTGTTGGGTCCTCACCCACGGGGTACCACCTGTGGCTTAATTCATCATCAGATCCACGTCCTACTCACCTAGTGTGGGTGTGCCGGCTCAACAAGTTTGTAAGCGGAGCGCTTAATTTATTGTGTAGGAAATGTGCTTAAGAATAAAATTGTCTGCCAGATCGAATTGTTATTTTATTCTATTGGTCTTTTGGCAAGGTTAAAAACAGTGCAATGTCATAAAGGTGTAATGACCTCACACATCTGTGATCCACATGTTTGTACAAAAATCTTAAACATAAATCAGAGACACTAAAGTCTTTCTTGTCCATGTCACTGACCAGTACATTATTGAGAACAAAAATGTACTAATGAGCCTGGTCATAGAAGGTCCATACATTAGCATGCCACAAGAAACTAAGTTAGAAGTTATTCAGAACATTATTGAGTGTGAAGAACACATCCACCCTACTACTATCAACTTTGTAATAGAATGTGCAAGATTAGCACTCACAATGTTTTCTTCGAATTTCAAGGTACCCTGTACTTACAAACCCATGTAATTTTAATGGGGATCACCTTTGCTCCAAGTGTTGCCAGTCTGTATGTATGGTTTGTAGGCTCAGTGGAGCCCAGAAATTCTTTATTTTCACAGGAAATTAGCCTGCAAAGTTAATCACATGGTTTAGCTGAACATCATATTAAAGATGGATGACAAAGGCTAAGTTAGCATGATTCACTTAAAGCATGAATTCTAAGGTTACTGACCTTAATTTCTTATTTATTTATTTATTTATTTATTTTGCATCTTGTACCGCGCAAACTAAAACCCGAAGGTGTCAAGGCGCCTAACAAAAAAAGATCAGAAAGCGTAATAGGTCAAGATGGCTCTAATCCCTGTGGGTCTGCTTTTAGCCAAGGCCTTGTAGACCATACACATGGATTTGAAAACAATCCGCTCCTTTATCGGAAGCCAATGCAGCTGCTTCCTGGTCAGCGTGGCCAAAGAGCGACGGGGAAGATCGAGGACAAATCTAGCTGCCGCATTCTGGACTACCTGCAAGCGCTGCATCTGACTCTTATTCAGTCCAGCATACAGCGCATTACAGTAGTCCAGACGCGATCCCAAAAGGGCGACAGCAAGTTGCCTTCTTGCCGGCTGGGAAAGGTAGTTCCTAATTTTCCTAAGAACATGAATTATGCCCCAACAGGTCGATACCGTCCTATTGACTTGCCGGCGCATGTCCAGGGTGGGGTCAATCATTACCCCAAGGTTTTTAGCCGAAGAAGTTGGTTTAGGGCAAAGACCGAGCGAGTCAGGCCACCACTCCATGGACCAAATATCTTCCCTTCCGCCGAACACCATCACCTCGGTCTTCTCCCCATTCAATTTGAGTGAATTGTAAATCATCCACTGGCCGACGGCCTCCATACAGGATCTAAATCTGGAGGCGGTCAGCTCAATTGACTGGGAGAGAGACACGAGGATCTGAGTGTCGTCCGCATAGGAAACTACCTCCATCCCAAAAGATCTAATAAGTCTGGCAAGGGGGGTCACATAGATGTTAAAAAGGGTGGGACTAAGCGCCGACCCTTGAGGGACCCCACATTGCACAGACAGGGATGGAGATAGAAATTTTCCCAGCATTACCCTCTGCTCCCTATGGTCGAGAAAGGAGGAGAGCAGACCCAAGGCTGCCCCCCGGACCCCAATCTCACCCAGTCGAGATGTTAAGACCTGGGGAGATAGGGTATCGAAGGCAGCTGTGAGATCCAGAAGGATCAGGAGGGATGTCCGGCCCTCATCCACACTCATGCGGATGGAGTCGAGAACCAGGGTGAGGGCGGACTCGGTGCTATGTTCCCTCCTGAAACCATGCTGGGAAGGGTCAAGGCAGCCTGAATTCTCCACAAAGGCAGCTAGATGCTCGTTAAGATGGGACTGGAGCATCTTTGCAGGGGCCGGAAGCAGTGAGATGGGGCGAAAGTTTTTTAAAACCCCAGGATCTAGGGAGGGTTTCTGAAGAAGAGGTTTGACCACAGCATTTTTCCACTGCTGTGGGAAGACACCCTCCCTCATGGCCCCGTTCATGATCTCAAGTAGGGGGGGTAGAAGAGATCCCCTACACTGCTTCAAGATCTTAAGAGGGCAAGCATCTAGTGGAGACCCTGACTTGGTTTTATCAAGCCGCATGTCGAGATCTTGTAGGGAGAGCGGGGGGAAAGATTCCAGATAGCCGGCCAAGGGAGGCTCTGCCGAGGGAACACCCGGGACTACAGTAACTGGTGGCTCAACCGTAGAAAGCCTCTGAGACTCCAGAGCAGTGTAAATGTCCGCTATTTTGGACTGAAAGAAGCGAGCAATGTCATTACAGAGCTCCTGAGATGGAACAACTGGATCGGGGACCTGAGGAGATGTGAGAGAGTCCATGATCCTGAAGAGCTCTTTGGGAGATGAAAGAGAGGAAGTCAGGGCCACAAAGTAGTCTTGTTTGGTCCTGATAATTTCCGACTTATATCTCTTGAGCAGGGTTTTATGAGCTTCCCTGTCTTTGAGATCCCAACTGGCATGCCATCGACGCTCCTGTCTCCTTACTTCCTGCCTAAGGAGTCTGAGTTGTTTGGAGAACCAAGGGGCTGATGGTCTTTTCCTTGCTGAATAGCAGGACCGAGCTGGCGCCAGTTCGTCCAGGGCCTCTTTAAGAATGTTATCATAGTGCGGCACCGCTGAAGAGGGATCCATCTCCCGAATAGAAGACAGACTGGAAGTCCATGGGTCAAAAGAGTGTTCACCGATGTTTTCAAAATTCCTGCGTACTTCAAAGGTACTCGGGACTTTCCTGACACTTTCCTGACTAGGGAAGGTCACTTTGAAAGGAACGGCCAAGTGGTCTGACCAGGAGAGGGAGAAAGGAACCGTAACTGAGAGTCTCTGGTCATTAGAGAAAATCCCATCGAGCGTATGACCAGCTCGGTGGGTGGGTCCTTTCACCAGTTGAGTGAATCCACATGCTGTCAATGCTTCCAGCAACACGGAGGTGTCATGTGATTCCAATAGTTCTAAATGAAAATTAAAATCACCCAGAATAGTCAGATTCTCCCGACCAAAATAGGGCTCCAGGAGCTGAAGCAGTTTTAAGCTAAAGTCTGCTCTGGGACCGGGAGGACGATAGACCAGAATCCCATTAAATGGGGAGATATGGGAATCATGTAATGAGAAATAGACCACCTAAGTAGCATCCTTGGGGTCAGATAAAAGCGTGGTATGACATTGAAAGCTGTCCCTATGCAGGATGGCTAAGCCGCCACCGAGCCGGCCAACTCTGTCCTGCCGAGTCAGGCAGTACCCATCAGGGACTGCTTCATTAAGGTCTGGACCCGAGGAGTCCTTAGCCCACGTTTCCGTAATAAAAGCCCAGATCGGAATCTTCTCCAAAATCAACTCTTTAAAAATAATGTTATTTTTAACAAGTGAGCGCGCATTAAGGAGCAAGCATTCTATACACAGTTCACTAGGAGAGACCGGCGAGCAGGACTCCCGAGGGGTGACGGACAAGGCGGGAATCATATCAACCGAATCAGTCGAGAAGCACCCACACCCCTTGGACACGATGAGGTCCTCCGGAGTGAGGCTGTGGAAGCATGAAGCAATTTTAGGTCGAAGGCGTAACATATCCAATAAGGAATATTTCAAAATTCCGTGGCCCACAGTGTTCGACCTATAGGTCCCCCCGTCCAGCCCGTCCTCAGCGCGGACGGGCGCAGACGGGCTGGACTCTGGCGTGACTCCGGCGTAGCGACGGCTTACACGCTGCGCGCACACGCTGCGCGTCATTTCCACTGATTAATATAGGGCTCTAGCTAGTCCACCTGACTGCTAGAGCGCGGCGAATGTTAGAGCTCCCTAGCACCCACCCAAGATGGCGCCCGCCAAAATCCTAGTGCGAGGGTCCGGCCCGCTAAAATAGCGGTGAGGGGCACAATTATAGTGCAGCAATGCGGCGGTGACAATTTTAAAAACAGGGGATAAGCTGAAGTTCAAATAAACAACTAAAAGACAGAAAAGGTAATTTAAAACAGTAGCGCGATAAATGCAAGCGCAGTGCAGCATATTCTTCAAATGGAGGTCACAGAGAGCAGGGAGGAAGGGGGCCTGGGCAGCAAGCTAACCATGCAAAACAGACAAGAGAGGCTGTGGCAGCACAACAAACCGTGGATGCCAGGAGGGAGGGGCAGTGGCAGTACAATGGACCATGGAGGACAGAAGGGAAGGGGTAGGAGCATGTACACTGAAAATGGAGGGAAGGGGAAGGGAGGCAAGGGTAGCAGGCTGACTACGCATGGCAGGTAGGAAGGGCAGTGGCAGTATAATGGATCATGGAGGGCAGGAGGGAGGGGACATGGGCAGCAGACTGACCACACAGGGCAGGTGAGAGGGGCAGTTTCATCACAACAGACCATGCAGGCCAAATGGGAGGGTCTGTGGAGAGAAGGGGTAGGAGCTGAATGAAGATAACAGAAAGCAGTGTGAAGGGAGAATGAGCAGAAGCTGCAAGCGGACCATTCAGGGCAGGTAGTAGGGGCATTGGCAACACAATAGACCATGCAGGTCAAGCAAAGGGACAATGGCAACACAGCAGACCATGGAGTGCAGGAGGAAGTGCATAGTATCATGGACTCAGCCAATCATAGTCAACGGGAAGGGAGAAGGGACAGGAGCAGCACTCTGACCATGCAGGGCAGGTGGGAGAAGAAGTGGCGGAACACTGTACCATGTATGACAGGTAGATGGGTTAGTGTCAACAAAGTGGACCATGGTGGGCCAGAGGGAGTGGGCAGGGGCAAGCACAAAGGACCATGAAGGGCAAAAGAGTAGGAGTAGGGGCTAGACTCAGACAGTAGAGGGCAGGGGGAAGGAGCAAGGGCAGCAACTTGACAATGCACTGTGTGCAGGACGGGCTGTAGTTGTGCAGCAGACCATGAGGAGTAGGCAGGAGGATACAACAAGGACAACACAGGGTTGGTATGAGCATGCAGGTGCATGGACTCTGACAACAAGCTAACCATGGAGGGCAAGTGAGATAGGTAGGTGCAGGGCACAGCCTTGGATTATGTAGATCAGGGTTGAGGGGGCAGGGACAGCAAGTAGGCCATTGAGAAATTTCCTGCAGGGACAGCACAAGGGCCGCCGATGGCAAGGAGGAGAGGAAGGGGCCAGCACATGGCGAACAAGGGGCAGGGAGAATGAGGGCAGGGGCAGCAAGTGTATCATGGAGGATAGGTCGACATGAGCTGGAGTAGAAAGCTGTCTACAAAGGGCTAGCGGCATGGGCCATGGGCACACAGATGGTGAATAGATGGTTTATTAAAAGTGTCAGGGGCAGAAATTTTGCCCTAGCAAGGAGAATGGCATGAGTAGGGTCAGCACAATGGATCACATGGTGGGGAGAAAGGAGAGGCAGGAGCACACATATGGAGAATGGAAGACAGGGAATTGTGCTAGAGGCAGAGGTAGCAAGTTGTCCACAGAGGGTAAATTGGCATGGGGACAGGCAGCTAAATGGATCACAGAGGGCAGGTGAGAGGGAGAGGGGCACACAATGTATACAGAGAATGGAGAGAAAGGGAGACTGGGGCAGCAAGCTGACTACAGAGGGGAGGCAGGTGCAGCTTGGACATGCAAGTGGAGAACATGGGGCAGGTAGGAGGGGCCTGAGCCTGTAAGCTGACCATAGAGGGCAGAGGTTAAGGAGGCACACAGATGGTGTACAGAGGGCAAGCAGGAGGAGAGCAGGGATAACATCTGATTTTGGAGTCCAGGCTGCAGTGGGTTGACCACTAGCAGGGGCTTAGCCTTTGCCAGCCTCTTGTTGTGAATGGCTGAAGGCTGTGCACAGTGGTGGTGCTGGTTGAATATATTTAAAAAAAACAGAAATTCATGAAAAAACTAAGATTTTTTTGTTCTATCTTTATGAACCATAACGATATTTTATCTTTGTTTTTTCAGTGAATATCAGTGTACTTTTTTGATGTGCCCGTGCTGAGCTGCACATCTCACTTGGCCGTGCAAAAGAGGGGGTGAATGCAGCACCTGGCTTTCAACAGTTATTGTGCCCAAGTCTCATAGTCAGACAATTACTGGTACACAAGCCCTTTGGCCATTCTCTCCAGGGTGTGGCCTTTGGACCATGCTTTTTGATCCTTCCCTTTCATTTTTCCCCCCATCTGAACTAGACATTTCCCAATATTCTGGCACATGAAAACAAGGTAGAAGATGTTAGTAAATCAAAAATCTTTTACCCCAGGGGTGTGGCCTTGACACCGACCAAGATAGCCGCGTGATCCCGGGACTATGCGCCGGCACTCCACACGAAGCTTCGTTATCGTCGGAGAGCGCCTTTTTTCATCAATAAAAATGTAGGTTTGTGCCTTCTATTGCTAGCGGGAAGCATTTGGACCTTCTATCTGCTGTTTTGCTTCTCTTTTTTGGCACTTTTGCAGCTGCGACCCGTTTTTCTTCATAACAGCTGCCATCTTAGTTCTGCTGCATTATGACAATTTACTCTCTTCAGTATTGCCTAATTATTATATTTTAACAGCGTCTTGTATATGTTATTCATCCTGGACAAGTGATCTTTTTTCTACCTCTCTGCCTATTTAGACGCCTTTTTATTGTTTGGCACTTTAAGAGAAATAATGGGATATTTCTGTCAAGTGGCTGCCATTTTGTGATTCCTTCACATCTTCCGACCAATTCCTTCTCTCTGGAAGCGCTTGATGTTTGTCATTTCAACTTGCATAAATGACTTACCCTTTTACTTACTACATACCTTGCTGCTTCCTCTATATTTTGGAAGTAATAGAGTAATATATCTGTCAATGTCTGTCCTATTGTGAGTATCCTCCTCACTCCTCACAGATTCTCAACATGATTTGATTCTCTTTTTTGTGATTTTATTCTGCATCTTAATTTCTGGGTGTCCACCACATTGCCGTTTTGTTAGCGGTGTAAAAGACTGTGCTCTGTGTTTTTATTTTATTTTTATCTGCTCAAGGCTGGTATATATAAGGACCTTAGGTCCTAGGAGGGTAGCTCCTGCAATTTCCTTTCAGACCCGAATCTCTATTTTCCTCACAAGTCACTCTTCTATGGGGAAACTAAGAAACCTTAAGCAGCAGACACCCTCTAAACCTGCTGAGCAATCAGACTCTGACTCTGCTATCAACGACATGGAGGACATTTCCTCCCAGAAACCTGATCTCCTGACAGGCATCATTCCAAAATCACATCTTGCAAGTAAACTATCCGCGATTTCTACCAAACGACCAAAAAAAGACCCTCCTTCTACAGTGAACTCATCTTCAGCATTCATGGATATCATCCTTGAAGAAATTTGCGCTTTAAAACCTTTCAAAGAGGTATTGATTACCTCTTTTTAAGTAAATCCCTAGCCAACATGTCATTCAATCTGAGATATGTTCCATTTTAATATCTGATCACTCCCTAGTGTTTGTTGATTTTGATTTGCTACTTTTTGTCCCACATGCTGGATGATGGCGTTTTAATAACCATTACTTGAAGACCCTAATTTCTCAAGCCAATTCAGTACCTTTGCTTCTGAATTAATTTTTTGCCATTAGTACAACCCCAGATTCCTCTCCTATAATGATTTGGGACTCTTTCAAAACAGCTGCTAGAGGTTTCATAATGAATTTGGTTTCACATAAGAAAAAAACTCTTGCATCTCAAACTACTGAATTACTTACTAGGATTAAGCACCGAGAATACGCTTATTACCATTCCAATACTGACTCTTCTTCAAAAGATCCTATTGATGTTAAGTTCACTTTTAATGGACTATTCACGGAAGCTGCTTCCTCCTACCTTTTAAAAAGCAGCACTCACTCTTATGGAGGTCAAAATAAAATGGGAAAGCTACTGGCTAATTATTTCAAAATAAGATGTGAAAAACTAGAATAGAATCCTTGCAGAGCTCTTTTGGAACTTTACTTTTTAAAGACAACGATTTTCTAAATGAAATTGTTTCCTTTTATAAAAATGTATTCACTCCTGAGACACTACCAACTCAATCGGATTTATCCTCTTATTTTCATACCATTCCTTCTTCTCAAAATGTTGATTTTGCTTCATTGGATATTGATATTATCTTGGCCAAAATCACCCATGCTGTATCGGCATTACGGTGAGGTAAGGCCTCTGGATCCGATGGGTTTACTGTTGGGTTCTATGAACACTTTGCTAAACTTCTTATTCCACATCTTCTACTTCTATTTAATTCCTATATTATAAACGGTTCATCTCAAGGCACTTTTCAAGACATCATGATATGTTTAATCCCTAAAGACAATAAAGACCCTTCCCTATGTGAAAACTTCCATCCAATTTCTTTAGTCAATAGATTATAAGATTTTTGCAAAAATTCTGGCACTTCGTATTGATCCTATTCTACCTGAACTTATTGGACCTGAACAATTCGGCTTCGTAAAGGGTATCCTTTGATAATTCTAGAGTCTTTTTCAACGTCCTTAGCAAGGCTTCTTCATTAGACTACCCTATTGCCGCTATAGCTCTAGATGCTGAGAAATAATTTGACAGGATAGGATGGGATTTTATGTTTCATGCTTTAAAATGGATAGGTTTTCCCCCCCAAGTTGATCTCCTTATTTGCCCTACTATATTCAGGTCCTAGAGCTTCTATTTTTGTTAATGGCAACATTTCTGACTATTTTTCTCTTTCTAGAGGGGTACGACAAGGATGTCCCTTATCACCTTTATTGTTTGTAATGGCATTAGAACCCTTTCTCACTAAAATTAGACAAGATGTTCAGATTTATGGTTTCCAATTAGGTCCACATCAAGTTAAATTGTCTGTCTACGCAGACGACGTCCTCTTATATTATTCCGACCCGGCTACTTCTCTTCCTCCTTTCCCTCATCAGGTTGATATTTTTTCTCAACTATCAGGTTACCGCCTTAACCAGGATAATTGTGCAGTCTTAGCTCTCAACGTTTTATGTCTTAAGCATTATTTTATTCATAATGGATTCTCTTGGTAACGTTCCAAGTTAAAATATTTAGGCCTGTGGTTCTCCCCGACTATCTCAGCAACTTTAAACTTAAATTTTGATCACATTCTTACATTACATGATACTATTACACGTTGGCACCCTCTCTTTCTCTCTTGGTGGGGACGATAAGATTCAATTAGGATGATGCTCAACCCTCTCATTATGTACACTCTCTCTTTGATTCCTGTGTACATCCTGGATACTATTTGAAGCAAATTGATTCTCTTGAAATAAAGTTTCTTTGGAAAAACAAACCTCTTTGAATGGCCTTGTCCTCCCTAAAACAGGATAAACCTAATGGAGGACTTTTTCCATAAAACAAGCCTCCCGCTGGCTTTCCTCTAGTCCCTCTACACATCCCGAAGTATGGATATCTATAGAAGAATTTCTCACCTCCTCTTTTACCTTTCATGAAGCCCTTGCTTTCACTAATAATATCTCCTCCTTACTCCCTTCCGTTGTTCCTCATACTCGTAAACGTTTAGCTTCTCTTCTACCATCTTCTTATCCTTCTCTAACTTCTCTCTCTCAACAGCCCATTTGGCATAATAAATTATTACGTATCAACAACCGTACCATTTACTGGACATTTTGGAGATCAAAGGGTTTTCTTTGGATCTCTCAACTCTTGAATAACAATTATCCTGTTTCTTTGCTGAACTTCAAATTACATATTCTCTTCCTAATTCTTTTAAATGACAATACAACCTTCTACTTCTCTCTCTTAATCAATATCTCCTTATGCTCCCAGCATCCCCCAATCTTCCTATAACTTGTGTGACACTTTTTCCCTTTTAGATACCTCCCCCTCTGCAACCTCTATTTATAAAGGTTTATTAGTATCTTCGGACAGACTCAAATCAAAGAGTGAATTGGCTTGGGAGAAATATTTAACACAATGTTGGCCAACCTCCATCTGGGATAAATTGTGCCTTAAGATTCACAAGACTTTCAAGAGCTGCTAATACCACTCAAATCCTTTATTTTGTTTATCAACGTTTTTTTAATTTCCCCTGCAATATTAGCCTCTTTCTCATCTGATACTCCATCTACCTGTTGGTCTTGTTCCTGCGCTACTGCTGACTTAAAATATATGCTATTCAACTGCCCTACTATCTTTCAGTTCTAGCACTCAGTTTGGTCCCAAATCACAAAGATTTTTAGAGTTAATGTTTCCTTTTCCTTACCCAACATTTTCTTAGGTTCATTGTCACCTCAATGGGCTCAATCTCCATCAAACTTCAAGTTATTAGATGTATTATTAGCTGCAGCTTTACGTTTAATGACCTCAAATTGGAAGCAAGCGAATAAAGTTACTTTCAAAGCCAGGTGGAATGTTGTGTGTTTTTATCACAGGCTTGACACTAACTTTGTCACCCCTATCTCTTTAGCAATCAAACAAGATATTTTATGGCTTCCAGTCACTACATACTTATCCTGGTCTGCTTACTCAACTGTTTCTACTGTTAATGTTGTAAATACATCAGACGAAGTCTGGAAACCGCCTTAAATGCACCATGTTGTCTTTTCCTTAAAATATTGAGGTATTGCTGTTCATGCTTATGTACATATATTGTAAAATGTATTTCTTAAGTCTTAATGGGGCTACAGTATATAACTTCATATCTTGTTTTTCTTCAATTTTGCACTGATATATCAAATTGTTTCTCCCCTTTCCCCTTCTCCCCTACTCCCCTTCCTCCCCTTCTACATACAGCATGTTTATTGTAATTTTTGAATCTCTTTCTTCTTTTTATACCTTCTCTGTTAACTGAGATTTATTATGCTTATTATACTGCTGTTCTTTTTTCATTGGATTCTATCATCTCAAACTTTAAAACAAAAAAAATCTTTGACCGCATTATTTTACTCGACCCACTGTATTGGTTCTGAACATATATATGCACACTTTCCTCTGCTGGATTGGCCTAACTCATGATATAACTTTTTAAAAGTAATTCTTCTAAGCTCTGTCAAACATTGTGCCAAAGTTCATAGCAACCTAACATATTTGAGCTCCATTATTAACTGCCTTCCCCTTGATGGATATGTATAAATTTGAAAACAAGTGAACGTTTGTGGTAAGCATTTGTCAAATGTCATGCATGATCGTCAAAAGGTGGCAAAGTTATAAGCAAATCATGAATGCATTTTCAGCTGTCAAGATATACAAATGTATTAACCATTTTAAGTTCACAGAAAGTCTCAAAAGCTTCTGAAAATGATTACATCAAACATACCAAAGTACAAAAGCACATTTTCTGAGTAAAGTTCTACTTTCATGCCAAGTCTGAAGTAAATCAATTATTTATTTCTTCGCTGCAACGAAATGTCCTATGTTTTCTGTAATAGAATAGCATATCTTTTCTGACCATCCTTAACTTATTATCCTCTACACTGACCTCTGCGCAATTTTAACCATTAGCAGCATGCGTCAAGTTAGTATCACATGTGTTGCAGATGCATCCATTGGGTACAAAGTTATAGGTAAATCAATAAATCGTAACAATACAGCACTGCTACTGTGTTATACACCAGAACTACAACATTACCTAGTTTCAGGCTCTAGTTTTAAGATGGTCACAACCCTCATAAGTAGACAGTCTAGTTGTCCTTATGTTCAGAACACATTTTTGTAAGTTTATAGCTATTGACCTGAGACTACCACCATTCTCCTTTATTTGTTCAGTACTATAATGTATTAAGTCTTGCTACAGCCAACTTTTACCTTGAGGGAATTTATGTCACCAATACTGTAAAAAAACATGTAGGAAGTAAAGAGAGAGTGGGCTTTGGGTCACTGCAGGCTGACTTCAGCATTTGGCTTTAGTGGTCCATTATTGCTTGCGTGGGGTATTAATCAAATGCATGGCATTTTGTGGATTATTGTTGTTTCCTATTTGTTTCACGTAGGTGATGATTCTTAAGCAAGCCTTTTGTTAGACTACAGAAGCAATATGATGTGTGACGTGTGAAAGAGTCGATTAGTTTTCGTTGGTGTATTTACTTTGCTGCCATGGGGTCATTTTAATTACTGCTTTTTGACTTTTTCGATCAGGAAGCACATACGGCTTTCTTTATGGCAGGTAAAGTTTATCTATTAATCACTCTTACAAGTACATTTGTTTTGCTTTGCTGTCTTGATGACATGTTTTTGATTTGACGTTTTCCCCCCGCAAAGTATGGCTGTGCACTGCACACACATTCGTTTTCGTACAACTGAATCAGAAATTCTGACCCACTGTCAAAAGAATCATCTATACACCATTTTGCTCTTTTAAGGTTACCAGTTACAATGACTTCACCTTCTGACTCCTTATAATAAAACTTTTCTTTGAGGGTATAGCTTAAATTTGATAATGCAGTCTGTTCAACAAATGAGCCATACTCCCAATTCGAATATTGTTGAAGCACAAGAGGCTGTTTCACAATGATATTTTCTTTCTAGGACTGCTGTGAGCAAAGAACAAAAAATAAATCAATTGTTACTAACCACTTCCTCTTACAAAAAAACATTCCGTTAGCTTTGCTGTTGCATGGGTAAGAAAAACAAGACTATTGGCTTGTATGTTATTTTAAATATAAACCAGGGTAAATATTTTGCTAGGAATAACTGCATTATATTGCAATTGGGGAAAACATCACATCACCTTTGACTGCAACTTCTCATCACCGCGTGTGACCTAAAGTTTGACAACTAGCTGAAAATCAACCCTTGAGATTTATGGAGGGGGTGAAGTTCCAAGATTCCATATTGGGCCAGGGATCCATCATCCTCGTTAGCAGGGCCGGACTGACCTTGGTGGGTGCCGGGCTTTTTCCCCGGCGGGCCATTTTTTTGCCTGTGTGGGCCGGTTTTGTTACTAGGGGCCGGTTTTGCAGAATCAGCCTCCTGTAACAAAAGCAGCCGCGGTGCAGCAGTGCTTGACACTAGCACCCCGGCCAGTGCTTCTGAGTAGCGCACTGATCCCTCTCTGGGGTAGGTCAGGCGGAAATGCCAGAACTGGTTTTGGTTCCCAGTCCGGCCATGCTGGTTATTACAGAGCACATGAGACACTCCATTATAATTTTTGTACGCTTTAGTCTCCACAACAGAGGGCCTCATTTACAATTTACAATATTTTGCTTTAGGGCCTAAGTCGAAAGAATAGGCCAGGAATGCGCAGTACCTATCAAATATGGCTTTTTACTGTCTTTTAACCATTTGCTGGCAGACAAATGGCTGCCATGCGCCAATGAATGTACCCTTGCGCCATGGTGCAAGGGTGTCTGCGTTTTAGGTGTGATTGTCTTTGTGCAGGAAGGGACACCAACCTAAACAAAAACAATCAATGCAGGCAATTTTCTCTTTGTATTTGTGCGGCAGAATGCAGCACTCATAGAAAGAGGAAAAATAAATAGAAACAATGTTATTTCTCATCATTGTGCCTTCCCTTTGCCACCCCTGTGGAGACGTGAGCTTTTGATGGCATTCCCAGGTTTATAAAATCTCGTAAATCTGGAAATGTGTCAAAGGCCATGGGTGTTACATGGGAATACTCACCATAACACCCATGGTTCGCCTCTCTGTTGCGGGGTGAGGCAAGGCAGCGACTTGCGCTACGTTGCCTCAGCCATATCTACAAGGCATGAAAAGCCACGCAGGATGCCTTTACGTGGCCTTGTAGACATGGCCCTGCAATGTGCACCACGGAACATCACTAAAAGTGACTTTCCAGCGGCGCAGAGGCCTTGTAAATGACAAGTAATATCTCAATGAGAGACCTTGCATAGTTATCCTTAGACCTGGGGTGGTGCTCAGTGCTTATTATGATAACTGAAAGGCCCTTCTGTGTTTGTCTGGTCCCTGGACATGTTTTTACATCCATCAAGTAATAATTGAAAGAGCAATGCTGAACATTCCTTTTAAACTTTCAAATCCAGGTAAGTTATAGATGAGGTGGAATAGACTAATCGTTGCCCACACATGTAGTATAGATATTGAAGTAATACAGTGCAAACAAATTTATTTGAAAAGGCAAACCACCTAATTGAAAGTCTTTTGTGAAATTGAGTTGGACATAAATGTGCATAAAATTCATCTGTGGGCATACTTTCTGTCTGTAAATGACAGGAGACTTTGATGCAATGCTTTGGTAATACAGTTGTGACAACGTACTCCAAAATGCCCGCCTCTGCTCTGCTTGTAAGAGCGGTGGTAATTACTCATATGGATTAGTGTATGCCTCAGATAGGGTATTAGAACATAAACATGGCACGGTTTCTCTGCGTTTGAGCTACTCAGGTGAGCCTCAGGTGCTATTGGACCAAATCAGACAATAAAAAAATTACAAAACAATTTTCCCGAAGTAGTTCATGTTGAAGTTGCGATTACCCTATGCTTTTTGTTATAATTCATGACCGAAAGGGGCCTAGACAAGGTGTTGCTTAGGGTTTTGTTAGGAATGAGGATTAAAAAAACATGAATAGACTAAAGCATTCCTTTCAAAGAATTATATCATAATTAACTTCAAATGTTTACTTTTGTAAAGATATCACCGAATTTTCTGAATTGCCAGAATGCTTTCTAAAACACTCCAGGTCAGGAAAATCTTTACACAATTTGTAAGGGGTAAAGAAGCATCTCTGTGTCAGGCTTTTTGTGAAATTAAGTTGAACATAAATGTGCAGCAAGTCATCTGTGGTCATACTTTCTGAGATCGTGGTTCAAAGACTCAAGATACAGTGAGACCTAAGGCCCTATTCTGAAGTCAGTGTGGCTGAAAATCGGCCAGTACTGCAGTTTTGCTGGTATTGTAATTTTAGGATCAGGAGGAGAAAAAAGGGTGTTACAATGGTGAGGATATAACAAATACATGGAACTTTATAAAACTGATACGTTTGTGGTTGTTCACAAACATGTTTTCTCGATCTAGCAAAGCACGCTAATATTTTGCATATTCTTACCCAACAGATGTGTTTTCTTGGTGGGACGAAGAAAGGGACAGATCAATATTTAATGGGGTGTGTAGTAGTAGGTGGGTTCTCCCGAGAAAAAAATATTTGCCTCTGGAGAAAAGTAAAAGTAAGCGGGCTATTCACAAATGTAACTTGCACTTGTAAGTAATTTTCCTGTGTAATTTACTCTTGCATTGTGAGTAACTTTACTACTTTGGCCTTTTCAGAAAATCCAAGTGAAAAGTTATTCAAAACTGTAGACTTACACATCTTCACTCCCTTAAATTTTGTGTAGGTTATCAAAAGAGGATCATCTCTATGTCAAATCTGCTAAAGGTGTTTATTGTGCAAGTATCCTCATAAGCGTCACCAGTATATCGCTTCACCCAGCAATTTCAATAATGATATTGCCCGACTGTCCGCCCAGAATCCCCGTTCCCAAACATTCTACATTCCATGCCAAACCTCCAACCCAACACATCCTTCCCATCAACAAAAGTGAAAATATCTTGATTCTGACCCAACTACTCACACTCAAATTCCTGGAATTTCATGCCAACCCCATCATCTTTCTTTTGTACTGTCTTCCTCACATCTACCACACCTGACAAACCTGCCTCATCAATATAACTTCGATCCATCCACTCACTCTTAAGTTTGGATCTGGGTACTCCACTCATAAAAGGACAAAAGGAAAGACCCCTGTGGAGCAATTGAGGGTTGTACTGTAAGACCAAAGACTGTCATCCACAACGGATCTCCAATTCAATTTGTTGATTATTGCCAATTGCAAATGGTCCTTCAACGAATGAAGTGTTGAACTAGATCATTGCTTCTAGGATGGTAGAGGGATGTCTTGATTTGCTTAATCCCCTGTGAATCTAAGAACACCTTTATCTCATTTGATACTAATTGTGTGCCATTGTGCATCACAATCTCTGTAAGGAAGCCCTCTCTCACAAATGCACTGTGTAAAAAATGAATGACTGCACTAGAGGTGACTATTTACGAAGCCCATCTCAAACTTTAAAACAAAAAAAATCTTTGACCGCATTATTTTACTCGACCCACTGTATTGGTTCTGAACATATATATGCACACTTTCCTCTGCTGGATTGGCCTAACTCATGATATAACTTTTTAAAAGTAATTCTTCTAAGCTCTGTCAAACATTGTGCCAAAGTTCATAGCAACCTAACATATTTGAGCTCCATTATTAACTGCCTTCCCCTTGATGGATATGCATAAATTTGAAAACAAGTGAACGTTTGTGGTAAGCATTTGTCAAATGTCATGCATGATCGTCAAAAGGTGGCAAAGTTATAAGCAAATCATGAATGCATTTTCAGCTGTCAAGATATACAAATGTATTAACCATTTTAAGTTCACTGAAAGTCTCAAAAGCTGCTGAAAATGATTACATCAAACATACCAAAGTACAAAAGCACATTTTCTGAGTAAAGTTCTACTTTCATGCCAAGTCTGAAGTAAATCAATTATTTATTTCTTCGCTGCAACGAAATGTCCTATGTTTTCTGTAATAGAATAGCATATCTTTTCTGACCATCCTTAACTTATTATCCTCTACACTGACCTCTGCGCAATTTTAACCATTAGCAGCATGCGTCAAGTTAGTATCACATGTGTTGCAGATGCATCCATTGGGTACAAAGTTATAGGTAAATCAATAAATCGTAACAATACAGCACTGCTACTGTGTTATACACCAGAACTACAACATTACCTAGTTTCAGGCTCTAGTTTTAAGATGGTCACAACCCTCATAAGTAGACAGTCTAGTTGTCCTTATGTTCAGAACACATTTTTGTAAGTTTATAGCTATTGACCTGAGACTACCACCATTCTCCTTTATTTGTTCAGTACTATAATGTATTAAGTCTTGCTACAGCCAACTTTTACCTTGAGGGAATTTATATCACCAATACTGTAAAAAAACATGTAGGAAGTAAAGAGAGAGTGGGCTTTGGGTCACTGCAGGCTGACTTCAGCATTTGGCTTTAGTGGTCCATTATTGCTTGCGTGGGGTATTAATCAAATGCATGGCATTTTGTGGATTATTGTTGTTTCCTATTTGTTTCACGTAGGTGATGATTCTTAAGCAAGCCTTTTGTTAGACTACAGAAGCAATATGATGTGTGACGTGTGAAAGAGTCGATTAGTTTTCGTTGGTGTATTTACTTTGCTGCCATGGGGTCATTTTAATTACTGCTTTTTGACTTTTTCGATCAGGAAGCACATACGGCTTTCTTTATGGCAGGTAAAGTTTATCTATTAATCACTCTTACAAGTACATTTGTTTTGCTTTGCTGTCTTGATGACATGTTTTTGATTTGACGTTTTCCCCCCGCAAAGTATGGCTGTGCACTGCACACACATTCGTTTTCGTACAACTGAATCAGAAATTCTGACCCACTGTCAAAAGAATCATCTATACACCATTTTGCTCTTTTAAGGTTACCAGTTACAATGACTTCACCTTCTGACTCCTTATAATAAAACTTTTCTTTGAGGGTATAGCTTAAATTTGATAATGCAGTCTGTTCAACAAATGAGCCATACTCCCAATTCGAATATTGTTGAAGCACAAGAGGCTGTTTCACAATGATATTTTCTTTCTAGGACTGCTGTGAGCAAAGAACAAAAAATAAATCAATTGTTACTAACCACTTCCTCTTACAAAAAAACATTCCGTTAGCTTTGCTGTTGCATGGGTAAGAAAAACAAGACTATTGGCTTGTCTGTTATTTTAAATATAAACCAGGGTAAATATTTTGCTAGGAATAACTGCATTATATTGCAATTGGGGAAAACATCACATCACCTTTGACTGCAACTTCTCATCACCGCGTGTGACCTAAAGTTTGACAACTAGCTGAAAATCAACCCTTGAGATTTATGGAGGGGGTGAAGTTCCAAGATTCCATATTGGGCCAGGGATCCATCATCCTCGTTAGCAGGGCCGGACTGACCTTAGTGGGTGCCGGGCTTTTTCCCCGGCGGGCCATTTTTTTGCCTGTGTGGGCCGGTTTTGTTACTAGGGGCCGGTTTTGCAGAATCAGCCTCCTGTAACAAAAGCAGCCGCGGTGCAGCAGTGCTTGACACTAGCACCCCGGCCAGTGCTTCTGAGTAGCGCACTGATCCCTCTCTGGGGTAGGTCAGGCGGAAATGCCATAACTGGTTTTGGTTCCCAGTCCGGCCATGCTGGTTATTACAGAGCACATGAGACACTCCTTCATTATACTTTTTGTACGCTTTAGTCTCCACAACAGAGGGCCTCATTTACAATTTACAATATTTTGCTTTAGGGCCTAAGTCGAAAGAATAGGCCAGGAATGCGCAGTACCTATCAAATATGGCTTTTTACTGTCTTTTAACCATTTGCTGGCAGACAAATGGCTGCCATGCGCCAATGAATGTACCCTTGCGCCATGGTGCAAGGGTGTCTGCGTTTTAGGTGTGATTGTCTTTGTGCAGGAAGGGACACCAACCTAAACAAAAACAATCAATGCAGGCAATTTTCTCTTTGTATTTGTGCGGCAGAATGCAGCACTCATAGAAAGAGGAAAAATAAATAGAAACAATGTTATTTCTCATCATTGTGCCTTCCCTTTGCCACCCCTGTGGAGACGTGAGCTTTTGATGGCATTCCCAGGTTTATAAAATCTCGTAAATCTGGAAATGTGTCAAAGGCCATGGGTGTTACATGGGAATACTCACCATAACACCCATGGTTCACCTCTCTGTTGCGGGGTGAGGCAAGGCAGCGACTTGCGCTACGTTGCCTCAGCCATATCTACAAGGCATGAAAAGCCACGCAGGATGCCTTTACGTGGCCTTGTAGACATGGCCCTGCAATGTGCACCACGGAACATCACTAAAAGTGACTTTCCAGCGGCGCAGAGGCCTTGTAAATGACAAGTAATATCTCAATGAGAGACCTTGCATAGTTATCCTTAGACCTGGGGTGGTGCTCAGTGCTTAATATGATAACTGAAAGGCCCTTCTGTGTTGTCTGGTACCTGGACATGTTTTTGCATCCATCAAGTAATAATTGAAAGAGCAATGCTGAACATTCCTTTTAAACTTTCAAATCCAGGTAAGTTATAGATGAGGTGGAATAGACTAATCGTTGCCCACACATGTAGTATAGATATTGAAGTAATACAGTGCAAACTATTTTATTTGAAAAGGCAAACCACCTAATTGAAAGTCTTTTGTGAAATTGAGTTGGACATAAATGTCCATAAAAGTCACCTGTGGGCATACTTTCTGTCTGTAAATGACAGGAGACTTTGATGCCACGCTTTGGTAATACAGTTGTGACAACGTACTCCAAAATGCCAGCCTCTGCCCTGCTTATAAGAGCGGTGGTAATTACTCATATGCATTAGTGTATGCCTCAGAAAGGGTATTAGAACATAAATATGGCACGGTTTCTCTACGTTTAAGCTACTCAGGTGCGCCTCAGGTGCTATTAGACCAAATCAGACAATAAAAAAATTACAAAACAATTTTCCCGAAGTAGTTCATGTTGAAGTTGCGATTACCCTATGCTTTTTGTTATAATTCATGACCGAAAGGGGCCTAGACAAGGTGTTGCTTAGGGTTTTGTCAGCAATGAGGATTAAAAAAACATGAATAGAGTAAAGCATGCCTTTCAAAGAATTGTCTGAATTGCCAGAATGCTTTCTAAAACACTCCAGGTCAGGAAAATCTTTACACAATTTTGTAAGGGGTAAAGAAGCATCTCTGTGTCAGGCTTTTTGTGAAATTAAGTTGAACATAAATGTGCAACAAGTCATCTGTGGTCATACTTTCTGAGATCGTGGTTCAAAGACTCAAGATACAGTGAGACCTAAGGCCCTATTCTGAAGTGAGTGTGGCCGAAAATCGGCCAGTACTACAGTTTTGCTGGTATTGTAATTTTAGGATCAGAAGGAGAAAAAAGGGTGTTACAATGGTGAGGATATAACAAATACATGGAACTTTATAAAACTGATACGTTTGTGGTTGTTCACAAACATGTTTCCTCGATCTAGCAAAGCACGCTAATATTTTGCATATTCTTACCCAACAGATGTGTTTTC
Organism: Lissotriton vulgaris; assembly: GCF_964263255.1. NCBI lineage: Eukaryota > Metazoa > Chordata > Amphibia > Caudata > Salamandridae > Lissotriton > Lissotriton vulgaris. Next base: position 306,217,422 of record NC_141696.1, read on the forward strand.
TTGGTGGGACGAAGAAAGGGACAGATCAATATTTAATGGGGGTGTGTAGTAGGTGGGTTCTCCCGAGAAAAAAATATTTGCCTCTGGAGAAAAGTAAAAGTAAGCGGGCTATTCACAAATGTAACTTGCACTTGTAAGTAATTTTCCTGTGTAATTTACTCTTGCATTGTGAGTAACTTTACTACTTTGGCCTTTTCAGAAAATCCAAGTGAAAAGTTATTCAAAACTGTAGACTTACACATCTTCACTCCCTTAAATTTTGTGTAGGTTATCAAAAGAGGATCATCTCTATGTCAAATCTGCTAAAGGTGTTTATTGTGCAAGTATCCTCATAGGCGTCACCAGTATATCGCTTCACCCAGCAATTTCAATAATGATACTGCCCGACTGTCCGCCCAGAATCCCCGTTCCCAAACATTCTACATTCCATGCGAAACCTCCAACCCAACACATCCTTCCCATCAACAAAAGTGAAAATATCACAGAATGCAACAATTTTTTTTTTAAATATCACCTACTGCATATGAATATAGATAATATCTTAGACTCCACCAACATTTTATGAAGAGAAATGAGAGCTTCACATCACGAGTTTGGCCGAGAGACCCCCAACTATGTAATCCGTATGCCAAACCAGTTTCTACTTCTCATTGCTCGCTCTGGTCCTGCATGATTCCCTCAAACACTCCTACTCTAGTGCTCCTTCTAGGTGAGTTTACCCCAGTTCTGCCTTACTTTCAGGAATGACAGAGCCCTTGCCTTTGTTCCACACCTTGGCGTGAACTGTACTTTGAGAAACCTTGACAACTAGCTTGGTAGCGGATAATCTGGTATCATGAGCACCACCAGTAGATTGCATTGCCCAGCAATTTTAATAATGCCAGTGCCCAACCATCCGCCCAGAATCCCCATGCCGAAACATTCTACATTCCATGCCAAACCTACAACACATCCTCCCCATCAACAAAAGTGAAAATATTACAGAATGCATAAGAAAAATAAACATTTTAAAACATCATACACTGCGTATGAATTTGGATACAATTTCAGACTCCAATACAATATATCACAAATATATCACAAGTTTGGCCGAGACACCCCAAACCATGTAATACGTTTTGCCAGATTGCACATTAAGACACCTTGACAATTTGCTTGGGGGCAAAAAAATCTAAACTCACCTTTGAGAATATGTCCTAGCTTCTTGATTCTGACCCAACTACTCACACTCAAATTCCTGGAATTTCATGCCAACCCCATCATCTTTCTTTTGTACTGTCTTCCTCACATCTACCACACCTGACAAACCTGCCTCATCAATATAACTTCGATCCATCCACTCACTCTTAAGTTTGGATCTGGGTACTCCACTCATAAAAGGACAAAAGGAAAGACCCCTGTGGAGCAATTGAGGGTCGTACTGTAAGACCACAGACTGTCATCCACAACGGATCTCCAATTCAATTTGTTGATTATTGCCAATTGCAAATGGTCCTTCAACGAATGAAGTGTTGAACTAGATCATTGCTTCTAGGATGGTAGAGGGATGTCTTGATTTGCTTAATCCCCTGTGAATCTAAGAACACCTTTATCTCATTTGATACTAATTGTGTGCCATTGTGCATCACAATCTCTGTAAGGAAGCCCTCTCTCACAAATGCACTGTGTAAAAAATGAATGACTGCACTAGAGGTGACTATTTACGAAGCCCACCTCAGGACATTTAGGCATATAATACATGCTGATGATGGCAAATTTGAAATTTTCAAATAAAACATTTATAGGGCCAGCTATATCCAATGCCACTTTCACCCATGGAATTAAAGGCAAACCCACAGGGTCAAATGGGGTAGGTTGGGTCACCTAAGATTTATCACTAAGGACACAAGGCCTACAGTCAAATTCTTGCCTTAAACTAGTAGGAGCTACCAACTAGCTTAGCCTCCGCAGGAGTCACTCTTTTTTACATTAATTAGTTTTGCTACATGCCCATACAGTATGAAATTCTCATCCAGAGACCTAAAGTTGGGCCACCTTTGCACAACTCATGACATCACTTTGCTATGATCAGGATCATTGCATTACTCCTCTCCATTCATTATCGTCCAATGTTCCTTGCAACACACTGTCGATAGAATTGGCAAAACACACCACTTCATTATCTCAAGCATCTGCCCCTTCGACATCTCCAACAGAATCATCTAATGGAATTCTGGACAATAAGTCAGCAATAATGTTCACCTTGCCAGGACCATATTCAATAACTTAATTACATTCTTGTAAGCAAAGTTTTCATTTAGCAGTCCTGCGAGTAGGCTTGTCACCCCTTTTTATGCTAAACAACTTAATTAACAGTTTGTGATCCATTCTTAGCAGGAAAACAATACCTCATAGATATATTCCGAAATGCTGAGTTCTTCATCATAGTGCCAAGGCTTCCTTTTTAATGGTTGAGTATGAATGTGCTTGGGAGGTGAAGGCTACCATATCCTCTCTCCTGTCATTGTGTATCTGCATGAGTACAGCATCCAACCCAAAATTGGTAGCATCACTAACTATGATACCACTGTCTCTCGTATCAAACAATTTCAAAGGACAAATGATACAATGTTCGACTGCATCTTGTTGAATGTCACTTGGCACTCATCACTCCAGAAAAAAAAAACCTCTTTCTTCAACAAATCCCTGAGGGGAATTGTTTTGTTAGCAAAATGAGGCCCACATTTCAAAAAATACTAGGCTAAGCCCAGGAAGGATCTCAAGTGGTCGTTGTTACAGGTAACAGGTACTTCCTCTATGGACTTAAGCAGCTTCATTTTGGGACTGATGCCCTCCTTGGATATAGAATGACGTAAATAGTCTACTCCCGGCTGTTCGAATTTACATTTCTCCTCCCCCAAAGTCACTCCTTTTGCCTGCAACATACCGAAAACTGAGTCCAAACACCCATTGAGTTTGACAAAAATCAAAATGTCATCCTGAAAATATCAGACCCCCTCACAATCCTTGAATATGTGCTTCATAAGCCTTTGAAAGACAGATAAAGCAGATGCAAGTCTTAAAGGCATGCATTTGAAAGGTAAAAGCACCTTCAGGAGACAGAAACAAGGTTAAATGCCTTGATTCTTCACACAAAACTACCTGGTGGTATGCAGCAGACAAATCCATGTTGGTAAATATCATCACCCCCTTCAAAGTACATAACATCTCACTGATGTAGCATGGGTTGCCTGTCCACCCAAATATTCTGGTTGAGGTCATGCAAATCAAGACACAGGTGTAAAGTATTGTCAATCATACAGACTAAGACAATCGGGGAACAGCCATTCCGAGCTCTCAATGGACTGGATTACATCTAGACTACTCATCTTATCTTTTTCCTTGTGCAGATCCCTTCTCAACGACAATAGTACACGGCGCACCTTGTGTTCTACAAGAAAATAACCCATTCTCAATATAATTTTTTGCTTGAATCTGGACAAATTTCCTAACTGCTTGGTAAATACTTTGGGAAACTTTTGAACCCAAACGTTGGGAGAAGACACACTCATACACATCAGCATCCAATTGGACCTTGACCTTGAACCCCACACAATTAGGATGATGGAGTGCAGGATTATGTCTAATTCAACTTGATCATTTCATCCCAATAGATTCAAACCCTCTTTTGACACAAACACTACCCCATGAGCTGCCTTTCCTTCAAATCCTAACTTCAGGGACAATTAACGTAAAAGGTGACTGAGTCAGCCATTTCGCATTCCTTGACACCATTTATCATAATGGTGGTTTCCTGCATACATGTTTCACCTCTACCACCGTCTCCTCATCAGCCTCAACTAATTCATTGCCAGCAACACATACATTCTAATTACATGCAGTAATTGTTAGGATAACATCATTGCCACTCAAAAATGTAGTTTTATCCACATGAGATACCACTGGTGTGTGTGTTTCTGCCAACTCTTGCGAAATTCCCCTTACAGTTGTATTTATAACACGTAACAGATAGTTCCAGGCAGTTCTTTGCCAAAGCCACATGGCTGTCACTCTTACATCTAAAGCACACTATAACGTCACCATTTGTTTTTGTTTGTCATCTGAAGGGGTGTACTTCTTTCCATCTCTCTCTGAAGGAGTGTACTTCTTCCTGTCCTTAAGCCCTTTTTCAGTCTGCAGAACATTCACAATCTTAGGAGTGCTTGTATCCCCGTGGCCCAACAATTCCTTGAAATAAGCGTCAGAACTCTCACAGCTCTGGCAGTAGTGATTGCTACCTCTAGACTAGGATCATTTGTAGACAACAATCTTTCTTGGATATTTCCTGTTATGAGTCTTCTCTGTGAACTGATCATGAATGATTTTGTCTTTGAACTCTCGGTAATCGCAAGTAATTGCTAACTGATGCACCGCAGACATAAAATCTTCAACTGATTTGCCCTGATGCTGAGCTCTTTGTAGGAACTTATGTCTCTCAATTACGACATTCTTAGATGGTGAAAAACTGGTTTTAAATACTGAAGCATACTCATCCACAACGTCAACCACTGCTATCGACCCAGGCACTCCCTCCCGCTGTACTTGTACTTTTAATTCTTGGAAATCAGCCTTCTGGGCCTAAATTGTGTATGAGTAATGCTTTTTTTTCTTATTTGTGAAGGTGTCACTATCAATGTCATCTAGGTATGCCTCAAGGGGGTCTCTCCATTGGATACAACACAGAAGGGATGTAACTGGTGTAGATACAAATGCTGGTAGTCCAGTAAAACTTTCAATATTGGTCAAGGATACTATGTATGATGCTTAGGTACAACCAAATTCCCCTAATTCGATGAAGCCCTGTCAAACTCAACCACTTCACCATGAATCCCTTACATGAAAGTACAGGTATACAGCACCACTCTTCCTTACAGTAGGTTTAATAGGAATAATGTTTATGATATGCACATCACTACAAGCGGTGGGTCATTTGGATAAGTTAACTTTAGTTGCACAGCAAAATTTGGATTTTAATGATATTGCTACAAAATTATAAATTCGCCAGGATGCCCACATTCAAAATATGGCCAAATCTAATGGTTAAACAACTAGAGCAAGAAAACAGAGTCAAATACTAGTAATGAAATAAGCCAGCAAATATATAATGACAGAGTCAGAGTAGATTGCTGCAAAATTCTTTACCAGCACAAGTGCAACAAATATCTGTACTTCCAATATCACAACTGCAATGTTAGCAGGATTTCTGCTCTTTTCCTCCAAATCTTCGCAACTGCGCAGAGGCAAGAGAAACTCCTGGGAGAAATCAATTAGATACAGAGACTTCTCAGAGTAAACCTTGCCCACAAAAAAAGATGGTGGCAGGGCGTTGTGGAGTTAGAGACTGTGCGTAGGGTGAACCTTGCCCACAACAAAGATGGTGGCCAGAGTGCTCCATCAGGAATGGGCGTGGCTATGGCCTCCTCCCTCCGTTCGATATCACCACCACAGGCTGCTACAGAGCTCAGAAGTACCCCAGACTGCGCTGCAAAATCCAGCATGATGCCCAGCCCATCCACAGTGCCAGACTACGCTCACAGAAACAGGAAACTTGGAGCTGCAGGGATGTCAAGGAATGCAGATGGCAGCCGTGAAAGTCCTCACTGGTCATTGTGGAGAACTGATGGGGAACAGAGCTCCTGCTCATGACCAATGAAAAGAGGATGCTTTCCACGTCAAATCTGGTAAATGTATTTATTGTACAAGTATCCTCATAAGCACCACCAGTACATAGCGCTGCCCAGCAATTTCAATAATACCATGCCCTAACCATCCTCCCCAAATCCCCATTCCCAAACATTCTACATTCCAAGCCAAACCTCCAACCCAGCAGTTACTGCTGCCGAAAAAGAACAGTAGTAAGTCCAGCACCACATATAGCAAAATACTAATACTGCAGCCCTCATTTTTGAATGGCAATGGACGTACTCTTATGAGAGTGGCTGCATGCCCCTCGTTAGCCCCCTTCCACCCTCCTTAAAGCCCTCCTTACTCCTCCCTAAACCTTCCCATTTAGTAGTTATTTTATCAAAAACTTCTAGAGCGCAAGTTCACCGAAAGGTTTCATGCCGCTGAAAGCACTAACAGGAGGGCGAAGATGAAGATTATTTGTAACTTGTCCAAAAAGTAATTCTTTTTTCAGAGTTCTGAATTGCTTGTAAGAGGTTGCTGCCCTTAAGTTATCTGAAAGGGAGTTCTACGCATCGGAAGCCAACACAGCGCACCTGGTTCACCGCGGCCTTTTCCTATAGAATTGGGGAACCTCGAGGAGATTGAGATGTGCTAATCTGAGGTTACACCTAGGAATATACGAGCACATGCATCATTGTGAATTGCATTCACAAACGGTGCGAATCACAATTTTCGGCCGTTTGCGAATGCAAATGACAAAATTGGGATGCATCATGTTTTACGCAATTTTAGAAATCGCAATCATGTTGCGATTTCTAAAATTGCGATTGCATTTAGGAAATCACAATTTGAGATTTCTTAAATGCAATGCATGAACATTTTAACTTTGCGAATTCGTAAATAGGGAGAGGTAAATTACCATGAAGTTGACCTTCATGGTAATTTGCGAAAACTTTCAAAAATGCACAAAAGTGCATTTTTGAAAGTTTCATTTTACACACACACATGCCCTTGGGGCATGTGTGTGTGAAAAATGCACTTAAATTCTCAATACTTTGGAGGGCAGCTACATCCGACATGACCCACACACCAGCTGCATAAGTGGCCACGGAAATAGCTTTGGCCATATAGATCTTTTTATTGCCTCAAACAGTTGGACCCCAGCTGTTTCATAAAAGTGAATATGGCCATAATGCTTTTTCCAATAGAAGACCTTAGACTACCATATTAGACCATGTATGCATTCTATCGAACAAGACCCATAGATAGGAAAAAGTTTCCGCCACTTCCAACTTATGTCCAGCTATAGGGAAGAATGGAAGTTTCTTCGGACTCTGCCCTGTCACTGATATAAAGGATTTTGCGTCATTAACCTGGAGATCTAAATTTTTCATGAATTTGTCATACTCCTCTATGAGTTTCTGCAGTGCCAACCCAGTCCGGGGTATTAGCATTGCACCATCTGCATAGAGGAGTATTGGGACACTGGCAGAGTTCACCAGGGAAATGTCTAGAGTGGATCCTGATAAAGTTGCTTCTACACCATTTGTATAAATTGAGAACAGGAAGGGCGCGAGAATGCACCCCTGCTTGGCTTGCATCCTAATGTAAAATTGTTTCATAGATTCCCCATGCCTTCCATACCAGACACATGCTGTGGCTTGAGAGTACAACTGTCGGATAAATGTTATTATTGTTTCATCTATACCCATCTCTTCCATTACTCTCCAAAGCTGGAAATGGTAAACACAGTCAAAGACTGCTGATAAATACATAAAAGACTTTTCATTTTTAAACCGCCATATATTTTGCTATTGTCATGCTCAGATTTAGACATTGATCCAGCATTTCTTCTCCTTTCTTTAAAACATACTGTGCAGGTATTAGGATATTCCTCTCATTGGCCACTCCTCTGATCTGTTTAGTAGTAAATGCCCCATCAGTTTAGCTGTGCCATCTAAAAGTGGGCTATGGGTCTATAGATTTTTGGTGGTGACTTGCCCCTTTTTTTATGAATTCTATTGGAAATGGGGGGCTCTTGTTAGCAAGGGTTTGCACCTTTGTCCAAGTAGGGACCCTTCGTGCTAGTCAGGGTAAGGGGGATACACTGCTAAAAAAAAAAGCCTGCTCACCCCTTTGGTAGCTTGGCACAAGCAGAAAGGCTTATCTCAGAGGCAGTGTATAAAGCATTTATGCACACATACAGTAATACAGTGAAAACACTACAAATGGACACCACACTAGTTTAGAAAAATAAGTAATCTTTATCTAAACCAAACAAGACCAAAACAACAAAATTCCACAATACAGCAATAAAATATGACTTTCAAAAAGTAGAAACAGTCTTGTTCAAAGCAAATTGTAGATGCAACACTTTCGCCTCCCACGAAGCTCGGGTCCTGCAATGAGACAACGCCGGACAGAGCGGGGCCTCCTTTTTCCTGAGCTGGGTTCCAGGAGAGGTGAGGTACACTCCCTGTACTATTCAGATGTAAGAGACACCGTTTGGTACAGAGGAACACGATTTTGGACTATTTATGTATATCCTTTACAGATTGTCGTTACGTTCACTTTATGTATGCAGTAGCTAATGCTTAGAACTCTGGCCCTGAAGAAAGCCTTGGGATCATGTCCCTACCGGCTGAAACATGTTGGCCTTGTAAATGCAGTTATATGTTTAGACTGCTTCCTCTGCATTGTTCTTGTTTGTTTGAGGGAAAGGACAAATTACATTAGAGTTTTTCGCCTATTAATCCTTTTACCCCTTGTTTTTAACTCACACATCTTTTGATTTTTGCACTGCACTCGATCCCATCTTTATCATTTGTTCATGGGTACCTTAGCGATTGATGGTGCGACCCAATTGAGTAAGGGCAATGGATGGGTCTCATTGATCAAGAGACATACCACCCCATTTTTGGATGACCAAATGAGAACACTTTATCTACATACCTATTTGATGGGAATCCAACACATCTCTGTACGGGTCTTACCAACAATCTCAATAGGTCCTTCTACAGGTTTGTCCTGGCACACATTCTGATATAGAGACTTATATAGCTCTATTAGCGCCTAACTCACTTATGTAGGAGTTTTGCAGCAGCTCGGAGTACTAGAAGCTCCGTTATAGACCCCCGGTTCTTTTGTTGTTAGGATGCAACACTTTCAACACAAGTTGTGAATGCTATCCTGATAGAGTTTCCCCCTGTCCCTATGGTCACTTCACTCAAAATTATGAAGGCATTGAAATCCGGCTCCCCTTCTGAACCTTGTCCTGCCAAAACTTTGGCATCCATCTCGAGGTACTAAATCCTACAGTCAACTGAGTCCTGAATCTATCCCTGTCTGAGGGCTTGATGCCGGACAGTTGGAAACATGGAAAGATCCTCCCGCTTCTCAAGAAACCCTCAGCTGATCCCTCGGTAGCTAGTAATTATAGACCAATATCTTTGCTGCCTTACTTCTCCAAGGCCCTGGAGCAATACGTGAACACTGTCATTACTGACTTTGAAGAGGCTACCCATGTCTTGTATCTAAGCCAGTTAGGATTTAGAGCCAACTTCAGCACGGAGACAGCCTTACTAGAAGTCTCTGAGATGATCAAAACTACCTGGACAGAGGAGGGAAAGCTGTGCTCATTCTGTTGGACCTATCGCCGGCTTTCGATGCCATGCTCCATGATCTCCTTCTGCGCAGACTTTAGGACTCCGGCATTGGCAGCACGTTTTTTAGGTGGTACTCCTCTTTCTTGGATAGCTGCCTGCAAACTGTCTGGTGGCCATCATTCATCCGTTGAATGTAGGACTACCACAGGGCTCTGTCTTAAGTCCAACCCTGTTTAATATTCATATAGCCCCACTCGCACTTACATCTGAAAAGCATGGAGCAAAAGTTATCTCTTACGCTGACGACACACAACTGTTGTTTACGTATTAGAAAGATGCGGGTTAAGAGGAAAGGAAATAAGAACGTGCGTGACCAAGGTGTTTGCCTGGTTCAAACACAATCAACTGCTATGTAACTCAGATAAGTCTGAGATGATCTTTTTTGGACACACTCCTGAGGATGAATGGTGCCAATGGTGGCCCCAGAATTTGCCCCCCCATAAGCCCTGTGACCAATGTGAAAAACCTTAGGGTGAAACTGGATGCAGACATGTCTATGAAGTCCCAGGTCCAATATGTGTCCGCACATGTTTTAAGCTGTTAAAAACAATGTGAATCTTCTACCCATCTCGCACAGGAAAACCGTGGTCCAAGCCTTAATCCCGTCACAGCTGGACTATGTAAATGTGTTATACCTGGGCATCCACGAATACGTACCTGGCCATCTACAGGTGGTTCAAAGTGCGGCGGCTAGGGCAGTACTTGGGGTTGGCTCCAGGACACACATGACTCCTTGCCTGAGGTTTCTGCACTGGCTCTCAGTGAAAAACAGGGTCAAGTTTAAAGCCCTAATGCTAGCCTTTAAGGCTCCCCACAACATAGGAGCTTCCTACATCAGTATTTAAATTCAGCCCTATAATCCAGCCAGAACTTTACGGTCGTCAACACAGCACCTGACGATCATACCAAAGTTCCTTTGGTCCTTAAAGGGGGGACGCTCCTTCCAAGTGACAGCTGCTAAGTTATGGAATAGCTTGCCTCCCTCTCTGAGATAGATGCTGGACCTCCTTGGTTTTAGGCAACTCCTGAAAACCTGGCTCTTCCCAGAGTTGAGGAGGCGCTGACTGTCTTTTGTCTGCATTGCTTTGTCAAAGGTTTTTGAGACAGTGCCGCAACACTCCTTGGAGTAGCCGCGCGCTCTACAAATTCCTTTTAACATAACATAACATTTAATATGCATCAAAATCAAAAGGAAGAACAGCCGCAGGGAAGGTGATACGTTAGTTCCTTACATGCAGTGCAGGTGATGCACTGGTCCCTTACTGAAGGGAAGGTGATGTGTTGGTTTCTTACTGTGCAGGGAGGTAATGCATTGGTTTCCTACTGCGACTCCGGAGTCCTTGTAGACTTGGCACCCCGGAGTCATGCGCAAGGATCTAGGATGGGTTGGTTCTTGATGACGCGGCGGCAACAGCACTTGCGTTAGTTTTTTCAGTCGCGCTCACATTATGCGTTAGTTCTTGCAGCAGCACAGCAGGGCCTGTGTAAATGGGCGCGGGAATCTTGGCTTCTGTAGATCGGCGCACATGATGCGACGTGCGACGATTGCATCAGTTTTTTCGGTGATGCGCCAGAATCCGGTACAAATGCATCACGTTTCTCCTCTCCTCTCGTTGCATTACTTTCCATCTCGACCAGCAGCAATGACCTCCAGAGGCCCAGAACAGCAGCAGGCACCTCTTGGCAGGTCCGAACTCTCAGCAAGAGAGTTTAGGGGAGCTGGCTGTGAATTCTTTGTATCCCTGAGACTTCAAACAGGAGGCAAGCTCTACTTCAAGCCCTTGTAAATCTTCCTCAAGCAGGAGACACAGCAAAAGCCTTTTCCTTTTCTTGGCAGAAACAGCCAATGCAGGCCAACCCCAGAAAGCACACACCAAAGGGGCAGTACTTCTCCTCAGTTTCTCCAGCTCTTCCCCTTGGCAAAGGTTGCTCTTGAATTACAGAAGTAATCTAAATTTCAGGGGTCTGGTTCCCAATATTTATACAGCAAATCTATTTGTTCTCTGGTGGCAGAGAAGCCCTGTGCTCAATGAAAACCAGTTCTGTCCTCCCTGGTGCAGCAGCCCAGCAGGAGATGGAGACAGAATTGTTAAGTCATACCAGGCCCATTCAGGTGAAAGAGAATCGGCTCCACCTACTATAAATGCAGCCCAGGTCTATTCAGCCCAGCCCAACTCATACAGGAAAGGCAGGGCACACCTCAATCCCCCAGTGGCTGACTGAGCAGAATGCACGTCCCCAGCCCTTGTCACTCCAAAACCAGACAGTCACTACACAACCTAGCAGAGGCACACAGGATTGTTAAGCAAGAAAATATCTCCTTTTTCAAGTGGTATTTTCAAACACAGAATGAAAAAATCACCCTCACTAAAAGATGCATCATTACATTCTGAGTTCAGGCATACTAAACTTTACTTTCCTATTCTGTCCCAATGGTAATATTTATAAGATGTTATAAATAAACTCCAATTCTATCCTTTGGGACAGATAGCCTTTTGTTGGGATCTAGTCTGTGAACCTGGGCGCATGAACGTTCCCTACGTGGAACATTGTATGTGTAGAGTTCTTACTTCGGCAGTTGCTGCCGGGGAGACCCTGCTTCTGGCACGAATAAAGTATCCTTCGTCCTACCTTTGTGTGGAGCCCTTCTTCCCTTCACTGGCGACGATTGATGCCAGATTCAGCCTCCCCATCATCTTTTGAAGTACTCCAGTGTGCCATTCCTCGTGTTGACTTCTTGCAATCACGGAATTCTGCGCTTCGTTCGTCACCTCTAAGGAGTGATCCCTGCATCTTTCTACTACCCTGGTGATATCCTTTTCACTTTGGCTAGCTATCGGTCTGCGTGTCAGCATTTGAAGGTACTATACGCGATTGAGCCGTTTCTGCTCTCGCGCCACCGCGTTGCCTGACCTTGTCCCGCACGTCCACTTGATCTTCATGCGACGTTCCCACGTTGCGTGCGGCCATTTTAGGTTGCCAATTCCATAGCAACCTCGCTGACGCGCACAGCTTTCAATATAGCGTGAACAGCGGACAAAAGCATCTGTCACGTTAGTCTTCCGCTGATGCGCACAGCTCTCTCGTGTGTTTATCAGTGGCAGCATTTCATTCTCTATTCTGCATTCATCTACTTTGTTTTTCACTGCTGATGTGCACAGCATTCATCATTGTGCACACCATTATGTATTTCTTTATTTGATTGCACTGTTTAATTTCATTAGCGGCAGCATCTCATTCTGCTGTTGTGCACTGCTGCTGTATCTGCTGCATCTATAATTCCAATTCAAATTGCTTTTCACCGCTGATGTGCACAGCGTTCATTATTGTGCACACCATTATGTATTTCTTTGTTATTTGATTGCACCATTCTTTTTTCAGGGTTCGTTCTTTATTTTTAGTATTAGTGTGGGGCAGCAACTCACCCACGTGCCACTATGGATCACATTTTAGCACCTGCACCCTTTTTACAGACTGTTGGCACGCCTCCTGTGAAGTGGGACGATTGGAAAGACACGTTTGAGGCGTATTTGGAGGCAATTGATGGAGATACTTTTACTTAAAAAAAAAATAAAGCTTTACTGATTTATAACCTTGAGGACAAAGGCAGGCGTGCCTTAAAAACTCTTCCTATGGAAACTGTGAGCCCCTTAGTGACTGGCGGTGATAGTGGTGATTCCTTGTTGGTAGATGATTATGCCACAGTTATCAAAACTTTGGACAAGCGTTTTAGTCCAAAAAGGAACATTGTTCTTGAACGACACAAATTTCTTCAGCAAACTCAAATTCATGGTGATTCAATCGATGATTTTGTGGCCGCGCTTAGAATTCTTGCAGTTAATTGCATTTACAGGGACTTTAGAGATAAAAATCATCCGGGATCAGTTAATTGAGAAGACCTCCAACAAGAAAATTCAAGAGAAATTACTTTTGTCTGATGATCCTAACTTAGAAACTGCTCTAACTCTTGATAGATCTATCGAACATTCCCAGTTTTGTGTGAAAGAGATGAGCAGTACTACCTCCACTGAGGTTAAACTCTTGAAATCCACTTCCAAACCCTTCAAGTTGCTGTCTGTCACTAAGCCTCCTCCTTCTGGGATTCCACGTTCTTCCGTTGTGACTTCTAACCAATCCAAGGTTATACCAAAGGATGTAATATGTTTCTGTTGTGGTAGTACTACTCATCTTGGAAATGCTAAGTTTTGCTTTGCATTACATCAGACATGTTACAATTGTGGGAAGAAGGTCCACTATTCTAGAATGTGCAAAATTGCTTCCACTAAGAGAACTCCAGATCAAACTGTAAAAACTATTACTGACAACTCTGATGAAGAGTGCTATGAATTGCTTATGCTGTCCTCCTCTGCATTTCTTGGGGATGGTGTGGTAGAATTAGCTGCCTTGCAGGGTGTCCACAAAAGAAAATCACCTTCCGCCAAGATTTCTGTAAATGATACCTGTCTGACCTTTTTAGCTGATTCTGGTTCTCCTTTTACCTTAATTAATGCTGCAGATTATGACAAGATAAGTAATGCGCAACTGGGGGAATCTTGTATAAAAATCCTTGCGTATGGTGGGAAACGGGTTGAAGTTTTAGGGAAATTTGTTGCTAATCTCATATTTCATTCTGATCTTGCTTCGGGTACTGTATTTGTGGTCAAGAAGGGAGCCAATCTTTTAGGTTGGGATGATCAGGGTAATTTGAACATTGTGCTGGATCCTAATCATCCTGATATGGTGATTTCCCCTAGCGAATTTTATAAATCTGTTCCTGCTTCTTCTTCTCATATTGTGGCTCAATTGTCTGGTGTCAAGTGGGAACATATGTTTCCTGATGTTTTTGATGGGAAGCTTGGAAAACTCATAGGTTTCCAACACCAGATTATTCTCAAGGATGATGCTAAGGCTGTTGCGCATAAGGTTCGCAAGGTGCCTTTGAGTCTTCGCCCTGAACTAAAAAAAGAACTGGAACGGTTGTGTGCGGCCAGGGTAATTGAGCCCATTGAGTGTTCTGAGTGGCTCTCACCAATTGTTTCGGCATGAAAATCAGACAATTGTCTGAGAATGTGTGTTGATTTGCGTGACCTCAAGGCTAACATCTGGGTTGACCGTCAACCCCTCCCTAATATCAATGAATTGTTGACCACTTTAGACAGTGCCAGATTCTTTACTTCCCTTGATATTTCTTCTGCATACCATCAGATTGAACTTAGCAAAGAGTTAAGGCATTTGACTTCCTTTGTTACTCCTGAAGGCGCTTACCGTTACATTCGTATGCCCTTGCCTCAGCTTCGGCTGTTTTTCAACGATTAATGAAAAACTTATTTAAGGATATTCCTGGAGTTGTTTTTTTTCAGGATGACATCCTTATTCATGGGAAAACTGAAGTTGAGCATAATGAGAGGGTTAAACACGTTTTGAGCATCATTAAGGCAAGCGGGTTAACTTTGAGGGCCGACAAATGCAAGTTTTTGCAAGATGGTGTTGATTACTTGGGTCACCACATTTCTCACAAAGGTATCAAACCTAAATTTAAGATTATTGATGCTATTCAAAGTGCACCCACGCCTGCAAATAGGGATCAGATGCGTTCATATTTGGGATTAGTAGAATACTATTCGAAATTTGTTAGCAATTTTTCCTCCAAGACTGCTTCTATGCGCAATTTGCTTAAAAAGAATGTTAAATTTGTATGGGATGAAGATTGTCAGAATAACTTTTTATCAATTAAGAATGAGATTGTACAAGCTGGTCCACTCAAACTGTTCAATATTAATGACTTATGCATGATTTCAACTGATGCTAGCAATGTGGGACTGGGTTCTGTTCTTCTTCAAAAAAGAAGTGATGGTCGTGAGGAAACAATTGCTTTTGCTTCCAGAACCTTGAGGGGTGCAGAGGGGACGGAGGCTTTAGGATTGTGGTGTGGTGTGCAGCATTTCAAAAACTTTCTATGGGGTAATGAATTCATTTTGAGGACCGACCACAAACCCTTGGTTGACTTATTCACTACAAAGGGGGGTGGTAGAGCCACACCTCGGGTTGCCAAGTGGCAGTTTAGGTTGCAAGAGTTCCGTTATCGTCTTCAGTATGTGCCTGGTGTTAAAAATCATGTTGCGGATTGCCTATCAAGGTTGCCCCTTTGTTCTGAGAATGATGTTCCTGTGCGTGATGATTTGGAGATGGTGTGTGCCGTGTGTTCTTTAAAGGACACTGTTGGTTGTGCTCTTTCTGAGCAGGAGTGGTTGGATGGTGTAACTGAAGATGATGTTGTTTTGAAGGTCATTGACTGTTTATCTGGTGTGTGGCCATGTGATAAGGATTGTCCAGCTGATTTGGTTCCTTTTAAAAGAGTCAAAGATGAGTTGTCTGCTGTGGGCGGTTTGTTACGTAGGGGTGGTTTACTTGTGGTTCCTTTTTCCATTAGGAACAGAATTCTTGATTTGGCTCATGAAGGCCATCCTGGCATCCGTGCAATGAAGCATAGGGTTAGACAAGATTTTTGGTGGCCGGTACTTGATAAGGATGTGGAACATTTTGGTTGAGATTGTAGTACATGTGTGAGTAGTGACAAGTCTCAAGTGACAAGACCTTCTCCTGTTAAACCAATTGTTGTAAAGTATATACCTTGGTCTAAACTGGCTTTTGATATTGCTGGTCCTTTTGGTCTCATTGGTTGCTCTCCCAAGTATGCTCTGGTTCTTGTTGATTACATGTTTAAATGGCCTGAAGTGGGGTTTGTTGACAATGCCAACTCATCATCCATCATTGATTTCTTTCTTGATGTTTTTCTTAGGGAGGGTTTTCCGGATGAACTGGTTTCTGATAATGGCACTCAGTTGACTTCGTTTGAAATGCGGGTATTTTTTAAGGATGCGGGGATTAAGCATATTTGTACTTCCCTTTATCACCCGCGCAGTAACGGTTTGGTTGAATGGTTCAACCGTGTGGTCAAGGAACATGTGCAACTTGCTTTGGTGAATAGGTTGCTTTGGCACAAGGCACTTTGTCATATGGTGTGGGCAGTGAGAACTACTCCTCATATTAGCACTGGTGTTGCCCCGTTCACTTTGCTTCGGGGTAGAGTCGCGGGTTCCAAACTTAAGAAAGAATGGATGTCTAGGAGAATAGTTGATTCTAGTAAATTGGCTGGGGTGACTGATGTCAGAGCTGCTGTACAATTGAGTTATGATACTAGGTCTGGCGTGCGTCATTCCTTGGATGTTAAGGTGGGTGATTGGGTGATATTTTAAAAACCTGGTTTTCTTCGCAAAGGTGAATCTCGTTTTTCATCTCCATAAAGTGTGTCTGTGGTGAAAGAACGGGTGGTGGTATTGATGGATGGTAGGGTGTGGAATAAATCTTGCATTTCCATTGTTCCTGAACCTATGATTGATGAGGTCAACAGAAGAATGGGCACTCATTCTCCTTCTCTGTCCACTGATGTTTCTGGGAGGGATGACATTGTTTTTCCAAGTCGTACTTCTCCCATGAGAGTTTCATCCAGGACTAAATGTTTACCTGTTAAGTTCCATGATTATATTATGCAGTAATTGGAAGAGTGCCATCCTGATTTATAATTTTTGTCATATTCATATTATTTTGTGCTGAAGTTTGCGGTCATTTCATCTCTGTCTTTTCTTCATGGCTTCCGAATATTTGTTTTCTTCTTCCTTCTATTTATCTCACTTGTTCTTTCTTCTTCTTTTTGTTTTTCTGTCTTTGTTTTTTTACTGTAGGAGGGGAGGTGTGTTGGGATCTAGTCTGTGAACCTGGGCGCATGAATGTTCCCTGCGTGGAGCATTGTATGTGTAGATTTCTTACTTCGGCAGTTGCTGCCGGGGAGTCCCTGCTTCGGGCACAAATAAAGTATCCTCCGACTTACCTTTGTGTGGAGCCCTTCTTCCCTTCACCTTTCAATAGTGAAAAACGAAATTGGCAGTATTTCACTAACACGACATGCCACACACACCAGTGCATGTCCTACCTTTCGAATACACTGCACCCTGCCTACAGGGGTACCTTGGGCCTACCTAAAGGGTGACTAATACGTAAGAAAAAGGATGGTTAGGGCCTGTAAAATGAGTGCACTTGACAAGTCAATATGACAGGATCAAACTGCGCACAGACACTGCAGTGGGAGGTCTGAGTTACATTTACTGGCTGCTCATGAGGGTTGCACAATCAGTGCTGCGGGCCCACTAGCAGCATTTGATTTACAGGCCCTGGTAACACACAGTGCACTGTACTAGGGGCTTAGTAGTAAATTAAATCATCAATGACGGAAACACCAATCCATCATAACAATTTACAGGGAGATCATATGCACTTTCGCACTGACCAGCAGTGGTAAAGTGCCAAGAGTCATAAAACCAACAAAAACAGGTCAGAAACAGAAGGCAAAATAGCAAAATGTCTGAAGATGAAGCTGCTGGACAAGCCAGATCTAACAGATTGAAATTATAATTGTCATTTTCCAGGAGTCTGGTGGCCCCACCATAACTATGGCATTGAAAACATTGTTCAATACTGGTACCCAAAGGTCGGAGTTTTCAAAAAAGAAATTTATGGTATCCCCATCAGGGCTTTAGCAGAGCTACACTGTGCCAGCCCATCACTGACCACTGCCATATCAAAGGTAACATTACCTTGTACATATATGGTTGTATCATGCATTGGAGGTTCCCTACCCTCAGCTAGAAGCCCGAATATTTTACAAAAAGGGGCCACCCTGTGTTTTTACCCACATAAATGTCTAAATTGGGGTCTTCTCCATCTTTTAAAAATGGGGAATTGATTACAGTTCAAAAGGCCCTACTATTTTTTTAATCCGCTGTCTGGCGCAGGTTATCGCAGGCCTCAACCTTCAGTGCTTCTTTGTACTGGTGTTCTAAGTTCCTGACTAGCTCCTTATCTCTCTGAATAGTCCTGAGGGCTGCATGTAAGTTTTTTTGTGTCTTTGTACAAGCTGCATCAAACCAGCAGGCTGTTAGGGTTCTATTGGGAGACACTGACCATGCCAAGTTGCTTCTTACTTCGTCCAGTATGATCTCAAAAGCTCTCAGTACACTGCTGGCATGTATATGAGGGTCTAGACAGGTCATTACCTCCTTCCACCCACTGCTGTATGGCAAGAACGAAATTCAACTATATGGATTGTACCTGTTTGCCAAGTTTCCTGTAAGCATATAAGGTCACAGATAGCTACAAACATAACCCATTCTGGATAAGCCAACTTCAAACTTAGGCCCGCTACATTCAAGGTAATTATTTTTCGAGTATCCATACCCTTCTCACTTTCAACTGAAGCCTTCTGTTCAGACTTGATGATACAGTTCTTACATACTAATAGGGCAGCACAATCTTTCCCCAGTCAGTCGCATACCTTATGACCTTCCAGTGGGGCAAATTGATTACTTGTATATATTGGAGGTCTATCTAATTCCTTGTTAAACTGGCGGGGGGATGGGATCAGTTGTAAAACTGCCCAAGCCTGGTTCCATTGAATTTGGCCTTAAGGGTTTATCACAAAAGCCTAGTGGGAGTGCATAAATCTATGTATCAGATGAGGGATAATTGGAAAGTGTGGTCAACAGGTCCCCCGCCAGAGGATGGTTGTTAAAATTAACCACTATGCAATCCCCTCTTGCTGTTTTGGGGGCATGGCCCTTCCATACCACTCTTCTAGCCATAATGATGTATCTGGAAAGGTCATGACCCCATTTATTGTGCTTGGTAATTCAGTGTAAAGCTTTAGACATTAATTGCTCTGAAGACTCTGTCTGAGGTCTGCACAGCACTGGGGATATTTGCCAAGATAACAACATACAGGCAAACTGCTGGGGAGAGAGCTAACCTCATATGGGGTTTAGCCCTATAGGCCTTCTGTCTATTTCCGTCCTCCCATGTCTCCCTCGTTCTTTCTCACCCCACACCACTCTCACAACCAATTCTGGATGATTCAAGGGCCCTCAACCCTTGTGTTGCTACACCATCCACTGTTGCGTTATCGTGCCTTTGTGAAGATTGCGTGGGTTGTAAGGGCTGTAGTTGCTGAATAAGTGGTAATGTAGCCCTTTGGGTGTTCTTTATCATTGGTTAGGGTTTGGGACTAGAATTATTCCCGCTCGCATCAATCCCCCTTTAGGTAGCTACCCTCTGTTGTTGTGATGCAGAGGGCTCAATCACACCTATGGGTTGGTTAGATAGTGATTTAAAGGAAAACTCATTCTTCTTTGTCAGACCCTGTTGGACACCCATTAGTGACATACCATTGCCTCGAATTCCAACCTCTCAGTTAATGAGAGTGGCTAAACCTTCTTCTATTTTTGTTAGTCTACCAAGGACGGGTTGCAGCAATGATTTAAAGATGTGCTCGATTCTTAACCGTAAGTCATCATTACCATACAAAGTTCCCACTTTTGGCCCAGCCTTAGTTGAGGTATCTGCCCTTGCCGTTTTTTTTACAGCCTTATTGTTCCTCATACTGCCTCTTAATTGGCAGTTCTGTTAGGGAGTTCCTTTCCCCCCTGGAGGGGGTTGAAGGGATTATTACATTGGCGTATAGGAAAGTCATCAAACGTAGACATTGGAACATGGCTTGTAAGGTCCACTATTTGCCTCAACAATCTCAACTCTCCTGTAGACAACCAAGATCAGTAGGTTCGATATCTTTAGCTATTACATAGGCAGCCCTGGTGAAAAAAAGAGTCCAAGGTGTTGATGATTTCGCACCCTAGTCTTACTGCAGGTTGTCCGGGGGGCTAATTCGAAGATGTTAAGGGGGGGCAGCCCGGCCTGTTCTGGGCTCTGATGGGTGTCGATGAGCCTGTCTTTGGCCCGGGCTTTGCCCAGGCTTGGTCCGGGCGTGCCTATACTCGTGTCCCACGCGGCGGTCGGCGTCTCACCAGGGGCGGCTCTAGGCTCATGGTGGCCCTGGGCAGGCAGCGTAGATAGGGGGCCCCGGAAGAGGGTGTCCCGGCAGTGTGGAGCGGAGCGCGGAGGCCAGTGAAGAGGGGGGGTCCGGGTGTTTGGAAGTAGAACAGAGACGGAGGACGCCAAATCCCTGCCAGGGGCCGATACGCAAATATGTATCCATCCTCCGAGGATTATTATATTAAGGATATATATTGGTGTGGTGGCCCCTGGGGTTTGGTGGCCCTGTGCAGGTGCACAGCTTGCACATGCCTAAGGCCGCCCCTGGTCTCACTTGTGTGGTGTAGTGGGGATGATGGGGATTGTAGTTTTCCTCAGCGGTGTGACGGTGCATCAATCCAGGAGGGCATGGCTTCTCCCCTCTCACCAGTCAAGCGGCTATAACTGCTGGGGGTCATCTCTGCGCTTAAATGAGTGTGTGGCGTCGTGGGATGATGAGGATTGTAGTTTCCCCCATCGGTGTGAAGGTGCAGTGGTGCAGCAAAGCACAGCTTCTCCCCTCTCACAAGCAAAGCAGCTTATACTTCAAAATAGATTCCAATTAAATTACAGAGTTTTACACATTTTGTTAATACGTGTTATATGTACAGGTACTTTGAATTTTTTTATTCTGCTTTTTATTAAACTTAAACGGGTTTTAAAACTGATTTCCACATGTAAATTTCTATCATCCAGCTGAGATGCAGACTATTTACACATTTACATATAAAGTAAAACGTATTATCACGAGAACTTGTGACTATGGGATGCTCTCATGGATCTTCATAAGTAACTTCAATTAAAGAATGTAGTGAAACTTTAGACATATGCATCTTTATGATAACACTTTATTATGCTTAAAAATATGAATCTACTTGCGATTTTTTTTTATTATTGTAAATAGGTTTAATCTCAGTTTAGACGTTTCAGGAGGATACCAATTATTAATACATCAATCCTAGCTTTTTTTCTCATTTGCAATAAGGCGTTTCATCGCAGTATGTTTGCAATTGTGGGTCTGGGTAAATGATGTCCTCTGTTGTCATGAAGGTATTATTCTGGGATGTTATTACTGTACATTGGTATTTGTTCCTTCGAAATGTCATAAAAAGATATTGAAAAAGGATATTAAAGCCCGTGAATGGTTTTAAAACAGTGGTTTCAGATGTTCTTCATTTTTGCAAGCAGGAGCACATTTTCTTCTTGGCAACCTGCTCTAACCTTTGGGTAGTAATTACTAGAAAAAAGAAAGACTAAACCTCCGACTATGGGAGCCTGATTACCGGCAAGAAAAGGGGATTTTCTGCATCAGTGAACAGAAAATAAACGGAAGAGATTTCCAAACATATGTTGAACTCTTTTTCTAACCTTGCCCAGCTGGAGTACATGTATACTGCATGTCTGCTTAGAAAATTCCAGGGAATATTCTATTTATTAATCCTCTAGCAAGCATTAAAGTACCATACTTTGGAGCAGCCATATACCCTTCCATTTCTTTTAGTCCCACTTTATCGAGTAGCTGTATTGCGATTTCTTTCAATTTCTCTCCGATTTCTTTCTTTTTGCCATTGCTTCTTGTATTTTCTGTTATGAAGCAAAATTAACTATAGACAGACTGATTTTTGGAGCGAACTGGACTCTAGCGAATTTAAGGCACAAACCATTATTTGTTGTAGGAAGGCATGCGGTCTTTTTTCTTGTACTTCAGTCATTCATAACTGAGTGATGGTTGTGTTTCATGTGTTAGATATACATTTTGTGCTTTATTGCATGCCTGTTTATCACTATTCACTCGGTATCATGACTGATGAGTCTACATTGCCCCGAAAATAGGATGGAAATGTCCACTGACAACTCATAAAGCAATCTGTTTTGAGTTTCATAAAAGAAACTTATTGGACCTCCTGTTCGGCCACATCCTATTTATCTTAGCTTGGTTCACAAAAAAGAGGGCCTTTCTTTACGTTCATGCACTGTGTCTCCACGAAGATGCTCAGGGCCTTATTTATGAGGCCCTGCGTCACATTTATGCAGTTGTTGGGTCACTTTTTGTGACGCTGTGGTGGCGTAAATAATGCACCACGTTGATCCATATATTTGCGAAGTGACGCATCTAGGCAGATGAGTCACTTTGTAAACCCCTGCGCTACATTTAGTGTGCCTACCGGGTGCAGTCGCCCCCCCTTCCCATAAAAGACATGAAACAGGTTGTTGTCATTCACCGCGTAGTCTTTTATTTATTAAACTTAAACTTCAAGCAGTGACATTAATCTTTTATTCCTCTTGATTGAGGTTTAAGGTAAATCTTCTAAATTACTTGCTTATCAGCACATATTATTAGATAACCTCAAAGTTATAGATTGCCATTATATTTAGACCCCACTCTCCAAGGGGGCCTTTTGCTTGTCCTTCGGGCTGTGCCAGCAGGCCACAACCAAAATAGCCTGCTCTCCTTAAGTTGACCGCCCTCCGGTCAACCGAGCCGCAGGTAAATAATCTGTCACTACTGGTGACCAACATACCGGGGTATACCCCCTCCAATGTTTATAAACCGACACCCCGTCATACGGGTAGGGCAGGAGTGGTCAGGACCACCAGCAGGTCAGTCCCGCCTCTCCCGCCAGCCCAGAGTCCCACAACGACTGCTTGCCCTTTTCCATGGGCAGCCAGTCCATACCAAAAGGGGAAGTCCACACCCTTTTCTTGCCTGGGACCCCGCCGTTCTCTTCCTTGTTGCAGGGATGGGTGGGTGGGTAATTCTTCTGCTGGTCTGCTGCCGCCGGAGCTGGAAGAGGACAAAGAGGATTAGTTCAGCCTCCCCCGGGGCTTTGTACCCTCGGGGGAGGGACGGTCAGCCCTGCCTTCCTGACGTCGCATGCTGGCTCTTCCCTGCCCTGATTGGCTACCACTTTTTTGAAACTTCCCTGCTGGCTCTGCCCCCGGATGCCACTAAGGGCGCCACGCCTCTAGGCGCGGGTGGCGCCGCTCATAGTGTGCCTACCGGGTGCAGTCGCCCCCCCTTCCCATAAAAGACATGAAACAGGTTGTTGTCATTCACCGCGTAGTCTTTTATTTATTAAACTTAAACTTCAAGCAGTGACATTAATCTTTTATTCCTCTTGATTGAGGTTTAAGGTAAATCTTCTAAATTACTTGCTTATCAGCACATATTATTAGATAACCTCAAAGTTATAGATTGCCATTATATTTAGACCCCACTCTCCAAAGGGGCCTTTTGCTTGTCCTTCGGGCTGTGCCAGCAGGCCACAACCAAAATAGCCTGCTCTCCTTAAGTTGACCGCCCTCCGGTCAACCGAGCCGCAGGTAAATAATCTGTCACTACTGGTGACCAACATACCGGGGTATACCCCCTCCAATGTTTATAAACCGACACCCCGTCATACGGGTAGGGCAGGAGTGGTCAGGACCACCAGCAGGTCAGTCCCGCCTCTCCCGCCAGCCCAGAGTCCCACAACGACTGCTTGCCCTTTTCCATGGGCAGCCAGTCCATACCAAAAGGGGAAGTCCACACCCTTTTCTTGCCTGGGACCCCGCCACAGGGCGAGTAGCTTACTGGCGGGCTCGCCCTCCCCCCGACCTACCAGACTTCTCAGTCGGCACCTCACACTTGTTCATGTAAGCCTGGGAACCCTGGACCCATGGTGCCTGCGGATCAACCCCCTCTCTTACCAAAAACATGACAATACACAGCTGATGGCATACTGGGCCATCCATCAGCCCTTCCCATAGGCTGCAGGTGATGCTTTTCAATCCTTTCACAGTCATGCTTGAGCATTGAATCTATCTCTTTAGGCAGTAGTAACTCAATTAGTCACTCTTATCTTTCCAAGTGAGAATCATATACTCCTGGTATAACGGAAGAACTACCTATGTGTTCCACTTTCCCCTGCCTGGAACACTTGTACCGTTCGAGCAGAATTATATACAATTGCTACAATTTTTAAGTAGCGATATAATTGAATGGCGTATTCCCGCCTTAACAATTTCCTCGGCTAGTACTAGGTCAACCTACTGGCTTTACCGACGCTGTTGCTCCTTAACGCAACTAGCAATGGATCTAGGGGGGTGCTTTTAGCCCACAGAATTACTCATACAAGGAACCATAATTACCTTGTGTGTCAATTCCCTTTCTAGCGACCCAAACTACGACATTAGGACTGTTGGAAAAGATAAAGGTGATGCGAGTGGCATGCCGTATGCCGTCCCGAAATTTCCCCGGAGTATATTCATAGTGGTGACTTAGCTGTGCAATTCCACCGTAATAAGCGAGGTTTAGAATGAACACCACACGTCCATACTATATACTAGGAGCCAACCTGTATTGTCTGGCAATGTAGATCTTCCTAGCGCAAAGGGTGCCATTAAGGGGGGACGGCCCTGACCTAAAACACATACCTCTGTTTTCAAAATTAAATGCAATTGGTTCTCCCTAGATTGTCCGATTTCCTTGGTTTGGTTTTCTAATGAGTGCGCCACTGAGTATGAAACACGGGGGGTCAACAAGAAAGCCATTCACCGAACGTGACCTGGACCTTTCAGAAAGGCGCATTAGACTAATTTTTTAATGATTGCTGGATACTATGATTCATACAAAATAGCTGTCACAGTTTAGCAGGGAGCCTCACTTAGGTATACAAAACATGCCAGAGAACTGACTGTCATGAAGAGGGGAAGTAAAGTGATCAGCTACAAAGGAAAGGGAGTCATATGCAGACGGATAGGTGATGCCGGGGGGCGAGGCTACCAGGGAGGGATTTAGAACGCCAGTCTTTATTAAGGAGAAGAATTGTTTGAATTCGACTGATTACTGCGGAGCTTTAAGGAGGGCATTCCAAATAAGGCAATATATGGCGAGGTCAGGCAGGACCACAGGTTGCCGTGCCTGCTTGAGATATGTATAAATTATGTTACTTCAGGGAGTGGCATCATGAGAGCTGCTGCACACCTGTAGCATATACAAAACAGGCTCCGAGTTAATGTTGAACCACCTAATAAGGACTAATAAGCCTACCGAGGTCCTCATGTGTCTGCCAATTCCTGACTCAAGGGATATGATTACCAAAGAAAACATGGATTGGAGTCGAAAGATCGGCAGCAATAACTCGTCCCGGTTTCCCCGGTGTAACCGAATAGAATGCATAGCAATACTGAACTTGAAACTGGGAAACAATGGAGTCCCTTCACCCGTTACGTGATTGTTCACCCATTTGTAATGAATCGGATAGCCGTGAGCCTATGGGTACTTACTGTGCCTAAATAAATTGTCATCTTACGCCAAGACATTAAATGACGCCAGGAAAAACGTTATAATAATGGCAGTTATAAACATTTGCAATATTGAGAAAAAGTCTACTGCTATGCTGCTGTAAAAGGGTGTCTAACCGCCTGTTAGTTCTGGTCATGCGACCTGTCTTAAATCGCTAGTTAGTGGCACTATGCCCCAATGTTTACTTAAGCTGCTCTGTTATGCTAAATGTTTCGCATCATATATTAGGTATCAGGTAAAGGCTGCCCCTAATCTTACCCGTACACCTCCAAAGGTTCTTTCCAATCACCGTGCTTTGTGATAATGCTTTATGCTTAATGGTTTAACCAAGGGCGTATCCTTTTTTTACACAAAAACGCAACTCATTGTGCAATAATAAGTGACAACCTTCACCGAAGTAATTCATACATCGTTAAGCGAACACTAATAAAAGGATCCCCCAGATCACACATGATTGTTTGAAAGTAGGAGACAAGGCAGATAAACAGTTCACCGATTGTGTAGACAATACATCAGCGTCACGGCCTTCCTCTACTGAGGAACATTTCAAAGGTTCATGGCAAGTGCCAGCAGGCCCCTTACCTTATCCATATTAATAACTTCCAGGGCCCCGCAGCGCGGTCCATCCCTGGCAGAGTTACCTACCACTCGGTAACTCCCCCAAAAAATTCATTTTATAGGTATCCCGGGGTAGGGCCGAAAGGTCCGGGACCACCAGCAGGTCAGTCCCTCCCCTCCTGCCAGCCCGGTGCACATACTAAACCCCCTTCTCAGGGGAAAATTCAAGTAAATCCGTCCCTATTTGGAGTATCCCCATTTCTGCTGCAAGAAATTACGCCACCTTCTGCCTTCTTGCCCGGGTGGGGAGTGGTTGTGCGAACCGGAGTAAATTGCTCCTGGAGCTCGGTGGAGAGAGAGCGGACTGTATTTATTTATTTTATTTTATCTTGAGAGTTTTATATAGCGCGGACAAGATCTTTGCAGATATCAGAGCGCTTTACATAGTAGGGGTTCATGAAGGAGGATAGATTACGGGTAAGCCAATAAGGCTAACAGTACAAATGGTGGCCAAAGGAACAAATATGCCCTTCCACGCACCCAGACCCAGTAGCGGGCCGCAAGCGCACCATGTATGCATCACAATTAAGCTCGTGACACTAGACTGGGAGCTGCAGAAGTAATCAACAAATTGCTGCGCATCTTGAGAAAACATTAAATATGCACTGCAAATCTTAGGCTATTCGGCATTCATGGGAAACCTTAGCGCATGTATTTAGGTCACTTCAATTGAAACCTGTAGTGGGTTGTTTATCTCATTTGTAAATCATTAGCGTGATGTGCGCTTCACTCTTGCTTATGGAGTTCTCTTCTTTATTACGTCTTGCCGGTGTCGCGCTGAGAAGGGTAATACTTCCGGGTTTTAAATTCTAACATGCCCTTTCCCACACGCTGTGCCCTCATCTTTTTAAAACTGGACCACTCAGGACAGATATTAAAAGTGGGAGACTAATGACGATTAGTTCGAGATGTTTGCTAAACATCTCCCTGACTTGCGCCCGGGCTGCTCTTATCATGATCCAAAGAAGATGCATTGGCAAAGCCACTCGAGGGCACTCTGTGCGTGCCTCCGTTATGCATGCACATAATATCATGATCAAAAGAAGATGTAATGGCAAAGCCACTCAAAGGCACTCTGTGCATGCCTCCGTTATGCATGAAGATAATACCCTTCCGCTGTGAACCCGTAATGGCTGACCAAATGGATTACCTCAATGCCCTCAAAGCTGATCACGCCTGCGCTTTGTATCAATTTATCACGGACAGCCCGCCGTTCACTAATGCTAACCATGTATATTTGCTTTATTTTAAAGCTGCTTTCAATTCTGTTTATTTAGAAAGCCTCAGAAGAATACTACATGTGATTGGCACGCCCGAAATGTTCGTCCAAAACCCATGCTCGGTAAGGATAAAAGCTACCTCACTGTACCGAAAACAGGCTCTGCGGACTCAACGTACTAAGTGGAAAAATTCGCCATTGATGCAATTGACAGAGCTAAATAAGCAATACAGGGCTCCTTGCGCAACCACGACTACATTCTGCTTAATGCTCACTAATTCGACTTCTTTTCACTCCCACTGACAGGCCAGCAAAGAGCACCGATTTAAAAAAAAAAAAAAAAAAAAAAGAGATAATAACAGCCATGCATAGCATCATTAAGCTGCAGTATGGCCACGGACCGAACGTATCCGTTAAATAGCCCCTAACAACCAAATTAACAAGATTTTTGTTTTGACGCCGTTACCGGGACTCGAACCCATATCCCCAGGTCCGCGGTCGAACGCCCTAGCCGTTAGGCCAACGCTGTTTTTGTTTTTCATTCCCCTGTAATGCTCTCATGTGTAGTTCTGGCCTTATTGGGATGCGCTCTGATACCTCCGGGTAAAGTCAGCGCACTGACACAGGCGTTATTGGCTCTGCAACCGGGCATTCGGCTCCTTAACACCACACGAAAGCAGAGCTATTCTTAAACTATTCAATTAAATCGATTTATTCCGCAAGTTTCTCTAGTCACTACTTAATATTCACTTTTACTTCATTGCACCCTGATCTATAGAATTTTGTGACGTGCTCAGGTAGCCTTTGCAAAGTCACTGCGCGCCATGAATAAAAGAAAAGTGTTTTACAGCATTTACTTTTTATTTAGAAATGTTATTTAGCCCCCCGCGCGTTGCTGAGAGGAGAGCCTCTTCGGCAAGTACACGTTTCTCGTTATTCTAAAACAATCAAGAACTATTAGAAGGCAGAACATACCAAGATCAAACGAATGCCAATCTTTTCATCTTTAGGGGGTTAGCTAACACGAGCGCCCCGCGTGACGAAATTACTTGGGAATTGCCGTTCGCAATTGGACTCGGATCATAGAAGATGGCCGCGTAGAGCCATCCACTCATTCAAATTGGACTAACGAGCCCTTAAAAATGGCCGCACCTGGCCCTGACCCCTACGACTGCATCCCCTAAGACCAGGCTACCAGTCGGAAACGCCTAGCGCTATAATCTGCTGGCCGCCACTCCTGGCGGCGCGAAGGCATTCCGGATGTCTATTTAAATTGTACTACCCAGAACGCTATGCCGACCACAGCTGTGACGATATCATCATTGTGTGTTGCTTGTATAGCGCAACTTACGTTACCTGCGGGCACATACATTTTGTTTGTTAGGCACAGGGAGGTCAGGGAGTTACCCAGAATCAGAGGATGTTTGGCATCTATACCGCGAGTCGAACCCTGATCCCCAGGTCCGATGTTGCCCAAGTGGGTAAGCCAACTCCTCGCTACAGTTGCCATTAACTTTTAGTTTTGTATCTTACCGGACAAGCACCCGCTTCCGATTGGAACTCTCCCCGACTGCATTCCTTTTCATGAAGCATTACCTCGGAGTAAGAAAAGAGGAGACATCGTTTAGGTTACATATCTTGCGCTACTGCTTTGTAGCGCCGCTTGTATTTGCGGAGCCTTGTGCTGATCAGCAACACTGATAGGCACAGGAAGACTCACCTAGCGACCACGCTGTGAGGCCCTCTTCTTTCCTCCATGTGCAGAGACCCAGCTTCACTGTAATTCTTCTGCTGGTCTGCTGCCGCCGGAGCTGGAAGAGGACAAAGAGGATTAGTTCAGCCTCCCCCGGGGCTTTGTACCCTCGGGGGAGGGACGGTCAGCCCTGCCTTCCTGACGTCGCATGCTGGCTCTTCCCTGCCCTGATTGGCTACCACTTTTTTGAAACTTCCCTGCTGGCTCTGCCCCCGGATGCCACTAAGGGCGCCACGCCTCTAGGCGCGGGTGGCGCCGCTCAATACCTGCATCAGGTATAATGTATGCAGGGTGGGTGTTCCCCGCATCAAAGCCTCGTAGAAGTGCCGCATTAAAATCTATAAGATTTCAGTGCGCCACTTCTAGAATGAGTCAAAACTTTACGGCTGCCTCATGAAAGGACAAATTGCTGGAGTTGCATCTGTTTTCAGACAAACCCCAGCAATGCATCACTTTTTCGCCTACAAATATGCCAGTAATACTAACGTACCTGAAACTCCTTCCGACATGATGCGCCGTACCGTAAATACGAAGCATCCATGGTGTCGCAAGGAGGACACGCTCATGTGCCACTTCTTATAAATAAGGCCCTTAGTTTGTAAATGTATTTGAATCAAAATAGGGGAAAGGAGCATATTTGCTTGTTCAGGCATATGCATGAAGAAAATTCTGCACACATACAGATTTCTATGTTCGCTATCATCAATTTCCTTCAAATAAACATTACAATCAACAGACGCATAGATCCTGGCAAATGCCAGCAATCTCCAACTTTCTTAAGCCACAACATTATGAGACAATGGCACTAAAACTGACCCTTCATGATCATACTTATGAGTGGAGACCTCATAGTGGAGGTTATGTTGCTATGACCAGGCCACTTAAAGCATGGACTGCATTGTAATAATTGGCAGAACACTCGAGGTGAAGATGAGATTAGGATATTTATTGAGTCCCACAGGAGCAGTATCAAACAGCGACTGCACAACATAAAAGGAATAAGCAACTGTCCTTTACCAACTGTCACAGCATTACCAAGACGCACACACGCAGGCAGCGCGAGGCAACGCTGCGCTAGGGTTACGTGAATGTTGCGCGAGGCGAAATCATTACATATATCTCCTTTCCCTAACAGACACGAGAGAGAGAGAGAGAGAGCGTGAGAGAAAGGAGAAAAGAGCAGGAGTAAAGTCAGAGAAAAGGCAAGAAGAACCTAACGGCTGTATCTGACAGGCAAACGGACAACCCTAGAGCTCCTCCTGGGAACAGCAGGAGGAATGCATGAATCAGGAACTGAACTGTTGCCAGGTACACCATGTAGGGAAGCGTCTAAGCCACCATTGGTGTTGCACGGATGACTGTTAATATCTTTGACTCTTACAATCTTGTTCATGTTCCACCAATTGCGTCCATTGACTCGTACAGAGGTTCCACATACCTTATCTACAATAACAGGATTACTAAACTTGGATTCGCCTTTTTTTACAAAACCCTGTTTTTTCATTTTAACAAGATCACCCACAGCAAAATCTTTGCTGACAACCCTTTTTCTCTCATCAAAATATTCTTTTTGCTTTGCTTGAGTCTCACCAACACTGAGTCTGACTTTTACATCAATTTCTTGTGGAGTCCTGTTGGATTTTAACCATTTCGACATCCAAGCAGGCCTAAACTCAGTGCATGGTTTCCTGCCTCTCAAAAGCTCGAAGGGGGAAATGCCCGTTGACAAATGAGGGGTGGTTCTGTAGAACCATAACATCGTCCTCACAGTGGGGGGTATCATCCTGCTGTGTTGTATAGCCCATTTGACACAGTCTCCTACCACCATATTAAATCTTTCAACCAAGCCATTGGTTTGGGGATGGTACAGGAATTCTGTAAGAAAAGTTTCCACCTCGGCAGAGACAAATTGGACTCCATTGTCAGATACAAGGTATCTGGGAAAACCTTCTCTCATGAAGACATCCTTCAAAAATTCAATAATTTCTTGAGAGTCAGCTCTAGGTCCAAATCTTACTTCAGGCCATTTTGTGTAGTAGTCCATCATCTGGTAGTGGCATCATCACAATGGCAAATTTGCACTAATGAGGCAAATTGTGAAAGGGTCCCAGTACATCAATTCCTAGTTTCTCCGAAGGAGCATCAGGAAGGGGTATAGGTGTGAGGGGGAAAACAGAGTTACAAAGGCACTTGTCACTGGAGGCACAAATTGGGCACTCCAAGACCAGAGCTTCGATGTCCTTATCCATTTGTGGCCTCCAAAAGTATTCTCTCACTCTGCGTTTGGTGAGCGTGGCTCTCAAATGCCCCTCATGAGCTTTATTAAGAATAGTGGCTCTGATACTCCCAGGAGGTATCAACTTGTCAGATCTAAACACAAGACCATCTTCTAAGGATAATTTGTGACAAACCTTTACAAAGGGTTGTAAATCGATATCAACGTTCCTTTCCTTTGGCCAACCTTGCATTATGTATCTTTTTACATCATTCAAAATTACATCTTTATACAATTCTGCATGCCAACTGCCTTCCATTACTGAACACACCTTTTCCAGTTCTACACTTGCTATTATACAGTCTTCTTTGTCATCATATTCAACTTCATCATCACCCTGCTCTGATTTTTTTGAAACAGATGGTAAACGAGATAGAGCATCTGCCCTTACATTTCTTCCGAAAAGGGGGTGGTGATGAACAGAGTGTCTGAATTAAGCAGACCACTCTTACCCAGTCCAAAGATCAGGGCTTGATCCATCACCGTTTTTTAGCTCACTGCACCATCCCAGCTCAGAACCTGGCTACATGCAAATTAGTCTGTTCCTGTCCCAGTGCATGATGGGAACAGGGCAAACCAAACTACCAAGCCAATTCTTATACTGGGAAGGAAACAAGCTTCCGGGGACCGGTTTCTGGCATTTCAGCCGTCGTCGGCCCGGCTTGCTTGAATCCTGATGGTGCAATGAGCAAGAGACTCACATCTGAGTATACCCTTCCACGCTTATGGTGGACAAAATGATTCAGAAAAGGGGGTGGTGATGAGCAGAGTGTCTGAATTAAGCAGACCACTCTTACCCAGTCCAAAGATCAGGGCTTGATCCATCACCATTTTTTAGCTCACTGCACCATCCCAGCTCAGAACCTGGCTACATGCAAATTAGTCTGTTCCTTACATTTCTTCCACCTGCAATGTGTATTATATCAAAATTGAATTGCAACAGTTTTGATGCCAAACAAGCTATACATGGCGTAGCATCGCTATTATTGACTTTGCCTAAGATGGTGACTAATGGTTTATGGTCCATTTGTAAAGTGATTTTTTTTCCCCACAGATAGTTTCTAAACTTTTCAATACCCCACCAACATGCCAAGAGCTCTTTTTCTATAACTGAGTAATGTGTCTCTGCATCTCTCAATACCCTTAACGCAAACCCAATGGTGTGTTCCTGATTGCCAACATCCTGTGTCAGGATGGCCCCTAATCCATAGCTACTGGCATCAACAGTAAGTGTGCATGGCAGTCAGGGCTCAAACGGTTTTAGAGCTCTAACAGTGCTCAATTGTTCTTTGAGCCAAGTAAATGCTTGATCACATTAATTGTTCCACACAAATTCATTTTTTTCTTTAAGCAACATTGAGATGGGGTGCACTTTTGTAGAGTAATCTTGAATAAAACAGGCATAAAACTCAGTCAAACCAAGCAATGATTTGACACCCGCTTTGTCTTTGGGAGATGAAGCATCAAGAATGGCTTGCACCAAGTTGGGTTTAGGAGTGACACCCTCACTGGAAATGGTGTGACCTAAATACTCCACTTTGTCCTTAGAGAAGACACATTTCTCATTTTTCAAGACTACACCATGCTCTTGGAAAATGGAGAGAATTTTACTCAAAATCACATCATGTTCGGTCTGGTCTTTGGCAAAAATAAGGACATCATCCTGGAAAACTGCTACATTCTTAATGTCTTTCAGTAAATCGTTCATTACTCTTTGGAAAACTGAAGCAGCCGATGCCAGGCCAAATGGCATGCGGCAAAATTGAAACATTCCTGAGGGAGAGCTGAAAGCAGTTAAGTGACGTGATTCTTTATCTAACTCAATTTGGTGATAAGCAGAGGCTAAGTCAAGCTTGGTGAATACTTTAGCCCCTGCTGCTACCCCAAGCATTTCTGTTATATTGGGTAAGGGATGGGAGTCCACCCAGATAACCTTATTGAGACTGCGTAGATCAATACAGATTCTCAATTCATTATTTTTTTTTCTAGCGATTACCAAAGATGAAGCCCAATCAGAGGTTTCTATAGGTTCGATTACTCCCCTTTTCTGCATGGACACAAGCTCTTTTTCCAAATCATCCCTAATGCTAAAGGGAACACTTCTTATCTTATGTTTGACAGGAACAGCATCATCTCTAATTTTTATTTTGTGTTTGAACCCTTTTATTTTACCCAATTCACCTGAGAATACTTTCGGGAATTTGTTAAGTAAAATTTCCACATGGTCATGATCACGTACAGCTAAGACCTGCTCTTTTGCTCCAGGACATAACATCATACTGAAAAGGCCTTGATGGAACCAACCAACTATGTCCAAACCATTTATGGCCACATATATTTTCCCATGAATGCATCTATTTTTAAACACCAACACATCCTCAAAGTATCCTAGAAGGTCAATTTTACGCTCTTCATAAGACACAGGTTCGCAGTCAGGAGGTTGAAGAGGTCTCTTCCCCCATTTTTCTCTGAAGATGGATTCTGTAATCATGGTTATGCGCGACCCAGAGTCTACAAGAAGTCTCAAACACTGGTCACCAACCTCCACCCCCACATAGGGATCAACACAATCATTGGGATCACCTCTTTTGATTCCATCATCACTTACCACCAGAACCATTTCCTTCAATTCACTAAGTGTGTCCTCATTGTCACTATCGCTTGAGTCACTTACACAAACTACACGTGTATTACCTTTTTTGAAAGTCTGACACACTTTATCAAAATGCCCCACCTTACCACAAGAGCAGCATACAGCATTTTTAGCTGGACAGGGTCTCCCACTCTTAGAGTGATGAGTATACCCACACCTGAAACAAATGTCTGTTCTTTTGAAGAAATTATTTTGTTGAAAGTCTTTCTTCTTCTTGAAATTGGAAGAGCGCACAGAAGTGACCATGTCAGTATTTTTATTTTCCAATTCTTTGATGGATATCTGTGACGTTTCTATACTCTTGGCAATGCGAATGGACTCATCCAAAGAGGGGTTTTCCAGAGATAAAAGTTTTTGTCGAATAGACTTGTCACTACATTTACTGATGAACTGATCACGTACTAACTGTTCACTAAAGTTCTCAAATTCACATTCCGCCACCATTTTCCTGAGTGCAGTTATATAGGTATCAACATCCTCCTCATTTTTCTGAGCTCTTTTAAAGAATTTGTGTCTCTGAACCACAATACTAGGTTACTTGTCATATCTTTTTTCTAATTTTTTTTTACTGTGCTCATGTATTCATCCATCTCCTCTCCACCTACATTTTCATATTCTGGTAAGTGTTTAAACGTGTCCCTTCCTTCAAATCCCAAGGAATGTAATAACAGAAATTTCTTCCTTTCTGGCCGGAATCTATGCGCACCTATTGCCCCCAAATAATTTTCAAATGTGTTGAACCATTTCCTCCACGCAATGGGTCGTTCACCTGGTGCATCAATCAATGGGGGTGGTGGCTGAACAGACTGCATCTTGTATTACAGAGAGGAAACAAAAAACAACCAAAATTGAAATGTAAGTGTCACACTTTTGACTTTTTATGAGTTTCCTTGTGACTAGGTTTTCTTGTTATCCATATTTTCTTTTCATAAAACATTAAGGATGTTATGCGCAGTCAAAGTTTTTAATATTCCCTTTTCATTTACTTTTTATTATGCTGGAAAACGGTGCCCTCTACTTTTAGAATATGCGTGCTACTTTTCTTTCAGTTATTTGATTTAGTTCATTACAAATGCAATTCACTTTAATCAGCTTTGTTTAGATTTTCGAGCTCCAAATGCAAGCGAAATTTCCTGGGACCGAAAAAGTTAAATAGACAAACTCCTTGAGGAAGCTAGGCGGGGCGAATACCACGTGATTCTTAACGCGGCGCTTCCGTTTGTGACAGAGTTCAGAATCTCCTCACAGAATACACACGCTCCTCCCGCCACGGCTCCTCTCCTCCTGTTTGCCCACCGATATCCCCACGATACACTCCCGTTTTTGTTCTCCGATCCAATATAGATTTTTCATTAGGTGAGTGCTTTTCTTCCTTTGCGACAATCTTCCAGCATCACGCTTTGTGTGTTCTTTGAGGGACTCTAGTCCTCCGTCGCCATATCCAAGTGTAATAATTGGCAGAACACTCGAGGTGAAGATGAGATTAAGATATTTATTGAGTCCCACAGGAGCAGTATCAAACAGCGACTGCACAACATAAAGGGAATAACCAACTGTCCTTTACCAACCGTCACAGCATTGCCAAGACGCACACAGGCAGGCAGCGCGAGGCAACGCTGCGCTAGGGTTATGTGAATGTCGCGCGAGGCGGAATCATTACAAGCATTTTTTCACAGGTTGAACAAGCGTTTCCTTTGCATGAGCAGAGGCCAGGCTGTTATTCTGCTAATGGAAGTCCAGCTCACTGCATTTAAAATGGCCATCTGTTTTCAGAACTCCTCTATCACCTGTTCAGACAGAGAGCCACAATACTTTGTCAACATAGTCACCCCCACTTCTGCAATAAGTAGTCTATTCTAAGCAGCTATTCAACTGATCCACTAATAAACCTTCAAATCATTGAAACAAGGAGACAGAAATCTGGAGTTCTGGGCCACAGGCTTAAATATCTGGCAACCACACATTAGATGAGAAGGAACAACACAAATAAGCAAATAAATGAAGGTTCTCCTTGCAGGGAAATATATAAACTTCCAACGGTTGTGTCCCACAAAATTAATAATAATAAGTCCATTATGGGAACTAGTGGTGTCATGGAGGAGTGATCTATGGATAAAGACTATTGTTTCGCAAAACCTCAGACAAACATAAACTCGCCTACTATTCAAATTCCTCTCAGAACTATCATGCACCTATCTAGGTTTAGACTGAGGTTCACACCACATAGGTTATGATTGAAGAATATTGTGAAAAATATCATCATATCATTGCCAAAATATTGACTACTAAAACATTGCCAACCTAAGTGTATCCCATATTATGAAGCAAGGTATGTAAATTATGAGTCAAAAAATACAAATTATGTTATGTTATGACATGCACTATGTGTGTTCATCATCATAAGTCACACATTTCAGTTGTTTTAATAATTTCAGACAGAGGTAATAGTCAGTTCCTCGGTCCAGGCCATGCTCCAACCTGTCGCAGTTGCCCAACCCCTGCTGCACATGGCCTTCAGATGTGTTCAGGAAGAGTACATGGTCTTACCCTGTGCACTACAGGGGCAGGGTACAATGCCTGCATTCAATCCAATGGAGCCACCCAACCCCCGCTGGCCAGGGCTCACACACAACCTGCTGCAGACACGGCACAGCAGTGGTATGGCAAATGGAATGACCTGCATTCTGACCCTATGCATTTACACCTGCCATTCAAGCATGGCCAGACAAACATGTTAACATCTTTGCTTTTCTGAGGGACAAATCCAGCATTTTAAGTGCCACCTATGCTGTATATTTGCTGAGTGGAGTTGTAGAAGCATCTTACTTGTGCCATGTAATGGCTGCACAAGTAGCTGAACTGCTTGTCTTTATCAAAGCCTGCTGTACCTCAGAAGGTGTGCAAGTCACTGTTTATACTGACAGCCAGTATGCATTTGGAGTTGTGCACAATTTCAGCCAATTATAGTTGCAGTAAGGCTTTATGTCGAGATCTGCGGAGCCTCTGACTTTAAATCAAATTTGGCAGAAAGCTAAATCTAGTCCAGAAAGAGTGCTTTTGTGTTTTGTTGTAAACTGTTGCATAGTTTTGGAGCAATTCATGTTTAAAAAACGTTGTATATCTAGGCATGCAGAGACTCCGCAGATCTCAACATAAAGCCTTACTGCAACTATAACTAGCTGAAATTGTGCACAACTCCAGATGCATACTGGCTGTCAGTATAAACAGTGACTTGCGCACCTTATGAGGTACAGCAGGACAAGGTAAGGACAAGCAGTTCAGCTACTTGTGCACTCATTACATGGCACAAGTAAGATGCTTCTACAACTCCACTCAGGAAACATACAGCATAGGTGGCTCTTAAAATGCTGGATTTGTCCCTCAGACAAGACCCATCAACAACAAGCATTTGCAATGCAATCAGTCTCGCTTTTAGGACCTTATAAGTGTTTAGACTGAGCTATTGGCTCGCTATTGCACAAGTGTTGTTACAGACAGGTTATGTATCAACAACAAAAAAAGGCATGAACTACGAGACTGGCACTGCATTCCATTTTTTTGTTAGATTCATTTAATCTCACTCATTAGTGAACGCAGCATTTTCCCACCAACCGTGCTTCCCATAAATGCTCTTAGGGCTCTTTCTACTTTTCACTACCATTGACTCCCAGTTTCAGTCATTTTCAAGAAATCATCTAGATGCTCCAAATACCCATCAGAAATTTGGAACATTCAGGAAAAGTACATCAAGCCACATGCTCCCATAGAATTTGGAAATTATGAAAATGTTTCACACAAGCAATCTGAAACCTTAGATACTATGGGTATACTGATGCTCAGGTGTACCAGAGAAATAAAAATCCGGCCTGCACCTGTTATAATAAGAATAGTAGGCATTGGGTATAGAGCAGTGTGTAGCATAAAACATGCTGCAGTGAAGAGTATCAGGGCTGAACACACTGCAGTGGAGACAGAGAGAATGGAACACTGCCATAAAGAACAAAAGGCACACAGTCCATCGGAGTAAGGTGCATCAAGAGCATTGCACAGGGTAGTGACATTAGGCACAGAGCACAGGGACTGGAAAAAAAACACTGCATTGAAGAGCATCGGGATTGAGCAGACTGCAGCCAAGAGCATCTACAAGGAAGCATAGTGGTCACATAAAGCAAGCATACTGCAGCGTAATACATCAGGCACAAAGCTCGCTCCAGTGAGTGCACAGAGCACTGCAGTGAAAAGCATAGGGACTAAATACAGTGTAGTCAAGTACACCAGACACAATAAACACTGCCGTGAAGTAGATTGGACACAGCACAAACTGCAGCAAAGTATAGAAGTCATGCTACAGTGGAGTAAATCAGTAACAAGGCACAGTGCAGTGAATTAAATCAGACAATACAGTGTGAACAGATCACAGAGACAAAAACATTGCTGCTAAACACAGATCACAGCACCAAGAAAAGGCACATTTTCCTAAAGCTTCCACAAGTAAATCAAATGAGTAGAATCTCAGATATTTCAATGCTTAAGACAAACTACTGCAAAATAGAAGGCAGCAGAGTGCAACGTGAAAGGAAATAAAGCATTGTACCACTATTTTGATTTCCAGAAATGCCGCCCATCCACTTTCCAAAGATTGAAGGGGCACAGCAGCCCCCTAGAAAACCCACATTTCTAAATTCTCATGAGAAGGGACTGCTCACAGGGTGCACCCCAGCCTTTCCGTAGAGGGCCCCAGAGGTCTCTACTTCATTGAAATTAATCACACTTGCCCACCTTCTGTGACAGTTAAATAGGCTAGATTCCTGCAGTTCCAAAAACATCTATTAGGATAATAATGCCATCACTTGACCTTTAGACCCGATGAGGACATCACAGGAAATCACATGACACTGGACCCAGATCAGAGAAAACAAGCATTACTTGTGACATCGGATTCATCAGAAATAAATGCCATGATTTAATGAGTAACTTTTGAGCACTGAGGCCAGCCTCACCTCACTAACCCATCACCAATCACACTAATGCTGTGTAGTGCTGTCAGTTATTAATTTCAGGTATGCATTTCAAATTCCATGCAAATTTCAGATCAGTGTCTGTAATTCTCTTTTATGTGCAGGGACCTAGTTCTGACCTTTCATTTATTTCACTATACAGCTTCCGTAAGGCAGTTTGAGGGATGACTGAGACACCTGCAAGCTGTAATTTTGCTGAAAAAAAGCTGCAGTCTACTTCCTGAATTGCTACGGTTAGAAAGTATGACAAGCCGCTTAAGCTATCACAATATGTAGCAGGGTTTAAATGTGTGCACATATGGATGCAGTTTGGAAATGGTATGGCTTCTTTACTGCCCTCTGGCTGCATCCACATTTTAGTGAAAGTGTGAATGTAGCACTACAAAGTGTGAGCCCATGAACGTAAAAGTGCAAGTGTGCTGTCTGGCAAGTGGTGGACCTCTTACGAGAGTCTAGAAGATGTTGAAAACACATCACTGTGATCCATTGCTGCAATGCTTTGAGTGAGAGGGACCAGGGAATCCAAGCTAAAGAATGGCTCTAGGGTACCGCATTTTCACTTCTGAGCTCTAATTTAGCAGATCAGTATTGATTTGATTCAACCAGCACACTTTATAGCTCTGAATGCTAACGGGAAACACAAGACTGTATTACTGTAGCACAAATCTATATGATAATACAGGAGGCTTCACAGCCATCACCCTTCCCTATGTCAAGTGGGGGAACTTCTGTTTCAATCAACAACACTTGGCATGCGGGGAAATACAGACCTCTGCACGCCGAGTCTTTCCTGGGTCAGTGCCCATCCAATCCAACCCACATTTTTTCATTGCATTCTGGAACTTGTAGTCCCATCTATCTACAAGTCTTGGTTTTGTTCACAATTCAGTAAAACTATCATGATCGAAATTGCCATCATCACCTCCCTCTGGTGATGACAACAGAGAAGCATGATTTTGTGTGTTACATCTTTGAATGGAAATATTTCCTGTTGCCAAAATGATTCTCTCATTGCGGGTTATGAGGATATTTTTAAGGTGTTGAGTTCTGTTACTCAATGAAATGGGGTATCATTATGAGCAAAGGTAGCCCATCACAATACCTTCAGTCTGCTGTATGCTAAGGCACACCACTGCAGCCGCCTTAAGACAACCAGACACTGCTTCTTCCACCGGATCAAGAGTAGCTGAGAATTATTTGATGGAGCACTTACTCTCCCTTTGGGCTTGTGGAAGTACAGACAGAGCACACCTATTTCTTTTATGACAAAAGAGCAATAATGCGTTCATGTAGTCTGGCATCCCAAGAGCGGTTGTGCTACAAAGCAGATTTCTGAGCTCCAGGAAGGCTTACATGCTTTTATCATCTCTTGCCAATGGGTCATTGACATGATTAAGCGTCAACTTTATCAAAGACTTTGCCACAAAAGGAAAGTTTGAAATCCATTGTCGGAATTCCGAAAAACATTGTCACCTCTCTCTGAGTGTTGGAAACTTCATCTTAAGGACTGTCGCTATGTGCTTAAGAGATTCTTGCATTAGTCCCTTCTCTATCTGAAATTCCAGGTACATGACCTACCTCTGACAGTATTGTAATTTCTCGGGTGAGACCTTATGCTTCTTCTCAGCCAAGTGGTTCATCGAGGCAACTTTGTCTTGTTTGCATGCTTCCTTAGTCATCAGGGGGATCAAAAGTTTATTGATGTGTTGTATTAATGTTGAACTTCATATTAGCTGTAGAATCTCTAGGTTCATTTTGAGTATCTGATTGAAATAGGATGAACTTTCTGTATAGTCTTGTGAGGCACAATACCACATGAGGGTCTTCTCTTGGAACCGGAACGAGAAGAGAAACTGGCACTCTTTATGTAATTGAACCGAGAAGAAGGCTTGACAAAGGTCAATGACCATGACCCACTTAACCTCTGGGGGAATTTAGAAAAGAGTAACTGTGGGTTTAGTACCATGACCATGAGATAGCATGGATTGACACTTTAGTTAACTTTCTGGAGGTTTTGCACTAACCTGCTGTTTGTGTTTGCTTTCTCTAGGGCCATGATTGGGGAGTTACAGGGACTCACAATAACTTCCTTCAAGATGCATTGTTCTATCGTGCTTTCAATGACTGAGCTGATCCCTGTAATAGCTTTTAGGATCATTTTATGTAGGCGAGTCTGTGGAAAGATAGCATTGATTCATAGGGTGATCTTTAGAGGCTTGGCACCTTTAATCAACCCTATCCTATCCTCCTTAACTGTCTCTTCCAAATCCTCTGGAAAATCTTCTGTTGTAATGACAGGGTATACCCTGACAATGGGTTCTGGGGAATGCAAATTAAACTCAGTCTTTGCAGCCTACATTTCAGTTCCAACCCTATCCTGCATGCAATAGATGAAGCAGGTGAGTTTACAGGGAAGATCATGTCCTAGCAACTTTACAAAGGTAGACTCACAGATCACAAACTGATTTTGCTTTCTGATGTCTCCTATTTATACCATTTCTGGGGCAGTAATTTGAATAGTACATTGTTGATTTGAAATACCTTTGAATTGGACTTATTTTCTCGAGAGAGAGAGATAGTTTAGGGACCTCAACTGTTTTAACTATTGAGCAAGCATCACCTGTGTCTATTACAAAAGATAATGATATGCTTTAAAATCTCTGTGAACATGTGGTACACATTGATCCACTACCAGTACTGCACCAACTACACACTATGACTCCCCCAGCAGGCACCCTGTTTCGTCCTGGTTAACATCTATGGTCTTGAACATCATAGGGACTGGACCTCCTTGTAACATCATTAGATCTTGAGGCCCTCTGTGGCTTTGTTGGAGATGGGGATACATCTCTGCAGCTGCATTGGGATGAAGGAATTTGGCAATAACCCAGATTTAGGGACTTTTGGAGTTGCATAGATGGTTTAAGTATAGCTGGCCTACTGAATTCCCCCCTTGGGATTCCACCACAAATTGATCTGGATTGTAAAAGCACTTCCGCTACCAGTGCCCCGCTCTGTTATGAATGTGACATGGGGTAACCTTCTTTAGGGCCCTTATACTGGTCCCTCGACCTCTCCCCATTCCCGGGGCATTCCCACTGTAGTTCAGAGAGAATTCTTGCATTTCTGCTCTAAAACTGTAGTCTACATCGAGTCCTTGGAATATAATTTTAGGTCCCTTAGCGCCTCCATTCTGTGCCACCTGAGTTTGGGCTACCAGGTACTTCTCCTTAAGCGACTTTTGTTTTGTTTCCTGCATGTCACTGAAATATTTTGCCCCTTTAAAGATCTTGTCAACAGGTTTACTCTGCTGAAAAATGACACCTTGGGTAATTTAACTTTTAATCGCTGGCCTTAGGCCATATACAAAAAATGCAAAAATCCTTTCCATGTTATCTCCAAGTGGGTCATTACTTGCACTGTGCTCTCTATACACCTGCATTAATCTCTCTAAGTAAGAATTCACCAACTCCATTTGGCACATTGAGAGGTTCTGAAAGTCTTGCACCAATTCATCTCCTTTTGGGGAGTTATTGTCTTAAGCTGTTTGATGATCTCATTGTATTTGGTTTTAACAATGGGTGAAGGATCATTTGTCCCCACCTGAGGTGGTTCCTAGGTTGGCCAATTAACTGCTCTTTCACACTTAGTCCACAGGTCCTTTGGGACCACCACCTCAAACAATACATCCAAGTATTCACATAAAACTTTGTAGATGGCCATCGTCTGTTTCATCTAGATGTACCACTTGTTGTTTTTTTTTCTAAATTTGTGAAGGTTGTTCATGAAATGTAACAGCCATGGAACATGCTCATAGGCCCCTCACTACACTTCTCGCAAGGGATACTCCTTTGCACTCCCCCTACAGCTCTTTCTGCATCCTCCCTTGATTCCTTTTGCTTCAGCTTCACCTTGGCCTTTTCTTTCTTGGACCACAACAACTCTATAAACTTCTCAGTATCACTCCATTCCCTAATGTTTTCAATCAATTCCCTCACATGTGTCTTCAACCCCCTCAATTTTAACATGATTAGCTCCTTCTCACCCATTTCCACCCTAGCATTCTTTTGCAATTTCTTTTGCTAGGTTATATCAATTCAGCACACATTTGCAACCTTTTTCCATTTTTGCATGCACGTCTCGTGCCACTCTTCCTGCCTCTTTATTCATGTAAAATAACTTGTTCTCTCCATAG
Source organism: Lissotriton vulgaris (assembly GCF_964263255.1). Classification (NCBI taxonomy): domain Eukaryota; kingdom Metazoa; phylum Chordata; class Amphibia; order Caudata; family Salamandridae; genus Lissotriton; species Lissotriton vulgaris. The sequence goes on from NC_141696.1 coordinate 306,260,689, forward strand.
TGCCCCAGAAAATGAATTCCCACATGTCCCTTAACAATTTCCTCAAATTCGGTTTTCAGCTGTGTGAGGCCGATTCATTGTGATGTTTATCCTGCAGTTGGCAAGTTGCCGGATAAGCCTGTACACGTTCTTCGACCTCCTATCCCTCCACTGACTAAGTTATCTCCTTGTAGGAGTGCTAATGTTGTCCCTTCAGGCCTCAATGTGGAGTCCTGCGGTATACTTGGGATACGTACTAACAAGGGCTGCAGCAGAGGATTTGATTGCGACATTTGACAAAGGTAGTGTGCCTAACATTACGGGTGTAGACATGAAAAAGGGCCAGGACAACAGTTTCTGTAAAACTCGGTGTGTACTGACTACTGTGAAGAATTCAGCTGTTTCAACCTCAGTTATTACTGGGGCTGTGGCACTTGAGCAGTGGCTGTTGCATTGTACGAAAGTGGTCTTACACAGAGAGGTTTTCCTATAAAAGTGTATTTCTCTTCCTTATCTGTGTCTGCTTCCTTCTATGGATTCTCCTTTTCTTTCTCCAAACTCTCTATCAAGGGACAGGCTCCAACAGTCTCAATGGTTTCCTCTCTCCACTTGTTGTGCTGCTCCTTACCCCACACGCTTCTCCATAAATGAGCACTAATGCAGATTTTGTATTCAAATTTCTTTCTTTCCTTTTTGCTTGGCATTTGCTCTCAAAGGCTTAAGGATTCAAACCATGTGAGCCTAGGTTGATTTGAAATTGTGCATTTTTTTCCTCAAATTCTTGATTTGAGGGATGTGAAATGTCCCACACAATGGAAAAATAGAGTTCCCCATTATTGGACAGATACTTGTGCCATTGGCTAAGCCACATGCATGTTTTTAACTATTTATTGGCAACCATTTTCCGAGCTAGAGTACCTTCAGGAGGAAATGTCTCCTCCTTATTTACTTCCTTCTCCTAGTTTGACAAGGGATTCCCCAATTTGGCAACGTCACACTCACTTCCTGTTCAATCTTTCGCTTATCTCGCACCCACAAGCATATAATCTGTCCACAAATACCAGTGCATCTCTGTCAAACATCCTGATCTTAAGTTGGTGAAACAAGGACAAATGCATTATTTCTTTTTCCATGTGTGCTGTGTTGTTCAGCACACATAGACACAGCAAATTGCCATGGTTTGTTTATGTACTGGAAAGCGTCCCTTCCTGTACATGAACAAAGCTTTTAAAATAATGCCATTTTGTTGCTTTCATGTGTGCTGCATGAAGGCATGAAGCAGCACACATGAAAGTTACAAAATGGCATTTTAGGATTGTTTATGTGCAGGAAGGGACACCTTCCTGCACATAACCAATCCTCCTCCACACACAGACACCCTTGCACTCTGATGCATAAATACCTGTGTTGGCGCTAAGTTGTTAAACTTAGCACCATCGCAGGGAGAAACACAAGGCTGCACCACAATCTTGTAAATATGGTGCAGCCTTGTGTTTCCGTAGTGGCGGAGCATGTCATTAAGCCAAGGAGGCTAACGATACACTCCGCCACTTCATTGTACATATCCCCCCATATTCTTTATTGTCAATTTTCATAACGGTGCACTGACCGTGACAACGTCTTCTATGTATCTAGAACAGTAACTGACCATCCCAAGGAATGAATGTAACACAGAAATATCCTGTGGGGGTTTAGCAGTAGATATTGATTGCACTTTGGCTGGATCAGGTGTACCACCCCATCTGATAAGATACGGCCAAGGAATTAAAATGTTGTCCTAGGGAATTTACATATGTTACCATTCAAAGTCAAACCCAATCATATTTAGCAAACAACATACTTGCATGTGATCTTCGTCATTCTCTTTCAGAGTAGCACCGAAGACTAATATATCATCACCACAGCTGAAGGCACTTACAACAGGCTGTATGATATGTCAAATGAAGTTTTGGAACATTTCTGCAGCAGACGATATACAAAAACTCTGCCGCTTATAGTGAAGCAGACCAATATGTGTAGAAAAGGTTGTAAAGGTATCTGGAATTCTCTTCAAGTTCCAATTGGTGATGTCCTTTGTTTATGTCAAGTCAAGAGAAAAACTTTGCACCATTCTTTCTCAATTGCCTTGTTGGCCTGATGCATGTCAATGCAAATGCGTATACCTCATTCTCTATCTCTTTTAGTCACTACCGCTATTAGACAAACCCACGGCATTGGACCAGTGGAGTGTTCAATGACATTTTGTTTGAGCAACAAATTAAGTTCTCTTTCAAGTGCGTCTTGCAAGTTAAATTCAATTTGTATGTGTCTTCTGCCAACAGAACGAATAACCTCGTTTAAATGTGACCTGTCTCAGGACACCCCCGCGCCGCACGGCCACCAGCTGCTGCGTGTGTGCTCCTTGCCCCTCTGCTGCTCGCAGAGCCGACATTGCTGTCCTCGCTCACCCGCCCCTCTGCCTCGCTGTTTCCGACCCTCGCCCCAACTGGTTGTGCTGTTTTGTTTACTTTCCCCACTGGTGCCGTATTTCATCACTGTGCTGTCTTTCTCATCATTTGTGCCGTATTTTTAACAGTTTATTTTCCCCGGTCTATTGTTTAACCTCTCATCCCCTTCTTGTTTCCCATTTACCTTCTGTACCCTCAGTGCCGTGTTGTTCTGCATTTGCCCTCCCCGCTTCCCGCCGCCGTGCTTGCGGCCACGCCCTCTTTCCCTTCTGTGCCCTCCCCGCTCCCGCCTCCCAGCTGCTCCTCCCTCCCTCCCACTTCGCCATATATGACGACCGCGCGTACGCGCAGCGTTCAAGCGCAGCGGGCGCGCCGTTTGTGCGCCGAAGGCGCGCCAAAGGTAAGCCCGTCTACGCCCGTCCGCGCCTGGACCGCGCCCAGTGCCAGGACCCCTGGCTCTAGCAGACCCCAGCCCACCAACCGGACCTATGACGCCGCCCAACTCTACGCACTCAACGCGGTCGAATCCCGGGCTGCTACCAAGCCACCCTTCTGCTGCCACTCCTGCAAGTTCACCTGCATCCAGACCTGCACTACACCAGCTCCGACCAAGACGAGCACCAGCAGCAACCACCTCAAGTGCATCCTGCTCAACACCCGCTCCATCCACAGTCACGCCGTCGAGCTCTGGAACCTGCTCGACACCACAGCCCCAGACGTCGCCTTCCTCACGGAAACCTGGATGAATGCCTTCTCAGCGCCCGACATCGCCATCGCCATCCCGGACGGCTACAAGATCATCCGGAGGGACCGCGTCAACCAGACAGGAGGAGGCATCGCCATCATCCACAGGAACACCATCCGCATCACGACCAACACCGACGACACCCTCGCACCCGCCGAACACCTGCACTTCCAGATCCACATCAACCCCAAGACCACCCTCAGAGGCACCCTCATCTACAGACCCCAGGGACCACGCACACAATTCAGCGAAGACATCGCCGACTTCATCAGCCCGCACGCCCTCCTCTCCGCTGACTACATCCTCCTCGGGGACCTCAACTTCCACCTGGAGAACAACAATGACTGCAACACCACCACCCTGCTGGACAACCTCACCAACCTCGGTCTCAAGCAGCTGGTGACCACCCCCACCCACTACGCCGGACACACACTCGACCCCGTGTTCTCATCCAGCAAGGACATCACCTTCAGCCACGCCACCGGACTCCACTGGACGGACCACAGCTGCGTCCACTTCAGCTTCAGAAGGACCACGATCCACCACCACCGGCTACCGGTTGCACACAGAAGCTGGAACAAGATCACAGCCGACCAGCTCGCGACCTCCCTGAGCATGAACCCTCCCACCAGCGCAACAAACCCAAGTCAGGCGGCCACCAACCTCGCGAAGTGGATCAGCAACTGCGCCGACGACCTCTCCCCTCTGAAGACCCCGCCTAGCAGACCCGGCAGCAAGAAAGCCCCATGGTTCACCGACGAACTCAAGAGCTCCAAGAAGAACTGCCGAGCACTCGAGAAAGCCTGGCGCAGAGACCCAACACCGAACAACATGACTGCCCTCAAGCTCGCCACCCGAAAACACCACCAACTGATCCGCGCCACCAAGAAACCTGCATTCAAGGAACGATTGGACAACAATGCACACAACAGCAAGGAACTCTTCAACATCGTTTAAGAGCTCTCCAACCCCAACGCCGGAACCAACGACATCACCCCTTCGCAAGACCTCTGCAACTTCCTTGCCTCCCACTTCCACAACAAGATCACGGACATACACAACAGCTTCAGCACTCAACCAACGCACGCCACGACCGAACTACCGCCCCCCACCACCACCCTCCGTGCCTGGATCCCGATCAGCACCGAAGACACCATCCGGACGATGAACTCCATCCACTCCGGATCTCCGACCCACCCCTGCCCTCACCACGTCTTCAACAAGGCCGACGCTGTCATCGCACCCCACCTGCGGGACATCATCAACACCTCCTTTGACACCGCTACCTTCCCAGAGAGCTGGAAGCACGCCGAACTCAGCGCTCTACTAAAGAAGCCATCAGCCGACCCCACCGACCTCAAGAACTACCACCCCATCTCGCTGCTCCCGTTTCCTGCAAAAGTCATCAAGAAGACCGTCAACAAGCAGATGGCCGCCTTCCTCGAGTCGAACGGATCCCTCGAACCCTCGCAATCCGGCTTCCGGGCCTACCACAGCACCGAGACCGCCCTGATCGCAGCCACCGATGACATCCGAGCCCTGCTCGACAACGGAGAAACAGCGGCCCTCATCCTCCTAGACCTCTCCGCAGCCTTCGACACTGTCTGCCACCGCACCCTAGTGCAGCGCCTCAGCAACGTCGGAATCCAGGAGAAGGCACTGGAATGAATCATTTCGTTCCTCGCCGGAAGGACACAGAGATGTCAGTGTGGCCTATGTATATACTTGTCGTAATGGAGACAATTTGCAATATTTCTCCTCAGGCTTAATGTTGATTGATGCACCATTATAGACAATGTTTGTAGGTCTTTGGTGCATTTCTGTGTGGATCGTTCTTTCCTCTGCATTTTCTCTCACATTTGACAAGTCCCACATGGCCATGCCTTTCTGAAGAAAACATCAGCATTGCACAGATATCATTGTCACTTTCAGTTGAAACCAACACTGAGGAACTATTTGGCAATCAATTTGATCAACTCCGTTTGGTGTTGATTTGCCTCAGTTGGTGTGACCACTTGGCCTTGTAGGAGCTCACCGAATGACGTTGATGCAATGCTCAGTTGGTCATTTTGTCGTCACTCTATGACACACTTACTTTATCCTTCACATTGCAAACCATCCCAAAAATGGTTCTCTTTACCACCGCCATTGGAAATCTGTCCAATGGTAGGACATCCGCAATCATGTGGAAATGGCAATCATTATCTAAAGCACATTTTCTTTATCTGTGGAGACATCACTTTGTGTCCCTCAGCTTTATGCTTTGGCTTACTTTGAATGTTCTTGACTGATGCACTGTGGGTACCTTCAGCCTCTACGTCAGCCGCTTGTTAATTAGCATGCTCTGCAGCGCGGGCAGCCATGGCAACTTGCTCTAACCTCAGAATTTCCTTCAGTGTTTGTCATCAAAACAATCTGACCGACAACCATCTTTCACTCTGAGGCATGTACCTTCCTCATCATTAAAATCATTGGCCTTACAGAGCTTTATGAGGAGATTCAGTCTCAAGAAATTCATCAGCGGTGTTGCTTGGATATGAATTTACCTTAAAGAAATTAAAAGACAAAAGGCATTTAGCAAACCGGAACAAGTTGACTTAATTAAATGCAGTGGCTGGGAGAGTCTGTACAGAATGCAACTGAGGAAAGTCTTTCGGGGTACAAAGTTTTGGCTGGTTTTATACGCATCTTGTAAAGTACTATAAAACAATCTCTGCATTATTAAAAGGGATAACAGGTTTGGACATCTGATAAGGACACAGATGGCTCTCGACATCGGAGAGAGCTAGTGTGAGCCAGTGTGTATGAGTCCAGCTGTCCGGCATGATCACTATGTGTGGTCTGCATGTTGTGTCCTAATTGAGTGTTTCTGTCTACATGTGGAATCTAGCTTTGTGGTATTTTTGGTGAATTCGAGCCTTTGGCAAAACATGTTTTATTGGGCCAATTGCTGCAGACCTGTTGTGGTGCAACTATCTATCTGTGGGATTGATCAAGGTATTATCTTGGTGTGTGTTTATCTTTGGGTAAAGAGAGACCCTACCTGTGACCTGTTTTTTGATAGGTGTGTGTGCGGGTCACAGGGCTTGTCTGACCACATAACTCAAACTCAGGGTTGATGGGGAGCTCACCTTAGGTAAATCTGGAACTCCTAAAAATAATATGGCAGTCAATCAATTCAATATGCTTTATTCGATTTTTTACACAAATTATAAAAGCAGAAACAAAATAATTGGGTGTATGTCATACACATTTCATATACAATAAAAACACACATATTTGTGAATTGTTATATACAGTTGTTTAATTAGGCCACTAATCTTATATAGTGTCCAAAAAGCATTCATATTTATAATGTATAATATCATAGCTTTTCTGCATTAAATTACATTCCTTAAAACTCGTGCTATAGACCTGGTAAAACCCTCATTGTGTAAACATTCTAAAAACAATAGTGTGTGATGGCATTGTCTAAAACCAAGTATCTTTAAAGATGGTAAAATCCAACTCTTTGTATTAAGTAGAGTTTGCAAAAAAGTACCACACCAATATGGTCCATTATTTATTGTGTTCCACGCAATTGAAAGCTGCAGTTAGGTCAACAAAGGCCAGATATAGTCTGCACTGTTTGGCCACTGCAAAGTTTCCAATTAACAAGTTTAGGTTTAATCACTGCTCGACCATACCGAAGCCTGCCCGAAAACCAAAATGCAACTCAGATATTATATTGTTGTCCTCAGGCCAGTCCTGGAGTCTGTTAAGTACAATGCGCTCTACCACCCTAACAAGAGAATCATGAAGTGATATTGGCCGATAACAAGCAGGGTTCTGTCGATCCCCTTTCTTGGAGATCGGTACAAGAAGTGATTCTGACCTTGTTGTAATGAACTCTGAGGAGCAGCAAGCTTCTGTCACTTGGGTCAGCAGTGGGGCCCATAGAGACAAATTGGCTTTAAATACGTCAACGGTCACGCTGTCAGGTCCAGGCGCTTTACCTCCATTGCTAGACTTTATTGTGATGATTAACTCATCTAATGTGATGTGGAGATCTATTGGGTACACCCTTGCAGCAGTTGATCCCTGAGCGAGCTGGGTTAAGTTAACGTCTGGCTTATCTTGTGTGGATTTATACATGTCTGTAGTGTTTCACCCATTCGTTTCGCCGATGGTGATTTCTAAAGTTGGAGTATCATGAGGTGCCAGGAAGGGGGCGTTGACCGCCCTCCATATGGCCATCTTATCTCTGACCGCTGTCGCTTCATATAGCACTGTCTATGCTTCCCTCTTTGCATCCACCTTACGCACTTTCAAGGTCTGTTTATATTCCTATCTACACTCTTTTATCTCACTACTATTTCTGGGTGTTTTATGTAGAGCATGCTTCAGCTTCGTGTATGCTTTCATGATTCTAGTGTTGAACCAACCTCGGGGTTTCTTAAGTACTTGTTTATTTTCCATTATAAGTTCCTCCTTAATTCCTCTAGTAAACATTAATTTTATTCAGCTATATAAGCTTGCACCTAGTGTGTAGACTTACCCCTAGTATTTATCAATTTTTATTAGCATTAAAATGGCTACGCTCAGGGGAATGTGGTCACTTAAACCATTTTTATGTGTTTTAAAGCATTTAAGTCTAGTTAGATGTCTATTTGAAATATGGCAGTCACTGGTGTCATTTTTATCGACATTCTCAATAGCTTGTGTACAGCTGTCATAGCATATATTGCTATTGTTTTTACTGATATTAACTTGGTTATGCATTACTAGATCATGACATACATTAACATTGCTTTTACTGGTAACAACATAATTGTTTTCACATAGATTGTGGCATACATTGACATTGCTACTGTAGGTATCATCACTGTTGTGCATGCATAGATTTTGAGATATTTTTACATTGCATTTATGAGCATTGACATTGTCATATGGGCACAGGTTATGAGATACGATGGTATTGCATTCATCAGTATTGTCATGGTCGGGCCTGCAGGCATCATAGTGCTCATTGACATTGTATTCACTATTTACCCATTGCAAAAATGGTTTCAATTACTGTATATGACATTCTTGACTAAAGATGTATCTTTCATAATCTACATTTGGCACTGGATTTAACTTGACATTCAAGGCTGCTTTGAGTTGGTTGTATGTCACCTCACCATCATGCACTAATATTTTATAGTGTATTTTACGCCTGCACTAATCATCGTCTTCAGATACTTGATAATCTTGTTGTCATCTCTTTCCTCAATTGCATTCATAAAAAAACTTCAAATGTCTCTATCCACACAGTCCATCTCTTGCTAATATTGTGTTTTTTTTAATTCTCAAATATTCATGGTAGTTTTAAGAAGGCAGCAGCAGTATAACCATTGGTGGACAACAGTGGTCATTCTAATGCTTCTTGATGACTTTGCTCATGCAGACCTTCTCTAGGACCTAGTGATGTGCTGGCTTCATGGTCAACCTTGACAGTTGGAGGAGCTTTGGCCTTACCCTTGCTCTCAACTGGGGCTCTTTATTTTAATGGAGATCTGTAGATTTGTTCTGAGCCCCCACTCTGCAGTTCTTTTATGGACAACTCCGGCCCACTCACTGGGGACACTCCACAGCAGGCGGTGGTCTGATGACTTTATTTAGTTGTTTTGGTAAATTAACAAGTATTTTTGTATTCCAATTATTTAATAAGCAGATAACATTATGATATTCAATTGGCTTTGCACATAAATGCCTCTTGGTAACCACCTGGTTGATCTTTGTTTTGTAGCACATCAGATTACAGTTTAACTTGCAATGAATTTTCACAATACGCTGTTTTTATAACCTGGTTGCATGCTGCTTTAGCATTATCACTCAGTATACCATATAGCATTAATTTGTGTAGTGATGCGGTACCTCTGCTTGTGACCTTTTCATTCGATTGTTGGCCACCGATGTGTACAAAAACAATACTTTTTTGTACACATATGAGAGTGCATTGAAATATATGCACTCAGTATGTACACTGTGAAAAAGGGTTCTTTTTTACAACACACATTCTGGGCAAATGGTTTGCCCAGTGCTCTCATATGTGTTGGTGACCTCAGTAACACATATGAGAGCACCATAAAATACGTTGGCACAGGATGTTCACTGCAAAAAATTTGGCATGTTTTTTTTTATTAGTGGTTTAAAATCCCCTGAAAGCTTGATCCAGGCTCATTGCAGAAGCCATTGCCCGGTTTGAGGTATTCTTGGAAATTCAAGCATAAAATGAACAAATGAAACACAGATCTTATGTGGTCTTGAGGCTATTGTTGCTGCCCATGAATCATAGTGAGCAGGGTTCACTTCCCAACCTCAGTTCAGCATTTCTTATTCCCCTATTCCCTAAACTTCTCACTGGTAAAAAGATAATATTACTGTATAGCAATGTGTCTCTTGCGAAGAACACTTCTGTTATTTGGCATGTTTCGCACTATGTAAAAGTGCCCAAAACAAATTGTGGATTGCTGCCTGCTTGATGTATAAAAATGTCAAACAATATATTGTGGATTACTGCCTGTCAATCACAATAAATAATTACATACAAAAGAATTAACCCACAGTGGGAGCATGTTCTGCCTGTGGCGGTCCATGTGGTGGCTGTATGTAAGAGCGAGGGGTGCTGCTGATTCCTGCGGCCACTGTCCTGTGATGGCTGCAGGTAAGAGCGGGTGAGACCGCCACCAACCACTTGCTACACCACTGTCTGCACTCTCTATACTCATCTGTACTGAGTTCTTACCCCCTATTGCAGAATGTCCAGGTACACCGAACTAAGCACACATCCATATCGGGAGGGCAAACTTGTAAAACTCTGCACATTATTGGTGAATACCCAAAACTAGTAAACTTGCACAAAAATATAAGTTTGATTTCGTGAATCAGACTCATAACATTTCTCCTAGTTAGGACTAACTCAGGGAGGCACTGGATTTTGGCAAAAATCCCTGTCTACAATTTCTTTGTAGAAACGGATTTGCATCAAAACCCGGGGTGGCTGCATGGAAACAGCCATGCACCACCCTGGAACGACCCCTTGCTGCAAAGTAATGCAAGGCAGCGAAGTGTGCTGAGTACCATTTCATTGGATTACAAACTAATGCAAATTGTGATTTGAGTTGGTTTGTAAATCCTAGCAGAAGACTTTACAGAAAGTTGCATTGAAAAAAGTAACGCAAACCCAATAAACACTCTTTGTTAATCTGGGCTGTGGTCTCACCAGGATTTGCACATCTACAAAATAAGATAAAGCAGCAGCTGTAAGGTACCATCTCACACAAGTGGTGCATTATTGTTCATGGACTGAGAGAGGCACCGCTGTGCAAGCAGCCCTGTGTTGCGATGACGGGCGTGACAGCATCAGGGCAGGAGCGGGTCATGGAGGTTGTAAGATGCAGTGTGGTTCGAGACTGCTGCCAAGCAACCCACTGGGGATATATTTTGGAATTACTTAGCGGCGGCATAGCAACTCACTTGAGTAAGGAAGGCACTACAGCTACCATCAGGCCAGAGTGTTGGCCACGCCCACATGGGCGGAGACTGTTATATTTTTCAGGTGCCATAAGAACTGCTGTTGCGTACCTGCAGTCGAGAAGCCAGAAGCTCATGACTAAGTGCTGGGAGCACTAAACACGTCCAGCTGGACTTCATACCTTTGCTTGGCCTGCACGGCTCTGATCCGTGCTGCAGCCTTCATTAAAATTTTGGCAATAGATCAACCTGTGGTGGCCTCTCCTTGTTAGGCAAACTTTCTGTTGTATATATATATATATATATATATATCTATATCTATATCTATATCTATATCTCACCTACTGGCGGTCGCCAGTAGGAACTTATAGTTAGGACCTAGTTTCCATAGGAAATCCGCAACATTCTATTGGGAATAACTTTGGCACTGATGGCCCGCTCCGCTAAGCTCCTTCCCTGAAAGTTTTTTGGTGATTCGTCAAGTGGAGGCTGAGAAAAAAGGGCGGTCCCCAAACGTGTTTTCCCCATGTTATTTTCCATAGGACGATTAGACACGGCTACAGCCCGAATGGCTGAACGGGATTACAAAAAATCTTCAAAACACATTCAAACAGTCAGTCATTCATGCATCTACACACTAAGTAATATCCCCCACTGAACCATACAGACACTCATACTGATACTCAAAAAACTAACTAATAAGCCATATACACACTCAGGTAGCTACTCACCAACACATGCAGCCACTTATACACAAAGTGAGACACTGATACAGATATTTACATATTTAAACATTACTCGTTAGTACATTCATTCACTAAAATACACTTAATAAGTCAGTTTGTAGAATCAATTTTACAAAAAAATCCATCTAGACATTTATTTACCCATTTATTCTTCCATCGACCTTTAGATATACATATATAAAAAAAATGTATTTCTCAGAAAGACACACATTCACTGGATGATGTCACCAGTGATGTCATCAGAGATGTCATTTGAGATGTCATCTGTGATGTCATGAGTGATGTCACTGACCATGTCATGAGTGATGTAATATGTGACGTCATCAGCAGTGCATTGCGGGTGCGCAAGTAATAGTTAGCTGAACTAACTATAACGGGGGAATTTCAATGGTTTTGTATGAGTGAAATGTCCAACTAACTATAAAGTCCCTGTGAATATATATATATATATATATATATATATATATATATCACCTACTGGCGGTTGCCAGTAGGTATATATAGTTAGGATTTTTTTCCTATGGGATTTCTGAAAATTCTATGTGGAATAACTTTGGCGTTTGTGGACGGAATTGGCTGAAATTTTCAGGAAAATGGCACATTTTGTTTCTGAGCGTTCTCTGAAAGTTTGGGGGGGGTTTCGTGAAGTGGGGGCCGAGAAAAAAGGGGGGTCCCAAAACATGTTTTTAACATTGAGTTTTCCATAGGGCGGTTGGACTCACTTTTAGCTCGAACGGCTTATGGGATTTACACAAAACTTGGCAAAATTGTAGATATGGTTTGCCCGACGTGCCTTTGCTATGTCTCAATATATGTGCTCCAGTGGATTTTGAGAAATTACCGTTTTAAAAAACAGATATATCTGTGACAGCGCTCCGGTTAGCGCCCCGGTTCGCGTACCTGACGCGTAACGGAACTTCGCGAAGTGAAGCTGATTGGCTCTCCGGTGTCTGTCAACATTCTAAACAGTCCGGACCGGCCGCCATCTTGTCTCTCGGTAGGATCGAGAGACAAGAGGAGGAAAAAAACGAAGGGGGAATTTAATGAAAAGGGGCAAGGTAGACCCTTCTTGACCCCCTAGGAATGATGTTGGGGTTATTAAAGGGTCCCGTGGGGCAAATAAAAAAAATTCGATTTTTCGCGGTAGAAGCGCTTCCCGGAGGGGGGCGTGGCTTGGATGCCGAGGAGGTAGGCAGCGTGAGCCCGGAGCTCCGCGCCCGATCCCAGATATCATCCTGATAATCCACGTGAATTCCAACGAAAATTGGAGAATCCACTGGCTAAAGGCGCCACGGAAGCAACGGTGCTCGGAGTGGGCGACCTACGGTTGCTTATCGCCCTGAAAATCGAACTTTAGCAGGTGCCTCGGGTGCGATAGACTTCAATCTAAGATGACGCCCTGAGGCCTGGACTGGTGACGCAGAGTGCGGAGGTGATTTGTGGCCCGGTACCCCTGATGCCCCAGTGCCAGCGGTGATTGCTGGACCGGAGGATCTCTCTCAACCCTGTGAGGAGGCACGGGTGACCCTCTCCTCGTTTTGGTGGCGGTTCGACTGTGATGCGGGGTAACAGGAAAGTTCACCGAGGTTGACCCAAAATGGCGGCGGCTTTGTGAGGTGATTGCCACTCCCTGCGTGTGGACCGAGGTCTCAAGACCCCATCATCAACGCTTGCTTCCGAGACTCGGACCGACCCAGCGAGAGAGATCTGGACAGTGCTCAGTGCCCTGCGTGTGTTCTAGCTCCCCGGCCTCATTGTTCAGGGAACTCTCCGGAGGCGAGGTCCTGAACGGCTGACGGACCACGCGGAGATTGGTCGAGGCTCCTGGGGCCAGCGATAGTTGTCGCCGAGATGGGGAAACCGAAAGGAAAGGGGGATGGAGTGGCTGACCCAGAAGCGCTGGACGGAGCGGATCATGATCACCCTGCTCTCCAACGCATGCAAGACCGCATACTGGAGGCCATCGCAACCACAAAAGACACTCTGCAGCAGGACATCGCCCAGGTAGCGACAGGCCTGGGTCTCCTGAAAGCGGAACATGATAAGCTTAAAGACAGGGTCAAGAGCGTGGAGATATCCCTACAAGAATTGACCCCGGATCACAAAACGCTAAGGGGCCAGATGGCGGATGCCCTAGACAGGCTGAAAATATTGGAGAGGAGGGCCGAGGACGCTGAAAATAGGAGTAGGCGCAACAACGTTCGTTTGGTGGGCCTTCCGGAAAAAACCGAGGGAGACGACATGGTGGGCGACCTCGACAAATGGCTACGCACTGAAGTAGCGCCAGAAGGACTCTCTCCCTTCTTTTAGCTAGAACGGGCCCACAGAGTCCCGGCCCGACCACCAGCTCCTGGCCTACCCCCCTCGCCCGGTGGTGATTAAGCTGCTCCACTACAAAGACCGGGACTGGTTACTGCAGCGGGCAAGGGAGGCAGGGCCCTTCCAAGTGGACAATAACAGGGTCACGCTGTTCCCGGACTACACTTTTGAGACCCAGAGGCTCAGGGCCGGTTTCCTGTCGCTTAAGTGTGAGCTCCGTGGAGAGGGCATCAAATATTCCCTTCTCTTCCCAGCGAAGTTAAGGCTGGTGGTGGACGATAAATCGCTTTTCTTTACCACCTCGGCAGACGCTTGGGCATGGTGGGACACGTATAAGGCTGGGACGGACGGAGCTAGAGCCAGGGCAGAGGAGGCTCAAAAGAAACAGCCGACCAGAAAATCACAACGTATTCGCAAGAATCGACGAAGAACTGGGAAACCATCAGTGTCGCAGACTGAGGAGGAACGGAAGGCTGCCCTGCAGGCGGTGGTGGATCTATCAGGTGCACCGCAAAGCCAGTCCGGGAAGGGCACAGACTCAGAGGAGCAGGGTATGGGATCGGAAACAGAACTCTCAGAATTCGGAGGTGCCAAGGGCCCCGTTGTAACACCTCAAACATCAGGAGAGATCGTCGAGGCCTGAGACACTTGCTTTGGAGAACGACCTGATGGTCTGACACTGGGGCGCTGTACCCGTGAGTGCAGCTTCACGCTTGTGTGGGAGTTCGAGAGTTTTCATGGGGGGATTACGGGGCGGGATGTGCGGGACTGTTCTTGTTTGACGAACTCCTTCGGTATCAGACCGCGCCCTACTGGCCCTTAAGGTCATCACAGTGGAGACTGCAAATTGTAGTCTTTTCTTTGAGGGACTTACTTAGTTGCAACAGTTTGGATGGGTTCTCTTCCAATTGAGGGGGGTCCTGTCCTGGGGGGGGTGGGAACTGAGATTAGTTGGGGAAGCTCAGGTTGGGGCCGGAGGGGTGGGGGGTTCATTTGTCTGGAGAGGGTGGGGGGTTCAGTATTGTGTTGGCATGAGCGCATGGTCGAAGGTTGTTATTCTGTCTGGGGATGCAGGGGAGTATGGCTAATACAGGGGCTCTGAAATGCGTGACCTGGAATGTGCGGGGTCTACATACCATGGTGCGCAGACACAAGGTCCATGCTTATTTGAAACGTAGGGGAGTGCATATAGCTTTTCTTCAAGAGACGCACCTCACGAAACAGGAAGGAGTGGCGCTGCAGAGAAGGTGGAGGGGGCAGTTGTTTCAGACAACATATTCGGCCTTTGCAAGGGGCGCCTTGATTTGGATACGGGCTGGGGTTCCCTTTCAGGTCACCAAACAAGTAATAGATCCAGAGGGCAGGTTTGTGGCTGTAGAAGGAAGACTTAGGGGCCGAATGGTATCATTATGCAGTGTGTATGCTCCGAATGTGGCTTTGCCCGCCTTCCTGACAGTGCTTTCGGGCAAACTGGCAAGTTACTTGGCAGGTCCAATGGTCATGGGAGGGGATTTTAACTCAGCAGTGGATACTATAATGGATAGGTCTCACCCCCCATTACACTCATCACTGGTACCTAGAGTAGCAAAGCGGAGATTAGACTGGCAGGAGAGTTGGGATCTGGGAGATGCCTGGAGGACACTGCACCCCACGACGAGGGACTACTCCTTCCACTCTAGCATACACGACCTACATGTTAGGCTGGATGTGTTTTTGTGCTCTCCACCCGTGCTTGCAGCGGTAGGAGGCACGGAGTACTTGGCCCGCACATTGTCAGATCATATCCCTTTGATATTGTCCCTGAATTGGATGGTAGACGTCTCTTGTGTCCCAACTTGGCGACTACAGCCTGATACCTTGGATGATCTGCTATTTAGGGAGGCCTTGGGGGAGCGAGTGACTCGCTACTTCGAGGAGAACAGTGGCTCCGCATCCACCAGGGCTGTGGAGTGGGATGCGTTTAAGGTGGTGGTCCGGGGGCACTGTATTGGGACCGTTGCAGGGGCTCATAAGACATTGTTGGACGACCTCGATCGTGCGGAGCGCCGATTGAGGAAGATAGAACGAGAGCGCACAAATCCTCCCGAGCTTCAGGAGGGGATTAGTGAAGCCAGAGACGCGATGGCGGTGGAGTTGGAGCGGTTACGCAGTTTCGATCACAAGGTCTATCTAACTAGGGCGCATGCGGAGGGCGATAAGGCGGGGACAATGCTGGCCTGGCTAGCCAATCCGCTTCGGCGGGGTGCCCCAATCATGTCCATTCAGGAGGAGGGAGGCGGGCTTTGCCACACCCAGGCCGGGATCCTGGATAGGTTCAGGGCGTATTATGAGGGCCTGTATGAGAGCGGGCCGACGGGCGGGGTAGAGGAACTGGACGCCTTCCTTGGGGGGCTGCAGTTGCCGCAACTAGAACAATCAGAGGCGGAGGAGCTGGGCCGAGCTATAACGATTGGGGAAATAGGATGCGCAGTGAAACAGATGGCTAGGAATAAAACCCCGGGACTCGACGGCTTGCCGATCGAGTTCTACAGTAAATACATGGAGTACTTAGCCCCGCAACTACAATCGGTTTATAATGAGGCGCAGTCGCGAGAGAGACTGCCGCACTCAATGTATGAGGCCCTCATGGTCCCCTTGTTGAAACCTGGTAGAGCGAGTGACGCCCTCTCCTCTTATCGCCCATTATCAATGCTCACGACGGACTACAAGATCCTGAGCAAAATCCTGGCCAATAGATTGTTAACTCACATGACAAGCCTGATTCATCGTGATCAGTCCGGCTTCATTCCAACGCGAAACACCACCCACAATATCTGTAGACTGACTGGGTTGCTGGGAGCTCAGTTGCCGGAGGGGACTACTCCTTTAGTGTTCTCCATAGACATCGAGAAAGCTTTCGATAGCCTAGAGTGGGAGTATTTATATGGAGTGATGAGGTGTTTCGGACTAGGGGAGGGCTATATCAGCTGGACCAAAGTCCTGTATACTGAAGCCACGGCGAGGGTTCGAGTGGGGTCGCTGATCTCGAGCCCATATCCGGTGCGACGCGGCACTAGGCAGGGATGCTCTCTTTCCCCCCTTTTGTTCGCGTTGGCGATGGAACCTTTTGCAGCGGAAGCCAGGTCTGGACGCTATTATAAGGGACTGGTTTATAGAGCCAGGCCGCACGCCATCTCGCTGTTCGCGGACGACCTGTTGATGTTTTTGGCGGATGCGGAGGAGGAACTGATGGGAGCGAGGCGCTTGCTAGAATTATTCGGGCGGTTGTCGGGCCTGAAGGTCAATTGGACTAAATCTTGCCTGTTCCCGTTGAGACGGGGAGAGCCGTGCCCTCTCACCACACAGGAGCTTAGATGGGAGCCTCATTGCCTGCATTATTTGGGGGTTTATGTGTATCATACGCCTGCAGATATGCTGGATGGTAATATCACCCGTTGCATTAACGCCTCGAAGGGGAGTATGGATTTCTGGGCCACCCTCCCACTCTCATTGGCGGGTCGTATTTCCTTGCTGAAGATGGTAGCACTCCCTAGGCTGTTGTATTATTTTAGAACCCTGCCGATATGGATACCCGGCTCAATCTTCCGCTGTCTGAGATCACTGATTATAGCATTTATATGGGGCACGGGTCGGCGGCGAATAGCGCTGGACACCCTCTTGCGGCCCAAGGATGAGGGAGGCATGGCAGTGCCTGATTTTGAGTGCTATTATCTAGAGGCACAGCTACAAACTTTTACACAGGAGGTCACGAGGGTGTATCGAGGCCCGGAACACAGCAGAGATGAGGGTACCCCGCAGCATGTACTCGCGTATATTACTCTTCATCAGAAACTGCTGGTCAGGGACCTGACGGTGGAGGAACAGACGTTTCGGCTCTGCTGGAACCGGGCGCGTAAACGGGCTGGAATCCGTCGAATGTATGCTCCCGAAATTCCGCTGGGCATGGTCACGGCCCTACCTCATGGTGGGGATTGGTCGAGATTGCTGGGATGGGAGGAAGCTGGGGTCCAGATGCTGGGCGACCTTTATGAGGATGGAGCCTTGCTTCCGTTCCAAGAGCTACAGGAGCGTTTTGACCTGCCGAGAGGAGATTATCTTCTGCACGCGGCAGTGACTGGCGCCATGCAAGAACACTGGGGCGACGGTCTGCAGGAACCCGCTACCTCTATGGCGTGCCAATACACAATGATGGCGGCGGGAACCTTTAAGGCAGTGACTTGTTGGTATTCCCGAATGTTGCGAGAAACCTTGCACCCGCTCACTGCCTTGAAGAATAAATGGGAACTGGACCTCCAAATGGAGATTCCTGAGGCCACTTGGGGCCAACTGCTGCAGAGGGCGCGGAAGAGCACGAGGAACGCCAGATTCCAACTCATACATTTCTATATTATTCATAGGGCGTACCTTACACCAGGGAAACTGAAACAGTATTTTGGAGTGGAACAGGCGGCCTGCCCTAGGTGCAGTACACTGGAGGCGGATTTGGGACATATGCTCTGGGATTGCCCTAAACTGGGGGAGTATTGGCAGGAGTTTGGAAAGGCACTGAACAACGCCACAGATAGAGAGATACAATACACCAAAGCAGTGGGAGTACTACATTGGTTTCCACACACGCCTAAAAATAAGACGACCAGCAGGTTCATAGATATGAGATTGATACTAGCGAAGAGGGAAATAACCAGGAATTGGAAATCAAAAGTGGGGCCCACGTACAAACGTTGGTTTAGTGAACGTTTGAAGTGGGCGGCATGTGAAAGTACTCTGCGATATCAGGTGGCTAGGAGGACTGCAGATGAGAAAGCTTTGGAGAGGGCAACAGCGTGGGAGATGATAGTGCAGGCACTCCGGGATGGTACTGGGGAGGAGGAAGGAGAAGACACGGACTCTGATATGGTTGACCCCACCAACGCACCAGGAGCGCACCTTTAGCAAAAGTTTAATTCCTTCTTGCACACACCAGACCTTACCTTTTCTAAGATTCTATTGCACCACTGCCACGGGGGGGGGGTTGGGGAGTTGGGGGGGTGGTTGTTAGGGGGAGGGGTGAAAACTTAAAAGCGGTCCACGTCCTCCTGTGCCTTCGAGAAACGGACATTGGGAGAAGAAGCAGGAGATGGACATATTATCGAAGCGGCTCGGCTTTCTGGTTGGGAGCACGGGCAGCATGGTAATGGTAGTGGTCTAAATGTGTGCCATCACGCTGTATTAATTTATTATTCATTGCTGTAATGTCTATGCAAATTTTTGGTACTGCAATAAAAATGATGTTAAAAAAAAAAAAAAAAAAAAATAGAAGCGCTTCCCGGTACGCGAGCCGGGTCGCGAGCCGGTAGCGTAACGGGAGTTCGCCATTTTGTGTTTCGGTGGAATTTAATCACAAGATGGAGGAAAAACAATGTGGGAAATGGTTATAAGGGGGCACGGGAGACGTATCCTGATCCCCTAGGTTTTCTGAGGGTGGCTGAGGAGGCTCATATATGTTGGAATAAAAAAAAATTTGAATTTTTCGCGCGGTTAGCTGCCGGTACGCGAACCGGGTAGCGAACCGGGAAGCGAACATAAGTGAAAATTAGTGAAAAAAGGTACATTCGAAATTTGGAAAGAGTAATTATAGTTAAGGTAGCTCTGAAAAGAGCTTTTGTGTTCTGTGTAAGTTCTAGGTACTTATAAGTAGGTACCAATACACAGTCCTAAATTTTGTATGAAAACTCTGTTTCCCTCATCTGAGAAGTGCACACCATCTCCTCTGTAGATATCTTGCATGTAGTAACGCAAGTTATTGTTGTAGATGGCGCCCATTCCATAGTCTCTGATATAAGCTGAAACAGACTTATTTACATGCTTCCTCGCTTTCTCAATTTGTGGACAAAATTGATTGGACCACCTCCATTTTTGTCTTTGGCATATATTGGAATATACCAAAGCAGTTTGAGGAAACAGTGCCATTAATTGCTCAAATGTGTCCTTTAAGAGCATTTCCAGACCTACCCCAGTCAAAGTGCCCAAATCATTTCCTCCACAGTGCACTATTATGAGGTCAGGGTTTGGCAAATGCAAAAAGGTTTTCACCAATGGTATCAATTGGTGGCATCTCAATCCTCTTTGCCCAATCCATTTGATATCCACATTTTGTAAATTGAGGTTGTGTAAATTTCTGTTATCAGCATACCTGTGAGCCCAGTGGATGTAGCTCTGTCCAAGAATCCAGACAGAAAACATGGTGAGAGAAGGTTCTGCTGCAGTCAGATGAAGTGTGGGAATGAAATGGCAGTTGAAACAGTAGGAGTTTGTAAAGAAAAAAAAACTGTGGAGTTTCAGTGCTAATGGTTCATTAGCAGTGATTGGTGGATTTCCATTGCTGAAAACAGAAAGTTAGGGTGCATGGATGTGTTCTTTGAAAGATGTAATTTGAATGGTTAAGAAAAAATGATTTTAAGAAAGATTGCAGTGGATTAGCAGGTGTACTGAGAGTTCAGAGTTCATTTGAAACATTGTTGTGTGAACTTGTAAACATGAGAGGTCTGTCAGGAGGTAGTTGCTATGGAAAAAGGGCAGAAAGGGCAGAGGGGGGAAGGGTGTTGATTTGAAAAAAGTGAGGGAAGAGTTTTGATTGGGTGACATGAGAGATATGTGTGATGAATATCAGCATTTCTGTGCCTTTCTTGGTTGCAGCCTCTGGAGTGCATACCTTTTGCTCTTCTAAAGAAAAATTGGTGTGTTTCTGAGACTGTTTTGAAATTCAAAAAGCATTTGCTAAGGTGAGATATGGTTCCTTTATTTTAGAAAGAGACTAGTATGTTTTTTGGAGAAAATAAGGAAGCCAGCTGTGCATTTAAATGATGTTTTGTGTCAAGTGTTTGCATTATGTTTTCCAAGAAGATTTTGCATTCTTTTACAAATTGTAATTGCAGATAATGTGAAGTATTAGTACTGACAAGGTGTGGTTGTACATAGGAGCTGTGCTGTGTTTTCAAATTATGATCAGAAAATCGTTTTTAAGGAAAAGGAATGCTTTTTTAAATTTATAAGAATGTATTTACTTGCGATGTGACTCCTGCAATGCGTCGCTTTTGTGGAATAGATGCATTATGCATCTGTGCTGTTTTTGCCCCATGGTGTTCCACATTGTAAATGTTAAAAGCGATGCATAAGTGGTGCAAGGGCCTTGTAAATACACCCCTATGTGTGCATGGCCATTTTAAGTCACTTAAACCTGGTGCAAGGGCCTTCTAAATATGCCCTCATGTGTGCTTGGCAATTTTAAATCACTTACCCCTGGTGTAAGTTCCTTGTAAATACGCCGTCATGTGTGCTTGCACATTTCAAATCACTTCCCCCTGGTGCAAGGGCCTTGTAAATACGCCCCATGTGTGCTTGGCCATTTCAAGTCACTTCCCCCTGGTGCAAGGGCCTCTGAGACTGTTTTGAAATTCAAAAAGCATTTGGTAAGGTGAGATATGGTTCCTTTATTTTGGAAAGAGACTAGTATGCTTTTTGGAGAAAATAAGGAAGCCAGCTGTGCATTTAAAAGGTTTTTTTGTGTCAAGTGTTTGCATTATGTTTTCAAAGAAGATTTTGCATTCTTTTACAAATTGTAATTGTAGATAATGTGAAGTATTAGTACTGACAAGGTGTGCTTGTACATAGGAGCTGTGCTGTGTTTTCAAATTATGATCAGAAAATCGTTTTTAAGGAAAAGGAATGCTTTCTAAATTTATAAGAATTTATTTACTTGCGATGTGACTCCTGCAATGCGTCGCTTTTGTGGAATAGATGCATGATGCATCTGTGCTGTTTTTGCCCCATGGTGCTCCACAGTGTGAATGTTAAAAGCGATGCATAAGTGGTGCAAGGGCCTTCTAAATACGCCTCCATGTGTGCTTGGCAATTTTAAGTCATTTCCCCCTGATGCAAGTTCCTTGTAAATACGCCGTCATGTGTGCTTGACCATTTCAAGTCACTTTCCCCTGGTGCAAGGGCCTTGTAAATACGCCCCCATGTGTGCTTGGCCATTTCAAGTCACTTCCCTCTGGTGCAAGGGCCTTGTAAATACGCCCCCATGTGTGCTTGGCAATTTTAAGTCACTTCCCCAGGTGCAAGGGCCTTGTAAATACGCCCCCATGTGTGCTTGGCCATTTCAAGTCACTTCCCCCTGGTGCAAGGGCCTTGTAAATACGCCCTCATGTGTGCTTGGCAATTTTAAGTCACTTCCTCCTGGTGCAAGGGTCTAGTAAATATGCCTTCATGTGTGCTTGGCAATTTTAAGTCAATAACAATAACATCAACAATGTCTGTTCTGGAACAATCTCTAAATAGAAATAGAGTCTCGAAATTAGTTGAGATTAACATATAACAGAGCACAGGTCATATGTAGAAGCATTCCATTCCATTGCTATTTTCTACCATCAAGTATGTTGCAAAATCCTTCCATTCAATTGTTTGCTTACTGTTATTGATTTACTGTTTGGTAATAGTATTTAATAACATTTTTTTAATAAATTTTCCACAGATTCAACTCAAGATATTCTTAAAAATTCAAACATGCCCTCAAGGCAAAGAAAAAAAAAAAGCAAAGCGACTTACACCCCACCTTTGTAAAAATGGAGATAATGGACCTTTGCAGCAGTCCTCTAGAATTAAAAGCTGTGAAGTCACCAAAAAAATTCCGGGTAAGACAACAAAATCTTTTTTAAGAAACATTTGCAGACGAAAAAGTATCACTAGAGAACATGTTTTAGTTCAGAAGAAGAGAGCCAGCTTAAACGGGAAGGAAAGGCCCCTCAAAAATGTAACTGCTAGAGCAGGAGATAGCTCTGTGCATGGTAGTAGAAGGAAAAATCTGTTTAGAGACATTCGTAGACGAATGTTCCACAACAGGATAAATGGCAATTTGTTAGAAAATTTTAAGAAAGGTCAACAGAAAGTGGCTTTTTATAAGAGAAAGAAAAATGTAGAGAACATTATTGATCAGGCTTTTGAAATTAAGCGAAAGTTATTTATTTTGGTAATCAATAGAATTAGGAAACTAAACAAGGTAATTTATGATTTCAAATCAAATAGTAGATGGAAGAGAGTAGTTAATCGTAGTAATTTTTGTGAAGTTTTCTCAGGAGAATGGATGCATAGTTCAAGTTGTGAGGCATTTTTCAGTGAGGAGAGTTACTTCCAGGACAATGACTTGGTGCATGCAGTTGACACCAGTGGTCGAGCATATGAGGTAAAAGATGGTTGTCCGGTTGAAAAAGAAAAACTTGTGTCTGCAGATGCAGAAGAGGTGTTAAGTGTTGAGGTTTTAGGGAGACGTCCTAAGGGACCAGTGTACACCTGGAAGTGTAGTTGCAGACTATTTGCAGTGTGCAACAGGATTCCATCAATTTGCTTTGTGATTTTGTACGGACATTTAATAAGAAAAGTTTAAAACAAAAAATAAAGTTGTTGCAAGAATTAGATCCTTGCAGAGTGAGAGAAGTGACAGGTTTGTGTGGTCATTCACTGGCTTGTCTTTCCAGGAGAGTATGTCAGAGTGTTTTTCATCATTTCAGGATGCTAGCAGTGCATCATAATAAAGTGAGGAAATTAGTTAAAATGTTGTATTATGCTAAGAGTCCAGTAATTATGCTTAAACAATTAAGCACTGCTCTTTTGCATGGTTCTGAAGTAGATGTGAAGAATATTTGTGAAGAAATTGAGTTCTGTTACTTTGCTGGTGAAGAGAACAATGTTGAAATTGACCCAGTAGAAGAAGGTAATGTGGAAGAGAGTGTACTGATTTCTAATATAGATAAGTTTCACAAGGAAATTTTCAACTTTCAGGTGAAATCAAGTGAGAGGCCTAATTTCACTTGTGTGTGTTGTCGACGGACTTATTATAAGAATCAGACAAAGTTAGTGGATTTATATGCAAAAAGTGAAATGGAAAACAATAGTGAATGGAAGGATTTTGCCACATACTTGATGGTAGAAAATTGTTTTGATTTGGGATCGGACCAACGTATGTGTACTTATTGTTTTAACAAATTAAACCAAAACCGGATGCCTGCTAGAGCGGTTCATAATAATCTGGAATTGGTTGACATTCCTTCTGAATTGAAGGATTTAAATACTTATGAATCTATTTTGATTCAAAGTGTCCATCCCTTTCAGGCTATTGTACGAATGGAGCCAAAGACAGGGAAATTGCCTCCATCAGATTTACAGAGAGGATTAAAGGGAAGAGTTGTTTATTTGCCTTTAGATTTGAAGAAAAACATTAATACAATTGGAGTAGAGAAAGTGGAAGAGGAACCTCTAGTTATCCTAGTTAATGGGGTTCCGACAAAGAGTAAGAAAATCTGGCAAGATTTAGTGGATGTTAGGAAAGTCAAAAAGGCAACATTGTATTAGATAAAAAATAATGAGTACTACAAGAATGTATGTGCTGCAGAAGAGGAAGTAAGTGAAGAAGAAGACAGCGAATTGTGTGCTGGACAAATTGAGAAAGTAGAAGCCTCTAAAAATGAAGAAATATATGAACATTATAGTGTTCATCCTTTGCATTCCAAGGAAGTCATGGGGAATGCTATTGAGTTGTTTCAAATGAAACAAGCCAAAGGGAGTCCCATTAGTGTTTGGGAGGAAAGTTTGGAAGCTCGGTGTTTCCCACAGTTATTTCCTACAGGTCGAGGAAGACGATATGATGAGCGACCTGATCAAATTTCTGCTTCAGAATACCGGACTTTACGATTGTATGCAGAAGATCCTAGGTTTCGTCAATGCATTCCCTATTTATTTCATCTACTGTTTGAAAGTGATCTGTCTGGACTGTCTTATGCAGTGAACCACATCTTGAAAAGTGGTGTACAACTGCGAAATATCTCGGCAAGGGACTTTATGGATAAAGTCAATGTGCAAGACAGTATTTTGGATTCTCACCTGATTAATCTCATGGCATGTCAGCGTGGTACTAATGAGTATTGGTATCGTCGTCATGGTGACTTAAAATGTATGCTGAGGAACTTAGGAACTCCTACTTGGTTCCTCACTCTGAGCTGTGCTGAGTATGGCAGGAAAGACTTACTTGAATTTCTACGAGAGACAAATGGAAACATTGAAAATATTGAAGTCAAGACACCCGGAGAACTGTGCTCTTTGGATCCAGTGAATGTATGCAGGTACTTCAATCATAGATTTGAAGCTATGATGTCTTTCATCGCGAACAAGAAAAATCCACCTCTTGGAGAGGTGTTGGATTTCTTCTGGAGAAAGGAGTATCAAGCAAGAGGTGCTCCTCATATACATATGCTGCTATGGATCAAAGATGCACCCAAATTTGGAACAGATCCGGATGACTTAGTGATGAGTTTCATAGAACAGTATTCTACATGTGCTGTTCCAAAGACAAAGGAAGATAAAAGTCTAAGAGAACATGTTTTACGGTTTCAAAGCCATCGTTGTGGAAAGTACTGTCGTCGTAAATTCAGAAACAAGGACAAGTACTACACCAAATGTCGTTTTGCATTTCCACGATCGGTGATATCTAAAGGAAGAGTGAACAATTTGATGTCTTCGCTGCAACATAATGTGACGAGGAAATCACCCAAAAACACATACTATTTGCAAAGAAACGAAGAGTCCAAGTACATTAACGACTACAACCCAGTGATTTTGTCCATGTGGAATGCTAACATGGATATACAGTTTGTGGCTGACAACTGTATGGCTGTGGCTCGGTATGTGACGTCTTACATCACAAAAAAAGAAAAGACAGAACTGAAGGATATGTGGGAGGATATTTCCCATGAAAAGAGCCTCAGTAAGAAGTTGTACAGTTTCAGTCTGAAGATGTTGTCGCATCGAGAAATCGGAGCTTACGAATGTTCTGACCGGTTATCTTCAGCAAGTCTCTATGCCAAATCTAGGAGTATCATTTGGGCGAGTCTTGGTCTTGCTGCAACGCGTAATTGAGTTCTGAAACCTGTACGGGAAATTGAGTATTTGGCGGAGAAGGAGCCAAGCAGTACAGATATTTTGAAGACCAACATGTTGGATACATATTATCCAAATAGAAGCAGTTACCTGGAGAATGTTTGTCTGTATGAGGTTCTACAAAATTACATTTTCAAGAGGAACATCAAAGAAGATATTGATAAAGGAGTATATGCTGTAATTGGAAGTGAGGGATGTCTGGTCAAGCAAAGAAAATGTAAATTGGTAAATCATCGAAAATTGAATTGCGAATCTCCAGAAAGAAAAGAGTTTTTCTATTTAGCTCTTTTGCAACTTTTCAAGCCTTGGCTTGCAGAAAAGGAAATGCTTGGAGATTTCCTCTGTTACGAAGACTCTTTCAATGCTGCCAACGAGTCCATAGAATGTCCTGTTTTTCCAAAATATCTAGAAATGTTGAATGCAGAAATCGAGCAGGAAGCAACAATTGCAGCTGAGATTGCTAGAGACAGTTCTCAGGACAGTCACAGTTCTGTTTCATTGAGTCAGGATCCACTAGGAGAACCAGTTATCGAAAATGAAGCTGCCACTGCCATGATTGAAGTGGAAAGAGCCATGGCATATGCTCAGAAGGATGCGGTTAACTTCTAAGATTTGGAAAGACAACTCAACGTTGAGCAGAGGAAAATATATGACGAAGTTACCAAACAAATTGAGCATGGATTAAGTCATGAGAAGAAAGAGTGCTCATGTACGTCGTTGAAGCCTGTCAGACTGTACGTGAGTGGAGAAGCAGGAACTGGAAAAAAGTTTCCTCATTAAAAAATTTAATGTTATCTGCAGAAAAGGACTGAGTCAACGCTGTCTTGTGTTGTCACCGCTCCTACTGGACTGGCAGCACATAACATTAAAGGTATTACTTTGCATCGGCTACTGATGCTGCCAGTGGAGCATGATAACAAATTACAATACCACAAGTTATCTGAATATGCTTGTTGTGAAGTATCTAGAGTCCTGAAGAAGATGAAACTTCTTATCATTGACGAAGTAAGCATGGTTTCCAATGTCATGCTTGCCTTTGTGCATTTGAGAATGCAGGAAGTTCTTAAAACAGAGTATGATGTGTTATTTGGTGGCAAAGACATCATTGTTTTCGGTGATCTTCTGCAGCTGACACCAGTGAAAGACAACCAGTGTTTAAACTGCTTACGCATGAAGATACCAGGAAGTGCCTAGGGAGCATTGGCAACGTTAACATATGGTTAAACTTCAATTATGCTGAGCTGCGTGAAAATATGCGTCAGGCGAAGGATGAAGATTACAAGAATATTCTACAAGATGTTAGAATTGGGAAAGTGACCGAGCGTGGGAAAGAAGCTTTACATGCACGATTACTGTCAAATTTGTATCCAGAAGAAGACGTTCTGCCAGAGGATATTTTTCAGAAAATTACTGAGAAGAAATCTGGAATATGTTTGATGCCAACTCTTGCAGAATGTTCCATCTTCAACAACAAAATGTTGAATTTAGAAAACCAAGAGATTGTGAAACTGGAAGCTATTGACAGAATAGAGCATATGGGAGCAACAATTTTTTTGTCTGAGAATTTGAAATCTAAATTGGATTCATTAGAGAAGACTATATCTAAAACTGCTGGTTTTGAAAAGACTCTGAATGTGTGCTTAAATTGCAGTATCATTTTGAGAAGGAATTTACATGTTGAAAGAGGTCTGGTAAATTGATCAATGGGTAATGTTGTTGATTTTGAGAAATACAGAAATAGAGATGGAATTGAATTTTTAAAAATTAAATTTGATGGCATTGAGGAAGTACAGCAAATTGGTCATTGCACAGCTAGGTTTTTGCTTGTAAAAGACTTATATGTTCGCCGTAAGCAGTTTCCTGTTTGCTTGGCATATGCGGTGGCAATCCATAAATCACAAGGTTTAAGTGTAGACACTGCTTTAGTGAATATTGGCAGTTCTGTGTTCAAAGAGGGTATGGCTTATGTAGCATTGTCACGAGTCAGAACTTTGTCGGGATTGTACCTGATTGACTGTGATGTCACAAACATTTGTGTGGATCTAGATTGTGTTAAGGAATACAGTAGGTTAAGAAGAGAGTGTGCGCCACATTTGCCTCAATATCCTTTGTTTGAGAAACGTGTGGTAGGCCGGAAACAAAGAAATATCAGTAATAGTAGGGAGGTTGTAGCAAAAAGACCAAAAGTCAATGAACCAAAAATTGTAAGCAGAAAGAAAATGAATTCTGTTGAAGATGTTGTTGGTTTTCAATTTGAAAATAGTTCTGGTGTCAACTGCTATGCTAATGTAGTGGTTAATGTTGTCTTTTCACTAGACACTTTAAAAGAACAGATTGTGATCAATTCGGAACAAAGTTTATGCTGTTTGTTGAATTCTGTGTTAGAGAAATGTAGCGCTGATAGAACAAGAGTAGAAAGTGTGTCTGAAATTCGTAATCTGTTAGACAAATGTTCAGGTCAAACTCAATTCTCTCAAAATATTCAGCAGGATTGTCAGGAGTTTTTAATGTATATGCTTGATGTATTGCAAGAATCATTTTGATTGTGTTTTTTTCCCCGCTGTTATATGATGAATACCTTCAACTCACTGTTTTCAGTGAAATTTGATATATTCTGAGAACAGCAAAAAATAAACCATTAAATATGTATAATTAATTTTGTACTTTGAATTGTGATTTTTAATATGTATTCATCTTGTCTCATGCTCACTCATCTTTTACTACCTTCTATTAATTTTAAAATTTTTGTTCTTTCTTACACATATTAAAAGTATAAAAATAACAAGTGACTAAGTTAACGGCAATTATAAGGTAAGTGTTTAGTACTCTTTACGTTACATCTCTATCACATTTAACTTTTATTAGTTCCACTGCTTCATTTCTTTAACCCTCAGTTTCCTGCCTTTGCTACTTCCCTCATTTCTTTTTCTATTACTTACTTACACTACTCTTTCCACTCCTTTTCTCAATCCCTCTTTAAACAGTATCTCTGTGTTACTCCCTCTATTTGTATTTCTTTTAACATTACTCTCTGTTTACTTACTCTTCTTTTAAAAAATTTTTTTTTTTTTTAGTTCGCTTCTGGTTCGCGTACCGGAGCGCAAACCGGGAAGCGAATCAAAAGAAATAGAGGTTGCCAGAGTGCTAAACATTCTAGCAATTTCTTATAAAGGGGAGGTAGTTCTGAAAATAACTTTTTTTATTATTTTTGTTGTTTTATATATTTTTTATTATTTTTCTGAACATTTTTTTAGTTTTTTGTATTTTTTGAACGGTTTTATTTTTTTTTTGTTTTTTTGGGGGGGGGGAAACGAAAATGATTCATTATAAAGGGCTCAACAGGAGCAACCAAAAAAAAGATAATTTATTTTCTGGGGCATTTTGTACATTGATGATTTTCAAAAGCTGTATTGATTAGAGTTATACTCCTCTCTCCATAGGTAATTAATTTGCCGCAAAAAATACAGGTACATTTCATGTTCCCAAAGTTCATCTGCATATTTGGGACCGTCTCCCTCGCCTCTGGTCCCGTCACTGCCTCTTGATTGGATGTACTGGCCACAGGTGGGGGGTTATTCTGCAGGTCACGTACTTGTGCAGCACTATAGTTTATAGGGTGCCATCTTTCTATATGCCGATGCATGGTATAATTCCCATAGCTATATTTCTTTTCTGTCCCTCTGGACAGTTCATTTTGGCAGATCAGGCAGGTAACGTACCGGGCATTTACCTTTTTTTGTCCTTGGGGAAATTAAAAAAATTACCATATATAACTTTCTTTGGCATGGGACCTCCTTGGCTGTTCAGGTAAAAACCTATTGGTCACTTGCTCCTCTTCCTCTTCTTCCTCTTCTTCCTCTTCTTCCTCCTCTTGCTGAGGTAATATGAATTTTCATGGTCAGTTATGTCCCCTATCGTAGACCCCAACGGCTCCATGTACATGCTTCTAGTACATGTAAGTTCCCTCCACAACCAGCTATGAAGACGCAAATACATTTGCGTCCAACGTTGATATGTCCTCTTTCAGATCCACCATGAATGGGTCGGATATTCCGTTCCTAAGGGTGCCTTGCCAACGTCTTTATATGGTGCACTTTCCACGTTTTCTAGCTCTGGCGAGTTAGGCCCTGATTTCTGCCATCGAGCCTTTTCTGCCCTCTGTCTCTGGAAGCCGCAGCCTGCTGCTTCCTGACCCTTGACTTACTCCCTGTGTGGCGAGCGGTGCCTAGCTCGGCCTGCCTTGCCTGCCAAGACTGTATTCAACCTTCAAGTTATCTGCTCCGCTCCTCGAAAATACATTCCTGTCTAGTAGTTTAGGAAAACATCCTTCCCAGCTGCAGAGCAAAGGGCCCGGCCTCACTGTCTCCATGCAAGTAATTCATAGCTCCCGTTGCCATGGTAGGCCCATGGCCCCCTTGCCTTACACGTAGACACGTAGTTGCATATGCACGCACCAGCAGTCAGTGTAGAATAGCCTCTGCCCGAGAGACCTTTCCTTCTAGATAATACAGTTCCTTAAACACAAGATATAGATATGATTTGGGTTTAGGTTGTTCTGACACTCCAGACTTCTGTCTCCTCATGTAGGGCTAAATGTCAAGTCCCCTTCACCCTCCAGTTCCACGTCAGTCACACGTCATACTGCTGCGCGCGCATCTCTGCCACATGTTTTTGCTGACACTACAGGATTCTTCTAGGGATCCACCTACTTGCGTTACGTTTTCAGTGACGTTGTCTAGCACACACCTTCGTGTACGCCCTTGTGCACGCCTTCTGTTACGAACACATGTTCTTATCTCGTTTCTCTCAGCTGTTACGCCTCCTGCATCAATTTCTATTGTAAATGCATTGACTATATAAATGATACTCTGTTAATAAATCATTGTACATGTCCTATCCGTCCCTTTGCACACGCTACCTGGTTCGAACCAATAACCAATTCCTTTTTAAGGAATAAAACCCCTTTAAAACCTCAACTACCCCGGATTCTGTCTCTTATTTTTGACTGAGTTATTCTTATTGATATTTACCGCATAAATTCCGCATAGGTAATTAAAATTTACCACATAATTGGCGCCCGAATAGGGACCCCTCCCCCACCCCACGCGCCGGAGGTGCGTTGCAGGCCCGGTCCCCTGCCACAGCCGTGAAGGACAACTACGCGTACCCGCAGGATTTCCTGTATCTCCCTCAGGCCAACGGAGGTGACTGAGGCTGCGATAGACACCCAGACGAGGCGGTGAGGAGTGCGGAGGATCCCGACCAGAGCCTAGCTGAGAGAGCAAAGTCCGAGGTATTTGGAGGCCCACCAGTTCCGAAGTTCCGAAGTACCTGCGTCACGAACCGAGTCGAGTCCAGTCCAGTATCGAGTTTCCGAGGCCTTCTGTTCCGTGCTTCCCGGTGAGTACCGTTGCTGGGGACGCATCTAGACGAGTGCATTAATTTGTGCCCGGTCAAGACGGGGTTGGGTACACAGCCACGGTCTGCACTGTTTAGCAGTGTATCTGTACTGTTTAGCAGTATATCAAGTATGGAGGTAGCTAGTTTCATTTTAATTATTGTTGTTCGTTTTCAAAATGTTTAAATGTGTTTTAATGTCGTGGTATGAGTGATTGTTCGATCTATATTACTGTGCTCATTGTATTAATTGTGTTCAAATTCAAGTAAGTATCAAGTATCAAGTAGTACGGCTGAGACATGCCGCTATTCTCTAAACTGAGACAGATAGGAACTAGAAAAGGGATTCTAGAAGAAGCAGTGCCTGTTCCACCTAGGGACACTCCAGGGCACTTTATGTACCACAAGCACGGCCTAGACGCCGTATTATATCTCGATTTGTGGGTAGATTACACCAAAGATTTAGCAGAGAATCAGAGATGGCCCGCTGCAGGGACATGGGATGCCGAGTGCATCATGAGAGTAGAAGAAGCATTATGGAAAAAGAAAGCCAGACAGTCACAGAAAGATGCCATTGAACTATGGCGGAAAGAATCGCATAGACGCACAGAAAAAGCACTCAGAAAAGCAGAGAAAAGTAGAGAGGATTCAGACAAAGCCCGTGAAAATGTATTAGTTGAAGCGGGGATACGAGTAAAAACAGAACAAGTAGACCGACAACGAAACGCTCTTATGAATGGTATGTATCCTCTTCTGGCCGAGGGTTTACCTAAGGCCACTTCGGAAATACCGAAGAATCTGCCACCTCCATTGGTCCCGACTAAAGTACGTCACAAGGCCACAAAAGACATATTCCTTTCTTCCTATTTAGACGATGTAGCCCCCGAATATGTTAACGTTCCGCCACCACGCACACCACCTGCTGATGGCACTCCACCGCGAGATAACCTACCGCCACTTCCGCAACATCAAATTCCTCCTCCCGTTCCACATCCCCCGCCGATTCCTCCACCCCTTCCGGCACCTATTCTCCCTACTATGAATTTTTTTTTTGTTTTTTTGGGGGGGGGGAAACAAAAATGATTCATTATAAAGGGCTCAACAGGAGCAACCAAAAAAAAGATAATTTATTTTCTGGGGCATTTTGTACATTGATGATTTTCAAAAGCTGTATTGATTAGAGTTATACTCCTCTCTCCATAGGTAATTAATTTGCCGCAAAAAATACAGGTACATTTCATGTTCCCAAAGTTCATCTGCATATTTGGGACCGTCTCCCTCGCCTCTGGTCCCGTCACTGCCTCTTGATTGGATGTACTGGCCACAGGTGGGGGGTTATTCTGCAGGTCACGTACTTGTGCAGCACTATAGTTTATAGGGTGCCATCTTTCTATATGCCGATGCATGGTATAATTCCCATAGCTATATTTCTTTTCTGTCCCTCTGGACAGTTCATTTTGGCAGATCAGGCAGGTAACGTACCGGGCATTTACCTTTTTTTGTCCTTGGGGAAATTAAAAAAATTACCATATATAACTTTCTTTGGCATGGGACCTCCTTGGCTGTTCAGGTAAAAACCTATTGGTCACTTGCTCCTCTTCCTCTTCTTCCTCTTCTTCCTCTTCTTCCTCCTCTTGCTGAGGTAATATGAATTTTCATGGTCAGTTATGTCCCCTATCGTAGACCCCAACGGCTCCATGTACATGCTTCTAGTACATGTAAGTTCCCTCCACAACCAGCTATGAAGACGCAAATACATTTGCGTCCAACGTTGATATGTCCTCTTTCAGATCCACCATGAATGGGTCGGATATTCCGTTCCTAAGTGTGCCTTGCCAACGTCTTTATATGGTGCACTTTCCACGTTTTCTAGCTCTGGCGAGTTAGGCCCTGATTTCTGCCATCGAGCCTTTTCTGCCCTCTGTCTCTGGAAGCCGCAGCCTGCTGCTTCCTGACCCTTGACTTACTCCCTGTGTGGCGAGCGGTGCCTAGCTCGGCCTGCCTTGCCTGCCAAGACTGTATTCAACCTTCAAGTTATCTGCTCCGCTCCTCGAAAATACATTCCTGTCTAGTAGTTTAGGAAAACATCCTTCCCAGCTGCAGAGCAAAGGGCCCGGCCTCACTGTCTCCATGCAAGTAATTCATAGCTCCCGTTGCCATGGTAGGCCCATGGCCCCCTTGCCTTACACGTAGACACGTAGTTGCATATGCACGCACCAGCAGTCAGTGTAGAATAGCCTCTGCCCGAGAGACCTTTCCTTCTAGATAATACAGTTCCTTAAACACAAGATATAGATATGATTTGGGTTTAGGTTGTTCTGATACTCCAGACTTCTGTCTCCTCATGTAGGGCTAAATGTCAAGTCCCCTTCACCCTCCAGTTCCACGTCAGTCACACGTCATACTGCTGCGCGCGCATCTCTGCCACATGTTTTTGCTGACACTACAGGATTCTTCTAGGGATCCACCTACTTGCGTTACGTTTTCAGTGACGTTGTCTAGCACACACCTTCGTGTACGCCCTTGTGCACGCCTTCTGTTACGAACACATGTTCTTATCTCGTTTCTCTCAGCTGTTACGCCTCCTGCATCAATTTCTATTGTAAATGCATTGACTATATAAATGATACTCTGTTAATAAATCATTGTACATGTCCTATCCGTCCCTTTGCACATGCTACCTGGTTCGAACCAATAACCAATTCCTTTTTAAGGAATAAAACCCCTTTAAAACCTCAACTACCCCGGATTCTGTCTCTTATTTTTGACTGAGTTATTCTTATTGATATTTACCGCATAAATTCCGCATAGGTAATTAAAATTTACCACATAATTGGCGCCCGAATAGGGACCCCTCCCCCACCCCACGCGCCGGAGGTGCGTTGCAGGCCCGGTCCCCTGCCACAGCCGTGAAGGACAACTACGCGTACCCGCAGGATTTCCTGTATCTCCCTCAGGCCAACGGAGGTGACTGAGGCTGCGATAGACACCCAGACGAGGCGGTGAGGAGTGCGGAGGATCCCGACCAGAGCCTAGCTGAGAGAGCAAAGTCCGAGGTATTTGGAGGCCCACCAGTTCCGAAGTTCCGAAGTACCTGCGTCACGAACCGAGTCGAGTCCAGTCCAGTATCGAGTTTCCGAGGCCTTCTGTTCCGTGCTTCCCGGTGAGTACCGTTGCTGGGGACGCATCTAGACGAGTGCATTAATTTGTGCCCGGTCAAGACGGGGTTGGGTACACAGCCACGGTCTGCACTGTTTAGCAGTGTATCTGTACTGTTTAGCAGTATATCAAGTATGGAGGTAGCTAGTTTCATTTTAATTATTGTTGTTCGTTTTCAAAATGTTTAAATGTGTTTTAATGTCGTGGTATGAGTGATTGTTCGATCTATATTACTGTGCTCATTGTATTAATTGTGTTCAAATTCAAGTAAGTATCAAGTATCAAGTAGTACGGCTGAGACATGCCGCTATTCTCTAAACTGAGACAGATAGGAACTAGAAAAGGGATTCTAGAAGAAGCAGTGCCTGTTCCACCTAGGGACACTCCAGGGCACTTTATGTACCACAAGCACGGCCTAGACGCCGTATTATATCTCGATTTGTGGGTAGATTACACCAAAGATTTAGCAGAGAATCAGAGATGGCCCGCTGCAGGGACATGGGATGCCGAGTGCATCATGAGAGTAGAAGAAGCATTATGGAAAAAGAAAGCCAGACAGTCACAGAAAGATGCCATTGAACTATGGCGGAAAGAATCGCATAGACGCACAGAAAAAGCACTCAGAAAAGCAGAGAAAAGTAGAGAGGATTCAGACAAAGCCCGTGAAAATGTATTAGTTGAAGAGGGGATACGAGTAAAAACAGAACAAGTAGACCGACAACGAAACGCTCTTATGAATGGTATGTATCCTCTTCTGGCCGAGGGTTTACCTAAGGCCACTTCGGAAATACCGAAGAATCTGCCACCTCCATTGGTCCCGACTAAAGTACGTCACAAGGCCACAAAAGACATATTCCTTTCTTCCTATTTAGACGATGTAGCCCCCGAATATGTTAACGTTCCGCCACCACGCACACCACCTGCTGATGGCACTCCACCGCGAGATAACCTACCGCCACTTCCGCAACATCAAATTCCTCCTCCCGTTCCACATCCCCCGCCGATTCCTCC
This sequence comes from Lissotriton vulgaris, assembly GCF_964263255.1. Taxonomy (NCBI): domain Eukaryota; kingdom Metazoa; phylum Chordata; class Amphibia; order Caudata; family Salamandridae; genus Lissotriton; species Lissotriton vulgaris. The sequence goes on from NC_141696.1 coordinate 306,295,956, forward strand.
ACCCCTTCCGGCACCTATTCTCCCTACTATTAATCCACTTAATCCTTTTGGACCTGGCACTTCGGGAGGGGCAGTAGGAGGTTTTCAAACACCGCCACAATCACACCGATTGTCTTATAGGGATCTAGCACAACAACGTACACCTCAATCAGTCGATTATGACATATTTAAAGAACGTCTCTCAGACTGTCGATATGATCCAGTACCCGGTAAAAATGACGACAGAATGATGCTCGCATCAGTACGATTACGACGAGTTACCAACTTTTTACTGTTACTACCAGGAATGGTTGAACATCTAGACAGAATATACCATTTCGTTCAAACGGGGGAAGGCCCTGAAAGTATTGGCGAGGCCATGGCTTTCCAGAAAGTTGACACTCAAGCCAAGATATTACGGTTTTTCATAAACTGCCTAATAAGAGAACAAGATAGGCCTGGTGTAGACCAGGAAGAAATGAAAGCACTCAATAAATGGGGTCAGAATATAGCCGATGGGAAACATGATAAACAGAGTTGTATAAAGAACATGTACCAAAGAATCAGAAATGCAGTAATAAAAATACATGAAAGAAGATCGCAAGAATCAGAAATAGATTCAGACAAGGTTGAATCCTCAGGGGAGGAGGAAACACCAGAAACTGCAACAGGACAATCGCAATTACCAACTAGAGAAACGATAGCATATGTAGGTAAGGGAAGACCTTTTAATAATGCAATGCGTCCGGTACGCCCAGAAAGTAAGAGACTTTTTCAAGCAGCCATGTCAAATCCAAAAACTCCTGAACACCTATTTCAGGCTACTGATAAAATACTTCAAGAACGAATGGGGTACCATGTACTAAATTCCATGGATGAACAAGAATTAGCTAGGTCAGCAGTCCAATGGGCTGATAGTTCTGACACTTATAGTGATGATGGCTTGGCACAAACATTTTTAAATCTTTCCCCTGATGAACAGAAATTAGCCGGAATATACATGATTCAGCATCTCCTTATATTGTATAAAAGCCAACATTCTGATCCAGGTCCCCTACCTGATATTTTGATAGAGCTACTCTCGAACAGATGGAGAGGTCTAGGTACCGACTTAATTAAAATATTTCTAGAGCATCGGCACAGATACAGTACTTTTCTGACCACACTGTCTGTTCCAGCTCCACCTCCAGAAAGAAAAATGTATTACATAGACAGACAGAATCCCTTGCGAGAGGTACATCCAGTCAAGAATGATGATAATACTTTTAGACGTGTGTTTGTGTACACACCCATAACTAAAATGGAACTGTTAGAAATGAAGAAGTTAGTGCCTAGTCATGACAAAGATCCCGCAGGTTTCCACCGTGAAATAAAAGATATGTTACTCATGGGTGATTATACCTACCCCGACATCATGAAAATATTGAAAGTATTATTGCCTGCTGGTATTTACGAGAAACTCAAGGAAAAAGAATGGGAGGTGGGAGAGGCAAAGATTGATTGGGCTGTATTAGAGAACGAAGAAAATACTCGTACCCCAGGTCTAGGGCTTGGGGACAAAACTAAAGCATTACCAGGATTGTTAGTACAAGTCTTGCCACGTTTGTTAGCAACGAAAAAGGAGGACTGGGATGCAATCTCAGCCTGTAAACAGAAACCCGATGAAGACACTAGTGATTTTTATTCCCGATTTGAGAAATGTTTTGTTATTAATAGTGGCCTGAAACCAAGTAGCGAGTCATATCCACATCTTTTTGTATCTAAATTGGTCGAAAATTCCCTGCCCCAAGTTAAGAATCGTGTTCTGAAAGTCGAGAGCACATGGCAAGCTAACACGCCTTCACAGATGTTACAAATGTTACAGTACCACCAGAATAGAATTAGAGAAGAACATGATCACGAACAAAGACGTATGAAGGACACAAAAATTAAAATGTTAGTTGCTCAGTCAGTACCAGCTGACGGCCAGAAAAAGGGTATGACACAGTCCAATAATTCAGCAGCTCCTGTTAAAGGGATATGCAACTATTGTAAACAGCCAGGTCACTATGTAAACGATTGTACAGTTTTGAAACATAATATATCTACAGGTAAAACTAAAGAAAGGCCGCGTCCTCCTAGACAGGACCAGGCCCAACAACAAGTACCACAGAATATCCAGCCTATGCAAGCTTCACAACAGACAGTACAGACTGTAGCCGTGCCACAGCCACAGCCCATTGCCGCAACACAACATGCAACACAACAGATGTACCAGTATGCGCAAACTGATTATCCCGATTATCAGCGATACACATGAAACAGCCTAGAGAGGGAAGTCGGCTTGCCTCTTATTGAGGTTCCTGTAGATCAAGAGGGTCCTTATGTACACAGCCAAGTGTTAGGAAAAGATAGAAAGTTTTTGATTGATACAGGGGCAAGCAGGACAACTATAAGTCATGACGAGGTTCCAGGGGCACCCCTCTCAGGCTCACAGAATGTTTCCCTTGGATTTTCAGGCAAACCTATTGTAAACGAAGTATCACAACCAGTACCACTTTTAGTTGGTCCATTGTCTCGCACGACAGATTTATTGTTAACGAAATCATGTCCAGAAAACTTGTTAGGCATCAAGACACTGAAAGCTCTAGGAGCTGTGATATGTTGCTCTCCGGAAGGAGTGAGACTGTTTCTACGTGACTTTAAGGGTCACTATGTGTTGAGAGATATTGATCCCAGACTACAGAACGTTCCTGCACATTTATGGGCACAAGGCCCCACTGATGTAGGTTGTATGCACATTACACCATATCGAGTCACACTTAGACCAGGAGTAGTCTTACCACGAATCCGACAATACAAGTTACCACCAGATGCTATAGCGGCTTTACTGAAAATCATTGACGAGCTCATTGCACAAGGAGTGGTTGTAGAAACCGACTCGAATTTATGTAACTCCCCCATCATTCCAATTCTTAAACGTACTGATCCAAATGCACCCCCAGTTTATCAATTAGTTATCGATCTGCGTGAATTGAATAAATGCATCGTACCACAGTATCCTGTGGTCCCAGATATCTCGTCTCTATTGACTGCCATTGATTCCGAAGCCACGTTCTTTACTGTAATAGATCTGAAGAACGCCTTCTTTAGCGTCCCCATTGATCCGGAAAGCCAATACCTTTTCGGATTCTGTCTAAATGGACGAAGCTTCAAATTTGCCCGCGCACCTCAAGGATTCACAGAAAGCCCCAGCATCTATAGTCAAGCACTGAAAAGACAACTAGACAGTATACACATGCCTGACAACACTGCTCTGTTACAGTATGTCGATGATCTACTGATCACCGCCCGCAGCGAACCCGAATGTGAGCAAGCGTCACTGACGGTTTTGCATTTCCTGGCTGACAAGGGACACAAGGTGTCCCCTTCGAAGCTACAATTCTGTGTTCAGCAAGTTGTTTACCTTGGGCACTTGCTGACCAAAGGGGGGAGACAGCTAACACCTGACCGCATTCAGTTAATTGTAAACATGTCACAACCCAAGACACAGAAGGAGGTACGAGCCTTTATAGGCCTCACTTCTTACTGTAGACAATGGATCCCTCAGTATGCATTTCTAGCCAAACCACTCATACAGTTGACAACCCAGGAGGCAGCGACATCGACTGTCCTCCCTTGGACTCAGGAACACACACAAGCTTTTGAGGACTTAAAGAAAGCCTTATGTCAAGCACCAGTTTTAGCGACACCATGTTATAGCAAGCCTTTTACACTTTTTGTCACAGAACGTGAAGGTACTGCATTGTCGGTCCTCACTCAAGACCAAGCAGGTTCACACAAACCGTGTGCCTATTTATCTAGTACATTGGATCCAGTAGCCCAGGCTCTGCCTGCATGCTTGAAATCAGTAGCAGCAACAGCCCTAGCAATCAGACAAAGTGATTCCATAGTGCTAGGACATCAGTTGACAGTACAAGTTCCACACTCCGTGGAAGTTCTTTTAAACCGAACACAGACCCAGCACTTGACTATAGCAAGACTGACAGGTTATGAATTGACATTGTTTCAGCCACACATAGAAATCAGACGCTGCAACACATTGAACCCTGCTACACTTTTGCCATTTAGTGAGACAGACCCATTGGCACATGATTGCATTGAAGTCATTACTATTACGACGAAACCCAGACAAGACTTGACAGACACTCCGTTACCAGATCCAGACCTGACACTTTATGTGGATGGTTCATGTATGAGAACAAGTACAGGGGACTTAGTGGCAGCCTACGCAGTCACGACAGAAACTGAAGTCATAGAAACAAATTGTATTGACACCTTGTCAGCTCAAGCAGCAGAGCTCATTGCTCTGACCCAAGCCTGCATTCAAGCAAAGAACAAAAGAGTTAACATATACACAGATTCACGTTATGCATTCGGAGTCGTACACGACTTTGGTGTCCGGTGGCGAGAGAGAGGTTTTTTGACCTCTCACGGAGCCAAAATTCAGCACAGTTCCCTCATTCGAACTCTGTTAGATGCAATACATCTGCCTACAGCGATATCCATCATGAAGTGCAAGGCACATACCAAAGTCACAGATATCATTTCCCAGGGTAACGACTTAGCAGACCGCACAGCCAAGGATACAGCTCAGACTCAGACTCACACAACTGACTCGACAAAGACAATAGTCCAGACACCGACACATTGTATGACAGTTAAGGATCCCGCCCTAGATGTAATTGATATACAGACACATGCTACACCGGACGAAATCAAGAAATGGACTGAACTAGGAGGGGTCCAGACAGATCAAGGATGGATGACGAAAGGGAAATCTACATGGTTTCTCCCCGACTCTATGGTCCAAGTAATCATTAACACAGTACACAGTCCTGCACATTTAGGAGAAAAAGCTATGTTAGACAGTATTCAAAATATCTGGTTTAATAAACATTTACGAGCAGCAGCCAAACAGAAAGTGCGTACTTGCATGATTTGTTGTCAGTTCAACCCAGGTAAAAGCATTCCTGTAGAGCAAGGTGGATTTCATCCTCCCGATCACCCTTTTGAAGTCCTCCAGATGGATTATATCCAGATGGAACGTTGTCGAGGATTCAAATATGTCCTCGTAGTTGTATGTGCACTTTCCCGTTGGACAGAAGCATATCCAGTCCCAGATTACACTGCTCCGACCACTGCCAAACAGCTGGTTCATGAATTTTTCCCCAGATATGGTTTGCCCCGCGTCGTATACTCCGATAATGGTCAGCCATTCTCGTCCGAGCTTATGAAGCAGGCATCACTCCTGCTCGGCTACCAATGGAAGTTCCACTGTGTCCGACATCCCGAAGCAGCAGGTCTCGTAGAGAGACACAATCAGACCCTGAAAACTCGTCTTGCAAAAATCTGTAAGGAGAAGGGTGTCGACTGGATCGTAGCTTTGCCGGTTGCCCTTTTTTACATGAGGATGGTCGCCCATTCCAGAACAGGGCTATCCCCGTATGAGGTGGTCTTTGGTAGACCACCGAATATGTGGGGGACGCCTTCGCCCAGAAAGATTACTGATGTCGATTGTAATATGTTGACAGATTACCTTGCTTCCTTGATGTCTGCACAACAATCATGTCGTTCACAGGTCGCTGCAGCCTTTCCCGACAACACCGATGTAAAGCCACATGGGATCATTCCGGGGGACCATATTCTCGTCAGGAACTTCGATCGGAGGAGTCCGCTGGAGCCCCGTTGGCAGGGGCCGAAACTTGTTCTGCTAACCACGAGGACTGCAATCAAGGTCGAGGGCCGCAAAGGGTGGCTCCACTCCAGCCACGTAAAGATATTTCATGGACTGCTTCCAGTTACAGACTCTCAGCCCTCCCCCTCTAAGGACTGCCCAGATTTCAGTGACTCTAAACTTCCCCTGATAGAGAAAACTACGTCCGAGGAGTATAAATCCAAATTGAGGTCTAGCAAGTCAGACAGTTTAATTGTTTAAGTCCTCCCCTAGGTGAATCGGTTAAACCTGATTCTGACATGTATCCCCTAGACCCCAACAGATAGAGAGATAGACAGAAACAGCTCAAGAAACGTGAATATTGCAAATCTCTTCGCAGCCACTGTATTGTGACTTTATTGATTATGTTTTTTCTAAGTCTTATGATTATTGCTGCGAGTGTACTGCTACATGTATACTACCCTATTTTCATACATGCACATTCCTCTTCAAATGACACTGTCGAGCACTCTTTCAGTGAATTACCCCCGCATGAATTGTCATACAGACTTGCGCTGCGCAATAACACATTCATTAGCATGTTACATCATTCCCATCGGACCAGCAATGCTACCAATTGTTGGATATGTGGCCGACTCCCTCCCTATCAGAAATACAAGGGAGTTCTGCCTCTTTTTCCGTACCCGTTCACACATAATGGTTCATGTGGTGCATGGTTTAGTTTAATTAATTCCTTAGATTCAGATTCCGTAGTTTACCAGGGCAACTGGGTATGGGGAAATCTGAACACAGTTCTACTTGGAGTATGTTTCCCTGACAAGGAGGGTCTTCCCAAAAGAACAGGAACTGATCTAGAAAATGAAGTATATGGATTAGGTAATTTTACACTTAACCTCATGATTCTGAATGTTGAATCCGAATCCGAACCAGTCTTGCCTGCTATGTCCGTACTACCAGTTAAAGGTGAATTATGTGTCAGAAAGAATGGTTCGGTACACCTGGGTCATAGTAAATGTACTACTGTGATCGAATTCAGTGATAAGGGCAAGTCTACATTTAAAGCTTCACGTCATTCCTACTTTGTTTGTGGTCATGCCGCATATATACGTTTACCTCTAGATTGGGATGGCACCTGTTACATTGCATTCCTTCTGCCACCCGTTTTCTTAGCCCCTCCTGATTATCATAGAGACATCCATCTAGTACACAATAGACCACAGAGAGATCTCCCGATTGTCGACTATACTGAAACGGCATGGGAGCAGTATACAGATTTCAATAAAGGTTTCTTTCCCTACTTAGGTACTGTCTTTAATAGTAAACTGATACGAAAATTAACTAGAACCCTTGAAGCAGTAGTGAATGAAACTACATCCGCCCTAGGTAACTTAACAGAGGAGCAGTCTGCTATGCGGATTGTTGTTCTTCAAAATCGTCTCGTCCTTGACGTCATCCTGGCCGATAGGGGCGGAGCCTGTAGAGTCATTGGATCGAGCTGCTGTGTTTTCATTCCACAAAACGCACCATCAGTATATAGAGCCATTACTCGTCTTCACAAGATTGCAAGTCAGATACACCAGAATCCAGGCACCTGGACTTGGTCCGGTTGGTTCTGGAGCGTGTTATCAGCCTGGGGATGGAAGATCCTATCCTTCCTAGGTATTGCCCTTCTCATAGTATTCAGTTGTTGCCTATGTTTGCAATGTGGGCCAGCGATTTGCGGCTTGTGTGCCACATCATGTATTCCTCATTCAAGTCCTCATTCAAAACGCCATAAGAAGAAAGAAGAGCAAATGATGTTACATGAACAGATTGATAGATTAATGAGGATTGATATATCATGAAGGGTCCGTAGGGGACAAGGAGGGAATGAGGTAATATGAATTTTCATGGTCAGTTATGTCCCCTATCGTAGACCCCAACGGCTCCATGTACATGCTTCTAGTACATGTAAGTTCCCTCCACAACCAGCTATGAAGACGCAAATACATTTGCGTCCAACGTTGATATGTCCTCTTTCAGATCCACCATGAATGGGTCGTATATTCCGTTCCTAAGTGTGCCTTGCCAACGTCTTTATATGGTGCACTTTCCACGTTTTCTAGCTCTGGCGAGTTAGGCCCTGATTTCTGCCATCGAGCCTTTTCTGCCCTCTGTCTCTGGAAGCCGCAGCCTGCTGCTTCCTGACCCTTGACTTACTCCCTGTGTGGCGAGCGGTGCCTAGCTCGGCCTGCCTTGCCTGCCAAGACTGTATTCAACCTTCAAGTTATCTGCTCCGCTCCTCGAAAATACATTCCTGTCTAGTAGTTTAGGAAAACATCCTTCCCAGCTGCAGAGCAAAGGGCCCGGCCTCACTGTCTCCATGCAAGTAATTCATAGCTCCCGTTGCCATGGTAGGCCCATGGCCCCCTTGCCTTACACGTAGACACGTAGTTGCATATGCACGCACCAGCAGTCAGTGTAGAATAGCCTCTGCCCGAGAGACCTTTCCTTCTAGATAATACAGTTCCTTAAACACAAGATATAGATATGATTTGGGTTTAGGTTGTTCTGACACTCCAGACTTCTGTCTCCTCATGTAGGGCTAAATGTCAAGTCCCCTTCACCCTCCAGTTCCACGTCAGTCACACGTCATACTGCTGCGCGCGCATCTCTGCCACATGTTTTTGCTGACACTACAGGATTCTTCTAGGGATCCACCTACTTGCGTTACGTTTTCAGTGACGTTGTCTAGCACACACCTTCGTGTACGCCCTTGTGCACGCCTTCTGTTACGAACACATGTTCTTATCTCGTTTCTCTCAGCTGTTACGCCTCCTGCATCAATTTCTATTGTAAATGCATTGACTATATAAATGATACTCTGTTAATAAATCATTGTACATGTCCTATCCGTCCCTTTGCACATGCTACCTGGTTCGAACCAATAACCAATTCCTTTTTAAGGAATAAAACCCCTTTAAAACCTCAACTACCCCGGATTCTGTCTCTTATTTTTGACTGAGTTATTCCTATTGATATTTACCGCATAAATTCCGCATAGGTCAAGGATAACCTGAGGAGGTGGTCCTCTCTTCCTAGGAGGTGGTGGTGGTGGTGGTGGTCCACCAGCTGCAGCAATCAATGAAGCCATTTCTAAGCAATGAAAGTAGGTCTTTCTCTCATAAAAATGAAAGTCAGAGTGAGGAAAAAAGGTGGGGCTTTCATCATTTGGGAAAAAAAATGTTCTAAACCAATGAAAAGTGTTATTTTTAGGTCATATGACCAAGCCTTACATCATTAGGAAACCAAAAGTAAAATGAACCAATGAAAAGTTTTATGAACAAGTCACATGACCTGTTATGCTTACGTTACGCGTCCCGCTACGCACCCGGAGCGCTTCCGGCATGCTGCGCTTCGCGCCTCGGTTCGCGCTCCGGAGCGCTTCCGGGTGCGCTAACGCGGCGCGTCATAAGACGCATTACGCGGCAACGCGATACGTCGCGCTTTCGCGATGCGTCACGATGTTGTTTTCTAACGCAGTGGTTGCGCTATCGGAATGTTTACCGGTTCGCGTAAAAGCTAACGGGAAGCTACCCGGTGCGCGGACCGGTAGCGAAACAAAAAAAATAATAATAAAAAAATATATATAAATAAAAAAATTATATTACAAACATATAAAATATATTTTTGCATTAAAAGAAGAATACATTTGACAGCTTTTGATATTTGCTATTAAAAAACCATTGAAATTCACTGAAAAAACCATAGGTTATAGACCATATATAGTTAGGAATTAGCATTTACAAAACCTTAAAAATTCACTGAAAAAACCATAGGTTATAGACCATATATAGTTAGGAATTAGCATTTACAAAACCTTAAAAATTCACTGAAAAAACCATAGGTTATAGACCATATATAGTTAGGGATTAGCATTTACAAAACCTTATTTTACTCGCACAAAACCATTGAAATTTGCATATATAGTTAGTTGCACTAACTATATATCGCGCACCCACAATCCACTGCTGATGATGTCACATATTACATCATTCATGACATGGTCAGTGACATCACTGATGACATCACTGATGACATCTCAAATGACATCACTGATGACATCACTGATGACAACATCCAGTGACTGTATGTTTCTGTAAAGTTAAAATATGTCTTACATATTGAAGAATGAGTGGATGTATAAGTGTCTGTATGAAGGATTTAGTAGGTGCATGACTGATGTATGAGTGAGTGATTAAATGAGTCTCACTGAGTGCATGGGTTAGTGACTAAACTGTCTTAATTTGTGCATCATTATGTTTGTTGTTCTGTAAACTGCTGCATGTGTTGATCAGTAGCTATATGAATAACTATATGGGTTATTGATTGGTTGCCCAAGTATTTGTATGGGAGACTGAGTGTGTGTGTGGGTGGCTGGGAGGTGTATGACTCTGTGCATAGATGTGTGAGCAGTTGATTCACTAGATGTATGGGTTCAAAAGTGCATGTGGAAACAGCTGTATGGGCGGTTGACTGTGTGCATGAGTGTATTGGTGAGTGAATGGATATCTCAGTGCTACATTTCAAAGTAAGTACATATGTAAAACACAGTACATGTGAGAGTTGACATATATAAATAACTGTGGATAAGAGCCAGTGAATGTGTGAGTGGCTGTATGGATCATTGTGAGCTTGTATCAGGGATTGTATAAGAGAGTAAATATGTGTTAGTATATGTTTGAATAAGTAAGGTGTGTATAACTGTATAGTTGAGGAAATGGAGATGTGATTGATTCTTTGCATGACTGACTAGGTGTGTGAGTAACTCCATGGATGAGTGACAGTCTGTGAGTGTCTGCTAACACTGAGTGTATCTAAGGTTATATTAGAGTCTGAAGAGGTTCATCGTATTATCACATGAGTGATGTCATCAGTGATGTGATCAGTGATGTCATTTGAGTTGTCAACAGTGATGTCATCAGTGATGTCATTTGAGATGTCATCAGTGATGTCATCAGTGATGTCACTGACCATGTCATAAATGATGTAATATGTGACATCATCAGCAGTGGATTGCGGGTGCGTGATATATAGTTAGTGCAACTAACTATATATGCGAATTTCAATGGTTTTGTGCGAGTAAAATAAGGTTTGTAAATGCTAATCCCTAACTATATATGGTCTATAACCTATGGCTTTTTCAGTGAATTTTTAAGGTTTTGTAAATGCTAATTTCTAACTATATATGGTCTATAACCTATGGTTTTTTCAGTGAATATATATATATATATATTTTACCTACTGGCGGTCGCCAGTAGGAAGTTATAGTTAGGATTTTTTTCAATGCAAAATCTCAAAATTCTTTTGTGAATAACTTTGGCGCCAGTTGACAAATCTGCCTGAAAATTTCCTCAAATTTGCCTCACGAAGCTCCGATGCTTCCTTGAAAGTTTGGGGGGATTCGTCAAGCGGGGACCGAGATAAAAGGGGGTCCCAAAACATGTTTTCCTATGTTAATTTCCATAGGGCGGTCGACCTCACTTTTAGCCCGAACGGCTAAATGGATTTCCACCAAACTAGGCAGAATTGTAGGGACTGGTACCCCGATGTGCCTTTGCTATGTCTCAAGAAATGTGCTCCAGTGGTTTTTGCAAAAATTAACTTTGAAAAAATATATATTCAGCTACATTGGGCTATATATATGTTAGAGCCCAAATGTAGCCCAATGTAGCCCAATGTAGCCCAAAGATGGCCACCAGAGACAAAAAAAAACAAATGCAGCCCAAATATCAGCCAGATGTAGCCCAACTATAGCCCAATGACAGAATGTCCCAGAGTGTTCTAAAGAACAACTAGAGCGCTAAAGGTCTTACTTATGACAAAAGTATGGCACACCTGAAGTCATCTTGATTGGAATAAAGTGTTAACACTTAAAACATTTAATTTGCAAAGGAACAAAATGAGGGGGTTCATTTTGCCATAGAAATTATGATTAGTGCTGAAGAAAGAAAAATTAGGGCACATTTTGAGTGACTTCTCAAATCCTCTTATATTTCATTAAAACAATTCTGATATGCAGTCTCCCAAGATGGCCACCAGAGACAAAAGAGCAAAATGTAGCCCAAATATCAGCCAGATGTAGCCCAACTATAGCCCGATGACAGAATTTCCCAGAGTGTTCTAAAGAACAACTAGAACGCTAACAGTCTTACTTATGACAAAAGTATGGCACACCTGAAGTCATTTTGATTGGAATAAAGTGGTAACACTTAATACATTTAATTTGAAAAGGAACAAAATGAGGGGTTTCATTTTGCCATAGAAATTTTATATATATATATATATATATATATATATTACGAACTCAACCTCGACAATCGATCTGAAGAGGAGACGACAACACCGTGGTGAAAACTTCTTTTATTTTCTATCCTTGTTGCTTATCAACGCGTTTCGCCTGACCCAGCAGGCTTGGTCACGATTTGAGATGTCATCATTGATGTCATGAGTGATGTCTCTGACCATGTCATGAGTGATGTAATATGTGACGTCATCAGCAGTGCATTGCACGCGCAAGTTATAGTGAGTCCAACTAACTATAACGTGGGAATTTCAATGGTTTTATGCGAGTAAAATTTCCACCTAACTATAACTGGTGTGAAACCTATCGTTTTTTCAGTGAATATATATATATGGATAAACAAAGTGCCCTGAAGCATTTGAGAGACACTCGACAGTTCTCCGCCCTCTGGGCTTCCAGGTAAAATATGCCTTTCTACTCCTCTTCTTTCACTCGCCCGACGCACTTCAGGGAACCACCCCCTTCCTCATGGGCTGCAGTAAGAATCACTCGATATGCATCATTAGCGTTAATTTACCTTTTAATGAAACAAGCCTCCCAGTGGGTGTGTGCTAAGTGCACCACTCGCAAAGAATATTGGGACTTGTGGTCCATAACGATGCCAATAATATTCTTTTTCCCTTTAGTAAGGTCGAATGTTCAAACTTCTTTTATGCATAATTGTCATGGCCTTAAGTAGGTTGAGTTGTAGTCCGGCACATTGTTTTTCAAAAGAGGAGTCCTGGGCTCAAAGTGTCCTGAACAGTTCAGCGCTCAGAGCATTAAGAAATTCTGCATCATTTCTAATTCTCATATAAATAGCAGCAGAAGAAAGCAAGGAATACAAGAAATGCATGCAAACGATTGTAGATGGACCATTTTATTGTGACCTACAGTAATAAATGGTAGAATAAAGTTAGAGATTTAGAATTAAAGCAAGATAGCGTGCATTAAATGTGTACCTAATAGAGGATATGCTCTCGTGAATACGAAAAACAAGTTTTTAAAGTGGCTAGATGCAAGTATTATAAAATTATGAGTCTAACCAAACATGTTTTCAAGAAAAGTCAAAGCTGTTATTCTCATCTGCTTCTGAGCAATCCTTAAATATTATATAAACTGTGCGCTCTGAATTACAGATTGTTCTTTGTTGAAGTCTGGCTATATTTACGTGCCAGTCAGGTATGTTCCTAGCCGATAAGAAATTCCCCTAAATCCCTTCAGTAAAATGTCTAATGTAGATAACAACATGCTTTATTTTATGGCTCTGCCTCAGTCACTCTTTGAAAAGGGAACAATCTAAGTTTGTCAAAATTAGGATTTAAGCAATAGAAAAATCAATGTAAAAGTGCCGGCTGAAATGTAAAAATGCAGTTATAAGCTGTGCCATCCAGAAGTTTATGCAGAAGTAGAATATATATTTGCCTATGTCAGGAATGAGTTATTGCTGTCTTAGTGGCGGTGTAAGTTGACGTAAGCTGCATTCGTGTCGATTGGCCTGAAAAGGTGCCTTTTCTATAACCGGCTAAATATCATATTTTGCTTTAGAAAAATGCCACTGGCCTGAGAAACTACAACTCGTTTTTGGCTGCTGTTTTTTCCGTCTTAAACATCACTTTCTGTTGATATTTACTAGCAAGCATTAAGAATCTGACCTTCTAGGATATTCGTAAATCTGCTTCCACATTTGTATTATCCTGCCTGAGTGCAGTAGACTTTTTTTTTAATACACGGAAGTAACAACATTTTTCAAGATTGCTCCTGGAAACCAGCAATAGTACTTCTTTAATTGTTCGTTGTTTCAGAAATACAATCACACAAAGGGTTTCTCCATGTGTGGATTTGCTTAGTGAATAATGAAATACCATGGGATTTCTGAGACTACATTTCTGCTCCTTCTTCTATATCTAACAAATGACAATGTCTAAACAGGTCGTATTTAAAGACAATTTTTTGTAATTAGCACATGAGTTGCAATGCGAATGAAACAGGGGAGACATAAATCGTTATTGCAGTGCATGCCAAGAGCAGTTTGTATTTAGAAAAAACACAGTTAGGAAAGAAAAGCACTATATTACATTCAATGTACATGTAACCTGTACAAACTTGGGATAAAATGTTGACGGTACAAGGTGACAAGTAAAACACCGTTGGGACGGCGCAAAAGAAAACACACGATCAATATTTACAAATAAACTTTTTGTCCTTCATAGTTATTAACAAAAAAATTAGGAGGAGGTCAATTATTTGGTGAACCGCGGAGCATGCGCCAAGTAATTGCGCTGTGGGAGTCAACAACGTTTCGACCTGTTGTACAATTGTAAGTGCTGCGTGATAGTAGAAGGGTAAGTCCAGGGGAGGCAGCAAGGTAAGTACCCTATGGCGGAGTACTAAGGGAGGCACGAGGTCTGCGGAAGTGCCGAGGGGAACTAAAGTGTATGGAATAGCACTTAATTCCTGGTGGGCTGCAGGCTCGGACTGGCCATAGCGGGCACCATGCAATCCCCCGGTGCGCCGCACGGGTGGGGGCTGGTTATGTGTCTCTGGGGCCGTTTTTGTTACAGGGCCGTTTTTGCAGCATAATGGTATAGTGTATAATGTATGCAGAGTGGGCATTCCCACGTAAGTAAGCCTCGTAGATGTGTTACTTTTGTGACACACTCCAGCAATGTGTACCTTTTGCGCCATGCAGATACGTCAGCAATACTGACATATCTGTAACTCCTTGCGACATGAAGCGGCATACAGTAAATATGACGCATCAATCATGTCGCAAGGAGGGCGCACTGAGAAGTGACGCATCGCTGCTTTGACGCAGTGATGCTTCACTTCTCAAAAATGAGGCCCGCTATCTTTTGTGAGGGATGCAAGATTTTAAGGGCTTCCCCACTCTGAAATGCCAACTTTCCATTCCTGCCGTAGCATATAAACATGTGCATTATAACAATATTTCATGGCAATATTATGCTGAGGGTAGTGGAATCGTGAAGCTCCCGCTTTGGCAGCCAAAGTGGGGATTGCCCAAGGGCCAAAATCCTGAAGAAACCTCACTCTAAAACGCTTATTAGTTTAATTTTTGGATTCTGCAGACAGAAGTTCCTAATAATGCGTTAATTTGAGACAAGAGGGTCAAGCGCTGCTAAGTGAGTAAACTTTAATTTAGGAAACTGAGAAAGAAATGATGGCAAATGGAGAGTAGATAGATAAGACAAAACAAATAAGATGAGAAGAGAAAGGAAGATTGGAAGCTGGAACTGGAACGTATACAGAGGAAATGGAAGAAAGGGGTGGTGAAAGTAAGAAAAACACACAAGGAAGGAATGAAACATTAACCCCTTCGCTGCTGGCCTGGTTCCCCTGCTGTGCTGGGGGGCACGCACAGCGCCCTGGTGCTCATGACGAGCTCAGCTCGTCATGAGCCACGGTTCTCGTGTGCTCATGACGAGCTCAGCTCGTCACAGACACGCCCGTTTCAATAGAACTCTCAGCACTGCAGGGGAATTATCCCCGCATGTGAGCGTTCTAACGTGCGTGACAAGCTCAGCTCATCACGAGCACACGAGAACCGTGGCTCATGATGAGCTGAGCATACCATGAGCGTGTGAGGGGTTAAAAAAGCAAGGGTAAAAGGATAGGCAAAAGGAAGGCAGGGAAGGTAATTGGTCAAAGGCAGGAAGACAATCAGAGGGCTGCATACATGTATAAAAGTATGGCTCTACGGAAGAATTAAATGATGTGCGGATTGATGGATGGCTAAATGGATGGATGGATGGATGAATCAACACAATGACCATTGGAAGAATGGAATGGTGGCAATATGCATGAATGGTTTAGAGGATGGACGGAATACTCAGCAACTGGATGGAGTGGTGAACGGATGGAAGAAGTGTGCACAGACAGAAAAGTGAAAGCATGCAAGAATTGAGGTGAATGAAGGATGAATGTATAGATGGGTGGAATTAAGTTTGAATGAAACAATTATAGGAAGGGTTGGATTTACTTGCTTCGATCTCTCTGTGTCGGTTGATGTTTATTTCTAAGTGTGGGAGATTTTAATTTTGTGGCTACTCCCTTGGCTGAGAGTAAATTGATTTAGTAGCACACGTTACCTTTTGCTAATACTTTTAATCTGTGAATTCAAGTTTAACTCAGCACATAAAGGGCTTTTTGAAACTGATCATGTTTTAGAATATGTGTTAAAGGCCTCATTTATAGCATTTTGGCGTGGGGCAATGCAGCAAGGCACCTTGCTGCGCTGGCTAACGCCAAGGTGAAAGGGCAGGAATGCACTGTATATACGCAGTATGGTGTGTTCCTGTCCTTTCTGCCTGTGCTGGCGCCATTTTGGGAGCCTACCGCCAACGTAGGACCCTTGCACCATGGTGCAAGGATGCCTCCTTTGCAGGCAGAATTTTTTTTGTGCAGGAAGAGGCACCTCCAGCACAAAAACAATCCTATGAGGCATTTTCCTCTTTCCATGTGTGCTGCAGAATGGAAAAAAATAAGGAAAAATAAACCCCAAGAGGCATACAGATGTGATGCTTTTACAGGTTTACATCACTTTGTATACTGGGGTAGCGTCAAATTTCATGGGTGCTCCAAGGGAAAAACCACTGCAACGGTCATGGTACGCCTCCTGGGCACAGACGCTGTGATTTGCTCGTCTTACTAATAATTGAAGAGGCCACTCAAAGGCACACAGGGTGGCTTTGCATGGCTTCTTAAATCTTTATGAGTGCACTTGTCACATATGTACCACTTAAGGTGGTGCAGAAGTGACACAGAGCTCTCATAAATAAACCACCCATATGTATTAACATGTATTTTCCCTGATAAGTCATTTAATGCATCTTTCAATACGCAGAATGTTCTTCTTAATAGAGTAAGTGGTCTGTCTCAGACCATAAGAGCCTCCAGTATCCTTAGGTGAACTTTGCTGCTCCATGCATATTTATATAATGCACTTCAGAATGTCATTGCTTCCTGGATTTTGAATGGGGTGATAGGACTTTGAAATAAGAATGAATCTTATCATCACTAAATTGCTGTTTAATACATTGGATTGGATTTTGCACTTTGTATGCATTCACCAAACAATATATCAGGTGTGTCTGTCAGAATGGAATTAAATAAAG
Source organism: Lissotriton vulgaris (assembly GCF_964263255.1). Classification (NCBI taxonomy): domain Eukaryota; kingdom Metazoa; phylum Chordata; class Amphibia; order Caudata; family Salamandridae; genus Lissotriton; species Lissotriton vulgaris. Next base: position 306,313,108 of record NC_141696.1, read on the forward strand.
AAACTGCATGCAGTGTGCAGAGTAGTCCATGGGTCTGCCTGACAGGACCCAAGCACTGGGACTGATTCTCTCTATATTTTGGGGTCGGGAGATATTGCTGTTGAGGAAAGATTTTGTTGTATTGTGATTTGGCCGTCTTGTCACCAACAGCACCTTATGAAGAAAAATATGGATGGATTAACTAATATTTCGCGTTCTGTGTGCACTACTTTTTTGGTGCGGTCACAACGCAAAATGTAAGTAGTGATTTACAAAGAACACCAAGGGCTGATTTGCGACTCCTTGCATGGCTTTGTAAAACAAAAGTACACAAGGCAGCTCTTAGCACTGCCTTGCATGACTTGGAGTTGGGGATTCCATGGGTGGAGCATGGGTGCTTCCATGCATTGCCCCATGTATTTTAACACAATCCCATATCTACAAAGGTCAGTAAACCTTAGATTGTCTCAAAATGGTGCTCCTCCCAGATCCAGGTGTGCCGAGGTGTTTATTATTTCATTTTTTCTTCCTTTTTCTATGTGTGATGCGTTCAACATCAGACATAAAAAAGGGAAAATCCCTTTAACGATTGTTTATATGTAGGATGGTATCCCTCACTGCACAAAAACTATCCTGCTTGTAACACAAAAACCCTTGCAACAAGGCGCAAGGTTGCTTTCTTTGTAGCTAGGCAGCCTAAATTGTGCCAGAAAATGGAGGGAGCAGAAGTGCCCTGAATCTCATTATTAGATATGGCACATTTCTACTATCTGTGTTTAACAAAACACAGTGCATCAACTTTGCTTGCTGCCCTGCGCTGCATGAAACCTTAGTAAATCTTCCCTGTAGTTAATGGCCACCTTTTAATGACCTCCATAATTTCCAGCCAACCACATTGCAAATGTATGCTTTGTGGGAAAGATAATGATCCTGTGGTTTGTGTAGCCTGAATTTATGAAAATATGAGGCAGTAACTCTCCCTGTGAAAGAACCACTCCCATCTGTAAAAGACTGGACAATGGGTATTATTAGGTTAGTCTTACATCAACAAAGCGAGGTTCTAGAGAAGACGTCTTCAAACTGTGGGGCGCGATCCCCAGGGGAGCCGTGGAGCCCTGGGAAGGGGGTCGTGCATTCCCCAGCCTCACTTTGCCTAATTTCAAAAACATTTGCTTTGGTTTTGGAAAAGGAGAGCGGTCATGGGACAGCTAATTTTGATCATTTGAAATGCTTCTGCTGAGTCTCCTGTTCTGTGAAACGCTTTTGTGTCAGGGTGCCTGGCCACCTCAAAGAAATACAAATATGCCCCATTAGTTAATCCGGAACTCAGGACTACCAGAATGACTCCAAGGGATAGTTTGCTGACATCCTGTTCAGAGCCACAGGGAAACAAAATGTTTCCACTATCTTGAACCCACACCTGGATCCAGCCTGAGTGAGTCCAGAACGACAGCATGTTGTCTGAAATGACTTGGAGACAATGGTTGAAAGAAGTAGAAAAGTACGGTATGTCGACATGCCAAAAACAGTTCAAAAATTGGATTTAAATAATTTCAATAAAAAAAATCCAAATTAAGCGCAAAACAAGAGTCTATTCGTTTCAAAACGACAAAGTATAATAAAGGTACCTTGAAACTTTTATAAATGTTCAGGCTTCCTGGGGTTGTGTGGAGAAATCTTCAGTTTGTAGGAAGATCTTTATCCAAAGTCAGGAAATCCTCAATCCAAGTCAAATTTTCTTCTTTAACTGGATCCCATCCTCGTCGCCACTGAAATGACTTGGAGACAATGGTTGAAAGAAGTAGAAAAGTAGTTTATTTGATCAACAACCCCAGGAGCATTCAAGGACCAACTTCCTCAGTAACTGTGCATCTCTGATCTGCTCCCTGGATTCCACACTCTGGAATCCAGTGAGCACAGTGACCATGAGACAATGACATCATTGCTAAGATACAACATAGTCCACCGGTCCTAGACCCTTGGTTGAGGTGGCAAAGATGCCCAGATGGGCAGATTCCAGAATCGTTGGTCAAAAAGTGCCCTTAAACCCAAGAGTAGGCTGGATCCACGCCTAAGGTGCATTGACTATTGGCTTGACTTTGCGGCTTCTCCCGTTATGTTTTTAAGTTGCAAGATTTCATTCACAAGAGTAGTTAATACTGTATCACTCATTCAAGTGTTTGAAGGAGCATTATACACTTCAAATATATCAATTAATGCCCTCTCAATGTGCAATCCCTCCAGCATACTATACAGTATTTTTGTTTTTTAAGGTGGATAGATATCTAATATTAGCATAAAGGGCAATAGATATCCATGTCACAGGTTCCCCAATTGACCTGCCCTTTTTGCTTTTTAACACTGGCTTAAAGCATTTGATAAACACATACAATGAAGGCCCCAGGCGGAGCTCATGGAGTCACGCTACACGAAGTTCGGTAAAAAACTGTAAAAACTCTGCTTTGCAGAGTTCTGCAAGTGGGTGGAGCTGCTCGACAGGCCAGTTCATGTGATGTTTTACATATTACACAGCGCTAAGTGCGTTCTGGTACTGGAAACTGTGTGCAAAAGGCACAACGCATTTCGCATGGGTGCCACCATCTTGTTTTCTGTTCTGTGCATGGTGCAGGGCCTGTTTTTTCAATCATCCCCCTATTTAATTGTGTGTCTTTGTATTTTCATATTTTTAAGTTTTTTGTGTTACTTTTTTCTTTTTTAACTTTTCCCTTCACTTCCTCAGTTCTTACTTTCTTCCTTCCTTTTCCTGTTTGTTTTTCCCCCACCAAGCACCATGGAAGAGCAGGGCGAGCAGGGGAGCAGTGGTGCCAGCCCCAAAAAACCACACCTTGCTTGTGTCGGTGTCACTAAAGGGTGCAGCCCGTGCAACTTTTTGTTATGTGCAGGTGACAGCACTATGTTTAGTTTTTGCAGCACCACCTCATATCCATGTAGCCAGTAGGCGGCAGACCTGTCAGTGGTTACCCCCTGCAGAAGCATCAACTGCATTGTAGGAGGGTGTGCCGGTATGTGTGCCACAACACTCACATCAAGTACACCCAGCAGCTGAAGCACCGATGAGAGGATAACATTGAATGCATGCAGGACCTGCTCGATCTGCTTGGTGTGTAGATTGTGGGGCTCAGTAAGTCATTATTTGTTATGTTTGTGTTGTACAATGCTAAAAAACAAATTCCAAATAGCATGCTACTCGCACACAGAGGTAAGTTAAGTTTCCGATAAGAATATTATTTGATCCAGTTTGAGCCAGCTAGGTGCTTTGTGCTACCTAATCAGACTTGGTGACTGTGGCGCTTGCTTTCCTGATTACTTAAGAAGCCTTTGCAGACTCCTGTATCCTCCTGCCACCAAGATAGTGAATTGGTGAAATCAGTGAGTTCTCTTTCTCCATGACGTTCTTTATTTAGGTCATACAATCCCGAGCAAGCTCACAGTGATATTTAGTATGCATCTATGCATTGCAAAAAAGGGAGACTTGAGTTGGTCCATCAAGGGGGTTGAAAAATGAAAATAGATCATTCATTGTAATGCATTAGTTCCAAATCTAGTTTTTGGTAAAGGCATTTTGAATAGGAATTTTAGGATTAGTATGGAAAACTCAATAGTCGATACTAGTACTATAGGCAATCGGATTTAGAAAAGATCAATGTTACTGCGTTTGTCGGTCAAAATATTTTTGGGTAGATTAACTGTACCACTAATCAATTATCTTCTTTAATTCTGACATCAGCACCCAAGGGCAAGAAGAAGAGGGGCAACTCAGAGGCGGGTCCGGGAGCCAGCAAGGAGGCACCGACCACCAACGCCACTGCTGAAGCTTTTGCTCATCTCAGTAAGTCCTATAATGTATTAATATTATTTACCTAACTTTTACCTCGATCAGAATATATCACTACTTTTAATTTTGCTTCTTTTTTATACTGTCTCCTTTGTGTAATTCTTGTTATCCCTGCATAATCCTTTTTTCTATATTTCATGTTTTGTTTTGTAGCTGACTTTTTCCTGTCTGTACTAGTCTCCAGTTTTTTTCTTCTTTGCTAGTAAGCTTTCCCTCTCCTCTATATTTCTTGTGGTACTGGTAGATTAAAAACTGCTTTTTGGTACTCTACTGTGAAGATTGCAGGCCCAAGTTAGCTAGTATTATTCACCATGCATATATGTTCAGAATACTTTCTTTTTCTTGCTCATGCTCTAACAGTTAACAATGTTGTGCTCTAATTCATTTATAAAGTATACCAGCAGTTTCCATCACAGTGCAGCATGGCTGGAAAGTATGAGGTCCCAATGCAATCACCAGCCAACACCAAATGTCATTCATTGACCGTTATTTCACGCCTTTACTTCATTACAATGAAACAGAGTCATCATCATAAACTGTAGCAGTGCTCCTCTATTATGAAAAGTTTTTGGTTGGTTTGACTGCCTTTCTTTTCTAACATTGTGAACTAACACAATTCCCAAGGCGTCAATGTTGATAGAAAATACTACTAACCGGACTATAAGGATGTATTGCGGTTGCATTTTTTTGACTAAAAAAATATGGGGAGGCATTGCTGGAATCTAAAAGATTTCTAATGTTTCTTTCTAACTGCATAGACCACCAGTGCTGGGATCAGTTATGCTGTGGAGGTGGCTGGTGGGAGAGACACAGCAGTGACAAGGACTGACGGTGATATGTTATATTGCTTGCTTATTGACAATTACTATTAAACTCACTACAAGGGCATCACAACTCGTAAGACTCATGACTCATGAACTTTAGCAGCTACATCGGTGGCTGAGTTCTTGTGGCCTCTTCTATCTACAACTCAGCAAAAGCTCACATAATGAATGCTAAAAAGTAAGGGTTGATGGAAACGGGAAAGAACAGAAGATTAAAAGAATGGATGGGTGAAATGGTATATGAGTGAAACCATGCATGGTTGGGTGAAATGGTGGATATTGAATGGATGGATATATGGATTAGAAATTTCAGTGAAAGACTGGATAAGAGAAAGCAAAGCTTAAATAATGGTGGCTATCAATGAGTGAATATAGAAAAATTAAAGGATTCATAAATATTTGCTTGGATGAAGAAACAAGGGAGTTCTGGAAAGGGGCACACTCACCTACTTCAGTTACTTGGTTTTATCAAAGCTATGGTTCAAATTGGGGGTATTTTAATTTGTGGTCTACTTCCTTGACTTACTGTATTTGTTAAGTGAGGCAGATATGTATCCAATCCGTTATCATTCATCATCACCCCCCTGCCCATGTCATTTTGACACCCATTACCTAAGTGCAGCATTGTGACTAAGAATGGGCGGAAAATTTGTTCCGCTCGCGAATTTGTGGATTTTCCGCGATTTCGCGATCCGCGTATCCCACGAAATCACGGCAAAATCTGCGAATTCGCGAGCGGGACGGATTTTGCTCAGGAAGCACTTACAGGGTCACAGCAGGTGCCCAAGTTGAAGCTAATTTCTTTGTAACCATTTACAAAATGGTTACACAAAAATTAACTTCAACTTGGGCACCTGCTGTAACCCTGTAAGTGCTTCCTGAGCGGCGCCTCCTTGCCTACTTGCAACTATTCTCTGACCCTCGAAGCAGGGTCAGAGAATAGTTACAAGTAGAGAACGAGGCTCCTGCAGGAAGCACTTACACATATAGATAAAGCAGGTGCCTGAGTTGAAGGTCAAATTCAGTAAAGCCTTAATCAGTCCAAAAAAAATGTGCGTTTTGGCGAGGCTGGGCAGGTGTGTGTTCTCCCCATATCTACAGTCGAAAATTAGCTATGATGCTTGATGGAGGCCTTTGCATCCTTGACTTTCAAGAGCTCTATCCCCGTGCAGTTCCTGTGACCACAAGCTTCTTTCTCCTCATCTGCTGCTCTGATCGGTGCCTGTCGTTTTATACACAGAAGAGGCATGTGAACTCGCATAGAAGCCCCCCCCATTTGCCCCCCCCACACACACTAGCGGTGTGCACCGTCTTCCCGCCCTTTAGCCACTATGATGGACAGCTCACTCGAGGGACCCCGGCGCCCTTCAGCGCGATGGCAAAGTTAATCAGCCCAAAAAAAAGGGTGCTTTGTCGAGGCTGGGCAGGTGTGTATTCTCCCCATATCTACTGTTGAAAATTAGCTATGATGCTTGATGGAGGCCTTTGCATCCTTGACTTTCACGAGCACTATCCCCGTGCAGTTCCTGTGACCACAAGCTTCTTTCTCCTCATCTGCTGCCTGTCCTTTTATACACACAAGAGGCATGTGAAGTCGCATAGAAGCCCCCCCCCCGTTTCCCCCCCACACACTAGCGGTGTGTACCGTCTTCCCGCCCTTTAGCCACTATGATGGACAGCTCACTCAAGGGACCCCGGCGCCCTTCAGCGCGATGGCAAGGTTAATCAGCCCCAAAAAAATGTACCCTTTGTCGAGGCTGGGCAGGTGTGTGTTCTCCCCATATCTACAGTCGAAAATTAGCTATGATGCTTGATGGAGGCCTTTGCATCCTTGACTTTCACGAGCTCTATCCCAGTGCAGTTCCTGTGACCACAAGCTTCTTTCTCCTCATCTGGTGCTCTGATCGGTGCCTGTCCTTTTATACACACAAGAGGCATGTGAACTAGCATAGAAGCCCCCCGTTTGCTCCCCCACACATACTAGCGGTGTGCACTGTCTTCCCGTCCTTTAGCCACTATGATGGGCAGCTCACTCGAGGGACCCCTGCACCCTTCGGCGCGATGGCAAAGTTAATCAGCCCCCAAAAAATTTGCGTTTTGTCGAGGCTGGGCAGTTCCTGTGACCACAAGCTTCTTTCTCCCCATCTGCTGCTCTGATCGGTGCCTGTCCTTTTATACACACAAGAGGCATGTGAACTCGCATAGAAGCCCTCCCCGTTTGCCCCCCCTATACACTAGCTGTGTGCACCGTCTTCCCGCCCTTTAGCCACTATGATGGACAGCTCACTCGAGACACCCCGGCGCCCTTCAGCGCGATGGAAAAGTTAATCAGCCCAAAAAAAATGTGCGCTTTGTCGAGGCTGGGCAGGTGTGTGTTCTCCCCATATCTACCGTCGAAAATTAGCTATGATGCTTGATGGAGGCCTTTGCATCCTTGACTTTCACGAGCTCTATCCCTGTGCAGTTCCTGTGACCACAAGCTTCTTTCTCCTCATCTGCTGCTCTGATCGGTGCCTGTTCTTTTATACACAGAAGAGGCATTTAAACTCGCATGTGTGGGGGGTTTGCCCCCCCACACACTAGCGGTGGTGCAAAATCGCAAAAAAATCAGCGATTTCGTGGGGAAATCCGCAAATTCGCTGATTTTTTTGTGATTTCATGTAAATTTGCGAACCGCTGATTCACAAAATTCACCCATACTTAATTGTGACTGCACTTTTGGCTGTGCAATGCATGTCTGCTACAGTTAATTCCGGATTTACGAAGTGTTCAATGCATTGCAAACCAAACACATGGGGTGTTTCCATTAGCCCACTCAGTCATCTCTTAGGACTTCACTCCTTTATTCTTTTCTAAGTTCTGTCCCAGCCTACCAAAAAATAAAAAAAATCATTCTTGGCATGTGGCACATTTGTATGACCATGTGAAGTGATTCATAAATATATTTATTGTTTTTTTTAACGGATTTATGCAAATGTTTCACTTTCTACTTTCTTCAACTACAGTGACTGAATAGGGCAGAGCTTAGGCACATGTTGATGATCAGTGACACCACACTATGCTATAGCAAAAGCTCTAGCTTCCCAGTCTAATCCCTCTATCTCACCCTAGAGTACAGTAAGTTAAATGTTTCCTTACTGCCAAGCAAATTCATTTGTTGGAAATAACTTTTGGTGGAGCGCAAGGCCAGCGAGTAAAGTGGGTCTGAGCACCTGATAAAAAATCTGGAGAATGGGATACTCTGTGGGACGAACGTGCCACATGCAATCTATAAATCCTGTTTGTTTCCCTGTAGTGCAGTGCATCATTTTTCACAATGTCTACTTACGGAAGACAGGATATTTGCATTTTATATGTGATGTAGTATCTGATTTATAATTCATCTGCCTCTTTGGAGTCAGGGTACACTTTGAAAGGCATGTGGAGAAGAGCAGGGCCTTCAGATTTAAAGTAAGATAAGTGTCCATTACAGCTTCCCCAGCTGCAGAATGCAGAGTAGCAAAGTACCCTACATGCTGTCTAGCATGAAATCGGTCTCTTTTTTTGACCTGGTGTAATTGTGCCTTAATTCATTTCAGCCAGTCAGTGCTTTTTATGTGAGGCATGTTTGGGTAAAAAGTTTCCCTGTGACTTTCATAATCACATCAAATTCCTGTGGACCTAAATGCACTGGTCGGGTCTTTGAAGAGTGTGAACCAGAAAACAAATGTGTAGTCCTGGGAGGTAAATCACGCTAAGTTTTAAAGGGGAAGGGCCAATCACCTTCAGGAATGATTTGCAATGTTTGGCACAAACATTGCAAATTATCACAATCAAGCTTACAAATTATAGTTGAATACCATCCCTCACTGTCTGCCACTGCATGAATCATCACTCATATACCACCCATTGGATCAATAGTTACCCTTGTCAATCCAAGCATGATGGTACACAATTTCCAATCGTCTTTGATGCAAACAAGACGGATTGGGCAGCATGGTAAATCAAATGTTCTGGGGAAGTCCTGCTAAGGGATGAAAAAAGGGATAGACACGGGATGGGTGCAGGCATTGTCTCTCCAATGTCCTTAAAGGGAATGTGGGAGGGTTCTTCACGGCACACTGGTCTGACTCCAATCCGGCCATGCAGGTGCCTAAAATGGTGAGACTGCATTAGTCAGTCAGACACAAGCAATCAAAATACATAATGTTTCATTAGCCATATCCACTTGTTTAGTTGTAAAACTGCTCAGCGATGGAAAATTCTATGGAGGCCCAGGCATACTCAGTCAAGGAAGCAGAGTTCATCCTCAAACTCAGGTGGTCCAGCCAGAAGTTACTTCTGGGCTTTAAGAGAATGGCTGAAATTTGTGCAGATTCTTCTGCAGGTAGGCAGTAAGAATATACTAGGGACTTATAAGGGGAAAAGTACCTTGTCAATTGGGTGCACCAATTCACATCACTTTCCACTCAAATGTCCCTTCTCATCGGTGTTTCCATGATTGCAGTGGCTACCTCAATGTCAGGCATAGGCTTGAGCTTAGTTTGAGGTGTGGACAATGATGCAGGTGTGCTGCCCAGAGTGCAGTGTGGCAGTCACACGACATTACCAGATAAAGGATTGGGCCAACACTCCAGTCGTGTGAAGCTGCTTCTTCGCAGTGGCTACTTTCTTGGCAGCACCTTTTTTGGGGGTCATCTTGAAGCTGTCAGGTGGCAGTGGCACTTAGCTGCACAAGCTGAAGGGATTGGAGGACAGAAGTGACATGTTATTGGGTGGTCACGCATTGCATGTGCAGACCTTCTGCCTGACAATACTGTGGGTGATGTCTTTTCTCTTGTTCACCCAAAAGAAATTTTGAAGAAACCATTAGTGAAACATGGCATTGTTGCAGTTTGAATTAGTACAGACAAAGACAATATAATTTAGTTTGGCTACTTAAGTTATAAATAAATAGTTAACAATACTGTGTATCCATTCCAAGGTCAAACCACATCAAAATAACATAATATTTCATTTACAATCAGGAAGGATAACAACAACACAGAGATGCACCTGTTTGCTTTATGTTAAGGAAAACACAGGTCCTAAGCTTAAGCAAAATCATACAGTAATGGTATATAGACCACAATAGGCTACTATATATTCTCTCCTTGTCCAGCCGGACAGGGAATTTATTAATCAGATCAAGTATTGAAGCTTCAGATACATTTGGCAACAAAACATTTCATTGCAGTAAGGCACAGTCCTGTACCGTACTGAGAAGGTAAGTGAAAAAATAGAAAGAAAGGTAGTAGAAGGAAAAAGTGCTTAAGGCAAAGAAAGTGAGTAATCAGGGCACTGTTTTGAATCAATATTATCAGTGTTTCCTAGAGTAACACATACACACATTAATGTACATTGGTTAAACGTATGTCTACTCAAAGGAGTCGACGTTTCGATCCCGTGCTCTAGTTATAAAGGCATCATCTTCAGGACTTTAACAATTAAATTGCCTGGTTTGAATAATATGTACGCCGCCGCCGAGGGTGAGGGCGTAGGGCGTAAGCGATTGATGTGCGCTATGAGCTTTGGCTCGATTCCTTTGGGAGCAGAGTTTGTCACGCTGATGCGTAGGCTCAGTGCAGTTGAGGACTGTTGGGTTATCCGTGGTATGACAGTCGTGGAGGCAACGTGGGCTAGATGACCTTCGTTGTACAGCGGTCGATTATTTTCAAAGATCTGCGGCAATTTAATTGTTAAAGTCCTGAAGATGATCCCTTTATAACTAGAGCATGGGATCGAAACGTCAACTCCTTTGAGTAGACATACGTTTAACCAATGTACATTAATGTGTGTATGTGTTACTCCAGGAAACACTGATAATATTGATTCAAAACAGTGCCCTGATTGCTCACTTTCTTTGTCTGAAGCACTTTTTCCTTCTACTACCTTTCTTTCTATTTTTTCACTTACCAGTACGATACAGGACTGTGCCTTACTGCAATGAAATGTTTTGTTGCCAAATGTATCTGAACCTTCAATACTTGATCTGATTAATAAATTCCCTGTCCGGCTGGACAAGGAAAGAATATATAGTAGCCTATTGTGGTCTATATAACATTACTGTATGATTTTGCTTAAGCTTAGGACCTGTGTTTTCCTTAACTTAACTGATACCCATGGTCCATAGCTACCTATTGGGTTCCCCTTGTTTATTTAAAAAAAAAAACTGTTTGCTTTATGTGCATCATCTTGAGAGACATGTGGTACTCAGGGAGGTGCAGGTAGAAATTGAATATTCCTTAGAATATGAATGCTGTTGTGTGGCTGGGTGCCTATGTCAGGAGGGTTAATGGAAGGAATAATTCTTTTTGAATTAAAAAAAATAATAAATAAACAAATGAAAATAAAATAAAAAATAAGCTAGGAAAAAAATGTTAACAAATATTTGACAAAAGAAAATAAATAAAAAATAATTGCTGATGTACTATGAGACTATGAGAAATTGTTTGGGACTTTGGCGGCAAGGAGGAGCTATGATCAACTATGCCTCAAGTATATTCTTAATCTGATATCAGAGAAATGAACACAAACAAAAAGGCTTAGGCCTCTCCTATCTGGAAAAATGTGGCTGTGCAAAATGGCCACCAGCCACATGGTCATCCAACAAAGAATGCATGCAGTCCTATGTCAAAAAGCACACTGGCTGGCTACACAAAATGGTCACTAGCCACATTGTCAAACAAGCAAGCAAAGAGGCATGGCCATGACAAAGAACACAAGCATGCCTATGGCAAAGAGCACACTGGCTGGCTACACTAAATGGCCACTGGCCACATGGTCAAACAACAACAGCAAGCAAGGAGCACAACAGAAAATGCATGCAGGCCTATAGCAAAAAGCACACTGGCTGCCTACAAAAAATGGTCACTGGCCAAATGAACACACAGGTCAGCAAGGAGGCATGGCAACCACACAAACACATGCCCACCTATAGCAAAGGTGCACTGGCTTGCTACACAAAATGGCCACTAGCCACATGGTCAAACAACAACAACCAGCAAGGAGGCATGGTCACAACAAAGTACACATGCAAGCCTATCGCAGAAGCACACTGGTTAGCTACATAAAATGGCCACCGGACACATGGTCAAACAGCAACATCAAGCAAGGAGGCATGAACAACAAAGAACCGATGTAGGCCTATGACAAAAAGCACACTAGATGGCAACACAAAATGGCGATTGGCCACATGGTCAAACAACAAGCAAGGAGGTAAGGAAAACAAAGAACGCATGCAGGCTTATGGAACCTGACAATACATTATGGACCCTGGCAACATGAAAAGTGAAACCGACACAAATGGGGGCCTATTTCAAGCACACTCACACACTGGCCAGACAAAGGGGGCATGGTAACACTGAATAAAACAGTATTAATTCAGCAATGCCAAAAACAAACATTAACTGAGCTGTAACATTTTACAACAACACACATCCTCCAAAGGTATCAAATATATATGACCCTACCTATACATTGTGTAAAATAAAAAAAACACATTTGTAATTTGAATCCAATGCCGTCACTGGCCTAAATGATGTTTCAATTTAACAGACACCACAGAAATATTTGTTTGATGCATCCATGACTAATACTGGGCCTTCAGACTGGCTGGCCCATTGGCAGATTAGGACACATAATGCAATAAATGGGTATTGCAAATTATACTGAACTGTGCAACATTTTTCCTTTACAAAAGAAGAAAGATTAAATGCAAAAAATGAACTAAGCCCCTACAGAAACTGCAGGCCGCCCACTGCAATACATTTTAAACACTGAAAAAAGGTACAAATAAATCCTAGTGCATGCTCTCTGTCAAACAAACAACATCCTTATACATTAGTTTTTGAACTAGCGTGTTTGCTCACAAAAACAAAGACCTTCATTCCAATGGTATATATGCAGCAGACAAAGCGAGTGATCCTTCTACCTCCAAATCCAAATGAAAAGTAACCAGGAGACGAGCAAAGTACTGGGATGCGCCTGATAGAAAGGAACAGGAAGTTGGAGTGACTGGGGCATTTCCACCTTTTTCCACTTAAAAACAACTTCAATTGGGCGTTGCAGAAAAATATGAACTCCAAATCGTCTTTTTTATTAGATTTAGCTGCTTCTCGAGAAGAGAATCTGCTCGAGGTGAAGTTGCAGTTGATTGTGCTTGCTACAACACAAAAAAGGTGCAGAAAATTGCTGGTGTGGCTGGAAATCACGAGAGCTCGCAAGATGCTGGCACATCTCACGTGTGCTCACGAGCACCAAGCAAGTCATGTTGTGATCACCAGTGTAGTGCAAAAACAAGACTGGAGCATGCCAGCGAAAAATTATTCCACCATGAGGCGGAAAGCAGAATTTATTGGGAACTCCAAATTCTCAGTGTAGCTCTAAGTTCTTCAGTTCTGCTAACTACGTGAGTGGAGAATTTTATGCCCAGGCATAATCCAATCGTGTTTCGTCTGAGACCCAAGATTCTTGAAAGCAGCATGTGTCCATGTCAACAAACTGCAGTCACTCACCATGTTCCAGTTTCAGTTTATTCCTAATACCTGCCAACTGGGAAAACTATGCAGCGGATCTATTAGTACATCTATACCGTCAGCATTTCTCACACTCTTGGCTCCTGGTTGTGTGAGGACTGTTAGTTGCTGTAGCTGTGGGTAAGAAGAACTTGCTAAGGGTATTGCTATCGAGCCTCACATTTACAAGCCACTGATCGATTGATCCTGGATGAGAAATCTTTTTTTATCACTTACAGGGTAAAAATGTACTTGCAGATTCACAGTTGAAGGCTTAAAGGTATGGCTTGCACCACTGAGATTTTTATGGTTACAGTACTTATTCCCTGCAACATATGCTACTACTGCTTAGTGTTTGCGGACTAGACTAGAAGTGTATATTATTTCCAGTGGCAGGGTGATCTTGTGTGCCCATATGAAGAATGTATTTATGTCCAACGTTAATAGTTGTGCAATTGTTGATGAGACCGATGTGGTCTGGGTTGATTCACCCTCCTCTGCCTCGGTCTTTTCCTGAAATTTTACTGTGAATATATCATCTGAGGTAAGGTGGGAAAGATCCAACAATGCCAGCTGAGACATTTTTCCTATTTAGAACATGTAATGTCCATGAAATTCCACATCATGATTATTAGATGTCTTGACTGTCTTCTTAGTAAATCTTATAACGTATTAACCTCTCCTGGAATATTTCTCCTAAAAGGTTTTCAATGTAGCCAATAACACATAGAAGCCATAGATAACTGCTTTCATTCCTAGTTAGCAGCATCGTGTTTCTGTAAGTTCAGTGTGAGTTGACTAATAATAGCTCAATTACTACATGTCACTGCTCAGTCAGACACATGTCGGTTTGTAGTTGCATGAGTATTCAATCTGCACTGCTGTAGCCCAGATTTGTTGACTGCCTTTTAATCAATTGTGGCTTGATTCACAAACTGTACTTTGTAGTATATTGTGTAGGACTTCAAATCATACTAGAAAGTGCTATTAACAAACAACATGAGGAATTTACGTCTCCGCTATGACGCTTTTCCTAAGTGTACAAAGTTGTCCACCTTGTCTGCTAGAGTTTCTGCATACTTAAGTATACGTTTTAGGAGTACATATGGGTGGCACACAGGGTAGTGGTGTTCAAAAGAGGCAGATTTACTCCAAAAGTGTCTAGGATTATGGAGGAGTAAAATGGGGTTAGGGCGTGTCAAATTGCAATTTAGGGAGAGCCTTCACCCACCTAGAAAAGAGTGAGACAATTACTATACTCTGGGATGGAGACTCATAACTTTTTTATTTGTGGTAAATTTAAACTCATTGCTTGTGAATACTGACAAATGATACATTTACAATGAAGTGTAAATTAATCAATACTGTAAACTACCTTTCTGATTCAAACTCTGGGAGTTTGGAACTGGTTTGTGTTACTGGTATCCACAGTGGACTTCTGCTTGTTGTTGTAGTATGTACTATCACCAGTTGGCATCCTCTTGTATGGATTTTACATATTGAACTATTGACTAGTCCTTTAATGTGATTTGAAGTCTATATGTGCATACATTGTTTATTCTTGCAGTCAAATACCTGACTGTCATTCCATATTTCCTTAGTAGTTACACTGCCTCTTCTTACTTCTTTTCTTTGTCACTACTCAATGTTCGTTCATCTAGAAATGTTCTTTGTGCCTTGGCTTTTTTTAGTATGTTTGTAGATTTAAATGAGATCAGGTGTTATATTCTAGCAGGTTGTTTTTAGTTTAATTGTTAGAAAATGTGTTAACTTGCGTCAAGCAGATGTTACATGGGTTGAGCTTGGGGATTCCAGTTCATCCACCCCTGTATTTTGATGTAAATCCATATTTACTAAAGTCAGCAAACATGGTTTCCCACCACAAGTATGCACCTACAGAAGGCTGACATAACAAGAAGAAATCTATTTAATTCTCCACAGTACTTCCTCTTTGCATGTGTGCTGCCTTCTTCAGCACACATGCAAAGATGAATACTTCTCTAAAAGTGTTTTTGTGCAGAAACGTGGAGCAGCGTAATTTTGACTCCACCCTTTTATGTGCCATATATATCTATACATGGTCTCATGTGTTTGTTTGATTTATTATCATTGATGCATTTTCCAATCCCATGCCATGCCTAGGCATGGCATGGGATTGGAAAATAAAAGAAGAAACTGTGGAAGAGCCTTGAGACTGATTTGACATCATTGAAAAATATTTTTTTACTCTAAGAGACTTTGTACTATTGTGATATGTTGAGTGCTGCAGTATTATATTGTTAGTAAGGTATACCTAATCGACTGATTGGGTGGTGGGAAGCGAGGTGCTATCTTCCCCATTCTGCATGCACCAGTACGTTTGAGAAATATGTATTTATAGATACTTTTAGTGTATTCTCTCTAGAGCGCCAGGGAATTCCTCAGCACCTAAAAAGACTTATTTGATCCCACATAATTGCATCCAGTTGAGACGGGTCATTAGAAAGTAGGTTTGATTCCCTGTTGTGCTTGTCGCATTTCAAAACATTTCAATACTGACGTATCTGTAACTCCTTGCGACATGATCCGTCATACATTAAACATGACGCATCAGGAATGTCGCAAGGAGTGCGCAGTGAAAAGTGACGCATCGCTGTTTTCACGCAGCGATGCGTCACTTTTCATAAATGAGGCCCCAGGAATTTATTAAAACCTTTCTTTTTTTTTTAACACTGTATACATTCTGCCCTTAGATGCATTTCCACGCTACGAGGAGCATAACCTCAGCAGTATTTTCAACACCTTCCTTTGGGATGCTTGCTTCTTTGCCACAGCTTCTACTTCCCTGTGAGTATTTTGAAAAATGAAGCGATTTGTAAGAACTCCTTATGACCATTAAAATGAATTATCACCATTACATTAAAAAAGAGACTATAGTAGTCAAAATTGCGTGAAATGGATAATCTAATGATGTAAATGTGGTGTTGCTGTCTAAAAGTGCTTTGGATGGAATTTTATTTCAAAATAATGTGTTTATTGCTAATTAGTTATTGATGTGTGCCGCTTCTGATGCGATATTGATGAATAACAACAATATAATAAATAATATGTGGTGCTCGTCTCATCTATCAGTCCTTTCAGCTAACTGCATGAAGTCATATACCTCCCACTAACGATCACACCGAACTCCTGCTTCTTGAATTGACCATAAAAAGACCTCGAGCAAATGCAAGCGATATCATTGTTTTCTACCTTGCTTCAGTATTACAAACATTACATGTATTATATGTTTATATATTTACATTTTTATATATTTTAGGAGTAGGATGACGTTTTTATAGGGGCATGGGGTGAGTCGTTTTTTTATGTATTCAAATGTTTATTTAAATGTAATTATATAAATATGTTTTTGTTTAATTATTTGTTTATAGTACTTTAATTTTATTTATGTTTTGTGAGGGAATAATTATACATTTATATTTCGTTTTTTATGGGTATCTAGGTTTCTTGAGACAAGGGTGGAAGGGTGGAATGTATTTTATAATATATTGTATTCATATTTTTGTAAATGTTAATAAATATATATTTTCAGGATTAAATCAGTTTTTATTGAGTTTTGAAACAAGTGACCTAATCACTTGCCTAAATGCATAGACCAGCGAGGACAAGATAGGAAGTCAGACGTATGAAGGGGGTGATGGCAAGAAGTTCAAACCAGAAAAGAGGGGGGAGGAATGTGGTGAATAGGCAAGAGTTCAGAGAGACGTTTAGATGTACTCACAAAGTGATGTCCAAGGAGTTATCTCACAGTCCCACTCCACTTTGTAGAAGAAGAATTATGCTGTATTCTTTGCATCCACGATAAGGCAAAGCACCATTAGGTACTTTGGACAAAAAAAAAACGGAAAGTGGTGGACAAGAATTTCAGACAGGAGCCCCATGTCTTTTCACATTTCGGAATGGTGTGCTCCACTATGGCCATCAGCTTCTCTGTACTGAGTAAATCCCAGAATATATGTAACCAGTCAGTGTGTGTGGAGGTATAATGTTTTTGCCCCATTTTGATAGCAGAACTTGTTTTGCCGCTAAAGGTATGGCTTTTCCCTTCATTGAACATAAAGAATATGTGTGTGCATTGGGGAGACCCAGAAGGAAATAACTAGGAAAATGGGGCAGCTCAGTATTAAACATCTGATCAATGTATGCAAGGATGTCAGCCCAGTAGTGGTGTAACTTGGGAAAGTGTCACAATAGATGAGAGAGTGTGCCTAAGTGGTTGCAGTGGTCCCACTCCTCCACTTTGAAATGTATGTGGGTGTATAATTCCAATGATGAGTGACCGTGAGAAGTGTCTCCCAACCAGGAGCACTGCATATGGAGATGTGAGAACGCTGTAGGACATCAGACTAAGTTTTTGCGGATTGGCGAAGCAGTAGGTCTAGGGATAGTGTTCAGGAAGGCATAGAAATCAGTAACAATACAGTGGTCATCCTGCCTAGATATAAGCCAGCACTCAAATAAGGTGAGTGGTCTACTCGAACGAGGGCTTATCGACAGGCTGGTCACCCAGGTTTGGATTTCTGTGTACTGCCATCACTCTGAATCAGGTAAAACAAACTTCTTTTGTATCTGGGAATTCCAGCAGGCCCTGGATGTCTAAGAAATCACCTATTCTTTTGCAGGTCTTGCCAACGAGAGAATAATGTACCATGAAGTGCTGGGGGGAAATCAAAAATCCATATAATTGGTGTAAGCAGTGAAATGGGGTTAGAGAGTTGCCTAGCAAGGTTAAGGTTATCACACACCCCAATTATGGCACTAACTACTGGGGAGATGTACACGCCATGGTGGACAATGTTTCCGTAGGAGCCATGGAGTCTTCTTGATATGGATTCCAGCCACTGCCTAATACGGAAGACACCAGTGTTTCTCTGTGGTCGGGTGCTGACATTCCATTAAGAACCTCAACTGTGCCACCTGATAAAAGTGTATCAAGTGTGGGACGCCCAACCCTCCAACAGTCATCAGCAAATATGTGTGCTCTCTTGCCATCCTGGGGTGCTTACCTCTCCAGATAAAAGCCTCAATTAGTTGTTGTAATTTTTGTAAGACTTGAGGGGGTTGGAGAGGCAGCGCTTGCATGAGGTGGTGTGTTTGGGGTGGTGGCAGCTCCCTGTTACTCCCGCTTTGCTTATGGCCATACCAGTTTGAACAGCGGTGATTTGAAGACTGTTTGTTCGTTTTTAGCATAAAAATATTGTTTATTTTTTAATCCATTTTAAATCTGCCTAACCATCTTTTGTTGTACAGGTGCATCGCGGACGAGCTCTGACTCACCCGTTTATCTTGGCAAGCCTCTCCTGGCCCCTTTTCACCGCGGCTGGTGTTACTGTGGTGGTGAGGGTGGGCGGCCATCTTGAGAGGAGTCCCTCTCCCCAGCAGAACTGGTGGCAGCGTTCTAGCTGGGGGAGAGAGGACACAGCATAAATTCAGCCGAGGCTGATAGTCTTTGCGGTGTGTTTGGGGTGGTGGCAGCTCCCTGTTACTCCCGCTTTGCTCATGGCCATACCAGTTTGAACAGCGGTGATTTGAAGACTGTTTGTTCGTTTTTAGCATAAAAATATTGTTTCTTTTTTAATCACTTTTAAATCTGCCTAACCATCTTTTGTTGTACAGGTGCATCGCGGGCAAGCTCTGACTCACCCGTTTATCTTGGCAAGCCTCTCCTGGCCCCTTTTCACCGCGGCTGGTGTTACGGTGGTGGTGAGGGCGGGCGGCCATCTTGAGAGGAGTCCCTCTCCCCAGCAGAACTGGTGGCAGCGTTCTAGCTGGGGGAGAGAGGACACGGCATAAAATTAGCATGCCTGCAACAGCGCGCAGCGGTCGCGCATGGCGGGCGCGCCTTAGGTGCGCCGAAGATAAGCCAAAGGTCAGCCCGTCTGCGCCCGTCCGCGCCTCGGACGTGTCGGACGCTAGGCGGGCTGGCATGCAGGCACAGACCTCGACTATAACTAATATTAGTTATACACGATCGTCTTTGATGTCCTTACGCCCATCACTAGATAAAGGTTTGCCATGTGTTACTATTGATCCTGTAAGGCTCAGCTCTTGCTCGGCCTGCGGTTTTGCATGAGGTATCAATAATGTCACTTCACTTAATTCTAGCTGCAATGTAGCTTCTATTTCAGCAGCCCTAATAAATGCGCGATCAATGTGCAAACATGCTTCAGAAACCTTTGCTTTGTTGGAAGATGGTACTTTGGACCTGCTATTTATTACGGAAACTTGGCTGGACGGTTCGAGTGCTCCAGACATCGAACTAGCCATTCCAAGAGGGTTTAAGATCCGAAGGAAGGATAGGGTTAGTGGTAGAGGTGGAGGGCTAGCAATTATTTTTAGAGAATCTTGGGTGCTTAATGTGGAAGATTCAGATAATCCCGCGGATGGCGAGATTGTGAATTTTTCATTAATTTTGTCCCCTCATTTCACATTGGGTGACTCCCTCATTTACCGTCCCCCGGGCCCCTCGGGACAGTTTCTTAAAGCTCTTTTGGAGACTCTCATTCCCAGAGCAGTACGATTTTCTCATTTTTTACTGCTCGGTGACTTAAACATTCATGTAGATTGTCAGGAACGTCAGGAAAGTAAGCTCCTATCCGACTCCTTTGACCTGGCCTCTCTTACCCAATGGGTCTCCTCCCCTACTCATTCAGGCGGCCATATTTTAGACGTCATCTGTTCTACCTTTTCGCTGAAGGTTGAGGCCCCCCAAATACTCACTTGGACTGATCACCAGCTTATTAGATTTTCATGGTCGGCCTTGAAAGATTCACCTAAACCCTCCATGAATACGCGCCCCCCAAAAATCAATGTAGGCAATTTCTCTGCTTGGCTTGATCAGAATAGGCCCTTTTTGGGAGGAGAATTAGATTCTGCTGTGCAGATCTTTGACAGGTGGATTCGAGCGGCCTTGTCTGTCTCATCGAAGGTGACTGACCCTGGTAGAAGTAGGACGACTCCCTCACAACCATGGTATTCGCCCCATCTACGCACTAGTAAACTAGTCTGCAAAAAACTGGAGCGAGCTTGGAGGGTGGCTTATTGCCCACAAGCAAAGGTAGCTTATCGCTCCGCTCAGCGTGAATACTATGCCAATATCAAACTGGCAAAAACTGAATATAACTGAATATAACTATTTAAGAATTGAGAGGGCGAATAACAACAGCCGCAAAATGTTTTCTATAGTAAAAAGTTTCCTTTCTCCATGTGCCGAACAAATTTCGATCAAACCCTCTACTGAATGGTGCGAAAGTCTCTCCTCCTTTTTCTTGACAAAAATCGCTAAAATTCAGCAAAGTCTTAGAGCTACTGGTGGGGGGAGTTGGACTGCTGACAATGTTGGATCTAATGTTGAACCCACGCACACCATGGAGAGCTTTGCTCCACCCTCTGTGGAAGATAACTTAGTGGCAATTAAATCGTTAAAATCTGGTGCCCCTGGTGATACCTGCCCGGCCAGGGTGTTGGCCGAAGTGGCAGAAGTAGTGGCACCTGAGGTTTCTCAAATAATGGGCCTATCTTTTACATCAGCCAGGGTTCCTAACGAATGGAAACAGGCTAATCTGCTTCCCTTGTTAAAAAAGGCAGGTGCAGATCCAACTGTGCCTAGCAACTACAGACCCATATCTCTACTCCCAGCTATGGCAAAAATTGGGGAGAAACCTGCATTTGCTCAGCTGAATGCCTTTGTAGAATCCTCGGAGGTCTTACATCCTGCCCAGTCTGGCTTCCGTGCAGCTTATAGCACTGAGTCGGCGTTGGTGGAGATTACTGAGGCTATTCGGGAGTGTTTGGACAGTGGGGGCAGAGCGGCTCTGATTTTATTGGACCTCTCTGCCGCGTTTGATACTGTCCCACACTCACTCCTCCTGACTCGCTTGGCTGAGATTGGTGTATTGGGTTCAGCACTGGAATGGGTGAAATCTTTTTTATCGGACAGGTCTCAGCAGGTTTGGATCCCACCTTTTTCATCCTCAATTAGACCCCTCACTACCGGGGTTCCTCAAGGTTCTACATTGAGTCCCCTGCTTTTTAATATATATCTTACCCCTCTTATTGTGCTGGCCGAACAAATGGGAGCAAAAATCATAGCGTATGCAGATGATACGCAGCTTTTATTTACCTGGCAGGATGCAGCAACTAATACAGAGGTTGTCCGCTCGTGCCTCTCCGCTGTGTTTAACTGGTTAGCAGTGGCACAGCTGAAGTGCAACGAAGACAAGACGGAAATTTTGCTGTATGGCCAATTCCTGCCCAATTTTAGAGAACTCTTGTGGCCGCCTGATTTTCCCCAGCCAGGCTCAGCTACTATCGCTGCCAAGAATTTGGGAGTCTGGTTCGGAGAGGATCTGAGATTCGAGGCACACATAAAAAAACTTACAGCGGTGTGCTTAGGATCTCTTAAAGCCATGAGAAAGTTCTTCCCTTATCTGCCATCATCAGCAAGAGAGTCGGTTGCGAGGGCTTTAATTTTATCTCGGCTTGACTACGCCAACTCTCTTTTTAGCAGTACTCCAGCCTTCTTAGTCGCCCGACTGCAGATTATCCAAAATGCGACGGCACGGTTGCTGTGTGAAATTCCAAGTAGAGAAAGCGTGCGAGCACACTTAAAGGAACTTCATTGGCTGCCGATTGTCCAAAGGATAACTTTTAAAATCCTTACCTTAGCATTTAAGGCAGTCAATGATATGGGGCCATCCTATCTGAGAAAAAGATTCAGCCGCTATGTCCCCACTCGGCCTCTACGTTCAGCTGACTGTAATTTCCTGAGTGTGCCCCGCTTTCAGCGAGTACGCCTGGGAGGCTACTCGCTTGCTGTTGTCGCAGCTCGGACTTGGAACTCTCTTCCCCTGTCCCTGAGATCGATTGAAAATGTTGTCTCTTTTAAAAAAGCACTAAAAACTCATCTTTTTAGAACTGCCTATTAGTCTTACTATTCCTTTCAGACGGCCACTTGCTTGTTTTTCTTTTTCGCACCAGGATACTCTGGTAGTAATGGAGCGCGCTATAAAACAACTAAATAAATGAGGTACAAGATATTGGGAAGTAAAGACATTTTAGTAACAGCAATTATTCCCAGCTAAGAAATAGGTCCCCGGTGCCATGATTAGACGATGGATCAAACCATATCCAATAAAGACCCAAAAGAATAGTACACAGTATTTTCTGGGTGTGGAAAGTACCTGAATGCCTAAGTAAAGGATTCCCTGTGTCACTCAGGGGAATGGGAAAAGCATTGCTAAGTGCATTTGGTCAGTGTGGGGAATAGTGAGCTTGACAGCATGGGATTTTCATGTGTTTACCTCCACCATGTATAAATCAAACATGAGAGGCGACAGAGGACACCCCTGCTGCATCCCCCTAGAGATAGAGACGGGACGGGACAGCAATCCAATAACTGGAATGGAAGCTACAGGGTCTGAGTAACTAGAGCACATCCATTTGTGAAAGCGTGGTCACAGGCCTATTGCTTCGAGAACAGAGCTCAAAAAGGGCCAGTGGACTCAATCAATCAATTTCTCAGCGTCAATTGATATTAATAGAGTGTGGATATATGGAAGCATCTGGTTTTGTCAATAAAATGTATCAAGCACTTAGTATTATCACTGCAAATGCGCCCTGGTATAAAACTGGACTGATTCGGATCTATCAGACCAGGCTTATACTGTCCTAGTCTAGTGGCTAAAATACGTGTAAAAATCTTCGCACCCACGTTTAATAAAGATTTGGGGCAGTATGAGATGCAGTATTGGGTATCTTTCCCAGGCTTAGGAAAGACTGTGAGAATAGCTGATTTTATAGTATCCATCAGGGATCCTTGGGATCTAATAGAATTGTACATCCTAGCGCCAGCTGTGTGGTAAATATTTTAATAAAACGCAGCAGTGAACCTATCATAGCCAGGTGTCTTATCAGGTTTAATCCTCCCTATAGCCAAACACCTCTTGGACTGTAATGTCTTCGTCCAAGAAAAAGTCCACTATGTCAGGAAATTTAGTTAGGGGTGTCTGTGCTGAGTATGGGGTGGTATCTCAAGGGAGTAGTCGGTCAGTGGTTTACAATGCAGTGTAAAAGCAACCAAATTCAGCTGCGATCTCTTCATCGTGTCGCACTGTGCATTTAGAAGGGTCTTTTTTTTCAGCCATCTGTTGGTGGTGGTGGTGAGTCTGCGCACTTAAATGATGAGTCAGGAGTCAAACAGCTTTATTGCCCCCAACATATTATTTCTGCTACGTGCGGAGACGTGCATACTCTGCTGCATCCATATGCAGGGCCTTGAGTAGTTTCCTTGCTTTCGTAAGCTGTTTTTGCACCTTATGTGAGCCAGACTCTCTATGAGGCTCCTCCAACATCTTTACCTGAGCCTCCAGAGTGGAGCACTGGCTCTTCCTAACTTTGTTAAGTTTCACAGCCACTGCTATGTAGGCCCCTCTCTCTACAGCCTTAAGCACTTCCCATAGTAATGCCACCAGGGTATGTGGAGTGTTATGGCAGGTACCCTTGAATTATCCCCTGCTCCTCTTTGGCTGTGGGTTCATAGGACACCAACTTAGCGTTAAGGCACCACAGCTGTGATCTCGTGCAACTTATGGGCAAGTGTAATGTAACTGTAATTGAAGAATGGTCCAATAGGGCTGCCACTCACTTATCAGTTTGGGTAACTACTGGTAGAAAGGGGGTGATGACAAAGAAATAATTGATTCTGGCAAACGTTTGGTATGCCGCAGAGAAAAGGAATAGGTTTGGGATTCAGAGATCTCTGCACATCCTCCAGATCCGTCTCAGTGAGCCATTGAAGACCCTGTGGAGTGTACACCCCTGCGGATCCTGCCCACTACAGTGAGCAGTCCAGGTGGACATCAGGGACTAAATTAAAGACTCCAACATTCAAAATATTAGCATAGGGAGAGGTAAGGACATTCCTGAAAGCTTGGCAGATAAAAGACTCTTGATGGTAATTGGGAGCATACAAGCAAGCTACTGTGAAGGTATGGTGATGGAGAGAGACTCGCAGGGAAAGCAAGTGACACTTGATTTCTGAATGCACTTGAAGGACCTGTCCATGAAAATGTGTGGCCAAAAGTATTGCCTCCACCACTTTCTTTCAGTGTCCAGAGGAGAAGTGTTGCCAGTTGAACCATTATGATCTCATGCGGACTCAGTCTCTTCTGAGGAGATGTGTCTCTTGAAGAAGGCACAAGTCACGTTAGGAGGCCTTCAGCTGTGACAATAATAACAGTCATTTGCCTGGAGCATTGAGGACCCAACATTAAGGTAAAGCACCTTTACCATGCATATTAAGGGTAGGGCAAGCCATGGTTATCCTCAAGGGATGAGCTAATAGGTGTGCAACAATTGGTGTTGAGTGGTGTGGAGGTGAGCTATGTGATCGTGTAATCTGTGGGCATCGTAGATTCTAATAAGGGGAGAAATAAAGAGTGATAATTGCATCAACAGGTGAAGAACAATGTATCTTAGAGACAGTGACCATGTCATTGACCAAATGCGTCTCAAGATGAAAAATAGTTTGGCGGGAGCAGTAGCTCCGCCGCACCCAGAACAGAAACAGTACTACATCTCAAAACCAGTGCGTTGATCACCAGGATAGGAAAGGTGAATCACTCCAAGTACCCATGAGGCTGCAGTACAAGTTGTGAAATCCATCTGACACAAATGCTGCAAGTTTCTTACTCACTCTGTTGCTAGTTCTGAAGACGTCCTGTGGTGCATAAGTTGTTGCAGGAGGGCTGGCTACTCCTT
Organism: Lissotriton vulgaris; assembly: GCF_964263255.1. Taxonomy (NCBI): domain Eukaryota; kingdom Metazoa; phylum Chordata; class Amphibia; order Caudata; family Salamandridae; genus Lissotriton; species Lissotriton vulgaris. The sequence goes on from NC_141696.1 coordinate 306,338,100, forward strand.
GAGACTCTCTCCTCCTGATGGTTTACTAAGCTTCTTGTGGTTCTGATATTTGGACTTTCATGAGTAGCTGGGTGACTTTAAAGGGGGGGCGTGCATTGCAACTGCCAGGGGTCACATCTCTCCTGATCAATCCCCAAGATCGACACCGACTCATGTAGAGTACAGACTAAGGGGTTGATTAGGATCGCGGACGGAAACGTGTTCCGTCCGCCGAGGAAGGTGGCAAGATACTCCGGACCTGTCCGCGGAAAAACCGCAATAGCGATTAGGATCAAATTTGATAGAAACGCCGATCGGGGCGGACGGAGCACAACAATCTCCGTCCGCGGCGGTCGAAGTACACCTGAGGCCGCGGCAGGCGGACGGAACCGAAAGAACACCGACCGCCGCGTACGCACATGACCAGGAAAACAACCACTTCCCCCGCGATACCTGCGTAGTGTCCGTGTCCGCAATTAGGATAACTCCGCAAGTACCCCGGTAGCCACCGCGATCCACGTCCGCGGCGGTACCAATGCTACGAGAAACCGTGCTCCACAGCGGAAGTCCAACACGAACAACATCCCTACAGTCAAACCAATGCCATACATTGCGACAGAATTTATCACCAAACACAGGAAAAAGAACGACCACCCACCTGACACATCTAAACCAATCACAAGACACAATGACCCACCCCCAAGATCCGCATAATGCACACCTGGCAACACACCCACCTATCACCTGACTGCCAATAACCATTCAGACAGGGCCAAGACACAGACTATAAATTAACTCCCACCCACTCCAGAAATCCTCTGCATCACAGCATAGCTGCTAGCAGGAGACACCACTTAGCCAACAGCAAACACAGATATCATACACATAACCCACACCCAAACACACCCACTACACAAAGACCCAGCACACCATCCCTAAACACCACACACCAGCACCTCCCAATTCACACAAACACACACCCCGAGCACCATGGCACCAAAAAAACCCCCTAAATTCACTGACACCGAGTTAAAGGTTATGGTAGATGAGATAATACGTGTAGAACCCCACATATTTGGGGCCCTAGTGCAGCAGACCAGCATAGCTAGGAAAAACAGCATGTGGGACCGGATTGTAACCAGGGTCAATGCCTCCGGGACTGTCCCGAGGACGAAGCAGGAAATTCAGAGGTGGTGGCATGACCTCAAGACCCGAGTGAAATCCATCAGAGCCAAGAACTATCTCTGGGCCAATCACACAGGCGGTGGAACCCCCCCGGAGCCCTTACCGTACACCGAGTGGGAGGAGAAGGTGCTGACCATCCTGCACCCTGAGAGCCTTGATGGACTTGAGGAGGGAGAAGAGGCTGGTAAGTACCAACCAAGCACCACAAGCACAACAACACGGTGTGCCTCACACAACTCTGAAGACACATCTCCCAGACCCCAACCCATGCATGCAGTCCACATACTCACCAACATCTAAACCATTCCAACAGGCCCCCATGTCCATAGGGAGGCCGGTGGTGGTGGGTGAGGTGTGCTAGAGGTCACTAGACCAACTCCCAACAGGCCCCCATGTCCATAGGGAAGGTGGTGGTGGTGGGTGGGGTGTGTGAGGGGACGGAACTACAACTCCCAACAGGCCCACATGTCCATAGGGAGGGTGGTGGTGGTGGGTGGGGTGTGTGAGAGGTCACTAGACCAACTCCCAACAGGCCCACATGTCCATAGGGAGGGTGGTGGTGGTGGGTGGGGTGTGTGAGGGGACGGAACTACAACTCCCAACAGGCCCCCATGTCCATAGGGAGGCCGGTGGTGGTGTGTGGGGTGTGTGAGAGGTCACTAGACCAACCCCCAACAGGCCCACATGTCCATAGGGAGGCCGGTGGTGGTGGGTGGGGTGTGCTAGAGGTCACTAGACCAACTCCCAACAGGCCCACATGTCCATAGGGAGGGTGGTGGTGGTGGGTGGGGTGTGTGAGGGGACGGAACTACAACTCCCAACAGGCCCACATGTCCATAGGGAGGGTGGTTGTGGTGGGTGGGGTGTGTGAGGGGACGGAACTACAACTCCCAACAGGCCCCCATGTCCATAGGGAGGGTGGTGGTGGTGGGTGGGGTGTGTGAGGGGACGGAACTACAACTCCCAACAGGCCCACATGTCCATAGGGAGGGTGATGGTGGTGGGTGGGGTGTGTGAGAGGTCACTAGACCAACTCCCAACAGGCCCACATGTCCATAGGGAGGGTGGTGGTGGTGGGTGGGGTGTGTGAGGGGACGGAACTACAACTCCCAACAGGCCCCCATGTCCATAGGGAAGCCGGTGGTGGTGTGTGGGGTGTGTGAGAGGTCACTAGACCAACCCCCAACAGGCCCACATGTCCATAGGGAGGCCGGTGGTGGTGGGTGGGGTGCTAGAGGTCACTAGACCAACTCCCAACAGGCCCACATGTCCATAGGGAGGGTGGTGGTCGTGGGTGGGGTGTGTGAGGGGACGGAACTACAACTCCCAACAGGCCCACATGTCCATAGGGAGGGTGGTGGTGGTGGGTGGGGTGTGTGAGAGGTCACTAGACCAACCCCCAACAGGCCCACATGTCCATAGGGAGGCCGGTGGTGGTGGGTGGGGTGTGCTAGAGGTCACTAGACCAACTCCCAACAGGCCCACATGTCCATAGGGAGGGTGGTGGTGGTGGGTGGGGTGTGTGAGGGGACGGAACTACAACTCCCAACAGGCCCACATGTCCATAGGGAGGGTGGTGGTGGTGGGTGGGGTGTGTGAGGGGACGGAACTACAACTCCCAACAGGCCTACATGTCCGTAGGGAGGGTGGTGGTGGTGGGTGGGGTGTGTGCCAGTGCCGACTGAATTGCCCAAAAAAATAAAATGACACGTAATGGCCACATGACTCATCCTCACATTTTTGTTTGCAGGGGATCCTAATCTGACAGCTGGAATTAACACCCGGCCTCCAGCCTCGCCACACTCAGAAGTCTCAGGGGACGATTGGCCAGCCACCTCCGGGGCTGAGGATGGTGCCGGCTCAAGCAGGCAGCCAGGGACATCTGGCTCCCAGGTCACACCTGCACCAACTACTACGGCCTCTGCCATTTCCACAACACCAGCCACTGTGACCTGCACAGCCACCTCCAGCACCACCTCCACCACCACTACTACCACCACTTCTGCCCCTTCCACCCTGCCCAACCCACCGCCCAACGCCGGGCCAGCGCCATCCCAGCCACGCAGGGAGAGTGTGAGGCAAAGCAGAGATGCAAGGCCAGATCCGGCAGGCAGGAGCACAGCACAAAGTCGGCATGATGAAACAACTACACCCAATGCCGTGCAACAGTCTCTAGAAGCACTAGCCAGGGTGGAGGAAAACTATCTACGTGGCCAGGCACAGGCAGACCAGGCCCACCAGGACTTTGTTGAGAACACTGCAATGTTGGGGGCCATCGAGAAGTGGCTTGGCCAACTAGTGGACATATTTACCATGTCTAATACCATGTGGATGCCATGGATATCCGCCAACACCACCCTCCCCACACCCCCTCAAACAACGCCAACGCCACCGCCACCTTTACCTGCGCCACTGGCGGCGGATGTGGTACCTGATCAGCCTGCGCCCCCAGCTGACTCCGTCCCGACACAAAGACGGAGGGGCCGTCCGAGGCTGGAAGTGGGCGAGAGCAGTGTTGAAGCTCCTTCCACACGCTCCAAGAGGAGCCGACAATGACTTTTACAGTACCTGAGCCTGCCATTCACCCTGCCAATTATCCGGTCCCACCTGGCACAGGCCTGCTGCACTAGGCAGACACCACCCTATGTGGTGTCAGCACGGACATTTCATCTGCCATAACCTTTAACTCTCACTCCCCCACCCCTTCACTCATTTGTAAATATGCACCTACACCTATGCAAAATCTGTAAATAAATTGCACTTACTCACTCAATGATGTGTTGCCTCCATGTTTATTCACATGATTGCATCAGAAACAGACGTAACCAGGTTCAGGGATCCAACTGGTAAAGAATCATGCCGCAAGGGAGTGACCTAGGGAAACATAGAAACCGCAAAGACACATTAGGAAACACGATCACACTCATCCCAACACACTGCAGTGCAACATTCAACAAACCACACACATCACAACAGGAATGGATGACACTACACACATCATGGAGACGTGCATGTACTCATAAATGAAGAGACACACACACATGCATACATCCCATAGCAGAACACATAGATGATGCCCAACACAATGAGATAAGACCAGCAAACCTACACAGGGCATACACAAGCAGCACAAGAGGAGCACACTCACAATCAAGGGAAGTAGCGATCAATGAGCTGGCGCCTCTGGTCCACACCTTCCTCCTCACCACTATCCTCATCAGTCGACATGTGTGGGTCGGGAGGGCGAGGAACTTGCTGTTCATCTGGGTCCAAGAGCAGTTCAATGTTATTGCGCACAGCCAGGTTGTGGAGCATGCAGCAGGCAATCACGATCTTGCATACTTTGCCTGGTGAGTAAGGCAGGGCCCCTCCAGTCTTATCCAGGCACCGAAACCTAGACTTAAGCAGGCCAAATGTTCGTTCTACCACTCGACGTGTCCTTCCATGGGCATCATTGTATCGCATTTCTCCCGCTGTAGTTGGATTGCGTATGGGACTCAGCAGCCAAGGCCTGTTTGGGTAAGCCGAGTCGCCTGTGTTGGTAGAAATAAGAGAGAGAGAGAGAGAAACATCACAACCTGAATATGTGGGCACACCATTCCACACAGATATTACTCCTGTCACCACAGCATACTCACCAACAAGCCACGCTTGTGCCGGACGCAGATTTGCCATCAGTTGGGGGACAATGCTGCTCCGCATGATGTGGGCGTCATGTGCAGAGCCAGGAAATCTTGCACACACATGTGAGATTATGTTGTCGGCCTGGCACACCACCTGCACGTTGAGGGAATGGAAGTGCTTCCGATTCCTAAACACCTGCTCACGTGCCCGTGGTGGAATGATCGCAATATGCGTGCCATCAATGGAACCCACAACGTGTGGTATGCGACCCAGTGCATAGAAGTCTGCCTTGACCGCTGCCAACTCTGCCGCCTGTGGGAAATGAATGTAGTCATGCTTGTACAGCATCATGGCTGTCAGTACATCCTGAAGTACCGTGCTGAACATGGCCTGTGACATTCCCCCGGCATGTCCTACTGTGTACTGAAATGTGCCTGTTGCAAAAAAATTGAGTGCCGCCATCACCTTTTGCGTGGGTGTAATGGAACCTGGATAGGTTCTTCGCGGTTGCAGGTGAGGAGACAATTGGTTCACAAGCTCCAGCAATCGACGTCGATCCAGCCTGAATTTCCTGATCACCTCCTCGTCCACCATATCCTCCAGCACAGTGTATGGGCGATGGACATTTTGAGCCCTCCTGTGTGGGAGTAAATGGAATGGGAGTCAATACACATACAACGCATGTCTGTGCAACTCACTCACATGTCATCGCACTCTATCCAACATGTAATAGGCAGTGTTTAATTAGCATATGTGTGACATCTCTGATTGTCACTACAACATGGATTGACGTAGCAACAATGTGCATCCACTAGCTACATGATGTGTTGCAACATGTGCAATGCACTTTGTCTCACCTCAACATTACTGCCAACAAGACATGTGACATGACCCACGTGTGTATGCGCAACATGACATACACACATGCAAGTGCATGCACACAAACGAAAATATACACACACACCATTTCTTGATGCACCAATGGCAACACCAATAATGGTGACCAAACGGACATCACATGCATGGTGACACAATAGGCAACATGCATGCACTGAACACAAGTGAACCCCCACCATAGTCAATATCACACATATACCACTCACTGACAACTGAATCACAATGTGCCGATACATCCGGGATCTACTGTGTAGATGTGAGGTACGATAAACTTGTGTAGGGAAATAACCGATGTCGACATGCACATGTGATCGACATTTGTGGCACACCGATGGCCATGGTATGGACACACATGGGATAGTACATGACATGTGGAGTCACGCAATCACGCACACAACCGTCATCATGCAGCTGCAGACAATGGAACAAGGTGCATCATCAGCTGACATGCAATCATTGACCCCGCCATGGCGGTGCACTGCTTCTGTGGTTTACGTCTGGGCATACGCAGCCCGCGTTCAACATTCCCAGTGTCTGCATGTGCACGGTCCGTCACGCTCACACATCGGCAAGTGCATGTGCCAGACTCCGGGACGGATGCTTCATTTGCAACAAAGTTCGATCACTGGCGCCACCATGGCGGGGCACGTATTCGGCGGGCGAGGTGCAGGCCAACACATCCATAAGCTGATGTCAATGCACATGGCAGGTCATGACCCCCCTTACAGTGACATTGCATCAGCCAGCCTACACCGGCTGGCCCAGCCCTGCCCATGACCACCGTGTCGGCCATGTCAACTACCGCCGTTTCAGGCCCCGTCCACTACCGCCGTGCCAGGCCCTGCCCAGGACCGTCGTGCCGGCCATGTCAACTACCACCGTTTCAGGCCCCGTCCACTACCGCCGTGCCAGGCCCTGCCCAGGACCGCCGTGCCGGCCATGTCAACTACTGCCGTTTCAGGCCCCGTCCACTACCGCCGTGCCCTGGCGGGGCCTGAAACGGCGGTAGTTGACATGGCCGGCACGGCGGTCATGGGCAGGGCCTGGCACGGCGGTAGTGGACGGGGCCTGAAACGGCGGTAGTTGACATGGCCGGCACGGCGGTCATGGGCAGGGCCTGGCACGGCGGTAGTGGACGGGGCCTGAAACGGCGGTAGTTGACATGGCCAGCACAGCGGTCATGGGCAGGGCCTGGCACGGCGGTGGTGGACAGGGCCTGAAACGGCGGTAGTTGACATGGCCGGCACGGCGGTCATGGGCAGGGCCTGGCACGGCGGTAGTGGACGGGGCCTGAAACGGCAGTAGTTGACATGGCCGGCACGGCGGTCATGGGCAGGGCTGGGCCGGCCGGTGTAGGTTGGCTGATGCAATGTCACTATAAGGGGGGTCATGACCTGCCATGTGCATTGACATCAGCTTATGGATGTGTTGGCCTGCACCTCCCCCGCCGAATACGTGCCCCGCCATGGTGGCGCCAGTGATCGAACTTTGTTGCAAATGAAGCATCCGTCCCGGAGTCTAGCACATGCACTTGCCGGTGTGTGAGCGTGACGGTCTGTGCACGTGCAGCCAATGGGAGGTGTTAACATGGGCCAATAGAAAGTACCGTATGCTGTGCACCGCAACACCAGGGCCAATCATTGGCCCTTTTCCAAACACGCTTCCAGGGCTGACCAATGGCTGGCGCCGTATGCCACTGAAATGGCCACAGGGCCCTATATATGTGTGATGTGCAAAAGCATACATTCTACGATGACCACCGACTGCTGCCTGTGACCATCACCTCCACCTGCTGCTGCGTCGCTGACCACCGACTGCTGCCTGTGACCATCACCTCCACCTGCTGCTGCGGAGCTGACCACCGACTGCTGCCTGTGACCATCACCTCCACCTGCTGCTGCGGAGCTGACCACTGACTGCTGCCTGTGACCATCACCTCCACCTGCTGCTGCGGAGCTGACCACCGACTGCTGCCTGTGACCATCACCTCCACCTGCTGCTGCGGAGCTGACCACCGACTGCCGCTCTAGTGCCATACTCCGTGACCTTGGCATGTCGAGAGTCAAAGAGATCCGGTCTTGTCCCTTCACCGCCGCGGAGCTGGATGTCCTCGTGGACGGTGTGCTCCGCAACTACGGACGCCTGTACGGCGCACCCGGACAGGTGGTAAGTGCAGTGGGGGATAAGTTGTTGTGCATGAGTTGTTCCATGACACCTGGGCTCTGGAATCTTGGCGGTATGATGTGGGACCAACAAATGAGTCGAAATGTGCATGGCTGCAGAGAGAAATGTGTTGCCCCTATCTGTGTGACTGGCCAACTGTCCACTGACTTGCACCCTTTTGTCTCCCATCATGGTAGGTCAAGCTGCATCTTCGCAAGGACGTGTGGAGGAGCATTGCACGTGATGTACGAGCAGTGGGGGTGTCCAATAGACAACATACACACTGCCACAAACGCTGGGACAACATTTCCAGGCTGAGCAAGAATGTAGCGGAAGTGACACTAGGGATGATTCCAAGAACGGCACGTCTGGCCCGACGCTCAATGACCCCTCTCATGTACCGTATCATAGCTGTGACGCATCCTGACCTGTCCGAGCGGTTGCGTGTGGATGAACAGCAATGTGGCGGTAAGCATACTGTCAGTGTATGTTGCTTGTGAGTGCAATGCATGTATTGTTGCCCACACACATTAGTGACTTCCGTGTATCGTGTGGCTTGTTCCAATGGCATGTTGGTGACATTGGCACAGTAAAATGTCACTTCCCGGTGCGGCATGTTGAGACGCCACTCGCTAAGCACTTGAGTGTTCATGCACATGCTGTAGTGCTCCGTCACCCCTTGGCAAGACTGGTGTGCAGATGTAGTTGCTCATGCCCAGTCTGCATGCTGTACATGTAGTACGGCCAACGCCACTTAATTCCTGTGAGGATGACTGGTTGGGGTGGGCCGTGTGCAGGTTGGGGGATCGATGGACATTGTCATCAGTGGCTTTAGGGATTCCGTAGCAGTACTGTATGTGAGTGTGCCCATGACTTACACCCATTTCCTGTGCATTTCAGCTTTGTCAGAGAGCACTCAGCCACAGACGGAGGAGATGATAGAAGGCAATGCATCCGTATCAGACGTCGCGCACACGCAGACTGATACAGAAGGGGCCAGCGCCGGAGAGGGGGACAGGACCGTCCCGGAGGACTCGCATGTGGAGACAACATCGTCATCATCTTCCGACAGTGTTGGTGAGTCAGCACTGTTGTCACAGACTGGGAGTGGGCAATCAACACCTTCGGTCGGGACACAGAACACAGGGCCCACCCTGCCGCCAACTGCACCATGTACTGTTCGTGCACGCAGGATTAGGGGGAGCAGAGTGGCGTTCGGTGTCGGCACCGCTGCCCCAGCCTCGGTGAGCCAAAATGCTCTTTGTGCAGAGGCTGTTGATCTGCTGCGACAGCTGTGTGTGGGGCAGACCAATATGATAAATGCTTTCCAAGACCATGATAGGAAGTTGGGGCAGGTGGTGGCTTTCATGGAAGGTATGCATGGTGATCTGGCTGGTGTACACAGGACAGTGCAGTCATTGGCTAACAGTGTGTCGTCTGCCATTGTACAGTCGCATGGACTGGGTGGTACTTCTGTTCCACCATCTACAACACTGGATGTCTCAGGGGGGAGTGAATATTCTGACCAGGACTCTAATACAGGTTATTGCACTAGAAGCAGCGTCAGCCAGCACGTCAAGGCACGGAGGCCTCAGACCCCATCTCCTAGGTCAGCTAAATCTGTTCACAAAGACAACGTCAGATACAGTGGAGTACACACATGTGAACCAAAAGAGGGGTTGGGTGGAATGGCTACACATGCTGCACAGGCATCCCACACACAAGGTACTCCCAAGGCAAGCCTTACTCCCAGTTCCATTGACACTACCTTGGACAAGGACATTCAGAAGACGAAGGCATCTCTTGAGAGCTCGGACACTCCCAGTGCTAGGGAGACTAGGAAGGAAGGAGCCACTCCCAAGGGCAGGGAGACTAGGAAGGAAGGAGACACTCCCAAGGGCAGGGAGACTAGGAAGGAAGGAGACACTGCCAAGGCCAGGGAGACTAGGAAGGAAGGAGCTTCTACCAAGGGCAGGGAGACTAGGAAGGAAGGAGCCACTCCCAAGGGCAGGGAGACTAGGAAGGAAGGAGCTTCTACCAAGGGCAGGGAGACTAGGAAGGAAGGAGCTTCTACCAAGGGCAGGGAGACTAGGAAGGAAGGAGACACTCCCAAGGGCAGGGAGACTAGGAAGGAAGGAGACACTGCCAAGGGCAGGGAGACTAGGTAGGAAGGAGCCACTCCCAAGGGCAGGGAGACTAGGAAGGAAGGAGCCACTCCCAAGGGCAGGGAGACTAGGAAGGAAGGAGCTTCTACCAAGGGCAGGGACAAGGACAGTCACAAGACAAACACACCTAAGAAGAGCACGGACACTCCCAGGGGCAGGGACACACACAGGGAGAAGGTGTGTCCTGGGGATATGTACACCACAGACGACAAGTCTGCTGCCTGGAACAGGGCACCATCCAGGGAACAGAGAAAGTCCGCAGACAACATTCCTCCTACGGAAATGGAACATCCAAGGGCCAAGGCATCTCCCATGGAAAGTGGCGCTGTCAAGGACAGGCATACATCACCCATTGATGTACTGAGGCTGCTGTTTTCTGGGAAACGGAATACAGATGTCTCCGCAGTGGAGTCACCCCTTACCTCCACTCCCATCAGGGCCCGTCAGGAGCGGATGGAGGTGGACCCTGTAGTAGCATCCCCCATGACACATGTTGCAGAGGCCAGAAGGCAGCCACACAGCAAACAACAAGCAGGCTCCAGCACGTCCCCAGAGAGCATTCCCCCGCCAGCAGATGCAACTCCCATGGTGGGTGATATTTCTTCTCAGTCCGGCCCACTTGCCAGTCCTGTCCTGTCCGGGGTGCAGTCACATGTCCACAAGAAACGTAGACACACAGCATTGACACATGCCCAATCCGATGTCGGCCAATTGCAACTATGCCCCGCTCCGAGAGCCACCCTGCCTCCTGGACCATACAGCCCTGTGGCTCTTCATTTCAGTGGTCCCAGTGGCGCCGCTGCAGTTGACTCGCATGTGTCAGGTAGTGGCACTGTATCAGTTGAGCCCTGGTGCTGGCAGTGTATCTGGGTCTATGGGGCATGTGTCATTCACTCGGGCTGTGGCTGTGTCTCACACTCATGTATCAGGTGCTGGCAGTGTATCTGGGTCTATGGGGCATGTGTCATTCACTCGGGCTGTGGCTGTGTCTCACACTCCTATATCAGGTGCTGGCAGTGTATCTGGGTCTATGGGCCATGTGTCATTCACTCGGGCTGTGGCTGTGTCTCACACTCCTGTATCAGGTGCTGGCAGTGTATCTGGGTCTATGGGGCATGTGTCATTCACTCGGGCTGTGGCTGTGTCTCACACTCCTGTATCAGGTGCTGGCAGTGTATTTGGGTCTATGGGCCATGTGTCATTCACTCGGGCTGTGGCTGTGTCTCACACTCCTGTATCAGGTGCTGGCAGTGTATCTGGGTCTATGGGCCATGTGTCAGTCACTCGGGCTGTGGCTGTGTCTCACACTCATGTATCAGGTGCTGGCAGTGTATCTGGGTCTGTGGCTCACGTGTCAGTCACTACATCTGTGGCTGTGTGTCACACTCCGGTTTCTGGTGCTGCCAGTCTGTCCGATGCGGGTACTTCACGCAATCCACCTGATAGTGTGATGTAAGTTGCTGTTGTATGCCCTCTGATGTACCTGCTCTGGTGTCCACACTGCCCTGTTGCTATTCTCATACTGATGTATGCCCTCTGATGTACTGCCTCTGATGTACCTGCTCTGGTGTCCACACTGCCCTGTTGCTGTTCCCATACTGATGTTTGCCCTCTGATGTACTGCCTCTGATGTACCTGCTCTGATGTCCACACTGCCCTGTTGCTATTCTCATACTGATGTATGCCCTCTGATGTACTGCCTCAGATGTACCTGCTCTGGTGTCCACACTGCCCTGTTGCTGTTTTCATACTGATGTATGCTCTCTGATGTACCTGCTCTGGTGTCCACGCTGCCCTGTTGCTGTTCTCATACTGATGTTTGCCCTCTGATGTACCTGCTCTGGTGTCCACACTGCCCTGTTGCTATTCTCATACTAATGTATGCCCTCTGATGTACTGCCTCTGATGTACCTGCTCTGGTGTCCACACTGCCCTGTTGATATTCTCATACTGATGTATGCCCTCTCATGTATGCCCTCTGATGTACCTGCTCTGGTGTCCACACTGCCCAGTTGCTATTCTCATACTAATGTATGCCCTCTGATGTACTGCCTCTGATGTACCTGCTCTGGTGTCCACACTCCCCTGTTGATATTCTCATACTGATGTTTGCCCTCTGATGTACTGCCTCTGATGTACCTGCTCTGGTGTCCACACTGCCCTGTTGCTATTCTCATACTGATGTATGCCCTCTCATATACTGCCTCTGATGTACCTGCTCTGGTGTCCACACTGCCCTGTTGCTGTTTTCATACTGATGTATGCCCTCTGATGTACCTGCTTTGGTGTCCACACTGCCCTGTTGCTGTTCTCATACTGATGTTTGCTCTCTGATGTACCGGCTCTGGTGTCCACACTGCCCTGTTGCTATTCTCATACTGATGTATGCCCTCTCATGTGCTGCCGCTGATGTAGCTGTTCGATGCCATGGACTGGTGATGCACCTGGCCCCTCACATGTGCTGCCTCTGATGTACCTGCTCTGGTGTCCACACTGCCCTGTTGCTATTCTCATACTGATGTATGCCCTCTGATGTACCTGTTCTGGTGTCCACACTGCCCTGTTGCTGTTCTCATACTGATGTTTGCCCTCTGATGTACTGCCTCTGATGTACCTGCTCTGGTGTCCACACTGCCCTGTTGCTATTCTCATACTGATGTATGCCCTCTGATGTACTGCCTCTGATGTACCTGCTCTGGTGTCCACACTGCCCTGTTGATATTCTCATACTGATGTATGCCCTCTGATGTACCTGCTCTGGTGTCCACACTGCCCTGTTGCTATTCTCATACTAATGTATGCCCTCTGATGTACTGCCTCTGATGTACCTGCTCTGGTGTCCACACTGCCCTGTTGATATTCTCATACTGATGTATGCCCTCTCATGTACTGCCTCTGATGTACCTGCTCTGGTGTCCACACTGCCCTGTTGCTGTTTTCATACTGATGTATGCCCTCTGATGTACCTGCTCTGGTGTCCACACTGCCCTGTTGCTGTTCTCATACTGATGTTTGCCCTCTGATGTACCTGCTCTGGTGTCCACACTGCCCTGTTGCTATTCTCATACTGATGTATGCCCTCTGATGTACTGCCTCTGATGTACCTGCTCTGGTGTCCACACTGCCCAGTTGCCATTCTCATACTGATGTACTGCATCTGATGTACCTGCTCTGGTGTCCACACTGCCCTTTTGCTGTTCTCATACTGATGTACTGCATCTGATGTACCTGCTCTGGTGTCCACACTGCCCCGTTGCTGTTCTCATACTGATGTTTGCCCTCTGATGTACTGCCTCTGATGTACCTGCTCTGGTGTCCACACTGCCCTGTTGCTGTTTTCATACTGATGTATGCCCTCTGATGTACTGCCTCTGATGTACCTGCTCTGGTGTCCACACTGCCCTGTTGCTGTTCTCATACTGATGTTTGCCCTCTGATGTACCTGCTCTGGTGTCCTCACTGCCCTGTTGCTATTCTCATACTGATGTATGCCCTCTGATGTACTGCCTCTGATGTACCTGCTCTGGTGTCCACACTGCCCTGTTGCTATTCTCATACTGATGTATGTCCTCTGAAGTACTGCCTCTGATGTACCTGCTCTGGTGTCCACACTGCCCTGTTGCTATTCTCATACTGATGTATGCCCTCTGATGTACCTGCTCTGGTGTCCACACTGCCCTGTTGCTATTCTCATACTGATGTATGCCCTCTGATGTACTGCCTCTGATTTACCTGCTCTGGTGTCCACACTGCCCTGTTGATATTCTCATACTGATGTATGCCCTCTGATGTACCTGCTTTGGTGTCCACACTGCCCTGTTGCTATCCTCATACTAATGTATACCCTCTGATGTACTGCCTCTGATGTAGCTGCTCTGGTGTCCACACTGCCCTGTTGATATTCTCATACTGATGTATGCCCTCTCATGTACTGCCTCTGATGTACCTGCTCTGGTGTTCACACTGCCCTGTTGCTATTCTCATACTGATGTATGCCCTCTGATGTACTGCCTCTGATGTACCTGCTCTGGTGTCCACACTGCCCAGTTGCTTTTCTCATACTGATGTACTGCATCTGATGTACCTGCTCTGGTGTCCACACTGCCCTGTTGCTGTTCTCATACTGATGTACTGCATCTGATGTACCTGCTCTGGTGTCCACACTGCCCTGTTGCTGTCCTCATACTGATATTTGCCCTCTGATGTACTGCCTCTGATGTACCTGCTCTGGTGTCCACACTGCCCTGTTGCTGTTTTCATACTGATGTATGCCCTCTGATGTACCTGCTCTGGTGTCCACACTGCCCTGTTGCTGTTCTCATACTGATGTTTGCCCTCTGATGTACCTGCTCTGGTGTCCACACTGCCCTGTTGCTATTCTCATACTGATGTATGCCCTCTCATGTGCTGCCTCTGATGTAGCTGTTCGATGCCATGGACTGTTGATGCACCTGGCCCCTCTCATGTGCTGCCTCTGATGAAGCTGTTCGTTGCCATGGACTGTTGATGCACCTGGCCCCTCTCATGTGCTGCCTCTGATGTAGCTGTTCGATGCCATGGACTGTTGATGCACCGAGCCCCTCGCATGTGCTGCCTCTGATGTAGCTGTTCGATGCCATGGACTGTTGATGCACCTGGCCCCTCTCATGTGCTGCCTCTGATGTAGCTGTTCGTTGCCATGGACTGTTGATGCACCTGGCCCCTCTCATGTGCTGGCTCTGATGTAGCTGTTCGATGCCATGGATTGTTGATGCACCTAGCCCCTCTCATGTACTGCCTCTGATGTACCTGCTCTGGTGTCCACACTGCCCTGTTGCTATTCTCATACTGATGTACTGCATCTGATGTACCTGCTCTGGTGTCCACACTGCCCTGTTGCTGTTCTCATACTGATGTTTGCCCTCTGATGTACTGCCTCTGATGTACCTGCTCTGGTGTCCACACTGCCCTGTTGCTATTCTCATACTGATGTACTACATCTGATGTACCTGCTCTGGTGTCCAGACTGCCCTGTTGCTGTTCTCATACTGATGTATGCCCTCTGATGTACCTGCTCTGGTGTCCACACTGCCCTGTTGCTGTTCTCATACTGATGTTTGCCCTCTGATGTACCTGCTCTGGTGTCCACACTGCCCTGTTGCTGTTCTCATACTGATGTACTGCATCTGATGTACCTGCTCTGGTGTCCACACTGCCCTGTTGCTGTTTTCATACTGATGTATGCCCTCTGATGTACCTGCTCTGGTGTCCACACTGCCCATGCTCGAGCCTAGACTGTGATGTTACCCCGATTATGCGTAAATAAAATTGACAATCATGTGTCGTGGATTGTCGGAGTCATTCTTGCGTGTGTGATGGTGGTGTGCATTTGTATTTACTTCAAGGCAGTGGGTTCAGATACATGTCACTCCCCCTACCTGGGTCATGACCCTTGGAGGCGCTGCCCTACACACGAATCAGTGGTTTCCGGGACATGTCACTCCCCCCTCCCTACGTCACGGACCTTGCAGGTACTCCTCTCCAGACAGCGAATGGTTTGTAGCCTACCTGCGTCGTCCTCGATGGTGGGCCAAGACTAGGACGTGGTGGATCGCGAAGAGTATCGGGTAAGCGTGTAGTGCAGGGTCCATGTCGGCGAGCGGCTTGTGGTGGGTATGGCCGCTGTGGGGCATCCGCAATGTTCAGGCAGGTTGTTTTTCCGCAGCGCTTTTATGTGTATTTTCCGCCATCTTGATTTGGAGGACGGTCCTAGACGTCAGTCCGTACGGCGGAGTCTCTGGATAGGTTACGTCCGCCGCGTGGTTGGGTGTGGTAGTGCGGCGGACCGTGATCTACCGCCGCGGACGGATTTTGGCCCATATTTCCTATCCTGATTTGGCGGACGGAGTGTCCGCGACGGGCGGACGGAGAATAGGCATGTCCCGCATGCTCCGGGGCTGCGGAGGCACTTCCGTCCGCCATCCTAATGAGCCCCTAAATGTGTTGCTCCCTCCCAGGTGAAGATGAGATGAAACAGGTGCCCCCAGTTGTAACTATCCTCTTCTTCTCAAAAGAGGGAGGTCACCAGATTTAAGGTTCTGTGCTGCTGCAATGTGTTGAATGAGAGGTCTTGATAGGCCCACATTTTTGTCCCCCCAAAAGTGACATGATTTTAGTTGCGTCTCACCGTTGTGATTACTTCCTCCTGTTGGTAGTTATGCAGTCATGTTAAGATGCCTTGTGGGTCCCAAGGCCCCCAGATGGACAAGCAGCTTGATGCGTGCAATCCATAATAAGCTCTTTCTCAGCTAGGTCTGGGACAATATGGCAAAAGAGCCTAAACACATAGTCCTCCAGCCTGCCCCCCATCTGCCTGCAGTGGGACCCCTTTTGTTCTAAAGTTAAACCTACGGGACCTGTTCTCCAAATCTTCCTAGTAGTAGTTGAGGTCAGCGTTCTGGTCCTGAAGTTCAAGTATCTGGCTCCAGCAGGCTTAAAGCTCCGCATCTCTGGTGCCGCTACCCTGCTGTAGTGTTTCCACTCCCTGTACCAATTCTCCCATCTCATGGTGGAGTTGCCTGACTGCCACTTCCGTCTTCAGGGCTGCTATATCTTCAAGTAATGCATGAAAGAGGGATTCCCTGAAACCGCCCATGGCTGTGGCATCCTCCCCACTGTGGGTCCGCACGATGACAGGGGGACTAGCAGGGGGAGCCAGGACGCATTGGCAAGTTCTGTCCGCTTGGATAGATTTTTGGACAGCAAGCCTTTGATAGTGGGGTACCTCCTGTTACGCGGCATCGCCATATTCTCTGTGTGCTGAACAGCCATTTGCATGTGACACTATCAGCTTCAAATGGTGGCAAGAAAAATGGGTGGTTTCGGGATTCTTCAGGTGTCCCACTCCGCAGTGACAGTCTTCCAGATCCCAACCAATTCCGGAAGGGCACACCACCACACCCACCCAAGACTCCAGTAGGGCCAGCCTAGCCAGGTCCTGATCAAAGTATGACCGGGCCACCAGTGTAGGGGTGGCCACACATGTGGTGGGGGCAGCCAACTCCAGCCTTGGTTCAGCCACATCAGCATAGACCATAGTTGTGATCCCTGTTAGGTCCCAGGAACAGCAGAGAGGGTGGGAGCTGTCTCTAGGCCCAATGAGTCAGAGCCTCTGCTGTGTAACTCAGCGTCGCAGACCCAGCGGGTGGACACAACTCCCGTCTTCCATTGCTGAGGCCACAGATAGGAGCCTCCTCACCAAAAAGCCCTCAATACTGGAGACAGGTCCCAAGAATCTGTCCAGTGAGATGGTGCAGTTCTGTGCCCATGATTGTCCCCCTATGGTCTGTTCCAGCTCTGCTGGCCTCAGTAATCTGTGAGCTGGGTCTTGTCAACCCTGTGACTACCTCTCCACCCCTAGTGTCCCTCTTGCAGTCTGCATGTCTACTTAGGCCTCACTTGTCTGCGAGTCGGCCATGCCATCTTCATGATCACCAATGCATGTCAGCAGGCACTGCTTCTGCAGCATATCTGAATCTCTATTCGTAGTTTTTCTTGTAGATTGGGCCCTACTCCTTTCCACTCCATCTGCTCAGTCAGATGCGCTTAGTAGGCCACCACCTTTCTCCTCGGACTCCTCCACCCGGTCCGGCACCCCTCAGCTCACATGCAATTTGCCTCCCCAGCGGCTTCACCTCCATTGTCCGGCCTGGGGCTAACCAGCCTCCGATGGAGGGTCTATGGTCGTCGCTACCAACAGAGAGGGCTCTGGTCAGCCCGTGGCTTGTTATTGCACCCAATAGAGGATCAGTGAGTTTTGACCACACCAGCTGCCAGAGCCGACATCTGAATCATTTTGTCCACCATAAGCGTGGAAGGGTATACTCATATGTGAGTCCCTTGCTCATTGCACCATCAGGATTCAAGCAAGCCGGGCCGACGACGGCTGAAATGCCAGAAACCGGTCCCCGGTAGCTTGTTTCCTTCCCAGTATAAGAATTGGCTTGGTAGTTTGCTTTGCCCTGTTCCCATCATGCACTGGGACAGGAACATACTAATTTGCATATAGCCAGGTTCTGAGCTGGGATGGTGCAGTGAGCTAAAAAACGGTGATGGATCAAGCCATGATCTTTGGACTGGGTAAGAGTGGTCTGCTTAATTCAGACACTCTGTTCATCACCACCCCCTTTTCTGAATCATTTTAGTCCACCATAAGCGTGGAAGGGTATACTCAGATGTGAGTCCCTTGCTCATTGCACCATCAGGATTCAAGCAAGCCGGGCCGACGACGGCTGAAATGCCAGAAACCGGTCCCCGGTAGCTTGTTTCCTTCCCAGTATAAGAATTGGCTTGGTAGTTTGGTTTGCCCTGTTTCCATCATGCACTGGGACAGACACAGACTAATTTGCATATAGCCAGGTTCTGAGCTGGGATGGTGCAGTGAGCTAAAAAACTGTGATGGATCAAGCCCTGATCTTTGGACTGGGTAAGAGTGGTCTGCTTAATTCAGACACTCTGTTCATCACCACCCCCTTTTCTGAATCATTTTAGTCCACCATAAGCGTGGAAGGGTATACTCAGATGTGAGTCCCTTGCTCATTGCACCATCAGGATTCAAGCAAGCCGGGCCGACGACGGCTGAAATGCCAGAAACCGGTCCCCGGTAGCTTGTTTCCTTCCCAGTATAAGAATTGGCTTGGTAGTTTGGTTTGCCCTGTTCCCATCATGCACTGGGACAGGAACAGACTAATTTGCATATAGCCAGGTTCTGAGCTGGGATGGTGCAGTGAGCTAAAAAACGGTGATGGATCAAGCCCTGATCTTTGGACTGGGTAAGATTGGTCTGCTTAATTCAGACACTCTGTTCATCACCACCCCCTTTTCTGAATCATTTTGTCCACCATAAGCCTGGAAGGGTATACTCAGATGTGAGTCCCTTGCTCATTGCACCATCAGGATTCAAGCAAGCCGGGCCGACGACGGCTGAAATGCCAGAAACCGGTCCCCGGTAGCTTGTTTCCTTCCCAGTATAAGAATTGGCTTGGTAGTTTGGTTTGCCCTGTTCCCATCATGCACTGGGACAGGAACAGACTATTTTGCATATAGCCAGGTTCTGAGCTGGGATGGTGCAGTGAGCTAAAAAAACGGTGATGGATCAAGCCCTGATCTTTGGACTGGGTAAGAGTGGTCTGCTTAATTCAGACACTCTGTTCATCACCACCCCCTTTTCTGAATCATTTTGTCCACCATAAGCGTGGAAGGGTATACTCAGATGTGAGTCCCTTGCTCATTGCACCATCAGGATTCAAGCAAGCCGGGCCGACGACGGCTGAAATGCCAGAAACCTGTCCCTGGTAGCTTGTTTCCTTCCCAGTATAAGAATTGGCTTGGTAGTTTGGTTTGCTCTGTTCCCATCATGCACTGGGACAGGAACAGACTAATTTGCATATAGCCAGGTTCTGAGCTGGGATGGTGCAGTGAGCTAAAAAACGGTGATGGATCAAGCCCTGATCTTTGGACTGGGTAAGAGTGGTCTGCTTAATTCAGACACTCTGTTCATCACCACCCCCTTTTCTGAATCATTTTGTCCACCATAAGCGTGGAAGGGTATACTCAGATGTGAGTCCCTTGCTCATTGCACCATCAGGATTCAAGCAAGCCGGGCCGACGACGGCTGAAATGCCTGAAACCGGTCCGCTGTAGCTTGTTTCCTTCCCAGTATAAGAATTGGCTTGGTAGTTTGGTTTGCCCTGTTCCCATCATGCACTGGGACAGGAACAGACTAATTTGCATATAGCCAGGTTCTGAGCTGGGATGGTGCAGTGAGCTAAAAAACGGTGATGGATCAAGCCCTGATCCTTGGACTGTGTAAGAGTGGTCTGCTTAATTCAGACACTCTGTTCATCACCACCCCCTTTTCTGGAGCCAACATCATGGCGCCAATTTCACGGCACCATTCCTCACTCTGCAACCAGGCAATTCAAGTGGTCTGCAATAAGGATGGGCTATCTGGCACTCTCCCCCAAACACTGTCTTTGAGTTCCGCCACTGCCAGGCCGACCCGATGTCCTTTATCCACAGATAACCCAAAAGGTGTGACAGAGCTCCGCATACAAGCTCCTACACAGGCACCATCTTGGACACGCCCCAAAAAATATATTGTTGAATACATTTTTTTTACTACTATTTAATTTTGGTATTATTTCAACTAATTGTTATATTTTTTATGTCTCTAAATGAAAGGTTTCATAATGTTAGCATTTTACATTTTTTATGAAATGTTAGAAATATTTTGAATTAAATGTTACATTTCTGTTATGACATTATTTGTTATTGAAATATTGTGTACGTTTTTATTTACATTTTAATGGTTTATATCGTTTTTAATTAATGGTAGATTAAAAATTTTTAATTATTTCAAAGTTTTCAATTTTTTGTTTTCGTTTTAATGTAGATATTAGTTTTTGTATTTTTTATTATTTTAAAATGAAATAAATAATACTTCCTTACAATATTTATCAATTCATTATATTATGTTTGCTTTTATTAGATTTAACTTTTCTTCAGTTGTATGGTTGGTTTCTTAAATTCACTGACCATCAACAACATTCTCCGACAGTGCCTATGTTTCTTGTTGTTCACCCTTGGTAATAAGCAGATTTTCTAAGTTATCTTTGGTGTTAGTTTCCATTTCATGGGGGTTAGCAAGTTAATGTAATTGTGTAAATATTAGCCTAGTCCATATTATGGGGCAGATAGTTCAAACAGCGAGGGTTTCTTCCTTTGTTTTATTGCTTCATATAATGATTAAACATCAGAACTCAAGAGCCACAAATCGTCCATTTGACCTAAAATGAGCCTACTGATATTAAGTGGGAAATACCCAACTTCTGTGGGCACTGAAGATGCTATCTATTTTATGGGTTGTATATATTCATATCAAAGAACATGATGACAAAATTGTAGTGACGTGTTTATATCAGTAGTGACTCTTACTAACTATTTCTGGTATTTCCACCATCATTATCCCTATATCAAAGAGAGTAGCTAGTGTATCTAACGTTGCTTTTTTACTTTGTACACTGAATGATATTGGAGAATCTTTGTTCAGGTAACTCTCCATTGTGTTTGTTGTAAAAATTGGTTACGAAGGAAATTTTCTCCATTGTGGCCAAAAAAATTCTGGCCAGTACTAACCCTGCCAAGACGATCTTCTCTATGCTGAAGAGCATGAAGAGCGGAGGCACCACGGGGACTCCTTCGATCTCCTCAGATCAGCAGTGTACTGAGTTGGCCTTGTACTTTGTGAATAAAGTCGATAAGATTTATCAGGGTCTAGCCACCCCTATTTGGCCCCCGGTGGTGGTGGACCCGGGTACTTTTTATTTCATAGGGGTTAACACCCTGTCATTTTTTCCTCCGCTGTCTCAGTTGGAGTTTAAGGCACTCTGCTCAAAGATCAAATCAGGTTCACCAGCGGATCCACTGACGACTGTTCACTTTCATCAGTTCCACTCTCTTCATTTTCCGCTGGACTTCAACCTGGTTAATCTCCCTTTGGCCTCAGCGTCTGTACCGAGGGCCTGGAAACATGCCAAGGTTATTCCTCTGCTTAAAAAACCCTCGTTGGACCCTGCAGAGCCAGCTAACTACCGCCCGATTTCCCAATTGCCGTTCTTGGCAAAGGTGGCAGAATCGCATGTGAATTCCATTCTATCCAAGTTTTCGGAGCAGAATGCCATCTTTGACACATCCCAACATGGCTTCCGTGCCCGCCATAGCACTGAGTCTGCTCTACTGGTAGTCATGGAGAACATTCGGGCGAACTTGGATGTCGGGGACTCAGCGGCCTTGGTCCTTTTGGACCTAAGTGCCGCTTTTGACACCGTCTCCCATGCGATACTCTTAAACCGCCTGCAGGAAATAGGCATTAGGGACATGGTTCTGGAGTGGCTCCGGTCTTTTCTGGAGGGAAGGTCCTTCCAATTTCACGTCCCTCCTTTCCATTCTCAAGAGCTCGCCTTACGCCAGGGTGGACCGCAGGGTTCAGTGTTAAGCCCCCTATTGTTCAACATCTACGACCAGCCTTTGACTGTGTTGGCGAAGGAAAGGGGTCTGTCACTGGTATCATACTCTGATGACATTCAGCTAGTGATCGCTTTTTCGAAGAAAAGCTGCACCAACTTGATCAAGTTCAAAGAGGACCTCTCTGCGATTGCGGACTGGATAGCGACGAACTGCTTACAGCTTAACACCGGCAAGTCTGAGATCTTGCTGTTTGGGAAAGACCAGGAGTTGTGGTCCGAGATTTATTGGCCGGACCTCCTGAAACCCGCCCCCTCGCCCAAGGAGACAGTGAAAAACCTAGGCATTTGGTTTGACAATGGCCTAGCATTTGACGCCCAATCCAAAGCAGTGTGTAAAAGAAGGGCCCCCGCAAGGAGAGCGTGTTATATGCAATACACACTAGCATTAAATAACAACCATTAATCAAGAGATATAAATCAGATGAATGACAGGTATTGTCCTTTATTTAACAATACCGAATTACAATCAATATAGAAAATTTCATCTCTAGTCAATAACCCCAATAGGAAAAGGAAAGGAGTGAAGGGAAGGGTGTGCTCAGGGCAGTGTCAAATCAGGAGAAAAGTAAACACAGTCATAAAGAATTATGAGTTATAACAGTCTGTAATTCAAAGTAAAAACAAATCTGATACAAAAGGCCTAAATTATTAAAGGCATCCTTTAAGAAACTGTTATATGGCAGACATTCAACGGACACATCCACAATTCCAAATGTTCAGGGGCAAGTGCCGGAGGTCTGAGGAGAAAGAGGCGTCGACGTTTCGACCCCTAGCCGTAGGCTACATTAAATCCTTATACGGGGTCTTCATCAGGACGTGTGCAGGACGGGGAAGGATGGGTAGGGGCAATTCTATCTGTGAAATTTAAAAACAGAAATCAGAATAATATTTAAAATGTCGTCATCTTACTCGACATTATGACCATTACATTCATTCTAAACCAATTGCCATGGGGTCTGTGCCAAGAGCGGCTTCAGAACATGGAATGTGAGTAAGACCAAACCGATGGTCAAGGTCAAACTCACCGATATTTTTCAATACAGAGGAAAGGTTAACCCGTATGGTATAAACCGAACTAAAAGGGACTGTACTGTCTGAGCAAAAGCAGAGTGTGGAGGTCACGTAGCAAGGCTTGTCCCAAAACAAAGGCCAAGGTTATGATCCTAATAGCTAATACTCAAAGGGTTATTGTCTCTAGATTAAGAAGAGATCATATAGCTCACTTATTACTTACAATGGACACACAGGTGAGTAGCGCTGTTCAACTTGGCATTGAAGGCGTCGTGAGTGGTGACAACGTTATAGGTCACTACGAGATAAAAAGAAAGTATGAGTGTCCTGCCACACCCAATATTGCAACTAATGAGTACTCAGTTTAATTGGCATACCTCTGGAATGTTTAGAAGCCAAAATTGTTTTGGCATCGTGCTAGAAAATAATTCTCAATTAGCCAATTCCGTCTATGACGCAGGCCAATTATTGTCTATGGGTTTAAAGAAAGATCAGTTAGATCAGACAATGCATTCAGCAGACCCATACAGTGCAGTATTACATATGGTACAAGGGTGAGAGACGTAGTGCAGCTCGGCACCGTGAGCGTCGTAATTGGTGACAAATTGGTAGGTCACTATAAAGTAACAATTTAATAAAAACGTATTGGTGACAAACCACAAATTACTTACAACTAAAAAACTCAAAAAGGGCATACCTTCGAACTGATTAGAAGGCTAGTTTGTTAGGGCATCATACTGAGTGAATTTACACGTGAAATAACCATTTCCTTGTTAAACAAACTTCAAACGTTGGTTGAATCAGGCGCTCAAGTTTACACGCGCAAGCTGTAATTTGGAAAACTGCTCCTGTGACAGAATCCTGAATGGAAAAAGCCATCTAATAATTGGTTCCATTCAGTAAAAATTGGTGGAGTACGAGTCCCGTCCCGAATCACACGTAGCTGTCTCCAAGTAACTCTTCTATGTCCTTTGGAATAGTTGGTGAAATAATGGCCCCGCCCCCAACTTCGCGTAGCTGCCTCACGGAGTTGATAGAGACTAGCCTTCGAGTAAGATGTAAGTGACTCTTTGCCGGTAACTATTGTTGCATCTCGATCAGCGAAATCACGCGTTTCTAAAATAGTGATTTTTTTCCATTCAGGACTCGGTGACAGGCAAATAATAGCTTTGGCGTGCAACTCGAGTCCTTGATTTGACTATTTACAATTTTGTGGCCTCGCCCCGAACTTCACAGAGCTTCCTCAAGTAGTTGACGGAGACAAGCCTCCGAATAAGGTGTAAGTGACCTTCTTGCCGGTTTTAATCTTTGTATCCAGAGTAGCGGATTCACGCGTCTCTAAACTATGACTTTTTCCATTCAGGAATCTGTCACAGGAGCAGTTTTCCAAATTACAGCTTGCGCGTGTAAACTTGAGCGCCTGATTCAACCAACGTTTGAAGTTTGTTTAACACAGAAATGGTTATTTCACGTGTAAATTCACTCAGTATGATGCCCTAACAAACTAGCCTTCTAATCAGTTCGAAGGTATGCCCTTTTTGAGTTTTTTAGTTGTAAGTAGTTTGTGGTTTGTCACCAATACGTTTTTATTAAATTGTTACTTTATAGTGACCTACCAATTTGTCACCAATTACGACGCTCACGGTGCCGAGCTGCACTACGTCTCTCACCCTTGTACCATATGTAATACTGCACTGTATGGGTCTGCTGAATGCATTGTCTGATCTAACTGATCTTTCTTTAAACCCATAGACAATAATTGGCCTGCGTCATAGACGGAATTGGCTAATTGAGAATTATTTTCTAGCACGATGCCAAAACAATTTTGGCTTCTAAACATTCCAGAGGTATGCCAATTAAACTGAGTACTCATTAGTTGCAATATTGGGTGTGGCAGGACACTCATACTTTCTTTTTATCTCGTAGTGACCTATAACGTTGTCACCACTCACGACGCCTTCAATGCCAAGTTGAACAGCGCTACTCACCTGTGTGTCCATTGTAAGTAATAAGTGAGCTATATGATCTCTTCTTAATCTAGAGACAATAACCCTTTGAGTATTAGCTGTTAGGATCATAACCTTGGCCTTTGTTTTGGGACAAGCCTTGCTACGTGACCTCCACACTCTGCTTTTGCTCAGACAGTACAGTCCCTTTTAGTTTGGTTTATACCATACGGGTTAACCTTTCCTCTGTATTGAAAAATATCGGTGAGTTTGACCTTGACCATCGGTTTGGTCTTACTCACATTCCATGTTCTGAAGCCGCTCTTGGCACAGACCCCATGGCAATTGGTTTAGAATGAATTTAATGGTCATAATGTTGAGTAAGATGACGACATTTTAGATATTATTCTGATTTCTGTTTTTAAATTTCACAGATAGAATTGCCCCTACCCATCCTTCCCCGTCCTGCACACGTCCTGATCAAGACCTCGTATAAGGATTTAATGTAGCCTACGGCTAGGGGTCGAAACGTCGACGCCTCTTTCTCCTCAGACCTCCGGCACTTGCCCCTGAACATTTGGAATTGTGGATGTGTCTGTTGAATGTCTGCCATATAACAGTTTCTTAAAGGATGCCTTTAATAATTTAGGCCTTTTGTATCAGATTTGTTTTTACTTTGAATTACAGACTGTTATAACTCATAATTCTTTATGACTGTGTTTACTTTTCTCCTGATTTGACACTGCCCTGAGCACACCCTTCCCTTCACTCCTTTCATTTTCCTATTGGGGTTATTGACTAGAGATGAAATTTTCTATATTGATTGTAATTCGGTATTGTTGAATAAAGGACAATACCTGTCATTCATCTGATTTATATCTCTTGATTAATAGTTGTTATTTAATGCTAGTGTGTATTGCATATAACACGCTCTCCTTGCGGGGGCCCTTTTTTTACACATATCAATTAGCGCCCAGGTCCCCGCGACTGCATGGGTAAAACCCCCCTTTTGTAACGCAATCCAAAGCAGTGGCTGGGGCTTGTTTTGGGCTTCTGAGGGGCCTGAAACCATTATTTCCTCCTAAAGTTCACCAAATCATCCTTTAGTCGACAATTTTGTCTAGACTGGATTACGGGAACTGCCTGTACTTGGGCGCGAACAAGGCTAGAGTCAAGTGTCTTCAAAGGGCACAGAATGCAGCTGCCCGCATGCTGACGGCCCTTCCGCACACTAGCTCTGTTTCCCATGTACTTCAGAAACTCCACTGGTTGCCAGTAGAAAAGCGCATTCAATTCAAGGCGCTTTGTTTGGCGCATAAGATCTTATCACCTAAGGCACCGGTGGGACTGACAGGGCTGCTAGAGTTCAATGCGCCACGACGTCCTTTAAGATCCGCCACCTTATCTCTAGTGTGCACCCCACGTGTCTGGAAAGCCAGAGCGGGTGGCCGTTCCTTTCGCAGCCTAGCTGCGCAACTTTGGAACTCACTTCCTGTGTCCATCAGAGTGATCCAGAAGGCCATAAAGACCTGGCTTTTTCCGGCTTAAGATTTTTCTTCTCTGGTTCTTGTCATGGAGTCTGTGGTCTGCGCTGGGATGCCCCGTCGCTGGGGCAGCCATGCGCACTACAAATCAGATAAATAAATAAATACATTGTCGGCAGCTGCTTTTCCCTATTCCTGCAAGAGTACTAGAGGGACAAATTCAAGTTCTCTGAACGGATCACTGACATAATATCGACCACAAAAATATAGGCATTTAAAATATCGACTCCAAAATATCGACTACAAAAATATCGAAGTCCTATCTACAAACAGGTAAGTACAAAAATATCTAATCAAAAATATTGTTTAAAATTATGTAATTAAAAAAAATATTGAATATATTCAAATTAATGTAAAATTAAATAAATATTAAAAATAAATAACTAAAATATACTTAAAAATACTTAAATAACCTTAAAATGTTTAAATATATAATTTAAGTTATAAAAAAATAATACAATTTGATTTGTTAAAACATATATATATATATATTATCATATTATTATTAAAGAATATACAATATTATTACCGTAGCATAGCAAGAGTGTTAAAATTACTATTCACACTCCAATGAGTGCAACAGTAGGGAAAGCGTTGGATAGCGTAGGGGTAAAAATTACTATTCCCACTCCAAAGAGTGCAACAGTAGGGAAAGCGTTGGACAGCGTAGGGGTGAAAATTACTATTCCCACTCCAGTGGGTGCAACAGTAGGAAAAGAGTTGGATATAGTAGGGGTAAAAATTACTATTCCCACTCCAGTGAGTGCATCGGTAGGGAAAGCGTTGGATAGCGGGAGGGTCGAAATTACTATTCCCACTCCAGTGAGTGCAACAGTAGGGAAAGCGTTGGATAGTGTAGGGGTAAAAATTACTATTCCGACTCCAGTGGGTGCAACAGTAGGGAAAGCGTTGGATAGCATAGGGGTGAACATTACTATTCCAACTCCAAAGAATGCAACAGTAGGGAAAGCGTTGGATAGCGTAGGGGTAAAAATTACTGTTCCCACTCCAAAGAGTGCAACAGTAGGGAAAGCGTTGGATAGCGTAGGGGTTAAAATTACTATTCCCACTCCAAAGAGTGCAACAGTAGGGAAAGCTTTGGGTAGCGTAGGGGTAAAAATGACTATTCCTACTCCAGTGATTGCATCAGTAGGGAAAGCGTTGGATAGCGGGAGGGTCAAAATTACTATTCCCACTCCAGTGAGTGCAACATTAGGGAAAGCGTTGGATAGCGGGAGGGTCAAAATTACTATTCCCACTCCAGTGAGTGCAACATTAGGGAAAGCGTTGGCTAGCGGGAGGGTAAAAATTACTATTCCCACTCCAGTGAGTGCAAAAGTAGGGAACGCGTTGGATAGCGTAGGGGTAAAAATTACTATTCCCACTCCAGTGGGTGCAACAGTAGGGAAAGCGTTGGATAGCATAGGGGTGAAAATTACTATTCCAACTCCAAAGAATGCAACAGTAGGGAAAGCGTTGGATAGCGTAGGGGTAAAAATTACAATTCCCACTCCAAAGAGTGCAACAGTAGGGAAAGCGTTGGATAGCGTAGGGGTTAAAATGACTATTCCCACTCCAAAGAGTGCAACAGTAGGGAAAGCGTTGGATAGCGTAGGCGTAAAAATTACTATTCTCACTCCAGTGGGTGCAACAGTAGGGAAAGAGTTGGATAGCATAGAGGTAAAAATTACTATTCCCACTCCAGTGGGTGCAACAGTAGGGAAAGCGTTGGATAGCGTAGGGGTAAAATTTACTATTCCCACTCCAGTGAGTGCAACAGTAGGGAAAGCGTTGGATAGCGTAGGGGTAAAAATTACTATTCCCACTCCAAAGAGTGCAGCAGTAGGGAAAGCGTTGGATAGCATAGGGGTAAAAATTACTATTCCCACTCCAAAGAGTGCAACAGTAGGGAAAGCGTTGGATAGCGTAGGGGTTAAAATTACTATTCCCACTCCAATGAGTGCAACAGTAGGATAAGCGTTGGATAGCGTAGGGGTAAAAATTACTATTCCCACTCCAGAGAGTGAAACAGTAGGGAAAGTAAATACTTCATATATTATTTAATAAAAATTAAATTCTATAAAAAAATATTTAAAAGGATTTACCAATTTAATATAATATAATAATCAATCAATTAAAATTACAAATTAGATTTAGTTATTACAATTAGTTACCTATTAATACAAATTAGTTACAAATCAACAATTAATTAATTAACAATTAAAAATCAATTAACAATTAATTCAAATCAAATACAATTAAATACATTGAATTATTTAATTCACTCTAAATAAATTACTTCCCACCCTATTCTCCTATAAACCCACAACCCACTGCAGTAAATAAATTAGTAAAATTAACATAATTAGCAATTAATCAATTAAATAAAATTATTTGGCAATTAAAATGTAATTAATTACCCATAAAAAATTAATTAACAATTAATATCTAAATAAATACCAATTAAATACATTTACATATTTCAAAAATTATAAATAAATCCTTCCTACCCAATTCCCCTATAAACCCACAACCCTTTCACCAAAAATAAATTAGTAAAATTAACATAATTAGCAATTAATCAATAAATTAAATTTAATTGCCAAATAAACTTTAATTAACTATCACATATAAATTAACTAACAATTAATTAAAAAAGAATACCAATAAATACATTTACATATTTAATTAATTATGAATAAATTACTTCCTACCCAATTCCCCTATAAACCCACAACCCTTTCACCGAAAATAAATTAGTAAAATTAACATAATTAGCAATTAATCAATAAATTAAATTTAATTGCCAATTAAAATTTAATTAACTATCACATATAAATTAATTAACAATTAATTAAAAAAGAATACCAATAAATACATTTACATATTTAATTAATTATGAATAAATTACTTCCCACACAATTCCCCTATAAACCCACAACCCGCTACAGAAAATAAATTTGTAAAATTAACATAATTAGCAATCAATTAATAAAAATTAATTGCCAATTAACATTTAATTAATTACAAACTATAAATTAATTAACAATTATTTAAAAATGAATACCAATAAATACATTTACATATTTAATTAATTATAATTAAATTACTTCCCACCCTATTCCCCTATAAACTCACAACTTGCTACAGAATTAAATTACTCAAAAATTAAAAAAACAAAATTCATTAATTAAAATAAATTATAACATAAATACACACTTTTTACACATATAACAACATTCGATATTATTAAAAATTCGATAATTTTAATAACCTATATAATATAATTCGATATTTTAACTATCTATATTTTTAACATTCGATATTACATTACTTACCTCAAAAACTATATTTTTGAAGTCTATATTCAATCCATTCGATATTTTGTCCATTCTATATTTTAAACTCGATATTATGTCCATTCGATATTTTTTACTCGATATTTTGACTGTTTACCCTCTGAACATAGGAGATATGACCTATTTCACAGTTTGATTACATTAAGTTGCCAAAATTGTAGTGACATGTGTTTCTTTCACTAGTGACTCCTTGCAGCCAACCTATTTCTTGTATGTTCACTTAAGACTTGGGTACCACCATCATCATCCCTATGACAAAGGAAGTATCTGGTGGATTTAGCATTGGATTTTTACCTTCTACAGTGACTGATGCTGGAGAAGCGTTGTTCAGGGAATTCTTTTGTCAAGACATGTTACTAAGGAAATGTCCTTTATTGATGGCAGCTGCTTTCCCTATTCCTGCAAGGGTACTATGTTTTTGCAACTTATGGCTTGTTTTTTTCTTTCCTCTTTTTTTTTGTTTGTTGTTTGTTTTTGTTGCCAGTGTGCCACATTTTTGGCCTTTCTTATTCTTATTTCTCTTGAAAATTGGATAAACAAGTGGATAATCGTTATCGACTGCATTATTATCGTTGGGCTCATCTAAAATGGTGCCCTTTTCTATGATTAGCTTGTTTCCGTCAGCTATTTCTGTTTCCTTGTGCTTGCCAGATGCCCGATTTGCAGAAAAAAAGTTTTCTTAGGGAATAGACAATTTGCATCATTCTTTTTTCCATTCTGATTATTTTACTTCTTCCTACTCTCTTTTCTTTCCATCCTGATACACCGATCACTAGTAATTGGAAGTGTAGATTTTCTTTCCCTACAATCAGCTGGACTTGATAGCTGTTTTGGCTGCTTTCCTTTATTGCCTATGTCACAGCTACTCATTCCGGGAGATTCTATAAAGTCTGCTGGCCATGGGGCTTACTTTTCAGCATTCATTTGTACTGTCTGACTACTCACCAGCGATGTTTGCTGCATAGAAATGTCTCAATTTAACATAAAGTTGGCTTGCAATGCTAGGTCATTTGTAGCTTTTACATTAGTCAAGACATGAATCATTGGAAAAAGGGATAAGATATGATCTGTCATGCCCATCGAGTTCACCAATAGTGAGAGTGTGATCATTCAGTATTTGTTTAGTACTCACAGATTACTAATGATTTTTAGAGGTCTCTCCATATATTTGAATTAAAATATTATCATGAGCTCTGTATAAATGTACGGCTGTATGTGGGTTTATATTTGTAAAAATTCACTCATCATTGCATGTTCTAAGTCAATGAGTATATTTTTGCGGGATATTAGTTGTCAGTTTTTAATTTTGTAAAGTTTTTTAGACTTAGCAGTTCGTGGTTTGTTGCATTTTGTTCAATAAAAGTGTGTATACTAAAGGTATGTTTGGTTTGTTGTATTCACAATGCATTCTGTATAATTGCTTGAAGGATGATAATGTCCATTATCCAAGTGTTGCTTTGTGTTAATCTTAGCAAATTGTTGCAAAAAATATTATTCTTCTGTCATTGTTAATGTTGTCATTGTTAAGGAGAGGTTCCTTGTTATGTGTTGTAAAATTAATCGGGATATTTATGTCTTGGATACTTTTGGTGGAAGCAGGGGTTTCAGTTGTTATTGTTCTAGTTCTGGCCTTGAGACTCCTAAATTTTGGGGTATCTGGGAGTTGGATTGTAATATATTCAATACTTTTTTTAATTATATTTCTTAAATGGTCCCTGTAAGCTTCCCTGAGGTCTACCAATACATTTCTTACTTTGATTTTGGTAATGATTGGTGAGTCATTGTGCTCCTTAATATTTCCTACAGTTTCATTTTGAGTCCTAACCCTCTCATAACATGCATATGAGTAATACTTTGTACATTTCTGATACTTCTTTCCAGTGCTTGTACTTTATTGACTGTAAGTGTACCCCTTGTGAGTCAGTAACAGTTTTCCTTTTTGAGATTTCAGGTATGTCGTTCTGACAATTAATCTGTGGGGTTTAGAATTGTATAAATTATGTGCTTGTAATAATTACATTCCTCAGCATCATTAACCTTTAAAATGCATAAAATATTTTTACAATATATACTTACAGATTTGATGTTGTTATATTTTGTAGAAATGTTGGTTGAGGTAATTGCTTTTGTGGGAAGGTTATGTTACAGATGCTTGATTTTTTCCTGTTGAAAAAATAACATTTGTTAGCATTGGATGCTTGAAATTCTTTTTTGCATGTTTTAGGATTTATTTTACTGTACATTATTTATAAACTACAAAGTGGTTGGGTGTGTTTAACATTACAAGAATGATGATTAAGCTATGTTTACATACTTCCTAAATTATGTATGTCCAGTCTGTCCATCAACTGTGAGTCCCGTGCTCTCCATGCCACTGGAGTCAAGCTATGGCCATGTCTGAACTGGGGTGGTGTGGTGAGCAAACAAACGGTTGATTTATGCCCAGATGTCTGTACTGGGGTGAATGTCTGACATTGTTCTGCATTCTGTCCATCACCTGTTGTTTTTGCAATTGTCACCCCGACTGGGACGGGTATGCTCAGTCATGAGCCCCGTGCATTCCACGCACTGGAGTCAAGCTATCCTGGCTGAAGACGGCAGATAGCCAGAAACTGGTCCTAGGATGCTTAATTCCGGTCCAGGGAAGACATGGCTTGACAGTTCGGGCTGGACTGTTCCCATGAGGCACAGGGTCAAGGCTGATTTGGTGTGGTTAGCATAAAAACGGTGGATTTAGGCCCAGATCTCTGTTCTGGGGTGAATGTATGACATAGTTCTGCATTCTGTCCATCAACTGATGTTTTTGCACCCCGAGTGGGACGGGTATGCTCCTACGTGAGTCCCGTGCGCTCCACGCCACTGGAGCCAAGCTATCCTTGCTGAAGACGGCTGATAGTCAGAAACCGGTCCTAGGATACTTGATTCCAGTCCAGGGGAAACATGGCTTGGCAGTTCAGGCTGGACTGTTCCCATGAGGCACAGGGTCAAGGCTGATTTGCATATGGCCATGTCTGAACTGGGGTGGTGTGGTGAGCAAAAAAACTGTGGATTTAGGCCCAGATCTCTGTGCTGGGGAGAATGTATGACATTGTTCTGCATTCTGTCCATCAACTGTTGTTTTTGCAATTGTCACCCCGAGTGGGACAGGTATGCTCAGACACGAGTTCCGTGCTCTCCACGCCACTGGAGTCAACTATCTTGGCTGAAGACGGCTGATAGCCAGAAACCGGTCCTAGGATGCTTGATTCCGGTCCAGGGAAGACATGGCTTGGCAGTTCGGGCTGGACTGTTCCCATGAGGCACAGGGTCAAGGCTGATTTGCATATGGCCATGTCTGAACTGGGGTGGTGTGGTGAGCAAAACAACTGTGGATTTAGGCCCTGATCTCTGTACTGGGGTGAATGTATGACATTGTTCTGCATTCTGTCCATCAAC
This sequence comes from Lissotriton vulgaris, assembly GCF_964263255.1. Lineage (NCBI taxonomy): Eukaryota > Metazoa > Chordata > Amphibia > Caudata > Salamandridae > Lissotriton > Lissotriton vulgaris. The sequence goes on from NC_141696.1 coordinate 306,371,473, forward strand.
TGTTGTTTTTGCAATTTTCACCCCGAGTGGGACGGGTATGCTCAGACGTGAGTCCCGTGCTCTCCACGCCACTGGAGTCAAGCTATCCTGGCTGAAGACGGCTGATAGCCAAAAACCGGTCCTAGGATGCTTGATTCCGGTCAAGGGAAGACATGGCTTGGCAGTTCGGGCTGGACTGTTCCCATGAGGCTCAGGGTCAAGGCTGATTTGCATATGGCCATGTCCTAAACTGGGGTGGTGTGGTGAGCAGAAAAACGGTGGATTTAGGCCTGGATCTCTGTACTGGGGTGAATGTATGAAATTTTTCTGCATTCTGTCCATCAACTGTTGTTTTTGCAGTCTGGACATCAGACAAATGATATGCTAGTCATTTCAGATTTGGTCTTTTCTGGTTTTTAAATCCGGGAAATATAAAAAGAAATCTTTGTAAACATGTTTTGGTTTACGTTAAGTTGAACTGTTGGTGGTATTCAGTTATTATTCATTTAATTTTATTAAAATACTTTTTAGTGGTTGCTTTCTTTTTGGGGATTTTTCATTTTTGGTTCTTCTTCATAGAATGTGGCAGTGAGGTTCTTGAGGTTTTGGTATTTTTGGTGCAAAAAAATTCAATTTATCCTTTTTTGTAGTGGTTATTTGCTTAGGTTTAATTTCAATGTTTTTTATTTTGTGAAGTATTTGAAGTTAAATCTTTCACCGTTTATTTATGTAATGTTAATGTTAAATTTATATTTTTTTACTACAGTTGTTGTATTGGTTGGTCATTGTGTATTTTAGACTAAGTGCCTTATTACGACTTTGTCAGTACTACAGCAGATGGTGCAACGTGCCATCCACTGTAGGACTGCTAAAGCTGTGGTGCTGACGCCCGCCAGATTACGAGTTAAATCCTGGTCTGGGAGTGGTCCTGCTGCGGTCGATGAGGCTCAAAGAGGAGCCTTGCATGCACACCTCTGCTACCAGAGTACTGACGGCACCTCCCTGTATGGTGTGGCCTGCATGCCACACCATGTAGGAAATGGGGGTGAAAATACAGGAGGGCACTACATGTGCTGCCATGCATAAACTGCAAGTCCCAAATCCGGCAAAGATCCCTGTTAAGGCTCATTTGATTGGCATTCAGCCACCCTTTTCATGGCAGGCTCGCCGCCATAAAAAGGGCGGTCAAATGGCAACTCAGAATATGTTTGGCAGTGCCAGCTGTAGCACCGCCAGCATATTCCTGCCAATGAAAGACCACCGGATCAAGAGTCTTGTGGCAGTCTGACTACCGCAGTCATAATACTGCAGGCTGTAACACTGTGTGGCGGTGGTCGGACCGCCACCACGGCTTCGGCAGTCCTATGGATGCCCAAACTTGGAATATGCCCCTTAATGTTGCATTAATCTTATGTTTTGATTATGTAATTTAGTGGTACTTTGGTTTATTTTTATAATATTTACAAATATTTTTATATGATAAATAATAATTATTAACTATGTTATTGTCTTATTTGAAATGTTATGGGGGTTCACATTTGTAATTTAGTGCACTTTAATACAGTTATATTTTTTATTTATTTATATCAATATTGTATTAACGATATTTGGCAAGTATTGTATACATTTAACTTGGTCACCATATTTTGTTATATTCTTTTCAATATTTGGACGTATTTACCTTTTTTTGCTTGAGTATTTCTGTGATCAATGTTTTGGCAATATTTTTGTATTTTGATATTGTTGTCCTCGATATTCTGTTATCCAACCTACTGCAAAGTGTCATATTCTAAACTAATACCATGTTTTGCACTTAAACACATGAACACGTGCCTTACTTTTGTTCAGCCGACCCTCCCTGAAAGTCGGGTGATTCCTTTGTTTATAGGAACTGGATGGAACAGATGGTGAAGAACTGGTGACTGTCTGGGAAACCTGGGGCACCTGTTCCTCCTCGTCCTAGAGCAGCATGCTGCCCAGCCTAATGCACTACAATTCCTTGATATGGGCAGTGCACACTACATTGTCGCAATTACATTACATTATATTATATAACCTTACATATTAGAATATCTAATATAATTGTATAAATACAATTAAGAGAATGAGGGGTGGAAAGTGCAGGATTCATATTGCATAATTCCTGGTAGTCATTATTTATTAAGAAAACTTAGTATGGACAAGTCTACAGAAGTCAGTAAGTACATTGTAGCACAGTGGTTATGGTTGTCTGCATTTAAGAGATTGTATTACTACCCACAGAAATCCATTAAAAAAAATGTTGCACATGAAAAGATTGTGGGAATAAGTTCCTAACCTAAGCCTTGCATTTTGCATCCTTCTCCTTTATGCCGACTCACAGCTAATTATATATATATATTGTACATTGTGATCTTTAAGTATCCAAATAATCTATTCCACAAAACCAGTAACCCACTAAGCAATCTACAGAAATACTGATATGCAACATGAAGGTTACATGAAATCCTAAACGTTAAATGTTCCTTAATGATGATTCAAAACAGCAAACAGAGTTAACACAGATCTCTCCAGCTAGTGCATGAAAAAGATTATACATTTAGAAATGTGCCCTAAATGTTCACTTCATTGTATAAATCTTAAATGTTCAAACTTAATTATCTGACACTATTGTAAACACAATGCACAGTTTCTCCCTCCCGCTTCACTGCCATTCTTAATTTTACATCCAAGCATTATTAGAGTTCTACATAGTGCCAATACTGATGTCATATGTGAAACTAATCGAGCTATGCTGATATAGCAACATTTGAGATCTATTGGTATACCTGTTGCATAACTGTTAAATCGCCCACATTTGGTGACTGTCATTTTACCCTGGGCCTCTATTAGACTCTCATTATTGCATTGGGTCTCAAATAGTTTGACCACAAGCAGGTGAAGCGTCATAATCATAGGCATCCTACAGGTGGCTTTTCAAAAGCCTTTTTTGGCAGCAGGATTTTCCTTAAAAATGAAACAACTGAATATTATCATCAAAAAAATAAAATTGGGTGAAGAAATAAGTCTCCGCCTATTCCTTGCTTCATTTCTTCTCATGTGGCCTTTCTTTCCGCTAGGGTTATTTAGTTTTCTTATGAATAGTTTTTTCCATTTTTGTTGGCTGTTCTTATATTTGAAGGCCTGGTTTCCCTGTGCTTTCTTTTTACTCATGCCTTTCTCTTCAGTAGTTGTTCTGAACTCCTTGGAAAACGTTTATTCTATAAGCATACTCTGTTTATTCTATATAACAAACTCTGTAAGCAGACTTCCTGTCGCAACTTAAGATCGAATGGAAAGGCTCTGATGAAGATTCCACGTATTAGGTGGACACGTTTAGGTGGCCCCCAAGTATTGGAATTCCCTGCCAGAAGCTTTGCGTAAGTCCACATCTTACCTTGTCTTGAGGAAATTATTGAAAGCCTTCTTGTTTTAACATTTCTCAGTAAGCTCTGGTATCCGATCTTTACTTCTTTCAGGTTCTTGTCATCAGTGGAAGAGTGATTTGTCCAGATATGGGGGAATTCATGTAATACAGCAGCTGGTCCATGTTTCTACACATGATGTACAATAAAATCGAAGGAAGGAACAAAAGGTTTGATCTGGCCATTGCTTTGCAAATGTCAGACAATGTAAATTGAAGGTAATAAGCTACAATCCATGTTATATAGCAGTTAGGAGTAGTTAGTACTTTCAAACACCAATGCTGTGGCTGTCCTCTCTAAAGAGATTTCATCAACCTGTCTGGTAATTGATATTGTTGAGTGTGTTTTGCTAAGTTATTATTTAATATATTAATATTGATTGTATCAAAAAGAACTATATTTTTGATTACATAAACTGTCTTGTTTCAAATGTTTTAATCATTTGATTTTGCTGACTTTTTTCTATTTTATGGGACATTGTTTTAGAAAACGTTGTCATTTTTAACCTTCTTTTCTACATCTTCTTTCAATGCAGGAAGTTAGCTCATCCAATAGAATTGCCTTGCTCCCTCCATTTTCCATCAAATAGGGAACTTCAATACGCATGAGGACAGGGAGACAGTTCTTCCTTCGGATCAGACTCCTAGTGATGTACACTACCCTTGGCAAGTGTCATACAGACACCAGCCTAGGTTGTAAAGCAGTGCTGTCAGTGCTGTGTGGAGCACACCCTTCTTGGTCAGAGAGAAATTGGAATTGAAACAAAAAAGTGGTCAACAACTCCCACCTGTATACCAGTACAGCAGACAGGGGATGAGTGTTTTCTATATGCTCTCTGAGAACTGGTTTGAGTTGGTTATTTTGTTTTGTCATTTTCAGTCTATCTACCATATCCAGCATTTGTGTAATGTGATGCTCCTCACAGGAAGGTCATCACCAGGTTAGGGTTCACACTGACAGAGATAATGAGTATTTTTGAATACACTTGCATTGTCTGGGGAAACAACTTTACCTATTGTACACACAAAGAGGCCTAGGGCTGGAACCCCCAAGGCCTCCTTCACTCTGGCTTTCTCACAAACCTTTTATGGTGTTGTGAAGATCTCACTTACACAATCAGCCTTGATGTGACTCGCTAAGTCTAGAACATGATCAGGGCCTTACTCCCGTCAATTGTCAGATCTAACATTTACGTACACTTTAGATTAAACTGCTTCTGGGGGAAAACAACCCAAAACAGGATACCACATAAATGCAGTGAAACACTTGGGATAGGGCACATGGCTGAAAGAGGGGACAATCATCTGGCAATAGTTACCAACTCTTCAGCAAATAAAATGTGAACTCAAGATATATTTGACCTAAAATCAATTACATCCATTTACTTTAATTCCTACGTTAAATATCTTTCTCTCCCTCATTCATACTCATTCACACTCTTTAATACTCACTCCCTCTCATGCCTATTCTCATTCTTTTACTCTCCTTTTTTCACTCATCTAATTTCACAGTGACATTCTACCTTAAAGCAAGTCTCAGATTCTATCACTTGTATAGACGCTTATATCTTCCTTACTCAACAATCATTTTCAATTATGAACGCGTCCTCACAACTACTTTACAGACTCCCTTGCTCATTACTCACTCTTGATCAATCACACTGACTCTGAAAGACCCACCCTTTTGTGCAGAGATGCCCATATGTTCTCACTCACATATAGTCTCAATCAGAAACCGATAATGTTTTTTCAAGAAATATTTTTTAAGAAATGTTAAGGTACATTAGTCGGTCTTTATGAAGTCCTCTGTTTCATTTTAAGGGGCTTCTATTAATTCAAGTGACTTTTTTATAGTTTGACTGGTCTTCTCTTGCTGAAATATCCTATAAACTTGAGCCAAGTATTACAAAACATTTTCTAGAGTTTATGCCGCAAAAATGATGTAAACCTTTGCAAATGTTTTTTTTACTTTCCATGGGTGGTACATTGGCATTTCAATGCAACCGCCCATGGTTTTGACATAAAACTCTATCAACTAGCAATAGTAGACATGGTTTTGCACTAAACCATAATGCCACTTTGAAGCTGGCGTAGAAAGGAGAAACACTTTTATTTTTCCTAACTTATCTCACTTTCCATGTGTGCTGCACTCTACAGAACACATCTAATGCGGAACAGTTTTCAAAGTTAGCCTAAGTACAGTATTTTGTACTGGAAGGATACCCTTCCAGTGCAAAAACTATTTGAGACATCACGCACACCCTTGCAGTATGCTGCAAGGGTGTGTGCATGGTGGTGGGCAGCCGGATTGTGGTCAGAGTGAGAATAAATTAACATAGATCAGCAATCAGGATGTGCAAAAAATCTGCACCATTGGTGGAGCACTGGTCAAAAGAAAAACATACATATGAGGACCTGACTTGGTGCTTGATAGAGACTGTAACCATGAGTTATAATGGAGGTGACTATACCCTGAAAAGAAAGAAGCGAGAACAGTTTTCTATGTCCAAATGTAATACCTTCCGTAAAGGACTTAACAGCAAGGAAGATTGGGGGAGATTGATTTAATTTGACACACAATTTTGTATCTGGCTTTAGGCATGGAATATGATTAGGGCACCCAGGATGAAGTAACACTGGATAATGCCCAGTTAGTTTCCTTATGTTCGACAGAAAGGAATTTCTATAACCGAAGGTAGTTACAAGTGGAAAAACAAACGGTTAATAGTTAGTGGGTAGAAACTTAGTTTGGACCCATTTAGACTAGATTGGGCATACATGAAACTTATGATTGTGTCTGCAGGTTCCATAGTTTTTGTATTGGTAGTTTCAACAGAACGATATGATTTAATTATCTCCTATGTAAAGAGCAGGAAAATATTGCAAACAAGTCTTAAATTACACATAGAGCAATATTTTGCTTTATAAAATATGTTCTTGCACCCTAAGTTAGATCTGTGGATACACAAAGAACGGAGCAGCCAACTCCAATATGGCGACTACATTTTTTGTCTTCATCCAATAGGTGCTATCATCTGTCAGATTTCTACTAATAGGGGAACAAATGGTATATCCTGAGCTAAAAAGTCAATATCATAGTGCATCAATTCAATCCAATAAATCAAATAGTCTTCATTTCATCTTCATTTATTTTCCAGTTAATTAATTAATCCAGTCTTCACCAAAAGAACATACATTAGCCGCTGCCAACACATGTTTCGTCTTGGTATGGTGACCAAAAGACTTCTTCAGGGTATTCGTTTGTATTTCCACGTTCCAAACGGTGGTTCAAAGTTTCCAAATATATATAAAAAGAAGCCGATCCTCAAAATCGAGATGTTATTTCTGTGCCACAAGTTTGTTTAAATATATTTTAAAAAAACGACCCGTAATGGCGTTTAAATCAAGCAGCGTCCTCCGAGTACAGAGAAAGACTACTTTCGTTCTGGTGAAGTCGGCGTTCAGTTTGCTGAACACCGACTTCACCAGAACGCAAGCGGTCTTTCTCTGTACTCGGAGGACGCTGCTTGATTTAAACGCCATTACGGGTCGATTTTTTTTTTTGTCTATGAAGCTTGGTTATTACCATTTACATATAGGTGCCTGAGGGAGGGAAAAGAAGTCTATGTGAATGGTGAGGATTGCACAATAGTACCACATCACTCCTTAATTTGTTGACACATACAATTGCATGGCTCTTGTATACAAGGTGCGCCTGATTTGGACTGAGTTTTAAAAGGTAGTCCGACACCTGCTATCATAACAACGTTCAGTTTACTGGAAACAGGAGTTATTTACTTTGAAATAATGGAGATTGTTGTGCAATATTAGCAGGCATCGCTTACATGATTACGGTAACTGAGCATGTGGTTTGATTAAAAAAAAGTTGTGTTAACTCCTCTGCATGGGAAGCTGGATATTTCCATCTGGCGGTCGATTTCGACCTTGAAAACAGAGTCAACCAAATGAGTCGAATAAGAGCGCTATTGTCTCAGAAAGAGGTCGCTCTTCTATCTGGTACAGAAACATTTGTCCTTTATGTAGCAAACGCCCGCACAGAAGTGCATGATTTATTAAATACAGACATGCTCTTGAATTTTGGGGAGTTAATTTAGAGTATCTTTAATGTGTCCTTGACTACGGAGTTACCTTACTTTTTTGAAGTTAGAAGCAGTGGACTTGTGACTTCTGTAGAAAGTATATTTGGTGTCTTTTTGGGATTTTTTCATTTAATTTTTTCCAGCATCTTTGGTGGATTGCGCTTAATACTCGCATTAGTTGCCGGTGTGTTTTTATTAATTTGTCTACATAAATATGGATGCACATCCTGCAGCAGATGATAATATGTCCCGGCTGTTGCTGCTCCACAACCGAATGCTTAGTTACTAAGGAGCGCTGCCTCTTGCAACGTTGAGTGCAGTTTATGGATTATCGTTTCGATTCTCCTTTTTCACATGCGTTCAACCTGTGTTCCATTGCCTGAGCTGCGATTTCGACTGGGCCCTGGATTTGTGTCTCTGCAGTACGGTGTATCCCAACGTGGATTATGACCAGTTGATGAGCCCCTTAGTGGTTCATTACTTGCTCTGTTCTGGCAGCGGGATTATGGCTTTAGTAGCGACATATGGAATAATGGGACGTTGGAATGTTTTTGCAGCGGCGCTTGAGTTCTTGGCACGCAGTTACATTGAAGATGACCCGAGTTTTCCTCTGATGGTCATAGAGGCTCCGGTTGTTGAGGAACATGTATGTTCATTCTCACTATTGACGTGGATGGCTGAAATGTTTTCATATGAGAACAATGACTTCCTCTTGGAGGCTGTTGCTACATACTGTGCTTACACACTGTTGGATTAAGACTGTTTGATTTTTCTATGTATTCTTTAATATTTAGTTACTGTTTTCTATCAAAGAGCGAATAACTTTTTTGGGGAAATGTGAACTTGACTCTGCTTTTAGGCTTGGACTGTGCGTTCCTAATTCGTCCACATTTATATCACATGCTTTGATCAAGAAAGGGTGCTGTGGGGCTGAGCGTTGCACTCACAGCCTGTTAAGTTAGCATGGGTTCATTAGAAGCTTACACGCTATTTTTGCTTTCCTGCTCTGCTTTTCACACGGCACGTACTGTGATATTGTTCAGAGAAGGCTGAGTATTTTGCTTTATATGAGAATAATTTGGTATGCTAGATTTGTAAACTGCCTCGCTAGTTTTGTGTGTATAGTGAGAGCATGGAACATCAAGGTTATCTTGAATACTGTGTTTGTTATTCAGTATGACCCTCGTACCAGAGGTATGGGTGTGCTCATGTAATCCTATGAGACTTTCTGTAGTTATAAACTAGTCTGTTAGGTAGGGAGGGTGAAATGTAGGTATATTTTAAATTTGTTTACCTTTAGCATTATAGGATGCTTTTTCCATTTGTATTCCATAGAATAGTAACAATGCTGACAACCTTGTTTCTGATAATATGTTTGGTTGTTTTTGCTTGTCATCAGTGAGGTCATCAGTGATGTCATTTGAGATGTCATGAGTGATGTGATGAGTGATGTCACTGACCATGTCATGAGTGATGTAATTAGTGACGTCATCACCAGTGCATTGCGGGTGCGCGAGTTATAATTAGCTGAACTAACTATAACGGGGGAATTTCTGTGGTTTTGTATGAGAGAAATGTCCTGCTAACTATAACATGGGTGAAACATATGTTTTTTTTAGTAAATTTCTAAGGTGTTTTAAATGCTATTTCCTAACTATAACATGGCTGAAACCTATGGTTTTTTCAGTGAATATATATATATATATATATATATATATATATATATATATATATATATATATATATATAAATAATGATTGGTAATAATATACCGATCCGTAGATGCACATTACACTTACGGTATTGTGTAATTTGGGCTGCAACTAACTCTCTGATAAAGAGATTAGTGTAGGGAATTTTTAAGTAGAGCCAAATAGTTTTTAAGGTAATAATCACAGTTTGTATTTATATGTACATCAGTATAATGGGGAGCCTGTAAATAATTCAAATATTTCTTCTGTATAGAAAACAGTCCTGAAGAAGGTGTCACATCGATAACTCACTGAAACGCTGCGTCAGCTGTTTTTTTTCTGTATATGAAATGTACATTGTTTTTAAATTGTGGAGGCTAATTCCTCTTTTTTATTAGTATAATAAAACCTGATGCTTTTTAAGTAGGTTTTGTTTTGTGTAGAATTGTTTAACTTTCAATTATGCTCTACTGATGTACTTAGGCCTGTGTTACATTTTAGAGGCATATTATGTTTTAGGTAACACCCATATGAGTGTGGGTAGTGTCTTTGCATGTTTGTAAGGGGTCTGTTAATGCTTTGTAATACTCCACCCTGTCCCAATTGGGTTTAAGGGTATCTCCCTTTCTTTTTGTGACTGCCTGATTGTGGGCCACTTCTAGGGAGAGAGCTGGATAGTGCCATATCGTAATAGATATCACAACTTTGCTTCCTGTGCTGCACTGCATGACACCTATGAAAATCTGGGCTTTAGATCCTTAACTTACGTTTTGTCTGCTTTATTATGAAATTCCAGCCTGTCCAATGTTAAAGTCCCTGAATCTGAGTTATAAGGCCAAACTGCAGGATCTGAGTACGGAAAAAGATATTAATAATAATAAACATACATTGCTCAACCCTCTGTATGTAACTGTGATGTTATTAAAAAGAAAACAGTGAACTGCAGGACGATTTACTATACTGTTAGAAGTATTTCAGAAGAAACAAGAACTGAAATTGATATGCAGGGATACTTTACCACATCTGTTCAGGAAGCCATGTAAACACTGCAGAACAAACAGCATTGGTTTAAGAGGCGCAAGCAAATGTAGATGTTTCAAAACAATATTTAATAATTGATGAACACTAAGGGGTTATAATGGGGAATGGTCACATCTAGCCAAGTGCGTATGTTTAATAGACAAGGCACACAAAGCAGGAGTGGCTGGTGAGTGATTGGGCTTAAATGTTTGGGAAGAGTACACAGTATGAACTGCATAAAGTATATTCTGGGAGTTCTCCGCCAAGAATATTTACAAAAATAGTGGGCAAATGGTGCATTTGGGAAAGCATAAATGTTAGTAAGCACATGTGAAAGTGTAGTTATTACAGCAATAAAAAGATTTCATATGATAATGACATTTGAGACAATTGGGGGGGAGGGGTTATGGCCATCTGGATGTAAGACCAGAGAAATGTTGTGCACAGTTAACTAGGATATGTCTCATCTTGTTTATCCCATGAAACACACAATCACCTCTCAATCATTGCTGTGTCTTAACCTTGCGCCTGAGGTAACATCATTTATACAGGTGCTGTAACACTCACTGCACTGTGGAGAAATGCATGGGAACGGCTGAAGAGCCCCGGTTTGTTGAAGCGAAAATACAGACTGATAACAACGCCCCTAGGAACAGGTCGCTTTCAAGCCCCAAACATCATCCGACACGTGTTACTCCTTGTCTCATTGTTCCATACCCCATCCATTCCCATTCTCTTTGCCAGCCATACCTTCCTTTGGTGGCACATGGCTCTATAAACACAGTAATTTGTAGTTTTACCCCACTACTCCCACTTCCCTTACATGGGCAAGGGCTATCCACTTGTTAGAAAGCCACTGTGTAAAAAGGTCACTACCAAGCCGACTTTGATGCTGTGGGCATAGTGAAGTGTTAATCGACACCAGATTTACAGACTTGGACTTGTAATTATGAGCAGGGGCTTTATAACAGAGGTTCTATAAACCATGGTGCAAATGAAATTGCACATTTCATTTTAACCATTTGTCAGGATCCTAAGGACAATTCCTGCCAACCATTCACAATTGCTAGTATTGTCTCTCCTATAGGAACCAAACGACAAAAGAGACTAAAGAAAAAGAAATGGAGGCTGAGCTGGCAGCATTAGAATTATAAGATGTCTGCCAGCCCAGCTCTTCTAACAGCACACTAGTGTTTCTTCTTAGAATTCTAATTGGAATGTGAGGTGCGCGCTGCTAACGGAATGCGCCCTTTACCTGAAGAACTTCACAAAGCAGGAACCTCTACAAGTCCTCCGTCAGTTAGTTAGTCAGAGTAGTTCATCGCTGGCGTTGCATAGTTTCTCTTCAGCAATTCAGTGTTTCAGAAAAGTCTTCCGGGAGTAGTGTTTTTGCTTCCGTGAAGTTCTCGGAATACTCATGAATCTTTCTTCTGTCTGAGCAAGAGCGCCTTTGCCCAGTAGTGTTTCTGACAGGGGCCTGCTCGTTCTATTTCAGCTCTCGTCATTGGGTTCTACATTGTATCCAGAGTTAAGCTTTCAACTAAATTTCAGTAAACATTGGTAAAAACAAATAGAAGTGTTGTGTGGCGTTTTAGGCTCCAATTGAATTTTCCAGATTCATGCCCTTAAATAGGTACAATTCACGTTGCCCTTATATAGGCATAGTAATCCAGCCCATTTTACACTAAATCTAAAAGAACCAATTTGCAAGAAACGAGAAACCATTGCATCCGAAAGTGCAAACGTGCTGTGCATTCAGTAATATCTCCTGTTATAAAAAACATGTGTCACAGAGAAAATAGCAGGTACCACAGAGATAAACCCGTAAGTGGCATAACTAACGTAAAATTGGAGAAACCCACACACACATGATATGAATACAGTCACACTTTTAAATGTGAAGGGCATATGTCTCATGAACATTTGCAGACACTGCAGAGCCAAACACAAAAGCGGCAATAGTTATGATGCATGTATAGGGGTAATGTATGAACTCCCAAAAATGAGAGCGCTGGCAAGCAAACAGTAGATAAAATTCACATCCAGGAATCCCGTCCAGGGAAGATCGCTCTTCCCTGGATGGACCACTTGCTAATCTCCCTTGTTTGGGAGACCCATAAAAACCCCGCCTTAACACCGGGAGTTCTGGAAGCACGGAACTGGTCTAAACTCCCGCTGGATTAATGGGTCCATGAGTTAGAGACATCAAAACCATCAATTAATCAGGATCCTTTGGTAGCTAACGACATGTTTAACAACTGGATAAAGAACTCTCTTAACGCTATACTTCCTACCAAGAAAACTACCTTAAAAAGATCCAGGATCACTGCTCCCTGGTACTTGGCTGAGCTCCGGGACAAAAAATGGCAGTGCAAAAGACTGGAAAGGAAATGGCGTCTGGGGTACACCGAGTTAGATAAAACCACCTACAGAGAGGCTATTAGAGCCTTTAAAAAAGAGATAAAGATTGCTCAAACTACATTTTACACACAAAAAATCTCTGAAGCTAGCTCCAACTCCAAAGAGGTCTATCAGATTGTGAAAAGCCTCACCAAGCTTGCTCAACCTCCTTCAACCGACCATAACTTGCAATCTCGGTGTGAGGATCTGGCGGAGTTCTTCTTCCGTAAAATCGATGTTATCTCAAACTTAATGGAGACAAGACAGAGGTCATGATGATGGGACATCTAGCACCTCCCTCGATTATTCAAATCTGGCCATCCTGCCTGGGCACCCCTCCAGTCCCCAGAGATACCATCAAGAGCCTGGGAATCTGGTTAGATAAGTCCCTAACATTCAGTCATCAGGCCACTGTATTATCTGCTACCTGTTTTGGCCTCATTAGAATGCTGAAAAAAATTCTCCCATTACTACCGTTTGAGGCCAGACAAATCGTGGTCCAGGGACTGATACTAGCCAGGCTGGACTTTGGAAATGCGCTCTACCTTGGGACCCCTTACTCCACACTTAAAAAGTTGCAGGTAATCCAGAACTGTGCGGCCCGAACCCTGCTCCAACTCCCTCGCAGGACCTCTGTGAAGGCCGGACTGAAAAAATTACACTGGCTCCCGGTGAAAGACAGGATCAGCTTCAAATCCCTTTGTGTTGCCCATCAATCTTTCTGGGAAACCGGGCCACTGATTAGTCGCCCCCTAATTACTCCTTACCTTCCCAGCAGACAACTTCGATCCACAAATGCTTTACTAGCGGTAGTACCAAAAGTTAAAAGATCTAGATCAGGAGGTCGCTCTTTTTCCCTGAATGCGGCCAAATTATGGAACAGGCTTCCCTTCCACCTTAGGTCCAACCCTGACCTTACCTCCTTTAGGAAAAATTTAAAAACCTTCCTGTTCAATAAATAAGTAACCTTTCCTGGACTCAGCCCCATAGGTAACACCTGTTAGTTTTTCAGCGCTAGGACGCCTCCGGGCAGCTATTTTGTGCTTTATAAAATTCATTTTCATTTCATTTCATTTCATCTACTCATCATTCCCAGCCACGGATCTGATTCGCCCTGTAGATTCACCATCGCCCTCTTCGCAGGAAGCTATGTACAGTCTCTCGCCCTTGCTAGATGAGCTTGCCTTGCTAAACTAAGAACTACTTGCCACTCTAATGGCGCAAGTTAAATCAGGTTCTCCTAGTGACCCTGCCCCCCCGCACATTGGTCGCCGTCACTCGTACCATTCTTCCCACTATGCTGGAAGTACTTAATACCTCAATTTCCACAAGTATTGTTCCACCTGCATGGAAGCAGGCCATGGTGCGGGCACTTGTGAAAAAACCTAATATGGATACTAACAATCTTAATAATTACAGTCCCATCTCTTTGCTTCCCTGGGCCAGCAAAATCCTAGAGAAATACATAAATGGTCTTTTAACACTCTTTCTCGAGAGTAATCCGCTGCTGGACCCCTCACAGATGGGTTTCCGCCCCAAACATGGGACGGAGACCGCTCTGCTGGCAGTTATGGAGAAAACTAGATCTTCTAAATCTAAAGATCTAAATCTAAAACTAAATCTTAGATCGAGGAGGATCGGTGGCAGTCGTCCTCCTTGATCTAAGCGCTGCATTTGACACAGTAAACCATAAAATTTTAGTGCAGCATCTCCTAGACATAGGAATATCAGGCAGAGCCCTAGAGTGGTTTAAATCTTTTCTGAGCAACAGAACCTTTCAGGTATATGAAGAAAACATCATCTCCTCCAGTAAACCTTTGGGCTGTGGTGTCCCACAGGGCTCATCTTTGAGTCCGAAGTTATTTAACGTCTACATGAGACCGCTGACTGAGATTGTCCGTCCATATGGGATCAATATCATTACCTACGCGGACGATACTCAGCTGGTGGTCTCTCTGGCACAGGAAGACGGTTCCCCAGCCAGGGCGGATCTGTCGGGCTGTCTAGAGAAAGTCAAAAGCTGGATCACTAAGTCTTGTCTCAAGCTCAATGGAGACAAGACTGACCTTATGTTGCTGGGCCGATCCGCTCCAGCCTCTATCAACTCGATCTGGCCCCCTGTCTGGGCCCGCCACCAGCACCGAAGGACACCATAAAGAGTCTTGGGATATGGCTAGATAGGTCTCTGACGTTTGACTATCAGGCAACCAGACTGTCTGCCACCTGCTTTGGCCTCCTTAGAATCCTCTGGAAGATTCTCCCCCTGTTACCTTTCGAAGCTAAACAAACTGTGATACAGGGCCTGATCCAATCTCGTTTGGTCTTCGGTAATGCTCTGTATTTAGGAGCCCCTGATTTTACCTTGCGTAATTTGCAAGTAATCCAAAATTGTGCTGCTTGTACACTATTGCAAATTCCCCGCAGGCTATCTGCTAAGCCCGGGCTGAGGAGCCTACATTGGCTTCCTGTTAGGTAGAGAATTAGCTTTAAGTCCCTTTGTATCGCCCATCAGGCATTCTGGGCAACTGGCCCGGCGATTAACCTCTCTCTAATCACTCAGTATCACCCCGGCAGACAACTACGTTCAGCTCTTGCCTTTTTGGCTACAGTGCCCAAGATTAGGAGAACAAGAGCAGGAGGTCGCTCTTTCTCCTTCAATGTGGCCAAGCTGTGGAACGCTCTCCCTCTCTACCTAAGATCCAATCCGGACCTGACCTCTTTTCGTAAACAACTGAAAACGTTCCTGTTCAACAAGTAGAGCGTCCCCTCGGCCCGCATGTCTCTTCTAAATAGCACTCTCAGTCTCAGCGCTTAGACGCCCCAGGGCAGCTATGTGCGCTTTATAAAAATCATTTTCATTTCATTTTTATTTTCATGAACATTTGGTAAGCACAACATAACAACAACGCGTTGTGGGGCATATATGATTAAGACTGTGCCGAGAGACAAATGTGATATGTTCAGCAGCATCAAGTCCGTTGCCAAAGTAGCAAGGACTCAACAATACATAGCATGTATGCATGTAGAGCATAGACTAACAATATAGACACTGACAGGACCCCCAAGATGACTAGCTCTTGATAACAGATGAATTTCCAGGCAACGCATTTAAATAAATACCATTGAGTCGGAAAGGCGACCTCCTCTGGCCCACACGAAAACAAGTTAGTTTCCCCTTCTGACACAGATTACTTTTACAGAGCAAAAAAGTGTGAGTTACAGCATGGTAACAGGCATAGCTGTGGTTGGAGCGAAGGTGCTATTATTTAAAGCCGACATAGAGCCTGCTTCACCCAATGCCTTCAGGTCACATGACCGTCAAGCCATAATAAACATTAAAAAGGAGCATTACAAAGGGAGGAGAAGAGCAGACGGGCCGGCCATCTGACAAATCACAAAGCGTCTACCCTACGTAACTAAACGTGCTAGTATAAATGACGTACTAGTAGACACAGAAGAGGGTAAGGCCGAATAGCAGTGAAGGGATCAGGCTAACATGCGTCGCCCATCTTTAAATTCCCATAAAATCGACCAAAAAGTATAATGCACATAGTATAATGTAGGTACCAATAACAACATAAGTGAAGGCAAAAGGTTTGGAAAAAGCAACAATGACAATTAAAAGCTAGAATGTTGAAATTAACAACGAAAAACAGAAAAACCAACTCAACCAAACATTAAAATACAATATATTTACAACAATGAAATGATGGCTTGTTAGAGTATAATTCCTCTTGACTTAGCCATGTTTTTAAAAAACACAGCGAGGTTGAACTAATCATAAAATTACAGTAACAGACCATATATCCAATAGGGCCGAATGCAAATTGTACCTTAAATGGACAGGTAATGCACACCATGCTGACAGCCCAAGTTACCTTTAACCAAGGAAGTAAAACAACTCCCTGTCTGTATTATGTCCCATCTGGGTGGCTTTAAGACGACAGATCCACTTTGCCTCCTTTTGCCTGACTAAAAGTTTGCGGTCTCCACCTCTGTTACCAATTGGTACATGGTTAATACCATTGAACAAGAAGGTATTATCATTGGGGTGTGTATCCCTATAATGATCACTAAGGGGGTATCAGCTGTCTTTATTTAGTATTACCCTACGGTGTTCCTGTATGCGAATTTTTAATGATGGAACTATACTTCCTACATAGATAGTACTACATTTGCAATTCAAAACATAGATCACATGTGTGGTGTTGAAATTTATAAAATGCGCTATGTTATATGACAAGGAAGTGTTGTATGTAAAGCATGTAGGTTTTTTTTACAAAAGGGTCAGACATTACAGGATCCCATCTCAAAACACCAAGTGGTTTAGAGGGTAACCAAGTGTCTCTTTTTTGAGAGACATAACTGGGACATAAAGCATTACGCAGTGTTCTCCCCCTACGGTAGTTCATTAAACGTGTATTGGTTATGCAGTTTCTCAGACCAGGTACATCTTGTAGAAGGTCCCCATTCTTTTTTAAGCTGTAATAGACCTTGCTGCTATTTGTGTTATACTGTGTGACAAGACTCACTGCCCTCTCATTCGCAGTCCCGCTAGGTGTTTTGGGCTTGTCACAAAGGGTGCCTTCCCTAGTTAGATGTTGTGCCTTATTGATTGCTTTTTCCAAAATGTATTTTTGTATCCTCTTAACAGAAATCTTTTTTTAGATTCAAGAATATTGCTCTGATAGGTGTCTTCCTCACTACAATTCCTGCGTATTTGCGTCATCTCCCCGTAAGGAATATTATTAATGACAGAATGGGAATGTGCACTGCCAGCATGAAGAACCCCATTGCATGCTGTGTCTTTCCTATACAATGTGCTCTGGATGACCTGTTTTTTTTTATATAAAACTGTATATCAAGAAAGTTTATTTTTTCTTTGTCTCAGGTTATTGTGAATTTAACATTATAAGCATTGGCATTCAAGTATGTGAAGAATTGCTGTAGCTGCTCAGTAGATCCTGACCATAGACAGATAATATCGTATATGTATCTTCTGCAGTACACAATATGTTCTGTCCATGGGGAGGAACGGTGGATCCAGGCATACTGCCTCTCAAACCACCCCATAAAGAGGCAGGCATAAGAGGGATCAAATCTGCAACCCATGGCAGTCCCAAGTATTTGCTGAAACCAGCATCTGTCCAAGATCCAAGAGAAGGCACTGGAGTGGATCATCTCCTTCCTCGACTGGAGGACACAGAGAGTCCGCCTCCCCCCGTTCATATCCGAGGCCACCGAAGTCATCTGCGGCGTACACAGGGGTCATCGCTCAGCCCCACCCTCTTCAACGTCTACATGAACCCCCTTGCAGCCATCGCACGCCGACACAACCTCAACATCATCTCCTACGCCGACGACACCCAGCTGATTCTCTTCCTCACACACGACCCCGCCACCGCCAGGGCCAACCTACACGAAAGGATGACAGACGTAGCCGAATGGATGATGAACAGCCGCCTGAAACTAAACTCAGACAAGACGGAAGTCCTCATCCTGGGATGGTCACCCTCCGCCTGGGACGACTCCTGGTGGCCCCCGGCCCTGGGCAATGCACCCAAACCTACGGAACACGCACGCAACCTGGGCTTCATCCTGGACTCCTCCCTCTCCATGACCAGACAAGTCAACGCCGTCTCCTCGTCATGCTTCAACATCCTGCGCATGCTACGGAAGATCTTCCGCTGGATCCCCACCGACACCAGGAAGACGGTCACCCAGGCCCTCGTCACCAGCCGATTGGACTACGGCAACTCCCTCTACGCCGGAACCACTGCAAAACTCCAACAAAGACTCCAACGGATCCAGAACACCTCAGCTCGACTCATCCTGGACACCCCCCGTCACAGCCACATCTCCGCATACCTGAGAAACCTGCACTGGCTCCCCGTCAACAAGAGAATCACGTTCCGACTCCTCACCCACGCACACAAAGCCCTCCACAACCAAGGCCCAAGATACCTCAACGACCGCCTCAACTTCTACACCCCCACACGCCAGCTCCGATCGACCAGCCATGCCCTCGCCGCCGTCCCTCGCATCCGGAGAGCCACAACGGGAGGAAGATCCTTCTCCTTCCTGGCCGCCAAGACGTGGAACTCCCTCCCCACCCACCTCTGCCTGACCCAAGACCACCTCGCCTTCAGGAAGCAACTCAAGACCTGGCTGTTCGAGCAGTAGCGGACCCCCTCCCCAAGCGCCTTGAGACCCTCTGGGTGAGCAGCCCGCTATACAAATGCCGTAATTGATTGATTGATTGATTGATTGATTGATGTAGAAAGTAGTCATTATGCAAAATCAGATCTATCATTTCCACAATCATTTAGTTAAATTAGGAAAAGTTAGCACTCTCTTTGTTCAAAAATGACCTAACTGCCAATACCCTGAATTATTTTAATATACAGGTGTATAGACCTACAACGTCAAGAGTGACGAACATAAGGTAATCAGGCCACTCAAAGTCATTAAGTTTGACAAGGATGTCCTTACTGTCTCTAATAAATGATGGTAGGTCAACAACATGTTTTTGGAGCCTTAAATCAACAAATTCTAAGAGCTTTTCAGTGGGTGATCCCACCCATGAAATAATTGGGCGCCCCGGGGGAAAGGGCCCCCCTTTAAGAATTATGGGCAGAATATAGATACACAGATATGTTGGACAGTTTAGTGGGACTTTAAAGATGGCTGATGAATGTTAGCCTGATCCCTTCACTGCTATTCGGCCTTACCCTCTTCTGTGTCTACTAGTACGTAATTTATACTAGGACGTTTTGTTAAGTAGGGTGGACGCTTTGTGATTTGTCAGATGGACTGCCCATTCTTCTCTTCTCCTCCCTTTGTGATGCCCCTTTTCAATGTTTATTATCGCTTGACGGTCATGTGACCTGAAGTAATTGGGTGACGTAGGCTCTATGTCGGCTTTAAATAATGGTGCCTCCTCTACGACCACAGCTATGCTGGTTACCATGCCATGACTCGTACTTTTGTGCTCCGTAAAGGTAAGCTGTGCCAAAATGGGAAACTAACTTGTTTTCATGTGGGCCAGATGAGGTGGCCTTTCCGACTTGATGGTATTTGTTTAAACACATGCTCTGGAAATTCATCTACTATTGAGCGCTAGTCATCTTGGGGTTGCTGTCAGTGTCTACATTGTTAGTCGATGTTCTACATGCATAAATGCTACGTATTGTGAAGTCCTTGCTACTTTGGCAACGGACTCGGTGCTGCTGAACATATTGCATTTGTCTCTCGGCCCCGTCTTAATCATATATGCCCCACAACGCGTTGTTGTTATGTTGTGCTTACCAAATGTTCACATCTTTACAATGTGAATTTTATCTACTGTTTGCCTGCCTGCGCTCTCATTTTTGGGAATTCATACATTACCGCTATACACTATTGCCATTTTTGTGTTTGGCTCTGTGGTGTCTGCACATGTTCATGTGACATATGCCGTTCACACTTGAAGATGTGACTATATGCATAGCCTGTGTGCATGGGTTTCTCCTGTTGTACCACTTACGGGTTTGGCTCTGTGGTACCTGCTATTTTCTCTGTGACACATGTCTTTTATAATTAGAGATCTTACTGAATGCACAGCACGTGTGCACTTTCGGAGACAATGGCTTCTTGTTTCTTGCAAATTGGTTCTTTTAGATTTATTATAGGCAATCTGGTGGCCTTTTACCATCCAGATTGGTGGAGTACCTCGCATTTTAATTGGGTTAAAGTACTCTTCGGTAACAGGTTGTTTATTAACTCGATCAAACATATACTAATGTCTCTGTCTCCTTTCCTTTTATCAGCATATACTTTTTGCAATGGTTCTTTATTTTTTACTTTCCTAACAGGCCTCAAACCTTGAACCATTTATTATAATGCTCTTTAAAGAAGGAGCCAACCATGGACTCGTGTGCTTTTAAATATACTTGACATTTTGAACCTGGTGCTTTCTAGATTGGAGGTGAGTCTGATATATATGAATGAGGTACAACGCCTTTTGAGCTATCACCCTGTGGTTTGAGGGGTGAAGTTGGTACCTTAAAACTTTTATGGGGTTTGTTCTGAGGAGTTGCTCTCTCTACATCTCTAGTAAGAGCATGCCATTTTGTACCGACATTTTGGTGTCCAAGAATAAGCTCCTCCGGCTACCACTCATGAGACGGTATTGGAGTTTACACTTTCTTTCTATTATAGATCTTACAACACATGCCCACTTCTGATTTGAGGTTGATCGCGTTTTGGAAATTGATACTTTTCCACATCAATCTATATACTGATTCCTTAGCCAGATATTTCTGAGGGGAGCATAAGTAAAACTCTCCAACCAGTATGCCATTGTGTCACTGTGGTAACCCTTTCATACTTACTCTTCCTATCTGGGTTTATCTTTTTCCTACTCTGTATATAGCTTTGAGTAAGATACTTTTAGGTCCCCTTTGATATAAATATGTGTTGTTTTTCTAGAGTTGTGTATCATTTCACTGTGTGATAGTATTGCACCGTTGATGTTTATGTTTTCATCCATCCTAGCTAATTGTTGGGTTTTTGAGAATATTATTTGTTTGTTTCGCTTGGAATTATGAGTTGGTGTTATCTTTGTGGTGCATAGTGTGTATGTGTAACTAAGGTCAAATTGTGTATTTTCTATATGTAGTACTGTGTTATATAATTGTGGTATTATGTGGGTCATGTCAAGTTTGTGATGTTTTTATTATTGTTGATATATTTATGTGCTCTTTATTTTATGTTTGTATATAATTGTTGCAGACCTGACAAAGTTCCCTCTGGCAACTGGGAACGAAACGCATTGGCTGTGTGCCAGTTTTACGATTAACTTAATAAAAGAAGTATTTTTGGACAAATTTGCCCTGATTGATTGACTTTGCATCGAGTGCACCTTCCTTATTCCTGAACACTGTGTCTTCGGTGGTGGTCAGGGTCCAGGTTGAGACAGTGGGCTGGCTGGCATTGCTGGGGGTAGGTGTGGATTTGGTGTGTGGTTGAAAATGTCATAGAGGGTCTTGATCTTGAGATGGAATTAGGATCCGAGTTTGTTGCAGAGGTCTTGGGAAGGTGTGATGTCTCAGGCTTTGCTAGGGGGTCTGGTGAATTCCTGGATGATGCTGAAGAATTCTTTTGAGTTACTGGAGTTAGCGAGGATTTTGTCCTAGATGAAGATCTTTTTGGTGGATCTAATGCATTGATGGTGTTCTGTCATGGCCTTCTTGTAGGTTGTCTGAGCTTCTGAGGTTTTGGTGTTTCGCCTTACTTTCTCGAGATGTCTGCAGTGCACCTGGCTTCTCAGAGGTCAGTGGTGAACCAGATGGCTTTCAAAAGGTGCTATCTGACAGAGTTACGAAGGGGGGCGAGCTTGTCTGCACAGTTGGTGATCCATCTGTGGAGTTCATTGGCTGCAGAGGTGATGTTGGTCATGGTGGGAGGGGGATCATGGTTAAGGGTGGAATTGAGTTGATCCTCGGTGACCTTGCTCCAAATCCTTCATGTTGGTAAGCGGGGGTTTTCTCGAAGACGTGTACACAGTGGTGGTCCGTCCAGGGGGGCTGAAGCAAATGTTGTTTCCTCCTGCAAAGATGGGGTCAAGGGTGTGTCCTGCCTTGTAGGTAGGGTGGTGATGAGTTGTGTCAGGCCAATGTTGGCGAGGTTGTCCAGGAGGGCGGTGAAGTTGGGGTTGCTGAGGTTGTCGAAGTGGAAGTTCAGGTGTCTGAGCAGTATGTAGTCCAAGGAGGCGATGGCGTGGGGCTCGATGAGGTCCGGGATGGTTGTGGCGAACGCGTGGTTCATGGTCGGGGAGGTCTGTAGGCAAGAGTGCCGCATAGGGTAGTTCTGGGGCTGGTCTGTATCAGGAAATGAAGGTGTTCCATGGGGGACGAGGAGTCGTTTATGCTGGAAGTGGTGAGTAGGATGGCGTTCTTGTGCACCATGATGAGTCCTCCTCCTGGGTGGACTTGTCCCAGATTCCAAGTTCATCCAGCTGAAGAGCTCCAGAGGTCTAACTTCCAGAGTTAGACTAGGAAATTCCTGAAAGTCAAGCCGGCGAACCTTCACCGAATCTGTAGGAAGCAGTTAGGGCCCTCAGCGGAAAAAGCTCCAGATAAGTTTCTAAGTCTGAAGGTAAGAGTTTGACTGAGGCCTACCACATGGGATGGCCGAGGAGGACTCCATTGTGGTTGGCCTCAAACTTTGACTTTGCCACAGTCAGCGTGACCAGATGTCTAGAAATGGTGCAAGTGGTTTCTAAGCACTAGAAGAGGTGTTTTTTTTACTCATATCTCTCGTTCCCTACAGTGAATTTTCATGGTTTTGGTGGCATTTTTATAAAATGGTGTGGGATTTTTATTGTTTGTTCTGTCTTACTTATTCACTGTATTGGTGTTTTTAAATGCTTTACATGCCTGTCTCCTAATTAAGCCTTTATTTCTCGGCGTCAGCTACCAAGGTTTGAGCAGGGGACTAATATATAGAAACCCAATTTGGGAGCCAGTACCATGTTGTGGGCCTTGTTGCTGGTGTTAGGCACATTCCCACCCCTCCCAATTACCCCCTTCAAACACCATTGCTGATGGGACTGTCAGGTCTGTGGTGTCCACTCAGCTGTGTGTCTGACCAGCCTCTAGCTCCTGGTGGAATTCCATATTGCAGAGCAGGTATCTCTCAGGAACCTCGGATGGGTAGCCAGGGTAGGCGCGGTCAGAAACAGGTTCAGAGTCGGGTGACAGTGGGAGAGCTCCCACAGGAAGCACAGAGGCCCTACACAGTAGGGCTTGGTGTGAGGGTAGGCCTGGCCTTGGTAGGGCGGGTAATAAGATTTGGGGGTTCGCAGTAGGGCACACCATAATCATTGGGTTGGTAGGCCACAGACTTTAGGGGCTGGTGGATCCATTGCTTCCTCACTGGGGCTGCTAATCGGCCTGCTGTCACCTCGCCCAACTCCTCGAGGACCTGGCTTTGGTTCAGTTCTGGGGATTTGCCCAGGCCTGAAGGGGGGCTGCTGGCCGAAGCCACATCTGCGGCCATCACCAAGGAGGCATGGGGTCTGGTTAGTGCACAGGAGTCCTGCTCTCTGCTCACGGCTCCTGTACATTCCCCCCACTTTCTGGGAAGGGAGCTCTGGATTGTGTTGTAAACAAACAAATAAATACATACATTTAGAAGCTGTGATATTCTGAACATGCTGTCAGCAGTGAAGGCTCAGTAGAGCCTTGCAAAGCCTTTAGCAGGGCCGGACTGGGAACCACAACCGGCCCTGGCAAAGTGCTTGCCGGCCCCCCTCCCCACTGGGGGGGGAGGGTGGAGGTGCCGCCGAGCTCTTTGCCGGGCCGGTTTTCAGCTGATTTTGGTACAGGGCCGATTTTGCTGCAAAAACGGCCCTGTAACAAAAACGGCCCCCAGGGGCCCAAAACAGGCCCCCACCCATGCAGCGCAATGGGGATTGCCCGGTGATCGCTATGGCCAGTCCAGGCCTGGCCTTCAGAACTGTGGTGGGAAAGGTCGGTGACTGATGCATTGTCCAGTGAAGTCCCCAGAGTCAGCTACCCTAGCCATTGCCAATGCTGCTCTTATGCAGTTATCCAGCATGAGAGCAACCCTGGTATTGGTTGGAGTGGGCCTGACTCACCGCTCATACTGGCACTGGGGGGGCCTCTACTTGTTATCCACCAGTTTGTATAACAGCTCGGCTTAGAGAACTTTAAACTGCACATGCCAGTCTGGCCGTTGTAAAACAGCCGGTCAAACTGACTTGCACAATTTAAACTGGTGTAGCTAGGCACCCCTCCTCCCTCCTCTCAGGCTGCATTGTAGCAATCATCCTGTCCCAAACGCTCTAACATTCGGCTCTGGCAGCTGGTAGAGGGGAAAATAAAAGGCCAATAAAGTCACGTTATTGGTGTTTTATTTTTCGCTTTTGCTGTACCCACAGCAGGGAGGGCGATTCTCCTCTGCTCAAATGGAGAAAACCGCCACTGCAACAACGTGTTTGCAGCAAGACAAGGAAGATCAGAATCAGAACTTCATTGTACCAGAAATACATTTTCAAACAAGCTTTTGCCACAATGAAAGGTTAAAGCATCAAGAACATATCGAACGCAATTCAGGTTTCTTTAGTTGCACAAAAGTTGTTACCAGAAGTTAGAAACTTCACAATCATTAAGAGTCAGAGACATATAACCTGCCATCCAATTAAAAAACATATTTATATCTTCAGTAACCTCAAAAAGGCCAACTTTAGAAGCAAAAGGCAATTCTCTAACAGTATTGTGTAAAAATAGGTACATGTTTCACATTGGCTTTTCTAACACTTCATTTTTTTCCTCTATTCCAAGCAAGCTATTAAGCCGTATCTAAATCCAATATAATTGCAAGGTAGTTCAAGCTTAATTTAAAAATAATAAAAAGGTTTCAGTAATTTGTGTTCAGAAGTCTACTTATAGCTTCACATTTCTCCCCTGATTGCTTGTCACAAAGCGTCACAATGGATCTGCCAATTTAACAAAATTATATTCGTGGCCTAATATTGCATTGGCCCTTAAAGTTGTCTTCGTCAGTCTGGTGTTTCCAAATATTCATAAGGTAAGGAATATGCAGGCAGAGTATCTATTTAAAATACAGTTACCGAACTGATTTCACATTTTACAGTCCTGTAGTACTTGCAGTCTATTTTCATTTGCATGTTTTACATTTTTTTATTGATGAACAATTGATGTCAAGTAATAATGTCATGCAGTAAGTTGTCATTACTTCAAAGGAAACACCATCAGAATTTTCATGATTTTTTCTAATAAACGCTTGTCCTTCTTACAAGCTACTCCTGGGTCGCACTGTCTTGGCATAGACAATGACTACTCAGGCTCTCTCTAGTCAGATTCTCTCCCCTATTCGTTAAGCTAGTGGAACCGCTGGGCATATTACCAAAAACTAGCGATAATTATCGCTAGGTTGGCTTAGCGGCAATATTTTTATCGCCGAGCTGTGGCGATTTTTATTGCTTAGGAGCCTTGATAATATCAAGGTTTATCTCCTAAGCGATAAAAATCGGCCGAATTGCATGAATATCGCTGAAAAGTCCGCGATATTCATGCATTACCGAGCAAATGCTCTTAGCCATGTTATCCACCTCCCATTGCATAACATGGCTAAGAACTGCTCAGGGCAGGTGTTAGCTTTTGGAGATATTTGCGCTTAGGGCGAATATCTCCAAAAGTTGGTAATAGGAGATAGCGATGTTAGCGACTGTTTCCAGTCGCTAACATCTTGGCACGCCCACTATGCATGTCATTAGTGATAAATATCACTGACATGCAAAGTGGGGCCCAAGATGGTCGCTATCTCCTACTAGCTGTCGCTAACTGGTGTTAGCGACAGCTAGGTAATAGGGAGATCATTTTATCTCCGCTTTCTTGTCTTTTAAAGCCAAAAAAGCAGAGATAGACCCCCTTGATAATATGCCCCCACATCTTTATTTCGCCAATGCAACTTACTTCGGGCCTATTCGCAAGTTACCATTTTTATTGTATTCTGTTAATGATGACTGTTTTCTTTGAAGAAATATTTGAGAATCATGGGGCATATTTCTCAAATTATCACGCAGCACAGCAAGCTACCTTGCTCTGTTGCGCTGCGTGATAGGGAAAGGGCAGGAGCGGGCAATATTTGACATTATACAGCGCCTTCCTGTCATTTCCCAGCGCTGGAACACATACAGCTGCCTAGCATCAACGCAAACATCCTTGCGCCAGAGGGTTGCCACATGTAAGCACTTCACTCTTCTACACTTCTTCGTTTACTTGTACAGGTGGAACTAGTGCTTAGGTAGTTGAAGATTCCACAGAAAGTAGTAAACCTGGCCCTGCATCCATAATGGGTAGGCTACAAAGTAAAAAGTTGTTATAGTCACTAGAAAGTTACTCACTAGCAAGTCAAGCCAGGTGACAACTTTCTAGGTGTAGAGGTCATTAAGCCTTCAAGCCTCTCCTTACAAAAACCACCGTCTAAATGCATACACATATTTTTGTTTTATAAATATTATAAAGGCATCCATTATTCTGAACACTTAAAAATACTTTTTAAAAGACAACCATCGCCCGCACCAACACGTTGATCTTGGCATGTCTCCCCCTCATCATTCCTCTGCCATCGTATGATTGATTGATGATTTCGTGAACGGAACCTTGGAGGAAAAAGCGTTTTTATAAAGCAGAATAATAAACTAAAGCTTTTGCACATTTGCTTCCATTCCAGACCTGCACCTTTTTTCACGCAGATGTTTCCTCCCTTTTTCCACTGATGCAGACATTGGGGCATTTTTACAAGGGGATATCACCACTAGAACGTCACTTTCAATGAAGTTCTGTTGGGGATATTCCCTTCTCCATATTTATAGAGCGGCGGTAAGCCACTTTTTGTTGCTTAACGCCGCCTTGTTAATAAGGCCCCTTAACACGCATCACTTAGCGTGAAAGGGGCATGCAATCGCTGTTGCATTGTCCGTTCCACCACAGCACTCATTGCTTTTGATGCTACCCCAGATTTACAAGGAGGTGTAAATCTGAGGCAGTGCCAAAAACAATCACCATGCAAGACCAGGAGTTAGATTGGCGAAATGGGGAGAGATACTTTCATATCTGCTTGTTTTTGCGTTTTCTTTTCTTTTGATTATTCTTTTTATTTACCATGTAAACAAGTCGACATTACAATTTACCAGAGAGGAAATATACATGTCGTATCACATGCTGTTTTGGACACAAGTTACACAGGTTGTACATAATTGATTACAATATTTACGGTGTGGGCGGGTCATCCAGTACGAGAACAACAGGAGGGATACAGATATTGCCTTGGTAGGCATTCCTTTTATTCTATATGGAGGACCACCTACGGGGGAATCCCCTCGAGACATAAATGGTCTTCTCCCTGAACATGCACGAGTCCATGTCGGTCTTCCATGACTCATTTTTGGGTGGATCTCCCGCTCTCCATAATTGCACGACGCCATCAGAGAGGTGTTGGATGTTGGAGGAAAGGCCATGCTGGTCATGTTGGACCTATCGGCGGCGTTCAACACCGTTCCCCATGACACCCTTCTTTTACGACTCTGGGAGTGTGGTCTTCGGGGGACGGTGTGGAATTGGCTCAAATCCTTTCTAGCCGACCGCCGACAAACGATCTGGGCGCCCCCGTACTCCGCCGACATGGCACCTCTGGAGGTAGGGGTCCCTCAGGGTTCTATTCTTAGCCCCCTGCTTTTTAACATCTTTTTGGCCCCCCTGGCAGAGGTGGCGGAGTCCTTCGGTGCTCAGATCGTGTCCTACACCGACGACACCCAACTCCTGTTTACATGGCAGGAATGAGGTGTTCAACGGGACTCTTATCAGAAGCTGCCTAGAGGCAGTTTTTGGGTGGTTTAGAAGGCACGGACTGAAATGCAACTCCGATAAGTCGGAGCTGCTCTTCTTTGGCTGTGCCACTGAACCGAATTGGAAATGCTGGTGGCCGCAAGACTTGTTTCCGCCTGTAAATGTGTCCACCAAAGCTAAAAATTTGGGAATCATTGTTGATAGTGACCTAGCTTTTGGACCCCAAATATCTTGCCTTTCTGGGAAATGCTTCGGCATCCTTCGGATGCTCAGAAAATGTCTCCCCCTGATATCACTTCATCATAGAAGGGTTATTGTTCAATCACTCATTGGGTCCAGATTAGACAATGCAAATGCTCTTTACTTGGGACTCCCAAAATACCTTTTGATGCGTCTTCAAGTAGTTCAAAACTCAGCTGCCCGTGCTATCTACGGGCTTCCTAGACGCACTGGTGCCTCTGATCTGTTAAGAGAATTGCACTGGCTTCCGATAGCTAAGAGAGTCCTCTTCAAAAGTCTGACGCTGACCTTCAAAGCCCTTCATGACATTGGCCCTAGTTACATCAGAAAACGTCTTGCTTTTTATAAGCCTAATAGAGCTTTAAGGTCTGCCTCCTTATCCAAAATGGTAGTTCCGACCATCAAACGCGCTAGACTGGGTGGCCGCTCTTTTCGCCACCTGGCTCCTCGCGCTTTGAATGAGCTTCCCCTATCTCTGAGACAGATCCCTAACCTCATGTCCTTCAGAAAGGCCTTAAAAACCTGGCTATTCACCAACTAGGGCCCCCTGTTTTTTCTTATATTCCGTTATGTTGCTGCCCTCTGCAGACTTCTTCGCCAAAGCGCCGGAACACTCCCTTGGAGTAGCCGTTGCGCTATAGAAGAAAATTTTAACATAACATAACATAACATAACACGATGTTTCTTTTTGCCACTATTAGCCCCAGTGTGACACCAGATCTTATCTTTACTGGTGAGGTTGGTGGGTTCCCAGAAATTCAATAGGCTTCTCCTAGCTTCTGATTTTATAGCGACCCGAGAGCCTCACTCATGCATTCAAATATCTTCAACCAGTAGGAATGTATAAGTACAGATTCCTATATTATTTGCATAAATGATCCCGACAGGCTACATTTTTGCCTGGAATTGCCCTCATCTACTTTTTTTCCATTTTGACAAGAGTAGGACCAGAGATATATACCCTATGTAGGACCTTCAACTGAACTAGATGCAGCCAAGAAAAGATCGCCACCTCTCGCAGGGCCACAATTGACTCTTGCCAGTCTTTATCATCTAGTACAAGCCTATCCCCCTCCTAGCGCTGCCTTAAAAGTGTCAGGGGGTCTGAGGTGTTGTTAATCAACATTGTGTAAGTCAAGGATATCGCTCTGTCCGGCATATGGCCATCGAGTAGCCTGTCCTCTAGTGGGGGGAGTCCAAAAAGGAGGTACCTCTGGCCAGATTCAATAGGAGTGCGTGTCTGATTTGTAGATATCTAAAATATTCCCTTCCCAGAGATTTCTGATTTTCGAGATCCCAATTAGGTCCCACTTATCAAACCCTTTGTGGTGCCCAACGTGAGCTTCTTATCCCATCCCAAACTTTTGTTAGCAGTGTGCCAGAACTGCACTGAGTGCTTAGTAGGGCCTTTTAAGGGGAATCTGTGTGGTCTGGAGTACAAGGCCCTGCTGTAACAATCATTTATCCATTCTACAAGCAGGGTCATCATATTGGTGGTAGATGTAGTGGTTAATCACACAGAGATGTGTGGCCCAATAGTATCTTTTAATATCAGTCAATGCAATACCCCCATCATACCAACCCAGGCTTAATTTCTGTACGGTAATACGGGGTCTCCAATCCCAAAGTAGGCTTCCCTGCAGGCTCTCTGCCCCCTGAAAGTATTTTGCTGGGACAGGGTCTGGGGCATTTTGTAATGCATAGAGGAAACGTGGCAGTGACATCATTTGAAAAAGAGCTGCCTTCCCTAGGAGCGAGAGCTGGAGCGTCCTCCAGATTGCTGCATCTCACCTAAGTCTCTGCAGTGGGGGAACAAGGTTGTGCTTGTGCCTGATTTTGGGTTCCGCTGCAATGAACATTCGTAGATAACAGAATCCCGTCTCCACCATCCACCATCTGTATAGGGCAGTCCCAGGGCGGGGAGGGGAGGGTCTCCTTTGAGAACATACATGAGGGAATTACTCCAATTGATATTATACCCGGAATACCGTCCAAAAATCGTGAAGATGTTGAGAGCTATGTGGAGGGATTTTTTTGGGAAGGCTAGGTAAAGGAGGATATCACCGCACAGAGGGAGATCTTAGTCCCCTTATTTCTGGGCTCCAACAGATCCACATCACCAATGGCTCAAGGGCAAAAAGGAGGGGCAACAGTGGAAATCCCTGGCAGGTTCCACGTCCCAGTTGGAAGACCTCTGTTTTCTTGTTATTGACCACAACATGGACTAGTGGCTCTGTGTAGAGGAGCCGGACCCATCCGATTAAGTGATATTAAGTCAGGCCCAAACCCAAGTTTAATTAACACCGCAAAGAGATTATGCCACTCTATCATGTCAAATACCATTGTGGCATCGAGAGAGACCACTATTGCGGCCTCCTGAATCGTATCTATCTGCCCATTACTCCATGCAGGTGTCTTAGATTCAATGCAGTGTTGCGATGAGGCATGAAGCCCAACTGGTAGGGGTGCACTAATTTGCAAATCACTTGGGCCAGTCGATTCACCAGTACTTTGGCTAGGATTTTGGGCTCTTCGTTGAGCAGGGAGATAGGCCTATATAAGGAGCATTTGGACTTTAGTTTACCCTCCTTACATACGGCTACCAATGTGGCTACTCGTTGGTCCTGCGGTAGCAGCTTCACTTCCCGACTTTCCATGAACATGGCCCATAGATGCGGGGTGATCTCATCTAATTTTAGTTTGTACAGTGCGATCAGTTGGCCGTTAGGGTCCATGGCCTTGCCAGAGCGAAGATCTCTGATCGCCTTTGCCAATTCATCATCGGTAGGGGTGATGTCTAGTGTGCCCCTTTCGTCCTCCAATAGAGTTGGCACCTGAATATCCCTGAGGAGCTCCATGGAGTCCTCCAAGAAAAGGGTGGAATTTGAACGGTACACTGAGCTATAGTAGTCAACAAATTCACATGTGATAACTTGTGGATCTGTAACTTTCAGCCCCCTGTTGTCTATCAGCTCCAGAACTAGCTTGTTCACCATGTCCTTCTAGCCTAGCTAGGCAAGCAGTTTCCCCGCATTATCCCCTAGTTCATATATTCTACCGGCTTTGTCCCTCCCTATCCCTTTGGCCATGTCGGTGGCGATATTTTTATAATAGTCTTGTTTGAGTCGCAGGGTATGGAGGGCCTCTTGTGTGATTTCCTCCTCATTTGCCTCCTCCAGACAGAGAATTTCGTTGTCCACTTGTATCAGGTCTTTAAGCTTTTCTTTTCGCGTCCTGGCAATCAGTAAGAGTGCCTGCCCCCTCACAGATGTCTTAAACGCTTCCCAAATAGTTTGGAGGGCGAGGACCGAGCCGATGTTATCTAGGAAATAGTTATCAATAATCTGTTCAAGTGCCTTTCAGACCACAGGATTACTAAAATACCAGGTGTCGATAGGTGACCTGCTTGTCCCCAAGGGCTAGATGAGCCCAGATAGGAAAATGGTCCGATATGCCCTTAGCCATGTGTCTAGTTTCTTGAATCTCTGGGATTTGGGTTGCTGGGACCAAGAGGTAATTGATACAGGAGAGACTATTGTGAGCACCAGAATAGAAGGTGTTTTGGATAGTGTCTGGGTGGTACGTTCGCCACACATCAACGAGGCCCATGGTGTCTAAAAAGTCAGAGAGCCATCAGAAGTAGGAATGCATATCTTGTGGGGGTGTCGGTCACGGAGGCTCGATACTACTGAGTTAAACGCCCCACTACAAGGCAGCCCTCAAGGAGTGATAGCAACATGGAGCCCAAGTCTTTGAATGTGGGACTCTGAAGACCAGGTGGGACATATACCGTCACTAGGTTAAGAGTAAACCCCTCCCATTGCTCCAAGATAACTGCATATCTGCCCATTTCATCCACTCGCGTTTAATGTATGGAGAGCAGGAAGGAGTTTTTGTTCATAATGCCCACCCCTCTGGAGCCAGTGGTGAACCCCAAATGTGGCACCAGTCTTTAGCCCCATATTTTTAATGCTTTACAGGATTTACCCACCAAGTGTGACTCCTGTAGGAGCACGACTTCAGGGGAATGTCATTTGATACGTTGTAGGACTATGCAGTGTTTCAATGTATCCCCAAGACCATTGACATTCCAACTCAGGAGCCTCAAATTCCTGTCTTGGTTTGTGCCCATCATAATAAGCATAGGCTGTGTGTCTCTTGCTTACAGTAAAGTTCAGTCAACATAACCAAAACTAACAGCAATCT
Source organism: Lissotriton vulgaris (assembly GCF_964263255.1). Taxonomy (NCBI): domain Eukaryota; kingdom Metazoa; phylum Chordata; class Amphibia; order Caudata; family Salamandridae; genus Lissotriton; species Lissotriton vulgaris. The sequence continues at coordinate 306,403,928 of NC_141696.1, forward strand.
CTCCGCTCCCACCCAACTACCCCCCACCCTGTTCCCCTGCACTCTGGGCCTTAAACTGCGCATTAAAAAAACTATGCAGAATACCTAGCACCCAAAAAAGTAACTAACCGTAGTTTAAAGTAGGGGTGAGAGGCTTCACAGGTATGTTCCCTCCTGGTATCGAGAAAGCTTTCAAGACTTCCAATGTAGGGCATTAGACTAACAAGCAATGCTAATACATACACGGAGCAGTGTTGACAATTTACCTGTACCCAGCCGGGTCTCTCAAGCCCAACCCACCCCAGCAGATACCCCTCTCCAAGGGCTACCAACTCACTCAATACCGATTACAATACAGCAACAAAGTGAGCTCTGAATTAGGGTATGGTCCATCATTCAGCAGGCAATATGGACTTCTGCTCCTCTCCAGCTCTCGAGCCAGTCCACAGCCCCCTCAGGATGGTAAAAACAAAACTTTAACATTAACTTCCACCCGCAGGTGGGTTGGAAACAACATTACATACTTGACGCGTTTATCAAACATATTTCTTGATCAAAAGGAATATTAGTCTCTGCTTCTGTATGGCAAGGGTAAAGTCCGGAGAGAAGGAGATTTCTGAGTTCTCGAAGTGAAGCATTGGGGCCCCCCTTGCATACTGAAAGATGACCTCTTGGTCGTGAAAGTTCAACAATTTAGCCAGGATTGGCCAAGGTGGCGTGCCAGGCATCGGTTGTCCTCCAGGGACTCTCTGTGCCCATTCGGCCACAAAGAATTTAGACAGACCCTTAGGCTGGAGGTGGGTAAGGATTAACCCTGGGCAGTGAACTACGCTCCCCTCGCGGAGTTTGCGAAGTAGCGGCAACTTCGCGCTTCACAGTGAACGCAAAGTTGTCAAATACTTCGCAATCTTCAGCGTAGCGTAGTTGTTTGATTCCTCACGCGCTCAATTGCATTCTCGCATGCGCGGTAACGACTTACCTTGGTTCTGCGTTCGCCATCTCGATTTTCTCTCCCAGTCGCGTGCACCACTAGGTTTAGAATCCGGTCGCACAATCCTGCGATACTGTGCAAACGCGATCACGTCATTTGGACGTACTATCACGTCATTAGGACGTGCGATCTTCCTTCCGGCGCAGTGTTGGTAAGATCGCATTTCCGAACACGCAGAAACTACAATCTGGCACAGAATATCTCTCGAGCATGATAAAACCTTCCTGCTTTTCTGGGGGATAACGCCGGGCGGGCTTCTGTTGTGCTGCCCCGCTGAGGCGTTTCATACCCACCTTGTTGTTCCTTGTTGTTCCGTGGGGCAACCAGGGCTCTGTGCTGCCTAGAACTACCAATCCCAGCAGCCCCATCCAGGAAGACGCCGCCACTGGGATCAGCTGGCGCCAGGAGGCGCTTAAAGGTCGGCATGCTGCCGAGGACCTTGTGCTGCTTTTCCGGGGGATAACGCCGGCTGGGCTTCTGTTGTGCTGCCCCGCTGAGGCGTTTCATACCCACCTTGTTGTTCCGTGGGGCGACCGGGGCTCTGTGCTGCCTAGAACTACCAATCCCAGCAGCCCCATCCAGGAAGACGCCGCCACTGGGATCAGCCGGCGCCAGGAGGCGCTTAAAGGTCAGCGTGCTACCTCGTTCTGCGAGGACGCGCGCGGGACGCGCCGGACGAAGCCCGGACTAAGGGCGGACAGTCTGAGACAGTCCGGGACTGACCGTGACTGGGCTTGGCCAGGATCTTTGCCTGTTGTTGCTGTGAGATACCTGTGGTATCCATCCAGTAAGACTTAATTTTTTCCATATTTATTGTGGAAACCCTGTGCTTTCGTCTTACCCGAAACCGTTATTTATTGTTTGCCACAGGGTTACTGTGTGCCAGCGTGATACTAGCTAACTGTGTGTAATATGTCCAAGCAAAAGACTTCCTCAGTATCTAACACCATGGACAATTACTTAGTGCAGGTTGTGAGTAAGATCAACAGCAAGAGAAGGATGTCATTGGGTTTGAGTTCTCCTCCCACTATCACTAAACAGAGTCCCCTGCCAGAATCCTCCCTGGTAGAACTCCCGGTACAGGATAATAGTAGCGATGCCCAGATATTGATCATCCCTCAAATTATATTTCTGAACAAAGCATACCTCCCATTGTTGACCTAGAAAATGACTCTGAAGATCAGCTAAATATGATAGAAGATAATTCCCCCCCCCCCCCCCTGTGTCTGTGCCCGTAACTAGAGCAGTCAGAGCGTGTAGAAAAGGCCAGATTAAACGTGGTGGGTTACGCTCTGGTAGAAAAAGGATAGCCTCTCCACCCAAACATATGGTTATAAATGAAGTAAACAGGGTGGATGGTGGGAAGGAGATCATGGAAGATGAACAAATTAAGAAGTTAGTGAGCATGATCGATTCAAAGATGAAGTGTATTATTAAACCATTGGTAGCTAAAATTGACCAGTTGACAGCAGAGGTAAATTGACTAGGAGGACTCTTAAACAAGACAGTGGAGGAGGTGGGTAATACATCAAACCTAGTTTCAAGTAGAGTTGAATCAAATGAGGAGCTTTTTGGGAGTGTGGTGGGGGGTCGGGAGAAAGTGGTATCAAATCCTCCCCCTATTCAGCACTCAGCAGGTAAAGGTGGCCAGGTAACGGCCAAAGAAGACCCCCCATTAAAACCCACTGCATCGTGTCTACAGAAAGGCTCTGTCCAACTTATTGTAGAGGCTTCTCCCCTTGTTCTGGTCCTGGCCAACGTACCCCCCTTGAAGCCTGGTCAGGTGGAATCTACATCTTCTTTGATCAGCAAAGCGTTCCATTGGTTATCGAATAATATGTTGATATCTCCATGGGGTAAACGGCAGTTAGCTGGGGAAATCAATATGGCAAGAAGGGTAGACTGGATAGGGAATAGTGCGAAAAAAATTGGAGGAGATTGGGTAGTTTTGAATTTTTCATGTCCAGATGTACTCCCTAATGTCCTGACAAATATATTTCCCCCACAACGTAGGAGCACTGATATAATTCTGCTAACATAAGATTTTTTATATTGTAAAGGTAGTACAGTGAACCCTAGCATATTAAGGACAAAGTGGAATTCGGTGTCAAATAAGTGGGGCAGGGGTGTCCAAATCAGCGAATGGGGAATTAGCTTTGAAAATAGGTTTGCGGCACTGTCAGACTTGAATGAATGCGATTGACTTGGGAGGGCTGATAGTGTAGTGATCAAAGAACTAGCCGAGCTTGATAGAACGTGTATTCCCATAGCTGAGGGGATTGCTCTTACCAATGTTATTTCTACAACCCAAGTAAAAAGAGTGGGTGAATCTAATTTTTCAGAGAATAAAGATCCCGAACAACAGTCCTGCTCCAATCTGTTGGAGATATGTATTAGCCCTGGTCTAGAGGTACTTCCATTAGATCCATCAGGCTATCATTTTATTAATATGGAACCTGATTCCGGTTTGGAGATTGAAACCCAAGGTATGTTAACAACTCAGGACCCTTTATGCTTCCCAGCAGTTGAGGCACGGTTGTTCTTTCTTTCTTGGAACCTTGCTGGAATTGCTAACAAGTTAACATCTCCAGAATGGTGTAACTTTATTGACCAATTTGACATCATTCTGTTTCAGCAAACATGGTCATTGATCCCAGTACATCGTTTTGGGTTCCTTAATTTCCAGGTACCAGCTACAAAAAATCCTAAAGGTAGCCCATCAGGGGGCCTGATAATCTGGATACGCCAATCATTATGCTGTAGAATCCAGCAAAGGAGTTCCCCATCAAATGACATTTTGTCAGTTAACCTTACATGGGCTAATGGCCAGGGGGTGGCTATTTTTAACATTTATGCTAGGGCAGCAGCGGGGGGCCAAACATCTGAAGTAATCACCGCTCTCGACCACAAGCTTGAGGCGCTCCCAACACAGCTGTCCATTATTGTGGGGGGTGATGTCAACACTACCTTTGAACCACTTGGCCAAGAGGACCAAATTCTAGCTGCAGAGGAGGACAGCAAATGGGGCGTCCCTCAGCTTGAATTACCCACAGTCAGAAGATGGACAGCCGTGGCCATCCAACTTAAGGCTTTATGTTTAGCGAGAGGACTCAGAGCAACTAATGGGCGTACCCCGTCAGATCGCCAGGGGGATAAAACATTTGATAATTGTAGGTTTTCCAGCCGAATAGATTACTTCCTGGTGGACATCAGAGAATGACACAGGCTGATCGATATGATTGTAAAAAACAGGATGGAGAGTGACCACAACCCTCTTTGCATGGACTTCCAAGCTAAAGTGGGGTTAAGAGAACCAAATTATGGGGGCGGCAAAGTCACCTTAGGTATTGTAGCCTCGAATAACCTGCGCCATATAAAATGGGGTAGATTAATTGAGAACCCGGAGAGGCTGGAGGATCTTAAAAAAGTGGTGGTCGAAGAAGTGGGCAAGATAAATTCACACAGTAAAAAACTAAATTTTCCTGAAATTATGCTTGAGGCTCACACAAACCTCTTAGCCAAGCTCCAAGGGTTTTTTATGAAGTCCACAAAATTAGATAAGGTCTACAAAAAATTACCCAAGTTGGGGTGGTACAACCAGTCCTGTAGAGCAGCCCGCCAGAATCTTAGTACCGAACTCAGAAGCAAGAACATCCCAGGTGTGAGAAAGGCGAGGGATATATAGGAAGGTCCAGCAGGAAGCCAGGAAACAGTGGGATGAGGATCTCTGGCATGATCTGAAATCTTCTTGTGCAGCAAAGGACCAAAAGCAATTTTTTGCCCTAATTAAGTGGGACAGAGGAGGGATAGCACAACCCCCGCAAAATAACGTTGCCTAAAACCAGTGGGTAGACTTCTTCAAACCACAATATGCTTGTGATCTAGCTGAAGGAGAGTGTATACTTTTCCCCTACAGTTTTCTATCAATGTCAGTTATTTACAATAAAAGATGTTAGCATAGCGCTAGATTGTGTGACAGGGGGCAGAGCCCCAGGAATGGATGGCATACCTGCTGATGTGTTTTTAAGTGATCGATTATCTTGGTGTCAGTATTTCGAGTGGTTAGCCAATTCTGTGGCTAGGGGTGCACCAATACCGACTTCATGGAAGGGTGCTGAAATAATTCCGGTTTTTAAAAAGGGATACAAATCACTACCTAGTAATTATAGACCTATCAGTCTTATAGACTCGGCTAAAAAATTAATAGGTCGTCTAGTGCAAAACAAATTGCAATCCTGGATAGTAGAAAAAGATATCTTGTCCCCATATCAAGCTGGCTTTCTCCCCTGTACAAGTTCAGTTGATCAGGTCTTTTTTTTTATAGCTCTCTACTGGAGGAACGTGACTCTAACCAATGGGACCCTTTATGCTGTTTTCGTAGATTTAAAATCAGCTTTTGATTTAGTTCCTCGTTCTAAGCTTTGGAGTGTACTTGCTGAAGCTGGGTTGGGCCCGGAACTGCTAACGCTTCTTGTCCGCTTGCATGAGAACAATTATGCTAGAATTAGGTGGGGGGCTCAGGGTGAGGTCACCGACCCTTTCCCTGTCGAACGTGGTGTCCGGCAGGGGTGTGTTCTGGCACCCACACTGTTTTCTATATACATCAATGGTATTGTAGATCATCTAAGCCGCTCTCCCACTGATGCTCCTCTACTTGCAGGGGCACGCGTGCCAGTTCTCATGTTTGCGGACGACACACCGATAGTTTCTCGATCTCTGAGTGGGCTCCAGAAGGCAGTTAACGCATTCGGTGAGTTCTGCCAAACACGTGGACTTGAGATAAACACCTCCAAAACCAAGTTCATGTGTTTGAACCAGCGGAAAACATTTAAAGGTACAATTCATTTTAATGGAACTCCCTTAGAACAGGTTGAGGCCTTCACGTATTTAGGAATATCCCTTCAGTGTAATATGAGATGGAAAAATCACATCGATATGGCAGTTCTAAAATTCCATCAGCTGGCGGGCGTAGTGGCACTTAAGCATAAAGCTTCATTGACTAAGCCAATCACCCCTGCTTTAGAAATTTATAACATGAAGGTGATAAGTGCCTCCTTGTACGGTTCAGAATTGTGGGGATTCTCCAATTTGAAACAACTAACACTGGCGGAGAACAGGTTTCTACGCCGCCTAGTCGGGGTTCCCCAAAGTACTCCTAACGTCCCATTGTTATATGATCTCGGCAGGAAGAATATAGAGGATTTGGCACGGCTACGACCTTTATTATACTGGAGACGTATCATGACAACCCCTGAACTAGCTCATTATGCCACTGCCCTGAAGGACATAATCAGGGCAGATCGCTTTCATTCCATCCTGTGGCTTAAAGAAATAAGGGGTATGCTAACTAACTTGGAACTACACTACCTATGGATCACTCCCAATGCCTTAGGTTTTCCATCAAAGGCAACCCTGAAAAAAATGTACTGGGATATGGTTTGGTTGACTGCTTATAGTACTGGCTCCAATACTAACTTAACCGGTCGTTTTCTTGATATCAAACCTTTACCATCATGTGAGCCTTACTGGGACATTATTGAAAGGCCGTTTGATAGAAAATTGTATTTCCAATTCAGAACCGGGACCCTTCCTTTAAAGGTACTTACTTTTAAATGGTCAGCAACTCAAGATGAAAAATGCCACTACTGTAGAGACTTGATTGAGAACATTCCTCATCTGCTGTTTGTATGTCCCCTTTACGTAAGCCCCCGTCGTAAGTGGATAAAATCTGTGTGTTTAAATCTAGGAACATGTAGGTACATAGAGGCGTTAAGAGTACTGGAATCAGATTGTACACCCTGTGTGGTGATCGCTGTTGCGAAATTCTTAGGGTGGGCCTGGACTATACGCACCCGCACTTTGCAGCTCCCAGATGCTGCCCAATGAATTTTATGACACCGTTTATTGCCAGATCAACTTTTTAAATTCATGTCTTATTGAATTATTTTAATTATTCTGTATACATTGTTTTTAATCTGGAATGTGACAGCATTTTGGTTTAAGGAGTTTTTAAAATAATGAATTTAACTTTGTAGTATTTATAGTGTAGTGTCAGGATGTACAACCACTTTTATGACATGCTGTCGAATAAAGCTTTGAAATTTGAATTTGATTTGATAAAACCTTCTCGAAAATTGTCATTTTGCTCAGAAAAACCCCTCAGGTTGTGATTTGGCTGTAGTCTTTTGTGCAAGGAGTCCTCTTTTTTTCTACTCTTTTTTTTCAAAAGTAAGAAAGTGCCCTGAGTCTCCAACTTCCTGTTCCTGTCCAGCAGGCTCCTCCCAGTGCTTTGTCCATGTGCTGTTCACTTCCATTTGGATTTTGGAGCTGGAAGGATCACTTTGTGTGTATGTCTGCTGCATCATATCATTTGATTGGATTTATTGCAGACTTTTGGATTTGAAATTTTCTTTTACAAGCAAATTGAGAATTGATGTACATGTTTTTTTGATTTGGCCTTTTTTTTACCTACCATTTTCTGGGCTTTTCAATCCTTGTTAAAAATTATTGTTGAGGGAGGCCTGTACTTTCATGAGGGCCAAGTTTTATTTTTTTAAATTTTATCCAGTAGGCCTAGAGGTACCCATGGGTCTAACCATGTTTCTGTGATGTCTGTTAAATTTCAAGTTTTTAAACATCATGGATGGCATTGGATTCAATAGCAAACTGTGTTTTTTGGAGTGGAATTTCAGTTTTTGTGTGTGTGTGTTAATTAAATATTGGATTTTCAGCCAATAGGTAACCCTAGGAGTTCATATAGTTAGTGTAGGCCTGCTTGAGTTCATTTTATGTACTTTCTGTGGGTGGCCTGGCCATGTGGTGGTGGCCATTTTGTGTGACCAGCCTCTGTGCTTTTGCCACAGACCTCCAAGCTTGTGGCCTACTCTGCCTGTAGGCCCAGAGGTACTACTCGAGTCATCATGGGTGCATGAAAGTAGTTAATCAACTGTTTTTGTGGTGTTTGTTTAATTTGTAACATCATGTATGGCATGGATGGCTTTGGATTGATTTGCAAAATGTGGTTTCTGGTGTGGAATTTCAGGTTTTGGGTGTGTGTAAATAATGTGGCTTTTTCTGCCAGTAGGTAACCCTAGGAATTCAGCTCGCATAGTTTGGCAACTTTGCACAGTGCAACAACACGACCTTACAGTTTTTGTCGTCTTCGCGATAACAACTTTTTGTACAGTTCGTGCTGCCGGACACACCGAATTTGCAATCTCGCAAGCAATATGTCTCGAGTTGCATAAAACCTTCTAGAAAATAATAATGTTGTTCATTTTGCCAAAAAAACTCCTCAGGCTGTCATTTGGTTGTAGTTTTTAGAGCATGGAGTCATTTTTCTGTTCATTTTTTTTAAGAGGAAGAAAGTTCCCCAGAGACCTCAACTTCCTGTTCCTGTTCTTTGTGTGTACTTTGTTGTTTGAGGGTGGTCTGACCATGTGGGTGGCGGCAATTTTGTGAAGCCAAGCATTGTCCTTTTGACATAGGCATGTCTTGTCTGTCTTCTCTTTCTTTTCATGTTGTTGTGGGTGGCCAGGCCATGTGGTGGCGGCCATTTTGTGTGACCTTCCACTGTGCTTTTGCCATAGGTCTCCAAACTGGTAGCCTATTCTGCCAGTAGGCCTAGAGTCCCAGAGGTAGTCATTGGGGGTGCTTTATTTAGTTGTTTCTATGTTGTCTGTTGAATTTAACATCATTTAGGGCATGGATGGCACTGGATTAAATTCCCAAATGTGGTGTTTTGGGTGTAGTTAACTTTTTGGATGTGTGTTAATAAATGCCTTTGTTGTATGTGTAATTGTTGTGTAACTTTCTAACCTTTTTAGCCATGTGGATTTTCTTTTTTGGATTAAGCTGTGATGTTTAACAGGCATCCTCCTTTGTCTGGCCATATAGGGATATAGGCCTGCTTGAGTTTATTGTTTTCTGGGCTTTACCCATGTGCCTGTCATGAGTGACCATGTGGCTGGGTGCCGTGGTGGTGGTAGTAGTAGTGTGCTGTTTTGTTTTGCCACACAGGCCTGTGTGTCTTTCCATTGTTCCTGTTGGCTTACTGTTTCCATCCCCATTGCTATCTGCTGCAGGTCACTGATGCTGCATCCATCCGACATGATGTACAAATTAAGGATAAACAAGTTCCACTTCCACTACATTTGTATTTTAGTTTATTGCTTATCACTTGGGAGCCACAACAACCTGAGCATGAGAGGGCGACACATCCCAAGACCAGGCTAGGGAAAATAAGGTTCCAGAAAGCCTTACACTTATGGAGGTCGATGTAGAACTGCAGGATAATGATGATGATGAGTCCGACCCAGTCATCACAAGCATCACTCCTGGCCCGAGGACATGGAGACCAACATTTTTACCCTATCCAGAAAGGCTGGGACTAGTAGGGATGTAGCACACATACCTCCAACACAGGCAACACCAACACAACCTCCAGCTTCCATATTTACATTAGCAAAGGGCCGGCAGCGTCCTACATCCAGCACAAGCACCACCTTAGCAGAAGTAGGTAGTGGTACTACTGCACAGCCACATAGTCAAATGCAACACACACCCACCAGTTTATCCGGCATTGGAAGTGGCACCTCTAGCAGGAGTCAAAAGTTAAGCTCCCCAGTGTGGGACTCCTTTACGGTTAGCGTAAAGGAAGAGAACATTGCTATATGCTCCATTTGTCATTCCGCTGTTAGTTGTGGTAAGCTTGGTACAAACTATGGTACCGGAGGCCAAATGACCCATTTGAAAAAACACCATGCAATCAAGTTGGAGGACCACCTTCGTAGCATAGAAACTGGTACCATTGATGTTGGTGGGGAGTAAACTTGTACAAGTTCCACTTACGGTCAAACAGGAAGAAGAAGAAGGAGACATTCTATCTGGTAGTGGTACACAAAGTAGCCCTGTCCCCAGCACTACAGTGGTACAGCCCACATCCTCCGCATCAGCAACATCTCAGTGGCACAAGAGTAAGAGTCAGCCGGAGACACCAAGGAGTACTGCGAAGTCTGCAATGCAAAGTGCTGCGTCGAGTCAAACCGAAAAAACTACCACGCAGCATACCACATTCTTAGCATGTTTAGGCAGGAGGGAAAGTATGAACGCAACCACCCAATAGCACGTTTGTACAATGCTAAGCTTGCTAAAATGTTAGCACTGGACCTTCTCCCTTTTTCTTTTGGTGAAGGGGGTGGGATTTCTGAAATTTGTGTCAATCACCTGCCAAAAATGGAAGGTGCCCACACGCTACTATTTTGCCAGAGTTGCTGTTCCAGCACTACATCACAACGTGCTGGAATTGCTTGGAAAAGCCTTACATCAGAGTGCTGTTCATAGTATCCACCTGACAACAGACATGTGGACCAGTTGCCAAGCCACTGATTACAGGTGTTAGAGACAAGCTATCTGCAGGCGTTGACACTGTTGATATTTTTAATGAGACTCGCAGACATGCAACTGTAGCCATATTTGCTATGGAGAAATCTCATACTGTTGAAAACATTTTGGCTCAGTTTAACAGCAAGGTCTTTGAATGGCTGCGACCAAGAGGGATTAACATTGGTTTTGTTGCCACGGACAATGGCAGTAATGTAGTTAAGGCCATGAAATATGGTGGCTATTTCAGGGTACCGTGTTTGTCACACTGCATTAACATTGTTGTTCAAGACTTTCTGAAAAATGAAAGCAAAGTCAGCAACTTACTGACCACCTGCAGAAGAATATGCACACATTTTCAACCATTCTTTTAAAGCCTGAAAGCAGCTAAGGGTCATTCAACGTGAGCATAAAATGCCAGTCAAAGCACTCACCCAAGAGGTGCCAAATCGTTGGAACTCAACTTTTTACATGCTTGATCGTCTGTTTGAGCAAGTACATACCACGTAATGCTTATGTCATGACAAGAGGATTAGGGGTTCCTACTGTGAAAGCCATGACTGTTGAGATGTGGCAATGGGACCTCATTAAATTCCTGACAGAGATGCTACTTCCTTTTGAGGTCTTCACATGTGCAGTCAGCAGGGTAGACTGTACTATGGGCCAAGCTATCCCATTGTTGTACATGGTAGAGCAAGAGCTGAAGGAGGTGTCTGAAACATACGAAGGTGTGGAAGACAAAGTAGACGCATTTTATTTGGCAAACACCTTAGCCGTCCGCTTATCTGACAATACAAGGATTCAAAATAAGATTGTGTCACATCAACATTACATTACTGCCACAATTTTGGATCCACGGTACAAATTATTTCTGAACAGTAATGCAGTAATTCCTTTTTCCGAAGGGGATGTTGCCAAGTACAAAACTTTAATAGCTGAAGAAGCCACTGATTTAGAAAATGAACGGCTCTCAATTAGAGGCCTGCCAGTGCCAGCCCTGGACAGTGCAAGTACTACAGGGCAGATTCCAGAGTCAAGTTCTTCTTCAGAGCAAGAGAGCAGTGCGTTTGCTTCCCAGCAGTCACCGACACTACCAATAAAATCAACAACAGTGCCAACAGGATCTGATTCATCAGACACACCAACAAAAATAGCTGCTTGGTTTATACAGAAAGGGATGGGTGAGTCCTTTGCTGGTGCAAAGTCAAAAGAGGCCAAGCAAATTGGAGCACCACTGAACATTGAGCGGATGGTCCAGGCCTATCTGGATGACACAACAGAGGTGTTCATGGAGCAAACCCCATTGGTGTATTGGTATGGGAAAAGAAACCAATGGCCAGTGCTCAGCAGGCTGGCGATAAAGTATCTGGCTTGCCCTGTCACAAGTGTCTCTTCTGAGCGTGTTTTCAGGGCTGCTGGTGCCATTGTAACTGTGAAAAGGACCAGTTTCTTGCCCAAAAGCGTGGAGAGGTTAACCATGATCAAAATGAATCAGCACTTCATAGCACCAGACTAGAAAATACCAGAAATACAGCAGGAAGAGGAGAGCGACTCTGAAGACATAAGTAGTGGGTTACATGACCTACTTCTGTCCAAACCACCAGGGTTTGAGGACGAGCCCCTCTCCCCTGACAACTAGGCTTTCAAATTGTTACTTTCTCCCTTCCTTTATTTGTGTGTCTGTCTTTCTGGTTCAAATAAAACCACAACAAATCAATCACCACCGTCTCTTATTTTTATTGACCTATTGGAGGTGCACGTCTGTGCATTTAACAGTCCACTCCACTCCTCAGAGTCCTGCTCCATCTTCCTGACTCGCCCCAAATACATTTCCATCTTGCCAGGCATTGGATGGAGATGGAGAATAGTACAATAATGTAGCCTCTAACAGTCCCTTCATAACAAGTGCAACGTACATGACTATAGCCATCTTCTGTTTTGTTTCCAATCCGAAACTCATCACTGTCTTAAGGCTCCCACCTCTGTCTGCAGGCATACACAACTCTTCACTGTCAGAACTTGAGCAGGCATCCAAAACAAAAGTAAACTCGTCATCACTTTCAGAAGGCTCGGCATCTCTGATCTGAAAGCCAAAGAGGAGAGCAAGACAGGCATATGATTAATGAATGATGCCATGCATTGCATTGGATGCTTGCTGACTTTGACCAAATGTGTATGAAGTAAAACTATATTAGGAGTTTAAATAATAACAAAGTAAAAGTGACTCAAGTGATAGTCAATGTTTCCATGTTGTATAATAATAACCAATTGTACTCCTACTACTGCAGGTGCAGTCTGGACTTACTTAGTCGGAGTCACTCACTACAGACTGAGTTGCTGTTGGTCTGTTGGACAACACGTACACGTACCACACCTGATGATGATGATGACCAAACTATCTTTGCACGCAGTCAGTCAGTTGGTTCTGAGATGATTGATGGAATACGTTTCAGGAAGTGGAATAAAAGGCAAACACAACCAGTCAACAAGACCCACAGCAGACCTGGGCTACAAGTCTGTGCAGTGGTGGAGTCGAATAGTGGTATGATGATGACTGACAGTATCGCATTGATTTAGTCACTTGATTTAGAAAATGCTAGGTTGCTGTATACGCCTTTTGTCTGGCTCTGTCAAAAATTTAGGTGAATGGAGTTTGGGTCACCGCCCGGTGCCGTGAGCCTGTTCTGTGCTGGCTCCTATCTTTTTGTTCTCGTAGAATAATGCTGTGTAACTAGTAGAGTAGACACAATGTATCCAAGCTGCCTCAGTCTGAAAGTCTTCTCGCTCAAGAGTCTTGTCTTTTTGCACTACACCATAATTGATGTGTTTTTTTCATTTATTTATTTATTTATTTATTTATTTATTTTTTATAAGTTTATTGTTTTATGCAAGTAAGAACAGAAAAAAAGCAAACAAATCCTTTACAGAAAAATACAATCAGGTTCTTGAGCTCATCAAACATAAATAACACATTACAAATCATAGTTATGAATAAAAGATGCTCCTATCAGGAAAATCCAAACCTAAATCCATTCTGTAATTGGTGCCCAAATCTTTACTCCAATATCCCTCCTTTTCACCCCCTTAGTTTTGTAAATAGCCAGTTCTATATTATACATTGTTAATAGTCTTTCACACCAACTGAAAAAAGAAGGAGGGTCGGGGTTAATCCATTCTCGTGTGATACAGGCTCGTAATACAGCCATGTAGATAAACAAAAAGCAGGTTATAGTTTTTGGTCTTGGATAGCCCACAATATCTGAACTGCAACCAATCAATACCATCTCTGCAGTTATAATAACAGTACTTTGAGGATTACTCCCAGAAAGAGTTCAATTTGCTGAAAAAATTCAGCAAGCTTAGGGAACTGAAAAAACATATGTACCACATCAGCGGCATGAACACCACATCTGCTACATTTAGTCCCCGTTTTAGTACTCCATTTAGAAATCTTGCTAGGGGTATAATATAAATCATGTATATACATAAAATATTGTGATTTCATCATCCCGGTCATAAGAATTTGATTGGCTAGCATTACTGATCCCAATAAATCTATTTCCGGTATATCCAGCTTATTTATCCATTTTAATTGGTAGTTTTCCAAATCATCAGGAAATTCCTGCATCGAACATGAGTACAGTATACCGATTGATGTCTTTTTTACCAGATGCTCGATAAGGGGAATTTTACTCATTCGATGATCTAATGATTGCCCTGTATTATGTAAAAAACTGCGAATTTGCAAGAACTTTAAAAAATCATTTTTTGAAGAGAACTTAATATGCAGCTCGTTTAAAGAAGCTAGATGTCCTTCTATAAATAAGTCCCCCTGATAGCATATTCCTTTAGTCCCCCATCTGATAGCTACTAAATCATAAAAATTTGTAGGTAATAAGCCAGGTGCCAAAAAAGGTGTATATGTATTCAATTTTGCAATGCCCAGATGTCGCCGAACGGTTTGCCAAACCCGATATGCTGCTTTTAAAATCTTAAATTTCGTCTTCTTATAGTAACTAGGCTCAATTACCTTCAAAAAACACGCTTTCATCTCTTCGCCAAGAACTAACTCATAGATTGATGGAGTATTCCAAGGAAGAATACTAGCTCTGTCTCCCATTATAAGTGGGCTGATAAATTGAAGGGTCGCCGCAATATAATAGAAAAAAATAGGGGACATTCCACCCCCCACGCTCCTTAAGAAGAATCATCTTTCTATAGGCTTTACGCTGTCATTTATAACCCCACAGGAATCTCAAGGTTGCCCTTTCTAATTTTTTTAAACAAACAGAGGGAAATTCAATAGGTATTGTACGAAACATGTACAAAAGTTTGGGTAAAATTAACATTTTTAACACGTTGACTCTCCCATGTAGTGATAAAGGAAAATGATCTAATCTTTCCAATAAAGAATTAGTTTTCGCCAACGCTGGGTAAAGATTCAATTCGGGAATATTGGAAATTGGAAGTAAAATCTTGATTCCCAAATAGGTAACTTCCGAAACCAGTGGAATACTGACTGGTGGGCCATCCCCAAAGTATAGAATCTGAGTTTTTAAAAGGTTCAGTTTATACCCGCAAAAAAGCCCAAACTGTAAAGCTAGATCGTTAATAGCTGGCAGTGCGGCTTCAATATCAGTTGTAACGACCACAATGTTGTCAGCATATGCTAATGCTCGATAATTTGTGTGAGCTAAATAAATTGGTTTTATTTTTTCCTCCAAATTTAGACGATTAACAAAAGATCTGTAAGCTGCTATTTGTTGAGCCAATTTTGTAGCAAAACCATGATGAATCCTGGCTTTCTGTACCGCTAAATCTCTTGAAATTTTCTCTATACAAATCCCTCTACTACACGCCAACATTAATTTAAGTTCAATACCTCGAAGCTTGGTCAACTCTCCTTCTTCCGCCTTCCTAATTTCCCTCTGCTTATTTATTGAATAACTTAAGGTTTCTCCTCGAACCCCTAATTTAAACGCATCCCATATAATCCTAATTGAGGCTGACCCTTTATTATTTTTAAAAAACTCAGGGATCCATTTGCTCATATGTTCAATATAGAGGGGGTCATACAGAAGCTTCCGTTCAAAAGACCAAGGCTTAGGAGATTGCATGAAATGAATATCTAAGCTAAGGATAATGGGATTATGATCAGAAATCAATTTGGGGATAATTTTGAATCCGAGATTTATAGCAATGTTAATGAGTCCAGCAGACACAAAAAAATAATCAAGCCGAAAATGTTTCTGATGTGGAGCGGAGAAAAAAGTGCTCCCAAGGGAGCCCCCGCCCTTTAAAAACCCTACATCCACTAATCCAAAATCATCGATAATTCCTTTAGTAGCTTTAAACACATTTTTCTTCCTACCTATATACGGACTATTACTAGATATATCAAATGCCCCATCCAAGGCTAGAATAAAATCCCCACACAATACTAGCATAGGGGTGCATAATGCTAGCTCGATACTCAATTGATTAAATACAGCCGGATCGTCAGCATTGGGCCCATAATCAGAACATATAGTCAAAACTGTAGAGCCCAGTCGCAATTCCATAATCACCCAACGACCCAAAGGATCTTCTTTGAGTCATCTACATTGGCCCAGCCCAAAACGCTTTAATATTGCTACTCCTCTTATTGTGGAGCCTTGTCGAGAGCAGCCCACTAATTCTAATCCTAATTCTTTAAACCAGCTTCTATACTTCCAAGGTATGTGGGTTTCTTGAATACACAGTACATCAATTCTCATGGTTTTCAGTATTTGGGCCAATATACCGCTCTTTCTTTTATCATTAGGGCCGCAAACGTTCCATGAACAAATTGTAATTTTACCCATTTTTTACTCTAAAAAAAATTCACCATAGCGCACAAAATAGGCAATGCTCACTGCAAGTCAAAGCAGAAATACAGAAATGACACGCGCTTGAACCTGATTTGCGCAAAACATTCTTTTACTGTTTTTCCTTGCCCCCGCACCAGACCCTTTAACACCCTCCCACCACTCGTCCCCTCCCCCACCATCCCCCACCCTTAGTAAACCCACCCAACAGAGGCGTAAGAACTAAGGGCCCGATGTAGGTAGGGCTTTACCGATCGGTATCGGCCGAAAATACCGATTTTTGGCCCTTACCGATCGGTAAACAGCCATCGAGATGTAGGGAAGCAAAAACAGAACGAATCGGATAGAAAACCGATTCGGAATGTGTACCGAATGGGAAAGAATCCGATACGTACATACCGAAAATCGGATATGTAACGATTCGGAAAAACACCGATTCGGTTACAAAGACCGAATCGGTCCATGTACCGAATCGTTAGTGACACCGATTCGGAAAATCACCGATTCGGTCCCACTACCGAATCGTTAGTGACACCGAATCGGAAAATCACCGATTCGGTCCCACTACCGATTCGTTAGTGACACCGAATCGGAAAATCACCGATTCGGTCCCACTACCGATTCGTTAGTGACACCGATTCGGAAAATCACCGATTCGGTCCATGTACCGAATCGGAAAAAATACCGATTCGGACATGCTCCGAATCGGAAAACATGCCGATTCGTATGATTCTCCGATCGGGAAATTCCCCGATTCCGACAGTTGGGGAGATGTAGGGAGGCACAGAAACACCGAAATCGGCTCAAAATCGGTAGAATTCACTCGGTATTTACCATGGATTGCAATCAGGTGGTAACCAACTCCAACCCACATAAACAGTCCCAAAATGCATTGCAACTTGCAGGATGGCAGCTTTCTATGTCATTGCGAGGCGGCTACGGCTACAGCAGGAAGGACTGAGGGAATGGCAAAGAAATGAACAGGTCTACAGACAGAGGATAACCCTGTTCATGCTCACTGAGGCTGAGATCCTACAGAGATACAGGCTGGACTCTGACACCATACTTGAGCTCATCAGGGACCTTAAGCCATACTTGGACCACCACACCCCAAGGGCACACGCCATCCCTGCCCACGTCCAGGTGCTATGCAGCCTACACCTGGTAGCGTCTGGCAGCTATCAAAGTGGAGTAGCAGCAGCAGGAGGGGTGAGCCAGAGCAGCCTGTCAAGGTTCTTCCACATATTCCTTGACGCCATGATAGACAGGATGGACCAATACATCTCATTCCCTGCAACCCACGCAGAACTGCTACAAACCAAAGCGGACTTCTACCAGATGGCACACTTTCCCCAAGTCATCGGTTGCATAGATGGCACGCATATTCCGATTTGCCCACCAGCGGACACCGAATACATATACCGCAATCGGAAATCGACACACACCATCAACGTGCAGGTGATCTGCAATGCCAAGTGCACCATCACAGACCTGGTAGCAAAATTTCCAGGGAGTACCCATGACTCCTATATATTCCAACAGAGCGGCATATATGCACGGCTGATGGCTGGCGATTTTGGAGAAGGATACCTCCTAGGTGAGCCACATCATCAGACCCCCATAACACATAGTAGGTAGGTGTAATACATGTATGCATGTGTCTAATGTGACCCCTTTCTCTTCCAGGCGACAGTGCATATGCCCTCCGCTCATTCATACTCACCCCCTACCTCAACCCCTCCACACCCAGCCAAAGGAGGTATAACCGTGCCCACATACGCACCAGGAATGTTGTTGAACGGACCTTTGGCATCTGGAAAAGTAGATTCAGATGCCTGCACAAGAGTGGAGGTGCAAGGCAGTATACCCCCATCACCTGCTGCAAGATCATAGCTGTATGTGCAATGTTACACAACCTTGCGGTCAAGAAGGGCACTGAGGTGGAGTTGTCTGACTACGAGGACTATGACGACGACGAAGCTGTGCCACTGACACAGCCAGCTGGGGTGTGTACGCCATGTGATGGCAGATACAGACGTGAGGAGATCACTGAGAACTATTTCTGACTGAGTACAGATGCAAAGACAGCTAAATGTTGCTTGGAAAATAAACTTTTTAATAGTGATGCACCACAGTTACATCACTGAAGTGCATAAAAAAATGGAGTCTGTCAAAACAAATAAAGTCCAGGGTTCTGGTATGATCATCCCCCCTTGCCAGCCTATTTTTTGGCCCGCTTTCCAGACCCACTGGGGTGTCCCTCGGCCCCCTCCGAATGGCCAGCAGCATCAGCGGAGCGCCTGGTGCTCCTCCTTGGCTCTGATGCAGCGCTGGCCGGGCTGCTGCGGCTGCTGCTGTCACCAGCATCACCCAGGTCCAGGGCAGGATTGGAGGCGGCGTTTGATATTAACATGGCCTCCATGGCCGTGGTGATCCTGGCCATCCCCCTGGTCAGCTCAGCAGTATGCTGACTCTGCACCGACTCCTGATTTGCGCTACGCTGGCACAGCTGTGCAGTCGCCGCTGCAAGGCGGGCCATGGCCCGGTTGAGCACCCGGGCATCCCTCCTGCGCGCAACCTCATGCTCCTCCTGCCTGGCAGAGGAGTGGGTGATGGCAGTGGTCAGCCTGCCCAACCCTGCTGCCACCTCCTTGTTGCTGTCCACAACAGCCTGGAACCCCTTCACCAACTCCCCCATCTGCAGGTTGTGCTGCAGGAGCTGGCGTTGGCAGGCCATGGTGGATCTGGCCTGTTGGCGCTGGATTTTGACCATCTGGCCCTCCAGGCCCAGGAACACACTGCCCTCCCGTGCTGGTGCAGCAGTGGTGGTGGTGGTGGTGGTGGTGGTGGCACGGCGTCTGGCACTGCTGCCTCCGGCCTGCTGAGTGGGCTGGGGTGCCACTGGTGGTGGTGTGGTGCTGGCCGGTCCCGGAGCCCCTGCTCCCAGGACAGGTAGGACGGGTGGCAAGGCCACGGTTGTGGCAGGAGCTGTTGTCGGCGGAATGGTCTGCCTTGTTGGGGAGTTGCATGGTGAAAATTGCAAGGGGGGTGAGCTGGGCAGTACTGGGGAGTGCACTGCCTGGAAATCAATCACCAGGACTCCCTCCATTCCAAGCCCTGGGGTGTCTCCTTCCTCATCCTCTTCCTCCTCCTCCTGGCCAGGCTGGCTGGTGCTCGGCCCTGCCACTGCAGTATGTGATGTCGAAGCTCCCTCTGCTGCCACAGTGGTGCCGCCTGATGGTGCCCCTAGGTACAAAGAAGCATTTGTAAACTGAGTGCCGATGTATTACAGTCAGTACAATTATGGCATTCCACATGTCCTTGCATCTCCTTACACCGTGTCACACTGTTTCCTGTCTTGTGATTCTGCACTGACATATTTGGCTAACTTCTGCTGACTACATGTACCATGATGCTTGTCTCTTGTATGTTGGTGACAGTACAGTGCTGGTGTTTGCCTATGCATTGTGTCTAATGGGGAGGTGTCTGGTAGGGTGTGTCATGATGCGCATGCTTCTTACCTGTAGCTGTGGCCATCGCAGTGCTGTCCAGGGTCCCGATCCCTACAATGCTCTCCCTCTCGATGGTGCTGGAGACAATTTCCTCCAGCTCGGTGAGGGGTGGCGCCGGGTTCTTGCCTCCTCCGGTGTGTCCTGCCTGCCTTTGGAGGTCGGCCAGCTTCCTCTTGGTGAGGCTGCGGAGGTCATAGAACCTTTTCTTAAGTTCCTCAATGGACCTGGGGGTGACTCCAGCAGCATTGACCTTCTGGGCGATGTCTGCCCACAATCGCCTCTTGGTGCTGTCTGGCACGTTGAGGGACAGCTTGCCAAAGAGCTGCCGGTGCACCCTCACCACCTCCTCAACCAGCACCTGTAGTTCTGTGGTGGTGAATTTGGGCTTCCTCTTTTGGGAGGACTTCTGGCTTCCTGCCTGATCTGCCATATTCTCTTGCTCCTGCTCAGTCTGCAACCTCCTTCTCCCACTGCTGCTAACTGTGTGTTGGGCTCAGGCAGGCTTTCCAGAAACTTCTAGAAACTTCTTAATTGGCTGCACCTGCCAGGGTTGCCACTCCCTGTTTGGGTGGGGGAGGGGGAGCCACCTCATTGGCTGAATCGCCTATTGCCGAGTCTGCTTTTACCGATTCGGTAAAATCCGAATCGGTAAAATCCGATTCGGTATTATCCGATTCGGTAAAAGCCGAATCGGGTCATGCAATGCATTCCTATGGGCTTTTTCGCCATGGGTCTATGATTGCCGATTCGGTTTTTACCGAATCGGCTTTTACCGATTCGGTATTCGCCGAATCGGAAATATCCGAATCGGTGGTAGCCGATTCGGTATTTTCCGATTCGTTGTTGGCCGATTCGGTAATTTCCGATTCGGACCGAGCTGAATCGGAACGTACCGAATCTCATTACCGATGCCGACCGATTCGGTTTTCAGTCGGTATTTTTTTCCTACATCTCGTTTTCCGATTTCAGAATACCGATTCGGCCCGCCTCGGTATTTTGAAATCGGAAAATCCCGTTTACCTACATCGGGCCCTAAGTCCTCGGTGATGATGAGAGGCTGTGTGGTGATTGAAGCCCGCCTGTAGCCAACCCAAACCTGAGTCCTTGTTCCTATTTATAGCCCATCACCCCATCTATATTTACCCTATACCATGCACTAATTTCTTTTAACCAAATCTTCAATCTCTGAAAGTACAGAGGAAAATAGTGAGGACAGCTCTGCAATATACATCAGCATATAAATCACATCTTGTCCAGAAATTCCTGTGCCTTAATTTCAGAGAGAAAATATATTGTTTTCCCTTTATAAATAACCTTGGGTTTAGCAGGGTTTAATAAAAACACCTATCCCCCTTTTACTTTAATGGGTGATATCAATTACCTTAAGTGCCACCGTTGCTGCACAGTCACTTGACAAAAGTCCGGGCGTACAAAAAAGTCCCAGCCGTTGCCTTTCCTGGGTGGTGCTGGTCTAGCCACATCGTACAGAACTTCACAAAAAGATAATTGTGAAGTCAAATAAGAATAGCTCTTGATTTCTCAACCCCACCTCCTGCATTTCGTCTCTCTATAAACGGAAACCTATGAGCTCTTATGATCTCCTTGTCCCAATTCTAATCCTTCAGGTCTGGGAAGGCAGATGTAAAAAGTTCCACACTGTATCGTTGAGTATCTTTTCCTTCTGTACCTTCCGGTATCCCTAGAACACGCAAGTTGTTTCTTCGTGCACGATTCTCCAGGTCAGTAAGTTTCCAGTCGATATCCTCACTGGTTTTCTGCAATGTTATTATTGATGATTTTTGCGTAGATAATTCATCCTCGACAGAGGAAATCCGCCCTTCTGCTTCCTGTACTCTAGTAGAAACTTCAGTGCATGACTTAGCAATGCGGCAAACCGTGTTCTGGAGCTTGCGAACCGCACCCTGGGTCCGGAGCCCTTTGGCTTTAGTTTCCTCTCTGTGTGCCATAATGACTTTATAGATTGTAGACTGTAGATTATAAATAGATGCGAGTGTGATCTCGCCTTCTGGACCAGCATTATCAGGTGCTTCTACCTTGATTGATTTGGAGGCCAGGTATAGCGTCCCATTCAGGTTGTTCCACCATGCTGGGTCTGCCAAGAGGGAGCAATTCTGTTGGTTCAGGCACCTTGCGAACTGTACCATGGTTTATGATGGAGTCTAGACCTATAATGTCCTCTTCAGGAGACAAGTTACCATCATCTACCCAATCACCTGAGAGAGACAATCTATCGGTTTCATTCTCATTCTCATTCTCGTTCTCTGACATAAGAGAAACATCTGACATAGAATAGAATTGCCCCCCAGAACCAGCGGACTCTCTGTCAATAACAAGGACCATACCCACATCTTTATCTTTATCTTGATTATTAGAATCTTGTTTCCGATTCATTTGATGTACTGCAGCAGAAGACTCAGACATCACGGAGGCCAGACACAGTCCCGTATCTATAAGGATTTCAGTAGGATTTATAATTGCCTTAGGTGAGACTCTGACCTCTTTTACTGCCCGACATAGCTCAGCCAAAACATCATCTACTTGCACGTCTGCAGATACCCCCAGTGTCCCAGAAGTTGGCGTCAACATTGGTAGTGGTTGCAGACTATGGTATAGGCTTTGTTCAACGATTGTTCCAGCAACGGCTTTACTGCCGGCACCTAAGCCTGTCGATATAGCTGCCGTTTGTGCACCGGGGATAGTCTTTTTCTTGTAAATATCAGCTAATGAGCGCTCTTTTGCCCCCATATCTATCAGGGCCCCCGTCTGCCCATTGAGAGCTCTATGAGAGTTACTGTTGCTTGAATCAGGAGTGCTTGAAGCATTTGAACTATTTGGGGCATTTTTTAGGGCAGTTACAGCACTGGAGGCCTTTAAATTCCCATTCATAGCTGCAGCAGCAGCCTTTGCTTTTGCTCCCCTTCCTTTAGGAGCCATTATTATTTCTTCAGAGTTAAAAGACTCCAGGATCCAGAAGGCGCCTCAATAGCCCCAATAACATGTGCTTTATCACTCACAGTTCTTTAATCCCCTTTTGGGTTGAAATAATTTGAGCGGCAGTACCTCAAAATCGAGTAGCTGCTTCTAACCACCGCTACTAGCTTCAGAATCTGCTCCAAGGTCTTTTCCGAGCGGTGCAGCTCGCATACACCGCTCAAGCCGTCAAACCCTGCACCGGCGCCAAACACTCTGCAGAGCTCAGGCAGCTTCAGGTGAATCCCGGAGGCGGCTACCAGGTACCGCCTCAGAGTGCAGCAGGGCTCCGCTCCTCTGACTGCTCCAGCAGCGGTTTCTCCTCTGCACTCACAGCAACCGTCTGCCGGTTCAAACGATCCAGATGAAATGCCACCCAGACACCTCTACAACGTCTCCTCTCACTCCGACACTGAGCAGCTCCCGATACACACTCCTCCCGACCGCCAGCACGGCACTCATCACCAGGGACCAGGTAGGTCGATTTTCAGATGGGATCGCTCATACTCAGCGTCTCACTCGGCCGTGGGTGCGGCCGCCATCTTCCCTCCCTCTCATTCATTTATTTTTCAATACCCCTTTTGTTTTTCCATCAGCACTTACAGGCTGGCCTTTTACTCGGTGCTATTATACTTGGAGCAACAACTCACACTTACCTTACCAATCCTCATCAACTAGCCAGTGTCACCCAAGAATGATGTTCAGAGTGTCCATGGAAGGGAGGAACAAGATGAACGGCGAGGTAATCCAACACATTTGGAGCTGGATGATACAGTAACTTTAGTATCATTTTCGGATTTTTGATAATTTGATTCCTTTTGTCTCTTCATTCATTTTACGACTGTGTGACTTTGTTTGCTAGTTGCTCCCTACATCTATTATTTAATTTTCTTTGCTGGCTTTCAGCCCGGTACAGCAGATAATTAGGGTTTCTCTGAGGGCATACAGCCAAGGCAATTTTCATATAATACTACTTCCTTGTGCTGTCGAATTGTGTAGTAGTAGTTAAGTACTATTCATTAACCTTCAAGTTACCTTCATCATGCATGCATTTCCTTTTTCTACCTTTAGTTTATAGATTTATTGGATAGTGGATCATCATCGTCTTCATTGTTTTGCTTTTGTTGTCTCCATGCGTACTGTTTTTCTTTGTCAAACCTTTCCCAAAACCCCCCTTCCCATCCATTCATCAAACCCTAACCCTCTTCCCCCGGGCTGTGTGGTTTTATATTGAGATGTGATATGACTACAATAAATCTACACTAAAAATTGATCACACTCTTGCTGGGGCAGATGTGGTGAAAGCAACACTAAATAAATGTCTACGAGGCAGGGCGAGGATCTTCTTCTGCTTGACCACCCATGCTCAGTGTATGTACAAGCCAATTAATTTTTCAAAGGGACCCACCGAATACATCTCAATTAATTGCGGGCATTGATTGGATTTACAGCATTAAAGTTTACGAATTAGGATTGTGTATAAATGACTCCTTCAACACAACTACAGTTTAACTTCTTAGCTTCTTGTACTAGGCAGTTCCCGACACCTTTGTTTTCTTTTAGTTTAGCAGTTGCAATATTGTTTGTTTGGCAGTCTTCTTAATCTTTACTTTTCTACAATCCCACAGTCTCTCTCAGGCAAAAGACTGCCTCTTTTTTTCGTTTGCAAATGCTAGTGCCAGTGTCTACTTTTATCACCACAACCACAGCATCTTCTCCATTCTCTTGGAAAACCATGCAGCCATTGCTGTGCCGAACCTAATCCTCATCAATCACAGGTAAGATAAGATTGCTGGGAGGTATAATGGAGTAGGAGGAGCGACTGGTAGTACTGGTAGTACTAGTAGGACAAACATAACTCTGTGAGGGGTACCGCATCTATCTGTTTGCATGTAACAAAATTGGCAGCTTATTTAAATCAAACACTGGCTGCTGCCCTGCATCTGCAAGTAAACCTTGTGACGTACATTAATTCGTGAAACAGTAACCCCACCACAAAACATTAACATCGTATGTGTAAGTATAAATAAATAACATTTATTTTCTCTACAAAAAAAGCCTATCCCACACCTCACCCACCCCTCTCCCTAACCCCAACCAATGTCCAAGTACAACGAATGTCCCAAAAAGAAGAGAAACCGCAACACCAATTCCCACCCACCAACAAAAGTATTAAAAAAGGGGCAAATCAACAGGGTCCATCTATAATCGGCGGGCTTTAAGGTGTTTGTCGACCAGGATTTTGACGCGCTTCTCTATTTGGTTCTCCAGCTGTGCAATCTGGAGGAGAAGTTGCTGGCGAAACCCACGGCACCTACATTTGCATCCATGTGGGGGGTTGGCAGATGTTGACAAATGGGGGCGGTGGGCGGCTGCCTAACCGCAGCGCTATACTCCTGCAGGCGGGCCTGGCTGGGACTCGGGGCATTGGAAGACGCAGCAGCTGCTGCCGCCGCCTCCTCTTCCTCGGCCTGAGCCACCAGGCGGCGGTATTGAATGATGCACAACAACAGAAAAGTTCCAGAGGGTCTGTAAGTATAGAGAGTTAACAGTGCAAGTCAACATGCAGCACAAAAAACCTACCAGCTAACTAACAATAATGGTAACCAAAGACACCCTGGTAGATGGTCAAAGGTACCCATCAGTCACCACTCGGAGCCGCCCTTCATAATTTGGGATTCATTTGAGACCGTATGCCCAGATGTACTATTCTCAGAGAAAAAGGTAACCAAGATGGTAAAATGGTCCTTTTAACTGAAATAGAGGGTAGTATGGTCTTTCACTCCCTTATAAAGGTAAGCGGTAAAACGTAGGGTGACCAACAGTGTGCAGTGCAAAATAAAATAAAAAAGAATAATAAAAAGTGCATTTAAAATTGGATGAGGGAGTAATGCACAATTTTATTCAAGTGGTACTCGCTCTACCACTGTTAAACATTTGTCAAGACAGTTCAAGAAATAGCTGTCTAGATGTGGTACCAGGTCGACATGTTTCCGCAATGGGGGACGTAGTTGTCCTTGCTTTCTTCAGGACCCAACAACAAATATTACTACTGCAACAAATAATAAAATGTAAGTGAAAAAGTGATAATAAATATGAAGACAAGTATAGAGATCACCTGAAGATTTCTAGATGTCGAATCTTGTCTTGTTCTTAGAGGTCATGTATTTTTTCACAAGCTTGTAAGAAGTGAAGACCTCACCCCACCTGGCAGAGGCTCAGGAGAAGAGTGAAGCACCGCTCTGACCGGCATCTGAGCCTCTGCCAGGTGGGGTGAGGTCTTCACTTCTTACAAGCTTGTGAAAAAATACATGACCTGTAAGAACAAGACAAGATTCATCACCTAGAAATCTTCAGGTGATCTCTATACTTGTCTTCATATTTATTATCACTTTTCACTTACATTTTATTATTTGTTGCAGTAGTAATATTTGTTGTTGGGTCCTGAAGAAAGCAAGGACAACTATGTCTCCCATTGCTGAAACATGTCGACCTGGTACCACATCTAGACAGCTATTTCTTGAACTGTCTTGACAAATTTTTAACATTGGTAGAGAGAGTACCACTTGAATAAAATTGTTCATTACTCCCTCATCCAATTTTAAATGCACTTTTTATTATTCTTTTTTCTTTTCTTTTGCACTGCACACTGTTGGTCACCCTACGTTTTACCACTTACCTTTATAAGGGAGTGAAAGACCATACTACCCTCTATTTCAGTTAAAAGGACCATTTTACCATCTTGGTTACCTTTTTCTCTGAGAATAGTACATCTGGGCATATGGTCTCAAAGGAATCCCAAATGATGAAGGGCGGCTCTGAGTGGTGACTGACGGGTACCTTTGACCATCTACCAGGGTGTCTTTGGTTACCATTATTGTTAGTTAGCTGGTAGGTTTTTTGTGCTGCATGGTGACTTGCACTGTTAACTCTCTATACTTACAGACCCTCTGGAACTTTTCTGTTGTTGTATATTGTTAGGGAGTGTTCCCAGAGCATAGGTCTTTAAATATTCCCTTGGGTCCCCAATCTGATCTGTTTGTTGTTGTAGGTATTGAATGATGGCCTGCAGTTTCCGTTGCCCCTCCCTTGTTGCCAACTCCTTCCTTGCTGGTTTTTGGGAAGGAGTATCTATAAAGAAAGAAACAGAATTGTAACCAAACCTCTTAGTAAAACAGTAACACAAAATGAATTCAACACATAGTAGCACAGTAGACTAGCAAGCGCAGTACATAACATTTGTGGTTACTTTAAGTATCTATCCTCCTGCTTCCCCGGCCTCTAACATTTGTTTGAGTTTTTTTCCGGCATTATACTTGCCCTAGTACTATGGATGGACTCCAGTATACAGAAGAACACCAGTCTTTTTCTTCTCTCTAGTTTACAAAAGTTAGAAAACCTTGTTGTAGGCTATAGCCGGCAAGCCAGCTCAGTCAGCTAAGCTTGCGTCCAACACCAACATACGAGTCAATACACAGACGCCTGTTACTTTTATTAACTAAGCTGCAGGTGGGGAAGCTCGTATATTTTTTGATTACGGGTGGCACTGGCCATACTCTCTCTGTTACATGAAGGGCAATTGCTCAATTTCACTTTCACTGTGCCCTGGCGACTACAAAAAGGCAGATTAATAATAATATAATATACTCATGATCCAATGATCATTACTTATATGGAACGAAATATCAGTCCAGTAGCGGTCAGAGGTGGGAGTGCTGACGGGCAGTGACATGGAGAGGGGCAGGGTGGGGGAGCAAACTATGGATTGTGGACAGTTGCTGGTAAGTAAACATATAAATAAAAATCGGAAAAAAATTAACATAGGTAGGAAGTGGTCCTTGGATTCAGAGGAAGGCGCTTGATAATATATATGATGTGCTTGCAAACTACTAAGTCATCAACTGTATTCTGAAATTAAATCCTACTTTTATACAATATATGATGCCCCTCTGCTTTTCTACTCTGGCGCACTTTCTTTTAAATTATCTTCAAAGTAAGACTCATCTGCATCCAGTGACAGTCTCCACCTATGATGAATACAATCCATCCAGGGGGCATCTATCCATTTAAAGTAAATGTCTGGGGCGTGGCCAAGATGGCGGGCTGAGAGGACGCACTCGCCGAGAGCTCCCGAGCCCCTGGAAACCCTGCACCGCTTATATCCGCTGATCCCCTCCGGATCGAGCGGTAACCACACCTGGTGACCCCCGCGGTGGTGTGGAGCAATCGGTAAGCCCCAGGTGTCCCGCCGCGGTGGTGATTCCGGCCGGATACCGCCTGAGACGGCGCCCGCTGATCAACTTGTGGGAAGCCCGAGAGGCGCGAGACCTTCAGGCTTGAGGTCCCGGCGGCGTGATCCGGCGACTGCGAGTTGCCTGTCGGAGTACCTGCGCTGAAGCGATCGAGTGGGTGCCGAGGCGGCCTTTTCCGGCGGAGCGGAGCCGAGCGGAGAACGGCGACGGAGGCGTAGCTGGCCTACGACTACTATGATAGGCCGGGGCTCGAGAACGCCTGCTCCACGTGGCTGCTCCGGCCCACCCCTGGCCACAGCGGAGTAGAGTCGCGCCTCCGGAGTACTTGCACGCCCAGGCGAGCCGGCCCCAGTTGCCACTCGCCCTGCGGGCCTGCCCTTCGACTGTGCGCATCGCATTTGGACCCGTGACGGCGGTAGGCCTCGTTCCCTGGGCGTTGGCCCCATTGACTGTAATGGGCGGCCATTTTGGAGACCTCGGACCGGCCGCCCAGCCCTGATCCGGGCCTCGGCGCTGCAGTGCTTCCTGACCGACGACGGAGTGCCCGACCGGCTTCCGCTGCTCAGCGGCCCTGACCTTAGGCGCCTCTTTACCAAGCTGCGGCCATCGGTGACTCCCGCCCGCCAAGATGTCGAATGCCAGGGGTCAGAAGAGGGGGCGACCGAAATTTGCCGGACATGTTGGGACGTGGTGCCCTGCGAAGCGGGGGGAGCCAGGCCGCCCCGAGCTCCCCGGCCCATTCCAGAGGCGCTGACGGCGGAGAGCCCCCAGTGACTCGATCGTTCCTGGAGTCGCTGTTTAGCTCCTTGAGGGAGGATTTTTAGACTTTGAAGCAAGAGGTGGCCGGAGAGGTCCGGGAAGTCCGGAGAGAAGTGGACTCCCTGGGGGAGCGAGTTAACACTGTGGAGGAGGCTGGTCATTCCAGAGATGAAGAGATCACCCACCTGCAGCAGGAGGTCCTTCGGCTGCGGGAGCAACAGATTGAGCTGCAGGCCCACGCCGAAGACCTCGAAAACCGGTCCAGGCGGAACAATATCAGGGTCCGGGGCGTCCCGTCCAACGAGGAGGGTGACGACGTGACCGCCTACCTGGAGGCCCTCTTCCGCGCAATCTTGGGGGAGTCAGAGGACTTTCAAGTCCGTATCGACAGGGCGCACAGGGTGGGCCGCCCTCGCAGAGCCTCGGCGCACCCCCCGGACATTTTGGCCTTTCTGCCGGACTTCCCCCTGAAGGAGCGGATTCTCCGCGAGGCACGGAGGCAGCAGCCTTTCCACTTCAGAGATCACCCGGTGGCTCTCTATCAAGACTTATCCACGGTCACACTGCAGAAGAGGAAATCTTTCAAAATTGCCACGGACTTCCTTCGGGAGCATGAAACGCAGTATTCTTGGGGGCACCCCTTCCGCTTGATCTTCCGGTGGAACGGGACACTGCACCAGCTCCGGTCCCTCGAGGATGTCTGCGCAGTACTGGGAATCACGGCTTCGGATGCAGACACCCCGGTGCGCGCCGCAGGCGAAGCACTCGAGATGGTTGGCAGCAGATCGGGGAGAGACGCTCCCGTCCACCGAGCGCTATCCAGGAGGCCTCCAGAGCAACAGCGAACAGTGATGTGGCCTTGACGGCCTGAACGTACTCCGGGGGGAGTCTACATTAGCTTTTCATCATTGCAGGTGCGAGGGTTCTGGGGGTAGGGGGGACGGGGTGCTGGTGGTGGTGGCTGGACGTCCACTTGATCGACTTTCCACGGCCTTGTCCGATAAGGACCGGACTGGGACAATGACTTTTTTGAATGGCCTGAGAAGCGGGGGGTGGGAAGGGGAGTTGCAGGGGACTGTTTCGAGTTGGGGGGTTTGTTGGGGGGACGGGAGTTGGGGACAGTGTGGAGCTGGGTGTGTGAAGTTCCGGGGGAAAGGGGGGTCCACTCAGTTGGGGGGTTTTGAGGTTCGGGGACTGTACTGTGCCGTAGGGATGTTTGCTTTCGCTGTGTGCTGAGGTTTCTTGTTGTGGCCTCTGTGTTTCGCCCGCTGGGCCTTGCCCGCCTTCATGTGCGTTTCTGGGGTTCCCCTCCTTGATGGCTCTGAAAGTTGTTACTCTGAATGTGAAGGGGCTGAATAACCCGGTTAAAAGGCGGGCCGTCCTGTCTCTGTTGGAGAACTCTCAGGCCGACATCTGCCTACTGCAGGAGACCCATCTGCTGGCCAAGGATTGTCCCAGAATGCGCACCCCCAAGTTCCCCACGCAGCTCTTTTCCTCCAGTGCTTCTAAAACGGCAGGTGTAGCGCTCTTGTTCTCTAGGGGGTTCAGAGGGGAGGTTTTGCAGAAGGTAGCGGAACAGAAAGGGAGACTTTTGGCATATAGGATCAAGGTGGGGGGCTTGGTGATAACTATAGGCTCTATATACGGCCCCAATGACCATGAAGACCAATTTTTGCTCAGGGCATTGGAAGACGTGGCGTCCACCTCTGATAGGCACATTGTGCTAAGGGGGGATTTGAATTTGGTCTTTGATGCGACTCTGGACAGGTCAGTGCAACGGCGACACCAGTTGGGAGAGCTTTCGGGCTCGGTTCGTGCCCGGCTGGAGGAGCTCGATATGCACGACATGTGGCGCCGCCTCCACCCCACGACCCGCGCGTATTCCTATTTCTCTCATGCGCACAAGTCCTACGCGAGACTGGATCATCTCCTAGTGACGGGCCCGATGTTCGCACTAGCCTCTAATGCCGACATAGGGGTCCTCTCTCTTTCTGACCATGTGCCGGTGGAGGGTACCTTCAGTCTACCCCCGGTGGCTCGTCCGAGAGGGGACTGGCGTCTCCGGGACACGCTGCTGCACAGGCGCTCGACGGTGCAACAGATTCGCGCGGCCATAACGGACTTCCAGCGGGTAAACGACAACACCTCCCGCGCGACGCAATGGGCTGCCCTGAAGGCTGTGCTCCGGGGCGAATTTATCGCTATCTCCTCGGCGGAGAACAAGAATCGCCAGCTCAAGAGGGACGAGCTTACTCAGCAGGTGCGGGAGCTGGAACAGGTACATCATAGAACGGGCGCCCCCAGAGTCTGGAGGCAACTGAAGGCCGCCAGGAAACTCTTGTCTGCTCTTGACACTGACCGGGCGGAGTACGCGATGCTTCGCCTGAAGCACAAGTATTACACCGGTGGAGACAGGTGCGGCCGGCTCTTGGCGCACAAGCTTAGGGTGCAACATCAGCAGCACCGAGTGAAAGAGCTGGTTACTCCTGTCGGAGGGTCAGTCACGGAGGACGAGCGAATTGCGGACGTTTTCCGTAACTTCTACGCTGACCTCTACACTGGCGAGCCCCCCTCCGCCCGGGCGGAGGCGGACTATCTGGAATCGGTGTCGCTCCCATCGTTAACACCGGAACAGGCCCAGTATCTGGAACGGGAGATTCGGATCGAGGAGGTGGTTACGGCGATCTCCCGGCTTAAGACGGGTAAGGCCCCGGGACCGGATGGCTTTATCCCTCTTTTCTATAAGACCTTCTGTCAGGAACTTGCGCCTCTGCTGACGCGCCTGTTCAATACATTTTCGGAGCCGGGTGCCATCCCCCCTGAATTTCTCCAGGCCACGGTCTCTGTGATCCCGAAACCGGGCAAGGACCGGACTGCCTGCGGGTCATACCGTCCTATTTCGCTACTGAACACGGACCTGAACGTTTTCACTAGCATACTGGCAGCACGTCTGGCACTTCATCTCCCGGGCATGGTCGACTCGGATCAGGCCGGCTTCGTGCCAGGCAGGCAGACAGTGAACAACACGAAGAGGGTGACTCATATTCTTGAGAAGGCCTCCAGGATTCCCGGGGAACGCATGCTCCTCTCCATAGACGCTGAAAAGGCGTTCGACAGGGTGCACTGGCCCTATCTAGAGAAGGTCCTGGGCAAGTTTGGGGTCGGCGAGAAGTTCCGGCACCTGATTTTCAACTGCTACCGGTTTTCCGTCCGCGGTGGTCCCGGTGAATGGGGGCAGCTCCCGACCCTTTCCAATAGAACGTGGTACACGACAGGGATGCCCGCTGTCCCCTCTGCTCTTCGCTCTTTATATGGAGCCGTTTGCTCAAAGGGTCCGACAGAACCCCGATATCACGGGGGTCAGGATGGGAGAGTTTTGCCATGCGCTCAGCCTCTATGCGGATGATGTCATTTTGACGCTCGATGACCCACGGAGGTCCCTGCCTGCATGTATCGCGGAACTGGACCTCTTTGCCGCGGTGGCGGGCTTCAAAGTGAACCTCGGGAAGTCTGCTGCCCTCGATATCTCGCTGAATAGCGCCACCAGAGCTGACCTGCAGAGGCTTTTTCCTCTGAGCTGGTCGGGGGACCGGATTCCGTATCTGGGGATCCTCTTAGCACCCTCACTCCCCGCGATGGTCACGGCCAATTACACGGCTTTGAGTACAAAAATCAGAGAGGAATTGGCCCGGTGGGATAAGGGCACGTTATCGCTGCTGGGTAGGGTGGCTGCAGTGAAGATGACCCTTCTACCTCAGGTGCTGTATCTGTTTAGGGCGCTCCCGCTGCAGCCCCCCAAAGGATGGCTCGCAGAGACTCAATCGGCCATCGCACGTTTTGTGTGGCAGGGCCGTAGGCCTCGGATCAAACGGACCTTAGCTACGCTGGTGCCTGAGTCTGGAGGACTAGGGATACCAGACTTGCAGAAATATTTCCAGGCCGCCCAATTGCGATATTTGGTGGAGTGGAGCCGGTGGGAGTCGGATAAACACTGGCTGTTTCAGGACCAGGCGGTAGCAGGCAGAACGCTACAGGAGGTGCTTTTCCTGGCCCATCGGCCCCCTAACCTTTATGCCTCCTTTGTGACGCGTGTCCCGCTCCGGGTCTGGGACTCGGTGGCTACTAGGCATGAACTCACTACCTTTCCCCACCCTTCACGCCGCTGATTGGCAATCCGGACTTTGGCCCGGGTATGGAGCCTGGAGCCTACGATCATTGGCGAACGGCCCGTTGCTGCACCCTGTTTCATCTATATGGCCCAGAGGGTGTCGTCCCCTTCCAGGACTTACGTCGGGATTATGGCCTCCCCGAGATGGAGCATATGCGTATATGCAGGTGCGCCACTGGGTGCTACAGCCTCAAGTGTGGGCGACGGCAGACCGGGAGATCACGGGGTACAAGCGCTGGCTAGTCACTCGCACGTCGGACGCTAAGCTTATCTCCGATCTGTATAAGATGTTGCAGCCCCCCCCCTTTCATATCCATAACCCGGGTAGGGAGCGCTGGGATCGGGAGCTTGGTCGAGTGCTGAGTCATACTGAATGGGACCACATCTCCTACCGGGCGCGCCACTCTGCCTATCGCACAGGGCTCACGGAGACCTTTACCAAAATTTCCACCTATTGGTACAGTACTCCTGAGAAACTACATTAGATGGATAGATCAATACCGGGGACGTGCTGGCGTAACTGTGGTCAGAATGGCACGCTTACTCATATCTTGTGGGACTGCCCCCTTTTGGCTTCATACTGGGAGGAGGTCCTCAATGAGGTTGACAAATGTTTTGGGATAGAGCTGCCCCGATTCCCTGCTTACGTCCTACTGGGATTGCCGAATGGATTGATGAACCCTCTCAGATCTAAAAGGGGTAGACAGATAGCGATAGCTTTGGGGTCAGCTGTACAAAACATACTCATACACTGGCGATCCACCACGCTCCCCACTGTTGTCGGTTGGCTGCACAGATTGTGGCATGTCCTTGGTATGGAGAAGCTGTCCTTAGTGGTGGCAGGGGATGTAGATGCTTTTGAGGAGCTGTGGGCGCCTTTCCATAATCTGTTGTGCTCTGAATTCAAAGAAATCACCTGCCCTAGGTATCTCAGACTGTTGAGGCTGACACCGCCGCCGGACCCGCCTGTTTGATTGGTCTAGGACTGCATCTGGTAGCGGGGGCACACGATAGGTTGCTAGGATGGGAGAGCGAGTGGTTGACGGCACAGTACAGGGGGTGGGGACGGGGTGTGGGAGTTGTGGGGTAGTTGGCTGGGTGGGACATGGGGCAGGATTGTTTTCCCCACCCTTTTTTTCTTTTTCCCTTTTTCCCCTTCCTCCCCCCCCCCTTTTTTGTCTTCACCCACAGGTGCGCGAGCTGTGTTTCCAAGCATGATGGTGCCCACTGTGGCGAAAGAATTGCTCTGATGTATCTAATGTACCGTACGCACTGATTATGAGGGCACCTGTGGTTTTCTTTTTCATGTACTTTGTTGTTTCCTTCCTTACCCTGCTTCAATAAAATACTTTAAACCTAAAGTAAATGTCTATCATTCTTTTTTTTAAAGGTATCGCTTAACAAACCTTAGCTGGTTTCACTTTCACCAATAACCACCCATGCGTCCACTCCTTCCTTCCTTGCCTTGGCTGTGGGTTTGACACAAACACCGCTGATGATTCTTTCTATCCACTATCCACACAAATTGTGTCGCCCACCCAGGCAGGCATCTTCTTTCACCTTTCACCCATCCTTCAACAACCCATGCATCTGATTCCTATCAGCCACCTGCATGCTGCTTCCAAAGTATCTTTCTCAGCTAGTAGTATTACATCTCTTTCATCTTTCCTCCTTATACCCTAGTTCTTTCCCTTTTTGTTCAACACATCCATCAAGGTCATCTGATCTGACTTTTAGCATTCTAAATAACTTTCACAGCTGAGTTGGAGTCTGATAGAAGAGGCCTTTGTTTACTCAACTCGCGCTGGTAATGCTATTGCTAATGCATTGGTAATGCTAAGTAAAGGGTGTCTTCTCTTCTTCAACCGTTGTATATTGTTCAGTACAACTTCAAGTTCATACTCACCTAATAAGTCTCACAGTACAGTGAGTGAAGTATTCCACTTTCAGCTAGTAATGCCAGTAAGTAATCAATATAACTTACCACCGCCCACCGCTGCTGTTTCCTCCCCCACTGATGCTCCTGCAGGTGCTGCAGGAGCTCCTGCTCCCTCCTGGTTGGCAGCATTGGCATTGCCGCTGGCCCCGTCGGCACAGGTGGTTGGTACTGGTAGTGCACCTATAAAAACAAGTACACCTTTTTAGATGCCTGTACACCTCCCCCTATTTTACTCGTTTTCACCAGGAAGGAAGATTGAAAAAACAGTTAAAGTACAACATAAATCATCACTAGTCCAAATTGAGTACTACAGTAGAGTCAGTAGACAGACATTAGTAGTATTATATATGGTCTCTAGGGTCATCTCATCTCTACCCCTACTCTGGTCTTTGGAAAGTTAGCCTGAGCCATGTAACCATTTTAGATTCATGTCTACTCTTTTGCGCATGTCACCTCGCAGCTTGTTGCGCATTAAGACTCCTTTGATGCCACATGAGTGTTGCATACAAGTGAAGAGGTTGAAAAACAAGCCACTTTTTTTTATGGAGTTCGGTTAGGCCCTATTGCTTAGCCATAATGTTACACTTTTTGGCATGACTGCAAAAAGCTTGCATAGTTGTATTATTTTATACTGTCTAACGGGCCCCCTTTTTCTCATAATAGGCAGATGAGATTGGCTTCTACGAACCAGAGATTTGCAGAGCTTACAAAAGATGCATGTAACCAGTATACGTTCAACGGTGAGGGGTCTCCCACAATTCACACAGATGTCTATCATGCACTAGTTTACTTTTAATTTTCTTTATTTTGCATGTTTGAGCTGGATGTATTTTCTTGGAACTATTTACAAAGCTTGGTATTAATTATTATTTGGAAAAAAAGCTTTTAAACTTGCTCATAGACTGTGGTATATTTGGAGTGTCTGTGGTGTAGTGGACTTACACGAGTGAGTGAGCGAAAGGGTGTTATGTTCTGGGTTGTGTAAAAAAATCATTGGGTATCTTCAGCAAGCTTAGGGAACTGAAAAAACATATGTACCACAACAGCGGCATGAACACCACATCTGCTACATTTAGTCCCCGTTTTAGTACTCCATTTAGAAATCTTGCTAGGGGTATAATATAAATCATGTATATACATAAAATATTGTGATTTCATCATCCCGGTCATAAGAATTTGATTGGCTAGCATTACTGATCCCAATAAATCTATTTCCGGTATATCCAGCTTATTTATCCATTTTAATTGGTAGTTTTCCAAATCATCAGGAAATTCCTGCATCGAACATGAGTACAGTATACCGATTGATGTCTTTTTTACCAGATGCTCGATAAGGGGAATTTTACTCATTCGATGATCTAATGATTGCCCTGTATTATGTAAAAAACTGCGAATTTGCAAGAACTTTAAAAAATCATTTTTTGAAGAGAACTTAATATGCAGCTCGTTTAAAGAAGCTAGATGTCCTTCTATAAATAAGTCCCCCTGATAGCATATTCCTTTAGTCCCCCATCTGATAGCTACTAAATCATAAAAATTTGTAGGTAATAAGCCAGGTGCCAAAAAAGGTGTATATGTATTCAATTTTGCAATGCCCAGATGTCGCCGAACGGTTTGCCAAACCCGATATGCTGCTTTTAAAATCTTAAATTTCGTCTTCTTATAGTAACTAGGCTCAATTACCTTCAAAAAACACGCTTTCATCTCTTCGCCAAGAACTAACTCATAGATTGATGGAGTATTCCAAGGAAGAATACTAGCTCTGTCTCCCATTATAAGTGGGCTGATAAATTGAAGGGTCGCCGCAATATAATAGAAAAAAATAGGGGACATTCCACCCCCCACGCTCCTTAAGAAGAATCATCTTTCTATAGGCTTTACGCTGTCATTTATAACCCCACAGGAATCTCAAGGTTGCCCTTTCTAATTTTTTTAAACAAACAGAGGGAAATTCAATAGGTATTGTACGAAACATGTACAAAAGTTTGGGTAAAATTAACATTTTTAACACGTTGACTCTCCCATGTAGTGATAAAGGAAAATGATCTAATCTTTCCAATAAAGAATTAGTTTTCGCCAACGCTGGGTAAAGATTCAATTCGGGAATATTGGAAATTGGAAGTAAAATCTTGATTCCCAAATAGGTAACTTCCGAAACCAGTGGAATACTGACTGGTGGGCCATCCCCAGAGTATAGAATCTGAGTTTTTAAAAGGTTCAGTTTATACCCGCAAAAAAGCCCAAACTGTAAAGCTAGATCGTTAATAGCTGGCAGTGCGGCTTCAATATCAGTTGTAACGACCACAATGTTGTCAGCATATGCTAATGCTCGATAATTTGTGTGAGCTAAATAAATTGGTTTTATTTTTTCCTCCAAATTTAGACGATTAACAAAAGATCTGTAAGCTGCTATTTGTTGAGCCAATTTTGTAGCAAAACCATGATGAATCCTGGCTTTCTGTACCGCTAAATCTCTTGAAATTTTCTCTATACAAATCCCTCTACTACACGCCAACATTAATTTAAGTTCAATACCTCGAAGCTTGGTCAACTCTCCTTCTTCCGCCTTCCTAATTTCCCTCTGCTTATTTATTGAATAACTTAAGGTTTCTCCTCGAACCCCTAATTTAAACGCATCCCATATAATCCTAATTGAGGCTGACCCTTTATTATTTTTAAAAAACTCAGGGATCCATTTGCTCATATGTTCAATATAGAGGGGGTCATACAGAAGCTTCCGTTCAAAAGACCAAGGCTTAGGAGATTGCATGAAATGAATATCTAAGCTAAGGATAGTGGGATTATGATCAGAAATCAATTTGGGGATAATTTTGAATCCGAGATTTATAGCAATGTTAATGAGTCCAGCAGACACAAAAAAATAATCAAGCCGAAAATGTTTCTGATGTGGAGCGGAGAAAAAAGTGCTCCCAAGGGAGCCCCCGCCCTTTAAAAACCCTACATCCACTAATCCAAAATCATCGATAATTCCTTTAGTAGCTTTAAACACATTTTTCTTCCTACCTATATACGGACTATTACTAGATATATCAAATGCCCCATCCAAGGCTAGAATAAAATCCCCACACAATACTAGCATAGGGGTGCATAATGCTAGCTCGATACTCAATTGATTAAATACAGCCGGATCGTCAGCATTGGGCCCATAATCAGAACATATAGTCAAAACTGTAGAGCCCAGTCGCAATTCCATAATCACCCAACGACCCAAAGGATCTTCTTTGAGTCATCTACATTGGCCCAGCCCAAAACGCTTTAATATTGCTACTCCTCTTATTGTGGAGCCTTGTCGAGAGCAGCCCACTAATTCTAATCCTAATTCTTTAAACCAGCTTCTATACTTCCAAGGTATGTGGGTTTCTTGAATACACAGTACATCAATTCTCATGGTTTTCAGTATTTGGGCCAATATACCGCTCTTTCTTTTATCATTAGGGCCGCAAACGTTCCATGAACAAATTGTAATTTTACCCATTTTTTACTCTAAAAAAAATTCACCATAGCGCACAAAATAGGCAATGCTCACTGCAAGATTAACTGTGTCAAAGCAGAAATACAGAAATGACACGCGCTTGAACCTGATTTGCGCAAAACATTCTTTTACTGTTTTTCCTTGCCCCCGCACCAGACCCTTTAACACCCTCCCACCACTCGTCCCCTCCCCCACCACCCCCCACCCTTAGTAAACCCACCCAACAGAGGCGTAAGAACTAAGTCCTCGGTGATGATGAGAGGCTGTGTGGTGATTGAAGCCCGCCTGTAGCCAACCCAAACCTGAGTCCTTGTTCCTATTTATAGCCCATCACCCCATCTATATTTACCCTATACCATGCACTAATTTCTTTTAACCAAATCTTCAATCTCTGAAAGTACAGAGGAAAATAGTGCGGACAGCTCTGCAATATACATCAGCATATAAATCACATCTTGTCCAGAAATTCCTGTGCCTTAATTTCAGAGAGAAAATATATTGTTTTCCCTTTATAAATAACCTTGGGTTTAGCAGGGTTTAATAAAAACACCTATCCCCCTTTTACTTTAATGGGTGATATCAATTACCTTAAGTGCCACCGTTGCTGCACAGTCACTTGACAAAAGTCCGGGCGTACAAAAAAGTCCCAGCCGTTGCCTTTCCTGGGTGGTGCTGGTCTAGCCACATCGTACAGAACTTCACAAAAAGATAATTGTGAAGTCAAATAAGAATAGCTCTTGATTTCTCAACCCCACCTCCTGCATTTCGTCTCTCTATAAACGGAAACCTATGAGCTCTTATGATCTCCTTGTCCCAATTCTAATCCTTCAGGTCTGGGAAGGCAGATGTAAAAAGTTCCACACTGTATCGTTGAGTATCTTTTCCTTCTGTACCTTCCGGTATCCCTAGAACACGCAAGTTGTTTCTTCGTGCACGATTCTCCAGGTCAGTAAGTTTCCAGTCGATATCCTCACTGGTTTTCTGCAATGTTATTATTGATGATTTTTGCGTAGATAATTCATCCTCGACAGAGGAAATCCGCCCTTCTGCTTCCTGTACTCTAGTAGAAACTTCAGTGCATGACTTAGCAATGCGGCAAACCGTGTTCTGGAGCTTGCGAACCGCACCCTGGGTCCGGAGCCCTTTGGCTTTAGTTTCCTCTCTGTGTGCCATAATGACTTTATAGATTGTAGACTGTAGATTATAAATAGATGCGAGTGTGATCTCGCCTTCTGGACCAGCATTATCAGGTGCTTCTACCTTGATTGATTTGGAGGCCAGGTATAGCGTCCCATTCAGGTTGTTCCACCATGCTGGGTCTGCCAAGAGGGAGCAATTTTGTTGGTTCAGGCACCTTGCGAACTGTACCATGGTTTATGATGGAGTCTAGACCTATAATGTCCTCTTCAGGAGACAAGTTACCATCATCTACCCAATCACCTGAGAGAGACAATCTATCGGTTTCATTCTCATTCTCATTCTCATTCTCTGACATAAGAGAAACATCTGACATAGAATAGAATTGCCCCCCAGAACCAGCGGACTCTCTGTCAATAACAAGGACCATACCCACATCTTTATCTTTATCTTGATTATTAGAATCTTGTTTCCGATTCATTTGATGTACTGCAGCAGAAGACTCAGACATCACGGAGGCCAGACACAGTCCCGTATCTATAAGGATTTCAGTAGGATTTATAATTGCCTTAGGTGAGACTCTGACCTCTTCTACTGCCCGACATAGCTCAGCCAAATCATCATCTACTTGCACGTCTGCAGATACCCCCAGTGTCCCAGAAGTTGGCATCAACATTGGTAGTGGTTGCAGACTATGGTATAGGCTTTGTTCAACGATTGTTCCAGCAACGGCTTTACTGCCGGCACCTAAGCCTGTCGATATAGCTGCCGTTTGTGCACCGGGGATAGTCTTTTTCTTGTAAATATCAGCTAATGAGCGCTCTTTTGCCCCCATATCTATCAGGGCCCCCGTCTGCCCATTGAGAGCTCTATGAGAGTTACTGTTGCTTGAATCAGGAGTGCTTGAAGCATTTGAACTATTTGGGGCATTTTTTAGGGCAGTTACAGCACTGGAGGCCTTTAAATTCCCATTCATAGCTGCAGCAGCAGCCTTTGCTTTTGCTCCCCTTCCTTTAGGAGCCATTATTATTTCTTCAGAGTTAAAAGACTCCAGGATCCAGAAGGCGCCTCAATAGCCCCAATAACATGTGCTTTATCACTCACAGTTCTTTAATCCCCTTTTGGGTTGAAATAATTTGAGCGGCAGTACCTCAAAATCGAGTAGCTGCTTCTAACCACCGCTACTAGCTTCAGAATCTGCTCCAAGGTCTTTTCCGAGCGGTGCAGCTCGCATACACCGCTCAAGCCGTCAAACCCTGCACCGGCGCCAAACACTCTGCAGAGCTCAGGCAGCTTCAGGTGAATCCCGGAGGCGGCTACCAGGTACCGCCTCAGAGTGCAGCAGGGCTCCGCTCCTCTGACTGCTCCAGCAGCGGTTTCTCCTCTGCACTCACAGCAACCGTCTGCCGGTTCAAACGATCCAGATGAAATGCCACCCAGACACCTCTACAACGTCTCCTCTCACTCCGACACTGAGCAGCTCCCGATACACACTCCTCCCGACCGCCAGCACGGCACTCATCACCAGGGACCAGGTAGGTCGATTTTCAGATGGGATCGCTCATACTCAGCGTCTCACTCGGCCGTGGGTGCGGCCGCCATCTTCCCTCCCTCTCATTCATTTATTTTTCAATACCCCTTTTGTTTTTCCATCAGCACTTACAGGCTGGCCTTTTACTCGGTGCTATTATACTTGGAGCAACAACTCACACTTACCTTACCAATCCTCATCAACTAGCCAGTGTCACCCAAGAATGATGTTCAGAGTGTCCATGGAAGGGAGGAACAAGATGAACGGCGAGGTAATCCAACACATTTGGAGCTGGATGATACAGTAACTTTAGTATCATTTTCGGATTTTTGATAATTTGATTCCTTTTGTCTCTTCATTCATTTTACGACTGTGTGACTTTGTTTGCTAGTTGCTCCCTACATCTATTATTTAATTTTCTTTGCTGGCTTTCAGCCCGGTACAGCAGATAATTAGGGTTTCTCTGAGGGCATACAGCCAAGGCAATTTTCATATAATACTACTTCCTTGTGCTGTCGAATTGTGTAGTAGTAGTTAAGTACTATTCATTAACCTTCAAGTTACCTTCATCATGCATGCATTTCCTTTTTCTACCTTTAGTTTATAGATTTATTGGATAGTGGATCATCATCGTCTTCATTGTTTTGCTTTTGTTGTCTCCATGCGTACTGTTTTTCTTTGTCAAACCTTTCCCAAAACCCCCCTTCCCATCCATTCATCAAACCCTAACCCTCTTCCCCCGGGCTGTGTGGTTTTATATTGAGATGTGATATGACTACAATAAATCTACACTAAAAATTGATCACACTCTTGCTGGGGCAGATGTGGTGAAAGCAACACTAAATAAATGTCTACGAGGCAGGGCGAGGATCTTCTTCTGCTTGACCACCCATGCTCAGTGTATGTACAAGCCAATTAATTTTTCAAAGGGACCCACCGAATACATCTCAATTAATTGCGGGCATTGATTGGATTTACAGCATTAAAGTTTACGAATTAGGATTGTGTATAAATGACTCCTTCAACACAACTACAGTTTAACTTCTTAGCTTCTTGTACTAGGCAGTTCCCGACACCTTTGTTTTCTTTTAGTTTAGCAGTTGCAATATTGTTTGTTTGGCAGTCTTCTTAATCTTTACTTTTCTACAATCCCACAGTCTCTCTCAGGCAAAAGACTGCCTCTTTTTTTCGTTTGCAAATGCTAGTGCCAGTGTCTACTTTTATCACCACAACCACAGCATCTTCTCCATTCTCTTGGAAAACCATGCAGCCATTGCTGTGCCGAACCTAATCCTCATCAATCACAGGTAATATAAGATTGCTGGGAGGTATAATGGAGTAGGAGGAGCGACTGGTAGTACTGGTAGTACTAGTAGGACAAACATAACTCTGTGAGGGGTACCGCATCTATCTGTTTGCATGTAACAAAATTGGCAGCTTATTTAAATCAAACACTGGCTGCTGCCCTGCATCTGCAAGTAAACCTTGTGACGTACATTAATTCGTGAAACAGTAACCCCACCACAAAACATTAACATCGTATGTGTAAGTATAAATAAATAACATTTATTTTCTCTACAAAAAAAGCCTATCCCACACCTCACCCACCCCTCTCCCTAACCCCAACCAATGTCCAAGTACAACGAATGTCCCAAAAAGAAGAGAAACCGCAACACCAATTCCCACCCACCAACAAAAGTATTAAAAAAGGGGCAAATCAACAGGGTCCATCTATAATCGGCGGGCTTTAAGGTGTTTGTCGACCAGGATTTTGACGCGCTTCTCTATTTGGTTCTCCAGCTGTGCAATCTGGAGGAGAAGTTGCTGGCGAAACCCACGGCACCTACATTTGCATCCATGTGGGGGGTTGGCAGATGTTGACAAATGGGGGCGGTGGGCGGCTGCCTAACCGCAGCGCTATACTCCTGCAGGCGGGCCTGGCTGGGACTCGGGGCATTGGAAGACGCAGCAGCTGCTGCCGCCGCCTCCTCTTCCTCGGCCTGAGCCACCAGGCGGCGGTATTGAATGATGCACAACAACAGAAAAGTTCCAGAGGGTCTGTAAGTATAGAGAGTTAACAGTGCAAGTCAACATGCAGCACAAAAAACCTACCAGCTAACTAACAATAATGGTAACCAAAGACACCCTGGTAGATGGTCAAAGGTACCCATCAGTCACCACTCGGAGCCGCCCTTCATAATTTGGGATTCATTTGAGACCGTATGCCCAGATGTACTATTCTCAGAGAAAAAGGTAACCAAGATGGTAAAATGGTCCTTTTAACTGAAATAGAGGGTAGTATGGTCTTTCACTCCCTTATAAAGGTAAGCGGTAAAACGTAGGGTGACCAACAGTGTGCAGTGCAAAATAAAATAAAAAAGAATAATAAAAAGTGCATTTAAAATTGGATGAGGGAGTAATGCACAATTTTATTCAAGTGGTACTCGCTCTACCACTGTTAAACATTTGTCAAGACAGTTCAAGAAATAGCTGTCTAGATGTGGTACCAGGTCGACATGTTTCCGCAATGGGGGACGTAGTTGTCCTTGCTTTCTTCAGGACCCAACAACAAATATTACTACTGCAACAAATAATAAAATGTAAGTGAAAAAGTGATAATAAATATGAAAACAAGTATAGAGATCACCTGAAGATTTCTAGATGTCGAATCTTGTCTTGTTCTTAGAGGTCATGTATTTTTTCACAAGCTTGTAAGAAGTGAAGACCTCACCCCACCTGGCAGAGGCTCAGGAGAAGAGTGAAGCACCGCTCTGACCGGCATCTGAGCCTCTGCCAGGTGGGGTGAGGTCTTCACTTCTTACAAG
The DNA here is from genome assembly GCF_964263255.1 of Lissotriton vulgaris. NCBI lineage: Eukaryota > Metazoa > Chordata > Amphibia > Caudata > Salamandridae > Lissotriton > Lissotriton vulgaris. The sequence continues at coordinate 306,447,732 of NC_141696.1, forward strand.
CTTGTGAAAAAATACATGACCTGTAAGAACAAGACAAGATTCATCACCTAGAAATCTTCAGGTGATCTCTATACTTGTCTTCATATTTATTATCACTTTTCACTTACATTTTATTATTTGTTGCAGTAGTAATATTTGTTGTTGGGTCCTGAAGAAAGCAAGGACAACTATGTCTCCCATTGCTGAAACATGTCGACCTGGTACCACATCTAGACAGCTATTTCTTGAACTGTCTTGACAAATTTTTAACATTGGTAGAGAGAGTACCACTTGAATAAAATTGTTCATTACTCCCTCATCCAATTTTAAATGCACTTTTTATTATTCTTTTTTCTTTTCTTTTGCACTGCACACTGTTGGTCACCCTACGTTTTACCACTTACCTTTATAAGGGAGTGAAAGACCATACTACCCTCTATTTCAGTTAAAAGGACCATTTTACCATCTTGGTTACCTTTTTCTCTGAGAATAGTACATCTGGGCATATGGTCTCAAAGGAATCCCAAATGATGAAGGGCGGCTCTGAGTGGTGACTGACGGGTACCTTTGACCATCTACCAGGGTGTCTTTGGTTACCATTATTGTTAGTTAGCTGGTAGGTTTTTTGTGCTGCATGGTGACTTGCACTGTTAACTCTCTATACTTACAGACCCTCTGGAACTTTTCTGTTGTTGTATATTGTTAGGGAGTGTTCCCAGAGCATAGGTCTTTAAATATTCCCTTGGGTCCCCAATCTGATCTGTTTGTTGTTGTAGGTATTGAATGATGGCCTGCAGTTTCCGTTGCCCCTCCCTTGTTGCCAACTCCTTCCTTGCTGGTTTTTGGGAAGGAGTATCTATAAAGAAAGAAACAGAATTGTAACCAAACCTCTTAGTAAAACAGTAACACAAAATGAATTCAACACATAGTAGCACAGTAGACTAGCAAGCGCAGTACATAACATTTGTGGTTACTTTAAGTATCTATCCTCCTGCTTCCCCGGCCTCTAACATTTGTTTGAGTTTTTTTCCGGCATTATACTTGCCCTAGTACTATGGATGGACTCCAGTATACAGAAGAACACCAGTCTTTTTCTTCTCTCTAGTTTACAAAAGTTAGAAAACCTTGTTGTAGGCTATAGCCGGCAAGCCAGCTCAGTCAGCTAAGCTTGCGTCCAACACCAACATACGAGTCAATACACAGACGCCTGTTACTTTTATTAACTAAGCTGCAGGTGGGGAAGCTCGTATATTTTTTGATTACGGGTGGCACTGGCCATACTCTCTCTGTTACATGAAGGGCAATTGCTCAATTTCACTTTCACTGTGCCCTGGCGACTACAAAAAGGCAGATTAATAATAATATAATATACTCATGATCCAATGATCATTACTTATATGGAACGAAATATCAGTCCAGTAGCGGTCAGAGGTGGGAGTGCTGACGGGCAGTGACATGGAGAGGGGCAGGGTGGGGGAGCAAACTATGGATTGTGGACAGTTGCTGGTAAGTAAACATATAAATAAAAATCGGAAAAAAATTAACATAGGTAGGAAGTGGTCCTTGGATTCAGAGGAAGGCGCTTGATAATATATATGATGTGCTTGCAAACTACTAAGTCATCAACTGTATTCTGAAATTAAATCCTACTTTTATACAATATATGATGCCCCTCTGCTTTTCTACTCTGGCGCACTTTCTTTTAAATTATCTTCAAAGTAAGACTCATCTGCATCCAGTGACAGTCTCCACCTATGATGAATACAATCCATCCAGGGGGCATCTATCCATTTAAAGTAAATGTCTGGGGCGTGGCCAAGATGGCGGGCTGAGAGGACGCACTCGCCGAGAGCTCCCGAGCCCCTGGAAACCCTGCACCGCTTATATCCGCTGATCCCCTCCGGATCGAGCGGTAACCACACCTGGTGACCCCCGCGGTGGTGTGGAGCAATCGGTAAGCCCCAGGTGTCCCGCCGCGGTGGTGATTCCGGCCGGATACCGCCTGAGACGGCGCCCGCTGATCAACTTGTGGGAAGCCCGAGAGGCGCGAGACCTTCAGGCTTGAGGTCCCGGCGGCGTGATCCGGCGACTGCGAGTTGCCTGTCGGAGTACCTGCGCTGAAGCGATCGAGTGGGTGCCGAGGCGGCCTTTTCCGGCGGAGCGGAGCCGAGCGGAGAACGGCGACGGAGGCGTAGCTGGCCTACGACTACTATGATAGGCCGGGGCTCGAGAACGCCTGCTCCACGTGGCTGCTCCGGCCCACCCCTGGCCACAGCGGAGTAGAGTCGCGCCTCCGGAGTACTTGCACGCCCAGGCGAGCCGGCCCCAGTTGCCACTCGCCCTGCGGGCCTGCCCTTCGACTGTGCGCATCGCATTTGGACCCGTGACGGCGGTAGGCCTCGTTCCCTGGGCGTTGGCCCCATTGACTGTAATGGGCGGCCATTTTGGAGACCTCGGACCGGCCGCCCAGCCCTGATCCGGGCCTCGGCGCTGCAGTGCTTCCTGACCGACGACGGAGTGCCCGACCGGCTTCCGCTGCTCAGCGGCCCTGACCTTAGGCACCTCTTTACCAAGCTGCGGCCATCGGTGACTCCCGCCCGCCAAGATGTCGAATGCCAGGGGTCAGAAGAGGGGGCGACCGAAATTTGCCGGACATGTTGGGACGTGGTGCCCTGCGAAGCGGGGGGAGCCAGGCCGCCCCGAGCTCCCCAGCCCATTCCAGAGGCGCTGACGGCGGAGAGCCCCCAGTGACTCGATCGTTCCTGGAGTCGCTGTTTAGCTCCTTGAGGGAGGATTTTTAGACTTTGAAGCAAGAGGTGGCCGGAGAGGTCCGGGAAGTCCGGAGAGAAGTGGACTCCCTGGGGGAGCGAGTTAACACTGTGGAGGAGGCTGGTCATTCCAGAGATGAAGAGATCACCCACCTGCAGCAGGAGGTCCTTCGGCTGCGGGAGCAACAGATTGAGCTGCAGGCCCACGCCGAAGACCTCGAAAACCGGTCCAGGCGGAACAATATCAGGGTCCGGGGCGTCCCGTCCAACGAGGAGGGTGACGACGTGACCGCCTACCTGGAGGCCCTCTTCCGCGCAATCTTGGGGGAGTCAGAGGACTTTCAAGTCCGTATCGACAGGGCGCACAGGGTGGGCCGCCCTCGCAGAGCCTCGGCGCACCCCCCGGACATTTTGGCCTTTCTGCCGGACTTCCCCCTGAAGGAGCGGATTCTCCGCGAGGCACGGAGGCAGCAGCCTTTCCACTTCAGAGATCACCCGGTGGCTCTCTATCAAGACTTATCCACGGTCACACTGCAGAAGAGGAAATCTTTCAAAATTGCCACGGACTTCCTTCGGGAGCATGAAACGCAGTATTCTTGGGGGCACCCCTTCCGCTTGATCTTCCGGTGGAACGGGACACTGCACCAGCTCCGGTCCCTCGAGGATGTCTGCGTAGTACTGGGAATCACGGCTTCGGATGCAGACACCCCGGTGCGCGCCGCAGGCGAAGCACTCGAGATGGTTGGCAGCAGATCGGGGAGAGACGCTCCCGTCCACCGAGCGCTATCCAGGAGGCCTCCAGAGCAACAGCGAACAGTGATGTGGCCTTGACGGCCTGAACGTACTCCGGGGGGAGTCTACATTAGCTTTTCATCATTGCAGGTGCGAGGGTTCTGGGGGTAGGGGGGACGGGGTGCTGGTGGTGGTGGCTGGACGTCCACTTGAACGACTTTCCACGGCCTTGTCCGATAAGGACCGGACTGGGACAATGACTTTTTTGAATGGCCTGAGAAGCGGGGGGTGGGAAGGGGAGTTGCAGGGGACTGTTTCGAGTTGGGGGGTTTGTTGGGGGGACGGGAGTTGGGGACAGTGTGGAGCTGGGTGTGTGAAGTTCCGGGGGAAAGGGGGGTCCACTCAGTTGGGGGGTTTTGAGGTTCGGGGACTGTACTGTGCCGTAGGGATGTTTGCTTTCGCTGTGTGCTGAGGTTTCTTGTTGTGGCCTCTGTGTTTCGCCCGCTGGGCCTTGCCCGCCTTCATGTGCGTTTCTGGGGTTCCCCTCCTTGATGGCTCTGAAAGTTGTTACTCTGAATGTGAAGGGGCTGAATAACCCGGTTAAAAGGCGGGCCGTCCTGTCTCTGTTGGAGAACTCTCAGGCCGACATCTGCCTACTGCAGGAGACCCATCTGCTGGCCAAGGATTGTCCCAGAATGCGCACCCCCAAGTTCCCCACGCAGCTCTTTTCCTCCAGTGCTTCTAAAACGGCAGGTGTAGCGCTCTTGTTCTCTAGGGGGTTCAGAGGGGAGGTTTTGCAGAAGGTAGCGGAACAGAAAGGGAGACTTTTGGCATATAGGATCAAGGTGGGGGGCTTGGTGATAACTATAGGCTCTATATACGGCCCCAATGACCATGAAGACCAATTTTTGCTCAGGGCATTGGAAGACGTGGCGTCCACCTCTGATAGGCACATTGTGCTAAGGGGGGATTTGAATTTGGTCTTTGATGCGACTCTGGACAGGTCAGTGCAACGGCGACACCAGTTGGGAGAGCTTTCGGGCTCGGTTCGTGCCCGGCTGGAGGAGCTCGATATGCACGACATGTGGCGCCGCCTCCACCCCACGACCCGCGCGTATTCCTATTTCTCTCATGCGCACAAGTCCTACGCGAGACTGGATCATCTCCTAGTGACGGGCCCGATGTTCGCACTAGCCTCTAATGCCGACATAGGGGTCCTCTCTCTTTCTGACCATGTGCCGGTGGAGGGTACCTTCAGTCTACCCCCGGTGGCTCGTCCGAGAGGGGACTGGCGTCTCCGGGACACGCTGCTGCACAGGCGCTCGACGGTGCAACAGATTCGCGCGGCCATAACGGACTTCCAGCGGGTAAACGACAACGACAACACCTCCCGCGCGACGCAATGGGCTGCCCTGAAGGCTGTGCTCCGGGGCGAATTTATCGCTATCTCCTCGGCGGAGAACAAGAATCGCCAGCTCAAGAGGGACGAGCTTACTCAGCAGGTGCGGGAGCTGGAACAGGTACATCATAGAACGGGCGCCCCCAGAGTCTGGAGGCAACTGAAGGCCGCCAGGAAACTCTTGTCTGCTCTTGACACTGACCGGGGGGAGTACGCGATGCTTCGCCTGAAGCACAAGTATTACACCGGTGGAGACAGGTGCGGCCGGCTCTTGGCGCACAAGCTTAGGGTGCAACATCAGCAGCACCGAGTGAAAGAGCTGGTTACTCCTGTCGGAGGGTCAGTCACGGAGGACGAGCGAATTGCGGACGTTTTCCGTAACTTCTACGCTGACCTCTACACTGGCGAGCCCCCCTCCGCCCGGGCGGAGGCGGACTATCTGGAATCGGTGTCGCTCCCATCGTTAACACCGGAACAGGCCCAGTATCTGGAACGGGAGATTCGGATCGAGGAGGTGGTTACGGCGATCTCCCGGCTTAAGACGGGTAAGGCCCCGGGACCGGATGGCTTTATCCCTCTTTTCTATAAGACCTTCTGTCAGGAACTTGCGCCTCTGCTGACGCGCCTGTTCAATACATTTTCGGAGCCGGGTGCCATCCCCCCTGAATTTCTCCAGGCCACGGTCTCCGTGATCCCGAAACCGGGCAAGGACCGGACTGCCTGCGGGTCATACCGTCCTATTTCGCTACTGAACACGGACCTGAACGTTTTCACTAGCATACTGGCAGCACGTCTGGCACTTCATCTCCCGGGCATGGTCGACTCGGATCAGGCCGGCTTCGTGCCAGGCAGGCAGACAGTGAACAACACGAAGAGGGTGACTCATATTCTTGAGAAGGCCTCCAGGATTCCCGGGGAACGCATGCTCCTCTCCATAGACGCTGAAAAGGCGTTCGACAGGGTGCACTGGCCCTATCTAGAGAAGGTCCTGGGCAAGTTTGGGGTCGGCGAGAAGTTCCGGCACCTGATTTTCAACTGCTACCGGTTTTCCGTCCGCGGTGGTCCCGGTGAATGGGGGCAGCTCCCGACCCTTTCCAATAGAACGTGGTACACGACAGGGATGCCCGCTGTCCCCTCTGCTCTTCGCTCTTTATATGGAGCCGTTTGCTCAAAGGGTCCGACAGAACCCCGATATCACGGGGGTCAGGATGGGAGAGTTTTGCCATGCGCTCAGCCTCTATGCGGATGATGTCATTTTGACGCTCGATGACCCACGGAGGTCCCTGCCTGCATGTATCGCGGAACTGGACCTCTTTGCCGCGGTGGCGGGCTTCAAAGTGAACCTCGGGAAGTCTGCTGCCCTCGATATCTCGCTGAATAGCGCCACCAGAGCTGACCTGCAGAGGCTTTTTCCTCTGAGCTGGTCGGGGGACCGGATTCCGTATCTGGGGATCCTCTTAGCACCCTCACTCCCCGTGATGGTCACGGCCAATTACACGGCTTTGAGTACAAAAATCAGAGAGGAATTGGCCCGGTGGGATAAGGGCACGTTATCGCTGCTGGGTAGGGTGGCTGCAGTGAAGATGACCCTTCTACCTCAGGTGCTGTATCTGTTTAGGGCGCTCCCGCTGCAGCCCCCCAAAGGATGGCTCGCAGAGACTCAATCGGCCATCGCACGTTTTGTGTGGCAGGGCCGTAGGCCTCGGATCAAACGGACCTTAGCTACGCTGGTGCCTGAGTCTGGAGGACTAGGGATACCAGACTTGCAGAAATATTTCCAGGCCGCCCAATTGCGATATTTGGTGGAGTGGAGCCGGTGGGAGTCGGATAAACACTGGCTGTTTCAGGACCAGGCGGTAGCAGGCAGAACGCTACAGGAGGTGCTTTTCCTGGCCCATCGGCCCCCTAACCTTTATGCCTCCTTTGTGACGCGTGTCCCGCTCCGGGTCTGGGACTCGGTGGCTACTAGGCATGAACTCACTACCTTTCCCCACCCTTCACGCCGCTGATTGGCAATCCGGACTTTGGCCCGGGTATGGAGCCTGGAGCCTACGATCATTGGCGAACGGCCCGTTGCTGCACCCTGTTTCATCTATATGGCCCAGAGGGTGTCGTCCCCTTCCAGGACTTACGTCGGGATTATGGCCTCCCCGAGATGGAGCATATGCGTATATGCAGGTGCGCCACTGGGTGCTACAGCCTCAAGTGTGGGCGACGGCAGACCGGGAGATCACGGGGTCCAAGCGCTGGCTAGTCACTCGCACGTCGGACGCTAAGCTTATCTCCGATCTGTATAAGATGTTGCAGCCCCCCCCCTTTCATATCCATAACCCGGGTAGGGAGCGCTGGGATCGGGAGCTTGGTCGAGTGCTGAGTCATACTGAATGGGACCACATCTCCTACCGGGCGCGCCACTCTGCCTATCGCACAGGGCTCACGGAGACCTTTACCAAAATTTCCACCTATTGGTACAGTACTCCTGAGAAACTACATTAGATGGATAGATCAATACCGGGGACGTGCTGGCGTAACTGTGGTCAGAATGGCACGCTTACTCATATCTTGTGGGACTGCCCCCTTTTGGCTTCATACTGGGAGGAGGTCCTCAATGAGGTTGACAAATGTTTTGGGATAGAGCTGCCCCGATTCCCTGCTTACGTCCTACTGGGATTGCCGAATGGATTGATGAACCCTCTCAGATCTAAAAGGGGTAGACAGATAGCGATAGCTTTGGGGTCAGCTGTACAAAACATACTCATACACTGGCGATCCACCACGCTCCCCACTGTTGTCGGTTGGCTGCACAGATTGTGGCATGTCCTTGGTATGGAGAAGCTGTCCTTAGTGGTGGCAGGGGATGTAGATGCTTTTGAGGAGCTGTGGGCGCCTTTCCATAATCTGTTGTGCTCTGAATTCAAAGAAATCACCTGCCCTAGGTATCTCAGACTGTTGAGGCTGACACCGCCGCCGGACCCGCCTGTTTGATTGGTCTAGGACTGCATCTGGTAGCGGGGGCACACGATAGGTTGCTAGGATGGGAGAGCGAGTGGTTGACGGCACAGTACAGGGGGTGGGGACGGGGTGTGGGAGTTGTGGGGTAGTTGGCTGGGTGGGACATGGGGCAGGATTGTTTTCCCCACCCTTTTTTTCTTTTTCCCTTTTTCCCCTTCCTCCCCCCCCCCTTTTTTGTCTTCACCCACAGGTGCGCGAGCTGTGTTTCCAAGCATGATGGTGCCCACTGTGGCGAAAGAATTGCTCTGATGTATCTAATGTACCGTACGCACTGATTATGAGGGCACCTGTGGTTTTCTTTTTCATGTACTTTGTTGTTTCCTTCCTTACCCTGCTTCAATAAAATACTTTAAACCTAAAGTAAATGTCTATCATTCTTTTTTTTAAAGGTATCGCTTAACAAACCTTAGCTGGTTTCACTTTCACCAATAACCACCCATGCGTCCACTCCTTCCTTCCTTGCCTTGGCTGTGGGTTTGACACAAACACCGCTGATGATTCTTTCTATCCACTATCCACACAAATTGTGTCGCCCACCCAGGCAGGCATCTTCTTTCACCTTTCACCCATCCTTCAACAACCCATGCATCTGATTCCTATCAGCCACCTGCATGCTGCTTCCAAAGTATCTTTCTCAGCTAGTAGTATTACATCTCTTTCATCTTTCCTCCTTATACCCTAGTTCTTTCCCTTTTTGTTCAACACATCCATCAAGGTCATCTGATCTGACTTTTAGCATTCTAAATAACTTTCACAGCTGAGTTGGAGTCTGATAGAAGAGGCCTTTGTTTACTCAACTCGCGCTGGTAATGCTATTGCTAATGCATTGGTAATGCTAAGTAAAGGGTGTCTTCTCTTCTTCAACCGTTGTATATTGTTCAGTACAACTTCAAGTTCATACTCACCTAATAAGTCTCACAGTACAGTGAGTGAAGTATTCCACTTTCAGCTAGTAATGCCAGTAAGTAATCAATATAACTTACCACCGCCCACCGCTGCTGTTTCCTCCCCCACTGATGCTCCTGCAGGTGCTGCAGGAGCTCCTGCTCCCTCCTGGTTGGCAGCATTGGCATTGCCGCTGGCCCCGTCGGCACAGGTGGTTGGTACTGGTAGTGCACCTATAAAAACAAGTACACCTTTTTAGATGCCTGTACACCTCCCCCTATTTTACTCGTTTTCACCAGGAAGGAAGATTGAAAAAACTGTTAAAGTACAACATAAATCATCACTAGTCCAAATTGAGTACTACAGTAGAGTCAGTAGACAGACATTAGTAGTATTATATATGGTCTCTAGGGTCATCTCATCTCTACCCCTACTCTGGTCTTTGGAAAGTTAGCCTGAGCCATGTAACCATTTTAGATTCATGTCTACTCTTTTGCGCATGTCACCTCGCAGCTTGTTGCGCATTAAGACTCCTTTGATGCCACATGAGTGTTGCATACAAGTGAAGAGGTTGAAAAACAAGCCACTTTTTTTTTATGGAGTTCGGTTAGGCCCTATTGCTTAGCCATAATGTTACACTTTTTGGCATGACTGCAAAAAGCTTGCATAGTTGTATTATTTTATACTGTCTAACGGGCCCCCTTTTTCTCATAATAGGCAGATGAGATTGGCTTCTACGAACCAGAGATTTGCAGAGCTTACAAAAGATGCATGTAACCAGTATACGTTCAACGGTGAGGGGTCTCCCACAATTCACACAGATGTCTATCATGCACTAGTTTACTTTTAATTTTCTTTATTTTGCATGTTTGAGCTGGATGTATTTTCTTGGAACTATTTACAAAGCTTGGTATTAATTATTATTTGGAAAAAAAGCTTTTAAACTTGCTCATAGACTGTGGTATATTTGGAGTGTCTGTGGTGTAGTGGACTTACACGAGTGAGTGAGCGAAAGGGTGTTATGTTCTGGGTTGTGTAATAAAATCATTGGGTATCTTCATGTGGAGGGTCGGGACATAATAATGAATAATGACTGAGACACTATAGTTAGTCGGTCAGTGAATTGTGGGTTCTGAGGTGTAAGTAAGGTCCAACTTCCCATCATCAACATCATATTTTCTTGTGCATAGTTATGTATGTGGCTGTGCAGATTACCCACAACAGTAGTAGTAGTTTGTACTACTACCCTAACAAAAAATACTAGTCAAACATCTGGTTACGCATTTTGTTGGTGGGAATTGTCAAAGCCTAGAGATTAAAGAGGACAACGCAAAGGACAGGAGTGGACCCAGTGGCTTCAGCTATTGTTCTATCACAGATTTTTTCAAAAGAAACCCTTAACTAAAGAGTGGCCAACAGGGCAAGCTTAGCTACAGACAGTCTAATAGTATTACAGAGGCAGTTTGAAGGAACTGAAAGGCAGGGATACCCAACATTTTGAAAACAGATAATGAAGATCAAAGAAGCTTTTGTTAAGAATTGAATTAGGAGGTAGCGTAATTAATAGTTTGGAAAAAATAAGGTGTGTTAAAAGTTAGGGAAATATAATTATTAATAATATAAACACTGTAGGACTTACTGGGGCCAGCAGCAGGATCCTCGGTAGAGGAGCGCTCCTCTGGTGGTTGTCTCGCCAACACGGACCCCGTCTTCTTGCCCCTGGGTGCTGATCATGTAAGAAATAATAAAGAAAGAGAGAAACATTGAGTGCTGTGAAATAAATCATTAAAAAAAATGCTCAAACATTTTAGGAAACAACTATTGCAATAAAATTGACCTAAAGGACTACTGGCTTGCAGGATTCACGGACCCTCTACTTATATGAACACTAATCAAATCTTCCATAATCATTCTGATTGTAGAATACTAACAAAGCCAGTACCACCTGATCTACACCACCTATTCCAGACGGGCAAATTGTTCAGTAAGTCTGTATTTCCATTTTATTTTTGACAGCAAAAATGCATAGATGAGATGGAGGACACATGCATAAATTTGTGCATACACCAAACTGTTGGTTGGTTGCGTATTATGTTGTTCTGCTACTGACTGACAATGCTATTGCTAAGCCTACCACTCACTAAAACTACAAAAACGTTCTATGGAGGTCTGGCGTGAGAAGCATTCAGTGACAGAGGAGGCGTCACGCAGACCGTAAAAAAAACCTATTATCCATCCACCGCTATTTCACTGAAGGACAATGGAAGGACTAGACTCTATCTAGCAATAGCAATAACTAACTTCAGTTCTCTAAAGTAAACTCTAACATCAATAATCAGCACAAGCTAGTGCAAAGTTACAAACAAGCAGGAGAAGTGCCGAGCAGCACCTGTGTCATACAATCACAGAAGATTTTGAAACGGTAGTGATCTGCAATGTAACTAAGCGCTCCAGTATTCGTGTAATTCGTCCAAGAATTATACACAATACTTATACTACTATGTATTACTAGCTACTCACCAAGCCCCAGGACCTTGACACCTAGCAGGTCCAACAGGTCCTGCTCCCGCTCCAGGATGTCGGACCACTGGTGGGTGTGCCGGATACCCGAGCAGCGATAGACTGCCCGGCGCACCTTCGCCCACCGGCGGTGACGCTCCTGGGTAAGGTACCCGGAGCCTGGCCTGCCGCCTGCTGCCAAGGTCAAGGGGAGGTGGTGCTGGTCGAAGAAAAGCAGTGCGGCCACCTCCACCTCTATGAACAGTTGTCAGGCCTGCACCCCTGCAGGGCGCATTCTGCCGCAAGGCAGCCGGCTCTTGGGCGCAGGCGCCTTGCCCTTGGAGCCGATGCTGCTACCCTTAGCAATGGTTCTGGGGTCGAGGCAGAAAAGAAAAGAAGGAAAAAATAAAGTTAGGGGGAAGAAATAGGATTTTGAATAAAGAAGTAAAATAAAACAGTAGAAAAGTAACAAAAACACAGTGAAAGTAGAAATAAATCACAAAAGAGATGATAAATAAAACAAGTGAGAAAAACAGTGAAAATAAGTTAAGATTGCAAAGATTAAAGCTGGATAGAAAACTAGGCCCAGAACCATAGCATACAGTGAAAAACAAGATGGCCGTGCCCGTCGCGAACACGTGGGTTAGTTTGGGCGATATTTCTCGTTAACATGCACTAGTCGTCACGAACAAGTAGATAGCGTTCCCGAACATGACTTGCACAACGTGAACACGTTATACGTGACCCGAAACAGGAAATAAGGCAATGCGAGCGGGCGGGACAATTGAAAAAACAAGATGGCCACACCCATAGCCCACCGCATGGGTAAGTTCGCGAGCTAAGATCCCCGAGCATGCAGACAGCGCCCCAAATCCTCACAACGCGCTCCTGAGCAAGAAAAACACCTTGCGAACGGGCCCGACAAGCTACTACACACGCTTGCAAAGCTATGCAAAGCTAAGCAAAGCTCGCGTATTGTGACTATGCGTACTTCGCCCACCCCTAGTGAGGATGAGGTTCTCTACGAAAAGATCTGCGCTTGCCCTTCCGCTTTTTCTGGAACCCCAATAATGCATATGCTGTTCCAGCGGGTGCGCCCTTCATAGTCATCCAGTTCATCCTCTGCAAATTTTCGGAAGGCCTGTAGGTCCCTGATCTCACGGTATAGTTGTGATGTGGTGTCGACCAGGCTGGAGGTGGTGATCTCCTGCTGCTTCACTTTTCCCCCGATTTTTGTTAAGTCTGCCCTGATGAGCATTACGTCTGTCGCTATTGCATCCGTCCTTTGTTCAAGGGATTGCCTAACCCCTGATTTGGCATCCATTACGTCCTGAAGAGTAAACTCAGGAGAGCCACCCTACGGGCAATTCGTAGATTTGTCTGTGTGTTGAGGGTCTAGAGGTACTGCTTTAGGGAGTGTGTATCTGTCCAATTTGTTTGTCTGCACCGTTTTATTGCCCCTGGCTCCCGACATGGCTCACAGTGTGACACCAGCCTCCTTGGACTCTGGAGAGGCTGAGGTGCCAAGGCTCTCTGCTCCCAGGTATAGCAGCGCCACTGGGGGGGAGTCAGGGGCCCCCGAAATCCAAAGCGGTCCATGGACACAGAGTGAAGGATCCCGCCACAGGAGGTGAGCCATCGATCTGCTCCCGGGGTTCAGGAGGGGAAACGGGCTGCCATGGAAAAGTCAATCTGCCAAGCCGATCTCAGTGACTCGGGCCGGGGCGGGTAAGCCGCCCCCCCTGGCGTTCTGGTAAGTTCATGTTTACACCTTCGCAGGCACTTGCGATATCAACTGAATCTCCGCTCTCCCCCACCTCGTCGATTACAGCAGCCGTGGCCTTTCCGCTTCTCGGGACTGCAGCGCAGCTCACCTCCATCACCGTTGGTCTCCAGGCATTGGACTCAACCTTGCTTAGCGGGCGACTCGATCAGGAACCGCACATCCAACACCGCAGCTTATGGCCCTGGAGCTGAGGGAGGCCGCAGTCTAGGGTGATGATATCTTCGTCAGCCTTGGGCACGAGAAGCCCATTGACGGCTCAGCAGAGGCAGCAGAAAGCTCCGACGGTTGTCCTGCCACTCGCGAGCCAGATCTGTGGAATGGATAGTCGGGAAGGAATAACAGGTTACTGGAGCTACTCTAGTCAGCGGCCATTACACTCCATGGCTAAGCCACACCCCCATTTTTGATTTTTCAATGTGTGCTGCATTTCATCATGATTTTTTATGTGCAGGAACAAACATTAAATAATGACGATGTGCTACTAATATATGTGCTGCATTCTGCAGCACACATAGAAGTAACGAATCACCAGTAGTGATAGTTTATGTGCAGGAAAGGGCACCTTCCGGCACATAAACAATAATTCCCTGCAATGTATGCCCCCTTGCACTATGGTGCACAGGTACCTGAGTTGGTGTTAAGCAGCTAAATTTAGTACCAGTGCTAGGGAAAACAAAGTGGTGCACCGTATTCTTTTGAATACGGTGAATCCCTGAATTTTGAAAATGTCTGAGGGTGTAATTTCCAAATTTTGTGCAGCTCTGTGCTCTGACAGTTTTTTGTAAATATGCCCCATAGTTTTCCCAATTTTTAAACACACTTCAGCAAGAGCATTAGTGAAGGCCAGAATGCTATTCCTACAGTCGATTATCAAGCACTGGATTATCTCAGGTACCTCTTCTAGCTTTATAAGAAATGCTAAGCAGTTGCACTAATCTAGGGGTAACATTTGCTTTTCTTTTGGCTCAGCTACATTTTCGTCAATCAACTCCAGCCTCCTGTCAATTGCTACAACATGGAATGCAAATGATTCAAATTTCCAAGCCTATTTTAGAGGACTGCCAGCTTAGGGTACATGTCATTACATCCAAAATCCTGAGAATTTATTTCATAAGTTAGAGGATAGTTTATGTTTGGCGAGTCTTGGGCCTTGTGTTGCTTGTTTCATGGTAGAGTGAGCTTCTTCCTTTCTTACACTTTACACAAGTTAGGTGTAGGGCTTCAGAGATGGGCATCGTTCAAAAAATGGCAGATCATCCTTGCTGCACAGATCAATTGAAATTTCATGTGATTTATTTTGATTTGCTGTGCTTTCTGCAAATTAACTTCCTAAAGATGGTAGCAAAGATAATGGCAGATTATCGAGCGCCTGGTGTATTTTGACTAGTTGACTTGTATGTTTTGGCTTCCATCTTTGCTTCAAAAACGTATTCGCCTGTGACCTTCAGATGAGTCAATCAGCATTGTCACTCCTTAATCTTTTTTTTTTTTTAAGGGATCACCCATATCTTACTATATTTTTGGTAGCATTGCATGTCATCTATCTAGTCTTTCTCATATTAGTACTTAGGCGGCTTTGCTGGCGGCAATCGTTTCTAGGGGCTTTAAGTAAGATTTCAATTAAGCTTGTCTAGGGTTATCAGGCCATTTCAGTACTAGCCATCTTCACTTACCTTCCACCCGATAATGAATCTCTGTGTACTTCTGTGTACTTCTCTGTGTCATTCATTGTCTTGATACTGGAGGATAAAGGACTTCTATGGCAGCACACAGTTAGGGGGAAAACGTCCGCTGCAGAAAAAGATGTAGTACTATAGTGGTGTCACGAGCCAAACAAAAAAACTCTAAACAATAAGCAAAGCATGAGCTAACTGAGGACACATTGCATTTCCTTTTCTAAATTAAGACGACGCCCCAAAAAGTGAAACACGAACGCAGAAATAGTAGCGACGACGCCAATCGCGATACAAAAGAGATAAGCAGCAACAGGCCTGCAATTCCCACGTTTCATGCAGAAAAATGCACCATAAAAGCAGAACAAAAAAGGGAGAAAAAAAAAACTATGTAGCACCTTGGATGCACCCAGAGTGCAGAGGCCAACATGAACCCCACAACCCCCAAAGACCACCAGCAAGGAACCTCGGGGTTGGGGAAGGCCAAGGAGAAGAGGAAGAGGAAGACAGGGTTCAGTACGCAGGAAAACCAGATATTCGTCACGGAGGTGATAGAGCACTAACAACAACTGTTTGTCACCTCCACTGTGTCATTGAAAACACAAACCAAAACATGCCAGTCCATCGTGAACAACCTGAAAGCAGTTGGAGTGTCAAGGAGGTCAATGGAGGAGGTCAAGAGGCACTGGCATGATGTGAAAAGCCAAACCAAGCAGAAACCTGCTGCCAACAGGAAGGCATCCATGGCGACTGGAGGTGGGAGTCCTGCGCCACAGGAGGAGCTGGAGGAAATGGTGGCCACAGTCGTCAGTGTGGCGACGGTGCAAGGAGTTGGGAGTCCGTACACAGCTCTTTATGACCTGACACAACATCAACAAGGTGAGTAATGACCAGAGACTGGGGGGACAGGGGGAGATGGGCACAATGGCAGACACGCACAATCATGTGTAGCACACTGCACATCCACAATGACCCTAGATCATGTCCCTGATCCCTGTGGCACACTGCAGCACACATACAAACACCAGGTAGGCTCCTGTCCACCAAGTGCCCAAAGGGGTCCCCCCCAGACATCACCAATCTCACAACCAACACATGCGAAACACAGCAAAGATGCATATTTTTGAGCCACACTGACAATGCAAGTGACACTACATGACGATTAGCATGGCTGCAGTACAATCATCATGACATTGTGCACGCCACATCACTGAGGTGGCTGAGTGTGGACCACATCCGTAAAGGAGCAGGTCATACTCTGACACATCCATGTGCACGAACAACACCTGACGTCAACAATACATCTGCAGACAAACAATGCACAAGAGTACAAAAACCGTCCAAGAGCACAAATGATTCAAGTCGCCAGCATCTCCCCCCCCGTAAAAGCACAAAAGTCAAAGGCACACCACCTCAAAGGGATAAGGGCCAGCAAAATCACTGCTGCAGGAGCGACACTGCAGCACACACACATAGCAATAACAGCAAATGCACATTGACAACAATGTGGGTCAAAGTGCAACACTTACACTACAGAACAGAGGACACAACTGGGTTCGCTTTTGCGTAGAAACTGGCCAATGACGCCTGACATAACAGGAAACTGTGAGATGAAAATGTACGTGTACAACCTCACATCCATGAAGTAGTCCAATGGTCCGCTCCTCCCAAACAGCCACAATGTACATTGTCATGGAGTCTGTATGTAAACTTGAACAATGAGTTATCATACATGTTACCACAATGTCAAAATGCATCTCCCCTTCACATTGCAGAGGGACAAACAACACCTCCAGCAGAGCAGACCAGACAACTCATCAGTGATGCTGAAGATGACCTCCACACCTTCGACACCAACACCCTACAACAGTTCATGGGCAGCCCAGCTGCATCGAGGAGACCCCACCCCCTGCACAAACCAGACAGCTGGAAGCACCCACCACCACAGCTAGCTCCCAGCACTCCACTGAAACTCACATTGCATTCCAAGGCCAGGTATCAGACTGCCAGAAGGAGGTGGCCGAACAGGTGCGGGTGGGGTTCGACCTCATGGAAGCCAAACTAGTTATGTGGGTGCATAAGTCACATCAAGGACCACTTACACTCCCCAACAGAGACCCACACTGCAACAGAGACAAATGCATTTGCTCATTTCTAGTACTGAACCACACCTAGAGCGCTGGGATAATCATTCACACCCCCATGCTGGACTTGCGTACGCTGGCCAGTCCACTACTCTCATGTATTGAGTGGGGGGTGACAAAGCTACCTGCGGTGGGTGACATGGTTGCGTCCGCTGTACACAGCACAATGTAATGTTGTAGGGCCCGCGCCCTTATGTATACATTATGACCACACGGACAAACTCAGATAGTTTGTGGAACTGGCTAGGGGCACGTGTGCCTGACACCTTTATTGCCAGGGTCACATGTACAGTGACGCCTGTGTCGGATGTGTGTGGGGTGAGTGTAAGCCAGCACTCATGGAGTGGTCGGTGCTGGCAACAACTTGAACAGTGATCACAATTAAAGCGGAAACAGAAAACACCAACATAACAGAAACAACTGCAAAGCATCATGGTGGTAGCCGGATTAAGTACAAAGGTCACCCAATATGCAATCAGAAGGGTCCGTGAGTTGCAGTGCACTAAGGTTGGGGCACCAGAGCTGAGCGTGCTCATGTGAATAAATTGTCTATGATTGTGTCCCTTCAGGATATTCCTGCTGTATCTGCAATGGGGGGTGCACACCTGCATCATCTTCCTCATCATCGTCCTAGGTCTTCCACGCTGCCTGAGGTGACATTGTTGCATGAGCTGTCCACAGCACAAAACTAAATCAGAAATGGCACATGAGTTGTGGTGCACTGAGTTAGTGGCACCTGAATAGCTGAGCGGGGTATCAAGCTGATGATGGCACCCACGACAGGTGTGAGCAACTCTGATAATCTGGCAGTAAGACTCTTAAAACTCTGGCAGTTATTGGTTGGAGGTGGTCCTGGCGGTGGTGGCATGTGCATTCTGTGGTGATGCGATGTCCGGCAGGTCAGGACTCAATTTGATATGTGAGCCCAGGTGGAGGGCAGTTGAGGCCGGAGGCAGGGAACAGCACAGGGCCACAGACATGTGGCGTTGATGACCCCCAGTCCATCGACCCAGAGGCAATCCAATATTCAATCCGACAGGGGCAATAACTTGAGCTGCACATAGTTAGTGGTCCAGGATGCATTGCAGCCGGCACAGGCACACCGCCACGGGAAGGTGACTTGCGGTGCACTGAAGTAGGGCCATGCGAGTCTAGCGGGTCCTCTTCGATGTTGAAGGTGAATGTCACGGAGGGTTGCGGGGGACAGTGGAAGGTGTCCTCCAGGGCATGATGCAGAGGGCAGAAGCCAGTCGAAACAGGCAAATGGAGGAGTGGAATGCTACAGCCTCGTTTTTACCACCGAGTCAGTTTCACCTACATGATGAGGAAGACAACCCCCAGTCCATAGACTCAAACACCACTAAAGTTCAACCAGAGAGTGTCCATGAATGTCGGGGCACAGACTTAGTGGCACTGGAGCTGAAAGTGAATGCAGTCTGCGATGAGGCCTGTGCAATGATATAAATAAATCAAGGCCCAGTTCCAAATGTGTGACCTACTCGACCACAGTGTAGGCCGGAGGCAGCAGTCAGCAGGGCCCCACAGCCACATGTCGTTGGCTTGCGATGCACAGATTTAGTGACACCAGAGCATCTATTGGTAGTGTTCGATCACCTCCGTAACGATGATCCGTTTTTGCTCCGGACTGAAAAGCGTCTTCCTCTTACTCCTCTCCTTGAGTACAATGATATGAACTCTGCCATTGAGAAATCAAGACTCAGTTCCAAATGTGTGACCTACTGGATTGCAGTGTGGGCTAAAGGCAGTAGTCAGTGAGGGACCACAGACATGTGTGGCTGGAATGCTATACACAGAGTTGGTGGCACCACATCTAATGGACTATAGTGATATCAAACGTCCCCCGACAAATGCAGGGCCGGACTGGGAACCAAAACCAGCCCTGGCAAAGTGCTCTGCCGGCCCCCCTCCCTACTCCGGGGGGTTGGAGGTGCCACCGAGCTCTTTGCCGGGCCGGTTTTTGGCTGATTTTGGTACAGGGCCAATTTTGCAGCTATGCTGCAGAAACGACCCTGTAACAAAAACGGCCCCCAGGGGCCCCAAACCGGCCCCTACCCATGCGGCGCACCAGGGGATTGCCCGGTGCCCTCTACGGCCAGTCTGAGCCTGAACATATGAACTCGGCCATAAGAATATCAAGACTCAGTTCCAAATGTGTGACCTACTTGACCGTAGTGTAGGCCGGAGGCAGTGGTGGAGTAGGTCAACGAGAAAGGAATACTGTGGGCCTGTGTCACGGAGGCCATGATGGTCAGAGGAGGCTGCCAAAGTCGCGGGCCTCGGGCTTGGAGCTTGCACCGGCGCGTGATGGGCCCTCTTTGACACACGCCGGTGTCGGCAGGTGAACGGTGAGGCCTTGGTGCGCAGGGGTGGGAAAGACGGGTTCCGGGACAAGCAGCCCAGGGTACAACAGGTGCACAGGATTGCAGAAAACACCACTCATGGCGAATAAATGTCGGCCTTGTGGCGGGGTGAGAGGCGCCACCCTGGCAGACATGTTGGGCATTCCGGAAGAGAACCACGCCCACAGCTACGTGCTTTTTATTCCCAACCCTACAATGGCCTGGCATACTCCAGGCCAGCCCACTGCGCTCATGCTTACAGGGGGGGACGTAACAAGCTACATTTCCGCTATCTTCTCCACTGGCTGGGGTGACATGGTTGCGTCCACTGTCCACTACACTCCAAACACCAGCAGTGTATGTGGACATGGATATGTCTGTGGTCTGCATACTGCAGTCTGGCCAGCACATCCACGCCCCACTTGGCATTTTGTACATTCTCATTCATGGGTCACTTGCCTCCTTTACACATGCCTGGTTCACACATTTCCCCACATTCTGCTATTGTGTGGCAGAGGTGCCATGCCGTTGATGGCTCATGTACATGGCTAGCCCAGGTTACTACAGTAAGCTGTGCTGTTGTGTCTGGTGGGTAGGCATGTCTTTTGGCATGTTGTATGTGAGTTTTTAACATGTGCGTTTCCAGAGTTGTGAGTTTCATGATTGTGGAGTTGGGGTGTTTGGTGTGTTCATTTGGTACTTACCAATGAGCAGAGCATTTCCGCAGGTGCCATTCTGGAAGCGCTGGTTGATGATGTGCTGTGGGAAGAAGTAGGAATCATGCACACTGCCTGGGTAGTTGGCGACAACATTGGTGAAGAGTCCCCGGTGGTCCACTGTTGCCTGCACATTGATGGAATTCACATGCTTTCTGTGGTGGTAATTGTGTGCAGTGTCGGCAGGGTGCACAAGTAGGACATGTGTGCAGT
This sequence comes from Lissotriton vulgaris, assembly GCF_964263255.1. Classification (NCBI taxonomy): domain Eukaryota; kingdom Metazoa; phylum Chordata; class Amphibia; order Caudata; family Salamandridae; genus Lissotriton; species Lissotriton vulgaris. Next base: position 306,467,898 of record NC_141696.1, read on the forward strand.
CAATTGGCCCCAACACCTGTGGGAAGCCAGCTATGTCGTGGAAGCCTTGCTTGGTTTCAAGCTTGACCTGCGCAGTGTGGGGGAAGAGAAGGTACTGGGATACCGAGCTGATGGTGGCATCCAAGACAGTTGTGATGAACTTTGATAGGGCTGACTGTGAGACTCCTCTGACTTTGGCAGTTGTTGTTTGGGAGGTACCAGAGGCCAACAGATGCAGCACAGGCAGCAGCTTTGTCTGCAGAGGGATGTTGGTTGTCCGCTGTGTTGGTACCGTCAGCCTGTGGGTAATGATGTTCAGGATGTGGAGGATGGATGTCCTTTTGAGCCTGTAGTGGGCAATGACATCCTCTGGTGTTGGGTCTGTGAGGCTGGTGCGTCCGCTGTCTTCGTCTGAGCTGCCTCTGGTGTAGTATGGGTGGGGTGATGGGTCCAGGGGGGTGGTGGCGGTGGGTGTTGTTGCCATCTTGGGGCTCCGGGCTGCATGATCAGCAGCTCCATGGCATCTGTTGTTCTACAGGTGTGGCTCTGGGCTGGGCTCCCTTTTCTGGTGCAGGTTGTTGTCCGATTTTACACCAGTTCAGAGCAGGTGTTAAATTCCTGCTGCTAACGTGCCTTATTGCTGGGTGTGTGATCTTATCGCTGATCTGGCTGGTCATTGAGAATGTTACGGAGTGGTGTTGTTGCGGCTTTTTGCACGGTATCGCCTACGCATCTCATTAGCGATATTTGCCGGGGTCATCTGTGGCAATGTTTTCGGCAGCTGTTATCGCAGGTAAACTGGTGATATCGGCTGTTAGCACCAGCTTGTGAAAGGGGCGATACATTTATCTCCACTTTGGCTGTGATTAAAAGCTGATAACTCTGCGATATGTCCTTGAGCATATGCCCCACAATGTCTAATCAAATGTATGATCTTATAATAACATATATTCAGACAATTTAGTAATAAAAAAGGCAGTTTGAAAAAAAGAGCCACAGGTATAGGACCTGGTGACATGCTGTCATTCACCTGTTTTTGTTTTTAGATTTGTGCTTCTTCTAGATGCATTCGCAACAAAGGCGCTGTAGAAATATTTTGTGGCATATAGAAGGGACAATGTGTTTTCAAATGTCACTGTAGGAAATTATGTACAAAAGTTGAAAATGTTTGTTTTTGTTGAATTCTTTAAACAAAAAAAGAGGAACATTTTCTATAGGCAAACCAATAAAAAAGATTGATAGGATGATCGATGGCTGCAGAGTATCTGTCATTTTGCTCCAGATAAAGCATTAAGGAAACTGTTGTATTTCTGAAGAGAAGCTGGCAAAACACTTTTGAGAGTGCTCAAACTTTTAGTATAGCAACACCTTTTTTTTCCTAATCCTGTTTCTGCTGCACTGCGAAATGCTGGCTCATTCTAAATAGGATTATAGTTTAGAAATGCTTGAAGCAGTAAGTTACACCATATATTTCAGAACACAGCCCTCTGCGTAGGTATTGAGATGGAAGTTGAAATAGAATCAAATGCAGTTTTTGTAATTTTACAAGGACTGGAAGCTTTGTCAGAACGTTTAAAGGTAAGTATTTTTATTTATAACTATTTTGTGTTGTTGGTTTCCTTTGCAAAACCAGTTAATGAATGAAGAAAGTCTGGATTCATCAAAGTTCTTGTAATGGAGAAAAACCCATAAAAATATAATAATCCTAGCGCTAATAATTTTAAGCATCTGACCGTCACTGAGATGAGCATCAAACTGTATTTGAAAAACTAGATCAGGTTGGTAATGAAGGCTCTAAGGGCCTGATTTTGATGTCGGAGGGAATTCCTTCTGCCTGGCACCGACTCAGTCCTGGCACCGACCGACACCCAGTCGGCAGTCCCAACTGCATCCCAGGATGCGACCAAACACTGTTGGGTTGCATTCCTTCATTTTACTGTAGGAGCATGCATTACGGCCATAAACCGGTCATAATGCATGCATAATGCATGCTCCCATAGTGAAATGTGAGGTGCTACTCATCCCATGTCCGAAACCATGCATTGCAATCTCAAGGGCGGAAAGGCCCACCCGTGAGATCACTGGCTGGATTCAGACTGGCCCACGGACTCGCCGATCCCATCGGAAGCCAGCCAGAATGACCGGCAGGTTCACTTTCCAACCACCTATACCTTAATTAGGCGGTCATAAAGTAAACAGAGTAGCCCATTACGATGTGACTCAGGTCAGGAGCCTTTCGAGCCGCATCTAATCGGCTCCAAAGTAGTTTAGCATGTCATCATTCTTCTGATCAATCCCTGAGCATTCAGTGAGGAAGAAACCTGGTCACACAGTAAAATTGTTTGCATGAAATAAAACCTGTTTAGCCCAAAATGTTTTAAAAACTTTTTAAATGTTTTTCTTTATCTCAAAACACATAACGAGTCACCATAATTCATGTGAAGAGGTGGTCCAACAACATCCTTAAAGTGATCATTTATAAAATCCAGCCATTGTCACACAAGATCGCTCAGCTTGCCCTCTAGTTATCACAAACACTTAAAACCATCTTAATCTTTACACATTTATGTAAATGACTCTGTAGGATTGCCAAGAATGCCAGATTTGGGTTCATTGCCAAGGGCAACCTCTGCCTTCATAAATCTGCTCTCCGCAGGCTTGTGACAGCCCATATCTTCTTCCTAGGTGTGCATATATGGTGGATTACCGATACTAATGCATTTGGTAATATTGTGCTTATCAACAATTAAATCAAGAATTACCCATAGTTTCACATACTTTAGAATACACCCCTCCCCAGACATTACACAAGTTTGCTGAAGATCACAAGAAGGGCCATCTCCCATGCTACCAAACACTGGCCACTATTGTCACAGAACTGATGGAGGTAAAGTAGCAAGACCTGTATACCTCAGATGTGCCTCTATCACTGCTTTATGGAGCCTAAGTACTTAGCGACTAGGTTAAAAAAAGTGATAAGTGGTCTTGTTCAGCTGCACCAGTTCAGCTTCATGCCAAATAGGGTAACTAGACTCAATGGGTGCAGGAGTGGACATATAGTGTACAGGAACCTACAGTGGCTGCAATGGAGTATGATGGATTGCAATGGACCTAGATGGTTGGGGTGTTAAAAAGAATGGGATCTGAAATGAACAAAAAGGTGATGGGATGAAGGCTTGCAATATGTCTAACAACTGGCAATATGTCGGAGTAATATTTCAGCCCATTGTTTTTTTGCCCACCATGCCACCACAGTTTGGACCCAGCCATAAGCACATCAGGACCTGTAAGGAAAATCCTAAGGGCTGACCCTGCTGCCACTTCTACCCAGAACGAAGAAGTGGACTTCAGAGGTCAGTTGGCTGACTTCCTTTTATGCTACAGGGACACAAAAGCTGCAAGAAGGCATCTTCCTGAAATAGCCAAGCTAACTAGTTTCAACAGGACCTGCCCTGGACCATACAGTGGCTACTGTTGGAGTGAGTCCTGACCTATAACCCTTGGCTGGGGTTAGATTACACTTCACTTGCTTAACCCTTGAACCTTGGACCTAAAAGATTTTCAAATACTTTTTGACTGGAGAACTGGCGGAAGACCAGTAGCAACCTGCCAAGTTGATCCACTGAGGGTGCATTGCTGGTGGACAGAACTTTGATATGGCTCCAGAAATGTTGTTCTCTGCAGCAGCAAATTCAATTCAACTGGCCTGATACCATCCGGCATCTGATGACATGGAACCATCTTTGGCTGCAGCCTGCTGCCTTGCCCCACTGAGATAATTTGGCTTCCATAACAGAGTCTTAGGGGCTGATTACGATGCTGTAGGAAACTAATCCGTCACCCCGCTGTAGCTGTTCCTACTGCATCGTAATCAGCAGTATGGATTCAATTCCGACTGACCCATTTGGATGGCGTTGGTCAGAAATTAATCCAACTGGGTTTCCGAATGGCTTCCGACGGGTTCGGAGAGCCCGTCAGCCATTCAGAAAGCCTCCTATAATCCCATGGGCGGCTCTTTCTGCCCTCGGGATTACAATGTTGGATTCCCAAAGCCTCTCTGTGCTGGCCTTTCTGACAAGGCACTGAAGATTTGTGGCAGAAATCTAGCATGTTTTATCATGCTCAACATTTATTGATACTTCTTTAAAGTGCCCTAAGGAAGCCCTTATTGTTGGGCGAAACTTGTTGGCTGCGCCTGCAAAATATAGAAAAATTTTGAATAAAGAATTTCCTGTTCACATTGCGAACTGTGGATCGAAACTGTTGTAACTTGGACTTTTCATTTGTGATCATATTACCTCTCATTTTGTCGCTATCTAAACATGTTGATATGTACAATTAGATTTAACAACTACCCCCATATAAATTAAGGAGTGGGAACGTGGATACAAGCGGCAGAAACCGTTAAAACGAAGCCCCGTGGAGTTTATCCATTGACTCGCATGACCCTGCGAACAATCACAAAGTAAGCAAGGCACTTTGATTGTCCAGATGTAGGTACAATACATTACAGCAATGGGTGTATCGTAATTCTAAGTTTGAAAATATTGTATATACAGATCCTTTGATGAAAAAGCAGAGGTGTAGGAGATTATATAAGGCCACCTCAACTCCAGGATCAAGACTGGTACAGCAAACTGAATAGTGCTATAAATGTAAGATGAATGGACTATTCGTGGTTTTTGACACTGTATGAGCCTAGGAAAAAAAAAACTTTCTGTAAAAACGTATTAATCCTCATATACTGTATAATAATTAATGTCATATATATCTTTTTAGAATGAAGATGTTTTTAACATAGTCCTGAAGAAGGTGTTCTAATCATCAAAGCACCGAAACGAGTCGACAATACTGGCTTTTTTTAACTGACTTTCTGTACATTGATGTATTGAATATTATTTGTTGTGATTTATGATGAAATATGTATGAGATTTTATGTGTAAGAAACTGTTTACATTAAGTCATTTGATGAGAAACCCTTTTTTAATAAATATGGTTTTGATATAATTTATGTTATGTTTTGATTAGTATATGAGTAACTGAGGGCAGAATAGTTTTCTAGGAAAGTGTCTTACTCTACAAGTTAAACTCAAGATCTAAACTAGAATACACAGAAAGGAACCTTGTCTTAATGTAGCATCAACACATTTTTTTATTATCAATACAAGAAGTAGGACAAGTGAAAGGCAATTTATGGACAAAGGAAAGGGGGCCTAGGGAAAGAGATCTTAAAAAGTTAGGGGAAAGTAATCAAAAACACTTTTTTAGTGCAGAGATGGAGCTCTAAAAAGAGGCAGGCAAAAATGTATATGAATAATGAAAGAAATACATGTTCCAAACCAAAAGTCCAAAGAACAATTCATGGTCCAAAAGTTAAAATTAAATTTCAATGTCTAAACAAAAGGTTATTTAATTATGTATTTATTAACCATGCATAGTTAATTAAAATCATTACATGGTGAGAATCAAACAGATTAAAAGAAACAGCTACCCTATTTAATTCAACTGGAATGCACTTAAGCACATATATAGGTCATTCAAAGCTAAAATTGGAAGGAACTGAAAACACATACTTCAGCATGGTCTCCACAGTGCCTGAACTTCTAAGAAGTGATATTGTCTTATACATGCCTCAGACTATAAAGTGTTTATCTTGTGGTACAAACTTCAAGCTATATTGCAGTACAGGTATTGCCTATTGAATGCAACATATATACAATTACATGGATACATAGTTCCTTCAAGGACTAGAAAGAATCATAGCTCAAATTTCTATATAGCCTCCGCATTATGGCAGTCCCTGCTCTCCTAACAGTGTTGTAGTGTTATAAGTGCCTCCAACTGAAAAGCGCCTATTGTGTTGTTCAAAGTACACGCGATAAAGTGTGTAACATGCACTGCAAACAAGTAAGTAATTAAAATCTATGAGAGCCCTACTGGATTACATGAGTAGTAACATGCCCAAATGGTGTTACTTCCTCCAGGGGATACACCTCTTTCGTCATATCTCTTTGAAATATATACCATCGCAAATTGTTAAAATGAGGGTGATGCTATTAGAACTTGCATATCAAGCCTAGCAAACACAGTACAGGTACTAGATGAAACGTGCAGCTTCAATCCGTTTTGAGAACACCAACACAATTGTATGAAACCTACATTTAGTATTGTGTTAATTGCAGTGGTGTGGGGACACATTTTACATTTTGGGGTGCTGCCATTATTTTACAAAAAAACAAGTGAAGCAAGTATGTCATGCCAATTCGGCAGGAGAATTTTAAAGGGGTGGCATGTAGCTGGCAGTGCACTTTTGGAGAACTGGTGTGGTAGCGCACTGTCATTTTCAGACAACACATTTTCTGTTGAAATAGCCATTACATTTGCATAGACATGCAGTTTTCCAGATTAAAAACAACACATAGCACAAAAAAGAATATGTAAGGAAATCAGGTTTCAGTGAATATTTATTACTTGCACATCACCAAGTGTCTTGATTTCTTTTGAGCCCGTGAAAATCTTACTTTCCATCACACTACAGAATTACGAAAATGTTCCACATTTTTGCTTCTCTAATAGCTGTTTTAATTTCAAATATGTGTATAGTACATATTAATGTGTGTTAGAAAAAAACTTACATGCTAGAGCCTTTCATTTCAATAGTTGACCTTTGTCTTTGAACAAGCAAAAAATGGGACACACAGGAAATTTAAATGCATCTTAATTGCTCATTCACCTTCTGAACTCCATTGTGATTATTTCAGGGAGTGTTGTAGCATCCCCAGTACTCTTACTTCCAGTGCCTATGGTTGATTGGTTTCATGTAATCAATATTTGCGTGTCTGCAGCAAGGATGGCTTGTGCAGGTAAGAGTGGTGGGGAGAGGTGGAGTCAACAGACGACGATGGGGAAGAATAAAATGAAGCAAAAAAAAACACTGACCTTGTGCTCGCCACATCGTCGACTTGGGTAGGCCCTCTCGCATTACACTTTTGTTGAAACATGAAATGACTGTCGCTATAGTCAGTTCATTGACAAAGTAAACTTCCCACCATCTAATGTAGTAATCAACTAATACCAATATGTACTTCTGCCTGGGTGATAGTGAACTGAAAGGCACTATAAAATCCACTGTCAACTTTGACCATGGTCTAGCTGGAATGGCCACAGGAATGGAGGAGTAGTCATTTTAAAATACTTATCACGTGTAGAACAAATACGATACTCTCTAACTGTTTAAAGAATGTCATTGTCCATACTAGGCCAAAAATATACAAAACGTATCTTCATTTTGGTGACTGTCTGTGCCAAATGCCCCTCATAACCACCTTGAATGATCCTAGGTCTTAAAGATGTGGGTGATACAAATTTGTCTCCCTTCCAGATTATGTTCTATTTTTCTAATCACGGCTCATCAGCAGTCTCGTAAAAAGGCTGCAGTCTGAATGGTAAAGACTTTCCTCTAGCCCAACCCTCCTTAACTTACTTCTGCAATATTTTCAGGTCTTCATCCTTCTCCAAACAGTCCATCCACTCACTTTGATCAAAAGTACCCTTTACACATACATCAACAACAGAAATCAAACATTTCTCATTATCGGCCTCTGTGAGGCACCCATCCGGTTGTTAATGATGACCTCGACAAATAATCTCCTCTAATATTTTACCCCCTGGGATTTGTTCGATGTCAAAATTGTACTGCAGTAGTTTCATGCTAAGTATGGCTAGATATCTGATCACATTCCCACCCAAAATACCAACTAAAGGATTGTGATCAGTAAAAGGAACACATTTTCTCCCCCAAACTCACAAATCTCTGAATTGCCCAGCAACAAGCCAACAATTCTATTTTGATCACCGTAAACCTTTTATCATGTTCTCTCAACACCCTGGATGCAAATCCTAGAGTTCTCTACAACTGGTGAACTTTCTGAGATAATGCTGCTCCTAAATATCTGTTACTTGCATCAACTGTGATAATGCATTGAACTTATGGGTCATAAGGTGCCGAAATTCCTGCAAACCAAATCTCTTCTCTTAGCCTGTCAAAATCTTTCTGCCAACATTCATCCCAAGGAAACACACTATTTTTCTTAAGAAGGTTTCTTAGCTTTTCTGTTTTACTTACAATTGTTGTGTGAATTTTGTGTAAAACTCGCAAACACCCAAAAAAGATGAAATCAGTTCCTTATCTGTGGGTACTGGAGCCTTGGTATTATCACCCACCAAACCTTCATGTGGTTTTATCCCTTTCTGTAAAATCACATGTCCTAGATATTCAATGCTGAACTTATCAAACTCAAACTTTTTCAGATTAGCAACAATGCCTGCCTGCCCTAATCTTTCCAATTCTGAACACATTGTTTGAACGTGTTCCTGTATATCTTTAGCCACCACTAGTATATCCTTTTGTAAAGCGGCAACCTGACATATACCTTTCAACACAGACTTCATGATGCATTGGAAAATGGAGGCAGGGGGGTGCCAAGCCGAACGGCATGTGCTTGATTTGAAATGTCCCCACCGGTGAGACAAAAGCTGTGAGACATCTGCAAGATTGTTCCAACACTACCTGATGGTAGGCAGAGGCCAAATCAATCTTACTGAAAACACTCACCCCCACAAAACTCATCAAATATCATCAATCCTTGGAAAAGGTTGTAAATCCACTCAAATGAAGCTGTTTAAAGTATGTAAATCAATGCAGACTCTCAAATCTGCTGTCTTTTTCCTGTCAATGACTAACGGAGATAGCCAAAGTGATGATTCTATGGGTTCAATGGCCCCCTCTATGCACATTTTTCCAACGTGTTTGCTAATTCTTCCCTGATGCTTAAAGGCACGCCCCTCAACTTCTGCTTAACAGGTTTTATATTCTCTTGAACCTTTCTTTTATACCAAAATACTTTGATTTCACCCAATTTTCCTTCCAAAAACTTTGGAAATGTGTTAATCCATACATTGTTGGAGTCTGAGTTAGACTCCATTGCTTGAACTTCCCTTACTGGTATCAAAATACCCTAACAACTCAATCCTTTTTCCATCATACTGCACTGGACACCTATCTGGTACCATTAGCTCTTTGTTGACTATAATACTAACAAATGTTCAAACACATAATTATACAAATCATAAATAAATATTGAAAACAATACAAATGAAAAAATTATGCTAATGAATAATGAAACTATATTGCATAAAAAAATTGCAAAATTATAAAGTTATACCCATACAGATTTAAGCAATATATGCTGCTTTTACTAAGACAATAATGTAAAAAGGCAATAACAGACCAATGGTGCTTACACAGTTACACAACAAACATTGCAATTAATGCTTCCTCTTCAATATGTGCCAAAGGTAGGTGTTGACGATGTTTCAAACAAGCTAAATTGGTGTTGTCATCATCAAGACAGACAGAATAATTATCAGAGCATTAAACAGAAAATGTTGATCAATACACTGTATGCACGGCGATTGAGATGGATGCATGCCTATAGTTCTGGGCAGATATAAAATTATGTTGAATTGCTCTTGGGCCGGTTATTAAGCCCGCACCGGCCTCTATGTGAGGGTCTTGATTTGTTCATACGTCCTCCTAGTAGACCTACGGCCAGACTTCATTTTCATTCCAATATCTTTGAATCAATTTCCTCTCACCTTGGCCTTAACCTAATATGCTCATGTCCTCAAACGAGTTTTTGACGTCAAGTGATCCAAATTTTCTGTGAATAAAAATGTGTGCCACTAATAATGCTTAAGATCTATATTGCCACTGTTGTAGGATCTGTAGCTCATTCCACCCAACAACTATAAACATTGTGTCACTGATTACAAAGCTCCAACAGTAATGCACGTTTAAAAGTGCATGTGTCACAGATAAAATGTGAGACTGGAATGGTGAGCATTATTAGTGTGCTTACCCCAAAACTAACAATGACACATGTTGAAACTCAATCCATATTGGCATTCAAAACTTCTGTGTGCTTGTCACTGATTAGATTCATCCTAGATGACAAGCAACAGCCTGATAGTGTTAGTGTGCATGCAGCAACACGCGGCTTTTGGAAAAGTGTGCGTGTCACTGATTATGCTCCCGTTCATGTATACAAAGTGTTGGGACCCAAGTTTGCCAAACACAAGATGGCGCCAGTGTTGCATGTAGTAACGTAATAGACAATTTTGTGCAGGTACGCCAGAGTTTATCTGCATAAATATAATGACTAGGATCCTCTGTCAATTGTTACTTATGCTGCAAAACACTGAATAACATGCGCTCATACCCTGGAAGAATATACTCTAGTTTAAGATAAGCTAAGAATATTGGTAGGTAGGTGATTTGATGTGCTGTAGTTTTAGGAGCAGCCAACACTAGTTTCACCCCCTCAGAATGTCATTGCGAGTTGTTTCTTGACTGCTTCTATTCCAGCCTGATGTTTTATTTTTGCGTGGAGACTAACTACGTCAAATGAAGCTAAGAAGTAATCACTTTTCCAGTCAATGTCCTGTAGTTTCATTAGAATGTCCTTTGTGTCCCTTTTGTAAGTTGGCAGACCTTTCATAAAGGATTGGATTTCATCATCTATGAAATTTCCCAAATCGGAGCAAATCGAATGTTTGCCTGCAATTATTGGTCTTCCCTTTGGTAGACTGCCTGGCTTGTGAATCTTGTGAAGTAGATATAGAGTAGGTGTTGTGGGATGATGAATCCAAACTAACATACAATATCTGTAATAAATCTTCTGAAGTATGCAATCAGCTAAATCACTCAATTCTATCGGTTTTATTTCAGCTCTACTTGCACGTCTATGTCGAATAAATGATGCCTTTTTCTATAACAAATAGGAGGAGTACCACCAAAGATGAGGCTATACAGCCAGTATCGGTGGAATGAGACCGTGATTTGTAAGAAGAAGTCCTTCTTTGTTTCTTAAGGAACCCCTCACTCACCAAAGAAACAAAGAAGGACTTCTTCTTACAAATCACGGTCTCATTCCACCGATACTGGCTGTATAGCCTCATCTTTGGTGGTACTCCTCCTATTTGTTATAGAACTAGTAAACCAGGGGACTGGGAGTACCCTTCCGTCCACTTGAGTGGATAAAAATCCCTTTGCTCTCTATATCTTGTTAAATATATGAATAAATGATCCCGACAGAGTCCGGCCAGTACTCTAGACTTGGCTATTTGCCATTATTCCTTGACTTTTACTCTGCTTGTTTTCCTTAAGGATTCCACTTGTTCTTTCTCATGGTAATCATTCTAAATCACTTAAAGCCCCTATCTCAGCTCCAGAGTTATAGACCAAGATCTCCACTTTTTTCTTTTTCTTTGCACATGGAGAACATCTGTCATTCTTCTCATTCATGGTGATGGTGTCTTTGGCACATAGGCTTCGTAATCAATGTTACCATATATTATGTTTGATTCTTGCAGCCTTGAGAAAGCCCCAGGCACAGCAGCCTGAGGGGGTCAAACACGTGTTGGCTGCTCCTACATCCTATAACACATCAAATCACCTACCTACAAATGAAACACGAAACCTAGATACAAACGGATATGACTATGGCTCATTACTACATGGGAAGACACTTCTAACTTATCTTGAACTTACGTACAATTGGGGTATCAAGGGTCTAAACCCCGTTGGAGTGAACACCCACCACAAATTGGGTATTATAAATGAAAGGAAGAGGATGTTGGACTCTAAGTAAATGAATGACGAATATACTCTCCCTGAATAACAGTGAAATGATAACGCAGAAATAAAGAACCCTAGTCCAGAAAGCTAGTTTTCTCCTTTTCACCCGCTCATCGCCAAATTGTTGAAGTCATGTGTAATAAAGTGGCACACAGAAGCTTCAAAGAGCAGTGCATTTGTTTAGACTTCCACTTAGCAGTGGCAGTCGTTTCCACAACTGACTCCAACCTTTAAACTCATCATTCTACACAGCACGTTGAACATTAGATCACACACTGCGGCACAGATTTCTGAAAGCACATGTAATAAATATTCATACCACAAAGGAATATTGTAAAATATATGTTTTTTAGAAACTGAGAGTAACACACAAACAAGTAAGGCTGTGGGCTAAAAGTGAAATGATTATTGATAATGTGTCAGCAATGAGCACACTCAGCCATGTCTGTGTTGTCCTCCAGCATCGAGATCAAACTCATTTGCATATTTATGGTCTTTTGTAATACATTGCCTGAGCACAGAGCAGCCCGCAAGTCCGATGCTTGTATTAACTGAGCGGAAGAGGCCACGTCATCTCTACGGCGAGGCTCCCAAGGGTCGCTTAGTTCTTGCTCGAGCAGGTTGTCCAGGGTGCCTTTCTGAACAATTTTAAGTTGATGACAGACTTTAAGAAATGCTCCAAGTCTGTGTAAAAAAGGACGGTGCACAAAAGGGAGTTCTCAAAGCTCCAATTCTTATTTCAAAATTCCTTTATTCAATTCCAATTAAAACAAACTCCTCAGCCAACGCGTTTCGTTCACAATGAAATTCGTCAGGGCTTTCGGGCGAAGGAAGTATCCCGTAGATTTTAACCCATCGTTGGGATGTAATGTAAGTGTGACACACGATAAATCCACAGGGGACAAATAAGGTAGTTGGCCACTGGACAAACGATATAGTAGTCATTTGTTCTAAATAAAGTTGCCGATTACGTTCCAGCGATATGATAACGTTGAGATGGTACGACCTAGATCTTGGCCGCCAGTTCGGGTGGTTAGCAGTGTAGCAAGTGAATTAGTCCCAAAGTTTGGGACTAATTCACTAATCCAGGCACATGTGCAGTTGGAAGGCTATTTTAAGTAGACAAAAGTTATGTCACTATGTTTTAGCTATTAATCTGTCAGAAAGGTCAGAATCCCTCTCTCTAATTATTTCAGTCCCATAGGTTATCATGGAAACAAGCTTGACTGTAGGGTTTTTAACAAGTGTCATTAGGTGGGACCTTCCAATTGCTTTGAGAGTAAACCAAATGTGAAGTTAAGGTAGCAAACTTCGACCTTTTCTTAGAGCTGATTATAGATGCTTCTGGTGTCAACAGTGACTGTACTAAGGGTTTCCAATGTACTCGCCAAACGCCAGGTTTATTTATTTTTTTCCAATTTTAAACACTTTAGGTTTATTCAGATTTATAACCAGCCTATTAGCAAATGTGAAAGCTTACAGTTCATTTAGAAATCCAGCTTTCTCAAGAGATCCGCAATGTACAGAATATAAAAGTGCGGCACTAGGATGCACTCCTGGTTCACGCTGGATGAGGTATATAATTTCCTTGAAAGCTTATTTCCATCATCCGGTTTTACCTATAGCCATGTGTCTGTGTATATAATCTTTATTGATGTAAGGAACACTGTTGAAAGCATCTTTTAAGTCATCAAAGCATGTGCATATTACGGTTTTTGCCACAAAGGTCCTTTCCATGCACAGGGAAAGCGTCATGAGGTTTGTCAGCATCCCTGATTACAAGTTCTTCCACTTCTGTTCTCAAGTGAATTTAACAATTTTCCAAAAATTATATGAGTTCTTCTTTATGCAGGAACAGCATCATTTAGACCAGAAGTCATCCTGGTTTGATTTCTTTCCTGCCCAGATTTCCTTTTAGTCTGCTGCAGAAGTTTTCTGATTTATCTATTTGGCTGTGGTCTTGGAGCGTTGTTGTTTAGAAAGGTTTTTACTTCAATTGTCCATGTGTAATTGTGAACCGTGAAGCGTTGTTCTTTATGCCCGGGGCAAAATGTTTTTGACTAGGTTTATTGGAACATGCTGCGAAAATCCTCTTCATGAATTCGTTCCTGGCAGTGGTAGGGTTTCTTTCATCAAAACTAAAAGGCATATTATCAAGGGGGTTTATCTCCGCTTTTTTGGCTTTAAAAGCCAAGAAAGCAGAGATAAAATTATCTCCCTATTACCTAGCTGCCGCTAACACCAGTTAGCGACAGCTAGTAGGAGATAGCGACCATCTTGGGCCCCACTTTGCATGTCAGTGATATTTATCACTAATGAGATGCAAAATGGGCGTGCCAAGATGTTAGAGACTGAAAACAGTCGCTAACATCGCTATCTCCTATTACCAACTTTTGGAGATATTCGCGCTAAGCGGGAATATCTCCAAAAGCTAACACCTGCCCTGAGCAGTTCTTAGCCATGTTATCCAATGGGAGGTGGATAACATGGCTAAGAGCATTAGCTCGCTAATGCATGAATATCGCTGACTTTTCAGCGATATTCATGCTTTGCAGCGATTTTTACCGCATTTGCGTTAAACCTTGGTAATACCAGGGTTTATTTGCGGTAAAAATAGCCGCAGCGCTGCGGTAAATTTTTGTCTCTAACCAAGCAATAGCGATAATTATCGCTATTGCTTGGTAATATGCCCCAGAATTCCTTCCACAGTAGGACACATCTTACTTTTATTTCGGGTACCTAAGACTCTCCGTGTGCAAGTCTTCATATCAACTGTTGTTTTTTGAAGGGGGTGAGAGTAACAGAAAAATGTATGATATTATGTCATTAATGATCACTCTCTGGGCAATGATAAATAGAGTAATTGATTGTCTAATTGAAGAGCGCCAAACTGGCTAATATGTAGTCAATTGTAGAATTTGATTTGTTTTAAGTATAGGTCCACAAAGGTGGGGTGTCACTGCAAGAGCATCCATTCAGGACTCTCAACCCAGCTGCCAACATGCAATGGCTGGCTTTTCACCAAGTTTATCTCTGTGCCTGTTTTGAGGGAGCATCTGGAAAGGGATATTCCAACTAAAAGACGTGTGCATTGGTATACCCATCATTTACATCCATTTGCAAAAAGTTTAAATTGAAGTCGCCAGTAACTGCCAATCGGGCGTCCGGATGGCACACTCTTAGATCTGCCACAGCGGCCTGCATTTGTTCTAGCAATGCTTTCTTCTCTCCATAACTTTGGTTTATGTAAGCATTTACTGATATTATAGGCAAGCCATGGCACTCAGTCCATCTGACAATCTCACAGCATGTAGCGAAGCTTCTCATACATCTAGGACCATGATATCAAAGGGAGAGGAGTTGGCCCAAGGGCTAGGGCGGTGGACCTCGAAACTCGGGTACTCGGTCTCGGCAATGACGCTGAACATCCTGTGATTCTGAGCAAATCACTTAATCTCCCCGTGCCTAACAAAAATGAATGTGTGTCCCCATGTAACATAACTGGTGCTATGTTAAGCGCTCTGATACCCGATTCAGGTCAAATTCGCGCTATGTAAAACTCTGCAAAAAAAGGGTATATCAATGCGTAAGTACAGGGCTACTTGCAGACTTCTTGGCAGGGGTGAAAATGTCTAAAATTCCAACTAGAGGCGATAAAAAACTTCCAACAGATTTATTTCCATGTAATGAGGTGGAATTTGTGCACATAAGCACATCTACTTCGTATAACTTCCAGCATAGACCCACCACATTCTAAGAGCAAATATTAGGAGAAGCTTGTTATCCCGTTGCAGGGTTAGATGAACTTAGGGACTGCCCAGGGGCCCCAAATCAGGCTGAGATGCTGGAAACTAAGGGGGCAGGTGTTGTGTGGCTGGCCAGCTTTAAATGCAGGATGCAAGACGGGACCACCAGTCCGACCACTGCCTTGCTGCAAGCTGTATCAGACCACCCATTGGCTAGGACAAAACGAGACATGCCGCCCCACCCATAGGTGAACACTCCTCCTCCCTCAGTCTCCACCAAAAGAGCTGACCTTTGTTAAAACAACACCCAGGGTGGAGAGAAATTTGGCGTCTTGCTTATGCTAGCAAATTAAATGAGGCAGCAGTGGCCCCTTTCACGGGTCAGGCCCTGGCAGAGCAGTGCCTGGCCCCTGAACACAACCAACTCTGGAACTCACCCTGTGCACCTAAATCACCGATAGCTTAGCCCCCTCACCCTGATGATGATTTTGATGGGGTGTGTCAGCAGGGGGGAGACGGTGAAAGGAGGGCAATGGTGTGTTAAAGTCAATGCCCACTGTGTGATAATGAAGGATAAAAACACTTTAAACTGGAAAATCAGATAGAAATGTGCATGCAGCGACATGGACAAGGCTGGAGCAAGATGACAGGGGTGCTACTGAAGGCATTACCTTAATGCACACAGCTCTGTGTGCCCATCAGGATATCGCCGCCCTTGACCTGGGCCCAGCTAACCCAGTGGCATAGTTAGAGCTTTTGACACCCGGGGTAATCCCTTAGTTTGCTGCCCAGTGCCATTAAGAGTGGGGGCAGGGGAGGGTGACAGACAATAATGAGGGGGGGGGCATTCAGCGACACCAATAAGGGAGAATAAAGAAAAAACATAACTTACCTTGCGCTCGTGGCTCGCTGCCTCCCCCAGATGAATAAATACATACTAAATGATGTATTCTGTTTTACAAAGCACATATTCAGCACCAAATCCGTATATTGGTGCTACAATTTTTCCCAACTCAGTGGTGCTCATTTAATGCATATCAAAAGGATGAAAGGCTGCGGAGATGTTAGAGGCAACACAATTAGGGGCATGTTTACGAGAGCCTTGAGTCATGCTTGCACCACCTAATGTGGCATATGCACAATGCAAAGCTTCAGCTCATATTTATGAAGCCACGCAAAACCACTTTGTCGGGACTTTGAATGGCTTCCCAAGTAAGAAGTAATGCAATGCACTGCAAATCGCTGTGTTGACGTACTCTGCACAAAGTAGACATTCCATGGTCATTGCGGTAGGTGTTCCTACGCTATTCAAACGGTTTTTGATGCATTCACAGATTTTCAAGGCCTTGTAAATTTGGGAATGTGTCAATATCTTACTCCTCACGAGGGGAGGCGTAACAAGGAGAAATATCTTTATTTCTCCTCGTTTTATCCTCTTTTATGTGTGCTGCATTTTGCAGCACATATAGCAAAACAAAACGCCTCTAAGGATTGTTTTTGTGCAGGAATGTGCCTCTTACTGCACAAAGCAATCATTCCCTCAACATAGGCACCCTTGGACGAAGGCGCAAGGGTACCTGCATTGGTGCTAGGCTGCCAAAACAGCGCTAGCTAAGGAGGAAAGTACAGGGATGCACCATATTGGATAACTACAGTGCATTGCTGCCCTTTCCCTGTACCACAGGGCAGTGCAGCAAGGTAAGGTGCTGTGCCGCGCTGCCCTGTGCCATTCGGGTAAATATGGCCCTCAGTGCATTATGAGCAGTAGCTCTGCAGCTTGCAGGTGTAATGGGCAAACTGCACACCAATTACATCTGTCTTTAACTATTCAGCCAGGATGAGGAGGGCTATATCCCTTGCATCCATTAAGGAAGCGTGTATCTTTACTATGCTACTGGCCTGTAAGGAGTTACCACCATGATTTCATATTAACTCCATTGTCTGTAAAGGAAGCCACTAAAGTATCTTACCAGTTGCTAGTCTTCAGGAGTGGTGGACATTTGGCCATCATGGATTGGTAGCATGTTTTCTCCTACTCCATCCATTGAACATTTGTCTTACATTACTTTTGAGCCATGCAGCAGCACCATCAAGCAAAAGTGGAAACAGATGGTTAGTTGAGAGTTGTCTATTCTCACAGATCAAGTATTGAACCAAAACATAATTGTCAGAAAATCGTCCGACATAAATATCTTGTCCTACATGTTGTTCAAGAAAAATATTGGCAGGAAGGAGTTAAAACAAAAAAGAATCTACACCCAGTGGGCCGACTTTTGTGTAACCAATACTTAGTTATGACAGGCCATATTTTTGTAGAAAATATTCTGACACAATCCACAGGGCTATGTTGATAGTGATAGAGAACAGAATTCGCTGTTAGGCAGACAGGAGCTGTGCAAGGGCCTTGACCACTTGACTTTCATCCTGGCAATGGCTCAAGCTGGCATTGGATCAAACATTGTTCATGTTGACCCAGGGGTTTTGCAGAAAGCAGAGCTGTCAGTTTCTCTGCTACAGGAAAACCTCCATTCTGACCTCTGAATGAGCGTGGGAATGCCAGGGGTGCGTCGATGGGCACTCATCAGTTCTGGCAGGTTTCTCTTTGCTGCCTTTCTAAAAGACCCCTAAAGGTTTCGAAGAATGCACCAGGCGAACCCGCTGCGTGACGTGTTGAACACACACTTGGCGTTGCTGACTTCTCTTATCATAAGTATCTAAATTGAAAATAATGAACAGCAGATCTTTGCACAGCCTATCGGATCCTTTAGTTATTTCCTCATTCTAGGGCTCTATAACTGCGGAAGGTGAACTACAATTCTTCAGCCAACATAAGGCTGTGCAATGGAGAGGGGTGACACTCCTGTTATAAATACTTCAAATGTCAAGCAAAGCGCCCTTATTAGAGAAAATGCAGTGCACTGATGCAAAACAGTATAACACACTGCTTTATGGAATCTGTGACATCAGGTTTGACTTGACATTTGGCATATCACCCTATTTCATTTTAAATATTTTACTACTTTATCTGATGTGCCATGCAGCTCCATTCTGACCCATTTGATTAATTGCCTACGGTTCAGACTGTATGGTAAGCTTAGCCTCGCTGTCAGACTGCCTTTAAATTGCTGTAACAAGGCACTGATATAGAGTTTCCGAAAGTACGCAGTGTTCGTACTGTCTGTGCATGGAAAACATGGATATTTATCAATGCAAAACGAACCATAATGTATTGTGCTGATATAATTTCCCAGGACAAGATGGTCTCAAACCGTGCATGCAATTACAATTCTGCATTTGCACTTGCTGGGTTTCACTTCATTTATTGTTGTGTATTAGTGCTTGATTCAGGAAGGTTTACAAGAGTATGATTGAATTTTTTCTGAATTCCTACTTAAATGCATACAAGACCGATGCTTTATTTGACCTGGTGGTTGCCGGTGGGGGGCGCCAGCACGTGTTTTGAAGATCGAGCATATCATTTTCCGCATCAGCTATTCCTCAAGTGCAAGAGACGGAAAAACACATTGATCGGAAAGACGGAGAATGAAGAAGACAGCACAACCGCCCCAAATAGAGCAATCATGCACCTGTAAGAGCGAGGAAAAGGGGCAGGAGTGTGTGGTATTGGATTCAGGACTGGCCGCTTTTGTAATGCTGTCTTTGCGGGTATGGAAATGAGTCACAAATCCATCTACTATGCTCTTGTCCGGTTGAATTAAACCTTCCGAAAACCCTTCTATGGTCAACACTGAAGCAAGAACAAATAAGGACTTGTAGATCTTCCCTTATAAAATGCTTAGGAAGCTAGTCAGTTCAACTGGCATGCAAGGCGATAACGTTTTTGAGCTTAGCGGTAAAAGAACTAGAGAAGAGTGACAGATGAATTAAACATGCCTTCTTAGAATTAACCTGGTTTACTTAAATCAAAATGCCACAGCTCACATGACCATTTCAACAGCACTTTATTCATAAACTATGTTCATGAATTATGGGTTTGGACAGCCTGTGATTGGCCTACCCAAATATATCAGAAGCCTGATTTCTCCTGTATGGCTGAACACTACATGTTCACACGCAACCAATGAAAATCATCAGTATTAGAACATATTGTATCGAGTTTAACGTAATTTCACATTCAAATTAGTACTAATGTTCAATGATTTTTAAGTATTTTGTAGGTTAATTGTATTGTGCTTTTATGATTTTTAATGAAGTCGAATAAAAGTATTTATTTCTTCTACAAAAAAAAAAAAGGATGCAGCGCATCGAGGATTACGTGCACGGCCTCCGATTTCTGTGTAGAGCTTTGGGCCCGGCACACTTTCTTTCACAAATTAAGCACTGCTAAAGGCACTTTCTGTCTTCTTAATTGTACATAATGTAAATTTCTAATTCCTAAATACCTTTGCACAAATGCAATATTCCCCACACAAAAAGTCCTTTTCCTAAAGCCCAACATATTTTTGAAGTGGTTCTTGTCGATTTCCATCCTGAAAAAGAATGTACTTATACCTTTGACAAGTGTAAACTTCACCCTATTTTAACAGAAGGAATGAGTATTAGATAACTGTGTGACTACTTACAGACTGAGAGGGTAGATCTTTTTCTCCTAAATTTATAGGGTCACCAATTCCTAGAAATGACTAATCTCACCTCTTGTCAAGATTTATCCAGGTAAATTATTACCATTTAACAGTGCAATCCAGTGATTGCAGTTTATAATTTGAATTTACACATGTATATGGATTTATGAGTAGGGCACAATGTGCATTCCAGGACACACTGTATGGAAGATCAAATGTTATTTTGCTACCAAACGCCTAATCAACACTCCAAAGTTCTCGATTCCCATGATATCCATGCAATAGTTTATTGCACTGATCTTCCTGCATTGCATTGTGTGTACGTTATAGATTTTTTGGACTTTTGACATATAGCTTCAGATCCTTGAACTTGATCCCCAATCTCTGCTGTATTGCCAGGGCATATTATTTTATCTGCTATGATGACATCTTTTAAAACAATGTGGTATTATGATAATAGTATGACTTTCTTTCATATATATGCAACAGTTTCTTATTTAAGTATAGCATTCATTTCCCTTTTATCACAAGCCTTTCCCCCATCACTTCAGCACTACCTCCCTACACCCTTTTTCATCTGCCAGCACTGGATCACTCTTAAGCATGGGCGAATTTTGCGAATCTCGCGTTCGCAAATTTTGCGGATTTGCGAATTCGCAATCCGCAAAATCCGCGAATTCTCGCGAATTGGCGGATTTTTTTTTTGTGTGTTCGCAAGTGTTTCTGCCAGTTCGCGAGGATTTGGTACTAGTTCGCAATTGCGAACTTACTTGTCGGCTCACAACGGTCGCGACTATGTTGTTTCTACGTCTGGTTCATCATCACAGCCTCCCAGCACCCTCTGTTTCACCACTGGCACCCTCTCTTTGACCCATGCCACCCTCTGTTACATCAATGCCACCCTCTGGTTCATCATCACTGTAGAAGATGGGGGGGAAAAGCAAGCCCACCTGCCCTGCTTGAACTGACATGAATTAATTTGGGGTTAGTTTATTAACAACACCTGCCCTGCCCCAACTGACAATAATGAATTAGGGGCTAATTAATGTGTCACTGAAAGAATTTGAAGTTCCAGCCTGGCACCTGCTTGTCTGCTCCTTTAGCTGTAAATCAGGACCTTTGTGGCATACAGTTAAGGTCAGAGCAGGGTCACACAATAGTTGCAAGCAGGCAACCGAATTCTGGAGGGCCCCCTCAGGAAGCACTACAGGGAATCGTTACAAATCATGAGGTTGACCTTTTGCACCTGCTCATTGCTTTTGCTTTTGCTAAAATCGTTTTTCGGTTTTTTCGCGCTATTCGCGGGGCGCGGCGTCGTGCGAAACCGACCGCGGAAGCCGCCAATTCGTGCGAATGAGCTTTTTATTTTTTTGCGGCTTGTTGTTTCGCGAGTTTTTTTGCAATATTCGCGAGCCGCTTGCAGCGCAACACGCGAATTTACCCCAAGGTCGAGTACGGGCGTGGCCATTTTGTTTGCGTGACGTATTTCCGTTTCCGCCCGCTATGTATAATCTCGCGCAGTAAGCGCATTGCGAGTAGAGGTTCGCACGAGATCGCGTGGGAAATCTAGAGGTTCGCACGAGATCGCGAGGGAAATCTCGCGCGAACTTACTTTCGCGCTCGTGAACGGGCGCCGGCCATCTTGTTTTTCATTCATTTCCTGTGTCTGGGCATGGTGTTTAATCCTCTTGGTATCTTTGCCATCCTTTGCTGGTTTTCAGTTTTTTTTTTACGATTTTGCTTCTTATCTATCCCTCTCTTTTCCTAGCTGTATATTTTTGTCTTTTCTGCTATTTTTCTTTACTTTTAAACTACTTTTTTAAACTCTTTTCTTTTCTTCTTCCCTATCCTATTCTTTCTTAATTTTCTACTTCTTCCTACCTTACCTGCCCAGACCATGGTCAAGCCAGGCGCCGTGAAGCTGCCCAGGCACTTGAGGGCCGCAGCGGCGGCGGGGAGTAGTGCTGGACCCAGTGCCAGGACAGCATGCGGGAGATTGAGGGGGGAGCAGGTGACGCGACGGGAGATATTCAGCCCGGAGGAAGTGGGCGCGCTGGTCTACTTCGTCCAGCGCCGCCTGCCCAGGACCATCGCGGGAGGCGGCAGGATCGCGGCCGGCGGCTACAACATGCGGGAGCGCCGGAAGCGGTGGGAGAAGGTGTGCTGGGCCATATCCCACCTCTACGGGGTCCAGCGCACCTACAGCCAGGTCACCCATCGCTGGACGGACCTCCTGGACCGCGAGCGCGACCTGCTGGACCAGCTCGGCTTGGAGATCCCCGGGCTTGGTGAGTAGTAGTAGCCATTTAATCACTCACTACTATGATGTTTTCTCCTGCTCTGTGTTGTTGTATTGCAAATATTTGTTTTTTACATGGAGCAAGCCAATAATGCCGCTGATGACGATTACATTGTAGTTAAATTATATTTCAAAATCTTCTGTGCATTTCAGGTGCACTGCTCTCCTTCTCAGTGGCGTTGCTACTATGCTTATTTGTTTTCTATTTCGTGGTCTCATTGGCCTGAGTAACTATTATGTATGAGTGTACTTTACAGAACTGCGTTATGCTAGACACTAGGGGGCAGATTACATTTACAAGCCCCTTGCGCCACGTTTACGTTGCCTTGCGTGACGCAACAGCGGCGTAAACGTGCCGCATCCCTGCGAGTCATTTACAGCATGACGCATCTAGGGAGATGCGTCACGTTATAAAGCCATGGGCCTGCACCACAATGGGTGCGTTCCTAGTACGCAGGGTGGGCGGTCCGGCGGCTGTGCGCCTCGCAAAATTGCCTGCGTGAAATCTACAAGATTTAACGCAGGCACTTTTGCGACGCTGCTACGTCAATTCAGTTCCTTATGTCTGCTTGAAGCAGGCGAAAGGACTGACACAGCATGTTAAGTATTGGGTGGCCCTGAGCATTACTGGAGTTGCATTGCGTTGGCGACGTGACTCCAGCGATGCGCCGCTCTTACGTGACGAGATGCGTCACGCAAGTGCCTACCCTTGCGCCAGGGCGCGCCGCATTGTAAATGAGGCGCATCTGCCGTGTCGCAAGGGTAGTTTTGCGTGACGCATTTGATCTGGCGCATCTCTGGAGATGCGCCAGAACGCGTAAGTAAGTATGCCCCTAAGGGGCAGAATTGCAATTACCGTCGCATCCCTGCAAAGTAGCAGGGATGCGCCATTAATTGTGCGGCCCGCTACCACCACCAAACATGGTGCGCCGTATTTGCAATGCGGCGCACCATGGGCCCAAAACGTCACCGAAGCTTTACTGCTGGAGTTGCGTCGCAACGATGGCGCAGCTCCAGCAATGCTCTGGGGTACCCTATCTCCCCAATGCTGGGTCAAGCCGTACGTCTGCTTCAAGCAGGTGCAGGGTTTGTGTGACGCATCATTGTCCTAAAGGTGACTGATTGAAATTTTGTAGATTTCCCTCAGCCACTTTTAGGATGTGTTTCAGCGCAGTAATGCCCTCCCTTGCGCCGGAACGCCCCCTGATGGCGCAGGGCTTTATAACGGGATGCATCTCCCAAATGCGTCACGTTGTTATAATATTATACGCCGCACCATGGCGCCCTTTTTTGTTTAGCTGCTGCGTCACAAAAGTCACGCAAGAACGGCGCAAAAGAGCCGCAAGGGGCTTAAATCTGCCCCTTCCTTTGTACCCCTGACAATAAGAAAAATAGTGGCGGTGGATTGATAGTTTGACTATTTAAATGACTGGTAATGTAGCAGGCAACTGTTAGTGTTGTCACTGATCTGACTGAAATCACAATGGAGTTTGTCTGTCACTTTGCGTCTTGCCTGCGGACTGCTGCCTGTCAGTCCTAGGTGAACCTTTCAGTACTTTGTTTAGTGAGTTACGTGACTTTCGAAGTCACAGGTCCGCAAATAAATGAAAACTAACCCTAATCAATATAATTTCGCGGAAATATTTTGTTATTGTTCTTTTGAAATGTTTGATTTGGTTGACATTGACAAGCAACAATCATCCATGTTTTCTGTTCTTTCTTTCATGTTGTACGTCAGCTCCCCCCAGGGGCGAGAGGAGGACACAGGAGCAGCAGGCGGCGGATGCTGTTCAACAGGGCCAGGATCGGGCAGGCGAGGGCTCCTTTGCTGGCCCCAGTAAGTTTTCATTTTAGACTAGTACCTATTTTCCTACCGTTCCTCATTTGACTTTTTTCAAAATTGTCTTTGATCTTCTTGTAGACTGTATCTAAATTCTTATCCTGCCTCTACTATGACTCCCTGTGGTATTACTAGATTATTCTTATTAGTCTGTCTGTGTAGCTAACTAAGATTGCACGGTTGGCGAAACTCCCATGATTCTAGTCAGCAATAGCTCTATCAACTTAGTGCATTCCTCTGGGATTGTCCATAATGTCTTTTGAAGTGTTCTATCTGGACTCATGCTTGCAAAAATTGCAAAACCTTTCGCTCAGTCACTCTAGTCTGGACCAAAAAACACAGATTGTATTTAAGTTTAAAAGCTTTATTAAAAGTAAACACATTTATTAAAATGAAGTCATAATAAAACTAAACGTTTAACTGATAATGGAAAAGTGGTTAGTGCTGACGATTAATTGAAGACATTTCTTGTGGTCGAGCCGAGCTCTCACCTGGTTTCAACTTGATCTTGTTGTTAGAAGTCCATCTTCTGTCTGTGTGGAGAAAAATGGTGCGTGTTAAAAAAACAGCCTTCATCAGTTGTGCCAAAAAGTGCAGCAAGACAACCTTCCCTGGAAAAAGGGACATTTTTTTTAACTTTAAAGTAGACAGTCACAAATTACATTGTTTTCACATGTCTTCATTCCTAGACCAAAGACTAGTGAGTGCTTTATTCTAACATTCTGAAATGTACTTTGTAGGTGGAACATCTGGTGGCGGGGCCAGCGTGGAGGTGGTGGTGCTCGATACGGAGGCGGAGGGCGATTCTTCAGGGGAGGAGGCGGCGGCTGTGAGAGTTGAGACGGTGGTGGTGGCGGCCAGAGGTAAGCTCTTATATATTCCTTACTTATTGAGATTGAAGACTAGCTGGGAAGGCAAGAATATGAGATGCATGGCTGGGTGAATGATGAAGCAATGATGGGTGGAAGGACAACAGCCTGGGTGGGTGACACAGAAACTGTATGTGTCCATATACCTGGATCATGCTACTATCTGACTCTTAGATAGCATATGTGTATCTAGAGCAGGGGTACTCATAGTACGGCCCGCGGGCCGGTGGTGGCCCGGCAAGCCTTCCTTGGCGGTGCGCAGACCTTGCAGACAATCACTGCTCCCCCGGCCCCCACAGAGCAGAGGCTTTTTTGTATTTCACCTGTTAGCGCCCCTGCATCTCCACTCTGACAATCACAGCTCCCCCGGCCCCCACAGAGCAGAGTGGAGATGCAAGGCCACAAAGAGGTGAAATAGAACAAAGCCTCTGCTCTGTGGGGCCGGGCAAGCAGTGATTGTCAGGGTGGAGATGCAGGGGCGCTACAACAAACAAAGCCTCAATAATATGTTAATGGTCTTTTAAAGACCTGTTAAGTACTTTGGTGTTGTTGTCTGTGTGTGCGCGTTGAGGAAGCGGTCTCAACCCGGGCTGAAGGCTGACACAGATAGACAGACACACAGTGAGATGACAGAGGGGGAGGGAGAGGGAGGGCAGGAGGGAGAGAGAGATGGAGCGGGAGGGCAGGAGGGAGAGAGATGTATGTAAATGCTGGGTCTGGTGGCTCAGTGGATGAAGGCATCTGCTGCAGGGACCTGTGTGCAACCTCATGGTCACAAGTTTTCGTTTTGCTTTAGCCCCGCCCCCTCTGACTCCGCCCCCACCAGTGCGGCCCTCGGCCACAAACTACACTGTAAATTTAGCCCCTGAGAGAAAGTTTGTGAGTACCCATGATCTAGAGAGAGTAGACGGTCAGTGGACGAACTAAGTGTAACTTTGAAGAGCATGTAACACTGCACTCGCACGTCCGTTCCAGTGTAGGAAAGGCAAGGAAAAGAAGTTTTAATTTTGTCCAAATACTACCATCAATAGTAGCAGTAGTTTGTATTGCAAGCACAGCATAGATCCGGTTATTACGGTGGCCACTCCCTACCTCTCTTAATAAGTTTAGTAGTACTCAGTCATTCATGTGTGGATGTATCACTGGTCACTCAAAAAGCAAAGCACCTAAAGTCATCCCATATATAAGCAAAAACATCCCATGTGAAGTGATAGATAATCAGATTATTTATCTTCTTCAAGTTTCCATTTCTAGTACTCATTTCCACTGTAGGGTGAAAGTTAAATTAATTAAGCAGTAGCCCTTGAGTTGTAACAGAGTATTCTCAGTGCCACCCGTAATAGAAAAGTAAGAGCTTCACCACCTGCATGTACTGGACGGGTACAGTAACGCAACGCAAGTCTAGGTCACTCCTCATGGCGTGCGTCTCTTTTTCTCGGGTGCAAGTTTACTGCGCTGGCATTATGCCGGCTTGCAGAAGATAACGTACCAATTTTCCTAAACAAGAGACAAGAAGAAGAATAAGACTGGTGTACTTTCATAGTCGACTCCAATGGAAGTCCATAGTGCTCGTAGAATTTGTTCCTTAAACTCCCACTAATGTTAGAGCAAGGATGAAGAAGTGTGAGGTTAGATAGATACTGGCCTCAATAGTTATGTAATGCGCTTGCAAGTTGCTAGTTGTAGTGCAACACATATTTCTGCTGAATGATTGAGTTAATCTTAAAGAGCATTGGTTACAGACTATGTCTTTCTTTCTTCATATAGGTTCTCCTTCCAAACGAACAAGGAGGAAGGAGCTGGCTAGAGCGGCCCGGCAACGGAGGATCGATGCCACTGTGGCCGAATATCGGCGGCTGGTGGCCCTGGAGGACAAAGAAAGTGTGCAGGCGACCACAACAACTACGTCGTCTGCATCGGCCTCCGTGCCCCCACGGGCTGCCAGTGCCACCCAGCACAGTGGTCCACCCAGACTGAGTCGGGCTGCCAAAGCCAAACGCCACCGCCGAGTAGCAAGGACAACAGCTTCCTCTCACAGCCGTTGCACCTGCAAGGCATTGAAGGCACGCCTGCGCCGCAGTACCCTGATGGTGTCCCGCCTCCAGCAGGAGCTCCACCACTTTTCAAAGGAGTTGGAGGGGCTCCGCGTAGAGCACGCCTTGCTCCGCCAGGAGCATGATGCCCTGGCCCAAAAAGTTGACAGCATCCACCCATGGTGTCCCTTGCCCCTTTTTTAGAGACTTTTGGGGGGTGGGAATTGGGAGTTGGGTTTTTGGGGACTTTTGAAGGACAATCGTTGGGGTTAGGGAGGGTCTTGCTGGAGATTATTTTGTTAGGGATATAAATATACTTTTTCAAACTTTATCTGAGCATACCCGTTTCTTACTGATTGCCTGGTGGGTGGGGGTTTAACAGTGACTTTGTTTTCCAGAAAGTTTAGTTCCATTTTCTTCCTTTAAGTGTAAATGCCCAAATGTTTTCAACACTAAGTGCCTCTCACAGAGTAAGTGAAGTGAATCCAAGAGTCCTAGGACTTTAGTAGTACTACCTTCAGTCTCTCGTCTCTCCTACTAATACTCCATTATACCCCCAAACCACCAAACGCTTATCTTACCTGTAATTTGTGTTTGAAAGTAGGGCTAGACCCAGGGCTTGCTCCACGGGAAACAGCGAATAAGGTTGGCAATCTTGGTCGGATAACATTTCCTCATAGCGGTGGTACTAGTGGTGTGACACAGTGGCAGTTCCATGCCTATGAAAAAAAAGAAAATGAAATCTGGTTTGTCCTCCTGAGCAATTCAACGGTACAACTGAGAATATAGCAGGTGACAGAAGTACACTAGAACAGTGCCACATTGTAGCCTAACAAATGGTAAAGTATAACTACTAATTCGGTTGAAGTTCTTTGACATTAGCCATGGTTCTTTGTCAAGCAGAGTAAGAATATATCCTCGGATTTCTTCACCAGCCTGTTGCTATCACCTTATCCTCCCCAGCAAGTGTGTGGATTTATTGCTGTAATTTAGTCACACATCAATCAAAACCACACAGCCCGGGGGAAGAGGGTTAGGGTTTGAAAAATGGATGGGTACGGGGGTTTTTGGGAAAGGTTTTGGGAGACAAGAAAAAATAGCACAGCATAGACAAACAATTGTGAACATAAACAAATCTTTGGGTACAAACCTATCCATCAATCTTTGAAAGTGCATGCACTACTGCATGCATGTCAGTGAAAAGTAAGTAGTACTTTCGACAACTGTGGAAGAAAGAATGCAACAGTACAGGGCCTGTGTGGAATTATTGATAACGATATTCAACATAAGGTCTCTGTAGCCAGATACCCGAGAGCCTTGCTGGTCACTATAAATCCATTCACAACAACACTCAGTGGGGTTGGTCTGGAAGGTATAGTAGCTAGAAAAGGAGAAATTGCTTTTTTTCTAGGTGTCCCCTCACTCACCAGGGTTGCCCCTTGGTGACATGCTTCATCATTGGGGCCATCCCAGTCCTCTACGGCCTGGGGCGTGCTGCGACTTGCGAATTACGTAGGAGCACTTACAAATGACTATGTGTGGTGCAGATGTGATAGTGGAGTGGACTAAGTGATGTGTTGAGGGATCAATTTAGAAGCAGAGAGAGATCCAAGAAATGCAGTCACAGTCAGAGAAAAAGGCAAGGGATACTGTATCTATGTGGTTGTAGTGGTCCTGTTGGAAGTGGTAAGTAAGTTGCCTGCAGAAAAAAAAGAAAATCCTCTTATTAGCGGCACTCCTCCATTGCAGCCGACGCTTCGTCCATCGATGTTGGTGACCAGAAGACAACCTGTAAAAAAAGCACAGCATAGACAAACAATTGAACATAAACAATTCTTTGGGTACAAACCTATCCATCAATCTTTGAAAGTGCATGCACTACTGCATGCATGTCAGTGAAAAGTAAGTAGTACTTTCGACAACTGTGGAAGAAAGAATGCGACAGTACAGGGCCTGTGTGGAATTATTGATAACGATATTCAACATAAGGTCTCTGTAGCCAGATACCCGAGAGCCTTGCTGGTCACTATAAATCCATTCACAACAACACTCAGTGGGGTTGGTCTGGAAGGTATAGTAGATAGAAAAGGAGAAATTGCTTTTTTTCTAGGTGTCCCCTCACTCACCAGGGTTGCCCCTTGGTGACATGCTTCATCATTGGGGCCATCCCAGTCCTCTACGGCCTGGGGCGTGCTGCGACTTGCGAATTACGTAGGAGCACTTACAAATGACTATGTGTGGTGCAGATGTGATAGTGGAGTGGACTAAGTGATGTGTTAAGGGATCAATTTAGAAGCAGAGAGAGATCCAAGAAATGCAGTCACAGTCAGAGAAAAAGGCAAGGGATACTGTATCTATGTGGTTGTAGTGGTCCTGTTGGAAGTGGTAAGTAAGTTGCCTGCAGAAAAAAAATCCTCTTATTAGCGGCACTCCTCCATTGCAGCCGACGCTTCGTCCATCGATGTTGGTCACCAGAAGACACCCTGTCCACTGCCTGCCTGATGCTGAATTGTGGCTCGCTACTGTGAAGCCTGACTCCATCCTTTTTTCCCCATTGCAGAGACTGAAACCCGGCCTGTAATTATTCAACGAAAAACAGGAAGTGATATAATATTACAACACCACTGATAAATAAATATAAGGTATGTAGGCTGTGGAGTGCAAAAAGTCACAATTTGATTTTCCTAGTAGACAGTACAATATTTTTGAAAGTGCGTACTCTGAGTCACCTTTTGAAGGATAAATAAGTATGGGCAAATTAATGTAGCGGATCTTTCCCCTCAAGCTAAGTGTACTGTAAACTGTGTTTTAGAACAAAATTAGATCTTCCTAGCAGTGCTCCCACCCAGACCCTTACTAAAGC
Source organism: Lissotriton vulgaris (assembly GCF_964263255.1). Lineage (NCBI taxonomy): Eukaryota > Metazoa > Chordata > Amphibia > Caudata > Salamandridae > Lissotriton > Lissotriton vulgaris. The sequence continues at coordinate 306,497,808 of NC_141696.1, forward strand.
CAGTCGCAAAAATGTAGAAGACCCCCAATCAAATCTCAAAAAACGAGGCCTAGCAGAAAACTGGTGACAAAACTTACTTTGAAAGTAAAAGTAGGCCGAAGTACCCCCTTCCTAATTACCCCTTACCCACCGTGGATTGCATTCAAACCACTTGCAAGCAACCAAGCAAAAGTAGCCATAGCCAGCATCGCTCCAAGACTCGAAATCCCCCCCACTCAAACACATGCAATAGAAATACTGCTAACCCTAACGAACCCTAAGTTAAGAATAGTGGCAAAGGCTTTCTTTAACTATGCCAAATCCCCCCTTTCCCACCATGGATTTTCTTCAAATGACTTGCAACCAAAATTACACATTCTCACGAGTGCTCTAAGACCCCAGAACTCAGTTGCAAAAATCTAGAACACCCCGAAACACATGCAATCCTGCTGCTAGGGCTAACCCTAACGAACCCTAAGTTACAAAAAGTGCCAAAAGGCTTTTCCGCGAGGATTTTGTCCCAACCACTGCTACCCGGTATTTGACCTTCCCAGGAATGCCCCAAGACCCGCCAACCCACCCGCCAAGAAGCATAACACCCCCAAACAGGCCAAAAGCAAAATCTCATACTTGCAATATTTCTCGGCCTTCGGTCCAAACGCGCTGCGTAGCTAGGCCATAAGTCGGGGTTGCCACAACGGATTTCCTGAAAAGCAAATGCAATCAAGTTTAGAGTGTCCCAGCAGTGCTCCCAGACCACGAAACTCACCCACAAACACCAGGAAGCCCCCCAAACAGGCCCCCGAAAACGCTACATTGAGCAAAATGTCAGAAATAGCCAAAAAAAAATCGGCCTGGATTTTGTCCCAACCACTTCTACCCGGTATTAGACCTTCCCAGGAATGCCCCAAGACCCGCCAACCCACCCGCCAAGAAGCATAACACCCCCAAACAGGCCAAAAGCAAAATCTCATACTTGCAATATTTCTCGGCCTTCGGTCCAAACGCGCTGCGTAGCTAGGCCATAAGTCGGGGTTGCCACGACGGATTTCCTGAAAAGCAAATGCAATCAAGATTAGAGTGTCCCAGCAGTGCTCCCAGACCACAATACTCACCCACAAACACCAGGAAGCCCCCCAAACAGGCCCCCGAAAACGCTACATTGAGCAAAATGTCAGAAATAGCCAAAACAAAATCGGCCTGGATTTTGTCCCAACCACATCTACCCGGTATTAGACCTTCCCAGGAATGCCCCAAGACCCGCCAACCCACCCGCCAAGAAGCATAACACCCCCAAACAGGCCAAAAGCAAAATCTCATACTTGCAATATTTCTCGGCCTTCGGTCCAAACGCGCTGCGTAGCTAGGCCATAAGTCGGGGTTGCCACGACGGATTTCCTGAAAAGCAAATGCAATCAAGATTAGAGTGTCCCAGCAGTGCTCCCAGACCACGAAACTCACCCACAAACACCAGGGAGCCCCCCTAAGAGCACCTCAAAGGCAAGCAAGTCATCAAAAACACAAAAAAATTTCCGCCTGGGATTTGGTCCAAAACACTTTTATCCGGTATTAGAGCTTCCCAGCAATGGCCCCAGAGCCGTCAACCCAGGAGAAAACGAGTAGAAGACCCCCAAACAGCCAAAGAGCAAAAGTACAAAAACGGGGACTTAGTCAATTTTTCACAAATTTCCCAAATCACTCCGCGCGCGCTCTGCAGCTAGGCCCTAACTCCCCTCTGCCACCATGGATTTGCTTCAAACCTCTTGCAAAGTAAAGTATATATAGCCAGCAGTGCGCCCAGACCCCGAAACCCACCCACAAACACCAGGAAGCCCCCCAAACAGGCCCCCGAAAACGCTACATTGAGCAAAATGTCAGAAATAGCCCAAAAAAAATCGGCCTGGATTTTGTCCCAACCACTTCTACCCGGTATTAGACCTTCCCAGGAATGCCCCAAGACCCGCCAACCCACCCGCCAAGAAGCATAACACCCCCAAACAGGCCAAAAGCAAAATCTCATACTTGCAATATTTCTCGGCCTTCGGTCCAAACGCGCTGCGTAGCTAGGCCATAAGTCGGGGTTGCCACGACGGATTTCCTGAAAAGCAAATGCAATCAAGATTATAGTGTCCCAGCAGTGCTCCCAGACCACGAAACTCACCCACAAACACCAGGAAGCCCCCCTAAGAGCACCTCAAAGGCAAGCAAGTCATCAAAAACACAAAAAATTTTCCGCCTGGGATTTGGTCCAAAACACTTTTATCCGGTATTAGAGCTTCCCAGCAATGGCCCCAGAGCCGTCAACCCAGGAGAAAACGAGTAGAAGACCCCCAAACAGCCAAAGAGCCAAAGTACAAAAACGGGGACTTAGTCAATTTTTCACAAATTTCCCAAATCACTCCGCGCGCGCTCTGCAGCTAGGCCCTAACTCCCCTCTGCCACCATGGATTTGCTTCAAACCTCTTGCAAAAAAAAGTATATATAGCCAGCAGTGCGCCCAGACCCCAAAACCCACCCACAAACACCCGGAGGCCCCCCAAACAGGCCCCCGAAAACGCTACATTGAGCAAAATGTCAGAAATAGCCAAAAAAAAATCGGCATGGATTTTGTCCCAACCACTTCTACCCGGTATTAGACCTTCCCAGGAATGCCCCAAGACCCGCCAACCCACCCGCCAAGAAGCATAACACCCCCAAACAGGCCAAAAGCAAAATCTCATACTTGCATATTTCTCGGCCTTCGGTCCAAACGCGCTGCGTAGCTAGGCCATAAGTCGGGGTTGCCACGACGGATTTCCTGAAAAGCAAATGCAATCAAGATTAGAGTGTCCCAGCAGTGCTCCCAGACCACGAAACTCACCCACAAACACCAGGAAGCCCCCCAAACAGGCCCCCGAAAACGCTACATTGAGCAAAATGTCAGAAATAGCCAAAAAAAAATCGGCCTGGATTTTGTCCCAACCACTTCTACCCGGTATTAGACCTTCCCAGGAAAGCCCCAAGACCCGCCAACCCACACGCCAAGAAGCATAACACCCCCAAACAGGCCAAAAGCAAAATCTCATACTTGCAATATTTCTCGGCCTTCGGTCCAAACGCGCTGCGTAGCTAGGCCATAAGTCGGGGTTGCCACGACGGATTTCCTGAAAAGCAAATGCAATCAAGATTAGAGTGTCCCAGCAGTGCTCCCAGACCACGAAACTCACCCACAAACACCAGGAAGCCCCCCTAAGAGCACCTCAAAGGCAAGCAAGTCATCAAAAACACAAAAAAATTTCCGCCTGGGATTTGGTCCAAAACACTTTTATCCGGTATTAGAGCTTCCCAGCAATGGCCCCAGAGCCGTCAACCCAGGAGAAAACGAGTAGAAGACCCCCAAACAGCCAAAGAGCAAAAGTACAAAAACGGGGACTTAGTCAATTTTTCACAAATTTCCCAAATCACTCCGCGCGCGCTCTGCAGCTAGGCCCTAACTCCCCTCTGCCACCATGGATGTGCTTCAAACCTCTTGCAAAGTAAAGTATATATAGCCAGCAGTGCGCCCAGACCCCGAAACCCACCCACAAACACCAGGAAGCCCCCCAAACAGGCCCCCGAAAACGCTACATTGAGCAAAATGTCAGAAATAGCCAAAAAAAAATCGGCCTGGATTTTGTCCCAACCACTTCTACCCGGTATTAGACCTTCCCAGGAATGCCCCAAGACCCGCCAACCCACCCGCCAAGAAGCATAACACCCCCAAAAAGGCCAAAAGCAAAATCTCATACTTGCAATATTTCTCGGCCTTCGGTCCAAACGCGCTGCGTAGCTAGGCCATAAGTCGGGGTTGCCACGACGGATTTCCTGAAAAGCAAATGCAATCAAGATTAGAGTGTCCCAGCAATGCTCCCAGACCACAAAACTCACCCACAAAAAGATGGAACCTTCCCTAAGAGCACCTAAAAGGCAAGCAAGTCATCAAAAACACAAAAAAAATTCTTCCTGGGATTTGGTCCAAACCACTTTTATCCGGTATTAGAGCTTCCCAACAATGGTCCCAGAGCCGTCAACTCACCTGCAAAGAGGTACAACAACACCCCCACAAGTGCTGAGTCTTTCTTCATTGGGCGTAAACCAGCCCTCTGGTTTGATGGAAATAGGAGTCTGGAGGAGGAGGATAGAGGAGCATGTTCTTCTGAACTTGTGAACCTGAGGAATGCAGACTGCGGCAACTTCAAATCAATTAGCAAACCAGTGAAGACAGTTCTGCTGATGGGCTTGATTTTGTGATTATCTGATTAAAGTTTGAAATATATTAACTGTGCCCAACAAAGAAAGACAGACAGACAGGAATAAAAGTGAATAGGGACGAAAAAGAAAGTTATTGATTCGTTGTCTCATTTTCAGGGCTCGGTATCACGGTCCAGGAATAAGAATAAGGCTTCGTCATCATACTCTGCGAATTCAGGCAGGGTGAGGTCAGTGTCACCTGACAGAGTAGAAATTCCCTCATCTATGTTGCTGGCCACCTCCTCTTCATCCGGCACGCTTTCTCGTACTCTGAAATCTGGTGGTATGAGGTGCTGATTCATCTTGATCATTGTTAACCTCTCCACATTTTTGGGCGAGAGGCGGCTCCGTTTGGGAGTTACAATGCCACCAGCAGCACTGAAAACCCATTCAGAAGACACGCTTGCGAGTGGGCAAGACAAGTAGTTTAAAGCTAGGTTGGTGAGCTGTGGCCACAATTCTTTTTTCCATGCCAATACGCCAATGGGTCAGAATTAACATAGACCTCTGTTGAGTCATTCAGATAGTCCTTCACCATCGACTCAAGGTCCTCTTCCAAGGTTCCTCCACTTTGCTTAGCTCTTGCTGTGCCTCTGACCTTTTGAGAACCAAACCCACGCAGAGCTAGCCAATCCTCTTCAGCCTCCAATGTTTCTGTTGTGTCTCGTGCAGATGATCCGGTTGCCGGTGTCTTTAACGGCTGAGAGGTCACTTGTGCCACAGCCACAGGTGCAGAAGTGGATTGTTTTGACTGGGGATGGCCTGCTGATGTACTGCCATTTCCTTCAATTTCCAGCCGTTCTCTTTCAAACCTCTTGGCTGACAAGGCTAGCCAACGTTTGTACTTTGGAACATGTTGATCATCAAAAGGAAAGAATGCTTGGCCTGCCAGCGCCTTTTTGTAGCGTGGATCCAGAATAGTAGCACAAATGTAATGCTCTTCTGAGTGGATCTTTTTAAGACGTTCATCACCTTGTAGGAGCTCTAATAATTGCTCAGCCAGAAGCAAAGAGTCTTGGTTTTTGTCATCTTTTTCAAACACAGAACACACCTCCTTCAGTTGGTCCTCCAGCATGTACAACAATGGGATAGCTTTTCCCAAATTAGAGTCCTCCTTGCTGACTGCACGAGTGAAGAACTCAAAAGGACGAAACATGCGTGTCAGGCTTTGAACTATGTTCCATTGCGGCCCACCCATCCTCAGCTCCTCTGTACCCTCTGTAAGGAAATATTGATCGAGTTCCGTATACTGCTCATACAGACGCTCAAGCATGTAGAAGGTTGAGTTCCAACGTGTTACCACCTCCTGGATGAGTGCTTTCACTGGCATTTTACGTTGATATAGCAGGCTCCTCAGCTGCTTCCGGGCCTTAAAAGAATGGCTGAAATGCTTGCACATTTTTCGGCAGGTGTCCAATACACTGTACGCTGCACTGGCTTTATTAGCCAAGAATTTTTGGACAACCAGGTTTATACAGTGCGCCAAACACGGCACTCTGAAATAGTAACCGTCCCTCATGGCCTTAACTATATTGGCGCCATTGTCCGTGGAAACATAACCAACCCGGCGTTTTAGTGGGGACAGCCAGTTAAGGACCTTTGTGTTAAAGACATCCAAAATGTTTTCTGCTGTGTGACGTTTCTCCAAACCAAACATGGCTAGTGTTGCATGTTTCCGAGCAGCTTTAAAAACAATGTCCGTGTCAACACCTGCGTTTAGCTTTGCTTTAGCCCCTGAAAAAGAGACCCAGTGTGCAGTGATGCACATGTAATCAGCGCCTGCGCCACTGGTCCACATGTCTGTTGTCAGATGTATAGTGTGAACAGCACTCTTCTGCAAAGCTGCCCCAATCACCTTCAGAACATCTTCATGTAGTGCTGGAACCGCAACTCGGGCAAAATAGAACCGGCTAGGAACCTTCCATTTAGGGCAGAGCGCTGCCACTAATTCTAGAAAACCAACCCCTTCTACAAAAGAAAAAGGGAGAAGGTCCAGAGCTAGCATTTTAGCCAGCTTAGTGTTATACAGATGCGTCATTGGGTGGTTGCGTTCATATTGCGCTTCTGTAAACAACATCTTTTTAATGTTGCCCTGGACCAAGGATTTACGGGATGATGATGATATCTTCGACCCAGTTACGCTCGCTGATGAACTTTTCCGCATTGATGTCTCACTCTCTCCCACACTCTTAGTGTGGCTCACATGGGGTGTGCTGCTGACAGGGGTACTGGGTGTAAGTGAAGTGTTTGAATCGTCTTCTTCCTCCTCGTCATCATCAGATGAAAAATCAACGTTTTCATTACGTGCAATTCTGGCTTGCATAAACGCCTCTAGGTGCGGAAACCATTGGACAGGGTGCGCTCTCTTAAGATGACCTCTCTGGCCTCCGGTACCATAGTTAGAACCAAGCTTACCACGACTAACTCGAACCTTACAAAGGCTACAAATGGCTACGTTTTCCATTTTTGGGCAAACACTAAAGAAGTCCCAAACTGGAGACTTGAAATGTCTTTGGGGGCCGGAGGAGGCGGCGATACTGGTGGTGGTGGTCCTGCTGCTAATGCCAGATGAAGTGGAGGATGTGGATTGCCGAACTTCAGTACGTTTTGCACTTTCACCACCACGAATTGAGGTCGAGGTGGGTACCTTCTTGCGAGGAAGAAATATGGAAGCGGTAGGTTTTGGTGTACTACTTAACTCCAAATCTAATGATTCCATTTCCATTGCCTCCTCGTCGACATCATCATCACGCTCAGCAGCTTCTCGGGATAGGGTCAAAATGTCTCTTTGCTGCATGCCCGGTGGGGCTGCAGTGACCTTTGTGATGACTGGCTCGTCGTCATCGTGAGAGGCTTCATCACCAGCAGTATCTGTCACTTCTTGTTGAGCCTCATCACACTCCATAGCTCTGAGTTTTACGCTTAGGTACCTTTGTCAGATCATGGTGTGCCTCACTCTCAGGCTGCCGTGGTGGTACCCATTCGTCATCCAGATCATCAGTAGGAGGTGGGCTTGAAGAAGATGTAGACACCCCCCTTGATCTTTTCCTTGCTGGGGATATGGAAGACAGTGAATGATCATCAGGAGGAGTGGCTTCCAATGATACCTCGGCTTCATTGTCGATTTCCTGATGTGCCCCTACTTCGGGAGGAACAACTATTGTGGGCACTTGTGAACCTCCATGCACCTTTGCTTGCGCATCTCCTTTTGCTGCCTCTCCTTCCACATGTACTTGGGCGTGTACTTGCACATGGTGTTGTTGTTGCGGCTGTGGTTGTTCAACACTTGTCAGATGAGTTCCAACAACCTGTGTTGATTCAGGGACATTGCTGCTACTTTCTTGCGATGAGCCAACATCACTGGTCAATGGTGATTGGAGAAGTACACTGACTGCCTCTGAAGCACTCAAGGGCTTTGACTTAAGTTGGCGTGGTGGTGGAGGCACTGAACGCAATGGAGCAGGGGTGCTGCTCCCAGCTTGGTCCCCAGCAGATCCTGCTGCTGCAGGCGTACTTTTTTTTTTGCTCCCAAAAAAAGTGGCGGGTGGCACACCAGCCTCCTTGGTAACTTTCTTCTTCTGCTCCTTACTAGCAACTCTCTTGCTAGAGGAGCTACGGAGACCTTTTTTTGGGGCCATCTTCTTCAGAGCAGGTCAGACAGCAGGCCGCAGTTGCACGAATTGTAGAGTTGTCTGAGGCCAGACGTGACGTCGCGTGACGTTATGCTGCACACACACACCGCTGCAGGACTTCTTCCTGGCACTGGTGGTTCTCTTGAGTCTTGTGCACCTAAAAACAATGGAAGACAGAGGAACATCAGTTCAGTTATACAGCACAAAAAAAATCGAAAAACACTGCAAAATCAGCACAATCCCATTCCATCCATGCTCTCCATGATGTTTAAGTTCAAGACAGCCCACAGAAAGACTAGGCCCATGCTAGACGCAAATACCCCTGGTGAAAAGGCCACAAGTACAGCCCCAAAAAACGAAAATCACTGAAAAATCTGCACAATCCCAATCCATCCATGCCCTCCATGATGTTTAAATTCAAGACAACCTACAGAAAGACTAGGCCCATGCTAGACTCAAATACCCCTGGTAAAAAGGCCACAAGTACAGCCCCAAAAAACGAAAATCACTGAAAAATCAGCACAATCCCAATCCATCCATGCCCTCCATGATGTTTAAATTCAAGACAACCTACAGAAAGACTAGGCCCATGCTAGACTCAAATATCCCTGGTGAAAAGGCCACAAGTACAGGCCCAAAAAACGAAAATCACTGAAAAATCAGCACAATCCCAATCCATCCATGCCCTCCATGATGTTTAAATTCAAGACAACCCACAGAAAGACTAGGCCCATGCTAGACTCAAATACCCCTGGTGAAAAGGCCACAAGTACAGCCCCAAAAAACGAAAATCACTGAAAAATCAGCACAATCCCAATCCATCCATGCCCTCCATGATGTTTAAATTCAAGACAACCTACAGAAAGACTAGGCCCATGCTAGACTCAAATACCCCTGGTGCAAAGGCCACAAGTACAGCCCCAAAAAACGAAAATCACTGAAAAATCAGCACAATCCCAATCCATCCATGCCCTCCATGATGTTTAAATTCAAGACAACCTACAGAAAGACTAGGCCCATGCCAGACTCAAATACCCCTGGTGAAAAGGCCACAAGTACAGGCCCAAAAAACGAAAATCACTGAAAAATCAGCACAATCCCAATCCATCCATGCCCTCCATGATGTTTAAATTCAAGACAACCCACAGAAAGACTAGGCCCATGCAAGACTCACTACCCCTGGGCATAAATAAAGGTTGAAAAGTAGGCAAAATGGTTGCAGGCCTAACAACAAAGCCTGCATTCAAAATGGCCACTTGCCTGCCAGCACATGGCCAGTGCCTGTAGCTGCACTCAAAATGGCCACCAGCCACATGGCCTGTCCCTCCCCATGAACAGCCCCAAAAATCGAAAAACACTGCAAAATCGGCACAATCCCAATCCATCCATGCCCTCCATGATGTTTAAATTCAAGACAACCCACAGAAAGACTAGGCCCATGCAAGACTCACTACCCCTGGGCATAAATAAAGGTTGAAAAGTAGGCAAAATGGTTGCAGGCCTAACAACAAAGCCTGCATTCAAAATGGCCACTTGCCTGCCAGCACATGGCCAGTGCCTGTAGCTGCACTCAAAATGGCCACCAGCCACATGGCCTGTCCCTCCCCATGAACACCCCCAAAAATCGAAAAACACTGCAAAATCAGCACAATCCCATTCCATCCATGCCCTCCATGATGTTTAAGTTCAAGACAGCCCACAGAAAGACTAGGCCCATGCTAGACTCAAATACCCCTGGTGAAAAGGCCACAAGTACAGGCCCAAAAAACGAAAATCACTGAAAAATCAGCACAATCCCAATCCATCCATGCCCTCCATGATGTTTAAATTCAAGACAACCTACAGAAAGACTAGGCCCATGCTAGACTCAAATACCCCTGGTGAAAAGGCCACAAGTACAGGCCCAAAAAACGAAAATCACTGAAAAATCAGCACAATCCCAATCCATCCATGCCCGCCATGATGTTTAAATTCAAGACAACCTACAGAAAGACTAGGCCCATGCTAGACTCAAATACCCCTGGTGAAAAGGCCACAAGTACAGGCCCAAAAAACGAAAATCACTGAAAAATCAGCACAATCCCAATCCATCCATGCCCTCCATGATGTTTAAATTCAAGACAACCCACAGAAAGACTAGGCCCATGCAAGACTCACTACCCCTGGGCATAAATAAAGGTTGAAAAGTAGGCAAAATGGTTGCAGGCCTAACAACAAAGCCTGCATTCAAAATGGCCACTTGCCTGCCAGCACATGGCCAGTGCCTGTAGCTGCACTCAAAATGGCCACCAGCCACATGGCCTGTCCCTCCCCATGAACAGCCCCAAAAATCGAAAAACACTGCAAAATCGGCACAATCCCAATCCATCCATGCCCTCCATGATGTTTAAATTCAAGACAACCCACAGAAAGACTAGGCCCATGCAAGACTCACTACCCCTGGGCATAAATAAAGGTTGAAAAGTAGGCAAAATGGTTGCAGGCCTCACAACAAAGCCTGCATTCAAAATGGCCACTTGCCTGCCAGCACATGGCCAGTGCCTGTAGCTGCACTCAAAATGGCCACCAGCCACATGGCCTGTCCCTACCCATGAACACCCCCAAAAATCGAAAAACACTGCAAAATCAGCACAATCCCATTCCATCCATGCCCTCCATGATGTTTAAGTTCAAGACAGCCCACAGAAAGACTAGGCCCATGCTAGACTCAAATACCCCTGGTGAAAAGGCCACAAGTACAGGCCCAAAAAACGAAAATCACTGAAAAATCAGCACAATCCCAATCCATCCATGCCCTCCATGATGTTTAAATTCAAGACAACCCACAGAAAGACTAGGCCCATGCTAGACTCAAATACCCCTGGTGAAAAGGCCACAAGTACAGCCCCAAAAAACGAAAATCACTGAAAAATCAGCACAATCCCAATCCATCCATGCCCTCCATGATGTTTAAATTCAAGACAACCTACAGAAAGACTAGGCCCATGCTAGACTCAAATACCCCTGGTGAAAAGGCCACAAGTACAGCCCCAAAAAACGAAAATCATTGAAAAATCAGCACAATCCCAATCCATCCATGCCCTCCATGATGTTTAAATTCAAGACAACCTACAGAAAGACTAGGCCCATGCTAGACTCAAATACCCCTGGTGAAAAGGCCACAAGTACAGGCCCAAAAAACGAAAATCACTGAAAAATCAGCACAATCCCAATCCATCCATGCCCTCCATGATGTTTAAATTCAAGACAACCCACAGAAAGACTAGGCCCATGCAAGACTCACTACCCCTGGGCATAAATATAGGTTGAAAAGTAGGCAAAATGGTTGCAGGCCTAACAACAAAGCCTGCATTCAAAATGGCCACTTGCCTGCCAGCACATGGCCAGTGCCTGTAGCTGCACTCAAAATGGCCACCAGCCACATGGCCTGTCCCTCCCCATGAACAGCCCCAAAAATCGAAAAACACTGCAAAATCGGCACAATCCCAATCCATCCATGCCCTCCATGATGTTTAAATTCAAGACAACCCACAGAAAGACTAGGCCCATGCAAGACTCACTACCCCTGGGCATAAATAAAGGTTGAAAAGTAGGCAAAATGGTTGCAGGCCTAACAACAAAGCCTGCATTCAAAATGGCCACTTGCCTGCCAGCACATGGCCAGTGCCTGTAGCTGCACTCAAAATGGCCACCAGCCACATGGCCTGTCCCTCCCCATGAACACCCCCAAAAATCGAAAAACACTGCAAAATCAGCACAATCCCATTCCATCCATTCCCTCCATGATGTTTAAGTTCAAGACAGCCCACAGAAAGACTAGGCCCATGCTAGACTCAAATACCCCTGGTGAAAAGGCCACAAGTACAGGCCCAAAAAACGAAAATCACTGAAAAATCAGCACAATCCCAATCCATCCATGCCCTCCATGATGTTTAAATTCAAGACAACCTACAGAAAGACTAGGCCCATGCTAGACTCAAATACCCCTGGTGAAAAGGCCACAAGTACAGGCCCAAAAAACGAAAATCACTGAAAAATCAGCACAATCCCAATCCATCCATGCCCGCCATGATGTTTAAATTCAAGACAACCTACAGAAAGACTAGGCCCATGCTAGACTTAAATACCCCTGGTGAAAAGGCCACAAGTACAGGCCCAAAAAACGAAAATCACTGAAAAATCAGCACAATCCCAATCCATCCATGCCCTCCATGATGTTTAAATTCAAGACAACCCACAGAAAGACTAGGCCCATGCAAGACTCACTACCCCTTGGCATAAATAAAGGTTGAAAAGTAGGCAAAATGGTTGCAGGCCTAACAACAAAGCCTGCATTCAAAATGACCACTTGCCTGCCAGCACATGGCCAGTGCCTGTAGCTGCACTCAAAATGGCCACCAGCCACATGGCCTGTCCCTCCCCATGAACACCCCCAAAAATCGAAAAACACTGCAAAATCAGCACAATCCCATTCCATCCATGCCCTCCATGATGTTTAAATTCAAGACAACCCACAGAAAGACTAGGCCCATGCAAGACTCACTACCCCTGGGCATAAATAAAGGTTGAAAAGTAGGCAAAATGGTTGGAGGCCTAACAACAAAGCCTGCATTCAAAATGGCCACTTGCCTTCCAGCACATGGCCAGTGCCTGTAGCTGCACTCAAAATGGCCACCAGCCACATGGCCTGTCCCTCCCCATGAACAGCCCCAAAAATCGAAAAACACTGCAAAATCAGCACAATCCCAATCCATCCATGCCCTCCATGATGTTTAAATTCAAGACAACCCACAGAAAGACTAGGCCCATGCAAGACTCACTACCCCTGGGCATAAATAAAGGTTGAAAAGTAGGCAAAATGGTTGCAGGCCTAACAACAAAGCCTGCATTCAAAATGGCCACTTGCCTGCCAGCACATGGCCAGTGCCTGTAGCTGCACTCAAAATGGCCACCAGCCACATGGCCTGTCCCTCCCCATGAACACCCCCAAAAATCGAAAAACACTGCAAAATCAGCACAATCCCATTCCATCCATTCCCTCCATGATGTTTAAGTTCAAGACAGCCCACAGAAAGACTAGGCCCATGCTAGACTCAAATACCCCTGGTGAAAAGGCCACAAGTACAGGCCCAAAAAACGAAAATCACTGAAAAATCAGCACAATCCCAATCCATCCATGCCCTCCATGATGTTTAAATTCAAGACAACCTACAGAAAGACTAGGCCCATGCTAGACTCAAATACCCCTGGTGAAAAGGCCACAAGTACAGGCCCAAAAAACGAAAATCACTGAAAAATCAGCACAATCCCAATCCATCCATGCCCGCCATGATGTTTAAATTCAAGACAACCTACAGAAAGACTAGGCCCATGCTAGACTTAAATACCCCTGGTGAAAAGGCCACAAGTACAGGCCCAAAAAACGAAAATCACTGAAAAATCAGCACAATCCCAATCCATCCATGCCCTCCATGATGTTTAAATTCAAGACAACCCACAGAAAGACTAGGCCCATGCAAGACTCACTACCCCTGGGCATAAATAAAGGTTGAAAAGTAGGCAAAATGGTTGCAGGCCTAACAACAAAGCCTGCATTCAAAATGACCACTTGCCTGCCAGCACATGGCCAGTGCCTGTAGCTGCACTCAAAATGGCCACCAGCCACATGGCCTGTCCCTCCCCATGAACACCCCCAAAAATCGAAAAACACTGCAAAATCAGCACAATCCCATTCCATCCATGCCCTCCATGATGTTTAAATTCAAGACAACCCACAGAAAGACTAGGCCCATGCAAGACTCACTACCCCTGGGCATAAATAAAGGTTGAAAAGTAGGCAAAATGGTTGGAGGCCTAACAACAAAGCCTGCATTCAAAATGGCCACTTGCCTGCCAGCACATGGCCAGTGCCTGTAGCTGCACTCAAAATGGCCACCAGCCACATGGCCTGTCCCTCCCCATGAACAGCCCCAAAAATCGAAAAACACTGCAAAATCAGCACAATCCCAATCCATCCATGCCCTCCATGATGTTTAAATTCAAGACAACCCACAGAAAGACTAGGCCCATGCAAGACTCACTACCCCTGGGCATAAATAAAGGTTGAAAAGTAGGCAAAATGGTTGCAGGCCTAACAACAAAGCCTGCATTCAAAATGGCCACTTGCCTGCCAGCACATGGCCAGTGCCTGTAGCTGCACTCAAAATGGCCACCAGCCACATGGCCTGTCCCTCCCCATGAACACCCCCAACAATCGAAAAACACTGCAAAATCAGCACAATCCCATTCCATCCATGCCCTCCATGATGTTTAAGTTCAAGACAGCCCACAGAAAGACTAGGCCCATGCTAGACTCAAATACCCCTGGTGAAAAGGCCACAAGTACAGCCCCAAAAAACGAAAATCACTGAAAAATCAGTAAAATCCCAATCCATCCATGCCCTCCATGATGTTTAATTTCAAGACAGCCCACAGAAAGACTAGGCCCATGCTAGACTCAAATACCCCTGGTGAAAAGGCCACAAGTACAGGCCCAAAAAACGAAAATCACTGAAAAATCAGCACAATCCCAATCCATCCATGCCCTCCATGATGTTTAAGTTCAAGACAACCCACAGAAAGACTCAGTCCACCCACCACTGAGTACCCCTGGGCAAAAGGCCCCAAAACAGCCCAAAAATCGAAAATTCCAAAATTTTAGTTGCAGCAACTGTAATGCCCCAAACAAACTTACTTGTAAAATTTCTAATCCAACAATGATCCAAAGAAAGTCAAAAAGGCCTCAAATCCAAATATCCAGCAGCATCCACAAAAAGTAATCCTTCCAGCTCCAGATCCAAATGAAAAGTGACCAGGAGATGGACAAAGCACTGGGAGGAGCCTGCTGGACAGGAACAAGAAGTTGAAGACTGTGGGGCACTTCCTTCCTCCCACCCCCCTCCCCCCATCCCCAAAATGGACTCCTCGCTAAAAAAGTGCAGGCAAATGTCAACCTAAGGAGTTATTCAGATAAAAATCATCATTTCAAGAAGGTTTATGCTGCTTGCTGGTGGATTTCTTGTGCAGAATTGCAAATTTTATATTTTCGTTTGTGCGAGATTCTTGCTGCTCGCCGCATCTCAAATCTCGCAATTGCGAAGTACCGCGAGACGTGATCCCGCCGTACTCGCGTTGACAAACTCTCGCTCGCAAGCCGCGATGACGTAATCGCGCTCGCCAATTCCCGCGGGATCACACAGCAAGATCCAAAATGGCGCAGCACTCGCAAACTATCAAGAAAAACAACCCGGCAAACGATGATAAACGGCGCAAAAATTGTATCACCAACGCCGCGCGCCGCAAAAAAAATCCGCTGCGTGCGAATTTGCGGATTTTGCGAGAAATTCGCAAATCTCGCGGATTGCGAATTTCCCGAAAATCCGCAAAATCCGCGAGCGTAACGGATTTTCCGCCCATGCTTAATCACTCTTCCCCTCGCCGCTGGTTCTCACCCCTCTTGCTCCTCAGCCCTCGCTACCTCTCCCCCTCCCTGGACGCACTCTCCATTCTCTGCCCACAACCAGCTGTAACTCAGAACCCGACTCCGCCGTCGCTCTCTCTCCCGCCTATCTCTCACACTCCCCGGCACCAACTTCAATCTCCCTTTCTCCTCCAATACTCCCCCCCCCTCGCCACCCCTTGAGCACGGGTTCGGAATGTAGCCTCTCCTTTGTCCGGTAATGGTATTTTCTCCTCTCATTTTTTTTGCACTTACTTTGATTATTTTTCTCTCGCCCTATTCTTCGATTACCCCCCATCCTCCAGCACTGCCCCCTTCCACGCCCGTCATCCAGGAGTAGCTCGCTGTTTTTTCTCTCTCCCACATCTCCAACACCTCTATTGCCCCTCCTGCCACTCTCTCTTTACTAGCTCGCGCTCCTTCACCCACCCTTTCCCCTCTGTCACCACATCTCCAGCCCCCCTCAGCAGGGTGATCAGTATGTGGGTGTCCAGGGCCCAGCCGTCGCTCTCTCTCCCGCCTATCTCTCACCCTCCCCGGCACCGACTTCAATCTCCCTTTCTCCTCCACCACTGCCCCCCCCCTTGAGCACGGGTTTTTATTTATTTATTTATGGAATTTTATATAGCGCGGACTTTACCCGAAGGTGTAAGAGCGCTTCACAAAAGGACCAATATTGATACACGAGGAACAAAATACAAAACACAAAAGCAAACAACGGGTTTGGACTGTAGCCTCTCCTTTGTCCGGTAAGGGTATTTTCTCCTCTAATTTTTTTTTGCACTTACTTTGATTATTTTTCTTTTGCCCTGTTCTTCGATTACTCCCCCCCCCCGTCCTCCAGCACCGCCCCCTTCCACGCCCGTCATCCAGGAGATGCTCGCTGTTCTTTCTCTCTCCCACATCTCCAACACCTCTATTCCCCCTCCTGTCACTCTCTCCAGCACTAGCTAGCGCTCCTTCACCCACCCTTTCCCCTCTGTCACCACATCTCCAGACCCCCTCAGCAGGGTGATCAGTATGTGGGTGTCCAGGGCCAGCAGTGTGTGAGTGTGCAGGGTGAGCAGAGTGTGAGTGTGCAGGGTGAGCAGAGTGTGAGTATGCAGGAGGAGCAGTGTGAGTATGCAGGGTGAGCAGTGTTTGAGTATGCAGGGTGATCAGTATGTGAGTATGCAGGGTGATCAGTATGTGGGTGTCCAGGGCCAGCAGTGTGTGAGTGTACAGAGTGAGCAGTGTGTGAGTGTGCAGGGTGATCAGCATGTCTGTGTGTGAGTGTGCAGAGTGAGCAGTGTGTGAGTATGCAGGGTGATCAGTGTGTAAGTATGCAGGGTGAGCAGTATGTGAGTAGGCAGGATGAACAGTATGTGAGTATGCAGGGTGAGCAGTGTGTAAGTATGCACAGTGATCAGTATGTGAGTATGCAGGGTGATCAGTATGTGGGTGTCCAGGGCCAGCAGTGTGTGTGTGCAGGGTGAGCAGTGTGTGAGTATGCAGGGTGCACGCTTTCACCAGGCATACACCACCAGCCGTCAGTGCACGCTTCCACCAGGCACACACACACCACCATCCGGCAGTGTACACTTCCACCAGGCACACACACCCCCAGCCATCAGTGCACAATTTCTACATGCACACACACCACCAGCCATCAGTACACACATCAATTGTTAACGCATCTACAATTAATCATTGTAGCAATCGCAGTATTGCGCACTTTACTTTTAAACATAGTCATCTAAAGCGCAGCATCCCACCATTGCTACAATTCCAATCCAACCCACATAATTCCACTACATACCACATGCATACACTCCATAACACAAGGCAAAAAGACATTGCCATTTACAATGCCATTTGATCTAACTCAAATAATTCCGAGACCTATTGCATTTCCAATGCTTATTTTTATTGTATGTGACTTTGAAGAGACAAGTATCTCTCTTCGCACTCCCAGTTGCCATTTTTGTTTCCATAAAAATTAATTAGACTTTAAAATTCACAAAAACACTCAATTTTTTATAATATTTGTTATTTTGTACCAGACATGAAGTTGAGTTGCATTTTTCACTTTGCTAACATCTGCTAACTCTTGCCATTTTTTAAAATCTGGTTAGGGCACCATTTACTAGAATTATAAGTTCTTATTACAAATTTCTCTGTATCCCTATAGTTTAAAATTTTTCCTTAACATCTAATGGCAAGTATACAACTCTACCGTTCAGACGTTTCTGGAACTCAGTTGGAGGTAATTTCCCAGTCTTTGGCTCCAGGCAAACTATAGCTTGAAATGGATTCATAAACAATCATATCTTTAAGTATTTCTAGAAACAGGAACTATTTATTAGTTGTTCTGTACTGCTCTAGCAGGCATTTTGTTTTCCTCTAACTTATTATAGTAGTACTTATATATAACTTGTTGGATGGACAAGCCAAATCGTCCCTCTACAAATAAATAAACAGTAAATTCTCCCCACTTATTATTATTCTCCTTTTTAATTTTAATGTACAAATCAACATTATGAGTTTGATTTTTGTAGTGAGTGCATCAACAATATATACAAAAACAGTTTTGTTGCATTGAAGAAACAGTGTTAAGATTACTAATCTCCTTTACAAAGTTAGAAGCACTTATACATCTATTCTGCTCCACAACTCCTGTTGTTACCAACTCTTCATTTTCCCTACACTCCTGTTCTGGTCCTAAAAAAACGAAATTCAAAATAATCACAAACCTTTGCTACTTCTACTACACTGCTAATGCAAAAGAGCTATATTTATTTCTCCTAAACACAGAGCAGGAGTTTTTACATAATAAAGTCTTTAACAAAAGTTCTCATTATTGAACGGTGTACCCCTAACATTATAAAATGATGAAAACAACTTTCACACATTTTTTTGACAGACAACCTAGAGAGTGTTCTTGTAAATTGGTATTCTTTCTGACTGTGCAAGGATCTAATCCTTGCAAAGTATTTATGTTCTGTTTTAAACTTCTGGAAGCAAACATAAGGAGGACATTTCTCAACATATCAATGGATTGTTGACGAATACTACAAACACTACTATAATTCCATTTGTACAGAGGGGCCTGTCTACGCCTTTCTTGCAGCTCTTCAGCAATCTTTTCCTCAACATTTCTAGATAACATTACATCCTTTGGAAGAGTAATGCCATTTTTCATCTCATAAAATCCCAATTCATCAAATGCATACACTAATGTGTTGTTTTGCAGATAGCCTTTTTCATTATAAAAAGGCTCAGAACTTGAAGTGTGCATCCATTCACCACGAAAAACTTTGCAAAAGTTACTACTAATAACAAGTCTTTTCTTTTAGCTCAGTCTTCTCATAGATACTATTTTGTCCAGGGTCCGTCTGACATCATAATCGGCCCCTATATGTGCTCACTTTTAAGTATGTAGCACCCATCCTATTAACTACCAACAGCCTATGTTATTGCTCAGTTATATGTATGGAAGAGTAAGAGGTTGCTCATACCGTTACTCTCACACACACTTACTCAGACATAGAGTTACTCACACACCTCTCACTCACCCTTACACCTCCATACACAGACATTAACTTAAAGGAACATATCCTATTTACCACCTACAGCCTACCTCAGGGAACAGTCATATGTTGTAGAAGAGTAGCTTAAAACTGGAGCAGGGCTACATATGGTAGACTTCAATGTCTCTGTTTTTTTTACATGTATGTCAATAACTGTGTGAGTCCTTATCATGAGCTCATATTCCATGAGCATGTAAGTGTGTTCATAAATGACACTCTTTCTTTGTGATATCTATGATCCTCTAAATGTGTCTGTAAAACATTGGGCTATTTAAGCATGTAAAACTGTCTTTATTAGCACAGCATACATATACGTTGTACCTATATGTGTGAATTAATCTTTGCATGGTTCTTTAACTACCTCACTGGGTTTTACAGTGTCTGTCTGCTTTTTACTTAGATATGTCAGATTTAAGTCTGGATGAGGGCTGGATGTATAACGTTTACATAAGGTCCTATGAGTGCATATAGCTATTTGAAACATCAAACTACATATTTTACTTTTTAAGCAAATAGTTTCCTGCGCTATAGCGTAGCTACAGTCTACCCTAGTTTTGACTCATATCTGGTACAAGAACAGTTTACACCTTGTCTAGCAGTTTTAAGTGACAAGACAGCTCTACCAATAAAACTACATGCCCAACCTCAACTATACAAGGTCTGAAACATAATACAAAGTCTACTTGTCTGCACAGTAAACTTGAAAGTGTCCGTTTTTTAACAGATACATGAATGAGTTTTTCAGTTTCTATGTTAGGCTGTGATTCCATATGTATGTAAACTTTTACTAAATCACTAGCTCTCTTTATGTGATATGTGATTGTGTGAATGTGTCTGTAAGGGTCTGCATAGATTTTCTCCTGAGAGTACTCATGAAGATTGGGATATTTAAGTGTATAAGAAAAATCCTTTATCACCAGAAGATAAATATTTATTTATTTATTTATTGAAGAGTTTTATAAAGCATTAGCCAGACACGAAGGCATCAGAGCGCTTTGCAGCAAGGGTTAAAACACACAGTTTAGCAATCGTACACTCATTGATTCATGGCGCTTTTGACGGTCTCTGCACACTGAACAGCATTATAGGAAGGGAAGACACATTGAATCAGTAAAAGAGCATATTGACTGGAGCTGAGCCTCCGATGGGGAGGGGGAAGGAGGAAGGGGGAAGGAGGAGATGAGGTAGAAGTCTTAGTGAGGCAGTGTCTCTGTCCTGTACTATCAAGGCTTAAGCGATTCAGCAGCGGCTATCCATTTGGGAGAGAACGGTCGAAGAAGAGGTCTTTGAGTTGCCTTTTGAATTGTGAAAATGAGGGAGTATTCCTGATATGGACTGGGATGAGGTCCAGGTTTTGGGGGCATTTCCTGAGAAGGATCGAGAAGCATTCTTTTGTTTTTGGATTATTGGCAGGTTGAGGAGTAGAGTGTTGGAACTTCTGAGGCTTCTTGTCTGACCTTCCTTCTTGAGTTTGGCGGCTGGGTAGGCGGGTTTCCCTGTGTGTAAGGCCTTGTGGGTGAGGCAAGCTGTTCTGAAATTGGAACGCATTTCAATTGAATGCCATTTTAGCTCTCTGAGTGCGGGCGAGATATGATCAAACTTCTTTTTTCGGTGACCATTCTGGCTGCTGCATTCATAGTTGATCTGAGGGGGGCTAGGTGGCATTTAGCTGTACCTGTGAGGGAGGCATTCCCGTAATCTAGTCTGGACAGCACCCGGGATTGAGTAGCTTGCTTAAGGTCGTTAGGTGAGATGAAGGTTTTTATTTTGTTGAGGAGCTTCAGGTTATGGGAGGCACTACTAGCGGTGTTCTTGATGTGTTTGGTCATGTTGAGTTTGGGGTCCAGCGTGATTCCGAGCGATTTTGCAAAATCTGCCAGGGTGAGATTGCCATTTAGAGCATCAATTGCTTTTACCCATTCTGCGATTTAGCGGTTCTCTTCTTTATTCGATATGAGGAGGATTTCCATTTTGTCTTTGTTGAGTTTCAGGTGGTTTAGTGAAAGCCAGTGTTGGACTTCTCTTAAAGTGTTGTTGAGTCTGTGAATGTCATCAACAGAGGAGGTTTCAAGGTAGATCTGGGTGTCATCCTCATAGATGTGGAAGGTGATGTTTGACTTTTTGAGTATGGTGGTGAGGGGTTCCATATAGATGTGGAACAGTTTGGGTGACAGAACTGATCCTTGGGGGATGCCTCTGCTGACGGGGTGAAGGGCTGATGATAAGTTTCTAATCGTTATTCTTTGGGAGCGAGTCTGGATAAAGGAGGAGAACCACTTTAGGGCCATCTCTTCTGCCCCCACCTTATCTTGAAGTACCTTGATGAGTAGGTTCTGGTCCACTGTGTCAAAGGCAGCTGGCAAGTCCAGGAGTATGAGTAGGGAGCATTGGCCTGCATCGAGTAATTTATGTAAATCATCGATGACATTGAGGATCGCTGTCTCTGTGCTGCAGCCTTTCCTGAAACCTGATTGGTGGATGTCTAAGAGGTTGATGCTGTCTGTGTGTAAAGTCAGGTGGAGGAGAACACATCTTTCCAGGATTTGAGCTAGGAGAGGAAGATAGGAGATGGGTCTAAAGGTATTCAGGTTTTTCAGTAGTGCCATGACTGGGCCGACTTTGAGGCAGTCCGGTATGACTCCAGTTGTAAGGGAGCTGTTAATGATCTTGGTCCAGAGCGGGGCTTGAGAGTGATTAAGCTTTTTGGCCAGCTGTGCCGGTATAGGATCCGAGGTGTGAGAGGAGGGTTTGATGGTGGAGAGTATTTTGACTATCTCTGCTTTGGAGATGGGATTAAATACTATCCAGTGATTTGGTGGGAGCTTGTGTGTGGTAGCTACTGTCCCTAGGGATGAACTCCTGTGAGGGGGACTATGGTTGACATCTAGGGAGAGCTCAATCTTTGTGATTTTGTCGTTGAAGAAATTGGCAAATTTCTCACACAGGTCTTTGGAGGCCAGAACTGAGGATGCTCAGGGTTTGGAAGTGTGTTGGAGAATGAGCTTGAAGAGTTCCTTAGGCCTATTTTTTGCGTTGTCTAAAGCATTGGAAAATAAAGAAGTCTTTTCATTCTTCTTTTTAAAACATTTTATTGACATTTTGTAAAAAAAGACAATCAACACATCAGTTGAATACTCAGTAGTGCATACAGTAGATGACATAAACATTATGTAATAGTAACACCTCTCTTACATTGTTCAACAGGGTTCATCGCATATTCAGTAACTACAGATCTGCAGCGAGCTGTGACACAAACCCTAATATCCCTATCTCTGTTGGTTAGTAACTGTTAGACTCGGCGGTCCCTAGTTGGCAGAGGTATACACTTCTGACAAATAGGGACTCACCTCCTCTAGTCAGGGCAAGGGGATCACACACTTAGATAACCCCTGCTCACCCCCTCGGTAGCTTGGCAAAGCAGATAGGCTTATCTCCGAGGCAGTGCGTTAAGCATTTATGACCACATACAGTAATAAAGTGAAGACACTACAAATGGACACGACACCGTGGTATTATAAAAATACGAATATTTATATAAGGCTTAGCACAAGACCAAATAACAACAAAAATATACCACAATCCTAATAAATACTTTTGGAAGGAAAAATAATAGTTCAAGCGTAGTTTCTTCTTAGCACAAAGTCTTTAGTAACAAAAGCAACTCTTCTTCTTTAGATCACAGTTCTTGGCAACAATGTAACCAACACGGGAGTCACACGACGTCGAGGCAAAGTTAATCCAAAGGTTCGCGTCGACCGCGAGGAGCGCTACGTCGAGCCCGGAGTCACACGGACCCCCAACAACACAGTACCTTGGAAAAGTGAAGCACACGATGATCAGCGGCGTCGATCAGGCCTCGGAGTTGGGGCGATCCGCAGCGGCGTCGACAGATGTCAGGCAGGAGCTGCGCTCACAAGGTGAAGCAGGATACAGCGTCGTCGTCGATGTCGATGATGATGTTGCAAGAGTGAGCAGCGCTCACGGCGTCGAGAGGGCTCGGAGTCGAGGCGTCAGCAGCGGCTTCGCTACTAGCGTCGATCGGGCCCAGCGGCCGGCGTCGAAGATGTGGGACACGGGAGCTGCACTCACGATGTCGAGCTGGATTCGTCGCCGTCCGTCGGCGTCGGGATTGCTGGATTTCTTCAGAGGTGCTGGACTTTCAGGTTCCAGCAACAAGCACTTTTAGCAAATGATGAAGTCCTTTAGCCCTGTGACTTCAACAGGAGTCTGGCACTCTTCCAGCCCTTGGAGATTTCCACGGCAAAGTTTGAGAGTGCACACTTAGTTCCTCTCTCCTGGTTCCTTGGCAAAAATAAAGAAGTGACTGCAGGATTCCCCCCAGCAAACAGCACTCTGGCAGAAGGGGTAGGCAAGTCCTTGGATCAGCAGGCTTCTTGTCCTTGGTTCAGGGTTCCTTGTCAGAATTGATCTGAAGTCTTGGTTCAGGGGTCCTTCTCTTATACCCCGTTTTGGCTTTGATCCCTTTGTCCATGCAGGGGAACTCCCCCTCATCCCGGGTCTGTTGTGGGTGTAGCCAGGCAGAGGCACCTGGCCTATTCACGGTGCAGGGCTGGGCTCTCAGACAACCAGCAGGAGGTGGAGCCAGTATTGTCACTGGCAGGAGCAGAGCTATCCGTCGCTCAGCAGGAGCTGGAGACAGCATTGTATCAGGCAGGGCCGGCTATCAAGAGCTACTCTTCCCCTACTCTCAATGCAGATGTACCACTCACCCCACACTGACTCATTCAGAACCCTGGAGCCACCCAGACCCTGTCATACACACTCCAAACCAGCAGAAACAAGAAATAGTTAGACAAGAAAATAGTCACTTTCTAAAAGTGCTATTTTCAAACCCAGAGTCCAAAAACCATCCACCCAAACGGATGTGTTATTAAACCCTGAGTTCAGGGATACCAAACTCGACATTGCACCATGTTCCCCGAGCCAGCTAGGATCATACCATTAATAATCCCGGCGGCCCATTCTAACTAATGGAGAGCAGGCGACCTTACGATAGTGAAGTACGAATATGGCGGTAGTTCACTATTAGGACATGCCAACTTCGTCAGGCCTGTCCTACCTTATACTTACAATGCACCCTGCCCTCGGGCCTACCATAGGGGTGACTAATATGAAGTTAAGGGAAGGTTTGGGGACTGGCAAGTAAGTGTACTCGCGCAGTCCGCGTGACAGTACCAGACTGCACGTAGGTCTAGCAATGGCAGACCTCAGACATACTTTTACTAGGCTGCTCGTGTGGTTGGCACAACACGTGCTGCAAGCCCACTAGCAGCATTTGTATTTACAAGCCCCAGCACTCCTTGTGCACTAGACTAGGGACTGACAGTAAACCAAATAAGCCAAACATGGAATTCAATCTATACAGTAATTTAACATAGGGGGCACTTGCACCGCGGCACTGATCAGCAGTAGCACAGTGCCCACAGCGATATACCAGCAAAAACATCGTAAACAGAGGAGGCAAACAGAAAAAATGGAGGAGAGACTCAGGCCAATGATGTCAGGTCTAACATGTGTACCCTCCAGCTGAAAGGTGGGGAGAACTACCCTTGACCTAGGGAGTCCTCATCACTAAGGCGGAAAAATCTGGACAGACCATCAGCATTGGCGTGATCTGTACCAGGGCGGTGTTCCACCGTAAAGTCCATCCCCTGTAGGGAAATGGACCACCTCAACAGTTTTGGATTCTCACCCCTCATCTGCATCAACCATCTGAGGGGCCTGTGGTCTGTCTGAACCCGGAAGTGAGTCCCAAACAGTTAGGGTCTTAGCTTCTTCAGCGCCCGGGCCACAGCAAATGCTTCTCGCTCTATCGCACTCCACCTCGCAAGTAACCTCCTACTGATGAAGGCTACGGGTAAGTCTCGGCCCTCTTCATTTACCTGAGCTAGAACAGCCCCCACGCCATGCTCTGAAGCGTCCGTCTGGACAACAAATTCTTTAGAAAAGTCGGGTGCCTGGAGTATGGGTGCTGTACACATTGCAGTTTTCAGGGTGTCAAAGGCCGTCTGACAGGCGTCAGTCCAAATCACATTTCACGGCTGCTTCCTGGAAGTCAGCGAAGTCAAGGGGTGCACAATGTTACCATAATCCTTGACGAACCTCCTATAGTAACCTGTGAGTCCTAAGAAGGCTCTCAACTGAGTTTGGGTTTTGGGCGGTGCCCAAGCCAGGATGGTATCTATCTTGGGTTGCAGGGGGGCCACCTTGCCGCTCCCTACTTGGTGCCCCAAGTACACCACTGAACCCTGCCCAATCTGGCACTTACTGGCTTTGATTGTGAGGCCTGCTCTGCGCAGGGCCAACAACACTTCCTGGAGGTGGCGCAAGTGTTCCTCCCAGCTGGCGCTGAACACTGCGATGTCGTCCAGGTATGCGGCGCTGAAATCCTCCAGTCCAGCCAAGACCTGGTTGACCAACCTCTGGAAGGTGGCAGGGGCATTCTTCATCCCAAAGGGCATAACCCGGAACTGGTAGAGCCCATCTGGTGTGGAGAATGCGGACCTCTCCGTTGCCCCATCAGTCAAGGCGATATGCCAGTACCCAGACGTTAGATCAAACGTACTAAGGTACCAGGCAGCCCCCAACCGATCTATGAGCTCATCAGCTCTGGGGATGGGGTGCGCATCCGTCTTGGTGACTGAATTGAGTCCTCAGTAATCCACGCAGAACCGAAGTTCAGGTGAAGCACCAGGCGCCGCAGTCTTCGGGACCAAGACCACTGGGCTGGCCCCAGGACTGCTAGAGGACTCGACCACCCCTAAGGCAAAAATTTTGGAGACCTCCTCCTTAATGTATGCTCTGACCTTGTCAGTCACCCTGTAAGCCTTGTGCTTCACAGGAGTGCTGTCCCCGGTGTCCACGTCATGGACACACCAATGAGTGACACCAGGGATCAAGGAGAACAGATCAGGGAATTGTCCCAACAGTTGGCGACAATCTTGCTATGGCTCAGGGGTCAGTGTGTCGGAGAGGACAACACCATCCACTGACCTGTCTTGCTCTTTTGCGTACAGGAGGTCAGGAAGAGGCTCGCTCTCCTCCTCCATTCCAGCATCTGTAGCTAGGAGCATGCCCACTTCTTACCTTTCTAAGTGGGGCTTTAACCGGTTGACATGCAGGACCCTCAAAGGGTTCCTGGGAGATTTCAAGTCCACCAAGTAGGTGACATCGCTCTTCGTCTCCACAACCTTAAACAGTCCAGTCCACCTGTCCTTGAGTGCACAAGGTTCCACATGGGACATGACCCAAACTTCTTGACCAGGCTGAAGTTCGACCAGAGTGGCATTCCGGTCGTACCACCGCTTCATCTCTTCGTGGCTGTCCTCCAGATTTGCCTGAGCAAGATCTCTGAAGCGCCGAGTCTGGTTCCTAAAGGCCAGCATGTAACTGTATACATCCTGGGGAGGTTTCCTGGGAGATTGCTCCCAGCCTTCTTTGACCAGACTCAAAGGTCCTCTTACCGGGTGACCATACAAAAGCTCAAAGGGGCTGAACCATAGAGACTTCTGCGGAACCTCTCAGTAAGCAAACAGCAGGCATGGCAAGAGGACGTCCCATTTACGCCTCATTGGTTCTTCAAGACCCATGATCATGCCTTTAAGGGTCCGGTTGAATCTCTCAACCAGCATATTACCTTGAGGGTGGTAAGGAGTGGTGAACTTGTAGGTTACCCCACACTCCTTCCACAGAGACTTCATATAATTGGAAATGAAGTTGGTGCCCCGGTCTGACACCACCTCTCTGGGGAACCCCATGCGGGAGAAAACACCCATCAGCGCCCGTCCCACCACGGGGGCCGTCACTGTTCGGAGAGGGATGGCTTCCGGGTACCGTGTGGCATGGTCCACCAAGACCAGAATGAACCTGTTGCCCAGGGCTGTCTTGGGGTCCAGGGCCCAACAATGTCAATCCTTACCCAGTCAAAGGGGGTAATGACGACTGGAAAAGGTTGGAGGGGAGCCTTCTGCTTCCTTCCGCTTTTCCCACTTGCCTGGCAAGTGTGACAGGTTTTACAATGGATGTCTACATCCCTTCTCATCTGGGGCCAATAAAAATGGGTGACAAGCCTGTCATAGGTCTTGTCCTGCCCCAGTTGTCCAGCTAACGGAACGTCATGAGCCAAACCCAGTAGGAAGGCTCTGAAGCGCTGGGGTACCACCAGCACACGGGCTGACCAAGGCTCAGCAGCCTTAGGCTCGCTATACAGGAGGCCGTTCTCCCAGTAGACAAAATGCGATCCTGACTAATCACCTGTGGTTTGGGCCGAGGCCTGCTGCCTCATACCCATAAGAGAAGGGCACACATTTTGTTCTGCACAAAATTCTTCCCTGGAGGGACCACCATCCTGCTGCCAGTGGGTCAGCTCGGGCAGGTCTCCCAGTTCAGCAACTTGTTCCCCTGTGGGCTCCAGGGCATCCCCCTCAGGGTCTACCTCCTCCTGGACCACGGGAACGGTGGGGGCCGGTTTCCAGCGCCTCCTGCCTCTTCTCTTCGAAGCTGGGTCCTGGGCCATACTTTCAGGCTCCGGGACTAAGCATGGGCGGAAAATCCGTTCCGCTCGCGGATTTTGCGGATTTTCGGTAAATTCGCAGTCCGCAAGATTCGTGAATTTCCTGCAAAATCCGCAAATTCGCACGCAGCGGATTTTTTTTTCTTGGTGATACAATTTTGCGGCGTGCGGCGTTCACTTACCGTCATTCAGCGTTTGCCGAGTTGTTTTTCTCTTTATTTTTGCGAGTGCTGCGCCATTTTGGATCTTGCTGCGGGATCCCGCAGGAGTTTGGCGACGCATCGCGAGAGTTCGCAATTGCAAACATGTAGGTGCGGCGGGCAGCAACAATCTCACGCTCGCGAAATTACAAAATTTGCAATTCTGCACAAGCAATCCACTAGCAAGCAGCATAGACCTTCTGAAAATGATGATTTTTATCAGAATAACTCCTCAGGTTGACATTTGCCTGCACTTTTTTGGATATGAGGCCTTTTGACTCTCTTTGGATCACTTTTGGATTAGAAATCAACTTTCATAAGTAAGTTTGTTTGGGGCATTACAGTTGCTGTTCTGCAGAAAGCACTCAGCAGGTGCAAAAGTTCACTCATCATTAGTAACAATTCCCTGTAGTACTTCCGGAGGGCCCCCTCCAGAGTTCAGTTGCCTTTGTTTGTTTGGGACATTACAGTTGCTGTTCTGCAGAAAAACGAATTTTCAAAAATGAAAGCACTCAGCAGGTGCAAAAGTTCAAACTCATCATTAGTAATAGTAACCATTCCCTGTAGTGCTTCCTGACTGGGGCCCCTCCAGAGTTCAGTTGCTAGTTGCAACAATTGTATGACCCTGACTGACCCTCACAGCAGGCTCATAGAATAGCTACAAGTAGGCCACAAAGGTCCTGGAAAAAAAAGTTGCACTGCAACAGAAAGCAAATTACAGATAAGGAAGCAGGGGCCAGACTGGAATATTAAAACAGTGACACATTAATAAACCAACCCCAAATTAATTCATGTCAGTTGAAGCAGGGCACGTGTGCTTGCTTTTCCCCCCCATAATCTACAGTGATGATGAACCAGAGGGTGGCATTGATGTACCAGAGGGTGGCATGGGTGAAACAGAGGGTGGCAGTGGTTAAACAGAGGGTGCTGGGAACCTGTGATGATGAACCAGACGTAGAAACAGCATAGTCGTGACATTTGCGAGCCGACAAGCAAGTTCGCAATTGCGAACTGGTACCAAACCCTCGCGAACTGGCAGAAACCCTTGCGAACACAAAAAATAAATAAATCTGCAAATTCGCGAGAATTCGCGGATTTTGCGAATTGCGAGTTCGCAAATACGCAAATTCGCGAACGCCAGATTCGCCCATGCTTATCCGGGACCCCATCAACACCCTTACTCGCTGTCATCGATCGAGTGGTCGCACACACCCACTCTGGCACACCCAACATTTTCAAATGTGTTGCTCGCTCCACCTTAACCCAAGGGGAGTCTTCCAAATCATTGCCCAGGATACAATCCACAGGCATGGCGGGCCTTACAGCAACTTGAAGAGTACCTGAAACTCCCCCCCATTCAAAGGAAACCTGAGCTACCTCACACTCTTTCTGGAGTTGTCGGCAGCTATCACGGGGTAGAATGCATGGGGAACCACCTGCTCTCTGGACACCAAGTGACACTTGACAGCTGTCACACTCGCTCCGGTGTCTCACAGAGAGCTTCCACTCTATGGCCATTAATGGTCACCCACTGCCTATATTTATTAGTGTTACTAGGCAGAGGGGGTGGAGGGACCATTTCCATGTCTCCTAGCGAGACCAGGGACATCTCTGCGGGACCCCTCCCACCAGGGGCAACCATCTCCTCCCCTCCCAGGGCTACACTCGCCAACTGACGGGGGGTGCACGTGGTGGTGCATTGGAGTCCCTCATGGGACACTGGGGATCATAAAAACAATGTCCCACCTGCTTACAGACGTAGCAGGTCATTGGGCCCCTATGAACAGGTTTACCTGTCGGGCCCCTGACTTCTTCACAGGGGGAGGCTGGGAACCTTTCCCTTGGTTCCCTTGGGGATTACTTCGGGGCCCTTTCTTGGACTCCTTCTGTTCACCCTTGTCCCCCCCACTCTTCTGCTGGGGACCCTGCCCACCTTTGGGTGAGTCTCCCACTGGACCCTTGTGGAACCTGGTACTGACCCAGCGGTCCGCCTCCTCAGCAAGTTTTCTAGGGTTAGATATCTTGCTATCAATAAGGTGCTGGCGCAGCTCTGGAACTGTCAAGAATTCCTGTCATGCGAGGGGAGGAAAACGGTAACCAGCGAAAACAGACTACATCTCCCAGGATGCTTAGCGGTTGAGAGGTTATGTAAACAGGAGAGCCGTTACATAACTCAAGGAAAACACGCCCTTATGTAAACAGGAGAGCTGTTACATAACTCAAGGAAAACACGCCCTTATGTAAACAGGAGAGCTGTTACATAACTCAAGGAAAACACGCCCTTATGTAAACAGGAGAGCTGTTACATAACTCAAGGAAAACACGCCCTTATGTAAACAGGAGAGCTGTTACATAACTCAAGGAAAACACGCCCTATAAAGGGAGGAACCTGGAGGTACAACGCTGTCGGATATTGTGTTTACACCGACGTACCTGCTTCGTGAAGAGCAGCGTTCCGGAGTGGTGCTCCAGTAAGGCAAGAACGGAGGTAGGTCGAGTCGTTACTCCCTGGGCCGTGTCTTGCCCCATCGTCACCTGTGAAGGACCCGGAAGCTCTACCGGTCAACCATTGAGCTTTGCTTTTTGACTCGGCTGAGTCAAGGCGCAGTGGCGCTTATGCTGGTTGGAGTCGTAACTCCCAGCCCGACCAGAGATACAGGGACTGCCAGCTGTAACGCACACCAGGAGGTGTTTGCCGCGTTACAGACTCGGAAGTCCACAGGATCGATCGAGCGGCTGCTCTCGGTTCAGTCTTCTTGCTTTTGATTGGGGTATCGGTGACGCATCACCAGGAGGTGACTCCGCGTCCCGGTGCAGTCTGAGGAAGAGGTTGAGCGGCTGCTCCCTTCAGGTAGAGACCCCGGCTGGGTGTTTCCCTGACTCCTCGATTCTCCCCAACACTCTTCGTGCCCCTCACAGCCTACCGATTGGCATTGTCGGCCATTTCATTTCTGCCCTCTGTTGGCATACGCCGGGATCGGCGTATATGCAGAGGACGGTTAGGACCATCCGTGCTGTGGGCTGGTAACGTACTTAGCCTGGAGGATTCCAGTGACTATAACTTTTGTTTACTCTTTGTATTATTTGTGCCTTCATTAAAATAACTAACCCTTCACAAGTGGTTGCGTCCTCATTATCGTGTCTGTTAAACGATCCTGAGACGTTCAAGCGTTACAAAATATCCGACCTTAATACCACTAACTGTCTCCCGGTCGATAACAGACATGGCAACACTTGATGATGTGCTGGCTGCTTTAGCGACCGTGCAAGTTGAATTGGCTGCCTCTAGGCAAGAAACAGCCGATGTAAAAGCCAGACTGGATGCTATCCAATTGGACCCGCTCACGCCCAGCACCTCCCTCAAGAACCAGACCCCTGCGGTAGTAGTGGAAATGCCGGTAGCCATCCCCTTGGCAACACCAGAGAGGTACAGTGGGGATCCTAACACAGTGCAGGTATTCTTCACACAAGTGGCGCTACATTTATCGTGCAAACCAAAGGCGTTCCCCACAAGTCAGGCTCGTGTGGCTTTCCTTATTTCCTATTTGGCTGGAAACGCGGCACAGTGGGCCGTACCTCTGGTGAGCAGGGACGACCCCATCTTATGTGATTGGGGTGCTTTTCGCGAGGAATTCCTGAAGGTATTCGACAGAAGGGCTGACTCGTACACGGCGGACCGTGAAATGCTTGAGTTGAGACAGGGATCCAACGACCTGGTGCAGTATCTCAACGCGTTCCGAAGGCTGGTTGCGGAAACCAAGTGGCCTGTTGCTAAACAGACGGCGCTCTTCCATCAAGGGCTGTGCGATGAGCTCAAGGACGCCGTGGCTCATATTGACCCTCAACCCAAGACATGTGAGGGCCTTATCAACCTGGTATTACGGCTGGAACATAGGCTAAGTGAAAGAA
This sequence comes from Lissotriton vulgaris, assembly GCF_964263255.1. Taxonomy (NCBI): domain Eukaryota; kingdom Metazoa; phylum Chordata; class Amphibia; order Caudata; family Salamandridae; genus Lissotriton; species Lissotriton vulgaris. Next base: position 306,529,397 of record NC_141696.1, read on the forward strand.
AGGGGGATCATGGGAGAAAAGGAAAATCCCTTCCATCCTATGTGACGGTGGGAAGTCCTGAAACTTCCACCGCATCCAAGGGAGAACCCATGGACATCGGCGCAATACGAGCGAGCCTCACAGCCACGGAGAAAGAGTCACGCCGTAAACAAGGATTGTGCCTATATTGTGGCAAAAAAGGCCACTACGTACGTGAATGCCCTGCCAAACCGAAGACGTCACGTTATCGGGCCAACCGGTCGGTAACAGCCGTGGTGGACATACCGGCGGAAAACTAGAGGACTCCCAGACCAAAGAAGGGGCATCTCGGAGTCACTCATCCATCCCTTCACTTTCCAACTCGGTCACTAAGGGACAACAACACCTGTTTCTCACGGTGCACGTGGGAGTGCATGACCAGTGGATACCCGTTGTGGCCATGGTGGATTCAGGGGCCACTGGCATGTTTATGGACCACAACGAGGCATGCAGGCTAGGGCTAGTGCTTCTTCCCAAAGCTGTACCCGAAGACGTCTATGCTGTAGACGGAAGGCGATTGGTGACGGGGCCCATCGGGCAGCACACGGGGGTCCTTCCGGTGAGATATGGGAGGAACCATATGGAACAAATCGATTTTAACATCATCCGAGCGCCCCAATATGGTGTCATATTGGGATTGCCGTGGCTACAGAAACACAACCCCTCTGTGGATTGGCCAACACATCGCATCGAAATGACGTCACCGTATTGCACCCTGCATTGTGGAATACAACCGGAATCCCTTGACGCAGATGAGAGCGGGAGTCAGACGGTGGCTACAGCGGCAGAAAAAGATGTGGCTCTCCCCCAGGCTTATCACAGTTTTGAGGACGTATTTGATGAGGTGAAGGCGGAAGTGCTACCACCACATAGACAGTTTGACTGCCAGATCGACCTGGTGCCAGGGGCCAGCGTTCCCAGCGGCAGGCTGTATGCCCTGACGGAGCCTGAAAACGTGCATCTCCGGGGGTACCTGGATAAACTCCTCAAGCTAGGATTCATCCGCCCGTCCAAGTCTCCGGCCGCCTCGCCACTCTTCTTCATCCCGAAGGCTAATGGGGAGCTGAGAGCCTGTGTGGACTTTAGGGCATTGAATGCGATAACCATAAAAAATCGGTACCCCTTGCCTCTCATCAGTGTACTTCTGGAACAGGTCAAGAAAGCTCGTATCTACACCAAGTTGGATTTGAAAGGGGCATACCATCTGGTGCGCATGAGGGACGGAGACGAGTGGAAGACCGCCTTTAAGACCAGGTTCGGCCTTTTTAAGTACCTCGTCATGCCGTTCGGTCTGTGCAACGCCCCGGCAGCCTTTCAGTACTTTCTGAATGAGGTATTCAGAGAGGAGTTGGATATCTACGTGGTCGTATATATCGACGACATCCTCATCTATTCGTCCAGTGTGGAGGAGCACGTACACCACGTCAAAGCTGTGCTCCAAAAACTGAGGGAAAACCTGCTGTTTTGTAAACTCAGCAAGTGTGACTTCCACGTCACATCCGTGGAATTCCTCGGAGTGATGCTGAGTCCAGAGGGACAGGAGATGGCAGAACGAAAGATCAAGGCGGTGAAAGAATGGCCGGTGCCCCAAAGCGTGAAGGATGTCCAAAGTTTCATTGGCTTCGCCAACTTTTACAGGCGGTTTATAGATGGATTTTCAGGATTGGTGGCCCCAATCACACAGCTACTGAGGAAGTCCAAGGAGTTTGTCTGGTCCCCTGAAGCGAACACAGCCTTTGAGGCCCTGAAAAGCGCCTTTGGTAAGGCGCCGGTGTTGGCTCACCCCGATCCGGATCTCCCCTACGTGGTGGAAGCGGACGCATCGGATGTGGCGCTGGGGGCTATCTTGTCCCAACGCAACCACGACACAGGGGTGCTTCATCCCGTTGCGTACATGTCCCGCAAACTCAACGACGCCGAACGCAACTACCATATTGCGGAGAAGGAGCTTCTCGCAATCAAGGACGCCTTCACCGAATGGAGGCATTGGTTGATGGGGGCAAGACATGTGGTATCGGTGTACACGGACCATCGGAACCTACAGTTCATGACGGCCACAAGACACCTTTCTCCCAGGCAGCTGCGGTGGATGATCTTCTTTGCGGGGTTCAACTTCCGCATCACATATCGGCCGGGGACGGAAAACCGGAAGGCGGACGCCCTGTCCCGTCAATCTGCAGTTAAGGAACCATTGCCTGCGACCGAGCATTCCATCATTTCCCCGAGGATGGTATTGGGGGTTATCCAACCGGATACTTTCCTGAGGGGAATAAAGAGAGGGATCAGGCCATTCGCATGGCGGAGGTGGCTCCTCAGTCACAGAGAATGGCAGCTGAAGGACGGGATACCCCTGAAGGGCAGGTGCCTATTGATACCCACGCCTAGGCTAAGGAAACAAGCATTCATCTGGTGCCATGACTCTCCATGCGCAGGTCATTTGGGCTTTGAAAAAACGGTGGCTAGCATGGGACGGTATTTCTGGTGGCCAACCATGAGAGTGGATGTCAGGAGGTGGGGACAGGAGTGTCCTACGTGTGCTACCATGAAGGCCGACCATGGCCGAACCCAAGGGCTCTTACATCCACTTCCAACCCCGGATAGACCATGGGATAGCATATCACTAGACTTCGTGGTGGGCCTACCGGTAGACCAGGGGATGACGGCAATACTGGTGGTGGTGGATTACTTGACGAAAATGGGGCACTTCATCCCCTGCAAGAGAGTCCCTACGGCCGGGGAATTGGTGTCACTACTCCTAAAGAATGTGGTACGACTGCATGGATTACCTGGGGTGATCGTGTCGGACCGGGGGTCGCAGTTTACTGCGCAATTCTGGAAGACTTGGTGCACTGCGCTGCACGTTAAGACCGCCCTGTCCACCAGCTACCACCCTCAAACGGACGGCCAAACCGAGCGCCTGAACCAAACGCTCAAACAGTATCTGCGATGTTTTGTGGACCAGGGCAGGGAAGAATGGGTCGGCTTGCTATGGGTTGCAGAGATAGCCTACAACAACGCCACTCACAGCTCCACACAGTCATCTCCGTTCTATAGCAACTATGGCCAACATCCCAGGTTCTTGCCATTTCTACATCCGTTCAGAGAGGACAGGATTCCCGCCACAGCGGACAGGGTGGCACACATAAAAGACACGTTGATGCGCTCAAGGGCTGTCCTAATAGAGGCCAAGAGAAGATACAAGGCTGCGGCAGACAGGAAGAGAAGGCCCGGGCCACTGTACCGCACTGGAGACTACGTCTGGATATCCACAAGAAACATGAGGTTTCGAAAGAACAGTGTGTTCCATCCCAAGTACATGGGCCCCTATCGAATTACCAAGTGTATGGGTCCCGTGAACGTGAAGGTGTGCTTGCCCTAGTCATTGTGGATACACCCTGTCTTTCATGTATCATTGCTCAAACCAGCACCCTCCAAGCCGTCTGGGACACCTAGGCCGGTATGCGTGGAGTCGGAGGTGGAGTATGAAGTGTCGGGCATACTGGCGTCCAAATGGCGCAGGGGGAAGCTGTGGTACCTGGTTGCGTGGAAAGGCTATGGCCCGGAGGAGCAATCATGGGAACCGGCTGTAGGGGTTCATGCTCCGCGCTTGGTCTCCTTGTTCCATCGGCGTTTTCCTGCCAGCGCTGGCCCCGTGGGGAGCCGCTGAGAGGGAGGATGTACTGTCAAGAATTCCTGTCATGCGAGGGGAGGAAAACGGTAACCAGCGAAAACAGACTACATCTCCCAGGATGCTTAGCGGTTGAGAGGTTATGTAAACAGGAGAGCCGTTACATAACTCAAGGAAAACACGCCCTTATGTAAACAGGAAAGCTGTTACATAACTCAAGGAAAACACGCCCTTATGTAAACAGGAGAGCTGTTACATAACTCAAGGAAAACACGCCCTTATGTAAACAGGAGAGCTGTTACATAACTCAAGGAAAACACGCCCTTATGTAAACAGGAGAGCTGTTACATAACTCAAGGAAAACACGCCCTATAAAGGGAGGAACCTGGAGGTACAACGCTGTCGGATATTGTGTTTACACCGACGTACCTGCTTCGTGAAGAGCAGCGTTCCGGAGTGGTGCTCCAGTAAGGCAAGAACGGAGGTAGGTCGAGTCGTTACTCCCTGGGCCGTGTCTTGCCCCATCGTCACCTGTGAAGGACCCGGAAGCTCTACCGGTCAACCATTGAGCTTTGCTTTTTGACTCGGCTGAGTCAAGGCGCAGTGGCGCTTATGCTGGTTGGAGTCGTAACTCCCAGCCCGACCAGAGATACAGGGACTGCCAGCTGTAACGCACACCAGGAGGTGTTTGCCGCGTTACAGACTCGGAAGTCCACAGGATCGATCGAGCGGCTGCTCTCGGTTCAGTCTTCTTGCTTTTGATTGGGGTATCGGTGACGCATCACCAGGAGGTGACTCTGCGTCCCGGTGCAGTCTGAGGAAGAGGTTGAGCGGCTGCTCCCTTCAGGTAGAGACCCCGGCTGGGTGTTTCCCTGACTCCTCGATTCTCCCCAACACTCTTCGTGCCCCTCACAGCCTACCGATTGGCATTGTCGGCCATTTCATTTCTGCCCTCTGTTGGCATACGCCGGGATCGGCGTATATGCAGAGGACGGTTAGGACCATCCGTGCTGTGGGCTGGTAACGTACTTAGCCTGGAGGATTCCAGTGACTATAACTTTTGTTTACTCTTTGTATTATTTGTGCCTTCATTAAAATAACTAACCCTTCACAAGTGGTTGCGTCCTCATTATCGTGTCTGTTAAACGATCCTGAGACGTTCAAGCGTTACAAAATATCCGACCTTAATAACACTAACTGTCTCCCGGTCGATAACAGACATGGCAACACTTGATGATGTGCTGGCTGCTTTAGCGACCGTGCAAGTTGAATTGGCTGCCTCTAGGCAAGAAACAGCCGATGTAAAAGCCAGACTGGATGCTATCCAATTGGACCCGCTCACGCCCAGCACCTCCCTCAAGAACCAGACCCCTGCGGTAGTAGTGGAAATGCCGGTAGCCATCCCCTTGGCAACACCAGAGAGGTACAGTGGGCATCCTAACACAGTGCAGGTATTCCTCACACAAGTGGCGCTACATTTATCGTGCAAACCAAAGGCGTTCCCCACAAGTCAGGCTCGTGTGGCTTTCCTTATTTCCTATTTGGCTGGAAACGCGGCACAGTGGGCCGTACCTCTGGTGAGCAGGGACGACCCCATCTTATGTGATTGGGGTGCTTTTCGCGAGGAATTCCTGAAGGTATTCGACAGAAGGGCTGACTCGTACACGGCGGACCGTGAAATGCTTGAGTTGAGACAGGGATCCAACGACCTGGTGCAGTATCTCAACGCGTTCCGAAGGCTGGTTGCGGAAACCAAGTGGCCTGTTGCTAAACAGACGGCGCTCTTCCATCAAGGGCTGTGCGATGAGCTCAAGGACGCCGTGGCTCATATTGACCCTCAACCCAAGACATGTGAGGGCCTTATCAACCTGGTATTACGGCTGGAACATAGGCTAAGTGAAAGAAAGGGGGATCATGGGAGAAAAGGAAAATCCCTTCCATCCTATGTGACGGTGGGAAGTCCTGAAACTTCCACCGCATCCAAGGGAGAACCCATGGACATCGGCGCAATACGAGCGAGCCTCACAGCCACGGAGAAAGAGTCACGCCGTAAACAAGGATTGTGCCTATATTGTGGCAAAAAAGGCCACTACGTACGTGAATGCCCTGCCAAACCGAAGACGTCACGTTATCGGGCCAACCGGTCGGTAACAGCCGTGGTGGACATACCGGCGGAAAACTAGAGGACTCCCAGACCAAAGAAGGGGCATCTCGGAGTCACTCATCCATCCCTTCACTTTCCAACTCGGTCACTAAGGGACAACAACACCTGTTTCTCACGGTGCACGTGGGAGTGCATGACCAGTGGATACCCGTTGTGGCCATGGTGGATTCAGGGGCCACTGGCATGTTTATGGACCACAACGAGGCATGCAGGCTAGGGCTAGTGCTTCTTCCCAAAGCTGTACCCGAAGACGTCTATGCTGTAGACGGAAGGCGATTGGTGACGGGGCCCATCGGGCAGCACACGGGGGTCCTTCCGGTGAGATATGGGAGGAACCATATGGAACAAATCGATTTTAACATCATCCGAGCGCCCCAATATGGTGTCATATTGGGATTGCCGTGGCTACAGAAACACAACCCCTCTGTGGATTGGCCAACACATCGCATCGAAATGACGTCACCGTATTGCACCCTGCATTGTGGAATACGACCGGAATCCCTTGACGCAGATGAGAGCGGGAGTCAGACGGTGGCTACAGCGGCAGAAAAAGATGTGGCTCTCCCCCAGGCTTATCATAGTTTTGAGGACGTATTTGATGAGGTGAAGGCGGAAGTGCTACCACCACATAGACAGTTTGACTGCCAGATCGACCTGGTGCCAGGGGCCAGCGTTCCCAGCGGCAGGCTGTATGCCCTGACGGAGCCTGAAAACGTGCATCTCCGGGGGTACCTGGATAAACTCCTCAAGCTAGGATTCATCCGCCCGTCCAAGTCTCCGGCCGCCTCGCCACTCTTCTTCATCCCGAAGGCTAATGGGGAGCTGAGAGCCTGTGTGGACTTTAGGGCATTGAATGCGATAACCATAAAAAATCGGTACCCCTTGCCTCTCATCAGTGTACTTCTGGAACAGGTCAAGAAAGCTCGTATCTACACCAAGTTGGATTTGAAAGGGGCATACCATCTGGTGCGCATGAGGGACGGAGACGAGTGGAAGACCGCCTTTAAGACCAGGTTCGGCCTTTTTGAGTACCTCGTCATGCCGTTCGGTCTGTGCAACGCCCCGGCAGCCTTTCAGTACTTTCTGAATGAGGTATTCAGAGAGGAGTTGGATATCTACGTGGTCGTAAATATCGACGTCATCCTCATCTATTCGTCCAGTGTGGAGGAGCACGTACACCACGTCAAAGCTGTGCTCCAAAAACTGAGGGAAAACCTGCTGTTTTGTAAATTCAGCAAGTGTGACTTCCACGTCACATCCGTGGAATTCCTCGGAGTGATGCTGAGTCCAGAGGGACAGGAGATGGCAGAACGAAAGATCAAGGCGGTGAAAGAATGGCCGGCGCCCCAAAGCGTGAAGGATGTCCAAAGTTTCATTGGCTTCGCCAACTTTTACAGGCGGTTTATAGATGGATTTTCAGGATTGGTGGCCCCAATCACACAGCTACTGAGGAAGTCCAAGGAGTTTGTCTGGTCCCCTGAAGCGAACACAGCCTTTGAGGCCCTGAAAAGCGCCTTTGGTAAGGCGCCGGTGTTGGCTCACCCCGATCCGGATCTCCCCTACCTGGTGGAAGCGGACGCATCGGATGTGGCGCTGGGGGCTATCTTGTCCCAACGCAACCACGACACAGGGGTGCTTCATCCCGTTGCGTACATGTCCCGCAAACTCAACGACGCCGAACGCAACTACCATATTGCGGAGAAGGAGCTTCTCGCAATCAAGGACGCCTTCACCGAATGGAGGCATTGGTTGATGGGGGCAAGACATGTGGTATCGGTGTACACGGACCATCGGAACCTACAGTTCATGACGGCCACAAGACACCTTTCTCCCAGGCAGCTGCGGTGGATGATCTTCTTTGCGGGGTTCAACTTCCGCATCACATATCAGCCGGGGACGGAAAACCGGAAGGCGGACGCCCTGTCCCGTCAATCTGCAGTTAAGGAACCATTGCCTGCGACCGAGCATTCCATCATTTCCCCGAGGATGGTATTGGGGGTTATCCAACCGGATACTTTCCTGAGGGGAATAAAGAGAGGGATCAGGCCATTCGCATGGCGGAGGTGGCTCCTCAGTCACAGAGAATGGCAGCTGAAGGACGGGATACCCCTGAAGGGCAGGTGCCTATTGATACCCACGCCTAGGCTAAGGAAACAAGCATTCATCTGGTGCCATGACTCTCCATGCGCAGGTCATTTGGGCTTTGAAAAAACGGTGGCTAGCATGGGACGGTATTTCTGGTGGCCAACCATGAGAGTGGATGTCAGGAGGTGGGGACAGGAGTGTCCTACGTGTGCTACCATGAAGGCCGACCATGGCCGAACCCAAGGGCTCTTACATCCACTTCCAACCCCGGATAGACCATGGGATAGCATATCGCTAGACTTCGTGGTGGGCCTACCGGTAGACCAGGGGATGACGGCAATACTGGTGGTGGTGGATTACTTGACGAAAATGGGGCACTTCATCCCCTGCAAGAGAGTCCCTACGGCCGGGGAATTGGTGTCACTACTCCTAAAGAATGTGGTACGACTGCATGGATTACCTGGGGTGATCGTGTCGGACCGGGGGTCGCAGTTTACTGCACAATTCTGGAAGACTTGGTGCACTGCGCTGCACGTTAAGACCGCCCTGTCCACCAGCTACCACCCTCAAACGGACGGCCAAACCGAGCGCCTGAACCAAACGCTCAAACAGTATCTGCGATGTTTTGTGGACCAGGGCAGGGAAGAATGGGTCGACTTGCTATGGGTTGCAGAGATAGCCTACAACAACGCCACTCACAGCTCCACACAGTCATCTCCGTTCTATAGCAACTATGGCCAACATCCCAGGTTCTTGCCATTTCTACATCCGTTCAGAGAGGACAGGATTCCCGCCACAGCGGACAGGGTGGCACACATAAAAGACACGTTGATGCGCTCAAGGGCTGTCCTAATAGAGGCCAAGAGAAGATACAAGGCTGCGGCAGACAGGAAGAGAAGGCCCGGGCCACTGTACCGCACTGGAGACTACGTCTGGATATCCACAAGAAACATGAGGTTTCGAAAGAACAGTGTGTTCCATCCCAAGTACATGGGCCCCTATCGAATTACCAAGTGTATGGGTCCCGTGAACGTGAAGGTGTGCTTGCCCCAGTCATTGCGGATACACCCTGTCTTTCATGTATCATTGCTCAAACCAGCACCCTCCAAGCCGTCTGGGACACCTAGGCCGGTATGCGTGGAGTCGGAGGTGGAGTATGAAGTGTCGGGCATACTGGCGTCCAAATGGCGCAGGGGGAAGCTGTGGTACCTGGTTGCGTGGAAAGGCTATGGCCCGGAGGAGCAATCATGGGAACCGGCTGTAGGGGTTCATGCTCCGCGCTTGGTCTCCTTGTTCCATAGGCGTTTTCCTGCCAGCGCTGGCCCCGTGGGGAGCCGCTGAGAGGGAGGATGTACTGTCAAGAATTCCTGTCATGCGAGGGGAGGAAAACGGTAACCAGCGAAAACAGACTACATCTCCCAGGATGCTTAGCGGTTGAGAGGTTATGTAAACAGGAGAGCCGTTACATAACTCAAGGAAAACACGCCCTTATGTAAACAGGAGAGCTGTTACATAACTCAAGGAAAACACGCCCTTATGTAAACAGGAGAGCTGTTACATAACTCAAGGAAAACACGCCCTTATGTAAACAGGAGAGCTGTTACATAACTCAAGGAAAACACGCCCTTATGTAAACAGGAGAGCTGTTACATAACTCAAGGAAAACACGCCCTATAAAGGGAGGAACCTGGAGGTACAACGCTGTCGGATATTGTGTTTACACCGACGTACCTGCTTCGTGAAGAGCAGCGTTCCGGAGTGGTGCTCCAGTAAGGCAAGAACGGAGGTAGGTCGAGTCGTTACTCCCTGGGCCGTGTCTTGCCCCATCGTCACCTGTGAAGGACCCGGAAGCTCTTCCGGTCAACCATTGAGCTTTGCTTTTTGACTCGGCTGAGTCAAGGCGCAGTGGCGCTTATGCTGGTTGGAGTCGTAACTCCCAGCCCGACCAGAGATACAGGGACTGCCAGCTGTAACGCACACCAGGAGGTGTTTGCCGCGTTACAGACTCGGAAGTCCACAGGATCGATCGAGCGGCTGCTCTCGGTTCAGTCTTCTTGCTTTTGATTGGGGTATCGGTGACGCATCACCAGGAGGTGACTCCGCGTCCCGGTGCAGTCTGAGGAAGAGGTTGAGCGGCTGCTCCCTTCAGGTAGAGACCCCGGCTGGGTGTTTCCCTGACTCCTCGATTCTCCCCAACACTCTTCGTGCCCCTCACAGCCTACCGATTGGCATTGTCGGCCATTTCATTTCTGCCCTCTGTTGGCATACGCCGGGATCGGCGTATATGCAGAGGACGGTTAGGACCATCCGTGCTGTGGGCTGGTAACGTACTTAGCCTGGAGGATTCCAGTGACTATAACTTTTGTTTACTCTTTGTATTATTTGTGCCTTCATTAAAATAACTAACCCTTCACAAGTGGTTGCGTCCTCATTATCGTGTCTGTTAAACGATCCTGAGACGTTCAGGGCGTTACAGGAACACAGTTATTCGACAAGTGCTCCCAAGCAAACAAATCATAAGGAGCTTCATAACTTTCCACTTTGCTGACCTTTACCCAACCATCCATGGCTCTGCAAAAAAATGACACATATTCAACCCACGTTGTACCAGGCAATTTCTTACATTCTCTAAAGGCTTGTCTGTACTTTTCTGGGGTTAGGCCATACCTCAACATTAAAGCATCTTTCATATGAGTATACGACATCCTATCCTCCATAGGATTATCTAACAGGGTATCTCTCCCCTCATTCACGAAGCGACCCCACAACCCCCTTCCCCAATCTTTCTCAGGGACCCGGTGGGCCAACAATGCTAACTCATACGCTTTAAACCATTGGCCAATATCTTCATTCTTATGATAATCTTTGATCACATCTTTGGGAAAATAAAACCTACTTTCTGCAGGCACAGATGGGATGCTGCCACCAGAGGGATTCAATTCTAAACTCTCACCTTGGAGCTCCATCTCCCTCACCATTTTCTCACGTTCAAAAGCTAACTTTTCTCTTTCGAACTCCAACCTTTTGATCTCCATATCAGCTTCTCTCCTTCCACTTGCATTCTCTATCTCCAACTGCCCATCTATCTTATGTTTTGCCATTTCCATGTTGTATGCTCGTTCCTTCGCCCTTTGTTCTCTTTCTTCAGGAGAAAGACCTTTGGAGGAAACACTGCTACCGGGAGGAGACACGGGCCCATTCACTGGCACCTCCTCCTCCCCTTCCACTGGCGGTACCACCACCGTATCAGTGGGATCTCGGGCCTCTAACCAGGCCTCCAAGGCTTTCAGATATTCCTCCTTTTTTGAGAGGCCTGTGGTAGGATCTTTAAACTGCTTTCAAAAGTGTTGCAGCTGCTTCTTCCCGTATTTCTTTATCTTCTCCCTATCAAACTCCTCCCCAACGACAACAGGGGTAGTGACTCTGGCATCACTCATGGTCAAAACTGGCAGTGTTCAAACAAGCTTGGAAAAGCGGAGAACAAAAAAATAGAATATCCTATCCAAAAAATAGATTGTGGCTGCGCTATGGTCTGCTTTCACTATGTAGCGTACACTAATCACTGCACATGGGTCATAAATGCAAAGTTCAAATCCCACCGCTGCCACCAATGTTAGACTCGGCGGTCCCTAGTTGGCAGAGGTATACACTTCTGACAAATAGGGACTCACCTCCTCTAGTCAGGGCAAGGGGATCACACACTTAGATAACCCCTGCTCACCCCGTCGGTAGCTTGGCAAAGCAGATAGGCTTATCTCAGAGGCAGTGCGTTAAGCATTTATGACCACATACAGTAATAAAGTGAAGACACTACAAATGGACACGACACCGTAGTATTATAAAAATACGAATGCTTATATAAGGCTTAGCACAAGACAAAATAACTACAAAAATATACCACAATCTTAATAAATACTTTTGGAAGGAAAAATAATAGTTCGAGCGTAGTTTCTTCTTAGCACAAAGTCTTTAGTAACAAAAGCAACTCTTCTTCTTTAGATCACAGTTCTTGGCTACAATGTAACCCACACGGGAGTCACACTACGTTGAGGCAAAGTTAATCCAAAGGTTCGGCGTCGACCGCGAGGAGCGCTACGTCGAGCCCGGAGTCACACGGACGCCAACAACACAGTACCTTGGAAAAGTGAAGCACATGATGCTCTGCGGCGTCGATCAGGCCTCGGAGTCGGGGCGATCTGCAGCGGCGTCGACAGATGTCAGGCAGGAGCAGCACTCACGAGGTGAAGCAGGATACGGTGGCGTCGTCGATGTCGATGATGATGTTGCAAGAGTGAGTAGCGCTCACGGCATCGAGAGGGCTCGGGGCGAGGCGTCGGCAGCGGCTCCGCTACTAGCATCAATTGGGCCCAGCGGTTGGCATCAAAGATGCGGGACACGGGAGCTGCACTCACGATGTCGAGCTGGATTCGGCGGAGTCCGTCGGCGTCGGGATTGCTCGATTTCTTCAGAGGTGCTGGACTTTCAGGTTCCAGCAACAAGCACTTTTAGCAAATGGTGAAGTCCTTTAGCCCTGTGACTTCAACAGGAGGCTGGCACTCTTCCAGCCCTTGGAGATTTCCTCGGCAAAGTTCGAGAGTACAAACTTAGTTCCTCTCTCCTGGTTCCTTGGCAAAAATAAAGAAGTGCCTGCAGGATTCCCCCCAGCAAACAGCACTCTGGCAGAAGAGGTAGGCAAGTCCTTGGATCAGCAGGCTTCTTGTCCTTGGTTCAGGGTTCCTTGTCAGAATTGATCTGAAGTCTTGGTTCAGGGGTCCTTCTCTTATACCCCGTTTCGGCTTTGATCCCTTTGTCCATGCAGTGGAACTCCCCCTCATCCCGGGTCTGTTGTGGGTGTAGCCAGGCAGAGGCACCTGGCCTATTCACGGTGCAGGGCTGGGCCCTCAGACGCCCAGCAGGAGGTGGAGCCAGTATTGTCACTGGCAGGAGCAGAGCTATCCGTCGCTCGGCAGGAGGTGGAGCCAGCATTGTATCGGGCAGGGCCGGCTATCAAGAGCTACTCTTCCCCTACTCTCAATGCAGATGTACCACTCACCCCACACTGACTCATTCACAACCCTGGAGCCACCCAACCCCTGTCATACACACACCAAACCAGCAGAAACCAGAAATAGTTAGACAAGAAAATAGTCACTTTCTAAAAGTGCTATTTTCAAACCCAGAGTCCAAAAACCATCCACCCAAACGGATGCGTTATTAAACCCTGAGTTCAGGGATACCAAACTCGACATTGCACCATGTTCCCTGAGCCAGCTAGGATCATGCCATTAATAATCCCGGCGGCCCATTCTAACTAATGGAGAGCAGGCGACCTTACGATAGTGAAGTACGAATATGGCGGTAGTTCACTATTAGGACATGCCAACTTTGTCAGGCTTGTCCTACCTTATACTTACAATGCACCCTGCCCTCGGACCTACCATAGGGGTGACTAATATGAAGTTAAGGGAAGGTTTGGGGACTAGCAAGTAAGTGTACTCGCGCAGTCTGCGTGACAGTACCAGGCTGCACGTAGGTCTAGCAATGGCAGACCTCAGACATACTTTTACTAGGCCGCTCGTGTGGGTGGCACAACACGTGCTGCAAGCCCAGTAGCAACATTTGTATTTACAAGCCCCAGCACTCCTCGTGCACTAGACTAGGGACTGACAGTAAACCAAATAAGCCAAACATGGAATTCAATCTATACAGTAATTTAACATAGGGAGCACTTGCACCGCGGCACTGATCAGCAGTGGCAGAGTGCCCACAGCGATATACCAGCAAAAACATTGTAAATAGAGGAGGTAAACAGAAAAAATGGAGGAGAGACTCAGGCCAATGATGTCAGGTCTAACAGTCACTATTTGCCGACAGTTGTTCCTCTCAAAGGGGATTTGCAAACGTTACCACAGAATGTATTCCATTCTGCCCATACCCGGGCCCATTTTTTGGGACATCCCCGGTGGATATAGACTGACTTCTCAGTTATTATTGTGCCGTCCACATCGCAGCACCACTATCGATGAGTCATTCTTGAACCCCAGTGCTGTGCTATATTGCGCTTTGCCAATGCCATTCCCAGTGCCACCCCAGTCTTGAGCCGCGTGATTGAGATCGGTGGGTTCCCAAATGTTGAGCAGACATCTCTTTGGTTCCAGTTGGACCTCTACTCTAGTCACTTGTGAAATCGTGTGCATGATGGCCTCCCAAAAGAGTGTAATTGCCACGCATTCCCAAATTGTGGGCCAAAAGGTACCTAGTGCACCGCATTATCTGTGGCAGAGTGGAGTATACGACCGGCCTAATTCATGTAGCAGGATTCCTGTGTAGTAGGTGCGATGAAAGATTGTCAATTCTATTAGTTTTAGTGTAGAAGGTATTGCTACTTCTCTCGGGGACCCAAGGGCTTCCTGCCAGTCCTCCTCATCCAAGTCTCCTACCTCTGCCTCCCATCACTCCTTAAGAGTTGTCGTGGGGTCCGGCTGATTGTTGAATATTTTCCCGATTTGTTAAGTAGATGGTTTTTTGCTTAAGTTATCTGTTACAAGTCTGTCCTCTAGCAGTGAAACCTCTGGGAGTTGCGTGTTAGTTGGACTTACTGCCATGAGCGCATGCTTACTTGTGTATAGCTGAAGGTTTCTGCCTGTGCCAACCTGTAAGTGGATGGCAGCTTGGCTAATTGGACAACCCCACCTTTTTTCCATAGGTCTCCCGCCCTGGAGATGCCTATCAGGTCCCATTGTTGGAACCCCTTGGAGCTTTGCAGCTTCCCCAATTTTAGGGTGTCCCACAGTTGAGTAGGTTGTGTAAAAACCCCTCCCTAACCTAATGCCCACTGTGCCACGTGCCAGACATGTATTTTGTTTACTGTGTGTCCTCTGTTAACCATCTTCCTGGATCTATTATATAGTACCCCCATGATCCCTTCTGCTTCTACCATATGTCTATCCATACGGAATGCTGGGTCGTCCTGCGATGCGTGAAGCCATTGATTTATCACAATGAACTGTGACGCCCAGTAGTACATTTGTATATTAGGGTGGGCGATACACCAGTCACACCAACCTTTCCCTAGTTTCTTCATGGCCATACGGGCAGACCTCCCGTCCCATAGCTGTTAGGTAATAGTCCACCTGCGAGTCCAGTGGCCCTCATAAATCTCTTTGCTGTTCCTTAGTTAGAGATCTTACCCTTTCCTTCTTTTTTTTTTGCTTCTGTCTTGTGTGTTTGGGTGTGACAGCGTTGCAGGGTATAAAAGACGCTGCTACTATCGATACAGCGCTTGGTTTCTATCCCGGTCCTGTGACTTGGAAGGTCTTTGCCCTGACGTCTTCCGGATGTCCTGATCTTCTGGTTTGCCTGTGCCTGACTTCCGGATTTTGGTTCTTGTTTAGAAGCAGCACGGAGATCGCCTTGCCGGCTCACTGAACTTTGCTGTTTCCTGATTATTGACTTCCTCATGGACGGATTGGATTTCCCTCTTGATCATGCAAGTACTCTTTGCCTCCGAACCTCGTACTATGAAATCTGTGATTATTAAGTCCCGTTTTTTGAGTGTCTTGTAATTACGGACATTGTTTCTTTTATTAGCGGTTGGGGCTCCAACTGCCAGAGGACTAGTTTTGATATGGTTAATAAGCGGCTGCTTATCAAGTCAAGAAGTGCACTTTTCCGGTTAAGGTTTTTTTTTATTCCACTGGGTAGTGTTTTTTTTCCCTTTTACTCCTTCTTTTGCTTTTCTTGGGGAACAAACAGGAGTGGAGTTTCCTCCTTGTTTAATCTAAAGAAAATTTTCTTTTCCTGAACTGTGCCTTTTCAAGGTTTTGGCTAGTGCTTCGGAAATTATACATGAAGACTAAATTTGGATGTTTACTAAGAGCCTGGGCCCTTAGACAAAGGGTATGAACATTTATGTGTTTGTTGTAATGCTGGTACACTCATACGTGTATGGATATGAATGCATGGGTATAACGCTCTCCCTGTTCTTTCTCCCCTCACTTCAATAGATCGCTGGGGTCCATCAGTCCTGGGGAGAAACATTGTGTCTATAAAGCCATATCCTTCATGTTTCCCCACCCTCTTCTGTGACATTCGTTTGCTGCCACTGTGTTCTTATATAGCAGTGCTGGTGGCGGGTTTTGCAGAGGAGGAGTGGGATTATCATCGCTCCTCCAGTATTGGTGTGCCGAGGTTGGGTTACCGGACAATAGCAGTTTGGCTACCTCAGTGTTTATTATTGTAAAATAGGGTGGGGCAAACCAGGAATGGGGCATGTTTGGTAGGAAATATAAGGATCTGGGAAGTGCCATCATCTTGAAGAGGGTCCCTCTACCCAGTAGACTGAGCAGTAACGAGCTTCGGTGTTTGATATCTCGGCTAAACCTTGCCAGGGGCTTCATAAGGTTTTCTTTAGTGAAGTGCGTGGCCTGAGGTGTGACATATATGCTGATATATTTGAATCCCTGTTCTGCAATCTGGATTTCGCAGTTGCACAGCAGTCTGGGCTGGGGGCCGTGTTGGATGTAGAGAAATGATTTTGCCCAGTTTATAGTATAGCCTGAGTCCCTGCTATATGCTGCACAGATGTCTAGCAGGCGGTGGATAGAGCGTGATGGGACGTCAGAAATAGCAATACATCATCTGCATATAGTGAGATGCGGTCCTCCCATCCCATGGTCCATTTCAGCCCTCGGATGACCGGGTTCTGTTGTATCCATGGCGCCAGTGGATCCAGTACTATCACAAATAAGAGTGGGGAAAGTGGGCAGCCTTGTCTCATCCCTCTACCAAGAGGGAAATCCATTGAGATGCGGCGTTTGGCCACAACTTGCACCAGGGGTTTATTGTACAGCAGGCGCACCCGTTTGCAGAATTTGGGGCAGAAGCCCATATGCCGGAGGACTGCGAAGAGGAAGGGCCATTTGACCATGTCGAATGCCATGTGCGCAGCTAGGGAAAGAAAATGGTGTCTTCCACAATAGTGGACCAGCGCCATGACACCTTGGAGCCTCCGGAGATTCAGGTCCATGCTACGGTTTGGCATAAAGCCAGACTGATCCTGGTGAATCACTGTTGTAAGATATGGTTGCAATCTCATTGCGAGTGTTTTAGCTAGTATTTTCGCTTCTGTATTTATTAGGGATATAGGCCTATAAGAAATGCATTCCTACGGTGGTTTGCCCGTCTTATGAATCCCCACTATTGTTGCTAGGCGCTGATCTCTGGGCATTTTTTGGCTTGTCTTGTACATGTTAAGTAGGTGCAGTGTAAGTTGGGTTGCTGCTCTTTTGTAAAATACCACCGGGATGCCATTAGGTCCCAGGGCTTTTCCCGTATGTGGTGCACCTATGGCTAAGGTGAACTCATCTGGAGACAAATCTGCATCAAGCGCTAGGGCAGCATCCTGAGATAGTGTTGGCATATGGATGTCTTTCAGGAAGGCTAGATTGTCTTCTATTGTGTTTTTGGCTGTGGGCATATATATAGTTCTGTAATGTGAGGCCAGTGTATCAACCTGAGGTCATAGCCCCAGTGTCTAACCGGAGCAGGGCTATCCATTGGCTAGCTCGGTCCTTTTTATCTAACCAGGCGAGAAGCTTACCTGCTTTGTCGCCCAGTTCGTAAACAGTATGTTGCGTGGTTGTGAGCTTGGGTTTCACTTCCTCCTGTGGAAATGCTTTATATTCCTACTGTGCTAAATTTAACCTATGTGTTGTGTAGTCATTGATATCTAGTGCATGATCCGGCTCCACCTCGGCTGCTCACTGTTCTAATGTTTCAATCTGTTGTTTTTGTGACTTTTTATGCCCGGCAACTAGTGAGATTGCGTGACCTCGTAGTACCATTTTATACGCCTCCCACAACGTCAATGGGGAGGATACTGAGTTTTCATTTTCGGCTAATAATTGCTTTGTGGCTGTGAGCAGACCCTTTCCTCTCTTTCGGTTTTCCAGGAACCCTGGGTATAGAGGGAACAGTCGCGTAGAGATGTAGTTTGGGATGTGTATGCAGTGTGCACTGGTGAATGGTCAGAGATGCCCCGTGGTAAGTGTTGGATCCCTGAAATCCTTTCCAGCCCTGTTGCTAACGTGAATATGTAGTCTATTATTGAAAGACTATTGTGCACCCCGAGTGGAAGGTATACTGTCGGTCCTGTGGGTGTTTAGCTCTCCAAACACAACAAGACCAACAGCATCTATAAAGTCCACTAATTTGAGGTTTGCACTACTAGTGTCTCTAGGGAGTTGCCTATCTATGGACGCGTCCATTGTGGCATTGAAGTCTCCACCTATAATGATTTCTCCTTGCGGTAAAGATCATAAGAATTTTCCTGGTGCTGGGAAGGTTATTCGATGCAGTGTTGGTTGGATATAAACTGAGACCAGGTTATACGGCCGCTCCTCCCATTGACATGCTAGCGCAGCAAACCACCCTTTGTCATCTGTCCAAGATCCCAGTGATTATCAGGGGGAAAATGTATTAACCAGGATTCCCACACCCTAGAACCTGAGGTAAATTCATAGTGTACTGCTATTTTGTATCCCCATTCATCCAGGGTCTTACAGGCCGAGCCTGTCAAATGTGACTCTTATATCAGTGCTATCGCTGGACCTCTGAGTTTAATGTATTGGAGGACCAGCCCCTCTTAATCTTGTCACCCTGTCCATTACATTCCACGACAGCACGGTAAAAAGAGAAGGAAGCCCCCTGGGGTTCAGGGAAAGGTTATCTGCAGTGTCAAGTATTGTGTTTTTATCTAGGAACCAGAATCAATATTACCATTTTATGCCCTTGTACGGCTATAATCTATAATATCCCTATAATGGCATAAGAATCAGATCCATATTTCAGTAAATCGCCCTTGCAGTCCAAGGCACGGCAAAGGCCACTTCCTTAGATTCCTAGAAAGCACAACGAGTTCTTTCAACAGACCAAACCTCCAGCAACCTGGGAAATCCCCACTTGCTTTGTTTTGATTTGTAATAGAACTCCTGCAAGCACTGTAAGAACGGCCTGTTCTTAGTGACATCTTTATTGACGTCTTATGTCCAAACCTTACGTCAAACTCGGCACCTGCAGGTATAAATATACCAACGTTGCCTTAAGCAAACACATGGTGGTGGTTTTTGAGCAGAGCAGCTAATCTACTTGCCAAGACGCGCTGAGAAAGACGCTGTCTTTTCTTCTGTCAGGGAAAATCCAGCTCCGGCGTTTCCAGCCTACCCTTGCGGGTGACTGGGATATCGAGTCCTGAGAGAGAGATACCAGACCTCCTACATTCTATTCCCAAGGTACAGTGCTGACTAAACCCTTAGAGAGAATTCTTGAGTCAGATTCTTGGCAAAACCAACTTAACTTAAACTGCTACTTCCTTACTCCTTCCCACGTATTAGGCTTAGGTCAGGTACACCGGGGTAGGCGTATTTTAGAAGCACCAGTTGAGCACGTTAGCCTATGTATATATGTATGTATATATTTTATCCATTTTATCCATTTTAAAGTGTCTTATGGCTAAGAAACCATATCAATGCTTTTACAGTATTATTTCATAATACTCCTTTTACTGTACGTACTTTACTTTATATTAAGTATTGCAATTGTGGCAATTCATTTCATGTGAAATAGCTGTCTATTGATTTCACACAACTCTAGAGATTTACTCTTATTCTGAGGGAGCAAAGTTGTCATGTTTATGCGGTTGTCGGAAGCTGAATCCCTTCTTGTCTGAGCCAGGGAAGCTGATCCCTTCCTATTCATTCAAGAAAGTTTCCAGTGACCTCAGAGCTAGCTTGCGCAAACCTAAATTAAGTCTACCATAGTCAGTAGAGACCTAGAAGACCTCAATCCTACGTCTACACTGCTGTTTATGTTATTCCAATGCGCAGAGCCTATTGGGAAAATAGGAACTACACTACATGGTGCCCAACATTTGGTAAGGCGATAAAACTAACGCAAGACGTTAGAGTAACTCAGTCGTGCTTTTTCACGCAGACCCTTTTTCCCGTAAATACTCCAATAGACGTCTGGAGTAGGTGAAAGGTTAAAATCCACCGGAACTTAGTAGGAAGAGATTCCTACGTAGAGTTTTTGGTTTAGTCAACGTTGAAGGATAGAGTGTTCCAAAATATTGTACACCTAATCTTTTGTCTCCTTGAAACTTGATCTGCAACAAAAAGACCTTTCTGCCAGTAAAAATGCCAGAGAGTGTAGACGAAAGGGAAGCAGCTAGACTAGCAGCCCAACTAAAGGATGATGACACGATTCTCCTACAGAATGACCGGAATGCTATCCTCATTCCGGTCAACATAAGAAAAACTATAACTTTTAAACTTATAGAAAATGGACTGACATCACGAGGTGGTACAGTCATTTTCGTTATAGAGGCACACGAATATCGGCAGACAGAGGTATTCTATTCATGGATAAACTTTCCAGCGGCAAACGCTACAACACACAAATTCCACTATTACAAAATAGAGGAACCTCCTGATGAATACACTCCTTTCGAGGATGTGGAAATTCCACTAAATTACCAAGAGCACCTGCTCTGGTTTAAAGGCGCCTTAAAACATAATGATCACACCACCAGGCTCGGTCCACTAGGTAGACCAGGAGCAATGTGGCCGGTTCTAGCCAGCTACACACCACATCCAGACATCGAAAAAATGTCAGACAAGGAACTTTTAGCCCAGCTAAAATTACTAATTAAAATTCACAGACAGTTAGTCCAATATGTAATGCAGACTGCAACAGTCCAACCAGCTGTTAACATTCCACAGCTGACCCCTCATCAGGGGAACACAAATAAAATTACACCACAGAACATACAATCATGTCTTGGTAAAACACCCGCAAAACGGGAACAAATTCCATTCTGGCTAGCACAGAAAATAACTCAAATAGAGGCAGTATTCCCAAATACTACCCCTAGTGAGAAACACAGAATTCTGACTATCTGCCTTCCAATGGGGGTCGCGCCACATGTGGAGGACTGTGACACTTGGGGCGCAGTCTTTGCTTCCATTTACACAAAAACACATGGTGTTCCGTCTCTGGCGGTAATACCAGATGTGCTAAGACAAATTCAAAGTGAATACGGTCCAGAACCTGCTTTAACTCTTGGTATGAAATTACTGAGAGACTTCAAGCAGGTCTCAGCTATATTATTAGCCAACATAAAAGGAGAAGCAGCATCTGTGGCGTTCCGCCAGAAATGGAAAGAAACAGATATAGCAGACCAACCAATTGAACTCGCCAGAATCATAGAAAAATCCTATGAAGAACTAGGTAGAGATAGTTTGGGTGGGAAACCGGTAAAACCCCAACTACTTGAAAATCCTGAAAAGATTTTTATTAAAAATAATCTAAACACTCCAAAAAAGAGCTGGAATGGAAATAAACAATCCACTCCCAAAGAAAAAAGATTCCAGTCCAGAGGAAGGTCTCCTCAGCGGAGGGAAAGAACTCCGAACCGAGAACACCAGTCTCCCCAAAGGGAGCCCTCTGAGAAAAGATACAACCTTAGAAATAGGTATAATTTGGAAAAGCCTGATAGACATCAAAATATTGATACACGTCCCTCTCGATCTTTTTCGCAGAA
Organism: Lissotriton vulgaris; assembly: GCF_964263255.1. NCBI lineage: Eukaryota > Metazoa > Chordata > Amphibia > Caudata > Salamandridae > Lissotriton > Lissotriton vulgaris. The sequence continues at coordinate 306,550,892 of NC_141696.1, forward strand.
ATCGGAAAGAAGGGGACGGTCAGAACACAGGGAAGAGCATGTCAAGTCCAAAGACAAGGAACCTGCTCAAAGTAAAAAATTACAATTTCCAAGAAAGAAGGTAGCCAGTATTAAAATAATCGAACATGCAGAGGATACTGAGGACACAGCTGAAAAACGGAGAGTGGGCACTGACAATGCTAGATAGCGCAGCAGAAGTCACCATAGCTCGCAAGATCCTGATGAATCATCTGGAGACAGTGGACACAAATTAATACATTCAGGTGGAAACTGCAGGTACCAGAGTTAGCGAACCACATAAAATATACGAAATAACATTGCGTATAGAGGGAGATAAGACTAGGAAGGTAAGGGGTCTGTTTTGGGATAACCTCTCAAAAGGCTATGACATCTTATTAGCTGAAAAAGACTGCCCACCAGAGTTTGTCAGGGAGTGCCCTCATGGCGAAGAAATAATTATGCCTGCCTTCTCAAATCATATTCCAATACATAGAAAATACAAATATGCCAGAAAATGGGCAGTAGCTCAAGCACCTGCACTATATAAGAATCATGTAGGATGGGATGAGGACTCTCCTCCTCACAAAATCCAGTTAAAAAGTCAGCCGACTGCACAAAGACAGTACCCAATTAAGCAAGAAGCGAAAAACAGGTCATGGAGATCTTAGATCAACTTGAATACCAAGGGGTGATTGAAACATGCACCTCTTAAATGAACAATCCTTTGTTTCCTGTCTCCAATAAGCATGGGCGAATTTTGCGAATCTGGCGTTCGCGAATTTAGCGAATTTGCGAACTCGCAATCCGCAAAATCCGCGAATTCCCGCGAATTTGCTGATTTTTTTTTCGTGTTCGCAAGTGTTTCTACCAGTTCGCGAGGATTTGGTAGTAGTTCGCAATTGCGAACTTACTTGTCGGCTCGCAACGGTCGCGACTGTGTTGTTTCTACGTCTGGTTCATCATCACAGCCTCCCAGCACCCTCTGTTTCACCATTGCCACCCTCTCTTTGACCCATGCCACCCTCTGTTACATCAATGCCACCCTCTGGTTCATCATCACTGTAGAAGATGGGGGGGAAAAGCAAGCACACCTGCCCTGCTTCAACTGACATGAATTAATTTGGGGTTAGTTTATTAACAACACCTGCCCTGCCCCAACTGACAACAATGAATTAGGGGCTAATTAATGTGCCACTGAATTTGAAGTTCCAGCCTGGCACCTGCTTGTCTGCTCCCTTAGCTGTAAATCAGGACCTTTGTGGCATACAGTTACGGTCATAGCACGGTCACACAATTGTTGCAAGCAGGCAACCGAATTCTGGAGGGCCCCCTCAGGAAGCACAACAGGGAATCGTTACAAATCATGAGATTGACCTTTTGCACCTGCTCATTTGTTTTTCTTTTGCAAAAATCGTTTTTCGGTAATTTCGCGCTATTTGCGAGGCTCGGCGTCGTGCGAAACCGACTGCGGAAGCCGCCAATTCGTGCGAATGAGCTTTATATTTTTTTGCAGCGTGTTATTTCGCGAGTTTTTTTGCAGTATTCGCGAGCCGCTTGCAGCGCAACACGCGAATTTACCCCAAGGTCGAGTACGGGCGCGGCCATTTTGTTTGCGTGACGTATTTCCGTTTCCGCCCGCTATGTATAATCTCGCGAGGTAAGCGCATTGCGAGTACAAGTTTGCACAAGATCGCGAGGAAAATTGCGTGCGAACTTACTTTCGCGCTCGTGAACGGGCGGCCATCTTGTTTTTCGTTCATTTCCTGTGTCTGGGCATGGTGTTTATCCTCTTGCTATCTTTGCCATCCTTTGCTTGTTTTCAGTTTTTTTTCGAACGAATTTGCTTCTTATCTATCCCTCTCTTTTCCTAGCTGTATATTTTTGTCTTATCTGCTATTTTTGTTTACTTTTAAACTACTTTTTAAACTCTTTTCTTTTCTTCTTCCCTATCCTATTCCTTCTTAATTTTCTACTTCCTACCTTACCTGCCCAGACCATGGTGAAGCCAGGCGCCGTGAAGCTACCCAGGCACTTGAGGGACGCAGCGGCGGCGAGGAGGAGGAGTCCTGGACCCCGTGCCAGGACAGCATGCGGGCGATTGAGGGGGGAGCAGGTGACACGACGGGAGATCTTCAGCCCGGAGGAAGTGGGCGCGCTGGTCTACTTCGTCCAGCGCCGCCTGCCCAGGACCATCGCGGGAGGCGGCAGGATCGCGGCCGGCGGCTACAACATCCGGGAGCGCCGGAAGCGGTGGCAGAAGGTGTGCTGGGCCATGTCCCAACTCTCCGGGGTCCAGCGCACCTACAGCCAGGTCACCCACCGCTGGACGGACGTCCTGGACAGGGAGCGCGACCTGCTGGACCAGCTTGGCTTGGAGATCCCCGGGCTTGGTGAGTAGTAGTAGCTATTTCATCACTCACTACTATGTTTTCTCCTGCTCTGTGTTGTTGTATTGCAAATATTTGTTTTTTACATGGAGCAAGCCAATAATGCTGCTGACGATTACATTGTAGTTAAATTATATTTCAAAATCTTCTGTGCATTTCAGGTGCACTGCTCTCCTTCTCAGTGGCGTTGCTACTATGCTTATTTGTTTTCTATTTTGCGGTCTCATTGGCCTGAGTAGCAATTATGTATGAGTGTACTTTACAGAACTGCGTAATGCTAGACACTAGGGGGCAGATTACATTTACAAGCCCCTTGCGCCACGTTTACGTTGCCTTGCGTGACGCAACAGCGGCGTAAACGTGGCACATCCCTGCGAGTCATTTACAGCGTGAAGCATCTAGGGAGATGCGTCACGTTATAAAGCCATGGCCCTGCGCCACAATGTGTGTGTTCCTAGTATGCAGGGTGGGCGGTCCTGCGGCTGTGCGCCTCGCAAAAGTGCCTGCGTGAAATCTACAAGATTTAACGCAGGCACTTCTGCGACGCTGCTACGTCAATTCAATTCCTTATGCCTGCTTGAAGCAGGCGTAAGGACTGACACAGCATGTTAAGTATTGGGTGGCCCTGAGCATTACTGGAGTTGCATTGCGTTGGCGACATGACTCCAGCGATGCGCCGCTCTTACGTGACGAGATGTGTCACGCAAGTGCCTACCCTTGCGCCAGGGCGCGCCGCATTGTAAATGAGGCGCATCTGCCGTGTCACAAGAGTAGTTTTGCGTGACGCATTTGATCTTGCGCATCTCTGGAGATGCGCCAGAACGCGTAAGTAAGTATGCCCCTAAGGGGCAGAATTGCAATTACCGTCGCATCCCTGCAAAGTAGCAGGGATGCGCCAGTAATTGTGCGGCCCGCTACCACCACCAAACATGGTGCGCCGTATTTGCAATGCGGCGCACCATGGGCCCAAAACGTCACCGAAGCTTTACTGCTGGAGTTGCGTCGCAACGATGGCGCAGCTCCAGCAATGCTCTGGGGTACCCTATCTCCCCAATGCTGGGTCAAGCCGTACGTCTGCTTCAAGCAGGTGCAGGGTTTGTGTGACGCATCATTGTCCTAAAGGTGACTGATTGAAATTTTGTAGATTTCCCTCAGCCACTTTTAGGATGTGTTCCAGCGCAGGAATGCCCTCCCTTGCGCCGGAACGCCCCCTGATGGCGCAGGGCTTTATAACGGGATGCATCTCCCAAATGCGTCACGTTGTTATAATATTATACGCCGCACCATGGCGCCTCTTTTGTTTAGCTGCTGCGTCACAAAAGTCACGCAAGAACGGAGCAAAAGAGCCGCAAGTGGCTTAAATCTGCCCCTTCCTTTGTACCCCTGACAATAAGAAAAATAGTGGCGGTGGATTGATAGTTTGACTATTTAAATGACTGGTTATGTAGCAGGCAACTGTTAGTGTTGTCACTGATCTGACTGAAATCACAATGGAGTTTGTCTGTCACTTTGCGTCTTGCCTGCGGACTGCTGCCTGCCAGTCCTAGGTGAACCTTTCAGTACTTTGTTTAGTGAGTTACGCGACTTTCGAAGTCGCAGGTCCGCAAATCAATGAAAACTAACCTTAATCAATATAATTTCGCGGAAATATTTTGTTATTGTTGTTTTGAAATGTTTGATTTGGTTGACATTGACAAGCAACAATCATCCATGTTTTCTGTTCTTTCTTTCATGTTGTACGTCAGCTCCCCCCAGGGGCGAGGGGACACAGGAGCAGCAGGCGGCGGATGCTGTCGAACAGGGCCAGGATCGGGCAGGCGAGGGCTCCTTTGCTGGCCCCAGTAAGTTTTTATTTTAGACTAGTACCTATTTTTCCTAGCGTTCCTCATTTGATTTTTTCAAAATCGTCTTTGATCTTCTTGTAGACTGTATCTAAATTCTTATCCTGCCTCTACTATGACTCCCTGTGGTATTACTAGATTATTCTTATTAGTCTGTCTGTGTAGCTAACTAAGATTGCACGGTTGGCGAAACTCCCATTCTAGTCAGCAATAGCTCTATCAACTTAGTGCAGTGCAGTCCTCTGGGATTGTCCATAATGTCTTTTGAAGTGTTCTATTTGCTTTGAAAATTCCCAACTATAAAATGTGAATGACCACCAAGAAAGAATAAGATACTACCTTTTGGTTTGGATAGGAGGACAATCCATACCACTACTGTTGAGGGGACAATTCTTCTGCAGAAACAGAACTATGGACAATAAATAGTGCATTGCTTATCAATTATAATAGGCACTGTTAGAGTTCCACATACCTCTGTGATAACAGACTTTGAACCCCCAATGTCCTTACTGACTGACTACATAGTGTGGCACAGTCATTTACCTCCCGAATTCATCGATGATTGATCCCCAATCATGATTATCCAACGTAGCTCAAGAGTACGGACTCGGAGTCAGAGTCAAGAAGTGTCAGAGGCACGGACTCATGCTTGCAAAAATTGCAAAACCTTTCGCTCAGTCACTCTAGTCTGGACCAAAAAACACAGAGTCTATTTAAGATTAAAAGCTTTATTAAAAGTAAACACATTTATTAAAATGAAGTCATAATAAAAAAACTAAACGTTTAACTGAGAATGGAAAAGTGGTTAGTGCTGAAGATTAATTGGAGACATTTCTTGTGGTCGGGCCGAGCTCTCACCTGGTTTCAACTTGATCTTGTTGTTAGAAGTCCATCTTCTGTCTGTGTGGAGAAAAATGGTGCGTGTTAAAAATCCAGCCTTCATCAGTTGTGCCAAAAAGTGCAGCAAGACAACACCCTTCCCTGGAAAAAGGGACATTTTTTTTTTACTTTCGAGTAGACAGTCACAAATTACATTGTTTTCACATGTCTTCATTCCTAGACCAAATACTAGTGAGTGGTTTATTCTAACATTCTTAAATGTACTTTGTAGGTGGAACATCTGGTGGCGGGGCCAGCGTGGAGGTGGTGGTGCTCGACACGGAGGCGGAGGGCAATTCTTCAGGGGAGGAGGCGGCGGCTCCAGTGCCGGCTGTGAGAGTTGAGACGGTGGTGGTGGCGGGCAGGGGTAAGCTCTTATATATTCCTTACTTATTGAGATTGAAGACGTGGCTGGGAAGGAAAGAATATGAGATGCATGGCTGGGTGAATGATGAAGCAATGATTGGTGGAAGGACAACAGCCTGGGTGGGTGACACAGAAACTGTATGTGTCCATAATATACCTGGATCATGCTACTATCTGACTCTTAGATAGCATATATGTATCTAGAGCAGGGGTACTCATAGTACGGCCCGCGGGCCGGTGGCGGCCCGGCAAGCCTTCCTTGGCGGTGCGCAGACCTTGCAGACAATCACTGCTCCCCCGGCCCCCACAGAGCAGAGGCTTTGTTGTATTTCACCTGTTAGCGCCCCTGCATCTCCACTCTGACAATCACTGCTCCCCCGGCCCCCACAGAGCAGAGTGGAGATGCAGGGCCACAAAGAGGTGAAATAGAACAAAGCCTCTGCTCTGTGGGGCCAGGCAAGCAGTGATTGTCAGGGTGGAGATGCAGGGGCACTACAACAAACAAAGCCTCAATAATATGTTAATGGTCTTTTAAAGACCTGTTAAGTACTTTGGTGTGGCTGTCTGTGTTTACGCGTTGAGGAAGCTGTCTCAGCCAGGGCTGAAGGCTGACATAGACAGACAGACACACAGTGAGATGACAGAGGGGGAGGGAGAGGGAGGGCAGGAGGGAGCGAGAGATGGAGAGGGAGGGCAGGAGGGAGAGCAGGAGGGAGAGAGATGTATGTAAATGCTGGGTCTGGTGGCTCAGTGGATGAAGGCATCTGCTGCAGGGACCTGTGTGCAACCTCATGGTCACAAGTTTTCGTTTTGCTTTAGCCCCGCCCCCTCTGACTCCGCCCCCACCAGTGCGGCCCTCGGCCACAAACTACACTGTAAATTTAGCCCCTGAGAGAAAGTTTGTGAGTACCCATGATCTAGAGAGAGTAGACGGTCAGTGGATGAACTAAGTGTAACTTTGAAGAGCATGTAACACTGCACCCGCACGTCCGTTCCAGTGTAGGAAAGGCAAGGAAAAGAAGTTGTAATTTTGTCCAAATACTACCATCAATAGTAGCAGTAGTTTGTATTGCAAGCACAGCATAGATCCGGTTATTACGGTGGCCACTCCCTACCTCTCTTAATAAGTTTAGTAGTACTCAGTCATTCATGTGTGGATGTATCACTGGTCACTCACTAAAAAGCAAAGCACCTAAAGTCATCCCATATGTAAGCAAAAACATCCCATGTGAAGTGATAGATAATCAGATTATTTATCTTCTTCATTTTTCCATTTCTAGTACTCATTTGCACTGTAGGGTGAAAGTTAAATTAATTAAGCAGTAGCCCTTGTAACAGAGTATTCTCAGTGCCACCCGTAATAGAAAAGTAAGAGCTTCACCACCTGCATGTACTGGACCGGTACAGTAACGCAAGTCTAGGTCACTCATCATGGCGTGCGTCTCTTTTTCTCGGGTGCAAGTTCACTGCGCTGGCATTATGCCGGCTTGCAGAAGATAACGTACCAATTTTCCTAAACAAGAGACAAGAAAAAGAATAAGACTGGTGTACTTTCATAGTCGACTCCAATGGAAGTCCATAGTGCTCGTAGAATTTGTTCCTTAAACTCCCACTAATGTTAGAGCAAGGATGAAGAAGTGGGAGGTTAGATAGATACTGGCCTCAATAGTTATGTAATGCGCTTGCAAGTTGCTAGTTGTACTGCAACACAAATTTCTGCTGAATGATTGAGTTAATCTTAAAGAGCATTGGTTACAGACTATGTCTTTCTTTCTTCATATAGATGCTCCTTCCAAACAAACAAGGAGGAAGGAGCTGGCTAGAGCGGCCCGGCAACGGAGGATCGATAGCACTGTTGCAGAATATCGGCGGCTGGTGGCCCTGGAGGACGACGAAAGCGTGCAGTCGACCACAACAACAACGTCGTCTGCATCGGCCTCCGTGCCCCCACGGGCTGCCACCCAGCACAGTGCTCCAGCCAGACTGAGCCGGGCTGCCAAAGCCAAACGCCACCGCCGAGCAGCAAGGACAACAGCTGCCTCTCACAGCCATTGTAACTGCAAGGCACGCCTGCGCCGCAGTACTCTGAGGGTGTCCCGCCTTCAGCAGGAGCTCCACCACTTTACAAACGTGTTGGAGGGGCTCCGCGTAGAGCACGCCTTGCTCCGCCAGGAGCATGATGCCCTGGCCCAAAAAGTAAACAGCATCCACCCATAGTGTCCCTTGCCCCTTTTTTAGAGACTTTTGGGGGGTGGGAATCGGGAGTTGGGTTTGGGACTTTTAAAGGACAACCGTTGGGGTTAGGGAGGGTCTTGCGGGAGATTATTTTGTTAGGGATATAAATATACTTTTTCAAACTTTATCTGAGCATACCTGTTTTTTACTGCTTGCCTGGTGGGTGGGGGTTTAACAGTAACTTTGTTTTCCTGAAAGTTTAGTTCTGTTTTCTTCCTTTAAGTGTAAATGCCCAAATGTTTTCAACACTAAGTGCCTCTCACAGAGTAAGTGAAGTGAATTCAAGAGTCCTAGGACTTTAGTAGTACTACCGTCAGTCTCCCGTCTATCCTAATACTCCATTATACTCCCTCCCACCAAACGCTTATCTTACCTGTAATTTGTGTTTGAAAGTAGGGCTAGACCCAGGGCTGGCTCCACGGGAAACAGTGAATAAGGTTGGCAATCCTGGGCGGATAAAATTTCCTCATAGCGGTGGTACTAGTGGTGTGACACAGTGGCAGTTGCATGCCTATGAAAAAAAAGAAAATGAAATCTGGTTTGTCCTCCTGAGCAATACAACGGTCCAATAGAGAATATAGCAGGTGACAGTACACTAGAACAGTGCCAGATTGTAGCCTAACAAATGGTAAAGTATAACTACTAATTCGGTTGAAGTTCTTTGACATTAGCCATGGGTCTTTGTCAAGCAGAGTAAGAATATATCCTCGGATTTCTTCACCAGCCTGTTGCTATCACCTTATCCTCCCCAGCAAGTGTGTGGATTTATTGCTGTAATTTAGTCACACATCAATCAAAACCACACAGCCCGGGGGAAGAGGGTTAGGGTTTGAAAAATGGATGGGTACGGGGGTTTTTGGGAAAGGTTTTGGGAGACAAGAAAAAATAGCACAGCATGGACAAACAATTGTGAACATAAACAAATCTTTAGGTACAAACCTATCCATCAATCTTTGAAAGTGCATGCACTACTGCATGCATGTCAGTGAAAAGTAAGTAGTACTTTCGACAACTGTGGAAGAAAGAATGCAACAGTACAGGGCGTGTGTGGAAATATTGATAACTATATTCAACATAAGGTCTCTGTTGCCAGATACCTGAGAGCCTTGCTGGTCACTATAAATCCATTCACAACACTCAATGGGGTTGGTCTGGAAGGTATAGTAGATCGAAAAGGAGAAATTGCTCTTTTTCTAGGTGTCCCCTCACTCACCAGGGTTGCCCCTTGGTGACATGCTTCATCATTGGGGCCATCCCAGTCCTCTACGGGCTGGGGCATGCTGCGACTTGCGAATTACGTAGGAGCACTTACAAATGACTATGTGTGGTGCAGATGTGATAGTGGAGTGGACTAAGTGATGTGTTAAAGGATCAATTTAGAAGCAGAGAGAGATCCAAGAAATGCAGTCACAGTCATAAAAAGAAACAATGGATACTGTATCTGTATGTTGTTGTTGTTTTCCTGTTGAAATTGGTAAGTAAGTTGCATGCAGAAAAAAATTCCTCTTATTAGCGGCACTCCTCCATTGCAGCTGACGCTTCGTCCATCAATGTTGGTCACCAGAAGACACCCTGTAAAAAAAGCACAGCATGGACAAACAATTGAACATAAACAAATCTTTGGGTACAAACCTATCCATCAATCTTTGAAAGTGCATGCACATCAGTGAAAAGTAAGTAGTACTTTCGACAACTGTGGAAGAAAGAATGCGACAGTACAGGGCGTGTGTGGAAATATTGATAACTATATTCAACATAAGGTCTCTGTTGCCAGATACCCGAGAGCCTTGCTGGTCACTATAAATCCATTCACAACACTCAATGGGGTTGGTCTGGAAGGTATAGTAGATCGAAAAGGAGAAATTGCTCTTTTTCTAGGTGTCCCCTCACTCACCAGGGTTGCCCCTTGGTGACATGCTTCATCATTGGGGCCATCCCAGTCCTCTACGGGCTGGGGCGTGCTGCGACTTGCGAATTACGTAGGAGCACTTACAAATGACTATGTGTGGTGCAGATGTGATAGTGGAGTGGACTAAGTGATGTGTTAAGGGATCAATTTAGAAGCAGAGAGAGATCCAAGAAATGCAGTCACAGTCATAGAAAGAAACAATGGATAATGTATCTGTATGTTGTTGTAGTTGTCCTGTTGAAATTGGTAAGTAAGTTGCATGCAGAAAAAAATTCCTCTTATTAGCGGCACTCCTCCATTCCATCCGACGCTTTGTCCATCAATGTTGGTGACCAGAAGACACCCTGTCCACTGCCTGCCTGGCGGATGCTGAATTGCGGCTCGGTAATGTGAAGCCTGACTCTATCCTTTTTTCCCCATTGCACAGACTGAAACCCGGCCTGTAATTATTCAAAGAAAAACAGGAAGTGATATAATATTACAACACCACTGATAAATAAATATAAGGTATGTAGGCTGTGGAGTGCAAAAAGTCACACTTTGATTTTCCTAGTAGACAGTACAATATTTTTGAAAGTGCGTACTCTGTCTGAGTCACCTTTTGAAGGATAAATAAGTATGGGCAAATTAAGGTAGCGGATCTTTCCCCTCAAGCTAGGTGTACTGTAAACTGTGTTTTAGAACAAAATTAGATCTTCCCAGCAGTGCTCCCACCCAGACCCTTAGTAAAGCCAGTCGCAAAAATGTAGAAGACCCCCAATCAAATCTCAAAAAACGAGGCTAGCAGAAAACTGGTGTCAAAACGTACTTTGAAAGTAAAAGTAGGCCCAAATACCCCCTTACCCACCGTGGATTGCATTCAAACCACTTGCAAGCAACCAAGCAAAAGTATCCATAGCCAGCATCGCTCCAAGACTCGAAAACCCCCCCACCCAAACACATGCAATAGAAATACTGCTAACCCTAACGAACCCTAAGTTAAGAATAGTGGCAAAGGCTTTCTTTAACTATGCCAAATCCCCCCTTTCCCACCATGGAATCTCTTCAAATGACTTGCAACCAAAATTACACATTCTCACGAGTGCTTTAAGACCCCAGAACTCAGTTGCAAAAATGTAGAACACCCCGAAACACATGCAATCCTGCTGCTAGGGCTAACCCTAACGAACCCTAAGTTACAAAAAGTGCCAAAAGGCTTTTCCGCGTGGATTTTGTCCCAACCACTTCTACGCGGTATTAGACCTTCCCAGCAATGCCCCAAGCCCGCCAACCCACATGCCAAAAAGCATAACACCCCCAAACAGGCCAAAAGCAAAATCTCATACTTACAATATTTCTCGGCCTTCGGTCCAAACGCGCTGTGTAGCTAGGCCAGAAGTCCAGTTTACCTCAACGGATTTCCTGAAAAGCAAATGCAATCAAGATTAGAGTGTCCCAGCAGTGCTCACAGACCCCGAAACTCACCCACAAACAGACGGAACCCCCCCTAAGAGCACCTCAAAGGCAAGCAAGTCAGCAAAAACACAAAAAAAATTCTGCCTCGGATTTGGTCCAAACCACTTTTATCCGGTATTAGAGCTTCCCAGCAATGGCCCCAGAGCCGTCAACCCAGGAGAAAACTAATAGAAGACCACCAAACAGCCAAAGAGCAAAAGTACAAAAATGGGAATTTTTTGCAAATTTCCAAAATCACTCCGCGCGCGCTCTGCAGCTAGGCCCTAACTCCCCTCTGCCACCATGGATTTGCTTCAAACCTCTTGCAAAGTAAAGTATCCATAGCCAGCAGTGCTCCCAGACCCCGAAACCCACCCACAAACACGAGGAAACCCCCCAAACAGGCCCCCGAAAACGCTACATTGAGCAAAAAGTCAGAAATAGCAAAAACAAAATCCGCGTGGATTTTGTCAAAACCACTTTTATCCGGTATTAGAGCTTCCCAGCAATGGCCCCAGAGCCGTCAACCCAGAAGAAAACGAGTAGAAGACCCCCAAACAGCCAAAGAGCAAAAGTACAAAAATGGGGACTGTCATTTTTTTGCAAATTTCCAAAATCACTCCGCGCGCGCTCTGCAGCTAGGCCCTAACTCCCCTCTGCCACCATGGATTTGCTTCAAACCTCTTGCAAACTAAACTATCCATAGCCAGCAGTGCTCCCAGACCCCGAAACCCACCCACAAACACCAGGAAGCCCCCCAAACAGGCCCCCGAAAACGCTACATTGAGCAAAATGTCAGAAATAGCCCAAAAAAAAATCACCGTGGATTTTGTCCAAACCACTTTTATCCGGTATTAGAGCTTCCCAGCAATGGCCCCAGAGCCGTCAACCCAGGAGAAAACGAGTAGAAGACTCCCAAACAGCCAAAGAGCAAAAGTACAAAAATGGGGACTGTCATTTTTTTGCAAATTTCCAAAATCACTCCGCGCGCGCTCTGCAGCTAGGCCCTAACTCCCCTCTGCCACCATGGATTTGCTTCAAACCTCTTGCAAACTAAACTATCCATAGCCAGCAGTGCTCCCAGACCCCGAAACCCACCCACAAACACCAGGAAGCCCCCCAAACAGGCCTCCGAAAACGCTACATTGAGCAAAATGTCAGAAATAGCCCAAAATAAAATCAGCGTGGATTTTGTCCCAACCACTTCTATCCGGTATTAGACCTTCCCAGGAATGCCCCAAGACCCGACAAAAAGCATAACACCCCCAAATAGGCCAAAAGCAAAATCTCATACTTACAATATTTCTCGGCCTTCGGTCCAAACGCGCTGTGTAGCTAGGCCACAAGTCCGGTTTACCACCACGGATTTCCTGAAAAGCAAATGCAATCAAGATTAGAGTGTCCCAGCAGTGCTCCCAGACCCCGAAACCCACCCACAAACACCAGGAAGCCCCCCAAACAGGCCCCCGAAAACGCTACATTGAGCAAAATATCAGAAATAGCCAAAAAAAAATCAGCGTGGATTTTGTCTCAACCACTTCTATCCGGTATTAGACCTTCCCAGGAATGCCCCAAGACCCGCCAACCCACCCGCCAAAAAGCATAACACCCCCAAACAGGCCAAAAGCAAAATCTCATACTTACAATATTTCTCGGCCTTAGGTCCAAACGCGCTGTGTAGCTAGGCCATAAGTCCGGTTTACCACCACGGATTTCCTGAAAAGCAAATGCAATCAAGATTAGAGTGTCCAAGCAGTGCTCCGAGACCCCGAAACCCACCCACAAACACCAGGAAGACCCCCAAACAGGCCCCCGAAAACGCTACATTGAGCAAAATGTCAGAAATAGCCAAAAAAAAATCAGCGTGGATTTTGTCCCAACCACTTCTATCCGGTATTAGACCTTCCCAGGAATGCCCCAAGACCCGCCAACCCACCCGCCAAAAAGCATAACACCCCCAAACAGGCCAAAAGCAAAATCTCATACTTACAATATTTCTCGGCCTTCGGTCCAATCGCGCTGTGTAGCTAGGCCATAAGTCCGGTTTACCACCACGGATTTCCTGAAAAGCAAATGCAATCAAGATTAGAGTGTCCCAGCAGTGCTCCCAGTCCCCGAAACCCACCCACAAACACCAGGAAGCCCCCCAAACAGGCCCCCGAAAACGCTACATTGAGCAAAATGTCAGAAATAGCCACAAAAAAAATCAGCGTGGATTTTGTCCCAATCACTTCTATCCGGTATTAGACCTTCCCAGGAATGCCCCAAGACCCGCCAACCCACCCGCCAAAAAGCATAACACCCCCAAACAGGCCAAAAGCAAAATCTCATACTTACAATATTTCTCGGCCTTCGGTCCAAACGCGCTGTGTAGCTAGGCCATAAGTCCGGTTTACCACCACGGATTTCCTGAAAAGCAAATGCAATCAAGATTAGAGTGTCCCAGCAGTGCTCCCAGACCCCGAAACTCACCCACAAACACCAGGAAGCCCCCCAAACAGGCCCCCGAAAATGCTACATTGAGCAAAATGTCAGAAATAGCCCAAAAAAAATCAGCGTGGATTTTGTCCCAACCACTTCTATCCGGTATTAGACCTTCCCAGGAATGCCCCAAGACCCGCCAACCCACCCGCCAAAAAGCATAACACTCCCAAACAGGCCAAAAGCAAAATCTCATACTTACAATATTTCTCGGCCTTCGGTCCAAACGCGCTGTGTAGCTAGGCCATAAGTCCGGTTTACCACCACGGATTTCCTGAAAAGCAAATGCAATCAAGATTAGAGTGTCCCAGCAGTGCTCCCAGACCCCGAAACTCACCCACAAACAGCTGGAACCCCCCCAAAGAGCACCTCAAAGGCAAGCAAGTCAGCAAAAACGCCAAAAAATTTCCGCCTCGGATTTGGGCAAACCACTTTTATCCGGTATTAGAGCTTCCCAGCAATGGCCCCAGAGCCGTCAACTCACCTGCAAAGAGGTAGAACAACACCCCCACAAGTGCTGAGTCTTTCTTCATTGGGCGTAAACCAGCCCTCTGCTTTGATGGAAATAGGAGTCTGGAGGAGGAGGATAGAGGAGCATGTTCTTCTGAACTTGTGAACCTGAGGAATGCAGACTGCGGCACCTTCAAATCAATTAGCAAACAAAGTGAAGACAGTTCTGCTGATGGGCTTGTTTTTGTGATTATGTGATTAAAGTTTGAATTATATTAACTGTGCACAACAAAGAAAGACAGACACACAGGAATAAAAGTGAATAAGGACGAAAAAGAAAGTTATTGATTCGTTGTCTCATTTTCAGGGCTCGGTATCACGGTCCATGAATAGGAATAAGGCTTCGTCATCATACTCTGCGAATTCAGGCAGGGTGAGCTCAGTGTCACCTGACAGAGAAGAAATTCCCTCATCTATGTTGCTGTCCACCTCGTCTTCATCCGGCACGCTTTCTCATACTCTGAAATCTGGTGGTATGAGGTGCTGATTCATCTTGGTCATTGTTAACCTCTCCACATTTTTGGGCGAGAGGCGGCTCCGTTTGGAAGTTACAATGCCACCAGCAGCACTGAAAACACGTTCAGAAGACACGCTTGCGAGTGGGCAAGACAATTAGTTTAAAGCCAGGTTGGATAGCTGTGGCCACAATTCTTTTTTCCCATGCCAATACGCCAATGGGTCAGCATTAACATAGACCTCTGTTGAGTCATTCAGATAGTCCTTCACCATCGACTCAAGGTTCTCCTCCAAGGTTCCTCCACTTTGCTTAGCTGTTGCTGTGACCTTTTGAGAACCAAACCCAAGCCGAGCTAGCCAAGTCCCTTCAGCCTCCAATGTTACTGTTGTGTCTGGTGGTGCAGATGATCCGGTTGCCGGTCTCTTTAACGCTGAGAGGTCACTTGTGCCGCAGCCACAGGTGCAGAAGTGGATTGTTGTGACTGGGGATGGCCTGCTGATGCTGATGTACTGCCTTTTCCTTCAATTTGCTGCCGTTCTCTTTCAAACCTCTTGGCTGAGGAGGCTAGCCACTGTTTGTACTTTGTAACATCTTCATCAGCAAAAGGAAAGAATGCTTGGCCTGCCAGCGCCTTTTTGTAGCGTGGATCCAGAATAGTAGCACAAATGTAATGCTGGTTTGAGTGGATCATTTTAAGACGTTCATCACCTTGTAGGTGCTCTAATAATTTCTCAGCCAGAACAAAAGGGTCTTGGTTTTCTTCATCTTTTTCAAACACAGAACACACCTCCTTCAGTTGGTGCTCCAGCATGTACAACAATGGGATAGCTTTTCCCAAATTACAGTCCTCCTTGCTGACTGCACGCGTGAAGAACTCAAAAGGACGAAGCATGCGTGTCAGGCTTTTAACTATGTCCCATTGCGACGCACCCATCCTCAGGTCCTCCTTCTGAGCTGTACCCTGTGTTAAGAAATAGTGATCGAGTACCGTATACTGCTCATACAGACGCTCAAGCATGTAGAAGGTTGAGTTCCAACGTGTTGCCACCTCCTGGATGAGTGCTTTCACTGGCATTTGACGTTCATATAGCAGGCTCCTCAGATGCTTCCGAGCCTTAAAAGAATGGCTGAAATGGTTGCACATTTTTCGGCAGGTGTCCACTACCCTGTACGCTGCACTGTCTTTATCACTCAAGAATTTTTTGACAACCAGGTTTATACAGTGCGCCAAACACGGCACTCTGAAATAGTCACCCAGCTGCATGGCCTTAACTATATTGGCGCCATTGTCCGTGGAAACATAACCAACCTGGCGTTTTTTTGGGGACAGCCAGTCAAGGACCTTTGTGTTAAACACATCCAAAATGTTTTGTGCTGTGTGACGTTTCTCCAAACCAAACATGGCTAGTGTTGCAAGTTTCCGAGCAGCTTTAAAAACAATGTCCGGGTCAACACCTGCGTTTAGCTTTGCTTTAACCCCTGAAAAAGAGACCCAGTGTGCAGTGATGCACATGTAATCAGCGCCTGCGCCACTGGTCCACATGTCTGTTGTCAGATGTATAGTGTGAACAGCACTCTTCTGCAAAGCTGCCCCAATCACCTCCAGAACATCTTCATGTAGTGCTCGAACCGCAACTCGGGCAAAATAGAACCGGCTAGGAACCTTCCATTTAGGGCAGAGCGCTGCCACTAATTCTAGAAAACCAACCCCTTCTACAAAAGAAAAAGGGAGAAGGTCCAGAGCTAGCATTTTAGCCAGCTTAGTGTTATACAGACGCGTCAGTGGGTGGTTGCGTTCATATTGCGCTTCTGTAAACAACATCTTTTTAATGTTGCCCTGGACCAAGGATTTACGGGATGATGATGATGATATCTTCGACCCAGTTACGCTCGCTGATGAACTTTTTCGCATTGGTGTCTCACTCTCTCCCACACTCTTAGTGTGGCTCACATGGGGTGTGCTGCTGACAGGGGTACAGGGTGTAAGTGAAGTGTTTGAATCGTCTTCTTCCTCCTCGTCATCATCAGATGAAAAATCAACGTTTTCATTACGTGCAATTCGGGCTTCCTTGATCGCCTCTAGGTGCGCAAACCATTGGACAGCGTGCGTTCTCCTAAGATGACCTCTCTGGCCTCCGGTACCATAGTTGGTACCAAACTTACCACGACTAACTCGAAGCTTACAAATGCTACAAATGGCTACGTTTTCCTTTTTTGGGCAAACACTAAAGAAGTCCCAAACTGGAGACTTGAAATGTCTTTGGGGGCCGGAGGAGGCGGCGATACTGGTGGTGGTGGTCCTGCTGCTAATGCCAGATGAAGTGGAGGATGTGGATTGCCGAACTTCAGTACGTTTTGCACTTTCACCACCACTAATTGAGGTCAAGGTGGATGGAGGTCCCTTCTTGCGAGGAAGAAATATGGAAGCGGTAGGTGTTGGTGTACTAGTTAACTCCAAATCCAATGATTGTTGTGTTTCCATTGCCTCCTCGTCGACATCATCATCACGCTCAGCAGCTTCTCGGGATAGGGTCAAAATGTCTCTTTGCTGCATGCCCGCTGGGGCTGCAGTGACCTTTATGATGACTGGCTCGTCATCGTGAGAGGCTTCATCAGCAGCAGTATCCGTCACTTCTTGTTGAGCCTCATCACACTCCATAGCTATGAGTTTTTCGACGACCTTCCTTTTACGCTTAGGTATCTTTGTCAGATCATGGTGTGCCTCACTCTCAGACTGCCGTGATGATGGTTCCCAATCTTCATCCAGATTAAGATCATCAGAAGGAGGTGGGCTTGAAGAAGATGTAGACACCCCCCTTGATCTTTTCCTTGCTAGGGATGTGGAAGACAATGAATGATCATCAGGAGGAGTGGCTTCCTCAGATGATACCTCGGTTTGATTGTCAATTTCCTGATGTGCCCCTACTTCGGGAGGAACAACTATTGTGGGCACTTGTGACCCTCCATGCACCTCTGCTTGCGCATCTCCTTGCGCTGCCTCTCCTTCCACATGTACTTGGGCTTGTACTTGCACATGGTGTTGTTGTTGCGGCTGTGGTTGTTCAACACTTGTCAGATGAGTTACAACAACCTGTGTTGATTCAGGGACATTGCTGCTACTTTCTTGCGATGAGCCAACATCACTGGTCGATGGTGATTGAAGAAGTACACTGACTGCCTCTGAAGCACTCAAGGGCTTTGACTTAAGTTGGCGTGGTGGTGGAGGCACTGAACCCAATGGAGCGGGGGTGCTGCTCCCAGCTTGGTCCGCAGCAGATCCCGCTGCTGCTGCAGGCGTACTTTTTGTTTTGCTCCCAAAAAATGCGGCGGCCGGCACACCAGCCTCCTTGGTAACTTGCTTCTTCTGCTCCTTACTAGCAACTTTCTTGCTAGAGGAGCTACAGAGACCTTTTTTTGGGGCCATCTTCTTCAGAGCAGGTCAGACAGCAGGCCGCAGTTGCACGAATTGTAGAGTTGTCTGAGGCCAGACGTGACGTCGCGTGACGTTATGCTGTACACACACACCGCTGCAGGACTTCTTCCTGGCACTGGTGGTTCTCTTGAGTCTTGTGCACCTAAAAGCAATGGAAGACAGAGGAACATCAGTTCAGTTATACACCCCCAAAAAATCGGAAAAAAACAGAAAAATCAGCACAATCCCATGCCCTCCATGATGCTTAAATTCAAGACACCCCACAGAAAGACTAGGCACATGCAACACTCACTGGTCACTACCCCTGGTGAAAAGGCCACAACAACAGGCCAAAAAAACGAAAATCACAGAAAAATCAGCACAATCCCAAGCCATCCAGCCCCTCCATGATGTTTAAAATTCAAGACACTCCACAGAAAGACTAGGCCCATGCACCACTCACTACCCCTGTTAATATTCAGAAAGGTAATGTCAATATGAAGAATGATACATTCAGGTATAAAAAATTGAATCACATCTTTATTGAGGAATTTCCATGTTGTGATCTCCACGTCAAACCTGACTCAGAAGTATGTAGCCAGGCAAGCTTCGAGACCCAGGCCTGAGGTCTCTGATTGACAGGTCACAGGTGGGATGGTACGTAGCCGGCAGACCAATGTACAAACAGGAAATCCCAGATCAATCCCACAGATGGGTGAAGCGACACTACAACAGTCAAGGGACATTGGTTCCAATAAAGCACACATGGCCGGAGGGTACACATGTTCCCAAAACACCATAAAGTCAGATGCCACGTGAAGTTAGGAGCCCATAGCCAATCAGGACACAGCAGACCTAGTAAATGCAGTGCTCCCGATACAAGACATCTGGACACGTTATCCAATGGCCAAATTGTGTCCATGCAACGTCAAGGCCCAACTGGATTCCTCATCCAGTACATTAATTTATGACTCCAGAGACAGAGGTACACATTCCTTACCAAAAAGGATCACCAGAACTTTTTAATTGAATTCAATGAACTGTATAAAAACCTATGTAAGACCGATTGTAAATTGAGACAGTCATCTGAACCTATGCCTGTGGCACACTGTTCAACTAAACAAACTGATCCTGTTTTGACAAACACCTCTTTTTTCATCAAGGTATTTTATGTTCAAGCAACATTCTGGGGGCCTCCACTAGAGCTGATTGGTACCTCGAACCTGACTACAGCCAAATGAAGGAGACCCCGCAAGGAAGGATTCACATTTGAGCTACAATGACGGTGTGAGGACACCGCAATTGGTTGGAAGTGCTACTTAATCTGCGGGCGGAGGTCTGTTATGAAGCAGCCATCACAGAGGGTAAAAGACTACATCATAACCTTAGTAAAGCATGTGACATATGGAAAACCAGGGAGAAGCATAACAAAATATAACCTGAGTGCCCTGCCATTGAAAGAAATCTGGCATATTACCTATTTTAAATGAGCTAGCTGAGCAGTCGCAAGGCAGCCTCAGAGGCGATCCCGCGGATGTCCCCTTTTTTCGATAGTCAGCAGACTAAGAAAGGTGAATATTCTTCACTTATATAGTCCTTTATGGCTCCCAGGACAGTATTTTTGTGTTAGGCTATACTGATTGAGCAGAGTTGGCGCCTCAATCTTATTTTTTAGTCTTAAAGGCTTTTCTTTGTGCCACTAGTTTCTCAATATCATTGGTATCTGAAAGGAGTCAGTGGTGTTTGTCCTTGGACAGCTGGCCCTTACACAGATGGTGCGCTTTTCTGCTGGGCATGACACATTCGCTATGCCTGGATTGCTGGTTGTGACAAATAGGGTAAGCTGGGCCCCTCATGTGATACAGGGTGCTATTCAGACATTTCAGGAACAAGATTTGGATCTGGGAGATTAGGTATAATTTGTTTTTGGCCAAAAGGTGCTAGTCATTCTTGAGTTATTCTTTTTTTCTCTGAGCTATTGTTATTATCTGTGTCCCAGAGCCGATATTGACAGACTATCAGGCTACCTTAGCCCTGTGTACTGTGCAGACCTTCCCCAGATCCCATCACAGCATGCGCTAGGGGTGGGCTATGGGATTTTTGACCAAGTCATCATTTTTTCTGGTCACTTTTTTAAATGTTGGTCGCTTGGACTGCTAGGTGTGATACAAATAGTACACTTGGCCTCTGGGTGTGATACAGGGTGCGATTATTCATGTGCGGTATATGTGTGATGTTGTGGTGCTGTTAATTATTGCAAACGTGCTTTGCTTTAATATTGTGTTTTTGTTGATGACCCAGTTTTTCATGTGAAGGTGCTGCTATTTCTCTCAAACTGTATTCGATGTCAATGGTCAATATAATTCAGACATTGTTCCTATTGATAAAATACATTTTTCTATGTTGCAACACTTCATATGCATTGTTATTTGTGTTTATGAAGTGTTCATATTGAATTGTTCATGCATCTGTAGATAGCACTGAGCTTCTAGATGAGAAATTAGGAGCAGTAACCCCATGTATATTTTCTCCATTATTCAGATCGAAACCAAAATGTCCCTAAAACAAAGAAGCTAAGGTATCTTATCCTCAAAAACGATGAAACTATCATGGAGACACCATTAAAATACATAAAAACCGGGTTCCTCACACAGGATAAAACACTTAAGAAGGTTTGTCAAGAACAGCACGCACAAACGGAGGTACACACATTTCGCTGGCCAAAGGAGTAACATTTGACACTAACGCAATTCATCACATGAAAACACACATACAAATCGAATACACAGGAAAAAAGAACGAAAAGAGAAAGGCATTATTAAGACTATGGGCCATCTTCAAAGAAGCCCAGATCAACAGTCTTGCACTACAAATAGCATGCAAAGCATCAGCACCTCCCCCAACATATGCAGGTGTGGAGGTGGTGTTGTCCACTCTCCCCGCATTAGGATACTCCAATCTGCCAGTTCAAGAAGCCAGCAGGATAACTTTTGAACAACAAAAGTTGAGTGATTAACAGGCTAGCAGGCCAATGCAAGCCCAGCACAACCCCAGTCCAGATGCCCAGAAGTTCCACCCCCGTCGGTCGTGTCCAACACATAGTACCCCAGTAGCGCTGAGAACAACCCCCCACTCGTCTAGGTTAACACACACGAGTGACAGGGAGGTTTGCAGTGGTTCTAGAAGGTGATACAATAAGCTAGAGTGAAGAACGGGGCCCCAATCCCTAAGAATCTGAGGGTGGAGCTACAGGATTTGCTCATGTAGATGAGGAAAT
This sequence comes from Lissotriton vulgaris, assembly GCF_964263255.1. Classification (NCBI taxonomy): domain Eukaryota; kingdom Metazoa; phylum Chordata; class Amphibia; order Caudata; family Salamandridae; genus Lissotriton; species Lissotriton vulgaris. The sequence continues at coordinate 306,572,080 of NC_141696.1, forward strand.
AACCAAGTGCAAATTTGAGGGCAAAACCCAACCGATAATAACAGCGTATAGCTATGAGCAAAGGAGGCAACCTACACAGGATGTGGAAGAAAGGTGTGAGCTAAGGAGGGAAAAAGAAAATGCTCTCACCCAGGAAGCGGAGTGAGAAAACAGAGCAGCGCACTCCCCACATGAGGAAAGTGGGGTAGGTACTAGGCATCGATTGGGGAAGAATCAGAGGTAGAGTTAGATGACAGGCTTCTGGCTGGGATCCAAGCCTCACCAAATTTTCAATGTATGAAAAGGGCTGACTGGGAAATAAGAGACCAATGTAGCTTGGTACTAATCCAACCATGACATAGGTAAAACAGAATAGAACCTTTGCATATGCACGAGGGGAGCAGCAATAAAGACGCATGCTGCTGTTATGTGGGAATTTAGGACCCTAGTGACATTTTCCCGATTCATGCCCATATATAGGTATAATTCACCCAATCCTTATATAGGCATAAGGAATCATTACCTTATTTAGTCTTAGCCTGTGCAGCCCAAATGCGGCATGGCTACTTCCACTAAACTCCGAGAATCCACAATGATTTCTTGGAAAAACCAGCCTTCGGCAGTCAGGGACTTCCCCCTGCTTGAATACTAATTTATCCAAGAACTCCTGGAGTTTTCAAGGAACTGAGGCACTAGTGACAATATTATGTCCAATCTTACGTCAAAGTCGGCACCTTCACAGTATAAATATGCCTACATTTGCCCAGTCAAACAGACAGTGGTTTAGGAGCAGATCGACTAACTACTTGCCCGACGCCCTGCAGCAGCAAGTGCCGAAGGAAGCCGACCCTCCAGCTGACGCACTGAAAGACGCTATCTTTTCTCCAGCCGAGAAATCCAGCTCCGGTGTTTCCAGGCTACCCTTGCCTTTTGGCCCATAGGAATGAATGGGGAGTTATTCCTTATTTGCGATTAGCAATTTGCTAATCGCAAATAAGGAATGTGTAGGAATCGCATTTAATTTTGCGATTCCTACATGAATCCCGTTTTGCGAGTCTGTAATAGCGATTCCTTATGAATCGCTATTACAGACTCGCAAAACGGGTCTTAGGTGAATCTACCTGTTTATGTATTCTATGTTTATGGCTTAGAAACCATATCATGCTTTTACAGTACTATTTTATAATACTATTCGTATTATATGCCTCGTACTTCTTAACTAGCATTTCAATTGTAGCAGTGCATTTCTTATGCCTAAGAAATAAGACTGTTCAATAAATACTTTTATTGAAAACGCCCGTCTCCCTATTTCTAAAGCAACTCTGGTGAAACGAAGCATGCACGATGGACTGAGTGAAATAGCCGTCTATTTTTTCCGCGACACTAGAGATACGTTTTATTCTGGGGAAACAAAGTTGTCATGTTATATGGTTGTCAGAAACTAATCCCTTCTTGTTTATTCGAGAAAGTTTCTTGTGACCTCTGAGCTAGCTGGCACTCACAATTAAGTCTAATATATACGATAGAGACCTAGTCAACTTCAGTCCTACGTCTAAACTATAGTATATGTTATTCCAATGCGCAGAGCCTATTGGGAATATAGGAACTACACTACATTGCTCCATCCGAATGCACGGGATAGATAGACTGACCCCAAGGGATATATAGGCCAGAGAGAAATGGAAGGCATTTGTGCAGCTGTTCTGCCACCTGCTAGCCCACTGCTGGATGGAGGGAAATGACCAGTGTGATAGACCTTAGCCGACGAAGGGATCATTCGAACCAGAGGAAATGGCCATAGTGGAATAGTGCATCTGGCTTGGAAGAGAAGATCCTGAGTGGAACTTCCCCTACATGCAGGAATGCCAAAGGAGAAAAGAATGCCATGTAAGGGAGAAACCGATAGAGCTTCACAATGTAAACAATTAACCCACTTCTACAGAAGGGCAAGTCAGGGACCATCCAGGTGCTGTGGACTCAAATGGATAAAGAAGGACTATGGACGAAGTTACCACCATTCCTGGATGAAGCTGAGAAATGGATCTCATGTTTGAAGAAAAACACAGTGGAAAGAAACCTAGCAATAGGCAACATCAAAAGTCTGCTAAGTTCTCTTATCAGAAAGAACAATATTACGGTGTTCGCCCGGGCTCCCATTCCAGCAATTACTCTGATAACACCATATTCAATTCACACAGGCACTGAATATGGATTTCCTTTGGGGAAATATTCCTTGACCACCCTGACATAGGAGGGCTTAAAAGCACAAACTATGAAGCCAGGGGAGACAATAACCGAGTATCCGATAGGATGAAGGAAAAATGGGGACAAGCGACAGTACAGCCTTGGACTGTCATGGGCCCACAAATCACATTATTTTACAATATTGTCCAAGAGTGGCTTGCCCACTAAGATACAAAGCGGGTTGGACAGCATTGTTGGGTCAGACACCAAACCCTTTTGGGAGATACAAGCCCATATATTGCATTACCACAAAAAGAAGCAAGAGAGGGATGGAGAAAACAGAAGCAAGCTGAAAGAAACACTGCTAAAATGGTCCAACACACATTGAAACCGACTGCCCTCAAAGGTGCTATTTTGACCACAAGTGTGCAAATTGCATCAGTCTTAAGGGAAGCTCTGCCGCAAAGCTCAGAGGATTTCAACCTACCTATAGCAGCAGAGGCCATGGAGGTTGGCAGCAATCAAACCCTAGGGAATATAAATATTGCCACAGGATAGACCAGCTGACAGAGAGATGACAGTTAAAAGCATACCACAAACAGAGATTGATAGACCAGGGCCAGCCACCACAAAATCCTCATTCACAAAACCAAGGCCAGGGAAGGTCGAATGTGCCTTACATTTAGAATCTAGCCACAGGGAGGTCCGACAGCTACTGCACCACTGCAACAGGGATCAGGTAGTTTGACATACACGTGGCAACAGTAATCACAGAAGGGAACTCAGCCCATCAGGGACCAGGGCCACAGAATCGGCAGGGAGGGGTAAATGTCGGCGGAGGTAATGCCTTCACATAAACACAGAATTCAAATGTGTCGTAGGATATAAACCCCAGAGTAAAATTTCACCCGTTCACCCACATCCCAAAAATTAACTGTATTAAAACCAAAAGATGAGACAACATTGGGAATACAAATTTTTACTTGCATCTGGGGAGTCAGGGCGTCTGTATGTGGTCTGTCTATCAGGTATACTCTCTAAAGATTACCCTTAAGGGCATCTGCGGGAACCAAGGCCCCACTCTGCTGCTGATCACCCAGGGTAGGGTTAGCTGACCACAGTCAGGGGTGAGGGCAGTCCGATGAGAGGGCGGCTCCGAAACAAAGTACTTAAAAACAGGTCCCCAGGTCCCCACATCTAAAGTCAATAGGAACAGGTTCCTACTACAAGGTCAAAAGGTCCTCATTCCCGGGCATGCAGCCTGGGACCCATGTTTCTTTCATAGCATGAAGCTCCAACACTGCCCCCAAAAGACTAGAAGTCTCCAACAAAATGGAGGCCCCCTTTTAGTTCCAAAATGAAGCTGTCCTCAAGTGACGGGAGCCAGGTTTTTTGTATGTCTGGGATAGTGAATATCCCATGACCTCTACTACATACGCACAAGAGCTAATAAGTTGTGAGGCCCCCACATGCGGTCGCGTCAGTCGAGAGGTTCGCCAGGTTAGCCAGACATCTTCCAAGATTCGGAGACAGTCCAGGTCCAGGGAAAATTTGGCAAGGGTTCTTGACTTTGGGCCCGGGCTGCCCACATTCTTATGATCCTGGCAGTGTTTTATTGTCTTTCCTTCAGGCTTTTCAAATCTTCTAATGCCTCACTAAAAATTGTGTAAATGGAGTGTGGAGAATACATTCAATGACCAAAATACAGAAACCCTGAAGAAAAGATCATTAATGATGGAGCATATGCAATGTTTTTCTGAATCAACAAATTAAATAAGTTCTTATCTAACAGGTCTGCAATCGAACCTCCAAGTGTACCACCGTTCAACTACCACATCATCAACCCAACGCAGATCTCAAGTATTTTCATTGAACTATTGAACAAAAACCCCAATCACCAGAAGACCACAGACATCTCCTCTGGATCCATGGCAAGACCTGCAATGTTGATTAACAAGTTGTGTATTCTTGCACTTCTGCTTAACCTCTGACTAGCTTAGGTGCCGTCACACTAATTCACTGCTAAATAACGACCTAGCTAAATGGAGCTTGTGTAGGGATCTCTCTCATGTCACTTATGATTACACCAACCCGAACACTAACATTTCAGATGCACTACACAGCACTTTTTTACATAACACATGGTATCAGCACATGACTGATGTGGGCTCCAAGACATCAGCCAGCTTGTGTTACATCTGTTCACTGATACCACATGCAGTAGGTGCAGACCTACCTTACTTGTCCCAAGAGGTAGCCCCTGAAATAACAAAATGCCTTCTCCACTTATACCTAAGTATAATCAGGGACAAAATCCAGCCCAAGGTATAGCCAGCCATAATAGTAGTAAACCTGACCTGTTACAAGAACAACCAAAGGGCGCTATACTTTTTCATTGAGCCTAGCGATAATTAAACTGAGCTAGGCAGGAGGCACAGGAAGGGCACAATAAGGGAGGATAATGTTTGGCCCAGAGACTTCCCAGAAAAGAGATTCTTGGAGGTAGTACATTTTTCAACTTAATCCACAAACACATTCTCTCCTGCCTCCATTTGTGATCCAAGGGTTGTCCTGGTATCTGGGGCAGTCTTATTTAACAAGAAGTGGACCTTGATATGAAGTTCCTGTTGTGTCCATCCAATGATATGAAAGGAAATGGGTCTCGTAGCAGACGGTTAAATGACAGCAAAGACATCCCATGTCACGGAATATGGGATTCAGAGGAGGGGGACGGACACATTTGGCTAGAAGGGTCAGGGTAACCCCTAATTTAATTGAACCTTACACTATATTCCTTATATTTCAGAGGTAATTGAACCTTACACTGTATTCCTTATGTTTCAGAGGTAAAGGAACACTCCCACTGGGCACGAATGGCAATGGTGGCACAATCCTGCACAGTCTGGATATGCAATGGGGCATCTCTACGCTGTTCGATATGTACTGGCAGTGCGGCGAGTTTGCGTACACTCAGTTCATACCCCCAGATGGTGGGGACTCTGTTCTTTTGTAATCATACACACCCGGACCCTGGTCATTCCCTGAGAAAATATCCACCAAGGAAAAAGACAACCTTGCTGGATCAAGCTTGGGAAAAAAGAACTGCAGATTATTTTGGTTGTGCTCAGTACAAGGACATTCCAGAATAAAATTCTGACTGTTCTCAGACTCTCAATTATCGCCTGTAGGGTTCATACCCTTCTTCACCATACAGACATAATCTAATGCCCGCTGGCTCCAAATAACCAGGTAGGAAATGCTTAAGATGATAAAAGGCACTGAGTAGGGCCCTAATTTGATCAAGGAACTGAGAGTAGTCAGCATCCTGGTTATGCAGCATCTGTACGTGTTAGACTTAATGAGCGCAATGGAGGGTGGGGTGTGTGCCAAGATTGGTGCATCCTGCTGCCTGTTTATCCCAGCGAATTACCTGGCTAATGGAAGATTGACTCTTACCATACAAGCACCTCACTGTTTACACTTTTTACAAAGAGACATGCGTGACGATGGATTTACTGCTGAGCTGGAGTGGTTCTCAAATTGGTTCTCCTGGCTCCCCCGGTGGCTTTCCGGACTGTGCACTTTGTTGTTGCCGGTTTTCATCATGTTCTTTTTTGTGTGTGGTTCCGTGCTATTGGGTATTTCATGCTGTAAAAACGCAGTCCTCAAATTGGGTGGAACGCAAGTGACTCGTCATAAGTCACTGGTAATATATGCAACATTAAATTATTTGCGTTGCAGATATAAACGTTGTGGCAATTGGATGAAAATGAGATAGACATGGATGAATTCTGCACTGGCCCTCAAAACATTATGAATAGAATGAATAAATAGTCAAAAAGATATCACCAAATATTTTGGGTAATTTTTATTATCATTGATTATGACTTTAGGAAATTCGATGTATTTATCATTATAAAAGAGATCAAGGCCCTTAATATGTGTGTGCTTTCTCCTACATTTTTCAAATGGTTAGTTGATAGAAAGTAATTTAGATGCTGTATACAGAACTATTTGCACATAACGAGATGTATGATCTCTGATATACTTTATTGGAACATAGCTAGAAATAATTGCGATTATTCTCCATTTTTGCTCTGGAAAAGATTAATATTGGACATATTGTGACATGAATTTTGTGATTTTAGGAAACAAGTAGTACATGAATTTCTTCTTATGAACTCCGGACTGATGCAATACAAAACGATTGTGAAAACAATTTGTTAACTTTATGAGGTACGCTGTTATAACTTATTATCTTAGTGGTTTAATGAACACAATACGCATTTAGATGCTTTCTCTGTTATACACCTTGCTCTGTTTCAGATGTAGTACATCTAGCATACAAGGGGTTTATTGAAACTTTGGATTGCATTGCTATAATTATGTAACGTATTGCATTGTTGCACTTGATTTCATTAATATTACATAAATGTTCCCTATCGAGTTATTAAGAGAAATGAGGCAGCATTATATACGATTGGTTGAAAATGTTCTTGTAAGACGACTACACAATTTAAGATCTAAAAAGCAGTTCATATGTAAAATTTGAGTTATGTGTCTTTTTAATTAAGTTTTTCTCCATGGAGAAACTGAGTTTTTAATCAAAGTTTGCACATATGTTTTTTCAATAGCCCTGAAGAAGTCTCTTTTTGAGACGAAACACATCGGCTATGGTCCTTCTGAGTTTTAATAAACATTGAATAAATAATTAATTGGACTTAAAAGAAAACACTTGGAATCCCGGAATCTTCTTTATGAGCTTATTGAACTTTTTTTGATTACACTGTATCGAGTGCTGAACCAATTGTTGTGATAGTAATTGTCAAAACCAAAGAACAGCAGTACCCTAATAAAGTAACTGTAGTGAAGTATGGGTTAGATACTGTGGTTGAAATTCAACTAGAGGGGGACTGTTAATATTGAAAATGTTGAAATCAATATGAATAATGATACATTCATGTGTTAAAAACAAAATTTCATATTTAGTGATGAATTTGTCCTTTGTGAACTCCAACTCAACCCCAACTCTGAAATATGTAGTCAGGCAGGCTATGAGAACCAGGCCTGAGGTCACTTATTGACAGGTCACAGGTGGGGTGGCAGGTAGCCAGCAGACAAATGCAGGAACAGGAAACACCAGATTAATCCCCTGCAGCAACACCACATTGGCCAAGGGAGATTGGCCACAATAAAGCACTTATCGCAAAACATCACAAAGCCAGATGCCACATGAAGATAGGAACACATCACCAATCAAGACACAGCATACACAGTACATGCTGTGATCATGTGCTCCCCGTGCCGGACATTTAGGCAAGTTACCCACTGGCCGCATTGTGTCAATGCAAGGTTGAGGCCCACCTGGATTCCTCATCCAATACATTAAATTATTACTCCAAAGGCAGAAGTTCACATTCCTCATCAAAAAAGGATCGCCAGATCTATTTTATTGCATTCAGTGAATTGTATAAAAATCCATGGTAGACTGATTGTAAATTGAGACAGTCCTCAGACTCTATGGCTGTGGCAGATTTCCTGGCTGCACCGTTTAATTAAACAAAAACTCTTTTTGTTTTGCCAAACGCCTCTTGTCTCTTATTTTTTCAAGGTATTTCAAGTTCAAGCAACACTCCTTTAATGAAATAATCATGTTTTGGTTACTTGAGGATTATATGTTTCTTGGTTACTTACAATCCTTAAAATCTCATTAGTTGACTGACTGGCAATTTGTCTTTTAGTGCTTTCTGAGGAAAGCTGGTGTATTGTACAGGATGATTGTGATTGGTGCTTTTTGTTTGCACAAGATTTTAAAACTTTCAGCTTACAGAGAAATAATTAGATCAGACAAGGGATCTCTTTGCATACAGTTTGCTGGTAAATTGAATAAGGGTATTTTCTTAGAATTGGCCCTAAGGAGGATCTCACCAAAAACATTTTGACATCTACTTTCTGCCTCATCAGCATTAGCTTCTATTGGGTGGGGCTTTTAGATCATAAGGCCTCCCAGGGTGTTGCAAAAATCCCATTGTTTCTCCTTGTTACAGATTTCTTGGAGAAATTTGGTCTTGACCAATTCTGGATTTCTCCAGAGGAATTGTGTACAAAAATCCAAACCCAGTACAAAAGCAAACTATTGGGAGCATCTTCTAGTTGAAAATGTGAAAACTGCAAGGGTTCCTTACTGCTAATGTTTATTGATTTTAAACCCAGTGCCTAGTACGAGCATGAAATTGATGAAATCCTCCCCCTCTGGCAAGAAAGCTGTACCTGCAATACAGGAATGGTTCTTTAACCTTTAAAGCCTTCTGCAACACATGGAATGCAAAGGGCAGAACAGATTACCATTGTTCCAGTTGCCAAAGACGCTCCAAATCACACACCCATGCATGTTTTCCTTTTGTGCATCTTATTACCAGCATTAAAAGAAGATGAGTGTGCCACTATGCAGGAATCTGGGCTTCCGAAGATACATGGAAGCATTTGGACTATTGAAATCGGATACTAGCAGTGTTTTTTGGCCTAGCCAAATATCTGTTTGCCTGTGGGTAATTCATTAAAACAAATCATAAATGGAAACCATTGCTCTGCCGGTATGTGGGGGAGCACCAATATTTAGTGCATCCTGCAGGCTCAGTATAATGTGTTTTTTTAACTTATAATTATACTTTTGTACTGTACTATCTGTTCCCGATATGGTCTTTCCATGCTGCACATTGTTATTTTGCTTCCAATGTGCTTATCCACTGGTCACTTTCTTTTATTCCTGTATGGATGCACTTTGTTGTAGGATCAGCATTTATTGCTACTGCTTCTTGAGTTTATTAAGGGCTTGATTACGAATCTGGTGGTCTGAGGACCGCCATACTCACAAATGTGCAGTGGTGGCATTCCAGCCACCTCTGCACCGGCGGTTCGACCATCCTATTAGGACCTTGGTGGTCAGACTGCCATTACACAAACACAACCGCCAGAGAACTGCATTCCCTGGTAGACCTGTGGCAGTCTGAGGGCAAAATGATGCTTGGTGGTGCCCTGAGGCACCGCCAAGTATATTACGACTTTCCTCATCACCCGCGATGTCATGGAGGTTCTTCCTCCATGTAACTGCTGGTAGTGAGGAAAGAAAGGAGGCCCTACAGGGCCCCTTCTTGCCCCAGTGCACAGGGTGCATGCAGCGCGGAAGATGTTGTGGCCCCTTTTGCACCCCCAGTACCTGCACAGAAGGAATGCACAACATGGTGCATTCCTTCCCATTTGGGAACATGCACTGGCAATGCCACGGTGGTGTTGTTTAAGGTTCACAATGAGCCTTTAAACAGCACCGCTGCAGGACCACCACACAGCCTGCCCACCAGACCACAAAATTACTTGTAAACTGGTGACCAGCAATCAATCAATCAATCATATCATTTGTAAAACGCACTACTTACCCGTGAGGGTCTCAAGTCGCTGAGGAGTGGGGAATGCTGCTACTGCCCGAAAAGCCAGGTCTTGAGGAGTCTTCTGAAGGTCAGCAGGTCTTGGGTCTGCCGTATGTGGATGAGGAGGGTGTTCCAGGTCTTGGTGGCGAGTTGGGAGAACGATCTGCCGCTGGAGGTCGCTCTTCAGATGTGGTGGGCTGTGGCAAGGGTGAGGTCGGCGGAGCATAGCTGGCAGGTGGGGGTGTAGAAGCTGAGTCGTCTGTTGAAGTACGTTGGTCCGGTGTTGTGGAGTGCCTTGTTTGTGTGGGTGAGGAGCTTGAAGGTTATCCTCTTGTTGATGGGGAGCCAGTGCAGGTCTCTCAGGTCGGGTGTGATGTGGCTGCGGGTAGGGATGTCAAGGATCAGGTGTGCAGAGGTGTTCTGGATGTGTTGGAGCCGTCTCAGGAGATTGGCCGAGGCTCCTGCGTTTAGGGCATTTCCGTAGTCCTACCTGCTGCTGACGAGGGCCTGGGTGACCGTTTTTTTCTTTTCAGAGGGGATCCACGTGTAGATCCTGCGGAGCATGCGAAGGGTGTTAAAGCAGTTGGAGGAGACGGCGTTGACCTGTTTAGTCATGGAGAAGGTGGAGTCGAGGATGATCCCTAGGTTGCGTAGGTGGTCGGTGGGTGTTGGAGCGGTTCCCTGTGCGGTCGGTCACCAGGAGTCATCCCAGGTCAAGGGGGTGGATCCAAGGATGAGGACCTCCATCTTCTCCGAGGTCAGCTTCAGTCGACTGTTCCTCATTCATTCAGCGACGGCCTTCATTCCTTCATGGAGGTCGGTTTTGGCGGTGTGGGGGTCCTTGGTGAGGGAGAGGATCAGCTGGGTGTCATCGGCGTAGGAGATGATGTTGAGGTCGTGCCAATGGGTGACGTGGGTGAGCGGTGCCATGTAGGTGTTAAACAGCGTTGGGCTGAGGGATGAGCTCTGGGGTACGCCGCAGATGATCTCGTGGCTTCCGAGTGGAAGGGGGAAGGTGGTTGCTCTCTGCTCTGCCGGAGAGGAAGGAGGTGGACCAGTCCAGGGCTTTCTCTTGGATCCCGGCGACGTAGAGGTGTGTTTGTGGTGTGTGGTGGCAAACCTAGTCGAAGGCGGCTGACAGGTCGAGGAGGATGAGGGCCGCTGTGTCTCCGTTGTCCAGCAGGGTCCTGATGTCATTGGTGGCGGCAATGAGGGCAGTCTTGGTGCTGTGGTTGCTGCGGAATCCGGGAAGGGTCCAGGATGTTGTTCTCCTGGAGGCAGCCAGTCAGTTGTTTTTTGACCGTCTTTTTGATGACCTTTGCCGGGAACGGGAGTAGGGAGATGGGCCGGAATTTCTTGAGGTTCTTCGGGTCCGCTTTGGGTTTCTTGAGTAAGGCGTTGATCTTGGTGTGCTTCCAGCTCTCCAGGAAGGTTGCTATATTGTAGGAGATGTTGATGACTTTCCGGAGATGGGGTGCGATGGCTGTGCTGGCTTTGTTGAAGATGTGGTGTGGGCATGGGTCTGACGGAGTTCCGGAGTGGATGGTGTTCATGATCTTGATGGTGTCGTCGTTGTTGATGTTGGTCCTGGAGAGCAGGCAGTTTTGGACAGATTTAAGACAGACTTAAGACAGGATTTTGTCTTAAGTTTGTCTTAAGTCCATCTTAAGTCTGTCTTATGTTTGTCTTAGGTTTGTCTTAAGTCAAACGTATGACAAAATCCTAACTTTACTACTACTAAATGCCTTCTGTGAATACAAAAAGTATTACGTTTAGGATTTTGTCTTAAGTTAGTTCTGAGAATCGGCCCCTTAATATTTACTAGTTTAAATATTTTTTAATGTTTTGAGTGCTGTGTTGTGATGTACTTTTATGATCCTAGTGATGCTAATGAAGTATTTGACAATAATGATAACAGAATGAGGGTATGACGTTTCTTGAGGTTTCTATTGTTTAACTCCAAGGTTGTTTTTGCACCATTCCATGGGGAAAAAAATTGACAGTATAACATTTGTATAAAAGTACATAATTGGTTCAATCAGGTGTATTTTATTAGTGGTCATGCTCAAGGCTATATGAAAGTCATCCCTTTTGTCCTGATCAGCCTCCTTTTTTGACAGATACTGGTTATTACTAACTCTAATTGTACCCTGGGTTCTGCGAAACACGCTCATGGTTAGTGCTTAGTTGAAAAGGTATATGGTAGTTAAGTGTAATTACAATTGGTTCTAACAACCTTCCTATAGTATATGGTAGGGTATGAAGGTTTAGAGACCCCAGTGAATTTAACACACTTATGTGTGCCCTTCTATGGTGCCTGCTGTTATTTTAAATGCAAACCTGCCTTGCAGGCTGCTTTAAAAAAATAATTATGTCCAAATTTTACTTTGGAATTAAAAATACGAACCTTAATGGTAGGCTGCATTGTGATAATAAGCAGATACAAAATAAAATATGCTTTAAATTCTCTTGTGAGGGAATTACTGCCAATTTAATGTTTCCCCATTGCAGATTGCTAGCTTCATAGTCTAAATGGAAAGGCTTTATTAAGCAGTAACAAAGCCTAACTTTTGACAAGATTGAGCTAGAAATATAGTTCAAAGTCTGACAATACTAGTTAGACTAAATCCAGCAACTTGCCGTGGTTGGATTTATTAGAACTATTACAGGAAAGAAGTTATAGAACTGCTTTCCTGAAGTTACCTAAAATCAGCCCTGTAGCAGCCTCTTCTGATTGGCCAGCCTTTACCAGGCTATACCAAGCTCCTTTGATGAAGTGAAGTAGCCTGGGCTAAAACAAAGAGACCACCTGGTTTGAGAAGTGCATTCAGTGAAAGATGTAGTGACTGTTTATGAAATGCTCTGTTTTTTACAGTACAGACAGCAGGTGCCAGCAATTTTAAGAGAGAAAACAGATCCCCCTGCAGGTGGGTGTATTGAGTGACTACACCCGCCTGCAGGAGGATGTCTGGTGGTGGATCCATGGGTCCCCCTTATCCCCTCCAGAGGGCTTCCTTCAAGTAGCCCACTAACACTGTGCCACCTTTTTGTGACGCACTGTCAGAGCTCCTGCTAAGGGTCTGTTTATTTCTGAGCCTACAAAGTGATTCAATTGCTGGGGCCATAACCCCATAAAAATAAGGGAACGTCCTGTCAAAATAGCTCTGGTGCCACATGTGCTCCAGCGTTATCAATATTACAGAAGGAGCCACACACACGTCTGCTGTTCCTTCTGTAATACCATAGTGCTCAGAGCCCCACATAGCAGACGCACACTCCTGTTGTGTCCCCATGGTATTATGCATAATAAACTCTGAGATCTATGACACAGGTGCTACCAACTCCTTGATGCAACAGTAGTTAGCTCCGTGCCGCACACAAAACCAGGCTTGCCAGATACGACAGATGCATATTTCAGTATATATTTACTAGAAAATGGTACAGTGCTGCACTGCGAGCATTTTTTCAGCACCACCCTGTGTCACTTAAAATACACGGAGATGCACTATATATACAAGAATACGGTGCACCCCTGCGTTTTCCCTTGCGCTAAGAAAAGCTGGCTAGTGCCAAACCAGACACCCTTGTGCCATAGTGCAAGCTCGCCTGCATTACTAACAAAACATTACTCAGGGCTCTGCTTATGTTGCTATAAAAAATACTTCATAAAATGAATGGGGAATACATTTGTGTGCTTAAATATGAAGTGTAAATGATGTTGGTAATCATGATAAGTAGCCATTAGGGGGGCAACATTTTATTAACGCTTGTGAAATTTGTGAAGTTATCAAATTTCTACTTACACAAAATTTGTAAAACATGACAATTCTGACTACTAAATTGCACATAATTTTTGCTTGGGGGCTAATATTTGGAAAAGAAATGTCTTGCTGAGAAACATTTTCTGTTAAAAAGCTAGTTTCGTACCTGTATTTTGCATAGTGCTTAAGTGAGATATGGTCTTATATAAAAATTCCACGAGGTATCAAACAAATATAGTTTGCGTCATTCACATCATTTTTGTACAATTTTAACAAAAGCCATATTTAAGGAAAACAATGCATGAATTTGCATATCCCTGGTAAACTTGGATCCACATTTGAAGGCTATTGACAGACGTCTTTTTTGTCATTTCTTTCTATTGTGCAGTGTAGATAAAAAAACAATGTTTGCGTTAAGAGTAATGTCCTGTTTGAAGCTGTATTCTTAATTTGTTCGTTTTACTCTTCTTGGAGGTAATTGTACACTGCCCATATGCTGGTCCTTTGTAATCTTTTGTAACTCTCGACAATGATACCCTACCATCACTTTCATAAAACTACCATTTATGCATTGATTTTTGGTACATTACATGAGAATTCAGTTGACACAAAATTGAAAAGCCGCTGCACTATATATAAACCAAAACGTCAAATAAATGCCACTGTCACCTCCTCCTTTTCAAAGGAAGTAATCTTCAAACGCTTCCTTTTATTCAAAAAGCATAAAAGAAGATTACTGTGTAGGAGGCAAATGTAATTATTTTTCTACTTTTATTTTCTATTTTAAACCATCTTATTTTTGAAAGAAAAAATGAAGAGTGTGTTGTATAAATGAACACTTATGTAGGTGAACGCTCCCATTGACCCCTTCGCTGCCAGGCCATTTCCCGACCCTGCTCCAAGACTTTTTTTTTTGGCTATTGGGGGTAGGTCACACTTAGGCCCCAAAGTATCCATGCCAAATTTGCGTCCTTTTCCCCAGCAGCCTATAGATTCTAAAGTTACCCTGGCTTTGTGGATTCCCCTGGAGGGGACAGAGAAATTAGCCAAAATACAGCTAAATGTGGGTGGTTTGGGGAAAAAAGTGCTGCAGAAAAAAGTGTCTGTTTTTCTTTCCCTGCAAACGGCATCAACAAAGGGTTTGCCTTGTTAAAGTCACCATTTTCCCAGCTTTCATGAACAGACACACTTGAATCAGATAAAATAATTTTCAACAGAGTTTTGGCATTTTACCAATGCTAGTGACATGACAGTTTGTGGATCCCTGAGGTCATCAGGACCCCCTAGTAGCTCCCAGGGGTCAATTCTAACCTCTAGGCACATATTATAGTAATATTTGTAACATTAATATTCATTATTCAGCTTCAAAGGAACAAACTCACTTATTTTACCCAGAGCTATTGAAATCTGATTGGGTAAGAGTTAAGGTTTTTCCCTTGGCTGGAGGTGAGGACAAAAAAAGAAAACTTTATCCAAAAGGTACATTAATCCGTTCACAGTATCAGATCTGGGCCTTCAGCATCCCTTTCCCATTTCTAGCCTCCAGGCATCTGTTTTAATAATATTTGTGACATTTGTATTTCAGCTTCATGGGGAGAATGTCACTTCTTCTACCCAGGGCTTTGGAGTTCCAAGTTGTGTAAGATTTCAGGTGTTCTCATTGGCTGGAGGTGAGGGGAAAAAACTTCATCCAAAATGTACATAAACCCCTTCACATTATCAGATCTGAGACTTCAGTGTCTCTGGCCCTTTTCTAGCCTCCAGGCATCTGTTTTAGTAATATTTGTGACATTTTGAGTTGTTAAACTTCAAGGGGACAATGGCACTTCTTCTACACTGGGCTATAGAGCTCTGAATCAGGTAAGATTTCAAGTTTTCACCTTGGTTGGAGGTTGGAAAAAACCTTCATCCAAAAGGTACATAAACCCCTTCACAGTATCACATTTGAGCCTTCAGTGTCTCTGGCCCATTTCTAGCCTCCAGGCATCTGTTTTAGTAATATTTGTGACTTTTTGAGTTAGTCAGCTTTCAGTCAAAATCTTTTTAGGTTTAATAAGGTTAATTGAATAATAACAGTTACAGGAAAACAACAAGCCATGAATATAATATATGACTATAAAATAGTATAAAAGTGGAGAGGCAATAAATTAAATTAAAATAGAAAGCTTTTTTTCATTTTGATGACAGCATAGGAAAAGGGAAAAGGAAAGGAGGGGAAGCAAGTATGAAATATAAGTTTATAACTGTAGATCAGAATACAGTGAAAATAACTGTTTAAACGATGAAGAGATCATCAAATTACCAACAAACAATGTAATACTGACAAAATAATGTAGAGGAAAGCAGAGATAATAATAGTTTATGGTGGTTGAAAGTTTTCAGAGAGATTACGCATCACACTAGTACTTGCAATTCTAGTTAAATACATTTTTAAAATATGTATTAATTTATTGCCATTTCAACAAAAAATGAGCATACAGTACACAATAAGTACAAGTACATTCATAGGGGCAGATTTATGTTGGGAATGCACCACGTTTGCGTCATGCAACTGCGGCGTAAACGTGGCGCATCCCTACGACCCATTTACAACGTGACGCATCTAGGCAGATGCGTCACGTTGTAAAACCCTACGCCACTTGTGGGCGGTCCGGTGCAGGGTGGGCGTTCCGGGGCAGGTGCGCCTCGCAAAAGTGGCTGAGTGAAATCTATAAGATTGCACTTAGTTACTTTCAGGCCATTGCTGCGTCAAAACCCTGCGCCTGCTTGAAGCCTGCGTAGGTCTTGACGCAGCATTGTAAAAATGGGGCAGCCCCGAGCCTTGCTGGAGCTGTGTCGCACTTGCGACGCAACTCCACCAATGCGCCACCTTTACGGCACAGATGCGTCACACATCTGTGCCGTTTTTGCCCCATGGTGCGCCGCATTGTAAATGCGGCGCATCATGGGTGGCGGAGCAGCGGCGCAAAATAACTGGCGCATCCCTGGGGATGCGCCAGTTATCATAAATCTGCCCCTAAATGTCTTAGTATCAGTTACAAAATTTGTGATACATTTGCTTAGTTCCAGTCAAGCATACGTACAATCTCATGCAATCTTTACTGGTCTAACAGTCTAGAGTTTCTTCGTGTTTAGTGATTTAGCCTCTCTCTTTTCATCTCATTTCTTACATTACAGGTGCCTAGTACCTATTATAGTGTCAGGGGGAGTTGTCTAGATTTTATGCTGTCACTTGGGTCTGTGCTGCTGCTAAATCAGGAGGGAGGGCCTGCTCACTCCTCCAGCGTTTCTGGGTTTGTATGCAGGTATGTACGGAAGGGGTCCCAGATATCTCAAGGCCTAGAGGATGCAGGCAGCAGTTCCGCATATGTAAGCATCTGTTCCTACCAGAAAAGGAAGTCACAGATCCATTCTTTGAACTTGAGTGCTCGTCCTCTGCCCCATCTACACAACACCCTCCGTTTGGCAACGTCTAGTCCCAGCGTCATATATCACCAGTATGCTGCCGGTGTGTCTGCTTTGTATCCTAAAAGCGCTACCACAGGTGTTTTGTGTTAGTGTTGCAGAAGTCATCTGAGCTGGCGCCTCGAAGACTTGTCCACAAAAAAGCTGAATATCCGCACAGTCCCAGGCCAAGTGCGGGAAGCCCGCCGCCTCCCCCACAAGCGTCATTTTTTCTTAATTTAAATTTGAAGAGTTTGACAGGGGTGTTGTATAATCGCTGAAGGTATTTAAAGTGTATAATTCACAGCCGGCTGCTGGCTGACACTTTACTTGTCTGCTGGCAGTAATAAGCCCATTTCTCTTCCTCTGTGGATTCCCCAAGTTCTCGCTCCCAGTTTTCCCTGACCATCCCCGTATCCGTCTGCGTTGTCATCTGTTTAGCATGATAAATCAAAGATACTACGTGAGTAGGGCTTGTGGTCTGTAGCAGTTGGTGCAGTGGGGCCATAGTGTGGGGTTCGGACGGAAACTCAGGGGTGGCAGCCCTAACGCTCTGCCTCAATCGTACGTACATAAATAGGTCCATCGCCCTGGGAACTGTATCCATAAAGATTTGCTCTCAGGTGGGGAACATCCCTCCCATGTATAGGTCTCCTCATTTCGTAATCCCAACTCTCTCAAGGAGCTGGCGGCATTGCAACTCCGAGGTTACCTCCAGGTCCTGGTGCCCAACCACCGGGAGTAGGGTGAGTAAAGCATTGCTATATCTAACCTTTGCGCAATCTTTTTCCATGTGGCTACAGTGCACGCCAGAGTAGTGGAACACACCTCTCTCATTTTGGCTTGCGTAGCTATGAATCCCGACAGAGGCGTAGGTTGCATATAATATTGCTCCACTGCCGAATGCAGCATGAAGGGTGGGGGGTTGAACCAATAGGTTACATAGTGTGCCTGTGAACTAAGATAATATAGTTCAGAGTCAGGGGCTTCAAATCCTTCCTGCCCATGCGGCAAGGTCAGGATCTCCCACTTCAATCTGGGTTGTTTCCCTCCCCAGGAGAGCCGTATCATCTGAGTTTTCAAAGTTTTGAAGAATGTTGGTCCCGGTGCATGGGGATGTTAACGAATAAGTACAATAGTTTAGGCAGGAACACCATTTTCATAAGGGAGATTCTCCCTGCCATGGACAAGGGTAAGTATGGGGGAATTTTGTGAATTCACGGTTCGCGAATTTACGCAAATTAAAAAGAAATCTGTGAATTCGCCGATTTCCCCGCGAAATCGCTGATTTTTTTGCAATTGCACTATACTCAACTGGAACACTTTCTACTGGCTAATCAGCAAGTGCTACCTCGTTGGATAAATGTATTGTGCTTTTCCTACACTACAGCTGCCTAGAGGTCCAGAACCAGAAGAGTTGTCCAGTCACCACATGTGTAAACAAGAAGAGAGGGGCTCTTAGTTACCCAGAGGGAAATGGAGCGCCAATATACTGTTAAGTAAAACAAGGGGTTTTCCCACTGGGAAGTATTATAACCTGTTACTAGATCAGGATTCAAACTCACAACCATAAATCACAACATTCATTTTGTGGAAAAACACTTACCAAGAAGGAACATATACAAACAAAATTATAAAAAAGTTGCAATTTATTAAAAAAATATTGGTTACAAAATTTATCGACAAAATGTATCCATTAAAAACATATAAAAGACAAAAATACCTCAAAGCTATACAGTTAGTAAAAATACAATCAGAGCCACCTAACGTGGACGTGGAGAGATTTTGGAAAGACACTACTATCTGTCTTATTCATTTCATTTCAGACATCTAGTTTGTCAACAATGGAAGGAATGTTTTTCCTTTAAACCAGAATTGTTGTTGGCAACGCCGAATATGAATTTAAGTTATAGCGTCGACGCGTTTCGGAAGCTTCAACTTGATAACGGCTTCCTTCCTCAGGACCAATTTATACTTTTATTCTCCACAACGTGAACGAGTTACTCCTAATGCACAAAAATATACAATACAATACAGCTGTTATACTAACATGTGGTGTATCATGGATTACATTTTTTATTTCCCATTTTCTTTCAAAGTCCAAAAGATTTGTCCAAACTCTACCCTTGGGTTTTGACGAAACGGTTTTTAATAGACCCATAAATACTGGCCCAACCTTGTTCTGTACATTTGTTTCTCTCTATTTTCTATATATATAAAAACTAACAATACACTTTTTTATCGTTACAACACCTTAAAAATGTCTACATGGCCCTATATATTACTTTACTATTGCAACAATATTCAAAATGTAACCTTCTGGTTGTGTTGTCCACTAGGTTTTGTCCCATACATAACCACACACAAGTATCATTCATACCAAAAAAAGTTTTTGTATTGAGCACTGACCAGAGTGGTTCTATTGCTCGTAGAAGGCTACCCACGGTGTAGTTCCTTATAGCTTGTGTAGTCATCAAACAATTTACATTCCGATCTAGAATTAAGAGGAATATAACATGTCGTGAGGCATGCCCAAATGTCGATGGAATTAAATTAGTTACTTGGTGCAAATTCTCTTGTTATTTATGTTACCTTAAATTTATTTTCAGATGCTTTTTAATTAGCAACTTCTCTGTTCGGGAGGTAATTCCGGGACAGTCACCACATGTGTCTGTAACTTTGCCACCGCGCCAATAGGCGCCGAGGTCCCTTGAGTGAACTGTCCATCACAGTGGGGGAAAGGGAGAGAAGAGGTTGCATAGACTAGTGTGTGTGGGGCCGGGCTTCTGTGCGAGTTCACATGCCTCTTGTTTATAAAGGGACAGAGACCGATCAGAGCAGCAGATGAGGAGAAAGCAGTAAGTGCTACCTCGTTGGGTAAATGTATTGTGCTTTTCCTACACTACAGCTGCCTAAAGGCCCAGAAGAGTTGTCCAGTCACCATGTGTGTCTGTAACTTTGCCACTGCGCCCATAGGCGCCGAGGTCCCTCGAGTGAGCTGTCCATCACAGTGGGGGAATGGGCGGGAAGAGGTTGCATAGCCTAGTGTGTGTGGGGCCGGGCCTCTGTGCGAGTTCACATGCTTCTTGTTTATAAAGGGTCAGAGACCGACCAGAGCAGCAGATGAGGAGAAAGCTGTAAGTGCTACCTCATTAGGTAAATGTATCATACTTTTCCTACACCACAGCTGCCTCAAGACCCAGAACCAAAAGAGTTGTCCAGTCAACACGTGTGTCTGTAACTTTGCCATCGCGCCCATAGGCGCCGAGGTCCCTTGAGTGAGCTGTCCATCACAGTGGGGGAAAGGGCGGGAAGAGGTTCCATAGCCTAGTGTGTGTGGGGCCGGGCTTCTGTGCGAGTTCACATGCCTCTTGTTTATAAAGGGTCAGAGACCGATCAGAGCAGCAGATGAGGAGAAAGCAGTAAGTGCTACCTCGTTGGGTAAATGTATCATGCTTTTTCTACACTACAGCTGCCTAAAGGCCCAGAAGAGTTGTCCAGTCACCATGTGTGTCTGTAACTTTGCCACTGCGACCATAGGCGCCGAGGTCCCTCGAGTGAGTTGCCCCTCACAGTGGTGGGAAAGGGCGGGAAGAGGTTGCATAGCCTAGACTGTGTGGGGCCGGGCCTCTGTGCGAGTTCACATGCCTCTTGTTTATAAAGGGTGAGACCGATCAAAGCAGCAGATGAGGAGAAAGCAGCAAGTGCTACCTCGTTGGGTAAATGTATCGTGCTTTTTCTACACTACAGCTGCCTAAAGGCCCAGAAGAGTTGTCCAGTCACCACGTGTGTCTGTAACTTTGCCACCGCGTCCATAGGCGCCGAGGTCCCTCGAGTGAGCTGTCCATCACAGTTGGGGAAAAGACGGGAAGAGGTTGCATAGCCTAGGGTGTGTGGGGCCGGGCTTCAGTGCGAGTTCACATGCCTCTTGTTTATAAAGGGTCAGAGACCAATCAGAGCAGCAGATGAGGAGAAAGCAGTAAGTGCTACCTCGTTGGGTAAATGTATTATGCTTTTCCTACACTACAGCTGCGTAAAGGCACAGAACCAGAAGAGTTGTCCAGTCACCACGTGTGTCTATAACTTTGCCACCGTGCCCATAGGCGCCGAGGTCCCTAGAGTGAGCTGTCCATCACAGTGGGGGAAAGGGTCGGGAAGAGGTTTCATAGCTTAGTGTGTGTGGGGCCGGGCTTCTGTGCGAGTTCACATGCCTCTTGTTTATAAAGGGTCAGAGACCGATCAGAGCAGCAGATGAGGAGAAAGCAGCCTCCTTGTCACTGGAAGTACTGGGGGATTGCGCTCGAGAATCTCGTGGATGCCTAGACCTCCATCACGGATTACAGCTATTTGTAGACAGTAGATTTGGGGATTAAGCACCCCTGCCTAGCATCGACCGTGCTCGCTAGATTCTTGGGCTGATTATAATAATGCGTTACGGAATTTTTGCTTCAACTCGAGCACCTGCTTTATTTATATCTGTAAATGCTTCCTGCTGAGGTTTAATTTTTTATGACAGGAGCCTCGTTGCCTAATTGTAACTATTCTCTGACCCTGTTTCGAGGGTCAGAGCAGGGTCAGAGAATAGTTGCAAGTAGGCAATGAGGCACCGCTCGGGAAGCACTTACACTGTTACAGCAGGTGCCCAAGTTGAAGTTAATTTATTTGTAACCCTTTTGTAAATGGTTACAAAGAAATTAGCTTCAACTTGGGCACCTGCTGTAACCCTATAAGCGCTTCCTGAACAAAATTCGTCCCGCTCGCGGATTCGCGGATTTTGCCACAATTTTGCGAGATTCATGGATCGCGAATTTGCGGGAAATCCGCAAATTTCGCGAGTGGAATGAATTTTCGGCCCATACTTAGACAAGGGCAGGGCCACCCATCTTGTCACTGAGGCTATTATGTGTTTCAATGTTTTCCCATAGTTTGCCTCTGCTGACTACTCTTCCCAGGCACTTCACTTCCCCGGAACACCACTCTAAGGGGTAGTCCGAAGGATAGGGACCGGTAGCAGCAGTAAGAGGGAACATCTGGGACTTTTCCTCGTTTATTTTGACTCCTGACAGTTCCCTGAAGGCAATGATGTCCCTTAAAATTAGATTGAGGCTGTTCTGGGTTTCGTGCACATACAGCGTGATGTCATCTGTGCATAGTGAAAGCAGTACATGTCTAGTGGGATATTCGAAAGGCCCAGTCTTGGTTGTGCTGCCTATGGTTGGCCACCAGTGGTTCAATGGCGAGGGTGAATAATAGCGGTGATAACTGGCACCCCTGAACTGTGCCACTGGTAATGGCAAAAGAAGGGCAGGTGGCGCCATTTATGATAACTCTTGCATTCAGCCGAGTGTAGAGTAGCCCTATCCATGATAGAAAGCTGTGTGGCATTCCCATCCTCTACAGAACACAGGGAACAGATAATAGCACTCCACCGAGTCAAATGTCTCAGTGGCATCCAAAAATACTGCAGCTGCTTCGAGATCTGGGTCAATGTCCTGTATTACTGTAAACAGTGTTCTAAGAATATGAGCGGTAGGGCGTCCTGGCACAAAACCCACTTTGTCAAGTAGTACCAGCGCTGTCATAAGAAGGATCAGCCAGTTCTTAATTAGTTTAGCTAATATTTTCGCATCAACGTTAATCATGGAGAGCGGTCTATAGGATTTGCATCTTTTAGCCGGCTTTCCATTTTTAAGTATGGATATTATTGTGGCCTCCCTCATAGTGGGCTGCAGTTCCCCAGCTTAAAATTTGAGTTTGAGTATTGGGGCAAGATGATCTATATATGCTTTATAAAAACCTGCTGGTATGCCATTGGGGCAGGGTGTCTTACCAGAGCAGTGCTGCATAATTGCTGCGCGAATTTAATCTATCTCTAATTCAGAGAGGAATTCTCTCTGGGAGTCTGCAAGCCAGCCTAATGCAATTGGTTCCAAATACTGCTGCAACATTAATGGATGCTGACTCATCGAGGTATATAGCAAAGAATAGAATGCCTGGAAAGTTTGGAGGATACCCAACATGTCCCTGACTATATCTCCTTCTGGTGTCTGTAGTTCCAGGACATAGCTTGAGAATCGAGGCCTACGGATCTTTTTGGCTACCACTTTCCCAGGGCTTTCACCTTCACCATACTGGCGAGCCTTAAAATATTTGCCCCGGAACCAACATTCTCAGTCTGCTGTATCTTGATATTACGTTATTTTATCTCTTAGATCAATGAACTTTGGCGGGGTTGGTGGGCGGTCAGTGTATGTCTTTAGTTGTTTGATCTCTTTCTCTAATCTTGTAAGTGTTGTATGCAGGTCCCTAAGCACTCCTCCCCCCTTGGCAATGAATATTCCCCTAGCGGTGACTTTAAGCACCTCCCATACTGTCATTATATGTTGGAGCGCGCCCAACATATGACTTGGATTTCCTGGTCCATTTCAGCTTGAAACGCTGTGTCTAAAAGCATGGTGGGGTTCAGGCACCAGTTTATGGGGAGTGGTCTGAATAGGTACAAGCCGAATGTTCCACCCTGGTCAGCCAGGTGCTAAGCCCTCTAGTAATTACCCAGTAGTCCAGTCTCGACCATGACCCATGTGCTGCGGTGTAGCATGTGTCCTCCCTCCTCTCTGGGTGTGTGTGTCATCATGCATCTAGTAGACCATAATCTGCCAATATATTGCATACTTGGTGCTGGGTGCGGGTGTAGTGATGTGGCCGCGGTCCGGATCTATCTAGCGGTGGGTTGAATGCAGTGTTATAGTCCTCTTTAGAACGATATCTCGAGTGTTTTCAAGCACCATCTTGAAATAGGACACATATATATCCACCCTCTTCCACTCAGTCTTACCTTTAAACTAACCAGCATCATTAATGATAAACATATGCAACAATTTATGTTTCTTTCACACTAGCCCCCCATTTTTATATATGGATATATGTTTATACTATAGATGTATATCTAATGATAAAAAGGACCAACATCATTGTCCAATATGGACCATTTAAATTTTGGAATGAATATTCCAAATGGCTCTCTGTTGTGCCTGATAAAATCTGGCTTTACAAAAGTTATATACCCATCAAATAGGGAACCGCTATTATTTAAGAAACGACTGTAAACTCGAAAATGATTGAAAAACCGAGAGTGTTCAGGCGCCATTTTAGATTGGGACACGCATAAGACTTCTATCTCCCTAGTAGTCCTTCCTTTAGATCTATGGACATCAGTAATGATGCCGATACTTTCGCGCCAAGAATTCCCTTTAAATCGGATACCCATCACCCAGCGGTGATCTTCTTTTCGTGTGGAGGCCGGGTCCCCACACCACGAGCGTCGGAGCAGCACCACCCTGCTGTCCGTATATCGTCTACTGATTCAAGGTAGGAATCCCGTTTTGCTGGGCGCTCGTAGACCTTTTTATCACGGAATTAGATTCAAACTGAACTGACTTTCAATCGTGTCTCTATTTTGCAGAGACGTCTTTTACCTTTTCTTCGAGTCATCAATTACCAGGCGATATGCACCAAGACTGATACTATTTACACCGCATATATTTCAAAGGTAACTGAGAAATCCAGCATCTTCTTTCGCTACATAACTCTAGTGAATGGATATAACCTGCAATAACTAAGACGTTTCTAGCAATTGGCAAGTTCATGTCTCCCTACCTCATACTATATCTTTTGTGCTCTTTTTTATTTGTATTACCAGCAATACCGCTATCAACGTTTTTTAGAACAATCTACCTCTGCGCTATATACATTGCCTGCTCCATCTGGAAACACCCAGGTATTTACATTGCGCACCCGAACATAATACTATAACTGTGTTAGGTCAGAGTAATATGTATTTTTTACCATATATATAAATATAGACACAACGTTGACTAGCTTCCGCCCGATATTCTTTTTTCTTTCTCCATATTGCCCGCTTTCGCCCATCCATCAGCCATGAGAATATGCATGGAAACTAGATAAAGCTACATCTGGAACAGGAATGAGCTTGCTGCCTCTGTCCAAGACATCGTTTATCCCTAGCACCATTTTCTACCTATAGAATATTACTGTGGAGATCAGGTAATTATATAACCACAGCCATTTAAACGAATAGTTAGTAACTAAATGTGTTACAACTTACAGGCTCTCTTACATTGAAATTCCCCATCCTTTCTCTGCTTCACAGACTAGTATTTATCTCTTGAAACTGCAGGGCTATCCACATGTCTTGCGCAGTGCATATGACCCATCTGGCTCGACCTGTAATGCATTTCATCCTATTCTCTGTTCCCCTCTCAGTTATGTCCCCCCTTTTTTATTACCAGGTCTACCTCCATCTTTTATCCATATTAGCCTTATCAAAAATTGCAGAGGATTTCACCTTCCATCATTGTTACTGCATGGATAGAGCGTCCAATGTTGTAAGTAATTTACCATGTATTGAGAACCTTTTAACCGTATTCTCTCCAAAAATGTATGATGAGTTGATCCACCACATATTTATAATCTCCACCAATGGGGTAATGAAATGAAAAGTTTTTGAATATAGTAAATATATGGCTGTCAATGAAGATGTTATCAGTTACGTTCTTCTGTAATAAATGACAGGGCCTGTTTCAAATGATTAATCTGTGATCAGTTCCTGTTTAGTCAGATACTGTACAATCGCCAGATTCTATTCTGCTAATCATTGGCACTGAGTGAACAAATTGTGGAATAGGGTCAGTTAGTTAGTAAGGAATGTCGTTTTTGATATGTTGATAGTGTTTAACATGTTTTTTTAGCCACTTTGCAACAACTATATATTAGCTGATAGGAAAGAGAAAAAAAGAAAAAAAGATTATATATATATGGATTATATTCTAATATGTATTTTCCTTTTATATATGTATTTTCAGGATTTATTCTGTGTCTCCTGAAGAAGGCGGTTCACTGCCGAAACGCGCGTCGAGTTTTTATGCTCTTTTTTTTATTATTTGATTTATTACGTGTATTTTTTGTGTATAAATTTCATTTTATTGAATATGAGTTTTATGCTATATGTTGATTAAAACTGTATGTAATTGAAGTATCTTTTACTCTTATCATATGGTTTGACCTCTTGGTCATACACAATATGATTTTTAAGAATACTCATTAAAAATATATATTTTATATAAACATTGTTAATCTTTCGATTATTCCTTCTTGACCACTGACCCAACCTGATTGTTCACACTGTCCTCTTAGACGTCCTAGGAATTTTTTTTCACACCAAGTGTTATAGTCCCCCCACATTAGATGCGGGGACCCTGAGTCTGTGATTTTCCCCAATAAAGTGGCAAAAAAGGTTGGATCATTGATGTTAGGTCCATAGCAGCTGACTAGCATGACCGAGCGGGAGGCTAGCATTCACCACGGCAAGCTAAAGGGTTCCTGTGGGTCTGTGAGCATGTCTGCGGGCACGTATGTATTGTTCTTTTTAACTAGAATCGTAGTGCCTCGGGAATCAGTGGAGTATGATGGGAAGCAGCTAAACCATGCTGATTTAGCAGCAAATTTCTGTGGGCGCTGAGGATCGAGGTGGATCTCCTGCAGCATTGCTACTTGTATGGAATGTCTGTTGGGGTATACCAGTATTTGCCTGCACTTGCGTGCGTTTTCCAGCCCCCTCCTGTTCCAGGTTAGAAAGCGCATATCAAGGGGTCTGCCCGTGCTCATCATATGGCTCCCTTATCACGTTTATATGCCTTCGGCACTCCATATGTGCTGGGTTCTGCGAAAGTTGGACTATTCGGTTGATGTTTTGCAATGTGTCTGCTCGCCTGGAAATTCTGATACATATATAGTGTTGTTATGCATTGAACTTGTACTCAAACATTCCCTTAGACCTCCCCCTACCCTCATCGACAACCAAAACTTGTTGTGAGTACTATACCCTCCCATGTATTCTAATAAAGTCAAATTTACAATAAAAACCAGCAATTGAAGTCTCCTCAGGTTATCTCAAGAGAGATTTGTTTCCCTGTAGAGCACAGAAAGGGGGGGAGTTACAGTAACCTGGGGGTTCACCCTGTGGAATACCATCAGAGGGTGTGTCTACCCACCTCCACCTCTCCCACGGTCTGGGGCTGGGCAGGGGCAGGTGGCCCGGGGATTCGAATTTGCGTGCTCTCCAATTTCCCAGCATAAATGCTGAGGAAGGTAATTAACTTGATCAAATATTATGAATTTCTGTGTACATGCTTACAAATTTAAACTCATTCTATGTATGCAAAGTTTGGATTGAACAGCATAGGTTACATGGCCAGTCTCATATATATATATGATCAGTCATTGTCAGACAGTTGCGAAGAGGATCTGGTGTCGGTATCGTCGATCTCTCAGTTCGGTTTCTGTTTCTTCAGTTTCTTTAGATAGTCCTCCACCTGCTGTGGGTTGGTGTCGAAGTGTTGTTTCCCTTGATGTGTGATCCGGAGACGGGCAGGGTACATCATCACATAATCAATGTGTGCTTGCATCAATGTTTGCTTTACCAGTGCTAATTTCTTCCAGGCCTCCTGGCCTGCAATCGTAAAGTCCAAATACAGTGCGATAGTGTGTCCGTCGAACATCAGCTGCTGTTTTGGTCTCACCAGCTGCAGTGCCATGTCCCAGTCCCTAAAATTAAGCAATCTGGTGATTATAGTTCTGGGCAGCTTTCCCGGGGGTGGCCTGGGGCCCAGGGAGTGGGGTGCCCTCTCCACCGCCATTTGGGCTGAGAAAGTGTCCGTGCCAAATAAGCCACCAAGCAGTTTTTTGATGTAGTCCTCCATTTTGCCAGTATTGGCACTTTCGGGCGTCCCCGGAATGAGGATATTGTTGCACCATGAGCGCGGTTTGAGGTCCTCATTCTTGGCTGCTATAACTTTTAACAGCCTGTCCATTTGCGTCCCTGGCATTCGCTGTGTATTATATAAGTCTGAAATTCGTTGTTCCGCTTCACCTATGCGTGCTTCATGCGTCTCCAGGTTTTTGGCCATGAGGTCGATTCGATTGCACATAGTGTCTATCTTGTACTCAGTGGAGGTTAGAGTATATTTCATAGTGATAAGTAGGGCTTTTAAGTTTTCTTCTACAGTTTGCAGGTCATCTTGTTTGTCTGTGCCCGTTTGCTCTGAGTGCACAGCGTCTTTTAGGGCTCAAAGGGTAGTCTAGCCTGTCCTATCCATAGTGCTTGTGTTTGGTTCACCAGCACTCATTCTCGCAGCCAGGTGTGCTGTCTGGCTTCTGCCTCATCCAGGGAGGGCTTCGCAGATATATATAGGCCAAGGAGCCTTTAAGCCTCTCGGTGGTAAAAGTCAATTGCCCTGGGTTTTGTGGTGGATGCATTGTATCGTAGAGCCTTCCTGTAGTCGCTCTGAGGGGGGGGGGGTCGTCTTCAGGCCCCCCTCTCCTCTTAGATAACAAATGGATCTTGGCAGTATCTCCAGCTGCACCTCCCCTACCCGCGCAGAGCTACTTGACTCCCCTCTGAGTCTCAGAGATACGTGCATGTATCTCAGTGCTTTACATCTTTGTCCGTCGGGCCCTGCATGCATCAGCGTGCAGTCAGGGTGGCGCAGGCTGTTAGAACCAGCTCATAGGCCGCAACTTTCAATCAGGCCCCATTTATCCTCTGCCACTGTTCTGCCTGCTCGTTATTTTCCTCACGGCTGCTGCGGGCGCACCTGCGCACACGGGGACACAGGTCTGCTGGATCTAGTGGGTGACAAATGCAAAAAGAACAATTGATGGAGAAAATGCAGAACAATGTCAATGTTGGTTGGCGGAAGGATGCAGCGAACGTGAACAACGCAGGTTGCCGTAAGCGTCCCCTGATCACTGAGGCTCTGCCCATGAATCAGCTGTGCGATGGCCGCCGCTACGGTGATTCTGCTCTGATTCTGCCCAATTCATGCTGGCTACCTAGCCCACTACCTTGAGCTGCTTGTGAGCTCTTCTGCTCTTCTGGCCCTGCATAGGATCGATCGTGCCAGGCTCTACTGCATGGTGACCTGCTGCCCGCCCGCAGTCGCTCTCGCTCACAATTGCCCGCAGTCGCTCCTGTAACTGCCTTTGTTCACCCGCAGTTTTCTTCTGCGGGCTGCATGGAAACATCGGGACAGATGCCAGTGATGGTGCTGCGGTATTAAGGCGGTGAGGGGGGGGGACACAAGAACCTCCGAGGTGCGGTGCTGATATGCGGAGGACGATGTGATGAGTGCCAGGGTGATTGAGGTCAGCCAGCGAGAAAATGAGGTGAGACACTAAAAGCGTATGCCCGGAGACGAAATTAACTGTAAACTCAAGTCTGTTTAGAGCAGGAATGGGGACCTGAGCAGGAGGTAACCCCGCCCCAAAAAAAGGGGAGCATTTATGGGCGACCAAAGGACACTGGACACTCTGGGCTAAAACTGAGGAGTTTGTGAGCTGTGAGCCTGCGAGGAGCGGTGCGGTGGGCCAGATGAATGTGTATTTGTGTATATGGACCGCTTTAAGCATCGGGTTTGATACGTCGAATATTAGAAGAAGGAACTATTGGAATTTCTGCAAAAAAAAAACCTCTTTGCCCTGCTCTGCTGCTGCTGCAGGTTTAACTATCGCAAGATACTTTCTAGGTTTTAAGGGCTTGGGATTATTCAAATTTTGCGATTCTCTAAGCAACTGATTCAATCAGCAACTAACAGCCTGATTCATGAAAACCAAATTCTCCGATTTTTAAATTGCGATTTACAGTGAATCGCAATTTAGAATTCTCAGACCGGCATTCATCAAATTTTGCGAGAAAATAAAGCGATTCGCACGCGGCCGCAAAAAGCGTTAGCGATTTTTAAAAATCGCAGATAAATCGCTATTTCCGTCAAAATGCGTGTAGGAATTGCGATATCGCAAATTGCGAGATCGCTAAATGCTATCTCGCAATTAGCGAGATCGCAAAAACGGGAAGTCGCATTTCGAGCACATTGATGACATCACAACCAGGAAGCAGGCAGTTCCCACCCCCATTCAAAACAGTGAGGCTGATCTCGAGGCTGTATCTCACAGAGCTCCTTCCAGGACACCTCCAAACTTCCAAATCCTTTACTTTTGTGACTGCAGCAATGGCAGAGGATGCAGCACCAGGGCCCAGTGACACCGGGCGCAAGCGGAAGCTCAAATTCTCTGAGCAGGAGTTGGAGCACCTGATAGACGGAGTGGTTGAAAACCACCCAAAACTATTTGGAAAGGACTCCAGCAGGGTGCTTGGCGGAGAAACGCCGACTCTGGCTGGGGATAGCCGCAAAAGTCAATGCTGTGGGCGTGACACACAGGCCGCTCGAGGAGCTGAAAAAGATGTGGGACGACCTCTGAGGTCATGCCAAGGAGAGGGTGGCAGAGAGGCTGGGCGAGACCCTCGCTACTGGAGGTGGAGATCCTACAGTCCCTCCCAACACCCCCTTGGAGGACCGCGTGGAGGACACACTTGAGCGAGAGGCGTGCATAGGAGTCATCAATCTGGACTCATCCCGACCCACCCAAGACAGCCAAGGTAAGTGGCATGCAACTGTGACCCTGTCCCCTAACAATGGCCATGACCCTATAGCCTCCCATAATCATCCCAAGTCATGCAATCCATGCACATTAGGTCATGCCCAAAAGCATTGTGGGACATGTAGTCTGCCCACAATGTACAAAAACCCCAATGCAGCCAGACATGTCCCAAAGTACGCAATGCCACAGCCAGTCAGGGAATGTCAGCCAGCATGCATGTAGCAACTGCACGTGAGACAGATACATGCAATTAATCTACGTCCACTTCCCCTCACAGGTGGCGCTGACAACAGCAGCGACAGCGACAGGCTGCTCATAGACGAGGCACCAGAGGATGCAGAGGAGGTGCCAACAGCCACACATCCTGCACCATCAGGCGCTGCACCTATCCCCGCAGCCAGGGCACCACCATCTGTGCCAGCACCATCAGGCGCTGCACCTACCCCGCAGCCAGGGCACCACCATCTGCGCCAGCACCATCAGGCGCTGCACCTATCCCGGGAGCCAGGGCACCACCATCTGCGCCAGCACCATCAGGCGCAGCACCATTGATAACCGCAACACCACCACCAGCGGGACCCTGTACATCTGGTGCTGCTAGTGCGGTGACAGTGCGCACATCCACTGTGGCCAGCCAGCACAGCAGGCATGGCAGGGATCACCAGCAGAGCACAGCACGCAGCGGCAGGAGGGGGATGGCTGTGCGCGTGCCAGGGCTCAGCATAGAGCGCCGGATGCTGCACATCCATCAATTGCAGGCACGACGGCAAGGGGCAATCCAACTCCAGCTCCACAACATTGGCCGCAATGTCGCAAATGTGTCGGACTGGATAGAGCGCATGACAACTGCCATGGAGGCTAACACTGCGGCCCTCATCTCACAGCGCAACACCGCCCGCCGCCGCCTCCGCCAGCTACTTACGCGGCTATCAGCCTACACGCGCTCAAACTATGTCATTGGTAATGCCACCTCCCAGCTCTCACGTCGGTCCCTGGCTATGCCGCAGCAGATGGTGCAATGCTGCGAGGATGTGGCACGAGTCTTGGAGCAGGTCACCAGTGCCGTACTGGCACTACATCCTTGAAGTAGTGTGGCTCACTGGTTAGAGGCGGCAGACCCGAGAGCAGAGGACGGCCCGGGACCAGGGTTCGATTCCCGGCGCTGCAGGTTTCTGGACCAGGGTCAGCGGACTCGATAATTCTCTCGCCTCGGTGCCCACTCTGATCAGCGATCACACTCGGCAACTCTGGGCATTAGCTTGCCTCATCTTCACTAACGGCCCCACCAGACCGCCGGGGATGCCTGGTCTCACCCTGGAGATACCCATTAAGGGACCATCTCTCAGGGAAGCCAGGAAGG
Source organism: Lissotriton vulgaris (assembly GCF_964263255.1). Lineage (NCBI taxonomy): Eukaryota > Metazoa > Chordata > Amphibia > Caudata > Salamandridae > Lissotriton > Lissotriton vulgaris. The sequence continues at coordinate 306,603,747 of NC_141696.1, forward strand.
GTTTCGCAGCGGTCGAAGCGCCTTGGGACCCTACGGGTAAGTAGTGCGCTATATAAATGCCTATACATTTACACATTTACATCCTACTGGGCCAGCCAATGTTGGTGGGGACGACACCAGTGAGGGCACCTCCAGTGTCAGCAGCCTGACTGCCTCACAGGTTGGTGTGCTACGCCGCAGCACCAGGCCCACTGCAGGGTCACATGCCTTCCCAGAGGAAGAGCCAGATAGGCGATTGGGTGCCGCGCGCCGGAGGTGCACTTGACTTTACTGTACATTGGCAGGGACATGCTGATGATAGAAGCATGTCCTGTGTATTGTTTGGAGCAGTATGGCGCAATACTGCTTCCATGTAAAGAATAGCAAAATTACATTATTATTGTGCCTTCAACAATAATATTTATTCTAGCATCGTACATCGGCCTCCTGTCATTATTTCCATTGGCATGCAATTGTGATTTGTTGGGGGAGGGGAGTGGATGCATTAGAAACTGTTCATTGTGATGTGGTTGCGGCGTCTGTGTCCTTCAGCTGGGTTCTCCCCGCGTGCATGACGCACATGTGCAGGTGGCCGGTCGTCCCCTTCCGACTCACTGCCAGAGATCTCTACAGGTATCTAGTGCTTGGTAGCAATGTTGTGTAGTATTGCACACACAGCCACAATGCGGCAGCACACATCAGGACTGTAGTACATGGCCCCACCAGTCTTGTGCAGTATACAGAATCTGCTCTTCAGTAGCCCAAATGTCCTCTCAATGCTATTCCTTGTGCGTATGTGTGCTACATTGTAGCGCCGTTGCTGTGGTGTAGCAGGGTTGAGGTATGGGGTGAGGAGGTATTCACGGAGGGCGTAGCCACTGTCACCTGAATGAGAGGAGCAGAGGGTGAGTGCCTGTGCAGCGCTACTACTTCATCGCAGTGTAACATTGTGGGCCAAGTGTACTTACCAAGTAGGTGTCCTTCACCAAAGTCTCCCCTGGCCAGTCGTGTGTGGAGGCCGCAGTGCCGGAATATGAAGGAGTCATGTGTACTCCCCGAGTACTGTGCCACTATGTCCGTGATGTATGTCTTAGCATTGCACACCATCTGGATGTTAAGGGAGTGGCAGGACTTGCGATTGCGGTACATGTACTCCGTTGCAGCTGGTGGGCAGATGTGGATGTGGGTACAGTCAATGCATCCTTTCACATGTGGGAAATGCGCAACATTGTAGAATTGATGCTTGGTCTCATCCAAATCCTGTTGGCTGGTGGGAAATTTTATGTGGTGGTGTAGCTGGGTCAGCATTGCGTCTAGGAAACTCCTTAGGCAGTAGGACATGGTGGGCTGGGATATCCCCCCAGCAGCCGCAACTATCCCCTGGAAGCTCCCGGAGGCCAGAAGGTGCAGGCTACACAATACCTGGACATGTGTGGGCACGGCATTGGTCCGCCTTGTTGGGTGCTGCATCAGGGGGTCAAGGTCCTGAATTAGCTTGATGATCATTGGCCCATTCAGGCGGTACTTTGCGTATATTTGCTCTCTGGTTTGGCCCAGCAGGGTGACCCGCTGGCGGAATATCCTGTCCTGGATACTGCGTCTCCCTCGTGCTGCTCGCTGTAGCCTTCACCGCCTGACCACCATGTAGAGTCCTGACATTGTGAGACTCCTTATGCTGATTCTGCATCTCCTTAAGTGTGTTTGGTCAGGCCTGCACCTGTTACTGATTGGGCAACGGATTCTTTCAATTTTTTTTTTACAATGGCTTTGATGGTTACCACCTGCTTTGGGTTGTCCTTAAATTGCGCCTTGCAAACAGCGATTTAGTTTTTTTTCGCTATTTGCGATTTTTCATGATTACCGATTGCGATTGTATTGCGATTTCACTATCTTATTCGCAGAATCCGTGGTTTCTCGCAAATTCCGAATCGCTAATGGTCTACTGCCGGGATTCTGCGAATCTTTTTGCGATTTTGCTATTCTGTGTTTGCGATTTCGCTATTTTCTTCTAGAATACCGATTTTGTCAATTGTGCTCGCAATAGCATTTTCGCAGCTATTGCGCTCACATTTTTGCTTCATGAATCAGGCTGTTAATCACTAAGAAAGAGTAATAAAATGTCGGTAGTCTTAAAACCGGCAGCGAAACTGCAAAACAAACTAGCTAAGGCTGGGGCAGGAAAGGAGTTTCTAAAGGCTGGCCAATCTTCACCAACACCTGTAGTAGCGTCCAAAGGTGCCAGAAGAGGGCAAAGAAACGCCCAGCAAAAATGGATTTAAAAGGTAAAGCGTGGCTCTGGCAGAAAAAAATAATGCCTCAGAGGAAGAGGAGGAATAGACACTGTCTGAACTTTCAGCAGACCTAAGCATGCTGGCTTTTGGCGAAGAAGAAGGCAGTGGAGAGGGGGCAGAATAGGGAGTAGACCTAACAGGGAGGACGATAATCCGGTGAACTCTAAACAGTATCCTCTCTTTAGTAAGCCCCCGGTGGCGTGGGATAAGGTTACTAGTACGCCACAACCGAGCAGGGAGGAGCAAAAGGAAAAAGATCAAATGAGCGAGAAAATCCTCCAGGATACGCAAGGCCAGAATCTACTGTTCGCCCCTATTCACGCCTGTCGCCCTCTCACGCCCTGTCAGACGAAGTACCACATCCACAGCCTCAGTTAAAATCACACATAGGATCAGACCCTGTAGAAATAATCACAGCTGCCCACGGGGAAATGTCGCTGACCAATCAACCGCCGCTGACTCAGGAGGCTAACATATGCGCACAGAGGCTACAATAGGCAGATGGAGAAGAGACACTGATAGATAGGCTGGGTTTGGCATCAGCATCTGAAGTAGAACCAGAAGGAGAAACAGAGGCAGAAAGAGAAAAAGAAATACGTCAGTCCCCCTGAGTCAGTGAAAATGTTGCAAAACAAAAGCGCAACAAGAAATTTCAGTACAGGAAATGCTGGTAATTATCTTGCAAGAATTAAGAGATTTGAAGGAATCGCAAGCACTGGAAATATCACAGCTGAACAATAGATTGGCAAAGATGGAGGAGAACTTAGGCAACCTACCAAGAAGAGTCACTGAGGCGGAAGCCCGCGTCTCAGTCTTGGAAGACACCATAACTAACATGCAAAAGGATATACAGGTATTAAATAAAAATAAGTCCCAGATGGAATCAAAGCTACAAGACTTAGAGAACTACAATAGGAGATCCAATCTATGCCTCATTGCTCTTTCAAGGCCAAAGGGGCGCAGGCGATTATTGTGCAACAATGTAAGTTAAAAGTGATTGCCAAAGGAAAAAATGTTATTCTCACGGACATTCTAGAAGCCCAAAACCTTTTAGAAGGTCTTAGTGCAACATAAAGAAAGGGGAACTCTCTGGCTCTATGGCTAAAGGTCTGTCTCAATAACAAGGAGAAGGGACATGAGAATCAATAAAAAATGTAAAAGTCTTCCTCAAGGGGAGGATACAAGGTGAATCAGGGGACACAATAGGATGTAATAAGATGGCATCCGACAAAAAAAAGGAGAAGGAGAGAAAGACAGTGGGACAATTGGGGGTTTCCCTCTTTCTGGGGAGGGGGGATGGGGTGACAGTGGGGGTGAAGCAGTGGGGAGGGCGGGCTGGAGAGGTGGTGGTGGGGGTGAAGCAGTAAAAAAAGAGTTAATACACAGAAATCTTTTTTATTTTTTCTCTCATGAAGAGGATATGGAATGTTGCTGTCTTATATAATTGATATATCGCACATTGAATGCTGCATTCTAATGCGTTTTACTATCTACCTTGCATAATGGATACAATTTTCATTGCAGTATACTGGCTTTATTGGTTCAAAGGCTGCTTGATCTGCATGTTAAATAACCCTTTTGCACAATTGATACAAATTGTATAGTAGTATACCAACTTGAATGCGTAATTTGCACTTATTGTATGATTTGCACAATTATCATAGAAGTCATGGTATATTTGCACATTTTGCACAATTTAATGGCCTGTATTTAAGTGGACAACTTAGATCGTTACTGTCCTAAAGGAGAAAAAGATTCAAGAATTTTAGCAGTAAATCATCTATGCATTCGGCATATTTTGCACAGGTTTGTACTTTAGACATGCGTTTTGCACATACAGCACTTTATTGTATGACCTGCACAATTGCCATGGCATATATGGTATATTTGTGTAGTTTGCACAATTTAAATGGTCTGTATTTTGCGTTTTGCACATACAGCACTTTATTGTATGACCTGCACAATTGCCACAGCAGATATGGTATATTTGCGTAGTTTGCACAATTTAAATGGTCTGTATTTTAGTCAATAACTTAGTCCGCTACTGTATCATAGGGAGAAAAGATTCAACATTGCTAGCGGTCAACCATTTATGCATCTTGCACATTCTGCACAAGTTGCACTTTATATACGCATTTTGCACATACAGCGCAAGTTGCACTTTATATAGGGAATCGAGGTGTCTGAGGACAAAACAAGCTATACTCTCCCGTCCTTTAAAAACATTATGAATAGGAATAAACTCGTAATTTTATCTCTGAATGTTAACGGTTTGAACAATAGGTGTAACCTTCTGCAATAGAGAGCTGGGTAAAAGGACACTACCCAGATGTGATTTTTATACAGGAGACACACTTTCGAGCCTTAGCAGATGCTAGTAAAATGTTTAAAAATTGGGCAGGTTTTTATTGCTCATCTGTGTTGGGGATAGCCCAGAGGGGGGTGAGCATCTATATAGGCAAGCATGTCCAATTTCATGCTTAAGCATCACACTCAGATACGAGTGGTAGGTGGGCATTACTGCATGGGACAATAAATAACAGACACCTGATAGTAGCCACGATCTATGCACCAGTAGTAGACGATCTGCTCCCCATTCTAAGGTTAAAACAAGCACTCCTAGGTATACCTGGTCAGAATATATGGGGAGGTGATTTTATTTTCTGCAAAATCCCATAGTGGATTCAACAAAAAAAGACCAAAGGCAAAATAAACCACAAGTAGCCACTGCTCTATTGAGTTGTAAAACAGATCTAGATATTTTAGAGAACTGGCGGTTCAATAATTTGACCAAGCGTGAGTACTCTTGCTATTCGACGAAATATGCTTCATCATCAAGGCTAGACTGTTTTTAACCTCCCATAATCTGGAAGCCAGGAATACATATAGCAAATGCTTTTTCAGATCATGCCCTTATAACTTTGGAAATCCTGCTAGGGAATAAAGAAGAAGCAGCAGCCAGAAGGTGGTATTTTAATAAACTCAATTTAGCAGATGCAATGGTGTGCTGAATCAGAGAAGGAGGTTAGTTTCTTTTTTCTGATAAATACAGATTCTGCCCCAATTAGCATAATATGGGATGCCTTCAAGGCTACACAGAGAGGCATAATTATCTCAAAAGAGATACCAAAACAAAAGGCTAAGAAGGAGGAGAGAATGGTAATAAGTAGTCATGCAAATCAAGAATATTTCAGAAACAGGACCTCGCATAACAAACAAGAAGTACTAACTGCAACAAAAAAAATGAGGGAATTCTATTATGAGCTTGGGGATGAATATCTTCAGACAAGCTATAAGGATAGCGAGTATACGGGAAGATTGCTAGCTTGGCAAGCAAAGGAAAAGCAAGTTTGAAACAGAGCCAAATGCATCCAGGATAAAGTAACTAAAACCTGTGTAAAGACTATGTCATTAATAGGCTGTGTTTCTTAGACACTATAAAGATATCTATCAGGCACTCACCAAGTCTCTTTGGAATCAATTAATGAATTTTTACAGGAATTACCAATTCCAATTCTGGAAAATCACTATAAAGAGCTGCTGCTAGCCGAATTCACAAAGGAAGAAATAGATGCGCTTATCAGCTCTTTGCCCAACTGTAAAGCTACTGGAGAGGATGGCATCCCTACATCCCTGCAGAATTTTTTTAAGCTTTCTCTACAGTACTCTTCCCCAAGGATTTTAAAACTAGGAAATCACTTATTACAAGGAGTTGACCCACCTGTTTCTTTTCGTACGGCAGTAGTGGTCAGTCTTTAGCTTTATACCAATACACATTTTTTATTAGAGGCACTTGATTCTTTTAATATTAATAAGGTTAAGGCACAGATCTGGTTTTTAGATGCTGAAAAAGCTATTGATCCTGTTTCTTGGAACTGTCTTTTTACAATTTTAGACAAGTTTGGCTTCCCAAGGGATTTTATAATTTTATTAGAACAGCTCTACATGAATTCCCAGGCACACATTTTAATTAATTCTGTTAATATAGGGACATGCCAAATAAATAGAGGCATTAGACAAGGCTGTCCCTGTCAAGAAGTGTACTTTCCTCGATTTTATTTGCTTTATTTATTGAGCCTTTAGCAATTGCGATTAGGGAAAAAAGAGCTCATACGGATCCGGTCCAAAGAATGACAAACATAAAATGATATGCTGATCACATTGTTCTTTTCTTCGACCCAAAGATAGATACTCAGACAAATTTTATGAGAATCTTCGCAGACTTTGAAAAAATAGGGGGTTATAAGATCAATAAGACCAAAACTGAAATATTATCATGCAATTGAATGGTGAATTCTCTTATATCAGAATTCAGACAACCATTTAATACCAGCTCAAAGAGATATCTAGGGATTTACGTAACGGAGAAAGTAGATCTTTTTTCTCTAAACTACATCCCATTGCCGAAAAAGGTGCGCTCTCAGCTAACACGATGGAATCAGCTGCCACTATCAATAATGGGCCGATCTGTGTTAATACGGATGTCTATTCTTCCGTTATTTAATTTTCTCGTTAGCGCAGTACCATGTGCAATACAGGCTTCTTTTTTCAAAGACATAGAAAGTATGTTCTCCTTTTTCTTATGGACAAATAAGATACCAAGATTTGCACTCAGCACTTCAACACATCCTGTAGCTGAAAGAGGACTATCACTACCAAATATCGGAGATTGTTATTATGCAGCATTTGCACCTCATAGATTTAGATTTTTCTTTTTAGATCCTCAAGAGGCAGATCATTTTTTTATGAAAAAGATTCTTAGGGAGTATAACATAATAGACCCCACAAGAGTCACTAAGTACCCCCCAAAAAATATGTTATAAGACCTTGCAAAGGATGTATAAACAAAAATCTCAGCTCTTAGCACACTACGATATTTTAAGAGTCACCATCTCAACTAGGCTTTCGAATCTATTTACGGGGGAAATAAGTTTGCTAGAGAGTAATATATTAAGACAATGAGAAGAAAATGGATACGTTCAGATCCAGAATTTCGCTAAGGAGAATTTCTGGAAAACCTGGGCAGAGATTGAAACAGGGCTGCAACACTCAAGCACAATTTTAAAATGATCATTCATTAGGGTAAGACCCATTTTAGAACAGCTAGACATGGAAAACCTGTATTATAAAACTACTATCAGTGAAGCCCTTAATTCCCCCATACTGGGGAACATTTGTAATTGGATTAAAATTTTCAATGACAATAAATCTCTCTCTCTCTAGGAAAAAGTGAGGGATAGATGGAAGAAGAAGGAAGGTATGCAGATCTTTAAACCAACCTGGAATAGGCTTAATAGGTTTAACATAGCTATATTTAGAGGAGGAAATTTCAAACGCATGCAATACTATTCGAAAGGGTTGATATATAGAACACCCTCTTCTTTTTATAAAATATACTCTCTGATAGAAGGCAAATGCTTTTACTGTGCGGAGAAAGGAACCTGGACTCATTTAATCTGAGAGTGCCCAAACATTCAGAACTTTTGGCTCGAGATCGAGAAATATCTTAAAATCATAATTGATCCCCTCATTTTTATTGATAAATCTATTTCAATCCTGGGCTGCCCCTCTGCTATCTCTGTTCACGAGGAATGTTTATTTATTGCAGCCTCAATAGCAAGATCTGTAATCCGATAACTCTGGAGAACAGAAAAAGTACCCACTTTTAATGCTTGGAGGGCAAAACTAACCAGAGTACAAGAAATGGAAAAGAAATATGCAGTAATTTCAGGGGCAGTAAGAAAGTATGAGAAATATTGTAGTGTGTTTGAAATATAGGAGAACCTATTGCAGTCGGTATCAAAGGAAAGAACATATGTACTCGCCCGGGTATAGCACTTTGCACTCTACTCTAAGGTCCTCAATTTCCTTCTGCTCTTTTCTCAAATTTGATATAAAAGGATAGGGTATGTATATGTGTATGCATCCCAATTCTGTACTCTGCACTTTAACCTATTAGGAACTCTCTGCATTCTAGGAATATTGTGATTATATTGCTAAGCATTTAGAAATGAATATTTATCATACTGTAATATTTTGTACTCGCCCAGGTATAGAACTTTGCTCTTTATTTTAAGTTCCTTAATTTCCCTCTGCTCTCTTGTCAAATTTGATATAAAAGGATGTATGCATCCCGAATCTGCACTCTGCACTCTAACATTTATAAACTCTCGGTATTATAGGAATATTTTGATTATATTGCTGAGCATTTAGAAATGAATATTTATCATACAGTAATATTTTGCACTCGACCAGATATAGCACTTTGCACTTTATTCTAAGGACCTTAATTTCCATCTGCTATTTTGTCAAATTTGATATAAAAGGATAGGGTACGTATTTGTGTATGCATCCCGATTCTGCACTTTGTACTTTAACTCAACTTTTTATTAACTCTCTGTATTATAGGGATATTATGATTATATTGCTGAGCATTTAGAAATGAATATTTATTATAGTGTAATATTTTGTACTGTAGACCTAAATTAATTTCCTCTTCTTTTGAAATTTTTAAATACGTAGTTATATATTATATTATTGTATGCTGTAATGTTTATGAACTCTCAATAAAAAAATATATTTAAAAAAAAGAATGCAGAACAATGTCATATATTCACCAGTACAGAGATCTGGGCCTAGATCTATCGTTTTGTTGCTCACCATGCCATTCTAGTTTGAACAAAGCCATATGCACATCAGTCTTGACCCTGCGCCCAATGGGAACAGTCCAGACCAAACTGCCAAGCCAGGTCCTCCCTAGACAGGAAACAAGCATCCTAGCACCGGTTTCGGGCTTTCAGCCCTCATCAACTAGGATAGCTTGACCCCAGTGGCTAGGAGAACATGGGACCCATGTCTGGGCATACCCGTCCCATTCGGGGTGACAAATGCAAAAAGAACAATTGATGGACAGAATGCAGAACAATATCATACATTCACCCAGGTACAGAGATCTGAGCCTAAATCCATTGTTTTTTTTGCTCAGCATGCCATTCCAGTTTGGACCCAGCCATATGCCAATCTGTCTTGACCATGCGCCCAATGGGAACAGTCCAGCTGGAACTGCCAAGCCAGGTCCTCCCTGGAATGGAAACAAGCATCCTAGGACCGGTTTCGGGCTTTCAGCCCTCATCAGCCAGGATAGCTTGACTCCAGTGGCATGGAGAGCACAGGACCCACGTCTGGGCATACCGGTACCACTCGGGGAGACAAATGCAAAAAGAAAAATTGATTGTCAAGGAACTCTAAGTCGTCTCTTACCTTGACTTCTTTTAGATGACGTAGCTGATTTCGCAGGGACGCAAGGGACCAACTTCCTGAAAAACTAACCTTAAACTTGTTTTAAAAATTTACAAGGTTAAAACTAGAAATTTGGGAGGAGGGCCAGGTACTGGACGTGACGAGGATTCTTGCTGTCGACCTGCGAAGCAACAAGTATCATGGGGTCAGACCTAAGCCTCTTCTGAACTTTACAATAGTCAGTAGTTTTACATTAGTGACAGTTCTACTAAAGTCTATTTGCCTACCTGCAAGCAGCCGTCGCAATCCTAACGTCCAGCATGTCTTGTCAGGTTAGTAATGGGTTGGGAGTTGTCTGGCACCTTCTAGAAGTAAGTTTTAGAGGTCTTCATGTAGTGGGAACTATAAAGTAAAAGAAATAATTAAAAACCTTCCCTAACTCCAAGATGATAGTGTTCCCCTTTCACTCAACCCTTTTTTCAGTTACAAAACACTTACATGGAAATTCTCTTGTTGTTCCTTTCTTTTCCAGAATGTCTGTAAGTTTTCTGAAAAGATTGCAAATCACAAGAGAACACAACACCCTTTGTTCTATAATTGGCCACCAGTATATTTGCACTCTCCCTGTTATCTTTTTTGGCCTTTACTTTCTGTAAAACAATTGTTCTTACAACAATCACTATAACAAACAATTACTAGTTTCTAGAAATGACGTTTAGTTCTTGCTTAAACTTCACTCAGTGAAAATGTGCCCAAAAATTGTTCTAAAAATTGCCTTTCTTTCGTTGGGTGCCTTTAAAGAAATGTACTTATCTTCTGTTCCTTTATTTTGCAGGTTCAGCCGAAATCTGCAGGTCCAGGTAAAAACGGAGCATAAGAGAAGTCCCAAAAAGGTAAGTTTTCCTCCTTAAAACCGCAAGGTTTCTGACGCGACCTTTCTCTGCAGGAAGAAGAAGGAAAAGCGCCTTCCAGAACATCGGGTGCGGTTTAAATACCAAACCGCACCCGACCACGCCCAAGCACGAGAGTACGCACGGCTACATTTGGTCGGTGCAGAACAGTAAACAGAACCCTGGGCCCCCATTGCATTAAGACTGTATCCTGAGAGTCTCAATGCGACATCCAGGAGGCTGCAGGCTTCCCTTTAACTTGTAAATACGAAACAATCTCGAAGGCCAAATAAAGCAGTGCTTTAAATGGGCCGGTACTCACCGGTACTGAGTACCTGTACTTCTGAATTTTCAGACCCTCAGTACCGGCACTTCTCATTGGAGAGAGTACTGGTACCCTAATAAACGGGACTGCAGGTTCCGGTTATGTTTCTCCTATTGGACAGGGTAGATGCAGCTCTGCTTTACAAGGAGCTTGTAAGCGCGCCAAGCCTCTCCCTGCTGGAAATTCCAACAGCATCCATGCGAATGGCCTGAGACCGCAGGGGTCTAAGAGGGCTTGCTTTGCCTCACGCTGTGATTAACAGGACAGGGTCTCTAGACAGACCCTTCCCTTTTGATCACAAAAGCAACCACTATTCAGATGAAAGTGATTTAGCCTCACCCCCTCCTCTCTCAATCAGGCATGTAAATGAGTTAAGAAAGACAGTCAGTAATCCAGGCGTATTTATGATATTGATGGCACTGATTGTACTAAAGCGAGTGGCAGGAAAGAGGTGAGATGAATGTAAAGAAGTGAGGTGACACGGGAAGTTCGGATTGCCACTTATTTTCTGATAACATTACAAGATATTTGTTGAGTTCTGTATTCATGAATCGGTCTTTTTTTAACACACATTTCTGTAAAGTCATACCTCTGGTGCATTTCTTATAATTCACATACTCACCCACACACACTGACACACACACACTGACACACATACACACACACGCACACCCATACACACGCACTATCAAACACACGCACACCCAGACACACGCACACCCAGGCACACACACACCCGACAGACGCACACTCACCCGACAGACGCACACAGACACACACACACACACACTGCAGAACAAAATACCGGCCAGATGGCAAACTTAGGGGATAAGTACGGCATGGAGGGGAGAACAAGAGACAAGTAGGGAAAAAACAGTGAGGAAATTGAAGACTTGTGGCCAGAGTAAGCAAATAATGAGAGAAAGAGAAGCAGAACTAGAGAGATAAGCTTAGAGGCTGGGAAAAGATGAGAGGCGAATGAAGAGGACATGCCTATGTAAAGGCATGAAACCAGGAAGAGCCTGGTTGTAACGAAAAGGGCAGTGGCATTGTTTTAAATGGACTGGTGCTCACAGGTACTGTGTACCAGCACTTCTTATTATTTGTATCCCTGTTAGTAGCGGCACTTCTCTAATGCTGAGGAGAATACCAATACTCATGAAAGGTAGGCTCACTGGCTATGTATCATCATATGTTGCTCTTAGCCCCGCTCCTAGCCCCGCCCACTTGCCACACCTCTTGCTCTTATTAATGAGTACCTGCACTTAATTTTTCCCATCTAAATGCTCAGCAATATAATCACAATATTCCCATAATACAGAGAGTTTATAAATGTTAGAGTGCAGAGTGCAGCATCGGGGTGCATACATCCTTTTATATCAAATTTGACAAGAGAGCAGAGGGAAATTAAGGACCATAAAATAAAGAGCAAAGTGAAAGTGAAATTGAAAGATTTCTCAGATATGCAACTGTGGCCGCCGTGGATCCGCAAACCCTCCTGATCTCATGCCTGAGATCTGATTGCCGATTAAGAGAAACAATGGCTCATAGTAGGTCAATCGGTCAGAGAGATAATAAACTAAGTTCAAATGAACATCAATCTTAAATCTAGTGTCATATGGCAAAAAGGTTTAGTTTAAAAAATCGACGGGCATTCATTGTCCACATCCAAGAGGCGGCAACAACCAACCTGAACATTCTGAACAAACTGGAATGCAAATGGATATTCCATGCCAAACCATTACCCATGGACTAAATAGACAGGAGAAATGGAACTTAATCCTGTGATTAAGCATACGCACTCATGCGATATACCTGTAAATATGCACATTTCCGAATATATCACTGGTTGGGATTTCTCTAGTGTGTAATGTACTTGTTCCAAATGTTTCAATTTTCTTTATGTATATATACATATTTTTTATCGAGAACAGGGAAAATAATCAAAATAGTAGCAAATCAATTCAAGCATATACAATCAGATAATTTAGCCAAGAAAACCATTCTTAAAAAAAAAAAAAAGTAAAAATTCAGCAAGTGAAATTTATAGAGTCAGAAAAAAATACACAGTTAATTGATAATGAATACAGTCGATTGAATATAAAAGCTCATTCTCAGAATTTCCACTTTCTCTCTGAAAAAACTGCCTTTAAATCTTTGACATCATTTTAATTAATAATATCACTTTTCTAAACCATCCCGAACATAATAAATAAAAAAAGTGCATATAAGTCTAGCAGCAAAAAATACCTCCAATCACTTTGAGTACCTTACTCAAAACCTTTGTAGATAAGACCAAGAAAAAATCAAATATGTGAAAGTGCATTGTGCAGTAAAGAATTAGGAAAGATAAGGAAAACAAGTTTTCCAAATACCCCTAAATGTCACAATAGCTCCTACATGTTTGGCATAAGCCTCCTCAAATCGGCAGGTCCGAACCATTTTATTGCACCAATGCCCAATACTATATTGTTTATTGGTTCTCCAGTTTTGGAGAACCAGTGACCTGGCAACAGCAATAGAAAACAATATAAAATACTGCTGGTTTTTGGTTAAACTTTTTACCTCGCCTGAGGAACCAAAACCCCCCAGCATGACTGATGGGTCAATTATTATAGACAGAATCAAAGAATTCTCAGCAAAAACCCCTTGTCAGAACTGTTGTAAATTGTTACACTCATAAAATATATGTACCTAACCACCCTCATCCTGTTTGTTACATCTAAAACCTTAATTAAAACACGTTTGAAACATTGTGGACAATCTCAGAGGTGTATAATACAGCAACCATCTTGACAGTAAATTCATCCTCTTAAAATTAGCCCCTCTGAGTGCTTCACTTGCTAGCTCACTGAGCTGCTGCCATTCTTTAACATTAAACCTACAACCTGTTGTAGAATAAATTCTTTGAAGCTCTTTCGCCATAATCTCATCAGAGTGGGCCTTTTGGTTGAGTAGGTGATACCAACAGCTAACCCCCATCATGTTGTTTGTCATTTGTTTAGCAATTTGACATGTGACTTCGCCCATTGTTAAATAATTAATTTTAAGAAAATTGGCTAGCTGTAGAAAACTCAGAGAATCATCGTGATGGTTCACATTTGAACCAATAAATTAATGTTTCATAATTATAAAAATCCCAGAGCTGTACAAAACCTAATTCTTGCCAAGCCTAGAGGAGCCCTCTAGATAATATCAGGCCACCAACTTCAGTATCCTGTATACGGGTATATGCATGGAAGGCCGGAATGCCTCGTATTTAAAAAAAAATAGCTGCAGCAAGACTTAATATTACCTTATATCTTGATTTCTTAGAGAGTTTCACCTGCCTTAGAAAAACAGGGAGTCCTCTCCTTCAACATTTTTAGAATAGGTTGGCTAAAGAAGCCTGATAGTATGTTAAGAAATGTGGAAGTGCCAATCCTCCTGATGCAACATCCAATTGTAATGTTGCCATTTTGACCCGGGGCGGTTTATTATTGCAAACAAATTTCCTAATTATTTGAGCTAGCTCCTTAAAATAATACTTCGGAACTCTCAAAGGAAGATTATTAAAGAGAAACAAAAATAATGGGAGTACTGAAATGCATTGGGTTTAAATAAACTGCTTTTTAAATGGATTTTGGCATCAGTACGTGTTTTTGTCAAGAGGTTCGGATGGCCCAACATTAACATGAGAAAAATTTTGGAAAATTGCGTTTCCTGGTTTGAGGTTGGAAAGAAGGATGAATGTGGAAAAGATTGAGGATTAAAAGCAAGAGCGCTAAGAAAAAACAGTGAAAAATGAAATATATTGCGGCAAATGCAATCAAAGAAAGCAGTGCTGCGATGTGGAACAAAAAGGTGTCCCACAGTTATGGTGTTCAGTACTGACATCTTGACCATCGATATCCTCCCTATTAAAGATAATTGAAGCAACGACCACTTATCAAATAATTTTTTCACTTTCGTGAGCATACCATTATAACCCAAGGAAAATAGTTGTCCAAAATTACTTGTAACTTGTATCCCCAAGTACCTACTGGATGTGATGGTTTTACCTGAATAGAAGATGGAATATCTGACGGAATCACATTGAACGTCAAAATTTCCGTTTTCTCTTGATTAACCTTATATCCACCCACCTGTGTGAACCTCTATAAATTTCATTTAAAGCATTCTGTATATTAGTTGCCCCTGCTTTCAGATATAAAATAATGCAGTCTGCATCAAGCTTAATTTTTGCCTCCCCCTCAATGGGACGCAATATCATGACGCTTTCCCGGACTCTTACCACTAGAGGCTCAATAAACAATAAAAACAAAAGAGGGGATATTGGTCACCCCTGACGTTTCCCACGCTTGATGTTAATTTTATCGGCTCCTAAACCATTAATAATGATTTTAGCTTCTGCATGAGAATATATTTCTTTGAGCATTTGTAAAAATTGCGACGGAAAACCAAACTTGTCCAAAATAAAAAATAAAGCCCTCCAATCTACCAAATCAAATGCCTTCTCGGCATCCATCATCATAATGAAATTGATTTGCAATGACAAAATTTCTCTCTCTGTCATTTAACTTTTCCCTATTAGACTAATTTGATATTTAAGGTCTTATCCTTTACATCTCGCTATGAAGATATAACTGGATCTCTCTTGATCTGTTTCTTTTTTGTTTACTTCTCTTTAATTGATCCTTGCGCATCACCTCCAACAACAGAACGTAAACAGGAGCACCTTTAACAATTAACTACCGAGATCGGCCGTCCTGTATGCATAGACTTGTGAGAGCATACGTACTTGAGCCTCCAGGTTAGTGGTCTAGCTGCTAGCCCGGTTCACCCTAATATTTAAGCGGTCTCACTTCCGCCACTGGAACACCCAGGTTCCACAGGCTGACAGAGCGATCGCCTGTCCCATCTACCTACTCCTGCGGTATTTGTTGAAGTAAGTTCCACTGTCCTAACTAAGATGCTGATTACCATTCTCCCATCGGACCATGATTGCCCCCCCCCCCAAATTAGAATGGTGAGAAGAATCCAATTGTTCCGATTGCCTGGCGGACAGTCCACATTGTGTTAAATGGTGGCGGTGCCTGGCAGGCACCGTCAGCCAAATTACAATGCCGGCTTCAGCCAGCCTTTCTGTGGCGGTTAAACCACCACTGAAAGGCTTGCAGAGATTGGTTTTGCTGTCTACTGCGATTGCGGACCCCCTTGTGTTGTGGGAGGTGTGGGTGCACAGAGTGTGGTACCCATGGTGCCCCCCCTACATTTCAGTGCACTAAGTGGCAGGCACTGTAATGCACAACATGCATTTTCAACATTGCAGCAGATGCTGCTTTCCACAGTACCCGCCTCAATGTTTAAATGTACCATGGAGGTTGCATCCTAATGTGTTATGTGGAACCGCTGCATGTATTGTGAATGGTCCGGGTCACACCCACCATGGCGGACGAACTCCAGTCCGTCCGCCAATGTAATCGTCCCCTAAGTTCCCGATCACTTAACCATTGGCCTACATCCGGTCTGACCTATCCTTTACTTTCCTTAGATAATCATCGCCGCCCACTGACTCCGCAGTGGTGCCTAGGTAATCAGACGCAATTGGGCTTCACTCCCCCAGGACCCCTGGTTAGGCTCCCTTCGTTGCCTTGACCATTTTTGGAGACGCTGTCTGGAATAATCTCTGACAGTATGGGGCACATGCATCATTGTAAATTGCATTCGCAAATGCCGCGAATCGCAAAATTCGGCCATTTGCGAATGCAATTTCAATTTTTGGGATGCATTTTGAGATTCCTTAAATGCAATGCATCAAATGTAAAACTTTTGCGAATTCGCAAATAAGGGGAGCAAATTAGCATGAAGTTGACCTTCATGGTAATTTGCGAAAACCTTGAAAAATGCACTAAAGTGCATTTTTCAAAGTTCCATTTTACTCACACACATGCCCTTGGGGCATGTGTGTGTGCAAGATGTACTTATAGGCAGATTTCAGGGGTGCAACAGGGTGTCTCAATTTGCGATTCTCTAATGGAGATTCGCAAATTAAGAATGTCTTCACATTCATTCCTATGGGTCTCTAGGCCTATAGGACTGGATGAGGAGGTATTCCTTGATTGCGACTCTCAATTAGAGAATTGCACTTAAGGAATTTTAAGAAATCGCTATTTTTTTAGCAATTTCTTGATGCATTGCAGTTTGCAATTCCTTAATTGCGACTCCTTATTTTTCGCAATTAAGGAAACGCAAAAAGCAATATTGATGCCGAAGCCCCTAAGTGTTTTCTCACCCTACTTATCGCACTTACATGCACACCATGGGCATATACTCATTTAATCGCCCTTTTTATTAGGTATCTCTTCTTCTGGGCATCTACTGCCCTCCACTCAAATTGCAACCGATTGACTCACCTGTTCCCAAATGTGTTGAGTAAGCACACACCACATGTTCTAGGCACCATCGAGGAGGTTCCTTGGCATGATTCACCAAACCCCCCCACTCAACTTATAACCATTCACTGTAAGCACTTTTCTAGGTGACAGGTGCATTGCACGTCCGAATGATTCTGCATTTCTGTTGATTCATTCCTTAATCATTTGGAGGCGACTTGGTATGATTCACCCACCTCTACTCGCCTTATAGTAATTCACTGAAATCAATATTTTTAGGCATTTAATTCATTGCAGGTTTTGTCTCTTTTCTTTTTTTGCCTCTTAATTAATTTCTATAATTCATTGTGCCTGTAATACAATGTCTTCTATTGATTCACTCATCCAGAATTTTTAACTCTCTCAACCTCCTCTTGTGTCTGAGTTCTATGGCTCGCCTTCAATCAGTTCACACCTTCAATTTATTAATTACTCCGTCACCATGTGATAAGGAAATCCCTCTGGGGACCTCAGTTTGAATCATGCATTTTCCTTACCTTTTAGATGGGGGCAAATTTAAGAGTTCTGGCGCATCTCTGCAAATCAGCAGGGATGCGCCAGAACTGATGCGTCACGCAATATCCTACTTGCGGCACCACAGATGCGCCGCATTTACAATGCGGCGCAACATGGTGCAAGGAAGGGTAGATGCGTGACGCATCTTGTGGTGTACGGGCGGTGCATTGCTGGAGTAACGACGCAAGTGCGACGCAACTCCTGCAATGTACAGAGGCCACCCATACATAACGTGGTGCGTTACTCCTTACGCCTGCTTCAAGCAGGCGTAAGGATTTGACCCATCAGCGCGTAAAACTGACTCAGTGAAATCTTGTAGATTTCACTGCATCAGTTTTACGGGGCTTTCCTACGAGGGAACGCCCAGCCTGCTACAGAACGCCCACATGAAACCTGACACAGGTTTCATGTGGCGCAGGGCTTTACAACGTGACGCATCTGCCTAGATGCGTCACGTTGTAAATAGGTTGCAGGGATGTGCCAAGTTTCCGCGCCGTTGCGTGACGCAACGGCGGCGTAAACGTGGCGCAAGTCTGACATAAATCTGCCTCAACTAGCTTACACCAGTCCTGATCATGATCTCGAATAATTGAGATTGAAACGCCGCCGACCACCTTACAACAAAACTCCTAATTTGTGTAAATTGTGTATAAGGAGTTCCTTAGATTGTCAATGCGATGTATGTTTTTATAAATCCCTCTTTCACTTATCACACGACACTTCCTTTTCACTGTGAATACCTTATCTATATATTTTTGAGTATTTTAGAATATATACTTCTGAATATTGTGAAATATATTAATTCACTTGCAATGTTCATATGTGTCCTGCCCCATGATTGCCCTCCAATTTTTTAAACTAAACTTTTTTGCCATTCGGTTCAGTTGAACCGAGTCACAATAATAACGTTTAAAAAAAGAAATAGGGGGTAGGGTAGAAACACCCAGATCCTTTAGGCCTGTTCAGGGATCCCACAGGCACTCCCAGGGCCAAGCACAGTCTTTAAAAAGAAAAATCGTCAAGATTCGTAATCTGCGAATCTGGGCAAAAAAAAAACAAGGCGCGGAATCCCGTGCTTTGTTTACTTTAGGCCTTCAGGTGTGCCAGGTCCCAGGAACAATTAAAAATAAAGATGCGGGGATCCGCTTGGGCCCCTGCAGCCCCATGGACTGCCACCTCCTCAGGGCTAATTGTTTGAAGTTTGGGGGCCATGCGGCCCCCTGCAGCTCCGGGGACTGCCACCTGCCCTGGACTATATTTAAAATATTGTGTGGGCGGGCTCCATCCTGCTCACATAACCCAGGGGACCGCCACCTCCTTTAATTTCTGTTGGAGGGGGGCCCCTAGTGGAGCCATAAATGGCCCTGTAGACTACCACCCCCCAGGGCTTGCTCAAGCAATGTCCCAGGGGTGCCCACCCCTGGGACATTTCAGTTTGCTATGGGTTGGCAGGAGCACCGCTCCTGCCATCCCACAGCAAACAAGAGCTCCAGTTTGAGCAAGCGAGAGCATATGCTCTTGCTTGCTCAAAGCAGATCACTTTGCTTTTTACACCCAGGGAATTGCATGTCAGCAGCTCTCTGGGTGTAAAAAGAAATGACGGCTCCCGTAGGAGGCGGGAGGTGGCCGGGACTGTGGGAGCTTCAGGCTCCTCCACGGTCCCCAAGGACATGGCCATGTCCGGGGGATGGGGTCCCAGGGTCAAAAATGGCCACCCCCCATTAAGAAAAAATTCTGAGGCATGGGGATTCCTGGTAATGAAATTGGCTGGGGGTGGGGCCCCTCCCCTTTTTTTATTGAAAAATCCCAGTCCCGGGGGATGGGGTCCCTGGGGCCGAAATCAGGCTCAGGAGGTCCCTTTGTATTTCATTTTTTTTAAATGGGTCAGACCCCATGGGATGGGGTCCCCAGGATCCAAAAGGGTCAAGGGAATGGGAACCACACATCTACCCTTCCTAGAATAATAAAAAACAAAGCCAGCAACTCTCTGGAGGCCCCACCTTGTTTCTCCACTACTCTGCAAACGCACCTGCTTGCAAGCTCTTGGTTGGAGGATGAAGTCTCCTTCACTGGTGAGGTTCATTAGGGGCCAACTAGCCCACCTATTACCTACAGTGAGGCCCACACAGTGAGATTGCTGAAAGGTGGTCAGAGGCCACACCCCTTTTGAGACCACACTTAGATTTTGAATCCTATCTCAGCCAGCACCCACGGAAACCAAGCCAACCTAAGGCTATCCACGATGGGATTACTTGCATGGCTCTCACCAGGTTTTATTACCCATAATCCCTTGTGAAAACCTCAAACTTTAGTATAAAATACAATTTTCCTCACATTTCCGTGATAGAAAGTTCTGGAATCTGCAGGGAGCCGCAAACTTTCATCCACCCGGAATTTCCCCAAGTCTCCCAATACAAGTGGGAACTCACTTGGGTGGGTAGACCTAGTGCCCACAATAGGAAACGGCCCAAAAGGCAACATGGACCACAGCATTTTTCCAGTGAAACTGACACTTTTCTTTTCTAATGAGCCAATTGGCTCATTTCCCTTTCAACATGATGACGTCAGCACAACATGGGCGCTGAATGTCATTACACTCAAAATAAATAAAAATGCCTCAGCCAGCAGGGAATTGTTTTCCCATACTCCTGAGGTGGAAAAACTAAAAAGTAATCTCCCTGATGTAAACTGGATGTATGCAGAGGAAGGAACAGGGTTAAAGCATTTTCAGTTCTTTAAGGTATTAGGTAGTATTTTATAAGCTTCCCTGATATAATTTAAGGATACATTGTGGAATCACAGAAGGACTGATTCTGGGTGTGATTTGGAGTAGGTGAAGACATGGGTACTGCCAAAATACAAAAACAGAAAAGGTGATAAGAGGAATACTTGCAATAAGCCGAACCACTGACAATCGCTGAGGAAAGCATTCCAACCCATTGTTCCTTTGCCCAGCATGCCACCTCAGTTTAGGCTCAGCCATATGCAAATCAGTCCATCCCCTGCTCCAATAGGAACAATCCAGCCCCAAATGCCAAGCCAGGTCCTCTCTGAAACAAAAGCAACCCAAGACCAGTTTGGACCTGATTGGGCCTCTTCAGTCAGATGTAGTTTGACTCCAGTGGCACAGTGAGCAAGGGACCAATGTCCGGGCAATCTGACACTGTCCTAAGGCCTAGCACATGTGTGATGTGGGCTGTATTTTGAGTCCTGAAGGTGTACTTCTTAGTCTTGAAATGAGGTTGGTTGAGGCAGTAGTATAACTGGTGGATGCCTGGCTTGTGGGTGGAGATGTTCCACAGATATGTTGTGAAGTCTGGATGCTGGATTTTGATGTTTGGCTGCTTGGTGGCTGCGTCGGCTGTATGGATGATGAGGTCTGACTGTTATTTGCCACCTGAGCTGGCAGGCTGTCAGCTCTGGTTGCTAAGGTCTTGTGACATCCTACTAGCAAGTGCTAAGATCAGGATGTTGGATCCTGATGTCAAGTTAGTATTTTTCAATCTCAGGCTGGTAGGATTTGATGTTAGGTTAGTGAGTTTATATGTCAGGTTGGTGGAACCTGAGCTCTAGCTGGCAGTTCCTGTGTCCTAGATAGTTAGTCCTTAAGTTCAGCTTGTGTGTGAGTTGCTGTGTGACTGTGTATAATCATGTGAGAGTGGGTGCCTGAGTGCCTCTAGGGGTGTGTGTTAGTGTGTGAGTGGCAGTATGGGTGTATAAGTAGGTATGCGTGCAGCTGTGTAGGTGAGTGTCTGTGTCAATGACTATATAGGTGAGTGAGCAGATAAAGGAGTACTTGTATGGATGTGGAAATGAGTGTGTGAGTGAGTGTGTGAAGGCTTGTATAGGTGAGTAAGTGACTGTGTTGAGAGGCAGTATGGGTGTGTTAGTGGATGTGTGAGTGGCTGTGTAGCTGAATATGTCTGTGAGTCGCTGTATGGGTTAGTGTATGGCTGTGTGTGCTGCTGTGTGGGTGAGTGACTGGCTGTATGAGTGGCTTTATGGGCAAGTGATAAGTTGTATGAGTGGCTCTATGAGTGAGTGAGTGGGTATCTGAGTAGCTCTATGGATAAATGAGTGGTCTGAGATACATGTATAGGTCTGTGAATTGGTATGTGAGTGTTTGTGTGGGTGTGTGAGTGGGATCATGAGAGGTTGTATGGGGTATGAGTGGGTATGTGAGTAGTTCTGTGGATGATGTCATCAGATGCTGAGGGTCCCTCCTGTTCTCCAGTAAGTCCTACACAGGATTGCTAAGAGGCTATTCCCCTTTTTACACCACTCTGCAAACGCACCCCCTGGCACACAACTAGTTGGGGCTTGAAGGTCGTTGGGGGCAACCTACCCATTCATTTACCTCCTGTAAGTCCAAGACAGCCTGTTTGCTAAGAGAACTTCAGAGTCAACACCCCCTTTCTCTACCACTCTGCAAACGTGGCTCATGACGCACTACTGGTTAGGGGAAGAAGTCCACTTTAGCCCTGAGGCCCTCAGTACAGTGGAATTCATTCCCCAACAAGCAGGGCACCAGGAGGCATGTCTGCAGGGTGGTGGAGAAAGGGGGCAGGCCCCTGGTGATTCCCTGTTGGTTTCCTATCTCCTGCAGGAGCTCGTATTGCTAACACACATAGGAAGCTTACTAGTAGCGGAGCAGAGTTTGCTATTGCTTGGTGGGAGCTGTAGGAGAGTAGGATCTGCTTACTATGGTTACCCACACTTTTTGCTGGTGTTTCACTGTTTGTCAACTTTAATCTGGCTGGGGCCCTGCTATTCAGGACCCCAACCTAGCTGCTTCCTCTCTAAATGTATTGCATGTACTTAAGGTATACTCCAGATTGGTTACTGGGTTACCCTTGTGAGTCCCTAGTATATGGTACCTTAAGTACCAAGGGCATAGGTACCACAGAGGCCTACCAGGGGCTGAAGCATCTATCATGCCACCCCTGGGAAGCTTTCAAAAATGACACCACAGGTCTGCTACTGCAGCTTGGGTAAGGTGGTGCTTGCACCCCTTACTAAGATATAGGTTACCTATATCTACCTTTAATCACTCACACATATAAACCTATTAGTCACTCCTATGGCAGACCTTATCTATCCTGAAGGCACAGTGCTTGGTTTTGTGTGAGAGGGTCCCCAAGCATGAGCTGAGCCCCTCTATAGCTTTCTGAATCTATTCTCTGAGGCTGTTCTGTGATGCAGCAAGACCATATACTTTTAAGTGCATTATAACCTCGCTGTAAATGCTAACTTTGGAATGGCTGCATGGTAATATGTCATGTTTGGTGTCAAACACTTTGGAATCCTACGATGTTCTGGCGGCGGGGGTAGAATTCCACCCTTCTAGAGGGAGAAGATATATATACACTTACCTGACCAGTATTCGTTTAAAAGATCCTCAGCATCACAAAATGGATGCTGCAGCCACAGACACAGGTCTGACCTCCTGCTGCTGGACTAAACTCCGGCAGGGGAGGCCTGGACAATAGGTTTCTTGTCACAGGGAGATGTAACCACCTCCCCAGACAGGCTTTAGTGTATTAGGGCTGGGTGGGTGCATTCATTGAATGCTTTTCAGACAGTACTGTGGGCACACTTGGTGTCCCTGTGCATACCCCTGTTCAAACTGGTTGCAGGAGCGCTAAGCACCTGCTCTGGTGCAAAAATGTACAAAGGGAAAGGGGTTTAAACACCCCCACCCTGGGTCCTCCCATAGTTGAGACCCTAGAGTATGTCCAACCCCTAAACTTAATATAAGTATAGGAACCCAGTCCTTAAAACTTTAGATTATACCTGGACGAAACTCTGCAACATATATCCTGGAACTTCAACATTTTATTTCGACTAGAAGATGGAAGAATCTCCCTTGGCTTCAAGGAGTGACTCCCCTGTTCAAACAGGCACCAAACAAGCATCTTTCTGGTCTGCATTTCCAAGGCTCCCACCAAATCCCGAAGGATTTGCGACACAGGACATAAACTTCCAGACTTCTCAGAGGCTGACACGAGATCCCAGCAAAGCTGAGACCTGCAGCCCTCAAGAGAGACGTGGGACTGGAACTCCTGGACACCGTGCATATTTACAAGTGCATTAACTCCCCGAGCTTTCTTGAAGTTGTGCATTGGCCTATTTGTAGTCCAAGCCCTGAGCACTATCTGCACCAACGATTGTGGGCCTACACTCCACAAGTGTTTTGTGAGCTTGCTTCTAGCATTTCTGCTTAAGGTCCTTCGCAATCCTTCGTCCGTCGACTGGTGGGTCCCCACAAAGGTAACTCTTCTGTTTCTTGGGCTTCCCTCGTTGCTCCAGACTTGCCCTGACTCCCCTCCATAGGGTGAGTGCTCAGACCTTGCTGGTCTGCACCGAAGCCAATCTTTGCTTTCTGCATGCATTGCTGTTGCCAAGGCTTGTTGGGTCCAATCCAGATATCGACACCGCAGCACTCGACATCCTTTGGGGGACAGTTCGAAACCAGCTACTGGTTGTCATCGACTCCTTCTGGTCCTCATGGCTGAAGAGTCAAGCTTCACCTTCTTTACCTGAAATCACCCGACATCGGTGGGCATCTTCTCATCGCCTTCCTGGTCACTGGCTAGTGACCCACACTCTATCCCCTCTGCTTTCGGGTTCCTCAGATCTCCGATCCATCCTTAGATTCACTGGACACTTTCCTCTTGGTCGACTGCAGCACTTTCCGGCAGGTCGCCATAGAAAACAACGTTGAAACCCAAGACGAAAAGACACCTCTGCACCCATCTTCCCTGGGTGAGGTAACTCGAGTACTCCAGTGCTCCGGTGGGTATTGACCTAGAACTGCCTAGTTCTAAAGGGGTTTGATCCCAGTCCCCTTTTAAGTGTCCTAATCTTTAAAATTCTAATCATAACTTTCTCCATAGAAGTAATTGGTGAATCGCGACTGTGCTTAGACACTGCACACGTCCCCCGTGGGTCTCCTGTGTCACTACCTTGGGTGGTTCCTGGTTGCCCCAGCAGTTCTACAGGCCCTAGACCTTGTCTCTATGTCTATTGTGGTTCATAGACCACTTTTTCAGTATATGGTTTGTGACGCCCCTAGGGCTAATCATATATTGTGCTAATTTACTGTGTGCTAAATGAGATGACTGAATGTACTTTTGCATCTAGCCTCACAAAGAGACTAGAG
This sequence comes from Lissotriton vulgaris, assembly GCF_964263255.1. Classification (NCBI taxonomy): domain Eukaryota; kingdom Metazoa; phylum Chordata; class Amphibia; order Caudata; family Salamandridae; genus Lissotriton; species Lissotriton vulgaris. The sequence goes on from NC_141696.1 coordinate 306,628,562, forward strand.
GGATGTGTTTAGAATAAATACATACATTTTATATATATACCTGGTGGGGTTCTCCTTTCATTTGGTCATTCACATGATTTTAGACTCGTAAAACAAGCTGCTTTACATTCCTTCAAGACTTAGCCTGAAGGCTCCTCTCCACAGCTACCATTAGGATAGCTTTCTATTTAGGTTGTCTTTAAACCTACCATCAATAAGGATCGTTTGGACTAGTGCAAGGGGCCCACTAGAATAGTGGACAACATATGCCAGGCCAACTTCTCACAAGAGCAAACTGCAATGTCCTGGGTTTGGCACTCTGGGACATTGCAGGAGTGGTCCCCAGGGCCATCTATGGCTCCAAGAGGGAGGCCGCGTAGCCTCCCTCCCTTGACTACACAGTCCCAGGGAGGTGCTTGTTCCCAGGGCTGTGGGGGTTTCCAGCCCCCTCATCAATGTTTTGTTTTGTTCCTGTGTAGGTGGCAGACCCAAGGGTTCTGGGGGCGTTGGGTGAGGCCCTGCATTAAAATTCACTTTTTGCCATGGGGAGGTGGTGGTCCCCAGGGCATGAGGCTTGGCACAAATGCAACCTCTGAGCTAATATTACAATAATGCTAAGGGGAGGTGGTGGTCACCAGGGCATAATAAGCCCCAGGAAGGGGCGGAATTCCTCCCGTCCTTTATTTGCACACTCCCCCCAGGACCTGGCTCACCCGGTGGCCAATTCATTATGAACCACCTGAGACTGCGCTTAATTTAAAAAAAAAAAGTTCTCCTGGATCCACATATCTTGCCCAAAATAAAAAAGTGGGGCCTCCCCAAGAGGCCGTGGGGGTTAAGGTGTTCCTACCCTCCCCCTTATCTTCTTCCTAGTTTGAAGTGTTGGCAGCCAACCTATTTCAGTATGGTTTCAGTAGGCTATGGGACTCCCAGATATCTATATTCTTTTTATTAAATATCTCTGAAAATCACAAAAGCACCTTTACCTGGACCAATATCTAACTTTCTTCCAAATTTGGTGTAAATCTGTTCAGCGGTGCGGGCTGTAGTCATGTTCAAAAAATGAAAAATCCCCTTAGACATAACATGTGGAAAACATGTTTTGGGACCTCCCTTTTTACTCGGACCCTGCTTGAAGTATCACCTCAAAAATGTCAACAGCAGTTGAACCAAACAGGGGACTTTTTAAAAAACATTTTTGAAGATTCGTCAAGCGGCGTCAAAGTTATTATCAAAACAAAAAATGCTTTTTCTATGGACATTTTGGTCCAAACTATGACTATTTACTAGCGACCGCAAAAAAAACACACACACACAAACACACACACACTTACACATTTTATTTTTTTATATATATGTATACACACACACACAAGAAAGTAAAATCAAAAAGCACATTTGAGATGATGGATACAGGTTCCGTTACATTCTTGAAGCAAAACAGAGTCAAAGATATAGACCCAGATAGGCTCGCAGTCCATGTTGCAGACTTCCAAGGATGGTTAATCAGTCAGGTATTTCCCCCACACAGGGACTTCGACCCAGCCTGTTCAAACATGACCAATCACCTTATAAAACTAACTCAATACATCAGTAAACATAGAAAACATGTTGGAAAATGTAAACACTTTGTCAATCTTGCATTAGCAAAACATATTGATACAATAAGGAGGGTGTATGAGGGAAATATTTATTGACCTTGCATTGTTATGATCCCTGCATGTAATGAAAAAAACATATATAACAACGGGTCAAGAAACAGAGTGAAGCCATCTAAAAAACTATGTGCTTTTGATAGGATACAATCTGTGAATCCAAAGTATTCATGGTGAAAAATGTGTTCCCATCAGATACCCGTCCTGTACCGCCCTACATCATTTGGGATCCTTCACCCGAAGGAAGTGGAACCGACTCCACTGTGGATTAGGTAGATTGTGTCCTAATCTTATTAAAGGATACAGTGATGTGTTAATGAAAACTATATGTTGGTATCAGGGGGTAAAAATAACTAGCAGTGCAAAAGAATGCTGTGTGTAGCATGTGGATAAGTGAATTAATATTGGGTTGTGGGAGTGGAAAAAAGAATTTTAATAGGATCCTACCCACACCCAAGGTTAAAAAACAGTGCAAAGTAGTGTTTACAAATAACTACTTAGGTGTAATCCCGGGAGTACCTATGGCTGCAGCAATTCCTGTTACTTCTGTTACGATCACTCATCCTTCATTAGCACTAGTTACTGACAGATCAGCGTATGGTCTTGAAGATAGAGATTTAACTGTATTCAGGGAACGGTTAGGTCCTTTAATGCGATCTGGTGTGGGGGAGGAAAAGAAAAAAGTAATAGCGGAACAGGCAATACGGTGGGCTCAAACCCCAATTTACAGTCTTGATGGACATATGGCAATTAATGCGAGACTTCGACCCTTTTATCTAGCAAAATGCCCTTAGAAATATGATCGCCACACTAATTAATCTCTGGCCCACACACATCGAAGTGCAAGCACCCAAAATACTATTTGATATTAATGAAGGTGGTTATGTAACTAACATGGAGCCTGCCCAAGTGTTCAAGAATATTTCCGCTCTTGTTACTTGTAGAGGCAGACTACGTGATAAGAGTCCTACTAAACAACTCAGTACCGGATGCGAGAAGTTCACCTCCTTTACCTCCCAGAAAATTCAGCAGTGTTGGATAGACATGGCCTGAATACCAGACCTGCTGTGGCTGATCGCTTTCAGGAGCAATGGGTTTATACTCCATGGAAAAGAAGTGATGTTCTGACCCTGAAGGCTACATTGCCTGATTCTAGAAAAAATCCTACTGCTTATTATAAAGAATTGACAGAAGCTGCCTCTTCTAGTGTGACGACTCTCGCGGATATTGAAATGTTTTTTGGCCTACTAGTCCCAGTTGATATTTGGCGACAGGCACATACTCAAGACCATATTGCTGAGTTGGGTGGAATGCGGGATGCAATTACGGGTTGGGAAAAAGATAGAAAGCCAGAAGACAAACCAGGTGCTGAATTGCTTGCCTTACCCAGTCGAATAATATCATATATTCAAACACTCATTCCTCCCACAAAAGTTAGATGGGGAACACTGACTTCCTGCCGGCAGAAAAAAAAGTGTTTCTGATTTCTTCACCCAGTTTGAAAAGACGTTTTTGGATTATAGTGAGCAGGATATGTCTACAGAGGGGGAAGTCAATTTATTTGTTGATAGGATTGTCACTAATCTCCTTCCAGAAATAATGTCTAGACTTCAAGCATCTGAAAGCACCTGGTCCACGCATTCCCCCTCTGTGATTTTAAATATGGCCCAGTATTATGAGCATAGGGATAATGAAGAGAAAGACAAAACAGATGAAAGAAATAAGGATCTGAAGATAAATGTATTATTGCAACAGGCACATTGAGGTAACACTAGAGGACGGGGACCCCACCAACAACTTCCACGCACTGGACAGCCACCCATGACGCCTTTGGGACAGAATCAGTGTGCTTACTGCAAGCAGGAAGGTCATTGGTGCAGCCAATGCTGTGTAATTTTGCAAAATGTTTTGTCTACTAGAGAAGGGGTCCTGGAAACAGGGGCCTTGGGACCAATAGACAACAACACACTACTGTGAGTGTGCCGTATTGAGTCTAGAACCCTGAATCACTAACTCTGCCTTCACATAGTTATTATTTAAAACTATTTTTGGCATTTTAATCTTGACCTTAGTACCACACCTATTAAACTTATTTTTGGTCCTAGGAGTCAATTCTATCCTCACTTTTTTCACACATTAATTTTCATTTGCACTGCACCCCATTAGCATCACCAGTGAAGCACTGCGGTCTGAGTTTACATCACATAATCCATCTCTGAATCATCAATAGGTGCACTGGTTGAGATCTGGATTGATGATACCTCTCCCAAGTGACGATCCTCCACCAGACGGGTGGGCTGATGGGAATTTTTCCTGCCCAGTGCTATCACTCTAGTGCTACTAATGGATTCAGGGTTCTAGACTCAATACGGCACACTCACAGTCATTTAGACCAGACTATTTCTTCTTTTTTGCTAGTTGTAGTCAGGGCACAAATAGCTCTAGTCGTTAAACATGCCCTATTGACCCTCCCTACATTATCTTTTCAACAACACACTACTGCCTTTGTAGGCCACCCCAACAATTCGTTGAACAATACCAAGAAAGAATAGTACTACAACTACAATGTTGATGACGTGACAGGGATGTCTTTTAGCTAGGACAGTCAGGGACACTGTAAGGGACCAGTTCACATACCTATAGATCAGCATGGTCCTTATGTCAAAGCAGATCTGCAAGGATCTACTAAGGAATTCTTTGTTGATACAGGTGCCACAGAGATCTCTATTTCGGGGCACCTGGTCCCTTGGGAGGCCCTAATAATGCTTCGGTAGGATTCTCAGGAGTACCTGTTGTAAGCCCCATCTTTCGCCCTCTTGCTCTTAATGTTGGCACTTTTGCTGTGGATTCCTCATTCCTTTTACCATCTAATTGTGGTAAAAATGTAATGGGCTTGGACTTACTAAAAAAGTAGCACACTACCATATATTGTTCATCAGATGGTGTTTATATTACCCTGGGTGCTGATGTGGGTACTAGACAATGCCTATCTGAAGATGCTCCCCTTTCACCTAAATTTGATCAAGTACCTCCCACATTATGGGACACTGGTGAACTGATGTAGGCCTATTGCACATACCCTCAGTTTCTATACGAGTGCTGCACTTTAGATTCTGTGGGTTGTGGCTGTTATAGTGGAAGATATTATTCTCCACAGTGCTTTTATAATATGGGCAAGTCATTATCTTCTCAGCAACTATCATGACTGACAAGTCAAGTATTTAAACTCAGTGGCAGGGATTTTGTGTGTGAAAGCTAGATTGAGATCATTCTGGGCAATGTGTGTCAGAAAGTAATGCAGATCTAGCCTGGGACCTTCCCAGATGATAAAAAGGCCATCAATGTAGCTAGTCCAGAATGGAATATGTCTGGTCCACATCTCATTGCCCTACACCCACAAATGTTGTTCTTATGGGCATCCCATGAACATACAAGCATAAGTGGGAGAAAAGCAACTTCCCATAGCAGTCCCAACTAACTGCCATTATCAGGTATAATCAAACATAAAGAAGTTGCTCTCAAGGCACTTGCAGACCCATCCCTAAGAGCACTTTTACTCCCGGGACCACCAACTTTCTTGGGTTATTATTCATAATAGGAGGGGGCCATGTGGCACCACTCCACAGGCCTTTAAAGGCCTCTTGGACCACCACCGCTGCGGGGCTAGCAAATTTAAAAAGAAAGGGTCCATGCGACCCACCCTTCTAGTTCTTAGTTGCCCCAGTGAACGACTTCTCCCCGGGGCACAAAAGTATTTCTTTTAAAATGGAGGGGGTCTGTGCAGCCTCCATATTGAGCCATACTTAGCTCTGGGGACTACCACCCAACCGGGCCATGGCCACATGCATAGGAAAACTGCTCCCACCAGCTGGGAGCAGACTTTACATCTGTTTTCCTGCCCGCTGTCAAACGGCCAGGAAAACAGATGAAAAAATGACTCCCACATGCAGGCAGCAGCATTTGTAGCTGCTTCCTACATGTGGGAGCAATGCTGTCTCCCACTGGTGGCAGGGAGCCGGCAGGGACCGCAGTGGCATTTAGACTCCCCCTGTGGTCAACAACATTGCACACTGGGCACACTGGGCATCCTGGGTAGGCTCCTGGGCACCCAGCATGATAAGGAATGCCCTAGAGTATGGGGTCCCCAGGCCCATAATCGGCTGCGTAGCCCCTCCCCATTAGATGTTGGCAGGGCCCCAGGGAATGGGGCCCTCGGGCTGAGCTTGGCCCAGGGAAAGGAGCATACAGCACCCCTCTCCACTACGTTTTTGCCGGGCCTAAGTGGCTTTGGTGCTCATTTCACAAAAACTGAACCTCAACCGGAAGCACTTACAAATATAAACATAGCAAGAGCCCCAGGTGAAGCTCCGCTACTGGACTTGGCAAAGGCCAAGAAATTGTGTTTATCTTGTGAATTCCACATTGAAAAATGATCTGATAACCTTGGTGAAGGTGAATGCATCATTGATCTATCAGAGCACAATCTGCAGTGACTGTGACAAGTAGTTTCTTACTTGGCCTCTCCTGGTGAGAGGAGAGTCCATAGTTCAATCTTTAAATGACTATGAGTATGGGAAGGAGGCAAATAACCTGAAGTCATGCCCATTTGGCCCGGCCCCATACTCGTCTCCTTAGTAGTATGAAATTGTCTTCCCGCCTTTTGCTGGGATGATGGGCAGCTTACAAAAGGCCCCCAGCATGTTTGCTGCTGATTTTGGTGACACATTCTTGATGCTGAAGATTATGAGGACATCTCCACCAAACAAAGTAGCACTTGCTTCATATATTTAAGAGGATGTACCCTTGTTTTGGGGGGATTTGCAAGTTTGTATTCTTGTTGTCTTCTCTATAGAGGATTCATGTTATCACAGATTTCTAGCTAAAATACACACAAGGTTGCTGGAGACATTTTCTCCTGGTACATTACACAGTTGTAGTGTACAATATGTACTCGTTATCACCCACAGAAGTAGAACCTACTAATTATCCAGCAAAATGTACTCCTGTTGGGAAGACTTTTTCTGAAAAACTATGGGTCCTTTTTGATAAAGGGGCAGGTAAAGTTCCATTCGGGGCACATCACTCACAGAGCTACTGACACACCCACACCAACACTCACACACCCACTGACACACCCATTCAGCCACTCTCACATATACTCACAGACTGATACAGTCACACAAACAATCATTCACACACATATACAGTCACTCCCACACCAACTCACAGAACCACATAGCCACTCTCATTCCCATGGAGCCTCTCACAACCCCACTCACACACCCACATAATCATTCACATACCCACTAACAGACCCATACAGCTTCTTACATACCCACTCACACACCCAAAACTCTACTCACCCACTCACACAACTATACAACCACTCATACACCAACTTACAGATCCATACATCCACACACACGCCCACAGACACATATAGCTAATCACAAACATATCACAACAAAAACATTCAAAAAGTCACTGAAAAAACATAGTTTACAGAGATGTTAAAGTTAGGAAATAGAATTAAAAATACCTTGGAAATTCTGTGCAATAACCAAAGGTTGCAGGCACGTTATAGTTAGGCTCAGATTTCACTTACACAAATCTATAAAAATGTGTTAGTTTTAGTTATCTGACCTAACTATAACTTATGCCCCCACAATACACTGCTTATGGCCTCAAACATTACATAACTCATGACATGGTCAGTGACATCATTGATGACATCTCAAATTACATCACTGATGATATCATCCACAGAACAACTCATAAACCCATTACCAGTCTGATTCAATCTCTCAAACACCCACTTACACACCCACACAACCACTTAAATACATATTCACAGACCCATAGAACTACTGATACACACCCACTTGCTCATTTATACAGTCACTCACTCGCACACCCACTCACTCTCCTATACAGGCACTCAAACAGCCATACATATGTCTACAAAACCACTTCCATACCCATTTGCACAGCCATAAAAATACTCACAATCCCTCTCACTCACCTATACAACCACCCATATACACATTGTCTGGGCAATACAGATACTCACGCACCCACTCATTACCCATATACCCACTCAAACAGCCACTCACTCACCCATACACCCACTTACATACCCAGTCACTCACCCATTGAGTCACACATATAGGTACTTAGCCACCAATACAGCCACTCCCACAGACACTCACCGATTCATACAGCTACTTACACAGCCATTCACTCATCCATAGAGCCACTCACACAGCCAAACACTCATCCATACAGTCGCTGACAGACTTATTCCCTCACCCATGCAGTCTCTCAAACACCCACTCAACCACCTATACATCAACTCATATACACAATCACTTAAAAATACATATTTTTAAAACATTTATGACTGTCACATATATATATATATATATATATATATATATATATATATATATATATATATATATATATATATATATATATATATATATATATATATATACACTAAGCATGATTGATGGATCTTAGACAAATACCAAACAGCCCTTTAATCAGAAAACAAGAGGAGTTGGATTATACATTGCAATATTTGCACATCTTGTATTTATACTGTGATATACTGTGTAACATATATATAATTGTGATGTATATTTATGAAATGATTGATTTTAGCCGTCTTTTAGATATTGGGGAAATTTTATCCTAGTGTTTTTTATGATAGCTGATTTTAGCCATGTCACCGATTCCCTTTTTTATAGACTGGTTTTAAGGTGTTGATATAAATTAATATTCTTGTCTATTTCATTGGTACTGTATGGTTCTATGTGCTAGTCTTGAATCAAATGATCATTAATTTCTTGCTGAATATTTATGAAATTATCCCCTCCTTGTATATATCCCATTAATTGTTTCCCCTTTAATCTCACTGCACCAGTCACTTTAATCTTATTGCACTAAATGACATAAGGTCACTTTATACTTTAAGCCATTCCCGTGGCAATTGAAGAAGTGCAATACTGTAGATAAAACCAAGAATATAAATATATGCCAAATGATACACAGTGGCAACATTCCGCTAATTAAATATCCAGTGGCTGGAAAATATCCCATAGTGAATCATCTCCTCTGCATGGTCTTTTTAGATAAATTTGGATTATAAATTTTCTTTTTGGATCTTTTTTCTATTGTTATGTAATAATAGATAGCATTGATTATGATTTAATACACGTTGGTGAGCACCAGTATTTGCACTATAGTTATGTAATGTCAGATGGACGAAGTTGGAACAATCAAGTGTGTATTCTTGAGGGAGGAACCAGCATTTATGCTGATATCTGAATGTCCAAAATTCAAATCCTTTTCTCAAACTGCATAGAGATATGTTACTATTTCTCTAACAAATAATGCAAGATTGTTTTATGTATTTATACAGTGAGCAACTGAAAAACAGTTTTGTGATATTTTATGTATTTATACATATAGTATTTTCTTTATGTCCATCACTGAGACATGTGACTGCACGTTATCACTTTAAAAAGGGCTAAAGCAATCTGTAATGCCATGTGACCAAGGCCGCTGGGACGGCCGAAGCGCGTTATGACATTCTGTCTGATGGCTGAATAAAAAGAATGCTGATACAAGATGGTCCTTGCCTCGTGTTTCGCCAGGGGGAGCGTCGCTGCTGCGAGGTATTGCAGATATATATATATCCTACTGGCGGTCGCAAGTAAGTAGGTATAGTTAGGCTTTTTTTCAATGCAAAATCTCAAAATTCTATTTGGAATAATTTTGGCGCCAGTTGATAAATCTGCCTGAAAATTTCCTCAAATTTGCCTCGTTGAGCTCAGGTCCTTCCCTGAAATTTTGGGGGGGATTCGTCAAGCGGGGTCCGAGATAAAAGGGGGGTCCCAAAACGTGTTTTCCCCATGTTAATTTCCATAGGGCGGTCGAACTCACTTTTAGCCCGAACGGCTGAATGGATTTCCACCAAAGTTGGCAAAATTGTAGGGACTGGTAGCCCGATGTGCCTTTGCTATGTCTCAAGATATGTGCTCCAGTGGATTTTGAGTAATTTAGGTTCAAAAATATATATATCTATGGCAGCGCACCGGGCGCGCCACGCGACTTGCGCACGGAAAGCTGATTGGCTCTCGGGTGTCTGTAAACATTCGAAACAGTCCGGAGCGGCCGCCATCTTGTGTCTCGGTAGGATCGAGACACAAGAGGTGGCCAAAACAAAGGGGGAAATGACCATAAGGGGGCAGGTTAGACCCCCCTGACCCCCTAGGTTTGATGTGGGGGCTATAAAAGGGCCCCGCGGGGCGAAACATTATTTGTGTTTTTTCGATTTTCGCGGAGGGAGCGCCCGGTACTCGCACCGGGGAGTGCACCGGGAAGCGCACAAAAGAGAAAAAAGAATGCCAGAGTTTAACATTTTTTGCAATATTTTATAAATGGGAGGTAGTTCTGAAAAGAACTTTTTTTATTCTTTTTGTTGTTTTATATTTTTTTAAATATTTTTCTGAACATTTTTTTTTGTGGTATTTTTGAACAATTTTATATTTTTTTTGTGTTTTTTAAGGGAACAAACAAAAAACAGGGAATTGGAAATGGCTCATCAGGAGCAAAAAAAAAGAAAAGAATTACTGCTTCCTTTTCTTGCTGCTTTGGTGGTTGTCCACAGCATTATTTATTAAGGTGACACTAAGTTCACCATAACATAACGTTTTGCCACAGAAAATGCAAACTATTTTTATGGTGCCAAATTTTTGTTGTATATTTGGCACCATTTGGCGTCCTTCAGGACCAGAAAGTGAGTCTTCAGTAGAGGAGGTGCTGGCCACAGGGGGGTGGTTGTTCTGAAGTTCCTGTACTTCAGCCTGGGCTAAGTTATTGGGATGCCACCTCTCCATGTGGCGGATCATGGTAAAATTTCTAAATGAATATTTTATTTTGGGATTGCCCCTGGAGTGGACTCTGCCACAAATTAGACAGGTGACTTTGGGGGCGTTCACATTTTTCTGGCCTTCAGGGAATGAAAAGATTTGCCAAATAAAGTGCACTTTAACGCGCCTTTGCCTTGGTTCTTCAGGCAGGAAGCGCCTTGGTTGTTCCTCCTCCTCCTCTTCTTCCTCCTCTTCTTCTTCTCCTCCAAGGAACTGTGGTGGTGGACCTTCTTTTCTTGGTGGTGGTGGTGGGGGTGGGGGTGCACCAGCTGCAGCTACAAGTGATGCCATTGCACTGATCAAAAATAGCTCTCGCTCTCTAAATGAAAAAAGTTAGAATGAGGAAAAAAGGAGGGGGCTTTCATCATTTGGAGAAAAAAAAGTGATGAGAACCAATGAAAAGTGTTATTTTCAAGTCACATGACCCGATGCGCTTACGTTACGCGCTCCGGCGCGCTTACGCTACGTGCACCGGGCCGTGCCGCGGAGCGCTTCCGGGTGTGTTCACGCAGCGCGTCATAAGACACATCGCGCGGCAATGCGATACGTCGCGCTTACGCGGCGCGCCATAAGATGCATCACGCGGCTACGCGATACGTCGCGCTTACGCGACTCGTCACAATGTTGTTTTCGATCGCGGCAATAGCGCTAACGGGGCGCTCACAGGAGCGCGCACCGGGACGCTCCACGAAATTACGCTTACCGGTGCACTCCCCAGTGCGCCCACCGGGAGCGCACCGGGGCAAAGAAAAAAAAAAAAAGAATATTAAACATAAAAAAATGTATTACATACATAGAAAATATAGTATACATTATAAAGAAGAATATATATTACAGCTATAGATATTTGCTATTAAAAAACCATTAAAATTCACTGAAAAAACCATAGGTTTGAGACCATATATAGTTAGAAATTAGCATTTACAAAACCTTGAAAATTCGCTGAATAAACCATAGGTTTGAGACCATATATAGTTAAGAATTAGCATTTACAAAACCTTATTTTACTCATACAAAACCATTGAAATTCACATATATAGTTAGTTGGACTAACTATATTTCGCGCACCCGCAATCCACTGCTGATGATGTCACATATTACATCATTCATGACATGGTCAGTGACATCACTGATGACATCTCAAATGACATCACTGATGACATCACTGATGACATCATTCATGTGATAATATGATGAACCTCTTCACACTCTAATATAAACTTTGATACACAAAGTGTATACAGACACTCACACACTTTCACTCATCCATGGAGTTACTCACAAACCTAGTCAGTTATGCAAAGAATCAATCACACTTCCATTTTCTCAACTATACAGTTATACATACAACACCTTACTTATTCAAACATATACTAACACATACTTACTCTCTAATACAATCACTGATACAAGTACACAATGATCCATACAGGAACTGGCACAATCACTGGCTCTCATGTATAGTCATTTATATATGTCAACTGTCACATGCATTGTGTTTTACATATGTACTTACTTGGAAATGTAGCACTGAGATATCAATTCGCTCAACAATACACCCATGCAGACAGTAAACCGCCCATACAGGTGTTTCCATATGCACTCTTGAACCCATACATCTTGTGGATCATCTGCTCACACATCTATGCACAGAATCACACACCTCCCAGCCACCCACACACCCACTCATTCTCTCATACAAATACTTGGGCAACCAATCAATAACACATATAGCCACTCATATAGCTACTGATCAACAAATGCAAAAGGTTATACAACAACAAACATAATGATACACACATTCAGACAGTTTAGTCACTAACCCATGCATTCAGAAAGACACATTTCATCACTCACTCCTACAGTCAGTCACGCACCTACTTAATCTTTCATCCAGACAATTATACATCCACTCATTCTTCAATATGTAAAACATATTTAAACTTCACAGAAACATACGGTCACACCTGAAGTCATCTTGATTGGAATGAAGTGTTAACACTTAAAATATTTAATTTGCAAAGGAACAAAATGAGGGGGTTCATTTTGCCATAGAAATTATGATTAGTGCTGATAAAGAAAAATTAGGGCACATTTTGAGTGACTTCTCAAATCCTCTCATATTTAATTAAAAACTTAAGACATGCAGTCTCCCAAGATGGCCACCAGAGACAAAAGAGCCCAAATGTAGCCCAAATATCAGCCAGATGTAGCCCAACTATAGCCCAATGACAGAATGTCCCAGAGTGTTCTAAAGAACAACTAGAACGCTAACAGTCTTACTTATGACAAAAGTATGGCACACCTGAAGTCATCTTGATTGGAATAAAGTGGTAACACTTAATACATTTAATTTGAAAAGGAACAAAATGAGGGGTTTCATTTTGCTATAGAAATTTTATATATATATATATATATATATATATATATATATATATATATATATATATATATATATATATATATATATATATATATATATATATATATATATATATATATATTACCTACTGGCTATCGCCAGTAGGTATATATAGTTAGGATTAATTCCCTATGGCATTTCTGAAAATTCTATGTCTAATAACTTTGGCGTTTGTGGACGGAACCGGCTGAAATTTTCAGGAAAATGGCACATTTTGTTTCTGAGCAGCCCCTAAAAATTTGGGGGGGTTTCGTCAAGGGGGGGCCGAGAAAAAAGGGGGGTCCCAAAACGCGTTTTTCCCATGTTAATTTCCATAGGGCGGTTGGACTCACTTTTAGCTCGAACGGCTGAATGGATTTGCACGAAACTTGGCAAAATTGTAGGGACTGTTAGCCCGATGTGCCTTTGCTAGGTCTCAATATATGTGCTTCAGTGGATTTTGAGAAATTAACGTTCAAATCAAGATATATATCTGTAACAGCGCTCTGGGCAGCGATCCGGTCCGCTTACTTTTCGCGAAACGGAACTTTGCGCGCAGAAAGCTGATTGGCTCTCCGGTGTCTGTCAACATTCTAAACAGTCCGGAGCGGCCGCCATCTTGTCTCTCGGTAGGATCGAGAGAGAAGAAGAGGTGAAAAACGAAAGGGGAATTTAATGAAAGGGGGCAAGGTATCCCCCTCTTGACCCCCTAGGAATGTTGTTGGGGTTATTAAAGGGTCCCGTGGGGAAAAAAAAAAAAAAAAGATTTTTCACGGTAGAAGCGCTTCACGGGCCGCGAACTGGGCCGCAAACTGGTAGCGAAACGGGAATTCGCCATTTTGTGCTTCGTTAATTAAATTACTAGGTATAAGTGGGTGCGGGAGACGTATCCTAATCCCCTATGTTTCCTGAGGGTGGCTGAGGAGGCTGATATATGTTGATACATCTCTTCCAGCGGCTGTGCGTGAGCTTTTTTTTTTTTTTGCTGCGTGACAGTCCGGAGCGGCCGCCATCTTGTCTCTCGGTAGGATCGAGAGAGAAGAAAAGGTGAAAAACTAAGGGGGAATTTAATGAAAGGGGGCAAGGTATCCCCCTCTTGACCCCCTAGGAATGTTGTTGGGGTTATTAAAGGGTCCCGTGGGGAAAATAAAAAGAAATGATTTTTCACGGTAGAAGCGCTTCACGGGCCGCGAACTGGGCCGCAAACTGGTAGCGAAACGGGAATTCGCCATTTTGTGCTTCGTTAATTAAAGTACTAGGTATAAGGGGGTGCGGGAGACGTATCCTAATCCCCTATGTTTCCTGAGGGTGGCTGAGGAGGCTGATATATGTTGATACATCTCTTCCAGCGGCTGCGCCATCTTGCCTTTTTTCCAATGCCACAATTTTGTCGTGCACGGCAGCCATTTTAGATGCCAGGCTGGTCCCAGGCTATCACCTAACCCTGCGGATGTAGTTTATGGCCCCAGCTGTAGAGAATTCAGACATGCCAATCCTCCCGATTCAGGCGTGTGACTACTGATTTCAGTGCTAGTCTCCCGCCTCCCGATTTCTGCAAGCAAAAACCCGGGGGCATATTACGAACAACTAGCGATAATTTTTGTCTCTAACTTGTTTAGAGACAAAAATTATCGCCGTACATCGGCGATTTTTATCGCAGATAAACCTTGCTATTATCGCAGAAAAGTCAGCGATATTCATGTATTATCGAGCAAATGCTCTTAGCCATGTTATCCACCTCCCATTGGATAACATGGCTAAGAACTGCTCAGGGCAGGTGTTAGATTTTGGAGATATTCGCGCTTAGCGCGAATATCTCCAAAAGTTGGTAATAGAAGGTAGCGATGTTAGGGACTGTTTCCAGTCGCTAACATCTTGGCACGCCACTTTGCATGTCATTAGTGATAAGTATCACTGACATGCAAAGCGGGGCCCAAGATGGTCGCTATCTCCTTTTAGCTGTCACTAACTGGTGTTAGCGACAGCTTGGTAATAGGGAGATAATTTTATCTCCGCTTTCAAGGCTTTTAAAGCCAAAAAAGCGGAGATAAACCCCCTTGATAATATGCCCCACGATTCCTTGGGGGTTTCAGCTGACAGGGCTTGGTATTGTGTTACATGGTAATTTTTCCAGGAAACGTCAGAGGGTCGATGCAGGGGTTCTAGAAGAGGTGATAAACCATTTAAGCCTCATGAACAAGCACATGGTCTTTTAAAGATTTGTGAAGTACTCGGAGCGGCGGTGTGTGTGTTTCCTCTTTCAGGAGCGGGCGGGGGGGCACTGCCAGCAACTTGCCAGGTCAGGTAGTGTTCAACACGTGCATCACCCTTTCTCTGCTTGCTATTGCGCTCCATGCTTCGGAAAGGTAAGAAAAAGAACGTGCATTTGAGTTTGAAATGTCCGATCCTGCAGCAGCACACTTCCAAAGCCCACACATGACAATAACCCGATTCAAGGCCCCATTCACCCGTTTTAAAAAAAATAGATAACACTCCAACAAAGTAAGGTTATAAAACTTTATTAACTATTAACTTTAACGAACGGAACAAAAACTAAAAACATTTAAACATTTCTCAACACAAAAAGCAACAATGGTTAGAAGCTGTCTTTTGTGCGAATAGTCCCAAGGCAGCACAACGTGCAGAGTTCTGGACGGCACCCAGGTGATGTCGCCTGGGTGCCGCACTGGTTTAGGGATCCTACAATGCAGCACAGAAAAACAGCGTGGGGCGTCCCGGGTGGTGCGGGGGGAGGCCTCGTCAGTAGCGGTCTGTGTCCAGTGTCACATGGCTGACACAACATGTACGACAGGCACCCAGGTGATTTCCAGTAAACTGCCGCACTGGTTTTGGTATCCTACAATGCTGCTCCGAAAATTGGCGTGCGGCGGCCCGGGGGGGGGCGTGGGGGAGGCGGCGTGAACGGGCCTCCCCAGGTGGCGGCCATCTAGCTGAGTTGCACCCGCTCTTGCGGCTACAGCGTCTCGCTCACCATGTTGTTGAGTTGCTCCCACTCTTGCAGTGCAGCGATAGGCGGCTGCCACATGGCTCTTAAAATGGCAGACGGCTCCTCGGTTTTGGGCCTGGTCCACTGAAATGGCCCTGGGACACTTTGGAACTCGGACGCTTGCCTGCTAGGGCTTGGGCTCCATTCTCGAAAAGCGTCCCCTCAGCCGTGAAGATTGTACAAAAGTCTTGGGGGCCCCCGACTCCTGCAGGCTTCCGGTGGGGAGCGGCTGCCATGATTGCTCGCGGAATGACCACGACGGAGCCACGAGATGGTGGTGCTCTCATGCTGACGCCAGCTTCAGTCTGAATGATCCAGAAACAAGGTGGGGCTTTCATCGTTTGGGAAAAAAAAATGTTCTAAACCAATGAAAAGTGTTATTTTTAGGTCATATGACCAAGCCTTCCATCTTTAGGAAACCAAAAGTAAAATGAACCAATGAAAAGTTTTATAAACAAGTCACATGACCTGTTATGCGGCATAGGGCTACAAAAAGCGTAGAAAATCCGTTGGCACGTGAGGCGGCGTCAGTAGCGGACCGATGTGCGAATAGGCCGAAGGCAGCACAACGGGCCGAGATCCGGATGGTACCGAGGTGGTGTCCAGCAAATTGCCGCACTGGTGTGGCCATCCTACAATGCTGCGCCGAAAGACGGCGTGTCCAGCTGAGTTGCGGTCACTGTTGCGGTACAGTGACTCGAACGCGCCGAGATCCGGATGGCACCGAGGTGGTGTCCAGCAAATTGCCGCACTGGTGTGGCCATCCTACAATGCTGCGCCGAAAGACGGCGTGTCCAGCTGAGTTGCGGTCACTGTTGCGGTACAGTGACTCGAACGCGCCGAGATCCGGATGGCACCGAGGTGGTGTCCAGCAAATTGCCGCACTGGTGTGGCCATCCTACAATGCTGCGCCGAAAGACGGCGTGTCCAGCTGAATTGCGGTCACTGTTGCGGTACAGTGACTCGAACGCGCCGAGATCCGGATGGCACCGAGGTGGTGTCCAGCAAATTGCCGCACTGGTGTGGCCATCCTACAATGCTGCGCCGAAAGACGGCGTGTCCAGCTGAGTTGCGGTCACTGTTGCGGTACAGTGAGTCGAACGCGCCGAGATCTGGATGGCCCCGATGTTGTGTCCAGCAAGTTGCCGCACTGGTGTGGCCATCCTACAATGCTGCGCCGAAAGTCGGCGTGGGGTGCCCCGTTGGCTTATGAGGTGATGTCAGTAGTGGACCGATGTGTGAATAGGTCGGAACCAGCACAAGGCGCCAAGATCCGAATGGCAAGTCCTGGATGTTGAGTGCCTCAGTTGAGAGTTCTGAGCAGTGCTTGTAAGACTGTCTGAAGCTTATTTGCACCTGCTGCAGCTTCACTAGGTCCGGCGGAACTTTTTTCCTTTTCCTTTCTGCTTCTTTTCCTACAATCCGTTTCATCTGAAGACACGATCAGGTCCCTGAATGTGTGCAGGGGGACGCTATTGATTGAATGAAAATGGCGGCTTGACACAAAGCTGACTCAAGCGTTACTGTTGGTGCTATACAGACAAAAATTGGTTTTCAGTTTGTACATTCTTCAGGTTTTTTTTTTCCATCCAAGTCTGATTGAGAGTTTGTAGAAAAATGGCTTCAGATTTTCCACATACTACTCTTCAACATTCTTCCTAAATGTAACAATGTGAAACTCACTAGGAGAACGGCTGTTTCTGTTTCCTTTCAAAATGCTGCCAACAATATTTTCTGAATGAAAGACACCATCTTGTAGCATAAAGGGCCGAAAGGGGTTCTGGTCTGGCCGATGGTTGGTGGAGACATTTTGACTATATCTTGGACCTGCCCGACCTCGCCCAAAATGGCGCCGGTATAAATGGGACTCGTAACTCCTTGCCCGCAAATGTATATCTAGAAAATGTTATTGTAAGTGGCCCTGTTCTATTTTAATTACAAAATGTATGTCCACCGATTCCGCAACTGTTAGACACCTTAGTTCTTGCAACCTAATGGCCCGCTCGTTACGTTCCTCTACAGTGTAAATGTCTCCTCATCATATACGATTTCAGTTTGCTCCGTGGCCGGCCCACGTGGTTATAGGCCCATATTTGTATACTGACATTTTCACAATAAAGGTTTTTAAAACAAAACACGGTAGTAGTATTTACATTGGTAAAGTTTTTACTTTTAGTCACTGTTTTCGAATCAGTAAAAGGCAAGTGAAATAAAGCAGTCCAATTACATGACGGATAAAAGGTATAATATGTAGGAACGCAGTAAAGATAAATGGTCAAGGGCAGTTGTGTTTTTCATGTCTGCAACATAAAGTGATCGATAAGAATCTGATAATCAGGCGTATCGGCGACTAAGACAGCAGGCCGAATCTCTTTTACTCAACGGCTCCGTCATGGAAGGAAGAAACGCCCTTTTTCTCGAAAAAGGAATATATTTTACTTGCAAGACAGTTGTAAATTTTCCGGGAAAGTACATTAGCCTGGAATATTATAACATATGTTTGAAAAAAAAATATTGTTCGAAAATAATAAAAAGCGTAATTTTTAGGTCATATGACCAAGCTTTTCATCATTAAATTAACAAAAGTAAAATGAACCAATGAAAAGTTTTATTAACAAGTCACATGACCTGTTATGCTTACGTTACGCGCTGCGCGCCGCGCCTCGGATCACTTCCGGGTGCGCTAACGCGGCGTGTCATAAAACGCATTACGCGACAACGTAGGTCAAGAATATAGTCTAAATGTCTCCACCAACCAGCGTTCAGAACACAACCCCTTTCAGCAGTCCAAAAAGTTCTGTTAAATGACAACAGAGGGGACAGGCAACAAGAACCATCAGTCAAAGAGGGGAGGGCAAGTTCTTCTCTTCCGGGTCATGTTGGGGCGCTACCGGAACTGATCGAATGGGTAGTCTATAGTGTTTCTGGATGTTTCAGACTAAAGCTGGCGTCAGCATGAGACCACTACCATCTCGTAGCTCCGTCGTGGCCATTCCACGAGCAATCATGGCAGCCGCTCCCCACCAGAAGCCTGCGGGAGTCGGAGGCCCCCAAGACTTTTGTAGAATCTTCACGGCTGAGGGGACGCTTTTCGAGAATGGGACCCAAGCCCTATCAGGGAAGCGTCCGAGTTCCAAGGTGTCCCAGGGCCATTTTAGTGGACCAGGCCCAAAACCGAAGAGCCGGCCGCCATTTTGAGAGTCCTGTGGCAGCCGCCTATCGCTGCACCGCAAGAGCGGGCGCAACTCAACTACATGGTGAGCGAGACGCTGTAGTCGCAAGAGCGGGCGGTAAACAGCTGAATGGCGGAAGAGGCACAGTGTAGCAAAAGCGGGCGGAATGGCAACTAAAACGATAAAGGGGCGCCCCACTACAGCTTGTCTTCAGGTCAAACGGATTGTGGGACAAGGTCCAGAATTGAAGAGTCATCAAAAGGCAAAAAGTTCCGCCCGACCCCGGGAGCCGGCCGCCTATGTCGGGGGCGATCTCAGGCTACACCAGTGCTATAAGACTTGGGGAGGGTGTCGGAGCCAAGCGTCTTCTCCGAGTCCATGGCCATCACACCGCCCCTCAGGGCCCTCCGTCAAGCTGTTTAGGAAGGTAACATATCACATTGTTTTCTAATGCAGTCAGGTCCACAAACGACACTCACTTACTTTGAGAATAGTGAAGCTGCAGTAGGTGGAAATAAGCTTCAGACAGTGTTACAAGCACTGCTCAGAACTCTTAACTATGGCACCCAACATCCAGAACTTATGCTATTTGAGAATGGCAGTGACATCGAAGCATCTCAGGGACCAAAACCATTAACGTACTTTCACGTATGAAAATCTTACTTGGGGAGGGGGCAGGAGCGAAGCGCCCCCTTCCCAGTCAGCGCCACCACACCGTATGTTGAAAATCTGAAGCCATCGTTCTACAAAGTCAACCAAACTTGGATTGAAAAATCTAGAAAAATGTACAAACTGAAAACCAGTTTTGGTCTGCATAGCATCAGTAGCAACGCTTGAGTCAGCTTTGTGTCAAGCCGCCATTTTGATTCAACAAAGCACAGGCATTGAAAAAGGCTGAAATTCAGAACTCTAAACTATGGCACCCAACATCCAGGAGCTTGCCATCCGGATCTTGGAGCCTTGTGCTGCTTTCGATCTATTCACACATCGGTCCACTACTGACATCATCTTATAAACCAACGTTATGTAAATAGTTTTTTAATAAAATGTTTTACCCTGTTTCTTTGCTGGTGTGTTGTCTATATTTTTAATATTTGCATAGGGTTTGTCGTTATTTTGTGCAGGATGGGTGATGGAGCCGAGCTGTCTTGCAGCCCTCATGGTGTGGAGCTCAGTTCATCTCACTATTTTCGTATTTCTCATGAAGGGTTGTTCCTAATATTTCTATTTTAGCGAGGTCAAAAAGAGATCCAATTAGTGGCCTACTGATTTTGCTCGATTACTTTTATTTTTTTACACGATTTTTCACTATCTGCAAAGACTAAACAGAGTATTGCGACTTTGTGCTTGTTTGTAAATAGAGAATGATCCAAAGAGAACCAATTCTAAAACAGTAAATGCTTGGACAACAATCAATCAAATGGAGAGACAAGGAGGCACGACGGATTACAACGGGGGTAAAGGCCTGCGTTAACTACCCTTCAGTATCTGCAAAGAGAGAGTACTACTAAGACAAAAGAGGGGAGGGGGGGGGGGTGCAGCGTTCAAAGCACATCAGCGTGCATAAATACGAAAATGTTTTTATCTATCACGTACTTGACATTTTAAAGCTTTTCATATTTGCTATTAAAAAACCAATGAAATTCACAGAAAAAACCATAGGTTATAGTGGATATATAGTTAGGAATTTGCATTTACAAAACCTTGAAAATTCAATGAAAAAACCATTGGTTTTAGGCCATATATAGTTAGGAATTAGCATTTACAAAACCTTATTTTACTCGCATAAAACCATTGAAATTCCATATATAGTTAGAAGCGCTAACTATATATCGCGCACCCGCAATCCACTGCTGATGATGTCACATATTACATCATTCATGACATGGTCAGTGACATCACTGATGACATCACTGATGACATCTCAAATGACATCACTGATGACATCACTGATGACAACTCAAATGACATCACTGATGACATCTCAAATGACATCACTGATGACATCACTGATGACAACTCAAATGACATCACTGATGACATCTCATTTGTCATCACTGATCACATCACTCATGTGATAATACAATGAACCTCTTCAGACTCTAATATAACCTTACATACACTCAGTATAAACAGACACTCACAGACTGTCACTCATCCATGGAGTTACTCACACACCTAGTCAGTCATGCAAAGAATCAATCACACCTCCATTTCCTCAACTATACAGTTATACACATCTTACTTATTCAAACATATAATAACACATATTTACTCTCTTATATAATCCCTGATACAAGCTCACAGTGATCGATACAGCCACTCACACATTCACTGGCTCTTATGTTCAGTTATTTATATATCTCAACTCTCACATGTATTGTGTTTTACATACGTACTTACTTGCACATGTAGCAATGAGAAATCCATTCACTCACCAACACACCCATGCACAGTCAACCGCCCATATAGCTGTTTCCACATGCACTCTTGAACTCATACTCCTAGTGAATCAACTGCTTACACATCTATGCACAGAGTCACGCACCTCCCAGCCACCCACACACACACTCAGCCTCCCATTCAAATACTTGGGCAACCAATCAATAACCCATATGGCCACTCTTATAGCTACTGATCAACACATGCAGCAGCTTACACAACAACAAACATACTGATGCACAAATTAAGACAGTTTAGTCACTAACCCATGCACTCAGTGAGACACATTTAATCACTCTTTCATACAGTCAGTCATGCACCAACTAAATTCTTCATCCAGACACTTATACATCCACTCATTCTTCAATATGTAAAACATATTTAAACTTTACAGACACATACAATCACTGGATGTTGTGATCAGTGATGTCATCAGTGATGTCATTTGAGATGTCATCAGTGATGTCATCAGTGATGTCACTGACCATGTCATGAATGATGTAATATGTGTCATCATCAGCAGTGGATTGCGGGTGCGCGATATATAGTTAGCGCTTCTAACTATATATGGAATTTCAATGGTTTTATGCGAGTAAAATAAGGTTTTGTAAATGCTAATTCCTAACTATATATGGCCTAAAACCAATGGTTTTTCATTGAATATATATATATATATATATATATATATATATACAACCACATGAGTCGCTGTAGAACCCTGCCGCTTGTCAAAGGCGGGCCTCGAATGGGATAGCGAATCCCCAAAACATCCAACCAGTACTTCTCCAGTAAGGAAAAAGAAATCCGGCCCACTTTAAAGTGCAAAGCGTGATTTATTCAAATGGCTTTCTCGACGCGTTTCGCAGTAGATACTGCTTTTTCACGAGACCGAACCAACCAGGAAGTGCAGGTTATATACAATCACATGGTACAGTCACATGGTATTACAATCATACACATGGAAAACAGACTACCAGTAAATTCTCGGGCTGTGTCCTATGTAAACACTCGTTGTGCAGAAGAATGAACATAATAACGTAATCATCAAAATTGTGGTGCACAATGCAGTTCAGTGTATTCTCATGCAGCCTATTGTGAAAAGAGACGGATATAGCGCTCTAGAGGTAAATTCATGTGCTGAATACCTAGAGGTGTCTTGGCGCCCCTAGGGAGGGAAGGCTACTTCGTTTAGTGCAGCCCAAGTGGGCGTAGTGAGTACGGTGAAAGTTCATACGTGGTGACTGCAAGAGAGGGTGGAATTTCAGTTCATGCAATTGGCACAGGGCAGCCGTGAATTGATTCATTCATACTGTCCATTAACGGGATCGCGCCCAAGTGGGCAATGCCAGTCCCTTATGCAATTTCACAGTGGAGTCCATTCATACATTTCATGCTCATCCGAGGCTTATATTCTGGACAGATTCCCAGGCAATTCTGTAAACAAAGTGAGAGACATGCGGTGAGTGAAAGTACTTGGGGTGACAAATTAATAACACAGAAATTGGTTAAAAAACGGCAGACATATACACAAGCAAGTAACACATGTTAACCTAAATGTACATTCAATTCCTCATGCAAATTATGGCCATTGGGTTGGGTTGTCCTATACTTGATGATCAGTCTGGATTCAAGCCTTCTCATCTCTTTTATACGGTCTCCCCCTCGTTCTCTTACAGGGACTGTTTCAAGGACACAGAACGAAAGTAAATTGGCATTACTTTTGTGGTGCGTGGCAAAATGCCTAGCAATGGGATATTGCTTATCCCCATTGGTTATGGCTCGCATGTGTTCAAGCACTCTTTTCTTTGCTTGATGTTTAGAACTGCCAATGTAATGCAGCTGACAGGGGCATTTCAGTGCATATATCACATGGTCAGTTAAACATGTCACATGTTTGGTAATTTTGAACTTGTTGGTATCTTTAGACAGTTGTATTTCCTTTATGTTTTTGCTGTTACGACAGGCTTTACACCTGCCGCAAACGTAAAAACCTTGTACTGGGTTTCTCTGTTTGATCGTCTTGGGTAAGAGAGTCGAACAGAGAAGATCTTTCAGGGATTTCAGTCTTCTGAATGTTAGTTGGGGATGCTCAGCAATTCCTGGAGATAAATCTTTATCCAGTTTTAAAATACTCCAGTATTTGCTGAGAGCTTTCCTCACCCTCTTGGAGTCACAATTGTAATCAGTGATAAATCTGCTAATTACATCCTTATTGGACTGGCTCTCAGATGTATTCGGGCTTAGAATGCTAGTTCTGTCTCTCTCTTTGACTGTGGCCAGAGCCCTGGCTATGCATTTGCGGCCATATCCTCGCTCCTTGAACCTTTCACTCATGATGGTTATCTCTTTGTTGAAGTCTTGTTCATCAGAGCAGTTCCTTTTCGCCCTGAGGAATTCCCCTACTGGGATGGAGCTAATGAGGTTGGTAGGGTGACAGCTTGCAGCGTGTAGCAGGCTGTTTCCAGCCGTGGTTTTTCGAAACAGGGTTGTGGTAAGGGTATTCTTCCTGTTCTCAACCCTGACGTCAAGGAATTCAATGGCAGTGGGGTCTGTACCGCAGGTGAAACTGAGATTGAACTCATTTGAGTTCAGATCCTTGACGAAGTCCATCGCCTCCTGCTGGCTACCCTTCCACACGACGAAAATATCGTCTATGTAACGCAGCCAGCAGGCGACTTTGGTGAGGAACGCCGGGGACTGGTAAACCACCTTTTCTTCCCAAAGTCCCAGGTACAGACAGGCAAAGCTCGGCGCAAAACAAGTCCCCATCGCCGTGCCAAGCAGCTGATGGTAGACTGTTTCATTAAATAAAAAGAAGTTCTTAGTCAGGCAAGTGAGTGCCATGTCAAGAATCATCTCAGTGTGAAGGAGATATGAAATGGACCGAGCTTTGAGGAAATGTCTGCATGCCTCAATCCCTTGTTGATGGGGAATACAGGTGTAAAGGCTGTTTACATCAAGTGTCATAAACAACCATTCGGGGTCCCAGGGCATGTTATTAATTTTTTGCAAGAAATGGCCAGAGTCTCTGAGGTAGGATGGTAAGTTCAGCACCAGGGGTTGAAGAAAAAAGTCCACATATCTTGAGGTGTTCTCCCAACAACTACCCCTGGAAGATACGATAGGTCTGCCAGGGGGATTGGATATATTTTTGTGGACTTTGGGTAGGAGGTACAGGCCGGGCAATTTGGGGTGTCTAATGAGGATAAAGTTAAATTCCTCTTTACTGATAAGCTTCCTTTCCCTCCACTCATTGAGCTGTTCAGTATATTTAGAAACACAGACCGTATATATTGCCCTGTTACTTTTTTCATATTTTGTGCAATCACTTAACTGGGACAGACCCTCATTGATGTACATATCACGGGGTAACACCACCATGTTGCCCCCTTTGTCGGACTTCTTGATGACAATAGATTTGTCATCACTCAACGATTTGATGGCCTCAGATTGCAATTTTGATTTTTTGCCTGACATAGTTATTGGACCTAGACAATTTATCAAACTCTTTGACCATGGCTTTTTCAAAAATATCTATTGACTCATTGGTAATTTGCGGCATAAACACGGATTTGGGTCTAAAGCCGGTTTTGTCATGCAAACCAATATTAACATCATCAGGAATCACATTAAACAATGGGTTTTCGAGCGTGTCCAAGTCCCCCTCCAGTTCATGGAGCAGATGTAGCGTTTCCACATCATTGCCTGTGATACTGGTGGGTACTTGTGCAGTCTCGCGAGCCTCAGAGGAAAGTTTCGTAGCGTGCCACTTCTTAAGGCGCAGCTTACGGGTGAAGTAAAAGAGGTCAATACGACTTTGGGTATAGTCAAAGGAGGATGTGGGGCAGAAAGATAATCCTAAGGAAAGTACCTCTTTCTCAGCCGTGTTCAGCTCCCGGGTAGACAGGTTGATAATAGTGTTGGACTCCATTATTTTCCTCTTCTCTGGCCCCTTGTCCTGGATCCCACTGGGCTCGATATGTTGCTGTTGTTCATGTTCAGATTGGTTCTTCCGGCGCCTTTCCCGCCTTGACCTCGTCCTTTTCCTCCTCCGGATGGCTTGTTTTGCCCAGTAAGTCTTCCCTGGGCCACCATGTTGAACTCCATTAAAATGTTCTCTTTTGGGCTCATGAGCTCTGGATTGCGTGTTGGTAAAGCGCTCACCCCAGTTGAAGTTGTAGCTGGTTCCATTGTATCCCCATGATCTTATATATATATTCACTGAAAAAACCATAGGTTTCACACCAGTTATAGTTAGGAATTAGCATTTGAAAAACCTATACAATTCACTGAAAAAACCATAGGTTTCACACCAGTTATAGTTAGGGATTAGCATTTAAAAAACGTATTAAATTCACTGAAAAAACCATAGGTTTCACACCAGTTATAGTTACCTGGAAATTTTACTGACATAAAACCATTGAAATTCCCACGTTATAGTTAGTTGGACTCACTATAACTTGCGCGTGTAATGCACTGCTGATGACATCACATATTACATCACTCATGACATGGTCAGTGACATCATGTATGATACATATTTAGTGATGCATTGAACCTATGGTCTCTTGTTTTGTATATTGAAATTGACATACAAATGCATCTCTGATACTTGGTTGATTTTACTGTCACGATTCCCTTTACCACACTATCCTCACCTTTTCACTTCCCCCTCTTCCCATTGGGGCACTGTACAACCGATTGAAATTTGTACTACCTGATACTATATTTGATAAACATATCCACATTGTGAATAAAAATAATGCAGATCCATTCATTGTGTTTCCAAATTCTTTTGTAAATGTTGTGGTTATTGCTAATTCACACTGGGACCCCTCCATCTCAGTACTGTTATGACCCAGGTCCCAGTGACTTTGTTTGGGTGAACCCCCTAGATATACCATTAAGTCTGTCTTAAGTCTGTCTTAAATCTGTATTAAGTTTGTCTTAAGTCTGTCTTAAGTCTGTCTTAAGTATGTCTTAAGTCTGTCTTAAGTCTGTCTTAAGTTTGTCATAAGTCTGTCTTAAGTCTGTCTTAAATCTCTATTAAGTTTGTCTTAAGTTTGTCTTAAGTCAAACTTAAGACAAAATCCTAACTTTACTACTGCTAAATGCCTTTTGTGAATATCAAAAATAGTAAGTTTAGGATTTTGTCTTAAGTTAGTTCTGTGAATCGGCCCTGTCATGTTTGATAGTTGCTAGAAATGATTTGTTCCATAGTAATAGGGGCTCATAGTGGCACCGTCAGCCAGCTGGTCTACAGACTAACATATCCTTTTGGGGTGTCTGGAATCAGTCTGGAGAACTATTCCTTAGTTTATGTTGTCTAAACTAACAGATCCTATATAGCTTTGTAGGAACTACACAACAATATGTAGGATTCTGGCAAAAATACAACCCTGCAAGGTAAAACCTCACAGAGTAGAAGTGATTCGAACCACATACTAGACTAATCCAACAGCACTGTAATATTTCACCAAGCCTAGCAATATACAAACTGAGCTCAATATGATGTACAGAAGAGGAAGATACTGTTTGGCCTCAAAGCTTTCCAGAGAAAAGAATCTTAGAAGTAGCAAAACCTTCGAACCAGTGCACAAACAGGTCCACCATTGCTTCCATCTGCAGTCCCAGGGTGTCCCTTATCATTTCTGGGGTAGTTTTCTTTAATAACGAATGGACCCCATACATTTAATTTTAGTTGGCGGATATCCATCTCAATGAAATTAAGGGAAATGAGTCTAGAAAAGTAGGATTGAACAACAGCTTAGAACCACATTTCAGGAAATCTGGGATACTAAAGTGGGTGGAAACATGTGGCTAGAAGGAAAAGGGCAACCTTTAATATTATCGGAAATTGTAATTCTTGTGTTTCAGAGGTTAAGGAACAATTCCACTGGGCACAAATGAAAAAAGTGGCACAGTCCTGCATATTCTGGTCTTGTAATGTTGCACCTCCACGCTGATGGATGTCTTTTGGAAGTGTGGTGAATTTGCCTACACTCAGCTCGTCACAGTATGGCTTGGCCTCTGCTCACTTGCCACCATACACATTCCAACCCTGGTCATTCCCGGAGACAACCTGTCAGATTTGCACCAACACCGCTATGGAAGAAGACGCCTCTGTTGTATCAAGCTTGTGAAAAAAGAACTGCTGCTTATTTTGGTTTGGGTCTGTTCAAGAACAATCCGGAAGAATCCAGGTTGTTCTCAGATGCACAAGTATCTGTGGGAGGCTCCATACCCTTCTTTACCTTACAAACAAAAGTCAGCGCCTGCTGGTTGCAGATAACCAGGTGTCAAATGCTTAAGATGATGAAAAGCACTGAGCTTAGCCTTAATTCTATCAAGGAAGAACTGAGTGCCATGCGCCTCATGGTGATGCAACATCAGTATTTGTTGGACTTAATGACCGAAATGGAGGAAGGGGTGTGTGCTAAAATCGGTGTGTCCTGCTGCACGTTTATTCCATGGAATGAGTACAGTACAAGGAGACATGCTTGTGGAGAGATGTGACCCTGAGCAGGAATGTTTTTGAGTTGGTTTTCTTGGCTCCTCTGGTGGAGGTCTGGACTGTGCACGCCATTGCTGCCCATTTTCTTATTGCTATTGTTTTTGTGTGGTTTCCTGCAATTAGGGGTTTCCTACTGTAAAAAAAGCAGTCCTCAAATAGTGTAGAATGCAAGTAACTAGTAAAATACTAATAGTCAAAACTGAAAAACAACAAGTTGCCAATAATGTGACTGTCATGAAGTAAGGGTTAGATAATGTAGTAGAAAATTCAACTAAAGGGGGGAATATTATTATTGTCAAAATCAATGCCAATGTTTATGATACATTTATATGTAAGACCTATTTTGTATCTCTATTATTGAATTCACCTGGCATGAACTCTCTGTCAACCACAACTAAGAAATATGTGGTCTGGCAGGTGCTGAGACCTAGGCCTGAGGTGCAGTTTGTTCAGTTCAATAACTTTATTCGGAGGCGATTAACCATCCATAAAAGCATCATGGAAAAGACATACATATTACAACACTTAGCAGCGATTTAGAACATGTGCATAGATATACAATAAAACAATACCACAGTATACTGGTGTACAATAGTTAGGAATTAAAAATAGATAAAAAGAAGGATCACATCCATTGGAATTATTTTCCTGAGTGATAATACATCCAGTGAAAAAAATATTGAGCACAAAATCCCTATAACATGTTTAACTAAACGTAGGCAAAGCCAAAGTTAAGAGGGAGGGCAAAAACCTCATATTAGGTCTGCCACGCACTCCCCACCTACCTTAGTAGATGTGTGTAAATCGCTTACAGTCATAGGGGAGTAGAGATATAAAAGGTAACTTGTGAATAGAGTGCTTATTCTAAGATCATAATTTGTTTGCACCCTGTATTCCTTTACTGTTGGAGAGTTAGGGGAATATTCTTTCTGGCATGAAAAACAGTCCATAAAAAGGATGCCACAGTACAGCCGACCTCTAAAGAAGGCAAAGATTGTAGGTATTGATATGCAGGTCCACATTACTTAAAGTGCAGAGGTTTATGATAGGTATAATATATCGCTTCCTCTGATGGTAATAAAACTTACAAAAAAGCAGCACATGCATAGCATCCTGTGTCATCGCATCGTCACGGGGACAGTTGGATAAAGCCCAGTGGTTCATGTTGGGAAAGCTAACCATTTGATGAAAGGTTTCCAATCTTAAACGAGTCAGAACAAGCCTGTCTTGCATTTAAAACTGCTTTAAGATAGGGTTGCATATCAAAAGTGGTTAAAATTATTTGATTTTTCAGAATGCTGGGTTTGGAAGTTTCAATTGTCAGTCTCAGATTTTCCAGGTGTGTCATGATTTTGTTTTTAAGAATTTCCTGCTGATCAGGTCAAGTGTTTCAGGCTTTTTGAAATACTCAGGGTGACCTAGGTCATTGTAAAAACGATTTATATAGAAACGCCATGGCACATGCTGATATAAGCTTGAATTGAGGCAATCCCTAAATATTGCCCAATTTAAATCAGTGTGTTCAGGTGTCTATACTTTATACCAGAGTAGAATGGGCCGTACTATTATTAGGTTCATAAAGAATGGGCCTCCAAGTTCGGCATGGCATACGTAAACTGGGGCACTTTGAGGGGGAGCAAGGAGATACCTAAAGAACTCATTCTCTATCAGATGTATGTCACTACATTTCTTGTGTCCCCACACGCCAGCCCCATAAAGTGCAACACTAAGATATTTAACTTTGTAAATCAACATCATCAACTCTGGTGGATTAGAACCCAATCGTCTGGCAAACCCTCTGAAGGCAATACAAGCTTTACTAAATTGTAGTTTCCTATTGGAAATACCCTTATTCCATATTCCCTCTTTGGCAGATAAGGCAGGGGGAGAGGAGTTGGCCTAATGGCTAGGGCGGTTGACCTTGAATCTGGCAATCAACAATGACGCTGAACATCCTGTGATTCTGGGCAAATCACGTAATCTCCCTGTGCCTAACAAAAATGAATGTGTCCTCATGTAACACAACTGGTGCTATGCAAAGCAATCTGATACCCGATACCTTCGGGTCAAGTTTGCGCTATATAAAACTCAGTAAATATATATTTTTTAAAGATACCCAAATAGAAAAAAGTATTAGTAAAACCAATAGGTGTGCCGTGTGCATGCCATAAGAACGGCATCTTCAGTGTGGAGCAGGGCCAGTGCAGGGTACAGGGTGGGTTCCTACTTGGGGGAGGTCTTTAGATGTTACTGCAAGTACTGCTCAAACACTGTTTATATATAGGGAGAACAGGAAAGAGGCTAAGCCACAGCCCTGTCTCACTCTCCCCTCTCCCCTCTCCCCCCCAAAGGGTTAATTCAGTACATACCCCGCTAGTACCATATCTAATCCTGGCTTTACATCTAGAATATAGTTCCCTCAGGAAGCTAATAATTTTCATAATTGACCGCAGTTCAGCGTGCATGATGCAAGCAAAAGCTGAGGAGAGGTCGACAAAGGCTAGATACATATTCCCCTCTTTGATTTTAACATACTTCCCAACTAACATGCTTAGATTGAGGCTCTGCTCTATTGTCCCAATCCCATGACAGAAACCATATTGTAGATCTGACAAGTTGCTATGTGTATCCACCCAGTCTTGCAATCTGTTCAAAATAATACGACCTGCGATCTTCGCAAGATAATCAAGCAGAGAAATTGGTCTATAACAAGCCGGGTTGGATCAATTCCACTTTTTATAGCAAGGGATGATGATTGATCCGGCCCAAGTTGATAAAAAAACAAATGCGCAACTTGCCCTAATGACCAAAGTCAATAGGGGCCTCCATAGAGCAATGTTAGCTTTGTATAAATCTATACGGATGGCGTCTGGGTCTGAGGCTTTACCTCCTTTACTTGCCAATATTGCATCACTGACTTCTTCCAAACTAAAGGGAACCAGGGAGGTAGTCTGAGAAGAATCTGCATTTATAGAGTGACTGTATCCCTGCTCTGCTACAGGAGCCGCAGAAGGAAGTGAGTAAATGCTAGTAAAGTGCTTTATCCAATCTTCTTCTGTCATGGCTATCTCAATTGTGGGGACCTCATCTGCTCTCAGCGTTGCAGAGTTAATTATCCTCCAAAAAGCTCTATTGTTATTACTAGCATACACTTTGCATAAGGATTCCCAATCCCCTCCCTTAACTGTGACTTCCTTAACTTCACCGGCTTCTTGAAGTCAGTTCGACAAGTATGCACCTCGATGTTAAATCCAGGGGATTTTTGTAGGGCCTCCTTTAGCCGTTTATGTGCCCTGGTACTTGTTGTGTCGAACTATTCCTTTCTCTCCTGTCTTGTTTGTTTGTTAACGACAGAAAGGCTCCCCTTCCAACCCGTGTGCTTTATAAAAAAGTCTTAATGATGTAATTAGGTACAGCTGAATCATCTAGGCAGATCTCAAAAGCCTCTCGTTTGTCAACTATCTATTGCTTAAGGAACCCCTCCGGAACAATCTGTGTCCAACGCAGGGTATACCCATTTAAGCTTGCTAACTCAATTTCCTCTGCTTGTGAGGATCTTTTGTAATGCTGCTGCTTAAAAAATAAAGTTGGCAATAATTCGATACTCAGGGGGTAATACTCACTTAGTGAAATCGAGTATGGAAGTTAAAAACCTGAGCAGCACACCTATTAGATAGTAGAATGTGATCAATAATACTATGTGCATTTCTCCATTGAAGGAGCACTTACGTGGGGCATAAGGTGCAGATATCTCATTTGCAAGGGCAAGATCAAACTTAAATATTAATTCATGAATCTTATCCCTGTAAATGTTATGGTAGAAATGGTTTGGTCAGCGTCTTCTGCATTTATCATACTGCATATATCTGTTGACTGCACAATACACAGACGTAGATTAAAATCACCTCCCCATAGAATTATAGTATACTTGGTATTGTTTGTATTAATGTGATCCAGGTCATCGTTCAGTTTATGTAATGTATCCATGATAACTCGCATAGTGGCATTATTAAAACAAAATGATTATTACTAACTTGGCAGGACCCAGTGAGTCACATAGTATTAGTTGACAATGGGGTTTAGGTGTTGCCAAAGGGATGTTGGTAAATTGTAGGCTATTAAATGCATATGTACATAGCCCCCCTTTGATCTACCATGCAAAGATGCAATGACAGGGGTGAAGTATGTTTCATACACATTCTTATGAATGAGCTCCATGAGCCAGGTCTCTTGTATGCTTATCAATTGAAAGCCAACTAGAAACTCAAGCCATTCTAGATTTTGAGGCTTACTCCGCAGACCATTCATGTTCCAAAATACAAAGCTAAGATGTTCACAGATGACTCACGCAGGATTGAAATTATAATTATTGCTTGAAGCAGCTGGCAGATCACTACTAAAAAGTTGGTTGGTTCTATCATACGATGATGTAAATCCATCTCTGACTAAGTTGGAGATAATTGTTAGATCTTCCTCACTAACTAATAAAGACTCCCTAATAAAACAATACGGCCCATCCAAATTTGTCAGGCTTTGCAAGTGGTTATAAATTGGTGCCACAGAGTTAAAATACTGTGTGGATCATGTGTTGGCTGTAAACCATGGTCTATCCCTATCAATCTGTTATGTGAGTTGACAGAAGGAACCCAGAAGGACAGAGGCGATGGAGCATGTGGAAATATTGGAGGCCCTAGTCCTGCACAAAACAGTATCCATCAAATGTGGGGTTTTAAAAGACAGGACCATACAGTCAACATGCAGATTTATTTTACCTTTCTCCACCCATTTAACCCTCCTCACCATTTTGATATCATTAAACAGCTGGCCTGTTCAATCCATTTTTACACCCAGCCAATTTAGGGACTTGTTTCTTAGTGCAGCCCAATGCTCCGTCCTATTGATAGGTAGAGGAGGAACATTGGCCAAAATGATCACATATGGGGTAGCAGCCGGGGCCAGATTAAGGCGGTTGGCTAGCTGTTCCATTTGTTCTCGTTGATTATCATTTATGGGTGAGGTTACTGCTGCAGAGTTTAAACATCTGTCGCCATCCACCTCGGCACCGGGCATTTCCCGAATTAAAGTCTCCACATCACTCATTCTGCCATTATAGGTGCTTGGGTCGGTGCTTGCCTAAATGTGAGGGTACAGACTGGAGCTAACAGAAGCTGTTTTATTTGCTACGGGCTTAGTCCGGACCTCAATGGGATGCGGGCAGGTCTTGATGCATTTTACTTTTGAAGTTTACCCCTTTAAAAGAGAATTTAACAGGTCCAGACAAGTATTTGTTTTAGTTTCCAGTTTTGTTAGACGGTATATATAGCCCCCAGTGCAATGAAGTTTTGCTTGAACAGCTTAAATGCCTCACCTAGGGCATCTAATTTGCTACATATTGAATTATTGGAAGCCATATTGATTTCAGCTGGAATATTTCCATTTTCTGGGGGGCCTTTATTTTGAATATTCATTTTGTGAAAGTTTCTTTTTAGGGCAACTGCTTATAGAATGATTTGGGTGGTTTTCTTACTAATTTCGGTGGTGGTGACTTGGATGCAGATGGGGAATTTGACTCAGAAATAGATTGAATACACCCATTATCCATGTGCCCCCAACCACATCATTGTCCTTTCTAAAGCCCCTTCCTTCATCATTAGTTGTGAAACTCTCTATGGGGTCCTTTGCGTTATTAGAAGTGATATTGGTCAAAGTTACCGAAGTTATTACAGATTCCTCGCAGGTTAACAGTGATTCTTTGACCAATGATATTTGCCTATCTATGTCCTCCATTGCTCCTTTAATATATTTTAGTAGCAACAGTTGTGATTTTTCGGAGGACTGAGTCTGAGACTTGTTCGCTGGAACAGGGTGCTTTCTCTTACCCATATGCAAGGTAAGGAGAAGGATAGTGGTGATGAAAGCAGAAGATCATCATAAATCAGAGCAGTAAAATAGAGGGGTAGTGCAGGTTAATACAAAGATGGTTACGGGAATGTCAAAGCACCCCCCACCACCTCTAAAATCACAGTCAAAATACTGACCCGGCTGCTGTTTGTTGGTCCAGCACGGTTCGATAGTCAGAATATAATTTCCACCTTTAGGAGCACAAGCATCATGACCCCCCTCTCTGTTCTGATGAAGTTAAGTTTGGCTCCTGGAATGCATGTACAGAACCTCCCACAAATACCAAGATGTTTTCTCTGGAAAGTCATTAGCAAAGTGTAGGGAAGGGTAGATAAACATTGAAAAAGTACCTTACTCTCTATGTGGCTTGATAGTGCTTGCGGTGCTGTTCACAGTGAGATTACAGGGGGGTACTGTGGCTTGGCTTCTCTCCAAATTAGGGCAAATACGAGCAGGCTGAGATGGCTGTCCTTGCAAGTGTTTTGCAAATGTTGCATAGAAGATGACCACCCTCCAGTCGAGGTCAATGTTAGGGGGTCTGGTCAAGTGCAGGTCAAAATAACGATGCAATTTTTTTAAGACCAAGTGGGTGGCTTTGCCTTCTCCACTAGCCGATGGTCGTAGGCCTAGCCTGCCTATGGCAGCGGGTGATTTAATGCCCTTCTGTACATGGCACGTTAGTCACAACCCTTCTCTGGGCACAGCAAAGCCTCCTGGGATTCAAAGTCCCAACCACTGCCTCGACAGCAGAGGCAAAGATGAGGCATCCCG
The DNA here is from genome assembly GCF_964263255.1 of Lissotriton vulgaris. NCBI lineage: Eukaryota > Metazoa > Chordata > Amphibia > Caudata > Salamandridae > Lissotriton > Lissotriton vulgaris. Next base: position 306,663,344 of record NC_141696.1, read on the forward strand.
CGCTGCTGGTTAATTTGCACACTTTTGTACATGGCCCAAAAGTCACGGCCCTCTTCCTAGGCAGAGCAAAGCTTCCTGGGATTCGGAGTCCCAAACACTCCCTCGACAGCAGCGGCAAAGATCAGGCGTCTGAGGTTACTGATTGCTAGGTCAGAGGTGGGGTTGCATGAAGCCGGCAGACAAACGTGTTAACAGGAAACTCAGGTCAATGCCTCAGATAAGTGCAGCGACACCACAATGATCCAGAGAGATTGGCCTCAATAAAGCCCATATAACCGGAGGGACGCATACATTCCCCAAAACACCAGAAAGTCAGACGCCACATGAAGTTAGAAACACACAGCCAAACAGGACACAGCACACACAATACACGCAGTGATCACATGCCCCTCATGCCAGACATCTGGACACATTACACTGGCCCCATTGTGTCCATGCAAGGACAAGGCTCACTTGCACTTGTTATCAGGGGCCTTATTTATGATTCCAAAGACAAGGCCTGCATTCTTTCCTCAAAAAAGAATTGACGGAAGCACTTTGCAACACCCAAAGAAATGTATAAATCCTTGTTCAGATTGATTGTACTTTGAGATAGTCCTCAAATCCACTTCTATAACGGTGATCCCGAGCCGAAGTGGTTAATTAAGCCAACTGTTCCTGTTTTACAAAACTCTTCTTGTTTTTTATTTTTTCAAGGCAAATTCATATTTGAGCAACATTTATAAAAGTTATGATACAATGAGTGCTGAGCTCAGTATGTGGGTTGGGGAAGACGCTACATCATGGCTAATGCCAGCACAGCCATGTTCAATCACACTCGCTCTTGGGTGGTCCCACTTTTGAAAGACTCACACAGATAAGCCCAAGGACTACTATGGATAAACGCAATTTAACCGTAGAAGTGTAGTAAGCGCCCAACGGCTTCTTCATAGAAAATAATGAGTGCTATATTTTCAGGTTACCAAGCTTTCACACTAAAAAGAATTAACATATTCTTTTATAAAAAACAATAGAATATTACCTGAATATTTTCAGCTATTGTGATATATATATATATATATATATATGCACTCACTGATACAAATTTTCCACCTCACAGTCAACCTTCAAGAGTAAGCCTTGAATATTTGACTCCACAGGTAGTGATAGTTAAAACCTTTAAAAAAGCTATTTGGCAATTCAGTGGTTCCGGGAGCAACAACAATACTTTTCACACTGGCTGCCCAGTAGCCATGAAATCCATTAGGCCACAGTGAAATGACATGACAGCATACAATTAGGTCTACCACTTTGTCTTTCAGGCCTCAGCAATTCATCACAGCATTGATGCAAACAAAATAGTTAATGTGCACTTATACCTGATTTACGCAAATGGACAGGAATGAGAAACACATGAAAAATCTAATTCACATCTAAAAACATTGTGTATATCTATCAAAAAGAAACATAATGTGATAAAAATAGCAGAGTGAGAACCTACACACATTGTTCAACTCTTTGAGTTTGTTCAAAGTATAGAAACAAACCTTATGATACAAAATAAACTCCAAATTTTAAGGGGTAAATGTCAGAAAACTTTAAAGACATGGTATTAAATGTATTGAAGAACAAGGCATGCCATGGAGAATGCCAGCTTCTCCACTGCCACGGCGGTAGTGGAGAATATGGAGGATAACGCATCTTAGCAACAAGTAAACCACCCACAATGTCAGACCAGAGCCCCATATATGGAATTGTGATGACAAAAGATGATTAATAGAAGCTATTTGCAATGCTTCACTTGTATTATTCAGGAATAGACATAAGATACTGAATGTTGAGCCCTGATGAAGTCTGCTGTAACAGGAACAGCCTTGGATGAAACACGTGTATATAACTACAAGAAAATTAAGACCTATTGAAACCCCGACCTCATTTTTATCTGCATGTGCCTGATTAACTTTGTTGTCTTTTCTAAAATAAGCCTGGATCATCCACTAAATGAGACATTGATGACGGGGTAGAAGTACCCAGATTAACACCCTCTAATTACTGCTCCTATGCTGCACATGCAGAAGTTGAAGTGGCAGAGCCTGAATCTTGCTGGAAACTGGGAACTCGTCCTCAGACTGGTGTATTGACCCAGATAGCGTGCTGTCCGAGAGGATGACTGAGAGGAGAACACCATTCTCCATTGACGCCAAAGACGCTGAAATGCTGCAGAGACCAACACTCTATGAGGACCATGCGAGAAGGGAGGAGGACACAGTAGGGTCTGTACTTCAGGGAGAGATAACCCAGCGAGGAGAGAGAAGCCAGCTGAGGAAAGCGAAGACACCACCTGCTGACATGTTGACGGTCCTAGCCAAGCACATGGAAGTGCATGGCTCGGTATGTGAAGAGCTCCGGTGCTGACCTGAAAGGAGGGAAGAGATACTGGGCACTGATAGGGGATTGTTCAAAGCAGGGACAAATTGCATGTTAAGAGTCACCTCACTGACTTGAGAGAGGAAGGAGAACCTGTGTGAAACGTTTCACTCATACTTTTACTATACAGACAATAAGGGGGTCATTATGATGGTGGGTGGATCTCCACTGCCTGGCCAGTGATGGTGATCCACCTGCCATCACAAGGCAATTTACCCCCGCCATATTACTATGGCAGGGGGTACAGCGGCAGATGGAAAGTCCGTCCTCAGATTTTCCACCGGTCGGCAATTATCATGTTTGCTGGCTGGGCGGAAAAGACCACATTATGGTGGTGATGCCTGCAAGGCACCGCCATCCAAAATATGATGGTTGCGGTGGGAATGCCTTTCTATGGCGTAGACTCCGCCATGGAAAGGCATTCAGGAAATGACTTTGGGGACCGTTGCAGGCCCCCATGGGTGGGGTGTTGAACAGGAGGGGCACCTATGGTACCCCCGACATTTCCATGCACAAGGTGTTCCTGCCACGTTGTATATGGCAATGCACAACTTGGGATTTTAACATTGCAAATGGTGCTGCAGCTGGCAGCACTGTCTGCAATGTTAATGTACTAGGATGCACCGTCAGTGTGGCGGGCGCATACTAATAGGGCACATGGTGGATGGTGCCAGCTCTGCAAGGTTGGCGGGCGGTTGAAAGTTCACCTGCCATCCTAATAGGCCCCTTCGTTTTCCCCCTCAACCCATTACACACTTGGTGCCATTAATATGGTGAAGCAACCCCAATTTAGTATTCCAGAGTGACTTACTTGCTTGGTTCATTTTGTGGCGAGGTCATCGGTGGGGAGGTTGCCTGAACCAGGTGCCAAAAGAGAAAAAGGTAAAGAAGAAGAGCTTACTGTAAAAGACCCTTACCACTTGTTTGTTTTTTCAACAATAAATCACTGTGGATGAAAACTTAAGTACCATCTCATAGTCCTCATTGGCTGAGAAAAGTAGAATGGGCCGTCAAACATCATACAAATAATGCTGAAATCCACCGAACTGTCTTTGCAAATGGCATTAGGTCGCATGGAGAAAATATGACAAAGATAGCAGAGGGGCAAACGCGGTTGGTGGCAGGGCTTGCCCATGGAAAGGGACAATCCACACCTGGACAACACATACCCTTACAGACATTTGTTCCAGGAAAAGAAGCTAGAGCCAGAACTTGATCATTGGATCTATGGCCTTTCTACCTGGACCCTTTACTAACTGGGGAAGCCCAAGCGGCTTATCAAATTATTAAGAAGGATGGGACATCTAGCTATGCCGAAGTCCGAAAGTTCTTTATGGATCGACTAGGGTTTGATGATGAGACTCTTAGGCTGAAGTTCTGTAAAGAGAGGGGAGTACTAGGGGATACTCCTAAAACACAATTCTATAAGTTAAAGGATGCCACGGACAGATGGCTAAAGACATTGTAGTCCAATAAACAAGAAATCATGGACAAGATCTACATCAAGCAATTTCTCGAGGAAATGTCCTTTCATACTGAGAAATGGTTAAGACAGCATGCTGGCCTCACTTTGGAACATGCTGTTGAAATGGCCAACACATTTGCTTGCACCCAGTCATGAGGAGCTTTTCCTGATTTGAGCGCACTTGTAAACCCTTGCTTATTTCAGGACAAAAGAAAGAGAAAAAAATGATCAAGCCCCCACAGGAGTTTCATCAAAACAAGACAGTATAACCAGACTCCACCGCTTTCACCGGCCCTCAGTCTTTTGAATGCATTGAATGGGGTCACATTGCTATGTTTTGTAGAAAGTGGAAGGAAAAAGAGGAAGAGAACCTATGGATGTCAGCTATACACCACAGACAATCCTATACACCCAAGAAACAGGCCCATTTACTATGTAAGTTAGTGTGTTAATGGAACATGGATAACTGCTCTTTTAGATTCAGGGTACAGACAGTCTCTATTTAAAGAGGATCTGGTATTCTTTTCCCAAATCATATCTAACATGTATGTAAGTATATGGAGTGTACTTCGGGCTACCATGACATATCCATTTGTAATTTTGACAATAACTAACGCCACAGGTCAGAGAAGTGTGGTTGTGGTTGGGGTACTTCCTTCTCTTCAAGGGAAAGTCATTCTAGGAACATACAACCCATATTTCTTGGATCTTCTAAAAAACAACCTGAGAGATGAGAAGGGGGATTCCAAGAAAGACATTAGTGAATCAGGGGCCTCCTTCCCAAGGTTACCCTCCTCGCTCCTGAACCCTGGTTATCAGATACACAGTTTAGAGTTGCACAAATCCTCTTCCTACCATAACCAAAGCCTTTGACAGGACTGGAAAGGTTCAAATAGGCCCACTCTCTCTCTCAGCCAAAGGATTTCAGTATAGGTCAGTCATAACCGATTAGGCCACATGATTTCCCAAAGCCATACCCGTGAGAATCACTATAACTCATGTCATCACCCAGCATTTGATAGATAATCCTGACAGATCAGGACACACCATTTGTATCCAAGCTGATGAAATAGATCTGCAAACAGCTTCACATTAAACATTTGATGACCTCTGTTTACCATCCCCAGATGGATGGACTGGTCGAATAATATAATGGAAGTCTGAAATTGATTCTCAAAAAGATGCAATATTATATTATTAATATACCTCTATCCATTTTTGTTTTAAGAAGCCAAGTACAGAGTAGCTTGAGTGTTTCCCCATTTGAGCTACTCTTCGGGCGGCAGCCCTGCACCCTCCGTGATATCACCAAGGATGCATGGGAAAAGGGCTCTGTACATGAGGTTGATGCTCTGCAGCATTATGCAAACCAACTTAAATCCCGTATAGGTATACTAAGAGGCTTAGTTCATGCAAACCTGCAGGAAAATCAACAGAAATATTTTTATGACAAGGGTAAGAAGTTGAGGCAATACACCATAGGTGACTGGGTTCTTGTTCTTTTGCCACCTCACCTACCAAAATGAGAGCAGAATGGCAAGGTCCCTATACGATTGTCAAAAAAATTGGGTGTGCTACTTACCAGCTCCACTTGTCTCCTAGTAGAATGCAGATTTATAAAAAAAACTCTGAAAAAGTGGTAGAGGCAAATCCATACATTTGTACAGACTGCAGTCAGGAACGGACCGGCCATAGGGGGCACCGGCGGTTTCCCCAGTGGACCGGAAGGGATTGGACTGGTTTTGTTACAGGTGGCCAGTTTTTCAACAGTGCTGCAATATCGGCACCTACAACAAAAGCGGCCACGGGGTTGGTGCTTCCCACTCGCACCCCCTCCCCCTGCCCCGGTCAAGCTGATTTCCAAGGCTGGTTTCAGTTCCCAGTCCGGCAGTTACTGCTGCACTCATTCAGAATCCCAGGGAAAATACTATTAAAGACACTGATATCAAACCAGTCCTTTCCGCTGAAGAAAAAAGGAAACTTATTTGGGTCTTGAAGCCTTTTTTTATTTCTCTGATTTGCCTAGAGGAACCACTCTTGCTAACCCTTCAATTACTACACAAGAGCGTTTCATTTATAAACAATGTCCATACAGAGTACCTGTGATCTAGCGAAAAGGGCCAGGGCAAATATTTCACAATCAACAAATCTTCAAAATGGGCCCATGTACACCCTCATATTTTTCCCTGGCCGACTTTTCCGCTAGGTGGTCAAGTTTTATTTTCACTTTGATCTTGATTAGTCAATACCTAAATAATCTTCGCAGATCAACACTCTTCCTTTATTTCCATTCAATACTTGACTACTCTGATTCTTCACATTCGTCTTCTTGCCATTTTGAGAACCAGAAGCTGCCTCTTGATGTTCTGCCAATTTCACTTGTGTCCACATCATTTTCTCTTTTAACTTTTTATGTTTTGTATCAATGTCATCACTACAGTACTTTCCATACTTTTGAATTGGCTTGCTTTGCCAACAATGCCTATGCTGCTGAATCATCTGGCGGATTTTTGATCAGAACCCATACACAAATCTGTACATGAAATGTCCCATATCCTTATCACCAATGTTCTCAAATCCACTATATTGTTTAAATACCTGCAATAACCTTTCATAGTATGCATGCACTGACTCCTTAGGTTCTTGAGTTGTTCTGTCTATTTTAACTCAATCTGTTTCTTTTGGGGGAATTTTCCCTTTCAGAAAAGTAATCACGTGATTATACGTCTTCATTACTTCCTCTGCCTTTGTGTCTCTAGGATACTCTTCAGTTGGCCAATCAACTATATTTTACATTCTTTCCACAAATCCGATTGTACCACTATATCAAACAACCATCTAGGGTAGGAAAGTATAGATAGTCAAGGCCCAGGGTTTGAGGCAGGCACACATTTGTTTGTATTCTCCGTCCAATGCCTGGCTTGAGGGATATGGGTATGGGGGTAATAGGGAATCCTTCACTGTACACAGTTGCAACTCCAATCTGGCAATAAGATGGGTGTAAGAGTAAGACGGTGGGGATGATATGGTCAACCAGACACAAATAATAAAGTAAATAATAATGTTCCCTAGTGGCTATATCTTTTTAATTTGTTTGGCGTCTAAGAAAGAGAGAAAGAAGATCAGCGATAGACTAGAGGCTGAGAGAGAAAGTTCTATGGTTGTTGTTGGCCCAGGCCTAGTAGTCAGAGAAGTACAGCTCATCGTATCATGTGGTTCACCCAGAAGAGTCTCCCTCATCTTCCTCCTGTGGTACTTCAGGCATGGTGTAATACGGTGGTATGAAGTGCTGATTCGTTTTAATCATGGTTAATCTCACCAAGTTTGGGGGTGAGAGACTGGTCCTTTTCACTGTGACAACGGCACCAGCAACACAGAAAACACGCTTGGCAGAGACACTGGCTACAGGCAAACCAGATAGATGTATGCCAGAATATGGAGCACTGGCTGTTGGTGCCTCTTCCCATGCAAATACACCATTGGGTTTTTATCGAAGTAGGCCTATGTTGCGTTATGCAGATAGGTCTGGACCATTTGCTCAATGTTCATTGCTGGTGCTCCACTTTGCTCGACCTCTTTTGGCTTAATTTCTGCACTAGACTTAAGTCCTGCTAGTAGAAACCACTCAGTCAGGGATTATGGGGTTGATGCTTCTGGTTTTGTTGTTGATGGTAATCTTGTTGTTGGTTTTGGCTGCTGTGATCTAACAGCACTGCCATCAGGTTCTGAACTTGATGGCTGCCCGCAGGACTTGTGCCCTGGAGAAGTGGGCCTCTAATTCCCTGCCAATCATTTTCTAGCTCACTGAATTGCTCAGCTATCCATTTTTGTATTTTCTGCCATCCCCAACTGAAAAAGGAATAAAAGTGGACAGTAATGGTTTGTACCAGGGTTCAAAAATTGTGGCACAGATGTGATGTTTGGAGGACACAGTGTCTCTTTCCACCCTTGCATTAGTGGACAAGTGAAGAATTAAGTTGTCCACTAAGTCATACACATCTTTTTTTCCTCTACACCTGTGTATATTGCAGACACCTCCTTTAGCTGTTCCTGTAGCATGTGCAACAACAGGATAGCTTGGACCATTGTACTGTCCTCTTTGCTGACTTCCCATGTGAGCACCTCTAAAGGAAACAGCATCTCTGTCAGGCATTTGACTAGGCCCATTGGTCCATCTCAATGATCTTGTTTTTCACAGTTGCATCCTCTCTTTGCATGACATATTCATTGATAGGTCTATACTGCTTAAACAGGGGTTTTCGCATGTAATAAGTCATGTTCCAGTGTGTTGTCAACTCCTGTATGAGTGTTTTAACTGGCATTCTATTATCACACTGAATGACCCTCAGCTGTTTCTGGGCTTTAAATGTTTGGCTGATATGGGTGCAGAATCCTATGCAGAGGGACAGTAAGTTGCTTACTTGGGCTTATTTTTTTTAAAAGTCTTGTACAATGATGTTGATGCAATGCGCCAAACATAGGACTCTGAAATAACCACCATCGGCCATGGCCTTAACTATATTACTGCCATTGTCTGTGGCAACAAATAGAATCTTAAGCCCTCTTGGTCGCAGCCATTAAAAGGCCTTGTTGTTAGAGTCTTCCAAAATGTTTGCAGCTGTATGGGATTTCTCCAAGTCAAACATGGCTACTGCTGCATGCTCCTGAGCAGCAGTAAAAATCTCAGCAGTATCAACACTTGCAGATATTTTTTCTCTGGCCCCCACAAAAGAGATCCAGTGTGCAGTGATGCACATGTGATCAGTTACTTGGCAACTGGTCCTCATGTCTTTTGTCAGGAGGCTACTTGGCACAGCACTCTGCTGAAAATCTTGTACAAGCAATTCCAGCACATTGCGTTTTAGCACTGGAACAGCAAAATCGGTCCTACTGGGAACCTTCTATTTCTGGCAGATGGTTGCAACAAATTCAAGAAAAACCCACCCTTTCCACAAAAGAAAAAGGGAGGAGGTCCAGCACTAACATTTAAGTCAGCTTCGCGTTGTACAAATGTGCCATTGGGTGGATGTGTTCATACTGCCCCTCCAGCCTAAACATGTCAGGAATAGCAGCCTGATTATTTTTCTTTCCTCATGCCACTGATGCAGGTGACTTCTTGAAAGCGAGCAGTGATAGGCTCAATGTGCTTTTTCAGCGGGCAGTCACTGTCCTCTGTTGCCTTGGTGTCTCGAACAGGTCTTGTGCCATTGCAATGTTGCTGTTGTGGATGATACTACTGCACTGATGGGGAGAAGGCTGTTTGCATAATGAAGATTTCTTCCTCTTCTTCACCTTACACCATCATCTTATCAGATTCCCTTCATAGAAAGCTTTCACCCCATTACCAACAACACTTGCAGTTTCTTGGTAGCTAAGGTGCGCCTCCCAATAGACTACATTGTACTTTCTCAAATGGGTTGTTTTACCCCACCCCCGGTACCATAGTTTGTACCAAGCTTACCCTGACTAACACTTGCTCTGCAAAATGGGCATATGGTAATGTTCAGCTCCTTCAGGCTAACCGAAATGAAGTTCCAAAATGGGGAGCTCAACTTTCTGACATTGGTGCCAATGTCAGATGAACTTGCAATAGGTGGGCACTTTGACATTTGACACTCTGCAGCACCTACTTCTACTGAGGTGGTTATGGATGTAGGTCACTGCTGGGACTTTGCAAATATGTCAGCTGGTTGTGGTGGGATATGTGGTGCTACTGCCACATCGCCTGTGCAGTTGGAATGGGGTAATGTTGGTCTACATTGGGGCTGGGCTAGTATCCATAATGACTGGCTCATCATCATCCTCCTCTTCTACATCTGCCTCCATAACTCCAAGGTTTTCTGGAACCTTCCTTTTTCCTAGCCTTGTCTCATGGCGTGCCTCACTGTCAGACTGAGGCGGGATTCAAGTAGTGTCTAGATCATCAGAAGTGGGGCTTGAAAAGAAGATGATGCACCACAAACAATCCTTTTTCTAGCTGGAGAGCTGGAAGACAATGGATCTTCTGGAGCAGATTACTCTACTTTCTCAGCATGAAGCTCAATCTATTGAATTACTTCTAGTTTGGGAGAAACTACTATTATCAGTTGTGGCTGTTGTTGTTGTCCACTTCTCTAAGTTCCCTTCAATGATTGGGTACAACGTTCCAATAGAGATAAATCAATTTCCACATTACTGCTCTTCAGTGTTGCAGTGATAAGACTGGGCTTGGGCCTAGATTGGGGCTGGTCAATTGATTTGGGGGTGCTGCTCCCAGCTTGCACCCCTGAGGCAAGTGCGGCTGGCGCAGTTTTTTGTGTCCCAAAAAGATCTGGGGAGACAAACCAGTGGTTGTGGTAAGCTCCTTCTTTTTTTTCACTGGCCACTTTCCTGGTAGCACCTGTCTTTGGGGCCATTTTGAAGCTGCCAGTAGCCTTGGCACTTAGTTTCACAAGTTGAAGAGATGTCAGTAATGTGTGGGTCACTCACGGGTCACGCTGTACACAGGCCTTCTTTCTGGGAGTACTGTTGATGATGTTGTCTTTTGTGCACCTAAAAGAAAAGAAGCAAGAAGGACATCAGTGAAATGAGGCATTTGTTGCTGTTCAATTAGAAGCTCAAATACACTCAATATCATTTAGTGTGGTCAATGGTTAATCCCTAATATAAATAATCAACAATACAGTGTATCTATTCGTAAAAACAGAAAACCATACCACCATAAACTTTTATGGTGAATGACTGTACACTCAGGAAGGATAAGAGAGAGCAAAAACAACAACAACCTACAGATGAAACTGTTTGCTTTATGTGCATCACATGACTGATATGGCCGTCAGGGAGATGCAGCTAACAAAAAATGACAATGGAAGGAATAATCCATAGACAATGAATGCTGTTATGCACCTATAGCAGACATGGGTTGATTGATGCCAGAAGCAGTGGGAAATGGTATAAACAAAACATTTTTTTAAACAAAATTATTCAAAAAATGTAAAATAATTAAGAAAGATATATATATATATATTTTTATAATTAATTAATGAATTATTAATTAATAATTCAGTAATCTATATTTAAACATAAGTGAAATTCTCCTCGAAGATATAATAATAAGATATTAAACTGCTATCTCATTGCTCAAAAAACCAGGCAGCCTATGGCGAAGGGCCACACTGGCGGGACGCAGAAAATGGCTGCCAGCCAGTGTCACATTGCCATCATCAACAACACTGCGCAGGAAGGCAACACCGGGAACAAAGAGAAGACATGCAGGCCTATTGCAAAAGCACACTAGGATCCTACACAAAATGGTCGCCAGCCACATGGTCACAACAAGAAGCGGAAGGTCTAGAAAAAAGAACGCATGCTGGCATATGGGAAAAGCCCACTGGCTGGCTACACAAAATGGCCGACAGCAACATGGTCACAACAACCAACAAGAAGACATGGCCATAACAAACAAGACATGCAGGCCCATAGCAGAAGCATACTAGCTGGTTGCACAAAATGGTAGTCAGCCACATGGTCGCAACAAGATGCAGGAGGAGTAGAACAAAGAATGCATGCAGGCCTATGGCAAAAGCACACTGGCTGGCTACACAAAATGGCTGCCAGTCATATGGTCACAACAAAAGCAACCAGCAAGAAGGCACGGCCACAACAAAGAAGACATTGAGATCTGTGGCAAAGACACAATGGCTGGATACACAAAACAACCGCCAGCCACAAGGTCGCAGACTCACAACAAGAAGCAGGAGGCCTTGAAAACAAAGAACGCATGTAGGCTTATGGCTCAAGCTCACTGGCTGCCTACACAAAATGGCTACCAGCCACATGGTCACATAAACAATAACCAGCAAGAAGGCATGGCCACAACAAAAAAGACATGCAGGCCAATGGCAAATGCACAATTATTGGGGTGGATACACAAAATGGCCACCAGCCACAAGGTCATTCACAAGAAGAGGCAGACTGCCTGTAAAACAAATAGCACATGTATCCCTATGTACAGTCCACTGGCCATACAAAATGGCTCCTGGTAAGTGGCCACATGGCATGTGGAACAAAGGCAAATGGTGGTCTATGGCAAACAAACATACAAACACTGGCCAGACAAAGGAGGCACAGTAAAACAGAGAACCCAGCATTAATTTAGAAATGCCAAAAACAAAAATTAACAGGGCTGAAAAAATGTTTACACACATGCTTCAAAGGCATTGCCCCACCCAGTACTATACACTGTTTGCAGGGAAAAACATGAAATACCACAAAAAAACACATTTTGTATTTCAATCCAAATCCAGACACCACAGCAATAGTTATTTCATGCACCCATGACTAGCACCTCGCCTACTAACTGGAAGGCCCATTGGCAGATTTGGCCACTGTTAGAACTGGGGGTCTCTAGTTTGCAATGCCTTGCGCCTTTGTCCAAACTGGGACCCTTGCTTCTAAGTCAGGATAAGTGGATTACACTCCTAGATAACCCCTGCTCACCCCCTTGCCAGCTTGGCATGAGCAGACAGGCTTATCTCAGAGGCAGTTTGTTAAGCATTTGTGAATACATACAGCAATACAGTGAAAACACAACAGATGAACACCATATAGGGTTTATAAAAATAAGTATTCTTTATTTTGGTTCCTTGCTTTGGGGAAGATAAGGCATCGGGTCCTGGATGCTTCCGCAGGCAGGGGAGGCGTCAGTTCAAGGCAGGAGAGGAAGTGACGTCACGATGGCGCCGAAACCACAGTTCCGTACAATGTCACGATGTCAATGGATTCTTGACTACAAACCTCGACGATCAGCTCCCCGATGATGTCATCCTCGGAGTCGATGTGGCACAGCAGCAGATGTCGGGCAGGCGTCACAAGTCGGAGCAGCGCTCACGGCTACGGCAGGCTTACGAAGTCGTTGCTGGCGTTGATGTGGCCAAGTGGCCTGCGTCGGGTCCACGTTGCAAATCGGAGCAGCGTTCACGACTTCGTGCAGATTCCGGCATCGCTTGCTGGCGTCAAAGTTTCAGATTCCCTCTGTATCACTAGAAGAGCAAGTTCCAGATGCAGGCAACAGAAGGTGGTGAAGTCTGGTATCCCTGGTATCCCTGAGACTTTGGTCAGGAGGCAAGATTATGATAGTGCTTAAAAAAAAGGTTCCTTCTCCTTTCCTTGGCAATGAAGAGACCACTGCTGGCCAACCCAGCAAACAGCACACTGGCAGAGGGGCAGTCCAAACTCCTGCAGCTTCCTTGGTTCTTCTCCTTGGAAAAAGGTTCATCTTGTTCCCAGAAGTGATCTACAGGTCTTGTTTCTGGGTCCCAATATTTATACTACATGTCTCTTTGTTCTCTGAAGGCAGAGAGGCCTCTGTTAAATATTGGACAAATTTGTTAGCATGAGCTGAAAGCCATTTTGTATTTCTGGCAGCCATTTTAGTTAGCCATGTGCTGCCACATGCTCGCCATGTGCTCTGTCGTCCCTCAGTGTTGACTGCTCTTGTAATCTGCCTAGAAACGAACTATATTCAGCATCTTCCACCTTCGCACATGCTCAGTTGAGCTTGTAGCTGTCCTTGCAACTGTTCCTAGTCTGTAAATGTCAGGATGTGTTCACCAGAATTAGCAACTGTTTGCTCCTCCCACTTTGTTGAACAAGCAGATCTTGCATGTCCATATTAGTCATTTTGCTTGCTTACATGAGCCTGGACTGCCCCTTGGTCTTATGCTGACTATGTAACCCTAAGAATATATAAGGCCCCAGTTTTCTGTACTCCTTAGACTGCCTCATTCAGTTGCTAAGGCTTCTGTGTGATGTAGTCTCCCTCATCTTAGGTGAATAAATGTATTCTTGTTATATTTCAGCTTCTGTGCCAATTTCTTCTTTGTTGGTTTAAAAGGACCAAGTATTAGTGAGACCCCTGAGAAGGTTTCTATTTTCTACACCTCTGCCTAGTCTAAACCAGTTCTGGTCAGTCCTGGAGCACTTGGACTGTGGAACTTAATAGCAGTGGCACAGTGCCCAAACATCTAACCAGCAAAACATATCAAAACAGAGGAGGCAATCAGTAAAAATAGAAGGGAGACTCACGCCAATGATACCAGGTTTAACAGCCACACAGTGAATTATATAAAATTTGCAAATGTAATGAAAAACATATAGAAAATGTAGTAAACTGTGCAACATTTCTCCTTTACATAAGAAGAAAAATTAAATACAAAGAAATCACTAGGGCCCTCTTGAAACAACAGGCCACCCACCACAATATATTTTAAAATTCCTTTAAAAATACATATAAATCCAGGTGCTTTGCTCCAATGACACCAGTTGTTCAACTTACTTATAAAATCTCAACTACAAAGTCCTTAATCCAATGTGCAGCAGACACAAAGAGTGATCCTTCCAGCTCCACATCCAAATGAAAAGTGACCAGGAAATGGAGAGAGCACTCGGAGGAGCTGCTGGACAGGAACAGGTTGGAGACTCAGGTGCACTTCTTTTCAATTGGGATTATTTTTTAAAAGCTCCTTGCACACAAAAAACCAATGTCAAATGTCAATTTGAGGAGGCTTTTAAATACAAATTGTCAGTTTGAGAAGATTTGATGCATCCTCAGATTGCAGCTGTGGTAGATCCTGCGCATTTGGGATCACAATTGGCAGAAAACATCAGCCGGAAGTCGCTGGCTCCCCGAATGCGTGTTGGTGATTGCAAAATCTTTTGGGAGCATGCGGCTGGCTAGCAAATCTCGTGGCGCCCGCAAACGGCCCTGAAAATCTCATGGGTGATCGTGAGTCCCCTGCATGTTGCTCCCACAAACTTAAAAGGACATTTTGAGCACGCCAACCCAAACAAAACTCTGCTCCGTTGCGAAGTTCGGGGTTATAAGGTAACTGCATTCTCCGCGGAGCATGGAGTTGCGGAATTAGTCATAGTCATAGTCATAGTCATAGGTTCTTATACAGCGCACAAATCACCAATAGGTCTCAGGGCAAAATTCTTCAAAATCTGCGAACAGTGCGGAGTTTTACACCTGGACTTACACTAGACCCATGAAAACTCATCAACTACTGGGGCCCTATTATATATGTAGTGCATTTTCCTGGATAGCGCTGGGTGCACCTATCAAAAGGTGTGCCCAGTGCTAACCAGGAAAATGCTCTGCATCATAGTGAATGGGCTGCCCCCTCGCATATGGGACCTTGCACAGCCCTGCAGGCAGTGCATTTATGTGCAGATGGAGTGGCTGCTTAAAAGGGGCTCTGTGGTTCACTGTGCAGGCAACAACCCGCCTGAACTTTGAAGGGGGATTAGCCGTCCCCTTGCAGGTGAGTGCAGTGGGTGACTGCACCCGCCTGTAAGGGGATGTCAGAGAGGTCCAGGGGACCCTCTTTCCCCCCTCCAGACAGCTGGCATCAGAGAGTGCATTGACAAAGCACCACCTTTTAGGTGGCACACTGTCAGTGCACCTCTTGACAGCTTCTTTGCCTCTGCACCCATGTCTGCAATACGTGTCGGTGAAGAGGCAAAGAGATTCTTTTATTTGCATGGAGCTACGCAAATGAGGGAATGCCCTCTGATGTTGCACTGTGTGCCAGCACTATCTGTATTACAGAAGGGGATGCACAAGCGGCTGCGGCACCCTCTGCTCCAGGGCAGGCAAATCAGGTGCAACTACCCGTTGCGCCCCCGGGGCACTCCGGTAATATGTCCCCTAGGTATGTAGTAGTTTATGTTTAACTCCAGGCTCACATCTCCTGCGAAACTCATATCCAACCTTAAATCATGCTGCATCGTTGTGACAGCTGTGCTACAAATCATAAACGATCTTCTGCTAACCACAGATAAAGATGACCAATGTCTCCTGGTATTGCTTTACCTCTCAACTACCTTCAGCACCGACCGCCAAACCGTCAGCTACAAATAAAAGCATCTGACGGTGTCATCACGCACGAACAAAGGCCACTGGGAAGCTACACGTCCCTGTTAAGTGCTTTTAGGAGAAGCTTGCACTGCTGCAAACCATGCTGTAGCTGTGCAGCACGTTAATAAAGCTTTGTAAACCTTTTTTTTTTATAAAAAAGCCATAGTTTTCTTTCTCTTCTGCTTTTTCCTTAAACCTCTTCCCCTTTCTCTTTTTGCATTTTGTTATGTCCCGGCTCCTTAGTTCTCTCTCTGCCTTTGTTTTCTTGTGTATTTTTTTTGACAGCCTCAAAATTCTACGTTTACTCATTCATTTCACGTTTTACATGGTCTGTATTTTTTCACCCCCTCTAAGCCTTACCATTCAGCCTTACTATTCAGCAATTAAATGCAGCACCGGTAAGTCGAGCAGATAATGCATGCAGTCAAGCCAGCCAAGAATAGAAAGTGAAACGGTTCCCTACATAAGATATCTGAGCTTGGAATACAAAGAAGGGAATCAATGGGTGTGTTAAGGTTGCACGTATTTTGAGAAGCAACCAATGGTAGACTGCACACTGTCAGCGAATCTGAGTGTGCGCTGCCCCAAGGGAGCAACTCGAGGCAAGAAACTCCCTGCTTCCTTTGTTTATTTATAGTTTTGTACCTGTTAATTTGTTGGAGTATTTTAGCGTAGCACCCTGGTTTCCGGTCTGGTTGACTTGACGATTGGTATTTTTCACCAACATTTTTCATTGCTTCTGTCATTATTCTTTGGTGCCTTAACTGAAGAAGTGATATGAATACATAATGTGTTCAATAACAGTGCCTAGAATGAATTTGACATTGTGATGAACGTTAATAAGAAGTTTATATTAGACAATGTATTTATATACACTACAAAAAATAATATCTCAACTTGATAAAATATACTCAAGCAGATAGAGATTTACTCAAATTATGTGTATTTGCTCTGAGTTTACATGTGTGTCTCACTAATAAACGTTGAATTGGTGGTATCATATGAAGACTGTATTTATTTATCTGAGTCTGTCAATAGCTGTGTCCAGGTGTGATGAGTGCGTAGGAAAGACAAATTGTGACTTACATTACCTACATGTCCATATTCCAGCTTCAAAATACAATGTCATTAATAGCCGAAGAAAATGCCGTCGAGGGCTGTCATTTCAACATCATTTAAAATGCTGTGTACTGACTAATGCAACAGTGACAAACAGCACATTCAGAGTGGTTTGTTTTCTGCAATGAAGTCTCCTCTCAATTAGTACTACTTATGTATCAATGTATTTATTGCTCTGCACATGCCATCCTAAATTAAATGCAGTGCCTTTTCATGTGCCTGTGCTCAGTGGTAGTTGACTCTCTGAACCGATTTTGTGAGCTAATTACTGATGCATACGAATATTGGCACACTGAATTTACTCAAGACCATTGTGTCCCTGTGAACCTATCTCGACTGGAAAGTCAGCAACAATTCCTACAACAGAAGGCCTTAATTTTTTATCTCTTTGCCTTCTTACAGTAGTCACTATCTTTAATTGTTGTGTACAGCACTCAGTTGGGTAACTTATTTTCTTCTATGAATTACCTGGCAATTCATTCATTAGCTGAATGAATAAAAATATTTTTAGCATCTTCTTTCTCATGCTGGATTGAATATCGGAATGGCAAGACTGGAGACTGTAGAATGTGTTGTATGGGACAGTTCATGCAGGAAGCTGTTTCTGTATACTATACAAAAGTAAGGTGTAAAGAAAGTGGATTCAGGAATAAGGTAAGAAATTATGTTTTATTGCAGAAGTGGCACAGCGCAACCGTGAAGCTGGATGACAAGATAAAAACTGCCACATCAAGAACGTAGAACATGGAACACAGGAAGTACACGCAGGTACTTGGTTCCAGTTCCAGAGAAATAAATAATAAAATAAAACAAAGAATGCAACACATCTTATCTCTACAAAAACTGAAGAAATAAAGAGAAAACAAAAGGAAAATACATCAAGGATTATGACAAAAATCTGGTAGGTAATACAATTGGTCTTTAGTTACTTTTAACTCTGGAACAATATAAACTCTGCTGAACATCCTCATTTTGATTATTGCATTATTTTATACATTTGTACTTGGCAACACTTCTCATGTTCCAAACTCTTCCATCTTGAGTAATTTTTACACACTTTAACAATGTATTTGGATTACTAAATTTGGAATTACCTTTGGATGAAAAACCAGGTTTTTTTATTCTTACCCACTCTCCCACCTCAAAATTAGGAACTTTCACATTCATGTTATGATCAAATAATGCTTTCATTTTGTCTTTTTTAATCGCCACACGTTGAGCAACTTGACTGATGTCAATATGATCAACATCTTTGTTGACTTTTCTGACCCACCAAGGACATATGTCTGTAATAGGTTCCCTCCCTTTGAGACGTTGGAAAGGACTTACTTCAGTAACTGAATGAGGTGTAACACAATGCCTACATCTTGTTCTTCTGAACTCAAACTCCCATCAGAACAAGGCAACCTAGAAGGAAATCCGCAGTAACATCACTCTTCCCAGGAACATACATTACTTCGAAATCATATTCTTGTAGTTTGGAAGCAAGTCGGGCAATGCGAGCAGTAGAATTCCATCCACCACCAGGAGATAAAATCCCAATAAGTGGTTTGTGATCTGTTTTGAGAATAAATCTGTTACCCCATACATAGTTACGAAAATGCCGTACGGCACAGATAGACACCAATAATTCTCTCTCAATTACAGCATATTTTCTTTCTGTAGCAGATAAGGTCCTGTAAGCGAAAGCAATACACCATTCTGCTTTTCCTGAGCATTTACTCAAAACACCTCCTAGCCCATAACAGCTGGCATCAACAGTAATGATGCACTTTTTATTAGGAGAAAAAGATTTTAAGATGGGAGCATTCACAATTTCATTTTTAATGTGTTGGAAAGCTGCTTCTTGTCTATCAGACCATAGGAAATCAGAAGATGTCCTAGTTAATTCCCTGAGAGGCTCCAATTTGGTGGCAAAATTCTGAATGTTTAGCTTGATCCCGCCATCCTAGCACATTTACACCCTTGAATGCTACATATAGTTTGATCCAAGCATTATTACCTTTGAACTCAATCAGAACTTCTTTAAATCCTATGAAACCAATATAAGAGCCATCAAAGTTCTTTGCAACTATATCGGGTTTGCATAAACTCATGGTATCAATTAAACTTCCAAAAACTTCAGAACAATATTGTCTTGTGATAATGGTCCACGGTGATCCAGAGTCTGCCATCAATTCAAGATTCTTTCCTAAAATACAAACAATACACTTTGGTGGACCGAAATGGTCCGCTAGTGTCATATCAAAAGAGTTGTGAATGGACACTACAATATCTGACTCTAATTTGGATAGGATGTCTTCATAAGATAGATTATGAGAGATAGTAGAGATTTTGCCTTTTGAGTAATTTGATGAAGACACACAAGAACAATTCCTTTTTGTATTAGTGTCCTTGCACATCTTAGAAAAATGTCCTACACGTCCACATTTAGTGCACTCTTTCCCAATGGCAGGACATCGTGGAAAAGAAGCAATGTGACCTGGGTTGCCACACCTATAGCAATAAGAACTTTTGGAACTAAACTGACCTGTTAAGTTAGAATTGCACTTTGAATTGCTAGTAGAAGGTGAATTGTTGCAAGTAATATAATTTATTATACCTGAATCTGAATTATTGAGTGTCACATTATTAACAGTACTAGAATTGGAAGTCTTGTTATTAAGAGACTTCATCCATTTTTCCGATTGTTCTAAGGCTTTGGCAGTGCTAATTGCTGTCTCTAAATTGGGATCACCTAAAATCCAAAGTTGTTCCTGGACATTCATGTTCCTAACATGAACGATGATTTGATCTCTGATCATTTCATCAGTAATTAATCCAAAATTACAATGCAAAGATAGAGCACGAAGAGCTGGAGGAAAGTCATCAAAACACTCTCCCTCTTCTTGAGCTCTAGTATAAAACTTATATTGATTTAATGCAACACTAGTATTAGGTTTGAATCTATTTTCAATACGTAATAAAGCTTCATCATAAAGATAATGATGCACACCAGATCTCATAGGAGGAAGAGTTCTATAAACAATTTGCCCTTCAGAGCCTAAACAATGAAGAAATATATTCTTCTTCCTTTCTGCAGACTTTCGTTCACCATCAATAGCTTTTAAATAGGTGATGAACTCCTCCTTCCATCTTTTACATGGAATTAGAGGTTCACCCTTGCTTTGGATAAATTTGTTAGGAGGATCAAATTGCATGTTGCAATAAGATAAGTAACAGAACAAAAATAAATACAATAAATACCAATTACAATATTATAACTGCAAATGATATGTATAAATTCCAACTTGTGCTAGGAAATTGTAAATGTAAATATAAAATAACTTGGTATAAATAATGCACACTGGAGATGATGAGATAATGTGTGAAAAATGTGCGCTTCAAAGATGTGATTATAGTTGTGCACATCGACGAGAGTGCGAAAAATGGTTTACATGCATGCATGGTATTTAATAAAGTACACATATAAATGACAGTGAAAGTGCTAAGCAAGAGGGGGCGTGGCTAGCGGCCGAACATGGCGGCAGCATAGAGGACTAGCTCCGATAGAGAAGCGGCCTCTCAGACTATCCGTACTATGATCCGTGGCTGAATCAGACCTCAGACGGAGGCACCGAACGCCCGGGACCGGGCGGAGCCGGCGGCAAGCACCCGGACGAAAATCGGAGGCCGGACAGCTGAGTTACTGTCGAGTGTCAGTGTGACCGGAGCACAGGCCTGAATCCGGGGAAACCAGTGGCGAGTGGCGCCGACCGGAAGTGCAACCTGACCGGCGACGGCAGACCAGAAGTGGTCGGGACCGGAGAGGGGGGCCCGTGAAACGAACAACGAACTGGAATTATCATCATCGGAAGCGGCGTTAGCTCGAATAGAAGGCTGTACGCTGCTGGAAAGGCGGAGGGACTATCCGAGACTGGTGTCGCAGCTGTGACTCTGAGACACCGGGACGGTGCTGGGCGGCCGGAAAGGACAGATCGCCAGACAAGGCAAGAATATTGTGGCTGCAACTCAACTACCATCGGGGGTGTGCTGGATGCGACCCCCATCTATATCAGACAATTTTCCTTGACCGGGCTACAGACCGCATCATATCCGTGGCCGCTCCCCTTCCTCCCGATCCCTTCTTCCCGAAGGCCCGAGTTACAGCTAGGTGGTCATCATGGCGGGAAAGGGCTCTAAAGGTGGCACGACCCAAACACGGATCGAACGATACACAAATGATAAAACTGCGTCTCCTCCAGCAGACGGACGGCACACCTCCACGAAAATGGTGGACAACGTGGGGACGAAAAAGGCGACCCTAGATGACGTGATGCGAGCACTCACACAGGTCCAGACAACGGTGGGCTCCATCTCGGCCGAAATCACTCTCATTCGGGCAGATCTCCACAAAATGGCCGAAAAAGTGGGATCACTGGAGCTGGTCACAAAATCACTGGTGGAGGATGTGTCGGAACTCCAGACGGCGATGGAGGCAGTCGTCACAGAGAATAAAATGCTAAAGGACAAGCTGGATGACCAAGAAGGACGCTCCAGAAGGAATAATATACGAATTCTTGGAGTTCCGGAGTCAGAAGGCACTAGAGCAACTGATCTTTATGTGGAAGAACTCATTAAATCACACCTCCAACCTAAAGGATTATCAGCGTTTTTCTCAGTCGAAAGAGCGCACAGAGTCCCGGGTGGACAGCCTAAACCGGGGGAATCCCTTAGACCGATCCTGGCGAGACTGTTCAACTTCCGTGATAGGGATGCCATCCTCCAAGCAGCGCGGGTTTCCCCACCTGTGAAGATTCAAAACTCCACATTGGCATTCTTCCCGGACTATACAGCGGAGGTGGCCAGGAAGCGGAAAACGTTTCTGGACATAAAGAAGGAACTCAGGAGGAGAGAGATTCAGTACTCCATGATATTTCCGGCAAAACTACGGGTGGTAGCAGAAAACAGGACGTGGTTTTTTGATAATCCAGAGACTGCCTGGGACTGGCTGGGTGGCTGGCAACCAGCCTCTCAATCTCGCCGCCTGGGTCGAACTAAAAATGGCCAACAACTGAAGGATCGTGACGACGTCCGAGAGGAAGACCTAGACAACGACAGAAGCTTGCCGATGAGAGACAATGTTGATGCAGACCAGGAGGTGGATATTTAACGGCCCGGCAGATACGAGACATTCTTGATATAGGGACTGCTGCCGGGGCTGCCATGGACACTGGGCTGAAGGCCTCTGCAGAGGGTATGAGGGGTCGCTGGTTCCGGAGTACTCCTCACCCCCAGCGAGCAAGTAACTTTGTATTTCTATCTGGGTGGGCTCAAGCACTCTGCTAAATTGGGGTGGCGGGCAGTTTTAAGTCCGTGTTGCAGGGAAGCAGGGAGGGCGGGAGTTCTGGGCATGGGGGGGGTTTATAAGGTTTGATGGTTTGCATTGTTTGACTCTATTATTTACACTGACAATCACTATAGTCACATTATGCCGGATACCACACACCGGGCAGGCCGGTACTGATCTGAGGACACTAGACCCGTTACTGCATACGAATATGGGCATTCATGGGGATGGGTTTCCACCAGATACATTGCTGACTCGTCCTATGAGATCTGTGTCTATGTTCACAATTTTACGATGGCAGGACTGCCACAGTCAAGTAACGTGATGGATAGTCCCGATGCGGGGCCAGTGCTGCCGTTACAAATAATGTCGTGGAATGTCAGGGGTCTGGGGGACAAGGTAAAGAGAGGGTTGGTTCTCCAGAGTATTAGAAGGTTTAATTGCGACCTGGTTCTCCTTCAAGAGACACATTTAGTGGGTGCAGCTAGCAAGGCTTTAGATAGATGGGGATACCGCATGGTAACACATTCAGACTTCACTTCGGGGTCCCGGGGGACCGGTATCTTAGTGAAAAAGGCATCACGATTCATTCAACAGACTATTAAGATTGATGGTCATGGCCGCTTCGCAGCAGTTTGTGGGCAGTGGGAAGGGATGTCCATTAATGTGGTGTCTGTGTATATCCCACCAGCACTACATGCATCGGCACTTCCAGACCTGGGAAAGTTCCTTCTGGAGCTCCCGGACGGAGACCTAGTGGTGGGAGGAGACTTTAATGCAATGGCCCATATCACACAGGATAGGTTCCCAACCCGGGCGCAATCACCAGGCCCGACAAGATTCAGCGAGTTCATGGAGGCACAGGGATTGGTTGACATATGGCGGCACCTACAACCCGAGGATCGGCAGTACTCTTATTACTCAGCCACACACGATTGCCTGTCCCGTATTGATTATTTCCTTACACTGGGGGGTGGCCGACTCACGATCAATGATGTACAGATAAGACCACGGGGTATATCAGATCACTCCCCCTTGACCATGACCATGTCCTGCACAGCGAAAGCACGTAAGAGAATCTACCCTGGATATCTCAAGATTCCTCACGTCCGTAAAGACTTAAAGAAAGCGACTAGGAACTACTTTACTGAAAATGCGGGCTCAGTGTCCTCCCCATCGACCCTGTGGGAAGCATATAAGACAGTGCTGAGAGGGCAGGCGATTGCGACGATCACGAGACATAAACGTGAACAGAAACAAGAACTGCTAGCGCTAGAACTAAAATTGGAACAAGCTAATGCGGCCCATATGGCACACCCGTCGGAGGACACACGCCACTCACTCCACCTCTTTCAACAGCTACATGACGATCTTCTCAGACGACGGACAATAGAAAATATTGAGACGACTGCGCATAGGGTCTATGATATAGGGGACAAAGCCAACAAACTGTTGGCTTGGCTAGATAAAAAAGTGAGGGCAGCAGACACATTTTACAACTGCAGGATCCGGAAGGGGCATATCATACACGTCCCTCTGAAATTATAGAAATCTTAGCTGACCACTTCCAAGCAGTCTACACCCCAAAAGATGTGGTTACGGCTGAAGCGGCGATGTCGGCGCTTCAAGATAGACAGGTCGAAACTCTATCACCGGAGGCAGTGACTGAACTGGAGGCAGACCTAACGGAGGATGAGCTCCGAACGGCAATTGGTGCGTTGCACACGGGTAAAGCACTGGGCCCTAACGGGATTCCGATTGAGTGGTTCCAAGCAGTATCAGACACCCTGAGCTCACCACTGTTAGCCATGTTCGCAGAGTGTCGAGAGATAGGGGTTCTGCCCTTGGATCAATGAACGGCGACTATAGTGACCATCCCAAAACCAGGTAAATCACCCACGGACTCTGCGTCGTATCGCCCAATCTCGCTGCTTAATGCAGAAGCAAAAATTCTGGCAAAACTGATTGCGAATAGATTGACCCCGCACTTAAAACACCTGATCCACCCGGACCAGTCGGGTTTCATGCCACATAGAAGCACGGCACTGAACCTCCGGCGTGTGCATGGGGCACTGGCGCGAGCCCATTTGCTGCGGGAGCCGGCAGCCATTCTGTCACTAGATGCCAGAATGGCTTTTGATATGGTGGAGTGGCAATATCTATTCGAAGTTCTGGCCCATATGGGTTTTGGCCCCAAATTTCTTTCCTGGATCAAACTTTTTACACGAACCCGGTCGCGCATATAGCAGCCAATGGCCACATCTCCCGAGCGATCCCTCTGGCCAGAGGGACGCGTCAGGGTTGTCCATTATCCCCCCTACTGTTTGCACTGGTGTTGGAACCACTCGCTACTGTTATTAGGACTACTCCGCTGTTGAAAGGACTAACGTGGGGTGACGCCTGGGAAGATAGAATATCCTTACATGCTGATGACATGCTAATTTACTTATCTAACCCAGAGGTGGGCATCCCGATACTGTTGGCAATCTGTGATAGGCATGGTCTGACCTCCGGATACACGATCAACTGGACAAAGTCAGTCCTCTACGTGTTGAAAGATCCTGCGCCGCTCCTCCCCGACAATTGTCCGCTGGTAGTAGCCGATACTTCATTTAAATATCTGGGTATACACGTAACTGGTGACACGGGTGTGTTCTACGACCAGAACTTGGCGCCCCCACTCACTCGCCTGAAGGCGGATGTACGTCACTGGAAAGCCCTGCCCCTCACACTGCTGGGGCGCATGGCATTGTTTAAGATGATGGCACTACCACGCCTCTTATATGTGCTGGAGAATACCCCAGATCTGGTCTCGCCTTCCTATTTCCGAAAAGTGACGGCGGTAATGACCGATCTGTTATGGGGAGAACGTCCGCCCAGAATAGCGCATATTAAACTCAATCGTGGGTGGTATGACGGAGGGATAGCTTTGCCGAACATACAGCTTTATTATTGGGCGTCACAGCTCAAAGTCATTAATCAATGGATCCACGCCCCACATGATGACCCGGCATATCTAACAGATAGAGCGCAATTGGGAACACATAGTTTACTGGCCCCACTGTACAATCCAAGCCTACTGAAGCGATTACTAGGTCCAACCAAACACACAGTAACAATATGGTACAGGGCGCTGACGCGGCTTAAGTGGAAGGGAGTCATAACCAAGCTTACTCCACTATGGGACACTTAACAACTAGGCTGTCTTAGATCCAGTAAAGGTTTTACCCAATGGGATAATATTGGAATCACGACGGTGGGGGACCTATGGACCACTACTGGGATGATCCCTTTCCCACACCTGCAGCAACAATATGCATTAGGCCCCACTGAAACTTATAGATATATACAAATTAGGCACGCACTAATGGCAGTAATTGAGCCAGGGTCCTCTGTCCCAGAGTCCTCACCTTTGGAAGATCGACTTCTCACAGACTTCATGCAAACACGCGCTACCTCACTTACATACCGCAAGCTACTGAACAATCTCCCGGACCCTTTACAACG
Organism: Lissotriton vulgaris; assembly: GCF_964263255.1. Classification (NCBI taxonomy): domain Eukaryota; kingdom Metazoa; phylum Chordata; class Amphibia; order Caudata; family Salamandridae; genus Lissotriton; species Lissotriton vulgaris. Next base: position 306,689,069 of record NC_141696.1, read on the forward strand.
GTTAAAGGAGAAATGGGAAGCTGAGTTAGGTGCCATGGACGAGACAGTTGGAATGCCGCACTAGCATCACCAAGGCAGGCGGGTGTTTCAGCCCGGTTCAGGCTAATACAACTTAAAATACTGCATAGAGTATATTACACCAGGACCTCTCTGCACAAAATGCACAGGGCGGAAACCCCGTATTGTCTCAGGGGGTGCAGGGAGGAGGGGACACTGCTGCACACGCTTTGGGATTGTCCGGCCATCTCAAGTTACTGGTGGCAAGTCATGCGCACCATTTCCCAGACCCTTGGCACTTCCTTGACACCAGATCCACGTATGTGCTTGCTGAATGTGTGGGAGGGGACTGACCTGACGCTCCGGCAACAACAATGGGTCACTATTGGGACTATGGTGGCCAAACGCGACACTGCACAGAGATGGGGAGTGGCAGAAACACTTACTCTAGCACTGTGGTGTAGGACGATGGATAGACTTATGCTAACCGAACGCACAGTGTACAAAATGAGAGCCAACCCCCACAAGTGGAACAAGGTCTGGAAGCATGGAACAGATATAGGGGGGTTTTGTGTGAGCCACTGCCGGAGAAAGAGGACGACAGCTCAGAAGATGACGATGAGCTGGATGAATGAGACAAGGTGAAATGTGTAGATGAATGTAGGAGGATAGGGATCAACTGTTGGGGACTTCACTTAGTCTGGTGCTCAGAGATGGAGGGGTCATAGCCTGGGAACCTGGGACCGGCAAATACCACTGGAATCAACTGTGATGTTTAACTGTGATTGTACATTATGCAGGAGTCTACTGTTTTTGTTCTCGTTATATATAAAACAAAAAACAACATAAAAGTAAGATGACATATATCCTATCAATGTATCTTTATTGCCTTTTGCACTATGCCAAACGTTTGCTGCCGGACCGAAAGGTTGTCGGCTGAATAGCTGTGTAGCAATACGGAAATGTGATTGAATGTGAAACGTTTTCCTATGATGCGATGTACTGTCACTGTACAGATGGCAAATTTTAATACAAATCTTACACCAAAAAAAACAACAAAAAAAAAGAAAGTCCTAAGCAAAGTTCAATGAAATAGTCATGCGCATCGAAGGTGTAATTACACAAGAGTCATAGTTGTGCGCATCGACGAGGTGCACAGAATCAATTAAAATGCATCGCAGGTACCTGAATAATCCAAATACAAGCGAAAGCGTGAAGAAAAAAATTCAGGATATAAAGTACCTTTGTGAAGTCAAATGCGTAGATACAGAAGCGCTTCAGTAGGACTTCACAGACATTGCCGGGATTGAACTTAGTAAAACAAAGATGGCGCCTGTCGTGATGACGTATGACGCCACGTTCCGACCAAAGGATGTAGAAAACAAGGTCAACTCACTTACAAAGTAACAGGCGCAGGAAACTAGTGACTAGAACCCGTTAGACTCACGTAAACGCCGCATCACAAAGGAACGTCACCAGGGAAACTGGATACTGTTGTCAAGGAGACAGTAGACTGAGGAAAACTGTTGAATCTTTAAGTATGGATAAAACTTGCCAAAATCCATAGAATCGCCGCAGAACAAACCACAGAGATCTCAATAGCACAGGTCTGCTTAGAATGATGGCCACATCAAATCCATGAGGTGGAAACTTGAAATGCCGGGTCCGGAAACAAGTCGGAACTCCTCCGCACCTGTGCCACAAGAAACACTGCAAAAGGAGTCTCTAATAATCGTCGAAAATTTGTGTGTACAGAGTCCAGGGAGTCCCCAGAGGTATAGAAGAGGCTAAATTAGGTAAGTACTAACAGCTCTCTTTCTGGTAGTGTGGACGAACAGTTAGGTTTATCCAGAGGGTGTGTTACGCATTTATTGTATTCACTGAATCAAGACTGAAGACAGACACTTAGAGACTAAATCCAGAACAATTGAGTAAGTATAAAGAATGTGTACTTGTATTTTATTTTTAGAACCAAGCAGGACTTGGTACTGGTAGGTAAAATATACTTTTGATCATACAACATTTCAAGAAGTGAAATTGAGAATGGATTTGCAATTGTTATAGGTTTGCAATAGTTCAAAAAGAAGTTTAAATTGCACAGTAATTACATTTGGAATACATTTAGATTACTTTTGGATTGCATTTCCTACTGTTAGATCTGGGGGTCTCTAGTTGGCAATGGTATTCACCTTTGGCCAAAAAGTGTCCCTTACTTCTAAGTCAAGATAAGGGGATTACACTCCTTAATACCCCTGCTCACCCCCTTGGTAGCTTGGCACGAGCAGACAGGCTTATCTCAGAGGCAGTGTGTTAAGAATTTGTGAAAATGCACAGTAATACAGTGAAAACACTACAGATGGACACAACACAGGTTTTATCAAAATAAGTATTCTTTATATAGACTTAACACAAGACCACAAATGAAAAAAATCCACAATACTACACTTAAGACTACTTAAAAGATGAATACAGTTGCTTAGTTCAAGTTGATGATAAATGCGACAACAAAGTACCTAGATGCATACTGCAAAGTAAACAAAAGGCTCCCAAAAGGGGAGATACGTCGGTTCCTTGATCCCGGGGAGATGAGGCGTTGTGCCTCAGTGCTTGCGCAGAGTAGGGGATGCGTTGTGATCCTTACCGGTGCGGAGCTGTTGCATAGATTCTCGGCCTCCGGGCTTGTTGCGGGTCCGTTGCGGTGAGTAAGGTGGCGCCTTGATGCAATGCGATGATCCGGTTGCGATGCGAGAAGATGGCGCCCTTGATGCGGCGATACGATGACGCCCTGGCAGCCTTGCGACGACTCTGTACTTTAGAGCCGCGACGGACACGCTTCTCTGTTGATGCGATGGCGACTCTCACAATGGCGTCACGCTTCTCCTGTAAAGCGACAGCAGGCAGCTTTGATGAACACATGCTTTCAGGGAGATGCAGCGAAGGCTCGCTTCTCTGGCGAAGCGACGATTTCAGCTGCGGCGGCGACACGCTTCTTCTCGATGCGTCATGCTACCAGCTACCAGCTCCCAGTGTCTGGAGTCAGAATTCCCAGCAAGAAAATTCAGTGGGGAGCTGGAGGTCACGTCTTTTGTCCCTGAGACTTCAGCAGGAGGCAAGCATAGTTCAAGCCCTTGGAGAATATTCTGTAGATGAAGGTCCTTACAAAGTTCCTTCTCCTTTCCCTTGGCATTGAAGCAACCACTGCAGGCCAACCCAGCAAACAGCACACTGGCAGAGGGGCAGTAAAACGCCTGCGGCTTCCTTGGTTCTTCTACTTGGCAGAAAGGTTTCTTGTCCAGAAGTGATCTAATTTCTTGGGATCAGGGTCCCAATATTTATACCCCAAAATCCTTTGTTCTCTGAAGGCAGAGAGACCTCTGCCTAGTCCAAACCAGTTCCTGAGCACTTTGTTTAAATGACTCTCTTCTTCCTTTCACTGTGCAGGGCAGAGGCATCAGCCGCCCAGAGGAGGTGGAGCCAGCACAGGGGAGGGAAGATGCAGCTCTGGAGCACTCTGTTGACATGATTCCTCCTCTCCTTTCACAGTGCAGGGCAGAGATATCAGACAAGCCACAGGAGGTGGAACCAGCATTGTAGAGGGAAGGCCCAGCCCTATTCAGGTCCCAGGTGCAACTCCTCCCTCCCATCTAGATGCAAATCCCTCTATTCACCACCGGGCTAACCCAGCCTGTCTCCTGGAATCCCCCAGCCATGTCCCTCACGAACCTGGACAAGGAATACACAACCCAGCAAGGCCGGCCTGGATAGCTAGGCAAGAAAATACCTACTTTCTAAAAGTGGTATATTCAAGCACAGAATATTAAAACCAACTTTACTAAAAGATGTATTTTATTATTCTGAGTTCAGGCATACTAAATTCGAATGTCTACCATGTTTCCTGAGTCAGCTAGGATTATAAGAATGTAATAATCTAACTGCCCATTCTGGCCTATAAGGACAGGTAGCCTTCAATAGTGAAAAACAAAAATGGCTTTAATTCACTATTAGAACATGCTACACACATCAGAGCATGTCCTACCTTATACTTACAATGCACCCTTCCCTTGGGCCTGCCATAGGGGTGTCTAACATGAAGCAAAGGGTAGGTTTAGGGACTGGCAAGTTAGTGCACTTGGCCAAGTCGACATGGCAGTGCGAGACTGCACACAGGCCTTGCAATGGCAGGCCTGAGACACACTTTACAAACTGCTTCTGTGGGTGGCACAACCAGTGCTGCAAGCCCACCAGAAGCATTTGATTTACAAGCCCTGGGCACACATGGCGCACTGTACTAGGGGCTGACAGATAAATCAAATAACCCAATTTTGGAGTTGCTAATTAGTACATCAATTTAACATAAGGAGCACTTGCACTGTGGCCCTGATTAGCAATGGCACAGTGAATAAAGCATAAAATCAGCAAAAACATATCAAAACAGAGGAGGCAATCCGTCAAAATGGAAGGGCGACTCACGCCAATGATTCCAGTTCTAACACCTACTCTGGGTGGTATGCCTAGATACCACACTGGGGATCTCACAATGCAAGGTAAATAAACTTTTTAGGGTTTGCAGTTTAGTTACCTTTTCTTCCAAACACAGTCAGCTCAGCACAGAAAAGTTTCGGAACAAAAACTCCTAACATTGGTTCCTGTGGGAGAATAATGGTTATCAGTTTCACAGGTCGGTAAACGTCTTACAAGTGGTTGTTTTGGGGGTTAGGACCAAGGTTCCCCATGGACTAAGTATGCACTGAAGTTGCATCACCAGCAGCACTGGGGCTAATGAATGCAGAGTGCAATGACTCAATGTTAGCCAATGGGGCTAAGGGGGCCTTTGGTCAGGGACTGCTTAAAACAGGCCACTTGGCTGTGGGAGCAAAACTCCTGTGGTGAAGACCAGCACTGCAGGGGCCAATGATCAGCACAGGAGCTGCATCACCAGAGGCACGTGGGTAGCCAGGTGCAGGGTGCCAAGTTGACATCGGGGTCCTGTGGATTTCAATGTGGATCTCCAGTTTGGTCAGGATGCTGCTGGCTTGGCCAGGGAGGCTTCCTGGAGGTTACCACCAGTTGTCGAGGTAAGTTGGGAATTTGGTGGATGCATGGACACCTTTGTTTGGGCCACCCAAGGCCGTAGGGTGTCGGGTGCAGGGGTGTCTTTTGGTGTGGGATTCTTCTTACGAGCTCAGGTCACGGTCAGGGGGACCCTTCAAGTTGAGGCTGCAGGCGTCGGCTTGAAGCTTGAGGGAGGTCGGGGATTGCCAGATCTCAGGTCAGGATCATTGGTGAGATTTAATATCATCGTGGAGCTGGTGTTCTTAAACTCGGGCCAGGGGTGTCTGGTGCAGAGTGGTACAAAATAGCAGGACCACCTGGATCCGGATTCTGTAGGTGAGTCTTGGTTGAGACAATCCGCTACTCACGGCAGACAGAGTCTTGAAGATGGTTGCAGCACAGGTCCTCCAGGCTCTGAAGGATGCTGGACACACCAGGGATTCACTTTGGTCAGGTTAGAGTCGGGACAGGACGGTAGGACTGGTGCCAAAGCATTTGGTGTCCTCTTCTTACTGGGTCAGAAAGGCTCTTTGGTCCTTCTTCTTTTTTCCTTGAATCTAAGGAGGCAAGGTTCAGGGTTGCCCCTTAATTGTAAATTCAAGAGCATTAAAAGGTCTCTTCCTTGGGGTGGGTACCTCACGTTTTTATGCCACACTCTAGTGGGAGAGGGTAAGTGAGTCTCTCCCTAATTGGGTGGGTTCCCTCATTTTCAAGATGGAGGGTACCGAGATGCCTGCTTCACCTCACCTCCCCTACCTGAGGGATGGGTTTGGCAACCTCTCAACCTAGTTTGTTTTTCCATCCATTCTCCCATTCAAAGTGGGGGCCAGAACTAGTGGGAGCCAGTTGCTGGGAGCAGCAAAAGGCAGGGAAAACTTACAAAGGCGGTAGGCTTTTGCAGCTTCCCCTTCATGGAACTAGCCCATCCTGGGGGAGGAGTCATGACTCCTCCGCTGTGGATGGACTTTGTTTCTGGAGCGGTCTCCAGTTTCTTTCTATAGGCCACAGGGCTCTACTTTTATTGTTGAGCGAACAGTTGAACTAGGTGTAAAGAAGTCCAAAGGTAAATTGAAGGGTAAATTAAGTATTTATTATAATATAGGATCCCATCCACAGGATAGCTGTCATCAGTAGAAAGGTCTAGGCTTAACTGCCTACATACTCTAAACTAAACAATGTCAGAACCTGTACAAAGCATTCTAATGCACGTGACACCCTGGCAAGAAGCTGCATTAGCAGGATACCACACATCTCCCTTTCTATAACAAATAGCAAAATACAGAAAAACTATTATTTTACAAAATCATTTCAATGAGTAGGTACACGTGTAATCCTTAAAGATTTCCTGGCAATGACAGGATCAATGACGGCCTGATGTGACGAGGTACCTGCAGATGAAGAACTTGACACAGGAGACTTAGAGTTGTCAACAAAGTCCTTTTTGATCACCACAACCCTTTTCAAGTTCCAAATGCGATGATCAGCTGTTTTGATCGCATTACCTAAAACTTTGATAACTTGTATAGGTTTCAAGAATGAAGCAGATAACATTTTGTTTTTCTTACAAGGATTTCTTATGAGAACCCAATCACCCACATGCACCACCGTTTTTTTAACAGAATGCCTCAAATTATGAATTCTCTTCCTAGCTTGAAGCTTTCTTTCCTGACCTACCTTCCACTCGTCATTTCCAGTTGATTCTTTCAGATGTAAATCATTTACCCAAGGCGGAGTAACCATAGTGTTGGCACGCCTACATCTGAAGAGCTCAAATGGTGTTCTACCTGTTGTGGCATGTGGTGATAACCTATAAAGCTTAACCTTTTTAAACACATCTGACCTCCAATCTGAACCTGCAGATTTAGACATTCTAATTGTCTCCTTGAACACACGGTTAAACCTTTCCACAGTGCCATTCGTCTCTGGGTGGTACAGAGAAGATTTTTTTATGCTTTATACCATGTTTAGACAAAAATAATTCCATCTCCTTAGAGACAAGTTGACTCCCATTGTCCGTTAAAATGATGTTAGGAATACCCTCCCTAGCAAAAAGTTTCTCCAAAAAACGTATCACATGCTTAGACTCTATTCCACGAGTGATGGCAATCTCTGGCCATCTAGAAAAGAAATCTATTAAAACTAGAACATACCATTCAGACCCTGCTGAGTAAATAGGCCCAAGAATGTCTACGCCAACTTCTTCCCATAGCTTGTCTGGAAGTGTTCTAATAACCATGGGCTGGATTTTGGGTTTCGCCACCTTCTCACTTAAAGCACACTCCATGCAATCTCTAATTTTCCTCTCCACTTCCAAATCCATGCTAGGCCACCAGTACGACATCCTCAAATTCTCCTTTGTCTTTGAAATGCCCATATGCCCAATATGAGCCAGTGAAATACGCTCACTCCTAATAGACATTGGAGGAACCAACCTAGTACCTCTGACAAGTTGGTCTTTAACATGCCAAAACTTCTCTAACATGTCATCATCTTTTGGCTCGACCTTCCATCCAACCTTGATCAACCTCAAGATCTCCATAAGACTCAAATCTTCCTGTGAAGCTTCCAACCACTTACACTTATCAATGACACTCTCACCTACTGCACAAACCATCTCATCTTCACCTTCCAAGTCATCCTCCAGATCTAATTCTTCATGAGAAACAAGGCGAGATAAGTCATCTGCTACTTTATTCTCAACACCTGGTAGATACTTGACCTCAAAGTTATAATCTTGTAATCCTACAAACCATCTTGTGATTCTACTAGAAACAGCATCAATCCCTTTGGTTTTTAAAATCTCACAAAACGGTTTGTGATCAGTTCTCACTTCAAAAGTACTTCCCCATAAGAAGTTTTTTAACTTCTTCACAGCCCAGTAGACTGCTAACGCTTCACGTTCCACTACGGAATACCTCAGCTCTGCGCCCCTTAAACTTCTTGCTAAAAACAAGATGACTACCTCATGTCCTTCAATTACCTGTGTTAAAACTGCCCCTAACCCTTTTAAGCTTGCATCTGTTATCAGAATAGATCTCCTCTCAGGATCGAAACTATTCAATTTGGGGGCATTGTTCAACTTTTCTTTTAGAAAGATGAACTCTTTTTCACACTCATCACTCCACACAAACTCACATCCTTTCTTCAACAATGATCTCATGCTAACACACAAAGAAGCAAAACCATATATAAACTCACTATAGTACTCCGCCATACCTAGAAAGCTAACCAATTCTTCCTTGTTCTTTAGAGAAGACATCTTCATCATGGTTTTGATCAAGCTAGCTTTCGGCAAAATACCACCTTTCGAGATCGTGTGACCAAGATAATCAATAGAGTTCATTTTAAATTTACATTTTTCCATCTTTACCGTCGGACCAGATTCACACAAACGTTTCAAAACATCACCAAGTCTAAGATCATGCTCCTCATCACAACTTCCAAAAATAAGAATATCATCCTGATATACCGTCACACCTTTTAAACCTTTTAAAACACCTTCCAGAGCTCTTTGAAAAACTGAAGCAGCTGACACCAGCCCAAACGGAAGTCTCACAAAGCGAAATGTGCCAAATGGTGTTACAAACGCAGTTAGATCCTTAGAGTCTTCATCAAGTCTTATCTGGTGATAGGCGGACCTCAAATCCACTGTGCTAAAAACTTTTGCCCCCTTTAATAACATTAACATGTCCGCAATTTAGGTAAAGGGTAGTGATCTACCACTATGCTCTTATTCAACTCCCTAAGGTCTATGCACAAACTAAGAGAGCCATCCGATTTCTTGGCGGCTACAATCGTAGCAACCCATTGAGTTGCTTCAACCTCCTCTATGATGCCCTCCTTGACCAATTTTTCCAACTCTGCTTTAACTTGATCTCTAACAGCAATGGGAACACTACGTACCTTACAACAAATAGGTACGGCATCCTCCTTCAACTTAATGTGGTGATTATAGTTCTTCAAACAACCCAACCTTTCAGTAAAAACATTAGGAAAATCCTTTTTTAATTTATCTGAAAAAGACTCATCACAGTTTTGATTTACATTGACAGCATTGGTATTAACAAAGGGAAGATCCTTCAAGATGATGGGGGAGAGGAATTGGGATCTAACATTACTCCCAAATCTTTTTGATCAAACCAATTAAAAAGGTTGTCTCCTTTTTGTGAAATAGACTTTCGAGCTGGTAAGTCTCCCGTTGTAATCAATGTTTCCTAGGGGGTTTCTGTCTCTGATTTAGGATCTTTTTAGCTTTAGCGGGACAAGGTCATCAATTATGTCGGACATAGTCGAGTTGTAGTGCTCTGTAAGGTCGTTGACCTTTGAGAGATTTGGGGTAAGAGGTCATCCTCGCAAAGTGCAGCCAGCTTCTCGAGATCTAGGTTCTTTTTGTGCCTGAGCAAGAATTTCAGTTTCACAAGTTGCGCTGGCCGTGACTTGTGTATGCCAGGCATTAGGAAGGTAATAGAGTGGTGCTCAGACCAGTCCCATGGATCTATTGAGTTAAACCTGACCGCCATTGCCTTAGCAATGATCTAATCCGTCGTGGTGCCTTTCATGTGAGTTGGTAGGGTGCAGGCTTTAGTAGGTGATTGGTCAGCAAGGAAGTCTTTAAGGGCGTTGACCTGAGATTAAAGTCTCTGAGGAAAATGCCATTGGAGTGGGGGAAACCTTAGCTGTATTGATTTCCATGAGGTGGTTGATGAAGGTGTCTTGCTTACTCGGGGGGGTTGGTGGTAGAAGATGTGCCTTTTGCACAACTGGGTAGCATCGTTACATATGGAGAGTGCAAGATATTCGCAGGAGTCGGTTGAGTCAGCGTGAAGTTCGATGACGAGGAGGTCTTAGCGGTAGGTGCAACAATGGCTCTTTTCTTAGATCAATCCATTCACTCTCACTCACTTAGGCAAGTTCTCATCCTTGTCTCCCACAACTCCAATTGACATTAATACAATCCACCGGTAGCACTTGGCACCAAGTCATAGTGCCAGTTAAGGGGGGGTATGATAGCCTGTTAGATGTGAGCAGGGACGGTGGTCAGCTCACCGTGGCTTTGGGGGGAGGGTATGGTCACTGGTGTGTTAGGCGGAGCATGAGGGAAAAAATAAATCAATTTTTAAAATTCAGACTCATCCATGTATTATCAATAAACTCATATTTGGCTAGGCCTTTGATGGGGTTATTGATTGATACCATAGTTTTCCAGGAACACTTTGGTCTATGATGCTAGGTTTATCGCAGGGAGGCAGCTCTGGACAAATATGTACTATCTGGTTGAAGCACTCGATTATTTTGAGACTCAGAAGATATCAGATCTGGTCCTTTATTTCGACGCCAAGAAGGCATTTGACCTCATTGTTTGGGAGACCTTATTTTTTATTCGGTTAAATTTTGTTATACCTTCCAATATTACGGGGCTGATTCAGAAATTGTACTTTATTGCAGAAGCCAACATTATTATCAATGCCTCGGTGGCAGGCCAAGTCAGTGTGAAGCGGGAGACTATACAAGGCTGCCCACTGTCTTTGGTGTTATTTGCCTTTTTTATTGAACGCTTGGCGATAGCCATCCGGAATAGTGGGGATATTCGTCTTCCTTTACCAACTATGGGAAAACCGAAATTATAAGATGACAATATAATGCTCATAATAAAGTCTGAGAAGGAGGTGCAAGCAAAAGCTTTTGAGCTTTTTGAGCAATTTGAGTCACTCGCTGGATATAATTTTTTTTTTAATAAGCAGAAATAATACAGTGTGGCTGTAAGCCAGCCGATTTACATCTCAATATACTTCCTGGTCTAAATACAAACCCAAAAAGATATTTGGGTGTTTATTTTTCTGCTTGATTTTCCGAATTAAATGATTTCAATTTTGCCCCACTTCTGCGAAAAGTTCAGGGCTTATTCCTTCAATGGAATTCTCTTCCATTAACCATTATGGGCAGGGTCTCATTGAATAAAATCTCTGTTCTTACGTTAATTAATTTGCTATTTTCTGCAATCCCCTGAGATTTAACGGCTTCTTTCTTTGCTAAATTAGAGTCTATGTTTACATCTTTTCTCTGGGGTAAGAAGGCCCCCCGAATAGCACTTAGCACTTTAAATGAGGAGCTGGAAAATGGCGGATTAGCTCTCCCTAACCACAGGGATTACTATTTTGCATATCTTGCACAATATATGTCAAGGTTTAAGGCAGATCCACAAATGGGTCTATTAATTAACTATTTTGTTAACTTAATTTGTAATGAGAATCGGATTTACTGCCCTCTAAAAATCGGAAAGTCTCCTAAACTAGTACATTATAAGTGTATGCAGTGGTTTTTCTATAAACGTCAGGCTTTTTATAGAAGATATTCAATCCCGGTAATCAACTCCTCAACTCCGTTATCTGACCTAATTTCACTATCTGGGATTAGAGAGTCGTTTGTAATGACACAAAAATGGGCCAAGGCTGACTGCTGGAAAACATCCTATTTCTTAAGGAATGATAGATGGCTGAATACAGATGAATAATTTGATTTAATTTCAAATGATTTCCTTCTCCTTGGGTCATATAACATTTTTAGCAAATTTTTGAGTGAATTCGATTTTGGTTCAGATTATTGTACGTAAATGTTTAGTATATGAATTACTAGACAAAACTACAGTTAAGAAACCCGGAGAATGGAAACAGCGTTTAGCCTCTATCAAGGGTATAGATCTTGAGGAGAAAGCAGTAACTAAATTGGGAAAACATGAGGAGTTGAAAATCACAGCGAGTATGTGGTCAGTATGAAATAAACTTAATTTTAGTAAGCTAAGGGGGGTAATTTGCGTAGGATGTTAATTTTTAGCAAATGACTGCTTTATAGAACCCCACTTCTTTTAGCTGACGTTTATCTCAAGCAATCTGGGAAGTGCTTTTGTTGTCTTAACCATCCCCCAGCCAGTTGGACCATATCATTTCACAATGCCCCTTCATCCAGGGGTTCTGCAAATACCTTTTTTGGTATTTGTAAGCCGAATGCTTAATTACAATAGACTTGAATCTTCGCCTAAAAGTGTTTGGCTATGAGCCTGCTTTAAATTTTTCTGACAAGATGATCAAATTATTATATATCACAATGGCAGTCGCTAGATCTCTCTTGCTTCAGAGATGGAGATCAGATCTTATACCAACCGAAAGGTGAATGGGTTCAGAAAATAAAGGAGGTAAAAAAAAGTGAACGAGTCTATGCACTGCGAATTGGGGGGCTTAAGAAGTTTGAGAAGGTTTGGGCAGCCTATTTCGATTAAAATCTCAAAATTGAGCCTATATTTTAGGAGGTATCTTTAGTATGTTTGAATCCTATCTTTAGTAATATTAGCACTTTAATGCACTATAGAACACTTTAAATTGTATTGCTATGGAGAAGTGTGGCTCACTGGTTAGAGCAGGCAGACCCTGAAGCAGAGGTCAGACCCGGGACCAGGGTTCAATTCCTGACGCGGCAGGGTCTTGAGCTCAAATGTCCGTGGACTCGATAATTCTTGCTTCGGTGCCTGACCTAATCATGGGTTCACACTCTGCAACTCTGGGCATTAAGCTTGCTTAATCTCCACAACGGCCCCCGCGGCGGGATGCCTGGCTTTCACCTTGGGGATGCCCTGTAGGGGCTATCTCACAGGGAAAAGCCAGAACGGGTTCCCAAGGCAAGCGCGGAGATACCCCTTCGGGGGTCGATTCAGGCGCTATATAAGAAACATAATAATATGTAGCTGTATTGGTTGGTAATATCATTCTGGGCATATTTGCCGATTTTTCTTCATACTTTTGAGGAACCTAAGGTTCAAACATTTTTTTAGTTTGTGTTAATATTGGCAGTTGATGTTGTACTAAAATATTATGCGTTGCATTTTTAAAGTCAGATTCATAAGATTTTTCAGATTCATCTTCTTGCACTTTTTTATACAGTATTTGAATGTTGGCTTAAATGCATATATTGTCTCTTTCTTACTGATTTTACGATTTACTGTTTTGGGCCTGTTGGTGGTATTTAACGATCTTGTATTACTCAACACGTTTAGTAAATTATATGGATGTATGTATTGACAATTTTTTTTTATGGATTTCAATTAAAAATAATAAATAAAAATAAGTAAGTACCATCCAAAATGGATACCACAGACTTAGGCATCGAATATTATGAGGGCAGTCGGACATCCTTAGTAAAACCAAAATCTCAGAGCATGTTTCTGCATACAGCAGATATTCACTTTTGAATTCCTCAAAATATTTGGTACATCTTTTGATTTGAGGGACCATATGTCTGGGCCCATTTGCTACTATTTCTGAATGTAAAATGGCACGGTTCCCATTACAGATGTGCAAAGAAATGACTGGAAAAGAGACTAGATAACTTGCCTGCATTCTCTAAAACTGTAGCGAGTGGGTAGATTTAAGAAGCTCTGGGGCAGATTGCTGTGTGAAGTTGAAAATTAACCAAGCTCTCTCTCACCTTCCACATCATCCTTCCGCCCTCTGAATTCCCTCCTTGTAGGCTGAGTACATTGACTCCAGAGGGGTGTGAATTGAGTGGTCAGAAGAACAATCTCATGCACCAAACTGATTGTGACAACAGTTCACAAGCACCTGGCTAGTCAAAGCGTATCTGTTTTATAGGCGCTCCATTTAAACCAGTAGGGTTCCTGGCACCCCCTATCCTGTGCCCAATGAGGTGCGTCCCTTATTGATTGGTATTAGAATACTGGGGGGCATATTACCAAGCAATAGCGATAATTATCGCTATTGCTTGGTTAGCGGGAAAAATTTACCGCTGAGCTGCGGCGATTTTTACCGCAAATGAACCTTGGTATTACCAAGGTTTATCGCAAATGCGATAAAAATTGCCGCAATGCATGAATATCGCTGAAAAGTCAGCGATATTCATGCATTACCGAGCAAATGCTCTTAGCCATGTTATCCACCTCCCATTGGATAACATGGCTAAGAACTGCTCAGGGCAGGTGTTAGCTTTTGGAGATATTCGCGCTTAGCGCGAATATCTCCAAAAGTTGGTAATAGGAGATAGCAATGTTAGCGACTGTTTTCAGTCGCTAACATCTTGGCACGCCCACTTTGCATGTCATTAGTGATAAATATCACTGACATGCAAAGTGGGGCCCAAGATGGTCGCTATCTCCTACTAGCTGTCGCTAACTGGTGTTAGCGCCAGCTAGGTAATAGGGAGATAATTTTATCTCCGCTTTCTTGGCTTTTAAAGCCAAAAAAGCGGAGATAAACCCCCTTGATAATATGCCCCTGAGTGCTTTATTTCTGGGTTACTATGCTTTTGCACTAAAATAATTAACAATTCATGTCTTTTATAAAAGCAGTAGAATTATGCCTGACTATTTTAAGTTATTCTGTGATATATATATATACTGACTGAAACTAACAGTATATTCCAGCACTAAATTCAGATTTAAATTCAAAATACTTTATTTGGTTTACAATCAACATAAACCATAAAAGTGCATCAGTTTATAACACTATAGAAAATTAATTCACATAATATACAATCTCTAATACAAAAATGAAAACACAGGTTCATAATTCAGACCTCAAGGGAAGTCAATCTCTTTCATTTTTGCAGAGCTCCTAAAATGAAGGACGATGCAGAAGAACAAAATTGAATATCTTCCTATTTACATAAACATAGAAAAAACATTCTAAAACCCACCAGATACATATTAATAAATAGTGTGCATTCACACGCACTTAAATTGACTTTCCTATGCTGACACATATTAAAGTCATACCTAAAATGCAGTGTAAGTCATTCTTAACCTTTCTGACTTTAAACTCTGAATGTATAAGTGAACTGAATATTTTACTAGGAAACATGTTTGCATATAATGGGAAAAATAAAGTTACAACAGGAAGTTTCTAAGCCAGGTAAAACCTACATCTCTAGTCACTGTAAGTAAGTTACACACCTAAGATAACCCCTGCTCACCCTCGTAGTAGCTTGGCACAGAGCACTCAGGCTTATCCCAGAGACAATGTATAGAGTATTTGTGTATCAGACACACACACACAAAACAGTAAAAACAATACAAAAGAACCCCACACCTGTTTAGAAAAATAGCTAATATTTATCTGCATAAAACAATACCAAAACAACAATATCCAATATACATAAATCAAGATATCACCTTTAAAAGATTAAATCATGTATAGCTTTCAGAAATCAAAAATAGTTCGAACTGGGGTTATTTGATCACGGTCGACAACTCCACAAAGACAGTCCAACCTCGATGGATCATGGGCCGGTTTATGGATTTGGGCAGACCCCTGTACAGTACCCTGGAGGTGTCATGAAAAACAAAGATGATGCAAAACACAGGAGAGGTGAGTAGTTGCAGAGGCTGGTGCGGTGACAGTTCCTTACAGTTGTAGGGGAGGTGAGGTGTCGGTTCCTTACTTTCGGGCAGGGAAAGTGATGCAACAGTTCCTCATTGATGCAGGGGAGAAGAGGCTGTGTTGGCAGGTGTGATACCTTGGTTTCTTACTGTGGAGCGGTGTTGAAGTGGTGTAAAAGATCAGCCCGAAAGTCTTTTGCTCTGCGGTATCGATTCAGAAGCACCGGCGTCAAATATGCCAGGGCTGCGATACAAGTCAAGGTGGTGCATTGTGATCTTTAAGAATGGTGCCCTGGGCTCTAGTGCAGGCAGCTGCATGGCATTGATGCTGGAGTGCTGTCATTGGTGAAGTCGGGGCTGCGGTGTGAGTGGAAGTGGTGCACCGTACTCTTCACGAGCTGTGCCCTCAGTTCCGTTGCAGGCAGGGGCTTCAATAATGCCATTGGAGTTGCTTTTCTTGGGTTGCAACACAAACCACTTGACTCCAAGGGCCCAGAAACTGGGTTTGGCACCACTTGGCAAGGCAGGACCCTCTGCAGAAGAGTCCAAGAGTTGTTTAGCAAGAACAGGTGAACTATTTGATGAGCCAGCGACTTCTTAACAGGAGGCAAGCACATTCAAAACCTTAGAGAACCTTGGAAGCAGGATGTAGAAAGCGAAGTCCAGTCCTTTCTCTCGCAGGACAGAAGCAGCACAGCAGCATGCCAACACAACCCAGCAAAGTGGTAGTCCCTCCAGATAGTTATCCAGCTCTTCCTGGCAGAATGTCCTTAACCCAGAATTGTTCCAAGTATATGGTAAAATAAGTCCAGTACCTGTACCAATTGCAGCCTTTGAAGTAGGCAAACTTCACAGGGAAGCCTTTGCAGTGCACAAAACCGTGACTCCTTGCCCTGGCTCAAGGCACACTAGAGGGTGTGGAGACCTCTTTATCTGAGGACAGGCACACCCTTATTCAGGTGTCACTGTCAACTCCTCCCACCACTCTAACTCAGGAAGACCCTGTGTGTGACTGTCTAGAGTGATGTTGAACAGTACCTGAACCTGTACCTTCACAGGAGCAGAAGGGCTGAACCGACCTCTGATGATATTTTCCAAACTCCCCAACCCCACTGCACACCACTGGATGCTCTGCTCGCAGCAAAGAGGGGGAAAGGAGAATGGGACAAAAGAGAGACTTCCACAGCAGTGCCAATTGGAGCTCTTCCTATCTGGTCTCCCAGCTTGTAATTACAAGCACAATATTACTCAGCTCTTAATCTAAACAACTTATCCTAATGTGTTCTCACGTAATTCTATCATTCTTATACCTGTTGTGTACTGTGGTCTAGCTTCTCTCTTGGGAGTAATGTACTGTTTTGTTATTTTCCTTGTCAGTACTAACCACTAACCATACTTCTGCCTTGTAGATGCTCTAGACGATATGATGGAGGATCTGTGCAAGTAAAGGTGGTAAGTATAAATATATATATATTTCTATTTACTTGCAGTGATGATGGTAGAACGCAGCTTGTTGATAGGTGAGCAGAAGTGGCTAGATTAATTTATAGTCTCTAATCTTTTTAAAAGAAAAGACTGGCAACGGTTTCTGCTCAATTGTCCTTCTCTTTATAGATTGTGCATACTTCAGGAAACAGTTTTAGAGATGTGCCAGTGTCTTACACATGAAAGGAATAAATTGACTGTCTGCTGAACAAGAAAAAATTAGTTCGAGGAATGTTTTCTCTGAAGTTCAAGAAAATTCAGTTCCAGGAAATATAACTGGAGTCACCAACCAACACGCTCAAAAAAGAGAATAAAGATAACGAGGAGGCGGACTGCCGATGGTACACTCCCGCTGACGAAAATGCCTGTGTAGTCCCTCGTAGGCTGTCAGGTAAAACGCTACAGACCTCAAATATTCCAAAAGTTAAATAGGCAGGAGGCAGGAAAAGGCGAGTGGAATAAACCCTCGCAAACTGTCCTGTCAGAAATTGCAGCGAAGACAAAACGCAGCTTCCCTCGGAAAGACGACGGTTGGAGTGTGAAGTGCAACAGGTGCACAAGCACGAAAACTGGCAAATCAGGAAAATATTGCGGAACACTAGAACGCTAACTCAGATCTGAGCCAGACGCCATGATGGAATTCCGCTGAAGATGAAATCCGTTCTCAATGCTTGCTAAATTTAATCTCAGCTACCAGCTGACTCCAGTTCCCTAAATCTTGCCTGCAAACAAACCTCTTCTTAATTCCAGGAACTAGTGATGATCGTCTTTTCCTAGATGGGGCTCACACAACCCTGACCCTGATTGCACAAACAGTCCAACCGTCATCCTAACCCAGGCGTGCATTCAGAGATAGGCAGAGGCGGAGGCACCGAATGGTTAAAGTAAGAAAATGCCAACTTTCTAAAGGTCCAACAAATAAAGGAATATTTTTTTGAGTTAACATTAAAGTCGGTTTATCTGCAATGTAGAAATAGCAAAAGGCTTAAAACAAATTAGCCATTAAGCCAAAAGGTAGGTGAATTCTCTAAATATATGTGGCTAAATAAGAGAACTGAATACTGCTATTTTATCCATGTTTTAACTTTCTGTACGAGAAAATGTGCAAATAGCTGTAATATGCACTACAAAAAAGAAATGACCATGAATATGCTGCAATAAATTGGGTGTTGTCCTGGATTTGTAAAACTGTTGCTTCCTCTGGCTGCTTGAAATTTTAAAATCATGTGACACCACTTCGAAATTAATCTCTAACATTTCCAGTGTATTGAAAATAAATCGTAATTTCCTCTGCCTGTTTTATAAACTGAAAGTGCAAGCCTTGGAGACCTAGAACATCTGAATTGCTTAACTTTGGTCATCTCTATATCAAATGTAAACTTTGCCTCTGCTTCTCTTATGAAAGAACCACAATCCAGATGTATCGCTATGCATGCAGAGCACAGTGAACATTAAGCAATTGAACCCTTCAGAGATTTCACTATTCTGAAAGTAGTTACTTCTTTCACCTCACTAATAACACTTCCTTACACGAGTATCCGGGAAGTAACAAGTCAGGGCGTTCCCTACAACCATCTCCAGATACATACAACCTTCCACTCAGCCTTCCTTTGACAACATCAGGAGGTTGTCCAAATTCCGGCAACTAGCAGGATGGTGAATTTAAAATGATAAATCTTCTAACAACTCTACTAACTGTACAAATCTTAAAAACGCTGACTGGTTAACATATATTACAAACCTCAGTGAGGCAGAATGCGTAGTCTGATAAATTTTTTGCTGAATCACGAAAAGGAAGAAGCAGAGCCCATCACTCAAGAAAACAAGTTCTCATTTAATGAAGTTGAGTACATCAATTCATTTTGGATAAATTTCTACTAAACTTGTAGCTCCAGGCATTATAATAGACCATAAGTCTTGGCTAATATCAGAGTATTAAGAAGATTTGGCACATTGGGAAATAAGCAGTATGATTCTCAGATAGGTTCAAGCCATTATCATAAATAAGATTGATGTGCTTCCTGGTTCACGAATTCCATCATGGAAGGTAGATAATGTTCTTTTCTAACACTCTGACTATGGAACACCCATTATAACATTGGAATGTTGAGAGCGCCGTTGAAGACAATGGAGTGTTCTGGGCTTCTAGTGGGTAGTAGCCTGGAGCATCAACATTTCGAAGTCATGCTCAGCAACTGCTGTGAACAAAGGCCTCAAGCATCCCGAGTGATTTTCAGCCCATTCTCTCAACATTTCGAAGTTTTATTAAACCCCCTCTGCCTTTCTCTTTCCCTGATTCTTTAAAATACATGGAGGGGGCAGGGAAAAATGAAAGGCAAAGACTGTGCTTTGTGGCAGGTCACACTGGAGAGCATCGGGAGGAGGGAGGAGGAAAGCTGCATAGCTGCTAGGTCTCCTTGGCTTGGCTGAACTACAGCCCCTTTTCACAGCTCTTGCTGTGAATGTTTAAATGCCAACAGCTGTTAACCTGCATGCGGCTGTTAGCTGTAGAACATTCACAGCAGCAGCTGTGAACAGAAGCCTCATGGAGCTGAGAGGATTTCAACACTCTTGGGCTCCCTGAGGCCTTTTTACTAATTAGAACATTATACCCTGAGGGGTAGAATTATTCTAATAGCTTTATAGCCAGCGTTGCTAGGCTATGCCTGACATTGATTAAAAAACCCAGGGTGGAGACTTTAATGACTGGTATAGCCCATTACCTTGGGCTATAAAAGCTATATTGGAACATTGTGATGTTGAGAGCTCCAGGCCTACTTTGCCTGGTGTAAGCCTTCTATTACAACATTGGAATATTTGTCTTTCTCCCACTTGTAATTTATAACATTCTACCCTTGGTGGGTGTAATGTTTTAATAGCTTATAGCCCTTGTGCCTCGGGCTATAATTGTAGTTAGCGGCCCTCACCCACATAATAGTCCCTTGCCTGCGGTATGGGTCTATAACTCGGGTTCAGAACCTCTAACAACAGGTATAGCCCTCAGCAGCATGCTATAAGGCTCTTCTGAATCACACTCTTGATGTAACATGGTAACGTACTAAGGAATACATCTATCAGTGACAAAACCTTTGCCAGGACTATGTCCTCACAGTGACACCCACAGTACCATTATCTGACAATTGAGTCTTTTGAGACTTAATTAGTCTCTATTCCAGGTATTTCTGAACTGCAATACACATAAATGGTGTAGCTGAATACAAACAATGATATTCACAAGGAAGTGTCTTTTCCTCTTTTGGCTTCAAATGCAGTTTCAGTGAAAAATGCCTTTCTGAAAAATATTCATTAACAGACCATCAGGAAAATGCTGACTTCTTAGGTTTATTTTCAATGGTTCTTAAAAATATTTTTCTCTTCTTTAAATAACATTTTTTTCAAACTAACTGTTCTTTTTGTCTCTATTCGAACATCGCATTTTCAATTCAGATGTGGGAATATGGCGGCAATTTGTAATAATGCCAGTCTAAGCATGCACACAAAGAACTAATTTTAGGGCCACATGCATCAAGGAAAAAAACAGTCAGAAATGGGCAGATTTGCAGAATCTGCCCCTTTATGACCAGTATTTTTGCATTTGGGATTACTTAAATTGCGATTGCATCGCAAATTGCAATTCCTGAAATGCAATTAATTAACCAGTAAAAAATTTCAATTTCGCAAATAGGTCTCACAAATTACCGTGAATTTCAAATTGATAGTAATTTGCGATTTCTATGAAAAATTCACTAAAGTGCATTTTTCAAAGTCCCATGTTACACACACACATGCCCTTGGGGCATGTGTGTATGCAACATGTGGATAAATTGTAATTTCAGGGGTGCAACAAGGTGCCTTGTTGGCACCCTTGCACCCTTGAAATTGCATGTGCAATTTGGGAGTACCTATTGGGTACTCGCAAAATGTGCTTGCAATTCCTATTCAATCCTATGGGCCACTAGGCCCATAGGAATGAATGGGAAGCAATTCCTTGGAAGCGAGTCGCAGTTTGCAAGCTGCATTTAAGGAATGTGTAGGAATCACAATTTTTTTGGCGATTCCTCATGCATAGGCAATAGCGATTCCTTAAAAATCGCAATTAAAGAATCGCTATTGACTATTTTGATGCATGTGCACCTTAGATACTCACGTGAGTGTTGATTCCTCAATTTCATGGATAGGGGAATGGACATTATACATCAGTTGACCCTGATGACATCACAGGGTTGTCGTCTTGTCCAACCATTACTCATTAATAGCCTTCAAACTGCTGATGCATAGCTAGGATAATGTAAGCAGGCACAACAAACGCTGGGCATAGTGTGCGTAGAAGCACTACACGTAGCTTCACATAGTACCCGTAGTCTGCGTAGCAAAGCTGATGACACTGTGTACTTGTCTGCACTGTGAAAAAATTGCAAAATAATCGCAAATGGAATCCTACACAATGCCAGTTATAATAAAATAAGTATATCTATCATTATATGCTAACATCCACATAGTACTTTCACAAAAGTGAAACTGATAAATTAACAAGTGGTGAGAGAGGTGATGATTTTGGGATCATCCCTAACCTAGGGGGAGTACAAACAGATGCCTTGAAAGCAAAAAAGCACATCTTATTGAACGATTTGGTGGTGGTCCCATCCTCTTAGGAACACCCCAAGCACAGTTATTGGCAAAAAACATTCCCAACCAAAGGCCCTGCAAAGCATTATGGGATGAGATTAGCAGTGGACAGCGAATATTATATAGTATCCATTATCAAAATAATTCTACAAAGATCTGCAGTTCATCTGATGGTTACTAGATGTCCCTCATGTGTCAAATGAAAATGCTTGATGAAAGGGCTTCAATGGTTTTGCATTTGACTCATGAGGGACGTCTAGTAACGACTAGTGGAACTGCAGCTTGATGTGAGAATAATTTCAATGCTTTGTATTTGACTCGTGAGGGACATCTAGTAACAACTAGGTGAACTGCAGCTCTTGTAGAATTATTTTCATCTTGGATACTATAATATTCACTGCTAATCTCGTCCCATATGCTCTGAAGGGCCTTTGGTTGGGTTTGTTTTTTTGCCAATAACTGTGCTTGGGGTGGTCCTTAGAGGATGGGACCACCACTGAAGTTAAACAAAATGTTCTTTTTGTTTATGCTCTTTGTGTTCAAGGCATCTGCTTGGTCCTCCCCCTAGGTAAGGGGGGACCCCAAAATCCTCAACTCTCTCATTGCCTAATGTTTTCATTATAAAAGTTCACTTTTGTGAATTGGTTATATGCTTTTAAGCACATACATTTGTTTTTTCAAAGCATCTGAGGATGTTGTTGATTTGGCTGCTATGCTACGTGATGAAGCACAGTTTCGGTACTACACTATGTGCAATTTGCAAAATGCGAATTGGTACAAACTTTGCATGCTCTGTTAGCGTAGTATTATCCCCAGGGTAAGTCACAACTAGTGAAGGCAGGCATGCCTGCAAAGACCCCGGATACCTTCTGTTCCTGCTAGGACCCCTGAGACAGGGCAGGACAAAGATAATGCCAGGGGTACCAAATAGCAAGTCATGGATAGCAGATGCTACGACTAATTAGCCTCCATGTACTTTCTATGGGGCAGATTTATGAAGGGCTTGCGCCACGTTTACGCCGCCGTTGCGTGACGCAACGGCACGGAAACGTGACGCATCCCTGCGCCCTATTTACAACGTGACCGCATCTAGGAGATGCGTCACGTTGTACAGCACTGCGCCATGAGGAGGCGTTCCTGCGCAGGGGGGGCGTTCCTGCGCAGGAACGCCTCCTGAAAGTGGCTGAGTGGAATCTATGAGATTTCACTCAGTCACTTTCAGGGCAATGCTGCGTCAAAACCCTGCGCCTGCTTGAAGCAGGCGTAAGGCTTGAGGCAGCATTGAAAGAATAGGCCCCCCCAGAGCATTGCTGGAGCTGCGTCGCGCTTGCGACGCAACTCTAGCAATGCGCCACATTTCCGGCACAGATGCGTCACGCATCTGTGCCGTTTTTGCCCCATGGTGCGCCGCATCATAAATGCGGCGCACCATGGGTGGCGTAGCTGTGGCGCACTGTGGCGCATGTTAACTGGCGCATCCTTCGGGATGCGCCAATTAACATAAATCTGCCCCTCCGTGTTTAAATGTTAAACTGCTCTAAGAATACCGTCAGTGACACAAGCGTAATCGACAGAAGAAGAAAGTACACTTTCAACCAATTTCCTAGGATTATCTTCTTGTTTTTTTTCCTCGGGTTGTGCATCCAAGACAAAGGTCATCTTGAATATCTAGTAGCTCTAGAGCCCTATCATTGTCTTGTATTTTGTTAATATGTAACCTTAATTAAGCTCGCCTGTATGTTTCAGCCATGAACCCGGACAGACATAAGAACAGATAGGTGTTGATATCATGGTCTGCAGAAGAGTCCTCTAATATAACAAAACTGCAGTTATTGATTTTAAGGAATACTGCGGGATTGCTAGCGGCTTCAGTTCCTCTGTGATTTAATCACACGGCTCAACTGCAGTATGTGTATTTGCTCCTGCCAAAAATATATATAAATTCCTCTCGTTCCTAAGAGCTATTTTTTTTCCGAGTAAACTATCACAGGGCGCAAATATATATTTCCCTTAGGGATTTTCATCCAGTATCTTAGCAGCGCGCAGCTGATAGTGTCAGCAGCTTTTGCAGAGGTCTGGCTGCAAACCCTTTATCTTTTAATCACCAGTTAGTTCTCTCTAACCTGTAGCCCCTCGACTTGCAAGCCAATGCTTTAAAGAATCTGCTGCCATGAACCTGATCAGTGTAATGAATGGTCTATTAACAATATCATGGAATTAAGGAGCCTTCATTTTGAAACTTTAAAAGCAAAGTTTTATTTGAGCACGACCTGTTTATTTCCTGTGAAGAAAATGCATTACCCCGGCTCTGTGCAATACACTGTTTGGTACAAGAGGCGCGTTCTTTCCCACTTGTCAATCTAGGAAGTTTAAAGTAAAAATGACAATTTTGTAAAGCGTTCCACGGTTCTGCATACAAAAGAAATTCAGTTTGCTTCATCATGATTTTCCACGGAAGAAACAATAAACCTTACTTTTGAACCACCAGATTGTATGTAATGATTTCTACATGCTTTACACTTTGCATCACAATAGTAAAACACCAGCACATCAGCACCGGATGCCAGAAGTAAATTGCCTTCTTGCATCTTCCACTTAACATTCAAATCTATACATGTGGTTAGTTGGTAACCTTTTCTGCTACTCGCATTCTCTACCAGTATGTCTGTATGTCTTTTTGTGTCTGCCAGTAAGAATAACTTGCCCCTCTCAATCAATCAATAATCAATAACACTTTATTCGGTAACATACATAACCATAAAAGTACATAAAATCATGTTAAAATTATTAAAAAAACATATTTATATTTTCAGTAGAATAATTGACCGGATACATACATTTTATTTCATTTCTCATATTGTCACATCAATATCTATTTCCTACACTTAAAAATATATATTTTTTAAAGTGGTTACAGAAGCTATCACAAATTCTGTCTCTAGCTGTGGTAGAGCCATGAATGCTGGGCGGCATTGCCTCGTACCATATGTTTTTAACACAGGGATAATCCATAATTTCCTCTATGCTGGGTAAAATTAACAAAAAAATACCATATGTATAGTTGATTGTCCAGAGGTATCATCGCATGGGTACTTACACAGTTCTTTCGACCAATCATTTACATCAGGAAAGCTTATTGATCTGTGCAGGATGCCTAGGCGGAAGCGCATCAATACAAATCTTTCAAACTTTACCTAGGATCCATAGTTCTTGTTATTATTGTTGTCATTTACGATCATCTGCTTTAATTTTTTGTTATGTACTGTTCTTGTTTATTTCTTTTGTCTCAAAAATTTCAATAAAATCATTTTGAACTAAAAAAAAAAAAAAAATCTTTCAAAATAACATGTTGTCAAATCTAGGTACTGCTGAATCGCAGACATTCATAACAGTTTCAAAAACCAGACCAGAATTCAGTCCTCCCCACCCACATCCTAAAAAAAGCACCCTTCTAACAACCTTTTTGCCTGGAACCCAATCACCACTGAAGAGACCATACACCTGATGAACTCCATCCACTCAGGATCACCAACCGATCCTTGTCCCCACCACATTTTCAACAAAGCAGACTCCATTATCGTACCCCATCTACGAGATGTCATCAACTGCTCCCTCAACTCCGCTACCTTCCCGGAAAGCTGGAAACACGCTGAACTCAGCGCCCTCCTGAAGAAACCCACAGCGGACCCCACTGAACTCAAGAACTACCGCCCCATCTCGCTCCTCCCATTCCCTGCCAAAGTCATCGAGAAAGCTATCAACAGTCAGCTAGCCGCCTTCCTCGAATCAAGTAAATCCCTTGGCTCCTCACAAACCGGCTTCCGAGCCAATCACAGCACTGAGACCGCCCTCATCGCAGCAACAGACGACATTTGAATACTCCTGGACAACGGAGAAACTGCCGCCCCCATCCTACTGGACCTCTCCGCAGCCTTCGATACTGTCTGCCATAACACCCTTATTCAACGCCTCAGCAACGTCGGAATACAAGGTAAAGCACTGGACTGGATCACCTCGTTCCTCGCCGGAAGAACCCAGAGAGTCCGACTCCCCCCTTTTAGATCAGAGGCCACCGAAGTCATCTGCGGCATACCACAAGGATCATCACTGAGTCCCACCCTCTTCAACGTATACATGAGCCCCCTCGCAACCATCGTACAACAACACAATCTCAACATCATCTCCTATGCATACGACACCCAGCTGATCCTCTCCCTCACCAATGACTCTAACACCGCCAAAACCAACCTACACGAAGGGATGAAAGAAGTAGCCGAATGGATGAAGGACAGCCGGCTAAAACTAAATTCAGACAAAACTGAAGTCCTCATCCTAGGTTCCTCACCCTCCGCCTGGGATGACTCTTGGTGGCCACCATCCCTGGGAAGCGCTCCCTTACCTACGGACCACGCACGTAACCTGGGCTTCATCCTCGACTCCTCCCTCTCGATGACCAGACAAGTCAACACCGTCTCCTCTTCATGCTTCAACATCCTGCGCATGCTCAAAAAGATCTTCTGCTGGATCCCCTCCAAAACAAGGAAAACGGTCACCCACGCACTAGTCACCAGCTGACTGGACTACGGAAACACCCTCTACGCCGGGACAACGATCAAACTACAGAAAAAACTCCAGCGCATCCAAAACGCCTCAGCCAGACTCATACTAGACATCCCCCGCCAAGCTCACATTTCCGGTCATTTGAAAGACCTCCACTGGCTCCCCGTCAACAAGAGAATAACATTCCGTCTCCTCACCCACGCACACAAAGCCCTCTACGACCTAGGACCCGAATGCCTCAACACGCGCCTGTCCTTTTACACCCCCACCCGCTGACTGCGATCATCCACTCAAGCCCTTGCCGCAATCCTACGCATCCACAAATCCACCATGGGAAGAAGATCCTTCTCCTACTTAGCAGCCAAAACCTGGAACTCTCTCCCCACCCATCTCCGCCTTACTCAGAACCACCTTTCCTTCAGAAAACAATTGAAAACTTGGATTTTCGATAAATAAAGTACCCCTCCCTTCAAGCGCCTTGAGACCCTCTGGGTATATAAGGCGCTATACAAATGCCGAACTTGAACTTGAACTTGCTGTTTGAGACCATTAATAAAAACCTCAGAAACTTATTTTCAGCTACCTGAATAGAGCCGACATCCGCCTTCCCCATATACCTGCCCTGTTCGAAGCGACGGTGACACATTTTGCTTTATATATACTTAATAATTCCACCGTCGGCGTCTGCCTAATTTCCTGCTAAAATTAGATAGGGCATATAGAGTCCTTATGTACAGCAATCTCCTTAGTTTGACTGCCTCCGTCTATGATCCTGTACGTTCAAATAAAATTCCAAGGTAGGAAAAAGTCTTAGTGCTTTCAATCCACTTTTTATCAATAAAAATTGTTTTGGACTTTAAACACCCTGACCCACTAGACTATTTATATACAGTGTAAAAAGAAAGGGTGCAAGGACACAGCCTTGTCTCACACCACGTCTCACTTTAAAGTGTCTAGTGCATTCCCCCTACCCCAAAACGCACCCGTGCCTTTGCCCCTAGATATGGCTGCCTTAGGAAAGAAATTAAAAACGTTTCCACACCCATCTCCTCTAAAATCATCCATAATGTGTTATGCATTACACAGTCAAACGCCGAT
Organism: Lissotriton vulgaris; assembly: GCF_964263255.1. Lineage (NCBI taxonomy): Eukaryota > Metazoa > Chordata > Amphibia > Caudata > Salamandridae > Lissotriton > Lissotriton vulgaris. The sequence goes on from NC_141696.1 coordinate 306,716,268, forward strand.
GATAAGTCAACAAATGCCATGTATAGGGTACCTTTTTCTGCTTTAATATACTTGTTCATTAAAATATTAAGATTAAGACACTGCTCAATTGTACCTAGCTTCTTCCGAAAACCATATTCCAGGTCAGTTATCACTGCCTGATCCTCCACCCAGTCTTATAATCTGTTCAGTATTACGCGACCTACAATTTTCACGGTTGAATCCAGCAAGGATATTGGCCGATAACAGACCGGATCAGTCCTGTTACCTTTTTTAAAGGTTGGTACTAAGATGGATTCATACCATGTAGATAGAAAACCAGCAGAGCCACAGGCGTTAAAAACTTTGGTCAACAGTGGGCTCCATAGCGCCATATTAGCTTTGAAGATATCAACAGGGACACCAACCGGGCCAGCGGCCTTTCCTCCCAGACTTGTAGCAATGGCCAGATTTACCGCGCTGAGGTCAAAAAACAGTTGTTCCCCTAGAGGTTTTGCTTGCTCAACCTCACCATCTATCATATTTGAGGTTCTAAGTGTGGGTCATTAAACAAAGAGGAAAAGTGCTCTATCCACACCTGCTCAGTTATTGCTACCTCAATAGTGGCTATGTCTCTGTCTATCAAGAAAGGGGCATTAACCGCCTTCCAAAAGGCGCCAGAGTCTCTGGTAACAGAGGCTTTGCACAGCAAAACACACAAGATGATGGGCCGAATATTGCACATTTGCAAAACGCTCACCCCCAGTCACAGATCTGGGTTTAATCCATCGTTATTTTGCTCACCACGTCACCCCAGTTTAGACATGGCCATATGCAAATCAGTCTTGACCCTGTGCCTCATGGGAACAGTCCAGCCCGAACTGCCAAGCCATGTCTTCCCTGGACCGGAATCAAGCATCCTGGGACTGGTTTCTGGATATCAGCCGTCATCAGCCTGGATAGCTCGACTCCAGTGGCGTAGTGAGCACGGGACCCACGTCTGGGCATACCTTTCCCACATAGGGCGAACAGCAAAACAAACAAGATGATGGATGGAATGTTGCACATTGGCAAAACATTCACCCCAAATCACAGATCTGGGTTTAATCTATCATTATTTTGCTCACCACGCCACCCCAGTTTTGACATGGCCATATGCAAATCTGTCATGACCCTGTGCCTCATGAGACCAGTCCAGCCCGAACTGCCAAGCCATGTCTTCCCTGGACCGGAATCAAGCATCCTAGGACCGGTTTCTGGCTATCACCCGTATTCAGCCAGGAAAGCTTGACTTTAGTGGCGTAGTGAGCATGGGACCCACATCTGGGCATACCCTTCCCACATAGGGTGAACAGCAAAACACACAAGATGATGGACGGAATGTTGCACATTGGCAAAACATTCACCCCCAGTCACAGATCTGGTTTTAATCCATTGTTATTTTGCTCACCATGCCACCCCAGTTTAGACATGGCCATATGCAAATCAGTTTTGACCCTGTGCCTCATGGAAACAGTCCAGCCGAATTGCCAAGCCATGTCTTCCCTGGACTGAAATCAAGCATCCTAGGACCGGTTTCTGGCTATCAGCCGTCATCAGCCAGGATAGCTTGACTCCAGTGGCGTAGTGAGCAGAGGCTTCGCGTAAAGCTTCCCATGCCTCCGCTTTTAACACATTTCTTCTCTCTTTTAAGGCACTATTATATTCTTTACGGGCCTCTCTGATCTTGTCCTTGTTTTTATCTTCCAAATGCAGGGCAATCTTGAGGTTCCTATAAGCCCTGTGCAGTTGGAATCAAACCACCCATCTTTCCTCGGGTTCCCCTTCTTATTATTGATTTTACGTGTGAGAGCCTTCTTAATATGGTCTGGGATGACAATGACGCCGTTAATAATTTCCTTTCATGTGGAATTCTCATCCAGACAGGCCATGATCTTGTCATTGCATTCTGTTACAACCTTACTCAATAGTTTTTTGGGATCTATTTTATTCCAACGTAATGCATATCAATTTTGGCTAGACAGAGAGATGTCCCCCAATATGGGACTGAGGCTGGTAGCCCTCATTACTTCTTTTCTAGATAATAGGATACCTAGGCTCTGTGGGAAGTGATCGCTTATAGCAATCTTATGACTACGGAAGCTAGTAATTCTTGAACAGTGCCTGTTGGAAACCAGGATCAAATCTATTGTGGAAAATGACCCACAGCCATTACAAGTAGGACCGAAGATGACAGGGGAGCGAACATAGAGTATTAGAAAATCCTTAATCAAGTTGAAACACTATATAATTTAGGCTGTCACAATACCTTGAGTGGGCAAAATGAGGGAGGATCGTCTCCATATCATATATAATACCACAATTTCCGGTTTCTGAATGTTGACATAATCCAGAGTTGAAATCCCCTCCCCAAACCACCAGTAAGTCCTTATGTACAGATTCCTGTAACATTTGGAGATGGAAATATATGGCTTTAATAATCCTCTCCTTTTGGTCTTGGGGAACGTTATTATAGTAGTTCACTAATATCACTGTACAGGTTTTATCCACAGGTAAAGTAATGATGTGATAAAAAGAATCCTCAACCACCATATCAATTTTACCAACATTTGCCAAGTTAGAAACATAGGTACATAAACCCCCTTTAGCTCTTCCATGCAATGAACCCATTGCTGGTGTATGTAAGGTTTTATATCCATTTATATGTATAGGCTCCACTGCCCATGTTTCCTGTAAACTAAAAACTACAAACTTCTGCACAAAATTGTTCCATACCAAATTCCATTGCCTTAGATTTTAAGCCGGCTACGCTCCAAAACTTGAAGTTACAGTTACCAATGTCAATATCAACTTCGTGGGAGTCTGGTATTTCCCCTCTGTTAGGTATCAAATGGTTATCCGCCGGTTTAGGGCATAATATTGGGGCAGCCACACTTAAAGGCAGAGAGGGAATAGATCCTTTGTCGTAAACGGTTGAGGTTGCCATTCCACAAGAAGTATGCACTGAGATTAAATTAGATATGTCACATTGCCCTTCGCAATCATATAAACCAAGTGTGCCTATTCCCCCAGTAGTATTCTCAGCCCTATGGGTCCTCACTTCATCATTCTCACTGCATATAACTAAAGCTACTATATCTATACTATTTACATGCTCTCTGCTCCTATAATTAGATTTAGCTATACTAATGCCAGGTCCATTCAGTCAGTCCACTTCTTCCAGGTTAGCTAGTGCATTGAAGCATATGTGGGTACGCCAACCCTTGAGTTCTGAATTGCCAGTGGGACCTTCCTGCTTTGGTTGCTATATTCATAATAACTGGGTTTGTAGAAAAATCCTACTGGGACAATATCAATATGTTGTGCTGAGATCAAACAGTTTCCATCCCTGTTCAGAATTACCTCGGTTAATTGCGGGGTTTTGAAGGTTAATATGACACAATCACCAGCCAGGTCCTTACTCCCCCTCCCTATCCAACTCACTCTTCTTGCCATTTTAAACTCTCAGAAGAGTCTATCGGTTAGGCCTATCCTGTTCCCGAGCCAGGATAATGATTTGTTTCTCAGGCTCTCACAGGTTTCGGCCATCCCCTGTCGCAGTCTGGGGATATTGGCTTGTATTACAGTATACAGGGTTGATGCCGGTGGTAAGTCTGTGTATGTACTCTGATTCTCGAACCCCGGGTCAGCCATAGATCTAATTTCTTTCATCACCATAAGCCCCGTCTCTTGATTAATGATAATCCCACTCTGGTAAGTTGGCTTGTGATGTATCCCCCTAACACTTTTACAAACTAGCAGATGATCACTAGCGAAAAAGGTATCTGACTGGGTACAGTGATTACTGTTTACTCTACTTGTGCTCTGGACGTCATTAGAATCCAATAAAATAAACTTGCATTTGTTTTTTCCATTGCCCCAACTCTTCCAATCAAATTATTTAAAGATTCCCTGAGAAAGCCATCTAGAGCATCCAATTTATTTTTCAGTTTTAATACTTCATTCTGCATTTGGGAATCATAGATGGCTAGCGCCTTCTCCCACCCGGTTGGTTTATTTGTTGCAGAAACCTTGCCCTTTTTTGGTGCTCTTTTCTGTATTGTACACAGGGTTACCATACCCTTTGTACAGGATTCCTTACTTAATTTAGTTGCAATGTCTGGATTCCTAGGGCGCTTTGAGGGTGGTTGAGGATCACTCTCAGGCTCGCTATCAAAGGTGAGATCAGAAACATTCACAACGCAACCATTACTTTTATCTATTCCGTTTTGCTTTTCAACCAATATCCTTTATCATTAACAGGTAGAGTAAGACCCTCAATAGAACTATTATTATCTGTATTCATTGCCTCTTCTACCGTTAAGATTTGCTTTTTTATCGCACCCATTGCGCCTGTCAGGTAATCCAATAATGTCAAGCAGGGTCCATCCCCATCTTTGCTCTGTTTCTTCTTATGAGGTATGGTAGATATAGTAGATGTTTTCCTCTTCCCCGTGATAACTCAGATTCCCAGATTCAGATTTGAGTTCCTTTTGGGGTGTCTATGAGTAAATATGATTCAGTATAAACCTCTTATTTGCCAATTACTAAAATAAGTTACAATGTTAATGTCTCTCAGAGGGCACCAGACAATATCTCCGGGGGAGTCCGTGACTGTTAATATACCATAGACCCGTGATACTGTCCTTCCGGTTGTTCTATTGCAAAAACGGGTGCAAGTAATGCCCTTGCACTTTTTATGAGTAGATTTAGGGACACACATGTGTATATGTATACAAGTCTCAGTAAAAGTCTGATCGATCCTCGCTAGATGTCAAATGTTTTAAAATGTTGTGCAGTGCTATATTCATGTGAGAGCAAACGTATTGAGCTACTTTCTGGCTCCGGTGGCCAATTCTACTAGCCAGAGGTTGCCTTGTCCCCCTGTCCCTTCGGCAATGCCTCATAAATCGCTGAGGCGCTCTCCTTTATTGCAGTGGGAGCTGGGCGCCCTGCCATGGTGCAATTAACCTGCATCCAGTGGGCCCTGACTGGTCTCTCACCCAATGTGATGTTGCAAATGTTTGTCGCCTTCAAGGGAGCCATTTCACCTTTTGGTTCCACTTGTTTTAATGCCGAAGGACGTTTTCACGCGTTTCAGCGTAGCTCCCTCTGTCCCCCGCGCAGTATCGCGTTCATTCGCCCAAAGAACACACGTGCGTAAATAGGCAAGAAGACGCTGCGGCGCACTCCTCCTAAACCGCACTGCACACACAGCAGCCCCGTTGGATTAGCAGGTCTCTCACCGCCACAGCCACAACCGCATCAAGGCCAGAACTGCCCAGCACTCCTCCGCCCCGCCAAGCACCGAACGCCAACACCGAACGCGGCCCTGGCTCAGGCACCTTCAGGGGGCTGTCGAATCAGCCTCTCCCATCGAGCGATGCTTGGTTCTTCGTGCTGGTTGAGGCAACACTTCAGAAGCACAGGATGTTTTCCGCGCTTTTCCGCCGCTCGGTGCAACGCAGTGGCTGTCGAACCCACGAGCATACGCTGCCAGTGGCTGAGGCGGGGACCGGGTGACAGAGGTACAAAATGCTCGTCTTCAGCACCCGGTGGTCAGCAGCTCCCCACTCCGACTTTGGCACGGCGTGTGATGTCAGCCTCTCTCTTTCTCGCTTGCTCTCTTTGTATTTCCATAGGTCTTCCGTTGTCTATCCTTTCAGTTTCTTTCAATCTATAAAAAAATGTTGATTTTTCCAAATTTCAATGTGAGAAAGTCCAAATGTTATTAAAATCATAAAGTAAATCGAGTATTCTTTTTTTGTTTTAATACTTGAAAGTAGACTGATACTAAACTAATATCGGAGAGAAAAATTAGACCACAATACTCATCCCAGGAGGCAACAGGGTTAAACTTCCAACAGAGGGACACAAATAAGTGCAATTAGTTAACAGTTCCACTATAAATATCTCAAAAGCCATCTTCTTATCTCTTCTATAAATCTGAGAGAAACAGAATAGTCTAAAGCCACTCGACATTGTAGACTGTAGGAAGAAACAACACACTCCGTAGAGGATAATGACTGAAATCCATCTTATGTTTTCGAGATTGTCTTCATGAAGTGTGGAAAGTCAGCCCAATTTACAACCGATGCCAAGGCTGCTGGCGCAAGACGCCTCTTAGTTCCCATTCTGAATAGCTACCAAATAAAGAGACGGGCGCTGGTAGCAGGATCATAAGAACAGAGTTTATTACTCATGAGGAGAGCCTGTCATTTCAGACACGAAACAAGGTGTCATCGGGAGGTGCTCTAACAAGTTCTCTGAGGCCTGGCCTCTTATACCCTGGTTTATGGCATATGACCTTTCTTTATTACAATCAAGACATTGTGAAGCAAGGAAAAAGACATCCCCGTAATCCTCGTGTCAATCCCACCCCACATATATCCACAATAGAGGCCCTTAACCTGCTGTTTAGAGGAGGGGGCAATCACGCAGCTGAGTGTTCCGCCGATTCTTAGGGTGTGTGCGCCTGATCGTACCCCAGGGGGTGGGAGGCCAGGATCAATAGTGGGTCCTTTGAAGAGGAGTGACTCCATACAATAAGGGGCAGTAAACAGTATCTCCCGGCTTAGGCGATGGCCTCGGACCTGTGTGGACAGTCAATCGCGGAGGGAGGGTTTACCAACAGAGGGGTTATTCATGAAAGGAAAGGAGGTGTTGGTCAGGCGCGGCCGTGACTCCCAAGGACAGAGTCGCACAGAGAGAGAGAGAGAGAGAGAGAGATCTTATGACCCGTGCATGAGAGAGCGGGGGCAGTCAGGCACAGCTGGGGGGTTATGTCAGCTGAGGCGAAGGATGCTTCTTCGAGAGAAAATGGGGGGGTTGCGTGGGTCAAGCAGGAGTGTTACTTTTCAGAGCAGGGTCGCGCAGAGGGAGAGGGTTTTATGGTCTATGCATGTGAGAAGGGGGGGGTGTTCAAATACACGCAGGAGGGAAGCCGGGGATTCCAATGAGCGGGCAAAAGGCCATGGTGCCTAAAATGGCTGTCATGTACATATGGGCATGGGCTTTTACTGGCGGAATGATGCAGTCAATGTTTCACGGTATTCATGGTGCCTACAGGGAGGGGAATGGAAAAAGGCAAATGAACGCCGCTTATGTACATTAATTTTTCTAATTTCCACAGTCGCCGCTTTTTACATAAGAAAGTTCATTTTCCTATTCTTCCTAATTGATGGGCGTACATATAAACATGTGTGGTTGATGAAATAACGTTTGTCAGTACTAGCAGATTGCATATAACCATGAGCAGTCGATGTGATTGGCAGAATGTAGTACATAGGAATTTACATTCGTTGGGTTACTACAAGCCTAGGATGCAGCATACTACACAGTATAAATGCTTCTGACTTTCTAAAAAAGAATGGCATCAATGTACAGCTCTAAAGGTGACCGGCAAACATTTTGAAAACAATACCAAGTGGTTGAGGGAGGAATTCAGTCCAATACATGATATCTTCGTCACAGTGTCTTTTTAACAGTGAGCCATCACTGGTAGGCTCTAGTCCGTATCTTTTCGTTGGCGCTGTTGAGCACCGGCGGTGGAGCTATAGGTCCAGCTCGGATCTATCCTTACGCGTTGCAGGGTGCGGTCAGTCCTCTGCTGTTAGACCACAGTCCTGTTCCCTAACCAATTCTTTAAGGGCGCCTTATACTCGGCACCTGTATTTCCTTTTTCCTTCTGTAGCAAACCCCATTTCCATCTGAATGCTGTTTCTTTCTTTCTGAGTCAAAAAGTCATGTGGGAAAAGAGGGGGTTTTGGATAGTCGAAGGAAGAGAGGGCGGAGTGGGATCAGATCTTTTCGGACACTTCCAAGGGACCAAGGGAGCAAAGGATAACGGGCAGGCAGGCCCATCAATCGGGCCCAAAAAGGGGGGCGAAGACTTCAGGCACACGTGGGTTAGCAGACTGAGGGCTTCAGGGCAGCCCGTCAACTTTTCATTTTCCACGTTTGAGATTGCTGTCTCGTCCCGTATCTTGTTGCTCTGCAGCTCCACCATTGGTCGAGGTCACATGTGTCTCAAGATCTGCAGCCAGGCTGTACGTCACGTCCGACCCTTCTCCTCCGGCGATCGTTTATCTTTGAATAGGTACAAAACAAGCTTTTAGAGAACTGGCAGGAGAAGACATTTATGCATGTGAATTCCTCCTTCAATCCTACACACTTGGGTGATATGTTCATCGGTCACAGTCAGAAGTCTATTACCATGAAGTGTATATGTCGGCATTCCTACTGGGTTAACGCCAAGTTTATTCATCGTCTATTCATGACACATATGGAGAGAAATCAGACTCCTATCAACTGCGCATTTCAGCAAACTCAACATTTCGGAACCTCCAGGGAGACTCGTCTTTCTATCCCGAGCCTTAACAGTCTTACGTTTCCCTTTAGAGCTGGCTAACTCTTTCGAGCAGAGCGGGGGTGCAATCATCGAAAGGCAGTGTTAAACAGGTTTTTCTCGAGGGGCGACAGTTGCTCATGGTCATCAGTTATACATCGGGGACAGCAGCTGGGGTCAATCAGGTGGGGCGGGGACGCTTCGGGCATTCGCGCTTGAGTGCAAAGGGGTGGGGCAATCTGGGCATTGGGGGTCAATCTGGACATTGGGGACCAATCTGGGCATTGGCGCTTGTATCTCTAACGAACTAAAAAATAGGGTGCCATTGACATATAGTTCCCCTATAAAAGGCCAGATTAGGGGACATTTAGTCGTCTTACCTGTCCTTTCTTTCTTAGTCAATTCGAGTTCATTCATTTTGCAGAAAGGAGAGGTAGTAATATGGCAAGTTACAATCGTTTTAGTTTCTGTCAATTTCGCTGAACACCTTCGCGTTCAATAAGTTTCCAATTAGACTGGTGCCAGCGGGGCACAATTTTACCACAAAAAAGGGAAGAGGGAACAGGGGGACTCTCGTAGAGAGTGAGAGTCGTCCGCAACCTAAACGAGCCATTCGGTACACGTATGACATGTAGAGAGAGAGAGAGAGAGAGAGAGAGAGAGAGACGTGTACGGTAATAGGTCATTTAGTGCGCTCACAACACAGAACAGCAGGGGTCAGGTAACAAAGAGACGCGAACAGAGGGGAGACATAAACCCATATATTACATACACACCAACTCAGACGAAGGAAGACAGTACATGTATTACGTACAAAGAGATTCACGACAAAACATAGAACAGTTATTGGCCAAAAAGATCTCTTTTTGCATGCTGCGTATCTTTAGTATCCTATTCATCTACGGGCTGAGCTCTTTTTACCTTTTCCTCCTTTTTCCTCTCGCTTGCTATCTTTGCGAGCGTTCTCGATTGCTAATACTTACACCTCGGTCAGCCGGTCAGAGATTAACCTGGTCGGGCTATTGCCCACGGTTGGATCTTAAACCACTTTTGAGTTTCTTCTTTTGGTGAGAAGTTCTCCAGGCTGAGGCAACGGAGGGTATTGATCAGGAGAACAGTCGGACAGCTTGGCTATATCTATAAGAGTGCGAGAAGGAGGTGGTACATTTTGAACATCAACAACATTCCTACTTTCCCAGACGGGTGGTGCCTAGGTAAATCCTACCCCGGAACTTTCCTTGTCCTTTCCCTATCTAGTTAAACGTCATAGTTGCACTATCTGGCGTTCAGGTTCGAGTCGAATTCCGTCACACAGTACTAACCCGTCAAGTTTCTAAGTCAGTCCATCCTCCCAGTCGCTACGTTCTAAGGAGGAACAGTCATATCTAAGTCTACGTCTTTCAAAACTCGTTAGCATAAGTACTATGCTCAGATCCCCTCCTTCCCCTTTCGTCGGTCGTTCGATCATCACTCCTCCATACTTCAACCGATGTTCCGACGTGACCTGCAGAAGGGAGGAGAAGAAGGGGGTGGGGGCAGCATTCAAAACACATCAACGTGCATAAATCCAAAAAAATGTTTTTACCTACCTCATACTCGACCTATCTCCACGGGGTTCATTCTCTATCATCTCGGCGTTTAAGCCCAGAGGGTCCAGTAGTGTTAGGTAAACAATCATCGATGGTCTGCGTATCTACATGAATCACTCGAGTGTGGCCTTTTAGGTCATGTGTAAGGGTGGTGGCCAGGTGGCATTTCCTCGGTATTGCTTAAGGGCATCTAAAACTTTTTCCTGCTATCTGTGGCATATAATGTAACTGCGTAAGTATTGGGCCTTTTTACCCTTCAACCTTAATAAAGCTGCTCATTTTTCGCTTATATTGGAGACAGTAGTAACACATTCGAAACTCATTAATGCAATCGCTACAATTATACTTTCTTTTTCAATAAACCTTTAATTAAAAAATGTTGGCGCACAAATACGGGCCTACAACCCAGTGGGCCGGCTACGGAGCAGACTGGAACTGTGCATAAGAGGAACGAAGTCGGTGGCCATTCATTTCATAAAGTGCAGCAGTGCAATAAAATCGTATTGAACTTTCTTAAGGGGCGAGTATAATGTGTGTCAAGAATTCAAGCTTTCAATAATATCATCTCAGTGTCCAGCTATTTACTTAATACCTAACGTATATCAATTCATTGTCCAAATGCTCAATCAGTGCCTATTTTATACCAATTCATTGCTTCCAACCCATAATTAGTACCCACCCTAAATCAGTTCACTGTCCCAACACATAAGCAATATCCATCTTATATCGCTTTCTTTTTCAAGCACATAATCAATATCCATCTTATCCACTTTCATTGTCCAAAAACTGCATACATATCTTGGAGCATCAAGGCTGAGCAATCAGGGTGCAACAAGGAGTTTGAAAGTTTCATTTTGTATCGGCGCCATTTTGGGCGAGGTCAGGCGGGTCCCAGTATAGTTAGAATGCCTCCACTGACTCGTGGTTGGACCAGAACCTCTTTTGGCAGTTCAAAAAAGTTTTCGCAATGGGGTAACAGACTAGCGATAGGAACCATCAGTCAAAAGTGGGGAGGGAGGCAACAATCTTTCCTACCGGGTCATTCTGGTGTTCCACCGGAACTGAACAAATCTGTATCTTGGCTGGATTTTAGTCATTTCCAAACTGAGGCTGGTGCCGGCAGGAATGCGCCGACGTCTTGTGGCTCCATCGGAGGACGGGGGTGGGGGGCGCCTCGTGGAGAGGTCGGCCCCCCCGGCTCTTTTAGAATCTTCAAGGTTGAGGAGCACAGGGCGTGTGCCCGTCCCAGGCAAGAAAACCAGCTTTTTGATATGGACCCTCTTCAAGCAGGAGCGTTGGGGTGTCGCTGGAAGCCTCCACCTGGAGGGAGGTGGGGGAGGCTCGTTCGCGCCGCCTCCCCCTTCCAGCGACCCCGCGCCGTTCTTCGGCTCCAGCACTTTGGTATGGCCGTGCCAGGCAATGAAGATGGGGGGGGGTCGGAGGCAGCAAGACATCCCCCCCCTTTTGTGGCGGGACTACCTGCAACTCTCAAGTGTTGCAGCTGAAGGGACTACCTGCAACTTTCCAGAGTTATCGCTGCGGAGCTACCTGCTTTGGCTCCGGTTTTGCTGACGGCCGGAGTTGGCGATAGAAAGGGGGGGGGGTCGGTGGCTGAGGCAAGACATCCCCCCCCCCCGTGGCCCGCAGGGCAGAAGGAAAGAAGGGAATGGGGAGACCATAACAACCTTCGGGCCGTCCGCCCCACAGTCTCCCCTTCCGATGGCGGCCAGCCGAGCCCTGCTCTGCACGCATCGAGGCCTCGCCTTCCGGATGGGTGTAACCGCGGACCTGTTGCACTTCGGGAGCTTCCGGAATGGGGGTAGGTATCTATTGATTTGTATCTATTTCATGTTACCGTTATTTGGGCGTGGCGGGTGGTGGGATAGACATGTTTGGAGCAGTGAGGGGCGGTGAAGCCTAATCTACCTCGTGTCTGCCTTGGTGTCAAGCTTGTCTTCCTTCGCCATTTTTATGTTTCTTATTGCAGGTTATTTCTAATGTTTCTTATTTTATTTTTAGCGAAGTTGATAACTCATCAGTGGCCTACTGATTTCGCTCGACTCTTTTTCTTGTATTTTTATGCCATAACCTATTATAAGCTATAGCGACCAGTCCACACTTAATGAACATGTCCTTATTAGGTGTGCCCTCCAGTGGAGCTGGATGGTTCATCTCTAATAAGTTGTCCGGGCTAAACAGGCTACCAATCAGTGGGGAGAAGATAGGCATGACAGATTACAAAGGGGACAAAAGTCTGCACTACCTATCTTATCACGGCGGGCAAAGACTAGACAGAATATTTGTATTCTTCGTTGTTTGCAGGCGGTGAATACCTCAAGAGAACCAATATCGAACAATCAATGTTCGGTCAATCAAACAATCAGTGGGGAGAAAAAGTAGGTACGACGTGTTAAAGGTTTGCGTTACCTACCTTTTCGCTACCTGCAAAGAGAGACCTTGTTCTTCCCTGTTTGCAGACAGAGAATCTCCAGACAATAATCCACGAACAACAGTTCGGGAAACAGTGGGGGAGGAAGATAGGCACGACGGATTACAACGGGGACAAAAGTCTGCGTTACCTATCCTTCACTGCTTGCAAAGGGAGAGCCTGTTGTTTCTCCGTTTGCAGACGGTGAATCTCCAGAGGAATCAACAAAAGAGTAATACTAGTATTATCCAAATCAAATAATCATTTCACAATTTGTCGCATTTACGCGACCTTACCCGGACCGGACCGTGTGGCAGTTCTTCGCCTTCCTCCTTCCAGCGCCCGATCATTCTCTTACTCCATGATTTTACCGCAGCAGTCCTGTGGGATCCCAGTCAGGACAATGGGTCACTCAAGAGAGGTCCGTTCGGAATCAGTGAAGTTCATTCAATCAGCAGCCGGACGAGGGTCCTCTCAAGGCAGGTATACTCCGATCGTTTAGATGTTCACCCCATCGTCTGGACCTCTCTTACCGGACCTTATGTCGCTGATGGGCCCCGCGTTTGGGACGCCAATTGTGGAAAGTCAGCCCAATTTACAACCGATGCCCAGGCTGCTGGCGCAAGACGCCTCTTAGTTCCCATTCTGAATAGCTACCAAATAAAGAGACGGGCGCTGGTAGCAGGATCATAAGAACAGAGTTTATTACTCATGAGGAGAGCCTGTCATTTCAGACACGAAACAAGGTGTCATCGGGAGGTGCTCTAACAAGTTCTCCGAGGCCTGGCCTCTTATACCCTGGTTTATGGCATATGACCTTTCTTTATTACAATCAAGACATTGTGAAGCAAGGAAAAAGACATCCCCGTAATCCTCGTGTCAATCCCACCCCACATATATCCACAATAGAGGACCTTAACCTGCTGATAACAGGGGGGGGCAATCACGCAGCTGAGTGTTCCGACGATTCTTAGGGTGTGTGCGCCTGATCGTACCCCAGGGGGTGGGGAGGCCAGGATCAATAGTGGGTCCTTTGAAGAGGAGTGACTCCATACAATAAGGGGCAGTAAACAGTATCTCCCGGCTTAGGCGATGGCCTCGGACCTGTGTGGACAGTCAATCGCGGAGGGAGGGTTTACCAACAGAGGGGTTATTCATGAAAGGAAAGGAGGTGTTGGTCAGGCGCGGCTGTGACTCCCAAGGACAGAGTCGCACAGAGAGAGAGAGAGAGAGAGAGAGAGATCTTATGACCCGTGCATGAGAGAGCGGGGGCAGTCAGGCACAGCTGGGGGGTTATGTCAGCTGAGGCGAAGGATGCTTCTTCGAGAGAAAATGGGGGGGTTGCGTGGGTCAAGCAGGAGTGTTACTTTTCAGAGCAGGGTCGCGCAGAGGGAGAGGGTTTTATGGTCTATGCATGTGAGAAGGGGGGGTGTTCAAATACGCGCAGGAGGGAAGCCGGGGATTCCAATGAGCGGGCAAAAGGCCATGGTGCCTAAAATGGCTGTCATGTACATATGGGCACGGGCTTTTACTGGCGGAATGATGCGGTCAATGTTTCACGGTATTCATGATGCCTACAGGGAGGGGAATGGAAAAAGGCAAATGAACGCTGCTAATGTACATAAATTTTTCTAATTTCCACAGAAGGCTCAATGCTATTGGAAAGAAGTCATTAGAAAGAAAGACAATTCTGCTAATTAGAAAATCACTAGGAGGATATGAGAATGTTTACTGTAAAATTTAAAATGTTTAAGTGGATAGGTTGTTTCTTGAGCAACATTGAGTGAATATCAAAGGCGGTGCTATACTACTTCATATTACTATGCGTCCATGTCTTTAATAAAAAATTAGCACTTTCTTAAATTTAAACTTTGAATATTCCCTTGACAAGACCGGAGGTTCTGATTATGCATGTTCAAATCCCATTATTAAGCACTTCAGATGCATCACGATTAGGTTTGTGATAAAAAAGTCTTTAAGGTAAAAAATTAGCATCAGTCAGCATCTTTTAAGAGGTTAGGCTTCAGACAGAAGGGCTTCTGTAGCTCTGGCACCTTTGAAAGAGTGTGCCCTGAAACAAGGAATATTAATCCCCACTGAGCCCAAGACCCAAAAAGCCATATGGGTAGAGTGGTAGAAGAAACAGGTAAAGTGAGTTTTCGAAAGGATATGAGTGGATGGGAAGCTGAAAATCCTAAAGAAATCTTCCACAGTTTATTCTCCGTTAGACAAAGTAAAACACAGTGTTTTGGATGTCCTGGGAAATTAAGATATTCCACAGAAGACAATATGGTCTTAATTCTCCTGGAAATAAATATTAAATTTCCATAAGGTGTAAATTGTTTAGCAGAGACTTCCAGGAACCTGACATCAGGAATTCTTTTGAAAGAGATCAAACAAAACCGCTTTCTTGATTTGTCAGACAGTGCCATTAAAGAAAGATTTTTGTTATTCGATTATGACTCACTATTTTATTTGTTAGCGGAAGAAACTATGTCTAGCCTTATTTCTCTGGGAAGTTTGAGTTGTAATGGATGTTTAATTACTGGTTTACCATTAACAAACCTAAATTGTAGGGAAATTGCTGATTGCTTTGTAATACTTACCTTTACAAACTAGACAGGCTATGGAATGTGACACTTGTGATTCGCTGATAGGAGATTGACATTTGATTCAAGTGTACATGTTGATGTATATATTTTGTGCGGCCAGACATTGTCCATAATGGAGACGGATATTGTTAAGAGTCCCAGACAAGATAAAGTTGTCCCAAAGCTTTCCAACCCATAAGATGAAGAAGGGCTGAAGCCAATAGGTGATGAAATTGGTTCCAACAGTAGGTCAAAAGATAATTTTAAGATGGAAGAAAAACTAATAAATCTATTGACATTGATAGGCGATCTGGGAACAAAACTTGAAAACTCCAGAAGGGTGTCATTATAAGTGCATAACTTTTTTGTCAGGTAACTGGATATCATGAGAAAGGGGGAAAAAGCATGATACAGACAATGGATTCAAATGTGGAGAAATGCATCCCAGGATAGACCCTCCAGATCTGACTTCCAGCTAAAGAATTTGGGGAGTCAACCATTAAGGAGTGAACTGATCTAAAGAAAACATGCCCTAAAGAGACTGGAGTGCTTGAAATACTAGAATGTGAAGTTTCCAATCGCCCTAAAAGATGATTGGACTGCCAATCCAAAACTAAATTTTTGCATCTGGAAGATATTCTGCGCTTACTGATACATGATTATCGGTGCAGAATTTCCAAAACTGTTTTGCTATTGCTGAGATATTTAGTACCACCTAGGTGGTTAATATAGCATACTGCTGTAAGATTGTCCATTTCTAGGAGAACTGCCCAGCGAGTGCAGTCTTTTTTGTGAATGAATTAATTCTAGAGCAGCTGGTAGCTTTGAACAGTTGATGTCCATGAATGACTCTTTAGGATACTAACACCTACAATTTGATAACTGGCTGCAATGACCTCCCCAGACTAAGATACTTGCATTTGATTCCAACAGAAAGTCTTGAAAATCGTCTTGCCATTCCAGACTTGTATGGAGTTCAACCAAAGGTTGCTTCTTCTTTGTCTCTTGGTCCAGAGGTAGCAGGACTGAATAACTTGTTTATGTGATTGATTCTTTTTGTCTCAGAAGAGCTTGATTGTGAATATTTCTCAAGATCTCTTGAATAGATAATGATATCAAAAACACATGTCTGGTGAGGTGTTTAAAAAAGCTAAGAAAGAGGTATGAATTGAAGGAGTTCTTTCAGTATCAGTTGAAATCTGATTGAAGCAGATAATGAGTTTATGTAACAATATACACCCTGAGATCCCGAAAGCCTATGGACTGGACAGATTCAAACAAAATGTCTTTGACTTATAACAAACCCTAGATTCTCCGATATTAACATGGAAGTTTGAAGATGGAAAGAAGGACCTGGCTTTCCTGGTCAAGTAAGAGAATTTTGTACAAGTAAAATATTATTCTGATGCCTTTGGTTCTGAAGGGCACTGGAATGAGGGTTCACTGGCGTGAGAAGCTTGGTAACACACCAAGGGGTAGATGAAAGGCCAAAAGAAAGAGCTTTAAGTTGAAAGACTTTATCCTTTCAAAAGAAGTGCAGGAAATGTCTATGTCATTGGAAGATTTGGAGAGAAGGTCAGAATATTTGGGGTCCAAACAAATCATCCAATCTCTAGGTTGTAATCCTTTTGATAGAGATAAGTCTCCTTTTTTAAATGGCGATAGACTACAAAAGAATTAAAGAATTGAAGATGTATGATCTGGCATAGTTTCTTGTTTTTCTTTTTTACAAGACAGATATTACTAATAAAACTGCGTGGATGAAGGACCACTTTTTACACTGCTACTTTGTCAATGGATCCTGAACTTCTGAGTCTATGAGGAGTTTAGCTTAACAAGAGAGATGAAAATAAAGTTTTAATACATTCTGCAAACAATTCTATTTAAAAACCCTGCACTGTTTGGACTGCTCAGGCATCCTGAGAAATGTGAGGCAAGTGCAACAAAGCATAACTTTCCTCCTGATTATAATGAGGACCGCTAGTTTGACACTAAGGGGCCCATTAGGATCTCTGGTGGATCGCCACCAGGCACATGGTGGTGGCGACTTGCCCAAGATCCTACCCTACCCGCCACCCATTTCCCCCCGCCATATTACTATGGTGGGGGGGGGGGGACCACGGCGGATGGAAAGGCCATCAGCTGCTTTTCCGCCTGGTCGACAAGTCGACCGGGCCGATAAGAGTTTAATATGGTGGTGGTGTCTGTTAGACACCGCCAGCCAAATTACTATGGGGGCGGTAACATGCCTTTCTGTGGCGGCATTGCCTCCACAGAAAGGCATGCGGAAATTGCTTGCGGGGGCCTATTGCGGGCACCCAGGGACTCTGGTGTGTGCACGTGGCAGTTCCATGCACAACATGGCAGGCACCGCGCGGTGCTGGCCAATGTTGTGCATGGAAGTGCACGACATGCCTTCCTGGCATTGTGGCCGGCGATGCTGCGTGCACCGCCCCCCACAATGTCATGAATGCAGGATGGGCCCACCACTGTGGAGGACGCATCCTAATGGCCCCCAAGGGACCCCCGCCCTTATGGCGGGTTGTCCCATTTCATGATAGGATTTGTCCGCCCGCCATCCTAATGACCCCCTAAACGTTGACAACCATAGTCCTTGATTGTCCTCTGAAGCTGTTCTGTTTAAAGGCTTTTTTCCCTACTGGAAGTTTTCTCTTGCATGAAAGAAGTTGAACTGAAACCTGTTGTCAAAGCAACAAGAGTGATCATATGGACCCTGCCCATGTCGGTCAGGGCAACATCCTGAGTGCAAAAAATCTTTTTAAGTGAAAGTTGGGCATTGTTAATTGAAGTAAGCGTAATCACATATTTGTAAAGTTCACCAAACATGAAGCCC
This sequence comes from Lissotriton vulgaris, assembly GCF_964263255.1. Classification (NCBI taxonomy): domain Eukaryota; kingdom Metazoa; phylum Chordata; class Amphibia; order Caudata; family Salamandridae; genus Lissotriton; species Lissotriton vulgaris. Next base: position 306,734,074 of record NC_141696.1, read on the forward strand.
TTTGCCTTCTGTGCTGCCTAATAGGAAACTACCTCTATAATTTAGAGTCTATTTCGCAGTTTTAACATTCTCCTGGAGACATAACCCTTTGTATCCATTCAGAATATTCCTTTGGGTCTGTGCTGGACTGGTTGCCTCTAACCACCCCAAGCTATATTTAATAGGACGACCAACAATAAGAACACCAAAAAAGGAGCAACACAGGTAGCTGACCTGGTGTAACTCTAATGAAAGCAATAGCAAAAACAAATACATATATTGGCAATGTCGTCTAAACAGTAGCAAAACAGTTGCATATATATCTTGCAATGCTGGCTCAAGGCCTTCAAGCTAATCTCAGATTTCTTTGAGTCAGTATAACCTCAATGGTATTTCCCCCGCAACACCCATTGATTTTGACGTTGCCCCATATTTACAAGGGTGGTGTAAATATGGGGAAACAGCAAAATTAAGACCAGGGAAAACCGGGTCTTATCCTGGCGCAATGAGAAGAAAGTTTTAATGTCTCCATGTTTTTGCTGTTTCCATGTTTGCTGCATTGTGCAGCACACATGAAAACAGAAAAATGCCATTGATTGTTTATGTCAAGGAAGGTGTCCCTTCCTGCACATAATCAATCATTTAAAAAAATTATGTTTCGCAACTTCTATGTGAGGTGCATTAAGCAGCACACATAGAAGTTACAAAATGCCATTTAAAGATTGTTTATGTGCAGGAAGAGACACCTTCCTGCATATAAAGAATCTTTTCCTGCAACGCAGACACCCTTGCATTATGAACAGCTAAATATTAGTGCCAGTGCAGGGGAGAACACAGGGCAGAGGAAGCGTGAAGCCTAGGAGGCTAATGCTGTGCTCCTCCACTTTTATTGTTATTATGCCCCAATGTTTTCTGCAAACTACTCCCTATTCAATGCACAAAGTCCATAGTAACATTTGCTTCTTTTTCACTTTCAGCCATGTCAACAATCCTTATGTGCATCCTGTGATGTTGAAAATGTGATATTAGCAAGATAGACAAGTGTTATTAATACTAGGGGTGGACGGTAAACTCCACTTCACCAGTGGAGTCTGCAGAGTTTTGTCGCTCCGTGCTCCACTTGGAGTCTGACCAAAACCTTTTCCCACCGCCGATGAAGTGAAGTTTATTTTATTACTGGCACCCACTCCTAATATTTACTTGATCTTAATTGTTTTTATCCTTCTTCCTGTTACATTCTGCCTTTCTCTTTACCCTTCTTCGCTTTCCTTCTTACCCTTGAGTCGGGCCTAGGAGCGAATCTTGCTGGCAGGCTGCTCATGGAGCAGCACCGGGCATGGCTGCCACCAGCCTCCATCAGCTGTGGACATTTTCCCTCGTTGTGAGAGGCTTAGCTCCTGGCTACAGCTGGCTCGGTGTGGGCCATTATTTTCACATACCTGTCTAGCTGAAGGCTTAAACTTGATGGTGAACTCCGCTCCATTTGTGGAGTTTCCTGCGTTTTCCACATCCCCTGCTCCGCGGAGCATGTGTAGTTCCCAAAAACTCTGCTCTGTGTAGTGGAGTTTTTTCCTCACTCTTGCTCATCAATGTTAAGTTGGCTAGCACAAGTGAGGAACATCCACCTCCCGGCAAGATTTTTCCTCGCACACCAAGGTATAGTTTGCAAGCTAGGAAAATCAACCTCCTAGCGGGATTTCTCAGCGCGGGAGGACAGATTTCTCACTGCAAATGGTCATGGCAGGTTGCGACCACTCATGTTGAGAAAACTTTTGTTTCGCATTGAGAAAGGTGCTACTCGAGTAGAAAATCTCAAGCAGCAGAAAGGAAGCTGCGCCCTCATGCACTGTGCATGTTGCAGTTTGCGATAATTTTACAGCGCGGGACAAACACCTGGCATTCAAAATCACTGCAAACTTCCAGACCCTTAATGCACTCCACCGCTCCCAAAACTCAGCGTAGTCTGGCAGAGCTTCTTTGTCACTTTGCCGAGTTCCACATAGTCTAACTATAGTAACTTTGCCCAGACATACTGAAGGCATGATGCTGTCACTTTCCGGCTCCAGGAGCCTGCTGCTCTGCCTCTTACCCGGATCACTGACATAATATTGACTACATGAATATCCCCATACACAAATATCAATACAAAAATATTGATATCGAAAATATCGACATCCTATCTTTAAAATGTAAAATACAAAAGTACCGGAAAGAGAATATAGATGTTAAAAATATCGATGTACAAATTATCAATTTTTTTATATATAAAAAATAATGTTAAATACATTAAATATTAAAATGAACTTAAAAGATTATTTAGATATAACGGTATAAATACATTTAATTGAAAACATTTAAACGTACATATATATATATAAAATGTAATATATAAATGTATATTTACTGCAAAACAATTAATAAAGTAATAACTTTAATTTCTTTGAAAATGTTACAAATATATAAAAATGTGCAAATATATATATATATATATTCAATGAAAAAACCATAGGTTATAGTCCATATATAGTTAGGAATTAGCATTTACAAAACCTTATTTTACTCGCATAAAACCATTAAAATTCCATATATAGTTAGAAGCGCTAACTATATATCGCGCACCCGCAATCCACTGCTGATGATGTCACATATTACATCATTCATGACATGGTCAGTGACATCACTGATGACATCACTGATGACATCTCAAATGACATCACTGATGACATCACTGATGACAACATCCAGTGATTGTATGTGTCTGAAAAGTTTAAATATGTTTTACATATTGAAGAATGAGTGGATGTATAAGTGTCTGGATGAAGAATTTAGTAGGTGCATGACTGACTGTATGAAAGAGTGATTAAATGTGTCTCACTGAGTGCATGGGTTAGTGACTAAACTGTCTTAATTTGTGCATCAGTATGTTTGTTGTTGTGTAAGCTGCTGCATGTGTTGATCAGTAGCTATAAGAGTGGCCATATGGGTTATTGATTGGTTGCCCAAGTATTTGAATGGGAGGCTGAGTGTGTGTGTGGGTGGCTGGGAGGTGCGTGACTCTGTGCATAGATGTGTAAGCAGTTGATTCACTAGGAGTATGAGTTCAAGAGTGCATGTGGAAACAGCTATATGGGCGGTTGACTGTGCATGGGTGTGTTGGTGAGTGAATGGATTTCTCATTGCTACATGTGCAAGTAAGTACGTATGTAAAACACAATACATGTGAGAGTTGACATATATAAATAACTGAACATAAGAGCCAGTGAATGTGTGAGTGGCTGTATCGATCACTGTGAGCTTGTATCAGGGATTATATAAGAGAGTAAATATGTGTTATTATATGTTTGAATAAGTAAGATGTGTATAACTGTATAGTTGAGGAAATGGAGGTGTGATTGATTCTTTGCATGACTGACTAGGTGTGTGAGTAACTCCATGGATGAGTGACAGTCTGTGAGTGTCTGTTTATACTGAGTGTATGTAAGGTTATATTAGAGTCTGAAGAGGTTCATTGTATTATCACATGAGTGATGTGATCAGTGATGACAAATGAGATGTCATCAGTGATGTCATTTGAGTTGTCATCAGTGATGTCATCAGTGATGTCATTTGAGATGTCATCAGTGATGTCATTTGAGTTGTCATCAGTGATGTCATCAGTGATGTCATTTGAGATGTCATCAGTGATGTCATCAGTGATGTCACTGACCATGTCATGAATGATGTAATATGTGACATCATCAGCAGTGGATTGCGGGTGCGCGATATATAGTTAGCACTTCTAACTATATATGGAATTTCAATGGTTTTATGCGAGTAAAATAAGGTTTTGTAAATGCTAATTCCTAACTATATATGGACTATAACCTATGGTTTTTTCATTGAATTTTCAAGGTTTTGTAAATGCAAATTCCTAACTATATATGGACTATAACCTATGGTTTTTTCTGTGAATTTCATTGGTTTTTTAATAGCAAATATGAAAAGCTTTAAAATGTCAAGTACGTGATAGATAAAAACATTTTCGTATTTATGCACGCTGATGTGCTTTGAACGCTGCACCCCCCCCCCTCCCCTCTTTTGTCTTAATAGTACTCTCTCTTTGCAGATACTGAAGGGTAGTTAACGCAGGCCTTTACCCCCGTTGTAATCCGTCGTGCCTGCTTGTCTCTCCATTTGATTGATTATTATCCAAGCATTTACTGTTTTTCAATTGATTCTCTTTGGTTCATTCTCTATTTACAAACAAGCACAAAGTCGCAATACTCTGTTTAGTCTTTGCAGATCGTGAAAAATCGTGTAAAAAAATAAAAGTAATCGAGCAAAATCAGTAGGCCACTAATTGGATCTCTTTTTGACCTCGCTAAAATAGAAATATTATAAACAACCCTTCATGAGAAATACGAAACTAGTGAGATGAACTGAGCTCCACACCATGAGGGCTGCAAGACAGCTCGGCTCCGTCACCCACCCCGCCCAAAATAACGACAAACCCTATGCAAATATTAAAAATATAGACAACACACCAGCAAAGAAACAGGGTAAAACATTTTATTAAATAACTATTTACATAACGTTGGTTTATAAGATGATGTCAGTAGTGGACCGATGTGTGAATAGGTCGGAAGCAGCACAAGGCGCCAAGATCCGGATGGAAAGTCCTGGATATTGGGTGCCATAGTTCAGAGTTCTGAGTTTGAGCCTTTTTCAATGCCTGTGCTTTGTTGTTTCCCCTCCATCAAAAACAAAAAAAATATATAAAACTGTGCAAAAATACAAAAAAAACAAAAAATGTTTACAAAAGCAGTGCTTGTAAGACTGTCTGAAGCTTATTTCCACCTACTGCAGCTTCACTATTCCAAAGTAAGTGAGGGTCGTTTGTGGACCTGACTGCATTTGAAAACAATGTTATATGGTACCTCCCTAAACCGCTTGACGGAGGCCCCCGAGGGGCGGTGTGATGACACGGACTCGGAGAAGACGCTTGGCTCCGACCCCCTCCCCAAGTCTTATAGCACTGGTGTAGCCTGAGATCGCCCCCGACATAGGCGGCCGGCTCCCGGGGTCCGGCGGAACTTTTTACCTTTTGATGACTCTTCTATTCTGGACTTTGTCCCACAATCCGTTTGACCTGAAGACACGCTGTAGTGGGGCGCCCCTTTACCGTTTTAGTTGCCATTCCGCCCGCTTTTGCTACACTGTGCCTCTTCCGCCATTCAGCTGTTTACCGCCCGCTCTTGCGACTACAGCGTCTCGCTCACCATGTAGTTAAGTTGCTCCCGCTCTTGCGGTGCAGCGATAGGCGGCTGCCACAGGACTCTCAAAATGGCGGACGGCTCTTCGGTTTTGGGCCTGGTCCACTAAAATGGCCCTGGGACACCTTGGAACTCGGACGCTTCCCTGATAAGGCTTGGGTCCCATTCTCGAAAAGCGTCCCCTCAGCCGTGAAGATTCTACAAAAGTCTTGGGGGCCTCCGACTCCCGCAGGCTTCTGGTGGGGAGCGGCTGCCATGATTGCTCGTGGAATGGCCACGACGGAGCTACGAGATGGTAGTGGTCTCATGCTGACGCCAGCTTTAGTCTGAAACATCCAGAAACACTATAGACTACCAATTCGATCAGTTCCGGTAGCGCCCCAACATGACCCGGAAGAGAAGAATTTGCCCTCCCCTCTTTGACTGATGGTTCTTGTTGCCTGTCCCCTCTGTTGTCATTTAACAGAACTTTTTGGACTGCTGAAAGGGGTTGTGTTCTGAACGCTGGTTGGTGGAGACATTTAGACTATATTCTTGACCTACGTTGTCGCGTAATGCGTTTTATGACACGCCGCGTTAGCGCACCCGGAAGTGATCCGAGGCGCGGCGCGCAGCGCGTAACGTAAGCATAACAGGTCATGTGACTTGTTAATAAAACTTTTCATTGGTTCATTTTACTTTTGTTAATTTAATGATGAAAAGCTTGGTCATATGACCTAAAAATTACGCTTTTTATTTTTTTCGAACATTATTTTTTTTTCAAACATATGTTATAATATTCCAGGCTAATGTACTTTCCCGGAAAATTTACAACTGTCCTGCAAGTAAAATATATTCCTTTTTCGAGAAAAAGGGCGTTTCTTCGTTCCATGACGGAGCCGTTGAGTAAGAGAGACTCGGCCTGCTGTCTTAGTCGCCGATACGCCTGATTATCAGATTCTTATCGATCACTTTATGTTGCAGAAATGAAAAACACAACTGCCCTTGACCATTTATCTTTACTGCGTTCCTACATATTATACCTTTTATCCGTCATGTAATTGGACTGCTTTATTTCACTTGCCTTTTACTGATTCGAAAACAGTGACTAAAAGTAAAAACTTTACCAATGTAAATACTACTACCGTGTTTTGTTTTAAAAACCTTTATTGTGAAAATATCAGTATACAAATACGGGCCTATAACCACGTGGGCCGGCCACGGAGCAAACTGAAATCGTATATGATGAGGAGACATTTACACTGTAGAGGAACGTAACGAGCGGGCCATTAGGTTGCAAAAACTAAGGTGTCTAACAGTTGCGGAATCGGTGGACGTACATTTTATAATTAAAATAAGACAGGGCCACTTACAATAACATTTTCTAGATATACATTTGCGGGCAAGGAGTTACGAGTCCCATTTATACCGGCGCCATTTTGGGCGAGGCCGGGCAGGTCCAAGATATAGTCAAAATGTCTTCACCAACAATCGGCCAGACCAGAACCCCTTTCGGCCCTTTATGCTACAAGATGGTGTCTTCCATTCAGAAAATATTGTTGGCAGCATTTTGAAAGGAAAGATAAACAGCCGTTCTCCTAGTGAGTCTCACATTGTTACATTTAGGAAGAATGTTGAAGAATAATATGTGGAAAATCTGAAGCCATTTTTCTACAAACTCTCAATCAGCCTAAGTCATGGGCGATCTTTGTCCACACCAGGGCAATAGTGAAGCTGCAGCAGGTGCAAAGGAGCTTCAGACAGTCTTACAAGCACTGCTTTTCTAAACATTTTTTTGTATTTTTGCACAGTTTTATATATTTTTTTTTGTTTTTGATGGAGGGGAAACAACAAAAAACAGGCATTGAAAAAAGCTCAACAGTGCAGGGCGCCTTGTGCTGCTTCCGACCTATTCACACATCGGTCCACTACTGACATCACCTCATAAGCCAACGGGGCACCCCACACTGACTTTCGGCGCAGCATTGTAGGATGGCCACACCAGTGCGGCAACTTGCTGGACACCACCTCGGTGCCATCCGGATCTCGGAGCGTTCGAGTCACTGTACCGCAAGAGTGACCGGAACTCAGCTGGTCACGCCGTCTTTCGGCGCAGCATTGTAGGATGGCCACACCAGTGCGGCAACTTGCTGGACACAACCTCGGTGCCATCCGGATCTCGGCGCGTTCGACTCACTGTACCGCAAGAGTGACCGGAACTCTGCTGGACCCGCCGTCTTTCGGCGCAGCATTGTAGGATGGCCACACCACTGCAGCAATTTGCTGGACACCACCTTGGGCAACAGTGAAACTGCAGCAGGTGCAAATAAGCTTCAGATAGTCTTACAAGCACAGCTCAGAAATCTCAACTATGGCACTCAATATCCAGGACTTGCCATTCGGATCTTGGCGCCTTGTGCTGGTTCCGACCTATTCACACATCGGTCCACTACTGACATCACCTCATAAGCCAACGGGGCACCCCACGCCGACTTTCGGCACAGCATTGTAGGATGGCCACACCAGTGCAGCAACTTGCTGGACACAACCTCGGTGCCATCCGGATCTCGGCGCGTTCGACTCACTGTACCGCAAGAGTGACCGGAACTCAGCTGGACACGCCGTCTTTCGGCGCAGCATTGTAGGATGGCCACACCAGTGCAGCAACTTGCTGGACACAACCTCGGTGCCATCCGGATCTCGGCGCGTTCGACTCACTGTACCGCAAGAGTGACCGGAACTCAGCTGGACACGCCGTCTTTCGGCGCAGCATTGTAGGATGGCCACACCAGTACGGCAATTTGCTTGACACCACCTCGGTGCCATCCGGATCTCAGCGCGTTGTGCTGCCTTCGGCCTATTCGCACATCGGTCCGCTACTGACGCCGCCTCACGTGCCAACGGATTTTCTACGGTTTTTGTAGCCCTATACCGCATAACAGGTCATGTGACTTCTTTATAAAACTTTTCATTGGTTCATTTTACTTTTGGTTTCCTAAAGATGGAAGGCTTGGTCATATGACCTAAAAATAACACTTTTCATTGGTTTAGAACATTTTTTTTTCCCAAACGATGAAAGCCCCACCTTGTTTCTGGATCATTCAGACTGAAGCTGGCGTCAGCATGAGAGCACCACCATCTCGTGGCTCCGTCGTGGTCATTCCGCGAGCAATCATGGCAGCCGCTCCCCACCGGAAGCCTGCGGGAGTCGGGGGCCCCCAAGACTTTTGTACAATCTTCACGGCTGAGGGGACGCTTTTCGAGAATGGAGCCCAAGCCCTAGCAGGCAAGCGTCCGAGTTCCAAAGTGTCCCAGGGCTATTTCAGTGGACCAGGCCCAAAACCGAGGAGCCGTCCGCCATTTTAAGAGCCATGTGGCAGCCGCCTATCGCTGCACTGCAAGAGTGGGAGCAACTCAACAACATGGTGAGCGAGACGCTGTAGCCGCAAGAGCGGGCGCAACTCAGCTAGATGGCCGCCACCTGGGGAGGCCCGTTCACGCCGCCTCCCCCACGCCCCCCCCGGGCCGACGCACGGCAATTTTCGGAGTAGCATTGTAGGATACCAAAACCAGTGCGGCAGTTTACTGGACATCACCTGGGTGCCTGTCGTACATGTTGTGTCAGCCATGTGACACTGGACACAGACCGCTACTGACGAGGCCTCCCCCCGCACCACCCGGGACGCCCCACGCTGTTTTTCTGTGCTGCATTGTAGGATCCCTAAACCAGTGCGGCACCCAGGCGACATCACCTGGGTGCTGTCCAGAACTCTGCACGTTGTGCTGCCTTGGGACTATTCGCACAACAGACCGCTACTGACGAGGCCTCCCCCCGCCTCACCCGGGACGCCCCACGCCAATTTTCGGAGCAGCATTGTAGGATCCCTAAACCAGTGCGGCACCCAGGCGACATCACCTGGGTGCCGTCCAGAACTCTGCACGTTGTGCTGCCTTGGGACTATTCGCACAAAAGACAGCTTCTAACCATTGTTGCTTTTTGTGTTGAGAAATGTTTAAATGTTTTTAGTTTTTGTTCCGTTCGTTAAAGTTAGTAGTTAATAAAGTTTTATAACCTTACTTTGTTGGAGTGTTATCTATTTTTTTAAAAACGGGTGAATGGGGCCTTGAATCGGGTTATTGTCATGTGTGGGCTTTGGAAGTGTGCTGCTGCAGGATCGGACATTTCAAACTCAAATGCACGTTCTTTTTCTTACCTTTCCGAAGCATGGAGCGCAATATGAGGCAGAGAAAGGGTGATGCACGTGTTGAACACTACCTGACCTGGCAAGTTGCTGGCAGTGCCCCCCCGCCCGCTCCTGAAAGAGGGCACACACACACCGCCGCCCGAGTACTTCACAAATCTTTAAAAGACCATGCGCTTGTTCATGAGGCTTAAATGGTTTATCACCTCTTCTAGAACCCCTGCATCGACCCTCTGACGTTTCATGGAAAAATTACCTTGTAACACAATACCAAGCCCTGTCAGCTGAAACCCCCAAGGAATCGTGGGGCATATTATCAAGGGGGTTTATCTCCGCTTTTTTGGCTTTAAAAGCCATGAAAGCGGAGATAAAATTATTTCCCTATTACCAAGCTGTCGCTAACACCAGTTAGTGACAGCTAAAAGGAGATAGCGACCATCTTGGGCCCCGCTTTGCATGTCAGTGATACTTATCACTAATGACATGCAAAGTGGCGTGCCAAGATGTTAGCGACTGGAAACAGTCCCTAACATCGCTACCTGCCCTGAGCAGTTCTTAGCCATGTTATCCAATGGGAGGTGGATAACATGGCTAAGAGCATTAGGTCGATAATACATGAATATCGCTGACTTTTCTGCGATAATAGCAAGGTTTATCTGCGATAAAAATCGCCGATGTGCGGCGATAATTTTTGTCTCTAAACAAGTTAGAGACAAAAATTATCGCTAGTTGTTCATAATATGCCCCCGGGTTTTTGCTTGCAGAAATCGGGAGGCGGGAGACTAGCACTGAAATCAGTACTCACACGCCTGAATCAGGAGGATTGGCATGTCTGAATTCTCTACAGCTGGGGCCATAAACTACATCCGCAGGGTTAGGTGATAGCCTGGGACCAGCCTGGCATCTAAAATGGCTGCCGTGCACGACAAAATTGTGGTATTCGAAAAAAGGCAAGATGGCGCAGCCGCTGGAAGAGATGTATCAACATATATCAGCCTCCTCAGCCACCCTCAGGAAACATAGGGGATTAGGATACGTCTCCCGCACCCCCTTATACCTAGTACTTTAATTAACGAAGCACAAAATGGCGAATTCCCGTTTCGCTACCAGTTTGCGGCCCAGTTCGCGGCCCGTGAAGCGCTTCTACCGTGAAAAATCATTTTTTTTTTATTTTCCCCACGGGACCCTTTAATAACTCCAACAACATTCCTAGGGGGTCAAGAGGGGGATACCTTGCCCCCTTTCATTAAATTCCCCCTTAGTTTTTCACCTTTTCTTCTCTCTCGATCCTACCGAGAGACAAGATGGCGGCCGCTCCGGACTGTCACGCAGCAAAAAAAAAAAAAGCTCACGCACAGCCGCTGGAAGAGATGTATCAACATATATCAGCCTCCTCAGCCACCCTCAGGAAACATAGGGGATTAGGATACGTCTCCCGCACCCACTTATAACTAGTAATTTAATTAACGAAGCACAAAATGGCGAATTCCCGTTTCGCTACCAGTTCGCGGCCGCGCTTCTACCGTGAAAAATCATTTTTTTTTTATTTTTCCCACGGGACCCTTTAATAACCCCAACAACATTCCTAGGGGGTCAAGAGGGGGATACCTTGCCCCCTTTCATTAAATTCCCCTTTCGTTTTCCACCTCTTCTTCTCTCTCGATCCTACCGAGAGACAAGATGGCGTCCGCTCCGGACTGTTTAGAATGTTGACAGACACCGGAGAGCCAATCAGCTTTCTGCGCGCAAAGTTCCGATAAGCGAAAAGTAAGCGGACCGGATCGCTGCCCAGAGCGCTGTTACAGATATATATCTTGGTTTGAACGTTAATTTCTCAAAAACTACTGGAGCACATATATTGAGACCTAGCAAAGGCACATCAGGCTAACAGTCCCTACAATTTTGCCAAGTTTCGTGCAAATCCATTCAGCCGTTCGAGCTAAAAGTGAGTCCAACCGCCCTATGGAAAAATGAATGGAAAAAACGCGTTTTGGGACCCCCCTTTTTTCTCAGCCCCCCCTTGACGAAACCCCCCTAAATTTTCAGGGGCTGCTCAGAATCAAAATGTGCCATTTTCCTGAAAATTTCAGCCGATTCCGTCCACAAACGCCAAAGTTATTAGACATAGAATTTTCAAAAGTCCCATAGAGAAAAAAATTCTAACTATATATACCTACTGGCGATAGCCAGTAGGTAATATATATATATATATATATACATATATGTATATATATATATATACATATATATATATATATATATATATATATATATATATATATATATATATATATATATATATATATATATATATATATATATATATATATATATATATATATATATATATATATATATATATGTATATATGTATATATATATATATATATATATATATATATTCACTGAAAAAACCATAGGTTTCACACCAGTTATAGTTAGGAATTAGCATTTAAAAAACCTATTACATTCACTGAAAAAAACATAGGTTTCACACCAGTTATAGTTAGCTGGAAATTTTACTGATATAAAACCATTGAAATTCCCACGTTATAGTTAGTCGGACTCACTATAACTTGCGCGTGCAATGCACTGCTGATGACATCACATATTACATCACTCATGACATGGTCAGTGACATCACTCATGACATCACTGATGACACCATCCAGTGAATGTGTGTCTTTCTGAAAAATAAATATGTTTTATATATGTATATGTTAAGGTCGATGGAAGAATAAATGTTTAAATAAGTGTCTAAATGTTTGTTTTTTTTTTTAAAAATTGATTGGTTAACTGGCTTGTTAAGTGTATCTTAGTGAATACATATATTAGCGAGTAATGTTTAAATATTTAAATATATGTATCAGTCTTTTACTTTGTGTATAAGTGGTTGCATGGGTTGGTGAGTAGCTACATGTGTGTGTATATGGGTTATTAGATGTTTTTTAGTATCAGTATGAGTGTCTGTATCGTTTGGTGGGGCTGTTACTTAGCACATAGATGCATCAATGACTGACTCACTGTTTGTATGTGTTTTGAAGACAGCATATGTGCAGGACTGTATGGGTGGATGATTGTGTATATGTGTGTGTTAGAGAGTGAATGCCTCTCTCACTAGTGTCTTTATGAGTAACTACATATGTTTTAATCTTGTATATATGAGCATTGATGTATATAAGTAAGTATATGTGAGAGTGAGAGATTGAAAGAGTTCCTGTTTAAATAAGTATGTGTTTCTATAAGTGATTGTTCAAGAGAGTAAGTATGTGTAAGTTTCCTTAGAAGTAATGTGCTAATGTGTGTATAGTTGTATATGCAAATAAATGGATGTTTATTAGTTTATTTGCATGTGTGAGTATATGTATGAGTAAGTTTTTGATGACTGTCGGTGTGTAACAGAATGAATAGGGGTATCACTATATATGATGAGTGAGTATATGTATGAGTGAATACATAAAACTGTTGGTGAATGTGTGAATTTGTATATAGATGGTGAAATTACTGAATTGGTTGTTGTAACTGGTATGGGTATATCCACTTTTTTGTTAATGTTAGTTTCTATTTTTGAATATGTGTTTCAAAGGTTACTTTACAGTGAAAGGAGGTCTGTCACTGTGTTACAAGGATAGTGTCATCAGTGATGTCATGAGTGATGTCACTGACCATGTCATGAGTGATGTAATATGTGATGTCATCAGCAGTGCATTGCACGCGCAAGTTATAGTGAGTCCGACTAACTATAACGTGGGAATTTCAATGGTTTTATATCAGTAACATTTCCAGCTAACTATAACTGGTGTGAAACCTATGGTTTTTTCAGTGAATTTAATAGGTTTTTTAAATGCTAATTCCTAACTATAACCGGTGTGAAACCTATGGTTTTTTCAGTGAATTTCATAGGTTTTTTAAAAGCTAATTCCTAAATATAACTGGTATGAAACCTATGTTTTTTTCAGTGAATTTCATAGGTTTTTTAAATGCTAATTCCTTTCTATATCGAGTTTCTAACCTTTTTTTTTTTTTACAATTTGCTGTTTTTTTTTAAGTATTCATTTTTTTTATATAATTTTTTTCTTTTGCGCTCTGGGTGCGCGCTCCGGGAAGCTTTCAGCTAAGCTCTCCGGTAAGCTTTCCAGTGAGCTCACCTGAAAGCGCACCCAGAGCGCTACTGTCGTTCGTGAAAAAAAATATGAATGAAAAGTTAATAATAATGCAAAACATTTCGTACCATACAAATAAAATCAGTTTTTTTTTATAAGGAAAATGATTCTGCATTTCTGTAAAAGTTTGATGACGTCACTTCGGCGCGCAACGTAAGTGCCCTCGGAAGCGCCTACGTTCGCGCCGCGTAAACGCACGCAGAAGCGCCTACGATCGCGCCACGTTTGCGCCCCGGAAGCGCCTACGATCGCGCCGCGTAAACGCACCCGGAAGTGCTCCGGAGCGCGCAGCGTAAGCGCGTCGGGTCATGTGACCCTAAATTAACACTTTTCATTGGTTGCTAACAGTTTTTTTTACAAAGAATGAAATCCCCACCCATTTCCTTCACTATTGCTTTGTACTTGGAGAGAGCAAGAGCTGTTCTGTGTACTATCTTCATCTCCTACTTTCCTGATCTACAACAATGGCTGCAAGAGAGTCATCCAGCAGTGATTCAGAGGCATTTTTAGATGAGGACCCTCCTAGGCAGAAGAAAAAAATCCATTTCATCTGGAAATTTTATAACCTCCCTGAAGGAGAAAAAAAAGTCAACGCTCCAAAAGTAACCTGCAAAATATGTGGTAGTACTTTATCCAGAGGCAATCCTCTGAAAAAATATAGTTTTGGAAATGCCAATTAAATCAGGCATGTCAAAAGAAGACACCCAAACAACTTTGCGAGGGAGAGTGTCAGAGACCTGGCACGGAAATTACCCACAGATGGCGGCAGCACCTCCACTGGTGGAGCAACACCTTCGGGACCATCCCGTAGAAGAATGGTCCCTAACATACAGCCAGAGTTTGCAGGCATCAAATTTCTGTGCACAGAGTGTGACGAACTGCTGAGTGTTGAACTCATTGCCCTAAAGAAACAGCAACACCGCTGCCCTGACAGTCCCTAAATTTTCACATTTTTTTGCTCCTGTTGAGCCGTTTTGGAATCCCTGTTTTTTGTTTTTCCCTTGACAAAAATCCAAAAAAATTATAAAATTGTTTTAAAAAGTCTAAAAAAAAATATAAAACAACAAAATCAAAAAAAAAAGTTCTTTTCAGAACTACCTCTAATTTATAAAAAAAATGCAATTTTGTTTGTGAAAAAAAATCTGTCATTTTTTATCTCCATGGTACGCTCCCCAGTAAGCTCTCCAGGACGCCCCCCGCGGAAATCGTTTTTTTTTAAAAAAATTTTTTACCCGCGGGACCCTTTTATGGCCCCCACATCAAAACTAGGGGGCCAGAGGGGGTCTACTCTTCCCCCTTATGGTCATTTGCCCCTTTTTTTTTAAACCCCTTGTGTCTCGATTTTACCGAAACACAAGATGGCGGCCGCTCCAGACTGTTTAGAATGTTTACAGACACCCAAGAGCCAATCAGCTTTCTGCGCGCAAGTCGCGTGTCGCGCCTGGAGCGCTCTCCGGTGCGCGCACCGGAGAGCGCCTATAGATATATATATATTTTTTTAACCTAAATTACTCAAAATTAACTGGAGCACATATCTTGAGACATAGCAAAGGCACATCGGGCTACCAGTCCCTACAATTTTGCCAAGTTTGCTGTATATCCATTCAGCCGTTCGAGCTAAAAGTGAAATCGACCGCCCTATGGAAATTAACATGAGCGTTTTGGGACCCCCCTTTTAACTCGGCCCCCGCTTGACGTATCCCCCCCAAACTTTCAAGGAAGAACCGGAGCTCGACGAGGCCATTTTCAGGAAATTTTCAGGCAGATTCGTCAACCGGTGCCAAAGTTATTCCAAATAGAATTTTGAGATTTAACATTGAAAAAAATCCTAACTATAACTACCTACTGGCGACCGCCAGTAGGTAATATATATATATATATATATATATATATATATATATATATATATATATATATATATATATATATATATATATATATATATATATATATATATATATATATATATATACCTATAGCATAACATTTAATAACAAAACATTATATTATAAATTAAATTATTAAAATATTGAATCATTTTTAAACTTACATTTTGCACTCCATTGAATGCGACAGTAGAAAAAGTATTGAATAGCGTAGAGGTAAAAATTACTATTCCCACTCCAGTTAGTGCAACAGTAGGGAAAGTGTTGGATAGTGGAGGGGTTCAATTTACTATTCCGACACCAAAGTGAGCAATAGTAAGGAAAGTGTTGGTAGGGGAGGAGTAACATTTATTATTCCCATTCCAGTGAGTGCAATAGTAGGGGAAGTGTTGGATAGCACTGGGGTACAAATTACTATTCCCACTCCAGTGAGTGCAACAGTAGAGAAAGTGTTGGATAGCAGAAGGTTGAATTTAATATTCCCAACAAAGTCAATTCAAAATAAATAAGAAACAAAATATCAACTGCAATACAAAAGTTGTTAATAACACAAAAATAAAAATTATATAAAAATATAAAAAATTACAAAACATAGAAACATATGTTAAAAAAAATCAGAAATTACCTAAATAAGATTGAGGGTATGGGATGGGAGACAGACTATATATTGATGGTGATGGACATCACCGGTCTTTATACTAACATTGACCACCAGCATGGTTTAACTGCCGTTAAACACTATCTAGACAAACGCCAGTTGCGTTTTGCACAGCACAACATTATGATCCTCGACTTTGTAAAGTACTGCCTAAATCAGAATATATTCCTGTTCGAAGAACAGCTTTACAGGCAAACCTCTGGGACGGCGATGGGCACCTGCTTCCCTCCCAGCTATGTGAATCTATTCGTTGGCTGGTGGGAGGAGCAGGAGCCCAGGAGCTGGAAGGTGGGGCAAGAGAGTGGCAGGGTGGTACAATGGTACCGCTACATATATGATTAATTCATCGTGTGGCAGGGTACAGCCAGAACTGCGGAAAAATACATCGAGAACCTAAATAATCCTAAATAATAACTGCTACAATCTTCACCTTTCGGGAACAATTAGTTGGGTGGCAGTCGACTATTTGGACCTGAAGGTCTACATTGATCAGTGTCAGGTGCACACCTCGCTTAATAGAAAGGAGACTGCAGGAAACTCCATTCTTTTTGCCAAGAGCAGCCACCCACCAAAACTCATCAGGAGCATCCCCTATGGGGAACTCCTGAGACTCCGTAGAAACAGCACACAGGACCGGGAGTTTGAGGCCGCAGCCACGAAGTGCCTGGCGCGCTTCCGTCTCAGAGGATATAATGACACTTTATTGCAGAACACACTGAGACGAGTGACAAAAATCCCCAGAGTAGTACTGCTCAAAGAAAAAGAAAAATCAGCTAGTACTAATACTATTGAAGAAGGGAAGTTCATGATGGTTACTCCCTACTCCTCGGGAGCAAAGCACCTTAGGGCCATGATGCGAAAAAACTGGCACATTTTGCGCACAGATAGTGTATTGAGGGAGGATTTGCCTCTGTATTCTCTGGTGACCTTCAGCAAAGGTAGATCACTAGGGGATATGCTCGTACGAAGTCATTTGGAAAGACCGACTGTCAATCCCAATACATTGAAGGAAATGAGTGGGTTCCACCCGTGCGACAGCTGTAAAGCTTGCGCGGCTAGCAAGAGAGTTCTCCATTATGTCAACCAGGATACAGGAAGATCAATGAAAATACAGAAGTTTATTACATGCAGCACTGTGTTTGCAGTATATTGCTTGGTGTGCCCGTGTGGCCACCACTACATTGGGAGCACCATCAACAATTAAAAATGAGGGTGTTGGAACACCTTCAGGCTATTGACAAGGTAGATCCCTCTTACCCCGTAGCCCAGCATTTTGCGGAGTTTCACAATAAAGATCGCAATAAACTGCAGTATTTTGGATTGGACACTATACCTACTAAAGTTAGAGGTGGTGATAGGTTGAGACGACTCAGACGGCTGGAGTCAAGATATATCATTGATTTAGCAACTAAACATCCTGGGGGTCTGAACAGTGGGGAGGAAATGACTGTCCACGTAGGTAAATGAATTACAAACAGGAGACACAAGGGTAAGGCTGCTCATAGTATTGGTTGACTCTGTATAGTGAACTCATGACGGGGTGTATGGGATGTTTTCATGATGATTCTTTGTATTTTTGTAACTTTGTGTAATTCTCACACACATCGCTTTTCCATTACAAGCATATATATGTATATTTGGAAATTACTTCCATTTCTTTCTTCCTCTTTTCCCTTCCTTTCATCCATTTTTGTGTGGGATGGTTACATTGGGCTACGAATTAACCCTGCTGATATATGGAAGATATATGCAATTTGATGACCACTTTTTGTAAATTTGGTGTAATTTGAGATGTACTAGCTTTTTTAACATGTCTCGCTGACCTTTACACTTGCCTTGAAGAGGGGTAGATTGACTGTTATGGGACCCATGCCGATCCACGGCTCGATTTTGTTATAATTTGTAAAAATATCAACTCAAGCCCGTAATTTTCTTGTATTTGAACCGATTCATGGTATTATTGTCTCACAGGATGTGTGTATATATATATATACATTATATGTATTTGACTTAACCTTTGACAAGATGGCGTCGATATTCGACACTTGGGGTAGTCCCTTGTCTATGTTTACTCCTGCCATGGGGCTTTAAGTGGGGTCATGTGTCAAGTGTCATCGACACTGACGAAGGCTTACGCCGAAACGCGTTTATTTGCCTTTCATTAAAGATCGCTTTTGAATTTGCCGCCCCCGGAGTGCTGTTGTCCTTTTTGGAAGCAAGAGGATTTGTGAGCGCTATATATATATATATATATATATACATATATATATATATATATATATATATATATATATATATATATATATATATATATATATATATATATATACGCATACACCTATAACATAACATTTAATAACAAAACAATATATTATAAATTAAATTATTAAAATATTGAATCATTTTTAAACTTACATTTTGCAATCCATTGAATGCGACAGTAGAAAAAGTGTTGGATAGCGTAGAGGTAAAAATTACTATTCCCACTTCAGTTAGTGCAACAGTAGGGAAAGTGTTGGATAGCGGAGGGGTTCAAATTACTATTCCGACTACAAAGTGAGCAACAGTAGGGAAAGTGTTGGTAGGGGAGGAGTAACATTTAATATTCCCACTCCAGTGAGTGCAATAGTAGGGAAAGTGTTGGATAGCAGAGGGGTACAAATTACTATTCCCACTCCAGTAAGTGCAACAGTAGAGAAAGTGTTGGATAGCAGAAGGTTGAATTTAATATTTAATATTCCCAACAAAGTCAATTCAAAATAAATAAGAAACAAAATATCAACTGCAATACAAAAATTGTTAATAACACAAAAATATAAAAAATCAGAAATGACCTACAAACATTATTTTATAAAATTTTTAAGAAGATTTTACAAACAAATACCCATATTTCATATAAATTAATTATAATCAAAACATTATTTATTACACAAAATCAGTATTTCCTATTTCCTACCCTATAACACCACACAATTCACAACACACATCTACATTTAAAAAAAAACTGTTCCTCCATAATTAATGTACTTAATTATCAAATAAACAAATATTATCAATAAAAAATCTAATTAAAACATATACAAATTAATTTACTCACCAAACATTACCCCTAAAAAAAAACATCCACACGCAAAATAAAAGCAAACAATTAACATAAAATTGTATCAATTAATAAATGAATAATAATGAGCAAATACTTATTAATTAATAACACTTAAAAAACTTTCCACCCTCTACACCAACAAACGCCACAACACACACATAAAATAATTACACAATTTCCATAACTAATTTTACATTATTAAATTATTATCAATTAACAAATTAATTAATTGAAAATAATTTACTTCCCACCCTTTACCACTATAAACCTCACATGTCACATCTCAAATTAATTACTCAATTTCCATATTTAATTTTTAATTATTTAATTACCATTAATTAACAATAAATAATAATTATTTTAAAATAAATTATTCACACCCTATTTCCCTATGAACCCACAACACGCTCCTACGAAATTTGCACAATTAACATAATTACCAATTTAATTAGTAATAATTATCAACCAATTAATAATTAATTAATAATTGGTTAGTTTCCACATTGAGCACCATAACATCTAAATTAAATAAATTCTTATAGATAAAAAATATCAATTAATTTATTATAATAAAATTACTTTCCTCCCTATTCCCCTGTGAACCCACAACCCACTCCTAAAAAAAACCCACAAATAATATGATTCTCAATTAATTATTAAAAACGAACAACCAATTAATAATTAATTAATAAAAAATTAATTACCGCAATTAAGACTATAAAATCTAAATGCAATTAATACTAATGGATAAAAAATATGAATTAATTTATGATAATCATATTACTACCCTCCCTCTTCCCCCAATAAACCCACAACCTGCACCTAACAAAATATCACAATTAAAATAATTATCAATTAATTAATTAAATATTTAATTAAAAATTAACAACAAATTAATAATGCATTAATAATACACGAATTACCACAATTAACACTATAACATGTAAATTCAATAAATACTAATAAATACAAAATGATAATTAATTTATTAAAATTCAATTACTTCCCGCTCTGTTCCCCTTATAAACTCATAACCCACTACAGACCAATACTTATTTAAAAGTATGAAATCACATACTTTTAAAATACATACTAAAACACATAACACTAATATATAAATTGATATTTTAAACAACAATATTTTTGCAAACGATATTACTGACTTTGATATTTAAAAAAACTATATTTCTTACCTTAAAGTCGATATTCTGGACTACTATATTCTTGCTGTCGATATTCCTATATCACGATATTTGCAACTAAATGTTTTTTTTAATATCAATATTAAAAACTCGATATTCTGTCTGTGTACCCTCTTACCCAATAACCTGCGCTTTCCTGTTTACTGCAGTATGGGGCTCCAGAGAGCCCATGCACCCAGGTCATCCCACAGAGGCTAAACTCGTAAGCTTCGCATCTTCTGCCCATGTCAGTTGCAAATTGGGATAAAGCTGAGCCTGACATAACAGCAGTTGATTTATTATTTGGGGTGGACCACCTAGCAGGAATACAGCAGAGAGAAGTGTGCTGCACCCAGAGCGCCTCTGCCTTGTGCACTCACAACGTTTCTCATTACACACAACTGAACACCAGGGGCACTGCAGCTTTTTGCATCAGAGTTATCAGGGGGATGCTCTCTGCCAGGAAGCCTCAGAAAAGTCTCCGTGTGACTGCAGTCAGGGCGCACACAGTGTACCAGGTAGCAGCAGCATGACTGGTGAGTGCCGTTGAGTCTGCCCTGACGTCCCATTGTTGGGGAGTTGTTGGGGAGGGATTGCGGCAGTGTTGCAGTGCAATGTGAGTGATGACGGATCAGGTGAAGGCTACTGCAGTGGGTTAGGAAACTGGCTGCAAGGGACACCTGCCAGTCCTGGTATACGCGAAAGTGTTCAATGCGTCAAGAATGAGGCATGCACTGTCCTTGCAGGAGTGAAACTGTGATCAGACCAAAGTCCTCACTTTCTCCAGATACGCAGAGCAAGCATGGCTCCTGATGAAGCATTTGATAATGTCGACCCTTATCCAAGAGCTGTCTCCCACAGCAACGTGCCCACCTCCTGGCCTGTCTCACAATAATCAATGCACCCCAGGACCCTGGCAGATGCTGCAGTTACTCAGCCTGCTCATGGAACTCCGTGGAATTTGGTGGACTTTATCAGTCACTCTGCAGAATTCCACAGAATGAAATTCCGCAAAATCCGACCAGGTCTACTAAATACCCCTCTTTGGGTGTTTTCCAAATGTCACCAAAAGATAGCGAGCCTGGGTTCTAGCATAAGGGTTATCAATACTTTGGGGTCTATTAGGAGTCCGCCACCCACTCTAGAGGTGCTGGGACCGGCCACCAGTTGTGGGGCGGTCCCGCACTGCCAAATAGGATGCGCCCGCAACCCTGTATGTCGCATCCTACATATATTGTATTGTGGCGGGCGGTGCTGTAAGCAGCACCCGCCACAATGCAATATATGCATGTTGTGCATTGGCCTGCACAATGTGACAGGCATGGCGCGGTGTCTGCCACCTTGTGTATGCCAATGTTGGGGGTGTACCATGGGTACCTCCAAGTGCTGGGGGGCACCCCCCAGCCCCCACCCCCCTGGGCGCCCGCAACAGGCCCCCAAAGTAACACTGCATGCCTTTCCATGGCAAAACCTACTTCATGGAAAGGCATTACACCACCACCATCATAATATAGATGGCGGTGCCTGGATGGCACCGCCACCATATTGCAGGCCTTTTCCGCCCGGTAGGCAATTGTGATGATTGCCTAGCGCCAGCCGGTCTTTCTGTCCGCCGGGGTACCCCCTCCATGCTAATTTGGAGGGGGTAAAAGGCCGTCCAGCGGGGTGTTTTGGGGGGCGGATCACCATCACCGGTAGGGCGGTGGCGAACCACCACCCATCCTAATAGATTCCTTGGTTTAGTTTGACTAGACTAGGGCACTCTGCTTTGAATTTATCTCATCATTTTTTATCCAGTGGAAAATGTATTAGTATTCTAACATAATCAGTGATATGTAAGCCCGAAGACCATTCTGTAAACATAGCATGAGCTACTAGTGAAGGAATAAATAAGGGCTCCCCTATTAGATCAAGTATCTTCTTGTTGTTGGATCTTTTCATTTTATTTTTCTAATCTTGAGGCCCTCTTTGCTTTGTTTTTTTGCTGGGTTCAACCGTGTTATGAGATATAGCATGGTCTGAAACAGCGTTGATGTGTAAGGATACATATCACGATCTGTGTCTATATCAATTAGTGTATCCAGTAAAACAGAATTGGATCCTTTTAAAGCCCTTTGGGCTACCTCAAGGTTAAATGGAAATGCAATGTGGCATTTTGGAGTAACACAAAATGCCGAAAACCCTGCGAAAGTACACTGGTGTAAACTACATTTTTTCTGGGACTTTTTAAAACAGTCTGCAAGATTAGCAGCCATGGCAAGCTAAATATTCCAAGGCTTGACCCTTCAATTCCATCAAATTACAATAGATACACCAAATCACAAATATCATCATTAACCCTAACCTCACTCAAATGGCTAGAATCGAAATATTGAGAATGATAATGAATTTTGAGAAGAATGTAATTTGTCAGTTTCTCCCAGGAACCATCTTTCCAAGAATAAGTTTAAAGGGAGTGACAAAAGCAGAACCATGCACCATTAATGTTCATGGTCATGGTCACATATGGCATTCTGGTTACAGATATAACCTAAGCTCACACAATTTTAGACACCAATATATATAAATATTAAACAAATATTTTTGAATTGTTTCATCACTGCTCCTTCATTTAAATATCTCAAGGCATATTTACAAGAAAATTGTGTAGTGCAGTGCTGCAAGCGACTTTGCTGCACCGAGCTGCGTCATTTTAAGAATGCAGAAATGCACGGTACTTCCAATAATACGGCGCATCGCTATGCTCATCTCTGCACTAAAAAAGCTGCCTAGCGCAGTGATGATTGTGTTTGTGCAGGAAGTGACATCTTCCTGGAAAAAAAACAATCGTAAATGGCGTTTTGTTCCTTCCATGTGTGCAGCAAAATGCAGCACACATAGAAAGAGCAAAAACCAAGGAGAAATAAAAGTATTTCTCCTTGTTGCAGCAAAAAAAGTCTCCCTTTGAAAGGCGTTTTAAGGGGCAGCCTCAGATTTAAAGATCCTTGTCAATCTGGAGCATTGTCGAAAAGACATGGGTGTTGCTGAAAACGCCCAAAGCAACACCCATTGCATGCTGCTTTGTTGCAGAAAACTTATTTTTACAAGGTTGTGTTAAGCTACTCAAAGTAGCTTAGTGCGACTTTGAAATATGGGCTCTAATAGAGAGCCCCGAGAGCATCAAAAAAAAGGGACACTCGGTGGCCCTAGGGGCTTTTAAATATGCCCCTTATTTCTTGTTTTAGAGGTACTTGAAACCCCATAGCATAAGCTGCCTCCCACAAACAAGAACAAATTAATGGCTGCTGTGCACTTGATGCTGTTGTTTTAAATCCAAGCTTAGTTTAAGTTAGAATTTCTAAATCACCCAGTTCATAAGTGATTTAGGGGCATATTATCAAGCCTGTGCGCTAAAATTATCGCCGCTTTATCGGCCGAAAACGGCCGATAAAGCGGCGATAATGGGCTTGATAATATGCTCTATGGAATTCCAATCGAAGCACATGTTAGATGTGAAGACATCTAACATGGGCTTCGATTGGAATTCCATAGAGCATATTATCAAGCCCATTATCGCCGCTTTATCGGCCGTTTTCGGCCGATAAAGCGGCGATAATTTTAGCGCACAGGCTTGATAATATGCCCCTTAGATTCCAGTCCAAGTCATTATTCATGTGGGACTGGAACTGAATGGGACAGGATTTAAATATTTGAAGTTGGTAGCTTTTTGGTAGGAAAGCTCAAAGTGGGAAAAATTCATATTTATTGATCAGGAAAGACCTCTTGCTGACCCGATACTTTTGGCATCGTCGTTCGTTCAAGATTTCTTTGTTTGCACTCAGTCATTTTTTCAGAGCTCTAATTACCCCCATCGGGGCAAGGATGCAGGATGTAGCAGTAGAGGATCTGAACGGCTAGATACTGTCTCCTCAGGGTCCCGGAGCAGAGGATGTGCCATTGCAAAAAAGCTTTCAGCAGGAAAAAAACGTCAATCTTCATCTCAGCACACACTTTGTTCAAATCAGCGTGGCAAGTTAGTCCCGGTCCGCCAGAGGTCTTTGGAGGAAAAAATATTCTAAGTCTCAGGTTGTTAGGGTTGGTAGCAGAAGCCCAGAAGGACACAGCCAAGGGTTGTAGACTCTCAGGAACAGCAATGGGTAGTTCAGCTGGAGCTGGTGAACTGGGAAGTTGCAAGAAAGGTCTCTTGTAGCTTGTAATGTCCCAATAGCTTGAACAGGAGGTCAGCCTTATGATTCTTGGAATCCACTTTTTTGTCTTGGGTACAAGAGCGCAGTCAGGACTTCAGGGCACTTTTAAGCACTCAGACATCAGGATCAGTTCTCTTCTGATCTCCCAAGGTCCACTCATGTTCTGAGAAGGGGACTGTCGATGCCACATTTATGCCTTTCACCAGCTAGTGACTCTTGCTTCCTCACAAACCAATGGCGTAAACCTTCCCTGGGGTTACCCTACCCACATTTTCAGTATTTCCTGTATGCCCTATTGTAAACAATCCAATAATGTTCCTCTTTGCCTAAGTCCAATATTCCTCTTGAGCACAGTGTGGGTGCCCAATCCATAGTAGTGCACAGGTAAGTGAGCAGACCCTCCTCTGTCATCATGGTAAACCAGTTCATAGGGCAGATCCACTCCCACTTGGATTGGTGCCTGTCTGAGTGTGCGAACAAAAGAAGGGTCCTGTCGGGAGTCATCTGTCCCTGAAGCAGAAACAGAGACTAATAAAAGTGCAAGTGTGTAAGAATATATAGCACAAAACATACAAATATATATATTTATTTTATAGTCACACAAAATTCATGAAAATGGTTCAAATTGTCATACTGTCTGAAAAAGGAAACACCTCCCCACAACCAGCCCATTGTCTCTGCGCTAGAGAAGTCTTCATAGCTCATTCAGGACTTGAGCACTCAGAGGGTTACAGCAGGAGAATAATACAAATTACCTTCCAGAGGCTTTAGACAGGGAAAAGGTGACTTTCTAAAAGTACTTTTACTTAATATTATTAAAAATACAACTTTACCATTGCATTTGATAAGTATTATGAACAGTCCTAGAATGTTTTTTCTATGTCTTTCCTGGTGAAAAATAACATTATTAAATGTAGTAGTGCATCCCAGTATTTCTGTATGGTGCATACAGTCCTGCTAGCCGTGAAAATAACTTCTAGGTGCTAGCTGCTGTAAGGCCAAGTTTAACATTAAATTTCTACATGCCCTACTTTAAGTACCATGCACCCTGCCTTTTGGGCTATAACGCCTACATATGGATGTCTTATGAATATTCAAAAACAAGGGGGCATATTACCAACAACTAGCGATAATTATCGCTAGATTGGCTTAGCAGCAATATTTTTATCGCCGAGCTGCAGCGATTTTTATTGCTTAGGAGCCTTGATATTATCAAGGTTTATCTCCTAAGCGATAAAAATCGTCTGAAATGCATGAATATCGCTGAAAAGGCAGCGATATTCATGCATTACCGAGCAAATGCTCTTAGCCATGTTATCCACCTCCCATTGGATAACATGGCTAAGAACTGCTCAGGGCAGGTGTTAGCTTTTGGAGATATTCGCGCTTAGCGCGAATATCTCCAAAAGTTGGTAATAAGAGATAGCGATGTTAGCGACTGTTTCCAGTCGCTAACATCTTGGCACGCCCACTTTGCATGTCATTAGTGATAAGTATCACTGACATGCAAAGTGGGGCCCAAGATGGTCGCTATCTCCTACTAGCTGTCGCTAACTGGTGTTAGCGACAGCTAGGTAATAGGGAGATAATTTTATCTCCGCTTTCTTGGCTTTTAAAGCCAAAAAAGCGGAGATAAACCCCCTAGATAATATGCCCCAAGGTTCTAACTTGTCAAAAAGTTTAGATTGACAAATCGAAAGATAGTTTTAAGTTGCCACAGTCAGGCTACAATGGTGGGCCTGAAGCCATGTTTACACTGTAGTGGATGTCACTATAGGTTCTGCAGTCCCCTAATAGCATTTAAATTGCAGGCCCTAAGTACACCTTGAATATATTCTAGAGATTTATATGCAAATTCAGCCATGTTAAAAGGGGAGCACACACATTTTACTACTGGTTAGCAGGGGTAAAGTGCACAGAGTTCTGCAGCCAGCAAAAACGGAGTTCAGTAAAAAGGATTAAAATCCAGGGTGGCCATACAGGAAAGGAGGATTTCCTAAAATGCATCTCAATGACCCTCCATTCTCTTGAAGTGACTCTTATGGTTATTTGTAATAATTTGTGCATTTCCACTCTACTTTCTTCAAAGTGCTCCAATTCAATCGAGATGAGAGGTAGGCTCATATATAAAAAACACATGTGAGGAAGAGCATGTGATTTAATTCCCTCAGTGGGCATCTGACTTCACTATAGCTATCATTCGTTTCACTGAAAGGGTCCCAGCATCACCTCTATATAGAAATATATTAAGGTTTCTCACTTACAGGTTTAAATAAAGGGGCTCTTATACCTCTCTATGTGAAACCTAAACTGCTTTCCAATTCATTGTTCACTGTTTAAAGTATCTCAAAGAGATAAGGTAATTACTTTTGTGTACCTTATTAGCTGTCTGACAGCGCACTTAAACAGATGTATTCAACTTGAAAAAATATATATTACTAATGCAATCACTAACATGCCTGACTTAACACATATTCTCTTTGTGCGCTGACACCCTAATGTATAAAAGATTACTTTCACTGCCTTGTAGGAAGAATGAAGAATACAAAATAAATCTGTGATTAATACAAAGGAACTACTGTACCGTGCATGTAAAGCAAAGGGTTGGTTCTGGCTTGCAAAAAGGGACTCTAAGGTAGAGGCGGGAGGGGGTAAAGCTCATATTGAAAGAAGAGGAGAGGGCGACACTGAGAAAGAGAGGGATAGGGAGAAATACAAAAACTGTATAGGAGAGTGAGAGAGAGAGAGTTTTCCACAGCAGGTGGGAGGAATGCAGGCAGGAAAAGGATAAAGGGCGAGAGTGTCAGGAAGAAGAGATAACATTATCAAACAGGTTCTTTCGATAAACTCAACTGAGTTGTTGGCATATTGACACTAACGTAACGGAAGCAGACATGTCATCATTGGGTTAAAAACTTCATACTTAAACTGCATCACAGACAGTGATGTAACCTATGAAAATGATGACAACACAGGAAATGACATCAAGAAATCATGAATTAACCCCTTTATTGCCAGGCCTCCCTATCCCAAACTTTTTATTGGCTATTTGAGGTAGTTTGCGCTTAGGCACCTATAAGCTTTTGACCACATCAGGTATCCATGCCAAATGTGTGTCCTTTATGACCAACATCTTGAGGATTCCAAAGGGATCTAGGGTTTG
The DNA here is from genome assembly GCF_964263255.1 of Lissotriton vulgaris. NCBI lineage: Eukaryota > Metazoa > Chordata > Amphibia > Caudata > Salamandridae > Lissotriton > Lissotriton vulgaris. The sequence continues at coordinate 306,761,827 of NC_141696.1, forward strand.
TGGATTCCCCTGGAGGGGACTGAGAAATTAGCCAAAATACAGTTGAGGTTTTTGGGAAACAATGGGAAACAAATGCTGTTTTTTTCTCTGGAAAAAGGCATCTATAGAGAGTTTCTGCTGCTAAAATCACCATCTTCCCAGCTTTCATGAACAGGCAGACGTTTTTCAGAAAACAAAACTTTTCTACACAGTTTTGGCATTTTACTGAGACATAGCCTATTTTTTATATTTTTTGTTTTTAACCTCCTTCCAGTTAGTGGTCGAAATGGCTATAAAGCCAATAATAGATCCTGTACAGCTATACATTTATAGAAAGTAAAGAGAATTCCTAATTTAGCAAGGGGTCATTTGTATAGATCGTTCCAGGTTTTCCTATAGAAAGTAACAGTTGAAATAAAAAAAATATTGAAATTGAATTGAAAAAACAGACATTTGTGCCCACATTTTCTCCTGTGACTTCTTCTAACTATGGCAGATATTTTAAACGAATATACCGTTATGTCTGCTAGATCCTTTATGGTTGCAGGGATAAATACGGGTTGTAGGTTCACTAGGTACCTGAGGTACCCAGAGCCAATAACTGAGCTGCACTTTGCAGTGTTTTTTCATTGTATACCAGGTATAGAGTAATGTAATTGGTAAAATATAAAGAGTAAAAAATAGGTACCCAGGAAACCTATGTATTTCTGAAATGAGAACAAGATATGGAGTTTAGAAGCAGCAGTGGTTCTTTGTACATCTCTGAATTTGTTGATACCCACCCATACTAGCATGTGAATTAGAGGGCATTTTTCAAAATGGTATCTTTTTTACACACTATCTTACATTTAGAAGGCAGAAATGCATAGAAAGACAAAGAATAATAACAATTGCTCTTCTGTTCCGTTTTTCCATAAGTCTTCCGATAATTTTCCTCACATATCTGAGTTGGAAAGTTCTGGAATCTGTGTGGATCCACAAAATTCCACACACTCTGCATTCCCCAAAGTCTACCAAGAAAAATGGTACCTCACTTGTGTGGGTAGGCCAAGTGCCTGCGACTAGAAATGGCACAAGACTCAATATGGACACATTATATTTATCCCCTGAAAACTGACCCTTTTTTGCAATGTGCCTAGGTATGGATTTTGGGCCTTAGCTCGGCCGGCACCTAGGAAAGCCTAGAAAACCTGTACCTTTTATAAAACTAAACAGACAAGTGAATTTAGGATGCAGTGACTTGTGAGGCTCTCATTAGGTTCTGTTACCCACAATCCCTTGCAAACCTTAGAATTTGTCTAAACAACACATTTTCCTCACATTTCTGTGATGGGAATCTCTGGAATCTGTTGGATGCTGCAACCTTCCACCTACTCAGCATTCCTCCAAGTCTCCCAATAAAAATGCTGCCTCACTTGTGTGGGTAGGCCCAGTGCCTCCAACAGGAATCTGCCCAAAACAAAACGTGGACACATCACATTTTCCACTGAAAACTAACCCTTTTCTTGCAATGTGCCTAGCTGTGGAATTCGAGCTCTAGCTCAGCCGGCACCTAGGGAAACCTAGCAAACCTGTACATTTTAAAAACCATACACCCAGGGGAATACAGGATAAGGTGATTTGTGTGGCTCTCACTCGAGTCTGTTACCCTGAATCTCTTGCAAACCTCAAACCTTGTCAAAAACACATTTTCCTCACATTTCTGTAATGGAAAGTTCTGGAATCTGTGGAGAGCCACAAACTGCCACCCACCCAGCATTCCTCAGAGTCTCCTGATAAAGATGGTACCACTCTTGTGTTGGGAAGCCTAGTGCCCGGCTCAAAATGTATTATGGAGACATCAAAATTAGGTATCACACAACAACCTGCTTTTGCCAGGGGGTAACCTGTGTTTTTGGCCGCCATGTAGAGAAACCTACAAAAACAAAGATGTAAGAAAACTAGACACATAGGAGAGTCCAGGTGGGTATGGCCTGCATGAATCCTCCAAATTGTTCTTACCCAGAATCCCATGTAAACCTAAAATGTTGCTAAATAATTTACATTGTCCTTGCATTTCTCTGTGGCAAAGTTGTGGGATAATGACGCCAGCACAAATGTCTGCTGATAAAAATTATTCCTCACTTGTGTGGGTAGGCCAAGTGCTCATGACAGGAAAGGGCCCAAAATGTATTGTGAAGGTATCAAAATGAACAATCATAAAACAACTTACCAAACCCAGATATTTCTGAAACCTAGGCATACGGTGGAGTCCAGGGAGGTATGACCAGCGTGGATCCCGCAACATTTTATTACCCAGATTCCCCTGCAAACCTCAAATTTAGCTAAAAGAATAACTTTTTCCTCACATTTCTGTGTGAGGAAAGTTGTAAGATTACTGTGCTGGCACACATTTCCCACCACCCAGCATTTCCCAAGGTCTCCTGATAAAAATACTATCTCACTTGTGTGAGTGGGCCAAGTGCTCGCATCAGGGAAGGGCCCAAAACAGGAAAAGTATACAATGATGGTAAAAAGCAAAAAAAATACATCAAACCATTACTGCATACCTATGCACTAGTCAATCCCAGGCATTTCGGTTAGATTTGGTAAGTAAATGGTTCATTAAAAAACAAAACTTTATTCTCCAATGTATTTACGAAATACAATCCACAACAGTCATGGTTAATAATTTCAACATTTGATCACCGCTGACTTACAGCTTGTGAGCTGTAGAGCCATGTCAAGGCACCAACTGTTTCACAGTCCATTCACACGCCTTTCATGCGTCAGACACAGAAAACCTGTCACACTGACAGCTGCGGGTCCAACACAGTACAGCACTTACATTTACTAACAGCACCATTCAAGGGCCCATCACTCTCATACACCAACAGGATCAACACACTAATCTCACCATCAAGCACCCGCAACTGACAAAAACACCTCAAGCAAGTTCATACACAGACTGACTACCAGCCACCAACACAACTCCAGTCAAACCAGCAAACACCAGCCCACAGATACCACCAGCCAAGCACCAGTCTACACACACCACCAGCCAAATGCCAGGCAAGCGTTAGTCCTCACGTACTACCAGCCAAGCGATAGTCACCATGCACTGCCAGTCAAGCACCAGTCGACACGCACCACCAGTCAAGTGCCAGTCGACATGCAGAGCCAGCCTAGTGCTAGCCCACACACATTGCCAGCCATGCTCCAGTGTACACACACCATCAGTCAAACACCAGTACACACTGACCATCAATCAAACTCTACTTTACTCACACACACACACACACACACATAAACTTTCCCTAGGGTCTAGTGGCTTTCTGACTCCCTTGGGGTCAAATGGGCCTATAAATAAGGCTGACCTGCCCCCAGGGTCAGAAAATAGCCAACATTTTGCCCCCACAATAGGGAGCGACCTTCGCCCAAAGGGCTTCTCCCTGACATATAAATAAATAAAATCTCTGCTGTCTAGTGGATTTTTGCCCCCTCTCGGTTGCAGATGGGTAGCCCGATCTGCCCCAGGGAGGCAATAAAATGGGTAAAATGTTGCACCCATAATGTGGAGCAACCTTTGCCCAAGGGGCCGCTCCCTGACATATAAATATAGAAAATCCCTGGTGTGTAGTGGATTTCTGCCTCCCTTGGGGGACGATCGGCCTAGAAATATGGCCTATCTGCCCCCAAAGGGGACAGAAATGGGTGAAATAATGACCCCCAAAAACAGGGAGTGCCCTTGACTAAGGGGCAACTTTCCCACATGCCAAACCACACATGCCTGGTGTCTAGTGGGTTTCTCCCCCCCTTGGGGGCAGATCCGACAAAAAATATGGCCGATCTACCCCAAGGTGTTGACAGAATGTTAAAACTCTGCCTAAGTGTAAAAGGGAGCTGCCCTTGCTAAAGGGTTCATTCTAATGGCATTAACAAATCCCTGGTGGCCTAGTTGGTATTTCTACTGCATGATCACACCCCCACCCGCGATTGTGCAGCAGGAATGCACTGCAAAGTGACACTGGGGGTAAGGAAATGCTCTTTCCTTCCCTCCTGTGCCTCTTTCGTGTCCCCTACCCCCCCAGAAGGGAAAAGGTATCTTTCCTCCTATGTGCGGGAAGCAATGGCTTTCTGAGCATCTCCGGACTGCATTAATGATGTTGGCATGCCATGGCATGTTGGCATGCCATGCGCATGCTGACTTCATCACATTGCCGAGTGGAAGGTTCGGGTGTGGCAGCTGACTCGCTTCTGCTGCCACCTTCAGTGGGGGCATGTAGGTGGGTGGCCCACAGGGGGAGTGCCAGCGCTTCCCCTGTGGGTTGGTGCCTAAACATAATGGTCACGTCCTCATCACTGCAGCACCGCTGCCAAGCATGTAACCATTAGGTTCACGGCACAGAAGGGGTTAAATATAAATACTGAGATGCTAGTCTGATTCATCGTCTACTCATGCTTCTCAATAAAAAGTACTTAGTTGACTCCCTGAGCTCGTCATGAGCCACGGCGCTCGGGTGCTCATGACGAACTCAGGTCGTCATGGCCCGTGGAACGCTCAGGTGCGGGGAGAATTCCTGCTGTGCTGAGCGTTCCACGGAAGGCAATACACCTGTGACGAGCTGAGCTCGTCATGAGCACAGGAGCGCCGTAGCTCATGACGAGCTCAGCTCGTCTTGAGCATGTGGGTGCTGTGCGCGCTCCCTCCCCCCCAGCACAGCTGGGGATTATCCCCCGCAGCGAAGGGGTTAAAGAGATGTGAAAGAACACCATCCAAATAAAGAGAATGGGAAATTGTGATCAATGATTAAAGGCCTCATTTAGAAGCCCATTGCACCACTGGTGCATCACTTTTTTAGACTCACTGATGGTGCAGCGTGGCTCCCCATATTTACAAGGTCAGGGAAAGTCATCCTGCATTATTTTTTTTTGGCCTTGTAAATATGGGCCTCTTTCACGTAATATTCTGCAGCACATATAGAAGGAACAAAACTCCATTAATGATTGTTTTTGTGCAGGAAGGTGTCGTGTCCTGCACAACAACAATCATCCCTGCAACACAAGCACCATTCCACCATTGCGCAAGAGTGTCTGCTTAGGTGCACAGCTGTTATTTGTGCACCAATATAGGGGAGAAGGACAGGAATGTGCCATATCTTGCAGGTATGGCGCATTTCTGCCCTTTTGGTTTGATGCAAGGCCACGCAGCAGGATGGCTTGCTGATTGTGAGCTAATGTACAAATAAAGCTAACTGAAATACTTAAAGCCAAGCAGCAGAGAACATGGGACATGGGAAAACAAACAAATTATCCAATTGAAAAAGAATAACGAGGACAAAAAGAAAAAGAGACCTTTTTGATGTTGCAGGGGGAAGGTGTGAAAAAGTTAGCGCAGTTTACCATAAGAATGAGATGGGTGACAGAAGAGGAATATTTGGCCATGTGCTGAAACAATAAATAACGAACCTTACCAATGTGAGACTGATTGTGGTGTGTGACAGCTAGTTGGTCAAACATATTAGAGTACCTCATGCAGTATGTCACTGCTACTCTGGTGAGAATGCTGTCGGCGATGTGCTTTTGCTATTGTATAAGAGGTGTAAGAATGCTTTTGTGTCACTCAATCAGCATTTGTAGAGCACAGCACTGTCACCCCTGGGGGTATCTGGGCCCTAGGGTGCGAGGTCTCTGTCGAACAGCCAGGTCTTGATGTGGGAAGAGGAAAGAAAAGAGCAGAAAAGGGCAAATTAGAGGGCAAACAAATTAGCATAAAAGGCAAAACTGAGCAGGAAACGAGCCGAGGAGGCACAAACAGAGGGCAGCAGATAGGCAACAGATGGTAGCAGATGTTGGGCAAGCTGGACAGGAGAACGGTCGCAGGGGGAGCCGGCAAAAGGACCTGGGTAGTGTGAGACTGCTAATCTGTGATAGGTGTGTATGGAAGTGCTGGCAATATTTAGAATATTTGCATTCCCCCCCATAAGATTTAGAACTGATACTCTTGCATTTTTTTGCCATTGCTAAATACACTCTGGGACTGATCCAGAGCTTGGCAGATGGAGTATTACCTATCATGGTGGCAGAAGACATTATGTTTATCAACCTGTCTAACTTATGTCTGCCAAAATTAGAACACCGCTGGCCCAGCTGTGATCTCTGTACCTTGATAGGAACCATGAGCAAGGTGGTTCCTGTCAAGGCAAAAAAGGTGTTGTGGGCGGCTGCTGTTGGTTTTGATGGCAATTCACCAAATGCACAACGTTTTTATTTTTGAAAAACAAACATCCGTAGGGGAGTTTGTTATTGAAATATCAATAATTGTTGACACCCACGCCCAGGTAATTTTTTTCTTTTCTTTTTGTTTAGAGGGTCATCATTTGTTTTCTTATTCCTCTCATCAAAGTATATGACCTTGTGGTGACAGATGAAAAAAAAGAACATCACACCATCCACACTAAGGAGAAGAGTGTAATTCCCTTCCTCTGATAGCCCACCGGAGGAAGTTTCCCATCACCAGAGCCAATGGAGTTCCATTGACAGAAAGCCGTCATTCCTCTCAACTCTATATAGGGGCTTATAGAGCTGTCATCACACACGCCGAGGGAGGGAGTGTGGGAGAAGAACAGCAGCAGACAAAAAATACCTAAACCAATATCCACTGAAGGAGAGGCAGAGTATAAACAACCATTAAACCATTACATAATTGCACATAGTAACAGATACCATCAATCAGCCTACTACATATGCCACTGGATCATTATATTTGGGTACAGAGAAGATCTTCAGAGTAGGGAATCCACAGCTCATATCATGTCCTTTTGTACTGGCATTGCTCCTGTTGGCACAGTCAGTATATTCTTCTTTTGCCATTTTTCAGAGGCAACCGGCACTGCAGCTGTTAGAACTTGCTGTGCAAAAGTAGTGGCCACTGTAGGAAAAGGACAGTAGCAGAGCTTGATGTGTCTATGGTACTAGGCAAAAATATTTTCAACTCATGCCGCAGTGAGTGAAGTGTTCTGCATTGCCCAAGTCCATCAAGGATTCCTAGTCTCCAATTATGACCAATGATGCCTTTTATTTCTGCTGTATTGGAGGTCATCTTACCATTGATCCCAAAGTGAGTACGAAGTATTCCCCTTAAACACTTGACAATCAGGGCAAAGCTTACTCATTGAGGTCAGTGACATAACTCAAAGCTCTACAAAGTGCTCAATAAGCTACAGCCAGTATTTACAATTTTAAAAGGAAAAAGTACTTTTGTCACAGACAATTAAATACAAAACATAAAATTACAACTGTACACATTTAAATGTTCAGCCACACCTGACCTAGAGTCAATTTTAAACAATGTAGAGTCCCACCATCATTTGGAGATTGTCACAGAATTGATAATGCAAAACCTCTTCCAACTACACGTTCACTATGTAAAAGCCTACCTCCATTTTTTGCTATTGTCTCCTCTATTTTTGATATGTTTTTGCTGGTTACATGCTTTGGGCACTGTGCCACTGCTATTCAGTGCCACAGTGCAAGTGTTCCCTATTGTATTTTTTTGTAATGGATTAGTCCCTCCCTGATTGGCTTATTGGATTTGCATGTCAGACCCTAGTACAGTGCACCTTGTGTGCCCATGGCCTATGGATCAAATTCTGCTGGTGGGCTTGCAGTACTGATTGTGCCAACCACAGAAGCAGCTTGTAAAGTGTGTCGACTTGGTAAGTGCACACACCTAAACCTTCCCTTTTCTACATGTTAGCCACCCCTAAGGTAGGACCTAGGGCAGGGTGCATTCTATATGAAAGGTAGGACATGCCCTGCTTTGTGTAGCATGTCCTAATAGTGAATTATAGCCAATTTCGTTTTTCACTATTGCAAGGCTACCTGTCCCCATAGGCCAGAATGGGCACATGATTATAACATCTTATAATCATAACTGACCCAGGGAACATGGTAGAAAAACGAATTTAGTATGCCTGAACTCAGAATGGTAAAACACATATTTTAGTAAAGTTGGTTTTAACATTCTGTGTTTGAAATGCCACTTTTAGAAAGAAGGTATTTTCTGACCAAACCATCCTGCCTGCCTATGCTAGGTTGGGTGGTGCATGTCTGGTTTGTGAGTGACAGGAGGGCTTGGGCTCCAGCAGTCTGATGAGTAAGTGCTGGGCTAAATAGGACCTTGGCTTCATAGATAGAGGGGGCGGAGATTTCCTTTCAGTGCCCCCAGCCTTCATAGAATAGAGAGTAGGGGGGAGGAGATTTCCTTTCAGCTACCTGGGCCAGGTCTGCTTTCGAGAATGCTGTCTCCACCTCCTTCCAGGAAGCTGCACAGAACTGGGTTTGGCTAGGTACAGGCACCCTGTGCCCTAAGAGGACAAAGGATTTACTAGTATAAATATTGGGGCCCAGACCCCAAGACTTTAGATCACTTCTGGACATCAAGACAAGCCTTTTGCCAAGGAGAAGAACCAGAGAATATGCAGAAGTTGGACTGCCACTGTGCCACTGTGTTGCTTTTTGGGGTTAGCCTGCAGTGGTTTCCTATTTGCCAAGGAAAGGAGAAAGGCTTTTATTGCAACTCATAATCTTGAAGAAGAATCTCCAAGGGCTTTAACTGTGCTTGCCTCCTGCTGAAGTCTCCGGGATACAATACTTTACCACAAGCTCCCCCTCTGAAATTCCTTGCTGCGAATTCTGTCTGCAAAAGCCTGTGTGTTGTTGGGAGCTGGAAGCGCAACACAACGAGAAGAAGCATGTTGCATGTATAGCTGTTGCCGTTGCATCAGAGAAGCATGTCGCCACCGCACGGGTCGCCGTTGCATCACTAGAGAAGCATATCTCCGTTGCAGCTGTTTATCGTCGCATCCCCGGGAAAGTGTCACCACCTCAAGGGTCACCATCCCATCACCAGTGAAGCGTGTTGCAGGGTCTGTTGCAGTTCCAGAGTTGCGCACGGGTGTCAGGCATGCACGCATTGCCTTCATGTCGCCGCATCCCATCAAAGACGCCATATTTTCGTATCGCACCGGATCATCGCATCGCATCAAGGCATCATCTTGTCACATCGCAACCGGGATGCACCACGAGATTGTCGCGTCACCTCCTGTTCGGTAAGGAACAGGTGCATCGCCTACTTTGCGCATGCACTGAGGAACAGACGCATCACCTCCCCCGAAGCAAGGAACCGGCGCATCGTTCTCCCTGCAAACCTTTTGTTTATCTTGCGTGACGCATCCAAAGGTACTTTGTGAGAAACGTGTCGCATTTACCTTCTAAAGTGAACTGAGTTACTTTTATCATCTTAAAGTCATTTTCTTATTACTGTATTGTGGATTTTTGTCATTTGGGTCAGGTTTTAAGTCTTTATAAAGAATACTTATTTTTATAAAACCTGTGTTGTATCCATCTGTAGTGTTTTCACTGAATACTGTATGTGTTCACAAATGCTTTACACACTGCCTATGAGATACGCCTACCTGTCCATGCCAAGCTACCACAGGGTTGAGCAGGGTTATTTTCGGAGTGCATCCCCCTTACTCTGACTAGAAGCAAGGGTCCCTATTTATACAAAGGTTCAAACCCTTGCCAACTAGAGACCCCCAGTTCTAACTCTACCCCTTCATATTTGTCGGACATTTCATAATGTAAAATTCATACGTACGGCATTTGTTGTGTAATTATACATTGAAAAGCCCATTTTAACCTTATTTGTCAAGTAGTTTGTTTTAACAATGTATCCATTATAAGTGACTAATAGAATGACTTCAGATAGGGAACTAGCAAAATGAAAGCCTTAAAACGCCTTTCAATGTGACCAGCACTGTGAACCAAGGTCAGTTAAGGGCTTTATCAAGGGACTGGTGTAGGTTATAAACTCAGAACTCCACAAAAGCACTCAATAATACTCTATAACTCACTGTGCAGTCAGTGATTTTTAATCTTAAAAAGAAACACAAACGCAACTAAATCCTAATTACAATGTTACACTTTACAGAAGGAAAGGCCTATCTCGCTTGAACCTCCTGAACTAGAAATCTGTGTAGGATATTATCCCAGTGTTTGGAACCTTTGGACCCCAGTCCTCCTAAGATCTTCAACTAATTCCAAAGGCAATTGCTTGCCATCTAACTAACATTTTTTAATGAGATGTTCAGTTCTGAAAGTAGCCTTTATTTTACCCTTGTTAAAAAAGCAGAATCTTAGTCCTCTGATCCCAATTAACTGCAGGCCCATTTTTTGCCTCCCGAATCAGCTAAGATTGTGGAGAAGGCAATTAATAAAGAACGTTGTCTCTTTTTGGAAACTAACAGACTTCTGAACCATACACAATTTTGTTTCCAGGGTCAACACAGTGCTGAATATGCAATGATAGTGGCTTTTGAAGAATTAAGAACTATTCTGGACAGGGGCAGTAGGGTGGCATTGATTTTATCAGACCTCTCGTCCGCTTTTGCCACAGTCAATAATGGGGTATTGATTTACCATTCCAGGTTATTTGGGCATTAGGGGTTCCACTATTGCTGTGCTAAAATACTTTCTATTCAAAAGAGAGCAATGTGTTGCTTTGGAGGGCTACACCTAAAACCCCTTTTCTCTTCCTTGTGGGGTACCCCAGGGCTCACATTTGACTCCAACCCTTTTTAATCTGTATATCAGGCCCTTAGCTGATCTCATAAAATAATTTGATATTTTTGTGGGCAGTTATGCAGATGATACCCAGATAGAGGTTTCCGTGTCTGCAAACCCTGAGGTCCCAGCAGCTAACTTCTACAGTTGTACGCAACAGATCAGCCCATAGTTAGCCAATAATTGCCTAAAACTAAATTCCAGCAAAACAGAATTTTTCCTATTAGGCAATTGTAGGTCCTACTGGTCTCCGGGCTGGTGGCCATCAGAATTAGGAGACCTACCAGTCACTGTCCCCAAAGTTAAAAAGCTCTGGATTGTGTTTGACGGCAACTTGTTGTTCGACAAGCAGATAAATGTGGTGATTGGTTTATTCAAAAGATCTTAAGAAATGTCCTTCCTTTCATTTCGTTAAACCTAAGAAAACTAGTGGTTACAGCTCTTGTCCTTTCAAAGTTGGACTAATACAACACACTTTATATCAAGATGTAGAAGAAGCTATTGAAGATTTTTTAAGTCCTACACAATGCTGTGGAACATACGCTGATGGGGATTCCTAAGCATAAATCTAGGCCTGGGCAGTTAATTCCATTCTGCTCGAGGAATTTGCAGAATCTGGGTAATTTCGTGTTCCGGAGAGAACGCCGAATTGCCAAAAATTCTTTTGGCTTGTTCGCGCTTTCAAAATGCGTGTCCACGAGATGTTTCTCCCTGGGCACGCAAACTACGTTCTCAGACAGGAAAAAAGCATTGCGAACAGGCAGAACTAGCAATTCCGCATGTTTACTGAACTTTTGCATGCTTGCAGAGATTTTTTACCATTTCACAGAGCTTTGCATAGCGCGACTACGCAAATTCCGCCCTGAGGCTCTTGTCCAACTTCATTTTTCTTCCCGATCGGAAACACATTCATTTTTAGGCCTTGTGTATTACTTTTAAGGCCCTACAGGACCTAAGTCCAGAGGATCTAAGGAAAAAGTTTATCTGATATGCTCCCTCCAGGTTTCTTATATTGTCCTCAGCTCTCAATTTAGCCGTTCCAAAATTTAAGGGAACTCAATGGTGTGGAAGATGTTTCATCTACGGCACTGCCAAGTGGTGGAACTCTCTGCCTTTTCAATTGAAGATATGTACCTCTTTATCATCCTTCGGGAAACATCTCAAGACTTGGCTTTTCAATCTTGAAGGTTAGCTCTTCTTCAGCCTTTATTATTTTTACTTCTTCCCTTCCCCTTTCTGTGTAAACTGGCAGTGTCAAGATGCCCAGGGGTAAAAGTGTTATTTCAATGAATTCTTCAATTCAAAACCCCTTCCTATTGCACTTGTCAAAGAAATCACAATGCAAAAAGACCTTCTGATTCCATTTGTCAGAGTTTACAATTGTCAGGACCCCTTTCAGAGGGCCACTGGTCAAACAATGTTACTGGGCACAACCGTGGAGATGGAGGCCTTTCACTCGAAATGTCCTGGGGCCGAACCTACTATGGATCCTGAGCAACTGGGCCAAATACCCTTTCTGCAATTGGCTCTAAGTGGCAGCTGCGGTCGAGCAGTCCAAGGCTCTCTCAGGAGGAAGCGTGGATACAGATTAATGAACTTGACTCATAACTCAAAAAGCACACAGTAATGACAATAAAGCAATATCCAGTCAGATACTTATATTTACATTAAAACGAAGTATTTTATTTCACGCTTCACGCAAATAAAGTAGTAATACAACATTCATAAGCAATACCACAATCCCCTTGAAGTAGGGGCTCTAGTGTTTCTGTGGCATGCCCCTGTCCCACCCCCTCTTCTTAATGTAGTGTGTGTTATTTCCCATTTACTGGTGTCCCGATCCAGGGAATGCTCACTAGTAGGCCTTACTCAAGAGTCCACTTTGACTCTTAGAAAGTATTCCAAAGTGTCTTTGGGGCTGCAGCATATATAGCAGTAAGTCTCTTCGGTCCCTGTAGACCCATATTAAGTCTTACCTGCTCCAGGAGGAAGGAAGCGTTCAGCAATTTTGCGGGTGCCCCAAACACTGGGCCTCACGTTGCTCCAGTGCTGCTCAGTTGAGGGCCCCCCGAGAGCTTGTTTGGCTGTCTCCAACAAGGACCAGAGGGACTTTTGCCCTTCCTCCTCCAAGGTAAGTTGAACGTGCTCCATCAGGGTATGGGGGGTGATCCTGGTGCTCCCGATGTGGTCCTAGTGAGGTCAATGCACTAAAGGTGTCCTCCTCTGTCCACAGGGTAGTTCAGGGGTAAGTTCCTTAACAACCCATGGGTTGCACTTCAGTTTATGGGTAGTGGCTCGAGTTTCAAAAGTAAATTAGTACTGACAGCCCCTCTTAGCATAGGGGTCGCAGCTAGGCCTGGTAATGGTCTCCTCACGTGTTGGAAGTATTCACTTCCACTGCAGCCTCTCTTGGCATATGGGGGTGCCACACCAATGTGGTACAGGCTTCACGCTCCCCGCACAGGACTTTTCTCACAGTTATCTTCATGGCTGCCTTTTCCTGACATATGGGGTTTACGACTTCGTTCTGCACACATGCAATGGCCCGTTCGGTGCATCAACCATCACCTCACACCTCGGACTAGGAGTCCTCTAGACAGGACTCCCTAATTGACCTTGCACTCGATTATGCTCTCCTCTCTCTCACAGGACTAACCAGTTTTGACAAGCAGCAGACAGGTATTAGTGCTCCTGGCTCCTGAATAGGTAGCCCTGGTTTTCCTGGATGATATCCTGTCACCCAGCAAGGACACTAGCAGTCCTTGGCCTGCAGTCCTGGTCGCAGGCAAAAGTATTACAGAGCTATCCCTCCTCACACAACTCACTTGGCTCCTTCACAGATGACAATTTTGTGGGTCTCAACCTCCCCTTCTTATAGTCCATTTCTAGACACCGAATGTGATTTAGGGTCTGGGTCATTTATGTTGGTGTACTGCTTCTTTTGAAGTGCACTCTTCCCTTCTCTCTCATCCTCTTGAAAGACTGTCACAAAAAATGTGAAGCTGCATGTCCCACAGCACAGGCCATGGGAGTGACTAGAGTTCACACCTGGATGTCAGCCAGAGAGATATGTGCTTCTAAAGGTTAATCCCAGGTCCCCCAGCCCTACTGTTTATGATTCGCTTATCAGCCCCATCTCCTGTCACAGCCCATTTCTTGTAAGCTTTCACTGAATTAAAGACCAACCTTTGAAATGTACATGGTGAGTCTCTCTCTTCCTTCTCCAGTGTGTCCCACCCAGCTCACATGAAGGTAGTAATACACAAAAACATGTCTAGAGGGATTCCTCTACTTCTCATGTATTTTCCAGGCAGGCCTGGGCTTCTTCCTAAAAGGAAGCCCAGTGTCTTCATTGATATATCATATTACAAGCACACCTGCATTCAGTGTACATATACAGTACACACACTGGCCAATACTGTTACCTCCATGTATTGTGCTACCCCAGATACACATACATCCAGCACTCACAATCATTCTGCATGCACTGCTCAGTACTGTCGCCTTTCTGAACTGTGCCATGGTCTCTTATGTGTAAACACACATGCTTTAAGAATACATATTCCCCGTACGCGCACTGCACAACACTTCACCCTTCATGTATTGATCTTCTTGCAAGTACCCATAACCTGGCATATGCTTTCAATGCACAGAACTACATGAATGAATGAATGATTGAATGAATGAATGAATGAATGACTAAATAAATGATTTTGTAAAGCGCGCAATACCCGAAGATGTTTTAGCACTGGGCGGATCAAAGGCAAAAAAGGGGCGGGGGCCAAAGAAAGAAGTCGACAAACACTAGTGCCAAGTCGGCGGAAACAGCCAGGTCTTTAACTGCTTTCTAAACAGCTGCAGGCTGTGTTGGGAGTGGAGGGCCAGAGGGAGGGAATTCCAACGCTTGCCCCCCAGGAATGTCAGGGTCCTACTGCCCCATTTTTCTCACTTGATTCTTGGAATCTGAACCTTATGCTCCGTGCTAGATCTAAGTGTTCTACTGTGTGTATGTCATGTGAACAGCCATTGGAAATAGAAGGAGCAGGTTCTGTGAAGCACCTTGTGCATTAGGCACAATGTTTTAAAAGAAATTCTCCTCTCCGCTGGTAGCCAATGAAGGCCATGCAGTAAATGCGACACCGGTTTAAACTTGGGGATGTTCAAGAGTGTTCTTCCCACCGAATTTTGGAGAGACTGCAGTTTTTCTATCAAGTATTTTGGGATACCGAGATAAAGTACATTGCAGTAGTCTAGCTTCGACCCAATGAGGGCCAACATTACGGTCTTCTGAAGTTCTGTTGGAATAAACAGAAGTATTTTTTTTAGAAACCGTAACAAAAAATAGCCCCCGGAGGTCACTGCATTAATCTGAGCACTGAAGCATAACTTGGTGTCGAAAATGACTTCCAGGTTTTTAGCCTTCAGAACTGGCTTAGGTAGATTCCCCAACTCCTGTGGCCACCAAGATGCGTTCCAGAAGGAGGTTTCTTTCCCAAAAAGCAGTACCTCCGTTTTCCCAAAATTTAGCTTCAGACAGTTCTCCTTCATCCAACCTGCCACTGCGGTCATGCAGCTGCGGAAACTGCATGTACTCAGGTGGTAGCCAAGCTGCTCAGGGGGAACACCGAGCCTGCAACAGACCACACAGCAGGAATCCCCCCAAGCACAGCTGGCTCAAAACACTTCTCCCACCCACACATGGCACCCCAATGCCATGTGTCAGCATGCCAAAAGGAGGTGGCCCAACAGGTGTGGGTGGGGGCCGAACCCATGGAATGAGAACCAGGACACATATGTAGGGGTCTATCACCCTTTAGGGCCCACCCACACCCCACTAAGGAGACCCACACTGCCATATAGACACATGCAGATGCACATTCACAGCACAGAACCACACCCAGGGGCGCTCAAATAGCAGTCACACACCCATGTTGGCTTTGTGTACAACAGCCCTGGCCACTCCCCTTAGGAACTGAGTGGGTGCCCACAAAGCTACATGTACAAGCTCCAACCCGCTGCCTGCGGTGAAATGTCTGCATCTGATGTACACAGCCCAATGTAATGTCGTAGGGCCCACAGCCCACATGCATACTACAAGACCACATAGACACCTATACATTTTCCGGGCCACATGTACAGTGACGCCTGAGTTGGATGTGTGTGGGGTGAGTGTAGGCCATTCTGCCAGAATGTCTGGTGCTGGCAACTACTTGAACATTGCACACCAGTGCAATGTGAAATAGAAAACACATGTAATACAGTCAACTGTTGAGCACCGTGGAGTGAGCTGGAGAAAGTCCAGAGGCCAGCCAACATGCACACAGAAGTGCCCATGAGTTGCTGTGCACTGGGCTTTGGACACTAGCGATGTGAAGAAAAAGTCTCGGATTCTGTCCCTTCGATATATTCCTGATGCAGATGCAGTGGGGTGTGATAGACATGCATCACCGTCTCCATCAACGTCTCAGGGCCCCCACACTGTTTGAGGTGGCATACCTGCACAACCGCTCCACAGCACAAAACACAATCAGCAACAGACAATGGCCTGCGGTGCACTGAGTCACTGGCACCTGGAGTGCTGAGAAGGCTTCAGACCGATTATGGCATCCATGACAGGCCTGAGCAACTCCATAAGTCTGTCAGGACCACCGTTTCAACTCTGGCAGATGACGGTTGGAGGTGGTCGTTGCGATGGTGGCATGTGCCTCCTGTGGTGATGCATCGTCCGGGTCTGTCCAGACTCGCTTTGGTGTGTGAGCCCTGGTGGGACGCATTCAGGCCTGGTGTCTGTGTACAGTGCAGGTCACAGAGAAATGGCATTGATGACCCCCGGCCTACGCTTCAGGGCCAATCCAATGTCTCCGGAGAAGGGGTCTGGACTTGACCAGCACGGAGTTAGTGGCCCCAGATGCACTGCGACTGGCACAGGCACCCAGCCATGGGACTGTGACTTGCAGTGCAGTCAGATGGTCCATGCAACCTGGCGGGTCACCATCAAAGTTCGAGGTGTATGTTGCGGAGGGTTTTGGGAGACAGTGGAAGGTGTCCTACAGGGCAAGACGCTGAAAGGTTTTATTTTATCCGGAAGCAGCAAATGGAGAAGTGGAATGTGACAGCCTCATTGCCACCACCAATTCGGTATCAGCTACATGAGGATGAAAACCGCCCCCTAGTCCATAGACTCTGACACCACCAAAGTTCGACAGTGAGTGTCCATGAATGTCTGGGAACAGACTTAGTGGCACCGGGGCTGAGTGGGGATGCAGTCTGTGATGATGACAGTACACTGATATGAACTCCGCCATTGCTGAATCATGACTATATGACCTACTGGACCGCAGTGTAGTTAGGAGGCAGCAGTCAGCAGTGGCCCACAACAACGTGTCATTGGCTCGCCATGCACAGCGCTAGTGACATTAGGGCAGTTGTCGTTAGTGTACGAACACCTCCGTAATGATGATCCTTTTCTCTCTGCCAAAATGCAAGGCGCCAACCTCTTATGCCTCTCCTTGCGTGCAGTGATATGCAATCTGCCTTTGCATACTTGATGTTCTGTTCCGAATCTGTGACCTACTCGAGTGCAGCCTAGGCCGAGAGCTGTGTAGGCCGGAGGCAGCAGTCAGCACGGGCCATTCACTGAGTGTCGCCGGCATAGGTGGGTGGCCCCACCAGGCTGCCTAGTTTAGGTTTAGTGGCAACACATGTTGGGTCACCTCCATGACTGTGACCCAGCTTTCATCCGGACTGAGCTGCATCTTCCTTTAACTCTTCTCCGTGCGACCACTGGTGTGGACTTTGCCATTCGTGAATCGCGACTAGGTGCTGGATGTGAGACCTACTGGTCCACAGGGTAGTCCTGGTCCCTCATCCACGTGTCTTCTGCTGGCATTGAACAGGGTTTGTGGCAGCACGCGTCACCGGCTGGCATTGAACAGGGTTTGTAGCACCACGTGTCGCCGGCTGGCTTTGAACAGGGTTTGTGGCATCACATGTCGCGGGCTGGCGTTGAACAGGATTAGTGGCAGCAGGTGTCGCAAGATGCCCATATGGAACTATGCCTCACAGATCAAAGTCTGCTGCTGTGGCCGCTGGCCCAGATTTGGGGTCACTGCCATTTAGGAGCCAGGGCATAGTTTCACATATGGGACCCACTGGGCTGCAGAGGACACCGGTAGAATTTGTCAAAGAGGAAGGAGTCATCTAGGCCAGTGTCGGGGGGACAGCGGTGGTCTGAAAGGCTGGCTGGGTGATGGGCCTCGGTCTTGGAGCTTACACTGGCACAGGGTGGGCCCTCCTTGACACACGCCGGTTTCAGCTGCTGATCAGTGTGGCCTCGCTGTGTAGGGTCAGGCCTGACGGGTTTGTGGTCCAGCGAGCCAGGGTACGGCAGGCGCACAGGATCTCAGGCAACTCTGCTGATGAGGACGGCCTCGGGTGGGGTGGGAGGCGTCGCCCTGGCTTAGACGTTGGGCTATCTGGAAGAGAACCAGGCCCAGGGCTACTTGCTATTTATTCACACCCCTACGCTTGCCTGGCGTATGCCAGACCATCCCACTCTGCTCGCGCTTACGGGGGGGCGTAACCGGCAACATTTCCGCGAGGACCCCCACTGGCTTGGGTGACATGGTTGCGTCCACTGTCCACTACACTCCACACACCAGAGGTGTATGTGGCCATGGATAGGTCTGTGTTCTGCACACTGCTGTCTGTCCAGCACTTCGCCACCACTCTTGGCATTGTGTTCTTTCCCAATCATGGTTCTTCAGCATCCTTTACACATGCCTGGTTGCCTCCTCTCCCCACATTCATCTATTGTGTTGCTGAGGTGCTATGCCATTGATTGGTCATGTTCATGGCTTACCCAGGTTACTATTGTAAGTTGTTCTATCGTGTTTGCCGGGTGGGCATGTTGTTGTGCATGCTGGTTTTGAACTTGTGATGTGTGCATTGCCAGAGTTGTGGATTGCATGGTTGTGGAGTTGAGGTGATTGGGGTGTTAATTAGGAACTTGCCAAGGGGCTCTGCATTTCCCTTGGTGCCATTCTGGGACAGCTGGTTGCTGATGGAATGTCGGAGAGTGAAGGGATCATGCAAACTGGCTATGAATTTGGAGGCGACATTGGTGTAGGTCCCACGGTGTTCTGATGTTGCCTGCACATTGATGTGACATATGCTTCCTGTTGCGCTGATTGTTTGCTGTGTCACCAGGGGGCACAGGTGGGACATGTGTGCAGTGGATTGCCCCCAACACGTGCGTGCAACTGGCTATGGCGTATGGTCCTTGCTTGGTCTCCAGCGGTTCCTGCACATTGTGTTGGATGTATGGGGCCTGGGGTGCCAGGGTGATGGTGATGTCTACGACAGGTGTGGGGGACTTGGATGTGGCTGGCTGTGAGACTCTGCCGACTCTGGTGGGTGTTGGTTGGGGTATGCCAGGGGCCAACAGGTGCATCACAGCCAGCAGCTTGGTTTAGGGTGGGATGTTGGTTGTCCGCTGTGTTTGTGTTGGTGCTGTTGGCCTGTTGGCCGATGATGGCCAGGATGCGTAGGGTGGTTGTCCCTTTCAGCCTGTAGTGGACAGTGGCATTGTCAGATGTTGGGCCTGTGAGGCAGATGCGTTTCTTGGAGGGCTGCTATCTTTGTCTGCGCTGCCTCTGTGGTGGTCTGGGGGGGGGGGGGGTTGCAGGGTGGGTGTTGTGGCCCTCTTGGGTGTCCGGGCTGCATGTTCAGTTGCTCCATGGCATCTGATGCCCTTACGAGGACGCCCTGGGCTGGGCTTCAAATTGTGGTGCAGGCTGCCATCTGACTTTACCAGGTCAGAGGAGGTGTAAATTTCCTGCTGCTAACGTGCCTTATTGCGTGTTTTGTGGTCTTATCACCGATCTGTCTGGTCGTAGTGAATGTTGAGGTGTTGTGTTGTCGCGGATTTGTGCACGGGAACGCCTACTCTGCATCTCATTAGCGATAGTTGTGGGGGTCCTCTGTGGTGAAGTTTTTTTGCGGCTGCTATTGCAGGAAAACAGGTGCTGTGGCTGTTAGCACCAGCTTGTGAATGGTGGGGTAAATTTATCACAACTTTGGCTGTGATAAAGTGAAGTTAATTCGGCAGTAGCTCTTTGTGAATATGCCCCTAACTCTTGTCATTCAATTAGATGTTAAGTCGATAGTGTTTCACTGTGTCTAGATGACTTATCAGTCTGTATTCTATGCCTCGAAGGAATGTGCTGATGTCTTCTCATCTTAGTGATTTCTCTACCATTCCCATTATACTCCAAGGGAGTTCACTGGCGGAGTGACCAGATAATTTGAAATACCCCACTAGTGGTGCAATGTTCATGTCAGACAGGATCTTACTTTATGTCAGATGACCTTCTCATTCACTTCCTTCTGTAGTTTGCCTCATCGACCATGCTGGCAGCTTATTCTATATACCAAGTTGCAGATTTTGTAATTTGTTAATGTGATCACAGTGCAAGTTGTAGTACTGGCTAAATGTCTTGATGTTTGAGGATTGTGGACAAATGGAGTACTTGCCACATTTATAATGACCTACAATGTCTGGAAAATCCCAATACGGGGTGATGGATGGAGCTGATCTCTCAGGCAGGTATTATTCCACAATATGGTGATGGATGTTTATATAGTATTTGAATGCAAAGATAGGTCTCTCAAAAGCTGCACCAATGCTGAAGAGAGTGCTGGACACACACAAATAAAATCTTCATTTCTTGTACATTTCTCACTGAGATGCAGAAATTGGCATATGGTAAAATGTCTTTTAGTACTCTGAAGTGATGACTGTTCTAATATTTTAATGAGCTATTCTCTGTAGTCTTACAAAATATAGAGACATGGATATTTTGTTATTATCAATAAGGATAGTCAAGTCCATGTATTTATGTGTTGCTAAGTTCATAAGTGAACATCAATAGGGGACTAACACCAAGAAACAAGATTAGAAATTTTGTTAGGAAGGATGATGAGCTATGTCAGATTCAAAATAAGTGGGAACTCCAGCCAAACATATGGTTTTCTCACCCCATTTAGAGGTGATGCAGCACCAAGTTTACATTGGTAGAGGTTAAGCTGAATATGCCAGTGTAAACATCTGACCTGGTGGCTCATCTACCACGGGGCCACCAATTCATAGTGTTAGTGACCGGCAGTCCTGGCCAGGCAAATCGAACAATGACCCTGGCAAAGAGGGCAACTGTGCGCATTAAGCCAATTGTTTGGAATTTGCTTATTTCAATCAAAAAACCTTTGCAGACTGAATACAATTAAAATGGTGTCTTTTCAGCATACTTCAACGCTGGCATTGGAGCTCTTATTCCAGCGGCAGCTCCACTGAAGGTCCTCATATGAACACTTTCCTTTTGAGAACCTCCAGATTTGACGGGTAGTTCTTTGCTGTAAGAGTGAAGGCCACAGCCTCACTGATCTGGAAGGCCAGTGGTACCCTGCAAAGTCACTACCTTTGTACACACAAAGACCACCTTTTCTTATATTTGCACAATAAACCAACATTTATATGCACTGACTTACCTACCAACACTTCTTGCTACAATTATACATGCACGCACAAACCTATATGCCATGACTCTTTTTCAATGCAGTGTTATAACTTAATCGAACCATATGTAGTATTGAGTGCAAAATGTATGGTATAGGCAAAAACCTAAAACTGCAGTCATAGCAGCATAAGCATCAACACACATTCTCAAGAAGTGTAGAAAACAAGTAAGATCCAGGTAAAATTGAGGCACATTAGAAAACAGATTGAGAATATTATATTTGGGAAGGTACTTAAGGTTCAATTTTTACCTAAAATGTAAAATGAAGAAAAAATAACAATGATCGAAAGGTTTCAAGAAAGAGGACATAAGAAAATCAGCTAATTCTAAATTGAGGGTAGATATGAGGCTCAAATAGTCTCTCAACTTTTTGTGTATGCCTGTGTTTATGTTGTGTGAACAATACATCCCGACCTATTGGCTTTTTTATTGCTTGATATTTATTTTCAATGAGGTGCCCTAAATGCAAAGGGTATACTCTGTCATGGTTTCCTTGCTCACTATGCCAAATACCTCAAACTGTAATCATTGAGTTGGTTATATTCTCATTCAGAAATGACACAGCTTAGCGCATGGCAGAATCAAGGCTCATGCACATATGAATGCCCGTAAAGGCACAGTAAGCAAAAATACTATGAGCTGAAATGAGCATTTGTTTCTCAGCAATCTCAACATTAGTCAACGCATTGGTTCTTACCTTGCTGGTAGTTGTCTTTGCGGATGTTGGTCCTGCTGTTCTGGCATCTGTTATAACTGCTGTGGTTAGTTCTATTGTGGCTGCTGAATTTGCTCTTTTTTCACTATCAAAATTCCAATAGTGGGCAGTTATGTAGTCCATACCCAGGTGCCAACTTTTGTTGCCACAGTTTTCCCTGCTATGGTGGGGCCTGTGGTCACTGCTCGGTCAAAACAGTGATGACGGCAGTTGTGGCAGCTGTGGTCTCTGCTGTTGTGACAGTTGTTGTTATTGTGGTCTTTTCTGTGTTAAAGCTGGTGTTTTTGTTGTTGTTCCTGCTGCATTAAGAGCTGCTGTTTTTAGATTGTGTGCTGTAACAGTTGCTACTGTTGTCTCACTCATGGTTACAGGTGTGGTAGAGGCATCCACCACTTATGTCATAATTGCACTGTTTGCAACTAATATTGCAGACATTAGTGCTACTCTGGTAGTGGCTGTGGTTACCACTATTGCCCTGGTTTGCAGGCCAGTGTTGTCTTGTCGCTATGGGTGCAGGTGGCTCTTTTGTTGATACCTTGTTCAATGCTCTGTTTGGAGCTATGGCCACCGCTGAGGTCTCTGCTGCACCTACAGCTTTTGTTACTGTTGAGGCAGCTGCTGTTGCCGCTGTGGCAGGTGTTGTTGTTGTATTGACAGCTTTGATCGTATCTGTGATTCCTACTGTGGAGGCAGCTGTTGCACCTGCTCTGGCCAAAAATAAGGTCGCTGCTCATTGCTGTGATCCCTGGCTTGCAGGCTGTTGTTTTGTTGCTACTGTTCTTCTGAAGGTGGGCAGTTGTTCTTGCTGCTTTTGTGTCTGCTTTGGGTACAATTTGTATGATTCTGTTTTCCCTGCTCTGGTGATGGTTGCTGTTGCTCTAGTTGTCTTTACCACTTCAATTTTGGATTACTTCAATCTTAGCCCCTATGAAATCAAAACTCACCACCATGCGAATAGATCGGGTTCACTAGTTCACCTAAACCTGCTTTAATTAAAGCACTCAAAGCGCCAATTGGAAAGGAAATGGCGCACCTATTTAAAGGCCATGGACAAATAAGCCAATGCAGCCCACGTAAAATCTTACCACAAAGATATTAGAATGGCCAAAACAACCTACCATGCATCTAAGATTGAGTCAGCAAAACATTTGAGTAATGCCATATTCAAGATTGTCAATTCTATCACTTCTCTGGTCTCAGTCTCACACCAAGTCAATCATTCAGTCTCACAGCAAGTCAATCATTCCCAAGCCACTTGTCATTCTTAAGCATTTATTTTAAGGAAACGATTTGGACTATATCTAATTATTTTGCTGAACCCATATAAGTGTCCACCTCATTCTATACAAGGTGTGAATGTCTGCATCTAAGAGAATTTCCCCTATTACAGATCAGGAATTGCTAGAGTTACTAAATGCATGTTTTTCATGATCATTGCATGACCCTTGTCATCCTTATATTTTAAAAATTGGTGCTCCCACTATTGTGATTTTTCTTTGCACTTTGTTAAATTTGTCAATTAAATCTGCTTCATTTCCTGTCTCTTGGAAATCAGTAGTAATTCATAGCCTAAAGAAACCTAATGTAGATTCGCTAACAGTGAATTAAAGGCCCATCTCCTTATTACCAGCTCTAACAAAGATGTTGGAATCGTATGTCAACTTCATCCTTGCTCATTATCTCAAAATTAATAATCTTCAGGATGCTTCACTGTATGGCTTTTGGACTACTTATTTGACAGAATAAGTATTGCTCATGGTGACAGATAGTCTGAGACATCTGTTGGACGACAAGGGCACAGTAGCTCTTATATTACTTGATTTTGAAGCAACCTTGGAAACCATTTACCACAATATTATTCTTCATAATTTGACGGACCTAGGTGTTGAATGCAGCGCCTTGCATTGGTTCACAGATTTTCTGAAACATCAAAAAAGAAGCTGGTGGTCTGTCTCCCTATTCTTCCACTCCGGTTCACATGGAGTGCAGTCTACCACAGGGCTCTGCTTTGAGCCCAACACTCTATAACATCTATATGGCCCCTCTTGCTCAACTTGTGAAGGGACATACCTTCAAAATGTTTTTCCTCTGCTGATGACACCCAATGAATTGTTCCACTTACGTTGGATGATGGGCAGATGAGACATATTTTCATCCAATATATGACATCAGTGACCATCCTGATGTCCCAAATGTTATGTTATGTTATGTTAACAATGATTTGTATAGCGCTCTGACACCAGTTGGTTTCCTGGCGCTGTAGAAAACCCAAAACCAGGTAAAACTAAATTCTGATAAAACTAAGTTATTCATTCTTGGCCTGAATCCTTATCTTTGGATGAATGACTGATGGATAAGAGAGCTTGATGCACCTTCATAACCAATTGATTCAGTAAGTAACTTGCGTGTCAAATATGACTTACAATTATCTTTCCAACTGCAGATTCAGACTGTGATTAACACTTGCTTGAAGTATTAAAATCCCTTGAAGAGGCGCTCCCTTTTATACCTTTTTCTGCCAGGCGAACTGTGGTTCATGCGTTGGTCACCTCTACGTTGGACTATTCTAAGGCCTTATACCAAGTATCGCATAAAAACACACATGGGCAGATTGCAGAATGTTAAGAATTCTGCAGCCAGGTTATTACTTAACCTTCCTAAATATTTTTAGGTCTTTTCTAGACTGAAGACCTTCACTGGCTCCCAGTCTCAAAATGCATTTAACTTACAATGCTGTCAAATATCCATAAAGCTGTCCATAATGTTGGTCCAACAGGTCTACATAATGTAGAAAACAGCGATGGATCGCACACCACTAGCCCCTCCTCCGGATCACCCCTTTGCACTCTGGTATTCGTAGTGTGTGAAGTATGAAGAGTTGACACAAAGTTCGTAAGTGATACACCAAGGTTGGTGTAAGATCTCTAGACCTGAGACATGGCCCGGGTTTCGGGATAGTTTCCCTCATCAGTAGAGAAAGTATTTGGGATGGATGAGAAGGCCGCCAAGTAACCGTCACAGGCCTCGTTGCCTTTTCCGGCGCGCAGGTGCGTCTCCAGAAGCTCGTCAGCTTGGAGGCTCATGGGAGCCCTTAAGTAGAAAACAGTGATGGATCGCACACCGCTAGCCCCTCCTCCGGATCGCCCCTTTGCACTCTGGTATTCGTAGTGCGTGAAGTATGAAGAGTTGACACAAAGTTCGTAAGTGGTACACCAAGGTTCTATGAATGATTTTGATTTACAACTATCCATATTTCCAAGTTTTAGATGGGACGGTAGTTCTGCTGCATTTCTGAGAGTTAACTTATGGAATGGGATGCCATTGGTTCTCACTTGGTAGAATATCAGCCCTCTAATTGTTTTAAAGACTTTAAAACTTGGCTCTTCAGGCTGGCTTTTTACTATTGAGATCTTTTATTTTTTCAAGGACTCCCTTTTATTTCTGGATCTGGCTAGAAAAGTTTTAATCAAAGCTCTTTTTTGAGCATGTATCTTCACTTTATAATTACCATTTTTATTTCATTTCACTTGCCATTATGCAGGCACTGCTGCGGTCAACAGTGTTGCTGTATCTGTTATAGTATCTATCGAGACTACTGTTGTTGTCACTATGGTGCTTACTGTGGTCATAGATGTACTTGTTGCTATAGTCTCTGCTATGGATGCATAACAACATAACGGGGAGTGAAGGGACAGAATTGGTGTCCGAGTAGTTCTGTAGTGTGATTTCAGGAAGACCCTACATTTTTAGCTCCAACAGCAATGCAAAAGCAAAATGCAACACTTTGAACTGAACATACGCAATGAAAGCATATCTCTATATCCATGTTGCTATTTTTTCTCAGACAGCCGGATGGGAGTGGTTCTAGTCACCTCTAAAATATGTTCCACAGCAAGCATCTGCAACCTTCAAAAGGGGCAATTTCCTTAGATATCATATGATTCACAGTGATGCTATACAGTGCCATAAAGTGGTACCTAGAGATACATAGTTACTACAACTAAAATTGACTTGTTAAATGTGGTGCCAACATTACTTGTAAACATACTCTGAATGTTAGACCTGGCATCCTTGGTGTGGTTTCCTTCTAACATTTTGCCTTCAAACGTCCGGTTTTTGCTGACTTCATTTTTGCTGGCCTTAGGACTCTGCAAACGTTACCCCTGCTAACCAGTGTTACAGTGCTTGTGCTATTTCCCTAAAGTATGAGAACATTGGCTGATAATCTATTGGCATCCATATATTTGACTTATAACTCCCTAGTAATGTACAACACCGGTGCCCTGGGTCCATAAATGAAATGCTACTAGTGTGCCTGAAGCACTAGCTGTACCACTCACTTAAGTAGCCTTTAAACTTGTTTCAGGCCTTCCACTGTAGAGCTTGTATGTGCAGATTTAACCTGCCATGAGGACTTGGCATAATAAACCTGTTGACAGGCCCAACCCATCCTTTTTAATACATATAAGACATGCCCAAGGGCAGGGTGCAGTGTATTTAAAACTTTGGACATGTACTTTAAAATTTTACGTGTCCTGGTAATAAAACACTTTTAAATTTGTTGTTCACTACTCCAAGGCCTATCTCTCCCATAGGATAACATTGGAGTTGCATTAGTACATTTTTTAAGTGTATTTCTAAACGGGAAGAGATCACTGGTTCATCTTTGGTGTCTATGGAATCCTAATTTAAAATTTAAACGTATGATGATGTCATGATACAAACTCTGAAAATGCCACCTATACAAAGTTAGCATTCTCTAGGCCTAGCCATTTGGAGCCTGCAGCATGTCTCTGGTCACAAGACGTGGTGTAGGTGGCAGTTGAGCTTTGTGCATTCCTCCTAGACAGCCATACACAATGGTAGCTGAGGGGTGGCTTAATGGGCCATCACTAGCAGGATGGAAGGGAAGAGCGGGGACAATCCTCACTTACACCTGAATAGGCTGTGTCCTGTTTCTGCAAAAAGGGCTGTATAATCCCACTGGTTAGTCTGGAGCCAGGGCAGGGAAGGGACACCATCTGTGCGCCTCAAACGCATGCCTCTAGAAGCTTCTCCCAATTTGAAAGGCACACCTGTGTATAAATGGAGGACCTCAGACACTATTACTTTGCTACACCGCTGGACCTGTGGATACTCTACTGGGAAGAAGGACTGCTGTGGTGCTGAAGGATTGCCACTCTGCTGAACTGCTGCCACGGAGGAACTGCTGCTCTTCTGTGCGGCCCTGCTGCCTGTTGGCCTCTTGCCTGGGTGAAATTTCCCTGCATCTCTTGAACCCAGTACCTAGAGTGACTCCAAGGGCTAGCTAGTGGGCCACCTGATCTGAAGCCTCAGGAACATAACAGGCTTCCAACAATCTTGCACCCACACCTAGACTCTACTATATGTTAGTCTACCCTGCTGTGGTGCTACCCTTGTCCTGGATGCTTGGAAGTGGGCCTAAAGTTGCTTCTCAGCAAAATCGATGCAGCTCCTGTTCTGAGTTATGCATCTCCGAGCAGAACTGCTGCATCGCCGCTGCTGTGTGGATTGGACTCGTTGCAATATCCTGCATCCCCTCCGCAGTGCTGGGAATTGACACATTGCCCTGACGGAGCAGCGCATCCACTACTCAGGACCTCGTATCGCTCACCGACGGCAGCCCTGACGACGACGACGGACACCTCATAGCAGCCTCACAGCTCCCTGTTAGTGACACATCGCCAGGTGCTCAACATGTCTCCGATGTCGTACTTTGCATTGCAAGCCCCTTGAATGGGATCCTTGACGACGATGTGTTGTAAATTGGCAGCAATGGGTTAGCATTAGCAGAAGCCTTCCTCTATTTAGAAGTTATCTTATCCGCTTTGTGAAAGCCATTTTGTATTTTAGGCAGCCATTTTGTTTGCCATGTGCTCGCCATGTGCTCTGTACTACCTTTCCGTTAACTGCTCTTAAAATCTGCCTAGAGACAAACTATATTTAGCATCTTCCACCTTCGCACATGCCCAGAAGGGCCTAGCTAGTAGAATGCACCTGCTTCTCTAGTATAACTATCAGGCTATTTTTGCTGCTGTATGGAGAAGTAATTCTCCTCCCACTTTGTTGAGCAAGTAGATCTTGTATACCCATATTAGTCGTTTTGCATGCTTACATGAGCCAGGACTGCCCCTTGGTCATATGCTTACTATGTAACCCTAAGCATATATAAGGCCTCTGTTTTCTGTACTCCTCAGACTGCCTCATTCAGTTGCTAAGGCTTCTGTGTGATGTAGTCTCATTTATTTGAGTTTAATAAAGATGGTCCTTTATATTTCAGCTTCAGTGCCATTTTCTTCTTTGTTGGTTTAAAAGGACCAAGTATCAGTGGGACCCCTAGGAACCTTTTTTGATTTCTTCAGATGCAACAGGACCTCAAACCGCAGCCTTGCCACATCCCAGAACCAACACATTAATTTGGCTGCGTGGAACATCTTCGACGCAGATCTACGTAACACTGCGCACCCAGGATTTAAGGTACTTTATTTAGGGGGACTAACTGGAGCGGGCCTAACAGGGTCCCTGTAGCCGGCCTTCACTCGATCATGTTCGGCCTGAACGTGTGACTTTGTCCCGGTCCAGTGCAACCAGAAATCCAAAGTTGGTGCTTTGTGCTTTTTGGTGCTATTCTGACCATAACATTTTAAAATGTAATATCTCCAGTTCTACTAATTGGATTTTTGTCACTTTGATTGTTTTATGTATTAAATTAAGCTTATTTTTCTAACATGCTGTGGGATCCTTTTTGAGTGGTGTTTTCACTGTATTACCATTTAAAGTTTTGCACAACGACTTTACACATTGCCTCTGAGTTAAGCCTGACTGCTTTGTGCCAAGCTCCCAGAGGATTGAGCACAGGTTAATATGGGGCTTGCTTGTGCCTTACCCTCACTAGGACTATGATTGCAGCTTAACCAGGGCTTACACCTCAGTCAACCAGGTACCCAATTTCTAACACTGGACAACACTACAGATTCGAATAATCATAAGAGAAATAAGATTGCTATTTATCATTTTATGAACTGTATCACATCGTATTGTGAATATCGTGAGTATCTTGCAATGTGTGAAAATCGGAACATTATATCTACTACCTGCAAAAAGCCACATGAAAAGAACATCTCAGAGATCTTGAACCTGTGATTATAAATATACCATGACCCAATATATTGATGAGAGACACTAGAGATGTGAGCTGGCTCATAATAAACTTCAAGGTATGCATCATTTTAAATTATTGGCAAAGCGTATGGTTGCGAGTGTTGAGGTTTACAAAGGTCTCAACCGTGACAGAGAATTGCAAACATTCTTGTCGTCGTTTTTCATACTCAGTGACATGCCTTTGAGTTACATGAGAAAGTTCCCTAAAGGTTTCTGGGTTTTTAATATCTAATTGTGTAATTCGGTATTAAGATGTTTTGTTTTTCTGCAAGCCTTTCACATTGATTTTTGCAAAATTCAGATTCACAGTCTGTACCAGTGGCGGGTTTCAGCACAGCTCAACAAGTAAAGTCATTTTATGTTGTGAAACATCAACATTTCCAGCCTGTATTAAATATTTATACTTTAACAATAATATAGATTTGACATTTTAGCACACACAATGTATTTCAATATGATGACCTACTTCCCAATCTGTGTAAAAGCTATATTAAAGACAAGAACGGCAAAGGCAACGGGACTTGGGCTCCCTGCATTAAACAGAGAAGACTGAACTTTTGTAACTCGATTGGCTATTTTTTTACCCTGACCTCCAGATTTGGAAGAGCCCACTGTTCCTCTTACTGAAATTTACAATAGAAAGTGAATATCCGTTTTTAACGTATGGCTCTGGATTATGAGGTTACAGAGTCTCCAAATGTCTGCATCATGAGGAAAACAGAGTAAGTATGAGCATCGTCTGCGTTTCCCCAAGGACCCGACATATGCAGTCCATGAATATCTTGGACCAATTTATGTGGCCAACTACATCAACTTGGCCCCCTTAATTGAATGGTGCTCTATTTGGTGTGATTCTGGGGCCACTATGAATATGAAGATTATCATGATCTGTTTCCTTTGTGACAAGGGTCATCATATCCCTTGGCTAAAGTATATTAAGGATATCTGTGCCAAGTTAGGTAGCCCTGATATATTATTTCTGCGCCTGCCAAGCAATCCACAAGGGATAAAAGGTGGGTTAAATCGATCTTTAGAGAACATAGCAGAGGGAAATGCGAGCTGTCCAAATAGGGGAAGTCTGCAATAGAGAGTATCTGATGGTTCAAACCACACTTGGAATGGAGCTGTGTCTGGAGATTGCGCCCATTGCCTGGGATAGGATGTTACTGACCAGATTTAGGTTTGGTCAGATTAGTAAAATTGATACTTGTATAGCGCACTACTCACCCGCAAGGGTCTCAAGGCACTTGTACGAATACCGCTGTCAAACCCATCCTGGCTTTCCCTGTGAGGCGTCCACTCCTAGGTACCCCTAAGGTGGAGGCCAGGCATCCTTAGCGTTGTGGGGGCTGTTGTGGAGATTAAGCAAGCTATTGCCCAGAGTTGCAGAGTGGGACTCCATGATTGGAATAGGCACCGAGGCTAGAATTATCAGGTCCGAGGAATTTTGTGCTCAAGACCCGCTGAGGCAGGGAATTGAACCCTGGTCCCGAGCTAGATCTCTGCATCAGGGTCTGCCGCTCTAACCATTGAGCCACACTTCTCCAGATTAGGAGTCAACTCTCATTTCCCTTTGGGCCAGTTTGACCCCAAAACAATCTTGTCTGCCCCTGTGACAAGCACTCCCTGCAAACACTGGCACACTTGGTACTTTTCTGTACCTTTCATTGTAGTTATACCAAGAAGGTTTCTAATCCCGCTTCTTAGACGCGCCTCGGTGGCGAGACATATTTAAGCACTTTTATATCCGCGTTGCTTCTCATAACCGAAGTATGTATAGATGTTAAAACATTATTGTTTTAGATAGTAAATCATCTATCTTTTAGTAGAACTTGCATCTATTCTCGTTTTTATATGGACTGTGAGTTGATAGTTGTATTTTCGTTAGTGCGATGCTGTGTACTTAGACTATCTAATTGGTGGCCCAAATATCCCTTTTAACATAGCAGACTAACTTAAGCTTTTTGTTGCAGGTAATTGTTGAGTGAGTCCCTTGACTGTACATTGTATGTAGTATCTTGCACATTGAATGGAATTGCATAATGTTGGTTTGTAGGCTGTGCTATCTATGTTGCAAATGGTTTAACCTGATGTCCTTTTTGTACTTTTGTGGTTTATTTTATTGACCGACTGAAGTTAAAGAAAGAAGGACAACTTGCTTTCTCAAACAAGCACTGTTAAAGCTAATAGTTGGGGCTTGTAAGTGAAAATGCAAGCCAGAGCTATTGATAATGTTTGTTCATATTGCATGCTCAGTCCGTCAAATTCATATTTTTTGTACTGTGCAGCTTCCAGGCTCATGTGGCTTTTGCATGGTCTCAGAGTTTTGAAAAGTAGCAAGAAGAATTTTCCTTCTGCCGTTCCAGTACTAATGTTCATTACTAGAGGTTCTTCGTTCCAGAAGTCTTTGCTGAAGTACCTCAGGCTTGAGAGAAACAATACGGGGGGATAGGGCCTAAGGGAATTTAAAGACCAAACAGAGACATGTTCCCAAACTGAATACACAAAATACAAACATGTCTAAGGGTCTAAAAAGTCTATGTGTGGTGCATTAGACTAACATGGATCTGTGTCAACTCATCTAACAGTGTTAAAGAAACATTGGTGGATATCAGCGATCACTAGCAGGATACCCACCAGTCACCACTCGGAACCGCCCTTCATTATTTGGCATTCCTGTTAACCACAAAGTTGGTACACCACTGGTTCAGATGGAAGGTCAGATGGTATAACCTCTTAAGAACCTCATGGCGGCCAAAGGTGGTAGAGTGTCACAAACTACCCATCAATGGAAAAAATGAGGGTAACTGATTTGCAGTGCTGTGAAAAAATGTGATAAGTGAGTGAGAAAACATAAAATTGGGTGAGGGAGCAGAAATAAGACTAACTTTATTCTGTTCTATGCTCGCTCCACCAATATTAAAAAGAGCAGCATTAGTAGATTTACAAAATATCTACCTGGATGTAAAGATGGTCGACATGTTTCAGCAATATATAAGGACTATAGAGTCCATTGCTTTCATCAGGACCGGAATGTAACTAAGATGCTACTGCAAAAAGTGAAGTGAAGGGTATAAAAAGTGACATAGTATTAACATTGCTGCAACATGAAAAAAGATCACCTGATTTTCTAGGTGTGTCCTTATTCACAGAAGTTTTTAATGTCACCTTATGGTTGAAGCTAAAAGCTCCACCCCGCCTGGCAACGGCTCAGGACACGAGGGAAGCACCGCTCTATCCGTCAGTACTTCGTGGCCTCCGTCTGAGCCGGTTGGGGAGGTTGCAGCAATGTTAATACTATGTCACTTTTTATACCCTTCACTTCACTTTTTGCAGTGACCCTTAGACATTTTTGTATTTTGTGTACCTCAGGCTTGTACTAGAGGTCACTTTGAGTCAGACATAATCCCTTTCTGTAGTAGACTGCAGCTAGCAGGTTAGTAGAGATTACAAGTCCTTTTTGTAGCAAGCTCCAGTAATCTATGCTGTTACTAGAGGGTCAACACATACCAATCAGTGCCCCTTTAATCTCAGTCTACCAGATATTTATGAACAGAGCATATTCCCTTCAATGTCTTCAATGATATCCTTTATGCCACAGCACATCTCATTCCCCCACCCACTACGCCGGCACACATGCTCGACCCCATCTTCTCCGCCAACAGCCACGTTACCTTCAGCCACTCCACCGGACTACACTGGACCGACCACAGCTGCATCCACTTCACCTTTAAGAAGTACCCATCCCACCACCGCCTGCAAAAGATCCCCCCTAGATGCTGGAGCAAAGTCACCGCAGACCAGCTAACCACATCACTGAGTCAGAACCCACCAATCAACACTACTGACACCAACGACGCAGCCCTCAACCTCACACAGTGGATCGTCAACTGCGCCGACGCCCTTGCACCACTGAAGAACCCCCAGGCAAGCCCCGCAACATGAAAACAACATGGTTCACCGACGACCTCAAAGAATCAAAGAAATCCTGCCGAAACCTCGAGAAAGCCTGGCGCCGCGAACAGACAAAAGAAAACATGACAGCCCTCAAGAAAACCCTGCGCAAACATCCCACCAGCTGATCCGCACCACCAAAAAGACATAGTTCAAAAAACAGCTGGACAACAACACACACAACAGCAAGGAACTCTACAGCATCGTAAAATAACTCTCCAATCCTAGCGCCGGCAGCAACGACATCACACCATCGCAAGACTTCTGCAACTCCCTCGCCACGTTCTTTCACCGCAAGATCGCTGATATCCACGACAGCTTCGGCACCCAGACTCCGCCCCTAGCCACTGAACCGACACTCCCTACAGCCACCCTCAGTGCTTGGACTCCCATCAGCACTGAAGACACCGCCCACGCTATGAACACGCTCCCTCTGACCCATGCCCTCACCACATCTTCAACAAAGCCAACACCACCATCGCTCCCCACCTACAGACCGTCATAAACAACTCCCTCACGTCCACCACCTTCCCAGAGAGCTGGAAACGCGCAGAGATCAAAGCCTTACTGAAGAAACCCACAGCGGACCCTAAAGACCTCAAAAACCTCCGCCCCATCTCTCTTATTCCCTTCCCTGCAAAAGTTATTGAGAAGATCGTCATTAAACAGCTGACCGCATTCCTCGAGGCCAATGGATCCCTCGACCCATCCCGGTCCGGATTTTGAGCCAACCACAGCACCGAGACCGCCCTCATCGCAGCCACCGACAACATCAGGACCGTACCTGACAACGGGGAAACAACCGCCCTCATCCTCCTAGACCTCTCAGCCGCCTTTGATACAGTCTGCCATCTTACCCTAATATCCCGCCTCCACAACGCCGGGATCTAAAGCAAAGCCCTGGACTGGATGACCTTGTTCCTCTCCGACAGAACCCAGAGAGTCCGCCTCCCTCCCTTCCACTCCGAGATCATCTGCGGTGTACCCCAAGGCTCATCGCTCAGCCCAACCCTATTCAATATCTACATGAGCACCCTCGCCACCATTGCACGCAAACACAACCTCAACATCATCTCATACGCTGACGACACCCAGCTGATACTCTCCCTCACCAAAGACCCAGCCACCGCCAAACTCAACCTCCAGGAAGGAAAGAAAAACGCAGCTGAATGGATGAAACTCAGCCGTCTGAAACTGAACTCAGACAAGAAGGAGGTCATCATCCTCGGACCATCCCCATCTGATTGGGAGGACTCCTGGTGGCCCACAGCACTGGGCACCGCACCGACACCCACTGACCATGCACGCAACCTGGGATTCATCCTGGACTCCTCTATCACAATGACCAAGCAAGTCATCGCCATCTCATCATCATGCTTCAACACCATGCGTATGCTCTGCAAGATCTTCCGGTGGATCCCTACCGGAACTAGAAAGATGGTCACCCAGGCCCTCGTCACCAGCCGACTGGACTATGGAAATGCCCTATATGCAGGAACCACAATCAAACTTCAGAAAAGACCCCAACACATACAGAACGCATCCGCACAACTCATCCTCGACATCCCCCGCCACAGCCACATATAAGCCCACCTGAGAGACCTGCCCTGGCTCCCCGTCAACAAAAGGATCAGGTTCAGACTCCTCACCCACGCACACAAAGCACTCCACGACATAGGTCCCGAATACCTCAACAACCACCTCAACTACACCCCAACACGCAAACTCCACTCCGCCAGGCTCGCCTTCGCCACCGTTCCACTGATCCGCAGAACCACCGCCGGAGGAAGATCATTCTCCTACCTGGCGGCCAAGTCGTGGAACTCCCTCCCCGCCCAACTATGACTGACCCAGGACCACCTCACATTCAGGAAACACCTCAAGACGATGCTCTTCGAGCAGTAGCGTCCCTCCCCCTCCCCCCCCTCGCCCAGCACCTTGAGACTCCTACAGGTGAGTAGCATGCTCCACAAATGTATTGATTGATTGATTGACTGTTTGAGACTCACCTCTTTAAAAAACACCACATAACAATGGATTGCCGATCCACAACCCAGCTTTAGCTCCTTTTACTCATTGACTTTATGATTGTCTTTGACCATGTTCAGAGCTCTGTTGCCTTTTAGCTACGTGTGTGCTAAAGAAGCACCATATAAGTACGCACATGTAATGTCTCCTTTTGTTGAACTGGATAGAAGCAGCAATGGTGAAATATTCAACTTTGCTTTTGTTTTCATCAGGCCTACTCTGGAGAGTACATACATTTGCCTTAAATTTGTACATTAGCTTTTTCAAGTGTAATATTTTTTCTTGTTTTTATTGTCGTAAATAATATGCAGTTATTGAGATATGATGATGATCAGAATCTAGGCTCTGAAAGGAACTTTTATGTTTTGTGAAAGATGTTACTCTAATATTGATTGATAATATCAGTCATCAATTGTAGGCAGAAAAACCTATTCAAGGTCTGAAATAACTATGTAGCTGTTTTCTAGACAATGTTCTGTGGAAGGTACGTAAGCAGAATCGACATCATTGTGTAAAGCTTGCTAAAGAAGAAATGGTGGGGAATACCAGAGAGGGAAAATAAAGCTATGATGAGCGCGGAAGGGAAGTAAAAGTGAATGAGGTGGGGAGGGAACTTGAAAGAGGTAATGGAAGAGAACTAAGTAAAAGTGACAGGGGTTGAGAGGGAAACT
The DNA here is from genome assembly GCF_964263255.1 of Lissotriton vulgaris. Lineage (NCBI taxonomy): Eukaryota > Metazoa > Chordata > Amphibia > Caudata > Salamandridae > Lissotriton > Lissotriton vulgaris. Next base: position 306,797,538 of record NC_141696.1, read on the forward strand.
AAAAAACAACAATGGGATGAAGAGAGGCTGAGAAGACAGGCAATCATGAAAAGTGACGAGAAGTGTAAGTATGGGTATAGTTTAATAAGGAGAGGTAAAGTAAGTGACAGTGTGTATGGATGATGCTGATGTGGAGAGTGAGGAAAGCGATGAACAGATCTAGTGAGCATGGATGAAAGCGCAGGGAGTGAGGGTGCAGAGGTGCGAAGATTATGTCTTGAAGCCCATGGGCAAATCTCAGTCAAAAGAGTAAAGGAACAATCTCTTGGTTCCAGAGGATTTCACACGTTATCAGAGAAGTAATTGTCTAAAATGCCTTAGGCAGGGATGACAAATAAACTGTTTGTAAGGATGTGGCCAAACGGCTACAGCGGTCGACCTCGAAGCTAACATCCTGTGATTCTGGGAAAATCACTTCGTCTCCCCTTGCCTATCAAAAATTAACGTGTCCCTCTGTAACCTAACTGGTGCTTTTGAAAAGCGCTCTGATACATTCGGGTCGTGTTAGAGGTATATAAAACTCTCAAAAAGAAAATGTATAATTTTAATTGCTTTTCCAAATTTCTTTTATAGATTTAGCAATTTTTTTTAAAAATTCAATTTTCCTGTCACAGAGGTGGGTCATGCCCTTGGCATCTTGAGGCTACAATTAAAAATTATAGATCAACAAGTGCATTAAAGCTAATCATTTTTGTATTTTGTGTTTTTTTTGGTAGGCATCTTTATTAAGATGATATCATGGTGCTTCATAGCTATCTGAATGGAATGCCTCAGACATTAACAAGAGCTGAAACAGTGTGTGTGTGTTCTTTGCAGGTGTGTGACCTGATACTCTTTTTTTATATACCACATTTTATTGGGTTTTGCATTACAGAAATATCAGTGAGTAAGATAGTGATACACAGGTAGCACTCAAGTATATCTTGACTGCACCACAGTTTGCCAAACTTAGCAATAGAGAGTATACGTATATGTACAATATTGCTTCCACCTACTGTCTTACTTATTTCCTGCCATCCCTCCTAGTAACCAAGGTCACTCCTAAGCCCATATTTCTACATCTAGTGTGCTTCTTAGGGACTCTTTTAGGTCCACATCAAACCCTCTGTATTGACACCAGTCTGACCATATTTTGTGGTGTTTTTGTAGGGTTGTATGATGTTACAACGCGATCCAAAATATCGCGGTACATCACAATGCATCTTTTACAACTCAAGTCGTTACCACGACTTGCGCTGTAGGGTGCTGGACTTAGGAATAGTACGATTTACTATTCCAACTCCAGCCGACGTACAGTAGGGAAGGTGTTTTAATAGTAAATCTACTATTCCTTAGTCTAGAGCGACCTCCAGCGTAAGTCGTGGTAACGACTTGCGTTGTAAAAGACGCATCGTAATTACACTGCGGTGTTTTGACAGTGGTGTAAAGGCTGTTTACCCCTGTGGGCAGACCCTAGCGACACAGATTGAAATTTCTAGGCTCACACAACGTTCCATCTCCTTCTTCCACTTTTCCATAATGGAGTCTCTGTACTCCTCCATGCTTTGACTATGTCTCATTCTCTACTGGCATGCCCAGCTATAGTAGAGTAGTTTGATATCTTGTGCAATTCAAATCAGCTGTCACATGCAACAGGGCTAATTTGGGATCTCTACGAAGCTCCTCTCCTAGTGAATGCCCCAAACATGTCAAGACGACTTTCCAAAAGAGCAACAATCATTTACTGGTCCATACAAAATATAGGCAGTCACCCTCCTGTCCTCTACATTTTATAATTTTGAAGTTTTCTACTCTTCCCATCTTTCACAGTTTATGTGGGATTTAGTATGTCCTCTGCGGGTATTTCCATTGAATGAGTTGCAATTGAGAGGCAATGGAGTCCTATCGAAGCGAGGCGTATACTCCCCTCCAGTCATCATCCATCAGCGGACCAAGGTCCAACCCAGTCCTCCTTCAGGTGCTCAAATGTGTCTGTTGAGTTGTTGAATATGGAAGAACTGTAAATGTTCGAAATTGTGTGTTCATCTATCAGGGCCGTTGTCTCCATGAAGCTATATTCTGGTGTCTCATCCTAATCATTTATGTATAGTGAAAGTGCATGTCTGAATTGCAGCTATATGCACAAGTGGAAGTGGTGCAACTCAAATTCCTGTTGCAAGTCCGTGAAGGACTTAAGAGTTGCTCCAGCAATCACATTACCCAGTTTCAAGATGTATATTGTGGCCCATAGTTTGAATCCCTGCAGTGTTTGTACTTGTTGTGGGAGTGTCTCAGGGCCACAATGGGGTCTTATTAGTCAGTCGACTCCACCACCCCAGGGACGTATTGGTCTGTCTCCATGTCTGAAGTACACCTTCGAGGCTGGGGGCAGGGATCTGGTGATAATACCTCTGTCCCTCATTGCCCATCTTTTGGCCACAAATATTGGATCTCCCATGGTGTCAAGCCACCACTCATTAATGATAATTAGTTGGGAGACTATAAAAAAGATTGTTGATCTGGGGCCGCTATATCTCCCTCATATTTTGATTTGAAGCATTAGTTAACCTCTTTCCGTGAGGCAGTGGCCCCAGAGAAATTGTTGGAGTGTTGCGTCGTCTAATCACTTAAAGAGTTATTTGGCAAGGGGAAAGGGTAGGTCTGTAGTTGGTACAGGAGGCGTGGTGGAATCACCATTTAGTTGATTACCGACCTGCTCTTGATAGAGAGTAGGAACGCTGATCAGTACCCCAGGCTGAGATTCAGGCCGTCTAGCTAGGGCCGTATAATTCTGCCCCATGTGCTTTGTCTATTATGTAGACCCCAAAGGTATCCAAACCCGTCTGGCAGAATTGTAGGCTCTCTGCCCTGTCTTGGACCACCTCCGGGTTTTCTAAAGAGTATACAGTGGATTTGGTCTTATTAAGCATCAGCCACCATACCAACCAAATGTTCTGAGTATCTGGAAAACCTGGGGCCCAGACCCCTGAGGATTAATCAGGAAAAGGAGGATATCTTTATAAACATTGCTATCCTGCCTGCTATACCTGGTGTCCATTCCAGGCCCTGGACCAGCACGTCCACTCTAAACCATGCTGCCAGGAGTTCTATGCCTATCGCGAAAAGCAATAGCGATAGAGGACATCCCTGTCTCATACCTCTTTGGATGGGGAAAAGACCTTTAAGAGCACTGCCGACCTGCACCCATGTGCTCAACTCAGTGTATGGCAATCAGACACAGCTAGCGAACTTTGGTCCGAAGTTAAATCTTGAGAGGAATAGGAATAGATAGTTCCAATTGACAGCATCCAAGGCCATATGGAAGTTTTCCAGTACAAACCCCTGGATTCCAGGGTAGTGTGGAGGTCAAGGACAGTGCATTGTGGCATGCCGTAGCATGAAGCTTGATAACTTGTTATATTTTATAGACACATAGCTAGGGCCTTGGTTCATATGTTTGCTTTTGTGTTTAGGAGTGAAAAGGGGCAGTAGGAATAGCATTGTTCTTGTGGATTCACTGTCTTGGGCAGCACAATGATCCTTGCCATGCGAACACCGAGTAAATATTGTCCTATTCTTTGGGAATCTACGAAGATTTCTGTTAAAGGATTCATGAGATGAGATTGGTGTGCCTTGAAAAATTCTGCTGGGAGTCCATTAGAGCATACGGTTTTGCCAGGCTGCATATGTCCCAGAGCATCAGCCAAGTCCTCCCTGATCACATTCACCTCCAGGAGTAGTCTATCTGCAGGCCACAGGGGGTGAATGAGCAGGTGGCTGACAAACCTCCTAAGATCGTTTCATCCGTACCATATGCATGGGCATATAGAAGATCATAGTACCCCGCAAAACAGTTAGCTATGACACCATCACTTCTGTTCCCTTCTGCATCAACCAGAAGATGTTGGCTGGTGGAATTTGTGCATATCTAGTGAAGCATATGCTCGTGCCTCTATCAGAAGTTCTGCCTGAGACTTATTTGTTTATGAAGATAATCATAAATGGCAGCAGTCATCTGTTAGATCTGGGGGTCTCTAGTTGGCAGAGGTGGGTACCAATGTCTAAATAGGGCCCCCTGCTTCTAGTCAGGGTAAGTGGGATACACTCTTTTAGATAAACCCAGCTCACCCCCTTGGTAGCTTGGCACGAGCAGACAGGCTTATCAAAGGCAATGTGTAAATTATTTGTATCAACACTCACAGTAACACAGTGAAAACACCACAAATGGACTCCACACCAGTTTAGAAAAATAAAGCATCTTTATTTAAACTACACAAGACCAAAACGACAGAAATCCAACATACACAGTTCAAGAATATGATTTCAAAAGAGTTCTAGGGTTTGCGTTAAAATAATCCACAGTTGCGTTACGTTTAGCCCAAAAGTACCTTTAGATGCGACAAAAGTTCCGAATGGAAGCTACAGTGTTGAAAAACAAGCGATTGGTCACTCCTGAGACCCTGGGGAGGCGATGCAACAGCCCCCCTGGACGCAGCGGGTGTGTTGCGACGAATCCGGTCTGTATGGCGAGGGAGGCGATACCTTGTATGGATTCCGGTGTGCAGAATCGGTAAGAAGCGTCTCGCAAAGGCACGATGCGACGATCTTCAGGACAGCAACGATCTCAGGTGCGGCGGCGATGCGCAGCACAGCGTCAATCTTCTCCTTTTGCAGCTCCTTCATGCGACGCCTCTGCGACGATGTTCGCAGTGACGTGATGCGGTCTGCAAGCAAGCGGTGCGGCGATCTCACACAGCGACAACAGGCTCTGCGACGATATTCGCAGCAACAGAAATCTTCCGGCACCGGAGCGATGCTTTCTACAAGTGAACGAAGAGTCGGTTCTTGCAGCGGCAACAGGCGCTGCAACGATCTCGATCTTCGCAGTGGCGGGAATTTCCTCGCACTGTTGGGTATGCGCTCCGCAAGCTAGCAATGCATGAAAAGTTGCAGATTGTCTTAGTTTCTCATTGTCCAGCTTCCCAAACATCAGGCACAACTTCCAGAGGCCCCTCAATTGTATAAAACATTCTAGGAATGGCAGCACTCTCTCAGCAGAGTTCAAGGGGAAGCTGGGGGTGAAGTCCTTTTGTTCCTGGGACTTCTTAACAGGGAGACAGCTCTTCTCAGGCTCTTGGAGATCTCTTCAAGCAAGGGGACACAGCAACAGCAAAGTCCTTCCCCTCTCCTTGGCAGCAAAGCAACTTCAGGTCAGCCCACAAGTACACAGCAGGACAGTCCTTCCTCTTCAGTCTTCCACCTTTCTCCTAGGCAGAGGTTCCATCTTGATTCCAGGATGATATAAAGTTCAGTGGTCTGTGGTCCTGTACTTATACCTCAAAAAGCCTGTGTTCCCTTTGTGGAGGAGGGCTCTGAGCCAGGTCCAAACCAGTTCTGGAGCACTCTGTTTACATGACTCCTTCTTTCCTTTCACAGTGCAGAGCAGAAACATCAGACGCCCCACAGGAGGTGGGGCCAGCATGGGTCAGGGAAAGCACAGCCCTGGAGCACTTTGTTGACAAGATTCCTTTTCTACTATCACAGTGCAGGGCATAGACATCAGATGCACCACAGGGGGTGAAGCCAGCTCTGTGGGAGGCAGGCACAGTCCTATTCAGGTCCCAGGTGCAACTCCTCCCTCCCATCTAGATGCAGATCTCTCTATTCACCACTGGGCAGACTCATTCTGTCTCCTGGAATCCCCCAGCCCTGTCACTCACAAACCAGACAGACAATTCACAAACAGTAAAAGGCACACAGAAAGGTCAGACAAGAGAGCAGCCTCTTTCTAAAAGTGCCGCTTTCAAACACAGGATTTAGGAATCATCCTTCCTAAAAGATGTTTTATTAAATTTTGAGTTCAGGGATACCAGACTTCAATTTTCTATCTTACTCCTATGGGAAGACAAGCAGGTAATCATTATACACAGCATTCCCCATTATAGCCTGTGGGCAAGATAGCCTTTCAATAGTGAAAAGCAAAAATGGCTGTAATTCACTACCAGAGCATGTCACCCCCACTAGTACATGCTCGACCTTTCAAATACACTGCACCCTGCCCAGGGAGGTACCTTGTGTCAGGGTTGAAATAGCGACCTTGCACGTATGAAAGACTACAACTCCCATGATCCTAAGGGGAGGAAGTACTTCAGGCGAGGAAGCGCAATGACTGATGCACGTAATCCTGCTTCGTTTCCTGTTTGTTTCCTGACACCTACTCTCTGATGTGCTGCCTGCTGTGAGGAGTGCTCGCCTTTCTTTGAGATATTTCCTGTTTGAGGATTTGGATATCAGCAGTACTGGTAGCGGCTTGGTGGATGTTAGGATTCGTGCAAGGAGTGGAGCGCGGTGGTGGCTGCCACGTACTGCCGTTTCCTTTATTTCTATTTTTGAGTTTTGCAGCTTCATGGATTGAAAGCGGAGAGCGGTGGTGAAATAACCGCACGCTACTGTTTAATTATTAAAATATCCACAGGGAAGAAGCGGAGCGCAGTGGTGGCTGCCACGCGCTACCGTATTCATTTATTAAAACTTTTAAAACGTGAAGTAGTGTAGCTCACTGGTTAGAGGCGGCAGACCCGAGAGCAGAGGACGGCCCGGGAACAGGGTTCGATTCCCGGCACAGCAGGTTTCTGGACCAGGGTCAGCGGACTCGATAATTCTCTCGCCTCAGTGCCCACTCTGATCAGTGATCACACTCGGCAACTCTGGACATTAGCTTGCCTCATCTTCACTAACGGCCCCACCAGACCGCCGGGGATGCCTGGTCTCACCCTGAAGATACCCATTAAGGGACCATCTCTCAGGGAAGCCAGGAAGGGTTTCGCAGCGGTCGAAGCGCCTTGGGACCCTCCGGGTATGTAGTGCGCTATATAAATGCCTATACATTTACATTTCTGGAAGGAAAGAAGTGGAGCGCGGTGGTATTAGCACCACGCGTTACCGTTTGCATGTGGATATATAACTGCAGGAAAGAAGCGGAGCGCAGTGGTGGCTGCCACGCATTGCTGTATTCCTCTCTGATACTTGTTGATCGAGGGAATATATATTAAGCACGTTGATGTCTTTCAGCCCGTGTTGGCAAATTTCTTATCTCTACATTACTTTTATTTTCGTACTATTCATTATTGGCAGTGGAGCATTGAGATGTGTCCAAACACATTAGTGTTTTTGCTTGTTGGCAACCAGGAATCTGATGTTTACTTTATTTTTGCTCTTCATGAATACTGAGAAAGGTTTATCCTTCAGTGACAAAGAACTATAGGAAACCCTATACCAACAAACGAGTTCTAACCATAGGTATGTGTGGATAGTTCTATAACAGCCTTGGTTGTGTGAGACTGACAAAGAGGTTGTGACACTCATATGCGTTCTCTGTTTTTCCAGGTTACTTATTATGACCAGAAACCGGTTTTGTGAGTATAGCATTAATGTCTGTGTTCAGTTGTAATCAGGTATACCAGAGTTTTAGTGAGACCATATGAGAGTAGCCAAATATGCTATGCACTTATTATATTATTGTCTTTTGTCGTTTCAGGTTCCTTTCCCCGCTGTCCCTTCCCTTTTCTTTCCCTCGCCTGATAGTTCGAACACTGTGTACATTAGAAACAGGGTGTTGGTAGCATCTGGAGGTGGACCCTTACTTGTGGCAACTGGATCCTGCGGAGCATATCCTGCCACTTTGGGCCTTGCATTGGGGTGTCCAATGTGTACAGAAAGGGAAGGGTTAGGCCTGGTCAGTGTGGACACTGGTCAGGTCAGCATGGCAGTTATGCACTGCACACAGGCACTGCTGTGGCAGGCCTGAGACACCATTTTAGGGCTACACATGTGGGTGGCACAACCAGTGCTGCGGGCCCACTAGTAGCATTTGAATCACCAGCCCTGGCACACTCAGTGCACTTTACCAGGGACCTACTGGTAAAACAAATATGTCAATTATGGATAACCAATCACAATAACAATGTATACAGAGAGCATATGCACTTTAGCACTGAACAGCAGTGGTAAAGTGCCCAGCATCCTATTGCCAACAATCACAGGTCATGAAAAATAAGGGAGGAAGAAGCAAAATGTTTGGGGATAACCCTGCAAAAAAGGCCATTTCCAACTTCATCCACTTAAGATCCCTGTGATTGCCACATATCTGACACATCTATCCTGCAATACCTGTGTTAACTTCAGGGGTACCCTTTTGAGGATTAGTATTATCGTTCTTATAGATTCCCTTGTAAATCCTACTTGAAACACTTGGAAAAAGACAATGTGGGACAATAAGGGTCACTTATTCCCCACAAGATGAGTTTTGTGTAGGAGCAGAATGTCTGTTCTCATGCACTTAGCTACTCATAGCATAGTGCCTCTCTTGACCCTCTGTAAGAAGCCATTAAAATTTGATGCGACTATGCATGAGCATAGACATGTCTGAAAATAAATGGAGTTAACAGGAACAACTTAACATTCCCTCCTTCACCCACCCAATATCGCGAGAACTAGGAGCATCTGTCATACAATCAACTCTGAAAAGCTGCCAACTGGGTAGATATGCTCCAACTTTGTTTCCTACTTGTCATGCAGTGCTCCAACGTCTGCAGAAATCAGTTCCAAACCTCCAACCAGAATGAAAGGAAGGGGAGGAGGATGAGAGTACTCAGCCTTTTTTTTTCAGTGACGGAAGTCTGTCTGATATCCAGTGGGTGTGATAAATTTGATTAGCCATCGTCTATACCTTGAGATACCACATTGTCCATTGGTGTGGCGGTTGGGGTATTCGAGAAGGATTGTGTGTTTTTTGGGCTGCTAATAGAGACTAGCACTGATCAATGTTTTTGTGTGTTCCTTTGACCCCTCTGCTGAATCTGCATCTAATCTCTGCCACCGCCGCCCACTCCTGTTGCGTCGGGTCTTGTTTGATGGAAGTCCGAGCGTTCTCCACCCATGTCTTCGCTGGCATCGGTGTGTCGAAGAAGTAAGTCCTTTTGTTTTGAATTACTCTCATTTGTGCCGAAACAAAAACATGTTGCGTATTTGCAAGGCTCTCAGTTTTTGCTTGGGCTCCATGAAGGTACTCCACTTTTATTGAACTTTGAATGTATTGTCTAAGAACAGCATGACCCTTGAAGAGCTGCATATTAGCATCTCTTGTTTGCAAGAGACCCTGCGAACTAGCAGCATTTCACATGGTGGTGTTAGCTGAAGGGTTGGCTGTACCTGTGCAACTACTTATGACACAAGCCATAGATCAAGTGTAATTGCAAAACTATCATCCCAACGAAAATACTCAAGAAAGCCAAAGTCTTAAATCTCTTAGATATCCTATGATTTTAGATGACATGCTTTCATAAAGGTCTGGTAGTTTCTTCATTAATGTGCAGTGGGAAATGAGCTAACCTTTCAGATATCCATGATTGATGGTGGAGACATTAGGACCTCGGACTCTGAGATAAATTAAAGGTTTTAATTTGTAAATCATGTAATGGTCCTTCCTCTACTGTGAAATTTTACCCTGTTATTTAACACATGTGAACATCTAATTTCAAGCCTTTGAAGTATATTCTGCCTAACCTTGTGCCATACAAGTTGTTGTTTCTGGTGGATGTGACAGCTGTTGGCCAGCTAAGTAATACATTGTATGTGTTGGATGAAAGTAAATTGTTCTTGGCTTGGTTATTTTATTCAGCCCCCCTGTTTTAAGCTATTTTTATAGTCAGTTTAAAGCATATATTCATGTGGAACAATTCAATTAGAATTATGCATAGGTATGTATGAAGCAGGAATAGAAGACCACATTACATGTTACAAATAAAAGACTAACACATGTGACAACAATCCGGATTACGTAGTTTTACATATTGGCAATACCTAGATTTAAAAAGTAAACAATAAGCATTAATCTTAGTGATAATTGATTTTAGACCAGATATTTGAAACTACATCACAAGAAAGTTGTAGATTAAATCCTATTTTATACAGCAAGGCCTTGATAAAGCTTATTTTGCCCAGAACAGAGAACAGCATTCAGAACAATGTACAGAGCAATCTCAAGTTGTCTCCAACCAAGGGACATACAGCCTGATTCTTCAACGGGCCGTTTTGCGAGCCCCTAATAGCGAATCATAGCGATTCGCTATTAAGGTCTCGCAAAACGGTAATCATGTAGGAATCGCATAATAAAATGCGATTCCTACTGATTCCTTATTTGCGATTAGCAAATTGCTAATCGCAAATAAGGAATAACTTGCCATTCATTCCTATGGGCCAAAAGGCCCATAGGAATGAATGGGGAGTATTCCTTATTTGCGATTAGCAATTAGCTAATCGCAAATAAGATTGCGATTTGAAGGGTGCCAGGGGTGTCCACAGGACACCCTGTGGCACCCCTCAAATGAAATTTCACACAGGTGTTGCACACACACATGTCTAAAGGACATGTGTGTGTGTAACATGCAACTCAGAAAAATGCATTTAAATGCATTTTTCTGAGTTTTCGCAATTTACCGCGAGGTCTGACCTCACGGTAAATTGCGGCAAGAAATTGCGAATTCGCAAATTTAAATTGGATGTTGAATTGCATTTAAGGAATCTCTAATAGAGATTCCTTAAATGTAATTCCTCGCACATTTGCAACATCGCAATTAGCGATTTTTGCATTTGGGATGCTGAATCCCAAATGCAAAAATCGCTCTTGCAAAGGGCCGGATTCTCAGAATCCGGCCCCTTGCGAGCGCAATTTAGGTTCATGAATCGGGCGGATAGTCTCACCTCTTTAAAACATTGTACCTCATAATGCCAAGAACAAAGGAATTCCCATTGAGGACATCAATTGCATGCTTCTTACTTTGGATTGAGGATATCTATGAATGTATGATTGGCAGTCCTTGTTTTTTATTTAAATAATAAGTGTATAATGCGAAAGGTTGATTGTTTGCTTGATGGGATTCTCCATCATAAATCTGATGAATATCCCATCCGTATATTATAGCCTGTAGATTTTGCAATACAGCAGATAGGCTATCGCCAGGCATGAACGATATCCTTGTCACCTAAAATCTTAAGATGTTATTAAGATGTTAAAAGATAGCAAATGTCAAGCCCACGCATGCTTCAAAGACATTTAGAAAAATAATTGTCTTGTATAAAGCTGACCTTCTTTGGGAAGACTGACTTATCCAACTAAGTCCCCTCCAATGCTTTAAAATTATGCAAACCAGTTGCAAATCCAACAATGTATTTGTAGCTTTCGAAGCAATTACATGGGATTTGAAGCCTTCAACAGATGTTTTGTTAGAAAGGCTGATGCTTACGGCACAACCATGGAAATGCATTCCTAACATTTGGATATGTAGGCAAATATAAGGACTTTGAAGTGGAGGAGAGGTCAGGTTAAAAGTTTTGGTGCCTACTTCTCATCCTGATACAACCAGATGCAGCGACGGCTCCTTCATTATGGCAGAGGAGCGTCGCCCCACCTGTTCCCAGCACAGCAGGCACACACATTCATAAAATGATATTAAATACCAACTTATTATGTGTGGCAAGCTTGCGCTGCTTCAGTGCGAGGGCAGGGGCGGGGCTGATTAGTACAATTACACTTACATCAGCCCCCTGTCTACAGCTGACCAATCTGTCATGCGCTCCTCAAAGACTGCAATCCCAGGGCTGAAAAAACAGTTGAGGGATTGCAGCCACAGGACCCCAGCTTCAAAGTGAGCATTGGGTTAGCCTGCTCTAACCAAACCTGGAGCTGCGCTGCAGATCCAGAATTGGTTGGAATCACATGGCACAAGGGAGTAAGTCTCACCCTTTCTGCCCGAGTCCGAGGAGAGCGCCGGAACGAGACACGGCGACCGGACCATGTTTCAGCAACATACATATGGTAAGTTTTTTGGGCATCGTTCTCACCATATTTTTATGTTGCTGGCCGCCACTGACCAGACATTCATTACAAGTGCTGCAAGACATCTGGTGCAGCAATAATTCATCTGAAGATCCCAATACTGTGAAACATGGTAGTTCTGCACATTTTTAGATAGTCTCTTAGTAATAGGGAATTGCCAAGGACATCAGTGATTTTATAGTGTTTTAAACATATCGTTTTCATACACCGAAGATGAGGCTGTGGCCGAATGGCCAGAGCTGCTACTTTGGACCTGGGGAACCAAGTTTGAGTCTTAGTATCGGCTCAATATCCTGTGATTTTGGGAAAATCACTTAATCTCCCCATGCCTTACTAAAAAGAAAGATTGTGTCCTTGTGTAATTAACTGGTGCTCTTGTAATGCGCTCCAATACCTTTGGCTCTAGTTTGAGCTATATAAATCTGCAAAAAGGAGATATCAAATTAAATCAAATAAGAGTTTATTGTTATCAGTTAATAAAAACCATCACAATATACATAGAAAACAATCCTTTTTTTTAAATAATTGCTTATCTTAGCAACATGAATTAATAATGCTACAGCTAAGGAGAATGTTGTCTTGTTAAAAAAAAATTATCATTATAAAATGTATTCAGACATTTTCACTGTCGCTATAAATCGACGTATGCCACAATAAAAGATTCAACAACTATAAGTGTCAACATCTCAGAGCTATTTTAACCATATATAAATATTGTGTACTCATTTTACGAAGCAAATTGCTCATGCTAGGGTATGCAGCTTACAATTCTGCTTAACTGCTTTATCATGAATTTGTAAAAATTTCAGAAGTTTGCAGTTTAGCTGAGGCTCTGTAGAGGGTAGACTTCTCATAATGGCTGTTTCGCACGTACGTATCCCTCTCTCATTAAATAAATGCTTTAAGAATGTGCGGTGTGCATTATTCAGTTTAGGACATATGGTGACCAGATGCACAAAATCCTCCTTCGGAGCATCACATAGCCTGCACATTTTAGGTCCTTTGTATCTCCACGCAGGTTTGTCTGAGAGGGATGTCAGTTCACCTAAACGCATGGCAAATCGTTTTTTCTTAAGATACACCAGATATGTTAGGTGCAAATAAGCCGCCGGATGCAATGTGACATAGGTTTGTATTGTCATCCAGGCATGTGATCTCTGTGAGAATTTGTTTTTGACCTCAACTAGCGAATGTATTTTTGCAGTTTTATTCATGGTTTGGCAAAATGTGGTATGTAATAGATTCAAGTTCCATAAGTCACCCTTATTAGTTAGTTGTAAAGCTGATGACAAGTATGTGTGGAAACTTGAGTTCACATCGTTGTTCACGGATTCCCATAAAGCACTAATTAATGGACTAGACTGATGAAGTGATATCTTCTTGCTATGGTTTGTTGTGTCAGTCCAAATTTGTGCTGGAGGAATTACATGGCAGACCAAAGACCTGTCTGTATGTTTTGACTTGTAGTCTATCCAACATTTTGGATTCCTTACTGTGCATCACCGTGCTTGCATGAGTAAGAGATGGAACCAGGTAATTACAGAGAGCAGTGATTGATAAGAGGGGCCGTCTAATTTTTTAGCAAGTAAACAGAATGAATGTGTTAAAGCATTATTTTTTCTAATCATATATTCTTGATATGCACGAAAGTTAAAATTTCTATCAAAAATGAAACCTAAATATTTATAAACACTGACTTCTTCTATGGTTACATTGCCAAGTCTGACCTTTAGTGCAGCATGTGGATTTTTCCCAATGCGCATGTTTTTTGTCTTGTTAATATTAATTTCCAATTTATTGAGTTTTGTGTATGCCGCAGTTTCTTTTATCAATTGCTGTATGCCTCAGCAGGACAATACTGTCAGTATATAATAGATTGGATAACGTTATTGAACCTATCTGTAGTGCATGTGAATTGACTTGATCTAGTTGGGTTGATAAATCCACTGTAAAGAGGTTGAACAGGTGTGGCGCTAGCACACATCCTTGCTTAAGACCCCTTGCAGTTAGTATTTTTCTTGATATTTTGGTCCCATCCCCTATCTTAAATTGGATCCATGTATCTGTGTATAACGATTCAATTGCTCTTAGCATTGTTTCTTGAATTCCCCACATAGAAGTGGTCGATCCACCCGGTTAACATCTGCTTTCAGATCTATAAAATAGAGTTGCAATTTCTTCTTTTGGTATTTGCTCTTTTCCGCAATGGATGCTACTGTTGTCATATTGATTAGCGTGACATACACTTTCCGAAATCCCGTTTCTTGTAGTGGGATCAAGGACTCAGAATTAGACCCCTTTATTAGATCATCTAATATTAATGATGCATAATATTTGTCTTCCCAGTCAATAAGAGCTCTTTATCTATAGTTGGATAGATTTGTTTTATCACCTCCCTTAAAGATGGGTTTATTATGGATCCCCTCCAGCTATCTGGAGTCATCCCTGTATTTTCGACCTCTTTGAACAAGAGCATTATCGGGTTGGCCCTGTATTTTGGGTCCAGTTTGAATATTGCCAGAGGGATGCCATTTGGACCTGGGGCGCTATCACTTCTTCCTGCTTTGATCACATTTTCAGCTTTTGTGAGCGTGCATGATGTTACGTCTAAAGCATGTGCCAGCTCAAATTGTGTTCTAGTCTTAATTATTTGCTCGTTCCCAATAACCTTGGTAGTTTTTATTGCTTGTAGGTGGTCTTCATCAGTAAAGTGTTTTGTGAGATGGACTGCCCACTCTTGTTCCGTAACATTTGAAGATAGTGATAGAGGGTTTACCTTGTGTAAGCCATTTGTTTTCCAAAACGCTTTGGTATTCAATTGTTTACAATTGTAGCGCAAGTTTGCCCAAAACTCGTCTGTCATTTTTCTTTTTTCCTGCCAGACATGTTCCTTAAATTTCTTATTCAGTTGAGTCAACGTATCCATTGCAACTGGATGGTAGCCCTGCTTTTTTACCTTCCTTATTTCTCTTCTCAGTGCTTTCTTCAACACTTTTATTCTCTGTAGTGATTGATGTATGTAACTTTGGTCCCATCCTGGTTTCAAATTTGGCTTATGATTTGTCATTTCGGTGATTTTTGATCCAGGCATTTAATGCTGTGGAGGATGACAATAGACGGTTCTACATAACTTTTTTAGCTTTGCCAGCGAGTCCTGGAAGTCGATGGGTTGTCCAATTTAATCGTTTGTATATGGTGCACTTCCTTCGTCAATTGTTGGAGCAGACTGATATCTGCCTGAATGAATATTTGTGGCTATGTGTTGGATTGAGTGATCACTATCCATTACGCATTTTATTTTAAACAAACTTAGGTGCTGTATTAGTGGCAAGGAGAGAATGGTTTAGTCAATTACAGACCCAGTCAGTGGTCCATATTAAGTAAAATTAGAAGGATTATCATCCGGTGTTCTCCCATTGATTACTCGCAAACCTAAATATTCCAGAGAGGTAACCAAGTCCTTACCGACTTTAGTAGGTTTCCTCCTGGGATGGGGTGTTTGTTGGTTTATTGACCAAATTTAATTTTCTACTGCCAGCTGATCATCATATTCCGGCGTGTGAATGAGATGAGTATTGAAATCACCTGTAATCACAATATCCCAATCCGGGGAGTTACATCTTACTTCAGATATCTCATGTAGTAACTTCTTAATTGTTATTGCTTTTTCTTGAGCATTTGGATGAGCATAAACATTGAAAAGGATTAACGAAGTTATCCAATGAATTCTGCCAAAGTCTAGTCCAATTATCTGAATATTTGTCGATGTGGTCATCATCTGTTCCGATTCAACTTTGAGGTTATTCAATATGTAAACCGCTAATCCACCTTTTGATCTTCCAAAGCGGTTCATTTTTACAGCATCCACCTGGTGTAGTGTAAAACCTGGCAATTGGAAAGAGTCTATCAGCCAGGTTTCTTGCAGCACAATGATGTCATATGAAATCCAGATTTCAGTTAAAGTCCTATCTGCAAATTTAGCTTTTGCACCGGCAATATTCCCAGAATATATATTCAATTTGGCATTTCGCAAGGCACACGTTGGTTCACAAATTGGTCATTGCATATTTACATTTCTTGTTGACAACGATGAGCAATGCCCCTGGAGATATCTTCTTTCTATTGGTGTTGTTATGTCTTTACCTGTCGGTCCTCAGGCGTTTTGCAAAATCAAGTATACTGGGATGTAGGTCCTATCCTTGTTTTCCCATTGAGCCAACAGAGCTGAGTAATGCTGCAGGTTTGATTTTAATATTGTTATGCCCCATGATTCAAATTGTTCTTTGGCATTTAGGATATGACTCACAATTTTTTCTGATTTCCATGATGTCACAGTTATTTCTGACTGATGCGGGTTTGCGTTTTGCAAAAACTTCACCGATAGTAAATCAGTTGTTTCAATAAAACGTAATTTTTGTATTTCAGCTAGCAGCCTCAAGATATTTAAAATGTCTTGCTTACCTCTTGAACTATATTGCGGAATTAGTGTGATTTGCCATTGGTCACTGATGTCGTTTTCCTGGAATGGCGTATCACTTATACAATCCTGCATTGGCTTTTTACTTTTTTTTTGGTTTGCCCAATGTGCATCATTAGTTCTTGTTAAGTTTTTTCCATTATTGGCATGCTGAGCGGTGCTTCTTGTATAGAGGGGTTTATGCTCCGTATTATTTTCTGATAGGGTACATATGATCATGATTGTTTTGTCCACCCTGGAAGTTATTACCCGTTCTTGTGTTTTAATACTATTCTGATTGTTAATTGTAGAAGCCAATACTACCCGCGGATTCCGTTCAGAAAGGTTGCCTGACAGTGCCTCAGGTCGTCTGGTAAAATCTTGACTTGTAATATCTTCTAATGATGTAGCATACTCTGCATCCTGACTATCCGAAAAAAATGCCACTATTTGCATAGTGACAGGAAGGTCTTTCACTTTATTGGTTTTGTTGTTAGCGGCGGGTATTTTTGGAGATGGAGCTTTTTTAGTTGGTATCTGGTCCTCTTTATCCTTCTGTCTTGCCTTCCATTTTTTTCCACTATTTTCGGGAACTTCATTAGCAGCCTTAATTGAAGGCTGCAATATTCTGTTTGCTGTTTTTTCCTTGGCTGCAGATTTTTCTTCTATAACCTTTTTTTCTGGAAGGTGTTTCTTTTTTGTGTGTGGTTAAAAAGTGGATGGACTTCCTTGCCATTGAGGTCTTTATGCATTGAAATATTTGTATTGGCTCTTCCTTTTCTAGCACGTTTTTTTGCCTTTTCTTTAGTACTTGAATGAATGAAGTGTTAGTATTTACAGTGGATGCTTGTGGGATGATCAATGGTGAATGCGTTGTTAATATGTTATTTTGAAGTTCATTTGCACCCGCACCGTCTGGCACATTTAATTAATCTCCTTGGGCCCGATTCACAGAACTAACTTAAGACAAAATCCTAAACTTAATACTTTTGGTATTCACAGAAGTTAGGATTTTGTCTCAAGTTTGTCTTAAGACAGACTTAAGACAGACTTAAGACAAAATCCTAAATTAAGTCTGTCTTGAGTCTGTCTTAGGTCTGTCTTAAGACAAACTTAAGACAAAATCCTAACTTCTGTGAATACCAAAAGTAGTAAGTTTAGAATTTTGTCTTAAGTTAGTTCTGTGAATCGGCCCCTTTGTTCTTCATATGTTTCCCTTTTCATTAAGTTGTCTACTGCCTGATGTTGGTTCTGCATGCATTCATTTGGAATTTGCATTAAGGATGGTTTGTCCTCTTCCTTATGCCATATTTCCTTCAATTTGTCTGTTAGTATAGATGGCAAAGTGCTAAATTTGTCTATTATTTGGTCGCATTTGTAATTGCATATTATATCCATGCTTTTAGGTGTTTGAACCTTCCCTAGCTGGTTAGTGACTATGTCTATTTTCGTATTAATGCTGGAAACATGTGTTGCCATATTATTCATGAGATCAATCTGTAAATCTAATTTGTCCGATTGCATGTTTAGTACAGAAATTGATGTTTGTAGAATGCTAAGTAATGACGAGTGTAGAGAGGATAAGTTATCCGTATCGATTTGATTAATGGGTTTTTTAGATTTATAAATGTCCTTTCCTCCTATTTGGGAAGTATCCATGTACAATGATGATATACTTGGACCTTTCCCTATTTGCATATCGAATTGACTAAAGTGATCCAACCTTGAATTAGATGCTGGAACATATGTTGTATTATTCTTTAGGTCTGTTGCGATTTGTAAAGAAGAGTGGCTTGGTATTTCTATAATCGAAAGGAGGTCCGGGTTTAGTGCAGTACCAAATGGTTTTGTTGTGGAGACTTGATTTGATATTAAATGATTGATTTATTTATGCCTGTGGGATTATTGGAATAATTGCAGAGTTTGTCTGGTTTATGGTTTTTGTCTCTAGTGCTTTAATGAGGTCAACATTGTCCGTTATCAGTATAGAGTGCAACCATGAAACTTGCAGTTCATGCTCCTTAGAAACATTGTTGACATGAGGAGTTAAAGGGAGGTCGTAGCCTTGTCTATGCTCAACCATATTTCCTTTGTTAGGGGTTGAGTGAAGGTAATCCACTGTTTTGATTTTCGATACCTTCTCTACTTCACCATGTTGTTGCATTTTTTTCCCCATGGGTTCCTTCGTCAGATCTATAGTTGTTTGTTTTAGAAATTCTCGGTCAGTCTTATTAGTGTCCATAGAGTGTATAATTGCCTGCACTGTGATTCTTTTATTGCTTTTAATTTTGGGAGTTTTTGCTAGACTTTCCCCATTTATTTGCTCTGCTGTGATTTGATACTCTTTTGTTGAGTTTGATGCAGCGGTAATTTCTTCTGGTAATTTCTCAATGCAAAACCCTCATGTTACCTCTAATTTACCGCTGAAAAGGTGTTGGGCCCTTGACACCATGTATTACATTCAGTAGACTTTAAATAAACACGAACAGTCAAAAATGCAATTTTTTTTTAAGACAATGAAAAGAGTTTTTGAGTATTTTAAAGGGTTTTATTTTCTAGTCAAAAGTTAAGGTTTTCGCTAACCCTTTATTAGTAAAATATCAATCAGGTTACAGAATTTGGAAAACAGGAAAAATAGCATTAATACAGAACATATTACAGTCTGCATATAAGCATCACATGTAGAAAAGAAAATGTGGTGCAAAATATCAGTCAAAACTCTTAAAGAATTTCTAAGAAAAAATAGTCTTGCAAGGCTAATTAATAATTAAACAGTTTGCAAAAATCTCCCATTAAGAGAAATAAATGCATAAGTCAAATACATCTTTTCAGACCTAATTAATTAGTCAAAGCATAAACTTAGAATATTAGCATCTAAATCTAAAAAACCTTTCTATCTGTTGCTGCTCTCTGCATCTCTGCCACTCGGATGGGAGCTAATCCTTGAAAGCACCCCCTCCTTCACCAGACCTTAAAGGAATGTGGCCTGCCGTGCCAAATATGACGTCCCAGGACTTTCTGAAAAAAAAACATGAGCAAGGGAAACCCTCCCCTCTCCGCAGACGCAATCTCTACCCTCAGCTATCTCCCGCGACGTTTCTCGTACCTAACCCATATGAATGAAGCAGAGACTAAGCCAAAAGAGCCCAAAAGCCAAATGAGCTTCAAAGCCAAAAGTGAGCTAAAAGCCAACCATGCCTCCAAACAGGTCAATATTTATACTCTAATTCTTGGCAGACTACACAAAAATGTTGCATCTTCAGGAATACTTGTGCATGATTGGTCAGCCATGATGGCATGACGTCTCACTATCCTGACTCATTGGAAATTCTTTTTCAGTTCAAAAAGTTTTATTGAAGAAATGCATGGTAAAGGAACAAAATATGGACAAGTACTGTAGGGAAAATAAAAAAGGGGGTAGAGGGGAAGAGGAACTATACGATGACAGATTAATAAAAAGATATAGGAGCAATACAATTGAAAATTCATTGGAAATTCTAATACCGGTTTTAACAAAAGAAGCATGAATGAGAAATACATTTTATATGTTTGAAACATTTGCTAGGAAAAATGTTTCTATCTTTTCCTCTTACTTCCTGACATAGAACAGGCTAGAAGGATACTTTAGCTAACTGGTACATTGGCACAATCACGAGAATGTACAGTTCACAGTGGCCTTGACTCCTTTGTGGTTTGAGGCGAGGTGGTATAATCTGCGCATGCTCTCTTATCTTTAATGCAAGTCATAGACTTGCTGGATTCACAGGCAACCATGTTAATTTAGGCCCAAAAACAAAACAAACAAAAGAGAGTATTAATTTCATGTAAATCAGTCCATTATGTTTCCCTCCCTCATTCTAATACCCCTTACAAATGTTTACCTAGCCAAGCTATTAGTTTAAAGCAGCGTTTATGATTGGTTATGTACAACATGCAAAATGTGCAATGTATAACATAGCAGTAGTATGCATTAGGGTAAAAAGCGCACACAGTTAATACAGCGCACACAGCAACATCCTTTAATGTTTTAGATAGCTTTACATGCAAAAAAAAGTACTTAGCATCATGTGTAAGGTTTGGTACATTGTTAATTCACACACATTATAAAAAAGGTGTTATAAATTGAAATATATGTATTCAAATATGCAACAAAGCCAAAGTCTCTTAAGACAGGAATAGTGAATCTAGATTGCAAGGGATGAACTGGGAAGAGAGAACACATTCTATTAATCTTCAAAGCTAAAAATTCCACTTTTATCTACACTGCAAAAACACATGTTAATTCAGCACAAGCATTTCAGACTGACTAGGCCTCACTTTCATATTTTTCATGTGCCATGTTTTTAACTTGCACCAAAATGTGCATGTCAATTTAAAGGCAGTCTGTCTGAAGCACAAACATATAGCAATGCCTGACTCCAGATGAAATCTGCTCCATCAAGCTTACACTTTGAATAGGATCTATAGATCGTACGGTTACATAAGATGTTGCAAGTTGGACCCCTTTCTCTTATGAAGCCATTGATTTTTGTGGAGTGAGAGGTGTGAGCAGGTCCTTTATGTTCCCTGTTTCAGAGAAAATATCTGCCTCCTGGTCTTTCAGACAGAATTTTTTTTTGTTGTTCAGTTCCTTCTGCTTTTTGGAAATAAGCTTCTAGTGGTGAGATTATTAGGCTAGTATAGTTTGTTATTCCTTGCAATCCTATAGGAGTTATGGTTCATTTCTTTTGCAACTTCTTTTGCTTTTTTTGCTTATTTGCTTGTTGTAGGGGGGGGTACTTGCCTAACCCGACCTGATCTCATTTCACTTTTTCCACCTTTTCCACTTTTCAAACGTGACAGCAGTAGCAGTTATATCTGTCTGTTGTACTTGCCAGATGGTTTATTGAGAAGAAAACTGAGGGAAAAAGTGTCAGGATGTAAGGGGGGACAGCAGGGGAGGGAGGTAGCCCAAGCAGAGAGTCAGAGGAACCCACCTGGCTCTCACCACTCAGCCAGCCAGTCCTTACCACTGGATCCCTTACCCTACCACCCCCTCTCACCACTTCTCACTTGCACATCCGGTGCTCAGGTTATGATGAGAACCTCTGCCACTTCAATTCACAGGTCGTCCAGTTGACAAATACCAGAATACCAGAATGTCAGCTCTCTGTGGATCTTGCAGCCAAGACCAGAAGCCTCCACAGTGGGATCCACCGTGGGATGCCTCCGGTCAGAGAGACGCCACAGATCAAAAGAGTCCTCCGCTGGAGTCAGCGGGGGACACCACCAATCGAAGTGGTCCGCCAAATGGACACCGTGTAGTGACCTTGCCACTCGGCTCTTGCTCGGCCCCTGCCGTATGCCCCTTCCGTAGCATCACCCGATCTCTTCTCAGCTCGCCACAGTGTTGCAGGGATTCTGCTCAGTCACAGAACTGTGCACAGAGACTCAGGCCCTCAGTGAATTAGGGTGTGGCAAAACTCACCTTAGTACCCAAAATCCCCTACCAGACTAGCATCAGTGTCACATTAGCTCTTCGTCCTATAGCAAAGTCAGCAATGATTAGACAACCCAGAACATGCGACTTAGGATACCTCAGGTACGGTGGGAAACATGAGCACTCTTTTGTGATACTCTCATACCAGTCTAGAACAGGGACTAAAGGGAGACACGAGCAAGTTTAAAATATTTATTTCAACACCGTGATCTCAGGTGCAGTATTTTAGCTAATACAAGCAGACATATGATAAGAAATAAGATTGTCAGCATAGTCACTATTCCATAAAATACAAAGGGAGAAAGCATGGTATAATGCTAAATGGAAACAGGTTAAATGTATACCTATATTTCACCCTCCCTTCCTAGTAGGTTATTTTATAACTACAGAAGGTCTCTTAGGCTTGCATAGGTGACCCCATACCTCAGTTTAGCAGGAGTGAATCACATCGAGTTCTGCACAAGCTCTCAGCATACGAAAGTTCTCCAAGTGTGTTGAATCATGACTACACAGTGTATTATTAAAGGCGTCAGTATCTGAGCTGTCCGCAGCTGCATATGTGTTATGTCTAGAACATGCGCTGATCAGTTCGAACAAAAGCAACGGTGTTGATACCCTTGAAGGCTTCGGCACTCACTGTTCAGACTATGCTTACAAGGCAAGTCTTGCAATGTGGAAAAACAAGTTATTCCCATGTGAAGCAAAACTCTTAGCCTAACGCAAAAGAAAGTAAAAACGTAAAATGGCATTTAAACTTCTAATAAGCTCATGCTAACTTAACAATGTAAAAATGCAAGGCTCAGCCTCACTACAACAGGTGCCACAAATGGTTTGAATGGAAAAGTGGGGGAGAGCTCCTCAAAGCGCCTTCAGCACAGCACAGCTCAGCACACTGACTGGGGCTCTCTGCAAGCTCTGGAGCACTGGAAAATCTGGATTGGATTCCTGACCAGATTTCTTGCCGCCTTAGGGAAAGGCTTTCACAGCTCCTTCCTCTGCAGAAAGGTTTTCGCGACTTCTACCGCTGCAGAAGGGCTCTTGCGGCTTCTGACACTTTTAGAGAAAAATAAAATAAAAAAATTGGCTCCTGTCGCTGCTGATTCCGGCTTGCAGCTCCCTCCAGCGCATGGGAAGACCCTCATGGCTCCCGCCGCTGCCGAAGGGTTTCCGTGACTCCTGCCACCACCAGAGAGGCACTTGCGGTATCCAGGGGTATCTAGCGGCCTCTTTTGGCTTCCGGGGCTGCCAAAGGGTTTTTGCGGCTCCTGCCGCCAACGCAGAGGCACTTGCGGTATCCAGCCGCCTCTTGCGGCTTCCAGGGCTGCCAAAGGGTTTTCGCGGCTCCTGCCGCCAACGGAGAGGCACTCGCGGTATCCAGTCACCTCTTGCGGCTTCCGGGGCTCCTACCATGGCTGGAGGGCTTCCTCAGTTCCCACCGCTACAGACCGGCACTCGCAGTGAAGCACCGGCAGCCCCTCACTCGGACGGACACGGAGGTTTGGTTTGCTTCAGCAGCTTCAGGTTCAGCAGCGTACGAGCTTCGTCAGTCCTTCAGCAGCTGTAAAAAGAATATATCATATTAATCCACAGAAATATTCTGCCTTGTTTTCTCTGTTCAAATGTGTCTTAGGAAATATATAAGGATATTGCTAGCCACTGAGGAGTTCCTTTACCATATAGAGGAACGAGGCCTGCGTTTCGTTATATGGTCATGGAACTCCCATGTGACCTGCAATATCCTTATCCTGTACTTTGTCCTACAAACCACTTACAATCTTGGTGCATAGCTCTTTAATATGAAAGAGAACGCGTGTTTGCAAACAGGAAGAGTAAAAATAGAACCTGTACCGCAAAATTAAACACATCAAAATCTGTTAGATATTTGTTGCAGAAATATATTAGAAACTGTTCAATACAAGTCAATTTTTTTTTTAAGCTGCAGTAGTTCAGAATATGTAGAAACATGTGGTAGCATGTTAACTTTTCTATGATTATCTAAGTAATGCAAAAAAAACCAATGATGTTCTTTCTTCTAGTCTCTGTAAACTAGATAAATAGAGCAGAAGAAAGAAAAGCTGTTTTTCATTTCCGTTCGTTTAAACAGCTGTTTCGTGTCCTCCCGACTTGCCTTTCACCTCCGCTGTTGGCTCTGGCAGCAAGCATTGTGATGTCAGAACCTGACTGCAATAATGTATTACATTTGAGTTTTGACACCTTTTCTTTATAATTAGCTACTGGGTGCATCACAAGTCACTGATTATAAAGAAACTAGTGGCCGGCGGTTGTACAGGGATAGCAGAATGCCAAGTATCATAAGGTTGAAGAAGAAGAGTTCAAGAGAGCCCTTTACACCAAAGACACAGTGGCGTAGCTAGGCCTTATGCTGCCCGTGGCGGCCCCTGTGTTTGCCACCCGCAGCAGCTGGGTATAGGAGCAGGGGGTGTGCTGGCGATTCCTGTGGCTTTCACCCTGCAATAGCTGCAAGTAAGAGGCAGCTACCCCCAAAACTCGTTCTGACCTGGGCAGACCTCCCCCATCCCCCCTTGCTACGCCACTGCAAAGTTACAATGAAAGGGAGAGCCTAAAAATTGAGCAAGGCACCCACAGGATGAAGCACATTTTTAATACATCTTTCTAAAGCAAGTTACTTACCAGTGTCCACCTCATCAAATTCAAGTGCTGTTACGAGTAAGAGAACGGAAAATCTCGGTGTAATGTCGATCATAGGTAACTCATGATTGAATTGCTTATTTCGAGTATATTACATTTCATTTATTTCGCACATAAATCAGTAGCATAGGTTGGTAAATCGAGGTCTGGGAGGAACAGCACCTTAAATATAATATAACATTAAATGAGCCAAATGTAACTTAATGAAGACCTATCCTGGTCCTGGCATTCATCACAAGCTCACTCAGGAGAGTGACATAACCCAGGGTTAGGTTCCAGCATCATAGGTGTTACCAGACAATCTCCCTGACAGAAGGCGGTTGTGGTGCATAACCCAAGCACATGGTGTTAATTATTCACGGATGAGTATGATGTGTTCAGTTAGGATTAATGACCATGTGAGCGAAGCAAGGAAAGAAACTAATTAACAGAACGTTGTTGGCTCCATGCATTGGGGTAGTGCATTGTTTTAATGGATTATTTGTGATTAGGGAACTACAAAGAATACCATTAAAGGCATGAGAATGGAAGGGGAAGGTACATGAAAAGCCATTGTTGTGTGCACTATTGTTCACTATATACAATTATGCACACAGAGAGCCCTGTCTTGAGCTCAAGAAGGCATTTTCTAAAGTGTTCCAGGATTATTACAGGGAGCCTGTGACTGTCACAGGTGCCAAGGACTACGATTATTAAACACCTTTGGGGGATTCGTAAAAATTCGAAAATCTGTTGGTAAAACTGCGAATAAAGGTATACAAATTCATATGTAATTGGGACCCAATATTTCTGAGTTTCACTCCGGGAACTTCATTTCAAATGTAAAACAAACTTCGTTTTTTGCTTGCAAGGGACAAATGCGAAGAAGAGTGACATGGCAGTGTGACCTTTTTAGGTCCAATAGAGGAAGTTATGTCTGTTGTCATGTGTCTTCCTTTCACTGAAATTATTTTGCCGCTATTAACTGTTGTGTTATGTGTACATAAAAGAACGCGCCCTGTTTCAGATATTACACTGATTTTCTTTCATAGAGTGTGAATTTCGACAACAATACAACAATATTGATGAATATAAACATCATGCCCTTCTTCAACTGATGCTTCGACCTTCCCTGTCTTTCCTATGGGAGATCTCCTCATAGTGGCAGATAGATGTCATGAAACGCCGTCATGAGTTCAGTTGAAGGGATATTTTGCTCTGTGGACATCTGTTGCAGTTCCGGCTTCGCGAGGGGGTTCTTGAAAGAAATTCAGTTAAGGCCCTGACCCTCAGTCATACTGCTTTGGTATTACAAGAAAGGTGCAAGAGTAGTATTATAATTGGTGAGATCTGTAACAATTTGCTAAACAAATCAGCCTACCCATATTTATGATCATGATTCTCGGGGTATTACTTAGAATTTTATTTTGGCCCATATACATTTACTAATAGAATGCTATTCAAGAACATGCTTAACCTGGAGGCAACATAATGAAACTGTGCAATAGATCTGGCCCCTCAGAGCACTTGGACGTCTAAGGGCCTCATAACAATGACGGCCGGATGGAGATCGCTGTCGCTTTTCGGCAGTCCTTCCGTCCACTTACTTAGTAGTACACCCGCCCGACCAGGAATTGAACAGGAACACAGCCTTAGGACCGCCGCCACAGCTGGCATTTCTGTTACTTTGGTGGAAGAGGCGGCACATGGAGGGGGTCTTGTGCACCTCACCGCCAGCTCAATCTCGACCTGCCTTTCCGCCGACCTGGTTCTGGCATGGACACCGCCATGTGAGACTCGACAGAAAGGCAAGGACTGCTCCAGGTCGTTACCGAGCAGACAATTGACAGGCATGGAAGGGCTCACAACTTCCCTCAAAGGACCTGATAAACCCTCACTTGAAGGGAACCTGCGCTACCAGACACTTGCGCTCTGAATTGTCGACTGCAATTACTTGGTGAAATGCCCCAGGGGCTACCTGCCTCTCAGAGACCAGGTGACACTGAACTGAGGTCACACTGGCTCCAGTATCCCTGAGAGCCTTTGCCCTTTTCCCATTTATGGTCACCCATCTCACTGACCCCTAGTGAGATGAGGGTCATTCCTGCGGGGTCTTCACCCTCCTGTGGGTACTCCTCCTCCTCCCCAAGAGCTACACTAGCCAACACCTTGGACTGCCAACCAGTGGGTGGCTGTTCCCCCTTGGAGTACCTGGGGTCCTCCATCATTTGCCCCACCAGGTCTCATGCAAAACATTTGCGGGGGCCGGTCTGAGCAGGCTTTCCTGATGAGACCCCTTGTTTCTTATCTCCGGAGGGATGGGTACCTTTACCCTGGGTGTTAATTTGGGGCCCTTTAGAAAACTCCTGTGCTTTATCCTTATCCCCCCCACTTTTCTGCTGGGGACCCTGCCCACCTTCGGCTGAGTATCCTCCAAACGCTTTCTTGTGGACCCTGGTACTCACCCAGCGGTCCGCCTCCATAGCAAGCTTCCTAGGGTCAGTCAGCTTACTATCAACTAGGTGCTGCCGCAGATCTGCAAAACATAGACTGGACAAGTGCTCCCATGCAATCAAATTGTAGACCCCCTAATAATCTGTCACATTACTGCCCTTCACCCAGCCATCCAGTGACAGGCAGATCACATCCACACATTCCAACCAAGTGTTGGCATCAGACTTCTTACTGGACCTGAACTGATCCCTGTACTTTTCAGGAGTAAGACCATACTTAGTGAGGAGGGTGTCCTTCATGTCTGGATAGGTGAGGTGTTACCCCTTACCCAAAGCTATTAAAGTGTCCCTCACTTCTTCAGGGAAGAGAAGTCACTATCCTGCTCTCCATTCATGTAGATTGCTTCCTCATACACCTGAAACTACCTTTGTATGTCATCCCCCTTCTTGAATTCCTAGCCCACATTCTTAGGGATGTGCACGATTCTGTCTGCCTGTCTTGACGAGTTGCTGCCACCATCTGAGCTTGGCTTACTTCTTAGCTCCAGCTCCTTGAGACCTCGAGCATCCTATCCTCCATTTTTAGCCTGAGTTTTTCCTAGAACTTCCTTGCTTCCCGCCTTTCCTCCAGCTCCTCTGGGGACAGGCTAGTGCTGTTTGGCCGGAAGGGTTCCCCCTCTCCCTAAAGCATATTCACTCTAGGAATAGGCCCCTCCACCTCGCCACTAAGATCGCCAGATTGCCCACTTGCACCTCTGGCTGCTACCCAGGCCCTCAACAATGCAGCTAGCAACTCCACTAAGGAGTTTTTTAACACAGTGAAATCACAATCCAATTTCTGTAATAAGCTCATTGTTAACCTGGATCAACTGCTTTGCAGCAAATTAGCTGATTTTTCATACAAAAGTAAACAAAATATTATCAGAATTCACTGCAATATTGGATAACGCAGAACCTTTCTCAATGACGGAGATGGTTGAGGAAACCATATCCTCCGAATCAAAACAGTACCCTATAATATTTACTACCTTTATCCCATTTACTAAAGAAAAGGTCCAACAGAGAGCAAGTGGATGCTCTAGAGATTTTACTTCAGGCACTTTTACCCTTTCTTACCTGGTCCCCCTAGGATCTTCATTGAGACCTACCATTTTTAATGCATATGTCACCCCTGTGACCAAACTCATTCGATCATGCAGCTTTTGAATATTCTCATGTGCCAACCAACTCTTCCAAACCAGAAAATGTAGCCAAACAATTCAATATCTGCATGGGTAACTTTGCTAACTGGATGCAGAAGAATTCTTGAAACATGGGGCATATTATCAAGGGGGTTTATCTCCGCTTTTTGGCTTTAAAAGCCAAGAAAGCTGAGATACAATTATCTCCCTATTACCTAGCTGTCGCTAACACCAGTTAGCGACAGCTAGTAGGAGATAGCGACCATCTTGGGCCCCACTTTGCATGTCAGTGATATTTATCACTAATGACATGCAAAGTGGGCGTGCCAAGATGTTAGCGACTGAAAACAGTCGCTAACATCGCTATCTCCTATTACCAACTTTTGGAGATATTCGCGCTAAGCGCGAATATCTCCAAAAGCTAACACCTGCCCTGAGCAGTTCTTAGCCATGTTATCCAATGGGAGGTGGATAACATGGCTAAGAGCATTAGCTCGGTATTGCATGAATATCACTGACTTTTCAGCGATATTCATTCATTTGCGGCGATTTTTATCGCATTTGCGATAAACCTTGGTAATACCAAGGTTTATTTGCGGTAAAAATCGCCGCAGCTCAGCGGTACATTTTTCTGGCAGATGCATCAAAGTAATGTTTTGCGAGTCCTTAATAGCGAATTTTAAGGAATCGCTATTAAAGACTCGCAAAACGGGATGCATGTAGGAATCTCAATGTTATTAGCGATTCCTTAAGATTCCTTATTACCGATTCGGTAATAGCTAATCGCTAATAAGGAATGGCTTCCCCATTCATTCCTATGGGCCTAAAGGCCCATAGGAATGAATGGGGAAGCCATTCCTTATTAGCGATTAGCTATTACCGAATCGGTAATGTTCCGCTATTTCAAGGGTGCCAGGGTGTCCAAAGGACACCCTGTTGCACCCCTGAAATGGACCTGTGCACGAATGTTACACACACACATGCCCTAAGGGCATGTGTGTGAGCAACATGTAACTTTAAAAAATGCACAAAAGTGCATTTTTCAAAGTTTTAGCAAATTACCACGAAGTTCAACTTCATGGTAATTTGCTCCCCCTATTAGCGAAATCGCTATTTTTTTGGGTTTCATGCATTGCATTTAAGGAATCTCATTTTGGGATTCCTTAAATGCAGGAGCAATTTAAGGAATCGCTATTTAGAGATTCCTTAAATTGCGATTTCAGCATTTGGGATGATGCATCCCAAATGCTGAAATACCGGGAGCAAACGGCCAGATTCTGAGATTCTGCCCGTTTGCTCCCGGTATTTTCTTTGATGCATATGCCTGTTTGTCTCTAACCAAGCAATAGCGATAATTATCGCTATTGCTTGGTAATATGCCCCTCAATTCTGAAAAGACTGAGTTGTTGCATTTTGGTAAAAACGCCTCCTTTTGGAACATCACCTGGTGACCCCCAGCATTGGGTCCCTACCACCGCGGTGCAGAAGGCAAGAAACTTGGGGTTCATTTTTGATGCCAAGTTACCATTTTTGGACCACATTAAACAGTACTTTATCATTCTGTGAATGCTCAAAAAAAGTATTCCCTTCCTCCTGATAGAGTTACAAAAACAATTGTAATAGAACTAGTAGTCTCAAAACTAGAATATTGCAACACCTTATATGAAGGCTCCCAAACTCGTCTACAAAACAAATTGCCGACCCTTTCAAATGCAGCAGCCCGGGTACTGATGAATCCATTAAAATTCTGTTCAATATCCTAACCTATTAAGCAACTGCACTGGCTACCAATCAAGGCTTGAATGAAGTTTAAAGCCTTGTGCTGGGCTCAGAAGGCCTGCAAAAATGTGGTCCCCTCTTTTTACAGATTTTTAAATGGTACTCCTCTACAATCACCTTGTGGTCAAATGCGGCGAGACAGGTAATCATTCCCAGAATCAAAAAAGTACGTTGGGGAGGAAGAAGTTTCACTTACTCTACATGCAAAGGGTGGAACTCGATGCCTGACCATCTCAGAACGCAATCCCTTTCCTCCGCCTTCATCCCAAAGGATCATGTCTGACACTAGCGTCAAAACACTGTTAGGTATTTGCACGGTTTTTGAAATTATTAACATTACCATTAACCAATTAACATTTAGGTGTATGCCCATCTGGGTAGGAAATTGAGAATATGAATAGCACTGCCCCACATTGATCTGTCTTAACCCTTCAATTGATTATATATATTTTTTATCTTGCACAATGTAAAGTCCATTTGAATCATGTTTTCAGAACACACATTTCATGGTTAAATAAGACAACAGGGCCCCCTAGGAATATTTTTCCTTTGAACTAATACACACCAAGAAAGTCACTGATGTGTGTAGAAATTGAGCTCCATGACACTGAGGTACTTATATCTGGGAAAATTGGCAGAAATCGAAAAACATAAAGCTGAGTCACTAGAGTTCTGCCAGTCACATGCTCATTTTGTGATGAATATTCATTTAAACTACCTACTTTTTCCCTGCTCGAACAACCATGTGTAAAACGTCCGCCAAAGGTGCTTCTTCCAATTTTAGAAGGCATAGGGGCAATAAATCAAGGGCAGTACTTTATTGGCAAAAACTTTGATTCACAGACCAAAATATTAAAAGAACGGTGAGTCAGTAATGCCAATTGTTTGTATAGAGGTCAATGGTGAAAGTGACTTTTTGTGAGATGTAGGGGCTCAGCAGAAGTCAACTAAAAATCCATAGTGTCTGATAGAACAAGGGACTAGGGCCAGATTGAGTTTGAAGAAAAGATCAGCACAAATGGGGTGTGGCTTGGATGCATTTGAGGTTTGCTGCCGTTATTTCTGGCCACTAAACTATATAAAAAGTGCTGGATGGAATGCTTGAATTAATCTCAGCCTCTGGCAATTACTTGGGGCCACATCTCAGTCCATTGTTATTTTGCACACCATAAAACCACTAATAAGACCCTGCCATTTGCAAATCTGTCTTGACCTGTTCCAATGGGTACAGTAGAGCACGAAATGAAAGGCAAGGTCCTCCCTGACCTAGGACATAAGAAACCCAGGGCCATTGTTTACCTATCAAAATATGTTTTAAGTAGAATGACAAGCACTTACTGTCCGGTTTTGTAAAGTTCATGGTGGCTATCCAAAAGAAATTGTTAGCAGCATCAGCTGCCATTTCCATCTGAAATGTCCAGGATCCCTTTACTGACCCCGCAATAGTGAACTAGCCGGGCAGCTTTAGCTGTGTTTGTGTGTCCTTCCTTTGATTTATCATAAAAAGAGCAATATTTTAATGGGCCTGATTCACAAAGGTAAATTACACTTTTGGGAAAGTTTACACTTTTGAGTAAGATTACTAAATCACATTACTCACTAGTTCTGAGTGGAAGTTACTGCTGAAAAACAAAAAAAAAAACTGAAGGTAGGTACAGGACCATACATGGCCAACTAATTGTATTGCAACATCCTCTCATTCAAATACATGGAGGTGGGTACTTAAAAGAAAACCCAATAGGAAATAATGTTAAATTAAAATATTTAAAATATTTAGAAATGTAAATAAATAATGTATTAACCTATTTTGAATTAAAACAATAATCCAGCAATAGGATGTCATTAAAAATATTTACATGAATTTTAATGTATTCTGTACATCACATTAAATATTTATTTATGTGCATAAAGGTGTTTATTGGTCAAGGGGGGAATATATATTTTCATTTAAACTTCAAAAATATAATTTCAATTTCATTTAATATATTTGAATTAAATAAAGATTTGATTGAAATGTATTTAAATAGTGATATACCACTTTTAAAATGTTGTTCTATATTTAAAAATAAATTTATAAAATGGATTTACAATAAAATTCTTCATTCAAAGATTTTTAACTATTATTTTCTAGTTAACCCCTTTGCTGCTAGGCCTTTTCCGCCCAAGCGCTAAGCCTTTTTTTGGCTATTTCGGGTAGTTTGCGCTGAGGACCCTGTAACTTTTTGACCACATAACGTATCCATGCTAAATTTGCGCCTTTTTTTCCAATATCATGGGAATTCTAAAGGTATCCAGGGTTTGTGGATTCCCCTGGAGGGCACCTAGAAATTAGCCAAAATACAGCTACATTTGTTTGGGGGGGAATGGGAAAAGAGCTACAGATGAAAGCGTCTGGTTTTTTTCCCTGCAAATGGTATCAAAAAGGGGATTGTGGTACCAAAATCACCATCTTCCCAGCTTTCAGGGACAAGCAGACTTTTGTCAGAAAACCAAAATCTTTTCCACAGTGTTGGCATTTTTCTGCGACATAGCCTACTTTTGCAATATTGTATGCTTTCATCCTCCTTCCAGTTAATGGTAGAAATGGGTATAAAAGCAATACTGGATCCTGGAAAGCTACATTTTAGAAAAGTAGACACCATTCTGAATTAAGCAAGGGGTCATTTGTGTGGATCCTTTAAGGTTTATTTATAGAAACTAACAGGTAAATATAGGAAAAATTGAAAATTAGTTGAAATAAACAGCCATTTGTGTCAACATTTTCACCTGTAACTTAATTAGGACAGCTGTAGGAGAGCAATATTTGGTTACATTTGCTAGACCATTCTGGTTGTGGGGATATATAGGACTTGTAGGTTCACCAAGAACCCGACAAACTCAGAGCCAATAACTGAGCAGCGTCTTGCAGAGGTTTTTTTTATTATGCACTGGGTATATAGCAATTATTTGGGGAAAATGTATACATGGAAAAATTGGTATGAAAGACACCTATGTATTTTTGAAAGTGGAAAAAAATATAGAGTTTATAAACCGTTCATATTTGCACAGTACCAAAATAGGGTGTACCCATACTAGCATGAGAATTATAGGTCAGTTTTCAAAATGACTTCTTTTTTACACATTGTCTTTCATTTGGAAGGCAAAAATGCATCGTAAGTCAATAGGTAATAACAGGTTCTCTACGATCCTGTGTTACCCTAAGTCTGCCGAGAAAAATGGTACCTCACTTGTGTGGGTGGGCCTAGTGCCCGCGACAGGAAACGGCCCAAAACACAACGTGGACACACCACATTTTCACAGTGAAAAATTACCCTTTTTTGCAAAGTGCCTAGCTGTAGATTTTTAACCCTAGCCCTGCTGGCACCTAGGGAAACCTAGCAAACCTATACTTTTTCTGAAAACTAGACACCGAGGGGAATCCAGAATGGAGTGACTAGACTGGCTCTCACCAGGTTCTGTTACCCAGAATCCCTTGCAAACCTAAAATATTTTCAAAAACACACATTTTCTTCTTATTTCGGTGATGGAAAGTTCTGGAATCTGCATGGATCCACAAAATTCCACCCACTTCCCAATCCGTAAAGTCTTCTGAGAAAAATGGTACCTCACTTTTCTGGGTAGGCCTAGTGCCCGCAACAGGAAATGGCCCAAAACACCAGGTAGACACACCACATTTTCAGTGAAAAGTGCCTAGCTGTAGTTTTTAAACCCTAGCTCTGCCGGTACCTAGGGAAACCCTTGCAAACCTGAAAAATTGTAAAACAAAACACATTTTCCTCAAACTTTTGTGGTGAAAAAATTTTGAATCTGTGTGGATCCACAAAATTCCATCCACCCCACGTTCTCCAAAGTCTTCCGAGGAAAATGGTACCTCACTTGTGTGGGTAGGCCTAGTGCCCACCGCAGGAAATGGCCAAAAACTGGTAAATGAGATATATTGTTCTCCCTTTCCCATTTGTGGTGCGACTGCTGTACACAATATCCTGTTTAATACCAACACCACACATGTA
Source organism: Lissotriton vulgaris (assembly GCF_964263255.1). Classification (NCBI taxonomy): domain Eukaryota; kingdom Metazoa; phylum Chordata; class Amphibia; order Caudata; family Salamandridae; genus Lissotriton; species Lissotriton vulgaris. Next base: position 306,831,420 of record NC_141696.1, read on the forward strand.
TTTATTTCCAGCAACTGAAGATATCTGAAGCCTTCGCTTGGCTAATTAATAGTCTTTCTGCGGCCTCATTTACCTGCATAGTGCAGTACCTACCCATCGGGAACGACAGTCTACCCGAACAGAGGTATATTAACAACAACCCTAAATAAAATTGTTCTGCACTCTAGCCCACCATTTAAAAAGAATGAATGTATCAAGCAATTAACGTATTAAACACTGTGCATCTCTTGACTCTTTTCGGCCATCGAGCTTCACTGCATTTTCACTTTGACCTGTCTCGACATATGCTGACATGACTCGTTGATTTATGAAATAATACCGCAGCTCAATAGCTACCTCACAGGTACATTCCCGTTATATAAATAAACAAAAGAAGAGTGTCCGTCTGTGTGGCGTTAAAGAGGTGAGTATAGCATGTAAAGTATGAGGCCAGATGTATTTGGTCAAAGGACTGGACCAACTTTCAAGAAAAAATACTTGATTTTTTCAGGAAACCCTCACTCACCCTAGTGGTGACATGCTTCATCATCGGGTCCACTAGGGAGATCGAGTACCTCCCCAGTGTGCTGTGACGCCAGGTTTTGTGAGAGTGAAGGGTGAAAAAAGTTAAGTGTGATTAAAAATGTCTAAGGTTGTTCCAAAAAATCATTTATTAGCTGGTCAACCCGACATATTAAAATTAAATTGACTATGTGCAGGGAAACTAACCAAAAGAAATACAGGTGTTTCCCTGTTAGGGGAAGGTCAACATGTTTCTGCCCTTTAAGTGTGTGAATTTACAGGGCTTTCATCAGGACCAGTATGCGAGTGTTGCCTCAACAGGTGAGGGCGCGCTAAGGCCCACCCTGCCAAAGGCTGTGAAAGTTAAAAATAGCACTATGTGTAAAAATGGTGCGTTAAAAATACAAACCAAAATGCATGGGGATTTACCTCTATTGCGAGGAGCCTAGAAGTTTGTACTTAAAGTGAACCACGCCCCATAGATGCAGGGGGGGGTGGGAGCTACAATGGCACACCGCCCGCAACGCTCAGCACCCACTCGGCACCTAGCTGTCCCCCGCTGGATCTCGTCACACAAATAGCTATTTGTGTGTACTGCGATGATTATGTTACACTGCTCTTGTTTTTAAATGGGAAGGGGCTAACGGTCATTAAAACTGGTTTTTGTTAAGTTCCCTATCCTTTTTTAATCACCACATATATTATTTTTGCACTGCACATTCCCATCATATCAACATCATGTGGTATAACCGAGTGATTGTGGGTCGCTACCCCGAACCGGCTATCAGGGTATGCTAGTGGTCTCAATGATCAAGAGACACAATACCCGATAAGGATTACCAGATGAGAATATTGACCCATACAAGACTTTGATGGGAATCCTCAACTAAGGGTGACTCACGGTTGCCGGTGTCTCACATTCTGGCGATATGGTTTGTTAGTTATACCTATAATTTTTGTTCCTACGCACACGAGCTGGCATAGGTACAACATTAGAGAATCACTATTGGATTCTAATTCAGACCCCTAAGTTTGTTGTTTATAAGTTTAGTTCTAGTGGGGGATAATACTTAGGCTGGGTCTTTAAACATCCCTCTATCCCTGTAATAGCGTTTGGTTTTTCACAAACCTACCAAACCGACATATTTCTGAAAACTAGACATGCAGGGCATTCCAAGGAGGAATGGCTTACGTGGATCCCCCAAGGTTTTCTTACCTAGAATCCCCTGCAATCCTCAAATTTAGCTGAACAAATCTCTTTTTCCACACATTTGTGTGTGGGAAAGTTGTGGCATCACTAAGCTGACACAAATTTCCTACCACACAGCATTCCCCCTGGTCACCCGATAAAAATGGTGCCTCACTCTTTGGGAGTCCCAAGTACACGCGACAGGCAAGGGTCCAAAACTTGTTTACACAACATCAAAATTGCTTATCACAATACAACCTTATTTTGCAAGGAGGTCACCGGGGTTTTTGGCCCGTGTTCAGCAGCCAGCTATGGAAACCTACCAAACCCACACATTTCTGAGAACTAGACACGCAAGGGATTCCAGAGAGGTATGGCATGCGTATATCTCACAACGCTTTTCTTAACAAGAGAAAACCTAGATGGATCCACGCAAGCCATACCTCCCTGGAATCCCCAGGTTGTCTAGTTTTTCAGAAATGTGTGGGTTTGGTAGGTTTCCTGTTAGACTTTTTGCCTTTTATGTGACCTGATATTGCAAGTTTTTGGCCTCTGCGCACTTTAGCACTGTGGCCTGGTGTAAAGTGCTTGCATGCTCTGAATGCGTGTGTGAGATTGGCGTGCCCTTCCATAGGAATGCATAAGGGATATGTGTGTCCATAGTAATTCCTGGTATGAGAGGAGTGCAGGGGTGAGTTTAGTATGTATGAACTTGTGAGAATAAATGCTGCACAATGGTGTGCGCAGATTTATGGTGACTGGTGGAGAAATGCCACTTTTAGAAGTTGTCATTTCTGTGTGCTATGTGTCTGCCTGCCTGATGTGAATTGCATGTCTGGCTTATGAGTGACAGGGTTTGGATGGTGCGGGTGGCTCCAGGAGACAGGGTGAGTCAGCCCAGTGATGAATAGAGATATCTGCATGCAGATCGGAGGGGGGAATTGCTCCTGGGACCGGAATAGGGCTGTGCCTTCCCTCCACAATGCTGGATCCGCCCCCTGTGGTGTGTCTGATCACTGAGCACCCACCTGACAATAGGGAAGAGGAGCCTGGTAAACAGAGTGCATCAACACCATTTGCATCTGGTTTCCCAAGCCCTGTGCTGTGTCAGTGACCCCATGAAAATGTTGTGCTGTTCTCTTGACTTGGGGGGGGGTGCCTGCTGCTGCCGGGCTCCAGGAGGAACCGCCACGAGGGACTGCCTCCCTGCTGGAGGGCCATGTGTGCTGGCATGCCTGGGCCCAGCTCTTTACCCCCCCTGGACTCTGATTCCAGCGCCTTGGGAGCGCTTGGCTTTGATTTTCAAAGAGCGCTTTGCTCTCTGCAGTTGAGGAGCAGCGCTTCTATTTTTAACTGCAGCACGGAGCTGCCATCATTTTAGAAGGGAATCTCCGGCGTGGAGATTCCCCCACATTCCCACAATCATCCTTATCTAAGGAAGCAGGAGACCACCCCGCTGTTTTGAGCGATCCTGCAAGCCTACCCCGCATTTGCTATTATCTACAGCGGGAGCCCACCCTGTGTGTTTGTGCTCTTTAATGGGAGCATACCCTGTACTGCTACCAGGAGAAGGAGCCACCGAAAACACTGAGGGCCGCCATGCTGGTTGCGGCGACCCGTAAGTCAAGTAGTACAGGCCTGTTTGTAGGCAAGGCCTGAGGACACCCAGAAGTAATGCCTGCCTGAGCGGGGCTCTCGTGAATTGGAAAGAAAGCCCCGCAGCCACTGAGAAGCCTGGTGGGAGCCTATCCCGCTCTAGCAGACGTCCCCAAAATCTGCCGGTGAGAAGAGAGAGGCAGCGCGACGCTGCTGCCCGGTCAGCGGGGAAGTCAGGAGAGGTGCTGTTGTTGGCTGGGCTCCCATGAGCTATGGGGAGCCCTGCATGCTGAGCCTGGTGCAGGGAGGCCCCAGAAGATGACCGGAGACCTAGGACTGCCGGTGAGTGGGGCTGACATGTGGAGCAAGAGTGAGGCACAGGACCGGTGCCTGTATATCTGAGCAGCCCCGCAGGAACAGCGGGCTACTCCAACGAGGGGCAGAGTCTACTTTCTTTTAGCGTCCCAGAGTAGGGGCTCACATTCTTCTACAGCTGCCCCACCTGGCAGTGGGCAGCTGCAACATTGGGCAGGATATTGTTTTTACAATCCCAGTGGGGGCTTTTTGGATTTCCCAGTCCCAGAGCAGGACTCCAACGTTATGGGACACAGTTTATTTCTAGAGTCCCCGAGTGGGCTCCAACTGGCCAGAGTCTGCTAATCTTCACAGTGGCACCGAAGTTGCGGGCCGCTGCAATGTGGGGCTAAGTTTGAGAGCATGTTTAGTGCTCCCCAGGCACATTGAGTGCCAGTGCTTGTTTTTGGCCTAAATTCCCCAGCTGCCCTGCGAGAGCGCAGGCAGCTACAATGTCTTGGGGGCATCTTTATTCCTAAGGAGACGAGATAGGGGTGAGAATCACTCCAACCCTGCTCCAGCGCTCTGCACACTTTTGTTTTTGCTGCTTTTGCAGCCAGCCCTGACTTTACAGGACATAGGGCATTTGAGCTCTTGTGAGAGGCCAGTGGGCCTGAGGCCTGTTGCAGTGTGTTGTGCCCACGGTTGGGGCATACTGTGTTCATGCTAATTATCGCCTAAGGTGGTTAGATTTCCAAAGCCCATTTCATCTTGTGATGTGATACCTCAGGTAATTTATGTTTATGAGATTGGCGCCTAATGTGTTTTTATGCCTGATGAGATTCCTGTGTTATATGATGTGTGCATTCTATGGTTTATGTTGCAGGATCTGATGCTACGTTCCTAATTTTTCCAGTAGTTACTGGTTGTGCGCTATATGTGTTACTGTGTGCATTTCTAAAGGTTCTGACCGTGGCCCTTTTGGCCCGACCAGCTGTACATAATCCCCTGTAAATAATGCCTAAGTGCCATTTGGCACAGTGTACATTGAGTGATTATGATCTAATGCGTGTATGACAATGCAAAGGCTATTTTTTTATATAACCTTGTGTGGAGTTCCTTTTGTGGTGTGCCTACTGTGTTGCTGCTGTGTGGGTGTTGCGCAAATGCTTTACACATTGCCACCGGTATAAGCTTGACTGCTCATGCCAAGCTACCAAGGTGGTGAGCACGGGTTATCTTTGGCGTGTAACTCTCTTCCCATGACCAGAGTGGTGGTCTCTGCCTGGCTTTGGCGCAAGCTTGGCCAAACCAGAGATCCCATTTCTAACACTGGTGATCAGCAGTGAGGATAGTACTTGCATTTGCGCTGTACCACAGCGACAGCTGGTTGCACTACAAACTCTGCATTTAGATAATCAGGTATGTGGGAATTATTGTTTTTAAGTTCTATTTTATTATTCTCTTAAAAGTGTAATTTTTTTAATTTCGTACCCCTGTTGCAGCTCTTGCACCTATGTGTCCTATGTTGCACGTGTCTCTGAGCGTCCTGCCAAAATGGAGTCTGCTTTTAATTTTTGTGGTCTGTTTAGATACAGTATGTGGTGGTTGGTGGAGTTCTGTGAGGAGAGAGACATAGCAGTGAGTGGGTCAGACACCCAGTCAAAACCTAGGGAAAACCCGATCCAATGGCAAAAGGATGAATGGGAATTTGAGCACAATGAGGAGAAGAGGGTCCTGGCTGCACGCCAAGAGGTTGGTGGGTCTGAGGGGAGGCCTGAGGAGTCTGAATAGGAGGGAGAAAATGACAGGACAGGGACACCAGTAGATAGTGAGGACCCCATAGATAGGCAGTCCCCTGCTGGGTCCAGTGCCAGGGGCAGCGCCCCATCCCTTTCCCTGTCCCCAGAGAAGTGGGTAGATAGGAGGGAAGAAAGGGAGCATCAGCTGGCTTTGGAGAAGATCAGATTAGAGCATACCAAGGAGATAGCGTAGCTAAGTGTGGAGGAATTGAAGTTCGAGACCGAGAGGGTCTTAGCACAGGAGAGGATGGCGGAGGCTGAGAGGGGCTTTCGCCAGGGAGAAATGAGCTCTGAAGGGTAGATTATCCCCTGAGTGCAGTGGCAGCATTCCGGATTCACCAGTGAGGGTGGGGTCCAGTTGTGGCAGCAATATAGAGTCCATTTCCAGTTCCCAAAGTATGGTACCTTGTTCCAGAGTAGAGGAGTACAGGTTGAAGTTCAGGGATAGTAAGAAACTGTCTCACCAGTCTTGCTGGGAGTTTGCGAATGAATGTGGTGATGCACTGGTTGATTGGGTAAGGGTTAACACAGAACAGGATTTTGAAGGAATGTTCAAACTGGTTATCAGAGAGCACATGCTCAGTTGTATGCTGGGGTTGTGCCAACACCTGTTGGAGGATGGGTTTTCTGATCTATGAGAGTTTACACGAGAGGCAGACCTCTGGGAAAGTGCCCGATGTTCTGAAGAGGCATTGGGGAGTGATCCCAAAAGTAGTGGCTCAGGTATCTTCTAGTCCTCTATTGGAGAAGAGGTTCAGAGTAGCCCAGCTGGGTTCCAGTGTAGTGTGAGGGGTGTAGGAGCTCACATCCTGTCTCAGTGGAGTTGGAGTGAGTGTGGGACTGTGTATCCCCAGATGCCCGAAACCCAGTCTCAGGACCTGGATGGTTCCCGAAGGTAACACCACGTTGGGGGCCTAGGCTATACTGTTAGGCCATTTGAGGGTAGCTCCTAGTGTCAGGAGAACCTGGAGCATCTGTAAGTAGTGCTCCAGTGTGTTAGACTTGGCACCTTGGCGTGAGTCTCCCTTCCACTTTTTGCTGATGTGCCTCCGATGTTTTGCTGGTTTTCCGAAACTCAGGGCACTGCGCCACGGCTAATCCGTGCCGCAGTGCAAGTGCTCCCTACTGTAAATTGTATATACGATTGGTATCCCTGATTGGTGCATTGGATTTACTGTTAGTCCCTAGTAAAGCGCACGAGAGAGTGCCGGGGCTTGTAGATGCCAATACTGCTGGTGGGCCTGCAGCGCTGGTTGCGCCACCCACCGAAGCAGCCGTAAAGATGTGTCTGGGAACTGCGACCGCAGAACTCGCGTGCGGTCTCGTACTGTCACGCTAGCTGGGCAAGTGTCCCCACTTGCCAGCACCGACCCTTCCCTTGACTACATATTAGTCACCCCTATGGTAGGCCTGCGGGCAGGGTGCGTTGTAGGTGTAAGGTAGGACAAGCCCTGATGTGCGTGGCATGTCCTGGTAGTGACTTACCACGAAGACCATATTTCACTATCGAAGGCTACCTGCTCCATTAGGCCAGACTGAGCTGCGAGGATTATTACACCCTATAATCCCCACAGGCTCAAGGAGCATGGTAGTGAGTCATGTTTAGTATGCCTGAACTCAGGGTAATGAGATATTTCTTGTAGTCAAGTTTATTTCAGTATCCTGGGTTTGCAAATGCTACTTTTAGAAAGTTAGCATTTGCTTGCTTAACCATTTCAGCCGCCTCTGCTGGTGTGTATCTGACTGTCTGGGATGTGTGAGTGACAGGGCTGGAGGGATGACAGGTGGTGAAAGCGCAGATTACACCTTAGTGGGAGGTAGGAGTGCCTCTTGACTCAAACTGTCACTGTGCTCGGCCACCACAATGCTGGCTCCACCCTCCTGGGGAGCGGCGGATGACTCTGCCGGCACCTGGCCCAGGAAGGGCGAAGCTCCATCAACAAGGTACTCTGGCCACTCCTGTCCGGACAATGCTGGCTCCACCTCCTGTGGGGCGTCTGATGCGCCTGCCCCTCACACTGAAAGCAGAAGCCGGAGTACACCCGCCGGGGTACTCCAGAACTGAGAGTGGCTATGCAAAGGCCCCCCTGGCCTGCGGGAACAAAAGAATTGGCCTATAAAAGAAGGAGCCCTGCTCCTTGAAAGTTAGATCCGGTTTGGGCCACAGAAGGACTCTGCCCTACGAGAAGGACCGCGAGAGACAAGGAAGGGTGTTGACTCTTGCCTGTGTCTGGTGCCTTGCTGCTGAAGGAGAGGAAGACAAAACGACTACGAAAAGACTTTTGTGCTACTTGTGCCAAACTCTACACAGAGATCTCCAAGGGCTTGCAACTGAACTTGCCCCCTGACCAGCGTCCCAGGACCAGTGGACGCTACCCCCTTGGAAAGCGACTGCGGGTGCTGACCATCGCCGCAGCACCGACGGAGGAATCTCCTCTAAGGCATCCACATCCTCCCGACCACCGTGACCGGGGCCCAAAGCAATAGCGGAAGCAAAGTGAGGACCAGCAGCCGCTGGCCCGAACACCGTGACCACAACCGCACCGGGAGCCCGAGAGCAAAGCAAAGGAGGACCCGTCTGGTCCGAGCTATCGAGGTGACTGCATAGCGAGCAGTCACTCACCTGCAAGGACAGACAGTTGCCCTACGAGAATCCACAAGGTCGGTAGCCTGCCCGACAGCCCAGCTGTGAGCCCACAGCTGCACCGACATTTGGCTGGGTACGTCCTGCACTTGGGGACCGTACTGCCACTTGTCACCGCCGCACAGCCGCCGTCTCCAAGGTCGGAGCGGACGACGAGGAGAGGACCGTGCCGCCACAGAGCACCGCTGCCCCGGACGACCAGTGACCTGCTCGGCCGAAGAGCCGCAACGATCAGCGACACCGGGAAGGCAACGCGACGTGGGACAGATCCCCTGGAAGCCGCCGGCTCCACAAAGAACTTTGGTTAACACCGGCGTACGGGCCTCAAGAGAACTGCTATAAGAACTGTGGTAACCTGAATCAAGTATTCTGCAACCGTATCCATAAAGTTATTGACTGTATTCATAAGTCTGCTTAAAATCTATATAAAGATATATATTTTTACAAGAATACAGTCTGGTCTCGTTGTGTGGTGGGTTGGTTGTAAGGGTGTACTGTTGCAAGTGTTTAACCCTATGTGCCCCAAAGATTAGCCTACGACTGCTTAAGCCACACTACCTAGAGGGTAAGCAGAGGTTGTCTGGAAGGTAACCCTCAGCCCTGACGAGGAAGAGAGAGTCCCTGCTTGTCGCCAGTGTTGCACTGCGCCAACTAGAGCCTCCCCCTTCCTACATTGGACGCAGCGGTGAGGATTTCGAATTTACACTTGCGATAGTTATACCTGAGCTTCTGACCACTACACAAGGATTACGGTACAGTTACTAAACCACAGACTTTGCTTGCTGAAAGAAGATTCCGAGTGCAGGAGCCATGCCGGGCACAAAGAGCCTGGATGGAGCAGAGTCCACGACCTCCGAGGTGTTGGAGGTAGAGTGGGACGCCGCAAAGCTGGACAAATACTCAAAGATGGAACTGAAGTTTTTCTGTAGGAAACTCAAAGTTCCGCACGCTTGCTGCAAGAACAAGCCGGAGCTCTACAAGGCCCTGAAAGCCTGGGTGGAGTCCCGAAAGACCCCGGAGGAGCAAGACGTCCTCGCCGAGCAGAATGCAACGGAGGAGCAGAATGCGCTTGGGGATCTGATCGATCTCGAGCGGCAGGACAGCGAACACAGCTTTGGAAAAGGCCTGTCGCCAGAGGAGCTGGCGGACAGGAAGGAAACCCGGAATCACGAAAGAAAGTTGGCAGAATTGAAAATCCAGCTGGAGCTTGAAACGAAAAGAATGGCGCTGGAAGAGCGAAAGCACCAGATGGATTATGAGGTGAAAATGAGGGAGATAAGTCTCAAGGAGAGAGACTTGGATCGTCCTCCCTCTGGTGGCAGCACATCGCCAGTGCAGGTAGAGTCAAGAGTGCACATCCCGAAGGACGTAGTTAAGGAGTTCTTTAAGGGGGATGACATAGGACAGTGGTTTAGGGCATACGAGGTAGCCATGTCCTCCCACCGGGTCCCTGACAAGGATTGGGGAGCGGGGTTGTGGGGAAGGTTCCTTAGCGAAGGGAGAAATACCTTGCTAGATTTGCCCGTTGAGAATCAGAGATCCTATGCCCACATGAAAGAAGCTTTATTAAACAGGTACGGGCTTACCCCTGAAATGTATAGACAGAAGTTTAGGGGATGTACTAAGCGGCCTGGGAATACGTATGTGGAGTATGTGACTTACTTTTGCAGAGCGCTGGATGGTTGGGTGAAAGGTAACAAAGTTAATGATTTTCAAGGTCTCTTTGATTTAATTGCATGGGAGCACTTGTCTGATCACTGTTTTCCTGAGTTACGCCAACACCTGATCGATAGCAAGCTGTCCAACCCGAGGAAGCTTGCTGAGGAGGCGGACCGCTGGCTCAGCACCAGGGTCCACAAGGGTCCCGGGGGAGATTCCGCCAAGAGTGGGCAGGGTCCCCAGCAGAAGAGTGGGGGGGACAAGGGGGGAAAACAGAAAGGGTTCCAAAAAGGCCCCCAAAGTAGTTCCCAAGGGAATCCGCAGCAGGGTTCTCAGCCTCCCCCACCCCCGAAGCAGAATGGGGCCCCGACAGGTAAACCTGTTCCAAAGGGGCCCTTCAATTGTTTCAAATGTGGCGAGCCTGGGCACATATCCAGTGACCCCAAGTGTCGCCTATTTGGAAAACCCGCACCCACTGGTGCTCCGCCCCGACAAGTGACTAGCGTTCACCTGGGAGAAGAAATGATGGTCCGGGGGTGGAGATCCCGTTCCCATGACCCTGGTCTCGTTAGGAGACAGTGAGATGATCCCTACGAACTACCTGCCCTCTAACACTAAGAAATATGGGCTGGTGGTGATCATCAATGGCAAGGAAGCTGAGGCTCTTAGAGACACAGGAGCCAGTGTGACTGCAGTGAGGCAGCACCTGGTGTCTCAAGAGCAGGTTGTACCCCATGCCTACTGTAGGGTTATCAACGCTGATAATTCTGATAGTCAGTGTCCGATGGCTCAAGTTCCCTTCGAGTGGGGGGGGGTCTCTGGTACTCTGCAGGTCTGTGTGAGAAAAACCATGCCTGTTGACTGTTTGCTAGGGAACGACTTGGAGCACTCCCCTTGGGAAAAGGTGGAGAAAACGACTCACCTGCGGATGGTGGGTCTGCCTGACTGGGCGTGCGTGACCACCCGGTCGATGGCAGCCAGTAAGGGTGATCGAGAGGTCCTGGGGCCTGATGGAGAGGCCCAGGAACCGGCCTTAGGGAGAAGGCGCAGGGGGCGTGGGAAACCGGCCCCGGAAGTTCCTACGGTCCAGGAGGAGGCAGACCTTGAGGGGGATGCCCTGGAGCCTACGGGGGAACAGATCGCTGAACTGGGGGACCTGCCTGAGCTGACCCATTGGCAGCAAGAAGGAGGACCCTCCAGGGAGGAATTCTGCAGGGAGCAGAAAGAATGCCCTTCTCTCGTGGGTATGCGGCAGCAGGCTGCAGACCAGGCCAATGGTGTTCAGGCCAAAACACATTACGTGTACTGGGAGAACGACCTCCTGTATTCGGAGCCTAAGGCTGCTGAACCTGGGTCAGCCCGTGTGCTGGTGGTACCCCAGAAGTTCAGAGCCTTCCTACTGGGTCTGGCTCATGATGTACCTTTAGCAGGACATTTGGGGATGGACAAGACCTATGACAGGCTTGTCACCCACTTTTACTGGCCCCAAATGCATAAGAGTTCAGATGCTTATTGCAGAACCTGTCCGACTTGCCAGGCAAGTGGGAAGACGGGAGGGAAGAACAAGGCTCCCCTCCAACCCTTCCCTGTGGTCGGTACGCCATTCCAGCGAGTGGGTATTGACATCGTTGGGCCTCTGGACCCCAAGACAGCCATGGGCAACAGGTTCATCCTGGTCTTGGTGGACCATGCCACCCGGTACCCTGAAGCCATCCCACTGAGGACAGTGACGGCTCCCGTGGTGGGGCGTGCACTGATGGGAATTTTCTCACGAGTAGGATTCCCTCTAGAGGTGGTGAGCGACAGGGGGACCAATTTCATATCGAAATATATGAAGTCCCTTTGGCAGGAGTGTGGCGTAACGTACAAGTTCACCACCCCCTACCATCCCCAAGGTAACGGGTTGGTTGAAAGATTCAACCGAACCCTCAAAGGCATGATCATGGGCCTGGAAGGTCCGATGAGGCGTAAGTGGGACGTCCTCTTACCATGCCTGCTGTTTGCATATCGCGAGGTACCACAGAAGTCCCTAGGGTTCAGCCCCTTTGAACTGCTGTACGGCCACCCCGTGAGAGGACCACTGAGTTTGGTAAAGGAAGGCTGGGAGCAATCTCCCAGGAAACCTCCCCAGAATGTATATAGCTACATGCTGGCCTTCAGAAACCAGACCAGACGCTTCAGACAACTTGCCGAGGCAAATCTGGAAGCGAGCCAGGAAGAAATGAAGCGGTGGTACGATCAGAATGCCACTCTGGTCGAGCTTCAGCCTGGCCAGGAGGTGTATGTCCTGGCCCCAGTGGAGCCCTGTGCCCTTCAAGATAAGTGGACAGGACCATTTGAGGTTGTGGAGCGGAAGAGCCCCGTGACATACTTGGTGGACATGAAGACGCCCAGGAACCCTTTGCGGGTCCTACATGTCAACCGCCTCAAGCCCCACTTGCGAAGGTCCGAAGTGGGCATGTTGTTGGCAACCGATGACGGAATGGAGGAGGAGTCCGAGCCTCTCCCGGACCTCTTGGTGGCCTGTGAGAAGGATGGGTCAGTGGATGGAGTTAACCTCTCACCCTCCCTGACCGCCGAACAACAGGAGGACTGCCGCCAGTTGCTTGGGCAGTTTCCAGACCTGTTCTCCCTGGTTCCGAGTGTCACAGATTGGTGCGTCCATGATGTGGACACTGGAGACAGCTTACCGGTGAAGCATAAGGCTCACTGGGTAACTGACAGGGTACGGGCCTGCATCAAGGAGGAGGTCTCCAAGATGCTTGCCCTCGGGGTGGTTGAGTCTTCCAGCAGTCCTTGGTCCAGCCCCGTGGTCTTGGTGCCGAAGGCTGCTGCGCCGGGAGCCACGCCCGAACTCCGGTTCTGTGTGGACTACAGAGGACTCAATTCAGTCACGAAGACTGACGCGCACCCCATCCCCAGAGCTGACGAGCTCATTGATCGGCTAGGGGCTGCCCGGTTCCTCAGCACGTTTGATTTAACGTCTGGGTACTGGCAGATCGCCTTGACCGATGGGGCAAAGGAGAGGTCGGCATTCTCTACACCAGATGGGCATTTCCAGTTCCGGGTTATGCCATTTGGAATGAAGAATGCCCCTGCCACCTTTCAGAGATTGGTCAACCAGGTGTTGGCTGGACTGGACGAGTTCAGTGCCGCCTACCTGGATGACATCGCGGTGTTCAGCGGCACCTGGCCCGAACACCTGCGACACCTCTGGGAAGTGTTGATGGCCCTGCGCAGAGCAGGCCTCACAATCAAGGCAAGCAAGTGCCAGATTGGGCAGGGTTCCGTGGTGTACTTGGGACACCAAGTTGGGAGTGGCAAGGTAGCCCCCTTGCAGCCCAAAATCGAAACCATCCTGGCTTGGGAACCCCCCAAGACCCAGACTGCAGTGAGAGCCTTCCTGGGGCTCACTGGGTATTACAGGAGGTTTGTCAAGGGCTATGGCACGATTGTGACCCCCTTGACAGAGCTGACTTCGAAGAAGCAGCCCAGGAATGTGATTTGGACTGACACCTGTCAGAAAGCTTTCGACACCCTGAAGACTGCCATGTGCACGGCGCCCGTGCTCCTGGCCCCCGATTTCTCCAAGGAGTTCATTGTGCAAACAGACGCTTCAGAGCATGGTGTAGGGGCTGTTCTTTCACAGATGACTGAGGAGGGCTTTGACCAACCCGTAGCCTTCATAAGTCGGAGGTTACTTCCACGGGAAAGTAGGTGGAGTGCAATAGAGCGTGAAGCATTTGCTGTGGTCTGGGCGCTGAAGAAGCTAAGACCCTACTTGTTTGGGTCTCACTTCCGAGTTCAGACGGACCACAGGCCCCTCAGATGGTTGATGCAAATGAGGGGTGAGAACCCGAAACTGTTGAGGTGGTCCATTTCTCTACAGAGTATGGACTTTACGGTGGAACACCGCCCTGGCACCGATCACGCCAACGCTGACGGTCTGTCCAGATTTTTCCGCCTTAGTGATGTGGAACTCCCTGGGGAAGGGTAGTTCCCCCCACATTTCAGCTGGAGGGGACACATGTTAGACCTGGCACCTTGGCGTGAGTCTCCCTTCCACTTTTTGCTGATGTGCCTCCGATGTTTTGCTGGTTTTCCGATACTCAGGGCACTGCGCCACGGCTAATCCGTGCCGCAGTGCAAGTGCTCCCTACTGTAAATTGTATATACGATTGGTATCCCTGATTGGTGCATTGGATTTACTGTTAGTCCCTAGTAAAGCGCACGAGAGAGTGCCGGGGCTTGTAGATGCCAATACTGCTGGTGGGCCTGCAGCGCTGGTTGCGCCACCCACCGAAGCAGCCGTAAAGATGTGTCTGGGAACTGCGACCGCAGAACCCGCGTGCGGTCTCGTACTGTCACGCTAGCTGGGCAAGTGTCCCCACTTGCCAGCACCGACACTTCCCTTGACTACATATTAGTCACCCCTATGGTAGGCCTGCGGGCAGGGTGCGTTGTAGGTGTAAGGTAGGACAAGCCCTGATGTGCGTGGCATGTCCTGGTAGTGACTTACCACGAAGACCGTATTTCACTATCGAAGGCTACCTGCTCCATTAGGCCAGACTGAGCTGCGAGGATTATTACACCCTATAATCCCCACAGGCTCAAGGAGCATGGTAGTGAGTCATGTTTAGTATGCCTGAACTCAGGGTAATGAGATATTTCTTGTAGTCAAGTTTATTTCAGTATCCTGGGTTTGCAAATGCTACTTTTAGAAAGTTAGCATTTGCTTGCTTAACCATTTCAGCCGCCTCTGCTGGTGTGTATCTGACTGTCTGGGATGTGTGAGTGACAGGGCTGGAGGGATGACAGGTGGTGAAAGCGCAGATTACACCTTAGTGGGAGGTAGGAGTGCCTCTTGACTCAAACTGTCACTGTGCTCGGCCACCACAATGCTGGCTCCACCCTCCTGGGGAGCGGCGGATGACTCTGCCGGCACCTGGCCCAGGAAGGGCGAAGCTCCATCAACAAGGTACTCTGGCCACTCCTGTCCGGACAATGCTGGCTCCACCTCCTGTGGGGCGTCTGATGCGCCTGCCCCTCACACTGAAAGCAGAAGCCGGAGTACACCCGCCGGGGTACTCCAGAACTGAGAGTGGCTATGCAAAGGCCCCCCTGGCCTGCGAGAACAAAAGAATTGGCCTATAAAAGAAGGAGCCCTGCTCCTTGAAAGTTAGATCCGGTTTGGGCCACAGAAGGACTTTGCCCTACGAGAAGGACCGCGAGAGACAAGGAAGGGTGTTGACTCTTGCCTGTGTCTGGTGCCTTGCTGCTGAAGGAGAGGAAGACAAAACGACTACGAAAAGACTTTTGTGCTACTTGTGCCAAACTCTACACAGAGATCTCCAAGGGCTTGCAACTGAACTTGCCCCCTGACCAGCGTCCCAGGACCAGTGGACGCTACCCCCTTGGAAAGCGACTGCGGGTGCTGACCATCGCCGCAGCACCGACGGAGGAATCTCCTCTAAGGCATCCACATCCTCCCGACCACCGTGACCGGGGCCCAAAGCAACAGCGGAAGCAAAGTGAGGACCAGCAGCCGCTGGCCCGAACACCGTGACCACAACTGCACCGGGAGCCCGAGAGCAAAGCAAAGGAGGACCCGTCTGGTCCGAGCTATCGAGGTGACTGCATAGCGAGCAGTCACTCACCTGCAAGGACAGACAGTTGCCCTACGAGAATCCACAAGGTCGGTAGCCTGCCCGACAGCCCAGCTGTGAGCCCACAGCTGCACCGACATTTGGCTGGGTACGTCCTGCACTTGGGGACCGTACTGCCACTTGTCACCGCCGCACAGCCGCCGTCTCCAAGGTCGGAGCGGACGACGAGGAGAGGACCGTGCTGCCACAGAGCACCGCTGCCCCGGACGACCAGTGACCTTCTCGGCCGAAGAGCCGCAACGATCAGCGACACCGGGAAGGCAACGCGACGTGGGACAGATCCCCTGGAAGCCGCCGGCTCCACAAAGAACTTTGGTTAACACCGGCCTACGGGCCTCAAGAGAACTGCTATAAGAACTGTGGTAACCTGAATCAAGTATTCTGCAACTGTATCCATAAAGTTATTGACTGTATTCATAAGTCTGCTTAAAATCTATATAAAGATATATATTTTTACAAGAATACAGTCTGGTCTCGTTGTGTGGTGGGTTGGTTGTAAGGGTGTACTGTTGCAAGTGTTTAACCCTATGTGCCCCAAAGATTAGCCTACGACTGCTTAAGCCACACTACCTAGAGGGTAAGCAGAGGTTGTCTGGAAGGTAACCCTCAGCCCTGACGAGGAAGAGAGAGTCCCTGCTTGTCGCCAGTGTTGCACTGCGCCAACTAGAGCCTCCCCCTTCCTACACAGTGGTTCTGGTGTCTGGCGATGCTGCTCCAGTTGGGAGGGTACAGATGTCCAGAGAGAGGGTCACATGGGGATGAGTTCCCCAGTGGAAGAACCAGTGGGTCAGGGACCAGCCAGAAGGGCTGAGTCCCCTTAGAGTGACCATGGTGACACCACTTCTGTTCTGGGGGATCTCCACAAACTGTCAGGTAGACAGGGGATGGGAGATCTGTGCCAGGCAGACGGTCACACGATGCATGAGTCATATGTTACCCTCGGGGGGATACTGTTATGTTATGTTATGTTATGTTATTAAGTCACTTATAGAGCGCGCTAACACTGATTAGTTTCTTGGCGCTAAAATTGACAGTAACACAACCTAAGGTGGAGGAGGAGGTGAATTAAAAAGCTTGTCTAAAGAGCCAGGTCTTCAGAGCTTTCCGAAAAGGTAGAAGGTCTTGGCAAGATCGGATCTCCAGGGGAAAGGTGTTCCATAGACAGGGGGCAAGGGTGGCAAATCTACGTCCACCAGAGCGTTTGAGTTTAAAGGGGGGGGTTTGGAGCAGGGCTAGATGGAGTGAGCGGAGGTTACGGGAGGGGACGTGTCTGGTGATCAGTTGATTGATAAATTTAGGGCTTTTGCCATGTAATGACTTGAAGACCATACAGCCTGCTTTAAAATAGCAGCGTTGTATGACTGGAAGCCAATGCAGTTTGATGAGAAGAGGGGTCGCAGCCTGCCATCTAGGTTGCTTTAGAATCAGCCTAGCAGCGTAGTTCTGCACCATCTGGAGGCGCTTAAGTAAATAGTTGGGGAGACCTAGGTAAATGGCATTTGCGTAATCCAGGTGGGACAGGACAGTGGCGATCACAACCTGGGTAATCGCTTCAGGCGTTAGTAAACGCCTGACCTTCCTGATTTTTTTTAGTTGGTAGAAGCATTTGGAAACCACTTGTCCCACTTGTGTTTTTAGTGAGAGATCACTGTCCACAATGACTCCGAGCGTTTTAGCCGAAGGTGATGGTTGCGGAGCTTGGCCCAGGTCTGCAGGCCAATAGTGAGGGCCCCAGTACTTAGCACTGTCCCCCGTCAGTACCAGTTCAGTGAGTCCCCAGAAGTCCTGGTGTGCCAGGCAAGTACTCCGCCAAAGGGTTCAGTCCCTAGGCTGGGAGACCAGTTTTTGGAGAGAGGTCCTGAACTGGTTGGAGAGTTGTGGTCTGAGGGTGCCTCTCAAAAGAGAAAAGCGCTGAAACCTAAAAGGAAAGGTAGGGGGAGGAAAGCCTCGCCCATGGCTTCTGGTCAGTCTGAGGGTGCGGACCCTAGGCTAGAGGATCAGTGGCAGTTTAGGGCTGCCCTGATGAGGGGAAGAGTGGAGATTGGCTACTATGTGCCAGGGGTTACTACCCCCCACTCTGTGGATGGGCAAGGACCTGGTCCTGGCCGCATACAGCTAGGGGGTACCAATGGGGTAGCCTAGATGGTCCTGGGAGCTTTCACAGAAGGAACCACATGGGGTAGAACAGGAGGGTGTCACTGCAATTGCGGGCTTGTGTCTGTGTTCTATCGCCCTAAGCAGGGAAGCCCATCACGGTGGTGATTGGTCTGCCCTGCATTTTGGCTGGAAGGGGGTTGTGTTGGACATGGCCCTTTTGGCAGGCTCACCCCTAAACTTTCTGCCTTTTCTGTGACCTGATATTGGTAGTATTTGGCCTCTGTGCACTTTAGCACTGTGGCCCAGTGTAAAGTGCGTGCGTGCTCTGAGTGCGTGTGGTGAGATTGGCCTGCCCTCCAATACAAATGCGTGGAGGATATGTGTGTTCATAGTAATTCCTAGTATGAGAGGAGTGCAGGGGCGAGTTTAGTATGTATGAACGCGTGAGAATGGTGTGCACAGATTTATGGTGACTGGTGGAGAAATGCCACTTTTAGAAGTTGGCATTTCTGTGTGCTTTTGTCTGCCTGATGTGAATTGCATGTCTGGCTTGTGAGTGATAGGGGTTGGATGGTGTGGGTGGCTCCAGGAGACAGGGTGAGTCAGCCCAGTGATGAATAGAGAGATTTCAGTGTGTTGTGCCCCCGGTTGGGGCACAATGTGTTAATGCTAATTATAGCCTAAGGTGGTTTGGTTTGCGATGCCCATTGTATCTTATGATTTAATACCTCAGGTGACTTATGTTTATGAGGTTGGCACCTAATGTGTTTTTATGCCTGATGAGATTCCTGCATAATATGATTTGTGCATTCTATGATTTATGTTGCAGGATCTGATGCAACGTTCCTAATTATGCCAGTAGTTACTGGTTGTGCATTATATGTGTTACTGCGTTACTGCGTGCATTTCCAAAGGTTCTGACCGTGGCCTGATTGGCCTGACCAGCTGTACATAAACCCCTGTAAATACTGCCTAAGTGCCAGTTGGCACAGTGTACATTGTGTGATTATGATCTAATGCCTTTATGACACTACAAAGGCTATTTTTTATATAAACCTGTGTGGAGTTCCTTTTGTGGTTTGCCTAGTGTGTTGGTGCTGTGTGGGTGTTGCTCAAACGCTTTACACATTGCCACTGGGATGAGCCTGACTGCTCGTGCCAAGCTACCAAGGGTGTGAGCAGAGGTTATCTTTGGCGAGTAACTCCCTTGCCCTGACTAGAGTGGTGGTCTCAGCCTGGCTTTGGCACAAGCCTTAGCCAAACAGAGATCTAGGTATGGGCGGAAAATCCGTTTCGCTCGCGGATTTTGCGGATTTTCGGGAAATCCGCAATCCGCGAGATTCGCGAATCTCCCGCAAAATCCGCAAATCCGCGAGCAGCGGATTTTGCTCGCACTGCTCGCACTGTTCGCGTGAGTTCGCGGCTTCCCAGTACAACTTCGCGCCCCGCGAATAAGTGCTAAATTGCAGAAATACGATCTTAGCAAAACTGAAACTACTTGCCAGGTTCAAAAGTTCAGGCTCATCATTAGTAGCCATTTCCTGTAGTGCTTC
The DNA here is from genome assembly GCF_964263255.1 of Lissotriton vulgaris. NCBI lineage: Eukaryota > Metazoa > Chordata > Amphibia > Caudata > Salamandridae > Lissotriton > Lissotriton vulgaris. Next base: position 306,850,421 of record NC_141696.1, read on the forward strand.
CTGAGGGGCCCCTCCAGAGTTCAGTTGCCAGTTGCAACTATTATGTGACCCTGCTCTGAACCTCAGAATAGTTACACATATGCCACAAAGGTCCTGAATTACAGCTAAGGGAGACAAGCAGGAGCCAGGCTGGAAGTTAAAATCCATTAATCAGCCCCTAATTCATTATTGTCAGTTGGGGCAGGGCAGGTGTTGTAACTAATTTTGCAACAATGAAAGCACTTAGCAAGTGCAAAAGATCACTAATCAGGGCGCACTAAGGAAGCAGGTGCCAGCTAAAAAAATATTCCGTGACATATTAATCAGCCCCAAATTAATTCAGGTCACTTGAGGCAGGGAAGGTGTGCTTTGCTTTGCCGAAAATAATGTACACTGGACAACCAGAGGGTGTGGTGATGAAACAGAGGGTGGCAAGGGTGGGCCAGAGGGTGGCATGAGTAGTCAGAGAGTGGCAGTGGTGACAGAGAGTGGCAGTGATGAAGAAGAGTGTCCCAAACAGGCTGGACACGTAGAAACAACAAGTTCGCGAAACTTGCAACCCGACAGGTAAGTTCGCAAATTGCGAAATTGTAAAAACCCTCGCGAACTGGCAGAAACACGGGCGAACACAAAAAAAAAAAATCCGCAAATTCGCGGGAATTCGCAGATTTTGCGGATTGCGAATACGCAAATCCGCAAAATTCGCGAACGCGAGATCCGCAAAATTCGCCCATGCTTACAGAGATCCCATTTCTAACAATTCCCTAGCTGGCGAGCAAGCACAGGCCAAAAACCCAGGTTACCCCCTTGCAAAACCAGGTTGTTTTGCGATAGGCAATTTTGATGTAGCCTCAGAAGGTTTTGGGTCATTGCCTGTCACTGGTCCTTGACCCACCCACGCAATTGAGGTACCATTTCTATTGGGATACTTGGAGAAAGGCGAAGGGGTAGGACATTTCTTGTTTCTTTCTGCAGCATGAACATTTTGGCACAATATTGCAAGGAAAATGTGACGGACATTTTGAGGTTTGCAGGACATTGTGGGTAAGATAACTTGTTTGGATCCACAAAACAGACATCACTGTGTATTCACATGGGTGTTTAGTTTACAACAATATCTACAGTTGGTAGGTTATTCTTAGATGGAATGTACACCTTGGCAGAGAGACTAGAGAGACAAAGATTACTGCACAGCCATCTATTCCTCAAGCACACACACATACTGGTTGAATTCGGCATGAGGGCGAGTGATGGTTCAGTATATACAATTTTATTAACAAGAGATTTCACAAAAATGAAATACATTGTCAAGAAAAACTGAACCAGTGACTCGCTGCTCGTGGGCTCTAAAGCCACATCAAGACCCCAACCGCTTTACAAGCTATTCACACACCTTTCATATGTAATACACACAAGACCATTCACACCACAAGGCACAAAACCAACACATTACAACATTCACAAAAAGGGACAAGGTACACCCTGCTTGAGAAAGACAGAAAAGATAAACATTTCTGCACAACCCCCTATGTTTCAAGCACACAGTGCCACAAGCGCCAGTCCAAGCACACTGCCAGCCAAGTGCCAGTCCACTCACTGCCAGCCAAGCGCCAGTCCACGCACACTACCAGCCAAGCACCAGCCCACCCACACCGCCACCCAAGCTCCAATGCACACACACTGCCATCTAGGCGCCAGTCCACTCATCGCCAGCCAAGCACCAGTCCTCTCACACCGCCAGCCAAGTACCAGTCCACGCACACCGACAGCCAAGCACCAATCCACGCACACCCGGAGCCAAGCGCCAGTCCCCTCACCACCAGCCAAGCACCCTTCCTCCACGCACACTGCCACCCAAGCGCGAGTCCACACTCTCCGCCAGCTAAGCGCCAGTCCACGCACACCATCAGCCAAGTGCCAGTCCACTCACTGCCAGCCAAGCGCCAGTCCACGCACACTGTCAGCCAAGCACCAACCCACCCACTACACCAGCCGAGCTCCAATCCACACACACCGCCAGCCAGGCGCCAGTCCACGCACACCATCATAAAAAATTTTTAAACAAGAAAGAAAACACAAACCAATTGCAACTAAATACAAAACTATAACTACAAAAACAACAGCAGTAACTGAAGACATCATTCTATTGCCAAACGTTAAACTGAACAACCATACATATAAAACCATACAGACCAGGCTGTACTCTATTAGACTCACGGTTGCTCCCAAAAACTCTATTGAGTGTGATACAATCTGAAACATGTGGGCGCACTCAGCCCAGGATTAGAAGGACAATCGGCACAGTGCATTCAACTCTCCTTCCGCACACCTCTTCCCAAGCAGACTCTACATCTCTTACAGGGATTGGGTTTTTTGGGGCGTAGGAGGAATTAAATCAGGAAAATGACAATCTTTCAATGGAGCCACATCCTCCACCACTCCAACAGTAGGAACACTCGCCTGTTCAGTAAAATCAAGGTTGCCTATCACAGACTCCCAAAACTGAACAAAAGTCAAGGAGAATACTCCTTGTACACAACAAAACCATTGAAAGTTACTAAATTGAAGAGATGGATGGCTAACTTCTTATACCAAATGTAAGCCATATGAATAGCAGTGTACGGTTCCAACCTCTGATCTACTCTATCAACACCAACCATGTGCTATTGTAGTCTAAAATGAACACAGGTTTGTGTACTTTTGCAATCTGACCCCATACAGCCACAGGTGAAGTACTCTTATCATGGATGCTAGTCAGCATGTACACATCCCTCCTGTCCACAAATTTCACAGCTAGTAGTTCATCACTATGCAAGGAACTGCACTGTCCCCTAAGAAGCTTTTTACAAAAACAAGCTCTTTTTGATAACCATTACAGTTATAGCGGATTGTGCCACAAACAGAAATGTCCACTTTGAACAATTCCTTAAACAATTGTACAAGAGTGTAGAAGTTATCAAGGTACAAATGGTGGCCTCTGTTACACAGTCCTCTAGCAAGATCCCACACAATTTTCTCTGAAACTCCAAAAGTGGACAGACAACCCGGGGGGTCCATAGTGGAATCCCTACCAGTGTACACCCAGAAATATAGATATATCCTGTCCTACTCTCAGACAACATATACAGCTTAATTTCATAACGTGCCCTCTTGCTAGGAATGTACTGTCTAAAAAACCAAACAACCCTTGAACAGGACCAAAGACTCATTAATAGCTATTTCTTTCCCTGGAATATAGATCTCTGAAAATCTACAAAGTGATCAAGAACAGGTCGAATTTTAAAAAGACAGTCACAATATGGGTGATCTTGTGGCAACGCCGAAACATTTTCAACAAAATGCAGCATCCGAAGCAGAAGCAAATACTGATCTCGACTAGTAATTGACGGAAATATGGCTGTTGCCACCACTGGACTAGTAGATCAATATGAAGCAATGGACAGCTTCCTTATCAAACCCATCAAAAAACTCAAACCCAGAAACGTTTTCTTCTCATCCTGATGTGTGGGAGTCCACCGAGTAACTCAAGAGTAGGGCCTAAGTCTTTCACTGTTATCCCTGAAATACTGTTGCATACAAAGTAGTCTGCTCAACAATCTCAGCCAAAAACATATCATCCATAAACAACTGAAAAAACTGTAAAGGCAAAAATATTTCACAATTCACTCTACAGCCTGACTCACCACTAGAGGCAGGCAACACCGGCTGCGCCATGTTTGTATCAAACCAGAGTCCAGCACTTCCAGTAGGAAGCATAGCAGGTTGAGGCTGCAATCCGGATGCCTCTTGCTGCACCATTGGCACATCAGTGTCCTCCTCTAAAACAGGCACTTCATCCACACTGAGAGTAGCTTCATCTGCACTGAGAGTAGATTCCAATGATTCCATGTGGAGAGACAACTCTCTGCCTGATTCTTCCCCTCCCTTCTCTCCCTCAGACGCACTGTCTGTCTCATAATCCTGCTCAAAGGAAGATTCAGAAAGCATATCAACCACCTCCTGAGCAGTAATTCTGCAGCTAGCAATAAACCTTACTAACAAGTTAACAACAACAAACACTTTGAAGAAAAACTAATAAACAAAATGTGGCTTTAACACAAAGACCAATATATACTACAAGACTATACGACTCACTTGTCAGAAGCAGATAGACTCCCTACCTACTCTGCACAGACACAGCAAGGACCAATAATATCCCACTAAAAAAGAAAAAGAAAAGAAAATTCCACATGAGACAACGAAAAAGACATCGCAAAGAATTTCACGCTCCAAAAACAAACTGAATATACTGCTGTTTAGACACCACTTACTAAAAATTCACTTGTGCATGACTTTAATACTCATTTGGAATAAACGTAACAAAAAAGGTTTTTCTTACCAAATAAATGCAACTACGCAAAACTGCAGAAACCGCAAACAAGAACAAAAAGCACTTTGGAAAAAAAGGAGAAATTAAACATTACAATCACATATGCAAATAACAAACCAGCACACACAATCTACCAGCCACAATGGTGTGTAGGTGGGCCTAAAAGCAAAGGCTGACACCCAAGGGGTCAGAAACAGCTGAAATATTCAACCTCATAAAGGGGAATGACCCTTGTCCATGGGGCTGCTCCCCACAATCATCTATATAAAAAATCCCTGGTGGGCCATCTGAAATCATTTTGCGCCAATCCCCCCTCAGTGGGGCAGAAACGGCCAGACTAAATTTCCCTTGCCCAAAGAGCCCAAAAAGGTAAAAAAATAAAATTGTTGGTGGCCCAGTGGTCCATCTATTATTCATTTTGGCCAATCTGCCCCCCCCCCCCCCCTCCGGGAGCAGAAATGGCCAAATAATGTGTCCTCCCAAAGGGGAGCGACCCTTGCCCAAGGGGCCGCTCCCCACTTGCAATACAAAAAAAATAAAAATTCATGGTGGCCCAGTGGGCCTGCTACAAATTTATTTGGAACTATCTGCCCCACTAGGGGGCCACAATGGTCAAATTATATGTCCTCCAAAGGGGAGTGACCCTTGCCCAAGGGGCCGCTCCCTGCATGCATTACAAAAAAATAAAGTAAAACGAAAAAATCTATGGTGGCCCAATGGGGCATCTACAAAAACGAGTCGGGCCAATCTATCTCCCCATGGGGGCAGAAACGATATGTCCCCCAAAAGAGAGCGACCCTTGCCCAAGGGGCAGCTCCATGCATGCAATACATACAGAAAAAATGACTAAAACAAAATAAATCCCTCGTGGCCCATTGGACATTCTAAAAAGAATTCGGGCTGGTCTGCCCCCCTCCTCCCACGGGGCAGAAACGGTTAAAGAATATGTCACCCAAGGAGAGCGACCCCTGCCCAAGGGGCCGCTCCCCGAATAGATTGCATAATTAGAAAAAAAAACGAAAATAAAAAGTCCCTGGTGTCTAGTGGGCATTTCTGCTGCACAATTGAGCGATTGTGCAGCAGGAATGCTCAAAGATGCCTCTTTGTTTGAAAATAAAAACCCTCCCCGATGAGAAACTCACCTTCTACTCCTGTACCTGCTGGAAGCAAATGGCTTCCACCGCGTCCAGTTTCATGTAATGATGACCTGGAGAAGGGGGCGGGTGGATTCCGGGGGCAGCGGAAGGCCTTCCCCTTTCCTCCCCAGTGGGGGTAGCAAGATCGGCGGTTCATGGGGGGCACCAGCTCTCCCTCGTGGGTGGGTGCCAGGACGGCCCAGGGCTGTCATGAGCCCATGCAAACCGTGCCTCATGATGGCTCCCGGCTGTCCAGAGCACCGAAGGGGTTAAATAAATCTTATATTTTTTTCCTATAATTTTTCAAGCAGAAATCATTGCCTAAACTGAAGAGAATCATCATACGGTACATTGTAGGAAACATAAAAAGAATTCTTTATATCATAAAGGAATATTAAAAATATTTTTAGGTTAAAAATAAATGTGGCTCACAGGTTAGAGCAGGCAGACCCTGAAGCAGAGGTCAGACCCGGGACCAGCGTTCAATTCCCGACGCGGCAGGGTCTTGAGCTCAAATGTCCATGGACTCGATAATTCTCGCTTTGGTGCCTGACCTAATCATGGGTTAACACTCTGCAACTCAGGGCATTAAGCTTGCTTTATCTCCACAACGGCCCCCCATGCGGCAGGATGCCTGGCTTTCACCTTGGGGATGCCCTGTAGGGGCTATCTCACAGGGAAAAGCCAGGACGGGTTCCCAAGGCAAGCGCGGAGATACCCCTTCGGGGGTCGAATCTGGCGCTATATAAGAATATAACAACAACAACAACAATTTTATATATTTTCTTTAAATGCAGAACAGAACAAAAAGTATGCTACAGTCATTTTTCATGAAAACTTTAATTTAACAAATAAATTGCCACTTAAAGCAAAAATATGTGTCACATTGATAATTATTAATAGCAAGTTAAAAAATTATTAAAAATAATGATATTATTTTTAGTAACATTTATTCTGACATTATTTTTATATTCGAATTAAAATATTTGCTAAAATATCTTATAGTTAAATATTAAATATGTAAATGTTTAGAACCTATTTGTAGGCAAGTATATTTATTTATATTTTAACGATTTTAAATAATTTTATTTAACATTATTTCCTAAGGGGTCCCCATCCCCATTATATTCTGTGATGAGTATTGTAGTACCAGTGGTTGGGCATTTGTGGTGCTGGACTTACTAATGTTTTTTGTTGTTCAGTAGTAACCCATGTTTAAACCGCCTGCAAGATTAAGAGTTTTCTGCTGTCTGGCGGGTGGTTCTTTGGTGATCCAAGGTGGTGCCTATGAAATAGGCACCATACAGGGAATATAAGATCAGTACCTGCACGGTATGGACTTCTGCAGTCGACGACATGCAGATACTCTGCCCCCCTGTGTGTATCCACATGGTGTGTGGTGCCAGGGGGCCCTGTGGGGACCCCTTTGTTTCTGCACTGCCACACCTTTCATGGCAGTCGCACTGCCATGAAAAGTGTGGCATGAGGAAACTAGTAATATGTTTGGTAGGGCCACAGCTGACCTGGTTGTAATGGAGCAGTCGCAAAACTGCCAACGTCGTGCCTCTGCGAGTCTGGTGATCTGTGGACCGCGAGACTCAAAATAAAGCCCTACAACTCAGAGTTTGTGAGTACTGAAAAGGCGGCAAACACTGCAGGGTAAACAAAAATACAAGCAAATGCACTCTACGTTGAAGATGAAATACATATTAGGTGTTAGACTCTAAAAGTGAGCTTGTACTGAAACAGTTCTCGAGGCCCAAATTTATGTCAATTTGTTGGTGCACAGGGTTACAAATATGTGCACATTTCTACACATACAGCAAATGCAACTTCTTAATAAATGAATAAATTGCAAAGAATTATAAAAATGTTGTTTCAAATACACTGACAATAATTTAATTTCTTATTACATGTATAAATGTTTCAACATTAGTCTACGCATACACAATCTGTTTCATTAGCTTCACGTTATCTTCCCCATAACAAATAATATGTAAATGTTACAAAGACCTTTATTAGTCATGTTTCTATGCACACAGTTATAAGTCTCATTAATTTTCACATGGAGTACTTTAAATATACAATACCCCACCATGTCTTTATTAACATTGATCACACAGAATATATTTGCGTGCTGAATTTGCATGACTATGGTGCACTCCAACAGTATCTTAGGTTAGGCCAAATCGAACAAATGCCGCCATGCATGTCTGATTGCTGTGCCTGCAAATGTAGCGAGAGGTCCTACCTAGGCCTACAAAACTGTATGGTTTGGTGGGCCCTGAGCTACGGTGTGTTCTTTGAAAATTAACTTTCGTGGGTCCCTTTGAGCTTTTCCCCACCTCCAACTGTGGTAGGGAAAACAAGGAGGCTCGCACTGTTCCATTATGGCACCTTTTATTTTTATTGGGAAGAAGGACCAAGCCTTGCATCCAGCAATCTCAACCTGAACTGATTCTTCTCTTTTGCTGCAAGCCAATTAGAGACCTTTTGGTCTGCAGACCTTTCAAAAGATGACAGAACTAAGATCCACCATCAAATAGAAATTAAAAATGTTTCAAATTTATCACATTTAATCCATTTGTGAGATTTGTCATTGAGAGCTGCAAGATATTTCTGAATTTCCTAAGAAAACACAATAAAGGTTATGAGCCTGATTACCAGGGACCACCACCGACAGGCTGTCGGTGGCGGTCCCTCAGACATCGTAACATGGATCTCCGTCCTCCATTTTACAATGGCTTTTGAATGGGTGGTGGTCAGAAACACCGACTGCCACGGTCCCGACAGGTGGTCTTTATCTGACCACCTGTCGGACCTCCCTGTAGTCCTAGATTTGCAGCGGTGCCTGTCAGGATTATAATATCCCTTTCTGTGAGTCGTTCTGCAATCATCGAACCATCTCCAGGCTGGAAAGGATTTGAGGGCCCATAGCAGGACCCCCCTAACACCCTTGCGAAGAGATATAGGCCCAAGGGGGCACCTACGGTGTACCCCTACATATCCCTACACCATGTGCTAGGAACCACATGGTGCCTACCATGTAGTGCTGGGATATGTGTGGGGTGTCTGTTTTGTCTTGCGGCGGCAGCTGCAGAGTTCAGCACCTGCCTCAATACAAAGTATGGGCATGTCGATCCTAATTTGCCCTGTGGGACCACCGCCTGTAGGTGGGCGGTTCCAAATACCATTGAATGGCAGACGGCCGTCCTAATGACCCCCTATGTTATTAGGCCAGTGATTGGCTACTAAATCTTTTGTTATGTAGGGGTGGTTAAGATTCAGATCTTTTCAGAGGAGAAGTTATATATCCAGCCCCTGTCCCTGTCTCTCGTGCGCTTTGGTGATGGGACGCATAGGCATATGAGTGTAAGGACAGACCACAAACGAGGCCCTGCGTCCAAACCCCGGTCCTCATGACCAAAAACTGTGAAAAGAGGAAGCTTCCTGGATGGATGGTAGCGCTATGTCCTAACACTAATGTTCCATTTAAGCCCCATAAATCTAAACATTTATAACAGACGTTTCAGGTAGTGGAACACTGTAACATTTGAATGCGAATAAAGTAGGAAATTCACTGTAAAAACACACACATCAAAATCGAAAACCACCTGAAATTTTCCAGTTACTGCTAAACAAACAATAACATGCAGCCCTACCATGAAAACCATAGCTCATCTCTCCAGGATTACTTCAAAATAGCCGGAATAACATTCACTTAGTAGCACATTAATATTGGTTAAAGGATTCTGTTACTTGTAAAATTCAGCAGATCCATTAGTCACTGTTAACTTTTAAGATTTGAGAAATGATGAATGCAAACATCTCTGGACTAAAGTTTCACTCAACTCTGATAGTCTCAGTAAGTTATTGTGTGCATCCCTTTTTGTTAAATTGTTTCTGCTTGTTCCACATTGGTAGGCGTAAGAGAGATTGCCCATTTGATTCATGATTGCTCCTCGTCACATAAAGGGCATTTTGTACCCCTATCAGTAAATATGTCACCTCAGCCATTTGACAAAGGTATGTCATATTCACTTACTTGAGGTTATCGTGCAGGAAATAGGTAGCAATGAAATTCCATCTGAGCCTTAGGAATATATGATATTATATTTTATTTTTAAACAGTACCTCTATGATGGTGGCTTTGAAACCAAACAGTCAAGGGACATAACTCAGCCTAGTCTCCACATATCTTTGAAAAGCTCACAGTTCAACATATTCAATCACATGCAATCTTATTGCTCTTTTTCATGTTTCCCTAACACAACCTCAAATGTAGTTTCACAACAATGGGTGGAATTACTCTCCAGGGTGCAGCAACAAATGTTCCAGGACCCTCTCTCTCTCTCTCTCTCTCTCTCTCTAAAAAAAAAAAAAAAAAATATATATATATATATATATATATATATATATATATATATATATATATATATATATATATATATATATATATATATATATATATATATATATATATATATATATATATATATATATTACCTACTGGCGGTTGCCAGTAGGTATATATAGTTAGGATTTTTTTGAATAGGGATTTCTGAAAATTCTATGTTGAATAACTTTGGCATTGATGGACGGAATTGGCTGCAATTTTCAGGAAAATGGCACATTTTGTTTCTGAGCGTCCCCTGAAAGTTTGGGGGGGGTTTTGTCAAGCGGGGGCCGAGAAAAAAGGGGGGTCCCAAAACGTGTTTTTAACATTGAGTTTTCCATTGGGCGGTTGGACTCACTTTTAGCTCGAACGGCTGAATGGATTTCCACAGAACTTTGCAAAATTGTAGGGACTGGTAGCCCGTTGTGCCTTTGCTATGCCTCAAGATATATGCTGCAGTGGTTTTTGCGAAAATGAACTTTGAAAAATATATATTGGGCTACATTGGGCTATATATATGTTAGAGCCCAAATGTAGCCCAATGTAGCCCAATGTAGCCCAATGTAGCCCAAAGATGGCCACCAGAGACAAAAAAAACAAATGTAGCCCAAATATCAGCCAGCTGTAGCCCAACTATAGCCCAGTGACAGAATGTCCCAGGGTGTTCTAAAGAACAACTAGAGCGCTAACAGTCTTACTTATGACAAAAGTATGGCACACCTGAAGTCATCTTGATTGGAATAAAGTGTTAACACTTAAAACATTTAATTTTTCATTTTGCCATAGAAATGTTTTATATATATATATATATATATATATATATATATATATATATATATATATATATATATATATATATATATATATATATATATATATATATATATATATATATATATATATATATATACCGCCAGTAGGTATATATAGTTAGGATTTTTTTCAATAGGGATTTCTGAAAATTCTATGTTGAATAACTTTGGCGTTGATGGACGGAATTGGCTGAAATTTTCAGGAAAATGGCAAATTTTGTTTCTGAGCGTCCCCTTAAAGTTTGGGGGGTTTCGTCAAGCGGGGGCCGAGAAAAAAGGGGGGTCCCAAAACGTGTTTTTAACATTGAGTTTTCCATAGGGCTGTTGGACTCACTTTTAGCTCGAACGGCTGAATGGATTTCTATGAAACTTGGCAAAATTGTAGAGACTGTTTGCCCGATGTGCCTTTGCTAGGTCTCAAGATATGTGCTCCAGTGGATTTTGAGAAATTAACGTTCAAAAAAATATATATATCTGTGACAGCGTCCTGGTTAGCTCCCAGGTTCGCGTACCAGACGCGTAACGGAACTTCGCCAGGAGAAGTGGATTGGCTCTCCGGTGACTCTCAACATTCTAAACAGTCCGGAGCGGCCGCCATCTTGTCTCTTGGTAGGTTCGAGAGACAAGAGGTGGAAATAAACGAAGGGGGGAATGAATGAAAGGGGCAAGGTAGACCCCTCCTGACCCCCTAGGATTGATGTGGGGGCTATTAAAGGGTCCCGCGGGGCAAAAAAATAAAATACATTTTTTCGATTTTTCGCGTGGAAGCGCTACCCGGTACGCGAACCGGGTAGCTCACCGGTAGCATAACGGGAGTCCGCCATCTTGTGTTTCGGACAAATTTAGTCACAAGATGGAGGATAAACAATGTTGGGAATGGGTATAAGGGGGCACGGGAGACATATCCTGACCCCCTAGGTTTTCTAAGGGTGGCTGAGGAGGCCCATATATGTAAAAAAAACAACAACTTTTTTTTTCACATTTTCGCACAGTTAGCGCCCGGTCCGCGCACCGGGTAGCGTTCCGGAAAGCGTAACAAGGGGAAAACCAAGGGAAATAGTAAAATAATATTTTAGAGTGCTTTGAGGTAGGGTAGCTCTGAATAGAGCTGTTGTGTTGTGTGGGTGATGTAAGTACCAACATGTAGGTACCAATGAAGAGTCTAAAATTCAATGTACACCGTCTCCTCTGTAGATATTTTGTATGTTCTAATATGGGTTATTTAAATGTAAATGTGTGGAAAAGCACTTCATGCTTTAAAGCAATTGTATTTTTGAACTGATTGTTCTTTCCTCTTAGTCCTCCTCTTTGTTTTTTTCCCCACACTCTTCTTCAGCATGATAGTTGATAAATTTGTTCCCTCAAAAAATGTATATACATAAAAAAATATATTAAATACATATAAAATATATTATTCCTTTAAAGGAAGAATACATTTTACAGCTTTTGATATTTGCTATTAAAAACCATTGAAATTCACTGAAAAAGCCATAGGTTATAGACCATATATAGTTAGGAATTAGCATTTACAAAACCTTGAAAATTCACTGAAAAAACCATAGGTTATAGACCATATATAGTTAGGAATTAGCATTTACAAAACCTTATTTTACACACACAAAACCATTGAAATTCGCATATATAGTTAGTTGTACTAACTATATATCGCGCACCCGCAATCCACTGCTGATCATGTCACATATTACATCATTCATGACATGGTCAGTGACATCACTGATGGCATCACTGATGACATCTCAAATGACATCACTGATGACATCACTGATGACAACATCCAGTGACTGTATGTTTCTGTAAAGTTAAAATATGTCTTACATATTGAAGAATGAGTGGATGTATAAGTGTCTGGATGAAGGATTTAGTAGGTGCATGACTGACTGTATGAGTGAGTGATTAAATGTGTCTCACTGAGTGCATGGGTTAGTGACTAAACTGTCTTAATTTGTGCATCATTATGTCTGTTGTTCTGTAAACTGCTGCATGTGTTGATCAGTAGCTATATGAGTAACTATATGGGTTATTGATTGGATTTGTATGGGAGACTGAGTGTGTGTGGGGGTGGCTGGGAGGTGTATGACTCTGTGCATAGATGTGTGAGCAGTTGATTCACTAGATGTATGGGTTCAAAAGTGCATGTGGAAACAGCTGTATGGGCGGTTGACTGTGTGCATGAGTGTAATCGTGAGTGAATGGATATCTCAGTGCTACATGTCAAAGTAAGAACATATGTAAAACACAGTACATGCGAGAGTTGACATATATAAATAACTGCATAAGAGCCAGGAATGTGTGAGTGGCTGTATGGATCATTGTGAACTTGTATCAGGGATTGTATAAGAGAGTAAATATGTGTTAGTATATGTTTGAATAAGTAAGGTGAGTATAACTGTATAGTTGAGGAAATGGAGGTGTGATTGATTCTTTGCATGACTGACTAGGTGTGTGAGTAACTCCATGGATGAGTGACAGTCTGTGAGTGTCTGTTTACACTGAGTGTATCTAAGGTTATATTAGAGTCTGAAGAGGTTCATCGTATTATCACATGAATGATGTCATCAGTGATGTGATCAGTAATGTCAAATGAGATGTCATCAGTGATGTCATCAGTGATGCCATTTGAGATGTCATCAGTGATGTCATTTGAGATGTCATCAGTGATGTCATCAGTGATGTCATTTGAGATGTCATCAGTGATGTCATCAGTGATGTCACTGACCATGTCATGAATGATGTAATATGTGACATGATCAGCAGTGGATTGCGGGTGCGCGATATATATAACTATATATGCGAATTTCAATGGTTTTGTGTGAGTAAAATAAGGTTTTCTAAATGCTAATTCCTAACTATATATGGTCTATAACCTATGGTTTTTTCAGTGAATATATATATATATATATATATATATATATATATATATATATATATATATATATATATATATATATATATATATATATAGGTGTGTAATCAACACCTTCAGTCAAAGTAATACAAATGTGACACCATTTCAAGGAAAAAAATTACCTGCTCATAAAAATAGAGGAAATAACCAAACAATGCCTTTCCTCACTTTAGAAATCCCATTGGCCACTCTGATTATACCCTGTGTTAGTATTTTTATGTGATTGATATAACCAATTGGTTTTTTAACGTCATGTAACCCTCCTTATTAGGGGTTCTAACGTGCCGTCCCAATTGCGTCTCTTATATTCATGAATTTAAATCCTATTTAACTGTTTGGACATTTTACACTTTACACGTTTTTGCACTTTATTACTGTTTTTGCACTTGCACTTTCTTACTCAGATTGATTCATCGATAATTCTTCGAGTCAGCAATGTATTAATAGACTGTTTACATAACTACTTATACACGTTTTATTATTACTTCCGTTGTATAAGCCAGGGTACAATATTTATATGAAATGTATATTGATGATCCATATATTTTAATGAGATGAAATTTATTTATTATACCTGGTGTACTTGAATATTTGTATCCTAGGAAGGTGATTTTAAGCATGTCTTACATGTCTGTTTTTGGCTGATGCCCCTTCAATCTGTGCATGCACTGTATTTAAGCACAATTAGTGGTTCCTATGGTCATGTGATCAAGGCTACCGTGACGTAGCCGAAACGCGTCATGCTGGTGACAAGGGAGCAATAAACCACCTCTGAAAGTACCCTTAAGCGCTGTTGTGGTCTGTACCTGCGTTGTTGGATCGGCGTCCAGAGCCGATCTGTAGGAGTTTGGAACGGATTACTATTGGGCGGTTTACGGCCGTTGCCGCCTTGACAGACCCTCCTTTCATTCAGGGCTGCTGTGCTTTGCGGTCGGACGCGGAAGCGAAGGAACAATTGACCCGGAAGGAGAAATTGAGCATACAGCCCCCCGCATTGGTTTCACACTGAGCCCTTCGTCTGAGCACCGGAAGGTTTCGTTCTCGGGATTTCGGAGAAGTCGGAGAACGTCGAAGAAGTGCCACTAGACATCTGTGGGGTAAGCCAGCGAAGGGCAGATGCTGCTGGTATACCAAACCATTTGAGCGGGAGAAAGGAATTTAGCGCTACGATCATTCTATTGAACCAAGAAGTTGGTCATTCACATTTCTTGGCTAAAGGTATCAGTTTATTGCCCCGATAAGATGTCGACCCCAGCAGAGGCTTTACGGAACCGGGAAACATTGGCGGACGCCTTGTTTGTGAATTTACCTGCAGTTAAAACCAGCAATAGCACGGCTAAACCGGGGGAAGTGGCCACAGACTTAAAAAGTAAATTGAAAAGACTTGAGAAATTACTAAGAACTGAGACCACTAAATGGTGGGAGAAACATTTATTGGAAAAGTGCAAGGAAGTGGGACGTATTCCAAGGGGATTGAGGGTTCTTATAGCACCATCTTTTGAGAACCCCAATCCCCTAATGCTGTAAAAATGGGCTGCAGGGAACCTGGACGCCTCCATGAATATGGTTTGTCTACTAATTAAATATGCGGAAATTGACCGCAATGAGATCCTTAAAGAAATTGAGGAATTGAATAAAGAGTTGGACGATGATGTGAACCTGGACTACATCAAAAATTATAGAGAATAAATAGATACCAGGCTGGTGAAACATCAAGAAACCATCAGCACCAGAAAGCAATACAAATTTGCACGTGATAAAAATGACTATGAAACATGAAGAATATTCACGTTTGCTCGCAAATTTGATAATGCTAGGCGACAGGCCCTGGTACCTAAAAGTACAGACCCTGCATCCAAAGATAATCATGTGGTAGATTTACCGGAAACGGAATTGAGTTCAGCAACCAGTAGCTGTGACTCTGATGATGGAGCGGCTGGCATGTCTAATCAAGGAAAAGTACCCACAAAATATACCCCCTCCGAAGAATTGGGTTTTCTCGTAGAGGACAGATTCAAGACACTGCGACCGCTGACTCGACTACAGCGCAAAATAAACGAAGAGCAAACAACAAAAAACGCAGTGCAAGGAGGAAACTCAGGAGGCAGATGCTTCGTAAAGAGAGGCAGAGGGAAGGGGAAAAAGTGGTAACTACTCTGTTGGTCCCTACCCCCCAACTTGTAGAGGGTGAAAATCAAATTGTGGAAGAAGAGTTAGTACCAACTGTAAATCTTGATAGCAGCAATTCTGATAATAACACTGTGATTAATCTTTCAGACACTACTCTATCTAAAGCAGAGATGCAGCTCCTCTCATTCGGGCTTTCATATTGTCCCAAAAACTCTTTCAACTATGTGCAAACGTGCATAGATGTTTTCAAATTCATCCGCAAACTCAAATTGAGGAAACATTTTAAATTATCCAATGCACAGGTTCGGGCGGCTGACATCATTGACAATTCCCACCCTTCAAATGTGTTCCAGATCTCTGACACTAAAGCCCTTAGAGTTGCACATGAATTGGCACGTGAAGAGGAGTTTGAAACTGGCACTACCCAGGAAAACTTATAGAACATGGGTATCCCTATGAATCGACCGTGTGCAACCAAATTCAAACCACCTACGACCTTTTATCCGGTGATGCCCAAGGATAATATTGATCCATTTTGTGACACTGTGGTGGAGGATTTGAAAGGATTACAACACTCTATTTCATGCAGAAATAAGAGAATCAGATATATGGAAAAACAGTATAACAATTTGATTAAGAAATTAAGAAGCAACTCTAATCTAATAATCAACAAGGCTGATAAGGGAGGAAATACCGTTATATGGCCCCGGAATCTGTATATGGATGAGGCAGAAAAACATCTTAATGACATTACGTGTTACAGAAAAGGCAGCTTCAATGACATTAAGTGTCTCAAAGACACCATTCATAAGGAACTTAATCAATGGAAGCGCAAGGGTTTACTCAGCAAACAAGAACATGCATTTTTGAAAAAAGATTTCCCTGTTACACCCTTCTTTTATTTAATCCCTAAGATTCATAAGCAGGTTTCCCCTGTTCCGGGGCTACCTATTATCTCCGCCCAGGGGAGCTTATTGGAATCCATTTCCAGATATGTGGATCAGTTCTTGCATGAATATGTGGAAGTCCTACCCTCCTTCATTAAGGACACTGGACATTTTCTTTCTAAAATCAATGGTATTAAATGGGAAAAAGATTTTGTGCTTATAGCCTTAGATATAAATTCCCTTTATACCAGTATTTCTCATGTAGATGGATTGAATGCTGTCAAATATTACTTGGGGGAACGTAGCATTGCCTATAGTCAACACAGCACTATGCTACTTAGAATGTTAGAACTGTGTTTGAATAACAACTACTTTTTGTTTAACAAAGAGATTTATCAACAGTTGAGAGGAGTGGCTATGGGGGCATGCTTCTCCCCTACCTATGCATGCTTACATGTAGGGTGGTGGGAGGAGCATGTCCTCATGGGTACACTCGCCAATAATTCTTCCGCAATTGAATTGTGCACTTTTGGCGCTTCATAGATGATATCTGCATGATATGGAATGGTTCGGAGGAATCGGCTACAGAGTTTTTTGAGAAAAATTAATGATAACCAACTGAATTTACAATTCACCTCACAAATCAGCACCCAACAGATTCAATTGCTCAATGTAGAAATCGACATCTCTGAAGGTATACTGCAGACCCGACTTCCTAGAAAACCCACAGCGGGCAATGCGATACTGCACGCAAGCAGTTCCCATCCTAACCATCTTATCAGAAGCATCCCTTACGGGGAGTTTCTGAGGATGCTTAGGATCTGCAGTTCAGAGGCGGATTTGGAGAGGTGTCATAATGAAGCATTCATGAGATTTTGTAGCCGGGGTTATGATGCCTCTCTGTTACTAGATGCTAAGAACAGGGCTAATGAGTTCAATAGAGAGGACTATCTGGCTTCACTTAATGCTAATTCCACCCATACACCTTGTAACAGTGAGGAAGAAGATTCGAGCAATTATATCAGTTTGATAACGACCTTGTGGTGAAGAACCATCAGGTACTTAGATAAGTCCTAAAGGCTATAAAAGGTCCCCGCGGGGCAAAAAAAAAAATATATATATATATTTTCGTGGGGGAAGCGCCCGGTACGCGCACCGGGGAGCGCACTGGGGAGCGTACCATGAGGAAAAAAGAATTACAGACTTTTCTAAAAATGTAGCCTTTTTTAATAAATCCGAGGTAGTAGGAAGGTAGTAGGAAGTAGAAATATAAAAAAGTGTATGTGAAGAAGCCTAATATAATTCAATCTATAACTATAACAGAGAAGCCTATCTAAATCTGTAATTATAACAGAGGGACATTAAACAACTGTCAGAAAACATTCAAAAAATTAATAACTTACCTTATAGAAAGGTGATGAAGATAAATGAGGAAATGTTTCATTTATAAAATGGCCGTGTTTTCCTCTCATTTTTCATTTATATTCATGTGCATAACAAATCAAATGTCATGAAAAAAGTAGGATATGAAAGTAACATTTTAATTGGTTGAAAATTCTAACACTTTCATATGTGTTTTTGTCATGTAATTTACCTCAGGATATTTAGACAGGGCTACAGCCCAAATGGCTCAATGGAATACCATCAAATGTGGGACAATGGTAGGGACTGGTATGTAGTAGGGTCTATTCTATATTTGGTGAAAGTCTGTCCAGTGGTTTTTATGTAATTTTATTTACCACATTTTTTTGGGGAGCGCTTACCGGTGGAAAAAAAAACAAAATAATCACGGGGTGCGCACACGGTACGCGTACAGGTCCGCGTACGTATGCGTACCGTACACGTGAGGTAAATGGAATTTTTATGGCCAATTGTGTCCCCTAACGTGGACCCCAACGGCTCCATGTATGTGCTTCAAGTACATGTAATTTCCCTCCATGACCAGATATGAAGACGCAAATACATTTGCGTCCAACGATAACATGTCATCTTTCAGATCCACCATGAATGGGTCAATAATTCTGTTCCTAAGTATGCCGTGCCACCGTCTTTACATGGTGCACTTTCACGTTTTCCTGGCTCTGTCGAGTTAGGCCCTGATTTCTGCCATCGAACCCTTTCTGCCTTCTGCCTCAGAAAGCTGCAGCCTGGATCTGCATCCATGACCCTTACCCCACTCCCTGTGCGGCGAGCGGTACCCGGCTCGGCCTGCTTGCCTGCCAAGACAATTCAGCCTTCAAATTATCTGCTCCGCTCCTCGAAAATACATTCCTGACTAGTGATTTAGGTAAACATCTCCCCAGCTGCAAAGCAAAGGGCCTGGCCTTTCTGTCTCCGTGCATGAAATTCATTGCTCCTGTTACCATGGAAGGCCCATGGCCCCTCCCATTACACGTAGACACGTAGACACATATGCACGCACTAGCAGTCAGTATAGAATAGCCTCTACCCGAAAGACCTTTGCTTCTAGATAAAACTGTTCTTCAACACAAGATATCAGATATGATTTGGGATTAGGTTGTTCTGACACGCCAGACTTCTGTCTCCCCTTTTGGTGCTAAATGTCAAGTCCCCTTCACCCTTCAGTTCCACGTCAATCACACGTCATGTTGCCTGCGCGCGCATCCAGCCATACATTTCTGCTGACACTGCAGGATTCCTCTATGAATCCACCCACTTGTGACACTTTCATGTGACGTCTCTAGCACACACCTCCGTGTACGCCCTCGTGCACGCCTTTTGTTACGCACATGTGTTCTTATCTCGTTTCTTTCAGCTGTTACGCCTTCTGTATCCATCACCATTGTATGCTTTTACTATATATAATGTGCACTGTTAATAAAGCAATGTCTATCCCTTCCTGAACCCTCGTGGTGATGGAACATGATACCATGGTTCGAACCATTCCATTACATGGAATAAAACCCTTATAAACTCAGCCTCCACGGACTCTGCCTCTCATTTTTGAATAAGCTATTTTATTGAACTTTACCGCATAGAAATTCAGTATACGGTAGATTTATTTACCACATAATTGGCGCCCGAACAGGAACCCCTCCCCCATCTTACACGCCGGCGATGCGTCGCAGGCCTTGTCCCCTGCCACAGCCGTGACGGACAACTACGCGTACCCGCAGGATTTCCTGTATCTCCCTCAGGCCTACGGAGGTGACGGAGACTGCGATCGACATCCAGACAAGGCGGTAAGGAGTGCGGAGGATCCCGACCAGAGCCCAGCCGAGAGAGCAAGGTCCGAGGTGTCTAGAGGCCCACCAGTTCCGAAGTACCTACGTCACGTGTCGAGTCGAGTCCAGTCCGGTCCAGTCCAGTCGAGTTTCCGAGGCCTTCCGTTCTGTGCTTCCCGGTGAGTACCGTTGCTGGGGACGCATCTAGACGGGCGCATTAATTTGTGTCCGGTCAAGACGGGTTTGGGTACACAGACCCGGTCTGCACTGTTTTAGCAGTGTATCTGTACTGTTTAGCAGTATATCCAGTATCCAGTTATTCAGTTATCGTTCGTTCTAAAATGTTTAAATGTATTTTAAATGTCATGGTATGAGTGATTGTTTGATCTTCATTCCTGTGTTTATTGTATTAGTTGTGTCCAAGCCCGAGTAAGTATCAAGTATCAAGTATCAAGTTACACGATGCCTCTATTCTCTAAACTGAGACAGATAGGAACTAGAAAAGGGATACTCGAGGAAGCTGTTCCCATCCCACCCAGGGACACTCCCGGATATTTTATGTACCACAAGCACGGCTTAGACGCCGTATTATATCTCGACTTATGGGTGGATTACACTAAGGATTTAGCAGAGAATCAGAGATGGCCCGGTACAGGGACATGGGATGCAGAGTGCATCATGAGAGTAGAAGAAGCGTTGTGGAAAAAGAAAGCCAGACAGTCACAGAAAGATGCCATTGAATTATGGCGTAAAGAATCACACAGACGGACAGAGAAAGCACTTAGAAAAGCAGAGAAAAGTAGAGAGGATTCTGAAAAAGCTAAAGAAAAAGAACTACTAGAAGAAGGAGAACGAGTTAGAATGGAACAACACGACAGACAGAGAAATGCCATTTTGACAGGATTGTATCCAGTCCTGGCCGAGGGCCTGCCCAAGGCGACCCCGGAAACACCAAAAAATCTGCCCCCTCCATTGGTTCTGACTAAATTACGTCATAAGACCGCAGCAGACATTTTCCTTTCTTCCTATTTAGACGATGTAGCTCCCGCGTATACTAATGTACCTGCCCATGTCCCACCTGCTGACGGTAACCTACCCCATGATCATCAGCCCCCAGGTCCACGACACCAGACCCCTCTCGGTCCGCTTCCTGCACCCGCTCCCGTTGTTCCCTCTGGTATTCAACAACTGCATCCATCTAACCCTTTTGAGACTGGCACGGTCCAGGTTCCAACCCAGTTACAGCAGGCACCGACCCTACAGCCAGATTATGCCCAAGCCTCCGCCTCAGGAGGTGCTAAAGGAGGTTATCGAACTCCACCACAGATACATCGAGTAACAATGAGAGAATTAGCGATAGCTCGGACACCTAAAGGGGCCCCGGCCGAACAGCTTAGAAGAGAACTCACAGATTGCAGATATGACACAGTGCCTGGTAAAACAGGAACCATGTTGTTAGCGTCACTATGTTTAAGACGTGTTACAGATTACTTGCAATTATTACCAGAAATTCCAGAACATCTAGACAAATTGTAATATTTTATTAGAACAGGAGAAGGACCGGAGAGTGTTGCTGAAGCCATGTCACGTCAGAAAGTTGAGAACAAAGGTTTAATCATGCGATTTTTGGTTAATTGTTTAATAAGAGAACAAGATCAGGCAGGTTTCCCACAGAGTGAAATGGATAGATTGAACAAATGGAGCCAGAATATAGCAGATGGTAAACATGATAGAGAGAAAAGTGTACATGCCATGGTTAGAAAGATCCGTAAAGAAATAATAGAAATACATGCCCAGTGAGAACCTGAAGAGCCACTCGAATCAGACGAGCCAACTTCCTCACTGGAGGAGGATGATACAGAGGATCTAGCAGAAACATCGCAACAGTCAGACAAAAAGATGATAGGATATGTAGGTAGAGAGAAACATCCTAGACCGCACTCTTTTGATAAGCCCTTTGATAGACCCATTCATAAACAAGAACCATTCGAAAAGAAGGAACGTTACCTTTGCCCAATACCAGAGCGATGTACCCTTGAACATGTGTTCCAAATGACAGACAAGGTACTAAAAGAAAGGGTAGGTTATCAAGAACTCAACACCCTACGTGATCAGGAACTAGCTCGGTCTGCAGTACAGTGGGCCGGAGATGACAGCATATATAAAGATGATTCAGTAGTACAAACATTTTTAAGTCTTATTCCAGAAGAACAGCGATTAGCTGGTATATACATGACACAACACCTCATCATACAGTATGAAAATAGAGCATCTGACCCAGGTCCGTTATATAACTTATTGGAGGACTTACTCCTGAGAAGATGGAGAGGTCTAGGTACTGAACTAATTGAAACGATTTTAGAACAACGCCATAAAAATAGAACCTTCTTGGCTCCACATCTTGTTTCGGTTCCACCCCCAGTCAGGAAACTATTCCACTTTGACTTTGACAAACAGAATCCCTTACGAGAAGTACACCCGGTTAGGAATGCTGATGATACCCTTACACGTGTTTACGTATACACGCCTATAACTAAAATGGAATTATTAGAAATGAAGAAAATAGTGCCCAGTCATGATAAAGTCCCTGCAGGTTTTCACCGTGAAATAAAAGACATGTTACTCATGGGAGATTACACCTATCCTGACATTATGAAAATATTGAAAGTTTTATTGCCTGCCGGTATTTACGAGAAACTCAAGGAAAAAGAGTGGGAGGTGGGGGATAAAAAGATTGATTGGGCTGCATTAGAAACTGAAGAAAATGGTCAAACCCCAGGTCTTGGTCTTGGGGATAAAACTAAAGCATTACCAGGATTGTTAGTACAGGTTTTGCCACGTTTGTTAGCAACTAAAAAGGAGGACTGGGATGCAATCTCAGCCTGCAAACAGAAACCCGATGAAGACACTAGCGATTTTTATTCCCGATTTGAGAAATGTTTCATTATTAATAGTGGCCTGAAAGCAAGTAGCGAGTCATACCCACACCTTTTTGTATCCAAATTAGTCGAGAATTCATTGCCCCAGGTTAAGAACCGTGTACTGAAAGTCGAGAGCACATGGCAAGCTAATTCACCTTCACAAATGTTACAAATGTTACAGTATCACCAGAATAGGATCAGGGAAGAACATGATCACGAACAGAGACGTATGAAAGACACGAAAATGAAAATGCTAGTTGCTCAGTCAGTTCCAGCTGACGGTCAAAAAAGGGGTACTACACAAGATTTACAAGCCAATAATTCAAATTCAGCAGCTCCTGTTAAAGGGATATGCAACTATTGTAAACAGCCAGGTCACTATGTAAACGATTGTGCAGTTTTGAAACACAACATAGCCACAGGTAAAACTAAAGAGAGACCGCGTCCTCCTAGACAGGACCAGGCCCCACAACACGTTCCACAGAATGTTCAGCCTATGCAGACTTCACAACAGACTGTAGCGGTACCACAGCCACAACCCATCGCCGCAACACAACATGCAACTCAACAGATGTACCAATATGCACAATCTGATTATCCCGATTATCAGAGATACACATGAAACAGGCTAGAGAGGGAGGTTGGCTTGCCTCATATTGAGGTTCCTGTAGATCAAGAGGGCCCTTATGTACATAGTCAGGTATTAGGGAAAGATAGAAAGTTTTTGATTGACACAGGGGCAAGCAGGACAACAATCAGTCACGACGAGGTTCCAGGGGCACCCCTCTCAGGCTTACAGAATGTTTCCCTTGGATTTTCAGGAAAGCCTATTGTTAATGAAGTATCGAAACCAGTTCCACTTGCAGTTGGTCCATTGTCCCGCACTACAGATTTATTACTCACGAAATCATGTCCAAAAAATTTACTTGGAATTAAGACTCTGAAAGCTCTAGGAGCTGTAATATGTTGTTCTCCGGAAGGAGTAAGATTGTTTTTGCGTGACTTTAAGGGTCACTACGTGTTGAGAGATATTGATCCCAGGTTACAGAATGTTCCTGCACGTTTATGGGCACAAGGCCCCACTGATGTAGGTTGCATGCACATTACTCCATATCGCGTCACACTGAAACCAGGAGTAGTACTACCACGCATTCGACAATACAAGTTACCACCAGATGCTGTAGTGGCTTTACTGAAAATCATTTACGAGCTCATTGCACAAGGAGTGGTTGTAGAAACCGGCTCCAATATATGTAATTCCCCTATCATTCCAATTCTTAAACGTACTGATCCAAATACACCCCCAGTTTATCGATTAGTTATCGATTTACGAGAATTGAATAAATGCATTGTACCACAATATCCTGTGGTCCCAGACATTTCGTCCCTATTGACAGCCATTGATTCCGAAGCGACGTTCTTCACTGTAATCGATCTCAAGAACGCCTTCTTTAGTGTCCCTATTGACCCGGAAAGCCAATATCTTTTCGGATTCTGTTTAAATGGCCGAAGTTTCAAATTTGCACGTGCACCTCAAGGATTCACAGAAAGCCCCAGTATCTACAGCCAAGCATTAAAGAGAGAACTTGACAGTATCCACATGCCTGACAACACTGCCCTACTCCAGTACGTCGATGATCTATTGATCACCGCCCGTAGTGAATCAGAATGTGAACAAGCGTCAATGACAGTTTTACATTTCCTGGCGAACAAGGGACACAAGGTGTCTCCTTCGAAGCTACAATTCTGTGCTCAGCAAGTGGTGTACCTTGGGCACTTGCTGACCAAGTGGGGTACGCAGCTTACACCTGAACGAATACAGTTAATTGCACATCTCCCGCAACCCAAGACACAGAAAGAAGTACGAGCCTTTATTGGACTCACTTCCTATTGCAGACAATGGATCCCACAATATGCATTCCTAGCTAAACCACTCATACAGTTGACAACACAGGAGGCAGCGTCTTCGACTGTCCTCCCTTGGACTCAGGAACATACACAAGCTTTTGACGAATTAAAGAAAGCCTTATGTCAAGCACCAGTTTTAGCAACACCATGTTACAGCTAGCCTTTTACACTTTTTGTCACTGAACGCGAAGGTACTGCATTGTCAGTACTCACCCAGGATCAAGCAGGTTCACACAAACCGTGTGCTTATTTTTCCAGTACATTAGATCCAGTAGCCCAGGCTCTGCCTGCGTGCTTGAAATCAGTTGCAGCGACAGCTCTAGCGATCAGACAAAGTGATTCCATAGTGTTAGGACATCAATTGACAGTACAAGCTCCACATGCCGTGGAAGTCCTTTTGAACAGAACACAGACCCAGCATCTGACTATAGCACGACTGACAGGGTATGAATTGACATTGTTTCAGCCACACATAGATATCAGGCGCTGCAATACATTGAATCCTGCTACACTTTTGCCATTAAGTGAGACAGACCCTTTGGCACATGATTGTGTTGAAGTCATTACCATTACGACGAAACCCAGACAAGACTTAACAGACACCGTATTACCAGATCCAGACCTGACACTTTATGTGGATGGTTCATGTATGAGAACAAGTATAGGAGAGTTAGTGGCCGCATATGCAGTCACAACGGAAACTGAAGTCATAGAAACACATCGCATTGACACACTGTCAGCCCAAGCAGCAGAGCTCATTGCTCTGACTCAAGCCTGTATACAAGCAAAGAACAAGAGAGTTAACATTTACACGGATTCACGTTATGCATTCGGAGTCGTACACGACTTCGGTGTACTCTGGCGAGAAAGAGGTTTTTTGACCTCTCACGGAGCCAAGATTAGGGGTGGGCGGCCAGCTACGCTCCGTGCACGGAGTGTGCGTAGTTCCGCCCACTCCGCATTTTGCGGAGCTGGCGGAGCCAGGCGGCACTACGCACGCTCCGCAGACGGAGCGTAGCTGGCCGCCACCCGCCTCCCTCCCGCCCTCCCTAAATACTTTAAAATAAAAGAATGCTATAATTTAAAAAGCACTTACCTTGCCGCCGCTGGCCGCCGCGTTCCCCGGGGCTCGTTATCTTCCGTCTTCCGTCTTTATCAGTAATGCGCATGCGCGGGCGGCCGCGCATGCGCATTTTCACGAGAAAATGCGCATGCGCGGCCGCCCGCGCATGCGCATTACTGATAAAGACGGAAGACGGAAGATAACGAGCCCCGGGGAACGCGGCGGCCAGCGGCGGCAAGGTAAGTGCTTTTTAAATTATAGCATTCCTTTATTTTAAAGTATTTAGGGAGGGCGGGAGGGAGGCGGGTGGCGGGGCTGGCAGCCAGTGGTTTTGCGGAGTGGGGCTACGCGGAGTGCGGAGGTGGGCGTAGTTTCTCGCCCACTTCGCGTAGCTCCGCGAAGCCCCACTCCGCGAACTCCGCCCAGGGTTAGCCAAGATCCAGCACGGTCCCCTCATCCAAGCTCTGTTAGACGCAATACATTTGCCTACAGCGATATCCATCATGAAGTGCAAAGCACATACAAAAGTTACAGATACCATTTCCCAGGGTAATGACCTGGCAGATCGAACAGCCAAGCATACAGCTCAGACTCATACTCACACCATTGATATGACAAAGACAATAGTCCCGACACCGACACATTGCATGACAGTGAGGGATCCCGCCCTAGATGTAATTGACATACAGACACATGCTACACCAGACGAAATCAAGAAATGGACTGAACTAGGAGTGATACAGACAGAACAGGGATGGATGACGAAGGGAAAAGCCACATGGTTTCTCCCCGACTCTATGGTTCAAGTTATCATTAACACAGCACATAGTCCTGCACATTTAGGAGAAAAAGCCATGTTAGACAGTATTCAAAACCTTTGGTTCAATAAGCATTTACGAGCAGCAGCAAAACAGAAAGTGCGTACTTGCATGATCTGTTGTCAGTTCAACCCAGGAAAAGGTATTCCCGTAGAGCAAGGTGTATTTCATCCTCCCGATCACCCTTTTGAAGTCCTCCAGATGGATTATATCCAGATGGAACGTTGTCGAGGATTCAAATATGTCCTCGTAGTTGTATGTGCACTCTCCCGATGGACAGAAGCATATCCAGTCCCAGATTACACTGCTCCGACCACTGCCAAGCAGCTGGTACGTGAATTTTTCCCCAGGTATGGTTTGCCCCGTATCGTGTACTCAGACAATGGTCAGCCATTCTCGTCCGAGCTTATGAAGCAGGTATCACTCCTGCTAGGATATCAATGGAAGTTCCACTGTGTCCGACATCCCGAGGCAGCAGGTCTCGTAGAGAGACACAATCAGACACTGAAAATACGCCTTGCAAAAGTATGTAAAGAGAAAGGCGTTGATTGGATTGTAGCCTTACCAGTTGCACTTTTCTACATGAGAATGGTAGCCCATTCAAGAACAGGGCTATCCCCGTACGAGGTGGTCTTTGGTAGGCCACCGAATATGTGGGGGACGCCTCTGCCTCGTAAAATCACAGATGTTGACTGTAATATGCTGACAGATTACCTTGCCTCCTTGATGTCTGCACTACAATCATGTCGTTCACAGGTAGCCGCAGCTTTTCCCGACAACACCGAGGTGAAGCCACATGAGATCGTCCCTGGAGACCTAGTATTTATCCGGAATTTCGATCGGAGGAATCCGCTGGAGCCCCGCTGGCAGGAGCCGAAGCTTGTTCTGCTAACCACAAGGACAGGGGTTAAGGTGGAGGGCCGCAAAGGCTGGCTCCACTCGAGTCATATCAAGAAATGCAATGGACTACCGCCAAAGACTGTTTTCCAGCCCTGCCCCATTCCAGAGATTGATACTAAACTCCCCCTGGTAGAGAAAACTCCTCATCAGGAGTTTCGCATGAAATTAAGGTCTAGCAAGTCAGACAGTTTAATTGTTTAAGTCCTCCCCTAGGTGAAGCGGTTAGACAGGTTCCTGACATGTATCAGTTAGACCCCAATAGAGAGAGAGATAGACAGAAACAGATCAAGAAAGAGAAATATTGTAAATCTCTCCGTAGCCATTGTATTGTTACATTATTGATTATGTTTTTTCTGAGTCTTATGATTATTGCTGCAAGCATATTATTACACATGTACTTTCCTATCTCCGTACGTGCACATTCTTCCTCAAACGACACTGTCGAGCATACTTTCAGTGAATTGCCCCCTCACGAGTTATCTTACCGACTTGCGCTGCGCAACAATACTTTCATCAGTATGTTACATCATTCCCATCAGACCAGCAATGCTACAAATTGTTGGATATGTGGCCGACTCCCTCCCTATCAGAAATACAAGGGAGTTCTGCCCCTCTTTCCGTACCCGTTTACATACAACGGTTCCTGTGGTGCATGGTTTAGTTTAATAAATTCTTTAAATTCCGATTCCATAGTTTACCAAGGCAAATGGGTATGGGGAAATCTGAACACAGTTATGCATAAAGTATGTTTCCCTGACAAGGAGGGTCTTCCCCAAAGGACAGGGACTGATCTAGAAAACGAAGTGTATGGATTGGGTAATTTTACACTTAACCTCATGATTCTGAATGTCCAGTCTGATACAAAACCAGACTTACCCGCTATGTCAGTGTTACCAGTCAAAGGTGAATTATGTGTCAGAAAGAATGGTTCAGTACACCTAGGTCACAGTGAATGTACTACTGTAATTGAATTCAGTGATAAAGGCAAGTCTACATTCAAGGCTTCCCGTCATTCCTATTTCATTTGTGGCCAGACAGCTTATGTACGCTTACCTCTAGATTGGGATGGTACTTGCTACATTGCCTTCTTTCTGCCACCTGCTTTCCTAGCCCCACCTGATTATCATAGGGACTCCCGTCTAGTACACAATAGACCCAAGAGAGATCTCCCGATTGTCGACTATACTGAAACAGCATGGGAGCAATACACAGACTTCAATAAAGGTTTCTTTCCCTATTTAGGTACTGTCTCGAATAGTAAACTGATACGTAAATTAACTAGAACCCTTGAAGCAGTAGTGAATGAAACTACTTCCGCCCTAGGCAACCTAACAGAGGAACAGTCTGCTATGAGACTTGTTGTTCTTCAGAATCGTCTTGTTCTTGACGTCATCCTGGCCGATAGGGGCGGAGCTTGTAGAGTCATCGGATCGAGCTGCTGTGTTTTCATTCCAGAAAACGCACCATCAGTATATAGAGCCATAACCCGTCTCCACAAGATTGCAAGTCAGATACACCAGAATCCAGGCACCTGGACTTGGTCCGGTTGGCTCTGGAGCGTGTTATCAGCCTGGGGATGGAAAGTCCTATCCTTCCTCGGAATAGCCCTTCTCATAGTATTCAGTTGTTGTCTATGTTTACAGTGTGGGCCAGCGATTTGCGGCTTGTGCGCCACATCATATATTCCCCATCCAAGTCCACGTTCTAAATCCCGCATGAAAAAGGAAGAGCAAATGATGTTATATGAACAAATAGATGGACTAATGAAGATTGATATATCATGAAGGGTCCGTAGGGGACAAGGAGGGAATGAGGTAAATGGAATTTTTATGGTCAATTGTGTCCCCTAACGTAGACCCCAACGGCTCCATGTACGTGCTTCAAGTACATGTAATTTCCCTCCATGACCAGATATGAAGACGCAAATACATTTGCGTCCAACGATAACATGTCATCTTTCAGATCCACCATGAATGGGTCAATAATTCTGTTCCTGAGTATGCCGTGCCACCGTCTTTACATGGTGCACTTTCACGTTTTCCTGGCTCTGTCGAGTTAGGCCCTGATTTCTGCCATCGAACCCTTTCTGCCTTCTGCCTCAGAAAGCTGCAGCCTGGATCTGCATCCATGACCCTTACCCCACTCCCTGTGCGGCGAGCGGTACCCGGCTCGGCCTGCTTGCCTGCCAAGACAATTCAGCCTTCAAATTGTCTGCTCCGCTCCTCGAAAATACATTCCTGACTAGTGATTTAGGTAAACATCTCCCCAGCTGCAGAGCAAAGGGCCCGGCCTTTCTGTCTCCGTGCATGAAAAACATTGCTCCTGTTACCATGGTAGGCCCATCGCCCCTCGCATTACACGTAGACACGTAGACACATATGCACGCACTAGCAGTCAGTATAGAATAGCCTCTACCCGAAAGACCTTTCCTTCTAGATAAAACTGTTCTTCAACACAAGATATCAGATATGATTTGGGATTAGGTTGTTCTGACACGCCAGACTTCTGTCTCCCCTTTTGGTGCTAAATGTCAAGTCCCCTTCACCCTTCAGTTCCACATCAATCACACGTCATGTTGCCTGCGCGCGCATCCAGCCATACATTTCTGCTGACACTGCAGGATTCCTCTATGAATTCACCCACTTGTGACACTTTCATGTGACGTCTCTAGCACACACCTCCGTGTACGCCCTCGTGCACGCCTTTTGTTACGCACATGTGTTCTTATCTCGTTTCTTTCAGCTGTTACGCCTTCTGTATCCATCACCATTGTATGCTTTTACTATATATAATGTGCACTGTTAATAAAGCAATGTCTATCCCTTCCTGAACCCTCGTGGTGATGGAACATGATACCATGGTTCGAACC
This sequence comes from Lissotriton vulgaris, assembly GCF_964263255.1. Taxonomy (NCBI): domain Eukaryota; kingdom Metazoa; phylum Chordata; class Amphibia; order Caudata; family Salamandridae; genus Lissotriton; species Lissotriton vulgaris. The sequence goes on from NC_141696.1 coordinate 306,880,720, forward strand.
ATTCCATTACATGGAATAAAACCCTTATGAACTCAGCCTCCACGGACTCTGCCTCTCATTTTTGAATAAGCTATTTTATTGAACTTATACCGCATAGAAATTCAGTATACGGTAGATTTATTTACCACACACGCACCCCGCGATTTCATTAAAAAAAAAATATATTTTTTTTTTGCCCTTGGGAGTCCTTCTGGGACAACCTGAGAAGGGCTAGGGGTCAGGGGGTCTCTACCCTGCCCCCTTTTTGCGTTTTCCACTCTTGTTTTGTGCTCTCTTGTGCCTCAGTTCTACTGAGAAATGAGATGGCTGCTCAGGTGGTACCAGAAGGATATTAACATATAAAAACGTTATTCGCTAATAGAATTTGCATTTACAAAACCTTTGAAGTTTTTTGAGAAAAAAATAGGTTTCAGGCCATATATAGTTAGGAATGAGCATTTAAAAAACCTTGCAAATTCACTTCAAAAACCATAGGTTTCAGGCCTTATGCAATTTTATTTAAAAAAAATAATAATTATTTTGCCCCTGGGGGTCCTTCTGGGACAACCTGAGAAGGGCTAGGGGGTAAGGAGGTCTCTACCCTGCCCCCCTTTCCGCGTTTTCCACTCTTGTTTTGTGTTCTCTTGTGCCTCACTTCTCCGGAGAAACAAGATGGCTGCTCAGGTGGTCCCATAAGGATAATAACATATATAAACGTTATCCGCTAATAGAATTAGCATTTACAAAACCTTTGAAATTTATTGAAAAAAAATATAGGTTTCACGCCTGATATAGTTAGGAATTAGCATTTAAAAAACCTATGAAATTCACTGAAAAAACCATAGGTTTCAGGCCTTATATAGTTAGGAATTAGCATTTACAAAACCTTATTTTACTCATACAAAACCATTGAAATTCTCATATATAGTTAGTTGGACTAACTATATTTCACGCACCCGCAATCCACTGCTGAGGGTGTCACTTATTACATCATTCATGACATGGTCAGTGACATCACTGATGACATCACTGATGACATCCCCAAATTACATCACTGATGACATCACTGATGACATCATTCATGTGATAATACGATGAACCTCTTCACACTCTAATATAAACTTTCATACACAAAGTGTATACAGACACTCACACACTTTCACTCATCCATGGAGTTACTCACACACCTAGTCAGTAATACAAAGAATCAATCACACTTCCATGTTATCAACTATACAGTTATACATACAACACCTTACTTATTTAAACAAATACTAACACAAACTTACTCTCTAATACAATCACTGATACAAGTACACAATGATCCATACAGGAACTGACACAATCACTGGCTCTCATGTATCGTCATTTATATATGTCAACTGTCACATGCATTGTGTTTTACATATGTACTTACTTGGACATGTAGCACTGAGATATCAATTCACTCACCAATACACCCATGCAGACAGTCAACCGCCCATACAGGTGTTTCCACATGCACTCTTGAACCCATACATCTTGTGGATCATCTGCTCACACATCTATGCACAGAATCACACACCTCCCAGCCACCCACACACACACTCATTCTCTCATACAAATACTTGGTCAAACCAATCAATAACAAATATAGCCACTCATATAGCTACTGATCAACAAATGCAACAGGTTATACAACAACAAACATAATGATACACACATTCAGACAGTTTAGTCACTAACCCATGCATTCAGAAAGACACATTTAATCCCTCACTCCTACAGTCAGTCACGCACCTACTTAATCTTTCATCCAGACACCTATACATCCACTCATTCTTCAATATGTAAAACATATTTAAACTTCCCAGAAACATACGGTCACCGGATGATGTCATCAGTGATGTCATCAGTGATGTCATTTGAGATGTCATCAGTGATGTCATCAATGATGTCACTGACCATGTCATGAATGATGTAATATGTGACATCATCAGCAGTGGATTGCGGGTGCGCGAAATATAGTTAGTCCAACTAACTATATATGCGAATTTCAATGGTTTTGTATGAGTAAAATAAGGTTTTGTAAATGCTAATTCCTAACTATATAAGGCCTGAAACCTATGGTTTTTTCAGTGAATATATATATATATATATATATATATATATATATATATATATATATATATATATATATATATATATATATATATATATATATATATATATATATATATAATAGAAATGTGACACCATTTCAAGGAAGAAAATAACTTGCTCATAAAAAATAGAGGAAATAACTAAACAATGCCTTTCCTCACTTTGGGAAAATATACTATAAGAGTATGAGCCAAATCTGAAATCCATTAGATAGGCATTGATAACTGAGTGGGACACTTCTGCTGATCGTAGTGTCCTTTTTCTGCCCTGAAAGTTTCGATTTACTCACTTCCTCTTCATCCCTCTACTCATAGTGTTCATTATTTCACGAGTCAAAGAAAAACTGGACAGTGTGGAGGTCCTATTTCACATGTGCAGGACGTTAGCAGCACATACATCCACACTACTCCAAAGTGTAATCTCTGTATGGGGTGGAGTTCCACTCTCAGGCACTGTAGCGCCAAACTAGCTCCTCTTTTTGCAGCTCTGCATTCCTGTATCACCTCTCAAGCTCGAGCTGGTAAAATACCTAGAGCTTATTCAGGACTCCAGCACCGCTGTGCCAGCGTTGTATCATTTTTCTGTTGCACCTTTGTACTCTGCTGATGAGGAGAGCTTTGCACTCCAACCTGTCCATTGTAACTAAGTTGGTACCTCGAGCTGTACCTATTTTCCAAAAGGCTTTATCGCAATTTATTGGCAAAAAGGGAATTTGCTGCACTCTCTTATGAGAAATGAAGGAGTTAAAAGGAGTTGAAGATAGCGGTGGGTCTTCCTCATATCCCCAGTGTAAAAACAGATAGGCATATAATACCACATGTATCAGCTCCTATAAAACTTCGTAATATTAATCAACATAAGAAAAACCCTCAACCATGGCCCATAAGCTAGAAGAAAACTTACCCATAGATTCATCAAACATCCATTTTGCGATTTCTTATTAGCGAAAAATAAGAATTCGCTATTAAGGAATAGCAAAATGCAATGCATGAAGAACTCGCTTAAAAATTAGCGATTTCTTAAAATTCCTTAATTGCAAATTGGGAGTCACAATTAAGGAATACCTGCTCCTATGGGCCTAGAGGCCCATAGGAATGAATGGGAAGTCAATCTCAACCCTGAAATCTGCATATGGGTACATCTTGCACACACACATGCCCTAAGGGCATGTTTGTGTGTAAAATGGAACTTTGAAAAATGCACTTTAGTGCATTTTTCAAGGTTTTTGCAAATTACCAAGAAGTTCAACTTCATGGTAATTTGCTCCCCCTATTAGCAAAATCGCAAATTTTTTAACTTTAATGTATTGCATTTAAGGAATATCAATTTGAGATTCCTTAAATGCAATAGCAATTTAAGTAATCACAATTTTGCGATTTCTTTAATTGCGATTTTTGCATTCGGGCTGATGCATCCCAAATGCAAAAATACCGGTCGCAAAGGGGCAGATACTGAGAATCTGCCCCTTTGCGAGCAGTGTTTTGCTTGATGCATCATTCTATACCAATGTGCCCATATAGGACTATCTTAACAAGAATGCATCCAAATAACCCCAAGCCCAAAGTCAAGCACCCTGCTAGTGATAAACAAGTACATACAATAATTTGAAGCCGCCTCAAGCCTACAATTTGTAGAATTGTTGTATTATATGCTCCACTCTACTCTTCACCTGCATTGAGTGTAATTCAACATATTTCTAGCACTGTTCTGTGACCCCTTCATTTTTATATGCATAAATATAGTTTGTCGGGTTAATTAATGGTAGCAAGGCTCGGTCCTGTAGTGAGCGTACTAGTTTATGCACGTCACGTAGGACGTGACGTGCGGCGGCCATCTTGTGCGCGATGCGCGCGCAGCGCATTAGGAGGCGCGCCGAGGAGAGACACAGCAGCGCCGGCCGGCGCTCTTCAGTAAAGCTGTAATTTAAATAAATAAATGTATTGCAGGCATCTGGTGTTAGCGTGATCATTCACAGACGATTCTACAGTGGCGACGAGGTCGGGAGGCGACCAGCAAGCAATTAGAAGAAAAAAAAAAACGGAAACCAAACGGACCCACCACGTGGGCTGGGGAGGAGTTAACAGTACTCCAACCTAACCAGATCCTGTTGGAGGTTCATCCTGCACAGCCAAGTGACCCTGAGCAGCACAGACAGGACACAGCAGGACCAAAAGACCCACATAAGGTACGGCGAACCTGAAGAGCGTGGCAGAGCCATAGCTACACGCACATGAAGTGAAGACGTCTGGAAGGTGGCACGGAGACCCCAAGGCAGCCAGATCAAGCGCGCCAATTCTGAACCAACCACACACACGTGAGGAACAGAGCTGGCTACCAAAGAGGAGGGGGAGGGGACTGACACCGAGAGTCCCCAGGCACAACCCAGTAAGGTAGTAAAGGATAGCACCCCAGGTGCCCCACCAGCAGAGGGGACGAAGCACCCGCAGTCAAGGAAGAGAAGATGAACACACCAGCGGGGTACGCCATAGCACCAGTCCAGTTCCTACGGAAACCAGGGGAACCACTAATGAAGTGGGAGGACTGGAAAGAATACATCGACAACTTCATAGGGGTCCTGGAGGATGAGAATGAGGAAAACTTCACCCCCCAAAGGAAAAAACGCATACTGCTACTCAATTTGGGACCAGAGGGACTCAGGATCTACAAGAGCCTGGTGCCCAAACAGAGAGGAAGTACGGACGATGACGTATACGCTCACGCCATCGATCATCTGAACCAACATTACCGACCCACGGTCTGTGTGGCAGTCGACAGATTCAATTTCCAGCAGAGGAAACAACGGGCTGGAGAGTCCATTGAGGAATACATTGCAGCCCTGAAGAAACTGGCGACCACGTGCCGATATGGAACTTGGGAGGAGGAGTTTATCAAAGATCAGATCGTGATGCATACCACCAGCACGAATGTTCAGGACAAGTTATGGGCAAGCGGAGACACCACACTCAAGGACGTGATGGTCATCGTCAAAAGGGCAGAACTCACACGGAGGTGCGCCGACGCGACCAAGAAAGACACGGCAGCCCCTGCCATGGTGAACAGGGTATATGAGGAGGACCATCGCAGAGACCAGAAATATAAGGGTCCAACAACCAAAGGAGCCAACAAATGACAGGGCAATGCCGGACCGCAAGGGAAACAAGCAGGCAATGACAACAAGAAAACGTGCTACAGGTGCGGGAGTTGGTCCCACGAGGCACACGACAGAAGATGTCCGGCTTTCCGGGCCAAGTGCCTGCACTGTGGCATCGTTGGCCATTACGAGAAGGTGTGCCGGAAGAAATTATCCAAAAGCGTGGTGAAATGCATCGACCAAGGCGAAGAAGACCAGGAAGGGACCACAGAGGAAGATGTAGTTACCGTCTTATGCATATATGACCAGGTACTATGCGTAGATGGGAAAAGGACAACCAAACCCGTGTTAGAAATGACAATCGGCGGAATAACTATCAGCGTAGTGGCGGATACAGGCTCCCCTTATACAATAGTTCAACGGGCAGTGTGGGACGAAACGTTCAGACCCAAGTTAGGCCCAGAGTTGGAGAAACTGGACATCCGACCAGTCACATATAACGGTGATCGCATCCCAATGGTGGGATTCCGACGCTTGAAGTTTGAGTTCAGAGGCCGGTCAGCGTTCTGCAAGCTGTACATATCAGAGAGGGGACCCTCTGTCTTGGGATGGCTAGACCAGGGCGACCTGGGAATCAAATTGGACCCAGGAGGGAAGGAACAAATCCTGCTCACGGAACCGGAAGCGTGGCCCAATCTGAATAAATGGAAGGAAGACTACCCAAATGTGTTCAGAGGCACAGTGGGAAAACTGGAGAGATTCCAACACAAAATTGTACTCAAGGAGGGTGCCATCCCCATTGCCCACAGAGTAAGAAACGTACCCATAGCGGTGAGAGAGGCAGTTCAAATGGAACTTCAAGACTTGGAGAGGAAAGGGATAATTGAACCCATCACCTGTGCAGAATGGCTCGCGCCATTGGTGGTAGTCATGAAGCCCAATGGGAAAGTCAGGCTCTGTGTAGACCTGAGAGATCTAAATAAGAACATTGTCGTGGAAAAATTCCCCCTTCCCAAGGATTGATGAAATGCTGGCAAAAACCAGGGGAGTCAGATGGTACTCCACCATTGACCTGACCTCCGCCTACCACCAAATAGTATTGCATCCGGACAGCAGAAAACTCACATCATTCATCACCCCGTTCGGATGCTATCAGTTCTGCCGCATGCCTTTGGACTGGCCTCGGCAGCTGCAGTGTTCCAGAAGTTGATGCACCAGCTGTTAAGGAACATAACATTCTAGTAATGGGACGTGACAAAATGGACCATGATCAGAAGCTCGGAAAAGTGTTGAAAACCTTAGAAATCAAAGGCCTCACGGGAGAATGGACAAAGTGCCGATTGGGCCTGGAGTCAGTGACCTATCTAGGCCATGAAATAGGAGTGCAAGGCATCACACCAAAGGCAGAAAACGTAAAGGCAATCATGATTGCCCTGCCCCCCACCAACAAGGAGGAGGTCAGATCGTTTTTGTGGATGGCGGAGTACTACAGCAAGTTTGTGGTGCACTTTGCCTCAAAAATACACCATATGAGGATGCTGACCAGGGAGAGTACAAATTTCCAATGGACACCAGAGACACAAAGTGAGTTCGAGACGATCAAGAAGGACGTCACGGGAGCTGTACCGCTCAAAGGATATGACCCACAGGGCACCACGGTGCTCACAACCGACGCCAGCGACAAGGGCCTGGGTGCAGTGCTCATGCAGGACCGCGGGCAAGGAGAGATGGAGACGATCAGTTTTGCATCTCAGGCATTGACTGGTACCGAAAGCAAATACAGCGTGATCGAAAAAGAGATGCTGGCTGTGGTGTGGGCCATGACGAGATTTCGGCAATTCCTTTGGGGAACCCGATTCCTCCTGAGGACAGATCATAAGCCGTTGTTGAAGGTGTTAACATCTAGTGCACATGCCAACGCCACTCCCAGGATATCCAAAATGACTCTGAAACTACTTGAGTTCAGGTATGACGTGGAATACATTCCTGGGAATCGGAACCGAGTAGCAGATTACCTGAGCAGAGCAGCAGCCATGGAGCCAGGAGAGGAAGACCCTACAGGCAAAGGAGAATTGGTAGCTCTCATGGAGGACCAGGAGAAAATCATCAGCCACCAGGAATGGACAGAGGCATACGAGGAGGACAGCATCATGAAGGAAGTGAAGATGCACATTGTCAAGGGCTGGCCAGACAAAAGACACGTGAGTGAAAATGTCAAACCATACTATGAAGTAAAGGAAGAATTGTCGGTGGGAGACAAGGGAGTGTTCACATACAGAGGAGACAAGGTGATCCTCCAAGGAACCTCATCACTAAGTTACTGGACATGCAACACGAGGGCCACCTAGGCATAGGGAAATTTAAATTAAGGGCCAAACAAAACTACTGGTGGTCAGGAATGGACATAAGGGCGGAAAGGCACGTCAGAGAGTGCCCACAGTGCCAAGGAGCTGACAAGACGCTCAAACCCCTGCGTCCAGCATTAGGAAAGTTCAACCCCCCTCAGAACCCGTGGGAAGAATTATCAATAGACATATTAGGACCCATCCTAGATGACCAGGGCACACAGAAGTACATATGTGTCCTCATGGATCGATACTCCAAATGGCCGGAGGTAAAGGTGGATGAGACCATGGACACTGAAAACATTCTAAAATTTCTGTCACACACCTTTGTGAGAGAGGGAATTCCCAAGTCTATCTTGAGTGATAATGGCCCCCAATTCACGTCGGAAAGATGGAACAAATTTATGCAAAGGAACGGCATCACCATCAAACACACGGCGATCTACCATCCCGCCGGGAACGGTTTGGTGGAGCGATTTAATAGGGTGGTGATGGGAGCCATACAAGCTGCGATCTCCAGCAACAAGGACTGGGAGAAAGCCATAGAGAACATGGTGTGGGCCTAAAGGATCACTCCCACCGGAACCGGGTACAGGGCGTGAACCCTTCACGCATGACAATCGGATTTGGAAGGATAAGGTTATCACCAGCGAATGGTCCCCCGCGGTGGTACGTGCTAATCTGGAAAGGGCACAGGCCCTCTATACCAACCACTACAACAAACGGAGGAATGTGAAAGGGCCCAGTTTGGAAAGAGGCGAGTGGGTCAGAGTAAAGTTAGCAACACTACAGAAGAAAGGAGACAGTAAATATAGCAAACCCATGCAAGTTAAGGAAGTGTACGACCGAGCGGCCCTGCTAAGTGATGGGAACGTGTGGTCCCAAGACCGCATGGCCAGGTGTAACAAGATCTTGCGATGGGAGCAAAATAGAACTGAATGGGAGGACATGGAAGATTCGAACATAGAGATGGAACAATGTACTAGTGAGCAGCAAGATGGAGGAAGTGCCAGAAGTGAACGAGTGGAGGAAAGGAGAGCGAGTGGAAACCAAGGAACTGATATGGACCTGCAAAGGAGGAGCACGGACGACGGCGCGGCTGCGCAGGGAGAAGTCGGAAGCACCGAGACACGGAGCCAAGGGTCCCCGGAGAATCTCATCAGGGTGACTAGGAGTGGAAGGCCGGTGGTGAGACCCTCAAGGTTTCGAGATTTCGATATGGACAATGAACTGTAAGTGACTCATCCTTTGTTTGGAAAAAGGGGAGATATGTAGTGAGCGTACTAGTTTATGCACGTCACGTAGGACGTGACGTGCGGCGGCCATCTTGTGTGCGATGCGCGCGCAGCGCATTAGGAGGTGCGCCGAGGAGAGACACAGCAGCGCCGGCCGGCGCTCTTCAGTAAAGCTGTAATTTAAATAAATAAACGTATTGCAGGCATCTGGTGTTAGCGTGATCATTCACAGACGATTCTACAGGTCCCTCTTCCCAACAAAAATGAAAGGAGCCATAATGGAGCAGTGGGAGCCTCCCGGGTGCCCTACTTCAGTTGGAGGTGGGGGAAAGCTCAAAGGACCCACTTGTCTTGAAATGAAAGTAAACGTTCCATGACTTTGGAGGAATCGATGTAAATAAACAAAAAAAGGCTGAAACTAAACATAGCACTGATATTACCTATATATTTTATGACGGGTTGGCTGGTTAGCCATAGTAATTTGACTACATTCGTGTGAGGTAAGGAACGTGTTACTATGTTTGTCAGAGTCCTCATCCATATGCACCGAGCTAAGTTTAAGGATGTTCTAACAGCTCTTTTATTTGGAGAAAAACACTCTAACTTTCATCATTTTGTGCCTCTTAATGTAAATTGCTTTGTACAAACCGTACAGGAATGGCTCTAATGGTTCTCTGTTCGATGGAGATCAGATGCGTTGGCTATTTCTTAAAATTGCCATCCAATGTCGACACAAAATATTTTCAAATGCAACCAAACAACCTCAAACAACTTGGTAACATTCAACAGCGCCTATTTGTTAGCGACGCCAGCCTGAATAACGAGACATGTTTTTGTCTTCACTGGATGGCCCCTTTAATGCACTTCTCTAAGATGCGGATTTTATATGAGCTTATGTCCCGTTGAATTAAGCTACTGTGTGTGACTCAAGAATTAATCAGCTTTTCAGAAGACAAAGATCTGTGTGGGCAAAAAGAATGTTAGCAGCAAAGTACATTATTTGAGTATTTAATAGCCTCTTATAATAAACTAGTGGTGAGTGGATTAATTTACAAATTTAGAATCAGAGAGATAATACTCTTATTTTATAGTGTATTCAAAATATAAAATTATGCGTAGACAGGACACCGGTTGCAAAATGATACAAATGCAATGGCTCTCGCTTGAGGCTTAACAATTATTTTCCATAACAACTTTTATCATGTAATAGTAAAACTCTATGCAATGACCGTACTGCCACGTCAATTGCAACTGCACCTCTTAGATCCCAGAAATCAAAAGTCAGTGAATCCAACAAAGGTGAGGGGGCATCAGCTGCCATGCTCAGTTTATAAAATCAAATGGAAATACAATGCTATAATATGATGTAATGTAAAAATGCACGGATCTACGTCCAACCTATGCACTGGTGTCGGCCTCGAAGATGTATTATTGTAGTCAGTGTAGGTCAATCAGACTGAGTGCAGTATCCTTAGTGTCAGGGAATGAGTTAATCATTTTTTTTTATTTTTCGAGGACACAACAAGAGATCTTATAGAAATCATCTGTTTCGCGATATTTGTTGGTCATGCCTTACCTTCTGCTCACTAGCCAGACAATTACCACAGCATCTGTTTCATCTGATGTGCATTCGAATCCTTTGCTAATAGATGCATCTAAAGCTTAATTTGTAAAAAAAAAAAAAAGAGGTGCCAGGACCCTCATCTGGAGGGCACTTGCTCATTGCATCACCCATTGTCCCCACCAGTGCAGTCAACAACTACACAACTATTAACCATCACACTCCTACAAGTGTGACAGTTCAGACTATTCCAGTCCTCCAAAGCTATACGAACGACTTGGGCAACATGTATTAGTCGTTTTTAATGTTTATTGAACTAATAAACGACTGTAGTTTTTCTGACCCCCAAATTACTCAAACAGTACCACCATGTGGCAGGTTGTCATATGTTGACAATTAAGTTTCGGTGCTGAGCACCGGAAACCACCGGCTAAAATTAAGCACTGGTCATGCAACTTAGAGATTGTTGAAAGTAAGTAGCAGTGGCTTCTGATACCTTCAAGCACACAAATACAGCAGAGGTGAGTGTTGAAAATGTACCAGTACTTTCATGTATACAAAACACATGGAAGAGATTGTTCAGATTCCTAAGGAAATTACTTTTGGCTTACAACAACCACTAATGGCCTCACACACAACAAACATTGAAAGATATAAATGTATCCTTGTGCATGCCATAGTGTTCTTACATTTTTTAAATGTCAGGAACCAACTTTTGCATGGCACTGTCATCAAATGTAGTTCCCAAAATGGCCATTATGCACAGTCAGGATCCAAGTTAGCTCTTCCACAATTCAGGTCTGACATTTTCCTGAAGTCTGTTCGGGCTACTTTGAACATTTTTGTATTTTAAAGGGAACCGTTTTCAACACACAATGTATTGGGAACAATATTGCATCCTTTATCAAGTTGATTGTGCGTGTTCTCTAATTTTGACACAAGGTATTAGCCATTGTAGGAAAATGGATTCTCACCCATTTACCCCTTGTATGTTTTGCTTGTGGAGTACCTGGTTTTTGAACTGTTGCTGTAAGTGGATTAGGACACCAAAGTCTGTCTTTTGAAACTTGATCCACTGCTGTGCAGCTGGGCTAAGAGATTTTGTGTCTGCTGCACACGTACATATGTGTGCATGCATCTGCACACATGTGCAGGTTGAGCAAGTATGGTTACTGTTCAGCACAGCCCGGTGAATCCAAGTAGATTGTCACTGAAGGGATGCTTCAGGTATTGGTGCTGGCCTAATGTGGGCCTTACAATATGAGGAGCATACTCGTAACAAGTTCTTACAGGTACTGCACACTCCATATATTCCAGCTATGTCTTATGGTACAACACTTTCCCGTTTTTGAAAATACAAAGCTGAGTAATAGATATAATAATGCTATAAAATAAGTATAGCAACACAATATTTACAACTGTACAGCTATATATATTTTGAAAGACATATAGTAATCCTTAAATTTAAAAGCCATAGAAACATTGAGTGCAGCTCTGGTGTTAGGTGACGTAATGCAATCATTAGAACAATGTATGTACCAGGTTGACTTTGTGTAAGTAACACATCATTTGCATTATCAATCTGAGATGGGCCTTGAATGTCAGTTGAATGCTCTTGAGTTGTTTGCCACCAACTTCTATCAAGAGAGGAATTGTTGCCATTATAGCCTTGCACAGCTTGAGTTTTGCTTGCCTGCACCTGGGTAATCTTGACCAAATCTCTTTCACAGCAAACATCATGTGAAGTTGTGATTGCTATCTCCTTTACCCCACCAATCTTTGGCCTTTATAAGTAATGAGGGCCTCATTTATGAAGTTTTGTCGTAGGGCAGCGCCCCAGATCTTCCTGCTACGCTGCCCTACGGCAAAAGAAAAGGGCAGGAATACGCCATATCTACCAAATACGTCGAATTCCTGTCCTTTTCCCCTGCGCTGATGCACAATGGTCTGCCGTTCACCAACGCAGGCACCTTTGCATCATGGTGCAAGGGCACCTGCATTGTGGGGATGATTATTTTTGTGCGGGAAGGGAAACCTTCCTGCACGAAAACAATCACAAGAGGCTTTTTCGATGTGTCCTGTACAATGCAGCACACACAGAAAAAGGAAGAAGAAGGAGAAATAAAGATATTTCTCTCCATGTTGTGCCTCCCTTATGCCTCCCCTGGGGACGCACGCGTTTTTGGCGCTGCCTTAGAGTTACGATTTCGTGTAAATCTGGGGCAATCTCAAAAAGCCATTGATGTTGCAGGAAACTTCCCCAGCAACACCCATTGCATGCCTCTTCAACGCAGAAAATTGTGTTAAAGGGAACGATACCTATGAGGTAGCATTAAGCCAAAAAAAAGTGGCTTACTGCTGCCTGGTAATATGGACCAGAATCCTGCGCCACCAAAAGTCACAAAAAGAGACATTTCAGTGTCGCAAGAGAAATCATAAAAGAGGCGCTAAGCTTTTAGACACTCTTTCAATGCAAACTGGATTTGTACATTTCAGTAAACCCTTCTTGACCTTAGAGCAATCTCTGATCAAAACCCAATATCTTGCTTTCAGTGTTAATTGTTTGACGTAGTGTGTTTTGTTAAAACATACTTTAACCTGACTTTGCATTGCTTGAACTCTGGATGCCATAGTCTGTAAGTCAGGAGTACTCTATTTGCTTACCTCTCTAACCCAGTCAAGGCAAACTGAAGCCCTTGGAAATCTTTTGCATTACATAATAAATGGGAACATACCTGTTGTACTGTGCGTAGTTACTAGATATGACCCCAAAACCTATGGTCAAGGCTGTTTGCACACCCTCTTTTAAGAACCTATTTATGCGTTCAACCAAACTATTGTCAGAAAGGGAATAAAGTGTGTGAAAACGCTCAATGAAGTCCTTCATGCACGCTGATGCGAAATGGGTACTGTTGTCTGCAACAAATTCTTTGGGTGCTGTTCCTACAGCAAAAATTCCTTTTAGAAATGTGATTATAGTGTCAGTGTTAGGAACAGAGGAAAAACCAAAATACACCCATTTTGAAAAATAATCAATCGAAACCATCATGTATTTTTTGTTAATAGGTAATAACTCAAATGGACCCACAAAATCAAGTGCCACTTTTTGCCAAGCTTTCTCTGGTTGAGGGACCATTTGAATATGTGACTCATGTACCTTTTAGTGCTTAGTAGATATGACGGAGGTGGTGCAATTATCAATAACTTAGAAGCCTGAGATTCAAATGAAGGCCACCAGTAAAATTGTTTTATATATTTGCATTTGCTACTAACTTTGTGTCTCTCCTTAACAATATTGGGCCCAATTCACAAAGTAAACTGAGATGAAAGTGTACCTTTATGACTTTCGGTATTCACAACGGGCATTTACTACTCGTAATTGCTCTTTCTGAATACCGAAAGTCAAACTGTACGACTTTCGGTATTCACAAAGGGCATTTCAAGTAGTAAATGCCCTTTGTGAATATCAAAAGTCATAAAGTTAGACTTTCATCTCAGTTTAACTTTGTGAAACAGGCCCGTCATTTCTGATAATCACAGGAGGCACACATACACCATTACATACTAGCACTACTTTAACAACTGATAAGTCCTCTAAAATCTGTACAAATGGTCTCAAGGAGGCCTCCACATTTTCTTTCCTTGGGACAGCTTTCTATCATGAATTTGGAAACAGACTCTAACATGGCATCCTGTTTGAAAGCTTCAAACCATTGTTTATGTGTGATCAGTCTTTCATTCCACAGTATATACTCCACAAAAGCAATTACATTCTCAGTATCTAGAAGTGTGTTTGGTTCGTCACCTCAGATAGGTAACCTAGAGAGGTAGTCTGCTCCTATATGTTTCCTACCAGGTATGCTTTTCACTATAAAATTAAATTCTTGTAGCTCTGATAGTCATCTGACCAATTGTGATGATGCTTTCCCTGAACTTTTGCCACTCAACAGGTGGAGCAATGGGTTGTGGTCTGTGACTAGATCAAATGTGAATCCCAAATATATGTATTGAACCTTCCCACCACCCAACAGCAGGCCAATGCCTCTCGCTCAATGGTGCTGTAATTGTCTTCCACACAACTGAGAGAGTGAGAGGCAAAGGCAATGTTTTTTATTTGTCCTGAACTAACTGTGGAAAACAGCCTTGAATCAAACTGGACAGGAATGAACAGTTATGATACACTTTCTGTCTGCTACAAATGGAATTAAAGCAGGGGCTGAAATAATGAGGTTCTTCAATTTTTGGAAAGTTTCTTGCACATCATCAGACCAAATATACTTGACTCCTTTCTTTAGCCCAAGAAAGAAGCTAAGTGTATCTCTCTTACTGGGTGGATATACTGTAGGAGGGTAGGATCTGCTTACTATGGTTACCCCCACCTTTTGCTGGTGTTTCACTGTTTTTTGACTTTAGTCTGGCTGTGGCCCTGCTAACCAGGACCCCAGCCTAGCTGCTTCCTCTCTAAATTCATTGCATGTACATTAGGTACACTCCAGATTGGTTACTGGGTTACCCTTGTGAATCCCTATTTTATGGTACCTTAGGTAGTAAGGCGATAGGTACCCAAGAGGTCTACCAGGGGCTGAAGCATGTATTATGCCACCCCTGGGAAGCCTTTTAAAATGGCACCACAGGTCTGCTACTGCAGCCTGGGTAAGGTGGTGTATGCACCCCTTACTAAGATATAGGCTACCTATATCTACCTAATATCACTGACACATATAAACCTATAAGTCACTCCAATGGCAGGCCTTGACAGTCCTGAAAGCAGAGTGCTTGATTTTGTGTGAGAGGTTGCCCATGCATGAGCAGGACCCCTCTGCAGCTTTCATAATCACTTCTATGTGGCTGTTCTGTGATGCAGCCAGACCATATACTCTTAAGTGCATTATAACCTTACAGTTAATGCTAACTTTAAAATGGCTGCATGGAAAAATGTTGTGTTTGGAATCCTACCCTCTGCCAGTTCTGGCAGCGGGGGTAGAATTCCACCCTTCTAGACGGAGAGACATGTACACACTGGTCTAACTGGTAATAGTTTTAAAGAGCCCTGACATCACAAAATGGATGTCACAGCACCAGACACGGGTCTGACCTCCTGCTGCTGAATGAAACTCTGGCTGGGGAGGCCTGGACAATAGATTTCCTGTCACAGGGAGGTGTAACCACCTCCCAGACAGGCTTAAGTGTATTGGGGCAGGGTGTGTGCATTCAGAGAATGCTTTTCAGACAGTGTTGGGGGCACACTTGGTGTCCCTGGGCATATCCCAGTTCAAACCAGTTGCTGGGGCACTCAGCCCCTGCTCTGGCACGAAACTGGACAAAGGGGAAGGGTTGAAACCACACCCTCCCCAGGTCGTCCCATATGTGGGACCTTAGAGTTAGTCCAATCCCTAAACTTATTAGAAGTCTAGGAAACCTGTCCTTAGGAATTTATATTACCCTGAACAAAACTCTGCAACATATATCCTGGAACTTCGACATTCTATTTCGACAAGAAGACAGAAGAATCTCCCTTGGGGTCAAGGAGTGACTCCCCTGTTCAAACAGGCACCAAAGAAGCATCTTGACAGTCTGCATTTCAGAGGCTTCCGCCGGATACCAAAGGATTTGTGACACAGGATCCAGACTTCCAGACATCTCCGATGTTGCCACGAGATCACAGCAAAGCTGAGACCCGCAGCCATCATGAGAGACATGGAACCGGAACCCCTGGACACCTAGCACATTTTCTAGTGCATCAACTTCCCAAGCTTTCCCGAAATTGTACAATGGGCTACTTGTAGTCCAAGCCCCGAGCACCATTTGCATCAAAGATTGTGGGCCTACACTCCACTAGTGTTCCGTGGGCCCTCTTTTAGCAATTCCGCTTGAGGCTCCTTCGCGATCCGTGGTCTGTTGACTGGTGGGTCCCCACAAAGGTAAGTCTTCTGTTTCTTGGGCTTCCCTGGTTCCTCCAGACGTACCCTGACTCCCCTTCGAAGGGTGAGTCCCTCAGACCTTGCTGGTCTGCACCAAAGCCAATCTTTGCTTTCTGTGTGGGTTGCTGTTGCCAAGGTTTTTTGGGTCCAATCTGGATACGGACACTGCAGCACTTGACATCCTTTTTGGGACAACTTAAATCCAGCTCCTGGTTGTCACCCAACATTGGTTGGCATCATCTCCTTGCCTTCCTGGTCACTGGCTAGTGACCTAGATTCTGTCCCCTCTGCTTTCAGGTTCTCCAGATCTTTGATCCACCCTTGGATCCATCCGGACACTTTCCACTTGGTCGCCTGCAGCACTTCTTCGCAGCTCGCCATAGGAAACTACGACGAACCCCTACACGAAAAGACACCTATGCACCCGGCTTCCCTGGGTGAGGTAACACGAGTACTCCGGTGCTCCTGTGGGTCATTACCCTCGAACTGTCTAGTACTGAAGGGGTTTATTCCTAGTCCACTTCTAAGTGTCCTTAACTTGTAATTTCCCCTTAGAAGTTAATGGTGATTCGCAGCTTTGTTTGGACAGTGCACACGTCCCCCGTGGGTCCCCTGTGTCCTTGGTTGTTTCCTGGTGGCCCCAGCGGTTCTACAGGCTCTAGGCCTTGTATCTATGTCAGTTGTGGTTCTTATAACACTTTCTTAGTATATGGTTTGTGAGGCCCATAAGCAAAACGTATACTGTGCTAATTTACTGTGTGTTAAAAAAGTTTACTTGATGTATTTATGCCTCTAGTCTCATAAAGAGACTAGAGGAGTGTGTTTAAAATAAATACATATATTTTACATATATACCTGGTGTGGTTCTCCTTTCATTTGGTTATTCATGAGATTATAGATTGGTGAAACAAGCTGCTTTGCATTCCTTCAAGTCTTAGCCTGAAGGCTGCTCTCCACAGCTACCACTAGGATAGCTTTCTATATAGGTTGTCTTTAAACTTACCATCAATAAGGGTTGTTTGGACTGGTGCAAGGTGCCCACTAGAATAGTTGACAGCATATGCCAGGCCAACTTCTCACATATGAATCTTCAATAGCTTCAATCAGTGCTCATTATTTTCTGCTACAAATTAGCATTTAACTGTGCGAAGAGTGATTCCAAACTCTTTAAATGTAGTGATAACTGTTTCAAGAGTGTGATTCTGTTCAGGTAACAATTTTACAAAAATCAGCACAACATCTTGAAACATTTGTACCCCACTTACACCCTTCAATATGTTACCCATGAGGTACTGAAAAACACTAGCTCCTGAAGCCAATCCAAAAGGGAGTCTGCAACAATGAAATGCTCCGAAATTAGTTATAAAGGGGGTTAACTCTTGTAACCTTTCATCTAATGGGATCTGTTGATAAGCTGCTTTGAGCTCCAAAAGTGTGAAAAAGTTAGAGTCTCTAATATTGGCAATTAAGTCTTGAACCTTGGGCGGAGGAAGGCAATCACCCAGAATGCTCCGGTTGGGACTGCACAGATCATCGAACAAGAGAATCTCACCATCCTTCTTACGCACAATTACAATGGGACTTACTCATTCAGAAGAGTCAGTGAGTTTGTTACTGCCATCTCCAACTATCTTTCCTAATATCTTTTTCATTTCAGCTCCAACACTTACAGGGACAGGTCTGGCTTTGTGTGTTACGGGTATAGCAAGCCTCTTCAACCTAATTGTGTGCACATATTTCTGACTGAGCGCAATCTTAATCAAAACATTGTGGGGAAATATTTCAACAATATCTTCAGTGGGATTAAAATCATCAGTAGTGAGTAAAGATACAATTGCTACCCTGACTAGTGGATCAGCACCAGGCACAATCATAAGACCAAGTTTTGAAAGGTCCTGACAGCCAAGTATATTTATACACTTGACTGCAGCGTAGATCTTAGTTGACATTGACCTGCCATTACGATACACAGGGGTATATATTTCCAAGGAGATAGTGCCACCAGAATGCCACTTTTAGCAATGTTCTGGTGGAGCTATCTCCTTCTCCATAGTTACAAAGCAGCACCAAGTCACCTTGTAAATACGGCCCCTTTACATGCATCACTTTGCGTGCAAGGGGCATGCAATCAGTGTTCCTGTGGGCTTTTCACCACAGCGCCCATTGCTTTTTGACTCTGCCACAGATTTACAAGGATGTGTAAATCTGAGGCAGCACCAAAAACTAACGCCATGCAATTGCAGGAGTTACAGAACAGAACACCATGAATGATTGTTTATGTGCAGGCAGACCCTTGCAGCACATAAAAAATCTTTTAATAAGGATGATTTGCTACTTATAAGTGTGCTGCAGAAGGCTGCTGCGGCATAGCCTAGCATATTACAAGATGTAGAGTTGTCTCAGGGCCATGGGGTGCATGCAGGGGGGCACACGTTATGCCCCTGTGTGTGTGTATGCACCCCAGTTCCTGCACCAGTCCATAAAGTGCAGGAACTGTCTTTGATGCTCCCATTGCAGTGCCTTTTTCACAGGCACCACAGTGGAACCACAAATAACCGCCTGCCATAGACTAAAAAAGTAGGAAACTGGTGGGTGGTGTCAGTATGGCTTTAATGGTCTTGGAGCGGGGTGGCGGCCTGCTCCAAGACTGCCAACATCATAATTAGGCCATAAGTCTGAATATAGAAGTCTTCACTACAACTTGGTTAATGGGGTGCCGCTCGTTCCGAGGAGTCTTTCTGCCAAAACCCTGATTGTGCTACAGGAGTAGCTATTAACTGTTCCAGCTTGTATTCCTTGCCGGCGTGAGGTGGTGTCAGCTGCGAGACCGCAGAGGAGGCGAGAGGTGCGGCCCCAGGACTGCCAGGACCAGCCTACAACATCCACAGCTGTGTCCTCTTCCCGGGTGAGCCGCGCCCCCTCCCAGTGCCCGCCCCCACCAAAGCGCTCTTCACTCCTCGCGGCCCCCGCTTCGCGGGAGCCGCTCGTTCCGAGGAGTCTTTCTGCCAAAACCCTGATCGTGCTACAGGAGTAGCTATTAACTGTTCCAGCTTGTTTTCCTTGCCGGCGTGAGGAGGTGTCAGCTGCGAGGCCGCAGAGGAGGCGAGAGGTGCGGCCCAGGGACTGCGAGGACCAGCCTACAACATCCACAGCTGTGTCCTCTTCCCGGGTGAGCTGCGCCCCCTCCCAGTGCCACGCCCCCTCTCCACCCAAGAGAATAACAGCAAGCCCAGTGACGCGCACCGCGGGACGCGTGCTGGGGCTAAGACCGAGCTAAGAGCGGGCCGTTGTGTGGCCGTTAGGTGGCTGGGGAGGCTGGGCTGGGCCCTGTCTCTTTCACTTCCATTCTGCTTCCCCTAGATCAGAGTTCTCTAAATGTAAAACCGCATTGCTACCTTCCCTGTGTGCTGCACCGCGTTGGTGACTTTACCATTCTGGGCTAGTTACAGTATCAATACCATTGTTTGGATAAGTCGTTTTTTCCCCTTCCATTTCTTGCTACCCCTCTTAGGACCAAAGCTTTTTTAAGTACCTTGTGATTCTCAATAGATATTCCTGCTCAGGCCCCATAGTGCGTAATCCCCTGCCAATATGGATAATGCTTCACCTGGTATTACGGGGGGAAACCTCAATAAGGGCACATTAGATAATTACTTTAAGAAATCGACTTCTGAAATTGAAAGGGAAGAAGCCTTAGCTGAGAGAAGGGTAGAGCGCCGCCGCTCCATCGAGGGTTACAAAGCTAGAATCTCCCTGACACCAACCCCGCTCATCATAACACCTAGCTCAGGGGTGGCCCCTATTACTGAGGATCCCTTTGCAACTCAGGGAATTCCTGAACTTTTAAGGGACACTTCTCCCCTACCATCTTCACCTAGGGCCCTAATTAGCTCCCCTACTATCGCTCCCTCTCCATCTTGTAATTCCGGCGTAGGCCAGGAAGTCACACTAGCTGCCCTCCACACTGTTAAAATCACCGCCAAAAATCAATCCAGGAAGATAGAGGTCCCGAAAGTTCACGGTCCACCTCCCAATAAGAGAAGGAGGAAGGGGGGTTCTCTTCAAAAGGGCAGAATTAGCCATTCTGAATCCGGCAAGGGGAAAGTGGGGAGTGCAGTTTCTGCCCCTAAACCAATAGTGGAAACAAGACCCGAAATCACTTTAGTGACCACACAAGCAACACCACCTACAATTGCCACTGCCCCTACAAGTGCTAACACCAAGGACACTCAGCCGATCACCCCCACCTTGGAGCTTCTTGAGCAAATGCTCAGGACGCTTACTTCTCCTATTGTAGATAGATTACTGGCTATCGAACAACGGCTAGGGAACTTGGAACAGGCTATTCTCAACAAGCCGGACAAACAGAAGGTCCCTCCCATTTCTAACCCAGTATTGGCTGCGGCTGGTTTACCCAATATCCCAAAACCTACTTCAGCCAAGGCAGCTCATACAACATCCACGACCACCACAACGGCCTTATTCCCTAAGTCTAATGCTCCTACTAAAATAGTGACCCATCATCCTCAAGGGATTACAACCTCTACTATTCCTTCCCGACCTGCCACACAAGTGGATGGCGCCATCCCGAAGGGTGGAAACAGTTCGGCTGCAAGACCATCGCGGCTGGCTGGAGAGAGGGAATCCCTAAGTAGAGTAGCAAAACGTAGGAAGCACTACCCTATGTGGTGGTGCTTAGGGGTGTCCCCACCCTTGACCCAGACAAGCGAGAAGGTCCCCAGCAGCTCAAGAATAAATCCATGTACTGGCTGTCCAAGAATAGACCACTTCCGGGCAATATTAATGGGGACATTGTGCACGTGCGCCGACTCCCCTGGTTGGGGGGGGCGGGACAAAGACATTGAGGGCGACTTGATTGTGATCAACTTCAGGGATCCTGAAGCTGTTAGGCACATTTTGAGTTGGATGCCTGGGAATCTAGGCAAATCAATCATGCCGTGGGACCTTACTTACTTCTATCCCAGAGCCCTAGTAGCTCCCATGTCATTCCCCTGGCCACCTATGGCCCTGCCAGGCACCTTAGGCCAAAAACAAAACATTCATTATTTCCCCCCGCTGCCTGGTCCTACGGTCCCAAAGAATGTATCTGGGTGGGAATCCATCCCGCAAAGGGGCTATGGAATCAACTTTAGAAGGTCGGACTATCCTCCTGAAATAGGGGGGATGGATCACTTGCTTCCTTTCACTCCCCTGGAAGTTAGCAATAGATTCGAAGCTTTTTCTGGCTTGGACTCTTGTGATTGACGCCTGGAAACCTTCCCTAGTCATCCTGCTCCAGAGAGGGGGTTAAGTGCACAAGATGACAAATCTTATTCCTCTGGTGCACACTCCCCTCCCCAGATGCCATGTGATTCCCACGGCACGATTCCAATTCTTTTAGTCACATCTAACCAGAGTCCATCTCCTCCTCCTGGGACTTCTATCTCGCATGTAAGCAGTGATAGAGATATTACGGGGATGCAGGGACCTAAACCTAATACTTCTTCTAAAGGGTATTGTCATGGAATGTTGCAGGTATTGCCAACAAAATATACACTGAAGACTGGGATTCCCTGATAACAAATAGTGACATCTGTCTCTTTCAAGAGACATGGGCGAGGGAACCCGTGCTCAAAATTGGCTACGCAATCTTTGAAATTAAGGCTACCTGGAATGGCAAGGGGAGGCCCTCGGGTGGTCTGGCGTTGTGGATAGCATGTCACATTGGTTGCACAGCGGAAACCATAGCCACGTCCTCGCAAGACATTCAGTGCGTTGTACTGAATTGGCCGGGTGCCCCTAAACTGGCAATCATAAACGTTTACTCCCGCCCTGTTGGCCCAATGGCGGAGTCCACCATGCTAGAAGATCTTGCGTCCTTTCTGGGTCAGTTGCCGACCGACTACAAGGTGGTAATGGGTGGAGATTTCAACTGCCATTTCGAGCCCTTAGAGGGCTTGAGAGAAGGGGCCCTTACGGCAGAAGATGACTTCTGGGGTATTCCAGTGTGTCAATCGCCCCACCCCAGATCTTGGTCCCCACTTGCGGTCCAAATTACGTCCCTGACCCTTAATTTTGCGTTAAGAGCTTGCAATGGACGTACACCCTCAGACACTCCCTCAAAATGTACATTTAATAGAAAAAATCATGAGTCACGACTAGACTACATCTTTGTAGATATCAGTCTCTGGTCAAAGGTAGAGGATTTTAAAATAATCCCCCGTACAGATAGTGACCATAATGCTCTCCTACTTTCCCTGGCCCATCTCCCAGCATACCCCGGACCACTACCCCTTGAGGATAGAGATGATCGGGGAAATCTGGTATTAACCTCCAATAGGCGTAGGGTGAGATGGGAGAAATTTTCTAAGTCTGAAGAAAATATTGGGAAAATCTACGATCTCGTGCTGCCAAAATTCGAGGCTCTGGGTGAGCTAGTTAGCCAATCCAGTTCCCAGGATTTTGATAAAACTCTAGCTCTTATCCACGAAGACCTAGTGGGAGCTCTAGGTGAGGTTCTCTACCCTGAGGCCCCTAAGCCTAAGCAAAAGACCAGAACCTCCTCCTGGTATAACTCCGAATGCAGAAAGGCCAAATCTGACCTTATCACCGCAGTCAAAGAAGGTGTCGCTCGGACCAGGGTGGCCGACCTGAGGCGCCAGTATAAGGCCACAATGGCCCGTGCGAGGTCAGATTGGGACTGGGATAGATGGCAAGATCTTTCAGCAGCCCTAAGAACCAAGGACTCAAGAAGATTCTGGTCACTAGTTAATACTGGCTCAGGAGAACCCAAAGCTGCAGTTGAGCCCAATATTGCAGCATCCATATGGGAAGATCACTTCAGTAAACTTTATGTAGATACCCTAGAGAATACTGATGGCATTGTTGCAGCACTCCTATCCCTTCCTGGAGACACCTTGGAGTTCACCCTAGGGGAAGGGGTCAGTGCAATAGATGGTCTTGCGATGGGAAAGGCCCCAGGCCTCGATAAACTACCAGGTGACCTTTTCAGGTCCCAACCAGAAATCTGGGCGCCCTACTTTCATATCCTTTTCAATTCAATAGCACATGGAATGGCGATCCCCTGTACTTGGTTGGGGGCAGAGATAGTCCCAATCTTCAAGAAGGGCTGTTCTCTGCTCCCATCCAACTACAGGCCGATTAGCCTCATAGATGTCCCCCAAAAGCTTTATTCTCGACTTCTATTGGACCAACTCCTGGACTGGATGGAGGAAACTGAAATCTTAAGCCCCCTCCAGGCTGGCTTCAGGAAGAATACATCCACCATGGACCAAATCTTCCGCCTCATCCTCCTTTTTTGGAAATCGGTGAGCATTGAGGGAGGGAGACTGTACATGGTGTTCGTAGACCTGAAGTCAGCATTTTACTTGGTACCACGGAAAAAACTCTGGGAGGTCCTTAAGGAGATGGGAGTTCCCACCAACCTATTACAGGCCATAATAAGACTCCATCAGGGCAATTTTGCCCAGGTACGATGTGGGAGGTGTGGAGTCCTGTCAAAAAGGTTTCCTGTTTCTAGGGGGGTTAGGCAGGGATGCGTCCTGGCCCCTACTCTCTTCTGTCTTTACGTTAATAGTGTCATTACACACTTAGTTAAAGTTAGGGACAATGAAGCCCCGGTTTTGGCTGACAGGAGGGTGCCGGCAATTATGTTTCCTGACGACACCCTCCTGCTCTCCAAATCCCCTATGGGAATTCAGCGAATCCTAGATGGATTTGGTCTCGAGATCAACACAGGGAAGACCAAATTCATGATTTTCAACCCCTCCCCCACAACCAGACCCAACCCATCCCTGAATTCTACGGTATTGGAGAGGGTTGAAACATTTCAGTACCTGGGTGTAACCCTACACGAGAACCTATCCTGGGGACCACAGATCTCAAGTTCGCGAATAAGGCTTTCTCAACTGTCTGGGGCTATTTTAAGGGTTAAGAACACCTCAACTTACAAACCCATAGCTCCTGCAGTTGAGATGTATAAAACGCAGGCGAAGTCAGCTGCACTTTACGGCAGTGAGCTATGGGGTCATCAAGCTGCAAATGAGTTGATGTGTGTCGAAAATAACTTTTTGAGGCGTCTTCTGGCCCTCCCAACTGCAACTCCTCTGTTTCCCTTACGCCTAGATTTGGGTCTACCGCCCATTAGGGAGGACCTTGAATCCAAACCATTAAGATTCTGGCACAGACTTTGGTCAACAAATGAGCTCAGACATTACAGGCAAGATCTTGTGCATGTTATGAACTTAAATCACAGTGACAAGATCCCTTGGCTATCCTTTGTTAAGCAAGAACTGTTCCGGCTCGGCTTCAACGAGCTGTGGGAGGCTGTGGGAGGCCCCGGAATCAGGCTGTAATAGGGCCCCCCGGAAAAGACTTGTGGAAGCTTACAAGGAACAAAGTCTTGCCTCCCAGGTGCTTGCACCCCGCACTGGCACTTTAACTCATCGTTTTACTGAATCCAAAAATTCTTATAAGTTTGAAACCTTTATGGATTTTATTTACCCGACGATGGCAAGGAAGCTATTTATACAGTGGCGGTTTGGCACCCTACCCATTAAATCCTTTACTAGCAAATGGACCAATGGAGGGGACAAAATATGCCCTGGCTGTAATTCATGCGATGAGGAGGAAATCCATGTTCTGTTTTTCTGCCCTTCCTACAAGTCACCTAGGAAATATTGGCTTGTGCCTCTATATAGGAATATGGGCATAAGGAACTGTGTAACATCGTTCAGAATATTGAAAACTGATTCCTCCCCTCACATCGTTTTCGCAGTTGCAAAATACCTTTTGGCCATGTGGCGCATTAGGTCCAAGTTGCTCAAAGCAAAACCACCATAGGATTGTATGCCTACCCCACTGTGCCAATGCAACCTTTACCCTTCACCGACACTGTCTCCTATTATATTTTGTCTTACCCTCACTCCCATTGATATGTAATGTTGTTGCTTGTTCCCTGTATGCACTTTAAATGCCTGGATTTTAATGCTATGAAATGTTGCTACTTGTTCCTTGTAATAATAATAATAATAATAAGCATTTATTAAGCGCCTGGCTGCACAAAACTGTGTGTCCCCGCGCTGACTGCAAATGCTAACCATCGAGAAGACCAAGGGTCAGGCGAACAGAATTAAGTTTTGGGAAATAAATGAGTTTTAAGTCTAGCTCTGAATCTTGTTTCAGATGGCTCCATCCGCAACTGGATTGGCAAGGCATTCCAGAGCTTGGTGGCCAAATAGCGGAAGGATTTTCCTCCCATTTTAGCTTTAGTGATGCGGGGTATTTTAAATAGCATCGTGCCTGCTGATCTAAGATCTTTAATCGGCCTATGGATGGTGATGAGGCCTCTCAGATAGCTAGGGCCTTTATTTTGGGCAATGCGATGTGCGTAGCAGAGAGTTTTAAATATAATTCTCTCTTTTACAGGGAGCCAGTGAAGCTTGGCAAGCGCATTTTTCGTGGATGCTCTCCGAGGGAGACCGAGCACCAGTCGTGCTGCAGAGTTCTGTATGCATTGTAACTGATGCAGACTCTTTTGATTAAGGCCAAGTAGGAGAGCATTACCATAGTCCAGGTGGGGAGATATTAGGGCATGGACTATGGTCTTTCTTGCTTCTGTCGGAAGAAGGTCTAAAACTTTACGCAGTATTTTTAGGGTGCTGTAGCATTTGCTTGTCACTTTGTTTACCTGGGCTCTACCTGAGATATCGGCGTCAA
The DNA here is from genome assembly GCF_964263255.1 of Lissotriton vulgaris. Classification (NCBI taxonomy): domain Eukaryota; kingdom Metazoa; phylum Chordata; class Amphibia; order Caudata; family Salamandridae; genus Lissotriton; species Lissotriton vulgaris. The sequence goes on from NC_141696.1 coordinate 306,906,732, forward strand.
GCATGACTCCGAGGTTCTTCACCTTCTCTACAGGCACAGGTAGTTCACCCAACTCACTAGGCCACCATGCATGTGACCAGACAGAAGTATCCTTCCCCACTATCAGAACCTCTGTTTTATCTCCGTTTAAACGGAGGCAGTTGGCATTCATCCACGTCGCTATGCTTAGCATACAGTTAGAGAAGTTGGAGGCTAGGTCTCTACTGTCTGGCGTTATTTTGAACACCAACTGGGTGTCGTCAGCATAGCTGACAATGCCCACCCCAAATTCCTCCACAATGTGTGCCAGGAGTTCCATGTAGATGTTGAATAAAGTAGGGCTCAAACTAGAGCCCTGTGGAACCCCATGGCTATGCACTTTATTGCCCGAAATTTAAATGTATGTATGTTTTTATGTATCTTTTATGGCCTAAACGGCCGAAATAAAGACTTTTTGGATTGGATTGGATTGGATTGGATTAATGAGCTCCACAACAATGTCTCCACTCTCCTCCTTCTCGGCCACCACCTGCAGACTTGCCCCACTGAACTTTACCTTCTCAGATGTTTTCTCAGAAGTCTGAAGGTAAGCTCTGACCAGGCCCAATCCACTTCTTGTGTAGAAACCATTCTCCAGCGCAGTCAACCATCGTTTTCGACTTTTAGGCACTAGTTTTAACCTTAAACATTAAAAATTCACACTCCAGTTCTGCTGAATGCATTTTTGTTTTTTTGTTATCAAATAATGTCTTACAATGTATTCTATTTTTTAAAGTTGGCATAGGATTTCTCTTGTTTTTATTACAGTTTGTGTGCGGCATAATTATTACACATTGTATCTAAATTAAGTCCAACAGCTTTTGTAGCAAGCTACCAGAGAGCTAAGCTCAGGTTAATTTAATCACTTTTGTGGTTCACATTGACAGGGACTGTGGCTGTTGGTTCAGCATGGTTAACACCCCACTCAACCAATCACCCAATTTCTCACAAAAGAGTACTCACTTTTACAAGTGAAAGGGCCAAGGCTGTTGCTCCAAATCCATACCAACCAATGATACTGCTGGTGGTCCAAAGGAAACCCATCCATTTAACCCACCAAATCATTCTACCCTTTAGTTGTTTCCTCTTCAACTGCCACACAAGAGTCAGCTGTATGAACTCTCAGATGTCTTAGTGGTTCAAATGGGGTCCTAGTGACAGCACTGAAAACGCTTTTGTTATTTCGAGCTGTCCCTTGCCAGATTCAGAACCTTTCGAATTTCTGCATGGAACATTGCAGGCATAAGTTCCAATTAGCTGACCCAGCATGTCTTGAATTGGTGGACAGTTATCATATACTAATGTTTCAAGAAACATGATTGACATTACCTATTCACAGGATGGGCTTTACCACTTATTTTATTGATGTGTGTACCACTACAGCTGGACAACCATCTGGAGGGTTGATTACCTCGGTCAAGTATCACTGAATTGTAACATCATATTTCTGTACATTGATTCCCCAAACACATTAGGCTGGAGCTCATTTGGACCTCGTGGCCTGAGGGTTAATCTTTACTCAGTTTATAACCACCCTCTGTCTTGTAATAAGAAGTCTCCAGCTATTGCCATTTTAGACTATCATTTGTCCAGATGTACCTAAATGGTAATTTTTGATAGGTGGAGACTTTAATGTCACGTTTGAGTCTCTAAAGAGTATTTTTGGTAATGGAAGAATAAAGACGAAGGTTTACTTGATTCTTTGTTCGCACATTCTAAGGTAGATGCTGTACAGCGTGGTCAATTGACAGAGTTTCATAGTATGTAGTCAATTAAGTGGCCTAAAAAGTGGGCAATCAGGAAGCTCAAAGTAAGGTACGCCGCAGATGCCTTCGGTGGCCTCGGATCTGAACGGGGGGAGGCCGACTCATTGGGTTCTTCCAGCGAGGAACGAGATGATCTACTCAAGTGCTTTCTCTCGGATCCCGATGTTGCTGAGGCGCTTCACTAGTGTGCGGTGGCAGACGGTGTCGAACGCCGCAGAGAGGTCCAAGAGGATGAGGGCCGCTGTTTCCCCGTTGCCGATCAGGGTTCTGATGTTGTCGGTGGCTGCGATTAGGGCGGTCTCGGTGCTGTGGTTGGCCCGAAACCCGGACTGCGAGGGGTCGAGGGAACCATTTGTCTCGAGGAAGGCGGCAAGCTGTCTGTTGACGGTCTTCTCGATGACTTTGGCCGGAAAGGGAAGGAGCGAGATGGGACGGTAGTTCTTGAGGTCGATGGGGTCCGCCGTTGGTTTCTTCAGGAGGGCGGTCAGCTCTGCGTTCTTCCAGCTCTCCGGGAAGGTGGCGGTGTGGAAGGAGGAGTTGATGATGTCCCGGAGATGGGGTGCGATGATGGCGTCGGCTTTGTTGAAGACGTGGTGTGGGCAGGGGTCGGTTGGTGATCCGGAGTGGATGGAGTTCATCGTGCGGGTGGTGTCTTCGGTGCTGATCGGGGTCCAGTTGCAGAGGGTGGTGGTGGCGGGCGTTGGTTCGGTGATAGGGTGCGTGGTCTGTGCGTCGAAGCTGTTGTGTATGTAGGCGATCTTGCGGTGGAAGAACGTGGCGAGTGAGTTGCAGAGGTCTTGCGAGGGAGTGATGTTGTTGTTTTTTTTCCGGCCCTGGGGTTGGAGAACTCTTTGACGATGCTGAAAAGTTCCTTGCTGTCGTGGGCCTTGTTGTCCAGTTGTTCTTTGAGGGCCGACTTCTTGGTGGCGCGGATCAGCTGATGATGTTTGCGGGTGGCGTGCTTGAGGGCGGTCCTGTTGTCTGTGGTCTGGTCGAGCCAATGATACCAATGAGAAGGCACAATTGTGCCCATCAAGGAAACAAATCTCCTTAGTTCAACTCTCATTTAATGTCTTTAAAGAAAAGATGTTAGTGCCTAGAGATGAAGTGGACAATAAACATTATGACAATTCAAGCAAATAGGAAAGGTACCAGAAATGATCACTCCACAATTTGAATATCCCAAGCCTCCTATTATACTGCAAAGATAGAGAATCCTCCAACTCATCAAAAGAAATCTGTCAGATTCTAAAAACTATCTCTGAGCCTAAATTAACCAGCCCTATACAGGAAGCCTCAGTGGATCACAGTAATTACTTCGTGTTAGACCTGGCATCTTTTGTGTGGTTTCCCCTGTCTTTTTGCCTCTGCCTCCTGTATTTTAGATGCTGTGCTGGATTTCGTTTTTGCTGGTTTAGATGCTTTGGGCACTTTGCCACTGCTGATCAGTGTCAAAGTGCAAGTGCTCCCTGTGTAAATTGTGATTGTAATTGGTTATCCATGATTGGCATAATTTTTTCACCAAGAAGTACCTAGTAAAGTGCACTTTGTGTGCCAGGGCTGATGATCCAAATGTTACTAGTGGGCCTGCAGCACTGATTGTGCCACCCACATGAGTAGCCCTAAAATCGTGTCTCAGGCCTTCCACCACAGTGCCTGTGTGCATTATGTGAACTGCCATGTCAACCTGGCCAGTGTCCCCACTGACCAGGCCTAACCCTTCCCTTTCTGTACACATTGGTCACCCCTATGGAAGGCCCAATGGTACCCCCTTGGGCAGGGTGCAGTGTATGTGAAAGGTAGAGCATGTACTAGTGCAGGTGACATGCTCTGGTAGTGAATTACAGCCATTTTCGTTTTTCATTATTATAAGGCCATCTTACCCATAGGCTATAATAGGGAATGCTGGCTACATTGGCTACCTGCATATCTTCCCATAGGAGCAAGATAGCACATCAAAGTCTGGTATCCCTGAACTCTGGATTTAATAACACATCTTTTAGGAAAGGTGGTTTTTAAATCTTGTGTTTGAGAACAGCACTTTTAGAAAGTTGCTGGTCTCTTGTCTGACCTTTCTGTGTGCCTTTTCCTGTTTGTGAATTGACTGTATGGTTTGTGAATGGCTGGGGCCGGGTGGCTCCCAGAGGCTGAGTGGGCCATCCCTAGGCTAAATAGCTCCATCTACATCTAGAGTGGTGGGACGGGGTAGCACCTGGGCTCGAATAGGGCTGTGCCTGCCTTCCACAATGCTGGCTCCACCTCCTGCTGGGTGGCTGACGACCCTGCCCCTTTCTCTGAAATGAAAGGAGAGACCAGGAAAACAAAGTTCTCAAGGAACACCCATAACTGGTTCAGACCGGGCTCAGAGCCCTCTTGCACAAAGGGAATAAAGACTTTTAGGGGTATAAGTACAGGACCCCAGATTACAGAAAATTAGATCATCCTGGAATCAAGAAGGAACCTCTGCCAAGGAGAAAGCTGGAAGACTGAAGAAGGAAGACTGTCCTGCTGTGTGCTTGTGGGCTGACCTGCAGTTGCTTTGCTGCAGAGGAGAGGGGAAGGACTTTGCTTTGTGCTGTGTCCCCTTGCTTGAAGGAATTTCCAAGGGCCTGAGAAGAGCTGGCTCCCTGTTAAGAAGTCCCAGGTAAAAAAAAAAGGACTTCACCCCCAGCTTCCCTGAAATCTACTGAGAGAGCTCTGTCGTGGTGCCTCTGGAAGTTGTACCTGTGCTTGTGAAGCTGGAAATCAAGATACTAAAGACTTTCTGCAAAGTTTCACGCATCGCTCGCTTGGGGAGCGCATCCCCATCAGTGCGAGGAAATACTCGCCGCCACGAAGATCGAGATCGTCGCAGCGCCTGTTGCTGCTGCAAGAGCCGACGCATCCTTCGCTTGTGGAACGCATCGCTCCAGTGCCGGAAATGTACCATCGCTGTGAACATCGTCGCAGAGCTTGTCGTCACTGGGTGAGATCATCGCACCACCTGCTTGTGCACCGCATCACGTCGCTGCGAGAGTCATCGCAGAGTGATGGCATTGAGGGGCTGCGAGAGGAGAAGTTTGACATTGCGCAGTGCATTGCCGCCGCACCTGAGATCGTCGCCGTTCCGAAGATCTTTGCATCGTACCTTTGGCGAGCTGCTTCCACCGAAACAAGTGCACCAGAATCATCACAAGTTATCGCATCCCTCCCCATACAGACCGGAGTCGTCGCAACATGCCCGCTGCGTCCAGCGGGGTTGTTGCATCACCTCCCCAGGGTCTCAGGAGTGATGCATTGCTTACTTTTCAACGTTGCAGCTTTCACTTGGAACTTTTGTTGCATCTAAAGGTGCTGTTTGTTAAAACGTTACGCAACTGTGGATTATTTGAACGCAACCTTAAGAACTCTTTTGAAACCATATTCTTGAACTGTGTATATTGGATTTGTGTCGTTTTGGTCTTGTGTAGTTTAGATTAAATAACTTTATTTTTCTAAACTGTTGTGGAGTCAGTTTGTGGTGTTTTCACATTGTTACTATGAGAGTTGGAACAGATACTTAACACATTGTCTTTGATAAGCCTGACTGCTCGTGCCAAGCTACCAAGGGGGTGAGAAGGAGTTTTGGCCCTTTGGCACTCTGGATGGGACCAAAAAGATAAGGAAGCTCACAAAATCTTGTTGAGGAAGTATAAGGCTGAAATTATAAAAGCCAAACAAGAGCATTTTACGACCTTGACAACTTCACTGTCCTCCCCAAGAGAGCTCTTTAGGGTTGTAGATTCACTTATAACCCTCCAAACCCCAGATCCTGTAGTAGCGTCCCAAGAGCTTTGTGACAACATCGTCTCTTTCTTCCAGGCAAAAATATTAGATATCTACTCTGCCTTGGAGCTGCAAATATCTCTTATGAGTGGGCCCTCTGCTTTAGGGGCTATGGATCTCGCTTCCCTTGGGAATTTTAGATTCCTTCCCCCCTCTTTCTTTAGAGAAACTGGACAGCCTCCTTAATAAAACTAAATCAGGCTCTCCTTTGGATGTGTGCCCCCTCAGGATCCTTAAACAGTGCAGGGAAACTCTCCTGCCTCCTTTGGTGGATATCATGAACAGAGCCATGAGAGACAGCCTGTTCCCCACCCAATGGAAAAGTGCGGTGGTAAAACCTCTTTTAAAAAAGGCCTCCCTGGATCCATCGGTCTTAAAAAACTTCTGGCCCATTTCACTACTTCCAGCTCCAGCAAAGATGTTAGAAGCGCATCTTAATACGCATCTTGCCGCTTTTGTAGAGAGCTCGGACTGTCTTGACTCCTCTCAACATGGCTTCAGGAGGGAACACAGCATTGATTCGGCCCTCACCATAGTGTTGGATAATATCCGCACTCGCGTTGATGAGGGCCAGACTGCCCTGCTGATCCTTCTAGACCTGACGGCGGCCTTTGATACCCTTTCTCCCTCAGTATTAACATCTCGGCTGAGGGAGATTGGGGTGCAAGGTGCAGCTCTAGATCTACTCACTTCTTTCCTCAATCACCGAGTGCAAAGAGTGAAGTTGGGGGAGTACCTATCTCCATCCATTCCTGTGCAATGTGGGGTCCCCCAGGGGTCGGCCTTAGTCCGACCCTATTTAACATCTATGTGACCCCACTTGCCAGGCTTATTAGATCTTATGGGATGGAGATAGTTTCCTATGTGGATGACACCCAGATCCTTGTCTCTCTCTCCCAGTCTAGCGTCCCGACTGCCTCCAATTTTAGATCTTGTATGGAGGCAGTTGGTAAATGGATGATCCTTAACTCGCTGAAATTAAACGGAGAGAAGACGGAGGTGATGGTGTTTGGAGGGAAAGATGACGTATGGTCATCCTGCTGGTGGCCAGACTCATTAGGAGCCTGTCCCACCCCTACCTCCTCTGCAAAAAATCTCGGGGTTATGATTGATCCTGCCCTTGACATGGGTAAGCAGGTCAGCAGAACCATCTCCACCTGCTGGGGCATTATTCATGTCTTCAGGAGGATCAGGCATTACTTATCCCTACAGGCAAGGAAACAGCTTGCTGTTGCCCTCATCGGCTCCAGGATGGACTACTGTAATGCGCTGTATGCAGGAATGAATAAGAGTCTACTACAGCGCTTGCAGGTAGTCCAGAATGCCGCTGCCAGGTTTGTCCTGGATCTTCCTAAACGCACCTCAGCCACAGCGGCCAGAAAGCTGCTATATTGGCTTCCTGTCGAGGACCGTATTCACTTTAAGACCCTATGCATGACATACAGGGCTTTGGCCAGAAACAGTTCCACTGGTGTAGGATCCATCCTGTCCCGCTACACTCCCTCTAGGGATCTGCAATCCTCTGGCAGACTCCTGCTATCTGTCCCCCGTTTTAGGAGAGCGAAATGGGGTGGCAGGGCTTTCTCCACTCTGACGCCCAAGTGGTGGAATGCACTCCCGCTGGAAATAAGATCCCTACCCACTCTTCAGGCATTCAGAAGTGCTTTGAAAACGCATCTCTTTTTGCAAGCGTATCTGTAGTGATGTAGCGACTACTTTTTTGATCTGTTTTGTTAGGCGCCTTGATGCCTTCGGGTTATTGTTTGCGCAATATAAATGTTATTCAATTCAATTCAAGGAGTTATCTAAAGAGTGTATCCTTCTTACCCTGACTAGAAGCAAGGGTGCCTATTTGGAATGTGGTACCTACCTCTGACAGCTAGAGACCCCCGGTTATAACACTTGGCATACTTCTTTCCGAAGAAGATAATGGACATTTATTTCCCCTTTCCTGATTTGTCCAACTTGGATGATCCTCTGTCCAGGAAGAATTGTCTAGAGTACCCTCGACCTCACACTGAGTCGCCTCATAGACATATATTTAGCAAGGTTAAGTCAGGTTCACCTTTAGACCCGGGTTCCCCTCCATAGTCTTGAACAAGGGTCAGACAGTATCTTCCCTGTCCTGTTAGATATGTTGAATATGTCCTTAACCAGTGGGTTGGTCCCTACTCAATGGAAGCAAGCAGTGGTAAAAGCCCTACTAAAAAAGCTAAGCCTGGATCCTCTATGTCTGTTCAACTATAGGCCGATTTCCTTGCTGCCAGCAGTATCAAAGCTCCTAGAGAAGCATGTAAATGAGCTTCTTTCCATCATTCTTGAAACAAATAAAGTTCTCCACTTCACTTAAATTGGGTTTAGACCACAACACATCACCGAAATGGCACTGCTAGCAGAGGTGGAACAACTGTGATGGCATCTGGACCAAGGAGGTTCTGCAGCTATTATTCTTTTAAACCTCAGTGCAGACTTTGAAACTGTTGATCACATCTTACTCGCTCTGAAAATCTCAGATGCAGACACTGAAGGTAGGGCACTGAAATGGGCTCACATCTTTTCTTGAGGACAGAACCTTTCACATCTATGACCAGTTCTGGAATTCAGACAGTCTCCTAGCAAGCTGTGGGGTGCCCCAGGGCTCAGTCTAAAGCCCTATGCTCTTTAACATACATATGTGCCCCTTGGCAGAAATTGTGCAGTCTTTTGGGTCGTTATGTTAGATGTTAGGTTGGTCTTCTATAGCGCACGGCTACTCCAAAGGAGTGTCCCGGCGCTTTAATTAGTGACCGGAAAGGACAGATAACCACAACATAAACAGGACCACTACAGAGAGTAAGGAGATCCAGCACTGGCGAGGAAGAACACTACCGGGCAAAGAGCCATGTTTTAAGGCCCTTTCTGAAGGCCAGTAGATTGGATGTACTGCGCAGTGTTAGTGGAAGAGAGTTCCAAAGCTTCGGAGCTCGCAGCCTGAAAGAGCGGCCTCCAATGCGAGCCTTTTTTACTCGGGGAACCACAGCTAGGAACAGAGACTCAGATCTCAGGGATCGAGCCAGGTGGTAAAAGGCAAGCCTCCTTTGGAGATACTGAGCTCCCGAGGCATGCAAGGCCTTGTGGGCCAGTGTCAAGGCCTTAAACTCTAGGTAGCATGCCGGCCCCAACGGGGGGCAGGGGACCCCCGTTGGGGCCGGCATGCTACCTTGCCGCGACAGATACTTCAGCAGTTTTGAGGTATTGGTGAGGGTGAGGAGGGTAGTTAGGCTGCTAATGTTATTTGTGTGCACTAGATCACTGTTATGTAGGGCAACTACTTGCACTTTAGATGATGACTGTTTGATATAATATGCCCTGGGATATTCTTACAATGTAATTGCTCTGCATCACTGATATTTTGAATCACTGCTTGCTTACTGGTTGTTTCTTGTTCTGATCATTAATGTTACCATTTTTATTGATGGCCACCCCTACAGCTAGGTGGCAGACCCATGCAGGAGATCTCCGGATTGTGAGTTGGAATGTTAGGGGTGTGTTGGACAAAGTGAAAAGAGGGGCCATCCTCCAGCAGGCCAAACGCTATCGGGCAGACATCCTGATGCTGCAGGAGATGCACCTACTGGGAACAAAGGCCTTATGCTTTCATAGATATGGTTATTTGCAAGTGTTTCATTCTGGGTTCAATAGGGGATCCCGGGGAGTTGCCATTCTTATCCACCGTAGGGCCCGATATAAACACTCCAAGACGTGGACAGATACTCAAGGGAGGTACATCGTCATCAAGGGCACCATTCTCGAGGAAGAAGTTGTATTGGGTAGTGTCTACGCCCCTGCCATTGTCCTCAACTTTTGTTGTCGCCATACAACCCTGCGGGCAGACATACAGGATGGGATGGCAATTATAGGGGGAGAGTGGAATGATGTGATGGATATAGCTAGGGATAGATGGAGATTGGGTGGCCAGCACTTAGTTTGTCAAACCACCAAACTATATGCCCTGGCATCAGGTTTGGGCTGGATAGATTCCTGGCGTAGACTGCATGGTGAGGAACAGGGCTACACATATTTTTCAGCAATGCACGAATCACTTTCCAGACTAGAATATATATTTGTGTCATCAGGTGCAGCTGGTAGAGTGAGGGCTGCAGAAATTCTCCAGAGGAGGCTATCTGATTGCACTTATGATACAATTGAGCCCTGCGAGGCCACCCTTTTGATGGCGTCTCTCCCCTGGAATTTGGAGGATGAGAAGTATAGAGAACATATAGGGCAGGCAATCAACCAATATTTGGAATTTAATCTAGGGTTGGTAACTGCACTGAACCCCTATGGGAGGCAATGAAATCGACCATATGGGGCATAGGTTTATTGTATTGCTCTGCGGCGTGTCGAGCCCCGAAGGAGTCGCTGCTGTGGTCTGAGGCCCATATTATGGAAGTTGAGCGGGACAGAAGTGAGGAAGGGGGAGGCCTGGTGCGCCGTCAGTTGCCGATAGCGAGACATATGCATGCTGTTTTGTTGATAGATGAGACCTGATTGGCATGGTTAGCGTTCCATAGCAAGATTTACCAGTGGGGTCATATGTCTAGCAAGCTACTCCATCGCCTTGTGCCCCCTGGTTCTTCTCGGTATATTGGGACCTGGTGGGCAGATTCTTGGGAATCCCTCTTCGATTGCGGAGGGCTTTGCACAGTACTTCGCGAACTATATACCCCAAAGGAATCCCTACCAGTAGATATGATGCACCGCTTCATATGGTATCTTCCGCCCCGGACCCTCTCCAATGAGGCTCGGCAGAAGTAGACCTTCCGCTTACGAAAGAGGAGCTGGGTACAGCCCAAGGAGACTTAAACTACAGGAAAGCCCCGGGCCCTAATGGGTTCCCATGGGAGTTTTTTAAGCGATAGTCCATGAAATTGGGACCCCATCTCCTTAGGGTAGTTTAGGAGGCACGGGGACATGGCTGCCTCCAGTGGGACTGGAGGAATGCCGAAGTGGTTGTGTTTCATAAACCGGACCAACCCCCAGACCAACACGCTTCATTCCACCCTATTTCATTATTGAATATAGAAGCTAAAATCTTGGCTAAGGCTCTGGCCAACCGTCTCCAATCCCATATTACTTCCCTGATTCATCCAGACCAGGTAGGTTTCATGCCTCAGGAAGCGACGCTAAACACTATTCGTCGAGTACATATTGCTATTGCCACTATTTGGGGTTTGGGTGAACCAGCAGCACTCCTATTGGCAGATATGGATAGGGCATTCAATTCTCTTAGCTGGACATATTTATTTGCCCTTCTTGATCGCTTAAATATGGGTCGACACTTCTCTTCCAATTTAAAATTGTTATATAAAGACCTCACTGCTTCTTTCAGTATCGCAGGTTCGACTTCCTTCACCTTCTATATTAGACGGGGTACCCGGCAGGGTTACCCATTGTCACCATTTATTTTGCCTAGGCAATGGAGCCCTTGGCGGCATGGGTGAGGATGGATGTGCAGTTGGCAGTTTTTTAATGGGCCCTGGGGCTATCGGACTGCATCGCATTATATGGCGATGATGTTCTATTCTTTTTGACAGATATTAACAAGACAGGGCTGAGGCTGCTTCTCTGCGGAATCGTAGGGTTTGTTCATGCATCCCTGTAAATCCACTCATGGATACTTGGGAAAAAAATGGAACTGGGCACTCGGGCCTTGGCAGTGCAGGTTACTACAGTGGGAGTGAAGTACCTGGGAGTCTTCTTGTCCGACTTATCTTGTGTGTTCTGGGATCGCAACATAGTTCGGGTTTGGGCGCGGGTATTCGAGGAGCTGAGAGCCTGGTCTCAGATGCCCCCCCTCTATTCCTGGTCGGTCGGCCATCTTCAAGATGGTATCGCTACCACGCCTACTCTATCAATTGTAAAATTATCCATACCCTGTCCCCTCTTCATGGTTTTGGCAGGTCAACTCGGCCCTGGGTCAGTTGTTGTGGGCATGAAAAGCTCCCAGATTGGCGTTGCGGACTTGCTTCCAGTCAACATACTGTGGAGGATTGGCAACCTCAGATGTCCAATCATATTATATGGCCTCGCACCTTTTGATATTGAATGAATGATGTTATGGGGACAGGACGGACTCCACGTATGCGGTGGAGTGGAGATGCAATGGGACTACCACTTTACATACTATGTTATACGCGTCCTCTCTGCGTAATACTCTACCGTCGGCCACAAGGGTGGTATTCCAGGTGTGGAAGCAGGCTTTGTGGAAGATGGGGTTGTGGGGCAGGTTGACTAAGGAGACTACATTATGGTCTAATAGGAGACTGCCACAGTTATATGCTCTAGCTGGCTTCGTGGCAGGGATACTATAGGGGTCTCTACCTTAGGAGATGTGATGCAGGGCTCGGATCTGAGGTCTTTACAAGATCTCCAGCAGGAATATCAGATGCCAAAGACCCAATTTTGTTAATACCTTCAATTTAGGCATGCTATCTTCCCCAGTATTACGAGACTAGAGTCCCTCCCTGATTTAAGCCCCATTAAAGCCAATCTGTTCACGGTAGACCAACAAGACCATAAAATCTCCAAAATCTATAAGTCCCTAGTGACAAATTGTCCCACCAAGATAAACTTAGAGAGGTGTGGGAGGGAGACCTCAGCCCTTTGGATGGAGATGATTGGATGAGTCGTTGGCCTCCCTCGCGATTGAAATACGGCTCCGGCTCATCCAATTTAATTATCTATACGGGGTGTGTTATACAAGGTTCAGGTTGTGGAGGGCAGGCCTGGGGGCATCCCCGACTTGCCTACGTTGTGGCCAGTAGGAGGGCACTCTAATTCATGCGGTATGGCAGTATACAGCGCTCGCAAAGTTCTGGTGGGGGGTTATGGCCTGTCTAGCAGAGGTGTTGGGGTGGGAGCTCCCCTTCTCGCCTAAACTAGTGCTTTTACAGATAATGGAGGGTGTTGGGGGAAATATTTATAAGCGCCATCTAATGCTATTGGGACTTACACTAGCTAAACAAGATATTGTATGACAGTGTAAGGCAGAGGTCCCACCTTTCTTGTCAACCTGGAAAAAAGGTCTTGATTTTAACAAGGGATTGGAGATTCCTATATTTAATGCACAGGGGTGTCCGTAAAAGCACCCAAAGATCTGGTACCGATGGGCAGACTATTGAGGTCTATACCTGGAGCCCATTTCCTCTGGAGATGCTACAGCCTTGAGATGACTGCGCAGGACTGCTGTGCAAGGTACCAGTGGTTAAGCGGGAACTGTTATTGATGTGGTGGGAGTGGAGGTGGTGCCTGGGATGCAGTGCAATGGGGGAGTCCAATAGATTATGCTTTATTTTTTCTTTCAGAAAAATGTATATTTTAAATGTCAATGCCAACCTTTTGTACTTTAAACTGTAGCAGTTAGCTTCTGGGATACAGAGCTCTGCATCAGATTGGACACTTGACACAACAAATATGTTTCTGAAAAAAACAATGTCCTTTGCCACTTATTCCCGTTCTTTTTGACCAAGTAAGATCTGCAACTTATTTACACCAAGTTGGATCTGAAAGGAGCATGCCATCTTGTATGTGTTTGAGATGGAGACGAATGGAAGACTGCTTTTCGAACTCGCTTTGGCTTGTTTGAATATTGCGTGATGCCCCAACAGCGTTTCAATTTTTTATTAATGATGTCTTAGGGGATTTTCTTGGCAGGTTTGTCATTGCCTACATAAATGACTTGTTAATCCACTCACAATCTATCTCAGAACTTGAAAAACATGTCAAACTTATATTAAACACCATGCACCAACAAGGTATTTTTTGCAAATTATGGAAGTGCAAATTCCATACTTACCAAGTGGAATTTTTAGATTTTATATTGTCACCTCGCGGAATCACAATGGCAACCAGAAAGGTGCAAGCAATATTAGATTGGCCAGAACCAACTTCAGTTAAGAATATCCAATGATTCTTAGGATTTGTGAATTTTAATTGTCACTTGATCGAACAGTTTTCAACCAAAGCAAGACCTTTAACAAAATTGTTAAGGAAACATGTTCCATTTCAATGGACTGGAGAAACAAAATCTGCTTTCCAAACCCTAAAAACAGCATTCAAGACAGTCCCTCTTCTAAGTCATCCAGACATCAATCACCCTCCCATCAGCCTTCCATTATTGAAGCGGACGCTTCTGATACTGCAATTGGGGCAATTCTTTCTCAAAAGGATGAACAAGATAACCAATTACAATGAACTATATAGTGGCAGAGAAAGAGTTATTGACTAATCGTCTCGCCTTTAAAGAATTGTGCCATTATCTCTTAGGTGCAAAACATATTGTGACTGTCTACACAGACCACCGTAACCTCCAATTAGTACAATGTGCTAGAGCTTTGACACCGCAACAGTTACCCTGGACCTAATTTTTTGCAGAATTCAACTTTGTTATAACTTTCAGACCAGGCAAAATAAATAATAAAGCAGATGCATTAACTTGATGCAAACCATCAGAGGAAAAAATAATAAAGGAAACCACACCACCATCCATCATTCCTAAAGAACAAATTATTGGAGTTACAATATCTGAACAATTTTTTTAAGACATACGAAAAAGTATGCCGCTAAACCAGGTTCTATTGTGGCAACACAAAGAAAAGGATAGAACTATCATTCAAGGATTGCCTTTTCAGTTTAAAAAAAGATTATTATACATTCCATCAAAACCATTACAAAGACAAGTTCTATAATGGTGTCACATAAAACCATTCGCTGTACATCCTAGGATAGCAAAGACTCAAGAGCTTGTCCAAAGCAGTTTGAGCTGTTGGCCTAAGTGGAGACAAGATGTTCTCCAATATGTAAAACAATGTGATGTTTATGTTCTATCTAAAGGAGAACATGGTGCTAAAAAAGGATTACTTCAGCCTTGTCCTACGCCAATGTGTCTTTGGGGAGATATATTCATGGACTTTATTACTGACTTACCTAAAGATCAAGGGAGAACTACCATTTTAGTAGTGGTTGATAGACTTTCAAAGATGGCTCATTTTAATGCTTGTGAGAAAATGCTAACTGCAACTCAATTAGTGACTTTTTTGGTTCAAACTGTAGTAAGATTACATGGTTTGCCTCGAACTATAACTTCCGATCGAGAGGCGCAATTCACATCAAAGGTATGGAAAGCATGGTGCAAACATTACAAATAAAAAGAAACATGTCCACGAGTTTCCATCCCGCATTGGATGGCCAATCAGAGCGGGTAAATCAAATACTAAAGCAATATTTACAATGCTATATATTTAAAAAAGGCTCATGGGTGAATCTTCTTTGGGAAGCAGAATTTGCTTATAATAATCTAAAGCATGCTTCAAAAAATATTGTCACCATTCTTCCCAAATCGTAGCTGTCACCCACATTATGCTCCACTACAGTTACCACAACGTCAATCTAATATACCCTCTTTGAATGCAAGGTTACAAGGAGTGGTTACTATCATGAAACATTTACGACGAAATGTACCGAAAGCAAAAGCAGACTACAAAGGATTTGCTGATAGAATGAGGAAATTAGGACCAAAATACAAGCCTGGAGGTTTTGTTAGGCTTTCTATGAGAAATTTTCAATTTGAAAGAAAATATACATTTCATCCACGATTTACTGTGCCATTTGAAATTGAAAAATATGTTAAAATTGAAATTGCGAAGTACCATAAAAATCTATCCGGTATTTCATACTTCGTTGTTGAAACCAGCAAAGAACAAACAACGAGCACGTCCACTGCCTCTCCTTGTCGGAGATCTTGAAGAATACGAGGTAAACAGTATAAAAAGTAGAAAGTGCAGAAAAGGAAAACTATGGTACCTCATTTCCTGGAAAGGCTATGGTCCAGATGAGGACCCTTGGGAACCAAGTGACACTATTCATGCACCACGTTTGTTATGTAAATTTCACACCCAACATCCAGAGGCTCCTATGTAAACAGGAGTGTAAGAATTTTTAGTAGGGTGGACTGTCAAGATTTTTCTATTGCTTTTACCAGTGCTTGTTTATTGGCTTTGCCAGTGCTTATTGTTTGCACTGTCACTTAATTATACCAATGCTTGTTACAGACTGTTGCAGACTTAATTTTCCTATTGATTTTACCAGTGCTTGTTTATTGGTTTTGCCAGTGCTTATTGTTTGAACTGTCACTTGTTTGTACCGATGCTTGTTAAAGACTGTTGCAGACTACAAACTCATAGTCTGCTGCCCAAGGTCTATGGGCCCTTCTCAGCTCCAGTAGTTTACCTGAGAGTTGTCATCTGGAACCTTCTTGAGAAAGCCTTTAAATAGGGGCCACACCCTGTTCTCTTTGCTGGTTATTGAGAACTCTGAGCGCGAGCAGCAGCAGATATCCGGTTCCAGTGAGAAGATCTTTGACGACTTAATGCAGGTTGTGGATCATTCCCTTGACCACCAACAGGTAGGATTGTTCCATTTTGTTTAGAGGAGAAACATGCTTATATTTGCATATTGACTCAAGCTCTTTTCGCCAAAACGATTTAGTGGGCATTTGTTTAATGGACTT
Source organism: Lissotriton vulgaris (assembly GCF_964263255.1). Taxonomy (NCBI): domain Eukaryota; kingdom Metazoa; phylum Chordata; class Amphibia; order Caudata; family Salamandridae; genus Lissotriton; species Lissotriton vulgaris. Next base: position 306,922,869 of record NC_141696.1, read on the forward strand.
CTGACAATCGCGCTGAAGCGCTTCTTGGGCATTTTCATATTGGAATGTGGCACATCGTGCTGAATTGTGTTTTGCAGTACAATGAAAAGTGGTCCCGGTAGACAACACGTTTAGCAAAAAACACAGTACACATATATTAGCATCAATAAGAAATGAAAAAGGACCACAAATTAAATCAACCATTCGGTTGGCGCGTAGGCTCCTAGAGGACCATCCAGTATAAAATCTGCTCTCCATTCTGCTTTAGGACACTGACAGACGTATAGCGACTCAGCAATACTGGTTACCCAGTCCGCCCTTTTGACATAACCAGAACGCCCGGAGAGCGATTCGGTGCTCTTCGGTGCATCAATTCTTTGTAGTGGAGAACACATTTTATACTGTATGGTCCTTGCTGATTCATTGGGGCTGGACTCAGTCTTTTATGTGGATGTGGAATACTGGAAACGATCCGCTGAACATGCAGACTTCCCGCTCTACGCACCCACCTACCGGAAAACCGGCCCTCCCTGTAGGGCTGTTTATGTGCCCACTTCCTTATCACAGTCCTGAGGAAGACCCCCACGCAAGGTGCTAATGAACCTATAATTTATTGGGATCGAAACGTCAACACTTTGTCTTTCGCCCAGCTTACAAACAACAAGGAATATTCTATTGTGTTTATTGTCCAGCAGGGCAATTGTAATTTGCACATAATTTTGTTAAACTATGGCGGATTAAACATGCCATTTATGTGATGGTATGCATAATAAATTCTTTTTGCACAGTGATATTACCCTCCCGTATCACTTGATCCTCATGTAATCACCAAACTTCCTTCACAAAAATACTCTCTCCCTTCTTTCCGGGCAGCTTTTTTATGAATTTGAGGATGTTATGTATATATAGTACTACTGTGACAGTGTGATTAAATAACACTGTTTCATCATTTAATTATTTTGTGGTTCTTTTCATTTCTTATTGATGCTAAAATATGTGTACTGTGTTTTTTGCTAAACGTGTTGTCTACTGGGATTTCTTTTTGCTGTACTGCTGAATACCCAGGTCCCAATACTGTTGGGTGTACGCTTATTTGTAACAAAGCGTGTTTTGGGCATTTGCATATTGAACATTGGCACATCGCGTTACAGCGCTTTTTGGGCATTTGCATATTTGAATGTGGCACATCGTGCAGAAGCACGTTTTGGGGAATTTGCATATTAGACATGGCACAACACGCTGGAAAGCTTCTTGGGCATTTACATATTGACTTTGGCTCAATGCGCTGAGGCGCTTTCTTGAACATTTGCATAGATAACATTTGCATTACAGGTTGAGACGAACTTTGCATTTGAAACCTGTTGTACATTAATAATACACTTGTTGGAAATAGTGCTGGGATTATTAACAGTGTTGCATGCAAATCATAATTTAAGAAAGAGACAGTGTGACAAAAGCTAATAGACTCTTTTATATGAAAGTGTGACTCGCTCTGGAGCATAGTGTTTAAGCAAGCACAAGATTAATCATAGAGTCTATATTGTTATATTTTGTTTTGAGACTTATAGGAACAGCAATTCCATTCCTTGTGAAGAAGGTATTAGAGTGATGATTGTTTCATAAGTAACCTGCTTTTCTTTACAGGTCTCCCTCCCCGCAGTACCCTTCCCAAATCGCTTCTCCCCTTCTAGCCACTTTGATCCTCAGTGAAATTAAGCTTGAGTCAAAGCTGCTAGATGGTGGGCTTCTTGAGGGTACTGCGCATGAGGAACCCAATTATATTTGCCAGTTCTGACACCAGTGCTGCGGGCAGAAGACTTGACGTCCTGGCTATTCCTGAGACTTCTGAACAGGGGGCAGGCTCTACTTCAAGCCCTTGAAGATACTCAAAGAAAAGAAGTTGCAGAAAGTTTAAGTCCAGTCTTTTCACTGACCAAGACAGAAGCAGCCAGTTCAGGCCAACACAATAAAGCATACTGTAAAGTGGTACTTCCTCCTCACAGCTTCTCCAACTCTTCTTCTTGGTGGTCTTCTTGGTCCAAAAGAGTTTTAAAGTTCAGGGGTTTGGACCCCACCTTTTATAGCCCGAAATCCTTTGTCCACTCAGGTAGAGAGTGTCTGTGCCCTGCCAGAAGCAGTTCTGTCCTCTCTGGTGTAGTTTCCTGTCAGGGGGTGGAGACGGCATTGTACGAGGCAGACCAGGCCCATTCAGGTGAAAGAAAATTTCCTCCCCCCTACTCTAAATGCAGCCAAAGTCTATTCAGCCCTGCCCTGACTCATTAGACTTCTGAGCCACTGCTCCTTTCCAGCCCCTGTAATCCCAAACCCAGATTGTCAATCCACAAATCCAGAAGAGGCCTACTGGATGGCTTAGCAAGGAATTACTTACTTTCTAAAAGTGGTATTTTCCCACAAAGAATGTAAAAATTACCTTCACCAAAAGATGCATCTTCAGATTCTGAGTTCAGGAATACTAAACTTTATTTCTCTACCTAGTTCCCAGGGCCATTTATGTTTATAAGATTTAGGTAGGGGCGGAGGGCTGTGCCTTCTTGATTAGTGTTTTATAAAGGAATGATTTCCCACAACATCTTTAGGTTCATCCTATAACTATCTGACTCTTTCCATCAAGTGTCTATTCAATATCCCAATTTTGAACAAGTCACTGAGTACTTCACTAGCCCATTAGCCGCTTTTCAACTTTGGAAGGATGCATTTCTTTCCTTTTCATTTTCACTTGTCCGCCACAGATCAGACACCTTCTTTTACCTTTAACCTTTGACTTCTTCCTCCAATACCGAAGACATGACTTAGTTCCCTCATCTCCCCTCTACCAGTACCAAAACCAACACTCCTTTTTATGCTGACTTCAGCATACATTTTGGCCCCGGTATGCAAACATCATTTTCTCACACAACAATATCATGTTTTCTTACTATGGGAACACGATTACCAGTCACGACTTTCTGGTAGGAGCTATTCCTTATTAGATGGCGATATAACTCTATGGATTTCTGTTATTGAATCTACTACTGTGTAATCCTATTACATATTTATTTTTCTTTTGCAAATGTGTTCTCACATGCAACACTTTTTAATTATCGTCCCAGATTGCAGTAATATTGTGCCACATTGAAACCTTCACTTATCAATTCGAGTGATTGTTCGCATGGTGCAGGTGTCTCCGTGCTAATTAACGCATGTGCTTATAGCGAGAAACTACAATGCTAGTATGTTATAATGTGTCCGTAACTTTGCACAACCTACATTTATTTGAATGCATTCACTTATGTGAATTTGTAAACCCTGGACAGAAATGGATCATGATGTAGTTGCTATTTTTGTCTAAAACTTGGATTTTCTTGGTTATGGGAAAAATGTGAAAATATGAAACTTGACTACTTTTGTGTTGTATTTTTCTCTTCATCCTGCCCCTCGTACTATTTCCTACCCTTCACTTTTTATGCCTCTTCCTCCTTTCACCTTTCCCCTGTCTTCCCTTCTTCACTAACACCTGACTACAATCTATCCTCATTGTTCGCCCTTGTTTTTCTTGTCTCCACACATTTTCAGTTCCTAATTTGTGTTTCTTTGTTACCTCTCTACCTAATCAGCCTTGAGAAAGCCCTCAGCCGATGGGCCACATGGGTGAAACACATGGCGGCTGCTTTTTGCTCTTTGCATGAAAATACAAATAAACACAATGTGCTTAAAATCTACCAATGAACTTTGGAAATAATTCCTTTATAAAACACTTATCAAGAAGGCTTAGCCATCGCCCCCCCCCCCTACCTAAATCTGTACCCTGCAATTTCTCTTGAGTGTAGCCATTTGTGAGGCATGTGCCAATGTTAAGATTGGGCCCTGACAACTGTAGCATAAAAGCCCAGGTTCCTCCACCCATCCCAGTAACCATGTTTATAAGATGTTATAAACAAACTCCCCACTCAGTCTTATGGGAACAGTTAGCCTTGCAATAGTGAAAAACGAATTTGGCAGTAATTCACTATCAGGGCATGCCACACACATCAGTGCATGTCCTTCCTTTCACATACACTGCACCCTGCCACAGGGGTATCTTGGGCCCCTATCTCAGGGAGGACTAATATGTAGACAAAAGAAGGTTTAGGGCCTGGCAAGTGGGTGCTCTTGCTAGGTCGACATGGCAGTTATAGACTGTTCACAGATTTTGCTGGAGTAGGTCTGAGTTTCCTTTTTACGGGCTACTTCTGAGGGTGGCTCAACCCATGCTGCGAGCCCACTAGTAGTGTTGGATTTACAGGCCTTGGCAATCTCAGTGCACTTTACTATGGACATACCAGTAATTCCAATATGCCAATCATGGAAACACCAATCCATAACAGAATTTACAAGAGGAGCATTTGCACCTTAACAAAGACCAGCAGTGAGAAAGCGCGCAGAGGCACTACATATGCAAAAGCAGAGTCAAAACCTGAAGGTCAAAAAGCAAAAAGACATGGGAAACACACCAAAAGTTGTCAAGTCTAACAGTCATTTCCACACATTGGCTTGGAGGTATAACTTTTGCTCAATGCAAGTGTAGCAATGTGCCATGCAGCAGGGAAAATTCATGGGTTGTGACCCACACAGCTGACCTAATGAGTAGATTCAACTGTAGGGCTCTGTGTGATGCAGGATCACACACCTTTGCCCAACCTGCTATTGGGCTGTATTTGAGTGTGTGAGGGTGGACACACACTACCAGCACACCCACATTCACCAGGTGCACACTGTTCCACATTGTGTATGTCTTGCAAAGACACATGCATTATGCCCATGGTTTTATAATGCACATATAATTACAACAACATGAATTTAAGCAGGAGTAAGTGTAACACACATCAACAGCCTGGTAAAATAGATGAGTGAGCCAGTAGGCCTCACTGCAGTAAACCAGAACCAGGTGGTCAAATTCACTATTACAGTTCTCAAAACATCATGCCGCCAACCACACTTTTGCACTGTCTTAGTCCTGTAAAAGTCAATATCAGTGCATCTACTCTGAGGGCAGGCCTTTGTATGGCACTCCTGGTCAAAGAAAACTGCACTCCATGACCCAGGTCAAAGTGATGGGACACACTCAAATGACATTTCCCCAGGTGTAATAGGAGGTGTGATCCCCTCAACTACGCACTTTTTACACTCAGGGCAGGGGTTACCTACTCTTATCATGCAGAAGTATGTTCATATACAGACTCCACCACTGAACCATGTTAAATGAGATATTGTATGTACACATGCATTTGGTTGTGATTTGTGACATGGACACCACACTTTTTAAAAATCTCTGTATACTCCAGGTGATATGATGGTTGCAAGAACATCGACATTGAATTTCTTCTTTGGGTTGTACCACAGATTGCAAGCTCTTCTGTTCCCTTGTGTTGTGTTACAGCTAGGCCTCTGTGCAATGCATGTTAAATGTAAGATTTGTCAACTGCGGCATGATGTGTTATATATGTGACAATCTGGCCAGCCCCTGCATCACATGTGTTGGGTTTTAAGGATGACCACACAGGCATATCTGCCTTCTTAACAGAGAACATATTCCCATGTTACTAGGCCTTAGTGCACGACAACTGTCACCCACAATCTGTGATGGTACCTGCAACAAAATTTGTTCCGGCAAAGTTCTGCCATTGTGCATGCTACCACTGACCCCGGACAGAGCTGGCAGGGTCCCACTACAATGAGGTCCACAGAGTTGGGAAACAACTCTGTGAAACTCCGCTCAGCTCCACCACCCGCCTCCATCCCCCTAATAAAAAATATTTAACAATTGATTTAAAAAGAAATAAACACACTTACCTGTACTGCAGCATCCCCGGGTAGCCGTCCTCCTCCTCGCCATCTCTTGTCTGCAAGCCCCTACGTCAGACGTACATCTGTGAGAACTGCGCCTGAGCGTGTGCATGCGCATTTCTCGCAAGACGGAACACAGCCTCAACCACATTAAACTGCTGATGCTAAAAGATTTGTGTATATTGTGCTCCAATGGCCTGGATTTAGGAAAATCATTGTTCTCTATTAAAGAGGAGCGCCAGCTTGAAAGATTTACTAGTTCACACTCGCCCCACGTCACGAGGCCTGATAGAACACAAGGTCAGTTAGACCTGTCGCTGGTTACAGGACACATGAGATGTGGTTCATATGATGTTTGCCATCTGACAAGGGATTCAAAAAGTGTTGATGTGGGCCTACCCCACCCATTGGAACAGAAAGTCCACATGAATTGCAACACCGAAAATGTAGTCTATTTAATAACGTGCCCTTGTAAGAAGTAATACAGAAGCATGACAACTAGAAAGAACAAAATAAGTATCATGCAACACAGAAGTACCATGAGATGCCAGAAATCAAATACGAAGTTCACTACACACTATTCAGAGAAACACCACACAGTAAATGATCTATCCTTGGGTGGTGCTGGATAAACCCAGAATCAACCCATCTACAGGAGATAAAAATAGGCTACTCCTGTTGAGGGAACAGAAGTGGGTGTACATATTAAAAAGCCATGTGGTGTTACTTAATGATGATATTCAATGGAATACCTTGAATAGATAAGGCTGACAATCTTATCGAATTCCGATTGATTGGAGGCCCTTTTACCCCATTGGTGTTTACCTATAAGAAAGCAAGATCAAACATGAGATATGTAAACAGCTAAAAATGTGTGGAGGCTACAGCCAAATATTATCTTGGGAGGTGTTAGAGATTCACAAATACATACATAGCATAAGTAAAAGAAGGATCATTACAATAAATATTGTCTATATGTCCTATTTGCTTAACACCATCGGTGCGGTGCAGATTTACCCTGTGCGCTGAAAATGATTGATTCGCATTGTTCATGACGAGCTCAGCTCATCATGAGTGTACAAGAGGTGTACCTCATGACGAGTTGAGCTCGTCATGAGCATCGAAGGGGTTAAACATGTATAGAAAGGTTTTTCAAAGTCCTTTTCAGTTCGACAAAAAATATGATTGCTCACTAGGGACTTTATTTAGAGTTGTATCATAAAACATGAAGCGGGGTGATCAAAAGCTAGAAATAATATTCCTTCTGACGGGGTGTGGCAGTTACACACGCACTTCCAGCTGATTAATTCTAATCAGTGAGCGACCTTGGAAAGCAATTCTATTGAATAACATTATTCTTCCACAGAGTGAGTTAAAAATAATTGAATCATGGCGACCAATTGGTAGCGTCATTACATTGTAGACGTCGAGATCACATGATTTCACATCCCTCATGTGACCAGAACTAATCCCATCAAAGGGGATGAGGAGAATAGTATCTCGCCACCCACATGGTGAGAGTTGGAGATTTTCCAGGAAGTGCACCTACCTTGACGAAGTAAGGATCAAGGGGTTGGGTTCCGTTGGATGGAACGCCTTTAAAGAGGACAACCTAGATTACGATACTGAGTGAGGGTAACTTCCACACAAAGCAAAAACTTGATACCGGACTGTACTTATCTGTGTGGGGTGATAGACCCATCCATATCGGGAACAGGAGTGGATCCTTGGTAATCCTGGCATTATTTTCCAGCGGTCACAACCCTAATGACTGTGTGAGAAAACACCTGAAATTATTATCGGATTAATTTATTTTCCCCATTTATGGATCTGAAGTAATCATGCCTATTTTAAACACCAATATGTATATATACTATCTCCTTATACAGTTTGCCTACAGTGGGTCACTCCCACCACCCCACTAATTCTAGTGATTCGCTAGGTGAAACTCGGTGAGTGAAATCATTTTGCACAGCATGAGTGGGCGCATTTGAATGGAATCGATTTCGATCATGGTAAAAACAGACTCCTACATGTTACAAAATGTGGGTATTGCTCCACTATGAATGTATGGTCTGATTTGGACGTGATGCTTGATAATTTATACCCTATTGGGTACAGTGAGTATCATGGTGTTGAATAACTGTGGAGCAAAGGAGGGAATATGCACCCGGGGGCTTGGATTTTCTACACCCAGATACTTTTTGGAGGATGAGAGGGCAACGCAGTAATAATTCTCTCCCCTCCGTGTGTTTTTCCCACAGATTACGAAATGTGCGTGAAGTAGGGAAAAACTATGTTGGAAGGAATGTATTCCACAGATACCTAAGGCAGGAACAGAGAGTATTGCGTTTTGGGATCCGGAGGGTCCTAATGATTTCAAGAGTGACCCGGCACTGTGGGCACAAGAAAAACGGCAGGAACATGTTGACAACTTGGCAGTAAGGAGGGGTGAAGGAATCTTAATTTTCTTCTGTCAGCACCATCCTTCATGTTTTTAAACCCAGCTGGATGGCCCTGGAATAAAATTTCAAGAGCTAATTTTTACTTTCGCTTCCTGCACTTTTTCTAGGTGATCAGAATTTTTCATTGTTTGTATTGTATTCCCCCCCCCCCCCCCCCCTTTGCTCCACCCCAGGCGTTGGTCTGTTAAAGGGTGTTAGTAAGCAATCCCTATGATAAAGCATTTCACAATTTTGTGACTTAGGGCAGTTTTTCTCACTGCACACATGCCTCCTTTCAATATACACTTTCCTACTCCTTTGTGTGAGTGGTGGTGATCTGGAAGAAACCAGATGCCAGCATTTGGAGGACAGTTTGACCAGTGGAGGGATGTGTTTGGCCCTGGAAGTTGGTGGCTGGAGGCTTGGCGCAATCTTGTTTAGGAATTCTATGATGGAGTCCTTCTGGGCTTGTAAAATCTGATCACCTCACCCTCCCTGAGGTCAATGAGGGAAATCTGCTGCTGAAAATCAAGCTCCCTTCTCCTGCACTGCCTATGTTGTGGTTGTGGTGGTCTCCTCGTGACTCCAAGCTGCAGAATGGCCACTCCTAGGGCATTGTTGAGCTTGCCAAATTGATTTGTATAGCTTGTCTTTATGTATCACGGCCATTGTGTCATTTCCCATGCCTGGGTTTCCGGTGCACAAGAATTTTGACATATTAAAGGCATTTGTGTGCTATTTTCCACCAATGGGTCACACACCAAAAAAGCCATACATTTCACTGCCCTAGTTTTATGTTCGAATTTGTGGGAGAATTCATTCCTTGTATATTTTACTGTATGTGTGCCACTGCCGGTTTTAGCACAGCTATTTACGGATGCAGGAATTAAAAAACTGATGCATTTGGCCACATGCATCAGCTTGTCGATATGGAGCACTGGTAGCGCCGGTTTCACATCAAAACTAGTTGCACAACTGTGGTGCATGCCTCTCTATGTAGCTGGATTTTAATGTTTGCATAGGTATCCCTCTGTTTGTGCAAAAAAACTGAAAAAGCTATTCTGCAATCTAATCTGGAACTTGCCTCTCACTATGAATTTGTCAATACATAACAACTCTATCTCCTTGTCCCCTGCAGAAGAGGTGCATCATTTTACATCTTGTGAGGTGTGTAACAATTCCTTTGACAAAGAACCCAGTTTTGCTGAACAACATTGGTTTCAAAGTTAGGCCATTGTTTTTTTGCTTTGTCTTTTGGGCAAAATGTTTCTCATGAAGTCAAAATAGGAGATATGACTTTGTTTGGGACCACCATCCATCTCAAAATGTCCTAGAGTACCATGTAAGGCACACTATCAAAAGCAGTCTTGAGATCCACAAAGGTAACTGTTGGACCTACCTTTTTTTGAAGGGTCACCCCCTGATTTTTGGTTTATACTGCTGAATTTGTTTTTTTTGCCTCCTTTCCTGCTAACCAGTGATAACGTGCTTGTTTGTGCCTTCTCCCTAAATCATGGCACAATTGGCATATACATGATTGGTACTTTTAATTTACTTGCAAGTCCCTAATAAATGGTACTCTATGTAGGCAGATCCTGTAAATTAAAGACTACTTGTGGACAGCAGCGCTCATTGTGCCACCCACTAAAGCACCTTTTCAAAACAGGTGTCAGGCCTGTCACTACAGCCTGGTTTAAACTGCCATTTCGACCTGGCAAAATATACCCTTTGCCAGGCCTAAAACATCCTTTTTAATACCTATAAGTCATATCTATGTTAGGCCCTGCAGGTTAATAGGGCAGAGGGTGTTGTATTTAAAAAGTAGGACAAGTGTAAATAAGTTTTACAAGTCCTGGCAGTGAAAAACTCCTAACGTTGTGATTTATTGTTGTATGCCCTACCTCTCCTAGTGACTAACACCGGGTTACCTTACTAGATTTAATAAGTGATAACTTGGGATGAGAGCAGAAAGAAATATATTGCTTACACTCAAATTAATTGTAATTTAAAATCCTCTATAATGGTGAAGTTGGATTTTAAGTCACCATTTTGAAAAACGCCAGTTCCTAACCATCTGTGCCTTCTGCCAGTGACTTGGGCCACATGACTGTGAATACCTCTGCTGTTACTGTCTTTTTATTGTTTCCAGACAGTCATACAAAGAGGGCTATACTGCGGAAAGGGTGGGCCATCCTGGCAGGTTGACTGGGTGGAGCTTTACCCAGCCCCACTTACATTTTAAAGGGCTTTGTCTCTTAACCACAAACCCACCAGGAATCTGACACTAGGTCTGCCCTGTCTTTTGTAAGCCCAGACTTCTTGGAGCCATGACAGGCAAAGGGAAGAACATTCCAGAACCAGCTATGTGGGTAGCATAGGGAATCCCCTCACAGTAAAGGCTGGCACCAGGTATAAATATTGGACCTTCAGATTTACTCTTCAATACACTCCTGGACCTGTGCACATTACAGAAGGAGTACTGCCCTGCTTCTACCAGATGACTGCCATACTACTACCAGGATGACTGCCCTGCTGCTTGAGGACTGCCTCGCTCTCAGACAAGGAAGACTGGACCTGCTTCTTTCATGCCAGGTTAACCTGTGTGACTCCAAAAGCTCCTGTCTGAGCCATAGCGACACAACAAGTTAGAGAGCCTTCCTGGCAACTGGCAAGCTAACCTTCTGCACTGGAACTGGCAGGGCCTGCCTAAGTCCTGCTGTCCTCTGCTGCAGTGAGTTCCTGATTCCCAAGAGGTGCCACTAAAGGTCCTGGAGTCTGAGTTACTCCTCAGAAGAAATGTGAAATCCTCAAGTTTTGGGTTCTTCGTGACAGCGAATGGGCTCCTTTGTACTGAGACTCTGCTGCCCACAATGACCGCCAATGTGAAACTCCGGTGAAGACCTGCTCTTTGTGCTCCAGTAACCAACTAACGCCTGGCAATCTGAGATCTGCACTTTGCACTACACCAGCGACAGCCTGTGTTGACTGCCACTGCAAAGCTACAGCAACGACCATCCACATGCCTGACTGGCTTTTCTCGCTACAAAGACCACAGCCTATGCCAACCAATCTGCTCTTCGCCCTATAGTGATGATCATCAACATCGCTTTCCCTGCTTTTTGTGGCTTCCTCTACTGCAAATGTATCTCTTTTTGCCAGACTTTGCAAAAGTACCTTTTTCAGTGAGCTTAATGTAGTCCCTGAATCTGACCCATGCTCGATTGAAGTAAGCCTGAACTTGTGAGTTTTCAGGAGTCTAGAAGGACTAGAGGACATTGAGTGGCAATTTCTGCTTTAGACAATTTATTTACTTCAAGCTTTAACCCCTTCCATGCTGATGACGAGCTGGGCTCGTTATGGCATAGCCTCCTCGAACGCTGATGACGAGCCCAGCTCGTCACGTAAAGTGCGTTTTCGCAAAATCCAGCGTGCGAGCGGAATTCCGCTAGCGCGCATGGTGTTAAAACTGAATATCTCAGGTTCTACTGATTGGATTGTTGTAGGTATGGTATAATTTATTAAACGTGAAGTTTGACTGCTTTGTGCCAAGGTACCAGAGGGTAAAGTACAGGTTAATTTAGTAACTTTTGTGTTTACCTTGACAAGGATTGTGGTTGTTGTCTGACTGAGGCTTGCACCCCCATCAGCCAATAACCCAATTTCTTACTGTAATATATCTCACATAAACATATTTTGATACTAGCAAATAAAATCAAAAAACTCTCAACGACAACTGCTCTAATGTTTTCAGACTCTACATCATTATTGGTTCTCCAGTGTGACCATTTTAGGGTAAAAGCCATCAAACCAATGAAGCTATCAAAGGGTTGGAGTGTCTTCATTTGTTTAGGTCGCAGTTACAGATAGCTGTAATATCTACATAAATTATGCCCCCCCCCCTTGGTCATAACTAAATAAGTTTGCTTTCTACCTCATTTGTCCCCACTTGTTCCTTTGCCTCGCCCCAATGCACTCTGTTTTTGCTCCCCGCTGTCCAACCTCTTCCACGAAGCTTCCTGTCACTCACTCTATTTTAAATCTTCAAAGTGGTACTGGTCCACCTCCTTCCTTCCAGCATCTGCTCTGGTCCTTACTTCTTTTTCACTTTATTTACTTTTATTACGTCCTATAAAATAACCATCTGTCATGTTAAAACAGTAAATTAAAAATATGAAAGTGGCTGCCATGCATCACCACACAAGTGTACCCTTGTGATGAAGTATATGTGCATTCAGAGCCATTTTCACATTGTTTTTTTAACAGAAGACCCATTGTAAGAGTGCCAACCATGCATGCATATGTAGCATGCCTCATGTTTGCATGTATCTGTAACAGCGATAAAAAAAGGTATTGGTAAAATCAATAGTGTAGCCTTTTAGAGTAGATACCTGTTGGTTTTGGAAGTTCTTGTTTATAGATAAGGATAATCTCAGCTCCTAACACTTATGAACGTGTGTGTTCTAATTCTAGTGTTTCGTGTGTTGTGATTCTTTAAAGGTGCTCCAGGAGTGGCATTAAAAGTTGTTATGCATAATGGTAGACTTCCATCTTGTAATGCAATTTTACAGGCTGATATGTATTTTATCATATGTTGGGGCATTGCTTGTCTTCTATCACAAAATAGCATTTTCAGACTAGGGGATTTTCAGAGATGCCAGTCTATGGAACTAATTTACCTTCTTCCAGAATTGAGGATTTGGCCCATTTACAGAAAGAACAAATATAAGTGCCACCAGACCTCGGGGATAGTTAAATTTGGTATATGTGACAGTTCTTACTTCCATAAGTAACAACCTTCCGAACTGAACTATAATCCTTTTCACTGGCAAAAGTTAGCAGATTGCCCCAATGGAATTCTTTCCACTTGTTTTTTAGGTTTGGCATGTGAAAACATTTGTACAACTCATTGCGAATATATTGGGGCGAACACAAAAGCATGTATGTGGTGGGAAGTAGTACTACAGGAGTCATTTGTTTACATAATCTAACATTCCATTGGGAGTTGGCCAAGAAACTTTGAACTCCGCATTATTAAAGGTTCAGAGCAGACTCAGTCTTTTCTATTTAAACTAATGCATGTGAGTGCTAGAAGACAACTATTGCATATACTTTAAAATGGCTTTGTGAATACACCCCAATGCATTTCAGACATACTCTAAAAATCTTTGGTTCAGGCTCCTTTAGCATTGGCCTCTTTGCCTCAAGAACCTTTAGCCAATGGTTCGATACATTGTTAATTACATATTACATAAGACCACAGGGTAATTTTAGTGCCACCTGCTTTCCTTTGGCTGTTCGGCCGTATCCTTGGACTGCACAAGGGACCACATTACATCTGAAGATAACAATCTAATGACACATTTAAATCTTTATCTCATGGGTGCATTGTGTACACAAAGTAATCCATCTTTGTAATTGCTTTTCACTGCTGCAGACATTTTTATTGTTTGTGTCTACATTTTCTTGCCAGCATCAGACCTTTTGCCTTGAATGCTTGTTCTTAGAGTAGGTTATTTGTGTGTGTCTTTTACAGCCAGACATCACATTCAACATTTTTCTGGTGCAATTCTTATTTAGCACTGTTTGAAGCTCAAGCTTCGTGGTCCTACACACATTGTGAAACCACTAATGAAAATACAGATGCTTTTTTCCTCTGCTGGAATTAGATTTTTTAAAAAGGGGACGATGCACAAGCATTTGTAAAATTACTACCCTCAATTATCTCACAATGTCTTAAGAATTATTGTGAAAAGTCCAATTTTGTTTTTGTCCCTGCTTCAAGAGCACTAAACTTGAAGATTCAATCGGCAATGTGCTCTGCCCGGGTGTTTCTCCAAAATATCTACATTCTTTTGTGACCTAAAAAAAGGTTCTCCACTCAGTTTTGGCTCCCCTCGACTGGCGTCTGTTACTCACTACTGCAAAGCCTCAAGCCTACCTCCGTCTAGTGGGATGGCTATCAAATCTGAGTTAGCCACTTTGAGCAAAATATAATTCGGACGACAGTGTATCATGAGCAGCAATTTACTCTCTTCATTAAATTGGGCAATACAGACGCAAATCACTCAAAACATCCATATCTCTCAAGACCATTTCAATATGTAAAATTGAGTAAACCTATCACTGGGTGGTAGGGACTGAATATAAAACAGTGTCTGAACTTGTAGATTGCATAGAGGTTGTTGGCTTTTCAGAAATTGGTTAATGAACGAACTCATAGAGTTCAAGATGTGTTTGATGTAATATTTATGCACAACATCTAGAAAGCAAATATTAGCATACCACCACAATTGAGGGCCATGAGAACAATACACCGCCCAAGTCCAGGCAAGGACAGCTCAGGAAAGGAGAAATCTTACATCCAAAGATTTATTTAGTGGTATACTCAAACTAAATCTATGACAAAAATAGAGAATATTCTAGAAATTCTCTATCAAAGCATTATCAGCCTGATTCATGAAGCCGAAATCGGCTCGCAAAGGGCCAGATTCTGAGAATCTGGCCCTTTGCGAGCGCTATTTTTGCATTTGGGATTCATCATCCCAAATGCAAAAATCGGTAATAGCGATTTCGCTATTTTGCGAGGAATTACATTTAAGGAATCTCTATTTGAGATTCCTTAAATGCAATTCATCATCCATTTAAAAATTGCGAATTCGCAATTTCGGCCCGCTATTTACCGCGAGGTCAAACCTCGTGGTAAATAGCGAAAACTTAGAAAAATGCTTTTAAAAGCATTTTTCTAAGTTGCATGTTGCACACACACATGTCCTTTGGACATGTGTGTGCGCAACACCTGTTTCAATTTGCATTTAAGGGGTGCTACAGGGTGTCCTTTGGACACCCCTGGCACCCTTTAAATCGCTATCTTATTTGCGATTAGCTAATTGCTAATCGCAAATAAGGAATACTCCCCATTCATTCCTATGGGCCTTTTGGCCCATAGGAATGAATGGGGAAATTTTCCTTATTTGCGATTAGCAATTTGCTAATCGCAAATAAGGAATGTGTAGGAATCGCAATTCTTTTTTGCGATTCCTACATGAATCCTGTTTTGCGAGTCTGTAATAGCGATTCCTTATGAATCGCTATTATAGACTCGGAAAAACGGGTCTTTGATGAATCAGGCTGTTAATTTACACTCAATCAACGTGCACTCCAGAAAAGAATGAGGGCCTCATTGACAAGGCCCATGCATCACTGGAGCGTCACTCATTGCGATGCTCCAGTGGCGCTGTGTCCTATTTGCAAGGCAGTGCTAAGCTACTTAGCATGGTTTAACGCAGCCTTGTATATATCGTTCCCTTTGATGCATTTTCTGCGATAAAGCGGCATGCAATGGGTGTTGCTGTGGGCGTTCCCAGAAACACTCTGTGTAAACAATACCTAGACGATAAAAGTCTGACATGCAGTAATCATAATACAATTGTTGCAAAAATAGACACAAAATACAGTTCCTTGAAATTGACAGCTCCATTCCGGGCTATCACAGTGTCATGAACAACACATCCAACAGTTCAGGCCAATCATGGCATAGCAGGCCTGCTATGGTATAGGGAATCCCTGCAAACAGTACCTTGGAAATGCCAGGCATCGTGAACTTTGTGATGAGCTCTGAAGAGGCAGAAGTTGGCAGATGTTTTCCTAGAGGTCAGTGTAGGAGTCATCGGGCCCTTGAAGCACACGCTTTGTAGATTGAACTCCATGAGGTTGAAGTCAGGAGCACCGGCATTGGCAAGCGTTGAAGCTGCAGGGCAAAGTGAAGCGCTGCGGCGTGCAGTACCCTCTGGGCGAGGTAAAGCCAGCTGTGATGGAATCCAGCGGGGTTGGTGAGACCAGGGCTGCGATATGAAGTGCTCATTGTGGTGCAGGCAGGTCATGGTGAAAGCAGTGGCGTAGTTGCTGAAGCACTGTTGTCAGTAGACGATCTGAAGCCAATGGTGCCGTTGTCGGTGAGCCAAGGCTGCGGTGTGGGACAGGGCAGTTCATCGAGAAACTTATGACTGGTGCCCCCAGGGTACAGTGCAGACAGCAGCACCAATGTCAGCATGAAGCAGCATCATCTGGGGTGCCATGGCGGTGATGGGAGGCTGTGCGAAGTGCGGTGTCTTCAAGTCACAGTGTAAGCAGCGGATCAGTGGGGGTGTCGTTATCGGCAAAATCAGGACTCAGAGGATGCTGAAGCCTTTGTTGTGCCTTACACTTCAAACAGGAGGTAAGCTGTACTTCAAGCCCTTGAAGAAACTTTAACAGCAAGATTCAAGAAAGCTCAGTCCAGTCCTTCCACTGCCCTGGAAATAAGCAGCAACTGCAGGCTAACCCAACAAATCAACAGCAGCAAAGGGGCATTACTCTTCCTGGCAGCATTTCCAGCTTTTCTTCTTGGCAGGGTCCTTTATCCAAAGTGTTCTAAAGTTCTGGACACCACTATTCCATTTTAGGCAGCACGTCTCTCCTGCTCAGTAGAAACCAGTTCTGTTCTGTTCTCTCTAGTCCAGTTTCACTACAGGAGGTGGAGATAGCATTGTGCAGAGCAGACACAGTCTGGCTGATGACGGCTGATTAGCCGGAAACCGGTCCCAGGATGCGTGTTTCCGGTCCAGGGAAGACATGGCTTGGCAGTTCGGGCTGGACTGTTCCCATGAGACATAGGGTCACACTGATTGGCATATGGCCATGTCTGAACTGGGGTGGCGGAGTGAGCTAAAGAATGATGATGGATTAAACCCAGATCATTTGACTTGGGGTTAGTGCTTGCAATGTTCAACACTCCGTCCAGCATCCCCTTTTTTCTACCACTTTCTAAAAGTGGCATTTTCAAACGCACAATTTAAAAACCAACTTTACTAAAAGATGTGCTATTACATTCTGAGCTCAGGGAGCCTAAACTCCATTTCTCTATCTTTTCCCAATTGAAAGTTACACTTCTAAAATGTTACAAGGCAGCTCCAATGATCACCTATTGGAAAGACAGCCTGTTATAAGTGAAAAATGAAATTGACCCTATTTCACTATCAGGACATGTAAAACACAAAACTGCATGTCCGACATTTCACATACACTGTACCCTGCCCCTTGGGGTACCTTGGCCTTCCTTAGGGGTGCCTTACATGTAGTAAGGGGGAATGCTAGTGCCTGGCAAACCGCAAGCAGACACTGCAGTGGCAGGTTTGAGACACCTTTGAAAGAATACTTGTGTGGGTGGCACAACCAGTGCTGCTGGCCTACTAGTAGTATTTGATTTCAGGCCGTAGGCACAGAGCACTTTACTAGAGACTTACCAGTAAATCAAAGAAACCAATCATGGCAAACCAATCATAACACAATTTACAGTAGGATCACATTCACTTTTGCACTGAATACTAGTGAAAATGTGCACAGAGACACTAAACCAGCAAAAGCAAGTTCAGAATATCAAAAACAAGAGGTAAGAAAGCAAAAAGACAAGGGAAACATGCCAAAAGATGCCAGATCTAACATGGATATTTGTGGCTTGTGCTGTGCCCTCGCAACCCTATCCTCAATAAAGAATGTTGGCAATTGACCTACCTGTTCGTGGGCCTTTCCTCAGCAAGCACCTTGTGTGGCAGAATGTGAGCGGCTTGCCTGAGCCTCGGATGAGGCCCCATTGCTGTTTTCAGCTTTCTGGCAGAGACGTCAACCGGCGGAGCTGCGTGATGGGACAGCAGCCGTTTTTTTAGGAAGTTAAAGCAGTTGCGGCGAGGCAGAGCCCTTTGCCGCCATCCACTTGGATTTTAATTTAACATGGGAAGCTAAGGCACAAGTAACTCACTGAAGGAAAACTCAACACTACAAGTACCAATAGGCCACAGTGGTGGCCACGCCCACAGAGGCGGGGTCTATGTGATTCAAAGGTGGTGCTGAAAAACTCTTTGTGCCTTCTTTTCAAGCCCAGAACCCCAGATGAAGTGTTGGTATACACGAAACGTGTTGGGCTGGACTGGAAATTTGTGGCCTGTGCTGTGTCCTCGCAACGCTATCCTCACTAAAGAATGTTGGCAAATGACCTACCTGTTCGTGGGACTTTCCTCAGCAGGCACCTTGTGTGGCAGAATACATATATATATATATATATATTCACTGAAAAAAACATAAGTTTCACACACATTATAGTTAGGAATTAGCATTTAAAAACCCTTGCAAATTTATTGAAAAAACCATAGGTTTCACACATGTTATAGTTAGCTGGATATTTCACTCATACAAAACCTTTGAAATTCCCCCGTTATAGTTAGTTCAGCTACCTATAACTCGCGCGCCTGCAATGCACTGCTGATGACGTCACATATTACATCACTCATGACTTGGTCAGTGACATCACTCATGACATCACTCATGACATCACTGATGACATCTCAAATGACATCACTGATGATATCACTGATGACATCATCTTTGTGAAAGAGTGGCTGACCTCCGCTCAGCGTAATATAACCGTTGATACACACATTCAAAAATAGAAACTAAAATTCTCAAAAAATGGAGATACCAATACCAGTTACAACAACCTATTAAGTATTCCACCATCTGGGTGATTACCTTTTTAAAAGGAAGGGGGGCATGTAGCCTTCCATGGCCCGAGAAACCCATCGTCCTGGGCTGGCTCAAATGCTGTGTGCTTGGATACCCTCTCCTGGGACATATCAATTCCCTGCCCAGCCCAGCGCAGGCAGGGAAACCTGTATTTGCTCCCGCTTGGTGGGAGCATTTTGAATCTCCCACCATGTGGAAACAAACACAAAGTCTGCTCCTAGTGGGTGGGTGCTTTTAAAATGCTGAGAGCAGATGTTTGATCAAATGTCTTTGTCCACACAGATACAGACAAAGAAACAGATTAAAAGGTTGCTACTGGCTGGACTGAGCAGCATAAATGCTGCTCCTTGCAAGGGGGAACAATACCAGGTCCCATAGCATGTGGGGAGCTGGATGGGCCTCTGGATTCTTTTTTCCAAATCCAGAACTGGTAAACAGGTACCATAAGCAGGATCCACTTAATGATCTCTTGGCTACCCTGTCCCCGTTTAAGTGCTCAGCATTGCTACCTTGACCAAAGTGGTTTGGCACACCATCACTGACAGTGTGTGTGCTCCAACCTAAAGGGTGTTGGGGGGTAAGTGCAGTGGTGCAGCGAGGTGCAATGAGACGCACAGTGGTAGTACAGGGTCATAGCTAGTTCTTTCACTGATAGTGCTGTTCAGGGCAGTACCTTTTGAATTTGCAAGGTGGAAGTAGGGGCATCGGTTGAATAAGGAGGGAGGAGGTAAGTGTGACTTGCTTTTCTTTCTGAAGCACCAAATTAATTTTTAATTGAGATCTAGAGTTTCTGGGGTCATTGCTCAGGTACAGGAGAGGCTACCTGCCCCTTATTCTGAATCACTGTGCTGCTAGTGTTTTCCAAATCCAAGGAGACCATCAGAGTTCATATTGTCTTTTTTTTCTCTGCCTCTATTTTACCAAGGAGCTGTGAGGTTTTGAGACCAGTGACGTTTTATGCTTGGAGATCTTTCTGCATTAGCAGGATATTGGTAATCCTTTTTTACCTCCTGTTTGACCTGAATGGTCTCTTTAACTCAACATTTATCAGGATAAATCTTACTATTTATTACATCATTATATCAATTGTTAATCTATAGAAATGTTCAATTAACTTTAAATTCTAATACAGGCCTAACATTTTCCTGACAATCACAAAGTATTCGTGGAGAAGTGGCAGGTGTGCTTGTGACCTGGTAGATGGTGGGACATCATCCTGCAAACCTTTAGCCAGTTGTTCTTCACCCTGTTCCCCCCCTGTCTTGTAAGTCCATGTAGCCACAATGGTGGTCTAAAGTGTACTTTGAACTGGGCTTTTTATTGCATGGTTGGGTGGTTTGGGTGTGTTTTGCCAGTTTGCAAGTCTTTCACTGTTTCCATACATCAAGGGGTTCAGAATGGGGGACAAGGGGGAGAGCGATCACCGCCCACAAGAACTTCAGTTAAGAACTTCAGCATGTAGCTCTATTACGCAAGCCCAATCCATGGGGTTCATATATACCTCCAATTTAAGACAGATCAAATGCACAGTAAATAACATTGATCCTCAGGCGGAAGCTGCAATCAAACTTTTTAATTCTCTTGGGACAGGTTCAAGGGGTCAAATAGCCCAATGGAGACAATTTACAGCTACATTACTAGATCGTGTTGCTGCTATTCCAACCAAAAAAAACAACTCTCAGGCCATGTATCAGAAATACAGAATTCCGAAAGGCTAAAGAGACCGACTTAAGTCCCTCAAAAAAGCATTAAATTGTACAATGCGCAGACTTTGAAGATTCCCGGGAGATGCTAACGCTCGCTGACTCTTGAGGGACCAAAGGATATCACTTAAAAAAATGAAATGGGATATCACTAAAGACAAAGAAAATGCAACTTGGGCAAAGCTGTTACATGATCTAAACCATAACGACAGCGCCTGTTTTTGGAAAACTGTGAACGGGATAATCCATCCACACCATGAAGGCATATCATCACACATCTCAGAAGAAAGCTGGGTGGAATTCCTAACCATTCATTTCAATAACCAAAGGGGAGATGTCGAAACAGAAGATCTGAATCAGTGGCTAATAGAAGGACACTCCGGAGTGAGCGACACAGAGACCCGGGAGACGAACTTGTCAATGACAGAATTCACAGCACCTTGCGCTGCTGGCATCCCATTGCTCCCTTTAATAAAAAAGCAGATTGCAAAGGGAAGGAGAGAAGGGGCGCCAGGACCAAACGGCATTCCTCCTGCACTGATCAAAGCCAAGTCGTCGGAATGGGCTGGTATCCTGCAACCTCTTTTTTCAGAAGTCAGGCTCCTGAACAGATTACCGGAATCATGGAAGGGTTCAACAATCGTGCCAATTTACAAAAATAGAGACAAGGCAGAGGCAAGCAACTATCGGCTAGTAGCCTTGATAGATAACAAAGCAAAATACTTTGCAGGCACAATTTTAGAGGAACTTGCAACTTTGGCAGAGGCAAACAAAATAATACCACTAAATGAGGACTGGTTTTCGTAAAATGGCGGACTATTGATAGACGCAGCAAAAAAATCAAACCTTCTCTTACACTTATGCTTCATCGACTTCAGTGCAGCATTTGATAATGTGGAGAGGGGCAGACTGTGGGGGATGCTGGCATGCTGGGGAATTCCGCAGTCCATCTTAAACACCCTGAGTCTTCTCCATACAGACACCTGGGTGCAGGTGAAATTAAGGGGCGGAGCTCACCTCTCCTCTAAAGTCACCACAACCAAAGGATTGAAACAGGGTTGTGTGCTTGCTCCCACCCTGTTCAATTTTATTCATGGCCGTCCTCCCAAAGGCACTCAATGCCTACAATTCACATTCCCTGAAGCTGGGTTGAAAAACACTGATAAATCTTATGTATGCAGACGTAGTTCTGCTCAGCCACAATTATGTAGGTCTCAAACACCTACTAACGGAAATGCAGAACTATGCTACAGAAAGCAACTTAAAAATTAATCTCAGTAAGATTCGGTCAATGACAATAAACAACAAAAGAAATCGGCTGTGGAATTGGTTTTGAATGGTAATCAACTTGAATCATCACAGGACTATAAATATCTAGGAGTCATTATTGACAAGGAAGGAACCTTCAAACGCCAAAAAGTGGAAATAAGAAGGAGAGGGTTGGCAATAGCACTTTCGGTAAAAAATCTTGCTAACAAACTGAAAGGGCCGACACTGAGCCCGCGGCTGAAGGTAGTTCAGGCCAAACTACTCCCGATGATCACCTATGGCAGTGAAGCACTATGGGGAGGGATGCCAAGACACTTGATAGTACGCTGGTCAAAGCCTATAGACTCATGTTTTGCCTCCCGCCTTATACCTCACTGGCACAAATAAGGTTGGAGTTTGGCCTCCTACATCAATCCCTGACCAGGCACGGGTCTTATGTAATCTACTGGCACAAAATTAGAAATGGCACTTCAAATAGGGTAGGGAGGACGGTGGCAGTGTCTCTCCCGATCCGTTTTGCCGTACGACAGCTTGTAGTGTATTCCCCGCTTTGTCACTAAATTTTTAACTTTGAACTGTGTTTCTTATGCAGCAGAATTTTTAAACATTGAATTGTGCCTTATTGGGAATTTTTAAAGGGAGGCCTTGGCACTTACTCGTCAAGGAAGCCTGGGCTCAGTGTCTGCTCCTGCCCGCCCCGGTCCGACGCGGTAGCCAGAACCGTTGCACGGAGGTTGGGACAGGAAGAGCCAGGTACTCCCTCATTGTCACTGGAGCGGTTAGCGCTTTAGTTGGAGGCAGAAGGGATATTTAGGCAGAGTGCATTTACGGCCACTCTGCGGTAGGGAGGACGGTGGCAGTGTCTCTCCCTATCTGTTTTGCGGTACGACAGCTTGTAGTAGTATTCCCCGCTTTATCACTGAATTTTTAACATTGAACTGTGTGTCTTATTCAACAGAATTTTTAAACATTGAATTGTGCCTTATTGGGAATTTTTAAAGGGGGGCCTTGGCACTTACTCGTCAAGGAAGCCTGGGCTCAGTGTTTGCTCCTGCCCGCCCCGGTCCAACGCGGTAGCCAGTACCGTTGCGCGGAGGGCGGGACAGGGAGAGCCAGGTACTTCCGCATTGTCACTGGAGCGTTTAGCGCTCTAGTTGGAGGCAGAGAAGGGCTATTTAGCCCTCATGCATCTGCGGACGCGCAGAGGATGCGCGCAGCGGGAGCACCGTCAACGTGCCAAAGACATGCCAAAGACAAGCCCGTCTGCCCCCGTCCGCGGCCAGCCTGGGCCTGGGGCCAAAAACCCTGGTTGTTGGTCTATAAAATGAAATTCAGATAGGCGTATAGGATATACAAGACAGAATGTATTAAGTTTCCAGATAGCGCCATCTCCAGGCTGTGCACTAGAAACCTGGCCATGTTTGGAAGGGACGTTTTCCTGTCGGCACTGTCAGTTTCAGGTTCCTCCCTTCCATATAGACCATACCAAGTCGCCCCTTATTGATACTGCACCTAAACTGGCTAATTAGTAAGTGCTACCTCGTTGGGTACATGTATAGTGCTTTTCCTGCACTACAGCTGCATAGGGCCAGAAGAGTTGCCTCCAGTGACCATGTGTGTGTAACTTTGCCATAGTGCTGAAGGGCGCCGGGGTCCCTCGAGTGAGCTGTCTATCATAGTGGCTAAAGGGCAGGAAGACGGTGCCGACCGCTAGTGTGTGTGGGGGGGCAAACGGGCCGTGCTTCTATGCGAGTTCACATATATGTGTATATAAAAGGACAGGCACCGATCAGAGTAGCAGATGAGGAGAAAGAAGCTCGTGGTCACAGGAAGTGCCCAGCCTGGACAAAACGCACATAATTTGGGGGTCTGATCAACTTTTCCATTGCACCGAAGGGTGCCGGGGTCCCTTGAGTGAGCTGCCATCATAGTGGCTAAAGGGCGGGAAGACGGAGCACAACGCTAGTGTGTGTGGGGGGACAAACAGGGGGGGCTTCTATGCGAGTTCACATGCCTCTTGTGTGTATAAAAGGACAGGCACCGATCAGAGCAGCAGATGGGGAGAAAGAAGTTTGTGGTCACAGGAACTGCACAGGGATAGAGCTCGTGAAAGTCAAGGATGCAAAGGCCTCCATCAATCATCATAGCTAAGTTTTGAAGGTAGATATGGGGAGAACACACACCTGCTCAGCCTCGACAAAACGCACATTTTTTTGGGCTGATTAAGGAGTTACTGAATTTGACCTTCAACTCAGGCACCTGCTTTATCTATATCTGTAAGTGCTTCCTGCAGGAGCCTTGTTGTCTACTTGTAACTATTCTCTCACCCTGCTTTAAGGGTCAGAGCAGGGTCAGAGAATAGTTGCAAGTGGACAAGAAGACGCTGCTCAGGAAGCACTTACAGGGTTACAACAGGTGCCCAAGTTGAAGTTAATTTCTTTGTAACCATTTTGTAAATGGTTACAAAGAAATCAGCTTCAACTTGGGCACCTGCTGTACCCCTGTAAGTGCTTCCTGAACAAAATTCATCCCGCTCGCGGATTCGCGGATGTTGCAGCGATTTCGCGTGATTCGCGAAATCACAGAAAATCTGCAAATTCCGCGAGCGGAACAAATTTTCCACCCATACTTAGATCTCTTTACCTCTCCCTTGTTTACTGTATATGAGCTCTGAATAAAATTAACCCATCTATGTTCCGCTATAGCTAAGGATAATGATATTTATCATGCTCCACAACTCTCCACGCCTAATGCACAAAAGGCCCTACTCTGGACTTTTACTGCTACTTCTCTAAGTTTAATCCAGAGCCTATTACATTCCTCTCTCTTCGTACGGGCCTTCAATGAACTCCTTCTTTTTAGCGACATCAGTATGATATACCAGTTTCAGGGTAATAGTCCAGATATTTTTCCTTAACTAGGGTATTTATTCCCCTGTTTAACACGAGAAGAGGGCATGGTGGATAACCTAAGGCATGTCCGCAAGGTTCTTTCGATTAAAAGCTTTTACTAACTGCTTCATAAAGGTCTTAAACCATTCTTTTTAATTTTCTGTCTAGCCATCAAGTTTATCATGGGTAACTTCTAGATTGACTCATAGGGATCTAATCACCTTATGGTCCAAGTATGTTCTCCCTGTCTACTTGGCAAACGTGGAAGAGGCTCTATCAAACTTCCAAGAGCTAATAGGAGTCATTTTAAAAATCAAGGAAATAATTAACAGGCTATGATCACTAAGTAGGGCTTAGCGGATAGTACTTTCCCTCTCTTATTAGTTCTGATGTTTGGAGAAAAAAAAACCTCAAGGGATCAACAACTCTTTCTCTTTTTCTACCTTACGCAATTGTTCTGGAGCAAAATTAGATATTTGTATTCAGGTCCCCTACCAGAATTACACATGGATGATAATCCTTATCTAAGGCTTTTTTGATATAGGAAAAGACCATGCATAGAAGCATATCATAGGTGGCCTCAGGGGGGGGGTGAGTTAAACAAGGTTACTGCCACTATTACATAGGTCTTTTGTGACACTTATACCTCCACTTAATTCTATTAGACAGCAGAGCTGCTACCCCCTCCTTCACGTGGGCCCTCGTTGATGGTGTTGCTTTACAATCTAAAGTGATGTAATCTTCACACAAGACCGTCCCCGCATACCACGTCCCCTGGAGACAAATCACATCTGCTTTTAATGACCTCAATTAATGCAGCTTTTTACTGCTATTCATTACTCCTGCTGCATTCCAGGAGATATTCTTTAGCTTATTGCTAATTTAGAGGTCGCAAAAGGTGGCTACTCTGGGAGACACTAGATAGTGCATTGGGCAACCAGTTCCATCAGAGGGACTCACCTTTAAGGATTACTTGGACAGGGAGGACGGGAGATTCCCTAATTGATACCTGTCTGCCATGCCCGCCAAAGTGGATTTTGATCACCCTGTAATCAGTTGAGGGCCCCTTGCTAGGAGACAGAATCACAGGAGATAACTGCCAATCACTCTCAACTCCCCTTCTAAAATTGGAAAGGTATCAGTCCCCCTACATTGCATATATTCAGAGGATTTTGAAATCATACTTGCCATGATTTTAGAATGAAAGGTTGCCCTTGAATTAAAGCCAAACACTGAATGCAGTAAAAAAAAAACTGATGTGACTACCTTGGATTAACTTCAATTACTCAATCTCGAAAAGACACTTAAGCAATGAGCACCTATTTAAAATTCAATCTAAATCTTCACGCCGCAGTTCAAAAATGGAGCAGCCATTGGATTCAGCGAAGATGGTATAGCGGGAGGATGAGCCGTATGATCAACCATTGTTACTGCCACGACCTTTCAGCCAGTGCATTAGCTGGGCCACAGTCAGAGACCATAGCTTGTTAAATTGATTGAACAATTGACGTTGCACCCTCTGCGCTTTGGGATGCATCAAAGCTAAAACGTAACCTTATTTGAAATCTGCAGTGAGATTATTACTTCCTTTTACGTTTTTCCTTCCTCTCCACAACTGTTGCCTGATATGTAGTTGGACTGTGATTTAAAGATTGGGAATATGTCCTGTTCAACACCCTGGGATTTACCATTCAGCTCTTCATATTCTGGAGTAGTATTAAAGATACCATTTTTTAGAATCAACTGGGCTGTTCGTATGAGGGGCTTTCTTTGTAAAATTCTTACATTGTGGTTTTCCTGCCTGGGATCCAAAGTCAATTTGATGACAGATATAATTCTGCTGAATCGTTCTGTCAGGCATCGAGACCCCTTCCATTTCCATAGCTCTTAGAGGCCTGTGTCCATGTCCGTCTTGCTGCTTACCAGTTCCTTCAATATAGCCGTCACAGAGTCAAAAATACTATCTGATTCACCAAGGAATTTTTTTAACAACTGTAAAATTGAGAATAAATGCCTTTCTAAACAAAGTGGGGAGGTTGACACCTTTATCTCTTGGTCTTGTTGATGGCAAGCTGGTATACTGCTTACATCAAGGTCAGGAGTTAAAGACAGGCAAGATATAAGAGAGGGGTGATTTGATGGAGAACTGCTGTAGAGTCACAGTCCCAGGGGTGCGATTACGGGGGCGTCCCAACAGACCGCAGATTCTCACTCTTGTCTTGCATAAATCTAGATCCAGGTCTGGTGGAGTGTAATCTTCATCCTGTACTTTTTAAGCAATTTTTTGGAGAGAGTCCTCTCAGGGGTTGCAAGGAGGTTGACCCCCACTCCAGAGACTGGTAAAGGGGGCTCTGAAGCAGGATGGGGGGTCAAACATAATGGGGTGGAATAGTGCGGGCCCCAAGAATCTCTAAGGCATCCTTCTGTGGGTAGACCACACAATGCCTTGAGCTCCTCTTCGCCCTCTCAAACGACAGCAAGGGTAGTCATTCCCCCTTGGAGCCAGTCCTGCCAGAGCCCTTGGGCTGCACATTCTCATTTGGCCCCCCACTTGGGTCAGTAATCAAATTTGACTCCTCCAGAGATGGCTTCTCCTTTTACCAGAGGATGAATTTCTTGCTTTTTCCTTTCAACATTGTAGCAGAGGCATCTTTGTTCCAAGGTGGATTTGATTTCGTTCTGGCACAATCCCTACCCAGGAGCAGACACCCAGATTCCAACTTTTTTGCAGACATTGTTCTCCTTGCAGGCTTCAAGTAGTCTCAACCTCTCTCTTATTGGCACTTTCCAAGGCTTTGGTACAGGACCTGCAGAGACATCTCAGGGTAGCAGCCAGATTATTACAACAAATGGATAGAGAGTAGCAATAGGTGGCTGATACTAGGTGAATATAAACCAATGACTTGAGGGTAGCATTTTTAGCACAGATAGTAGCAGGGCAGCAGGCTGTATCACTCCCTAGAGTGGCCGCTTCAGCTACACACCACTATCTCCCCTCTGGCAGCGATAGCCCTACTGGCTGCGACACCGGGCCACTTGCACAAATTATTCACCTGACTTTGTGCCTCCCTTCAGGTTCCAGCCACTTTCTTCTGATCAGCAGCCCCCTCCATAATCTGTAATCCATGGTCTGACACTCTGCAGGTTTTGCAGGAATGTGAGACTCAAAGATATTGCCCCAGTATAGAAAAAATATGCCAGAGTAACATGTGAGAAGCTTTACTTCTAATGATGAACCCTCCATCTTTAATGTTTGTTACAGGCTGCCCAAAACTCATAGCACACGCTGAATTGATTATACAATTTAAATCAAACAGTCAAGCGTATATGGAGCCAAGTAATGTGCCCGTGCTCGGGAATTCTTTCTTTTCTTTATTCTTCTTTCATCTCTTGTTGATCTCTTTTCTTGTTTCTGTAGCCAACACGTGTTTCGTCTTATAGGACGAACCCCAAGACTTCTTCATAGCTGTAATCTGGTTATCTATGAATTCCCATTCCTTATGACCAATAACGCTTGAAGAGTGACGAGTAGTTATCCGAACAATATTTAGTATTTTATAGGATAACATTTTTATTTGTATTGCATGTCTGAGCGCACATTGACATTAAGCTTTGTTATTTTATTAAAGGTTTTGAGTATCTTTAAAATGTATCTTGTGAGTTTATGGAATTAAGGGCCATATGAATCAAGCCTTTTCCCATTTGCAAACGGGCAGATTCACAGAATTTTGCCGTTTGCGAATTGAAAAAAGCCTTTTGGGATGTATCATCCCAAAAGGCCATTGCAAAATAGAGAATTGCTAAATTTGTGACTCTATTTTTCCCCAGGTGGAATTGGAACTCCCAGGTGGAAGTGGAACTTGCCTTAATGGCAAGTAAAGGGGGAAAGGCGCCAGGCCCCGATGGGGTTCCAGTAGATCTTTTTAAGTACAATATGGATCTCTGGATGTCAATATTGGTTCGGGTATTGGAAGCCTCATGTTCAATCGGGCTTGTTGAATCGTGGTCGGACTCAATCCTGGTCCCGATATTTAAAAAGGTCGATCGTTTAAGCCCATTGGGCTATCGTTCCATATCATTATTAGACACTTTGGGCAAAGTAGCAGGATGCATCATTCTTACAACAATGGGCTGACGATAACAAAATATTGTCAGACCTTCAAATCGGGTTCAGGGAGGGTCCGGGTACCACGGAGCAAGCCCTCAACTTGACCCTTCTAATGGGTAAATATGTGAACTCAAAGGGAGGGAATTGGTATATAGCTTACGTAGATTTAACATCAGCCTTCGACGGCGTATGCCACTCAAAACTGTGGAGATGGGAATTGAGCCTTCCTTGGTTCATTTTTTACGTGAACTATATTCAAACGTCATGGCAGGGGTCAGGTTTGGATTAGGAGGGGACCTGACAGCGCCAATCAGAGTGGAGAAGGGTGTAAGGCAGGGCTTTGTCCTGGCACCCTTCCTCTTCACACTCTACACTAATGGCCTGGAACGAGCCATGTTGGAAGGGTGCCAGGACCTGCCCTTGCTGCATGGATGCCCGATACCCGCTCTATTATACGCGGACGATTCCGTAATAATTGCACGCACCCCCCTGGAGCTCCAACGCGCACTCAACAGATATATCAGTTATATAACTAATTTAGATTTACGAATCAACATTAAAAAAAACATTCATAATGAATTCAGGGCCTAGAAATAAGAAAAGGAGAGACATCTATATTGAAAACACGAAGGTTGAGAATGCCAACACCTACCCCTATCTGGGAATACTAATAGAGGACAAATGTACTTGGAGGAAAGCAATTGAGGCTAGAAAGTTGCTATTCATAAGGGCCACCTCTGCATTAGTTAGTTTTGCACAAAGAGTGGGAAAAAGATCCCCGGGCAGAGATGATCAAATCTATCAGGCCAAATGCATCAGCACCCTAATATATGGAGCTGGGGTGTGGGGTTATGGACAGTTGGAAGCTCTCCAAAAAGTGGAGAACAGTTTTTTGAGGATTCTCCTCGCGGTTCCACGGGGTACATTGACCTTTAGCTGTCACTTAGAATTAGTTTTATCATATATCACCGATATTGTAAAATTGCAACCGATTCTATTATGGCATTGTCTTTGGTCTTCTCACTGGAAAACTCACATAAGATTGGTTGGCTTTCGTACATTAAAAAGTTTTTGTATGACGTGGGCTTAGAAAGATTTTATCATAACCCCCGCATTGCAGAGATACTGAGAAAAGGGCTGAAAAAGTTATGTTTGTCTCATTTGGAAGAAATGCGCCTGGTTAGCGAGCCAAAAAAAAGCTCAGTCCAACACCAAATATTGATGCAAACCACCTTGTCTATTCAGCCGTATTTAACTTGCGATTTGAGTGGCTTTGAAAGATACTCGTTGACCCGTTTCAGGATGAATATTTTCCATTGCCTGGTAACTTTTCCCAGAATTAACAATTGGTCGCAACTCTTAACAACATGCCCTTGTGATGAAGTATCGATTCAATCAACAATCCATGTGGGCTTTTTTTGTAAATTCTATAAAAAACCAAGAAAGCGATGGATAGTACAGTTTTTAAAAAGTCTGGGTTTACGACATTGTCGTCCTGCTTTCTTTGTGCTGCAACTTATGGAGACGGAAAGCCTGGTTAAAAATATTGTTACATTTCTGAAGTTTTGCATCAGACATAGGACGAACCTGTAATAAGATCAGTGATGTTTTTTTTAACTGTGAACTTTTTTAGTTTTCTAAAACATGGAAATCGAATAAAGGAATTTTGATTTGATTTGATTTGACTCACTATTTTGTGAATGCAATTAAGGAATTGAAAATTTAAATGCAATTCTGGAAGCCCCAGAAATTTACTATTTGGCCTTAAGGGTTTGCAAATTACCACCAACTTCAAGTTGATGGTAATTTGCGATTTTCTTTAAAAAAGCACTCTTTTGATTTTTTAAAAGTGCCATATGTCGCACATACAGGGCATGTACGTGCTCAAAATGTGCATGCATGTATATTTCAGGGGTGCAACAGGGTGTCCTTTTGGCACCCTTGCAACCTTGAAATTGCATTCTCAATTTGTGATTCTCTAATTGGTAATCGCAAATTGAGAATGTCTTCCCATTCATTACTTTGGGCCTCCTAGCCCATAGGAATGAATGGGAAGGTGCGGGGAAAGCGAAGGAAGCAAGATGGCGGCTGCTACTGCTGCCGAGTGAGGAGCCAATGTCCGACCTGACCTGGCTCTGACCGTTAATGGGTCTCCTGCTGTTGCCGTCTTGAGCTGAGTCTCTTATTTCCCTGCTGCCACTGTCGTGCTGAGTTGCGGGCATTTTGGATTCTTTTGGACTTTCTTGGCAGTCCGAGGTTGCGAGGCTGCGTGGCTGCTGTGCGCCACGGTCAGGAGACGCGAACCGCGGCGTGAACAGCGGCGCTTCCGTGAGAGAAGTAAAACGCCAACAGGAATCAAGGAGCTGTGTTTCGAACTTCTGTGGCTGTTTTGCATTGTTCTGTGCTCGGAGGCTGTGAAACAATAGGCGGCTGCTGCTGCTGCTGCTGTGTGTTACGGTGAGCTACGACCTACGAGCTCCGAGCCGCCGGTCTCCAGTGAGAGGAGAGAGATGCTGGCTGGAACCATCACCGAGTTTTGGAGTATTGCGGCGCTGCGGGCCGTAACCCCGGAGGTGAAGGCGAGAGTTGCAGAAAATCCCTGACGGAGGTGTGTGAAAGCGGGTGAAAGGAGTTAACAACTTAAGGACATCAAAGGCTTTCACATTTCCCGGTAGGAAGCTCCTGTTATGTATATTGAAACTATGTGTCTGGACTAGCAGATAACAGATACTGTAACTACCTGTCTTGAAGGTTACTTGGAAACACATTAATACAGTAACAAACATTTTTGCGCCAAGGGGATATTAGCTTAAGACATTTCCAGTGCTAAATAAATAAAATGAAAAAAAATAAAAAAAATAAAACTCTATAGCTCAAGCAAACTTACTGACACTGTTATAAACTGCTATAGACATCGATATATAATTAGACTGCTCTTTAGTAGCTTGCACAAAGGCTTGTAAGTCTGCTGATATCAGTACAAGGATTTCTGTTATAGAAAGAGACCTGCGAGCTATCGAACGACTTAAGGAACAGCTATGGCGCCTAAAGGCAGTAGAGTAAAAAAAACTGTAACTAACTCAGTTAACCCTACAAATACTACGCCAAGGGCTGTGGAAAAAACTGCAACAGCATCAATCTCAGTGATAGAGACAGAGACTCGAGTTCCTCAACAGATTGGGACTATTAAAGAACCTGTAATACCTGATTTATTCGGGAAAAAAACATAGCTAATTCCTCTAAGAACAATAACAATGAGCAGACATCTTCTAATGTCTTATGTGATGCTACTCCTAAGAATCATGGGCGCAATTCTTTCAAACGAGCCCTCTTTAAACTCAACTTCGTCTACAGCTGGAGATAGAGCTGGAGTAGGAGCTGGAGTGGGTGATGACGATTTAGCTGAACTTTGTCAAGCCGTAGAGGAAGTCAGAGTCTCACCTAGGGCAAATGAACAGCCTTTAAACGATGCAGAATCCATTGGATCAGGTGGTCAATTATTTTCCATGTCTGATGTGTTGATAATATCTGATGGGGAATTTGATGAGGAGTTATTCAATGAGGCTCATCAGCCTGTAAAAGACTGGGCTGAAGACTGCAATCAAATTTCTGAAGATCTTCTTGGCTCTGATTTTCTTGTGAACGAAGGAGCTCCTAATACTGTTCGTAGGGCTGTAGAGGCTAAAAATCCCCTCACAGTTGAAAATCTAGGCTCAATAAATCATCCACAGTGGGAAAGGGCTGGCATGGCTTCAGAAACAGAGGCTGAATCCCCAGAGTTATTGGAGGGAGATGAAGAGATCACATTAAAATCAATATACAAATTACAGACATCTATGTATAGACTGATTATGGCTCACAGCGAAGAGACTAAAGCAGAGGGACTCCGCACTCAAGGAGCTGTGCGTAAGTTGCAGAATGTTGTTCGCCGCTTAGCCAAGTCTAGTACCAAAACTAATTTAGGAGTACAGGAGACTGAAGCTCGTATTTCTGCTGTGGAAGATGAATTGTCTACACAAAAAAACTCAATTAAGGATTTGGATAGTACTAGACAAGACATTGATTGGAAATTGACCGATTTGGAAAATCGCGCATGGCGTAACAACTTACGTATATTGGGAGTGGCTGAACAATCAGAGGGAAAGGATGTTCGACGGTTTGTTGTAGAGATGCTCTCAGACGCCTTTCAGGATCTCAAAGGGTGGGATTGGGATAAAGAAGTTATAAGAGCCCATCGTTTTCCCTTTAATCAAAAACGCGATCGGGGGGGGGGGGGACAAAAATCCAAGAGCTATCCTTATATGCTTACAGAATTACCTACTTCGCGAGATTCTGTATGATTTGGCTAGGCTGTCAAAAACCAGAAAGGGTTTGGGGCATGAGTTTTTTGTTCGACCTGACTTTTGCCCGGCGAAGGTGCAGCAACGCTGGAGACTTAAACAACTAATGGCACCAATACAGTCTAAGGGGGGGCAAGTCTTTCTCCTAAATCCTCCTAAACTTAAGGTTGTGCATAAGGGGAAAACCATTTTTTTTGTATCTGAGATTAAAGCACAACAATTCTTAGATGCAATGCAGTAGAGATTGATAGGATAAGGATAATGATTATATAATTTTTTAGTTTTGGTGGGTTGCCCCTCTACCTTTGATTTACTTTTTTTTGTTTTTTGTCTCGTGCCAGAGATACGGCACTATTTAGGTCTGGTTGGCCCGGGTTGAATCACATAGCTCACAATCACTTTCCATCAATGAGGGCATTAGCCCTCACGCTTCCGGTGGGGGGGTGCTGGGAAGAGGGTGGGTTGGGAAGGGTGTGCTGGGGGGATGTGGGTGGGAAAAGGCTTTCTTTGGGGTGGAAGGAGATACAGCTGAAGGATGTACTGATTCTAAGTTCATGATTTTTGAACGTCAGGTGCCAAATTTTGGAAATTGCTCTTACTATATGTTTAACTGTCCTAATGTACTAAAACAATATATTGGCTAAACTGACGATATGTTCCATTAATGTTTGTGGTTTAAATGACAAAAGAAAAAGGGGTATAATGGCTCAGATGTTAAAATCTATGCGGTTGGATTTAATCTGCATACAGGAGACGCATATCTCCTGGGCAAACAGAGGGTGGCTTAGAGATCTTGGATTGGAAGTAGTAGGATGTTCCCGTCAAAG
This sequence comes from Lissotriton vulgaris, assembly GCF_964263255.1. Taxonomy (NCBI): domain Eukaryota; kingdom Metazoa; phylum Chordata; class Amphibia; order Caudata; family Salamandridae; genus Lissotriton; species Lissotriton vulgaris. The sequence goes on from NC_141696.1 coordinate 306,956,807, forward strand.
CTCTACAATAAGAGGGGTGGAAATTTAAAAGAGGTTTGCATTAGGGGAAGTTAAAAGAATCAAAGAAGACCCATTGGGAAGATGGGTTATTGCTGAACTTAAATTTGGGCTGACTATTACTATCTGTTCAATATATGCCTCTACAGTCGATGACCCCACAGTATTACATTATTTAAGTGTGGAGCTAGGTTTATGGCCACCCAATATTATATTATGTGGAGATCTTAATTTACATTTGGATGAAACATTCGATATTTACGGTAGTACTCCATATGTAGGGAGGAAGAAGAATGTATTTAAGGCAATTAAGGGGATTATCCAAGAGTATAGATTGCTAGACGTGGGGTATGAAAAAAGGGGGGGAACGTTTGGGTGTACTTTTTTTTCTGCCCCTCATCAAAGACACTTTAGGCTGGATTACTTTTTTGTCTCTAAGACATTGTATAACGAACTTACTCAAACGAAATATAGGGTGTTACCAAAAATTATATCAGACCATAATCCTATAACTTTTAACTTTGAGTTAAACATTCCACCTACCCCTCGACCATAGTCTTTTGACTGCAAACTATTGTTTGATGTATCTTATGTTGAACATATGAACATCTGGATTCCTGAATTTTTTTCCAACAACAAGGGAACTGCTTCATTACAAGTAGTTTTGGGACGCTTTCAAGTGTGGGGTTCGGGGAGAAACACTGAGCTATTCAATAAAAAAACAGAAGGAGACTAGAAAGCGAGAGGAAATAGAAATGAATAATTTAAGATTGCTGGAGATTCGGCTTATGCAGGCTTGCAACAAAGGATTAGCTACAGAAACGATTATAAAGGAACTATTGGCTCTTAAAGTCAAGATTCATCAAGGATTTGCTTTAAAGTTTGCTCAGCAAATCTCCACTTTTCGGACGGAAGTTTATGAAGTTGGAGAAAACTCAGGAAAATATTTGGCTAAGAGGGCTAGGCAGAAAGCGGCATTTGCTAGCATTGATAAAATTAACAATCTGCCTGGGACAACTGTTAACAAAATAGAAGATATACTCAAAGTATTTTGTGATTTCTACTCTAAATTGTGCACTGAGGATGTTGCGGGAGACAGCTTATATCAGATCACTCAGTTTACTGAATCAGCTTTGAATGCTACTTTACTTAGTCATGAGAGTGAGAAACTGGATTTACCAATTACTTGGGAGGAAATTGAACTGTCTCTGATGTCTTTAGCCTCAGGAAAAGCGGCAGGCCCTGATGCTATTCCCTTAGAGTTCTTTAAACATTTTCGGGGTGTCTTAAAATTAGAACTAGTGGATTTATGTCTAAGAGCTCAACAAGGTATTGCCCCTCAATCATGGCATGATTCTATAATTACCGTATTTCTCAAAAAGGGCAAGCCCCCCTTATTACCTTATTACCTTCATCCTTTCATCCCATATCACTCATAAACGCTGATAGCAAAATTTTCTCTAAAATCCTAGCCTCACGATTATCTAATATTATCTCTCCCTTAGTTTCTATATATCAACACGGTTTTATTCCAGTCAGAGACACTGCGGATCATATCCTACGAGTGATTACGTTTTTGGATTGGTCCCAAGCAACTCGGTCTAATGTTGGACTTGTATTTTTAGATGCTGAAAAAGCCTTTGACCGGGTTGCCTGGGGCTACCTATGGGAAATCTTATCCAGGAAGGGACTAGGTTTAGGTATTATAAAAGCTTTAAAAACTTTGTACATTGCTCCTAAAGCTTGTATTCGAATTAATGGGCAAATCTCCCTTTTTTTCTCAATCACTAGGGGCACCCGACAAGGATGTCCCTGCTCACCTTTACTTTTTGCTTTTGATATCGACCCTTTAATTAACCGTTTTATTTTGGAACAAAAAATTAAACCTATTCATTTAGCTAATATCAATTATCGAGCACTTTCTTATGCCGATGATATAGTGATAACCACTACTGATGTCCAGACAGCTCTACCAGCGATTAACGACCTTGCCAAACAACTTGGGTCTTTCTCCGGCTATAAACTCAATCTGGAGAAAACGCAGATTCTTTGTTCTGGGGATAACCCACCTTTGAATATCCCCACTACCTCAGAGGTTACATATTTAGGAATCAAGATTTCTCTGCCCATAGAGAAAATACCAGAACGTAATATAAATCCTGAAATAGCTCAAATTAACATCACACTGCAGCGCTTAGATCATTTAAATTTATCATTGTACGGCAGACTTAACATCTTAAAAATGCTGATTTTACCAAAAGTATTGTATATGTATCGCACAATACCACTAGAATTCCATTCGCTCTTTTTTAAAAATTTAGAAAGGAGTACTTCTCGGTTTTTGTGGGGCTACAAACGCCATCGTAAAGCCCTTAAGAAAATGATACTTAGTAACAAATGTGGCGGTTGGAATGTTCCTTACTTTTTTTTCTATTACCTATCTGCTGCATTACAATATATAATTCCTCTAATCATGGGAGATAGAGTAAAAGTACCGAACTGCCAAACCCCATCGATCTATGAAATGATTATGGGCGAGAAAGTGAAGGGTAGCATTCTCAAGGTTATAGAGCCCAGTTACCACAAAAAACAAAGTATAAGACATTGAAGGCAGCCTTTGGAGTTTGGCAAAAAGTTTGAAAACACTTAGCTCTTCCTAAATTAAATTCTTATACCCCCTTAATATTAACGGGTCTCTTACCAGACATTTTTTGTGACCTAACGATGCATAGGTGGGAGCAGAAAGGATTAAGGTATTTGGGAGACTTATTTAGTAATGGCCAAATTGCTTCATTTCAGGAATTAATGAACAACTTTTCTTTAGTAAGAAATGACTTTTTAAAATTTCTTCAACTTCGAAGCTTCTTACAGAGTCACCTATCAACTACCCCGGTTAAAATGACGAAAATTCCATTGTTAGAACTTTTGCAGAAAAAGTCTCGTATAGGAACTCTTTATTTAAGCTTGATTCAGGAATGTGGGGACGATCTGGGACAATGTCAGTCGAAATGGGCTAACAACTTAGGTATACCCGATATCGATATTTTGCTTTCTATTAAACTTGCCTCAGACTGTCTGATTACAGGGATGATGAAATCCCAACATTTTATGTGTATACATAATCTTTATTATACTTCAAGTAGAGTTGTCAAGTGGAGTACGACAACGGGAACGAACTGCAGTCGCTGTGGGCTTTTTGCAGCTGATGAATTACATATGTTTTTTTCTTGCCCTAAACTTTGCACGTTTTTTCAACAAATTGAAAATTTCCTTTCTGTTGTTCTTAAATGTGAGATTAAAGTAACTGCTGAACTGGTGTTATTGGGCATTGAGCATACCTCTATTAGGTTAAAACCAATTTCTTATTTTTTATTTATATGTATGGCTGCAGTTAGGTCCTGCATTACTAAGGAATGGATTAGTCCGGATCCTCCTTCATTCTTTATTTGGCGCGAAAAACTATTGTTTATGTATATTATCGAGTCTGCTATTTATAAGTTAAAGGGGGTTAAAAGAAGAGCTTTGGGGGAGAAAATGTGGGCACCAATTGCCGAATGGATTCAATTATGCTGCTTGAATTATATAAACTTTGTAGATTCTTTGTATTTAATGTGGATATCTTTCTATTTGTGTAACTTTGTACTGCTGTATTTCCTTGCAATAAAACAATAAAGGAAAAAAAAAGGAATGAATGGGAAGGTATTCCCTAATTGCAAATCTCAATTTGCATTCTGCAAATAAGGAATATGTATGATTTGCTAAATTTTGATCAAATCCTACATACATTGCATTTTGCGATTCTCTAATTGTGATTCGCTAAAAATCGCAAACTCTTTTTTGATATATATATATCTCCCTAAGTCTTTTTATATGTAATGTATGATTCAATGCATTTTTATGTAAAACTTGTGAATTGCCTCATGTGACTTTTTAAGTAAAACTTATTCATTACTATTATTATGATGGATGTTTAAGTCCATGTTCACAATCATAAGTAAGAGTTTATGTGGATCCACTACTATGAGTGTTAAATAAATTCAATGATAAGTTAAATAAATACAATAGTCCAGATTTTTTTTTCTCTGAAAGGTCATGTGACCTTCCCAGCGGTTTTCCATTCCCACTTTGCAGCGTTCTTCATAGAGGAAACTGTGAATATAGACATTCCTGTCCCTGTTAAAATATACTATTTTTCTCTAAGGGGGAAATATTCTCCCTTGTGGAGAAACTCCTTTATTTTACAACCTCACGAAATCCGGGGGTGATGGATTTCTGTGGTATCTTCCTATATCTTGTAGTGTGGTTACTAAGTGTGACATATTAGAAGTCTATAGCTTTGTTGCCATGCATGCTATGATAGAATGTATGACTAGTTGGAAGGTTAGGATGTCATTGTGAAGATCTGAACTGTAGCAGTTGGAACTGATCTGGAGCTGATCTGGGAGACAGTTGGATAGGATCTTTTATTGAAGAAAGAAACTACATTTTGAAACTATCTTTGTGAGAGCCTGCGTTTTAAATACAATATTTTCTATTTCCATTCTTTAAAGGGAATGCATGCCAGCCCTGGCTGGATAATAATCCATCTTAACATAACAAAATCTGGTGGTCAAAAGAAAGGATAGAGCAAACAAAGTGGTGCTAAAGGTATCACAACTACAGTATAAAGAATACTGAGATATGACCTCTATACGGAAGAATCGGATTTCCATCAACTGCCCAAATGGCCAGTGTCATCATCTGGATATCCCACTAACACATCTCCTGTTGGTCACAAAAAGAGGCATAAAGAATGCTATAAAAACATGACCCACATGATCATGAAACATAATACATAGGGTATGTGATGGAAAAAGAGATAGTGCAGTGCATAGTGAGTGAACATTAAAATAATTTAGTAGAGAAAAATTCCCTTCATTCTGACATCCCTACCAATCCTCATAAAAACGTGTCAAGGAGCTGCTTTCAACAAATAGGCTGCTATATCTATAGCTGGTCAACTAGTTTCAGCCTCTCTGGCCTTACGCCAAGGCTTTCTTCAGGACCTAAATTGTAAATCAACCACTACATACTAATAATGTGCAATGGTGCATATTCATAATCATATTCAAAAAGTACCTCAATACCAGCAGGGTGATTTTCACACCTGCTTTGTATAAGGTCTGGGCCTCGCCTCACCTGGTACCTACTCAGGAGCAAGAGACCCCGCCCTCTCCGTCGGTGCCTCGGGCTTTCCGTGAGAATCGACCCTTTCTGGAGCCCTCCACTCTTTTGGCGGATATCTCCACAAATATAAATGGATTTTCCTTTTTGAATTACCGTCGGGCATAAGTAAGGTAATTCCGGCCATCAACAAATGTTTAGAACTGAGTCTTCCTTTGTGAAGAGGCGGCAAAGTGACCTATTTATTCTTTACACAAATGTCTCCCCACAGGAACTAATTATAGAAATTCTGCTACCAATGGACACACTTTTGTACATAGCATTTATTACATATAGCCTCCGACATTTATGCAATATTCTTTTTTTGGTCCAGTATTACTTCCGGCATTATGGTGTGTCGATTTTGCATGAATGTGTCCGCAATTATAGCCTTGATATCGAATTTTCTAACATGTTCTCCCTTGTTAGGTAATAAACTCTTTAAGGAGTGCTATACTATTGCACTATTAATGTCCGTACACCCTAGTCCTTTTTTATTTTCATTTAGTCTCCAGACCCTCCAGGCCCCCAGATCAATGGCTGGTACCACTACCATTAATGGAGTAGTAGCTGCCCTATATGAAATGGATGAATACAAATGACTTCTGCACAGTATTTTCAGACTTTGTACTTTTACAGAGCAGCTGCAGTGGCGTAACACAGCCCCCATAGTCCCAGAGGTGCGTGGGCCCCCTAGGTCCAGGGTGCCTCCTCACCACAGTACCATGCCCGAGAGCTCCTCCACGTACTTTCCATGGGGGGCCCCCTCAAGCTTCATTACACCAGGGCTCCATGCTTTATATGTGTGGCCGGTTAGCATATTTTGGCTTAGCATGTTATAAGGAAAAGGTATTCTGACATTTTTAATTATTATAAGTCTCATTTCACAAAATGTACTTTTTTACTTTTAGTCGACTCCATTGACTTTATTATTATTCTCCATCACCACTTGAGGAAAAGTATTGTGCTCAGCCTGCACTCAAAAGCAGAACTGCCGTTGCTGTGGAAAGGGCCCTGTCCTGCCTTGTTGCAGGCTGTCTGAAACAGCTTCGAGCCTGTGCTCCCTTGTGTCGTGACTTTCAGTCCTTTCCAACCCTTTGGAGCCTGCCAGTAAAAGATAAGCAGGATTGTAGTCCGAAGCTGCTTAACGTTTCCATGTGTCCCTGCAGCGTGCAACACATTGGGAAGGTATAGTAGAAACTGCTTAAAATAATGCACCACATTTTTGGCATGTGAACACAAACTTATTGTCATTGTTGCACCACACAAAGAGCAGGACACCTACAAACCTGAAACATGAGGATATCGGCTCACAACAGCAGGCATGAAGTCTTGTAAAAAGATACACCACCATTGAAAAATGCAATTATTTTTTGGATGAATAAAGTGCAAGGGTAAAAAGACCTTTGTCGAAGGGAATATCAAGTCCACAGTGAAAGCGAGAGGTGAAATTAGTTACCCCATTTTCATGCTCAAAGACGTACAAGTTTATAATTTCCAATCTTGTATACCCACAGTTAATTCAAAAAATATGAAACAATATATCATCATGCCTTGTACTGCAATCGAAATCCATTAAAATGCCATGATATTTATATTAAAACCCATCATGCTACATTTTGACTATAGAAAACCCCAGAAAGGATTCAATTCAATAAATGTACAAAACAACAATTGTTATCACGTTCAGGTAACAATTTGGAAAGAAGTTAGGTGATGTTGCCAACATGTGTTACCCTTTACTTGGGAAAAGTTGTCCTCCTGTATAAATTGTTTTACTGGTTGTAAACCATCAGATTTGATAAACCTAAGGGTTTGCGACCGAATCGTATGCATGGATTTAGGAAACAAAAAAGGACCTCATGTATGGTGTCATTTTACAGTCGTTAAGGCTCTAATTTGTAAAAGCAGAGCTTTTCCGACCACAAAATGTCATTTTTAAATTCACCAAAGCCAAAAAGCCATTTTACTGAAACACTAATTGGCTTTGGGAATAAATAACGATTTAGTATTTGGAAGGGGGTGTTCAAGGAGTCCCTTCCAAGACCGAATCCTTAAGGTGTGTATTTATGTTTTGCAACTGAAATTTATTCGCAAAACCTTAATATTTTACCACCTCCTCAAAGAAGGTGGTATGGTATTCCCAAATGGGAGGATATCCCCATGGAACCCCTTCCCCTTTGGGAATGTTCACAAAAATGTTTTTTAGGATCAAGCGGTGGTCCGCGACATGGCCCGAAACTAAAAACAGAACTGCTGTGTGGTGTAAAGAGGCATCTTCCTGCATTCTTGCATTGTATCCGAAACCGCTTCGAGCATGAGTTCTGTTGTGTGATGACTTTCAGTCCTTTCAAATCTTTTCAAACTGAGTAGTGAAAGAAAAGTGGGTTTGTAGTCTGAAGATGCTTAGCATTTCTATGTGTCCACACAATGCGAAAACTTTGAGAAGGTGTACTAGAAACTGCTTAAAATAAGTCAACTGATTTTTAGGTACTTGAACACAAGCATATTGCCATAGTTATAGGACACGAACAGAAGAAAACATTAACTCCTGATACATGTGTCAATCCTCTGCCACAGCTGGCAATGTCCGGCAATAAGGCTTGTAAAAGCTGCATCAAGAGTGAAAAATGAAATCCTGTTTTTGAAGAAGAAAATGCAAGGTGTAAAAAAAAAGCCAAATGTGTTGTGTCTGACACATTTTCTTAGTCTCTGCCTTTGTTATAGGGAATACCTTAGCCGCCATCTGAGGTCAGTCACTCTGTTTTAAACATTCAAAAATCTATTTTTATGTTTTGAGGAGAATGTTTCCTACATCAACTGGTGTTTTATTTAAGACGGGGGAAAGTTGGGCAGCATGGAGCACTTTGCACTGGTTCCATAGAGTCTTCAACCATAGAGTTGCCCAGGTGGTTGACGCTGTAGTGGTCGGACTCTTCACCATTTAACTACGTCTGGGCAGCGGGAGCATAGCAGCGAATGAGCTGCTCGGTGAGGCAGACACAAAGCAGTTTTTAATTTTTTATTTGATTTTACTTGGCTATTCTGTTTTAAAAACTCAAAAATGTATTTTTATAATTTGAAGGGAATTTGACCTGCATCAGCTGGTGCTTTTAAATAAGACGTGGAGCAGCACAGAGTACTTTGCATTCATATCATAGAGTCCTCAACCGTAGAGTTGCCTAGGAGGCTGATGCTCTTGTGGTTGGTAGGAGGTTGATGCTCTTGTGGTTTGAGTCTTCACTATTTAACCACAGCAGGGCAGGGGGAACACAGTGGGCACAGTGGTCTATGCCGGACAGCATTTTCTTAACCTAAAAGGGGCCTATCATCATAAATGTCTCCAGTCTTTGGACCTAACTAAGGGTTTCAACCAGTAAATACTTCTCTTACAACATGTTACCCACCCTCCCAGCCAATAACTCCCATCCTCCTATGGCCGGCTGGAAAATGTTTCTCCTAAATTGTTAATCTCTTCGTCGACACATGCTGGAAATCTCCTTGTTAGAGGACATTAAGCCAGATGATGTCTTTGTAATGGGAACATAGCTCCATAAGGACTCAGGACCAGTAATTGTTCAGGCTCTCTCCTTCAACTACTGCATAGTTAATAGAGACCAAGGGGACAGAAATGGTGGAAAGCTTGCCATCATATTGAAGTCCTCCCTTAATTGCACATTCCATTCCCCTTCACTGTCCCATTGTGAAATTGCCCCATTCTCTATTTCTTTGTCCCATACTTCTACGTTCTCAGGAGCCTTAATTTACCCCCACCCCCGCCCCACAGGCCTCTTCATTCAGACATTACTGGAGGTCCTTGCCAGTTTAGAAAGAAAGAAGCCTAATTTTATGGTTCTGGGATAGCAAAATATGATTTTGAGCACACCGACACTACAGCAACCAACTTCCTGTCAGAATAAGTTGCCAACCAATTGCGTCAAACAGTACAGGGTTCCACCCACATAATGGGGGGGCATTTGCTAGGCACCATTTTCACTAACTACCCTTAGTTACAGGTCCTGGATCAAATACCCATCCTTTGGACTGACCATCTTTTGATCCCTATGATTCGACCGATCCCTGGCTCTATTTCACCTCAATTGTGACAAATGGACAGTTTTTTTTAGTAAGACCAGACTAGTTCTGATATCTGATGCTCAGGTAGCCAATACTATGATTACAGAATGGTTAAATCACTTTCTTGACTAAACATCCCCAGTTAGAAATGTATTATATGTATCTCTCTATTCAGAGGCAGGAGGGACATCCTAAATCCACTTCCCCATGTGCCATAAAGGAGTTCAACCTATCCTACCTGTCGGAATTCCCCCATTTCTCCCAGGATACATTTGCTGCCCTCCTTAGCAAAATTAGATCAGGGTCCACTCTGGACACCGCACCGCCGAGAATTCTTACTCTTGGAGCAGAGATTATTTTGCCCACCCTGCTTGAAATGGTCAACCTTTCCCTGGAAAAGGTTCTGGCAGCTCAGCCATGGACGCATGCCATGGTGAAAGCCATTATGAAAGAACCTAACTTTGACCCAACATGTCCAGGGTATTTTTGCTCTATCTCTTTGATCCCAGGCATAATTATGTTGATGAAAAAATATGTTAGTGGTCATCTTTCGGGTGTACTCGAGGCAAATTCACTTCTACACCACACACAAACCATTTATTAGCCTAAGCACAGTACAAAAACCGCTCTTCTTGTGGTGGTGGAGGACAACAAAAAGAGATTGATCAAGGGCCCGCAGTTGCTATTTTACTCCTTAATCTTACCACAGCTGTTGACACCTTTGATCATAGTACACTCCTAGACAGGATTCGTAAGCCGGGTGTCACAGGGAAAGCCTTGACCTGGATTGGCTCCTTGCTGATGGATAGAACCTTTCAGTTTTTTGATAAGTCTTGCTTTTCTAGTATTCTTCTAGTAACTTGTGGAGTTCCACAAGGGTCTTCTATTATTCCTACATTGTTTAAAATGTACATGGAACCCTTGGCTGACATCATAAATCCCTTCGGAATTTCCATCATCTCTTACATGGATGATACCCATATGTTTTTAATTTACTTGCCCCAGACATAGATCCCTCAGTGTCCACCTTTGGACCTTGTCTGGAGCAGATAGCTCGATGGACAAATCCTGCCTTAAGCTGAGTGGAGCAAAGACAGAACTCATGATCCTCAAAAGCGATTCCCATCCAAAAAGGGCCCTTGACTGGCTGGTTGTCTCAGCCCTCCTTCTGCTCCTAAACCAGCAATAAAAAGTCTGGGTGTGTAGCTGGAAAAAACGTTAACCATGGAAACCCAGGCTACCAAATTATCCACTACATGTTTTGGAATCATGGGTAAACTATGGAACACACTGCCCCTGGCCATCCAATCTATGAATAATGAGATGAGTTTTCGATAATCCTTTGATTTGGCTTTTTAAGAACTGTTTTTTAGGGACGCCTTGTGCCGGAGTGCATTGATTCTCACTTTCTGTCAGGGCTGGGATGCCTTCAGGTCGGCACGCACTCTATAAATCCCTTAGCATATCGTATCATAGCATAGCTGTGGTAGGGGAATGCATTGTTACCATCACGTTGAAACTCTAAGACATACAAATATCTCTACAGTTTCAAATCGTTTATGATCACATTTAGTTTAAAATATGGAATAAAATCATCAATGAAAAACAATGTATCATGTTGTATACTGCAAAATCAATCTATTCAAATGTCATGACGTTAATGTAAGCCTCATCATGCCACATTATGGCTTTATAGAAAAAAAGCACAGAATCGGGTAAATACCACATGTACATGTGTAATATATGGAAACAAATTATGTGGCTTTACCATCCAACGAGGAAGGGATGGAACCAATACATCATATTCTACAACACAAAGTAATAGATGGTCTATATTTTTATGTTTGGGTTCTTGTCCTTTAATATAGCATCACAGTATGCACCTTTTTGCACAGTTACGCTTGTGTAAGTAGGGGTGCTATGCATAATTAAGGAAATGTGTCAAAACTCTCGTTGGACATCTTTTTATGCCATGGTTTATGGAACTTGATATCTCAGCAAAACCCTAATATAATTGCTTAAACACATTTTTAAATTAAATGTAATATTAGATTCCTGATTTTAAAAATGTATTCATGCAACTGAAACAGACTTAATATTGCTCATTCATTAACTAGATAAAAATATCATAGTACATAAAGATGAATACATTGTTCATAGCAGAACAGTCAACAAGGATATACTTTCTACACTGATGGCTTAAAGAATTCCCTATCCCGGCAATCCATAAATTTAGTGACCATGTTCACAAAGATGCGTGCAATTCTGCTTCTCTATAAGGCCATAGGGAAATTTGGTGCATACATATAAAATAATCCAACTTTCCATTCTCTTATGACGAAACTCCCATTGACCTCAGTAAGAAAAAATAATATCTAGATAGCCCAATACCTTTTCCAAGAGAAGTGTAATGGGAATGATTTTCGGAAAATTGTAATGTCACAGGATAATCTGCATCCAGATTTTTAATGGCTCAAAATTACTCCAAGATTTAAATTTTCATAATCTGGATGTTGCTACATCTATGGATCAAATTAATGGGCAATCAAATGCACAGACTACATAATTGTATTGACAATTGATTAAGGTTTCAAATTCACATTGAGCATTTGAATACTCGTTCACAATCCAGTTACCTTAGATTTGAGCCAACTACTCGGTTTTATAAGCAGTGTGTGAACATTCGTCAACAGATCCTATCTTGTAAAATTATTCTGGAGTTTTTTAGTCAAATGCTCTTGTAAATCAGGCTCTGTAGCAATACTATTCCAATGTTAACTAAAAATATTTCTGAAAAGCTTTCTCTCTCTAACATACTTGTTCCTGACTCTTAACTGCCCCTTCTTCTCTGGACAGTTGGTTGGCTTCAGTACTAAAAAATGTATTTCTCTTTTGTGATAGGCAATGGGATTAGCTAACCTGGTGATGGGAGAATCAGAAACTCTTACTATAAAACTGTGTTCCATCTTCTCAGCTTTTACAAGAAAATTAGAAGCTTTTGCCATAGCGTATGCTTGCCATCAATTTAGGAGAATGGCAAATCTGAGCATGTAACACTGTATTAATAGCTGTCTTTTATGAACTAATTGACTGTGTAAATATCCATCTTCAATAAATAGTAGTAAATCAAGATACTCGGGGGCATATTTACAAGAAATTAATTCTGCCATAGCGTACATTTTTGGACATTACAGCACGTTTTTTTTAGTGCTGTATTTACAAGTTGCTGCTAACTGCAGTTAGCTGTACTTTACCAGCATAAACGTTAATTTTGAAGTGCTCCACTTCTGTTAGCGGGATGTAATGAAAGCGAGATGCAAGATGGGCTTTCCCATGAAAAACCAGCTGCTAACCCCACTTTGCGATATTTACAAGGAAATTACCGTCTGGCAAAAAGCCCCCAAAACTGCTGCTAAATCTAGTTAGCGGCAGACTTTTAAGACCAGAAAATAGCTGTTCTAAAAAATAGTGCAAACATACCTGCACATAAGGAAGACGTAGGAAAACTTTATGTGACATTGACTGATGTGAAATTTCTGGCCACTTACTGGTCGGATGCCACTTTTTTACGTTATTGCCAATAGTTTTATCACCTTGATGTTAGTATTTAAGTGAACATTTGCGGGCGCAAGTACATCCTATCTCCATGTAGCGACGTATTGTCAATACAAAGGTACCATGGCAATTGTTTACGGTGTTACGTGGTGGTTAGAAAATTGCTGCTAATGATAGCATTAGTTAGACGTAAATCTTGTAAATATACCCCTCAATTCACTCCAAAAATGTAACTATGTGTGAAGTGTAACCTGTGCCCATTATTGTTGAGAATGTTTGTGTATTATCTTATTACATTAGCCCCTCCTTCACAGATGAGAAGGTGGTCCCAGATGTCGATTGTCCATTTAATAATATTATTTCTTTAGATAATCACCTCAGCAACAGTAGTACCCAAAAATCATAATCATGAGATTAGAGAAGGTAGGGGCTCTCAAGAGCTCATCACATTGCCACATTTAATTGAAAGAGAAAACATTGTTACTGAAAATGATCTAAAATCATCTTATTGTAAAGGTAAAAAGCAACTAGATCTTTCTTTAAAAAAAATCATTTGCACTTAAGCCATGCGTATATTCAATAACAGTATAAAGTGAAACAGCAGCAATCGTCAAACAAAAACATTTCTCCGAAAATAGATCACATAGGTACCCATATTACCAGTAAAACACCCATTGCTCCCCACTTTTGGTCTCTTGCAGGCGTGTTTAATGACTTAAGAACCTTGGGAATGAAGGTCGAAAATGATAGTACTAGCATGTGCACACTCAAGTAATCCATATCTTCTAATCTCAAAATGATTACATCAAATCATCTCATCAACAACTTTTCTAATTTCATCATACCTAGATCTTGCCCCTTTGCCTGACGCTTTGATCACGCCATTTTTAACAGAGTTCATAGCTGACCATTGTTTCTTAGTTAGCCTTGTTGCAAACTATCTGAAACAATAATAGGTTTATATGTATTTACACGTGTCCCTGCAACTTGAAAAGTTTGGTAAGTTGTATTAGCGACTTCTTAAAATTAAATCATTTCAGGCCCGTGATCTCAAATGTGTTGACATCGTTATATTGCACGGATTGCAATAAACCCCAATGGCATTTTTTTATTGGGAGTGATGTCCTTGTTTAATCATGTTTTTAATTATGATAATTAATAAATGCGTTGCTATCGGTCCTATCTTATTTTAGAACTGACCAGGTATGATCTAATTCCCTTGAGAATCATGCAGGTGTAAAATCTCTGCAAAAATAATATAAATTGGAAAATATGCTTTTGTATCATGTTCTTTTCACCATACTAATCGTTTCATTAAATTTTCTTGTAAGAATGCAGTGGCTGTGATTAATATAATTCATTGCAAATCTTGAAAAAGTATAGAAGTTGTTATTGAGAAATAGGGCCATAAAACCAGCATTTTTAAGCTGCACGCAGACCCTAGTTTCAAAAGGAGCATATTAAGAGCCTGCTTCTTTTGTTAAGGCATGGCACACTATAGCTAGAGGCTCCCTTCAGGAGCGCCTGCAGCTATGTGAATCAGACTGTCGCCTGACATTCTGATGAACTCTGAAGCTATACACACTTACATTTAAACTTTTAGCAAATGAAAACCGAGTCTTTTCATTGATATCGAACTCGTCGCAAATCAGCTTTGGTAAGAATGTAACGCTGTCATGAAAACTCTCTTCTTTACTCTGGGTAGAAGTTAAATGCCCTACATTTAAGGACAAATTATAGAAATGGAGCTTTTAAAAAAAGTGTAGGCATTATTTGCTAAATGGAATATAACATTGGATGAATAAATAGAGTACATGTACACATTCAAATCAGACATAATATTCAGCTCATTAGCCAACCCGAAATTGAACAGTATATCATATTTTTCTTTTGTTCAGTCCATTTTTCTTGACAATGTACTAAACAATCTTCCTTTCTACCTCTAAATACAAAAACATTAGCAGCCTTGATGTAAGAATGTGCAGTGTTTAAATGGTGCAAAACTGTGATAATCAGGTCGCCTTTTTTGCAATAATCTAAGGGCCGGATTTACATCTGAAGAAGAGTTTGGTAGAAAAGGAAATTCCTCTAGTACTGGAGGATGTTCTAAATCCATTGGAGACAAGATAGGCAGCGATTCAACCACAATTACAAAGCTAGGGTCATCCATACTGTTTATAGGGTGGATGTATATCGATTGCTGGATTCACATACACATTTGGGGGTCGAGTCCGATTCGGGAAAAAAAACGTCTGTGCGATTTTCATCCGGAGCCATCACCGTACTATTCGTACCCGCCCATCCG
Organism: Lissotriton vulgaris; assembly: GCF_964263255.1. NCBI lineage: Eukaryota > Metazoa > Chordata > Amphibia > Caudata > Salamandridae > Lissotriton > Lissotriton vulgaris. The sequence goes on from NC_141696.1 coordinate 306,971,943, forward strand.
ATTCGTGTAGTACGATCCGTATTCCGTCAATCCATCCGAATCGTCGCGATCCATACGTTTTGCAAGGCTGAAACAGTGAACCGTACAACTCGTACACATGCCGTACGACCCTATGAGTACAATCCGGACCGGGGTAGGAGGACGCGATTCGTACGGTCCACGTCAGGTAAAGGCGATTCGTACGGAAAAGTGCACACTCACATACACACCGTACACCGCGTACACCACATGATAGCAGGGGTACGCGCCGTACCCCTGCGATCATGGTGGTACGCGCCGTACACCCAGCGTACATGGGGTACGCACAGGTTCACCCAGCGTACATGGGGCACAGTGTGTACCCCATGTACGCTGGGTGTACGATGCATACCCCCCATGATCGCAGGGGTATGGCGCGTACCCCTTCGATCATGGGGGGTACGCGCCGTACCCGGGTGGTGGGGCGTTCTGTACCTGTTTCGGCGCGAACTCTGCTTTTACGGCTGTTTTCCGCTCCTGTAGAAAAAGAGTCGCACGGTGAGAATTGTACGGAGATTAGAGTCGTACGGTCTGCTGGTACGAATCGTACTATGTCGTACGTACGGGGGACGTTGCAGGGTACGAATCGTATGGGAAAAATGCTCCGAACGGCTATTTGGAGCGGTTTTTACGGGATCGGAATCGACCCCTTAGTGCTTACTCTAGGATTTGACAATACCACTCAACTCCAGAACAAGTCCTTAGTGTTAGGTGTAATAAACATTTTTCAACAAATGCAGGAAGTGATGTCCCTGAAGGAGAAGAAATAGCTGCATTTCCTCCACCATAATAGCCCAATAAAAGAGAGAATTTCCTCCAGCAAATCCTCCATCAGATTTACCTCTGTCTCTAAAACTAGGTTAAAATTAAATCTTCCCAGGTCACTTTGCTGTAAATCTGTATTGCCAAAGACTCCAAACAGCGGTTCAAGCCATGACAAACAATATATCACTTTGGGAGTATGTAGGTTTTACATTCTGTGTGACCAAAATGCTGGGTGACTTATGCATGTAAATTGTTGATGTTGATGTCAGGCCAGGGTGGACTGGGTATAAGCTTTGGCTGTCACTAATGTCACATCTTAAAAAGTAGGAAGATGAGTCGTTTCTTGTAAAGCAGACTGGCTGTGTGGTCTACTGGATGTTTGGCATTTAGACAATGTTGTTTATTATCAAAAGTCTGCTCTGATGACTAGGAACATACAAAGTGTACCCATATTCTGATTGAGAAAGGGCTGTTATCCCCAAAATATAGGCTATGTAGCGACGAAGGGTTCTGTTACAACATACTTCCCTAGGTTAAACTTCTGACTAGTCTCCATAACAGGGAGTTCTTAATTTAATCTTAAATGGAACATTTGTGGAGTCAGTGCCTTTGTCTGGGGTGTATGTTTCATGTGCATAGAATGATTGATCAGGTCAATTTGGACCATATGTGCATAATGTGCAGGAGTATGGCTCCTTCAGGCACACTGCCCTTGTCTAGGGTGGACGTGCTATGTTATGTAATGGAAACTTATGTACCACACGTATATCCGTGGGTGTCTTGGTGCTTTCAGGAACATGAGACTACTGTACCGAGGTACAGCTAATTTCTAAACAGACATGTCTTAAGTTCCTTTGTAAAGGCAAGAAGGGTAGGTATAGTCCTGAGATGTAATGGAAGGGAAGTCCACATTCTGGCTGTGCTGCTAATGAAACTCCTTCCTCCCTGTCTCGCATTTCTGACTCTTATGGTGGTAATCAATCTAGCCTTAACCAATCAAAGACTTCTACTTGGAGTGTACCAGCTAAAAGCCTTCCACGGAAATGTTGGACTTTCTCTGTGCAAGGCCTTATGACTCACAAAGAGCGCCTTCAATATAATTCCGTGTCGAACCGGTTGCCAGTGAAGATCCTGAATGCCTGAAGTTATTGGCTGATATTTGGGGATAACCAGGATGAATCTGGCAGCTGCAGTTTGCACCGCTTGGAGCTTACCAAGTAATTTAACATGCAGATTCATATATAAGCCATCACAATAATCCAGATTTGACATGATTAGCAAGGAGACAACACACTTACTGGTACTTCTGTTGATAAAAGGGAGGATTTTCCTCAAGGTTCTAATGGAATACTAAGAGGAGGACACTACTTTAGACACCTGGGCCTCATGTATAAGCTTATCATCCATGATGAAGCCAAGATTTTTGGCTTTAATCACAGGAGTGGGAGGTGGGCCCAGGCTGTCCGGCCACCAGGCAGGAGACCATGTTGGAGAGAGATTACCAAATTATTGAACGTCTGTTTTACTTGAATCCTGTTTTAGGCAGTGTTTGCTCATCCAGCTGCACAAAGCAATCATACAATCGTGTAATCTTAAAGAATAGTTGAGATCATTATCCACAGCTAAATCAACCAGTTGAGTGTCGTCAGCATAGGATGTTGGATTTAGGTTGAAACTTTAGATTAAAGGGGCAAGTTCTGAAGCCAACATATTAAAAAGCATTTGGCTCAATGAAGAGCCCTGAAGAACCCCACATGGCAGAGTGAAGTGTGAGTATTTACACTGACAGAGATTCAAAGTTTGAGATCTCTCAGGTAGAAAGGATGTTAACAACGTAAGAGCTTTACCTTGAACTCCTATAGTGTTCAGACAGTGGATCAATGAACCATGGTCCACCGTATCAAACTCCGCGGAAGGGTCCACTAAAACAAGAGCTGCTGACCCTCCACCATCCAATGCTATTCTTATTTCTACAGTGTTTTTTTATCAGTGCAGTCTCTGTGCTGTGATTTGCTCTAAACTCAAACTGACTGTGTCTAGAAGTTGATTCTCAAAAAGAAAATTGGGTCTGTACTGATTATTTTATCCACAATGTTTGCTGGTAGGGGAAGTCTTGAGATGGGATGATAATTACCAGGATCGCTAGTAAGAAGGCTAGGTTTCTGAATAATAGGAAGGATACAGGCTTGTTTCCAGATTATAGGAAATGATCCTTGAAAAAACATTTGATTAAACATTGATGATAGATAGTAGGTGATGTGCTGATTCGCAAGCTGTAAAATCTTAGGGGGGCAAGGGTCTTCAGGGGAGCTAGATCAGGCAGCTAAAAGAAGACTGGCTACTTGATGTGGAGGTGTTAGAGTGAATTCAGTGAGTAGCAAGTCATTAGGCATTTCCTGGTCACTTAAATCTGTATTATTTAGATTTGTCAAATAGTTCAAAGGTTTGATCAACCTTATTTCTAAACGTTCAAGCGAGTGTATCACAAATTTCTTCGTTGTACATGGGATAATTACTTTTTGTAACTGAAGTAAGTTTCCTTATGGCCGTAACCTGCTCTTTATTAGAGTTGCCAGCTCTTTCAATGTGTTAGTATAATAATGGCTTTTTTCATTGATGACCGTCTTTTCATAATTTGCAAAAATAGCTTTATATCGTTGCTTTTTGGATTTGTCATAATGTTTACACCAGTTCCTTTCTTGCCTCCTGCAAGCTTGTTTTTCCATTCTTAAAGCCTAAGAACATCAAGGAGATGAAGGTACTCCTCTATGCTTATTTGCAGAAATAGTGGGAGCTAATTTTGCACAAATTGATTCAAGCCATGAGGTATAGCTCATGGCTGTTGAATTAGCTTCCATACCTAAGTCAGGTTGACTCTGTGCCAGCTGATGTGTTAATACTGCAGGATCTATTTTATCCCAAGGTTTACTAGAGACAGTCTATATATTTTTTTCCACATGACCCACTCATCAAAGCCACTACTATTTGGTGAAATAGGGTAGAAGAAGTTCAGGTTATATTTTTTATGGAAAAGGTAACCCTGCACGAGTGCAAAACTCTCAACACCTTTAGAATGTGTGGCAGTTTGTCAAAGGGTCAAAGAATGTCTGAGCAGAGTTCTGTGTCACTTGGATTTCACAAATTCATATTTTTCAAGTTAAAACTGATCTGACCAGTCCCCACATTGCTCAGAAACCTGGGGCATTTGGACAACAAAGCAAAGAAAAAATTCCCTAGTGTTATAAGAAGGCTTTACATTTTGAGACAGCATCACTTTAGTTAGCTCTGACTGCTTTGGCAGTGAAATTGAAATAAATGCTATCCCCATTCCAGATTCTGCTCAATCTTTTACATCCATCTGTACTATAAAACCATTAATTCATCTTTTTATCAATATTATTTCAGCATGTTGAAAACAAGTCAATCCATCATATAAGTCTATACCAAATACTAATGTGAATTAATAGGTATATATGCAGTGAATTGTTGTAAGATATTTAGTAAGGCCTTGAAGATGGAAAGCAAATAAGAATGCAAATGGATAATGTATGGGGACATCAAGTTGGGAGACAAACACTTTCTATAGTTAAAAGTAAACAAACAGTATGCCGCAGACTGCTCTAAGTCTGGAATATTGAATTAAACTTTGCAACTGAGTATTGAGGGAAGACAGAGAGCTTGCCCGCCTGCCTGAGATGCTGCACTTTACCTATCTGGAGGGGCTAACCTGATCCCTGCACAATCCATGTAGGCCTCTGATGAGTGGAGAATCTGTGAGGAGGACATCACAAAGAACAGAGGACACTCAAGAGTCACAAGATCCCTGGTGTGTAGCCGGTCAGGAAAAACCACGCTCCTGACAACTGGAATAGAGCAGATGCAATGTTACATGCCTTTTGGAGCTGATGAGCCTGCATTGAGGTAGAGGTATCACCAACTATGCTAGTACCAGCAGGATGATGATGGCTTCTGCCTTCAGGCGCCCATCAAGAGGTTATTTTAGTTGTGGAGGGCATTCAGTTTCTGGTTAATATATTATTCGAACCCATGTGATTCAGGATATAATCACATTTAAATGTGCATTCTAATCTGAACCGTAAAGTGAAGCTAATACTTGGAAATGGTGAATCCATTGGGATCCATGGGTGCACCTTCTACTTGAAATTTACCCATGACTTGTACATTTTGAGACATTAATAAATCACAAATATGTAGGCTTAGAAACTCGTAAGACAGGATGCATGGTGTTTAAAACAAGGACATTCGAAAAGTTAAAGTTAACATGGACTTACAATGACTAGCACCCAAAAGTTCTTTTCACTGTAGCAAGGCTGGCTGGGCCATAGAGAAATACTGGGCAGCAAAATGAAATATTCATTTGGTTTCTCCGGACTGGAAACTGCTAGAAATTTGATTAGACAACGTTTTTTATTATTTATTAAATGTCCAACTTAATCGTTCTGTCAGATTTTATAATAAAGATTAAGGAAACGTAGCTTTCAGAATGTTACCTTTTCCTTGCCTAATGCTCCAGGAGACTAATTTGTATTGTCTTTCCACTATTAAGTGTATAATCCTGATGAGGTGTGGAAACTCCTGATAGAGCATCGACAAAGGCTTGGCTGTGGGGACGTTTTTGATCCCTGGACAAGAAAAGTAGTTGGGGTGGGCCCAGGAACTTAATCTTCTTCAAAAGGGTTTTCCCTCTGCAAACAACTGTTTGGTAACACCTGGAAAGGCCCCCCTTTTGTTCTCTTAATCAGTCAGGTAACAAAGCCCAGTGGTGGGAAAGCTGCCCACAGAGCTGGCTTGAAGTGGTCAAGGTGATAGTCACTATTTAAAAGCAGATGAGAAAAGTTTGTGCTCCATCCGCGGCAGCAGTTGTGCGGCAGAAGCTTGCAAATACTTCAAAATCTCATAGAATCTGTCATTTTTGCCGCAGACTTTCTGTGAGGTAAAATCATTAGCAGTGTAGCCATACTGATTTGCACATGAGCGTTTCTTGCCTGAACCTCCCGCTGATGGATCCAGTCACTAAAGAGAGTGCTAATCAGTTGTCTGGCAAGCAACAAGCTATAACTGTGATGGGTGGAGCAGAGAGATAGGAGCACAGTCCCTAGAGCTTGAAGCTCGAACCAGAGGGACAACAGCAGGAACCTCTACGCCACATTATGCTGTGTTGACTGTGGCTGATTTCCCCCAACACAGGAACTCCAGCCAGGAGACTAATGTGAGCCGTCCCAGCATTGTCCTTATATCCCTCATCCCCTCCTATATTTGGAGACCTTCAGGAGGGCTGTGGTGTGGTGGAATGAGTGACACAGGAGTAACGGGACAAGAGTTTTTAATGCATGGTTGAGCACCGGCCGTTGGATTAGCAGACCAGTCTAGTGGGTCTCACTACAGTGCATTTTTCCCAGATCATTGCCACTCCAGGACATGGAGCATATGGACCACGCAGTGCATGCCATGCTTTGTAAAGACTGCAGCGACTTCAACTGAATTTTAATTAGCAGAATGAAACCTTTTTAGTGTGACTTCAAAGTCCACAAGAGGCTTAAGAAGAGTAAGAGGTATAAGAGGAGCCTACCTAGTAATATTCAATTGTTAACTTGCCTGAACCCTAACTTGTCCTGCCTTGCACTGCCCTGCCAACCACCAACCGTGAGGAGAAGGCCAAGTGTGGTCTTTAAACCCCCTGAGAGCTCCCCCCTGCTTGGTCAAATTCATGAGAAGTTGTTGGAAACATCAGCTGGGGAGACAAGGAGGCAAAAAGTTAAAGAGATTTTTCATATACTCACATCAGCCCACGCAGCACAACAGCCGTTTTTTAAGGGATGCTACTGGAGGGTTGAGCTGAGGATAAGTGGAAGTGGGGACAGCCTGACGAGATGCAGGTGTGGTCTGCAAACCACTTGAGAGCTCCCCACACTTGTTAATAACAACTAATATATTTTTAACATTGAACTCAACTATTTTACCATCTCTCAACTATTGTTCTTGCAAGCCTAATAGTCTCTGTATAATCTCAGTTAATACATCAAGGTAAAATAAAAGTTTACGAAAGAACTCTTGTCATAATCAGACAACCAGGCTAACCAGGCAGCTGATAACAGGTCTGGCCATTCCTAGGGGCCCCACATCCATCGGAAAGGTTGAAGAGTTCAAATATTGAGTTATCAAAGTCTATATTCAGCTCACAAGTAAGCCCATTATTCTCACCTCTGGAGCCAGTGTCTATGGCAGCTATTCCTGAATGCACAAACACCCTAACCTCTATTGTGGATTATTTTAAATACTCAGGATAAACATCACAGAGGTATATGAACCATTTGAGAACTTGAGCTTTGAGTCATTATCCTGTCAAATGTACAGATTTTAGACATCTCTGCTAAATTAAGTAATGACTTATGTAGTTCTAAAGTTGTTGTTAAGGCACAAGTTCAATGTTATGATTCGGAGAGAAGTTTATCAATATTTTCTTTAAAGAACTCTTTATTTGGGATTGAAGAGTCATCAACCCTTTTCCACTGTAGCTTTGCCAATATTATAATCTACGGCAAAAGATATGATCACACCCAATATAATTTTGTCACATGACTTATACAGCCTTAATAAAAGCAGTGAAAAGGCAGACATAGGCCCTTTTAGTCAATATTAATCTATAGCACCTAGAATCACTGATCCAAAACAATCTTTAACTCCATTGATATTTAATTTTAAAAACATCACTTATAAAAATACAAGTAATGCAAATGAGTAACACTCACTAGAGACTAGCCCATTAATGGTACACCAAATGGGATTCATGATCAACTCAATTAAATCTTCAGATCTTGCTTAATGGAAAACTATGATAGGATTGCTTCTGATACCATAAAGTCTCCTAACTGTGTGTGTCATGACACTAGGAGTCATTGAATCAATTTGCTTGACACCCTGGATGCAATAACAGCTGCCTTAAAATTCCACACAGACAGAATTAATATGCATGTGAATTTGCTGAATGTTCTAGCGCTTTTTGTTTTGGAAATAGATTCCAAATTACAAAACTTGGCCAAATTAACAGCAAAAGTACAATCTGGCAACAGTAGTCTACTAGTTACATGCCCTTGTGTTCATATATTGAATAATAAATAAAATTGCCCAATGATAGTTGGCTCTCTAGTGGATGAAGTTAAAAATATAGCCACCTTTTTAACGGCCACAAACTGCAGAAAATCCATCTCCTGTTTCCCACACAAAACTGCAATGTCAAATCGATTGTTGAACTCAGGATCTGTCAACTATATTACTAGAACAACCTCAGATGACTGCTGAAATTTTGGTGGATGGTGATCAATGTACAACGGCTAAATAAAACCAAAAATGTACTGATACCAACTTTGAATTACAAGTTCATTGGGAGATCAAAATTCAAGTGGCACCATTTATGAGGTATTTTCACATGTCAGCGCCACAAGGAATCTTGCTGCACTGCCATGCATCAAAGAAAAAGGCAATGAATTAACCATATCTATGAGATACGGTGCATTCCTGTCCTTTTCCCCCAGTGTTGACACACAATGCATAATGCAGGCGACCTTGTGCCATGGTGCAAGGGTGCTTGCATTGCAGGGCTGACTGATGTTATCAATCAATTGAGACAATTCCCTCTTTTTATGTGTGATTCAGAATATAGCACACATAGCAAGAGGAAAAAGCAGGGAGAAATGAAAGCATTTCTCCCGTTTGTGCCTCTATAAAGAAACCCCTGGTGTGGCGTTAGAATCTGATGCATTCCCAGGGGTACAATTACTCGTAAATCTGGGAATGCTTCAGATTTCATGGGTGTTGCGTGGGAACACTGATATCAACACTCATGGAACACCCCTTTCATGCAGTGTTCTGCGTAAAAGGGGCATATATTTACAAGGCCATGAAAAGCCAGGGAAAGTGGATTTGCAGGGCCTTGTAAATATTCTACAGCAAATTGTGCCACCGGAGAGTCAAAAAAGTGATGTTCCAGTTGCACAAAAGTGTTGCTAGGGGCCTCGTACTCACAGATCACAATCATACAGTATTTCAACAGCACTCGATGTTATCTGAAGTAATGCAAGAGAAAAAAAACACTTAATTGCTGCAATTTTCAAAAAGGGCTAACAAGTTAGGATTTTGTCTCAAATTAGGATTTTATGCTAAATTAGGAATTTGTTCTAAATTAGGATTGTGTCTTGAATTAGGATTTTGTTTTAAGTTAAACCTAAGTTTAACTTACATTTGTTTTAAGTTTAACTTAAGACAAAATTCAAACTCAAGTCAAAATCCAAACTTAAGATAAAATCCTAATTTAGGACAAAATCCAAATTTAAGACAAAATCCTAATTCAGGACAAAATCCTAATTTACAACAAAATCCTAATTTAGGACAAATCGTAATTTACAACAAAATCCTAATTCAAGACAAAATCCTAATTTAGGACAAAATCTTAATTTAAGACTACTAAATGCCTTCTGTGAATACCAAAAGTAGTAAGTTTAGGATTTTGTCATAAATTAGTTCTGTGAATCGACCCCACAGTATTTAATTGTGGAGTGTAGTTTGCAGAATGGAGTATTGCATTTAGGAATGATGTTTCACCAAACTTTCCAACAATATTAATTTTTTCACTGCCCTTAGGGTGTTCAGGGCAGACTTTGCTTCCCTCTTCAAACTGACGAAAATGCCATGTTTTAAAATAACAAACTTGTTACTATATTAGATTTCTGTGAACAAAGCACCAAGAGGAATATCCAAATGGAGGACTGGACTTTGCTTCTATCCCTTTTATCTGGTTCAATTACTGCTAGCAAAATTTGATGTGAAGAAATGTTTGACCATTATGAATAACCAATGAGATTTTGTTCTTAGAATGTGTATGGTCTCACAAGGCTTCTCGAGGATCCAAAGGCAATTTTAGTCCTGGAAGGTTTTGGTAATTTTGTTATTCCAAAACACATGAAGAGAACAGCGCACTCTGATTATTGGCCATCAAGACATTACTGTTAACAGCAGATATTCGTCAGTCAAAGGCCGAGCTAAAAGAGGGTTCTCAGTATGTTCATCAATAGAAATTGATGCTGAATTTCAGGTACTTGCATTTGACTTGACATGGCTACAATGTACACATTTCAATTTCCTTTTCTAGTACTCTTATTAAATATTTACTTGAACACATGACCGGATAATAAGATAACGCAATTAACCTTCATGTGGGAAATAGTTAAATACCTTTTCTTCCAATATCACAATACTAATCTTATTATTTCTGGAGATTTCAATATACAACTTAATATTGACAGCATACTAACAACTTAAGTGATTGGCAAGCCCAATAATAGTATTGCACAAACCTGTCATGAGCAACTCCAGCATTTTGGACTATAGTTGCTTAACAAATGTGGAGAAGTGTGGCTCAATGCTTAGAGCGGCAGACCTTGATGCAGAACGCTGGCCAGGGACCAGGGTTCGATTCCCGCCTCGGCGGGTTTCAGGCTTAAATTGCTCTGACTGGATGTTCTCGCCTCAGTGCCGATTCTAAGCAGTGGTCCCACGCTGCAACTCTGGGCAATAGCTTGCTTAGTCTCCACAAAGGCCCCCTGATACACAAGGGATGCCTGGTTTCACCATGGGATGCCCAGGAGTGGACACCCCACAAGGAAAAGCCAGGAGGGGTTCCCTTGTGGTAGGAGTACAAGCGCCGGGATGCCTCCGGGTCACTGTTCGCGCTATACAAATACGCCACACACACATTTCAAAGATTACAACCATGATTCCGACATTCAGGTCTTCTTGACACTACTCCACAATTGACAACACTATAATCTCAAAGGTGTTACTAACTCATGTTCTTGGATATGCTTTCAACACGAAGAATGGAAATGGACAATAATCCACAAGAATTAATTCTGGATTAGTCAGTGTGTCATGTGCAGGAATCCAATGTCCTTTATCAAGTTGCTTCTTCATATGACCTAAAACATTTGGTTTGGAAGTCTAATAAACAGAAAGAGTTTTTACAATATACAACATACTGAAATATTAATAAGAATTGGATGCTCTCCGATTGCTGAAAGAACAACTATGGTGGCTAAGTAGAATACTTTTAGTCATTGCTAAATTTCAAAGTTCACATCCAAAATTCTGACAAGTTAATCCTCTTGTTAAATCCAACAATAAGTGGTATATGACCAACTTGTATCCACAAATGGAAGCTATGAATAGAGAGACAAGTGCCATTTTCTATCAGAAGATTGTATTCTCCAAAACAACAACTAAACAACAGCTAATTATCCTACGAAAGTTCTATTAGCAAGCATTATTTAACACAAAGAACAAATATTATCAGGAGTTGTAGATTAAGTTGTTATTGGCAGGCAAGTCTAAAAATAGCAAGTTCTTCTATTCTAAAATTCATGATCACGCCGAAGGTGCGCCAAAGGTAAGCCCGTCTACGCCCGTCCGCGCCTGGACCTGACCGTGCCCAGCGCCAGACCCCCTGGCCCTCGCATTGCCCTGCCCTCCCGCATTACCTACGATGCCACCACCCTCCTAGCCCTTAACCCCGGCCGATCCCCCAACTGCGTCCAAGCCGCTCCTGGACACACCCATGGACCTTTCTCATGCTACTCCTGCAAATTCATCGGCACCGACAACAACTCCGCTACGACCACACCACAGATTCCCGACCCCAACCACCTACAATGCATCTTGCTCAACACCCGATCGGTCCACAGGCACGCCATTGACCTATGGAATCTACTAGACACCATCTCTCCGGACGTCGCCTTCCTAACAGAAACATGGATGAACGCCTCCTCCGCCCCAGACATCACCATTGCCATCCCAGAAGATTATAAGATCATACGCAAGGACCGTACCGGCCACACAGGAGGAGGAATCGCTATCGTCCATAAGAAATCCATCCACATCTCAACCAGCTCTGACGTCAATCTCGCCAACTCTGAACACCTTCACTTCCAGATCCACATCGACCCCAAGACCACACTCAGAGGCACCCTCCTTTACAGGCCACCAGGACCCCGCGCACAATTTAGTGAGGACATCACGGACTTCATCACTCCACACGTGCTCCCCTCCAAAGATTACATCCTTCTGGGAGACCTCAATTTTCACCTTGAAAAGAACAACGACCGCAACTCCACCACCCTTTTGGACAACCTCGCCAACCTCGGACTTAAACAACTGGTCACTTCCCCCACCCACATCGCAGGTCACACCCTCAACCCTATCTTCACCTCCAGCAATCATGTCTCCTTCAGCCACACTACGGCTCTCCTCTGGACTGACCACAGCTGCGTTCACTTTACCTACAACAAGCCCAAACCCAACAACCACCCCCTACCAACTCTGCAAAGAAACTGGAACAAAATCACCATCGACCAGATCTCCTCATCGCTTCTTCTAAACCCCCCAGCCCACTCCTCAAACCCCGACCAAGCCGCCACCAACCTCACCCTATGGTTATCCAACAGCACCGACATCCTAGCACCACTGAAAAAAGGACAAAGCAAACTTGGCAGCAAGAAGGCCTCATGGTTCAACGATGATCTTAAGAAATCCAAGAAACTCTGCCGCTCCCTTGAGAAGGCCTGGAAAAAAGACCCAACCACCAGCACCAAGGACGCCTTCAAAAACGCCACCCGCATACACCACCAACTGATCCGAAAGGCCAAGAAAACCGCCTTCAAGGACCGACTAGATAACAACGCCCACAACAGCAAGGAACTTTTCAACATCGTCAAGGAATTTACCAATCCCTCGGCCAACTCTAACGACATCACCCCCTCTCAAGCCCTCTGCGACTCCCTAGCTTCATTCTTCCACAACAAAATTGCAGACATCCACAACAGCTTCGACAACCAACCCGGAGACCAACCCACCCAACCATCTGCTGGACCTTCACCCCCCTCGAACATCCTTTATGACTGGAACCCAATCTCCACTGAGGACACCATCCGCCTGATGAACTCCATCCACTCAGGATCCCCCACAGACCCATGCCCTCACCACATCTTCAACAAAGCAGACTCCATCATAGCACCGCAACTCCGAGACGTCATCAACTGCTCCTTCAACTCCGCCACCTTCCCGGAAAGCTGGAAACACGCTGAACTCAGCGCCCTTCTGAAAAAACCCACAGCGGACCCCACCAAACTCAAAAATTACCGCCCCATCTCGCTCCTTCCATTCCCGGCCAAAGTCATCGATAAAGCTGTCAACAACCAGCTCGCCGCCTTCCTCGAAGCCAACAAATCCCTCGACTCCTCACAGTCCGGCTTCCGAGCAAAACACAGCACAGAGACCGCCCTCATCGCAGCAACAGACGACATTCAAACTCTACTGGACAATGGAGACACAGTCGCCCTCATCCTCCTCGACCTCTCCTCAGCCTTCGACACAGTCTGCCATAGCACCCTTCTACAGCGCCTCAGAAACATCGGAATCCAAGGAAAAGCACTAAAATGGATCACCACGTTCCTCACCGGAAGAACCCAGAGAGTCCGCCTTCCACCATTCAAGTCAGAGGCCACTGAAGTCATCTGCGGCGTACCACAAGGATCTTCACTCAGCCCCACCCTCTTCAACGTGTACATGAGCCCCCTCGCGGTCATCGCACGCCAACACAACCTCAACATCATCTCCTACGCGGATGACACTCAACTGATCCTATCACTCACCAATGACCCTAGCACCGCCAAAACTAACCTACACGAAGGAATGAAAGAAGTAGCCGAATGGATGAAACACAGCCATCTGAAACTGAACTCAGATAAAACAGAAGTCCTCATCTTAGGTACCTCCCCCTCCGCATGGGACGACTCTTGGTGGCCAGAAGCCCTTGGAAAAGCACCCATCCCGACAGACCACGCACGGAACCTGGGCGTCATCCTGGATTCCTCACTTTCAATGAACAGACAAGTCAACGCCGTCTCCTCATCCTGCTTCAACATTCTTCGCATGCTCAAAAAAACATTTCGTTGGATCCCCACCGAAACTAGGAAAACGGTCACCCACGCTCTGGTCACGAGCCGACTGGACTATGGAAAGACCCTCTACGCCGGCACTACCGCTAAACTCCAGAAAAAACTCCAACGAATCCAAAACGCCTCAGCCAGGCTCATATTAGACATCCCGCGTAAAGAACATATCTCTGGTCACCTGAAAAACCTCCACTGGCTTCCCGTCAATAAGAGGATCACTTTCCGGCTCCTAACCCACGCACACAAAGCACTCTACGAAATCGGACCAGAATGCCTCAACACACGACTGTCCTTCTACACCCCCTCCCGCCAGCTACGATCATCCAACCAAGCCCTTGCCACTGTACCTCGCATCAACAAAACCACCAGGGGAGGTAGATCCTTCTCCTACCTGGCAGCTAAAACCTGGAACTCACTTCCCACTTACCTTCGCCTTACCCAGAACCACCTAGCATTCAGAAAGCAACTTAAAACGTGGATATTCGACAAGTAATTCCCCACCCCCCCTCAAGCGCCTTGAGACCCTCTGGGTATGTAGTGCGCTATACAAATTCTCTGACTTGACTTGACTTGACTTGATAGTGCAAACATCTCAGAGTCTATCTGGGTGAACTATATAACTATCTTGTTTGGATGGCGATCGATAGCCACTACTGACCAGAGTGCTTCTTGGAAGAAAAGATTGTTGGATAATGAAGAAAGATGTTTTATTGCTTATGAAAATCAGAAAAGCTGTTTCATCATCTTCCCCTAAAACAGAGTTGCTCAAAAAAAGAAATATCAGCACTCCTTATATGGATTAGGACAAATGGGGTGCCATTAACTAGAACTACTGCACATGACTGCTGGAATTTTGGTGGATGGTGACCAATGTACAACAGCTAAATAATACCAAAAATATGAGGTTTTGGTGCAGGGCAGCGACGCAAGGAATCTTGCTGCGCTGCCCTGCATCAAAGGAAAAGGGTCTAAATGTGCTGTATCTATGAGATAAGATGCATTCCTGTCCTTTCCCCCTGCGTTGACGCAAAAGGGTTGCCATGCATAAGGCAGGCACCCTTGAGCCATGGTACATGGGTACCAGTGTTGCAGGGCTGACTGATTTTGTCAGTTTGTTATTTATTCAATTTTCTCAGGTCATAGTATAAAACAGATACATAAATAAAATTCATACAGGATAAAACCTCAAGAAAGGGCAATCAGGTAGGGGCAAGTACAATCAATTAATTAAAAATGCCTCCAATATTCTGTTGATACTATTCTACTTAGTCAGACACCTATAGGTTTGCAGCATTTAATCAACACTTTGGATGAATACATATCAGCCAGCCAGCTTGAGCTTTACATAAAAATCCTTCCACTTATGTTAATTGGATCATCTCCATTCAGACCACATTCCTGGTACTCATCAGGAAAACCATTTGAATTAGCAAAAGCTACAAGTACCTTGGCATTTTGTTTGACAAAAAGATCCCTATCAGAGGCTGTTACAACCTACTAAAGGCCAAGCAATATATGCCCTTAAGTCTCTGTTACAAATTAATTCCAGCTTCAACTTATCACTCATCTAGCTTACGAGGGAAAGATACTAAAGGATTGGACCTGCTGCAAATTAAGACTGTAAAATATGTTTTTAGGATCTCTAAGAATATCGGGCAGTCACAAATTTGGTTAGAGTTTGGCCTCCAAAGGCAGCCCTTAGTGCAACAGACAGCATTTTTTAAATACCTACATTCTTCATTTATATCAGAATCTGGCTCTCTTGCAAATATGTGCAGGCAAGAAAACATCCCCCATGCCCACACTGGCCCATGGAGGGCCTATGTTAGAAATGGCGGTCTCTAGTTGGCAATGGTTTACCCCTTTGCCCAAATAGAGACGCTTCTTCCTAGTCTTGGTAAGGAAGTTACACTCCTAAAATAACCCCTGCTCAACCCCTAAGTAGCTTGACACAAGCACTCATGCTTATCTCAGAGGCAGTGTTTAAAGCATTTGCAAATTACCAACAGTAATACAGTGAAAACACTACCAAAGGACACCACATCAGCTTAGAAAGATAGCCAATAGTTTTATATATCCAAAACAAGACCAAAACTATAAGAATCCAACAAACAGTACCTAAAAGTATATACTTTGCAAAATATCCTTGAAGAAATATCTCAAAAACACAGCTCTTTCAAGTCGGTAGCTCTGCCAGGGGCTACAGTGATGCTGAAAACAACAGGTTAAAAATTCCAGCAGACCGTGTGGGTACGGGACAGCTAAAGCATGGAAAGACTCCTCAACAGTACCTTTCTCGTTGCAGCCAGCATATTGGTGTGAAATGGGTCGGGGCAACCGTCGCGGTTGCGTTGCAAAATCGAAGCAGTGCAGGCAGTGGCTCGGTGCCGATTGGCCAGATGGTGTGAGTGAGACCAAGGCTTATGGTGCGAGGTGAGGCAGTGCTCGATGTGGTGCTGGCATATTGCGGTGCAAGCAACAGGACCAATTAGCAGGAGCTTGCGTCAGTTGGCCCAGACTGCTGTGTGGGACGAGGGTGTGCGTCATGAAACCTACGATCTCTGCCCCCTGCCATGGTGTTGAAGTCGATTCAGAAAAGGGGGTGGCGATGCACAGAGTGTCTGAATTATGCAGACCACTCTTACCCAGTCCAAAGATCAGGGCTTGATCCATCACCGTTATTTAGCTCACTGCACCATCCCAGCTCAGAACCTGGCTATATGCAAATAAGTTTGTCCCTGGCCCAGTGCATCATGGGAACAGGGCAGACTAAACTACCAAGCCAATTCTTCACCAGAAAGGAGACAAGCTTCCGGGGACCGGTTTCAGGCATTTCAGTCATCGTCGGCCCGGCTTGCTTGAATCCTGATGGTGCAGTGAGCAAGGGACTCATGTCCGAGTATACCCTGCCACACCTATAGTGGCCAAAAACGATTCAGAAAAGGGGGTGGTGATGAACAGAGTGTCTGAATTAAGCAGACCACTCTTACTCGGTCCAAAGATCAGGGCTTGATCCATCACAATTATTTAGCTCACTGCACCATCCCAGCTCAGAACCTGGCTATATGCAAATCAGTCTGTCCCTGGCCCAGTGCATCATGGGAACAGGGCAGACTAAACTACCAAGCCAATTCTTCACCAGAAAGGAGACAAGCTTCCGGGGACCGGTTTCTGGCATTTCAGCCGTCGTCGAGCCAGCTTGCTTGAATCCTGATGGTGCAGTGAGCAAGGGACCCATGTCTGAGTATACCCTGCTACACCTGTAGTGGCCAAAAGCAATTCAGAAAAGGGGGTGGTGATGAACAGAGTGTCTGAATTAAGCAGACCACTCTTACCCAGTCCAAAGATCAGGGCTTGATCCATCACCGTTATTTAGCTCACTGCACCATCCCAGCTCAGAACCTGGCTATATGCAAATCAGTCTGTCCCTGGCCCAGTGCATCATGGGAGCAGGGCAGACTAAACTACCAAGCCAATTCTTCACCAGAAAGGAGACAAGCTTCGGGGGACCGGTTTCTGGCATTTCAGCCGTCGTCGGCCCGGCTTGCTTGAACACTGACAGTGCAGTGAGCAAGGGACTCATGTCTGAGTATACCCTGCCAAACCTATAGTGGTCAAAAACGATTCAGAAAAGGGGGTGGTGATGAACAGAGTGTCTGAATTAAGCAGACCACTCTTACCCATTCCAAAGATCAGGGCTTGATCCATCACCGTTATTTAGCTCACTGCACCATCCCAGCTCAGAACCTGGCTATATGCAAATCAGTCTGTCCCTGGCCCAGTGCATCATGGGAACAGGGCAGACTAAACTACCAAGCCAATTCTTCACCAGAAAGGAGACAAGCTTCCGGGGACCGGTTTCTGGCATTTCAGCCGTCGTCGGCCCGGCTTGCTTGAATCCTGATGGTGCAGTGAGGAAGGGACTCATGTCTGAGTATACCCTGCCACACCTATAGTGGCCAAAAACGATTCAGAAAAGGGGGTGGTGATGAACAGAGTGTCTGAATTAAGCAGACCACTCTTACCCAGTCCAAAGATCAGGGCTTGATCCATCACCGTTATTTAGCTAACTGCACCATCCCAGCTCAGAACCTGGCTATATGCAAATCAGTCTGTCCCTGGCTCAGTGCATCATGGGAACAGGGCAGACTAAACTACCAAGCCAATTCTTCACCAGAAAGGAGACAAGCTTCCGGGGACCGGTTTCAGGCATTTCAGCCATCGTCGTGAAGGACTGGGCTAAATTAAGGCCCAGCGGTGCCAGGGCACAACACCTGAAACCTTTGTGGGGATACCTGTTCCGGCGTACAAATTACAGAGACACAGGACACTTCCTTCGGCGTCAAAGATCAGCGTTTATTTACTGCAGGGACACAGAAATCACTAGAAGTACAACAGAGTGTATGTTCAGAGAGTCTGCTCCGAATTGCAAAAGTGGATTGCTCCTTTTATACACATTTTCGTCATTGCACAACATAACGAACAAAAGGTTACAACTCAGTTCCCACAGTAAACTTCAAAAGGGTCGCATTCATGTTTTCAGAAGCCCAGAACATAATTACAGTAACATTGCCGGTTCCCAACTGTAAAAGCACGCTATCCCACCATTAGGCACATTCCATTCTAGTTGTAAACGAGCTAAGAGAAGGGACAGGAACAGGTGCAAGGAAAACAAAGACAGACAACAGATTGAAAAGAGTGTGGGGGCAATATCGGAAGCGTGATCACTGGATCAAAGGATTTGAGCCTAGCGCATGCAAGGCTGAAACAATAGACCAGCACAGCAAGATGAGCCTCGAGCGGAGCCATCTGCCTTTGCCGTGTCATTCCCCTAGTCATAAAGGCACACTCAAAGGAATTTACATCTTCCGCAAGAGCTTGGGAATCCCAAGGTCATCAGGCGGACATTGTACGTTCACCGGCTACGTGAGGGCAAGAAACAGAATGGATGCTGTATCTAAAATGGAACCCGAGGGTTCAGATGAAGAAACCCGTAAATAAGACGAACCCTTTAAGTAGTGTAGCGAAAACACGTACACCCACTAAACTCATCATTTGCAGTTCGTAGATACCAAACTCATCCATATCCGATCAAGCCCAAAATGTCATTACGATTCTCACGGAACCTCAGTCGGCCCGCCATAAGTAACCAGGTCACATGGCCGCCGCCTTCCATAGCGAAGTGAGGAAGAGCTACAGCAAGGTGTAAAGAGTGTATCCACTGGAGAGTAATCCGAAAGGAACAACGCGGTGCGCATAACGAGAGTCCGGAGGACCGTTGTAAACAAGATTGCCCACGCATACAAATTAAAGCGAACATGGAGTGAGACGCTCCCAAAGTTATCGGTGGACCTAATAAGGTGACAAGTGTTTCCGAGCCATAGGGAGACGCCCAGACACGGACATAAAAAGATACAAAAAGATTGCAGCTCTAAAGACTTAGAATCTGACATAGGACAACTACAGCTACATGAAAGATAGAAGTGACAAGGCCCTGAGGAGAACCCATAACTGTTGTATGGTGTTCAAAACGCGTTGGCAGAACGGAGACAAAATGTTCACTACTGTTCCTTTCATTGTAAATCACTGATGGTTAATAAGGCGAGGAGCTGATAATTGCCTTTGGAACAGTCAAAAATAGATTTGCATAAGTTATGTTGTGTATAGTGAATGTATATATGTATGTAATAATGTTTTTTGGTAAATGTTGTGTATAAGTTGATTTATATATTTGTTATATATGTTGTGTTGTTTTTCTGACATAGAAACCAATGATTTTTTCAAAAAAGAGAATCTAAAGAGAAGGTAAAAATAAATATACCTAACACATCAAAATTAATATTGATCTGTTGCTTATAATTCAGAGCAAACCAAACAAAGTGGGTTGGCATTTTTTCTAAGAAACGGACTGGAGTTGATGACACTGGCTTCGGAAGGCCAAGGCTGCTGAGGTTCTGTAGCGATCCGAACCCGTGTTTTCCGTATCGTAGTACTGACACGATTTTGGTATCAGTGAACCGTAAATGATCCATTTAGTATGTGGCAGTGTTTTCGCTGTGCTACAAGCACGGATTCACTGAAAATAGGGGCATTCTGTTGAAAACACACGGCATCCATTTTAGATACGGCGTCCATCTTGTTTCTTGCCCTCACATAGTCAATGGACGAACGTTGACCCCGGCTGAAATACCTTGTTAGGGACACGTAGGCTTTAGTCCAAGAAAGCTGATGCTGCGTGACTTGGCAGAAGCTGCCTCCCTTGCCTGAGGCCAGTCCTGCTATACTGGTTCTCGTGTTCGTTGGCCTGATCACGATTAGGAGGCCGAAGACAGTAGCCATGCCCGTTTTATGACCCACAAGCATCTCTTATCCTGCTTTTCTATCTTCTACACCTGGCTCCGCTCCTTTCCTTCTGGGCTTTTACTATGGGGAGGAAACATTTTTTACGATGAGGCGGATCGATCTATGAATAGAAAGCTGACATGAAGACTTGATCGAATACTGGAAACTTGCAAATAATTATCGTTTGGTATATGGTTATTGTTTGTTTGGGATACCGGGCTAGGCATGAAAGATATTTTAACAATGTTGCCTAAAGTCATTTTTCATGTATATAAGGAGCGACCCACTTTGTACAATTCGAACAGCCTCCTAGAATCAGCCTTTGTGTGGTTCCTGTGACTTCTGTATCCCTGCAGTAAATCAACCTTGGTCTCTGACGCCACCATCGAGAAGCCCGTGTCTCTGTTTATTTGTGCACCGAGAAAGGAAGGAACTCAGGGGTCTTTTGGGTGTTGTTTGCCTGACACCTCTGGACTCTAAAAAGTCCAGAACCTCACTTGGCGCCCAACGTCGGGGCGACGTCAACTGGTACCGGTCCAAAGCCTGAAGATTTCGAGGAGCTTCGTGTGAAGATTCCGGAGGGAGGTACCCCGCTTCATCGATCCCTGCATGACGTAAAAGTGGCCCGACGATCTCTTCGACGAGGGTTCCCGTTCCCAGACGGCTACAGAGGACCGCTGCCCTGACTGTCGCCCTGTCTTGGACCTGAGGTGCAGACCTTAGTACGGCGAGACGTAGACGGGTTCTCCTTGGTGACGTCTTCGACATTTCAGTTAAGTATTAAGTGGGTCGCACCCAGTTTGGTTGCTCTTGGTTGCTCTGGGTTTGCTCTTGTAAGGATTTATCATTGTTGCTCTTGTACGGATAATCCTTTTGTTTTCAGGATAGGCTTGTTCTGGATTTGTAGATTATCACTGGTTGCTCTTGTCAAGATAATCTTTGGTTTTTGGTATTGGTTCATTTGGATACTCTTGGTAGGCCTAAGTTCTTTGCGCATTTGGTTAGAATTTTGTCATTAGTTTGTAATGGCTAGCCGTAGTAATTGTTTCCTGTCCTGGTTGAGTTGCAACAAGGATTCCCGGTTGGAGGACTCGTGTCCGGTTCCTCCGATTGGAACTCCAACGTATGAGCTCTACTGTAAACATGGTGTGGGTCCTATCACTTATAATGAAGTGTGGGTCTGATACACCAGGAAAGATGGTGTCCTTAGTTGGCCACCACATGGTAGCTTCGAAACTGAAATTCTAGATAATCTGGAAGTGAAATTATTTAAGAAGAAAGCCCGGCCGGCAATGTTTGATACTTTTCGTTTTTGGCGTAAGGAAGCCAGACAGAGAGAAATAAGAAAAATGAAAAAGGAAGAGAAAGAGAAAGGGTTGACTTTTAATGCAGTCTGCTAGGCAGTTGCATGTCAACGAGACTGAAAAAGCGATAGAGGTAGCGAATAGAGAGCATAATTTGGCGATTGACAAGTGCTACCCTGCCTTGCCATTGTGTCCTGCTAAGCCAGTAGAGGACCCTGAAAAGGATCCCCTGTTGTCTTATCTGTTGAGATCACCTCCACCGTATGCACAGGGTGTTACGGCACCACAGTTGCCACCTGTTGTACAACCGGCTGTTGGTCAGCCTGGAATAGTTGTTCCTCCTCTTTTGAGCCCAGCTCCTGTCCTTCCTGTGGTTAATGTTCCTCCGGCACCCCCTCTTCCTGGGTTGCCTATTCCGCCTTTGCCTGTCGTTTCGCAAACTGCTTTGCCTACTACTCCTACCCTTACAATTTCATCTGCTCCAGCTTCCTTGTCCCCGACCTCTGTAAACATTCTGACTCCGCTTTCTGTTCGTCGGAAAATAACTGACTCTGTAACTAATATTTTAACTCCTTTTTACAGGTCTTTAATTAAGACCCCCGTTTCTGACTCTACACAGAGACGTAGTCAGCTTCCTGGTCTCCAGGAATGAGAAATGTTAGATTCGACAGCTCTTAGGTGGGTTTCGAAAACTGTGAAATATGATGCACAGAGAGTGCTGGATACGTTTATGCAATGTAATGAGCCAACTCAGCGATACGTATTTGATGTGATGTGTTCCCTTTTGCGTGAGGAATGGGATGATGATGACTTGGATTCAGTTCCTGCTGATTTGATACATACTCAGCGAAGATTCGCCGCAGGAATGATAGTAGGTCCGGACGTAAAGGGAGCAATAGAACTGATTTTAGCATACAGGTCTGATTCTCCTCTTCGATCATCAAGGGACTCAGATGGTTCTCCGATTACTAGGAAGAAGCGAGGTCAGTATCGATGAGGGAAGTTCCACCGATATGGCGCGAAGCAGTTCAAGCTAATGCAAATCTTGGTATTCAAGCTGCTCCAGCACAGTTTCAGAGAGTGTGAATACACATTCCATGGAAACGGGCTGAAGTTTTAGCAGTAAAACAGGCATTGCCAGACCCACGTAAGAATCCTGCTGGTTATTATAAAGAGTTGACCCAGTCAGTTCAAGCTTGTGTCATGAATTTGGCAGACATTGAGATGCTCTTTGGCAATGTAGAGCCACAGCCTATTTGGGCCAAAATTCGCCATGAGGATCATCAAGTTGCTTTAGGAGGTGATTGGCCAGCTATTGTAGCGGCAGATGCACAAAAAATTGGTGGTGCTAAACCTGAGCCCCTGATTGCTGCTTTGCCTGGCAGAATAATCGATCTGATGAAAACTCTGATGCCAGCGTTACGTGTCAACTGGGATAAATTATCAGCATGCAAGCAAAAGAAAGATGAAAGTGTCTCTGATTTCTTCACCAGATTTGAAGAGACTTTCGTAGACCACAGTGGTCAAGATATGAGTACTGAGGGAGGCCAGAGATTGTTTGTCGACAAGTTTGTGTTTAATTTATTGCCTGAATTAAGTAATAAGTTGAAGGATTCTGAGAGTGCATGGGCGGTATCGACGACAGCACAGATACTTCCAACTGCTCAGTATTACGAAAATAGAGAGAAACACAGTTCAAGCAAGGAATGTCCCAAAGGTTTGATTATGATGTTCCACGACAACAGGTAGCATGGAATCAGTGTGCCTATTGTAAAAAGGAGGGTCATTATAAGAATGAATATCCAGTTCTGCATCCACAAACTAGTGGTGTCCCAGCTCCGAGAGGCCGTGGTGGTTTTGTGCAAGCTCCTAGAGGCAGAGGACGCGGTGCTGTGCCCCCGCAGACTGATCGTTCCTCTAATTATTTTGATCAGCAGAATGTGCCATCGGGTAGATCTCAACAATACCATGTTAAAGATTATTATGAGGGTACTGGAGAAGTTCAGCAAAGTGAGTACTAGGACAGCCATAGGCAAAGAGAGGGAGTAGTATCAGTTCCAGTCGATCAGAGTGGACCTTATGTCACAGTAGCTACATCAGGTGTGATTGAACCGTTTCTGTTGGATACTGGTACGGCAAAAAGTTCAATTATGCATGCGAAACTCCCTGGCGCACCTTTGTCTTGCTTAACGAACATTTCGGTAGGATTCTCAGGCCCCCCTGTTCACAACCCTGTGTCTGGTCCGTTGTCCATTTCTGTTGGACCAAGTCATCTAGAAGCACCCCTTATTCTAATGACTGGTTGTAATGAGAATCTGCTTGGTCTAGATTTGTTAAAACGCCTGCATGCGACATTGTACTGCTCTCCTTCAGGAGTACAGCTCACGTTGAGTAAGAGAGTGATCTCTCCAATGTATTTGTCAATGGATAAGCTCCCACCGGAGCTGCGTTCTCTCCCTGATACTCTTTGGGCAACTGGTCCTAATGATGTAGGTCTTTTGGAAATTCCTCCTTATGTGGTGAATTTGAAGGCGAATGTTAGATTTCCACGAATCCCACAGTATCGGATTTCCAATGAAGGTGAACGTGCGCTTTTACTGATCGTACAGGATTTGATACAGAAAGATGTGATAGAAGAAACTAGAGGAAATGTGTGCAACAGTCCTGTTTTGCCAATTTTGAAACGCACTGATCCTTCCAAACCTCCAGTCTACAGATTTGTGATTGACCTTAGAGAGGTTAATAAAATTGTGGTTCCGCAATTTCCTGTGGTCCCGGATATCACTGCATTACTGACATTGATTCCTGCTTCAGCTACATGGTTTTCGGTGATTGACTTGAAGAATGCCTTCTTCAGCATTCCGATAGCCGAAGAAAGTAGAGATATTTTTGGTTTCTCCCTAGGTGGTCGTAGCTTTAGATTCAAACGCGCTCCACAAGGCTATTGTGAGAGCCCTTCGATTTACAGCCAAGCATTAAAAAGTCATTTAGATACTTTTGTACTTCCTCCTGGTGCTGCTCTTATCCAATATGTAGACGATCTCTTAGTGGCTGCTGATGACGAGGAAACTTGCAAAACAGCTACCATTTGTTTGCTGCATCATTTATCAGACTTACATCACAAGGTGTCACCTTCTAAACTGCAATATTGTTGCCAAGAAGTGACCTATTTAGGTCATCTTTTGTCAAAGGAGGGAAGAAGGTTTACCCCAGAAAGAATTGAAGCAATTTCGCAGATGACTGTACCAAGCACACAGAGAGAAGTGCGTGCGTTTTTGGGTATTACGTCATATTGCAGACAATGGATCCCAAATTTTTCTCTCATGGCAAAACCATTGGTGGCTCTGACTGGAAAAGGTGTTCCGAGTCCTTTGCCATGGTCTGATGAGTGTCAGCAGAGTTTCTCTGATTTGCGTGATGCGCTGTGTTCAGCTCCTGTGTTGGGTAATCCTGACTACAGTAAGCCGTTTACACTATATGTCCATGAAAGAGAGAGTTGCACGTTGAGTGTTTTGACGCAACAATTCGGTGACAAGCAACGACCTTGTGCGTATTTTTCATCAACATTAGATCCGGTAGCCAGAGCGTTGCCAAGTTGTTTGAGAGCTACAGCAGCAGCTGCAGTGTCCATTCGACAATCTGCTGGATTGGTCATGAACAATATGTTAGTAGTCATGGTTCCACATGCCGTGGATACACTCATGAATCAAACGAAAATTCAGCACCTCACCAGTGCTAGACTATCAGGCTATAAGCTGACGCTTTTGGCAAGTCACATTCAGATTAAGCAATGCAGCATATTGAATCCAGCAACACTGTTGCCGACTACTCAGGAGTCGAGTGATTTGGAACCCCATGATTGTTGTTTCAGAACTGAGGAAGAGACAAAAGGACGGATTGATTTAAAAGATACTCCATTACTAGATCCAGATGGTATTTTGTATGTGGGCCGATCTTGTTTTAAACTCCAGAATGGTGATGTGACTAGTGCGTACGCAGTTACGACTTTGAGCACAATTGTTGAGACTGCAAGAGTGAGCCAGAATTCTGCCCAAGCTGCAGAATTAATTGCATTGATGAGAGCGTGTGTTTTAGCTGAGGGAAAGAGAGAGAATGTGTTTACTGATAGTCAATATGCCTTCGGCGTAGCACACAGTTTTGGTCGTTTGTGGAAAGAAAGAGGTTTCTTTACGTCCCATGGGACTAAGATCCAACATGGACAATTAGTCAATGACCTGTTGGAATCTCTGACCTTACCCAAGGAAGTTGCGATTGTGAAATGCAGTGCCCATCGAAAGGTTACGGATGACGTTGGTCGTGGGAATGCGTTTGCAGATGAGGTCACTAAGGAGACGGTCAAGAATATGATGAGTCGAATGTATGTTGCAATGTCTGCAAGATGGATTGCTGAATCAGGGATGTGCGAGAATACGATTGAAAGTGTAAAGGCAATCCAGATTGAAGCTACTGAAAGTGAGAAGAATGCATGGAAGGAGAAAATGGGTAAATTGGATTCGAATGGATGTTGGATTGATTTGTCAGAGCATCAGCGATGGATGTTGCCTGATGCATATGTACTTGCGGTGGTTATGATGGCTCATGGAATAGCACACATCAGTACGAAAGGCATCAGTAAAATGTTAGCTCCCGTATGGAATAATGATGGAATTGCTAAGTGTGCGGAGAGAGTGGTGAAAAATTGCATGGTATGCCTGATGCATAATGCTGGCAAGGGAACCCCAACCCCAGCTGGTCACTTTGCTCCCCCTTCTTGTCCCTTTGAAGTGATTCAGTTAGATTTTATCCACGTGGACAGGTGTAACAACCTCAAATATGTCCTAGTGGTAGTCTGTGCATTTTCGAGATGGATTGAAGCTTATCCGTTAAAGGATAACACTGCCCTGTCCACTGCCAAAATCCTCCTCAAAGAGTATTTCCCTAGGTACGGCATGCCACGGATTGTATGGTCGGACAATGGAAGTGAGTTTGTAGGGAAAGTTATGCAAAGTGTGTGTGCAAGTTTGGGAATTAAGCAAAAATTCCACAGTGCGAATCATCCACAGTCAGCAGGTTTGGTTGAGGGGTACAATGGTACCTTGAAGCTGAAACTTGCTAAAATCCAAGCTTCCACTGATTTATCTTGGCCAGATGCACTGCCTTTGGCCTTACTGTCTACCAAAGCGACTGTACACTCTCGAGTAGGGCTTAGCCCATATGAGATTGTGTTTGGTCGCCCTGCTAATGTTTGGGGAGTTCCTAGGCCCAAGGAATTCAAACAGATCGAATATCCAATGTTGATTGATTACCTTTTTGACCTGACTGCTAAATTGAGTCTTATTCATCAACAGGTATTTGAATCCTTGCCTAAGCCGCCAGAGGGTCCAGGACATGCACTGAAACCCGGGGACTTTGTCCTCGTAAGGAATTTTGGACGAACCCGAAACCTTCAGCCGAGATTTGTTGGTCCTTTTCAAGTGCTCCTGGCCACAAGAACTGCTGTACGCCTAGCTGGCAGGAAAAATTGGGTGCACGCTACCCATACGAAGCGTGTGCCTCTCCCACTTCCCTGTGACAGTTGGGTTAGACCGGGAATTGGTGTTTCCGAGACAGAACCTATTCCCAGGCTTGTCCCTTTCAGTGATGCAGAGTATATAACGGACAGACAAACTGAAAGACTGAACTCTGAGACTGCACCAGGAACTGTTTCATTGAACCCTGAACAGAGCATCGTACAAAGCGAACATTTGCCACCTGTGGATTTAAACATTGCCGCATTTTCAGATCCGTTGTTTCGAGATCAGACACAACCTGAAAAATTCCGTTACAACTTGCGTTCTCATACTATGAACCAATAACATTGCATAAGTACTTTTCTATTTGAAAACTGATTGATCTTACCATTTTCTTTTCAGTCAGGAAGTTTTGCTCATTAATTTTTTTTTGTTTGTTTGTTTCTTTTAACCTTGCCATCTGGGTTGCCGTAGGGTTGTAACGTGTGCCTAGTTTTAACTTGCAGGGGGCCAGACACAAGGTCGGTTTCTTCTGTTTATTTTGGGAACTCCCAGGGTAGACAGAGGCATTTTTTAACAGGTACAAATCATCCAATTACGAACGGTTGTAGAAGATGGAGCTTCCTGAACTGCTACGAGTTAACGTTATCAATACTCGCAAGACAAAAATGTACAAAATTCTGCATAGCAAATGTTTCATAATGCAATGTGCTCTGACATTTTTGACTGTTTTAATAACTGTGGTGGGCGGAATTGTTTTCGGTATCCAGTTAATTTTTGCACCTGTTACATCTACAGTACCTCCCCATGTTTCTGTTTCTCCGACTATCGTTTATCTTCATTCTTTTCACCCTTTTCCTGCACATGAGCAAGCTCGACGCTCTGAGTTTATAAATAACACTTTCATTCAGCTCTTGCACCAACACCAACTGGTAGTAAATACAATGAACTGCTGGATGTGCGGTCTGATACCACATACCATGGACAAGGGTATCCCCTATCTGGTTCTGCACTTTAGTTATAATGGATCATTTTGGGCATTTCAGACCATGTTCGTTTATGCTCTGAAAACCTATCCCCGCGACCTCCGCGTTCCACTAGGTATAACTCTGCTAATAGAGCCTTGGTAAAGGGAATTACTGACATGGTTAAAGATGTCAATAACACTCCGTTTATTCCCAAGGATGAGTTGCGAGTTTATATGGGTTGGAATGCTACGGAGTATGGCATTAGTTTGGGTGAGAACAAGCGTAAGAGCTCGACTCCGATTTGGGTCGTACCCCACCAAGGTCAAGTCTGTTTGCAAGGGACTGGGAGGAATCCGAGAGCTCGGCTAGGGAAGAGTGACTGTACTGAAACATATGTTTTTTCATCACAGTCTTCCCCTGCATTCTTAGCTGCTAAGGGTACCTATTTTGTCTGCCAAGACAGAGCATATACATGGCTGCCTGCTGACTTTTCAGGCTCATGTTATATTGCCCGACTGTTACCTCCGACATACACTGCTGCACCGGATTATCACAAGACTAGAGTTGTGAGAGGTGTCTTCGACAAGGAAGATACTGCTGGCCAAGAAGCAGGAGACTTTTTCAAGGGTTTCCTTCCGTTCTGGGGGCCCATGGCCAATAGTAGGAACTTGCGTCAACTAACACGGGTAGTTGAATCCACTATTACTGAAACTGCGTGTGCCCTTAGTAACCTGACAGCTGAGCTCCAGGCGGATCGCCTCATGACGTTGCAGAACCGTATGGTTCTTGACGTAATACTTGCAGATCGAGGTGGAGTATGTAAGATGATCCAATCGAGTTGCTGTGTTTTTATTCCTAATAATGCTCCAACAGTGTACGAGGCCATTTCTAAGTTACACAAGATCGCTGACTCTATTCACGTAGATGAAGGTGATTTGTCACTGATGGGATGGCTTTGGAATCTGTTATCTGCATGGGGATGGAAGGTTCTGATGGTAATTGGTGTTGTGCTGGTGTTCCTATTCTCATGCTGTCTCATTGTTCAGTGTGGTCCTGCCTTATGTGGCCTCTGTGCTGCAACATGCATAAGAAGGTCGCCTGTTTCGGGAAAGACGTTACGAGATAGAATGATGCTCCAACACCATATCAGTGACTTGATGAATATAGAGATAGACTCTGACATAGAGTGAGTTATTGCCTATGTAAGGGCAAAAGGACGGCTGAGGTTCTGTAGCGATCCGAACCCGTGTTTTCGGTATCGTAGTACTGACACGATTTTGGTACCAGTGAACCGTAAATGATCCATTTAGTATGTGGCAGTGTTTTCGCTGTGCTACAAGCACGGATTCACTGAAAAATAGGGCATTCTGTTGAAAACACACGGCATCCATTTTAGATACGGCGTCCATCTTGTTTCTTGCCCTCACATAGTCAATGGACGAACGTTGACCCCGGCTGAATCACCTTGTTAGGGACACGTAGGCTTTAGTCCAAGAAAGCTGATGCTGCGTGACTTGGCAGAAGCTGCCTCCCTTGCCTGAGGCCAGTCCTGCTATACTGGTTCTCGTGTTCGTTGGCCTGATCACGATTAGGAGGCCGAAGACAGTAGCCGTGCCCGTTTTATGACCCACAAGCATCTCTTATCCTGCTTTTCTATCTTCTACACCTGGTTCTGCTCCTTTCCTTCTGGGCTTTTACTATGGGGAGGAAACATTTTTTACGATGAGGCGGATCGATCTATGAATAGAAAACTGACATGAAGACTTGATCGAATACTGGAAACTTGCAAATAATTATCGTTTGGTATATGGTTATTGTTTGTTTGGGATACCGGGCTAGGCATGAAAGATATTTTAACAATGTTGCCTAAAGTCATTTTTCATGTATATAAGGAGCGACCCACTTTGTACAATTCGAACAGCCTCCTAGAATTAGCCTTTGTGTGGTTCCTGTGACTTCTGTATCCCTGCAGTAAATAAACCTTGGTCTCTGACGCCACCATCGAGAAGCCCATGTCTCTGTTTATTTGTGCACCGAGACAGGAAGGAACTCAGGGGTCTTTTGGGTGTTGTTTCCCTGACACCTCTGGACTCTAAAAAGTCCAGAACCTCACTGCAGTGCAGGATGAGGGCAGTGCATCATGTAACTTTTTGAGCGGTGACCTCGAAGCACGGTGCAAGCAGCGTCGTCGATTTCGGCGTGGAGCGTCATTTTCTGGGATACCAAGGCATCCTCAGAAGTTAGGCGGTGCAGAGTGCAGTGCCCAGCAGGCATTGTCGGTGAGACCAGGGTCGCGGTGTGGCATTGCGGCGGTGCCCTCTGCATGCTATCAGGACACGGAGTCGGCAGTGCCATAATAGCTGTCGTAGAGTTCCATTTCTTCAGTTGCAGTACAAAACACGCAGTCCCCAGAGCTGAGGGCAGAAGAGCCTGAAGTCTTTGCTGTTCCTGAGACTTCTTGAACAGGAGGCAAGCGCTACCTCAAGTCCTTGAAGAAACTCAAAAAAGTAGATTGCAGAAGGATGAGTCCAGTCCTTTCACTACCACGGACAGAAGCAGCCACTGCAGGCCAACACAGCAAAGTGGTAGTTCCAACTCACAGCTTTTCCAGCTCTTCTTCTTGGCAGTCTTCTTGATCCAAAAGAGTTCTAAAGTTCTGGGGGTTGGACCCTGATATTTATACCATCCAGTGACCTGCAAAAAATAGCCACACATTCCGACCAAGTGTTTGCCACAGACTTCTTACTGGACCTAAACTAATCCCTATACTTCTCAGGAGTGAGACCGTACCTTTTGAGAAGGGCCTCCTTCATATCAGCGTAGCTGTGGTTAGGCCCCTTACCCAAAGCTGTCAAAGTATCCCTGGCTTCTTCTGGAAACAGAGGCCACAATCCTGCTCCCTAATTTTTCTCAGGGACCCCATTCATGTGTATCCTTGCCTCTTAACCGTCAAACCACTTCTGTATGTCATCCCCCTTTTTCAACTCCCTGCCCACAATCTTAGGGAGGTGTACAATTCTGTCTGTCTGTCCTGATGAATTGCTGCCACCATCGGAGCTGGGCCTACTCCTTTGATCCAGTTCCTTCATTCTGAGCTCATAATCTAACAACATTCTTTTCTCTTCCATGGCTAGCTTGAGCTTCTCTGACTCAGTCGCTACCTTCCTTGCCTGTCCACCAGCTCCGTTGGGGACAAGCTACTGCTGCCTGGCCTGAAGGATGCCCCCCTCCCAAAAGCACATCCACCCTAGGAATAGGCTCCTCTGCCTCTCCA
Source organism: Lissotriton vulgaris (assembly GCF_964263255.1). Lineage (NCBI taxonomy): Eukaryota > Metazoa > Chordata > Amphibia > Caudata > Salamandridae > Lissotriton > Lissotriton vulgaris. Next base: position 307,003,146 of record NC_141696.1, read on the forward strand.
CTGAGATCCCCAGAGTGCCCACTTGCATCTCATGCTGCTACCCAGGTCCTCAGCGCCTATGACTAGGACTTTCAGGCTCTTGCAAATCGCTTTCAATTCTTTCACATTGTAAGATTCCAACCTAACCTCCTCAAAGGAAATTTCCAGGGATGCAACAGATGATGCTCTTGATTCAGGCATGATGAAGTAGCAAGTTTAAACTGTCAAGCTCAAAAAAAGGTCAAAAGAAAAAGAACCAGTAGTTGGTATGTAGTGGTCTGCGATATGATAGTACTGCACAATAATCACTGTAAGTCAAGTGCAAACATAAGTCCTATCCTCACCGCTGACAACCAATGTTAGAAACCGGGGTCTCTAGTTGGCAAGGGTTTGCACCTTTCTCTAAATAGGGACTCTTCTTCCTAGTCAGGATAAGGGAGTTACACTCCTAAAATATTGCCTGCTCATCCCCTTGGTAGCTTGGCATGAACTGTCAGGCTTTCCTTTGAGACAGTGTGTAAAGCATTTGCAAATAACCAACAGTAATACAGTGTAAGCACTACAAAAGGGCACAACAGCAGTTTATAAAAATATCTAATATTTTTATATCATTAAGACAAGACCAAAAATGATAAAAATCCACAATAGAGTACTTAAAAATCTTCAATTATCAAAAAAACCTTGAAAAACAGTTCTTTGATGTTGATAGCTCCTTTAGGGGCTACCACGGCGTCGAGAGCAAACAAATCCAAACAGTTCTGGATGACGGTGGCGTCGCAGGCCAGCTACGGTTTTGGGAGACCCGCAAGCAGTACCTTTTAGAAATACAGAGCGTTGGCGACCTCTGGTTGAGGTTCAGAAAGCACGGCGTCTGCAGGCGTTGGTTCCAGAGGTCGGTGCAGGAGTCGTCTGGGCCCTCGAAGTCTCATGCGTTGAAGGTCGAACTCCTGTTTGTTGAAGTCAGACGTGCTGGCATCGGCAGGCGTGGGTGCTGCGGTGCAAAGTGCGGTGTCCTCAGGTCGCGGCGCGAGCAGGTGCTCAGTGGCGGCATCAGATGACGTCGTCGGTGAGACCTGGGTCGTGGTGCGAAGTGAAAGCGGCGTCATTGGGGATACCAAGGCATCATCGTGAAGCGAGGCGGTGCAAAGTGCAGTTCCAACTGGTCGAGGTGTGAGCAGCATCTTGGTGGCGGCGTCAAAAGGCGGCGGCAATGAGACCAGGGTGGTGCGGCATTGTGGCGGTGCCCTCTGCGGTGCCGTCAGGACACGGAATCGGCAGCGTTGTTGTAGATGTCGTTGAGTTGCTTTTCTTCTGTTGCAGCACAAAACACGCAGTCCCAAGTGCTGGGAGCAGAAGAACTTTTGCTGTTCCTGAGACTTCTTGAACAGGGGGCAAGCTCTACCTCAAGCCCTTGGAGAAACTCAAAAAAGTAGATTGCAGAAAGTTCAGTCCTGTCCTTTCACTGCCCAAGACAGAAGTAGCCACTGCAGGCCAACACAGCAAAGCACAAAGCAGAGTGGTAGTTCCTCCTCACAGCTTCTCCAGCTCTTCTTCGTGGCAGTCTTCTTGATCCAAAAGAGTTCCAAAGTCCTGGGATTTGGGCCCCGATATTTATACCACCAAATTATTTGTTCTCTGAAAGCAGAGAGTGTCTGTCCCTAGTTAAACCAGTTCTGGGAGCATTCTGCTAGTGCACAACTTCTTCCTTTGTCAGTGTGGGGTAGGGTCATCAGACGCACCACAGGAGGTGGATCCAGCCATGTGGAAGGCAGGCACAGCCCTATTTAGGTTCATGTGCTACTCCTTCCACCACTCCCAATGCAGATAGGTCTATTCAGCCTAGTGCTGACTCACCCTGCCTCCTGGAGCCACCCCAGCCCCTGTCACTCACAAACCAGACCTGCAATACACAACCTAGCAGAGACAGGAAGGATGGTTAGGCTGGAAAATACCTACTTTCTATAAGCTGTATTTTCAAACACAGAATATTAAAACTAACTTCACTAAAAGATGCATTTTATCATTCTGAGTTCAGGCATACTAAATGTGTTTTTCTACCATGTTCCCAGGGTCAGTTAAGATTATAAGACGTTATAACCAAACTGCCTATTCTGTCCTATGGGAACAGGTAGCCTTGCAATAGAGAAAAACAACATTGGCTGTAATTCAGTATTAGGACATGCCACACACACAAGGCATGTCCTACCTTTCACATACAATGCACCCTGCCCACAAAGGCACCTTGGGCCTACCTGAGGGGTGATTAACATGTAGAAAAGGGAAGGTTTAGGTACTGACAAGTGGGTGCACTTACCAAGTCGACATGGCAGTCCCAGACTGCACACACGCTCTGCAATGGCAGGCCAGAATCACACTTTACAGGCTGTTTACGTGGGTGGCACAATCCAGTGCTGCAGCCCACCAATAGCATTTGATTTATTGGCCCTGGCACACACAGTGCACTTTACTAGGGACTGACACATAAATCAAATATGCCAATCATGGAAACACCAATGCATAACACATTTTACTACAGGATCACTTGCACTTTACCACTGATCAGCCGTGAGATAAGTGCGCAGAAACACTATGCCAGTCAAAACCGGGAGGTCGGAGAGAAAAAACTTAGGGGAAACACGCCAAAAGATGCCAAGTCGCCCTGTCAATCCCTAGAATATGGTACCAATGTACCCAGGGTATAGGTACCCCAGAAGCCTCCCATGGGCTGAAGCATGTATTTTGCCACCCATGAGAAGCCATGCAAAATGGAACTAGAGGCCTGTCATTGCAGCCTGTGTAAGTTTTTGCATGCACCACTTACTTAAGATATAGGTTTACTATATCTAAGGACCACTGCAATTAAAATCTACAAGCCATAACAATCCTGAAGGCAGGCTGCGTGGTTCTAAGTGAGAGGGTGTCACTGCATGAGCAGAACACCCCTGCAGCCTATGGAGTCAATACTTCCAGGTTATCAGTGAAGCAGCTATTTACGACATATAGAGTGGCATTATGCCACCACGTGATGAACAACTCTAAATCGGGTGAAACAAACCCTTTCGTGTTTGGTGTCAAACATGTTGGAATCATACCCGCATACCTGTAACCAGCATGGAGGTATGAGTCCACCCCTCAAAAGCTAGCTTCGTTGGGTCCCTGGTGTTCCTGGTACCTGTCTTCTAGTCTCAGACTAGACGTCCGACAGTTTTTAGGTCCGGACAAAACCACCTCCATCACTATACTCCACCTCAATGTTAGATCACTAGTTAAACACCACCTTGAGGTTAACACTCTAATACTGGATGAAAATCCAGATATCCTCTTCCTCTGCGAAACATGGCTTCGCGATGGCACCTCCACCATTCCCAATCTTACACTACCAGACGACTACCTGATGTCGGCCATTAACAGAGAGGGTAGAGGAGGCGGTCTCGCTATAATCCACAAAAAAACGCCCTCTTGTTCTTTTGTCAAGGAAGATCTGTTAGACTCTGAATGCGCCAACTTCAAAATTACCATAACTCCCAACTTCACCGTGTCGGGTCTCTACATCTACCGCCCACCTGGCCCCTCTTCAAAATTCATTGAGGCCCTCCTTGAGTCAACAACCTCTTTAATCACCAAAAACCCCAATTTTACCATTCTGGGAGACCTTAATCTCCATTTTGATCTACTTAATGACCCCACGATCAAAACACTCCTTGCAGACCTCTCTGCACTGCAACTCAACCCCTTCATCTCCACTTCAACTCACCTAGCCGGCCACATCCTAGACCCAGTCTTCTCTAACTTAGAAGAACTCACCTCAGAGCCACCCCTTCCTATGGGATGGACAGATCACTCCCTTATTAAATTGGCCATTCCGGTCAACAAAAGCAGGCACAATACGGCACCGACCAGCCGTTTAAAAAGACCATGGCATAAACTGTCTCAAGAGGACCTACACAAGACACTAGGGGATTTCCACCCTGACTCTAACCCTGACATCAACGCTAACTACAGCTCGTTTCACGAGTGGATTACGGGCGGACTAGACAGTCTTATCCCTGCTAAATGGACAAAAGGTCGTAACTCGCCATCTAACCCCTGGTACAACAACACACTCAAAAATCTACGAAAAGAGTGTAAAAAGGCAGAACGCCTTTGGCGTAGGGAATACAATAAAGAAGACAAAGCTAAATACCTTCTGCTACAGAAAACGTATCATAAAGCCATCCGTGCTGCACGGACCGCCTTCTACGCCGACAAAATTGAATCTAGTCCCACCCCCGCAAAAGAAATTTTCAAACTCGTACAAGAACTACAGAGCAGCAAAACACCCCCCCCTACGATCTCCTCTGTGCAACAGTGCGAAGAACTTGCTAGGTTCTTCGTTGACAAGGTGCAGAAAATCTACACCTCCTTCCCCCAGCACGACCCTAATACCATCAGCTATCCCTCCGCTTCTCCCAGCTACTCGACCTTGACCTACATCCCAGAAATCTCCAAAGACATCCTCATCAGACTATGCAATAAAGTCAAGTCTGGCTCCCCCGCAGACCCCATGCGCCCGGCTCAATTCCTAGACTCACTCAACTTCTTCCTACCAGCGTTAACCGCCATCCTGAACCTCTCCTTTACTTCAGCGTGTGTACCATCTGCCTGGAAGCAAGCGTGGGTTTCGCCTATCATCAAGAAACCCACCCTAGATCCATCTAAACCGGAGAACTTTCGTCCAATCTCCCTGCTTCCATGGCTCTCCAAACTCGCTGAAGCGCATGTCAACAGCACTCTATCCCAGCATATGGTCAAAAACAACATTCTGGACCCATCACAAAATGGGTTCAGACCAGGCCATAGCACTGAGTCTGCTCTCTTAGCCACCACAGAGCACCTCCGGACGATCTTGGATGCCGGTCAAGGTGCTGCGCTGATCCTTCTGGATCTCAGCGCGGCCTTTGACACGGTATCCCATGTCATCCTTCTTAAACGTCTGGAGACCTTTGGAGTAACGGGCCATGCCTTGGAGTGGTTCAGATCCTTCCTCGAAAATAGGTCCTTTCGAGTTTCTGCCCCCCCCTTTTTATCTAAACCCCACCCTATTGAACAGGGAGTCCCGCAGGGCTCTGCGCTAAGCCCCTCTCTTTTTAATCTTTATGTTCAGCCTCTGGCGGCAGTGGCCAAAGAATGGGGCTTGACATTGGTATCGTACGCTGACGATACACAACTGGCCATCGCCCTTTCAGACGGACCTTTCAACTTTTCCTCTAATTTTAAAAACGGACTCTCTGCGGTCGCCCAATGGATGACCACAAACTGTTTACAACTCAACGGCGGAAAAACAGAGGTGCTTCTCCTTGGCAAAAACACCAGCCTTTGGAATGAGCACTGGTGGCCATCCTCCCTTGGTACCATCCCTCCCCCCAAAACCCTAGTGAAAAACTTGGGTGTCTGGATGGACGACTCACTCAACTTTCGAGCTCACACCAAGAAAGTTGCCGGCACCTGCATTGGCTTACTGAGAAGCCTTAGCCACATACTAGGCTTCTTTGACGCAAAGACCCGCCAACTCATCATCCAAGCCACCATCCTCTCGCGTCTAGACTATGCCAATGTACTCCTTCTTAGCGCCAACAAATGTGAGTTAGCACGACTCCAACGCGTGCAGAACTCGGCCGCTAGAACTCTGGTCGGCCTTCCCCGCAGATGCTCAGCCAGAGCAACCATCAGAAAACTGCACTGGCTCCCGGTTGACTCCAGAATCAAGTTTAAGACCCTCATCATGACCTTCAAAATTCTCAAACTTAACACTCCCCCTCTGCTTCAACCCCTTCTCACTCCCTATGCGCCGTCACGGAACCTAAGATCTTCCAACCAAAACCTTCTTTGCGTCCCACGCATAAAACTCTGCCGCATGGGCGGACGCTCCTTTAGGTTCCTGGGAGCCAAGATGTGGAATGAACTACCACATCATATTCGCGCGATAGACAAGCTATCTGCTTTCCGGAAGGCAGTGAAAACTCTTCTATTCCCTTGCCTGTAAACTTTCCTCTGTCCTTGGACCCTCTAGCTCAGGATCGGATCTGGGTTTCAGCGCCAGGACGCCTCATTGCCGGGGCAGCTGTAGCGCTTTACCAAAACATTAAGATAAGATAAGATAAGATAAGATAAGACAGCACAAAATAGTTGCTGCCAACCAGAGATACATTTATGCCCTCCTGCTGCTCAGCCAAGCTCGAGCAGGGGATGACAAAACAATATGCATCCTGTCACAGGGAGGTGTGATCACCTCCCAGACAGGATTTAGTGTATTAGGGCTGGGTGGGTTTGCTTGCCAGCGACCAAAAGTCTGCATGAAAGCCACATTTGGTGTTCCTTTGCACAGTCCAGTTCAAACCAGCCCAGGGAGCCCTTGATTGCTGCTCTCGCATGAAACTGGACAAGGACATGGAGGTAAGCTCCCCACTGTCCGGACCCGCCCCTTGGGAGGGTCCCCTAAATCTGTCCAACCCTCTCCCCTGGGTACAAAAGGGCTTACCTGGCTGTAGGACCTGAGATTCGATGTGGACAAGCTTCTGAACCAGAAACCACTGAACTTTGACCGTCTGGACACTGGACTTCGTTTGGGCCCAACTTCCTCTCCTTCTCAGTCTGAAGCATCGTCTGTGCCTGAGCACTATACAGGATCCATGTAGGACCTGTGGAGCACCAACGACAACCAAAATCTCCCTTGTAGTGAAATAGTCACACCCCTGCATTTGCAGGCACCACAACACTGCTGCCTGGTCTGCTGATCCTGAGCTCCTGCAGACTCTGAAGACTTCAGCAACACAGGAGGTGGGTTTCTACATCCCTCGAGGTCTGAGCTGCCCTCTCACAAAGTTTGAGGTGAGAATCCCTTGTGGGGGCTTCAATAGCCGAACCCCTGTGCACCGCATACATTTTTAAGTGCATATGCTTGTTGCCATTTACCAAACAAGTGCATTGGGCTCCTTGTAACCCCAACCTCTGGCACCATTTTCTATCAAGAACGCCGGCCTCTTTGCACCGAGTGCTCTGTGGGGTGTAGTTTAGGGAAATCGCTTGAGATCCTCTTGTGACTCCTGTACCTCTGGCTTGTGGGTCCACATGAGGGTCAACTTTGATTTTCTTTGGCTCCCTTGGTTGCTCAAGGCCTGCCCTGACTCCCCTTGCTTTGTTGAGTCTCCTGGGCCTTGCTGGTCCAATCCGTACACATCTTTGACCTTCTGCGTGGGTTGCCGTTGCCAAGGCTTGTTGGTGCTGCCGCCTGACACTGACCCCTCAGTACTCGACATCCTTCATGAGACAGCTCATATCTGGCTCCTTCAATGCACGTGAAGCACCTGACATCGGTGGGCATTCCTCTACCAAGCCCCTGCTCACTCCTGGGTGACCCAGACTCTGTCCCCTCTACTTTCAGGTACTCTTCAACAAGAATCCACCTTTGGATTCCAATGGACACTTTCTTTCTTGCAGCAGCGGCTGTTCTTCGAAATCCTCCATTGGGTTCAACAGCGATTTCTAACGCCACTTCAGACCTATGCACCTGGATTCCCTGGAATAGGTAACTTGGGTACCTTGGTATCCACGGGTGGGGTGGCTCTCCAATCTCCTGCCTTCCATGGGGTTTCTTCAAAGTCCACTAGGATGGGCCCTTAAACTCTAAAACCTCAACCGTGACTTTCCCATAGAATGGTACGGAGCACGCAGTCGTGTTCCCACACTGCAACCGTCCTCTGTGGGGTCCCTACTTACACACCTTGGGTTGTTCCTTGGGGTCCCAGCGATTCTACATCCTCGTGACACTGTCTTGACTTGAGTCATGGTTCTTATACACCTATTTTAGTATATAGTTTGGTCCCCCATTTCTGTTCCTAAGTATTGTGTGCTTTGTGATTATGTCAGTGTAGGAGATACTGTGTCGTACTAAATAGTGTTATATTAATAAATACATATTTTTATAACTACTGTGTGGTTCTCCATTCATTTAACCAATACTATAAGGTGGCATTCTGGTAAAACAAGTTGCTGAAAATTCCTTCAAGACTAAGCCTGAAGGCTGCTCTCCATAGCTCGCACTTGTATAGCTTGCTAAGGTTATCCTTGACCTCTTAAATCACCATAAGGGTTGTTAGGACTGGTGCCCATTTTAATTAGTGTAGACAGCCTATATCAGGCCAACTTATCACAATATGTATTTGTCTAAGTTTATTAAGTGCCCATCAAATCCTACTAAAACCTTTATTTTTAAAAACAGGGGGAAGAACATGTGACAAAGTGCTTACTTTATGTTTTTCTGACAATTCTATTCCACTTATTTGCTGGTTTGCTCAGTTTTTACCTGAGACTGAAAAAAAGTGTTTATTTTAATATAATATTTATCATTATGGAAAATTCAGCTGCTTCCCTGTATAACTGATTACCTGAATTAAGTATCCTTAAGTGCTATTAAGCTATTGTATTTTTGATTAGTTATTGTGTCATTCAAGGGCTGAACAAAGTGAATCATTCAATGGCATGCATCTTAGTATGTTTACACGTCTTGTGAATGTTTACACGTTCCATACTGCTAAGTATCTTTTAGTTATATGCTAACAAATATCAACATTTTGGCCTCATGAGATGACTTAATAACAGAAAATGTTATCGGTTAAGATTCCATTGTTAGGCAATGTTGAGATTATCTCCTCGCATACATGCATAATGCACTTTTGAGATTTAGTTTGATACAGTATCTCAAGGCTCAAATTATAAAGAAAGATTATTTGGTTTTAGCATCACTTTCCATAGCAATGTTCTATATATGAAGGAATTAATTTAAAAGCTAGGCTCATTAAGCCATATACCTTTTCTGACACTCAAGTAATGAATAGAATCCTACCTAAAAATATGCAATTTAGCTAATTTTCACACAGTCACAGAATGATTTGCACTGTTTGCTGATAAGAAGTGTACAGTTGTAAATTAGTGGATTGTTCGATTCACAGTAAATGTGTTTTAATATTTATGTATCTATATTAATCCCATCTTTAAGGTAATATTCAATTTACTTGTTCATTAACAGGCACATTGCTCTATTATTCTCATTCTGTCTGGGTTTAATCTCTGGAAAATAATTACTGCCTGTTTATGGTAATGTTGGATATATGTTCATATCAGTATTGTATTGTACTTTAACTTATGGTCTTTTACATGATATCGTTATTATTTTATTATGCTCTAGGTGATTGGAATGATTTTAATTATACGAACAATACATTTACAATTACCAAAATAAAAAAGAGTGACCAAGGAGAGGGGCACTGCTCATTACCTTGGCAACATCGATGGGTGGTAAGCCAGGCCCTGCACAAGGGCAGAAGGGTGTATCCATCTCGGGTTTTTGGAGTGAAGGGGACTGTGGGTTTGTTTGCAGTATGGCACAAAAGAACTGCTTCAAAAGTGGTTAGATTACCCACTGGATATTTAACCCATTTGGTAAGGAATGGGCCTGGTGCCTCACTCATGCACTAGCTAGAGCAAGGCATAAATGTGGCATTCACATACACCCTCTATAGAATATGTCCAGGACCTGCGGGAGAACAAATGAGCACTCAACAAGCTAATATACTTGAATCCCCTTGCACACATACACTGTTAAAACAAGCTATACAAGTGCAATTCAAAAGAAAATTGTACAATATTCTTTGTCGATGTCTTAGTTTCTTTATTTTGTTGTACAACGCAGCCATCGAACAAGCTGTCGGTGACCTGAGAGGAGCCTCAAATCGCTGAGCCTGCTCCCTCTTTTACCCAGAACAAAGAAGGGGACTGCAAAGGTCAGCAAACTGACCTCCTGTGTGGTAACAGGGCTACAAAAAGCTGCAGGACGTTCCCAGTCTACCAATATCAACTAGAACTAACATGGACCCTGCTGGTATTTCCTGGCGGAGTGGGTCTTGACCCACAAAAAGCTGTTCTTCAGGTAATGGAACCCTTGGCTGTATGATACCATGTTTTTCCCATCACCCATAAAAACCTGACACTTAGAAAATGTATACACTTTCAGACCTCTGGAGGACAGGGACAAACCACCCCGGCTATCCTTCCAAGGCATTAATTTGCTGGGGTAAGAAATCAACCTTCTCCAGATTGGTGCTTCCCGCAGCGACAAATTCAATTCAGCTGACCCTTGGCAAGAAGATATCATGGAACATAACGTTGGATAGACTAAATACAATAAGTCTGAAGGTAAACAACTTGACTGGGCGAATGTGTCAAATTTATTCAACCAGGGAGAGGACTTGCCTGAGCTAGAAATTTATGTTTTGCTGATTCTGAGCTTTTGCCGTAGAAACCAAGAGATACAACTGAACCTCGTTTAATGCCTTGCCCAGCTGAAAGATTTATACTTTCAGTAAAAAGACTAAGCCCCAAGGTAAAACCTCCAACCAAGTCGAACCTGGTTGGGGTATCTGACCACACTCCATCTCGTTCGAACTCAAATTGCACCTTGGTCCTACCAGAACCATGGAATACTATTGCCACTTTGTACTTTATGGGGTTATTTTTACTCAAATGTTTAAAAAAACTCATATCTCCTGTTCCTCTAAATGGATTGTGACGGTTTTGATGTAATTTTGTTCATTAAATGTTACTCTTTCTTTTTAAATTGGACTGGGGTTTTTATAGTATTGGTGTGAGAAATTGGAATGTTGGGTGACTGAGGTGTGAGCCCTAGACAAGCCACAGTTAAAATCATGTGCAGGGTGACCCACCAAAAAGTCACTAAATTAACCAGTGCTTAACCCCGGGTAGCTTGGCACAAAAAGGAGTCAAACTTAACTTAGAGGCAATGTGTCATGTATTTATGCAGCACACAAAGAGTACATAAGTGAAAACACAACAGAAGGAAAATCTCACACCAAGTTAAAAAATAAAATGCATTTTAATTAATTATTTTTCTCCAACATGATAGAAATCCAATCAGTAGAACCAGAGTTATGAATTTTTAAAACTTTTAGCAAAAACTAACACCTAAAAGATCAAAGCGCCAACCATGGACATATAGTCGCTAAAGTTCCAGGTGAAGGTAAAAAAATATGGCCAGGGGGGATGGACTATATTGCGGAGACAAGAAATTGATTGCGCCCAGTAGGCACTTACCTTTAGGCTTACAAAAATTTTCAAGAAAAAATGTTCTGCGAAGGTAAAATTCAGTGGGGCAAGGCAGCAAGAGGTGTTGGAGGAGAAAGTTTCTTCATCTGGGAGCCTTGGGTTGAAGCTTTGGTGAAGATTTCTACATTCTGACTTAGGCCCTGATTAAGATGCTGGCAGATCTGGTCCTGACATTGCTTTTCCAACAGTTTTACCGCCCACTGGTGCTGTATTTAGATGGTGGAGGGTCCGTGGAGGGAAGACCTTTGTAGTACCGCCATCTCCGCCAAAATCATCCATCCAAGTTTGCGGCGGCATAGCCATAAGTCGGCTAGTCGGTTGAAGCCTGCCAAGAATACCTCTGAGCAGATTACGCTGTCCCTTTCAGTCGAGCCACTGTTTTGGGGAAATCTCCAAACTCAGGTTAGTGGAAATGATGAAAAAGAGGGAACACTTACCCTTTTCAGATTTCCTTTTCCATCTTGAATCCCATTGTCCAGGTCCTTTCTGCGCTGCAGCTACTTGACCATGATGCCCAGCAACCTCATTGTCCCCTGAATGTTAGATAGGCTTCGGTGTCTCTTGTGCCACTCTAAATCGTGTGATTACTTTCACCTCATGTATTTTTACAATACTCTTACATGCAATTTTTTATATGTGGTGCAAAGTGTTCATCTTACGACTTAGTGTGGTCAAATGTACACACCTGTAGTGACACATAAAATAATATTTATTTGGTGATGGTGGTTGTGCATGTTTTGCTTGTGGTGACTGTGGGTGTACATACAACAGCGCGTGTGTGTAGTTGGTTTTCAATGCTATATGTAAAATGAATGGCATTTGATATTACCTACAGGTACATATTGACAGATTCACAACACATATGTGTAGTCAGATAATGATAAGTAGTACTTACCTCCTCTTTTCCATCATATGTCACCAGCAGCATGGTGACCTCAGACCTCTCATAGTTGGATTTAAGATGACTGATATGGAGTAAGGGGTTTCTGGGGGTCTTGGTATCCAGAAAATAGATTGCCTCCCTCTTCCTCTCAATTACTGCATTGGGCCCAACATTTTTAGAGGGCACTGGATTCCATTGGCTCCATCACCCACACTGAGTGATGGAGCACCCCGGGACACTGCAGGAGTCGGCCCTGGGGGGTGGCGGTCCCCAGGGACATGAATCACCCCCAAACTTTCAGCATAGGAGCTGACCTGGATGGACTTTTTTTGGGAGAATTGTGTGAAGATTCGTCAAATGACACCAAAGTTATTAGCAAATCAAAAAATGTTTTTCCTATGGAAACAAGTTTGTAACTATAACTACCTACTGGCGACCGCCAGTAGGTAATATATATATATATATATGTATATATAAGTATTACCTACTGGCAGTCGCCAGTAGGTATTTATAGTAAGGACCAAGTTTCCATAGGAAGAACATTTTTGTTTTGCTTATAACTTTGGCGTTGTTTGATGAATCTTCATGAAATATACCATTGTTCATATCAGCTCCTATGTTGAAAGTTTGGGGGTGATTTATCAAGGGGGGGTCGAGAAAAAAGGGGTGTCCCAAAACGTGTTTTCTCCATGTAATTTCCATAGGAAACTTTAGACAAGGCTACAGGTCGAACGGATGAACGGAATTGCTGCAAATTTTGCAGGTAGAAGGGTCTTGGTCTAGAAAGCACAATTTTGTTTATTTGGTGTAAATCGGTTCAGTAGTTTTGAAGAAATATCGAAATTTAAAAATATCGATATTTGGGAATTCTGCCATCTGATTGGCTGAGGTGTTCGAGCACAAGCTTGCTGGTTATTGGCTGCGAACGATTGCAACTAGGAAGTGTTGGCAGCCATTTTGTGATTCCGTTGAAGCGAGTAAGGGGAAAAAAGGGCAAAAAAAGTAGGAATGAGAAGGGTAGGAGCGCTGTGAGCTCTGTGGGGTGGTTAGGATGTGCGATACAGGGAGTGTGAAGCAAAGTATTCACCCCTACCAGTGTGAAAGTGCTGTTTTTCCCAGAGTGAGATGGTGCTGAGTTAAGGTGCTGGTACACTCTGGGATGAAACTGTGCACCTAAACCGTGAGCTGATTGCTGTAAACTGATATGCTCTGGGTGCTGTAAAATACTGACCGCTGTAGCATAGCTGTGCAGGTGGTATTAGTATGCGTTTAGACTATAGTAGGAGTGGGAAGCAATCTACTCATCCTACCGGTCTGAAGACTCGGGGATGAAACCGTGAGCCTAAGCCCTGAGCTGATTGCTGTAAAGTGATGTGCTGTGGGCGCTGTAGGATACTGACTGCTGTAGCATACCTGTGTAAGTAGTGTTAGTATGCGTTTATACTATACAGGGAGTGGGAAGCGAACTACTCACCCCTACAAGTCTGAAGACTCGACTGCAGTGTTTTAGCAAGCAGGAAAAAAGAAATTATTGTGAAGAATATAATGCAGAATGTTGCAATGCCACAGAAGAGAAATGCTGAAATCAGGTGTGTCTAAGAAAGTGGCTGTGTGTAATAAAGTGATGGAGTCTGCAGGTTATATGAAAAGTGTCTTTATTTAAGTGCCATAAATGGACCCACTGGTGTAAGAGCTACGGCATCCAGCTGAGGCAAATGCCAGCCGCTTCTGCTGTATTCAAACGTAATCTCCTGCATCAGTGAATTCCGCATTGCATGTTAAAGTTCCACGTGACATAAACAATACCTATTAGACATTAATGACTCTACATTCTATAATGAAAATAAAGGTAGGATACGATTACCACATGTATCCTTCAGGAAAACAAAAAAATATATATATTGCAAAATGTAATCACTTTGGTACTCCTTTCTTTAACACAAAATTATCAACAGCATAACAGTCAGCAATCTCTTCTACAGTAGATTCGATCTGGTGCGTGTCAGAATTCGTAATAGTTCTACCCACATTGGAACTTTGAGGGGTAACACAAACATTGCGGTTCTCAGAAGCACATTCGGTACCCTTCTCGTCAAACCATACATTATTGTCTTCAGCCCTTTCAAAAAAACATTCTTGTGCAAGAGCTAAGGTATCGAGCTGAGGCAACTTCAAACCGCTTCTGCTGCATCTAAACCTAAGCTCCTGCATCAGTGAATTCCACATTAAATGTTACAGTTCTATGTGACATAAACAAAAGCTATCAGACATGAATGACTAAATTCTATAATGAAAATAAAGGTAGGATACAATTACCACACTGTGCCAACCAGTTCCTAAACAATTTTGTGTTTTTTAATCTTGGGCGCCAGCTCGTGAGCAGAGCCTGAGGATGAGCTAACTTGTGTGAAAGGGCTTCGTAGATAACAGGCAGGCAGAGAGACTTGTGCACAAAGAATAGACATTGTTTCAAAATGGATGTCGGGTTTAGGCTAATTTAGCAAGTAAATAGCGTATTTGCATAGGCCATACATCACCCATCCCTGGTTAGGCTGGAAACGTAAGGGGCAATAATAAAAATAGAGTTCAAATGCATGAGCATACTTGGAAAGTTATTATATGAAAATAGTTAAATTGAAGTGTAGTAAATTTTTGTATTGGAACAAATAAAAAAGTTGGAAAAAATCAATCCTTGGAGATTGCAGTCCGGAAGTTCTTCAGCGGCTTGAGATGTGTAATGTTCCAAGAGGTGATTGTTGCCATCGGGTGAGAAAAGAGAAGCAATCCAATTCATTTCCTCGAAGGGACAGTAATGGTCCTCGAATGTTGGAGTGGCAATTTAAATTGGCAGGCAATCTGCGATGTTGTCAAAGGTCGCACGTTGCAGGAGATCTTTCGCGGCTGCGCAGAAATCCCATTCCGCCAGGATACCTTTTTGCGCTGTATCTGCCATTTCTCCACTGCCCGAACAATCAAGTTCATGGTTTTCAAGATACTCCATTACCTGCTGGATATCAGGAGCGATTGTTGGGATGTTGGCAAGGCACAGATCCATTTGCCAGATGAATGGGCAAGTTTTACAATAAAAAGATGATTGCTTGCAGATTGTATATGTGTAAATAAATGTCATGTTGTATCTGGCTCCAATAATAGATAGAGGCAGGCTGCCGAAAAGTTCCTCCATTTTTTCACGATATTGATGTAGCTTTGCCTAGAGGTGTATTCTGTCTGACATGCTTGTTACCACAGGGAGCGCAGCAATTTTTTACAAGCAAAAATAGTAGTAGGATGGCCCAAAAGATGGCGACAATTATGGGCACTGTTCCTGTTATTCCAGAGATGATCAAATGAATGAAGTCTGGTATTATACCAAAAAAAGTTTGAAAGGCTGGAGCAGACAGTTTTAAAAAAGTGTGCCAGAGCTTGAGTGTCAGATGTGTTGAAAATTATGTAACAATTCACAAAGTGTAATGGGAGGTTTGTATTTAAAAGGGACTGTATTTTACTTGAAGTTCGTGCTATCTGCAGTCGATAAATTTATTTTGCAGAAGTGAGGGACACTTCTGTTTGACACAAAAGCGCTTTCAGTTTCCTCAGTTTGATGAAATCTGTTTTCAAAGTAGGTGTTGAAGGCCAAGTTGAACTTTGTGAGTTACTTTGTGCGGGTGGGAATAGACATTGCCACAGGAAGTTACTCGGTTTGAAACAGTATGGACATACGGTATGCCAGCTCACATTCTGTAGCAGTCCATGTTATTAAAAAGCAGATAACTGCTGTTAGAAAGCTGTGTGAATATTGGTCTGATTGTGGGAGTTGGCGTGCTTTTAAGAAAGCACGCAAGATTGGGAGCTGTAAGCTTAGAAGTGTCATGCAGTTGGACATTCTTGCATAGTAATGAATGACTGCAATTGTGGTTGCACTTTTCACCTGTGAGAAAAACTTCTGTATCCTTTTTAAGACAGCGATATGTAAATGGGAGAAACCACTGCTTGTGAATAAACATGCTACCTTATATAATCATATACAGCATGATAAACAACATGTACACCTAGCAGACACAACAACACTACGTACAGAGGGAACAGTGGCTAGCCATGTACACAAACAAAACATGGCATGGCACCTCTGCCACACACTGCAGAATGCGGGGAGAGATGGGAGCAAAGCATATGCGAAGGTGGCAAGTGATTCTCAATTATAAAAGTATACAATGCAAAGTGTTGAGGGGATGTGCCGGACAGACTTGAGTATGCAGAGTACAGACATGTACATGTCAATATGCACTGATGGTGTATTAAGTGAAGTGGACAGTGAACGCAACCATGATAGTACAGTCAGTTGGGACGATTACGTAAACATAGCGTGTACGTACCCCCTCCCCCCAAAAATCTTTAGCGTAGTGGGCTGTCTCGGTGTACGCAAATCTAGCATAGGGGTATGAATAAAAGGCACGTTTCTCTGGGTGTGGTTCTCTTCCGGAATGGTGAACGTGTCTGCCAGGTCTGCGCAGCTTACATCGCCATGAGGCTGATGCCATGAGCGAAGATGGCTGCGTAAATTATGCTCTCAGCCTGCAAGTACCCAGAAACCGTCATGGCCACTGCGATGCACATATGCCCCACAGTTCACCTTTCAACACCGCCGTATGTGGAAGCGGGACCACCACGTGCCGGCAAAAGCTCCTGGGCTGAGGTCTGTGAGCTAGCAAATCTCCTGAGATCAACGCTGGCTACCGCGACACAGGCACACAGCCCCTAGCCTGAGGCCCAGCACCGTGGAGTGCTCTGTATACTACTAACATAGTAGTCCAACAGGTACTAACAGTGGAACGTTGTCTTCATCCCACAATGAACGATGTTAGAACTACATCTGGGAGTAAAGATGAAGGTACTCCCTTCGACCAGGTGCAACCATCTCCAGGGCCCAACAGTGGAACAGTGTCTTGATCCCACAATGGACGATGTTAGAACTGCATCTGAGAGTGGAGGTGAAGGTACTCCCTTTGACCAGGTGCAACCAACTCTAGGTCCCAACAGTGGAACGGTGTCTTGATCCCACAATGGTCGATGTCCGATATTACCTGCTGCTTGGTTTTCATACGACTCCCTCCATTGAGGTGCATCAAACTCTGTGCTTCCGTAGCTGACTGCTGCACATGATTATTGGGCTTGACCGAGTACAGTCGCTGGACTACACCACGGTACAGCAGGTCTGAACAGTGAGAGAGAGAGAGAAACTCTGTTTATTTAGACCATAGTCTTTAAACAATGAGATTGGATAAAACATGCTGCACATCAATATCAAAAAACCGTACAGAATTTATAAAACCAGGCTATTATACTCTATGCCGCTTCCTATATGTTAAACACATTTTTCAAAAAAGACATTCTTTGGGTAGTACATGGATAAAATTGTTAACATTTTTAAACGTGATATACATAATAAAACTGGAGGTTATTACATTTAAATACGATGCACTTTCCATACGTTTCTCATTACAGAACTATCTGTTATCTTATGGGCTTGCAGTCCCTCGTATATTTACTTTTACTAATTTCTGGCAATGAATACAAATAGGTTCCTCAATTTGCTTTCTTTTGCTGTTCCTGAGCTAAGCGGTTCAGCCCTTTCAGATAGTACCCAAGTGCAATTGCTATATCCAGATTTTCCATTCCTAACAGTAAGTTCGTTGCTTGTACACGTTGTTTTATGCCATACTTTATAAATAAAGGTCGTAAATACTGTTTTCTTACTTCTAGACATGTCAAGCAGTCAAGTAGTATGTGCAACATTTCACACTTGACCCCCAGGCCACATTTACATGTACCATCTGGATATAACATTTCTGCCTTAACTCTGCCCTCCATTAACCAAGGAATGGTACCAATTCGGATTTTCAGTATCTCCCACCTAAATCCGTAGTTTGGCAGGGTTTCTAAGTACGGATACCCCGTCTCATTTTCCCAAAATTCTATCATATTTAGGACTGATTTTTTATTTCTTAGGTATCCTATATCCTGCCTTCTAGAGTACTCCCTTCCTTGTGCTCTAAGTGCACGTTTTGTGAACTCTACATCTAGAGAATTTTGGTTTACTCCTACTTTTAGATTCCCAATTATTTCCTTTATTTTCCTTTTTGCCTATAATGCCCACCTTAGGTTACTCTGGCGGATTTCTTCGCTTCACCACTGTGAGACCTTTTCCCCTTCCCCCCGGGATTGGCGTCTCCAGAATCTTACCATCGCCATTTTAGCCTGAGTATTCCATCCAATCATATCTGTTTCCAGTCTGGTTGCCTGCATCATTGATGACTTTGGCAGTGACAGTAACATTTTTAGGGCCTTACCTTCCTCCCGGTCCCATCTTCCCTTACCGCTTAGAAGGAGCACCTGTGAACCATACAGTACGTGGGGCGGTATCATGGCTTCGTATGATTTTAGCATCCGTTTATGTGACATATCCCAATATTTTTTTCAGGCCACAAATGGAGGAAGGTGCTTTTGCGTTTTGGTGTTCCAAGTGTATGTCCCATTTTAAAGAGGATTCAAACCAAAGACCAAGGTATTTTTTTATTTTTTTCCTGTTTCTAATTTTATTTTATCTAGGTACCAGCTAAAACTCTTGGTTTCTTTTCCAAAGCGCATGATCTTTGTTTTTTCCATATTTACTAACAGCATTTTATCTTTACAATAATCAAGGAATGCGTTTAGTTTCCTTTGAAGCCCGAGCTCTATCAGGTCAGTGATCACAAGGTCATCTGCATACAGCAGACATGAGACCTTTCTGTTATTCATTCTCGGGCTCGTGCTTCTTTCCACTTCTAGGGCTGCTGGCAGGTCCGCTAGAAATATTGAAAAGAGGAGCGCAGCCAAGCACAGCCCTGTCTCAGCCCATTCCCTACTTCAATTTTCTTTGTCAGTGCGCCTTGTGTATCTTTAATGACTTGGGCCCAATTCCCTCTATGCAATTCTTTCAGGATTTCAAGTAAGCATGCCGGGAATTCATATTTGATCAAGCACTCCCATAGTTTCCCCCGATCCACCGAATCAAAGGCTGCCCGGAAGTCGACAAAACAACAGAACAGGTTCCCCTTTTGTTCGACTTCCGGGCAAGGGCCCACGGAGCGTAGCAGTGATCCACGGTGGAGTGCCCTTCTTTAAAACCCCCCTGTTCTACTGGGATATTCTCTTCTACCCAGTCCTTTAGTTTGCCCAGCACTATTTTTGCGAATATCTTCTCTCCAATGTCCAATAGATTAATTAATCTATAATTTTTCGGGTTGTTCATCTCCCCTTTCTTATGGATGGGCCTTATTATAGCTCCCTTCCAGTTATTGGGGAGTTTACCAGTGTATAGAATGACTTCAAACTTATTTGCATAAAATTCCGCCCACCAATCTACATGGGTTTTAATTATCTGAGCCGGGAGGTTATCTAGGCCTGCCGCTCTTGTGAGGTTCAAACCCTTTATCGTCTTTTTAACTTCTTGGATAGAAAAAACGGGTTTTATATCTGCTACCAGACTGCTCCAGTCTGTGTACAGATTTTCTTCCCGGTCTTTCACTGGGCTATACAAATCTTGTAGGTACTCCTCCCATGCTGCCTCTTCTACTATGCAATTCATTTTCCCTGGTTGGCGATCTGCTGCTGAGTAGACTAACTGCCAGAAATGGCATAAGTTCTTGCTTTCAATTGCCTCAAGTAATTTTAGCCAGCACCCCTCTTTAAATTCCCTTCTTGCCCTTCTGATAAGCATGTTATATTCTATTTTTAGGCCCACTAGGATGTTTACGGTATCTTGGTCTCTCTTTAGCTGGTAGCGGCGGGTCATTCTCCTAACTTCCCTTTTTTCTCCTGATATTCCCTTGTAAACCATCCCGTGGGTTTCTCTTTTTTTAAACCTTGCACTTTGTTTTTGTTTTTGCCTCTATTTATATTATTTAGTCCTTTACTAAGAGTTTGGACCACCTCCTCACTTTTTCCTATGTACCATTCAAGGTTTCGACCCCTTGCTGTCTTCAGGTCTAGGTTCTGTTGTAGTTTTATTAATCTGGCGACATATTCTTCCGTGAGCCTAGATGTGCTGCGTCTGGGATAGTCCACCTCTTGCACAATTACCTTAGGGCCAGATTCAAAGTGCTCATCCGAGATCTCCAAGGCTACCACATTATGGTCACTTCCTTCTCTATTCATAATCCTGAATGCCGAAATTAATCTAAAATTCCAAGGTGTGGTAAAGGCATAATCTATGGGGCAGATGACTCTGGTTTAAATGTTTTTTTGACAGGGAAGTCTAACTGGCATCTTCCATTTAAACAGAACAGGTTTTTAGTTCCCAGGAGGTTTCCCAACTGCCTGTCTTTAGCACCAGATATACATTCAGGGAAAGTTGCTTGTGGTATTTCATAGGCCTCCAATACATCTAGAAACTGACGATCTACATTCTCAGGGTGCAGTTTATGATTAAAATTGCCCACCAGAATAAACGTATCACTGCAGTATTTTTCACAAAGGTAATCTATATCCTCCTTAAAGAGAACCATTTCCACTGCATATTGCTCTATGGTGGCCCATTGCATGTACACATTTATCATTAAAATCGTATCCATTTTTATACACCCTGATAGCAGAATTCTACATACCAACAACCATTTACATTTCACATTTATTTCAGTAACTTTCTTCATGATCTTAGTCGATACCAGGGTCATGATTCCACCAGCAGATCGCCTGAATCTACATTTTTTTGCAGGTCGATTTAGCTGGTAGAAACCATCAAAAATCGGGGTCTTGCCACATAGCCTTCCTCCCTGCGGTCTTTAACATAATTTGATGAGGGTCCTGCCTGGTCAGACTCCTTACTCCAGTTTCCCCACCCATGTGACACCTCTGAGTTGTTTGCAACTATGTTTATGTTTCCTAGCAGGATTTCCTCCTCATCCTCCTGAACACATATCCAAACCTGTCTCTTTCCTAACCCTGAGTGGCATTTTAAAAAATTGTTTCCTTGCCAGCCCTTTACTTCTACTTCTAATGAAACTTCCTTCTCAGTTAGTAGGTGAATGCCTTCCTTTTGTAACTCGTTTGCTGCCTTCTCGATCGTGTCTTTTACCAGGTTTGAATACAACGTGATTCTAGTGATCTCATTTCCTTCTCTGTTTTGTCTAAAACCCACTACCCTGATATCTGGTCTGAACAGTGAACGGGGTCTTGATTCTATGATTGAGGATGTCAGAAATTAAAGTCTGCGATGATTTCTGTGTACCCCCTCTGATCAGGTGCAACCAACTCCGTGCTTCCGAATCCAACGGCACGTGGCTGTGATGCATTAATGACCACTGCCTCTGGCCTACACTGCGGTCAGCAGGGCTCACAATTCAGATTGAGTGGTGATTGTTTAATTACAGAATCCAGTAGGCAACAAACTACAACATCTATTGCAATATACACAATATCCTTTTAGTATACTTGCTTGAATAATTTTTTTTAGATGAGTTATAGGTTTAATACAATGACCAAACTCTTCTTTGTAGTGGAAAAGAACACTGAATAACAGTCTACACTGTGGACAGCAGAGATCGCAATTCGATTTTTTTTTATTAAGTATTCATGGATGTCTGTGCTGACTATTGTCTTCAATTTACACTGAAGACAGCAGTGTTCACAATTCAGATTGAGTCGCTATTGTAGATGACACAGTCCTGCAGGCAAAAGACATTGCTCCAGTGCACTCTGTCCGCACCACGCATATGCATCATCGCAGGCTTCGCACACGCTTTTTGTTGCTTCGTGGGCAGCTCAAGTCTACGCCACATGGCTGTGGGCCCATGCTGACCACTCTCTCTGGCCAACACTGCAGACAGCAGTGTTCAGAGTTCAGATCGAGTCACTATTGCAGATGATGCAGTCCTGTAGGCAACATACATTTCTCCTAGTACGGCATGCCTGCAGCATGCATCATCATTGGCTGTGCACATGCTGAATGCTTTTGATGTGTCTATCTGAGTGCACTAGAACTGATGGACCCTTTATGATACAATCTTTTTGTCAGATCTACTGCCTGTGTCTCAGTATACCACAAGTTATGGTTCTTTTACGAAAGAATCTTTTGTGTATTATTTCACATCTTCTGTTCCTACATTACTGCAGCACAAACTATTGACCCTTTTATTATTGAATCTCTCTGTGTGATCCAATGATTACTGTTGTAGTTGATGCTAGCAGCAACCATTCCCTGGGGGCTGGTTTACACTCACCCCACACGCATCCAGCACAGACGTCAATGGATATAAGACCCTGGTAATAAAAAGGAGTAGAGGGCACGTGCCCTTACCCACTTCCACTATTTATCTCTGTCTGTGTGTTCATTATCTTTGCATGATACTGCCCCTGGGCCATACCACATTACATTGTGCTGTTGACAGGGTATGCAACCATGTTACCTCTGGCAATGGGGAAACTTCATTTATGTAACTTTTAGGTGCATGACTATCACTGGTCGAAGGCTACTTTACAGACCATGAATATTGATGAAGATGACAGTTGATTGTTGTCTGTAGTGTACGATATGTGTACATAGCAAAAAGTTTTCAAAAAAGCTCTCTAAGCAGAAGAGGTGTGTCTCATCAAATGCTGTAGAGTGAATGACCAAAATGTGTTCTCCAACTGCTACAATGGGAAATGTTATGAACTAATCAAATGCTTTTTTTAAGGTCACGTGGCAATTGTGCACCCAGCACACAAGGAGACCACACCCGACTTGATTCTGCGAAAATATATTTACCATAATATAAATGTATTACAGTTAGAAATATATAAATATTTAAAATATTTTAGATTATCGCTTGCTCTCATATACACTTTAAAGTTATTTAGATATAGTTTTGAGACATAAAAAATGAGGGAATGGCGTACCCGGCGCGACACCATACGTCTATGACATAACACAGGGCCTGGCAGCATGCACTTGTCGCATAGGCAACGCGCAGCGGGCGCAACCCCATACATACATGACGTAACACGCGGCTTGGTACTGCGTAGCCATGGCATACCAAAAGTAGCAGCTGGCATAACCTCATACTTCATGAGGTATATGATGTTATGCGGGACGCTGTGCCACAAACCCGTTGGATACGAAATGCCCATCATTTACGAGTTTAGCAATATGGTGAATAGGATTCGCGTGCTGATGGAGCTTGGTGCACTATATAAAAGATATACATATTACATAGTTTTTAAAGTAAAAAAAAGAATATTAGAGTTCCAAAATATTACAAAAAATAAAAAAATATAGGTTTTATAAATAATAAAATATGAAATTAACATTGAAAATACTTTCGAAATTCACTGAAAAAACCATAGGTTTTACGGACGTTATAGTTAGGAATTAGCATTTAAAAACCTTTGAAATTCACTAAAAAACAGGAACGTTTTAAATAGTTGGACATTTGACTCATATAAACCCAGAGAAATTCACCCGTTATAGTCAGTTGAGCTGACTATAACTCGCACACCCGCAATGCACTGCTGATGACGTCACACATTACATCACTCATGACACGGTCAGTGACATCACTCATGACATCCTCCACATGATAATCTGATGCACATACTAATATCCTAATATAAACTTTGATACACCCACTCTAAAATACAGACGACTATCTTTAAAACCATACACACAACAATGCCAGATACTACATACCACTCACTATTTCCTAGGTCTACACACACATCCAGTCACTTATACATGCAGTTACTTATCAATACAGTACTATAATATGCACCCATCAACCTATACATATAGTCACACTGTGCCACTCATCCGTAGAGTTACTCACACACCTAGTCAGTCATGCATACAATGAATCACATACCCATTCACTCATGTATACAGTTATACACACCAACTCAGTTATTTATACACAGACCACATCACTTATTTATGCAGATACTAACACATACTTACTGTCTTATACAATCACTGATACAAGCAGACACTCATTTATACACCACTCTTTAAATAAATTACTCTCACGTATAGTCATTTATATACTCCAACACTCACATATACTGCCTTTAAACATATGTAGTTACTCACACATATACCAATGAGACATTCATTCACTCACCAAAACACCCATACACACACTAACTCACCAATACAGCCCTTCCCAGATGCACTTTTGAATCCATACAACCAGTAAATCACCCACTCATACATCTATGCACATAGTCTCACACACCCCCACCCACACAGAAACTCAGGCACCCATACAACAGACAACAATCAGACAACAAATCAATAACCCATAAAGACACTTATGTAGCTACTCACCAACCCATGTAGTCGCTTACACACCAACTGAGAGACTAATGCAGACTTTCGCTCAGTTTAGTCACTAACCCAAGCATTCAGTAAGACACGTTCAATCACTCACTTATACAGTCACTCACGCACCTACTAAATAATCCATTCAGGTACTTGTAAATTCAGTCATTCTTCAATACAACTTGGCATAGATATGAATGAAAAATATTTATACTTTACAGAAACACACATTCACTCGATGATGCCATCAGCGATGTCATTTGAGATGTCATCAGTGAAGTCATGAGTGATGTCACTGACCATTTCATGAGTGATGTAATATGTGACATCATCAGCAGTGCACTGTGGGTGCGCGAGTTATAGTTAGCTCAACTAACTATAAAGGGTGAATTTCTCTGGTTTTATATGAGTCAAATGTACAACTAACTATAACATCCCTGAAACCTATGGTTTTTTAGTGAAAATATATGTATATATATATATATATATATTTCCACAGACGTCTTCCCCACAAGAAGAAGACTTGAGGCAGCACTCGAGGTCCGTTCAATCCTTTATTTTCAATTAACACCATGGGCATTAACGCGTTTCGGGGGTTTACTTTCCTTTGTCAAAATGCCCCCCTGGTGAGTAAGTCGCCACTGCTGCTAACAATCCCTTCATCAAAGAAGTGTGTCCTTCCCACCACTTGAAGTAGCGTGGGTTGCCTCCAAAACACGGTGTGGAGTCGCCTCTGTGTTCGCAGGTGAACCACATTTCCCAGCATGCAACATCATTCCCAAGCTGGCGGCGATCCCATCCATCGGTGCGTTTGTTTGGTGAGTAACCGATGGGTTGTGTGAGCAGGCAGGGAGTGTAGCTAGTTTTCGGGGCATTTAAAAAGTCAATCACGGTCCTCTCCCCCTCCCATGCACTTCCATCCGTCGTGGCGCCGAGAACACCGTTAAAGTAAGGGTGTAGTCCCATAAAGTATGGACTGCGCATCCGCAGCCGTGTCCACTCCAGATTTTGTGCGGGGCAGTCAGGGGATCTTCCATGTAGCGACCCCCTTAACACTTGCGGGGGGTGCCAGCCTTAGCGCGCAGCAACACTCCAAGTCGCGTCGCTAACCACGCCATATGTTTCCACAGACGTCTTCCCCACAAGAAGAAGACTTGAGGCAGCACTCGAGGTCCGTTCAATCCTTTATTTTCAATTAACACCATGGGCATTAACGCGTTTCGGGGGTTTACTTTCCTTTGTCAAAATGCCCCCCTGGTGAGTAAGTCGCCACTGCTGCTAACAATCCCTTCATCAAAGAAGTGTGTCCTTCCCACCACTTGAAGTAGCGTGGGTTGCCTCCAAAACACGGTGTGGAGTCGCCTCTGTGTTCGCAGGTGAACCACATTTCCCAGCATGCAACATCATTCCCAAGCTGGCGGCGATCCCATCCATCGGTGCGTTTGTTTGGTGAGTAACCGATGGGTTGTGTGAGCAGGCAGGGAGTGTAGCTAGTTTTCGGGGCATTTAAAAAGTCAATCACGGTCCTCTCCCCCTCCCATGCACTTCCATCCGTCGTGGCGCCGGGAACACCGTTAAAGTAAGGGTGTAGTCCCATAAAGTATGGACTGCGCATCCGCAGCCGTGTCCACTCCAGATTTCGTGCGGGGCAGTCAGGGGATCTTCCATGTAGCGACCCCCTTAACACTTGCGGGGGGTGCCAGCCTTAGCGCGCAGCAACACTCCAAGTCGCGTCGCTAACCACGCCATATGTTTCCACAGACGTCTTCCCCACAAGAAGAAGACTTGAGGCAGCACTTGAGGTCCGTTCAATCCTTTATTTTCAATTAACACCATGGGCATTAACGCGTTTCGGGGGTTTACTTTCCTTTGTCAAAATGCCCCCCTGGTGAGTAAGTCGCCACTGCTGCTAACAATCCCTTCATCAAAGAAGTGTGTCCTTCCCACCACTTGAAGTAGCGTGGGTTGCCTCCAACTATACATATACTGCCTTTAAACATATGTAGTTACTCACACATATACCAATGAGACATTCATTCACTCACCAAAACACCCATACACACACTAACTCACCAATACAGCCCTTCCCAGATGCACTTTTGAATCCATACAACCAGTAAATCACCCACTCATACATCTATGCACATAGTCTCACACACCCCCACCCACACAGAAACTCAGGCACCCATACAACAGACAACAATCAGACAACAAATCAATAACCCATAAAGACACTTATGTAGCTACTCACCAACCCATGTAGTCGCTTACACACCAACTGAGAGACTAATGCAGACTTTCGCACAGTTTAGTCACTAACCCAAGCATTCAGTAAGACACGTTCAATCACTCACTTATACAGTCAGTCACGCACCTACTAAATAATCCATTCAGGTACTTGTAAATTCAGTCATTCTTCAATACAACTTGGCATAGATATGTATGAAAAATATTTATACTTTACAGAAACACACATTCACTCGATGATGCCATCAGCGATGTCATTTGAGATGTCATCAGTGAAGTCATGAGTGATGTCACTGACCATTTCATGAGTGATGTAATATGTGACATCATCAGCAGTGCACTGTGGGTGCGCGAGTTATAGTTAGCTCAACTAACTATAAAGGGTGAATTTCTCTGGTTTTATATGAGTCAAATGTACAACTAACTATAACATCCCTGAAACCTATGGTTTTTTAGTGAAAATATATGTATATATATATATATATATATATATATATAGGATCCTACCGAGAGACAAGATGGCGGCCGCTCCGGACTGTTTAGAATGTTGACAGACACCGGAGAGCCAATCAGCTTCGCTTCGCAAAGTTCCGATACGCGAAAAGTTCGCGAACCGGAGCGCTGCCCGGAGCGCTGTTACAGATATATATCTTGTTTTAAACGTTAATTTCTCAAAATTCACTGAAGCACATATATTGAGACCTAGCAAAGGCACATTGGGCTAACAGTCCCTACAATTTTGCCAAGTTTCGTGGAAATCCATTCAGCCGTTCGGGCTAAAAGTGAGGCCAACCGCCCTATGGAAATTAACATTGGAAAAACGCGTTTTGGGACCCCCCTTTTTTCTCGGCCCCCCCTTGACGAACCCCCCCCCAAATTTCCAGGCGCTGCTCAGAAACAAAATGTGCCATTTTCCTGAAAATTTCAGCCAATTCCGTCCACAAACGCCAAAGTTATTAGGCATAGAATTTTCAAAAGTTCCATAGAGAAAAAATCCTAACTATATATACCTACTGGCTATCGCCAGTAGGTAATATATATATATATATATATATATATATATATATATATATATATATATATATATATATATATATATATATATATATATATATATATATATATATATATATATATATATTCACTGAAAAAACCATGGGTTATAGACCATATATAGTTAGGAATTAGCATTTACAAAACCTTATTTTACTCACACAAAACCATTGAAATTTCATATATAGTTAGTTGCACTAACTATATATCGCGCACCCGCAATCCACTGCTGATCATGTCACATATTACATCATTCATGACATGATCAGTGACATCACTGATGACATCACTGATGACATCTCAAATGACATCACTGATGACAACATCCAGTGACTGTGTGTTTCTGTAAAGTCAAAATATGTCTTACATATTGAAGAATGAGTGGATGTATAAGTGTCTGGATGAAGGATTTAGTAGGTGCATGACTGACTGTATGAGTGAGTGATTAAATGTGTCTCACTGAGTGCATGGGTTAGTGACTAAACTGTCTTAATTTGTGCATCATTATGTCTGTTGTACTGTAAACTGCTGCATGTGTTGATCAGTAGCTTTATGATTAAGTATATGGGTTATTGATTGGTTGCCCAAGTATTTGTATGGGAGAGTGTGTGTGTGGGTGGCTGGGAGGTGTATGACTCTGTGCATAGATGTGTGAGCAGTTGATTCACTAGCTGTATGGGTTCAAAAGTGCATGTGGAAACAGCTGTATGGGCGTTTGACTGTGTGCATGAGTGTATTGGTGAGTGAATGGATATCTCAGTGCTACATGTCAAAGTAAGTACATATGTAAAACACAGTACATGTGAGAGTTGACATATATAAATAACTGTGCATAAGAGCCAGTGAATTTGTGAGTGGCTGTATGGATCATTGTGAACTTGTATCAGGGATTGTATAAGAGAGTAAATATGTGTTAGTATATGTTTGAATAAGTAAGGTGTGTATAACTATATAGTTGAGGAAATGGAAGTGTGATTGATTCTTTGCATGACTGACTAGGTGTGTGAGTAACTCCATGGATGAGTGACAGTCTGTGAGTTTCTATTTACTCTGAGTGTATCTAAGATTATATTAGAGTCTGAAGAGGTTCACCGTATTATCACATTAATGATGTCATCAGTGATGTGATCAGTAATGTCAAATGAGATGTCATCAGTGATGTCATCAGTGATGTCATTTGAGATGTCATCAGTGATGTCATCAGTGATGTCATCAGTGATGTCACTGATCATGTCATGAATGATGTAATTTGTGACATGATCAGCAGTGGATTGCGGGTGCGCGATATATAGTTAGTGCAACTAACTATATATGAAATTTCAATGGTTTTGTGTGAGTAAAAAAAGGTTTTGCAAATGCTAATTCCTAACTATATATGGTCTATAACCCATGTTTTTTTCAGTGAATTTTTGTGCTTTGAACGCTGCCCCCCCCTCTTTTCTTTTAGGAGTATTCTCTCTTTGCAGATAGTGAAGGGTAGGTAACACAGGCCTTTGCCCCCGTTGTAATCCGTCGTGCCTGCTTCCCTCTCCATTTGATTGATTGTTATCCTAGCATTTATTGTTTTGGAATTGGTTCTCTTTGGTTCATTCTCTATTTACAAACAAGCACAGAGTCGCAGTACTCTGTTTAGTCTTTGCAGATAGTGAAAAATCGTTAAAAAAACAAAAGGAATCAAGCTAAATCAATAGGCCACTAATGGGATCTCTTTTTGACCTCGCTAAAATAGAAACATTATGAACAACCCCTCATGAGAAATATGAAACTAGTGAGAGGAACTGAGCTCGACACCATGATGGCTGCAAGACAGCTCGGCTCCGCCACCCACCCCACCCAAAATAACGACAAACCCTATGCAAATATTATAAATATATACAACACACCAGCAAAGTAACAGGGTAAAACGTTTTATTAAATAACTATTTACATGGCAGCCTGCTGCAACATCGATCCAAACAAGCCTTTGTATTTGGGACTCAAAATCAACAAGTAACAGGGTAAAATGTTTTATTAAATATCTATTTACATGGCAGCCTGCTGCAACATCGATCCAAACAAGCCTTTGTATTTGAAGCTCAAAATCAACCATCAATAGTAAGATTTTCATAGGTGAGTGTAGGTTCATGGTTTTCCATCCACAGACTAAAAGCCTGGAGTGGGAGTGAAAGAACAATAACTAGGTAAGAAGGAAGGCAGAGGTTGTGGTAAGGACTCTGGATATAGTATGTTGCTTGGTCCCTGAGATGCTTCGATGTCACTGCCTTGCACAAATGGCATAAGTCCTGGATGTTGGGTGCCATAGTTGAGGGTTCCGAACAGCGCTTGTAACACTGTCTGAAGGTTATTTGCACCTGCTGCAGCTTCACTATTCTCAAAGTAAGTGGGGGCTGTTTGTGGACCTGACTGCATTGGAAAACAATGTGATGCGTTGCCTCCCTGAACCGCTTGACGGAGGCCCCCGAGATAATTGCGCCTGCTCCACACCTTGTCCCACAATCCGTTTGACCTGAAGACACATCCTGCGGTGCCCTGGTCCGACCATCACATATACCTGCGCCAGGAGACGGCGTGGGGTGCATTAGAAGGGAGAGGCGGCGCGAACAAGCCTCCCCCACCTCCCCAGGTGGAGGTTTCTCAGCTACACCCCAGCGCTTCACTCGACCAGCTGACTTGCGCCCACTCTTGCGACACAGTGCCTCGCTCGGCCAGCTGAATTGCGCCTGCTCTTGCTATTGCAACATCTCACCCGCCATCCAACGGAATTGCACCCGATCTTGTGGTACAGCGACAGGCGGCTGCTACGGAGCTCATGAAATGGCGGTCGGCTCCACAGACTTGGGCCTGG
The DNA here is from genome assembly GCF_964263255.1 of Lissotriton vulgaris. Lineage (NCBI taxonomy): Eukaryota > Metazoa > Chordata > Amphibia > Caudata > Salamandridae > Lissotriton > Lissotriton vulgaris. Next base: position 307,033,641 of record NC_141696.1, read on the forward strand.
CCTGCAAAGATGGCTCTGGGCAACCGTGGAACTCGGACGCTTGACTGCTAGGGCATGGGCCCCATTCCCAAAAGTGTCCCCTCAGCCTTGAAGATTCTACAACAGTCACCGGGACCCCCGACTGCCATGATTGCTCGCGGAATGGCCACGACGTAGCCACGAGATGGTGATGCTCTCATGCTGACGCCAGCTTCAGTCTGAAACATCCAGAAACACTGTAGACTACCAATTCGATCACTTCCGGTGGAGCCCCAACGTGACCCGGTAGAGAAGAAATTGCCCTCCCCTCTTTGACTTATGGTTCGTGTTGCCTGTCCTTTCTGTTGTCATTTAACAGAACTTTTTTGACTACTGAAAGGGGTTGTGTTCCAACCGCTGGTTGGTGGAGACATTTTGACTATATTCTGGACCTGCGTTGTCGCGTAATGCGTCATATGACGCGCCGCGTTAGAGCACCCGGTAGTGCTCCGGTGCGCAAGGCGCAGCTTCCCGGAAGCTATGCAGAGCGCGGCGGCCAGCGCGTAACGTAAGCATAACAGGTCATGTGACTTGTTAATAAAACTTTTTATTGGTTCATTTTACTTTTGTTATTCTAATGATGGAAGGCTTGGTCATATGACCTAAAAATAACACTTTTCATTGCTTTCGAACATTTTTTTTTCCCAAATGATGAAAGCCCAACCTTTTATTTTCTCACTCTGACTTGTAAAGCAAAGGACCCAGATGCATTTACAGTTTATCACTAACAATGTTCCAGGCTAATGTATTTTTCCGGGAAATTTACAACTGTCCTGCAAGTAAAATATTCCTATTTCGAGAAAAAGGGCGTTTCTTCATCCCATGAGGGAGCCATTGAACAAAAGAGGCTCGGCCTGCTGTCTTAGTCGCTGATAGGCATGAATATCGGATTCTTATCGATCACTTTATGTTGCAGGAGTAGAAAACACAACAGCCCTTGACCATTTATCTTTACTGCGTTCCTGCGTATTATACCTTTTAACCGTCATGTAATCGGGCTGCTTTATTTCACTTGCTTTTTACTGATTCGAAAACAGTGGCTATTATTCAAAACTTTACCAATCTAGGTACTACTACCATGTTTTGTTTCAAAAACCTTTATTGTGAAAATGTCAGTATACAAATACGGGCCTATAACCACGTGGGCCGGCCACGGAGCAAACTGGAATCGTATATGATGAGGGAACATTTACACTGTAGAAGAACGTAACGGGCGGGCCATTAGGTTGCAAGAACTAAGGTGTCTAACAGTTGCGGAATCGGTGGACGTACATTTTATAATTAAAGTACGACAGGGCCAGTTACAATAAAATTATCTAGATATACATTTGCGGGCAAGTACCATAGGTGACGTTAATTCGAACTTTCAATAGTACAGTAATCAATAACACATCAGAACTTAATATCAATAGGGATGTCCAAATGTTCAATCAGTACTCGTCCCCGCCTGCCATGTGCTTCAAAACTGCATACGTATCTCGTGATATCAAGGTTGGGCAACCAGTACACAACAAGGAGTTACGAGTCCCATTTATACCGGCGCCATTTTGGGCGAGGCCGGGCAGATCCAGGATATAGTCAAAATGTCTCCACCAACCAGCGGTCGGACCAGAACCCCTTTCGGCAGTCCAAAAAGGTTCCGTTAAATGACAACCGAAGAGATAGGCAACAAGAACAATCAGTCAAAAGAGGGGACGCTTTCGTGAATGGGGCCCATGCCCTAGCAGGCAAGCGTCCGAGTTCCAAGGTGTCCCAGGGCCATTTTAGTGGACCAGGCCCAAATCCAAAGAGCCGGCCGCCATTTTGAGAGTCCTGTTGCAGCCGCCTATCGCTGCACCGCAAGAGTGGCCGCAATTCAGCTGGATGGTGGGCGAGACGCTGTAGCCGCAAGAGCGGGTGCAACTCAGCTGGATGGCGGGTGAGGCACTGTACCGCAAGAGCGGGCGGAACTCAGCTGGATGGGGGGTGAGGCACTGTGCCGCAAGAGCGGGCGGAACTCAGCTGGAAGGCGAGTGAAACGCTAAGAGGCGCCCCACTGCAGATGAGGTGCCTCCACCTGGGGAGGAGGGAGAGGCCCGTTTGCGCTGCCCCCCCCCCCCCCGGGCACCCCACGCCGTCTTTCGGTGCAGCATTGTAGGATGGCCACACCAGTGAAACTTGCTGGACACCACCTCGGTGCCATCCGGATCTCGGCGCGTTGTGCTACCTTCGGCCTACTGTAGCAGCAAGTGCAGGCGCAACTCTGCTGGACGGCGAATAAACGGTAAGAGGCGCCGCACTGCAGATGAGGTGCTTCCACCTGGGGAGGCGGGAGAGGCCAGTTCGCATCGCCTCCCCCCCCCCGGGCACCCCACGCCGTCTTTCGGCGCAGCATTGTAGGATGGCCACACCAGTGCGGCAACTTGCTGGACACCACCTCGGTGCCATCCGGATCTCGGCGCGTTGTGCTGCCTTCGGCCTATTCGCACATCGGTCCGCTACTGACGCCGCCTCACAGGCCAACGGATTTTGTAGGCTTTTTATAGCCCAAAGCCGCATAACAGGTCATGTGACTTGTTTATAAAACTTTTCATTGGTTCATTTTACTTTTGGTTTCCTAATGATGAAATGCTTGATCATATGACCTAAAATTAACACTTTTCATTGGATTGAAACATTTTTTTTTCCCAAATGATTAAAGCCCCACCTTTTTTTCTCTCACTCAGCAATCCAAAAAGGTTCTGTTAGATGACAACAGAGGGGACAGGCAACAAGAACCATCAGTCAAAAGAGGGGAGGGCAAGTTCTTCCCTACCGGGTCACGTTGGGGCTCCACCGGAAGTCATCGAATTGATAGTCTACAGTGTTTCTGGATGTTTCAGACTGAAGCTGGCGTTGTCATGAGAGCACCACCATCTCGTAGCTCCGTCGTGGCCATTCCGCAAGCAATCATGGCAGCCGCTCCCCACCGGAAGCCTGCGGGAGTCGGGGCCCCGATGACTTTTGTAGAATCTTCAAGGCTGAGGGGACGCTTTCGAGAATGGGGCCCAAGCCCTAGCAGGCAAATTTCCGAGTTCAAATGTGTCCCAGGGCCATTTTAGTGGACCAGGCCCAAATCCAAAGAGCCGGCCGCCATTTTAAGAGTCCTGTGGCAGCCGCCTATCGCTGCACCGCAAGAGTGGGCGCAATTCAACTGGATGGTGGGCGAGACACTGTAGCCGCAAGAACGGGCGCAATTCGAGACGCTGTAGCCGCAAGAGCGGGCGCAGCTCAGCTGAATGGCGGATGAGGCACAGTGCAGCAAAAGCGGGCGGTAAACAGCTGAATGGCGACTGTAATGCTAAAGGGGCGCCCCACTGCAGCAGAGGAGCCTCCACCTGGGGAGGTGGGGGAGGCCCGTTCGCGCCCCCTCCACCCCCCGGGGCGCCCCACGCCTTTTTTCGGCATAGCATTGTAGGATGCCAAGACCAGTGCGGCAACTTACTGGACATCACCTGGGTGCCGTGCGGATCTCGGCGCGTTGTGCTGCCTTCGGCCTATTTGCACAACGGACCGCTACTGACGCCACCTCACAGGCAGACGGATTTTGCCGACTAAAAGACAGACCAATGCAGCCCATTGTTGCTTTTTAAAAAAAAAAATTTTTTAACGTGTTTACTTTGTTGGAGCATTGTATATATTTATAAGTTATTAAAGTGTTATAATCCTACTACTTTGTTGGAGTGCTATATATTTTTAATGTGACACATAATTGTGAGAACTTTAATGTACAAAAAGGCATCCCTGGAATCTTCCGCTTCAGGCTCGGTCCCACACACCCTCACAGTGAGAATCCCCTCCCCAATCACAATACAGGATCATTATCAGATAGTAGGAACGCGTGTGGCGTGACGGATCTCATGGGGTGGGGGCCTTGATCTACTGTAACTCCTTTGAAGAGGGGTGATTCTTTACAGTTGGGGCCATAAACTACATCCACAGGGGTAGGTGATAGCCTGGGACCGGCCTGGACAATCAGACACAGAGGAAGAGGAGTGTCAGAGGGTGCGGTAGTGAATAGGGTGAAAGGGAGGTGTCGGGCGGGCACAGGGTGTGATTCTCATAGAAGAGCAGCACAGATGGGGGGAGGTTTATGGTCCATGCATGAGAGAGAGAGCAGGGGTGACCAGTGCGTGGCGGAGATGCTTGCGAGGGTGGGGAGCCATGCTGAGGATCGGCGGCGTGCAGAGAGTGGGTCTGGTCAAGGCATCTAAAATGGCTGCCGTGCTCGACAAAAGTGTGGCATTCGAAAAAAGGCAAGATGGCGCAGACAATGTTTATCAATACGGATTAATTTATAACAATTATTTTTAACAATATATTTACTCGCAGTGTCAAAATGGTGGTCAACACTTCCTGATTTCCTTCGAATCGAACGTTAACAGGCGTCACGCAGCAAAAAAAGAAAAAAAACGCTCATGCGCAGCCGCTGGAAGACATGTATCAACATATATGAGCATCCTCAGCCACCCTCAGAAAACATAGGGGGTCAGGATACGTCTCCCGTACCCCCTTATACCCATTTCTCACGTTGTTTTTCCTCCATCTTGTAATTTAATTAAAACAAAACACAAAATGGCGAATTCCCGTTTCGCGACCCGGTTCGCTACCCGGTTCGCGACCATGTCATGAGTGATGTAATATGTGATGTCATCAGCAGTGCATTACACGCACAAGTTATAGTGAGTCCAACTAACTATAACGTGGGAATTTCAATGGTTTTATGTCAGTAAAATTTCCAGGTAACTATAACTGGTGTGAAACTTATGGTTTTTTCAGTGAATTTGATAGGTTTTTTAAATGCTAATTCCTAACTATAACTGGTGTGAAACCTATGGTTTTTTCAGTGAATATATATATATATATATATATATATATATATATATATATATATATATATATATATATATATATATATATATATATATATATATATATATATATATATATGTATATATATATATATTTTTCAAAAGTGCTCGCTTCAGCCACCAACTCCCAAAGGGTCAGAAAGGAAAACGAGGCAGACCCTTCTCGGTGCTATTTCAGTTTATTTCACACACCAGTCCTCACGACGCGTTTCGGCAGATCCCTGCCTTGATCACATGACTGTTGTCTGAAACGCGTCTGTCATCTTTGCCGTAGGCTGTGAATAAAATCTGTTGCCGTACCCGGAGTGCTTAAGACTTCTTTTCGAGTTGTGAGGGAGACTAACGAGCATCAATATATATATATATATATATACATAACATTTCTATGGCAAAATGAAACCCTTCATTTTGTTCCTTTGCAAATTAAATGTTTTAAGTGTTAACACTTTATTCCAATCAAGATGACTTCAGGTGTGCCATACTTTTGTCATAAGTAAGACTGTTAGCGCTCTAGTTGTTCTTTAGAACACTCTGGGACATTCTGTCACTGGGCTATAGTTGGGCTACATCTGGCTGATATTTGGGCTACATTTGTTTTTTTTGTCTCTGGTGGCCATCTTTGGGCTACATTGCGCTACATTGGGCTACATTGGGCTACATGTGGACTCTAACATATATATAGCCCAATGTAGCCCAATATATATTTTTCAAAGTTAATTTTCGTAAAAACCACTGGAGCATATATCTTGAGACATAGCAAAGGCACATCGGGTTACCAGTCCCTACAATTTTGCCAAGTTTTGTGGAAATCCATTGAGCCGTTCGAGCTAAAAGTGAGTCCAACCACCCTATGGAAAACTCAATGTTAAAAACATGTTTTGGGACCCCCCTTTTTTCTCGGCCCCCGCTTGACGAAACCCCCCCCCCCAAACTTTCAGGGGACACTCAGAAATAAAATGTGCCATTTTCCTGTAAATTTCAGCCAATTCCGTCCATCAACGCCAAAGTTATTCAACATAGAATTTTCAGAAATCCCTATTCAAAAAAATCCTAACTATATATACCTACTGGCGACCGCCAGTAGGTAATATATATATATATATATATATATATATATATATATATATATATATATATATATATATATATATATATATATATATATATATATATATATATATATATATATATATATATATAACCTACTGGCGGTCGCCAGTAGGTAGTTATAGTTAGGATTGTTTTCCATAGGAAATCCTCAACATTCTATTTGGAATAACTTTGGCCCTGGTGGATGAATCTTTGTGAATTTCTCAAAGAAGATGGCTCGGTCCGCTGCGCTCATTTCCTGAAAGTTTGGGGGGGATTGGTGAAGTGGGGGCTGAGATAAAAGGGGGGTCCCAAAACGTGTTTTCTCCATGTTATTTTCCATAGGACCTTTAGACTCGGCTACAGGTCGAACGGCTGAATGGATTTATAACAAATTTGGCAAAACTGTAGAGTCCTGTTCGCAGATTACGCTTTTTTTGGAATGGTGTAAATCCGTTCAGTAGTTGTTGAGAAAATTAAAGTTAAAGTCAATTATATATCTATAGGCGCGCACACGTACGCGCACCCAAGCGGCTGCGCGTGAGCGGAATTCTTTTTTGCTGCGTGACGTCTGTTAACGTTCGATTAGAAGGAAATCAGGAAGTTTTGTCCGCCATTTTGTCACTGCGAGTAAATATATTGTTCATTTCATAGCGTTGAAACATGGAAAGGGGAGAAGGTAGAGATTGTCTTGCTGCGTAGGTTTTCTCGGGGTGTGTAGTAAGGCCCTTAAACGCGAAAAAATATATTTTTTTTCCGGAAAGAAGATATCGGGGCGCGCGCACCCGGTCGCCCACACCTATTCACAAGAGTGTGAAAATGGAGATAAATTAGAAGTTTGAGTGCTTAGATATAAAGTGGCTTTGAAAAGAGCCCTTGTGTTAATTGAGTGTTTTCTGCATTTATAGGTAAGTACCGATGCAGAGCCTGATGTTGCAGAGGAAGATTGTGTTTCCCTCATTCGTGAAATGAACACCGTCTCTCCTATAGACGTCTTGCATGTGGTATCGCAAGTTGTTGTGGTAAATAGAACCCATGCTATAATCTCTGAGGAACGCAGAAACAGATGTATTTACATCTCTCCTTGCTTTCTCAAATTGTGCACAATGTTGATTGGACCAATTCCATTTCTGTCTTTGGCATATATTGGAATATACCAAGGCAGATCGAGGAAAAAGTGTCATCAATTGTGGAAAGGTGTCTTTTAGAAGCATTTCCAGACCTACCCGAGTGATTGTGCCTAGATCGTTCCCACCACAGTGCACAATTAAAAGGTCTGGTTCTGGGAGATGCATAAAAGTTTTCACCAATGGAATCAATTGGTGACATTTCAATCCTCTTTTGGCAATCCATGTTATGTGTACATTTGGTAAGCCGAGGTTGCAAATTCGTCTCCTTAGTGCATATTTTTCACTCCAGTGAATATAACTGTGTCCTATTAGCCAGACCTTCATTTTTAATGGATTTGTAGTCGTCGTCCGATCGGTTCTGGAAGTGGAATGGTAGTTACAAGTTTAAATTCTAAATAAAAAAAAGGAAGAGGCTGGGTGTGGTTAATAAAATAAAAATGATTGGTTGATTATAATAAGTGGAGATTGAAGAGTACGTTGCATGTTAATGTTTATGTTAAACGAAAACTATTATTGGGTGTGAAAAAAAGACATGTAACTGAGTTGTGGATTGGCAGGTGTTTCTGGAGGGAAAACAGTCTTCTTAGTTTGCTGTAGAACGTTGAGACATGAACTTTTGACCTATTCCTTCAGCAAGGTGCAGAATGAGGTGTTACCATGGTAACAGCCGGAGATGGCAGTTGGTGATGGGTGTCTCTCACGTGAGTCTGAAAATATTGTGAAGGACAACCAATTGAAATGTAAATTTGATTTTACAATTTTGCGTCAGGAAATGTGATTGGTTGAAGAGAGTTATATGAGTGTGTATTGACTGGATATCTGTGCCATTGAATTTTGGTTGCAGTGATAGAAGCAATATTCAGAGTTCCGCTAACGAATATCTGTTTTGTGACTTTCACTGTTGTACATCGTTCAAAGCATTGGTAAAGGTAAGTATGTAACTGTTTGTTTTGTCATGTATCGTATAATATAGTTTAATCAGAAACAATCATTGATTTTCCTTGTGAAAACTAATTTATGGCTGTCGTAATGTGTTGTATTTGTAAAAGTAATTTCTTCCATTTAAATGTTGAATACGCAGTAAAAAATATTTTTAATATAGAGTAATTATTTTTGTAATTTTGAAGCGTTTATATATAATGAGAGAAGTTGTTGAGGATATGAAGAAATAATATTAGCAGAGACACAGACAATGCAGAAAGAGAGAGAAATGGTAAATTACTAGTGATACCGTTGTGAAAAAATGGTAATGGTTAATGAATTGGTAAACTTTTTGTCAGTGGACAATATTTCAGGCTGGTTGGTGGCCGTGGCCTGCACTGGTGGGGGTGGGGTGAGAGGGTCGGGGAAGGGGGTTAAAGTGGTAATGATTAAGGTATTCACAAAGTTTCTGTTAGACGTCAAAATTATAGTGCGGTTTCTGGTCGTCGTTTGCACTGGTGGGGTGAGGGAGGTGGTCGAGTGAAATAAAATGAAAAGTTTTGACCATGAGGTTGTATAGAGATTTGTGTAGTAAATGTGTTCGTACATTGAGGTTGGAAACGGAGCATAAAAATATCTCTCTCAGTTCTGCTGTTTGACTGCATCTTCATGTCCCTTCTGTTTTGCATCTCCGTTGCCCTGTGTTATCTTATTGTCTGTGTGTTTGCCTTCAATCCAGCCTGAGGAAGTTTGCTGTGGAGGCACACACAGATAGTCCTATTAAAGTGATTGGAACGTTTTCAAAAAAATAATTATATAATTGCATTGGTATTTTTAAAGCGCTACTGAATATTTTGTTTCACAATTACCGCTTGGTTGCTTTCTCAGAGCAGAGGGTATGTCGTATTTCACTCTTTGGTGCCTCTGCATCTGAGTCTGTTCTCTGGTGGCTTGCGGCAAACTGTTTGTTATTGTGGAGATGAAAGGGTGATAAGGAGAGAAATACGACATAGCGTCTGGCCTGTAGAAGCGTGGGAGCAGTGATTAACTCTGAGTGAAGCGGAACTGTGTCGGTGCTTGGTAACAGTAAAAAAAAATGTTAACAGTGGTATAACTGTCTTTACGGTGCGCGACCTACTAAGAAAGATTTCACGGGCCGTAATTGGCTTGCAGGTTCTAGTATCAGTAAGTGAGGTCGAGAAAAGAAAACATTCAGGATTTTATTTACGAAGGCCTTGCGCCACCGGTGCGTTACTTTTTCTTATTTTAAAAAATGAGGCACCGGCGGCGGAAGGTCTTCATAAATAAGGTCCTCCGTGTCTACAGTTAAGGGTATGTGGAACCCATGAATAGTTTTTCAATATGAAATCATTTCAGTTGAGATTATGGATTAAAAGAGAAACCGTGAATATTTGAAATGTTTATTTGGAAATGTACTGTTTTAAAGGCAAATCATTATGTAACATGAGTACAGAAATTGCAAAAAACACAGTAATTGGTATTGTCAGTAGTACATGGAATACAAACGCTATAGTTGAGGAAAAATGAATATAGTTGGAAAAAAACATTGTACACTCTTATAAGGAAGTATATTATATTTTAATAAGTGGAAGAAGGTCTCTGGTCTTTTAGTTTAGGAAGGATATATGAAAATGCAAGTTGTTATACATCATTACTTTATGAATCGGATGTCTACATGCGAAGCACTATCAAGTTTGTGTTATGTTACTGTGTGAGGTGAAAAAAAGGCGCCAAAAGCGACAAAATGGCGAGAGGTGCATGTATGTGAGGGGAAAAAAAAGGCGCCAAAAGCGACAAAATGGCGAGAGGTGAATGTATGTGAGGGGGAAAAAAAAGGCGCCAAAAGCGACAAAATGGTGAGAGGTGCATGTATGTAATCTGTTGGATGCTGCAGTATTGCCGGTCGTATAGGAACTCCACAGAATTAGGTTGCCGGCTATGCAGTGGAGAGGAGCATAATGACTTGATAAATTTTCTAGGAGTCTGGCCGATGTAGGTAAATCCCATTTACTGATTTTGAAATACCGAATACTACCGATTCGGTATTTCAAAATCGGTAAATGGGATGTAGGTCCCAACATCTGGATTCGTTACCAAATCCTTAACATTTCTTTAATTACCGATTCGGTAAATACCGATTCGGTAATGGCCATTCATTCCTATGGGCTTTGAAGCCCATAGGAATGATTAGGCATTACCGATTCAGTATTTACCGAATCGGTAATTAAAGAATTGACAAGGGTGCAGGGGGTGTCACTTTGACACCCTCTAGCACCCCCAAAACGGGCATGTGTGCAATGTGGTACACAGACATGCCCTAAGGGCACGTCTGTCTGTCACATGGCACATGTGTACATGCACAGATGTGCATGTACACAGGAATCGGTATTTTACCATGGATTTGTATTCCATGGTAAAATACCGATTCTGTAAGCCATGTGCTGATGGTACATTGCCTACCTACATTCCATTTTCGGTAATTTTACCGATTCGTTATCATTACTGAATCGGTAAATATTACCGAATAGGTAAATTTACCGATTCGGTAATCATAACGAATCAGTAAAATTACCGAAAATGTGCCCCTACATCTCGTTAGCCCTTTACCGATCGGAAACGGCCGAAAATCAGTATTTTCGGCCGATTCGAATCGGTAAAGGGCTACCTACATCGGGCCCCAAGTCACTTAAATATTGCTAAGGAGTTTGCCACGGAAATATGTATCCATTCTCAGAGGTTTATTATATTAAGGATATATATTAACATGGTGGCTCCTGGAGTTTTGTGGTTTTGTGCAAGTGTATTGCTTGCATGTGTATAATGCTGGCCCTGTAGTTTTTCTGTATGGACATGGGGCTTTATTTATGACGGTCTTGCGCCACTAGTGCGTCACTATTCCCATGCTAAAAGTGACGCAGTGGCGACGCATTGTTTTATTAATAAGGCTTTTTTTGTTTTGTGAGTTGGCCTTTTACTTTTAAAAGCCTATTGTTGTAGGTGCATGAATTTTAACATAAGGAAAAGTGACATATCTGTGGCAGAATGCTTTTATAAATGAGAAATTTTGTATTTATTTTTAATGGAGAGTATTTTGGGAATCTTATTACTTATGCTTGTTCAATGCTATAATGATTGTATATTGTGTAGGAAATAAGTTTGTTATAAGTTAATAAAATTTTATTCTTTCTATTCTTAGAGTGTTTGGTGCCTGTAAGGATTAACCTGTCGAAGTTATATATTGAGAATATATATTCTTTTTTTCAGGTGAGTTTCTTTTTATGGTTTGGCAATTTCTGTGGGTGGTGATGAAAATAATAAAGAGTAATTTGTAAATGTTTTGAATATGATTTTATCTCAAATTTTTTACATGTGGTTCTATCTGCTTATAGTACATATGTTTTTTGAGATGTTCTCCATTGACAGTTCAAATTATGTTTTAATGAGCTTGGGATATGTGATCTTTTATAAGGAGTTGAGATTTAGAAATCATTGGAGTATAATTCTTTTAGGTTTGTTTTAGTAATACTTGTGAAGTGCTCATTATTTTTAAAATCTTGTTGTATTATGTTTGGTAGTGTTCCATTTTTAATTAGAGAGAGGTATTATGATATGGATCGAAATGTAATGTTTATTTTCCTGTATATCTGTGAATATACTATGTATAGGCAGTTTTTTAAATATTAATGTAGAGTTTTATTATGAGGTGGTTGTTCATGGTAAGTATGATATTTTGCATATGGTAAGACATTGACATGGTGAGTATACTGTTGTAATATAAATGGAACTGTCTCTGTGGGAAGTAGTAATCTGTAAAGTGAATTAAATGGTTTGTATAGTGTAATTCTTTTCTTTAGAGTGCATATATTTATATTGCACTTTGTAGTGATGAAATAAAAGAAATGGGTCTCTAAAAATGATTGTACAGGTAATAAATATTTCAAATATGTAGAAAATCTAAAAATAAATTTTACAGTGAAATGTCTTTTATCAACAGTAATTATTTAATTTTAAAAAAACAAAGTGTCAATGTTTAGAGTTATATTGCCAATTTCTTTTTCAAAACAAGAGGAATGTGGTATCTTACAAATTATAGAGTTAATAAGTTAGAGATTATAAAATTATCTGTAGTTTAAAAATTAGTAAAGGGAGTTTTTAATTATACACTTATGGACTAAGATATAATTTAATGTTTATATTTTTTAAAAGGAAAAAGAAGAATTTATTGAAAGAAATATAATGGAATTTTTTTGGGAAGAAAATGAAGTGAATTTTGAAATTATAAATGAACTAATGGAGGAAATATTAGACGCGGTTGTTGGAGAGGAAGAAGATGAAAATGACTATTTTATGGACATTTCATTAGATTCAGCATATTTAGAGCTGATAGAAGAGGAGGACAATGACGTTGAAGAAATTTCTGATGAACTGATGTTAGAAGTTCTTTTAAATTATGAACTTTTAAATAAATAAAAAAAAGTGATAGCAAACCATTCGTGATGATAGCTTTTTTCATATATTCGTCGATAAAGTGCTTCATGAGAGTGATAAGATATGTTCGCATGAAGTGTAAAAGAGATTGTAGAAAAAAAGATTAAAACACTTATGATGACCGATAGTTTTTGAAAAAAGTGTAGTGTTTGTATGCTTTTAAAAAAAAAGTCAAAATTGTCTATGAATTTTAAAGAAATATATAGTGTGACAAATTTACAAGGAAAATTCACTACAGGATTTACTACTTTGTTCAGAGATTTTCTGTTATTATGTGTATTTTATTAAAAAATGAATGTGTGGTTTTAATTTGTACGGTATATGGTAGTACTGAACTATAATATTTGTTATTTTTGTGTCTTACAGGTTCACAATCTCATCAGAATTTTAGATTAAGATGCCGACCAGAATTGAAAAAAAAAAACTCTACAAGCGGACGTACAGTTTAAAGAAGAAAACTACAGAATTATTTTCAAAGACTGAGAGGACGGTTACAAAGAAGAGTACTCCTGGTAAGCAAACTAAAAAGTTTGTGAAAAATATTTTGGGGAGGAACAATGTAACTATTGAAGTTCAGAAGGAGAAAAAGATTTCATCATCTAAAAAGACATCTGGAGTTAAAGAAACTACTATTACTGCAATTAGGAAAGATGAAAGTCAGTACAGTAAAACCCGGACCAATCAATTTAGCCAAATCAGGAAGCGTATGTTTTACAACAGAGTCGTTGCGAATTTATTACAAAAGGAAAAAGTTTCTAAAAAAAGATCTGTTTTTCTTTAAAAAAAACTATACATAGAGGCTTTTGTTGAGCGCGCATTTGAGACAAAACGAAAGTTATTTATTTTAATACTTAATAGAATAAATATTTTAAATAAGGCGATTCGAGTTTTCAAAAGTAAAAGTAAATGGAAGAGACATATAAATAGGAGTAATTTTTATAAAGTGTTTTCTGGGAAGTGGATGCATACTTCAACTTCTGAGCCATTTTTTAATGAAGAGAGTTACTTTCAAAGTAAAGATCTGTTGCATGCAGTTGACACCACTGGTCGTATGGCTGAGATACCCGCCACCCCCTCACAACACAATCCCCGAAAGGAGGGAAACCGGAAACAGTTCTTGAAGTTTTTGGAAGTGGGAGGGAGTGACCCCCCCGGCCGTATTTATTAAACAAAATTAAAAACATTAAACGTTTCATGTTATGTACAATTTCATTACCACATTGCGATGTTTGGCTAACCTTAACATATTCTCTAATACAGAGGTCTCCTAGCCGAACTAGCATCCAACAAAACATTTTCCAGAAATATTGAAATTGTACATCCTAACGTTTAAGGGCCAACGGCAAGGTCATAACCGGTGTCAAGATCCCTAACCAGAATTACCCCTCCCACTTGGGAGGGGCGACCGCACGGAGGCTTACCTCAAGTGCAACTACTATCAATTTCCCTTGACTTGACGGGGGCACTAAAGAACTCGACGCCAGTTAAAGGTCGTTCGAATACTCGTGTGAGGTATCTAGAAGGTATCGTAGACCTCCCCCCAACCCCACACAACTTACCGCATCTGCCGTCGCAGATGTCACTGGCCCCGGGAAATACCACAGGAGGGGGCTGTAACCCCTCCTACACAGGAAGGGGCCTTGACCGCCTTTCCTTTACTTCCGGCGACCCATCCTTAGAAGGGACCGCCTCCCCATTGAGGGGCCAATGGCCACCTCACCCGAGCGCTCCCATCCGTGTTGGGTGACGCCCACTCATAGGGATCTACTAATTAGTGCTCACCGATCATGACCTTACCGCCTACCAAAATAAATACGACAATGCTAATCAAACCTATGAAAACATTGATCACTACGACCGAAAGAGCATGCTCAAAATTCAACACTAAATCGAAACATTTTTAATTGCAAAACCTACACAACATACACCATTCTTTATTATAATTAACATCAACATGATACTATCACAAACCTGTAAACGAAACAGAAACATAATTATAAATTAACTTTATTACAAAAACAACTGGCTGTCCTCAGGGGCTGGTGGGTGGGTCAAAATTGGCTCTTGGTTCTGTCCCGAGCTCACGTGTAGCGAGGAGGTGCAGCTTCAGAGCACAAGAACAAGAGGACGTCTTCTGGTCTTGCGTCCCTTTTATCCGTCTTCAGGGCGGGCGAAAACCCGCCCCTGCCTGCCCCGAGGGCGTGGCTGGCTGCGTCAGTGTCTAGGCCAGCCCACTCTAGGGCGGGAACAAGCGCGCCCCGGCTACGCCGCTTCGGGCATACCAGCCGAGACGCGCCTCCCGCCCAAAAATGGCTTCCCGGGGGGATCGAGGTACTCTGCCATACGTTCGGGGGGACCGAGTGGTCGCCCCTTTCCATATGGCTGAGATACCCGCCACCCCCTCACAACACAATCCCCGAAAGGAGGGAAACCGGAAACAGTTCTTGAAGTTTTTGGAAGTGGGAGGGAGTGACCCCCCCGGCCGTATTTATTAAACAAAATTAAAAACATTAAACGTTTCATGTTATGTACAATTTCATTACCACATTGCGATGTTTGGCTAACCTTAACATATTCTCTAATACAGAGGTCTCCTAGCCGAACTAGCATCCAACAAAACATTTTCCAGAAATATTGAAATTGTACATCCTAACGTTTAAGGGCCAACGGCAAGGTCATAACCGGTGTCAAGATCCCTAACCAGACTTACCCCTCCCACTTGGGAGGGGCGACCGCACGGAGGCTTACCTCAAGTGCAACTACTATCAATTTCCCTTGACTTGACGGGGGCACTAAAGAACTCGACGCCAGTTAAAGGTCGTTCGAATACTCGTGTGAGGTATCTAGAAGGTATCGTAGACCTCCCCCCAACCCCACACAACTTACCGCATCTGCCGTCGCAGATGTCACTGGCCCCGGGAAATACCACAGGAGGGGGCTGTAACCCCTCCTACACAGGAAGGGGCCTTGACCGCCTTTCCTTTACTTCCGGCGACCCATCCTTAGAAGGGACCGCCTCCCCATTGAGGGGCCAATGGCCACCTCACCCGAGCGCTCCCATCCGTGTTGGGTGACGCCCACTCATAGGGATCTACTAATTAGTGCTCACCGATCATGACCTTACCGCCACAGGTCCGGATAGTTGACCGGCTATACGGACCCCCCACAAAACTCCTACCTAAAGGTCATGTTTTAACGTTTTTAACCAAGCTAAGAAGTCTCCTATGAGTAACTCATTCCCCACCCGCGACAAATGCACACCATCCCCCAAATACATACTGTCATCATTAATACAACTATGCGAGATAGAATGCAATGTCTTGGAACGGAACAACCTATTCACTTTGTTATTAAGTTTTCTAACAGAATGATTCAAAGCAGGGATCGAAATAGCCCCCCGCCACACTTTTCGTGGGATCATATGAGACCACGCAATTATGCACCCCGGAACTCTCTTCGCTAACCAACTTACAGTGGAAAGCATTGCCTCTAGGAGAAGTCGTCGACCGGTGGTGACCAAATCATTGCCCCCTAAATGTACTATGACTATAGACGGCGGTGACCTCGTCCGCCCTAACAACCCCTCAAAGAATGCTTGAAACTGGTCAATACAGAGACCGCCTCTTCCGTAGAAGGACACTCTGTACCCGTATTCCCCAGGTACGTGAATCATGTCACCTGCTTCGAATACGTCCGCGGCACGCCTCACGTATGAGTGGCCCACGACCCACACCTCCTTTTTCACAGCCGGTGATGTCTGACCGCTGGCCTGGTGTTGGGTCGACTGCATAGTCCGCCCTGCCTCGTAGGCTTGCGCAACTGAAAACCAAACAAAAGACAAGAAGCGTGAGTACATTATTACAGCTTCACAACATGTGCAATCGCACATATCTCTTATAACAATTGGAGGACCAACGCCCCACTCGTTTTACTTGCTCAACATTAAGACCCCTGGCTGTAGCTTCAGTGGCAGCCCCTATTCGAAAGGAATGGGTCCCGAATTCGCCCGGGTCCAAGCCCGCTGCGGCAATGGACATCGCAAGCACCCGCTGAAACTGAAACCTCGTCAGTGGGGTGGCGTCTGCGTGTCTCAACAATGTCCCCCCCCATGATGCCACCCTTCGTGCTAGGTAATCTTCTAAACACTGTACCGGACACATGGAGGACCCGGGGATCCTGCGGATGATCGTGCAGTCTCCCATCCCCTCTTGATCGGTCTTGGACCTGACAAAGGAGACAATCATCGCTTCACCCCTGATCTGAACGTGCTCCCGGCACAAACCCCCCACCACATCCTGTTTATTCCTTGCAACCAGCTCACTTATCCTCATTGCTCCGTGAAATGCCAGCGTAAATGCAGCCCGGAACAAACACGCCTCGAAAGGAGACGAGCATGTGGTAGGGAGTGTGGCCATCAACTGGGACAACCTATCCAGACCTATCGGTCGTCTCTCATCTACTCTGCGACCCTCCAGGCGTTGCCACCCACGCAGCGCCTTCTGTACTACAAAAGACGCCGTCGGGTCCTGGATGTTATGGGCCCTGGCAACAAAGGAAATGGCGGCACGATGCCTTTGGGCCGTAGCCACCGACTTCCCAGCCCTACGTAAGAACATCAGAAAATGTACTACCCACTCCTCCTGACCCCAAAGTCCCCCTCTCTCAGTCCCCAAAAAGGCCAAATAGGCCCGAAACGCCCCTTCATATGCCTTCCTCGTCCTGGGTGCTAGACTCTCTCCCACGAGGTGACGAAGTTCGGGGCACCGAGAGACCAGAGAGCTTTGGGGAAGGGTGCCGGCTCTGGGTCCGCTGAGGGAAGGAAACCCGAGAAAGCCTGCATGTGAAAACGAGATAGTGCATCAGCAGCCTGATTCATCACCCCTGGGACATGTTTTGCTCTGAATATCACGTTCAGTTGCATACACAGTAAGACAATTTCTTTGAGCAGCCTCAAAATTAATTTACAACGGGCCGCCTGACTATTGATGCATTCTACAACGGTCATATTGTCAGACCAGAACACGACCGAATGATCTTTGAACCCTTCAGGCCAGGTTCTCAGGGCCACCAGAATGGGAAACAGTTCAAGGAAAGCAATATTACTCGTCAGCCCCTCCTCATGCCACCATGGGGGCCACCTTTGTGCCGACCATTTTGTGCCGAAGATGGCGCCAAAACCTATGCTTCCCGCTGAATCTGTCCATAGACCAAGCTCTTCGGAGGACACGGCTGGTTTGTTCCAGACGACTCGACCATTGAAGTCCGCCAAAAATGCTAACCAAATACGCATGTCCTGGCGGACCTCAGCCGATAACCTCGTGCGATGATGACCCTCTTTTAGGCCAACCATCGCTTGGGCAATTGAACGGGAAAAAGGGCGAGCCATTGGGATCACCCTCAAGGCAAAGTTCAACTTCCCCACCAATTGCTGCAACTGATGCAGTGTAACCTTAGATGCATTTAAACATACTTGCAGGGCTGCCCTGAATGTCGACACCTTGCTAGCTGGTAGACGGAAACAGCCCTCACTAGAGTCCAACTCGATCCCCAAAAACTCGAGGCAAGTCGTGGGACCCACAGTTTTACCTGGTGCCAATGGCACGCCGAATTGACCCATCAACACACAGAATTCAGCCAAGGCCTGGGCACATTCGGGGTTTCCGGCGGGTCCAAGAAACAGAAAGTCATCAAGATAATGCATCACATTTCGGAAACCCGTTTTCTTCGTGAACACCCATTGCAAAAAAGTGCTAAACTTTTCAAAATATGCACACGATATAGAGCATCCCATTGGCATACATCTATCCATGTAATATGATCCCTGAAACATGAATCCCAGAAAACGCTGGTCATCAGGGTGTACCGGGAGCAACCGGAAAGCTGACTCGATATCTGATTTTGCCATCAACGTCCCGGGCCCCAGGCGATTCAAAATGGCTACTGCCTCATCAAATGATGCGTACCGCACCGAACATCCTTCTGGATCAATTGCATCGTTTACCGAAATACCCCGTGGGGCTGACAGATTATGGATTAGTCGAAACTCACCTGGGTCCTTCTTGGGGACCACCCCTAACGGAGAACAGACAAAATGCGGTACCGGGGGTACAATAAACGGCCCGGCGACCCTTCCCTTGCTAACCTCTTTCTGGATCTTATCCTGTACTACAGGAGTATGATGCAAGACGGAAAGTTGATTTCTGCACGTCCCGGTACCCTGAAAGTCCCCCACCGGGATGCGGAAACCATATGAAAAACCGTTCCGCAGCACCCCAGCAGAGATACGATCTGGGTACTCGCTGAGCCAAGGAGTCATCGCCAAAGTATCAATCGGGGTCGGTAAAGGCGCCCCTCGGCCTATATTAGGCTTGTTTGGCGCCTCCCTTACCCCCATTCTCACTTGTTTTGGCTCTACACAAGGACTCAGGATGGGACAACCCGCAGTTGCTGCATTCGTGTTTGAATTTACACGATCCCGGGGGCCTGGTACATTTCCCCTTGTTGAAATTGAAGCAGAAACCCCTTTTCCCCGTGTTGCCGGCAGGTCTCGGGTAATCGTCGGTGCTCGTGCCTGACCGAAAGGGCGTCCCCACATTTTGGCGGGAGTAATCAACAACATTGCTCCCTACCAACGGCATTTTCAACATTCCTGACTCTTTCATTTTGTCCCATGTCACAGAATCGTAACAATCCCACGTTAAACCTTTGTTATGTTCCTTTTCTTTCCTAAACAAGTTGTCATAACAGAACCAATGGTTACCCTGATACGCTGTCGAGTAACTCATAATTCGTGACTGATAAATGGGAAACTCAAGAAGCAACTCGGGCCTACGTTCCCCCAAAATCGATGTAAAAATACCCCACGCATTGCCCCAGTTGCCAATATTCTCATTTACCTTAAAGGCGGCCATTTTTGCGCGCCAAACACTCGGATGCATTAGGTCCTTCTGACTCTTAACATGCTCCACCTCATAATGATCAACAAGCAAGGAGAAAATATTCACATACTCCCCCGCCCAGATCTTTTCCTTTATTGCTAAAGGCACATGTTGTCCCAATCTCTCTCTACGAGAGGGTGCTGACTCGTCCCTTGCGATCGGCAATGGCCGCTTACCTGAACCGGACGCTGCTTCCGCCGCTTGCGGCTTGTCTATCCCCGCCAACGGCGCGGTCACTTTAGCTGCATCTCTCTTCTCACGCAGCCCTTTTATCAGCGCCTGTGCCTCGGCAGCCGTGGCGCCCCCACTACTATCCCCCAACCATGCTGCTAGCTGTGCTGCCAGCTCGGGGGGCATATCTTCATTGGATGTCGGGGTGAAGACAACGGGGATTGGATTCCCCTCCATCGGTACTGGGGTCGGCGCCTCGAGCGGGGCAGAGGGAACCGGGACGTCTCCACCGGCTGGAACCCTTCTCGGCCTCTTAGGTCTCCCTCCAGCCGGCGCAGGGCCCGAACCCTCCTCCCCGTCTCGCTCCGCCAACCGTTTCTTTATGTCGGACATCTCTTTGAAAAGGGCCCGCACCATCTGGTCGGTCGTCATTCTCTTTGCGCCTTTCTTGTGCATCTCTCCGACAAAGTATCTAGAAGACAAAGAAAAAGATCAAAACGCTCAAAATTGGCTCTTGGTTCTGTCCCGAGCTCACGTGTAGCGAGGAGGTGCAGCTTCAGAGCACAAGAACAAGAGGACGTCTTCTGGTCTTGCGTCCCTTTTATCCGTCTTCAGGGCGGGCGAAAACCCGCCCCTGCCTGCCCCGAGGGCGTGGCTGGCTGCGTCAGTGTCTAGGCCAGCCCACTCTAGGGCGGGAACAAGCGCGCCCCGGCTACGCCGCTTCGGGCATACCAGCCGAGACGCGCCTCCCGCCCAAAAATGGCTTCCCGGGGGGATCGAGGTACTCTGCCATACGTTCGGGGGGACCGAGTGGTCGCCCCTTTCCAAGCGTATGAGGTGAAGGATGGTTGTGTTATTGAGAAAGAGAAAATTGTGGTTAGAAATGCAGAAGATGTTATGGTTAGAGAAGCTTTACAGGGACGTCCTAATGCTCCTGTTTACAGTTGGAATTGTAGTAGCATTTGTAGTGTACGACAGGATTCAATTAATTTCTTTCGCAATTTCTTACGTAAGTACACTAAAGAAAGTCTAAAGAAAAAAATTAAAATGTTGCAAGAATTAGATGAATGCAGAGTGCGTGAGAAAATAGGTCTGCAAGGCCATTCTCTGGCTTGTCTCTCTAAAAAAATATGTCAGAGTGTATTTCATCACTTCCGGATGTTAGCAGTGCATCACACTACAATGAGAAAATTAGTGAGAAAGTTGTACTATGCAAAAAGTCCAGCACTTAAACTTAAACAGTTAAATAGTGCTCTTTTGTATGGATGTGAATTAGATGTTAAGAAGATTTGTGCAGAAATTGAGGTAAGTTATTTTGGTCCCGAGGAAGATAATGCAGAAGGTGATATAATTACAGAAGGAAATGTGTTAGAAAATGTTGGGCATGTAAATATTGAAAACTTTGAACAAGAAATAATAAAGTTTAAGGTAATTGCAGGTGAGAAACCACATTTTTCTTGTGTCTGTTGTCGACGAATTCATTACAAAAGTCAAACGAGGTTAGTTGATTTATATTTAAAAAGTGAAGATGAAAGTAATGGTCAATGGAAAGATTTTGCAACTTATTTGTTGGTGGAAAACTATTTTGATTTGGGTTTTGAGCAACGTGTTTGTAAATATTGTTATAATAAATTAGATGAAAATAAAATGCCTGCAAGAGCTGTTCACAATAATTTAGAGTTGGTAAATATTCCATCTGAATTGATGAATTTAAATACTTATGAGACGATTCTGATTCAATGTGTACATCCTTTTCAGGCTATTGTTCGAATGGAGCCTAAGACTGGTAAATTAAATCCTTCAGATTTACTAAGAGGATTAAAGGGTAGAGTTGTGTATTTGCCTCTTGATCTTAAAAAAAATATGGAAACAATTGGTGTTGAAAATGTAGAAGAGGAACCTCTAGTTATTCTAGTGAATGGTGTACCCACAAAGAGTAAGAAAATCTGGCAAGATTTAGTGGATGTTAGGAAAGTGAAAAAGGCAACGTTGTATTTAGTGCAAAATAATAAGTATTACAAAGATATATATGTAGAACAAGAAGATGTAAGTGAAGAAGAGGATAGTGATTTGTGTAGTGGACAAATTGAAAAAGTTGATGTATCTAGATCTGAAGAAATTTATGAACATTACAGTGTTCATCCACTGCATTCCAAAGAAGCAATAGGGAATGCTATTGAATTATTTCAGATGAGAAAGGCGAAAGGAAATCCGATTAGTGTCTGGGAAGAAAGTTTGGAAGGTCGTTGTTTCCCACAGTTATTTCCTACAGGTGAAGGTACACGATATGATGATCGACCTATGCAGATTCCTGCATCTGAGTACCGGACAACTAGATTATATGCAGAAGATCCAAGGTTTCGGCAATGTATTCCATATCTGTTTCATCTTTTGTTTGAGAGTGACTTATCTGGTCTGTCTTATGCAGTAAATCATATCTTAAAAAGTGGTGTACATCTGCAAAATATTTCAGCAAAGGAATTTATGGATAGAGTGCATCAGAAAGATAGTGTTTTGGATTCTCATTTAAATAATTTAATGGCTTGTTAGCGGGGTACTAATGAGTATTGGTACCGTCGTCATGGAGATTTAAAGTGTATGCTTAGAAACTTAGGAGCACCAACATGGTTTTTAACTCTAAGCTGTGCAGAGTATGCTTGGGAAGATTTAATTGAATTTCTTCGGGAGGCGAATGCAAATATAGAAAATATAAACTATAAGACACCTGGAGAACTGTGTTCATTAGATCCAGTTAATGTTTTGCAGGTATTTTAATCATAGATTTGAAGCTATGATGTCTTTCATTACTAACAAGAAAAATCCGCCTCTTGGTGAAGTACTGGATTGCTTTTGGAGAAAAGAATATCAAGCAAGAGGTGCTCCTCATATTCATATGCTACTATGAATCAAGGATGCTCCTAAATTTGGAATAGACTCGGATGA
Source organism: Lissotriton vulgaris (assembly GCF_964263255.1). Taxonomy (NCBI): domain Eukaryota; kingdom Metazoa; phylum Chordata; class Amphibia; order Caudata; family Salamandridae; genus Lissotriton; species Lissotriton vulgaris. The sequence goes on from NC_141696.1 coordinate 307,056,249, forward strand.
GACTGTACTGTCTTTTATTGAACAGTATGCCACTTGTGACATACCTAATAGTACCACTGATAAGGACTTAAGAGGAAAAGTGTTACGTTTCCAAAGTCATCGCTGTGGAAAATATTGTCGGCGAAAATTCAAATCAAAGAGCAAATTTTATACCAAATGTCGCTTTGGATTTGCACGACCGGTACTTTCAAAAAGAAGAGTCAACAATTTGATGTCATGTTTGCGACATAATATCAGAAGGAGGTCACCTAAAAATACGTACAATTTAAGAAGAGGTGAAGAATCGAAATATATTAATGACTATAATCCAGTCATTTTGTCCATGTGGAATGCTAACATGGACATACAGTATGTTGCAGACAACTCTATTGCTGTGGCTCGATATGTAACGTCTTACATCACGAAATCTGAAAAGACGGAACTGAAGGAGATGTGGGAAGACATTTCTCATGAAAAGAGCCTGAGCAAGAAATTATATACGTACAGTTTGAAGATGCTGTCTCATCGAGAAATTGGAGCATATGAATGTTGTGATAGATTATCATCAGCAAGTCTTTATGCGAAGTCAAGGACTATTCTCTGGGTGAGTTTGGGCCTAGCAGAAACACGAAACCGTGTTCTAAAACCTGTGCAAGAAATTGAGTACTTAGCCCAGAAAGAACCAAACAGTACAGACATTTTGAAAACAAATATGTTGGATACATACTATCCAAATAGAAGTATTCTGCTTGAAAACATTTGTCTGTATGAAATACTTCAAAATTATATTTTTAAGAGAAATGTTACCGAGAATATTGATAAAGGTGTACATGCTGTAATTGGACATGAAGGATGTCTGGTAAAACAAAGAAAAAGACACTTGATAAATCATCGGAAACTGAGTTGCGAAACACCTGATAAAAGAGAATTTTACTATTTTGCTCTTTTGCAACTCTTTAAACCATGGCGTAGAGAAGAGGAACTACTTGGAGACTTTGATAGTTATGAAGATTCATTCAACGCATCTAAAAGTACTATTGAATGTCCTATTTTCAGCAAATCTCCAAATGTTGAATGACGAAATAAAGCAAGAAGCAACAATTGCAGCAGAGATTGCTAGAGATAGTTCACAAGATAGTCAAAGTTCGGCATCATTAAGTCAAGATCCACTGGGACAACCAATTATTCAAAATGAAGCAGCCACCGCCATGGATGAGGTGGAAAGCGCAATGCAGCAAGGTCAAGAGCAAGTAATCGACTTAGAAGAATTAAAGAAGCAGTTTAATGTTGAGCAAAGACAGATATATGATGAAGTGACAGAGCACATTGAGCATGGCTTTCGTCATGAGAGAAAAGATTGCTCATGTATGTCATTTGAGCCTATTCCATTATATGTAAGTGGAGAAGCTGGGACTGGTAAAAGTTTCCTAATTAAAGGAATTACTACATATTTACAGCAAACAACTCAATCAACACTGTCGTGTGTTGTTACTGCTCCAACTGGATTGGCAGCACATAATATAAAAGGTGTAACTTTACATCGTTTGCTGATGCTGCCAGTTGAACATGAAAATAAATTACAATATCAGAAGCTTTCTGGAGAAGCTTGTTTTGAAGTTTCTAGAGTCCTTAAAAAAATGAAACTTCTTATTATTGATGAAGTAAGCATGGTCTCTAATTTAATGCTTGCTTTTGTGCATTTAAGAATGCAACAGACACTTAAGACAGAGTATGATGTGGTATTTGGAGGTAAACATGTCATAGTTTTTGGAGATCTACTCCAGCTGACTCCTGTCAAAGGACAACCTGTATTTGAAACTGTTACACATGAGGAGACCAGAAAGTGCCTGGGCAGTATTGGAAATGTAAATATATGGTCACATTTCAAATATACTGAACTGATTCAAAATATGCGACAGGCAAAGGATACTAAATATGGAAGTATTCTTCAAGATATTAGGATTGGAAAATTAACTGAAGATGCGAAACAGACTCTACGAACACAATTACTTTCTAAGCTGTTTCCTAATGAAGATAATGTTCCTGAGAGAATATATAGTAAAGAGGTTGTAGATAAGTCAGTGATATGCTTGATGTCAACTCTGAAAGAATGTTCAGTTTTTAATGAGAAAATGTTGAATTTAGAAAAGCAAGAAATTAAGAAACTGGAAGCTAAAGATAGAATAGAGCATGAAGGTAGTACTATTGTTTTGTCTGAAAAGTTGAAATTGAAATTGGATTCTCTTCAAAAAACTATATCTAAAACTGCTGGTTTAGAGAAAAATCTGTATGTATGTTTAAATTGTCGCATAATTTTAAGAAGAAATTTACATGTAGAAAGAGGATTGGTAAATGGAGCAATGGGTAATGTTGTTGGTTTTGTGAATTATACCAATAGAGATGAGATTGAATTTTTGAGGATAAAATTTGATGGGATTGATGAAGTTCAACAAATTAGTCGATGTTCAACTCGTTTTTTGCTTGTGAAAGACTTATTGGAAAGGGGCGACCACTCGGTCCCCCCGAACGTATGGTGGAGTACCCCGATCCTCCCGGGAAGCCGTTTTTGGGCGGGAGGCGAGTCTCGGCTGGTATGCCCGAAGCGGCGTAGCCGGGGCGCGCCTTTTCCCGCCCAAGAGTGGGTTGTCCTAGACACCGAAGCCGCTAGCCACGCCCCGGAAGCGGATTGGAGGTGGGTCCACGCCCGCCCGAAGAAGGATAAAAGGAGCGACAAGCCAAGAAAGCATCCTCTTGTTCCTGTGCTCTGAAGCTGCACCTCCCCGTTTGCACGTGAGCTCAAGACGGAACGAAGAGCCAAATTTGAAGGATTTAATTTTGTCTTTATTCTTTCAGAAAGTCAGCGTTGGACGATGCCGGGCAAGAAAGTCGGAAAACGGGTCGGTACTGATCAGATGCTCCGCATGCTGGTGAAAGACATGGCCGAGATGAAGAAGCAGATGGCGGCAATGAATTGTGTGGGGGGACCCAAGCGAGTCGTTGGACCAGCATTGCCGGGAGTAGTCCCTAACGGGAGAGGTAGAAGGGCCAAGAAGGGAGCGTCAGGGGGGGAGGCCCCAGTTCCCGAGGCGCCGCCGGCGCACCCAGATACACCAACTGAGGCCCCGATCCCAGTCCCGAACGAGGAACAACCAATTCCGGTTGTAGTCACCCCCGTGAATGGGGACGATATGCCTCCCGAACTGGCTGCACAGTTGGCAGCATGGTTGGGGAAAGATAGCGAGGGGGCCACGGCTGATGAGGCCAGAGCAGTGATGAAGCAGTTGCGGCAATCGAAAGATGCTGCAAAGGCACCATGTCCTCTTGTTCCCCCGCAGGCTCCCGTGGAAAAACCAGTAGCGGGCGTGAGTTCGGCAGCGACTACGGTCAAAGCTACCGGTTCAGGTAAGCAGCTATTGCCGATGGCCGGGGAGGGGTCGGTACCCTCAAGGAGGGAAAAAGTGGCTCAGCATATCCCGATGGAAGTCAGAGAGAGGATATGGGCTGATAAATATGTAAACATGTTTTCTTTACTAACTGATCATTATGAAATTGAGCATGTAAAAATTCAAAAGGAATTTCTGCACCCTAGTGTTTGGCGCGCAAAAATGGCCGCCTTCAGAGTTGACGAAACGATAGGTAATTGGGGCAGAGCGTTTGGGATGTTCACCGCAATTATGGGGGAACGAAGGCCCGAACTGTTGGCTGAACTACCGGTGTATCAGACACGTATCATGGAGTTTTCTCAGACATATGAGGGTAATCAATGGTTCTTGTACGATAGCATATTCCGTAAGTCCAAGGAGTTCGACACATCTCTGACGTGGGATTGTTTCGACTCCATTTCCTGGCAAAAAATGGAGAAATCAGGCATGGCAAAGTCGCCATTGTTGGGGGGGAACGGGGGTGAGTTTTCCCGCCACTCGTCTGGGGCGCCCTTTCGGGCGGGATCAGGCAATGATCAACACTCAAGGACCAATGGCAACTCAGGTAAAAAAGGGGCATGCTGGAGTTTTAACAGAGGCAAGTGTACAAGGCCGCAGGGGTCATGCAAGTTTAGACATGAATGTACAGGGTGTGGGCAGTCCTCGCATCCCAAGACCATGTGCAGAGCCAAAACGGGTGACACAGGAAGTAGAGGGGGCGCCAAACAGGTCTGAAATAGTCCGAGGAGCGCCTTTACCTACCCCGGTTGATACCATGGCAATGATTACTTGGCTCAATGAATACCCGATCATAGCTCCGCTGGGGTGTTGCGAGACGGGTTCTTGTATGGTTTCCGCATCCCGGCGGGGAATTTTCGGGGTAAAGCACAATGTAGGAACCAACTGTCGGTTCTGCAGAATACAACTGTGGTTCAAGCAAAGATTGGGAGAGAGGTGACCCGGGGTCGGGTTGCCGGACCATATGACAGACCGCCAGTTCCTGATTTTGTTTGTTCACCCCTGGGAGTAGTCCCCAAAAAGGACCCAGGCGAATTTAGGTTGATACATAACTTGTCAGCTCCGAGGGGTCTTTCGGTGAACAATGCGATTGACCCGGGAGTTTGTTCGGTGCGGTATGCGTCTTTTGATGAGGCCGTCGCCATGTTGAATCGCCTGGGGCCCGGAGCGCTGATGGCCAAATCGGACATCGAGTCAGCGTTCCGGTTGCTCCCGGTACACCCAGACGACCAGCGTCTCCTTGGTTTCATGTTTCAGGGACGCTATTACATGGATAAATGTATGCCAATGGGTTGCTCCATATCTTGTGCGTATTTTGAGAAATTCAGTAGTTTTCTTCAATGGGCGTTCACAAGAATAACGGGGTTTACACATGTGATGCATTATCTTGACGATTTTCTGTTCCTGGGGGCAGCCGGGGACTCCGAATGTGCACAGGCTTTGAATGAATTTTGTGATCTCATGAGACATTTCGGGGTGCCATTGGCGCCAGGTAAGACTGTGGGACCGTTTACTTCGCTCGAGTTTCTTGGAATAGAGCTCGATTCCGAAGAGGGTTGCTTCCGGTTGCCAAAGAAAAGGTAACAAAATTCAGGGCCTCGCTGGAAACATGTATTAGCGAGACAAAGGTGAATTTGCATCAATTACAACAGACTATGGGTCAGCTGAATTTTGCCCTTAGAGTGATACCAATGGCTCGCCCTTTTTCCCGCTCGATTGCACAAGCCATGGTCGGCCTTAAAGAGGGGCACCACCGCACAAGGCTCACGGCAGAGGTTCGCCAGGACATGCGCATTTGGTTGGCATTTCTGGCGGATTTCAATGGTCGTGTGGTCTGGAACAAACCGGCGGTGTCCTCCGAGGAGCTGGGGTTGTGGATAGACTCGGCAGGGAGTATGGGCTTTGGCGCCATATTGGGTAATCACTGGTCAGCCCAGACATGGCCGTCGTGGTGGCATGAGAGTGGGCTTACAGGTAACATTGGGTTTCTCGAATTATTCCCTATTCTGGTGGCCTTGAAAACATGGCCTGAGGGGTTTCGGGATCACTCGGTGGTGTTCTGGTCTGATAACATGACCGTGGTTGAGTGTATCAATAGTCAGGCAGCACGATGCAAATGGATTTTGAGATTGCTTAAGGAAATTGTCTTGCTATGTATGCAACTGAACGTCCTTTTTAGGGCAAGACATGTGCCAGGGGTGCTGAATCAAGCAGCTGATGCGCTTTCTCGTTCCCGTATGCAGGCCTTCTGGGATTTGCTGCCCACAGCGGACCCGGTGGCGGCACCATTTCCCGAAGCTCTCTGGTCTCTCGGTGCCCCGAACTACAAAACCTTGTGGGAGAGAGTTTAGCACCCAGGACAAGGAAGGCATACGAAGGGGCGTTCCGTTCCTATTGGTCCTTTTTGGGTTCTGTTGGGGGGGAGCTTTGGGGCCAAGAAGAGTATGTCCTGAAATTTTTGTTGTCGTTACATCAGGCAGGCAAATCAGTAGCTACGGCTCAGAGGCACCGGGCCGCCATTTCTTTTATGGCTCGGGCTCATGGTATCCAGGACCCCACAGCGTCTTTTGTGGTACAGAAGGCGCTGCGTGGGTGGCAACGCCTTGAGGGTCGCAGAATGGACGAAAGGCACCCGATAGGTCTGGAAAGGTTGGCCCTGTTACTGTCCGTACTCCCTGCAACATGTTCATCTCAGTCTGAGACAGTGCTATTCCGGGCCGCTTTTGCATTGGCATTTCATGGGGCTATGCGGGTTAGCGAACTGGTAGCAAAGAACAAGCAGGATACGGGGGGAGGTCTGTGCCGAAAGCACATACAAATTAAGGGGGAGACGATGATGGTCTCGTTTGCCAGGTCCAAGACCGATCAGGGTGCGATCGGGGACAGTGTAGTAGTCCAGCGGATTCCCGGATCTCCCATGTGCCCGGTTGCATGCGTTGAGGAGTATTTAGCGCTCAGGGCGGCATCATGGGGGGGAACCTTGCTGAGGTATGCAGACGCCACCCCACTGACTAGATTTCAGTTCAAGCGGGTGCTTGCGATGGCAATTACAGCCGCGGGCTTGAACCCGTGCGAGTTTGGGACCCATTCCTTCCGGATAGGGGCTGCTACAGAAGCTACAGCCAGGGGTCTAAGTGTGGAAAAAGTAAAACAGTTGGGGCGTTGGTCCTCGAATTGTTACAAAAGGTATGTGCGGTTGCACATGTTGTGAAGCTGATATCATGCACTCACGCTTCTTGTTTTTGTTTGGTTTACAGTTTCGCAAGCTTACGAGGCGGGGCGGACTGTGCAGTCGACCCGACACCTGGGAACCAGCGGTCAAAGACCACCGGCTGAGGAGAGAGTGGTGTGGGTCGTGGGCCACTCATACGTGAGGCGTGCCACGGAGGTATTCAAGGCAGGTGACATGATTCACATGGCTGGGGAATACGGGTACAGGGTGACCTTCTACGGAAGGGGCGGGCTCTGTATTGACCAGTTTAAAACTGTTATGGAGGGCTTGTTAGGGCGGACAAGGTCACCGCCATCTATAATCATAGTGCATCTTGGGGGCAATGATTTGGTGACCACTGGTAGACGACTACTTCTCGAGGCGATACTATCCACAGTAAGTTGGTTGGCGAGAAGGGTTCCAGGGTGCACGATTGCATGGTCCCATATGATTCCGCGGAAAGTGTGGCGGGGGGCTATTTCGGTGGCTGCTGTAAATCATTCAGTGAAGAAGGTGAATAACAAGCTTGGTAGATTGTTCCGTACTAGTACATTGCATTCTATTCCGCATGGGTGTATCAGGGGGGATCGAATGTATCTAGAGGATGGAGTCCATTTGTCCCGGGTGGGGAATTCTTTACTCATAGGAGACTTCGTAGCTTGGTTAAAGAGTTTGCAGCCATGACCTTTAAGTAGGAGTTTTTGTGGGGGGTCCGGATAGCCGGTCAACTATCCGGCCTGTGGCGGTAAGGTCATGATCGGTGAGCAGTAATTGGAAGATCCCTAGAGGTGGGGGCGTCACCCATTACGGATGGGAGCGCCCGGGGGGAGGCGGCCATTGGCCCCTCAACGGGGAGGCGGTCCTCTCTAAGGATGGGGACGCCGAAAGGGAAGGCGGCCATAGGCCCCTCCCTGGGGAGGAGGGGCTGCAGGGCCTCTCCTGGGAATTTCCCGGGGCCAGGACATCTGCGACGGCAGATGTGGTAAGTTGTGTGGGGTGGGAGGGGGGTCTACGCTACCTTCTAGACACCTCACACGAGTCCTCGGACGACCACTAAGATGGCGTCGAGTTAACATGGGGCCCCCGTCAAGACAAGGGAAATGGGAAATAGGCACAAAGGTGTAGTCCTCTGTGCGACCGCCCCTCACAAGTGAAGGGGGAGTTCTGGGTTAGGGATCTGACACCGGTTACGACCTTGCCGTTGGCCCGTAATGTTAGGATGTACAATTTCAATTTTTAGAAATGCATTTGCAGGATGTTTAGTATCGGCTAGGAGAACCTTTGTATTAGAGATGTGTTAAGGTTAGCCAAGAACATCGTAATGTGGAAATGAAATTGTACATGATATGAAACTGTTATTTTAATGTTTTAATTTTTGTTTCATATTTTAATAAATACGGCCGGGAGGGTAACTCCCTCCCGCCATCCAAAAGTTCAGAACCGTTTCCGTATTCCCATTCTTGGGGATTGTGTTGAGAGGGGGTGGCGGGTATCTCAGCCATATGGAAAGGGGCGACCACTCGGTCCCCCCGAACGTATGGTGGAGTACCCCGATCCCCCCGTGAAGCCGTTTTTGGGCGGGAGGCGAGTCTCGGCTGGTATGCCCGAAGCGGCGTAGCCGGGGCGCGCCTTTTCCCGCCCAAGAGTGGGTTGTCCTAGACACCGAAGCCGCTAGCCACGCCCCGGAAGCGGATTGGAGGTGGGTCCACGCCCGCCCGAAGAAAGATAAAAGGAGCGACAAGCCAAGAAAGCATCCTCTTGTTCCTGTGCTCTGAAGCTGCACCTCCCCGTTTGCACGTGAGCTCGAGACGGAACGAAGAGCCAATTTTGACCCACCCACCAGCCCCTGATGACAGCGAGTTGTCTGAATAAAGTCGTGTGACGTGGTATTGTTTTTCATACAGGTTGTCCTTAATAAAGTTGGTGATTTTTATATGCAATAAAGTTGATAATCTTCATTTTCAACATGTTTTTCAAAAATAGTTGCACCAGAGTTGAACAGTGATGTTCTGTAGAGTTTATACTTTGAATGCCTAAGTATAATTGTTTTCTCCTCTTTTAGCCTTAGTTGTCGTATTTATTGTTTGGTCGGGCGGTAAGGTCATGATCGGTGAGCAGTAATTGGAAGATCCCTAGAGGTGGGGGCGTCACCCATTACGGATGGGAGCGCCCGGGGGGAGGCGGCCATTGGCCCCTCAACGGGGAGGCGGTCCTCTCTAAGGATGGGGACGCCGAAAGGGAAGGCGGCCATAGGCCCCTCCCTGTGGAGGAGGGGCTGCAGGGCCTCTCCTGGGAATTTCCCGGGGCCAGGACATCTGCGACGGCAGATGTGGTAAGTTGTGTGGGGTGGGAGGGGGGTCTACGCTACCTTCTAGACACCTCACACGAGTCCTCGGACGACCACTAAGATGGCGTCGAGTTAACATGGGGCCCCCGTCAAGACAAGGGAAATGGGAAATAGGCACAAAGGTGTAGTCCTCTGTGCGACCGCCCCTCACAAGTGAAGGGGGAGTTCTGGGTCAGGGATCTGACACCGGTTACGACCTTGCCGTTGGCCCGTAATGTTAGGATGTACAATTTCAATTTTTAGAAATGCATTTGCAGGATGTTTAGTATCGGCTAGGAGAACCTTTGTATTAGAGATGTGTTAAGGTTAGCCAAGAACATCGTAATGTGGAAATGAAATTGTACATGATATGAAACTGTTATTTTAATGTTTTAATTTTTGTTTCATATTTTAATAAATACGGCCGGGAGGGTAACTCCCTCCCGCCTTCCAAAAGTTCAGAACCGTTTCCGTATTCCCATTCTTGGGGATTGAGTTGAGAGGGGGTGGCGGGTATCTCAGCCATAATGTCCGTCGTAAGCAATTTCCAATTTGTTTGGCATATGCAGTGACTATACATAAATCTCAAGGTTTAAGTGTAGATTGTGCTTTGGTAAATATTGGAAGTACTGTATTCAAAGAGGGTATGGCGTATGTTGCTCTGTCGCGTGTTAATACTTTATGTGGACTTTATCTAATTGATTATGATGAGACAAAGATTAGTGCAGATTTAAATTGTGTGAAGGAGTACAATAGGTTAAGAAGAGAAAATGATCCAAGTTTACCTCAATATCCTTTAATTGAAAGGCGTATAGTTGGTCAGAAAAGGAAAAATGAGGACAAATGTGCTGAAGTAGTCCAGAAACGACGAAAAAAAGATGTAGCTGTTGTTGGTAGCTCTAGGAAAACTGTTAGTATTGAAGAGATTGTTGGATTTAAGTTGGAAAATAGGTGTGGTGTCAACTGCTATGCAAATGTAGTAGTTAATGTTGTTTTCTTTTTGAAAAATGTTAAGGAACAGATTATAGAAAATCAGGAGCATACCTTTTGTCATTCTTAAAATTCTATATTTGAAACGTGTAGTAGTGGTGATAATGAAATAGGAAGTGTTTCGGAATTAAGGAATGTTTTAGATATATGTGCAGAAGTAAATCAGTTTTCTCAGAATATACAGCAAGATTGTCAGGAATTTATTATGTATATGTTTACAGCTTTGGAAGATGAAGGTGTAGATATTGATAGTCTTTTTGGGCTTTCTTATAAATGGGAACATAAGTGTGATAATTGTTCATTTTTAAGTAGTACTGAGATACCCAGCGAAAGATTTTTATATTTGACATTACCAGACTGCAAAGAAGTGCCTTTTAATGAACTAGTTAAAGATGCGCATCAAAATATGGTCTGTTCTCAATGCAAGTCTGAAATGTTATCAACTTTATTTATCCATAGATACGGACAATATGTAATTTTAATGTTTCAACGATGCAGAGCTGATGGGAGTAAAGTATTTACTTTAGTTAAAAATTTTGTGGCTTCTCAAATTTCTATTTCTATAAGAACATTTGTAACTGTAGCCATTATTTATCATGAAGGGCATTCTACATCATCAGGACATTATACGGCTTATTTGAAGTCTGCTACTGGATGGACACTTTGCAATGATAGCCAATTGACTTTTAAAAAACTTTTGCCTTAAGTAACTCTTATTTGTTATTTTTGGAACCCAAATTTCGGTAGAGTGGTTTGGTGTAGGAATATGTATAGTATAAAGATCTGAAACTTACTAGTTTACAAATATCATGTAAATAAGGGTGTACAAATCTATACATGAAATTTGTGTTTTGCATATTGATAACATCAGGTACAAATTTACTTAATGTTTGATGGTATAAAATATGGTACAAATTTTGATTGTAAAAGTACAGAAAATAATGGATGAGACTAAGATTACAAAATTTCCGAAAAAAAACTACTTAACTCATAGTATTTGGCCACGTGGAAAAATATGAGAGAAGAAAATGAGTACTTTTGAGAATTATTTAGAAACTTATATGGACGTAAGTGTTTCGGAGAGGTATTTCAAAGATAATGAGTTAGCTTATACAATTTGGCCACGCGGAAAGGTATGAGAGAAGAAACTGTGTCTTTCAAATACATTTTTTATAGGAGATTGCTGCACGGGATTTTGTTGAGATATCTTGAAAAATAAGTGGTATACTTTAATTAGGTTCTAACTGTGGAAGATGTAGTGTGCTTACTCAAGAAATTGCGAATTTGAGGAAAACATTTAAGACATGTTTTTTTCAAGTATTTATAATATGTATGCAGATTTTGTATGGGTTTTTTAAACACAATCATTTTGATTGTGTTTTTTTTTCCCCGCTGTTATATGATGATTAATGTTGAAATCACTCTTGATAGTGAAAATCAATGTTTTCTGAGGACAGCAAACATAAATCATTTAATATGTTGTTTACTTATTTTGCTACATTGCATTCAGAAATATGTATTATAACAGATTTTTTTTTTACTCTCCTCCACAGATATTATATTTAAAAGGTAAGTTTAATTAATAATATCTGACAGTTTTGTTTGCACCTGTCTTATTGTTTCGTATTGTTTTTTCTATAAATAATATACTTTATAATTTTATTTTTAATTTCTTTCCACAGGTGCTACGTTTTTATAAGACATTTAATTTTTTTTTTCTTTTTGTTAGGTAAGTATATCTAATAAAGAAATTTTTACATCATTGTGTTATTTATTTCTCTATCCTTCTTAAAACAATGTCATCTTTTATATTGAACACTTCCACATAGGATTGGGTGCATTGTTAGAAGGTATGGTTTAAAAGTGATTAAATAAAATGAGCGATATTTCACTGAGTAAGTTTAGGAAAAGTGAAATATGAAAACGATGGTGTATATGTTATTAAATGTTACATGGTGTTCTTTGGAGGACTTTAAATCCTGTGTTGTAGTTCCAATTTTGACTCAAGATTAGGGGGCTGGGGGGCTTAGTGGGACTTGCATGGTCAGGATTGAGGTACTCCTTTTATGAGCCATGGTTCAGATGTGTTTATGATAGAGTGGTTCCGTCATCTTTCTGCTTAGTGAATAGAACGTGTTAAGGAAGCACAATGTTAGTGTTGTGCATGCATAGCGGCAAGTTCATCACAAGTGTTGTTCGTCCTGAGGACAGATCAGACAATGTTCATGATGGAGTATGTTTGTGATGAGTATGGAACCATTTAACAGCTGTTAAAAAAACCTGAAGGGTTTTTATAAAGACGAGATATGTTTGTCATTCTAGAGCCCTGTATCATAAAGAACTGTTCTTCTGAACTAATACGTATTGAAATTGGTTGACTGTCATTTATGAGATTTTACTCAGTGACTTTCTGGGCCATATTCTTTCAAAACTGTGCATGTGATTGCTGCGTGAAGACCTACGCCTACTTCAATTTGAATATAGAGGTATATTATGAAAGGTGTTTATCTGTGTGTTTTTTTACTTTAAACGTCAAGAAAGCAGAGATAAAATTATCTCTCTATTACCTAGCAGCTGCTAACACCAGTTAGGAACACTTAGTAGAAGATAGTGAACATTTTGGGCCGCACTTTGCATGTCAGTTGCATTTATATCTAATGAGATACAAAGTGGGCGTGCCAAGATGTTACCGACTGAAAATAGTCTTTAACATCGTTATCTCTTATTACTAGCTTTTGGAGATATTTGCGCTAAGCGGGAATATTTCTAAAAGCTAAGACTTGCCTTGAGTAGTTCTTAGCTATGTTATCCAATGGGGGGTGGATAACATGGCTAATAGCATTAGGTCGCTATCTATGAATAATCCTGATTTTTTTGTGATACTTATGCTTTGCAACGTTTTTTACCGCATTTGCGTTAAATCTTATTAATACCAAGGTTTATTTGCGGAAGAAATCGCTGCAGCGCTGCGGTAAATGTTTAGGGGCATATTACCAAGAACTAGCGATAATTTTTGTCTCTAACTTGTTTAGTGACAAAAATTATCGCCGCACATTGGCGATTTTTATCGCAGATAAACCTTGCTATTAGCAAGGTTTATCGTAAATGCGATAAAAAACGGTCGCAATGCATGAATATCGATGAAAAGTCAGCGATATTCATGAATTATTGAGCAAATGCTCTTAGCCATGTTATCCACCTCCCATTGGATAACATGGCTAAGAACTGCTCAGGGCAGGTCTTAGCTTTCGGAGATATTTGCGCTTTGCGCGAATATCTCCAAAAGTTGATAATAGGAGATAGCGATGTTAGGGGCTGTTTGCAGTGGCTAACATTTTGGCATACACACTTTGGATGTCATTAGTGATAAATATCACCGACATGTAAAGCGGGGCCCAAGATGGTTGCTATCTCCTATTAGTTGTCACTAATTGGTGTTAGCGACAGCTTGATAATAGGGAGATAATTTTATCTCCGCTTTGTTGGCTTTTAAAGCCAAAAAAGTGGTGATCAACCCCCTTGATAATATGCCCCCTAGTCTCTAACCAAGTAGAAGGAATACGACATACTTGAATATTGTTTAGTGCTTATTTTCATTGAGATCGTCACAGAAGTTCAATGGACCCGAGACGCTGTTTTTGTGTATCTTGGCGACTGCCAAGCCTTTGTAGCAGTGGGAGTGAGGCCTCTCTAAGGGGGGCAGCGTAGCTCCTTTTGATGTTTATAATTGCAGATAGCAGGGTAGAAATGTCAGCGGAATTTATGGATGCTTAGTCGAAGTATAGTGTACGTGCTGCTCTTAGCACCTCATTACGACACACAGGGGAGTCACGTTCCACAGTTGGAGATGAGAGACTTAGGAAATAAAACTTTATAATAGCAAGGGCTCTAAGCGATAGAAATCGACCGTTGTCGGTGTACAAAATATCGCCGGTATTGCTGGTATTTTCTATGGTGTTAGTGGTCGAAGGAGAATAGTAACATATGTGAAAAAAAATTCGGTAACAGGCTCAGAATTTCACATTATCACGTGAAAACAAAAGTTTTTCTTACATACTGATAAGTCTTTTATAATTAAGGGATGGAGTGTATGTAGTGCTATTTACTACACTGCTATGTGAACGATGTCGAATGTTTCATAAGGGGAGGCTTTAAAAGTTTTTCGATAAACTGGTTTTCTAGGGAAGTGGGTGGAGTGTTCCGTGTAAATTGCAGAATAGAAACTAGTAAAAACCAATTGGAAGTGTTCTTTTAAAGTCACATGACTGCACATGCGTGTCTCGACGCCTGTACGTGATAGGTGGGTGCGCGCCCCCGGTCGCGCGCAAGATGAAAGCGGCGAGAAAATATCAGCTAGAAGTGTTGTTTTGAAGTCACATGACTTCACATGCAAGTCTCAAGTCCTGCACGCGATAGGAGGGTGCGCGCACCCGGTCGCGCACTAAGATGAAGCGCCGAAAAAACGTCATAGGATGCTCTTGGAGCATGTTTTCGTAGAAATAGTTAGTTCTGAAAAGAACTTTTTTTTTTTTTTTTTTTTGGAAACAAGTGTTATGATGCTTTAGATTTCTTAAAGTTGCTACTACATTTTTCAGTATGTAATACTATGAAAATGAAGTGAAGAAATTTATCTTTTCTTGGGGCATTTATGACTTTCAATTTTGAGTTTAATAAGAACAAGGCTCTGCTCTCCATGTAAAAGAATTTCTCCACACTCATTGCATTTCATGTGCACCTTCGCAAGATATGGTCTCAAGTCCATCTCAGCTCTCGATGGAGATACAGGTCCTCCACCAGAAGATGTGCTGGCCACCTTTGATGTTAATAGCGTGGCCAGGGCTCTTGTCGATGCTTTTGCATAATGCTCAGGGTGCCTTTGTTTAACATGTCGCAGCATGGTGTGTATAGAAAATAAATATTTTCTATTTGGATTTCCCCTTGAGAGCTCCGAATTGCATATCGTGCAGGTTACTTTTGGCGCATTCACTTTCTTTTGATCTTCAGGATAAGTAAAAAATTGCCAAATGAAAGATTCCTTTTTTCTTCTTAACGGTGGTCGCTCATTTCCTTCAGATTCGGAAGATGAATGTGGAAGGGCAGCCATTTCAGCAAAGTCTTCCGGAAGATGCTCGACGTTGTTGTCTCTTGAGAGTAGAAAAGATTGTGAGGAAAGTGGGTGGAGTGCTTCGTGTAAATTACAGAACAGAAACTACTAAGAACCAATTGGAAGTCTTGTTTTAAAGTCACATGACTTTACATGCGCTTCTCAGGACGTGTAGGCGGTGACATTATCTAGTTACGAACGTGATTTGGAAGTAGCAATGTTCTTTACTGAAGTTTAAAAACGTGAAAAGAAGTGAATTCAAACACATACGGATTTGATATATTTTTACAGCTCGATTTAAGTATACAATTAATAAATTATAAAATCTGTTATATTTTTCAAAATAAATATTAAAGTGTGTACAATCAGTCACGCACGAATGATTAAAAAAAATTCGGCTCCATTTATTTAAAAAGTTTATAGGAGAAAAAAAGCCTAGGTTCAGTGTCTTTAAAGTACTATAAGTTTTTTCATTGGTCTATGAAGAAATTCATTAGGTTTAAATTGGAAAGCTTCATGAAATAAATAGGTGGGTGCGTGCACTCGGTTGTGCACGTAAGATTGGTATGTCGATATTTATTTCAGGTATATCCTTCATACTTAGGAACTAGCATTCAAAAAACCTATGAAATTCACTGAAAAACCATAGGTTTTACACACGTTATAGTTAGGAAGTAGCATTTGAAAAACCTATGAAATTCATTGAAAAAACCATTGGTTTTACACACGTTATAGTTAGGAAGTAGCATTTGAAAAACCTATGAAATTCACTGAAAAAACCATAGGTTTGACACCAGTTATAGTTAGCTGGAAATTTTACTGATATAAAACCAATGAAATTCCACGTTATAGTTAGTTGGACTCACTATAACTTGCGCGTGTAATGCACTGCTGATCACATCACATATTACATCACTCATGACATGGTCAGTGACATCACTCATGACATCACTGATGACACCATCCTTGTGAGAAAGTGACAGATATCATTTCAGTGTAATGTAACCCTTGAAACACATATCAAAAATAGAAACTAACATTTTCAAAAAAATGGAGATACCTATACCAGTTACAACAACCAATTCAGTAATTCCAACATTTATATACACATCCACTAATTCACTAACAGTTCTATATAGTCACTCGTATATATGCTTACTGATTATATATAGTGATACAGCTATACATCCTATTATATACCGACAGACATTCAAAAGTAAATCACACACATATTCACACTTGGAAATAAACTAATAAACATCCATTTATTTACATATACAAATATACACACACTAACACTTACTTACTCTTTTAAACAATCACTTATAGAAACACATACTTATTTAAACAGGAACTCTTTCAATCTCTCACTGTCACATATACTCAGTTATATATTTCAATACTTACATAAACTACATTAAAACATATGTGGTTACTAATAAACACACTAGTGAAGCAGGTATTCACTCACTAACACACACATATACACACTCAGCCATCCATACAGTCCTGCACATCCATTAAGACACTTATTTAAACATTTATTTTTCCATCAATCTCTACATATACATATATAAAACATATTTATTTTTTAAAAAGACACACATTCACTGAATAGTGTCATCAGTGATGTGATCAGCAGTGCATTACACGTGCAAGTTATAGTGAGTCCAACTAACTATAACGTGGAATTTCATTGGTTTTATATCAGTAAAATTTCCAGCTAACTATAACTGGTGTCAAACCTATGGTTTTTTCAGTGAATATATATATATATATATATCCAACGAAACAGGAACCAATTTTGAACTAGGACCACAGGAAGCTTAGGAATTACTGCTCTTTTATTCAAATCAGCATCTTGCAAGCAGGCGCACGACATGCGCACATGTCCCAAACAAATCTAAACGCCGGACGCGTTTCGAGAATGTCATCTCTTCCTCAGCGGCGTGCATTCATGATGGAAACAAAAGCGTTCTTCCTTGCGCACTCTTATAATGCCTGTCCCTCGCTCTGGTAGGCGTGGCCACACTGTGGCCTTCTGGAACATGCAGTGCAGGACGTCTTTCACAGTGGATGCGCTTTCATCTTCATGACAAATGAAATATATTAAAAGTCAAACCCATGTGGGCAGGCATGTGGACACGACAAGCACCGGCTCTGCTTTGTAGGTGCAATTTCGAGCTTCAAACGGGACACTCCCTGTAAAGCGCCGGTTTGTGTTTCCTTCCTTTGTTCGTACACCGATGGTGTCAGACGGACCCGCTCCAGCGGGGGTTCCTAATTCACGACCAGGAAAGCCGTTAAACATCATACATATATTACCTACTGCCGGGTACCAGTGGGTAGTTATAGTAAGGAACTTGTTTCTATTCAAAAAGCATTTTTTCTTTTCCCAATAACTTTGGCGCTGGCTGACAAATCTTCGCCAAATTTTCAAAACTAGTGGGGCACCCCGGTCCGCTCCAATCTTAAAAATTTTGGGTTGATTCGGCAAGCGTAGGCCGAGAAAAAAAGGGGTCCCAAATGTGTTTTCTCCAAGTTAATTCCCATAGGAAACTTTAGAAACGGCTACAGCCCGAACTGCTGTATGGAATTACACCAAATTTGGCAAAAAGGTAGCCTTTGGTTCAGAAAGAACTCTTTTTGTTAAATTGTGTAAATCCGTTCAGTAGTTCCTGAGAAATAAAAAAAAAGAGGTGAAAAATGCATTTCCCATAGCAAACTTTAGACACATCTACAGCTCAAACTGCTGAACGGAATTACACCAAATTTGGCATAAAGGTAGCCCTTGCCTCAGAATGAACTCTCTTTCTTAAATGTTGTGAATCCGTTCAGTAGTTGTTGAGAAAATTAAAAAATAAAAATAACTATATATAGAGGCACAGTGGATCCACGCACCCTGCCGATCATGAGCTGCATTCTAATTGGCTGTCAATACTCCAAACCAAAAAGTATTGGCAGCCATCTTGTGCCTCTGTAACTGAGGCACAAGAAAACAGAAAAACAAAGGTGTAAAACAAGAAAAGGGGACAGGGTAGAAGAAACACCATGTCCCCCTTTGGCCTGCTCTTGGGGTCCCACAAGGACCCCCAGGGCCAAAGGAAGCATTTTTTTTTAAAAACAGCGGAATGCGGGCTGGGTGCGCGGATCCAAATGAAAATTTTTAAAAAATGAAGCAAGGGCTTTTCGCTTTGCTTTCGCTACTAAGCCCCAGTGGACCACCAACCCCGGGGCTTAGTATTTTTTATGTGTGGGGGCCTCCAAGGCCCCCCAAGCCCCTTGGGACTGCCACCCCCAGGGCTTTCATTAAATATTTTGCGGGGGTCACAAGGCCCCTGCTGCCCCAGAGACTGCCACCCCCGGGGCTTTTATTTTTTAATTTTACCCGTTTGAGGGGCTCAAGCCCCCCACATGCCCCAGGACTGCCACCTCCCTGGGGGACTAAAATTCAAATTCTGGGGTCCGTAGCGGACCCCCGGCGACCACCGCCTCACCGGGGCTTTGCAATTGTTAGGAGGGGGTCCGCGGGCCCCCCTCTTGGAGCCTTTGATGGGCCTGGAGACCTCCACTCCCCTGGGGCCAGCTCCTACAGTGTGCTGGGGTGCCCCCCGGGACACTGCTGTTTGCTAAGGTAGGGCAGGAGCCAAACTCCCGCCTTACCGTAAGAAACTCTGGTTTGGATTTTGGAAGAGAGAGCAGGTAAACCTGCATGTTAGCAACTCCCCATGCGGAAAAGCAATGCCAGCTTCCGGAGGATGCGGGAAGCCGATGGGACCATGAGGGCATTGGTATTCCACCCACGGTCCCCATCTAAGTGCATAGGCCCGGGGGATGGGGTCCCTGGGGTGTATAGAAATCTTTGGTAGGAGCTGGGTTTTTTTAACAACAAATTTGGAATCGCGACCCTAGCACGACGCTCAGCGAGGCCCCCTGGTGTGAACGCGCTAGGTGCGTGACTCCCAGCGCGGCCCTTTGGTGTGAAGGCGCTGGGTGTGCGACTCTCAGCACGGCCCCCTGGTGTGAACACGCTGGGTACGTAATTCCTAGCTGCGCTGGGTGCACAAAAAATGTACGATTTTTTTATTAGAAATCTAGGTTATATGTTTGGATCTTGGGTGGCTCTAGGAAGAGCCCTTGTGTTTATAGGGAGATTTTGGTACCTACATGTAAGTGCCTATGCAGAGTCTAAAATTGTTGAGAAATACTCTGTTTTTCATATCTGAGAAATGTACACCATCTCTCCTGTAGATGCCATCCACATTAAAACGCAAATTGTTGTTGTATATGGACCTCATAGTATAATCTCTGAGATAGGCAGAAGCAGCTTTATTGACATTTTTCTTACCTTTCTCTGTGGACAAAATTGATTGGACCAGTTCCATTTCTGTCTTTGGCATATGTTAGATTAGACAAAGACAGTTTGGGGAAAAAGTAACATCAATTCTGCAAAGGTGTCGATCATTAGCATTTTCAGACCTACCCCAGTCAATGTGCCTAGGTCATTGCCACCACAGTGCACAATTATGAGGTCAGGGTGCTGGAGATGCAAAAAGGATTTAACCAATGAAATCAATTGGTGCCACTTTAATCCTCTCTGCCCAATCCATTTAATATCTACATGTTGCAAAGCTAGGTCTTTGTCAATATCTCTGCTCTCAATATACCTTTTGGACCAGAAAATATAACTGTATCCCAAAATCTATAATCTAAGCATCTTGAAGGGAAGTCTGGATGCACTCAAAAGATGTCTGTAAGTGAAGTAGGCAGTTTGTAAAATAGGAGGTCTCTAAAAGGGTGGACAAGATGCAGTTTAAAAAAAAAGTGATTGGCTGTTTGAGAACATTATAGAGTGGAAAAGAGGGTGCATGTTTCTGTGTTTAAAAAAACATGCTTCTTATTGGTTAGTAAAAACTATTTGAAAGGTACAGTAAATAGGATGAGCTGATATTTTGAAAAGTCAAGCACACTTGCTGTTTGAATTTGCAACATTGTATGCTGAACTTGTGACCTGTGTGTTCAGTTGAGTGTTCCATGAACTGTTACCATGGAAACAGGCATTAAGCAGAATGGGGGTAGGGTTGGCAGTTATGTGTGGCATTAAAATGTGTATTTCTTATGAATATTAAAGTAATATGTAATTGCAGTGATATTTACCAAGTCACTGGTTAGAAATAGTGTATTATGAAAAAAATTGGTAAAATTATTTGTAATAAACTTTTGAAGTCTCGTCTGGATACGCGGTTCCATCGCCTATGGTGCGCGGAGCAGGCGCGACTCCAAAGAATTTCAGAAACAATTTTGGTTCAGTTAGAGGTCAGCTGGCAAGGGTTGATATGCGTAACCAATAGAAATGGGTGTTAGAATTTGAATTAATCTGGGAAGCAAAGTGATTTTATATTTACATGTATATGTGTGCAGAATAAGAGCAGTGCACTATATTCATTGTGTGCATAAGAAAATCTGGTGTGTGATTCAGATACTTCATAGTCTGCAAATCAATTTGAAAGGTGAATTATTAATTTGTGAGGTGTACTATGTGGTGCCTTTTTTTTAAACATGAAATATAATTCATTAATTTTGAAGTTAGTCATATATTGTGTAATGAAGAAATAGTTATTGCAGTTTTTTGTAAAGTGTTTAAATGTTGTTTATTATACACTTTTCATAGTATTATGTGTGTTTTGGAATAAGGATTGCTGATTATGACTGAAGTTTTTTAATGCGCGGATATGTGCATTAGTAGTGTAGTGCATAATTTTAGGTGTTGATTTCAAATTGGAAATGTATATTTCGAGTTAAGGTATTAGTGATGAGAGTACTTTTTATAAGTCTCTAAAGAGGTATAGTTAAAACATGCAACATAATTTTTGTTGTTTGGTTTCAATTTGAAGCTTGTATTGTGAATGTATGTGGTGTAGATAATGTTTTGTAAAGAGATACTCATTTATGTTTTTCAGTGATATGGTGGGACTTATAGCAGAGAAATGTGAAAGGTTTCTGCTTTGTATTTGACTACGTGTAATATTAAAAGTAGTTGTAGAAAGATGATGTAGCAGTAGAGATGTATGCAGTAGTTTTATTCTATAAAGAGTTTGCTTGCTGAGAAGGTATTGCCTTGTTAGTACTGAGACACTTCTCCAATCACCCATCAAGCACCATACACTTATTCATTCAGTGTAGTAATACCTAAGTACTCATACATTCTCGTTGCACTGTCTTTGGTATAGTCAAATGTGCACAATGTATGTGGTCCCTAACACCTTGCAGACTACTGAGTCACTCCTGCAAAAATCCAGGTAATACTCATGCTTGTCTTAAATCACACTGTGAGTCTGTGTACAGTCCTACAATCATCCTGACAGAAGCATGTCCTTATCTAATCACTCTGCTAAAACATAAGTACTTATAAACTCACCTTGCTGCCAACTACTAGCACCCTAGGTACGCAGTCACTGTCTATGCACTTGCAGAATGACTCAGGCATTGAGACAAACAGTGGTACAATCAAATGTGCACAATGTGTGCGGTCCGCTAAGCCCTTGCAGACTACTGAGTCAGTCTTTAAAAAATCCAGGTAATACTCATGCTTGTCTGGAATGACAAAGTGAGTGTGTGTCCACTCCTACAATCTTCCTAACCGAAGCATGTCCTTATTTAATCACTCTGCTAAAACATAAGTACTTATAAACTCATCTTGCTGTTAACTACTAGCATTCTAGTTACCAAGTCACTGTTTATGCACTTGCACAATGACTCAGGCATTGAGACAAGCAGTGGTACAATCAAATGTGCATAATGTATCCGGTCCCATAAGCCCTTGCAGACTACTGAGTCAGTCCTGCAAAAGTCCAGGAAATAGTCATGCTTGTCTGGAATTACACTGTGAGTCTGTGTCCACTCCTACAATCATCCTGACAGAAGCATGTATTTATCTAATCACTCTGCTAAAACATAAGTAGATATAAACTTACCTAGCTGTCAACTACTAGCACTCTAGGTACCCAGTCACTGTCCATGCACTTGCACAATGACTCAGGCATTGAGACAAGCAGTGGTACAGCCAAATGTGTCCAATGTATGCAGTCCTCTAAGTCTCTGCAGACTACTGATTCACTCCTGCAATAATCCAGGTAATAGTTATGAAAGTCAGGAATCACACTGTGAGTCTGTGTGCCCTCCTACAATCCTCCTGACAGAAGCATGTCCTTATCTAATCATTCTGCTGAAACATAAGTACTTATAAAGTCACCGTGCTGTTAAGTACCAGTACTCTAGGTACTA
The DNA here is from genome assembly GCF_964263255.1 of Lissotriton vulgaris. Classification (NCBI taxonomy): domain Eukaryota; kingdom Metazoa; phylum Chordata; class Amphibia; order Caudata; family Salamandridae; genus Lissotriton; species Lissotriton vulgaris. The sequence continues at coordinate 307,078,583 of NC_141696.1, forward strand.
ATTCACTGTCTAAGCATTTGTATAACACTCATTCATTCCAATAATTATTCAAGTAGTACCTGTGTACTTAAGTAAATTAATAGTGATTTCAAAAGGAAGTGTTTAATTAGTGTTTGTTTAGTGATAGAATAGTATATTTTATAGATTTATTCAATAATATTGTATATATTTATTTTTTACGGATATTGTTCATCATCATTAAAATAAACTTGTCACGGCTAGAGAAAAAGAAAAGAGGAAACAACAGAAAAAGGACTATTATTTCAAGAAAACTCAACAACAACATGTGGGGAAAAAGAAAATGTCTTGCGGTAAGAGAACAAAATCATTTTTTAAAAACATTTCAAAGCCTAGGAACAGTGTATACATTGTGGAAAGTACAAAGAATGCCTCAACAACAACAAAAAATTAGAAGAAAAGAAACATAAATAATGAGAAATCACATTCAAAAGACACAATGTATGGTAAAAGGAGGAAGAGTCAGTATGATAAAATTAGAAAGAAAATGTTTAACAATAGAGTTGTCTTTAGTTTGTTGAAAGATGTGAAGAAATACAAAAGCAGTGCAACATTTTATAAAAAGAAGAAAGAAATAGAAACTATTGTTGAGAAAGTATTTGAATTAAAAAGGAAATTATTCATTTTAGTTTTAAATAGAATTCAATCACTAGATAAGCCAATATATTTTATGAAGGCCAAAAGTAAGAAGAAGAGACTAATTAACAGAAGTAACTGTTGGGATTTTTTGGGGGGAATGGAAACACAGTTCAAGTTCAGAGCCTTTTTTTAATGAAGAGATACATTCAAACCAATACATTATTGCTTGCAGTTGATACCAGTGGTTGAGCTTATGAGGTTAGAAATGGTTGTCCAAATGAGAAAGAGAAGATGGTTCCTAGAAATTTAGAAGAACTGATAGCTGATGAAGTTCTACGGAGACGTCCTAAAGCCCCAGTGCATACTTGTGATTGTAGTAGTATTTGTAGTATACAGCAGGAATCTATTGATATTTTACACAATTTTTTACGAGAGTATAGTAAAAAAAAGTCTTAAACAAAAGATTGAGGGACATATGTATGAAGCGATTTTTTTATTCGCAAATGCTTAGATTTGCAAAAAAAACTGTGTTTGCGAGTAAAAAATCGCAAAACGCGATGTTCTCATCACATTAGTAAGGAATCGCTAATTTTGCGATTCTCAATTTTGCATACGTTTTTAAGGAATCGCAAATTGCGATTCCTTAAATGCTATGTAACAAGCACCCAAGTTGTGCGATTTCTCCTTAAGAAATTGCTAATTATTACTAACTTCAAGTTGGTGGTAATTCGCGATTTCTTTGGTAAATGCACTTTTGGGCATTTTTCAAAGTGCCATGTGGCACACATCCATGCCCTAAGGGCATGTATGTGCGCCATATGCGCACACATGCTCATTTCAGGGGTAAATCAGGGTGTCTTATGACACCCGTGCACCCTTAAAACTATTCTCAATTTGCGATACTCAAATTGCGAATCGCAAATTGAGAAGGACTTCCCATTCATTCCTATGTGCCGGGAAGGCATTCCTTAATTGTGATTTTGCAATTTCCTAATTGCAATTAAGGAATACCAAGAAATCGCAAACTATTTTTGAATTTTTAAATACATCCCGTTTTGCGATTCTCAAATAGCAATTCTCAAAAAATCGCTATTTGAGAATCGCAATAACGGATTTTGATACATATGCCTCTGAGATGTTGCAAGGAATAGATTCTTGCAGAGTGAGAAAAAATACTGGTTTGCAAGGTCATTCTCTGGCTTGTATTTCTAGAAAAGTATGTCGAATTTTTTTTCATCATTTTAGAATGTAAGCAGTACATCATTCTCAAATGCAGAAGTTAATCTGAAGATTTTATTACGCAAAAAGTCCAGCAATAATTTAAAATGAGTTAAGCAGTGCTCTTTTGCATGGGTCAGTATCAGATATAAAAAAGGTTTGTGATGAAATAGAGTTTTGTTACTTTGGTCCTGAAAAGAAGAGTGGCGAAAGTGAGACATTAATAGAAGTAGATGTTGAAGAAAATGTGGAACATACTACAATGGAAAAGTTTTAAGAACAAATTACAAAGTTTAAGATAATTTCATGTAAAAGGCCAAAATATTCTTGTGTTTGTTGCCGATGAACTCACTATAGAAATCAGTCTAGGACTGTTGATCTATATTTAAAATGTGAAAGAGAAAATAATGATAAGTGGAAGTAATTTTCAACTTATTTTTTGGTAGCAAATTGCTTTGATTTGGGTTCTGATCAGAGTATTTGTAAATATTGTTATAACAAATTAGACGATAATAAACTGCCTGCTAGAGCTGTCCATAATAATTGAATAAACTGATAGATTTAAACGCATATTAGTCTATTCTGATTCAATGTGTACACCCATTTCAAGCTATGGTTCGTATGGAGCCTAAAATAGGTAAATTGCCTCTTACAGATTTACAGAGTATTAAAAGGAATAGTTGAATATTTACCTCCAGACTTAAAGAACAATATTGAAACTATTGTTGTAGAGAATTTAGAAAATAAACCACTAGTTATTCTAGTTAATGGTGTTCCTACTAAGAGTAAGAAAAACTGGCAGGAATTAGTAGATGTCAGGAAACTGCAAAAGGCAACATTATATCTTATAAAAAACAATGACTACTACAAAAATGTATTTTGGAAGCAGAAGAAATACTTGTAGGAGATGATAGTGAAATGTCAAGTGGTCAAATTGAAAAAGGGGACATGTCCAAAAGTGAAGAAAATTATGAACACTATAGTGTACATCCACTTCATTCGAAAGAAGTGATGGGGAATACTATTGAATTATTCCAAATGAAGGAAGCAAAGCGGATCGCCATGAGTGTATGGGAAAAAAGCTTGGGGGCTCGTTGTTTTCCACAGCTGTTCCCAACTGGAAAAGGTAATCGATATGACAAACCATCAGTGCAGATTTCTGCATCAGAATATCGGACAACAAGATTGTATGCAGAACATCCAAGATTTCAACAATGTATCCCATATATATTTCATCTTTTGTTTGAGAGTAACATGTCTGGACTTTCATATGGAGTCAACCACATATTAAAAACAGGAGTACATCTTCAAAATGTTTCTGCAAAGGAATTTATGGATAAAGTACATCAGAGAGGCGTTCCTTTAGAATCTCAACTGATTAATTTGATGAAATGTCAGTGTGGTACTAATGAATATTGGTATCATCGTCATGGAGCACTTAAATGCATGCCAAGGAACTTAGGAACTCCTGCATGGTTTGTTACCCTAAGCTGTGCTAAATATGCTTGGGATGACACCTGGAGAATTTCCCTCTTTTAAACCTGTAAACTTTTCAGGTATTTCAATCATAGGTTTGAAGCTATGATGTCTTTTATCTGCAATAAAATGAATCCTCCTCTTGGAGAAGTTATTGATTTCTTTTGGAGAAAGGAGTATCATGCTAGAGGTGCTCCTCATATACATATGCTGTTATGGATCAAGGATGAACCCAAATGTGGAACTGATTCGGATGAAACTGTTTTATCTTTTATTGAAGATTATGTTACATGTGCTATACCAAAAAGATAAGAAGATAACACCTTAAGGCAACAAGTGTTACAATTCAAAAGTCATCGATGTGGCAAATACTGTCGACAGAAGTACAAGTCCAACAAAAAGTTTTATACCAAAAGTCGTTTTGGATTTCCACGTCCAGTAATATCGAAAGGAAAAGTAAACAGTTTTATTTCAGCTGAGGGACATACCTTCACTAGAAAATCTCCCAAAAATACATGCAATTTGAGAAGAAGTGAAGAATCAAAGTATATCAATCATTATAATCAAGTTATTCTCTCAATGTGGAATGCTAATATGGATATCCAATATGTTGCGGATAATTCCATTGTTGTTGCTCGATATGTGACATCTTACATAACAAAATCAAAAAAGACAGAGTTGAAAGATATGTGGGAAGAAATTTCCCACGAGAAGAGTCTCAGTAAGAAATTGTACAGTTTCAGTTTGAAGATGTTATCCCATCGAGAGATTGGAGCGTACGAATTCTCAGATCGCTTGTCGTCTGCAAGTTTATGCTCAAAATTTAGAGAAATCATTTAGGCGAGTCTAGGTCTTGCTGCAACGCAAAATCGAGTATTTAAATCTATACAAGAAATACAATATTTAGCAGCAAATGAACCAGAAAGTACAGATATTGTCAAAACAAACATGTTGGATACATACTATCCAAATAGAAGTCGTCATCTTGAAAACATATTTCTCTATGAAGTGCTGCAATATTACAGTTTTAAGAGAAATACTACAAAAAACATAAATGAAGGAAAATATGCAGTGATTGGTTCAGATGGATGTTTGGTGAAACCAAGTAAAGGAAGTCTTATTAATCATAGAAAACTGCTGATAGAAGAGAATTTTACTATTTGGCACTTTTGCAACTCTTCAAGCCTTGGCGCACAGAATTGAAATTCCTTGGAGATTTTCAGTGCTATGAAGATTATTTCAATGCTTGTGAAGATAGCATTGAATGCACATCTTTTGCAAATTATCTAAAAATGATGAAGCTACTATTGCAGCTGAGTTTGCTAGAGACAGATCTCAAGATAGTCAAAGCTGTGCTCCACTGAGTCAAGATCCACTAGGACAACCAATTCTTGAAAATAAAGTGGCAATTACCATGAATGAAATGGAAACAGCAATGCATCAAGCTCAAGAAGATATTATGGACTTAGGAAACGTGGAAGAACAACTAAATGTCGAACAAAAAGAAATATATCAGCAAGTGATACAAAAGATCAACAATGGTTTTCTTCATGAAAAGAAAGAATGCACATACATATCAGTTCAACCTATCCGAAAGTATGTCAGTGGTCAAACTGGAACAGGAAAAAGTTTCTTAATTAAAGTTTTGACCAGTTATCTACAGAAAACAACTGACTAGCATTTGTCTTGTGCTGTAACTGCTCTAACTGGATTTGCAGCACACAACATTAAAGGAATAACATTACATTGTTTACTAATGCTACCTGTAGAGCATGAAAACAAATTGGAATATCACACGCTATCTGGAGAAGCTTGTTATGAAGTTTCAAGAGGACTAGAAAATGAAACTTCTGATTATTGATGAGGTGAGCATGGTCTCAAACTTAATGCTTGCCTTTGTGCATTTAAAAATGCAGCAAATTCTGAAAACAGAATATGATGTCTTATATGAAGGAAAACATGTGATAGTTTTTGGAGATCTACTGCAACTCACACCCCTAAAAGGACAACCAGTATTTAAAACACTTGTACATGACGATACCAAAAAGTCTTTGGGAAGTGTTGGAAATGTTAACATTTGGTCATATTTTGAATACAAAGAACTCATTAAAAATATGCGACAGGCAAATGATGTTGATTACGGAACTATTTTTCAAGATATAAGAATTGGAGTATTGACAGAACATGGCAAACAAGCTTTGCAAAGTCGACTACTTACAAACTTGTTTCCAAATGAAAATATAGTTCCAAAAAAAAAATATGTATTGCAGAAAATAAATCTATAATCTCCTTAATGCCAACACTGCGCAAGTGTTCTACATTCAGTGAAGAACTGTTAAAGCTGGAAAATGAACAAATAATAGAAATGGAAGCCATTGATAAAATAGAGTATAAAGGAAACACTATTATTTTGACGGAAAAATTAAAAACAAAACTGGATTCTTTAGAAAAATCTATATCTAAAACTGCTGGTTTAGAAAAAAAATTATATCTATGTGTAAACTGTCGGGTAATTTTAAGGTGTAATTGGGATGTGGAAAAAAGTTTAGTAAATGGAGCAATGGGTAAAGTTGTTGATTTTGTTTATGATCAAAATAGGATTTTTGAAAATCAAATTTGATCAAATTGAAGACGTAAAACAAATTGGTCGCTGTTTGGTTCGTTTTTTGCTTGTTAAAGATTTGTATGTTTGTAGAAAACAGTTTCTTCTTTCTCTGGCATATGCGGTGACTATTCATAAATCTTAAGGTTTAAGTGTAGACAGTGCTTTTGTAAACATTGGAAGTACAGTATTTAAAGAGGGTATGGCATATGTTGCTTTGTCCAGAGTCAGAACTTTATCTGGATTGCATTTGATTGACTTTGACAATAGAAAGATTAGTGCAGATGCAAATTGTGTAAGAGAGTATAATTAGTTAAGAAGATTGTATGCTCCCAATTTAGGTCAATATCCTGTATATGAAAAGTGTGTAGTAGGTCAAAAAAGAAGATGTGAGAATATCTGTACTGAAGTTAAAGAGAAGAAAAAAAATCAAGATAATGTTGAGAATGTAAGAAAAAGGAAAAAAAGGACACTTTTGAAGAGATTGTCGGATATCAGTTAGAAAATAGGTATCAACTGCTATGCTAATGTAGTGGTAAATGGGTTTTTTTCTAGAAAGTCTGCAACAGCAAATTTTGAAGAATCGAGAAAAAAGATTTTGTTCCTTGTTGCATTGTAGTTATGAAAAATTGAGAACTGATAAAGGTATAATACAAAATGTTTCTGATATTTGCAAACTTCTGGATATACGCAATTTACACAGAATGTCCAACAAGATGCTCAGGAATTTCTAATGTATATGCTTGCGGTATTGGAAGATGAAGGAATACAAATTGAAAATCTGTTTGGACTTCGTTATAAATGGAACCATGAATGTGAAAATTGTACATTAACTTCTACCACTAACATAGACATTGAAAGGTTATTATATTTGACAATACCATACTGTAAACCAGTGTCTTTCAACAAATTAGTTAAAGCAGCAAATCAAAACATGGAGTGTAGCCAATGCAAATCAGAAATGTTATCAACACCATTTATAAAAAAAATTGGACAATATATCATTTTAATGATACAACGTTGTACAGCTGATGGAAGAAAATTTGAAACTTTAATTATTTTGTATCAAGTCAACTATCAGTATCAGGAAGAACTTTTGTAGCAGTAGCAATTATTTTCCAATATGGTCCTTCTGCCAACATCTGGAGATTACACTGTCTATTTAAAATGCAATAAAGGATGGACAAAATCTAATGATGCTCATTTGGTTTTTAGACATATTTTGCCTTACGATTGACCAAATTCCTCCCTAATATTTTTAAAGCCAAAGTTCTAAGAACATAATTCGGCCTATTGGAAATATGTTAAAATTTATTAATACGATTACTATTGGACAATTTTAGTATAAAAGATTTCAGGAATATCATTTGTCCTAGAGGAAAGATATTTATATCAATTAAGCACTTTTTCTTGGATATTCTGACACAATATATTTAAAGAACATCATTTAGAGGATATGGAAATTATAAAGAATTGTTGATTGAATTATTGTTTCGGTTCTTTCATATTGTAGTAACATAATTTTCTTAGAAAGAAGCATTTTATATATGTGTGATATGTATTACATGGTATGTTATTGAGGATGTTGTTTTTATGGAATGTGCAGAGATAGTTGACTGTATTGAAAATATTTTTGACACAGATGTGTTTTTTTTAAACAATCTTATTGATTGTTTTTTTTTGCCCACTGTTATGTGATGAGTAACACTGAAATCACTATTTATAGTGAAATTCAACATATTCTGAGATCAGCAAAAAAGCAAACTAAAGATTTTATATTATGCTTAAATAATGTTGTGTATTTAAAATTATAATATTTTACATGATAACTGTATTTTGTCTTCTCTTTTACAGATCATAATTCTAAAATTCAACATTTAAAAAAATGTAAGTTATAAAAAAAGTTTAGAGTATTTTGATATCCACTATTGTAAAGGTACAAATAATTAATCCAAACACTATCCATGTACTACTACATTCAGCTGTGCAGTATCTATATAAAAAAAATAAAAAGCAACTTACTAAGTTACTACCCATGCAGCCTAGTAATCGTCCTGGCTGTCCCATGTACTTTTCCAATCACCCATCCAGCACTATCTACTTATCCCATTACTCCACCAATACCTAAGCACTTATAAAATGACATTGCAGTCTGTTTGCAGCACTGTAATCTTTCCAATTACTAGAGATGTACTTATGGAATGTCCTAGTTAATAATAGAAGTATACATACAACATTCTACACACTATGCATGCAGACCTCTAACCACATACATACTATTGGTACAGTCTAGTAAATACTAAGGTACTACCCATGCTGCCTAGGAATTCTCTTATCAGTCCCACGTCCTCCTCTAAACACCCTTCCAGCACTATGTACTTAAATAATGACTTTAACAATATCTATCCAGTTATAAATTCACCAGACACCATGCTTGTAGCACTGTAATCCTTCCACTTATTATTCATGTACTTATGTAGTTGTAGCTACTAAGACAAATGGACCTACAGTATTCTGTGCAGAATGCATGTAGATGTCTAACTGCAAATATACTATTGCTACACTTCACTAAATACCCAAGTAATACCTATACACCATAGGAATCTTCCTGTCAAACTCATGAACTTCTTTAATCACCCATCCAGGACTATCTACTTATCTTATGATTCCGCCAATACCTAACCACTTATAAATTGAGCATAAACTCTGTTTGCAGCACTGTAATCGTTCTAGTTACTAGTCATGTACTTAAGGAATGGCCTAGCCAGTAACACTAGTACAGCTAAATTATTCTGTGCACTATGCATGCAGACTTCTAACCAGCTACATACTATTCATACACTATTGCAAATACCCAGTTAGTACCCATGTAGTGTAGAAATCTTCCTGTCAGTGCCATGCACTTATCAAATCAGTCATCCAGCACTATCTACTTATCCTATCACTCCGCCAATACCTAAGGACTGTAATTATTCTGGTTACTATTCATGAACTTATGGAATGGCCTAGCTACTAACAGAAGTACAGCAACAATATTTTGTGCACTATCCATGCAGACCTCTAACTAGCTACATACTATTGATACACTCTTCTAAATACCCAGTTAGTACCCATGCAGTCTCGAAATCATCCAGTCTGTCCCATTCACTACTTTAATGATTTATCTATCACTATCTACTTATCCTATTACTCCGCCAATACCTAAGCACTTATAAATTAACTGTGCACTCTGCTTGCAGCACTGTCATCATTCCAATTACTAGTGATGTTCTTATAGAATGACCTAGGGACCAACACAAGTACAGGTACAATATTCTGTGCACAATCCCTACAAACCTCTAAGGACATACATACTATTGGTACTCTCCACTAAATACTGAAGTAGTACCCAGGCAGCCTAGGATACCTTCTGTCAGTCTCATGCACTTCGTCAATCACCCATCCAGCACTATGTTCTTATTGTATCACTCTGCCAATACCTAAGCACTTCTGGGGCAGAGTTACAAGCCCCCTGTGCCACCAGTACATCACTTTTTGTGACGTAGTGATGGCGCCGGGGACGCCTCAATATTTACAAGGAGAGGAAAAACCACCCTGTGCGGCTTTTCCCCGCCTTGAAAATATGGCCTATTCAAATGCACCACTTTGCGTTGAAGGGGCGTTCTATGGGTGTTGCTGTGTATGTTTCCACACAACACCCATGGAGAAATCGTAAATCTGGAGATATGTGAATGCTGTGCCGCCCTAGAGGTGGTGTAGTGAGGCGAAATGAGGGGAAATGTTGTAATTTCTCCTAGTTTCCTCCTCTTTCAATGTGTGCTGCATTCCACAGCACACATTGAAGAAGGAAAATGCCTTTAGTGATTATTTTTATTTAGGAAGCTGTATCCACTCCTGTACAAAAACATTCTCCCCACGACACAGACATCATTGCACCATGGTGCAAGGTTGTCTGCGTCAGGGCATGACTGCAGTTTGTGCGCCAGTGCGAAGGGAAGCACAGAATTGCGTCATAATCAGGTAAATATGTCATATCCCTGTGCTTCAGAAGTGCTGCAGTGCGGTGCAGCTAAAGGGCGTGCAGTGTCACACTGCAGCACTTCCTCATAGATCTGCCCCTATGAATTCACCATACACTACGAATGCAAACTTTCAGTCAATCATGCTCTACACATATATTCAACCAAACTTTCACACACTACCATGCAATTATAATTATTTTTTTAACCAGATAAGAAAGTTCTGATAAGAACTTTTTTCTTCTTTTTTTGTTTTGTATTTTTTTTGTATTTTTTCAACAATTTTGTAGTTTTTTTGGTGTTTTTCTAAAAAGTAAACAGTAAAAGGAAAAATATAAACAAGTAACTTTTGGAATTAAAGAGCATTCCCCCAAATAAAAAAAGAAATAAAAATAACATTTATGGTTGCGCTGTGCTGCGCAAACAGCATTCACTGATTGTTCACAGTAGCAGATGACAGTTTTGCACTTAGCGCAGTGCTCCTGGAGAAATTGAAATTCGGGACGAATGTCCATCGGAGCTGTTGATGTGGACGCTCCGGAGGTGCTAGCAATGCCTGTTGGTGGATTTTGTACTGCACGTCTCATCTCCTCTCGTGACAGATTGCGTGGGTGGATGGTCCGTAACTGTTTATACATGCTCGTAGTTCCGCAGGAGTATGTTTTTTTCACTGCCTCGCGACAGGACCTTGTCACACAGCAATCATTTGACTTTCATTTCATTTACCTTTTTTTGTATAGCAGGAAAGGCAACATTTTCCAAACCACTGGCTCAGGCCTTTGCTTGGGTGGATCATCTTCTTCCAAAATATCTTCATTCGAAGAATGACGAGGACGTTGTGAACTGGCCATTGTTCCAATGCAATATTAGAAAAACACCCCAAAAAACTGCGAACCCAGCTCTTGATGGAGAAGAGATGTCTCTCATCAATTGCTCTAAACAAGATGACTAAAATGGGTGGGGTCCTTCAACAGTTGCAGTGGGAAATCCTTTATTTTAAGGTCACATGGGAATGCACCCGACGCCACTCCGCAAAAATATATTACAAATTAATATATCTTTATTTCAAGTAGAAATATATGATTTTTATGAATACATTAGATAATCTCTTGCCCTAATATGTACATTAAACACACATTGATATATTTTAGAATATAAAACATTTCGCGGGAGTGGCGCACCCAGCGTGCCCCACCACGTATATCATGTCACATGGGGCCCCCCACCGCGCAAGCATTGTGTGCCGTAATGTGCATGTGTCATGAATGCACTGGAGCAGGATTCGTCGACCGGTCGCATACCGGTCGCGCACACCACATAATATTATAACGTATATGACGTAACTGAGAAACACGCACGCGTCGCAGACCATACGGGGATCCTTTTTCCTAAATGGTGGCTAGAATACGCACAAGTCCCCAAAAAATTTTGAAAAGAAATTTTTAAAAGCAAAAAATATAAATATATATTTAAATAAAAAAAAAATAATGAAACAATATTTCATTTTTTTTTAATTTTGTTTTTAAATTTTTCAAAAAATAAATTATGTTGTTTAGTAAATAGTATATTTACAAATAAACTGTTAAAAAAATGTAGAAATTCAGTACAAAAACATAGGTATAACTACTGTTATACTTAAAAATTAGCATTTAAAAAAGTTTTGAAATTCACTGAAAGAACATAGGTTTCAGAGACATTATAGTTAAAAATTTGCATTTAAAAACCTTTGAAATTCACTGAAAAGCCCATGGGTTTCAGCCACGTTATAGTTAGAAATTAGCATTTAAAAAACCTTAGAAATTCACTGAAAAAAACATAGGTTTCAGGGTGTTTTTAGATAGCTGGACATTTCAGTTGTACAAAACCATAGAAATTCCTCCGTGTCATTTCATACATCATCAGTGATGTCATCAGTGATGTCACTGACCATGTCATGAATGATGTAATATGTGACATCATCAGCCACGGATTGTGGGCGCGCAAGTTATAGTTAGCAGAACTAACTATAACTGAGGAATATATATCTATGTATATATTACCTCATGGCGGTCGCCAGTAGGTAGTTATGGGTAGGACCTATTATCCATAGCATAGGAAAAAATGTTTTTGATTTGCCAATATCTTTAGCGCTGGTTGATGAATATTCATAAAATTTACAAAACTAATGGGGCGCTCTGGTCAGCTCCTGTCCTGATAGTTTCGGGGTGATTTGTCAAGCGGAGGCTGAGAGAAAAAAAGGGGGTCCCAAATGCCTTTTCCCTATGTTAATTTCCATAGGAAATTTTGGAACAGGCTACAGGCCGAACTGCTCAACAGAATTACCCCAAATTTGGAAAAAATGTAGATCTTCATCTAGAGAGCATGCTTTTTTTTTAAATGGTGTAAATCCGTTCAGTAGTTGCTGAGGTATTCAAAAAATTTAAATATTGATATCTGAGCAACGAGGAGGGTTTGCAAACCCTCCTGGGTACGAGCTTCACTCTGATTGGCTGGCAAAACTCTAAACCAGAATTTGCTTACAGCCATCTTGTGACTCAGTAACCGAGTCACACGAAAAAGGTTAGAAAAAGGTTAAAAACAAGAAGAGGGTGCAGGGTAGAAACACCCTGACCCCCTAGGCCTGCTCAGGGGGTCCCACAAGGACCCCCAGGCCCATAAAAAGATTTTTTTTAAAATAATTTCAGCCAAATTCATGCTAGGTATGCGAATCTGGCCGAAATTTTTTAAAAACAGAAGCGCGGTCTCCTGCGCTTCATTTTTTTAAAAGCCCATGAGTGATCCAGGGGCAATTCTAAATTATTGTGTGGGGGCCTGTGAGTGCCCCCACAGCCTTGGGGACCGGCACCTTCCCAGGGCTGTAACTAATAATTAGTGTGCCCCGGGGACCACCACCTCCCCGGGGCTATTTACATGTTGGAAGGGGGCACGTACCCCCTCATGGAGCCCTTTATAGCTCTGGCAACTGCTAACCCCCTGGGTCCGCTCCTGCAATGTCCCGGGGTGCCCACTCCCGGGACATTGCTATTTGCTATGGCAGGGCAGGAGCACGGCTCCCGCCCTGTCATAGCAAACTCTGCTTTGCTTCGTTGAAGCGAGAGCAGGAAACCTAATCTTACTTCAACAAATTTCATTTAGGCAAGTTGAAGGCAAAACTGAGAAATATATCTGCCACAATTTTGTGGGAAAATCACCCATAAGAAGCTGACCCTTAGGTGGTTAAGTCATTTGAGTTAGATGTGTCCCTGGTAATGAAGATTTGTTTTTTACTATTTTATCCACTAGGGTTATATTTGGGTGTTACAGGCTTAAAAAGCCCACTGGGGCAGGAACTGATTAGTTATAAGTAGTACGAAGGGCTCCTCTGCAAATAGGTGAACCAGTGGCAAAGGGGGTTGCAGATTGCATATTTTTATTTTTATTGTCATTGGGGAAACGCCAAATATTTTGACTGGACTTGAATATGCCCACAAGGGAAAGATTAGTCTGTGTGGGGATTTGTTTGTTTAATTTATCCATTGCCGTTATAACAGGCAAGAACGATTGAGTGTGAATAATAACCCACTGTGGTGGAGGGATTGGCACATTTTTTAGGTGTCTTGCAAATTACTGAGTCCCCAATAAAGTTTTCAATTTTCAAAACTTTATTGAACAGCCTGCATCGGGCAATTGAAACAGGAATGCAAGAGGCCGTACTGTGACACATATTCACACCTGCAATAAAGCTTGTAAACCAATACTTAAATGTATTAACTGAGATAAGGGTATTATGGTAAATGAATACTTGCAAAATATATTTGTATCCACTGTCATGATCGTAAAATGTATTCTGTGATAAAGTCTGTCTTCACTGTTGACACTGAGGTGCGTCATATGGTTAATTGAAAAAACATTGTTTTTTGCATTCACATTACTCATGATCAAGGAGCGGACGCTCCGAAACCCGTAGTGTGACATTGCTAATAAATATTCACGCATAAGCATATCATGTGGCCACGGCGTATTGTTTTCATTGAATTGGGGATACAACCCTGGTTTGGATTTGTAGGGGCTTGCAACCCTGCCACGGGCCACCATTGCAAGCAGCTTGGGTTTCTTCACGACATGATTGTCTGGATATATATATATATATATTACCTACTGGCGGTCGCCAGTAGGTATATATAGTTAGGATTTTTTCCCTATGGGATTTCTGAAAATTCTATGCCTAATAACTTTGGCGTTTGTGGACGGAATCGGCTGAAATTTTCAGGAAAATGGCACATTTTGTTTCTGAGCAGCCCCTGGAAATTTGGGGGGGTTTCGTCAAGGGGGGGCTGAGAAAAAAGGGGGGTCCCAAAACGTGTTTTTCCCATGTTAATTTCTATAGGGCGGTTGGCCTCACTTTTAGCTCGGACGGCTGAATGGATTTGCACGAAACTTGGCAAAATTGTAGGGACTGTTAGCCGGATGTGCCTTTGCTAGGTCTCAATATATGTGCTTCAGTGGATTTTGAGAAATTAACGTTTAAATCAAGATATATATCTGTAACAGCGCTCCGGGCAGCGATCCGGTTCGCGTACTTTTCGCTTATCGGAACTTTGCGATGCGAAGCTGATTGGCTCTCCGGTGTCTGTCAACATTCTAAACAGTCCGGTGCGGCCGCCATCTTGTCTCTCGGTAGGATCGAGAGATAAGAGGAGGCCAAAACAAAGGGGGAAATTTCGATAAGGGGGCCTAGTAGATCCTCCCTGACCCCCTAGGTTTTATGTGGAGGTTGTAAAAGGTTTCTGCAGGGGGAAAAAAAAAAAAAAAAAAAATATTTATGCGTGGTGAGCTCCTAGTACGTGAACCGGGTAGCGCTCTGGGCAGCGTACTATAAGGATAAAAGAATGATAGATTTTTTTAATACTGTATGTTAAATATTTGTTGTTTTTGTTAGTTTTTTTTTGTTTTCTTTATTTATTTTTTTTTTTTTTATGATTGTGTTTCATACTTTATTAAATTTTCTAACATTTCATTGTCAGAAATGTCATAATTTATTATAGGGTGTAATTGTTTTTCATTTTGAAGCAAGTTGTCTACTGCTTCAACACATTGTAGAAGTTCGTGGTCTCTACTGTCATCCATAAAGTCATCAAGTTTGTCTTGGCTGCTCTCCTTCAGTTCAATCGAAAATGAAACTTGTTGTTCGCCTTCCATTTTGCCTGAAATTTTGAATAAGAAAATATATATTAGTAGAGATTGGGCACTGTTGGGATTAATTTTAGATAGGTAGTTTTTATCAGTGAATTTTTCTTTTGGCAGTGTGTAGTATCAGAGTGGAAATAGGACTATAAAAAAAGTGTATGTAATTTAACGAAGAGAAGCCTAACTCCATTCCTAACTATAACAGAGAAGTCTATCTAAATCCATTACTACTACAGAGGGATAGTGTATATGTATCAGAAAAAGTCTACCATATCAAGTTATAGTGTTCAATATACAACTTACCTTCAGAAACAAGTTGAAGTCTTAGGTAAGTATTGAAATGTGATGTACAACAAGAAGTAGCAGTCAAAATGGCTGTGTTTTCTTCTCTTCCTTTATATATATTCAGGTATATAACCAATCAAATATCAGGTAATAAAAGTAGAAAATGAAAGTAAGATTTTTATTGGTTGTCAATTCCAACACTTCAGATGTGTTTTGTGAAGTAATTTACCTCAAGGTATTTAGAGAGGTCTACAGGCTTAATGGCTAAATGGAATTTCAATCAAATTTGTGAAAATGAAAGGGATTGTTATGTAGTATGAGTTAATCTATATTTGGTGAGAGTGTCTCCAGTCCTTTTTCTTTGAATTACTTTCCCACCTTTTCTTTGGGCCGCTTCCCGGGAAGCAGTTTAGTCCGCGAACTAGAAGCGTAACGGGAGTCCACCATTTTGTGTTTCGGTCGAATTAACATATAAAATGGAGGTTAAATAATGTTCAGAAAGGGTTGAAGGGGACACGGTACAAGTATTTTGACCCCCCAGGTTTTCTGAGGGTGGCTGAGGAGGACCATATGTGCGGAGAAAAAACATTTTTAAAATAATTTTGGGTGGTTAGCTTCCAGTTCGCGTACCGGGTAGCGCTCTTTGAGCGTAGTTTGTTGAAAATTACAGAAATAAGTTAGAGAAAAGTATTAATTGTGAGTGATCAGATGAAGGGTAGCTCTGAGAAGAGCTTTTGGGTTTATGTTCCATTTAGGTACTTATAAGTAGGTACCAATGCACATTCTTAAATTCAGAATGAAAATTCTGTTGCCCTCATCTGAGAAGTGAACTCCATCTCCTCTGTAGATATCTTGCATGTAGTAACGCAAGTTATTATTGTACAGGGAGCCCATTCCATGGTCTCTCATGAAAGCTGAAACAGATTTGTTTACATGCTTCCTCGCTTTCTCAATTTGTGGACCAAATTGGTTGGACCACCTCCATTTCTGTCTTTGGCATATATTGGAATATACCAAGGCAGTTTGAGGAAAAAGTGCCATTAATTGCTCAAAGGTGTCCTTTAAAAGCATTTCCAGACCAACCCCAGTCATAGTGCCTAAATCATTTCCTCCACAGTGCACTATTAAGAGGTCAGGTTTTGGCAAATGCATAAAGGTTTTCACCAATGGTATCAATTGGTGACATTTTAATCCTCTTTGGCCCAACCATTTAATTTCCACATCCTGTAAATTGAGGTTGTGTAAATTTCTGTTGTCAGCATACCTTTGAGCCCAGTGGATGTAACTATGTCCAACAATCCAGACGTTAAACATGGTGGGAGAAGGTTGTGCTGCAGTCAGATGAAGTGTGGTAATGAAAGGGCAGTTGAAACAGTAGGAGTTTGTAAAGAAAAAAAACTGTGGATTTCCAATGCTAATTATTCATTAGCAGTGATTGGCGCATTTCCATTTCTGAAAACAGAAAGTTAGGGTGCATGGATGTGTTCTTGAAACATGTAATTTCAATGGTCAAGGAAGAAACTTTTAATGAAAGATTGCACTGGATACGCAGGTGCACTGAGAGTTCAGAGTTCAATTGAAACATTGTTGTGTGAACTTGCAAACATGAGAGGTCTTTCAGGATGTCGTTGCTAAGCAAAAAAAAGGCAGAGAGGGCAGAGGGGGGGAAGGGTTTTGATTTGAAAAAAGTGAGGGAAGAGTTATGATTGGCTAATATGAGAGATATGTGAAATGAATATCTGTATTTCTGTGCTTTCAATAGCTGCAGCCTCTGGAGTGCATCGTTTTTCTTCTGCTGAAGACAATTTGGTGTATTTCTGAGACTGTTTTCAAAACTCAAAAAGTATTTGCTAAGGTGAGAAAAGATTTATTTATTTTAGATATAGAATAGAATGATTTAAGGAGAAAATGATGAAGAAAGCTGTGTTTTTAAAACTGTGGCTTTGTCTATAGTGATATAGAAATAGATTTTGTTTCTTTGAGAAATTGTATTTGCATATTCGGTGTAGGATTCCGGCATGTAGTAACTCAAGGTATTGTTGTATATGAAGCGCATTCCATGGTCTTTTATGTAAGGTGAAACAGATATGTTGTTTTTAAAAACCATTTTGAAAACAATTAAATTTTGGATATGTACTGTTAGAGTTTCATAGGTTGTTTTGGGTCATATTTATAAGGCATTTGAGTGTCTTTGATGTTATTTTTTCATTTTTAAATGGAAAGCATTCCTCATGGGGCAAGTGTCTTGTAAATACGTTCTCACCTGCGCTTGGCAAATTTAGATTTTGATTATGGGAGTTACATAGCCATGTTAATAATGTCGGAAAAATGGTGCTAGGGTATTCCAGAAAACGCTTTCGTGTGTCTCAAGGACATTTTCAGTCATTTCCTCTTGAATGCAGGTATACAATTGATTTATATGCTGTGTTTAAAAACGATTCTTTTCTATGATGATATGTTTTCTCTTTTAAATGGAAAGCGTTCCTCATGGGGCTCTGAGCAGTATTTAGTCATGTTATTCAATGGGTGGTGGATAACATGGCTAAGAGCATTTGCAGGATAATGCATGAATATCGCTGACTTTTCAGCGTGATATTCATGCATTGCGACCGTTTTTTTTCGCATTTGCGAGCAGTTCTTAGCCATGTTATCCAATAGGAGGTGGATAACATGGCTAAGAGCATTTGCAGGATAATGCATGAATATCGCTGACTTTTCAGCGTGATATTCATGCATTGCTACCGCTTTTTATCGCTAAGGAGAAAATGATGAAGAAAGCTGTGTTTTTAAATTGTGGCTTTGTCTGTAGTGATATAGAAATAGATTTTAGTGTACAGGTTTGATAATATTTCCCTACATTCGCAGGGCTAGGTGATAGGCTGAGACCAGCCTGGCATGTAAAATGGCTGCCGTGCACGACAAAATTGTGGCATTGTAAAAAAGGCAAATTGGCGCAGACATTGTGTCTCAATAAGGATTCATTTATAACAATGTGGTATTTTATCAAGCCTGTGCGCTTCAATTATCGCCGCTTTATCAGCCGAAAACGACCGATAAAGCGGCGATAATGGGCTTGATAATATGCTCTATGGATTTCCAATCGAAGTACATGCTAGATGTGAAGACATCTAAAATGGGCTTCGATTGGAATTTCACAGAGTATATTATCAAGCCCATTGTCGCCGCTTTATCGGCGATAATTTTAGCGCACAGGCTTGATAATATATCTCAAAAGATTTTATCGTACTGAGAAATTGGTGGTCAACAGTTCCTGCTTTCCTTCGAATCGAACGTTAACAGACGTCACGCAGCAAGAATTTAAAAAAAGCTCACGCACAGTCGCTGGAACACATGTATCAACATATATGAGACTCCTCAGCCACTCTCAGAAAATATAAGGAAATAGGATACGTCTCCCGCACCTCCTTATCCCTAGTAATTTAATTAAAACGACGCACAAAATGGCGTATTCTCGTGCAGTTTGCGGACCAGTTCGGTGTTTGGGAAGCGGTTCTATCGTGAAAAATATATATTTCTTTATTTTCCTCAGGGGACCCTTTAAAAAATTCCAACAACATTCCTAGGGGGTTAACTGGGGTATACTTTACCCCATTTTATTAAATTTCCCCTTCGTTTTTCACCTTTTCTTCTCTCTCGATCCTACCGAGAGATAAGATGGCGGCCGCTCCGGACTGTTTAGAATGTTGACAGACACTGGGGACCCAAGCAGCTTTGCATTGCTAAGTTCCTTTTCGCAGGTGGGAGCGTATTTACAAGAAACTTGCACCATGAAGAACGCTTTCCATTTAAAAAAGAAAAATAACATCATACACACTCATAGCACAACAGAGTGGATGCTGTTTATAGGAGATCATTCGACGTCATTGAAAGTAAGTCAATTTTAAGGAGTTTTGAAATCAGATTTCTTAGGTTGTATGGGTTTTTTAAACACAGTCATTTTGATTGTGTTTTTTTTTCCCCGCTGTTATATGATGAATACCTTCAAGTCACTGATTTAAGTGAAATTTGATACATTCTGAGAACAGCAAAAATAAACCATTTAACATGTATAATTAATGTTATCGTTTTATACATTTAGAAATGTGAGGTACATATGGGTAAGCTGAGTCTTCTGTAAGTGTCAATTTTAATGCTTATAGTGCTGTACTTCTGGGTACTGTTTTTTTTAAAAAAAAGAAAAGAGGCCTCACCTCAAAGAAAGCTCTTGAAAGCACACATCTTATTTGCATCCTAAAATAATCATTTTAAATGTTAGACACAATTTTATGATGGTTTCACATCTCTTTTGCGCTGTTATGGCATCACAATTGTGAGACATAAGCAATGCAAAAGAAGCATCATATTTCAAAATAGGCCTCATTTCATCAGCATGAAGATACTGTTTGTTGAAAATAAATATATTTAGGATTGTGTAGGGGTCGTAGAGGAGTAGAGGTTTATATAAGTGTCAAAGTTGTTTAAAAAGTGTTTCTTCTTGAACCTTTTCCCTTCTTTTTTCTAATTTTTAAATACATGTTTTAATATTTTCGGAAATGTTTGTTCTCTCTTTTACAGATTGAATGTATGAAAAATTTTCGATAAAAATTAACAAGAATTATAAGGTAAATGTTTTCTACTTTTTTAACCTGCATTCCACTGCTGATGATGTCACTGACTATGTTATGAATGATGTAATAATTGGGCATATCTGTTATCTCGTTAAAAAAACGAACAGTAAGTTTAAGGATAGGAAACAGACAGTTATGTTACAAAAAAGAGAGCTATAGGACGTAAACAAAAAAAACTGTTACTCGCAATCCACTGCTGATGATGTCACTGACTATGTGAAAAATAGTGTAATATATGACATGATCAGAAGTGAATTGCGGGTCACAGTATCTTTTCTTTACTCCCTATAGCTATCTTTATAGTAACATAGCTGTCTGTTTTCTTTCCTTATACTTACTGTTCCTTTTTTAAAAAAAAAATTTTTTGGTGCGCTCAAAGTTCGCGTACCGGATAGCGAACTGGGAGCGAACTAATAGAAATAGAGCTTGGCAGAGTTCAAAGAATTCTACCAATTTTTTTTAATAATGGGGAGGTAGTTCTGAAAAGAACTTTTTTTTTGTTTTTGTTGTTTTAAATTTTTTTTATTAGTTTTCTGAACATTTTTTATATTTTTTTGTTTTTTTCTGAACATTTTGTATTTTTTTTTATTTTTTGGGGGGAGGGGGGGAAACAAAAATGATTCATCGAAGAGGGCTCAACAGGAGCAACAAAAAAAAGAAGAATTTATTTTTGGGGGCGTTTTGGACATACATGATTTTTGATGGCTCTAATGATAAGAGTTATACTACTTTCGCGGTAGCATAATGTTTGATTGCACCTCATACAAACTTGTTTGACTTCCCCCATGTCCATTTGAATATTTGGGATCAGCTCCCTTGCTTCAGGTCCCGTTATTTCTGGCACAACCGATCTTCTGGAAAGGGGCGACCACTCGGTCCCCCCGAACGTATGGCGGAGTACCACGATCCCCCCGGGAAGCCATCTTGGGCGGGAGGCGAGTCTCGGCTGGTATGCCCGAAGCGGCGTAGCCGGGGCGCGCCTTTTCCCGCCCTAGAGTGGGTTGGCCTAGACACTGACGCAGCTGGCCACGCCCTTGGGGCAGGCAGGGGCGGGTTTACGCCCGCCCTGAAGACGGATAAAAGGAGAAGCAAGACCAGAAGGCATCCTCTTGTTCCTGTGCTCTGAAGCTGCACCTCCTCGCT
Organism: Lissotriton vulgaris; assembly: GCF_964263255.1. Classification (NCBI taxonomy): domain Eukaryota; kingdom Metazoa; phylum Chordata; class Amphibia; order Caudata; family Salamandridae; genus Lissotriton; species Lissotriton vulgaris. Next base: position 307,099,717 of record NC_141696.1, read on the forward strand.
GCACGTGAGCTCGAGACGGAACGAAGAGCCAATTTTGACCCACCCACCAGCCCCTGAGGACAGCAAGTGGTTTGAATAAAGTGAAGGTTAACGCTGATTTTCGTTTCAGGTTGTGGTATCATCGTGATGAATTTTGAGTATGTAATAAAGAATGGTCGATTTGTGATTCTGCTTTAGTGTTCATGGGTAAGCATGCTTTTAATAAAGTTGTAGTTGCTACTGTCTTTTTTCTTTTAGTTTAGTCATTGGTATTTAGTTACCATTGTCGTATTTATTTTGGTCGGGCGGTAAGGTCATGATCGGTGAGCACTAATTGGAAGATCCCTATGAGTGGGCGTCACCCAGCACGGATGGGAGCGCTCGGGGGAGGTGGCCATTGGCCCCTCAACGGGGAGGCGGTCCCTTCTAAGGATGGGTCGCCGAAAGAAAAGGAAAGGCGGTCAAGGCCCCTTCCTGGGTAGGAGGGGTTACAGCCCCCTCCTGGGGAATTTCCCGGGGCCAGGTCGTCTGCGACGGCAGATGTGGTAAGTTGTGTGGGGTTTGGGGGGGGTCTACGCTACCTTCTAGATACCTCACACGAGTCCTCGTACGACCTTTAAGTGGCGTCGAGTTTTATTGGGGCCCCCGTCAAGTCAAGGGAAATTGGTAATTGCACTTGAGGTACGCCTCTGGGCCGCCCCTCACAAGTGAGGGCGATATTTCTGGGTTAGGGATCTTGACACCGGTTACGACCTTGCCGTTGGCCCTTAAACGTTAGGATGTACAATTTCAAGATTTCAAGTAAATGTTTTGTAGGATGTTAGTTCGGCTAGGAGAACCTTTGTATTAGAGAATCTGTTAAGGTTAGCCAAACATCGCAATGTGGTAATGAAATTGTACATAATATGAACTGTTGATTTAATGTTTTAATTTTGTTTCATATTTTAATAAATACGGCCGGGAGGGTCACTCCCTCCCGTCTTCCAAAAACTTCAGAACTGTTTCCGGTTTCCCATCCTTGGGGATTGTGTTGAGAGGGGGTGGCGGGTATCTCAGCCATATGGCTATTGCTGGTGAATTCTGTTGTTCGTCTCGAAGCTGAGCTGCACTGTAGTTATTTGGGTGCCACCTGCTCATGTGTCTGTGCATAGTGAAATTCCCATAACTATATTTTTTATCCGTGCCTCTAGAAAGACGTTCGTCACAGATTCGGCAAAAGACATACCTGGCGTTTACTTTCTTTTGCCCTGGTGGAAATTTGAAAAATTGCCAAATGAAATTTTCCTTCCTGTTGTATCTCCTGGGCTCCTCAGGCAAATATTCAGACTCTTCCTCCTCTTCCCGCTCTTCCTCTTCTTGAAAGATTGGTTGAGTTGGTGGTCCTTTCTTTCCATGAGGAGGTGGAGGTGGTGGTGGGGGAACACTACCAGAAGCTACAACAGAAGCCATTTCCCTGGATTGTACAAAGGTCTTTCTCTCATCAAGATGAAAGTCAGAGTGAGGAAAGAAGGAGGGGTTTTCATCATTTGGGAAAAGCCAAAGTTCTAAACCAATGAAAAGTGTTAATTTTAGATCACATGACTTAGTATTACATCATTAGGAAACCAAAAGTGAAATGAACTAATGAAAAGTGTTATTATCGAGTCACATGACCTGCTGTCTTTACGTTTCGCGCTTTGCGCCGCTATCCAATCCGCTTTCGAGTCCGCTAACTTGGCGCGTCGGATAACGTATTACGCGACAACGCAAAACGTCATGATAACGTAACAGTCACGCTTAAGGAGCGATTACCGGCTCGCGCACCAAGTCGCGGCTTTGAATTCAGCTAACGGGAAGCTGACTAGTTCGCGGACTAGGAGCGGAACAATTTTTTTAAAAAAAAAATTGTATAAAAAAATGTACAATATATTTTTTGATTTAAAGAAAAATACATTTTAGAGATAGAAATATTAGCTTTCAAAAAACCATTGAAATTCAATGAAAAAACCATAGGTTATACTCCATATATAGTTAGGAATTAGCATTTACAAAACCTTATTTTACTCGCATAAAACCATTGAAATTCCATATATAGTTAGATGCGCTAACTATATATCGCGCACCCGCAATCCACTGCTGATGATGTCACATATTACATCATTCATGACATGGTCAGTGACATCACTGATGACATCACTGATGACATCTCAAATGACATCTCAAATGACATCACTGATGACATCACTGATGACATCTCATTTGACATGACTGATGACATCACTGATGATATCATTCATGTGATAATACGATGAACCTCTTCAGACTCTAATATAACCTTAGATACAATCAGTGTAAACAGACACTCACAGACTGTCACTCATCCATGGAGTTACTCACACACCTAGTCAGTTATGCAAAGAATCAATCACACCTCCATTTCCTCAACTATACAGTTATACAAACTTTACTTATTCAAACATATACTAACACATATTTACTCTCTTATACAATCCCTGATACAAGTTCACAATGATCCATACAGCCACTCACACATTCACTGGCTCTTATGCACAGTTATTTATATATGTCAACTCTCACATGTACTGTGTTTTACATATGTACTTACTTTGACATGTAGCACTGAGATATCCATTCACTCACCAATACACTCATGCACACAGTCAACCGCCCATACAGCTTTTTCCACATGCACTTTTGAAACCATACATCTAGTGAATCAACTGCTCACACATCTATGCACAGAGTCATACACCTCCCAGCCACCCACACACACACTCAGTCTCCCATACAAATACTTGGGCAACCAATCAATAACCCATATAGTTACTCATATAGCTACTTATCAACACATGCAACAGTTTACAGAACAACAGACATAATGATGCGCAAATTAAGACAGTTTAGTCACTAACCCATGCACTCAGTGAGACACATTTAATCACTCACTCATACAGTCAGTCATGCACCTACTAAATCCTTCATCCAGACACTTATACATCCACTCATTCTTCAATATGTAAGACATATTTTAACTTTACAGAAACATACAGTCACTGGATGTTGTCATCAGTGATGTCATCAGTGATGTCACTGACCATGTCATGAATGATGTAATATGTGACATCATCAGCAGTGGATTGCGGGTGCGCGATATATAGTTAGCGCATCTAACTATATATGGAATTTCAATGGTTTTATGCGAGTAAAATAAGGTTTTGTAAATGCTAATTCCTAACTATATATGGAGTATAACCTATGGTTTTTTCATTGAATATATATATATATTCACTAAAGAAGCATAGGTTTCAGGGACGTTATAGTTAGTTGAACATTTGACTCATATTAAACCAGAGAAATTCTCCTGTTATAGTTAGTTGAGCTAACTATAACTCGCACACCCGCAATGCACTGCTGATGACATCACATATTACATCACTCATGACATGGTCAGTGACATCACTAATGACATCTCAAATTACATCACTGATGCCATCACTGATGACATCATCCAGTTAATGTGTGTTTCCTGGAAAGCTTTTTTTCTTCTTTTTTTGTAACCTTTATTTAACAGTTTTCTTAGTGAAAAAGTACAGTCCAATAGTTTACATTCATACCAGATACAAGTTCTTGCCAGTCTCATTGGCACATCTTTACGAGCATGCAATCTGAGTGAATATAAAATACACTTGTGCCCCCTCCCAGCGTGATACCATGTACTTCATATAATTCCTTACACATTATCCACAGGGGTTACCACACATATATAACAGGTTAGGTTGATTAACATTCTCCAGTATAGTGTTCCATAGTTCCCTTATGTTACATAACAGTATACAATGCAAAGGTGTAGTGACATATCCCCATTGCCTACATGCACTATATCCACACGAGCGTTCTGCCTATACCCCAGCACTTTGGCTGCCATTATCTGACTCTTCTTGTGATGTTGCAAGTGTCAGCAAATAAGCCTGTAATGGACCCCATGTGTCTTTTGGCCTGTTACGAACAGGCAAAAAGTCAGCATAAATATTATTTTGATCCTGGCAGTAGACCACATCATCCAGCCATTCCTTAAACTTCGGGGCCCTTCCCCTACCCCAACGGCATGTAACTATCCTTTTTACAAGCAGTAGGGCAATGTCTGTGAATCTACGAAAGGGCTTAGGCACGTTCATTGTGTATCCTAATAACATAACTAGTGGGTCCCAACCGACTGCTCCCTCCGTCATGAGCTGTAAAGCATTGTACACCTGGGACCAGTATTCGCCCACCCCAGGAAACTCCCAAGCCAGATGGATAAATCCCGCCCCTTCTGCACGGCATCGGTCACATCAATCAGTATCCGCCAACCGAAACCTCAATTTCCGAACTGGTGTGTGATAAAATCGTTGTAAAAACCTATAACGAATGATTTTAAGCCTACAGCTAGAAGATATGTTGGCTGTGATAGTGCAGCAATATTTCCAATATTCATCAGTGATCTCACTGCCTAAATCCAAGCTCCATAACCTATGTGCCGGGCTTTCCAATCCTACGCGCTGTACTCTGATATTATTGTACAATCTGGAAACAAGATGGCGGTCATCCGACAATAGCATAGCATGCAACGGTAAGACTACTTCCGGTTCGTCCGGAAAGTGTAGCAATACTTCCCTCAGCCCCTGTCGCAGCCTGATGTAATAAAAGACCTCTAAGGGGGTTGGTTGCACTCCTGAAAATAACTGTTCTTTAGAAGAAAATTGCCCATTTTGGAACAAGTCCCCCCACGTGGCAATCTTAATACGCCGGCACATCAATTGAAAACCCGTCTCCTGCAAAAGCGACACTCAGTGGTGATATGTCAGTGGCATTACGGGGGAATACAATAGCGGAGTACTAAGAACCCTCGCTACTCTGCTCCACGTGCCTACTGTGCATGTCACTGTGGTGGCCGGTGTATCTATGACCCCCACCTCACCCTGAATCATCCCATTGAGTGGGAGAGGACGCACAATCCAGTCTTCCACCACTATTTGTGGCATAAAAGGTGTAGGATGTATCCAGTGATATGCATATTGCGCCTGGGCACTCATGTAATAAACCTCGAAATCCGGCACATCAAAGCCTCCCTTATCATAAGGCTGCGTCAGAATGGACCACCTCAACCGTGGTTGCTTACGCCCCCAAAATAGTCAAAGGAGCTCCAATCTCAATCGTTTGAAAAAATATGCTCCAGGGTAGTAAGGAATATTTTGTAATAAATATAAAAAACGCGGGAGCACCACCATCTTTATAAGCGACGCTCTGCCCGCCATAAAAAAGCGGCAATGACATCCACTGTGTGACGTTATCAGCTAGGTTAGTAATGGCTACTCCATAATTAAGTCTAAGTGTCTCCTCCTTATGTAAGGAGATAACAATACCCAGGTATCGGAGATCAGTGTCACACCATTCAAGTGGGTAATCCAGCTGGAATTTCGTCACCGCATCCGTGAGCGGAAAAAATTGCGATTTCTTCCAGTTTATGTGCACTCCCGAGAGCCCTCCAAAGACTATAAACTCGCGCAGAATAGGATTAAGGTTGTGCTGTGGATCTTTTACATATAGTGTAATGTCATCTGCGTACAATGACACCCCTATCTGTCGGAAACAATTGAACGCATTGTCCCTATGCAATTGCCGGATTCTACACGCCAATGGCTCTATTGCTATAGCAAATAGTAGTGAGGAAAGAGGGCATGCCTGCCTAGTGCCTCTCGTTATGGGCATCTGGGGCGATAATACTCCATTGATAATCACTCGAGCCACCGGTCTGGTATAAAGCAGCTCAATCCATGCAATAAATATTTTGGGAAATCCCATCCTGTGTAATATAGCCTAGAGGTATTTCCACTCTACAGAGTCGAACGCTTTTGTTGCGTCAAGGAATATGGCAGCAACTGGGAGTTCCGGGCTATAGTCTGAATCAGCGAGAACAGCGTATGAAGGTTATGGGTAGTAGCCCGTCCTGGTACGAAACCAGCCTGGTCCGGCAGCACTATCTTAGTCATAATCAGTGATAAGCGCGTTACAAGTACCTTAGCAAGTATTTTTCCATCACAATTGATTAGAGACAGCAGCCGGTAGGAGTCAGTGTCTACCGGGTCCTTACCTGGCTTCAACAGAGAAGTTATAGCCACCTCCCTCATTGATCACGGCAACATCCCCACTTCCAAAGACTCCTCAAAGACTTCCTTTAGGCAATCCAGCTGTTTGGCTTATTGTGCGATGTTCGCAGGCATCGCTTACATGATTACGGTAACTTAGCGTGTGGTTTGCTATAAAAAAGTTGTGTTTACTCCTCTGTATGGGAAGCTGGATGTTTCCATTTTGCCGTCAATTCCGACCTTGAAAGAAGAGTCAACCAAATGAGCCATATAAGAGCGCTATTGTCTCAAAAAGAGGTCGCAGATTACATCTGCTAGAGAAACATTTGTCCTTCATGTAGCAAACACCCGCACAGAAGTGTATGCTTTATTAAATACAGACTTGCCCCGGAATTTTAAGGAGTTAATTTAGACTATCTTTAATGCGTCCTTGAGTAGGGGGTTAGCTTACCTTTTTTAAGTTATAAGCATTGGCCTTGTGACTTCTGTAGAAACTATATTTGGTGTCTTGTCGGTGTTTTTTCATTCGATTTTTTCCAGCATCTTTGGTGAATTGTGCTTAATGCTCACATTAGTTGCCGGTGTGCTTGTAATAATTTGTTTACTTAAATATGGATGCACATCTTGCAGCAGACGACAAAATTTCTCGGTTTTTACTGCACTGCAACCAAATGCTTAGTTACTATGGAGCGCTGCCTCTTGCAACTTTTGAGTGTAGCTTATGGATTATCGTTTCGATTCTCCTTTTTCAAATGCGCTCAACCTGTGTTCCATTCCCTGAGCTGTGATTTAGACTGGGCCCTGGATTTGTGTCTCTGCAGTACGGTGTCTCCCAACGCGGATTATGACCAGCTGATGAGCCCCTTAGTGGTTCATGACTTGCTCTGTTCTGGCGGCGGGATTATGGCCTTAGCAGCAACACATGGAATAATGGGACGTTGGAATGTTTTTGCAGCAGCGCATGACTTCGTGGCATGCAGTTACATTGAAGATGACCCGAGTTTTCCTCCGATGGTGATAGAGGCTCCGGTCGTTGAGGAACATGTATGTTCATTTCCACTATTGAATTGGATGGCTGAAATGTTTTCAGATGAGAACAATGACTTCCTTTTGGAGGCTGTTGCTACATACTGTGCTTATACGCTGGTGGAATAAGACTGTTTGATTTTTCTACCTATTCTTTATTATTTAGTTACTGATTTTTATCAAAGATCGAATAATTTTTTTTGCAAAATTGAACTTGACTCTGCTTTTTAGGCTTGGAGTCTGCGTTCGTAATTTGCCCACATTTATATTTTGTGCTTTGTTCAAGGAAATGTGTTGTGGGCTGAGCATTACACTCACACCGTGTTAAGTTAACATGGGTTTATTAGAAGCTTAAATGCCATTTTTCTTTTCCTGCTCTGGTTTGTACACATCAACCACTTGGAATATTGTTTAGTGAAGGCTGAGTATTTTTCTTCATATGAGAATAATTTTATATACTACATTTGTAGACTGTCTTGCTACTTTAGTGTGTATAGTGAGAGCATGAAATATCAAGGTTATGCTGGATACTGTGTGTGCTATTCGGAATGATGTTCGCACGTTCGAGCCACAAGAGATATTCAGCTGTGGCATCTCTTATACTTGTGCGTTTAGTAGTGAAGTGTGCAGGCATGATTACACACAGTTTGAGAACATTAATATCTTGACAGTTTGCGTAGAACTCAATGTGATCCACTACTGCTGAGTAACAGAAGTATGGGTCTGCTTATGTAGTCATATGAGATCTTCTGTAGTTATAAACTAACCTGCTAAGTAGGGAGGATGAAATTTAGGAATATTTTAAATCTGTTTTCCTTTTGCATTATAGGATGCTTTATCCTTTTGTATTATATGGAATAGTAACAATGCTGACAACTTTGTTTCTGATAATATGTTTGCTTGTATTATGTAAGATACCAGGCATGAGATTACGGTGTTAGAAATAAACATTTCAAAGTTGCAGGTGTGTTTATTAAGTGCTTGTTTTGGACTTGTGTAAGAATGTAACGAAAGAGTGCTCTTGTTATTTACCTTACCTGAGGTAACCTAAGTCCCATGTTGTGGGTTGACTAATAATTGGTGTTTTTGCTATAGGAGGAAGAACTAATGAGTCACTAATTGCTAGTCTGTTAGGGGGTTTGGGTACTAGGGTGGGGTTTAGAACACCGGAATTCACTGAGGTCGTAAGTCTTTATGCACAGTTGTGTGTAGGAGCAGAATCACTGCAACAGTAGTTACAACAAAAAGGCTCGATAAAGGGACTTGAGTTTGAATCAAAATATGAAATTGAAGAATAATTGATATATGCAGCCAAGAAAGGGAGCAAGTGTGCAAATTTCATAGTGCCTTCGGCATGGGTAGTTGTTATAATAAAAAGCGTTGGTAAAGGGCCTGTACTTTGAATTTGAATTAAAGAAGAATGATTGATAACCCCAGCCAAGAAAGGGAGCAAGTAGGTGTGTGTATGTGTGGATGATGTGTTGATTGAGCAGAAGATGAAGAAGGTGAAAAATAAGAAAGGCTGCAGACATGCAAACTTTTTACTTCTTAGTAAGGGAAGTGCCTGTTTAGTTTTCCTGTGCATGTATATATATATATATATATATATATAAATTGACTGAAAAAACCATAACTTTCACATCCTTTATAGTTAGGAATTAGCATTTAAAAAAACCTTTGAAATTCACTGAAAATACCATAGGTTTCACACACGTTATAGTTAGGAATTAGCATTTAAAAAACCTTAGAAATTCACTGAAAAAATCATAGGTTTCACACACGTTATAGTTAGGATTTAGCATTTAAAAAACCTTAGAAATTCACTCATGACATCACTGATGAAATCTCAAATGACATCCCTGATGACATCACTGATGACATCATCCTTGTGGCAGGCCTCCTCTCACCGTAATATAACCTTTGATACACACGGTCAAAAATAGAAAGTAACATTTTCAAAAAAATGGAGATACCAATTCCAGTTAGAACAACCTATTCAGGAATTCCAAAATCTACATACATATCCAGTCATTCACTAACAGTTCTATATAGGCACTCATACATGTACTCACTCATCATATGTACTCATACACCTATACATCTTATTACACACCGACACTCATCTATAGAGTTACTCACACAGGCAAATAAACTATCAAACATCCATTTACTTGCATATACAGCTATACACCCACCACTACACTTCCTTCTACAGAATCGTACACATACTTACTCTCTTAAACAATCACTTATAGAAACACATACTTATTTATACTGGAACTCTTACAATCTGTAGCTCTCACATATACTCACTTATATACATCACTTTTATACATCAATACTCCCATATACTAGTTTAAAACATAGGGAGAAGTGTGGCTCAAGGGTTAGAGCGGCAGACCCTGATGCAGAGGTCTAGCCCGGGACCAGGGTTCAATTCCCCGCCTCGGCGGGTCTTGGGCTCAAAAATTCCACGGACCTGATAATTCTCACCTCCGTGCCTATTCCAATCATGGAGTCCCACTCTCCAACTCTGGGCAATAGCTTGCTTAATCTCCACAACGGTCCCCACAACGCTAAGGATGCCTGGCCTCCACCTTGGGGGTGCCCAGGAGTGGACACCTCACAGGGAAAGCCAGGATGGGTTCCACAGCAGTATTTGTACAAGCGCTTTGAGACCCTTGCGGGTGGCTAGTGCGCTATACAAGTATCAATTTACATAAAGATACTATTGAGACAGTGATTCACTCACTAACACACCCATACACACACTCTTCCACCCATACAGTCCTGCACACATGCTGTTTTCAAAACACATACAAACAGTGAGTCACCCATTCATGCATCTATGCGGTAAGTAATACCCACCACCAAACCATACAGACACTCATACTGATACTCTAAAAACGAACTATTAACCCATATTGACACTCATGTAGCTAGTCACCAACCCATGCAGCCACTTATACACAAAGTGAGACACTGATACAGATATTTACATATTTAAACATTACTCGCTAATACATGTATTCACTAAGATACACTTAATAAGTCAGTTATTCAATCATTTTTACAAAAAAAACATCCATTTAGACACTTTTTTACAAATTTATTCTTCCATCGACCTTTAAATATGCACATATAAGGCATATTTATTTTTCAGAAAGACACACATTCATAGGATGATGTCATCAGTGATGTCATGAGTGATGTCATGAGTGATGTCACTGAGCTGGACATTTAACTTGTACAAAATCATTGAAATTCCTCCAGTTGTACTAACTATAATTTGCGTGCCCGCAATCCACTGCTGACAATGTCACATCACTGATGACATCACTTATGTCAATAGTACTCATAAGTGCAATAGTACTTATACCTATTTTTGTACTGAATTTCTACAGTTTTTGAACTGTTTATTTATAAATATTTTATTTATTAAACAACATTATATATTTTTCTGAAAATTGTAACAAAAAAATAAATTTAAAACTCAAATATTTTTAAATATTTAGTTTTTTGCTATTTTAATATATTTATATAATTTTCTTTTTAAAAATGTTTTGGGGAGTTGCACACCCAAAGCGTACCTATCGCAGCGGGTCCGCATATTCTAGAATGTTCTTAAACAGCCATTCATTTCTTTTTTTTTTCAAAACTGCATCTTATCCACCATTTTAGAAAAATCTTACTTTTCAAACTGCCATTTCATTTACAGAGACCACTGAGTGCATCCAGACCTCCTTTCAAGATACTTAGAGTGTGGATTGTGGGACACTGCTATATTTTCTGGTGCCAAAGGTATGCAGAAAATAGAGGCATTGACAAAGACCGAGCTTTGCCAAATGTAGACATTACATGGATTGGACCGAGAGGGTTAAAGTGGCACCAATTGATGCCATTGGTTAAATCTTTTTTACATCTCAAACACCCTGATCTCATAATTGTGCACTGTGGTGGCAATGACCTAGGCACTTTGACTGGGGTAGGTCTGGAAATGCTTATTATATGCAATTTTGGAGAACTGTTGTCACTATTCCCGCAAACTGCCTTTGTCTATTCTAACATATGCCAATGGCAGAAATGGAGTTGGTCCAATCAATTTTGTCCTGCATTGGTACTTACATGTAGGTAACAAAATCTGTCAATAGACACAATGGCTATTTTTAGAGCCACCCAGGATCTAAACACATAAGCTTGATGTATCTGAACATTTTTTTTGTTGTTTTTACTTGGAGTCGTGCTCCCACCGCGATAGGAGTCACGCACCCAACGCAAGAGAAATCGTGCAGCCAACGCGCTGGAGTTGCGCACCCTACAAGTTAGAAATCGTGCACCTAACGTGTGCACACCAGGGGGCAGTGCTGAGCACTGTGCTGGATGTGCGACTCCTAATTTTACAGTAAAAAAAATAGCACCTACCACTAATTTCTATTCTCCCCGGGGACCCTATCCCCAGGGGCTCATATATAATGTTGGGGACTGTGGGGAGGGCCCCAATGCCCCCACGTCCCAGCCGGCTCCCTGCATTCTTCGGGAGCCGGCAGATGTCAGCAGTGATGTCATCAGTGATGTCACTGACCATGTCATGAATGATGTAATATGTGACATCATTACCAGTGGGTTGCGGGTGCGACAGTTACAGTTAGTACAACTAACTATAACGGAGGAATTTCAATGTTTTTGTATGAGTGAAATGTCCAGATAACTATAACACCCCTGAAACCTATGTTTTTTCCAGTGTTTTTCAAAGGTTTTTTAAATGATAATTCCTAACTATAACATGCCTGAAACCTATGTTTTTTTCTGTGAATTTCAAAGGTTTTTTAAATGACAATTCCTAATTATAATTAGGCCTGGGCAGTAAATTCCATTCCATTTGTGGAATTTGCAGAATTTGGGTAAATTGCCCAAAATTCTGCGTTCCGCGACTTCGAGAAATTTTTTGTTTGTTTGCGATCTCAAATGCAAGTTCACGAGATATTTACCCCCCGAGCACGCAAACAGGGATTGCGAACAGTAAAAAACCATCGCGAACAAGAAATTCCACGTGTTCGCTGAGATTTTTTACCGTTTTGCGGAGATTTGCGTAACACTATTATGCAAATTCCACCCACCCCTAATTATAATGTTGACCACTTCCCCATATCTTCATCAAGAAATCAAATCTGCAATGCTACTTAAAAAACAGGCAAAAGTTCTACTTACCAATAACAAATCAACATCAACATTTAACAGGTGTAAGGACGTCGACTATGTACTGTGTGAATTACATCCAACTCACACCCATATTTAAAGTGCAATATGAGATAGAGGTACTAATTAAACACTTCCAACACCCAACAAAATCACAATACCCAGCGCCACCACCCCTACAACTACCCCTCCCCCTCTACAACCTCAGAGGCAGTGCAAAACAGGACAACGGACCTTCCCAAAATAATACATCCCCTCAACAGCACACTAGCTCAATGTTCAGAGATGTGGCAACCAAGTATGTATAAGGGAAAGAACTCGCACATCAACAATAAAGTACACAACACCAAGACTATCAGTGAAATGCCATACACAATTCACTATACAAACCAAAAAACGTTTCCGCATGTAGATATACCATTGATATGTGTAGTGTGCTGCATAGTGGATGCAACCATATAATCTCAGACACTGGGGAATGCTTTGGTAATGTAGCTGTATCCCCCCTCCTTTGAAGCAGAAGCAGAGTGAGCCGGTACAACGTACGCAACTTCAGCGTTACCCTATAAATATTTAGGCTAGGCCTTGGGTGTGGTTCACTTCTGAAAAGAGACTCCACCACAGCGAAGGTCCTCACCCTGCCACGTGGCTGCCGCCATGAGCATGTGCCTCCTCGATATAGGCTGATTGCGAACTCAGCGCCACAGCACCACAGACTTATGTCTGTATCGATTACTGCCTTTGATCTACACTGCAGACAGCAGGGTTTACAACTTGAATTAAACTTTGGATCTAAATTTTTCATCGGTTTCTGTGCTGAGTACTGCCTTCAATCTACATTGCGGTCAGTAGAATTAACAAATTGATACCAGTTGCGCATCAGCACTACAGAAAACATTGAATTCAGTCTCAATTTATTTAAAACTGAGACAATTGTACTATATCCTCAGATTTTGTTAAAATTTGAACAGTAGGAAATTCAGCCTTCATTTATTTAATGCAGAGACAATTGTACTATATGTCTTCAGATTTTGTTTACATAAGTGACAAAAAGCATTCGTCCATGTCTTTGTCAACAACTGCCTTCAATCTATACTGCGGACAGCAGGGTTCACAACTTGAATTCAACTTTGGATCCAAATTTTTAGGCTGTATCTGTGCTGAGTACTGCCTTCAATCTACACTGCGGTCAGTAATATTGACAACTTGATATCAGTTGCGCATCAGCACTACAAAAAACATTGAATTCAGTCTTGATTTACTTAAAGTAGAGACAAATGAACTATGGCCACAGATTTTGTTAAAGTTTGAACTGAAGGAAATTCAGCCTTCATTTATTTAATGCAGAGACAATTTTACTATATGTCTTCAGATTTTGTTTACATAAGTGACAAAAAGCATTCATCCATGTCTGTGTCAACAACTGCCTTCAATCTATACTGCGGACAGAAGGGTTCACAACTTGAATTCAGCTTTCCATCTACACTACGGACAGCATTCAAGTTACCCTTGGTTTATGTAAGGCAGGGACAATTTTGTTAATGGATGCCACAAAAAAATTCCTGTCTGTACTAAGTACTGCCTTCAAATGTACACTGCGATCAACAGAGGCTACCACTTGATACCAGAAGCGGATTAGCACTACAGACTACATTGAATTCATTCTCGATTTATTTAAGGCAGTGACAATTCTACTGTGTCGTCAGATTTTGTTAACTGTGACAAAAAAGCATTTGTTGATGTTTCTGTGTACTACTGCCATAAATGTACTCTGCAGACAGCAGGGTTCACAACTTGAATTCAGCTTTCCATCTACACAACTGACAGTAGGGAATTCAGCCTTGATTTATGTAATGCAGAGACAATTCTACTATATTTGTTCAGATTTTTTTTACATAAGTCACAAAAATCATTTGTCGATATCTGTGCTGACAATTGCCTTCGATCTACATTGTGAGGGCTCACGATTCAGGTGGAATGGTGATTGCACATGACGCATTCCAATAGCCAAGAGACATTGTACCAGTGCGACCTGTCCGAGCAACGAATCATCGCAAGGTGCGCACACGCTGAGTTCTTCATGTACCACTAACTCACTGCAACACAAGTCATCTCCACGTAACCTTGTTAAGGCAGAATTCACTAGGCAAAAAACATTGCTCCCAGTGCGGCCGTCCCGGACCACGCTTCATCGCCATTTTTAGGCAGAATTCAATAGAGAAAAGACTGGTCCGAATGCGGCCCCTCCTTCACCACTCATTATCGCAGGGTACGTACAAGCTCAGCACCAAAGATACTACTAACTCAGTGCACAATATATCATTGCAAAGAAGAGTGACCAGTTTTATGTCAGCAATGAGGCATACTATCACTTTTAAATGGAATTCATGCAGAATTCAATCAACAAAAGACATTACTGTGCCTCCCCCTCAACCACGCATCATCACAGGGTACGTACACGTTAAGTGCCAAAGGTACTACTAACTCAGTGCACTAAAAATCATCGCCACATGGCCTTACTAATGCAGAATTCACAAGACAAAAAATATTACTATCAGTATGGCCTGCCCGGCCAACGCATCATTGCAAGCTCCACAGAACCTTGTTGTTTCAGGTGCCACTAACTCCGTGCACCACTTATCATCGCTGGCTGCACACACACTAAATTACCTATTCTGTGCCGCTCTACTCAATGCCACGTCTTCGTGAGCTCTTCCTAACCGCTGCCTCCTGCCTACACTGCGGTCATCAGAGCTCACAATTAAGCACACTCTTGATGTATTGTTTGCAGAGTACAAAATCAATCTACTTATAACATTTATCAAACCACATACAATATCCATACCTTTATTATTCTTCCTTTAAGAACTTCTTGTATATCACTCGTAGATTTAGTTGAATAATAAAATTCACGCTGCAAGTGCAAAGGTACACTTAATGATAGTCTACACTGTGGATAGCATAGGTCACAATTTGAACCTCACCTTTTTCTTCATTGGAAACCTGAATTTTGGAGACAAAAATGGCTACACCACTGGAAGAATCATCTGATTCAGTTAATTTTGTTGCTGAAGAATTGATAACCATTGATGGTACTTTTTTTTCCCCTCAAAGTACATGCAGTCCAGTATGCAACAGTCAATGCTTTGAGTGCAGCCTGTTCATAACACTCATCATCGCAGGGTGAGCAAACGCTAAACACCAGATGTACCACTAACTCAGTACACCGTAAATATTCGCCACGTGCCCTTGTTAAGGCAAAACACATTTTTACCAGTGCGTTCTGCCTGAACCACACATCATCGCACAAACCGCCCCTACCTCAGTGCACCACAACTCATGAACTCTTTCCGATAGAATCTTCTTTGTATTATTTCACATACAGTGCTCCTACCTTTGTACAGCAGAACTCATAAACCGTTTTTGATTAACTATCTGTGTAGATATCATGATTACTATTCTACCTGTTTCCAACAGCAACGCAATAAAATGGAGTCGAGCACACAAGCCCGTACCCACTTCAACTATCTATCTGTGTCTGTGTACTTATTATGTTTGTAAAATGCTGCTCCTGCGCCCTACCACATTATATTGTGCTGTAAATAGCGTATACAACCATCTTACCTCTGCCAAAACCAAAAACTTTGATTATATACCTTTCTCTCACTCATTCTACAAATACGAACGTGCAAAGTGGATCATTACAATACTGCAAAGAAACTGTATAGTCAATTCATAAATGTGTACTATTTCATTTTTTAAATCATATTTATATAGTGCGAAGTCGACATAAAACTATATCAACAATTTACATGATCACCGTATTTACAGTAAATTTTCAGGCAAGCGTTGATTACGTCATTACTCTACAATAACAAGATGTGGACACGACTCTGAGCCTCTAACAATGATTTCCAGCACCAAGTTCGACAGAATACCTGAATGACCACATACATATATATATTATCTGTCCTTCATGTGCTAAAAACTGAAACCTATACCTCTCACAAACCTGTATTAGTACAGATACAACACTCCACTGAATGTACAACAAACATTCATATTTGCAGAAATGTGTCATGTCCACCAACTTTTATGTGTGCATCTATGGATGAATATAGGGTCGGTGATACCCTGTACCTTCCATGTTAGCTATATTGTGGAACTTTACAGACATAATGACACATTTGCTTGTAAGACCCGGGTGACGGCAGCACTACAACTCGGACACCCAAATCAGTACATTTTTCATACACCTCATGACGGAACCAAGCCCATAGCTCCGGAGTCATCGTTCACAGCCTCGCACAGCACTGGCATACGTCAGTCCAGCCCACTCCGCTTACTCTTCCAGGAAAACACAACAACGGTACGTACAAGACCCAGATTTCCATTGTAGTGATTTCTTATTTCCAGGTCTAGTTGTCAGAATGGCACACACACACTCCCTCTATGCTGGTATACACCCACACCACACCCATCCAGCACATACATCAATACACACGTGACCCTACCAATAAAAAAGACGGGGAGCATGTGCTCTACGCTATTTTAGAGTTGCTCCCATCCGAAGTGCTGTGTTGGCCCGTCCTAGTGGTTCGGACACCTCATGTAGGCCCAAACAACAGAGTACAAGGGGCCACCACTACGTGCGTGGCCTCTTTGGTCACTGAGTTAGTGGTACCGCAAGGGCTGAGCGGGTGAGGAACATGCGATGATGATAGGAGCACAAGTATGTTGTTACCCATAACGATATCAAGACTCGGCACCATATGTCAGATTTCTTGGTGGCAGAGCGGGACAGCATAATGTAGAAGGTGTCCTGTCCACAAAAAGGTGAGCAACAAGGCCTAGGTGCACATCGGAGGGAGTCGATGGGGTGCAGCAGACTTGATACAAAAAAGCCATGCAGCGATTTAGGCATATGCAGTCCTATATACCGTATAATATTGCATGTATGTATTATTTTTTTCCAATAGCAGGAATGTTTTTATTGGTCAAACGTCTGGAATATAAACTATACAAATAGTTGTTTTTAAATTTGTGAGGGAAGGTGTGTGAAAGGGCGATGTTATTCAACTCCACAATAAGATAGTAAGAAATACCAATCAAAACATCTTTCTTTTACTATCTTTTATATGTAGAGCTTCAGGGTGCATTATGTCCCGGCACGTGGAGAAAAACACACTAGTGACAGAAAGGTGAGCTCCGAATATTTTTTTCAGTCACTCTCTTACTTCCTTTCTCTTTTGATAAAGAAATGACACACAATGTTAACTCCTTTTTATCTTGCAGGTTGTGTTTCACAAATTGGCGTCTTTCCACCCCAAAACACCTACAAAGCTCTAGTTTTTTGGATTCTGCGATGATGCGTGGCAATCGTAACAACGTCTGAGAAGGCTGCTTCGACACGTGGTGCACCCTCTTTGAATCACGCCAGTGGCACAAGGTGAGCAAATAAGCTTGTTTCCGAAACAACAAGCCATCCGTGAAAGGAGAGAGTGAGTAGTGTGCAGCAGCTTCACTGCATAAGAATGTACAATTACCTCCGAGCAGTGAGGATAGGTTACAACACTCTGAGGGGCAGATCTACAAGCCCCTTGTGCCACTTTTGAGTCACTTTTAACATGGAAAATGTTGCGCAAGGAGCTTGTAAATCTGCCTCTAACTTCCCTCCGAACTCTGCGAGTCAATGGGGTGCAACAGTCTAGGTACGCAATATTGAGAACTCACCGCAATGCAGTGGGAGTGCATGGGATGCACTACTTTGAAAGAAAAACAGCGCACAGATATCTCCTCACAGTGGAAGTTGATGAAATACATTATCCTGAGTGTACAAATAAATAGAGCAAAAATATATGTCTTCAGTTGTATGTACTATGCTATTACTAACTCTATATACTATCTTTCAGATCACTAAACTGGAGGGTGCACTATGAACCAGCACTTGCTTGGATACACAACGGAGGCAAAAGGTGACCTACGAGTATTTTCTTCAGTATTAACTGCTCCATCTATAACTTTCTCTCTCTCACAGTTTTAATGTAGTTTTTTTCTCTCTTTCTCTCTCTCACTCTCTCTCACATCATTTCTCTTTCTCTTTTAAAGTTATGGATGCTGCTGTCCACTCTGCTGTGTACAACCAAAGCTGAGTTCAAGTTGTGAATTCTGTTGGTCACAGTGTTTACACAAGGTAAGCAGAGCGGCCTAGATATACAATGCCTCTGATTAAATGCATTAGAAATAAAATAACTTATTTACAAGCCCCTTGCATCACTTTTGCGACACTTTTAACATGGGACAAGAAGCACAAAAGTGGAGCAAGAGGCTTGTAAATTAGCCCTAAAGAATATTGTCCTGCATAATCTCTCACCTAATTCTGTCTTATCTCTGAATAATTTTACAGACCTGTTGGTCCATTCTGTAAATCTGATACAGTAGGCACTTCCGTACAGACACCTCTTGAACGCAGGCCTATAAGAGAGGTGGAATGTATCAGGCACACTGCAGATGTGCAAATTAAAAATGATTGCCAAGTATTACCTTAACTTGTAATGTTTGACGTTATTTAGTCACATCGATCTAATTTTGAACACTTATTTTCGTCTTTGTTTTGCAGATTACCTACCCTACTTCTATTGGAGTCCATATCACATTTTGTTTAATTGTTTTTTTAAAGTTATGTTTCTAGTTATTTATTACATTGTGATCTTTAACTTACGTTTCCAGTTATTTATTGTTGTTTTAATAAAAGTTAATTAAAAACAAGTATACACGTCTTCTTTTTCTGCCAACATTTCAATATTATTTAGTGTGATAATAATATATTTAGACAACACTGAAAAATAGAAATGATATTTATAACTTGAAGTATAATACTAAGGCTAACTCTTTACCAGCTCGTTACCAGAGTCTATAGCTACGAATAACGGTTCCTATGGAAAACATTTAAACCTCCAGCACAGTAACTGTTTAGATTAGCAACATAGTGTGGTGAACTTCTAACCTCTGTGCTCACTTAAGTGTTCCATGAACTATTACTAGGGTAACAGGCAGTAGGCCGTTTGGGGGTAGGGTTGAAAAGGTACTGGCTGTACAGAAACCGTTACATTTACCCAGGATCCTCTACATGACAGAAAGCAAAGCAAAGTAAAACAGAACACTGTGTACCAGATTTACAACCCCCTTGCAACACTTTCGCGTCACTTTTCCCATCTTAAAAGTGATGCAATAGTAACGCAATGAACTTGTATATCTGCCCCAATGCACATCACAAGCAAAACAAGTGCACAACTCATTCAATTCTTTATCGATCACAATTAGACAGTGTTGCCTTACGATTCACATACTTCATGCCAATTTAAACTTAGTGGCATATTTACAAAGACAGAGTTAAAATTGTTCATGCTTTACTGGCTGCAAACTACAACAAAAACGCAAAAAATGGACTTCAAAATCCTTTGTTATCTTACCGGAAGATTCTCTCAACATTGCTGTTTCCTATGCAAGAGTGGGAGCCACCCCAGGGGTCATAAAATAAATGGTTGGGGGGGCTCCAATGTCATTGAAAAGGATTGGGCCATCGATCTTTCCTTCTTGTAAGTGGGAGGTTCAAGCAAAAGATTTTCCGCATTATGTGATGGTCTAGAACCTCCAGGGAGTTTCAGTTTATTCGCCAGGTAGGGAGGAGAGGAGGAGTGCATGGTTTTTTGAGTGATACAGGCAGTCTTGTAGATAGATCTTGCCTTGATGGGAAGCCAATGGAGGGTGGAGAAAATTGGTGTGATGTGGTTGCTTCTTTTGGCCCCATGTATGAAACGAGCTGATGAATGGAAAACAGATTTAAGGGGGGACAGGTGGGATTCGGGGGGGGTCAGTAAGTAGAGAGTTGCAGTAATCCAGTCTGGAGAGAACCAGCAATTGGACCAGGGCTTTAAGGTCATGCTCTGGGAAGAACCGACAAATCCCCCAAAGAAGGCACAGTTGGTATCGAGCAGACTTTGCAATGGAATAAATGTGGGAGAGTAGATTGAGTTTTATGTCGAGTATGACACCAGGGGATTTTGCACTGTCGACAATGATAGGTTTATTGTTAAGTAGATTCATCTGATCCATCCATGATTGAACCGGGGAGGGAGAAAGTGAGCAGGAGAGAAGGAGGAATTCAGTGTTAGAGGAATTCAGAATCAGTTGATGAGTTAACATCCAGTTCTGAACAGAGTCGAGAGTAGAGCTTAGGATGGAGAGATCGTGAGTGGAGGCCACCTTGAGGTAGATTTGAGTGTTGTCCGCATAGAGATGATAGTGGATCCCAGACTTACTTAGGAGATTTCCCAATGGTTCTAAATAGAGTTTGAACAATGTGGGTGCAGGTATAGAGCCTTGAGGAACAACTGGACCAACCGCCAAAGGAGATGAAAGACTATTCGCTATTTTGATCATTTGGGATCTATCAGAGAGGAAGAAACCAAACCATTTATGCACAGTGCCCAACCAAGCCCATTCTCTGTTGAAGAGTGTTAAGGAGAGTGTTGTGATTGACAGTGTCAAAGGCTGCAGAAAGGTCAAGGAGGATAAGAAAATACTCCCCAGAATCGAGTATCCGCAGCCCGTCATCAATCACTTGCAGCAGGGCTGTATCAGTGCAGCAGTTTTGAATGAAGTCGGACTGGAAATTGTCAAGAAGATCATTGTCCTTGATATTATGAGAGAGTTGTTTTGCTACACATCTTTCTGTGATTTTCGCAAGAAAAGGTAGGTTAGTGATGGAGCGGAAGTTGTTGAGGTCGTTGGCATCAGCAGTGGGTTTTTTTAAGCAGAGGGGTGACCTGCCCGCTTTTAAAGGAAACAGGAAGGGAGTCTTGACAGAGGGAGAGGTTAACCAGAGTGGTCCAATAGGACAGAGAATGGGTATAGAAGTCAATGCCAATGGCACTAGGGTTGGGGTCATGAGAATGGTAGGATGGCTGACCTGATCCACAAGTGATTTCACTTTTTCGTCAAAGAATATAGCGAATTCCGTGCTTTCTTTGTAGAATCCTCCAAGTTGGAGATTGGTGGAGAGCGTTTGGATTCTTGATGTGATCAAATAGTTTTTTGGGTCCATTTTTGGCTGAGCCAAGGAGGGTTCTGAAGTGCAACGCTTTTCCAATGAAGATATGCTTGTGGTACTCGGATCTTGCTGAACGAAGCGTGGCCAAATTATCGGTGGAGGGCGCTTGTCTCCATTGTTTCTCCAGGAGTCTTAAGTACTTCCTTTCTTCATAGAGGGATTTGTTAAACCAAGGCGCTGTGGGAGTGGGCCTTTTCTTTTTGCTTTGGAGAAGAGCAACATTATTGATTTCAACTGCAAGGACTGTGAGGCATTGGAAAGTGAGTTTGTTAACATCTAGGTTTGGGTCTAGCCTTGAAAGTGATAGAAAATCTGATTCACAGAGGGTACCGAGGTTAATTTTTTTTGTGTCACGGAACCAGGAGGTAGCCCTCTTAGGTTGGCCGAGAGTTGTAGAGTGTGACAGGTGAAGAGAGAATGGGACGAGGAGGTAGTCAGACCAGTCTACATGAATAGGGGTAGTGATAGTAAGCATGCCTGTTTTCGAAACAACAAGGTCCACGATTGAGCCCTTCGAGTGTGTTTTTTCTGTGTAGTGCTGGATAAGATCGTTTGCAGGGAGTAAGGTGGCCAGCAAATTCGCAGAAGAGTTGAGACGAGCTCCAGTGGGGATTGAAGTCACCCACGAAGATCCGATTGTCACTTTGCGAGTATTGGTCGCTAATGAAGTCAATGAGTTCCTCCATAAATGAGGGGCCACTACTAGGCGGGTGGTAAATCGCATGGAATCTGAGGGGTGAGCAGTGGTGCAGTAGAAGTTCAAGGGATAGGCATTCAAATGTGTGGAAGGAGCAGTTAGGAAAAGCCTTAAGTTGAAGGGAGTTTCTAAAGATGACTGCAACACCTCCCCCAACGTTGTCAATTCTGTAATTTCTATATATAGAATAGCCTATGGGTACTAGGAGATGAAACATAGAGTGAGAGGTATAGTTGAACCAGGTCTCTGTGAGGAAGAGCATGTCAATATTGTGAAGTATGATGGTGTCAGAGATTTCAAGTTTGTGTTTTATCGCAGCTCTGCAGTTGTGGAGCAGACAGCGCAATTCTGTCGAGACTGTTTTGGTGACTGGGGCATTTGGGCTATGAGGGGTGATAGGGATGTTGTACTTATACAAGGGTGCTCGGAAGGGTTTAGGGAGATGATTGGTTCTGACAGAGGAGATGGTCGGAATAGTGTAGTTAGCAGGGTTACTTGGAGATGAAAGTGGAAGAAGGGTGGCGTTCGAGGGCTTATGTGAGTTTGCGATGTTTGCAGACAACAGGTTATGCTTGGTTATTATGGGGTGTGGGGGCGAGGTGCATCTCGTGGGAAGGTGAGCGTTTTCCAAAGGAATTGAGATGAATGGAAAAGTGGAAATCTTGGAGCTTAAAAGTGAAATGGTAGCTTCAAGTTGGGAAATGGAGGTGATAAGAGAGCCTAGCTTATTTTTCAGAGTAGGGCAGTGCACGGCATGTTGGGTCGGTAAATTCGCGATCCGCGAACGCTCGCGAATTTACCGAAAATCCGCAAATTTGCACGCAGCGGATTTTTTTTTCTTGGTGATACAATTTTGCGGCGTGCGGCGTAAGTTCGCAATTGCGAACATGTAGGTGCGGCGGGCAGCAACAATCTCGCACTCGCGAAATTACAAAATTAGCAATTCTGCACAAGAAATCCATTAGCAAGCAGCATAGACCTTCTGAAAATGATGATTTTTATCAGAATAACTCCTCAGGTTGACATTTGCCTCCCCTTTTTTGGATTTGTGCCTTTTGACTTTCTTTGGGTCACTTTTGGATTAGAAATCAACTTTCACATGTAAGTTTGTTTGGGGCATTACATTTGCTGTTCTGCAGAAAAACGAGTTTTGCTAAACTGAAAGCACTCAGCAGGTGCAAAAGTTCAAATTCATCATTAGTAACCATTCCCTGTAGTGCTTCGTGACTGGGGCCCCTCCAGAGTTCAGTTGCTAGTTGCAACAATTGTATGACCCTGCCCTGACCCTCACAGCCGGATCATAGAATAGCTACAAGTAGGCCACAAAGGTCCTGGAAAAAAAAATTGCATTGCAACAGAAAGCAAATTACAGATAAGGAAGCAGGTGCTAGACTGGAATTTTAAAACAGTGACACATTAATAAATCAACCCCAAATAAATTCATGTCAGTTGAAGCAGGGCAGGTGTGCTTGCTTTTTCCCCCATAATCTACAGTGATGATGATGATGAACCAGAGGGTGGCACTGATGTACCAGAGGGTGGCATGGGTGAAACAGAGGGTGGCAGTGTTGAAACAGAGGGTGCTGTGAACCTGTGATGATGAACCAGACGTAGAAACAACATAGTTGCGACCGTTGCGTGCCGACAAGTAAGTTCGCAATTGCGAACTGGTACAAAATCCTCGCGAACTGGCAGAAACCCTTCCGAACACTATAAAAACAAAAAAATCTGCAAATTCGCGAGAATTCGCGGATTTTGCAGATTGCGAGTTCGCAAATACGCAAATTTGCAAATGCCAGATTCGCAAAATTCGACCATGCTTAAATGTATGCCCATAATCTCAGCAGTCTAATATTAGATCCTAGCCCCCTGGCCCATCACTAACATTAGGGGCATGAAGCACAGGGTGGAACATAATCTCACTAGCATAAACCATAATATGCAAGATAGTCACATAATCATAAAAAAACACATTTAGAGGAGCGCTCAGGATATGCGGATCCACCACAGCCATAGATATGTAAATCTATTTAACTGTAATTTTCTCAGTAACTACTGAACAGATTGACAGCATTTAGGCAAAAGGCACGAGTCTGAACTGAGGACTACCTCTTTGCCCAATTTGGCGTAATTCCGCTCAGCAGTTTGCGCTGTGGCTGTGGCTAAAGATCCTGTGGAAAATTGCACGTGGAATACGCGTTATGGGACCCCCCTTTTTTCTCGGCCCCCACTTGACCAATCGCCGTGAAACTTTCAGGATAGGAGCGGACCGGAGCTGTCCGTAAGTTTTGGCCATAGGTTTCAGGGGTGTTATAGTTAGCTGGACATTTCATTCATGCAAAACCATTGAAATACCTCTGTTATAGTTACTTGTACTAACTGTAACTCTTGCGCCCGTAATCCACTGGCGATGATGTCACATATTACATCATTTATGACATGGTCAGTGAAATCACTGATGACATCTCAAATGACATCACTTATAACATAATCCAGTGAATGTGGTTTGGTTTGGCATGTAATATGCATTATATATATATATATATACACACCAATCTGCATTGAAGAATCAGTGGATATATACATATTTGGATAGAGTATTTAGTAGCAGTGTAATTGATTGCTTACTTGAGTAATTTATAGTGTCTCACTAAATATATTGGATAGTGACTAAACTGTATGAATATCTGTATTACTTGGTCAGTTGTTGTGTATAAACTGATGCACCTGTTGCTTACTAGCTACGTGAAAGTCTATATTAGTTATTGTTTAGTTAACTGACTACTTGTATGGGAAAGTGAATGTGTGTGTGGTTCGGTGGGGGATCTGTGACTGTCCAAAGATATGAGAATAGTAAATTCAGTAGGTATATGACGTTAAGACTACATGTTATAATAGTTGTTTGGGTGAGTGAATATTTTTGTGGGTGTGGTGCTGAGCAAATATACTTCTCAATGGTACATGTCCAACAAAGTAGAAAAAATAAAAAGCGGTGTATGTGACAGTTGTTATAAATAAATAAGTATACATACAACTCATTGATTGTATGAGTGACTATATAGATAACTGTATACTTGTAATAGTAATTTCATAACACACTAAGTATGAGTTACTATCTATATGAATAAATACAATTCTATTTGTATAAGTGTGTAGCTGAGTAAATGTAAATATGATACATTGTTTGCAAAAGTGAGTAGGATGACTGCATAAGTGAATAGGATGTGTGCTGGTGTGTAATTTCAATATAGGTATATAAGTATATTTGATAGTATTCTATTGATCATTGACAACATGTATGAGTAAATCTATAGTTAATTGATTAGATGTGTGTGTAGATCTAGGAATCACTGAGTGGGTTTTAGATACTTGTGTTGCTGTGTCAATGGATTCAAATATGGTACTCTTTTTGGTACAGTGAGTGATAAAAGGTTAAAGTACTGTATGATGAAGTGTAGCTGATTGTCAGGTGGATGATGTCATCAGTAATGTCATCAGCGATGTCATTTGAGATGTTATCATTGATGTCACTGACCATGTCATGAATCATGTAGTATGTGACATAATCACCAGTGGATTGCGGCTGCGAGAGTTACAGTTAGTACAACTAACTATAACAGAAGAATTTCAATGGTTTTGTAAGAGTGAAATGTCCAGCTAACTATAACACCCCTGAAACCTTTGGTTTTTTCAATAAATTTCTAAGGTTTTTTAAAGGATAATTCCTAACTATAACCTGCCTGAAACCTATGGTTTTTTCAGTGAATTTCAAAGGTTTTCAAATGATAATTCCTAATTATAATGTTCACCACTTCCCCATATTTTCAACAAGAAGCCAAATCTGCAATGCTACCTTTCAAAACAGGCAATAGTTCCACTTACCACTAACAAATTAACATCAACATTTAACTAGTGTAAGGACGTCGACTATGTACTGCGTGAATTACATCCTACTCACACTCATATTTAAAGAGGAATATGTAAAAGAGGTACTAATTATACACTTCCAACATCCAACAAAATCACAATACCCAGCGCCACCATCAGTACAACCCCCCCACCTGAACCCATCTCCTGTACTACGTCGGAGGCAGCGCAAAACAGGACAACAGACCTTCCCAAAATAATTTATCCCCTGAACAGCACACTAGCTCAATGTTCAGAGATGTGGCAACCAACTATGTATAAGAGAAGGAACTCACATTTCAACAATAATGTACACAATGCTAACACTACTGGTGATATGCTATACACAACTCACTACACAAACCAAAAACTTCTCAGTGTGTAGATATACTATTGATACGTGAAGTGTACTGCATAGTGGACATAACCATATTATCTCAGACACTGGGGAATATTTTGGTCAAGTAGCTGTGTTGTCTCCCCCTCCTTGAAGGAGAAGCAGAGTAGGCTTCTCCAAAGTACGCAACGTGAGCGTAAGGCTAGCCTACGCCTTGGGCATGGTTCACTTCTGCAAAGAAAAGAGACTCCGCCACAGTGAAGGTCCTCACCCTTCCAGGTGGCTGCTGCCATGACCACCTGCCAACTCGATACAGGCCCATTGCGAACTCAGCACCACAGCACCGCAGACTTATGTCTGTATAGACTACTAACTTTGATCTACATTGTGGACAGCAGGGTTCACAACTTGAATTCAGCTTTGGATCTACACTACACACAGCATTGAAGTTATCCTTGATTTATGTAAGGCAGAGACAATTCTACTCTATGTCCTCAGACTTTGTTAAAATAAGTGATAAAAATTCTTTGTCAATATCTGTGCTGGCCACTATCTACAGTGCGGTCAGTAGAGTTTACAACTTGATACCAGTGGTGCATCAGCACTACAGAAAACATTAAATTCAGTCTTAATCTATTTAAAGCAGAGACAATTGTACTATGTCCTCAGATTTTGTAAAAAGTATGTCACAAAAAAGCATTCCTTGATGTCTGTGTCAACTACTGTCTTCGATCTACACTGCGGACAGCAGGGTTCACAACTTGAATTCAGCTTTGCATCTACACTACGGACAGCATTGAATTAGGCCTTTCTTTATTTAATGCAGAGACAATTGTACTATATGTCTTCAGATTTTGTTAAAGGATGTGACAAAAAGCATTCCTCAATGTCTGTGTCAACTACTGCCTTCGATCTACACTGTGGATATCAGGGTTCACAACTTGAATTCACCTTTCCATCTACACTACGGACAGCATTCAAGTTAGCCTTGACTTATGTAAGGCAGAGACAATTTTGTGAAAGGATGCCACAAAAAACATTCCTCAATAGCTATACTGACTACTGCCTTCAAATGTACACTGCGATCAACAGAGCTTACTACTTGATACCAGAGGCACATCAGCACTACAGACAACATTTAATTCAGTCTCGATTTATTTAAGGCAGAGACAATTGTATTGTGTCCTCAGATTTTTTTAAAGTATGTGACAAAAAAGCATTCCTCGATGTGTGTCAACTACTGCCTTCTATCTACACTACGGACCGCAGGATTCACAACTTGAATTCAGCTTTGGATCTACAGTACGGACAGCATTGAATTTAGCCTCGCATTTTTTAAGGCAGAGACAATTGTACTGTATGTATTTAAATTTTGAAAAAATAAGTGACAAAATCATTCGTCGATATCTGTGTTGACTACTGCTTTCCATCTACAGTGCGGACAGCAGGGTTCACAACTTATATTCAGCTTTGCATGTACACTATGGACAGTAGGGTATTCAACCTTGAATTATTTAATGCAGAGACAATTGTACTGTATGTGTTCTGATTTTGTTAAAATAAGTGACAAAAATAATTTGTTGATATCTCTGCTGACTACTGCATTCGATCTACAGTGTGGACAGCAGGGTTCACATCTTCAATTCAGCTTTGAATCTATACTATAGCTGTATTGACTCAGATGTCTTATTTAAAGAAAAACATATCGTAGTTTTTGGAGATCTACTGCAACTTAGTCCTGTAAAAGGACAAAAAGTATTTATAAGAAAACGTTATTAACATTGTTGCTTCTGGTGCCACTAACTCTGTGTACCACTTATCATTGCTGGTTGTACACCCGCTAAAATACCAATACTGTACAGCTCTACTCAACGCCACGTGGCCGTGGGCTCTTGCTAACCGCTTCCTCATGCCTACATTGCGGTCATCAGAACTCACAATTAAATAGACTATTGATTCATTATTTGCACAGTACAATACCAAACTAAGTAGTAACACCTATCAAACCTATACAATATCCCCTTAGTATGCTTCCTTCAAAAACTTCTCTGTATCAGTTATAGATTTAGTTGAACAATAAAATTCACGCTGCAAGTGCAAAGGCATACTTAATGGCAATCTACACTGCTGACAGCACAGATCACAATTTGAACCTCACTACAGCTACACCACTGGAAGAATCATCTGATTCTGATCATTTTGTTGCTGAAGAATTGATAACTATCAATGGTATTTATTTTCCCCCTCAAAGTATATGCAAAGTATATGCGGTCCAGTATGCAACAGTCAATGCTTTTGAGTGCAGCCCGTTCAGAACACGCATCATCGCAGGGTGAGCACATGCTAAACACCAGACGTACCACTAACTCAGCACACCATAAATAATCACCACAGGGCTTTAATAAGGCAAAATTCAGTAGTCAAAAAAAATTACCCCCAGTGCGACTTGCCCGGACCACGCATCATCGCAGGTTAGGTGAACGCTCAGTGCCAAAGGTACCACTAACTCAGTGCACTATAATTAATCGGCACGTGGCCGTATTCAGGCAGAATTCAACTGACTCTTCATTCATTATTTGCAGAGTGCAGTACCAAACAAAGTGTAGTGTAGTTTGCCAGCTAGCTCAGAGGTCACAAGAAACTTTCTTATATGAACAGGGCGGAGTGAGCTTCCCTGATTAGACAAGAAGGGATTAGCTTCTGACAACCGCATAAACATGCCAACTTTGCTCCCCCAGAATAAGGAGTATATATCCAGAGTCGTGTGAAAACAATAGATAGCTATTTAACTCAGTCAATCGTGCATACTTAGTGCAGAGAAATAGAGAGACGGGCGTTTTCAATAAAAGGTGTTATTTATTAAGCAGTCTTCTTTCTCATGCAAGAGAAGGTAATTGCTACAATTGCAATACTTGTCATAAAGTAAAGTGCGTACAGTAAAAGGAGTATTATAAAATAATACTGTAAAAGCATTGATATGGTTTCTGAGCCATATGATACTTAAAAGGTATAAAATACTTACAATTACATACAATGATAAAAGTTGACTAAACGTACTCAACTGATGTTTCTAAATACGCCTACCCCAGTATACCTAACCTAAGGCTTGTACGTGGGAAGGAGTAAAGGAGTTTTTAAGTTAAGTTAGTTTTGCCAAGAATCTGACTCAAGAATTCTCTAAGGATCTAATCAGCTCCGTACCTTGGTTTTAGAATGAAGGAGGTCTTCTATCTCGCTCTCAGGACTCGATCTCCCAGTTACCCGCAAGGGTGACTGGAAACACTGGAGCTGGATTTTCTCTGCAGGAGAAAAAGACAGCGTCTTTCTCAGTGCGTCAAATGGGAGGGACGGCTTCCTTCGGCACTCGCATCAGCTGGGCTTCGGATAAGTAGATAGCCGCTCTGCTCCAAACCACTGTGTGTTGCTTAAGGCAAACGCTGGTATATTTATACCTGGAAGATGCAGTTTTTGACGTAAGGTTGGATATAAGACTTCAATAAAAGATGTCACTAAGAACTGGCCGTTCTTTCGGACTCGCAGGAGTTCTAGGACAAATCAAACAAAAGCATGGGGAATTCCCAGGTTGCTGGAGGTTTGGTTTGTTGAAAGAACTTGTTGTACTTTCTAGGAGTCTAAGGAAGTAGCCTTGCCGTATTTGGATTGCATTGGCTAATACTAAATATGGATATGATTCTTATGCCTTTATAAGGGTATGACTTTTATAACCACATAAGGGCATAAATCGGGAATATTTAATTAGGGTCCTAGATACGTTCACAACACCCACTCCAGGTATAATGTCCATCATTACTAAATACTAAGCAATATATAAACATATAGGCATGCATGTGTTTTCCAGCCCACCCCAAAATACATCAAATGCATTTGAAATGGTATAGATATACAAAAATGAGTATTATACTGTACGCTTTCAAGCAGTGGTATCACTCAGATAATGCAAATATAAATATCAGCTGAATGAATTACGAAAATTACATTTATGAAATGGCTCTTAATACAGAAGAGAAGGTCGAGACCATTTCATCACATATTTATACAAGATTGTACATGTAATAAAGGCTGATTCAAAATATTGTCTCTAGAGTCTTTAGGAATAGAAGCTCTGTTCTCTAAGAATAATTCTACTTTAACCAGAGTGCCTGGTGCCAAAAAAATTTAAATATTTTGGAAGTTGGGAAAAATAATTTTGCTTTCAAGGGAAAAAATAGTTCCAAGTGTTTTCAGCAGTTTTGTTTGTAAAAACGGAAGACCGAATTCAGAGTTCAGGGAACGATGTGTGCTCGCTATTTCAAATATTATTCTCATTGTTAGGAGAGAACATTACCTCAGCTAGACCAGCAAAGAATTTGTCTACAACAGTAGGTGAAAGATGGGCCAACGCTGAAAAATCTGAAAAAGTGCATATATGCGATGCATTGCCATCATCGGTGTTTAGATCAGCAATGTTCACAGAAGGTTGTACCTGTGTGCTGCCGCTTTCATCTCGTACTTCACCGCCACCTAATCGTAATGGTGAAGTCTCAACGAATGCCGTCATCAAAATCGGTATCCGCTTGGGACAACACGTTGCATGAGTCGTTACCGTACAAAGCAAAGCGTCGATATCCATTGGTACTGCTGATGGTAGTGTAAGACAGACGTCCAACAAGCATTCTTTTCTGCATAGCAGACATCGAAGCACAGGTAAGATGCAATTTTGCCAGATTGGTCTGAATGAAAGAAACCAGGTAGTATTCAGATCTCTTAGCCGGGCCAATCCGAGGACCTTAGTGATACAGTCTCGGTATCGTATTGCTAGGATCGTTTCTTCCATCGTAGCCTGAGTTTTGTCTGTGACTTGGCTTGCCATATCGGAGCAGAAGGAACAAAAGTAAAATTCCTGCGATGAGTCCCAAAATAGGAGGCAGGCCACCAAAAAGAGAATGCACAAAATTCGGAAAGATGCCCAGAACTGTGCTAACAGTGCTAACAGTCCTGATAAAAATACATGTGCGATGTCACTGGTATCTGACATGTTTAAAATTTGGCTTAACATTTCTACAAAATGCACGGGGCAATTTGTCGATAATAGGGTATGTATCTCTGCCGCTGTCCTTGCAGCTTGCAGGTCATACGTCTCTTTGGACGAGGTAATGGCACAGTTGTCTGTAAAAGAATAGACTTCATTCTGCTTAAAGTATCAATTCAAATAGAAGAGATATTCACAGAAGGCCAAAATGCCGCCTCCATGTCTGGATTGCTGTTTGGATACAATACTTGCATACAACAAATGACCCTGGAAGTAACGCTCACGAGTATGGTTATCCTGGCATCATGCCACAACAGCTGTGGTCACTTAATATAACATAGCTACCGTTGGAAAGTTGTCTGAAAAAGGGCTCTATCTCTGTAGCTGGGGTGCCGTGCAGATGACATGAAAGGTTACTTGATGAACCTTCGCAGGCTCCTTGCAAGTTTATACCTTGACATAGAAGTGTACCGCTCAGTGATGTTTTACAATTATTACCACTAAGAAATACATCTTTCTTGCCCCCACTCCAACATCTATGTGTATAAGGTAAATTCCAGGTTGATTTGATGTATCCTTTACCCAACCTTTCATACAGGCCCGCTGGTATATACTTTTGGAAGTATTGAAACTGAAAACTTGTTCTCTGGATTGTAATGGTGCCATGTATTATCCATTCAATGACAGGTCTTTCTGACATTGTCAATGGTAATCTCTCAAGTTTTTCACTGCTCAGCACCGTATAGTCTGCTCCATTTTGTGCCAATGAGATTTGTCTATCAGTAAGGTTAAAGATAGAAAATAATTACGTTATGTTGATTAGACGCCATGGCACGTGACCTGAACGCAGGTTTTGTAACGTCCAGCCTAGCTGTACAATAGAGCGCAATTGGGACTGACCATGTTGTAACATTATCATATCCTGTTCTATTATATCAATAGCAGATGATACAGGCTGTCCAGTGAATAGATTCTGGAGGACAGAGTCGTTAACCCATTGTCCACTACAGAAAGTGTTTTTTCCAAATTAATACGATCAATTTCTCGTATTTTTTCTGCAGTTTCAATTTGATTTAATTTCCAAGCTTCATTGTAAGCTGCATATATACCTGCGTATATGAAACGTTTTTGACGCTGTTTGCGAGGTCCCAGTATGAAATCTCGCAAGTCAGCACCTTCTTTAATTAAAGTTAAGTGTTGCTTAATTTCAGGAAGTGTGGATCTCTGTGGCCAGTCGAGGCATAGTTTTCCTACACTGTATGTTGTAACTATCCCTGGATGTTGTCTCTGGGAATATCTTGGGTCTGGCCTGTTCTGTTTAAACCCCTGTACTTTGTTCAGGAATCTATCTTGACAGTTATTAGTGTCTGTGGGCCAGATCAACCATTTGTTCCAATCAGGAAGTGTTCTGTTTTGTTTTAAAATATAGGCCACGTCTAACCCTTCATCTATAGTGGTGTTTCTATCAGGCATAGGCTTTGGTATAGACGGGTTGTTTAATTCTTTTATCTTGGCTAAACCAAGACAGTTTGTTTGCTGAATTGTGTCATTCGGGAACATTATTTTTTCTGGGATCATGCAGGCTCTGAACAATGCTTCTAAACCTTGTACCTGCCATTCTTTTGTACCCCAGATGGTTTTTGTCCCAATGTTGTTTTTCCAAAATTCAAAACCAAATGTAGACATTTTTTCATAACATTTAGTATTTGTCAACATGTTTTTCACTCCTGTCTTATTTAACATTTTGAAACAGAATGTTTCAGGATCAGTGACATTAAACCCTGAGAAGTATGGGAATTTCTCATAAAATGTTTTTGAACTGCCTTTTGGTGGGGTTGGACAATGTTCTAAGCATGGGCGAATTTTGCGGATCTCGCGTTCGCGAATTTTGCGGATTTGCGAACTCGCAATCCGCAAAATCCGCGAATTCCCGCGAATTTGCGGATTTTTTTTTTTTGTGTTCGCCCGTGTTTCTGCCAGTTCGCGAGGGTTTTTACAATTTCGCAATTTGCGAACTTACCTGTCGGGTCGCAAGTTTTGCGAACTTGTTGTTTCTACGTGTCCAGCCTGTTTGGGACACTCTTCTTCATCACTGCCACTCTCTGTCACCACTGCCACTCTCTGACTACTCATGCCACCCTCTGGCCCACCCATGCCACCCTCTGTTTCATCACCACACCCTCTGGTTGTCCAGTGTACATTATTTTCGGCAAAGCAAAGCACACCTTCCCTGCCTCAAGTGACCTGAATTAATTTGGGGCTGATTAATGTGTCACAGAATATTTTTTTAGCTGGCACCTGCTTCCTTAGTGCGCCCTGATTAGTGATCTTTTGCACTTGCTAAGTGCTTTCATTGTTGCAAAATTAGTTACACCTGCCCTGCCCCAACTGACAATAATGAATTAGGGGCTGATTAATGGATTTTAACTTCCAGCCTGGCTCCTGCTTGTCTCCCTTCCCTGTAATTCAGGACCTTTGTGGCATATGTGTAACTATTCTGAGGTTCAGAGCAGGGTCACATAATAGTTGCAACTGGCAACTGAACTCTGGAGGGGCCCCTCAGGAAGCACTACAGGAAATGGCTACTAATGATGAGCCTGAACTTTTGAACCTGGCAAGTAGTTTCAGTTTTGCTAAGATCGTATTTCTGCAATTTAGCACTTATTCGCGGGGCGCGAAGGTGTACTGGGAAGCCGCGAACTCACGCGAACAGTGCGAGCAGTGCGAGCAAAATCCGCTGCTCGCGGATTTGCGGATTTTGCGGGAGATTCGCGAATCTCGCGGATTGCGGATTTCCCGAAAATCCGCAAAATCCGCGAGCGAAACGGATTTTCCGCCCATACCTACAATGTTCCCATTGATTATAACTGAACACATTTCTAGGATTTGCTGATTTATACAGATAATGATGCCCAAAGTGATTGTAACAATACATTACCTCATAATTCGACGAACCCTGTAAAAAATCATGTTCTGTAAATTTTGCTGACATTTCTAAATCTGACATCATATTATTGATATTTTCAAAGTCTCAATCATCAGAGAAAATACTAGGTGATACAAAGTCACTTAAGGAGATCTTAAATTGGTGTGGATATTTCAAGAGCTCAACCGAGCTATAGATTTCATAATCAGTTTTGTCCCATGCTATACCACCAGGTATAGGCTTTGCTGTGATGTTAACTGATGACAGTTCTCTTTTTTCGATGTGTGAGGATCTGTGTGGTTTCAGGACCAAGCTGATGTTATAACTTGCTGTGTCCATTGTACTATATTTTCCATCAATAAATCTACCCAAACATAAAACCAGGATGGAGAAAAAAGTACACCTAACACAATCCATAATTTAATCCATATTAAAGTTAGATATGTTTCTCTGAGTTGATGAAAGAGCTCTGTGTTTTTATTTTTGAAAGTTTTTGTTGCTGGCTTGTCTCCATGTTCACTTGGATCATCGGAAAAGTCATCAAAGTTGATAAAGTAGCCAGATGCAGTTCTGTCAATTGGTGGGATTGCTTCCGGATTGCCATTTGTTAGACCTGGCATCTTTGGCGTGATTACCCCCATCTTTTTGCCTCTGCCTCCTGTATTTTTGATGCTGTGCTGGATTTCGTTTTTGCTGGTTTAGATGCTTTGGACACTCTGCCACTGCTGATCAGTGCCAGAGTGTAAGTGCTCCCTATGTAAATTGTTATTCTGATTGGATATACATGTTTGGCATATTTGTATCACCATGAAGTCCCTAGTAAAGTGCACTGGGTGTGCCAGGGCTGGTGATGACAAATGCTACTAGTGGGCCTGCAGCACTGATTGTGCCACCCACAGGAGTAGCTCTAAAATGGTGTCTCAGGCCTGCCACTGCAGCGCCTATGGGCAGTTTAGAACTGCCATGTCCTCCTGGTCAGTGTCCCCACTGACCAGGCCTAACCCTTCCCTTTTCGTGCA
Source organism: Lissotriton vulgaris (assembly GCF_964263255.1). Lineage (NCBI taxonomy): Eukaryota > Metazoa > Chordata > Amphibia > Caudata > Salamandridae > Lissotriton > Lissotriton vulgaris. The sequence continues at coordinate 307,135,069 of NC_141696.1, forward strand.
CATCAGTCACCCCTATGGAAGGCCCAAGGTACCCCCCTGGGCAGGGTGCAGTGTATGTGAAAGGTAGAGCATGTACTAGTGCAGGTACCATGCTCTGGTAGTGAATTACAGCCATTTTCGTTTTCACTATTGTAAAGCTATCTTGCTCCATAGGTTAACATGGGGGATGCTGGCTACAGTGGTTAACAGCATTTCTTCCCATAGGAACAAGATAGGACATAAGTATCTAGTATCCCTGAACTCAGAATTTAATAATACATCTTTTAGGAAAGGTGGTTTTTAAATCCTGTGTTTGAGAACAGCACTTTTAGAAAGTTGCTGTTCTCTTGTCTGACCCTTCTGTGTGCCTGGGCCTGTTTGTGTATTGACTGTCTGGTTTGTGAGTGACAGGGGGTGGGGAATTCCCCCAGAGGCTGGATGAGTCAGCGCTAGGCTGAATGAAGCAATTGCAACCTGAGTGGTGGGAGGAGTTAGCACCTGGGCTGAATAGGGCTGTGCCTGCCTGCCACAATGCTGGCTCCACCTCCTGCTGGGCGGCTGAGGACCCTGCCCCTCACTCTGAAAGGAAAGATGCAGCCAGCAAAACAAAGTACTCAGGATCCACCCAGAACTGGTTCAGACCGGGCTCAGGGCCCACATGCACAGAGAGAACAAAGACTTTAGGGGTATAAGTACAGGACCCCTGACAACAGAAAATTAGATCATCCTGGAAATCAAGAAGGAACCTCTGCCAAGGAGAAAGCTGACTCTGAAGAAGGAAGACTGTCCTGCTGTTGCTCTGCTGGACTGACCTGCTGTTGCTTTGCTGCCAAGGAGAGGGGAAGGACTTTGCTGTGAGCTGTGTCCCCTGTCTTGAAGGAATCTCCAAGGGCCTGAGAAGAGCTGGCTCCCTGTTTTTGAAGTCCCAGGAACAAAAGGACTTCACCCCCAGTTTCCCTGAACTCTGCTGAGAGAGTTCTGTCCTTCCTAGAGTGCTTGATCCAGTTGTGGGGCCTCTGGAAGTTGAACCTGAGCTGGGAAGCTTGAAACTAAGCTTGAGAGACTTTTGAAGCTGAAAAGTGTCGCATCGCTCGCTTGCGGAGCGCATCCCCGACAGTGCGAGAAGTTTCCCGCCGCTACGAAGGTCGAGATCGGCGCAGCGCCTGACGCCGCTGCCGGAGCCGTCGCATCCTTCGTTTGCGGGACGCACCAGACCGGTGCGGGAGAATCGAACATCGCTGCGAGTGTCGTCGCAGAGCCTGTCGTCGCTGGGTGAGATCGCCGCACCGCTAGCTTGCGGACCGCATCACGTCGCTGCGAGCACCGTCGCAGAACCATCGCATCGAGGAGCTGCAAGAGAGAGGATCACCGCTGGATCGCGCATTGTCGCCCCGGAGATCGTCGCAGCCCCCACGAGAACATCGCATCGTGCCTTTGCGAGAACAGACTTCCTACGGAACCTACGCACCGGAATCTACGCAAGCTGCCTTCCTCCCCATACAGACCGGATTCGTCGCAACACGCCCGCTGCTGCAGCGGGGCTGTCGCATCGCCTCCCCAGCGTCTCAGGAGTAACGCATCGCTTGTTTCCACCGCACCAGCTTCCTGCTTGCTGAACTTTGTTGCACCTAAAAGGTACTGTGAGTAAACGTGACGCAACTGTGAACTTTTCACGCATCTGTGGATTATTTTAACGCAACTTAAAGAACTTTGATTACAACCTGAAGAACTCTTTTGAAACCATATCCTTGAACTGTGTATGTTGGATTTTTGCCGTTTTGGTCTTGTGTAGTTTAGAATAAATATCTTTATTTTCCTAAACTGTTGTGGAATCAGTCTGTGGTGTTTTCACTGTGTTACTGTGAGTGTTGGTACAAATACTTAACGCATTGCCTCTGGTTAGCCTAGACTGCTCAGGCCAAGCTACCTTGAGGGCGAGCAGGTGTTATCTGAGAGGGTTATCTCCTTGTCCTGACTAGAAGCAAGGGTCCCTATTTGGACAGTGGTACCTACCTCTGCCAACTAGAGACCCCCAGTTCTAACACCATTGATCTTTGCATTTTCTTTTGTTACATTTGTATAATCCGAGGCTACATCGTTGTAGACTGGTGTTTCTTGATGAACTGTTGCAATTTGGGTTTCAAGAGTCACAAGTTCCATGGCTTTGTTGCATAGTCCTTTTTTAATCACTGCAGGTTTGTCAAATGTGATTAGTCTCTCAGTTTGAACCTCTTGGATTGTAGCAAGATTTGGTCTTCTGCTATTTCTTGGGAGTCCACTGGGCCTACTACTTATTACTGGCCACATGATTGTGGTTTCACCAGGTCGATTGATACAACTCGGTTCTCCTTTTTACCAGCAAGGGGCGGTAGTACAACTGATCTTGTTCCGCTGACAGCTAAGACAGGTACTGCTTTTCTGTAAGAAGGCCCAAATTCCTTCTTCACTGCGATCTTTTTTCTGACCAGATCCCCAATCTTTGGAAGCCAGACAGGTCTTGCTGGGACAGGTGGTTTTTCTTCTGTGGTAGTTGGCTCAGACATTTTCTTGTTTCATTTAAGTCCTGTAAAACAGTCAAACGATCTCTGATATCAAAGGCTTTTTGTTGCAACACTGAAGTCTGACAATCCAAGTCCTGGATGATCATTCTAGTACCAAATAAAAGTTTGTACGGACTGATACCTCTTAGAGAATTTCTTGGCATGTCATTAAGACTACGTTGGACACTTAGTAGATGTTTGACCCACCCGTCACCCGAACCTAATACCCTCGCTGTTATAGATTGCTTTATGTCCCGTTTTTTTCTCTCCACTACCGCATTTCCCTCTGGATGGAATGGACTAGAATACCGCAATGCAATGCCCATGCTGGCCATGGCCTCCTTGTAAGCCCGAGTGCTAAATGCAGGACCCTGGTCAGAATGTAGCATGCCAATTGCGTATGTGCCGATAAAGACTCGCAAATCTTTTATACCAGTTCTGGCGTCAGCCGAGCGCTGGGGGTCTCATCTAAATGAATCTCGTCTTAATATTTATGGGATCGCATTTGTCCGGTCGGACGTCTGCGCATAGATAGCCTGATGTTGTCTAATAGTGGTGTCTGGGCTGGTGTCTGGTCCTGTTCACAACTGCGATCTCTGTTGCAGTCCTGACAATTTATTGCAAAGTTATACATTTCTACGCTCATCCCCGGCCACCAGTATTGTGATTGTAATTCTATTAGAGATTTCAGGATCTCTTGGTGCCTCAGACCCAATCCCATGGGTGCTTCTTGTATCAAGAAGACTCTCCGGTTCGTGTTTGGAATTACTCTATCCCCCACTCCAGGGATTTGAGCAAACGGAACGGAGTTTGCATCAGCTATGTATGTATTGCAGAGTGGAAAGTTTAGAGGTAACGCTGCATAATTGCCTTCCATTGAGGCTTTTACTGCAAGCAGCGTTTCACCATCTATTTGTTTTTTTGTATGCTTTTTTGTAGCTACGGAAGCCGAGTGATCACCTGCCGCTGTGGCTCTGTCAGCCAATGAATTCCCTGCAACGTGAACACCATCACGTTGAAGACTCTGCGTAAGTATCATGTGAGTCTTTTGTAGTTCTTTATGCAAAAGAACTACTTGTTCCCATAGTTTTTTATGCTTTATTGTGGCACCTGTCTCATCTTTGTAACCGTTTTTTATCCCGGTCTTCATGGAATTATTGTAAGATCGGACGCAGTAATGCGAATCGCACACTATTAGTGTCGGGAATTCGCGATCGGCATTTTCAAGCGCCATCTTTAAAGATCTTATTTCAGCTCACTGAGCTGTACAGTTTCTGAGAGATTCAGTTTTAGTGACCATCGGTCTGAATTTACCTAAGAGCCAGCGACCTTTAACGATCGCGCACGCTGCATTGTAAATCTGTTTTTCCACAACGTAGTGTTGTGCAAATCTGTCCGTGTAGATTACACAGGTGTACTGTTCGAGAGGCAGAATTTCGATCGGCAGAGGACATTCATTTTCATATTCCAGATATTCTATTTTTTTCATTTTCGGATCAAATGCATGTGTCACGTCTTCTGTTGCAAGAGAAGTTTCCCATTTTATCCATTTTGGATCTAGAGCTTTAGCATTAAGATTGCCTGGTATTGTTACCGCCGCAAGGGCTGATACTGCTGATAAAACAGATATCCTTTTTCCTTGGGCTAGGGCTCTTTCTTTTGCTACAGCAGTTTGAACCGCAATTAGAATTTTTTCAGTAGAACTGAATTTCATTTCAGCTTGTGCGTACAAATGTGATTTGAAAGCTATCTGTACCGTTTCTCTCTCATTTGAGGTCGGGTATGTGAATCTGCATCTTCCTGGGATGACTCGGGTTACAAGGTTGCGTTCGTTTGCGCTTGTTTGCAGTTTTGTTTTAGTTAACATGTCTGTCTGTAATGATATTAAAATTTCTATGTGTTTTTGAGTCCAATTATTTGGTTTAAAATCAGGTTTTATTAGTTCATAGAGAGGTTTAACCCTCTCTGCATAATTTAGAATGTATGTTCTTCCGAAATTCAGGAAACCTAATATTGATTGTAAGTTCTTCAGCGGTTTTGGAGCTTTGAGTACTGCACACTTCTCTAAGAAGTTGTCTGCTAGGCTTTTGCCTTCACTTGATAACTCATATCCTAAAAATAGGAAAGTTAGATGGGCAATTCGTGATTTTTTAAAGTTAAATTTGTACCCTTCAGATGCGAACCCAAGTATTATGGTGTTCACTCTTTTCAAGTGAGTCTCCAGGTCATCGTCTGTAAGATAGATGTCATCGACATAGGATAATGCCTCATCATCATACATTTGTAGTAACTCTGTTACCCTGGCTGAAAATAATCCTGGGCTATTCTTGAATCCTGTGGGAGACGACAAAATTGTTTTTGGGTCCCCATGCTGGAGAAAGCGGTCAAATATCTGCTTTCAGGTGCTATGTTTTGACAGAAGAAACCATTTGAAATATCTAATGTCGTTTTGTATTTCTTGCGCACGATGTTATTCATTAGTGCTGCACTGTGTGAGTTTTGTACAGCAAAAGTTTTACAGCAGGAGTTGAAGTGTCTGTAGTCCAAAACTAGACAATATGAATCGTCTGGCTTGGAGACAGGAAACAAAGGATTGTTAATTTGTGAGGTGCATGTTTCAATCACCCCTGATATTCAAGTTGATCTAAAATTTCTTTTACTTGTTTTTTAGCTTCTTTCTTAACAGGATACTGCCTCTGTGCAGTAGGTTGATTTTTTAACTGGATTTCATGGTGAGGAGAATCCTCATCCCATCCTACATGATTTTTATATAATGCAGGGGCTTGGGCCACTGCCCATTTTTCTAGCAAGTGTGTATTTTTTATGTATTGAAATGTGATTCGAGAAGGCAGGAATAATCCTTTCTTCGCCATGTGGGCACTCCCTGACAAACTCTGGTGGCCAGTCTTTCTCTGCTAGAAGGATATCATAGCCTTTACATAGATTCTCCCAAAAGAGACCTTTTATTTTCCTAGTGTTATCTCCCTTTATACGTAATGTTATTTCATATAGTTTATGGGATACGCTCACTCGGGTGTCTGCAGTTTCCACTTGAATGTATTCATTCGTGTCCATTGTCTCCAGAAGATTCATCAGGATCTTGCGAGCTATGCTCACTACTGCTGCGCTGTCTAGCATTGTCTGGGCCCACACTCCGTTTTTCAGTTGTGTCCTCAGGATTCTCGGCATGTTTTATTTTAATACTGGCTACCTTCTTTCTGGGAAATTGTAATTTTTTACTTTGATGAGCAGGTTCCTTGTCTTTGGACTTGACGTGCTCTTCTTTATGTTCTGACCGTCCTCTTCTTTCCGATTTCTTTGTGGGAGTGGTTTGTTTATTACCCTCCCACTTCTTCTTTTGAGAATTGAGATTATTGTTAATAAAAGTTTTTCTGGATTTTCAATTAGCTGGGGTTTTACTGGTTTACCACCCAAACTATCTCTGCCTAATTCTTCATAGGATTTTTCAATTATTTTAGCAAGCTCAAAAGGTTGGTCTGCTATATCCGTCTCTTTCAATTTCTGGCGGATCGCCACACATGCTGCTTCTCCTTTTATGTTGGCTAATAATATAGCCGAGACCTGCTTAAAGTCTTTCAGTAATTTAATACCAAGAGTTAAAGCAGGTTCTGGACCGTATTCATTTTGAATCTGTCTTAGTATGTCTGGTATCACCGCCATAGACGGAACACCATGTGTTTTTGTGTAGATGGAAGCGAAGACTGTGCCCCAAGTGTCACAGTCCTCCACATGTGGTGCGATCCCCATTGGGAGACAGATAGTCAGAATTCTAGGTTTTTCGTGAGGGGTAGTATCAGGAAATACTGCCTCTATCTGAGTGATTTTTTGAGCTAACCAGAATGGAATTTATTCCCGTTTTGCGGGTGTTTTACCAAGACATGATTGTATATTCTGTGGTGTAATCTTGTTTGTGTTCCCCTGTTGAGGGTTGTTTTGTGGAATTTTAATTAGTTGTTTTAGCTGAACTAAAAGTTCTCCGTCCGACATTGTTTAAATGTCCGTATGTGGTGTGTAGCTGGCTAGAACCGGCCATGTGGCTCCTGGTCTACCTAGTGGACCGAGACTGGTAATGTGATTTTGATGTTTTAGGGCGCCATTAAACCAGAGCAGGTGCTCTTGGTATGTTAGTGGAATTTCAACTTCCTCAAAAGGAGAGTATTCCTCTGGAGATTCCGCTAATTTGTAGTAGTGAAACTCATGTGTTACAGCATGTGCTGCTGGAAAGTTTATCCAGGAATAGAATACGTCTGTCTGCCGATATTCATGTGCCTCTACCACAAATACGACTGTACCACCTCTTGATGTTACTCCATTTTCTATAAGTTTTATAGTTATGGTTTTTCTTATATTGACTGGGATGAGTATTGCATCATGGTCGTTATCTCGGACAAGTGTGTTGTCCGCTATGAGTTGAGCTGCCAAAGCAGCTCTCTCCCTTTCGTCGTCACTCTCTGTCATTTTACTGACTGAAAGTTTGTAGAGCAAGTTTTAAGGAAACAAAGATTAGGTGCACAATATTTTGGAACACTGTATCCTTCAACGTTGACTAAACCAAAAACTAATACATAGGATTCTCAACCTACTAAGTTTCGGCGGATATTAACCTTTCACCCACTCCAGACGTCTATTGGAGTTTTTTACGGGAAAAAGGGGTCTGTGTGAAAAAGCACGACTGAGTTACTCTAGTATCTTGCATTAGATTATCGCCTTACCAAACGTTGGGCGCCATGTAGTGTAGTTCCTATTTTCCCAATAGGCTCTGCGCATTGGAATAACATAAACAATAGTTTAGACGTAGGACTGAGGTCGACTAGGTCTCTATTGAATATGTTAGACTTAATTAGGTTTGCCAGCTAGCTCAGAGGTCACTAGAAACGTTCTCGAATGAACAGGGAGGAGTGAACTTCCCTGATTAGACAAGAAGGGATTAACTTCTTACAACCGCATAAACATGACAACTTTGCTCCCCCAGAATAAGGAGTATATCTCCAGAGTTGTGTGAAAACAATAGATAGCTATTTCACTCAGTCAATCGCGCATACTTAGTGTCACCAGAGTGCAGAGAAATAGAGAGACAGGCATTTTCAATAAAAGGTGCTATTTATTGAGAAGTCTTATTTCTCATGCAAGAGAAGTGAATTATTACAATTGCAATACTTGTCATAAAGTACAGTAAAAGGAGTATTATGAAATAATACTGTAAAAGCATTGATATGGTTTCTGAGCCATATGATACTTAAAAAGGTATAAAATATATACAATTACATACAATGATAAAAGTTGACTAAACGTACTCAACTGATGTTTCTAAATACGCCTACCCCAGTGTACCTATCCTAAGCCTAGTACGTGGGAAGGAGTAAAGGAGTTTTTAAGTTAAGTTAGTTTTGCCAAGAATCTGACTCAAGAATTCTCTAAGGATCTAATCAGCTCCGTACCTTGGTTTTAGAATGAAGGAGGTCTTGTATCTCGCTCTCAGGACTCGATCTCCCAGTAACACGCAAGGGTGACTGTAAACACTGGAGCTGGATTTTCTCGGCAGGAGAAAAAGAGAAAAAGACAGCGTCTTTCTCAGTGCGTCAAATGGGATGGACGGCTGAACTATTGATTCATTATTTCCACAGTACAACACCAAACTAAGTAGTAACACCTATCAAACCTATACAATATCCCCTTAGTATGCTTCCTTCAAAAACTTCTTTATATCAGTTATAGATTTAGTTGAATAATAAAATTCACGCTGCAAGTGCAAAGGCATACTTAATGGCAATCTACACTGCTGACAGCACAGATCACAATTTGAACCTCACTTTTTCTTCATTGGAAATCTGAATTTCTTTTTTGGAGACAAAAACAGCTACACCACTGGAAGAATCATCTGATTCTGATTATTTTGTTGCTGAAGAATTGATAACTATCAATGGTATTTTTTCCCCCCTCAAAGTATATGCAGTCCAGTATGCAACAGGGTGAGCACACGCTAAACACCAGACGTACCACTAACTCAGCACACCATAAATAATCACCACAGGGCTTTATTAAGGCAAAATTCAGTAGTCAAGAAACCTTACCCCCCAGCGCGACTTGCCCGGACCACGCATCATCGCAGGTTACGTGAACGCTCAGTGCCAAAGGTACTACTAACTCAGTGCACCATAACTCATCGCCACATGACTGTATTCAGGCAGAATTCAACTGACTGTTCATTCATTATTTGCAGAGTGCAGTACCAAACAAAGTATAAACACCTATCAAACACCATACAATATTCCTTTAGTATCCTTCCTTCTTAAACTTCTTTTATATCAGTTCTAGGTTTAGTTGAAAAACTAAATTCACGCTGCAAGTGCAAAGACGCACTCAATATTAGTCTACACTGTGGACACCACAGGTCACAACTTGAACTATAATGTCCCTGAAACATACACATTTCGACAATGTATTCCATACATGTTTCATCTTTTATTTCAATCGTGATTACAAATGATGCTGTCCAGTAGGCAACACGCTAAGCACCATACGTACCACAAACACAGTGCATCATAATTAATCGCCACGTGGCCTTATTAAGACAAAATTCAGTTGCCAATCAATCATTTGAAATTGGGGAGGGGCGCTACTAATCGAACAGCCAGGTCTTGAGTATCCTCCTGAAGGTCAGCAGGTCTTGGGTCTGGCGTAGGTTCAGTGGTAGGGTGTTCCATGTTTTGGCGGCAAGGTGGGAGAAGGATATCCCACCAGTGATTGTTCTTCGGATGCGCAGGACTGTGGCGAGTGAGAGGTAGGCAGAGCATAGCTGGCGGTTGGGGATGTAGAAGGAGAGCCGTCTGTTGAGGTAGGCTGGGCCGGTCTTGTGGAGTGCCTTGTGTGAGTGGGTGAGGAGCTTGAAGAATATCCTCTTGTTGAGCGGGAACCAGTGCAGGTTTCTCTGGTGGGGTTGATGTGGCCGTGGCATGGTACATCGAGGATCAGTCATGCCGAGGCATTTTGGATGCAATGTAGTCGTTTGATGAGCTTGATCAGGACTCCCGCGTAGAGGGTGTTTCCGTAGTCAAGTCTGCTGCTGACAAGGGCATGGGTGACTGTTTTTCTCGTATCCATCGGGATCCATCTGTAGATCTTGCGGAGCATGCAGAGGGTGTTGAAGCAGGAGGAGGAGACGGCGTTGACTTCCTTGGTCATTGAGAGCGTTGAGTCGAGGATGATTCCCAGGTTGCGTGCATGGTCGGTGCGTGTTGGGGCTGCCCCCAGTGCTGTCGGCCACCAGGAGTCATCCTAGGCTGAAGGGTTGGAGCTGTGGATGAGGACCTCAGTCTTGTCCGAGTTCATCTTCAGACGGCTGGTATTCATCCAGTCCGCGATGGCCTTCATTCCTTCGTGAAGGTTGGCTTCGGCGGTGATGGGGTCCTTGGTGAGGGAGAGGATCAGCTGAGTGTCGTCGGTGTAGGAAATTATGTTGAGGTCGTGCCGTTAGGCTATGTGTGTGAGCTGGGCTATGTAAATGTTGAACAGCGTTGTGCTGAGGGAGGATCCCTGGGGTACACTGCAGATGATCTCGGAAGCTTTGGAACAGAATGGGGGGAGGCGGATGCTCTGGGTTCTGCCGGAGAGGAAGGAGGTGGTCCAATGCAGAGCCTTGACTCGGAACCCTGCAGTATTGAGGCATGCCCATAGTGTGCGGTGGCAGGCAGTGTTGAAGCCGGCAGAGAGGTCCAGGAGGATGAGTTTTGTGGTCTTGCTGTTGTCCAGCAGGGTACTGATGTCATCAGTGGCGGCAATGAGGGCAGTCTCGGTGCTGTGGTTGCTGCGGAACCCTGACTGAGAAGGGTTCAGGATTCTGCTTTTTTCAAGGTATCGGGTTTGCTGTCTGTTGATGGTTTTCTCGATGACCTTGAGATGGGCCAGAATTCCTTGAGGACTCTTGGGTCTGCCTTTGGTTTTTTGAGTAGGGCGTTGATCTTGGCGTGTTTCCAGATATCTGGGAAGGTCGCGGTCTCAAGGGATAGATTGATGACGTTGCGCAGGTGGGGTGCGATGGAGCTGCTTGCTCTGTTGAAGACGTGGTGCGGGAATGGGTCTGACGGAGAGCCGGAGTGGATTGTGCGCATGATCTTGATGGTGTCATCGATGCTCATGCTGGCCCAGGCTAGCAGGAGGTCATGGTCGATGGTGCGAGGAGGATCTGTTGAGTTGCACTCTGTTAGGGCTGTCTGGGTGTTGAAGCTGTCGTGGATGTCTGCTATCTTGCGGTGGAAGAAGGTGTCAAGGGAGTCGCAGAGAGCTTTTGATGGCGGGATGTCTTCGGTGTTGGAGCTGGGGTTGGAGAGTTCCTTCACGATGTTGAAGAGCTCCTTGCTAATGTCTGCTTTGTTGTCGAGGTGGTCTTTGAAGGAGGTCCTCCTGGCCTCCCTGATGAGGTAGTGGTGGTTGCGCATGGTATCCTTGTGTGCTGAGTGGCTGTCCGGAGTTTGTTCACTGTGCCATTTCTTCTCTAGTTTCTGGCAGGCTTGCTTAGAGGCTAGGAGTTCAGGGATGAATCTGCTGACCCTCTTGCTGGTGTCTCTCTGTGGGGGTTTCTTCAGGGGGGCGAGGTTGTTGGCGCAGTCCTCGATCCAGTGTCTGAGGCTGTGGGCAGCGTCGTTGGTGTTGGAGGGTTTGGTGGGTGGGCTGAGAGCGAGGTTTGGGTGTAGTTGGTCTTTGGTGATTTTGCTCCGGCAGCGGTGGGGGATCTGTTGGGTGCGGTGGTGTGTGGTGGGCTTCTGGAAGGCGAAGTGGATGCAGCGGTGGTCGGTCTAGAGGAGTTTGGTGGTGTGGCTGATGGAGACGTGCAGGCTTGAGGAGAAGACGGGTTCGAGCGTGTGGCCGCCGGAGTGGGTGGGCGTTGTGATGAGTTGCTTCAGTCCGAGGTTGGGGAGGTTATCGATCAGGGTTGTGCAGTTGTTGTCATTGTTGTTCTCAAGGTGAAAGTTCAGGTCTCCGAGGAGGATGTAGCCGGTGCAGGTCAAGGCATGCGTGCTGATCAAGTTGACAATGGAGTCACTGAACTGGGGGCAGGGTCCGGGGGGTAGGTAGTTGAGGGTGGAGTTAGGGTCTGTGTGGATTAGGAAATGCATGTGTTTGGTGGTGCTGAGTGTATCGTCGGTGCTAGTCGAGACCCTAATGCTGTTCTTGTGGACGATGGCGATTCCTCCTCCAACTCCATTGGTGCGGTCTCTGTGGGTGATCTTGTAGCAGTCTGGGATGGCTATGGTGATGTCAGGTGCGGAGAAGTTGTTAAACCAGGTCTCTATCAGGAAGGCGACGTCCGGGGATGTTGTGTCAAGCAGGTCCCAGAGCTCGATGACATGCTTGCATGCGAAGTGAGTGTTCAGTAGTATGCATCGGAGGTGGTTGGGGTCTTTCTTGGCGGGTGGTTTGCTGGCTCTGAGGCTGGTGTAGCTTCAGTTCCGGCAGGTGAAGGGGCTGTGTGTGCGTTTTGCGGTGGCCTTGAAGCAGGTGTTGCTCCTTCCGGAGTTGAGATCTTGCAGAGTGCTGGTCTCGTAGTGGCAGCGGTCGTCGTGGTGGGTGTGGGGCCAGGGGTTCTGGCGCTGGGCGCGGTCCAGGCACGGATCGGCACAGATGGGCTTGCCTTAGGCGCGCCTTCAGCGCACCTGCGGCACGGCCGCGCAGCAGCTGGCATATCTGGAGAGGTGGAAGGGAGGAGCAGCTGGGAGGCGGGAGGCGGGGGCAGCGAAGGGTCAGTGGGCCGTCAGGGGGGCGGGCCACAGAGAACGCAGCAGTGAGGGTAACAGAAGGAAAAAGGGGCACAAAATTGAGGGAAAAACTAGTGGCACAGAAGGCAAAAGGGCACAAAAACAAGTGGAACACAAGGCAAAAGAGGCACAAAAACGAGGGGAAAATGAGTGGCCCAGAGGGCAGAAGGGCACAAAAAAACGAGTGGAACAGAGGGCAGAAGGGCACAAAAAATGAGTGGAACAGAAGGCAAAAGGGGCACAAAAACAAGGGGAAAACGAGTGGCACAGAGGGCAGAAGGGAACAGAAAACGAGTGGAAAAGAGGGCAGAAGGGCAGAGAAATTAGTGGTACGGAAGGCAAAAGGGGCACAACATGAGGGGAAAAAACGAGTGGCAAAGAAGGCATACAGGCACAAAAAACAAGTGGAACAGAAGGCAAAAGGGGCACAAAAATGAGGGAAAAATGAGTGGCACAGAGGCAAAATACAGAACACAGAAATACAGAGGCAGCTAAGAACAGAAGGCAGAACGGGCAGAGAGGCACAGGGGCAGCGAGAAGAACAAAAGGGAAAACCGGGCAGAGACACGGGGCAGCGAGGGGAACAGAAGGTAAAACCGAGCAGAGACAAGGGGGCAGTGAGGGGTACATAAGGAAAGACCGCGCAGAGAGAGCACGGGGACAGCGAGGGGAACAAATGGAAGAAAAAAGGGGCACGGACCACGTACAGGCAGCAGGGGAAGACAGACAACAGTAGTCACAGACACAACAATGAAAATATAGGCAATTCAATAAAAACAATAAAGTGGAGGATGAACAAACCTACCTACGGCCTACCACTGGCCACCAGGGATGAGGTACAGGTGGTAGCCTGCGGGTGTTGGAGGGCCTCAGACTTCCTCAGCAGCGGCAGCTGGGGAAGGGAGACACAGGGAGTGCTGTGCTGAGGGGGAGCGACCTACCTGGTGGGGTCAAGGGTCGCTGAATGCCAAGAGACATTCTTACCAGTGCACTCTGCCTGAATCACGCATCATCACAGGCTCCACACGAACCAATCTTCCCTTAGTGCACCACAACTCATGAACCCTTTACGATAGAATCTTCTGTGTATTATTTCACATACAGTGCTCCTACCTTTGTACAGCAGAAGTCATAAAACATTTATGATTGAATATCTGTGTATGATATCATGATTACCATTCTACTTGTTACCAACAACAACGTAATAAAATGGAGTTGAGCACACGTGCCCCTACCCACTTCAACTATCTATCTGTGTCTGTGTACTTAGTATGTTTGTAAAAATGCTGCTCCTGCGCCCTACCACATTATATTGTACTTTAAACAGCGTATGCAACCATCTTACCTGTGCCAGTAACAAAAACTTTGATTATATAACTTTCACTCGCTCATTCTACAAATACGAACGTACAAAGTGGATCATTACAATAACGCAAAGAAACTCGATAGTCCATTTATAAGTGTGTGCTATTTCTTGTTTTTTCTTTTTTTTTTGCATATTTGCATAGCGTGAAGTCGACCCAAAACTATATCAACAATTTACATGAGCACCTTATTTACAGTACATTTTCAGGCACGGGTAGATTATGTCATTACTCCATAATAACAGGATGTGGACGCGACTGGAACACTGATTTCCAGCACCAAGTTCGACAGTATACCTGAATGACCACGTACATATACATATTATCTGCCCTTCATGTGCTAAAAACTGCAACCTAAACCTTTCACAGCCCTGTATTACTACTGATACAACACTCCACTGAATGTACAACAAACATTCATATTCGCCGAAATGCGTCACGTCCACCATCTTTTATGTGTGCAACTACGGGTGAACATAAGGTCAATGATGCCCTGTACCTTCCATGTTAGCCATATTGTGAGACTTTACTGACATAATGGCACATTTACGTGTAAGACCAGGGTGACAGCAGCACTACAACACTGACAACCGAATCAGTTGATTTTTCATATAGCTCACAACGGAACCACGCCCATAGCTCCGGAGTCATTGTTCACAGCCTCGCGTAGCACTGACATACGTCAGTCCAGCCCACTCCGCTTACGCTTCCAGGAAAACACAAGAACGCTACATGGCCCAGATTTCCATTGTAGTGATTTCTTACTTTCAGGTCTAGTTGTCAGAACGGCACACACACCCTCCCTCATGGCTGATATACACCCACACCACCCCCATCCAGCACATGTGTCACTACACACGTGACCCTTCCAATAAAAAGATGGGGCACACATGCTCTACCCCATTTTAGAGTTGCTCCCATCGCAAGCTCTGTGATGGCCTGTCCTAGTGGTTCGGACGCCTCATGTAGGCCCGAACCACCGAGCAGGGGGGCCACCACTACGTGCGTGGCCTCTTTGGTCACTGAGTTAGTGTTACCGCAAGGGCGCAGCGTGTGAGCAACCTGCGATGATGATGGGAGCCTGAGTATGTCCGTAGCCATAGCGATATCAAGACTCAGCACCATATGTGAGATTTTGTGGTGGCAGAGCGGGACTGCATGATGAAGAAGGTGCCCTGTCCACGAAAAGGTGAGAAGTGAGGCCTGGGTGCGCAGCGGAGGGAGTAGATGGGGTGCAGCAGACTGCATACAAATAGGAGACGCACCAATTTAGGCATACGCAGGCCTATATACCATACTTATTGCATTTGTATTTTTTTTCTCCAAAAGCAGGAACGTTTTTATAATCGGTCAAATGTCCGTCGTTTGTGATGATTGAAACCACATGAATCACTGCGCACCACTTGCTTTCACAACGATGCGGAGAGGGAAGGTGTGTGAAAGGCGGATGTTATTCTACTTCACATTAAGATAGTGACAATTACCATTCATAACATCTTTCTTTTACCATCTTTTAGATATAGAGCTTCAGGGTGCACTATGTCCCGGCAAGTGGTGGAAGACACACCGGTGACAGAAAGGTGAGCTGCGAATATTCTTTTCAGTCACTCTCTCACTTCCTCTCTCCTTCGATAAAGAAATGGCACACAATTTTATCTTCCTTTTTATCTAACAGGTTGTGTTTCATAAATTGATGTCCCCCCCACACCTCCAAAGCTCAATGCTTAAGGATTCTGCGATGATGCGTGGATATTGTAACAACGTCTGAGAAGGCTGCTCTGACATGTGGTGCACCCTCTTTGAATCACGCCAATGGCACAAGGTGAGCAAAAAAGCTTGTTTCCGAATCAACGAGAAGTCACCTGTGGGCGGAGAGAGTGGATAGTGTGCAGCAGCTTGACTGCGTAGGAATGTACAGCTACCTCTGAGCAGTGAGAATGGAAAGGTTGAAACAGTCTGGGTACGCAAGAAAAGGCACTCACCTCCAGACTCTGGGAGTGAATGGGGTACAACGGTCTGGGTACGCAGTAATGAGAACTCACCGTTATGCAGTGGGAGAGCATGGGGTATAGTACTCTGGAGAAAAAGAGCGCACAGACACCACCTTGCAGTGAAAGTTGGTGTAATACAGTATCCTGAATGTCGAAAGACATAAAGCAGAAAAATAATTGTGCAGTTGTATGTACTCTGCTATTACTAACTCTATACTATCTTTCAGATCACTAAACTTGAGGGTGCCCTGTGAACCGGCATGTGCTTGGACACACAATGGAGGCAAAAAGGTGAGCTATGAAGATTTTCTCCAGTATTACCAATACCTCTTTTGCTCCATCTATTACTTTCTCTCTCACACTCTTTTAATGTAGTTTTTTTTCTCTCTTTCTCTCTATCACTCTCTGTCACATTGTTTCACTTTCTCTTTTAAAGTTATGGACGCTGCTGTCTACTCTGCCGATAAAAAAGTTGTGAACTCTGTTCGCCACAGTGTTTACACAAGGTAAGCAGAGCGGGCTAGATACGCAATGTCTCCAATTATATACGTTCACAATAAACGATATTGTCCTGCATAATGACGTGATGTCTCACCTAATTCTGTCTCATCTGAATCATTTTAGAGACCTGTTGGTCCATACTGTAAATCTGACGCAGTAGGTACTTCCCTACGGACAACTCTTCAATGCGGGCCTATAAGAGAGGTGGAATGTATCAGGCACACTGCAGACGTGCAAATAAGTAAAAATATTATGAAGTGTTACCTTAATTTGTGATCTTTGACCTCATTCAGTCAAATCAATCTAATTTTAAACACTTATTTTCATTTTTGTTTCGCAGGTTACCTACCCTCCTTCCATTGGAGTCCATCTCACATTTTGTTTAATTATATTGTTATGTTAAAGTGATTTTTCTAGTTTTTTATTATATTGGTATATTCTATTCTATTTCTAGTCATTTATTGTTGTTTTAATAAAGGTAATTAAAAAAGTATATACGTCTTCTTTTTATAACAACATTTCACTATTATTTAGTGTTATAATCATATGCTTACAAAACATTAAACAATTAAAAACAGAAATGATGTTTATACCTAGAAGTATGATACTGAGGCTAACACTTTACCAGCTCTTTACCAGAGTCTGTAGCTGCCATTGATGATTCCTAAGGAAAATTTTAAAACCTCCAGCACAGTAATTGTTTGGATTAGCAACATTGTGTGGTGAACTTGTAACCTGTGTGCTCACTTAAGTGTTCCATGACTGTTACTATGGTATCAGGCAGTAAGCAGATTGGTGGTAGGGTTGAAAGGTACTGGCTGTACAGAAACCGTTATATTTACCCAGGATACTCTACATGACAGAGAGGAAAGCAAACTAAGACAGAACACTGTATAGCAGATTTACATACCCCTTGCTCCACTTTTACGTCACTATTCGCATGTTAAAAGTGATGCAGTAGTGGTGCAAGGGACTTGTAAATCTACCCCATGTACATTACGAGGAA
The DNA here is from genome assembly GCF_964263255.1 of Lissotriton vulgaris. Classification (NCBI taxonomy): domain Eukaryota; kingdom Metazoa; phylum Chordata; class Amphibia; order Caudata; family Salamandridae; genus Lissotriton; species Lissotriton vulgaris. The sequence continues at coordinate 307,152,223 of NC_141696.1, forward strand.
AAGAAGTACACAACTATTCGAATTCTTTATCGATCACAATTAGACAGTGTTGCTTCATGATTCCCAATGCACTTCACTAAATACTTCGTGCCTATTTAAATGGGAGACGGGATTGTCAACATTACAAAACTTAGAGGCATATTTAAAAGGACGGCGTAAAAATTGTCGCCGCTTTTATGACACCAAACTACAACTAAAACGGTGATAATAGACTTCAAAATCCTTTGTTATCTTTCCAGAAGATTTTTTCAACATTGCTGTTTGCTATGCAAGAGTGAGAGCCGAGGCTCACGCCCTGCCATAGCAAACTTGGGTGCATATTATCAGGACAGCGTTAAAATGTTCTGGTATAAACCTGGGCTTCTATTGGAATTCTCACGAATTCTCAAAACCCTAATATTAAGCCATTATGGCTGCTTTAATGACACCTTCCGAAAACTAAAGCCACGATAATTTTAACGCTGTCCTTGTAAATATGCCCCCAATATCGTGAGAAATACAGCAATAATTTATGTTCGCAATAGAAAAGTTTGTTAAAATAAGACTTTGGACTTAACATATCAATCCACCTTGCATATTAACCCCTCCCCTGCTGGTAACGGAACCACTCCGTCATCAGCCGCGGTCGCGCTGTGCTGATGATGGAGCGGTTCCGTCACGGCCCGCTCGGCACGCCTGCAAGGTGCGGATTCCGCGCCTACGCTGAGCATTCCATTGAGTGGGCGGGGCCATGACGGAACCGCTCCATCATCAGCACAGCGCATTCTCAAAACCCTAATATTAGCCATTATGGCTGCTTTAATGAAACCTTCCGAAAACTAAAGCCACGATAATTTTAACGCTGTCCTTGTAAATATGCCCCCAATATTGTGAGAAATACAGCAATAATTTATGATCGCAATAGAAAAGTTTGTTAAAATAAGACTTTGGACTTAACATATCAATCCACCTTGCATATTAACCCCTCCCCTGCTGGTGACGGAACCACTCCTTCATCAGCCGCGGTCGCGCTGTGCTGATGATGGAGCGGTTCCGTCACGGCCCGCTCGGCACGCCTGCAAGGTGCGGATTCCGCTGAGCATTCCATTGAGCGGGCGGGGCCATGACGGAACCGCTCCGTCATGAGCACAGCGCAACCGTGGCTGGTGACGGAGCGGTTCTGTCACCAGCATGGGCGCGTCGCGCGGCCCCTTCGCCCCCTTAGCCTTAGCACAAAGGGGTTAAACATGCTTAAGTCTACTTCAGAACAGATGTTAGGATCCAACATAAACCGCAAGTTTTTCTATCGGTCCTCAAATCCAGGGGCGCCTTGTAAATACAACGCTATTGTCATACCTCCCTCTTCCTTTTTATATTCTCATAAAAACGCCTACCTTGCCACTGAGAACACCTACATTGCAACTCATTGGAGATACGAGGCGAGCCCTCAGCAAACCGGTTGCTAACATGCATTAATGCATCTTAGTGTCACCTAGAAAATAGGGTGATATAATTTTCACCGCATTTTTGGCTTTTTTTTTAAATTGCGACGAAATGGCACTTGTTAATATGCCCTCAAGCTTGCTATGACACATCAGGAACCTTGACTCCTGCCCTGCCGTAGCAAACAGCAGTATTCCAGGGCAAGACACCCCGAGACACACAGGAACGCCTCCTGGGGGTGGTGTTCCCCAAGGCTTTTGACTGCTCCAGAATAGAGACCATGCGGCCCCCCTCTCAAAATAAAAAAATGCCCCAGAGGGTGAACATTCCCGGGGCTTTGAGCTCCCTCATCCATTTATTTTGTAGCACCAAGGAATGGTGGTCCCGGCCAACAGGGTCCTTTCTGAACTCCCATTAAAATGTAATATTTTTATTACAGCAGATCCATGCACCCAGTGCACATTTTTCAGTTTTTCCCCCCAAAACTTTTTTGGGGGGGGACCCCCTAAGCAGGTCTAGATGATCAAAACACTTCTTACATGCCCGTTTTATACGTGTTAAACACTTGTATTTATTTTAGGTGATTTGTTGAGCGCTCAACTACCCGTGGGTGTCTCAGCGCTAGGTGAGAGAACTGGTTCATGAGGAGTTATTGCGTGAACAGCCAGGTTTTTATCTGTCTGCGAAAAGAGAGAAGAGATGTGGAGGTTTTGATGTAAGATGGAAGACTATTCCAAAGTTTAGTAGTGGTGACTATGAAGGATCTGTCTCCCCAGGAGACTTTCTTAGTCCTGGGAACCTGCATGATTCCAGAGGTTGAGGATCATAGGGGTCTAGCAGGTTTGTAAGGACAAAAGGAATCTTTCAAATACGCTGGCCCTTGATCATGAATTGCCTTGTAGGCAATGCAGAGAGCCTTAAACTTAGCTCTCTTCTTTACAGGCAGCCAGTGGAGCTCTCGGAGTGTCCCAGAGAAGGAGGCACACTTAGGATATCCAGTAAATCAATCTGGCCGCCGCATTCTGCACCAGTTGTAATTTCTTTAAAACACCTTCTTGAGCGTTGACTAGCAGGCCATTGCAATAGTCAATGCGGGCCATGATGAGTGCGCTGATCAGGGTTTTTGTCATATTCATGGGAAGATAAGGTAGAAGTTTTTTTATCATTCTCAAGGTGTAGAATAAGGAAGATACTACAGCGTTGACGTGATGCATAAAGGTGAGTTTGGTGTCCAGTATAACTCCGAGATTTCTAGCCTTGGTTACAGGGGGGGGGGTGGTCCCAAGGCATCAGGCCACCATGTGGGAGATCAGGCAGGGGAAAGATTGCCGAACAGCATCACCTCCGTTTTATCGGAATTTAATTTCAGGCAGTTTCTTGCCATCCAATTACTTATCGCCAGCATTCCCAGATTAAAGTTGGAGGCCACTTCATCTCCGTTTTTGTTTATGGCTAGGACAATCTGGGTATCGTCGGCATAGGATGTAACCACCAGGTGATGGATTTTTATGGTCCTCGCTAAGTCTGACACATAGATGTTGAATAATGTGGGACTTAGTGAGGATCCCTGGGGTACACCACAAGGAAGAGTGAAAGGAGGTGAGTTGAAGTTGCCGAAAGCAATAGATTGAACTCGATCGGTGAGAAATGAGGCAATGAGGTCCTTTGCTGAACCCGTAATGCCTGCCGTTTTGACACGGTCGATCAAGGTGGAGTGATCGACCGTGTCGAAGGCCGCAGACAGGTCCAGCAGAATGAGCACTGCCGATCCTCCATTATCTAAAGACTTCCTAATTTCCTCTGTGGCTTTGATAAGCGCAGTTTCCGTCCCGTGTCCCTTCCGGGAGCCAAATTGTGTTTCATCCAGACAGTTGTTTTGATCTATGAAGTCTGAGATTTGTGTGTTCATTATTTTTTCCACAATTTTGGCGGGGAGTGGGAGGCAAGCGATTGGACGATAATTGGCAACTATCGTCGGATCGAGTGAGCTTTTTTTGATAAGAGGTTTGACGATGGCTCTTTTCCAGATGGAGGGAAAAGTAGTGGACAAGAACATAGCATTAAATATATCGGTGAGTTTAGGGCTTAAAATTTCGGGGAAGCTTTTGAGAATGGAGGGGGGGCATGGGTCTTCCGGAGATCTGGAATTCGTGGTGCATAAGAGATGAGACACCAGTTCAGAGGAGATCTGAGAGAACTCCTGGAAGGAGTTAGAAGGGTTTGTTCGAGGGGGATTGGTGTCCCACTATTTTCTAGATCCTCGCTTCTACCGAGGCACAAAATGGCTGCCAACAATTCCTGGTTTCGAATCTTGACAACCACTTGACAATCAATTAGCACGTGATCAGGACGGGGCGCTTAGAGTGCGCGCAGGATGCGCAGATCCACCGAGGCCATAGATATATATGAGCTTTTAATTGTCATTTTCTCAGGAACTACTGAACGGATTTACACCATTTAAGCAAAAGGCACGAGTCTGAACCAAAACTACCACTTTACCAAATTTGATGTAATTCCGTTCAGCCGTTTGGGCTGTAGCCGCGATGAACAGTTCCTATGGAAAATTGCATGGGGAAAACACGTTTTGGGACCCCCCTTTTTTCTCCGCCCCCGCTTCAAATGCAATATTTTAGACCCTGGGATTTCTCCTTCCCACATAGCAAATTTTTAAACAACCGCAGCCTGCGCTTTGTTTTTATTTTTTTTACGGAGGATCCATGCACCCAGCACACATTTCTCCATTTAAAAAAAAATATTAATAATATTTTTTGGGCCCTAGGGGTCCATGTGGGACCCCCTAAGTAGGTCTAGAGGGTCAAAATATTTTATACCTGCCCCTTTATACGTTTTGAACACTTGTTCCACTAATTTCTAGATCCTCGCTTCTACAAAGGCACAAAATGTCTGCCAACACCTGGTTTCGAATGTTGACAACCATTTGACAGCCAATCAGCACTCTGCGCGTGATCCGGACGGTGTGCTAATCCGCGCAAGAGGCACAGATCCACCAAGGCCGTAGATATACATATACTTTTATTTGTAATTTTCTCCCATAGTACTGAACTGATTTACACCATATAAGCAAAAGGCAGAAGTCTGACCCAAGGACTACAACTTTGCCAAATTTGGTGTAATTCCGTTCAGCCGTTCGGGCTGTAGCTGCAATGAATGGTACCTACGGAAAATTGCATGGGGAAAACACGTTTTGGGACCCCCCTTTTTTCTTATCCCCTGCTTCACGAATCAACCCAAGACTTTCAGGATAGGAGCTGACCGGAGCACCCCACCAGTTTAAAAAATTTCACGAAGATTCGGCAACCGGCGCTAAAGTTATTCCAAATAGAATGTTGCGGATTTCCTGTGGAAAATAGGTCCTAATTATAACTACCTACTGGCGACTGACAGTGAATGTGTGTCTTTCTGAAAAATAAATATTTTTTATATATGTATATCTAAAGGTCGATGGAAAAATAAATGGGTAAATAAGTGTCTAAATGGATGTTTTTTTATAAAATTGATTTCATAACTGACTTATTAAGTATATTTAAGTGAATAGGTGTATTAGCGAGTAATCTTTAAATATTTAAATATCTGTATCAGTGTCTCACTTTGTATATAAGTGGCTGCATGGGTTGGTGAGTAGCTACATCAGTGTGTATTTGGGTTATTAGTTGTTTTTTTTTAGTACCAAAGTGAGTGTCTGTGTGGGTCGGAGGGGAGAATTACTTAGAACACAGATGCATGAATAACTGACTCACTGTTTGTATGTGTTTTGAAGACAGCATGTGTGCAGGACTGTATGGGTGGATGAGTGTGTGTATGGGTGTGTTAGTGAGTGAATGACTGTCTCAATAGTATCTTTATGAGTACCTACATATGTTTTATACTAGTATATGTGAGTATTAATGTATATAAGTGAGTATGTGTGAGAGCGAGAGATTCTAAGACTTCCTGTATGAATAAGTATGAGTTTCTATAAGTGATTGTTTAAGAGAGTAAGGATGTGTACGATTCAATAGAAGTTAGTGTAGTGGTGGGTGTATAGCTGTATATGCAAGTAAATGGATGTTTGATAGTTTATTTGCATGTGTGAGTAACTCTATAGATGAGTGTTGGTGTGTAATAAGATGTATAGGTGTATGAGTACATATGATGAGTGAGTACATGTATGAGTGCCTATATAGAACTGTTAGTGAATGACTGGATATGTATGTAAATTTTGGAATTACTGAATAGGTTTTTCTAACTGGAATTGGTATCTCCATTTTTTTTTAAATGTTACTTTCTATTTTTGATCGTGTGTATCAAAGGTTATATATAACCGTGAGAGGAGGTCTGCCACAAGGATGATGTCATCAGTGATGTCATCAGGGATGTCATTTGAGATGTCATCAGTGATGTCATGAGTGATGCCACTGACCATGTCATGAGTGATGTAATATGTGATGTCATCAGCAGTGCATTGCGGGCGGGTGAGTTATAGTTAGCCAAACTAACTATAACAGGGGAATTTCATAGGTTTTGTATGAGTAAAATGACCATCTAACTATAACTAGTGTGAAACCTATGGTTTTTTCAGTGAATTTCAAAGGTTTTTAAAATGCTAATTCCTAACTATAACGTGCCTGAAACCTATGGTTTTTTCAGTGAATTTCAAAGGTTTTGAAATGATAATTTTCAAATGTAATAATTGTTATATTTTTTATACTGATCTACTACATTATTATAAATTATTTATTTTTAGATATATTATTTTTTAAATTACATTGCATATTTTTAATATAAATGTAAAATAAAAATTGTACACCTCTCTGCAACGCAGCCCACTGGTGTGTTTGCAGAGGGGGAACTAATTCCCCTTGCATACTGGGGGTCCCTGGGGGCCAACTAGCCCGCCTGGAACTTCCAGTATACGCCAGAGGGCTGCATTGCGGAAAGGTGTAATGAGGCCACACCCTTTTTTACACCTCTCTGCAATGCAGGCCTTGGGCGCGTTTGCAGGGGGGGAACTAATTCCCCTTGCATACTAGGGGTCCCTGGGGGCCGACTAGCCCACCTGGAAACTCCAGTATGCGCCAGGGGGCTGCATTGCAGAGAGGTGTAATGAGGCCACACTCTATTTTACACCCCTCTGCAATGCAGCACCCGGGCGTGTTTGCAGAGGGTGAACTAATTCCCCTTGAATACTGGGGGTCCCTTGGGGCCAACTGGCCCACCTGGAACCTCCAGTATGCGCCAGGGGGCTGCATTGCAGAAAGGAGTAATGAGGCCATACCCTTTTTTACACCTCACTGCAACGCAGCCCCCTGGTGCATTTGCAGAGGGGGAACTAATTCCCCTTGTATACTGGGGGTCCCTGTGGGCCAACAAGCCCACCTGGAACCTCCAGTATGCGCCAGTGGGCTGCATTGCTTTGCCATGGGGGGCAGCGGTCCCCGGGGCAGTGTGGGAGGGATTGGGGTCCCCCACACTTCTTTATCACTATGCCCTCGTGATTTGATCCCCCGGGGGGTAATTTTTAAAAAAGCAGACCGTGTTGTTTTTTTTTATTTGATCCTTTTTTGTCCTTGTGGGACAGCCTGGGCAGGCCTAGGGGGTCATGGTGTGTCTACCCTGCCCCCTTTTTTTTTCTACATGTTTGTTTTTCTGCTTTCTTGTACCTTGGTCTACCGAGCACAAGATGGATGCCAACACTTTCTGGTTAGAAGTGTTGACAGCCAATGAGCATGCTGCTTTCTCGGGAAGGCATGCTGATTGGCTGCAACTGTCTGTAATCACTCCAAACCAGGAAGTGTTAGCAGCCATCTTGTGCCTCGATAGAACCAAGGCACAAGAAAGCAGTGAAACAAAGGTGGAAAACACACAAAGGGGGCAGGATAGAAGCACCCTGACCGCCTTGGCCTGCTCAGGGGGTCCCACAAGGACCCCTAAAGCCCCAAAAAATGTATTCTTTTTTTTTTAAATCGCGGGGTGCGCGCACCGTATGCGTACCTCAGCGAGGTACGCGCACTGTACGCGCCCGGTGCGCGTACCCCGCGATTAAAAAAAAAAATGTTTGGGGCCTTGGGGGTCCTTGTGGGACCCTCTGAGCAGGCCTAGGGGGTCAGGGTGCTTCTACCATGCCCCCTTTTTGAGTTCTATACCTTTGTTTTTCTGCTTTCCTGTGCCTCAGTCTACCGAGGCACAAGATGGCTGCCAATAATTTCTGTTTTGGAGTGTTGACAGACATTGGCAGCCAATCAGCATGCAGCTCGCGCACACGAAGGTCCGCGCACGTACGGTACGCGTATGGTGCGCTCTTATAGATATATACATTTTTTCAAATTCGATTTTCTCAACAGCTACTGGAGGGACTTACACCATTTAAACTAAAGGGCGATCTGCGAATCAGACCATTTTGCAAAATTTGGTGTAATTCCGTTCAGCGGTTCGGACTGTAGCCGTGTCTAATCGTCCCATGGAAATTACCATGGGGAAAACACTTTTTGGCACCCCCTTTTTTTCTCGGCCCCCGCTTGACGAATCTTCCCGAGACTTTCCGGGAAGGAGCGGAGCAGAGCGGGCCATCTTCTTTGAGAAAATTGCGAAGATTCAACAACCAGCGCCAAAGTTATTCCCAATAGAATGTTGCAGATTTCCTATAGAAACTAGGTCCTAACTATAACTACCTACTGGCGACTGCCAGTAGGTTATGTACATATATGTATATATATATATATATATATATATATATATATATATAATCACTGAAAAAAACATAGTTTTCACACATGTTATAGTTAGCTGGACATTTCACTCATAAAAAGCCATTGAAATTCCCCCGTGATAGTTAGTTCAGCTAACTATAACTCGCGCGCCCGCAATGCACTGCTGATGATGTCACATATTACATCACTCATGACATGGTCAGTGACATCACTCATGACATCACTGATGACATCTCAAATGACGTCACTGATGACATCACTGATGATATCATCCAGTGAATGTGTGTCTTTCTAAAAAATAAATATTTTTTATATATGTATATCTTAAGGTCGACAGAAGAATAAATGGGTAAATAAGTGTCTAAATGGATGTTTTTTTGTAAAATTGATTGTATATCTGACTTATTAGGTAAGCATGGGCTGAAAATTCATTCCGCTCGCGGAATTTGCGGATTTTCCGCGATTTCGCGATCCGTGAATCTCTCAAAATTGCGGTAAAATCCGCAAATCAGCGGGGACGAATTTTCAGCCAAGCACTTACAGGGTTACAGCAGCAGGTGCAAAAGGTGAATCTAATTTTTTGTAACCTTTTACAAAAGGGTTACAAAGAAATTAACTTCAACTTGGGCACCTGCTGCTGTAAGCCTGTAAGTGCTTCCTGGCGCCTCGTTGCCTACTTGCAACTATTCTCTGACCCTGCTCTGACCCTTGAAGCAGGGTCAGAGAATAGTTACAGGTAGGCAATGAGGCGCCTGTCACTAAAATTAAACCTCAACAGAAGGCACTGACAAATATAAAAACAAGCATTTACAATGCAATAGGTCTCGCATTAGGAAAGTTTGAGCTATTGGTCTTGTAAATGACAATTTTTTTAATTTATGTGTTGGTTTTGAAAATAGCTAAATTAATAGCTTTGTCATTTACAATGCCAATAGTTATAACTTTCGCAAATGTGACACCTATAGCATTTGTAATGCAACATGTTTTGTATTTACGTGACTTAGATGTATTGATATTACAAATTACAATGGCTTATAATTTTTTTTAATAATTAATTCTTAAATAAAAGTGATTTTAATTTATAATGGCAATAGCTTAAACTTTTGTAAATAACATTTGTGAAGATTATGTTCAGTGTATTTTATTGTGACAAAAATCCAAGAACAGAAGTGAAATATTAACATCTTTTTGTGACAATTGTAATAAAGCTTGAAACATTGAGAGAACATATTTGAACCAGTTGTTGTTGAATGGTTGCGCAGATTGATGCTGGGGTGGCACTGAGTGCTGCTGTGGTGGTGCTGAGTGGTGCTGTGGTGATGCTGAGTGGTGCTGGGGTGGTGCTGATGTAGTGTAGTTCCTATTTTCCCAATAGGCCCTGCGCATTGGAATAACATAAACAATAGTATGGACGTAGAAGTGCGGTCTTCCAGGTCTCTACTGACTATGCTAAACTTAGTTGGGTTTGTTACCAACTAGCTCAGAGGTCACTGGAAACTTTCTTGACTGAATAGGAAGTGATCAGCTTCCCCGGTACAGACAAGAAGGGATTCAGTTTTCCAACAACCGCATAAACATGACAACTTTGCTCCTTAGAATAAGAGTCAATCTCTAGAGTCGTGTGAAACAATAGACAGTTATTTTACTCAGTCAGTTTTGTGCAGATTACTTTCACCAACATGCAGAGAACAGAGAGACAGGCGTTTTCAATAAAAGGTATTATTTATTGAATAGTCTTTCTTCTCATGCAAGAGAAATGAATTGCCACAATTGCAAGACTAGTTATTATAAAAAGTGCCTACAGTAAAATGAGGATTGCCAAATAATACTGTAAAAGCATTGATATGGTTTCTTAGCCATACAATGGTTTAAAATGAATAAAACATATATACATTCATATATACATTAGGCTAACGTACTCAACTGGTGCTTCTAACTACGCCTACCCCAGTGTACCTGCCCTAAGCCTAACACGTGGAAGGGAGTAAGTAGCAGTTTAAGTTAAGTTGGTTTTGCCAAGGTTTGCTTCAAGAATTCTTTCTAAGGGTTTAGTCAACACCAAATCTCGGGAATAGAATGTTGGAGGTCTTGTATCTCCTTCCAGGACTCGATATCCCAGTCACTCGTAAGAGTAGGCTGGAAATGCCGGAGCTGGATTTTCTCGGCAGAAGAAAAGACAGCGTCTCTCTCAGCGCGTCGAGGAGGAGGAGGGGCAGGGTCCGTGGGCAGCTTGTATCTGCTGGGCTCTGCAAGGGACAGCTGTTCTGCTCCTGTGTTCACCACACCATCGCTATCATCGATGTCATTGAGGCAGCGTTTGCTTAAGGCAACGTTGGTAATATTTATACCTGAAAGGTGCCTTGTTTGACGTAAGTTTTTGGACATAAGACGTCAATAAAGATGTCACTAGGAAGTGATCGTCTCTCAGTGCTCATTAGAGTTCTATTACTAATCAAAACATAGCAAGCGGGGCTTTCCCAGGTTGCTGAGTTTTATCTTGTTGAAGAACTCGGAGTGCAATCTAGGAATCTTAGATAGTGGCTTCTGCTGTGTCATTTGCTCTAATGAGCTGCAGAGGAAGAGATTCTGAAATGTGGCTCTGATTGTGTTAGGCCAGAGACGAGTTTCTGAAATATCGCTCTTGATCGTATATGCCATTATAGTGGTATAAATGGATTATAGCCGTATAGGGGCATAAAGTCACAGTATTGATTGGGTGCTGAGTGGTGCTGTGGTGGTGCTGAGTGATGCTGTGGTTGTGCTGAGTGATGCTGTGGTGGTGCTGAGTGGTGCTGCTGAGTGATAATGTGGTGGTTGCTGAGTGATGCTTTGGTGGTGCTGAGTGATGCTGTGGTGGCTCTGAGTGGTGCTGTGGTGGTGCCGATTGGTGCTGTGGTGTGCTGAGTGGTGCTGTGGTGGTGCTGAGTGATAAAGTAGTGGCGCTGAGTGATGCTGTGGTGGCACTGAGTGGTTCTGTGGTGGTTCTGTGGTGGTGCTGAGTGGTGCTTTGGTGGTGCTGTGGTGGTGCTGAGTGGTGCTGTGATGGTGCTGAGTGATGCTGTGGTGGTGCTGAGTGGTGCTGTGGTGGTGCTGAGTGATAATGTGGTGGTGCTGAGTGATGCTGTGGTGGTGCTGAGTGCTGTTGTGGTGGCACTGAGTGGTGCTGTGGTGGTGCTGAGTGATGCTGTGGTGGTGCTGAGTGATGCAGTGGTGGTGCTTAGTGGTGCTGTGGTGATGCTGGGTGATAATGTGGCAGTGCTGAGTGATAATGTGGTGGTGCTGAGTGATGCTGGGGTAGTGCTGAGTGATGATGTGGTGATGCAGAGGGCAGAAAGGCACAAACAGCAGTCTAACAAACGGCAGAAGGGCAGATAAACAAGGGAAAAACGAGTCTAACAGAGGGCAGAAGGGCACAAAAAAACAGTCTAACAGAGTACAGAAGGGCAGAAAAACAAGGCAAAAAAGAGTCTAACAGAGGGCAGAAGGGCACAAAAAATGAGTCTAACGGGGGCAGAAAGGCACAAAAACAAGTCTAACAGTGGGCAGAAGGGCACAAAAAACGAGTCTAACAGAGGGCAGAAGGGCAGAAAAACAAGGGAAAAATGAGTCTTACAGTGGGCAGAAGAGCACAAAAAACGAGTCTAACAGAGGGCAGAACGGCAGAAAAACAAGGGGAAAATGAGTCTAACAGAGGGCAGAAGGGCACAAAAAACGAGTCTAACAGGGGGCAGAAGAGCAGAAAAACAAGGGAAAAATGAGTCTAACAGAGGGCAAAAGGGCAGAAAAACAAGGGATAAACGAGTCTAACAGAGGGCAGAAGGGCACAGAAAATGAGTCTAACAGGGGGAAGAATGAATCCCGCCCTGCATGTTTATCCACGAAGATGCCACTTTTTTGTGCAATACCTCTACTCAACTGGAGTACTTTCTACTGTCTAATCGGTAAGTGCTCCCTCATTGGCTAAATGTATAGGGGCAGATTTACAATAACTGGCACATCCCCAGGGATGCGGCAGTTATTGTGCGCCGCAGCTCCGCCACCCATGGTGCGCCGCATTTACAATGGGTTTTGACGCAGCAGTGAAATCTTGTAGATAAACCCTACCATAGCAAACAGCAGTGTCCCGGGGGTAGGCAATCCCGGGACACTGAAGGAGCCGGCCCTGGGGGGTGGTGGTCCCCATGGCCATCAAGGGCTCCAGGAGGGGGGCCTCACTGCCGCCTCCCAACAGTTAAAAGCCCTGGGGTGGTGGTCCCCGGGGTTGGGGGGTCCGTCACGGACCCCCCCTATTTTGAATATTAGTGCCCCGGGGAGGTGGCAGTCCCTGGGGCGTGTGGGGGACTTGAGACCCCCACACAGGTTTTTGAAAAAAAAAAGAAGCCCTGGGGGGTGGCGGTTCCCGGGGCTGCGGGGGGCCGTGAGCCCCCCACGTACTTTTAATGGAAGCCCCAGGGGTGGCGGTCCCCCAGGGTCCCCCAGGGCTGGGGGGCCCCTCTGGGCCCCCCATTATTACAAATAAAAAAAGCCCTGGGGTGGTGGTCCCCGGGGCTGGGGGGGCCTCAGAGCCCCCCCACCCTCTTAAAATAAGCCCCGGGGTGGTGGTCCCCCGGGGCTGGGAAGAAAGAGTCAATTGCCCCGGGACCTGGCTAGGAAATAGAAAATAGATTTTTTTTTTCGTCATGGTTAGGCGTATCTACGCGTATCCCGAGGCACAAGATGGCTGCCAACACTTACTGGTTTGGAGTGTTGACAGGCAGTTTGCAGCCAAGTTGCATGCAGCTCGTGCTCGTAATGGTACCTGTACTGTCCTCGGACAGTACGCATACAACTTCGCAAATATATCAATGATTTTAGTTTTGATTAGTTTTGATTTTCTAAGGAACTACTGAACAGATTTACACCATGTAACAAAAAGCGTAATCTGTGAGCCAAACTCTACCTTTTTGCCAAATTTGGTCTAATTCCATTCAGCAGTTCGGGCTCTAACCTCACTTAAAGGTACCTATGAAAAATTGCATGGGGAAAACATGTTTTGGGACTCCCCTTTTTTCTCCGCCCCCACTTGACAAATCACCCCGAAACTTACAGGGAATGAGCGGAGCGGAGCAGGCCATCTTCTTTGAGAATTTTGCAGAGATTCGTCGAATGGCGCCAAAGTTATTCCAAATAGAATGTTGCTGATTTCCTATGGAAACTAGGTCCTAATAATAACTACCTACTGGCGACCGCCAGTAGGTAATATGTAAATGTATATATATATATATATATATATATATATATATATATATATATATATATATATATATATTACCTACTGGCGGTCGCCAGTAGGTAGTTATAGTTAGGATAATTTTCAATGTTAAATCTCAACATTCTATTTTGAATAACTTTGGCGCCGGTTGACGAATCTGCCTGAAATTTTCAGGAAAATGGTCTCATGGCGGTCCGGTCCTTCCCTGAAAGTTTGGGGGGGATTCGTCAAGCGGGGGCCGAGATAAAAGGGGGGTCCCAAAACGCGTTTTCCCCATGTTAATTTCCATAGGGCGGTCGATTTCACTTTTAGCCCGAACGGCTGAATGGATTTCCACCAAACTTGGCAAAATTGTAGGGACTGGTAGCCCGATGTGCCTTTGCTATGTCTCAAGATATGTGCTCCAGTGGATTTTGAGTAATTTAGGTTCAAAAAAATATATATATCTATAGGCGCTCTCCCGTGCGCGCACCGGAGTGCGCTCCAGGCGCGACACGCGACTTGCGCGCAGGAAGCTGATTGGATCTCAGTTGTCTGTAAACATTCTAAACAGTGCGGAGCGGCCGCCATCTTGTGTCTCGGTAAAATCGAGACACAAGGGGTTTGAAAAAAAAAGGGGCAAATGACCATAAGGGGGAAGAGTAGACTCCCTCTGACCCCCTAGGTTTGTTGTAGGGACTAAAATAGGGTCCTGCAGGGCATTAAAAATTTTTTTTCGTTTTGCGCGGGGGAAGCGCATGGTACGCGCACCGGCGAAGCACGGGGAAAATCCAGGACCATATTTATGAAGGCCTTGCGCTGTTAGTTTTGCGCTTCCTGTGCGTCAATTTTTGTGACGCACCAGCGGTGTAAAAAAATGCGCATTGTTATGCAATATTTTAAAAGTGACGCATCTATCTAGATGCGTCACTTTTTAAATATAGTGCAACGAGGTACATTTTATTACACTGCTGGTGTTATGCGTCACTTTTCTGTGCGCACTACTTATGACATTCCAGATGTGTCATATTTAAAGTATGACGAATCATGTTGCAGATACAATATGGCGCAGAGTTTTAAAAAGTGACCCATGTACCTAGATGCGTCACTTTTTAAAAATAGCGTCAGGTATAATGCATGCAGAGGGGGTGTTCTCCCGCAAAAAGCTTTGTAATAGCGACGCAGTGAAATCTTTGAGATTTCACTGCGTCAGTTTTAGGATGCTGTTGCGTCAAAATCTTGTGCCTGCTTTACAGCAGGTGTTAGACTGAGGCAAGACCTTTCATATGCTGCTTTCCCCATTTGAAAGGACACATTACTGGAGTTGCGTCACTTTTGTGACGCACTCCAGCAATGCGTTACTTGGAATGTCATAAGGAGTGCGCACAGAAAAGTGACGCATTGCACCAGTAGTGTAAAAAAATGTGTTGCGTTGCGTTATATTTAAAAAGTGAGGTATCTAGGTAGATGGGTCACTTTTTAAAATCAAGCGCCACATTATATCTGCGTGAGGTATAATGCATGCAGAGGGGGTGTTCTCCAAATAAAAGCTTTGTAATAGCGACGCAGTGAAATGTTTGAGATTTCACTGCGTCACTTTTAGGATGCTGTTGCATCCTTTAAATATAGTGCAACGAGGCACATTTTATTACACTGCTGGTGTGATGCGTCACTTTTCTGTCCACAGTCCTTATGACATTCCAGATGTGTCATATTTAATGTATGACGAATCATGTTGCAAGGAGTTACAGATACGTCAGTATTTCTGACATATGTGTAAACATAAAAGTGATGCGAGGCTGGCGCAAAATTTTGACGCAATAGCATCCTAAAAGTGACGCAGGGAAATCTCATAGATTTCAGTACGTTGTTATTACCAAGCTTTTTGCGAGGGATTGCCCCCTCTGCATACATTATACCTGATGCAGATACAATATGGCGCAGAGTTTTAAAAAGTGACCCATGTACCTAGATGCGTCACTTTTTAAAAAATAGTGTCAGGTATAATGCATGCAGAGGGGGTGTTCCTTGCAAAAAGCTTGGTAATAATGACGCAGTGCGTCACTTTTAGGATGCAGTTGCGCCAAAATCTTGCGCCTGCTTCACAGCAAACCTTTCACATGGTGCTTTTTCCATGTGAAAGGACACATTATTGGAGTTGCGTCACTTTTGTGACGCACTCCTGCAATGCGTTACTTTTGTGTTTACAGATATGTCAGAAATACTGACATATCTGTAACTCCTTGCGAATTGATTAGTCATATATTAAATATGACATATCTGGAATGTCATAAGGAGTGCGTCCAGAAAAGTGACGCATCGCTATTTTCACGTAGCGATGCGTCACTTTTCAGAAATGAGGCCTCCAGTTTATTCACTGTGTCATAACTTTCTTTTCTAACACTCACCTTCTTTCAGTCCTCCTACTTCACTTCCTTTCACCTCTCATACCTTTCTGTTCTTTCTTACTCATTCTCCTTTCAATTATCAATGCACTATATTTCACTTACTCTTCATTTTTTAAGATTATAGCTCTTTGATGAGAATTGGAGGTAGTTCTGAAAAGAACTTTTGGTTTTCTTCTTTTAACTGAAGAGGAACAAAAACAGGGAATAGAAACTGCTCAACAGGAGCAAAAAGAAAAGAAAAAAATTAGGGGTGGGAAGGGCAGTGATGGTTCTCCAATGCCCGAACCATGAGCAGGACACTTTGCTCCCCATAGGTGAGGAGTTGATTGCAGTATCTGCATCTGACGACCCCATGGTTGAATGCAGGTTGAATGTTTGCTACCTGCCCCTGAGATTGTTCTCTTCCAGAAGAAGTTGCTCCTCCTGTTGATGTAGAGGCCCCATCTCTGGGAACCTCCTGTGCCAGAGCCCTGACACTTTCCCGGGCAAAATTCTGGGGGTGCCTCCTCTCCACATGGCGAATCATGGTGAAGTTGCCAAAAGAGTATTTTTTTTGGGGGTTACCCCGTGACAGGACCTGTTTGCAGATCCTGCACTCTACTTTTGGTGCATTCACCTTCTTCTGGCCTTCTGGAAACTTAAAAAATTTCCAGATGAAATGTTCCTTCACTCTTGGGGTAGGAGGCTCTTCATCAATGAAATCATCTTCACTGCTGGATAGTCTGGCAGCCATGATGAATCCAGGAATATGGAGCAGCAAAAAAGGCAGGTCTTTCAGTCACAAAAGTGAAAGAAGAAGTGAAGGAAATGGGTGGGGATTTCATTCATTGTAAAAAAAAACTGTTAGCAACCAATGAAAAGTGTTATTTTAGGGTCACATGACCCGATGCGTTTACGCTGCGCGCTCCGGAGCACTTCCGGGTGCGTTTACGCAGCGCGATCGTAGGCGCTTCCGGGTCGCAAACGTGGCGCGATCGTAGGCGCTTTTCCGTGCGTTTAAGCGCCGCGCACGTATGCGCTTCCGAGGGCACTTACGTTGCGCGCCGAAGTGACGTCATCAATCTTTTATAGAAATGCATAATCATTTTCCATATTAAAAAAAACAAATTTTATTTGTATGGTACGAAATGTTTTGCATTATTATTAACTTTTCATTCATATTTTTTTTTCACGAACGACAGTTGCGCTCTGGGTGCGCTTTCAGATGAGCTCTCGGAGAAGCTTACCGGAGAGCTTAGCTGAAAGCTTCCCGGAGCGCGCACCCAGAGCGCAAAAGAAAAAAAATATAAAAAAAAATAAATACTTAAAAAAAAACAGCAAATTGTAAAAAAAAAAAAGGTTAGAAACTCGATATACAAAGGAATTAGCATTTAAAAAACTATGAAATTCACTGAAAAAACCATAGGTTTCACACCAGTTATAGTTAGGAATTAGCATTTAAAAAACCTATGAAATTCACTGAAAAAACCATAGGTTTCACACCAGTTATAGTTAGGAATTAGCATTTAAAAAACCTATTAAATTCACTGAAAAAACCATAGGTTTCACACCAGTTATAGTTAGCTGGAAATTTTACTGATATAAAACCATTGAAATTCCCACGTTATAGTTAGATGGACTCACTATAACTTGCGCGTGCAATGCACTGCTGATGACGTCACATATTACATCACTCATGACATGGTCAGTGACATCACTCATGACATCACTGATGACACCATCCAGTGAATGTGTGTCTTTCTGAAAAATAAATATATTTTATATATGTATATGTAAAAGTTGATGGAAGAATAAATGTTTAAATAAGTGTCTAAATGGATGGTTTTTAAAAATTGATTGGTTAACTGGCTTAATAAGACATCATCAGCAGTGCATTGCACGCGCAAGTTATAGTGAGTCCATCTAACTATAACGTGGGAATTTCAATGGTTTTATATCAGTAAAATTTCCAGCTAACTATAACTGGTGTGAAACCTATGGTTTTTTCAGTGAATTTAATAGGTTTTTTAAATGCTAATTCCTAACTATAACTGGTGTGAAACCTATGGTTTTTTCAGTGAATATATATATATATATACATATATATATACATATATATATACATATATATATATATATATATATATATATATAAATCCAACCTCGCCTCGTTGCTTCAATGACCTTGATAAGATCAGCGCAGACCCAAGAAAATTTCAGTGCATTATTTTATTTCGCCGATGCCGCCATGACGCGTTTCGGAAGATCCCTCCCTTGATCACATGACATCTCAGTGATTTTTTCGTGCCCTTTTAAAGTGCTAGTGCATATCTAACTTCATAGACATAGAAACAAATACTTTATACTTGCATGTCTTTTCCATTCCTTCGATCTTTGCATGAATGCATAATTTTCCATCATTTTTTGAAAAACTCACTTACATGATACCATTATTGTATACATAAATTGATAACAGCTTAAATACATTAGAAGACTTAAAAGTATTCCGCTATGTCTGAAAACACCCTATGTCCTAAGTGAATAAATAAATAAATAAATGTGCAAACCTGTGACAGTGTAAATACAACAATGCTATTGTCGCATGAGCAAGACTGCTATCCTACAAAAGTGCAGTGCAAAGGACAATGGGACATCCATTCTACATTATCATTTCATCAAGGATCAATTAAGTCAAAAACCATTATTAATAACTAGAAATAATAAATATTTTCTGTACAATAATCCTTAAAATCAAACCTTAAATCGATAAAATATATAAATAGTAATGTCCTAAAATCCTCCTCACTAATTAAAAGAACAGTAACAGTAACAGTGGAAAAAATGTAATCGACATTTCATACATATTTTTGTTATTGTTATACGTCCAATTGATCTGGCTCTGTTCTCAATGCTCCTTCAACCGGTATATATATACAAAAAAATATATAAATATATATCCTTGTACCATAAATAGGTTCATATATAAATATTAGATAAATATAAATGCTATCATCATTATATATATACACATAAGTTGAAAAACAGTTAAAAAGAATTCATTGCAGAAATGTATACAGATCCTCCGTATTATTCAAGCCCTTGGGGTGCTTGGAGTAAAATCTTAATATGTACGATGTTTCTAGACTCCTTAGCCTGGCCTCCCTATTACCACCCCTCTTAGAAGGGAGTATGGCATCTATCACAAAGTATTTTAGAAATTTAGGATCGCAGTTGTGACTTTGTTTGAAATGTCTGGCTACCGGGTAGCTTTCCTCATTGTTACAAATAGCCCGGATGTGCTGCAAGATCCTTTTATGTGCTGGCAATTTCGTGCTTCCTATGTATTTTAGATTGCAGCTACAGGTAAGCACATAGTCGGCATATTCAGTTTTGCACATCAAATGTAAGTTAATTTTGTCAATGCCTGGATCAAAAGCTGTTTTATAGCTGGTGGTATTTTCTCCATATTGGCATGCCTTGCACACAGAGCATTTGAAAAAGCCTTTTCTAGCCCTTAACCAGCTGTTTTTAGGCCTGGCCTCAATACTGCTTTTTACCAATGAGGACTCCATACTATTAGTTTTTCTAAAGGACACCAAAGGATTTGTAGGTAGGGCACCTCCTATTATAGGGTCACTTTTGATAATGGGCCAATTTTTTCTAGCAATCCCTCTGATTTGCTTTTCTTGTCTAGAAAAGTTAAGGATAAGCCTAACTGGTTCCTCAGATCCAGTTTTCTCTCTCTGTCTGTTTTTGTAATTCAGCAGATCCCTTCTACTCAGTGATTTAGATTTATTGATAGCTGACTCTATCACCTTGGAACTGTACCCTCTATTAAGGAACCTGACCTTACATTCTTGTTGTTGATTATTGCAATCTTTTTCTTCACTGCAAATCCGTTGTATACGGAGCATTTCACCGTACGGTATGCGCCTGATTAAATGGGACGGATGAGCACTAGAGGCATGCAATAAAGTATTGCCGGCCGTAGGTTTCCGGTACAAGGATGTGGTCAGTTTGTCCCCTTCTACCATGATCTGTACATCAAGAAAGGTTACCATGGACTTGCTAATGTCTGCTGTAAAATGGAGGTTAACTGTATTATCATTCAATTTTTCAATGAACTCTGAAGCGCTTGTCACATCCCCATCCCAAACTATAAACAAATCATCAATGTATCGCAGCCATGTGACTACACTCCTGTTGTATGCTTGTTCATGATGCTGCCTGCGGACCAGCTCCTCCAACCAACCCATAAACAAACAGGCGTAACTGGGGGAGAAGCTGGCCCCCATAGCAACACCCTGAATCTGCTGGTACATTTTACCATCAAATAGGAAAAAATTGTTTTCAAGACAAAATTGAAGCATTTTAAAAATCATTTTGGAGTGCTGAGCAAAGGATATGGGCCTACTAGCCAGGAAATATTTCACCGCTCTTAGACCGTCTTGGTTTTTGATACATGTATATAAACACGAAACATCGAGTGCCAGCATTAAGAAGGACGGTTGCCATTTGATGTATTGAATTTTGGTTAGGAAGTCACTAGTGTCCTGCACAAAGGATTTGAGGCCCTTAACATAATCCTGTAGAAAAGAATCTATATATCTAGATACATTTTCTAACAGGCCATCGCACGTTGCTATAATGGGACTTCCTGGAGGCTTAGTAGGATTTTTGTGTATTTTAGGTATAAAATACATAACCGGGACCATAGGATGCTCTTTCTTTAAGAATTTAAATTCATTCATATTTAATAGTCCCAAGCTCGTCCAAGCCAGCAAATGTGCAAACAGTGCCTCCTGTGTGTCCTTGAATCTTGTGTAGGCAACCTTCCGGTAGCATTCCGTGTTGTTTATCTGGCTGTAGGCCTCCTCCATGTAATCATTGCGTGGCCATAGAACCAAGGGGCACATTAACAAGGGGGTTTATCTCCGTTTTTTTGGCTTTAAAAACCAAGAAAGCAGAGATAAAATTATCTCCCTATTACCTAGCTGTCGCTAACACCAGTTAGCGATAGCTAGTAGGAGATAGCGACCATTTTGGGCCCCACTTTGCATGTCAGGGATATTTATCACTAATGGCATGCAAAGTGGGCGTGCCAAGATGCTAGCGACTGGAAACAGTCGCTAACATCGCTATCTCCTATTACCAACTTTTGGAGATATTCGCGCTAAGCGCGAATATCTCCAAAAGCTAACACCTGCCCTGAACAGTTCTTAGCCATGTTATCCAATGGGAGGTGGATAACATGGCTAAGAGCATTATCTCGGTAATGCATGAATATCGCTGACTTTTCAGCGATATTCATGCATTGCGGCCGATTTTTATCGCATTTGCGATAAACCTTGGTAATACCAAGGTTTATCTGCGATAAAAATCGCCGCAGCTCTGCGGTTAAATTTTGTCTCTAACCAAGCAATAGCGATAATTATCGCTATTGCTTGGTAATATGCCCCCAAGTTCCTTATGATAATTTATTAATTTTGTTTCAAATTTTTTAATTAGCTGATCATATTGTCTTTCCTGATTTGTAATTTTCCTCCTTGAATTCATAGTTGTGGTACTGAGTTTCTTGACTTGCGCCACCAGTTGCTCACTAAAAACATCAATTGAGTCACGAGCCATTATTGGAACAAATTTTGATTTTTGTTTAAAAGACGTGATAGGTTTGACATTAGTTCCAGTGATTTGTGATGGCTGTATTTCTGATTCATCCTGCGATGGGTTTTCCCTCAGGCCCTCCAGACCCTTCATTTCATAAAGGAGGTCATAATCAGTTCCTTCTAATCCCCTGAAAGCTGGATTCTGCGGTGTAATTGTCTCCGCTGTGTCTTCCTGGGTACCTCGTAACTGATGGAACTTTTTTAATTTCAATTTTCGGATGAACCTGTATATATCCGCTCGAGTTTGGATGTATCTGAAATTTGATTCTGGACAATAGGACAGCCCAGGGATAAAAGCTGTTGCTCTGCTGCGGAGAGGTCAATGCCTGCTAAATTGATGATGGTGTTTTTATTGTCCGTGCCCAGAGTTTCAGATAGTGGGACTTCAAAAGTAGCATCATTTACTTGCGGGCTCAGCCCCTTCCCCGCTTAGCTGCTCCTTCTCCTGGCCTTCCTACGGGCCCTCCTTGTTGCCCTGTTTTGTTTTGTCCCTTGGTTTGCGACCTCAGAGTGTCTCTGTGGCTGCTTTTTAAAATTTCCAACTCATCCCCCAACATGAGCTTAATGTTGGATTGGGTCGGTCTTGCTCCCAAATTGTCTGACTCTGAACCACTGTCTATTGCAGAACTGAGATCCGAAGGTGACGGTGATTCCGTGGCTGCTTGATTTGTTCGCGCTGACGCTTGACCAGATCCCTGCCCCAAACGCTTATTTGCAGTAGCCACCCGCATAGAATCATACCTTCTAGCGAAGGTTAAGATTTGTCCGTTCATATAATCATCTCTATCACGTCTAAATTTATAACTTTTTCTAGTTTTTATTTTCTCCTCTTCCTTATTGAGACGTTTTTCCATTTCATCCACCATTTTGGTTTTAAACTGGGGATCATCTTGTGGTTCTATCTCCTTTTCTAAGAGCTCAATTTTGTCCTGTAAAAGTTTTCTGTCGATCTCAGCATAGCGTACTAGAATTTCCACTAATTTGCGAGAAGATTCAAGATTGCATTCCCCCCATTCTCCCATCATTGCTGGGTTGGGGGACTCATAACTGAGAGCAATCATGATACGGAGGCCTCTTGGTATCCTAATCACATCCAAATATCGCTGGTGGGACATTGCCTCCCACCATTTTGCATGTTCCTGGCATTTTACCTTCTCCAGAGCTCTAAAACTGTCCCTTAGTCCTTTACTTTTATCTTCTGGACCCTGAATGGTCACATTGCTTGCCCCTTGCGTTTCATTTGGGGTGTCCTCAAACAGCCCTTTGGCTGCCAATTCTCGATTTCTGAGTGTGCTCGCGGACATATTCGGCTCTTTAAAGTAAACACTTGCGCTAGAAATTGCTCCTCCGTCTCAATATCGGGAGATATGCAAAAATGCGCTGCACTCTCACTGACCTGCTTCCGTTCTTTGAATGCCGTACCTTTCTGGATTCGGCTCTCTCACACTGCTCGTTTCTCTCCCTCCGTGTGCCCGCTCTTGACACACTGCAGGATACACAAACTTGCAGAATGGTCCGCCGAACACCTCGTACGGGCTTCCTGATTTGCCGTTGAACTTGCAGGGGGCTTCACCACTTCTCCGTTTGCTCAGATACTCCCGAAAGTGCCCCGGGGGACCCCGCCGACGAACACCACGCTGCTGCGGCAACTCGTAGCAAGGAAAGCTCCGTAGCAGAAACTCTTCCTGGATAAAGCCACAACCCAGTGAGGGGTCCACGAAACCGGAGAGAGTCAATCCGGTATATATAAATCCAACCTCGCCTCGTTGCTTCAATGACCTTGAAAAGACCAGCGCGGACCCAAGAAAATTTAAGTGCATTATTTTATTTCGTCGATGCCACCATGACGCATTTCGGGAGATCCCTCCCTTGATCACATGACATCTCAGTGATTTTTTCGTGCCCTTTTTAAAGTGCTAGTGCATATCTAACTTCATAGATATAGAAACAATACTTTATACTTGTATGTCGTTTCCATTCCTTCGATCTTTGCATGAATGCATAATTTTCCAGCATTTTTTGAAAAACTCACATATGTATATATATTTTTTAGCTCGATGTTAATTAGCTTTACATTTAACCGATCCTTGTTAATGTTCTTCAGTGTTATATATATAACATACATTACAAGATGGCCGCCTCTATTCCACGCATGGTGTGAGTCCCCTTGTTTATGTCCATGCCTTATTGAATGTGGGAGTGAACACCAAATGTTTAAAACAATGTCGGGAGTAAACACAGTGCATCACACACTGACGAAGGCAGACCGCCGAAACGCGTCTGTGTGCACCCCTCCGCTGAATAAAATCTAGCGCGTTGAAACCTTCATCCTCGAGTGCTGTCTTGTTCTTTCTGGAAGTTGAAGGGATTTGGAGCGTCATGTGTGGCGGCGTCCACGAGCCGCCGACAGCCCCCGCCGACGAGTGAGCAGCCGCTTTTCATGGAGAAACAAGCGTTTTTGAAGTGCGCGGCTGTGCACCGCCTGATCCAATATGGGAGTTCGAACCTGAGCACGGAGTACGGAGGAGTACGCGAGTCCTGTGTCTCCCGAGGAAGACGTCTCCGGTGAGCATTAACTATTGCTGCAAATCGTGTACTCCCATCTCTGCACGTCAGGGAACATCGGAATTGTGTGGCCAGGCGATAGAGGATTGAAATAGTAAACGCGCTGTGAACTGCGGGGGAGGCAGCACCATCTGTATGCACGAGTCCACAGCAAAAGTCTAACACTGTGTATGACACGTGCAAAACCGACATGTTTTCTGATGCAGAACGACAAACAGCGGCGAAAGGCATGTTCAAAAGGCTAGCAAAATCGCCTGGAACAACTGAATTACCAACAGTGGAAACGCCCAGCAATCCACTCTTAATGACTATGACAAAATTAGAACGTCTCCATGAAAGGGAGATCCATAAATGGTGGGAGGCAATGAGCCTCACTAATTACATCGAAGAAGAAAGGGTGCCACGGGGGTTGAGGGTCCATACCGTTCCCTCCTACGAGAATCCGGACCCACAACTGCTCACAGACTGGTTCGAACACACTGCTCAATACTGTGAGGGCACACTTAAAATACTCGTAAAGTATGCATGGAGCGACAGGGAGCGAGCGTTGGCAGACATTGAAGCAATTAACAATGAACTGGAAAGCGAGACTGATCCTAGCCAAGTAACAACAATTGCACAGATGAAAGAACAAATGAAGATCAGGCTAGTAAAATACGAAGCCAAAAAAAGACTCCGGAAACAGGAGAAATATGAGAGAGACGCAAACGATTACCAAACTGGACGCGTCCTCACCTATGCAAAAAAGTTCGACGCTCCACGCAAGGCCCTCCAGAGAAGCAGAAAGGAAGGTGCTGGGACAACAAGCGGAACTGGGGAAGTGACATCCGAGTCTGATATAACAGAAAACGAATCGGAAGGAAATCAGTCAGACCCAGAAACACGCAGTACTAACAGAGGGCTGAAAACAGCAGAGAAAAGCACCAAGACTCCTTTTCAGGAGGAGTACGATGTAATCCAAAGCACATGGCTCCGGGGCGGGAAGAACAAGCCCCCGGATACGAATACCCAAGGAGCAGAAAAAGAAGGAGAACCAGACGGGCAGGCGGGGGGAACAAGAGGCAGAGGCAGAGGCAGAGGCGGCGCGCGTACATCTCGCTGGACGAATCGGAAGCGCCCCAACAAGAAACAATAGCTTCAGCCACTAACCCAAGAGGAATGAACTATACTACAGACACCTCACGAAACCCTGGTACCGATAATGAGGAAACAAACTTAATGGTAGTCAATATAACTACCAGGAAACTCACTATAGAGGAAGAGCAAGTTCTAAGCCTGGGACTAACCTTTTGTCCAAACAGTGAGTTGGAATATACTCAAACCAAAATAGACCTGTTCCGCTTCACTCGCAAGCTGAAATTATACAAACATTTTAAATTGCGACCTCATCTACAGAACAAAGAAAACCAAGGATTAAGGATTACAGCAACGGATGTACTAAGTGGTAAAGATCTACGATCAGTAGAAATACTAAGCGACTTAGAACTGGAACATACACAGGACCTTGCACACCTAGACCCTGCTCAAAGAGCAGAAATGCAAGGCATTGAACAAGAAAGAGACACTAGTGGATTCAAACCAGTGTCCACTTTTGTTCCCCAGTCCCCTTGGGATGCTGTAGATGTGTTCTCTGAAGTCATGAACGAGGACCTATTGAAGTATCGCAAAACCAACCACCATAACTCACACCAGAACATTACGGATCTACAAAGACTAGCCCTAACAACACTAATGACAGACACGAAAATTATTGTGAAGCCCTCAGATAAGGGCGGGAATGTGGTTTTAATGACTCGTGAATATTACACACAGGAAGCATTAAGGCAGCTCTCAGATGAGAACTTTTATAATAAATGTACTAACGAGACCTACCAGCAAAGCATCACAGATTATGATAAACTCATTGTCAAGTGGTATGACCAACATATGCTGAGTAGAGACGAACATCTGTTCCTACGTACAAACTGCCCTATGACTCCTACTTTTTACCACCTCCCAAAATTGCACAAAAATCGTGACTGTCCACCTGGTCGCCCAATTATTTCTTCTATTGGGAGTCTCACAGAGAATATGTCTCGTTTTGTGGACCACACTCTATTCCCTTTGGTGTCCACTTTGGACTCCTATGTGCGAGGCACAAAGGATTTTCTGAAAAAGTTGCAGAACTTGGTGTGGGAACAGGAATATCTTCTGATGGTATTAGACATTACCAGTCTCTATACAATCATCGAACATCATCATGGACTAGAGGCTGAGAAATGGGCATTAGATCAACGCCAGCTACGATTTTCGAGACACAATCTAATGATTCTCGAATTCGTAGAATTTTGCCTGAAACACAACATTTTTCTGTTTGAGGAACAACTATATATTCAGAAGTCTGGAACGGCGATGGGTACCTGCTTTGCCCCCAGCTACGCGAACTTGTTCGTGGGCTGGTGGGAGGAGCAGGTACCCAGGAGCTGCATGGTAGGAGGGAAAGAGGGAAAGGTCATCTGCTGGCATCGGTATATCGATGACCTTTTACTTGTGTGGAAAGGCAACTCTGAAACAGCCTATGAATATATTAATGTCCTAAATAATAACAAAATCAATCTACATTTTTCGGGAACAGTAAGTCCGGTGGCAGCGGACTATCTGGATCTCAAAATATACGTAGAAGATGGACACCTCCACACAAACCTTTTTAGGAAACAGACTGCTGGCAACTCTACACTGCATGCCAGTAGCAGCCACCCTCCACAACTAATCAACAGTATCCCCTACGGGGAACTGTTGAGACTTCGCAGAAATTGTTCCAAACCATCTGATTTCGAAGCGGCTGCTTCGGAATGCATATCCCGATTTCGGGTTGGGGGTATGGTGAGAAATTACTAAACAACACCCTCAATAGAGTCAGAAGAATAGAGAGACAGTCCCTCTTGACCAATAATCCTGAACAGGTCAACCGTAGAGGCATACCAGGTGATAATAAGGGCAAGTTCAGAGTCATAACCCCCTATTCATCAGGAGCGGAAAGTTTTAGAGCTATGCTAAGGAAGAACTGGCATATTCTCTTAACTGACAATGTGCTCAAAGAAGATTTACCAACCCAGCCACTCCTAACCTTCAGCAAAGCGAGATCATTAGGCGACATATTAGTGACTAGTCATCTTGAGAAAGAGCCCCAGAGAAGCAATATCTTAAGGGAGCAAAGAGGCTTTTACCCCTGCGGCCGCTGCAAAGCGTGCGCAGGAAGTAAACGTGTCCTTTCTTACGTCATAACCGACACTGGCAGGAAAATGTACATAAACAAATTCATTACCTGCAGCACACAATATGCTGTCTATTGTCTATTGTCTACAGTGCCCCTGTGGCTTACGCTATATTGGGAGCACGATTAAGGAGATCAAGCTCAGAATACTTGAGCACATGCGAGCCATCGACAAAGTAGACCAGGCTTATCCGGTGGCTCGTCACTTTGCGGAGGCCCACAATCGAGACCGGAACAAGCTCCAGTATTTTGGCCTCGACATCGTACCCCCAAATATACGTGGTGGTGACCGCCTACGCAGATTAAGGAGACTTGAGTCCCGATATATCATCGACCTCTGCACGAAACATCCCAAAAGTCTTAACAGTGGGGAGGAGATGGCTTTCCATTTGGGGAAATAAGCTCATTAGATCAGAGAACAACACGAGGTACACATGTTTCCATGATGACAGCTCATTTCTATTAACTGTAATTAGAACTTTTTGAGTATCACCCTGTATGGAACAACTGTACATCAGTGTATATAACAGCTCTAGAACCTCTGCTTGACTTATGTCATATACATATAATTGTGTGAGAGACTCTTTTACGCTAAACGACCCATAGCATTTGACTCGTTTTATAATTCTTTATTATGAATTTAAGAGAAATCTGTAATGCTTTTGTGCTCTAGATTGAATGAATGTTTAATTTGATTTGGAGTAACATATGGGTACACTATAAGAGACTCTTGTATATCTATTTTCCACTGTACATAACATTGATTCTCACCACACTGGTTTCACTATGGATTTAGTTAAATTTTTCTAAATGAAATGTGAATTGTGGGTTGTGAATAATCTTACATGATTTTTGCTGCTGTACGCAATGCATCCCACTATATATATCCCACACTCCTTTTATAAGTTACCCTTATCACATGGTTGTTGATTTGGAAATTCCTTATCTTATTTTGGTTATAGGCGTTTTGACAATATATTTCATCTGGGGACATTAGCCGATCCACGGCTGTATGTTTTTGTCTAACTTATGACCTTGATTCATGATACGCCATGCATGGAATAATGCGCCTGCCCATCTGAGGGCTTAACCACTCCAGCTATTTTTTAGCTTGATGTTAATTAGCTTTACATTTAACCGATCCTTGTTAATGTTATTCAGTGTTATTTATATAACATACGTTACAAGATGGCCGCCTCTATTCCACGCATGGTGTGAGTCCCCTTGTTTATGTCCATGCCTTATTGAATGTGGGAGTGAACACTAAATGTTTAAAACAATGTCGGGAGTAAACACACTGACGAAGGCAGACCGCCGAAACGCGTCTGTGTGCACCCCTCCGCTGAATAAAATCTAGCGCGTTGAAACCTTCATCCTCGAGTGCTGTCTTGTTCTTTCTGGAAGTTGAAGGGATTTGGAGCGTCATATATATATATATATATATATATATATATATATATATATATATATATATATATATATATATATATATATATATATATATATATATATATATATATATATATATATATATATATATATATATATATATATCATGTATTTACTTTTTGTTGGACTGGGCCCTTTTTGCAGGTTCATACCTGAGATTTTTGCCTTCCTCCTAGCCTTTTTCTGACATAGTGCTTGTGGTTCTAGGACTCTGGGCACTTTAGCACTGCTGTCCAGTGTAAAGTAAGTGTGCTCTCTGAGGCAAACATGGTAAGATTGGTCTACACCTGTTTGACATCTTTAATTTACCTTTCAGTCTGTCGTAAAGAGATATCTCAGACACCCAGGGCCAGTAAATGAAATGCTACTGGTGGGCTTGCAGCGCTGATTGCGCCACCCACCAAAGTAGCCTTTCACACCTGTCTCAGGCCTCTGCCATTACAGGGCCTGTGCGCGCAGTGTTACTGCTGCTGTGACGTGACACCTAAAATGTGTGCCACGTCTGTGACCCCCCTTTTTTACTGCATGTCTGTCACCCCTAAGGTAGGCCCTAGCTAGCCCTATGGGCAGGTTGCATCGTAGGTAAAAGGTAGGACATATTCCTTAAGTGTGTGACATGTGCTGGTAGTGACAAACAGCCATTTTGGTTTCTCACTGCTGTGAGGCTGCCCTCTCGTAGGAATACATTGGGGATTCCCTAATACGTGTTTCAGTGGTAATTCCTGATATGACAGGACCAACGTGGTTAAGTTTGGTATGGTTGGAATATCAATAATAAATGCTACACAATGGTGTGCACACATTTATTATCACTATTTTAGAAATGCCACTTTTAGAAGTTGGCATTTCTGTGTGCTATGTGTCTGCCTGCCTGATGTGTATTGCATGTCTGGCTCTGGAGTGACATGGGCTGGTGAGGTGTATGTGGCTTCAGGGACGGCAGGGTGAGTCAGCGCTAGGCTGAGTAGGAGATCTGCATTGGGAGTAGTGGGAGGAGTAGTCCCCTGACCCTGATAGGTCTTTGCCTGCCTAGGTGAATCTGGCCCCGCCCCCCTGTGTTGTGTCTGATGACCTAGCCCCTACTTGACAAAGTAGAAGAGGAGCCCTGTAAAAAAAGTGCTCCAATACCCCTAGAACCAGTTGAAACTGCCCCCAGGCCATGTGCCAGGGCAGAACAAAGAAGAAATGTGGTATAAATATTGGGGCTGTGACCCCATGTGTTGGGCTTTCTTGTGACTTGGGACTTGCTGCTGCTGGGCCCCAGAAGGACTGCCATGAGGGACTGCCTCCCTGCTAGAGGGCCCTGTGAGCCTGGCCTTCCTGGGCCCAGCCTTTGCCCTGGATGTTTTGGGGCTTAGCACCTCGTGAGCACTATATCATTAATTCCAAGAGGAATCCGTGTGCCCTGCAATGCTGCGCTGCATTCAGAGGGAACCCCGGAATGGGGATTACTCCGTGCTTCCAGGGGAAGTGGCAGCCCACCCTGCATTTGTGTGCCCTCCGGACGGCGGCATACAGAAGAAGTGTGAGCCTATCCCGAATTGTGGTCTCTGGGGAAGCGGGAGCCTACCCCATGTTGCAGCATCTGTAAAAGTGGAGTGGGAGCCCAATCCGCATTCCCAAGCTGGAGAGAAGAACTGCCAAAAAACAGAAGTCAGGCGCCCGTACCTGACTGTGGGCAGGGCCTGCTAAGAGTCTGAGAGCCTTGCGGGCTCCATTTCCACCCCCCTTTTGCGCCGAAGCAGAACTCCTCCAGAGGTACAGCCAGTTGCACAAAGGGAGCTCTCGTGATCTGCAAGGAGAGCCCCGAGTGTTGGCTAACCTGGTAGAGGGGGGAGGAGAGCCTCCTGAGGCCTTGAAAACAGGAGAGACTGTGCTGGGTGGACTCGCCGGAGACTTTGCGCCAGGTCCTACCACAGCGGCCCTTCTCTGACCAACAGAGGAGCAGCCAGGTATTTTCCTACAGCGGGCCACAGTGGTGAAATGCCCCATAGTCCTCACCTTGGGCAGCTGCACTGCTAGATCGCGGGTAGCTGCGGGTGAAGAGTGGGAGGATCGGAGCTGTGACTCCCTCTGGATCTTCTTTGGGGCCGCATAGGAGACACCGAAAGAGCCCCGGTGAAGGGGGCTCACGGGCCTGGTCGGTACCAAGGCAATTTCCTACAGCTGCACCGCAAGAGCGAGGGCAGCTGCAACAAAGGGCGCAGTTCTCTTTTTTTTTATAAGCAATGGGTGAGATGCACCCTCTGACCCCCAGTCACATCATTGCAGTTGCAGTAGCAGCTAGAGCACGGTGGGTGCTGATTGCATTTACAGCTGCACCGCAAGATTATGGGCAGCTGCCAAGTGAAGGGGCATTGTTTCTGGTGTCTTGGGAGATCCGGGTGGAGCGCACCCTCGCCTTGATTTCTGATGCTGGCCCGTGGGGCCTGCACACCGCCGCTGTGGCCGCTAAGAGCCCTGATATTTGGGACAGAGGGCATCTGGAGCCCCAGAGAAAGGCCAGTTCGCCTTGGGTCATTTTCATGGTTGGTACCTGTGTGTACTGGTAGTGGCACAAACCCCTAAAGGAATGCATAATAAGTTTATGCTGAGGGTGATGTATGCACCTGGGGAATGTTACTACGGGGCACTCCTAAATCTGATTTGTTCATAATGTGTTTTATGCCAAAATGATGCTGATATAATGCGTTTATGTTGCCGGTGATAATGCTAAGTCCACTATTGTACCAGTAGTTACTGGTGGTGTTTTACTTTTAATACTTGTGATTGTGATGGTTCTGACAGTGGCACCATTGGCCCTGTCATGTATATAATCCCCTGTAACTTATTACCTGATGCAAGTTGGCACAGTGTATATGTGTGATTGTGATTCTAAAGTGTTTTGGATTTTTCAAAGGCAATTTTTTATATAACCTTGTGTGGAGTTTCTTTTGTGGTGTGCCTAGTGTGTTGCTGCTGTGTGTGTGTGTGTTGCGCAAACGCTTTACACATTGCCTCTGGGATAAGCCTGACTGCTGGTGCCAAGCTACCAAGGGTTATCTTCAGCGTGTAACTCCCTTGCCCTGACTAGAGTGGTGGTTTCTGCGCTGCTTAGGCGCAAGCCCTAGCCAACCAGAAATATCATTTCTGACACTTAATTCGAAGCCATGTGGTATGAATGAGACTATAGGCAAACGTACCAGGTGTGAGCTTGAATGGTGTGGGTGCATGCAGTGTTAACTGCGTACAAGATGCTACAATAGGCTGTACAGCTTGCCTTCTTTGCTATTTTTATATGGGGGAAGTGATAAAATGGTCAGTGTTTTTGACATTGCAGAAACAATGCAGGATTTTGTAGATTTCGAACGATGTTAGCATCAGCTATCCAAATAGGTTCCAGATGGATTCATGTTTGATTTTGACTTGGGTAGGGATGGAAAATCGTATTATTTTTTAGGTTAGTGTGAAATACAGAGGAATATCTATCGGTTTAATTTCCTACACTATGATGATAGTTTAAACTGTAGCAAGTGATAAATAGTATATGTGAAAGTCATATGGTTCTAGCTAATGTCATTACCTAAATGGCATATATTTAAAGAATGCAGCATTTTCCTAACAAAAGTTAGTAATTTGAGCATTGATTTAGAATTTGTTGGAGCAGAAGCACCGCTATAAATCAGTGCTGCTCCAGCCCCACTAAATTACAAGTTACCTGTCCTACTGAGAGTCAGGAAAGCACCTATGCGGGCGCTGCTTTCATAAACCTCTGGCCGGACAGCCTGTCTGACACATCGCATCAGGTCATTGTGACCGCTGATAGGCTCAATTTTTATATGAAGTCTGCAAAAAACACAGTTACCAAAGAATATCAGGATCAGTTGTATCAGATTCATACATTGTAGCCACATATCCATTTTTAACACTATCCTGAAGCAAAAGAAAGAAAATCAACACAGTCACAGAGAGTAAAAATTGAATTTATGTTATGTAGAACACTATTAATACATGGCAGAGGTCAATCCATGTACATAGTTGGCAACAAGCATGTGTTGGAACGGATATAGACTAGCACTCCATATATTCAGTGTGCACTTGTCAGTAAAATAACCACCCACTGAAACTTTTCTTGAAGCTCCTATACTGCTACAGTGTAGTCTTATCTGGTGTGCTATTTATTCACCCAATTACTTCAATAGTACTGCAGGTTTTGTAGTGTTTAAGCATATGGTCTCAATTTATGTGTGGGTTAACGTGTTGGTGATTGCTCAGTGTTGGGTAGAGATTACAGGTGCACAATTAGACACAAAGGGCCCGACTCACAAAGGTAACTTACATTTTTGAGTAATTTAAACTTTTGAGTATTTTGTGCTACTTTTTGCTTAGTCACAAAATCTGAGTTTATGTTACAATTAATAAAATCAATAGTGTGTCTAGCACAACACATAGTCAACCTGTGGTACTGCAACACGTTTCCATAAAAAATAATGGAGGTAGGGAATTACAAAAAATGGCCTGTAGGAAGTAATTGTGCATTACATCAAATAAAATTGTTTAAAATATTCAGAAATATGAATAAATAAAGTGTGATATTAAAATATATAAAAAAGGGTACATTTCTAAAATGTTATTATACATATTTTAATAACATATTACTTATCAAATATGTATAGATCAATTATAAACATTATTAATGCATAATATGATTGTTTTCTTCTTTAGGTTAGAATTTTATTTTTAATTTAAATTTCAGAAAAACTTTTTTAATTTCCTTTTTTTAATCAAATTAAGATCTATTTCAAAATTAAGTTATTGTTTTGTATCATTTTATATTTTGCACTACATTTAAATAAATATTTAACATGGATTTCCAGTAATATAATAAATTGTTAATTGTTTTTTTTTAGTTAAATACATTTTTTCAATGTTCCTCATACTTTACTACAGGGAGACTCTACAGTTGTGGCTGAAATCTGGGCATTGTGAAAATGTGTGGTGCTGTTTGACAACATGTAGGGATCACCAGGGGTCGCAGCTGTGACCTTTCGCAGCTGTGACTCCTTGATTGCCTCTTGCCACCCCTACCACTTGTTATGAGACCCATAGCATCTGAGGTGGCAAAGCCAGTTCCATACACAGAAAACGGTGTACTTTCTGCTGGTCCCACTGGAGGCTTTCACTTTTAGTTTAAAAAAAAACATGCGGACAAGACCAGAACTGCAGAATGCTGTTTTCTCTCATGTTTAATATGTGCTATTGTGTTGGGAGGGGGACCATTCGGGGATTGTTGCAGATGTGGTTAATTGAACTTTGGAGCTTGGTTACCAGGGATATAACTAAAAGAAACTGTATATTAAAAAAATATATATCCAGAAGTGGAATGTGCACTCTTTATAATACAAAATGAAAAGAAAGACATTAAAAAGGGCCCATTTAAAAAAAAAATTGCCACAGTCCTTTAATGTGAATGTGAAGAAAACATGATTTTGAACAGAACCATCTCATCTGTGCTTCGTAAGTGTGAGTGTTCTTTACACGTGATTACTGTAATTCGTATTAGCTATAAAAAAAATAGTAAATAAAGCAAACATCATAGTTAATATGCAATGTATAGTCCCTATGAATTATTAGTACTACTGAGCTTAACCACTACTGTTTTGTTTATATATTTTCTGTACATCTTCCTGTGATTTAGCAATACCTTTTCTCTTTAAGGTATGCACTAGGTTTCAGTGAAGTCAGTTATTATGATTTCAGCAGAATTACTGTCTTTCTGAATCAGTTTGTGAGATTTAGGGTCAAAGGTCATATGTTGCCACTTCCTGTAATGCCATTGCAGTAAAAAAGAAAGTATGATTTCACTTCTGCTACCCCTGGCATTTTGGTTGATCATTGTTCATGGTGGTACTTATATTTTGTGAATAATCAAAAATTAGTAAACCTACCCAAAGTGATAATTACTCAAAGGCGTAAGATCCTTTGTGAATCAGATCCAAACGCACATCTTCAAATGTTAAGCAAACTTTAGAGTAAATCATCTACATTGGGAAAAGCAAGATTCATGACAAATATTTGAAACATGGAAATATTTTCACACTTTTTTCCACCTCCATGAGATGAAAAACGGTTTGAGACACCATGACATACCTACCAGGGCATGAACGCTTAGGTTTCAAATATACCCCTAGATTTTTTTTATCACATTGGCATAGGTGGGCTGGAAAGATTCTATTCAGCCCAAGAATCTAGTGGCAATGGGCTTAGGTTACACAAATGTTTTATCAAGGGTATTTCTGTTTTGTTGGCATTCAACCTTGAGGAGGTTTGTTGCACCCAAGCTGATACTGCCTTCATTTACTGATAAAAAGGCTCAATAGGGTCTTCACCTGAATTGTCCAGTGTAATGGTAAACTGAGTATCATGAGTATAATTGACTCACCACAGTCCAAAAGAATTTATAAGTTTCCCAACTGGGCATATGTAGATTTTGTAGATTTTAAATAGTGTCAAGCTCAGTGATGAACTCCTTGGTTTAACATTTTATATTCTGAAACAAAAGATAAGGTCCCAAAATTCAACTAATAGGCACCAAGATTTTTCATTTTAATTTCAATCTAAATTGCGATAATCATTACTGCAGTATTTAGGCCCAGTTTCAGCTGGCAACCAGAGAAAAAACAGAAGGCATTTCTTATAATAAGACTTACGCTAGATTGCAGGGTAGTGCGGCCTGTGTACATCCCTTGATTTTTCCCACCCAAATTGTGCAACCAAATCAAACTTTGGCTAGTATAATGGATCTTTCTCAGATTTATGAAAAGTCAAACCATGCACCATTTCCATCATTTTCACAATAAAATCCGTACCCCACTTGTGCAGGTGAGAATATCGTTTGTAACTGGAAAAGTCCCCAAAAGCAAATTGAAAACATGAAGTTATTGCATTAAATTTCAATCATTCTGGTGATGAGGGTAGATGTATAATTTAGCCCCAGAGCTGGCTGGCAGCCAGGTAAGCTTACCAACTGTAGACATTTTTGGAAATGGCGCTCCTAGGAGAATCCAGGGTGGATTGACTTGCATTGCTCCCTCTACATTTTCTGACCCAGAATGTCCAGCAAATGTCAAACTTTGGCTAAAATCACAAAACATCTGTAATTTATGTGATGGAAACTTTCCAAACTGCGTTGGGACAAAGGTTTTACCCACCTGCACTTTCACACTTCTCCAGATAAAAATAGTACCCCACTTGTGTAGATGGGCCTATTTCCTGCAACAGCAACCACTGTCAAAGCTCGGACAGTGAGAAGCCAGTTTAGTGTTCATGCGGTCATCCTATGGTTAAAATTTTGGTCCATACTTATAACGTATGTTAAGTCCACTTCCAGATGGGACGTTGGGGCATATTACCAAGCAATAGCGATAATTATCGCTATTGCTTGGTTAGAGACAAAAATTTACCGCTGAGCTGCGGCGATTTTTATCGCAGATAAACCTTGGTATTACCAATGAGAAAAGTGAGCCCCTCTTTGATTTTACACAACAAACAAATCTAAATCAGTACTGACTGAGCACCTACACACAAAGAAGCGCATGTGGTGTTAGAGACATAATGGCTGTATTTTACGTTATTGTATTGCTGATTCTACCTTATTATGCCTGACTGCACTGGCCCTCACACACCCACACATGAGCAAGAAAGGAGTGTTCCACAATTTGCATTGGTGTCAAAACCCAGGTTCTTATACAATTTAGGATTTCAAAGCCAATCCCGCTTCCCATTCCATGGGGCCTTTCACCGCACATAGTTATCTCAAGGTCTGTGAAAAGGAACAGAATTTAAGGTAAAACAATAGTAAGGAGAGGAATAAAGCTATACTGACTGCTGCCAAACTATACTTTCAAGGTAACAGTATGCTCTGTAAATGTGTGTTTTTTTCTTTCAATGTCTGAGGACCAATACACAGTAGTGCACTTGATTCCAGGTAGCCTGAGAAAATCATACATTTTTATGGATGTACACAGCCTGAATCACTGTAACTGCGCAAAACATTGTTCTATATTTTTACAGTGAATTTTTAAAATTCTAAGAGTTGCTAAACTTTTACCCACTCATAAAATGGGTATGTGACTCCATGTCAAATTGCTAGCTGAAAGGTTGTATTGTGGGCATCCCTTCTAAATAGAGATGTAGTATAAGATGTTTCAATGATTTGCTGCCATTGATTTTCAACCATAATTCAAGTCGCAAGCATTGAAAAGTTACAGGCCCTCAAGTTAGGGTGGTAACACATTTATAAATGGGAGTCCTTCCCATTTGTGAATACTGAAAAAGTTTCAGGGAGAGAATGCAGTGGTCTGTGGGTCCACTTCCCACTCTCAAATAAAAAAACTAATTTGCGATCTAACTCATGAAAATATATTATGGAGGTCGGACTCTGACCCACTCCGATTAGGAATTTAGGTAACCGGTCCATTGGTAAATGACTTTACAAAAATCTACACTAGGTTACAAAATGCTGGCCACAATTTGCAACCAGTTTTAGTGACTAGTTTTATCGTACATCTGGATCATAAACCTTCATGATTTTGGTCTGCCATGTAAGGTTAGTTGACAAGACTGGAGTTGGTATTTTTCTGTTCAATGCTGGTTAAATTCTTTATATAGAATGCAGACATTTGGATGTCCCAGGGAATCCATTAAATCTCAACCACAAGCAGGCCCATCAGGGATTAATATAATATACCTTTTATTTGGTTTTCCTGAGTTTACTCTAAGTTGTATATTATTGGGATTATATTGTTATTGTCAAGAACTTCCTTTACAAAACACAGCATGAAGAGTTAACTGCTTGTGGATAAAGATTAGTTGTCAATCTAACAGGGTAACTTCTTCAATACGGAAACTTTATACTCACTATAAGGTCCCTCTGAGCTCCTCTATAGACTCCTTACATAAATTATCTCCGCAATCTGAACAGCTTAGGAGCAATTCTTGTGGCATGTGGAGAAGTGTGGCTCACTGGTTAGAGCAGGCAGACCCTGAATCAGCGGTCAGACCCAGGACCAGGGTTCAATTCCCGACGCGGCAGGGTCTTGAGCTCAAATGTCCATGGATTCGATAATTCTCGCTTTGGTGCCTGACCTAATCATGGGTTCACACTCTGCAACTCTGGGCATTAAGCTTGCTTAATCTCCACAACGGCCCCCCGCGGCGGGATGCCTGGCTTTCACCTTGGGGATGCCCTGTAGGGGCTATCTCACAGGGAAAAGCCAGGACGGGTTCCCAAGGCAAGCGCGGAGATACCCCTTCGGGGGTCGATTCAGGCGCTATATAAGAAACATAATAATAGGAGAGGACATTATTAAATGCTGAAATGTAACATAGTTTTCCCTTTCGAAAGTAATAATCCTGCCTTGATATTCCATAAATATTGTAACTGTCTTTACCCTTTGGCAAAGCTACTGGAGAATGTGAAGGAGTCAATCGAGGAATGTTTTTCCATTACAGAATTAGTACCTCAGTCACTAAGGAACTTATGTTGTCTCAGTTACTGCCAGATAGAACCTGCAAATGCATAGATCTGGAACAGGCAGAATACTGTGTCTTCAACACATAATGCAAATGTATCGGGATTAGGTGTAAGATTTGACATCTGCATGCAGCTGCTTGTTTTGTTATGCCGCACGTTTTGTGATGTTGTTTGATGCATTCAGTACCGTTAGCCGCCAGTCGTTTGCTGTTTTTGTCTCCTAATCTGTAATTGGGCCCTCACAAGTGCAATCCGGCACCTGTTATATTTGCTCCCAGTTTGGCTATATTGAGACATATGTTCCAT
The DNA here is from genome assembly GCF_964263255.1 of Lissotriton vulgaris. Classification (NCBI taxonomy): domain Eukaryota; kingdom Metazoa; phylum Chordata; class Amphibia; order Caudata; family Salamandridae; genus Lissotriton; species Lissotriton vulgaris. Next base: position 307,190,722 of record NC_141696.1, read on the forward strand.
TATACTTTGGTGCTTAGTAGAGTCACATGTCAATGAACTTTGTTTTTTCTCTGTGTAGGGGACTTTGAACCTGGGCAGGATTGTATAAGACATTTATTTTTTGGAGTTTGATCAAACGAGTACCTATGCCAATGCGTCATAATAAATGGGCCATTTTACATGCTTAGAAATCCACGTATGTATGATGCAAACATGGCAACTATGGGGCATATGATCAAGAACAGCGTTAAAAATTATCGCAGGTTTAGCTGCAGAAATCTGCCGCTAAAACGGTGATAATGGCTTGATAATATGCCCATGAGAATTCCAATAGAAGTCCATTTTCTGGTGTGAACATGGGCATCTATTGGAATTCTCAAGGGCATATTATCAAGCCGATTATCGCCGCTTTAGCAGCAGTTTTCTGCCGCTAAAGCGGCGATTATTTAAACGCCATTCTTGATAATATGCCCCTATGCCTTTTCCCTGATCACCTTCTCCAAGAAAATACATAGGCCCAGATTTACTAAGCATTTGCATTGTCCCTGCATCACGCAAAGCAATTCAAGTGCATAACTGAAATTTTTAAAGCCACACAAACCAATATTTGTGCCACCTTGCCTCACGTTTCACCTGCAAAGTAACATAATGCACTGCCTTGCACTGCTTTGCACTACCCTGCATCAGAGAGGTGTCACATCAGTAGAGCATGGTCAGTCCCATTCATTCACCCATGCATTTTGTCACAAACCCAGATTTGCTAAAGTCAGTAAACTTGGGTATGCACCAAAATGGTGCACCTACCAGGCCTTGGCATAAGGGAAAAAACGATCTTTATTTCTACTTGTGCTATTTCCTTTTTGCACATCGCTGCATTTTTGCAACACACATACAAAGAGGAATAGCCCGCCCAGGATTGTTTTTGTGCAGAAAGGTGACCCTTCCTACACTAAAACAATCCTGCCCACAAAGCAGGCACCCGTGCACAGTGGCTCAAGGGTGCCTGCTTTGGCACCAAGCAGCCATCAGTGCACCACTGCAGGAAAGAGGAGAACACGAACAGGTCCACATATTTGTAAATATGGCAAAGTTTAGCTCTCTCCCCTTCATGAAACGCAGCACAGCAGCTTCCCTTTGCTGTGCTTCATGAGGGATTAGTAAATGTGGGTCGTAATATCTAAACATTATGTTAACTTTCACCATGATCTAAATTTTAATGTAATATATATAGTGCCTGATTCAGAAAGGTAAACTTACACTTTTGTGTAAGTTCACAATTTTTGGGAATTCACAAAAGGATTTTACGAGTATCATCCTTACGACTGCAGGGGCTCCGCACTCAAGGCAGAAACTCCGCACATAAAAAGCTAGGCAGTCGTAAAGGTACTAACTCATTAAAAAAAAATTGTGAATGTAAAAAAATCGTAAACTTACACAAAAGTTTAAGTTTGCTTTTCTGAATCAGGCCCTCAGTCTCTGGCATGAACACAACAACACCCTTTATCCTCCGACTCTTGAGAAAGCCTTAAATTGTATATCTAACTGTTTTATTAAATGTTTTCAGTAGATGATGGGCTTGTGTGATCTCTTGAGCAAACTGGCCTGGAAAGTGATTGACAACCCTTGTTCTTTTTTAGCTTCTTTTTTATTGCAGGCTCGGCAGCTCCTCTCTTCACTCTTCTATTTTTATGGTATTCCAAGGTTCAGCTGTGGATGCAATTAAAAAAATATACCTGTGCTATTCCTGGTTATAATTCTAAAAATTAATAACTTTCCTCCCCATGGAGAACTTAAGGTCAAGAGTGTGTTCACCTCTGTCGCTTAGACATTATTCCCATGATTCAAGTTTATGAAATCCATAGCATGTTTTAAAGATCTTGCAATCCATTGCCCCTGAATATCAGCTTATAATATGAATTCCCCTAAAAGCACAATTTAAGATGAATGCAGACAAACGGTTGATGTGTTCAATATGGTAATTTCAAGAAGAAGCATTTTTAACCCCGGTTTCTATGCAAAAATTACAAATGCGAATGAGAGCTATTTCTTTCAAAGCATTTCTTCCCAAAATAGCATTTTGATGAACTGTACGTTGGATACAGACTGTGTGAATAATTTAATCTGTCTTTAAAAATGCATGGTATCCCTCGTCCGCTCTTATTAGCTCTAGATCTGAGGTAAGTAATGCGCCTGAAGGTGCCTTCTTATTCGTGCCTACATTAAATGATGTGACAAAACATTCAATAGTTATTTTAGAGGAGTCGTAACAACAGAGATCAAAATATAAAACTCAGCTGAATACGTCATTCGAAATCACACATTCCACAATATACACATTCACAAAAAACCTAGGATAAATGTGAAAGCGACATATGTAAAATGGAATCACTTACAAATCTGGAAAAAAGTATGCATTTTATTGGATTTAATAATCTTTTTTGCCAGTCTGTATCTGTGACATAACCTCCCACTACCAGATAAAGCGGCAGTTTATATGTATATCGGACAGACCGAAAGGAAAATAAAATTGCGACTGAATGAACACAAAAGCAACATCAGAACAAAACAAATTTAATCAACAGTAGCTCATAACTTTGTTGAAGTTGGACATAATGTCAGCCAACTGAAATTTTGCATTCTGGAAATGACAGAAAAACGAGAAGGAAGGGACTATCACAATTTTTTACTGCTACGTGAAAACTATTGGATCAGCCATTTGCACTCCTTAAAACCTAATGGAATGAATGACCGCATGGAGTTCCAGTGTTACCTATAATTTAGAAACTGATGGTTCATACATATAGGGGCCGATTAGGATGGCGGACGGAAATGGGTACTGTCCGCCATGGTGGGGGAAATTTTACTCCCGGCTGCGCCGCGGAGATACCGCGTTTGGGATTAGGATATTCATGTGACGAAACTCCGACCGCGGCGGACGGTTCACAACCAACACCGTCCGCGGTGGACGGAACTCAACCAAGTCCGTCCGCGGCGGACGGAGTTCAATGAACAACCACTGCCGCGGACGGAAATGACCGCGGAAAATAAAACATGTACCGCCATACCTGAGAATACTCCGTGGCCGCAATTAGGATAAATCCGCCCGTACCACGGAACGCACAGCCATCCACGTCCGCGGCGGAAACAATGCCACGAGAACCACAGCATCACCGCGGAAGGCCAACACGCACAACATCCCTAGCGCCGAACAAATGTCAGAAACTGCACCGCAAGTCCTAAGCAAACATACGAACATTGACAAGCCCCCCCCCCCAACACCAATCACAAGCCACCATGACACGTCCCAATCATCCAATAATGCACACACGTCAACACGCCCACCTACCACCTGACTCGCAACAACCATTGAGACACGACTACAAAATGACACCCACACACAACCACAATCCTTTGCACCACAGCATTGCTGCCAGCAAGAGGGCAAATCGAGAAACTGCTAACTCACATAAAATCACATAGAAGACACCCACCACACAAACACCCACCACACAAATCCGACACATCACACACCACACACCTGCACCTCCCAACTCACACAACTCACACACTGAGCACCACACACCATGGCACCCAAAAAAAAACCGAAATTCTCAGAGACAGAGTTGAGGGTAATGGTAGATGAAATAATCCGTGTTGAGCCCCACATCTTCGGGGCCCAAGTCCAGCAGACGAGCGTGGCGCAAAAGAACCACATGTGGGACAGGATCGTCACTCGGGTGAATGCGTCGGGGACTGTGCCGAGGACGAAGCATGACATTCAGAGGCGGTGGCATGACCTGAAGACCAGGATCAAGGGCATCCGATCGAAAAACGTCGCTAGAGCCAATCATACTGGCGGTGGCACACCCCCGGAGCCATTACCCTACACCGATTGGGAGGAGAAGGTGCTGGGGATACTACACCGAGAGAGCCTAGACGGACTTGACGAAGGAGAAGAGACTGGTGAGTACAAACCAAGCACCACGATCAGCACGACATGGTCAGGCTCACACAACTGAGAAGAAACATCCCCTACGCCCCAAACCATGCACGTTCGACACCAACTCACTAACATGTCCATGGCTCCCAACAGGCCCCCATGTTCACGGGGAGGGTGGTGGTGGTGGTGGTGGAGGGTGGGGTGTGTGAGAGGCCAAAACTACAACTCCCAACTGGCCCCCATGTTCACGGGGAGGGTGGTGGTGGAGGGTGGGGTGTGTGAGAGGCCCAAACTACAACTCCCAACTGGCCCCCATGTTCACGGGGAGGGTGGTGGTGGTGGTGGTGGAGGGTGGTGTGTGTGAGAGGCCCAAACTACAACTCCCAACTGGCCCCCATGTTCACGGGGAGGGTGGTGGTGGTGGTAGTGGAGGGTGGTGTGTGTGAGAGGCCCAAACTACAACTCCCAACTGGCCCCCATGTTCACGGGGAGGGTGGTGGTGGTGGTGGTGGAGGGTGGGGTGTGTGAGAGGCCCAAACTACAACTCCCAACTGGCCCCCATGTTCACGGGGAGGGTGGTGGTGGTGGTGGTGGAGGGTGGTGTGTGTGAGAGGCCCAAACTACAACTCCCAACTGGCCCCCATGTTCACGGGGAGGGTGGTGGTGGTGGTGGTGGAGGGTGGTGTGTGTGAGAGGCCCAAACTACAACTCCCAACTGGCCCCCATGTTCACGGGGAGGGTGGTGGTGGTGGTGGTGGAGGGTGGGGTGTGTGCGACAGGAAACAGAAATGGCTACAAATCCATATAACCATGTAATGTCCAAATTACTGACCTGCTCGATCTTGTCCCTCAGGTGATCGTCAACTGACTGCGGAAACCAGTACCCGGCCGCCAGCCTCGCCTCTCACATCTACAGGACTCTCTGGTGACGAGGACACAGTCAGCTCCGGGGCGGAGGATGGAGCGGGACCAAGCACGCAGCCAGGGCCATCTGGCTCACAGGGACTCCCGGGACCGACCAACGTCGCATGTGTGACTCCAGCGGCACCTGTCTCTGTGATCTGCACAGTCCCCACCACCACCAGTACCACCAGTACCACCACTACCACCAGCACCACGACTCCTGCCGCTGCCACCCAGCATAACCCACCGCGCAACGCTGGTCCAACGGCCCCACACACAAGCAGGGTGAGTGGGCCACAAACACAGGCAACGGGACAACATCCAATCAGGCGAGCCACACACCGCCGTGCAGAGGAGGAACAGCTACCCCAGCCAGTGGCACAGTCCCTACAAGCTCTTGCCAGGTGCCAGGCGTCATACGACCGGTCCCAGGCAAACGCTGATCGTGCACACCAGGACTCAGTGGACAACACCAACACCCAGCGCCAAATCGCTGGCATCCTTGGCCAGATGTTGCTGATCATGGGGCAGCAGGCAACGATGTGGAGTGAATGGGTTGACCGGAACAACCCCCCCCCCCTCCACCAAGTGTGGTAGCGCCACCGTCACCTCCGCCTCCCCCGCCACCTCCGCCTCCCCCGCCACCTCCGCCTCCGCCGCCACCTCCGCCTCCGCCTCCACCGCCGCCACCACCACCTGAGCCCCTGGCGACGGATGTGGCCCATCAACAACCTGCCCTCCCAGCTGACTCTGTTCCGGTCAGAGACGGAGGGGCCGTCCGAGTAAGAAAGAGGCTGAGAGCAGTGTTGGAGCGCCAGGCACACGCTCCAAGAGGGGACGACCATGACAATGTCACTGCCTGTGCCAGACATTCACCCAGCTAAGTAGCCTGTCCCACAGACAATCATTCCCACTGGTCTGCTGGACTACCCTGACACCCCCCAATGTGGCGTCAGCACGGACATTTCATCAGCCAATACCTTCAACTCCAACTCCCTCCACCCCACTGACTTGTAAATATTCACCAGCACAGAAGCACAACCTGTAAATAAATAGCATTAACTCACACAATGATGTTTTGCCTCCATGTTTATTCACATGATTGCCATCAGATACAGACGTAAACAGGTACAGGGATCATAGTCGTACATGATCATGGCGCTGCGGGAGTGACCTAGAGAAAACCAGAGACAGCAAACACACGTCAGTAAAGAGATTCACACACATCACAACACAATGCACAGCTACATTACACAAACCACAACCATCACACAAGCATGGGATGAGAGCACACACATCATGGACACTTCCATGTCCAAAGACATGAAGACACACATGTGCAACCATCACAAACAACACCCAGCTGATTAACCCCATATCCACACAACACCAGCAAACATACATGAGGCATTGTCAACCGCCACTAGAGGTAGATACTCACATTCAAGGGAAGTAGCGATCTATGAGCTGGCGCCTCTGGTCCACACCTTCCTCCTCACCACTATCCTCATCAGTCGACATGGGTGGGATGGGAGGCCGAGGCACACCTTCGTCTTCAGGGTCCAACAGCAGTTCAATGCCATTGCGTACTGCCAGGTTGTGGAGCATGCAGCAGGCTATCACGATCTTGCATACTTTTCCTGGTGTGTAAGGCAGGGCCCCTCCGGTCTTATCGAGGCACCGAAACCTGGACTTTAGCAGTCCAAAGGTACGTTCGATGACTCTCCGTGTCCTTCCATGTGCCTCATTGTACCGCATGTCACCCGCCGTCCTCGGATTACGTAGGGGACTGAGGAGCCAGGGCCGGTTTGGGTAAGCCGAGTCGCCTATGTAGGGGGATGACAGAGACAAACATCTGAAAAATATATGGTGGGTACCCCATGCAACACAGAGATCACAAGAGTACCCACTGCACACTCACCAACAAGCCACGCTTGACCGGGTCGCAGATTTGCCATGAGTTGTGGGACATTGCTGCTCCGCATGATGTGGGCGTCATGTGCGGATCCAGGAAATCTGGCACACACATGGGAGATGATGTTGTTCGCCAGGCACACCACTTGCACGTTCAGCGAATTAAAGTGTTTGCGATTCCTGAACACTTGTTCGCGGGCCCGTGGTGGAATCAGAGCGATGTGTGTGCCATCAATTGAGCCCACAACGTGAGGCATGTGGCCCAGTGCATAGAAAGCAGCTTTGACAGCTGGCAACTCTTCCGGCCGTGGAAAATGTATGTACTCATCCTTGTAGAGCATCATAGCTGTTAACACATCCCGAAGAACCGTGCTGAACATGGCCTGCGACATCCCCCCGGCAACTGCAACAGTGAACTGAAAAGTGCCAGTAGCGAAGAAATGTAGTACCGCCATGACCTTTGCAGTGGGTGTAATCGACCCAGGATACGTTCTACGTGGCTGCAGATGAGGAGACAATAGTGCCACAAGGTCCAGCAACCGACGTCGATCCAGCCGGAATTTCCGAATCACCTCCTCGTCTACCATATCCTCCAGCACAGTGTATGGCCGATGCACATTTGGAGCCCTCCTGTGTGGGACAGAGATGTAACTTTGGTCAACTTACAAACGACGCATACGTGTAGAACTCCATCACATGTGTACCTTACTGACAAAACTTCAGTCATCACCCTAATGTTTCGTAGACACATCACAGACACTCATGCTACTGCATGCACACAAACGATAAGTGTACACACGCCATGTCATCAAGCACAAATGCCACCACCAATAATGATGTGCATACGGAAATGACATGCATGGTGACACAACGTACAAAACACATACACGGAATGCATGTGTACCACCACCACTGTAGTCACCTCGACACAACAAGAAACTGACAACAGATGCATTAATTGGCCACACAGCCGTGATGTACTGTGTAGTTGTGAAGATGTAACAACGTCTGTAGGGTCACACCCGACGTCAACAAGTACAAATGCACATCTGTTGCCCATTATGTGCCGACCGATTGCCATTGTATGGACACACATGCTGTATTGTATGACATATGACCTTTCCCAATCACGCTCACATCCCTCATGACACAACTGCACACAACACATCACGGTGCAGCGTCTGACAAGATCACATAATTGGCGCCGCCATGGCGGTGCTCAACTTCCGCTACTTCCCAAAGGCCATATGCGGCCAGCGTCCCTCTCCCCATTGGCTGCATGTGCATGGACCGTCACGGGCAGACATTGGCGACCGCACGTGCAAGCCTCAGGCACGGATGCTTCAGTTGCAACAATGTACTATCACTGGCGCCTCCATGGCGGTGCACGTACTCAGCGGGGGAGGTGCAGGCCTATACACCCTGTAGATGTAGTCAATGGACATGCCATTTCATGACCCCCCTTACAGTCACCTTGCATCATCCACCGTACACCGGCCGGAGCGGCCGGGCCTAGGACGACCGCCGTGCCCGGCCATGAACAACCGCCGTGCCCGGCCATGAACAACCGCCGTGCCCGGCCATGAACAACCGCCGTGCCCGGCCATGAACAACCGCCGTGCCCGGCCATGAACAACCGCCGTGCCCGGCCATGAACAACCGCCGTGCCCGGCCATGAACAACCGCCGTGGCCGGCCATGAACAACCTCCGTGCCCGGCCATGTTCAACCGCCGTGCCCGGCCATGAACAACCGCCGTGCCCGGCCATGAACAACCGCCGTGCCCGGCCATGAACAACCGCCGTGCCCGGCCATGAACAACCGCCGTGCCCGGCCATGAACAACCGCCGTGGCCGGCCATGTTCAACCGCCGTGGCCGGCCATGATCAACCGCCGTGCCCGGCAATGTTCAACCGCCGTGGCCGGCCATGAACAACCGCCGTGCCCGGCCATGGCGGTTGTGTTCATGGCCGGGCACGGCGGTCGTCCTAGGCCCGGCCGCTCCGGCCGGTGTACGGTGGATGATGCAAGGTGACTGTAAGGGGGGTCATGAAATGGCATGTCCATTGACTACATCTACAGGGTGTATGGGCCTGCACCTCCCCCGCTGAGTACGTGCACCGCCATGGAGGCGCCAGTGATAGTACATTGTTGCAACTGAAGCATCCGTGCCTGAGGCTTGCACGTGCGGTCGCCGATGTCTGCCCGTGACGGTCCATGCACATGCAGCCAATGGGGAGAGGGACGCTGGCCGCATATGGCCAATCGCAAGTAGCGGAAGGTGTGCACCGCAACTATGGGCCAGTCATTGGCCCATTTCACGATCACGCTTCCAGGGCTGACCAATTGCTGGCGACGTATGCCACTGACACGTGCTGAGGGCCCTATATATGTGTGTTGGCCAAAACGACGCTTCCTACCCTGGGGACCAGTGCTGCCTGTGACCATCACCTCGACCTGCTGCTGCTGCTGAGCTGACCACCGACTGCTGCCTGTGACCATCACCTCGACCTGCTGCTGCTGCTGAGCTGACCACCGACTGCTGCCTGTGACCATCACCTCGACCTGCTGCTGCTGCTGAGCTGACCACCGACTGCTGCCTGTGACCATCACCTCGACCTGCTGCTGCTGCTGAGCTGACCACCGACTGCTGCTCTAGTGCCATACACCGTGATCTTGCCATGTCGAGAGGCAATGAGATCCGGTCTCGACCCTTCACCGCCGCGGAGCTTGATGTCCTCGTGGACGGTGTACTCCGCAACTATGGACGCCTCTACGGCGCACCAGGACGGGTGGTAAGTGCAGTGTGGGACATGCTGGTGTGCATGAGGGGGCAAAATGATCTTGCCAATTTCTATCTTAGCTGTGTAGTGTGGCCTACACATATGTTCCCGATTGTGCATGGCTGCTGACAGTTACGTCTTGCCCCTATGTGTGTCACAGGCCACCTGTCCACTGACTTTAACCCTTTTGTCTTTCATCATGGTAGGTCAAGCTGCACCTTCGCAAGGACCTGTGGAGGAGCATAGCACGGGAAGTACGGGCATTGGGGGTGTGCAACAGACGACATACACACTGCCACAAACGCTGGGACGACATTTCCAGGCTGAGCAAGAATGTAGCTGAAGTAACACTGGGCCTGATTCCAAGGACGCCCCGTCTGGCCCGACGCTCCATGACCCCTCTCATGCACCGTATAATTGCAGTGACGCATCCTGAACTGGCCGAACGTCTGAGTGCCGATCAACAGCAAACTAGCGGTGAGCATACTGTCTGTGTAGGAAACTTGTGAGTGCTATGCATGTATTGGTGCCCAGACACACTATTGAGTTCCGTGTTGCGTACGTATGCCTGTGCTGCCATTTTGGTCCCATTGGGTGGTACTCATTTGACAGCCAGGTCCGCCATGTTGACACGCCACTTGCTTAGTACTTGAGTGTTAATGCACATCCCCTAGTGGTCCATGGCCCCATGCCAGGAAATGTGAGGATGACTGGTAGGGGTGGGCCATGTGCAGGATGTGGGCTCCTAAACCTTTGTCTGCTATATAATTTGGCTATCCTGTTCCTTCTGTACGTCAGTCTGCCCATGACTCACACATCTTTTCTGTGCATTTCAGCTTTGACAGAGGACACTCTGCCACAGACGGTGGAGAGTAGCCGAGGAAATGAGTCCGGCTCAGACTTCGCACACACGCAGACTGACACGGAGGAGGCCAGCGCCGGAGAGGGGGACAGGACCGTCCCTGAGGACTCGCATGTGGAGACACCATCGTCCTCCTCGTCGGACACTCTTGGTGAGCCTGCACTGTTGTCACAGACTGGGAGTGGGCACTCATCACCTTCTGTCGGAAGACAGCACACAGGGCCCACACTTCCACCAACTGCACCATGTACTGTTCGTGGCCGGAGGAGTAGGGGGAGCAGAGTGGCGTTCGGTGCAGGCACCGCTGCCCCTGCCACGGTGAGCCAAAATGCACTGTGTGCTGAGGCAGTTGATCTGCTGCGACAGCTGTGTGTGGGGCAGACCAATATGACGAATGCTTTCCAGGACCATGATAGGAAGTTGGGGCAGGTGGTGGCATTCATGGAAGGGATGCATGGCGATCTTTCAGGTCTACACAGGACAGTGCAGTCATTGGCAAGCAGTGTGTCGTCTGCAATAGTTCAGTCGAATGAACAGGGTGCTACTTCTGTTTCCCCATCTACACCGCTGGATGTCTCAGGGGGTAGTGATTATTGTGAGCAAGACTCAAATAAAGGTTATTGCACTAGAAGCAGCGTCAGACAGCACGTCAGGGCACGCAGGGCACAGACCACATCCCCTAGATCACCTACATCTGTTCACGTAGACGACGTCAGATGCACTGGAGTACACACACAGGATCCACAAGTGTTGTTGGAGGACATGCCTTCAGGAGCTACACAGGCATTCAACACAAAAGGTACTCCCAAGGCATGGGATACTCACATGTCCATGGACTGTTCCTTGGACAAGGCCAGTCAGAAGACTAAGGCACCTACTAAGAGCAGGGAGACTCCCAAGATCAGGCCCACAGCAGAGGTAAGGGACACTCCCAAGGACAGTGAGAAGGCTAAGGCACCTACTAAGAGCAGGGAGACTCCCAAGAGCAGGCCCACAGCGGTCGATAGGAACACTCCCAAGGACAGTGAGAAGACTAAGGCACCTACTAAGAGCAGGGAGACTCCCAAGAGCAGGCCCACAGCAGAGGTAAGGGACACTCCCAAGGACAGTGAGAAGACTAAGGCACCTACTAAGAGCAGGGAGACTCCCAAGAGCAGGCCCACAGCAGAGGTAAGGGACACTCCCAAGGACAGTGAGAAGGCTAAGGCACCTACTAAGAGCAGGGAGACTCCCAAGAGCAGGCCCACAGCGGTCGATAGGAACACTCCCAAGGACAGTGAGAAGACTAAGGCACCTACTAAGAGCAGGGAGACTCCCAAGAGCAGGCCCACAGCAGAGGTAAGGGACACTCCCAAGGACAGTGAGAAGACTAAGGCACCTACTAAGAGCAGGGAGACTCCCAAGAGCAGGCCCACAGCAGAGGTAAGGGACACTCCCAAGGGCATGGACACACACAGAGAGCAGGTGTCTACTGGAGACAGGTGCACCACAGACGACAAGTCTGCTGGCAGGAACAGGGCGGCGAGCAGGGCACAGGCTACATCCAGAGACAACACTCCACCTAAGGATAAGGCACCTCCTACGGACAAGGCATCTAGCATGGACAATGGCGCAATCAAGGACAGGCATACTTCACCCCTGGCTGCACTGAGGCTGATGTTTACTACTGGACGCCAAACTAATGTCTCCGCGGCGGAGTCCCCCCATACCTCCACTCCCATCCAGGCCAGTCAGAAGCAGAGGTGGGTGTCCCCTGTTGTAGCATCCCCCATTACACATCATTCCAAGTCCAGGCGGCAGGCACAGAGCAAACGACAAGCAGGCTCCAGCACGTCCCCAGAAACCAGATCCCCGGCAGCAGTTGCTCCACCTATGCTGGGTGGTGATTCTTTGGAGTCCCCGCCACTTGGCAGTCCAGTCCTGTCCAGGGTGCACTCACACCTCCATAAGAAACGCAGACACACACCATTGACACCTGCCAACCCCGATTTGGCTCTAGATGACCTATCACCAGCTCCCAGGCCCACCCTGCCTCCTGGCCCATACAGCCCTGTGGCTCATCATTTCAGTTGTCCCAGTGGCGCTGGTGCAGTTGACTCTCATGTATCAGATGGTGGCACAGTGTCAGTTGTGCCCTCTCCTGTTGCACGTCCTGGCAGTGTATCTGGGTCTATGGCTCACGTGTCAGTTAGGAGATCTGTGGCTGTGTTGCACACTCCTGTTTCTGGTGCTGCCAGTGTGTCTGGGTCAGTGGCTCACGTGTCAGTGACTACATCTGTGGCTGTGTCTCACACTCCTGTTGCTGGTGCTGCCAGTGTGTCTGGGTCCGTGGCCCATGTGTGTGTGACTCGGGCTGTGACTGTGTCTCACACTCCTGTTGCTGGTGCTGCCAGTGTGTCTGGGTCCGTGGCCCATGTGTGTGTGACTCGGGCTGTGACTGTGTCTCACACTCCTGTTGCTGGTGCTGCCAGTGTGTCCGAGGCAGGTAGTTCACGCAGTCCCCCTGAGTCTGTGATGTGAGGTGCTGTACACTTCACTGAAATGTTACTTCACATGGTGTGTCCAGTGGGAACTGCGTGGCACTCTTGTGGTTCCTGTGACGGGTTGGTAGGGACACGTAGTTGTGCAGCCTCTGATGTACCTGCTGTGTACTGCACTATGCCCTGTTGATGCTCTGATACTGCATACTGCCCTCTCGTTACCTGCTATGATGTACCTGCTGTGTACTGCACTGTGCCCTGTTGATGCTCTGATACTGCATACTGCCCTCTCGTTACCTGCCATGATGTACCTGCTCTGTACTGCACAATGCCCTGTTGATGCTCTGATACTGCATACTGCCCTCTCGTTACCTGCTATGATGTACCTGCTGTGTACTGCACTGTGCCCTGTTGATGCTCTGATACTGCATACTGCCCTCTCGTTACCTGCTATGATGTGCCTGCTCTGGTGCCCACTTTGCCCATGCTCACGCATACACTGTGATTAAACCCCTATTTTGTGAAATAAAGGTGGTCTATCTAATCTCGTGGTCTTTCGTTGTCATTCCTGCTTGCGTACTACAAATGTGTATTCGTATTTGCTTCTCATCAGTGGTTACGGTGACATGACACTTCCCCTCCCTACGTCACGTCCCTTGCTGGTATTCACCTCCAGACAGCCAATGGTTTGTGCCTTACCTGCGTCGTCCATAGTAGGCCATGACTAGGACGTGGTGGATCGCGAAGAGCATCGGGAAAGCATGTAGCGCAGGGTCCATGGTGGTGGTCAGCTTGCGGTGGGTATCTCGGCTATGTCACCTGTGTTCGCTGTGGGGATTCCGACGTGTTCAGACAGGTTGTTTTTCCGCTGCAGTTTTATGTGTGTTTTCCGCCATCTTGATTGGGGGGACGGTCTTAGTCGTCAGTACGTACGGCGGTGCGTCCGGATCTGTTACGTCCGCCGCGTGGTCGTGTGTAGTTGGCCGGCGGAGCGTGCTTTTCCGTCGCGGACGGAAATTTGACAAGTTTTCCTATCCTGATATGGCGGACGGAGTATCCGCGGCAGGCGGACACGGAAAAGGCTTTTTCCACCTACTCACGGGCCGCGGTGGCTCTTCCGTCCGCCATCCTAATCGACCCCTTAGTACGCATTTATAGAACTTTGACCTATCTTGATTGAACAATTTTTTCATGATTTGTGCATTTCTCATATAAGAGTTATAATTTTATTACACTGTTTAATTCAATCACTTGTTTTAGCCCGCACATGGTATGGTGATTACTCTGATACATATACGTCATCATGACGACACCACTTATAACGTATTAGATCTTGCAATACTCGATTACGGATGAATCGAGCAAGAACGGCGATTACACCTAAGCTTTCTCTTCACCTGAGATACTGGTAAGCGGCAAGGCCTACCCTCAGCGTACACTAAGTATCACTTCAACAACACACTCATTCGCACGCTTTAACTTTGTTTTTCCAATTCTGATTTAACATCACAACTTTTAGGCACGTTTTTAATCATAACTTCACCCCATTGAGCGGCATGGCATGGCATACCCTCAACGTACACTAAGTGGCGCTTTAACAACGCACTTGTTTGCACGCTTTTAACTTTGTTTTTCCAGTTTTTTGTTTTTCCAATTCTTTTTTTTAATATAACAACTGTTCGCACGCTTCTAAACTTGTAGGCATGTTTTTAATCTTATCTTCACCACATTGAGTAACCGTTTTCTTCAACAGAATAACCAGCACCATTTTTTTTTATCGGTATCACCCGCCACTCTTGGGTTAAGGTTCTTAGACTATTTCTCCCATCACTCATCGGTTAGGGTTCACATTATTTGAGTGGCATTCTTCTTTTGGATTAAACTGATACCATTCCAAATTCAAATTGCAGATTATCCCCAGACGAAGGCTTTACAGCTGAAATGCATTGGAATTAATGAAGTGTATGTACCAGTTATACTGCATTCTGGGAAGGGTAGTTTGAATGACATGAAAATGAAGAAATATTGTGATGCAACAATATCATTAAACCTTGAAATCCACGGAAGTTGAGTGGTGCTTTCATAAACAAGGTAAATTATGATTGAAACCTTTTCAAAGGACTTTTCAACCAGTGCCTGGGGAACATACCCCTCTTGCATGGGGATGCAACTTGTTTGATATTTATTACACTCCGGTTCAGAGAGTGATACCCTGGAGAACGGTACACCTCTACAACCATAATCTGAGCTAGAGGCAGTGTGCTTACTGATCCTTTCATATCTAACTCAAGGTAAGACTTCTCACATTTAAATATCTACAGCACTCACTCACACACACCCCCAGGTCCACGCCCCATCCAGTAATCTTTCTGATATTTCCCGCCTCCCAGCCGTCCAGTCCCCCCTGCAGCACTTCTCAATGTTCGCCGCTGTTCAGCTATGCGCAACGGGCGTACCACTGGTGTGCAAAGGTATATATGGAATTACGACGCATACCATTACATTGCATTCCATTACAATGCATAATAGGTATATTGCAACAGTTCGGAAGGTGTTGGATTGCGGAGATGTAAATATTGCTATACCCACTTCAGTGAATGCAACCTGAAAAGTAAACCTTGCACCCCAAAGCAAAACCTGAAACCTAGAATTTATCTTTGAGCACCCAAAACCCACTCTAATAATCATATTTGACCCAAATGTACACCCCAATTTTCATATTTGACCCAAATGCACTCCCCAGTTTTCAAATTTCACCCCAAAACACATTCCAATTTTCATATTTGACCCCAAAACACACCCCAAATTTCAAATGTTACCCCATAATACACCCCACATTTCATATTTGACACCTGAAAACCATACCCATCCTAAAAAATTTAAATATCCCAATACTGACCTCACAATGCATTGTAATGGAATGCGATGTAAGGGTACCTGCATTGATAGATTTGCATTGTAAAGGCATTAGGATGTAATGCCTGCGTTATAATTAACGTCTCCTGTGACAAAGGCAAGCAATAAGCAAGCCCGTCTGTATCCGTCTGCTTGGCACCAAGGACCCTTCCTCTCGCACACTCCATCCCTACAGCACCAGCACCCTCGTCACCATCAACCCTGGACACCGCATCGCCTGCCAGGACCAACATCTGCTCTGGACCGGACATCGCCATCGCCATCACTGACACCTACTATGTCACCCAGAAGGACCACCCTGACTGTCCAGGAGGCGGAATTGCCATTACCTACAGAAGCACACTCCGACTGACCATGCACTCTAATGACTCAACGGTGACCATGGAACACCTTAACCTCCAGAACTGGACCAGCCCCAACCCCATCCTCTGCGGCACCCTCATCTGCCGGTCTCCGAAGATGTGAGGTGGGCCAAGGTCAATGGGTGCTCCGGATTAGATGCTCCTCTTAGTCTTTACAGTGTCTTCTGTTGTGACAGGGGTCCAGGTGAGGAGGGTGGGCTGGGTGGTGTTGGGTCAGTGCCTTGATCATCAAAATTGTCATAGATTGTCCTGATCTTGTGGTGCAAGAAGGAGCTGAGTCTTTTGCAGAGGTCCAGGGAGGGAGGGATGTCAGTGGTTTCTCTGTGGGGTCTGGTGATTTCTTGTATGATGGCGAAGAGTTCCTTGGTGTTAGAGAGGACTCTGTCCTGAATGAAATTTCTCTTTGTAGATATCTGATGAGTTGGTGGTGTGATGTGGTGTCAGCCCTGCAGGCGGTGCATTCTTCCGGGTTTTGCTGTTTCTCCATGCTTTCTCCAGTTGTCAATATGAGCGCTTGGCTTCTTTGAAGTCCGTGGTGAACCAGGTGGCTTTCGTGTTGTGTTGTCTGTTGGAAATCTGGAGGTGGGAGAGTCTGTTGGGTGCAGCAGGTGACCTATTGGTAGAGGTCCTTGGCTGCAGAGTTGATGTCAGTCGTGGTGGGGGAGGAATGCAGCTGAGGGCTAAGGTGAGAGGGCTCTTCAGTGATCTTGCTCCAGTTTCTGTGTGGGATGGTGTGGCATAGGCTTGTGTGCAGTGGGATTAAAGAAGGAGAAGTGGACGCAGTGGTGGTCCATCCAGAGAGATTTTGTGGTATGACTGAAGGGAATGTTGTTTCCTCTGGCAAAGATAGGGTCGAGAGTCTGTCCCGCCATGTGGCTAGGGGTGGTAACGAGTTGCTTCAGTTTGATGTTTGCAAGTTTTTCTAGGAGGGCAAAGGAGTTGGGATCGCTGAGGATGTCAAGGTGGAAATTCAGGTCTCTGAGCAGTACATAGTCCATGGAGGTGGGGGGCACAATGTAGTCTGTGATGGTGTTGGTGAACGGGCAGTGGGGACTGGGAGGATTGTATTTGAGAGTTCTGTGTAGAGTCGTTCTGGGGTTGAGCTGGATCTGGAAATGGATGTGTTCCATGGGGGCGGAAGCGGCGTCATTTGAGATGGAGGTTGTCAGTCAGAGGGAGATTTTGTAGACTATGGCGAGACCTCCTCCAGGGTGACTGGAGCGGTCTTTCCTCAGGAACTTGTACCCATCGGGGATGGCGGTTGCGATGTTGGGAGTGGAGCTGGCAGTGATCCAGGTCTCTGTGAGGAAGCCAATGTCTGGCGAGAGGGTGTTGAGGGGGTCCCAGATATCTACTGTGTGTCTGTGCAAGGAGCATACATTGAGGAGGATGCAGCTCAGGGGCTTGGGTGCGCTGGCGTCCAGTGGGTTGGCGGTAAGTGTCTGGGTCTGGAGGTGGGTGAAGGGGTGATGACAGTGTCAGCAGGAGAACAGGCCTTGGGAGCTGTTTGATGTCGAGAGCTGGCAGTTGTTGTTGCATCCAGGGTTGAGAGACTGGAGTGTGCTGTAGTCGTAGTGGCGAGTGGCCGGAGGTCCAGGGTCCCTGGCACTGGTTGCAGTCCGGTCACGGACGGATTATTATTATTTATTTATTTAACTTGTAACGTGCAACAGCTACCCGCAGTGGGTTACCCGACTCTAGGGATAGACTCAAGAAGAAAGAAATATCAGGTAATATCAAGCAGGCCAGAGCAACGGGCAGATCACTCAAAAAGCTAGGTCTAAAGTCCTTTCCGGAACCGCAGCAAGTTATTCTCCAATTTTAAAGCAACTGGTAAAGCATTCAAGAGCTTAGGACCTAGATGAGGGAAAGACTGCCCACCCATTCTAGCGAGTTTGAATCTTGGGATAATGAAGTCTCCATTCCCAGAAGATCTAAGGGTTCGATGAGTCCTATATGTTTGAACTAAGTTCTGTAGGTATTTAGGGGCTGTTTCCTGCCTGATCTTGAACAGATAACATAAGGCTTTAAATGTAATCCGGCTTGAGATTTTAGGCCAGTGTAAGTCACGCAGAGCAGAGGATGCTGAAATTCTCCCAGGGACCCTCCGAAGCGGGCAGCCGCATTGTGGACTACCTGAAGAATCTTAATGGTTGCAACATCAGCTCCCAAATAGAGAACATTACCGTAGTCCAGGCGGGAAACAACCAACGCCTGGACAACAGTTCTCTGGGTGGATAGGGGCAGCATACATAACATTTTTTGGAGCCATCTTAAGGTGGAAAAGCAGATCGCAGCAACCTTAGTAGCCTGCTGCCTCATAGATAACTTGTCTTCAACAAGGAAAGCAAGGTTGCGAACCACTGTGGCTGGTTGTGGAAGTGGTCCCATATCACTAGGCCAATGTTGGGGGCCCCATAGATTTTTATTCTTGCCCAATATCACCACCTCTGTCTTCTCCCCATTTAATTTCAGACAGTTCTTTTACATCCACTCGGCCACGCGTACCAGGTCGAGCTTTAGAGCAGAGGGGCTGTTCTCATCTCTGCCTGACGGAGAGAAGACAATTTGGGTGTCATAGGCGTAGGAGAATAGCGTCAGCCCCGCTTCCTCCACAATGGTGGCCAGGGGTCTTATGTAGATATTAAACAGTAAGGGGCTGAGTATAGACCCCTGGGGAACATCATAAGCCAATGAGCAGATTGTAGATGTAGCTTTAGCGGAGAAAACCTGGAAGGTACGCCCACTAAGAAAGGAGGCAATCCAGGCTAAAGCCGGGCCTGCCACTCCCAGGGAATGGAGAGATCTCAAAAGGATGGAATGGGACACGGTATCGAACGCGACACTCAAATCCAGCAGGATGAGTGCAGATGTTTCACCTTGATCGATACCGTGTCGTAGACTCTCTGTAACTCCGAGAAGTGCTGTCTCTGTGGAGTAGTGAGCTCGGAAGCCGGACTGGGATGAGTGTTAAAAACCAGAACTCTCCACTAGATTGTTCAGTTGAGTGTTGACGTGCCTTTCCAGGATTTTCAAAAAGATGGGTAACAGGGATATGGGCCTGAAGTAAGAAGGATTAGAAACATCCGCACCAGCCTTTTTTAGAAGGGGCACCACCATTGCATGTTTCCATGCCTGGGGGACATGAGATTCCTTTAAAGAGACATTTAACAATTTTGTAAATACCTGATATAAGTCGGGATCTAACATCTTCAGGATTTTGGCAGGTAAAGGATCGCGGGGAGAGGCTGATTGTACACTATTCAAGCCTGAAAAGAAGGAGGCATCATCAAACAGTTGCCATTCCGTGAGCTTCACTGAGGTGACGGAAATTTCAGGCAACAGCAAAAATCCAGTCTGGGATTTCTCTGCCGAAGAAGTAGAACTCAGTGAATCATAGATGCACTCAACCTTTGAAATAAAAAACTCCGCCAGCAACTGACATTGAGCCTCATCCAAGAAAGGGGGAATTGGAGTAGTATCAGCTCCTGTTAATTTCCTGACAACGGAAAACAGAACTCGAGGACAATTTTGCGCTTGCGTTACCGTATTCATGGTATAGGCAGCTCTCGCACTTTTACACTGCTTATGGTAACCTCTAAGGGCTTCCTTATAGGCCACTTTCCGCGAGACGGAGTAATTATCCCTCCATCTCTTTTCAAGTGCCTTGCAGTTGGCCCGAAGAAGCTTAAACTCCTCTGAGAACCAAGGTACGGGCTGAAGATGTGACATGGAACACTTAGATGTCAAAGGGAGCATAGTGTCCACTGCATTGCTCAACCATTTAGATACCTTCTAATTTAGCTCTGATATGGGCAGATCAGCCTCTGGAAGAGACCCTAAAAGATGCTGATTAAACTTAATGGTATCAAGTTTACCCCAGCGACGTATCTGCTCGTCTTTGCCCTTACTGCTCCTGACCTTGATCTTGTTAGGTGGCAAAGAAATAAAGACAGCATAATGATCAGACCACTCCAGAGGGCGAGCTTTCTGTGAGCAATCATATTGAAGATTTGAAAGAATAGGATCCAACAGATGACCCGCGGAGTGAGTAGGTCCGGAGTTACACAGTAAAAGATCAAAGACTTCCAGATCAGATAGAAGGTGTTGACTTATAGTGCAGGACGAGTCTTCAAGATGAAGATTCAAATCTCCAAGGATAGTGAAATTAGCCACCCTCAGCATCAGAGGGGCTAATACTTCCACCAGGGAAGACACCCAGAGATTAGCATTGCCTGGAGGGAGATATATCAGGATACCCGACAAGGAGAATTGAGCATTGATCGTGAGCTTAAAAAGGGCGGCTTCACATCCACGGAGAGGGAAAGCTTCAAGTTGGCAAGTATACATTGATTTAAAAGTTATAGCTATACCCCCCCCCCTTTACCAGTGTCTCTGTCCTTTCTCATTATTACGTAATCATTCGGGATAGCAGCTGCAATGTCTGGCCCAGAGCTCTCATGGAGCCAGGTCTCAGTTAAAAAGACAGCCCCTGCACGGATCCTTAGAACTCTTTACACTAATTGTCCGGCCCCCCCCCTCACTTTTCTTAACACTTCTTTGGTCTCGGGCTGTGTTCCTCCCTCCTTTAAATCTGCTATTTTTTTTCCTATTTTGAAAAAGGCTGGCCTTGATCCCTCCCTTCCATCCAACTTCAGGCCGATTTCCCTTCTCCCCTACCTAGGGAAGATTCTTGAAAGCTACGTGACATCCTGCCTTTCCGCCTACATTGAGGAGAATCATCTTCTGGCCTCCCACCAGGCGGATTTTTGTCCTGGCCACTCCACTGAGGGAGTGGTCCTCGCGGTCCTGGATGAACTTAAGGGCAAGGCCGATAGCAACCTCCCCCAGGCCTTGGTCCTTTTGGACTTGTCCGCTGCGTTTGACACCGTCGATCATGCCATCCTTCTCGACCGTGTCAGCGCAGCGGGCATCAAAGGCACTGCCTTCTCCTGGATCGCGTCCTTCCTCCAAGGCAGATCACAGGCAGTCCACCTTTCTGATTTTTCTGCTCCCCCACTCCCGGTCACCTGTGGGGTCCCTCAAGGTTCTTCCCTTTCCCCTCTTCTCTTCAATCTTTACATCCGCCCCCTCATCTCCTCTCTTCTCGAGCTGGGGGTCTCTGTGTATAATTACGCAGACGACCTCCAGCTCGTCTTCGATCTTTCTTCCCCAGCTGACTCTCTTCCTAAGTCCTGTTCTACTCTTCTTTTCATTTCTCAGTGGATGAGCTTCAATCATTTGAAGCTCAATCCCGATAAAACAGAGCTCGTCCTTACTGGCGGCTCGTCTAATCCCTGGTCCTCTGCTCACTGGCCCCTTTCTTTTGGTCCTCCCCCCTCTCCTGTCTCTTCAGTCCGGACTTTGGGCATCAAGATCAGTAATGATCTGTCCATCCACGCCCAAATCAGTTCCGTTGTGTCTTCTTGTTTTTCCTCCCTCCGCCTCATTCGCAAGATCTCCCGGTTCTTTTCTGTTGATGCCCTTAAAACCATTATCACGGCCCTTATTACATCCCGCCTGGATTATGGCAACGGCTTGTACGTAGGCATCCCTGCCTACGAAACTCGCCGTCTCCAGGCCATCCAAAACCAGGCTGCCCGTCTTATCCTTTGTCTTCCCAAATCCTCCCACATCACCCTGGCCCTCAAATCCCTCCATTGGCTCCCGGTTCTTTTCAGGTCCCGGTTTAAATTAGCCTGTCTGGTTTTCCGGGCGCACGCTCGTTCTGCCCCGCTTTTCATTAACTCTCTTATCTCCTCCCACACTCCCAGTCGCTCTCTCCGCTCTTCTTCTCTTTCTCTCCTTCATGTCCCCCGCTTCCGTAAATCCCGAAACGGGGGCACCCGATTTTCTGTCTTGGCCCCCCAGATTACGAACAATCTCCCTCTCTCCATCCGCTCTATCCCCATTTTTTCCCACTTTCGTAAAGCCCTCAAAACTTTTCTTTTTCTTCAGGCATTTCCCGGCTAACCTCTCATGGGACCCTCTGTAGAAACTGTTGTGCTCCTCAGCGCCAGGAAGCCGCTTGGCCGCAGTGCGTTTTAGAAATTTCTATTTCATTTCATTTCATTTCAGCATCCGGATTCTCGTCGACAAGGAAGTCGTGGATATTAAACTTATGCTTAGGGAGGGACCGGCAGTTGGTGTTCCAAAACTTCAATGGGGGGCGAGCCATTGCAGTTTTATTTTTCCTTAACCTACCGCATGCTTGAGTACGAGACATTCCTTTGCACCTTGACATTTTCCCAATAGAAAAAGCACAGCCCGAGCACATAAAATGATGTGCTGGTAGGACACACGGAATGCAGTCTGCACGAGGAACTTGCCTCAATAGTTGGAGTTCTTCACCGGTGTATGTATAGATAGAAGTGGGAGTAGTATCCGAAACGGAAAGTAATCCAGAGGGTCCAGCCCCTGGGCCCGTCCAGGCGCGGACGGGCGCAGACGGGCAGGACTTAGGCGTGACTCCGGCGTGCGACCGGCGCACCCACTGCGCGCTAGCGAGGCCATCTTAAACACAGCTCTCGAGTGTCCTGCTGGCCACTAGAGCGCATACAAAGATGTCGCGTCCAGGCGTCCCGTTCTTCCCCCAACAAGGCAGCTGAATCAGATTCGGTAGTGCAAGGGAAGAGACCCGCTTAAAGAGCGGTGAAATAAACTATTATAATGCGCGTATGCGGAATGGACAGGCTACAAACAGGGGAAAAGTAAAAAATAATTAAAATAAAATGACAAAACAGGATATTTTTAAAATCGCGCCAAACATTATGCTGAATTATGCAGAAAGCGCAATCACACTTGCGCTGAGCATATAGTCCCTGATATTACTTTTAAGCGAGGGCTAACACTGATCTTGCCCACCTTAAATACAGCTCTCGAGTGTCCTGCTGGCCACTAGAGCGCATACAAAGATGGTGCGTCCAGGCATCCCATTCTTCCCCCAATAAGGCCACTGACTCAGATTCGGTAGTGCAAGGGAGGGGACCCGCTTAAAGAGCGGTGAAAATAACTATTATAATGCGCGTATGCGGAATGGACAGGCTAAAAACGGGAAAAGTCAAAAATAATTAAAATAAAATGACAAAACAGGATGTTTTTAAAATCGCACCAAAAATTATGCTGAATTATGAAGAAATCGCAATCACACTCGCGCTGAGCATATAGTCCCGGATATTACCTATAAGCGAGGGCTAACACTGATCTTGCCCACCTTCAATACGGACGGGCTTGCGTTTGGCGAGCCTTTAGCGCGCCAGTGGCATGCCCGCTGCACATGTCTGCTGCTTGGCCGCACAATGGCTTCCATTAAGTAGGGATCAGGAGGGGGAGAGCAGCTGGGAGGCGGTATTATGCATAGGGCAAGAGGCCGCAGGGGCAGCAGTGGTGGGAAAATAGAGGAAAACTGGAAAAAGGCAAGACAAGAAAAAGGTAAAAAATATGCATAAGGCAAAAACAGAAAAGGAAATAAAGTAGAAGGCAGGCAGAAAAAGTCTGGCAGAGTGGACCAGCACAAGAGCAGGCTCTCCCACTGGACCACCAGGGATGAGGAGCAGGCACCAGGGATGAGGAGCAGGCAGTAGGGGGTGGAGGAGGGCTTTGAACACTTACCTGGAGTCAGAAAGACACTGGGCGCAGTGCCTCAATGATGTAGCAGCGCGATGGGAGAGCAGTTTCCCTGACCAGGAGCTCAGAGGATGACCCTTTGAAATCTTCTGCTTTAAGGAGATAATAGGATGGATGTCAATAGGATTAAACTGCATTAAAGAGGTTATCATATACAATAGAAAATACTAAACATTTCATAACCTTGTAAAATACAAGCTGTATTTTGGTATTTGAGTGCTTGGACCCAAATTACATATCACTTTGTGTAGAAGATGATATATATGTTGTGTGATGATATATATGTTGTGTGACCTTGGCCAGATAAATCATGTATAAGTTGAAGAAGATGGCCTGAATGAGGCACTCCGCAAATGAGTTCATGGGCTTCGGAGAAGTAAGCTGCTAGGCTTATAGCTTGTGTTCTAGCTGCTAAAAAGGAGCAGATTACAGCACAGAGCGGGTCCTTAGATACCAATCTTGTGCAGGCGCCTGATGGAGATGGGGTGCGAGACTGGGACAAATGCTACAGAGAAGTCCAGGAGAATGAGGGGTGCTGCATTTCCTCTGTCAAGCATCATGTGGATACGGTCTGTTGCTGTGATGAGTGCTGTTTTTGTGCTGTGGTTGGGCCTGAATCCAGACTATGTGGATTGAAGGAGCTGGTAGTTGCTGAGGCAGTCAGTGAGCTTGATTAGTTTCTCTAAGACTTTTGCCAGGAATGGACGAGGGAGCTGGGTCCGTAGCTGTAAAGCATGGCAGGGTCAGCAGATGGGTTGTTGAGCAGGAACATGACAGTGGAATGTTTTCAGGTGTCCAGTCAGTGGCTGGGTCAATGGATGCATTGAGGATTAGTCTTAGGCTTTGCTGATCAGTAGGAGTCCTTTGGTTAAGGTGCTGTGGGGGCAAGGGTCAGATAGAGCCCGAATAAATGGTCTTCATGGTAGCAGCAATTTCAACAGTGATGACGGCATGTCATGTGGTGAGGGTTTGTTCATCGTCTGTCATGGGAAGTTGAGTTGCGAAGGGATCGGGGTCCTTGGAGTGTCTATGGTGCTGTATATGGAGGTAGATTAGATACAGAAGAATTCCGAGAGCTTGTTGCCCAGGTCTAGTGAGGTGGGATGTGGCTGGAGGCGGCAGAAGGCACAGTGAAATTTTGATGATGACAAAGAATTCCTGTCTGCTTTAAGTGCTGGCGTTGATGCAATCTGCAAGAACTTTGCCCTTGGTGTGCCATATGTGTTGGTGGTAATTTCAATGATGAAGTTGTCTAGCGTGTTAGCGCAATATAGGTGCTTGCAGTGGTGTTTTGTCAGCCTGAGTTGCTCTGTATAACTACTGGCTTGTGATCAGGCTCTTGTCTTTGGTTTGAGCTTGAAGAGTGCCAAAGTGTTGACGCATCTGGTGATCATACTGTTGAGGTTTTAAGTGGCTTTCATGGAGTCACTGGTGTGCTTGGACTGGTACTCAGAGAGGTTGGAAGCCCACTTCTCTTCTGAGATGCTGCTCCAGCTGCAGTTGACGTTTCTGGTAGGTATTCAATGGTGTGGAATGGGTATACTGAAACTGATGAGGGTGTGGTCTGTGCAGGTCATAGATAGTTGCTAGCCTGTCAACAGTGATGATGATGATTAAGGAGAAATTCAGATCCTATAGGTCTCAGGGGTTGTGGGTGGGTTTGTTAACATACTTGGTGAGGTTAAGGTTTCCCAGGTTTTCTAGAAGGATTATAGAGTTTGAGTCAGTGCAGTCTTGTAAGTGTAAGTTAAGGTCTATATGGAGGATGAAGGAAGTGGATTTGATGATGAGGGGTGTGACGAAAGCTGTGATGTTCCTTGCAAAATTTGTGTGGGGTCCTGGTGGTCTGTATACAATGCTTTGCCCAGGGAAAAGTTGGCTGTGATGTGTATCTTGAATGTGAGGAGTTCCATGTAGCTGGTGGGGCTGCCCGTGTAAGTGGTGCAGGTGAAGACATCTTTGAATATGATGGTGACTCCAATCAGGGCTTGTGTTGATGTCTTTACTAAGGACCTTGTTGTCGTGTATGCCTGAAAGCTGAGACTCCTGTGATGGGCTTAACTTTCTATCAGCCTGGCATGTATCATGCTGGTTCACCTTTTTAAACTCTGTCCCTCTTTGATGGATGGGTTTGAAAATCACTATAAGAGTGAGCTGAATACACTAAATTATTGGCAAATTGTTTGCAGATTAGGCAAACAACACACAAGTTATAAGCAAATACATTTACAAAATAATATACGCAGATGGCAATGGCACCAATGTGGTTATGGTTAAGTAAGAGATTCTATTGGAAAGGCATTCATACTATTCTTAATAGCATTTCTGAATTCTACATACATGCACAACATTTTCCAAAAACTTAATACATTCACATTGGTTTCCTTAAGGCCAGTGAGAAGTGAAAACACTTTTCTATGCATTTTGTATTGCAATCAGTCCAGTAGTTGGAACATTTTGATTGGGTAAACCATGTGGGACATATAAGAGCGATGGAAAAAACATGGTTTTTATTACTTTAAGGATGCCTTTGCCTAGGCAATTTGCAGCTTGGCATTTATTTTGCAGATGACAAATAATTAAGTGGATGCTTTTTTCTTGATAGTTGCCAGTTGATATTGTGCAGATCCATTGCCAGAAAGCCAAATCTCCAAGTAGTTGTATAAAGGAGTCTGAAGCAAGGTGCTGTTGCCGAGGGATGAAAGCTTTTTTCTTTTCTTTTTACTTTTACCAAAGATCATTATTGTTGTTTTGGCTTCAAAGAATATGAGAGTGCTTATCTGATTTGAAGTGGAAGTCCCATCTTTGTTTGATCAAATATTTCTAGTTGTATGCATATTATAATAACTGGATCTTTGGTGGTCTGAGCTAGAGAGAAAGGACCATGCTTAGGCTCACCCTTGAGGTTTTAGAGGGAAGGGATAAGGCAGATGTGCCAGCTAGGGTCAGAGCTAAGTTTCTCAGGGAATTTGCTTGCATTGACACCTTGAAGGTGCCATATTGGAATTTCCAAGAATTATGTGTAGGATTGTTGGGAAAGGGATGCAGTGATGAAGTGACACACTAGGATAGGCCAGGAGTGCCTGACTTCCGGAAATTGTACATTCCAAACTAAAAACCCCTGCACATGTGAAAGACAGATTAGAAGACACTGGACCTGTGAGAGACAACAAAAGAATTCCCAGCTGGAAAGCCGGGCTGAAGACGGCTGGAATGCCAGAAACCGGTCCTCAGAAGCTTGTTTCCAGTCCAGGGAAGACATGGCTTGGCAGTTCGGGCTGGACTGTTCCCATGAGGCACAGGGTCAGACTGATTTGCATATGGCCATGTCTGAACTGGGGTGGCAGAGTGGGCTAAAGAACGGTGATGGATTAAACCCAGATCTTGTGACTGGGTGTGAGTGTTTGATTGATTCAGATGCTCCGTCCATCACCACCCCCTTTTGTACAGCTTTTGGCCGCCATAAGTGTGGCAGGGTATGCTCAGACGTGAGTCCCATGCTCACTTTTCCACTGGATTCATGCAAGCCTGGCTCAAGACGGCTGAAATGCCAGAAACCGGTCCTCAGAAGCTTGTTTCCGGTCCAGGGAAGACATGGCTTGGCAGTTCGGGCTGGACTGTTCCCATGAGGCGCAGGGTCAGACTGATTTGCATATGGCCATGTCTGAACTGGGGTGGCAGAGTGGGCTAAAAACCGGTGATGGATAAAACCCAGATCATTTGACTGGGTGTGAGTGTTTGATTGATTCAGATGCTCCATCCATCACCACCCTCTTTTGTACCGCTTTTGGCCTCCATAAGTGTGGCAGGGTATGCTCAGACGTGAGTCCCTTGCTCACTTTGCCACTGGATTCAAGCAAGCCGGGCTGAAGACGGCTGGAATGCCAGAAACCGGTCCTCGGAAGCTTGTTTCCGGTCCAGGGAAGACATGGCTTGGCAGTTCGGGCTGGACTGTTCCCATGAGGCACAGGGTCAGACTGATTTGCATATGGCCATGTCTGAACTAGGGTAGCAGAGTGGGCTAAAGAACGGTGATGGATTATACCCAGATCTTTCGACTGGGTGTGAGTGTTTGATTGATTCAGATGCTCCGTCCATCACCACCCCCTTTTGTACAGCTGGAAAGAGAAGTCACCTGATGCCACTGCAAAGATTAACTGAAGCAGTTTCCCTCCTGCTCACTCCCAGGACTAGGAAGACATCTCAGGGTAGAGTGGCACTGGCCTTCTTATGCCCCCTAAAGAACAAATGGGTACCCGAGCTGCAGAGTGACCCTGTATAGTTCTTTTGTGGTCTCTGTGGGCTGGATCCTGACTCTGCTCCTAATACACATGTGTCCTGCAAGACAGCAAACGCCAAGAGGCCTGGGAGTACAGTAGGGAAGGTGCTCTGCTTGGTAACAGTTGTGGAATGTGGAACACACACCCAAGACTACAGATAGACTCAGGAGCACAGACAAACCATCAGAACCAGCCCAAAGAGGCCTGAGGTACTGCCATTTAAAGCTCATGTCACTGGGAGGACAGAGCAGGGAACAAAGGGTGTGGCATTTTGCCCCATAATTTTACCACCCCCCTGAGCTAGTGTATCCTTCTTAGATCCTTCTTAGATTCAGTTTTATGTACACAACTCATACTATCTGTAGGAAAGTGGGTTATTAGTGGGATGGGGTAATCACCCTCAGTGAGCCATAATACCACAATCACTAATCGGTCCAGTCAAGTCTCAGTAAATTAATCCTTGCTCAACCATTGGTAGCTTGGTATACAAGCACTAAGGCTTAATTTAGGGGACATGAATGTGTAAAGAATGTAATACCACCAAACAGCAAATACATAAAAAATACACCACACAATAAAAACTCAACATTAATCTATCCAAATAGAAAATATTTTAATCTTTAAAATGACACCCAAACAATTCAAATCCAATGTAGGGAACCAAGATATGAATTTTCTCAAGATTAGAAAAGAATAGTGCATTCTAGCGCAAATAAACATAAAGTGGCATTCGGGAATATCTGATCACACTTGATCGGGACAAAGTCAAAGTTTTAGGTTGACCACAATGGAACACGGGCTGGATAAGCTAAGGGCTTGGTCCCAGTCAAAGTTTTACCTTTGGACTTAGTGCCTGATTTAATTCTTGGCGGACGGATATCCCGGAGTAACCCATCTACCAATATTGAAATCACGCCCTCAGTCATGACTTACTGCATTACTTACAGAGCTGCTGCAAAACAAATTAATGCAGACATCCTATCCAGATTAGGATACTTTTCTTTACCACAATCAAAAATAGAAGATCTCTAAATGTAATCCTGGAGGAAAAAAATGGTAGCAGTTTGTAAATATGAGAGTATCTTACCCAAGATCAGGGAAGAAATCACCAAATTAGACCCAATGTGTGGGCCAGAGATTCAGGCTCATAAGATCAAGGATAACCATTTTGTATAATGAGACCTCTCTGTTTATTGCCATCACTGCACTCATACAAAAGGCAATCAGTTGGAATCATGATTTGGCCTTTGCGGGGCATCCAGTAGTACAAAAAACCTTCCATAGTTGTACATACAAACCTGTTCAGTGTGTGCCAGAACAAAAATGTCATATGCAATGCATCAAGTGGATTATTGAAGACTTTACAAATACCCCAGACCCCCTATACACTATCAGTTTGGATTTTTTCACTCATTTACCATTCTCAAACAAAAAAAACACCCTTCTAGTTGTTGTCAATCTGTTGTCCAAAATGGCTCCTTTTAAGACCGAAAGTCTTAAAGTTAGGATTTTTCTCAGTTTAGGAGCAGTAAAGTTAGGACTTCTAACTTTAGAACTCCTAAACTGAGAAAAATCCTAACTTTAAGACTTTTGGTTTTCATAGAAGGCATTTAGGAGTCCTAAAGTTAGGAGTCCTAACTTTATTACTCTTAAACTGAGAAAACCCCTAACTTTAAGACTTTAGGCATTCACAGAAGGCATTTAGGAGTCCTAAAGTTAGGACTCCTAACTTCTGTGAATACCGAAATGAGTAAGTGCCTTCTGTGAATACCAAAATAGTAGTAAGTTTAGGATTTTGTCCTAAGTTAGTTCTGTGAATCGGGCCCCATGAATTTAACTAAGTGCTCATGACTAGTGCATAAGAGCTTGTCTCACAAGTTTCTAAAAATCAAATGCAATGGATGTAGCTTTGGCCTTTAAATTGGTAAAAGGATGTTTAAAGAATGCCCTATCATCAAATATGATTCCTAAATATTTGTAAAATTATACTGTTTCAATTACAAGCCCAATAGCTTTCCATACTTGCATACTGGGTTTAGCTAGCCCTGTCGTCATAATTTCTTTTTTACATTCATTTGTTAGCCATTTGCTAAAATGAAATTGGTAAATAAGCCTATTAGCAGATGTAAGCCTATTGGCATGTGGCTAAGCAATACCATATCCTTGGCATACTGCAAGTAGTTTATGTTCAGTCCTGAAAGATCTGGTGAATGGGCATTAACATTCTGCAAATAAAAGTAAATATCCACCATAAAAAAGTTTTAAAAGGCATGGAGAAAATACATAACCTTGCTTCAAATTGCTAAAAGTTTTAAAATGGCAGGTAGTGTAGGTACCCTGGTACCATCACCCAGTTTCACTTGGACCCATATATTTAAATATAGCACAACAATCATGTCCAAAACAAAATGTCTATACCGCTTGTTGCCAGCTTCTTCCAAAGTAGATTTTGGGGAGCAAAGTAAAAGGTGGCTTTCAAGTCTATTAAGCAAATGTAAAACATTTGTTTTTACCTTCTCCTCTAACACGGTGAGGGATTTCACATTTGAGATTGTTGACTGGCCTCTTCTGAATCTGGTCCGGAAATCGGTATTATCTTTAGTGAGTTGACCCACTCTTGAGTAGGGATGTTGCAAAGATTTTTCCCTTCACATTGGTTAACGATATGAGGAGATACCTACTAGGATTATTGGGGGACCACTCTTGTAAATGGGTTGGATAATACTCCTTTGCCAGGAGTCTGGAATTACTTTGACCATGACCGCTCCTTTAAACAAAGGTGTTAGGATTCTTGCCCACAGATCTGATTTGGCCTTAAACATAGTGTTGGGAATTCCATTGGGGCTAGGAGCATATCATGACATATTTCTGCTTTTATTTTTGTGGTACCACCCTGACAGACACACTAGACCTGCCTTTTGATAACTAAACTCCATTTTATTGTTTCATGTATGTATGGTGATGTAGTCTTGTTATAGGGTTCTGGTCCCGCTAAGGGTGTAAAATGTTGGCAGGGTGTCACCATAGATATTTTCACCTGCCTACTTGTAGAAATGTGTAAATCAATGTGTAATATTGACTAGACTAAGCATAATAAACTACTTACTTACTACTCAAGGCAATCCCTGGACAATGATTTATTTGATGTACACTGTTGTGTAGCTGGGGTCAGGGGTACTAGCAAACACAACAGGAGAACCGGGGGAGATTTAGAGACTGGTAGATATTCACCCCATCTAGTGAACGAACACAAAGAAACACCCAGGTATAAACGAAAATTAAAAACCGAGAAAAACAGGAAGTATTCGTTTTTAAATACGAAATCCTTCATCCACCAAAGGTTGGATGATACATCGTAGGGATTCTCCTCACACCATGACAGCAGATGATGGTGTGTGGCCACAACTCCGTCTCTAATCAGGAGGAGCTCTTCAGATGTTTTGGTATTTAGTACAGACCCCTATACAGACAAAAAGGGTGATGAGGCTAGCAGAGGAGAGCAAAACATGAGCATAATGTGATAAATGTGGTTAAAACGGACTTCAGAGCAGGTGCACAATTTTATTCTTGTCTGTCTAGGTCAGGATTGGCCCAATGACACACAAAAGATGGGTCAGCTGACCACTGCAGCGCTTCTTTACTCTTTTTAATCCTGTCCCAGACAAACAAGAATAAAGTTTTTTGCTCAAAGGTAGCTATAACTCCCGCCCCACCATGCACAATTATATGATCAATAAAGTCAAAGAAGATGCCATGAGTGATGTATTTTCTAGGGTAATTAGCAGTGCATGACGAGGGAGCAAGTTATAGTTACCTTACACCATGAATTATAGTTACTTGAGATATCTAAATATGTAAATGGTAAATTTCAGTGGTTTTTAGAGTTTAAAAATGAACAGTTCACCTAACTATATCGTGACTTTAACCTTTGTATTTTTTGCAGGGAATTTCTCATTTTTTAATGTAAAATAATATTTAATGACAATACATTGATCCAACCCCCGCCGCAAATAGCCTCTGGCCATGAGAGCAGGTCGTTGATTGCCCAGAGACCAGCCTTCCACATACAGCCAACCCTCCACATACAGCCAATCCCACACAGCACAGGGCATTTGTTTGTGCAAGGTGGGGATTGGCCACAGAGCCTGGCCTGTGACCAGGCCCTGCATCTAATATCTCACAAGCAGCCAACCCCACTCTGTGAGCGGGCTTTGGCCATGTGCAGTGGTGGGTTGTCCACAAGACCTGCATTGCGGCGAGGCCCTGTGGCCAACCACCCCAAAGGCAGCTAATCCCACACCAGGCAAGTCCTTCCACCGTGTGAAAGTAAGGCTGGCCACAGGTCCTGGTCCTGGGGACCCCAGGGTCTTTTTATTTAAAGAGGAGGTGGGCTGCATGTCCCCCTTTCAAACCTCTTATGGCCCTGGGAACCCCATCCACCAGGGACCAGCACTTTTTTGGGAGGAGGGTGGCATGTGCCCCCTAATCCCCTTTTGGCCCTGGAACCCCCCTCCCCTGGGGCCCAACACAAAGGGGCGGGAGCATGTGGCCCCTCCACCCACTGCTGCTTTTCGTTACTGGGGACTCAGTGCATCTTTTAGGGGGAGGGTACACGGGGCCCCCTCCCTGAGCTGCTATTGGTCCTAGGAGCTCCATCCCTGGGGCCCACCAACATATTTAAGGATGAGGGGCCATGCGCACCCCCAGGCTGATTTTGGCTCCTGGGACCCCTTCCTCCTGGGACCTGCTGCATATTGAAAGAGGGTGGGGGGCATGCAGCCCCTCTACCTGGGCTGATTTCAACTCTGGGGACCCTATCCTGAAGGACCCATGCAATAAAAGGTGAGGGCCCTGTTGATCACCTAGTGCACCTACCACACTTTAGGTGGAAATGGCGGGGTGCCTCAATTCCCCATAGGCCCCAGTCAGCTACCTACATCCAGCAGGAATTGGCATTGCTCTTGCTTGCAGGGAGCAGCTAAAAATGTTTAGCATCATTGGGGCATGGAAACAGATTTTAAGGCTGCTTCCAGTGGGTAGGAACATTTTTCAAGTTCCCACCTGCTGGGAGCAGACTTGGTGTTTACTTCAACTTGGCAGGAGATTTGAAATTGCTCCTATCAAGTGAGAGCAAACAGAGGTTTTCCTGCCTGCACCAGTGCGGGCAGTAAAACTGCTATGTCCCGGGGGTGAACACCCCACAACAAAGCATATGTGCCGACCCTGGGGTCTGTGGTCCCTAGGGCTTTTAATGGCTCCAGCGGCCCCCTCCTCCTTTCCACATTTGGCCAGGCCCCATGGGATGGGGTCCCCTAAGCTGAAATCAGCCCAGCAAGAGGTGTGCGTGCCCCCCCCCTTTACTACAAAGCTGGGGGATGGGATCACCGGTCTGAATTTTAAAAGAGGATGGTGGTCGCATGCTCCTCTTCCCTTTACATTTGCGACTGGCCCCGGGAGATGGGGTCCACGAGGCCGAAAACAGCCTGAGGAGGGGGACCATGACCAGCCCCCTTCCCTAAACTATAAATATGCTTTTCCTTAGGACCTAGCCCACCAGAGGGGGTTGGAAAAAAAGTGGGAGACCACTGTTGTTTTTTTGGGGGGGGAATTTTCTGCAGATTCGTTTATTCCCAGCAAAGTCACATAAAAATATTTTTAGAATCAATCATTTTTAATTTGTGAAATATGAAAGCAGAATATGCAGCTTCCTGCCCACATCTCAAGGCCAGCAGAATGATGGTCAAAGTCATCATATGCAAAAACCCGTAAGCCAGGTACCAGAGCTGCAGTCGTAGCAAAGTCAAGCAGCAATTTCCACTTTAAAAACAATTTAGCTGCTATAAAGACAAAACAAAGAAAAACTCAGACAAACAAACACCTAACCCATCCCATTGTCTCCTCCCACCCCCCTCTGCATCAGTTCTATCATGTGATCTCGACCCTGAATACGAGTCTTAATATGCTGATGTGCGTGCAGAGACCAGCTCAGCCTTCTGCATTCTGAGTAGCCCCCCGGGGTTCCAGCGGGAGAAGTCTGATAATCTGTAAGTACTTAGGACATGTCACTTCCCTCATATCTTTGGTCAATAGATAGGAAAAGGGTGCCCACAACTTCTGGAAGTCCTTGCCTTTTCCCTCCACACTAAGCGATAGACGCTCAATTGCTAGCAGATGCCATAAGCGATGAATCCATGCAAGAGTATCTGGTATAGTGGGCGTACCCCATAGAGCTAGAATGACTTGACGGGCCACCAACAGCACCAGCGCAATTTGCCTACAACTAAGGGAGCGCAGCGGGAACACCTTTGGATGGTACAACCCTAGCAGAGTGTATTCTGGGGCGCAGGGAAGCTTTATCTGGAACGCAGCATCTATATCATCTAGGATTTGGGACCAATAACGTTCCAGTTTCGGACAATGCCATAAAAGATGGGCTAGTGTACAGTGGAGCCACATCCCCTCCAGCAAAGTTCCGTTCTGTTCCTGTCCCTACTATGAACCTTAGCAGGAGTATAGTACCAATATGTGATAACCTTAAAAGCCGATTCCTCCCATGATATATTGTGTGCAGTATGGTGTGCTCTGTTCCCATTCTTTGGATAATAGGGGCCTGCCCACCTCTGTTTCCCAACGCACCTGCACCTTGGTACGCCTACCCTATGGGGTCACCATAAGCATGGAGTATAATTACAAGATAAGTGTTTTATCATCCGCTTTGCACACTAGCCACTTTTCAAAGGCTGTTAAGGGTCTGGACATGCGAGAATAATTATCAGGGGACGTTACCCGGTGCGAGACCTGCCTATACGTAAAAGCATCCTTAGCCAGAAGGTCATAGTCCTGTCGCAGTTGCGAGAAGGGTATCAGCCCCTCCAAATTAAAGAGGGATCTGACCCACTAGCACCCTTCTTCCCTCCATCTATGAAACACCACCGACTTCTGCCCAGGGGGAAATTCAGGTTTATGCACAATGGGGGTCATTGGTGATGGGAACGTCGTCCACTCACTTTTCTGCGCCACTCGGTCCCAGACTCTGAGAGTAGGCGACATGACCGGCAAGGAATAAAACCCCCATGATCTGTAATTACGGGTAACCAAAGCTCCCTCCAGATATACACACCAGCAACGGACTGATCCATAAAGTTCCAGTGTTTGCTGGACATTGGCCTGTTCCACTCCACAATGTAGCGGAGACACGCTGCGCGGTAGTAGCCACCTATACTCAGGAGACCCACACCTCCCTGCGCCTTCGGGCGAATCATTTGGGAGAACGAGAGCCACGGCTTCTTCCCTTCCCACACAAACCTATTGATTAAAATTTGTAACTTCTTGAGCATGCCCGGAGGTGGAGTCATCGGTAACAGCTGGAAGATATTCAGAATGCGTGGGAGTGTTGCCATCTGTCACCCTTCCAAACCATGCCAAGCACAGTCGAGCCCAGGCGTCCAGCGCCTTAGTCGTGTGATCCAGCAGCAAGGCATATTATTATGGGGATAGTCAGGTTCAAAACCAGCGACTTCTCTACATTAACTTTAAAACCTGAGGTAGCCCCAAACTCAGCCAGTTCGTCTAATAATGCAGGGAGGGTCGTCCTTGGTTGAGTGAGCACGAGAATCACATCATCCGCGTACAGACTATTCTTATGGACATCCGCCCAAAACTTTACTCCCCTGACCTCCTGATTAGCCTGTATCCGCTGAGTGAAAGGCTCCGTATAGAGCGCAAATTAAAGGGGGGACAGAGGGCAGCCTTTACTTGTCCCACGTTCAATAGTGAAGAAGTCCGATCTACATCAATTGACTCGAACGAACCCCCTGGGGGAGTACAATATGCACCTGATCCACTGCAGGAACTTCTCTCCTAACCCAAACCTATGCAGCACCGCAGATAAATAGTCCCACCTCACAAGGTCAAATGCTTTTTCAGCATCGATAGATAGAAGGAAAGCCAGCCTTAGCGAACTCTGCGAGCAATCTCTAAGATGTAACAGGCGCTTGGTGTTATCTCCACCCTGCCTGGTTGGGATAAAACCCCACTGATCAGGATAATAATATCCTCAAAAAAAAGGGATGAGACTGGCCACCAAGATCCCTGCAAAAGGTTTAAACATCTACATTAAGAAGCGAAATTGCTCTATATGACCCACATACGTGCGCATCTTTACCTGGCTTTAGGATAACCGAAATGGCCGCTTCTGCCATAGACAGGGTTACTGCCCCAGTATCAAGAAAATAATTAAACAGAATGGTTAAAAAGGGAGCCAGCTCCACACAGAATGCCTTATAAAACAAAGCCGTAAATCCATCTGGCAGAAAAATATATATTTTTTTAAATTGCCCCAGAAGACAGGGTCCCTCTTGGTCCTCACCACCAGGCCTAGGCAATCAGGGTATTCATATCCTGCCCCCTTTGTGTTTTTTTAACTTTTTTTTTAGGACTCGTAACCCAGTCTCATGTCCTAAAATGGCTCTCACAACGTCCTGTTTACGGTGGTGGCACCCAAATCAGATCTCATTTGAGATCTGCTGGTATCCTCGAGCCTATGTGTCTCTAGCATTAATTGCTCAAAAACTACAAAACAGATTTACACCAAAACATGAAAAAAGGACTCTTTCTGGAACAATTTTGGTCCAAATTTGGTGCAAATCCGTTCAGCTGTTTAGGCTGTAGCTGTGTCTAAAGTTCCCATAGGAAAATTGATCGGGGAAATGCGTTTTGGGACCATCACCTTTTTTTCTCAGCCCCACCTTGATGGATCACCCCAAAACTTTCCAGTGCTCAAACTAGGTACCAAAGAGCACTTCTTTTGAAAGTATTCTGGAGATTTATCTGTAGGAGAGTAGGATCTGCTTACTATGGTTACCCCAACTTTTTGCTGGTGTTTCACTGTTTTTCGACTTTAGTCTGGCTGGGGCCTCCTAACCAGGACCCCAGCCTAGCTGCTTCCTCTTTAAATTGATCGCATGTACATTATGTACACTCCAGATTGATTACTGGGTTACAGTTGTGAGTCCCTAGTATATGGCACCTTAGGTACTAATGGCATAGGTACGCCAGAGGCCTACCAGGGGCTGAAGCATGTATTATGCCACCCCTGGGAAGCCTACCTTTAATCACTGACACATATAAACATATAAGTCACTCCTAAGGCAGGCCTTATCAATCCTGAAGGCAGAGTGCTTGGTTTTATGACCATATACTCTTAAGTGCATTATAACTTCATGGTTAATGCTAACTTTGGAATGTTGTGTTTGGTGTCAAACACTTTGGAAGCCTACCCCCCCCACCCCCACCCCACCAGACCTGGCATACACACTGACCTAACTGGTAATAGTTTAAAAGAGCCCCAGCATCACAAAATGGATGCTGCTGCCACAGACACGAGTCTGGCCTCCTGCTGCTGGACGAAACTCTGGTAGGGGAGGTCTGGACAATAGGTTTCCAGTCACAGGGAGGTGTAACCACCTCCCAGACAGGCTTTAGTGTATTGGGGCTAGGTGGGTGCATTCATAGAATGCTTTTCAGACAGTGCTGGGGGCACACTTGGTGCCCTGTGTATATCCCAGTTCAAACCGGTTGCAGGGGCACTCAGCTCCAGTTCTGGCGAGAAACTGGACAAAGGGAAAGGGGTGTAGCTACTCCCCTCCCTGGCTCCTCCCATAGGTGGGTCCACGGAGTATGTCCAACCCCCTATCTAAGTATAAGTATGGGATCCCAGTCCTTAGGACTACAGATTACACCTGGACGAAACTCTGCAACATATATCCTGGAACTTCGACATTCTACATCAACTAAAATACAGAAGAATCTCCCTTGGGGTGAAGGAGTGTTTAAACAGGCACCAAAGAAGCATCTTGCTGTCTGCATTTCCGTGGCCCCTGCTGGACGCTGAAGTATTTGCTAATCAGGGCACAGACGTCCAGACTTCTCAGAGGCCGACACAAGAGCCCAGCAAAGCTGAGACCCAAAGCCCTCACGAGTGACGTGGGATCGGAAATCCTAGACACCATGCACATTTGCTAGTGCTTTAACTTCCCGAGGTTCCCGAAGTTGTGCATTGGGCTACTTGTAGTCCAAGCCCCGAGCACCGTCTGAACCGAAGATTGTGGGACTTCACTCCATGAGTGTTCCATCAGCCCGCTTCTAGCATTTCTGCTCAAGGCCCCTTCGCGATCCCTGGTCCGTCGACTGGTGGGTCCCCAAAAATGTAACTCTTCTGTTTCTTGGGTTTTCCTGGTTGCTTCAGACGTGCCCTGACTCCCCTCCAAAGGGTGAGTCCCTCAGACCTTGCTGGTCTGCACCGAAGCCAATCTTTGCTTTCTGCGTGGGTTGCTGTTGCCAAGACTTGTTAGATCCAATCCAGAAACCAACACTGCAGTACTCAACATCCTTTGTAGGACAACTTGAATCTAGCTCCTGGTTGTCTTCTACACCTCCTGGTCCTCGTGGCTGAAGAGACCAGCTTCACATTCTTCACCTCAAATCACCCGACATCGGTTGGCATCTTCTCATCGCTTTCCTGGTCACTGGCTAGTGACCCAGACTCTGTCCCCACTGCTTTCAGGTTCTTCAGATCTCCTATCCACCTTTGGATTCACCCGGACACTTTCCACTTGGTCGCCTGCAGCACTTTTCTGCAGCTCGCTATTGAAATCAACGAGGAAACCCAACACGAAAAGACACCTATGCACCCAGCTTCCCTGGGTGAGGTAACTCAAGTACTCCAGAGCTCTCGTGGGTGTTGAATCTAGAACCTCCTAGCTCTAAAGAGGTTTGCTTCAAGTCCTCTTCTGAGTGTCCTTAATCTGTAATTTTCCAACCGCAAATGTTCCCGTAGAAGTTAATGGTGATTCGCGGCTGTGTTTAGACACTGCACGTGTCCCCCGTGGGCCCCCTTTTTTTGCTACCTTGGGTGGTTCCTGGTAGCCCCAGTGGTTCTAAAGGCTCTAAGCCTAATATTTATGTCAGTCATGGTCCTTATACCACTTTCTTAGTATGATTTGGTACGCCCCTAGGGCTCACTGTATACTGTGCTAATTTACTGTGTGCTAAATAAGTTTACTGAATGTACTTTTGCTTCTAGACTCATAAAGTGTCTAGAGGGATGTGTTTAGAATAAATACATATGTTTTATATATATACCTGGTGTGGTTCCCCTTTCATTTGGTCAATCATGAGATTATAGACTGGTTAAACAAGCTGCTTTACATTCCTTCAAGACTTAACCTGAAGGCTGCTCTCCAAAGCTACCACTAGGATAGCTTTCTATCTAGGTTGACTTTAAACCTACTATCAATAAGGGTCGTTTTGACTGGTCAAGGTGCCCACTAGAATAGTGGACAGCATATTCCAGGCCAACTTCTCACATTGGTGTGCAGTGTGAGGGATTCCAGCTTGCCATTGTTTTACCAGATAATCTCAAGTGATTGATCATTTTAAAACCACTAAAGGTACCAGAGGTACATATAATACAAGCTTAAATACAGGAAGTTCTACCGAACTTAGAGTTGTGTGTCAAGGGCTTAAGCAGAACCTTTCTACAACTCAAGAGAGTTTAGTAGGTAAACAACTAGAGTAGGTAAGGCATACACCACACATCACTAGTTATGTTCTCAAGGCCAGGAATCAGTGGATCCCTGCCAGATGTCAGTAGGTTACAGACATCCAGGTATGACACATTCCCTTTTCAAGAGTTAAGAGCTCTGTGTACTATGAGGAAATTGAAGACACCAAAAAATGCAACCACCCAACATCTCGGAGAGGTGTTAATGCTTGATGCCCAGAGAAAGGCTTCAGAACCTGAAAGGGTAGGCAGTGGGGGGGGAGCAACAGAAGGGGAAGAGGTCAGTGGTCCCAATCCACAGGGCTCAGACTCTGATGTTGACCAGGCAGGTGACAATGACATAGACCTGGGAGAACCAGCTCCAACTAAAGATGAAGAAGGCCAGCAAGGCCCTGTCTTTGTCCCCCAAGGAAGAGCTGGGGATGTGCCTAGAAGGCCAATATCTCCTTCAGTGGAGTCTAACCATTCTGGTACATCAATAGAGTCTTCTGTCTCTTTTCATGGGAGGGACACCTCCCAGGAGAACAGAGAGCGTCAGCTGAGGTTTGAAGAAGCCCAACTGGAGAGAAGGAAACAAGGAGTAGCCTTAGAAAGGGAGTCCCTAGAGCTTGAAAGAGCAAGATAAAAGATGGGACTAGATTCCCGTGGTGGCAGCAATATCCCTAGAATTAGGGATAGGTCTTATGACCATAAAAACTTGAGCAAGAGTGTCCCTCCCTACCAGAGTGAGGATGACATCCACAAATGGATAACTGCATTGTAAAGGGCCTGATAAGTACAGAATGTACCCCAGGAGCAATGGGCAGCAATCTTGTGGCTCTACTTTGCAGACAAAGGTAGAGATAAGCTCCTCACTGTCAGAGAAGAGGGTGCTGATAATTACAAAGTCCTGAAGAGTGCTCTCATAGATGGGTTTGGCCTAACCAATGAGCGGATCACTGAAACAATATCGAGAGACAGAATATCGACCATCAAGAATATCGTGGCCAAAATATCGACTGACAAAATATCAAGTTTCTATCTACAAGCAGGTAAGTACAAAAATATCGAGTTAAAAATATTGTTTACAAAAATATAGTTTTAAAAAATATCGACTTTACTAAAAACAATGTTAAATTAAATTAATATTAAAAATTAATTACTAAAATATACTTAAAAATACTTAAATTAACTTATAATAATTAAATAATTAATGAAAGTAAAAAAAAATTATTCATATTTCTTAAAACATATATATATAGTAACAAAATATAGTTATATAATAGCCAATATTATTAACGTACAATAACAAAAGTGTAAAAATTACTATTCCCACTCCAAAGAGTGCAAGCATAGGGTAAGCGTTGGATAGCTTAGGGGTTAAAATTACTATTCCCACTCCAGTGGGTGCAACAGTAGGGAAAGCGTTGGATAGCGTAGGGGTAAAAATTACTATTCCCACTCCAAAGAGTGCAACAGTAGGAAAAGCCTTGGATAGCGTAGGGGTTAAAATTATTATTCCCACTCCAAAGAGTGCTACAATAGGGAAAGAGTTGGATAGCATAGGAGTTAAAATTACTATTCCCACTCCAGTGGGTGCAACAGTACGGAAAGCGTTGGATAGCGTAGGGGTTAAAATTACTATTCCAACTCTAGTGGGTGCAACAGTAGGGAAAGTGTTGGATAGCGTAGGGGTTAAAATTACTATTCCCACTCCAGTGGGTGCAACATTAAGGAAAGCGTTGGATAGCGAAGGGGTAAAAATTACTATTCCCACTCCAAAGAG
The DNA here is from genome assembly GCF_964263255.1 of Lissotriton vulgaris. Lineage (NCBI taxonomy): Eukaryota > Metazoa > Chordata > Amphibia > Caudata > Salamandridae > Lissotriton > Lissotriton vulgaris. The sequence goes on from NC_141696.1 coordinate 307,232,094, forward strand.
TGCAACAGTAGGGACAGCGTTGGATAGCGTAGGCGTTAAAATTACTATTCCCACTCCAGTGGGTGCAACAGTAGAGAAAGCGTTGGATAGCGTAGGGGTTAAAATTACTATTCCCACTCCAATGGGTGCAACAGTAGGGAAAGTGTTGGATAGCGTAGGGGTTAAAATTACTATTCCCACTCCAGTGGGTGCAACAGTAGAGAAAGTGTTGGATAGCGTAAGGGTTAAAATTACTATTCCCACTCCAGTGGGTGCAACAGTAAGGAAAGCGTTGGATAGCGTAGAGGTAAAAATTACTATTCCCACTCCAAAGAGTGCAACAATTGGGAAAGCGTTGGATAGCGTAGGGGTTAAAATTACTATTCCCACTCCAGTGGGTGCAACAGTAGGGAAAGCGTTGGATAGCGTAGGGGTTAAAATTACTATTCCCACTCCAGCGGGTGCAACAGTAGGGAAAGTGTTGGATAGCGTAGGGGTTAAAATTACTATTCCCACTCCAGTGGGTGCAACAGTAAGGAAAGCGTTGGATAGCGTAGGGGTAAAAATTACTATTTCAACTCCAAAGAGTGCAACTGTAGGGAAAGCGTTGGATAGCGTAGGAGTTAAAATTACTATTCCCACTCCAGTGGGTGCAACAGTAGGGAAAGCGTTGGATAGCGTAGGGGTTAAAATTATTATTCCCACTCCAGAGAATACAACATTAGGGAAAGTCAATTTTTTCATATATTATTCAAATATCTAAAAATTAATATCTATTAATAATTAATTACAAATAAATAAGTGTGTTATCTAATATAATTATTAATATTTTAAATTTACTAATTAACAATAAATATTTCAATCAATCACCTATTAATACAAATTAATTAAACATTAACAATTAATTATTTAATATATAAAAATTATTTTACAATTATTTCCAAATAAATACATTTTAATAATTTTATTAATTATTAATAAATTACTTCCCACCCTATGCCCCTATAAACCCACAACCCGCTACAGAAATTAAATTAGTAAAATTTACATAATTACCAATTAATCAATCAATATAAATTAATTAACAATTATAATTAAATTAATTAACAAATAAAAATAATTAACAAATAATTACTAATTGCTATCAATAAAAAAATTACATATTTAATTAATTATAATTACATTACTTCCCACCGTATTTCCCTATAAGCCCACAACCCGCTACAGAATAAATTAGTAAAATTTACATAATTACCAATTAATCAATTAATAATAATTAATTTCCAATAAAAATAAATTAATTAACACATATAAATTAATTATTAACAAATTACTATCAATAAATAAAATTACATATTTAATTAATTATAATTAAATTGCTTTCCACCCTATTCCCCTATAGACCCACAACCCGATATAGAATTAAATTACGCAATAATTATAAAAACAAAATTCATTAAATAAAATTATTTATAACATAAATACACACTGTTCACACATATTATAACATAAAAATACACTAGAAAAAATTATATATTATTAAAAAAATCGATAATTTTTACTATCTATATTATATACTTTGATATTTTAACTATCTATATTTTTAACAGTCGATATTACTTCATTTACCTTAAAACGATATTTTTGTTATCTATATTCTGTCCTGTCGATATTTTGTCCAGTTGATAATAAAAACTCGATATTATGTCCTATCGATATTTTGGACTCGATATTATGTCTGTGCACCCCACTGAGCAGTATAGAATACAGTTCAGAGATACCAAAAAGGCACAGACTCAGGACTGGGTTAACTTTGTAGATTTTGCTACTAAGGCTCTGGATGGCTGGTTACTGGGCAGTAAAGTCTGTGATTATACATGATTGTATAACTTGATCATGAGAGAGCCTATCCTTAATAACTGTCAGAATCAGCTGTTGTATCAGCAACTAGTTGACTCTGATCTGACCTCTCCCTCAGAATTGTGAAGAAAGGCAGACAAATGGGTCAGAACCAGGGTGAAGCAGAAAGTACAAAACCAAGGTGGTGACCAGAAGAAGCAAGATCCAAATAAGGGTGGGGAGAAGGGTAAAGACCAGAAGTCTTCACAAGACCCTAAAAATCGTCTACTGGTGGGGATTTCCAACCTTCTAAAAAGAAAGGCCAAAAGAAACCATGGTGTAAAATTTGTAAACAGAATAGCCATGGCACTTGTGAATGCACTAAGAAATATGCAACTTCAGCCACCAATGCCCCTAAGGCAACTGTTCCCCCTAGTTCAGCTCAAAGTGGTGGTACTCAGCAGAAGGGTGTAATAGGGTTAACCCTGGTTACTGAGATGGACTCTGGCCTAGTCAGAGTACCAACTCAGGCTGTCTTGATCTGTGATGGAGGCATGGATATGTCCTCATCTGTGAGTCCCAGTAACCTGGACAAGTACAGACAGCTGCCTTTGATCAATGGAAAAGAGGCTTTGGCCTACGGGGACTCTGGGGCAAGTGTCACTATGGTGACACAAGACCTTGTGGACCTTGGACAGATCATACTTGGTGAACTTTACCAAGTGACCAATGCTAGCAATGTCAGGACCAACCATGCCCTAGCATTTGTTCATTTTTCCCGGGGAGGGGTAACTGGCCTTAAGAAAGTTGTGGTGAGTGCAGACCTCTCTGTTGAATGCTTGCTTGGCAATGATCTAGAGACTTCAGCCTGGTCTGAAGTGGAGTTAAGGACCCATGAAGATATGTTAGGGATCTCCGCACATGTGTTTGCTGTGACTAGGTCACAGGTCAAAAAGTCTCACACTGAACAGGCCCTGGATTCTGGAATAATGGACCAGGTGCCTTCCAAGAAAAGGAGCAGTAGGGTTATGGCAGTGCCTTTCACCCTGACTCAGAGTGATGATCAGTCTCTTGAGGGAGATGATTGTTCCCCTGAAGAAGTAACTTTCCAAGAGAAGCTTGAGCCTGATCAGGATGAGTTCTTGGAAGACAGGGGGCCCTTCCAGGGCAGATCTGATTCAGGAACGGCTGAGCTTCTCTTCTCTTGAACCCCTCAGATAGCAGGCTGCTGCTGAGGCTGCTGGGATTGCTAGTGGCACCCATAATATTTATTGGGATGATGGACTCCTGTATTCAGAGAGTAGAGACCCCAAGCCTGGTGCAGCCAGTAGGATGGTTATACCTTTGAAGTTCAGGGGCTTCCTATTGACACTAACCCATGATATTCCTTTAACAGGACACCTGGGCCAAAACAAGACTTGAGACAGAATTGTCCCTCACTTTCATTGGCCCCACTTGTCTGAAGACACAAAGGAGTTGTGTCACTCCTGTGTCACCTGTCAAGCCAGTGGTAAGGCAGATGTCACCACAAAGGCCCCTCTGATACCACTACCTGTGGTGGGGTTCCCTTTGAGAGAGTGGGGATTGACATTGTTGGACCAATGGATTCTCAGACTGCATCTGAGCACAGGTTTATCCTAGTGGAGGTGGACCTTGCTACTAGGTACCCAGAGACAATTCCCCTTAAAACCACTACAGCTCGGTGGCGGCAAGAGCCCTCTTGGGAGTGTTCTCAAGAGTGGGTTTCCCTAAGGAGGTAGTATCTGACAGAGTTTCAAACTTTATGTCTAGCTATTTGACTGTAACGAGGAAGGAGTGTGGAGTGAATTACAAATTCACCACACCCTATCACCCACAATGCAATGGTTTAGTTGAAAGATTCAACACAACCTTAAAGGGTCTGATCAAGCTCTCCCAGAAAAGCTTATCCGGAGATGGGACATCCTGCTACCCTACCTTTTATTTGCATACAGGGAGGTTCCTCAGGAGAGGGTTCGCTAAAGCCCTTTTGAACTTCTGTTTTGGCATCCTGTAAGAGGCCCATTGTGTCTTGTGAAGGAGGGATAGGAGTTACCTCTCAAACCCCCTAAACAGGACATAGTGGACTATGTACTTGGTCTCCTCTCCAGGATGGCTGAGTATATGAAAAAGGCAACTAAAAACCTTGAGTCTAGCCAGGAATTACAGAACGCCTGGCATGACCAAAAGGCTCTACTGACTGTTTACCAGAGAGGACAGAAAGTGTGAGTGTTGGAGCCTGTGGCCCCAGCAGCTCTCCAAGACAAGTGGAGTGGAGCCCACACTATTGTTGAACAGAAGGGAGAGGTTACCTATTTGGTGGACCTAGAAACTCCCAGAAGCCCCCATAGGGTGCTTCATGTCAACAGACTGAAACCATTTGTTGACAGGGCAGACATGGGCTTGCTCGTGGCTACTGATAAGGGACAGGAGGAGGAGAGGGACCCTCTCCCTGGCCTGCTCTCACAGAACCCTGATGATGGGTCAGTGGATGGTGTAGCCTTGGCAAGCAGCCTCACTGCTCAGCAGCAAACTGATTGAAGTCAAGTACTCAGTCAGTTCAGACATATGTTCTCTCTGACTCCAAGTCAGACCAACTGGTGCACTCATGAAGTGGACACTGGGGACAGTATGCCTGTTAAAAGCAATATTTACAGCCAACCTGATGATGTCAGGGACTATATCAGGAGGTTACGATTGGTATTGGGGCCAATCAAACCGGGCACTGTTCACTTAACTCTAAGCAGGTTTGACTACCCTGATAAATCGGAGCACCAGTGGACACATTGTTAAAAGAGAACAATAAAACGGAGTGCTCCTTATGCCCTTTATTCTGAGAGACTATATCAGGACAGAAATCCAGAAAATGTTGGATTTGGGAGTTATTGAACCATCAGATAGCCCTTGGTCTAGTCCAGTGGTCTTTGTACCAAAGCCTCACACCCAGGGTGGTAAGAGATAGATGGGGTTTATGTTGACTACAGAGGTCTCAATGCAGTCACTAGGACTGATGCCCATCCAATTCCAAGAGCTGATAAGCTCATAGAAATTGTGGCCTCTGCCAAGTTTCTGAGCACATTTGATCTCACAGCTGGCTACTGGCAGATCAGATTAGAGATGATGCAAAGCCAAATACAGCATTTTCAACCCCTAGTGGGCACTATCAATTTATGATAATGCCCTTTAGTCTGCCACTTTTCAGAGGTTGGTGAACAAAGTCTAACAGGTCTGGAAGACCATTGTGCGGCACATCTAGATGATATTGTTGTCTTTATCTCCACCTGGGATGATCACCTGGTCCACCTGAGAAATGTTTTGGAGCCCCTGCAGAAGGCAGGCCTAACTATCAAGGCTACTAAGTGCCAGATAGGGCGGAGTCAGGTTGTGTACCTGGGCCACCTTGTAGGTGGAGGCCAGGTTCAACCATTGCAGAGCAAAATCCAGACCATCATGGACTGGGTTGCTCCAACTACCCGGACTCAGATCAGAGCTTTTTTGGGCCTGACTGGGTACTACAGCAGTGTTGTCAAGGGGTATCGTTCCATTGTGACACCCCTGGGTGATTTAACTTCTAAAAGAATGCCAAAGAAAGTTCAGTGGAGAGTTATCTGTCAAAAAGCATTTGATGACCTGAAGCAGGTCATGTGCACTGCACCAATTCTACAAAGTCCTAACTACTCCAGAGAATTCATTGTTCAAACAGATGCATTTGAGTTGGGGGTAGGGGCTATGCTATCACAATTGAATGATGAAGGTCAGGACCAACCAGTAGCTTTTATTAGCAGAAGGCTGGCCCCTAGAGAGAAACATTGGTTAGCTATTGAGAGGGAGGCCGGTGATGTGGTTTGGGCTCTGAAGAAGCTGAGGCCATACTTGTTTGACACTCACTTCACTGTTCAGACTGACCATAAGCCCCTCTTATGGCTAAAGCAGATGAAGGGTGAAAACCCCAAACTATTGAGGTGGTACATTTCCCTACAGGGGATGGACTATACAGTGGAACACAGACCTGGGAGTTACCATGCCAATGCAGATGGACTCTCCAGGTATTTCCACTTAGAAACATGAATACTCAACTGATCAAGGTTAGTTTAATGTCCCTGTGTTTGGGGGGTTGCGGGTGTAGGAGAGTAGGATCTGCTTACTATGGTTACCCCCACTTTTTGCTGGTGTTTCACTGTTTTTTGACTGTAGTCTGGCTGAAGCCCTGCTAACCAGGACCCCAGCCTAGCTGCTTCCTCTCTAAATTGATTGCATGTACATTAGGTAGACTTCAGATTGGTTACTGGGCTATCCTTGTGAGTCCCTATTATATGGTACCTTATGTACTAAGGGCATAGGTACCTCAGAGGCCTACCAGGGGCTGAAGCATGTATTATAACACCACTGGGAAGACTTCCAAAATGGCACCATGGGTCTGCTACTGCAGCCTGGGTAAGTGTTATATGTGAGTCCAGCCACTCACCTGAAAACCAGTTCCGTCTGCAGGAAAGATGATAGTTCCTCAAAGCCCCTGAACACCTCTCAGTGCTGCTGACCAAAAAAACAGAAGCCCTGGCTGGTGTCGAGATAGGGAAGGGGATTTGGGATGAGAGACAAGAAAAAGAGACTGCTACTCTTCACACTTTGCCAAGAAGAGGGCGTGTGCCGTCTGGGCCAGCCAGTTCTGGAATTTGACACAGCGAACCACTCGTAACTTTTCCTAAAATATACAGAGGTAGATAAGCACAGAATGCCCTAATAACTCTTTAGACTACTAGCAATTCCAACATTATGTCTTCTACTGCTTCTGATTACCTTTTAGGCGTGATGGCGCTTCAAACAGTTTGTCTCTCACTAAGCATTTAATAAAATGTATTTACAGGTTTCTATGACTATAAAACAGGAATTTGTATTAGGCTGTGTATTCTATGTTATGAATTCACGTAGTATATTTGTTCTTTTGTAATACCTTATGATCTCACCGGATTGTGCATAAGACTTTTCCAAAGACGTTTCCAAATATATTTCCAGAGTTCAATCCAAGCCTGTTTTAAAACACACTAAGCAACTGTGCCTTAAAATGCTTCCCAAAATATCCAGCAACTTTAAGAATGGCGCACTAAAACGCAATTGCCACAACAATATCAGAAAAGTCTTGCTTTACATATAGTCCTTGGCGCTTTACAATGTTATCAAATGTCCCCTTACTACTGCAAAAGAAGTGCACAACCAAAATCAGTCAATTTCAAAATACAGGGAGAGTTGTTGTCTAAAGACAAACAGAAAACATGTGCACCAAGCATCAGAAAGCTTCAAAAACACCAGGATGATTTGTTGCCCATTTTACAATCAAACACACGTGCAACATTATCAAGCAGTGTTCCAAATTGCATTCAAAAGCAATACCATTAAGTTAAAAGCCAAGCACTAATGATCATTTACAATAATAACTAAAAATGTAAAGCTTCAACTTAACACTTAGCTCTGAAGCTCTTTTAAAATGAGTCCAGAAATGTTCTTATCTCATTCCTGAGCAAGCTCAAAGACAGGGAGAATTTCTGCTGGCAGAGGTCACAAGGTGAAATCCTTCTCTTCAGCTGAGGCTCTGATGACTTGGGGCTCCAGCAAAAGCCTAGGGCAGGAAACAGAAATCCAAGCAACAGGTGTTTGCTGATAGAAGCTATTGCCAAGATCCCTGGCATTGGTTGGCGTGTTCAATCCATGTGCTCAGTACAGTTACAGCTCAGGTGTTAAACCAATGGCAAGCAGCTGCACCTGGGCCCCCTGAGCTTCAGATATCTAACAAGCATTGGCAAGGTCCATACAAAAGGAATAAACATTGGCAAAAGCAAATACATTAAAGAAAAAACAAACATTGGTCAAAGTACTTATTGTAGGAACACTGCAACATGATTGATATTCACACCATATGGGTGTTGAAAAGCAATGCAGGTGACTCTGTGGATGGCATGACAGGGGTTCCTGACAGTAAGGTGGTGCATGCACCCCGTACTAAGATATAGGTTACCTATATTTACCTTTAATCACTGACACATATAAACCTATAAGTCACTCCTATGGCAGGCCTTATCAATCCTGAAGGCAGAGTGCTTGGTGTTGTGTGAGAGGGTGACCATGCATGAGCAGGACCCCTCTGCAGCATTCAGAATCTATTTGCTGTAGATGTTCTGTGATGCAGCCAGACCATAAACTCTGAAGTGCATTTTAACCTTGCGGTTAATGCTAACTTTGGAATGGCTGAATGGAAATATGTTGTGTTGGGTGTCAAAGACTTTGGAATCCTACCCCAACACCAGTCCTGGCTGCTGGGGTAGAATTCCACCCTTCTAGAGGGAGAGACATGTACACACTGACTTAACCGGTAATAGTTTAAAAGAGCCTCAGCATCACAAAATGGATGCTGCAGCCACAGACACGAGTCTGGCCTCCTGCTGCTGAACGAAACTCTGGCAGGGGAGGCCTAGACAACAGATTTCCTGTCACCCAGACAGGCTTTAGTGTATTGGGCTGGGTAGGTGAATTCATAGAATGCTTTTCAGACAGTGCTGGGGGCACACTTGGTGTCCCTGTGCATATCCCAGTTCAAACCGGTTGCAGGGGCACTCAGCCCCAGCTCTGGTGTGAAACTGGAAAAAGGGAAAGGGGTGTAGCCACCCTCCCTCCCTGGATCCTCCCATAGGTGGGTCCCCAGAGTATGTCCAACCCCCTATCGTAGTATAAGTATAGGAACCCAGTTCTTAGGACTTCAGATTTCACCTGGACGAAACTCTGCAACTTATATCCAGGAACTTTGACATTCTACATTGACTGGAAGACGGAGGAATCTCCCTTGGGGTCATGGAGTGACTCCCCTGTTCAAACAGGCACCAAAGAAGCATCTTGCCGTTCTGCATTTCCGAGGGCCCCGCCAGACCCCAAAGTATTTGTGTCTCAGGACATGGAATTCCAGACTTCACAGAGGCCGACGTGAGATCCGCAGCCCTTACGAGTGATGTGGGACCGGAACTTCTGAACACTGTGCACATTAGCTTGTGCATTAACTTTCCGAGCTTTCCCGAAGTTGTACATTGGTATACTTATAGTCCAAGCCCCAAGCACCATCTGCATCGACGATCGTGGGCCCCCACAACGGTAACTCTTCTGTTTCTTGGGCTTTCCTTGTTGCTTAAGTTGTGCCCTAACTCCTCTCCAAAGGGTGAGTCCCTCAGACCTTGCTGGTCTGCACCAAAGCTAATCTTTGCTTTCTGCATAGGTTGCTGTTGCCAAGGCTTGTTGGGTTCAATCCGGAAATCTCAGAACTGTGACCTTTGCTTTTGAAATACATCAGGAAACCATTACCCAAATAATTCCTAGTGAATTCCATACTTTTCCAAAGAATAGTGTGTCTGAAGGGAAAATAGATCCACCTGCATATTGACCTGTCAGTAAGGCCAGTAGCGCTACAACATCAGTGTATTGCGTTTCATTGAGATCCCTGCTGGAGAAGGAGTTTGACAAGCTTGAGTCTGCAAGCATCATCAAGAACGTAATCGGGCCAACACTCTGGGTATCATTGATCGTAGTGACACAAAAGCACAAGCAGCCTGGCGAGGTGAGAATATGCGTAGCTATGCGTATACCCAATGTTGCAATAAAGTGGGAAAGACCTTTAATAACCACCATTGATGATCTGATTGGTGAACTCAGTGGAGCCTGCTGGTTCTTGAAACTGGATTAGCAATCAGGATATCACCAGCTAGTCCTGGATGAGTACATATTTGTTACAACCTTTTCAACACATGTAGACCTGCGGCGATACAAGTGTTTGAGTTTTGGCGTATCCAGCGCAGCCGAAGTGTTTCAAAACACTATTCAGGAACTTTTGGTTGACCTCCTGAGCATCGTTAATGTCAGCGATTACATTTTGATCTATGTGAAGACTGTGGCTGAACACAATGTGAGGTTGAAATAGGTACTCCAAAGGATTCAGGAATCAGGTCTCACTCTACATCATAACTAATGTAAATTCCTACAGCAAAAGTTACACTTCTTCTGGTATGTGTTCTCATTGGAGGGAGTACCCTCAGACCCTGACAAGGTCTGAGTCATCAAAGAGGCCCCTGGACTGGCCACTGTGACCGAAGTGCAGTTTTTTAGACATAGTCAATTATTGGGGCCGTTGAATCAGAGACCTCACAACCATGATGCAACCACTACGAGAACTCACTAAAATGCCCGTCCCGTGGTCCTGGGGTCCCGAGAAGTAGGCTGCTTTTCAGACCACTAAGGGCGCCCTTCCTTCCAACAGCACACTGGCATATTTTGATCACCGGAAGGACACTAACATAGCTGTGAATGCTGGCCCTAAAGGATTGGGGCAGTACTGGTGCAACAATACACCAGATGACAAATGGGTCCCTGTGGCATTTGCCAATCACTCTCTAACCAGTAGTGAGCAGAGATACTCCCAAATTGAGAAGGAGGTGATAGCCATCCACTGGGGATGTCGCCATTTCCACCTATATGTATATGGAAACCCATTCACTGTGAGGACGGATCGCAAACCGCTACTACCTCTATTCAAAGGCACCACTGCAAAGCCTCGTCCATCAATTGAAATGTGGATGCTACAACTCCAAGAGTATAATGGTACCTTGGAGTACCACCCCAGCTCTCACAACCCGGCGGACTATTTGTCACTGCCTCCCCAGGTGGTCACTCCAGCGGAAGAAGCTGATGGCAGTGAAACTGAAGAATATGTGCAATATGTGACTGATCGATCACATCCCATTCCACTCTCTGTAGAAGTCCTGTGCCAAGCTACCACTTGACATGAGTGCCTTCAAAAATCTCTTGAGAATGTGAAGTCCAACCAATGGCACACCTTCAAGGTAAAATTGGTCTCTGCTCACCCTGGAGGCCTGGCCAATAATGGAAAGTCTACATCATATTTATCAGGAGTTCAGAGCTGACCCAAATGGGTGCCTTTTGAGAGGGCATCGCATAGTCATACCCACCTCTTTTATGGACGGTCATTTAACTGGCCAATGCTGGACACCAGGGCATGGTTAAGGCCAAGAACAGACTGCAAAAAAGTGTGGTTTCCTTTGATGGATGACAAAGTGGAGGAGGTGGTCTGCTCCTCTCCTTGGTGCCAAGTGACGGGGAATGCTAGCCCACCACCACCGGTAGTGACTGAAAGGGGACCGTGGGTGTGAGCCAACCTTGACTTTGGGAGTCTCCCAGCTGGGTTCCACACTCTGGTAATGATTGATGATTACTCCAAATTTCCAGAGGTAAAGATTATCTCGTCCCTATATGCAAGTTAGGTATTGCCGAAGTTGAAGAAAATTATGGTCACCCAGGGTTTGATCCAGGAACTGTGCACTGCCAACAGCATGCCCTTCCAAGGGCACAAGATGGTGTTTATCTCAACTCTCTGTGGATAACGCACAAAAAGGTCAACATGAGGAGGCCCCAAGTGAATAGGGAGGCCGATATGTTTATAAGAACTTTAAGCAAAGTCATTCAGATTACCTCGACCAGCCAACAGTCTTCAGAAAGTGCCATTTATTTATTCCTGCGAGACTATCTCCAGACTCCCAATTCCACCACAGGTCGAGCTCCTGGTCACCTCTCCATGTCTCAAACACAATGCTATACCATCCACAGTGGTTGCCGGATTCAATAAATGATCCCAGTTTGCATGATCGCCAGAAGAAGTCAAATGAACAAGCTAGCCATAGAGCTAAAATGTCTGATCTACAAGTGACTGATGAGGTAATAGTTTAAGATTACTGCCAGGGCAGCAAGTTTTGGTTACCACTCGAGCAACATCCATTGACCATCGTCTCACTGCATGGCATGTAAGGTAATCCGCGTTTTTCAGGTATGTGATTTCATTTGGTGGGTGCTACCAGCGGTACCTCCAAGCTGTGGCACTTCCTATACAGTATGGATTGTGAAGTTGTAATGGCAAAATGGTGTTTGACAAATTTGTTCCCAATTTATATTTTGGCGAGGAATGTAGTGTTGCTCCAGTGACGCAACTGGAGCGACTGGGAATGTTCCACCATGCCCTGAGGTTAGGGGTGTGTGGGTGTATGCCAATGCGGGCACAGCACTGTTGTGCTTTGGTCAGCACCATGTGGTGTGGAGGAAATAAAAAGTTCCTTGGCTGGGTGAGGTCATTAGGAATGGGCTGTAAGCACCACTATTGTGACTGAGGGCCATATGTATCATAGTTCCGTTTTGTGATTCCTGAATAGCGATTTTTAAGGAATCGCTATTTAGGATTCGCAAAATGGTATGTATGAAGAAAATCGCTTTTTATTAGTGATTCCTTAAGTTTCCTTAATTGTGAATTCGCATTTTGCGAATTCGCAATTAAGGAATATATTCCAATGCATTCCTATGGGCCAAGAGGCCCATAGGAATGATTTTCAAATAATTCTCAAATTGCGAATTCGCAATTTGCTAATCGCAATTTGAGAATTTTTGCTAGGGTGCAGGGGTGTCTCAAGGACGCCCTGCTGCACCCCTGTAAATTACATGTGTGTGCATATGGCGCACATACATGCCCAATGGCCAAATATGTGCGTCATATGCCACCCTCACAAATGCACAATTGTGCATATTTACAAGAAATCGCAAATTACCACCAACTACAAGTTGGTGGTAATTTGAGATTTCTTAACCAAAATTCGCTAGCCAAAAATGCTACATACATAGCATTTGAGGAATCGCAAAATTGTGATTCCCTAAATGCTATGGCAAAATAAGGAATCACACAAGTTTGTAATTCCTTATTTTGGGAATGTTTCATACATTCCTTAACATGCAAAAAGGCCGTTTGCGATTCGCAAAGGCCGAAATTCTGCGTTTGTCGGCCTTTGCGAATCACAAAAGGCTTGATACGTATGGCCCCGAGTGTCTTTATTAGCCGCGCCTCCCCCGCTCTTTGGAGACATGGTTAACTACCACCTTCAGGTTGCAGCCTGGGGGCTTACATGTCCGAACACAACACAACAACCAGGATCAGCGTCCAAACCAATGTGAGATAGGATTAGACGTTGTGGTAACCAAAGGGGAACCAATGCAGACAGAAGACAAACAGATGACTCATAATACTAATGCCAAATTAATGTGAACACAAAGGAGATGGGCATACTATAAGGACTGACCTTTTGAGAATCATGTAACAAGAAGTTTATTTTTAAACAATTCACCATATTAAAACACCAAAATTTCGATTTCCTAAAAACATTTAGCCATTTGTCTCCTTGTTTGTGCTGCGCGGTGCCCTTTAGGTGAATGCGAACCTAGCCTGCCAAGTTTGCTTCATCTCTTGCAATTCCTAAATAGATGATTTTTCTCATTTAGCCATACTTTGCTCAACTTTCTTCCTAAGTTTTAAAAGCACTTAAGTATCTGGACGTCAGCCCAAGGAGGTTTAATTCCATTTTGAACTCTCTCTCTTGTCGTCCATCCTCTGTGCTCCCTTGACCTAATGTTGTGTTCCCGTGGTCAGAGCAGATGAATTAAAAACAGAAATTGAAAAAGGCAATGCAACTGTGCAGCATGCTCTTGGCCCACTGTAATGGGTAATTACTGTATTGAACTAGAACATTTGTTGAGGATACTTGTAGCCCCTATATTTCTCTGGTCATTCGGTTTGCTGGGAGTTATTTTAGCACAATCGTAAGCGACGGCTCCAAGAATGAAGGATGCTACAGTCAAAACATTTTTTGTTGTTTATTTTCTTTGACGAAAACTGCCTATGTGTGTTAAGATGTGCCTGCAGCCAGACATGGGAACAATGACTTCTAGATAAATCGACGGGGACAGCTAACAAACTTACTCTAAAATTGCTAAAATGCCTTAATGTGACACGCAGCGTCAAATGAAAAGTCACGCTGCTAGGCTGGTCTGTTGAATGACGTGCCTCTTGATTGAATATCAGGATAAGCCTCTTCGCCGTCCTCGAGACTTCCTAAACTCCTCGGGGACGAAAACTTCCCAAGACTCTCGGAGCCGCTCCTACAGGTAATGAAGATTTGTCCATCATAAAGCGCACGTACTCGTAGAAAAGTAAATATTACCTTGCTTCCCCAGAGCCAAGGAAGATGCGTCCTGATAAGGCGGTCAAAGATCTCCTGATCACAATTTATTTCTGACCTTTCAGCGCCTTCTTCCCAATGATTTTCTGTCATTTCAGTCGGGCACGGGCCGGACATCCTGTGTCTGCGGTGTTCCACTTCTGCTGCTATTTAACTCTAGACTTTCATTTCTGAACAGCACTTTACAATACTGAATATTACTCGGGTAGTGTATGTTGAGTTAAGGACGGTAAACCTTCATTTCCTTTATTACACTTACCTCTATATTATGTTCAGAGTCAATATTGGAAACAATGTTGTTACTGTTTCATACGAAAATACAATATTGTGATAAAGAACCACGGCCCTTATTTATGAGGCCTTGCGTCAGTTTTGCGCCGCCGGTGCGTCACTTTTTGTGATGCACCAGCGGTGTAAAATATGCGCCTTGTTGCACCATATTTAAAGAATGACGCATCTAGGTAGATGCGTCACTTTTTAAACCCCTGCGCCACATTATACCTGCGTCAGGTATAATGTATGCAGAGGGGGCGTTCCCCCGCAAAAAGCCTCATAATAGTGACGCAGTGAAATCTATGAGATTTCACTGCGTATATTATTTATCACATCTTATAAATATCGCTTTGCAGGATATTGTTATTTCTCAGGTGCAAGAAATGGCACACCAGTTACACCGCATTTGTAATCAATGCCTATATTCCTGATTATGCAGAGCCCATCAATTAGTGTGATATTTATTGCAGCGCATAAACTCTGACCCTGTAGAGATGGAATTTATCAGGTGAAATAAACACCACCCAGTATCAGGAGTTTTTTCGGAATAGCATGCAGATTTTGGTGTTAACTGCACTGAAATCTGCATATTCACGTAATAGCTGGGCATTCCTGCCCCCCAACTCCCTCCCCCCCAAAGCAACAGCAATTTTGACCTGCTGATACTAAAACTGTGTGGGTTCCAGAGTAACATGCTACCAGCCAAAAAGTGCTTCACCACCGCACCAGGGGTAACAAACGCTATATAAATGCAAACCTTTCCCTCTTCTATCCCTCTACTGTCCGTTCCAATCCAAATAACAGACCAACATGTCCAACGCTCAAATTAATTTCATATTTCTCTATAGGAATTCACCACTAACGCTTTTTGAGTTCCGGAGTAACGTGCTACCCACCGAAAAAGCGCTTTGACGCCTTGTCAGGGGGTTGCAAGCACTTTATAAATGCAATTATAATTACAATCTTAAAACTCATAATTGTGATATGTGCAATAAATGAGGGCCACTGTGTTAATATTTTTAAAACGTGATTTTAAAATGTAGCACAATTGCCATGTGCCAACACCAGGTTGCGGGGGTCATACATATCCTGATGCCCTTTGATTTCAATATATCACATGGAGGAAGCCAATGAGCTTTACAATGCAAATCCCTTCCCAGCTTGGCACCCTCTATGTAGTGTGCCCATCGCAAGATGTTCCGTGTACACACACTGCACTGCTCCTATTATGAACGTGGCCATAACAGATTGCTTGCACAGCAGACAAACAGAGATTTCCATATTCGCGATAAAGAACTGTTTATGGGCCTTGCTAATGCTCTGAAGCGGAGGCGGCGCGGAGGTGGAATGTGTGGGCGGAATGAGAAAAGCTGATGCTGCAAGCTGACATCGAAATGAGATTCGGAAGATACCGAGATTTACTTTCCAACAAAATAATTCTGAACAAGATCATTTTATGCCGTTCATTACCGCCGCTGCGGTCAGGGAGCCATCTTAATTTGATCCATCACAAGAAATCGGAACACGTTTTTCTATAATATTTTTGGAAGAAAGTAACAGCCACCAACAGTTGTAGATGTTCTTGCATGTTTGTATTTTTCTTACCAATGCTTTGTTTTCTGTTAAAGATGGAAATAAACTTAATGCCCGACCTGCTGAATTCCTTTCAACCATATCAAAGAGTGCTCTGCGAGCTTGACACAACATGGCCCTGTTAAACTGACGAGAATCAGGCAGACAAGCGGCGTTAAGTGAGCTATAGTACATGACCGCTGAGCACTTTTCTCATTCTCATTCAATTGCTCCTAATTCGAGCAGCCTGGTTAATTGTGATATGTATGGTAGATCCTCATATCATAATTAAGAGTTTTGAGATAAATATATGTAGGCCCAACCTGAAGATATTTATTGGGGACGAACACGTCGGGTATTTTTGAAACATGCAAATTATGATTGGTGAAGGTCCCACATATGCACATTATTCTCCAAATGCAAGAGGTATTTCTCACACCCCATGCACGTCGGGTATTTTTGAAACATGCAAATTATGATTGGTGAAGGTCCCACATATGCACGTTATTCTCCAAATGCAAGAGGTATTTCTCACACCCCATGCACGCCGACTGGGGGAATATATCTACATGCTGTGGCAGGATTGGATTGGGGCCACAATTGGGCTTGAGCAGCCCAAAAAAAGTGACCCACAATCACAGATCGCAACCATTCGCAATACACTGCATGGTCAAACATTTGCACTAATGAACGTATTTTAAGGCTTATAGATACAGTACTTAAACTGGAAATTAAAATTCCAATGGAAAAATGTACCTTGAAAGCTCAGATTTATGAAAAATGCTGGGAACTCATTTTAGATGGATTTTTTTAACTGTATGTTTGCTGTGGATGGTTTGATAATGTCCGCTTGGAAACAGGGCTTGGCAGAGTCTTGGACTGCCTTTTACACTCCCCCTGGACTTTCTAGATATTCACTTTGGGGCTTATTTACAAGCCCCTTGCACCTCCCGTGTGTCACTTTTAACATGGGAAAAAGTGATGCAGCAGCGGTGCAAGGGGCTTGTAAATAAGCCCCTTTATTTTTGTACAGCACTTAAGAGAAACTCGGTGAAGAGGCATTGGAGCCCTTTACATGAGGACCAGATAACATTACAGATAGTGAGATTCATTTTTGTTTTCCCATTTGGATTAAGTGATGTGCTCAGTATCACAGGATGTTGAGAGTATGCTGGGACTCAAACCCGGTTTCCCAGTTTCAAGTAGGTTAAGGCTACAATCTCTCCCTGATGACTACAGGAATTGATTTCTGGCAGGCAAAGGAGAATAGCGTAGGCACATTTATTATTCTTTAACACTAGGTGTACAGGAGATACTAGCGCTCATATAGAAACCACACTTATTTGAATGCATTTTGTTAGAACTTGGATTTCTGGTTGGATAAGGCTTGCGCCAAAGCCAGGCAGAAACCACCACTCTAGTCAGGGCAAGGGAATTACACGCCAAGATAACCCCTGCTCACCCCATTGGTACCTTGGCACGAGCAGTCAGGCTTATCCCGGAGGCAATGTGTAAAGCGTTTGCGCAACACACACAGCAGCAACACACTAGGCACACCACAAAAAGGAACTCCACACAAGGTTATATATAACAACAGCCTTTGTATTACCATAAACACATTAGATCATAATCACACAATTAAACTGTGACAACTGGCACTAGGCAGTATTTACAGGGGATTATATACACATGACAGGGCCACGTGGGCAACTGTCAGAATCAGCACTTAGTAGAAATAGCACTTCTAGAACATAGAATAATTGTAGCACAAAATAACAATTGTAGGACACAACCAGTAACCACTGGTAAAAGGTAGGTACACACTACGCAATACTAATCACCTTAGGCATAGATCACGCAGGGAAACATAAACTCACTAGCATAAACTATACTAGGCAAAACAACCTCCTAAGCATGAAAACACAGTTAGAGGTATCACAGGCATAAAGGCATTGCACATTACGATTAAATCACATTAGGCAATTATTATCGCAAACACAGTAGGCAATCACCTTGCGCAAGAATCCCAAAGGTACTGACACCAGGCCAACTGGCCTTCCACAGGGCTCCACTGCCCTATGTTCAACAATAGCCAGGGCACGCTGCACAAAGCAGTGACAGCAAAGGTGCACAAAAGAACAGCCTAAACGTGGCAGCTGCCCATTACTTGCTGGGCAGCTGTGAAATCAGCAAGAGAGGCACTGGCATTCACTGTACCCCCTGTAGAAGAATTACACAATGTTGCAACTGCCCTCTGTCACACTGGGCAGCTGGGGAATTAGCCAAAGAAACAAGCTCTGGCACTACCGTGCCCCTGGGCCTCGCTGGGGCTTTTAAATGAACATGGCCCCCAAGTCCACCTTGGGACTTCTTTGAACACTGTGCCCCCAAGTCCTCCCTTGGGACTTATAAGCAGGAATGGCACCACAGTGGGAGCCCCACTCGGGGGACTCCGGGAAACACTTGCCCCAATGTTGCAGTGGCCCGCTACCACGGCGCCATGGAGAAAACCGCAGTAAGTAGGGGATATTAGGCCTCAAGGATCCCCACTGTAGTGCTGGACATGCTGGCGCTAGACATCACTCTTGTCTAGGGAAAGGCGGCCATCTACAGCCCACACAGACACACTGCTCCCCCCAAGAGTCAGTACTTTCTGAGATGCGGGGCAGGGGAGACCCCCAACTTGTCTCGATCCCGGGCGGCGCATCCTCACCTTCGGGACAGCTCCCCCGGCTCCACACATTTTTCGTTAACTAATCATAGTGTGGCCCTTTGCAACAAGCCTCCAGGCTCAGAAGCTTTACTCAATCCCAGCGCGGCCCTCGCGACAAGCCTCCAGACTCAGGGGTGCACCAGCCTATCCCAGTGCGGGCCTCGCGACGAGCCTCCAGGCTCAGGGGCACGTCAGCCTATTACAGCGCGGCCCTCGTAAGGAAGACCCCGGGCCGGCGGCAGTGATTTTCTTTCAGATCTGGGAAAAGTCACAGGGTAGGCACTGGCGCAAGTATAAAACTTCGATAAGGCACAAGAGGATTAGGCTCCCTCTAAAGACAATGTCCCTGGCGGGGTGGGCACCTGCTAGGGGTTTCAAAAACTGGCACAAGGTCCCTGGTGGGGTGGGCACCCGCTAGGGCATTTAAAAGGACAGATATGCAGCAGGCGAGGCAGGTTGGCCTCCCGTGCTGCAAATAAGCAGAGGTGCGGGGGAATCTCCACGCCGGGGATTCCCTCACAAAAACGATCGCAGATCCGGGCTGCAGTTGAGTGTAAGCGCGCTGCTCCTTAGAAAAATAAGGTGCTTCTCAGGCAATAGCGCAAAGTCCCAAATAAGTCCTGCAGAAGGTGGGGGGGCAAAGGCTGGGCCCAGGGGCCAGCTCACAGGGCCCTCCAGCAGGGAGGCAGCACCCAGTGCCGGTACCTCCTGGTACCCAGCAGCAGCAACAGGCCCTCCTCAAGTTAGGATCCAGAGAACCACTTGCCTGGGGTCACAGCCCCTTTTATACACATATTTCCTTTGTCTGGAGGGTGCAGGGTAGGGGGAAAACCAGACACAGCTATTTCTGGAGCACTTTGTTGTGCTCATCCCCTCTCTCCATTCACAGGACAGGCCAGGGACATCAGTCGCACCACAGGGGGCGGAGCCAGTATTGTGTAGGGAAGGCCCAGCCCTATTCAGGTCCCAGGTGCACTCCTCCCTCCCATCAACATGCAGATCTCTCCATTCACCACCGGGGCAGACCCATCCTGACTCCTGGAGCCAGACACACCAGCCAGCTCCAGCCAATCACAAGCCAGACAGTCAATTCACATTTACTACACAGACATGCCAACTTCTAGAAGTGGCACTTCCACACTAGACACATTAAATCTGCGCACACCATGGCGCATCATTTAATCTCAAGAGTTCGCACATACCAAACTCGCCCCTGCACTCCCCAAACACAAGGAACTACCATGGACACACACATTCCCCATGCATTGCTATGGGCGGGCAGGCCAATCTCACCACATGCACTCAGATTTCCCACACACTTTACACTGGGACACAGTGTTAAAGTCCGCAGAAGCCAAAAACAACTAGTATCAGGTCACAACTAAAAGCAAATAGTTTAGAGTGAACCTGCCAAAAGGGCCAAGTCGAATACCCTTCATATAATTCCTTTGGGTGCTTACAAACCAATTGAGAGAAGAGAACACCCTACTTCCCTACATACAACCTTACGATTGAACAATGTATCAAAATAATGTTTGAAGCACACCACTTATCACAATCTATTTAGACAATATTCATGCAAAGAAAATAACAACAATCCATTGGGCTCTTGATGATCTTTGTTTCTTTTTTTATTCTCTCAACTCCAATTCCTTATGCCAATGCGTTTCGCCGTGGTTAAAGCAAACCCACAGCTTCCTCAGGGCTGGAAATGATACAAATTGCGTTATTTACAATCACATTTTTAGAGCGCTAAATGTAATTAAAGAGCCCATAATACTAAACAACCCTGTGCTCACACGATTAACAAAGTCCCTGATATGTGCATGATATCTATACATATACAACCCTGTTGCTTTTGTAGGGAAAGCCACTCCTTCTTATGGACACAATATGTTTGTATTTTCACAAGGTCATAAAGTGAGAGTAATGCACCTGTTCGATCTGGGGGTCTCTAGTTGGCAATGGTATTCACCTTTGTCCAACTAGGGAGCCTCACTTCTAAGTCAGGATAAGGGGATTACACTCCTTAATAAACCCTGCTCGTGCTTGGCACGAGCAGATTGGTTTATATCAGAAGCAGTGTGCTAAGCATTTTGAATATACACAGTAATACAGTGAAAACACTACAGATGGACACAACACAGGTTTTATAAAAATAAGTATTCTTTATATAGACTTAAACACAAGACCACAAACAACAAAAATCCACAATACTACACTTAAGATTACTTAAAAGAGGATTAAAGTTGCTTAGTTCAAGTTGATTGCAAATGCGACAAAGTTCTCAACAAAGTACCTGGATGCGTAACGCAAAGTAAACAAAAGGCTTGCAAAAGGGGAGATGCATCGGTTCCGTGATCCAGGGGAGATGATGTGTCGTGCCTCAATGCTTGCGCAGAGTAGGGGATGCATCGTGACCCTTACCAGTACGGACGTGATGCGTAGCTTCTCGTCCTGCGGGCCTGTTGCAGTGTGCAAGATGGCACCTTGATGCGATGCAATGATCCGGTTGCGATGCGAGAAGATGACGCCCTTGATGCGGGGATGCGATGACGATGCGATGACACCCTGGCAGCCTTGCGACGACTCTGTATTTTGGAGCCACGACAGGCCCTGCGACACACTTCTCCGGTGATGTGATGGCGATTCTCACGATGGTGTCACGCTTCTCCGGTGATGCAACAGCAGGCATCTTTGATGAACACACGCTTCCAGGGAGATGCAGTGAAAGTTAGCTTCCCCGGCGATGCTAGGATTTCAGCTACGGGGATACATGCTTCTTCTCAATGCGTCGCGCTTCCATCTCCCAGCGCCACGCAAGTGTCTGGAGTCAGAATTCCCAGGAAGGAAATTCAGTGGGGAGCAGGAGGTGAAGTCTTTTGTACCTGAGACTTCATCAGGAGGCAAGCACAGTTCAAGCCCTTGGAGAATATTCTGTACATGAAAGTCCTTTACAAAGTTCCTTCTCCTTTCCCTTGGCAATGAAGCAACCACTGCAGGCCAACCCAGCAAACGGAACACTGGCAGAGTACAACTCCTGCAGCTTCCTTGGTTCTTCTCCTTGGCAGAAAGGTTTCTTGTCCAGAAGTGATCTAATTTCTTGGGATCAGGGTCCCAATATTAATACCCCAACATCCGTTGTTCTCTGACGGCAGAGAGGCCTCTGCCTAGTCCAAACCAGTCCCTGAGCACTTTGTTTACATGACTCTCTTCTTCCTTTCACTGTGCAGGGCAGAGACATCAGCTGCCCCACAGGAGGTGGATCCAGCACAGGGGAGGGAAGATACAGCTCTGGAGCACTTTGTTGACATGATCCCTTCTCTCCTTTCACAGGGCAGAGACATCAGACAAGCCACAGGAGGTGGAGCCAGCATTGTAGAGGGAAGGCCCAGCCCTATTCAGCTCCCAGTTCCATCTAGATGCATATCTCTCTATTCACCACTGGGCTGCCCCAGCCTGTCTCCTGGAAACCCCTAGCCCTGCCACTCACAAACCCAGACAAGGATACACAACCCAGCAGAGGCAGGACTGGATAGTTAAGCAAGAAAATACCTACTTTCTAAAAGTGGTATTTTCAAACACAGAATATTAAAACCAACTTTACTAAAATATGTATTTTATTATTCTAGGTTCAGGCATACTAAATTTTAATTTCTACCATGTTCCCTGAGTCAGTTAGGACTAGGAGGATAAGAATGTAATAGTCTAGCTGCCCATTCTGGCCTATGAGAACAGTTAGCCTTCAATAGTGAAAAACGAAAATGGCTGTGATTCACTATTAGAACATGCTACACACATCAGAGCATGTTCTACCTTATGCTTACAATGCACCCTGCCCTTGGGCCTACCATAGGGGTGTCTATTGTCTAACTATCCAATAGCCTGCCTCTGCCAGGTTGTGTATTCCTTGTCTGGAGTTTGAGTGACAGGGCTGGGGGATTCCAAGAGACAGAATCAGTCAGCACAGTGGTGAATAAAGCGATCTGCATCTAGATGGGAGGGAGGAGTTGCACCTGGGACCTAAATAGGACTGTGCCCGCCCCCACAGTGCTGGCTCCACCCCCTGTGGTGCGTCTGATGTTTCTGCCCTGCACTGTGAAAGGAGAGAAGGAATCATGTCAACGAAGTGCTCCAGGGCTGTGCTTTCCCTCCTCAATGTTTGCTCCACCTCCAGTGGGGCGACTGATGTTCCTGCCCGCTGCTGTGAAAGGAAAGAAGGAATCTTGTCAACAGAGTGCTCCAGAACTGGTTTGGACTGGGCAAAGGCCCCTCTGGCCTCAAAGGACAAAGGATTTTGGGGTATAAATATTGGGACCCTGATCCCAAGAAAATAAATCACTTTTGGACAAACAAGAAGAAACCTTTGCTGAGGAGTGGAACCAGAAGAAACTGAGGAGAGACTATCCCTAAGCTGAAGTGCTGCTTGAGGGATTGGCCTGCAGTGGTTGCCTGACTGGCACAGGAGGAGAAAGGGACATTGTGTACTTTCATCAACTTGTAAGAATCTTTAAGGGCTTAGAACAGAGCTTGCCACCTGCTGAAGTCTCAGGGACAACAGACTACACCCCCCAGCTCCCCAGAGTTCCTTTGAAGTGCCTGCTGCTGTCTTAGGCCTTCTGAGGGACTGCATGTCGAAAGAAGCTGGAAGGGCGACTCAAGAGGAAGAAGTGTGTCACCGTGGCTGCTGCTGCCGTCGCATCTTGGATGTCGCCGCTGTAGCTTTCGTATTGCACCGCATCTGGAGAAGTGGTTTGCAACGAGAAAGAAGCGTGTCGCCATCACTGCTGCTGCCATTGCATCGTGGATGTCGCTGCTGTAGCTGTCGTATTGCACCGCTTCAAGAAAAGCGCCTCTCATCCACGGAGAAGCGCGCCACTGTCGGAGCTGCTGCCGTCACATCCTGGATGTCGCCGCTGTAGTTGTCGCATTGTGCAGAAGCCTCTCGCAAGGTTGGAGAAGAGTGCCTCAGAGATAAGCCTGTCTGCTCATGCCAAGCTACCAAGGGGGTGAGCAGGGGTTAGTTTAGGATTGTACACCTTACCCTGACTAGAAGCAAGGGTCTCTATTTGTCACAAGTACCTACCTGTGCCAACTAGAGATCCCCAAATCTAACAGGCCATAACCATACGTATATAGGTCTCCCCTAGATTGAAGGATTGCATACATTGTTCCAAAAAAGCCCAGGAAAAGGCCTTCTGAGCATCTAAAGTGATAGCTACTACCAACTCAGATTTAATGGCAGCATTCTCTAGAATGTGGCACAGTAGACATGTGTTGTCGTTAGACATGCAAGTATGAAGGAAGCCAACCTGGGAGTTACTTTATTAGCTTTGGGAGAGCAGACTTGAGTCTGACCGCTAAGATCTTAGCATATATTTTGCAGTCTACGTTAACCAGTCTACGTTAATCAGGGATATAGGTCTATAGTTTTTCGGTGAGAGCTTTTCCTTCCCTTCCTTGGGAATGACGATGAGTCATTCTAAACCGTATGATGAATTGGGCTGAGGATCAACAGATTATTACTGATGTCCAGTATGGAATTAGGGCCAAAAGATTTACAACAGATAAATGTATGAATTTATATCTCCTGGTGAATAAATATGCCATTGCTAGTGAAGTAACTGTCTATTTAGCGTTTATGGACCTTACCGCAGCATTTGACTGCGTCAATAGGGAGAAGCTGTGGGCCCAATTGAGTAATCTAGGGGCAGACCAGGATCTTATAAAAATTAAAAAAATCCTTGCACTGGAAAACTTCGGCCAAAGTAAGGTACAATTTAGAGGGCACATGCACTGAGTCCTTCACTTTCAATAGTGGTGTGTGACAGGGGTGTATCTTGGCACCATTTTTGTTTTTGTTGTATATAAACAGCCTAGAACACGCCCTTTTAAACCCAAATGTGGATTCACCTAGAGTAGGCAGAAGAGCAATCCCTGTTTTGCTCTATGCTGATGACGCGGTATTGCTGGCACGGACTCCGCTGGGCCTACAGACACTAATAGACGGCTTCGTGGATTTTATGATCAAATTAGACCTGTCAGCTAATCTAACCAAGTCGTATATAATGGAAGCAGGGTTGAAACAACGGAAATGTTACAATTATAGAATAGGCGAACACAAATTAGAGAAGGTGCAGTCCTTCTCTTACTTGGTCATTCTAATTGATTGGCAACTAAATTTTAAAGCATTACTCGAAGAGCGTTGTAAAAGGCTAGTGTCCAGTACAGGGGAAATCATGAATTTTGGCCGTAGACTTGGCCGCTGGTCCCCGGAGCAAATAATGCATTTATACAACTCTGTTTGCTGCTCCAAAGTGTTATATGGTACGGAAGTCTGGGGGATCGCCAACTCTGATTCCTTGTAGGTGGGGGAGAAAAAATATATGAGAAGGCTCCTCAATGTCCCACAGGGTATCCCCGCATATATTGTGCATGAGGAATTGGGTGGGGCCTTTATAGAGGATAGGCTCCAGGTCAGACCCCTGTTAGCATGGTTAAAGATCTGGGGGATCCAGGAGGCAACACTGACCAGGCAAATAATTAAGGAAAGCCTCGGTAGGGATAGGGGAATGAACATTCCCTGGCTGAAGTATCTCATGGATGTTCTGGAAAAAATAGGCTCCAAAGATCTCTCCCCAAACCCGACCGGAAGGGTAGGCCGGGATTAGGAAAGTGTGAAGAAGAGGTTTATTACTTACAAAATCACCTCCAGAGAAGAGAGGGAATGAGGGAAACAGTCAGTCCGAGCTTATGGCCTAGTGAGGAGTGAAGGAATGGAACCGTACTTAGCCCTTATTCACAGCACCCATGATAGATTTTTAATAACACGTTTTAGGCTCAACCTTTTACATTATTTATTAGCTGATCCGGCAGGTTTTACTAATTTTGTTGAGCCAATGGGTCCCTAAGGCTGCGATCAACGATCTCAGCAGCACACCCTTCATTTTGTATTATTTTGCCCTTTTTATTTATTGCCCAGGCGCCTTTATTTAATTAGTCTGTTGAAGAAACTCAAATTTAGGCATACTAAGGCCACCCTTTTACATTTTCAAATGGCCCAAGATCCCTTGACCCTGCTCTCTATTACGAGTTTTTTAAGACTACCATTCAAACTTAGAGGAAAGAGAGGACTTGCCGAAGGGAGCGGGGACAAGATGGGGGAATAATGAATTGTAACGAATGTCCCGGTATCTTTTTATCTTTATGTTCTTCTTCTTTCACCCGCTGTATAGTCAAATAAGATATGTATTTTTAGTATTTTAAACTTTACTTTTATGGTGTTTTGTACAATACGGAATAAAGTTTGTTGATGATGATGATGACTATTATGTTAGCTTCCGACATAGTGTATGGCGTGGTCTCTTCAGATGCTGTGTGGTTAAAAACTTGTTTCATGGTTGGTTTTAGCTGGTTTAAGACGGTCTTGTAGAAAAAGGCTGTGAACCCGTCCGGTTGTCTTTTAATGATTTGAATGCCATTTCAACCTCTCTGCAATTAATTTCTTGTCCTAACCTAGTTGTCTCCTCTCTATTCAGTTGCGGTAAGTTGAGTTGTTTGAGGTATTTGGTACAATCTTCTATGTTAAGGGCCTGATCTTTTTTATAAAGTTCCTGATAGAAATCTTTAAAGGTACAAAGGATGTCTTTGTGTTTGGTGTGGGCTTTATTGTTAGAGTCTTTAATGAATGTTATAACAAACTGGTTCCTTTTGTGTTCGAGATAGGAATCAAGATGGTTGCCCGCCTTATTAGCTCCGCATAGGTTAAGAGTTTTATATTTATTAAACCACAAACCTGCCCTCTCACTTAGGATTTTGTTGTATTCATATTTTTTGGTGTTAGCAATGCGAGGAGCTTGCTATCTTGTAAGGATGTAGCGTGTGACAGTTCTAATTTTTTGATCTCCTATCCAAGCTGGGTTAATCTCCGATTGGTACTCTTGTTGATTCTTGGCTTCATTTCTATTATTGTGCCCCATATGGTAGCTTTCAGTGCATCCCAGAGTGTGTTTGTGTTAGTCTCCGGTGTGTCCTTGTGTTTAAGGTAGTCTATTACAGCCTCCTTGATCTATTTTTTGTCAGCAGGGTCCAAAATTACATCGCAGTTAAAGCGCAATCCCTTAGGCACAGAGTCGTGTAGACACCCTGCCAGCTTTAGGCTAATGCACGAATGATCCAACACTAGCCTTGGGGCTATGTCTGAGTAATTAATTAGTTGTGTGTAGGAGCCAGAAATAAGGATATAATCCATCCTGGTGTATGAGTTGTGGGGATTAGAGTAGAAGCTGTAATCTCTAGTGTCCGGGTGTTGGAGGCGCAATGCGTCCTTAAGGTTAAATTAGGGAGCATATATTTTGGAGTACAGCATGTAAGCGCATAGGGTGGCATTGACAAGTGAATTGTCTATCCATTATGTGGTCTAATGGGATTTTAAAATCCCCTGCTACTACCATGGGGTCGTTTTGGGGGAACCCTTCCAGCGTGCTGAACAGCTCAGACCAAAATGTTGGGTCATTAGGGTTGGGGCCATATATGTTTGTTACGTGAATAGCTCTTCCTTCTTCTCAGATGTGTGACTATGAGTCTGCCTTTGTTAGTGTGAGACTGGGAGTCTAGCAAGATGTTGGATATTTTTGATAATAGAGTAATTACCCCTTGTTTCTTTTTACCTGCAGGCGAGCAAACCATCTGTGAGATCCGGTTACTTCTAATGAGTTAGGCATCGTCTAAAGACAGTTTAGTTTCCTGTAGTAGGATTATATCCCCTTTAGTTTTAGCTTGGTAGTCCATCATTTTCCGGCGCTTGATTGGGTGGTTAAGACCTTTGACATTTAGGGACACTATGTTGAGATTATTGCCAGGGTGGGTGTGTTACTGGAGGCCATCAGTTAAGATGACATGTGGTAGATACATAGATTCTAACTTTAAGGAGCCAACAATCTCTACCAGGACCCAGGAGGGAAAAGGTGACAGGAGTTAATCGTTACCCCCTCAACTAGGCATGGTATGGGGGCATTTCCCATGTGTCTTATATACAGTCTAAATAACTTTTCTGGCTGTTCTTGCGAGCCAAAACGTACGGCTTGGCCATGCATCAAGGAGTGCCAAACACCGTTTAGAGAAGAAAGCGAGGGGAAAAGGAGAAGAGAAGCTATAAAATAGAAAAAGCAATATTTATTTATTTATTTATTTTAAGGTTTTGTAGAGCGCGTAGTAACCCTAGAGCATCCCAGCGCTAGAACCTGAACTCAAGAGGGGTCAGCAACGGAAGGGGTTAAGGGTCAGGGAAAAGAAGGGTCTTCAGTGCCTTCCTGAACTGAAGGAGATTGGGTTCAGTTCTCAGTCTCAGGGGGAGGTTGTTCCAGTGTTTGGCCATGTGGACCGAGAAGCGGCGGCCTCCGGACCGGGCTTTTTTAACTCTGGGGACAGTGATGAAGTTCTGTTCGCTAGAACGGAGGGCCCTATTCGC
Source organism: Lissotriton vulgaris (assembly GCF_964263255.1). Lineage (NCBI taxonomy): Eukaryota > Metazoa > Chordata > Amphibia > Caudata > Salamandridae > Lissotriton > Lissotriton vulgaris. The sequence goes on from NC_141696.1 coordinate 307,260,058, forward strand.
TTTGTAGGGGATAATGAATTCCTTGAGGATGGGAGGGCCGTTATTATGAAGAGTTTTATGGGCCAGACAAAGGGCCTTGAAGGCAACCCTTTCTCTGACTGGGAGCCAATGGAGAAGCTTCAAAGCTGGTTTTGCCGAGGATCTAGCAGGGGTGTCGGTGAGTAGGCGGGCCGCGTCGTTTTGAATTTTCTGCAAGGTGTTGAGTGTAGCTTCGGGGGGCACCCAGGTAGATTGCGTTGCTGTAGTCAAGCCTCGCCAGGATGAGGCCCTGAATCAAAAGTTTCTTGGAGGTCGCGGGGAGCAGGTGGAAGACCTTTCTGCAGGCCCTGAGAAGTCCGAAGCAGATTCCCGCCGTCTTTTTGACCTGTGTTCTAAAGCTCAGGTCTTTTTCGAGCCATATGCCCAGGCTCTTGACCTCTTCCTTGGGTGCAGGGGGGTCACCTATGCAGTCAGGCCAGATGTGAGGCGGCAGAGAGGGCCCTTTATGTCCGAGCAGCAAAATCTCGGTCTTGGAACCGTTCAATTTTAGTGCTGAGGAGTTCATCCAGCTGTGGATTTCAGTGAGACAGCTATGAAGTTCAGAGGGAGATTGGTGCGGGTGTGAGAGAGTTACCACCAGCTGGGTATCGTCGGGGTAATTGATGATCGAGACGCCGAACGGATTGACCAGTTTCTCCAGCGGGAACATATACACGTTGAATAACGTCGGGCTAAGAGATGAGCCCTGCGGTACTCCGCAACGGAGGGGGATTGAGGGGGAGTGGCTGTCGTTCTCCCAGACTTGAAAGGAGCGACCGTCTAGGAAAGATTTTAGCCACTTCAAGGCCGTGCCCCTTACTCCGATGTCTCCCAGTCGTTGGATTAGGGTGTGGTGGTTCACAGTGTCGAAGGCCGCACTGAGGTCCAGGAGGATCACTGCCACTGATCCTCCTGAGTCCAGAATGCTTCTGGCCTTCTCCACTGCTGCCAGGAGGGCGGTGTCGGTGCCCTGGCCTGGACGGAACCCTGTCTGGGAGACCCCGAGTAAGTTGTTGCTCTCCAGGAATAGTGATAGTTGTTTATTCACTAGCTTCTCCGTGATCTTACTGTTTCCTGGGAGAAGGGAGATAGGTCTGTAGTTGGTTAGGTCCTGGGGGTCTAGAGAAGGTTTCTTTAGAAGGCCTTTAACCACTGCCGCTTTCCAGCTAGGGGGGACTAGGCCCTGCGAGAGAGAGGAGTTGATGAGCGATGTAAGGGGGGGGGATGATGGTGCTGGACACTTTTTTCAGGAAACGGAGAGGGGCGGGATCGCGGGGGGAGCCACTTTTAATTGAGGCCAACAATGCGGCTACCTCATCCGTAGACACTGGGCCAAAGGTGTCAAGGGAGGGTGAGGGGCCATCAGGGGAGTGAGAGAGGTGGAGGGGAAAGTTGGAAGGATCCCCGGCAATGTGGCTGGTTACGATGGGGGGTATGGCGAGAGAATTTTTTGAATTTTCTCGTCAAAGAAGGTGGCAAGTTTAAAGCATTTGCTTTCCGCTGCTTTGGGGTCCAAAGGTTTAGCGGGGGGGGTCTGGGGCAGAGAAAGCAAAGACTGAGAAACCCTGAGGCAGATATCTAGTCATTACACGGAGCATTCTGCTCCCTTTGAATTCCTCGCCCCCTCCACTCCCCCGCCCCTCCCACCCCTCCATTCCCTACAAACCACATATGTAGGAGTTGCGACGGCAGGATCGTCATTCCCATCCTTCGGAGAACATCTGTTGTAGTAGACTATATCATAGATCTCCCTATGAGTATACTATAGTTCTTTGACGCATCCCAATTATGGTGTCCAGAGGCATAATCACATTGTAACATAATTAAAGGATACGAGTATAGGACCATAAGCTATTTGAGATTCTTCACTTTTAGTGATGGCAGCATCATAGGGTGTATGTTAACACGAGGTAGGTAGTGAGGTAGATAATGAGGCAGATAATGTTTAGGTTTTCCTTATTAATAGTGGTTTAAGGAACTTACCTCCCCAATGCAGTGCTGGCTACCTCTTCACCCTGTGCCCGGGTCAGGAGAAGATTTTATTTTGCTAGAGGCGGATTGGGAAGCTTCCATGTCGTGAACTGTTATGCCTCCCAGAAATGACGGAAGCTCCTTAGGGTCGTTGAAGTAGTGCTGTCTACTGCCAACAGTTATCTTGAATTTTGTGGGACCAAGGAAGGAGAACTGCATGTTTTTGTTGCTGTGTTTGGCACATAAGGCAAGAAATCCCTTCCTGGTGTCGACGGTAGGCTTAGAGTAGTCTTGTGTGAAAATGATAATATGTCCATTCCAGATAATTTAATGCTTTTCCATGCATGATTAAGGATAGCTTCCGTGTGCTGAGATCGCAGTGGTTTGCAGATAATAGGCCTGGCTGCTTGTCTTGCCATGGATTTAAAGGTGGGTACTCTGTGGGCACAATCCATTTCAAACTGATGGTCAAACTTTACATTGGTAAGTTTAGGGATCCAATCCTCAGGAAAAGCTAAGCATGAGCCTGCTAAGTTTTCCGCACCCTCCGGGACACCCAGTATGCAAATGTTCCCACGTTGATTTCGGTCTTCCAGCTCCACTGTTTGTCTTTATAGTGTTGAGGTAAGTCTTTTTAAGGTCTTCACCTCGTGACTTGAGTTGGCGGTGATATCCTCTATATCACTGATTCTTTGCTCCGCCACTGCTAGCCTAATATTCACTGTGTTTAGGACCGCCCTGATGGCTTTCCCCGCGAACTTTCTGCGTGTCACAGCCTTGACACCCAGCCACGTACCACTCTGCTACAGTGTATAACGCTTGACGGGGAGGCTTCTATCAACTCTAGACTTCATCTGTTTCCCAGCGAATATCTTGCCGGTTGTGAGTATCCCGATTTAGTGCGCAATCAGAAGCAACTTGGCGGCTGCCATTTTGGAGTCAGGCATGAGGCGGGTGCGCTCGCGCCGTCGAGAAGATAAAGTGAGCCCAGCTAGCGGTACCTTTGTTGGGTCATCTGCAACGAGTTCTAGCTTGCCAGTATGTCCATAACTATGCGGCCACTTTAGTGAGCCGGTATGTTGAGCAGCCTGGTCCTTATCTGTGGTCATTGCATGGCAGGCACCATCTTGAGAATCAGGCCCCCAGGTGAGTGGCAGTTTCACTTCAATTTGCACTTCGATCACTTTGATCGATGGTCTCAGTAAGCATTAAGTAACCTTTAAGTAAGTAAGTAATCATTCACTGTGAACATTTGCGCAACTTGTACTGTGCTCTGTTGTGCAGCTCCATTTCGCTCCGGTCCATATTTGTGGTTATTGCACTGCAGGCCCCATTTTGAGAATCAGTTCCCCGTCGAGTGACGAGCAGCAGTTTCACTTTTGGTTAGTTCTCCGATTGCTTCAATCGCTGGTCTCAGTAAGCCTTAAGGTCTCAATAAGCCCTAAGTTAGTAAGTAAGCATTCCCTGTGGACCTTTGTGCAGCTCCGTTCACACCCCGGTTAACTTGTACTCACACACTTCGTAGCGGTGCAGAGCTCAGATGCTCCAAAATGCTCAAGCGCTCTTAATTCGCTATTTGGCCTGCCGTTTTCATGCTCCTGTGCGGGATTAGGCTGTGTGTGCTCGGTATCCCCTCGGCGGCGTTGGAACACAGTCACTCTTAACTATGGCGCTCGCTACTTTGCCTAGCATCGCCCCTGCACCAGGTTCCTTCCGGCACGGGAGCACTCTATAACAGGCGCCGTCGCTGAGACCGAGCCTTTCCCGCATCAATCTATGAAATGAGCTAAAAAAGCTGTTGTATCTTTTGCGGGTGTTACACCCTTCAGTGAGTGCCTTAATTGGTGATGTGCTGCTCTTACGGGTGTGTTTCTCACTTGGTTTCACTTGGTTTCTGTTCTTTGAGGCGCTGAGTTGCCGCCATTTTGCTCTTGCGTCTTGCTCTCACTACCCGAGGGATAAGTCAGTTTTTCCCCTTTCCTCGGGCACCGGAAGGTCATCGTGATGGTATCCTCACTGGCAGTGGCTCTTCCAATGGTTAGATTTTCAGTCACTGTGTGCCTCTCGTTTCATTTACTCATCCGGGATCAGTATTGTTTCTTCGATCAGACGGAGCGATGGAATCAGGCAGCCATTAGCTCTGCCATCCAATCAAAGCCCCCCGCAAGTGGGAGATTTTGAAACAGTAATCAGGAGAATGGAATTTCCCCATTGACTTCTATTGAAGAAAATGCAATTCTAGGTGGGAGACTGTAAAAATAAAGCCATCAGGCCTATTGGCATGCATGTTCACTAACCTCCCACCACCCCTTCCAGTCCTCTCCCCTGCTGCAGCCCCCTCCAAAGTAAGTGCTAATGGTTTCCCATCATCAGGTCCTTGGGGCCACTTCCACACCTGAAGGGAGCTAGAAGGCAGACACACCTCATGCTGAGATAGTCGGGCAGCCCATGGTCATTCTGCCTCTGACAATACGGCTGCCCGACTTAATGTGCATATCATCAACCTGCTTAGATGCATGCATAGGCTTAAAATACAGCCTTTTAAGTTGTGCCCTTGCACTGGAGACTGGGACGCACACCAATGGACCTCGACCGCAGAGCCCTCGGCTGAAGGCCGATTGCCCATCTTGCCAATCCGAGGCTGGCTTGTAGGTCTGAGCCTCATCAATGTATTGGTTTTGAGTCTGATCATTTTAATATTTTGTTTTTGCAAAAAAGACATAAGAATTGTTTTTTCAAAAATGGTAATGGTGGCGAAGAATTCCAAGCTAGAAAAGTAGCTACATTCAGGAGGAGTACATTTAAAATGTCTAGGGGAAAATAAATGAATACTCTTGTTTCATACATTCAAGCTCAGAATTTGTATTTATTTATTTTTTTGCATATAGAGTATGACAGCAATGGGGCTTGGGGTAGAGTGTGCTGTCTTCATGGCTGTATTCTAATCTTCTCAAGCCAAATGAAAGCAGTTTTCCTAATAGTGGTATGCAAAATTCACATAATTAGCTTTTTCATAATTACGCAAAATTTCTGGAAAATTATCCAACATTACACGAAAGAACCCAACATGCAAATCTGTTATTTTGCATTATGCTTTAGTATGATATGAGTCTTGGGGTCAATATTTGGTGCCGGACGAAGTTTGGTGCAAGTAACAAATGCTCATGTTCTGGCTGTTCACATTAGTTCTAGCAAGATTTCATGTCAAACTGCATTTAATTATGCACCATGGCTTAGTGGCATAATTTAGGCAATTTACCGCAATAAGCCTAAAATAAAGTTCCCAAAATTACAAGAATTGAGTTGGTGTGATTTAAATTTCTCTCAGGCCTACTTTTTAATACGCTTTCTGCCAAATAGGGTCTGGCATTAGTTTTCATCTTGTGTTAGTATCACACATAGCATGTCTAAGGCCTTTAAGAAAATCCAAAAGACTTTGAAATATATATGCTGCTGATTTGGTGACCAATGTAGTTTTCTGCAACAGAGGTTTGGCATGAGTGTTCAGTGTAAATAAAAAATCAAACATACAGATGTTTTCTGAATATTCTCGAGTTTTTGCAATAGAAAAGCTAATAAATATAAATAGAGTGGTCCAGTCATGGCCCAATAGGCGCTGTCAATAGTTAACAGTCCCTGGAAAGAACAGGGAAAACGTTCTGTAGAAATGTAAAGGAATGTACTGAAAAACTATCACCACTTGGACCAGAGGTGTACTGAATAGTTGGGTCTGGGAGCTCATTATTTGTACCTGGTGCTAATTTAGAAGAAAGAGATGTTTTTAGAGAATTTCCTTTAAAGTCCTTGACATTTCCTGCTTTCTTTGTCCTGGCTCCACGCTGGCTGTATGAACATTGCAGGAGTGACAAGTTCTTTGTGTGAAGGTAGGGACAACCTATTTGATGCAAGTCGGGCTGTTCCCAGCTCTGCCCCCTTTCTTGCCAGTGGTGGCCCACCCAGACACACCTAACCTCTCTATTTTGTGGCTGTCTGGGAGAAATAAACAAAGTCCTGCTCACAGTTATACACAGTCATTTGACCCAGGAGCAAAATGTCACCACTTACTAGTTAGAGCAGGAAAATGTCAATTTTCTGAAAGTCCAGAAAGAATAGTGAGGGAATAAATGCTGAACAATGTCATACATTCACCCTAGTACAGAGATCTGGGCCTAAATCCATAGTTTTTTTTCTAACCATGCCATTCAAGTTTGGACCCAGCCTTATGCAAATCAGTCTTGATCCGGCACCCCATGGGAACAATCCAGCCGAATAGCCAGACCAGGTCCTTCTCGGACAAGGAAACAAGCATTCTAGGACTGATGGTTTACATTTTTTTTTTTAGAGTTTTATATAACGCAAACTAGACCCGAGACATCAGGTATGAGAGCACTTTACATACCACTGGTTTCATTAGGGAAATTCATTTTTGTTAGGCACGGTGAGATGATGTGATTTGCCTAGAATCACAGGGTGTTGAGCGTCATTGCCGAGACTCAAACCCAATTCCCCAGCTTCGAGTACGACTGCTCTAGCCGTAAGGCTACATCCTCCACTAAAAAAACAAAAAACAAATGAGGGAATAAAAGCTGAACAATGTCAAACACTCACCCTAGTAAAGAGATCTGGGCCTAAATCCATAGTTTTTTCTAACCATGCCATTCAAGTTTGGACCTAGCCTTATGCAAATCAGTCTTTACCTGGCACCCCGTGGGAACAATCCAGACGAACAGCCAGACCAGGTCCTCCCCGGACAAGGAAACAAGCCTCCTAGGACTGATGTTGGGGGATCACCACTCATCAGCCAGTATAGCTTGATTCCTGTGCAATGGTGTGCACGGGACGCACTTTCTATAAAAGGAAAATTTTCAAAACTCAAATCCAACTTTACTATTGAAGAGGATTTGTAGTTCCAATTTCTCATACACCAAATATGGAAATTATATTTGCTTTCAAACAAATGTTAGCACTTATTAAATGTAATTAGGCAATCCAATGTTGTCATATGAGAGAGGTAGGCCTCGCAGTTGTAAAAAACGAATGAATGAGTTTTCACTACCAGGACATATAAAACTTAAAGGTACATGCCCAATCTCTGAAACAAAACAAGCCTTTTCAATGTAATAGGTCTCACATTTGTGAGGGTGTAAGCTATTGGCATTGTAAATAACAATGCTTTTTATTTATATTTTTGGATAATTAACACATAAATAAAAGGCATTGTTATGTACCATGCCAATAGCTCAAACTCTGGTAAAGGCGAGACCTATGCAAAGAAGCGGCCACTATTGTCCCGGGCTGCTTAGAAAGTGAAAGCACGCATGGCGCGCTGAATTTTGCAGGAAAGCATGTTGTGCCTGCAGTAGGAGAAACTACTTAAAGAAAACAGTGCTACAGATTAATAAAGACTACAACCGAATTTAAAGGGCCAGTCCTCATGGGAGGTTACAAAGGCATTTCTAAGGAGGGAATAATATGCCTATTAACGAATCAGAAGCCAGCATTTACCAAAGACAATGACACAAGCCAATGAAAAATATGGACAGAGAGTTGGTGGGGCTTCTATTCCATACTCCAATACAGCATGGCTCGCAGAGCAGCACATGCACTGCCCAGGATCGACCTAAAGAGCATGGGAGCATACTGCCTGACACCCAGTACTTAGTTTGTCCCAATGCATCGGGTAAATGCAGTGCATGATAACACTTACTTTAGTTACAGTCTTTTGTTTTTCACCTTTGCTGGTGCAGTCAGTGCTGTGTATTTGTAGACATGTGTTTCAGGATAGTTATCCTTCTTCAGTAGAGAGCAAACAAACTTTTTGTGGGTTTGTGAAATTTCATTTCTCTGTACCAATCACTGGGCACGTGCGCATCAACCTGAGTTTGTCTGCTCATTAGCGCAAGGGAGCCTTTTCAAACAAAAAGAGGCTGGGAGCACACTGCTTCACATCCCAACACTCTGTTTGCCCCAGTGTAATATTGTAAATGCAGTGCATTGAAACACTTACTTCAGTGATATTCTTTAGTTTTCGCCCTTCTTGGTGCAGTCAGTGCTGTGTATCTTTAGACGTGTTTCAGGATAGTTGTCTTTCTTCAGTAGAGAGCAACGCATTGTTTTGGGAGTCTTGGAAATGCTGTCCAAAAGTCTTTACAGTTCTCCGTACCACTTACATGGGCACATGTGCCTCCAGCAGTGCTCATCAGTTCATCAGCTCATGGTAGCCCTTTCAAACAAAAAGAGGGCTGGAGCACACTGCCTGACATTCCAGCACTCAGTTTGCCACAGTGCATTATGGTAAATGCAATCCATGCTAACACTTACTCAGTGAGAGTCTTTTGCTTTTCACCCTTGTGGGTGCAGTCAGTGTTGTGAAGCTCTAGACACGTGTTTCAGGATAGTTGCCCTTCTTCAGTAGAGAGCACCCATTGTATTAGGGGTGCTGGGAATACTGCCCAAGGTCATCTCAGGTCTCTGTACCCCTCACTTAATACTAAAGACTTTCAAATGAAGTAAGTGTTATTGTGTACTGCGTTTACCACAATGTATCCTGGCTATTTGTGTACTGGTATGCCAGGCAGGTATGCAATCCTTTTGTGATTGGCTCCTTGCTTAGTTATAGGGCTGACAAGCTCTGTGATGCACCTGTCCTCTGGGTGTAGTACTAAACCTAGGAAGACTCAGCAATGAGCAGCATTGCCAGCACCCCCAAATTTCACTTATTACTCTATACTGAAGAAGGACAACAATCCTGAAACACTTTTCTAAAGATGCATTACTGTTGCTGCATCAAAATGTTCAATACTAATTACTTTCAATCGAAGTGAGTGCTATCATTCACTGCATTTATCACAATGCAACTGGGCTAATTGTATGCTCCCTCTTCCTTTTGTGGTAATGTCCCACCTTTTCGTTTTTACACATCCTGCCTAATGGGCTTCCTAGGGCCTACCTTCGGTTTGACTTATAGGCAATAAAAGGAGTTTAAGGCTTGGCAAACAGGCTATATTGGCAACCTGATTTCACCGTTTACATCAGCATTAAGACTGCAGTGGCTGGCCTGGGACATGTTTCAAGGGGCTACTTAAGTGGGTGGCACAAATCGTGCTGGAGACCCATTAGTATTATTTAATTTACAGGCCTTGTCTATATGGCATACTACTCTTCAAGGGATATAAACGTAAATTAAATATTACAAGCAGGTGTAAGCCAATGTCAGCAGTTGTGTAAGATCAAGTGAGACAATTTATTTCATTCAAGTTTATTTATAGTAAATGTTTTTTTAAGTTTGAAAAGAGTAAAGTTTATTGAAGTAAAAGGGAAGGGGAAAGAAAAAAGGAAATTCAATAAAGATACATATATAATATGATATGAAAACATAATTATACATGAATGAGTGGATGTTTTAATAATGGAGGGAAAAAAGAAAAAAAATATTTGGAAATCTGAGACAATTTCAGTAAAACAAATTGAAATAACAACAAGCATGTTAAAAACCAAGTAAGACACACTCTAAGGGGCTGATTATGAGTTTTTTAGTGCAATGGAGGTGCCGCCCCACGTCCCACCTCCAAACCCTCGTGTGAACCGGCTGCCATATATTACGTTTATTAGCCAGTAGCCGGCGATTCCTTTGGCATTCCCATGCTGGTGCCTATAAAACAGGCATAGAAATGGCAATGTCAAATACAGTTCCAACACATCATGGACTTAAAAAGTCTGTGCCATACAGAAACATCTGGACATGCACACAGGGGGTACATGTTGTGCCCCCATGTGCATCCTCAGAGTGTCATGCACAAGGGGGCCCCTTTGTTTCCTCTCTGCCAGGGTTTTCATGGGGGAGTAACCGCCATGAAAACCCTGGCTGAGAGGAAACTCCTAATATGCTTAGTGGGACAATGGGGGTCCAGCCAAGCATATCGTTGCCTCTGGACCGCCATGACATTGCCAGGAAATAACGGTTCCCTGGTGGGATCAGCAGTCTTAGAGTGGAATGACCACTAGGGTCGTAATGTGGCTGTCACAAGACCACCACTGCTGCTACACCATGAGTCTGGCAGTCCGAGGACCACCAGACTCGAAATCAACCCCTTAAAGTTTTGGTGCAGTCTTATAGCAGGTAAAATATGGTTGAGCTAGTTTGTTGCTTAGATGATAGGGGAAACTGGTGCAGGGAAAGGGATAGAAAGGCGTGAAGGGAGGTCTCCGATGTCTATCTGGTAGACCTGATGTCTCTTACGTTATTTCCAATGATAGACCTTTAAACAATGGTACACCTTCAGAAACAACTATGACCCATATGACTGTTGGGACATTTTCAGAATGTTTTTCCTTCCGCTATTACTATGGTTTGTATTTGTGTTCCCAGTTAGAAAGGACATTGACAGGCATAATGATGGTACTCTGAGAGGACTGGTTGACTCCATATTCATGTTGTTGAGTTCGCTGTAAGGAAGTGCCAAAAGGAACAGCTAGGGGCATCTCTTTGTCAAGCAAGCAAACACATTGAAGTTGAATAGGAGAAGAGGAACAGGTGCGCAGGCAAGAAATAAAGTAAGAATGTCATGGTAGGTTGCAGCTCTTAATGATCCTGGGGCATATTACCAAGTAATAGCGATAATTATCGCTATTGCTTTGTTAGAGACAAAAATTTACCGCTGAGCTGCGGCGATTTTTATCGCAGATAAACCTTGGTAGTACCAAGGTTTATCGCAAATGCGATAAGAATTGGCCGCAATGCATGAATATCGCTGAAAAGTCCGTGATATTCATGCATTACCGAGCTAATGCGCTTAGCCATGTTATCCACCTCCCATTGGATAACATGGCTAAGAACTGCTCAGGGCAGGTGTTAGCTTTTGGAGATATTCGTGCTTAGCTCGAATATCTCCAAAAGTTGGTAATAGAAGATAGCTATGTTAGCGACTGTTTCCAGTCGCTAACATCTTGGTACACCCACTTTGCATGTCATTAGTGATAAATATCACTGACATGCAAAGTGGGGCCCAAGATGGTCGCTATCTCCTACTAGCTGTCACTAACTGGTGTTAGCGACAGCTAGGTAATAGAGAGATAATTGTATCTCCGCTTTCTTGGCCTTTAAAGCCAAAGCGGAGATAAACCCCCTTGATAATATTCCCCTATGTCCACATTAAAAATGTTCAGTTTTGATTGACAACTTGTGCTTATCTGACAATTTTCCAAGGCACAATTCCTATGCGGCGTTGTTTTATTCTAAAGATATTATGCATCTCTGTAGGGGGTTACAGGCAAATGGGTTCTGTTTGCTGCAGAAGTGTGTGCTGGCAACAATGATAAAACATTAACTTCAGCCAGGGGTACAGATGTGGTGGAGTTCCGTGATGGGATATTTCTTACCTATGTAGTGAAAAAGTCTGCTTGTGAGGCAGGATTATGAAGATTTAGTGTACTCTTTTAAATAAATATATATATATATATATATATATATATATATATATATATATATATATATATATATATATATATATAAATATATATATATATTTATTTTTTTTTATATATATATATATATATATATATATATATATATATTCAGCAGAAACATAGATAAAACAGGGAATATTGCAATCAATTTGATAAATGTACATCACTGTGTTACATATTGAATTAAACGCAAAAAATATTTTTTTCGACAACTTCTTTTCCTTAACGTGCAACATGCCAGATCAATTTAACAAATATACATCACAATATTAAATGTTAACTTAGATATAATAATTAAAGTTTTGGTGCAGTCTTATAGCAGGTAAAATATGCTTGAACATGTTTGTTGCTTAGATGATAGAGGAAACTGCTGCAGGGAAAGGGAGAGAAATGCATGAAGGGAGGTCTACGATGCCTGCCTGGTAGACCTGATGTCTCTTACGTTTTTTCCAATGATAGACCTTTAAACAATGGTACACCTTCAGAAACAACTATGACCCATATGACTGTTGGGACATTTCCAGAATGTTTTTCCTTCCGCTATTTCAATGGTTTGTATTTGTGGTCCTAGTTAGAAAGGACATTGACAGGCATAATGATTGTACTGTGAGAGGACTGGTTGACTCCATATTCATGTTGTTGAGTTCGCTGTAAGGAAGTGCCAAAAGGAACAACTAGTGGCATCTCCTTTGTCAAGCAAGCAAACACATTGAATGGAAAACAATTTAGAGTATGTAAGAAATAATGGTTATTTCGGAGTTGAACAGGAGAAGAGGAACCGGTGCGCAGGCAAGAAATAAAGTAAGAATGTCAAGGTAGGTTGCAGCTCTTATGGAAAGGGGCGACCACTCGGTCCCCCCGAACGTATGGCGGAGTACCACGATCCCCCCGGGAAGGCATCTTGGGCGGGAGGCGCGTCTCGGCTGGTATGCCCGAAGCGGCGTAGCCGGGGCGCGCCTTTTTCCCGCCCTAGAGTGGGTTGGCCTAGACACTGACGCGGCTGGCCACACCCTAGGGGCAGGCAGGGGCGGGTTTACGCCCGCCCTGAAGACGGATAAAAGGAGAAGCAAGATCCGAAGGCATCCTCTTGTTCCTGTGCTCTGAAGCTGCACCTCCTCGCTGCACGTGAGCTCAAGACGGAACGAAGAGCCAATTTTGAGCGTTGTAATCTTTCTTGTTTGTTTTCCAGATACTCTGTTGGAGAATGCCGAAGAAGGCGGGAAAGCGCATGACTACTGACCAGATGCTGCGCGTTCTTATGAAGGAGATGACTGAGTTAAAGAGGCGAATGGATGAAAACGAGGACGGTGGATCGAAACGTCCTTTGGCGGGAGCAGCCTCGGGAGGGAAAAACAAGAGGCCCAGAAGAGGGAGAGCTGTGGAAGACATCCCGGGCCCTAGTGCCCCGCTAGAGGCACCCACCCCCGTGCCGGAGGGAGGGAATCCGATTCCCGTTGTGGTCACCCCCGTGTCCGGGGACGATATGCCACCTGAGCTGGCAGCACAACTAGCAGCGTTGTTGGGTAAGGATAGTGAGGGCGCCACGGCTGTCGACGCGCAGGTGCTGATGAAGCAACTGCGTGAGTCACGGGAAGCAGCGAAGGTATCCACACCGGCTGCGGTAGTAGAGAAGCCACAGGGGACAGGTTCGGTCGCAGAGACGCCGTCCGGTTCAGGTAAGCGGCCATTGCCGATTGCAAGGGATGAGTCAGCACCTTCTCGTAGGGAGAGGGTGGGTCAGCATGTTCCCTTGGCTATTAAGGAGAAGATATGGGCAGGAGAATATGTAAACATTTTCTCGTTGCTTACTGATCACTATGAAATGGAGCATGTTAAGGGCCAGAAGGATCTCATGCATCCGAGTGTTTGGCGCGCAAAAATGGCCGCCTTTAAGGTGAACAAAAATATTGGCAATTGGGGCAAAGCGTGGGGGGTCTTTACATCGATCTTGGGGGAACGAAGGCCCGATCTGCTGCATGAATTGCCGATTTATCAGTCTCGAATCATGGGGTACTCGGTGTCACATGAGGGTAACCATTGGTTCTGCTATGATAATCTGTTTAGAAAGGCTAAAGAACATGATAAAAGCTTAACTTGGGATTGTTATGATTCTGTGTCGGGATAAAATGAAGGAGACTGGTATGTTGAAAGTGCCATTGGTGGGAAGTAACGTTGGCGAATCCTACCGCCAGTATGCGGGGACGCCCTTTCGATCAGGTACAGGTACCGACAATTACTCGAGGCCTGCCGGAAATACAGGAAAAAGGGGGGTTTGTTGGAACTTCAACAGGGGAAAATGTACCAGGCCCCAGGGATCGTGCAAATTTAGGCACGAATGTAGTGGGTGTGGGCAATCATCCCATCCTGAGTCCACGTGCAGAGCCAAAACGGGTGATAACGGGGGTAGAGGAGGCGCCAAACAGGTCTAATATAGTCCGAGGGGCGCCTTTGCCTACCCCTATTGATACCTTGGCGATGATTCCTTGGCTCAGTGAATACCCGGATCGTACTTCTGCTGGGGTGTTGCGGAACGGGTTTTCTTATGGTTTCCGCATCCCAGTGGGGGACTTTCAAGGTGCAGCGAAATGTAGAAATCAGCTATCGGTCTTTCAGCATACGACCGTGGTACAGGATAAGATCAGGAAAGAGGTGACTCGAGGTCGAGTCGCCGGTCCGTTTAGTGTACCACCGGTTCCTAACTTTGTTTGTTCCCCCTTAGGTGTGGTCCCAAAGAAGGACCCGGGTGAGTTTCGGCTGATACACAATTTGTCAGCCCCACGTGGTCTTTCCGTAAACGAAGCGATAGACCCGGAAGTGTGTTCGGTGCGGTACGCAACCTTCGATGAGGCCGTAGCCATTTTGAATCGCCTGGGGCCCGGGGCGCTGATGGCAAAATCTGATATCGAGTCAGCGTTCCGGTTGCTCCCGGTACATCCAGACGATCAGCGTCTCCTAGGTTTCATGTTTCAGGGTCATTACTACATGGATAGGTGTATGCCGATGGGGTGCTCTATATCTTGTGCCTATTTCGAAAAATTCAGTACTTTTCTACAATGGGTCTTCACAAGGAAGACGGGTTTCCGAAATGTGATGCATTACCTTGATGATTTTTTGTTCCTGGGGGCGGCCGGGGATCCGGAATGTGGGCAGGCTTTGGCTCAATTTTGTGTTTTAATGAATCAGTTTGGCGTGCCATTGGCACCAGGTAAGACTGTGGGGCCTTCCACTTGCCTCGAGTTTCTGGGGATCGAGTTGGATTCCGAGGAAGGGTGTTTTCGTTTACCTGCCGAAAAAGTGTCAAAGTTCAGGACATCCCTGCAAATATGTATAAATGGATCCAAGGTTAAGCTGCATCAGTTACAGCAGCTAGTTGGCCAGTTGAATTTTGCCCTGAGGGTTATACCAATGGCCCGCCCCTTTTCTCGTTCGATTGCTCAAACCATGGTCGGCCTGAAGGAGGGCCATCATCGCACGAGGCTCTCGGCTGAGGTCCGCCAGGACATGCGCATTTGGTTGGCATTCCTGGTGGATTTTAATGGTCGAGTCGTCTGGAATAAACCGGCCGTGTCCTCTGATGAGCTGGGGCTGTGGACGGATTCGGCAGGGAGTATAGGTTTTGGTGCCATCTTCGGCACAAGATGGTCTGCACAAAAGTGGCCGACATGGTGGCATGACAGTGGGCTGACAAGTAACATTGCTTTCCTGGAACTTTTTCCCATTTTAGTAGCCCTGAAAACTTGGCCCGAAGGGTTCAGGGATCACTCTGTGGTATTCTGGTCTGACAATATGACCGTGGTCGAGTGTATCAATAGCCAGGCAGCACGATGCAAGTGGATTTTGAGACTACTCAAAGAAATTGTTTTACTGTGTATGCAATTGAATGTGTTATTCAAAGCAAGACATGTCCCAGGGGTAATGAACCAGGCAGCTGATGCACTGTCTCGTTTTCGTATGCAGGCTTTCTGGGGTTTTCTTCCCACAGCGGACCCGGAGCCGGCACCCTTTCCCGAAGCTCTCTGGTCTCTCGGTGCCCCGAACTTCGTAACCTCGTGGGAGAGAGTTTAGCACCCAGGACGAGGAAGGCATATGAAGGGGCGTTCCGGTCCTATTTGGCCTTTTTGGGGACTGATAGAGAGGAGCTTTGGGGCCAGGAAGAGTGGGTGGTGAATTTTCTGATGTCCTTACATCGGGTCGGGAAATCGGTGGCCACGGCTCAGAGGCATCGGGCTGCCATTTCCTTTGTTGCTAGGGCCCACGGGATCCTTGACCCGACAGCGTCTTTCGTCGTACAGAAAGCGCTACGAGGGTGGCAACGCCTTGAGGGTCGCAGAGTAGATGAAAGGCGCCCGATAGGTTTAGATAGGCTGGCCCAGTTGCTATCCAGACTCCCTGCTACGTGTTCATCTCAGTTTGAGACGGTGTTATTCCGAGCCGCTTTTACGCTGGCATTCCATGGGGCTATGCGGGTAAGCGAACTAGTGGCGAGGAACAAGCAGGATGTGACAGGAGGATTGTGCCTGGAGCACGTCCAGATCAGAGGGGAGACGATGACGGTCTCGTTTGTCAGGTCCAAAACGGATCAAAGTGGGATGGGTGACTGCATAATCATACGCAGGATTCCCGGGTCCTCCATGTGCCCGGTAAGGTGTCTAGAAGATTATTTAACATGAAGGGTGGCATCATGGGGGGGGACTTTGTTGAGACACGCTGACGCCACCCCACTGACAAAGTTTCAGTTTCAGCGGGTGCTTGCGATGTCGATTGCCGCTGCGGGCTTGAACCCGGGCGAGTTTGGGACCCATTCCTTTCGGATAGGGGCTGCTACAGAAGCTACAGCCAGGGGTCTGGATGTGGAACAAGTTAAACGGGTGGGGCGTTGGTCCTCCAATTGTTATAAAAGGTATGTGCGTTTGCACATGTTGTGAAGCTGTAACAATGTACTCACGCTTCTTGTTTTTGTTTGGTTTTCAGTTGCGCAAGCCTACGAGGCGGGGCGGACTTTGCAGTCGACCCAACACCGGGCCAGCGGTCAGACATCACCGGCTGTGAAAAAGGAGGTGTGGGTCGTGGGCCACTCATACGTGAGACGTGCCGCAGACGTATTCAAGGCAGGTGATATGATTCACGTAGCTGGGGAATACGGGTACAGTGTGTCCTTCTACGGAAGAGGCGGTCTCTGTATTGACCAGTTTCAATCATTTTTTGAGGGTTTGCTAGGGCGGACGAGGTCACCGCCGTCTGTAGTCATAGTACACCTTGGGGGTAATGATTTGGTCACCACTGGTAGACGACTTCTCCTTGAGGCGATGCTTTCCACTGTAAGTTGGTTAGCGAGGAGAGTTCCAGGGTGCACAATTGCATGGTCCCATATGATCCCACGAAAAGTGTGGCGGGGGGCTATTTCGGTACCTGCTTTAAATCATTCTGTCAGAAAGCTTAATAATAAAGTGAGTAGGTTGTTCCGTTCCAAGACTCTGCATTCTATTTCACATGGGTGTATTAATGATGACAGTATGTATGTGGGGGATGGAGTGCATTTGTCTCGGGTGGGGAATGAGTTACTCATAGGAGACTTCTTAGCATGGCTGAAAACGTTACACCATGACCTTTAGGTAGGAGTGTTGTGGGGGGTCCGGATAGCCGGTCAACTATCCGGCCTGTGGCGGTAAGGTCATGATCGGTGAGCACTAATTGGAAGATCCCTATGAGTGGGCGTCACCCAGCACGGATGGGAGCGCTCGGGGGAGGTGGCCATTGGCCCCTCAACGGGGAGGCGGTCCCTTCTAAGGATGGGTCGCCGAAAGAAAAGGAAAGGCGGTCAAGGCCCCTTCCTGGGTAGGAGGGGTTACAGCCCCCTCCTGGGGAATTTCCCGGGGCCAGGACGTCTGCGACGGCAGATGTGGTAAGTTGTGTGGGGTTTGGGGGGGGGTCTACGCTACCTTCTAGATACCTCACATGAGTCCTCGAACGACCTCTAAGTGGCGTCGAGTTTTATTGGGGCCCCCGTCAAGTCAAGGGAAATTGGTAATTGCACTTGAGGTACGCCTCTGGGCCGCCCCTCACAAGTGAGGGCGATATTTCTGGGTTAGGGATCTTGACACCGGTTACGACCTTGCCGTTGGCCCTTAAACGTTAGGATGTACAATTTCAAAATTTCAAGTAAATGTTTTGTAGGATGTTAGTTCGGCTAGGAGAACCTTTGTATTAGAGAATCTGTTAAGGTTAGCCAAACATCACAATGTGGTAATGAAATTGTACATAATATGAAACTGTTTATTTAATGTTTTTATTTTGTTTCATATTTTAATAAATACGGCCGGGAGGGTTACTCCCTCCCGTCTTCCAAAGACTTCAGAATTGTTTCCGGTTTCCCATCCTTGGGGATTGTGTTGAGAGGGGGTGGCGGGTATCTCAGCCATATGGAAAGGGGCGACCACTCGGTCCCCCCGAACGTATGGCGGAGTACCACGATCCCCCCGGGAAGCCATCTTGGGCGGGAGGCGCGTCTCGGCTGGTATGCCCGAAGCGGCGTAGCCGGGGCGCGCCTTTTTCCCGCCCTAGAGTGGGTTGGCCTAGACACTGACGCGGCTGGCCACGCCCTAGGGGCAGGCAGGGGCGGGTTTACGCCCGCCCTGAAGACGGATAAAAGGAGAAGCAAGATCCGAAGGCATCCTCTTGTTCCTGTGCTCTGAAGCTGCACCTCCTCGCTGCACGTGAGCTCGAGACGGAACGAAGAGCCAATTTTGACCCACCCACCAGCCCCTGAGGACAGCAAGTGGTTTTTGAATAAAGTTGATGGATAACTCTGATTTTCGTTTACAGGTTGTGGTATTATCGTGATGAATTTGAGTATGTAATAAAGAATGGTCAATTTGTGTTACGTTTCGTAAATTAGGAAATTCTGCTTTAAGTGTTCATAGGTAAGCATGCTTTTAATAAAATGTAGTTGCTACGGTCTTTTTAGTTTAGTCATTTAGTTAGCATTGTCGTATTTATTTTGGTCGGGCGGTAAGGTCATGATCGGTGAGCACTAATTGGAAGATCCCTATGAGTGGGCGTCACCCAGCACGGATGGGAGCGCTCGGGGGAGGTGGCCATTGGCCCCTCAACGGGGAGGCGGTCCCTTCTAAGGATGGGTCGCCGAAAGAAAAGGAAAGGCGGTCAAGGTCCCTTCCTGGGTAGGAGGGGTTACAGCCCCCTCCTGGGGAATTTCCCGGGGCCAGGACGTCTGCGACGGCAGATGTGGTAAGTTGTGTGGGGTTTGGGGGGGGGTCTACGCTACCTTCTAGATACCTCACACGAGTCCTCGAACGACCTCTAAGTGGCGTCGAGTTTTATTGGGGCCCCCGTCAAGTCAAGGGAAATTGGTAATTGCACTTGAGGTACGCCTCTGGGCCGCCCCTCACAAGTGAGGGCGATATTTCTGGGTTAGGGATCTTGACACCGGTTACGACCTTGCCATTGGCCCTTAAACGTTAGGATGTACAATTTCAAAATTTCAAGTAAATGTTTTGTAGGATGTTAGTTCGGCTAGGAGAACCTTTGTATTAGAGAATCTGTTAAGGTTAGCCAAACATCACAATGTGGTAATGAAATTGTACATAATATGAAACTGTTTATTTAATGTTTTTATTTTGTTTCATATTTTAATAAATACGGCCGGGAGGGTTACTCCCTCCCGTCTTCCAAAGACTTCAGAATTGTTTCCGGTTTCCCATCCTTGGGGATTGTGTTGAGAGGGGGTGGCGGGTATCTCAGCCATAATGACTATGTCCACATAAAAAATGTTCAGTTTTGATTGACAACTTGTGCTTTATCTGACAATTTTCCATCGCACAATTCCTATGAGGCCTTGTTTTCTCCTAAAAATATTATGCATCTCTGTAGGGTGTTACTGGCAAATGTGTTCTCTTTGCTGCAGAAGTGTGTGCTGGCAACAATGATAAAACAGGAACTTCAGCCAGGGGCACAGATGTGGTGGAGTTCCGTGATGGGATATTTCTTACCTATGTAGTGAAAAAGTCGTAGGATTGTGGTGCAATATGTTTTCATTTCTTATTAAAAAAACATATATTGACTAAGCAGAAGTTGCCAAGGTTGCCAATAATGGGCAAGTGTCAGAGATTTCCAAAGATCTTTCGAATGTACTGCAGTATGCAAAATTATGCGTGTGAGGCAGGATTATGAAGATTCGGTATACTCTTTTTAAAAAAAATATGTATTCAGCAGAAACATAGATTAACGGAATTAATGCAATCAATTTGATAAATGTACATCACTGTGTTACATATTGAATTAAACACAAAAAATAGTTTTTTTCGAGAACTTCTTTTTCTTAAAGCGCAACATGCCAGATCAATTTAACAGATAAACATCACAATATTAAATGTTAACTTAGATATGCAATTTTTTTCCTGAAAAACTTCTTTTCCTCAAAGTGCAACATGCTAAATCATCATCCATTTTTTTTAATGTTGAACCTCAAGCTTCAAGTAAAGCTTAATACAAACGTTCCATCATCCATCAACTATTATAAAATGCAGTGTTTTCGAATCCAATAGAACCTATAAAGTACATTGCCGCTCCATTTATTTCCATACAGTAGTGCATCTTCTATGGCAGCAACTCTCTTAACATAGGCTTCTTTGAATATGCATTTCCCTAAAGTGCAACCTGCCAATTCACCATCTGTATATGGTGTTAAGCTTTAATCTTCAATACAAATTCACTAAAGTGCAACCAATTACAATTCAATAAAGTGCAGTGGTTTCAAGCCATGATAATAGTCTGGTTCAACCCCATAAAGTGCATTTTTTATACTGATAAAAACTTGGCATTACCTTACAGCCCCACTTTACTAGATGATTTCCAGCTTCTCCATATATTTCCTTACAGTAGTAAATCTTTTCATGACACCTACTCTCTTAGCATAAGCTTCTTCAAATGTCCTTGTTTGTATCATTTTATTAAACCACTCAGAATAGGTGGGTACCTTGGGGGACCTCCAGTTCTGAAGTATCAGAGAACGCACAATAAGGGAAGCAATTGCTATAAATGTCTCCTCCTCTCTCGACGTTGCTAAATTTTGTCTCTGACTAAAGTGTACCAAAGAGCGCTATAGCTGCCTCAGGATGCAGTCTTCTCTATTATCCACAGCTTAGAGCAGTAAACAGTGTTTCCCAAAATCGTCCTAGCTTTGGGCAGGTAAAAAAAGTGTGGAGCCAGCATCCCTCGTCTGCTAACTGGCAGCGAAAGCATCTATTCTCTAATTCTAGACTCCTCCTATCAAGAGTTTTGGCGGTATAGTACTCCATCCAGCATGACAAATAAAACATTGTTTTAAAATTTGCCGCATTTTAGGCCTTGCTGCCATGTTGTGAAATGGCTTGCCAGTCCCGATTTGAGAATATACATTGTGTCACTTGCGTCACTTTTTCTAGGAATTTCTTAACCACCATTTACTCCCCTTGGGACCGTAGAAGGCGATACCAATTTCCCATCCCCCCTTAACTTGGCTCTGAATTGCACAGCCATAAGCGGAGTTGGCCCAGAACTATATGGAAGACAGTACTTATTTATTAGATGTGGCATCTAAATATATCCAAAGAAAAAAAGCTTACTCCGATCTCCACACCTGCTTGGACCTCTTCCCAAGTGATACTTCTGCCACCAACTATAAAATGACGCAGCACTTTAAAACCGTTGGTGTTCCAGAACCTTAGATCGCTGCTCTAGATTTAGAGGCCCAAACTGTTACATTATGTAAGCTTTAAGTAGTAAAACCCTGTGGAACAAGCCTGCTTGGAATAAAAAGTCTGCAGTTCAGTACAATATTCCTGCAAAGTCTTATACCTTGTTTTTTGGGGAGTTTAACTGTTTATATAAGACCGGAATCTGAGATCCGGCTTCCCACACCATTTAATAAAAAAATAAATTATCGTCAAATCCCTCACAGTCGATTAAACAGACTATTATATCTAGAAAGGCTGCTTCATAATATGTATTAATTTGGGGAAGTAGTGCAAGCCCACCCTAATTAACTTCAAGTTGGAGCACTGACACTTTTACCCTCGGTATCTTCTGACTCCATGTAAGCTGTCGGAAAATCGTTCCCAACTCTTTAAAATACATCAAATAGATTTTTATGGGGACATTTATAAAAAGAAAAACAAGTAGAGGTAAGATGGACATTTTTATAAGGGCAACACATCCAATCAATGTGAGTCCTAATAGCGACCATTCCTCTAGCAGATTTTTGATTTTTTTTCAGCATGACTTATTAATTCAATTTATAAATTTGTGCATGCTAGTTGGTGACGAATATATCCAAATATCAAATTGGATTAGAAGTAAGAGCTTAAAGTATACAATTTTCGGGAGAAAATCACTTGAGCTGTTAATTGTTAAAATCTCGGTCTTATTATGGTTACTTTTATACCCTTCAATTAATTCAACGTGTGCAAAATCTGCTAGTGTTGGTTCAATATTCTGTCTTTCCTGACTGAGATAGAGGATAATGTCATCAGCAAATAACTATAATTTGGACATTCCTAACATTGGTGTTTTATGGCCACATTGCTTTGAATCCTGGTGGCGAGGGGTTCGATGAAAACAGTAAAGAGCACCGGGTAACCTTGCCTTGGTCCCCCAGTTTACGTTTACTGTCCCATCCAGGTTAGAGTTTATAAAAACCTGTGTGTGTGCCCCTTGACAAATATTTCATAATATGCCAAACCTGTCTAGGCAATAAAAGTGAGCTTCCCAATTCACCAAATCAAAATCCATTTCTGTGTCAACCATCATAATAAGTGCTGGAGATTAAGTGGTATTAAAAAAATTGAGTGCTTGGACTAAAAACCCTGTATTTGTGGACATTACCCTCCCTACAACAAACCCTGCCCGATCCTTGTGTATCACTTTTTGTGGAACTGGAATAAAACGAGATAGCCATATTTTCATTAGAATTTTATAGCCAGAATTGAGTAAACTGATCGCTCTATATAAATTGAGGTCTCAGGGGTTTTTCCCCTTCTTTACAAAACTGACAATAATAGATTCTTTAAATGCTTAGGGAACCAAACCACCCTCAACGAAAAAAGGTGTTATTTCCTCAGCAAACACCTTGTAAAATTCCATTGGCAGCCCATCGTTTCCACATGATTTTCCTCCCGACATTGTGGCAAGTGCTAGCTGAATTTCAGTGTGATTGCACCCGCTGAGGACAGACGGAAGCAGTTCTTCTCTACAGACCTTTTTACTCCAAGAAAGAACTCAACAAAGGCTGCGGTGACTGCTATCCAGCGCCCGCATGAACAAGGACATCATCTTCTTAAGGAAGTGAAGCCTTGAAGCAGAAAGGACAGCCATTGTGCACCCCACCGGCATTGTTAGGACCACGTACTTACTAGGGAACCCGGTTGGGTTTCTTGGGGTCATATGTAGGTAGCTTAACCCCTTCCCTGCTCATGACGAGCTCAGCTCGTCATGCAGTACAGTGCTCCTGGGCTTATGATGAGCTCAGCTCGTCATGAACAATGGGAAAAAACTAGACTCAGCACAGGAGGGGAATCTCCCTAGCAGCGATGGTGTTAATACCCGTTGGTAACGGCCGACAATCGGTAAATTTGCCGTTACCGACCGGTATTAAGCTTTTTCTAATGTAGGTGGCTTGATTTTAGGATTTGGTAATTTACTGATTTGGTAATTTAAGGATTCAGTAAATTACCGAATCCTTAAAATACCGAATTGGTAAATTACCGAATCCTAAAATCGTATGTAGGGAGCACTCAAGTGAGTGCATTTTTGATTTAAGGATTCGTTATTTACCACCAATTGCAAGTTGGTGGTAAATATCAAACACCTTTGAAAAAGCTATTTTGGGCTTTTTTAAAAGTGCCATGTGGCAGACATACATGCCCTTAGGGCATGTATGTGTGCCATGTGTGCACACAAGCATGATTCAGGGGTGCAACAGGGTTTTAATGTGACACCCTGCCACCCTTGAATATGTTCCCCCTATTACTGATTCAGTATTTACCGAATCGGTAATAGTGAATGGCATCCCATTCATTCCTATGGGCCTAATCGGTAAATACCGAATCGGTAATACCGAATATTACTGATTCAGTAAAATTTACTGAATTATTACCTATATACTATTTACCGATTCTTAAATACTGAATCGGTAAAATTTGGTATTTAAGAATCGGTAAATAGTGATTACCTACATATGGCCCTTGGTAAGTGTTTCACTTGTACACGGTTTTCACGCACTTCACCAACATTTAGCAACTCCAATACCAGATGTCCCCCACATCATAGGTCCTGAAGATACCCTATATCCATGTTAGGGTCAAAACGCCGTCGACAATTAAGAAAAAGCGAACCCTTATAACTGGCATTCTATCATCTTATAGATGTTATGTATTTGAAAAACGAAACTGGTCGCTTTTGTATATAACAAAGTTTATTTGAAACCTTGCACATATTGTTTCACAAATGTTATTAATATGCCTTGGTTCACAATTTCACTTGGGACACAATACACAACTGTAAATACTTGTTGTAGACCTTTCCACAAATATTTGTGTTTTTAAATACAATTATCATACAACCTAAACAGTTTGTTTGAGTCTCTCTTTATCTGACATCTCACCTAATCCCTGCCTATACATGCGATTTTCGCCTTTGTTTTATCCATCCATATTAAGTATCTTTTCCACAGGAACCAATGTTTTCTTAAAATATTTAATCACCCTGGTTCCGTCGTGAGTAGGGTTCCCTTGTTTTCTTTTTCGTCTGCCTTCATTTGGGCTGATTGTGTTTTTGCTTTAAGGCTTGAGGCTGAATCCACCCTTGGCCATCAAGTTTGACATTTTTAGATGCTTTCGCATTGTTTTAAGTCAAACACTCCTTGGAGAGCGGGGAAGGGCGAGGACAAACACCAACAAAACCAGCTTTGGTCTATCAGAGCCAATCCACAGGCATATTCACTTCTTTGAGATCACCCCCCTTTATTTAATACATTTACTTTTCTTCCACTTTTAGTCTCCCTTTCCCCTCTTCCACTCCTACTCTTTTGGTTTAGTTAAGAGAAAGAAAAAAAAAAAAGCATATCCTTTAGCTGCAATTTAAGGAGCGACTACAATTGAGGAGGGGTCCACAACCATTATCAGGTTTTAGAGGGTTGAGCAACTTCCATTCCGTGTTTTTTTTCCTCCCCAGATCTTACTTTGTACCCCTCACAGTGCAAACCTTTAGTTTAAGATGTTATAGTCTTTAGCTGAGTTGATTGCACTACACAAGTCCTAACTTTACTACTCCTAAACTGAGAAAAATCCTAATTTTAAGACTTTCGGTAGTCACAGAATGCATTTAGGAGTCCTAAATTTAGGACTTCTAGCTTCTGTGAATACCAAAATGAGTAAGTGCCTTCTGTGAATACCAAAATGGTAGTAAGTTTAGGATTTTGTCTTAAGTTAGTTCTAGGAATCGGGCCCCGTGTCAAACATTTCTTCACTTTTGTGTTACCCTGTACAGAGTCAATGGATGCACCTCTTTCTGACAGGAAACATTCTGCAGAAACATATGGTACATTTATCTTTATTATGCAGGTAAACTATGAGGCACTTTAGATTTCTGGACATTCAACTTTAAAAACATTTGTAAAATGTATCTGATTCTTCTGAAGCTTGACTGCCCTCTTTAAATCCCTGCTTTTATGGGAACACTCTGTAAAGTAAAGATACATTTGTATGAATAATTAAAAAAAACATGTTAACTAAGAATAGGGAGGAGATCCTTTCCAACCTATTTGTATTACATATAAGTATTTCATGTTTCTGTCTTCTGCTGCAGGCAGATGCGGTTTATGTGATAACCGCAGCAAATCAATATTCAAGCCGGAAAAGCCACATCATTCTGCTTTCCTAAAAGCCTTGCCTAACACATTAATGCTACTGGGACCAAAAGCAGCAGTAAAAGCAAAATGATATTTCTACAACACTTATAAATTCCTTGCTGCATTATTAGAGCAGCATGTTTTGTGATGCCTATCACGAAGCTAAAGTAGGAGACATTTTAGTAAGGGCACAGATTTAAATTGTGATCCAGAAGGTAGAAAAAACGGAACTAAATTGAAAGACATCACAAGAGTTGTTACTTTTCCACTAAATAGAAACCTAGATCAAAAATATAAATAAATCAGTCAACTTAATAGTGTGGTAGGGTTGGCATAGGCAAAATGCTAAAATAATTTAAATCTCTTCGTTTTAGAAAGGAGAGCCAGAAGAATAAGGAACAAGCATTTGCAATGCAACCGTTCTCGCCGTAAGCACTAAACTGCATGACATAGCAGGTATGGGATCACATGGAGAGAAATATTGCCTTTCATCGGGATATGGTATAGTCCAAAGCTCTCTTTTAAAATAAAATCAGGGCCTTCGGTGGTCCTTTCACTGAAAATACGAGATTTAAAAAAAATATTACTCTACAGGTGGTCGGGGAAGACAATTTCTATGGACTGGAATCTAGAGAATGCTAAAGTGATTTTGATATTTTACTGACCTTTGCTGGTTGTTTACTACCAAGAAAGTTCAATATAGGCAGTTGCCAGAAAATTTAAAACAAGTCCATCAGCAGAAAGCAATATTTGTATTTTACTGACCTCTACTGGTCATTTTCTATCAAGACAGTTAAATATAGGCAGTTGAAGAGAAAAAAGTCCCTAAGTCGAAGCAGACAAGTCCTAGGGCTGATCTCCAGAGCCCACAACGTACATACAAATATAAGTATATACTAAAGTATATACAAGAGGTCTTGAATGCTTGACCTAAAAAGGACTTGCAATCTCTGACTCAGCTGCATACTCTGTAGCATTGACTGCCTGAGGGTAGAGAAGAGAAAGTGGTAGATTTCTCTTAACTGTGGTTTGCCTGGGAGGGATGAGAAATCCAATCTTGTATATTCAAATGAGAAGCTGTTAACCTCGTGTGTTTCAAAGTCCAATCTGGAAATGTATACCCCAAAACATATGCGATTTCAAAACTGGCGAAAGGACAGCTCCATAATAGTGGTCATCTTGAAAAGCAGCTTGCATTTAAGATCATCATGTTTCCTTGATGCTTAGCGTGAAAGGGTAGGGCAATGGTTTTTGCAGGAGTGGTTCCTCTGCAACACCCATTGATTCGGACACTGCCCCCTATTTACAAGAGAGGCGTATATAGGAGGTAGCATCAGAATTAAGACCAGGAAAAACCTGGCCTTACCCTGGCGCAACAAGGAGAAATGTTTAATTGTGTCTCGTTTTTTCCTGTTTTCATGTGTGCTGTGTGGTGAAGCACACATGAAAACAGAAAAAGGCCAATGATTGTTTATGTACAGGAAGGTCCCCCTTCCTGCACATAAACAATCATTTAAAAAAATCAATTTTGCAACTACAATGTGTGCTGCATTAAGAAGCACACAAAGAAGTTACAAATTGGCATTTCAAGATTGTTTATGTGCTGAAAGGGGAACTTCCTGTACATAAACAATCTTCCCCTGCACTGCATTGGAGCTAGGCTTCTAAGTGTAGCATCAGTGCAGGGGGAACCGCAGGCTGAACCATATTCTTGTAAATATGGTGCAGCCCTGCGTTACTGAAGTGGCGGAGTGAGGCATTAAGCCTGGAAGGCTAATGCCTCACTTGGCGACATCCCTTGTGAATATGCCCATTAGTCTCAGGAAGAGGAGTCAAAAATCCTCAATGGGGAAGTGAGCACGCTATTGTTGAAAAGAGCTCTGGGTCGTCAGATAGCTATTGGATGAGGTATCAATGAAGTAATTGACTTTTGATAGAAAAGCTCCTAGCATAAGAAATGTAAATGTAGTGCCCAGAGAAGGTCCCTTGCTGGCTGAATACTTTTCACTTATTTGCCCAGTATAGATTTCTACCTTTGAGCTTAATCACCTATTTGAAGCTTGGATTCTTCCAGTGGGTTAAGGCAGCAGGCTGTAGCCCGAGAGGGCTCTATGAAGCAGGCACCTTCTCTACAAGGTCCAGCTGAATCAGATTTGCTTGCCACCTGAATCTTTGGCTCACCATTGATTCACGTTCATCAGATCTGCTTGGCAAGTTGGTCCTGCTCCCCAGTAAATTCTCAGAACAAAAAGATTTGAAAACGTTTCTAAGGCTCAGGTTTCAGGATTGTCTAGGAGTACACTTTGACATCAGCTAAGGGTCCAGGACCTAGGCAACAGCAATTGGGGGACAGCAGAAGAGTCCAGTCAGAACTGGTCAGCTGGAAATACAAGGAAAGGGAATCTGAAAGCTTGTTGTGTCCCTGTAGCCTATACGGGAGGTCAGCCATACTACCCTTGGAGTCCACTTCTTTATCATGTGTACAAGAGGAAGAGAAGGTCCCAGTCAGAAGGTCCAGTCCTCTTCTGTTGGTGCTTAATTTGTAAAAAAAAATAAGTGCCAGGGCCCTTGTCAGGAGGCCACTGCAGCTTGCACCACTCATTACCCACCCAGTGCTGCCAATGAAACTACCATCACAACTACTTACCATCACATGCCTACAAGTGTGATAATTCAGACTATTCCAGGCCCCCCAAGTTATAAGAATGACTTGGGCAACAGGTATTAGACACTTTCAATGTATGTTGAATTAATAAATAAATTAATACGAAATACGCTACGAGTGGAGGTAGTCTTATTTCACATTGTTTTCCCTTTGTATCATTCACTTTTTTTAAAAGGTTCAGATGAAGATATTATTATCTTAGTTAAATTTAATAATAACCAATTTTCAGGTGATATGAAAAAGGTGGCAGACCAGTTGGAAATAAATATCAATAATGGTTCCAGCACCTTGAAATTCACTCCAAAAATCTTGTGGCTGTGCGATTTTTATGTACATTGCTGCCAGCTTTCAAATACAGCAACATGCGGTTTCAATGATGATGCAGGGGATCCCCTATACCATTTTAATCACAATCCATATGGGGAAGCTCTGAACAGACTTTTAGAGATTAATAACTAAGAGATCTGTAATCCAATTGATACCTCTTCTGGCACCCTATATAATACTTTTGGTTCACCCTCGCAGGGCAGTACAATCAATTATATAATTGTAGCAGAACTGCTAAAAAAACATAACAGTAGTTGTGAGGTAAACTACTTACATTTTAGCAACCACTCAGTGATCACTGGAAAATTGAACTGGGAAGGAATTTCCCTGGAACAGATAAGGCACATAAGCCTACAATTGTGAAAAACAATGGGATAACCCTAAAATTGGCCTTATCAGACAAAGCATCTCTTGTCCCAAAAATTATTAAAAAGAGCCAGAGGGACATTTTATTATGCCTAGAGCCTGCATCTAGTCCAACTCAAATAACTATGGCATTCAAGGTAATATTATTTGAGGTCAGGTCCCACCTTTCTAGGGAAAGCTAACTACTGTAACAGGAGGTCCTAGATGGTTTGATTATCAATGTACCAAATCATTACCAATTTAGCACCAGGCCCTGAGGGCAAGTCCTGGAGATACAATTTTAGTGAAGCAACTCTGTTGCCAATTTAATGAGGCCTGAGGCCAGAAAAAAACACGAATCAAAACTCTGAAGGAAGAAACATGGGATCAACTCTATCAAGTGGCAATTGCAAAAAAACTCTAAGCTTTTTTTGAGCATTATTAATGCCCCCGTCCTAAACCATCAACAGCTCCCACAATGGATTGCCATGTTGACGAGGAATCTTGGGTTAGGTATTTCACCCGCATATTTGACCCCAATGTGGAGGGGGTGGCACCTCAGAACATATCCATGATCCCTTTCATTGAGTTGCCACTAGTTTTTGAATATTATGAGGTTAAAGAAGCCCTTGCCTAGTGCTCCACGAAGAAAGCACCAGGAGTAGACTGCACTCCCTTAGATTTCTTCATTGACCAGCCAGATCTGTGGGGCCCTGTGCTGACAAATATTTTTAACACAGTCACAAAAGTGGGACCACCCGACTCATGTAAGAAATCAATTTTAATACCAATTTACAAGAAGGGAGACAAGTCCGAACCAAAACATTATAGACAATATGTTTATTGGATAGCATAGCCAAACTCACGTGTAGGGTTTTATTTAACCGCTTAGAAGAATGGGCATAAAAAAGTAAGGTTTTAATCGCGGTCCAATATGGTACTAAAAAGGGTGTGGGTACTCAAGATCAGTGACTCAACCGTAGTCTATTAATCACCAAGTATACCCAAGCAAAGTCTGGAAGACTATACTTGGCGTTTATGGACCTGTCCGCAGCATTTGACTGCATGGCATAAAAACATCTATGGAGGATAATGGTGGAAATGGGCAGAGATAGGGCTATTATAATATTCATCAAGCATCTTTACACATATGCATCGGCTTGTGTCAGATACGGGAGGGAAGGGGAGTGCACCAGTGCGTTCCCAATCAATAGTGGAGCCGGCCAGAGTTGCGTTCCCGCCCCATTTCTTTTTTCTATCTAGACCAATGGGGTTGAGGCACCCCTGATGGACTCAACACCAGACGTCTCTAAAATTACCAATGTGTGCACACCAATCCTCCTGTATGCCGACGATGCAGAGTTCATTGCCCGTATGGGCCTCGCACTACAAAAGTTACTAAACATCTGCGTAACCTACATGCAAAAGTTAGGGCTGAAAACTAAGGAAGCAGAGTCCTTCATCCTAATCCCTGATCGGAGGGATGGGAAGGTGCCAAGCTTTTATATTGCAGGGAAAAAAATAGCCCATACGGATACCTTTTCCTTCCTGTGCATAATATTCAACAGGCAGCTTTCATGGGCCTCCCCGTGAGCTGCTCTAACTTTATCACCCATACAGAATTGAAAGTCCCATATCAGTGGCCCCAATTATCTTGTAGCATTCCATTTGGAGAAGGGAGTCCATACAGATTACCCAAAAACAATTTGAAAATTGTCTATCCATGGATAATGCCATTCGGATTCCATGGATTTTGTACATTAAATCTACTCTCTCCTCCTTAGGCTTGGAGCGTCTCTTTGTTACCCCCAGGGATTGTATGAGCATCTCAAGACTTCCTTAAACAAAGAGCAGATGTTAGACTGGAAAAAAACTGCACAAAAGTGTTCGTAAAATTATACCTTGAAGATCTGAAGCATCTGGATGGGACAATGTTGTATCTTTTTACTGTGACAAACCCATGACACAGATTCCTTCTAATTAGATTCCGGTTAAATCTTATCCCGTGTATGCTGGCACACCCTGCAGGAATATATTCTATAAATGATTTACCCCATTGTCCCTGTGATGGTTCATCAACGCAGCCAAATTTACATATTTTCTTTTTCTGCAAATTATTACAGGGATCCAAGCAAAAGATTTATTTTCCCTATGATGCGTAATCTCCATTTTAAACAATGTTGGATAGCAATGTTCTTTTTACAATCTCCGCCCAATCCTATGGTTTGCCTTTCAGTGGCGTCTTCTTTAATGAAATCATGGAAGCTCAGGGTGCAGCACAACACTAGCGAATTAATTTTAAACAGTTTTTAGTGACTGGTTGTCTTATCTGTGATTGTTATGACTGTTTCTATTATTTTTATATTGGCATGTAAATAATTCCTTATTTTGCATTGATTGATTGATGTTTTTAAACTGTTTTTTATCTAAACTTTTATGATCTTATATTATATGCATTCATTGAATAAAGTAATTGACTGACTGACTGACTGACTGATATGCTCATCTCAAAATGAGACAAACAGTGCCACCATGTGCAGACTGCCATCATTATTGGTGTTGACAATTAAGGGCTTGTGCCGAGCACCGGAAACCATCAGCTCAAACTTAGCACTGTTCTTCCATAGGTCCAAAAGTGATCTCAGGAGGGTTATGTGGGTACCACGTTTATATCCAGTGCCAGCCTGTGGGTGTTGTGGAAGCTCCCTACCCACTGAAGTAAAAGTTTCCTACCCACTTTTTCAGCACTTCCTGCCTGTTTTACTGTGGACAATCCCACAGTGACCCTCTCTGCTCAAGACCATCATTGCAAAACCTTTCCACCCATGTGCAGAGTTCCTGTGCCCCCTAGAGGCCCTAGAGGTGTGATAAGGGAAATTATCATTGCCTTCTCTGTGTTCACTTAAATATTGTTCTGTGCGCAGCTCCTCTTCCACAGAGCCTGGTGCGGTACTGGCTATGTAGACAATGGAAGGGGCAGGCCCGGGTGTGAGATTTGTCTGCCTGTAACAGGGTCACTGTCTTTGAGTCAATTAAGTTCCTGGCACAGGCCATATGGTCAGCCTGCCAGGAAAACAGAACACCTCCCCACACCCATGGCTTTTGTCTCAGCTCTGAGAGCAAGCTCACACCTCATCAGGTGGGCTATTCAGCTCATTCATGATAGATGGTAGCACATGCAAATAGGCCTCTATAGGCCTTAAGCATGCAACAGGTAACTTCTCCATGTACCAATTCTAAAGTTTTTGTTACAAATCTGAATTTACCAATGACATGGGTTTGCAATAAATATTTTACAAAGTCAGATATTCACCCTCCAAATGTTTCCTAAGCAGAGATAGCAAATAATACATGTAATATTATATCGATACCTAATGCTCTTCTGTGGATGAGCTACCTCTGGGATCCTTTTTCACTGGAAAGGCATGTTTAACATAAAGCCGATACCGGCCTACTTTTAAATACTATGCACCCTGCCTTATTTAAGGCCAACTTAGATGTGATGTATTATTATTTAAAAGAGTGATAAGGCCTATCCAAGGTGGTTATTTTTATAAGTCAAATTATGCAGTTTAAACCCTCACAGCCAAACTACTGCTGCCAGTTATACATTTATGGTTTAATTGCCAGTGTAGTTCACAGAACAATGGGCACTATAGTTCACTTGTGACTTTTACCTTACAGCCCTGTGTACACTTTGATACCACATACTAGGCATAGTTTTTTTTCATGTACTGGTTCTCATTGTACAAAACAAAGTGCAAAATATAATTTTTGTCCTTAGTGCAACAAAATAGGGAACAGTGGTTGGAAATCCCAACTAAGCTAATATTTCATCCATGTCTGTGGGCTTTCTCAAGAACAAATTATATAATCTCATGCTCATTTGAATTCCAAAATAGTACATTGTTCAGCTCTGTGAGTTCTGCCCCCATCTTACCTGTGTCCGGTGTTCCAAACCCAGTCTGGACCTTTCTGTCTCTACTCCGATCGCCTCACCGCCTTGCACTCTTGATTCTGCCTCCTGTTTCCTTCTGACTCCTTCCACACTATCTCTCCCTCAACTCTTATTTTACTCTGCTACATCCCAACTCTTTGCCTCTTTTGGTTTGCTTTATCACTGTTGCTTTCCTCTGGCCTCTTGGCATATCTTTCTTATCACTTTCACACTGTCTCTTTGGTACCTCTTGCTTTCCACCTTTTCACTCGTTCTTTCCAATACCTTCTGAATCTTTTGCCTCTTTCTTTCTTTATCTTTTGCTTCTATTTCTCTATTGCCTTTGCATCTCATTCCCTCTTTTTTCACTGCCTCATTTACACCTTTTGCCTCTTTCTTCCCTATTTCGAATTACTGCTCTTTCCTATTTTCCTAATTTTTGCATCCATGCCCCTATCGCAGTCTTATCATAATTTCTTACCTGCTGCTCCTGCATTCACTCTCCATCTTATGCACTCGCTCCTGCCCCTTCCCACCTCATCCTCAATCCCCAAGATCTTCTCCTTCTCTGTCAGACCAAGTAGATAGTGGCCTCAGAGCGGACTCGCAGTAGCAAAGCTCAGCGATCATGCTGCTTGCATTCTGAAGATGTGCTAAAGTCAATCCTACCTGTACCCCTCTATCACCCAGTGCCAGGAATCTAATTTCTCGTCCCTCTAACTTCCAGCCCCAGATGCTACCATGCCCTGAACATCAGATATCCTCATAGGAGCTGCACCCGAACCTTTCCCACCAGCATTGATGGCATGCTCTCCTGCATAGACTGCTGCTTCTCCTGCATGTCTCCCTGCACACAACTCGCCCACTCTTCACCTAAAACACACATCCAAACACCCACCCCACCATGACATACATGCTCCTCCACAACCATGAAATAATAAGACACACAATTGACCTCCCCAACGTTGTCTTCCTTACCAACATTTGGCTCAACCTGATGTTGGCTTTCAACATCAAGTCAAGTCAAGTCAAGTCAAGTCAGATAATTTATATAGCGCACTACATACCCAGAGGGTCTCAAGGCGCTAAGGAAGGGGAGGAGGATTACTTGTCAAATATCCACGTTTTAAGTTGCTTTCTGAATGCTAGGTGGTTCTGGGTAAGGCGGAGGTAAGTGGGGAGTGAGTTCCATGTTTTAGCAGCCAGGTATGAAAAGGATCTGCCTCCCATGGTGGTCTTGTTGATGCGAGGGACAGTGGCGAGGGCTTGGCTGGAAGAACGTAGTTGGCGGGAGGGGGTGTAGAAGGACAGTCGTGAGTTGAGGCATTCTGGTCCGATGTCGTAGAGTGATTTGTGTGCGTGGGTTAGCAGTCGGAAAGTGATTCTCTTATTGACGGGTAGCCAGTGGAGGTCTTTCAAGTGACCAGAGATGTGTTCGTTGCGTGGGATGTCTAATATGATTCTGGCTGAGGCGTTTTGGATTCGTTGGAGTTTCTTCTGGAGTTTAGCGGTAGTACCTGCGTAGAGGGTGTTTCCGTAGTCCAGTCGGCTCGTGACCAGAGCATGGGTGACTGTTCTCCTGGTTTCGGTGGGGATCCAGCGAAATGTTTTTTTGAGCATGCGAAGAATGTTGAAGCAGGATGAGGATACGGCGCTGACTTGTCTGTTCATTGAAAGTGAAGAATCCAGGATAACGCCTAGGTTCCGTGCGTGGTCTGTCGGGATGGGTGCTTTTCCAAGGGCTTCCGGCCACCAAGAGTCGTCCCATGCAGAGGGGGATGTACCTAGGATCAGGACTTCTGTTTTATCCGAGTTCAGTTTCAGACGGCTATGTTTCATCCATTCAGCAACTTCTTTCATTCCTTCGTGTAGGTTAGTTTTGGCGGTGCTGGGGTCCTTGGTGAGAGAAAGGATAAGTTGAGTGTCATCCGCGTAAGAGATGATGTTGAGGTTGTGTTGGCGGGCGATGGTCGCGAGTGGGCTCATGTATACGTTGAAGAGGGTGGGGCTGAGTGAGGATCCTTGTGGTACGCCACAGATGACCTCGGTGGCCTCGGACTTGAATGGTGGAAGGCGGACTCTCTGGGTTCTTCCGGTGAGGAACGAGGTGATCCATTCAAGTGCTTTTCCTTGTATTCCGATGTTGCTGAGACGTTGTAAAAGGGTGCTGTGGCAGACTGTGTCGAATGCTGCAGAGAGGTCGAGGAGGATGAGGGCGACTGTGTCTCCATTGTCCAGTAGAGTTCGAATGTCGTCTGTTGCTGCGATGAGGGCGGTCTCGGTGCTGTGTTTTGCTCTGAAGCCAGATTGTGAGGAGTCGAGGGATTTGTTGGCTTCGAGGAAAGCGGCGAGCTGGTTGTTGACAGCTTTCTCGATAACTTTGGCCGGGAATGGAAGGAGCGAAATGGGTCGGTAATTTTTGAGTTCGGTGGGGTCCGCTGTGGGTTTTTTCAGGAGGGCGGTGAGTTCAGCGTGTTTCCAGTTTTCCGGGAAGGTGGCGGAGTTGAAGGAGCAGTTGATGATGTCTCGGAGTTGCGGTGCTATGACGGAGTCTGCTTTGTTGAAGATGTGGTGAGGGCATGGGTCTGTGGGGGATCCTGAGTGGATGGAGTTCATCAGGCGGATGGTGTCCTCAGTGGAGATTGGGTTCCAGTCGTTAAGGGTGTTCGCGAGGGGAGAGTGTTCAGCATGTGGTTGGGTGGGTTGGACTCCGGGTTGGTTGTCGAAGCTGTTGTGGATGTCTGCAATCTTGTTGTGGAAGAATGAGGCTAGGGAGTCGCAGAGGGCTTGAGAGGGGGTGATGTCGTTGGAGTTGGCCGAGGGATTGGAAAACTCCTTGACTATGTTGAAAAGTTCCTTGCTGTTGTGGGCGTTGTTGTCAAGTCGCTCCTTGAATGCTGTTTTCTTGGCCTTTCGGATTAGTTGGTGGTGAATGCGGGTGGCGTTTTTGAAGGCGTCCTTGGTGCTGGTGGTTGGGTCTTTTTTCCAAGCTTTTTCAAGGGTGCGGCAGAGTTTCTTGGACTTCTTGAGATCATCATTGAACCATGAGGCCTTCTTGTTGCCAGGTTTGCTTTGACGTTTTTTCAGTGGTGCTAAGGTGTCGGCGGTGTTGGATAACCATAGGGTGAAGTTGGCGGTGGCTAGATTTGGGTCCAAGGAGTGGGCTGGGGTATTTAGAAGGAGCGATGAGGAGATCTGGTCGGTGGTGATTTTGTTCCAGTTTCTTTGCAGAGTTGGTTGGGGGTGGTTGGTGGGTTTGTGCTTGTTGTAGGAGAAGTGAACGCAGCTGTGGTCAGTCCAGAGGAGGTCCGTAGTGTGGCTGAAGGAGACATGGTTGCTGGAGGTGAAGATGGGGTCGAGTGTGTGACCTGCGATGTGGGTGGGGGAAGTGACCAGTTGTTTAAGTCCGAGGTTGGCGAGGTTGTCCAAGAGGGTGGAGGTGTTGCGGTCGTTGATCTTTTCAAGGTGAAAGTTGAGGTCTCCCAGAAGGATGTATTCTTTGGAGGGGAGTGCGTGTGGAGTGATGAAGTCCGTGATGTCTTCACTGAATTTTGCGCGGGGTCCTGGTGGTCTGTAGAGGAGGGTGCCTCTGAGTGTGGTCTTGGGGTCGATGTGTATTTGGAAGTGAAGGTGTTCGGAGTTGGTGAGGTTGGCGTCAGAGCTGGTTGAGATGCGGATGGATTTCTTATGGACGATAGCGATTCCTCCTCCTGTGTGGCCGGTGCGGTCTTTCCGAGTGATCTTATAGTCTTCAGGGATGGCAATGGTGATGTCTGGGGCGGAGGAAGCGTTCATCCATGTTTCCGTTAGGAAGGCGACGTCTGGAGAGATGGTGTCTAGTAGATTCCATAGGTCAATGGCGTGTCTGTGGACCGAGCGGGTGTTGAGAAGGATGCATTGTAGGTGGTTGGGGTCGGGAGTCTGTGGAGTGGTCGTAGCGGAGTAGTTGTCGGTGCCGCTGAATTTGCAGGAGTAGCAGGAGAAAGGTCCATGGGTGTGTCCAGGAGCTGCTTGGACGCAGTTGGGGGCGCGACCGGGGTTAAGGGCTAGGAGGGTTGCGGCATCGTAGGTAATGCGGGGGGGCTGGACAGCGCGAGGGGCAGGGGGTCTGGCGCTGGGCGCGGTCCAGGCGCGGACGGGCGTAGACGGGCTTACCTTTGGCGCACCTTCGGCGTGTCCGAAGCGCGTGGACGCTGCGCGTGGGGGCATTGGCCATAAATGGATGGTGGAGGGGGCGGAGCGTGGGCGGGTCAGCTGGGAGGCGGTATCGGGGAGGGTAGGCGGGCCAAAGGAAGGCAAAAACAAGCACAACAAAATGTCTCCTGGGAAAGTGAAACTGGGCTGAGGGAGATGAAATCAGAAGCAAAGCATACAATGCAGCACAAATGTCAATTGCTAATGGCGGCGGTAGCTTAAATTAACAGTCTTCAAAGCAGCACACAATGTAAAAAAGCTACAGCCGGCAGCAGGTTCACTGAGCTAAAGTAGCGCTTCGAAACAGACTACAGTTAAATGCGAGATTCAGCGCTAAAATGCTCTATCATGAGAGACAGCCTACGATACCACAGGGAATCAGACAGCTCTTGAGGCAGGGAGCGTGGTGGGAGCAACCGCTTTCACAGAGGTCCAGACGGTCACCACATCACAGAGGTTATCTCCTCTAGTTCCAACACCACAAGGCAGGTAGTACTTGCAAATCTGGAGAACTAGAAATTATGTACCAAGAAAACATTCACTGTTCTACAGAGCTTGAGTCTGGGCTAAAAGCAGGTGGACGGTGTGAACACACTCTTTTCACAGTGTGGACTCTGTCCATCCTGCCAAGAAGTTGGTGCCCACTCTAAAATATGCTGAACACGTCGCAGAGTAAATTTGAGACACCGGGAGACATTCAGCAGCGCCTGCTCATTATATGCTTTCGTTCTGAGCAGCACGCGCAGACGGGGAGGGGGTTTTGCGATTGGAGACTCAAACGGGGCCATAACAAAGGCCGAACTTAAGGCCCCATTTGGCCTTCTTTTGTCCTAGTATGCAGGCTGGGGGCTGCCTGTAGCCTCACACCTAGATGTAAGTGCAGAGAAAGAAAAGCAGCAGCTAGTTAACACTTAAAAGGCGAATAAGAGAGGCACGATTTTGATTGTGTTGGGACCCCCATATATAATAGATATTCATGCACTGTAAGAATGTCAGATGTGTTACTCGGTCCACAGTGCAAAATTACAATTTAAAGGCCGGTATTTTTTATTTGTTTTACAGCACTATTCATCCCAAAGTAGGAGTGCCGGGTCACTTTACAGCAAACATACATATTATATTGTCAATAAATCACACATGTTTGTAAATCATTGCACAGGATGTGTTACGTAAGACAGTGAGGGTAACTGGGTGTAGAAGTCACATATCCTCCATAGCTCATTTAGAAGGGTTACAATGCAAGTGCGTGTGACAAAAGGATCTCTGTGATCAAAACAGTAACCCACTTACTTACCTATCAACATAAAATAAAATCTGCCATCTGCATGTTACATGATGTGCTTTTCAGGAGGCGTATTAACCCTGTTTGCTACTTGAAGCCAAAAACTAGGATGAGAAAAAAACTGATCTTTCTATCAAATGTGTTAACCACCAGGCAGCTAAAGCATCCCATCTACATGTAAATGTGCTGCCCCTGGTGGGGTTGCCTGGCAGCAGAGTTAGTTTGTTAAACCTTGGGTAATGGAACCTGTCACGCGCACTGATGCCACTTCCTGCAAAGTCACTTCCTGCAATGCCACGAACCGTGATGTCACTTCCTGTGACACTACTGAACGTGGAGAGTCCCCCCACTTCTTTTTTTAGGACTTGTGCCCTGCTGTTCCATCTCATCTGCTAACTCCAACGATCGCCCGCAATATCTTTCTTTCACATTTAACATGTTCAGCAACACCATCCAGGGAAGGGCCCTACTTTGTCGACTTCATGGACTGACATCCAACTGTGGAAATGCCAATTCAAACCTTAATGCCACGCTTGTGCTCAACTCCAGCTCCTTCATCCTCCATGGTTTCTTCAAATTCCACCTGCAGGACCTCCCGACCAGCACCCTTCTAGATGACCTGTACACTCTTGGACTCACCCAACAAGTAAATGGCCAAACCCCATACCTCCAGGCTTCCCCATAACAATTTTTAACTATCTTTTCTAACATCACAGACCCACCGCCACACACCTCACCTGGACCGACCAGTCCAGCATCTGATTCAGGCTTCATCTACTGTACCAACTCAGAACAGCATCCACTAAAACTACCATATGCAAAGAAACCTGTACAACAGAGCTCCATACACATCACACTCTGCAGCTAATTACCTTCCCTAATCTATCACCAAATGCATTGAGTGGATCCCCTCCTGAGTGAACACCATGGC
This sequence comes from Lissotriton vulgaris, assembly GCF_964263255.1. NCBI lineage: Eukaryota > Metazoa > Chordata > Amphibia > Caudata > Salamandridae > Lissotriton > Lissotriton vulgaris. The sequence goes on from NC_141696.1 coordinate 307,299,093, forward strand.
ACAGCTCAAGATTTTAACCATTCCGCAGACTAGCTAAAAAGTCAGCCGGTACATTGAAGATCTTTGACTCGGCAAATGCCATTGGCAACGACTTGGATACAAACCAGGGATGAGAATGACAGAAACACCTTAAGATCATCCCTCGGATCTACCACCAGTGGCTCAGATCCACCAAGCATGCAGCTCTAACTGTACAAATAGAAAACAGCTACAACTCCAAAGAGATATTCTCCATAATACAGGAATTCATCTCCTCGACCAACATGTGGCACAACTATCACCCCCTCTCAGGATCTCTGCACCCACCTCTCCTGCTACTTCAGTGACAAAATCAGCACCATATAATGCAACCTTGATCCACAATCCGACCTATCCACCCTCACCACCCTACAATCCAAAGAGACAAGCACCCCTGAATCCTTAGTGGCCCACTGGCCCTTTTTTTTTTTTTTTTTTTTTTTTTTTTTTTTTTTGATTTTGCATGGGAGGCTGAGCGGGGTTTAATTATTTCATGGATAACAACAGGCTGTGATGTGTTGCTTCGCTCCACCACTCCAGAGGGAGGCAATGTGTCCTGGAAGTTAAATGGGTGGCGAATTGGTGATCTTACCCTCGCCAGGCTTCCCAATGAAGATCTTTTATCAAATGGGGTTTCCAAGGAAAGTCTCTGTTCAGTGAGTTCGATATCCTTGGCCAGTGCTGACGATACCCTAACTAGTAAGTTGTCCAGGGTGCCTAATAGTGATCCTCCTGTGGACTTACTAATGTTCGGGGCGTCAGGTGGTGCAGTTGTCATGGTTACTGTTGAGGGCCTGTCTCTTATACTCCTTTATGAGAGGGGTCAGGTACAGTCACAAAGTAGGAAAATAACCTGACCTTAATTCACAGGAGCAGATGAAAGAGGGTTGGCCCGTCCTGTCCTTCAGCCCGGTGCGCGCCCGCGCGCGTCCTGCGAAGCGGGGCTCTGCGCCGATTATATGCGCCTCCTGGCGCTGGCGCATCATCAGTGGTGCGCGCCGCCGCTGAGCCTGCCGGGATTTGTGGTCCCAGGGTGGCGGCGTGGAGTGTGGCGTTACTGACTCTGGCCGGTGGCAGCGTAGAGAATGATGTAGTTGACTCTTGCCGGTGGCGGCGTCCTCCTCCTCCTCCTCCTCCTGGCAGCAATAGCAGTTTCAGGTAGGTTTTCCATGGCTCCCCCCCTCCGCCGGGCTCTGCGCCGATTATATGCACCTCCTGGCGCTAGCGCGTCGTCAGTGGTGCGCGCCGCCGCTGAGCCTGCCGGGAGTTGTGGTTCCGGGGTGGCGGCGCGGATTGTGGCGTTACTGACTCTGGCAGGTGGCGGCGTGGAGAATGGTGTGGTTGATTCTTGCCGGTGGCGGCGGCCTCCTCCTCCTCCTGGCAGCAATAGCCGTTTCAGGAAGGTTTTGCGTGGCTCCCCCTTATTTCAAAATGAATCTGGCACCATATGCAACATCAAATCAGTTAGTAACTTGTCCTCACGACCAATAAGTGAAGAAGAGGAATCTCTTTTAAAATTGGCCTGTCATTCTGCCCAACGCACATTTAAATTTAGTGACACAAGGATTGATCTTTTCCTATACATCCGGAAATTAAAACAAATGAACATCCATAAAATTAATAAAATGACTAACAACATGGCTAACAGCAGAGTAAATCATTTATTCTCAGCAGACATGCCCAATTTGAACATCCAAGATGGAGATTTACTACTTGAATTACAGACAATGGAAGAAAGCATGACTGAAATGACTATAAAGAAACAGAATCTACCTATAGAATCTGGCTTTAGACTAGACATGACTTCGCACAGTGGTTTGAAACCCCGTTCTCTCTTCAATCCAAATGTTCCCCATGACAATACTGAGGCCTTCAGTAACCTCATGATCCATGAATTGAATAAACTAAAGGATCTTCCATCCAAACCATGGCAAGACAACCTAACTAAAACACAGAGACCACCCTTATCAATTTATCATCTGATCGAACAATTATCATAAAACCGTCAGATAAGGGCAGGAAGGTCATTATAATGGATGTTGAACGTTATAACCAGGAAGCCCTTAGACAATTAGGTGATGTCAACTGCTACGAGGAAATTGGTTGGCCAATCTATATAGAGTCTATAAGGAAGTACCATGAACTGCTCATGAATTGGCGAGTGGAAGGCATGTTGGACAAAGAGGAATACCTATTTTTGAAGAGAGATAATCCCAGACTGCCGTGTTTTTATCTCCTACCTAAGGTGCATAAACATCCCACTAGGCCACCAGGAAGACCAATTGTATCTTCTAATGGTGGACTTCTGGAGAGTACTTCGATTTTTCTTGATTTATTTTTAGCCCCATTTGTAGTAAAACTGCGATCCTACAGCAAAGACAGTGGTGATATTTTACGATAAATTCAAGACATCAAATGGGAAAATAGTTATCAGATGATAGCTTTAGATGCGTGCTCCTTGTGCACTTGTATTAATCAACAACAAGGTGTAGACGCTTGTCATCGTCAATATGATGGAAACTGCCACGATCATGTGCTCCATTCATTTGGGGCCTCATCTGATTCCTGTTCACAAAGGAATTAACGTCATCTGGCAAAAGTCCTAGATGAACTCACCAATAAAGAACAAGCTAGCTACATCAACAAAAACCACCTCCCGGACCCTTTGCCATCCTGATTTAAGCCTAATCACAGCACCAATACTGCCCTCATCACCAACATCAATAACATCTGCTTTATCATGAATTAGGGAGAGACAGCAGCACTCATCCTCCTCAACCTCACTACCACATTTGATACGCACACTCACCACACCCTAATCCCATGCGTCTTTAAAACTGGCATAGGTGAACCCAATCTCTGGGATCAGCTCAATCCTCTCCGGATACACCCAGATCATCATTAGCCGGGGCACATACACCTCTTTTGCTTTCAATCTAATCCATACTTTTATTCTGCTTACAACTTGATCTGCAAAGTCCCCCAGGATCCTCGCTCAGTCCCATGCTTTGTAATGTCTGTAGGGCATCACCCAACAACACAGCTTCAGCATCATCTTGTAAGCTGATGACAACCTTTCTCATCTACTCTGATGACTCCGCCATCACCCAGTTGAAATTCACCATTGGTATGTCCAAAGTCGCTAACTTGATGGGGAATAACTGTCTGAAGCTCAACTCAGTCAAGAAAGAGGTGGTGCTCTTTGGGAAAGACACTTTGCTCCGGAGTGCGGCCCAGTGGCCATTTGACTGCAACCAAAACTCCAATGGGATAGGTGAATACGATGTCAATAAATACCATAATATGTGCAGGCCCGAAAATGGCAATACCAATAAATTCATTTTCAACATATGCCATAACCTGTGAATTCATAACAATGTCAATACCCAAAAATGCAATGTCAAGGTATGCCATAATCTATGCCTGCATAACAGTGTCAATGCCAGCAGTAACAATGTCAATGTATGCCATAATCCATTAATGCATAACAATGTTGTTACCAGTAGAAACGATGTCAATGTATGCCATGATCTAGGCACACATACCTATGTCAATATCAGTAAAGACAATGTCGATGTACGCTGTGACAATTCTACGAATGATGTTAAGAATGTCGATAAAAATGATATCTGCCCAATTATTTTGGGAAGTTCCAATGAATTTGTATCATTGCTGTCGGATTCACCTAAGGTGACATCCACATCAACCTTGAGACAGAGATACATTGTCAGACACGTCGTGCGAACCAAACCCATGCCTATCGAGTAACAGATAACAGATGGGGTCTCATTTAGCCCAGAGACAAATGTGCACCTAGAGATAACACGATCAATTCCACATATAGATAGTTGCACCACAAACAAATCCAAGGAAATTGGCCCCAATTAGACACATTTGTCCAAAGGCTCTCACTCCCCCAAAATGCCACAAAGGTACATGCCACATGTAGATAGGAACAATCAGCCAATCAGGACACGACAAGCGCACCAAACTCAGTGATCATACGTTCCCCACACCGGACATCTGGACACATGCACACTGGCCTGCACTAACTCTCCCCGAGGTCAAGAGCCATCCGTGTCCTTATCAGATACCCAAACTTCTTAATTTATGACTGAGATGCATTTTCCAGAATGCTGAGTTTTTTAATTGTACCTCACAAGATGTATATATTGTCAGACGAAATTTGTACAAAGAAAGACTTTCTTCAGAGGCACTCTGGTGAGACTCTCTCGGCTCCTACGTTTAATTAAACCAAGTTATTCCTGTTTTGCCAAAAATCTCTTGCCTTTTCATTTATTTAGGGTAAAATCATATCTGAGCCACATTTTGATGAGCCAGCCAGGAGAGATTGGTTTATCGAGCCCAACTGCTGCCTAAGGAAGGACCCATGCCCGAGTGGATTCACATTTATGCAAACAAGATCAGTGAGCAGATGCCATAATTGAATCGAAGCTCTGCTGAATCCCTTAGACGGCAGTCCATCCAGAAACAGTTTCACCGGGGTAAGAGGTGACATCTGATCCTTAATCCCAGTAGGTGGCTTGTGGCCAACTAGGACTAGCACGTACATCACTTTTCCTTTTTTACTAAAGTCAGCATGATAGAGAGGGCAAAGATGGCTACTACTGCTTTGGCACCATTGTGGGGGACATTGGATATGCTTGTCTCTGTGTGTCAGTTAGGGACCGCCTTGACCACTGTGTGTGATCCAGGGTCTGCTTGTCTCTGGGTGCAAGTAAGGGACTGCCTGGACCACTAAGTGAGGTGCAGTTTTACGCTTGTCTCTGGGTGTTAGACAGGGAACGCTTTGACCTCTGAGTATGGTACAGAGGAAAGCTTAGACTCTGGGTGTAATATAGAGCCAGCATCTCAATATTATTTTTTAGTCTCAAAGAGTTTTTTAGTGCTTTCAATGGGTTTGGTTTTTCCCAGTAGTATCTAAAAGCTGTGAGAGTTATTATGTGCTTGGACTGCTGGGCATTAGACAGTTGGTACGAACGACCCCTGGGCAAGATTTTGGGTGTAATTAGAACGTTAGATAAAAATTCAGGCCTTGGTGAATAATATGTAGAATATCTAGCTTATGTAATTGTCAGATTATTCCATTTCTCCACCCAAAAGGGTGCTGTTTGAATTCCTCGATAGTGACAGATTATCAGGCTCACTTAGCTCGCATAGTACTTGGAGCATCCCCTCTCCTCGGGCTGTAGGCATTATGAATGCTAAGGTTTTTACTTTTAAGACAAAAGAATAATTTTTTCTGTCAACCTATTCTGTTTCAGTCTCTTTTAGATGTTTTGATGTATGCATTTATTGATATTGTGGTGCTGTTGACATGTTTGCAATACACTTCATGTTTAAATGTCATGTTGTGTTAGTGAGTTTAGGCTTTATGAAATAACAACCATTTCTTCCAAAATCAGAATTTCAAATTTGCTAGTTTACTGCCGCAAATCAACTCGTACTATGTTTTTGACTTAACAGTTGCACTTTGTTACAGGTTGTTACTATTTCATTGTATTCATCTTTGTTTTTTGTTAAATGTTCTTTTTATTGATGCATCAAAGTTATAGAGCTCATAAACAGTTCCTTGTTTTCGGTACCACCCCAAGTACACAATTATTCCCACAATTAGAGTCAAATCTGTAATAATTTAAAAAATCTCGAGATCAGCAGTTTCCGTAAATTCCTGAAAATGAGATCCATAAATCCATCCTGGACACTCAACTTTACAATATGCAAACTAGGGGGCATATTACCAACGGCATTATCGCCGCATTAGCGGGACTTTTTCCCGCTAATGAGGCGATAATTTTATCGCCCTATTACCAAGCTGTCGCTAACACCAGTTAGCGACAGCTTGTAGGTGATAGCGGGCATTTAGGGGCCCACTTTGCATGTCAGCGATAATTATCGCTAATGACATGCAAAGTGGGCGTGCCAAGATGTTAGCGACTGAAAACAGTCGCTAACATCTCTAACTCCTATTAACAACTTTTGGAAATATTCACGCTAAGCGCGAATATCTCCAAAAGCTAACGCCTGCTAAAAGCAGTTCTTAGCCATGTTATCCAATGGAAGGTGGATAACATGGCTAAGAGCATTGTCACGATAATGCATGAATAGCGCTGATTTTTCAGCGATATTCATGCATTTCGCAGGATTTTTACCGCTTTTGAGATAAACCTTGATAATATCAAGGTATCTCAGCGGTAAAAATCCTCGGTGCTCGATAATTATCGCTATTGCTTGGTAATATGCCCCTAGGTTTCCTACACAGGCCAGGAGAATAGGAAAACATTGCAGCGAATTGCACACCCAGACGGAAGCCAACGCATTTCCCGGGGGAGCTGTCAATACCGACATCATAGAATACACCAAAACTCATATCCAGACCAAACTATTCTAATGGAAGCATGCAGGCCTCTGGGGCAGTTTTTTCAGACCTTGGAGACACAAAGAATGCCAGCTAACTCCTAGAGAAATTATATCCAGGGAGGATGGGGAAATATTTGCCTCCCCTTTTTGCGACCTACTAGCAGAATTGAGCCAGTTTAACTGATCTTGCCAAGACGGGATTCATTTGAGTCACAGGACATGATGATGGAGGAGGATTGCATCTGATATGGGAATGCAAACCCCAACTGGGATTTCCCCTACATGGCAGCAATGCCTTAAAAAGTGAGAAATAAAGTAGGAATACAAAAGGGTGGGAAAAAGATTAAATAGAAGGAAAACAGAATGGGACGTTGGTGACACCAAAACCCGCAACAAAGTTGCGCAGGTCCAAACAGCTGTAGCCACAATGACTCCGAAGGTGACAGCACCAATTGGGACACGGACACAGAGGTTCAAGAGGAACACAGCACGTAGTCATAAGGTTTGAGGTTGTTGTAAAGAAAATCTCCCAATCCAGTACCAGACTCCCTCATACATTTTCACAATCCTCAAGTAACCTGCCAGCCCCAGTCTCATCGGACAAAAGAGATGCCCTCACTCTCACGTGGCCCATGCTATCTGTAACACAAAAATATGATGAAGAGCCAACTATGACAATCCTGGTAAACAACATGCCTCACAGTTTCTTCATTGATACAGGGGAAATCAAGTCCCATCTAAAGGAAGGGATTGTGCCCCTGTCCAGGGACTGCATGAACACACAGGGTTTCTTGGGTGTGGCCGTGAGGGCCCCCTTCATGAAACCCTTGGAGTTAGAAGTAGAAGGGAGGGGGGTGAGGGGACAGCTACTGCATCACCCCTCATCACCTACTAACCTCCTGGGCAGAGCTGTGATAGCCAAATTAAATATGCCATCCATTTCTCAGAGGACAGAACAATGATGTGTTCAACCCCTGGGGTCCCCCTGACCAGACTCATGTCCCTGGTACGTCCACAGGGCACAACTGGACAAGTGAGACCAACACCCACCAATTTGTTGGCCTTCACCAATGCCTTTCTCGCCCTCATGGCTAATACCCCTGAGTTTCTGGGACAGAAGCTCCAACTGCAGCATATATTTGTTTTCCTCCAGGAGGGCCACTATGATGCGGAACCCTCATGGGAAGATCTGCTCCGCTTAGAGGTCATTGAGATATAGCCGAGGTATGGTGTACTGCTGACAATAGAACAGCTAGGCACAGTGTAGGCATGTGTCATCTTCACTGTGACTGGCATCAGTGTACAGTAGATAATGCATGATCATCTGTTTGGCGAATGCCTGGGGGCCTTCGAGATCATCTCCACTGACCCAATCCATCTTAGGGTAGTATGAAGTAAGGCTCCATTGCACCTTGCATTGCTCACTACATGGAAGGAGCAGGACTTGGCTACTATACCCCAACAACTGTGGGCCAAGAGGCCCTTCAAGTTAGGACTCATAAACATTGTGGACCCAGCGAAAATAACATTGAGAGAAGGGACCTGTCTGCTGCATGTGAAACAGTACTCACTCTCCAAAGAGGCAGATGAAAGTATGGCCCCCACCATCCAGGCACTGGTAGACCAGGGGATCCCTCACAGACGGATCTCCCCTGCAATAACTCAATCTTCCTGGTTAAGAAGAGCCAGGGAGGAAATTTGCACCTGGTTCAAGACCTTTCGCCCTCTCAATGGCATTGTGGTCCCAGAATTCCCATTTCTACCAGACCTCTATATCATACTAGCTAGCATACTAGCAGATGCCTGGTATTTCTCCATTGATAAACATAAAGAATTTGTTCTTAGCATCCTACTGCACCCTGACAGCCATTATCTTATACATTCACCTTCCACGGGTCCAGCTGATATACCAGAGACTGCAGAATAACAATAGTAGAGGTAGGGAGATTCAGGAACACTCTCTTAGTCCCCGGTTATCGTACATAAACAAATGAAGAGAGGTTAAATGTGTCTCAGAAGCCACAGAGACGGAGCGATGCAAGGAAGGAATTACACACCCAATTTGGGTAGATAAGAAAGCCCTCACACACCGACCTAGTCAGTGTCAGGCTTCATCATAGGGCCCCACCAAAGAGGCCGAGTGCCTCTTTGGTGTGCTACAACGCCAGAAGACTGCGGAGCTGGTTGTGTGAGTGGGCGTGCAGTGAGGTATATAGATAAAAGTGCCTAAAGAGTATCTCAAAACAAAAAAATATTTATTGGTAGATCCCTAAGACACGGTTAAAAAGTTCTTATGTGTCTGAATTTACAGCCAAAGGTAATGGTTTGGTTTAATTCAGAAATTACATTAAGTCAGTCAACATGTTTCAGCCTTTTACAGTGGTGTTAATTTACCTAGGCATTCATCAGGACTAGTGTAAACCCTGGCGGTATGGACTCTCTAATCGTCCACCCTAACCTGGGGACGTGAAAGTGAAAAAGTAAAAAGTGTAGTAAAGTGCAACAAATGGGGGGGAAGGAAGAGCAAATAGCCCGTTCCTAAAAAAACTCCTGATTTAGGAGTGTTTCTGCACCTGTAAAAGAAAAGACACAGACAAACATAAAAGACATACACACAATTAATAGTAGGTATTGGTCAGGTCGTTTGGCAAGGGTGCTCTAAAGCTGTGGCAAAAATAGTGTTAGCAAATAAACACTAAAGTTATCACCATCCGTATAACCCTGTAGGGATGATACCACTAACTCTAGGGAGTGAAGTGGAAAATAAGTGCTTAGAACAAGCTAAATAGCTAGAGGGGGTTAAAAACACATATAAAAGTACCCCTTAGGAAGGATCAGTGGACCAAAGGTCTGTGACCCCACCAGATAGTTCGTAAACTCAAACAGTTATCTCACTTTAGGTTATGGTGCTAGCTGCACCATGGGTCTTGGGAGGGGGGTAGGAGCGTACCTGGCACACCCTGTAAGTAAAAGGCAGAGGTTTAAGTACATTAGATCAGGTTTACTTAGCTCAATCGTGTAGGTGGTGTTGGATGAAATGGTGTCAGGAACTCACGCCCTCAACGCTCGCCACCCGCTAAGCACCTAGCTTAACCTCTGAACCGGACCCCGACGATGAAGAGCGGGGCCGGTTATCGTGTTTAAAAGGCATTCCTCGTTGCTCCGTGCACTTCCGGGTGGGCGTGGTTGGGCTGAAGCGAGGCTTGGAACGCACCGGTCAATTGCCGGTGGGCGTGGTCGCACTGAAAATGAGGCTTGGTGGCGGCGGCCAATGGAAACAAGCTGACAAACGTTTGCATGGTAGCCGGTCAACTACTTTCTAACGGGGACATTGATTAAAGCTTTGTTCAATCAAGAAGCCAGGCTGACAATGCCATGCTGCAGCCTGGATACCCCATAATCGAGAAAGGGTAATGCGCTGCGCTGTGAAAAGGTCACAGGGGGCGGATTACCCTAGGCTTGGTCTGATTGATGGGTGACATGCAGTCCAAGCGCCAGTGCTAAGAAAAAAGGGCTGATCAAAGTAATCATAGTCCCACCTTGTCTTAAATCCACACAACTATGCAGGGGTGAAGGGGAAGCCGCTGGGATCACAATGTATGTTTAATCCTATAGCAAGAGAGAAAACACCATTTGGCGATAATACGGTGGTAGATCCTACACTACTTCGCTTACCACAGAATTACATAAGTTCTCAAGCAGATCAATTATTTGGGGTCAGCCTGCAGTATATAGTGGAGGTGCAGGTGTTGTGCGGTCCTCTCTTTACCTTAGTACTGTGTTCCATGGGATATCATCGTTCAGCCCAACTACATTGGTGCCCAAGCGATAAACCCAACGCTGTTCTTCCTCAAACAGCCTGCTTGTGATGTTAGTGGTACCAGGGATTACCTCTATAATAGTCCATCTCAGGTCATTGGTAGTGTGATTGCTGTCCAGGAAATGACGGCTCAACTTGGTCGTTCTTTTCTTGCATCTAATATTACTTCGATGCTCACAGATACGCTGTTTTACTTTGCGCGTGGTCATGCCTACATATCGCAAGGCGCAGGGACAGGTGATTAGGTACACAACATTGATTGAGTTTCAGTTCGTGTGTGCAACCTGTGTCCAGGTCTTCCCTTGCTCTAATGTGAGTGTTTTAGATGCGTCCGTCAGATGGCACACGCTACAATCTGTGCAGGGGTAGTGCCCTGTGACTTGAGGTAAACCCCATGACTCCGTGACCGAAGGGATTCGTGGGGGGATCTTTTCCTTGAGGCGAGTGTGAACCAAGGCGTTTTTTAGACTGCGGCCCGTCTTGAAGGAGAAAAAAGGCTTCTCCCAGTCCTTTTTGATGGATTTGATGATGCTCCAATGCTTGTTTATGGTCTTTTTCATGAAGTTGGACAGGCTGTTGAAGGTGGTCACACATGTGAGTGGTATTTTATTTTGAGTGTTAGTGCCTCTCTAGGCTGGTTCTGAGCTCTCTTGAAACCCTTATTCAGAGTTGAGGCTGGGTAACCTCTATCTTTCAATTTTTCAGTTAGTCCAGAAGACTGTACTTTGAAATCCTTTAGAGTACTACAGTTCCTTCTGAGTCTTAAGTATTGCCCATATGGTAAATTCTCCTTCAGAGGGCGGGGGTGGAAACTGGTAAACTCTAGTAGATTGTTCTTGGCTATGGGTTTGTGATGGGTTTTTGTGGTTAGACTCGTACCGGAGACAGAGATCACTACATCGAGAAAGACAATTTCAGTTTTACTGGTGGTGTAAGTGAACCTAAGGTTGTGGTCAGGGGTATTAATCCATGTCAGGAATAACTCAAGGTCACTGTCACTGCCTGTCCACAGTAGCAGAATGTCGTCAATGTAACGCTTCCATAAAAGTATGGAAGCCGAGAATTCTGCGGATGGAGGTAAGATGTGTTTTGCCTCGAAATCTGCCACATAGAGTCCAGCTACACTTGGGGCAAAAGTGCTGCCCATAGCTGTACCTGATCATTGGAGGAACAACTGATTCTTGAAGGAGAAATAATTCTCTGTAAGGGCTATTGTGGCGCACTCGATTATGAATGATTTTGGTGTTTGGTATTTCCAGTCAATTGAGTTTAGTGACTCCTCCAGGACTCTGATGGTATCGTCCTGGGGGATGCTCGTGTAGAGGCTCTCAACATCCAACGTCACCAATGTAATTGAGTTTTCTGCAAAGGTGATGTCTAGAATAAGCTGTAATAAGCTTTTGGTGTCTCTCAGGTAAGTCGGGGTTAACTGCACAAGTGGTTTGAGAAATTGATCACAAAATCGGGATAACGGCTCCAGGAGAGAACCTATGCCTGATACTATTGGACATCCAGGGGGTGGCAGCCTATTCTTATGCATCTTTGGCAGTGTGTAAAAGTATGGAATCACATCACTGCTACTGTCCAGAAAGTCTGCTTCATTTTTGGACAGATGTCCTCTTTCTTCCGCTTGTCTCACTAGAGCGGTGATCTTCTTGGTTAGATCCGCCGTTTTGATATGTATAGGTGCCTTGTCATGCACCAGGACATCCTGGTGTTGCTAATTGATGTGCAGACTTTACCTAAGCATGTAGCTGTGGTGAAGTGTGCTGCCCACACTGGGGGAAAAGACTTTGTGCCCTGAGAAAATGTGTTAGCAGACCAGATACTGAAAAGAGCAGCATATGGAAGGTTTGTGAGGTCTACATACTGTTCTTGCAGCAGATTAAGGAGATCAGACCATCACACGACAAACCATATATGGAGATGACAAGTTTGTACCTAAGGAAGCTGCAGGAGGCAGCCCCAACGGTAGAAAGGAAACAGTGGCTGGCTAGGGACTACACATAGACAGCACACAACCTCATATATCGACACACACCCTTCGGGAAACCCATTATGGCTCAAATCTAGTTGACGTAGCCTTACCCCAACTACACATACCCATGCACATGGCCAAAGATTACATGGTAGCAGAGCTTCAAAGTGACTGAATGATTCCCGACATTGTGGCAATAGTAAGTATGTACCTCAACGGATGCACTGTTTGCCAACTATCTTCTCCCAGGCCCACGCTGAAGGTCATCTTGAAAGCCATTTCCTGACCTACATGACCATTCAAAGTTCTACATATCGATTTTATCGATATGATAGACCGAAGTGCTAATTATCAGTACCTGATAGTTGTGGTCTGCCCTTACTCCATGTGGATCGAATCTGGCCCTTGTGTTCACTGCGATACCAAGGCAGCAGCCACATTCCTTTATAATTAAATTATACTGAAAAGGGGGAGTGCAGGCTCTTTGTCAACTCCAAGTTTGATCATATCTGCACCCTCCCGGGTATCACTCACGCATTGGTCTCAGTATACCACTTGCAAAGCAATTGCATAATTGAGAGACTCAATGACCTTCTCAAGAACAAGATTAGTAAAATGTGTGCTAGTCTCAATAAAAAGTGGCTCCACGTCCTCCCCCTAGCTTTCTTTATGTTAAGCAATAAACCCAGCAGCGATCATTACCTCACACCTCACCATATTATGACAGGTAGGCTAATGGGGACATCCATCCCAATAATCTGAGAAAAATTGGGCATAGAAGCAAGCTTTCAGGGGATAAGCTGCGCATGTACCTCTCAGAGCTGATGAAGGCTTCTAAGTTCTTAAACAAACAGGTTCACCACCAAAAGACTCAAAGGGCAAACACCAAACTACCCTAACAAACACCTCAGCCAGTGAAAGAAGTGATCATCTGCAACTTCATGTGGACGTGGAAGGAGGCCAAGATTGAAGGGTCCTACTCTGTAATATTTTAAACACCAACTGCAGTGAAGGCGGAAGGAAGAGAAGCTTGGCCCACCTCTCTGTCGTACGACCTAAGCATTGAGCTAGGGTTCACCCCCCAACTATCTAACCAATAGACATGACTCTTTTACTTCACAAGTGCACGCTGCACATTTGTGTCAAAAGGGTCGCTCCTGCACCAATAAAAACATCAAACGTTTATTTGGAGCAGCCCACAGTAGCAAAGAGGCGGAGACCCAAAATGCAAAGATCATTAAAACAGTATAAAGATCGCAATTCCCCTAAAATTGTACTACCCCTTGAATCAGTTTAAAATTCACAATTCCCCAAAAAATCCTAGCATCTCCTTCTAGAGCGACACTAGGAAAAACCTTGCTCACAGTACAACCATCAAGTGCATCAGTAAAATGTATAAGCAGGATTTTTCCAAACAACTTTCTAATGATGTGTTTTTTCCAAGCTAACCTACAATGCACATCTCTTATTCCTACAGATCTGTGATTGAGCTGTAAGTGCACCATCACTACCACAGTCGCCATCCCTTCAATAAAAGCTTTCAAAAGTGATTTCACAAGGCCAATGGTTCAAGTAACAAAGACTACAAATTGACTGTTGCAACCACTTTTTAAGTGCCATTTTTTATATGGCACCAAGACAAGACACCTCTGGGAATCCAGACGAGAGACATCTCCCCCAAAGACGATCTTAAAGCCTACCAATGTTTCTTTATGTTACATATTTTTGAAATCCCTCTATTTAGCCAGGGTGCTCTCAAACTCTTCTAGAGCTAGATGTATGCCTAATCTAATAAACTCTATTTCTACATTCTTTCAACACATGTAGAGGGATCTCTCTTACCTCACATGCACCTATAAATGCCGTACTACACAGCACACTCCTACACAACACCTGGTACTAATACATGACCGCCATTGGCACTTCAACTACAAACAGATCATGCTACATATGTTTACTAATACCCCCTGCCATAGGCGTAAACAGGCTTTTCTAAGCCAAGGAGATAGTCCCTGAAACAGCAAAATGACTTGTCAATCTGTGCCTATGTAGGATCAGGGCTAGGCTTAAACCCTATAGAGCAGAACCACATAGGGCAATAGTGAACATCACCCAGTTTGAGACCAACACCATAGCATTGTACCTTTTTACTGAACCTTGCAACATCCAAACTGTGGTAGACAGGATGCGCAGAACGGGCACTATAGGGGAGGATACTGTAGGCCCCCGCACTTCATAGAAATGAAGTTACTGGAGGTAGCAAGACCAACGCACCAGTGCAAAAATACATCTGCTCCCTCCTCGGTCTGCGGCCCCAGGGTGGCCCTTAACATTTTGTGACCGCTTTCTTTATTAACAAGAAGACTCTGGGCATGGAATTCCATTGCAGGGCCACTCACTTTGATCACACTGGGGGAAATGAGTCCCATGCGAGGGGTCCAATGCTAGCATAGACACCCCAAGTTAGGAAATCTGGGTTGCTTAAAATAATAGGCACACGTGGTTGGAGGGAAAGGGGCAATCTTTAATTATGATGAAACTTACACTGTATACTCTGTGTTACAGAGGCACAGGAACCACACCATTAGGCAGCAATGAAAACTGTGGCATGATACTATACATACTGGACCTGCAGTGAATCTCCTCCATGTTGATGGATATACACTGGCAATGCAGTGACCTTGTCTACACCCAGCTCATCCCCAATGGCAGGGCCTTTGCACTCTCATGACTATTCACATTCCAATGCTGGTCATTCCTGGTGAACTCTTGTCTGAGTTGGCTCAACATCCCTAACAGAGGAAAACAACTCTTTTGCATCAGGCTCAACGGAGAAGAACTGCTGATCATTTCGGCTGGGCCCAGTACAAGACATCACAGAAGAATTTAGACTTTTCCCAGAGACTCAGGTAAATGCAGGAGGTTAAATAACCTTTGTCACCATGCAAACAAAGGCAATCACCCACTGTTTTACAAATAAGTTGCTGAAGATCATCAATGATACTGAACTCAGCCTAAACGTTTTGAAGGAAGTACTGAGAGCCATCCGCCTTATGGCGATACAACATTGGTATGCTGGAGCTGTTGACCGCGATGGAGGGTGGGGTGTGCCCCAAGATTGGTGCTTCCTGTTGTATTTTTATCCCCAGAAATTATGATGACAATGGGACACTAGCCATCAAAGAACTGCATTGTCTGCAAGCCTACATGAAGAAGGAGGGAGGTGCCTCTGTGCAGTACTAGTTGCATAGTATTCCAGTTTTCATTGTTGTACTCTGGTTGTGTGATTTCCAACAAGTGGGCATTTTCTGCTGTAAAAACACAGTCCCCAAAGTAGATAGTATGCACATAGCTATTGAACAGGTAACAGACACTACAGACAAACACACAGTCTCAAATATTATAACAGTATTGGCATATGAAGAGGATAGAGTAGGTGAAAATTCAACTAGAGGGGGCATTGTTGGAATTAGTTAATACAATGTCAATGAGTACCATGATATGTTCAGGCCTGACAATGGCAAAACCAATTAATGCAATGTCAATGTATGCCATATCCTGTGCCCACATAACAATGTTAGTACCCATAAATGCAATATCAATGTGTGCCATAATCTAAGCTCACACAATAGTGTCGATACCAGAAGTAAGAATGTCAATGTACGCCATAATCTAGGCACGCATAACTATGTCAATATCAGTAAAGAAAATGTTGATGTACACTGTGACAACTGTACTCAAGATGTGGAGAATGTCAATAAAAATTGTATCAATGACTGTCCTAATATTTTCAGAATTTCTAGTGAACTCGTATCATTGGTATCGGATTCATCCAAGATGACCTCCTCATCAACCCCTGAGTCAAAGATACATGGTCAGACAGATCCTGTGACTCCAACTCATCCCTGTCAAGTGACAGTTCACAGGAGGGGTCTCACTTAAACGAGAGACAAATGCACATCCAGGGAAAACCCTGATCAATTCCACGGATAGATAGTTGCACCACAAACAGATCTGAGGAAATTGGCCCCAACAAGCACTCTTGGCCAAAGGTGCTTGTTCCTCAAAAATACCACACATCAAAATGCTACATGTCGATAGGAACACCCGGCCAATCAGGACATAACATGCACGTCACACATAGTGATCACACACTCCCCACAATGGACATCTGGACATATCTACACTGGCCCGCATTAGCTCTCTCTGAGGTTAAGAGCAACCTGTGTCCTTATCAGATGCCCAAACCTGTTAATTTATGGCTGAAATGCTTTTTCAAGTACGCAGAACTGTTTTATAGTAACTGACGAGATTTATATATTGCCAGCCGAAACGATGCACTCTGTTGAATCTCTCCTGACTGCTGCTTTTATTAAACCAACTTCTTCCTGTTTTAGCAAATGCCTCTTTTCTTTTCATTTATTTGAGGTAAACTCATATCCGTGCAACAACATGTCGAACCAAGTCAGGAATCTAAAGATTGTAATGGATAATTAACTCTCACTGACCACCTAAACTAACTTGGTCACCTCCCCCTTCTCCCACATCTTCAACTCCTCTAAAAAAATCATCAGACAACTCCTGCTCAACACCATAAGAACATTACACAAGCCCTGATCACCATCAAGCTGGACTACAGGAAAGCACTCTACATCAGCATCACCACACAGCTTACCAGGAGATGTCAGGTCATCTAAAACTCCTCACCCAGACTCACGGGCAATCTTCACCACACTCATATCTCCATGCATCTGAAAAACCTCCAATTACTCCCAATCCACAAACATGCAAAGTGGCAAGCTCTGAGCTAATATATATATATATATATATATATATATATATATATATATATATATATATATATATATATATATATATATATATATATATATATATATATATATATATATATATATATATATATATATATATACTATCTCCAAATGAGTTCTCCCGCACCTTCAAATGTTACGCCAGCCGGTAGCGCTTGAAAGGACTGGAAACGGACACCAGGTAACGTGGTTAAGTAGGTCTTTATTCGCTCACAGCTTATGTCAGGTCAGACGCGTTTCGAATGGCAAGTATTCTTTTTCAATATATATATATATATATATATATATATAAAGATATATATATATATATATATATATATATATATATATATATATATATATATATATATATATATATATATATATATATATATATATATATATATATGTGTGTGACCAAGCTCCTCTGTAGGAGCGAAACGCGTCAGTAAAGAGCATCAGCTCTACACTTTTTGTTTAATAAATATGCCACTTTGTAAACACGGTGTGATGGCGTTTTAGCTTTGCGCTAAATTGACTTGACAGAGAAGAGGTCCGTGCCTGCTGTATTGCCGCTTCGCAAGAGGTCAGGAGTGTACTTGATATATATATACATATATATATATATATATATATATATATATATATATATATATATATATATATATATATATATATATATATATATATATATATATATATATATATATATATATATATATATATATATATATATATATATATATATATATATATATATATATATATATATATATATATATATATATATGAAACCTACTGGCAGTCGCCAGTAGGTAGTTATAGTTAGGACCTAGTTTCCATAGGAAATCCACAACATTCTATTTGGAATAACTTTGGCACCGGTGGACAAATCTTCATGAATTTCTCCAAGAAAATGGCCTGCTTGGTTCCGCTCCGTCCCTGCAAGTTTGGGGGTGATTCATCAAGCGGGGACAGAGAAAAAAGGGGAGTTTTCCCCATGCAATTTTCCATAGGGACCTTTAGCCAGGGCTACAGCCCGAACGGCTGAACGGAATTAGACAAAATTTGGCAGAGAGGTAGAGTTCGGTTCGCAGATTGTGCTTTTTGTTAACTGGTGTAAATCCGTTCAGTAGTTTCTGAGAAAATTACAAGTAAAAGCATAGCGATATCTAGAGACGGTTTGCAGGACGAGTACGGAAATCCGTTCAATTACGAGCGAGAGCTGCATGCTGATTGGCTGTGAATTGTCTGTCAACACTCAAAACCAGGAAGTGTTGGTGGCCATCTTGTGCCTTGGTAGAACCAAGTCACAAGAAAACAGTAAAACAAAGTTGAGAAATAAGGGAAGGGGGCAGGCTAGAAACATTCTGAACCTCTAGCCTTGCTTAGGAGGTCATACATGGATGGTTAGGCTCAATTTTTATTTTTTTTAAAATAAAAAAAGGCGGGGTAATCGTGCAGTACTTGTACACGGTGGAAAAGGTGAAAAAAAACTAGGAGTCTGTTTTATTCATTAAGTCCCGGGGGGGCAAATTACGGGGCAATTTATTTGCATAATGGGGGCTTATAAGGTGCCCCAAGCACTGGGAAACGGCACTCCTCTGGTTTTATTTTGAAGTATGCGGGGGGGTTACGGTCCTACTCCCCCAATTCTGTGGGAGCGGCACCCCTCGGGTCTTTTTAAAACAAAAATATGTTTTGAGCTTTCTCTCTCTCTCCCCGAACACGTCGCGGGGAACGCCACCTTTCTAGGGCAGTAATATGTCAAATGACGTTCCAGCTCCGGGTACCTGCATTGTCTGGTGTTTTTTATTAATGTTGGGAGAGTGGGCTTGATAATACGTCCTTGTTAATTCCCGTAGAAGCGCATGTTCTGGTGTTAACATGGGCTTCTATGGGAAATAACAAGGCCATATTATCAAGCTCATTATCACTGTTTTATCGGCAGTTTCCTGCCAATAAAACGGCGATAATTTTGACACCGGTCCTTGATAATATGCACCTAAGTTTTCTGGTAAAAAAAAGAGCTATGGGTTATATTATCAACAAAAGGCGATACATTATCTCCCCTTTTATCGGCAGGAAACTGCCGATAAAGCGGAGATAATGGGCTTGATAATATGCCCTTGTGAATAACCATAGCAGCCCAGGTAAACATCAGAACCTGGGCTTCTATGGGAATTTACAAGGGCCTATTATCAAGCCCATTATCGCCGCTTTATTGGCAGTTTCCTGCCGATAAAAGCGGCTATAATGTATCGCTTTTTGTTGATAATATGCCCCTTCATTTCTATTATAGTATGTAAAACTTTCCTTTTTTTTGTGTAGCAGTTGTTCCTCCTCCTATAGCAAAAACACCAATTATTAGTCAACCCACAACATGCGACTTAGGTTACCTCAGGTAAGGTAGATAACAAGAGCACTCCTTCGTTACATTCTTACACAAGTCCAAAACATGCACTTAATAAACACACCTGCAACTTTGAAATGTTTATTTCTAACACCGTAATCTCATGCCCAGTACCTTACATAATACAAGCAAACATATCATCAGAAACAAAGTTGTCAGCATTGTTACTATTCCATAAAATACAAAGGGAGAAAGCATCCTATAATGCAAAAGGGAAACAGATTTAAAATACACCTACATTTCACCCTCCCTATTTAGCAGGCTAGTTTATAACTACAGAAGATCACATACGACTACATAGGCAGACCCATACCTCTGTTACTCAGCAGTAGTGGATCAAATTGAGTTCTACACAAACCAAGATACGAATGTTCTCAAACTGTGTGTAATCATGCCTGCACACTTCGTTACTAAACGCGCAATATAAGAGATGCCACAGCTGCATATATCTTATGGCTCGAACATGCAAACATCATTCCAAATAACACACACAGTATCCAACATAACCTTGATGTTTCATGCTCTCACTATACACACTAAAGTAGCGAGACAGTCTACAAATGAAGTATATCAAATTATTCCCATATGAAGCAAAAAACTCAGTCTTCTCTAAACAATATTGCAAGTACGTGTTGTGTACAAACCAGAGCAGGAAAACAAAAATGGCGTTTAAGCTCTTTCTCATGCGCTAAAATAGACAGATTCCGTTTCCAATCATGATTCATTGTGCGTCGGAAAGGTGTGAGGACACGGGATAGGTTTGAAAAGGAGCTCTCACAGGCTGCGGTTGAAACCCCTATAACCAGCGCAGATACATACATTTCACGAAGTGCTGGGAAAGCTTCAGCATAATCTCGTCAACATCTGCACCATCTGGGACTTTCTTTTGTAACAATGGTTTTGAAACAGTTAGTTCTGCTGCAAGAGTCACTCGAGATTTGAGCCAGATGCCTGGTTCAGCTCAAGGTCCTCTTTGATCCTCGTGCTCCAAAACAAGCCTAGCTTTCATTTGGCTTCTGCCTGCTGCCCAGGCTGTAATGTCATATGCCAAGTATGAAAGGTAAAGCATTAATCTGTATTGCAAAACAGGAGAGTGAGACACCTATCTATTGACTGAATTGTACAATGTGAAACTACAAAACCTGGGATCAATCCTGGCTTCCATGCTTGACCCAATTGTGTGATCCGAGCCAAATCTTTATTTCCAAGAGCCTCCTTTATTCATCATCACATAAGAGTGCACCTTCAAATACATATGTTCTAGCTGTGCACCATAAAAAACACCTTTTCTGTTTAATTTAGTATACTATAATAATGATTCTTCTGCACTAAGAATCTAAGCCGCAAGTAGGTCACACATAACAGCTGGCCTTTTAGTTCAGATTTGAATAATACAGAAAAGGCACTGGAGGCAAGAATCCTAGTTGATGTGCACCGAGTGAACTGTTTGTGAAGTTTAACATGTGAGTATTTAAAAATTCAAAAACAGTAGGGCAATAATCAGCCTGGGGGCAGTTTTCAAGACGGCAAAGCAGGAGTACTACAAGTCACCATTTAAATGTAATATAAAGGACTTTAGTGATTATTAATGCAAAAATAGCAGGGCTGCAAGTCATGACTAGAATGCATTGTAAGAGCTCAAGAATCCAGAAGTGCAGGAGCTCTATTTTTGGAGTACTTATTTGCCCCAGAGAAGTGTAGTACTCTCTATTCAGAGTAACTATTTGCTCCTGAGAACATGCAGTAATCTCTTTCCGGAGAACCTATTTGCTCCTTAGAAGTGCTGGTACTCTCTATGCAGAGAACCTATTTCCTCCAGAGAAGTGATGTTACCCCTCTGGAAAATCTCTTCAACATTTAAGAAAGGACTTTTCTAATATTGAAGAGATTTCACACACGTTATAGTTAGGAATTACCATTTAAAAAACCTTAGAAATTTACTGAAAAAAATCATAGCTTTCACATATGTTATAGTTAGGAATTAGCATTTAAAAAACCTTGCAAATTTACTGAAAAAAACAGGTTTCACACATATTATAGTTAGCTGGACATTTCACTCATACAAAACCATTGACATTCCCCTGTTGTAGTTAGTTTAGCTAACTATAACTCGCGCGCCCGCAATGCACTGCCAATGACGTCACATATTACATCACTCATGATATGGTCAGTGACATCACTCATGACATCACTGATGACTTCTCAAATGGCATCAGTGATGGCATCACTGATGACATCCTTGTGAAAGAGTGACAGACCTCCTCTCAGCGTAATAGCGTAATATAACCCTTGATACACACATTCAAAAATAGAAACTAAAATTAAAATACCAATTCTAGTTAGAACCACTTATTCAGTAATTCTAAAATCTACAAACACATCTAGTCATTCAATAACAGTTCTATATAGGTACTCATACATATACTCACTCATCATATGTACTTATACACCTATACATCTTATTACACACCGACACTCATCTATAGAGTTACTCACACACAAACTCACACATGCAAATAAACTATCAAACATCCATTTACTTGCAAATACAGCTATACACCCACCACTACACTTACTTCTACAGAATCGTACACATACTTAATCTCTTAAACAATCACTTATAGAAACACATACTTATTTATACATGAACTCTTACAATCTCTCGCTCTCATAGAAACTCAATTATATACATCACTTATATACATCAACATTCACATATACTAGCTTAACACATATATAGTTACTCATACTATTGAAACAGTGATTCACTCACTAACACACCCATACACAAACTCACCCACCCATACAGTCCTGCTCACATGCTGTCTTCAAAACACTTACAAATAGTGAGTCAACTATTCATGCATCTATGCAGTAAGTATTACCCCCCACCGGACCATACCGACACTCATACTGATACTCTAAAAACCAACTAATAACCCATATCAACACTCATGTAGCTAGTCACCAACCCATGTAGCCACTTATACACAAAGTGAGACACTGATACAGATATTTTCATATTTAAACATTACTCGCTAATACAAGTATTCACTAAGATACACTTAATAAGTCAGTTATACAATCATTTGTAAAAAAAAACCTATCCATTTAGACACTTATTTATCCATTTATTCTTCCATCGACCTTTAGATATACATATATAAAAAAATATTTATTTTTCAGAAAGACACACATTCACTGGATGATGTCATCAGTGATGTCAGCTGACCATGTCATGAGTGATGTAATATGTGAAGTCATCAGTAGTGCTGCGGGCGCGCGAGTTATAGTTAGCTGAACTAACTATAACGGGGGAGTTTCAATGGTTTTGTATGAGTGAAATGTCCAGCTAACTATAACATGTGTGAAACCTCTGTTTTTTTAAGTAAATTTGCAAGGTTTTTTAAATGCTTATTCCTAACTGTAACATTTGTGAAACCTATGTTTTTTTCAGTGAATATATGTATATATATATATATGAAGAAACACTCCTGTTCCGTCAGTGATCGGCGGAACCAAACAGGTATGGACCTCCAGCTCTCCTCTTCAAATGTAGCGAGCAGTAATTACAAACAAAAGAATAACTCCTCAAGTGAGTTGCAGGATGATGTGTGTATTCAATGAAAAGACGACGCATTTCACTCCACTAGGGAGCTTGCTCACATACGGCGCTCAAAAACACAAGGACAATTTATAGTGAAAATAAAAGTGGGACAAAACTTTCTATTTTCTGGCACTATGTCGTTATTCTCTGAAAGTTTCTGTTTTTTGCATTTTTAGGCTTATATTCAGTGGCCTTCCTTATTTACATCTTTCTAATTTGTCAACAAGTACAAATGTATGTTGCTCATTTTGCATGTATTTGATTAGTTATGCTTTAATTTGATTGTCAAATTTGTTGATCAATTGCAAGCCTGTTTAGAAAATACCATTTTGTTTGCGTTTCTGTGCATTTTAAAAAAAGAGTAAGTCTGTCTATTATGTTTATCAGTAACGCAGGGAGGGCGTGCACTTTTTTGAATTGTCGGCAAGGCACAGCCCGCAACCCGCATCCCGACATCCTCCTAATCTTCGCGGATCAGTCACTGAACCGACCGCGATCCAACGACGGCATCTCCGCCCACGTTGCCCTCCTTCATTCTTCGAAACTCCGCTATCTTAGACGGATCAAACAGCGGTTGTAACTTAACAACCTAACGTGCCGCATAATCTGCACGCCAATACTTGCTAAGGGACGCTCGTACGGAGCTAGAACACTTGCCCTTCATCCGACCAACGCTGTGCCAGACGGAATTGAACGGTGGATGGAACCTAAATATTTCCACGCGCCCGATCCCCTGGACTTCAAGACACGGCAATGGAAGCTTCAACAAAGCTTTAATTCTTTCCTGCCCGGTCACGCCAGCTGGAAGCTCATCGCAAGGCTCCCACCTGCCTAAACCTTCGGTTCTGCGCTACTCAGCCAACACGGACACCATCCTCCCCTTCCGCCACCTTATTACCCCCATTGGAGGCGTTTAATTTTCAATCAGGCAAAAATAACTCTTTAAGTCCTGAAGATGATCCCTATATAACCTGAGCACGGGATCGAAACGTCGACTCCTTTGAGTAGACATACGTTTTACCTTTTTATATCACTGTATGTATGTGTTACTCCAGGACACACTGATAATTTTGACTCAAAACAGTGCCCTGATAGCTCACCCTGTTTGCCTGAAATTCTTTCACTTTATTACTTTCTCACTTTCTCCTCCCTTGTACGGTACAGGACTGTGCCCTACTGTATTATAATGCTTTGTTGCTACAATGTACCTTTACCCTTAACGATTTACTTGATTATTAAATTCCCTGTCCGGCTGGACAAGGGACAGATATATATAGTAGCTTATTGTGGTCTATATAATATTTTTGCATGAATTCCTTAATGCTGAGGACCTTTTGTCATGACAGGAAGTGACCATAAAAAAAGTGCAGTGATAAATCATATAAAAAGAAGGCCAGAGTAGTTCAGGCTGTGACCCACAAAAGAAATTAAAATTAAAAAAAGTGTACAGCAACTTGATGGCACGCTGGTGACAGCCTTACTAAAGATATCCAAATAAAATGTAGAAATGGCAAAACAAATAGGTGCATTATAATAATCTTTCTACATTAATCAAAAAAATACAATAGTCACCAGCCGGCGACTAAGTGTAAATGATTGTACCTCAGCAGCAAACTAAGAATTGAAAACAAAGAGTATATCAGCAAACCAAGTACCCTAAGGATAATTAAGGACTAAATGGGATGTTAAAAGAGGTTTATAGAAAATTACTTAAATCTTCCGTCAAATTAAGGCCATTGGGAGCCTTAGTATCTAGAGACAGTATGAAATGTGATTCTTTCTGCCTGAGTAGCTTCATACGGTCCCCACCCCGGCCGGGCTGAGGTACCGAGCACAAAACAGTGTACTCAAAATCTTTTAGTTTTTTATCATGCACCGCCCGAAAATGCCTCGCTACAGGATAGTTGTTATCACTGTTAATGATTGCGCGAATATGCTGGAGAATACGCTGGTGTACCGGAAGCTTGGTTCTCCCAATATATTCGAGATTGCAGGTGCATCTCAGTTAATATACAACGAATTCAGACCTGCAGGTTAAATGTTCACGAATAGGCACCGGCACCTCACTAAATGCTGTAACATAGTGGGTGCTGTTTGGCGAAGGTACAAGCGCTGCAGGAGGTGCATTTAAAGAACCCTGTTTTGTTGACCAAGATTTTATAGGTGGATTTTCAGGCGCTGGCCTATCCAATGCATCACGCATGGAAGGCGCTCTTCTAAATGTTATAGTTGGTGTGCTTGACAGCATTGGTCCAAGGGTAACATCCGTTAGTATTATCGGCCATTCTGTACATATAATACGTCTGATCTTACGCTCCTGTGCACTGAAGGTAGATATAAGTCTCACAGTGCATTCAGAGATTGGCATGTTAGACAACTTGGGCGCAAGGAGTGTTTTACGATCTATTGAGCTTGCTTTCTGAAGAGCCTGTTCCAGAGTGTAATTGGAATAGCCCCTATTCAGGAAGCGCTGTTTGGACTCTTTGAGACAAAGATCTAATGAGTCTTTGTCACTGCAAATTCTGCAGATGCGTACAAACTCCCCATAGGGGATGCTGCTGATGGTATGAACTGGGTGAGCACTCCGAGCATGCAAAATTGCATTGCCCGCTGTAGATTTGCGGTGGAGACGGGTTTCAAGTTTGTTGTTCTTTATAAAGATTTGAACATCAAGAAATTCTGCTACATCAGTTGTTACAGTAGATGTGAAATAAAGATTTAGTGTGTTAACATTCAGATCAATCACAAATGCATTAGCCTCCTCACCTGTCCCCCTTCAATTTATACAGACGTCGACAATGAAACGCCAATAATTGACAATGTTAGGTAGCCAACTGTAAAGAAGTTCAAATGTGGATTATAAGTGAAATAAGTATTTATTGTAGAATAGGATCCCATCCACAGGAGAAACAGTCACCAGTAGCAAGGTCCAAGCTCAACTGCCTGGATACTGTAAACATCACAACCACAGAATCTGTACAGAGCATTTCAATGCATGTGGCAACCTGGCAACAGGCTGCATAACCAGGATGCCACACATCTCCCTCCTTATAACAAATAACAATAAACAGAAAACATTATTTTACAAAGTCATTAAAACGAGTAGGTATACCTGTAATCCTTGAAGATTTCCTCGCGATGACAGGACCAACCACAGCCCGATGAGATGAGGTAGCTGTTGAAGGTTTCTTTGAGATGAAAGAACCAATCATGGGGCGATGAGATGAGGTACCTGTAGGTGAAGAACTTGACACAGGAGATTTGGAATTGTCAACAAAGTCTTTCTTGATCACCACAACCCTGTTTAAGTTCCAAATGCGATGATCAGTTGTTTTGATAGCATTACCTAAAACATTGATGACCTGAATAGGCTTCAAAAATGAAGCAGATAACATCTTGTTCTTCTTACATGGATTTCTTATGAGAACCCAATCACCCACATGCACCACCGTGTGTTTTACAGAATTTCTCAAATCATGAATCCTTTTCCTAGCTTGTAACTTTTTCTCCTGACCTACCTTCCACTCCTCATTTCCAGTTGAAACTTTCAGATGTAAATCATTAACCCAAGGCGGGGTAACCAAAGTGTTGGGACACCTACATCTGAAGAGCTCAAAGGGTGTTTTGCCCATAGTGGCATGTGGTGATAACCTGTAAAGCTTAACCTTTTCAAAAACATCTGATCTCCAATCTGAACCTGCAGATTTAGACATTCTAATTGTCTCCTTGAGCACATGGTTAAATCTCTCCACGGTGCCATTCGTCCATGGGTGGTACAGAGAAGATTTTTTATGTTTTACACCATGTTTAGACAAGAATAATTCCATCTCCCTAGAGACAAGTTGACTTCCATTGTCCGTCAAAATGATGCTGGGAATACCCTCCCTAGCAAAAAGTTTCTCCAAAAAGAGTATTACATGCTTGGATTCTATGCCACGAGTGATGGCAATCTCTGGCCATCTAGAAAAAAAATATATTAAAACTAGGACATACCATTCAGACCCCGCTGAGTATATAGGCCCAAGGATATCCAGGCCAACTTCTTCACAAGGGCTATTTGGAAGTGTTCTGATAATCATGGGCTGAATTTTGGGTTTCGCTACCTTCTCACTCAAAGCACACTCCATGCAGTCCCTAACTTTCCTCTCGATTTCCAAATCCATGCTGGGCCACCAGTACAACATCCTCAAATTCTCATTTGTCTTTGAAATGCCCATATGCCCACTATGAGCCAGTGAAATGAGTTCACTCCTAATAGATATCAGAGGAACCAACCTAGTACCTCTGACAAGTAAACCGTCATGTTCAGATAATTGGTCTTTAACATGCCAAAATTTCTCCAATATGTCACCATCTTTTGGCTTGACCTTCCATCCAACCTTGATCAATTTCAAAATTTCCATAAGAGCCAAATCTTCCTGTGAAGCCTCCAACCATTTACACTTATCAATGACACTCTCACCAACTGAACAAACCTCACCTTCCGAATCATCCTCCATATCTAAATCTTCCTGTGAGACAAGACGAGATAAGGCATCAGCTACCTTATTTTCAACACCTGGTAGATACTTAACCTCAAAGTTATAATCCTGTAATCCTACAACCCATCTTGTAATTCTACTGGAAACAGCATCAATCCCTTTGGTTTTGAAGATCTCACATAACGGTTTGTGATCAGTTCTCACTTCAAAAGTACTTCCCCACAAGAAGTTTTTCAATTTTTTTACGGCCCAATAGACCGCTAGCGCTTCACGTTCTACCACAGAATATCTTAGCTCTGGACCCCTCAAACTTCTTGACAAAAACAAAATGACTACCTCGCTCCCTTCAATCTTCTGTGTTAAAACTGCCCCTAACACGTTTAAGCTTGCATCTGTTATTAGAATAGATTTCTTCTCAGGGTCAAAACTATTCAATTTGGGGGCATTGTTCAATTTTCCCTTCAGGACAATGAATTCTTTTTCACATTCATCACTCCATACAAACTCGGATCCTTTTTTCAACAACAATCTCATGCTAACACACAAAGAAGCAAAACCACATATAAACTTGTTATAGTACTCCGCCATACCTAGAAAGCTAATCAATTCCTCCTTGTTCTTAGGAGAAGACATCTTCATCATGGTGTTAATCAGACCAGCTTTCGGTGAAATACCATCTTCCGAGATTGTGTGGCCAAGATAATCTATGGAGTTTTTCTTAAATTTGCATTTTTCCAATTTTACTGTTAGGCCAGATTCACACAAACTTTGCAAAACACCAACCAGTCTTAGATCATGCTCCTCATCACAACTTCCAATAATCAGGATATCATCCTGATACACTCTCACACCTTCCAAACCCTTTAAGACACCTTCCAAGGCTCTTTGAAAAACTGAGGCAGCTGACACCAGCCCAAATGGAAGTCTAACAAAGCAAAAAGTGCCAAGGGTTGTCCCTTTTCGGTATGTAATGCTTGGTTTCACATTCAAAAAGCGAGCTATATCTACATCCCTCCTCAGTAAATGCCAGTATTTATTAAGCACCCCAAATAGTCTATGACTGCCTTCACCATAGTTGGTTATCAGTCTTATAATCTCAAGCACAATTCAGAGGGCCTCACTTAATCAAAGGGCGAAGCAGCAGAAGAGCAGATCGCGCTTAAAACAAAAGGTTCCCAGTAGCCCCTCACAAATAGATGTGGCAAAAAAACTGGACTGGGACTACTCCGCCACATCTCACCTCTCGCTATTGAGCTGTGGCGAACTCAGCGGCGAGCAGTTTGAGCAGTTTGAGCTTGAGCAAAGTGGAGCAAGGAGCACGGTTGAGGCGAGGCTCCGAAGGAAGGAAGGAAGGTCGTGAGGAGCTGGGATGAATCAAGGAAGCCTCCGTCCCGATCCTGAGCCTAAGCCGAGCCGAGCTCCGACCCGAGTGAAACCCAGCGACTGGTTTCGAGGGTTCAACATAGCGGGAGCATTAAGAGAAGAGGCGGGTGGTGAACGACGAGCGGTGAGCACGTGCAGGTGAGTTTGTTGGTGGTTCCCTGCCCGCGGCCCTGACCCCCGCACTCCCCGCGTTGTCAGATTTCACGGCGCCCGGCACGGCACCGGCACGGCACCGGTTACTATGCTAAACACCTGTGGAGCATGGGGGGGGGCCTGGAGAGAGTGGGAGGAGAGCAGTGGACCGGAGGGAGGCGAGCCTGGGCGGTGAAACTGCTCCTGGTCTCCTATCCCACCCGCACCCTCTGACCTCCATCCTTCTCTTCGCCTCTTCGCCTCTACGTCCACTTCTACTTCCTTGGATCGGACTTCTTTGGATCGGACTGATCAGCTGAAGAAAAGGCGGTTAAGCAGGAGGGAGTTTGTTTGTTCTTGCTCGTTCACTCCTTTTCTTTCCGTGCCTGTCCCTCCCTGCTACTTGCCTGATACGGTCTGCTACTAGCCTGCCACCCAGAAGACATCACCTCCAAGGATAATTAAAGGACAGCATTATTGTAGTACCAAACAACTACTACTAAAGGCGCACTTGAAAAAATAATAAAAGCGGCCGAACAACTTATCAGCAGCAAACCAAACGACCCGGCTAAAAATTCTGTAATTAGATAGGATTAAAGTGTAACGGTAAACAGCCATTAATCGAAATATTTTATCATTCAGCATAATCAGGAAAACAGGAAAAATCATAATTTAAACTAAACAAATAATCAAATTAAGCAAATAAAACAAAACAAGCTGAGGCAAACTGAGGCATAACCAAGGAAATTCACAACGAAACACACTTGATAAAAAAAACGAAAGCATCTTACGGCAACTCAACGCAATTTGCCATTCAAGAGGAGCGCTTTGGAATCAATGACAATACAAGAGTTCAAGGTAGACAAAGGTTCTGCGATATGGCATAGCAAAATCATAAACGCAACCAACAACTGTTAAGCAATTACAATTCCGCCAGTTGCAATTCACGACACCCAATACACAAAGACCCACAACAAAAGAGCCAAGCACGTCATGAGGTCAGGGAGTATCAGGAAAGCAACAGACAGAGTTCCAGCCAAACGGCGCAAGGCCAATAAACGCAAACTCACCACCGATACCACCGATACAGGCGCCATGATGATAGAACAAGAAGAGCCCCTATTACTAATTCCGACGCCCAACACTACTGAAAGAAATGGCTTAAACACCAGCAAAACAGAAAGAAAGTGTTCTCAACCAAAAATGTATTCTGTTTTTTCATTTCTGAAAGAACCAGGCTCTTATCTAAGCACCACTAATAGCAAACTCAAGGGATTGCCCTCGCCAATGGCACCGGAAGGGCGCTTGCAAAGTAATCACATTGAAGGCACGGAAGACAAGAAAGGTGATAAAATGTGGAATTTCGACACACCAAACGAATGCAGCGCACAAAAAAGCGCAACTAATTGCGTCAGCAGGGTGGACAAAGACACTATTACAGATAGTAGTAACAAAAGGGGTTTCTTCTAGAGCCAAATATTGTAATACAGACAATCTCACAGCCTCAAACCAAATCAACAGTGGCCGAGAACAGTAGCGATGAGTTCAACATCGACAGTAAAATAGACCCACCAGGAACCAGTGAGCCAAAAACTCCAATGCAGGCAGATTTGGTCCCCCCAAATGTGCTGGAACAAACAAACAAAATAATACTCAGCTTAGAAGGTAACACTAGCACGAGGTTGGCTCAGGCCACAGATCGGGATATCAATCTGGGGATCCAGGCAGGCCAAGAACATGCCCACATGGGGTGGGAGAGAAAATTAGAAACCACGCCAGAAAAAGAACTAAGCCAAGCAATCAAACTCACAGAAAAAATCGGATTACCTGACCCATTCCACACGGTGTGGGGCAGAGAGTCTGAAAAAACACAGGAAAGGGAGTCAATAGAAGTAACTGAACTCACAGAAAAAAACAGAACAACCGACGCAAGCCAGGCACGTATCCAACCAGCACTCTTGAATACTGAAGATAACTCCCAGTTAACAACAGAAGAGTGGGAGAGGCTGGTAGCATCATGCTCACCAGCTATCATACAGCCCGACGGCCTCACATCAGAAAGTAAACAAGACTTCGAGAAGACTCTACCGACTGAAGATCACCCAAAAAGCACTGAAGTTCTATGGTCATCGTTGCTAAGCACGCTTCAATTATCAATGAAGGCCATGCAGTATCATTCCGACAAAATGGACATTCAACTATCCCTCTTACACTTCTTGGCCATACATGTAGCCAAAATTGACAATAAGTTGGCTGACATGAACTGTATGATAAAGAGGGTGCAAGCTGAAACAAAAATAGAGCAGCTGAGTTGTGCATGTTATTCAATAGTGGATAAACTTACCACAATCCCTCAACTCCTGGGAGGCATCTTGACGGATCTAAAACAGGCAACGGAAAACACAATCATAAGTAACAGAGCTGTTGGGAAAGAGGGCCTAAAATCTGACATCATACTTCCTAGAGAACATTTACTGATTGCAAATTCACAGACCCCATTAATTGTGCCGAATAGACAAAGAGGAGAATCAGAGTCAACCAGCTCAATTGGGCCAGAAGCCAACAAACCGGTTTATGCCACCTACGCGGAGGCCACAGGGAAATCCTTAAGGCAGCTTCCTGCTAATCAAAGGAGCGAAGCCCAGGCGCAAACAAACATACAACCAGGACACACGCAAGGGCTAGAACCAGTCACCGCAATAAGTCACCACAATGAAATCATCGGGAATGCGAGCAAGGAAGAATGCAGGGCAGAAAACAAAAGACCTCAAAAACAAAAAAGGAAAGGAAGAAAAAAGACGGCCAACATAAAAACATTCTTCAAAAGGTTAACTTTGGCCCCAGAAGAAGAAGCAGTAGAAGCCCCAGAAGAAAAAGCAATAGAAGAGATAGAAAGCCCGTTTACGACCCAAAAAAAATCTCCGCCCAGGAAGTTGGAAAAGTCGTCACAAAGGGAGATCCCCACCCATTCAATATCAAGGGGGCGTCTATCGGCAGATGAAAGCAAGGACTCCCTCTCGAAACAAGATTCCAGAGCAATGCTCAACATGAAAAACCATGTAGGGCAGGGGGAGGTCCCAAAACCTGACAAGAGACACGATAGCCCACAGTCTCAAACAGGCACAGAAGACCGCAAAAATTGGGTGATCGGTCAGGCAGAAACCAACAGTGGAATTATTCTGTTCATTCCTGAATATAAGTCAAGAGGCAGAGGGGATACCCTCAATCGAGGTAATATCTTACACCTACTTTCAACCTTCAGCAGTCTGACTGATATCAGCACTAACGACCTAGCGGCAGTGGAATTTATCCACAGTAAACATCTGTCAGATCTGGAGGTCACAAAAACAGCATGGGCAAGGAATGAAACAGCAACGAGAATAATGGAATTCGAACCACACTTTCTATACTGGGGGTTACGCTTAAAAAGAATGGAAAAAACTGGGTACCCAGAACCACTATGCCAGGTATATAATGAGAGACAAGCCCAAAATTTAATATACAAACAATTGCCAGAAAAAACTGAAAGCGTTCTGAAGGGGGCCAGAAGCCTTTCAGTGTCCTGGATGACCTCTCAGACCAATTGGCAAGGGCAAGGGCTAGCTGGACATGACGATTGGAACTGGATAGCGAGGACAATCAATACAAGGGCCCCAAAGCTCTGACAAAATACCCACCAAAATACGGCAACACAGCATCAACTAAGAATATGTTCCTGGAACATAAATGGCCTTGGAAACAAAATAGATGATACTCAGCTATTTTCCTACCTCCAGAAATTCGACATAATAGCTCTTCAGGAGACTTGGCTAGAACAACCACATCAAATCCAGGGCTTCAATTCATACCATCTCCCAGCGTTAAGAAATGCCAAATATGGCCATCTAAAAGGCGGCCTAACAATATATACTGCCATAAAGAGTTTCAACGAATCCAAGCACACAAATATTAAACAGATAGGCAACAATTGCACTCTCACAATAGAACTGGAAGTGAGGGGAAAAGTCCTAAAGCATAGATTAAGTCTGATGAATGTATACCTACATCCCAGGGAAAAAAAAAACAGGAATGAACCTCTTGATGGAAGAAATTTCAAAAAAATTGGCAGAAACAGCAACTCCCAACCTTATGGTAACAGGGGATTTTAATATGTTCCTCGGAGGGCCGCAAACAAGGGACACATCGCTGGAAGAGCAGTTCCTGGCTTGGGACATTCCACAACAAGCAACAAGCAAATGGGGCAAACAAAATCAGCTGACAAGGACAAGCCTAAAGGATCTAGAACACCTCAATTTGGTAGCCTTGAACGGCCGCTTTACAAATGACAGCCCCCGGCAGCGACTTTTCACAATTCAACCGCTAGCTCTACCTTAGACTTTACATTCGTATCTCTCCAACTATTTGGGAAAATTACGGACTTCCGAATAGGCACAATGTCAGTCAGCGACCACCAGCCGCAAGAATTTGGCCTCAACTTCCAGGGGACCATGCTATTTAGGCCGGCGACAAACGTGGGATGGCCACTGTCGGTGGTACAGAAAAGAATTAAATGCAACACGTCAAATTTAGAAGGCTTTACAATTGACGCAAAACATCGGTGGGAAACGAGTCTCACAAACCAGCCTGATCATCTAAATGCCTGGGAGCAATTCACGAGCAGCCTGGGACAGGCACACACTAGGAAAGCTAAGACCCACTCAAAGCTGGATCACCAAAGCTCTAAAAACCAAAAAAAGAGACCTGACTCAGCTGGCATTTGTGACAAGGCCTTAAACCAAAACATCAAGATCAAGCTCCTCAAAAGAAATATTAACAAACTATTGCGGAAATTACACCGTGACGGACCCGACATTGTGACTCAAACGGAACTACAGAACTTAAAACAGTGCAAAAAGAAAATAATCTGGAATGAAAAAAGGGAAGCAGAGGATGAGGTATGGGCAAGACTTCTCCATGACGCTAAAGGAACCAACACAAGCAGAAGATTCTGGAAGACAGTCAATACACTCCAGAGTTCTAGAAGTCCCACCATTGATTCTTACGTGACTAAGGAAACTTGGACCAACTGTCTTCAGGAACAGTTCAACACAGTGCAACAGTTTGGAACATCTAGCCGACTGGATAAGGCTAAAAAAAGTCCAGCTCGAACTCCGCAATTGGTCAGTACTGCATTCAACCCAACCGAAAAACAAATTATGAGTAAGATCGCGGAGGGGAAGGCGGAGGGGGCGCCAGGCCCCAACGGGATCCCTACAATACTGTACAAACAAAACCCGGAATACTGGGCAGCGGCCTTAGTGCCACTTTTCAAATGGATAATAGACACTGTAACAATCCCAGCTTCATGGAAAGGCTCTATAATAGCGCCAATACACAAGAAGGGCAACATAAAGGATACAAAAAATTACAGATTAGTAGCCTTAATCGATATCGAAGCCAAATACTACGCTGGTCTGCTTTTGGAGGAGCTCTTGGAATGGTCAGAAGAAAATGCAGTGATCCCCATAACCCAGACAGGTTTCCGTAAACAAATGGGTACAACGTCAAACACTCCTCATTGATGCCACAAAGACAGCCAATCTACCCCTGTATGTATGCTTTATCGATTTTACTTCAGCTTTTGACACCATCAACAGAAACTTACTATGGTCGAAGCTGGAAGAAAGGAACATTCCTCCAGGGCTACTCACAAAGCTGATCCTATTACACACGGACACATGGGTCCAAGTCAAGCTAGGGCCTGGAGACCTCCTGTCAAGAAAAATAATGACCAAAAAAGGCCTAAAACAAGGTTGTGTGCTAGCGCCAACATTATTCAACATCTTTTTGTCCGACCTTGCACAGCAGCTGGATGAAACCAACTCTCACGCTCCAAGCTTAGGTGGTCTTACTCTCTCTAACCTAA
Source organism: Lissotriton vulgaris (assembly GCF_964263255.1). NCBI lineage: Eukaryota > Metazoa > Chordata > Amphibia > Caudata > Salamandridae > Lissotriton > Lissotriton vulgaris. The sequence goes on from NC_141696.1 coordinate 307,334,022, forward strand.
TCTATGCTGACGATATTGTGCTAATTAGCAGAACACCAATAGGATTACAACATCTGATCAGCACAACGCTCAAGTACTCAACTGAGAACGGCTTATGCATTAAGGGCTCATTCCAACAGCAAAAGGAAGCAATAAAACGGAGGGGCATCAGCATAGCGATTGCACTAAGGAGCCTCAAAACGAAAGCAGTAGGAGGAAGCTTCACCCCCCTGCTTCAAGTACTTCAGGCAAAACTAACATCAGCAGTAACTTACAGAACGAATGCCTCCGAGGGAGGGACGCTCAGCTATTGAACAGTACAATAGCGAAGGCGATGCGAATGATTTTCAGCCTGCCCAACTACACCTCTCAGGCTCAAATAAGGCTGGAATTCGGCCTGAGAAACCAATCGACGGAGCGAATGGGTGCCTACGTCAAAAGATGGCATAAGATCCAGAGAGGTGAAGCCGTAAGCCTAAATCACTATCTATGGAATGAGATAGAAAGTAAGAGCAATAGTGCGGCCGCAAAATATCTTAAGCACTCAATAAACTCCTTGGGTGTACAAGAAGCCTGGAAGCTCAGTGGGTCTCACAACACCTTTAAACAGCTAGTCAACAAATCAGTAAGATCTATCTCGCAAATTGAGGATAAAGCAAGCCTAGCTAACCGGGCCCATGGCTGGTTAGTCATCCAAAGCTACACAAGCAGTCTCTGCCAAAGCTATTTAGGAGTCGGGTTCACCAGGCGCACAAAGGAGAAGTTCTTAGGCTTACGGCTGGGCCAACTTCCAGCACAAAACCATCTTCCCCCTTGGAAAAGGCCCCAAGTAACAACCAATTGCCGAATATGTGGGACCGCAAAAGAAGATATCCAGCACCTAATATGCATCTGTAAAGGCCTGGACAAAGAGCGCAGATCTCTCCTAAAATTGCCTTTCAACCGGCTGGGCATAAGAACCTGTCGACAGGCGGTTAAGGCTTTCTTTGATGGAAAAGATATACAACTAGCTTGCCATGTTGTCTAATTCCTAGAGGAAGCAGAAAAGAAACAAGAATGACAGAGGGCAGATACTGGATGTTCCTAACCCAAGAGGCAAAACTGAAAGGGACTACGACCAGGAATCAACCATTAAACACGGGCAATGAACAGTCTCCAGAACGCGAATCATCACATAATAAAACATTAGGGGATCGCTTCGGACTAATAAGACTCTGGTGAAAACACGTTCTTTTTTTTTTTCATGTTCGAATTATATATTACAGTTTAGTCTAATCCCAGACACAAGCTGTCTTGACATAGCCAGTACCTGCAAAACAAGTGACTTACTCTATTTTTATGCTATGCTCAGCCTGAAAGAAGCATATATTTTTATATTAACTAACATATCTGTTTAATACAATGTCATTCTCATTTTATGTATATATATCTTTTTTAACAGTATTTAACTAATGTATTATATGTCAAAATTTGCAATGGTTTTAATTAACTGAGCAATAAAGATTACTTACTTACTTACTTACCTCTCATTTATATCTTGAGGATGGAGGAATGAGTAGCCAACATCATCAGCATCCACCACTTCTCAGGATCAGTCTCCTACTATGGACTTGCTCTATGCCATGCTTAAGCAGATGCAGGGGGAGGCTAGAACCAAAAGCAGAAGAGCCAAGCAGGCAAACAAAAAAATTCAAGGCTCCTTAAGCAAAATGAACAAACTATATGCGGAGATGGCTGGGAGAGTCACGGAGGTGGAAGAGAGGACATGGAAATTGGAGGACGAAGTGACAAGATGGCAGGAGTTTAAAGAGGCCCGGGTAAAAGCCGTGGAGGACATGCAGTGGAAGCTGGAAGACTTTGAAAACAGGCAGAGACGCAATAACATCAGGCTCCTGGGTATTCCGGAGGGAGCAGAGGGACAGGATGCATGTGCCTTTGTCATCTCACTGTTAAAGGGGGCTTTCCCTGAACTCTCAGCTTGGAATTGGGAGACTGAAGTCCAACGCGCACATAGGTTCCCTCTAACGCGGAAGAAGGGTCAAGGTACATCCCAGCCAGACAGGCCCAGGGCAATGCTGGTTTTCGTGGGGAACTTTCTAATAAGGCAGGAGATCATGGATAAGGCTAAACCCCAGTCCCTGCGCACCTTTAATGAAATATCCTTCTTTGCATGTCCAGACTTTTGCACATCACAGTAGAAAGGAGGTGGCGACTAAGACAATTGATTTCCCCTTTTCAGAAGACTGGATGCGAAGCTTACCTGCTATTCCCAGCACAATTTAAAGTTTTAATAGATGGGCAAACTAGGATGTTTTTCTCAGAGGTTAAAGCCCAGGCATTCTTATTGGAGTTAAAGGAAAGAAGGGATCAGAGGAGTACTAATCTAGCAGTGAGGTAGCCAAGATAAAGGTTATATGGGTGAATCTTCAGGGTATCCAATAGAGTATCTCACTAGCACCATGAGTTGTATAGCATCAGAAGTACTTTGATGGTATAGCCACAGTTGGGTTGGGGTTTTTGTTAGGAGGGTGGAGGGGGGGACAGCGACGATCCACGGTACAAGAAGCTGTCACACATAGGTCAGGATTCACCTTTTTGCCTGCAATGGGGTTAAGGGGGGCTGGAGTGTGGGGGGGACATGGGCACAGGGCACTTTTGCAACTTTTCATGAATAAAGTTTACGGAGAGGGGACAATGCAACTAAAGGTAGCAATCAGGCCAATCAAGGTTTTTGTAAGAGGCATAAAAGAGATTCTGATAGGTTGGGAGCAGATTTTCTGGGTAGGACAGCCAAAGGATGTGAATAAATGAATATGAATATAAAAATAATAACGCTCAAAGTGTGCGGTCTAAATGATAGGTTGAAAAGGCAACGTGTAGCGCTTCTGCTCAAAAAATCACGCACAGACTTTGTGTGTCTCCAGGAGACCCATATTAAGGGTACCAAGGCTTTCTTACTGGAACAATTGGGATTCCATCTGCTAGCTCATTCAAGACAAGGGGCAAAATCTAGAGAAGTGGCTATTCCATCAAGGCTCAGTAATGTGACGGTAAGGAAGAAACTAGAAGATCAGTGGGGCAGGTGGGTCTTGATAGAGTGTTTGATTGGTGGGGACTGTGTTATGCTGGGATCAATTTATGGATCTACTGAAGATGACCCGGAATTGTTTGAGTTCTAAGATCTAGAACTGGCTACATGGGTCCCACGGTTTATATTAGCAGGAGATTTTAACATCAATGGTGCAGCGGGGCTAGGCCTGGACTCTAGAGGGAAATATCAGGGCCGCAAGAAGAGAGTTTGTCGGGCAATTTTAAGTCTTGCTAAGAACAACGCGTTGGTTGATGTATGGGGCAAGCTAAAATAAAAGGATCCAGGGTTTACATATTACTCTGCCCTTCATAAACGTTGTGTTAGGCTAGACTATTTTTTGGTATCTTGCTCCTTATTATCCAAAATACAGGTAGAAAGACTTCCGCAGATTGTATCTGACTAAAACCCATTATTATTATCAATAGAGGCTGGGGCAATGCGAAGGAAGGAGCTGAGTGGACCTTTGAGAGGGGTTTATTGATTGATGCTGATTATGTTAATCATATGAATTCAAGGATAAAGGAATTCTGGGAGATTAATAGAGGGAGTACTGCATCAGGGAATGCTTGGGACGCTTTCAAGGAGGGGGTTCATGGAAAGACACTAAGTTTTAGCCTTTCTAAGCAAATAAAAGAGCAGTTGAGGTCAGAACAACTTAACGCAGCCCTACTAGATGGCGAACAGAATCTGGCACAATGCACGAAAACTGGGGAATTATTCGAGCAGGGGCTTCTGGTGGTTGCCAAGGTGAAAGTAGCGGCAGAGGAAAGAATAGCGACCAGAGCTGCCAATATTTTTTCAACTCAAAGGGAAAAATGTCATGAATGTAGTGAAAGGGTGGGCCATACATTAGTGATACGGGCTAGACAGAAGGTAGCCTTTGGGGAAATTAAAGAAATAATGGACTCCAGCGGGAATCTCGTTTCTGATATGGAGGAAATTCGGGAAATCTTTCGACAGTTTTATTGTAGATTGTATAAGGAGGAGCTAGTTAAAGAACCTAGAGAAATCCGTAGATACCTGTAGGATCCCCCCAGTCATATACTATCTGAGGAGGATAGGGAAATATTGGATGCTCCTCTGGGGGAAGAAGAGATTACTGCTACCATGTTAGGCCTGCCCTCGGGCAAGGCCGCAGGCCCGGATCAGATCCCGGGCGAATTTTATAAGGATTTCTTCGAGACACTCAAACTTGACCTAGCTAGGACAATACAGGAGGCGCAGATAGACTTGTCTATACCGGGTAGCTGGGCAGGCGCAGACATAGTAATTATTTTAAAAAAAGGGAAACCATCTACTGAGCCAGGCTCCTACCGGCCAATAACTCTGATAAACTCAGACGTACAAATCTTTTCAAAGGCACTGGCAGTAAGATTTTCAAGAGTTATAGGCACACTGGTCAGTACAAACCAACATGGCTACATACCAGGAAGAGGTTCTACTCAGCACATCCAAAAGGTTATCACATTGTTTGACGACACGGAGATCCCCAAGTGACCCGATGGCAGTTATGCTTCTGGATGCCGAATAAGCATTAGATCAGGTCTCTTGGGATTTTCTGTGGGCAGTTCTAAGTAGGGCTGGTTGTGGGGAGGGCTTCATCAAGGCTATACAAACATTATATATTGCACCTACAGCTAGTATTTGGGTGAATGCAGATTGTACCGCTCCTTTTGAAATTACCAGTGGCACACAACAGGGGTGTTCATGCACCCCACTACTGTTTGCTATGTACATTGACCCTCTGATTTGCAAGCTGGAGCAGAACTCCCGGATCCCCCCATTGGAAACTCAAAAGGGTCTATGTAAGGTTTTTGCATACACCGATGATGTGGTGGCTATTAAACCCTTACCCACAAAGGCTATTAGAGCGGTAGAGGAGGAAGCAGAGCGGTTCGGTCGGGTTGCAGGATCCGCCCTAAACAAGTCCAAAACCCAAATTATTAAAAATGATCAGGCAAAGTGCACAGATTCGCGAGTGGTTCATTCTGGAGTTTATTTAAGGGTGAATATTACTACGGATCTGGGCAAACTAGTAGAAATCAATATAGGCCCAGTAGTTAACAAGGCTAAGAAAGATCTGGACAGGTTTCATAATTTACATATGTCAATAGTAGGGCAGGTCAACATTGTAAAAATGACCCTTCTCCCAAAATTTTTATACTTGTTCAGGGAAATCGCGCTTATGTTCGAAGCCAAATGGTTTAACATTTTAGAACAGATGATAAACAGATTTGTCTGGGCGCATGGAAAAACAAGAAGAGCACTGAAATTCATGCCACTACCAAGGGATAGAGATGGGTGGGCTTTGCCTGATCTTAAATTGTTTTACTGGGCAGCAGCTCTTCAGCAAATGACGGGGCTTATAGGGGGCGCGGAGTCTGAATCAGTGGTCCCCTCGGGGTCTGTCTCTATTTATACGCTAGTACTCAGGGATGAAGCAGAGAATGCTTTCCTGAAGTACATTGAACCCAGTTACTTCAAGAGAACTAGATTTAAAACTGTGATTGCAGCACACAAGGTTTGGAAGGTGTTTACGAAAAGATTTGGATTGGGAAGATTTAACGCGTACACTAGGCTATATCAGAACCCTACACTACCACAGGAGATCTTTTCAGATACGGTATTTGCAGAGTGGGGAAGTCGGGGTTGAAAAAAGTGGGGCATGTGATTGGGCACAAAGGAATGCATCAGTTCACTGAAATACAGCCGATATTTGACCTTAATTCAAGGAACTTCTTTAAGTACTTGCAGGTTAGGAGTTTCCTATCTAGTAAAAAAGGTGGATCAATGAGATTCAAGGAAAACATCATTTTGGAGACCATCGAAGGTAGACATGGTTGTACAATCAAAAACCTGTATGCTGACCTCATTGTAAATAGAAAAGATGACCTTGTAAAATTTGAATCTAAATGGGCAAAAAAGCTAGGAATAGATCAGGAGGTATTTCGGAGGTCATTGCAGCTAGGCCAGGAAGTTCTTTGCTCAGCCGCCCTACAAGCGCAACATTATAAGACCATTTATATGCTATATTATACACCAGCAAGAATTGCACAATGGGGAGGGACACAGGGGACTACCTGTCCATGCTGTGATAGTTCAGAAGCAGATATAATACACATCTTCGCCACTTGCCTTCACTTACAGCCTCGAATTAAATCCATTGAATTATTCTTGGAAAGATCGTTGTGAGTAGGGGTTAAGCTTACTTCAGCTAGGATTTTATTGGGGATGGCCGATGATTCCCTTCATTCCCAATACAACTACTTCCTTTTTGTGGCAATGGCAGTGCTCCGAATTTGTATTTCATCGGCTTGGCTTGATCGTCTTCCACCCACTCTGCATCAGTGGGTAGCTAAGCTGCCAAGGGCAAGTTGTAGGTAATCCCAGTTTACCGACCCTTAAATACCGAATCATACCGATTTGGTATTTAAAAACAGGTAAATAGGATGTAGGTAATTTTTCTGTAAAAATTACCGAATTGGTAAGTTTCAGTAATTAAGGATGGGTGGCAGGGTGTCACTTGGACACCCTGTTGCACCCCTCAATTGGGTATGGGTGCACATGTTGCAGACATACATGCCCTAGGGCAGGGGGACTCATAGTACGGCCCGCGGGCCGGTGGTGGCCCGGTAAGCCTTCCCTGGCGGCCCGCAAACCGTCCAAACATCGTATCCGTATTTTTTTTTAATAGTGTCAGCAAACACCCCTGCAGCAGTGCGAGTCAAGAGACTGCTGCTCTGTGGGGGCCGGGCAATTCCGTGGAGCTGCAGGGGCCTACGAGGTGAACAAAGCCTCATTAACATGGGAATGGTCTTTTAAAGACCTGTTAATTTCTCGGGCTCGGCTGTGTGTGTGTGTGTGCCCGGAAGCTGTCTCAGCCCAGGCACACACAGGCAGGATTTGAAGACAAAGGTGTGTATCAATCTGGTAGGCTTTGTGCTTAAACAAGGGGTAATCTAGTTGATATTGATGCTAGCTATACCAACTATAGTTTAGCTTCTGAATCTAAAAACATCTATATTTGGTATTTTTGAGCAAACCGGCACCAGGGGGAGGACGAAAGGCTACCTGGTCTTAAAGAGGTACAATTCATCCCCGTCTGCCAACCTACCAAATGGCGCCATTTGAAAGTCAGGGGAGCTAGGGTAGAACCAGTCACAGGTCAGCCTTGCATCTTTAAGGGAATGAGGGCTTTGGACGAGTGAGACCCTGTAAGGCCGACGGGGCTGGGCCAGCGTCAGCCACACTTGTGCAGCTAAACGATGAAGAAAGACTACTAGGCTGGTCACTGCATTTTAAAAGTGCTGAAAGGCAGATGTATGCAGCAACATTATATCTATCGTCTCACCTTTAACACCTTCTCGGTTCTTACTGATAAATGAGAACTCAGCGGCACTGTTTTTGTTATAGACATGCACAGACTATTTTCTCAGTTTAGGTCCTATCTGGAAATCAAATGAGGCGGGCGGAGTCAGTCACGTCATGATATTAGGTTGGCATAGAAGGGTTTGTCATTCTGTTTGTATCTGGAAGAAAATGGAAAATGAAACACTATTTAAAAAGGGAAAAAGTGTTCCAAGAAATGGCACACGTTTTTAAGGGAAGACAAAAGCAAATATATGTTATATTAAAATGTCTATATATGGAGAGGAATTTGAGTTTGATCCTTAGACTAGATGGGGCTAATGAGTTTTAATTAAGGGTCTCAGTTAAGGTTTGACTGCTTATGCACCAAACAATTGGGCTGGGGCTTAGGACAGATACACATCTCCTTTCCCCTGACATACACTGGGGTGAGTGTTGGGGGGCTTAGGACAGACGCACATCGCCCTCCCTGAGGGAGAGCGAGGGAGAGCAAGACAGAGGGAGAGCGAAAGAGAAGCAGACAGAGGGAGAGCAAGGGAGAGCGAGGGAGGGAGACAGAGGCAGACAGAAGTTAGAGCAAGGGAGAGGGTGACAGAGGGAGAGCGAGGGAGAGTCAGACAGAGGGAGAGCGAGGGAGAGCGGGGGTGAGTGATGGAGAGCGAGGGAGGGAGACAGAGGCAGACAGAGGGAGATCGAGGGAGGGAGACAGAGGGAGAGCCAGACAGAGGAAGAGGGAGGGAGAGTGAGGGAGAAGCAGACAGAGAGAGAGCAAGGAAGCGCGAGGGAGGGAGACAGAGGCCAAGGGAGGGAGACAGAGACAGACAGAGTTAGAGCGAGGGAGAGGCAGACAGAGGGAGAGCGAGGGAGAGTGATGGAGAGTGAGGGAGGGAGACAGAGGCAGTCAGAGGGAGAGCGAGGGAGGGAGACAGAGGGAGAGTGAGGGAGAGCCAGACAGAGGAAGAGCGAAGGAGAGCGAGGGAGAGGCAGACAGAGGGAGAGAGATGGAGGGTGACATAGGCCGAGGGAGGGAGACAGAGGCAGACAGAGGTAGAGCGAGGGAGGGAGACAGTGGGAGAGCGAGGGAGAGCCAGGGAGAGTAAGGGAGGGAGACAGAGGGATAGCAAGGGAGGGAGGAAGAGGCAGACAGAGGGAGAGCAAGGGAGGGAGGCAGAGCGAGGGAGGGAGACCGAGGGAGGGAGACAGAGCGAGGGAGGGAGACAGAGTGAGGGAGGAAGACCTCAGAGGGGGAAGGAGAGAGAGGGAGACAGAGGGAAGGAGGGAGAGGGAAGGAGACAGAGGGAGACAGAGGGAAGGAGGGAGAGGGAAGGAGAGAGAGGGAGAGGGAAATAGAGTGAGGAGACGGAAACAGAGAGGGAGAGGGTAACAGAGAGAGGGAGAGGGTAACAGGGAGAGGGAAACAGAGACGGAGACAGAGAGAGAGTGAGACAGTCAAAGTGAGTGAGACAGAGGGAGTGAGACAGTCAGAGTGAGTGAGACAGAGGAAGAGTGGGAGTGAGAGGGAGTGAGACAGTCAGAGTGAGTGAGACAGATGGAGTCAGAGAGACAGAGGGAGAGAGAGGTAGAGAGAGGGAGGAAGAGGAAAAGAGAGAGAGAGGGAGACAGAGCAAGAGAGAGAGAGACAGAGAGAGAGAGAGAGAGAGAGAGAGACTGAGAAAGAACGAGAGAGAGAGATGTGTGTAAGTCGGGTCTGGTGGCTCAGTGGACAAAGGCGTCCTCCGCAGGGACCAGTGATCAACCTCATGGTACCAGTTTTTGTTGTTGCTCGAGCCCCGCCCCCTCCCCCACTGACCCCGCCTCCACCGGTGCAGCCCTCGGCTACAAACCACACTGTAGATTTGGCCCCCGAGAGAAAGTTTGTGAGTACCCATGCCCTAGGGGCATGTATGTCTGCAACATGGCACTGTTGGAAAAGCAAAAAAAATGCTTTTTCAAAGGTTTTCATTATTTACCACCAACTTCTAGTTGGTGGTAAATAACGAATCCTTAACTGAGGAATGCACTAACTTAAGTGCTATCTACATCCTGGATTCAGTAATTTACCGAATCAGTATGTTAAGAATTCGGTATTTTACCGAATCCTTAAATTGCCGATTCGGTAAAATACCGAATCCCACAAAAAATGCCACCTACATCTGGAAAGCCCAATACCGGTCAGTAACAGCCAAAATTCTGTAATTTCCACCGATACCGACCGGTATTGGGTGACCTACATCTGGGCCCAAGTGTCTATAATTTAGAAAAGGGGATCTACGCAAGAAAGGGTAAGAGGGGAAGAGCACTAGAGCTACAAATATGGGACCCCCTCAATAAGTGGAAGGGAAAGTAACCTCTCTCCACTTAGCGTGTTCAATTTAATTCATTTGTATTTGATTTAACTACTTTATTGACTGCACTAAGCCAGGGTACTAAGAAGTAAGCATGGGCTGAAAATTCGTTCCGCTCACGGAATTTGCAGATTTTCCGCGATTTTGCGATCCGCGAATCTCACGAAATCGCAGTAAAATCAGCAAATCAGCAGTACGAATTTTCAGCCAAGCACTTACAGGGTTACAGCAGCAGGTGCAAAAGTTGAAGCTAATTTTTTGTAACCATTTACAAAAGGGTTACAAAGAAATTAACTTCAACTTGGGCACCTGCTGCTGTAAGCCTGTAAGTGCTTCCTGGCGCCTCGTTGCCTTTTGCCTACTTGCAACTATTCTCTGACCCTGCTCTGACCCTTGAAACAGGGTCAGAGAATAATTACAAGTAGGCAATGAGGCGCCTGTCACGAAAATTAAACCTCAACAGGAAGCACTGACAGATATAAAAACAAGCATTTGCAATGCAATAGGTCTCGCATTAGGAAAATTTGAGCTATTGGTCTTGTAAATGACAATTTTTTTTATTTATGTGTTTGTTTTGAAAATAGCTAAATTAATAGCTTTGCAATGCCAATAGTTATAACTTTTGCAATTGTGACACCTTTCGCATTTGTAATGCAACATGTTGTGTATTTACGTGACTTAGATGTATTGATAATACAAATTACAATGGCTTTTAATTTTTTTAAATAACTAATACTTAAATTAAAAGTGATTTTAATTTATAATGGCAATAGCTTAAACTTTTGTAAATAACTTTTGTGAAGATTATGTTCTGTGTATTTTATTGTGACGAAGATCCAAGAACATTTGTAATAATGAGAGAACATATTTGAACCGGTTGTTGTTGAATGGTTACGCAGAATGATGCTGGGGTGGCGCTGAGTGGTGCTGTGGTGGTGCTGAGTGGTGCTGTGGTGATGCTGAATGGTGCTGTGGTGGTGCTGAGTGATACTGGGATGGTGCTGAGTGATGCTGGGGTGGTGCTGAGTGGGCTGTGGTGGCACTGAGTGGTGCTGTGGTGGTGCTGAGTGGTGCTGTGGTGGTGCTGAGTGGTGCTGTGGTGGTGCTGAGTGATACTGGGATGGTGCTGAGTGATGCTGGGGTGGTGCTGAGCGGTGCTGTGGTGGCATTGAGTGGTGCTGTGGTGGTGCTGAGTGGTGCTGTGGTGGTGCTGAGTGATCCTGTGGTGGTGCTGAGTAGTGCTGTGGTAGTGCTGAGTGATGCTGTGGTGGTGCTGAGTGATGCTGTGGTGGTGCTGAGTGGTGCTGTGGTGGTGCTGAGTGATGCTGTGGTGGTGCTGAGTGATGCTGTGGTGGTGCTGAGTGATAATGTGGTGGTGCTGAGTGATAATGTGGTGGTGTTGAGTGATGCTGGGGTAGCGCTGAGTGATGATGTGGTGATGCAGAGGGCAGAAAGGCAGAAAAAGCAGTCTAACAAAGGGAAGAAGGGCAGAAAAACAATTGAAAAATGAGTCTAACAGAGGGCAGAAGGGCGCAAAAAACCAATCTAACAGAGGACAGAAGGGCAGAAAAACCAGGGAAAAACTAGTCTAACAGGGGGCAGAAAGGCACAAAAACGAGTCTAACAGAGGGCAGAAGGACACAAAAAACGAGTCTAACAGATGGCAGAAGGGCAGAAAAACAAGGGAATAACAGAGGGCAGAAGGGCACAAAAAACGAGTCTAACAGAGGGCAGAAGGGCAGAAAAACAAGGGAAAAATGAGTCTAATGAAGGGCACAAAAAACGAGTCTAACAGGGGACAGAAGGACAGAAAAACAAGGGAAAAGCGAGTTTCACAGAGGGCAGAAGGACAGAAAAACAAGGGAAAAACGAGTCTAACAGAGGGCAGAAGGGCACAAAAAACGAGTCTAACAGGGGACAGAATGAATCCCGCCCTGCGTGTTTGTCCACGAAGATGCCACAGTTTTGCACAATACCTCTACTCAACTGGAGTACTTTCTACTGTCTAATCAGTAAGTGCTCCCTCGTTGGCTAAATGTATAGGGGCAGATTTACAATAACTGGTGCATCCCCAGGGATGCGCCAGTTATTGTGCGCCGCAGCTCCGCCACCCATGGGTGGCGGAGCTGCGGCGCATCATGTGGCAAAAACGACACAGATGTGTCAATCTCTGTGCCGTAAAAGCAGCATTGCTGGAGCTGCGTCACAAGCTGATGCAGCTCCAGCAATGCTCTGGGGGCCCTATCTCCCCAATGCTGCACCAGGTCTTGCGCCTGCTTCAAGCAGGCGCAGGGTTTTGACGCAGCAATGGCCTAAAAGTGACTGGGTGAAATCTTGTAGATTTCACTCAGACACTTTTAGGAGGCGTTTCTGCGCAAGAACGCCATCCCCTGCGCCAGAACGCCTCCTGATGGCGCAGGGCTTTACAACGTGACGCATCTCTCAGATGCGTCATGTTGTTAATACCCAACACCATGGCGCATCTTTTGTGCTGCCGCTGCGTCACAAAAGTGATGCAACTGCGGCGCAAAAGAGGCGCAAGCGGCTTGTAAATCTGCCCCATAGTGCTTTTACTACACTGTAGCTGCGTAAAGGGCCAGTAGATATGTCTCCAGTGACCATGTGTGCCTGTAACACAGGCACAGGCACACATGGTCACTGGAGACACATCTTCTGGCCCTTTACCCAGCTGCAGTGAACTAAAAGCACTATACATTTACCCAATGAGCGAGCACTTACTGGATCAGCCAGTAGAAAGTACTCCAGGGCAAATCGCAAAAAAATCTGCAATTTCGTGGGAAAATTCTTGAATTTGCAGATTTTTTTGGCGATTTCGCAGGGAAATCCGCGAATTCGCGGAACGCAAATTCACAAATGTTGCCCATGCTTACTAAGAAGGTCTCTTGGCTCTACTTGTCCTAATAGGACTAATGAACAATATTTGTTAGGCGGATTTTTATTTGTATGACTCGTGTTTCTTAATTTGATTTAAAAAATGTATAAGAAGACTTATTTAAGATGGGTATGCTTAAACAGTTTAACTTATGTCTATGCTTGCTACTGATATTGGTTTATTGTGATATACATGGATGCTTGTATATATATTTATTTTTTTCTCTCGATTTAAACATGCCCTGTGAGGGGGGGGAATGTTGGAAAATAAAAAATATAAACAAAAAAAAATAGGGTGGGAAGTAATTTAGTTATAATAAATTAATTAGATTTTATTTCTTGTTAGTATTTATTTAATTTCGATTTTATAGTGTCAATTGTGGGAATTAGTATATTATTAATGAATTTTTAATTGGTTGTTAAATGTATTAGTTAATTAATTGATAATTATGTTAATTGTGTTATTTTTTTAGGAGCGGGTTGTGGGTTTAGAGGGGAATAGGGTGGGGAGTAATTTCATGTTAATACATTCTTTAATATTTTGTTTATATTAGTATTTATTTAATTTAGATTTTATAGTATAATTTGTGGGAATTAATCTTTTATTAATTAGTTGTTAATTCTTATCATTATTAATCATTATGTTCATTGTATCATTTTTGTAGGAACCAGTTGTGGGTTTATAGGGGAACAGGGTGTGAAGTAATTTCATTTTAATACATAATTTGAATATATTAATATTAAATTAATGTATAATTATAGTGTTAAGTATGGGAATTAATTTAATAATACCTATTTATCAGTTATTTGTTAATTCATATTAATTAACTAGTAATGAATTATGTTAATTGTGTAAATATTTAAGAATGGGCGGTGGGCTTTATAGGGGAATAGTGTGCAAAGTAATTTATCTAAAATTAATTAATAATTGAGTGGTAAATAATGGTAATTAATTAAAAATTTAAATATGGCAATTGGGCAATTAATTTGAGATATGAGTTGTGGGGTTGTGCGGCTTATAGTGGTAAAGGCCAGGAAGTAAGTTATTATTAATTAATTAATAAGTGGTTGTTAATTGATAATAATTTAATAATGTAGAATTAGTTATGGAAATTTTGTAATGGTTTTTAGATGTGTGTTGTGGTATTTATTGGGGTAGAGGGTCGAAAGTATTTTGGGTTTTATCAATTAATAAATAGCTGCTCATTATTATTCATTCATTCATTGTTAAATATTTATGGCAATTGTTTAATTGTACTTTGTGTGTGGTTTTTAGTTTAGTTTTATAGCGGTAACTTTTGGTGAGAAAATTCATTTTAACTGTTTTAATTTGTTTTTTATTTAATATTCTTTATTTATTGGATAATTAATTATGTTAATTATGGAGGTACACTTTTTTAGAAATTCAGATGTGTGTTGTGAAGTGTGTGGTGTGATAGGGTAGGAAAGAAAACATAGTAATTTCATGTAACAATTAATGTTTTTGATTAAAATATCTTTTCATAAAATATAGTTATTTGTTTGAGAATAATTTTTCATACTTTTATCAAATAATGTTTGAAAGTCATATTTTAGATTGTTTTACAATTATATCATGTTTATATATATTTTTTTATATAAATATGTTTTCTTTTTTTTTACCTTTTTTTATATTGTTGTTGATTTGTTTGGTTTTAATCTTTTATTTACTTCAGTGGGAATACTAATTTGTGTCCTTCTGCTATCCAATATTGTCCCTACTGTTGCACTCAATGGAGTAGGATTAGTAATTTTTACCCGTCCACTATCCAACATTTTCCCTACTGTTGCACTCACTGGAGTGGGAATAGTACATTTTTCCCCTCCGCTATCCAACACTTTCCCTACTGTTGCACTCACTGGAGTGGGAATAGTAATGTTTACATTTGTGCTATTCAACACTTTCCCTACTGTTGCACTCACTGGTGTGGGAAAAAATATTTTTTACTCTCTGCTATCCAACACTTTCTCTACTGTTGTACTCACTGGTGTGGGAATAGTAATTTGTACCCCCCTGCTATCCATCACTTTCCCTACTGTTGCATTCAATAGAGTGGGAAAAGTAAGTTTTTACCCCTCTGCTATCCATCACTTTCCCTACTTTTGCAATCACTGGAGTGGGAATAATAATTTTTACCCCTCTGCTATCCAACACTTTCTCTACTGTTGTACTCACTGGTGTGGGAATAGTAATTTTTACCCCTCCGCTATACATCACTTTCCCAACTGTTGCAATCACTGGAGTGGGAAAAGTAATTTTTACCCCTCTGCTAACCAACATTTTCCTTACTGTTGCCTTCACTGGAGTGGGTACAGTACATTTTCCCCTTCCGCTAGCTAACACTTTCCCTACTGTTGCAGTCACTGGAGTGGGAATAATAATTTTTACCCCTCTGCTATCCAACACTTTCTCTACTATTGTACTCACTGGAGTGGGAATAGTAATTTTTTACCTCTCTGCTATCCAACACTTTTCCTACTGTTGCACCCACTTGAGTGGGAATAGTAAATTGTTCTCCTCCGCTATCCAACACTTTCTCTACTGTAGCAGTCACTGGAGTGGGAATAGTACAATTTTCTCCTCTGCTATCCAACACATTCCCTACTGTTGCATTCACTGCATTGGGAATAGTCATTTTTACCCCTCAGCTATCCAACACTTACCCTATTGTTGTACTCACTGGAGTGGGAATAGTAATTTTTACCTCTCTGCTATCCACAACTGTCCCTACTGTTGCACTCACTGGAGTTGGAATAGTAATTTGTACCCCTTCTCTATCCAATGATTTCCCTAATGTTGCAGTAATTGGAATGGGAAAAGTTATTTTTACCCCTCTGCTATCCAACATTTCCCCTACCGTCGCACTCAATGGATTGTGAATAGTAATTGTTTCCCTTCCGCTATCCAACACTTTCCCTACTGTTGCACTCACTGGAGTGGGAAAAGTAATTTTTACCCCTACGCTATCCAACATTTTCCCTACTGTTGCACTCAATGGATTGCAAAACGTAACTTTAAAAATTAATACATATTTTAATGTTAAATGTATAATATATTTTTTATTACATTTTATGTTATATGTGTATTAAGTTCTATGTGTTTATCAATCTCTATTTCATGCTATGTTTTGAAAAGTGTTTGTGTTTAATGTTGTATGTTGTCCTATCCTTGATATCTCACAAATCAAAGTGTACTGACTCACAAATGTGAAAGTATAAACCTTTGTATGCCGAATATAAGTTGTTTTTTAAACACATTTTTAAAATACATTTACTCTGCAGTGTTTTTATGATGAGTCATGCTATATGTCATCCTAAATTGTGTAATCATGAATGTCTAGATGACGAGGAGGAGCCTGGCTAATCTGGTCTGCCTGTGCAGACAGCTCCAGTGAATCACACTCGGCCCACACCTACACTTCTCATCCCAGCTGTTATCACCCATCAGCCTATGGATATCTCCACTTCCTGTGTCGAAAGCAACATCACCCCAATCTTGTGCCCCCCGGTCCTAGCTGCAGTTCAACAAACACCACCACCACCTCCAGTTCAGTCAGGAACCAGTGGGATGGGGCACCCTGGGTCAATGTTACAGGTATATTCATATGTAGGAACATAATTGCACCTCTATTATCAGTTTCAACCATCATGAACTCTCTTTCAATCAGCTTCAGAAATGGGTGGTCAGGCAGGCTATGAGACCTATGATTAAGGTTACTAAATGGCAGGTCACAGGTGGGGTGGCACGTAGCCAGCAGACAAATGAACAGATAGGTGTAGCAACACCACAATGGTCCAGGGAGATTGGCCCCAATAAAGCACACATGGCCAGAGGGATGCACATACTCCTAAAACCCCAAACAGTCAGATGCCACATAAACTTAGGAACACACAGGCAATCAGGATACATTACAAACAGTACAGGTAGTGATCACACGTACCTCATGCTGGACATCTGGACACGTTACCCACTGGCCCCCATTGTGTCCACGCAAGGTCAAGGCCAACCTGTATTTGTTATCAGCTGCCTTATTTATGACTTTAACTATAAGGCCCACATTCTTTACAAAAAAAGGATGAATGGAAATATTTTATTATATCCAAAGAAATGTATTAATCCTTATTCAGATCGAGTTTACTTTGAGACAGTCCTCAGACACCCTTCTGTTACTGTATTCCCAGCTGAAGCGTTTAATTAAACCAACTGTTCCTGTTTTGCCCAATGCCTTTTTGTCTTTTGCTTTTTCAAGGCAAATTCTAATTCTAACAACATCTTGGTGAGCCAGCCAGGACTGATTGGTATTTCGGACCTGACTGAAGCCGAAGGAAAGGGACCACCAAGACATATTCCCATTTGCGGACCAAGGAATGTGAGCAGACATCACAATTGATTGGAAGTTCTGCTAAATCAGCAGGGCATAGGTCAGTCTAGAAGCCGCCATCACAGTGGGTAAGAGATGACATCAGATCCTTAGTCCCATCATTTAGTATATGGTAGACTAACAAGAAGAGCAAACATTTAAACTGAGCGTTATGCCACTGACAGGAATCTGGCATGTTACCTACTTTATCTGCCAGAACTGAGGAGTTGCACGGCAGGCTTGGAGGCATTCCCACAGAGGTTACTTTTTCTTCAATAGTCAGCACGCTATGACAGGTGATTACTGTTTGTTGCTTGGACCGCTGGGGGTGACACATATGCTGCACTTGTCTCCTGTATGTGATACATGGATGTGGTCTTACTGCTTTGACTCCTCAGCATGACACAGATGGTACGCATTTAGGTCTTGCACCTCAATCTCATTTTTCTGTCTAAAAGGGTTTTCTCAGTGATAGTGGTTTCTTAACACTGTTGCTATCTGAAAGAAGTGAGAGGTGTTGTTCGCTTGGAATGCTGGGCATGACACAGATGCTACGCTTGTCCCCTGAGTGTGATACAGGGTGCAATTTGGACGTTTTGGAATAATATTTAGATCTGGGAGATTAGGTGTAGCTTGTGTTTGGCCAAGAGGGGCCAGTGGTTTTTCAAGTGATTCCTTTTCTCTGCAAACATTTTTTATTATCTTTTCCCAGAGCCGGTATTGACAGATTATCAGGCTCTCTTAGTCCTGTGTACTGCACCGAGCTTCCCTTGGTCACAGGATAGCATGTGCTAAGAGCGGACTAAGGTATTATTTTCAAAGTCATCATTATTCTCAGTCAGTTTTTTGGTATTATAATTTGAAATTCATGCAAGGTATATTAGATGTTGTGGTGCTAGTTATTATTTGGCCAAGAGGGGCCTGTGGTTTTTTGAGTTATTCCTCTTCTCCGCACAAAATTGTTATTATCTTTGTCCAGGTGCCAATATGAACAAACTATTAGGCTCTCTTAGTCCTGTGTACCGTTTAGAGTTTCCCGTGGTCACAGGATAGCTTGTGTTAAGAGTGGATTAAAGTATTTTTGACAGTCATCATTTTTTCTCTAACAATTTTTTATTGCTCTAGTTTGAAATTGATGCAAGGTATGTTTGATGTTGTGTTGCTGACAACTATTGCAGCTGTGTTTTATCTTATGTGTTTATTTTGTTGTTGATTAAATGTGTTATATAAAGGTGCTGCTATTTCTCATAATGGTTATTTGATGCCCAAGTCATTTTTTTAAATTTTATTGCCAGAGTCAAAATCAGTTATTTTATGACAAATGTATTGTGCTTGCTTAACAATTTCACTTCCTTCTAGGTTGTGACCCTTAATATGTATTGCTATTTGTTTTTATGAAATATTTATGTAGACAGCACTGGACTCATAGTAAGTAGTTACAACCAGTAAACCCCCATGTATATATTTTACCCATGTTTAGAGCAAAATATTCCCTAAATAGGAGAAGGTAGGGTGCATCTATCTTCTAAAACTACCCAACTTATAATGGAGTCAACATTAAAACACATGCAAACCAGGTTCCCCACTCAGGCAAAAAAATGTAACAGGTTTTGCCAAAAATGGCAAGCACACAGTAAGGCACATGGGTTTTCCTAGCAAAAGGAGTGACCTTTTGACACTAACATAATCAAACACATGAGAACCCGCATATGAACCAAAAATGCAGGTTAGAAGAAGGACTGAAGGGAGGTGTTATTAGAACTATGGGCCATCTTTGAGGAAACCCAGACTGATAATCCTATCCCACTGACTATAAGCAAGGCTTCCGCTTCTCCCCCGACATATGCAGGTTTGGAGGTGCTCTTCCCAATGCCTGATCTCCCCACATTAGGATACAGCAATCCACAGATTGAGGCAGCCTAAGGGTTCCCTATCGAGTAATGAACTGTTAGATCCAGTCATGAAAGTCTAACAGGCCTGCAGGCCCAGGCAATCCCAGCACCGCCCCAGTCCAGGGACTCCCTGAAGTTTGACCCTTTCTGTTTGTTGCGTTCAGCCCATCAAACCCCAGCAGAGCAGAGACCACGCACTCCCACTGGTTTAGGCAAACACAATAGGTTAACAAGGAGCTTCATAACAGTATTGGATACTGATACAAACAGCGTGGATGAGGAAGAGGATACCAGTCCAACAGGATCCAATGACGAGAATGAGACTCCAGGGTTCACCCAGCTAATAACGGGGAACCCAAAAACACACACACCCTGGGGCGATCAGAGAAATAATGAGTAGTCATGGTATTTGTAAACAATACACCATACTGTTTCCTAATAGACATGGGGGGGACAAGGTTATGCCACAGGGAAGGGATGGTCCCGTTATAAAAAACAGTTCTCAGGTAAAGTGACAGTGACACATTATATGGAAAACTTGAGCTAGAGATATAGGGAATAATATGAGGGAACAGTTATTGTATTGTCCCTCATCCCCAACTAGGATACTAGGGCGAGACTTGAGGAGTAAGCTTACAAATGACTATCAAGCATGCCAATGATTGGATTATAGCCTGCTCCTTCCCTGGATCTCTTTTGCTAGAGTCATGGCCATTAAAACACTCCCACATCATACATACACGGGCAAGGGCCATCCCCACTGATCAGACCCCCTTCACTGAGGCGGTCTTATAATGAGCGGATAAGTTCTATGAGCTGTATGAACTTGCTTGGTAGTGGGCATGTCGGTGCACCACCTCTTTGTTCGGGCAGCTAAAATGACAAGGTCCTTTATAGCCAATATGTAATGTAGGGAGGAAGAGAGTTGGGGCTGTGTTATGCAGAGGCCCGCTGGGTCTCCTTGGATGAATCGGGAAGCAAGCCTAAGGCACACAGAGGCAATGGCGATAACAATTGGAGCATACATGCCGCCAGTGCCACCAAACTCATCCTCTGCTGCCACCTTAGCACCTCCATGCACAATGAAGTAGAATGGACAAGGCTGTCTGGCACTATGTGATGCATTCTCCATGCCTGAAAACCCCTTTCTGCCGCTGAATGTGGTACACAAACACATAGCTATCATAGAAAATATTGCACATAAAGTAGACAGAAAACCACCACAAGAAAGTGTACGCGCCAACCACATGGGGAGGGAAGCTGAGCGTGATATGGGCAGTCAGGCATATGCACCCCCACTCAGTGACCCACAAGGAAGACTCCCAAACAGGAGCAAGCTCAGAGAGACACCATTAAGTTGGTCCAACAGACATTGAAAAAGATCGCCCTTGAGGGGCCCACATTGGTTACGAGTGATCAGATGGCACCAGTCTCAAAGGGGACTCCACCGTAATACCCCAGCGGGTTTCAATCTAGCTAAAAAGGCAGAGGCCAAGGTAGGTGGCAGCAACCAGATCTTAGGAAATGTTAATACTGTCACAGAATGGGCCTCATTGCAGACAGATGACAACTAAAAGCATACCACGAACAGAGGTCGATGAGTTAGGGCCAGTCTCCACAAAATCCCCATCCACAAAACAAAGCCCAGGGAAACCCTAATGCACCCAACACTTAGCCACACAGAGGTCAGTCAGCCAGACAGTGCCCCAACACAACAGAGATCAGGTAGTTGTACAAACACTAGGCAACAGCAACAACAGACAGCAAACCGAGCCCAACAGGTACCATGGACAACAGAGGCAGGTATAGGTAACTGTCTGGGGAGGAAATGCCTTCACACAAACGCAGAACCCAAATGTGCAGTAAGGTAAAACCCCCAATGCATACCACCCATTTCATCCATACATCAAAATTTGCTGTACCAAAAATCAAAAAAAGGATCAATGTGACAATATTAGCAGTTCCAGCCTTTACTTGAATCTGGGAACTCAGAGCTGATCTGTATGTGCTTTATCAATCAGGTATTCACACTAGAATCGGACATTCAGGGTGCCTACAGGAACTTAGTTAGACCCCACTCTGTTGCTGATCCCCCATGGCAGACCTGATAGGCCACACCCTATGGGGAGGCCAGACTGATGAGAGGGGCAGGGCAGCTACCTGACCAGTCCTTTAAGACACCCAGCCAGATCCCCACAACCACAAGTCAATCGGGACAGGTTCCACTCACCAGATCAAAGGTTCCTATTCTCAGTCATCCAACCAGGAACCAAAATTCCTTCATGGTATATGGTCCCAACAGCACCCCCTAAATACTGGAAACCTCCAGCCAAATGGAGGCTCCCTTTTTCTAGTTCCAAAACGCAGCTGTCCTTCAGTGTAGGGAGCCAGATTTCCCTTACTCTGCGGATAGTGAATACCCCTTAACCTCCCCACCATGCACAAGATCCGACAGGTTGCAAAGTGCTATGGCACTAAGTCAGTCAGGTGGGGATGTTCGTCAGAGCAACCAACTGTCCAAGCCCATTATTAGCATTAGGTGGATTTAGATGGGTTCTTGAGCTTAACCCTGGATTCTTCATGTTGCAATGTTTTTTTTTCCTTTCCCTCAAAGGTTTCTAAATATCGAAAGTGTGTTCACCAGGTCATGCCCCTCCAAAATAATGACCGAAGCAATCAAATTTCCAGGTGCACCACATTTTCAGCTGCCCCATTAGCACCTCAACAGGATCTACAGTGTGCAAATTGAGAACTACGAACTATACCCTGATCTTTTATTTCGGACTTTGTAAAATAAAGAAACTCCCAATTACCAGAGGGTTACAGACAACTGCAATGTTCAATAAGTTATGTTATGTTGCACTCATATGTACTCTCTGTTTACTATGGGTGTTGCCACATCCATTCATCACCAAAGACCAGCAAATGGAGTTCGCCCCAGAACTATTACAGAGCTTGCTTAGGGACCTCTCCCATGTCACTCACAAGTCAACCAACGAAAACACTAGCATCCCACATGTACTACACAGTGCCGTCTTACATAACAAATGGTATCAGCACATGACTGCCCCTGGCTCCAAGACATCAGCTAGGGCATGTTACGTTGTGTTACCTTGGTTGATATTGAATCCAGTGGTGCAGATAGGGTTTACTTGTCCCACAAGGTAGCCCAGAAAAAGCAAAATGCCTTCTCTACCTATACCTATGCAGAATTATGGCCAAAATACAACCCAACAAGGTAGAACCACACAGAGTAGTAGTGAATCTGACCCGATACAAGACCAATCCAACAACGTGGTAGCTTTCCACCAAGCCTAGTGACATTCAAACTTTTCTATATAGATACCCAGGTGGGGTACTACAGGGGAGGATGCTGTTTAGGCCTGAGACATCCAAAAAATAAATTCTTAGCGGTAGCAAAGTCATTGAACCAGTTCATGAACACATCCACCCATGCTGCCATCTGTGGTCCCAGAGTGGCCCTAAGAGTAACTGGGACAGTCTTCTTTAATAACAATTGGACCCCAGACATTGAGTTCCAGTGTAGGACCTCCTATCTCCAAGATACAAATGGAAATGAGTCTCATAGAGGAGGGTTTAGCAACAGCCTAGTCAGCTGTCAGGAAATCTGGCATACAGAGGTGGGTGGATATACAAGGCCTGAAGGGAACTGGCAGCCCCTAATTATTCTGAAACCTACACTGTATTCCGTATGTTTCAGAGCTGAAGGCAATTCCACATTGCACAAATAAAAACTGTGGCACAATCCTGCACATTCCAAACATGCAATGGGCCACCACCTAGGGGATGGATACAATATGTGTGGCGAGTTTGCCTACACTCAGCTTGTCCTCGGATGGCGTTGCCTCTGCTTCATCCTCAGAATACTCACCCAACCCTGGTCATTCCTAGAGAACAATTGTCAGATTTATACCAACCCCCACTAAAGAAGAAAAATCTGTTGCATTAGGCTTGTGACAAAAGAACTGCTGATTATTTTGGTTGGCTCAGTACAAAGACATGCCAGAAGAATTTGGACAGTTTAATGATACACAAGCATCAGCTGGACGGTCCACAACCTTCTTCACCCTAGAGATGAAAGCATACACCCACTTGTTTCGGATAACCATGTGGGAAATGCTCAAGATGATGAATAGCAGTGAGCGTGGACTTAATTCTATCAAGAAAGAACTGAAAGCCATCCTCCTCATGGTGATGCAGCATCGATACATATAAAACGTAATGACAGCAATGGAGAGAGGGGTGTTTCCCAAGATATTGATGCAGCAACGCCTATAGTAAACAAGTACATATGTGTGGATGGTCTTGCCTGGTGGTCTTGTAGCTGTGTGGGATGGCTGTAGCACTGTGTAGTGAAGAGTTTGGGTTTGATCTTGTTTCAGTGAGGAAGAGCAGGTCCGGGGCATGGTTGTGCAGTAGGGCACATATCAGTCAGGGGCATGGTCATGCAGTAGGGCACATATCAATCAATCAATCAGGAGCTTGTAGAGAGTGATTACTCACCCATAAGAGTCCCAAGGAGCTGGGGGTAGGGGGAACTGCTGGTCTGTCAAAGTCACTGTGGTTCAGCCAAAGAGCCAGGTCTTGAGGTCCTTGCTGAATTTAGGCAGTGATTGGTATTGCCTCAGTTGGAAAGGCATGGTTTCCCAGGTCTTTGCTTCTAGGTAGGAGAAGGTTCTTCCTCTGGCTATGGTCTTGCAGGATAAGTGGGATGGTAGACAGGACCAGGTGAGCGGAGCAGAGGTTTCTGGTGGGTGTGCCGAATCTGATGCAGTGGTTAAGGTACAGAGGTCCCGTCTCCTGCTGGGCATTGTAGGAGCGTGTGAGAAGCTTGATCTCCATGGTGTGTCTGGTGAGCGAGTTGGTGTTGAGAAGCATGCATGTAAGTGTGGCATGATGCATGGGTGGGGGTTGGTCTCTTTGAGCTTGAGGGGGTTGCTGGTTTGTCTGAGTGTGAGTGGGTCAGGTACAAGGTGCTCTTGGTGTGGGATTGGTGGGTGAAAGGCATGGGAGAATGCATAAGAATATGCAAAAGGTGGATGTGAATGTTTCCTCTGTTTTGTGAAGTGCTGTATGGGAGCAGTATGGTGAGAATGGGGGAGTGCCACAGGGTAGTTGTGAGTAGGGGGAGGGCTATGCTTCCTGGTGCTGGGCACTGTCCAAGCCTGAATGGGTACAAATGGGTTTGCCTTCAGTATGGCAGCAGCACACCAATGGCATCCCCGCATTGCAGCCATCATTATGTGGGTTCTCAGAGGGGGAAGGGAAGAGCACAGGGGGTGGCTGGCAGTGTACAGATGGATGATGGTAAGGGAAGTCCTCTTGCATGGCTTCTTGTTTTAAAGATTTGTTTGATATGAAAATAGTGATTTTACTTCCAGTGCAGATGGGCAAATACAGAATATCCAAACTATAAATATTTACTGATAATATATAGAATAATCTGGAAGAGGTCTCACAAAACAAAACTATTGAACTTACAGGTGAGAAGTATATAGGAGAACAAGGGAATCCAAACAAAAGAAAAGGAATGGAATCCACCAGACAGGATGTCAGACAGAATGTATTTCGATGGGAGTCACAAACTGGGGTAAGCTGAAAATGCATAGTATAAACCTTAATGGAAAGTAAAGTAAAATAATACAACAAATACATCAACAGCCAGACTAAAGAGGAAGAAAAAGCCATGAAGACAATGGTATTCAATAATATGTACACTAATGAAGAGAGTAGAACATGAATTATGAAAAATGTATGCTTCCCAGCTTTGGAGGTCTTAACTATATTCACATTGTAGGAAAGTGCCTCTTTTTGCATGATCATCCCTATTTGTTTTGGATTGATGCTACTGTTTTTGGATTCTGCGTACTGGGAATCTGCTAACAAGCATCAGTGCATTTACTCTGACAACTAAACATGTCAAGACTGGTAATACTCCTAATTGGCATATTTAACTTTCTTATAAGTCCCCAAATATATTATGCAAAGTACGCCCAGGGCTTGTAAGTTAAATGTCACTAGTGGAATGGAGCACCAATTTTGCCATCTACTACAGTGACAGCACAAACATGACTGCAGCCCAGCTATTGCAGCCTAGGTGTTGCAGCTTTAAAATGGAAGCCCAGCCTGTCAACATTACCCCTTCAAACAGGTGCAAACCTTCCTTTTAACTATAAAGACATCACCTCTAAGTAGACCTAACTGACCATAAGGCTGGATGCATGATATTTAAAAGGAGTACATGTACAAGTTTAATGTCAAACATGTCCCTACAGAAAAAAAGTCACAAAAACCTATTTAACTGTAGCAAAGCTGGCTATTCCATGGGAAAATAGTGGAGAAAATTACTATATTTAATAAAGTCAGTTTTGGTTTGGAAACCGTTAAAAATATAATTCAAAGACTGTTCTAAAAAGTAATGAAAAATCCAATTAAATGGGAAGATTATTTGTTTGAACTATTAAGGAAAAGGTACTTTTAGAAAGTTACCTTCTCACTTCCTAAATCTTCTGGAGAACCAATTGCATGATCTCCAGCTGTCACCTGGCATCTGAATAGCCCCCTGATGAGCTATGAAAACTATTGCCAAAGCAAGGAACATGATTTTGGTGTGGGGGAGATGTTTCTGTTCTTCTGTTCAGAAATGTAAGAGAACTAATTTGGGGTGGGAAGAACTTGTGGAGTAGTTTCACCCATGGAATTTCACAGAGTTACATGAAAACTTCATGGGATACCGCAGAGTTCTGTGAGTGGGTGGAATCGGCACATCACACTGATTTTTAGCACCAGGAGATTGTTCCGTGCTGCAAACCAGCACAAATGGCACCACATGGTACACCAGAGTTGGCTGCTTCTTTGCAGCCACTCAAGTAGATTTTCTACTCTGGGGGCAGCGTTCTCACCGCAAACAGTTGCAACTGCCCACACCCATTCTAGTTGAGAACATCTCATCCGGTGCCATCCTAGCACCCAAAAATTACACTAGGGTATGCCAATTCTCAATTGTGCTCGCCAATATGCGGTTAGGGAACTGTGGGTGAGAAAAAACCCTGCCACCTGGCTTGTAAAGCAGAGTTTTGACAAAACTCTGACAACTCAGCCAGTGGAAAGGAATTTATCACCCAGCCTAAGACTAATATGTCTGCCTGTGTCAGCAGGTCACCTGATGGAACACAAAGACTGCACGGTCCCACCTGACTCACAAGTTCAACAAATATAGTCACAACCTGATTTAAAAATAGACTGAAAATATGGCATAGTCAATTCAAAGAAGATATCTCGAATCATGTGGCAAGCTATTCTTCATGCAAGTTTTCAACCATTTTGAGATGTTTGTGAGGGTTAAGTATGTGTTTTGAAATATATCTGTTATTTTTCATTTCAAAATGAAACATATATTTTAGTTAAACTAATTTAATTTTAACTTTTTGAAATATTATTTATGATAAAAGATTTAATACATTTGTTGTACAATTAAGTAAAGTTGTTTTATAATTTGACATATTTTAATACAATGCTATAACATATTACATTAACTTTTTGATTGTTGCATAAATTACAGATACATCACAACAAAGTACACCTGGGGGTCACAAAAGGGTGGATCACAAAAGCAATGCTACACAAAAGACACCAGTGAGTAAGCTCCGATAGTGAAATGCAGGCCAGACTAAGGCTCAAGGGCATATGGAGAAATAGTTCCCATCAGAAGCCACACTGTACCGCCCTCTTTCTCATCATTTGGGTTCTCCTTACCCAGGAGACTGAACGGCCGGTCAGATGTTACCGTGACCGATATGTGTGAGATAAGGGGTGGTGTATAAAGTACAAAGAATTAACGTGGCTACTGTAAAGGCAGTGTTATATCCCTAAGGTTTAAAAAGCAAGTGTGAGTGCGGGTTTCAAATAATCACCGTACTACATAGTGGTCGACATGTTTCTGCATTGTGTTGAACAAAGTTTCAAATGCATTCTTCAGGACCGGAAATATAAAAACACTGCTACTGAGATTAGAGAAATTAAGAACAATATCACCTGAACTTCAGGTACATACTCAACCGTGTACCAAATTCTTTGTACTTTATACACCACCCCTTATCTCACACATATCGGTCACGGTAACTATGGCTGAGATACCCGCCACCCCCTCTCAACACAATCCCCAAAAGGAGGGAAACCGGAAACAGTTCTTGAAGTTTTTGGAAGTGGGAGGGAGTGACCCTCCCGGCCGTATTTATTAAAACAAAATTAAAACATTAAACGTTTCATGTTATGTACAATTTCATTATCACAATGCGAAGTTTGGCTAACCTTAACATATTCTCTAATACAGAGGTTCTCCTAGCCGAACTAGCATCCTACAAAACATTCTCTAGAAATACTGAAATTGTACATCCTAACGTTTAAGGGCCAACGGCAAGGTCATAACCGGTGTCAAGATCCCTAACCAGACTTACCCCTCCCACTTGGGAGGGGCGACAGCACAGAGGCTTACCTCAAGTGCAACTACTAACAATTTCCCTTGACTTGACGGGGGCACTTAAGACTCGACGCCATTTAAAGGTCGTTCGAAGACTCGTGTGAGGTATCTAGAAGGTATCGTGGACCTCCCCCCCACCCCACACAACTTACAGCATCTGCCGTCGCAGATGACACTGGCCCCGGGAAATTCACCAGGAGGGGGCTGTAACCCCTCCTACAAAGGAAGGGGCCTTGACCGCCTTTCCTTTACTTCCGGCGACCCATCCTTAGACGGGACCGCCTCCCCATTGAGGGGCCAATGGCCACCTCTCCCGAGCGCTCCCATCCGTGTTGGGTGACGCCCACTCATAGGGATCTTCTAATTAGTGCTCACCGATCATGACCTTACCGCCACAGGTCCGGATAGTTGACCGGCTATCCGGACCCCCCACAAAACTCCTACCTAAAGGTCATGTTTTAACGTTTTTAACCAAGCCAAGAAGTCTCCTATGAGTAACTCATTTCCCACCCTCGACAAATGCACACCATCCCCCAAATACATACTGTCATCGTTAATACAACTATGCGAGATCGAATGCAATGTCTTGGAACGGAACAACCTACTCACTTTGTTATTAAGTTTTCTAACAGAATGATTCAAAGCAGGGATCGAGATAGCCCCCCGCCACACTTTTCGTGGGATCATATGAGACCACGCAATTATGCACCCCGGAACTTTCCTCGCTAACCAACTTACCGTGGAAAGCATTGCCTCTAGGAGAAGTCGTCTACCGGTGGTGACCAAATCATTGCCCCCTAAATGTACTATGACTATAGACGGCGGTGACCTCGTCCGCCCTAACAAACCCTCAAAGAATGCTTGAAACTGGTCAATACAGAGACCGCCCCTTCCGTAGAAGGACACTCTGTACCCGTATTCCCCAGGTACGTGAATCATGTCACCTGCTTTGAATACGTCTGCGGCACGTCTCACGTATGAGTGGCCCACGACCCACACCTCCTGTCTCACAGCCGGTGATGTCTGACCGCTGGCCTGGTGTTGGGTCGACTG
Organism: Lissotriton vulgaris; assembly: GCF_964263255.1. Classification (NCBI taxonomy): domain Eukaryota; kingdom Metazoa; phylum Chordata; class Amphibia; order Caudata; family Salamandridae; genus Lissotriton; species Lissotriton vulgaris. The sequence goes on from NC_141696.1 coordinate 307,362,521, forward strand.
CATAGTCCGCCCTGCCTCGTAGGCTTGCGTAACTGAAAACAAACAAAAGACAAGAAGCGTGAGTACATCATTACAGCCTCACAACATGTGCAATCGCACATATCTCTTATAACAATTGGAGGACCATCGCCCCACTCGTTTCACTTGTTCTACATTAAGACCCCTGGCTGTAGCTTCAGTGGCAGCCCCTATTCGAAAGGAATGGGTCCCGAATTCGCCCGGGTCCAAGCCCGCTGCGGCAATGGCCATTGCAAGCACCCGCTGAAACTGAAACCTCATCAGTGGGGTGGCGTCTGCATGCCTCAACAATGTCCCCCCCCATGATGCCACCCTTCGTGCTAGGTAATCTTCTAAACACTGTACCGGACACATGGAGGACCCGGGGATCCTGCGAATGATCGTGCAGTCCCCCCTCCCATCTTGGTCGGTCTTGGACCTGAGAAAGGAGACAATCATCGCATCACCCCTGATCTGAACGTGTTCCCGGCACAACCCCCCCACCACATCCTGTTTGTTCCTTGCAACCAGCTCACTTATCCTCATAGCCCCGTGAAATGCCAGCGTAAATGCAGTCCGGAACAAACACGTCTCGAAAGGAGACGAGCATGTGTTAGGGAGTGTGGCCAGCAACTGGGACAACCTATCCAGACCTATCGGTCGTCTTTCATCTACTCTGCGACCCTCCAGGCGTTGCCACCCACGCAGCGCCTTCTGTACTACAAAAGACGCTGTCGGGTCCTGGATGTTATGGGCCCTGGCAACAAAGGAAATGGCGGCACGATGCCTTTGGGCCGTAGCCACCGATTTCCCAGCCCTACGTAAGGACATCAGAAAATGTACTACCCACTCCTCCTGACCCCAACGTCCCCCTCTCTCAGTCCCCAAATAGGCTAAATAGGCCCGAAACGCCCCTTCATATGCCTTCCTCGTCCTGGGTGCTAGACTCTCTCCCACGAGGTGACGAAGTTCGGGGCACCGAGAGACCAGAGAGCTTCGGGGAAGGGTGCCGGCTCTGGGTCCGCTGAGGGAAGGAAACCCGAGAAAGCCTGCATGTGAAAACGAGACAGTGCATCAGCCGCCTGATTCATCACCCCTGGGACATGTTTTGCTCTGAATATCACGTTCAGTTGCATACACAGTAAGACAATTTCTTTGAGCAGCCTCAAAATCAGTTTACAACGGGCTGCCTGACTATTGATGCATTCTACAACGGTCATATTGTCAGACCAGAACACGACAGAATGATCTTTGAACCCTTCGGGCCAGGTTCTCAGGGCCACCAGAATGGGAAACAGTTCAAGGAAAGCAATATTACTCGTCAGCCCCTCCTCATGCCACCATGGGGGCCACCTTTGTGCCGACCATTTTGTGCCGAAGATGGCGCCAAAGCCTATGCTTCCCGCTGAATCTGTCCATAGCCCAAGCTCTTCAGAGGACACGGCTGGCTTGTTCCAGACGACTCGACCATTGAAGTCCGCCAAAAATGCTAACCAAATACGCATGTCCTGGCGGACCTCAGCCGATAACCTCGTGCGATGATGACCCTCCTTTAGGCCAACCATCGCTTGGGCAATTGACCGGGAAAAGGGGCGGGCCATTGGGATCACCCTCAAGGCAAAGTTCAACTTCCCCACCAATTGTTGCAACTGATGCAGTGTAACCTTAGATGCATTTAAACATACTTGCAGGGCTGCCCTGAATCTCGACACTTTGCTAGCTGGTAGACGGAAACAACCCTCACTAGAGTCCAACTCGATCCCCAAAAACTCGAGGCAAGTCGTGGGACCCATAGTTTTACCTGGTGCCAATGGCACGCCAAAATGACCCATCAACACACAGAATTCAGCTAAGGCCTGGGCACATTCGGGATTTCCGGCGGGTCCAAGAAACAGAAAGTCATCAAGGTAGTGCATTACATTTCGGAAACCCGTTTTCTTAGTGAACACCCATTGCAGGAAAGTACTGAATTTCTCAAAATAAGCACATGATATAGAGCATCCCATTGGCATACACCTATCCATGTAATATGATCCCTGAAACCTGAATCCCTGAAGACGCTGGTCGTCTGGGTGTACCGGGAGCAACCGAAACGCTGACTCGATATCTGATTTCGCCATCAACGTCCCGGGCCCCAGGCGATTCAAGATGGCTACTGCCTCATCAAATGATGCGTACCGCACCGAACAAACCTCTGGATTAATTGCATTGTTCACCGAAAGACCATGTGGAGCTGACAGATTATGGATCAATCGAAACTCACCTGGGTCCTTCTTGGGGATCACCCCTAACGGAGAACAGACAAAATACGGTACCGGGGGTACACTAAACGGGCCGGCGACCCGTCCCCGGCTAACCTCTTTCTGGATCTTATCTTGCACAACAGATGTATGCTGCAAGACGGAAAGTTGATTTTTGCACGTCCCTACACCCTGAAAGTCCCCTACCGGGATGCGGAAACCATGTGAAAAACCGTTCCGCAGCACCCCAGCAGAAGTACGATCCGGGTATTCGCTGAGCCAGGGAATCATCGCCAAGGTATCAATCGGGGTTGGTAAAGGCGCCCCTCGGACTATCTTAGACCTGTTTGGCGCCTCCCTTACCCCCATTCTCACTCGTTCTGGCTCTGCACGAGGACTCAGGATGGGACGACCCACAAGTACTACATTCGTGTTTGAATTTACACGATCCCGGAGGCCTAGTACATTTTCCTTTGTTGAAATTGAAGCAGAAACCCCTTTTCCCTGTATTGCCGGCAGGTCTCGAATAATCGTCGGTGCTCGTACCTGGCCGAAAGGGCGTCCCCGCATTTTGGCGGGAGTAATCAACAACATTGCCCCCAACCAACGGCATTTTTAACATTCCTGACTCTTTCATTTTATCCCATGTCACAGAATCGTAACAATCCCAAGTCAAACTCTTGTTATGTTCTTTTTCTTTCCTGAACAGATTGTCATAACAGAACCAATGATTACCTTGATACGCTGTCGAGTAACCCATAATACGTGATTGATAAATGGGAAACTCAGGAAGCAACTCGGGCCTACGTTCCCCCAAAATCGATGTAAAAATACCCCACGCATTGCCCCAGTTGCCAATATTCTCATTTACCTTAAAGGCGGCCATTTTTGCGCGCCAAACACTTGGATGCATTAGGTCCTTCTGACTCTTGACATGCTCTACCTCATAATGATCGACAAGCAAGGAGAAAATATTCACGTATTCCCCCGCCCAAATCTTTTCCTTTATAGCTAAAGGAACATGCTGCCCCAATCTCTCTCTACGAGAGGGTGCTGACTCATCCCTTGCGATCGGCAATGGCCGCTTACCTGAACCGGATGGTGCTTCGGCCACTTGTGGCTTTTCTATCACCGCCACCGGCGCGGCCACCTTGGCTGCGTCTTTTTCCTTACGCAGCTTTCTTATCAGCGCCTGTGCCTCGGCAGCCGTGGCGCCCTCAGTACTATCGCCCAACCACGCTGCTAGCTGTGCTGCCAGCTCGGGGGGCATATCCTCATTGGGTGTCGGGGTGATGACAACGGGGATTGGATTTCCCTCCATCGGTAGCGGGGTCGGCGCCTCGAGCGGGGCAGAGGTAACCGGGACATCTCCCCCGGCTGGAACCCTTCTCGGCCTCTTAGGTCTCCCTCCAGCCGGTGGTTGGCCTGATCCCTCCTCCCCGTCTCGCTCCGCCAGCCGCTTCTTTATGTCGGACATATCCTTAAAAAGGGCCCGAACCATCTGATCAGTCGTCATTCTCTTTTCGCCTTTCTTGGGCATCTCTCCGACGAAGTATCTAGAAGACAAAGAAAAAGATCAAAACGCTCAAAATTGGCTCTTCGTTCTGTCCCGAGCTCACGTGTAGCGAGGAGGTGCAGCTTCGGAGCACAAGAACAAGAGGACGTCTTCTGGTCTTGCGTCCCTTTTTATCCGTCTTCAGGGCGGGCGTAAACCCGCCCCTGCCTGCCCCGAGGGCGTGGCTGGCTACGTCGGTGTCTAGGCCAGCCCACTCTAGGGCGGGAAAAAGCGCGCCCCGGCTACGCCGCTTCGGGCATACCAGCCGAGACGCGCCTCCCGCCCAAAAATGGCTTCCCGGGGGGATCGAGGCACTCCGCCATACGTTCGGGGGGACCGAGTGGTCGCCCCTTTCCAATCTGACCGGCCGTTCAGTCTCCTGGGTAAGGAGAACCCAAATGATGAGAAAGAGGGCGGTACAGTGTGGCTTCTGATGGGAACTATTTCTCCATATGCCCTTGAGCCTTAGTCTGGCCTGCATTTCACTATCGGAGTTTACTCACTGGTGTCTTTTGTGTAGCATTGCTTTTGTGATCCACCCTTTTGTGACCCCCAGGTGTACTTTGTTGTGATAATACTGTATTTTGGGGCATGCACCTGGTCGGTCGGTAAACTCGCCCTTAGACCCTACTCTCATTGTTTGTTGTGTACGTAAATTACAGATACGCCATTTGTTTCTGTTTAGAAAGTGCGTTTGATATTTCATTTTTTTTATATTTACACTTTTTAATTGATTGAAATTAGTAATATTTAAAAACAATATCAATTTAAAAATACTGTAATATGAAACACTGTATTTGTAAGCAGATTGTTTAATTGTAATATTTAATTTAACATACAACATTTTTGCAGTCTTTTTTAATACTAAATATTTTTGAGTTTATATTTTGGTCATTTAAGGGTACATGCATTACGCAAACCTCTACGTCAGATTTATGAAGTCACGCAAAGCCATTTTGTGTGGCTTTGAATGACTTAAAAAATCTGGGGAAAGGCAAAACATCACACATCACTGCGTTGACTTACTCTGCGCAAGAGAGTTGTTCCATGGGTGTTGCGGTTTGTGTTCTCATGCAGCTCCCTTGATTTCTGACGCATTCCCAGATTTACATGGAGAGGTGTAACAAGGAGAAATATCTCTATTTCTCCTAATGTTTTCCTCTTTCTCTGTGCTGCATTTGGCAACAGATATTGAAGAAAAAAAAAGACTTTCAGGACTCTAAATGTGCAGTAAAGTGCCCCTTCTGGGGCAAAACAATCCTGCTACAAGACAGGCACCCTTGCACCATGGTGCAAGGATGCCTGCATTAGCACTAGGCTGCAGTGGCGGTCCATCCATTATGGGCGTTGGGGCGTTGCCCCCCCGCGCTCAGCCCGTCTTTGAAGTGAATGAGTTCAAAGACGCCGAGGACTCTCAGAAGAAGAACTCAACTGTCTGCATGACGCCAGACCGCCCTGAAGGGGGTGGGCGGTCTGCCGTCATTTGTCAGACGTCACCAGGCCAGGGGGCATGCAGCACCACAAGTGCGCATAAGTGGGGACGGAGGGTGAATTTTTTCACCGTGTCCACTCATGCGCACTTGTGTTTTTGCTTGGTTGCGCATGCCCATTAGGAGTCCTTCGGCCTCCTAATGGGCGTGCTGCGGGCGAGAAGGCCTGTGCCCCACCTGGCGCCAGGATTGGCCGAGAGGGGCTGTGAGCCTGTGACGTGGCATGAGGGGAGCAGAGAAGAGCCCAGAGGTGGCGTGGACTGGAATTGGCAGCAAGGTAAGGTAAGAGTGTGTGTGTGTTTTCCTTTTATTTTAAAGTGTTTTGTGCGAGCGTGCGTGTATGCATGAATGTTTGGTGGAGAGTGTTGTCATGAATGGATGTGTTTGTGTGTATGCGTGTGTGAAATTGAATACATTTCTTATTCTTTGAGTGTTGTCTGTTGTGTATGTGTGTGTGATTATGCGTCCCACTGCCTGCGGTTACCGTTTCCCAATCAGAGTCGTGTCCTTGATGTAGTCCATTGTAGTGTGCTGAGCGCGGGTGTGGACTGAGGCCAGCGAGGCCGTGCAGTCAGTCCTTACCCCTGTCTCTCTCCCCTGCTGGGTCAATGGAACCATCTCCTTGCCTTGGTCAGAGTGGTTCCCAAGGTTTCCTACTCGATCCGAAAGCAGCACAAGAACCGAAACGGAAAAGTCAATAAATATGGTTTAAATTCAAAATATAATTTGATTCTTTTCAAGCAGCGCTTTTGGCCCAGAGAAAGTGCACTGGGGGTATAGAGGAGGGATAATGAGGTTAGGAGCAGGCGCGCAACACCCATACGGCTCAAAGGCTTTTGTTCCCCCTTTCCCCATTCTGTTTCTCAGCCCAGGCTGCAGCCTCGGCTGGGCAGTGTCTAGAGTTCTATCTTCACCACACCATAGTTTGTTGGCTGCGTTTGATCCGTTGGGACGGACTTGCTGTGAGTGCCTTGGCTTTGTGTCTCCTAAGCACAAACTGCGCTATGGCTGTGTAAAGCAAGGTAAGCTTTCATGCTTCAAGCCTCCCCCTTTAAAACTCACATTGCTACCTCTGCCAGGGGCTCCCCAACGTGCCCTCGGCAGCTCAAGGCGCGGCCTCAGGCCAGGAGAACACCTTCAGAGGGTACACGAGCCACTGGTTACACCGCTGTGTGCACTCGGTGTTGTGGCTCTTAAGAAATGTACCAGAGGGGGGAGGAGCCTGTCTGGGGCTAGGAAGTGAAACGATCTTGGTGCTGTCAAGAAAAAGTGTCAAGCAGAGCACAGAGACCCCTAGTGACTGCTAGCTACCCCCGTCCCCCATGAATGTAATATTAACACATCAGAAGCAGCACACCACCACCCCCAGCCCTGCGGTCCTCCACACACTGAGGAAGGTGAGACGGGTCTCGCTGGTGTCAGCTGGCCAGTCTGTCACTGTTGCCCTCTTGCGTGGCCTCTAGAATTATGAGTCAGGAGAGGACCACATTATGAAGCAGGGTTTAGTAAACTATGTGGCATAAAAGGCAAAGTATGCAGCTTGTGCATCACTTTCTGTGTTACTTCTGTCATTTTTACATGTTTACTCTTTCTGGGCAAAGGTCACGCAAATACAGCAATGAACAACTTAAGCGGGCCTGTCAACTTTTGCAAAGGGCATTCAATTGCGTGGCAACACCTGGCACTGTATTGAAAATGAAGTAGCCAGAGATATTACACAGCGCCAAGTGGCCGTGCATGCTACTTCGTTTTCAGCGCTGAATTCAACTTCGGGACGAGAACAATCCGTGCATAGTGTGTATATTGCTCAGATTTTCAGCAGGAAAAGAGAGGTAAACGGCCACAGGCACAGGGTAATGAGAGGTAGGGACCGGTGCCAATTACATCAGAGAGGTACTAAGCAGCAACAGGTACAAAAGAAAGCGGCAGGGACAGTGAGATACACGGAAAAAGAGAAGCACGGCTGGATGAGACAGGTGTACAAGCAAGGGCACTAGCTCTGTTCTTGCTACTTTGCATCCTTTAACTTCCCTGCATGAGATCCATGTCTCCTATTTTCCTGCATGCCTGCCGCCCCCTCACAAACCCCACCAGCCGCCACTCCTAGGCTGCCAAAACACCGCCAGTGGAGGGGGGCCGGAAAGCAACTTTGGATAAATATGGCACATTCATGCCCTTTCTCTGTGATGCAATACAGCACCGTACCGCAAGGTGACTCACTGAGCTGCCCCGTGCCCAAAAAATTAATAAATATGGCCCTTACTTTTCATGCTAGGAAACTACATACATTCATCACAGAATTTTTGATCTTGATATTTGTTTAGGTCAATAGTTTTGTAGCTGATATTTAGGCCTTCAGCCTGCTAATGTTGTTGCCCAAGACAAGGCAGCACCTCACAGGTGATTATTCTGCAATGTTCGTTTTGGGCAGTCTATTTAATATTGCACTGGACAAACAGTATATTGTACAAAGAGAGCTTTTTAACCGCCAACTAAGAGCGGGTCTGATTTCATTTATGCTTTGTCTGTAAGTACTGATGAAGCAGATAAATTGCCGAAGCCCTACTTGACACATAAAACTGTTCTTGACACCTTTTTTGAGAGGAAAATGACAAACATGCACAATATGTGTAAATTATACGTTGAAGATTAAAGAGAAAGAGATCATTAAAAAATTAGGGACTGCACGAAAAAGCATGCAGAAGACTGTAAACTAGATGAAAATGCTTGTTTGAATATTATAGGTCCTTGTTTACTAAGTTTTCATGGTGTATTCTTTCAACATGGAATCGAATTGTGAACGTGATGACTCACGTGCTATATCTATTAACCAATTCTCTTTTGAATATTTATGTATGTGAACAATTAATGGAACAAAATGCTAATTAGATAACCTTATGAAGGTTTATTTAAGAATGTGGTTCGAAAACTATCTTTGCTTATGTTAAATTGTGTACCAGTCAAGAAAAATGCTTCTGCATGTTTATACTAATTCTAATTTAATTGAAACTTTTAAGAGAATGATCTTCATACATGTAGAAATAAGATATACTAGAAATAATTTTGTTACTTTGTATTTTGAAATACTTTAATACATTGGTACTTTAGAGATGTAGTAATGTGCTGTAGTTATAAGTGCTAATTGCAATTAAATTAAAATGCTTTACAAGTAACATAAATCGAAGAAAGAATGTAAGCGTTTAGAAGCTTCAGAGTGAAATATGTATTGTCACTCATTTATATTGTACTAGCAGCTAGCCCCAGCGTTGCCTGGGGCAGAAGGGGGCTGGGGGCAGCATTTCAGGCTTGCGTGCACCTTACCTCCGCGTTTGCTCCCAGTCGCACAAACCCAGGCCCCCGCTCCAGTCCGCCTCACTTCATCACCCCCCACTACTCTCACTTAAATGTCTGCACCAAATGTGAAAGCCGTTTTAAAATCTATAATTTATTTTGCTATCCCGCTCCAGTCCGTCTCACTTCACCGCCCCCCACTACACCAGGTCAGTCTACACGCCCCGCTGCAGTCCACTATCCCACTCCATTCCGCCTCACTTACCGCTCCTCCCCGCGTACTTCACCGCTCCTCCCCGCGTTTCACATACCTCATGGCGCAGCAGTCTTGCTACGTTCTCCGCTCCTACATGCGCTGTTGTCCTCCATTCCGCTCCAGTCCGCCTTACTTCACCGCTCTTCCCCGTGGTTCACGTACCTCATTCCCTCCAGTCTGGCTAAGTTTTCCGCTCTTGCCCACGCTGTTGTCCGCTCCTTCTCGCGTTCCTGTCCTCTGATGATGTCAGCACGCACGTTGTTAGCACACACGGCCGGCGCTACTTCTTAGGGACTATTTTTTTTTTATTGTTTATTTTTTAAATAACGTTTATTTTTATTTATTTTTTATAGCCTATGTCCATTTACTGGGCCCCCCCTTTCCAACGCTGTATTGGGTGTTGCGATTGGTGGTGTACTTTTTTAGTTTACCTGGCTCAAAGGACACAGTTCTCTCTTTATAATAGTAGTATAGATATTTCATTATGTAAAATTCAATTTAGGTCTGCATTTTTTTCCTTTGCTGGATTCTGTCATCTCATAAAACTGCAATGTTGGATGTAACTATGTTTCAGAAAAAGAGTCCCAATGCACATATCATTGATTATGCGCAACAATATAGATAATTTGGGAATATCTACCATGAGAAACTGTCCTTTTGAACTCACTCGTGCATTTGCTAAAAGATGATTGTTCACACTTATTGTTATTTTTTAATGGTTTGATAGCTCATGTAATGATCTCCACTTTTCCCCTATAACAATGTTTATGCTGCATGACAATCACCCCATACGATCTGAACAATGGACTGATTGGTCTGACTGGATGAGGTCACCCAGGTGTCACCCCGGAATTTATATCACCCATTGGATTGATTATAAGAATGCAATTTTCACCATTTTGCCATTTTTGCTAATTTGCCATTTTCTTTCCTACTCTCTGCCACCTTTCCATTGAAGATTGCTTCTTTCCGGACTGAGAGACATTGCTTGTTTCTTGATGACTCTTGATATCTCTACTGGCTTTTCTGGGTCTGGTGCATACGCTGTGTGCAATACTCCCGAACTGTTCTCTCGAATAAGAGAGAACTCTTGAGCTGATAAAATCCATGTCCCTTCCTGAACTTTCCTTTTGATTTTTAGAAATTGATGATTAATTTGAGTATGCTGAATTACAAAATTCAAAAGCCTGATATTGATGCATTTTATTTTTCTAAACTTACTGATAAAAATCTAACCATCCTAAAATCCTGTTTCCATCTCTCTATGACTTGTCTCCAATAATTGACTGTGCATATTAATATAGTATTAATGATAGATGGGAATTCCAATACAGAGGTTTCTGGTCAACTAAACCTGATGTTATAATTTTGGGTAGCTCTAACCGAAATGTTCGTTTCTATGATTCTAGCGCGGCTAAATTTCTTCAGGAGATTTGGTCTAGCAGTAATACTCTTGTACTTGTATGGCATAGCTTGAGAGTTTTAGATATGAATCTAAGCACGAGTTTGCAGGTCAGTTACTCAATTCCTGGTCCTCACTGAATAACTGAATTGGATCTCCTATATCCATCCACCTGGGACGGACTTGCTGTGAGTGCCTTGGCTTTGTGTCTCCTAAGCACAAACTGCGCGATGGCTGTGTAAAGCAAGGTAAGCTTTCATGCTCCAAGCCTCCCCTTTTAAAACTCACATTGCTACCTCTGCCAGGGGCTCCCCAACGTGCCCTCGACAGCTCAAGGCGCGGCCTCAGGCCAGGAGAACACCTTCAGAGGGTACACGAGCCACTGGGTACACCGCTGTGTGCACTCGGTGTTGTGGCTCTTAAGAAATGTACCAGATGGGGGAGGAGCCTGTCTGGGGCTAGGAAGTGAAACGATCTTGGTGCTGTCAAGAAAAAGTGTCAAGCGAGCACAGAGACCACTAGTGCCTGCTAGCTACCCCCGTCCCCCATGAATGTAATATTAACACATCAGAAGCAGCACACCACCACCCCCAGCCCTGCGGTCCTCCACACACTGAGGAAGGTGAGACGGGTCTCGCCGGTGCCAGCTAGCCAGTCTGTCACTGTTGCCCTCTTGCATGGCCTCTGGAATTATGAGTCAGGAGAGGACCACATTATGAAGCAGGGTTTACTAAACTATGTGGCATAAAAGGCAAAGTATGCAGCTTGTGCATCACTTTCTGTGTTACTTCTGTCATTTTTACATGTTTACTCTTTCTGGGCAAAGGTCTCACTTCGTTTGGACCAGTTGAACACGCAAATACAGCAATGATCAACTTAAGCGGGCCTGTCAACTTTTGCAAAGGGCATTCAATTGCGTGGCAACACCTGGCACTGTATTAAAAATGAAGTAGCCAGAGATATTACACAGCGCCAAGTGGCCGTGCATGCTATTTCGTTTTCAGCGCTGAATTCAACTTCGGGACGAGAACAATCCATGCATAGTGTGTATATTGCTCAGATTTTCAGCAGGAAAAGAGAGGTAAACGGCCACAGGCACAGGGTAATGAGAGGTAGGAACCGGTGTCAGTTACATCAGAGAGGTACTAAGCAGCAACAGGTACAAAAGAAAGTGGCAGGGACAGTGAGATACACGGAAAAAGAGAAGCACGGCTGGATGAGACAGGTGTACAAGCAAGGGCACTAGCTCTGTTCTTGCTACTTTGCATCCTTTAACTTCCCTGCATGAGATCCATGTCTCCTATTTTCCTGCATGCCTGCCGCCCCCTCACAAACCCCACCAGCCGCCACTCCTAGGCTGCCAAAACACCGCCAGTGGAGGGGGGCCGGAAAGCAACTTTGGATAAATATGGCACATTCATGCCCTTTCTCTGTGATGCAATACAGCACCGTACCGCAAGGTGACTCACTGAGCTGCCCCGTGCCCAAAAAATTAATAAATATGGCCCTTACTTTTCATGCTAGGAAACTACATACATTCATCACAGAATTTTTGATCTTGATATTTGTTTAGGTCAATAGTTTTGTAGCTGATATTTAGGCCTTCAGCCTGCTAATGTTGTTGCCCAAGACAAGGCAGCACCTCACAGGTGATTATTCTGCAATGTTCGTTTTGGGCAGTCTATTTAATATTGCACTGGACAAACAGTATATTGTACAAAGAGAGCTTTTTAACCGCCAACTAAGAGCGGGTCTGATTTCATTTATGCTTTGTCTGTAAGTACTGATGAAGCAGATAAATTGCCGAAGCCCTACTTGACACATAAAACTGTTCTTGACACCTTTTTTGAGAGGAAAATGACAAACATGCACAATATGTGTAAATTATACGTTGAAGATTAAAGAGAAAGAGATCATTAAAAAATTAGGGACTGCACGAAAAAGCATGCAGAAGACTGTAAACTAGATGAAAATGCTTGTTTGAATATTATAGGTCCTTGTTTACTAAGTTTTCATGGTGTATTCTTTCAACATGGAATCGAATTGTGAACGTGATGACTCACGTGCTATATCTATTAACCAATTCTCTTTTGAATATTTATGTATGTGAACAATTAATGGAACAAAATGCTATTTAGATAACCTTATGAAGGTTTATTTAAGAATGTGGTTCGAAAACTATCTTTGCTTATGTTAAATTGTGTACCAGTCAAGAAAAATGCTTCTGCATGTTTATACTAATTCTAATTTAATTGAAACTTTTAAGAGAATGATCTTCATACATGTAGAAATAAGATATACTAGAAATAATGTTGTTACTTTGTATTTTGAAATACTTTAATACATTGGTACTTTAGAGATGTAGTAATGTGCTGTAGTTATAAGTGCTAATTGCAATTAAATTAAAATGCTTTACAAGTAACATAAATCGAAGAAAGAATGTAAGCGTTTAGAAGCTTCAGAGTGAAATATGTATTGTCACTCATTTATATTGTACTAGCAGCTAGCCCCAGCGTTGCCTGGGGCAGAAGGGGGCTGGGGGCAGCATTTCAGGCTTGCGTGCACCTTACCTCCGCGTTTGCTCCCAGTCGCACAAACCCAGGCCCCCGCTCCAGTCCGCCTCACTTCATCACCCCCCACTACTCTCACTTAAATGTCTGCACCAAATGTGAAAGCCGTTTTAAAATCTATAATTTATTTTGCTATCCCGCTCCAGTCCGTCTCACTTCACCGCCCCCCACTACACCAGGTCAGTCTACACGCCCCGCTGCAGTCCACTATCCCACTCCATTCCGCCTCACTTACCGCTCCTCCCCGCGTACTTCACCGCTCCTCCCCGCGTTTCACATACCTCATGGCGCAGCAGTCTTGCTACGTTCTCCGCTCCTACATGCGCTGTTGTCCTCCATTCCGCTCCAGTCCACCTTACTTCACCGCTCTTCCCCGTGGTTCACGTACCTCATTCCCTCCAGTCTGGCTAAGTTTTCCGCTCTTGCCCACGCTGTTGTCCGCTCCTCCTCGCGTTCCTGTCCTCTGATGATGTCAGCACGCACGTTGTTAGCACACACGGCCGGCGCTACTTCTTAGGGACTATTTTTTTTTTATTGTTTATTTTTTAAATAACGTTTATTTTTATTTATTTTTTATAGCCTATGTCCATTTACTGGGCCCCCCCTTTCCAACGCTGTATTGGGTGTTGCGATTGGTGGTGTACTTTTTTAGTTTACCTGGCTCAAAGGACACAGTTCTCTCTTTATAATAGTAGTATAGATATTTCATTATGTAAAATTCAATTTAGGTCTGCATTTTTTTCCTTTGCTGGATTCTGTCATCTCATAAAACTGCAATGTTGGATGTAACTATGTTTCAGAAAAAGAGTCCCAATGCACATATCATTGATTATGCGCAACAATATAGATAATTTGGGAATATCTACCATGAGAAACTGTCCTTTTGAACTCACTCGTGCATTTGCTAAAAGATGATTGTTCACACTTATTGTTATTTTTTAATGGTTTGATAGCTCATGTAATGATCTCCACTTTTCCCCTATAACAATGTTTATGCTGCATGACAATCACCCCATACGATCTGAACAATGGACTGATTGGTCTGACTGGATGAGGTCACCCAGGTGTCACCCCGGAATTTATATCACCCATTGGATTGATTATAAGAATGCAATTTTCACCATTTTGCCATTTTTGCTAATTTGCCATTTTCTTTCCTACTCTCTGCCACCTTTCCATTGAAGATTGCTTCTTTCCGGACTGAGAGACATTGCTTGTTTCTTGATGACTCTTGATATCTCTACTGGCTTTTCTGGGTCTGGTGCATACGCTGTGTGCAATACTCCCGAACTGTTCTCTCGAATAAGAGAGAACTCTTGAGCTGATAAAATCCATGTCCCTTCCTGAACTTTCCTTTTGATTTTTAGAAATTGATGATTAATTTGAGTATGCTGAATTACAAAATTCAAAAGCCTGATATTGATGCATTTTATTTTTCTAAACTTACTGATAAAAATCTAACCATCCTAAAATCCTGTTTCCATCTCTCTATGACTTGTCTCCAATAATTGACTGTGCATTTTAATATAGTATTAATGATAGATGGAAATTCCAATACAGAGGTTTCTGGTCAACTAAACCTGATGTTATAATTTTGGGTAGCTCTAACCGAAATGTTCGTTTCTATGATTCTAGCGCGGCTAAATTTCTTCAGGAGATTTGGTCTAGCAGTAATACTCTTGTACTTGTATGGCATAGCTTGAGAGTTTTAGATATGAATCTAAGCACGAGTTTGCAGGTCAGTTACTCAATTCCTGGTCCTCACTGAATAACTGAATTGGATCTCCTATATCCATCCACCTGGGACGGACTTGCTGTGAGTGCCTTGGCTTTGTGTCTCCTAAGCACAAACTGCGCGATGGCTGTGTAAAGCAAGGTAAGCTTTCATGCTCCAAGCCTCCCCCTTTAAAACTCACATTGCTACCTCTGCCAGGGGCTCCCCAACGTGCCCTCGACAGCTCAAGGCGCGGCCTCAGGCCAGGAGAACACCTTCAGAGGGTACACGAGCCACTGGTTACACCGCTGTGTGCACTCGGTGTTGTGGCTCTTAAGAAATGTACCAGATGGGGGAGGAGCCTGTCTGGGGCTAGGAAGTGAAACGATCTTGGTGCTGTCAAGAAAAAGTGTCAAGCGAGCACAGAGACCACTAGTGCCTGCTAGCTACCCCCGTCCCCCATGAATGTAATATTAACACATCAGAAGCAGCACACCACCACCCCCAGCCCTGCGGTCCTCCACACACTGAGGAAGGTGAGACGGGTCTCGCCGGTGCCAGCTGGCCAGTCTGTCACTGTTGCCCTCTTGCATGGCCTCTGGAATTATGAGTCAGGAGAGGACCACATTATGAAGCAGGGTTTACTAAACTATGTGGCATAAAAGGCAAAGTATGCAGCTTGTGCATCACTTTCTGTGTTACTTCTGTCATTTTTACATGTTTACTCTTTCTGGGCAAATGTCTCACTTCGTTTGGACCAGTTGAACACGCAAATACAGCAATGATCAACTTAAGCGGGCCTGTCAACTTTTGCAAAGGGCATTCAATTGCGTGGCAACACCTGGCACTGTATTGAAAATGAAGTAGCCAGAGATATTACACAGCGCCAAGTGGCCGTGCATGCTATTTCGTTTTCAGCGCTGAATTCAACTTCGGGACGAGAACAATCCATGCATAGTGTGTATATTGCTCAGATTTTCAGCAGGAAAAGAGAGGTAAACGGCCACAGGCACAGGGTAATGAGAGGTAGGAACCGGTGTCAGTTACATCAGAGAGGTACTAAGCAGCAACAGGTACAAAAGAAAGTGGCAGGGACAGTGAGATACACGGAAAAAGAGAAGCACGGCTGGATGAGACAGGTGTACAAGCAAGGGCACTAGCTCTGTTCTTGCTACTTTGCATCCTTTAACTTCCCTGCATGAGATCCATGTCTCCTATTTTCCTGCATGCCTGCCGCCCCCTCACAAACCCCACCAGCCGCCACTCCTAGGCTGCCAAAACACCGCCAGTGCAGGGGGACCGGAAAGCAACTTTGGATAAATATGGCACATTCATGCCCTTTCTCTGTGATGCAATACAGCACCGTACCGCAAGGTGACTTACTGAGCTGCCCCGTGCCCAAAAAATTAATAAATATGGCCCTTACTTTTTATGCTAGGAAACTACATACATTCATCACAGAATTTTTTATCTTGATATTAACCCTGGGCGAAGAACTACGCTCCGTTCGTGGAGTTTGCGGAGTTTCGGCAACTCCGCGCACCGCGGAGAACGCAAAGTTGTCAAATACTCCGCAAACTGCTGCGTAGCGTAGTTCTCGCGCTCTCAATAGCATTTTCGCGTGCGCGAGGATGCTTGTCGGTAAGATCGAGTTGCCGAACACGCAGAAACTGCAATCTGGCACAGAATAACTCGCGAACATGTTACTAGTGACCGGAAATAAGGGGACGCGAGCGGGCGGGACAAACCTCATGGGTAACTTTGCGCGCTACACATCCTGAGCATGCAGGCAATCAATCAATCAATCAGGATATTTGTATAGCGCGCTACTCACCCAGAGGGTCTCAAGGCGCTTGGGGGAGGGGGGTCCTCTACTGCTCGAACAACCATGTCTTGAGTTGCTTCCTGAAGCAGAGGTGGTCTTGGGTCAGGCGGAGGTGGATGGGGAGGGAGTTCCAAGTCTTGGCTGCCAGGTAGGAGAAGGATCTTCCTCTCATGGTGGATCTTCGGATGCGTGGCACGGCGGCGAGGGAGTGGCTGGTCGATCGTAGCTGGCGGGTGGGAGTGTAGAAGGTCAGGCGGTTGTTGAGGTACCTGGGGCCCAGGTCGTGGAGGGCCTTGTGTGCGTGGGTGAGGAGTTGGAACGTGATTCTCTTGCTGACGGGGAGCCAGTGAAGGTCTCCCAGGTGTCCGGAGATGTGGCTGTGTCGGGGGATGTCCAAGATGAGTCGTGCGGAGGCATTCTGGATGTGTTAGAGTCTTTACTGGAGTTTGGCTGTTGTTCCGGTATAGAGGGTGTTTCCGTAGTCCAGTCGGCTGGTGACGAGTGCCTGTGTGACCGCCTTCCTGGTTTCGGTGGCGAGCCATCGGAAGATCTTTCGGAGCATGCGTAGGATGTTGAAGCATGATGATGAGACGGCGTTGACTTGTCTGGTCATTGAGAGGGAGGAGTCCAGGATGAAGCCCAGGTTGCGTGCGTGGTCCGTTGGTTTGGGTGCGCTGCCCAGGGCAGGGGGCCACCAGGAGTCGTCCCAGGCGGAGGGTGATGATCCAAGGATGAGGACTTCCGTCTTGTCTGAGTTCAGTTTCAGGCGGCTGGTCCTCATCCACTCGACTACGTCTTTCATCCCTTTGTGTAGGTTGGTTCTGGCGGTTCCTGGGTCGTTGGTGAGGGAGAGGATCAGCTGGGTGTCGTCGGCGTAGGAGATGATGTTGAGGTTGTGTTGGCGTACGATGGCAGTGAGGGAGCTCATGTAGACGTTGAAGAGGGTGGGGCTGAGTGATGATCCTTGTGGTACGCCGCATATGACTTCGGTGGCCTTTGATCTGTACGGGGGGAGGCGGACTCTCTGGGTTCTTCCGGTGAGGAACGAGATGATCCACTCCAGTGCCTTCTCTTGGATTCCGATGTTGCTGAGGCGCTGCACTAGGGTGCGGTGGCAGACCGTATCAAATGCTGCGGAGAGGTCCAGGAGGATGAGGGCCGCTGTTTCCCAGTTGTCGAGCAGGGCTCGGATGTCGTCAGTGGCTGCGATGAGGGCGGTCTCGGTGCTGTGGTTGACGCGGAAGCCGGACTGCGAGTGGTCGAGGCTGGTTGGGCGAGCGCAATTGGTGATCCACTGTGTGAGGTTGTTGGCTGCTTGGTTGGGGTCCGTTGAGCTGGCGGGAGGGTTCTGGCTCAGTGAAGTGGTGAGCTGGTCGGTGGTGATCTTGTTCCAGTTCCTGCGGGGAACCTGTTGCGGGTGGTGGTGAGTCGTGGTCTTTCTGAAGCTGAAGTGGACGCAGCTGTGGTCTGTCCAGTGGAGTCCGGTGGAGTGGCTGAAGGAGATGTACTTGCTGGAGGAGAAGACTGGGTCAAGCGTGTGTCCGGCGTAGTGGGTGGGGGTGTTCACCAGTTGCATGAGTCCGAGGTTGGCGAGGTTGTCCAGCAGGGTGGTGGTGGTGTTGTCGTTGTTGTTCTCCAGGTGGAAGTTGAGGTCCCCTAGGAGGATGTAGTCAGCGGAGGCGAGAGCGTGCGGGCTGATGAAGTCTGCGATGTCTTCGCTGAATTGTGTGCGAGGTCCTGGGGGTCTGTAGATGAGGGTGCCTCTGAGTGTGGTCTTGGGGTCGGTGTGTATCTGGAAGTGAAGATGTTAAGCGGCTGTGAGGGTGTCGTCTGAGTTGGTCGTGATGCGGATGGTGTTCTTGTGGACGATGGCGATGCCTCCTCCTGTCTCGTTGACGCGGTCTCTCCGGGTGATCTTGTATCCGTCCGGGATGGCAACGGCGATGTCGGGCACTGAGGAGGCATTCATCATGTTTCCGTGAGGAAGGCGTCGTCTGGAGATGTGGTGTTGAGCAGGTTCCAGAGTTCCACGGCGCTCTCGAAGACGAAAAATGGATCGCAAACGGGTCAAGCAAGCTACTACGCATGCTCGCGGAGCTATGCGTAGTTCGCGGAGTGCAAGTGCATCTTCGCGTAGCTCGCGGAGTGCGGCTACGCGAACTACGCCCAGGCTTACTTGATATTTGTTTAGGTCAATAGTTTTGTAGCTGATATTTAGGCCTTCAGCCTGCTAATGATGTTGCCTAAGACAAGGCAGCACCTCACAGGTGATTATTCTGCAATGTTCGTTTTGGGCAGTCTATTTAATATTGCACTGGACAAACAGTATATTGTACAAAGAGAGCTTCTTAACCGCCAATCAAGAGCGGGTCTGATTTCATTTATGCTTTGTCTGTAAGTACTGATGAAGCAGATAAATTGCCGAACCCCTACTTGACACATAAAACTGTTCTTGACACCTTTTTTGAGAGGAAAATGACAAACATGCACAATATGTGTAAATTATACGTTGAAGATTAAAGAGAAAGAGATCATTAAAAAATTAGGGACTGCACGAAAAAGCACGCAGAAGACTGTAAACTAGATGAAAATGCTTGTTTGAATATTATAGGTCCTTGTTTACTAAGTTTTCATGGTGTATTCTTTCAACATGGAATCGAATTGTGAACGTGATGACTCACGTGCTATATCTATTAACCAATTCTCTTTTGAATATTTATGTATGTGAACAATTAATGGAACAAAATGCTAATTAGATAACCTTATGAAGGTTTATTTAAGAATGTGGTTCGAAAACTATCTTTGCTTATGTTAAATTGTGTACCAGTCAAGAAAAATGCTTCTGCATGTTTATACTAATTCTAATTTAATTGAAACTTTTAAGAGAATGATCTTCATACATGTAGAAATAAGATATACTAGAAATAATTTTGTTACTTTGTATTTTGAAATACTTTAATACATTGGTACTTTAGAGATGTAGTAATGTGCTATAGTTATAAGTGCTAGTTGCAATTAAATTAAAATGCTTTACAAGTAACATAAATCGAAGAAAGAATGTAAGCGTTTAGAAGCTTCAGAATGAAATATGTATTGTCACTCATTTATATTGTACTAGCAGCTAGCCCCAGCGTTGCCTGGGGCAGAAGGGGGCTGGGGGCAGCATTTCAGGCTTGCATGCACCTTACCTCCGCGTTTGCTTCCAGTCGCACAAACCCAGGCCCCCGCTCCAGTCCGCCTCACTTCACCACCCCCCACTACTCTCACTTAAATGTCTGCACCAAATGTGAAAGCCGTTTTAAAATCTATAATTTATTTTGCTATCCCGCTCCAGTCCGTCTCACTTCACCGCCCCCCACTACACCAGGTCAGTCTACACGCCCCGCTGCAGTCCACTATCCCACTCCATTCCGCCTCACTTACCGCTCCTCCCCGCGTACTTCACCGCTCCTCCCCGCGTTTCACATACCTCATAGCGCTGCAGTCTTGCTACGTTCTCCGCTCCTACATGCGCTGTTGTCCTCCATTCCGCTCCAGTCCGCCTTACTTCACCGCTCTTCCCCGTGGTTCACGTACCTCATTCCCTCCAGTCTGGCTAAGTTTTCCGCTCTTCCCCGCGCTGTTGTCCGCTCCTCCTCGCGTTCCTGTCCTCTGATGATGTCAGCACGCACGTTGTTAGCACACACGGCCGGCGCTACTTCTTAGGGACTATTTTTTTTTTATTGTTTATTTTTTAAATAACGTTTATTTTTATTTATTTTTTATAGCCTATGTCCATTTACTGGGCCCCCCCTTTCCAACGCTGTATTGGGTGTTGCGATTGGTGGTGTACTTTTTGAGTTTACCTGGCTCAAAGGACACAGTTCTCTCTTTATAATAGTAGTATAGATATTTCATTATGTAAAATTCAATTTAGGTCTGCATTTTTTTCCTTTGCTGGATTCTGTCATCTCATAAAATTGCAATGTTGGATGTAACTATGTTTCAGAAAAAGAGTCCCAATGCACATATCATTGATTATGCGCAACAATATAGATAATTTGGGAATATCTACCATGAGAAACTGTCCTTTTGAACTCACTCGTGCATTTGCTAAAAGATGATTGTTCACACTTATTGTTATTTTTTAATGGTTTGATAGCTCATGTAATGATCTCCACTTTTCCCCTATAACAATGTTTATGCTGCATGACAATCACCCCATACGATCTGAACAAAGGACTGATTGGTCTGACTGGATGAGGTCACCCAGGTGTCACCCCGGAATTTATATCACCCATTGGATTGATTATAAGAATGCAATTTTCACCATTTTGCCATTTTTGCTAATTTGCCATTTTCTTTCCTACTCTCTGCCACCTTTCCATTGAAGATTGCTTCCTTCCGGACTGAGAGACATTGCTTGTTTCTTGATGACTCTTGATATCTCTACTGGCTTTTCTGGGTCTGGTGCATACGCTGTGTGCAATACTCCCGAACTGTTCTCTCGAATAAGAGAGAACTCTTGAGCTGATAAAATCCATGTCCCTTCCTGAACTTTCCTTTTGATTTTTAGAAATTGATGATTAATTTGAGTATGCTGAATTACAAAATTCAAAAGCCTGATATTGATGCATTTTATTTTTCTAAACTTACTGATAAAAATCTAACCATCCTAAAATCCTGTTTCCATCTCTCTATGACTTGTCTCCAATAATTGACTGTGCATATTAATATAGTATTAATGATAGATGGGAATTCCAATACAGAGGTTTCTGGTCAACTAAACCTGATGTTATAATTTTGGGTAGCTCTAACCGAAATATTTGTTTCTATGATCCTAGCGCGGCTAAATTTCTTCAGGAGATTTGGTCTAGCAGTAATACTCTTGTATTTGTATGGCATAGTTTTGAGAGTTTCAGATATGAATCTAAGCACGAGTTTGCAGGTCAGTTACTCAATTTCTGTTCCTCACTGAATAACTGGATAGGATCACCTATATCCATCCCCCTAAAGGCACGGTTAAAAGATTCATCTTAGGACCAAGTGAATCCCTCTGAGGAATAGTACCAGGAAATATCAAGCTCAATAGTAAATGGGCCCATGGCTCTACATCAATATTATTCCCACTCTGTAAAATATCAGTTTACATATTGTGCTGCTGTAGAACCAATCAATATACCTGGAGGGACAAAACTGTCAATGTTGTCTCAAACACTTCAGGGCTGAAATCAAGGGTGGGTTTATTATCCTTCCTGAAATGAAAGAAATCCTTTTACTATGTAGCACTGTTTGTACCAGCACGAACAGATGATACAGTAGTCTGGTCCCTGTAAATTAGTGACAAACAACGCTAGAAGTAAAAGTTTGCAAAAGCCATAAAAATCCTGGGAGAAATTCTCAAATAGTAGTAGTTATAACGAGGCTTCCATTTACTCATGAGTGAACAGGAATTACAGTGTAGGAATTTGCAGTGCATCAAATGTAACAGAACGAATGCCACAATTTTCTCTTGCAAGTGCAGAAACAGATTTCCAAAAAAGAGATGCATAAAATAGATGGGTACAAAACAAATAGGAGCTTGGGAGGAGTGCAAACATGAAAACTGCAAAAGAGGAAGAACCCTGCAGTGATTACTTCTAATACTTAAAATAGTAATCTTGAAGAAATACAGTACATTGAGGGGAGGGCCTGCTGAATTTATGTATTAACAGTACTGGAAGTACGTGTTTGAAGCAAAGCTTACTAAAGTGGTAAACATTTATGATTGCCCACAACCAAATGCAGAATCACAATTTGGGAAAGCATGCTGTCAAGGAACTCTGTTATTATTAATCAAAAGCAATGATGGCTTGCATGTTTCAATGTTGAAATTCCACCTGCAGCAAACCCATGCCAATAATTTAAAAACAATGAAAGAAAGAGGCATATAAAACCAAATAATTACCAAACTGCAGTAGGCGTAACAGTGCCTAGAAAGCACAGTCTGTGCATTATTGGGAGCTGAAGAGCCTCGTTTTGTAGAAACAAGCACTTTTCCAGGGTTTTGTATGCAGTAAGTATGGAGTGCAAATGTTGGCAGAAATATTAAAATAGACAAGAGCAGGTGCTTGAACCAAGTATCTCAATAGTCAGTGAAAGAAAGGAATGCGACTCTGCCAAGTCAGATTTATCTCTTTGATTAGTAGGGGTCTCACTAAAGTTGTGCTGTCTCAAGGGTAATCAATGAAGGTTTAATTTATTGTATAAAATGTTTGCCCCACAGAACGTGTTTTCACCACGCATTCCATTACAAGGCAAATCATTACAACAACTTGCCTTAGGTAAGCGCTGGACTTCGGAATAGTATACTTCAGTATTCCAACTCCAGTCTGTGCAATAGTAGGGAAGGTGTTGGATTTATAATCCATCAATGCTTTCCCTAAAGCAAGTTGTTGTAACAACTGGTTTGGTAATGGACCACGTGGTAATGAAGCGTTTGTTATAGTTCCTGCGTTGTAATGGCACTGCGTAGTTCTGTCTTCGTTGCAAACCCTGTTTCCTTTTTGTAACAGTACATTGTGACTCAATTTGTGCAATAGTGTTTCATACAGGGAATAATCAATGATAACTCTTTCTTCTTTTTGAAATATAAATATGTAATTACCAATTTCCTTTTAAAATGATCTAGGGGCAGATTTATGAAGGGCTTGCGCCACGTTTACGCCGCCGTTGCGTGACGCAACGGCACGGAAACGTGGCGCATCCCTGCGCCCTATTTACAACGTGACGCATCTAGGAGATGCGTCACGTTGTACAGCACTGCGCCATGAGGAGGCGTTCCTGCGCAGGGGGGGCGTTCCTGCGCAGGAACGCCTCCTGAAAGTGGCTGAGTGAAATCTATGAGATTTCACTCAGTCACTTTCAGGGCAATGCTGCGCCAAAACCCTGCGCCTGCTTGAAGCAGGCGTAAGGCTTGAGGCAGCATTGAAAGAATAGGCCCCCCCAGAGCATTGCTGGAGCTGCGTCGCGCTTGCGACGCAACTCTAGCAATGCGCCACATTTCCGGCACAGATGCGTCACGCATCTGTGCCGTTTTTGCCCCATGGTGCGCCGCATCATAAATGCGGCGCACCATGGGTGGCGTAGCAGTGGCGCACTGTGGCGCATGTTAACTGGCGCATCCCTCGGGATGCGCCCGTTAACATAAATCTGCCCCCTAGAGTATTGTGTGTCTGAAGTTGACATTAAAAGTGTTCCTAGGACCCATAGAATTTAATCGTAGATGATTAACTGATAGATTTGCTAATAATAGAATAAACACAAATAAAATAAACAGGCTTTATTGACCAAACAATGAAGGACATGGTGTGCCCAAAAATTGATTTACCTCTAGAAATGATACCTAATTACCTGGAAAAGAATTAGGTAAAATGAATTATGTTTCACTTCATCGCACGTTTTGAGATTCAGCTTTTATATCTATCATATCTGAGGTAAATAATTACTAAATGATAGTTTAATATTATCAAGAAGTGCAATAGAGGGTGGAGTCAAGATGGGGAAGGACTAAAATGCACTGATCACTCCTCTGCCAGAGCATCACTAAAATAGCTATGTCCACTGACTTAAGCTGATATCTCAGAGGCTCAGAATGTATAGTATACATCAGCAGGAGAATGGCGGGCTCCTCAGGCAAGTGAATAAGAGCAGATGGCATGTCTTGAGCTTCAGCTTTGAAGACGGATCAAGCACGGCAGTCTGGAAATAGTTGCCCTGGGACAAAACTGACAACCCGAGCAAGAGTATTCTGCAGCCTTGCGGAGTAGAAGCCTCACTAGTGGTGAATTGGACACCAATGCAGAATAACAGCCATGGTCCAAGCAAAGTACTACACATTGTACACCAGGGAAAGTTACACAAGCCCACTGACAAAAAAGTGAGCCCAGGATGCTTAGTTCAGCATGGGTGGCATCTGAGCCAGAGTGTGAGTGCTCACTGGCTGGTGGGGCTCAGAATGAAAGCAGAGTGGGAGCCTTCCAATGGATATTGCAGGGCTGGAATAAAGGAAGCATTAGAGGACCTGAGGGAGAACAAGTAATGATGGCAGAGCTCACTGCTCACCATAGCTTTTTGCCCAAGTAACCGTGATTGATCTAGAAGACTTTTGTTTTCATGAGGCAAAGACAAGTCCACAGATGTGGCTGACAAATAAAGGACTGGAGGGGGAGGAAATGTGGAACTAAAGAGATTAACGGAGTTTGGACCAATAGTTCCCTCAAGAGTGCAGCATACATATGCATTGAGATGGAAGACATAGGGCCTAGTTTTTTACCTTACAGCAGTCTGGGCGGGGGGGGTGGTGATCTGTAAAAAACAAGCACACTTTCTGTGCTCCAAGGCTCCTTGATCTAAAGAAAGTTAAGTAATGAAACATGATTCAAACAATATTGGCAGCTATGGACCAATGTTCCGCACAACCAGTGAGGTCCTCTATGTATAAGGGCTCATTCGCCTTGTATTTAAACTCTAGTCTCCCGCAGCGATCACCTTCCCACAGAAGATTGTTTATACCAAGGTATAAAAATTCCATTATTTTCTCCTTAGGTTTCTTACCTGGCTGACCATGCTAAATTGCAGAACACAGAGAGAAGGAGAGACCAAGAAAAGCATAATCATTGGACCGAACCCCACCACCAGTTTTTTCCCCCAAAATAAACATTTCTTTTTCAATTTAATGCCAATTAATTTCTTCTTCTCACTACTGCTCCATCTTATTTGATGGTATATTAAATAGATTTTACCTAGTTGAATTCTGTAGGTGGTAAATTACTAATCGAGCTGTCGCAAATCTCCTTCCAGGCAAAAAGAATTAAGTAAAAAAATATTTATTTTTTTACATCATCAGACAAACAATCATGTTGTACTATCACCCCAAAGAAGAAGAGAGGCAAGCTTACTGAAATGCCATGTCAAAAATAATTGACATACATCTACTCACATCACCCCAGAATTTATGGATCCCTGGACATTCCAAAAACATGGGAATATCATCAGCTTTCTCTTGGCTGCATTTTGCAAATCTTGGCGTTCTTCGGTTACCCAGTTTCAATAGTTTTAGAGGTGTCCAATATACCCTATGTAAATAAAAGTTGTGATTTTCCTTAAATTGGCGGCAACGTCAGTGGAATAAAGAGTGTTAAAAGATGCCATATATATTCTGGCTGTATCCCGGGCAAACACTTTTTCCACAGCTCGTCTGGCAGTCTAAAGACACCGCCTGCGATATCCACCAGTAACTAATACCATATAGCCGCTTCCTTCTTTCTTGGTACACCTCAAATCAAACTGGTTTCTAAACTGTTTGATGTGGTTATATCCGCTCCTTTTGCCTGAAACAAATTTTAACTTGAAGGTATTTGAACCTCGAGAATTTGTTGTTAGAGGCCTCACCCATTTTGTCCGAGGGGATCAACGCTCCTTCCTCCACCAAATGGTCCTATCTCACTCAACCTCCTTAAAAGGAACTGCCAGGGTATCCTTGGTCCATTCAGGGGAACATGGTGTATCCCATAGAGGTGCTAACCTGCTGTAGTAGGTGAGTTTAATCCTTTCTAATCCAGACCTATAATGCAGCCATGCTCTGTAGGACCTTAAGATGCAACTTTTCGTAGTATTTTGGGTCTCCAAACTTATACATGAATACTTGCTTTCCTCCTCTTATATCCGCTAACATAACTCTGAACATGCTGCCAATGTCTGAGATGTCTGGCTCCAGTAATAACATCTTTCCATTCTTCAATAGAAAGAATCAGGCATAGTAATGCAGGTTCAGCAGGGTTAAACCCCCTTTGTCTTTTTTCCTCTGGAATTTCTTCCAGGCAATCCAGGGGTATTTTGAAGCCTAAATAAATCTATTGCTCTTACCCTGCATTTTTGCCAGCCACTCAGTATTAAAAGTCAGTGGAATGCCTGGAATAAAAAAATTAAGTTACAGAGGATAGACATTTTTACCAGGCTTATTTTCCTTAAGATGGTTAGCAGTAAGAGAGACTAATTCAACATCAGGTTGAAAGCTTCCTTCATTACTTTTGAGAAGTTTAATTCCGGAAGATCCTTGATGTCCTCTATGAATTTTACACCTGAATATCTCATCTCTTTTTACAAATACCCGTTTTCTTCTCCAAGTTTCAAGTCATAATCTCTGTTTAAGAATTATTTTCTGTGTAGCCTGCACTCAGAGCAAATGTCAGAGTTCAGTTGTTTTTGAAAGGGACAGCCGCCTGCAGATCTAAAGTGTATACTATTAGTTCAGCCGCATATAAGGCCACCTTTTTTCCCAGCCCTTATATCTAAACGGAGGTATTCGTCCCTCCTTCCTAATCTTTGTGGCCAGTGATTCAATGTATAAATCGAAAAGCTGGGGAGCTAGCGGGCAGCCCCATCTAGTCCCCCTCAAAATATTAAAGGGTGTAGAGAGATTCACATTCACCAGGACTCTGACACACGGTTCTTGATGGCCAGCATCCTACAAAACCTTGTCCCAAAATTGTACAACTTTAACATTGTCTGTAGATAAGCCCAGTTTACCTGGTCAAAAGCCTTACTGGCATCCAATGTAATAACTGCTTGGGTACTTCATATGTGGTGGCTATATCGACTGCACATGTTAGATTAAAAGTCCGCTCATGTATTCTTCTTCCCCATACAAAATCTTTCAGATTTTCATGCAAGAAGTCCCCCACCACACCATTTAGCCTTCTGCCAAGATTTTAGCAAATATTTAATAATTGCTGTTTAATTGCGAGATAGGTCTATATGGGCTTTTCTGATTTAAGAATTAATGTCACAATGGCCTCATTCCAGGAAGCGGGCATTTCCGCACCTTTCCAAAAGATGTCTGCAAACAACTAAGTCACAAATGGCAGTAGGACGTCCTCTAATAACTTGTATATTTCTATTGGCAGCCCATCCGATCCTGCTGCTTTATCCCTCTTTCCTGTCCTAATTGCAGTTTTAGCTTCTATGAATTTAATATCAAAATTTATCACATTGCTTCTGTCCTCACTAATATTGGGTGGAGTGTCCTGGTCCAGCCATGCCTTAATCTCCTTCTTGGTAACCACTACTCCTTCCTGATATACCTCCCTAAAATATTTCTGGAAAGCTTCCTCAATTTCCTTGCATCTTGTGAGAAGTCTACCTGAGTGATCACAAATAACTTATTTTATGGTGCTCCTCCCTTGCTCCATCTTGGCTTTACAGGTAAGCAGTTTACAGACACACTCTCCATACTCAAAATGCTAGATTATGCTAGTCTGCAACATCTTTCTTACCCTATCTGCCACTTCTTCTTCAAGTTCCGTTTTTAAGGCTTGTAGAGTTTATTTTTCACTTTCATCCACAGCACATTCCATCTTCCATTCCCGATCCTGAATTACATTTCCCAGCTTCCCTACTTCTGCTATTTGCATTTTCCTTTTGAATGCTAACATTCTAATTATTATTTTTCCCTTTAAAAAGGCCTTGTCTGCATCCCAAACAACTCCCACCAGGGCACTCTCCACATTGATAGTGAGAAATTCCTCCGTCTCTAACTTAAGCGCCTAGGTAGCTGCCTCATCCTGCAGTGAAGTACAACCCATGGTCCATCTTCTTTGAACTAATCTAATGACCAGAGACATAACTAATGAGACCAAAGAGTGGTCTGATAAGTGGGCCCCTACATGTGAGATTTCTTACACACACTCTCTTAATCGCTGGTCAACCAGAAAAAAATCGATTCTGGACTGATGTCCATATTTTGTGTTGTTATAAGTAAAACCCTTTCTAACCCCCATCTTCTCTCTTCATATATCACATAGCTGTTTCATGGAAAATTTTATTTGAGGCAACATGTTACTATTCATAATTGACCTGC
Source organism: Lissotriton vulgaris (assembly GCF_964263255.1). Classification (NCBI taxonomy): domain Eukaryota; kingdom Metazoa; phylum Chordata; class Amphibia; order Caudata; family Salamandridae; genus Lissotriton; species Lissotriton vulgaris. The sequence goes on from NC_141696.1 coordinate 307,390,739, forward strand.
TATTGACCGAACTAATGTGTTGTCTAAAATCACATTTAAATCCCCAGCCAAAATGACAGGATCAGGGAAGTTTAATAGCTTTTTCAACATTTCTCTGAATGGCCCTACATCATCGATTTTTGGACCATAGACGCCCACTAACATGAACCTTTGATGATGGATCTTTAACTTTGCAATCACCAATCGGCCTGCTCTATCTCCTATACTGTCCTTTATAGTAATATATATTTTTTTAATCAATATCGCCACCCCATTTATATTTAAATGGTGACTACTACACACAACCTTCGGGACCCATCATTTAGTGCCAAATAATTCTCAAGGTTCACCTTCGGTTAAATGAGTTTCTTGTAAAAAAATAATAAGAGCTGAGATATCTTTCAGATCCTGCAGAATCCTTTCCCTTCTTCCTTTCACTCTTAGGCCATTGACATTCCAGGATAATATTTTTACCTGGACTCTCTGGTCATCAACCATTTTCTACTCATTAAGAGACAAAATTGGGATAATCTAATACAGTTCTATGGGGATTTTTAGTTAATACGGAAATGTTATCTTTCCTATTGCTCCCCACCCAGTGACCCTCTCTCTAATGCTACCTAAGTTCCACCTCGCTCACCTCATGGTCTAAGACTAATGGGGCCACTGAGTCCAGACTGGACCTAAAAGAGAAAAAATTTAAAATAGTTTATTTATGCCTCATATACTTCTTAACTCAGAATAAAAAGTGCATCGCAAGAAAAAAAGAATCAGAAATCTTTTGAACCAAACCAAGAGAGAGAAAGCCCCAGGAGCATATTTCCATATTGTTGTTCTTTCAAACTTAGCTGGCATTCACTTCCGAGAAACTTTTTATAAATGTATCCACTTTCTCAAATCTTCTGAAATTGTGCATCTTGGGCCAGATGTAGGTCGCCAATTACCGGTCGGAAACGGCCGATTTCGTCCGTTACCGACCGGTAATTGGTTTTTGAGATGTAGGGGGGCCCGATTTTTACCGATTCTGTAAATGTACTGATTCGGTAAATTTACAGATTCTGTAAAATACAGACTCGGTATATTTACCAAATCGGTAATTCCAGATGTAGGTGGAACTTAAAATAGTGCCACAGGCCCTTAAGAATTCGTTATTTACCATGAGATACTATCTCATGGTAATTAACGAATTCCTGTGTACATGCACATCTGTGCCATGTGGCACACATACCTGCCCTAAGGGCATGTATGTGTGTCACATTGCACACAAGCCAGAATCAGGGGTGCAACAGGGTGTCAAAGTGACACCCTGTCCCCCTTGTAAATTTGGTAATTTTACCGAATCGGTATTTACCGATTCGGTAATTGACATTGATTCCTATGGGCCTAATTACCGTATCTAATTACCGAATCTTACCAATTCGGTAATTGATTCGGTAAATATACCTACATCCCGATTGCCAGTTCTTAAATACAGAATCGGTATGATTCGGTATTTAAGAATCGGTAATCGGGGATTACCTACATCTGGCCCCTTGTTCCTATACATCACTCTCAAAAAGGCTAGGAATTTTAACTGTGCTGTAGCTCCTAGTTTTCTCAACGGTACTAGCCTTTTCCCAAGTTCCTATTGCTTCTTTGGGGTAAACTGAGATATATCTGGGCCCGATACACAAAAGTAATCTGAGACATAATCTTAACTTTATGACTTTCGGTATTCACAAAGGGCATTTAGGTATAGTAAAGTTAGGAATCTTAACTTTACTACTGCTAAATACCCTTTGAATTGGGCCCTCTGATCTTATCCCAAAGTGTAACCCATCCATCCTAGGAGATTTCAATTTTAAAGCTTTTGATAGAATTTTATAAGTCTGAAAGTTAACTGAGATGTTCCTTGGCTTCAATCTATTGGGGTTTAGCCTGCAGGGGTCTCTATGTATCCTTGGAATATCATTAATGATATCCTGTTCCAGGCAGTCAACTCCAATTTATCCTGCAATCCATTTCCACTTTATTTCAAGAGTCTAATACATTCCTTCTTCATAGCATCTTGAAGCGCTAACTCCTTAACTGTAGATTCCAACTCCTGGGTCCTTTCCGCTAGATCATCAAAGTTTTTTACCAATTGATCAGAGGCTGTTCTTATATCATTCTGATTTAACTATGAAGTATCAAATCTAGTCCTAATTTCCCTAATTAGAATCTGTATCAGATCTCGGACTGACTGCAGGGATGCCTGTGTTAATGTTACCCCTGCTACCTCAGATGCTGGTATTATAGGGCCCACAGTATTTCTTGCTTGGTATCTCATCCATGAATTTCTCTTTTGAAGTAACATGATGGGTCTGATGGTGTGATTTCCTATTTGACTGCCTCCCTAATTTGTTTGGAACAATTTCCTGAATTTTGTTTAAATGTTTTGATTGTTGCCTCTCTGATTTTATATAAAAAATTCTAACTATAAGACAGCCATTGTCCCTGGTAGCAAGGACTGAAATGAGAAAGCCAGTGATGGGCAGGAGGTTAGTTCACTGCACTGACCTCTGGCAAAGGCAAGATGGGTGTCACCCTGCTTGATATGATCGCTAATACAAAGGCAAAGAAAGCTGAAACCCCAAACAAAGAGAATCACTCCATTGCAAGTGTATCGACTACATCTTCCATAAACCTATGGTGGAAAAATGAACTATCATCTGTTCCTTTATGAAGGATCTCTTTCATAGCGTAAAGGTAGATATTTCCTCCCTGAGAGAAAACATGAAGAGATATTTACATGGAATAAATCAAGACATAATCAACCTGGGAACCGGGTGCCAACCCTGGAAGACATAGGACACACCCGTGGATAAAAAATGGAGGCACTAAAAAAGGAGCTGTTCATTGTTGAGACCAAAATGTGGAGCTACAATTTCACAATTAAGACAGTGACAATCGCTCAAGACACCACAACATCCGGATTTGTAGAGTGTCTTGTGAAGCAGAATGCAAAGACATTAACCCCTTGGGCGCGGCCGCGATTCTGCGCCTGTACAGCGCTTTTAATACGTGGGCGGGTTCATGACGGCCCCAGCCGTCATCAGCACACACCCACCACGGTGCATGACGGACGGGGGCCGTCATCAGCATAGAAGACGTTAAGGGGTATATTAAACACCTATGTCATCAGATTCCTCTGGGAAATGACATAGAAGGCATACATCTTGATAGAACACATCGAACAGGAGCAACAGCATCCCGACCTGTGAACTATCATTATTTGAAACAAAGAGGAAAGGTAAGGAAGGAGGCCAGAGATAGTGCATAATAACTTTCAAGGGTAACATGGTAATGTCATCAGGCACATGACACAAATGTTGTGCCATTCACCTTGTGAGTGACTTTCTGAAGGAAAAAAAGGGATCAAGTACAGATGGGAACACATGTTCCTATGAGTCCTGGCTCTCTCAAGCTAGGACTCATAGGAGAACTGAGCAAACCTGATCAACCAGCTTACTCCATGCAGCGGGAGAACCACTGGGCTCTGAAAATAAGAAGGATGAATAAAGTGTGAAGCAAATCAGGAGAGTTGAAAGCCAATATGGCAGCCATGGTGCTAGAGAGAAAAGCAATTATCAAGAAACTAAAAGAAGAAATGGGTGCATCAGACCAGAAGAATGACTTGTCCCCGAGGTCTCCAGACAAAGACTAATGAATGGAAATTGTAGCAGAGGAGTTTAATGCTTATCACTTAAGCAAGGAAAATGGAGATAACCAGATGAACGCAGGCATGGCTGAACCAGGGGGCCTCCAGCTGCAAATATTCGAGGTAATATAAGGGACAAGAACCTGTATAAACATGTACTAGGTTCACTTATATTCTGGGATAAAAAAAATCCCAGTTCAGGTAAGGAAAATGGAAAGTTGTAACAATGTACAGTCGAAAGGAAGGCATTACTAGGCTCAATTAGATATACATTTTTGCAGTATAGATGTACACTCCAATAAGGTGGCAGAGAACTCCATTCTGCCAGCAGAGTGTGCGCAGTTTTGCCTTCTCCCCGATCTGCCGAGAACGCAGAGTTTAGGGAAAACTCAGCAATGGAGTTAGCCAGCCCCCATGACAAACATAGGATCCCCACCTCCACCCCTCCTAATAAAAAATATTTTTAAAAAAAGAAAAAGGCACTTACTTCTACTGTGGCGTCTCCAGGCTGCCCTCCTCAGCTTCGCCATGGGGGAGAGACTACGGCGAGGAGGTGATAGGCAGCCTGAAGACTCCATTTCAGAGATAAGTGTTTTTTTCTTTTCACATTTTTTCATTTATATTTTATATTAGGGGTGTGGAGGCAGGGAGCAGAGCGGAGTTCTATAGAATTGTTACCCAACTCCGTGGAACTCTGCATGGTGGCACTACACCAGATCCACCCCGGGTTGCACTCCAATTGAGGGGAAGGAGCATAGGAAGACATGGAGAGTCCGGAGATCCCTGTATAACAAGATAAACAAGACAGCAACAGATTTATGATAATAGTTTAAATGTCTGTGGTTTAAATGTCTGTGATCTTCTTTATGTTGTGTGACATGACATGTGATATCTGTCTCCTACAAGAGATGCACCTACTGAACAAAGACTGAGCCTGATCGAAGTCATGGATGTTCTCGAGACGTAAACAATAATCGGTCCTCAGTAAGAGAGGGGGAGTTCCTTTTGCCGAACCCTTCCAAATGTTATGCTTTTGGGGAGTGAGGGGGACAGGCTGTATGACATTGGAAGAATCTTAGCTTTAGAAAATTCCAAAAGGTATTTTTGCTTCTTCCCTGTTCAACATACATTTTCTAAGTAAGCAGCAAGAGTGATTATTTACAGACAGAAATATTATAATTGGCGGGCACTTCACCATTGTGATTGACAATACCAAGTGTTGGACTTGGCCTTTTTCCCCCAAAATTTTTCGCTTTTGACCCCCTTACCTAGGATGTCTCCCCCATGGGATTAAACCTGTATAGGCCATGAGTGGTGTGAGACACCTTGTTGAAAATGTAAAATTACATGATGTTAAATGGTGTACAGAAAATATCCCCCATTTTAAAACTGCACCTGACTGAAATGTATTGAATGTAAAATGGATGCCATGGCCATGGGTTTTGCCACTGGACTGCCATAGGTCAGCGGTCTAGATAATATTACCCAGCTACCCCTAGTTTTTGGAGGGAAAGCCTGGCACCCAGGATGCTCACCCCCTCCCCTAGAACCAGTTTAGGCTAGATGTGCCAACATTCTAGAAGGTCCTGGCACTGCCTGGGAGGAGGGTATAAATAGGGGGAAGTGTCACCAGAGAGTCAGTCAGCGCTGGGACAAGAAAGAGAGGGGACCTGCTGTGAGGTGCTATCGCCACATGGGCCTGTGAGCTGAGCCCTGCACCCCTATAAACCCCCCCTCTGCTGTCCCCATGGGCCCCTGACAAGAGAGGACTCTTCATAGGTCCCTGACGCCGTGGGACCTTGAACTACGCCAGCGCTGAGGGAAAAAGGTGCCCAGAAGAGGAGGAATGCTGTGGGCTTGAACCCCCCAGGAGGTGAGGAGTGTGCCCCTGGGGCTGGCTGTGGAGCTGTTCGCCCCCCCCCCCTCCGTGAGGAGCCTACTTGGAAGCCCTGGTTTGCCTACCTTACGCTGTAAATTCCAAGACTGTTGCTGCCCTGACCTGAACTGTCCTGCCTGGGAAGCGTTATAATTTGGAAGCGCTAGAGAAGGACTGGAAGGAGCTGTGTGTCCCTGGAAGCCCTGAACTGCCTCTATTCTGTCGGGCTGAGAGGGAGGAGCAGTGCGCTGTAAATAGCGTCATCTGCTGAGGAGAATCGCGCTGGGGCCTGAGGGCACTGTGAGGGGACTCGAGCTGGAGGAGCCTACCCTCATTTTGGCGCTGTCTGCCATTTAATTAATTAATTACAATGGAGCCTACCCCTTATCGCCGCTGGAAACCACCGCCACAGCCCGGCGTGTGTGTGGGACCCCCCACTGTGGTGAGTGTCGTTGCGGCGGCCCCCGGTACCAGGAGAGGGCCGCCGAAGTGAAGGAAGGGCCGCGCTCGGCCCTGAGGCCGCCGGCTCCCGCATCACGTGACGGGGGGACAGGCCGCGTCATCGGCCCGCCCCCGCCGCGCACGGATTGGCCTGCACGGCCGTGACCTGTGAAGGCCGCGCAGGGATTGGCTGACGGCCGGCAAGGCCAGAAGAGGCGGGATCGAAGCCCCGGGTCCCCGTGAGGTAGGAGGGGGACCCGGGTGAAGCGCTGGTGTGGGGCCCCCGTGGACGAAGGGGGAGCCCCGAGGATCGAGTGACCGGAGCGGGAGGCCACCCCGCCGGTCTGTGCCCGTGCTGGAGGGAGAAGCAGAGTCTAAGCCCCGGGTCCCCGTGACGAAGGAGGGGGACCCGGGTGAAGCTCCGTTGCGGGGCCCCCGTGCCAAGGAGGGAGCCCCGAGAGAAGCGACCGGAGCGGGAGGCCACCCCGCCGGTCTGTGCCCCACGCGAGGGGCCGGTGAAGAAGGCGGGGCCGGGGCACACTGCCGGTGCTAGCCCCGCCTCCTGACTAGAGGCGACCGGAGAAGGGAGCCGTGCGAGGTGGGAGGAATGCCAGGCAGGCTTCCCCCCACGTGTGCCGAGACACTTCGTGTGTCCCCTGAGGCCTCCCTGAGGTTGGATTAAAACCCCGGGCCCCTGTGAGGAAAGGAGGCCCGGGTGAGGCGAGTATAGTGGCCCCCCAGGCCCCCGAGAGGAGGAGGGGCCCGAGTGTTGCCGCAGAGAGGAGGGGCCTCGAGGCACATTGCCGGTGCCTGCCCCCTCCTCTGGAAAGGAGTCCTGCGACTCGAGGCACATTGTCGGTGCCTGGTGACCCCCCCCTGCAGAGGACGCCCCGCAGGACCTATTGAGCCCCGCAGGAGCCATCGAGGAGAGCCTGGTGAGTGGGGCTTGGATTAACCTGTGTGGAGGTCGGGGCACAGGGTCGGTGCTCGCCCCAGGACTTGGGCTAGCCCCTGGAAACTGTACTGAGCTTCATTGGCCCTATTGATCCCCTTTTTAAGCCTCTAGACTGGGCCGGGACATTACTGAGGCCCCCCCCGGGATTGGTACAGGGACAAGTTAACCCCTAGCTAGGTGTTAGGCCCTGCAGAGTGAAGGGCTGGGTAACTCAGCCTGGTTGTTAATGGCTTGTTGATCCCTGAGCCCTGCAATGGTTATTTGCCATGTTCATTTCTGATCAGGATGCTGGTTGCCTAGGGTAACGCAGCGTTTCATGTTACCTGTCCAGGTGTGATGCGCCACTGCGCCTAGTGGTTATTGCCTGCCTGACCTCCCGAGTTAGGGCCAAGCTTTATGCCAGTGTGGGGTGCCCTAGGGAGTCTATTAGAGGCCTGGTTCTTATGTTGTTGATGCCAATGCCCTGCTTAATGGTTGTGTTGCAGGTTGCAGGGGGGGCTGAGGATTCATGTTCCTGTCTGGTATTATATGATGTTTTTCCCTTACAGGGGTTGGGTTGGCGTTGTCACACATGAGGTGTAATTACGCTAATATGCAACTTATAATTTCAGCAAACCCCCCAAGGATGAAGGCCTGAGTTGGCCCTGCCTGACGCGTAGTTCCCTAGGTGGAGGGGGGTAGAAACCTGGTGTTTTATTACAGGTGTTCCTGCCTGATGTTAATGCTGGGTGATTCCTATTCTTTTTGCAGGAGTCGCCAATGCCAGCTATTTTGGGTTCTTACCCCTAATGTTTGATTGCATGTTTAATGGGCGAACAAGCCAAATGAATTTGTCCCTTACATGGATGTCATTGATGATATGTGCCAAGTGCTAACCTTTCGATATTTCAGCTAGACACTATGGACTATGGACTCAACCCTTCTTGTCCCATGTAAATAATCCCCCACTGAAATACTTGGCTTGGGTGCCAGTTGGCGCCATGTTGTGATTACCAGTGTATTTTTCCTTTTTACCTTACAGGTTGGAAATATCACTAAACTTCTTCTTTTCCAACCAAAGGTGGAGTTGCGTCTCTTTTGTAGTGTGCCTGGTGTGTTGTCTGTGGATACTGCGTGAATGCTTCACATGTCCTCGAAGTTTGGCCTGCCCGCTTGATGCCATGCTACCCCCTTGGAGATTTGGGTAACCCCCATTTCTTACACCAAGGATATGTCATTCCAGACAGTAGGATCAACAGGTAATAATTTGGATTATGGTAAAGGCTCACTGGTTGAATTAGGCCAAGTAGGTATGTGGGGCTTAAAATACCTTGACTCAATAGATTTCACTTATTTCTCCATTTCACATTGCATCTACAACATGCTACAACCGAGCATGTACAAGGATGTTGCCACTGAACCTCTTTGAAGCACAGCAAAAAGCTCTGAGCAGGACAAATCTGGTTTTCTGGATGCATCATTTCTGGGCAATCTTTAGCACTGTATCTCAGTTCTTGGAGGTGGAAAATACAACTCCACTTTTCTCCATCTGCCGGAAAGTGTATTTCTAGCCGGTCCTACAGGACCTAGCTCCTTGGGAAAGGATTTTAGGAACCCAGTCTATCTCAAATTAGCAGCTGGGGTTTTTCTGAGTAAAGTCTTTCTGCTTTTTGTGTCCCTGAGGGTTTGCAAAAACAACAGGTGATGGACCGAATGAGGATCAATGTCACACATTCAACCCAGTCAAAAGATCTGGGTCCTAATCCATCGTTTTTTTGCACTCCACACCACCCTGGGTTAGACAATGGCGATACGCAAATCAGCTCTGACCCTGTGCCCCATGGGAACAGTCCAGTCCGAACTACAAAAGCCATGTCCTTCCCAGAACGGAATCAAGCATCCGAGGACCGAACCGGTTTCGAGGTAACACCTCTCATCAGCCCGGCTAGCTTGACTCCAGTGGTGTGGAGTGCCTGGGACCCACGTCTGGGCATCCCCAGTACACTTATAGCGAGTTTGCAAAAACAACAGGTGATGGACCGAATGAGGATCAATGTCACACATTCAACCCAGTCAAAAGATCTGGGTCCTAATCCATCGTTTTTTTGCACTCCACACCACCCTGGGTTAGACAATGGCGATATGCAAATCAGCTCTGACCCTGTGCCCCATGGGAACAGTCCAGTCCGAACTACAAAAGCCATGTCCTTCCCAGAACGGAATCAAGCATCCGAGGACCGGACCGGTTTCGAGGTAACACCTCTCATCAGCCCGGCTAGCTTGACTCCAGTGGTGTGGAGTGCCTGGGACCCACGTCTGGGCATCCCCAGTACACTTATAGCGAGTTTGCAAAAACAACAGGTGATGGACCGAATGAGGATCAATGTCACACATTCAACCCAGTCAAAAGATCTGGGTCCTAATCCATCGTTTTTTTGCACTCCACACCACCCTGGGTTAGACAATGGCGATATGCAAATCAGCTCTGACCCTGTGCCCCATGGGAACAGTCCAGTCCGAACTACAAAAGCCATGTCCTTCCCAGAACGGAATCAAGCATCCGAGGACCGGACCGGTTTCGAGGTAACACCTCTCATCAGCCCGGCTAGCTTGACTCCAGTGGTGTGGAGTGCCTGGGACCCACGTCTGGGCATCCCCAGTACACTTATAGCGAGTTTGCAAAAACAACAGGTGATGGACCGAATGAGGATCAATGTCACACATTCAACCCAGTCAAAAGATCTGGGTCCTAATCCATCGTTTTTTTGCACTCCACACCACCCTGGGTTAGACAATGGCGATATGCAAATCAGCTCTGACCCTGTGCCCCATGGGAACAGTCCAGTCCGAACTACAAAAGCCATGTCCTTCCCAGAACGGAAAAAACGATGGATTTAGGCCCAGATCCTTGTACTGGGGTGAATGTAAGACATTGATCTACATTCTGTCCATCAAATTGTTTTTTGTAATTTTCTCCCTTTTGTGTCCCTGAAGCAGGACAAAATGGAATTCAACCACTTCGCTATTAGAGAGCAGTCCAAGTCCCTGGGTTTAAGCAAGATTCAGAAGTCCTTGAATCACTGAGTTCTTGAATGAATATTTTTCTTCCAGTATGAGTTAGGCGTGTTCTTCCAACAGGGGCTTCAACTTCAAGTGAAGTCTTTCTCGGTACAAAATGTTTCTTACGGCTTGGGTGTTGAAGTGCCAGGTGTGACATGCACACTAGCTTGTGATTGCCACCCAATGCAAACTATTTATTGCATCACTCAGACCTACTTTTACAGCACTTATTCATTGCCATACTGCAAACAGACCTAGAATCTCCATTTCAATATGGAAGAACACTTCTGTCATTAGATAGGCCTGTCTCCAGCACCTTAACCACAACCCTATTTAAATGAGCTCTCCTCCTCCTGGCAGGGTCACAACTGGTTCCCTCCCCCACTGTGACTGGAGACTGGATGCCTGGGAGGGCTCGGTTAACAAATAGGAGAAGCTGTCACTGACGTGTCTGAGTCAAAATGGGTAATGCCAAAGCAGCCCTTTGTTCTGCCAGATTTTCCTGTCCATTCCCAAATAGCTAATCCCTTATATATTGTCAGCAATTAATGTCTACCTTTATTCCTGGGCTAACATGCAGGCTACTGTCCTCTAAGCCAGATTGACTAACTCTCCCAGATGAGGATATGTATTCCAGCTTTGGATGAATTGTTAGAACTCTCTGCAGGGTCGCCCCCAACCCTTTTGACTTCACCCCTCCTGTTTTTGGAATTTTGTTTTTGTTGGCATTAGGGCTCAGTGAACCACTGCTAGCCCATGCTAAATGATTTGTGCTGTCTCACTAAATCATGGTACAACCGGCTTACAACTGATTGGTATATTTAACTTATTCAAAACTAATAAAGAAAATAAACTTTGTAAGAACCATTTTTCAGACTTCTGTGCTTGGTTTTCCCAGGTTCCTAGAGATACCGGGGGAGGGGGGTGTCCCTTGTTTGATAAGAGTACTACCATCTTCTCCACTGCTTTTCTGTGCCTGTAACTCTGCATTCCCTATGCCTGCTCAGTGTATGTCTTCTCTGTATTTTCCCCAATTCTGTTTTCCACATACACCCCAATTTAACTCCTGTTCACTTATTTCCATGCTTTTGATATCTTCATGCCGTTCCTATGTTTATAGATGCCCATTGACCTTACAACCTAGAGTCCATGTCTCCAAGTGTCCATATGCACCAATGCCCATGTCTACCAGTGTCTCTGTATCGGAGTAACTGATTCCTCTATTGTGTTTTTATCTAGGAACCGAATCAATATTGCTATTTTATGCCCTTGTAAGGCTATAATCAATAATATCCCTATAATGACATAAGAATCAGATCCATATTTAAGTAAATAGCCCTTGCAGTCCAAAACACGGCAGAAGCTACTTCCTTGAATTCCTAGAAAGCACAACGAGTTCTTTCGACACACCAAACCTCCAGCAACCTGGGAAATCCCCATTTGCTTTTGTTTTGATTTGTCATTGAACTCCTGCGAACACTAAAGGAACAGTCAATTCTTAGTGACATCTTTATTGACATCTTATGTCCAAACCTTACGTCAAACTCGGCATTTTTCAGGTATAACTATAACAACGTTGCCTTAAGCAAACACACGGTGGTGGTTTTGGAGCCGAGCAGCTATCTACTTGCCCGAGAGCCCAGCTGATGCGAGAGCCCACGGACGCTGCCCCTCCTCTTTGACACACTGAGAGAGACGCTGTCTTTTCTCCTGCCGAGAAATCCAGCTCCAGTGTTCTTAGCCGCCTTTGCGGGCTGCTGGGATATCGAGACCTGAAAGAGAGATCCTTGAAGAGAATTCTTGAGTCAGATTCTTGGCAAAATCAACTTAACTTAAACTGCTACTCACTTACTCCTTCCCATGTATTAGGCTTAGGTCAGGTACACCAGGATAGGGGCATTTTAGAAGCACCAGTTGAGTACGTTAGTCAATGTATATATGTATGTATATATTTTATCCATTTTAAAGTATCTTATGGCTAAGAAACCATATCAATGCTTTTACAGTATTATTTTATAATACTCTTTTGACTGTACGCACTTTACTTTACATTAAGTATTGCAATTATGGCAATTCATTTCTCTTGCATGAGAAAGAAGACTGCTCAATAAATTACAACTTTTTATTGAAAAAGCCCGTCTCTCTTTTCTCTGCACTCTGGTGAAACTCAGTATGCACATTTGACTGAGTGAAATAGCTGTCTATTGTTTTCACACAACTCTAGAGATACACTCTTATTCTGAGGGAGCAAAGTTGTCATGTTATATGGTTGTCGGAAGCTAATCCCTTCTTGTCTATCCAGGGAGGTTAAACTGCTCCTCATTTATTTGAGAAAGTTTCTAGTGACCTCTGACCTAGCTGGCAAACCTTAAGTCTAATATAGTCAGTAGAGACCTAGTCAACCTCAGTCCTACGTCTACACTGCTGAATATATTATTCCAATGCGCAGAGCCTATTGGGAACATAGGAACTACACTACATGGCACCCAACATTTGGTAAGGCGATAAAACTAACGCAAGACGTTAGAGTAACTCAGTCGTGCTTTTTCACACAGACCCTTTTTCCCGTAAATACTCCAAAAGACGTCTGGAGTGGGTAAAAGGTTAAAATCCGCCAGAACTTAGTAGGAAGAGATTCCTATGTATAGTTTTTGGTTTAGTCAACGTTGAAGGATACAGTGTTCCAAAATATTGTGCACCTAATCTTTGTTTCCTTGGAAACCTGCCCTGCAAACTTTCATTAAAACAATGTCAATTAACGGCGACAACAACGAAACCGGTGAAGCTGCAGTAGATGCGAATCAACGGGGTTTTGATGTTACAGGGTTTAATGAAAATGAAACGGGTGCAATTATCATCCCGGCAAATTTAAGAAAACGGACTGACATCACAAGGTGGTACAGTCATATTCGTGGGAGAAGCCCATGAATATCGGCAGACAGAGGTATTCTATTCATGGATAAACTTTCCTGCAGCAAATGCTGCAACACACGAATTCCACTATTACAAAATAGAGGAACCTCCGGATGAATACACTCCTTTCGAGGACGTTGAAATCCCACTAAATTACCAAGAGCACCTGCTCTGATTTAAAGGCGCCCTAAAACATAATGATCACATCACCAGGCTCGGTCCACTAGGTAGACCGGGAGCAACGTGGCCGGTTCTAGCCAGCTACATACCACATCCAGACATCGAAAAAATGTCAGACCGGGAACTTTTAGCCCAGCTAAAAATACTAATTAAAATACATAGACAATTAGTCCAATATGTAATGCGGACTTCAACAGTCCAATCAGATATTAACATTCCAAAGCTGAACCCTCATCAGGGAAACACAAACAAAATTACACCACAGAACATACACTCATGTCTTGGTCAAACACCCGCAAAACGGGAACAAATTCCATTCTGGCTAGCACAAAAGATAACTCAAATAGAGGCGGTATTTCTGAATACTACCCCTAATGAGAAACACAGAATTCTGACTATCTGTCTTCCAATGGGGATTGCACCACATGTGGAGGATTGTGACACTTGGGGAATAGTCAATCAATCAATCAATCAATCAAAGACATTTATATAGAGCGCTACCTACCCGTAGGGTCTCGAGGCGCTGGGGGGGGGGGGGGTGCCGCTACTGCTCGAACAGCCAGGTCTTGAGCTTCTTCCTGAAGGAGAGGTGGTCTTGGGTCAGGCGCAGGTCGGCCGGGAGGGAGTTCCAGGTCTTGGCGGCCAGGTAGGAGAAGGATCTTCCTCCTGTAGTGGCTCTGCGGATGCGTGGGACGGTGGTGAGGGCGTGGCTGGCGGAACGGAGGTGGCGTTTGGGAGCGTAGAAGTTGATTCGGTTGTTGAGGTAGTTCGGGCCTTGGTCGTGGAGAGCTTTGTGTGCGTGGGTAAGGAGGCGGAAGGTGATTCTCTTGGTGACCGGGAGCCAGTGCAGGTCTCTTAGGTGTCCGGAGATGTGGCTGTGTCGTGGGATGTCGAGGATGAGTCTGGCTGAGGCGTTCTGGATGCGCTGGAGCCTCTTCTGGATCTTGGCGGTGGTTCCGGCATAGAGTGCGTTGCCGTAGTCCAGTCGGCTGGGTGACAGTCTTCCTGGTCTCTGTGGGGATCCACCGGAAGATCTTCCGCAGCATGCGCAGGATGTTGAAGCATGACGAGGAGACAGCGTTGACTTGCCTGGTCATGGAGAGGGAGGAGTCCAAGATGAAACCCAGGTTGCGTGCGTGGTCCGTCGGTTTGGGTGCGGTGCCCAGGGCGGGGGGCCACCAGGAGTCGTCCCAGGCGGAGGGCGAGGAGCCCAGGATGAGGACCTCCGTCTTATCTGTGTTCAGCTTCAGGCGGCTCATCGTCATCCACTCGGCTACCTCTCTCATTCCTTCGTGCAGGTTGGCTCTGGCGGCGGCGGGGTTGTTGGTCAGGGAGAGGATCAGCTGGGTGTCGTCGGCGTAGGAGATTATGTTGAGGTTGTGTTGGCGTGCGATGGCCGCGAGGGGGCTCATGTAGACGTTGAAGAGAGTCGGGCTCAGTGAGGATCCTTGAGGGACGCCGCAGATGACTTTGGTGGCCTCTGACTTGTACGGTGGAAGGCGGACTCTTTGTGTTCTTCCGTCGAAAAAGGAGACAATCCATTCCAGCGCCTTCTCCTGGATTCCGACGTTGCTGAGGCGCTGCACTAGGGTGCGGTGGCAGACCGTGTCGAAAGCCGCGGAGAGGTCTAGGAGGATGAGGGCCGCTGTTTCCCCGTTGTCCATCAGGGCTCGGATGTCGTCGGTGGCGGCGATGAGGGCGGTCTCGGTGCTGTGGTTGGCACGGAAACCGGACTGCGATGGGTCGAGGGATCCATTCGTCTCGAGGAAGGTGGCCAGATGTTTGTTGACTGTCTTCTCGATGACTTTGGCAGGAAACGGGAGGAGCGAGATGGGGCGGTAATTCTTGAGTTTGGTGGGGTCTGCTGTGGGTTTCTTCAGTAGAGCACTGAGTTCGGCGTGCTTCCAGCTCTCGGGGAAGGTGGCGGTGTCGAATGAGGTGTTGATGATGTCCCGCAGGTGGGGTGCGATGACAGCGTCGGCTTTGTTGAAGACGTGGTGAGGGCAGGGGTCGGTTGGAGATCCGGAGTGGACGGAGTTCATCGTGTGGACGGTGTCTTCGGTGTTGACCGGGGTCCATGCGCGGAGGGTGGTGGTGGGTGGAGGTCCTGCGGTCGTGGCGTGCGTCGGTTGAGTGCTGAAGCTGTCGTGTATGTCAGCGATCTTGTTGTGGAAGTAGGAAGTAAGGGAGTTGCAGAGGTCTTGCGAAGGGGTGATGTCGTTGTTTCTGGCGTTGGGGTTGGAGAGCTCTTTCACGATGTTGAAGAGTTCCTTGCAGTTGTGTGCGTTGTTGTCCAGTCGGTTCTTGAACGCCGTTTTCTTGGCGATGCGGATCAGTTGGTGGTGTTTCCGGGTGGCGAGCTTGAGGGTGGTCCTGTTGTCCGGCGTGGGTTCCCTTCTCCAGGCTTTCTCGAGGGCTCGGCAGTTCTTCTTGGAGCTCTTGAGTTCGTCGGTGAACCATGGGGCTCTCTTACTGCCGGGTCTGCTGGGCGGGGTCCTCAGTGGGGCGAGTTCGTCTGCGCAGTTGCTGATCCACTTCGTGAGGTTGTCGGCGGCCTGGCTGGGGTTCGCTGAGCTGGCCGGAGGGAGCTGGCTCAGGGAGGCGGCGAGCTGGTCGGCTGTGATCTTGGTCCAGCTTCTTCGGGCAACCTGTTGCTGGTGGTGGTGGGTCGTCGTTCTTCTGAAGGTGAAGTGGATGCATCTGTGATCCGTCCAGTGGAGTTCTGTGGCGTGGCTGAAGGCGATGTCTCTGCTGGATGAGAAGATGGCGTCGAGTGTGTGTCCGGCGAGGTGGGTGGGGGTGGACACCAGCTGCTTGAGTCCGAGGTTGGCGAGGTTGTCGAGCAGGGTGCTGGTGTTGCAGTCGTTGTTGTTCTCCAGGTGGAAGTTGAAGTCCCCCAGGAGGATGTAGTCAGCGGAGGGGAGGGCGTGCGGGCTGACAAAGTCGGCGATGTCCTCGCTGAATTGAGTGCGTGGTCCCGGAGGTCGGTAGATCAGGGTGCCTCTGAGGGTGGTCTTCGGGTCGGTGTGGATCTGGAAATGCAGATGTTCGGCGGAGGGTGGGGTGTTGTCGGTGCTGGTCGTGATGCGGATGGTGTTGCGATCCTTCTGGGTGATCTTGTATCCTTCTGGGATGGCGATGGCGATGTCGGGTGCTGAGGAGGCGTTCATCCAGGTCTCCGTGATGAAGGCAACGTCAGGGGCTGTGGTGTCGAGGAGGTTCCAGAGTTCGATGGCGTGTCTGTGGACGGAGCGGGTGTTGAGCAGGATGCACTTGAGGTGGTTGCTGCTGGTGTTCGGTTTGGCGGGTGCTGGTTTCGGGCAGGTCCTGATGCAGGTGAACTTGCAGGTGTTGCAGCTGAAGGGTCCGTGGACGCGTCGTGGGGTGGCTCTGCAGCATCCCGGGACTCGGCCGGTGTTGAGTGCGGTGAGGGTGGCGGCGGTGTACGTCAGGCGGGTCGGTCGGGGTCCTCGAGGGCCAGGGGTCCTGGCACTGGGCGCGGTCCAGGCGCGGACGGTCGTAGACGGGCTTACCTTTGGCGCGCCTTCGGCGCACAATCGGCGCGCCCGCTGCGCGTGACCGCTGCGCGTTCGCACGGTCGCCATATAAGGCGAAGTGCGCGGGTGGGCGGAGCAGCTGGGAGGCGGGCGCGGGGAGGGAACAGAAGGAAAAAAGGGGCGGGGTCAGCGGTGGTGGCGGGAGCGGGGAGCGGGGAGGGAAGGCGGAGGGCGGCGAGGTAGGCGGGCAAACAGGAAGGAAAACACGGGCAGAAAATATAACAAAACAGGCACAGATGGATGACAAAACAAATCAAAAGCACACTAACACGGGCCGAAAATATAACAAGACAGGCACAAATGGATGACAAAACAAATCAAAAGCACACTAACACGGGCCGAAAATATAACAAGACAGGCACAAATGGATGACAAAACAAATCAAAAACCAAAACATAATGATCACATCACCAGGCTCGGTCCACTAGGTAGACCGGGAGCAACGTGGCCGGTTCTAGCCAGCTACATACCACATCCAGACATCGAAAAAATGTCAGACCGGGAACTTTTAGCCCGGGTAAAAATACTAATTAAAATACATAGACAATTAGTCCAATATGTAATGCGGACTTCAACAGTCCAATCAGATATTAACATTCCAAAGCTGAACCCTCATCAGGGAAACACAAACAAAATTACACCACAGAACATACACTCATGTCTTGGTCAAACACCCGCAAAACGGGAACAAATTCCATTCTGGCTAGCACAAAAGATAACTCAAATAGAGGCGGTATTTCTGAATACTACCCCTAATGAGAAACACAGAATTCTGACTATCTGTCTTCCAATGGGGATTGCACCACATGTGGAGGATTGTGACACTTGGGGAATAGTCTTTGCTTCCATTTACACGAAAACACATGGTGTTCCGTCTCTGGCGGTAATACCAGATGTACTAAGACAGATTCAAAATGAATACGGTCCAGAACCTGCTTTGACTCTGGGTATGAAATTACTGAAAGACTTCAAGCAGGTCTCGGCTATATTATTAGCCAACATAAAAGGAGAAGCTGCATCTGTGGCGATCCGCCAGAAATTGAAAGAAACTGATATAGCAGACAAACCAATTGAACTTGCCAGAATCATAGAAAAATCTATGAAGAACTAGGTAGAGATAGTTTGGGTGGGAAACCGGTAAAACCCCAACTAACTGAAAATCCTGAAAAGATATTTATAAAAAATAATCTAAAAACTCAGAAGAAGAGCTGGGATGGAAATAAACAATCCACTCCCAAAGAAAAAAGATTCCAGTCCAGAGGAAGGTCTCCTCGGCGGAGAGAAAGATCTCAGGACCAAAGACACAAGTCTCCCCAGAGGGAGCCCTCTGAGAAAAGATACAACCTTAGAAATCGGGATAATTTGAAAAAGCCTGATAGATATCAAGATATTGATACACGTCCCTCTCGATCTTTTCAGACTTCCTCGCAGAAATCGGAAAGAAGAGGACGGTCAGAACACAGGGAAGAGCAAGTCAAGTCCAAAGATAAGGAACCTGTTCAAAGTAAAAAATTACAATTTCCAAGAAAGAAGGTAGCAAGTATTAAAATAATCAAAAATGCTGAGGATACTGAGGACACAGCTGAAAAACGGAGAGTGGGCCCAGACAATGCTAGACAGAACAGCAGAAGTGACAATAGCTCGCAAGATCCTGATGAATCATCTGGAGACAGTGGACACAAATGAATACATTTAGGTGGAAACTGCAGATACCAGAGTTAGAGAACATCATAAAATATACGAAATAACATTGCCTATAGAGGGAGATAAGAGAAGGAAAGTAAGGGGTCTGTTTTGGGATAACCTTTCAAAAGGCTATGACATCCTATTAGCTGAGAAAGACTGGCCACCAGAGTTTGTCAGGGAGTGCCCTTGTGGCGAAGAAATGATTATGCCTGCTTTCTCAAATCATATTCCAATTCATAGAAAATACATATATGAAAGAAAATGGGCAGTAGCTCAAGCACCTGCATTATATAAAGATCATGTAGGATGGGATGAGGACTCTCCTCCTCACAAAATCCAGTTAAAATGTCAACCAACTGCACAAAGGCAGTACCCAATTAATCAAGAAGCTAAAAAACAAGTCAGGGAGATCTTAGATCAACTTGAATACCAAGGAGTGATCGAAACATGCACCTCTCAAATTAACAATCCTTTGTTTCCTGTCTCCAAACCAGACGATTCATATCGTCTAGTCTTGGACTACAGACACCTTAACTCATGTTGCAAGACATTTGCTGTACAAAACTCGCACAGTGCAGCACTAATGAATAACATCGTTCGCAAAAAATACAAAACAACATTAGACATCTCTAATGGATTCTTTTGTCAAAACATTGCACCTGAAAGCAGGTATTTAACCGCTTTCTCAATAATGGGGTCACAGAAATTTCTGTCGACTCCCACAGGGATACAAGAATAGCCCAGGATTATTCTCAGCAAGGGTAACAGAGTTACTACAAATATATGATGATGATGTATTATCTTATGTCGATGACATCTATCTCACAGATGATGACCTGGATACTCACTTGAAAAGAGTGAACACCATAATACTTGGGTTCGCAGCAGAGGGTTAAAAAATTCAACTTTAAAAAGTCACGAATTGCCCATCTAACGTCCTGTTTTTAGGATATGAAATAGCAAGTGAATGCAAAAGCCTAATAGACAACTCCTTAGAGAAGTGCGCTGTACTCCAAGCACCAAAAACCCTGAAGAACTTACAATCAATACTAGGTTTCCTGAATTTCGGAAGAACTTACATTCTAAATTATGCAGAGAGGTTTAAACCTCTCTGTGAATTGATAAAACCTGATTTTAAACCAATCGATTGGACTCAGAAACACACAGAGATTTTGAGATCATTGCAAACAGACATGTTAGCTAAAACAAAATTACAAACTCGCGACAACACACGCAACCTTGTAATCCGAGTCATTCTAGGAAGATGCGGATTCACGTACCTGACCTCTAATGAGGGAGAAACTGTACCAATAGCTTACAAATCACATTTGTACATAGAAGCTGAAAAAAACATTCAGTCTTACTGAGAATATTATAAATGCGGTTCAAACTATTGTAGCAAAAGAAAGAGCCCAAGCCCAAGGCAAAAGAATACCTGTTTTTACAGCAGAATCAGCCCTTGAGGCGTTATTAAGCCCAGTTAATCTAAAAACGGTGGGATTAGAGTGGGAAAATTCTCTTGCTGCAAAAGACGTGAAATACTATTCTGACCCGAACATAAAAAAATTGAAAGATCTAAAATATGAAGAAGAATATCCTCTGCCAATCGAAATTCTGCCTCTCCAACAGTACTCTTGTGTAATCTATATGGACATATTTGCACAACATTACGATGTGGATAATAAATCCTACAATGCAGCATGCGCGATTGTTAATGGTCGCTGGCGCTGTGGTAAATTCAGACCGAAAATAACAAGTCAAGTCAAGTCAATACCACTTTATTTGATTAATTAAAATCATACAAAGTACACATAAACATACAAAAATTCCATTCATTATGCTGTATAAAAACGTCATAAAAACTTTTTTTTTTAAATCAACATTAACAATCTATTTACAATTTTATCAAAAGGCATACTTTAAAAAACATGAGGTAAATAAAAGAATCAGTAGAAGTGATCATGAGCACAGAATATCCATACCAACAACATTATTTATACATCTTAGGTTCTTTGCACGTATAGCAGCAACCAGAAAACTAGCCACATTAAAAGTTACCCAGGGAGTATCAAGCATCTGTAGGTATAATAAAGCAGGCCTCACCTGGGCAATCCCCAGATTTCTTAACAAGGGTTTTAGGAATTTTGACCTGCTCTCGTTATAAAATTTGCAAAAGAAGGTAAAGTGCATTGTATCTTGTATAGACATATCGTCTCATTTGCAAATTGCCGTATCCTCAGGCTTACTCCACCCATCAAACACTCCCAAAGCAAAATGGATTAAGTTAAACCTAAATTTTGTAAATAAAAATTCGGCGGAAAGGCCTTGTAACTATCTGTAGGTACGGCTCTATCGCTGGTGTCTTGGTCAGTAAATAATGGGCTCTGACAAGGGGTGTTTTAAGCTTATTTACCTCCCTCTCCATGGCTTTACGGGCCATAAAATTTTCCCTCACCCAGCCAATGTCCCCTTTGACAATAGAAGCCGGGTTTTCAAAAAGTTCAGGTCGGCCCAGTTGTCTCAGCTCATGGCTCACGTAGGATAACCACTGGATATCCTTAGCTTTATCTAATTTGAGACAATCTTTCATTATCAAATGATTTAGGTGTAAGTCTGAATTAATCCAAACTTCCAGCAGATAAGGGGGCCCACACTGATAGAATCTGTCACAAACCTCATCCCTAACTCCTGATGTACTGAAAAGGTAGGGGAGGATTGAGAAATAACAAAAACTGAATCACTAAGAAACTGTTCGGCTCAGCGAGCTGAAATTAGATCTTTAAAGATGGCGCTTGAAAATGCCGATCGTGAATTCCCGACACTAATAGTGTGCGATTCGCATTTCTGTGTCAAATCTTACAATAATGACTTGCAGAGCTGGGTTCAAAATGATTACAAAGATGACACAGGTGCCACAATAAAGCATAAGATGCTTTGGGAACAGGTAGTTCTTTTGCAGAAAGAACTACGAAAGGATCACGTGATACATACAATGAGTAATCAACGTGATGGCGTTCACGTTGCAGGGAATTCATTGGCTAATACAGCCACAGCGGAAGCAACTCAACCGGCTTCCACAAAAAAGCGTTCAGAAAAATACATAGACGGGGAAACCATGCTGGCGGTTAAAACGTCTTCGAAAGGTGACTGTGCAGCTCTTCCCGTGAACTATCCACTCAATTACACATACATAATTGATGCAAACTCCGTTCCTTTTGCTCGAATCCCTGGAGTGGGGGATAGAGTAATTCCAAACACGAACAGGAGAGTCTTATTAATAGCAGACGCACACATGGGTGAAGGTCCGAGGCACAAACAGATTAAGGAATCTCAGAAAGAATTACAATCAGAATACTGGTGGCTGGGGATGAGCCTGCAACAGTACAAATTTGCAAAGAGCTGTCCAAACTGCAACGGAGATCGCAGTAGTGAACCGACCGGAGTATTGCCAGGGCCATTCTTGTAGTTAGCATAAGGCTATCTATAAGTAAAATCCAGCGTCCCATTAATTTCCTTTTAAGACTAGATTCACTTAAAAATACAGACACCAGCGCTCGGCTGACGCCAGAACTTTTATAAAAGATTTGCGAGTCTTTATCGGCACATACGCAATTGGCATTTAGCTCTCGAGCTTATAAGGAGGCCATGACCAGAATGGGCATTGCATTGAGGTACTCTTGTCCCTTCCATCCTGAGGGAAATGGGATTGTAGAAAGAAAAAACCGGGACATAAAGCAATCTATAACGGCGAGGGTATTAGGTTCGGGTGATGGGTGGGTCCAACATTTAACAAGTATCCAATGTAGTCTTAACAATCTACCAAGAAATTCTCTAAAAGGTTTCAGTCCGTCCGAACTATTGTTCGGAACTAGAATGCATATTCAGGATTTAGATAGTCAGACTTCAGTGGTAGAAAGAAAATGCTTTGACATCAAAGATCGTTTGACTGTTTTACAGGACTTAAATGAAACAAGAAAAGACCTGAGCAACATAAAGTTAAAACAGCAGCCAACAGCCACTGAAGATAAACCACCTGTCCCAGCAAGGCCTGTCTGGATTCCAAAGATTGGGGATCTGGTCAGAGAGAAGATCGCGGTGAAGAAGGAATTTGGGCCTTCTTACAGAAAAGCAGTACCTGTCTTAGCTGTCAGCGGTACAAGATCAGTTGTACTACCGCCCCCTTGCTGGAAAAAAGGAGAACGGAGTTGTATCCATCGACCTGGTAAAACGACAATCATGTGGCCAATAATAAGTAGTAGGCCCAGTGGACTCCCAAGAAATAGCAGAATACCAAAATTTGCTACAATCCAAGAGGTTCAAACTGAGAGACTAATCACATTTGATAAACCAGCAGTGAATAAAAAAGGACTATGCAACAATGCCATGGAATTTGTGCCTCTTGCAACTCAAATTGAAACAGTTCGTCAAGAAACACCTGTCTACAGCGATGTAGCCTCAGACTATGCTAATGAAAGAAAAAATGAAAAAACCAAGAAAAATTCGGAAGCAATTCCAACAATTGACAGAACTGCATCTGGCTACTTCATCAATTTCGATAACTTTTCTGAAGATCCAAGCGAACCTGAAGAAACGCCAGCAACAAAAACCTTCAAAGACAAATTAACTGAACTCTTTCATCAACTCAAGGAAACCTATCTGATTTCTCCATGGATCGAATTTTGGATTGTGTTAGGTGTACTTGTCCTCCTGCTTTGGCTCATCATGGTACTATGTTTGGGAAAATTCATTGAGGGAAAATACAGTACAATGGACACAGCAAGTCAGAACATCAGCTTGGTCCTAAAGCCACACAAGTCATCTCACATCGAGAAAAGAGAACTATCATTAGTGAATGTCACAGCCATTCCAATACCCGGCGGGGTAGCTTGGGACAAAACGGGTTACGAAATCTATGGCCCGGTTGAACTCTTGAAATATCCACATCAGTTCAAGATTTCATTAAGTGACTTTGTAAAACCAAGTACATTCTCTGATGATTGGGACTTTGAAAGCAGAAATAATATGATGTCAGATTTAGTAATGTCAGCAAAATTTACAGACCATGATTACTTACAGGGTTCTTCGAATTATGAACAAATGTACTGCTACAACCACTTTGCACATCACTATTTACATAAATCTGCTCAACCTAGAAATGTTTTAAAGTATAATCAATGGGAACATTGTGCAACTCCACCAAAAGGCAGTTCGAAAACATTTTATAAGAAATTCCCATACTTCTCAGGGTTTAACACAAGTGATGCAGAAACGTTTTATTTTAAACTGTTAAATAAGACAGGGACAAAAACAATGTTGACAAATACTAAATTGATTTATTCTGAAACATTTTATGAAAAAATGATTACATTTGATTTTGATTTCTGGAAAAAACATTGAAACGAAAACCATCTGGGGTAGCTTGGAAAGTAACTCAAATTGAGACAGCAGAGAAAATACGAGAAATTGATCGTATTATTTTGGAAAAATCACTTTCTGTTGTGGACAATGGGTTAATGACCCTTTCCTCCAGAATATATTCACTAAACAGTATTGTATCATCTGCTATCGATATAATAGATCAGGACTTACTAATGTTACAACACGGTCATTCCCAATTACGTTCTATTGTACAGCTAGGCTGGACGTTGCAAAATCTGCGTTCAGGCTACGTGCCATGGCGTTTGATAAACACAACGTCATTATTCTCTATCTTTAACCTTACTGATAAACAAATCAGTTTGGCACAAAAAGGAGCAGACTATACGATTCTGAGCATTGAAAAACTTGAGAGATTACCATTGACAATGTCAGAAAGAGCTGTCATTGAATGGATAATACACGGAATGATTACAATTCCGATAACAACTTTCCAATTTAAATACTGCCAAGAGTATATACCAGCGGGCCAGTATGAAAGGTTGGGTAAAGGGTACATTAAGTCATCATGGAAATTTCCTTACACACACACATGTTATAGTGAAAAGAAACAGAATGTATTTCTTAGTGGTAACAATTGGAAACAATCACTAAGCGGTATACTTCTGTGCAGAGGTATTAATTTGCATGGGGCCTGTGAGGGGACTTCAAATAACCTTTCATGTCACCAGCACAGCACACCTGCAACACAAATAGAGCCATTCTTTAGACGGCTTTCTAACAGGAGCTATATTCTAATAATGGACCACAGCTGTTGTGGCATGGTGCCAGCGAAAGCCTATCTCGTAAGCGTTAGTTCCATGGTCACTTGCTGTATGCAAGTATTCTATTCAAACAGCTCTCCAGATATTGAGGCGACGATTTGGCCTTCTTTGAATATATTTTCTATGCGAATTGATATTTTAAGCAGAATGAAGTCTGTTCTTTTACAGACAACCGTGCCTTTCACGTCATCAAAAGAAACGTATGATATTCTAGTTGCAAGGACAACGGCAGAGATACATACCCTTTTATCAACAAATTGCCCCGTTCATTTCGTAGAAATGCTAAGCCAAATCCTAAATATGTCTGATGCCAGTGGTATCCCACATACATTTAAGACAATTTTTTCGGGACTGTTAACACCCTTCGAAGCAGTTCTGGGCATTTTTCCCAATTTTGTCCATTCTGTCTTTGGCGGCCTACCACTACTTTTGGGACTCTTAGCAGGAATTTTATTTTTGACCCTTCTGCTCCGATATGGCAAGCCAAGTCACAGACAAAACTCCAGCAACGATCGAAGAAACGATCCTAGCTATACGCTATCGGGACCGCATAACTAATGTCCTTGGATTAACCTGGCTAAGAGATCTGAATATGACCTGGTTTCTTTCATTCAGACCTATCTGGCAAATGTGCATCCTACCTGTGCTTCGATGTATGCTATGCGGAGAAGAATGCGTGTTGGACGTCTGTCTTACACTACCATCAGCAGTACCATTGGATACAGATACTTTGCTAAGTCCTGTAACGGCTCATTCATCATGTTGTCCCCAGTGGCTACCCATTCTGATGACGGCATTCATTGAGACTTCACCACTACGATTAGGTGGCAGTGAAGTATGAGATGAGAGCAGCTTCACCCAGGTACGACCTTCTGTGAGCATTGCTGATCCTGACATCGATGATAGCAATCATTCTCACGACTGCACTTTTGCAGCACTTTCAAACTTGGTCGAACTTTCCCCTGATGTCGTAGACCAATTTTTTGTGAGTCTGTCTGAAATTATGTTCTCCCCTGAACATAAAGAATAACTTTTAAGTACCGAGCAAACAGGGTTCCCTTGAACTCTGAATTCGGCCTTCAGCTTTGATAAACAAAAGCTACTGAAAACATTTGGAAATATTTTTTCCCCTGAAAACGAAATTATTTTTTTCCAAACTTCCAAAATATTTAACCTTTTCTGGCACATGTTCTCTGCTTAAAGTAGAACTATTCTTAAAGAACAGAGCTTCTATTTTCAGGAACTCTAGAGACAATATATTACCTCAGCCTCTAGCACATTTACAGCAACTGTATTTATATGTGATGGAATGGTCTCGACCTTCTTTTCTGTATTAAGAGCCATTTCATGTGTAATTTTCGCAAATCGTTCAGCTATTATATATAAGCATGTTTAACTGAATGATTACACTGCTTGAAAAGCGTACAGTACAATAATCATTTTCGTGTATTTCGCATAAACCATTTCGAATGCATAGAATGTATTTTGGGGTGGGTTGGAATACACATGTACCTTTAAATGTTTACTATTGCTTAGTTTTAGTAATGATGGACATTAGATCGTGGAGTGGGTATTGTGTTTTTATCTAGGAACCGAATCAATATTGCTATTTTATGCCCTTGTACGGCTATAATCAATAATATCCCTATAATGGCAGAAGAATCAGATCCATATTTAAGTAAATAGCCCTTGCAGTCCAAAACACGGCAGAAGCTACTTCCTTGGATTCCTAGGAAGCACAACGAGTTCTTTCGACACACCAAACCTCCAGCAACCTTGGAAATCCCCATTTGCTTTTTTTTTGATTTGTCATTGAACTCCTGCGAACACTAAAGGAACAGTCAGTTCTTAGTGACATCTTTATTGACGTCTTATGTCCAAACCTTACATCAAACTCAGCATCTTTCAGGTATAACTATACCAACGTTGCCTTAAGCAAACACACGGTGGTGGTTTTGGAGCCGAGCAGCTATCTACTTGCCCGAGAGCCCAGCTGATGCCCCTCCTCTTTGACACACTGAGAGAGACGCTGTCTTTTCTCCTGCCAAGAAATCCAGCTCCGGTGTTCTCAGCCGCCTTTGCGGGCTGCTGGGATATCGAGTCCTGAAAGAGAGATACCAGACCTCCTGCATTCTATTACCCAGGTAGGGAGCTGACTAAATCCTTGAAGAGAATTCTTGAGTCAGATTCTTGGAAAAACCAACTTAACTTAAACTGCTACTTACTTACTCCTTCCCACGTATTAGGCCGAGAGACACGTTAACATTCATCTCTCTAAATTCATCAAGGCAGCGGACGGTCTGGACCCCTCTCAATCTGGGTTCAGACCAAATCATAGCACAGAATCAGCCCTCCTTTCCGTGACCAATACCATCAGAATGGCACAGGACAAAGGAGGCTCTATGATTCTGGTGCTATTAGATTTGTCCGCTGCCTTCGACACAGTGTCTCATGACACCTTGATTAGTCGTCTAGAGGGAGTAGGAGTGCAAGGAACTGCTCTATCTTGGCTGAAAAGTTTTATTTCCAACCGATACCAAAATGTTCGCCTGGGCTCTCACTATTCCATCTCCAGGGAGCTCACTAAAGGGGTTCCACAGGGCTCATGTCTAAGCCCCACATTATTTAATGTGTATGTGGCCCCCCTGGCGAAGGTCGCAAGGAAATTTGGGTTCATACCAATATCCTACGCAGACGACACCCAGCTGTTGTTCCCATTCCAAAACATGACCTCAACAGTAAGGAATTCCTTTGCTGCTGGAATGAGAGCCATAGCTGGATGGATGACCTCCAACTGCCTACAGTGCAATGTGGGCAAGACGAAGGTCATGCTTTTTGGGAATGCACCACTCCTTTGGACACCTGAGTGGTGGCCTCCAGAATTGGGTACAGCTCCCTGTCCTAAGGATAGTGTGAAAAATTTGGGCGTTAAACTGGATCAATCCCTGGTACTAAAAGATCATGCCACACAGGTTACGGGAACCTGCATGAGAGTCATTGGCCTACTCAGAAGGGTGTTCCCATACGTAGCTGACCATCATCGGAGAACACTAGTGCAAACCTTAGTTATGAGTAGGGTTGACTACTGCAACGGATTGCTTATATCCGCCAATGCAGAACAGTTGAGGAGACTGCAGGTTGTGCAGAACACTGCTGCTAGATTGATCCTTAATGCCCCTGCGAGATCCCCCTCACATCCTTTACTGAGCAAGCTACATTGGCTTCCAATATGCCAGAGAGTGCAATTTAAGATCTGTTGCACTATCCACAAATGCCTATATGGCAGTGGCCCTAGGTACCTAATTGAAATCTTCCAACTGTACCAGGCAGGCAGATCCTTAAAATCTGAAAATCAAGCCCTGCTGCAGATCCCCAGAATCAGAAGAGAAAGGCAGGGAGGACGAGCTCTGGCATTTAGAGGTCCCACCTTGTGGAACTCACTGCCTCCCTTCATAAGACAAAATTCCAATCTCGCTACCTTCAGAAAATATCTGAAAACGTACCTGTTTCCCACCCAGCAACCCTAGTCGAGTCATACAATCTTCTTGTTCTTACCTAATTTCGGTACAACACAGCGCGGAGATATCTCTCCGGAGATTGAGTTCCTGCGCTTTACAAGAGATATAAATAAATAAATAAATAAAGGCTTAGGTCAGGTACACCGGGGTAGGCGTATTTTAGAAGCACCAGTTGAGTACGTTAGTCAATGTATATATGTATGTATATATTTTATCCATTTTAAAGTATCTTATGGCTAAGAAACCATATCAATGCTTTTGCAGTATTATTTTATAATACTCTTTCTACTGTACGCACTTTACTTTACATCAAGTATTGCAATTATGGCAATTTATTTCTCTTGCATGTGAAAGAAGACTGCTCAATAAATTACACCTTTTTATTGAATACGCCCGTCTCTCTTTTCCCTGCACTCTGGTGAAACTGGGTACGCACATTTGACTGAGGGAAATAGCTGTCTATTGTTTTCACAGGACTCTGAGGGAGCAAAGTTGTCATGTTATATGGTTGTCGGAAGCTAATCCCTTCTTGTCTATCCAGGGAGGTTAAACTCCTCCTCGTTTATTCGAGAAAGTTTCTAGTGACTTCTGACCTAGCTGGCAAACCTTAAGTCTAATATAGTCAGTAGAGACCTAGTCGACCTCAGTCCTACGTCTACACTGCTGAATATATTATTCCAATGCGCAGACTATTGGGAATATAGGAACTACACTACACCTCCATCCCTTGGTTTCAGTTTGCTTACGTTTCAGTTGAATTTGCAGGTGCAGTTTACTGAAGGTGCATGTGCCAGTATGTGAGGCTACATAGCTGGCTTGATGCATACTAGGCAGCTGTGGTGGGAGTAGGTGTAGCAAAAAGGCAGTGTGTGAAGTGTGTCTCATGTGGTTATAGGTGTGATCCAGGTACAATGCATGTGTGGTTGATGCAGTGGGTTCAGATGCAGAGCATTTGTGATGCATGTTTTGTGGACTATGCAGTGCAGAGGGTGCGTCTTAAGGTGCATGAGGCTTTGATTATGTAATGATTTCCAGTGAAGGTGGTATATGATGTAGATATAGGCAGGCATTGCACTGGAATTGGCAAGAGTATCCGTGTGTCAGAATGTGAGTTGTGCTCAGTCTTTATTTTCAGTGCATGTATGCAGACATTGCACTGGAATTGGCAAGAGTATCCGTGTGTCAGAATGTGAGTTGTCCTCAGTCTTTATTTTCAGTGCATGTAGGTGATATCGTACTTAGTTTGATAAAGCCTCTGTCCAGGCATAGCTGTGTTACTTTCCTAACATTCATTACTTCATCAGAGTTTAGCCTATGTGTTAGACCAGAAATGCTTTAACCCAAATATTCTTCTAACCTAGGTAGTATGCAATTGCTCTCCCTATTTGATCAGCATGACCAGTGGCCCTTCCCTAATGCTATATCTTGCTGCCAATTTATGCTGTTATTAATGTTACTCATCAAGCCACAGCAAAGAGAAATCTACTTAGTTTATTCCTATTGTATTTTTGAATTCATGTGATTAAATGCCCATGTGTACTGCTATACATTGGGATGATGACACGAAAGGTGTGCATCTGTATCTCAGAACATCTCAGTACATTAAGATGCAGAAGGGACTCCAAAAAATTGATTTCCCATTACATTGAGAAAGGCCACTGTGGATCAACTGGAGTATTCTGTTGTAGAAAAATGATCACAGGAACACACAGACATGACAAAAGCACTTCTCCTTTTTGAACAAGAGATGGGTACACAGACTCCGCACAGACCAAGTCGAACTTAATGATGATATCCAATGGGGAAGGCTAGTTACTGGCTGACCACTAAGTCTTCAGAAAAATATTTGTGCCCACACATTCACAACTTCAGGATTAGGAATGGGGTTTTGAGCACAGACACAATGTTACCTAGAGTATTCCCAATTACCGACATCTGCCTGTTCCCTCAATGTTGTGAAATTTGTGGGCTCTAGGCCCACATGCTGAGGAAATGAACAGACACCAACACTGTGATCGTAGTTACTGGTATAGGCCACATGTATGTGCACCTGGGCTCCTTTATTAGCAGGGCACCTAATTGGTAACACATGGGTGTAGGTAAGTGTATGGGCCAGCCCTTGAGGGAGTGGCTAGCAAAACATTCACATGTGTCCAACAAGACACCATATTCCTCCAAATCCTTATTAGACCATGAGGTTTGTTCAGACTCCTAGCTCGGCCCCTCGCTGATGACCACTACCAGATTATAGGGGGCCACAACTCTCCGCTGAGGACCCCATATTCCGGTTTGTTGAATAGAAATGTAAGTAGTACGAATATCATAATTATTTCTACAACGTCTTTTAATATCGCACACACAATAGCCATTATTTTTCAGAGCCTTTGGTACCTCAATAGTGGCTTAGCAGTAGAAATGAGAAGTTATCACCTGGGAAATTTAGCTCATTAAGTCCCCTTTTGTCAACTTCCGGTTATGGATAAATTATGAACATCCAGAATACAGGTGTAATGACTTCCCTTCTATTTACTAACTGCATTTATCTTTTTGACACAATTCGGTTTCTCAAGGGGGAGAGAATGTGGTGACGCTCTAGTTGTTTTGCGGGTCGGGCACCACGGACAGGAAACGGAAGTGCATCCATTTTGAGAGTCCCGCCATTTACGAGCCTGCCAGACGTTTCCCAGGCGCTCGGGCTGAATAAAGAAGAAATATAAACCCCAGAGTCTGCAGTGTCATTCCTGGGGGGTAAAAACCAAACCTTACAATGGCGACGAGGTCAAGGGATGCCGCGGCTGCACGCTAAACAGCGTGCTCTGCATCCGACGGCCCACGCAGCTCCGAACATGGCAGGGGGAGTGAAGTGCCCCGCGAAGCTAAGGACGCCCTTCTCCACCCTGTTAGCACAGCACGCGTGCGCAGGACCCTACATACAAGGGGGTGCTCAAGGCTCCCAGCCACTGCTGGTAAGTGCCTGCTACCACACGCGAAAAACCTGAGGAGGCAGGCACAGACACACAAGTGGAGCCACAGGGGGGCTGGAGAGAAGAGGGCCCACTGCAGACACAGGTGGAGGCCATCTCTGTGGGGAAAAGACAGCCCTGACCACGGTACCCACAGGAGGGAGAGCAACTGTTGATAAAGCAAGAGCACAGGGTTGCAACCTATCCCCGGAGGGTCCCCACAACATGCCTGGTCAACTGAGGAAGGGGGAGAAGCCAAAATCCAGCATACAAGCCCTAAAGTGCAGCCCTGGACTCCCCAGGTACCTCTCGTAAATGTAAATTGTAAATTGATACTTGTATAGTGCACTACACAAGGGTCTCAAGGCGCTTGTACGAATACCGCTGTGGAACCCATCCTGGCTTTCCCTGTGAGGCGTCCACTCCTGGGCACCCCCAAGGTGGAGACCAGGCATCCTTAGCATTGTGGGGGCCGTTGTGGAGATTAAGCAAGCTATTGCCCAGAGTTGCAGAGTGGGACTCCATGATTGGAATAGGCACCGAGGCGAGAATTATCAGGTCCGTGGAATTTTGAGCCCAAGACCCGCCGAGGCGGGGAATTGAACCCTGGTCCCGGGCCAGACCTCTGCATCAGGATCTGCCGCTCTAACCATTGAGCCACACTTCT
The DNA here is from genome assembly GCF_964263255.1 of Lissotriton vulgaris. Taxonomy (NCBI): domain Eukaryota; kingdom Metazoa; phylum Chordata; class Amphibia; order Caudata; family Salamandridae; genus Lissotriton; species Lissotriton vulgaris. Next base: position 307,422,392 of record NC_141696.1, read on the forward strand.
CCACATAGAGAGGAAGGAAATCCTGCCCCAGCACAAGAAGGCAAACAGGAAGAGAAGCAAGCCCCGGGAAGCCCACCAGTTGTCGTCGCACAGCAGAACCCGGTCCAACGCAACGCAGAGAGAATGTGTGCGCAGTCATCATCCCTCACCAACTCAGTGCTGCAAACTGTTGTGGGCATTCTTGACCGTACCTGCTGGTTCCTCGCTTCAGACGCTGGTTGTCCTGCCGGCCCTCCTGTACTCCCGTCGCCACTCTTTAAACTCCTGTGGCCGCTGAAAGGAGGACTACGCTCTCCAGGTTCCTTAGCGGCGGAAGCCGCCCACAGCATTCCCGCGCCCGGAGGCACTTTAAATCACGCTCAGCCCCTGTGGAGCGGGTGCTGCTGCAAACTGTTGGGGCATTCTTGACCGTACCTGCTGATTCCTTGCTTCAGACGCTGGTCGTCCTGCCTGCCCTCCTGTCCTTCCGCCGCCACACTTTAAACTCCTGCGGCCGCTTAGAGGAGGACTACGCTCTCCAGGCTCCTTAGCGGCGGAAGCCGCCCACGTCATTCCCGTGCCCGGAGGCGCTTCAAATCCCGCTCAGCCCCGCGTCGTGGAATCGCACGCGAGACGCGCCTGGACAAGCCCGGGAGAAGGGCGGTTCCGTCTGTTGGCGTCCGAAGTCAGAAGAGGCCGGGCTGGGTAACCCCTCTTGGCTGTTGTCCCCGTTGAGGTACCAGTCAATAATTTAAGTTAGTATTTGATGACAGACTGTATGGGCTATCAGTTGTGTCAGCATAAAGAGGATAATTCAAGTATTCCCTAATCTGACTAAATTCCAGAGTTGGAACTATGACTGAGATGAGTGGAAGGTCGGGGGTAACTGGTTCTTTAGATGATTTTATAAGTAGAGCAGAACAATTAGTGTGTTGTGAGATTGAATTTGCTAAGCGACGACTTTCACTTGACCCATCTAGTCTTCCAACATATGGTCAAATGCTCAGTAAACCTATCAGCCAAATACTGGTTACTGTTCCACATCAGAACAAGGGTAACAACACACTGTCATCGCAAAAAAGCATAAATATTATGGGCCCTGCGACCTCACATAAAGATCCCGGGATAGCAGGGATTTTTACTAGACTGCGGACACAGAAGTCTGGTGCAGAAAAGGGAGCTAAACCAAAAATCCAGTTCAAGGAGAAAAAACTGGCTGGGAAGAAAGGGAAGCCAACCAAACCTGTGGGTTGTAAGAATGGGGATGACAACTGGTCGAAACAAGATTCAGATCTTTGGAAACTCAAACTGACTTTGACTATGACATGAATTTTGGTAAACCTAGTGGGGTGGAGGCAAAAGAAGATCGTACAATGGTGGAAAGTTTTCACAAAATGCCCTAGACACAATACAATCCCAGATAGATGAATGTTTAAACTCTAGATTAATAGTTCTTGATGATAAAGTAGAACAACTAGATAAATTGTCTACTAAATTATGTACAACTATTGAAGAGGGCAGGGGGTTGATTGAAGATGGTACTTCTCTGTTGAGCGAATTGGAGAGCAGATGTATGGATAGCCATAAAGTGATTAATGCTGTAGACCATACAAATCACCCAAGTTCTATTTTGATACAGGATGACAGCATTGGAGGAGATGGCTCGCGGGTAACCAATAGTAATATTGCCCCTGCACCTGCTTCAGTACTTGCTAACAATAACATAGACGTTATAAGGATTCAAGGAAGAGAGGGGATTATTCATAGCCCAAAGGGGACTGATTTGGTGCCAAATGAAGATATTTTGAGCCTACCACCTGCTGCATCTCCTTATGTATTGGTATTATCAGGTGCCCCAGTCCTAAAAAGAGATCAAAAAGAATCATGGGACAACCTTAGGAACAAAGTTGTTAATTGGCTCTGCAAATACAAAAAGTTCCATCCAAATAGAAGTGGAGAAATACTGATGGTGAGAAGGGTAGGGTGGGTAGGTGTATCACCAAAAGACATTCAAGGGATTGTATAATTGTAAATTATAGATATCCTCATACGGTCCGTAAGATATTAAAAGTTCATGAGGAGTCCCCTTTACAAAGCCCCGTCTTGCAAGCTTTACCACTAGGTTATTTTTATAAACCAAGTGTGCCAAAGCCAATGCAAAATATGGGACCACTGAGCTTCTTAGAGACTCCATTGAGCTTCTTAGAAACTCCAAATAGGTTTAATGAATTATCATCCTTAGATGCGGTCGATTGACTACAATCAATGCATACGGCCAACGAAAAGGAAATGGCATACATAGGTTCCACTATAGAGGGGATTGGTACACGTGCTATGGAAGGTGGTGATGTATATCAATCCCATATTCCTACCTTAAGTTCACTATGCAGAATAACGTTACAGAAGGAAGTTAGTGGCACAGAATTTAAGGCGGCAGATAATGTACTTAGTGTTGCCAGCCCTATTGGTCTTTCTCTACCAACTAGTGTTTTTAATTTAAACGGTCCCTCTGAGATAAGGTTTATATCATTGAACATGGCGGGTGTGGGATCAAATATAAGTGACCCGAAATGGAACCATTACATAAATACAAGCAACCTCTGTATACTTCAGGAAACATGGGCCACAAAACTGTACACAGGGTAGAATATAAAACTTACCAAATAAATGCAGTCCCATCGGCAAGGGGTCGACCGTCTGGGGTCCTTATCATTTGGGTTAGAGTGACTATTGATATAACTATTAGTAAATTAAGTATCAACTCCTTAGACTACTTGGAGTGAAAATAGTCACTAATGATAAAAATGTGTTATACTTATATAATGTTTACAACAGACCATGTCCATCTTATAGGGAGACTCCCACAATCGAAATCCTGGATTCACTTTTAAATGTTTTAGATCCAGGAACAAGTAAAATAATATGTGGAGACCTGAACTGCAACTTTGAACCCATTGTAGGGTGGATAAGTTGCTAGAGGACGAAGACAGTGCCAATAATATACCATCATTATCCAGCAGTGGGTCAATTGCTGGCACTGTCCTAGCCCTCCAAATCACAAGGGTACTGGCTGGCCATGGGATGAGGGCATGTAATGGGCACCTACCATCTGAGAGCCCCAAAGCCCCAACCTTCTTTAGATACAACTGCCAGAGTAAAATTGATTACATTATCCTATCCTCGGATATATGGTCATTTGCTGTAGACAAGGAAATATGAGCAAGAACAGATAGCGACCATCGCCCACTTGAAATTAGTTTTTCTAGGAGCCTACCATTGGGACAGAATGTCATGGAGAAAACGTGGCATGCTACCCCAGACAACATTGTAGTTAGCAATAATCGTTGTGCAGTCAAATGGGCATATATATCTTGGAGAATGAAGATGTAGTGGCAAATATTTATAGCTCTCTTGCCAACACATTTGGAACATATAGCATTTCTCAAAATGATCATAGGATATTTTTAGACCTACACAAAACGTTTTTTTAGGAAATCTTGCTACTAATGACCAAAAGACCAAAAAAGATAGGAGGAGTGATTGATTCCCAGTCTGTAGGTAAACCTTGGTTTAACAAAGAGTGCCACACTGTAAAGTTAGACTCAGTTCAGGCGATTAAAAACAACAATGTATTGGCAGTTAAAGAGGCTAGGAAAAAATATAAGAGAGCCTTGGCTGAATCCAAATCTTGTTGGGACCAAGAAAGTTGATCAAGTATGCTTTCAGCGGCCAAAATAAAGGACCAAAAATTATTTTGGGAAATAGTGGCAAAAGGCAATAAAATGGAAAAGGGCTCATGAGAGGTCTTTCTTGATGAGGCCACTTGGATTGACCACTTCACAAAATTATACAATAACCCAGAGGGGGACAAGCCTCTGCAGGTTGTACTTACACCATCATCTGCACCTATATAGAGCATGCCCATAGTCTTTGACCATCAAGAGACTGAACTAGCCATTGCCTCGGTCAAAAATGGGAAGACCCCTGGGCTTGATAAAATACCAGGTGATTTATTCAAACCTGAAACAAATATTTGGGTACCATATATAAATCACTTATGTAAAGTTATCACTGCTGGTGCAGAAATTAGGAACACCTGGAAAGGGGCAGAAATCATCACTATTTTTAAAAAGGGCGATAGGAATGACCCTGCTAACTACCGCCCAATTAGCTTACTTGACATATTACAAAAAAAATTCTCAAGGCATGTTTTAAATCGTATTAACACATGGATGGAAGAAGAGTTAGTGCCCACAAAATATCAAGCAGGGTTTAGAGCTAAAACAAGTACCATCGACCAGGTACTAAGATTTTGTTGTTTATGCTGGAAGTATATTACCTTAATAAAAGGCCACCTGTACGTAGTATTCGTTGATCTTTGGGTGGCGTTTGATTTAATCCCACGAGAATTGTTATGGGAGACCCTTAAATGCCAGGGGTTACCAGCTGACTTATTGAAGCTGGTCATAAAATTACACCTGAACAATTATGCAAAAGTTAGGTGGGGACCGAACGGGGAATTATCACAACCTATACCAATGAAGAGGGGAGTCCGTCAGGGATGTGTGTTCGCCTGACACTCTTTTCCCTGTTTGTAAAAGACATCCCCTCTTGTATGGTGGATTGTGATAATGATTCCCCAAAATTGGGGGGCGAACGGGTTCCGTCCCTCCTTTTTGCGGGTGATACCATTCTTATTTCTCAAACACCCCGGGGCCTCCAGAATCTACTGAACAGGTTTCAGATATACTGCAGCACAAAGGACCTAGAGATTATTGTAAAGAAAACAAAATATATGGCCCTAAACGCCCATAATCATTTTAGGGAAAACCTGACGTTAAATGGACAAAAATTGGAATGTGTCCAGAATTTTACCTATCTGGGGGTTTCTATGGATTCGAAATTAACATGGAGTCAGATAGAAAAAAGAAAAATAGTGTTTAAACAAAATTTTTTACCTATAATGAAAAGACATGGTAAAAGCCTGAATAAAGCAGTCACCCCAGACTTAGAGACTTTTTAATTTAAAGTACAATCAGCGGTACTATATGGGGCAGAATTATGGGGATCTATGTGTAGAAACTCCTTTGAAATTGGGGAGAATACGTTTTTCAGGGCGTTGTTAAAACAACCAGTCAGTACCCCGTTGATTCCCCTTCTTTTAGACCTGAATATGAAACGCATAGACCATCATGCAATTCTGAGACTGTTGATGCCCAGGGTCAGATTGTGGACGATCCCAGAGCTGTCAGACTATAAAGAAGGTCTAAAAGAAGTATAGATCTAGATTGCAGTAACAGAGTTCAATGGCTTAACCCCTTCGCTGCTGGGCCTTTTCCCCTCCTGTGCTGAGCCCTTTTTTGGCAATTTGGGGTAGTGCGCGCTTAGGCCCCTGTAACTTTTTGACCACATAAGCTATCCACGCCAAATTTGCGTCCTTTTCTTGTGGATTCCAAAGGCGCCCAGGATTTGTGGATTCCCTTGGAGGGGTCCCAGAAATTAACCAAAATATAGTGATTTTTTTGTTTTTTTCAAAAAAATGGGAAAAACAGGCTGCAAATTAAAGCCTCTGGGTTTTTCCCTGAAAATGGTATCAAAAAAGGGTTTGTGGGGCTGAAATCTCCGTTTTCTCAGCTTTCAGGGAATGACAGTCTTTTGTCAGGGAACCAACATTTTTCACACAGTTTTGGCATTTTTCTGGGACATAGCCTATTTTTGCTATTTTTAGAGCTTTCCACCTCCTTCCAATTAATGGTAGAAAAGAGTTTGAAAGCAATAATGGATCCTAGAAAGCTGTACATTTTCGGAAAGTAAACAAAATTCTGAATTCAGAAAGGGGTCATTTGTCTAAATCCATGAAGGATTCTTTATCGAAAGTAACAGATAAATCTTGGAATAATAGAAAATTTGTTGAAAAAAACAGCCTTTTGTCTCAACGTTTTCACCTATAACTTTTTCTAATCTTGACAGCTCTTGGAAAGCAATATACTGTTACATCCGTTAGACCTTCCTGGTTGTGGGGATATATAGGAGTTGTAGGTTCACCAAGAACCCAACGAACCCAGATCCAAAAACTGAGCAGCAACTTGCAATGTTTTTTTTTCTTTTACTGGGTATAGAGCACTTTGTCTTAGAAAATGTATACATGGAAAAATCTGTATGAAAGACACCTATGTATTTCTGATTTGGGTACAAAATATAGAGTTCAGAAACAGTATATAATTGCACATTTTCAAAATTGGGAATACCCATACTAGCTTGAGAATTATTGGTCATTTTTCAAAAACATTTTTTTTTTACACAATGTCTGTCATTGAAAGGGAGAAATGCTAGAAAGCTCATTAGGTAATAACAGTTGATTTACAAATCTGAATTACCCGAAGTCTCCCGATAAAAACGGTACCTCACTTGTGTGGGTCGGCCTTGTGCCTGCGATAGGAAACGGCGCAAAATGCAACGTGGTCACACCTCAATTTTGCAGTTACAAATTGACCCTTTTATGGCAAAGTGCCTACCTGTAGTTTTTGCACCCTAGCTCTGCCGGCACCTAGGGAAACCTAGCAAACCTATACATTTTTGGAAAGTAGACACCCTGAGGAATTCAGGATGGGGTGACTCGACTGCCTACCACCAGGCTTTGTTACCCAGAATCCCTTGCAAAGTTTAGAATTTGACAAAAAAAACACATTTTCCTCACATTTCTGTGGTGGAAAGTGCTGGAATCTGCGTGGATTAACAAATTTCCACCCACCCAGCGTTCCCCCAGGTCTCCTGAGAAAAATGATACCTCACTTGCGTGGGTAGGCATAGTGGCTGCAACACGAAACAGCGCAAAACGCAACGCGGTTGCACCTCAATTTCCCAGTGAAATCTTGTGCTATTTGGACAAAGAGACTACCTTTTGTTTTTGAGTCCTAGCTCTGCCAGCACATAGGGAAACCTAGCAAACCTATACATTTTTGAAAACTAGACACCCAGGGAAATTCAGGATGGGGTGACTCGTCTGCCTACCCCCAGGTTTTGTTACCCAGAATCCCTTGCAAAGCTAAAATTATGACAAAAAAACCACATTTTCCTCACATTTCTGTGGTGGAAAGTGCTGGAATCTGCGTGGATCAACAAACTTACACCCACCCAGCGTTCCCCCAGGTCTCCCGAGAAAAATGGTACCTCACTTGTGTGGGTAGGCATAGTGGCTGCGACACGAAACAGCTCAAAATGCAACGTGGTTGCACTTCAATTTCCCAGTGAAGTCTTGTGCTATTTGGACAAAGAGACTACCTTTTGTTTTTGAGTCCTAGCTCTGCCAGCACATAGGGAAACCTAGCAAACCTATACATTTTTGAAAACTAGACACCCAGGGAAATTCAGGATGGGGTGACTCGTCTGCCTACCCCCAGGTTTTGTTACCCAGAATCCCTTGCAAAGCTAAAATTATGACAAAAAAAACACATTTTCCTCACATTTCTGTGGTGGAAAGTGCTGGAATCTGCGTGGATCAACAAACTTCTACCCACCCAGCGTTCCCCCAGGTCTCCCGAGAAAAATGGTACCTCACTTGCGTGGGTAGGCATAGTGGCTGCGACACGAAACAGCTTAAAATGCAACGTGGTTGCACTTCAATTTCCCAGTGAAATCTTGTGCTATTTGGACAAAGAGACTACCTTTTGTTTTTGAGTCCTAGCTCTGCCAGCACATAGGGAAACCTAGCAAACCTATACATTTTTGAAAACTAGACACCCAGGGAAATTCAGGATGGGGTGACTCGTCTGCCTACCCCCAGGTTTTGTTACCCAGAATCCCTTGCAAAGCTAAAATTATGACAAAAAAAACACATTTTCCTCACATTTCTGTGGTGGAAAGTGCTGGAATCTGCGTGGATTAACAAATTTCCACCCACCCAGCGTTCCCCCAGGTCTCCTGAGAAAAATGATACCTCACTTGCGTGGGTAGGCATAGTGGCTGCAACACGAAACAGCGCAAAACGCAACGTGGTCACAACTCAATTTTTCTGTGAAATTGTGGCCTTTTTGGGCAAAGAGACTACCTTTTGTTTTTGAACCCTAGCTCTGCCGGCACCCAGGGAAACCTAGCAAACCTATATATTTTTGAAAAGTAGACACCCAGGGGAAGTCAGGATGGGGTGACTCGACTGCCTACCCCCAGGTTCTCTTACCCAGAATCCCTTACAAAGCTAAGAAATTGGAAAAAAAACGCATTTTCCTTACATTTTTGTGGTGGAAAGTTCCGGAATCTGCGTGGATCAACAAATTTCCACCCACCCAGCGTTCCCCCAGGTCTCCCGAGAAAAATGGTATCTCACTTGCGTGGGTAGGCATAGTGGCTGCGACAGGAAACAGCGCAAAACGCAACGTGGTCACAACTCAATTTTTCTGTGAAATTGTGGCCTTTTTGGGCAAAGAGACTACCTTTTGTTTTTGAACCCTAGCTCTGCCGGCACCCAGGGAAACCTAGCAAACCTATATATTTTTGAAAAGTAGACACCCAGGGGAATTCAGGATGGGGTGACTCGACTGCCTACCCCCAGGTTCTCTTACCCAGAATCCCTTGCAAAGCTAAGAAATTGGAAAAAAACGCATTTTCCTCACATTTCTGTGGTGGAAAGTTCCGGAATCTGCGTGGATCAACAAATTTCTACCCACCCAGCGTTCCCCCAGGTCTCCCGAGAAAAATGGTATCTCACTTGCGTGGGTAGGCATAGTGGCTGCGACAGGAAACAGCGCAAAACGCAACGTGGTCACAACTCAATTTTTCTGTGAAATTGTGGCCTTTTTGGGCAAAGAGACTACCTTTTGTTTTTGAACCCTAGCTCTGCCGGCACCCAGGGAAACCTAGCAAACCTATATATTTTTGAAAAGTAGACACCCAGGGGAATTCAGGATGGGGTGACTCGACTGCCTACCCCCAGGTTCTCTTACCCAGAATCCCTTGCAAAGCTAAGAAATTGGAAAAAAAACGCATTTTCCTCACATTTCTGTGGTGGAAAGTTCCGGAATCTGCGTGGATCAACAAATTTCCACCCACCCAGCGTTCCCCCAGGTCTCCCGAGAAAAATGGTATCTCACTTGCGTGGGTAGGCATAGTGGCTGCGACAGGAAACAGCGCAAAACGCAACGTGGTCACAACTCAATTTTTCTGTGAAATTGTGGCCTTTTTGGGCAAAGAGACTATCTTTTGTTTTTGAACCCTAGCTCTGCCGGCACCCAGGGAAACCTAGCAAACCTATATATATTTGAAAAGTAGACACCCAGGGGAATTCAGGTTGGGGTGATTCGACTGCCTACCCCCAGGTTCTCTTACCCAGAATCCCTTGCAAAGCTAAGAAATTGGAAAAAAAAACGCATTTTCCTCACATTTCTGTGGTGGAAAGTTCCGGAATCTGCGTGGATCAACAAATTTCCACCCACCCAGCGTTCCCCCAGGTCTCCCGAGAAAAATGGTATCTCACTTGCGTGGGTAGGCATAGTGGCTGCGACAGGAAACAGCGCAAAACGCAACGTGGTCACAACTCAATTTTTCTGTGAAATTGTGGCCTTTTTGGGCAAAGAGACTACCTTTTGTTTTTGAACCCTAGCTCTGCCGGCACCCAGGGAAACCTAGCAAACCTATATATTTTTGAAAAGTAGACACCCAGGGGAATTCAGGATGGGGTGACTCGACTGCCTACCCCCAGGTTCTCTTACCCAGAATCCCTTGCAAAGCTAAGAAATCGGAAAAAGAACACATTTTCCTCACATTTCTGTGGTGGAAAGTTCCGGAATCTGCGTGGATCAACAAATTTCCACCAACGCAGCGTTCCCCCAGGTCTCCCGATAAAAATGGTACCTCACTTGCGTGGGTAGGCATAGTGGCTGTGAAAGGAAATGGTTCAAATTGTACGGTGGTGAATTTACAATACCAAATTGCTAAACAACCTTCATTTTGGGGGGGGGGCACCTGAGTTTTTGGCCCGGGGCTCGGTGGTATTCTTTGGAAAGTACCAAACCCAAACAGATCTGAAAAGTAGACCCCCGGGGGAGTCCAGGGAGGTATGGCATGCGTGGGTCCCCGAACGTTTTCCTACCCAGACCACCTTGCAAACCTTAAAATTAGGTAAAATAATCACTTTTCCAAACTTTTTTGCGTGGGATCACCGTACCGGCAAAAATGTCCTACCACCCAGCGCTCCCCCTGTTCTCCCGAGTAAAAGGATACCTCACTTGTGTGGGTGCCCCAAAGCAGAACAGGCCAAAAATGAATGTTGAAAAAAGTAGTATTTCAGTGTTGCAAATTAAGCCCCCCTGCCTTAGTCACAGGCCTTTGGCCCACCCACACAAGTGAGGTATCATTTTACTCGGGAGAACAAGGGGAACGCAGGGTGGTAGGACATTTGTGCCGACACGGCGATCCCACGCAAAAATGTATGGAAAACTGTTTTTTTAACCTAAATTTATGGTTTGCAAGGATTTCTGGGTAGGAAAACATTGGGGGACCCATGCATGCCATACCTCCCCAGACTCCCCCGGGTGTCTAGTTTTCAGAAATGTTTGGGTTTGGTAGTTACCAAAGATGCCCGCCGAGCCCCGGTCCAATAACTCAGTCCCCCCCCTAAAAAAAGAAGGTAATCTTGCTATTGGTTATTGTAATGTCTCCACCGTACGATTTGGACCTTTTCCTGTTGCCGCCACTATGCCTACCCACGCAAGTGAGGTACCATTTTTATCGGGAGACCTGGGGGAACGCAGGGTGGGAGGAAATTTGTGTGAGCCCAGTGACGCCACGCTTTCCCACGCAAAAAAAGTGTGTAAAAAATGATCTTTCCAGCAAAAATTGAGGTTTGCAAGGGATTCTGGGTAAAGGAACGTTGGAGGATCCACGCAAGCCATACCTCCTTGGAAGCCCCTGGGTGTCTACTTGTCAGAAATGTGTGGGTTTGGTAGGTTTCCCTACATGGCCGTCTCGCACGGGGCCAAAAACCCAGGTAACCTCTCTTGCAAAAGCTGGGGCTATTGAATGTCAATAGCACCAGCTTTTGAAAGAGGGGTTAACTGGGTTTTTGGCCCCGTGCGAGACGGCCATGTAGGGAAACCTACTAAACCCACACATTTCTGAAAAGTAGACACCCAGGGGCTTCCAAGGAGGTATGGCTTGCGTGGATCCTCCAACGTTCCTTTACCCAGAATCCCTTGAAAACCTCAATTTTTGCTGGAAAAATCAGTGTTTACATACTTTTTTTGCGTGGGAAAGCGTGGCGTCACTGGGCTCACACAAATTTCCTCCCACCCAGCGTTCCCCCAGGTCTCCCGATAAAAATGGTACCTCACTTGCGTGGGTAGGCATAGTGGCTGCAAAAGGAAACGGTCCAAATTGTACGGTGGCGAATTAAGTTTTCAATTTGAGAGCGTGTGATTCAAGGAAATTTTGACCGACAATTTCAAGTTTGCAGGAGATTGTGGAAAAAAATCAATAAAATTCACCAGAAAGACATGACCATATACTTCCATGGTTTAACAATAAAATTGAAATTTAGTAAGTTATTTATAGCTATAATGTACACCGTAACAGAGTTACTCAAAAGTCAAACATTCAAGCACGGCTAACTATTCCTCAAAGACACACACATACAGGTTGGATTTGGCACGAGGGCGAGTGATGGTTCAGTACATAAAATTTTATTAACAAGATATTTCAAAAAATGAAATGCTCTGTCAATAAATAAATGCATAAAAACCAAACCAGTGACTCCCAACTCGTGAGCTGTAAAGCCACGACAAGGCACCAACCGTTTTACAGGCCATTCACGCACCTTTCATACCTGTTACACACCAGACCATTGACACCATCCGGAAGGAAAAGCAACACATTACAACATTCACAAAAAGGGACAAGGTACACCCTACTTCTAAAAGGGAAAACAAAAACAAATATTACTGGACAGCCATCTAAACCGCAAACACACACACATACTGGTTGGATTTGGCACGAGGATGAGTGATGATTCAGTACATACAATTTTATTTGCAAGTAATTTCACAAAAATGAAATACACTGCGTATAATTGAAAGTATGATAAACTGAACCACTGACTCACAGCTCGTGAGCTGTAAAGCCACGTCAAGGCACCAACCTCTTTACAGGCCATTCATACACCTTTCGCACGTGTGACACATACAAAACATTCACGCCGCCAGCCGCGGACCCATCACATTACAACACTCACACCAGCAGACAGCGCCATTCAAGGGCCCATCACTTTCACACGCCCATATATCTGCCACAGCAACTACACAAAATGATGGACTGCGTAGAGTGTCACTCAACTAGCAGTGTATGTAGTGACCAACAGAAAGTTAGTACTCACACACCGCCAGCCGAGCGCCAGACCACCCACACCACCATCCAAGCACCAAACCATGCACACAGCCAGCCAAACATCACTCAGCGCACACAGACAGCCAAGTACCACACCACGCACACCGCCAGCCAAGTACCACTCCACGCACACCGCCAGCCAAGAACCACTCCAAGCACACCGCAAGCAAAGCGCCACTCCACGCACACCGCCAGCCAAGCACCACTCCGTGCACAGACAGCCAAGTACCACTCCACGCTCACCATCCAGCCAAGCGCCACTCCACACACACCGCCAGCCAAACACCACTCGACACACACCGCCAGCCAAGCAGTACTCCATGCACAGACAGCCAAGTACCACTCCATGCACACCATCCAGCCATGCGCCACTCCACACACACCGCCAGCCAAGCACCACACCGCAAGCCAAGCACCACTCCGCGCACACCGCAAGCCAAGCACCACTCCACGCACACCATCCAGCCAAGCGCCACTCCACGCACACCATCCAGCCAAGCGCCACTCCACACACACCGCCAACCAAACACCATTCCTTGCACTCCACCAGCCAAGCACCATACACTCACACTGCCAGCCAAGCACCTAACCATGCACTCCGCCTGCCAAACAAAAATCCACACACACCACCCGCAAAACACCAAACCTTGCACTCTGCCAGGGAGGCACCAATCCACACACACCTCCAGCCAAGCACCAGTCTACGCACACCGCCATCCAAGCGCCAGCCTGCACACACCACAATCACATTTAGAATTATTCTTTTCAAAAAAACACTAAACAAATGGAAATACCTACAAATCAACTTACACAAATTCTAAAACCAAACACATTGCACTAAAGCCAAACCTTGAAACAAACCAAATTTTTTTACAGAATACAGACCAGGCAATTCACTTCACAGCTCATTAAAACTCCCAATACTTCTTTTTCGTGTGGTATGATTTAAAACAAGCTGACAGACACAATCCAGGCTTAGAAGGACAGTCAGAGCAGTACATACGAGACTCCTTCCGCACGCCTCTACGCCAACAGACTCTGCATCTTCTAGTCGGAAAGTCTTTTGCGGTAGTGGGAGGAATGAATTCAGCAAAGTGGCGATCTTTCAATCTAGCCACCTCCTCCACCACTCCAAATCTAGGAACACTTGCCTGCTCCACTAGTACAAGGCTGGCTATTACAGACTCCTGAAACTTAACAAAAGGCATCTTCGACTCAGGACAAGACTTCTGGAACACAACAAAAGCATTGAAGGATGCCAAATGGAAAAGATAAATAGCCAATTTCTTGTACCAAACGTAAGCCTTTCGAATAGCATCATAAGGTTCCAACCTCTGATCTACTCGGTCAACACCACCCATGTACTTATTGTAATCTAGAATGCACACAGGTTTGCGCACTTCAGCAACCTGACCCCAAACAGGCTGAGGTACAGTACTTTCGTCATGGATAGTAGTCAGCATGTACACATCTCTCTTGTCTGAAAACTTCACAGCCAGAAGCTCCCCACATCGCAATGCAGTAGACTGTCCCCTCACAAGCCTTTTGCAAACAAGTTCCTTTGGGAAACCTTTCCGGTTACTGTGCATTGTGCCACAAGCAACAGTGCCCACTTTGGCCAACTCCTTGAACAACCGCACACCAGTGTAGAAGTTATCTACATACAAATGGTGGCCTTTGTGAAATAATCCTCTACCTAGTTCCCATACAATCTTCTCAGTCACTCCAAAAGTGGAAGGACAACCAGGAGGGTTAATGCTGGACTCCTTACCAGTGTACACCCTGAAATTGTAGACATATCCAGTCTCACTGTCACACAACATATACAGTTTGATTCCATAGCGTGCCCTCTTACTAGGAATGTACTGCCTAAAAACCAAGCGGCCCTTGAACAATAGCAAAGACTCATCCACTGCAATTTCTTTTCCAGGAGCAAAGATCTCAGAAAAACGATCAACAAAGTGATCAAGGACAGGCCGAATTTTAAACAGACGGTCACAATCAGGGTGATCGCGTGCCAAGGCTAAACCATTATCAACAAAATGCATCATCCGAAGAAGAAGCAAAAACCGATCACGACTTATGACTGCTGGATATATAGCTGTTGTCATCAAGGGACTAGTGGACCAATATGAAGACATTGATGGCTTCCTTAGCAAGCCCATCCAAAAAGTTAAACCCAAAAACTTCTTCATCTCTTCAACATTTGTGGGAGTCCACAGAGTAGCTCTAGAATGGGGCTTAAGCCTGGCACTATTGTCCCTCAAAAACTGTTCTGCATACAAATTAGTTTGGTCAACAATATTTTGCAAAAACACATCGTCCATAAACAACTGAAAAAAATTTATTGGCTGAAAATTCTCAGTATTCACTCTACACCCAGGAACACCAGTGAACTCTGGCAATGCCGGCTGCACCATGCCAGGGGGAACCCAGAGGCCATCCCCATGAACGGGGGGAGCAGCCACCTCAGCCTGCAGACCAGAAGCCACTTGTTGCTGTACACGTACGGGAAGCCTAACATCCACAGATACTTCTGGCTGCACATCACCAACAGAAAACATAGCATCCCCAGAAGACTCTTGCTGCACTACACCACCGGGAAACAAAGCAGGTCCAGATGCATCTTGCTGCTCTACAACAATGGGAAGCCTACCAGCCCCAGATGCCTCTTGCAGCACTTCACCAACGGGAAGCCCAGCAGCCTGAGAAGCTTCTTGCTGCACTACACCACCGGAAAACAAATCAGACCCTGATGCACCTTGCCGCTCTACAACAATAGGAGGCCTAACAGCACCAGATGCCGCTTGGCGCACCACAGCAATGTGAAGCCTTTTGGGCGCAGGCTGTAGCCCACCTGCCTCATGCCGACGTAAAAAGAAAGGATACCTTGCAGCCCTAGGAAGTAGCACAGCTGCCTCTTGGTCCACTACCGGCGCAACAATGTCCTCCGCTACCATAGACACTTCATCAGCACTAGAAGAAGATTCTTCATCCGATGATGATGAATGCAGGCAAAGAGAAAACTCACTGCCTGAATCTTCTCCACCAACCTCCAAATCCGAATCAGAGTCAGTCTCTGAACCATGGTCAGAGGAAGACTCAAAAAGCAAACTAAGAACCTGCTGAGCAGTAATCCTGCGACTAGCCATTATCCTTACAAAGAAAGACAGCACACACAAGTGAACAACAACCTACACTGTGCAAAGTAAGAAGTAAACAAGGTAAGGCTTTCACACAAAGATCAATACAATCCAAAACAATTTCACTCTTACCAAATACAGCTACACTCACCAGCACCTACTCTGCTGAGACACAGCAAAAAGAAATGATATCCCACTAGAAAGAAAAGAAAAAAAACAAATTAGAAATCAAAGTGCACATAAAACACTAATGCTGAAGAAAAAAAGAAACAGAGCCACACAAAGTGATATAAGTACAACCTTTTTCAAAAAGACAAAAAACAAGGGAAAGTAGTACAAAATACATTCACTTACCAAGCACAAGCAACTACACAAGCTGCAAAACCAACAGTAACGGACCCGCAACCTACAACAATCCAAACAGCAAAAGCCTGGAACAAGGCAAAAATGGAGAAGATAAAAAAATTACTACCACATTTCACAAACAATATAACAATTGAAAAAACCACACACAAATTTGCCCCCCAAATTTACATTTGCACAGAGGGGCCATCAAATAGGGCAAAGACCAATTGGGATTAGATGAGGTTTAACATCAAGACACTGGTTAATTTTTTGAATTTATTTTACTGCCTAACCCCTTTGGTGCCAGTCGGTCTTCTGCTCCTACCAGTACCCCCATCACACGGGGGCAGTAAGGACATTCATACACCTTTCGTACGTGTGACACATACAAAACATTCACACCACCAGCCGCAGACCCATCACATTACAACACTCACACCAGCAGACAGCGCCATTCAAGGGCCCATCACTTTCACACACCCAAATATCTGCCACAGCAACTACACAAAATGATGGACTGAGTACAGTGTCACTCAACTAGCAGTGTGTGTAGTGACCAACAGAAAGTAGGTACTCACATACCGTCAGCCGAGCGCCAGTCCACCCACACCACCATCCAAGCGACAGACCATGCACACTGCCAGCCAAACACCACTCCACGCACACCGCAAGCCAAGCACCACTCCACGCACACCGCAATACACAGCGCCACTCCACGCACACCGCAAGCCAATCGCCACTCCACGCACACCGCAAGCCAAGCACCACTCCACGCACACCATCCAGCCAAGCACCACTCCGTGCACAGACAGCCAAGTACTACTCCACGCACACCATCCAGCCATGCGCCACTCCACACACACCGCCAGCCAAGCACCACACCGCAAGCCAAGCGCCACTCCATGCACACCGCAAGCCAAGCACCACTCCACGCACACCGCAAGCCAAGCGCCACTCCACGCACAGCGCAAGCCAAGCACCACTCCACGCACACCATCCAGCCAAGCGCCACTCCACACACACCACCAGCCAAGCACCACTCCGTGCACAGACAGCCAAGTACTACTCCACGCACACCATCCAGCCATGCGCCACTCCACACACACCGCCAGCCAAGCACCACACCGCAAGCCAAGCGCCACTCCACGCACACCGCCAGCCAAGCACCACTCCACACACACCGCCAGACAAGCAGCACTCCGTGCACAGACAGCCACGAACCACTCCACGCACACCATCCAGCCAAGCGCCACTCCACACACACCGCCAGCCAAACACCACTCCATGCACAGACAGCCAAGTACCACTCCATGCACAGACAGCCAAGTACCACTCCACGCACACCATCCAGCCAAGCGCCACTCCACACACACTGCCAGCCAAGCACCACTCCGTGCACAGACAGCCAAGTACTACTCCACGCACACCATCCAGCCATGCGCCACTCCACACACACCGCCAGCCAAGCACCACACCGCTAGCCAAGCGCCACTCCACGCACACCGCAAGCCAAGCACCACTCTATGCACACCGCAAGCCAAGCACCACTCCATGCACACCGCAAGCACACCGCCACTCCACGCACACCGCAAGCCAAGCGCCACTCCACGCACACCGCAAGCCAAGCACCACTCCACGCACACCGCAAGCCAAGCACCACTCCACGCACACCATCCAGCCAAGCACCACTCCGTGCACAGACAGCCAAGTACTACTCCACGAACACCATCCAGCCATGCGCCACTCCACACACACCGCCAGCCAAGCACCACACCGCAAGCCAAGCGCCACTCCATGCACACCTCAAGCCAAGCACCACTCCAAGCACACCGCAAGCCAAGCGCCACTCCACGCACACCACAAGCCAAGCGCCACTCCACGCACACCGCAAGCCAAGCACCACTCCACGCACACCATCCAGCCAAGCGCCACTCCACACACACCACCAGCCAAGCACCACTCCGTGCACAGACAGCCAAGTACTACTCCACGCACACCATCCAGCCATGCGCCACTCCACACACACCGCCAGCCAAGCACCACACCGCCAGCCAAGCACCACACCGCCAGCCAAGCGCCACTCCACGCACACCGCAAGCCAAGCGCCACTCCATGCACACCGCAAGCCAAGCGCCACTCCACGCACACCGCAAGCCAAGCACCACTCCACGCACACCGCAAGCCAAGCACCACTCCACGCACACCATCCAGCCAAAGTCCACTCCACACACACCACCAGCCAAGCACCACTCCGTGCACAGACAGCCAAGTACTACTCCACGCACACCATCCAGCCATGCGCCACTCCACACACACCGCCAGCCAAGCACCACACCGCCAGCCAAGCGCCACACCGCCAGCCAAGCGCCACACCGCCAGCCAAGCGCCACTCCACGCACACCGCAAGCCAAGCGCCACTCCACGCACACCGCAAGCCAAGCGCCACTTCACGCACACCGCAAGCCAAGCGCCACTCCACGCACACCGCAAGCCAAGCGCCACTCCACGCACACCGCAAGCCAAGCACCACTCCACGCACACCGCAAGCCAAGCACCACTCCACGCACACCATCCAGCCAAGCGCCACTCCACGCACACCATCCAGCCAAGCGCCACTCCACACACACCATCCAGCCAAGCGCCACTCCACGCACACCATCCAGCCTAGCGCCACTCCACACACACCATCCAGCCAAGCGCCACTCCACACACACTGCCAGCCAAGCACCACACCGCAAGCCAAGCACCACTCCATGCACACCGCCAGCCAAGCACCAGTCCACACACACCGCCAGCCAAGCACCACTCCACGCACAGACAGCCAAGTACCACTCCACGCACACCACCAGCCAAGCACCACTCCACGCACACCGCAAGCGCCACTCCACGCACACCGCCAGCCAAGCACCACTCCACGCACACCGCAAGCAAAGCACCACTCCACGCACACCGCAAGCAAAGCACCACTCCGTGCACAGACAGCCAAGTACCGCTCCACGCACACCATCCAGCCATGCGCCACTCCACACACACCGCCAGCCAAGCAGCACTCCGTGCACATACAGCCAAGTACCACTCCACGCACACCATCCAGCCAAGCACCACTACACACACCGCCAGGCAAACACCACTCCGATTTGCCCCAAGGGGGGGCAGAAATTCAAAAACAATTACTTGCCACCAGGAAGAGACCCTTGCCCAAGGGGTCGCCTCCAAAACATATAAATTGCCTCAAAACAGTTCCCTGGTGCCAGTGGGGAATTTCTGCCCCCACCTGGGGGCAAAGCAACTAAAAAAACGGGCTGATTTGCCCCCCGGGGGGGCAGAAAAACAAAAATATTATCACAGCCCACCTGGAAGCGACCCTTGCCCAAGGGGTCGCTTCCTAAAAGCTAATTTCAAGATCCCTGGTGCTAGTGGGCATTTTCTGCCCCCCCCCCCCCCTGGGGGCAAAACGGCAAAAAAAGGCCCTATTTGCCCCAAGGGGGGGGGACAGAAAATAAACAACAAAATCAAGGCCCCCTGGAGGCGACCCTTACCCAAGGGGTCGCTTCCCAAAACAAACATGCACTAATAAAAAATCCCTTGTGCCAGTGGTTTATTTCTGCCCCCCCCGGGGGCAAAACGGCCAAAATAACGGCCCGATTTGCCCCCAGGGTCAGCAGAAAATCGAAAATAAAATGGCTGCCCACCTGGAAGCGACCCTTGCCCAAGGGATCGCTTCCTAAAAGCTAATTTCACAATCCCTGGTGCTAGTGGGCATTTTCGGACCCCCCCCGGGGCAAAACGGCAAAAAAAACAGGCCGATTTGCCCCCAGGGGGGACAGAAAATAAACGACAAAATAATGGCCCCCAGGAAGCGACCCTTACCCAAGGGGTCGTTCCCAAAACAAACATTGCCAAAACAAATAATCCCTGGTGCCAGTGGTTTATTTCTGCCCCCCCTGGGGGCAAAACGGCCGAAATAACGGGCCAATTTGCCCCCAGGGGGGGGCAGAAAATCGTCGAGAAAATGTCTGCCCACCTGGAAGCGACCCTTGCCCAAGGGGTCGCTTCCGAAACGCTAAATTTACAATCCCTGGTGCTAGTGGGGGCATTTCCGCCGCACGATCGCGACGCTGTGCGCGATCGTGAGGCAGAAATGCCCTGCAAAGAGACTTCAGGGGAAAGGAAAATCTCTTTCCTCTCCCCTGATGCCTCTTTGCGGCCCCAAACCCCCGCCGGACACGAGAAACTTACCTTTCTCCTTGGCGCGCAGGAAGCAAATGGCTTCCCGAGCGCAGGGAATCCCTGATGATGTCAGCACGCGCTGTGCGCGCTGACGTCATCAGGGATTCCCGGGGGGGGGGGGGGGGGGGGGGCGGGGGCGGCAGCGAGCAAAACAACGAAGATCAGAGAACCTCGGGGGGAGCGCCAGCGCTTCCCCCGAGGGTGGGGCTCATGACGAGCTGGGCTCGTCATCAGCACACGACCACCGTGCACCATGACGAGCCCAGCTCGTCATCAGCATCGAAAGGGTTAAACATGTAAGATCCTGGTTGGTAAAAATAGGTTTAGCACACTTTTGGAATGAACCAGAATCAATGAACTCGTCCTCAATTTTTTTTTAAGCTATCATTCTGGTCATATGTGAGTTATGAGATAGTGAACATACAAACACATGGATCTCTGACAAATAATTTCTTATTGTTCAAAGACATAGCTTCTTTTGAACTTTTTTTGGATGAGATTCCCCCACCGCTAGCAAAGACAGTCTATATGAAATTCAGATATGGTACGCTTAGGACAAATGTTTGTGAACTGAGGTGTTCCAATAGTAGTAGTAATCTGTGTACCTTATTTGCAAACCAGGCAAAGGAAGGTAAGCTACACATTTTGTTTTTTTGCCCAACTTATGCAATACCAAGGAAAAGGTGGATATTGCCCCTCTGTTGGAACATAGGTTCCAGATCCCACAAAGAGGCTGGAAGAATTCTAAAAACTAATACCAGTCAGGTAATAGTCTTTGGTGTTAGTAGATTCCTCCTGACTGTTAATTTTATGAGAATGAAATTGGGTCTGAAACTTTGAAGTCGTAGAATCTATATATCAGGTGCAATCCTCTAAGTAATATTGTTGGACACTTATAAAGTAGAATATTTTTAATATCTATACATGATATATTAACTGTCTCAATGTTGGATCCCCAGATTTTTTAAATACGTTTTTATATGCATGCCTTTTTAGCTTTTTAATTATTTAAATGTTTTAATGTGACTATTTGCCCCCGGAAATGGTGTCTAGGATGTATATTGAATGTACTGCCTATAAACTATTAGTTCCGTTATGTGACTTGCGATCCATGTAATGTATATTGTGAAATTGTAATGTAATTATAATGTATTTTATGCATCTTTTATGGTACTTAACGTACCAAAATAAAGATTTATTGATTGATAGTCCTATTCTTACCTAAGAGAGGTGAGCCAACAATGCCATGGGAAGACTGGAAGGAGGAGAGCGAAGGGGCGTACTCAAGCTCCAGGAGGAAGAAAATACTCCTCCACAACCTAGGCCCGAAGGAAATCAGAGTATATGACAACCTAAAGAAGAAAACCAGGCTTCCTACGGATACAGATGAGTTCCAACATGCGATCGAGGATTTAGACTCGCACTACTGACTGCTGACTGACTACGCATACTACTACTGTAGTATGCGTGGCCATAGACAGATGCAATTTTTTCCAGTGGAAACAAGGCGGTGGAGAATCGATCAGTGAGTATGTTGCAGCACTGCAGAAACTAGCAGTGACATGCAAATTTGGAACACTGCATAACGAACTGATCAGGGACCAGATCATAATGCATACATCCAACATGGCCATTCAAGAGAAGTTGTGGGTCAACGATGATGCTCCTCTCAAAGAAGTACTGGCACTCATAAAGAAGGTGGAACTGTCGAAAAGGTGCGCGGAAGCATCGAGGAAGGAGACAATCAGCAAAACGGTGGTATGCAAGGTGTCAGAAGGGAAGAGACCAGCAAAGACCCAACAAGCGGGACCACCCAATGCACGGTTCCAGAAAGGATACCCTCAGAGAGCAGCAGGGGTCTTATTTATGAAGGCCTTGCGCCACCGGGTCTTCATTTTTTCCCATTTTAAAAGTGACACACCGGCGGCGCAAGTCCTTCATAAATAAGACCCCTGGAACGCAAAGACCGCAATTGAACAACAAGGAAAATTGTTACCGGTGTGGAAGCCAAACACATGCCGGCAACGACAAATTCTGCCCAGCCTTCAGGGTCAAATGCTCGTACTGTGGCATTATGGGACACTACGAAAAGGTGTGCAGGCGTCGGCCGATGGAAGACAGAGGTGAAGTATGTAGCCCAAGATGGTGAAGAGGAAGAAAAAATACCAGGAGAAGAAGAAGGAGAGAATGTCTTGTGCATGGATGACCAAGTCCTCGGAATAAACTGCACAGGATCCAAGAAGCCGGTACTACAAATGATGATCGGCAGAGTAGAAATTGATATAGTGGTGGACTCAGGTTCCCCATACACGATAATTCAACAAACAGTTGGGAAAGAGACTTCCAAGACAAGACAAAGGCAAGCTTAAGTCTCCCGGA
Source organism: Lissotriton vulgaris (assembly GCF_964263255.1). Lineage (NCBI taxonomy): Eukaryota > Metazoa > Chordata > Amphibia > Caudata > Salamandridae > Lissotriton > Lissotriton vulgaris. Next base: position 307,444,840 of record NC_141696.1, read on the forward strand.
CATACGCCCAGTCACATACACAGGCGAACCCATACCCATGGTAGGGTATTGTCCTCTCACGTTCAAATTCAAATGGCGGACAGCGGATGGCAAGCTGTACATTGCCGAGAAGGGTCCTTCGGTCCTGGGATGGATTGATCAAGGCGCCCTAGGAATTCAACTTAACCCCGGAGGAGTCATCCAGGTCCTATGGACACAGACCAAGAATACAAGGAGGACACGTGGCAGAGAGAATACGCGGAAGTCTTCAAGGGAACCATAGGTCGGATGACCAAATTCACACACAAAATACGCTTAAAGGACGGAGCACAACTAGTGAGCCACAAGGTCCGCAACATTCCATTCCGAAGCAAGGAGGGGGTGCAGGAAGAACTACTACGCCTGGAAAGGAGCGGAATCATTAAAGCAATCGAGAGTGCTGAGTGGCTCGCGGCTGTCATCGTCCCACAGAAACCCAATGGGAAAGTACGTCTGTGTGTAGACGTAAGGGAACTGAACAAGAACATATGGGCGGACAAGTTCCCGCTACCCCGGATCAACGAGATTCTATCTAAGACGAAAGGAATAAAGTGGTGCTCCACCGTGGGTCTCTCATCCGCGTACCATCAAATTGCTTTACATCTTTCGTGCAGTCACCTAACATCTTTCATAACACCGTTCGGATGTTATAAATTCCTCAGAATGCCATTTGGACTAGCATCAGCTGCAGTGGTGTTTCAAAAACTCATACATAGACTGCTCCAAAAAGTAGACGGAGTGCAATTCTTCCAAGACGATATCCTCATAATGGGAAAGTCAAAAAGCGACCACGACACAAAACTACACTCAGTGTTATCCATACTGGAGCAAAACGGGCTAACAGCGGAATGGGCAAAATTCAAGTTTGGCGTAAGATCTGTGACATACCTGGGTCATGAGATCAGTGAGAAGGGAATAGAACCAAAGAGAGCTAACGTGTCAGCCATCAAGGATGCACCCACACCAACGAGGAAGGAAGACATTCGCTCATTTTTAGACAAGGCAGAATTTTACAGTAAATTCTTACCGCATTTTGCGTCCAAGACCCATCATCTAAGACAACTCTTGAAGGAGAGAAACACGTTTAAATGGTCCAGCGAGGAGCAAACGGAGTTTGATGCACTGAAACAAGACATTGCAATGCTGTACCCCTCAAAGGATTCGACCAAGCCGCGTTGTCCATTCTGACCACTGACGCTAGCGACAAGGGATTTGGGGCAGTGTTGATGCAGAGATCACAGGAAGGAGAAGTCAGCACGGTCAACTTCGCCGTAAGGTGTTAGCGTCCAACAAAGAAAAGTTTAGCGTGATAGAAAAGGAGATGCTGGCAACGATATGGGCCATGGAGCAGTTCAGACTGTTCTTATGGGGCCACAGCTTCTTGCTCCGCATGGACCACAAACCACTAGTAAAGGTCCTCACCTCCAGCGGGCACGCACACACGACACCCAGCATAGCAAAGATGACCCTGAGGTTACTGGATTACATATACGATGTGGAATACATTCCAGGAAATAGAAACAAAGTGGCTGATTTTGTGAGTAGAGCGGCGGCTATGTAGCAGGCGGCAGACCAAGAGCCCTCAGGATAGGAAGACTACATGGTGGCGTTAACACAAGATCATGAAACAGTGATCAGCGAAAGAGAATCTGAGGAGGCATACACACAGGACGAGACTTTGGAGGCAGTGAAAAGCTATGTGACACGCAGGTGGCCGGACAAGAAACACCTGAACAGCCAGCTGAAGAAATTCTAGGAAATGCGAGAAGAACTGTCAATTGGAGACAATCCAGTGTTCTTGCTAAGAGGTGACAAGGTAGTCCCCCCACAGACTTTGGTGGAATCCCTCTTAACTATTCTCCTTGAGGGACACCTTGGTATAATGAAGACCAAAGCCAGGACAAAGCAGGCCTCCTGGTGGCCTGCCATGGACAGACAAGTGGAAAGACATGTCCGAATGTGCGAACCATGCAGCAGGGCAGACAAAATACAGGTCTTACTAAGGCCACCACTGGGAAAATTTGCAGTTCCATCTAGCCCGTGGGAGCTGCTTTCGGTGGATATTCTAGGACCCATCCTGAATACCAGCGGGGTGCCAAAATATGCCATAGTATTGGTGGACCGGTATTCCAAATGGCCAGAAGTGGATGTGTGTGAAGCAGTGGACACGGAAGCTGTGCTTTCCTTCCTAAGCTCCACGTTCTTGAGGGAAGGGATCCTGAAAAAGATCACCTGTGACAATGGATCGCAGTTCGTGTCTGCAAAATGGGATGCCTTTATGGTCCGCAACGGGATAGAGGTAAAACACATCCCATTCTACCACCCAGCGGGGAACGGATTGGCAGAGAGGTTCAATAGAGTGATAAACTGGCTCTCTGACTCTCAAACTGGCGATGGATACGATCCGCCCTACTATACTGGATGTCCTTAACACCTCCATCTCCTCCAACTCCGTTCCCCCGCCATGGAAGTGCGCAATGGTTAGAGCGTTGCTAAAAAAGCCTAATCTCGACCAAAGTAATTTAGCAAATTACCGTCCCATCTCTTTGCTCCCATGGTTGAGCAAATTGCTTGAAAGACACGTAAACAACATCCTAACCAACTATCTGGAATCAAACAATCTCCTGCGTGCCTCCCAGACAGGGTTCCGTCCGCGACACGGGACGGAAACTGCGCTCCTAGCGGTTACGGAAGAAGCGAGAGCGGTGCTGGACCGGGGTGGGAAGGTCGCCATCATTTTATTGGATCTGAGTGCCGCGTTCGACACGGTGAACCATGTCACGCTGTTGCAGCGACTAGCGGACATGGGCGTGTCGGGCGCGGCCCTGGAATGGCTTACGTCTTTCTTGACTGACCGGTTCTTCCAGGTCTTTGAGGGTGAGGCAGTGTCATCTAAACATTCTCTCAGGTGTGGGGTTCCCCAGGGCTCCTCCCTGAGCCCCACCCTGTTTAATGTTTACATGGAGCCACTAGACAGGATAGTCCAACCCTTCGGTGTGCGTATTGTCACCTACGCGGACGATACCCAACTGGTGGTCTCTTTAGACCACCCGGAGGGTTCGTCCCACACCTTAGGTCCCTGTCTAGAGGCGGTCGCCAGCTGGATGCATTCCTCCTGTTTAAAACTCAATGGAGAGAAAACAGATGTCATTCTGTTGGGGAATTCTTCCCCCTCTGTTTTCACATCCATCTGGCCAACATGTCTGGGTGAGCCCCCGACTCCCAAGCCCCAGATAAAGAGCTTGGGGATCTGGCTTGACCCAGCCTTGAATTTTTCAGTTCAAGCCACTAAGATCGCAGCCACCTGTTTTGGGTTGATGAGGATGCTGCGGAAGGTGCTCCCCTTGCTTCCTTTTCAGGCCAGGAGGATTCTTGTCCAGGCCCTTATATTGTCGCGCCTGGATTATGGGAACTCTCTTTTTTTGGGAGCCCCCTCCTTTGTCATCCAAAAGCTCCAAGTCACCCAAAACAGTGCGGCCCGCCTCCTTTACAATCTGCCTCGCCGACAGTCAGCCAGGAACGCCTTGAGAGAACTGCATTGGCTCCCTATTGCGGCTAGAGTGCAATTTAAATCTATGTGTATTTTACACAAGGCCTTTCATCACACTGGTCCCGCAATCTTGCAGTCTGTGGCCACCCCCTACGTGCCTGGGCGTTCTCTCCGTTCTGGCTCCCTTCAGCTGGCCACCTCCGTCAGAGTCAAGAAGGCTCGATGGGGTGGTCGCTCTTTTTCACATAACGCGGCCAGGCTCTGGAACGCCCTCCCCCCAGCTCTTCGGGAAATCACTAACCATCTTGCTTTTAGGAAAATTCTTAAAACACACCTGTATGCAAAAGCTTACTGATCTGCCCTGCGTATGCGTTAATAAAGAGTAAGTCATGAGCGCTACGAGGCCTCCGGGTAGATAGCGCTATACAAGTGTAATTTAATAATAATAATAATAATAATAATGGGGTCAGTGCAAGCAGCGATAAGTGCAGGACAAGATTGGACTGAGAACGAAAACGTATAAAAGGGACGGAAACACAGACAGAAGTCAAGGCGAAAACTCCAGCCCGTGAGGTTCCGTGACAATTGTAAGTGGTGTTTTCGACTCACCCGAATATAGTCGAGTCTGGTATCTATGAACCGCAAATGACGAGTTTAGTGGGTGTACGCGTTTTCGCCGTGCTAACCTAAAGCGTTCGTTTGTTTCGTGGGTTTCTTCATCTGAACCCACGGGTTCCATTTTAGATACGGCATCCATTTTGTTTCTTGCCCTCAAATAGCCAGCGAACGGACACTGTCCGCTTCGTGACCCTGGGATTCCCAAACTCTTGCGGAGGACACGTGTTCCTTTGAGGGTGTCTGTATGATGAGGGGGATGACACTGTAAGGCAGATGGCCCCGCTCAAGGCTAATCTTGCCATGCCGGTCTATTGTCTCAGTTGTGCATTCATTAGCCACGTCTCCTTTGATCCCTGCAATCGTGTTTCCTGATATCCTGATATCACCCCTTATTATACTCTCTTCGATCTGTTCGCTATCCTCGTCTTCCTCTGCACCTGTTTTTGCCTCTTCCTTGATTCGTTTACAGCCAAACAGAATGTACTAATGGTGGGAAGATGTACTTTTACAGTTGGGAACTGCCAAATGCTACTGTAATTATGTTCCGGGCCCTGAATACATGAAAGGGACCCCCTATGACCTTTACTGTGGAACCGGGTTGTAACCTTTTGTCTGTCATGTTATCCTATGACTAAAAACTGTATAAAAGGAGCGATCTACAGATACAATTTGAAGCAGTCTTCGTGAACTTACATGCTATGTACTTCTCGTGACTTCTGTGTTCCCTGCAGTAAATAAAACTCGAATCTTTGACGCCGAAGGAAGTGTCCCGTGTCTCTGTCATTTGTACGCCAGAACAGGTAACCCACGAAGGTTTCAGGTGTTATCCCTGGCACCGCTGGGTCTTAGAAAAACCCAGTCCTTCAGTTGGCGCCCAATGTGGGGCTGCATCAGTGGTACCGGTCCAAAGCCCGACGATAGTGAGGAACTTCGTGTGAAATCTCCGAGGGAAGGTGCACCCCGCTTCATCGATCCTGTTGTCGAAACAAGTGGCCCGACGACTTTTCCCGCGAAGATCCCCGCCTCCTGACGGCTGTGACGGACTGCTGCCCTGACTGTAGACCTGTTTTGGCGCCTGGCGTAGACCTTGGTACAGCGAGACGATTGACGGGCCTTCCTGGTGACGCCATTGATCTTTGAGTTAAGTATTTGTGGGTCGCTCCCAAAGTCCTTAGTTGTTGTGGGTGCTTAGTCGTTGCATGGTTCCATTGCATTTGTGGTTCTTGGTATTTTGTTCTTCGTTGTTCTATTTGGCGTCTGCAGTCGCCAAAAACCGAGGGTTTTTGCACTTTTGCAGGGACATTGTAATCCAATAACCCTTGACGTCTGTGAAACTCGGTTAGTGTGCACGATGCCTGGCCGTAGTACTTTGTTCAGTTGCTTCAGAGGTTGTGGTGCGGATTCCCGGTTGGAGGACTCATGTCCGATACCTCCGGTCGGAACTCCAACTTACGAATTATATAGTCGACATGGTTTGGGCCCAATTACATTCAACAAGTGTTGGGTTTGTTACACTAAAGATGACGGTGTCCTTAGTTGGCCACCGCATGGTAGTTTTGAGGCCCCGATTTTAGATAATCTTGAAGCTAAATTGTTCCAAAGAAAAGCAAAGCCGGCCATGTTTGATTCCTTTCGGTTGTGGCATAAAGAAGCCAAGCAGAAAGAAATCAAGCAGCTTAAATGTAATAAGAGAGAAGGTATTGTTACCACGATGAAAAATGCAGAGCAATTCCAGCGAGACAAAGAGGAGAAGGAAAAAGAAATTTTTGATAGATTGCAGCGTATGACAGTGGATAAGTGTTACCCCGCTTTACCGACGGGTACGGATAAGAAGGGAGAGGAAGCAGTAGAGGACCCTTTGTTGTCCTATCTACTGAAGTCGCCACCTCCATATGCACAGGATACCACAGCTCCTGTGGTTCCTCCTGTTCCTCAACCTGCTGTTCCGGCAGCTGTTCCTCTACCTGCTCCTGTTCCTACTGCTCCTCCGTCTATACCTTCTCATACTACTGTTCACGCTACTTCCACTCTTATGGCTACTCCTGCTGCTCCTTCTGTTTCTGACTCTTCTATTGTTACCCCTTTGCTTCTTTCTTCTACCCCGTCTGTTCGACGTCGTGTTCCTACTGTTGCTGCTAACTTCTACTCTTCTCTTGGACCGATTCTTGGGTCTGCTGGTTCTGATGCTCCCCAAAGACGAAGTCAGCTTCCTGGTGGTAGGGAACGTGACACGCTATATAATATGGCGAAAAATTGGATTAGATACCCCCTTAAGAATCCTCCACGTATAGTTGTTGAGACTTTCTCTCAATTCAATGAGCCAACACAGAGGTTCGTGTTCGAAGAAATGTGCAAGCTCTTACGCGACGAGATATCAGTTGATGCGGCTGATGATGTATTGGCTGCTCTAACTGATCTTCAGCTTCAGTTTTCAAGCGGAATGATTGTGGGTAGCAATGTTCGACGTGCTGTCGAACAGCTACTATCTTTTCGTCCTGCTATAATGCCTCGAGCATTGTTTAAAGACGAAACTGAGGAATGGATAGCAACGCCTGGTCAGTATCCCATGCGCGAAGTTCCACCAGTGTGGATGCCTGGTGATGCACAGGCTGTTCCTATTATTCTGCCACATTTCCAGAGAGTGTGGATACATCTTCCGTGGAAACGATCGGAAGTTTTGCAGGTTAAGCAGACTTTGCCCGACCCTCGCAAAAATCCTGCGGGGTACTATGAAGAATTGTCTCAGCTAGTGGATGCTACGATAATGAATCTTGCCGACATCGATATGCTGTTCGGCAATGTCGTACCGCAGCCGGTATGGGTGAAGATTCATCAGGAAAATCATGTAGCTGAGTTAGGCGGTGATTGGCCTGCTCTTGTAGCGGCGGATGCCCGACAAGTTGGTGGGGCTAAGCCTGAGCAGCTCATTACCGATCTTCCTCAGAGAATAATTACCCTCATGAAAACGCTTATGCCAGCTATGAAAGTTAACTGGGACAAATTGTCTGCTTGCAAGCAAAAGAAGGATGAAAGTGTCTCTGATTTCTTTACGAGATTTGAGGAGGCATTCATCGATCACAGTGGTCAAGATATGGGCACTGAGGGAGGTCAGAGATTGCTTGTGGACAAATTTGTGTCGAATTTGTTGCCGGACCTCAGCAACAAATTAAAAAGTTCAGAGAGTGCGTGGGCTGTTTCCACTTCTGCTCAGATATTGGCTACGGCCCAATATTATGAGAATAGAGAGAAAGAGGAAAATGATTGTGCAGACAAGAAGACGAAAGAGCTCAAAATGAAAGTGTTGTTGCAACAAGCATATCCTCCGCGCTCGAATCAGAATGATTCGCAGCAGCGGAATCGATCGCAGTCACAGTCAAATAGGTCACAATCGCGGAATGACTCTTCTTCGCAGAGATCTATGCTTGGGTACAATCAGTGTGCCTACTGTAGAGGCGAGGGTCATTTGAAATTTGACTGTCCGGTTTTGCGTGATCGAAATAGTGGTAATTCATCTAGAGGAGGCCGTAGTGGTCCTCAGCAGACTTCACGAGGTAGAGGTTGTGGTGTTACGCAAAATCAAAATGATTGTTCTAATGATTCCTCTGATTCTAATAATTGTTTCGATCAGCGTGGATCATCATCAGGTAGATCCGCACAGTACAATGTGGATGATTATTACGTCGATCAGGGTACTGACGACTGTAATTACTAGGACAGCCATAGACAAGGGGAGGGAGTAGTATCAGTTCCGGTTGATCAGAGAGGGCCTTACATCGCAGTTGCCACCTCGGGCGTAGTAGAGCCTTTTCTGTTGGACACTGGTGCAGCGAAAAGTTCCATCATGCATTCAAAACTCCCTGGCGCACCTTTGTCTGGCTTTACAAATGTTTCCGTTGGATTCTCCGGCGCCCCTGTTAGCAATCCGGTTTCTCGCCCTTTGCCCCTTACAATTGGGCCTCGTGAGCTGAAAGCTCCTTGGATTTTGACTACTGGTTGTGGTGAAAATCTTTTGGGCCTGGATTTGCTGAAACGTCTGTATGCAACTTTGTATTGTTCTCCTGCGGGAGTAAAGCTTACGTTGGGTGAGAGAGTAATCTCTCCTATGTACTTGTCCATCGATAAGCTCCCACCGAAATTGAGTTCTCTTCCTGCATCTTTGTGGGCAACAGGTCCCAATGACGTGGGCCTGCTTGACATCTCCCCTTATGTTGTTCAACTGAAATCGAATGTGCGATTACCACGTATTCCCCAGTATCGTATCTCTCTTGATGGTGAGCGAGCGTTGTTAGCGATCATCTATGATTTCATTGAGAAAGATGTTATTGAAGAGATTCGGGGAAACGTGTGTAATAGCCCTGTGCTGCCCATTTTGAAACGCACTGATCCATCTAAGCCTCCTGTTTATCGTTTTGTCATTGATTTACGGGAGGTGAATAAAATTGTGATTCCTCAGTTCCCTGTGGTGCCTGACATTACGGCTTTACTGACTCTGATTCCAGCATCTGCGTCCTGGTTCTCAGTGATCGATCTGAAGAATGCTTTCTTTAGCATTCCGATTGCTGAGGAGAGCAGGGACCTTTTCGGTTTCTCTCTAGGTGGCCGCAGCTTTAGGTTTAAACGCGCTCCCCAGGGCTACTGTGAGAGTCCATCGATATACAGCCAAGCCCTGAAGAGCCAACTTGATGCGTTTGTATTGCCGGCTGGTGTGGCCTTGATCCAATATGTTGATGACTTACTGGTGGCTGCGGACACGCAGGACATTTGCAAAATTGCCACGGTGTCGTTGTTGCAGCATCTCTGTGACTTACATCATAAGGTGTCACCTTCTAAACTGCAATATTGTTGTCAAGAAGTAACCTATCTAGGTCACTTATTGTCAAAGGAGGGAAGAAGGTTGACCCCAGAGAGAATTGCAGCGATCGCTCGAATGACTGTGCCAACAACTCAGAGAGATGTGCGTGCCTTTTTAGGTATCACGTCATACTGCAGGCAATGGATTCCAAATTTTTCATTGCTAGCGAAACCATTGGTGGCTCTGACGTGCAAGGATGTTCCAACTCCTTTGCCATGGACGGAAGAATGTCAGAAAAGTTTTTCTGAACTGCGTGACGCGTTGTGTTCGGCCCCTGTGTTAGGTACTCCTGACTACAGTAAGCCGTTTACACTATACGTTCACGAGAGGGAGGGTGTGCGTTGAGTGTTTTGACGCAACAATTCGGTGGTAAGCAGCGTCCATGTGTATATTTCTCCTCGACCTTGGACCCAGTAGCTAGAGCATTGCCGAGTTGTTTGAGAGCAACAGCGGCAGCTGCGGTGTCCATCCGACAATCTGCAGGATTGGTCATGGATAATATGCTTACGGTGATGGTTCCGCATGCAGTTGACACTCTCTTGAATCGTACGAAAACCCAACATCTGATGAGCGCACGGTTGTCTGGTTATGAGTTGACGCTTCTGGCAAGCCACATTCAAATAAAGCGCTGCAATGTCCTAAACCCGGCGACTTTGTTGCCAACCAATGTGGAATCAGATGAGGCAGCCCCACATGATTGTTATTTACGAACTGAGGAGGAAACAAAGGGTTGTGTTGACCTAAAAAACACTCCATTGGAAGAACCCGATGGTACTTTGTATGTGGATGGTTCGTGTTTTAAGTTGCCGAATGGTGATGTGACGACTGCGTATGCTGTGGTGACATTGAGTACGGTGTGGAGACTGCGAGATTGAATCAGAACTCTGCACAGGCGGCGGAGCTAATTGTCTTAACCAGAGCGTGTGTTTTGTCGAAAGGGAAACGGGTGAATGTGTTTACGGATAGTCAGTACGCGTTCGGTGTTGCACATAGTTTTGGACGATTGTGGCGAGAGAGAGGTTTTATGACATTGCATGGTACGAAGATTCAGCATGGACAGCTTGTGAATGATCTTTTGGATGCACTTACATTGTCCAAACAGGTGGCGATTATTAAATGTAGTGCACACCGTAAGGTGATGGATGATGTTGGTCGTGGCAATGCGTTCGTTGATGAGATTGCTAAGGAGACTGCAAGAAACCTTACAACTAGAATGTATGTGACGAGTTCGGTAAGGTGGCCTGCAGAAGTTGGTATGTGTGAGGATACTATTGAGAGTGTGAAAGCGATTCAGAATGAGGCCACTGAGACTGAAAAGACCAAGTGGAAAGAGAGTACGGGAAAGCTGGATGCGAGTGGCTGTTGGATTGATTTGTCGGAGAATAAAAGGTGGATGTTGCCAGATGCATATGTGCTAGCTGTTGTGACTATGGCACACGGTTTGTCACATATCAGTGCGAAAGGTATTTGTAAGTTGTTGTCCCCTGTATGGAAGAATGATGGTATTGCTAAGTGTGCTGAGAGATTGGTCAAGAATTGCATGATATGTATGATGTCCAATCCTGGTAAGGGAACTCCTACAGCCCCTGGCCACTTTGCTCCTCTTTCATGTCCCTTTGAGGTGATTCAGTTGGACTTCATCCATATGGAGCGATGCAATAACCTAAAATATGTTTTGGTTGTGGTTTGCGCATTCTCCCGATGGATCGAGGCCTACCCTCTTAAAGACAATACTGCCCTGTCCACAGCAAAAGTCCTACTGAAGGAATACTTTCCTCGGTATGGAATGCCACGGATTGTATGGTCTGATAACGGAAGTGAGTTTGTGGGGAGTGTGATGAAGAGTGTGTGTAAGGGCCTTGGAATTACACAAAAATTCCACAGTGCCAACCATCCCCAGTCAGCAGGTTTGGTTGAGGGATATAATGGAACTCTCAAACTAAAACTCGCAAAGATTCAGGCTACGACTGGTCTCTCGTGGCCTGACGCTTTGCCCTTAGCTCTTCTGTCAACTAGGGCAACTGTACACTCTCGAGTAGGGCTCAGCCCATATGAGATTGTGTTCGGCAATGCTGCCAATGTTTGGGGGGTCGCTAGACCAAGTGTGTTCGCTGATCCTGAGTACCCAATGTTGATCGATTATCTTCATGATCTGACTGCTAAACTGAGGTTAATTCACCAACAGGTTTTTGAAGCACTGCCGGTGCAGACGGAGGGTCCAGGCCATCAGCTCCAGCCCGGAGACTGGGTGGTTACGAGGAATTTTGGCCGAAAACGAAATCTTGAGCCTAGATTCATCGGACCCTATCAGGTGCTCCTTGCCACGAGAACTGCTGTTCGTTTGGAAGGCCACAAACACTGGGTGCACGCCACCCACACCAAGAAGGTACCTATACCTTTGCCAGCGGATTCGTGGGTGAGGAATGGCATCGCCTCGTCTGAAGCTGAGGTTTGCCGAACTTTGTTCCACTCAGTGACGCACAGCCTGTGGGAGGTACCTCAGTGCAGCCGGACGATACTGTTGAACATTTGTCATTGGAGAACTCAAGATCTGAACTATTGTCTGGTCGACAGGATTCTGTTTCACCATCTGACCAACTGTTCGAAGATCAGACTCGTCCTGGGAGAAGCAGATATTTTCTCCGCTCCAACACTAGAGACAAATAAAAAACAATGTTTGCTTCCTCCCCTGACATTCACGTTACCACATTATCACTCTGAACATTTTTGAATAACTGAAATTTTTGTATGAATTCTGAGTTCTTTTCTGCATATGTGTGTTTTGTTTCCACAGCTAGGAGATTTTGTATATATTGTTTGAAAGAACCTTACATCCGGGTGGACCGTAGGGCCGTGCGGGTACTTCCTTCTGTTTAGTAGGTCCTGACACTAGGTTGGAGACCGTCGATTCCTAGGAACTCCTGGGGATTGACTATTGCTACACAGAACGAAGTGCGTCAAGAACGTTGCGGACGGTTTTAGAGGATGGCTTTCTCGAAGCTGTCGGAATTGGAAAAGACTCAATCTCAAAGATTCGAATTGCATAGGATTGCACGTACTAAATGCTTCATGTTTCAGGTGTTCCTTCTGTTCCTAACTGTTTCTTCGTTATTGGTGGGTGGGGTGTATTACATGATACAGTCATTTTTGCCTTCTGCCTCACCTACCCCTTCTTCTGAACCTAAACCTACTTCCACTGTTTCTCCTCATTCTTTCCACATCTTACCCCAACACGAGCAGGTTAGACGTGCGGAATTTATGAACAATTCCTTCGTTCAGCTCCTTCATCAGCATCAGTTGGTGATGAACACTACCAATTGTTGGGTGTGTGGGTTAATGCCACATACCACTGATAAGGGAATTCCATACTTGGTCCTTCCTTACAGTTCCCAGGGTTCAGCTCGAGCATTTCAAACAATGTTTCGTAGCGCACTAGATTCTTACCCCAATCGAGAGCCACGTTCTCCACACTTTGGTCCCGGCCCGTACCATAAGTCTTTGGCAATAGCGATTGCTGATTTAGATAGGGATATCTTTGATCCATCGCTTATTCCAGAGGAAGAGGTGCGAGCCTATAGGGATCTGAGTGAGGCTGAGTATAGTGTGCTAGTGGGTGATAGACAGCTAAAAAGCTCATCTCCAATCTGGATCGTACCCCACCTCGGTAATTTCTGTTTGAAAGGCCGTGGTCGAAGCCCGAGAGCTCACCTTGGGGAGAGTGCTTGCACTGACACGTATGTTTTACCGATGCTCTCTTCCCCTGTTCTCCTGACTGCCAAGGGTACGTACTTTGTTTGTTACGACCGTGCATATACGTGGTTGCCCCTTGACTTCTCGGGCACCTGTTATATTGCAAATTTGTTGCCACCGACTTTTACAGTTGCCTCAGATTATCACAAGACCAGAGTTGTGAGAGGCGTGATTAGCAAAGAGGACACTGCCGGTCAAGAAGCGGGAGACTTCTTGCCGTTTTGGGGACCTATGATCAATAGTAGGAACCTGAGACAGTTGACTCGAGTGGTGGCTTCGACCGCTAATATCACTGCAAGTGCCCTTGGTAACATCACAGCAGAGCTTCAGGCGGACAGGCTTATGACGTTACAAAATCGTATGGTTTTAGACGTCGTCTTAGCAGATAGAGGTGGGGTATGTAAGGTGATCCATTCGAGTTGTTGTATTTTCATTCCTGACAATGCTCCAACTGTCTATCAAGCCATCTCGAAGTTGCATAAGATCTCTGAGTCCATACACGTGGACGTAGGGGATTGGACGCTACTAGGGTGGTTTTGGGGCCTGATGTCGACTTGGGGTTGGAAGATTCTGATGATCATTGGGGTTGTTGTAGCATTTCTGTTCACGTGTTGTCTTTGTGTGCAGTGTGGTCCTGCCTTATGTGGCCTCTGTGCTACGACGTGTATAAGGCGGCCGCCTGTTACCAAGGAAGCGCTGATGGATAGAATAATGTTGCAGCAACATCTACATGGTCTGATGAATATCGAGATTGATTCTGATTCCGACTAGTGCTTGCCTACATTAGGGCAACAGGAGCGTCTGAGGTTCCGTGACAATTGTAAGTGGTGTTTTCGACTCGCCCGAATATGGTCGAGTCTGGTATCTATGAACTGCAAATGGCGAGTTTAGTGGGTGTACGCGTTTTCGCCGTGCTAACCTAAAGCGTTCGTTTGTTTCGTGGGTTTCTTCATCTGAACCCACGGGTTCCATTTTAGATACGGCATCCATTTTGTTTCTTGCCCTCAAGTAGCCAGCGAACGGACGCTGTCCGCTTCTTGACCCTGGGATTCCCAAACTCTTGCGGAAGACACGTGTTCCTTTGAGGGTGTCTTTATGATGAGGGGGATGACACTGTAAGGCAGATGGCCCAGCTCAAGGCTAATCTTGCCGTGCCGGTCTATTGTCTCAGTTGTGCATTCATTAGGCACGTCTCCTTTGATCCCTGCAATCGTGTTTCCTGATATCACCCCTTATTATACTCTCTTCGATCTGTTCGCTATCCTCGTCTTCCTCTGCACCTGTTTTTGCCTCTTCCTTGATTCGTTTACAGCCAAACGGAATGTACTAATGGTGGGAAGATGTACTTTTACAGGTGGGAACTGCCAAATGCTACTGTAATTATGTTCCGGGCCCTGAATACTTGAAAGGGACCCCCTATGACCTTTACTGTGGAACCGGGTTGTAACCTTTTGTCTGTCATGTTATCCTATGACGAAAAACTGTATAAAAGGAGCGATCTACAGATACAATTTGAAGCAGTCTCCGTGAACTTACATGCTATGTACTTCTCGTGACTTCTGTGTTCCCTGCAGTAAATAAAACTCGAATCTTTGACGCCGAAGGAAGTGTCCCGTGTCTCTGTCATTTGTACGCCGGAACAGGTAACCCACAAAGGTTTCAGGTGTTATCCCTGGCACCGCTGGGTCTTAGAAAAACCCAGTCCTTCACCCGGAGCCAGTAAGAACAAGGTCGGGTAGAGTAATCAAGAACCCCAAGAAATTGGAGGAATTTGGCATGGAGACCAAGTAAGATTGTTCCTTTCCCTATCCATTTCCATATGCTTATCCACTGGGACTGAGAAATGTAATCATGTTCATGGTTGGTCTATTGTGAGGGTGTTAAAAGGGGGAGATCTGTGGTGACGCTCTAGTTGTTTTGCGGGGCGGGCACCACAAATGGAAAAACGAACGTGTGGCCATTTTCAGAGTGCCGCAATTTACGAGCCTGCCGGACGTTTCTCCGGCGCTCGGGCTGAATTAAGAAGAAATATAAACCCCCGAGTCTCGAGAGTCATTCCTGGGGGGTAAAAACCAAACCTTACAGAGAAGTTATCTCTCCACCTGGAGGGATTCTAACCTCGTTGCCTCTCGTAGTTTGACTACAATCTCCAGATTCACAGGGATGTTATACGCTCCCTGGGACTGCTGCCACCAAGGTGTAGGTCACACCCCCACGTGTTGCCAGGAATTGTATGGGGCCCTCCCACCAATAGGGACACACAGCACACATTTGGAAAGTATTTTAGCTGCTCCCTGCCATGTCAACATTGTCCCAACCGGAGGGGAGCGGACAGAGTAGGTGCTTCTACGTGGTGGCCCTTCTGATGGGGTGGGCACGGGGGCAGATAGATCGGAGCACATTTCACACGAAGGTGACTAAGTGCCCTGGGGAGCATTGAAATGGGGCTCCGTATTCTAATAGTAGCCCACTGCTGCCACGATGATTCGAGCAGTGGTGGCAGCAACGTGCGGTTGCTCCTTTAGAGTGACTACTAACATTATTTCCATAAAGGCCCTGTTCAGTAATGAGCACATGCAATGTGAAAATACCCCACAGAGGAATACTGTTATGTGTCACTGTCAGGCAGGCAACTAGAGCCAAATTTCGAGGGGGGCTGGGAAATATTTCGGGGGGGGGGCTAATTCTTCCAACCATAGACAGAGTGGCAGTAAGAAGGGGTGGAAACACAACAAACGCCTAATTTACAAGTAAATGGTCTTTTAAAGACCTGTTAAGTACTTGGGTGCGGCTCCAATTAGATTGTCGCAAGCCCGCAAAGCTGTGTCAACCCGGGCTGACACACACGACGGGGGGGCTGAAGCCCCGTGAGCCCAATGGGTGTTGCGCGCCTGGTCACTGTACGTGGTTTGACACCGCAGAGATACAAGCGGTGATTGGGTAACTAGGATGTCTACAATATAGTACAGGCTACTATTTACTTTGAGACCTCTTTGTGTGCTGCATATACGGTGTCAGAATACTAACTATGGACATTTACTCTACCATAACAGCTCTCTTGGCACTCCTTGTTTAAGACACCTATAAAAATTACAGCAGTGAACGGTTTAAGCAGCTTTCCTATCGAACTTCTGTTGTTGCAAACGGGGATGTAGGGGGTCCTGTGCCCAGTTAAAAACTGGGGGCACGACCGCAAACCAAACGCTCATGCATGCAAGGAATAACTGCACTAATACTTTAAATTATATTTGTAAATATTAATGAGCTGTTGGTTTTTGTGTCTTTTTTATCCCTTGTGTGGTATGTGGATATTCATTTATGTTCATCTAATGTGCCTTTCCTTTTATGTGCTCCTCTTACTCTATAGTATGTGACTACAAAGGCCACCAAATCCATGGTATCCACTAAAGTCTAGGGTAAGGAGTATGTGTTTTGACTTTGATCACTAGTAGTCTTAGTGGATATAGTTTACCATGCGACTTGTACAATTCTACCAATCTGGTAAAATGGTTCAAAGGCTTAATAGTCATTGGAATTGTTTCCATAATAAACAATATTAGTTACCCACTTACACTCACAAGATATGTTGTATATTTTGCACGTGTTGGTAGATGATTGTAAGCATGCCAGGATACTTGTGGTTATAGTCATGTGATTCATCAATGTGTGCGTTTTAAAAGGAACTGTATCTGGCACACTGTTACATTTCACTGGACCTATTTCTGTGTACGATTCTTCACCTTTACAGGTACTAGATGATTTATGCATGAGAGTATACCAGGTAGGATTCACTTGAGCACACTTCAAGTGTACTCCGCCACTTTAATTTATAGGGAGTTAAGGGACACCCGATAATTTATCCCAGTAGGGATGTGACAGCCCTGATGAATTCCCCAGACCCAAATCTACTTAGCGTATTCTTATTGTGTTATACCATTTATGGTCCAGGGTGTTTCTGAGCTGAACTTTCAACATGATGATGGAAAAAGGACAAACAGACTGCTGCAAATGAACCACGTGCATGCTTCTAGTAAGGTCAGCATGTATGCAGGACCAATAATGTTATTGGGGAACAACTCAATCAGTGATGATTGATAAGTAAATGAGATTCACCCATTGATAAATGTTATCCCCCCTCACAGGATGCTCTGCGAGTCGGGATATGGGAAGAGATATGAGACAAGATATTAATGTCTCCTCCACGCACACAAAGGGCCTGGTCTAAAGTGACTTAGGGCCAGATGTAGGTAATTTCCATTTACCGAATGGAAAATACCGACTCACACCGAATCGGTATTCCCCAGTCGGAAAATGGTATGTAGGTAAAAAATCGTTAAAAGTTACCGACTCGGTATGACCCGGTAAGCCAAATGGTAAAATACCGATTCGGAAATGTCCGATTCGATAAAACCCGAGTCGGTGAAACACAAGCCAACCCATGGCCCACATTGCCCATAGGAATCAATGGGAATCACCGATTTGGAAAAATCCGACTCGGATTACACCGACTCGGATTTTACCGACTCTGTAAATACCGATTTGGGAGTTTCAAACTGCCATATGAGCCTGTCAACCAATCAGGGAGAGCCCATACCCACCCCAGCCAAGGCCCTGTGAATCCAACCAATGAGAGAGAGGCACCACACCCCAGTACCTGGGATTGGCCACACCCATGCAGGTGGAAACCAACTGTTCAAACAAATCTGCAGAGGAGAGAGGAGCACAGCATTCACAGGCCAGCAGACTGAGAATGGAGGCACAGCAAGGTCAGAAGGATGCTGTTGAGAGGAAAAGGAAGCAGAAGTTCAGCCAAGAGGAACTGCAGGTGACTGTGGATGAGATTGTCACCCACTACAGCCAAATATTTGGGAGGCAGTCTCTGCATGTTGCAGAGACTGTGAAGCGCAACATATGGCTAGCTATCAAGGGCAAGGTGAATGCCATAGGAGTCACCCACCGGGACATTGAGGACATCAAGAAACAGTGGTATGACCTGCGTATAGTCACCAAGAAAAAGATAGCAGGACAGAAGAAGGATGCCGGTCTGACAGGAGGTGGCAGGGCCAAAGCCCCAAAACTCACAGCAATAGAGGAGCAAGTTGCATCCACCATGGAGTCTGAATGCATCCACGGGATTGGAGACCTGGATAGCACCGCCAAATCAGCGAAAAAACAAGGTAAGATGCATGTACCCACATGCATCCCCACCCATCCCAACCCTGCACACCACTGTGTACACACATGACACAGCAGGAGAGGCCAGAAATACTTGCAGCAATGCATCCTGGTAGACGTAGTCATGTGCACACAGTAGCATAGTACAGCACACATGACTCAGCAAGGCATGCCACACACACCCCCATACAAGCAATGTGGACTGTGCAAAGGTGTGAATTACATTTTATTAAGAAAAACACACAGACAAACTACAACATTGACACTATGTCAATTTCATTCCACAGGAGAGTCGTCACGCAGTTCTGCACCGCCGAGGGAGGAGAGGGCACCGGCATCTAAGAAAGGGGAAAACGAAAAAAGTAAACAACGTCACAGCGCAGGAGAAGGTGGAGACGACACTACCCAGGACCCCTCAACACCAGACCCACCCACTACACCAATCCCAATGCCCCCTCTGTTGTTTGGGTCTCCAGAGCTCATAAATACGCCCATGCCGGTAGGGGAAAGTAGCCAGGCGGAGCCCCCGCATAGGATCCTGCAGACCTCTGAGTCAGAGGATGAGGAAGATGTCCCCCAGAAGACAACACCAGTGCCTGACAGGCCAAGAACAACTATGTCTGCTGGCTCTGCGTGCACTACTGTCCTTGGCAGGAGGGCACGTGATGGTGGGGAGGGCCAGGATGGTGAGAGCGTGCTCTGTGGGCTGGAGGGCACGATGGTGAAGGTCCAACGGCAGCAGGCAAAATCGCTGCAAGCCATGCAGCGCCAGGTGTGCGGTTTGAGCGCAACAATGTCCAACATGGACAAGGGAATTACACAAATGGCTAGTAGCATGGACCTGATTGCACAGGGGGTCTCAGACATTTCCACCTACATGGGGGTCCTCTCGGACAAGCTTGATAGGGAACATCTTCAGCGTGCAAGGGAACGGCAGTACATGCGCGACCAGACCAAGGCAATGAACAGGTTTGCTGTCAACACAGCTTTCCTCTGCAGACGCTCCATTGCTATGCAGGAGGCTATAGAGCACTGCTGCACTAAGTTAACACGGGGCATGGGCAGAGTTACCTCTGCAATGGAGCAGATGTTGACCTCAAACGTATGTCATGCTGGTGACACGGGTGTGGAGGAGACTGAGGGGTCAACCAGCAGGAGTGGCTCCAGTACACCTGTCCAGGAGGTGCGCAGGAGCGGCATGCACAGCCATGGTGAGTCAGGCACCATCAGGGAACGTGAAGGACAGGCACCTAAGTCCCGCAATGTGGTGCGAGGGCGCAAGAACTGAACAATGCAGGGAACTGACTCTGATGCACCCAGTGAGAGCAACTGAGTATGTGCATCCAGTGACATTCACATACTGTCTTGTGACCATCAAGGAGTAGTGAGGAATAAACTACTCATGTCTGCAAGTATACCTGTGTGTGTGTCATACTTTACCTAGAAATAGCGTTGTGTAATTTCACTCCGTCTCAATCTGCCATCTACTGTGGCTGGCCCTGTAGCCTGGGGATCAGCATGTTCTCGGTCCTCATCTATGTTCTCACGATGTGTCAACTCCACCTCTGTGCCTTTTTTTGTAGCAAGATTGTGCAATATGGCACAGGTCACTATTGTTTTGCAACACAGGAGGGGGGTGTACTGTCGCGCACCTCCACTTTTGTGGAGGCAACGGAACCTGCTCTTCAGGAGTCCAAAGGTTCTCTCCACAACATTGCGGGTGGACCTGTGAGCAACATTGTATCGCCTTTCTCCTCTGTTGGTTGGGTTCAGGTACGGTGTCAGCACAAAGGAACGCAGTGCATATGCACTATCACCTAGGAGAGAAAAATAGGTACATGGGTTTCATACACATTCCACATGGAGCAGTAATACTTTTCAGGGTGTGTGCTACATATTTACCTAGCAGATAACCATCTCCAAAATCACCATTCTGAAGCTGTCTATATATTCCACTGTTCTGAAATATGTAGGAGTCGTGCGTGCTCCCAGGAAATTTAGCTACTATGTCGGTGATGATGTTCACTGCATTGCATATCACCTGCACGTTGATGGAGTGCGTAGATTTAGGGTTTCGGTATATGTGTTCCGTGGCTGCAGGTGGGCATAGGGGAATGTGGGTGCCATCAATGCAGCCTATCACATGTGGGAAGTGAGCCAGTCCATAGAAGTCTGTTTTAGTATTGGCAAGTTCCGCAGGTGTGTCAGGGAACTGTATGTAGTCTCCCATTCTCTGAGTCATGACATCCAGGAAGTTCCGGAAGAATCGGGACAGACAGCTCTGGGATACTCCTCCTACTGCAGCTATCACACTCTGGTAGCTCCCAGAGGCAAGCAGGTGTATGCTGCACAGCACCTGGACATGGGGAGGTATGGCGTGGGCCCTGGTATGGGTGGAGGTCCCTTATTAAGTCCATGATGGTATTGGGGTGCAGCCTGTACCTCTGGAGAATCTCAGGCTCAGTCAATTGGAACAGAGTGATCCTTTGCCTGTACACCTGCTCCTCCCTTTGCCATACCCTCAGTCCTGCAGCCTGTAGCCTTCGCCTCCTCGCTATCACATAGAGTGCACCCATCTTGACAGGAGGGTTGCATTTTGGGAGCCTTTTTATAGCATCCACATGGTTACCACCACCTTTCAGTCCATGGTAAAATCCGACTCAGAAATACCGAATTTGGATGAATTCGGTATTTTTTCCCTTTCCTACATCTCGATGGCCATGTTTTCCGATTTCTTAGTTTCCGATTCGGTGTATACCGAGTCAGTATACATCCGATCGGTGAATTCCGACTCGTTAAATATCGAATCGGTTATTTCCGAGTCGGATTTTTACCGCTTGAAATTTACCGATTCGGTTTTTTTTGGCCACCTACATCTCATTCTCGCAATACCGCTCGGTAACGGACGATTTTACCAATTTTGGCCCGTTACCGACCGGTATTGGTCGACCTACATCTGGCCCCCAGAGAGGAATCAAAATCAGAATATTGAATTAAGAACCGCCCACTACCCACCTCATGTGTGCTGCATCCACTTATGTATTTGACATCTCAACCTATGGCCAATGAGTCAGCAGAGATAGAAGATACTTAACAATTGCTGAAGGTGGCTGAGAGCTTGTTGACGTTTAAGCTAAAGGTTATTGACAAAGCCCTTACCACAATTGTTCAATCTGTAGTGATGCACGCAAACAAACTGGACATGTAAATTTCAGTTCCTTGAACATCGGCCTCATACACAATGTAAGGAGGAATTATGTGAGGGGCCCCTAGACCAAAGGGACAGAGCTCTGTACACTACGTGCTCCGATGGTTAACTCAGAGGGTTAACCAGGGAAGCACGCCAACGCTTTAGTTGGACAGAATCCGAGGAACACAAGGATACAATAGATTCTCTTGTTCCTTTTTGTTGATGTATACAGATTAGCAATTTAGAAAGACAAAGGTATTAATTAGTCTTATGTGTTCTCCCAACAATTTTAGTAACTTTTCCTTTAACTGTATATGAAATTTGGTGCATCATGACATATGTGTTTTTAATATTGACGTTTTTAATTTAATGTGTATATATTCTATATTCTGCTTGGAATATTATATATTATGATACAGCATTAAAGACGAATTATTTAGCTAACTTGTAATATGTGATTTTTTCAATTTTGGGCTCCACACTAAAGCACATATGAGATTATGGTGATAAATATCAGAGTGAATGGTTAATGAGATTTTATTTTGAACTAATTTAGTTCCCAACAGGAGTTTTTCTGACTTTTCACTCATACACAATGGCCATTGACAATATAGACTCATAATCAAAGCTCAAAGAAAAGTCCTGGAGAAAGCAGCCTCTTGCTGCTGCATCACCTTAATCGAGAAACTCACAACTCTTCCAAACATAAAGAACACACTGATAAAGAACCTAAAAGAGAAGGTGGCAAGTGCTCTTTTAGTAGGAGCTGAAAATGATAGACCCCTTGTCAGGGTCAACGTGATGGGCGCCTCTCCATCTAACTCTACTAAAGCTGAAAAGGTAGCAGCACAGACTGGTAATGCTGACAGCAACATCTCACTAGAGGATAGTCATCATGGCTCAGGCCCGTAGAAGGCCGAGAATGTGGCTAGCAATGCCTCGTATGACCCAAAGTGGGGAGGCAGAACTAATATACATATGTCTTAATCGTTAGCAGACATGAATGCCTAGTAGCTGATAAGGGAGCACACTCAGTTGACCTTTTTTTTTCGAGATTGGCAGGGGTCAAATCAAATGTAAGGTCTGCAAGATAAAATTGAATAAATATTTTCAAATGTGGTTGAAACCTTGCTGCTAATTTGGTCAATGATCTATTCCCACAAAACTATGCATGTGCTATGTAAATCATAGAGCTCACTGGTATACCCCTATGTAAAGGGCAATTAAATTTAAATCCCTATGGGGAAGCTGAATAAAACTCAAAAGACACAGAGGGGCAGATGTATCAAGAAACCATTTTGCACTTCTCTAATAGCGATTGTTAAGGAATCGCTATTTGAGAAGTGCAAAATGGTATGTATGTAGAATTTCGCTATTTTTTAGCGATTCCTTAAAATTCCTTAATTGCGATTAGCAAATTGCTAATCGCAATTAAGGAATAATTTTCCCATTCATTTCTATGGGCCAGGAGGCCCATAGGAATGATTGTGCAGTAATTCTCAAATTGCGAATTCGCAATTTGCTAATCGCAATTTGAGAATTATTTCAAGGGTGCAGGGGTGTCTCAAAGACACCCTGCTGCACCCCTCAAATCTACATGTGTGTGCATGTGGCACACATACATGCCCTATGGGCATGTATGAGTGTCACATGCCACCCTTACAAATGCCAATTAGGGCTTTTTTGAAAAAAATCGCAATTTACCACCAACTACAAGTTGATGGTAAAATGCGATTTTTTTGCACAAATTCGCACACCAAAAATGTGTCATACATATCATTTAAGGAATCGCAAAATTTGCGATTCCTTAAATGCTATGCAAAAGAAGGAATCGCAAATAATTGCGATTAAATAAATTGCGATTATTTCATACATGTGAAATATCGCAAAACGGCCGTTTGCGAGTCGCAAAGGCCGAAATTCTGCGATTTTCAGCCTTTGCGAGTCGCAAAAGCCTTGATACATCTGGCCCAGAATGTACAGAACATAAAAGAAGACCATATTACACAAATATGTGTCCAGGATCTATCCATATTCCCAAAGATGGCTGTCATGAATACTGATCTTTAGAAACAAAAAGTTTTTATTGTAGTCGGAAGTACTTGCTAGAACCGAAAGGATAATTACTTGTCAAATGACGTGCACAATGCAAACAGCTTCTCTGCTGTAATTTGCAAGTTTTTCATGCTGGAATTTTTTTAATACATAAATACAAGTGATACATAGAAATGGCTTGATTAAAAAGTTTAAGACATATTTTGAGAGCCTCTGTAAATAACAAGCCCTGTAAAATCAGATGGTCACACAGAGGTGCAATCCCACCTTGATCTGAGTTTTTGCACTTGTTGATCATCGGGTGAGATATAGTTTGCATCACTCTTTAAATTTCATTGTACCAAAACTGACAACATTTACCGGAATATCACTAAGGGGCATATTATCAACAAAGGGCGTTACATTATCGCCGCTTTTATCGGCAGGAAACTGCAGATAAAAGGGCAATAATGGGCTTGATAATATGCTCTATGAATTCCAATCGAAGCCCATGTTAGATGTCAAGACATTTAACATGGGCTTCGATGGGAATTCAATAGAGCATATTATCAAGCCCATTATCGCCGCTTTATCGGCAGTTTCCTGCCGATAAAAGCGGCGATAATGTAACGCCCTTTGTTGATAATATGCCCCAGGATTCGTAAAAGACAAGAGGGAGAGAGGGAATTTTTGCACCAGTTAGAATTTGAAACCCATAGTATCGGTTTTCAACTGGTGCAAAAAATATTGCCTACACTTCCGGGGCCAAGTAATCGAGAATATTTGGTAAATCATTTGTTTAATGTAATGCGATTTGTGTCACACAGTTTTTGCATGTCATAATGGGGCACGTGCATCAAGCTAATTACCGGTGGCAAAGGGACTGATTCTGTGAATCAGCCCCTTTGCGACCGGCAATTAGCCATTTGGGTTGCAAGCCCAAACCCAATTGCAAAATATGTAATCACAAAATTTGCGATTACCTATTTTGTGAATGCATTTAGGGAATTGCAATTTGCGATTCCTTAAAGGCAATGCAAGAAGCAATCTGAGATTGCGACTTAGCATTAAGGAATTGCGAATTACCACCAACTTCAAGTTGGTGGTAACCTGCAATTCTTTAGAAAAATGCTAGAAATTGCCTTTTTCTAGGTGCCATGTGGCGCACAAAAAATGCCCTTAGGCCATGTGTGTGTGCCACATGTACACACATGCCAGTTTTGGAGGTGAATCAGGGTGGCCTTTTGGCCCCCTATCACCCATGTATTTGCATTCGCAATTTGCGATTACCTATTTGGTAATCGCAAATTGCGAATGGTTTCCAATTCATTCTTATGGGCCTCCAGGCCCAAAGGAATGAATAGGAATGCATTTCCTAATAGCAAATGGCAATTTGCAAGTCACTATTAGGAAATATGTAGGAATCACTATTTTTTTAGCGAAACCTAAATGCATTGGCAATTGCGGTTCCTTAATAGTGATTCTTTAATAATCGCTTTTAAGTAATCGCAATTGCCTAGCTTGATGCATGTGCCCCAATGTCTTTATTAGGAGAGCACTATTTCCAAAGTCAAAGCAAGCTATGTTAGCTTTTCTAAGGTAAATTTTATACCGCAAAGCACCGTGATATAAAATAAAAATAAAAAACAGTGAGACTTGTTTTAGGAGAGCAGGCCAATAAAAAAAAATAATAATAATGTTGGAGACAGACAAATAAAAATAAGCGAAAGTCTTGCTTATAAATTGTCCTTCCTATCCAATTAATGAAATTGCTCTTTCATAGCACAGCTCCGTCTGGTAGCTGCTGCTATCCCCATTGCTGCTGCTAACCCAGAGGTCCCAGGTTCGAGGCCCTCCTCCACTCGCAGGTACCTGCCTATGTCTCATCCATGGTGGTCTAGTGTCCGAGCATGCTTCTAGAGTTGCCCTTTGGTTTCTTTTTCTGCTTTTTGCTGGCTTTTTTTTTTTACAATTTTCGCTCTCTCTTTCTGCTTTTCTCTTCCCTTTTTAAAATTTTCCGCCTCTGCCTTGGGCTTTCCTATTTTCTACTTCCCGTCGTTTCCCCCCTCTTTGTCGCCCCTGTGAATGCCTCCCTCCAATGTTCCTCACCGCTTTTTCCCGCCTACCAACTTTTCAGCCCCCCGCAGCACTAATTAATGGCAGCCACTGCATAGCGCAGGCGACTATGCTTTTAGTGGATTTGCCGCTTTCACAGACCAGCTCCACCTGATAGTTGCTGCTGTCCCCATTGCTGCTGACCCAGAGGTCAGGAGTTCAAGAGCCTCCCCAATTGCAATTGCTTGTGCCTCATCCTTTGGGGTCTAGTGGCCGCTCTGCTTCCACGCAGCAGTTGCGCTGCTGACACTCAGCAGTAAAGAGAGGGTCCCCGTGAGGAGAACGTGTAAATACACAATATCACACTTACAAATTTAAATAAAGATCAAAAAATAATTCTAGTAAGAATTTATTCATTTATTCAACAACACTACGTTTGATTTAGTGAAGCATTTTACAATCACTTTAGGGAGAGTGAGAAATTGAAAAATTGAAATAGCCCCAAGTTGGGAAGGGAAGGGAAGGGAAGGAGGAAATGGTGCTCAAGGGCCGTGAAAAAGTTGGGGAAAGTACATAGACTTAAACAGGATGTAAATAAATACAAGAATCAAATCAGGAATTGGAAATTATTCCAAAAACCAACAGCCTATATGAATTATGGCAAATGTTGACATCACAATTCAACTGAGGACATTCTACGGTCACATATACAGTTTAGTGTAATCCAGGGGATATGCCGGACGTCCAAAGGTTAAGAGTCGTCGACGTTTCGACCCCTATGTGTAGGCTAACTTAAGTCCTTTTCCGGGGTCTTCATCAGGACAGTTACAAAGGGGGAGGGACGAAGTGGGGCCGTCCTGTCTGTAAAATTAAAAACCAATATCAGTAACTTGGAATTAGCTGGACATCACAGTCACTGTCCTGTAAACCATAAAGGTTGATTAATCAAGGCAAAATTGCACCATGGAGTCCGGGTCACTGGGACCTCTGGACAGAAGGAACTAGGAGCGGAGTACGCAACACATCATGCTCAAGCTCAATAGTATAAATCTTAATTACTGAAGAAAACAATAGCCAACAAGAAATTTAAAAGACATATACATTAAAATACATTGTCTGAGGGAGAGACTCACTTGGAGTGGAGGAGAAACAGTGCAGTAGACAATCCAATTGATGTACTGCTCCCAATGGGAAAGAAACTTTCTCCGAGAAGGCTGTCAACTGTAGATGGAACCACAGATGTTCATTAGTACAGGTATGGGTGTGTAGTGGTAAAATACCATTACACGGACAAGATTTAATTGGCTGCAAGGCCAAAAATTCGGAATTCCGAATAAAAGGACAAATACGGTAAGCTGAAATGCGGTAACAAATTACCTTTAGTTTAGTCAACCTAACACCATGAAGATATATGTCAGTGGAGACAATTGCTGCCACGACTTGTGGGCGGCGTGCTGGTCTGCTGCAGATCTGTCTGGCAAATCTAGGTGGAACCATACAGGTCTAGGTATTAAAGTTTGTACAATAGATTAAGGCGCTGAAA
This sequence comes from Lissotriton vulgaris, assembly GCF_964263255.1. Taxonomy (NCBI): domain Eukaryota; kingdom Metazoa; phylum Chordata; class Amphibia; order Caudata; family Salamandridae; genus Lissotriton; species Lissotriton vulgaris. The sequence continues at coordinate 307,471,565 of NC_141696.1, forward strand.
GTCGAATGACCTGTTGGTTCACAATGGAAACCACTATTAATGTTAAGGGCATATGCGTTCAGACTAGACCAGAACGTCATACATTAAATGGGGACTCGGTGCAGAATCGAAAAAATTATAATTATTAGCAGTTAGTAATCACATGCGAGCGCTATGGGACACTGGGGACAACTATGTGAATCACAGGAAGTTACTAACTTGTGTGGGTCCACGCAGCTCTTAGGTGGAAAGGAAACCACAGGTCCCGGTGGCGGCCGCCATGATAAAATTGGCCGACTGGGTGCTGTCACGAGTGAATCCTGGAAACCAAAAAATCGTAATAAGGGAACGTATTCCCGTTTCTACCAGAGCTAGTGTGGTCAGGGCGCAAGGGATCGACACTTACTTGCAGCAAATGAACCGAGGCGCAATCCTTCAGTTCGATTACAGTCCACAGAAACTCCGTCAGCCGCTACGCGGAGTTTTGGGGCGGAGCCTCCACATAACAATGGTGGTAGATATAGAAGAGTTACTACATTGTCTCGCCGGAGGAGACAACATTCAGTACGACCTTCTTCTGTATAAAACAGAAGACAGTGAAGTCGGCTTTTGGAACTGATTGCAGCGGTAAAATTTCAGATGATGCAAGTTAAAGTTATTTAATGCTTGCGTGACTCAAAATTGAGTACAGGATATTAGAACCAAGAAAGGGTATCAGATAATGCCATGAAGGCTTGAATGTCTCAACCTTGAAATATGTACGGACACAATACAATGTGTGTCAATAAATCATATATGAAAACATCTCATGCGTCAGTTAAAATGTATGGTTAAACAAGCACAAGGCATGTGAGTATAATGTTAAATTAAGAAATCTCATACATATGTTAGGCTAAGTAACAGGATGAAAAATCATGATACATTGCGCTCACGCACTACCCAAACATGGGAGTGTAGGCGAGCAAGCACATCGTAAACAGGGATCATATAATATGAGACAGCAGAATTTGTTAAACTCGTGCACCTATCAAACATGGTGGTGTAGACGAGTAAGCCATGGATGTGACAAATCAGAAAGTCTTAGTGCATAGTGCTCACGCACAAACCAAACATGGGAGTGTAGGTGAGCAAACAAATTATTGAAAATGATAATTGAGTAAATCATGCACCTCTTAAACATCAGGGTGCAGCCGGTAGATCCTGCGGTGCAGAGAATTACATCATCTTAATGCAGCCAATTGGGCAAGACTGCCATCCTGCTCGTTCAAGCCATTTTTAATTGAGTCTAGGAGGGACATCCATTTGCATTCTCGTAAATTCAGGACAGATGCTAGATTCCCACCTCTCCTACTCAGGGACCCCTTCTCAATTACCAACCACTTTAAGTCTGACACTGTATGTCCAGTGCTCTGCCAATGGTCCACCAAAGGGGCACCTAGGACCTTGCAACGTAGCCTGCTACAATGTCAAAAAATCCGAGATTTTATTTTTTGCTGGGTTTGTCCAACATACACTTTGTTGCACGGACATGTTATTATATAGATCACACTGTTTGTGTTGCAATTGGTATGGTGTTTTAATATAAAGACCTGGTCGCCATGTGTGAAGGTTTTGGTCAGAATGGTGGCCTCACAAGCTGTACAAGTGCCACATCTAAAGTGACCTATCACAGGTGGTAAGTTCCATAGGCTTGTAAGTGTGGGAGGGTTCTCGGGTTCCAAATATGAATGTACCACCATATCTCGAATGTTTTTTGACCTTTTGAAGGAATGGAGGGGGAGCTGTGGTTGATCAATCTCACCAGCTATAAGAGGCCAATTCTTGTTGACAACTTGTTTCACCTCGTTACTTCTTGTGGTGAACGTGGTGACACAAATCATCCGGTTCATCTCAGTGGCATCACGGGCTTCAGGATTCAACAAACTGACTCGCGGGTTGTACCATGCTCGTTTTCCGAATTTTTGCAGCCTTGCAGCCAATTAAATCTTGTCCGTGTAATGGTATTTTACCACTACACACCCATACCTGTACTAATGAACATCTGTGGTTCCATCTACAGTTGACAGCCTTCTCAGAGAAAGTTTCTTTCCCATTGGGAGCAGTACATCAATTGGATTGTCTACTGCACTGTTTCTTCTCCACTCCAAGTGAGTCTCTCCCTCAGACAATGTATTTTAATGTATATGTCTTTTAAATTTCTTGTTGGCTATTGTTTTCTTCGGTAATTAAGATTTATACTATTGAGCTTGAGCATGATGTGTTGCGTACTCCGCTCCTAGTTCCTTCTGTCCAGAGGTCCCAGTGACCCGGACTCCATGGTGCAACTTTGCCTTGATTAATCAACCTTTATGGTTTACAGGACAGTGACTGTGATGTCCAGCTAATTCCAAGTTTCTGATATTGGTTTTTAATTTTAGATACAGGACGGCCCCACTTCGTCCCTCCCCCATTGTAACTGTCCTGATGAAGACCCCGGAAAAGGACTTAAGTTAGCCTACACATAGGGGTCGAAATGTCGACAACTCTTAACCTTTGGACGTCCGGCACATCCCCTGGATTAAACTAAACTGTATATGTGACCGTAGAATGTCCTCAGTTGAATTGTGATGTCAACATTTGCCATAATTCATATAGGCTGTTGGTTTTTGGAATAATTTCCAATTCCTGATTTGATTCTTGTATTTATTTACATCCTGTTTAAGTCTGTGTACTTTCCCCAACTTTTTCACGGCCCTTGAGCACCATTTCCTCCTTCCCTTCCCTTCCCAACTTGGGGCTATTTCAATTTCTCACTCTCCCTAAAGTGATTGTAAAATGCTTAACTAAATCACACGTAGTGTTGTTGAATAAATGACAACATTCTTACTAGAATTATTTTTTGATCTTTATTTAAATTTGTAAGTGTGATATTGTGTATTTACACGTTCTCCTCACGGGGACCCTCTCTTTACATTTACCACACAAAGCCCAGGTCCCCGTGACTGCATGGGTTCAACCCCCCTTTTGTAATGCTGACACTCAGCAGGCATGCCAAAGGCAAACCCATATGCACCCGTCCGTGCCTGGGACACTCCCAGCACCAGGGGCCCTGGTTCTCCAACCTTGCACCGCTATGATGCTAGCAACCTCCTCACACTCAACCTTGGATGCCATGCCGCCTGCCATCTAGGGTCACTGATGAAGACCCATGTACCCTTCACCTGCTGGAACTGCAACCACTCCTTAACCCACGTCAACACGCCAGCTCTGCTTGCCATCCAGCGCACCCAACTGGCTCAACTGCACCCTCCTCAACAAGTGATCCTTCCGCAAACATTATCGTAGTAAGACAGAGAATTCTATATTGGTTGGAGCTGCACAGTTGCATAGACTGAAAAGGTCTTTCTCATTTAATTCTCTTTGAAAATAATTCAATTCACTTATTTTCTTGTTTTCCCAAAAGTTATATTTATTTCATATAATCGTAATTGTTTATCTCAACATTCTTTCAAAATACAATCATATTCTTCATCATTTCTTTTAAACCCAATGCATTTCGGGTCGAAAATTTGACCCTTCTTCAGGGGTGTATGAATAAGGAAAGAAACGGAAACTATTATGAGCTAACCTCATTGCACATTTCATCAGTTCATGTTATAATCGTGTTTACTTGTCATTCATTACATCGTGAAAAGTGAAACAAACAACTTCTGTATGCTGTCATGTGATTTAAACGAATTAGTGGAAATCGTGATTAGAGTATCTAAAATTAGCGTGATGACTGGAAAGCCCTTGTCCTAGGTTACCACTTGAAAGAAAGGAACCCACGACGGTCCTACTACAATGGCCACCAAACGGCCTCTCATAAAGCGCTCCTGTCTCTCCTTGTCCTGAAGAAGACCCCAGCATGAGGATTTAATATACCCTTTAACCAGGTGGTCGAAATGTAGACCAGATCATATCTATTCTCTAAACATAGGACTAATTAACAGAGCAAAACGGATCCTATGCAAAAGAGTATATTGGAACTACAGATCAAAATATAGACTGTAAAGGGCGTATTTTATATCACTGTGATTGTTTTAAGGTCACAACTACCTTTACCCAGTCCTCACTTCCTTCCCATCACACCTATCCCATCTAACTGCTTCCTTTTTCCATCACTTTGAGCGCGTTGAAATGTTAGTATTTGATATCATTTGTGCTGTTTTCTCCATATGAAGCTCTATACTATTGCATTCACATGAGAGCTGTGTCCTCAGGCATTTATGTGATTCAATAAAGTAATTGAATGACGTACTTTTTATGTTTGAATAATTGGTATTTTAAAAACCTCGGTACTCATTGATTGAAATTGGGTACCTAGTTAACAATGTGCTAAAATAATGAATAAAAATATAAGCACACCATGGATGTAACATTCTTTGCTTCATACCCGATTAAATGCGTGTATTACATTTGATGTTACAGCGAACCGATATACTCTGACCATTGCTATTGTATCTACCTTTACTGACCGAGGTCAGAGAGTTCTTAGGGTATACCCCGTTGAAACTCAATACTCCAAAGCAACCACAGCATAGAGACCGCACTCATCGAAGCCACTGATAAGATCCCCTCCCTGATACATTGCGGTGAGACCCCAGCCCTCATCCTACTCGACCTATCAGCCAACTTTGACCCGTCTTCCACCACACCCCAATCACGAAACTCCACAATGCCTGCATTGCAACAAGGCACTCAACTAGATCCACTCTTTCCTCACCGTCCTGACTCAGCAAGTCTGACTAACCCCATTCCTCTCAGAACCTACAGAGATCAGCTGTGGGATGTCCCTGGGCTCCTCCCTGATCACCAACCTCTTCAACATCTACATTGCCCCCCTCGCAGCCATTATCAGAAGCCAGGGACTCAACATTGTCTCCTACAACGACAAAACTTGGCTGATCCTCTCCCTCAGCAGCGAATTCACAACTGCCAGAACCAACTTCCACAGCGGAATGAAGGCCATTGCCACCTGGATGAAAGACAGCTGCCTCAATCTCAAGTCAGACAAGACTGAAGTACTCATCCTGGGATCTTCCCCTTCAGCCTAGGATGATTATTGGCGGTGAGCCGCTCTAGGACCCCCTCCCACCCCACCAGAGCACCCTCACAACCTCAGCATCACACTAGACTCATCGCTCACAATGAACAGTCAAATTAATACAGTTTCCTCAACCTGCTTCCACACTCTGCCTATTTGAAAGACATTCAGAAGGATCCCCACAGAATCCAGAAAGACGGTTTCCCATGCACTCATCACTAGCAGACTCAAGTACGGCAATGCACTCTACGCCGGTGGCACCCAGAAACAGCTCAAGAAACTACAGAACATCCAAAAAGTCACAGCCAGACTATTCCTCGACATCCCTCTCCACAGCCACATCACCCAACACCTACGACAAATCCTCTGGCTCCCAATCAACAAGAGAATTGCCTTCAAGCTCTTCACACAAGCCTACAAAGCTCTCAATGATGAAGGCTCAGCATACCTGAACCACCGCCTTGCATTCTATGTATCCACCAGGCAACTCTGTTCCGCTCACATTGCGCTAGCCTTTGTCCCCAGGATCCACAAGACCAGAACTGCTGGAAGTTCACTTTCCTACCTCGCGCCAAGACCTGGAACACCCTGCCCCTGAGGTAATCTGCGTCACTGACCTAGTTGAAGAAGGACCTCAAGACCTTGTTCTTCGACTGATCATACACAGAAAGGGACCAGCAGCCTCCCAGCATTTTGAAAGCCTCATGGGTGAGCACCCACACTCTACAAGCCCCTGATTGATTGATTGATTGATTGATTGATTGATTGATTGATTGATTGATTGATTAAAATGTTTTAACATGTTCAGTTCAGCTTTCCTAAATTACCGTGGTGGCTTCATCATAAGATGAGAAATATAACTTGATTTTCGCAATTAATTCTTTAATAGAAAGTCTCCATATTTTCTTAATATTCTTACTGTTAGATACACTATGCAATGGAGAAAAGAATCCAAAACGAATATTCTCTGGTAAGTTTGGTATTTTACTTTAGATTTATTTAGTTTCAATTATTCGACTGATGCACATTCTGGCTATGGTCTTGTGCCATGCAATTTCAACATTTTCATTGGTTAAAACACTTTGAAATAAATTCACAGGGCATTCTGGTCATAAACTGTGTCATGCATTCAATATTTTATATGTATTTAGGGCCCCAATGTACGCCCTTTTCCTTAATTTGTTTGAAGTTGTACTCTGCTCTTTCCCGTGATGGCCCACTCTTCCCAAGAACAATTTATTTTGGAATCAGTTTCACGACTTGAAACACTTGCTAAATTTTCACAATCCAGAAAGAGAGATTGCATGATAAAAAAGCAAACGATTTTCTAAGGGGTCATATTGTGAACATTTCTAAACTTCATAGTAAAGATGGACGGTCCACAGGAGCTTTGTATTAGGTGGCTCTTTAAAGCAGTTATTGCCCTTGAGTTACAATTGTAGACCTCATTGAAGACCAAGTGATACATTGTTAACGCGAAGATCAATAAATAATTATTGTTCTTTGTGAGAGGCTGAAAGGGGATTTGGAGACTTTACAGGTAAGATGGATACTTCGCCAGTAGCCGTGAAGCTAGCAGCTGAAGTGCGTTCATTGTACTTTTGGTGTCTGAAAACATCCTTAGAGCAGAACATCTAATATTTGCAAGTCTTGAGACGCTACTCATGCCAACAAGATGTCCCCTGACTGTTAATCAAATACACAGCATGAGGTGAGCTCAAACACACTTCAGACATACTCTTCCAGGCATCTAGTGCATTGTCTTACTATCCAGAATTGCATTGCAAAAAAACAGGACAGACTAGGTTTTCATTTATAACATTGCTTTTCACTTTGGACGCGGTTTAAAAAAATATTTTATTTGAAAGACATTTTCTGTTGTAAGGACTATAATCTGGGCCTGGAAATATTTGTTGTTATATCAGCGTTCTCTTGCATATTCTCCTGCATTTTGATTTTTGGATTGCGGAAGTGATGCGTAATATTATGTCATGTCATGAAAATTAGGGGCCTCATTTATGAGGCCTTGCGTCAGTTTTGCGCTGCGGATGCGTCACTTTTTGTGACGCATCTGCGGCGTAAAACATGCGCCTTGTTGCGCCATATTTAAAAAGTGACGCATCTAGGTAGATGCGTCACTTTTTAAACCCCTGCGCCACATTATACCTGCGTCAGGTATAATGTATGCAGAGGGGGCGTTCCCCCACAAAAAGCCTCGTAATAGTGACGCAGTGAAATCTATGAGATTTCACTGCGTCACTTTTAGGATGCTGTTGCGTCAAAATCTTGCGCCTGCCTCACAGCAGGCGTAAGACTGACGCAAGCCCTTTCACATGGGGCTTTCCCCATGTGAAAGGACGCATTGCTGGAGATGCGTCACTTTTGTGACACACTCCAGCAATGCGTCACTTTTGCGCTTACAGATGCGTCAGAAATACTGACGTATCTGTAAGTCCTTGCGACATGATGCGTCATACATTAAATATGACGCATCATTGGTGTCGCAAGGAATGCGCAGTGAAAAGTGGCGCATCGCTGTTTTCACGCAGCGATGCGTCACTTTTCATAAATGAGGCCCCTAGATGTTCATGCGGGTTAAAACCCGAACACAAGTGACTTAACGCGAAAGTCAGTTGTTCAACGCGGGCACTAATAAAGCTAATGAAAAAAATATTTTTTAGGTTTTCTTCAGAGTGGACTGTTTGAGAAACTGTTGAACAGGAAATGCATCGTTTTAAAATGTCTTTTGCCTTCCAGGGGAAGTGCCATAGAGACTGGGAGGCTACTGTACATACAGTATCAACATCCTCTTCCTAGCCTGAAGACTCTTCTCCGCTCTTCCTTTAGCCTTTGGTCATTTTGGATTGGATTTTGGATTAAAAGCTTCAATCAATATTTGCCTAAAATTTGTGGTGCATTATCCATTCTTGGAAGCTTTAGTTTGTTTGTGAAAATCGAGTTTTGTACAGTATTGTTCAAAAAGTGTATTGTTGGCAGGCACCACAATTTGTCTCTTTTTTCCTATATTATTTGCTTGTAGCTCGAAGGCCTGGTGTTTGGTGTGGAGGGTACGAGCAGGCATATGTGGGATTAACAGTTATGCAAGTGAGGGCAATGAACATACTTGGAGGGTGAAAACCTGCGGTTACATATATTCCTTCCATTTTCTTTTGTTTCTGTGAATTTTATCATATTCCGCAACATGGGGCAACAGGCCATAGGATCACCCTATGAAATTATCTCTAGCAGTAAACCCCAAAGTACTTTGAAATCTTTAAAGGTTTCCATTAAGGTGCTACATACGCTTTTCATTGCTAATATATTACAGAGGTACAAAAACGACAAAGCAAATAATGGTGGCTATTTTTTCTTCAGTATGGAAAAGTAATGGAACACACACGCATACTTGAGGGAGGAATATGCAAGCGCGCAGGGACTAGGCATTGAATTGCGGCTCATATTCAGCGCAGAAAGGAGCAGTCCTACATACCTCGAGCGCACAAACTAATCAGCAGAATACAGGCAGAGTGTGGATAGTTAGCGGACATTAAGAATAGTCCTTTTTAAAAATTGTAATTTTTGTGTAAAGAAGAATTTTTTTTAAATTGAAATACTCTTGACCTCATACCCGCATTTAAAATTGAATTCACTCACCCGCTGCTTAGCGGAAGCCCAGTTCAGAGAATCACTGACCACCATCTTAGGTGAGAGCAGGAAGGTCAGGCTAATCCGCCATCTTGTGCCACAGTCTAGTTGTTTGAAGAGGCCCAAACACACCAGCATACTTAAGGGAGGAATATGCAAGCGCGCAGTGGCATGCCCGTCTGCGCCCGTCCGCGCCTACCGCCAGGTATGCTGCCGGTCGGAAGGTAGAAGCTGGACGAATATCCTACTCCAGGAAACAGCTGTTAGACATAGGTAAAAGACAGATTAATCAAGAGCATTTCCTGCAACCCCCAACAGGATGTGCCAAACAATACTAATTGTGGACTGGTTAACTGTAGGTCTATGATAAAGCATCATACAGAGATATCCTTGCTGATTGAAGGTATCAACTTAGATGCTTTGTTCTTGACCGAGACTTGGACCAGTTCGGATTCTGCTGTCGGGTTAGGGCTGGCCTGCCCAGAAGGCTATAAAATCTTCCCCAAACCCAGGAAGGAAGGAAGAGTTGGAGTGGTAGGGCTAATTTTTTTAAAGGGAAATGGAACTTCAACCCTTTGAAGATTGATGAGGTAATAGGGATAGAACTCTTAGGCTTCCCTATTTCTGACTCGGAAGGATGCCTGCTTACAGGTGTGATCTGTTACACACCACCAGGACAATACACCAATTATCAAATATTGCTAGACACCATCGCCAATTTATCTCTTACCCACTCCAAACTGATTATATTGGGTGATTTCAACCTATGGGACAACGGGTGTCTAGGTGGACATTTGAGAGATCTGAATCACACCTGCAACTCTATCAATATACAACAACTGATAATACAACTAACGCACCAAGGGGGACATATATTCGACCTTGTATACGCCAATGCAGAAGAAATTAAAATTGTTGATATTCTGCCCTAAAGCTGGACGGATCATTATCTGATCCACTTCAATATCACACTGAATAAAACTAGGGCTATTAATAATCATCCAGCGTCACGTCGGATGGGCAGGGAGTGGTCAAAACGTGAGAAAAATGATGAATTAGCAACTCTTCTGGAAAAAAATCTATTTGCTCCAACCAGTTCAGTGGAGGATAATTATTCTGCACTCTGCAAACATATAATCGCCTCCCTAGACTCAATAGGTCCACAAAGAATGCTTTAAGTCCTGAGAAAAGCTTCAGGCCCTTGGTACACTGATGAATGGAAGCTATTACGAGTGGCATGCAGGAAAGTGGAAAGAAAATGGAGGAAAAATTACTTGACCCTAGATACGAAGGAGTTAAGATATATACAAACAAAGTATAAGGAGGCCATCTTAAAAGCAAAAGCTGACTTTTATGCGGAATCCATCTTACAGGCCCCAAATAGCGCTAAAGCCCTCTTCACCATTTTGAAGAGCGTGTCAAATCCTACCTGTATGATTAATAGGGTTATCAATTCGCAATCACTCTGCGACGAGATTGCATCTTACTTTAATGAAAACATCCTAAAAATAGTTGGTGAGCTTCAAGTTAATATGATCATGAATACGGATAATTCCCCTCTATACAAGGACAGTCAACAGCAGGCAAGTAATAGCCTGGAAAACTTCGAAATCATTACGGAAGATGCTTTCACTTTTTGGCCCATGGTGTTTCTTCCGGATGCGCTCTTGATCCCCTTCCACACAGATTTTGGAAAACTCTAGGTCAAGGTACCTTTCCTTGGCTAAGTCAGATTTGCAACCAGTCTCTGGAGTTGGGAGAAGGTCCGGATGCTTGGAAGAAATCTGTGGTGACGCCACTACTTAAAAAACCCATGCTAGATCCCTTGCTTCCAGCAAACTTTAGACCCATCTTGCTTCTCCCTTATCCCATCAAAATCCTAGAGAAAGCTGTCAGCAAAACTCTTTCACGATGTCTAGAGACAAACTTTCTGTTGGATGAGGATCAATTCGGTTTCCGCCCCTGTCATGGAACCGAATCAGCATTGGTCACCGTGATGGATAATTTACGGATGCGTGCGGACAACGGTAGCGACACCATTTTGGTGCTACTCGATATGTCAGCCGCCTTCGATACGGTGAGCCATGTGGTACTTCTGGAACATTTAAATAAGATCGGAGTGAAAGGACTGGCACTTAAGTGGTTCCAGTCCTATGTAACGGGCAGACAGCAAATGGTAACACTGGCACCATTTACATCAATGAAAACATTAGTACATCATGGAGTCCCTCAGGGATCTTCAATAAGTCCCAATCTTTTTAATATTGCTTTTCCAGCCTCTTTTCCCTCTGACTAAATCATTTGGAATTGACCTAGCCAACTACGCCGACGATACCCAACTGATATTCACTTTGGAAGGAAAACAAGCAATCTCCCTGGATTCCGTTCAGGGGTGTATGGGTCGGACGGCTGAGTGGCTGAGAAGTAATTCACTTCAACTAAACGGAGGTAAATCAGAAGTGATATGCTGTCCGAGTGCTAAAATTCCTAGGCAAAATCTAAACAACTTTAGACTTACCCCAACCAATGAACCTCTGATTCCAACAAATACCGTGCGAAATCTCGGAGTACTGATAGATAACAATCTCCAGATTGAGTCTCAGGTAAACAAAACAACTAGTACCCGTATATCATTACTTCGGATGCTGCGACAAGTTCTTCCGCTGCTTCCTAGCGAATCATGTTCTTCTGTGGTAAGCAGTATAATATTACTGGACTACTGTAACTCTCTTTATTTAGGTGGCCCCCAATACATCATTCAGAGACTGCAAAGGATTCAATCAATGGCTGCAAAACTGGCACTTAATAGACAACACAAATCCTCATCCTCCCCAGCATTAAGGGATCTCCATTGGCTTCCCATTCAGGAAAGGATCCACTTTAAATCTTTGTGCATGATCTGTAAGGCACTACATAAGTTAGGCCCAGTCCTATTGCAAAAGAAATTCAATTGGTATGCGCCTGTCAGGCAACTCTGGTCATCCAACACAGGCCTGATTAAAATCATTAGATCCAATCACTCCAGGCTGGGAGACAGAGCCTTTAGTGTGGCTGACGCCCATCTCTGGAATGAGAGTCCTCAATCTATTAGGCAGGTCAATTCACTGATGATGTTCAGAAGAAGCCTGAAAACATGGCTCTTCCCTAAGACCTGAGTTTATCTCCTGTTATGTGTGACCTTTCTGATGAGTGAGAGCTTCCTTTATTCAATCTCTGAGTGTCTAGATACCCGTAGGGTGATAGCTGCGCTATACAAGAACCCAACTCAACTCAACTCAACTCAACTAAGTAGGCCATCAGGCCAGATGTAACAACTTTCTAGAAAACCCAACCCATATCATATATTTTTTTTATTTGATATTGCAGCGCCTGAGGAGAAAGGCCCAGAATCAAAGTGGAACTATCAGCTGGGATGGGGTATACTAAAACAGTTGTTACATCAGCTAGGATTTCAGCCCAGAATGATTTAATCTGTGAACAATCCCATAATTTATTCCTAAATACTCTAACAGGCCACATCCCCTCCAGCACAAGCCACTTTTTTGAGGGAAGTATTTTTTAGTCTGTCTGGATGCATATACCAGTCATAAATTACTTTGCAACAATACTTGAGAATGGTTACCTTATTTTATTGGATTCTATTACTATCCAAAAGACACAATGTTGCATTGCCACAATCTCACTCGCATGTAGGATTTTTCACCCAGGTAAATCTGTGAAAATCACTGTGCCCTTTGAGGTTCCGTGACGATTTGAACCCGTGTTTTCAATATTGTCGGAAATACATAATTTTGGTATCAGCGAACCGCAAATGATCCATTTAGCATATCCTGGTGTTTTCGCTATGCTACGAGCAAGAGTACTCCTGTTACAAACACATTTCCGATCTACCCATGGCATCCATCTTAGATCATGGCAGCCATTTTGTGTTTCTTGCCCTCACATAGACAATGGATACACAATGACCTCTGATTACTCCATTTCGATTAAGGACACGTAGGCTTAGCCGGAGATTCACCTCTCTAGTGACACGTGCACCTTAGAACAGAACACGCTGTGGCTGCATGACTCGACAAAGGCTGCCTCCTCTGCCTGAGGCCAGTCCTGCTATACTGGTTCTCGTGTTCGTTGGCCTGATCATGATTAGGCGGCCGAAGCTGGTAGCCTTGCCCATTTACGACCCACAAACATCTCTTATCCTGCTTTTCTATCTTCCGCACCTGGCTCCGCTCCTTTCTTTCTGAATCTTTATTAGGGGGAGGTAACGAAATTTACGATGAGGAGGTCCGGCTCTTGAATGTAATGTTGACAAGGGATTGTGATGGAATAGTGAGAACCCCTCTTCGTAATGTTTGACATCAGATAATTATCGACGATTCTTGTGCAACGCCAAATATTTATTGTTTAGGACACAAAGGTTTGGGAATGCACCAACATGTGAAGAATTCGCCTGAAGGCCAATATTTTGTATATAAGGAGCAACCTTTCTTGTACAAATCGAACAGGCTCCTAGATACTCCCCGTGTGTAGTTTCTGTGACTTCTGTGTCCCTGCAGTAATAAACCTTTGGTCTTTGACGCCACCATCGAGAAGCCTGTGTTTCTGTTTATTTGTGCACCGAGACAGGTAGAACTCCGGGGTCTTCGGGTGTTATCCCTGACACCTCTGGACGGAACCAAAAAGTCCAGAACTCCACCTTGTGGGATATATTTTAGGGTCCTCACCCACAGGTACCGAGTATGACTTGCTTTATCATCTGACCCTCATCCCACTCACCTAGTGTGGAGGGATGGGCTCAACATGGTCGTAAGTAGAGTTCTTTGGCTTTGTCGTTTTAGGGATTGTGAGAAGAAATTAAAATTGCCTGCACGATCCTACTACTTTTTTTTATGGTTGGTCCATTGGCAAAGTTAATAACAGTGCGATATCATAGGGGAATAGTGACCCTAAACATCTGAGGTCAACATGTTTCAGCTGTTGGAGTAGCCCGTGCAGGTTGGTCGGCTTTCTTCAGGAGCCTATTAATGCGCTAGTCCCTAAACATGTAACTGGCCTTTATCGCCATGTATATCTGTCTTTTAAAAAAATATTTTTTAAGAAAGGCATGCGCACAAATCATACAGACTAGTATTTTGGGCTTTTTCCTTTTTGCATTGGCTAAACACACAAAACAGGTATCTAAAATGTACTCACAATCAGCAATAAGCCTAGACTGGAGCTACAGGGTTTGAGGATAACATTCGATTCAATCAGTGGGGTATTAGCTAAGTGGTGTGCAAATAATTAAATTGTGTGCATTTTTAGTGGCTGTTCCTAGAGACAGTATGGTCATGTTCCAATACCTGTTCCCTCTCCTTTCTCTGGAACTATCTGCCAATTGCCTCCACGCATGTAGTCTGCAAGGTCGGAAGCCTGCAGTCATCATCTCAAAAAGAGATTTATAAAGCTAAAAGACCAGTCTATGACAATCGCTTAACAGCAGAACACTTACAGAAACTCATGGGAACTCAGTTCTAACCTACCAATGTCCCACAGATGTTGCAGTGTTTGTACCACCCTACCATACATGAGGACATGTGCATCAGGGAGCTCATTCTCCTCAATCATCACTGGTAGGTTCTGAAGAGTTCTGTTGGAGTAGGAGTCACCAGTGGTATCGATGCCCAAAGCATACCAATACTGTAAGGACCACACAGTTAGGAATCCCCATTACCAGGTGGGCAGTCCTATTAATGGAAGTACTGGGGCATATAACATCTGATGTTGCATTTTGTGAACCACTACCCTCCATCAGCGAGGTGATATGCAAAGAAGCTTGTTACACCATGTAATGTTTAGCTTGGTTCCCAAAAGCAGTGCCACCATTCCCCTTCTCCACTCCAGGGCCTCCACCTCGCCAATCTCTGCCAAACCCAGCCCAGGGATCACTGACATAATATCGACTACAAAAATATAGGCATTTAAAATATCGACTCCAAAATATCGACTACAAAAATATCGAAGTCCTATCTACAAACAGGTAAGTACAAAAATATTGAATAAAAAATATCGTTTAAAAATATGTACTTAGTAAAAATATCGAATTTATTTAAATTATTGTAAAATTACAAAAATATTAAAAATAAATAACTAAAATATACTTAAAAATACTTAAATAACCTTAAAATTATTAAATAATTAATTTAAGTTATAAAAAATACAATCTCATTTGCTAAAACATATATATATATATTAATATAATATTATTAAAAAATATATACAATATTATTACCGTAGCATAGCAAGAGTGTTAAAATTACTATTCCCACTCCAATGAGTGCAACAGTAGGGAAAGCGTTGGATAGCGTAGCGGTAAAAATGACTATTCCGACTCCAAAGAGTTCAACAGTAGTAAAAGCGTTGGATAGCGTAGGGGGAAAAATTACTATTCCCACTCCAAAGAGTGCAACAGTTGGGAAAGCGTTGGATAGCGTAGGGGTAAAAAGTACTATTCCCACTCCAGTGAGTGCAACAGTAGGGAAAGCGTTGGATAGCGTAGGGGGAAAAATTACTATTACCGCCTCAGGAGAAAAGGTCAGAAGACCTTTTCTCCTGAGGCGGAAGCCGGGAGCTACAGGCACGAGCACTCGCTCATTTTTAAAATACTTGAGAGTCACAAATAACTTGTACTTTTGATAAAATTTACCTTCTGACAACCTGTGTGAATGCGTGTGTGTTGATTTTAAAAACCTCACCTTCTCACAGCTGCACTCACCCGCCCACAGCCTCACAGCGGATCTTAGCGCTGCCGAGGACTCGCAGGGTAAACAAACTTTGCCGCCATTTCCCGCCGCACTCTGAGGCCACGTCCCTTTTTACGAGGCCACGCCCCCTGAGTACTTAAGCCGCGAAATCCTAGCATCTGGTCAGAAGACCTTTTCTCCTGAGGCGGAAGCCGGGAGCTACAGGCACGAGCACTCGCTCATTTTTAAAATACTTGAGAGTCACAAATAACTTGAATGCGTGTGTGTTGATTTTAAAAACCTCACCCGCCCACAGCCTCACAGCGGATCTTAGCGCTGCCGAGGACTCGCAGGGTAAACAAACTTTGCCGCCATTTCCCGCCGCACTCTGAGGCCACGCCCCTTTTTACGAGGCCACGCCTCTCCAACCAAGACCTCCTTCCTCTATAAAATATGTGCATGTACCGAACGCGCAGCGGGCGAGCGCAGCGGGAGCGACGATTGCGCGCCGAAGGCGCGCCTAAGGCAAACCCGTCTGCGCCCGTCCGCGCCAGCTCCGGGCCTAGGGCCAGCCATGCTGCCAGTCAGTTACCAGCCCCGAGAATCACGTGGACCAGCACACAGCTACGAGACCTAGGTAAGACATCCTGCCCGTCTCCCACCACTTGTAGCTTTCCCCTACCCTGCCCCTTCCGGCACAAATGCCCAAATTGTCCTTTCTCCCTATGTCCCGACTGGACTCGTACTAGGAACAGTACACCAACAACTAAGCAACCCCCCCTACCAACACCTACTCCATGGGTTTGGTGAATTGTCGCTCTCTACCCAGCCACGCCAATGACACCTGGCTTTTACTGTCTACCTCAGCCTGGGACGCACTGTTCCTAACAGAGACTTGGATTAAAGACTCCTCCAATCCTGCCATCGCCCTAGCTCTACCCACTGAGTACAGTTTCACAGGACTCAGCTGTGAAGGCTCCAAAACAGGAGGCGGAATTGCGGTGATTCTAAAGAAGCACCTGAAAATCACCTCAAGAAAAATCTCAAACATTAACCCCATTGAAGCTCTGTACTTTTCTATCACTGACTCCTCCACCGCCGTTTGCTCAGGGATCCTGGTCTATAACCCTCCGAACACCTCACAATCTGCTGTCCTAGAGCTATTGGCTGTAGCAGCAGATCTCTCCCTCAAACACTCCCACTTCATAGTTCTGGGAGACTTCAACCACCACGTTGATGTAAGTAGCTGTAACCGCGCCTCCCAGCTCCTCGAATCTATGCAAAACATCAATCTTACGCAAAAAGTACAAGGCCCTACTCATAAAGCAGGTCATACCCTCGACCTTATTTTCTCGAACAGCGAGAAACTCAAAATCCTCCCTTCACTACCCCTACCATGGTCCGACCATTTTCTTATACCCTTCGAGTTACCCCTGACTCTAGCTACAAAACAACAGTCCTCCATCAGATCTCAGGGCAGAAAATGGCACAAACTTACACTTGCTGCCCTAGAACCAAACTACCACAACAGTTTAATCCCTCTCCTGGACGACCTCAACAAAGCAGTGAGTACACTAAATAGCAACCTCACGTCCGCCATCGAGAAAGTCGCGCCTCTTCAAAGCCTTTCCTCCCGTAGAAAACAACCATCGGCCCCATGGTTCACGAAAAAACTACGGGCACACAGAAGCATGTGCAAAAAGCTAGAACGACAATGGAGACAGAACTACGATACAGGAGCTAAGGCCCTCTATCGACAAAGCCTTAAAGAGTTTCGTAAACTCAAACGCCAATCCATGAGCACTTACTTTTCCAAAACAATTACCAAAGCAAAAAACTCGACCAAAGCCAAATTCAATATAGTGAAAGAATTCACTCACCCCAGCGCACTCTCCACTCCTGTGCCCATGTCACAGACACTATGTGAAAACTTATCAAACTTCTTTGAAGAAAAAATTGCCAACATAGCGGCAGCAATCCTTCAGAAAGATTCCGATACCACCAAAGACCCAATCCCCAATAGCACTCATGCATTTACCTCATTCCAACCACTTAGCAAAGAACTTGCTCTAAAGCTACTTCTGGAATGTAAATCTGGCTCACCTCTGGACCCAGCCCCAGCTCTTATCATGAACTAAATTGCCCCCATCATCATTAACCCCCTATTAGACATCTGGAACTCCTCATTACTCACTGGGGTTGTTCCCGCGGCCTGGAAACACGCCATGCTGATCCCTCTTAAAAAAAAAACGGCGTCGACCCTTCCTGTCTAAATAACTACAGACCAATTTCACTTCTACCCAAGCCCGCAAAAGTTCTGGGAAAAGCCGTCCAAAAACAACTGTCCCACTACTTGGAATCCAACTCCTTATTCCACGACACCCAGTCAGGCTTTAGACCAGACTACAGTACCGAGTCGGCGCTACTCGAGGTATCCGAATCGATCCGCGAATGCACGGACAAGGGAGAGGAGGCCATGCTGGTCCTCCTCGACCTATCCGCAGCGTTCGATACCATCTCACACGACAAACTTCTGACCCGCCTACAAGAAGTTGGTTTCGGCGGGCCACCCCTTGCATGGATAAAATCTTTTCTCACAAACAGAATACAGCAAGTAATGCTGGGACCTTTTCTCTCCTCCAAAAAACAGCTGATCTGGGGCGTCCCACAGGGCTCTGCCCTCAGCCCGCTCCTTTTTAATGTATACCTCAAACCTCTGGCTAAAGTTGTTGAATCCTGGGGCGTCAAAGTAACCTTCTACGCTGACGACACCCAATTGGTGTTCTCCTTCAAAGAACACACTGAAAAATCTTTTAACAACTTCCGCCTCTGTATGCTCAACATCGCAGCCTGGATGTCCGCTAACAACTTGAAACTCAATACAGACAAAACCGAGGTCCTTTTCTTCAATCAAAAATCGCCTATATCCTCCAATCTCTGGTGGCCGTCTGAACTCGACCCCCCCCAGAACCAGTTCAAACCGCACGCAACCTTGGCTTTCAATTCAACACCTCCCTCTCCTGCAAAACTCAAATCAATAAAGTTACCTCAGCCTGCTTCGGGAAACTTGGAATGATACAAAAAATCATCCTGTACCTCCCACTGGAGTCCCGCAAAATGGTGGTTCATGCCCTCATTACTGCTCGTCTGGACTTTGCCAACAGCCTATACGTAGGCGCCCCCACTTACCTCATCTACCAACTTCAAAAAGTCCAGAATGCTGCGGCCAGGCTAGTCTGCAATATCCCCTACCGCCATTCCATCACACCCCACCTAATCAAACTTCACCGGCTCCCAATAAAACTCTGTATTCAATTCAAGGCCTTAACACTGGCCTTCAGAGCGCTCAATGACCGAGGCCCATCCTACCTACGTCACAGAATGAGGTTTTCACAAGCACCAAGAAACCTGAGATCCAATCATCTTCGCCTCATGATCTGCCCCCGCTTTCGCCTCACACGTACAGGGGGAAGGGCCCTGGCAGTAGCAACCTCTAAACTGTGGAATCAGCTACCCACTGAACTAAGATTCCTGACGTCCGAACCCCAATTCAGAAAAAAACTAAAGACCTGGTTATTCTCACAGATCTAAAGACCCCTCTTTACTCCTCCTCGACCCTCCCGAGACTATGTCTTCAGCGCCGGGACACCTCCGTCGGAGGTAGCTGTGTGCTCTACAAAATTCTAAATAATAATAATAATAATAGTGAGTTCAACAGTAGGGAAAGCGTTGGATAGCGTAGGGGTAAACATTACTATTCCCACTCCAAAGATTGCAACAGTAGGGAAAGCGTTGGATAGTGTAGGGGTAAAAATTACTATTCCCACTCCAGTGGGTGCAACAGTAGGGAAAGCGTTGGATAGCATAGGAGTAAAAATTACTATTCCAACTCCAAAGTGTGCAACAGTAGGGAAAGCGTTGGATAGCGTAGGGGTAAAAATTACTATTTCCACTCCAAAGAGTGCAACAGTAGGGAAAGCATTGGATAGCGTAGGGGTTAAAATGACTATTCCCACTCCAAAGAGTGCAACAGTAGGAAAGCGTTGGATAGCAGAGGGGTAAAAATTACTATTCCCACTCCAGTGGGTGCAACAGTAGGGAAAGCGTTGGATAGCATAGGGGTAAAAATTACTATTCCGATTCCAGTGAGTGCAACAGTAGGGAAAGCATTGGATAGCGTAGAGGTAAACATTACTATTCCCACTCCAGTGGGCGCAACAGTATGGAAAGCGTTGGATAGCGTAGGGCTAAAAATTACTATTCCCACTCCAGTGAGTGCAACAGTAGGGAACGCGTTGGATAGCGTAGGGGTTAAAATTACTATTCCCACTCCAAAGAGTGCAACAGTAGGGAAAGCATTGGATAGCGTAGGGGTTAAAATTACTATTCCCACTCCAAAGAGTGCAACAGAAGGGAAAGTAAATACTTCATATATTATTTAAAACAATATAAATTAATATCTATACAAATTAATTAAAAGTAATTACCAATTTAATATAATATAATAATTAACTAAAATTACAAATTAAAATTAATTATTGCAATTAGTTACCTATTATTACAAATTAATTACAAATTATCAATTAATTAATTAACAATTAAAAATTAATTAACAATTAATTCAAATTGAATACAATTAAATAAATTGAATTATTTAATTAATTATAAATAAATTACTTCCCACCCTATTCCCCTATAAACCCACAACCCGCTACAGAAAATAAATTAGTAAAATTAACATAATTAGCAATTAATCAATTAAATAAAATTATTTGGCAATTAAAATGTAAATAATTACCCATGAAAAATAAATTAACAATTAATTCTAAATAAATACCAATACATAATTTTACATATTTAATTAATTATAAATTAATTGCTTCCCATCCAATTCCCCTATAAACCCACAATCCGCTACAGAAAATAAATTAGTAAAATTAACATAATTAGCAATTAATCAATTAATTAAAATTAATCTCCAATTAAGATTTAATTATTACCAAATATAAATTAATTAACAATTCATTAAAAATGAATACCAATAAATACATTTACATATTTAATTAATTATAATTAAATTACTTCCCACCCTATTCCCCTATAAACCCACAACCCGCTA
The DNA here is from genome assembly GCF_964263255.1 of Lissotriton vulgaris. Lineage (NCBI taxonomy): Eukaryota > Metazoa > Chordata > Amphibia > Caudata > Salamandridae > Lissotriton > Lissotriton vulgaris. Next base: position 307,492,095 of record NC_141696.1, read on the forward strand.
CAGAATTAAATTACGCAAAAATTAAAAAAAACATTCATTAATTAAAATAAATTATAACATAAATACACACTTTTCACACACATAAAAACATAAAAAACACTATAAAAATTCGATAATTTTAATAACCTATATTACATACTTCGATATTTTAACTTTCTATATTTTTAACATTCGATAATACATTACTTACCTCAAAAACGATATTTTTTATGTCTATATTCTGTCCATTCCATAGGATGTCCATTCTATATTTTAAACTCGATATTATGTCCATTCGAAATGTTTTACTCAATATTTTGACTGTTTACCCCAGCCCAGATAGTCAAGGTATCATTCATTGCATGTGGGCAGACAGGTAGTAAAGTTCATAGTCTGGGAAGCCAATCCCCCATCTGGTGTGATAACACATGTTGTGTAATGACAAACGTTGGCACTCACTGTCTCAAAGCAGTTCCCAAAGCAGAGAGTTCAGTGTCGTGGGACCAACTCCAGACACCCAGATCAGGATATTTACAAAAAAATACAGCAATCCGGAAGCACCACCATCTTGTAAAGAGCAACTCTGAGCATCAATGGTAATTGTAGCAAGTGGCAAAATGCCATGTACCCCCTAAGCGACTGCAGCACTCAAATTGCCCTCTCGGTTGTCCACCTCCAAAGGGTAGACCCAGATGCCTTGTGTTAGACATGTCAGACTTAGCGTGGTTTTCCCTCAACTTTTTGCCTTCTAGCTCCATTTTCGTACCTCATTTTGCTGGCCATAGGACTCTGGGCACTTTACCCTGCTAACCAGTGTTAAAGTACATATGCTCTCTCCTCTGAACATGGTAATATTGGCTTATAGTTAATTGACATATTTAATTTACTTCTAAGACCATAGTAAAGTGGTACTATGTGTGCCCAGGGCCTGTAAACCAAATGCTACTAGTGGGCTTGGAGCACTGATTGTGCCACCCATTTAAGTAGCCCTTTAAACATGAACCTGTATGTGCAGTTTTAAAATGCCATTTAACCTCGCCAAAAGGTTTGCGTTCTTGCAGTATGTCTCTGTTCACATGACTGGCAGCAGTTGGCAGTTGGGCTTTGTGTATTCCACCTACACCGCTGCACACAATGGGAGCTTAGGTGTGACTGGAGGGGCTATCACTGGCAGGATGGGAGGGAGGAGCTGGGCACAGACTCATTTACAGCTCTACAGGTGGCGTCCTGCCTTAACACAAAAGGCTGCATACCCCCATAATTAGTCTTGAGCTAGGGTAGGGAGGGCAGGGCACATGTGCACTTCAAAGAGAAACCTCTAGATGATTCTTCCCCACCTCAAAGGCACAACTGAGTAAAATACTGGGTCTCAGATGCCAACTTTTCAGTGCACCTCTGGACTGGGGATAATCAGCCAGGAAGAAGGACTGCTGTGCTGCTGAAGGACTGCCACTTTGCTGGACAGCATAGTGCTGGACTCTTAAAATGCTGCTTGGCCCTGGAGCGCCACTTGTGTGCTTTGCATTGATAACTTTCACCACATGGTCCTGGCTTGTTGGTGTTATATCCACTTTTGTTCCCTGCCAAGGTTCCACTAGGCCAACTGCAGCACGTTCTACGTATAAACTTTTTATAGAGCACTCCCATTCGGTAGGGACGATTTTGACTGTGACCGCCTGAGTTTTGGAGCTGAGCTGCGATTTATCCATAACCAGAATTCCTCTTGTCTTTAAATTTTATTATCTCATGCGATTCATCCGACCTTTTAGATTTATCCTCCTTTTTTCTGGCATATAGGATTTTCCTGTATCTTGACCTCATCATAGAGACCTGGTCCGCAGCCACATATTGCTGGCCTTATCTCGTCTCAGGGCTTTCAGTGCTTTGTTTAATTCTTGTTTTAAGGCAATTGTTAGATCCTTCATATGGCTTCTGCACTGTCCGGGGTCATAACGGATGGCCTGCTTCAAATGGCCTCTATCATTCTCCTTTAGATAAGAGGGACCCCCTGTGGGTTGAGTTAAGATTTTTGTCAATTGTATTTCTCAAAGTCTCCTCTAAATAATTATCCACTTGAGCCCCCTGCCCTGATTGGTGAACCATATTTCATGTTATTCTTTTTAAGGGCTCAAGATTTTCTTGCCTTCCAATGTGATTTACTTTTGATCGTCGGAATCTTGGTTTCAAAGCATCCCATTTTAGTATTGCGTGGTCACTTGCCAAAGTTGGAGAAAATTCAAAATTGTTTATATCCTGGAAGTGGGCTAAGAATTTCCACATATAGTACAGATTGGCCATCCCAAAGCATGAAGAGTCAGTATAGGGGACTGGTGCCTCTGATTCAAATCTGCCATTTAGTATACAGGGACCTAGCTGATTTAGACCACCCGCTAATGCTTTGCCCTGTCCCTCACCACCCCTTGTTTTAAATATTTTTGTCCACCCTAAGCGTGGAAGGGTATTCTCAGATGTGAGACCCTTGCTCATTGCACCATCAGGATTCAAGCAAACCGGGCCGAAGACAGCTGTAATGCCAGAAACCGGTCCCCGGGAGCTTGTTTCCTTCCCAGTGTAAGAATTGGCTTTTGTAGTTTGGTTTGCCCTGTTCCCATCATGCACTGGGCCAGGGACAGACTGATTTGCATATAGCCAGGTTCTGAGCTGGGATGGGGCAGTGAGATAAATAACGGTGATGGATCAAGCCCTGATCTTTGGACTGGGTAAGAGTGGTCTGCTTAATTCAGACACTCTGTTCATCACCACCCCCTTTTCTGAACTGTTGTAGGAAGCTGGCTCTTTATTTAATGCACCAAAGTGAGGTACACAGTGCAGAGAATCCAGGCGACCTTGGTTGGATGACAGAGCTTTCTTTAAAAAGCCCAAGTGTTCTTTTTTGTGGTAGTGTCGTTAAGCTGCTTAGGCTAATCAAAGGAGAGTGTAAGCATTTAATGCACACACAGATTCAGTAAGTGAGACACACTCAATGAAGAAATCTGACACCAATTTATAAAAATAACACTGATTTTTATGTGAATTTAGAAACCAAGATCATCAGAATCGGGTAAGTACTTTTGGAGATAGCACTTGTTTAAATATACAAAAATGCATTTGTATTTGCAGAACGCTGTAATGTTATCCTAGAGAGAGAACAGATACTGCACACAGTGGATTGTCAATTACTTACAGGACTCTTCTGGACTTAATGTAAGTAGAGGCTAAGGTTCAAGGCAGCACCAACAGGTCGACCCGGTAGGCTCTGGGACGTCTGTATACAGAGGTGCTCTCTAGCATAAGGTGCCCCGTTAGTGTTCTTGAAGAAATATGTGTGGTCATCAAAGATAAGTTTAAACCTAGCAGGGAATAACAGTACGAACTGCAGGCCAGCTTCTCTCTCTGCTTTCTGGATATCGATAAAGGCTGATAGGCAACATTGCACCTCATGTGTATTATCAGAGAAAATTGCCACAGCAGCAATGTCGACCTAGAAGCAATCAACAGTCTGCAAGCACTGCAATATCAAATCCCTATCACAGTAAGGCAGAAATCTTGCCACCACTGGGCATGGGTAGGCGTTAGGAGGAGCTGTCTTGTCAGCACCATATGTGCCCTTTCCAATGCAAAGAAGTTAGACAGGCCCTGTGGGCCGTCTCTCTGCTGAGACAGTCTTGCCCAAAATTGACCACCTGGCATCCCGGTGTTTTTCAGGAGGCCCATAGTGCATATATTAATACGCCAGCTATGCCCTCAATATCCGCCCCCCACAATGAAGGATTTTGAACTTCTAGAAAGATCTTGCAGTTGGTCCCTCAAGGTCTCCCCTGCTGGGTGCATGTCCCGAATTGTGAACTCATGATCCCTGAACTTGTGGCCTCTTTGTTATGATCCTCTTGTAAGATTAAAAGATCACTGGATACTTTATCTATTTTGGTTGCAGACTTCAGAGTTAGAAGCCTGTGCTGCGACCTGTGTCTGGCCAGTGGCTTTGTTTTCCAATCTGTTCTGTTCTGTTTTCATGCATAGTGCTGTGCACTGCTGCATGTTGCAGGGTGCACAGCTTTTTAATGTGTGGTTTTTAGGAGTTGCTTTTTAATGTGTTGTTTTACTCTCTAATCTTCTGCCTACCTTAATCCTCACCGCTCTGTCTTCCCACAGTGCTACACACTCTCTCTCAATGATGCCACCTCGACCGAGGCAGACCCTAGTTCGGTGCTCCTTGGCATGGAGACGTCCCGATTGAGTGCCATTTTTCCTCACTCCTGCAGGATATTCTCCAACGCCATTTTGGGCAAAGTTAGCAGACTAGTTCTTCCTCCTGGCTGCTGTAAAATCACCACAGAAACGTGTACGCGCCATTGGAGCACCAGAGGCAAGCCTGTCTGCACCCGTCCACATCAGGACCACAGCCAGAGCCAGCCATGCTGCCAAAATGGATAGCAGAAGAGTGGTAAGATTGAGGTGCAATGAGCTGCTGGTGATTAGACCAAAAAAAATGCCCTAGCATCCCTCTCGCCGATGTGGGAGTGGGGAACAAGGTGTACTGATGCCTAACCTGACATTTTTCTCTTAACTCCAGGTTTACCCCTCAGTCTTCGGAGGCAGGACATGGCCTACCTCATACTTCCAGTTCCAACGAAATAAAGGCCTACCTAATCAATTGTGGATCCCAAACCAAGCACGCACTTCAGGTTTGCCAATCCATCAAGGATAACAAATGGGATATCTTGTTTCTCACTGAGACTTGGCTAAGGGAGGACACGAACCCTGCGGTAACCCTGGCAATGGATCACTGAAATAATATCGAGGGACAAAATATCGACTTGCCAAAATATCGTGGACAAAATATCGACAGTCAAAATATCGAGTTTGTATCTACAAACAGGTAAGTACAAAAATATCGAGTACAAAATATCGTTAACAATAATATAGATGTAAAAAATATCGACTTTATTAAAGACAGTGTTAAATTAAATTAATATGAAATTTTAATTACTAAAATATACTTAAAAATACTTAAATTAAATTATAATAATTAAATAATAAATGAAAATAATAAAAATATTTTTTTACAATCTTATTTGTTGACCCTGAACTCTAAAATATACCCCTTTACCCAAAAACCCAAAACTGACCCTGAACCCTAAAAATACCCCTTTACCCAAAAACTAAAAACTGACCCTGAACCCTAAAAATGCCCCTTTACCCAAAAACTGAAAACTGACCCTGAACCCTAAAAATGCCCCTTTACCCAAAAACTGAAAACTGACCCTGAACCCTAAAAATGCCCCTTTACCCAAAAACTAAAAACTGACCCTGAACCCTAAAAATTCCCCTTTACCCAAAAACTGAAAACTGACCCTGAACCCTAAAAATGCCCCTTTACCCAAAAACTAAAAACTGACCCTGAACCCTAAAAATGCCCCTTTACCCAAAAACTGAAAACTGACCTTGAACCCTAAAAATGCCCCTTTACCCAAAAACTGAAAACTGACCCTGAACCCTAAAAATGCCCCTTTACCCAAAAACTAAAAACTGACCCTGAACCCTAAAAATTCCCCTTTACCCAAAAACTGAAAACTGACCCTGAACCCTAAAAATGCCCCTTTACCCAAAAACTAAAAACTGACCCTGAACCCTAAAAATGCCCCTTTACCCAAAAACTGAAAACTGACCCTGAACCCTAAAAATACTCCTTTACCCAAAATTTATCAATATTATTTAATTACCAAATAATTATTAATTAACAATAACAATAAAGTAAATATATTAGCACATTAGCTGTAATTATTTTAATAATTAATATTCTTTTTTCCCAATTAATTACTTAACAATAACACAAAATTATATATATTAAAATGTACTCTAATTAATGTAATTAACTAATTACAATTAATTAATTACCAATTAATTACTAATGCAAAATATGTACAAAATTATATTAATTAATTAACTAATTATTATTAATTAATTATCAATTAATTATTAATTATAAATATTTACAAACATATATTAATTAATTAATTATTATTAAATTACTTCCCACCCTATTCCCCTATAAACCCACAACCCGCTACAGAATTACATTACGCAATTATTAAAAAAACAAAATTCATTTAATAAAATATTTTATAACATTAATACACACTTTTCACACATATTATTACATAAAAATACACTATAAAATATTATATATTATTAAAAATTCGATATTTTTGCTATCTATATTTTATACAGTCGATATTACTTCACTTACCTGAAAAACAATATTTTTGTAGTCGATATTATGTCCAGTCGATATTTTGTCCAGTCTATATTTAAAACTCGATATTATGTCCAGTCGATATTTTGGAGTCGATATTTTGTCTGTGCACCCCTGGCAATACCTTCTGGATTTTGCATAGTCTGTGCCAACAGGGGTGACGACAGGCATGGGGGCGGGTGACTATTGTTTATAAGGATTCCTGGGAGATTGCCACCTCCAATGTGGATCAAATAGGCAACATTGAAGGACTATCCACCTGTATGAAATTATCCCCCTCCTTCTCTGTCTCGGGGCTTCTGTTCTACAGGCCGCCACATTGTTCCCCTAGTCTTACACCAATACTGGCAGATTACATTGCCCAGATATCCACATGCTACGCAAATTTTACTGTCCTGGGGGACATTACCCTGCATGCCGACGACACCCAGGCACCCACTGTGAGAATTTCATCACAGCTCCCACGTGCTTCAACCCAGGCCAGCTGGTCACTTCCCTCACTCATAAGCCTGGCCACACACTTGACCTCATTGCACAAACATGCAGGAACTGAGGGTCGATAAGCTGCTGCATGTTATCCGGCCGGATCAATGTCTGGTCCCATTCCGGTTTTGCCTGAAAACCAAAACAATGGCCACTACTAGACCTAATGAAGTCAAAAGGAACTGGGGTAGAGTCACCCCTGAGACCCTAGGTTTTGTGCTGGATGGCTCAAGGCCTCACCTCACAAACAATCCCGACCACAATGCCACATGTTTCAACATGTGACTGACGGCAGCGCTTGAGAGACTTAGCTTATCCAGATCTACCCCATCTGCCTCATGGTTCTCAGAGGAAGTCAGACAGGAAAATAACAAGTTTGAAAGACTTGAACACGCATGGAGAAATTCTTATTCACTGGACGCCAAAATCACCTATAAAAACCTCTTGAAAGAGTATCATAAATTACTTAACTCCAAGAGAAGGGAATTCCTGGCTGACGGTATTGCCAGCGCTAAAAGCTCCTCAAGGGAAGTGTTTAGGATAGTGAAATCTTTCACTAATCCCGCAACCCTAGAGCATGGCTTCTGACCTTCCCAGGACCTTTGCACTAGGCTTTCAATTTTTTCAGAAGAAAAGATATTGCAAGTCTATTCCTATTCTCCACTGGCTTCTGAATCCAGAGCAATGGGAGACAGCCACAACCCCCCAATAACCTGCCTGTTTTTACATCCTTTCTCCAGATTCCAAAAGAGGTGTTTTAGCTGAACAGCGGAAATGCAAATCAGGGCCGCCTGGGGATCCCTGTCTGGCTCAGCAGTTCAGACTGCTGGCTGAGTGGCTTAACCCGGTCCTAAATCATATCTGAAATAAATCACTTACGTCTGGAATCTTCTCTGCCATGTGGAAACATGCTTACCTATTACCTCTCCAGTAGAATATCAGCACCAATCCGAAGGTAATCAACAACTTTAGTCCTATCTCCTTGCTGTCGGCACTGGCCAAGGTGCTAGAGAAGCTGGCCCATTTACAACTAGCCAACTATGTGGAAGCCAATGAGCTTTTACATGACTCTCAATCTGGTTTCCGCACAGGGTACAGCACGGAAATGTCATTGCTTGAAGTAGCAGACTCCATCTGTCTGTCTGTGGACGGTGGGTGGTTCATCTGCCATGCTTGTGCTATTAGACCTCTTGTCAGCGTTTGACACAGTGTGTCACATGATTTTGCTGAATAGACTTAAGCAGATATGTATACAGGGGACGGCACTTGAGTGGATTGCCTCCTATCTTAATGGCCGTGGACAGCAAGTACTTCTCCGCCCGTCCATCTCCTCGGTGAAACTGTTCAGATGCGGAGCCTGCTGTTCTATATAATTCCACTGGCAACTCTCACTGCTAGGAAAGGGATTAAGGTGATCTCCTCTGCGGATGACACCCAGCTGATGTTCTCCTTCAAAGATCACTCTTCTGCTGACTCTTTCAAAGACTGTTTAAAAGACATAGTAGGCTGGATGCACTGAAACTGCATACAACTGAATGCCGATAAGATAGATGTCTTATTATTTAATCAAGCTTCCCCTCCTTCAGGCCTATGGTGGCCCGGGGAACTCGGCCCCCCACCAGTACCTAAGGTTTCAGTCAAAAATCTTGTAGACAGGTGGGACAAGGACTTAGCACTTTCAGCTCAAGTCCAGCAAGTTTCAGCAGCCTGCTTCGGAAAGATGAGAATGATCAGAACATTTCTGGGCATCCTGCAGGAAGAAAGCCGAAGGACCACGGTTCATGCTCTGGTGACCACTCACCTTTACTATGCAAATGGCCTTTAGCTGGGCTTACCTGGGTTTATGATTAAAAAGCTGCAAATGGTGCAGAACGCAGCAAGTAGGTTAATCCACAAGGTCTGGCTGCACCAGCACATCTCCCCGCACCTCAAATAAAGTAATTGGCTCCCAGTAGCCAGGAGGATTGAATATAAGGCCCTGCTTTCTGTACCTACCAGGGCAGTGGCCCGGCTACCTGAGGAAGAGAAATTGTCTGTACCGCCAACAGCGGACCTTAAGATCCAACCTCAGATGCAACCCTGCTGTATCCTTCTTCTTCAAAGCTAGGCAGGGGGTAGGTCTTTCTCAGTGGGGACTGCCAAACAGAGGAATGATTTGCCTTCCCACTTACACATGCTGAACTCAGAGCAGGATTTCAGAGAGTAGCTGAAAACCTGGTGCTTTAAGCAAAGGAAATAGCTGCTCTGGTTTTAATTCTCTGCTGTCTGCCGCGCTTGCGCCAGGACACCTTGCCTGAGGTAGCCAGGCACTTTATAAATGCTTTTTAATAATAATATTATTGTTATCCCAGGATTTAGTGATTGAGCTGAGAACTTGATTAAGTTTACATGAGCAGCACAGAGTCTGAGATTGCACCACTGATGGGGTTAAAAGTTCAGGCCAGTCCTCCACATGCATCTTCTCAGGCTCAGATCTCTTCCCTCCTGCTGCCTGCTTGGTCCCTCTGGTTCGGTTCATCAGTATGTGCTATTGCAATTCTGGTTAGACTCTGTACATACTAGTCACAGCAAATGTCCAGTTAATAGCACAGTCAATCAGATCAGTCAATGTCCACAGGCAAAACTGATCACAAAGCAGGGGCATGAAATGAATACACCAATATTCTCCTTATGCTCACCTCCAGCCTCACTAGGAAGAATCCTCAGGTGTCACACCAAATGCTCTTTAAACTAGGAAGATAGCAGAATTGGTGGAAGAGAATGATGAATCAAAATTAATGTCTTTGAAATAACACAATTTGCAGCTAGTGATTAAGGGGGTGGGACAAAGAGCCCCACAAAGGTGAGAAGGCAAAGGAAGACAAAAAGGTGGAAGAACTGAAAGAGACTGAGTAGTTGTCCTGGGATAGAAATACTTGTTTTACATACATAGATGTTAAATAGTGTCGGACTTAGCGATGATCCCTGGGGTACTCCACAGGGTAATGTGGATGTGGGCGAGTAGAAAGTACCAAGTTTCACAGATTGGGAGCGGTTGGCCAGAAAGGAGGCTATAAGGTCACTGGCTAGATGGTTAACCCCAGTGCTGAGACACGGTCGATCAAGATGGAGTGATCAACCGTGTCAAAGGCGGCGGAGAGATCAAGCAATATGAGTGCAGCCGCTTCATTGTGATCTAAAATTGTTCTGATCTCATCAGCCGCCGTTATCAGTGCTGTTTCTGTCACATGACCTTTTCTAAATCCAAATTGGGTTTCATCCAGCAAATGATGTTGATCAATGAAATCTGAGAGTTGATGGTTCATGAGTGCTTCAAAGATTTTTGCTGGGAAAGGAAGGCAGGCTATGGGTCTGTAACTGGCTAGTTCTAAAGGGTCCAGTGAAGGTTTTTTTAACAGAGGTTTAATTATTGTTTTCTTCCAAATCTGTGGGTACTCACCCGTAAGGAACATAGAATTGCAAATCTCGGTAAGGGGAGGTGTAATGAGTCCACTGAGTAAATTAAGTACCGATGGAAGGCACGGGTCAAGCGGGGAGCCTGAGGTAATGGTTGCTGTATATTTATTGATTGTCTCAGCAAGCACAGGATGAAACAGAGAAAGAGTAGAACAAGTAGCCGGTGTAGAAATGGGTCGAGGGTCAGAGCCTTTGGAATGGGCTAATGAAGAAAAGGTAGCATAGATATTAGTGACTTTGCTAGTAAAGTAATCAGCTAAGGAATTACAGAGGTCTTGGGATGGCTCAATTGCAGAAACAGATGGAGGGGTGGATAAGATGTTGACTATTTGAAACAGTTTTCTGGAGGAATTTTGTGCGAGCTCTATTTGGGATGGGTAATAAGCCCTTTTATGAGAGATTATGGCACGCTTGTAAATGGCTCTGGCAGCTTTATAGCTTTGTTTATCGTGAAGATTATAGTGTTTTCGCCAATGTCTCTCAAGGTTCCTGCAGTGCTGCCTCTGCAGTCTAAGATCCTCCGAGATCTTAGACTGATACAGCCCTGAGGAAGTCGCTGAACATTTTCTCATAGCGACGAAACATGTGTTGGCTACAACATCACATTACTATTGATTGTTTCCTATAATTTGTTTTGCACCAATAATGTGTATAATGAGGCTGTACATGTGTGCTAGGTCTTGTTAGCATTTTGTCAAGGATCTTTTAGGGATCCGTATTGCAGGATATTGGATGATTATCCCCTCCCTGAGCACCATAACCAAATAGTCAAGTACAGTCAATCACAGTGAGCTACTAGTAAGCACCACTACCACATAGGGCCTAATCATCCCACACAGTTTTCTGTTGGAGAAGTAGTTTGCATATGACAATGCACATAAATGTAATTTAAAATATCCCCCTTTTCAGCTGGCAGTGATGGCTTATGTTTGCAATTTCTAGGTTGTGTATTTTCAATGTGATGATCGGCAGTGTCAGGAAGATGCCTGTTTTTTTAGTCTTTGGTTTGGATATGGCCATGTCCAACATCAATGGGAGTTTCGTTTCAAAGAAATAAGGTAACGTGTAACAGTATACAGTTTAAAATGCCACAGCCCACACTTTCATTAAGGCATCCTAAAATAATTATTTGCACTAAAGAATGGAGTGATTAAAAAATCCTTCAGAGAATCCTGGATCCCGTATTCAGAAGATGCACAGAAATGTGACATTCGCTACAAGTTCATCAGTACATGGCACATGGATGTGATGGTGTAATCATATCTTTGATGCTGCTGCAATACAAGCTTCCATTGTATTTAATTTGACATTTAAACACATAGCTGTATGTGTTGGCACCAGGGGTGTAACAAACACCCCCGCAGCCCCCGCTGGGGCCCCATATCTTCAGTGGGTAAAGGGACCCCCTCAGCTTTTCAGTAGAGCAGTGAGAGGTTTGCTCTAAGGCAGCTGCAGTGTGAGCCTGCCCTGAGCTCCTCCGGTGGACCCAGGACTGAAGAGAAACAAAGTAACAAGTTACATTGTTTCTCTTCAGTCAGAGCAACAGCCAGGCCCGGGAAAATGATGAGGGTGGGGGCCCCAGAGAGAGCAGGTGGCAGCATAGAGGAGAGCTGACAGGGCCAAGAACAGGATCTGCTGGGACTCATTGGAAGGTAAACAAGCATTTGCAATATATGATTTTGCAATGTATGCATTTGCATATATGCAAGTCATATATGGTTTGGATTGGAATTGTTAGATGTGGAATTGTATTGTGTGGAGTGGATCTGTGTAGTGAAATAATGTGGCATGGTGTGCAGTGTGATTATGTGGATAGTAGCTGTGTGGTATTGAGTGTACTGGAATTATGTGGAGTGGGATTCTGTGTCATGAAGTGGGATTGTGTGTTTTGGAGTGGGATTGTGTGTCTTGGAATGAGATTATCGGAATGGTATTTTGTGTTGTGGAGTGGTATGTAGTGGAGTTTACTTATGTCACTCATAATTGCACTGAAATTATGAAAATGTCACACATAAGCAATCTGAATCCTTGGCAGCTATGATCTTCTCTGCAGAAATCAGAGGTTTGTCTGCACCAGATTACACTTACTCCAGCACTGAAAATGTCTGTTCATTCAAGGTCCAATCAGGCCTCCCATAATGTCTGGTTACTCTGCATAGAAATGCTGCAAAGTTTTTTTAAATGCTAATCTGTGGTCAGAATGAACCTTCCAGAAAGAGCTGCTTTCATCTATGAGTAATCAGTCAGTTTCTGGGATGCTAAAATCACAGTAAGACCCAGTGACTCACGCTCTAGTGCCTTCTCAGTGATATTCTGTCTGAGGTAGGGGGCAACCGGGATCTAACATGTTTTAGGACTATGTGGTCTAGACTGCCCTGGGCTGAAGTGTTTTTTCCATTTAGCCAGGAGTGTGAGGAGAAGAGATCCGAGCCTGAAGCAGTATGTGCTGTGGTGCCTCTGATGATTACAGACTAGATTTAGGACATAGCTCAAGCCCTTAGCTCCCGTCAGGTACCAGTCCTTGCATAAGTCGCACTTGAAATGGCTGATATCACAGGTCTGTCGTGCATGGCGTGCGCGCGTCTGCAACAAATCCTCGAGAGACCCAACTTTATGGACACACTACGAAAATACGGCAACATGTTATGGGTGTAGAAAAGGGACATTCATTACAGGACTACCACACAGGCAGCTGTACTGCATAATGAAATTTACTAAATCGTGTTTAAGAGACAGGGTAAGCACCAGAAAACAAACGAGGGCCACATGGAAATAATACTACACCAGCATTGATTAGCAGCACTGGTACCCGAGGAGGCGCAATGCCAGTTATGCGTGACTTTGCATTTCAGTGCGGTGATGTGGATCACGAAACTGTACTGCGTTAGTCTAGCTTCCAGATGCGTGGTACTGGGCGTTTTGAATTAGGTGCCTTGGATTTGGACAAGCTGTGCACACTAAGGCTTTTGTGTCATGGGTTATAAAGTGGATTTGGTTTGTCTATTATTCTTTGTAAAAATAATATGGGCTGATTCTTTACCGACCGGTACATTTCTGAACAATTTGTTAAGCTAAGTTGTATTGTTGCATTGTGTGCGCATGCAGGGAAGAACAAGTGTCTGGCAGACATGCAAAAAATCATCCTATGTCTCAGTATTAACTTCCACACTTCTAAGCAGTAATTCCAATCCTAGAATGAGTTACCTGTTTGCTTTACAATGACAGTTAGTAAAACAAATAAGTGCTTTGTGAGCCTCTATAAGTAGCAAAGGTTTTAAAGGGACTTTTTGTCGTGCAAGGTATTGCTTTTCCCAATTCCCAGAAGGGATAAAAAACATCTCCAGATAATAATAGGGTTGACAGGATGGTGTGATAGCAGAATATTGATACGTGTGGATCTGTTGAGGACTGCGGGCAGCAAGTGCTTGATACACTGTTTGCATAAGAAAATACTATATATTTTTTTTGTTAAACTCCATTAGGTATTAGTAAGAAAGGGGGTAGAGAAGCGTTCACCGACAGCATTCGGTTAGTCTTAGGGAGACAGAGAATGCTGTGGTCTGTGGTAGATGCTGCCCAGAAGTCATAGGTATATGTATCAGAAGTTGCCATTGAAAGGAAGTGGAAATGAGCTATAGATGTTGCCAGTATTGATTGCTGCTGTGCGGTTGCAGACCTCGCTGGGCTGACAGTGGGTCAGAAAATGCTATGTTGTCACTGTAGGTTTAATTACATGAATCATGCATTGTCTCTGGTGTTTGTCCTTGTGGTACAGGTTTGCCATTGACAGGAGGTATGGTTTAGTGTCGTACATAGTGTAAATTAATGTTGGTGTGAGGAAACACAAACCGGACCCTTTGTACATTTAATATTATTGTCTGCATCATGCAGAGGATGAAAAGTAGCAGGGACGTCTTTGATGCTATGGAGGCTAACAGGAAGAACTGTTTTGGGGTGCTCAGTTGAAGAGATTGTTTAACATGTTTTAAACTACCACAGTGGCATTGGGGAGGACAGCAACTGAAAGGTTATGTCTTTACTGGTAAGCAGTGATTAGATAGGGACCGGCCATCAGTCTTTCTGTCGGTGGTTGATAGGGGAGCAGTGGGCAGCAGTCATGGGTTCACAGTGACATCCGAGGGTGGTTTTAAAGGCGGGTGGAAAATTATAACTGCAGGTTTTGTAGGGGTGAGAGTAGAGTTAATGAATGCGTTAGTAGCAGAAACAAAGGCAGTGGTCTGTGTTTGGAGCTGGTCAACTGAGTGGGCTTCGCTTGAAGGTGAGTCATCAAGTAGGAGGATGTGTTTGGTGGGCCGGCTGGAGGCAGTGTATGTAACTTTGCTGGAGGGCACAGCAGCATTATTTACTGATGTATGTAAATCGCCCAATGAGAGGGCGGATGTGACCAATAGAGGAACCAGAATCCTGTTTTTATGACTGAGGTGAGCCCCTGCAGTATGGCGGGTCGCTGGCCTGAGAGCTCTTGACTGATGCAGAGAATGGGGGGCCCCCTCCATGTACTTTGCAGGGGGCCCCCTCAAGTTTCTTTACGCCACTGGTTGGCACATCCTCGTGCCTCAGTTGTTGAGCTAACTCGTGATCTACATCTACTGTGTGACCGTCTATTAGGGTCACTTTCTTACCTGCCCCATTCCCCGCCCTCCGCCCCTCACACCCCGATGCGCTGCTAACAAAGGCACACATTTCTACAGTTAATGATTGTTTTGTGATCCCGCTATTTCCATTAATTTAGCACTATAGTGTAATAAATACACAAAACTACAGGAACGGCTATACATTAAACAAATACTTATGACATATTTTCTTTAATTCACAAACACAACATAAAAGTTCTACTTTTAATAAGAGGGTTGAGACTTTCAAAATGTGGTTTTATTTAGAAAAGTGATAGGCAGATACGTGCTTAATTTGAGCCAGTGTATGCCGGTGGGGCACACGGACGCTCATTTCTGAAGACCTTCGCTTATTTTTGCTCATCAGCACTGAGGCAGAGAGAAACCGAGCAAATGGGAGGGAAGGGAGAATACCGGCACTTCTCAAGAGGAATGCTATACTTTTAATTGGAGAGTACCAGCACTTCTCAGAAACAAGCAGGTACACAGGTAAATTCAACACTACCCAGCTTTGGTACTCGAAGCGCCGACGTTTAAAAACATCGTCAGAGTGGATCTTTGGGCACCAGCTCTCATTCTTTTACAAATTAAGCACCTCACTAACATATGTTTTTGCTTCTAATGCATCCTCTTTTTTTCTTGCTGCATAATAGCGCTTGAAATTAGGCCACCTATTGTCTCTGCAACAGTTTGTTCTACTTGCATCATTGCTAAGAATCCAGCTAATTTCTAATTTCTAATTTAAAATATTTCTAGAGCGCGGCGTACACCTTGCGGTTTCTTGGCGCTAGGGGGTTCGGCAACTGAGGGGGAAAGACCAGAAAGAGAGATAAGAGGAGATATAACAGGGTTTAAGTGGGAAAGGCCTGGCTAAAGAGGAACGTTTTCAGATCTCTACGAAAGGGGAGATACTGAGTGGCAGAGCGGAGGTGGTCAGGGAGTGAGTTCCAAAAAGTTGGGGCCAGGGTGGAAAAGTTGTCCCCGCCCCACTTTTTGCGTGTGAAGCGAGGGATCTGAAGGAGGGACTTGGAGGAAGACCGAAGTTCTCTTGCAGGTACATAAGGATTGAATAATGAAGAGATGAAAGCGGGGGCAGTGCCCTGTCGGGCCTGGAAGACCATGCAGCCAATCTTAAAGAGGGAACGTTATTTTACAGGGAGCCAGTGAAGCTCCCTGAGAAGGGGGGTGGAATGGTGATAACGAGGGAGGCCGTATACCAGCCGGGCTGCCTGGTTCTGGATAGTCTGGAGTCTACGCAAGCTGTACGCGGGGATGCCATGGTAAAGAGCGTTTGCGTAGTCCAGTCGTGATATCACCAATGCGGCCATGATGATCTTAAGTGCCTGGGGGGAAAAGAAGCGGGAAACAGTGCGAGGGTGCGGAGAGTGAGGAAACAGGAGGATACCACGGAACTAATTTGTGAATGAAGGGTGAGCTGGTTGTTTATTTTCACACCGAGTGTTTTGACCGTGGTGGAGGGGGTCGGTGCGGGACCAAGAGAGGGGGGCCAGAAGAGAGAGTTCCAGGGGCTGGATGAACCACCAGTGAGAACCAGCTCGGTTTTATCCGGGTTCAGCTTAAGGTGGTTGTGGTTCATCCAGTCCCTGATGAAAGTCATAGTTGACTGGAAGTTAGAGACAGAGAGAGGGGAGGGGGACAGATCAAAGATGAGCTGGAGATCATCCGCGTAATTATAGACGGTGACCTCCAGCTGCTGGAGTGCGAAGATGAGAGGAAAGATGTAAAGGTTGAAAAGTAAGGGGGAGAGAGAGGATCCCTGGGGAACACCACAGGTGACAGGGAGAGGAGTGGCCGTGAAGTCGCCTAGCCGGACCGCCTGAGTGCGGTCCCTCAGAAAGGAGGAGAGCCAGACCAGAGCTGATCCCCCGATGCCGGCCTCCTTGACACGGGTAAGTAAGATGGTATGATCCACCGTGTCAAAGGCGGCGGAGAGATCAAGGAGGACCAGTGCCTGGTGTTTGTTCTCATCCATACCCTTTCTGAGTTTGTCTAAGACTGAGACCACGACTGATTCGGTCGAATGCCTGGGACGGAACCCGGCTTGGCGGGATGCCAGAGCCCCATTTGCCTCGACATGGGCGCTAAGTGCCGCGGTGACGTGGCGTTCCATCACCTTGCCCAAAAAGGGTAACAGGGAGATGGGGCGGTAGTTGGCCGAGATGGAAGGATCAGCGCCAGGTTTTTTCAGGATGGGCACTATGGTAGCTGCCTTTAGCGCAGAGGGCACTACGCCCTGTGCCAGGGAGCTGTTGAGGAAGGCAATGGGGGGGTCAGGGCAGCCGGAGTAAATTTGCTGCAGGACTCGTGCCGGGCAGACGTCCGCGGGAGACCCCGATTTCACTTTGGGGAGTATCCCCAGAAAAGAGTCCTGAGTGAGGGGGGGAATGGAGGTAAGAGGGCATTGAACGGAAGGGGGGGAGGGATCGACGAAGGCAGACGAGGGCGGTGGGATGTTGGCCTTGATGGTGGCTATTTTGTCTAGGAAGTAGGTGTTAAGTTGGTCGCAGAGAGGCTGGGAGGGAAGGATATGGGGCGAGGTTCGGTCTGAGAATGCCAGGTCATTCACTATGCCGAAGATTTCCCTGGGTTTGTTTTCTGCAGAAGTTATTTTAGACGAAAAGTAGGTGGTTTTTGCAGCCAGGATTGCTGTTTTGTATTTGGCCAGTGCTGATAAAAAGTGGGTTTTTGATAAGGGGCTGTAATTTTTCCTCCATTGCCTCTCCGCCCGTCGGGCGCTCAGTTTGAGATCTTTTAGATGGTCGTTGAACCATCTATTGGAGTCCTTTGGTCGGCGGATGGAAATACGGCGTAGGGGCGCCACTGAGTCGCAGCCTCCAGCCAGCCAGGTGTTGATGGCCTTGGCTTGAGAGGCAGATGGTAGGCCAGCAAGAGTAGGGGTGGAGTTGCAGAGCAGGGAGGTCAAGGAGGGATAATCCAGTCTATTCCAGTTCCGCGCCCAGGTGTTTTTGGCGTGCGGAGTTTTAGGCATCAGGTTGCGGAGAATGAAAAAGGAGATGAGGGCATGATCGGACCATGGGCACGGCGAGACAGAAGCCGAGGCCACAGGGAGGTTGAGGGACCAGACCTGGTCCAGTGTGTGCCCATGGGAATGAGTGGGGACGGATATGTGTGACACGAAATTGAGGGACGAAAGGCAATCTGTGAATTCTTTTGAGGCTGAACACTCATGTGGGTCTGAGGGCCAGTAATGAAGTCCCCTAGCACCAAGACCGAGGCGTAGTTGACTACCAAGTTGGCCAGCAGATCTTGAAATGCTGGCAGGCATGATGGCGAGGGCTGAGGAGGGCGGTACATTAAGAGGCAGGTGATGGGGGGGGAAGATGAAAGAGAGCGGACTACCAAGAAGTCGGCAGGGGAAATGGGGGAAAAGGGAAGTGATTGAAAGTTCAACTCCGACCGAGCGATAAGGGCGACCCCACCGCCAGCCTTGCCTGCCGGCCGGTCGGCTCGCAGGGCCACATAGGAGGGGGGTAGGGTAGCCAGGAGAACAGGGAGGGAAGTGTCACAGTACCAGGTTTCGGTCAGGAGCAGTAGGTCGGGTTTCTCTGAGTCGAGTAAGACGAACAGCTCGTGGTGGTGCTTGACCGCTGACCTGGTGTTGAGTAGGAAGACAGACAAAGCCGGAGTGCGGGCGGGGGGTCAAGGGGAGAGGGGCAAGGTGACGGGGGAGCGTGCAGCGGGGGATAGGGTGCTGTGGGGGAAGAAGGAGCAAGGCCTAGTGAGGAGATCAATCTACGGATGGGATCCGGAAGTGGCCAATGGTCTTGGAGGGCGATGAGATCCTTGGAAGAGTAGGACGTAGTTTTGGCATGGAGTCGTGCCCCTAGCCCCGTCCGGCCGCGGACGGGCGCAGACGGGCTTGCCTTAGGCGCGCCTTCGGCGCGCAAACGGAGCTCCCGCTGCGCTCGTCCGCTGCGCGTCCTGCCCAGGCACATGATTTATGCGGGAGAGTCAGGGCGTTGAGGGGGCGTGGCCATATATACCGACTTAATTTTTACCTTCCTCCAATGACAAATTTCTGCACATTTACAAAATTTTACTTTTATATGCATATATACTTTATCAATGTGCTAATATTTAATTTCCGTGGACCTCCTTTCACCCAGGCCACTGGTTCAGAACCACTGTTCTATACTGTGTGAGCATGGGATTTTGGATTAGTGATGGGTGAGGATAGTCAATGCTACTTTGTTTTGAAATTTCTAGTTAAAATAATATGAGAAATGGACTGAGGAAATGATCTGAAATAGTCTTTGTATGTTATGGTGTTGCATTGTGTATTGTTGAAGCAAAAGTGTTTTGCTAAAACATTGCAGGACAAAGTACCATTTTTTGCAACCATTTTGGGCTGCAGTAGTGGTACATACTCAGGGCCTCATTTATGAGAAGTGACGCATCGCTGCGTGAAAGCAGCGATGTGTCACTTCTCAGTGCGCCTTCCTTGCAACATGATTGATGCGTCATATTTACTGTATGACGTATCATGTCACAAGGAGTTACAGATACGTCAGTATTTCTGACGTATATGTATGGGGCAAAAGTGACGCAACTGCAGCAATGTGTCCTTTCACATGGGGCAAGCCCAATGTGAAAGGGCCTGAGTCAGTCTCACGCCTGTTGTGAGGCAGGCATAAGATATTGACGCATTTGCGTCCTAGAAGTGGCGCAGTGAAATCTTATAGACTTCACTGCGTCACTTCTATGACCCTTTCTTGTGTCAGAATGCCCCCCCTACATATATTATACCTGGTGCAGGTATAATGTGGCGCAGGGGTTTACAAAGTGATGCATCTACCTAGCTGCGTCACTTTGTAAATATGGTGCAACAAGGCACATTTTTTATGCTGCTGGTGCGTCACAAAAAGTGATGCACCAGCAGCGTAAAAGGGACGCACGGCCTCATAAATAAGGCCCTAACTTTTTAAATTACAGGTCTTACTATTAACCAGCTTTGCTGTCTTCATGTTATTATCCGTGCACGGATGAAAAGCAGACTTCACCGTAGAAAGATGACAGGATCTCACCTACTGCTTTTAAGAACATTTCTTAATCTGACATTAATGTGGTCCCGGGTATGCAGCTACGTTAATTTGGCACATAGTGCTTATTCCTATCAATTACCATATCAAAAATAAATGAAAACTCGAAACCATTAAACAGCAATAACACAAGTTGCCCTTAAAACCATGGAAAACCCAGCATGGGTGAAAAAACAAAGAAAGCAGCAAAAGGTCGGATCTGCATGCATGGCGTTTCCCTTCGATCTCATTATTTTTGAAGATAAAAAAGACTGTCAGCTGCAATGAGATAACGACCAAGCCCACAGACAATGAAATGTCTGACGGAATATGTATTCTGCTATCACATCTGCGAGTCTGATCGATTGGGCCTGCTGTTTTTCAAGCAAGGTCAGAATCAGCCCATATTTTGGGTATTATTTCAATACCATAGCCAGAGGCACGTGGGATCTCTGACCTGTATTAAGAATTTAGGTGCATGTAGTAAGTCATTATTTCTGTTTCACCTGATAATCAGATTGTGAGATGCTTACTTTGCTGGGGTTTTTTCCAAGATACATATTCTGCAGCCTCGTTAAAGAACGAGTTTCTGAAAAGGAACTTGTACTCAATCTGAGAACTGTAATGTCAGCTCTCATGATTTAATCATGAAGCAGGTGAGTTTCCCCGTTAAAGGTAATGCTCCCTAGATGACAATATTGTTCATGCAAATCTTGTTACCTCTGTGTCCTTTCACACTTCAGCTTAAATTGCTTGTCAGTCGTTTCACTCCTGAGGCGCACTAGTACTCAGTGACATCTGCTTATACAGTATTAAGGTGCTTTAACTCTTAAAGGGGCAATCCAGTGAAGAGAAAATAAAGTTCTCTATACCCAGTACTGCATCACTGACAAGTTCCAGCAATAGGCATTTCTAGAATGTTGCTTCGTTTCATGACTTCTGATTTGGTTTTGAGACACACTGTAACAGAATTCACAAATGGTCTCTGTAAAGGAGGCTCAGTATATGTTCTTGACAGGCAAACCTCAGATGCGTAACAGACCTCAGGTGGCTTCCACACACCTTCCATGTGCTTGTAGGAAACATAAATACTGTAGAGGAAGAGGAAAGATCCCCGGTTATCACCTTGTTAGAAAAATAGGGGCATATTATCAAGGGGGTTTATCTCCGCTTTTTTGGCTTTAAAAGCCAAGAAAGCGGAGATAAAATTATCTCCCTGTTACCTAGCTGTCGCTAACACCAGTTAGCGATAGCTAGTAGGAGATGGCGACCATCTTGGGCCACACTTTGCATGTCAGTGATATTTATCACTAATGACATGCAAAGTGGGCGTGCCAAGATGTTAGCGACTGGAAACAGTCGCTAACATCGCTATCTCCTATTACCAACTTTTGTAGATATTCGCGCTAAGCGCGAATATCTCCAAAAGCTAACACCTGCCCTGAGCAGTTCTTAGCCATGTTATCCAATGGGAGGTGGATAACATGGCTAAGAGCATTAGCTCGGTAATGCATGAATATCGAGGACTTTTCAGCGATATTCATGCATTGCGGCCAATTTTTATCACATTTGCGATAAACCTTGGTAATACCAAGGTTAATCTGCTATAAAAATCACCGCAGCTCAGCAGTAAATTTTTGTCTCTAACCAAGCAATAGCGATGATTATCGCTATTGCTTGGTAATATGCCCCATATTGTTTAGTCTGTTAAGAGCAGTAATAAGGAAACATAAGCATGTGAAAAATGTACAGACAGATGCACAGGACAAACAAGTGTGTGAGTAGTCGAATGACTAAGCGAGTGAGTGTTTAAATAAGTGGTTGAGTGAGTGAAAGAACACCTGCACCCATAAAGAAAACAAGGTTCTATTTTTAGAGTTTAGCGAATTGGTTACCTGTCAAAAAATGATGGGTATAATGGATATCCCGCCTAAGGTATTAGAAGTGCCATAGGCTGCAATGCACTTGGAGTATGTTGGAGTATGGTGCATTGGACATCCAACATGCTTGTGATGGAGTTTCCATCAGCCAAACTCTAAATAAGGGTCCAATGTCAAAGATCTCATTCTTAATAACATAATAGGCCAGATGTATGACCATTCCAATTAGTGAGTTGCAAATTGCGATGTTTTGCGACTCACAATTTGCAACTTGCAAAATGGAATGTACAACAGTGTCCATCGATTCCTAAGGGGGTTGCAAATGTCCTGCCTCATCGATATTTATGAGGCAAGTCGCAATTTGCGACCCTTTGGGAATGGCCAGCAATTCGCAGGGATGGTGGCCTGCTGGGGTCAGCAGACCAGCATGTTTGTGAATGCTTTTGAAACAAAGCATTTTTTTCTCTAAAATGCAGCCCCTTTTCCTCAAGGGAAAACTGGATACATTTAAATAAGAAAAATGAAACGTTTCTGCTTCATTTTTTTAGAATAAGCAGTAGTGGTTCTACGGACCACGGATTGCTCTTTAAAATATTCTCGCTGCCCAACACAAAGGGGTAGGGAATTTGCAATTGGCTTATGACCTACTTGAAGTAGAAGGTAACTGCAATTGTATGCAACCACAAATAATCATACATACCAGTGAGACTCGCTATTAGGAAGGGACACCTTTGGCATGCCCTTTCCTAATAGCGAGTCCCAAACCCTATTTTGCAAGTCGGTTTTAGGCTACTGACTCGCGAAAAATATGGTTTGTCATGGTACAACTCTTTTTTGGTGGTCACAACAGGCCGATTTCCCGTTTGCAACCACTTGAAAGGTATGTACGTCTGGCCCAATATGTGTATTTGCGAAGCGCATGCTGACTCTGACAGGTATATTGGTGCAGAAATAGCAGATTCTTTTCTTGCCAGTTCAATGATACTCATTTTATCAGTAACTATGAGATCAAATAGACCCTTGCAGTGAATACATTAGTCTACTGAGTTATCAGACCCTGCTTATAGCAGTAGCCCTAGGGAAACTGCAATAAGTTGTTAGACTTTTATTTGCATACTAATGGGGATTCTGATTTTTGCCGAAATTACTTCACACCCTCTGGAAAAATCTGGCAAAACTGTCTGAGTTGATAAAAAGGGTAACATTTTCTGTAATCAGTGTGCAAAACACAGATCGTGGAGGCAAAATGTAATTGTGTAATGCACAACTTAGCATGAGTGACAAATAGTGTACCCACTAAATACCGAATTGTGTGGTGTCAGTCTGTTAACGGTTGCAGTAATTAACAGGTTTTTACCCTAAGGCCCATAATACATGGTGTCATTATGGGTTTTGAGAGGTCGCAAAAAGTGAGAAGCAAGGCACTCGAAAAAGATATTTCTTAGGTGCTGGATAAATTTCCTAAGTTTTTGTCTTGTTGCATTAATTGAATGGGAATCCTATCAGAAATGGGGACTGGGAATGTAGAGGACTCATTGGAGCACGGGGGAAACGTCGTCTGGGCATATTCCTCCCTAGCAGCTTTCTAGTGGCCAGTGAAATAGCTTCAGTGTATGTCCCGTCTCCAAACGTCCAGATGCCTATATCCTCAGATGCCATGGAAATCGATAACCCTAAACCTCTATTCACAATTAACATTTTCTCTGGAGCTCAAGTGCTATCGGTGCCCCTTTTACATTTTGGGAGATTAATGTGCTGACTGGGTTTTGTGTTCTTTCGTCTGCATTAATATAAATTCCACATTGTTTAGGCGGGGCGATTCCAATCAGCTATAAATGCAATTTATGATCAACCTATTATGGTTGATACAATTGAAAGGGGGGCTAAGACACCCTGCGACCGCTTTAATATTAACGCATGGGCCTAAATTACCTTAACTCCAGGATAGTGTTTCAGTAATCACCCTCAAAACTGCAAGTTGGCATGGATCCTATACATTAACAACGAGAAGAGCGAGAACATCAATCAAAGGATGCTTAAAGATGTGCCGGGTTTCGAATGACCTGGACACAGAGATAGAAGGAATCTACAAGACCTGTATCACAGCAAAATGAAGATAAAAGCTGACTGTACAAGTGTCAAAGACATTTCAAAGAATATCTAGATTAAAGACGACAGAACAAAAACAAAACGTAGACCTCCTATATGGGTCTTTGATGCAGGAAAGGTGAGGCGAAGGGCAGGCAGAAGGAAACCCCTTTTGATTCGTTTAAGTGTACTTTGGAAAGCAAAGTTCCTGTGACATGGTTTCTCTGAAATTGATTTAAGGAGACTCCAGGGAATTCTCTCCAGCGCAAGAATTATTCTCTGATGTTGAAACAACCTGTGGTTCAAAGTAAGTCTGTAAAAAAGGGTTGGTTTTGGCTATTTTCTTATGAACGTGTTTGGGATCAATGTATTTGAGATCAATATATTTCACGAAAGTTTTACATATACAGTTGGAAAATGCATAACTAATGCACGTGTTCTTTTAATTCTCTGATCTGTTGCATGTGCAACTATAATGTATGCGTAAGTTCTGAACTCAAGTTCCACATGGATTTTTGAAAAATGTCAGTCTTTGTTCATTTTATTTATCATACAGTCCTTACATGATTGACATCTTTCTTTAAAGAAGGAAAAACACTTTCCATTCTCTGACCTCTGACATGCAAGGGCCATTAATAGAGCTCACATTGTCACTCCTCCTATTGCTTTGTCTATCTTTGTCTATAAAATTAGGATCAGTAACACATTGGTGTAGTGTTAGGCGCAGAGAATTAGATAAATACGTTTACCATTCCCATTTGCTTGGATGACAAGCTTAGCTTTCACAGGACACTCATTTGGCGCTTCTGTGCCAGAGGGACCTGTAGACATTTGGTTCTTATGCATGTGGCAGACAGAGTTCTGACTTTCCTATGTATGGCGTACAAGCAAGATCACCAGCGGAGACGTGGGGAATGATGGGTGAACGGTGCACCTTTAAGGTTTGAGAAATGACTGTAGGTAGAGCAGTGCTAATTTCAAAGAGCATTGTGACGTGGTTTACAGGAGAAGCTCACAGAAAGGAGTCACACATATCCCTGGACTGGGGTGAGTGCTTTGGACCCAAGTGGTGCCTTAGTACAGCCTCCAGTGTGTCAGAGCTGGTGGAGTTATCGAGCAGGCAGCTGATGTTCCAACATGTGGGTAAGGACCAGTAGCAGATGATATGGCAGGCACATGCAATGCGCGGAAGGAATCCCTAGACAATTAAGGACGCTGACCCAATGAACGTGCAATAGCTAGCACCTATATCATGTAGCAATGTGGCCTTTGGCACCAGGGGTGCTTCCATATTATGGTTTCCCCACTCAGTGTTGTGAGTTTAGATGGGTAAAGGCAGCCCCAACAAGAACATGCGTCATACAAAGTCCAGATCATTTGAGCAGCTCTGAAACAATGTCAACAGTAGGACTAAGGAGGAAGTCAAGATAATCCTGGGCATGGATGTTTTCCCTTGGGGCACAGTATTACTTTCCCTTCACGTTTGTTGTTGTACATCAGCTTGGGGTACAGGTGAGTGTCTGACCATTATGCACCTCCCTTGGACAAAGTTGGCAACGGTTTCCATTTAGTAGTGTCAGAGTATTGCTAACTCACACTTCAAACCAGAATGGGGACATTGCTCCCTGCAACCCCCCAGGAGTCTGCACTACCCTTCTGCAACCTCTAAGGCTGCATGACAGGCGAAATAACCGGTTCTCATTCTACAGAGTAACAATAAGTTCTTAATCCAGAAGGATAACAGGGTGGTGCATGAAATCAGCTGATCACTCCTCAAAGGAGTTCATGAAAGCTTGAGATGTCACAGGCCTGTGTATTCTAGTTGAGGTCCCTTGTCTTGAAGTAGCTCAAAGACCAAGAGGCCGAGATGATCAGGTAGAAGTGAAGGTCCCCTATATAGGTGGGTTGAGTACTTAGAGGTACCTTGGCTTGGATTCTTTCATATTCATTGCAGTGACAGATAGTCTGTCCCCCATATTACTGGTATCTTTGGATAAAATGAACTTGTAATACGACGGACGGGCTGTCTGTCGCGTTTTTGACCCCCTGTCGGCCGAACTCTATATCAACAATCTAAAGTGCCAAGTAAACAAAGAATTACATTCACTTTAGATCCGCTATAAGGCAAAAGTGAAGAGAGGGGGTACACACAACTCTAATTATAGCAAGGATGCCAAGAGTCAGAATAAGTTAATCAAATCTTCTGTCAGTCCTGGGTATATTTTGAAATCACTATTTTAAGATTTGGTTTCAAATGTAACATATATAATACAGATTTGACCAGCTTTAGTAAAGGAAAATCTAGATCTTGTTAAAGACACACCAGTAAGTAATATGATTCCTTTTCTATTATTATGATTTCCTTTTCTACTTTATTTCCAACAGCACCAAATAATTGAAATAAAAACTACATTTCCCACATGAGGTAACAAAAACTGTCCCAAGGGAAACTATTTGGAGTAGGCTAGAGAGAACTATCTATATCGCTATCATTGACTGTTAGCAATACGACCTTTTTTCTGACATGTTATGTCAACTACATAGAATAAAAAAGCAATAGTTTTACTAGAATAATTCAAACAGCCAATAGAAATTAAAACAAATTATGAGAAAGTTCCACGAACAGACTGGATTAACTAATCGAACGCATCAGTCATCTGGAAAGAAATGGATTCAAACACAAATAATGAAGGAAACAATGTGACATTCTCAGCAGAAGAAATAATGCTTCAAGTGATGGTGGAGGCTTGACTGGAAGAAGCTGAAACACATTAAACTGGGTAAATTATCATATCTCGGTGGTGGGACAATTCATGTGTGTCTTTAATAAAATCTGTTCTTCATTTTCTAAAGTTTGAAAAATATACATTTAATGCCAAGGCTATAGGCTCAGGTGAAATTTATTGTAAACAAAGCTATGGTTTACAATAGAAGGTGCAAAGTGCAATGGCACTAGAGCAATATGTGCTCCTACCTGGACCTCGCTCAGCAGTCTTGGAATGTTATTGCCCTCCCGTGGAATGAACCCCAGATGAAGAAGTTCCAATTCCAACAAAGGATATTGCCTATTTAACCCAGCCAGCTAAGATAGAGGAAGAGAATGGTTTGTAATGCTCCCTGAAAAAACTCAATAATTGACACGAAGAGGATGTTCATAGATGTTCAGTTTTTTGTTCATAAACCTTAAGTCAAGACCAATACATAATTTTAGGGGCTGTGGATAATAACGAGAAAACAGTGTTATCAAGTTTGTCTTCATTCTTCAGGTGGTAGTAAAAAAATTCCGTAGGAGTATGTTGTTTGGAAATGATAATAAAGCGCCTTAACATCTGAAAGACAGTAAGTACATACCAAGCATGACAAAATAATCAATTATGTTGTCAGCGTTTTCAATAATAATAGAAAAGTATTAGAATGAAAAAGAAAGAAGTTGAAAACTGAATACACATCCCACAATCAATTATATTTTGGAACAGACGACTACAGAAATTTGTCCTTCAAATGAGGACAAATCAAAAAATGTTCGCTAACTAATTTTCCTACTCATTTTCGGTCCGCTCTGTTCAGCTGAAATGGCAAAACAATAAAAATTGACCACTCTCTAAGGGGCATATCATCAAGGGCATTATCGCCACTTTAGCAGCAATTTTTGCCGCTAAAGCTGTGATAATTTTAACGTCCTATCAACAAGGTGGCGCTAACATGCATTAGCGCATGTTAACTGCCGAATTCCCAACGCCTGGCATCTCAGCGATCAACATCACTAATGAGATGCACAGTAGGCGTGGCTGGGAATAATACATGGGAACTTATCGCTAAGGCAGCTTTTTGATATCAGCAAAGAGTCTTAGCGATAATAATCATTGCCGTAACTATGCCTTAACGCGGGATTTTAACGTCTGTTAAATTCCTGACCAAGACATACCTAACATGGGAGGTGGATTATGGTAATACGACCACAGGGTCGAATCACCAAGGCTATCGTTGTTTTGAGTGCAACATTGTTGGTTTTCCAGTGATGTTGGCCCATTTCCCTGAACATCGCTGGAATATTATCGCACTGGAGTAACGCTTTGTTGATAATGCGCTAACTGGGCAATAAATTCCTGGCGATAGACGGCGATAAATATAAAAGCGCAAAGCGCGCTTTGAGATATTTATCGCCATCTGTTGCTGATATGCCCCAAAGTTTTTCTTGACTAGGTGAATTATTCTAAACAAAATATAATGAGGCTCTTACAATCTGAAAGGAATGGGAAGGGTTTCTTATGTATCAGCAAACCCATGCTTACTGTTGGACCTGACATCCTTGGCGTGGTTTTCGCCCAACATTTTGCCTTTCCAGCCTCTTGATTTGCTGACTTAGTTTTGGTTGTTTTAGGCCTCTGCACACTTAATCACTACTAACCTGTGCTAAAATGCTTGGGCATTCTCCTCTAAACATGGTAACACTGGCTTACACCCAATTGGCACATTTAATTTACTTATAAGTCCCTGGTAAAGTTGTACTACATGTATCAAGCGCCTGCAAACTAAATGCTTCCTATGAGCTGCAGCACTCACTGATCAACCCACTTAAGTAGCACTTTTTATCTTGTTTCAGGCCTGCCACTCCAGTCATACCTAGACTAGACCTTGAAAAGCCAAGAAGACAGGGTGCAGTTGTGTAATTAAAAAGTTGTGCATGTACTTTAAGTTTTACATGTCCTGGTAGTGAAAAATTCCTAAATTCTTTTTTTACTACTGTGCGGCATACCTTTACCAGACAGTAAAGGGATGTAAGGCAACTCAAGTTATTTAAAAACGACAGCCTTCTAGTGTATTGTTTCAATTTTAAGCCGTGTTGCGCTGCCCTTGGCATTTCTTTGATCTGGGCTTTGTAACTTTCCCAAGCCCGCAGTTATTTTCTTACCGGACCTGTTATGCATCTTCAGCATTATAGACCGGATTTCATATCCATAGAATGTTTTCAATCTGGCTTCATTATAGGACCATTTGTCTACATTAAGGCAGACCTGGCTATCATTCTGGTTAAGGCAGCTGTGCATATACTGGACTCTCTGTTGCGAGGTCAGCCTATATTGCATTATTTCTTAAGAATATATATGACAACAGTTTATAGCAAGTGTAAAGATTCTGACACAGTCCCCAACTATCTGGATATGAAGGTGGCTTTGTGATTTAAATCACCATCGATATGCATTTTTCTTTACATACATTACTGATCCCAGACTCCCAGACAGTAAAACAAATTGCCATAGGTGTGAGGAACTTTCACCTGCTACACTTGAACATCACAAAGGCTCTGCTTGAGCACACTCAAAAAGGATTTGACACTCATCTATTGTGACTCCAGACAGGAAAAAAGGAAATTCCAAACACCTCCGAGGGGGGGGGGGGGGTGGTAGGGGAGAGCCCTCCTGAACATTCTCCTACTTCAAAGTGTGCACCATGTATAATAGTGGATTCTCAGAGCCAACTCTACAGTACACTCATGGACCTGTAGAAGACTTGGAAGGCTGCTGTGCTTGTACCAGAAGGACTGCTACTCTTTTGCCCTGCTGCCTGAGTAGATTTGCTCAACCAAGGGCCACCAGAGAGACTCCACAGGCCAGTTGCCTGGCCTCCTGATCAGAAGCCTCAGGGACAGAACAGCCCAACCCACCTTGAACCCAGCACCTTGACTCAGTGTGCTATGACTCTTGTCCCATGAGTTGTGCCACCCCAGTCCTTGCCCATTGGAAGTGGACCTGAAGGTTTTTCACCATCCCAGCTGTGGGCAGAATCGATGGAGCACATCACATCTCTCCGCAGCTCCGATTTGGAGCCACCGATCCATTACACATCCCCGACGCAGGACTTCGCATCATAACCTGCAGCCTTCACAGAACCACTGCTGAGTGCTGCAGCCTTGATGCAGGCCTTGCATCACAAACCCCTCTTTAATGTCATCCTTGACAATGATGCAGGACCTCGCATCTCAAGCCCAACACCTCTCCAGAACTAGCCTTTTCACAATGCATCTTTGGCACCGGCCTTCACATCGCACACACCTCATCAATGGCATCCTCGAAAGCGATGCACGACCTTGAGTCAGAGATTTGCAGCTCCTCGCCATCACAGCTGTATGACGCATCCCCTATGTGGGATATCATAGCACTCCACAACAGGATTTAATGCACTCTTGTTAAACTGGCCTAACTTGGTCCCTGTATCCAGCCTGTGTGCTATTGTGATCAGCCTGAACTAGTGACTTTGTCCTGGTCCGACACAACCAGACAACCATAGTTGGTCTTTGTGCTTCTAGGCACCATTTTCCCTTACACTTTTAAAACTGCCCATCTCTGGTTCTACTTATTGGTTTTTTGTTGTTTTGGTCTCAAATAAAGTATTAAATGTTACACTATTTGTCTAAATTGGTGTGGAATTTTTCATGTGTGTTGGTTTCACTTTATTACTGTTTTAAATGCTGCATAAATACTTTACACATAGCCTCTATGTTAACCATGGCTGATTTTGAGTCAAGCTACCAGAGGGTGCAGCACGGCTTAATTTGAGGTTTGATTGAGTTTTACCTTTAGAGAGATTTTGGTTGTGGCTAGAATAGGGGTTCACCCCCCTCAACCGGTAACACAATTTCCAACACTGTCCAAGTAGAATGATAGACCTTTGAAGTACCTGGGCCCAGCATTTTCAGATATAAACTGCAGCAGCTGTTGATACGCTGATGCCTCCCAAGACCACCTAAAAACTTTCCAAATCATTAGAGTCATGGGTTAGTTGGGGATATGATCATAGAAGAGACCCTGAGGTTTGTGAAGCAAGCTGTGAAATGAAGGTGCTAGGGATAGATAATTGGTCATAATCAGCAATAAAGAAGGATGAAAATGCCAATCGCAGAAATTGACCTGAATGTCAGTCGGCAAGCAATATGAGATTGCAGGAGGATATTTCAACTGGATAGAAATTATTTTCTTGAGATACACTTGCCAGAGAAATCTTCTGACAACTACCCCAGAAGCTTTTATTTCATTCCACATGAATGACTTTTGTTTTTGGCCACTGACAGATTGTCTAACCCCAGGAACACGACACAATTTACCTTTTGTGTTTCAAAACCCCGGATAGGATAGGAACTATAAAGCATCCTCAAACCATTACTTACAGAGATGGCTTCTAACTGGACACATACGGTGCTTCAGCCTGTAAGACTGGCATTCCATTTAATATGAGATGTGAGGCAGAAATAAAAATCGTTCTTCCATTGCAGGCATCTACATTATCTAGCTACCTCTGTAAACATATGAGGGATTTGCTATCTAGAGGAACAACCTCTGTATGAAAGAGGTTCTTTAGAAGATGTTGAACCTTTAATCGTTATGGATAATGGGTAAGACCTTGGACAAGCACATGGACTGATGATGTCAAGAGACTATTGATGCCCACAATCTGAGAAAATCTCAGACTTTAAGTAATACCTCTCTTCTTTTGTTGTGAAAGGCTGATGTATGGCCTGCCATAATTTAAAAAAACTAAAAATTCGATCTGTCTAGATAGAAGCAGATTTAACCTATCCCCATTGATTACAAAATCCAGCTTCTAAAGCAACTGAATTGTCACAGCAAGCGGATGTTTGAGTGCAACTTGATCTTGTATAATGAACAGAATCACCAGATGCAAGGCAAGTCATAAGGTGCTTAGAAAATCCCTCTGGTGAGAAGTATTTTGTATTACTCCTTTTTAGAGCACGGTCTGAATTTTCTGACTCCCTAGTTGGATGAGGTCCTTTTCAAAATGGGGAGACGTTGTAAGATCCGTTTTGTACTCTGGAAATTCTGTCCCTATATTCCCTGCCACTCTGTGGATAGACTAGTGTCAGATGATGCCAGTTTGAGAATTTGGAAAATTTGGTGTAAGGGTTAAACATATAGTTGTAGTGGCTGGGATAGCAGTCCCTTCCCCTGCTGCCTTCTCAAAAAACAATTTGACTCTAGAGTTGTGTGAAAACAATAGACAGCTATTTCACTCAGTCAGCAGTGCATACTTAGTTTCACCAGAATGTAGAGAAATAGAGAGACGGGCGTTTTCAAAAAAAGGTGTTTTTTATTGAGCAGTCTTCTTCCTCATGCAAGAGAAATGAATTGCCACAATTGCCATACTTAAAGGAAAGTAAAGTGCGTACAGTAAAAGTAGTATTATGAAATAATACTGTAAAAGCATTGATATGGTTTCTTAGCCATATGATACTTTAAAATGGATTAAATATATACATACATAAATACATTGACTAACGTACTCAACTAGTGTTTCTAAGCCTACTCCGTTGTACTTGACCTAAGCCTAACACGTGGGCCAAGAATCTGCATCAAGAATTCTCTTAAGGGTTTAGTCAGCTCCGTACCTTGGTAATAGAATGTGGGAGGTCTGGTATCTCTTTCCTCAGGACTCGATATTCCAGCAACCCGCAAGGGTAGGCTGGAAACACCAGAGCTGGATTTTCTCGGCTGGAGAAAAAGACAGTGTCTCTCTCAGTGCGTCAAACGGGAGGGGCGTCTTCCTTGGGCTTCTCGCATCAGCTGGGCGCTCGGGCAAGTAGATGGCCGCTCTGCTCCAAACCACTGTGTGTTTGCTTAAGGCAACTGTTGGTATTTTATACCTGGAAGGTGCCGGGTTTGACGTAAGGTTGGACATAAGACGTCACTAAGAACTAACAGTTCTTTCTGGACTTCAGGAGTTCCTGTTCAAATCAAAACAAAAGCAGGGGGATTTCCCGGGCTGCTGGAGGCTTGGTTTGTTTAAAGAACGTGTTGTGCTTTCTAGGAGTCGACGGGAGTAGCCGTGCTGTGCTTTGGACTGCATGGGCTATTACTGAATATGGATCTGATTCTTATGCGTTTATCAGGATATTTTTGATTATAACCTCACAAGGGCATAAATCGGGAATATTGAATTAGGGTCCTAGATATAACACGACACCCACTCCACGGATTGATGTCCATCATTACTAAAAAACTAAGCAATAGTAAACATTCAACGATGCATGTGTGTTTTTTCCGACCCACCCCAAAATACCTTTTTCGCATTTGAAATGGTGTAAGGTAAATACACGAAAATTAGTGTTGGTACTGTACGCTTTTCAAGCAGTGTCATCATTCAGATAAATGCATATATATATATATATCAGCGGAATGAATTGCGAAAATTACACATGAAATGGCTCTAAATAAAGAAAAGAAGGTCGAGACCATTTCATCACATATTTATACAAAATGCTGTATATGTGCTAGAGGCTGAGGCAAAATATTGTCTCTAGTGTCCTAAAATAGAAGCTCTGTTCTCTAAGAATAGTTCTACTTTAAGCAGAGTATCATGTGCCAAAATAAAAAGGTAAATATTTTGAAAAATGGGCAAAAATAATTTTGCTTTCAGGGGAAAAAATAGTTCCAAATTTCTGTAGTTTTGTTTATCAAAACTGAAGGCCGAATTTAGAGTTCAGGGAACGCTGTGTGCTCATTGTTTTTATTAAGAGTTATTCTCGTTGACTGGAGAGAACATTATTTCAGACAGACCCAGGTTAAAGTTTGACCAAGTATGAAAAAGCTGCAACTGTGCAGTTCTCTGCGTGATTGCTATCGTCGATGATTGGATCAGCAATGCTCTCAGAAGGCTGTACCTGTTCGGTGCTGCTTTTCTCTTGTACCTCACCGCCATCTATTCGTAGTGGTGAAGTCTCAACAAATGCAGTCATCAGAATCGGTAGCCGCTGGGGACAACACGATGCATGAGTCGTTACAGGACCTAGCAAAGTATCGATATCCATTGGTACTTTTGATTGTAGTGTAAGACAGACGTCCAACACGCATTCTTCTCCGCATAGCAGACATCGAAGCACAGGTATGATGCAATCTTGCCAGATCGGTCTGAATGAAAGAAACAAGGTTTTACTCAGATCTCTTAGGCGGGCCAATCCGAGGACCTTAGTGATACGGTCTCGGTATCGTATTGCTAGGATCGTTTCTTCCATCGTTGCTAGATTCTTGTCTGTGGATTGGCTTGCCATATCGGTGCAGAAGGAGCAAAAATAAAAATCCTGCCACGAGTCCCAAGATTTAGGGTAGGCCGCCAAAAACAGAATGGACAAAATTCGGGAAGATGCCCAGAACAGTTTCAAAGGGTGCTAACAGTCCCGAAAAAATTGTCTTAAATAAATGTGCAATGCCACTGGTATCAGACATGTTTAAGATTTGGCTTAGTATTTCTACAAAATGCACGGGGCAATTTGTCGATAAAAGGGAATGTACCTCTGCCGATGTCCTTGCCACTTGCAGATCATACATTTCTTTGGATGAGGTTAAAGGCACAGTTGTCTGTAAAATAATAGACTTCATTCTGCTAAAAGTATCAATTCGAATAGAAGAGATATTCAACCAAGGCCATAACACAGCCCCCATATCTGGATTGCTGTGTGGATACAATACTTGCATACAGCAAACGGCCCTGGAAGTTACAGTTGTCAGATAGGCTTATCCTGGCAGCCTGCCACAACAGCTGTGGACACTTATTAAAACGTAACTGCAGTTAGAAAGTGGTCTAAAAAATGGGTCTATCCGTTTTGCGGGCGTGACATGCAGGTGACATGAAAGGGTATTTGAAGACCCTTCGCAGGCTCCATGCAAATTAATACCTTGACACAGAAGTGTACCACTTAGTGATTTTTTACAATTTTTACCACTAAGAAATACCTCCTTGTTCCCTTCACTATAACATCTGTGTGTATAAGGTAAATCCCAGGTTGATTTGATGTATTCTTTACCCAACCTTTCATACTGGCCTACAGGTATATACTCTTGACAGCATTTGAAGTAGAAAGTTGTTATCGGAATTGTAATTGTTCCATGTATTATCCATTCAATGACAGGTCTCTCTGACATTGTCAATGGTAATCTCTCGAGTTTTTCAATGCTCAGAATCGTATAGTCTGCTCCTTTTTGTGCCAAACTGATTTGTTTATCAGTAAGGTTAAAGATACCGAATAATGACGTTGTGTTGATTAAACGCCATGGTACGTAGCCTGAACGCAGATTTTGCAACGTCCAACCAAGCTGTACAATAGAACGTAATTGAGACTGACCATGTTGTAACATTAGTAAGTCCTGCTTTATTATATCAAAAGCAGATGATACAATGCTGTCCAGTGAATATATTCTGGAGGACAGAGTCGTTAACCCATTGTCCACAACAGAAAGTGATTTTTCCATATTTGTACGATCAATTTCTCGTATTTTTTCTGCTGTTTCAATTTGCATTACTTTCCATGCCTCGTTGTACGCAGCGTATATACCGGCCGCTATGAAATGTTTTTGACGCTGTTCGCATGGTCCCATTATGAAATCACGCGATTCTGCACCGTCTTTAATTAAAGTCAAGTGTTGCTTAATTTCAGCCAGTGTGGATTTCTCTAGCCACTCAAGGCATAGTTTCCCTACACTGTATGTTGTAACTATCCCTGGATGATGTCCCTGGGAGTATCTAGGGTCTGGTCTGGTCATTTTGAACCCCTGTGTTTTGTTCAGGAATCTATCTTGACAGTTATTCGTGTCTGTTGGCCAGATCAACCACTTTTTCCAATCAGGATGTGCTCTGTTTTGGTGTAAAATATGGGATACGTTTATCTCCACATCTGTAGTGCTGTCACTATCAGTTATGGGTTTTGGAATAGACAGTGTATTTAAGTCTTTTATCTTAGCTAGACCAATACAAGTAGTTTGTTGAATTGTGTCATTCAAAAATATCATTTGTTCTGGGATCATGCAGGCCCTAAATAATGCTTCTAGGCCTTGTACTTGCCAATCTTTGGAACCCCAGATCGTTTTTGTTTCAATGGTGTTTTTCCAAAATTCGAAACCAAATGTAGGCATTTTATCATAAAATTTTTCAGAATAAATCAGTTTAGTATTTGTCAACATTGTTTTCGTTCCTGTCCTACTTAACATTTTAAAGTAAAACATTTCTGGATCACTGTTATCAAACCCTGAGAAGTACTGGAATTTCTCATAAAATGTTTTCGAACTGCCTTTTGGTGGAGTTGGACAGTGTTCCCACTGGTTATAAGATAAAACATTTCTAGGCTGAGCAGTTGTATGCAAATAGTGATCACCATAATGGTTGTAGCAGTATAGCTCTTCATAATTGGATGAACCCTGTAAGTAATCATGTTCTGTAAATTTGGCTGACATTACTAAATCTGACATCATATTATTAATGTTTTCAAAGTCCCAGTCATCAGAGAAGGTACTTGGTGTTACAAAGTCACTTAATGAAACTTTGAACTGGTGTGGATACTTCAAGAGCTCAACCGGGCCAAAAATGTCATAATCAGTTCCGTCCCATGCTACCCCACCGGGTATTCGTTTGGCTGAGATTCACAGATGACAGTTCTCTTTTCTCGATGTGGGAGGATGTGTGAGGCTTTAGGACCAAGTTGATGTTCTGACTTGCTGTGTCCATTGTACTATATTTTCCATCAATGAATTTTCCCAAACAGAGGATCAAGATGAGCCAAAGCATGAGAGTAAGTACACCTAACACAATCCAAAATTCAATCCATGGTGAAATCAGATATGTTTCTTTTAGTTGGTGAGAAAGTTCAATTAACTTGTCTTTGAGAGGTTTTGTTTGAGGCGTTTCTTCATTCTCGCTTGGATCTTCAGAGAAGTCGTTGAAATTGATGAAGTAGACAGATGCAGTTCTGTCAATTGTTGGATTTGTTTCCGGATTTTCATTTGCTTTTGTATTTTTCTTTGTTTCATTAGCATAGTCAGAAGCTACATCACTGTAGACTGGTGTTTCTTGACGAACTGTAGTTATTTGGGTTTCAAGAGGCACTATTTCCATGGCCTTATTGCATAGTCCTATTTTATTAACTGTAGGTTTATCAAATGTGATTATTCTCTCAGTATGAGCTTCTTGGAATGTAGCAAATTTCGGTATTCTGCTATTTCTTGGGCGTCCACTTGGCCTACTACTTATTATTGGCCACATGATTTTGGTTTTACTAGGTCGATGGATACAACTCTGTTCTCCCTTTTACCAGCAAGGGGCAGTAGTACAACTGATCTTGTTCCGCTGATAGCTAAGACAGGTACTGCTTTTATGTAAGAAGGCCCAAATTCCTTCTTTACCGCGATCTTCTCTCTGACCAGATCCCCAATCTTTAGATTCTAGACAGGTCTTCCTGGGACAGGTGGTTTTTCTTCAGTGGCTATTGGCTGTTGTTTCAACTTTATGTTACTCAGGTTTTTTCTTGTTTCATTTAGATCCTGTAAGACAGCCAAACGATCTTTGATATCAAAGGATTTATCTTCTACCACTGAAGTGTGACTATCAAGATCCTTAATCATCATTCTAGTTCCGAACAATAGTTCGTATGGAGTGAGACCTTTTAGAGAATTTGTTGGCAGATTATTAAGACTACGTTGGACACTTGTTAAATGTTTGACCCACCCATCAGCCGAACCTAATACCCTCGCCATTATAGATTGCTTTATCTCCCGGTTTTTTCTTTCCACAACCGCATTTCCCTCAGGATGGAAGGGAGAAGCGTACCGCAATGCGATGCCCATGCTGTTCATGGCCTCTTTGTAAGCTCGAAAGCTAAAAACAGGACCCTGATCAAAATGTAGCATGCCAATTGTGTATGTGACGATATAGACTCGCAAATCTTTTATAACAGTTCTGGCGTCAGCCGAGTGCTGGGGCCACATTTTTAAGTGAATTAAGTCTTTATTAATTATGGGACGCATTTCTCCGACTGGATTTCTGCGCTATACATAGCCTGATGCTATCTAATAGTGGTATCTGGGCTACAGGCTGGTCCAGTTCACAACTGCGATCCCTGTTGCAGTCTTTGCAATTTTTTGCAAAATAGTAGATATCTACGCTCATTCCCGGCCACCAGTACTCCGATTGTAGGTCCATCAGAGATTTTAGGATCTCTTGGTGCCTCAGACCCAACCCCATATGTGCTTCTTGTAGTAAGAAGATTCTCTGCTTCGTGTTTGGAATTACTCCTTCCCCAACTCCAGGGATTCGAGCAAACGGAGCGGAGTCTGCATCAATTATGTATGTATTACTGAGTGGATAGTTGAGAGGTAATGCTGCATAATCGCCTTTTAATGAGGCTTTTACTGCAAGCATGGTTTCCCCATCTATTTGTTTTTCTGAACGCTTTTCAGGGGCTACGGAAGCCGGTTCTACCACTTCCGCTGTGGCTGTGTTAGCCAATGAATTCCCTGCAATGTGAACGCCATCACGTCAATGACTCAGTGCGTGTATCACGTGAGTCTTTCGTAGGTCTTTCTTTAAAAGAACTACTTGTTCCCAAAGCGTCTTATGCTTTATTGTGGCACCTGTGTCATCTTTGTAACCGTTTTTGATCCATGTCTGCATGTCACTGTTGTATGATTTGACGCAGAAATACGAATCGCACACTATTAGTGTGCGCAATTCGCGATCAGCATTTTCAAGCGCCATCTTCAAAGTTGTTATTTCAGCTCGCTGAGCTGAACATTTCCTGAGTGATTCAGTTTTGGTAATCATTGGTTTGAATTTACCAGTGCGCCAGCAACCTTTAACAATCGTGCACGCTGCATCTTAGGATTTATTTTCTACATCGTAGTGTTGTGCGAATCTGTCCATATAGATTACGCAGGTATATTGTTCTAGAGGCAGAATTTCAGCTGGCAGAAGATATTCTCGTTCATATACTAGATCATCTAGTTTTTTCAGTTTTGGGTCAAAATAGTATATCACGTCTTCTGTAGCAAATTAATTTTCCCATTCTATCCATTTTGGATCTAATACCCCTTTAACCAGATTACGAGGACTTGTCAACGCCTCAAGGGCTGCTTCTGATGAGAAAGCAGCTATTCTTCTGCCTTGAGCTAGTGCTCTTTCTTTTGCTACAGCAGTTTGAACCGCAGTCAGAATTTTTTCTGTAGAACTGAATTTTATTTCATCCTCAGTGTACAAATATGATTTGTAAGCTATAGGTACCGTTTCCCCCTCATTAGAGGTCAGGTATGTAAATCCGTATCTTCCTGGGATGACTCGGATTACAAGATTGCGTATATTTTCGCGAGTTTGTAATTTTGTTTTAGCTAACATGTCAGTTTGCAATGATCTCAAAATCTCTGTGTGTTTCTGAGTCCAATTGATTTGTTTGAAATCTTGTCTTATTAATTCATAGAGAGGTTTAACCCTCTCAGCATAATTTAGAATGTATGTTCTTCCGAAATTCAGGAACCCTAGTATTGATTGTAAATTCTTCAGCGTTTTTGGTGCTTGGAGTACAGCACATTTCTCTAAGAAATTATCTGACAGGCTTTTGCCTTCACTTGATAATTCATAGCCTAAAAATAGGACAGTTAGATGGGCAATTTGTGACTTTTTAAAGTTGAATTTGTAACCCTCTGACGCGAACCCAAGTATTATGGTGTTCACCCTTTTTAAGTGAGTCTCCAGGTCATCATCTGCGAGATAGATGTCATCGACATATGATAGTGCTTCATCATCATATATTTGTAGTAACTCTATTACCCTTGCTGAGAATAATCCTGGGCTATTCTTGAATCCCTGTGGGAGTCGGCAAAATTGTTTTTGCGCTCCAATTATTGAGAAACCGGTCAAATACCTGCTTTCAAGTGCAATGTTTTGACAGAAGATTCCATTCGAGATATCTAATGTTGTTTTATATTTTTTTCGCACAATGTTATTCATTAGTGCTAAACTATGTGAGTTTTGTACTGCAAATGTTTTACAACAGGAGTTAAGGTGTCTGTAGTCCAAAACTAGACGATATGAATCGTCTGGCTTGGAGACAGGAAACAAAGGATTGTTCATTTGAGAGGTGCATGTTTCGATCACCCCTTGATATTCAAGTTGATCTAAGATCTCCCTGACTTGCTTTTTAGCTTCTTGTTTAACTGGGTACTGCCTTTGTGCAGTGGGCTGATTTTTTAACTGGATTTTGTGGTGATATGAATCCTCATCCCATCCTACATGATTTTTATATAAGGCAGGAGCTTGGGCTACTGACCATTTTCTGGCCAATGTGTATTTTTTATGAATCAGGATATGATTCGAGAAGACAGGCATAATGATTTATTCGCCATGAGGGCACTCCCTGACAAACTCTGGTGGCCAGTCTTTCTCAGCTAACAGGATGTCATAGCATTTTGAAAGTTTTTCCCAAAAGAGACCTTTTATTTTCCTAGTTTTATCTCCCTTTTTACGTAATGTTATTTCATATAGTTTATGGGGCACACTAACTCGTGTGACTGTAGTTTCCACCTGAATGTACTCATTCGTGTCCACTGTCTCCAGAAGATTCATCAGGATCTTGCGAGCTATGGTCACTTCTGCTGCGCTGTCTAGCATTGTCTTTGCCCACTCTCCGTTTTTCAGTTGTGTCCCCAGAATTCTCGGCATGTTTAATCTTAATACTTGCTACCTTCTTTCTGGGATATTGTAATGTTTTACTTTGATGAACAGGTTCCTTGTCTTTGGACTTGACGTGCTGTTCTCTGTGTTCTGACCGTCCTCTTCATTCCGATTTCTGTGAGGAAGATCGAGAAAGATTGAGTGAGAAGGATCGAGACGGACGTGTATCAACATCTTGATATCTGTCAGGTTTTCTTATTTTATCCCTATCTCTAAGGTTATATCTTTTTTCAGAGGGCTCCCTTTGGGGAGACTTGTCTTCTCGGCCTGGAGATCTCTCTCTACGCTGAGGAGACCTTCCTCTGGACTGGAAATGTTTTTACCTGGGAGTGGATTGTTTATTACCATCCCAACTCTTTTTTGGAGTTTTTAAATTATTTTTACTAAATGTTTTTTCAAGATTTTCAGTTAGTTGGGGTTTTACCGGTTTCCCACCCAAACTATCTCTTCCTAGCTCTTCATAGGATTTTTCTATGATTCTGGTGAGTTCAAATGGCTGGTCTGCTATATCTGTTTCCTTTAATTTCTGGCGGATCGCCACAGATGCTGCTTCTCCTTTTATGTTGGCTAATAATATAGCCGAGACCTGCTTGAAGTCTTTCAGTAATTTCATACCCAGAGTTAAAGCAGGTTCTGGACTGTATTCATTTTGAATCTGTCTTAATACATCTGGTATGACAGCCATTGACGGGACACCATGTTTTTTTGTGTAGATCGAAGCAAAGACTGTGCCCCAAGTGCAACAGTCTTCCACATGTGGTGAGATCCCCATTGGGAGACAGATAGTCAGAATTCTGTGTTTCTCAGTAGGAGTAGTATCTGGAAATACTGCCTCTATTTGAGTAATTTTTTGTGCTAACCAGAATGGAATTTGTTCCCGTTTTATGGGTACTTTACAAGACATGATTGTATGTTCTGTGGTGTGTTTTTGTTTGTGTTCCCCTGGTGAGGGGTCAGCTTTGGAATATTAATTGTCAGTTGGACTGTTGAAGTCCGCATGACATATTGGACCAATTGTCTATGTATTTTAATTAGGAGTTTTAGCTGAGCTAAAAGTTCAGGAACTGACATTTTATCAATGCATGGATGTGGTGTGTAGCTTGCTAGAACCGGCCACGTTGCTCCTGGTCTACCTAGTTGACCGAGCCTGGTGATGTGATTATTATGTTTTAGGGCGCCATTAAACCAGAGCAGGTGCTCTTGGTAATTTAGGGGGATTTCAACCTCCAAAAAATGAGTGTATTCATCCGGAGGTTCCTCTATTTTGTAATAGTGAAAGTCTTTTATCACAGCGTGTGCTGCTGGAAAATGTATCCATGAATAGAATACCTCTGTCTGCCGATATTCATGAGCCCCTACCACAAATATGACTGTACCACCTCGTGCTGTCAGTCAATTTTCTATAAGTTTAAGAGTTGTAGTTCTTCTTATATTGACCGGAATGAATATAACACTCGGGTCATTGTCTTGGAGGGTTGTGTCCTCCTCTTAGAGTCGAGCTGCTAAGGCTACTCTTTCTCTCTCTTCGTAACTTTCTGACATTTTACTGACTGAAAGTTTTCTGTTGCAGATCGAGTTTCAAGGAAACAAAGATTAGGTGCACAATATTTTGGAACACGGTATCCTTCAACGTTGATCAAACCAAAAACTAATATATAGGATTCTCATCCTACTAAGTTCCGGCGGATATTAACCTTTCACCCACTCCAGACGTCTATTGGAGTTTTTACGGGGAAAGGGTTCTGTGTGAAAAAGCACGACTGAGTTACTCTAGTGTGTTGCGTTAGATTATCGCCTTACCAAACGTTGGGTGCCATGTAGTGTAGTTCCTATTGTCCCAATAGTCTCTGCGCATTGGAATAACATAAACAGCACTGTAGAAGTACTGAGGTCTTCTAGGTCTATACTGACTATGTTAAACCTAATTAGGTTTGCGCCAGCTAGCTTAGAGGTCACTGGAAACTTTCTCGAATGAATAGGGAGGGATGAACTACCCTGGCTCAGACAAGAAGGGATTCAGTTTCCGAC
This sequence comes from Lissotriton vulgaris, assembly GCF_964263255.1. NCBI lineage: Eukaryota > Metazoa > Chordata > Amphibia > Caudata > Salamandridae > Lissotriton > Lissotriton vulgaris. The sequence goes on from NC_141696.1 coordinate 307,534,459, forward strand.
AACCGCATAAACATGACAACTTTGCTCCCTCAGAATAAGAGTGTATCTCTAGAGTCGTGTGAAAACAATAGACAGCTATTTCACTCAGTCAGCAGTGCATACTTCGTTTCACCAAAATGCAGAGAAATAGAGAGACGGGCGTTTTCAATAAAAGGTGTTATTTATTGAGCAATCTTTTTCCTCATGCAATAGAAATGAATTGCCACAATTGCAATACTTAAAGTAAAGTAAAGTGCGTACAGTAAAAGTAGTATTATGAAATAATACTGTAAAATCATTGATATGGTTTCTTAGCCATATGATACTTTAAAATGGATATAATATATACATACATAAATACATTGACTAACGTACTCAACTGGTGCTTCTAACTAAGCCTACCCCGGTGTACCTGACCTAACCCTAACACGTGGGAGGGGATGAATAAGTAGCAGTTTATGTTAAGTTGGTTAAGATTATTTTGCCAAGAATCTGCATCAAGAATTCTCTTAAGGGTTTAGTCAGTTCCGTGCCTTGGTAATAGAATGTGGGAGGTCTGGTATCTCTTTCCTCAGGACTCGATATTCCAGCAACCCGCAAGGGTAGGCTGGAAACACCAGAGCTGGATTTTCTCGGCTGGAGAAAAAGACAGCGTCTCTCTCAGTGCGTAAAACGGGAGGGGCGGCTTCTCGCATCAGCTGGGCTCTCGGGCAAGTAGATGGCCGCTCTGCTCGAAACCACTGTGTGTTTGCTTAAGGCAACTGTTGGTATTTTATACCTGGAAGGTGTCGGGTTTGACGTAAGGTTGGACATAAGACGTCACTAAGAACTAACAGTTCTTTCTGGATTTCAGGAGTTCCTGTTCAAATCAAAACAAAAGCAAGGGCATTTCCCGGGCTGCTGGAGGCTTGGTTTGTTTAAAGAACGCGTTGTCCTTTCTAGGAGTCGATGGGAGTAGCCGTGCTGTGCTTTGGACTGCATGGGCTATTACTGAATATGGATCTGATTCTTATGCCTTTATCAGGATATTTTTGATTATAACCTCACAAGGGCATAAATCGGGAATATTGAATTAGGGTCCTAGATATAAACACGACAGTATTGCTATTAACCAAAAGACGAATAACCCTTTATGTAAAGTTAGTCAATTATTTTCTATAACTTTTTTCTCTCTCCAACCATGTCTCCTCAGCAACAGCTAATATTCATGACAGTGGACCTGTACCAACAAGGAGTTTATCTTAGAAAGGTAAACCACACCTTTGTCCAAACACAGTTAGAGGAAACAACAATATTTTTTGGTCTATACCAGTGGTAGAAGTGATGTTATTAGGAATAACAGGATGAAGACAGGTCAATCAAAACCTAGATTCTGATTCTTTATCCAAGGAAATAGTAAACCCATTGCATACATACTGGCCCACATGGTCTGCGGGAACCCATTCTATTGAATTATGGGGCTGGAGAGTTGTTCGCCAAACATAAACATTACCCCCAGATCCCTCCGTCCTCGACAACTTCATTACAAAGTGAGATAATCCATCTCACTGACAGAAAAAAAGAACGAAGGAATGCTGGACCTACCCTCCCCCTCCCACTGGGAGTACATAAGCGTACAGGTCCCTGCATTCCTTTTTTTCTGTCATTCCAACAGGGATTTTGACGTGACAGGAGCGTGTGCGCTCCTGTGGTTGTTGTATTTAAAACAAGGGGTGGTGAGGGACAGAGTCTCTGAATTAAGCAGAAAGCTCTCACCCAGTCAAGAGATCAGGGCTAGATCCAACACCGTTTTTTAGCTCACTGCACCATCCCAGTTTCAGAACCTGGCTGTATGCAAATTAGTCTGTTCCTGTCCCAGTGCATGATGGGAACAGGGCAAACCAAACTACAAAAGCCAATTCTTACACTGGGAAGGAAACAAGCTCCCGGGGACCGGTTTCTGGCATTACAGCCGTCTTCGGCCCGGTTTGCTTGAATCCTGATGGTGCAATGAGCAAGGGTCTCACATCTGAGAATACCCTTCCAAGCTTAGGGTGGACAAAAATATTTAAAACAAGGGGTGGTGAGGGACAGAGTCTCTGAATTAAGCAGAAAGCTCTCACCCAGTCAAGAGATCAGGGCTAGATCCAACACCGTTTTTTAGCTCACTACACCATCCCAGTTTCAGAACCTAGCTGTATGCAAATTAGTCTGTTCCTGTCCCAGTGCATGATGGGAACAGGGCAAACCAAACTACAAAAACCAATTCTTACACTGGGAAGGAAACAAGCTCCCGGGGACCGGTTTCTGGCATTACAGCCGTCTTCGGCCCGGTTTGCTTGAATCCTGATGGTGCAATGAGCAAGGGTCTCACATCTGAGAATACCCTTCCACGCTTAGGGTGGACAAAAATATTTAAAACAAGGGGTGGTGAGGGACAGAGTCTCTGAATTAAGCAGAAAGCTCTCACCCAGTCAAGAGATCAGGGCTAGATCCAACACCGTTTTTTAGCTCACTGCACCATCCCAGTTTCAGAACCTGGCTGTATGCAAATTAGTCTGTTCCTGTCCCAGTGCATGATGGGAACAGGGCAAACCAAACTACAAAAGCCAATTCTTACACTGGGAAGGAAACAAGCTCCCGGGGACCGGTTTCTGGCATTACAGCCGTCTTCGGCCCGGTTTGCTTGAATCCTGATGGTGCAATGAGCAAGGGTCTCACATCTGAGAATACCCTTCCACGCTTAGGGTGGACAAAAATATTTAAAACAAGAGGTGGTGAGGGACAGAGTCTCTGAATTAAGCAGAAAGCTCTCACCCAGTCAAGAGATCAGGGCTAGATCCAACACCGTTTTGGACGTTGTTGGACTTACGCGCGGGGGGCTGCTGTTCAGTCCCTCCGGTGGATTGCCTCTCCCTCCCTGCCGGGCTTGGGGGCAGTGGCGCGGGCAGGCTGGAAGTTTCCTCGAGCCACGTGGCGGTGGTAATACCATGTGGGCGCCAAATTTGCCCGATGGCTGCCCGTCCTGGTCTGAAGGGGTTACTGGGTGGCGCGGCCCCTCCGTGTCACCGGATTGGCTGGTTGCTGCTGATGCCTTCTGGTTGGAAGGTGCATGTCTTCTGTCCTGTAGGGGTTCAGGCGCTTCACTTTCCGGTGGTTTTGCCCCTGATGTGCCGGGCCGGTGGGGTGAGTACCGCGTAGCGGTCTGTTTGCTGCTGCATTGCTTTCACACTTTTTTGTCCCTTCGCTGTCTGCAGGCTTAGTTTGGGAGTGGCCGGGAGATGATCCTTTCTCATAAGCAAATTTATCCAGCTTCGCCTGTGTGGTGGTATGCCGCGGTCCCCTGCCAGCCATGGCGGCTTATGTCTGTTGCGTACAGCACTACGAAACAATGGAGCAGTGGGGGGGCCAAAGAAACAGTCGGGCCAGGAAGAAGGCAGCAGTAACGTTTTATGGCGTTCCACACCCCGGATTCAGGCCCTGTAACACTCCGTAGTCTTGAAGAACGTGGGACCGGGCCCACGATGCAGACCATTTATCTGTGTATGCGCCGGGCCATGCTGGAGTCTGTGCTGGGGAACGAAGGTGAAGGAGGAGAGGGTCGCCCCTGGGGCGTAGGCCGCTTTTCACACGGCGGTAGCCGAACAGAGGGGGTCCCGCACTCACCACAGCCACCAGTTTCGATTCTGTCACGGCCAGCAGCCGGAATCGCAGAACCCAGATCAGCAGTTATCGATGTTAAGCCACCAGGCGAGCACTTATCAGCGCTGAGGGATCTTCCGTCCACTCGTTCCACCGGATCGGGCGCGCCGTCTTCAAACTTCCGGTTCTTAGGCGTCAGCCGGATCTCAACTTTAACCCCCAGACTCAGTTTTTCAGGTAGGCCGCAGTTCGTCAGCAAGTCTCTTGGGTCGATTTAAACCTCCTTTTTACACGAAAGTCACATCAGGCGATACTGCTGGCCCTCCGATCCTAGAGGCCGTCCTCGGAGCAGCATATTTGTCAGGATAAGCGTACAGATTTATTGAAAAGGGCAGCTGGGTCCCCGGAGCTCACAGGCTAAGCGGCCATCTTGATCGGCCGGTAGCCACGCCCCCCTAAAAGATCTTTTTCATGTACAATAACCATGAGCATGTATAGTCTGCCTCATTCAAATGAGATGTATTGGTGTGGGTTTGCTTTAAATAACGTTCCATAAATTTACTTCTTCCTCCCGTTTTGTTTTGCATTCCAAACAGTGAAGAATGATGAATAGTGAATGAAAGTGTCACTTAATAATTTTTTCTGATCATCTTGCTTCTGGAAACAGCGGGCAAATATATATGTTAATTGAAATAAGAAATAGTGTAAGTCTTCTGTTGACATGCAAGTGGGAATAAGATATCGAAAGAAGCATGTTACATGAAATGTATATCAATACAGTAAAGGTTGTATAAGATTTTAAATAACACTTTAAATAAAGGTTGTATTGAAAATATCTATTGTTCACTATTTGATTGTTCACCCATGGGAAGGAAGGGTGGGATAATGCTAGCATCTGTGTCTTTAATGAAATCCAGAATCTCTTGTCATGGGATTAGGAGAGCCGCAATTTCATTTCAAGACCGAAGGCTACCATTATGCATGTTGGTAGCTTTGTAACACCACATCAAACATAGGTTCAATTGGTTTACAATAGTGTTTTGCAAAGGTGCTTGAATTAGAAAAGTCAACTGCCTTAAGGGTGACGTCTAATTTACCACCTATCCAGAAGGTTCTACTTGCCATAGCTCCTCTAACGGAGTGTGCTTTGAAGTTCTTGAGATCAATACCAGCTAACTGTACAGCACATATAACCCATTTGGCTATTGAGGCTGAAGTTTTGAGTTTAAAAGGTGTCACAAAAGATATTAGTAATTGATTCACACCATTCATGAGATGTTCACTCTTTTTAGACTACTATTTCATGCAATCTACAACACTCAGTTTTCTGAAAGCATCAAACCTTGGGTAAAGTTGTATCCAACAGAGTTTTAGTTCTTTTGATAATTTAGAATTTTACTACAAACATATCATAAACTCTATTACTAACCTCTAGAACTTTAACATCTGAAACTCTCAGGCAGGTGATTAAACAGAGTAGCGATGCTTCTTTAATGGATAGTCTCTTTTTGTCTAGATGTCTGTTATCAGGCCAACTTGTGACTAAGTCCAGTATTAGTTTGACATCCCACAGAGTCTCGTATTTAGGTTTAGGGGGTCTCCTTAGCCTAATACTTTTCAAGACTTTGCAAAGTATGATGTTGTTACCTAATGTTTTCCAGTTGATTAAGGTGTGACCTGCTGAAATTCCTGAGCTATAGAAGTTAATTGATAGTTAGCTGAGACACCTCTTGCCTTGTTCTACAAGATCATTTACTACATATACGATAGGAGCTTCCACAGAATACAAGTTCCTCTCCAGGCACCAACCTTCCTGTTTTCTCCAAATGCTGTTATATCTATAGTGGGTGCTGGGAGCTCATGATTCTCCAAGGAGAACTGCAGCTCTTCTGGCCTGATTTAGTCAGATCTCCTGACACTTTCCAAGCAAGAAGGTTCAAAGTCTCTGACTGAATTAGGGCATGTTCTCTTCCATCTATGTCTCTCAGGAGGCCTCTCTTGGCTGGAAGCAGTAAGAGAAAGGTGTTACTAGTACTAGGGAATATTGTACCGGTCTCACATTCTGGGGGAAAGGGAGGAAAGGCATAGGTTAGACTTTCTTTACAGGGTTGGAGGAAAGCATTTACTGCTAGAGCACCTGGATCTGGCATCCAGCTTAAGTATTTCTTCAGTTGGAAGGTCAATCTGCTTGCAAACATACCTATCTCTAGAGGTCCCCAGATTTGATGGAGAGCTCTGAAGGGTTTCTCACGAGTTTCCAATCCCTGTGGTCTAAGAGGAATCTTGAGTTCCAATCTTCAGTGACTTTTGTTTATACCTGTAGTTATTCTGCTTTTAACATGAGCTTGTGATCTAGGCATAACATACAGATTTTTGGGCTATGTTCAAAAGGCCTGCTGTTTTGGAGCCCCTTAAGTGATATATATAGGCTACAACTGATATACTGTCCACTGTCAGTATAACAAATCTTCCTTGAAGGGTTTGATTGAATCTCACTAGTATAATCCTGCTGTCAGTTCCAGATAGTTTCTGCAAGTGACCATACACCACCTGTGTTCTGATCGAGTAGGAAGGCTCTCCAGCCACGAAGGCTACCATCCAATTCCAGTATGAATCTCGATTAGCTCCCAAATATGCCCTTGCCATTCCAGGCCTCTAAAATCTCTATCCACCAAACCAGTTCTGATTTAGCTTTGTGATCTAGGCATATCTGATCTCCATACCATAGTCCTGATTTTCGGGCTCCCGCTTTTACTCTTTGAAGTTCTGTAGTTCAGAGGTCCAGGAAAGTTAGCAAGTATAGAGGAGAGTGAAGGCCTTGGAGCCTGGATAGTTCCCTTAGGGTTTCTTGTTCTGATACAAACCTTATTTCTTTCCGTATTTTTGTTATCTTCTTTTGGGAGAGTAAGAGGGGACATTTAATTGTGTCAACAGTGATTCTTAAGAATTCCAGAGATCTGGATGGGGCAGTATGGATTTCTCTTTGTTTAATATGAATCCTACGCTCTCTATTAGGCTTTCTTCCACTTTAGATCTTGTAGGATCTGCGAGTGTTGCTTGCACATGATAAAGATTTCATCCAGATAGACAATCAATTGTATCCATCCTTCTCTCAGGAATGAAGCAATAGTTCTCATTATTTTGGTGAAGCACCAGGGGGCAGAAGATAATCCGAAGGGGAGAGCCTGAAATTGGAACATGCGGTGTTTCCATATAAATTGGAGGTAGAGCTGATGTTCTTTTGCCATGAGTATGGTCAAGTAAACGCCTCGTAGGTCTAGTTTCACAAGCCAGTCTCTCTCTAATATCATATTCTCTCAAAAGATGGTTGCCCTCCCTTTTGAAGTGTCTGTAGATTAGGAATTTGTTTAGTTCTATGAGATTTACAACACACCTTCATCCTTTGTCTTTTTTCTGAAAGAGTACTCACAAACCTCTTGCATTCCCATGGTACTTCTATAATTGCCCCTTTGTGTAGCATGGAGGTCACTTCCTCCTTCACTATTCTTCATTGTTATTTTGTCAGTGATAGACTTCTCACGTGTACAGTTTGTATTGGAGGTTCTGAAAAATCTTGGCTGGTTTCTAAGACCCAGGGGTTCTGTGTGATTGTCTTCCAACCTGTGTTAAAAATCTGAGTCTGCCTCCCACCTTTTCTAGGGAAAGAGAAAAATGAGGAGTGAAGTTGTCAGGGGCTTGTCCACGTAGTCTAAACCCTCTGGAGTGGGATGTTCATCCTTTCCTGGGGTATAACGGTAGAGGGTTGGTTCTTTGGTAAGGTCTACCGAATCATCTGTGTCTAAAATCTGGCCTTTGGTTCAAACAGCCTGTGGAAAGGCTCCTTCTTTGGGCCTGTCAAAAAATATTTGCGGTAAAGACATGTCTCACATTGTTTTGGGCTTTGTTGAGGGCTGTGAAGGTCGCTACGTATTTTCCTAATGTTTTCATCATGTCTTCAGAGCAGGCCCTCAGGGGCTTGAGAGGGTTCTTTGTCATTCATGTCGCTCAACTTAGAGTTAGTTTTGGTAAGAGCCACTCTCCTTCTTTCTGCATTCATGCCTGCATTAGCATTCTCTAATAGGGTCAGTGCTCTCTGACTCCACCCTCTGACTAGGACTGTGTCACATGGTCGTCAGTTGATGTGGCTTTCTTCCGCTGTGTCGATTATTTTGCCAAGGGTGGCAAGTATGTCAAGTAGGCGGTACTTGCAAGCTTTCAGTCATCTTTCCATATCTTTTCTGGGATCTCTTCCAAGTTTGAAGAGGAACTTAATTCAGGGTCAAGGTTGGGTGTCTGGCATACTTTCTCTTGAATGGCCTGTCTAGAGCATTCCACTCTTAGGATTTTACTTATTTCTCTCTCTGGGGGATTTCTGAACCATTTTTTAATAAACTGGGCCATGTGGCTTTGAGGCTACCACTCCAAACTTCTCAGTGTTTAATGTTAAATGGAGAGAAAATTTCCTCACCTAAGGGGTTAGTTATAGTTTTGTTTGAGGATGATGGAACTTCTACCTTGGAAAGTTGATTTTCAAACTCTAAATCAAACTCATCTAAGTCAACTACATATTCATCCATTAGGTTGGTGTTTTCATCCCCTTTTACCTTCATTTCACTATTTTGTAAATTGTAGTGAGCACTTTAGACACCTCAAAAAGTTGTGCCGCTAAGGACACCTTGATAAGTTAGGCCACCGAGGACACCTGATACATTTGAGGTGGATGACCTCCTATAAAGGTTGAGGTGCTTAGACCTCCCATTTTATTTGAGGTCTTAGTCAGGACCTCCCAGTGTGCCCAGGGAGCTTATATCTTCTATATTCTTAGTTTTCCTTAACCTTTCCCCCTTTCATCTTTATAGTAATTTTTTGGAGGTTGGGGATTTCGGTTATGTCATCTTCTGCAACAGATAGTGTTCTTTTGTTTGACATAACTTGATTCTGGGTCTCAAGCATGCAGGATTGCTTTTCCTTCTGACTAATCTTTTTAAAGGCATTGTTATTCATGTTCGGGATGGGTACCTCTGCATCATCTGATACCACATCAGACATTATATTATTATAATTTTTTGGGTTTAAGATTCTAGCTTCAGGATGAGGATAGGTAGGTTTTAGCTGCAGTTCCAAGAGAATAGATGGCTCAGAATAATAATAGGCAAATAAGTTAGTTAATTAAAGACTATCCATGGTAAAGGGTGTCTTAGGAGGGTAGCCTATTTTGGTAAAAGCTAAATTGTACATGCGGTTGCTGAGCAGCAGCTGATCGTAGGGCAATTTAGCTATCAAAGGATTTCTGACATTGTACCCGCTCGAGCGCTCAGCTGCTGTCTGTTGGCGAAGCAGCCTCGCGATCGTAGAGGCGTCAGCTAGGCCTGGCTCTGCTGTTTTTTTGTTGCTGTTGACCGCATTCTTTGGTTATGGGTCTACGACATACACTAGCACAGTCTGTTGCCGAGGTGCTTTCCCCTTATTTGTCCATGCCCCTGTGGTAGAATAGAGGCAGAGATAGAGGGAGGATTCTGCCCCAGCGACCATGCACAAAGCAGTCATGAGAGTGCTGGGGAAGAGAGCCTTCCCGTAAGGGAAGCAGTCAGGTGGGTGAAAAGATTCTACAGTTCGGGGGGGGTGAGTTATGGGGTGCAGTGGAGGTGCCGAATACATGAAACTCACCTGGGGGAAGGCTCAGTAGCATCGGTCGGAGCTAGTGAATGTCGTAGGCAGGGTGGAAGGGGGTGGAAGGTTGGCTGATCTCCTTAAATTCGAGGCCAGATAGCAATTTGTGTGAATATGTCCTATTTGGGAAAAGGTTACCAGAAATACCAGAACAGATTAACACGTAGAAACCAATATTAATCATTCACGCTCTTAAGATAGGTCAGTGACAATACAAGGTATAGTAGCAAAGTAGTACTTATCTGCCTGGAGCAGCATTTAAAAGAGACAGACTACTCTATGCTCATGGCTATTATACATGAAGAAGATTATGTTCTAGAACTGTTTCTCTTTATGATGTATTGCTTTTAAGTGTCTGCTTAGAGTTAGCATTAAAAGAAATATGCATAATAGTAGCCTCCGGTCTTGTAGATATATCGGATTGGTTATCACCACATCCCAGAATACAAAAGTACAATACCCATAAAAGACTATTCTTAAGAGAGGTATAGAGATTGTCTCTACACATCTTACTACCCCAATTGTCCTTCTAATCAAGTGTATCTGCGGCCACATATGTAAACTATACCATAAGCAATAAAATATTAAGATCACCCTTGGCAGTATTGACCCCTTAAGATTCTGGTCTCTATTGCCGTCTATTTACCTTTTTAAACTAGTTTTCCAATTTTTTTACATGTTTTACCCATGCCTGTTGTGCAAGAAAAAAACAAAATTGGTCATCCTCATCTAAAAATAGATAATTTTTTTTAGAATATGTTTTTAAAAAAGTAAACTTAAATATACTGTCTTTAGAAAAAAGTTGCTTTAATTACATTGTATCTGCGCACTGTGTGCGTAAAGGGTTAATTTTTGAAGAGTTTTAAAAACAAAAGAAACATGGCGCCTATTTATGGTGTCTCTGAGTGTGTCTGTAGGCTAGTGGTATGTGTAGTGGCAGTTTGTGTGGTAGTTGGATGGTGGTATGTGTAGCTGTTGGCTGGGGTGTGTATAGTTGTATTACATGTGGCTGTTGGCTCTTGTATATTTGACTGTTGACTGATGATCTTTGTGTAGTAGCGTTATGTTTGGCTGTGGACCAGTGGCCTGTTTGGCTGTTGGCTAGTGATATGGTGGTTTTTGCAGCATGCAGAGCTGTTGGCCTGTTATTATGTATGCTGCTGACTGGCAATGCTTGTGTATTGGTTGTTCCATGACTATTGGCAAGTAGTATGTGTGGCTCTTGGCTGACGTTATTTGTGTAGAATCAGTATATTTGACTGTTGGCTCATGGTATGTGAGACTGGTGGTTCAAAGTATGTGTATGGTGGGTTGTTGGAGGTCTGCTTTTAGATAAGTTGGCTTATAAATGGGTGAAAGGCGGTGTGGCATCTCATTCCTGTAGATGTATGAGTGTGACAGACCCTTGAGTGATGCTTTGCTGATATGAGTGTTGTGGTGTGTTGTGTTGGGAGCACATTTGGCAGTGTAAATGATTTTTTGTGGTGCATTTGAAGGGCATTTGAATAGGAAGTAAACTATTTTGTGTTGTTGTGTGCTTTTACTGCACACAAATAGTGAGGTATAGGTTCACTAATTTAATAATCAAAAAACCTTATTAAAAGTGATTTCTGAGTTTCCATTTTTATGAGATCACTTATTAATATATTTTGCCTTTTGAACCTTCTACCATTGCCTGTTCTTAATCCAGCCAGTTTGAGTCTTCACATGTGTGGTGCTTCATAGAAATTCTAATGTATTTTAAATAAATGTTCTGATTTCTCTTACATTTGTTTATTCTAGATGTCATAAACAAGAATGCTATATAACATTTTCTTCAGCTGTTTTATATATTGCAAAGGCATAGAAAAAAGACACTCTGACAGCCCATCCTATGGCTGAAAACTGGAAAGGAAATGTCCCTGATGTCTTAGCTTTGTTTTCTGACTGTTCCTTGCAGTGTGCATGTCATCTACTAGGACAAGAAATATAAAGAATGAGAAAACTACTAAAGGGGCGATCCTAAAATAGGTTATCACATTGATATCAGCCTCATCTGTAACCACTGAGCTGCAGGCATGTACTCAGCAGCGGGCTGGATATGATCCCACAGAAATGAACATTCAACATCTCCTGAAAGACATGCAAAGTTCTGTACCAAATTGACCTCTGTGGGTTGTCTACACTACAGTACCCAGCAGGGGTGACTGGGCCTATCACCCGTGAAAGGAAATTAGCTGAAAAGCTACGTGGATGGATACATCACATTTTTGGCATGAAATATTAGCTATTCTGATTATATGGGTAGTGGGAGAAATTGCCCCCTTGCTTGACGACCACCTAGGGCATTGTACCAACCCATACATTTCTAAGAAACATACTGGAGGTCCCAATGTAGGGTGACTTGAGTAGATCTCACAAACCTTTCTTACAATGGCCTGCACACCTTAAACAACTTTGCCTGAAATTCACATTTTCTTAAATTTCTGTGAGTTAAATTTCCAAAATCTATGGGGATACACAAAATTCCTATCAACAATGTTAGCTAGCCTAGTATCCAGGACACTAAAGGCCCAGAATCATAATGTGGAGACATTTTGACATAAATTCTTTTACCTGTTTGGTGAAGTGGGTTGCTGGAGAATTTGAGCCTGAGCTCAGCCACCATTCAACACAACCTATTAAATCAGAAGTTTCTGGACCTAGGGGAGTCCACAGACCTTATAAAGACCAGATTTGTCTTTGCCTCTTACATCAAGTTACAAGCAAGAATAAAATCTTACATCAATATTTACATTTTAAAGCAAAAAGATACTAGAACAACGTCAGTAGCAACAACACTTATTTTCTAGGGCTGACTAAATCTGCCTTTCTGAAATCTGCTATAATCTAAAAGGAGCGATGCTTGGAAGCATACAGGGCCATATTATCAAGAAAGGGCAATACATTATCGCCGATTTTATCGGCAGGAGAATGCAGCTAAAGTGGCGATATAGGGCTTGATAATATGCCCTTGTAAATTCCCATAGAAGACCAGGCTCTTGTGTTAACCTGGGCTTCTATGGGAATTCACAATATCCAATTTCGCCACTTTAACGGCAGTTTTCTGCTGATAAAAGCAGCGATAATGTAGCGCCCTTTCTTGATAATATGGCCCATTGATATTCTAATGCTAGTGATTGTGTTCTGGCTCCTTCTGCCATTTGGTGGCATTTGGTTGCAATGGAGTGCTTAACAAACCAAACAGGTCATATCAACTTGTGCCAGAGACAAAGAACAGAACACACATTTTCTCAGTAAAGACATTTTTCAGTTCTATGCTTGTTCTGCCTGGGTTTGGCAACCAATGGATAATTTAGCAAGTGGCCTTTATTCATTTGCAAAACATTTTGCATGGACTGGCTTTCAATTGAAGATGGCGCTGAATTCTCAAAATACAAAGTGATATTAAGTAAAAGCCAGTACTGGCTGAAAGTGTCACAAAGGGTAAAATGTTGAAAAAGGTTCTTTATTAGTGAATCCAACTTTTTAAAAAAACCTGATTAGCTGACATTTAAGCAAATCTTTTGGTTTTGTCATAGCTCTAAAGCAACTAAGATGTCCTAAGTATTCACAGGGGTAGTCAAATTCAGCCTTAATTGTTGTTTAAATAAGGAGGGGCTTATTTACAAACTCCATGCACCACTTTGGCTTCATTTTCAATGTGGAAAAAGTGACGTATGGGTGGCGCAAGTTGCTTGTAAACCTGCCCCTGAGAGCCTTATTTTTTAAAAGTGACGCATCGCTGTCTGAAAACAGCATCACTTTTCATAGCACCCTCCTTGCGACATGATGGATACGTCATATGGCTGTCCATGTTCTACTAAAAACAATAAAGATGTTACACTGCAACCTGAAATAGCTTTGTCCTCTGTATGACGACTTGAAAGAACGGATATTAATCCTTACAAGCCTATTTGTGATCCCTCATGGAGTACACACTCTCCACTTTTCAAACGTCATATTACTGTATGAAGCATCATGTTGCAAGGAATGACAAATACATCCGTTTTACTGTTGTATCTGTTGGCGCAAAAATGACCATTGCTGGAGTTGTGTTGGAAGCATGACGCAACTCCAGCAATGTTCCTTTGACATGGGGCAAGCCCCATATGAAACGGCCTGCGTCAGTCTTACGCCTGCCATGAGGCAGGCGTATGGTTTTGACACATTTGCTTCCTAGAAGTGGCGCAGTGAAATCTCATAGATTTCACTTTGTCACTTCTACAAGACTTACTTGTGTGGGAACGCCCCCCTGCATATATTATACCTGACACAGGTATAATGTACGGCTGTTGTTTACAAAGTGACGCATCTGCTTAGATGCGTCATTTTGTAAATAGGACGCAACAGGGGAAATGTATTACACCGCAGATGCGTCACAAAAAGTGACACATCGGCGGCGCAAAACTGTCACAAAGCCTCATAAATAAGGCTCACATACATCATGTGGTGTAACCAGAGCACCAACGTAGTTCCTGATGAAAACCCTGTTGTTTGCTCTGCTTCAGCTGCAAACAGTGTTAGTTGCCTACAGTTTTTGGCTGGTAAAACCTGGCAAGAATCTTGTTGACAAATAGCACCATTTTTTGATTTATGCACTCTGCAAGAAGTATGCATACAAATCGGAACCTTGTGCTATTTACAAAACTATAAAGTTATAAAAAATACAAAAACTCCCAACGGTATGCCATAAAAGTTCTATTGTACTCTGGTTTCCATGGATGTGATCCTGCCTGTTCCTACCACTGTTTTCTCAGCTGAGTGAGGGCTGCAATACTCCTGACCGGGCAGTGTAGTTCCATCCGAGGAGCCGCAGCAGCTGATTGCTACCGCCACTGCTGGACTACCTGTCCCATAACCTCCTCCTCATAATCCCCAGCAGTCCATCTTCTGAAACACTATTTCAGTGCTTTGAAGTGCTGCAACGTGGGAAGCTCTTGCACTCTGTTTGCCCTGGATGTGATCCTGCCTTTTCCTTCCACCGTGGGTTTTGATGAGATTGGGCTGCAATTCTCCTGACCTGGCAGTGCATTACCATCAGGGGAGCTGCCATTACTAATCACTACCACCACAGCAGACTACCTGTCCCATAATTCTCTCCTGGTCTTCGACCTGCAGCCCATCTGTCCAGACACTAGTTCAGCGATTCGAAGTCCTGCAGCGCAGGCCGTGCGCGGGCAAAGCCTGGGCCAAGTTGCCAAAAGGAAGACCACCCCCTTTTAGGTATTACAAACTGTTTTTCTAGTAAGCTCTTTAACTTTAGTCTCCCCCCTCTGGTACTGGGCATCGATAACAATTGCGCTCCCACGTTGAGAGGTACTCCTTGATTAACTGGTGCCCCCTGCCCCCCTGTGGGAAGTAGCCAGTCCGTGGGTCAGTTTAGAACCGTCCTCGCTTTTCATCTTTTCCTGGCAATGAGAAAGAAGGACTAAACGAATTCATAACAGAAGGCACCACACACCATAGCATTGTATGGTGTGCAAACTTACTCGGTCTGCTGAGACTGTAGATTAGTCTATTGTATGGTTTATAGGGAGGTCACCCATTTGATCAAAGCAGAATTACATTAAGTTCTTTAAGATGTTATTTTAGCTATATGTTGTTTAATGTTACTGTCACAAAATAACCTAAGTTGAAGATATTTATAAATATAACAACTCTTGAGACAGAATCCTTACGATAGTATTATATGAGTGAGTGGGGTGAGTGCTAGGAGGTAATTCAGATATCCATTTTACTAACAATTGCAAGCACCAGGCCACAGATGCCTGGCCAGGCAAGGGGAAAATGTCTAAGATAAGGAAAACCGCAGTGGAGAACTGCACCTTAGAAGAGATTGATGACCTAATAGAAGAGGTGGAGCTGATACTAAGTGATGAATGTAAAGCAGTTAGTATGCATGCCTCGAAAATGGCTGCCTTTTATAAAAAGCTTGAAGGAACCATTCAGTCAGGAAACACTGTCGGACCTATTACACCAGAGATCACCCCAGGGATCAGTCTCAAGAGACAGTGATCCTGCAATTGACACTCCTCCCCACTATTCCGAGTGATACAGAAGAGTCTCAGATTTGCTTCAGGGTTCCAACAATGACACGGGGGTTAGAGTGTGTATCGACAATCCTGTGCTCAAATAGGTACTCGTTGCTAGCCACTATAACCATGCCAGAATACAGTGTTGCTCAACTCCCAGTATGCAAATCTAATATATACCGACATAGAACAGAAACCAGCAAGTTTGAGAGCCACCAGATTATTGCCCTTCATGCAAGCCTATGGAATCGGCACATGTAGCAGAATGTAACCTTAGCAGCCATGTATCAATGAAGCTTTTTCAGAGGCTAGATACTCTTTCTAGAGAGGTTGCTGATTTGAAAAGACTAATAAGAAATCTAGGGCCTTATTTACAAGCCCCTTGCACCACTTTTGAGTCATTTTAACATGGGAAAAGTGAACTGCTGGTTGCTTAATGGGCTTGGCACAAGGGGCTTGTAAATAACTCCCCTAGTATCTCAACATAGTAATGAAAGGGATATTGCTTAAGGGAAAATCCAAGAACCCAACACTATGCTAAATAACTATCTTCAGGTAATTGTTACTCCCAATCAGAGGATGCCACCTTACACTTCAATACGCAGACCAACAACAGGTTCCAATGTTGACTCACAATTACTGCAAGTAGAGGGGAGGGGGAGCATTAGCATTAATAGTACAGGAACAAGGCCCTGAACAATATTACAACTCAGAGAGTGGGAGTAGCTGTGACGGGTTATAGTGAATATAATAAATTACAATGTAACTGGAATCTAGGGGGACACTATAACATGGCAAATGCAAAGGGAAATCAAAACTATTGAGTTTGGGAGTGGGATCCACAAACCGTACAGTCACACTCAAGCTTCAGATACCTAGGCCATAAACAAAATTTACTTCGTAGCAAAAGCAATTACGAACTCAAATCTGGGGACCATGAGGTATTTATGACTAATGTTTCCAAGTCAAATCCAACTTCTAGGGAAGATGAAGAAACACTAAAAAATAAGGTGCTGCACTGGATAAGGCATAAGCACCAGTGTTTATCAATAACATGCTTGGATATAAATAAAGTCAATGGTTTGAGAGTGAAGAAAAAACCTTTGAGACAACAGCCCCTACCCTTAATACCAAGAGCTTAGTTGATGGCCTGAAAGCATTGGATACAAGAACAAGTCCACCCTTCAATTCCTTGGTCAGATTGAAGCCGAGTAGACCCAGCAGAGAAGTAGAAAGCAAACAGGCAGTTCCTTCAAATCCTAGTAAACTTCCTAACTCCAACCATATACAGAATGACCTGAAATCAGTCAATTGACTGGTAAGACAGAAGGCTTTATCTTCTTCATGTGCTAGGTCCCATTGTAATTCTCTGTTTTCTATAAGTAATGTCCAAGGGAAAACCATCCAGGAGACCCTTCAGCAAGCATACCAGGGAAACGTTCAAGCAATTGACGAAGCAGTCGAGTTAGAAGTTGAAACCACCCAAGCCAGTCCCTGCCTAATGTACAAAAAAAGACCCATTTGATAACTAAACATCTCGTGTCATGGAATATAGTAGGGCTGAAACAAAAACGAATGGACCTAGAATGGCAAGAATATATGAATCAATTCGATTTCTGCCTGCTCCAGGAGACCTGGCTGTTGGAGCCACCTCACAAGTTAGGCTATAGTACATTTAGTGCAAATGCAACACCTTTAACAACAGGCCGACCATCAGGTGGCCTGGCCATATAGTCTAAAATCTCTCTAAAGGTGAACATAGATTCATTAGAAATCCCGTCATCAGATATCATTGGCATAAAGATAAAAACACAAAATAGAGCAGAAATATCTCTGCTCAGTAGTTATATCATACCTAGAGCAGCTAGCTTTGAGGCTCCAGTGGTAGAAACTCTAGATAATGTTTTGGCTCCCTAGGTCTTGAGGTAGAAGTCATTATAGGTGGTGACTTCAATTTTTCAATCTTTTTATTGAAACATACATCAGCAAAACAGTACAGTGCAGAGGGTCGTGCAGGTTACACATTACAGTACGCATGGGTGGATGGACACATCGATTACATCATGTTCAATACTTCGAGGCGGTACACATATCTCCCCTCTATACACATTCCACGGATTCCAGATACGGGACCATTTCCTAGGACACCCCCTCGCCAAATATACAGTTTTTTCTCTGAACATATCACCAATCAAGGTTCTTTTCCCAGGCTCCCAGAGTGGGTGGTTGTGCTGCCCCCCACAGTTGAGCGATGTTTCGTTTGGCCAACATGAACCCCAGTGTGACCTATTGCGTCTGAGAAGTGTTCAAATCAGTGGGTTCCCAAATATTTAAAATACATCATTTCGCCTCCGGGCGAAGAGAGACATGTAGCACCTCATTGATTGTGTCATGAATTTGGAGCCAGTAGGAGCTAATACGTGTGCATTCCCAGATGGTGTGCATGAATGTTCCCGTGAGGCCGCATCCCCTCTTGCATTCACCTGTGTCGGACCACCCCATGTGTACTAACCGGGACCCAGCTATGTAGATCCTATGAAGGATTTTGAGCTGAACCAGTCACAAGCGTGCTGGAATAGCCACCTCTTTAGGGGAGGATACTGCAGATTGCCAATCCTCATCGTCTAATTTGATCCCATCCTGTTTCCACTTATCCCACAGTGTCCGCAGAGGGTCTGCTATGTGGTTGATTACCTTTTTTTATATTAATGAGATTGTTTTATCGGGGAGGTGACCGTCTAAAATTCTGTCTTCCAGGGGAGAGGCCTCCGGGGGATCGGAACCCTTAGGCAGCAAAGATTGGAGTGAGTGTGAGACCTGGGCATAAAAAAAAGTGCTCGGTGTCTGCAAGCTCATATTCGCTCCGAAAAATACTGAAGGACTTGACCCCCTCTCTTCCCTAGATATCCTTGATAGCCGAGATACCAATCAGATCCCATCTATCGAAGCCCTTCGTTTTCCACAGATCGCTTAAATGCTCTGAGTCCCAAAGAGGGGTGGCTAAAGTCAATTTATGTCTCCTACCAAGTGAGTTGGTGGCGTTGTGCCAAATCTGAACTGAATGTTTTGTGGGGCCTGTCAACACAAATCTTTTAGGTCGGGAGTACAAAGCTCTGCCATAGGTGCCTCCCGGAAGGAGCCACATGTCCATAACATAACCCGGGTCGTCCACACGACCATAAGTAAATGGTTGATGGCCGCCAGTCTGGAAGCCAAAACATATTTCTTGATATCTGAGACGCTGATGCCTCCGTCGTACCAATTTAGAATTAGTTTGTTGAGGGCAATTCAGGGTCTACTATCCCACAATAAGTCCCTCTGCAGGCCCTCGATTTCCCTAAAATAGTGAGCTGAAACTAGGTCTGAGGTGTTTTGAAGGGCATAGAGGAATCGTGGTAAGGCCATTATTATGAATAGGGCAACCCTGCCCAGGAGATAAATAGGGAGCGTCTTCCAACTAGTAATGTCACTTTTGAGTCTTTGAAGAAGGAGAAGAAGATTTTGAGCAGAACGGACCGAGGGGTCACGTGAGATAAAAATTCCCAGATATTTAAATCCATCCGTGTTGATTTGTATTTGACAGACTCAGGGGGGGAACAGGGGTGTCCCCACTCAGTACCAATAGTAGGGACTTTCCCCAGTTGGTGGAGAGGCCAGAGATTCAGCCGAAGATTGTGAGGATGTCTAGTACTACCGTAAGAGATTTCTTAGGAGAGGCCAATTAAAGTAGTGTGTCGTCTGCATACAAAGATATGCAGTCCTCCCATCCAGGGGACCACCGAAGCCCCCTTATCATTGGATCCCAACGGATCCAAGCAGCAAAGGATTCCAATGCAAGGAGAAAAGGAGGGGGGATTACGGGCAACCCTGACAAGTTCCCCGACTAAGCAAAAAAGTGGCCGAAACTTTGTTGTATACCATCACTTGAGCCAGTGGGTCGGAATATAAAAGACGCACCCAGTGAATATAGTTGGGGCCAAATCCTGACTTCGCTAAGTCTGCCCATAAATTGGCCACTCAATTGTATCGAAGGCCATAATCGCGTCTAGTGACGCGATCACAGCTGGTTCTCGAAGGGTGCAGGCTCTATCCACCACCCCGTGAACTCTGCGCAGGTTGAGGGCTGTATTTCTATGGGGCTTAAAACCAGATTGATCCGGATGCACTAGGCCACTGATCACTTCCACCAGAAGGTTAGCTAATAATTTGGCTAATATCTTAGGTTCTGCATTTAGAAGAGAGATGGGCCTATACGAGGCACAGTCTGTTTTAGCCTTCCATTCCTTATGGATAGTAACAATGGTAGCTATCCTCTGCACCCGGGGGAGCATTCCTACTTCCCTAGATTCTTCAAACATGGCTTTCAGATAGGGGGCAAGTTTGTCCGGCCTAAGTTTGTAGAGTTCCATGGGGAGTCTGTTTGGGCCCAGAGCTTTCCAGGAATTTAAAGAGCGGATTTCCTGTGCAATGTCGTCGGCCGTGAGAGGGCTGTCCATAAAGTCTCGATCTTCCAGGGAGAGACAGGGGAGCTTAATATCCCGTAATAAGTCGTGAGAGTCTGCTTCTGTGTGGGAGTTCACTGACATGTATACCGTTTGAAAATGGCCAGCAAACCTATCAACTATTTCCTGGGGCTCTGTGATCGAGATGCCACCCTCCATGATAAGCTCCGGGACCAGCCGGCTTGCCTATTCCTTTCTGTCTAGCCAAGCTATGAGCTTCCTGGCCTTATCTCCCAGATCATAAAGTCTGCCCTATCTAAGACTAAAGTTCTGTAGTCATGATGCTTCTGGTTCAGTAGGTGGAGCTTCTCCGGCGTCACCCCAGATCGCTTTCTAGCCTGTAAATATCAGCCTTGAGCTCGAGCACTTGCTTCTGCATGTCTTTTTTGAAGCCAGATATCAGCAATAGTGCCCGTCCCTGAATCACCGTCTTAAACGCTTCCCACTAGGTCTGGGAAGAAGACACAGACACCACATTGTCAGAGAAATATACGTCAATGGTCTTGATAAGGTTTTTACGGATCTTTGGGCTATGCAGGTAGCAAGGGTTAATGTGAGCTAAACTTCCCACCGTGCCCGGGCTTATGAGCAGATGGACCCAGAGGGGCGAATGATCGGAAATACCCCTAGCTAAGTGTTTGATTTTCTTTATATTGGTGGCTTGTGCGGCGGGAACAAGACAATAGTCTAAACGGGAAAGACTGTGGTGTACCCCAGAGTGAAAGGTGTGTTGTATCTGGTCTGGATGGTATACTCTCCATCCATCAACCAGCCCCAGTGCCTCAAGAAAGTCAGGCAACCACCAAGCTGATGGCCTCACCTCCCGGGGGAATACCTATCCAATGTACCTGAGACAACTGCATTAAAGTCACCCCCTATTACTAAGAGTCCCTCCGGAATAGTGAGTAGGACCACACCCAAATTAGCAAACGTTGTGCCCTGCAAACCCGGAGGGACATAGACAGACATGAGGGTAAGAACCCGGCCCTCCCGCATCCCGGAGACACCAACGTATCTACCTCGATCATTCCCCCACGGGGAATTCACAGCTAGTGGAAATGCATTTATTGTCATAATACCTACACCCTGGAACCCAAGGTGAACCCAGAATGTGCAACTATTTTATTTCCCCCGTGCATCGCCTTACACAGGTTCCCAACCAGGTGCATTTCCTGAAGCAGAACCACATCTGGAGTATGCCTTTTAATGTACAGGTGAACAACACTTCTTTTGGTTTTGTCCCCTAACCCATTTACATTCCAGATCAAGATTTTTACGTTTTTATCCCCCATCAAGTCTGTCCTGCAAGTCACCAAGCCAAATACCCTCCGTATTTACCCCACCTGTTAGTCTTCTGAGGATGTCATTCATATACTGTGCCGATGTAGCAAAAATAGCACCAAATCAACAAACAAAACACCCCAACCCAACAACCCCCCACCCCGCTGCCCTGCACTCTGGGCTTAGAACTGCCCACAGAAAACTTGCAGAGTGCCTGTCGCCCCAGAAAAAAATTCAAAGAAAGAAAGAGGGGAAAAATAGTGCGCTTCCCGTCCCTGTCCCTAACCATGGTAATTGTAACGCCCCTAATAGACGGATAGCTTAAAACCATAAGCAATCCTCAACACCTGTAATCAAACACTCGTGCCCTAAGCTCCCCAGCCCACCCCGCCATCATGTCCCCAATTACTCAGTGTCAAGCTGCCATATTCCGAGTTTTATCTCAAGGAGGTCGAGTGTCAGCATGTTCCCCGGCGTTGCGTTCTGTCGGACCCTTTGCACCTCGATAATCAATCCATTCTGCCACTGCCTCCGGTTGATCAAAGAACCATGCTCTTCCCTCTGCCTCACCCCGGAGGCATGTTGGGAACAGCATTGAGTACTTCAGGCCCCTTTCCCTCAGGTCGTGTTTCACAGCAAGGGATGAGCGCCTCTGTTTCTGCACTCTTTGCGAGAAGTCCAGAAAGAAGGAAATGTCAGAATTTTCGTAGCGAAGGGGGCGCCCTCCTCTGGAGTTCTGGAGAAACACATCTGTGTCACGAAAGTTTAGGACTTGAGCCAGCATGGACCACGGGGGAGCACCCGGTTTGGGACAGCCACCCGGGACTCTGTGAGCGTGTTCAATAACGAAGAACTTTCTCAGGCATTTGGGTTGTAGGTGTTTGAGGATGAGGTCCTCGATAAATAGGTCTGGGGATTGCCCCTCAGCTTTCTCCAGAATTCCCAGGATGCAAAGGTTATTGCGCCGAAGTCGACCTTCATAGTCGTCCAACTTGAGATCTGCGAGGGTGCGAGAGTCCTGGAGCTCGCGGACCTTCCTTTGTAGCTGCGAGACGTCGTCGACGAGACTAGAGATCGTGAATTCTACCTGCTTGACGTTTTCATTGAGTTTTCTAAGATCGGCCTGAATAAGATTGACGTCGATCGCCACAGTATCCAGGGAAGTTTTGACTCCAGTAATGGCCTCCATGACATCTTTAAGCGACGGCTCCAGCTCATCTTCCTCGGGGCTCCCTTTGACAGCATCCTCGGACAGTCGGCCCCTCTGAGCGTCTTTGGAGACTGTGTAGTGGTCCAGTTTGTTAGCCTGGACTGGTTTCGTCCCGTGGGATCCAGTGCCCTTGACACACTCCATAGTAATGTCCAAGGTATGCTGCCATTCAGACTAGGGCACTCAGAGTGGGCCAAAATGCCGCCCCTCACAGTTCTTAACAGCTACGCCAGCCGGGTAGTACCTCAAAAGCAATGTGCAGGCCCTAGATAGTTTCTCACACGGTCTGTTTCCCCCTGGGGGGATGGGCCCCCAAAAATCAGTCCCTGGCAGCTGTAGTTGCCCAGGGGGGCAACACCACCAAGGGAGTCACAGGCTCCAGGTACAGCTGCCGTTTACACACCCAGCAGCCGTCTTGTGCTGACCCCCAGGACACCTGCCTCGGCTCCTCCCACCTGGGGTGGTCTGGATGCCAGTGAAAGCACAGGGGTGTCTCGGTGTTAAGAAGGACACAATGCTAAGTTCAGTACAACACACTGCTCCCCCAAAGCACCCACAAAGCTCTCAGGGTGGGTCTCTACAGCACCTCAATGATCCAATTATTTATTGCGCAGGATCACTGATAAGGCTGATGGTGTGATGGATGGGGCTCCGATGGAGTAAGCAGGGGGGCCACAATAGTCATATGCGTATCGCCCCCATTAGCCAACTGGTGGCAAATGCACACGGTGTTGGCCACGAGGACTGCACCCCGCCGGGAGATTTGTGTGGCTTAGAACTCACCACCGCCAAGGGTATCGGGCACCTGGCCGCTGGATTGTGAAGGAGAGCCACGGCGGAACCTGTAGGCCTGCGGCCCCGCCACACGCTGCTGTTAGACCCGCTGGGTCTCCCCACTGGGGCTCTCCTGCGGTGCAATCTGTGAGTGCTTGCTGCCAGGCGTCCTGTCAACTCCACGCGCGGAAAACACCTCCTTATGACTTTGCTACAGAGCTGCGGGGACCCCCCTAGACTGTGGCGCCACCGCTTGGGCCTCTCCTCCGGCATCTGGGGTACTGTGGGCACCGGCTTGCGTGGTCTCGGTAGGCCTCAATGTTCAGGAGAAGATATCTTCCTCATCCGACCTGGACTGCGATTCTGGGTGGCAGGCTTGGAACCGCTACTGTTGGACCCCTGAAGCTGTCATCGGGTGAGTCATATATTATTGCAGGATAGTCGAGGGGCTGGTACAATCTCCGGAGCTAGTACACTACGCGGCCATGTTCGATCCATGCTTGGCCATGCTCCCGTGAATTCAATTTTAAATTCAAACCAATCGTGGGGCTTGAAACTATTCTAGAGGGAGAGTATATGGTTAGAGGCATCCCTTTCTTGGAGGCAGACAGCACTGTCCATTGCAAAATGAGGGATGTGCAACTAGTTAGTTTTGTTTCAGGACAAGAGCTACAGACCTGCAATTACAGGCTACCATCTGATAATCGGAGTGCAATCGCACTTAAAAGAAGCACCACTAACACTAAAATCGATGATGTAGGGGCTAGTGTTAACCTATGGGTAAAATTAATCAATCTAAAAGTAGACTTTTAGATTGAAAGAATGCTTGCTTTATGAAGACACAATTTTTAGATGGTCCCTAGCCGCTATGTGGGAGATGGAGTGTATGGATGCTCTCTCCCTTTAAATACCTTGAATTGCCAGGAAGCCTGTGCTTGGCTTTCATCCTCGTGAATCCACGCCCCTTTCATTCCCATTCTGATCGGTTCCAGTGTCCTGAAATGCCCAGTAGCGACTCCTGGTATCCCTATCTTCCTGCTATCCTGCTTCTCAGCCCTCGTCCCTTCCTCATTCCCTTTGCAGTCCTGCCGGTGTAGATTTGTCTGCTCAGGCATTTTGGAGCTAGTTATTTTGTTGCCTCTTGCCCTGTGCGTGTTAGAAGGGCACGCCATATTTTTCCGCCCTGTTAACGCGGCCACGTCTCGGTCTTGTAATTAGACGCAGCCGTGTTTCTCTTTGTTTTGCTTGTTCGTGGTTTCTTTGTAACCAATCCCTTATAGCGACAAAAGCTCTGGCATTTATTCACACGCGCTCAGCGCTTTTCCAGTAATTCTTTTTGAGAGCAGGCTTGCTGTCCTTTTGTAGCGCGCGGTGCACGAGAGTTTATTTTCTGTTGACTCTGTCAGCAATTCAATAAGCATTGGCAGTTGCTTTGTGGTGGTGTTTTAAAGCCTTGCTCTGCCTTCCCTTTTATTTTGCAAGTACCTCGCCTTGAATCCTTCTTCTGTTACAAGTGGCAATAGGAACTAACCTTCCTAAATGTCATGTATATTCACCTTTAGTCTTCCCAGGAACTAAAGAATGTATCTATAGCTCTCCCTACAGCTCTCCCTACCTGTAAACTGGCAGAGTCCTGTAACTGCACTGCTGCAAATTCAGATTTTCATTTTAGCATCTGGAGATGTCCAGCTGGTAAGGGACTGTGTGTTTTTTCATAAAGCTTGCATGATATTGCCGTATGACTTGTATTGTTCCATAGGGAAGTAGGCTTGTATCCTAATCCTGTATTTTGTTTACTGTCCCTGTAGGTTTACCTCTCATCTTCGTTGGTCATTCAGAGGGGTTTCGCTGGGGGATTTGAGGCAATAAGTCCTGACTTCTAATCCCCACATCTCTGAGAGTCAGTTTGGAGGTGTGAGAGTTCCTCTTCCTTCCACCCATAGACAGGCTTTAGGAGAGTGGGGAAATTCTCATTGCTCCTGGAGCCTAGAGACATATCGTAGATTTGTGGTATCGGCAACAGAAAGCCAAGCCCACGTATTAAGTCCACCCGAGCGACGATGAAATAAAGAAGGGGCTAGCTCCTTAATGGAGGGCCCTCTTCAGAGCCCCACTGTAGAAGAGTTGGCAGCGGCTCTACGTGAAGTAGGGAGACTTAGAGCAGAAAATCAGCAATTACATTCACAATTAGAACGAGTTCAACATGCATCTATTAATCCTGCAGGGGAAACCCTGTAACGGTATAAACGCACTTAAATACAACCAGCCCATTTCACAGTTCCCTCTTCATCGACAGAAACCTCTACCTCAAGTTCGGTTAATCCACAGGCTATTCAGGTGTCAATACATACACAGAACCCAGTCCCTTTAGCAGTACCCGAGAGGTTTTATGGTGTTAGTGCAGAGTTTTGTGTATTCATAAATCAATGCCAATTACATTTCCTGTGTAAAGCATCTGCTTTTCATGATGATGCAGCCAAGGTGGCTTTTGTAATCTCGTATTTAGGGGGTAATGCTGCTCATTGGGCCGTACCATTAATCGAAAGTAATGACCCCCTCTTATATGACTATGCCTTGTTCAAGGACAAATTGAAAAGTTTATTTGCCCGTCATACTTATGTACAGGCTAGTGACAGTGAACTATTGAGTCTCAAACAAGGGAACAAGGATATATCTCCTTCATTATATCACAGAATGTAACCGATTGATAGTCGAGACACAATGGCCTGAAGAAAAGAGGATGTCCTTGTTTTATCGAGGACTGAATGAAGATTTAAAGGATCTTCTCTCACAAATCGTTGACCCCCCTGAAGATTGACGTGCCTTTATTGACCTAGTTGTAAAATTAAATCATAGACTAACAGAGAGAAAAGGTGAAAAATCTTGTGGAAATGTAGCTTGTTTCCTTGTGGTCAGATAGGATAAGAAAGATTCCAAAGACACTAAAGACATTAGTGAACCAATGCAAATAGGGGGCATGAGATCTCCTTTGACACCAGAAAAAAAAGAAAAGTGTAGAAAGAATAATCTCTGCCTATATTTTGGCAAAGGAGGGCTTTACGCCCATGGATGTCCTGCTAAGAACATTATGCCCACCAAGACGATAGCTATGTGTCAAGATTACATTCCTCTGACGGGAAACTAGAGAACTTGAAAAATGAGGAGACCATTTCTTCAAGTTGCCAGGCTTTTAAGGTCTCTCCTGAAGTAGCCAGTATAACTGTTCCTGTGGCGCGGCATTTTACACTTGCCATTGCTCTTATGGTCTCCGTTCAGTGTCGAAAAGCTTTGTCTATTCTGTTAGATTCTGGGGCCACAGATAATTTCCTAGACATTCACCTTGCTCAACATCGCGCAATCCCCTTCTTACCCAAAGCAAAGCCAGAGCTTGTTAGAGCGGTGGATGGTACAGCGTTGCCTTCCGGTTTGATAATGTATCATACACCGGTATTAACTAAGGTTTGTAGCAATGGACACTCTAAGAAGATAATGTTCGATTTATTGATACCCTGAGTTTTGGGGCAATACTTGGTGTTCCATGGTTACAAGTGCATAATCCTCATATTGGCTGGAATACTCGTAAGGTTACCCTGAAATCCTGATATTGCATGTTGAATGCTACAAAGATGTTCAAGAAAGGGAAACTCCATTATGTTGTGCCATGGGAGGGTTAGAGGATAACCTTCCTCCCCTTTATAATGACTACAAAGAAGTATTTGATGAAGAAAAGAAGTCTGCTTTACCTCCTCACAGGAGTTATGATTGTCGAATTGATTTAATTCCTGGAGCCGAGTTACCTGTGAGTCCAGTGTATGCGTTAATGGAGCCAGAGACAGAATATCTTCAGAAATATATTGACGAGATGCTGGTTAAAGTGTTCATAAGGCATTCCACCTCTCCTGTTTCTTCTCCCATCTTCTTCATTTCGAACCGTGAAGGCGGCTTAAGAGCTTGCATAGACTACCGCGCCGTAAATAAAGATATTTACAAAATTAGACCTTCGAGTGGCTTGCCATCTTATAAGAGTCAAGGAAGGAGATGAATGGAAGACGGCATTCAGAACTAAATTTGGTTCATACGAATATTGCGTCATGCCATTTGACCGCTGCAATGCCCCTGCGGCTTTTCAATTTTTTATCAATGACATCCTACAGGAGTATTTAGATTTATTCGTAATCGTCTACATTGACGACATTCTAATATACTCCAATACTGAACAAGAACATGTAGAGCATGTGAAAAAGATTTTGCAAAAGCTGAAAGACCACACATTACTTGCCAAATTAGACAAAAGCACCTTCCACACTAATAGAGTGGAATTCTTGGGTTTCGTTATAACACCAGAAGGCATGCATATGGACCCAAAGAAGATTGATGCATTGATCAAATGGCCTAGTCCTAACATTTTAAAAGAGGTACAATCCTTTATCGGGTTTGTAAATTTTTATAGAAGCTTTATCGATCACTTTTCAGACCTGATTGCTCCTATTACACGTTTGCTTTGCAAAGGAGTTGCATTTGTTTGGTACACTGATGCTGAACAAGCTTTCTCTCAACTAAAGAAAAGATGCACTACTGCCCCCATCATTCTGCATGCCGACAACACTCAGCCATACTTCGTTGAGGCAGATGCCTCTCAATATGCTGTGGGGGGAGTTTTATTTCAGCGTAATCCAGCCACAGGCTGTTTACATCCTGTGGCGTACTTTTCCAAGACACTTTTTCCTGCAGAACAAAATTACACCAACGGAGAGCAGGAACTACTTGCAATAAAGCTCGCTTTTCGAAGAATGGTGACATTACTTATTGTTGTCCCCTCACACTGTTACCATATACACTGACCACCGATATCTGCAGTTTATTAGATCTGCCAAGGCGTTAACTCCAAGACAAATGAGATGAGTTCTGTTTTTTAGCGAATTCGGTTTTGTCATTACATACCGCCCTGGGCCCCAACACGGGAAAGCTGACACTTTGTCTAGATTGGGTTCGGATAAAAGAATACAGTTAGATGAGCATCCTCCTCTCATTCCTTGTCACAAAATTGTCGGAATCGGGGAAGTGGGAGATCAAACCACTCCCTTCTTGGCTCAGTTAATGACCACCTGTTCTGAATGATCTCCTCTTGAATGGGTAAAAGAACCATTAGACACTATCAAAGATGGGTTGTATCGCCATGACCATAAGATTTATGTGCCTCTTGCAGATTTGCAGCATCAAATTATTAAATGGTGTCACAACATCTCTCAGACTGGTCGTCCTGGTGGGGAAAAACCAGTGCAACAATGTAAAAGATGGTTTTGGTGGAAGGGCTTGAATAAAGACATATTGTCTTATGTAGCAGAATGTCCTGTTTGTGCGAGAAACAATCACTACACACTGCACCTGCAGGATTACTTCAACCCACAGAGATTCTCTCAGTTCCCTGGCACACCATCAGTATGTATTTTATTACAGACTGACCTAAAGCACAAGGCTGCAATACTATATTAGTAGTAGTAGATCTTTTAACGAAGACAGCTCACTTTATCCCATTGAAAAAACTACCTTCATCTAAAGAATTAGCCCAAGTGTTCATAGAGCAAATCATTCGGTTACACAGTATTCCATCAGTAATAATCACCAATAGAGGAACCCAGTTTATGTCACGTTTTTGGCAGGGATTGTGTACCTCTCTGGGGATGGACCATAGGTTATCTACGGCATACCACCCGCAGATAGATGGGCAAACAGAAAGGACCAATCAAACTTTGGAACAGTATCTTAGGTGCTTATTATCGACCATCACTTCTGACTGGGTACAGGCCTTACCTTTAGCAGAATTTGCCTACAATAATACTTCACATACATCCACAGGTATTTCTCCTTTCTTTTTTTCTCATGCCATTCACCCTCGATTCCTTCCTTTTCCCATGCCTTTTCATCTAGGCAACTTCCCTGAGGTACATACACATCATGAGGTTATTCTTGATGTTTGGAAAACTGCCAAATGTGAGTTGTTGAAGGCTAAAGAAGCCATGAAGCTACAGGGTGATAAACATCGCCGACCTGTTCCTGAGTACAAAGCAGCGGATAAGGTCTGGTTATCTACCAAAAACCTTAGATTAAAAGGTCCTCGCAAGTTACAACCCCGCTACATAGGACCTTATGCAATCACCAAGATAATTACTCCTGTTTCACTATGACTGGAGTTACCAGAAGAAATGTGTATTCATCCTGTATTCCATGTCTCCTTACTTAAAGAGTATAAACCCTCACAGCACCCTGAAGAACCTCCTCTCCCTGTCATAGTAGGAGGCAAAGTAGAATATGAAGTAAAGAGAATTTTAGATTCCCATAGACATAGGAGTAAGCTACAATATCTGATTGATTGGGTAGGTTGTGCTCATGAAGATAGATCGTGGGAACCTGCTGAACATGTACATGCTCCTGTCCTAATTCGTAGATTTCATGCCCTGCACCGTACAAAACCTCGTCCTGTGACTCGACCTTTGGGTGGGCGAACTATTACACATCAGGCTTCCTGTGTAGTCTCTTGGAGAATTGGAGGGGGCTGAATGCTTGCTTTATGAAGACACACTTTTTAGATGGTTCCTAGCCACTATGTGGGAGGTGGAGTTTATGTACGCTCTCTCCCTTTAAGTACCTTGAATTGCCAGGAAGCCGGTGCGTGGCTTTCGTCCTCGTGAATCAACACCCCTTTCATTCACATTCTGATTGGTTCCAGTAACCTGCAATACCCCATAGAGGCTCCTGGTATCCATATTTTCCCGCTATCCTGCTTCTCAGCCCTAGGCATGGGCGGAAAATCCGTTCCGCTCGCGGATTTTGCGGATTTTCGGGAAATCCGCAATCCGCGAGATTTGCGAATCTCCCGCAAAATCCGCAAATCCGCGAGCAGCGGATTTTGCTCGCACTGCTCGCACTGTTCGCGTGAGTTCGCGTGAGTTCGCGCCCCGCGAATAAGTGCAAAATTGCAGAAATACGATTTTAGCAAAACTGAAAGTAACTACTTACCAGGTTCAAAAGTTCAGGCTCATCATTAGTAGCCATTTCCTGTAGTGCTTCCTGAGGGGCCCCTCCAGAGTTCAGTTGCCAGTTGAAACTATTATGTGACCCTGCTCTGAACCTCAGAATAGTTACACATATGCCACAAAGGTCCTGAATTACAGCTAAGGGAGACAAGCAGGAGCCAGGCTGGAAGTTAAAATCCATTAATCAGCCCCTAATTCATTATTGTCAGTTGGGGCAGGGCAGGTGTTGTAACTAATTTTGCAACAATGAAAGCACTTAGCAAGTGCAAAAGATCACTAATCAGGGCGCACTAAGGAAGCAGGTGCCAGCTAAAAAAATATTCTGTGACACATTAATCAGCCCCAAATTAATTCAGGTCACTTGAGGCAGGGAAGGTGTGCTTTGCTTTGCCGAAAATAATGTACACTGGACAACCAGAGGGTGTGGTGATGAAACAGAGGGTGGCATGGGTGGGCCAGAGGGTGGCATGAGTAGTCAGAGAGTGGCAGTGGTGACAGAGAGTGGCAGTGATGAAGAAGAGTGTCCCAAACAGGCTGGACACGTAGAAACAACAAGTTCGCGAAACTTGCGACCCGACAGGTAAGTTCGCAATTTGCGAAAGTGTACAAAACCCTCGCGAACTGGCAGAAACACGGGCGAACACAAAAAAAAAAATCCGCAAATTCGCGGGAATTTGCGGATTTTGCGGATTGCGAATCCGCAAATCCGCAAAATTCGCGAATGCGAGATCCGCAAAATTCGCTCATGCTTACTCAGCCCTCGTCCCTTCCTCATTCCCTTTAAAGTCCTGCCGGTGTAGATTTGGAGGCTCAGCCATTTTTGAGCTAGTTATTTTGTTGCCTGTTGCCCTGTGCGCGTTTAGAAGTGCACGCCATATTTTTCCGCCCTGTCAACGCGGCCGCGCCTCAGTCCTGTAATTAGACGCAGCCGTGTTTCTCTTTGTTTTGCTTGTTCACGATTACTTTGTAACCAATCCTTTATAGCAAGAAAGGCTCTGGCATTTATTCACACATGCGGTGCGCATTTCCAGTAATTCTTTTTGGGAGCAGGCTTGCTGTCATTTTGTAGCGAGCGGTGCACGAGAGTTTATTTTCTGTTGACTCTGTCAGCAATTCAATAAGCATTGGCAGTAGCTTTGTGGTGGTGTTTTTAAGCCTTGCAGTGCCTTCCCTTTCAATTTGCAAGTTCCTCGCCTTGAATCCTCCTTCTGTTACAAGTGGCAATAGGAACTAACATTCTTCAATACCATGTATATTCACCTTTATCTTTCCAGGAGCTAAAGGATTTATCTATAGCTCTCCCTACAGCTCTCCCTACCTGTAAACTGACAGAGTCATGTAACTGCACTGCTGCTAATTCAGATTTTCATTTTGGCATCTGAAGATGTCCAGCTGGTAAGGGACTGTGTGTTTTTTCATAAAGCTTGCATGATATTGCCTTATGACTTGAATTGTTCCATAGGGAGGGAAGCTTGTATCGTAATCCTGTATTTTGTTTACATTCCCTGTAGGTTTACCTCTTATCTTCGTTGGTCATTCAGAGTGGTTCTGCTGGGGGATTTGAGGCAATAAGTCCTGGCTTCTAATCCCCACATCTCCGAGAGTCAGTTTGGGGGTGTGAGAGTTCCTCTTCTTTCTGCCCATAGACAGGCTTTAGGAGAGTGGGGAAATTCTCGTCGCTCCTGTGGATTGAGCCTAGAGACATATCGCAGGTTTGTTGTATCAGCAACAGAAGGGATGTACAAGGGGGCACCATAGGTGCCCCCTTGTCCCCCAACCTGAGGCTGCTGGCTGAAGGTGGCCCTGCTTTACAAAAGGGTTTTCATGTCAGAAACCCCAGAATGGAAACCCTGCCGGAAACCAACATCGTAATCTGGACGCCGTACAACACTATCCATGGAGATTACGTCCTGGATCCAACTGGCAGACAGGCTCCTTGAGCCCGTCGGAAGCCAGCAAGAATGTCTGGGCAGTTTCATAACTGACAGCCTCCATTGTAATGAAGATGTAGGTATTTTAACCAAAATGAGCCTTGGAAGGACTTTGAAATGAGATTGGAGGCTTTCTGAGCCTCATCGTTATGAGCCCCAAATTGAAGGAACAACCTTTGCACAGTAGCATTCTTTGATTTGAAGGCTGCTTTTGATCTTACTCCCAGAAATTCCCTCTGGGACTCTTTTAAAACCCAAGACCTGCTTGTTGAGATTCTGCCCTGTTTTGGTATTTCGTATTTGATATGTTTTTGATTCAATTCAGCTGTACTGATTATATGAGTGATCTATTATAAACATGTATCAATATATAGTGTTCTGATACACTTCGGTCTTACCAGCAATATATAAAAACTCTTAAATATTAAATAAATAATAACACTTCCGATCCTCTGCCTTCTGCCCAGTTTTTGCACTAGCCCCACTTTCCTCTTAGTTCTGCATCATCTCCCACTTGCGGGACACTTTAAACTCTCCTGAGGAGAAGAACTACACCTCCCAGCAGCCTCTGCCACTGAGAGAATAGCCCAGACAGGTTCTGCCTGTTTTTTGCACCAATCCCATCGCCGCTTAGCCCTTTGCTGTGTCCTGCTCATCTGACGAGCATGTATGGCATCAGATGAAGACCGGGCCAAGGGCAGGCCAGTCCACACCCATCAGAGCCCAGAGGAGGCTGGGAAACCCCTCTTTCACTGGACCTCCTGCAAAAGGTACAGTGCTCACTCTCCCTGTCTCTGCACTGCTTGCTGTCCTTACCCCTGCACTACCTGCTGCCCCTGTTCCGCTTGCTTTCCCTATACTGCTTGCTGTCCCCACCCTGTGCTGCTTATTGCCTACGCTGCCTGCTATCCCTGTGCTGCCTGCTGTCCCTGAACTGCCTGCGGTGGCTGTACTGCCTTCTGTCACTGCCCCTTTGCTGCCTGCTGCCCCTGCAATGCCTGCTGTCCCTGCACTGCCTGCTGTCCCTGTACCGCCTGCTGTTTCGGCACTTCCTGCTTTCCTTGCGCTGCATGCCAACCCTTGTGCTGCCTGCTGTCCCTGCGCTGCCTGCTGTTCCTGCCCCTGCACTGCCTGCTGTTCCGGTCCATGCGCTGCCTGCTGCCCCTGCACAGCCTGCTGTTCCGGTCCATGCGCTGCCTTCTGTCCCTGCCCCTGTGCTGCTGCTCCCCCTGTACCTGCACTGCCTGCTGTTTCTGAACTGCCAACTGTCCTGTGCTGCCTGCTGTCGCTGCTCCTGCGCTGATACTACCCCAGTCCCTGTGCTGCCTGCTGTCCATGCTCTGCCACTCTGGCTGGCCCTGCACTCCCTGCTGTCTCTGTGCTGCAGCTCCCCTTGTCCCTGCAGTGCCTGCTGTCCCCACACTGCTCACCCCAGGCCATTGTCTGGCACTCAGGACTACTAGGACCACCTTTACAACACACCACTGGTTTTGAAAATGCCCAGCACCAGGACCCCTGTCCCTCCCGCCACCAGACTGTACATTGGAACTCCTGTACGTGGACCCCAGATGCTGAAACAGCTGCGTCTCCTCCTCCCCATGATCCACTGAAGGACCCTTCACCTGCTGGCTCCTGTGATATAATCTATGAAAGATCCCAAAACAGTCCTGACCACAAGACCAAGAACACCATGCATCCACCCCATGTTATCCTGCTCAAACACCTGCTCACTCTGCAAATGTCAATAAAATCTGGGACACCATTATCACCATCCTCTCCACAGATGTTGCCTTTATTGCCAAAACATGGCTCAACCCCTTCTTGAAACCAGACATCACCACCACCACTCCCAACAGCTACTGGAAGATACACGAAGGCAGCGCCATCAAACAAGGTGGAGGCATCACCAATATCTTCAAAGAAACCATCAGATGCACCATCATTTTTTTTTCTCAAAGTTTTGTATAGCACAAACTTGACCCAAAATCAGGTATCAGAGCACTTTACATGAGCAGTAGTTGTGTTACATGAGGGCACATTCATTTTTGTTAGGCACGGGGAGATTAAGGGCCAGATGTAAGTAGCCCAATACCGGTCGGTAACGGCCGAAATTACCGAATTTCGGCCGTTACAGACCGGTATTTAGGGTTTGAGATGTAGGAGGCAGGTTTAAGAATTCGGTAACTTAATCCTAATGTAGGGAGCACTCAAGTGAGTGAATTTTTCATTTAAGGATTCATTATTTACCACCAACTACAAGTTGGTGGTAAATATCAAAAACCTTTAAAAAAGCAGTTTTGTGCTTTTTTAAAAATTGCCACGTGGCAGGCATTCATGCCCTTAGGGCATGTATGTGTGCCACATGTGCACCCATGCACTATTCAGGGGTGCAACAGGGTGTCAATGTGACACCCAGCCACCCTTGTAAGTCTTCCCCCTATTGCCGATTTGGTATTTACAGAATCGGTAATTCCCATTCATTCCTATGGGCCTCCAGGCCCATAGGATTGAATGGGAAATACCGATTCAGTAAATACCGAATCGGTATACCGAATATTACCGATTATGTAACATTTACCGAATCATTACCTACATCACATTTACCGATTCCTAAATACAGAATCGGTAAAATTCAGTATTTAGGAATCCGTAATATGTGATTACCTACATCTGGCCCTAAGTGATTTGCTCATGTTGAGCTTTGTTTGCTGGGACTCGAACCCAGTTCCCCAGATTTGAAGTCCACCGCCCTAACTGTTAGGCTACATCCTCCCCCACTTGAAGACCCCATGCCTCTCATGGAACACCTCCACTTTCTACTACAAACTGACAGGAACACCACAATAAGTGGTACCTTTGCCTACAGATCCCCAGGACCCCAAGCAACATTCTGCAACACCAACCCCACCCTCATTTCCCCCCTATCAATCGACTCTCACCCCTACCTCCTACTCAGTGACCTCCATTTCTACATCAACAACCCCAACGTTGCCCTCCTGGAAAACATGAACTACATCAACCTAGCCAAACTGGTCACAAAACCCACGTACAAAGCCAGACACACAGTAGACCCTATTTTCACCTCCAGCGACAAAATCAAATTCGTCCACATCACAAAACTCACCTGGACTGACCACACCATTGTACATTTCAACATCACCAACACCTAACACATAATCACCAGGCATCAGATCACCTCCCACTACAGCTGTAGCAAAGTCACTGAAACTCTGTGTTCACAGGCCATCACTACCTCCGAACCAAAGCTGCAACAGACCTCACCCAGGCTGTCCAGAACATCAGCACCTGTATCACCGACAGATCAACAGAGTTGCACCAGTCAAACCTTCAAAATACAATAATACCTCCAAGCATGCCAGCTGGTACACCCCAAAACTCAGGACCACCAAGCGCAATTGCCACCAACTGGAGAAAAGATGGCAAGCCAACAAGAACCCCACCAGGGAGCAGCTGACAAAACAACCCTCAGCAGCTATCACCGGCACGTCAAGGAAGTCAAGAAAGAAGCCATTACGACCCACATCTACTCCACAGCCAACCACACAAAGTAACTCTTTAAAATAGTCAAATAGTTCTTAAACACTACAGCCACAGAGAACACCATCCACCCCTCCAAAGTTCTCTCCAACACACTCTGAGACTACTTCCACAGCAAGATCTCCAACATCTATACCAAGTTCAACCACCAGCCCAACACTGTCTACCCCAACAACCTCAACCAACCAGAAACCATCAGTCAAATCATTACCCCCTATTCTCCACTATTCTACCTGACCACCTCAGCCATCATGTCTTCCATACACTCTAAGACACCCACCATTCCCTGCCCCCACCACCTCTTCAACATCACAACAAACTGCATCCTTAACTCCTCCATCTCCACAGCAACATTCCCAGACAGATGGAAACATGCAGACATCAGACCCCTTCTAAAGAAAGCCTCCACCGACCCAAGTGATCTAAAAAATTATAATCCAATCCCTCTGCTCCCCTACCTCTCCGAAGTACTTGAGGAAACCGTCAACGAAACCACCTACTGGATGCCTCACAATCTGGATTCCACACCAATCACAGCACTGAGTCTGCATGGATTGCTGCCACAGAAGGCATCAGGACAATCCCTGACTGCGGGGAAACTGTGGCCCTGATCCTCAACTCCTCAATGGCATTCAACACCATCTCTTACAACACCCTCATCAACAGACTCTACAACATAGGCATTCAGCAAGATGCCCTCAAGTGGATCACCTCCTTCTTGACAGTACGCACACAGACCATCCAACTGATGTGTATGGGCACCTCCACACCCAAAGACATTATATACAACGCACAACAAGAATCATCCCTCAGCCCCATCCTGTTAAAAAGCTACATGACCCCCTTTGCAGATTTCCTCAGATCCCTTAGACTCAACATAGTCTGCAATGCAAACGACACTCAACTGATCCTCTCATTCGTTGAGGATCCCTCCAACACCATGACTGGACCATGGTGGAGAAGTGTGGCTCAGTGGTTAGAGGCGGCAGACCCGGATGCTGGGATCGACCGTGGACCAGGGTTCGATTCCCCGCCTCAGCGGGTCTCGGGCTCAAAATTCCACGGCCTCGACAATTCTCGCTCCGGTGCCTACTCGACTCACGGGGTCTCACTCTGCAACTCCGGGCAATAGCTTGCTTAATCTCCACAACGGCCCCTCGCGGCGGGATGCCTGGCTTTCACCTTGTGGGCACCCTGCCGGGGCCTCTCACAGGGGAATACCAGGATGGGTTCCCTAAGCAAGCGCCAGGATGCCCTTTGGGTGACAGGTTGCGCTATATAAGTATACCTACATTTACATTTACATTTACATGACTAGCATAGGCAAATGGATAAGAGACATCTGCCTCCAACTCAACTCAAACAAAACTGAAGTACTAATCTTTGGAAAGAAGTCCTCTTCACTGGGCTACAGCTTGTGGCCTGCACCACTTAGACCCACACCGACACTGACTGACCATGCACACAACCCAGCATCATCCTCGATAGCCAACTGACCATGAAAAGAAAATTCAACTCCTCCTGCTTCCATACACTTCGCATGCTCTGCAGAATTTTCAGATGGATCCTAATGAACACCAGAAAGACAGTCACTCAGGTCATTGTTACCAGCTACTTCAACTACGCTCTATGTCGGCACCTGTACTCACCTACTCAGAAGGCTCCTGACCATACAGAACGCTGCAGCCAGGCTCATCTTGGCCCTCCCCAAACAAACCCACATTGCCCCCCACCTAAGAGACCACCACTGGCTCCCCATCCAGAAGAGATGCCAGTTCAAGATCCTCATGCACGTCTAGAAAACCCTCCATGACCTAGAAGCTGCCCACATCAACCATCAACTGAACTTCCACCAGCCCTCCAGACACCTTTGCTCCACTTCATTCATCCTCGCACACTCACCACGCATTTGTTGCAGCCACAGTGGAGCCTGCTCCTCCTATATCGCTGCTAAGACCTGGAACAACCATTGCCTACAAATCCATACAGCCTCCTCAATGGCAGACTTCAGAAAGAGAACCAAGACCTGTCTCTTAAATGGAAAAACTGCACCCAGTTGGCCCAAGGGTGATAGTGCTGTTCTTTACAAATTATTGATTGATTGACAGTAAGACTCCATCAAGACATCAACTCCAGACTTAGATGGGGGCCAGGGGTTGAACTCACAGAATCAATTCCAGTAAAAAGGGGAGTAAGACAGGGCTGTGTATGGGCACCCACCCTTTTTTCGTTACTTTTAATCGTTATACATTAGCAATGTCGTGTAATACCTTCCGGGTTACAAACACGAGTCCCCAAAATTAGGAGGGGTGCCAATATCAGCATTACTATCTGCAGATGATACCATTCCTAAATCCCAGACACTAAAGGATATTAGATTGTATTCATGACTTTTGCACATGTAAAATGCCATGAAATCGACTCAACTAAGACTAAATATATGGACATATGACCGCACACGTCTTTAGGGAAGAGGTGTGGTCCAGCGGCCAGGGTGACTGACGCCAGATGCTGGGGATCATGGTTCGATCCCCGTCACCGGTGGCATGGGTCTGCCCAGCACCATGTGACTCTGGGCAATAGCTTGCTTAATCTTCCCAACGGCCCCCAGCGCCGGGAAACCTACGGGTAGCTGTGCGCTTTACAAATACAGGAAATAAATAAAAAAACAAATACAGGAAATAAAATAAATTAAGAAAAACATCACTGTCTAAAATCAATTTTTGGAAAAACGTAGTCAATTTTAGCGTTCTTGGCATCCCGTTAGACAAAACACTGTCCTGGAAACCACATATAAACAAACCTAAATCCGTCTTGCTGCAAGTATACACGGTTATTGTAAAAAAGCAGCAAACTAGAAAATCGAAGGCAGTGGCTTTGGAGATCTATAAGTACAGGGCCTAATCAGCAACTCTTTATGTGGCAGACCTTTGAGGGGGTAACAACTTGGGTACACTTACTACAGACATAAACAAATTTGTAAGGATGATACACTGCCTACCTATTCACACACCCATGATTCCAGTATACCAAGACATTAATTAAGAGAATAGTACATCAAGCCATATTGAGGCCCTTGTTATTTTGGGTACGTTTATGAGTTACCCAAGAATTTATATGTTATAAAGAGGGCTTAATTGACTTTTTGACACTCGTCTCTCACCTTACACTGCCCTAGTTTCATCATGTTTCAACTTGGTTCTATAAACTACACTTAAGCTGTTTCTGGGATGCTTCCATTTTATTACCAATCCATGCAAAGAAGGTTCAAAAACATTCATTCTGGGAGAGCATATTAAATAGTATCTATTGCAGCCCCAGTGTAGGCAGGCTGACAACATAGTTTGTGTGTGTCAAACCGGTTCCTTCCCTAGAATCAGACCTGGATAAAGTACAACCACACTAGCAAAGTCACTGTGCATGAAGTTCCATTTCCATTTTCTTCAGGTTAAATCAAACATGTCTAAATAGTCATATCGTACATCAATTGTAGGGGAGGCTTACTGAAGATAAGGCACTTTAGGCACTGTAGAAAATATTCCACGTATGCTATTTTTCTGTCTAGCCAAGGAAAAAATTGATCACACCAATTTGTCATAATATGGAGAGTAAGAAACTTTTGGTAGCATTAAGAATCTTAAAAACAGACACGTCTCAGCCTATAGTTTTTAGTCTTAGTAGATGTCCATCAGTCAGTCAGTCAATCCACTTCATTCGATTATTTAAAATCATAAAAGTACAGAACACAATATACAGTAAACACTATCATATTAGCAATAAAATAAATACATATGAGCGGTATTAAAAAGAAATAAAAACAACTTCATTAATATTCATCAAGAATAAAACATAGTATGTCAAATTGAATAAAATGTCCTTGTATATATAGTTTATCAAAGGGTATCTTCTTTTCCTAAGATGTACAGCAGAAACAAGAAAACAGGCAATATTAAAAAATGTTCCAGGTATTACTACGCATTTGAAGGTAATGCTGGTATGGCCTGTAAAAAGCCTTTACCCTTCAATAAAGGGACTAAAAACTTCCTGCGTATTCCTGCGTATTTCGTTATAATAACCACAAAACATCATGAAATGCAATGTATCCTGTGATGATGTGTATCGATTTAGATTCATTATGAATTTCCTGATTCATGCCCTTATATAGGTACATTCCTTAGGGGTTCATTCATGAATGAATATTTGCTTTAATGTGTACATCACCAATGCAATAGTTTGAATACATTATTTGCAATGTATTTGAAACATGCTTTTAGCACTTCATGTGTAGATATGGTTTAGATATGTTTAACATGTTTAGAACTTAGTAACGTCGTACATAAGAAAGTGGAGTGGGTGTTGTGTATCGATTTAGATTCCGTATGAATTTCCCGATTCATGCCCTTATATAGGTACATTTCACATTGCCCTTATATAGGCAAAGAAAGCCAGTCCTTATTTAGGCATAGTCCATACTGCCCAAATACAGACATGGCTACTTCCAACTGTTCATCTACGTCACAAAGATTTCTTGGAAAACCAGACTCTTAAGCCGTTAAGGACTTCCCCTTGCTTGGATATTGATTTCTCCAAGAACTCATTATTATGCATGAACATCTATTCCTTAGGGGTTCATACATGACGTTCATATGCCTGACTTTTACATCAATACGGGCATTCCTAAAGACATTCAAGGTATAAATATACCTTCACTTGCTATGGCAAAGCATGGTGTGGTTCGGTGCAGTTAGACTACCTACTTGCACGACGCAGCTCGTCACAGCAAGTATCGAAGGAAGCCAACTTCCCAGCTTACGCACTGACAAGACACTGGTATCCTCCTGCCGAGAATCCAGCTCCAGTGTTTCTGACTCCCCTTGCAGGGTGTTGGAAAATCGAGTGCCGGGAAAGAGATACAACCTCTCTCATTCTAAGGTATGGAGCTGATTAGAACCTAGAGAAACCTTTGGCAATTCTTGGCAGAACTAAAACGTATGCTAAGGCAACACCTACTTCTTCCCTCGTACTAGACCTAGGCTAGGTACACTGGGGTAGGCGCAGTTTAGAAGCACCAGTTGAGTATTTTACACTGTGTTATTTATGTATGTATTTTTATATATGTCATAGCAACAGACAATGCTATTACAGTATTATTTTATATTACTGTTTACACTGTACGCATTATACTTTGCAGTCTGTCTAACGATTGTAGCAGTTCATATCTCTTGCATGAGAAAGAAGACTGTTCAATAAACCTTTTTATTGAAACGCCCGCCTCTCTATTTCTGTGCAACTCTGTAGAAAAAACGCATGCACGATGGACTGAGTAAAATAATTATCTATTGTTTTCACCACTCTGAAGATATTGTTCCAACTGTAAGGGAAACAAAGTTGTCATGTTTATGTGGTTGTCAGAGACTAATCCCTTCTTGTTTATTCAAGAAAGTTTTTAGTGACCTCTGAGTTAGCTGGCACACACAATTAAGTTTAATATACTCTATAGAGACATACTGACCTCAGTCCTATGTCAAATCTATAGTGTATGTTATTCTAATGCGCAGAGCTTATTAGGGATAGAGGAACTACACTACAGTGGTAAGTAATTGGTAACAATTCTCAGATAAGGCTCAATTGACAAGGAGGATTTTATCAAATAGTGAGCCCTATCCTGGGTTTCTGTAGCTCCTGCTCTTCACATCCCATCACCAATATATTCAAATATTGAGATTTAACCTATTTCACATCTTCTTTTGTAATCCCTTCAGGAGCATTAAAAAGTTCAGGATGCCCCAGTTTAAAGAATGTCTGTCTGTCTGTCTATCTATCTATCTATCTATCTATCTATCTATCTATCTATCTATCTATCTATCTATCTATCTATCTATCTATCTATCTATCTATCTATCTATCTATCTATCTATCTATCTATCTATCTATCTATCTATCTATCTATCTATCTATCTATCTATCTATCTATCTATCTATCTATCTATCTATCTATCTATCTATCTATCTATCTGTCTATCTATCTGTCTATCTATCTATCTATCTATCTATCTATCTATCTATCTATCTCTGTC
The DNA here is from genome assembly GCF_964263255.1 of Lissotriton vulgaris. Taxonomy (NCBI): domain Eukaryota; kingdom Metazoa; phylum Chordata; class Amphibia; order Caudata; family Salamandridae; genus Lissotriton; species Lissotriton vulgaris. The sequence goes on from NC_141696.1 coordinate 307,576,149, forward strand.
TATCTATCACTCTGTCTGTCTGTCTGTCTGTCTATTCACCTATCTCATATGATCTAAGAAACTGAAGCTGCTGGATGATTTTTAGATGTTGTACTAGCTAATGTACACAATTTACACAGATTTCTCTCACAAGCAGGCCCACAGTGTATAGACATTATGAGGTATGCTGATAGCACGTGTAAAATTCAAGTCCCCTCACCAAAACTTGAAATTAAAGAGCTTGAATCTCCTAGCAGTGGTCTTATCACTCAACCAAAAGTCCAAGAAAAGAGTCAGCATAGGAAATTCAGAGATGGGCCAAAATGATCATCAAGAGACAGCAAAAACCATTTGCCCATGAAGCCTGTCCTTCAGTCTGGCCCATTTGATTGCAACAATAGGGCACCTGGCACCCCACTATTTGCCCATGGCCGGCCATAGGAGGATCATGGCCGGAAATTCAGGGGACCACCACGGGACTTAGCTGAACATGGGATGCTGATAAATCAAGCGCCCCAGAGTATAAATACAATTTGAAGTAGGGCAACTTTACTCTCCCAACCACCCCAATTACCCCAATGCATGCACACCGTTTCTCTGTCTAGACCAATTTATTTGACCAACATTTCCACGGTGGAGAACCATAACTATAAGTATGAGAACAGTGAAGCCCTTAAAAATAAAGCCATTCACCTGCTGAGGCACAGCATGGGTTGTAGATCTATAATAAGGGAGGACATTGTCCAGGCAAAAAGATGCGTCCTCAAACACAGCACAGTAGATGCAATTGAGATTACTTTAGTCAGTGACCATCTGGTGCAGGACCTAGTTGCCTTGAAAGCTGGATCCTATCCTCCATCTTTTACAAACATACGGCTGAAGTTAAACATCCCCCACACAATCGAACGAGCTAAAGCTGCCCCCTCAGCCCTCTGGGGATTCCCCTATTTCAACTTTATCTCAGAATGATTGACTACCTTCTCCCCTTGTTAACAACCCTATGTGCAACTCAAGTATAGGATCTGCGTGCACTCTCCCTACAGCACACATCCATCAAGAGGGCCCCCTTCATGAGGTTGGAAGCATGTCACTAAGAACACGGTCAGCCCCAGCTCCGGACAGAATGGCAGAGATTAGCGACCCCGTGCAGGTCAGTCATCCAGATACGCTTAGCCATCCTCCAACCAAGTTGATTTATACAATTGTTGCACTATCGCCCCAAGTTTTTCCCTCAAAAACCAATTGGCACGACGTTGAAAATAGTGTTGTGGAAAGGGGTGGCCTAAGGGGGAAACTTGGTTGCCCTCACTGGCTCGAGTTCATCAACCAACACGAGATCTGCCTATTGCAGGAAATATGGAGCGTGATCCCTATGTTCATCCCTGGGTTCATGACTTTTCACAGACCGGCCATTCGATCTAAACATGGCCACCTGCTTACTCTGATTAATGTCCCACTAGGTATTGTTGGGGTTAGACTAATAAGTGGCAAGGGCATGTTTATTGAGATCTATAATGTGTACGCCAGAAGCACCAGAGGAGGCAGCTCTCCAACCCTTCATGGTCTGGATAACTTATTGGAAGCTAGGCGCATCAGTCACCCCCTAATAGTCTGTGGCAACTTTGTTACATTTGAGCCACTTGACTGGGTTGAGTCCTTTGAGGTGAGCGAGGAGGATAAAGCCTGGAGGGTACCGCCTTTGGAACTTATCCGATTTTAAAAATGGTCGCTAGCAGCACTACAGTTGAACCCTATATCTCTGGAACATAGGCTGAGGGCCACCAATGGGAGAACAAGCTCCTATAAAGGAGGGGAGATGACCTTTAGTGGACCGAACGGGTCGAGTAGGATTTATTATCTACTTGTGGGTCACACCCTATGGCCCTAAGTACAGGACATGGTCATTGTCCTGTTCTTTGACAGTGACCATAATCCCCTTAGCTTGACCATCGACCATCTATGGATAGAAAAGGGGAGGGCTCTTCCCATGTCACTAAGAACTAAGGAGGTAATCCCCACAAATAACAACCGCTGGCTCTAATGGCCTGCTATTATGGCAAACAAACCTAAGATTAAATTAATTAATAGTGATCTGGGAAAGCATTTGGAGACTCTGTCAATAGCGACCAATGACCTGATTACTCAGACTAGCTGTAGCATCATCCACAGGAATTTCTTTGACCATCTGGCCAGTTTTCTTAATGCACCCGCCCATAAGTCCAGGCAAAAGCAGGGGAGACTACTGGGAACAAATTTGTGGTTCAATAAGGAGTGTAGGGTGTTGAGAGGGAGACTGTCCACAGCTATTAGAAATAGGGATGCTTCCGGGATATGTGCAGCCAGGAAGGAATATAAATGGGCACAAGCCAAAGCTAAGAGAGAATGGGACGAAGGGAGATGGGAATATTTTGGGGAGGCCATCCTGCATACAGATAGCAGGATGTTTTGGTCGCTTCTGTCCAAAAGCAATTTTAAAATATCGCCCCCTTTGGCCAACAACATCCCTGCTGTGGCATAAACATTTTAGTGATTTACAGACCCCAGATGCCCTATGACATATGTCACTCAGTATGTAACCTCTCATTTACTAGAGAGGAAATTGTGTCTTCCCTGAATGCAATCACAGCTGCGAAAGCCCCAGGCCCGGAAGGAAACCCTGGTGATCTCCTCCGTGCAGTCAAGGACAATTGCACACCATATTTTACGATATTGGCCAATGACATAGCTGCCGGGGTGGATCCCAGATTCTTGGAAGGGGGTCAAAGTAATACCCATTTTCAAGAAAGGGGATAGGTCGAAGCCCTGCAACTACCGCCTGATCAGCCTGAATGATTGTGTCAGAAGATTCAGGACTGGATGGATAAGAACAACATTCTCTCCCCACTCCAAGCGGGTTTTGAGCAGAAGACCGGCACCATCGATCAAGTGTTTCGTCTCGCTATGCTGTACTGGAAGGTAGTTGTGTTGGGCAAGAGTAGTTTATACCTTGCCTTTATAGATTTAAAAACAGCCTTTGACCTTGTGCCCAGGGACTTACTTTGGCGGTTGCTTAGGATTTGGGAAGGCCTCTGGGTATTCTGGAACTTCTAATTGGGTCACATGAAGGAAATTTTGCCTGTGTGAGATGGGGAAACCAGGGCCAAATCACAAGTCCATTATGAGTCAGCCGGTGGTTCACCAGGGATGTGTTTTGGCCCCCACCCATTTCTCCCTGTATGTTAATCAAGTAGCTGACCTCTTGTGCTCCATTCCAGCTGATTTCCTGTCTTTGAGGACCCACAAAGTATCCACATTACTATTCGCGGATGATACCCTCTTGGTTTCTACAACCCCCATAGGACTTCAAAAACTATTGAATCAGTTTAAGGTTTTTTTGTGATGAGAGGGGCCTGGTCATTAAACCCACAAAAACAAAGCTAATGATGTTAAACCCTCACAAATCCTTCAAGGGAAACCTGCGTCTGGATAATGTTCCGCTTGAGAGGGTCAGCTTATTCGACTATTTAGTTATCAGGCTGTCTGAGGGAATAGCTTGGAAGAACCACTTAGAGAAGGCATCTCTGAAATTTTCACAAGTAACCAGGACTTTGAAGTGGGAGCATTGCCTATCATATACCAATCCAGTAGCACCTGCTCATAAATTATACAGATGCAAGGTTGTGAGCAGTGCTCTTTATGGGACAGAGCTGTGGGGCACAGTAAATATAAATACTCTTTTGACAGTGGAAAACAAGTTCCTTAGGAACAGGGTCTCCCTCCCCCAAAGTACTCTTCTCGTCCAGCTGAAGCTTGACCTGGGCATCAAGTCTGTCAATGTCCTTGCGAGGCTGCACCCACTTCTTTTCTGCCACAGATTGGTTACCACCTCCGATCTGGTACCATATGCAGCAGCTTTTAGTGAGCTCTCCGCTTTGGACACTACTACAAAGATTGGGTGGATTAAACAAGTAGACACCCTTCGGTCAAGCATCACCTGCCAAAAGAAGATACTGGTCACCCACCTTCGTGCTTTAGAGGCCAAGTAAAGTTATTGTATTGGGCATGGGTCAAGCAGAACTATCTTCTGAAAAGTCAAAACGGCAGCCTAACAGACGCTTTCACTGACTTGAAAATGACCTGTCATCTAGAAAGCTATTTTGATATTATCAATAAGCTAGCGGACAGGAAACTAAATACTTATTTCAGGCATGGTATTCTACCAGTCAACACCTTCACCAATTCTTAGCTGATAAACCAATCTCAACCTTCCTGCTCATGCCCACAAGAAATAATAGGCCATGTCTTCTTTGCCTGCACAGCTTATGCCAAACCACGGAGCAAATGGTAAGCTCCCTTGTGCAGACAATTAGGGAGCCGCAACTCCAGAGACGCCTTGCGCATACTAAAGTCATATGCTAGACCTCTCTTCGCCTGTGTAACTGCAAAATTCTTAGGCCACTTCCGGGCGATTAGAAGTAGGACGCCGTTAACATTGTTATCAGGCCTTGATTGTTGGAATTAAAATTTTAATGACCTGATAGGAGAGGTTTATTTTCCAACATTGTCATTTCTATTGTAAATAGCTGTTTTTATGGTAATAGTTTATCTATTTTAATCTTTTTAATTGCTGAGTTAGAATAAGGGCACCACTAAGGGACAATTGGCAATCATGCTTTGATATATTATGTGTGGCTTTTCTTGTAACCGTTGTATACAATAACTGACAATGCGCTAGCACTTTAATCTTGTTGCTCCATTCCCCTGTTTGAATTGTTAGATACAACTTAACAATGACCTATTTGGGAATTGTAACTCCTAAGTCCTCCCCTACGCCGCCTTACTATGTTAACTAGAGTCTCTTTTTATTTCCCAAATTGTTTATCTGCCTCTTGAATGTCCCTTTTTTGCCTAGAATGTTTTACCCGTGATTTGTGTGGTTGCATCTTTTATGATTTTGCTTACTGAAATAAAGAGAATTTGATTAATTGGTGAGCAAGAATATCGTGGTCAAGAATAATGATTATAAGGTAAGTAATATCGACGTTAAAAATATTGTTGTTAAGAATATTGATATTTAATTATTTTTGTGTACTTTAATATATATGTTAATTGTATGTGTTTTAAAATGTTTGTTTTAATATTGTTATGATATGGTTTTAAAATACATAGTTTTTAAATTTAATGTACCAGGAACTTATGGGGCATGCATGGGTCGATCCTCTTTTATTGAATGTTTTAAAAAATGTGCACCAAGACACTTTTATGAGGGTATTACAGTTAGCTCATTGTTCAGACATTGCCCATTCAAATCACTCGGGAGTTAAACAAGTTGCATCCTGCCCCCCCTCTTATTCCTATTTTATACTAATGCCCCAGATGCTTTTCTAAGTGCTTCTACTCCTGACATTCCAAAAATTGGTTCATGCCTGATCTCTGTACTTTTGTACGCAGACAACGCACTGCTCCTAGCTCGCACTGCTAATGGTCTACAGGTGCTTTTAGACAGGTTTTATACTTCATAGAGGGGATGAAGCTCAAGGTTAATCTTAAGAAATCTTACATCTTGACATGTGATCTAAAGAATACCCATTCTGACAAAAAATTATATTGGCAGCATTCCCATAATGAAAGTATAACATTTGAGCTACCTGGGTATTCTATTTGATACTAATATGCGTTAGGAGTGCCTAATAAACCAGAGGTTACAATCAATGGAGGCAGCATGTGAAATGTTCTTCAGGTTTGCCAAGAAAATGGGGCATAAGCCCCCCCCCCCAATAAAAAGGTTATGCTTTCCAAAAGCAAATGCCTCTCCATGGCCACATTCAGTGCAGGATTGTAGTGTTATACCTCCATAAAGACCTTACAATCTGTAGAGAACCGTTTCCTAAAAAGGCTATTAGGATTTCCCAGGACTCATTGTATGCCTTATACCCGACTATGAAGTGGGGTTGGATTTTCTAGAAGACATGGCAGGTTTAGCTCACCTCCTGTTATAGGTCAAGCTATAGGTAACACCTGAATTGAACTTCACACGTAGCATAGTGGAAAGCTGTTTGAACCAACATGATGTGCAAGCCATTCCTTGACTTAAATATGTTTAAAAAAATACCTTTCAACTCAAAAATACCCTTCAAGTCATAGGATTGAGTAATTGCGTCGTATACAGCACAAACAAGTTCCCACACTAAGACACATATTAAGGAAAAATATTTAGAACATAAAGAAAACTTGTGTTTTAGAACACATCTTGATATGGCAACAGTTCAATACTATATAGCACTTTCAACTTTCAATGGTATGGAGCCCAATTTATTATGGATAAAGGCGCCAAAACACCGGTTTTAATTGTCTTAATTTAGAGTTAACATAATGTATTATTTAGGTGCCTTTCCTGAAACAGGATATTGGTTTACCTCTTTACCAAACTGTCCCTATCATGGGGTCTAATGCCAATCTTAGAAGAACTTTATGCTATAATGCACAATGCATTCAATTCCCAAAATAAGGTTCCTACGTCCTTTCCTTAGTGGAAGATCATTTAAAATACACCAAGAGGGCTTGATCTTTCTACAATGACTTGAGACCCCCTCGGTCTGTTTTGCAGTTTTCAACTTTATTATTCAGGCACTTATTTTAAGGAAAAAATATGCATTATGAAAAAAAAATTCTGGCTGCTGGAATTTAGATGTGGATACTATTATCTGATTTCATGATTTTATTAATACAATTCTGGCTGCTGGATTTTAGATGTGAATACTATTACATGATATTATGATTGTATTAATATGTGTTTTATGAGTGAATTGTTTTCATGTATGTTAAAATGTACTTTTATGATCTTACATTGGACCGAATAAAGATATTTGATGTTGATGATGATGACCACACTAGGTTCTCAATTGCGAGTTTTCATCGGAGTGGACTTCTAAGTCCATGCAGTGCAGGAACCAATGTGCATGCACACAGGGGCACATGTTGTGCCCCCCTGTGTGCAACCACACACATGTGAGGCACAGGGGGGCTCTGTGTCCTCTCTGCCAAGCTTGTCATGGCGGTGGAACTGTTTTGAAAAGCCTGACGGAGAGGAAGCTCGTAGTATGCTTGGCTGGACCGCATTGGTCCCACCAAGCATATTGCAGCCTCTATCCACCAGTCCTACACCAGGGAACACTGGTTCCATGGTGGAGCAGGTGGTCCCCTGGCAGTCCGTTTGCCCGAGGTTGTAATCGGGAGGTCGGACCAACAGTCCGGTGGTAGCTGGATATGCCCCTGCCCCGTCACCACAAGTCTGGCCGTCCTCGAACCGCCAAACTAATAATAGGACCCTAGGTTAGAGATGCTGCTAGTGCATTTATTGGGAACCCTGCCAAAGTAAACATAAACTGTTGACAAGGAGATTGTAGTTATGGCAGTCATATTTGCGACCCTCTATGCCATTGTGTTAAAGATGAATCAGGAAAATATATTGGGAGCCTCAAGGCACTATGGGGCATATTACCAAGCAATAGCGATAATTATCGCTATTGCTTGGTTAGCGTGAAAAAATTATCGCCGAGCTGCGGCGATTTTTATCGCAGATAAACCTTGGTATTACCAAGGTTTATCGCAAATGCCATACAAATCGCTGCAATGCATGAATATCGCTGAAGAGTCAGAGATATTCATGCATTAGCGAGCTAATGCTCTTAGCCATGTTATCCACCTCCCATTGGATAACATGGCTAAGAACTGCTCAGGGCAGGTGTTAGCTTTTGGAGATATTCGCGCTTAGCGCGAATATCTCCAAAAGTTGGTAATAGGAGATAGCGATGTTAGCGACTGTTTCCAGTCGCTAACATCTTGGCACGCCCACTTTGCATGTCATTAGTGATAAATATCACTGACATGCAAAGTGGGGCCCAAGATGGTCGCTATCTCCTTTTAGCTGTCGCTAACTGGTGTTAGCGACAGCTAGGTAATAGGGAGATAATTTTATCTCCGCTTTATTGGCTTTTAAAGCCAAAAAAGCGGAGATAAACCCCTTGATAATATGCCCCTCTGTTCTGCATCTGGGAGAGTTAAAACAATGTCCTCTTTCCAGACAGAATGCAGCAAGTTACAATAATGCACAGTGAGCTTTATATCATAATAACGGTTTACAGTCAAGAAAATCCTAACATGCTGTAAATAGCAAGTGTTGTAAGAACTAGCTCTAGATGAAGAGGTGCCTTAGAAAACCATAGGAAGATTTCTGATCTAAAATGTGCAGCCCAAAACCAGAGTTGCCAAGAAGCAGATGCTACATGTAAAGCAAGCATATTATGGTCCTGCTCAGGCAGAAGTTACTTTGCCATCTCAGGGTGTGAACAGACTGAAATATCCAGAAAAAGGAATGAATACAAGCATTTGACAAACACACTGAATTATGGGAAAGTGACCAGAAGATGTAACATGTAATGAAAACAATAAGAGAGTACTGCAATGTATCGGTTTGGAAGCCAACTTGTTGTGGTGACTGCTATTGTGCCTGATTGGATGCACACAAGACCTTCAATTTCACACTGTTGACAATAGCGACCAAAAAGTGATCACAGTGCAAAGGAAATGTGATCTTTCCAAACTATACCTAACTCAATTTAAGCAGAATTCTAGTAGCTGCAGTTGGAATGATTTGGACGCTGAATATGCATTTTCCTCTGGAGGTATATTTTAAAACGTTCACTGCAAATCGTATTTACATTTAGAAATGTTCCTCTGGTCTCAGTGATAACTGACATTAGCACTAACATTGTCCAGTATGTATATAGATGTATATGGTAGTCCTGAAGTGTGCACTAGCCAAAAGGAAGCAGAGCACGCACATGGCCAAATACAAGTGTTAGAAATGGGGTTTGCAGTGGTATACACCCTGTCAAAGTAGGGACCTTTCCTTCTAATCAGGATAAGGAGATTACACACCCAGGATAACTCCTCCTCACCCCCTTAATAGCTTGGCACAAGCAGTCATGCCTATCTTAGAGGCAATGTCCAAAAATGTTTTAAGCAACTCTGTTCATAGAACTATATGGATGCAGTGATTTTGCACACAGTGCCTCGAGTGTGTCAAAATCCAAAATGCAAAACAGCAGCAGAGGAGGAAAGCGTCGAAAAACACAGTGATGCGTCTGTTCTCAAGTCCACATGGAGGCAATGCTTCAGTTCTGATGCACACAGGAGAAGTGTTGCATCGAATCCGGACTTCAGGGAAAAGTAATGCGTCAAAATCCAAGATTGTTCTGGGCTGCGTTGGAAAAACCTGGTGCACAGGTGCAATGTGTGGGAATCCGGATACGCTGGAGGTCGATGTGACGGCAGAAAGCAGGCGCTGCATCAATTTCTTCAGCCGTTGTCCCACAATGTATTCTTTTAGCACCACAACATGGCCTGCATCGGAATTAGTTTGGGGGTCTCCGAAACGTTCTGAAAACAGGCTGCAGCGGTTTCTTTGGCCACTGACAGGTGCTCCATGGACTTCTTTGGCCGCATGGCAGCAGTGCGTGGAAATCCCGTCCACACAGTGGTGCTGCTGTGTTGAAAAAACAGGTGCAGGAAGGGCGATGCATTGATTTTGATGGTTTCAAGCAACAGAACAACCTCCAAGGGCCAAGAACTGGAGCTGACACCACAAAGCAGGTCAGAACTTTCAAGAATGGAATTCAGGGATGCTGCAAATGAAGTCTCTGATGGCCCTGGGACTTCCAACAAGTGGCAAGCACACACAAGCCATTGGAGAAACTTGGAAAAGCAGGATACAAAGCAAAGTCCAGTCCTTTCACTGCCCACAGACAGAAGCAACAACTGCAGGCCAACACAGCAAAGCAACACACAGCAAAGGGGCAATACTCCTCCTGAGAGCTCTTCTTCTTAGTAAAGTCTTCAGTTCCAGAAGTCTTTTAAATGTCTGGGATTTTAAGTCCAACACATATGCCCTTTTGGTCTTTGAAGTAGGCATTCTTGAGGGGATTGAATTTGCGGTTCACTAGCTCTTGTTCTGCCAAGTCTTGGCTCCAGACACTCCGCGGAGGGGGGAGGGGGGGAGACAGCATTGTGAAAGCCTAGGCACAGCCCAATTCAGGTACATGTGACAGTTACTCTTACTGCTGTAGCTCAAGAAGACCCATCAGCATGGTGATCGGCCATCAGGATATGCAGGGAACACCTCAACTCCCTTTTTGTTGCTGTCTAGAGTAAATGCGCCAACAGGCATGAGTCCACAGGCAGGTAGAGGCAGAAAATGGTTAAAAAGGGAAAATGCCCACTTTCTAAAGTGGCATTTTCAAACACACAATTTAAAAACCACCTTTACTTAAAGATGTGTTTTCTAATTCTGAGCCTAAAGAGCCAAACTTCAAATCTCGGGTTGTTCCCAATTGAAAGTTACGCTTGAGAAATGTTACAAGGCAGCACCAATGATAGTCAATGGGAGAGCTAATCCATGCAAGAGTGAAAATGAAATTGGCAGTATTTCACGATCAGGGCATGTATAACCCACCTACCTTTTACATACAGTGCACCCTGTCCCCGGGGGTACCTTGGGTCTACCTTAGAGGTGCCTATATGTAGTAAAAGGGAAGGTTTGGGCCTGGCAAGTGGGTGCACTTGCCAGGTTGACATGGCAGTTTAAAACTGCACTCACGGACACTGCAATGGCGGCCTTAGACAAGTTTACAGAGCTACTCATGTGGGTGGCATAGGCAGTGCTGCAGGCATACTAATATCATTTGATTTACAGGCCTTGGTCATGCACAGTGCACTTTAGTAGGAACTTGCCAGTAAATCAAATATGGCAATCATGGATATCCAATCATATTCACAGTTTACACAGAGAACATATGCACTTTAGTACTGTTCAGCAGTGGTAAAGTACCTAGAGTCCAAAAGCCAACAAAAGAGGTTCAGAAAAATAGGAAGCAAAAGGCAAAAAGTTAGGGTAATCCTGCAAAAAGGGGCAGGTCCAACAACAAGTAGTACATTAAATGAGTAAAAGGAGAATAAGCTGGCCTGTGGACAATTAATGCACTGTGATACAGTGTTCTTTAAAGAGATGAGTCTTAAACTCTTTCCTGAGTTGGAGCAGTGTTGGGCGGGTCCTGATGGATAGAGAGATGTATTTCCAGATCCTAGCTGCATGGATAGAAAATACTGTTCTATTTTTTTTGGTTTTTTTACTTAGTGGGCAGGGTGGTGGTGTTCTGGCTGTGACTGTGGAGAGATCCAAAAGAGATGGAAAGTTTGTCTGCAAAATAAGAAGAGGTGCTAGTCATGATAGCTTTTTAAATAATGCATTTAGGTTTGAAGATGGTACCGGCCTGCAAGGGGAGCCAATGGATTTCCAACAGTATGGGTGTGACGTGATCATAGCTCGGCAACAATAGCTCCGCATCTAGTGTAGCACTATATCAAATGACTGTTTAAACAACTGAGATGCTGGGAATTTTTCTTAAGAGGATCTTACCATATTCACCTTCCCACTAAGGGGCCGATTCCGATTTGGGTCGGAAAGCACTCCAACCGAGCCGTATCCGGGGTGTTTTCCGACCGATCCGGACTCCTGCAGTCCGACCGAGCGAGTACGATGCGGCCGTATATGCTGTCGCACTCCGTTCGGTCGGACTCCCATTGAAGTCAATGGGAGCCTGTCATACAATGCGTACATGGGCTCCCATTGACTGAATGGGTACGTTGCAGACAAGTGCGCCCCCTAAAGTGGGTATGTGTCCAACTTCAGGAGCTATTGCGAGCCGGAAGGTCTGACTCGATCCGGCTGTCCGAATCGAGCATCGTACTGGCTTGGTTGGAATTTGCCTCCATTGCGTGCCACAGTTAGCTTACGGCCGAGACCTACGGAGCGGTTCGAGCCCAGAAACGATTCGGACGGAGATTTTGCGCTTGTTCGCATCGTACTTCGACGTCCGGACCCGCGTATGAACGGAGAGAAATTCAGCCTCCGAATCCGACCCGCTAATGCCAAACCCGATTTGGTGCCCTTCCGACCGAGATCGGAATCAGCCCCTTAGAGTGATGATGTCTGTGAGGATAGCTGTCAGTTTGCTGACTAAATAACAAAGTAAGGCACAAAAGAAGGTATATTTTAAAAGCCAATTGGTCTAGCTGTTTTAAAAGGGAAAGTGATTTTTCATTAATTGACTAGTGTGTGTATATTTGTGAATGATTGGGTGGGTCAATATGATAATGAGTTAATTGTTGAAAGTGTGAGTGAGCAAATGGCTAGACAAATGAATAAGTGATTGAATGTGTTGATAAGTATATGATGAGTGAATTCATAGACAGAAGAATGGCTGAATAATTGAGTACAGTGATGGAAGCAAACATTCTTAGATTAATTTTTGAGTGCATGCATGGATTAATGGCATAAACGGACATGCTAGACCAAAATACCAGGCTGAATCCTTAGACACGAATAGTACTAGTGATAAAATGATGGGGAAGATTACTGGCATTATAACAGTGTAAGTATTACACCAATTATTGGCTCCATCACAATAAAAAGGAACATTATGCAAGTGCAATCCTTACACAAATGGTGGGGCCATTTTTGTAAGAGAGCCTGCAATGGTCTTCTTTGCACATTCACTGTTAACTCCGTAGGGAGATGCCAGGGCTAGAATAAATGATAAAAATCTCTCAGTGTGTTAGTTGTTTCCCATGAATAGGGAATAGCATGTGAACCTGGTCAAACCAGGTTCAGTTCCGTATATTTTCCTCTTCTGGGGAAATAAGTGGGTCCAAATCCATGAACATTTACAGTCTACTTTGAACTGGCTGCAGTCCCTGTGACATGGCTGATAATCCTTGGTTCAATATCTCTAGGCTCATCACTATCGGAACCAGAGTTTGAGGACCTGAGATTTGAAAAATGTGTTCATTGTGCACCTGTGTTCGGTGTTTGATATGAATCATTCTTGAATTAGAGTTTCTGCTGAAGGTGGAAACCAATATGCCACTTTATTGAGCTGGTGTGCCATCTCCTGCACAGTTAGTATAGTAAAAGACTGGAATAGCAGGAGGAAATGTAATCCTCAGACTGGCGTATTTTGACTCCTGTCCTGAATTAGTGGACAGCCTGGAATAAGAGTTCTTGTAAAGTGGAGTATTTTTGAGGTCTTGGCTACTGAGTTCCCACTAATAAGCAGTGAAACGATACAACTCGTCCAAAGAGGCTGAAGTGCTCCTGGGCAGGACAAACAAAGGAATAGTGAGGAAAAGCTTTGAATCAAGAGTGGGGAAGTGAAAAGTCTCCACAGTTCAGGACCTTTGTTGGACTTGCTCTTCCCCACATGCCAATTTATTTCATATGCTATTCTCATGCAGTATTGTTCATAATTTTTGGAAACAAGTCTGGTCCCAAATCAATGCAATTTTCCATACTCAAATTCCCTTTTCTTTCACTCATATTTTCTTAGGTAGCCTTGCTTCCTGTTGGGAAGACACTGTACTCAATACTCAAATTATTGATTTACTACTAGCTGTTGCATTTCAACAAATTACAGCCAATTGGAAAAACCTTTCGAATATTTCTTTTATAGCATGGTGGTAGAGTGTTTGTCATAATCATAGACTGGATACTTATTTTGTCTTTCCTATTCAGATGGTGACAAAACGTAGGGATTTATGACTTCCAGTTACGCTATACCTTGATGTATGTGCTAAACGTTCCTTTTGCTTGCGACCTGCCCAACAAGAAGTCTCAAAACCCCTTTAACTGGCCTTGGCGTTCCTTAGTTCTTCAACTATCTATTGTATCCCATCATTATTTCCTTTGCCTCACTTTTATGATGTTTTACCTCATTTGTTTTCTTTTAGAGCCCAGTTTAATTTATATTATTGATGTATTGCTTCGTTTGATTATTATTACCTTTTTCTTGCATCGCTTTTGTATTGACACCTTTCTATTGATTAATAAAATTCTTTCTGAACTGTAAGAGTGGGGAAGTGTAATAAACAAGAACGTTATCCAGCCAAGAGAACAGGCTGACCCAAATCCCACTCAATGAGTAAAATGTAGTGGAAACAATAGGACTAGTGGACAGACACCAAACTGTCACTAGCCGAGAGCTAAAAAGGAAACTGCAGTTGCCTGGTCTAATGACTCCTGCCAGCAACACACTTCTGGGCCCCATGGTCCGTGCACCGGATGCACCACAGTGAATGGGCAAATAGTTGCCTGTTTTTTTCAAATCCTTGGAGTCATTTGTGACGGAATGAAAGAATCCGATCTATTTTTAAGTCTTGGCGTTCCTCTTTAGCAGATTAAAATGCGTTACCAATCCTCAGGTGGCCCAGATAAGTTAGTGCGTGGAAGTCTTCGATTAAGCATAAAGGGTAAGAATGGCGAGGCAAAGCCAGAACATGTACAGGTTAATAATTTGGGAACTGTGAATTTTAATAATAGCCAAAAAGTTAGAAAAAACATTTTCTGAAGTAGCGTAAATCAACTAAGAGAAGCATTTTCTAATAGAGATTCAAACTTATACACATGTACACGAGAATATTGACATACCGTGCACAGGGAAAAGGTTTTCTGTCCTTCTAGTCAAGCACAAGCACAAAAGGTGTGGACGAATTTAATTGAGCCTCATCGTTCCCATGAGAAGTAAACAAAGTACTATTTGTATGTTGATTGCCCTGAGCTCAGTCTACTGTGTTGTTAGTAAGGGGAAGGAACCTGCTCATTATTTCCAAGCTGTTTCTTATGTTCCAGTTCGACAAGAGAATCTCCTCCAAATATTCAACAAATGAATTCCCTTTGCCTTTCCCTGCACCAAATTCACAACCAACAATTCAACAGTTCATGGATGTATGGTGATCGAATTTGGTAATCCATAATGCTGGAAATGTATTCCTGCTGTTTAGTATGCCTGCACACCGTTATGATGATAAATTATACTCGTCTGGTCTAATGGTGCATGTTATTCAGCAACGAGTTCGCATACATAAAAGGATGCAGACTGCAAGAGCAGCTAAGGTGAAAGAAAATGTTGTGTGGTGTAAAGAAATGTCATTGGAAACTCATAGTCAAAAACTCATCAATTGAAAAGAAATATGTTTACACATCATGAGGCATGCAGTTTGGTTTCAGTCCTTAAGGGCGAAATAGACGACAGCAACTCATTAATTAGATAAGCAACAGCAACACCTGTAAGATTTGAAAAGTAATTTCCCAATAAGTAAATAAGTATCTGAGTCAACTCTGATCCATGACTGCATGAAATTGCATCCATTATCAAACGGAGGAGAGTACAAAAGTGATACACACAATAAAGCAACAGTATTTAACTGTTAGTTGCTTTATTTTCCATTTTTATAGATACTTTTTCTCAAGCTGCATGTGTAAGTTTGCTTACCAAGAATAAACAACAATGGAGAACGTGAGTTTTTTTATAGTTACATTTTAAGGCCCAGATTTACTAATACTTTCAGCCGTATTTGCACCAGAAAAGTGCAATGCAAAGCGTATATTTGGAATTTACTTTCCAGGCCTGAACCTATTTTGTTTGGAAAGTAGCTCTGAAGCTCTAAAGTAACAGAAAGTAGAGCACGGTGCTACTTTCCATCAAGGGAGATAGTAAATGGGTGTTCTGAAGCAACCATACATAGGTTTTGATTCAAATTTGTATTTACTAATATTGTTAGACAGGGAATTGCTTAGACAATTATGCCTCCTTGACGCAGGCTAAAGGTTGGAGAAATGTTTTCTTTTGGAAAACTTTTCCAAGTGTGCTGCACTGTACATGCATGCTTCTAAACTTAGAAAATAATTAAACTAGGTCTAAGCATAATATTGTGTACTGGAAGGGTACGCTATGCTAGACATAATGGACACACCATCGCACTATGCTTCACATGGTGCACAGCGGCCAAGAGTAAGGCAACAGAGGTGGACAGAGAAACAAGTCCCTACCTTTGTAGATATGGCACTGTTATGTTCTCTGTCTTTGACATAACACGTAATAGAGAAAAACAAGGGTACCCCAATATGCGAACCTGGGCTGGTAAGGTGTTTTAGAAAAACAATGTGTTTTATTTTCTCCTTTGAATGCAGCATTCCTTGTTAATGATGGGTTAGTCTTTGGGGAATGTTGATGTTCAAGTGAGGCAGTTGTAACCTGTTCTGGCTGCTGGAAGACTTGCCTCCCTGGTGGGATCTACAATAAAGCTTTCCTGCTCAACGTAATTGGATTACTGTCTTTACAATACTGGCGACGAGGACTGTAGGCACCTTACATAATTTGTTACTCCGATTGGTGCTTATAGATTCATTAGAATGCCCTTTGGCTTATCAAGTGCTGCTGCTTGTTTCCAGAGAGTTATGAAAAATGTATTATCTGGAATTGATTCTTTCCTCTTTTTTCACGATGATATTTTAGTATATGGTAAAGATGGGAGCAAGCATGATGAAATTCTATTCAGAGTGTTATCGAAGTAAGACAAATGTGGTTTAACTTTGAGTAGTGAAAAATGCAAGTTTAGACTTAACTCTGTGTCGTATCTTGGTCATTCAATTTCAGGGGAGGGTATTAGCCCTAAAGTTGATTTGGCTGAAGCTATTTTGCAAGCCCCAACCCCTTGTCATAAAGACCAGGTGAAATCTTTTAATGGATTGGCTGAATACTACTCCAAATTTATTTGTAATTTTGCAAATGTTATGCAACCGATTAGACTTCTTTAAAAAAAAGGTGTCATATTTAAATGGGACATTGAGTGTGCTAAGGCATTTGAGTTTGTAAAATCAGAAATTTCGAAAATGCCAACATTGGGGCATTTTGATGTAAGTAAGAAGACAATTCTGACTACAGGTGCAAGTTTACGGGGATTGGGTGCTATGCTTTCCCAATTAGTTGATGGCAATGAAAAAGTTATATGTGTTGCTTCTAGGTCACTTAAGGGGGCTGAAGAGCGTTATTCAGTGATAGAGAGAGAAGCCCTTGCTTGTTGTTGGGCCATTAAACACTTTAGGTTTTATTTATGGGGCTTACTTTACCATTTATTGTAAGGTCTGATCATAAGCCTCTTGTACAATTGTTTTATGGCCGGAATGTTGAATACACAACTCCCAGGAGCAAAAGGTGGGTTGAGGGTCTTATGGAATACAATTTTTGTGTGGAATACTTACCAGGTCTTAGGAATATACCTGCTGATTTTCTTTCAAGGTTAACTTTGGAAAAAAACATGGTGCATGATTCAGATTTGGTGCAACATAGTGTTTCATGGGTGAAAGAATCAGTGTTAAATGAAGAAGAGTGGAAGAATTGTTTTTCTAGTGATCTATCTAGAGTAGAAGTCATGGATTTTAGTCTAAATGGTTGGCCAATGTTAAAAGATGTTAGTGATTTGGCAAGAGGTTATTGGAATTGTCAGGGACGAATTGCACATTACACAAGGAGAGTTGTTTTATGGTGATAGATTGGTTCCTCCTTTATTAATGAGAGAGAAGATAATACATTTGGCCCATGAAGGGCATCTTGGACACAGCCTTACCAAAGCTAGAATTAGAGAGTCATATTGGTGGCCTGAATTAGACAGTGAAATGGAAACTGTTGTCAAGGATTGTAATATTTGTGCAGGAAATGATAAGTCAAAGAAAGTGAGAATCACCCCACTTTCTCCTCTTGCAATTCCAGAACGTCCTTGGTCGAAATTAGCGGTGGACATTGTTTGCCCATTTGATAATTTAGCACCTTCTGAGAGATTTGTTGTGGTCTTAGTGGGCTATATGCCCAAATAGTTATCTGCGTGGTGCATGAGTTCTGTTCTAAGCAAAAATGTTATTGAGTTTTTGAAAGATGCTTTTACATGTGAAGGAGTTCCCGATGTTCTTGTGTCTGACAATAGTGTACAATTTACGACGAATGAGATGACCAATTTTTTGAAAGATTTGTCTATTACTCATCACAGGACTGCCCTTTATGCCCCTCAGGCCAATGGTCTGGTTGAGAGCATGAATAGATTGATTAGAGCTTGTGCCCAAAATGCTTTTGAAGTGAAGGTTGCCCTCAAACTTATTCTTAGGGAAAAACTTTGGGCGCACAGGAACACTCCCAACAGTGTGACGCGTATATCACCTTTTAAAAGTTTGAAGGGGAGGGTGGCTGGTTCAAAATTGAATCCTTTATGGTTGAGTGTGAAAGACAGAGGATGTGTAGTAAATAATTGGAGAGTTACAAATTACCAAGACAATTACAAAAGGAGATTTGATTTTAAAAAAGGAGCAAAGAAAATTTCATGGAGGGTTGGTGATTCTGTTTTTATAAAGAAAGCGGTATAAATGAATGGATGAATGAGTACGTCCTTGTATAGCGCATGGCTACCCGGGGGCATCCCAGCGCTGCAAGACCAAAAGACAAAGAGAAGACACTCAATGGAACAAAAATGTCTTCAATCGCTTCCTAAAGGCGAGATGGTTAATTTCAAGCCTGATATTTTCTGGGAGTTCGTTCCACGCCTTGGCCGCTTGGAAGGAGATTTGACGGCCGCCCATATGGGCTCGTTTCACCCTTGGTACTACCAGCAGATTACGCTGTTTAGATCTCAGAGATCTCTGAGATTGATGGCGTTGAAACAAGGGCTGGAGAATAGCAGGGCCGATATGACAGATGGACTTAAGCGCCATCCACAGTGTTTTAAACATGATCCTTTCCTGAATCGGCAATCAGTGGAGCGACCGAAGTGCCGCCTTCGCCGAACAGCGCCTGGGGACATTCATGAGCCACCGAGCTGCGCAGTTTTGCACAGATTGCAAAATATGAATGGAACCTGCTGGAGCCCCCAGATAGTTAGCATGTGCATTTGTATTGATGTATTTGCACATGATGAAATTTTCCTTATTGTAATGATTTTTAAACTTTTTAAATGCTTGTCTAAATTTTAACTCTATTTTTATAAATACATTTGTGTTTGTAATGCTTTTATGACTACGTCGAATAAAGCTTGTTTGACTGACTGATAGAATGTGCATAGTCCAACCGCGATAGAATCAGCGATTGGACCAGCACGCGTCTGGCTTCAAAAGGAAGGAGGGACAGCACTTTCCTGAGGATCCTAAGCAGTCCATAACAGGTCGCCGCAACCTTCTTGGCCTGGACTTGAAATCCCAAGGAGGAGTCCAGCCACACCCTCAAGCTCTTAATTTGGGTCTTTGGGGTGAGAGAGGGGCCCAGGCAGTGAAGCCACCATTGATCGAGATTAAGGGGGGCTTTATAACCCAGAAGCATAATGTCAGTTTTGGCCCCATTTAATTTTAGAAAGGAGGCGGTCATCCACTCCAAGACATTGGTGAGGCAAGGGGTCAAGTTCTTAATCCCCTGGTCTATTGCATCAGCCCTTGTCAGGGAGACGATCAACTGTGTATGAATGAATGAATGAATGAAAAAATAATTTATACAGCGCACGTTCACCAATGGTTTCTTGGCGCTTTGGGACAGACTGGAGCTAACAGCGGAGCAGAAAGATTCTAATCAAATGCTTGTGCGAATAACCACGTCTTCAGGGCTTTCCTGAACACCTGGTAGGAAGGGATGAGGCGAAGGTCAGGTGGGAGGGAGTTCCAGAGGTGGGGGGCTTGTGAAGCAAATCTTCTTAAGCCTCCAAGCTTTTTACGCTTGAACAGGCAAGTGAAAAGCAAATTGAGGCCCGCCGCCCTGAGTGCTCGGGAGGGGGTGTAACTGTGGAGCAAAGCGGCAATGAAGAAGGGGCCTTGGTTTTTGAGGGCTAGGTAGGTCATACAGCCCACCTTGAAAAGACTCCGCTGAACAAGAGGAAGCCAGTGTAAGCTTCTCAGAAGCGGTTTCACAGAATAAGACCTAGGCTGCCGAAAGACCAGTCTGGCGGCCTGGTTTTGAGCCAGTTGGAGTTGATGGGACAGGTAAAGGGGGAACCCGATATAGAGGGAATTTGCATAATCAATGCGGGACACTTCTAGACCCAGTATCACCGGCATAGGTGATAAGCTAAATTCCCCAGGGAAGCACCACCTCAGCAAGTGACCTCATGTAGATGTTAAACATGGTAGGAAGATCCCTGGGGAACGCCGTGATACAGTTGCAGTTGGTCTGATGATACCTCCTCCTCAACGACGGAGAAAAATCTCTCCGCCAGAAAGGACTGGAGCCATTTAAGGGCAATTCCGGAGACCCCTGCCTGGCGGAGACGATAAAGCAGGAGTGGATGATTGACAGTGTCGAAGGCTGCGCTGAGGTCCAACAGGACCAACGCAGCACAACCATCGGCATCCACAATACTCCTGGTCACCTCCACCACAGCCACCAGGGCAGTCTCCTTCCCCTGCTTGGCTCTAAATCCCGTCTGAGTGAAAAGAAGGGCACCCGTGTTCTCAACAAACGAGGAAAGGATCTGATTGATGTATTTTTCAGCTATTTTACTAAGCCCTGGTAGCAGCAAAATGGGCCTATAATTAAGTAAGTCTTCGGGTTCTAAGTTGTTTTTTTTTAACAATGCCTTAACTTTCGCCATCTTCCAAATGGGGGCACCACTCCTGATTCCAGGAACCGGTTAATGACCTGCATTATAGCGGGGCACACCGTCCTCGATACCTGTTTGAGAGCTGCCGGAGGTGCCGCATCCAAAGGAGTACCCGATTTGAGGTTATCGAGGAGCCTTTCCACAGTGGCCAGATCGAGTAGCGGGAAGGAGTTGAGTCCTCCAGAGGCGACTGAGGCAACCTCCGCAGGAATCTCAACTCTCCGTAAGGCCGGTGGGCTGTGTGGTAGGCTCAAAGCCTGAATAGATTTTAGACACCTTGGCAGCAAAGAAGGCTGCCAGGTCATCGCACCACTTCTGGGGATCAGGTAAGACCTTAATAGCCAGGGGAGGGGCGACCAGAGTTTGGAACATTTAAAAAATTTCTCTGGGCCTATTGGCTGTTTCCGCGATTTTATCCTGAAAGTACGCCGATTGTGCAGTTTTTAATTGCTTTTTGTAAAGTCTGAGCTCTGACCTGTATTCATTTTTGGAGGGTGTTGCAAAGTCTTTCCTCCATCTCCTTTCTGCTCTTTTACAGCGTTGTTTTAGCTCCTTGAGTTCCCCAGAATACCAATGTTGTTTATTTGGGCCTATCCGATGGCAAACCATTTTTTTAGGTAAAGTGGAATCTAGTGTTGAGGTTAACCATTTGTTGAAGGCCTCATTAGCAGTGACGAGGTCATCATGAGGGACCAGAGGGGATCTCTTCAGGGCAGCCTCCCAATCCTCCACCGATAGCCTTGACCATGTTCGGCTAAATTTCTTTGATAGGCTAACTGTATAATTGTGGTCCGTAGGAGCCCAGACAAAAGAAAGCAGGGCATGATCTGACCAAGAAAGAAAACTAGGCTGGTCACAGATGATGTTGCCAAGATTGGTAAAGAAATGGTCTAATAAGTGTCCTTCAACATGTGTAGGGCCAACCACGATTTGTTTCAACTGTACTACTCCCAGAGTGTCCAGCAGACACTGTGATGAAGAGGCATCGGTCTCGTAAAGATGTATATTGAGGTCGCCCAAGATGGAAAAATTGGCTGTCTTACTAATGGACAGAGAGATCTTATCCAGTAAATTGTTACAAAAATCGTGGTGGTCACCCGGTGGCCTGTAAACAAGAATACCTGAGAAGGTACAGGAGTGAGAGAAGGCGATTGAAAAGCCTACACTCTCACATTCAAGAAGAGGACTCTCTGAAATTCTACATGAAAATGTTTCATAAAAATAATAGCCACTCCTCCCCCACATGCAGTTTGATGGTCCTGCCTAATAATTGAGTAGCTGGACGGTAAAGCCCGGACAATGTCCAGGTCAGATACCTCCGTAGCCACATCTCTGTCAGAAAAAGGGCATCAAAGTCTCGCTCCTCCAAGAGCAGACGGATTTCCATTGCATGCCTCAGAAGTGACCGGCAGTTTAATAGGGAGAATGAGTATAGTTTTGTTTTACCGTTCGATGGCCCTATATGTTTACAGAGCCGACACGGAGTCATTACCTCCTCTAAATTATTGCCAACAGGACAGCAGACAGTTACGCTACCTCTAAGTTCCCTCAGCTGCTCCCCACTATAGCGTAGGAGTTCCACAGGGGAGGATCCCATCGTAGGAGCCCCTGGCCACGTCCTAGCCCAACCTGGCACGGACGGGCACAGACGGGCTTTCCTTAGGCGCTCCTTTGGCGCGGGAAGGCGCGTCCGCTGCGCGTCCGCTGCGTGTAAAGGACCGTCTGAATGTAAGCCCTCTGGCGCTTCTTGTCAGGCGCTTCTACCCGACTACTAGAGCAGCAACCTGCTCCTACCCAATATGGCCGCCAAGAGTATTCGGCCCCTCTAAGTTCAGCTCCTAATCGGCTGAAAGAAAGAACAGACAAGTCCCCAATGTGGAACCAAATGAAGCTGAGCCTACGCCCTCAAAAGTAAAGTAAAGGGTGCACACAAGGTGGGGGAAATCACAATTTTTAAAACAATGCAGTGCAATATGGCAATATTAAAAACAGTTAGTGCAAACTAGCTTCTAGCTCCCGGCTTCCGCCTCAGGAGCAAGTTAAAAGTCTAAAGGTCTTACCAGACCGATCCAACCCCCTGAATATAAGCCCTCTGGCGCGCCGTGTCAGGCGCTTCTACCCGACTACTAGAACAGCAACCTGCTCCTACCCAATATGGCCGCCAAAAGTATTCGGCCCCTCTAAATTCAGCTCCTAATCGGCTGAAAGAAAGAACAGACAAGTCCCCAATGTGGCGCGATATAAAGCTGAGCCTACGCGCTCAAAAGTAAAGTAAAGGGGGCACACAAGGTGGGGGTAATCACAATTTTTAATACAATGCAGTGCGATATGGCAATATCAAAAACAGTTAGTGCAAGCTAGCTTCTAGCTCCCGGCTTCCACCTCAGGAGCAAGTTAAAAGTCTAAAGGTCTTATCAGACCGATCCAACCCCCTGAATATAAGCCCTCTGGCGCGTCGTGTCAGGCGAGTCCCCAATGGTGCGAAGGTATGGTCACCAAAGGATGAATCAAAATATTTTGGACCAAGAAAAATTGTAGAAGTCATGAAAAATGTTGATGGCTTGAGGGGGGTGATGTATGGAGCATGTCTCGTTTATCGCATTGTGCGAAGGAGGATGGTAAGAGGGTTTGTTCTGACGATTTTATGGAAAGGAAATGTTTTAACAACTTGCCACAGCACATGTCTTTCCGCAGCACTAGAATCAGAAGGCCTCCTTTGTATTTACAAGATTATCGTGCTAGATGATTTATTGTTTAGTATTCATACCTGAGCGAAATGATTCATTGTTTTAAATTCATATATTGTTTTCTCTCACATTACCATTTTGTTTAGTTGTAGCTATTTTTATCCATTTTTGTTCTACTGTATTTGTTTTTATTATAATAAGGGAGATGTGTTGTATTTTTTCCTTTAAATGCAGCATTCCTTGTTAAGAATGATTGCTTAGTCTTTGGGGAATGTTGATGTTCGAGTGAGGCAGTTGTAACCTGTTCTGACTGCTGGAAGACTTACCTCCCTGGTGGAATCTACAATAAAGCTTTCCTGCTCAACCTGATTGGTTTACTGTCTTTACATTACAATGGTTCTGGTTATGCCAAAAGGTCCATTCAAAAAGTGACCCTGAGAGGGGCACTACGATAGGGAGCAATAAAAATATATACAAGGGGACATGTAGGTCATTTTATGACAGAAATTTATTTCCAAAACATTAGTATTCAGGTGCTCACATAATAAGTGATAATAAGGGCGCCTTGAAAGATGATGGTGATATTAAAATAAAGACATTGCATTGACAACAATAGTAAAAGCTCCCCACAAATGTTTTACAGAGTCAGAGGAGTTCATGTTGTAGGGGGTCAACGACTTTTCGATCTCAATTGTTTGAGATCCTCTTTATGACATATAAGAGGTGAGTAAGCCGAATTGGGTTTTAATCGTGGTATACTTCAGCATCAACGGAAAACAAGCCCCTGTGGAATGCTCCATGGTAGTGCTTCATACATATTCAGAAGAAATTATGAATCGCCAATACCTTGAAGAACAGCTCGGTTGATGATAAGGGTCGCTCAAAACCGAATAATTATTTGTAAAAGAACCCAGGGCACTAAATGAAAGACAGGGAACGCGGAGCGCAGCGTGTCCTGCTAATGTGGCTGCCTGCACTGAGTGCAAGCCACATAACCCAATACACAAACTTGGTCTGCTGTGCTGCCTCGGGTCAGATCTTAGAAGATTAGATTTTGGAGGGGTTTGATGCAAAAGAAATGAAGTAAAGAAATGAATAAAGAATAGGGTGGATGAAAAAGGAGAAGGGAAGCAAATAATAGAAGACAAGAAAGCTAAAAGAGGTGCTATTATGGATGAGCTGTGTGGGGGATAAAACAAAAGAAGGGTAAAATTGTACACAGCATTAAGAAATTGGATTGTGACAATACTCCACATTTGAGTTGCTGTGGAAATTTGTAACATATACTTTATGAGTCCTTCACACTGACATCACCGGTCAGACCAGAGAGGTCTTATTCATCTCTTCTTTCTATTCAGATTTTCAAACTATCTATTAAAAACTGTTTAAAATTATACATCCAATTTCTTTATTTTGCAAGCATCACATGTCCTATGAATTCTTTGTAAACCACAACCCTCTACTCTTCTTTGTTGACCTCATAATGTCAGGTGTCCTTGATGTACCATTAGTAAGGGAAACAAACAGGGTAGAAAGAAGCTCAGAACTATGTACTATAACTAACCCAAGCAAAAGGCTAGAACCAGAGATACCATACAAAGTAAAAATAGTCATGAAAGAAAAAAATATGGCATAAAGTGCACTCAGGGTCTGCAATTTAAATGTCACTAGTGGACTGCAGCGCCCATTGTTCTATCCACTGCAGAGACAATGCAAACATTATTGCAGGACTTCCATGTGTAGCCTGGTTAACCTACAAATTCGACATGTTAAAATAATCTCTATTGACAGGCCTAAACCTTCCTTTTAAATATTAATAAGTGACATGCCTAAACAGCCCTTGCTACCCACAAGGCATGGTACATTGTATTTATGAGTAAGACATGTAAAATTATAATATTACACACATGCTAATGGTAAACAATTAAAACAAAAGTGATTTTCTCTGTAGCAAGGTTGGTTGCTCCGAAGCAAAACATTGAGATGCATTATTACATGCAATACGTTTATCCCTGGATAGGAAACACTTACACATTTCATTTGTGGACTTTTTGTAAGTGTTATAAAAAGTCAAATTCAGATTTGTATTAAATATTATGGAAAAATGTAATTTTTGAAAGTAATCTTTCTCCCTCCTAAACCTTCTTGAGGCCCAGTTGTATGGGCTCTAACTGTCACCTGGCAGCTGAATAACTCCCTTGATGATTTGTGCAAATTACTCCCAGAGCAAGATAAGGACCTTGAGTGTCGGAAGGTATTTCGGGTCCTCTGTCAGGATTAACATTTGGGCTCTGTCCAGGAATTTATTTACCTTCAAAGAGGCCTACCCTGTCACAGGCAAATGTTAGCTGACAGCTAACATTTCTCTGTTCCATCAGTCAGGCAGGCACCAATTGCGAGGGGGAAGGAACTGCCCTCAGAATTTGTTTTGCATGACTGTAAAGTAGGGGTTACTCATTTCCCTGACCCCAACTCTCGTATAGGCTCACAGGCTCTAACCAAGGTGAGAAGGGTGTCACCTTTTTGGATTAAGGCAGGGAGGGGCACTGTGGGATTGGTTGATGTAGGGCATACAGTGAATGCTAAAAAGGTGGGTAGACTTACCCCTCAGAATGCCTACTCTATTGGATACGGAGGGGTCAGGAGTCATGTACAAGCTGGTGCTAGAAATAAATATGGTACCCACAGTGCTCTCCTCACAAGAACTCTGGACCAGTGGCAGGTCAGAAAATGACTGAATCTGGTGTCTCAGACTCAAGAAGAGCCTAGGAAGATTAGATCTGCTCTCGATCTTTAATAAGGAAGTGTATTTATAAGGCTGACCTCTTGTTCAACCTACAGGGCCATAACCTGCTACAAGAGTTATTTCCTGCAAGTTCCCAGCTGATCACTTCCAACTGAACCTGCAGTCGACACTGCTGGTGACTCTGCTGGAGTGGGTGTTGACCACTAAATGATTTCACCAAGGGCCCTTGGTTTTGTCAATGTTTACTCCTCCAAATATATCCTGAAACATGGGACTTTAAAACCTTGCAGTTTCATAGATATCTGGAGGACCGAGACCAACCTTCCAAGCTGATCCGGCAAAGTTATGTTCAGCTGGGATAAAGGTGCAGGTTGCTCCAGCTCATAGCTTTTCAGCAGCATCAAATCCGATTCAGAATAACCATGCGCTATCCAGCCTTGTGGAGCCCTCTTCAGCTGGAGCTTGCATCCTTGCCCTGCTGGAAGAATCTGAGGTCCCCAAAAGTGATTAAGTCGGGATGAAGGTGCCAACAGTTTCAGGTGAGAAAGGAACCTTCCTTAGGTGTAAAATTTACATTTCTCTCACTCAGAGCTTTCCTGCCAAAAATCCATGGCTTCCCTGGACCTCCTCCAGGAATATCTGATGTGGGGGAGTGCTATTCAGCCACAGCCTGTTACCTATCCCCACAGAGTATTTTTGACTTAAAATTTATCTTGTTTAATATTTTTATGTTTTTTGTGTGTGCTTTTATGATCTAATTTATGAAAGATCGAATATAGATTTTTATATGATGACTTCTAGTTCAAAAACTAAGTACGAAGGTAAAATATCGAACTGGGATAAGCCTGATTCTTGTATCTTACCCGTGCTTCATTGCAGTTCACCTTAATTTCCACCTAGGTTTCTGTGAAGTACAACAAGGTGACTGTGGTGGGGTTTATTTTTAACCTCATCTCCTGTTCTCCTTACTGGATTTTTGTTGTTTTGGTGTAAGTCTTATTTATTACAATCTACTCTTTTGCTCTAAATTGGTTTGGAATTTTTCTTATCTTGTATTTTGAATATATTGCTGTTTTGGTACTTCCTAAATGCTTTTGCACATTGCCTCTCATCTAAGCCTGTATGCTTTGTACCATAGCTATCAAAGCATTGAGCTGAGGCTAATTTAGCAGCTTTACTAATTCACCCCAACAAGGATTGTGGTTATTGCTTGAGATAGGCATCTTCCCCCCTCATCTAATACTCCAACTGCTTACAATAATATTATTTTCTGAGAAAAGAAAGAAATAATTATCACAAACATCTGACAGCACAAAACAAGAAGAATACCTCTAATTGGAAAAAATCAGCATGAGTTATCACATTAAACGTTGTTATACACCAGGATGAAATTACCTGCAAGGGTCGTAAAAATACAGATGCTAGTATTTAAAGGATGAACCCAGATATTACGACACTATGCACTTTACCAACGCTAACCAGTGCTAAAGTGCTCATGCTCTCCCCCTTAATCATTGGCCTACACCCAATCAGCAAATGTAATTTACTTGTAAGTCCATAGAAAAGTAGTTATACAGGTACCCAGGGCTTCTAAATTAAGTGCTGATAATGCTAATGATAATGATAATGGGACTATTCACACGACTTTGCTTCACAAACCCATTTGGATCATGATCATCCAAAAAGGACTAACAATTCAACTGGTTTACAACAATAACTTTATCGACTTACTTATGTATGCAAGTAACGTCAATATTAGACGCTTATAGTTTAATGCACCAATGTTCGGAAAGACTCACTAAACCAAAAGTCAATAAACCCGAAGTCATAATCAACTGAAAACCAAAATAGCATCTGAAATCAAATACCCTACTATTTATATCAACTATATTATTAAGTGAACAGTGCTCAAAATAAAATCCCTTCTGTGTGAAAAGCAAAGGAAAGTAGGAAAAACAATAACAATAAAAATACATCTTATATTTTTATGTCATCATTGTTAATATACATGTAATTTTGCTATGTTTACAGTGAACAGTGAAGTAATTCAGTCCTTATAAAAAACAGCTATACTCAATTCGGTCATTAAGACCACCCGGGGTCAGAGAATTCAATCTTTTTATCCAATAAGTCTCTCTTTGGAGTAATTTTTTATTCATGTCGAGACCCTCTTGTATTGTAACTGCCTCAATAATTTGGAGCCTAATCTGGGCTATTGTGTGGTGTTTGTCAAGCCAGTGAGTTTCTAATGGTGAGCGGATGTTTTTGAACGTACACGTCGATTGAGCAACCAAAATACTATCGGTATCATGGAAGTGAGGGAGACGCTGAATTCTTGGTAAGCGCGTCTGTGTGGCGTAAACTGTTATTATCTACTTAGTTCTCTCATGTTATGGCCTGGATTGACCGGCAATTGTGCTCTTGGATTGCAGGAGGTTATACTAATGGTACGATTGGATTATATTTTGACACAGCATTGCGCGGATAGTAGGTAAGGTGGACTTAAAAAATGACAATGTTTGCATAAAATCATGGCTGGTAAAATTTGTTACAGTGATTACTTTATTATATTTACAGATAGCGTTTATTCTACGTTGAGACATGAGTAGAATTTGAATTCTTAGGAATATGTTGCACTAAAGATTGAGTTCCTTCATTTATTTTTTGACTAAGCGGAGACTTTTTTGATTTCAGGGCGGTGAAAGTTTGTCAAAAACCCAGCAGGGTGTTCTATTCCATTATTGGAGTGAGTGTTTAAACCATATTTTAGCAAACACATTTGGGTGTTGTCATTAGTGAAGGTTTCTCTCTGTATTCCTTGTTTTTTGACAATGTGTATTTACTTCATGCAAAGCTGATGGACCTTAACTCATGTGCTTGTTATATATATTTTTTCACAGTGTTTTCCCTGACGAAGGGCCTACATTTATGTCCCAAAATGCATTGGGCTATCGACATTTGATATTGAAAATATATGTTTTGTTTATGTTATATTATGGATCACAAAGTTGAGTCAATGTAAATCTATTGTGATTGCATTGTTAAAAAATGATATTTTAACTGCTCACAAAAAGATTGTGAATAAATTGCTCGGTTAAAAGTGCTTGAAATTTGGTTTCAAATTGTGAATTTAGAGTGGTTAGGTAAACTCAGTTAGGTGCAGCACACAGATCAAAATACCAGTATGAAAAACTTGCAAGCAATAATTATTTAGGAGAACTCGGACCACTTTCATACTTTTAGAAAAGTAGGCATTTTCTTGTCCTAACTATGTGGTGTCTGCAGCCAGTTTCTGGGTCATAAGACTAGATGTAGTTGGCTTTTGCACTTTGTGTATTTTTCCTAGACATCATCGTAAAAGAGGGTCTAGGTACTGTCATCTTTGACTTGACAGGGGGTGGAGCATTCACCTACCACACTTGCACTTCAAAGGCACTGGTTCACTTCACACACAAAGGACTTCACTCTAGCCTGTTGTACCCCCAGACTGACTGGGGCAGGTAGAAATGAAATTCCAGACATCTCTGTAGGGGGAGGTCCCTAGAAGTCTCTTCCACTTCAAAGTGGGCACCAGGTTTACTTATTGGACCTTCTGATCCACATCTTCAGTACCCTTCTGAACCTGGGGAAGACTCAGAAGAAGAACTGCTGTGTTGCTGTGCTTCAAGAAGGACTGCCTACTGCCTTGCTATAATGCTGCTCTGTTGCCTGAATGAGAAGGATTGGGCCTGCACCTTGTACCCAGGACTACCAGAGTGACACCAGGTGCTGTCAGAGCCTCAGATTAGAAGTGGGTCCAACCACCGTGAACTCTATACCTGGACTCCGCCTGCTGTGACTCCTAACCCCCCCCAAGTGGTGGCCCTTCAGTCTAAGAAGGGGGCCTGAAAGTGCTCTGCTAGCCCATCTGTGGTCTCTATCAAACCTGGCATGAAGCAACTTGAAGCACTGCACAGCCTGCAAGCATCAATGGAACCGATGCAGAGTGGCGCAAAGCCCTGCAAACCTCTCTGCGCAGCATCTTTGGAACTGACGAAGTGCAGCACTACTCAACACAGAAGCTTGCATCATACTCCTTGCAGCTCCTCAATGGAATTGACACAGCACAATGCAAGTCAATGCAAGACCTCGTATCGCAGCTCTTGCAGCTCCTCAGAACCGATGCCAGACAATGTGAAACCTTGCAAAGAAACACCGAGCAGACTGTGCACTAAAGACATAAGGTAAAATACTAAGTGGGCAAAACTTGGTCCCTGTTCCAACCTTCGCGCTATCATGGTCAGACTGAACTTGTGACTTTGTACCGGTCTGGAGTGACCAGATAACCACAGTTGGTGCTTTGTGTTTTTAAGGATTATTTTATAACGATATCTTTAAAATAGTATATCTCCGATTCTACTAATTAGATATTTGTCATTTTGGTCTCAAATCATTTATTAATTATTACTCTGTTTGTATAAATTAGTGTGGGATATTTGTTGTGTTGTGTTTTCATTTTTTACTCTTTTAGTACTGCATACATACCTTACAAATTGCCTCTAAGTTAAGCCTAACTGCTTTTGTGCCAAACTGCTGGAAGGTTAAGCACAGGTTAATTTGGGGTTTGCTTGTGTTTCAGTCTGACAAGTGTGGTTGCTGCTTGAGTAGGGTTTCACCATTCTCATCCAGTAGTATCCACATTTCCTAAATACAAATACTCCTCAGGGAGAGCACAACAAGGAGGAGAATAGCTCATATGAAAATTGTTCATGTCATAAATTGTATAAGAACTAAACACTATACAGTGACAGTACATCAGTTTGTTATGGTAACAGTCTTTTTTCTGGATGAACAGGATGCTTATTCTATGCTCAAATAAGAAAACCAAAGTTCTTCTCAAAGTGAATCATAAAATTTCCAGGGGAAAAAACATACCTATATAGTCTATGGTGCTGAGAAGAAATATATATTGAAATAGGTGAAAGTCTAATTAATCTACTTACAAGTTTTTAACAAGCAACTTGCATAAGTATTTTGGCTTTAGCAAAACTAGTTTGATTTTGTCATAGTGCTTGCTAAACTTTATGTTAAGAGACTAGCAGGACCCTTGCCAATTTAAAAAATGTGCCTAGAAGAAAACGTTGTATTTGTATTAAAATGTACACATTGCCATTGTAGCCACTCTTGCCCTGGCACTGATTGGAAGTGATTTGTGTGTGGATGTGCCATTTACGACACATAACTCACAATAAAATGAACTAATATCTGAAGTAACTCAACAAGGGCAAGAAAAAAGTGAACACATCTACAGACCAATGGATGACGAGAGCTGGCTGAAATTTTGGTAAAATCAAAGGGGCATATTCTCAAGGCCCTTTAGCCGAGTTAGCTGCACTTTATCACTGCCAATGTGGTGATAAAGTAATCACACCATTCACAAGCTGTGGCTAACAGCTGATATCACCAATTTGCAATAGTTGCCGGAAAAACTAATGCCACAGATGACGCCTGCAACTAACGCTAATGACATGCAGAGTAGGCATTCCTGTGCAGAAAGCCGCGACAACACCACTCCACAACATTCTCAATGGCCAGCCAGATCTGCGATAAGACCCCAAATCATGAGATAAGGCGCGTTAGCAGCAGGAATATAACACCTGCTCTTACCTGGTCTTAATTCGGACGACCACCTACACCGTGAAAGGGAGCCCAGCACACAGCCACACCTAAAGAAGAACAGATGCCATGGAGTCAAAGTCAAAGTGAAAAAATCTTGTATAGCGCATATATCACCGTTAGGTCTCAAGGCGCTTGCAGACCATTAAACTGGCTGAGTTCTGTCTCATTTCACTTGGAGAACAGCCATGTTTTTAAGTCACTACAGAAACGTCGGTTGTCTGGGAGGGACATAAGATGGGGCAGAAGCTGGTTCCAAAAGTACGGGGCGAGATGCGAAAAAGATCGGCCAATGTTACGCACAGTGTGAACCCGCAGGGGAAGTAAGAGGAGCTTAGAACTGGATCTTAGAGTTCTCAAGGGTTGATATTTTTTCAGTTTTTTCCCAAGATAACCAGGACCGTGCCATTGAGCCTTTATGTGTTAGGCTTAGGATTTTATACTGCCCTCTCTTCCTAATTGGAAGCCAATGAAGAAGCTTGAAGTTGGGGACGGATGGCGACCTAGGAGGCAGATCCAGGATTAGTCGGGCTGCCGTGTTCTGCAGAATCTGTAGTTTGGAAAAAAGATCTTCGTTTAGAGAGGCCAATAATGCGCTTCCATAGTCCAAGCGACTGAAAATGAGACCATGCACCAGTGGCTTCCGGGTTTCAATTGGTAGCCATTTGAAGATTTTCCGTAATTTCCGTAAGATGGCATAGCAGGTGCCCAGTACACGGTTCACATGTGCTTTCATGGAAAGTTTGTTGTCGATGGTAATTCCCAGATTGCAGATGGTTTGTTTTGGAGATGGACAGGGGCTGAGTATCCGGGGCCACCAGATGCTTGACCAATGATCTTCAGCCTTGCCGAACAGAATGATCTCGGTTTTGCTGTTGTTTAACTATAGTTTATGTTGGCCCATCCAGCTGTCAATGTGGGTCATACAGTTTTTAAACCGGATCATAGTATCAGTTGGGTCTGGGCCAAATGTGATCAGCGGCTGGGTATCGTCTGCATACGAAACGGTCTCAAACCCATAGGATCTAATAATCTTGGCCAGCGGGGTGACATACAGATTGAAGAGGATAGGGCTCAAGATAGATCCCTGGGGAACTCCAATGCATACTTGTCTGCCACATGCAGCCTGTGAGCCTAAGTGCACGGTGGTGAAACAATCCTTTAGATATTTGTTAAACCAGTCATGAGCCTTCCCTTGGACCCCCATCTCCCAGAGTCGCTGTAACAAAATATCATGGGAGATGGTGTCGAAGGTGGCCGACAAATCTAATAGAACCAGCATAGCTGATTCCTTTTTGTCCAAGGCCAGCCTGATGTTGTCAACCATTTCAACTACTGCAGTTTCAATTCTATGTGCTGCTCAAAACCCTGATTGGGAGGAATCAAGAAGCTTATGGCTTTCTAAGTGATTAGTTAGTTGTTTATTTACTAGGGCCTCGAGAGCTTTACCGAAATAAGGCAGCAGTAAAATGGGGTGGTAGTTTCCAGGTTCGTTTGCATCTAATGTGGGCTTCTTTAGAATGGGTCTGACTTGCGCTATTTTCCAGTTTCTTGGTACAGCAGCTTGTTCCAGGGACATATTAAAAATCTCTGTTAACAACGGTGTCAGCTGTGAGGCTATTTTCCTATAGATCCAGGGGGAGAGGATCGGCAGGAGAGGAAGATTTAATTTTGACCATGACTTCTGACACCTGTTCACAGGTTACTGGTTTAAACTTCATCAGCAAAGGTACAGGGGAATGATTCTTCATAACTGAAGACATAAGGACTTTGTTTTCTTGAGGGAAAGATCTATAGATATCTTTAACTTTATCATAAAAAAAAGAAAGATATGTTATCGACCCAATCCTGTGTAGGAGCAACAGAGAGTTGAGTAGCTTCTGGGGAGGTAAACTCTTTCAAAATGTTATATAATTCCCTGCTGGAGTCAGCAGCATTCTCAATCCTCTCTGTTAGATACAGCTTTTTTGCTTGTTTAATAATATTTAAATATAAGTGGTGGCTTTCTTTATATTAGGCTCGATCACTGGCGGATTATGTTTTCCTCCAGAGACGTTCTGCGGCCCTGTTGGACAGTTTCTCAACTTTTAATGCTGCGATGAACTAGGGAGATGGTTTACTCCTGGACTTAACTCTTAACATAGGGGCTACTGTATCCAGAGGGAATGTTATGGCATCTTCAAATGCCTTAGTAGCCTCTTCTATGTTATCTGTATCAGGGATGCAGTATTAAAGTGAGTAGAAAAAGAAGCAAGGGTGATCTTACGCCAAGGTCTTATGGCAGTACTGTCCTTGTCGCAGCTCACTATGTGGTCATCCATAAGAAGACTAAACTTAATTAGGTAATGATCGGTCCAAAGAAGCAGCAAAGGCTGTCCAACTACAAGCTTATTCGAGTTTGTAAATAAAAGGTCTAATGTGTGACAGGCCTGATGGGTTGGGCTAACTACTAATTGTTCCAGCCCTAATGTCTGTAACAATGTTATCAATTGTTCAGTGTCCGGGTCCAACAGTAGGTCGACATGATAATTAAAATCTCCAATGAGGATGAAATGTTTTGCTCCTAAAACAAAGGGGGCAATGAGTTATAATAAACCATCTTCAAAATTGGCTCTGGGTCCCGGAGGTCTATAAACTAGGGCTCCTGTCCATGTTTTTGACAACTGTATTGTGAATTTAAAAATTAGATTTTCTGCCTTACCTAAATACAGGGAGTCTATAATGGCGGCTTCTAATTTGTCTGTTTTAGCAATTGCTATCCCTCCAACTCTCTTGACTGCTCTGTCAAGTCTAATTAGCTTATATGATGAGGGAAAAGCGATGGCTATATCGGGATGTGACTGGTCATTAAGCCATGTTTCAGTTGTGAAATAAATATTTGGCTTCTCCTGATCTAAAAGAGTCCACAGTTCCAAGGAAGGAACGAGCATTCAGATAGATGGCCTTCAGTTCTTTAGGGACAGCAACCGAAATCTCTTCAATTTATAAGCAAGGGAAGTGTACTCCAGGAAAGGCCTGCGCTGAGGGGGGAAAAGGCACGATTTTACCTATTGTTGTTGAGGATGCTCCAGTGCAGGCGGGCTTGTTTAAGAATCTAAGTTCTGCACATGAATAGCTGATTATAGGTATGGTGATATGGGGATATCCCTGTTCCTTACCCAAAAGATAAAACAACCAGGGGTTATGGCGGCTGGCGGCGGTCAGGCGCGGACGGGCGCAGACGGGCTTGCTTTTGGCGCACCGCTGCACGCGTCTGCGCCCCAAGCTGAGTTTAAATAGCCATGGGGAGGGGGTCACAGCTAGACCACCAACCGTCCTGCACACACCAAACCGGAAGTGAGGAACCTGGAGTGCCCCAGAGGTCCCTCCGCAACAAATGGCACAAGCAGCAGCGGAACGGGGACCGGGAGCAGGAAGAGGCAGGTAGGTGAAAAAAGTTTAAAGCCCAACTACGGAGCAGTGACAGTTTAAAATGGTCAGAAGCCAGTGTTAAAAAAATAGATCATGCGCAATCACGCTATGCAAAAGTACATGAAGCATACAGTGCCAGTAATATTGCCTGTGCCAATGATAAAATGTTGAGGCTCCGTCACCACAAGAATAGTGACCAGTGCGGAAATGGCTTAAAATGGTGTCAGGAAGTCGGGAGATCCGTTGCGCGTCAGTGATCAGGCTGCTTGCACACCCAAGGGAGCCACAACACCCACCACCACCACCCCCTGGAACTCACACCCCTACCTGGGCCCTCCCCCAGCCTCCCTCAGACGAAGATAGTTCACATCAACTTTACAAATCCTCGAACCAAACAATTTGGCTGAAGCCGCACAATAACAAAAATTAACATTCATGTGTGGACAGACAAAGGTAAATCATTCATTCACCTTTGAACTTCCCAAAAAGCATAATGCATTCAAATGTAACTCAATACTACTATTTGGAAGAGTCAGGACGGGTCTCCCATGGACATTCTGTAAGTCACAGCCTGCAAGACAAAATTCAAGATAAGAAGGCGTGTCATGCGCTTATCAAAGGACAGAGAGAGAGAGACAAAGAGAAAGAAAAAGAGAGAAAGGGGGAGAGAGGGAGAAGGAGAGAGAGAGAAACAGAGGAAGAGAGAGACAGTGGAAGGAAGATAAGGAGATAGAGAAAGAGAGAGAATCATCCCTGGCCCTTGTGCGTGGTACATTTCAAGGATGGACAGGAAACCAACTGATGCGTGTGTCTCTGTTGCAGTGTCGGCGCTACACAGACCTCAACAACAATGTTGCCCTGTTGCATGCACAGGAAGGGATTGTCCAAAGAGCGCAGGGCCGCTCGGGGTCTTGGCTGATACATGCCAACTGTTGTGTGTGTGTCGCTCTTGGTGCACTGTAAGTCTAAGGCCATGCCTCATTTGCAAATCGAAAGCCACATCACATTTCAAGAATGCAAGCAGTAGTCTGACTGACATTGTGGATGAAAGCTCCTTTGTCCGAATACAGAAGGCGGAAGGGCATCTGCACCTATGACCTTGGCAGTGCATGCGGCGGGCACCCCCTGAAAGATACAACATAGCAGATGACGACACCCACACTCCACACAGCACTGATGAAAGAACAACATATCCACACCCCACACACAGAAGACCTTGCCAGAGATAGTCCTGCATGGAATGCCCTTGACACTTAAGCACAGCAAAACACATACGTCCAAACTTTGCACACCCATACAAAGCATTGCTCTGAGCTGTAGGCCCACGATCAGGAGTGTGACTGTGATACCCGTTCATGGGATGTCTTGATATTTGGCGTCTGTGCTGGCAGTTGGGCATGGGAGATTGCAAAATTCCTCATGTGCAGTGACCACATTGAGGCGCTCCCCTGTTAGGCTGTCTTGCAGATTAGTGAAACTGCGTGGACGGAGCACAACTGTTTGGACCAGCTAATGGATTGGCTCGCCTTCGAGTTTGTTGGAGTCGACAATGACGTACTCTTGGAACTGATTGCCTATGAAGCTGTGCTCGCTCTCATGGACAAGTAACTACTTTCCTGCAGCCACAACTGATTGTAGGCCATAGCAAAGGTTCCAACACCCTTCTGTGTCTTCGAGAAATGGACACATATCCCACCATTACAGTGGACATGGCTGCATTCGCCTGGCCTCAGAATACATGTGCTTGCACCTACGCGTGTTGACACGCACCTGTGCAAGGTGAGTGGACAGCAGCGCATGGCAACGTTCCTCAATCTGACACCCTGCTGAAGAGAATGTACACACATGGCAATGTAGTTCTACATGTGACCCTTTTGGACTCTGCCACCTGCTCACTGTCAGCAGAGAAGACATTCAGCACAGTCCAGTGGTACAGGACGATGCAGATCCAATGGGCTGTGAGTGGTGACCCCTGACATGGTGCAATGAGCGAACGCCAAACATCACATGACTCGTCCAGCAAGGCAAGGTGGGCTGTGACCGTTCCCATCCGGGCTGATTTCTGCCCATGTTTGCATCCCCATGTCTTGCACCTCTACATGTGCTTATTCTGCCTGTTAGTATAGGATGCATTGGTCTGCATGATGTGGCCCTTTTCTTGCCCATACTGACAGGCACATGCTAATAAAGTGTACGCAACTTTACTAGTGTTCAACTGTGATGAATGTTAATCAAAATGCCAAATCGTGTGCCTTAATGAATATTGTCCGTACACAGGGATGGATTGGCTGACGCATTTAATTTAGGGGTGAGAACCCATTGGCAGCTCCACCTCTGTGAGCCAGACATTGTGGATGGGAAAGTTGCGGGTAGACTTTTGCGCTTACGTGTGTTCAGCCATGTGAGTATGGTATCCAACATCTTGCCATGTGGACTAATATGTTCTAGCAAAACAGGGTGTGTCCACACAGTTGAGTGTGTGTAGGTATGTAAAGAGATGTACTGTTGTTACATGTGAGGGGGGACACATATTGGTCCTGCTACTGACTTTGACATTTTCACACACAGCTATATTTCATACATGGACATGGGGCTATGTTGGGGCTATGTTGGGGTGTTGCGAGATTGTTGTTAGTGAGCAATGAGTCCACAGCTAGTTCACACCTTCACAGACATATGATTGGCCATGTGTGTCAAGGTCAAACATGTGCATTAATGTCATTTCCCAGGGTGTACTTTTTTGTGCAATCGATGTCCCTACATTCATCCATACTTTTATTCCTAACTAAACATAGACATGACACATCTGTGTGATTTGGAATGTTTTATTCACATTCTGTGTAGTGTTGGAACAGGCCATGTGGAGGGGAAGAATGCTACAACCTCCTTTTTGAAACAGAGTCATTACCATCCACATCTTCATCTTCTGATATGTCTTTTGTGTCAGGTGTTCCAGGTGTGTGGGTGGTGACATGGCTGCATCACTGTGTGCCATAGACACATCAGGGGCGGAGGTGTTATGGCTGCCTCACTGGGTGCCACAGACCCACCAGGGGGCGGAGTTGGTATGGCTGCATCACTGTGTGCCACAGACACATCAGGGGGCGGAGATGTGTGTGGAAGTTCCTGCAGCAGTCATCTGGGATATGCTCTGTGGCAGCAATGGCAAGATGAGGATCTGCAGGGCATGGTAGGTCCCAGCTACATCTCGCTGGTGTTCAGCCATGGCAGCCATCCTTCCTGCCGATATCGGCTGCATGTTCTCCATTGTCCTCTGCCTCTGTGCCAACTCTGTGCTGACGTCGCTGGAGCCTGTCTGACTAGACAGTTCTTGTACCTGAGTAATGACTCCAGCGAGGACAGCTAAGAATTGTTGTAGGGCATGGAAAGGACTGTGGGTGTCCGTTAGGGACTGTAAGAGGTCCGTGATGGGACTTATACATCGACGTATGGAACGGATTTTGAACCCCGGATGCACATGTTCAGCCAGCTCCTTCTGGCGGTCAAACACACGGCGTTGGAACACCATGTGTTCTTCGGTGAGGTGCTGATAGCCAACCATGATGGTGGGTGCTTCCTGCTGTGTGGTCTGTGCAGGGGGTGTGGTCACCTCGATGCAGCTGGGCTGCAGTGATCCTGGTGGTGGGGTGCAGAGGCTGTCCATGAGCCGTTGTAGGGTGTCTGAGCAAATGTCCAGGGTGTCCTCTTCATCATCACTGAAGAGATGTCTGGTCTGATATGCAGGAGGTGTTGATTGTCCCTCTAAAATGTAAAGGGGTGATGAAGGGTAACAGTGTGCCCCATGTATGTTGACGCATTGTAGATGTTGATATACAGACTGCATGACAATGTACATTGTGTCTGTTTTTGAGGAGATGGCTATTTGATGGGAGACATTTGAACTACATGACAGATGTGAGGTTGTAAGCATACACTTTTATCTCACAGTTTCCTGCTATGCCAGATGGGATTTGCCCATTTCTACGCACAAGCGGCAGTTGTATCCTCTGTTCTGTAGTGAAAGTGTTGCACCTTGTACCATATTGCCATCAATATTGATGTGCTGTGATTGCTATGTGTGTGTGTTGCATTATGGGAGAGTTGCCCCTGCAGCTCTAATTTTGGGGCTTTATTGCTTTGAGGATGTGTGCCTTTGACTTGTGTGCTTTTACGGTGCTGAGATGTTGGTGACTTGGGTCATTTGTGCTCCTGGGTGTTTTTGTACTCATATGCATTGTTTGTTTGCAGTTTTGTTGTTGATGTCAGGGGTTGCATGTGCATGTGCATGTGTCAGAGTGGAACTTGCTCATTGGAGGACGTGATCCACACTGGGCCACCTCAGTGTAGTGGCCTGCACCATGTCATGTATTTTGACTGCAGCCATTAGTCATGCAGTGTCACTTGCATTGTCATTGTGGCTCACATGGATTCAGCACATGCGCATGGGTAGGTTGTGTGATTGGTGATGGGGAGGGGGGCTCCTTTGTGCACATAGTTGATGGGGGCCTACTTGGTATTTCTATATGTGCTGCAGCATGTCAAGGGTATCAAGGACATGTTCAACACTCATTGTGGGTGTGCAGTGTGCTACACATGATTGTGCATGTGTGCCATTGTGCCCATCTCCCCCCGTACCCCATTCCCTGGTCGTTACTCACACTGTTGCTGTTGGGTGCGGTCATATAGAGCTGTGTCCGGCCCCCCAACTCCTGCCACCATCTCCACACTGATGACTGTGGCCACCAGTTCCTCCAGCTCATCCAGCTCCTCCTGTGGTGCAGTACTCCCACCTCCAGTCGCAGTTGCTGCCTTACTGTTGGCAGTGACTTTCTGCTTGGTTTGTCTTTTCATGTCATGCCAGCGCCTCTTGACCTCCTACATTGACCTCCTTGACACTCAGACTGCATTCACGTTCTTCAGGATGGACTGACATATTTCTGTTTGTGTTGCCAATGACATGTTTGCAGTGCTGAACAGTTGTTGGTAGTGTGCTATCACCTCCGTAATGATGATCCTGTTTTCCTGCGGACTGAACCGCGTCTTCTTCTTCCTCTTCTCCTTCGCCTTCCCCGAGCCCGGGGTTCCTTACTGGTCGTCTGTGGAGCTTGTGGGGTTCCCGTTGTCCTCAGCACTCGGTCCAGGTGCATCCATGGTGCTACACAGTTTATTTTCTTTTGCCTTTTTTTTGTTCTTCTTTTATAGTGCATTTTCCTGTATGACGCGTGGGAATTGCAGGCTTGTCACTGGTTATCGCTGATTTTTTAAATGCGATTTGCCACATCGCAACTTTTTTCGCGTTCGTGTTTCGCGTTTTTTCAGTTTTGCCTTTGTTTTAATGCGGTCATTTGGGGCATTGTCGTGAGACTATCGCATGGTGCCGCCGGGTTGAGAATACAATGTTAACACAGCGTTATTTTCCCCTGATAGACTGCAATGTGCAAAGTTGCGTTAAGTAAATTTTGCGATAGTTATCACACGTTCTTGAGAATATTCCCCAAAGTGTCTTGCCTAACACCAGATCTGAAAATCTACCCCTTAATGTTTTCCATGCAGACCCGACTTCCTGAGTTAATTAAGGGCAATAAAAATCTAATGTAAAGTTTAATTATATTTATTAAATATAAATCGCATTGACTAGTTAAAGAGATTTCTGGCAATAATAATGGCTACTATTTTCTACTCCTGCTGCTGAATTTTCGATTATTTTAAGAAAGTATGATTCTTCATTGTGGTGTAGTTCTCTTTCGAAAGGGACAGTGGTCCCTAGTTTACATTAAAAGTTACCGACATTTGGTTTCTTTTGCTCATAGTTAAGTACTGCTCGCAGGTCCTACGTCTTTTAGTATCTATCATTGACATGTGCCACAATGGAAATTGAGTGTGTTTTCTTAATCACAACTTCTCTACACACAAGAAGGGATTTACTCTGTCAGTCTTGACATCCCAGAACATGATGCACACCTGTGAAAGTGACAGTCTAAGTTGTTGCCATTGTAAGCGCGAGCAGCCTAAGACAGATAAAAATGATCCTTTCTGTAATGCTGGAAAACGTTTCTATTCATAGCCACTGTCTATTGTCTGCAGTGTTATGCAAGTCAAAGAGATAGAAACATTTAGTAAACAATGCTAATTAGGATAAAGGTAAGATAAACTGTAATTATTGACCTGCATTTTCGTATTCGCTGCTTGCTAATTGCAGCAAGTGGACATGCACTTAGACCATTTTGTGTCATTTTGAGTCATCTGATTAAGATAAATGTTACATGATTACAGTGCATGGGAAGGAAGCCTTTGCCTTGAAAACGAAAATTAAATTTAGACAAATAGAATTACAATAATCAAGTATTTGTTTATAAATAATAAGTGGATTAATATGCCTGTTGTGAACTGTTGCCATAAAAAAAACACGAGTGCTAGACAGTTCAACATGAAGATTTGCATTAAAGAAACACCCAGATCAATGGGATCCATTTTGGGTCTGTTCACTCCCGGTTGCTTTAAACCCTGCAAGGTTTACAAGAAGCCCTCTCTCCCAAAAAGGTGTCAATGAAATATAGATATTTTGTAGATGGGTTCACAAACTTAAGAACTTATTGAGAGTGCGGCAGACTGGTTACTCTGTCACACACATGACGATATCCTCCCAGCTGTTTTACCCTTGCATTCTATCCAATTATATTTGTAATACAGCGGATGGAATATCTGTCACTTGTTGTAAAGGAGCATCCTGTCTTTAAATCAGGCCATTAGTTTAAGCAAAATTTGTCTTTGAGTCGGTCATAAGTTTGAAAGCCAGGAATTGAACATTAATAGTTAGTCAACTACGTCAATTATGAATTCTCAAATTCTAACCTGTTCAAGACAGTCTTGTAGTTTACAAGGTTCGGTTTTCAGTCTATGACATAAAAATGAAAATATTTTTCCATCCAGTTACATAAAAGAGGACTTTAAAAATGTCAGAGCTAATAGGATAGGTTTATAGATGTCTGCAGAACATAGAGGGCACTTGTTTGGGGCAAACATACCGTTAAGCAGTGTTGTAACAAAAGCCCCCATAGCCCCCGCTTTGCGGAGGGCCCACAATCTCCGGCACTGGTAGGCCTCTGGCCTGAAACCTCCAGACTGGTAAGGAGCATGGGAGGGCCCCCTGCATGTACTTTGCAGGGGTGCCCCCTCAAGGTTTGTAACACCACTGCTGTTAAGGCTAGAGCAATCCATGCCTGTGACATACAGTACCCTCTCACTGGCCCCATAGGCCTACCTCTGCACTCCTCCAGTCTTTCCCTGATGACTCTTGTCCCCCCTGCCATCTGTACGCTGGTGCTAGTGCTCCCATTGTCACCCTATCACCCATTCTTCTCTATCCGTCTTGACAACAACAAGATAATTCTGCCACTTACATTGACCGTCCCCAAAACATTTTGGATTTTCAAATGTTTTAATTGAAATACATGTGATGGGTGGAACGCTTGTAAAAGTCCCAATTACTGGCGAGCATTTGGGTCACATTCCAGTCTACTATTTTCTGGCCAGTCCATCTTTTCTGACATAAAATAATCTGCCTTGGTACTGCTCAATTAGGAATAATCTATTCTGAATGGAAAAGCCAGGTCCCATCTGAATGAGAATTCAAGCAAACGTGGACTATTTTTGTCCTAGTTAGGCCTCATCAGTGAGGTATTGCTTGAGTATTTGTTCACAGTGAGCACATGACTTCATCTGGACTTACCCATCACACTTATGATGTTCAAAAGAGGGTAAACAAAAGTGATAGAATGTTTGCAAAACGCTCAAACACTGTCAACCCCGCATGCTGCTCTCTAGTCCATGATTTTCCCCTCACTATGCCACTGCAGACAGAACCCATCCAAATGCAAATCATCTGGGGTACAACTCCTAAAGGATCAGTTCAACCCAGTAGAATTGAACAAACAAATCCCTGAGCAACTAACTATGTACTTCACAAATTTGAATATATTTTTCTGAAGGCCTGGTGACTACAAGAAGAAAAAATAAGCATTCTTTATTTTTACAAAAAAGCTCTAAAAACAGTGATGTTTAATGTCTGTAACGTTACATGACTAGTGAAAAACAAAGAAGAACACAGTGGGCAATCCTCTCGTACAAACATGCAGTTAACAAATCAAAACTGAATCTTAATGACCTAAATACTAAGACATGTGCATTTCTCTAATACTCTTGATTAAAATTACACAGTAAAGCATTTTTTTAAATATATGTATCTCATATGTAATACTAGTCATGATTCTCAAATGATAATCAAAATATGATACACAAGGTACGAGAATATCACAGTAAATTGAGAGGAAATATCATGGCTTTGATTGTCGATGATTCTTGTTGGACTAAAGTCAACATGTGTTTCGGCAACCCAAGCACCTTCATCAAGAAAGCCACAAAAACTACAAACCTAAAATTATATAACAAGGACGCTTAGTCTTCCATTTCAATTACAAAAAAGTACAAGAAACAATGGAAAATAGAAAGAGTAAGAAAAAAGTTAAAGTATATCCTCATGGGGGATTTTGTTACCTGCTAGCTGACTCTGCCATCCTCTGGCTGCCCGCAACGCCGCATCTACCACAATCTTACCCCTGGTGGGACGAGGGTACTATGGGCTACACGGCCCCTGGTCTAAGGGCTAAAAAGGGTGACGCCAGTTGGGAACTCTTCCTTGCTACTCACTATATTATAGCACTTCGGGAAACATGGGAGGCTAATGAAACCTATTACCTGGATGGGTTTATATCTTTTTGTAAATGCACTATACCATTCAGTATGGGGAGAGCAAG
The DNA here is from genome assembly GCF_964263255.1 of Lissotriton vulgaris. Classification (NCBI taxonomy): domain Eukaryota; kingdom Metazoa; phylum Chordata; class Amphibia; order Caudata; family Salamandridae; genus Lissotriton; species Lissotriton vulgaris. Next base: position 307,619,939 of record NC_141696.1, read on the forward strand.
GGGCGGGTTACTGTTTCTGATTAAACTTATATTTTTATACAGAGCAACGTTGATTGATTCATGTTCCCCTAATATTCTGGCAGTAGAACTGATAGGGAAGACCTGCCAACTCTTTTAGTGGTAAACTATTATAACTCGTTCACTGGAAGTGATGAGCTAGAACACCTAAGAGCCCTTAATGCCTTGCTGGTGAATTATGCTGACAGCACTGAAACTCATTATAATATATTAGTCCTGGGTGATTTTAATGTTCGTGTTTGCCCTACCAATTGTTTAGTAATACTGGAAGAGGAGTATGGCCCCAAGGGGTTCACTCATTTTGAACATACCTCCTCTGGGACCTTTTTAGAAAGTTTTTTTAACAACCCATAATTTGATCTGCCCTGCACAGTCGGACAGGATACCTCCTGTACCCACATATGTTGGTCAGGGCTGGCAAATTATAATTGATTATATTTTAGTCTCCTCTTCATTGCTGTCGTCACAAGGCACATTAAGTGCAACAAATAATTGTTTTAGTGATCATAATCCATTGATACTGAACCTTAATATCTGCGCTGTTAACACAGGAAGGTCTATGGTCCAACTTACCAATGCTAATATTGCACCCATAAAACAAGCGCATAGAATAAGGTGGGAAATTATCGCCTCTGACAGCTTTATTGACAGGAGTTTAGGATCTGCTCAGACCAGGACTCCCATCCACTATCAGTCCTTGGTGCCTTTGACCGAATCACAAAGCAGGTTGCCTCAAACTTAACTGTATTCCATAGACTTAGGTCTCTAAAACATAAAAAATGGTTTGATGAAACCTGTATAAGTACCCATAAGGAACTCATGCAGGAACTTTAGCAAAAACCCAGGGTAGCCTTAGGGGTTAAGAATGCAAGGGGGGCATACAAACTCGCAGTGGAAAGGCGGAAAAGGCGACTAAGGGAGATGACGTGGGAGGAGCTTAGTCCGGCCAGTGTTCTGCCAAATAACACTTGGTTCTGGCCCGTTGTAAATAGTCCAATGTTTGATCAATCACCAAACTCCAGTAAAGGCTTTTTAGTTCCTGCTGAGAGGTGAGTTCGAAACTTTGGGAAAGTGTATAGTGATGTGATCACTGGAACCCCAGCAGGGACAGTAGGTAGTGATCGTGTTTCACATCCCTTAGTCTTTACTATGTACAAAGTCATTAAGGTGATTACATCAACGTCAGGGGGGAAAGCCCCAGGTCCCGACAGAGTACTGGCTGACCTTTACAAAGCAGATCCTAAGCTATGGGCCAAGATTTTAACTCATGTTTTTAATGTAGCCACTGTGTCTGGTTTTTCCTTGTCTTGGGCCAAGGCGGTCATTATACCGATCTTTAAGAAGGGAGCCAGAGATGATCCGGCCTGTTACAGGCCTATTTCGCTACTTGACTCAGCTGCCAAAATTATGGGGAAAGTTGTCCTTGCACGGCTAGCAGAGTGGCTTGATCAAGCAAGCATAGTTTCTGACCTCCAATATGGTTTCAGTCAAGGGCAAGGTACGCTGGGCCAATGCCTCAATCTCCATTTGTAGATAGGGAAGTATACAGTCGTTAAGCATGGGGATCTCCATTAGGCCTTTATGAAACTAACCTCGGCTTTCAACCTTGTTAACAGATCAAAACTCTGGGCGACCCTCAAAGACATAGGGCTTGACGCTGACCTGATCTCTTTTTTGGCGGACATCCATTAAAACACTACAACAGCAGTGCGCTTTAATGAAGATTGTCGCCTAACTGATTGTTGGGCAGTTAAAAGAGGGGTCCGGCAGGGGTGCATTTTGGCCCCTTTGCTGTTTACACTCTATATTAACAAGTTAGGGGACACCCTGACTTCCTGCTGTAAAGATATCCCTAAAGCTGGCACCAAAATGAATCCCGCACTTCTGTATGCCGATGATGCGGTGTTGGTGGCAAGGACTGCAAGGGGGCTGCAAACAATTTTAAACTGTTTTATAGATTGTATGGAGTCCTTCGACTTAATCACTAATTTTAAAAAATCACATGCTATGACCATAGGTTCAAGGAGGGCAATGAAGGCCAAATTCTATTGCAAGGATCTAGAATTAGTAAAAGTCCATGCTTTTCCATACTTAGGGGTTATTTTTGGTGATCGGCGCTCATGGTCCACGCAGAGTATACACAAAAAGAACCTATTAGCTAGAGCTTCAGGGGCTATTCTAGATATTGAGATGGTCCCTCCAGTTTGGGTTTTACGTCAAACTGATGCTGCGGGTTACATCTTGGTTGTGCAGACTGGCCTTCTCTCCGATCCTGATGTCCGCCCCGCCAAAATGTTGATATGACGATTCCTGAAAGGAATGAGGAGAATGAGGATCAGGAACCTGAAACCTCTCGGGTGTTTAATTTTAGAGCAGTCACGCAAATCATATCTACTGTCAGAAGAGTCCGGGGTGGGTGAACCAGCACGAGAACTAGGCTTCTGCTGGTGCTGCCACTGATTTTTATTCCATGTCTTTTTAGGAAAGACTGGATGTCTCTCCTTGTTCAGAGGGAGTTTACTTTGTATCTGAATATAAGGTTTTTCCCCAAAATGATTGCGACACAATGATGTATATACATCTGCAATAATGATTGGTAACTGCTGCTGCCGATCAACATCTGCCAATGTCAAGAGGCGTTGACCCACTTGTAAGCTAACTGCTTCACCTTTGACATTGGCCAAAATCATATTGGAGAAGGGTGGGGTAACGCATGTCACCCCAAAACCAGTCGCAGCTGCCATCTTTGCGCCTTCTGGCAAAATTCCATCCACGTTTTTCCACGTTTTTCCATTTTCAAATATTCCATAGTTTTAACCATATTATTCCACAGTTTATCTCATTTTCTATGTTGCTCTGTCATTTCACTTCACGCTCAGGTTATGTTCTGCCATTTTCCAGATTTCTAATGCTTGAACCGTGCCCTCCGGACTTCATTTCCAAACATGATCAACGCAGTGGTTCGTCCAAAGCAATATTTATTTAAAATCCAATGCATTTCGGGCACATCATTGCCCTTCGTCAGGGAACACTATAACAATAATAGCAAAAAGTAAGCATCGTGTATTCACTTGCATTAATTCAATGTTAGTCTAAACGATTGAATGTTTATACATCATAATCATTGTGCAAATTTTCTTATGCAGCCCGTAATAAGATCTGGTTCGTTTTTTATAAAAGCAATGTTTTTTAGGTTGAATTCAACGACACTAACAATGGCACATGTTGTTCATGTAAAGATGATTAAAGCTTTTTAGTGATAAATGCAATTGTGTAACAAAGCGCGAAGATTTAAGAACGTCTTAATATTGCGCGTAGGCTAGTATGGTATTGTGGGTAACGTAGTCTCAAGCGAAATGATGTGCACCACCACGTGAACACGAAAGCGTGTGATAGCGCACGGCACGGGCCAATTAGGAACAAGGTAGCATAGAGATGAGTTTTAAATGAAGGGGTAACAACAGGAGGGTAACTTTACCGGTTCGGAAGCAAGACAGGAAATGAAGTCTGGAGGGCACGGTTCAAGCATTAGAAATCTGGAAAATGGCAGAACATAACCTGAGCGTGAAGTGAAATGACAGAGCAACATAGAAAATGAGATAAACTGTGGAATAATATGGTTAAAACTATGGAATATTTGAAAATGGAAAAACGTGGAAAAACGTGGATGGAATTTTGCCAGAAGGCGCAAAGATGGCAGCTGCGACTGGTTTTGGGGTGACATGCGTTACCCCACCCTTCTTCATTGATTCAAAGGTGTCACCGGGGGAGGCACAAAAACCAGTATTGCACGCCGTAAAGGATTAACTTTGGACAAATAGAAGATATATAAATATTGACTTTAAAAAATGAGTACAAAGGTGTGCATCCCACCCTCATTCATATTGTTCAAAATCATATTGGAGACACAAGGGAAAATGCCCAACAATCTCATCCCCAATTCCATGGCTGGACCAGCCCTGTGTTCATCTTGAACCTTTTTTAGAATGCTCGGTAGAACGCTCATTGAGGGGTTGCCAAAGCACAGTATATAAACCGCAGCAAACACCATCCCCCATGTGGTGCAATCAGCTAAAGTGGGAACGATACCACTTGTTTAACTCATCATAAGGATCCTGCGTTTCTCAACAGGTGTAGAATGGGGGAAAATAGCCTTGAGAAATGTGTTTCTCAAGCCAGAAAGGCAAATCATCGCTTTTCTTAGGGACTTTTGCCCATCACTGAATTAATCAAGGTGGGACTAATGACAAGACCACCACCATGTCCAGGTAGTTGAGGAGCATCTCCAACCGAAGTCACCTAAATATTATATGACATAAACTGTATAGTAGCTCCATGTATATGAAACAACGTTGTATGTAATTGATGTAGCTCTCATAACACCTTTAGAGAACCGGGGGTCTATCCAAAAGCCAAATGTACTAAACTATAAAGCAGGCGCAACTATTATCAAATCAGTCGAGGACACAGAGTTCCTAAAAAGCCTTTATATGAAGAACACAACAGTGAACCACAATCAAAACCACAAGTGATCGTTAGTGAGACTCAAAGAATATATATCTAAGTGAATAATGTATTCCCATCAAATGTCATATAATTATCTATTTTCTCATCTGGTCATCCAAAGTCTTGGGGTGGTCTGTCTCTAGATCATTGAGACCTTTTTCCACACCCAATCTATAGAATATTCAATGAGTCCAAGCCCACAACCACTGTGTTGACCATGAGGAAGATAAAATCATATGGGAATCTGTGCAGTGCAACAATGAAAAGTGGTGGGATAAAATAGAGTGGAGAGACAAGAAAACACGTTTTATTCAGAATACTGTCTTTCCCTCTGATTAAAATCAAGAACAGTGCAATAAGGCAGTCTCAAACAAATTTTCAACTGTCACAAAGGGGCCAACATGTTTAAGCCAATAGGGAAAGGAGATCCCTCTGCTTTCTTCAGGGCCTCAGTTCTAATAAATGGCTACCGCTGGTGTGAATACAAGGAAAAATCGTGTATTAATAAACAATGAAAAATGAATAAAAAAAGGATATAAATGTACATATTAGTCCATATTCATATTCCTCCGTATCTAACTGGTGTGCCTCACATCCAGATCGACCGGGGACTAGACCTCACCTCTCCTGGACCCAGCTCAGGAAGATGGAGGCCCGCTCTGTCCATCGTTTCCTCTGTGCAAGACCCTGGACCAGCCCTGTGCTCATATTGAACCTTTTTTAGAATGCTCGGTAGAACGCTCATTGAGAGGGTGCCAAAGCACAGTGTATAAACTGCAGCAAACACCATCCCCCATGTGGTGCAATCAGGTAAAGTGGGAACGATACCACTTGTTTAACTCATCATAAGGATCCTGCATTTTTCAACCGGTGTAGAATGGGGGAAAACAGCCTTGAGTTACTCAAATTTGTTTCTCAAGCCAGAAAGGCAAATCATCCCTTTTCTGAGGGACTTTTGCCCATCACTGAATTAATCAAGGTGGGACTAATGACAAGACCACCACCATGTCCAGGTAGTTAAGGAGCATCTCCAACCGAAGCCACCTGTATATTATATGACATAAACTGTATAGCAGCTCTATGTATATGAATCAACGTTGTATGTAATTGATGTAGCTCTGCAAGAGGAATATTAAGGTAATTTGGATGTGGTGTAAACCCAGCCAAAATGGGCCACATGGCCCCATCAACTGATAAGGGGCCTAAATGTACCACAGAAACAGGGTGAGGAAGGGCGCCATTAAACCATATGGTATGCTCCCAGCATGTCAACAGAACTTCAAGTAACCGATAAGGGCGCTAATTCTGCAGAGCCGCGGACACTGCATTTTCCTGAAAAAAATTATCATTCCCATCTGCTGCTGGAAATGTAATGCAAGAATAGAAAACCTTGAAGCAGTAAACTGCATCCACTTCGACAACAAAGATAATATCTGCCCCCGCATTAGGGACTCCTTGTTGAGTCAAATGCGGTACGACCGCAGCGCAGTTAGGTGCCGCATTAGCCACTGCCATAATAAATGCAGAATAACAAATCAAAAGCGCAAAAGAGGGTCAACAGTGAAAGAATGACCTTTTAAAATTCAAGCTTGAAAAATATAGGAGACAATGCCCTCAGACCACAGACGTCTCCGGAAATTGATGTGAGAGGATTCTCGTGAATAAGTACCAGACCAATCGTTGGTGGCGCCATGTTGCAGGGATTCTGCACAAATACAGAACTATGCAGAAGAAATGGGACCTTGGAGTATAGGTACTGGGTCTTCCTACCACCTTAGTATCCACAAACCCAGGGCCGACTAGCTATTTATAGTGCCTCACTTGTTCTCCTACTCACCCACAGAGAAACAAATGATTAGGCACCCCAAAACACAACACTTCAAGAACTCTCAGGAATCGTGGTAACAAGACACACCCTTTCGCTCACTCTCTTGTACTTGGCTACAATAAGATCTGACGGAGACACAAAACAGTTTAAAATATTTATTTTAACTAACGTGCCCTAACATGCAGTATACGTGACACAACAAGCAGGAAAATGCATAGTACAAATATTGTCAGCATAGCAGTCAGTCCATACATTATGAAGGGAGATGTAATCAAAGAAAGACAATGAACAAAGGACTATAGTGCCTCTCTCCCTCCCCTTGCTAAGAAGAAGTATTATTATATAATAGAAGATCTCTGGGCTTTGTCAGCAGACCTCATGCCTTAGCCTATAGATGGTAGATCTACATAATTGGTGCTCTTTTCGCAGGAAAGGTCCCTCTCCAAGTGTGTGTCACCTTTTTGTGCACCCCACCAAAAACCCAAAGTACGCTGTCCAAACATCAGCTGCATCTGTATGTTTTGTCTAAGGGCTAGGGACTGGCCAGAATAAAATAGCAAGGGGCATTTTTGTTCGACCTTGCACATAATGTTCAGTCAAAATTCCAGGAACATGCAGAGCGTGAACACAGCAATGAGTTCTCATGTGAAAGAAGTCTTTGACAATATTGCATAACAAAGAAAGATACATAGTAACGTATGCAAAGCATCAGGCAAGCTGCAGCGCACTCATTCTAAGTAATTGAAAAACCACAATGTCCCTATGGGCCGCGTGACACTTGTTTATATATCTTAGCTATGCCGTGGGACTTTCTGTAGTAAGACAATGAGCTTACCCTCCCTCTGTGCGAGGAACACATTACCAATCTCCTTTTCTATTTCTTGAACTGAAGGTAGCCTGTGTTGAGGCCTCCCACATGTTACCTGCCTACTTCCTTTACGTGCACATCAGATACAACACAAATGTCCGGTATGGACACACAAGGGCTGACCTACAATGATGACACTGTGGCTGAGATTTCATAAGTCGCTCACTATTAGGGGCAGCTGTAGCAAGGATTGTAACTCTGTGGCAGCCTTGAAAAAACAACAGGGAAAGATTCACCAGCCTGGGGCGATCATGTCAGAATATTTACGAGCTAACATCGCACATAACAGCTTACATTTCAAGATAGCACCTGCATCTACTTGGGAGACATTTGTTTCAGACATGATTGGTCCTATATAGCCTGGAAATGCACACATGACTGGTTGATCCTTATAATTAATTCGACCAAACGACTTTCAGATGACCTAATTATCAGGATCACCATTGCATAAAATAATTTAAAAGCAGAAATTAATATCTCCTTCAAGTCACGTTTAGTGCAGATCAATTCCAAAATAAGGGGACACAAAGATGATCGAAACAACAAAAAATAGGCAAACTACAGCAGGACATCAAAAGATTTGAAAAGGAAAAGGTATACACTTCCATCAGGGATGGTAGTGAGGAGTCTGTCTAACGATGACTCCATCACAATAAAGCCAGTAGAGAACGGTGATGCCATCATGATCCTTGACACCACAGACTACAAACGCGAGTGTCTCTGTCAACTGGCCAACGAGAGATCCTATTGTCAGATTACCAGGGACCCTACAGTGACTCCCCTGACTAGGATCAAAACCCTTGTGAATTTAGCTGAATCTCAAGGTTGGATTTCTAAGAATGGGGCAGAATTTCTTATGAACACCACCTCCAAGATACCAAACTTCTATGTTCTACCCAAGACACAAAGCGGTGTCGCTACCTCCAGGTAGACTGCATGTTTCTGGTGTAGGGTCCCTTCCAGAACCACTTATCAAATGTTGTGATTTTTTTTCTGCAACCTCTGGTAAAGAAAATCCTTTCATTTGAAAGACACAAGGGTCGTCCTCATCCTTACTTATGATGTCAACCTTTTGATGACCCTTGACGTGGAAGCGCTATACACTAATATTCCACAGGATGCGACTATTACAGACATTGTGGCTTACCTGATGGTAGAAACATGAACATCCCCAACTCCAGTGAGCTTCATAGTCGAATATGTGACTATAGCTCTAAGAGGGAACTGTTTTCAATTTCAAGACCAGCTGTTCCAACAAGTACAGGGAACTATGATGAGGAGTACATTTGCCCCTGGTCTGGCCTGTCTCTGCAAGGCTGAATTCGAATGCCTCTACATCTCCAGGGATGGTAATCCTTATCAGGCCTGGGCGGAACGCCTTGAAGTGACAAAAACACTCAGCGGAGTTCCACAAGTGGTTGCAGTGCAAACTGCCATTCACTGCCGCTCGAGTAGAAATTCTACCAGAGCAGCAGCTCACGGTCGCCAACATACCTTTGACAAGCTTGAGCGGGACAAATCTCCACTGCATTATGGGGAGCAGAGTTTTCTGCATCCTGCGAACTCCACGGAGTGCGGAGTGCAGAAAACTCTGCAAACAGAGTAGAGTTCACCGCCCAGCCCTAATCCTTACTGTACCCACATTAAATTGTGGCGATTTTGACATATGTGAAGCTTATACTCATGGATTAATTCTCTTAATCTCTTTTTGAGATTTACCAAGACTGTATTTTACAGTGAAATTGCCTTCCTGGATCTCCTCATCACAGCCAACAATGGACACCTAACTACTGCCACTTTCAAAAAGAAAATGTACAACAATAGTCTACTGCTCTATGATTAGTACCATCCAAAAGCTCTTTGTGATAACCTCCCTTTTGGGCAGTTTTCTTGCCTATGTCACAATTGCAGTGACATTAGAGACCATGAAAATCAAGCTGACAGCGGCTGCTTCTCCGCTATCGCGGAAGAGCGTCGCCCCCCTGCCAGCTGCCTCAAAACGGCAGGAAAGGTAAAAGAAAACGATAATAAAAACAGGTTTCATAATCGTTTTACTTTTACTTTCCTGCCAAAAGTTTAGGGGCGGGCCATAGGGGGCCATGGGCTATGAGAGGCTGCTGGAGGAGGGATGGGCAGTGTTGTCAGTGAGCATGATAGTTTGGCCAGCTGTCATAGGCCGGTCAAACTGTCATGTGCACCGAAAATGTCTCAAACCCCAGATGCATTGCTGGGTTGAAGACAGCAGCAAATGCAAAAACAACAATTGATGGACAGAATGCAGAACAATGTCATACATTCACCCCAGTACAGAGATCTGGGCCTAAATCTATACAAGACAGCAGGCACAGAATCCCAGTTTCACGCTGGCCGCAGTGGATTCGGGGAGCCAGTGATTGCAGAGGAGAGGAGCAAAAGAGCGCAACACAGCTGGCTGCAGGTAATTAATATTTTATTTTTCATCCTGAACCCTTCCCCCATGCCCTGCACACTCTTCCACAACACCGCTGCTACTGTAAGCTGCATCATTAAGTCAGAATTTACAAGTTCACAACTACCCACCGCTGTTTGTAAAGAGGGACTGGAAGAGGGCCATAAATAATGACAGAGAAGACTTTTTAAACCCAGGACTGGACTTAATGAGTATGTGATCACATGCATTACCACGTTCACACCCATTTCCAATCAGATCAACAAGATCATATATAAACATTTGTGCATTCTCCAATCAGAACCCCTGGATATTCATATACCACCATTCACCTTCAAACGCACCATATTAGTCCTTGGGTGATTCATAAACAAGAACAGAGAACTCTATGGAACATAGCACCCGTGCCTGACCCCTTTCCTTGTGGCTCATGTGGTGTATGTCACCTCATGGGACCCTCTAAAGAAATCCTTAGTGAGGACACCAACACTTGGATTTAAAAAACAAAACACTCAAATTGCAATACCAAAAATTCAATGTATCTTATCCTTTGTCCATGCCAACTTTACCAGTGTGTTCTCACTCTCTTCTATATATACATATTTAGACAACACCAACTCACGTTTAGGCTCTGGTGGGGATCTTTTATGGTCTATGGGTCACCTCTTGCTCTCATTCTTCCCCTTTAGGATTAGGAATACATTTTTCTAACTCCCTGAACAGGATGATAACCTCAGTACAACACTTCACCTGCTAATCAGCACAGTCCGTATGCACAGATCTTTTTTTGGCATGGTCTGGCTGGGTCACATGTAGATTATCCTGCATTGTAATATGGTCACTATTTTGGTGCTTGCCATTAAGTTTGTGCAATGCTAAGACACTTGGCAGTATGATGCTTTCACACCGCATCGTCGCTACTTTCCAAGGCACATCCGCTTGCTCAAGTATCAACCGTTTTTGCATGGGGGAGTCTGCCACTTTCCCCCCTCATATGGTAAGGCATTTCTCCTTTTCTATTTTTACTTTGCAAAAAGAACAATTGATGGACAGAATTTAAATGTAAATGTATTTGAGCTTATATAGCGCACAGCTACCCACAAAGGGTTTCCCGGCGCTTGCTTAGGGAACCCGTCCTGATATTCCCCTGTGAGATAACCCCTGCAGGGTATCCACAAGGTGAAAGCCAGGCATCCCGCCGCAAGGGGCCGTTGTGGAGATTAAGCAAGCTATTGCCCAGAGTCGCAGAGTGTGAACCCGTGAGTTGAGAAGGCACCGCAGCGAGAATTATCGAGTCCGTGGAATTTTTTTAGCCCAAGACCCGCCGAGGCGGGGAATTGAACCCTGGTCCAGGGCCGATCTCAGCTTCCGGGTCTGCCGCCTCTAACCCCTGAGCCACACTTCTCCAGAATGCTGGACAATGTCAGACATTCACCCCAGAACAAAGATCTGGGCCTAAATCCATCTGTTTTGTTTTGTTCACCATGCCATTCCAGTTTGTTCTCAGCCATATGCACATTAGTCTTGACCCTGCTACCCACAGACCAGCTCGAACTGCCAGGCCAGGTCCTCCCTGGACCAGAAACAAGCCTTCTTGAGCCAATTTTAGGGTATCACCCCTCATCAGCCAGGCTAGCTTGACTCCAGGGGCATAGAGAGCATGCGACCCAAGTCTGGGCATGTCCGACCCACTGGGGTTGACAAATGCAAAAAGAACAATTGATAGACAGAAGGATGAACAATGTCAAACATGCACCCCCAGTACAATGCTCTGGGCCTAATTCCAATGTTTCATTTTTGCTCACCATACATTCTAGTTTGTTCCCAGCCATAGGCAAATCAGTTTTGACCCTGCTCCCAATTGGAACAGTCCAGCCCGAACTGCCAGGCCAGGTCCTCCCTGGACCAGAAGCAAGAATCCTGGGACCAGTTTTGGGATATCATCCCTCAACAGCCAGGCTAGCTTGACTCAAGTAGCATGGAGAGCACAGGACGCATGTCTGGGCATACACAACCCACTAAGGGTGACAAACGCAAAAAGAACAATAGATGGACGGAATAATGAAAAATATAAAACATTCATACAATTACAAACATCTGGGCCTAAATCCATTGTTTGTTATCCCCCCTGTGCCATTCCAGGTTTTTCAGAGCCATATGCAAACCAGTCTTGACCCTGCTTCCCATCGGAACCATCCAGTCCGAACTGCCAGGCCAGATCCTACCTGGTCCAGAAATAGGCATCCTAAGCTCATTTTCACAGTATCACCCCTCATCAGCCAGGCTAGCTTGGCTCCAGAGGCATGGAAAGCACGTGACCCATTTCTGGGCATACCTGGAGAGGAGTTTGCCTAACGGCTAGGGCGGTAGACCTCAAATCTGAGGAACTGGGTTCAAGCCTCTGCATTGACGCTGAACATCCTGTGATTCTGGGCAAATCACATAATCTCCTCCTGCCTAACAAACACATAAATGTGTCCTCATGTAATGTAACTGGTGCCAGGTAAAGTGTTCTGATACCTGATACCTTCGGGTCAAGTTCGCGCTATATAAAACTCTGTCAAACAAATCAAACAAACAATTGCTGGACAGAATGCGGAACAATGACAAACATTCATCCCTAGTACATGGATCTGGGCATAAATCGGTTTATTGTGCTCTCCATCCCATTCCAGTGTGTTCCCAGCCATATGTAAATCAGTCTTGAACCTCCTCCCCATGAGAACATTCCAACCAGAACTGCCAGGCTAGGTCCTCCCTGAACAAGAAACAAGCATCCTTGGATGGGGGGTAGTTCAGGCTGGACTGTTCCCATGCGGAGCAGGATGAAGACTGATTTGCATATAGCCGGACCCACCTGGAGTGGCATGTGAGCAAAAAAATGATAGATTAAACCCAGATCTCTTCACTGGTGGTGAGTGGTTGAAAAGTTGCAGCACTTCATCAATCATCTTGTTGTGTTTGTTATGTTCGCTCTAAGAGGCCAAGGGTATGCCCATACATGAGTCCCTTGTTCGCTGTGCCACTGGATTCAAGCTTGCTGGCTGATGAGGGGTGATACTAGTTTTATTTACATTTGTCTCATTGATGGTATCGAGTACTCACAGCCGTTTGAGGTAACCAATATGTTTACATGTCCCTCCTCCCACCTTTTCCGTTCAGCCATCCTGAAGTCTCTTGGCTGTTTAGGAAAATAATTCTGAGTTGACACTTCATTACTGTCGGCCCGCTCGGCGATCCTCAATATGTCCCGCTTCTCCAGGTGTCACCAAATAACAAGTATCTACACCAGACCCACTTTAAATATGTACTTGATATCCTTAAAAACATGAAGAACTCCTCACTTCTTCCCTCTGGGTTGGCAGTGGTGGGTAGGTCCTGAGAGATTATATCATAAGATCCACCTGACTTAACCTAGCTGCTGCATTATCCTTGTGTGCTTTTGTGTTATGCTTCTTTGTTTCAAATATTTAGCACGTTCTCCATACTTACTGGTACTCGCTGGTTGGCACCAGTTTTTCTCTGTCTGCAGCTATATGCTGGTATCTACCTCACATAATGGGTGTTTATCATTTGATTGCTGGGTAAATTTACCCTCCCCTTAACTACATTACCACAGAAATATGAGGTAACCTGTTGGTGTTATAAGCACATGACTAGTAAAAATCATCACTGTTCCTAGAACCAGTGGTCGAAGTGGGGACAAAGAAGTAGGGGAACTGTGGGCGGAGACTCAGGGGGCGGGAATAAGCAGAGTATTGGATCAGTGGGCGGAGTCGGAGGTGTGGCTAAAAATAGCAAAACATACCAATTTTTAGTGCATTTGACATTTCACTGACCAGTTACAGCTTATAACGTTATTTAATTCAAACAATCGATAAACATGTTTATTTGAGGTTTAATATATAAGTTGTTCATATTTAATTCATTTACAATGTGGGACATGTTTCCAATCACAGAAAGAATGAATTTCCCCTATTGACTTCTGTTGAAAGCAGAGGCCGCAGGCTGCTGAAATCAGTGCTTAATTTGTCAAATAATATGTGCCGGGGCTCAAAGTTTTTCTCAAAAGCTCGTTAACAGTGCTGCTGAATGCAGGGTTGACAGTTGTGTCCGCTACCACCAAACACTCCCTGTGCCTTTATTTTACTTTTGCAGGTTCTTTTTCATCCCTGCTTTCTGCTCTTGTCTCTATTTTTCCAGTCCTCTTTCTTTACACATATTCTGCCTTTCTCTTTTGTACTCTCTTGTACTGTTTTAGTCTCCAAAAACGAGTGCTGGTGGCCACCACCTGAAACCACCTTGTCAAATTAAGCACCGGAAATGGGAGGCCTGATGACAGTATGGGGCTTGACTTTGCCTCCTGCTTTGTTTTATTTTCAAAAGTAAGCAGCCCTCCATATAACTACAATCAGCAATTATGCCAGGAAAGCATTTACTTATTGATAATTTGTGACTAGAGCTAAGCTGGACATTACTCAGAGATAGTGCTAATTAAATCATGACTAAGTGATGTTTTGGGTTATGGCTGTTAGCGGCACTATTATGGAGTCAAGATCCCTGTATTGAAGTAAAATAAGAATGAGAAATATGAATGTGCATGCATCAGGAGAGTTGGAGTGAGCTCTCTAGGTCTCATACGGGATGGAAGTGACGTTACTAAATAAAAGAACGTATAGTGCTACAGGAGCCTGTAGATAGGGATAATAACAGAATTAGAGTGATGTGAATGTTTCTTGTCACCGGCACACTACTTTTCAGGGCATGGGCTTTGCTTTGACATGTGCTATCAATTGGGAACACAGAAAAGGCTAATTATGCAGCAAACAATGAGAGCAGGGTCGGCCCGTGCCTGAGGTTTTACCAATGCCAATGGTAATGGTAATGTAATGTAATGTATGTATACTTGTAAAGCGCACTGTTACCTCGTTACGTGGCGTCCTGGCGCTGTATACCGCTGGGGAACCCATCCTGGCTAACCCTGTGAGAGTGAGGTTCCGTGACAATTGTAAGTGGTGTTTTCGACTCGCACAAATATGGTCGAGTCTGGTATCTACGAACCGCAAATGACGAGTTTAGTAAGTGTGCGCAGTTTCGCTGTGCTAACTTAAACCGTTCGTTTGCTACGTGGGTTTTTCATCTGTACCCACGGGTTCCATCTTAGATACGGCATCCATTTTGTCTCTTGCCCTCAAGTAGCCAGCGAATGGACATTGTCCGCTTCGCGACCCTGGGACTCCCAAGATATTCGCGGAAGACACATGTCCTTTGTAAGTGTCTTTATGACGAGGGGGATGATACTGTAAGGCAGATGGCCCCCGCTCGAGGCTCATCTTGCCGTGCCGGTGTATTGTCTCAGCCGTGCATCTCATTAGGCACGTCCCTTTGATGCCTGTAGCTCGTGTTTCCCGATACCCCCCCTTTTACACCCTTTCCAATCTCCCCACTGTTTCCATCTTCCTCTACACCTGTCCCTGTTCCTATTTCGATCTGTTTTACTGCTGATTGGAATGTACTAATGGTGGGAAGATGGGTTTTTACAGTTGGGAACTGCCAAATGTTTCCGCACTTATGTTCCGGACCTTATGAGTATCAAAGTGACCAAAGCTACCCCTCCCGGGGATAATTGTGGGAACCGGGTTGTAAACCTTTGTCTGCTATGCAAACCTATGGAAAAATTGTGTATAAAAGGAGCGATCCACAGAACCAATTTGAAGCAGTCTCCCCAAGTTGCACGTGTTGTACTTGTCGTGACTTCTGTGTTCCCTGCAGTAAATAAACCTTGAATCTTTGACGCCGAAGGAAGTGTCCCGTGTCTCTGTCATTCGTACGCCGGAGCAGGTAACACACGAAGGTTTCAGGTGTTGTCCCCTGGCACCGCTGGGTCTTAAAGAACCCAGTCCTTCAGTTGGCGCCCAACGTGGGGCTGCATCAGTGGTACCGGTCCAAGCCCGACGATCGTGAGGAACTTCGTGTGAAATCTCCGAGGGAAGGTGCACTCCGCTTCATCGATCCTGTTGTCGAAACAAGTGGCCCGAAGACTTTTCCCGCGAAGATTCCCGCCTCCTGACGGCTGCGACGGACTGCTGCCCTGACTGTAGACCTGTTTTGGCGCCTGGCGTAGATCTTGGTATAGCGAGACGACTGACGGGCCTTCCTGGTGATGCCATTGATCTTTGAGTTAAGTATTTGTGGGTCGCTCCCAGAGTTCTTAGTTGTTGACACTTTAGCGAGTGTTTTTGTTGTTGACGCTGTGTGAGTGTTTTTGTCGGTGACACTTTGCTAGCGTACTTTGTTGTGTTATTTGACGCCTGCAGACGCCAAAAACCGAGGGTATGAGCTCTTTGCTGGGACTTGGTAAATCCCGTAACCCTTGAAGTTTGTGAAACTCGGCTAGTGTGCAAGATGCCTGGTCGCAGTACTTTGTTCAGTTGTTTCAGATCTTGTGGTGTGGATTCCCGACTGGAGGACTCGTGTCCGATACCTCCGGTTGGAACTCCGACTTATGAACTGTACAGTAAACATGGGCTAGGCCCGATTACTTTTAATGATTATTGGATTCGTTATACTAAAAAGGATGGTGTCCTTAGTTGGCCACCTCATGGTAGCTTTGAGAACCCGATCTTAGATAACCTAGAGGCTAAATTGTTCGAGAAAAAGTCAAGGCCGGCCATGTTTGATGCCTTTCGGTTGTGGCGTAAAGAAGCCCGACAGAAAGAAATCAGACAGACTAAACGAAATCAGAGAGATAGTGTTGCTACCATTGTAAAGAAAGCAGAGCAATTTCAGCATGATAAGGAGGTTAAGGAAAAGGAAGTGTTTGATAGACTACAGCGCATGACTATAGATAAATGCTATCCTGCTTTGCCTACGGAGTCGGAAAAGAAGGAAGACGCAGTTGAGGATCCTTTAATGTCTTATCTTATGAAGTCGCCACCTCCGTATGTACAGGGTACCACAGCCCCTGTGGTTCCTCCTGTACCTATTCTTCCACTTATTCTTCCTCCACCTGTTCCTCAACCTGCACCCGTTCTTCCGACTGTTCCTGCTCCTTTGCCTGTTGCTATCCCTACTGCTTCTCCGCTTCCACACACTCTTGCTCCCGCTACTGCTCCTGCTCTGTTAACTCCTGCTGTTGCTTCTGTTTCTACTCCTTCGCTTGTTAGACCTGTGTCCTATACTTCTCCCTCTACTCGTAGTCGTAATTCTCCTCTTGCGGCTAGTTTCTTTCATTCTCTCGGACCTGTTCTTGGGTCCGCTGGTTCCGATGGTCCTCAGAGACGTAGTCAGCTTCCTGGTAACAGAGAACGTGCTTCGCTATATAATATGGCGATGGGTTGGATGACGCATCCCCTTAGAAATCCACCACGTATTGTGCTCGACACGTTTTGTCAGTTCAATATACCAACCCAAAGATTCGTGTTCGAAGAAATGTGTAAGGTTCTTCGTGATCAGATATCGGCCGACGCACCTGACGAGGTGCTGACCGCTTTGTCTGATTTGCAACTCCAGTTCTCGACTGGACTGATAGTGGATACCAATGTTCGACGTGCTGTTGAGCGATTGTTATCTTTCCGTCCCACTCCTATACCTCAAGCCTTGTTTGTTGAGGATATTGAAAGACAGCCAGATGAGTCTGGTCAATTTCCTATGCGTGAAGTTCCGCCAGTGTGGATGCCAGGTAATGCTGCAGCTCAACCCCCGATTTTGCCGTTCTTCCAGAGAGTGTGGATCCATCTCCCATAGAAACGATCAGAAGTGTTACAGGTAAAGCAATCTTTGCCTGACCCTCGCAAAAATCCTGCAGGGTACTATAAAGAATTATCGCAGCTCGTAGACGCTACGATAATGAACCTTGCCGATATCGACATGTTGTTCGGCAATATCGTGCCACAACCGGTATGGGCTAAGATTCGTCAGGAGAATCATCCAAATGAATTAGGTGGCGATTGGGCTGCTCTTATTGCGGCCGATACGCGACAAGTTGGCGGGGCTAAGCCTGAACAACTCATTACTGCTCTCCCTCAAAGAATAATCACGTTAATGAAAACTCTTATGCCAGCTATGAGAGTGAATTGGGAGAAATTGTCAGCTTGTAAACAGAAGAAGGACGAGAGTGTCTCCGACTTCTTTACGAGGTTCGAGGAGGCATTCATCGACCATAGTGGCCAGGATATGAGCACTGAGGGTGGTCAACGGTTATTTGTGGACAAATTCGTTTCAAACTTATTGCCCGATTTGAGCAATAAATTAAAGAATTCAGAAAGTGCGTGGGCCGTTTCTACCTCAGCTCAAATATTGGCTACGGCACAATACTATGAGAATAGAGAGAAAGAAGAGAACGACTGTGCTGATAAAAAGACGAAAGATCTCAAAACTAAAGTGTTGTTACAGCAGGCCTATCCTCCACGTTCGAATCAGAATGCTTCGCAACAAAATAGATCGCAGCCGCAATCGAACCGATCACAATCTCGTAATGACTCCTCTTCCCAAAGATCTTCGTTAGGGTACAATCAATGTGCCTATTGTAGACAGGAGGGTCATATCAAATTCAATTGTCCTGTTCTAAACGATCGTAATAGTGGTAATTCATCTAGAGGAGGCCGTGGTGGTTCACAGCAGACGTCACGTGGTAGAGGTCGTGGTGCTCAGAATGATCGCTCAGATAACTCATCAAATTCCGATAATTGTTTTGATCAACGTGGATCATCGCAAGGACGATCTGCACAGTACAATGTAGACGATTATTACGTCGATCAGGGAACTGACGACAGTAATTACTAGGACAGCCGAAGACAAGGAGAGGGAGTGGTATCAGTTCCGGTTGATCAGAGACAGCCTTACGTCGCGGTTGCTACATCGGGCGTCGTTGAGCCTTTTCTGTTGGACACTGGTGCAGCGAAAAGTTCCATAAAGCATTCGAAACTCCCTGGCGCACCTTTGTCTGGCTTAACAAATGTTTCCGTTGGATTCTCTGGCGCCCCCGTTAGCAATCCAGTTTCACACCCTTTGCCCCTTACAATTGGGCCTCGTGAGCTAGAAGCTCCGTTGATTTTGACCACGGGCTGTGGTGAAAATCTTTTGGGTCTGGATTTGCTTAAACGTTTGTATGCAACTTTGTATTGTTCCCCTGCGGGTGTAAAGCTTACGTTGGGAGAGAGGGTTGTCTCTCCTATGTACTTGTCTCTCGATAAGCTTCCACCGGAATTGAATTCTCTTCCTACATCTTTGTGGGCAAGAGGTCCCAATGACGTGGGCCTGCTTGACATCTCCCCTTATGTTGTTCAGTTGAAATCTAATGTGCGGTTGCCACGTATTCCCCAGTATCGTATCTCTCTTGATGGTGAACGAGCATTGTTAGCGATCATCTATGATTTGATCGAGAAAGACGTTATTGAGGAGACGCGGGGAAACGTGTGCAACAGTCCTGTACTGCCCATTCTAAAGCGTACTGATCCTTCAAAACCACCTGTTTATCGTTTTGTTATCGATTTACGGGAGGTGAATAAAATTGTGATTCCTCAGTTCCCCGTTGTGCCTGACATCACGGCGCTACTGACTCTGATTCCAGCTTCTGCATCGTGGTTTTCGGTGATTGACTTGAAGAATGCGTTCTTCAGCATCCCGATCGCAGAAGAGAGCAGAGACCTCTTCGGTTTCTCTCTTGGTGGACGCAGCTTCCGGTTCAAACGCGCTCCTCAGGGCTACTGTGAGAGTCCATCGATTTACAGTCAAGCCTTGAAGGGTCAACTGGATGCGTTTAGGTTGCCGGCTGGTGCAGCTTTAATTCAATACGTCGACGACTTATTGGTGGCTGCAGATACTCAGGACATTTGCAAAATTGCTACGGTATCGCTGCTGCAACATCTCTGCGAGTTAAATCACAAGGTGTCACCTTCTAAACTCCAATATTGTTGTCAAGAAGTAACCTATCTAGGTCACTTATTGTCAAAGGAGGGAAGGCGGTTGACCCCAGAGAGAATTGCAGCAATTGCGCGAATGGCTGTGCCAACAGCCCAAAGAGATGTGCGTGCCTTTCTAGGTATCACGTCGTACTGCAGGCAATGGATTCCAAATTTTTCATTGCTAGCGAAACCATTGGTGGCTCTTACGTGCAAGGATGTTTCGACTCCTTTACCATGGACGGAAGAATGTCAGAAAAGTTTTTCTGCATTGCGTGATTCATTGTGTTCGGCTCCTGTGTTAGGTACTCCTGACTACAGTAAACCGTTCACATTATATGTTCACGAAAGGGAAGGTTGTGCGTTGAGTGTCTTAACGCAACCTTTTGGTGGTAAGCAACGTCCATGTGCATATTTTTCCTCGACCTTGGACCCGGTAGCTAGAGCATTGCCGAGTTGCTTAAGAGCAACGGCGGCAGCTGCAGTGTCCATCCGACAATCAGCAGGACTGGTCATGGATAATATGCTTACGGTGATGGTTCCGCATGCAGTCGACACTCTTTTGAATCGTACGAAAACTCAGCACTTGACGAGTGCGAGATTGTCTGGGTACGAGCTGACGCTGTTGGCAAGCCACATTCAGATAAAACGTTGTAATGTCCTGAATCCGGCTACTTTGTTACCAATTAGCTCAGAGTCAGATGAAATAACAGAACACGACTGTTATTTGAGGACAGAAGAGGAAACAAAAGGTCGAGTGGACCTTAAAAACACTCCTTTGGAAGACCCAGATGGAACGCTGTATGTGGATGGTTCATGTTTTAAATTACCGAATGGCGATGTGACTACTGCATATGCTGTTGTAACGTTGAATACTGTTGTTGAGGCTGCAAGATTAAATCAGAATTCTGCCCAAGCTGCAGAACTGATCGCTCTCACCAGAGCGTGTGTGTTAGCGAAAGGGAAACGTGTGAATGTGTTTACCGACAGCCAATATGCCTTTGGCGTCGCACATAGTTTTGGACGATTGTGGAGAGAGAGAGGTTTTTTAACATCGCATGGAACGAAGATTCAGCATGGCCAGCTTGTGAATGATCTTTTGGATGCACCTACGTTGCCTAAGCAAGTGGCGATTGTTAAATGTAGTGCGCATCGTAAGGTGACGGATGATGTTGGTCGTGGTAATGCGTTTGCGGATGAGACTGCTAAGGAGACTGCCCGGAACCTTAGCACTCGAATGTATGTGACGAGTTCGGTTAGGTGGCCTACAGAATTGAGTATGTGTGAAGACACTATCGAGAGTGTGAAAGCAATTCAGAATGAGGCCACTGAGACTGAAAAGATGAAGTGGAAAGAAAGTACGGGAAAGTTGGATGCAAATGGTTGTTGGATTGACTTATCGGATCAGAAAAGATGGATGTTGCCTGATGCGTATGTGCTGGCTGTTGTGACTATGGCGCATGGGTTAGCACATATTAGCGCGAAAGGTATTTGCAAGTTGTTGTCTTGTGTGTGGAAGAATGATGGTATCACGAAATGTGCTGAACGGTTGGTTAAGAATTGTATGGTATGTATGTTGTACAATCCTGGTAAGGGAACCCCCACTCCTCCTGGTAGTTTTGCTCCCCCTTCATGTCCCTTTGAGGTGATCCAACTAGACTTCATCCATATGGAGCGATGCAATAACCTGAAATACATTTTAGTTGTGGTTTGCGCATTCTCCCGATGGATTGAAGCCTACCCTCTTAAGGACAACACTGCTTTGTCCACTGCGAAAATCCTACTGAAGGAATACTTTCCTCGGTACGGAATGCCTAGAATTGTATGGTCGGACAACGGAAGTGAGTTTGCGGGGAGTGTGATGAAGAGTGTGTGCAACGGCCTTGGAATTAATCAGAAATTCCATAGCGCCAATCATCCTCAGTCCGCTGGTTTGGTTGAGGGGTACAATGGCACCCTTAAACTAAAGCTAGCAAAAATTCAGGCTACGACTGGTCTCTCGTGGCCTGACGCTTTACCCTTAGCATTATTGTCAACAAGGGCAACTGTACACTCCTGAGTAGGGCTCAGTCCCTATGAAATAGTGTTCGGTCGTCCTGCCAATGTTTGGGGGGTCCCTAGGCCGGGTGCGTTCTGTGATCTTGAGTATCCAATGTTGATGGATTATCTTCATGACTTGACTGCTAAACTGAGGTTAATTCACCAACAGGTTTACGAAGCACTGCCGACGCAGACGGAGGGTCCAGGCCACCAGCTCCAGCCCGGAGATTGGGTGGTGACGCGCAACTTTTCGCGCAAGAACAATTTGGATCCCAGGTTCACTGGACCCTACCAGGTCCTCCTCGCCACGAGAACTGAAGTTCGTCTAGAGGGTCGGAAAAACTGGGTGCATGCCACCCATACCAAAAAAGTCCCTATTCCGTTGCCAGGAGACTCGTGGGTGAGGAGAGGCATTGCATCAACTGAAACCGAAGGATTGCCGGCGTTTGTACCTTTCAGCGACGCACAACCTGTCGGAGAATCCTCAGTGCAGCAGAAAGACACTGTTGAACATTTGTCATCAAAAGACTCAAGACCAGAACATTCAACTGATCGACAGAACGCTGTCTCTTCAACGGATCCTTTGTTTGACGAACAGACACGTCCTGGGAAAACCCGATACTTTTTGCGATCCAGCACTAAAGACTAATAAAAGATCCTGTTCTGTCCCTTGACAATTGCATTATCCCGTTTTCCACGATCAGTTTTGAACACTCATATTATTGTAATTATTTTGTATATATGAAAACCCAGGCAACCAAAACCTCGGGCACATGTTTTGGGCTCATGCGTACGACCCGTAAAATCCTGCCCTTACTCCCACCTATGTCCAGAAAGCTCCTTATCCAGGGCCTAGTGTTGTCCCGTTTGGACTACAGCAATCTGGTCTACTTGGGAGCCCCCGAGGCTACCATCACGAAACTCCAGCGGACACAGAACGCGGCAGCACGCATGATTACCAACACCCCCTCCAGAATATCCGCTAAGCCAGCCCTCAAAACCCTGCATTGGCTCCCCGTGCGCCAAAGGGTGCACTTTAAAGCAATGTGTACAACACACAAGCTTTACAATGGATCTGGTCCAGCAATCCTTAGTAAAATGATCACTCCTTATACAGCAACCAGATCGCTACGATCTCAAAACGAGAATCTAGTCCGCATCCCCAGATTCAAAAAAGCCCGCACAGGAGGCCGACAATTCTCCGTTCAGGCTGCCAAGGGCTGGAACGCACTCCCTCGCGCCCTCAGACTGGAATCCAACTTCCTTGCTTTCCGCAAAAAACTAAAGACCCATCTGTTTCCCAAATAAATCCCTTCGGTTATCTCCCCTCTCAATAGGATTCAAGTTACATAGCGCGGGGATGCCCTTGGGTCACCAGGCGCTTTAGAAATCGCTAAAATAAATAAATAAATAAAAAATATTCATTGAGTTTCGTTCCTTATACTTTTTGCTTCCACAGCTGAAGAGACATTTTCGCATATATATTTGTGAATAAAGGCCGTAGGGCCGCGCGTGTACTTCCTTCTGGTTAGTAGGTCTTGACACTAGGTTAAAGACCGTCGGCTCCTGGGAACTCCTAGGGATCGACTACTGCTACACAGAACGAAGTGCGTCAAGAAACGTTGCGGACGGTTGTAGGGGATGGCATTTTCGAAGCTGATGGATTTGGAAGAAGCTCAGGCGCAAAGGTTCAAGTTGCAACAACTTAGTCGTACCAAATGTTTTATGTTCCAAATATTTGTATTGTTTTTGACTGTTTCTGCATTATTGGCGGGTGGGGTGTATTACACAATGTCTTACTTCTTACCTTCTGCCATACCTACTCCTACCCCTGATCCTAAACTCACCTCCACTGCTTCTCCTCATTCCTTTCATATCTTACCTGAACACGAGCAGGCTAGACGTGCAGAATTCCGCAACAATTCCTTTATTCAGCTCCTTCATCAGCATCAGTTAGTGGTTAACACTACTAATTGTTGGGTGTGTGGGTTGATGCCACATACTACGGATAAGGGAATTCCATATCTGGTGTTACCGTATAGTTCCCAAGGGTCTGCTCGAGCATTTCAAACAATGTTTCGAAGCGCACTAGGCTTCCACCCCATTCGAGAACCACGTTCCCCCTACTCTGGTCCTAGCTCGTATCAAAAACCTTTGTCTATAGCAATAGAGGACTTAGATAGCGATATCTATGATCCCTCGCTTATTCCAGAAGAAGAGGTACAAGCCTATAGGGTCCTGAGTAGAGGCGAGTATAGTGTGTACACTAGTGAAAAGCAGCTTAAAAGCTCGCCTCCGATATGGGTCGTACCCCACATTGGTAATTTTTGTCTAATGGGTCGTGGCCGAAGATCGAAAGCCCGACTTGGAGAGAGTGCTTGCACTGAAAATTACATTCTGCCGATGGTCTCGTCCCCTGTGTTTCTGGCTGCCAAGGGTACATACTTTATCTGTCATGATCGTGCGTATGCATGGTTGCCCTCTGACTTCATGGGCTCATGTTTTATCGCAAACTTGTTGCCCCCGACGTTTACTGTAGATGCAGATTATCACAAGACTAGAGTTGTGAGAGGCGTAATTAGCGAAGAGGATACTGCCGGTCAAGAGGCAGGAGACTTTTTCAAGGGTTTCCTCCTGTTTTGGGGACCTATGGTTAATAGTAGGAACCTGAGACAGTTGACTCGAGTGGTAGAATCGACAGCTAATATTACTGCCAGTGCCCTTGGTAATATCACCACTGAACTTCAGGCGGATAGACTTATGATGTTACAAAACCGTATGGTTTTAGACGTGATCTTAGCAGATCGAGGTGGGGTATGTAAGGTGATCCATTCGAGCTGCTGTATTTTCATCCTTGATAACGCTCCGACTGTCTATCAAGCCATCTCGAAGTTGCATAAGATCTCCGAATCCATACACGTGGATGTAGGGGATTGGACGCTACTTGGGTGGTTTTGGGGCCTGATGTCGACTTGGGGTTGGAAGATTCTGATGATTATCGGAGTCGTTGTAGCGTTCCTGTTCACGTGTTGCCTTTGTGTGCAGTGCGGTCCTGCCTTATGTGGCCTCTGTGCTACAACGTGTATGAGACAGCCACCTGTTACCAATGGAACTCGGTTGGACAGAGCTATGCTACAGCAACATCTAGATGGTCTAATGAATATCGAATATGAATCCGACTAGTGCTTGCCTACATGAGGGCAAAAGGAGCGTCTGAGGTTCCGTGACAATTGTAAGTGGTGTTTTCGACTCGCACGAATATGGTCGAGTCTGGTATCTACGAAACGCAAATGACGAGTTTAGTAAGTGTGCGCAGTTTCGCTGTGCTAACTTAAACCGTTCGTTTGCTACGTGGGTTTTTCATCTGTACCCACGGGTTCCATCTTAGATACGGCATCCATTTTGTCTCTTGCCCTCAAGTAGCCAGCGAACGGACGTTGTCCGCTTCGCGACCCTGGGACTCCCAAGATATTCGCGGAAGACACATGTCCTTTGTAAGTGTCTTTATGACGAGGGGGATGATACTGTAAGGCAGATGGCCCCCGCTCGAGGCTCATCTTGCCGTGCCGGTGTATTGTCTCAGCCGTGCATCTCATTAGGCACGTCCCTTTGATGCCTGTAGCTCGTGTTTCCCGATACCCCCCCTTTTACACCCTTTCCAATCTCCCCACTGTTTCCATCTTCCTCTACACCTGTCCCTGTTCCTATTTCGATCTGTTTTACTGCTGATTGGAATGTACTAATGGTGGGAAGATGGGTTTTTACAGTTGGGAACCGCCAAATGTTTCCGCACTTATGTTCCGGACCTTATGAGTATCAAAGTGACCAAAGCTACCCCTCCCGGGGATAATTGTGGGAACCGGGTTGTAAACCTTTGTCTGCTATGCAAACCTATGGAAAAATTGTGTATAAAAGGAGCGATTCACAGAACCAATTTGAAGCAGTCTCCCCAAGTTGCACGTGTTGTACTTGTCGTGACTTCTGTGTTCCCTGCAGTAAATAAACCTTGAATCTTTGACGCCGAAGGAAGTGTCCCGTGTCTCTGTCATTCGTACGCCGGAGCAGGTAACCCACGAAGGTTTCAGGTGTTGTCCCCTGGCACCGCTGGGTCTTAAAGAACCCAGTCCTTCAAGAGGGCACCCCCAAGGTGAAGCCAGGCATCCCCAGCGCTGCTAGGGCCATTGTGGAGATTAAGCAAGCTATTGCCCAGAGTTGCAGAGTGGGACCCATGGTTAGCGTAGGCACCGAGGCGAGAATTATCGAGTTGGTGGACATTGACCCAAGACCCTGCCGCGTCGGGAATTGAACCCTGGTCCCGGGCTGACTTCTGCTTCAGGGTCTGTCGCTTCTAACCAGTGAGCCACACTTCTCCACAGTGTGAGCCGGTTCAAGGAGTAAATAAAAGCCGGCCTTGAGATGGATAGCCTGGAGAATGAGAGCCACCCTGATAGCAAAGCTGAGGAATAATCGCCATCCACACATCAGTCCAGGACCTGGCAACTCAAAACCCATTAATGTTTACACCCATTCCAGCGGCAGGCGGAAACTACAGCTTACACCCAGCACTACTACCACACTGGCCCTGGACCACGTCTCACCCTTCTCCCGACAGTCCAGGAATGACTGTAACCTTCGTGCTCCCCCGCCCTTGGCACCTTTTAGAAGAGGAGAACATTTTGCAGTGCTCACATTTGAAAAGTCATTCCCTGCTAGTATTTGTTACACAACTGTGTTTGCCATGTCTCATGTTTGTAAACTGGATGTAATTTAAGAGGTGGCTTCATGTAGTGAAAACTTTTTTGCAGCTTTACGTTAGATGCCAAGCCCCCAAAATAATTGAGAATAACACAATAAAAATGTGCATGCATGTAGATTGTTTTTTTTTAAGTAAGAATGCCGCAAATAAGTTAGGAGATACTGCCTTAGAGGAAGGCCAATTGTGTTTACAGTCTGCCTACTCCTGAAATACGTCCATTATTGCAGGCTACCAGCGCACTGTCCCTACTAGCCAGGAGGCCAGTCCATCACAGGACCAGTGCCCAAGCCGAGTCATGCACATTGAAGGAATCAGGTCCGACCATAGCGGCAGTTCAAGCACCCCACAGCCAGGTGGCATGGCGGTCAGCATGGTGGTAATCAAAGCAAGTCACATTTATCCCTAGCATCTCCTGCACACCACCCAACACTTCTGCGCACCCTTGCTTCAGAATGCTGCACACCCCACCATAGAGCCTCCATAAGTACGAGCACACCTGGGTACTTATAAAGAATCTGGGTCAGAGCTTATAGAATTTCCAGCACCAAACGTCACTACTAAGTGGGCCTAATCAGTAGATTCTCTAACTTCCGGTGCAAACGGTTTGAGATGTGACCCGTATACATCCCACGTTGGCAGGATGGCAGAAAAATACAAGCGAGTAAGAAACAGGTGATGGAGTGAAGAAAAGAGAATGGTTTGGAGATAAAATACGAGGAAAGGCAGAGAGAAAGAAGACAGAAGCAGCAAAGAAAAGAATTATGCACCAGGTGTTTTATTCCCCCCAGTTACTTGATGTTTGGGGAGTTCGGCTTCAGAGGCAGTCCAGGCTCGTGCAGGCCCTGGTTCAGCAAAAGGGTAGAGCTGTAAAGGAGGGGTCGGGGACCTCTGGGCAGGCACGGAGAGTAATTTACAGGAGAGGCTGGTGGGGCTGGGTCAGCTTTTCAGTGGCTGGCTGGCGAGCAGATATATAGCAAGTCAAGAAGTCCCCCAGGTGGCGTCCCTCAGTCTGATTGACACCAAAGAATCATTGTCACAGGTCACAGTGGGGGCTGGCAGCCTTGCGAGGTGTGAATCACGGGCTCACAGTAGCCACAGGGCCATCAGAGTAGCCGTTTTCGCACCATGCTACACTGATGGCCCTTTCACTCTCGCTTTGCAGGCCCATTAGAAACAGCAGGGAAGGGGAGGAGGTCGGGCGCCCTGCAGAGGCCTCCTGAATATTCACGGTGCACCACTCGTGCGGCGAAAAAAAAAGTGTACTTTTAAAGTATGGCAACTTTACAGTCCCCGGTACGCTCTATCAAAAGTAAGAAGTAGGGGAACGGACTAACATTATTTTAAGAAGTAGGGGCACGCCGTGCCCTTCCGTCCCCGCCCACTTCTAACGCTGCCTAGAACCAAGTCCGTCATGAAGGGGGTGTTTGAACTTTTAGGGCCATATGTAGGTGAATCTACTTTACCGACTCCTAAATACCGAACTTTACCGATTCGGTATTCCGGAATAGGTAAATGAGATGTAGGGAAAAAGTCTGCAACATTTACCGAATCGGAAAATTCGGTAAAATATACCGATTCGGTATTTACCGAATCGGCATTTACTGAATCGGAGATTCAAAATACAATAATTGAGGATTCAACCAATCGTGTGCATCCACCACACCCCACAACCAAGCAACTGAGGAAACAACCAATCCTGTGCATCCACCCCACCCCACTACCAGGAAGTGGCCACACCCATGCAGGTGCAGACAATCAGAACCTGCTGGAGAGCTGTGAGCAACTGAGCTGGCTGTACTGAGCTGAGCAGAACTGCAGGATGACAACCCAGGAATCACAGAGGGAAGGAGCAGATAGAAAAAGAAAATTGAAGTTCAGCACAAGTGAGCTTCAGGTGCTCGTGGAGGAGGTGGTCAAACACCACACTCAGCTTTTTGGGAAACAGTCCCTGCAGGTAGCAGAGGCTGTGAAATGGAAGACCTGGCTGGAAATCCAGGCGAAGGTGAATGCCATAGGTGTGAGCCCACGAGAGATAGATGACTTAAAAAACGCTGGTATGATCTCAGGATCATTACCAAAAAGAAACTGGCAGCACAGAAGAAAGAGGCCAGTGTCACAGGGGGAGGAAGGAGCAGGGCACCTGCCCTCACTGACCTGGAGTCGACCCTGGAGCCAGAGAGTGTGTTTGGGATCAGGGATGCCGACAGCTCAGCCAGAGCTGCAACAAAACAAGGTAAGGAGCATGCGCGGCAATCCCCCCCCCCCCCCCCCCCGCCGCCCTTCCCTGTCCCCCTTCCCCAATGTGGCTGTGCGACTCACACTCCAGTACAGGTTTTGGGATACACCAGCAATGCATCATGGGAGAGGTAGTCATTGAAACAACCATCATGACAGTCATCACACAAAACAACAGGGCTTGCCACACACATCATTTAGAAGCAGTTGAGGACATTGAGATCGTGTGACAGGATTGTAATTTAATAGTGAAATACCGAGTTGCAGCACCACTGAGCTAATGTCCATATCTGTCCACAGGAGAGTCATTGCGCAGGACAGCTCAGGAGAAGGAGGGAAGGGCACCCCTTAAGGGAAGGACTGGGGATGCCTGCACAAGTGCAGGCCACAGCACTGAACCATCACCCGCACCAACACCACAGGCTGCTTCACCACCAGAGCAAGCCACAACAGCAGAGTCAGCATCGCCACTGCTGAATGAATCACCACAGCAGGATTCACAAGCACAGTCAGCCTCACCAGCCTCAAATTCATCAGTAGTGGTAAGGCCCAGGAAGCATGCTGTACCCAGTCTTCATGTCATGGAGATGTCCTCTGATGACGAAAGGGAGGGTGACACCACAACTGCTCCACGGGAGGCAACCAATGCTGGGCTGCAGTCCACCTCCGAGGGCGTGCACACAGGTGCAAGACTGCGTAGGGTCCGGGAGAGCAGCACAATTCGGCAGGGTGAGGGGGTCTTTGGCGGGCTGGAGGCCACCATGGTTAAAGTGCAGCGCCTGCAGGGGAAGGCCATACAACCAGTGCAAAGACAGATGTGGCACTTAAATCAAAACATGGGCAATATAGACCGGGGCATCAGCTCCATGGCGGAGAGCATGAGGGAAATCTACTCGAGCTCGGCGGAGATGGGTAGGTGTTCCCACGCGGACACGGGCAGATTGAGTTACACCCATTAGACTCAACCCCGATGTACTGACCCGCCGACCCCTCATGTGGCAAGTAGTCCCTGACCATTAGGCATAGGAGTATCCACAAAGGTAACTTACACCACACACATGACACGAGCATGTTGTTGATCTTCTTATTTTCACATTTATGAGGTCCTGATGAATCGCGGGTGATTTTACCCTGAGCGAGAAACATGTCGACCAGTCTCACTTCTAGCCTTCTCTAGGGTCACTTGACCTAACCTGTTGATACCTAGCGAGCTAGTTCCACGTTTTAATTGCAGCCGGGGGACCCCCAGAATAAAGTGAATTCCGGTACCCCTTGCTACATTTTAACAACTTTACCAAGCAACACACCATCCCGCCCACACACCCTCACTTCACCATAAGGCTGTTGGATAAAAAGATCTCCGCCAAAGAGCCCCTCTTTGAGGTGAGCCCGTCGGGGATTGCACCGCCTCCCCGACGAGGAGCAAACGCCTATGATGAAGCATGACACCCTTCTGGGTGTGTGAGGAAATTACATCCAACATAATGGATGCCCTAGGGTGCCATTCAAACACCTTTGGTCACGCCAGTTACAACTTCTTTTTCTGTCTACAGGAACAGTTCAGCAACCCCTCTATTGCATCAGCATGAGGGAAATGGCAGAGAGAATGCGGGACATGTCCCAGTCCATGATAGCACTCTGCGACAAACTTGATGAGGACAGGGCAAGAAGGCGCAGGGACAGGCAGTACATGCAGCAGCACACCAAGGCGGTGAACCGTCAGGCAACGGCCACTTACCTGCTATGCAGGCGCTCTTTGGCAAAATGCAAGAGGGGCTTATGCACTGCTGCACTGATGTCACCAGGGGGATGGGGAAGGTGACATCCGCAATGGAACTGCTGCTCACCACCCAGTCAGCCAACGCTTGTGCTCTAGGTGTGGGGAGAGCAAAGATAACACCAGCAGGAGCAGCAATAGCACAGCTGTACCAGTAACCCGAAGGAGCAGCAGGCGCCATTCTGCGAGCCCTGAATCGACAGACAGTGTGGAAAGCCAGCTGCAGGCATCCAGCACTGTAGTGCGTGGGCGCAGATATTGATGCTGCCCACACCTTCATGACCATTATTTGGGTGAAGTAACCTGGGATTAACAATTAAGGTTGTCGCCAATTTGACTGGCATGGTGTGCCATTTGCTCATTGACGTAGTGCCAGTTATTAAACTATGTCATGCACATGCAACGCCTGGCTGTGTCTCCTTACTTACTTAAAAATGGTTGCGTGTGATCTCTGACCGTCTCAGTCTTCCATCTGTTGCTGGCGCTGCTCCTGCTGCGTAGCGCTCTGGCTGTTCACGGCCATCATCAATGTCCTCATGATAAGTTATTTCAACTTCTGTACCTCTCTTTGTGGCAAGGTTGTGCAGCATAGCACAGGTTGAAATGATTTTACAGCAGATGATGGGTGTGTACTGACGTGCACCTCCGCTTTTGTGGAGGCAGCGGAACCTGCTTTTCAATAGTCCAAAGGTGCGCTCCACAACGTTGCGTACTGATCTGTGTGCCACATTGTAAGGTCTCTCACTCCGGGTTGATGGGTTCAGGTAGGGGGTGAGGACAAAGGACCACACAGCATAAGCGCTATCGCCTAGGTGGGAAAGAGAGTGCCATTAGTTACATACTAAAAAAACAAGCAGCAGCAGTATCTATCAGGGTGTGTCACAGTGATTTACATAGTAGGTATCCTTCCCCAAATTCTCCAGCAGCAAGCCGTGTGTAGATCCCACTGTTCTGGAATATGTAGTCGTGGGTGCTCCAAGGGAATTTGGCCACAATGTCAGTATTTATGTTGCCAGCGTCGCAGACCACCTGCACATTTATTGAGTGGGTGGACTTTCTGTTCCTGGAGATGTATTCTGTGGCTGCACGAGGGCAGATTGGAATGTGTGTCCCACCAATACAGCCTATGACGTACAGGAACTGTGCCATTTGATAAAAGTCTGTCTTGGTTTTCTGCAGTTCCGTTTGTGTGCTTGGGAAGCTGATGTAGTGGTGCATTCTCTGCATCATGGCATCCAGGAACTTTCTAAAGAACCGGAACAGGCAACTCTGGGACCCCCCGCCTACCGCAGCAATCCCCCCCTGGTAACTGCCAGATGCAAGGAGATGTAGGCTACAGATCACCTGCACATGTGGTTGTATGGCGTGCGCCCTTGGTGTTGGGTGCTCAAGGAGTGGGTGCAGGTCCCTTATCAAGTCCAGGATGGTTTGGGGGTATAGCCTGTACCTCTCATGGATCTCTGCCTCAGTAAGTTGGAAGAGTGTGATCCGTTGTCTGTGGACTTGCTCCTCCCGCCTCCAGATCCTCTCTCCTGCTGCCTGTAGCCATAGCCGCCTTGCAATGACGTAGAAAGCCGCCATAGTGATCACACTGTTGCATTTTGGGATTGCTTATATACCATGTAGATGATTACCACCGGCTTCCAGTTGGTGTTATTTACCGACTCTTATATACCGAATTTCATGAAATTCGGTAATTAGGATTTTACCTACATATCTTTTCTCCTTTTACCGTTTAATATTTACCGATTCGGTAAATTAGAATTCGGTAATTACCGATTCGGTAAATATGTATTCGGTAAATTCCGATTCGGTAATTATGAATTCGGTAATGATGAATCGGTATTTACTGATTCATATTTACTGAATCCTTACTTTTTGACATCCCACACCTCGATGGCCTGATACCGGTCGGTAACAGCAAATTTACCGAATTTTGTCTGTTACCGAACGGTATTCAGCTACCTACATATGGCTCTAAATGTTTTATATTTTCTTGTTCGGGGAAGTAATTGGGGAAAATGAGGGTAGGGAGGCCATTCGCTTCCCCCTCCTGGCCCGATTTTGGCCCCTGGGACTGCATCCTCCAGGGCCCAGCTTTTGTTGTGGGTGCCCTGGTCCCACCCCAGGCACCCATTCAGCAGTCATGGGGACCATAGGGGAGCCTGAAGGCCCCCACGGTCCTTACAGGCTCCCCCCCTCCTGTGGGAGCCAGGATTTCATTTACACATAGGGAGCTGCTAAACATGCAGCTCCCTTTGAGTAAAATTTTGAAAGGAATCTGCTACGCTTTCAGCAAGCAAGAGCATTAATGCTTTCGCTTGTTGAAATTGGAGCACAGTTTTCTATGGCTTGGCGGGTGTAGTAAAGCTCCTGCCAAGCCATAGCAAATACCTCTGTCCTGGGGTGGAACCCCGGGACATAGCAGGAGCCGGACCTGGAGGTAGCGATCCACAGGCCCATGTATGGCTCCAGGAGGTGGCAGCGCGCTTCCATTCTTTCTTGGAATTTTCCCCCTGGAGGTGTTGGTCCCTAAGGCTGTGTGGGGGGGCTCGCAGCCCCACGGCATTTAATTTGACAAAAGCTAGGTAAGGTGGAGGTTCTGAGGCTACTTTAAACATGAAGCCCTGGGCAGGTGGTGGCCCTGTGGCTGAGGGGTCCAAGATCGCCCCTCATTGATGAATAAATAAGCCCCGGGGCAGCATGGGAGGCCGTACGGGTCTCTCCCTAATTGATTTTTAAAAAAGCTCCAGAGAAGTGGTGGTCCCAGGGTATTTGTAAGCCCTAGGGGGGGGCATGCATCCCTTCTATAATAGGCAAATACCCCAGGACCTGCCCCACACGGGGAGCACTTAATGATGAAACACAGGAGGCAGTACATCATTTTTGTTATGTTATGTTAAGTGGGATTTGTAAAGCGCGCTGACACCATGGGCTTCCTGGCGCTGTAGGACAGAGGTGAGGCTGAGGACGGGAGAAGCGGGGGTTTAGCAAGGTGGGGGAAACAGGAATGTTTTGAGCAGTTTCCTGAAATGAAGGAGGGAGCTGCTGGATTTGATGGTCAGGGGAAGGGGATTCCAGAATTTAGGGCGAATCGACGGCCACCGAATTTGTTGGTTTTGGTTTTGGGGACAGCAAGCAGGCTGAGGTGAGCTGAGCGGAGGTTGCGAGTGGGGCAGTGCTGGTTGATGAGTGAGATCAGGAAAGCGGGGCTGGTGCAGTGGAGGGTTTTGAACGTGAGGCAGCCTAGCTTGAAGGCCGCCCTCTGTTCTATGGGCAGCCAGTGCAGCTTGTGCAGTAGAGGTTTAGCCGACTGCCATTTGGGGGTTTTGTAGATGAGACGGGCTGCTTGGTTCTGCACAACCTGGAGGCGGTGTAGTAGTGATTTTGGGAGTCCGTGATACAAGGAGTTGGAGAAGTCCAGGCGGGATAGCACCAGGGAGATGATAACCTGAATCAGAGCGGCTGGTGGGAGTAGATGACTGACTTTGCGGATTTTACGAAGCTGGAACGTGCATGCTGAGATGACAGTGCCAACCTGGGGTCTGAGGGAGAGTTCGGCATCAATGGTCACACCGAGACTCTTTACCGATTTCGCAGGAGTCGGGGGAGGGCCTTGTTTGTTGGGCCAGAACTGCGGGCCCCAATGAGAGGGGCTGGATCCGGGAAGAAGGAGCTCAGTTTTTCCCGGATTTAGTTTTAGTTGATTGCAGTTCATCCACTGCTGGATGTGTATCATGGCGGAA
Source organism: Lissotriton vulgaris (assembly GCF_964263255.1). Classification (NCBI taxonomy): domain Eukaryota; kingdom Metazoa; phylum Chordata; class Amphibia; order Caudata; family Salamandridae; genus Lissotriton; species Lissotriton vulgaris. Next base: position 307,654,043 of record NC_141696.1, read on the forward strand.
TGGACATTGGCCACAGCGTTCGAAGAGTGGAGTGGAAGGATGATCTGCAGATCCTCACCGTAATTGTACACTGTGATGTCCCATTTTTTAAGTGAGTGGATCAGGGGCCGAAAGTAGAGGTGACAGGGAGGAACCCTGAGGAACTCCACAGGTAGTGGAAGTTTTGGGCGCTGTGCAAGGGCCCAAGCAAACGGCTTGCGTTCTGCCGGTCAAAAAGGACTGAGTCCATTGGGGGCAGGACCCTGGATGCCGGCCTGCTCGACACAGTGAAGAAGGATGTTATGATCAACCGTGTCGAACGCGGCCGACAGATCCAGGAGTACGAGGGCCTGGGGATTCCAGTGTCAGCGTTCCTCCTTAGCGTGTCAAGGACTGCCAGGATGACGGCCTCGGTGGAGTGGGCTGGCCTAAAACTGGCCTGGTTAGGTTCCAGGTGGCAGGAGGTCTCGATGAAGTTGGAGAGACACCGGATGACGTGTGCCTCCATTAGTTTTGAGAAGTATGGCAGGAGAGAAATGGGGCGGTAGTTGGCGAGTTCCGCCGGGTCAGCGCCAGGTTTCTTCAGGAGGGGCACTAGGATGGCTTCTTTGAAGGAGCTGGGGACAGTACCCGTGCTAAGGGAGCCATTCATCTCTTTGCTGGAATCAGCTGATCCCACCAATGTATTTTTTATGCTTTTTTTGGGCCCTGTAGGGTTCCTGTCAGGGTATTTCTACCCAGCCCCTTTTTTAATGTTATTTTCTGAGACTCAGTTGAAGCCGAGTATGAAGATGGCTGGCAACACTTCCTGGCTTGAAGAGTTGTTAGCTAATCAGATCTCAGTAAGAGTAGGAGTCGCGGATGCCTCACATCCCTATCTATCCAAAAACAGCTACCTTTCTGTCAAATATGGCATATTTGTTTTCTGCAGGTCGAGCTGTAGCCGTGTCTAAAGTTTACTATGGACATTAACATGGGCAAAACTCTTTTGAGACCCCACCTTTTTCTCAGCCCCCGCATGATGGGTCACCCCAAAACTTTCAGGACAGCAGCTGAATTGAGCGCTGCACTAGTTTTGAAGATTTCGAAAGGATTCGTCAAACAACACTAAAGTATATACTATTTTTTTAATTAAATATTTCTTTATATTGTTTAAAAAACATGACAAGATGGCACCCATGGTTTCTTTCACAAGGAGTATCTGCTTTCACTTTTGTCCATTGTTTATGTTTACCAATTCCTTTGTATATTCACTGCTGTGCCTAACAGTTGATTATGTGAGCAAGGCCGTTATGACGTCTGAAATCTGTTTGAAGTAAACCATTTCAGATCTCAATGCTTTCTTGACTGAGCGTCCTTCCTGTTTTGTTCAGGATATATAAGTATGCAAACACACACACATTTACATTGTTATTCACATGCTTGTTTCTCAATTGTTAAACTTACACCAGGATATCTTCGATTTTCTAGAGAGTGTCTCAGTTTGATACAGATATCCAGTAGTGGTTGGATGGGTCTTGTCCTTATCTGCACTCAAGCTAACACCAAAAGCCTCGTCTTCATTATTTGCAAGGTACACTGCCACAGTCATCATTTTATACAGTGCCTACATTGGGCTCCTTTACAAACCACCACGAAAAATTGGATCCCCTTTTGAGATCCTTAATCTTGTCTTGGTCTTAATAACACCTGATTCCCCACCACATATTTTAGGAGCATCATCAATCTCAACCTTTACAGTCAGGATCAGAATACTCTGTCTTCCCAACTTCTTCCTGTGTACCATGTGTACCATACAGCACATGTCCAAATATTTGCATCTGACACTAATTTTTGACATGGTTGCTCATTCCGTACGCATCATCCTCTCACAATCCTATCAAACACATTTCAGTCAATGCCCCCTGCACCCCCATTCTTAATTCTTACAACCAAGCCTTTGATCAGAGAACCAAGGCAGTCCTTGGAGTCTATTCAAACATTTCAAGGCAAAACCCACAATGTAATTGAACCTTTGGAAACTCACCTATTCCGGGTCCGGGCCGCGGTTGTGTACAGATGGGTACTTGGTGGGGAGTCGCCTGCAAATATAATTGCGGCGTGAAGATTACCCCACACCGCGTTTGCCCACGAGGTCACGCAATGATGCGCCTCTTGTACACAACTCCAGCAAAATTGTTGCGTGGGTCTTGAACGGCTTTTTAGCCGTAAGTATAATATATACCGAAAGGAAAAAAAACTTTTCTCTTTTTCTTTTTCACACGAACCCCTCACGGCAGGGTGCACCTTAGGGCGTGTACACCACCGGAGGATCACACTATATGGTCCTGATGAAAGCTGAGCGACTCGGGCTCCTAATAAGCAGAAACATGTTGACCAATTTTTTCACTATGGACTAGGGGTCTTTAATGACTGAGACCATACCTATGTGTCCATTCATATCTGTTTTTAACCAGTGCAAATCGGACGATTAATAAAATAGTTGAAAGTCACGAATCTGCACTTTTAAATGTTCCTTCTTTTTTGCACTCACTTAGCTTAATTTGGCTTTAATCACACCCTCAACACTCACAAGATCCAGCTCCGCTGTAAACAGGCGTTGAAGCACACTGGAAAGACATTCGGTCTTTCCAGTGGGAACCCAGTGATGAAGCATGTCACCACCAGGTTGGTGAGTGAGGGTTCTTAAAATCACTGTGTATTGTCCCATCTCTCTATGTGCATTTAACTAAATCCATTTTCTTTCCTCTGCACCTCGGACATTCACTATGAGGTTGCTCTTTACGTATTGATTCACTCTTCTGTTGATTTATCATTCTCAAAGACAGACAACTGAGGATTTAAATAGCTTCTTTTTTGGTATTCTTCAGTTTATAATAGATGAGTAGCATGACAGATTACTCCCTATCAGAGCCCAGTTGCAATCACCTAGAGAGAAACGTAAGGGTTCAATGCGTCCATCATGCTTAAAAAAATTACCTCTGGAATATAGTGTCTCTTGAGCACTAGTTATAACTTATGTGTCCGGAGTATTTTAAAAACGTCCATGCTACCTGTCTCAATACTTTATAGGGACATCCCAGTACCAGATTTAACTACCACATTCCATTTTCTTGACTACAGAAATAGAAAAGGAAGGAATTTGCTTCTAGGGGCACATCTGATGCTTACTATATTTCCTTTTTAAGTTAATCGCTGATGGATGTGATGCTACAATTATACTTTTGGATGGTTCTCAGTATTATATGTCTTTTCATGTTTATGGAGAACTCCACTGATGTGGGGGCAAACAGTTCTGGATAGAAGTCCCTTCTTTTGCTTATCTTCTAGAAAGAGACTTCAAATTGATTGAATGGTATTATAAATCATAGTCTCACTGATGATTGATTTTGGATTTGCATGATTATTATATGACAGAAATGGAAACCAGGGGAACATAGTGTCTAGCAATAATGTGATGGGGCCTATTTGAAAATGAAATTCACTTCCTCCTACATTATCCCAAATATGAGAAAACATGGACCTCTACTTAGTGCTAATTTTGTAAAATTATATGTGGTGGGGGCTAAGCTTTTGCTCTGAAGCCTGCAGTTGATGCTACTGAATGTCAGCATGCTGAATACCATTGCTGCATAGTCTTGATTCCAATACACAGCTGCCAGACAATCCTTGTTCCTTTATGTCTCTCTCGGAGGTTCTTTTTTATCCTAGCCTTTTCTCTTTCTCTCTTAGTCATGATTTGTCTGTCTTTCTTTTTCCCCTTCTTTGCACTTGTGTGTCTTTCTCTGTCTTGCTCTGGGGCGAAGACTGATGAGAAAAAAGAATGCCCCAAAATTGAGTGCCTGTGGTTTCAACCTGCAACCACTGACTCAAACTAAGTACTCAGTGTACTAGAATCAATTGCATAATCGCTTGCTTGCATAATCTCTGACTTGACAAGTCTTGTGGACTGACACAGAATGCTCTCTCTGCTCAAGAGAGCTGGGGGTGTCACAGAGCTATCAGAAAGTGAAAAGGACCTGTGATAATAACAATACACTGTAGGGAGAAGTGACACATCCTTACTAAATCTAGCTTCATGCTCTCTTCAGAAAGCTCTGAAGTAAAGTCACGAACATTATAAACTGCCACTGGTGGTGACATTTTTAATGTGAGAGGTTAGGGAGAACTATGAAAGGGGCAAACCACTTTTGTAGATGTGTTTATATGAAAATGTGGATGAAAACTACTAAGGGATTTATTTCAATATGCTGTGTTGTTAGACCTGTCATCCTTAGGGTGGTCTTTCTCCAAACCTTTTGCCATTTACCTCCCATTTTTGCTAGTTCTTTTAGCTGGCCTTAGGACTCTGAGCACTTTACAAGTTTGAAAGTGCATGTACTTCTCCCCTCAAGAAGGTGACATTGGTGTATAGGATTGGCATAATTGATTTACTAGTAAGTCCTTTGTGAAGTGGTATACCATATACCCTGGGTCACTAATTCAAATCCTGCTAGTGGGCCTCCAGCGCAGATTGTGCCACCCACATAAGTAGCCTTTCAACCACTTGCCATGCCTTAAGCTCTCCTTGTACTAAATATGTCACCCCTAGGGTAGGCCCAAAATAATCCTAAGGGCAGGGTGATAGGTATGTAAAAGTGGGATATGTACTTTTATGTTGTGCACATCCTGGTAGCCTTTTATATATGTTTTAACATTGTGAGGCCTACCCCTCTCATAGGCCAGCATTGGGAATTCCTTAATACACTTTTAGGCTGTAATTCCTGATCAGAGAGGAGTGGTTTTGTCATGTTCCATATCTTTAGAACGTTAATGATAAATATTCCTTAGTGGTGAAGTTGGATTTAACATTACTGTTTTAGAAATGCCACTTTTGGAAAGTGGACATTTCACTACATGTACTGCTCCATGTGGCTGACAGCCTGTCTCTAATAGACGTCTCAGTTGGGTGACAGCTACACCTTGTGCATTCCCTCTAGACAGCCACCAACCCAGGTAGATGAGCCTCATATGCATTTTGAGCACTCGTCTGTATTCAGATGGGTCTTCCTAGGCATTTAAGAATGGGAGGGACTGACACTTACACTTCAACAGATAGTGTACTATCCACACACAAAGCATTGATTTACCCCCCACAGATAGCTTGGCAGACGGACTGGGTTGAAAAGGATCCTTGAGCACTTCATAGAGCTGCTTTGGAGTCACCCCTACCTCAAAAACACTTTTGGGTAAAAGTACTGTGTCTCTCACCCCCTGAAAAAAGACACTTCTGGATCTTGAAGTGATCCTCTGTCAGATGGACTGCTGTACTGCTAAAAGGACTCAACAGGATTGCTTTTCTGCTTGTAGAACTGCGGTCTGCTGCTCCCTAACTCTGCTGAAGGTGAGCTGGGCTCCGCCTTCCCTCCAAGTGATCTCCAAGGCCTTTAAGGCTTGCTTTCTGTTTTCTGAAGTCTCAGGGACACAATAGACTACCCTTGCCAGAGATGTCCTCTCCAAGTTCTGGGCACCAGAAGTGGGTTCTGCAGCTGTTCTCTACAAAACAGATGCATTGTCACATTTGCACCAATCAGAACCGAGGAATCGTCCTTCGACCCTGATGCAGAGGCTATTCTACAGCTTGTATAGCCCGACGACGACACTCTATGTGGCTCAACAATGATGCAATGACCAGACTGCGTCAAAAAGATCACTGAATTGAGCTCTCAGCGTTGATGCTATGTTCCCTCCAAGGTACTTTCTCTGTGGGCCCTGCGTCGGTCCCATAGCCAACGCAGGACCCACAACCTCAAGTAACCTTTTGAAGCCTAGTGACTTTTAAGCACTGTTTTTGCATTTAATCTTTAAATTACCATCCCGACTTCTACTTGGATTTTTGTCATTTTGGTCTTATTTGACTCAGATAAATATTCTCGATTTTTCTAAAACTATGTTGTGTTTTTTTGTGGTGTTTTCATTAGGGTTACTGTGTGTGTGTGTGTGTGTGTTGCACAATTACTCACACATAGGCTCTTTAGATAAGCCTGACTGTTCTGTGCCAAACAACCAGAAGGTGAGCACATGCTATCTTTTTTTGTGAATCTTTTTTTATTGAAGTTTAAGTGAATTACAGTTGATCCACTGTCCCAATTACAATTAGAGAAAACCAATCAGGCGTTATCACAGAGTTTCTGAAGTTGGTGTATAACAAATGTGGGGGGCAGGGAGTCAAGTAAACCTGTGAACAATGGGTGGCATTCACAAGACAACGTTCAACAGGATATTTGGTGATATAAAAGTCCAGTTAGGTCAGACAAGCCCCACAACTGTTGACCATACACATCTTTCTAGTAAAGGAGAAAATATTATGCTATATTAAAACAAAACAACAAACTTAACTGGAGCCCACACCTTCAAGTCACAACAATTATCCCCACCCCACAACCTCCAGCCGAACATTACATTACAACCGTAGTGAGCTAAAGCAGGGCACGACCCATTCAGGTCCAATGAAAAGAAGGTATAACCAAGTGGCATGTCGCTGGTCAGGGTACAAGTTGGACATGCCCTATAGCATCCTCAGGAGCCTCACGATTCGGGGGTGTCCCGGTCTTCCCAGCACAGAAGCACTCTAAGATCTGATAGCTTTGCATCCCAGCTGGGGTCTAACAAGCATTTGCACAATCCCATAATGTCCTCTCTGCGCAAGGCCAGCCCCTCTACTTGCACCCTCACTAGAAAGGACTGTGGGGCATATTACCAACAACTAGCGATAATTTTTGTCTCTAACTTGTTTAGAGACAAAAATTATCGCCGCACATCGGCGATTTTTATCGCAGATAAACCTTGCTATTAGCAAGGTTTATCGCAAATGCGATAAAAAACGGCCGCAATGCATGAATATCGCTGAAAAGTCCGCGATATTCATGCATTATCGAACAAATGCTCTTAGCCATGTTATCCACCTCCCATTGGATAACATGGCTAAGAACTGCTCAGGGCAGGTGTTAGCTTTTGGAGATATTCGCGCTTAGCGCGAATATCTCCAAAAGTTGGTAATAGGAGATAGCTATGTTAGGGACTGTTTCCAGTTGCTAACATCTTGGCATGCCCACTTTGCATGTCATTAGTGATAAATATCACTGACATGCAAAGCGGGGCCCAAGATGGTCGCTATCTCCTATTAGCTGTCACTAACTGGTGTTAGCGACAGCTTGGTAATAGGGAGATAATTTTATCTCCGCTTTCTTGGCTTTTAAAGCCAAAAAAGCGGAGATAAACCCCCTTGATAATATGCCCCTGTGTCCACACCTCAAGTGATGGAAATTCCCGGGATTTCCACCACCTGGTGATAAGATGCTTAGCCACCAAAAAGTCCAGATCCAGGAACCTGGAGATAGCTCTGTATTTCTTTGCCCTCGGGAACAAACCTAATATGCACACTTTCCAGATTTACAGGTTGGGTCATGCAGTACATGCCAACAACTGAGTCGAGACACTCTGCCAGTAAATGTGCAAAGAAGGACAATACCATAACATCTGCTACCAGGGTGCATTTGGCACAGGCTGCGTCAGTACGGTGGAAACATCCATTGATTTTAGAGGGAGTAAGGTAGGCCCTATATACTATATAGAACTGTATTAGGCAGAACCTTGTGTTGCACGGTATGTACATGGGGCTTGCTAAAATTTCGGTCCATTCTCTGTCAGTACATGGTCATGCAAGGTCTCCTTCCCAGTGAGTGTGCAGATCTGTGTGTAAGGGTGTAGTGTGTGCTTGCAGCCAGCGCACTAGATGCCTGCTCATCTCTATGACTTGCAGAAATTGTAACACTAAATGAGTCTGTGGTACAGCAGCCAAGTCTCCCCAATGGCAAGTCAGCATCATCAGCAAGGAGCTCTATAGGAGGAACTGTCACAGCGGTGGACCTGTATCAGATATCATTATGTCATACGGGATCAGAATACCATGGCTGTAAAGATCCCCCAGCTTATGCAGACCCACTGTGTGCCAGGTCTCTAATTCCACCAGGGATGTAGGTGTATCAGTTCTTGGAGTGCCTAGTAAAACAAGGGCTGGTACGTAAGGAACCACTGCGTTCATAAGACGGAGGCTGCGACGGTAACAGCGATGTCCAACATCTAACAGCAAGTGCTCTGGTGCCCATGCCCGCATAGTCGGGTGGAATAAATGGAGTATGTTGGACAGTGTCCATGGAAATAGTGCAGCAGCCATGTCAGACAACTGCAGTCCTGAGAGCCATTTGGCTACCCACTGCAGCTGAGAGGCTAGGTAGCAGTGTTCAAAATTTGGCACCGCAAGACCACCCTGATCTAGTGGTGAGTATAATTTTATCAGCGCCACTCTGCGGTGGCCCATGTTCCAGATGAATTCCCTGATCCGCGATTCAAGAATTTTGACGGGATGTAGATAGGTAGATTGGAAAAACTTCTTCTCTTAGGTGTGCTTGATATTTAACTTAGGCACAGCGATGGGTGCATGGTGACAAAAGATGGTTTTCTTTCTCAACATGCCATGGTTGTGGTGGAAGTAGTAGTATACACAAGCAGTAGCATTTGCAAAAAAAGAAAATGAGACAGTCAGTCACCTGAGGGAGACTGTTGGAGGAGTAGTAAAACGAAGTGGGACCCGAGTGGGACGGATATGCTTAGACGTGAATCCCGTGCTCTCCACACCACTGGAGTCAAGCTATCCTGGCTGAAGACGGCTGATAGCCAGAAACCGGTCCTAGGATGATTGATTCCGGTCCAGGGAAGACATGGCTTGGCAGTTCGGGCTGGACTGTTCCCTTGAGGCACAGGGTCAAGGCTGATTTGCATATGGCCATGTCTGAACTGGGGTGGTGTGGAGTGCAAAAAAACGATGGATTTAGACCCAGATCTCTAAACTGGGGTGAATGTATGACATTGTTCTGCATTCTGTCCATCAATTGTTGTTTTTGCATGATAATTAACTTAGGCAGAGCGATGGGTGCATGGTGATAAAATATGGTTTTCTTTCCCAACATGCCATTGTTGTGGTGGAAGTAGTAGTATACACAAGCAGTAGCATTTTCAAAAAAAGAAAATGAGACAGTCAGTCGCCTGAGAGAGACTGTTGGAGGAGTTGTAGAACGAAGTACAGTACAGAACTTACTGCCAAACAATAATATGCAAAAATACAATAAAACATAATGGTGGCGGGGATAGCCTAGCACATAGAGTTACAAACACTAGTTGTGTTGTGTCACTCGACTAGGCCTACAGTACACTTGACACAAGCATAACCATTAGTGCTGTGTAAGAGGATGACAACAAATCCAATCGATGTCGGCAATTAATGCTGATGGATTAGGTTCCTTTGGTAAAAAAAATTCCTCACAAATATACTGCTCATGGGTGGGCAAGCAGAAGAAGATCCTTGCCCTGCCTTGAAATTGAATTAGTTTTGCTTTTGCCAAATATCCGGCCCAGCAAGCGTGTGATAAATTATTAGTGTCCATTTAATTTACTCACACCTCAATAGGTCACACTGCCCGGGGGAAGAGTGTTAGGGTTTGATGAATGGTTGGGAAGGAGGGTTTGGGGAAAGGTTTAACAAAGAAAAACAGTACGCATGGACAACAACAAAAGAAAAAACAATCTTGGGAGATAATCATATCCGTAAATCCGTTATGGGAGAAAAAGGAAATGCATGCATGATGATGATGATAACTTGATGGTTAATCTAGTACTTACTAACTACTACTAGACAATTAGACAGTACAGGGCAGCAGTATTTTATGCAATTTGCCTTGCATGTCTGCCCTCAGAGACCTGAATTACATACAGTTTCTGTTCTGTTGTACTAGCCCGGGCATTACTATTAAAGATAGCAAAGAAAATTCAAAAATAGCTGTAGGGATGAATTGAATTATAAGCAGAGAGCAAACTTAATAATAACAACAACACACAGTAGTAATGATTGAAGACAAAAAAATGAATCAAATTATTTAAAAGATGATGAAAGCTGATACTGTTACTGTATGTTATCCTGGTCAGAATGGGGAGTTGCATCTCGGCATTCCTCTTGGTCTCCCCCCCCCCGGACGCTCGGTCATCAATCGTGGGTGACGTCACTGCCTGCCTGGCAGATGTAGAGTCATTGGTAAGTGTGAGTTGTTTTTCCCACTATAGCACAGGGTAAGGGCCAGCCTGTAATTGAAGATGGAAAAACAAAAGGCATATTGAAAGATCAAGTAGGAAAACAAATGCATAAATTACCGTGGAGGGCAACAAGAACACTTTCAGAGGTGGAATGGATACATCATGTCTACTCTAGTCTGTTTCCAGCATTAACCTCCAACAACAACAGGACAGAGCAGGCCCACGGCACTCGCCGTGACCCATCCTCCATTTAACATACTTTTTTTGGGTCAGAGGCAGACAAAGCACATAATATACAGCAACATAGCATTTTACAAATTAAGTGACTAAATCAATGCACCACTCTCAGTCATACCACCACACTCAACTCCACCGCTACACAGACATGAAGGTCTGAAGTAGTTTTTGTAGACTTGTTTACCTTTTATGCCACTCATGAAATGCCCTGAGTTATTCCATCAATCATCTTGGATCCTATTGAGTGACTGCGAAGATATTATGTCACTGTGGTCATCATCATGGTGTTGTCCAACTCAGTTTGCGTTGCACAGATTGAGTCCCCTTGCCATATTTAAAATGCAATGGATCGGCCTGCAGTAGCAGTACACATTTGTTCTAAAAAAACAAGAAGGGAAACAAACGTTGCTTTGAGTGTGTGTAGATTAGATAATAGTACACAATAAATTAACTTCATACACTACAAACAACAACACAAATCACATACCAATACTGCAATGTTTTTTTGATGAATGTACACCTCTGTTGGGTCATCCAGATAGGCCTAGACCATCCGCTCAATATTCAGGGGGGCTACACTAACACTTTGTTCGGCCTATTTTGTCTTTGCAGCAGCACTGGACCTACCAAGTCCTTGCTGTAAATACCAACCCTTTAATGATGTTACTGGGGCTGATGATCTGGTTTTTGCTGTTGTTGATAGTGTTGGTGAGTGTTCTGAGCCAAACGCACTCCCTCAGACTCTGAAGTTGAACTTGACGCCGGATGCTCTGCTGCAGTACTTGTTGTAGGTTTATATAGCAGGCTTTTAATTATCAGCCGTTCATTTTCCAACTTACTGGCTGCCTCACCTATCCAAGTTTTGTACCGTGCAACATCCACTTCTGAAAAAGGAAGTTATGTCTTACTTTTCAGTGCCGATTTGGACTGTGGATCCAGAATTGTGGCACCAATGTAATGTTCTTGTGACAAAATCTTATTTTGCACCATTGTATTGTCAGCTAAGCAACAGGATACGCTCTCCACCAACTCATATGCTTCTTTATTTCCTCTACACCTTTGTATTCTTTAGACACCTCCTTCAGCTGTTGCTCTAGTATGTGCAACAATGGGATAGCTTCACCCACAGTACAGTCCTCCTTGCAGACTTTGCGTGCGAAGATTTCGAAAGGAAGAAGCATCACAGTCAGGCATTTAACTAGGCACCATTGGTCCATCTGAAGGGTCATGCCTTTCACAGTATCATCTCCTCTTCGCATCACATATTTATTGATTGGGTCTGTACTGCTCAAACAGATGGTCAAGCATGTAATAAGTTGAGTTCCAACGTGTTGCTACCTTCTGGATGAGTGCTTTGACTGGCATTCTATAGTCATGTTGAATGATCCTCAGCTGCTTCCGAGCTTTAAAAGAATGGCTGAAATGACTGCATATTCTTCAGCAGGTAGTCAGTAAGTTGCGGACTATAGCTTCTTTTTTCAGAAACTCTTTGCTAGATCTGGGGGTCTCTAGTTGGCAGAGGTAGGTTCCAATGTCCAAATAGGGACCTTTGCTTCTAGTCAGGGTGAGGGAGATACACTCTTTGGATAACGCCTGCTCACCCTCTTGGTAGCTTGGTACGAGAAGACAGGCTTATCAAAGTCAATGTGTAAAGTATTTGTACCAACACTCACAGTAACACAGTGAAGAGACCACAAATGGACTCCATACCACTTTAGAAAAATAAGGTATCTTTATCTAAACTACGCAAGATCAAATCGACAAAAATCCAACATACACAGTGCAAGAATATGATTTTAAAAGAGTTCTAGGGTTTGAGTCAAAATATTTCACTGTTGTGTCACGTTTAGCTCAAAGTACCTACAGATGCGACAAAAGTTCCAAGTGGAAGCTGCAGTGTTAAAAAACAAGCGATACGTCACTACTGAGACCCTTGGGAGGTGATGCCACAGCCCCGCTACACGCAGTGGGCGTGTTGCGACGAATCCGATCTGTATGGGGAGGGATGTGATACCTGGCATGGATTCCGGATACGCAGGTTCGGTAGGGAGCGTCTCGCACAGGCTTGATGCGACGATCTATGGGACGGCGACGCGGCGCAGCGTTGATCTTCTACTCTTGCGATTCCTCGATGTTATGGCTCTGTGGCGATGTAAAGCGACGTGATGCGGTCCATAAGCAAGCGGTGCAGCGATCTCACCCATCAACGACAGGCTCTGCAACAATATTCGCAGTGACAGGAGTGTTCCCGCACTGGGGAAATGCGTTTCGCAAGCGAACAATGCATCGGTTCTCGCAGCGGCAACAGGCGCTGCGACGATCTAGATCTTCGCGGTGATGGGAATTTCCTTGCACTGTCGATGATGCGCTCCGCAAGCGAGCGATGCATAAAAATTGCAGATTTTCTTCTTTTCTCCTCGTCCAGCTCCCCAAACAGCAGGCAACAACTTCCAGAGGCCACACAATTGGATCAAGCCCTCTAGGAAGGGCAGAACTCACTCAGCAGAGTTCAGGGAGAAGCTGGGGGTGAAGTCCTTTTGTTCCTGGGACTTATTAACAAGAGGTCCGCTCTCCTCAGACCCTTGGAAATATCTTCAAGCAAGTGGACACAGCAAACAGCAAAGTCCTTCCCCTCTCCTTGGCAGCCAAGCAACTGCAGGTCAGTTCACAAGCACAAAGCAGGACAGTCCTTCTTCTTCAGTCTTTCAGCTTTCTCCTGGGCAGAGGTTCCTTCTTGATTCCAGGATGATCTAATTTTCTGTAGTCTGGGTAGCCCTTTGTATACCAGTCTTTCCTTTGTTCTTTTGAGGCAGAGAGGCCTTGGCTTAGTCAGAACCAGTTCTGGTCAGTCCTGGAGCACTTTGTTTTCCTGACTTCTACATTTCTTTCAGAGAGAGGGGCAGGGTTGTCAACCACCCAGCAGGAGATGGAGCCAGCATTGTGGAAGGCAGGCACAACCCTATTCAGGCCCAGGTGCTATCCCCGCCCACCCCTCAAGGGCTGATGCAGCTATTCACTCTAGGGCTGACTCGTCGAGCCTCCTGGGGACTCCCCAGCCCCTGTCACTCACAAACCAGACAGTCAATTCACAAACAGGCCAAGGCACACAGACAGGTCAGACAAGAGAGCAGCCCCTTTCTAAAAAGTGCTGTTCTCAAACACAGGTTTTAAAAACCATCCTTCCTAAAAGATAGGTTATTAAATTCTGAGTTCAGGGATACCAGACTTTAATTTTCTATCTTGCTCCTATGGGAGGGATATGCAGGTAAACATTATACTCAGCATTCCCCATTATAGCCTACGGGCAAGATAGCCCTCTCAATAGTGAAAAACGAAAATGGCTGTAATTCACTACCAGAGCATGTTACACACACTAGTACATGCTCTACCTTTCACATGCACTGCACCCTGCCCAGGGGGGTACCTTGGGCCTGCCATAGGAGTGACCAATGTGTATAGAAAGGGAAGGGTTACGCCTGGTCAGTGTGGGCACTGGCCATGTCAGCATGACAGTTAGCAACTGCCCACAGTCACTGCGGTGGCAGGCCTGAGACACCATTTTAAGGCTACTCATGTAGTTGGCACAATCAGTGCTGCAGGCCCACTAGTAGCATTTGAATCACCAGCCCTGGCACTTTATTAGGGATTTCCTGGAAACACAAATATGACAATCATGGATAACCAATCACAATAACAATTTACCTAGGGAGCACTTACATTTTGACACTGATCAGCAGTGGCAAAGTTCCCAAAGCATCTAAACCAGGAAACAAAATCCAGCACAGTGTCATAAATACAGGAGGTAGAGGCCAAAAAAGTCAGTTGAAACCACGCCATAGATGCCAGGTCTAACACTCTTGAAATATAATGTTAATGCAGTGCTCCAAACACGGGATCCTGAAATAGGAACCAAGCACCATGGCCTTAGGTACATTACTGTCATTATCTGTGGAAACAAAACCAATCTTAAGCCTTCTTGGGCCCAGCCATTCAAATTCCTTGCTGTGAAACTGTGAAATGTTTAGAGCTGTATGAGATTTCTCCATGGCGAACATGGCTACAGACGCATGTTTCTGAGTAGCATTAAAAATCTTAGCTGTGTCAACAGCATCTACTTCAGATAGCTTATCTCTATCCCCCACAAAAGAGACCCAGTGTGCAGTGATGCACATGTAATCAGTGGCTTGGCAACTGGTATACATGTCTGTTGTCAGGTGGATACTTTGAACAGCACTCTGCTGCAAAGCTTGTCCAACCAATTCTAGCACATTGTGATGTAGTGCTGGAACAGCAACTCTGGCGGAATAGGACCATTTGGGTACCTTCCATTTAGGCCAGATGGCTGACACAAATTCAAGGAAACCCACCCCTGGGGAAAGGTCCAGCGGTAACATTTTAGCAAGCTTCGCATTGTACAACCATGCCATTGTGTGGTTGCGTTGGTACTGCCCCTCCAACCTAAGCATGCTCTCAATGGTAGGCTGGATTATTTTCCTTTGTGTGCAGCTTTTTTCTTGAACCCAGTTAGGCTCAATGACACACTTTTTTTCATTGCAATACTACTACTCGGTCGCCTGGGTGTCTCAGTCTGACTCTGAGTATGGCTCTTACTGCGGTGCCACTGAGATGTTGCTGAGGATGTGGGCGGTACCACTACACTGCTGGGGACAGGGCTAGAAATGTTTCCCTCTTTTTCACCTTCTACCGCGATTATATCTTCCCCTAATTCTTCATCCCGTACAACAGCAATGGGTTGAGTTTTACTATTTTGTAAGAGAAGTATGTTTCCTCCCACTCTGGTGTTTTTTGAGATGACTTGTTTGGCCTCTGGCACCATAGTTTGTACCAAGTTTACCCCGCCTAACAGCAATTCAACAAATTGAGCATATAGCAATGTTCTCCTCCTTACTGCTAACCAAAAAGAAGTCCCAAACTGGGGAGGGTAATTTTCTGGCACTGCTGGATGTGCCATTTTCAACATCAGATGAACTGGAGGGTGGGCTTGGAATGTGACTCTTTGCAGCTACACTATCACTACCTACTAAGGTGGTGGTTGAGCTGGATGTAGGTCCCTGCCGGGCCTTTCAAATGCAAATATGGAAGCTGGAGGTAGTGTTGGTGTTACCTGTGTTGGTGGTTTCCGTGCTACATCCCTATCAGCCATTTTGGATAGGGTAATAATGTTGGTCTCCATCTCCTTTGGGCTGAGAGTGATGTCCGTGATGACTGGCTCCTCATTATCATCATTCTTCCTCTTGCACATCTAACTCCATAACTCTAAGGCTTTCTAGAACCTTCCTTTTCATTAGGCTTGTCTTCTTGTGGCGTGCGTCACTCTCAGAATGAGCTGGTGGCTTCCAAGTGGCATCTTGATCATCGGAAGCGGGGCTTGAAGAAGAAGATGATGGACTATAACTCCTTTTCCTTGCTGGTTTTCTGGAAGACAATGGATCTTCTGAAACAGTGGCTTCGTCCACTTTGTCTGCAGGAAGCTCGATTTCCTAATGCCCCTACTTCAGTAGGAGCAAGTACTATTGTGGGTTGTTGTTGTGGTTGTTCTTGCAGCTGTTCTTGCTGCTGCTGCTGTTCTTGTGACTGCTGCTGTTCTTGCGGCTGCTGCTGTTCTTGCAGCTGCTGCACCTGCTGTTGCCCACTTATCTGCTGAGTTTCCGCCTGTGTTGATTGTGTACTACTTTGGGATAATGACATTTCAACATAGCTGCCCGTTAGTAGACAGGCTACCTCTGCGACACTCATGTGCTTGGGCCTAGGTTGGTGGGGCTGGCCCACTGATGCGGAGGTGCTGCTCCCAGCTTGGTCCCCAGACAACGCTGCTGTAGGCGTAATATTTTTTTCCCAAAAAACACATGGAGCGGCACACTAGTCTTGGTAAGTGCCACTTCCTTTTTCTGTTCCTTCTTCTCACTGACAACTTTCTTGGTACTGGAGGACCTGTTACCTTTCTTTGGGCCCATCTTCAGATGTCAGCAGGACGCAGGTCCACATGTTGCAAAGATGTCTGTGGTCACACTTGAACATGACGTGGTGCGCAGCAGGACTTCAGTCTGGCAGTACAACGGGTGATGATGATGATGACACCTCCACCTCTGTCTTTTTGTGCACCTAAAAGCAAAGAAGCCAGGAGAAGAACATCAGTGAAATGTTACATTTGTTGTTGTGTTTCAACTACCACTAGTACAAACAAACAAATAAAAGATATAGGGCAAGATGTAGGTAAAGTACATTTATCGATTCTAAAATACCGAATTTTAGCAATTCGGTAATTTAGAATCGGTAAATGCAATGTAGGAAAAAATTTGGTAAGAATTACCGAATCGGTACGATTCGGTATTTAACGATTCATACCTTCATACCTATGGGCCTGGAGGCCCATAGGTTTGAATGTGAATTACCGAATCGGTAAATACCGATTCGGTAAAATAGGGAAAGAGTCAAGGGTGGCAGGGTGTCAAATTGACACCCTGTTGCACCCCTGAATAGTGCTTGTGTGCACATGTGGCACACATACATGCCCTAAGGGCATGTATGTCTGCCACATGGCAGTGGTGTAAATGCACAGATTTGCATTTACAGAGGTATTCTTTATTTACCACCAACTAATAGTTGGTGGTAAATAGCGAATCCTTAAAGCACATAAGCACTCTTCAAAGTGCTTCCTACATGTCATTTACTGATTCGGTAAATACAGAATTGGTAAATGATGATTCCGTAAATACAGAATCAGGAAATACCGATTGGGTATTTACCGAATCTCCCCTATATAGCAAATGGCTCAATACCAGTCGGTAAACCTGAAATTTACCGATTTTCAGGTTTACCGACCGGTCATGGGCCATCTACATCAGGCCCATATTGTAGCCATTTTTTAGACTTTGTAAACAGGGGCTTTCATTGTATACTGTGTACTGTACACTACACTCTCAGGAAGGATAGGAAAGAAGAAGAACAACAACAAAAATAAAAATGTAATGGAAGTGGACCCTGTTTGGCATTAAATTATTTGCTCATCACATTATTCAGGGAGCTGCTGCTGGCAAAGGGGATTGATGGAAGCAGGAAGCCAAAAGGAAAACCATGCAGGCCTATATGGCAAAAGCAGCTCACTAATAACTCCTACCAGAAATGGCCACCAGTCACATGGACACTCACAAATCACAAGCAACGAGCAGGAGGCCTGGAAAACAATGTACTGACATAAGGCCTATTATAGCCAGGCAAAGGATGATGCTAAACCACACTGCTTTGCCTTTTAATGCAATAAAATGCAACAACGAAAATCCACAGGTCTAAACAAGGTCTGCAAGGTACACAACAACACACCACACACAACAAAGACATTTATTTAACACACACCCAAAAACAGAAATACCACCAATAACACATTTTGCAATTCAATCCAATGCCATCCATGCCCTAAATGATGTTTGAAATAAATTCATCAACACACACCAAAGAACAGTTGCTTCATCATGCACCCAGCCATGACCTGCTCTGGGCCTAATGGCTACCCACAACAATTTAAAAATAAAATAATGATAAGTACAAAAATTGTAGTTGCAGCAACTGCAATGCCCCATCAAACAAACAACAACACCAACTTACTTGTAAAATATCAAATTCAAAAGTCCTCAAATCCAATAATAACGATGCAGCAGACACAAAGAGTAATCATTCCAGCTCAAAATCCAAAGGCAGAATGAACAAGCACAAAGGAGAAGGACAAAGCACTGGGAGGAGCCTACTGGACAGGAACAGGAAGTTGGAGACTCTGTGGCACTTCCTCCCTCTCCCCCCAGAAAAGGACTCCTTGCACAAAAAAGGACAGCCAAATTTCAATCTGAGGAGTTTTTTTCATCCAAATCATCAGTAACAGAAGGTTTTATGCTTCTCGAGATATTATTCTTCTCCAGATTGAAAATGTTGCCTGTTCAGGATCGCAAGCTTCACCACACGTCCGCCGGATGTTGGATGGCACGTCCAAATGATGTGTTCGCGATCGCACGCTCACTCTCACATTGGTGAATGACATGTTTGCGATTGCAGACTCTCGTGGTGTCTGATGGCGTGACGAATTACGTGTTCGCGAACACAAACACTCGCGGGATAGAGTGACTGGCTGCCAACATATCATGGCGCACGCGAACGGATAGGAAAATTAGTCGGTGAATGCAGGGATCCCGGTAAGTCGAAAGCGTGCACGAGAATGCATTTTTAAAGCGCAGACATGAAAAAAATCTCTGCTATGCCACAGATGGCGGAAATTTCGACATTTCTGCGTTCTCCGCGGAATGCAAAATTCCCTAAATATTGCAAATTCCACCAGCAGATCAGAATTTCCTGCCCACCCTTAGAGTTCAGATGTAAGGCCATCAGGGCCCGGCATCTTGCCAGTGGCGAGTGCCTGTACACTCTGATGGATCTCAAACTGAGTATTAGGTTCTTCCAGCTCCTCCTGCTGCTCAGGAGTAAGGCGTGGTAATGAAAGGGGGGAGAATAAGGTGCCAAGTCCCACAGGGTCCACTGCTTCAGTTGATTGCTATAAGGAGGTATAGTGATGTATACGTTTGTCCTGTATCTCACTCTGGGTGTGAAGCAAGGGGCCTGTTGTAGAGCAAAACTTTATAATAGGGGAGTGAGATTGGTCCTGGCGAATGAGCCACAACAGTAATTGGCCCGACCTGTCGGGGGTGGCGTGTGTGCGGGCTAAGTCAGCTGTATAGTTGAGACACCACAATCTCTCCAGCAGGGCCCCACGTTCCCCACGCATGACCCCCAGCCTGCGCCACTCCATTGAGTCATGTATCACATGAGTTTCAAGGTGTAGAAGTGTAAACTCAATGCAGGTAAGATCGTCCTTGATTCATCTACACATGTTCCATTGTTTACCCATGCAGTGAACACACAGAGTAATCTATCTGTGGAAACAAAACCAATCTTAAGCCCTCCTGGGCCCAGCCATTCAAATTCCTTGCTGTGAAACTGTGAAATGTTTAGAGCTGTATGAGATTTCTCCATGGCGAACATGGCTACAGACGCATGTTTCTGAGTAGCATTAAAAATCTTAGCTGTGTCAACAGCATCTACTTCAGATAGCTTATCTCTATCCCCCACAAAAGAGACCCAGTGTGCAGTGATGCACATGTAATCAGTGGCTTGGCAACTGGTATACATGTCTGTTGTCAGGTGGATACTTTGAACAGCACTCTGCTGCAAAGCTTGTCCAACCAATTCTAGCACATTGTGATGTAGTGCTGGAACAGCAACTCTGGCGGAATAGGACCATTTGGGTACCTTCCATTTAGGCCAGATGGCTGACACAAATTCAAGGAAACCCACCCCTGGGGGAAGGTCCAGCGGTAACATTTTAGCAAGCTTCGCATTGTACAACCATGCCATTGTGTGGTTGCGTTGGTACTGCCCCTCCAACCTAAGCATGCTCTCAATGGTAGGCTGGATTATTTTCCTTTGTGTGCAGCTTTTTTCTTGAACCCAGTTAGGCTCAATGACACACTTTTTTTCATTGCAATACTACTACTCGGTCGCCTGGGTGTCTCAGTCTGACTCTGAGTATGGCTCTTACTGCGGTGCCACTGAGATGTTGCTGAGGATGTGGGCGGTACCACTACACTTCTGGGGACAGGGCTAGAAAAGTTTCCCTCTTTTTCACCTTCTACCGCGATTATATCTTCCCCTAATTCTTCATCCCGTACAACAGCAATGGGTTGAGTTTTACTATTTTGTAAGAGAAGTATGTTTCCTCCCACTCTGGTGTTTTTTGAGATGACTTGTTTGGCCTCTGGCACCATAGTTTGTACCAAGTTTACCCCGCCTAACAGCAATTCAACAAATTGAGCATATAGCAATGTTCTCCTCCTTACTGCTAACCAAAAAGAAGTCCCAAACTGGGGAGGGTAACTTTCTGGCACTGCTGGATGTGCCATTTTCAACATCAGATGAACTGGAGGGTGGGCTTGGAATGTGACTCTTTGCAGCTACACTATCACTACCTACTAAGGTGGTGGTTGAGCTGGATGTAGGTCCCTGCCGGGCCTTTCAAATGCAAATATGGAAGCTGGAGGTAGTGTTGGTGTTACCTGTGTTGGTGGTTTCCGTGCTACATCCCTATCAGCCATTTTGGATAGGGTAATAATGTTGGTCTCCATCTCCTTTGGGCTGAGAGTGATGTCCGTGATGACTGGCTCCTCATTATCATCATTCTTCCTCTTGCACATCTAACTCCACAACTCTAAGGCTTTCTGGAACCTTCCTTTTCATTAGGCTTGTCTTCTTGTGGCGTGCGTCACTCTCAGAATGAGCTGGTGGCTTCCAAGTGGCATCTTGATCATCGGAAGCGGGGCTTGAAGAAGAAGATGATGGACTATAACTCCTTTTCCTTGCTGGTTTTCTGGAAGACAATGGATCTTCTGAAACAGTGGCTTCGTCCACTTTGTCTGCAGGAAGCTCGATTTCCTAATGCCCCTACTTCAGTAGGAGCAACTACTATTGTGGGTTGTTGTTGTGGTTGTTCTTGCAGCTGTTCTTGCTGCTGCTGCTGTTCTTGTGACTGCTGCTGTTCTTGCGGCTGCTGCTGTTCTTGCAGCTGCTGCACCTGCTGTTGCCCACTTATCTGCTGAGTTTCCGCCTGTGTTGATTGTGTACTACTTTGGGATAATGACATTTCAACATAGCTGCTCGTTAGTAGACAGGCTACCTCTGCGACACTCATGTGCTTGGGCCTAGGTTGGTGGGGCTGGCCCGCTGATGCGGAGGTGCTGCTCCCAGCTTGGTCCCCAGACAACGCTGCTGTAGGCGTAATATTTTTTTCCCAAAAAACACATGGAGCGGCACACTAGTCTTGGTAAGTGCCACTTCCTTTTTCTGTTCCTTCTTCTCACTGACAACTTTCTTGGTACTGGAGGACCTGTTACCTTTCTTTGGGCCCATCTTCAGATGTCAGCAGGACGCAGGTCCACATGTTGCAAAGATGTCTGTGGTCACACTTGAACATGACGTGGTGCGCAGCAGGACTTCAGTCTGGCAGTACAACGGGTGATGATGATGATGACACCTCCACCTCTGTCTTTTTGTGCACCTAAAAGCAAAGAAGCCAGGAGAAGAACATCAGTGAAATGTTACATTTGTTGTTGTGTTTCAACTACTACTAGTACAAACAAACAAATAAAAGATATAGGGCAAGATGTAGGTAAAGTACATTTATCGATTCTAAAATACCGAATTTTAGCAATTCGGTAATTTAGAATCGGTAAATGCAATGTAGGAAAAAATTTGGTAAGAATTACCGAATCGGTACGATTCGGTATTTAACGATTCATACCTTCATACCTATGGGCCTGGAGGCCCATAGGTTTGAATGTGAATTACCGAATCGGTAAATACCGATTCGGTAAAATAGGGAAAGAGTCAAGGGTGGCAGGGTGTCAAATTGACACCCTGTTGCACCCCTGAATAGTGCTTGTGTGCACATGTGGCACACATACATGCCCTAAGGGCATGTATGTCTGCCACATGGCAGTGGTGTAAATGCACAGATTTGCATTTACAGAGGTATTCTTTATTTACCACCAACTAATAGTTGGTGGTAAATAGAGAATCCTTAAAGCACATAAGCACTCTTCAAAGTGCTTCCTACATGTCATTTACTGATTCGGTAAATACAGAATTGGTAAATGATGATTCCGTAAATACAGAATCAGGAAATACTGATTGGGTATTTACCGAATCTCCCCTATATAGCAAATGGCTCAATACCAGTCGGTAAACCTGAAATTTACCGATTTTCAGGTTTACCGACCGGTCATGGGCCATCTACATCAGGCCCATATTGTAGCCATTTTTTAGACTTTGTAAACAGGGGCTTTCATTGTATACTGTGTACTGTACACTACACTCTCAGGAAGGATAGGAAAGAAGAAGAACAACAACAAAAATAAAAATGTAATGGAAGTGGACCCTGTTTGGAATTAAATTATTTGCTCATCACATTATTCAGGGAGCTGCTGCTGGCAAAGGGGATTGATGGAAGCAGGAAGCCAAAAGGAAAACCATGCAGGCCTATATGGCAAAAGCAGCTCACTAATAACTCCTACCAGAAATGGCCACCAGTCACATGGACACTCACAAATCACAAGCAACAAGCAGGAGGCCTGGAAAACAATGTACTGACATAAGGCCTATTATAGCCAGGAAAGGGATGATGCTAAACCACACTGCTTTGCCTTTTAATGCAATAAAATGCAAAAACGAAAATCCACAGGTCTAAACAAGGTCTGCAAGGTACACAACAACACACCACACACAACAAAGACATTTATTTAACACACACCCAAAAACAGAAATACCACCAATAACACATTTTGCAATTCAATCCAATGCCATCCACGCCCTAAATGATGTTTGAAATAAATTCATCAACACACACCAAAGAACAGTTGCTTCATCATGCACCCAGCCATGACCTGCTCTGGGCCTAATGGCTACCCACAACAATTTAAAAATAAAATAATGATAAGTACAAAAATTGTAGTTGCAGCAACTGCAATGCCCCAATCAAACAAACAACAACACCAACTTACTTGTAAAATATCAAATTCAAAAGTCCTCAAATCCAATAATAACGATGCAGCAGACACAAAGAGTAATCATTCCAGCTCAAAATCCAAAGGCAGAATGAACAAGCACAAAGGAGAAGGACAAAGCACTGGGAGGAGCCTACTGGACAGGAACAGGAAGTTGGAGACTCTGTGGCACTTCCTCCCTCTCCCCCCAGAAAAGGACTCCTTGCACAAAAAAGGACAGCCAAATTTCAATCTGAGGAGTTTTTTTCATCCAAATCATCAGTAACAGAAGGTTTTATGCTTCTCGAGATATTATTCTTCTCCAGATTGAAAATGTTGCCTGTTCAGGATCGCAAGCTTCACCACACGTCCGCCGGATGTTGGATGGCACGTCCAAATGATGTGTTCGCGATCGCACGCTCACTCTCACATTGGTGAATGACGTGTTTGCGATTGCAGACTCTCGTGGTGTCTGATGGCGTGACGAATTACGTGTTCGCGAACACAAACACTCGCGGGATAGAGTGACTGGCTGCCAACATCTCATGGCGCACGCGAACGGATAGGAAAATTAGTCGGTGAATGCAGGGATCCCGGTAAGTCGAAAGCGTGCACGAGAATGCATTTTTAAAGCGCAGACATGAAAAAAATCTCTGCTATGCCACAGATGGCGGAAATTTCGACATTTCTGCGTTCTCTGCGGAATGCAAAATTCCCTAAATATTGCAAATTCCACCAGCAGATCAGAATTTCCTGCCCACCCTTAGAGTTCAGATGTAAGGCCATCAGGGCCCGGCATCTTGCCAGTGGCGAGTGCCTGTACACTCTGATGGATCTCAAACTGAGTATTAGGTTCTTCCAGCTCCTCCTGCTGCTCAGGAGTAAGGCGTGGTAATGAAAGGGGGGAGAATAAGGTGCCAAGTCCCACAGGGTCCACTGCTTCAGTTGATTGCTATAAGGAGGTATAGTGATGTATACGTTTGTCCTGTATCTCACTCTGGGTGTGAAGCAAGGGGCCTGTTGTAGAGCAAAACTTTATAATAGGGGAGTGAGATTGGTCCTGGCGAATGAGCCACAACAGTAATCGGCCCGACCTGTCGGGGGTGGCGTGTGTGCGGGCTAAGTCAGCTGTATAGTTGAGACACCACAATCTCTCCAGCAGGGCCCCACGTTCCCCACGCATGACCCCCAGCCTGCGCCACTCCATTGAGTCATGTATCACATGAGTTTCAAGGTGTAGAAGTGTAAACTCAATGCAGGTAAGATCGTCCTTGATTCATCTACACATGTTCCATTGTTTACCCATGCAGTGAACACACAGAGTAACCTTGAATGCGTCCCATTCAAGGAGTCTTGTGAACACCGTGCCATGATTATGAGTGAAATATTCAGTTATGGCAGCTCCAAGGAACGCGTAGAAGGAGGAGTCCACCAGCGCCTCCAGGTGCAGCCACCAAGGAGTGACATTATCCCAAGCCATTTGTATATATTGTGGGTTGTGATCAGAGTCCGACCCAAATAGCCAGTTTGTAATATTGTGTATACTAGAATGACTGCACAGAGGGTCCTGTTCAAACGGACATGCAGTCGGTGCGGAACAGAGAAGAACAAGTGTACATGGAGCGTAGCATTACGCTGGTTCCAGGCATTGACTAGTTTTCAATGCTGGAGCCAGGCAAGCAGCAACCGCACAGCCGATACCTTGGGTAGTGAGGGGAATGAGCGATCAAACTCTGGGTCGAGGACACTACTAAAGTCACGGCCTATGAGCCACAGTAACCACTCAAGCAAGAGAGAGAATACATACCAGCCTGCTAAAAAGGTGTCTGTTTTGTGTGTGGCACATAGATTGATCCTAAAAGAAGCTGTTGGCCATCCAAATGACCTCGCACAAAGACATAACGGCCTTTGACATCAACTTCAGTTTCATCTGCCACAAAGGGGGTTCCATGGACTAATCCACACCAGCGTCCCTCTGGCATAGTTAGGAAAATGGGTCGCAAACAGCTGCCTGTGCCAGTGGCTCTGCAGCCTAGTGTTTTCTGGGATTGAGAGGAGTGTTTCTTGCAAAGCGCATATTGAATGGATTGACTCTTAACCACATCGCTGCTGTGGTTATTTTTCCCCTGTGCTGGGAATTGCCATTTTGCTGGTGTCATGACGAGCTCAGCTCGTCATCAGCACAGCTCAACTGTGCCTCAAGACGAGCTCAGCTCGTCATGAGCATGGAAGGGGTTAAGGTAAGACTAAATAGAGTACCTACGGACAGGTGTGTGTATACCCCTCACATTCCATGTGAGAATGCTAGTGGGAGTCATTGCGAAACATAAAAAAACAAAAATGCATGCTACTACATTGTGCCTGCTAGGCGCCGCACGAATAGCGGATTTTCCTTGCATGCAAGGAGGATGAGGTCGGGCTCCAATTACCATCAAACAGAGATGCTTCATGAACAATAAAACAAGAGTTTGAAGATCAATCAGAGCTGAGAGACAACTGGAATCTGACCAAACCACAGAATTACGGAATCCAGTGCAACAATATGTAGTGGGGGAAAGTACCTACGGGTGAGACTGGTTAAGGAGAGTCCAGCTGCAGAAGTCCCTAAATACATGAAATACATAGGCAATAACAGGATGTGTAGACTAGTATATAACATGGTAATACAATTAAGCACAAACAATATCCAAGCATCAGATGCGAATATTAGATCCAGTAGAAAAAAGGGGGGGAGGTATGGAGCATAGGAGAGGGGATCATTGGAAATGAGAGGGAAAGGAGGGTACAGGCTAAGCAACCGGTGTGCTAAGTAGCAGTTTCAGGTGTACAAAAGTGGCACCCAGGTACAGGTAAGAGATAACTACTGTGGTTAGTAAAATATCGGATAACGTTCACAAGTGGAACCCTAAAACAGCATTTAACTCAAATGATCTCATTTGCCAGGAGCAGCTGTAGAGTCAGTTTCAGAGGGGTCACTGCTCAATAAGCATTCTTCACTTCCCAACACGGCGCTTCCCTAATCGAGGTCAGAATTCTGTGCTGCATATCTTATTACTGCTGCTGTCTGTAGGGCCCTATAATTTGTTCTAGGGCAGGACTGTGATCCAGCAGAGAAGGGCGACCCCTGCAAAGCCCTCCGCCTCGAGAACAGCAGGGCAGCGACTCCTCAGATGCAGTCGGGCCCCTCAGCGACGACCCCCAGTCTTCCGGCTCCACCCACTCCAAGGCCGCTTCAGGATCGTTGAAGAACCATGTTTTCCCCTTGGCTACAACCCACAATAGTGCAGGAAAAATAAGAAATTACTTCAAATTGAGGGTACATAGCTGACGCTTCACTGACATGAAGGAGTTCCTCTGTTTCTGCACTGTAATGATGTAGTCCATGAACATCATTATATTAGCATTTTCCACTGTAATGTCTGGGAGCAATCTTGCCCCTCACAGTATAGAATCTCTATCCACATAATGAAATAACCGAAACAGCAGCAGTCTCGGATTTTATTCAGGTGTGAAGGTTGCACCTGCACCCGGGGTGCATGCTGAACTGAAAGAAACTACAAGAGCACTGCAGGTGTGATCAGTTTAAGCATCCATTGTTCCATGTAGGAGAGAACGTTGTGTCCCTCCACTCCCTCTGGTCGGCCCACACTGTCGTGACCAGGCAGTAGGGTACTAGGACCCACGGGGTCAGAGACACTGGGGAAAGGACACCGGACACCACATCCGGTGAAGGGGGTAGGAGGCAGATCGTGGGGAGTGGGGACAGGAGCAGGACGCATCTGTGCAAGCAGTAAGACGAAGAGTAAATAAAGGTACCTTGCAGAAGACTGTTTGGCGTGTGATCCTTGGGGGGACCCTCAGGGACACTACAACTGGCGACGAAGTCGAAAGAAGTCACACGTATCGTTTGCATTGCGATTGAAAAACCAGGAGCACACCCTGGATCGCGTCGTTTGCAAGAAGACAAGAAACAAGTGGAAATCTGCACCCCGTTGAAGCGCAGCGAAGCGGGAACCCACCCCGACCGCTGCGAGAGCAAGATCGCCCGTGCCCGGTAAGCGCCGTGTGAAAGAGCGCGAAGATAAAGAAATTGGCGCGAGCTCTTGCGAGAGTCTCGGCGGCCATCTTAAGAACAGGCGGAATAAACGAATCAGCGCGCAGGAAAGATGGGTGGCCATTTTGAAGTCAGGCAAAAGACCGGTGGTCCCGAAATCTCGCGAGAGTCTCGGTGGCCATTTTGAGGTCAGGCGAAGGAGCCAATAAGAAGGCAGAAAGAGCCGGCGGCCATTTTTAAGTCAGGCAAAAGCGAAAAAGGTTGGAAAAAGTCCGAAAAGAGCCCCAAAAGAAAAAAAAAAGTGGCAAAGAAAGCCAAGAACAAAATAAAGAGCAAGGAAGAGCTCCAGACGACAAGAAAGAGCTGAAAAGGGCCTGAAAGAGCCCTAAAAGAAACAAGTGCCAGAAAGAGCAACACGAGGGGGAAACAAAGAAACGAAGTAACAAAGAGAAGTACATAAGAACAAAGAACAAAGAGAGGAGAGACGGCAGAGCCAAGATAGAGCGCCAAATATCACAGACCCCTCCCATTTAACATATCAGAGACACAAGTAGGAATAAGATGGGAGCAATGGATCGCAGGACTTGAAAGATACATGGAGGCTACTGGGCCGGTGATGAAGTGGATGAACTATTAGTGACCTCACCAGCAAGTGAGATATCAACATACAAAAAGCTCATCAAATGCCTGATGGACAAATTTGCCCCTCAAAGAAACATTGATTTCGAAAGGTACACCTTCACCATAGATTCCCAACAGACAGATGAGTCTTTGGATGACTTTCCGACGCAACTAAGGAAGCTAGTAATGCACTGCGAGTTCGATAAATATGACAATGAACAAGCAATTTGCCTACGTATCATCGAAGGGTGTCGTCACACAGAGTTCTGCACACAAGTTTTGAAGGAACCGACATCGCTAGAGAACATCCTGTCACTAGCAAGAGCAGAAGCAAGGGCAAAAATACAATCAAAGCAAATGGAAAGGCGAATTGAACAGGAGCACCGCATGACAGACAACAGCTGCGCCAGCAACTGGAAGAAGGGACAAAATGAACATACAACAAGGAAACAACAAGAGTCACAGTTTTACAGATGCAGTTTGGAATTTCCACATAGAGGCGCATGCCCAGCATTTGGTCAAACTTGCAGAAAATGCAACCAAAGCAACCACTTTGCCAATGTGTGCCAAGGAATGCAGTTTAGAAATGAAAGAGAAAGACCAGAAAGACCGTGGATGGCGACAAGCAGGCATGTCAGGCACATCGAAAGAGCAAACGGAAGCTCATCATTAGAGTCAGGAGACGAGGAAGAAGAAGAAAAAGTGGAGCGACTTTACCTCATGTCCACAGATGAAGGCAAAACTGAGGAAAGCATTCGTCTAGTGGATAAGAAAACAATCAAAAAGACGGAATCTGTGACAATAGACGTAGGATCACACAGGGCACGGTTCATGCTTGACAGCGGCGCCACATGTAACATCATGTGTGCATCGGAATATGAGAAGATGGAAATAAAACCAGCGCTACAACCATCAAGAGTTGAGGTGTTCACATGGGGTTCAAGGAAACCAGTAACGAACCTAGGGAAGTTCACAGAGAACTTAACATACAAAAACCAAATGACAAAAGAGGAGATTAATGTGTTGAGAGGGGACATTCCAGCACCATGCCTGCTGAGCAATATCACAGCACAAGTGATGGGCCTGCTCGAGATGACATACAACATGTCAGAAAAAGGAAGCATCCTAAAAGAATATTCAAAACTACTGAAAGGACTAGGGAAGCTAAAAGAGCGACAAATTACGCTACATATCGACGAAACAAAAAAAACGGTAGCTCAGCACCACTGGCGAGTACCAATACACCTGCACCCACATGTAGAGGATGAAACAGCATCATTACTGAAACAGGACATCATAGAGCCGGCAGAAGGACCAACGCCCTGGGTGTCGCCAATAGTGGCCGTACCAAAGAAAAACACATCAAAGATCAGGATCTGTGTTGACATGAGGGTACCGAACATGGCAATTGAAAGAGAAAGACACCCTGGACCGCACCTTGACTACATGATCAGCTGCCTGACAGGAATGAGACGATTCTCGAAACTGGACTTGTGCAAGGGATATCACCAGTTAGAGCTGGATCTGCAATCAAGATACATAACAACATTCTCCAAATACCTAGGTCTGTTTCGCTATAAACGTATGAGCTTTGGGATATCTTCAGCAGCCGAAATATTCCAAGAGACTATCAGAAAAGTGATAAGGCCAGTGAAAAACAGTTTGAACTACAGTGATGACATCCTGGTGTTCGGCAAGACAGATGAAAAACACGACAAAGCGCTACGAGAAGTATGCTGCCAGCTAGAACAGGCTGGCCTCACGCTAAATGAAGACAAGTGTGAACTGGGACGAGATGAACAGGTGTTCTTTGGACACATTTTTTCAAAAAAGGAATGCGTCAGATCGCAGCAAGGTAGACACGTTGGAAAAAGCGAAGCCACCAAGCGATGTTGCAGTAGTCCGGTCATTCCTTGGTCTTGCCAACTACTGTTCGTGAGTGCTGAGAGAACGCTGTTTCCCTTCCTTTTACCGCAAAGTTGCGGAAAGAAGAGTGACTTACATCTGGAGTCACCCTGAAGCCAGTTTTAGTTTGGACCTCGCGACTGGTATGAGCCCAAGTGGTCGTTTGAGGTTGTGAAGACAATGTTTGTCCTCATGCACTGGCTCAAAAATTTGTGACGCCCTGAAGAAATTGCCCGAGATGGAAGTGGCAATGAAACATGTCGGCAAGTGGAGTATGGCTAGATAGGGATTAGCCATTCTCACCTTTTTACATCCCATGACCAACACAAAAGTAACAGAATAAAGATAAGTTCCGTGTTGCTTGTGGTCTTTTACGTACTTGTTTGTTCACATGTTTAGTGGTTGTTTGTTTTGTCCCACACACTGCATTCCCTCACAAACACTGTTTTGTTTGTTTTGTGGACACTTATCTTTCTTTTGAGCTTTTTGGCGCCAATAATGAGATCAGGGAAATCCTGGGGAGTACCTGCCAGGTTCCTGTTGGTGGTTCGCCACTGAGGCGCCATCTCGCTCACACACACTTTTTCTACCTTTCTTCATTTACCTATTTAGGCACATAGGTGTGTGTTATTTGTTGTCTCACAACTGTTTACTGTTTTCTCAAGGGTTTAGGCAGTTGTCTTTATACTATGGCATACTTTGGATGTACCTCCTACCTCAACAATTAAAAGAGAGGAGTAGTGTGCAAAAGTTTTTGCAGTTGATGGTGCACCAGCTACTGATTGATTTTTCTATGCCTGGTCGGTCTAGGTCTTGTTTTGGAAATATATAATTGAGTGGAGGGCGACCAATGACCGTTTTTCCCTCTAAGCTCCTTTTTGTCTACTGCTTGCCAGCTACTGCACAAGATGTATCAAAGACTTTGCGACAGTAAGTGCACCACTACGGGAACTGACAAAACAAGGACAGACTTCTGCATGGACAAAAGATTGCAGCAAGGCCTTTGAGGAAATAAGAGAGGCCGTGACTGCCGTAGATCGTCTGGCATACTTTGATCCACTATTGTGCACCGAACTGACAGTAGACGCAAGCACAGTAGGGTTGCGGGCAATACTGGCGCAAAACAGACCAGGAAAGGACTCGCCAAGATGTGTAGTGGCCTATGGGAGCAAAAGCCTATCAGACATTGAGAGGGCATACTCTCAACCGGAGAAAGAGAGCCTGGCAGTTGTGTGGGCCTGCGAACATTATCACATGTTCATATATGGGAAACCATGCAAGATAGTAACGGACCACCAAGCTTTAATTACAATCTATGGAGATCCAAACTCTAAGATAGCACCAAGAATAGAGAGGTGGGGAATAAGGCTAATGGACTATAACTTCAAAATAATACACAAGTCTGGCAAAGAACACAACCCAGCTGACTATATGTCCAGACATCCATTTCCACACAAAGCTGAGGCCACGACAATGGCAGAGGAATATTTGAATTTCATCTTGAAGCACAACACGCCAGCCTCAATAACAATGTCAGAGTTGGAACAGGAGACAAAACGAGACTGCACCATGGAGCCATCCAGAAAGTGACCAGAGAACAAAGGTGGGGGCACATAAACAACAATAGCATTCTGGATGAAGGGGTGATAAAGGTGGAACAGCTAGCATTCAAGAAGATTAATGAAGAGCTCTCAAAGACCAAAAATGGCATCCTGATGAGAGGAACAAGGATAGTGATGCCCCGCACGCTGAGAAAGCAAACAATAGAATTGGCACACGAGTCACACCGAGGAATAGTGGCAACTAAGAAAATGATAAGAGAAAAAGTGTGGTTCCCGGGGCTAGATAGCATGGTTGAAGCGATTGTCATGCGTTGCCACGTCTGCCAGGTGACGGGGCCACCACTCAAACCGGAGCCACTTCAAATGTCTGAACTACCAAAGGCGGTGTGGACCGAATTAGCGGCAGATTTGTATGGACCACTAGAGGCAGGGAACTATCTACTGGTCATCATAGATGAGTTCTCCCATTTCCCAATAGTCAGACAAGTAGTATCCACGTCAGCAAATGCAACCCTACCAGTAATGGATGATGTATTCGCCGCATAGGGCTCGCCCCAAACGCTAAAAACTGACAATGGCCCGCCTTTTTCGGAAGAGGAATTCCGAAGGTTCATGGAATACCTAGGAATCAGACACCGGAAGATAACGACTCTGTGGCCACAAGCAAATGGAATGGCGGAAAAGTTCATGGGGACCATCAAGAAGGCAGTCCAAAGAGCGAAATTGACACAAATATCGATAGGACAGGCACTATGCCAGATACTGAGCAACTACAGGAACACCCCTCACAGGTCCACAGGCCGATGCCCGGCCGAACTAGTTCTAGGGCGTTCAAGCAAGACCAGATTGCCACAAATAGAAGCAACGATGAATGTACCCCGAAGCGACATAGCTGTCAGAGATGAAGAAGCGAAAGCAAAGATTAAGGCCTACGCTGATCAACGGAGGAATGCATCTAAACAAAAAATAAAGGAAGGGGACACAGTGGTCGTGCGGCAACGACAGCAGAGGAAATCAGACAGCACATTATCGAAAGACCCGTTGACTGTGACAGGAGTGAAAGGTCCGATGATAACAGCGGTGGCGGGGCGGTGTAACATCACAAGGAACAGTTCGCATTTCAAAGAATTGAAGACCGAAGAAGAAGAACCGCTGACCACAACTACAACAGCAGTGGAGGAAGAAGACAATGGACAAGGGACCAAAAATGAAACAAGACCTAGAAGAACATGCAGGAAACCACAGAGACTGATTGAAGAGATGTAATGTGACAAGGTCTCTCTCTCTCTCTCTCTCTCTCTCTCTCTCTCTCTCTCTCTGTCTGTCTCTCTACCAGCACTCTCCAACAGTGACTGCAGGCTACGCCATGAAAATGTCTGTTTGTAACAAAGGAGGAGATGTCGTGACCAGGCAGTCGGGCACTAGGACCCACGGGGTCAGAGACACTGGGGAAAGGACACCGGACACCACATCCAGTGAAGGGGGCAGGAAGCAGATCGTGGGGAGCGAGGACAGGAGCAGGACGCATCTGTGCAAGCAGTAAGACGAAGATTAAATAAAGGTACCTTGCAGAAGACTGTGTGGTGTGTGATCCTTGGGGGGACCCTCAGGGACACTACACACACCATATCAATTAATATCTGCACAGATGTTTCCATCCCACCGGCTTTGGAAGTAAGGTTCCGGGAATGCAAGGCCTGCCGGCCCAAGCCAAAGAACACAAAGGGGCCGTAGTTGCACAACTGCCCAATGTTGCAGAGCAGTGGTTTCCCAAATTATCCTAGCGGGGGCAGGACCGGAAGGGGTCAGAGATGCTCCAAGTAGAAAGCGCAGTACCTAACTAAACCAAAGCTTTACATGGGTATCACACCACTGCTGCACCGGCTTTGGGAGCAAGGTTCCGGGAGAGCAAGGCCCGCCGGCCCAAGCCAACGAACACAAAGGGGCGTAGTTGCACAGGCAGTCCAATGTCGCAGAGTGGTGGTTCCCCGAATTTTCCTAGTGGGGGGACAAGCAGAAGGGGTCAGAGATGCTCCAAGTAGAAAGCGCTGCACCTAAGTGAATCAGAGCATTACATGGGTATCACACCACTGCTGCAGTGTCTCCGCTTACGACATCACACAGGTTTCAGGGCCTTTCAATAGCACCCAAGCCACAGCATGGGCCCACCGCAGCAGACCCAGGTCTAGTGTGATAGACAGGCATTAGGGGTGGGCCGCCCTGTCTCCCAAAACAGCACGAGACAGTCCCCAGTCTTGGGACACCACAGTTTGGGAAAGTCTAAGCCCAGATTCAATATCCAGGCCCTCACGCCTACTCAGCAGGGCAATCACCTAATGTCCGCTGATGGGGGAGCGTCAGATCATGGGCATAGTCCCTTCAAGTGGCAGGCAGAATTAATGAGAGGGGCCCAGCCTACACCTCTATTCCGGCCCCACCGGCGTCAGCCAGCAGCCCACGACCATTGACTGGGACCGTGGGCTCCAGTGACGATCCCATCTCAAGGGACACCCGGGAAGCCATCCAAGGGGTCCAACCACCACAAGCTCACTCCAGGTCACAGCTGCACTCACCGCCACTATGCAACAACGTCCAGTAGCAGGCATGGTGAGGCAGCAGTCAAAGCCCCAAGGTCATAGCGCCCGCACTAGGATACAGCAGGGCGGCCACCACAGCACCTCATCCGGCACTTGTGACTCAGCGCAGCCTCAGGTGCCCCCTGTCCTCTCCAGTGTGCCCCCACGGATCTGGGGAGTGCACGCCGGCAGGCCGGGCCCACTTCACCGCGGCTCCCCTGGCTCTGTGTTCAGGCAGGAAATACAGACAGTATCTTCAGGGTGTTTGCAAGGGTATTCTACCATGCGTTAAAGTCAAATGCAGTGCCTGGATGTGGATAACTTTTGGATAAGCATGGCTTCATGACAGAACCTTGCTAGGACATGTCTGCCATCCTGGCTCTTCAAGCCTTGCAACTCGTGAGTGCAGGTCATCTTTTAGTGTGTTTCTAGCTTACCCTGACCAGAGAGGTGGTTTCTGCCTGGTCTGCGTGCATACCTCAGCCAACCAGGAATCCTATTTCTAACAAGTGTCAATAGAGACAAACTACTATGCGAAATGATTACACTAGAGATAAATCTACAACGGTTTGACAACAATTGTAAACACATAGCTATTGCCAATACAGCATTTTTGGGTTTCATTGTTTTTTTGATTATAAAAACATACCTATTGGCGTCTAGTTTTCTCACAATATACTCCCCTCCATTGTCCTATTGCACACTTGGCCCTTCTTTCAATTAATTCTGATGTATTATATACGTGCCCAGTTCTGTTATTCTCGCAGTTTCTTCCTTCCAGTTTTCTCATTTTCAGCCCAATTAACTTGAGTACTGTAGTTATGGACACATTGAGCCAATTATAATAATCTCATTATTAACACCCACTTCGACTCCTCCTTCTTCTCACTATCATCATTATCATCATTGTCGCCCTCATCATCACCATCATCCTTGGACTAGTTTTCCCCGAAATGTTTTTGCCTACACTTCTTCTGCTTTACTGAACTAGCTTTTGTTGGCCTTAGTACTCATCACATTTTATCACTGTTATCTAGTGCTACCGTGTGAGTGCTCACTCAATCGAACAAGGTCAATTTGGCTCACACCGAATTAGCACATTCAA
Organism: Lissotriton vulgaris; assembly: GCF_964263255.1. NCBI lineage: Eukaryota > Metazoa > Chordata > Amphibia > Caudata > Salamandridae > Lissotriton > Lissotriton vulgaris. The sequence continues at coordinate 307,688,803 of NC_141696.1, forward strand.
TTTACTTAGAGGTCCCTAGTAAAGTGATACAATGTGTATCAAGAGCCTGTACTTTAATTGCTACTTGTGGGCCTGCAGCATTGGTTGTGCCACCCACTTAAGAAACCTTTTTAAACATGTCTCAGAACTCCAGACATCCTGGGAACAGGGCAGGGAGGCATGCAATTCCAGAAGTGCAGGGAATTATTGTAGTGTCTTCCACCTCAAAACTGACAGCAGGTATACATATTGGACCCTCATACCAAAGCTTCAGTATACGTCTAGACCTGTGGATACTACAGAAGGACTGCTCAGTTGCAAGAGTACTGCCTGCTGCTTGAGGCCTGTCTTGCTGTCTTCCCTTCATCCCAGGCTCCCTGAATAACCTCCTGTTCTGAGCTAATGGGATATGACAAGCACCAGAGGCCTACCTGCAACAGCCCGGCTGATCTGCTGCAACCATACCTGTGTGAACCCGCAACTGGACATGACTCATCCCTGATGGTCTCTGCAAGAGTGAATCTCTGATCCCAAAGAAGCACCTCTATGTGTCCTGGGCCGTTGACTGGCATTGGAGTGCACTCCTCTGACTGCAAAGGAGAGATCCTGAAGCTTTGCACTCTTTGCAACTATGAATGGGCCCATTCTCGCTAAAATCTTGCCACCCATTCTGACCACCAAAGCAAAACTCCAGTGAGCATGGCATTTAACGCTACAGTGACCGCCGCAACGACCAGCAACATGAGATCTGCACTTTGTGCTACAGCACTGATAACCCAGCGAAGCTCCAGTAAAGACTGTCCACGAAGCCAAACAGCTTCTTTGTGCTACAGTGATGACCATCCGCGATGCTCTGCCTTCCCTTTTCGCTACAGCGATGACCATCCACACTGCTGTCCCTGCTCCTCGGGGCCTCCTCCATCCCGTGCTGGACTCTTCAAGTCAGAGTTTAAGAAGGTGACTTTTACAGCTGACTTGATCCCTGTATCCATCACACATTCCATTGGATCAGCCTGAACTTGTGACTTTCACTTAGTCTCGAACAACCAAATAACCACAAGTGGCGCTTTGTGCTTTTAGGTGCTATTCTCACCTTAAATCATTACATTTGAATATCTCTGGTTCTACTGATTGGATATTTTTACATTTTTTGGGCAAATGATTAATTACATTTTATTTTTCTAAATTAGGGTTAGATTTTAATTGTGTTGTGTTTTCACTTTATTACTGTTTGTATGCCACATAAATAGTTTATACATTGCCCCTAAGTTAAGCTTGACTGCTTTGTGCCAAGCTATCAACGGAGTGAGCACAGGATAATGTTGTGACTTTTGTGGTTTATCGTGACAAGGAGTGTGAGTGTTGCTTTGGTAGGGTTCACATTCCCCTTAACCAATTCCTCAATTTCTCACAATCACCACCAACAAATTAAGGTGGTTGATTCATACACTTTTGCATGCAAACAGTAGGGTAATCTGTTCCTTCGTTGGGCATTAATTAATGTGGCACATACCCTGCTGTTGTGGAAGGATTCTGGTGAAACATTTGAACATGTAACAGTTTCTAGCATTTCTAAAAACATGTTTAATATTTTCAAAGTGGGTGCATTATTTCCAAGAATAGACAAGTCAAATCCAGTATTATTTTTCTATATAAAATGTCCTCTGATTTGAAGACATTTAGCTAGAAAACAATTCTAATAAATGTCACACAGAACTTTACTTGTTTTCATACTGTTGTCAGTTTAATATTGCCAAGCATCGACGTGTAGCGATTTGTGTTTTTCTTCTTCCTAATATTATGTTTCTTTTCCTGTCACTTTACCACTCCTTTGCTGCCAATTATATATTGCATTTCATCCTTGCTATTAAAGTGCTCTGAACGAATTGCTGAACCAGGATTCTGCGTAGGAGACTGATTTCTTGTTTGCTGCCATGTTTGTGAACAGGAATCTTCCCTCTGGCTCTCTGTTTCCCCAGGTTAATTATTCTGAAGGGCAACTTCTGATTCTAGTGTGTGAAGAACCCGAAAATGTCTTCTAACCGCGGGGTTTTTCATAAGCAAGCCAGCACTGCTGAGAATTCAATTTCAGTCCTTCAGTTACAGTTACCTCCGTTAGGCCTCTGGAATTATTAAATTCTTTTTATGCATAACATTATGGAAAGTGGTCCCAGTTGTATTCGTGCAGATGCAGCTCATAAGCCTGGTCTCCTTCTTGTGCAACAAATAGAAATGTATGTAGCAGAAAGCACACTGCCAAACCAACGACTGTACCTACAGGTAATTTAAGTAGTGATGTCTCCTGGGAGCCTTCAGCACTAATTAAGGATATGTGCTTTTGTTAACTAATTTAGTCGCACGTACCTGACCGGGAAGGAAATTGTGATTTAAAAATGTGCAACACATCGTTCCACATAGGCCTATTTGCATAATGATGCTGCAGGAATTGTAAATGAAGACCACTTAATTGTCTCAAAAGAAGCAGATTTTTTCAGCTGCTACATATATATTTGAAAGTGTTGCTCTGCTTTAGCAGGGGTAAATAAATTAAACACGTACTAGTAATCATTAACCACTAAACACCGAAGCCGTGTAGTTAATTGGCTTCCCTGTTGTTATTGTACTGACCATATCTTCAAACCGAAAATTTCAAATAAATTATGTCGTAGCTGTAATTTGTTACTTGTTATAAAAGGAACAGTAACAGGATACACATTTGTTATGACCCAATAATGTCACCTGGTGATACTAGTGACACATAAAACCACTGAGACTTGGGCCCGCCAGGTTTATTTATCAAGTGGCCTTACCCATGAATTGCAAGACAGGAATTTAATAACTTTGTCCATTCTGTATTCTACAGACAAATAAGATAGATAGGCAGAACTATGTAAGTAGGTAGGTGGGTGGACTGATGAACAGATAGATAGATAGATAGATAGATAGATAGATAGATAGATAGATAGATAGATAGATAGATAGATAGATAGATAGATAGATAGATAGATAGATAGATAGATAGATAGATTTCCAGTAAAGCACGACGAAGTCGAAAGTTCTCGAAGGTGAAAAAACAGGAAGGACTGAGCAGCTAATGACCCAGTCTTTGGCTTTTGGAATTGTGTAAGTGCTTCTTGGTCGTAAAGAGATGAGGTAACAGTCAGAGCTGCCGACTTTGGAACTGGGGAATCAGGTTCGAGTCTCTGTGTCGGCTCGAGATCCTCTGATTCTGGGCAAATCAATTAATCTCCCTGTGCTTACCAAAAATGTAATGTATCAAATGTGTCCTTGTGTAATGCAACTGGTGCTCACGTAAAGTGCTCCAATACCTAGACGCCATATAAATCTGAAAAAGGAAAAAAAAACTCCAATCCTTCTTCATGTCTGATGACGATCAGTATTTCATCTGATATGTTTGATATTTGACAATGTGCGCTTCCCTGCTTAGTGCTAATGGTGCCAAGTACATGCTTAAAAGTGTGGGCGAAAATGCAAAATATGAGAAACTCCAGTCTTAGTGAGAATTGTCATTGACAGGAAATGTAGAAATAGTTTAACAGCAACTGAATGAACAAAGCTAACGAGGTGCCATCCCATTGCATGATGTGACTCAGTCCCATTGATGAGTATTTAATTACCTTCAGTGTCAAACAATTTCGGAGAATTTGAAGAGTATTAAGGGCTTATTCATGAGAGTCCTGCATCATATTTGCACCACTTACAGTGGTACATGCCGGGCTCTCAATCCTATTCATGAACACAGGCAAAGCCACCCTACATTGCTTTGAGTCGCCTCATAAATCATGAGTAAGGCGATGCAGTTTAAATTGCGGCGTTGTTCATACTTGGTGCCTGTGAGGCATGCCATAGGTGTATGCAGTGGGTTTCCAAAGCAACACCCATGGAATCTGACAGTCTCCCAGATTGACAAATGCATGTAAATCTGGGGAAGAGCCAAATCCTTATGCCTCGCGAGGTGAGGCGTAATGGACAGAAACTCCTCGTTTTTCCCTCCTTTGCATTTTGCAGCCCACATAAAAAGACGAAAACAACTCTTAGTTTTTTTTCGTGGTGGGAGTTATTCCTTCCTGCACAAAAACAATCCTGTCTGCAACGGAGACACCCTTTCGCGTTGGTGCAAGTGTGCTTCTGTCGACATTCACTATGGTGCAAGTGTGCTTATGTTGACGCTGGGCAAGTGAATTGAAGCAAGGACGGAAATGCACTGAATTGCTTAAATATGGTGAAATCCTGCCCTTTCACTTTAGCATAGTGCAGTGGAGCAAGGTGCACTGCTGCGCTGCCATATACCAAAATTCTATATACAAGCCCCTTATCATGCACACCTGACCTTTGTCACTTGCAGTGGGAGGCTATTCCCTCATGTTTATGTAGGTGGTTTCCATTCCTCAAACAGGGGAAAATCTTACCTGGAACTCACTCAGAAACTCACTGAGAAAGTAGCTTGTATCAAGGCGGGTGGAAAGGTGTGCAGGAAGTACATTTTCTCAGCAAGAGACCCTGTGTTCTTGGAGTGCAGAAATGGGTTGACAAGTGCTTTTGACAGTCAAATCTCTCCCCACCCAGTCTGATCGTTGCAGTTGCTGTCAAACATGGCAACAAGGAAGGAGATGCCGGTTCTCGACTTTATTTTTTTTCTTCTTTTTTCTCAATTTTATATCAATCTCAGTCTTGTGCAAATTATACCATTATTTTATTTGAAGATCAGGATTTGGCAATGAGAAACTCATGCCTCATGTTTGTAATAACTTTTCAAAATGTTCCTTTAACTCTGTGCATTTTCTCCTGGTTACTGGACTACATAGATACTCTAAGGTTAATTTCAAAAGTGGGCTGTAAGCAAAATGGTCAGATATGAGTATAGCTCTAGCCTCAGAACTGTGCTAAAATTGCATTTTGCACTGCTTGACAAGCCCATGTTTCTGCATGGCACCCAAGTAAATTGCAGAAAAATATTTAGAGTGTTGTGGGAGGGGCCACGTGCTACCTTAGATACCTCAGTGAACCGCTTGTACAGTGACTGCAATGGAGCATGGGTTGGCTACAGGGACCCAGTTAAGCCCACTGAACAAAAGCACCTTAAATCCCAGTTGCGGAGTGTTGTAAGGCTCCACATCGAGGATGGATCAAACATTGGGGGTGATACATTGGTTTTGAGGTGCTGCAAGACTGTGATGCGAGGTCCTGCATCGTCACCAAGGATCCTGTTGCAAAGGCTTGCAGAGCAAAGTCCAGCCTTATGGATGCGTCACGCAACTAAGGGCAATGCATCGGTTCTGAGGAGCTGCGAGGCTGCACTGCAGGGTCCTGCATCATTTTTTAAAATCCCGTCGAGGTGGACTTGTGATGTGAAATTCGGTATTGAGTATGAGTCATGTAGCCAAGCCTATGTGTCAGTTGTGAGGGGTTATAATGCAAAGTCCAGGCACCGAGGTAAGTCCACACAGCAGAGGCAGTAAGTCAGTTCTGCACAGGGTTGTGCCATGCAGCAGAGGAGACATGCTGATTTTGCTGGATCCATAGATGGCCTTTGTGGAGGTCCTCGGAAGCTCGTTTCCGGTCCAGGGAAGACATGGCTTGGCAGTTCGGGCTGGACTGTTCCCATGAGGCACAGGGTCAGACTGATTTGCATATAGCCATGTCTGAACTGGGGTGGCAGAGTGAGCTAAAGAACGGTGATGGATTAAACCCAGATCTTTTGACTGGGTGTGAGTGTTTGATTGATTCAGATGCTCCGTCCATCACCACCCCTTTTTGTACCGCTTTTGGCCTCCATAAGTGTGGCAGGGTATGCTCAGACGTGAGTCCCTTGCTCACTTTGCCACTGGATTCAAGCAAGCCGGGCTGAAGACGGCTGGAATGCCAGAAACCGGTCCTCGGAAGCTTGTTTCCGGTCCAGGGAAGACATGGTTTGGCAGTTCGGGCTGGACTGTTCCCATGAGGCATAGGGTCAGACTGATTTGCATATAGCCATGTCTGAACCGGGTTGGCAGAGTGGGCTAAAGAACGGTGATGGATTAAACCCAGATCTGTTGACTGGGTGTGAGTGTTTGATTGATTCAGATGCTCCGTCCATCACCACCCCTTTTGTACCGCTTTTGGCCGCCATAAGTATGGCAGGGAATGCTCAGACGTGAGTCCCTTGCTCACTTTGCCACTGGATTCAAGCAAGCCGGGCTGAAGACGGCTGAAATGCCAGAAACCGGTCCTCAGAAGCTTGTTTCCGGTCCAAGGAAGACATGGCTTGGCAGTTCGGGCTGGACTGTTCCCATGAGGCACAGGGTCAGACTGATTTGCATATAGGCATGTCTGAACTGGGGTGGCAGAGTGGGCTAAAGAGCAGTGATGGATTAAACCCAGATCTTTTGACTGGGTGTGAGTGTTTGATTGATTCAGATGCTCCGTCCATCACCACCCACTTTTGTACCTCTTTTGGCCGCCATAAGTGTGGCAGGGTATGCTCAGACGTGAGTCCCTTGCTCACTTTGCCACTGGATTCAATCAAGCCGGGCTGAAGACGGCTGGAATGCCAGAAACCGCTCCTCGGAAGCTTGTTTACGGTCCAGGGAAGACATGGCTTGGCAGTTCGGGCTGGACTGTTCCCATGAGGCACAGGGTCAGACTGATTTGCATATACCCATGTCTGAACTGGGGTGGCAGAGTGGGCTAAAGAACAATGATGGATTAAACCCAGATCTTTTGACTGGATGTGAGTGTTTGATTGATTCAGATGCTCCGTCCATCACCACCCCCTTTTGTACCGCTTTTGGCCGCCATAAGTGTGGCAGGGAATGCTCAGACGTGAGTCCCTTGCTCACTTTGCCACTGGATTCAAGCAAGCCGGGCTGAAGACGGCTGGAATGCCAGAAACCGGTCCTCGGAAGCTTGTTTCCGGTCCAGGGAAGACATGGCTTGGCAGTTCAGGCTGGACTGTTCCCATGAGGCACAGGGTCAGACTGATTTGCATATAGCCATGTCTGAACTGGGGTGGCAGAGTGGGCTAAAGAAAAGTGATGGATTAAACCCAGATCTTTTGACTGGGTGTGAGTGTTTGATTGATTCAGATGCTCCGTCCATCACCACCCCCTTTTGTACCGCTTTGTGGAGGTCCTTCAGACCCACTTCCAAGGGTCCAGGACTGGAGTGGCATCACTTGGCTTAGGACTCACATTTGCAGAGTCCCTGTGCTAGTTACATGAGACTTGGCTCTTGGAGTCACTCTGGTGGTGCTGGGTACACCCCTGCATTTCCAGTCCTTCTCGAACAGGCAAGAGGGCAGCAGGTCAGTACAGCAGGCAACAGTCCTTCAGGGCAGCAGCCCAGCATAGTGGAAGTCCTTTCAGTGGCACAGCAGTTCTTCCTGGCAGAGTTTTCCACATTTTCAGAGGTGGACGTGGACTGAAGAGTTGGAGGTATGAGGACCAATATTTATACCTGTTGCCTCCTTTGACTTGGGAGAAGCATCTATAAATCAATCAATCAATACAAACATTTGTAAAGCGCACTACTTACACGTGAGAATCTCAAGACGCTAGAGGGGGGGGATGCTGCTACTGCTTGAAGAGCCAGGTCTTGAGGACTCTTCTGAAGGTCAGCAGGTCTTGGGTCTGCTGTAGGGGGATGGGTTAGGTGTTCCAGGTCTTGGTGGCGAGGTGGGAGAACGATCTTCCACCGGAGGTCGCTCTTCAGATGCGGAGGACTGTGGCGAGGTCGAGGTTGGCAGAGCAAAGCTGGCGGGTGGGGGTGTAGAAGCGCACAGGTTTCCTGATTCCCCCTGCCCCAGACTAACTACAGGGGGTAGGCAATCCTTTGTGTGAAGGCAGGACACAGTGTATTCTAGTGTAAGCAGGGCAGTGCCCAGCTCAGCCCTCCCATCACGCCAGTGATGGTCCATCCAGGCACACCTAAGCTCTCTATTGCTTTTGGCTGACCAGGAGGAATGCGCAAAGCCCAGCTGCCAAGCACACCCAATCATCAAAGGCAGGCTATAGGCACTAAATGGTGAAGGCAGAAAAATGCCTACTTTTCAAAAGTTTCTGACTGTGAATGATCCAGTGCTCTCCATCTCTAAATGTTCATCCTGATTCAGCACATGCTCAACAGCAAAATACTTAGAGTATTAGCGTGCAAACTTGAGCGTGCTCTACCCCTGTTGCTCACCCTTCAACATAAAAAATTGCCTGGTGGCCCTTTCCGCACCAGATTCAGGATGCATTGCCATTGTAGGCAAAAAGCCAGTCGTGGTTATCCAATGAACCCAGTTTTTTACTCAAAATTATTCAAAGTAATCCAAAGTAAATATGGAGGCAGCATGATTTCAATCATTTAATGTTGAAGATATGCCCATCAGGCCTTATCCAACAACACGTTGAATTCCACTATTCATCCTGGGCATTCTTACTGTCAAACATTCACCCAATGCATTTCGGACACTTTAAGTCCTTCGTCAGCGGGAACTGTGATATAAAACAAAAGTGCATCAGTAATTTAAATTAACATAAACTGTGATGTGAAAACAAAAACACATCTGTAACTCAAATTAACATAGAACAACAAAAATTGCAGTGCATCTTGAATCTGGTGCTCGACGGCACACCAGGCAGTTTTTTACTTTTCAAAATTGGCATTTTCAAAATTGCAGATTAAAATCCAACTTTACCATAAACAAGGATTTTTTTTCACAATTCCAAAGGCACTAAACAAGAATAATTTAGCTGCTTCCATTTTGAAGTTACAGCATATTAACTTTAATAAGGTACCGCTAAGGTTATCCTACAGGAAAGGTAGCCTTGCAATAGTGACAAACGAATTTAGGACTTTTTCACTACCAGGACATGTAAAATTTTAAAGTACATGCCATAATTTTTAAATACATTGCACCCTGCCCCATAGGCTATTTAGGGTGTTACCTAAGGGTGGCTTATATGTATTAAAAGGAAGGTTTAGACCTGCAAACGTTTATTTTGCCAGGTCAAAATGGTAGTTTTAAACTGCACACACAGGCTGTAATGGGAAGTCTGGGCCATGTTTGAAAAGGGATACTTAAGTGCGCGGGACAATCAGCGCTGCAGCTACACCAGTAGCATTTAATTAACAGGCCCTGGGCACAGGTAGTACTACTTTCCTAGGGATGTAAAAGTAAATTAAATATGCTAATTTAGGATAAGCAAATGGTACCAGGTTTTAAGGAGTTAGTGCACACATTTTAGCCCTGTATGGCAGTGATAACGTGTGCAAAGTCCTAAAAGACAACAAAAACTATTTCGGAAAATAGGAGGGTGAAGGCAAAAGGTTTAGGGATGACCAGGCAGAAAGACCAGGCAGAAAGGGCCAAGTCCAACACTTAACTATGTCACATCTTCTCCTATGTTTGACAGAAAGTCAAGTCAGCTTAGTGTCGACAAGAACAAGATTGTCTAGTTCTAACAAGTGGGGTTGTGGGAAAATTGACTTTATTAACCAGAGGAGAGAAAGTATAATTTTGGAGTTTGACTATAAGATTATTGCAGTAGCTCATATTATCCATAAAAGGAGGGTGAGAAGGGGGTTGTCAGTTTTAAGGGGGAGGCAAGGAGGATTTTACAGATTCCTAAATGCAGAATCCCGACTAATTTTGCATTGGAAGGTATAAACACTCTAGAGGGATGTGGAATCTAAACCTAATGGCCTGTGAAGCTGTATCAACATGACCAGTAAAGACTGAATCACTCACCCAAGTTTCTGAAAAGAGCATCATCTTGTAATTGAAAAGCATGTTGACGATGACAATAAATAAGAAGAGAAACAATTTAGTGGGAAATCGTAACAGGGAATAGCATTGTAGAGGCCAGTGATTTCTATTTATTGAAGTTTACGATAAATGAGAAAGGGTCATCAATTGATTGATAGTCCTTTGAGGATGGTGAAGGTTAAAGGGTGGGAAGAGAAGGACCCCTCTTAGTTTTTAGTAATGTTGGCATTGACATTATAGCAGAGGACACGGTATAGCAGATGCCAATCAAAGATATGAGGTAGCGGGAAAAAGACTGAAAAAAGGAGAGGATTCATGATTGACTGCTGAGTCATAACACTTGTTAGGGATGTAGATAGGTATTAAGATGATCATGAGACAGAGAAGATGATGATACTAATTAAGGAGTAAAACCATTGCAGGGCTGTTTTGGTGGTGCTCAGAGAAATGAGAGTTGCTAGCATCCGTGAAATAATTGACTATTTACTAATGGTTTGGGGGCACATGGGGTGTGAATCTTGGGGACTGGCGGACCTGCTCATTGATTAAGGCGGGCAAAAATCAACTGTGGTTTTTTTGTGAACAATAGTCAAAATGTAGAAACAGAATTGAAAAATCCGAAAGATTAATGTGACTGCTTCTATAATGAGCATTCATTCCAATGTGTACTGCTTACAAGGTCAGTGATAACATTATCACAAGTAGTGAACTGTAAAACGATAGATAGACTTTTGCCGGGGAAGGCCCCTAACATTTTTAAATCGTGACCATGCAATGCTTTGCAGCATCTCATCATCTCATCATTGATGCATGGCAATATTTGGGGTTGCAATGGCTTATGTGCATTTGTAATGTCAACAGCAATGTGCAATGCACTGTAAATTGTAACACTGGGTGACTCATTTATGAGGCTGTGTGTCACTTTTACGCCGCCGGTGCGTCACTTTTTGTGGCGTAAGAAATGCGCCTTGTTGTGCCATATATACAAAGTGACGCATCTAGGTAGATGCGTCACTTTGTAAACCCCTGCGCCACATTATACCCGTGCCAGGTATAAGATATGCAAGGTGGGCGTTTTGACGCAAGAAAGCGTCATAGAAGTGACACAGTGAAATCTATAAGATTTCACTGCGCCATTTCTTGGCCGCTAATGAGTCAAAATCTTACTCCTGCTTCATGACAGGCGTAAGACTGACGCAGGCACTAACAACATGGGACTTGTCAATGTGAAACTGCACATTGCTGGAGTTGCGTCACTTTTGTGACACACTCCAGCAATGCGTCACTTTTGCGCCTACAGATACGTCAGAAATACTGACGTATCTGTAACTCCTTGCGACATGATGCGTCATATTATAAATATGACGCATCAATCATGACGCAAGGAGTGCGCACTGAGAAGTGACGCATCGCTGCTTTCATGCAGGGATGCGTCATTTCTCATAAAATAGGCCCTGGGTTCGTAAGGCAGAATTAGTGCACAAAAGTGCAATTTGAGCAAGCACGGCTAGCCGGTAGATCTGTCCGCAAAATCTGAAGAAAGATCTGGCCCCAAAATTTGAAGCATATTTTAATGACATTAACTTTAGGCTATAATCTTTTTAACATAAAATCCAGGGATCACGATGTCTGCTATTCTTTTGACAATAATGAGGCATATTCGGACCATTTCAAGCTATCTCATTGCAATGTGTTTATATGTAAAGAAGCTCAGTCTGGTTCCATCCTTTTAAATAATGTCCAGATAATGACATTCCTATTTAATTATTGAACACATCAATGATCAAAGACACAAGCCGTCTGTTCAAGCACGAGCTGTTGGGATGCACTAGGGCGCTAGAATGTCCTTCTCGATTATTTCCCCCTCAAGTCAGGCCACACCATAAGCATCATGACAACACTACTTTTTGCAAACGAGTGTACTTGGAAACAATACCACTTTTGTTAGATGATTGCCTCGCACATGCAGCAGTTCTCAAAATGTTGTTGGCTTTGAAATTTAGATGGTTTTACAGCTTGCAAATATGTCATATTCTGCAACATAAGCTCGGGAAAAAATACTTTAATTCCTGAAAATGTGCATGCCCTATTTTCTCGCTCGAGAACGCTCAACGCGAGCGTGTGCGGATTCACGTCTTAAAAGGACGTGCATCTGTGCTGAGCCAGGGATTCTCTGAGGTGATTCATTATCGGCACTTGAAGTCTATTTCATGAAACACCTGGCCTGACTAAGCAAGATGATGACAGAAAGTCAGCAGGATGGACAAGCTGTGAAGGAAAACTCATACCCCTGGTGAACCCCTTTTCAAGCCTCGAAGGAAAATCCTCAGCAGGATCTTAATATAAAACCAAATATTGTTATGTGCAATTAGCACATACATATTCCTAGGGATTATCTGTGTGATGACGCAGAGGCGAAACAGTAAATTGGCATGTGCTATAGATTACAAAATCATAAGCAAAACAAAGTTTAAAAAAAACACAAAAATATCTCTGATATGCTTAACTACTTTTAATGAACTTTCGTCATTGCACAGTAATACATGTTTGGAAAAATTCTGGCATATGCATATTGTGTTTTTCTTTGTACAATTTGTACAAATTATTAAGTTTTTCCCTAATATTCACATTTTACGTAAACAACTAATTCTAAAGCACACAACCCGATTCTATATATCATAACATGTTTTCTCCATTCACACAGTGCCTCAATCTTTGTATAGACAGAAAAAAAAACGTTAAAATCCCTTTTCAAGCCTTGACCGCGGTCTGGTGGAAGAAATCTTGGGACTTATTTATGAAGGCCTTGCGTCAGTTCCAGCCTGCGATACCCTTGCGCCACCTTGGAGGCTCCGTATTTACAATATGGCTCACCATGGTGAAAGGATTTGCGTCAGAAATTCTGCATGGGGAGGCCTATACTTATTGTATTGTGTCACTCCTTATGCCTGCTTCAAGTAGACATAAGGCTTGGATGCAGTGGAGTCCTAGAAGTGGAGCAGGGGAAATGTTGCAGATTTCACTGAATCACTTTTATGAGGCTTTCCAGTGTAGAAACAACCACCATGCATACATTATGCCTGTATGTGACGCAGGGCTATGCGTCATATTGTAAATTGGCTGCATTGTTTATGCAGCAGCTGCGTCCCAAAAGTGTCGCAAGGGGCTTGTAAACCTGCCCCTCAATTTAAAAAATAGTAATTTGTGTCTACATAGTAGGGAATTCTCTATTTCCCAAATCTCACTGGCTGGAACATAAAGTGAGACAGAGACAGGCCCCAGGTGCCCTGCTTGCTTCAGGATTCTGGATGCTGCATTTGCATTGTCATTTCAATGGAGAGAACCGGAAGTTGAGCTGGTGGGGCCTTGATGTGGGAATACAATATTCAGTGGCTTAACACAAAATGATGAGGCAGATGAACATTTCTGTAAGAGAATGTAATATAGTGGAACAACACATGCAATGCTGCCTGGTGGAATCATGTCCATTGTGTACAATTCAGAGTGTCCTGGCTGGTTGTGGTTTGAAAACCATAATTTATAAACACATGTCGTAGTTATACATATGAATCTGAAAAGGGAATTATTTGTATTCCTACACATGGACAAATATCTAAACATTCAAGACCTCATCTGGTACAGACTTGATGTGGATAGGCAATTAATTTGTAATATGCCATTCACTGAAACTTGTATCTAGGGTATGGGTTTATTTTTTGAAGAAGACAATTAAGTGTTACTGAGAAAGAGAAGTTAAATATATCAGTTGCACTGAACCATTAAGGTGAACTGTCTCGAAGTGGGAAAGGCATGGGGACACATAGGTTTCATCAACTATGGTAGATAAAATGTAGGCTTCTTAAAAAACAAACAGGTCAATATACATTATTTGATAGCAGCTTGTTCTACTTACCCTCAATGTAGAACTTTGGGTTACTGGTTGAGGGGGTTAAATGCTACTCAATCATCAACTGCAACCTCCGTCAGGGTAAAGTCACATGCGAGACAGCAGCAAATGATGGATGGAGTAATGATCAATCAAACATTCACCCCCATGTTAAGGTATCTGGGTTAAATCCATCGGTCTTTTGCTCACTGTGACACACCAGTTTGGACCCAACCATATAATCAGTCTTGACTATGCTCCTCATGGGAATAGTCCAGCCGGAACTGCCAAGCTGGGTACTCACTGGACAGGAAACAAGCATCCTAGGATTGTTTTGGGGTTTCACCCCTCATCAGCCAGGCTAGCTTAAATCCAGTGGTACAGCAAGCAAGGGACCCACGTCTGGGCATACCCATCTCACTTAAGGCGAAAAGTGCTACAGCAACAAATTATGGATGGAATGCTTAGTAAAAGAAACATTAATCCCCAGTCAAAAGATCTGGGTTAAATCCATTGTTTGTTGCTGCAGCACTTTCACCCTAATTGGGATGGGTATGTCAAGCTGTGGGTCCCTTGCTGATATAGGGTAATACCCCAAAACCAGTCTCAGGATGCTTGTTACCGGTACAGGGAGGACCCGGCATGGCAGTTTGGGCTGGACTGTTCCCATGAGGAACAGGGTCAAGACTGATTTGCATATGGCAAGGTCCAAACTTGGGCGGCATAGTGAGCGGAAGAACAATGAATGTAACCCAGATTTCTTGACTCCGGGTGAATCTATGATCTATTCAGCATTCCGTCCATCATTTGCTGTTGTAGCACTTTCTGCCATAAGTGGGATGGGTAGGCCCAGAAGTGGGTCCGTTGCTCACTGTGCAACTGGAAAGCTAGCCTGGCAGATGAGGGGTAATACCCTAAAACTAGTCCTAGAATGCATGTTTCCGGTCAAGGGAGGCCCGGCTTGGCAGTTCAGGCTGGACTGTTCCCAAGAGGAGCAGGGCCAAGACTCATTTGCATATAGTTGAGTCCAAACTAGGGTGGCATATTAAGCAAAAGAACAGTGTATTTAACCCAGATCTCTTGACTGGGAGTGAATGTATGATTTATTCAGGATTCCGTCCATCGTTTGCTGCTGCATCACATGGTAAAGTCATAAGCAAACCCCAAATTAATCTGTGCTTAAACTTTACTTGGCACAAGCAATCAGGCTTAACTTAGAGGCAATGTGTACAGTATTTATGTAACATTTCAAACAGTGCAAAGTGAACACACAGCATAAGAAATATTCCACAGCAATTAAAAAAAAAAAACAGAGCAAAGTTTTAATAAATTATTTGATACCAAAACAACAAAAATCCAATCCATTGAACTCAAGATTTGTAATGTCTAACCTTTTGATAAAAATAGTGCCTAGAAGCACGAAGCAGTAGCTGTGGTCATGCCAGACCATAAAAAGGTCACAAGTTCAGGCCGATCAAGATAGAGAGCTGACTGGATACAGAGAAGTTTGGCCCTCTGAATTATGAACTTTAAATCCTGGTTGCAGAGCGTTGTGAGATCCTTGGTTGAGAATGCGTTCCCCAGCAGTGGTTCAGAAGAAACTGCGGAGCTGCGATGCAGATTCTTGTGTCACCATCAAGGATGCCGTTGACTAGGAACCTTTGATGTGAATGCCTGTTTGAGGGTGGCTCTAAACTGTTTTCCTGGCATGCTCCTCCAAGAAGACCCAGTATTCTGAACTTAAATCATGGCACTGTTCTACATTTGAAGGGGAGCTGCAACCTCCACCTCATGAGAGACAGAATGCACCACATCAGCCAGTCCCTTGCAACAGTCGAGAACCATATCATCTGTAATATTTACAAGTGCAGCTGCTGCCATGTTGGAAAGTCCCATAGCTCTCACCCTGAGGATCTTGTGGGGCAACAATGCTGTCAAGGGTGCTTTGTTCTACCCTAGCAAAAATAAGGATAATGTTAAAGATTCAAAGAAACCTAGTGCATGTTATAGATTCGGATCACTTTTTCATTTAGCCAACGCAGAGAATTGTCCTGCCCTTGGTAAAACGTGTTTAAATAGCAAAAGACAGGGGCACTTCACATGACAGCGTAATAGAAATCCTGTAAAAGTTAGTGCTATAGAGAATGTAGATGATTTTGTAGCACTTTCTGCCATAAGATGATTTTGAAGAAAATAATATTTGTACTGTCAAAGTTTCTAAGAAAATTGTTTTATCTATTGACTCGGATTTGGATGATGGGGATCCTTTGTGTGATGTCACCATTGGTAATGTAAACTTACAGGTAACTGTTGATTCGGGTTCACCCATTATATTTATTACGGATATTCTATTTGATGAACATTGGAATTCTGTCCAATTACTTCCTCCTGACATCCATACCATTTCTTTCGGTGGTCATGATATGTTAGGCTTCTTTCATGACAGTATTACATTTCAGGACAGATGTATTTCAACTAAGATATATGTAGACAAGAAAGGGTACAATATTTTAGGCTGGAAGGACCAAGGAACATTTAAGATGGTTTTGAGACCTGGTACTTCTTCTCCTTAGATCAACTACTCATTGAACATGATGCATTGTTTAGGGACAAGTTAGGTTTGGTGCACAATTTTGAACATCAGATCGTCTTAAAGAAAGATGCTGTTCCTGTTGTTCATTAAGTGAGGAGCCTCCCACTTTCCATCAGGGCTCAACTTAAACAACATTTAGAGCAATTATGATTAGGCAAAGTCATTGAGCCTATTAATTCATCTGAGTGGGTTGCTCCGATCGTTATTGCTAAAAAAAGGGCTCTAAGGATATCAGATTATGCATTGATTTAAGATCCTTAAATAAAAATATTCTAATTGATTGTTTTCCCTTACCGAAAATACAAGACATGCTAGCTCAATTAGGAGAAGCTAAAATATTTTCTTGTCTTGATTTAAGATCCGCCTATCATCAGGTGGATTCCTGTTTTTTAACTTCTTTCAACACTCCTTTTGGTCCCTACAGATTTCTAAGAATGCCTTTTGGCCTGGCATCGGCCGCTTCTGTTTTTCAGAAGTTAATGTTCCAAATATTTGGTGAGTGTAGTGATGTTCTTGCATATAAAGACGATATCCTAATCTACTCAAAAAATACTGATGATCACTTAAAAAAATTATCAGAGGTTCTCTGCATTCTGGAATCCAATGGTTTTACAGGTAAAAAAGAGAAGTGCAAATTCATGGTGGATAACATTGATTATCTTGGCCATCACATTTCAGGGCTTGGCATTTCTCCAAAAACAAGATCTCATTAAAGCCATTGTTGATAGTCCTTGTCCCATTAATAAGGACCAATTGAGGTATTTTCTTGGGTTACATGAGTACTACTCAAGATTTGTGGACTGCTTTGCATTACAAACTGAACCGTTACGGAAATTACTAAGGAAAGGTGAACATTTCATGTGGGATGACTCTGTAAACAAAGTTTTCCTTGATTTAAAAAATCTTATTGTAAATGCTCCTGCTTTACATTCTTTTAGAGATGGCATTTAGTCTGTTGTTACTGCCGATGCCAGTGGTATTGGACTTGGCACTGTACTTTCTCAATTGATAGATGGTGTGGAGCAAACTGACGGGTTTGCGTCTAGATCCCTCTCCTCTTCTGAGCGACATTATAGCACCATTGAAAGAGAAGCCCTAGCTTGTCTGTGGGCCACTAAACATTTTGAAAGTTTTCTCTGGGGCAGGAAATTTATGTTAGTTACTGATCACAAACCGTTAGTTTTTCTTTTGTCAAAAAAAGATCACAACAATGTCAGTCCTAGGTTAGTAAGATTACTTTCTAGGATGTTTGAGTAAAATTTTTGCATCAAACACATTCGAGGTGGAAAAAACCAACGTGCTGATTTCTTGTCTAGGTGTCCTTTAAGTGATTCCTTTAATTCTTTTCTCCATGATGATTACATTGATTGTGTTGTTGGCTTGGTTGATGGTTTAGTTGTTTTAGAAGGCACCATTAACAGCGCAGAGTGGTTGGAATTTTCCAAACTTGATGTTGTTCAATATTTGGTGAAAAGTCAAATCATCAAGGGTTGGTCAGATGAAAGTAATCTGGATTTAGGGTTGCGACAATTTTACAAAATTAAAGATGAACTTACAGTGGAGAATGATTTTCTCATGAGGGGAACCTTATTGATACCTCCAAACAAACTTAAAACTAAATTGTTAAACTTGGCTCATGAGGGTCATCTTGGCTTAACTGGCACCAAAAAGAGATTAAGATTATATTACTAGTGGCCTGGAATGGATGTTGATGTGGAGAATTTTGTAGGACGTTGCACTAGTTGTTTGGATGCTGACAAATCTTTGAAGCTTCGCAATACCCCTCTTCATCCAGTCACTTTTCCTCATGGACCATGGGAAAAGTTAGGCATTGATTTCATCGGTCCAATGTATAATTTGAAATCAAACATGAGGTATGCCTTAGTTGTTGTCGACTATTTCTCAAAGTGGGTGGAGTATAAATTTATGTCTGAACCTATTACTGTTGCTGTTATTGACTTTTTTGATTAATTATTTTATAAAGAAGGTATCCCAAAATTTTTAATTTCTGACAATGGTGTTCAGTTTAAATCTCATGTTACTCAAACATTTCTCTCCAACTTGGGTATTAAACATATCACCGTAGCCCTGTAAAGTCCTCAAGGAAAGGGCATGGAAGAAAGGGTAAACAAAATGTTGAAAAATACTATTCAGTTAGAGTGCATGCAAGATATTTCTGTTTTTAAAGCAGTTCAAGAAAGACTGTGGATTTATCACAACACTCCACATTCCACGACTGGTGTCACTCCCTTTGTTTTACTCAAGGGTCGTTTCGGTTCTTCAAAACTTAGTCCTTCTTGGGTTCTAGATCAAACGAAAGTTTATGAAAAGTTGCCCACCTTTGATCAAGTTTGTGAAAATGTGGAATGTACACAGTCTAGAATGAAAATGAAATATGATGATAAGTTGAAAACAAAGGAAGTACAGTTTGATATTGGTGATTTTGTTAAAGTAAAAAGGTCTTTTAAAGGTAAAAATCAGAAATCAAAATTTTACTCTCCTACCACAATTGTAAAAGTTTCTAAATATTCTGTTTTACTTGCTAATGGTAAGTGGTGGAGTAAGAGAAATGTTGTTCTTATTAATCAAAAAATCTCAAAGAACTGCAAAGCCCATTTGGATTGCAATGTTTCAGACTGTTTGGCATCCAATTTTCAATCCTCTTCTTCTTCATCCATTTGTGATAATCTTCAGTCTGCCGGGGGTAGAGATGCATCTTCTTCATCTTTGCCTTCCATGGAGAGTACAATCTGTTTGGATGGTGATGTTTCTTCTGAGAACTTAAATTGTCAAAATGAAGTTGTTTTTCTGGTGATGTGTCATCTGCTCCCAGAAGGTGCAATCGCAATACTCATGTTCCCACTTATCCCTAAAGATTATATTCAATAATGTCAGTCAAGTCAAAAGATCTTTATTCGGAATAAAAACATCCATAAAAGTACATGCAATTGAAATATCAAAACAATACAGTACAAATGTAACAGCTGGAAAAGGACATAAACCAATCGATCAATTTCACAGTGACACACAGAATGTCCCTCCTTGATAAAAACAGCATTATGTACAATTAAAAATATTTCCTAAAAGACAGAATAAAAAATGGATGAAGAATAGCAGTAACGTTAATGGGTCCACATCAATAATGTGCAAAATATGCAAAGTGTGCAGAAGAGAGTTATAAAGTGCATAAAAGGTACAGTGTGCGGATGTTACACATCAATATATAAAGTGGCTCGTGATCGAACAGCAGCTTTGACAAAACAGCTCACTCTAAATATTACTTCATCTGATCCCAGTAATAAAAAGGACCTCAGAGCTATTCTAAAGTCGGTCAACTTATGTTTTCTACAATAGGGCATTAAATAATAAGCGGAAACAATTTTATAAAAATCGCAGAAAAACAAAAAATGCATAAGGCTCTGTTTCATATTAGGGTTACAAGGGCAATACAGAGTTTCTAAATGTTTATTGTAACCCAGAGGGAAGTTTAGTAAATTTACTATACTCCCATCTCGAAATGAAACAGTAAGCTCCTATTCCACCTGCCAAGATGTAAACATAAATACCTGTGTGGGGGGCCTGGGTGTTTAATTTGAGGTTCAGAGTAGCCCATGTATTTTATAATGGTACATTTGGTCAGGTTCTTCCATTCCCGTTCTTCTCTATACAGGTGATATAATGCCCTATGAATAATAGTCTTATGTGAGCGATTTATTAAACTGGGTGAAGTAAACAAATAACCATGTCCTACGCTATCAAGGCATTCTTTTACAGCTTTTAGCCATGGTATACAATGTGCCCTATCACATTTTAAACAGTCCAAGATTATATCGCGGGTCGAAGTGGCAGCCGGGTTAATCCATATCTTTAGCCAGAAGAGTGCTGGTCTAGATCTTACAAAATCTTATATATATGAGATGTTTAGTTCACTGTGGCATATATAGTGAGGGGAACAAATGACCCCACCCAGCACCTTCCGACAAAACCTATTTTCTTCGGTCTTATATTCAATAATGTTTTTTTTATTATTTAGTTTTTCTTTGTTTTTGGAAAAGGGGGAGGTGTGTTATATTCTATGGTTTAGATTGTTGACAGCCTATCTCCTTAGTCTGTCTCTTTGGTATTTAGATTGTTGATGGGGGATTCTGTGTTCTGGATTCGTGGCTTGGCAGTTACGCCAGACCTCTATTCCAGGCTGTTGTTCTTGGTTGATATTATGAAGGAATTTATAACAAAGAAGACTTCCTTCTATCAATTGGTCTTCTCTGCTTATTAACAAAGATGATTTAACAATGGGTCTCCCATCTGTTGAACCATAGATCTCATTCTGAGTCGTTGCACACCCTGCTCTGACCCATTCCTCCTATTCACCTTCTGCTTCTTCCTCCTGCAATCTTTTGATCTTGTTCTACATTTCAGCAACAGGCAAGAAAAAGCTTATGGTAACATCCCTTTCAAAATAATTTAAATGGTATCTATTTCATGTGCAAGACCCAAGAGTGCAGTGTCTGGCCATCTCATCCAGACAATGGTTGCAAACGGCCAGAAAATCACATTCACTCGTCTATACTGCATATTTTATGACCACTATTTCACCAGGCAACTGTAAAGCTTCCAAAAGGTCCATAAAATAATGTCCATAGTAAGGGAGCTGGAGGAGGTTATGCCACCTTCCCGGGACCTCAACTCACCAAAATGATCGACCATGCAAAACCTGTATTGGATATCAGTGTAGATGGTTACACTGAAATTGTTAGAGTGACAACAGTCTCTAGTAAGAGCAATCAGTTTGGTCACCATTGCGGAAGTTACATTGCACAAACAGGAGGCTTCTACTGCATATTCTGAGGTGCAGCCAGTGAAGGCTGCTTTCAAAATACTTTGTTCGTCTCTCAAATAAGAGTCATCTACAAGCAACCTAGACCCAGGCTCTTCCAGTCCGAGATCTTGAATGTTCGGCATTGGCTTGGTACACAATTCTGTAATGTCTAGACAGTCATGGTCAACCCTTTTATAATTTCCATCAGTAACATCCAAGGCAATAGTGTGACAGGTAGGCCTGGGCATCGTTTGTGGAGTCACACTAAGAGAAACTCTCCGGAGTGGGTGAAGAACGTTATCGTGCTACGCAGATTTCCATGATCAGGTGAAGATTCCCAGTTTGCCCAGTCGCCTTGCGTTTTCACATCTAACGCAACGCGGAGTGTGTCTTCACGTTTGAAATTGTGCCTGTACGGCGCCAAGTGTTTAGCATGGGCATGACCATCTTGTTTATTCTGTTCTGTTCATTATGCTGGGCCTATTTTTGAATCCCCTGTTAATACTTTCAATCCTCCACCCGCCTAATTAATCTTCTCCTGATTTTTTATTTATTATTTTCGTATGTGTTTTCGTGTCTTTGTTTTTTTTTTTATTTTATCATGTGTTTTTTGAAACTTTTGCTACTTTTTTATTTTTGCTTTACTTCATTTGTATTTCATTTCTTTCATTCGTTCCTTCCTTCCCTCATTCTAGTGTTTTTCTTTTTTCCCCACCGCCTAGCGCCATGTAAGAACAGGGGAGCGGCAGTGCCAGGCCCTTGACCAGCTGCTTACCCCAGAGCCGCCCAGTTGTGCAGGCCCTTGCTATTTTCAGTGAGGTGGAAGTTGCAGCACTGTTTGTTTTGTGCAATGCCATTTCCACTCCATGCTGGCAGCAGGCGCCCGACTTGGTAGTGGGTACCTCTTTTGGGAACATCAACCACACTAAGGGAGGGTGCACTGGTTTGTAGGGCGCACCAACCATGTTCTGCGTACCATTCAGCAGCTGATACATCACTAGGTGGATATCCTTGACTGGGAGTAGGACCTGCTTGACTTGCTCGGTGTAGAGATTCAGGGGCTCGGCAAGTATGAATTATTTGTTGTGTTTGTGTTCTTCAATGCTAAAAAAAAGGATCCGAATAGCTTGCTACTCACACTCAGAGGTAAGTTACATTGAGTTCACATTAGAATATTATTATAATGTGACCCTGTTTCGGTTCCCTACACTTAATCATTGGCACTCGTTTTGGCTGATTATTTAGGAAGCCATTGCAGACTCTTCGGTTTAACTGTCAACTTAATGAATCAGTGATATCAGTAACATAACATAACATGGGTATTTGTAAAGCGCACGTTCACCCAGAAGTCTCTTGGCGCTGAATAACAGATGTTCATTGTTACCCAACCCAATGGTTGTAATTTTATCTACCTCAGATGGATGAAATGCTGAGTGGACCAGCTGGGATTTGAACATGTGACCATGAGGTGGAACACAGGCCCCTGCAATGGACGCATTAGTCCACTGAGCCAACAGACCCGGCTCAGTGAGTTAGTGTATTCTGTGACTTTCTTCATGTAGCTCACACAGTCCCAAGCTATTTCACAGTGAGGTGTAATATGCATCTATGCATTGCAAAAAACGGAGACCATCAAGGAGGTTGAGAAATGAGAAAAATCATTCAGTGTAATGCATTAGTTCCAAATGTAGGTTTTGTGAAGGTATTTTGGAATAGGGATTTTAGGCTTAGTAAAACCAACTCAACGACAGTTGATAGACTTTAATCTAGTACTATAGGTGATCTGCTTTAGGTAAGTACAATTTGACTTGTGCTCATAATATTTTTGTGGAGATTAACTCTACTTCTAATCTATTTTTATCTTCTTTATTACTTACATTAGCACCCAAGGGCAAGAAGAGGGACAGTGAGGGTGCGGGAAGAGTTGGGGATGAGGCTCCAACCACAAGTGCCACCGCTGAGGGCTCTGCTCAGCCTAGTAAGTCCTATTATTTATTGTTATAATCTCCCTAATGTGGAGTTGTATGATTGATGTGGGCTTATTTTATTTTATTAGGGTAGAATTTTGGGGTATGGGAATGCTGGCGCAGAGTCCCAGGACAGGAGTTGCCACCTGGAGTCTGGTGTTGCTGGCGAGAAATAAAGTTGCTCTGACACCCTTACCTGCTGTCTTCCTTTTAAGTGGCGATGACAATGGGATATGTACTCACACTTGCAAAGCACAATGGATTAGCTCTTTTTCCTCTGCCCACTATGCTACTTTTAAATGTTGCCTTGTTATTTTTTTATACTGTCTCCTTTGTTCCAACTCTCACATCCTATTATTGTTAATTGCTGTTTTCCCTGCATTATCTTTTTTTTCCTTACTTTATATTTTTCTTTTTGGCAGCTGACATTTGCTGGTCTGTAATATTCCCTAGTTCCCTTATCTTCAGCTTTATTTTGTAATCGTTACCTTTCTCTTATATATCTTGTGGTACTGTAAGACTAAGAACATATTTTTGATACTCCACTTTCTACTGTGAAGCTTGCAGGACCAAGTAACCTAGTAATATAAAAAATATTCACCATGTTATTTTTTGAGAAGGCTTTCTTTTTTTTTGCTCATGCTCTAACAGTTAAGTGAGTTACACAGTATACCAGCAGTTTTCATAATAGTGCAACAAGCCTGGAAAGTATGACGTCCTAATGCATTTGCCAACCAACACCATATGTCTTTCATCAACCATTATTCCACCCCATCATTGTGCTTCAATAATTCAGAGTCACCATGATCATCATTGGCTATATCTCTGTCTCTATATTATAAAAAGGTGTTGGTTGGCTTCACTACTTGATTTTGCCTCGAGTGATTTTTTTGTCAGAAGATACTACAGTGCCAACCGAATGGTAGTGATGTATTGCGGTTGTATATTGACATCTAAAATATGTAGAATTTGTTTTCTAGCTCAACGACCACCAGTGCTGCAGGCTAAAGTGCTGCTGAAGAAGGAGGAGAGTCAGTTGGAGGAGGAGAAGCGGTGCCAGGGATAGGCGGGTGGTGAATCACATTGCTTGTTTATTGGCAATTACTTTTATACACACTAGCTACAAGGGCATCATCGTGACTCATGATCATGAACCCCCTGCTTTACCAGCTGCTCCTCTGTGGTTGAGTTATGGCCTCTTCTATCTGCTTTTCAGCAAAACTCAAATAATGAACACTAGAAATGATGTCCTTAGAGAACCAGGAAAGAATGGAAGGTTAAAGGAAAGGATGGGTGAAATGGTATATGAGTGAAAGGATACGTGGATGGGGGAAAGGGTGCAGGGGCGCGTATTGGGTTAAAGGGATGGATGGGTGAAAGGATGGTTGAAAGAAAGGGTGGATACTGAATGAATGGATAGTAGATTGAAAATATTGGCGTAAAACTGGATGAGAGAAAGTAAAACTTAAACCATGGTTGCTTTGGGTGAATATGGAAGAATGGAAGGGTGAATGAATAATAAGATTGCTTGGATGAATGAGTCACAGAGTTATTCTGGAGAGGTGCATGCTGATCACCTACATTGCTTACTTTGTTCTATGACTATCAACGCTATGGTTAAAAATGGGGGGTATTTTTTTCTACTCTCTTGACTCACTGTATCTGTTAAGTAAGGCAGATATGTATCCCAAAAATCATCATTTATCACACCCCTCCCTGCCCATGGCATTTTGCCACCCATGACCGAAGTGCAGTATGGTTCAATTTTGTGAATGCAGTGTTGGCTGTGCAATGTGTGTCTGCTTTAGTTAATTAAGCATTTACAAAGTTGTAAATGAATTGCAAACTAAAACACAAAAGGTGTGTTTCCCTTTGCCCACCCAGTCACCTCTTACAGCTTCACTTATTTATTCTTTCCTAAGTTCTTTTGTCCCAGCCTACTAAAAAATGGAAACATCAATTCTAGGCATGTGCTACATTTTATGGCCAAGTGAAATGATTCCAAAATATGTTTCATGGTTTTCCATAACAGATTTATATTATGCCTGTTCTGATTTTTCACTTTTAACTTAGTCAATTTCATTGGCCGAATAAGTCAGATGACAAATCGATGATCAGTGACAGTCTTCTATTCTATATCTCAAAAGCTCTACGTACCCACCTAATCTCTTTATCTTACCCTGCCATAGAGTAAGTCAATTTTCCTTTTCTTAAATGCCCAGCAAATTAATTTGTTGGAAATAATTTGTGGCGGTGGGCGATGTCAGTGAGTAAAGGGGATTAAGTGCCTGCTTTGATTTCAAGCTTGGCTTATGGAATACCATGTGATGAATGTACCAAACGCAACACATATAGCCCATTCCATTCCTTGTAGTGCAGTGTATGACTTACCCCAGAATCTACTTAGAGCAGCCAGGATAATATCCACATTTTATGCATGAGGTGTGTGATGTCATTTCTTATTTATTCTTCTTCTT
The DNA here is from genome assembly GCF_964263255.1 of Lissotriton vulgaris. Classification (NCBI taxonomy): domain Eukaryota; kingdom Metazoa; phylum Chordata; class Amphibia; order Caudata; family Salamandridae; genus Lissotriton; species Lissotriton vulgaris. Next base: position 307,714,275 of record NC_141696.1, read on the forward strand.
CCTCTTTGGAGTCAGGGTAGAAAGTGAAAGGTATTGGAAAATGAACAGGACCATTGGAATTACAGAAAGATAGTTGTCAACTACAACTGGCCTAGCTGCACACAGTAGCAAAGTACCCAAGGTACTGGCTAGCATGCCTCCATTAATGTAGCACAACACAACTTGTGCTCAATAATGCATAATACTTATACTCATTAATGAGAGATAATGTATTTTTTTCCTACGCAAGTGTCTGTTTAGTTAGTAGAAAAGCCTTTTAAACGAAAAAAAATCACTATTTTTCAGTCCACTGCCTCAATATTTTTCTGCCAGACAGTCACTGCTTTTTATGCAAGGCATGTGTTGGTAAAATATCAAATTGGCCTTGTGTGACTCTCCAAATCATGATCAAATTCCAATGACACTATGGGACCTGCAATGTACTCCTACTGTGCCTTCTACTGATTTCAAACAATTTGTCTTTTTTATTTTTGCTTTTCTTGATATAGCTACTCCTGCTTGTACACCTGTAGCACCCAACAGGCAGGAGAAAGTGGCCTGACTATGGCTGCTGAGGCTGGACTCTATCCAGCTGGTATATCCGCAGTTGGTGGTCCAGGTGGATGTGGAATAAGAGGCTGAAATAGCTACCTCTCAGCCAGGTCCCAGTGCAGCCAGTTAGCTTCAGTTCCAACCTTACAGCCATTCCATCACTGCCATTGCCGCCAGCTGTCCGTGGCCTTGACTCAAATTGCTACAACACTATCCCGCTCTGACAGAACTGTGATGCGGCCCTTCCTGCAGCAGGAGGACTGCATGGAGACTTTGCAGAGGCATATGGTGAGCCGGCTGGACCGGATGGAGTGGAGCCTAGACCAGCTCCGGACCCAAATGGACAATGCCCTTTTCCCCCCTTTTTTATTGTTTGTTTTGGTGGGAGGAACTTGTTGTGGGTGGAGAGGGTGGAAGGAGTTGGGGCTGAGTTGTGTTATTTGTTGGACATTTGGGCATAAACTTGTTGTGGGTGGAGAGGGTGGGAGGAGTTGGGGCTGAGTTTTGTTATTTGTTGGACATTTGGACATTGGCTGTGGAATGTGGATGGGTCCATTTGCTTGGTGAGAGGGGTCGGTCTGTTGTGGGTAGAGAGGGTGTTTTTCTTGTAAACTAAATAAAGGGGACAATTTAATTTCTTCATGATTTATGCCGGAAGTAGTTTTTTTGTGTTTTAGTTTCACTTTGCACTACTACCTTTGTAGTTATGTAACCAATGTTTTTCTAATCTGCTGACAAAAACGTATATCAGTTAGCTATAGTTAGTTATATACCTCTGTAACCACCTTGACCATTGTGGGGGATGCTGCCATGGCCCACATTGTCTACAACAACCTAGATAATTTATTTATTATGCAGTAGCGTCACTTGCATACTTACTAACTTAACCTCTTCATGTTTCTCCATAGTTCCCTTACCTGAAGATGAGGCAATAATAAGGAAGGCAGCACAACTTAAAAAGCAAGGTCCCACTCCTATCCCACGTGAGCTCCAACTGTAGAATTGGTTGGAAGTATTATCCATTGAAGGCAACTAAATGGAAATAAAATGATTGAGTTATTGGGTTTTAAAATATATTATAGCTTTACAAAGAATTGAGACCAGACTGCTGCATGACACAACAAATAATCACTGATAGTGAAAACATAAAAAAACATAGCAACAAGTAATTTATTAGCAATGGGGAGCTAATATTTAATTAAAACTAAAGACTAAAGTTACAAAATCCTAAAGTCATGAAAAGTGAACTCAAAGTCTGGAGTGAACAAGGTTAACCATTTACTCAACACAAGGCCTGAATGATGATGATGACTGATGTTCTTCTATATCTAAAACATGGATAACTTTTATGTGTGGTTGGGTAAATTGGTCTAGTGTGGGCGATTTCTTAGGAAATAGAATATCCTGCAGTGATCTGGTCTTGCAATCACCACATCCACCCCATCAAGTATGTGATCAATTTATGGTGTAAATTAAGTCACATCACAGTAAATCACTCAGCCTGGGAGAAGAGGTAAGGAGTTTGATGAATGGATGGGAAAGGGGATTTAGGAAAAGGAGTGACAAAGACAAATACTATGCAAGGACAATATGCAACTGGGCGATGAGCAGCACATCATCACCATCAATCCGTTGTGGAAGGAAATGAAGGAATGAGTATGACACAATACAGTTAAAGACCCTATTTATCAGATATCTAAATGTTTTCTCTTCTAGGTTTGAAAAAATCAAATTATGGATGAGTGAGCCCAACCCACCTAGTTCTAGAAATATGATTGTTAAAAGAAAAATGACATTGTATTGCTAAATTAGGTGGTGCATCTGCATTCGCCTCGGAAATGTCCATTACTCTTGGGTGTCTGTCTGGTCTTGTCCAGTAGAACATCAGAAGTGTTGAGCTCAGCTTCCACCTTTCGCTCATGCAGGAGACGAGGAGGCCTGCAGATTGTAAAACAGAAACTGTATTTTAGAGTCAAGGAGAAGGACATAAGGAGGGTAAGCTTCATAAGGAGTGTACCAAAATGACTCAGAGGCAGAGCAAGAAATAAGAGGACTCAGTGTTTCACTTTTGCCACCAGTGCAAAAAATACACGCAGAAGCATTTCACAAATCGATGCGTCTCTCTCCATTCCACATAGCTGAGCACTAGGCCTCAGAGTCATGGTTTCCCTTTGAAGTCGATAACTTCTTTCTGATAGCTATTGATGAGGTAGTCCGGCCCTGAGTTTTTCCAGGATCTTCCTGACCCAGAGTAACTACATCCCATTCATGACCGGAGCAACATTGACGTGTAGTGCAGTGCTGCTGAACAACAAGTAGGGAAACAGAATTGCAATATTTTGTATAGGTTTTTGTTTGTTAACTAAAGAGACTGGTCTGGTCTCAGAACAACCAGTAAAAAAGGAGTAGACCCTGCAAGTAAATCTGATTTTGTGTGAAAGGGCCAATCACTTTCAGGAATAATTATCACCCATCATTCAGGTCCCAAACATTGCTGATCATCTCAATACAGTTCCCAAATTAAATTTGAACACTCTCCCTCACTATCAGTCACCAGTTGAATCATCACTTACAATCACTCAATAATATATCACTCATTGATGCAATGGTTACCTGTTCCAATCCAAGCACAGTGATAGGTACACAATTGCATCTCATCTTTGATGCAAGCTACAGATTAAAATTTGGCAGCCATGTAAATCATATGATCTTCTGGGGCAATCCTTTTAGGTGATGACAAAAGAAAGATCATACGAGTGGAATATACAAGTTAATTTTCAATAAGTAAATTTGTAAAGACCAATCACCTTCAGAAAAAATGACCACCCATCATTCAGGCCCCAAAACTTTGGAAATCATCTCAATCAAGTTCACAAATTACAGTTGAACATCCTCCCTCACTATCTGTGCCACCACATAAATCATCAATCACTCACAATCACAAAATAATACATCATTCATTGGTACAATAGTTACCTGTTCCAATTCAAACACAGTGGTAGGTACACAATTGTATCTCCTCTTTGATGTAAGAACAGATTTGAATTTGGCAGTATTGTGAATCAAATGATCTTCTGGGGCAGCCTGTCTAGATGATGAATAAAAGAAGGATCATAGGAGTGGACCATACAGGTTAATTTTCACTAAGTAATGTGCAAAAGCCATCCACATACAGGAAACATGATCACCCAACATTCAGGCCCCAAACATTGCACATCATCTCAATTAAGTTTACAAATTAGAGTTGAACACCCTCCCTCACTGGCTGCCACCACATGAATTATCAATTATCACTCACAATCACTCACTGGCTGTTGCAACACTTGCAACAACCTATTCCAATCACAGCATGAGTGGGTTGAGTAGTAAGTGTACAATTGTATCTTTGATGCAGGCAACACATTGGAACTGGTGTTGGCAACCTTCTTGGGTAGCCCTGCTAAGGGGTTCAAAAAGGATAGGCATGCAAGGCAGGCAGGTATTGTATCAAATTTCACAAATTAATCATGGAGGCTTCTTCACTCTACACTGGCCGAACTGCAATCCTGCAATATATGCGACAAAAACTTGTGGGGGAGCATAAAACTGATACATACACAATGTTCTGCTATCTACTTTTTTGTTGCAAATAAAAAAGTTCAACAAGAAATTTACATGGTGGCACTCGGATACTCAGTACTGGAAGTAGTTTGTCAGCTGATAAACTTGATTCTGACCAATCTACTCCCCCCCCCTGTGCAGTTTCAGGATGGATATAATTGTATGTTATGAAATGTTGTTTTGTTTTGATCATAATCCATCTCACAAAATGTCAAGGCGAGAGACTGGTCCTTCTCACTGTAACAACTGCACAAGCTGCACTGAACATATGCTCAGCAGACACCCTGACTAAAGGACAAGCCATATAATCTATTTACAGCAGGTAGATACAAGTTTCCATTGTATTGCCAACCTGCTGAGCTCTGGCCACTGGCACATCTTCCCATACCAATTGACCAATGCGTTTTGATCCACATAGACCTATTTTAGATCATCCAGATACTCCTGATACATCATCTATGATGATCGCTGGTGCTGCCACTTTCTCGACCTATTTTGCCATCACCTCTGTACTGGACTTAAGTTTACCGATTGTTACTAATACAATTCAAAGATTGGCTTGGGGCCTTCTGTTGCTGTTGCTTGTGTTCTGGTTGATGATCTTGTTGGCTGTTGTGAAAAAAGACCGCCCTCTCTGGAAGTTGAAGCTTGTACCTCAGAACTGTGAGGTGGGACTGTAACTTCCATCCATGTTCTTCCAGGTCTCTGGCTTAGTCAGGAATCCACAACTTGTAGATTGAAAAATCGCCTTCAGGAAAAGGAATGGAAGTGCGCACAATTGTTTTGTACAGTGAATCCTGTAGTGTGGCACAGATGTACTGTTTGGATGAAATGGTGTTGTCTTGCAGACTGCCACTTGAAGCCAATTGAAAGAATATGCTCACAATCAAGGCATGTGCTTCTGTGTCAAAGTTTGCACCTGCAAGGGCAAATCTTTCAAACACCTTCTTGAACTGGTCTTGTAGCATATGCAGCAATGATATAGCTTGGGCCAACCTATTGTCCTCCTTGATAACTTCCAGATTAAAAACCTCAAATGGGAGTAGCATTTGTGTCACACATTTGACTAGGCTACATTTCTCTTCATCCATGGTCAGCTGCATCCCATCCTATTTGAATGACATAATCATTAATCTGTCTCTATTGCTCAAACACATGTTGCAACATGTAATAGGCCGAGTTCAAGCATGTTTGCACCTTCTGTATCAGGACTTTAACTGGTACTCTCTTAACACACTGAATAATCTGGAACTGTTTCCAGTCTTTGAAAGAATGGCTTAAGTGAGTGCAGATTCATCTGCTGACCATGTCTTCTATTTTTAGAATGTCTTGCACCACCAGGTTGATGCAATGGGCCAAACACAGGACCCTGAAATAGGCAGGTCTGCCACAGCCTTGACTATGTTACTGTCAGTGTGCATGGCAACAAATCCAATTCTGAGACCCCTAGGTCCAAGATGTTTACAGCTGTGTGTGATTTCTCCATGGTGAACATGGCCACTGTTGCATGCCACGGAACGCTCTGAAAACTTTCTTCAGGGCCAAGACCTGAAGATATCTTTTGCTTTAACCACACAAAATAGATCCAGTGTGTAGTGATGCACATGTATCAATCGCCTGACAACTGGTCTACATGTCTGTCATCAGGTGGATAGTGTGAACATCTCTTTGCTGCTAAGCTTGTCCCACCAATTGCAGCACATTGGAATGAAATTAATAAGCAATTTCTCCCAGGTATGTGATGTTAGCAAACATAAAAGGAGAAGCAGCGGCAGTGACTAAACTTAAAAGTCTGAGGGAATGCACTGCTACACAACAGGAGCAGGATTTACCTAAAATTATCGAAGACAAATACGCTGAATTAAGGAGAGATAATTTGTGAGCTAAACCTATGCCACCGCAAATAATGGGGAATCCTGAAAGAAATAACAGTAAGCAAGCATCAGAATTTTCTAAATAGAAATGGGATAATAAGCAAATAAATAAAAAGCAAAATGCATCATAATCACAGGGTGGGTCTCCTCAACAGGAGCCCTCCAACAGAAGGTTCAACCTTAGACACTGTGATAACAATAAAAAACCTGACAGGTATCAGGATACTGATACACATTCCTCTCGTTCCTATTAGGGTTAATCAAAAAACTCAGAGAGGGAACAAAGGTCAGAACACAGATCAGAAGAGCAAGCACAACGAAGAGACACAAATCACATTTCAGGCTACATTATCAAAAAAGAAGATAAACCACAGAGTAAATCTCCATTTTAAAAGAAGAAAGTAACCTTAGCTGGCCTTAAAATAAGAAATGCCCAGGCTGCTGAGGACTCAACTTCTGAACAGGGAATGGGCTCTGACGATGCTAGACAGCACTGCAGAAGTAACAAAAGCTCATCAGAACCTGATGGAATTTCTGGTGACAGTGGCGTTGAATGAACATATCATGGTGGAAACACCTGATACTAGAGTCAGTGCCCCACATCACTTATATACAATAAGACTCCATATGGAGGGGGACATACCCAGGACATTAAAAGTCTCTTTTGGGAGAACCTGTCTTCTGGATACAACATCCTTTTAGTCGAAAAAGATTGACCACTTGAGTTCATTATAGATTTCCCAAAAGGAGAAACAGTAATTTTACCAGCCTTCCCCGACCTCTGTCCACTATCACTAAAACATTCATACATGCAGGAGTGGGCGGTAGCACTAGCTCCTTCATTATACCGCAATTGTGTAGGGTGGGATGCAGAGTAAACTCACCATGAAATCCCAGTAAAAACTACTCCTACACCACAGAGACAGTATTAATAAAACATGATGCAAATAAACAAATTAAGGAGATCTTAGATCAACTTTAATACCAAGGTGTGATATAGAATTGCACTTCCACCATGGATAATCCTTTGTTTCCCATACTGATACCTGACAATTCATACTGTCTAGATTTAGATTACAGGCACTTGAACACATGTACAAAACCATTTGCAGTACAGAATGCACACAGTGCTGCTTTAATGAATAAGATTGCGCAGAAAAAATACAAAACAACTCTAGATATCTCAAATGGATTATTTTCCCAAAGTATAGCACCTGAAAGCATTTTCAGCCTTAGGCTCTCAGTGTCAATTTTGTAGACTACCCCACACTATAAGAATAGCCCGGGGTTCTTTCTCATCAAGAGTATCAGAGTTCAGACTTCATAGTTTTGATAAGGAGGCATTGTCCTATGTAAATGATATTTATCTGATGGGCGATGAACTATTGGATCATTTGGCAAGGGTGAACAACATTAATTTGGGGTAAATGTAACTTTAAAAAATCAAACATTAGCCACCTCAATGTCCTGTTCTTAGGATATGAGCTTTCAAGTGAAAGGAAAAGCCTAGCAGCAAATGTTTTTAGGAAATGTGTGCTGCTTCAACCTCCAAAGACTCTGAAAACTTACAATCCATTTTGGAATTCCTACATTTTGGAAGAACATACATTTTGGATTACACAGAGAAGGTGAAACCATTCTACGACTTAATCAGACCTGATTTCTCAGTTCAACTTTGGACACAGGAACATATAGAAAGTCTTTGTTCCTTACAAGCTGACATGATAGCTTCCAAGCACCTACACACACACATAAAAACAACTAGTTTGGTGATCCACTTAGTCTCGGGTCAATCTGGGCACACTTACCTCCCCTTCAATAAAGGACAAATTGTATCAATTACACACAAATCTCATTTGTACACAAACGGCGAAATGAGTTTTGCATCAAGCGAAAAAATACTGACTGCTGTAGTGAAAGAAAGAGCCCTGGCTCAGGATAAACGAATAATTGTTGTGACTCCAGTATCAACCTTAGAGGTATTTACAAAGGTAAGCGTTCCTAACGCAAAGGCATTATATCCAAGATGGATACAGTGGGCTAATTCTCTCACCGCAACAGATATAGACTACAAATTTGATCCTACATTAGAAACACAAGCATTTTTACAGTACGACGAAAAATACCCTCCTCCGATTGAAATAATGCCTTTAGACCAATGTGGAAACATAATTTACACTGACAGTTCAACTCAACCAGCCCTAGGAAGTAAAACAGAAATACAGCACAGCTTGTGCGATTGTAAAGGTAACTATGCGGAATGGTAAGTTCCCTCCTAGCAATACACTGACGCAATCTCTAGAAGATTGCATGGCTCAGCTGGCAGAACTAAAAGCCCTGATACTGGATCTAAGAAACACGGATTGAGAATTCCCCACAATAATTATGTGTGATTTGTTTTATTGTGTCCAGTCATACAATGAATATCTTTATACTGGGACCAGAATGGATTCAGAAATTCAAAAGGTTGCACAATAAAGCATACATTACTATGGGAAAAAGTGGCAGAGCTGAAAAAAGGCTTGCTGCAGACTCATGTGATTCATACGCTGAGTCATCAACGTGTTGCCATGCACGCTGAAGGGAATTCATTTGCTGATGAGTCCACCAAGTCAACAGTATGAACTGGTGCCGTATACCAGCAGTTTTCATAATAGTGCAACAAGCCTGGAAAGTATGACGTCCTAATGCATTTGCCAACCAACACCATATGTCTTTCATCAACCATCAACCATTATTACACCCCATCATTGTGCTTCAATAATTCAGAGTCACAATGATCATCATTGGCTATATCTCTGTCTCTATATTATAAAAAGGTGTTGGTTGGCTTTACTACTTGATTTTGCCTCGAGTGATTTTTTTGTCAGAAGATACTACAGTGCCAACCGAATGGTAGTGATGTATTGCGGTTGTATATTGACATCTAAAATATGTAGAATTTGTTTTCTAGCCACAACGACCACCAGTGCTGCAGGCTAAAGTGCTGCTGAAGAAGGAGGAGACTCAGTTGGAGGAGGAGAAGCGGTGCCAGGGATGGGCGGGTGGTGAGTCACATTGCTTGTTTATTGGCAATTACTTTTATACGCACTAGCTACAAGGGCATCATCGTGACTCATGATCATGAACCCCCTGCTTTACCAGCTGCTTTTCTGTGGTTGAGTTATGGCCTTTTCTATCTGCTTTTCAGCAAAACTCAAATAATGAACACTAGAAATTATGGCTTTAGAGAACCAGGAAAGAATGGAAGGTTAAAGGAAAGGATGGGTGAAATGGTATATGAGTGAAAGGATACGTGGATGGGTGAAAGGGTGCAGGGGCGCGTATTGGGTTAAAGGGATGGATGGATGAAAGGATGGTTGAAAGAAAGGGTGGATACTGAATGAATGGATAGTAGATTGAAAATATTGGCGTAAGACTGGATGAGAGAAAGTAAAACTTAAACCATGGTTGCTTTGGGTGAATATGGAAGAATGGAAGGGTGAATGAATAATAAGATTGCTTGGATGAATGAGTCACAGAGCTATTCTGGAGAGGTGCATGCTGGTCACCTACATTGCTTACTTTGTTCTATGACTATCAACGCTATGGTTAAAAATGGGGGGTATTTTTTTCTACTCTCTTGACTCACTGTATCTGTTAAGTAAGGCAGATATGTATCCCAAAAATCATCATTTATCACACCCCTCCCTGCCCATGGCATTTTGCCACCCATGACGGAAGTGCAGTATGGTTCAATTTTGTGAATGCAGTGTTGGCTGTGCAATGTGTGTCTGCTTTAGTTAATTAAGCATTTACAAAGTTGTAAATGAATTGCAAACTAAAACACACAAGGTGTGTTTCCCTTTGCCCACCCAGTCACCTCTTACAGCTTCACTTATTTATTCTTTCCTGAGTTCTTTTGTCCCAGCCTACTAAAAAATGGAAAAATCAATTCTAGGCATGTGCTACATTTTATGGCCAAGTGAAATGATTCCAAAATATGTTTCATGGTTTTCCATAACAGATTTATATTATGCCTGTTCTGATTTTTCACTTTTAACTTAGTCAATTTCATTGACCGAATAAGTCAGATGACAAATCGATGATCAGTGACAGTCTTCTATTCTATATCTCAAAAGCTCTACGTACCCACCTAATCTCTTTATCTTACCCTGCCATAGAGTAAGTCAATTTTCCTTTTCTTAAATGCCCAGCAAATTAATTTGTTGGAAATAATTTGTGGCGCTGGGCGATGTCAGTGAGTAAAGGGGGATTAGTGCCTGCTTTGATTTCAAGCTTGGCTTAAGGAATACCATGTGATGAATGTACCAAACACAACATATATAGCCCATTCCATTCCTTGTAGTGCAGTGTATGACTTACCCCAGAATCTACTTAGAGCAGCCAGGATAATATCCACATTTTATGCATGAGGTGTGTGATGTCATTTCTTATTTATTCTTCTTCTAACTCTTTGGAGTCAGGGTAGAAAGTGAAAGGTATTGGAAAATGAACAGGACCATTGGAGTTACAGAAAGATAGTTGTCAACTACAACTGGCCTAGCTGCACACAGTAGCAAAGTACCCAATGTACTGGCTAGCATGCCTCCATTAATGTAGCACAACACAACTTGTGCTCAATAATGCATAATACTTATACTCATTAATGAGAGATAATGTATTTTTTTCCTACGCAAGTGTCTGTTAAGTTAGTAGAAAAGCCTTTAAAAGAAAAAAAATCACTATTTTTCAGTCCACTGCCTCAATATTTTTCTGTCAGACAGTCACTGCTTTTTATGCAAGGCATGTGTTGGTAAAATATCAAATTGGCCTTGTGTGACTCTCCAAATCATAATCAAATTCCAATGACACTATGGGACCAGCAATGTACTCCTACTGTGCCTTCTACTGATTTCAAACAATTTGTCTTTTTTATTTTTGCTTTTCTTGATATAGCTACTCCTGCTTGTACACCTGTACCACCCAACAGGCAGGAGAAAGTGGTGACTATGGCTGCAGAGGCTGGACTCTATCCAGCTGGTATATCAGCAGTTGGTGGTCCAGGTGGATGTGGAATAAGAGGCTGAAATAGATACCTCTCAGCCAGGTCCCAGTGCAGCCAGTTAGCTTCAGTTCCAACCTTACAGCCATTCCATCACTGCCATTGCTGCCAGCTGTCCATGGCCTTGACTCAAATTGCTACAACACTATCCCGCTCTGACAGAACTGTGATGCGGCCCTTCCTGCAGCAGGAGGACTGCATGGAGACTTTGCAGAGGCATATGGTGAGCCGGCTGGACCGGATGGAGTGGAGCCTAGACCAGCTCCGGACCCACATGGACAATGCCCCTTTTTTATTGTTTGTTTTGGTGGGAGGAACTTGTTGTGGGTGGAGAGGGTGGGAGGAGTTGGGGCTGAGTTGTGTTATTTGTTGGACATTTGGGCATAAACTTGTGGGTGGAGAGGGTGGGAGGAGTTGGGGCTGAGTTTTGTTATTTGTTGGACATTTGGGCATTGGCTGTGGAATGAGGATGGGTGAGAGGGGTCGGTCTGTTGTGGGTAGAGAGGGTGTTTTTCTTGTAAACTAAATAAAGGGGACAATTTAATTTCTTCATGATTTATGCCGGAAGTAGTTTTTTTGTGTTTTAGTTTCACTTTGCACTACTACCTTTGTAGTTATGTAACCAATGTTTTTCTAATCTGCTGACAAAAACGTATATCAGTTAGCTATAGTTAGTTATATAACTCTGTAACCACCTTGATCATTGTGGGGGATGCTGCCATGGCCCACATTGTCTACAACAACCTAGATAATTTATTTCTTATGCAGTAGCATCACTTGCATACTTACTAACTTAACCTCTTCATGTTACTCCATAGTTCCCTTACCTGAAGATGAGGCAATAATAAGGAAGGCATCACAACTTAAAAAGCAAGGTCCCACTCCTATCCCACGTGAGATCCAACTGTAGAATTGGTTGGAAGTATTATACATTGAAGGCAACTAAATGGAAATAAAATGATTGAGTTATTGGGTTTTAAAATATAATAAAGCTTTACAAAGAATTGAGACCAGACTGCTGCATGATACAACAAATAATCACTGATAGTGAAAAAATAACAAAACATAGCAACAAGTAATTTATTAGCAATGGGGAGCTAATATTTAATTAAAACTAGAGACTAAAGTTACAAAATCCTCAAGTCATGAAAAGTGAACTCAAAGTCTGGAGTGAACAAGGTTTACCATTTACTCAACACAAGGCCTGAATGATGATGATGACTGATGTTCTTCTATATCTAAAACATGGATAACTTTTATGTGTGCTTGGGTAAATGGGTCTAGTGTGGGCGATTTCCTAGGAAATAGAATATCCTGCAGTGAGCTGGTCTTGCAATCACCACATCCACCCCACCAAGTATGTGATCAATTTATGGTGTAAATTAAGTCACATCACAGTAAATCACTCAGCCTGGGAGAAGAGGTAAGGGGTTTGATGAATGGATGGGAAAGGGGATTTAGGAAAAGGAGTGACAAAGACAAATACTATGCAAGGACAATATGCAACTGGGCGATGAGCAGCACATCATCACCATCAATCTGTTGTGGAAGGAAATGGAGGAATGAGTATGACACAACACAGTTAAAGACCCTATTTATCAGATATCTAAATGTTTTCTCTTCTAGTTTTGAAAAAATCAACTTATGGATGAGTGAACCCAACCCACCTAGTTCTAGAAATATGATTGTTAAAAGAAAAATGACATTGTATTGCTAAATTAGGTGGTGCATCTGCATTCGCCTCGGAAATGTCCATTACTCTTGGGTTTCTGTCTGGTCTTGTCCAGTAGAAAATCAGAAGTGTTGAGCTCAGCTTCCACCTTTCGCTCATGCAGGAGACAAGGAGGCCTGCTGATTGTAAAACAGAAACTGTATTTTAGAGTCAAGGAGAAGGACATAAGGAGGGTAAGCTTCATAAGGAGTGTACCACAATGACTCAGAGGCAGAGCAAGAAATAAGAGGACTCAGTGTTTCACTTTTGCCACCAGTGCAAAAAATACACGCAGAAGCATTTCACAAATCGATGCGTCTCTCTCCATTCCACATAGCTGAGTACTAGGCCTCAGAGTCATGGTTTCCCTTTGAAGTTGATAACTTCTTTCTGATAGCTATTGATGAGGTAGTCCGGCCCTGAGTTTTTCCAGGATCTTCCTGACCCCGAGTAACTACATCCCATTCATGACCGGAGCAACATTGACGTGTAGTGCAGTGCTGCTGAACAACAAGTAGGGAAACAGAATTGCAATATTTTGTATAGGTTTTTGTTTGTTAACTAAAGAGTCTGGTCTGGTCTCAGAACAACCAGTAAAAAAGGAGTAGACCCTGCAAGTAAATCTGATTTTGTGTGAAAGGGCCAATCACTTTCAGGAAAAATTATCACCCATCATTCAGGTCCCAAACATTGCTGATCATCTCAGTACAGTTCCCAAATTAAATTTGAACACTCTCCCTCACTTTCAGCCACCAGTTGAATCATCACTTACAATCACTCAATAATATATCACTCATTGATGCAATGGTTACCTGTTCCAATCCAAGCACAGTGATATGTACACAATTGCATCTCATCTTTGATGCAAGCTACAGATTAAAATTTGGCAGCCATGTAAATCATATGATCTTCTGGGGCAATCCGTTTAGGTGATGACAAAAGAAAGATCATACGAGTGGAATATACAAGTTAATTTTCAATAAGTAAATTTGTAAAGACCAATCACCTTCAGAAGAAATGACCACCCATCATTCAGGCCCCACAACTTTGGAAATCATCTCAATCAAGTTCACAAATTACAGTTGAACATCCTCCCTCACTATCTGTGCCACCACATAAGTCATCAATCACTCACAATCACAAAATAATACATCATTCATTGGTACAATAGTTACCTGTTCCAATTCAAGCACAGTGCTAGGTACACAATTGTATCTCTTCTTTGATGTAAGAACAGATTTGAATTTGGCAGTATTGTGAATCAAATGATCTTCTGGGGCAGCCTGTCTAGATGATGAATAAAAGAAGGATCTTAGGAGTGGACCATACAGGTTAATTTTCACTAAGTAATGTGCAAAAGCCATCCACATCCAGGAAACATGATCACCCATCATTCAGGCCCCAAACATTGCACATCATCTCAATTAAGTTTACAAATTAGAGTTGAACACCCTCCCTCACTGTCTGCCACCACATGAATTATCAATTATCACTCACAATCACTCACTGGCTGTTGCAACACTTGCAACAACCTTTTCCAATCACAGCATGAGTGGGTTGAGTAGTAAGTGTACAATTGTATCTTTGATGCAGGCAACACATTGGAACTGGTGTTGGCACTCTTCTTGGGTAGCCCTGCTAAGGGGTGCAAAAAGGATAGGCATGCAAGGCAGGCAGGTATTGTATCAAATTTCACAAATTAATCATGGAGGCTTCTTCACCGTACACTGGCCGAACTGCAATCCTGCAATATATGCGACAAAAACATGTGGGGGAGCATAAAACTGATACAAACACAATGTTCTGCTATCTACTTTTTGTTGCAAATAAAGAAGTTCAACAAGAAATTTCCATGGTGGCACTCGGATACTCAGTACTGGAAGTAGTTTGTCAGCTGATAAACTTGATTCTGACCAATCTACTCCTCCCCCGTGCAGTTTCAGGATGGATATATTTGTATGTTATGAAATGTTGTTTTGTTTTGATCATAATCCATCTCACAAAATGTTAAGGCGAGAGACTGGTCCTTCTCACTGTAACAACTGCACAAGCTGCACTGAACATAGGCTCAGCAGACACACTGACTAAAGGACAAGCCATATAATCTATTTACAGCAGGTAGATCCAAGTTTCCATTGTATTGCCAACCTGCTGAGCTCTGGCCACTGGCACATCTTCCCATACCAATTGACCGATGCGTTTTGATCCACATAGACCTATTTTAGATCATCCAGATACTCCTGATACATCATCTATGATGATCGCTGGTGCTGCCACTTTCTCGACCTATTTTGCCATCACCTCTGTACTGGACTTAAGTTTACCGATTGTTACTAATACAATTCAAAGATTGGCTTGGGGCCTTCTGTTGCTGTTGCTTGTGTTCTGGTTGATGATCTTGTTGGCTGTTGTGAAAAAAGACCGCCCTCTCTGGAAGTTGAAGCTTGTACCTCAGAACTGTGAGGTGGGACTGTAACTTCCATCCATGTTCTTCCAGGTCTATGGCTTAGTCAGGAATCCACAACTTGTAGATTGAAAAATCGCCTTCAGGAAAAGGAATGGAAGTGCGCACAATTGTTTTGTACAGTGAATCCTGTAGTGTGGCACAGATGTACTGTTTGGATGAAATGGTGTTGTCTTGCAGACTGCCACTTGAAGCCAATTGAAAGAATATGCTTACAATCAAGGCATGTGCTTCTGTGTTAAAGTTGGCACCTGCAAGGGCAAATCTTTCAAACACCTTCTTGAACTGGTCTTGTAGCATATGCAGCAATGATATAGCTTGGGCCAACCTATTGTCCTCCTTGATAACTTCCAGATTAAAAACCTCAAATGGGAGTAGCATTTGTGTCACGCATTTGACTAGGCTACATTTCTCTTCATCCATGGTCAGCTGCATCCCATCCTATTTGAATGACATAATCAATAATCTGTCTCTATTGCTCAAACACATGTTGCAACATGTAATAGGCCGAGTTCTAGCATGTTTGCACCTTCTGTATCAGGACTTTAACTGGTACTCTCTTAACACACTGAATAATCTGGAACTGTTTCCAGTCTTTGAAAGAATGGCTTAAGTGAGTGCAGATTCATCTGCTGACCATGTCTTCTATTTTTAGAATGTCTTGCACCACCAGGTTGATGCAATGGGCCAAACACAGGACCCTGAAATAGGCAGTTCTGCCACAGCCTTGACTATGTTACTGTCAGTGTGCATGGCAACAAATCCAATTCTGAGACCCCTAGGTCCAAGATGTTTACAGCTGTGTGTGATTTCTCCATGGTGAACATGGCCACTGTTGCATGCCACGGAACGCTCTGAAAACTTTCTTCAGGGCCAAGACCTGAAGATGTCTTTTGCTTTAACCACACAAAATATATCCAGTGTGCAGTGATGCACATGTATCAATCGCCTGACAACTTGTCTACATGTCTGTCATCAGGTGGATAGTGTGAACATCTCTTTGCTGCTAAGCTTGTCCCACCAATTGCAGCACATTGGAATGAAATTAATAAGCAATTTCTCCCAGGTATGTGATGTTAGCAAACATAAAAGGAGAAGCAGCGGCAGTGGCTAAACTTAAAAGTCTGAGGGAATGCACTGCTACACAACAGGAGCAGGATTTACCTAAAATTATCGAAGACAAATACGCTGAATTAAGGAGAGATCATTTGTGAGCTAAACCTATGCCACCACAAATAATGGGGAATCCTGAAAGAAATAACAGTAAGCAAGCATCAGAATTTTCTAAATAGAAATGGGATAATAAGCAACCAAATAAAAAGCAAAATGCAAAAACAGGAGCCCTCCAACAGAAGGTTTAACCTTAGACACTGTGATAACAATAAAAAACCTGACAGGTATCAGGATACTGATACACATTCCTCTCGTTCCTATTAGGGTTAATCAAAAAACTCAGAGAGGGAACAACGGTCAGAACACAGATCAGAAGAGCAAGCACAACGAAGAGACACAAATCACATTTCAGGCTACATTATCAAAAAAGAAGATAAACCACAGAGTAAATCTCCATTTTAAAAGAAGAAAGTAACCTTAGCTGGCCTTAAAATAAGAAATGCCCAGGCTGCTGAGGACTCAACTTCTGAACAGGGAATGCGCTCTGACGATGCTAGACAGCACTGCAGAAGTAACAAAAGCTCATCAGAACCTGATGGAATTTCTGGTGACAGTGGCGTTGAATGAACATATCATGGTGGAAACACCTGATACTAGAGTCAGTGCCCCACATCACTTATATACAATAAGACTCCATATGGAGGGGGACATACCCAGGACATTAAAAGTCTCTTTTGGGAGAACCTGTCTTCTGGATACAACATCCTTTTAGTCGAAAAAGATTGACCACTTGAGTTCATTATAGATTTCCCAAAAGGAGAAACAGTAATTTTACCAGCCTTCCCCGACCTCTGTCCACTATCACTAAAACATTCATACATGCAGGAGTGGGCGGTAGCACTAGCTCCTTCATTGTACCGCAATTGTGTAGGGTGGGATGCAGAGTAAACTCACCATGAAATCCCAGTAAAAACTACTCCTACACCACAGAGACAGTATTAATAAAACATGATGCAAATAAACAAATTAAGGAGATCTTAGATCAACTTTAATACCAAGGTGTGATATAGAATTGCACTTCCACCATGGATAATCCTTTGTTTCCCATACTGATACCTGACAATTCATACTGTCTAGATTTAGATTACAGGCACTTGAACACATGTACAAAACCATTTGCAGTACAGAATGCACACAGTGCTGCTTTAATGAATAAGATTGCGCAGAAAAAATACAAAACAACTCTAGATATCTCAAATGGATTATTTTCCCAAAGTATAGCACCTGAAAGCATTTTCAGCCTTAGGCTCTCAGTGTCAATTTTGTAGACTACCCCACACTATAAGAATAGCCCGGGGTTCTTTCTCATCAAGAGTATCAGAGTTCAGACTTCATAGTTTTGATAAGGAGGCATTGTCCTATGTAAATGATATTTATCTGATGGGCGATGAACTATTGGATCATTTGGCAAGGGTGAACAACATTAATTTGGGGTAAATGTAACTTTAAAAAATCAAACATTAGCCACCTCAATGTCCTGTTCTTAGGATATGAGCTTTCAAGTGAAAGGAAAAGCCTAGCAGCAAATGTTTTTAGGAAATGTGTGCTGCTTCAACCTCCAAAGACTCTGAAAACTTACAATCATTTTTGGGATTCCTACATTTTGGAAGAACATACATTTTGGATTACACAGAGAAGGTGAAACCATTCTACGACTTAATCAGACCTGATTTCTCAGTTCAACTTTGGACACAGGAACATATAGAAAGTCTTTGTTCCTTACAAGCTGACATGATAGCTTCCAAGCACCTACACACACACATAAAAACAACTAGTTTGGTGATCCACTTAGTCTCGGGTCAATCTGGGCACACTTACCTCCCCTTCAATAAAGGACAAATTGTATCAATT
The DNA here is from genome assembly GCF_964263255.1 of Lissotriton vulgaris. NCBI lineage: Eukaryota > Metazoa > Chordata > Amphibia > Caudata > Salamandridae > Lissotriton > Lissotriton vulgaris. Next base: position 307,732,523 of record NC_141696.1, read on the forward strand.
ACACACAAATCTCATTTGTACACAAACGGCAAAATGAGTTTTGCATCAAGCGAAATAATACTGACTGCTGTAGTGAAAGAAAGAGCCCTGGCTCAGGATAAACGAATAATTGTTGTGACTCCAGTATCAACCTTAGAGGTATTTACAAAGGTAAGCGTTCCTAACGCAAAGGCATTATATCCAAGATGGATACAGTGGGCTAATTCTCTCACCGCAACAGATATAGACTACAAATTTGATCCTACATTAGAAACACAAGCATTTTTACAGTACGACGAAAAATACCCTCCTCCGATTGAAATAATGCCTTTAGATCAATGTGGAAACATAATTTACACTGACAGTTCAACTCAACCAGCCCTAGGAAGTAAAACAGAAATACAGCACAGCTTGTGCGATTGTAAAGGTAACTATGCGGAATGGTAAGTTCCCTCCTAGCAATACACTGACGCAATCTCTAGAAGATTGCATGGCTCAGCTGGCAGAACTAAAAGCCCTGATACTGGATCTAAGAAACACGGATTGAGAATTCCCCACAATAATTATGTGTGATTTGTTTTATTGTGTCCAGTCATACAATGAATATCTTTATACTGGGACCAGAATGGATTCAGAAATTCAAAAGGTTGCACAATAAAGCATACATTACTATGGGAAAAAGTGGCAGAGCTGAAAAAGGCTTGCTGCAGACTCATGTGATTCATACGCTAAGTCATCAACGTGTTGCCATGCACGCTGAAGGGAATTCATTTGCTGATGAGGCCGCCAAGTCAACAGTATGAACTGCTGCCATAGCTGCAATCACTCATTTTAGCACGAGAATAGACGGACAGATAATGGTAGCTTTCATCGCTTTGCGTAGAAATAGCACAGCCTTGCCAAAAGGTTTTCCACTCAAGTACTCCTACCAGTTAGATGCACAAAATATACCATATGCTCAAATTCACAGAGTGGGCGATAGAGTAATACCAAATACCGATCGCAGATTAGGTATAATACTAGCTGCACACGAGACTCTGGTATCAGCACACACAGGTATGACTGCAATAGTCTCACTTTTGAAACAATGTTATGGGTGGCCAGGTCTTTCCATGCAGACCAAGGACTTTATCCTTAAGTGTGACATCTGTCAGCAGATGAAGGGTTCCACTGTAGTGCGTCCACCACAGACACCTTTACTGATATCAGACAGACCGCTTGCATGTGTCTATTTGGACCACTGTAGCCCCCTACAATATGACGGGGATAACAAGTACATCTTGGTTGCAGTGGATTCAAGCTCTAGATTCCTGTGGGTTTGGCCCCAGCGCTCGACTGATGCTCAAACTGTTATAAAGGGTTTGCGAGTCTTCATAAGGATATACACAATTTGCACCTTCTGACCATGGCCCGCGTTCAGCTCTCAGGCTGACAAGGAAGCCATGGGAAGTTTTGGTGTAGCATGGCAGTACTCCTCTCTGCATCATCCCAAGGGAAATTTGATTGTGGAGAGGAAGAACCGGGACCTAAAACAATACTTAACAGTAAGGGTATTAGGCTTGGGTGGTTGTTGGGTCAATCACCTATACAGGTCCAGAAGACCCAAAATAACATGCCAAGATGCTCCCTGGGAGGCTGTACTCCATATGAGGTCCTGTTTGGGACGAGCATGTTGGTACCCGAGCTCGAATGGTGGCTGCACAGAGGGGGATGAAAAAGCCTTTGACATCAATGATCGTTTGGCTGTTTTACAGGAACTCAATGAATTCGGGGCACCACTAAGCAACGTCCAAGTAAATGCACTGCCACTGGGCAAGTAAAAGCTGTTACAGCAAGACCTGCCTGGGTCCCGAAGATCAGGGACCTAGTCATTGAGAAGATCGTGCCTGGCTTTGTAAGCAAGATTACGATGTATTTGGGGACTTGATTTGCTCTAAACATTGTATGGACCCAAAAGTCCCAGAGAAAAGTGCAATTACCATACATGCCAACAGACACTATTTAGGTGGGAGGATTCAGATTTTTTAAGCCAAAAAATGCTTTACTTTAGCTGTCTCCCGCCGAAAATTGCTCTTGTTTTAATATATGTCAATCAGGAAAATTAAATGCTCAGCTATGAAATATGCAGCTTGAGCGGCCTGGCTGGGGCTGAGGTCAGTGCTATCGGCGGGCAGGTGTTTCCCTCTGCCTGAAGCAGCGCGGCGAGTGTGGGGACTGCCCGGACTACTGTGACCTAATACCCGGCAAGTTTTCGGCAAAGAAAGTGGTGAAGTGTATAACGTGCCTGGCGTGGCCACGCAGAACCGGGAGGAAAACATCTACAGAAGGACCATGAAGGAGGGCATTTGGCGCGTGACTGATGGCGGCAGACCAGCGAACATTGAGATATCAGCGCAATCCTATTAATTAACCACCCTGGGTGCGTGTACCATGGTTCCCGGCGACAAATTTAGCCCTGATGGAAATGGCAGCCTAGAATTTGCTGCGAGTTAAGGAGGCACCTCTGGGAATTACCGGACCACAGCGATTAGTGTGCACACGGAGTAGAGCCTGTACAGAGCCCGGCTCAGTGCTACAGTGCCTGATTGACTCATCTCACTGTAACATTTGGCCTCACCGTAACTGAAGCAGCTACTTGTTTGTTCTCCTGCCGCAACCGCTGTCGGAGTTACTGGAGAGAAGCGCTGGTCTCTCTGGTCTCCGGAGAGGAAGGCAGAGACCAGAGACCACAATACCCAGAATCCCAGGCGGCGCGTACGCTGAACACGCCAGCAGGCCGCGCCAGGGAGGCGCTTAAAGGAGGAACAGGGCCCCCGCAGAGCGGGACGCACCCGAGCAAAGCCCAGGCCAAGGGCGGGCCCGTCTCTGCCCGTCCGAGACCGGTAACCTTTGCTTCAAATCACGGTTTAGGGGTCCTTTCCTTTTGAATTATATAAATTCATACTTATTGTTATGAATTGTACATTTTAAAAGTTACTCGAAATCATCGGGGAGAACAAAGACTTGTCTAGTACGCTTGCTATTTTAGAGGGAGAAGGTCCCCTTTGTTACAATCTGCGGTCAATGTGTATGTGTTTTCTCTTTTTTACCAACATGTATTTATCTGTTTTTAATCATTGTTATAAACTGTAATTCCGGTTGTACCACTTTTTATGAGGTGAGAACATGTAACTTTTATGGTTTTCATATCGTAAAACCAAATAAAGCTGTCTTTGATTTGATTTTGATTTGATCGTAGACCGAAAGGAATTTGGGCCATCTTACAGAGTGCCTGTACCTGTCCTGGAACACTACTTCTTATGCCCCTTGCCGGCAAAAAAGAAAAGACATTCATCTTTATAGATCTGATCAAACCACACTATGTGGCTGATACTAAATAGCAGGCTGCGTGGGCTCCTGTGTAGCCGCTGATCTCCTCTCGCTACCATGCAGGAAGTTCAGGCAGAAGGACTAATAACATTTGAAGATTCTACTTTATGAAGTAACTGAGTTGCCAACAATGGAATGGAACTCATACTTATTGCAATTGAACAACAACAAGACACAAATGAAAAGCAAATCTCAATTCGGCCCAATACCGACATCTACGTGAATATGTCTCAGTTCAACAAAACTTGCTGGCAGTGTCTGGCTACTTCATCAATTTTGACACCTTCTCACTGAACCTGCGCCACCACCGCTTTGGTTTCCTGCAAAGAAAAAATATATAATATCTACCTGTGGTTGAAAAAGGCTTACTTTGGATCTCCCTGGCTACAGTTTTGAATTGCAATTGGTCTACTGTTCCTCGTCCTTTGGATAGGTATAGTGACTGTTTTTTTCCTGCTCTTGAATGGACATTAACTCCCAGAATGCTCTCCAGTACAACACATGAACTTGGTCCTGAAACCACATACGTCATCTCATCGTGAACGAAGAGACCTGTCCTATGTGAATATTAGAGCAGTTCAGATTCCAAGGAATAGTTTGGGATAGCGTTTCATATGATGTATTTGTTGGTACACAGACAAAATATTGATTTTTAAATATCGATATACAAAAATATCGAAGTTTAAATATCGATGGGACAAAATATCGAAGGTAAGTAATATCGACAGTCTTAATATCGATATTAGTATGATATCAGTAATATCGAAGTTTTAAATATCGATGTCAATAATATCGAAATAAATAACTTCGATGTTACTAATATCAATTTTAAAATAAATTTAGTGTATATTATATTGTATTTATTATGTTTTATTATTTATTTTTAATTGATTGATTGAAAAAGCTTTATTCGAGTTGTACACTCATAAAAGCGCAAACATATAAATTCATACACATTTTTTTTAAAACTTCAAACATTCTGTTACAAAGATTTGTAATTAGAAATACATAATATATTAGCATAAAAATTGTTACCAATTAAGATAAAATAAGCTTTTTCATAATATGCGAAAACTAGATGCAGGTTGGGGTATAGAAACCTCCGCGTTACGGACCATTCCCAAAGTTTAAATAAAAACTCATACCATGCATATTAGCTGCATTTTGTAGTTAAAATTCATATATATCTCCCAGTTGATGTCTGCAGGGGTAAGTCAAACAAAGGAAAATGTAAAATTCAAAACACATTAAGGGATAGAGCCCTCCTCCTTATGGACCATGCCCACCCCAAATATTTTGCTGTTCCAACTACGATGGACAATTCAGTGGAGGAACAAATGATTCTCAACCCCTCAACACCGCTACGGACACCAAGATTCCTACATACTGGAGCCAACCAAGATTTTCTTGGATTTACATAGGCCTCGCATACAAATAGAAAATGTGCAATGCTTTCATTGGGGGCCCCACATGACGGGCAGCACAAACCACTACTAGTTCTCCAACTGGACGTCAAACACCTCAGGGGGAGAGAACCTGCCCTTAACTGGAAAAATAATTTCCTGTCTAATGGGACAGTTATACAGTCCCAATACTTTTCTAGGGATGGTCTTTGTTTAATTTCCATAAATCTACCCCCCATGGATTCCGAGGTTACGCTCCTCCAAAGTTTCTGGTCGATGTGGTCCCAATATATTTCTTTAATACTGGATTTACTAGGGAATACTTCCCCGAGGGGGTTTTCCCATAGTTTGGAGAGCCCAAGCTCAGCAAGGACGTCCCTTAGCATTTTTAGCCATTTAATTTTGTGAAAAACATCTGATTTGGCTAGTGCTAGGAACCCCTCAGCGTAATGTCTTATTTCCATGGTTGTCCATAGCCGTCTCCAATAGAGGATAGGCCTCAATCGGGCTCGATCACTAAGCGATCTTCTGCCTAGATCAAAGCAAAGCGGTATTAATGGGGTACTTTGGGGAAGACTAGTTATCCCTCTCGCAAACCTGTTCTCAGATCTTTGAAGGGTGGTAAGACTCTCAAAGCCCCAGACTTCAGCCCCATAAAGGGTTGCGCCCAAGGCTTTTGCGTCATAGACCATGAGAACAGGTTTTATAGGCCTGGTTTTGGATTTTACTTGCCCGACCCTGAGGGCTCGTGAAATTTGCTGGTGTTTCAACACCGCCTTCTCTATGTGTCTTGACCAACCTAGTTTACTTGATATCTCCACCCCAAGGTAAGTAAAAACATCTACCAACTCTAATTTAATATTGTTCAAAAATACCTTGGGTTTGGATTGGCACTTTTGCCCAAAGGCCATCAGCTTGGTTTTGTTTACATTAACCTCTAGGCCCCGTTCTTTGCAGAATGCATCAAATATGTTCAGGGCTCGCTGGAGACCCGACGGGGTCTTGGACACAATCAAGGTGTCGTCGGCGAACATCAGAATTGGGACTCTGATGCCCGCTAACGAAGGTGCGTCAACCACTGCGTCCAATATCCTGTCTACAATGCCATTAATGAACAGGGAGAACAGCAGGGGTGCCATTACACATCCCTGCCGTACCCCCCGCTCAACAGGAAAATTGGTAGTGGATTCCCCATTCCTCCCCCACTGAACCTTGGCGTAGTTGCATTCGTGAAGACGCATTATCAACGTGAGCAAGTCCAGTGGGACCCCTATTTTAGACAGAATCTCCCACAGCGTGCACCTGGGCACCAGATCAAAGGCAGCCCTTAGATCTACAAATGCTACATAAAGGCTGCCTTTACCCAGGAGTACAGTCCCCCACCGTAGCATGGTGAAACGAAAAATTTGATCGACCGTACTAGTTGCACGTCTGAATCCTGCCTGAAAGGGGGATAAGGCATTGTTGTCATCTACCCAGGCCATAAGTTTGTCGACCAGCATCTTCCCCACTACTTTTTGCATAGTAGCCAGCAAACTTATTGGTCTATAATTTGCCGGGAGTGACCGGTCGCCTTTCTTAAAAATCGGTATTATTATTGCCCCCTTCCATATATTGGGGATTTTTGCCCCTTTGGCCAAGCCGTTACCCAACAGGGTCGCATATTTTGCCCACTGGACCTTGTCGTGTTTAAAAATGTCTGAAGGGATTCCATCTAGCCCGGGGGCTTTTCCCCCCTGCAGAGTTGAAATTACAAGTTCCGCATCCTTTTTTAGGAATAGATCACCCTTACAAAAAACCATAGGGATTGATTCTGTAGCCACTATATCCCTGCACTCAGCATACTGGGGTTTAAAATACTCGACCCACAATGTCTCATCGACATTGTTGTCGGGATTTTTGGGGGCGCCCCCTCTTCCCCATTTCACAATTTTCCAGAAAGTTCTGGAATCCTTTTGCCCTGAAGCCTCAAGTAGCTCCTCCCAGTACTCCTCATCCCACCGCTTCTTGGCCTTTCGGATACTGTCATTATAATGTTTCCTGGTGGCTCTAATCGAGGCCTTGTCCCTGCTTTTGAGTGCTCTGCCCAACTCCAGCCTAGCTACCCTACACTGTTTGTTGAACCAAGTTGCCAATGTGATTGGTGCTTTTCTATTAGTCTTCAATGGCTTACTAAAGTGCGGTTTTATCAAAGAGAAGAATGTGTCATGTATATTAGTTATTTGGACAGAGCCTGGTAATACAGGATCTACTTTTTCCATGGCGGCAATAGCATTACCTACCTCCAAATTAATAGACTCCAAGGTGGCCAAATTGGCCAGGACATATGGCCATTTCACCCTTCTTGAGTCGTTGGCCATAACAGATATGCTCCCACTACCTGACACTGGGTTTGCCCGTGCGGCCCTCCACCATGAGTGGGAGACACAGACGGGGTTATGATCACTTTCTACTCTCCCCACAATTTCCATGTCACCCACGCCACACCATAACTCAAGACTACAGATGACATAGTCAATCCTGCTTTTGTTGTGTCCATTGTCGAATGTACAATTACCACATTGGTCGCTTTTTGTCCTGCGATTGAGGGCCCTCAGACCATACTCCAAACATAACGCATTCAATGACAAGATATCTTTTGTCCACCGCTTCACGGGTAGGAGGTTTAGGCTTGGGATGCCCCAAAGGGCATCTTCCTCTAGTCCTATTGGGTATGCAGTGTTTTCTAGAGGCTCGAACGTCCTATTCAAATCACCAGCCAAAATTACTCTATTTCCAAGTGACTGGGATTCAAGGGAGGCGGATAGAACTTCTAAAGTGGCAGAATTACCAAGACTCTTGCCCCTTGCATATATGTTATAAATGTCTATCATGCCACCCTTGCCTACGGATAATCTCAATAATTGTATATCCTTGCAACCTAGATCGATCATTTTTACTTTTACATTTGAATTTTGCTTAATCCAAACTGCGAGGCCTCCCTTAGGTCTACCCCTGGGGCCACTCGTTGCTGGGATACAAAAATTTAAATAATTTAATTAAATATTGTCTTTTACTTCTGTAGCGGGTTGTGGGTTTATAGGGGAATAGGGTGGGAAGTAATTTAATTATGTTAAATTAATTATTAATTAGTAGGAATTATTAATTAATTAATTGAGAAATAATTTTTAATTCATTTTAATTAATTGATTAATTGATAAATATGTTCTGTAGCGGGTTATGGGTTTATAGGGGAATAGGGTGGGAAGTAATTTAATAATAATTAATTAATTATTATATGTTTGTACATATTTTAATTAATAATTTATTGGTAATTAATTTATATTAATTAGTTAATTAATTAATATAATTTTGTACATATTTATAATTATTAATTCGTTGGTAATTAATTAATATTAATTATTTAATTACATTAATTATAGTAATTTTTTTATATATAATTTTTTGTTATTCTTAATAAATTAATTGGGAAAATAATATTAATTATTAAATTAAATTAATTACAGCTAATGTGCTAATATATTTACTTTATTGTTAATTAATAATTAATTGGTAATTAAATAATATTAATTAGTTTTGGGTAAAGGAGTATTTTTAGGGTTCAGGGTCAGTTTTCAGTTTTTGGGTAAAGTATTTTTAGGGTTCAGGGTCAGTTTTCAGTTTTTGGGTAAAGGGGTATTTTTAGGGTTCTGGGTCAGTTTTGAGTTTTTGGGTAAAGGGGTATTTTTAGGGTTCAGGGTCAGTTTTCAGTTCATGGGTAAAGGGGTATTTTTAGGGTTCAGGGTCAGTTTTCAGTTTTTGGGTAAAGGGGTATTTTTAGGGTTCAGGGTCAGTTTTCAGATTTTGGGTAAAGGGGTATTTTTAGGGTCCAGGGTCAGTTTTCAGTTTTTGGGTAAAGAGGTATTTTTAGGAATAAGGGTCAGTTTTCAGTTCATGGGTAAAGGGGTATTTTTAGGGTTCAGGGTCAGTTTTCAGTTTTTGGGTAAAGGGGTATTTTTAGGGTTCAGGGTCAGTTTTCAGTTTTTGGGTAAAGGGGTATTTTTAGGGTTCAGGGTCAGTTTTAGGTTTTTGGGGTACAGGGATATTTTTAGGGTTCAGGGTCAGTTTTGGGTTTTTGGGGTACAGGGGTACAGGGTAAAAACAAAAAAATATTGCATTAAATCAAATAAATAATATTAAAAAAAATTAAATTAAATTATTAAGTGTTTTATTTATTTTAAATGTATATGTATTAGTTTTAATTTTGTTTTAATATTTTTATTTAATATTTGTAAAATTATATGTATTTTAAAATTATTTTTACATTATTAATAATACATTTAAAAAAACGATATTTTTGATTCCGATATTTTTGTACTACGATATTATTTTTTCGATATTTTTGTACTTACCTTTATGTAGATAGGATTCCGATATTTTTGATGTCGATATTTTTGCTCCGATATTTTTGTATTTCGATATTCTGTCTGTCGATATTATGTCAGACATTCGTATTTGTTCCCACTGGACCTTTGACAATACCACACGTATTTTATATTTCTTTGAAATATATCATCACCTCCAGTATATTCTCTAATGATTGGAACTTTGAAACTGTAAATAGTATGCACTCTGCTTTATGAATAATCTGCTGCATTTTCTAAAAATGAATTGTATGATGAAAAATCAGATTTTGACACCATGTATTGTTGCTAACACTATCAACCTCATATTCTTATAAGGTTGTACCTACATCTGCAAAGAAAAATATGCCCACAAATACGAAATAGATATACTCTGTTTCCTTAATTTCCCAGCTGTCAGTAAATGGGCTTGATTTTTGGAGGGACACCAAAGACACAAAATCTGTCGGTCACTAAAGATTGGCAAGTTCAGGGAGCTGAGGCATTATTTAGAGCTTGTCTCATACCACATCAGATTATCTTCCTGAACAATACTGTGCAACAGACATCCTGTCTTGGACTACCCAAGATTAAGGACTTGAACACACCTCAGGATCCCTTGCTTTCACACTTTGAGGTATGGCAAAGCTGTACACAGCATAGTGAGGATACACTTGATGATAATATATCTATGGTTTCATACAATTCATATTACCCCAATTGGAAGGGATTGTTAGTTTGGCCTATAAACACGAATAGGTGTCAATAAAGATCCAAGAGTACCAACGAGGGGTTTAGTATCCATAGGCCAGACCAGTGCTATGTACAACAAGAGCATCTGGGGGTTGTGACATCCTACAGTGTTGGGAAATTATGCCTTTATTGGTGGAAAACCTCAACACTGTCCCAGGTGAAACAACTCCTTTCAGATAAAATGACTCTAAGAGATTTTTTGCTTGGTCCCCGGAATTCATGTCATAAACGCTTCTTATATGCCATTTCCAACGAAGTATGGAAGATCTCAACAGGAAGCTGCGGGGAGACTGTGTAAAATTGACAAGGTAAGCCTAGGCAAGGCTTTTGCAGTGGCCGTCAATGGCATGACCACACTAACATTCATCATTTATTCACTGGGCAGCATTGTGTGTTCTGCTGTAGATATTATAGAACAGGACTTGTCCACTCTTCAACACGGGCAATCACAGTTACGATCCATCCTAATATTAAGGTGGATGTTACAATCATTGCGCTCTGGTCACGTGCCCAGGTGATATTTTATCAGTACATCTCTTTTTTTTGCTTATAATTTAATGCTGCACATTGAGAAATTAGACAAATTACCTTTTACCGTGGATGAGTCACCTTCCACAGATTGGTTAATCCATGGTCATATAATATTTCAATTTTAATATTGTCTAGAGTACCACCAGGTAGGCAGGTATGAAGCGTTGGGTAGGGAATACATCCATGAATCTTGGGAATTACCTCACAGATTTAGATGCAGGAAAGGGGACACTTGGAGAAGTGTGGCTCACTGGTTAGAGGAGGCATACCCTGAAGCAGAGGTCAGACCCGGGACCAGGGTTCAATTCCAGACGCGGCAGGGTCTTGAGCCCAATTGTCCACAGACTCGATAATTGTCGCTTCGGTGCCCACTCTAATCATGGGTTCACACTCTGCAACTCTGGGCATTAGCTTGCTTAATCTCCACAACGGCCCCCCCGCAGCGGGATGCCTGGCTTTCACCTTGGGGATGCCCAGTATGGGTTATCTCACAGGGAAAAAAAAGCCAGGACGGGTTCCCAAGGCAAGCGCTGAGATGCCCTAGGGTAAGTCGAGCGCTATATAAGAACACACATACATACATACATACATACAAAGGGGACACTGAAGTCTTTCTCAGTGGTTCAGACCGCGAGAATTCATTACGTGGGTCTCTAAGTTGTTAGGATGTTATGCTTCACGGAGCTTGCAATGCTTTGGTTGCAAACATATCTTGTCACTTGAAAGGATCCCCAGCTGCTGTGATTCATCCGGTGTTCAAACTACTCTTTAATGGGAGTTTTTTGATGATGAATGATCAAGGTTGTTGAGGCATGCTGCCAGGCATTGCATATCTGGTCCCAGTAAGTTCCAGGGGTACTTGTTATATGCAAATATTGTTTCCACCGACCCACACAGTCAGGGAGGCGTTGCTGTGACCTTCATTGAATGTTTCCCTTATATGGTTTGATTCTCTGAGCAGACTGAAAGCCATACTTTAAAAAAAAAGAAGTGGCCTTAACTCCAGCTCAAGAGACTTTTGATCTTTAGGTTACAAGGTTTACAGCTGAGATATAGGTCCAAGTACGAAACTAACTTCCCCCTCCATTTTGTAGAAATGGTGCATCATATCTTTAAAAAGTCTGATACGAGTGGTATAGTACACCTATTTAAGACCATAAGTTCTGGGCTATTGTGCAGCTTTCAGATGGTCTTCGGAGTTATTCCATCATTAGTACAGTCTGTGGTGGGAATCATTTTTGGAAGGCTTCCGCAGATCCTACTATCCTGGTTTTAATTTTTCTGCTACGCAACGGACGACCCTAATACCAAGGAGATGGAAAAAGCACTCTTGGAGTGAAGTTGCTGTGAATGCATGGTATTCTATTTAAGCACGCCTCGGCTTTGGTTTCTATCATTCAGATCATTCTGAGTAGACTGTGTCTTGCCTGTACTCCGCAGCTTATTCTGCAGACACAAATGCATGTTGGACATCAGTCTAACATTTCCATCGGGTGCACCTCCGAACGTGGATGTACTGCTGGACCCATTAAACACCCACTTAGTGCAGTGTCCTCAGCGAGCAAGACCACTGACTCATTGTTAGTGAAATTGTTCTGCCTCCTAGCAGTTCCACTGCCATGTGAGGCCTTCCCCCAAGCCCCTGCACTCTCGAGTGCTGAAGTCAGAGGTCCTACTCCACCCGCAGGTTTTACCTGCACATCATCCCTGGTGGTCCAGTGGACCTCTGTCTCCTTTCTCTCGCTCCGCTCTTTTTCTACGTTTTCACTTTTTTTTCATAGATTTCAATCTCCCCTTTTTACTCTGCTTCTGTGTCTTCCTCTGTTTTCTCTTGTTTTTTTACTGATTTCAATCTTCCCCTTTCACTCCGCTCTGTGTCTCTCCTCAGTTTTCACTTGTTTTTTTCTGATTTCAATCTCCCCCTTTCACTCCCCCTCTGTGTCTTTCCTCCATTTTTACTAATTTTTAACTGATTTCAATCTCCCCCTTTCACCCCCCCCTCTGTCTTTCCTCCGTTTTCACTTATTTTTCAATTATTTAATCTTCCCCTCTTAGGCTCCTTCTGTGTCTTTCCCTCACTTTTCTTGCACCTTTCACTGCCTCATTTCCACTCTTTCCTCTCTTTTGCCTTTTCTACCCGTTTTTCTCTGCCGCTGCTGCCCCGGTGGACCCTCCCGCCCAACACCACCAATGCGACCAGCCCAATCCAGCTCCCCTCCACACTCCCGCTACCCAGCTGTCCAGCCCTCCCGACCCCTACTTAATGGCGGCTGCTACGCGTCTGCCGGCAGCGAGGGGCCTCTGTCGTGCAGATCCTCCTCGACCTCTCAGCGGTGTTCAACACAGTCTCTCATCACACCATAATACGCAGACTCCATGATGCAGGGATCCAAGACAAGGCCCTCAACTGGATCTGCTCCTTCCTCTCTGGCAGAACGCAGCGGGTCATACTCTCCCCTTTCCTCTCCGACCCTACACTCTTCAACGTTTACATGGCTCCTCTCGTCAGAACCTATGTACTCAACATTGTGTCATACGCTGACAACACCCAACTCATCCTCTCCCTATCCAACGAACCCAATACCGCCAGACACAATTTTCGAGAAGGCATGGAAGCTGTCGCCAAATGAATGCAAATCAGCTGCCTACAACGAAACACCAATAAAACAGAAGTACTCATCATGGGTCCAAACCCCGATGTATGGAACGACACCTGGTGATCCCCCACCCTAAGAAGCCCGCCCACCCCCACGGACCACGCACGCAACCTGGGAATCATCCTGTACTCTGAGCTCAAAATTGACTGCCAGATCAAATCTGTCTCGTCCTCCTGCTTCCACACTCTCCGCCTCCTACGTAAGAACTTCACATGAATCTCTCTCAAAGACAGAAAGACCGTCACTCATGCCCTGGTCACCAGCAGACTCGGCTACAACAACGCACTCTAGGTCGGAATAAACAAAAACCTCAAGCTACAGAACATCCAGAAGACCGGTCCTCGACCTGCCTAAACACTGCCACATCTCCTAGCATCTGCGCACACTCCACTGGCTCCCCAACAAAGCTAGAGTCACCTTCAAGATGCTCACCCACACCCACAAGGCCCTCCATGACACTGGACCAGCATACCTGAATAGCTGACTCAAATTCCAGCACCCCAGAGGACCCTATGATCTGTCCAACTCTCCTACCATGTGGTCCCCCGCACCAGAAAGACCAGATCAGGAGGCCACTCCTTCTCCTTCCTCACGGCCCGAGCCCGGATTGCCCCCTGCCGCTCCACCTCAGACAGACAACATCGCTCCCCATCTTCGCAAGAAACATCGAAACCTGCCTCTTTGACATACCCCCACCCTTGATGGACTGGACGCCTTGAGACCCTTACTGGTGAGTAGTCGCGCTTAACAAATGCCTGATTGATTGATTGATTGATCCTGATGTCAGCATTCTTAGAGCCACCACAGGATGCCAGCTCCTGTTGGATTGGACAACGGCTCTGTACCAGGCATACAGGCATCAAGTGCTTCCTCAGCACAGGCTGTGGGAATCAAAGAAGATCACCTTTGCTCCATTGACCTGATCCAGGAGGTGTTACAGGGGCTTTCGTCTGTGAAGGCAGGCAACAGTGATGTTGCGTTTCCCACACAGGACACATAAACATTTTGTTCTTCGTAAGCTGGGGACAATTTGGCCTTTTTTGGAAAATACCTAAATTGGAATTCGATAACATCAATTTTGTTTTATTTCTCCACTTTTGCTCTCAGTGAACATTATGGCTTTCAGCATGCTCAGAGGATCTTACAGTATATTGATTTTACTGAGGGCTCATAGAGCTTTTTTCACATTTACACCATTTTTAACATATACCATGTTTTTAGATGTTTTTGAACTCACATTTAAGCAATGCTTCTATGCTTTTCTTACAGGCATATTTTAGCATTTGTTAATATGTTGTCCAGTCGGATGAGGAGTGGGAGTTATGAACCCCAATGTACCTCAATATAGGCCTAGGTAGTTGCACAACCCTTTACCTACATCTGTCCTACCATTGTTCTACATAACGGGTATGGTGCTGACCTTTTACCTAGTTAGGTGCTACATGAATGTTCTGTGGTTTTCTCTGAAAACAAGCCTCATTTCTTATGCATGAGGATTCTCATTATCACAGCAGGATTACCATATTCTACATAATAACTCTGTATAAGTGTCACCACTATGCCCGACATGCCCATAGTACACCTAGTTAGAACGCTTGAGGGTGCCTTTCGGGTATATATGCACTACATCTTCGCTGGGCAAAGGAGAGGAGGAAAAAAAGACTTCCATGCTGACACACTAACATGAGACGCTGAGGTCCCTGCACACAGACACTCCAGCACGCAGTGGTCTGACATCCTCGCAGGGTGTCCATCTTGAGACCAAGACGGAGTCCTTCACTCTCCCACATCAGGTAATGGGGTTGGATTCATCCTAAGGGGATTCTTGGCTATACACCTACATACGTGCTAGGGTTTTGCATCATAGGAGTATGCTTGTCATGTATCTTTAGGCTTGCATACATTCATTGTTTTAACACTATGGTAGAATTCTACCTTTCTTTACTCTGCCAGTGCTTATAACAGTACATATCTGTTTCTGCCTCATGGTTGTTAAAGCACATATATTTTATATTAGAATGATGCTGGTTCAAAAAATACTCATTGAAAACGTCCCCACCCTTTATTGTGTGTAAATCTCTAAAACAAAAGTGAGCACGAGTGACTGAACGAAACATATTGTACTGTTTCCACGGTCCCTGAGGGGTCAAAGTTGTCATGTTCGATAGTTGCCAGAAACTGTTCACTCCTTTTTAAGAGCGGTTATAGTGGAACTGTGAGCTAGCTGGTCTACAGACTAACATATCCTTTGAGGGTGTCTGGAATCAGTCTGAACACCAACCCCTTAGTTCATGTTGTGGAAACGCGCTGATCCTATATAGATTTGTAGGAACTACACTACAGTGGTCCAGGGGGAATTGGAATAATCATTAACAAAATTAACAGTGCTGATGTGTCTGCATTGCACCCAGCCAGGGTGTCCAGGAGGAAATTCAATTATACCTAGAAAAACTGAATGCTGTTGCAAGGCTCTGTGTCTATGGTGGATGGAAAAAATAAAAAAACGTAAAATAAAAAGATAAAATGAAAAAATACTTTGAAAGAAATAAACAATAAAACAAAAATAAAAAAATAAATAATTACCAATGTTTGTATGGGAGGGTGAGAAGAAACCTAATGTGAGGCAAAAAGGAGATAAATAAAAAAAGCAAAATATGCATGTAACATATAAACAATATTTATCCAAATCATATTCTAAATATACATACTACAATGATCCTCAAGCATATTATTAAACTGATATCACATATATCTATGCAAGCCTATGGCAAAGGCACACTGGCTGGGTTCATGAAGTGGCTTACAATCAGTGCCACATGGTCAAACAAGAGAAGCAACCAAGGATGCATGGGGTACAATGAACGTATGCAAACCTATGACATAGGGCACACTGATATTACAAAACGGATGCCTGCCACATGGCCAAACAATAGCAGCAAGCAAGGAAGCATGGATAACAAAGAACACATGCAAGCCTATAGCAAAGGCATACTGGCTGGGTGCACAAAATGGCTGCCAGCCACATGACCAAACAACAACAGTAAGCAAAGAGGCCATAGGGAACAAAACGCACATGCAAGCCTATGGCAAAGGCACACTGGTTGGATGTATAGAATTTCTTCCAGCCAGTACCACATGGCCAAACAACAACAGCAAGCAATGAGGCATGGGAAACAAAGAGCACATGCAATCCTATGGCAAAGGCACGCTAGCTGAATGCACAAAATGGCCACCAGCCACATGGGCAAACAACAACAGCAAGCAAGGAGGCATGGGAAACAAAGAGCACATGCAATCCTATGACAAAGGCACGCTAGCTGGATGTACAAAAATAAAGCCAAATCTATGAGGCCTATGGCAAACACACACACACACACTGGATAAACAAAGGAAACATGGTAACACTGAAGAAAACACTACCATTAATTCAGCCATAAATTAAAATTAACTGAGCTAAACAATTGTACAGCAACACCCATGCTCCCAAGGCATCAAATATTACTCCACATATACACATTTGTTACACACAAAAAAAGTGAAATACAAATGAAATCCACCACATTTTAATTTAATCCAATACCATCCCAGCCCTATAGGGTGTTTTAAATCAACATATACCACAGAAAAAACTGTTTTATGCACCCATGACCAGCACTGACCTGAGCCTACTGAGTGGCAACTTGGCAGACTAGGACATATAGTAAAATAAATACATATTGGAAAAAAAAGGGAGAAAATGTACTGAAATGAGCAACATTGTTCAATTACAAAAGTAGAAAAATTAAATGCAAAAAGAATAACTAGACCCTACTGGAAATGCTGGCCATCCAACACAATTACTTTGAAAAATTGAATAAAAGTTCAAATATATACGTATTCCCTCTCATGCACCCTCGTTGTGATTGATCAGAACTTGAATCTGCTAAACTGTTGAAAATCAGGAACTTTTAGAAACTGATGCGACTTGGGAAAGAGTTTTGTTGACCTCTGTGTTTTGGGTCTGGACTAAACCTAAAAAATGACCATGTTTTGATGCATCAACAGGGTTGGGGCATAGCAATTTTAGCATGTTGCATTTTCATATTTTGCATCAGAATTTCATCCATGTTCAACAACCGACCATAAATTTGCATAGATATGGATTCTTTTGATTCAGACTACATTCACGCTTCCCAAGCACCTCCTTATTTCAATAATGGCGTTTGCAACACACTTAAATCCATCACTGAATTTAGGTCAGCTAGCATACTTCATACCCTACCCTGTGGGATATCATACCCATTTTGCATGACCTAACCACCGCTTTGATATCCCACTCCCTGCATTTTAGCACCAACACTAGTACTACAACCTGAATTTGACAGATACGCGCTATTCTGAAATCCATTCTGTCTTAACTTCGTTTGGGCCGATATGAATATCTATTTGACCCTCTTCTATTTTGCTCCCAAATCATTACTGCAATACTTTGCATAACACATCATTTCATCCAATGGCTTTGACTGCCATCAAATCACAGTCTCCTGAATATGTGTGCCAATCTCCGGGTGCAAACCAAGAACGAACTGAGCCACACAATTTGAGATTTCCACTTTTAGGAATGTTGATGCCACTATGCTGCTGGAAAACCTGCATTAGCCGTTCATAACAGGTATGCACAAACTCTTTAGACTCTTGGGTGGTTCTTGCTATTTTTCACCATTGAATATCTTTCTGTGGAATCTTTTTTTTCAAAAAGGCAACTTCCTTATCATATTTGTCCATGACAGTAAATGAAGAGGCATTCATTTGAGCAACTGGTGGGGATTTTTAAGTCAACCACTGTGCTGACACCTTGCACTTCCAATAAATTGTTAAGAACAACAATATCAAGGAAAGAATTCAAATCCTCTCAGAGCACCTTATAACGTTTTGCAAACCACTCAACTTGTGGATACCAAATATCAGGATTTTTTTTCCAGTTTTTAAAACTGATTTGTAAATGTGTGAAGATCAAACAACTCCAGAGATTGTAATGCCATTTCTCACAAATGGTCAAACCTGCTTTCTTTAATGCAGAGGACACTCTCCTTAATGTATCATTTGTCTCTTCTGACCTTCTGTAAATTAAAATGACATCCTGAAAACACAATAGTTTATTTAAGTCAACCAATATTTGCTGCACAATCCCCTGAAACACCATCGCAGTGGATGCTAAGCCAAAATGCATCCTGCAATATACGTACACACCAAATGGTATGATGAATGATGCAAGGGATCTGGAGGTGGAATGAATCAAAACCTGGTGACAGGTGGATGATAAGTCAATGGCACTGAGCATTTTATTAATTCAGGGAAGGAAAAACCTGTTGATTCATATATTTGTGTTCAGACACAAAGACGGATCCCCTTTATACCAGCTTTATTGGCTACTACTGTGGAAGAGAGCCATACCAAGCTCTTGATCAGTTCAAATAATTCATGAGAAACTAACGTATTGATTTCTTCCTTTAGTTTGTGTTGCAATTCTATACGGAGAACCAATTTATCTTCAAATATTTCAGGAAATTCCTTACAAACTTTCTTGCCAGTAATTGTCCTTTCACCTAGGAGAACCAGTTCATGGTTGTTAGGATCAAATTACATTTCTAACTTTTTTTGGTATCTCCATCCAAATAAATTGGAGTTTTGTTCTCCAACATATATCTTGGTCACTGTAGAATTATCTTTAAAGTATATACACATGGTTCTAAATCCTGCAAAGGGAATGGAGTCTCTGTTGTATCCTCCTGGTTTTACATTTGCTTCTTGCAGGATTTATCCTTTTTCCCAAAAGTTTCAAGGACCACATTCTTATCTAATACGTGTCCGATGAGTAAGGTTCTGTAAACACATTAATCACCTCTCTATCAAGTGCAATATAACATGTAGA
This sequence comes from Lissotriton vulgaris, assembly GCF_964263255.1. Classification (NCBI taxonomy): domain Eukaryota; kingdom Metazoa; phylum Chordata; class Amphibia; order Caudata; family Salamandridae; genus Lissotriton; species Lissotriton vulgaris. The sequence goes on from NC_141696.1 coordinate 307,751,508, forward strand.
ATAATTATTGCATAATCCTTTCCCCAATGAGTCAATTTAAAACACATATTTTCCCTTACTGTGTTCTGTATTGACACTAGCATGTACTTGTATACCGTCCATATTTCTACGAACTCTTGACAAATGTCTCCTCATATTACATTTTCTGCACAAGCTAGAGAGGGCAAAAGGGGCTATTGGCAAAGTGGTTACTATTGCCACATCTACAACCTTTGGTTTTAGACTAGTCTGTGGCTGCAGTGAGTTTTTTTTATTTTACTTCATGAACAGTTGGATGTATCTCCATGTCCTTGCTGGTGTCATCTTTTGCTTGTAGTTCCTTGATTTCTTGCACAGTTTCATCTCCTTAATGCAGTCAGTCATGTGTTCAATACTTATGGCAATGTGTATGGCCTCCTTGAGATCAGGATTGTGAGTGAGCAGCATTTCTTGAATTCTTAAGATGCTGGGACACCTGAAAAGTTGGTCTCTGATCAAGGAATCACACAAATGTCCACATTCACAGTTGCTGGAAAGGCCTCTGAGCACACCAATATAACTAGACATAGTTTCCTTTTTCCCTGTGTGCTGCTAAAAAATGTATGTTTCTCCAAGGCTACATTAATCTTTTGCCCAACCTTGACTCGTGCTTCCACATCCTTCTGGTGGTTTAGTCATGATTGCTACTGCCATAGTGTGCATATTCTATTTTCCTCAATATGCTGGTATTGAAGGAGACCTAACTTTATGTAACTGTAAACAGGGTGAAAAATGGATCTTATGTGAATAGGACTTCCATGGTAAAGTATGGCCTATGAAAACATGTTTACTTTCCTAAATGATATGTACAAAAGGGAATGATGAATATTTTTATGAACTACCGTATTTTCCGGCGTATAAGACGACCCGGCGTATAAGACGACCCCCCACTTTGCTTGATCAAATTTAGGTTTTGTGCTATACTCGCCGTATAAGACTACCCCAAGACTACCCCCACTTCCAGCACAGTCCAACGCTCTACTTGTACCTTGTACGCTTTTATAACCTGCACACTTATCACTTTTTTCTCTTGTAATGTACCGATTGCTACCTCATGTATTTTGTTATACCGGTAACCTGCACACTTATCACTTTTTTCTCTTGTAATGTACCGATTGCTACCTCATGTATTTTGGTTGCTCGCTATTGTCACTTTTGAACCATGTAACTTAGGCGGGAAATGTTTCTTCCACCTTGCTTGTATGCTGGGAATATTGCAAGCCTACCGTAATCTCTCCACCCGCTAGTCCTCCGAGTACGCTCAGCTTACCGCAGTGAAGCAGCTCCAGTGCCCGGCGGCGTCCTCCGACTCCGTGGATGCTATCGCGGATCCTCAGCGTTGTCCACCGATGCAATGCTCCGGCGGGAATCCTCCGGCATTATGGCTGCCAATTTCTGCGGGAGGCCTCGGGGTTACCCACCAGGCAGTAGGGGCGAAGTTGGAGCGAAGTTGCGGCTTGAAAGCCAATTGTGCGCGGGAGCCCCCAGGATGCAATGCTCTTCAACTCTTCACCTCTGTGGCTGGCGGGCGGATTAGAGCCACCCTCCCCCACCTCCGGCTGGATTAGAGCCACCCTCCCCCACCTCCGGCTGGGCCGGAAGCGCGAGAACCTTCAGGAGTAGTCCGCGCTGTTGAAAAAAACCATGAAAACAAACAGTCTAATTTTGTATCCGGCGTATAAGACGACCCCCAACTTTCCAGAAAATTTTAAGGGGTTAAAAGGTCGTCTTATACGCCGGAAAATACGGTATGTATTCTTAAAACAATGCCCATTCTCCCTTGAACTACCCATTTTATGCTGTTTGCTGTGAGCACCAGTTCTCATTTTATGCTCTCAGTTTTTCACTATAGCCAGAGCCAATATGAAATGCAGAGGTTGAGCCCAGAACTTTCTTGTTTACTGCTCCTTATGACTTACAGGATCATCTGCCGATCACTGTGCCATTAGATATATAGGGGTGAGCCAATATGGAGTGCAGGGGTTGAACCCAGAACTTCCTTGATGCCTACTCCTTATGACTTACAGAATCATCTGCTCCCGCCTCCCGGAAGAACTATAGTCTCTGGCATTGGTTCGGTACTTGAACCACTGTCACAATTTGCGGATCAATACCTAAAACCACTAACGCAAAAAACACTGACCTACTTAAGAGACACAAGAGATCTCTTGAATCTCTTACGAGACATCAACTACTCAGAAGAAAGTATGATCCTGGTGGGGCTAGATGTATAGAGCCTCTATACTAGCCTCCCACAACAAAAGACTTTGGACACTTTAGAAACATTACTTTTCAACAACGATTGGCATCACAAAACTCCAAGACATTTCGTACTCGAATGCTGCAGGTTGTCCCTAACTGAAAATTACTTCCAATACAATGACACCCTATACCAACAGTGTCAAGGTACCTCGATGGGGAGCACATTTGCTCTGAGCGCAGCAGGGCTCTACGTCAACAATTTCGAGGAAGAACATGTCAACAACCCCGACAACCCCTACCAACAAAAGATACTATTCTGGCGGCGATATATAGATGATATCGTTCTCATCTGGGAAGGTGACATGAAGAGCCTCCAACAATTTCATTCATGGATAAATACAAGAGACGAATGGCTTAAGTTCACTTACACAGCAAATAAACAAGAACTCGACTTTTTGGATATTACCATCTACTCTGAAAACCATACCTTGCAAACTAAAACCTACTTCAAACCTACTGCAAAAAACAGCTTACTTTCATATCAGAGTTTCCATCCACGCCCCCTTAGGGAAAACCTTCCTTACAGTCAATTTCTAAGACTATGCAGGAATTGCAGTAAGACTAATGAATATAAAAAACAAGCAAATGAACTGTGTGAAAAATTAAAGGACCGTGACTACCCTCCAAGAGTCATCAACAAATGCAAGAAAAAAGCAAGAAGCCAAAATAGGGACAGCCTGTTGGAAACAGCACAAAGGACCCCTGAACCAGTTCTGATGACATGTGTAACCACATACAGCATTGCTTCTAACAAATTAAAGAAGATAATTAACAAGAATTGGAGAATCCTGACCTCTGCAAATACCAAGGGGCCCAAACCAAGGTTTGCCATCAAAAGGACGCGTAATCTGAAAGACATATTGGTTCAAACCAGACCACCACCAACAAAACACAAATCAGAGCTCTCTCACTTATGGGATCACCGTCCAATAACAGGACATTTTCCCTGTGGTTCATGTTCAGTTTGCGCACTTACAAAAACAGTAAAAGAAATACAACTACTGCCTGACTTAAAATGGACAATAAGAAACCACACCAACTGCAATACTAGTCATGTGATCTACATGATCCCATGCCCATGCGATAAACGTTACATTGGCATGACATGCAGAAAGGTGAAACAAAGCATATGTGAACACCGCAGTAATGTGAAATGCCGAAAAAATACCACAAAAATGTCCACTCACTACATTGAAGCAGGCCATACGGTTGAAGATCTGAACTGGATTGTTCTAGAAACACTCAGCAACAAGAACTGGAATGCTGAGAAAATCCTCTTTGAAAAAGAACAAAGGTGGGTGCATAGACCCAAAAATGACTCTCAGGGACTGAACGATAATATCCCTTGGCTGAGCCTAAATAACTAAATGTTAAGGGATGTACTACTGAGTGACAAAAAGGAATCAGTTCCAATGATTTTTCAACATTTACTGACCCATCCCTGGAATACCATGAAATAGCTTATTAAGCGATGATTCACAGACCCATCTCTATATCATAAAAAATAAAATGTATTCCATACAATTTAAAACAGAACCAGAAGACAGACTTCCGCACCAAACCGCTAGTCCTTTTATGGTTGCTGTATAATTCTGGCTAGTTATATAACGACCCCGGTAAAGAAACTCATCTCCCGGGCGCAGAGTGGTGGAGTCAGCACAAGTCGTGACAGGAGCGAGACCGCAGGTAGCAGATGGACACGCCAACGCCGCCAAAAACTGTAACGTATTATCAAACCCCCCATCCCCTGTTCTAAATTCTTGTAAATATTATTCCAGTAGGCCTCCTTGACTCACCGGGAACCCGTTCGCTAGTACAGTCTTACGTGTGTTAAAACTGTAGGACTAGTAACTCGACACACAATATCCCGCCACTCGAACTGTTTGAATGAGAGAATAAATCGAACCACATTTAAACAAGTTAAGAATATACATAGAACCTACTGAATGAGTAGAGAAATTTTGCCATAGTTAATTTTGAAAAACAACGAATGAGTGAGTAAATCTTTGCCATGACTGTGTTTGTCCTTCTGAAGTATTGCCATTTTCTAGTTGCTGTAACGAAATAAGTTTTAATCAAAAACACAGCATTTGTTTTCACACTAGTTCTACAACCCATCACCACCCCTCCCCCTGTTTTTTTGTATTACAGGTACCTTGAGACCTAATTCAGGAGTAGGACTAATATATCCCTCCTTTCACTTCTCCAAATAAATAGAAAATGTATTTTATAGGAGACCACACTCACTGAGACGCCCTCGGTCTCAATACACCCTTCACTTTGGTCCTGAAGAAAGCCCACTTGACCTTTCAGGCTGCAAAGGGCTGAAACATGTCGACCTCTTGTAATCACTAACTACAGTGTGTAGGAGCACTAAACACTCCCTAACACATGTTGCAAACTTTTTAAACTCTATCTTGAATCCAGATCCAATAAAGGTTCACTTCTGGCTGTACGAGGTTTTTTAACTTGAAATACCCTACACATCACTGATCACTACTGTTTTTAACCAGGGGTAAACCTCCGGCTGGAGGATGCATAACTACTACCCTATGATTATGCAAACACGTGACCATTGAGTGGAGAATCAAGATATGCCGCTTTTTCGCAGATCAAACACGTGTATGAGGGTTTTTTATTTGGGACATATCGGTATGCGAGCTGCATACCCAGGTTATGCAGGACAAGTGATCCTTCCCCTTTTGATCTTTTGCATCTAAGAATTAAAGGAAGCTGAATAGATCACGTGTTCTTTCTCCCTCCACGATTGATTACTTGACTTACCCAAGGTGACACAATCTTATTCTGCCTTCTATAGTCATGGAATAATACGGTCTTGCAAGTAAACATTGAGACAAGTCCTCAACCCCACATTGTAGTATGACTAAATCAGTCAGATAATGATAATGTAACATTTGAGAGTGGGGCGTGTAGATGACAGGGATAGAGCTTTCAAAAACTGTCCCTTGCACTGCTGTTATCCCATTCTCCTCGTCAATGTTAAAATATAAGTCACTCACTGGTAAGTTAAGTTCATTACCTTTATTTCAACAAATACGGAGCGTGACCCGATCAAGAACACTCTCTCAGGAATCTGACACCTCAAGGTTACAGTTGTCACTTCTCAAGTGGAATGTACCTATAGAACTATAATTGGGTAGGATGAGAAGTACAAGCTAAATAGGAAAGAGTGTGGAAGGATAATATAGCTCATTTACTACAACAATATAAAGACATAGTGAAAGATCAAATTGCATTACAACAGTAACTTTTTCAGTGGGACTAACCTGGCCCCTTTGTCCGGCCTGTGCTTCATTACGGTTGGCCTGAACTTAAGGTTTCCCCTAGCCTACCACAAACACATGGGAGCGAGTGGTTCATTGTGTTTTAGGTCCTATATCTACCTAACACTTTTAAATTGATTGTCTCCAGTTCTACTGATTGGATTTTTGTAATTGTGTTATCATTTTCTTTAAATGGGTTTGATTTTTCTTGTTTTGTGTTTTCAAAGTATTACTGTTTCAGTGCTGCAAAAATACTTTGTACATTGCCTCTAAGTTACATCTTACTGCTTTTGTGCCTAGCTATCAGAGGGGTAAATACAGGTTAATTTAGTGACCTTTGTGGTTCACCCTGACAAGGATTGTGGTTGTTGCTTGAGTGGGGCTTTCAACCCCCCTTAACCACTAACCTTTTGTCTTGCACAAATATCCTAAAATTCTTCTATAGACTTTTGGACAGTCAACCACAAATTCTGTAGCTGTACCCTGCTAGATATAATGAGCCTCACAGTCAGCTTAGCAGCTTTTTTGAACAGGAGCAAAGTTCCTCTTCTTTGAACGCATCTATGAGCCCTAACTCAAGATTTCCCTTGAAAAATTCCTCCTTTAGTCTCAAAATATCTAGCACCCTTGTAGGGGCAGCCCTCTCTATGAGTTGTGTGACTCAGGGCGTTCCTTCACTTCTAAAACAGACACACTCAGAATGGGAGTGGCTCCTGTTAGTCTCGTGCTCCTGCATCTAGAGTAGTTTTTGAATTGGTAGTAACTGTGAACATACCTGGGGCTGTGAGAATGACAGTAGTATTTGGAGATCCTAATGAGAGACCGGGTGTTACAAGGGGCATGACTCCCTCTGAAAGTCATGGATCAGCAGGCAGACTTGCACTATGGGAGGTGGGTTCCCTCCAGACTGCCGGTGAACAGTATTATATGGAAGTGGCCGGCAAGTCAATAGACTACTTAAGAAGCTATCACTGGAGTCACCATCAAACGTCTCATCTTCCTTTTCTTAAATTCCACCCCTAACATAATTTCTTCTTTTCTGCTCTGCCATTTGTTAATGTAGGATACAGCCTTATAACCCAAATTACATTCTCCTTCCATTCTTTGCGTTCTGTATCTAACCTGGCTTCCATCCAACTATAGATCTTACTCTGTATTCTGACCTGGTATTTCTCTTTTTCACTTCCATGCATTCAAAGCCTCTCATTTGGCAGGTCTGGGTGGGGGTTTTATCTCATAAAACGCTCGCTTCAAATTCTCAATTATTCTCAGATTAAAGGAATCATGTGTGGGAAACTGCAGGACCCTTCATTTGCTGTGATCTTATTCCATTGTTTTCTCTAAATCCATGCGTGTAATCTGAACTTGGGTTTCCTCTAATTTGCGGGTGTGTCCTCTGGAGAGGCATCCTCGCCCTCATGGACAGGTATTCTTGCAACATTGCTTAAATAAAGTACAACATTTCTTTACTTTAATGCAGTGCATCAGACAATTACTAAAGCATTAACTCAAATAACTGTCACTTCTCAGCACATCACAATGCAATGCACAATAGAAATATTGCCCAATGCCAATGCAACACCAATATTAACTATGTCTAATTTTACATGAACATCACTATTATCAACCTTGACGTGAAAACCACACTGTGTATATCTAGTACAGATTACTATTTATGGTATTAAAAAGTGAAAAATAGTGACAGAGCATCACTACATGTGTATAATTGGATATTTTATCTGTCGATAAGTTGTCCAATTAGCCGGGGGAAATGCTGAAATAGTAATACCGAAGTATGGGGCCAGTGTAAATCGTAAAAGTATATATTCCAAAAAAGAGTTTCTGACTAATTCCATCTTACATTAGCAGTGTATCTATGGCCAACATAGTTTAGTCAAGTGATTGTTTCAGTTTCAGTTTAATGTTTATTGCTTGATTCATTAAAATCATCACAATACCCCCCTACATAAAATTAGTGAGTTTCATCTACTCAAACAACTAGAAGTGTCATATATGCAAATGTACATCTGTTCTCTGTCTCCCATACATTTCAAATGTGTAAAATTCTGTTATTATAAAATCATTCTAAGATTATGTTTAGATCAAGTTACAGCAAAAAATTAAAATTATGTAACAACCAAATTAAAAGTGTGGGGATGTGTTACATGCAATTATGATTAAAGATAATCCGCTTGCAATAAGCAGCTGTTGACTAGTCTCATAAACTTGACTCCTCGGCAAGACAAGATGCATGACGAGCCCTCCAGCCAGCTTATTACTGCTTGTCTGCTAGATCGAATGTTCAGGTTGATAAAAATCGCCTTTAGATATTGTCTCCTTTGGGTCAACATGGCTGGACATGCGCACAGCAAATGGGCCAAGGTTTCCTTTTGGAATCCGCATAAGCGACAACGTTCTGAGTTAAAATCTGTCAACCAAGAACGGGATAAATCCTTGGAGACATGCACCCCCATCCTGAACTTTAGAAAGCACATCTTTAAATAGGAACTAAAATGGGCAGATAAGTAGGCTTGTGGCTTTGAAGACCTGTATGAATTTGTGACTGTCCATCCATGCTGTCTCTTTGTGAGCGCAAATTTATCTTCCAATAAAGATTTCTTTTTGCTTGTGACATTCACAATTTTGTTAAAGGACGCTCGATTCATCTTGTTGTCCCATCCTGGTTGGAGTTCCAAAGTGGCCAAAGATGTACTCAGGGTTTGGGGTTTCTTGCTCGTTCTGTGACCTTATTTCGTCCCAGCAGAGTCTGTTTAGAGTGTCCACTTCGGATAACCGGAGGGTGTGGCAGAATTTTATAAAGTTGCTGATTGCCCTGTATTTAAGATCCTGAAGCCCAAATTCCAGTCTTACCTGGGCAGGCGAGGCACATTTTGGCAAATCAAAAACTGCTTTATAGATTTTTGACTGCAATTCGTTCTGGAAATGTGAATCTTTGCCACACCAGGGGACAAGACCGTCTGACAAACTTGGTTGGATTTGAGCAGCCATAACTTTCAACAAATGCGAATGGTTAGGGCAGTCCAATTTTCTGCGCAAGGATCTGTAGGCATAGATCAGGGACTGGGCCTTTGCTTTGAGGGAGATTGTGTGTTCTTTGTGACTTGTGCCCTGCCCGATTATTATGCCCAGATATTTGTATGAACTTTTTTCTTCCACGTGGGCCCCCTTTACCCTCCATTTGAACTTTAATTTCCTACTGTCAACCAGAGGAACGATTTTTGTTTTGTCTTTGTTTATCTCTAGCTGTTCCGAATCCAAGTAGGATGCCAGGTTGTTTATTGATCTTTGTAGTCCCACTGGGGTTTGGCTTAACAAGACTATGTCGTCTGCATATTGGAGGATTGCGACTGGCTTGTTGGCCAGTTTCGGGGGGTGGCAGTCTGGGTTTTCAAAGTGTCGGGCAATGTCCGATAAATACAGATTAAAAAGGCTTGGGGCCAAGACACAGCCTTGCTTCAGGCCACTCTGTGTAGGAATACTTCCGGTGGTACTCGACCCGTTTCCCAGCTTGACCCTTGTCCAGGTGTCAGTGTGCAGCGTTACGATGGTGGTGAGGAGTGCGTTTGGTATTCCCCATCTTTTAAGTTTGCTCCATAAATGATTCCTGCTCACTCTATCAAATGCTGATTTGATATCCACGAAACAGGCTAAGAGGCGGACTTTCCTACTTTGCGCCTGTTCTGTCAAGAGAGCTAGGGTTGCAAGGTTCAATTGAGTGCCCATGCCTTGCCTGAATCCTGTTTGGAAGTTGGGGATGATGTTTTGTTCCTCCATCCAACATTGTAGATGGTTCAATAGGCACGAGGCGTATAGTTTGGCTTCCACATCAATCAAGGAGATTAATCTGTAATTCCCTGGCTTACCGTGATCTCCCTTTTTATATATGGAGTGAATGACAGTCCCCCTCCAGGAAGCGGGGATATTAGAATTTACATAGATCTCGTTGAAGACTGGTGTTAGGATTTCCGACCATAGCTCTGGGTTATTCTTGAAGATTGCGTTTGGAATGCTGTTTGGCCCAGCCGCTCTCTCTGACTTTAATTTCTTTATGAGGATTTTTAGTTCTTTCTCATTTGTCAGAGGAGTTCGCTCTTTAGTCAAGTGATTGGTATGTTTTCCATAATTATCCCTGCACCATGTAAACTTTTTATTTGCGTACCCACATGGAGCAAGCACAGTTTAAAAAAAATGCACTCAATAATGTCTGACAGATTATTTAAGCACCTTCATGGCCACAGCTGGGTGACTGTTCGCCCAAATGCCATAACATGCTAACTCTGTCTGGAAACAGTTTCTCAGATATACCAGAGATTATACATGAATCATTTTCAGTACTACTTTATAAGAGGATGATTGGTGCACTGCAGGAGTGGAGCTAAAGTTATAACCAGTGTGAATAATTAATATTTTACGAGTTTATGTATAGAAACTATATAAGGTGGATTCAACCTGTTTGCCGAAACTTGGAATTACAGGGTTGGTCTGAAGATTTTAAAGACCAACACATCAAATCATATTGTCTTTGCTGCAAGCAGGTTTTTATTGAATGTTTGGTATAGGTGACAGAAGTTCATGACCTAGGCTGTTCGAGTGTTTTTTGTACTACCAGAGACATAATCAAGCCATGGGCAGATTGGATGCTACTCTTAGGGACTTCTTAGCATGATTGCTTGATTATACCTGGCACAAAGCACTTTAATCATACTATATAGTATGGTATTGTCTGTGTTTTTTTAACTGTTTCATGGAAGTTTTTAATATGTTGTTTTTATTATTTTAGTCATTGATTGTTATGTATTGATTGTGTATACTTTGATGGTTTGGATTTACCAAATAACGTTTTATGATGATGATGCAAATTAGAAACCCCGCAGCTCCTACTCAGCAACACCTGTTTCAATGTATCTGAATCTACTAGGTCAAGTGAATAGCAATTACCTTAATTACAACATTGGTGGCAGCTCCTTTGTGCATGGATTTCAGATTGTTCTTATTTTGCCTGCAAACTTTTCCACGCCCCATGTAACACCAGCTGCTACTCACTCAATCTGTCTGTGCTGTATACACACTTGAGTAATCCTTCTGTGTCCTTCCACAAGACAATAACAGGAATGTCTATCTTGGAATTCAGAACATTGAAACAGATAACACACCAGGGGGTGTAACACAAGCCCTAAGGCACAGGGGGCCCCACCCTTCAGGGGAGTCCATTCAGCCTATGGTCAATGACTTTGAGGTGTCAGAGTCTAGGGGGCTCTGCTTCACATTATGAAGGGGGCCCCATCATCTTGTGATATGCCGCTGTAACATAGACATTTAAATAGCATGTCCCAAGGTGATGGCCGATACTTAAATTGTTCACATCATTCTTGATACATGCACTGTTCCCAAGGTTTCTTGCGACACAACATTTAAATCTGGTGTTGCTGTTGTAAACAATTCATTCAGTCATTTTCCCCTCTATTTTTCCTTCTCTCCACAACTTCCACCATCCCACACGCCTTCCAACACTCACTCAGTGTAGGCCTATCCAACCTACTGATATGTAGTATGGAGTTTTGTGGAGGCCTGGGTCCCAAAGAAAAACACTGCACCGGCTCTAGCTTGTTGAGGTACATGAACTCATTGCTATTGCACTAATGCATGCAGGAGCTTCAGCTATTATCAATTAGGGGTATTTTGCAGAGCTCAGCTCCGGATGGCGTGGGAAGGTAAGGGAGTAAGATATGACGTTCTCATACGCAAGTGACTCTCAAGGTAGCCGCTGCAGTGGGAACAGCGTGCAGATTGACAACATGTTCTCAGTGTACCTGTGCGAAGATGTTACTTAAATATTGAATGCCCTTCTGTTTGATATGCCTGAGAAATAAACTGTTGATCAAATTTCCATTATTGGTCGAGGGTGTGACTGCCTGTGGTTAGAGTGCTTTTGTCCGGCATCTTGCTGAAGTTCCAGGGAGCTCCTATAGCATTTACAGAGCAAACTCTTCTCTCAAAGAATGGTCCTGATGATGTATAATATTTAAGGTTCGGGTTTTCAGTTATATCATATAAAATGATAAAGAAGAAACAAATGAATTGTGTTCCTAACTACAGAAGCTTAAAGCTAATGTCAAAATGACTTAAAAAAGAAAATGGAATTTACAAAATGTAGAACAGCAGGGCTTTAAATACTGTATTTATAGCCACAAATTAGATTATGTGAAGAATGTATTTAAAAACTAGGTAATTTGCTGATATGCGGAGATGGAAACATTTATAAGCATATGTTTGGGAAAAGTCATGATTGGAGTCTTGGATGAGAAAAAACTCCTTGGAAAATCAAGCTAAAGTGTAACAGCCCCAAAGGTGAAACAAAGGAGGGCATATTTTGTAGACAGATGAAGTGGCTGAATGAAGATGAGACAAGTCATCTTTCGTTTGCAAATGGCAAGCTATTATCTGCAAAACAACATCATAAAGAAAACAGCTGATTATGCTTTTGTCCCCAAGCAAGGGCAGCTGCTGCTTGTCGAAAGTGTGATACCGCTTACAAAAAGGGGATTTTCAGAAGAGGAGATGGTAGGCAAGCATTTTCAATAGTTGTTAAGGGCATTAATAAAACAAAATTCACAGCATGTTCATTTGTTCATATTTCTGAATATTTTTTCATTGATAAATAAACTAATAGATTGAGTTCCCATATCATCCACATATGTTATAGTACAGATACACAAGGTTGTGCATTTCTGTTCTCTCAAAGTGACTTTTCTGTATGAACACCGCCGATATATATTTACATGACTTTGACATTAGAAATGTAAGTAATGTGTACAAAAGCTCTGCACACCAAGGTGAGTTGGAAAACTCAATTGGGCATATTCTCAAGGACTTATCGCCGAGTTATCTGCACTTTATCGCAGTCAAAGTGGCAATAAATGTATTTCCCTATTCACAAGCAGGTGCTAACAGCCGATATTACCAGTTTCCTGCGATATAGCACCCGCAAAAAATATCCCCACAGATGACACCGGCAACTAAGGTTAATGATAACAGAGTAGGCGTTCCCGTGCAAAAAGCCGCAACAACACCACTCTGCAACATTCTCAACTACCAGCCAGATCAGCGATAAGATCCCAAAACAGGCAATAAGGCATTGTAGCAGCAGGAATTTAACACCTGCTCTTACCTGGTGTCAAGTCGAACGACAACCTGCACCATAAAAGGTAGCCCAGCCTAGAGCCACACCTGCAGTACAACAGATGCCATGGAGCTACTGATCATGCAGCTCAGAGCCCCAAGATGGCCACAACACCTACTGCCACTACCCCCAGGACCGCCCCCTCAGACTCCTGGACTACCACAGAGAAAACACAGACAAAAACAGACTTTTGGAAAGGGGCGACCACTCGGTCCCCCCGAACGTATGGTGGAGTACCCCGATCCCCCCGGGAAGCCATTTTGGGCGGGAGGCGTGTCCCGGCTGGTATGCCCGAAGCGGCGTAGCTGGGGCGCGCCTTTTCCCGCCCAAGAGAGGGTTGTCCTAGACACCGACACCGCTAGCCACGCCCGGGAGGCGGATTGAAGGTGGGTCTACGCCCGCCCGAAGAAGGATAAAAGGAGCGACAAGCCAAGGAAGCATCCTCTTGTTCCTGTGCTCTGAAGCTGCACCTCCCCGTTGCACGTGAGCTCGAGACGGAACGAAGAGCCAATTTTGAAATTTGTAATTTTTCTGTTTTCTCTTTTAGCGCTGGAAGCCTTGTCCAGGACCTTTCGGTCACCTATCGTGAGAAAAATGCCGGGCAGAAGGGTCGGAAAGAAGGTTAGCACCGAGCAAATGCTTTGCATGCTGGTGAAAGACATGGCGGAGATGAAGAAGAAGATGGCGGCCAGGGACGGTACGGGCCTGTGAGAAGGTGGCCTGATATGCAGTGCTCACTATTCTAGTGAACACTATGTATCAGTCCAGCAACCCTTATTGATGATTGGTTGTAAGTCAACCTTATAGACCAGCTATCCTAGTAGCGTGGATACGAGCAGTCTAAGGCTAAAGACTCGAGAGGGCGTGTTAAGCCAGCTGTTTACCACACATATACCCCTTGAATACCCAGTGAAAGGACACCACACAAGTGTTATGAAAATAAACAGTTATTTATTAAAGATCACAACAGCCCTGTACTCTTTATGAGGACAGGGTACTAAGCACAAACCAAAACTCTTACAAAAATACTTAAGTTAGCACAGTATATACAAATGCCCGAGGGGCACGGAAAACCATATACTCTGAAAGTGGAATGCGAAATTCCTAGCAGGTAAGTACAGTACTAATAGCTTTTGGAATCGCTAGGACTTGACTAGGGAATCGTTAGATTACGTCTAGGAGGCCTAGGGGACTCGGGTGCAGTGTGTGCACTCTCACGCGAGATGCGGGACAAAAGTCTATGGTAGCTAGGAATTAGAAAGTTAGTGTTCTCGGGCGAACCCGACCTGGTAGGGAGAAAACGAAAGTAGATTCTGACCCTTGGATAGTGAGGCTATGCTGGGGCACCGAAATGCCGAAGTTACCTAGCCCAGGGGCTGCAGCTGCATAGGTCTGAAAAGACGTCGGGAATCCTCGTAGACGGACCAGGAGCCGGAAGAAAAGATGCTGGCCGGTGACCAGTGAAGAAAGTTCAGTCGGATCCAAGCCTGGATCTTGAAGATAGATGACACCTGAAAGCAGAGGGGACCAAGTTCGAGACTACTAGCCAGTAGTCAGTGGGCACCAGGAGGGCACCGGATGGTAGCCACCTCGACTAGGTGAGTGGGTGACGCTTGACTCGAAGATCTCACGGACCAGGAGGCGTTGTCGGCGACCAGGATGGAGGATCGAGCTGTCCCACGAAGTTGGAAGCTGTCGGCGTCGCTGGACCCAGGATTGGGCAACAAAGCCTTGGCAAATTCAAGCCCACGCGGTGGACCTAAAATGGCGTCTGGAGTGGACCAGGAGGGTCCGGGGTGCCTCTCTTGAACAAGGAAGCAAGGGCCAGCCTGGAGCAACCAGACCAGCAGAAGAGTTGTCGTCGGGCGTCGTTCAGAAGGCCACAAGCCAGCCGGCTAGTAGCCAAACAACGCGGTGCACAGCAAACAGCAGAAGGGCCCCACGCCGATCGTGGAGATGCAGGGAGGCTGATCTTGGGTGCTGGAGCTGCGCAGGGTTGGGGCTTCTCGGACCCCAAAGCACTCACCAGTGGAAGACTCGGTGGGCTTGCAATAAAGATGTCGTGCAGTCTTGGCGATCGTCGGTCCCTTGAGGTCTCGTCGCACTCACGGTTCTCAGCTTTGCTGTGGAGGTGAGTAGAGGTCAGAGGTGCCAGGGAAGCCGGGTCTCGTCGTGCTGGGTCGTCGGATTCGTGATGAAGGACTTGCAGCAGACCGCAGTGTTCTTTAGGATGGTGCCTGCGGATGCAGGGTGACTACTCCTTAGCCACAAGGGAGAATCTTGAAGAAGAAATCGTGAAGTCCTTTCGAAGAAAGTGGTATCTTGATTCCAAAGATGATCTAATTTTAACAGGGGGCCCGCTCCCATCTTTATACTAAAAAAAGGGGCTGACCCGGTGACTAGGTCCTGCCTATGGGTGGGACTAGGTGGGGGGGTGGTTACACCCCTCAGCCATGCCGGACTTCCCCAGGCCAGGGGCTGGTGTGCCCCTGGAACTGGTTCAGACCGGCCTATGCGTAGTGAGCACCGGGGTGCCACTCAGCAGTCACCTTCCTGTAAAGCCCTGCCTACCCAGGATACACAAAACCATGTCTGGGACGGTGCTAGCACCGCCCCTGACAGGAAACCCTTTGTCCAGGCTCCCCTCGCTGGAAGGACTCCCAGCTGCAGGGGGTCAGACTCGTGTCTGTGGTGGCAGCATCCATTTTGTGGAGCTGAGGCTTCAGTTAACTTTAACCGGGGTTCACAGTTACATACATGTCGTGTCCCTCTAGAAGGGTGGAATGCTAACCCCGTCGCCAGAATTGGCGAGGGGTTAGTATTCCAATTCGTATGACACCTTACTCGACATGTTTTGATAAAGCAATACCAAAGATAGCATTTAACCGCGAGGATTATAATGCACTTAAGAGTATATGGTATGCGATATCATGGAACAGCTATTAGGACTTGATTCCGCAAGCTGCAGACAGGCTCAGCTCATGCCAGAGCACCATCTCACATGATTCCAAGCACTCTGCCTTCAGGATTGTCAAGGCCTGCCATAGGAGTGACTGATAGGAATCTGTGTGTCCATTTTAGGGTTAGGTATAGGTATACTACACCTACAGCAAAGGGTGATTACACGACTTTGCCCCAGCTGTCATGCAGCCAGTTGTGTCAAATTTAGGAGGCCAGCCAGGGGTGGCACAATACGTGCTGCAGCCCCTGGCAGCCCTGGGTACACCTATGCCCTGAGTTACAGGGTCTGATAAGGTGGCCCAGTACCAATTGGTAGATGCACCTAGGGTACATGAGGTAATTTAGAAAGAGAACAGCCAGGCTGTGGGTCTGATTGGCAGGCCCACAGCCAGAGAAAGTCGTAAACCAGTGAAACAAAAGCAAAAAATCTGGGTGATCATAGGATTGCAGACCCTACTCTCCTACATGACCCCCCCCCAAACTTTGGGACAATAAGCTAACCTTGACCAGGTGAGTCTTCTTGTTCTAAGTGGAAATATCTGGAGAGCCCATCGGCATTGCCATGATCAGTACCAGGCCTATGTTCCACTGTAAAGTCCATCCCCTGTAGGGAAATGGACCACCTAAGCAGTTTGGGGTTTTCACCCTTCATCTGATTTAGCCACAAGAGGGGCTTATGGTCGGTCTGAATCTTGAAGTGAGTGCCAAACAAGTATGGCCTCAGCTTCTTCAGGGCCCAAACCACAGCAAAGGCCTCCCTCTCAATAGCTGACCAATTCTTCTCTCTGGGGGTCAGCCTTCTGCTTATAAAAGCAATGGGCTGATCCTGACCATCAAAATTCAGTTGAGAAAGAACAGCTCCCACACCCAACTCAGAAGCATCTGTTTGGACAATGAATGGTTTGGAGTAGTCTGGACTCTTAAGGATAGGTGCTGTGCACATGGCCTGCTTTAGGTCATCGAATGCTTTTTGACAGCCTGCTGTCCACTGAACCTTTTTTGGCATTTTCTTACTTGTCAGTTCATTTAATGGTGTCACAATGGAACCATAGTTCCTGACAAATTTTCTGTAGTATCCAGTCAGGCCCAAGAAAGCTCGAACCTGAGTCTGGGTGGTTGGAGGAGCCCAGTCCCTGATTGACTGTATTTTGCTCTCCAGTGGCTGAACCTGGCCTCCACCTACAAGGTGGCCCAGGTATACAACCTGTGTCTGCCCTATCTGGCACTTGGTGGCCTTGATAGTGAGGCCTGCTGCTTGCAGAGCCTCTAACACTTTCCTCAGGTGGACCAGGTGATCCTCCCAGGTGGAGCTAAAGACAGCAATGTCATCTAGATATGCTGCACAGAAGCCATCCAGCCCAGTAAGGACTTGATTCACCAACCTTTGGAAGGTGGCAGGTGCATTTTTCAGACCAAAGGGCATTACCACAAATTGATAATGCCCACCAGGGGTTGAAAATGCTGTTTTGGGTTTGGCATCCTCAGCTAACCTGATTTGCCAATACCCAGCTGTTAAGTCAAATGTACTTAAGTAGTTGGCAGAAGCCAATCTATCTATAAGTTCATCTGCCCTTGGTATTGGATGGGCATCAGTCTTAGTGACTGCATTGAGACCCCTGTAGTCTACGCAAAACCTCATCTCTCTCTTACCATCTTGGGTGTGAGGCTTTGGCACTAGAACTACTGGACTAGCCCAAGGGCTATCTGAGGGTTCAATGACTCCCAATTCCAACATTTTCTGCACTTCAGTTTTTATGCAGTCTCTAACATGATCAGGCTGCCTGTAGATTTTACTCTTGACTGGCAGGCTGTCACCAGTGTCAACCTCATGGGTGCACCAATTGGTCTGACTGGGTGTCAGAGAGAACATATGTCTGAAAGACTGAAGAACCTGTTTACAGTCTTTCTGCTGATGTTCAGAGAGGCTGCCACAAAAGACAACACCATCTACTGACCCATCATCAGGATTTTGAGTGAGCAGGTCTGGGAGAGGGTCACTCTCTTCCTCCTGTCCCTCATCTATGGCCATGAGCAAGCTCATGTCCTTCCTGTCGACATATGCTTTGAGCCTGTTGACATGGAGTACCCTATGGGGACTCCTGGGAGTTCCAAGGTCCACCAGGTAGGTGACCTCTCCCTTTTGCTCAAGAATTGTGTGGGGCCCAGACCATTTGTCTTTGAGTGCTGCTGGGGCCACTGGCTCCAACACCCACACCTTCTGTCCAGGCTGATAAACAGTCAGGACAGCCTTTTGGTCATGCCAAGCTTTTTGAAGTTCTTGACTGGCCTTAAGGTTTTCTGATGCCTTCTCCATATACTCAGCCATCCTGGAGCGGAGACCAAGTACATAGTCCATTATGTTGGTTGCAGGCTTTTTGAGAGGTCTCTCCCATCCTTCCTTCACCAAACACAAGGGGCCTCTCACAGGATGCCCATACAAAAGTTCAAAAGGGCTGTAGCCAACCCCCTTTTGTGGGACCTCTCTGTAAGCAAACAGAAGGCAGGGCATCAGGACATCCCATCTACGCCTGAGGGTTTCAGGTAGTCCATGAATCATCCCTTTTAGGGTCCTGTTGAACCTTTCAACCAGCCCATTGCATTGTGGGTGATAGGGTGTAGTGAATTTGTAATTGACACCACACTCCTTCCACATAGCAGTTAAATAGCTTGACATGAAGTTTGCACCTCTGTCAGAGACAACCTCCTTAGGGAAGCCCACTCTGGAGAACACTCCAACTAGGGCCCTTGCCACCACAGGGGCTGTGGTGGTCCTAAGTGGAATAGCTTCAGGATACCTGGTGGCATGATCCACTACCACCAGTATAAACTTGTGCCCTGATGCTGTCTGGGGTTCCATTGGACCAACAATGTCAATCCCCACTCTTTCAAAGGGCACCCCCACCACAGGCATTGGTATAAGGGGGGCCTTTGTTGTGCCACCTGACTTACCACTGGCTTGGCAAGTGACACAGGAGCGACAAAACTCCTTGGTATCCTCATTCATGCGAGGCCAGTGAAAGTGTGAGACAAGCCTGTCCCAAGTCTTTGTCTGGCCTAAGTGTCCTGCTAAGGGAATCTCATGGGCCAAGGTAAGTAGGAAACCTCTCTGAGACAAGGGTACAACCAGCCTCCTGGTCATGCCAGGCTTGGGGTCTCTTGACTCAGTGTACAGGAGTCCATCTTCCCAGTATACCTTGTGGGTACCTGTGGCGTTCCCAGCAGCCTCAGCAGCAGCCTGCTGTCTGAGGGGTTCAAGAGAAGGGCAGCCTAACTGGTCCTTCCCCAGGTCTTCCCTTGAGGGTCCCCCTGAACCCAAGAATTCAACTTGATCAAGTTCAAACTCTCTAGGCTCAGTTTCCCTCAATTCCTGCAGGTCAGCCTCCTCTGAGACTTGATCCACAACCTGGGGCAAGGGGGAAGGCACAGCCTTAACCCTACTGCTCTTTTTCTTGGAAGGTGTCTGGTCCATTGTTCCAGGATCCAGCACCTGTTCAGTGGGGCATCTTCTGGCCTGTGACCTAGTCACAGCAAACACATGTGCTGGCAAACCTAACATTTCCAGATGAGTCCTCTGCTCCACTTCTGACCATTGTGATGACTCCAAATCATTGCCCAACAAACAATCCACTGGGAGGTCTGAACTAACTACAACCTTCTTTTGGCCAGTTACCCCTCCCCAGGAGAAAGCTACAATTGCCATACTATGATTGGTAGTGACATTGCTTGCATTGGTCACCAGGAATTCTGTACCTGGCATGATCTGTCCAGGGTCCACAAAGCTAGGTGTCACCATTGTGACACTGGCACAAGTGTCCCTATAGGCCTGAGCCATTTTTCCATTAATAAAAGGTGTCTGTCTGTATTTGCCCAAAGTATTGGGACTTATGTCAGGGGACATATCCATATCCCCTGTACTGACAAGGACAGCCTGAGTGAGGGTGCCAACTAAGTTGTCACTCCCCTCAGAACCCAGGGTTAACCCTACTAAACCCTTGGGAGGTGCACTACCACTGCTGGCTGTACTAGGGGGCACAGGTGCCTTAGGGGCTGCAGTGACAGGAGTCTGCCCTCCTCCTTTCTTGGTGCACTCACTAAACCAGTGAGTTTTACTTTTGCAGTATTGGCACCACCTTTTAGATTGGCCTTCTTTCTTCTTTTGGGGAGCCTGACCCCCACCCTCTTTGGGTTGTTGGGGACCTGTCGAAGACTTCTGGTCATTTTGTTCCCCTTTCGAATCCTTACCCTTCTGGTCTGCTTTCTTCTGACCACCTTGATTCTGGCCCTGGTTCTGTTTAACTCTTGTTCTAACCCATCTGTCTGCCTTCTTTCCCAATTCTTGGGGAGAGGTCAGATCTGAGTCAACAAGATGCTGATGCAACAACTGGTTCTGACAATTGTTTAAAATTTGCTCTCTCATCATCAAATTGTACAATCCTTTATAATCAGTAACCTTACTGCCCAGCAACCAGCCCTCAAAAGCCTTAGTGGCACAATCTACAAAGTCAGCCCAATCTTGAGACTGAGTTTTCTGGGTATCCCTGAACAGCACCCTGTACTGCTCAGTGGTTAGGCCAAACCCATCAACCAGTGCATTTTTCAAGACTTGGTAATCATTAGCATCCTCCACCCTTGTGGTGAGGAGCTTGTCTCTTCCTTTACCCTCAAAGGAGAGCCACAAGATAGCTGCCCACTGACTTGGGGGAACGCCTTGCACAGTGCAGGCCCTCTCCAAAGCAGTAATCCATTTGTGGATGTCATCCCCTTGTTTAAAGGGGGGCACTATCTTACCAAGGTGTTTTGTATCAAAACTCCTTTCCCTATTGCTAGGTACAATGCTGCCACCAGTGGGGACTGTCCCACTCAATTGTTGCTCTCTAGCAAAGGCAAGCCTCTCTTTGGCCAGGGCAAGTTCTTCCCTTTCAATCCTCAGATTGGCTGCCTTTTCCTTAGCTTCATACATTCTCCTCTGGGGAGATGTCATTCCCCTTTGAGAGGAACGTTGAGAGCCATTGGTATGAAGGGATCTGATAGAGCCTCTTGATAGAGATCTATCTCGTCCATTCCCAATGTTAAGCTGACCTGAGAGTGGCCCCAAGGGTCCCCTAGTGCCCATCTCATGTCTGCTTAAGTTGGACCTGGTTAGTCTGCTGACTTCTACCTGTTCCTTTTCTGCCTCATCCCCTGATACCAAATCATCATCCTCATCATCAGCATCATCTGCTGCCTGAAGAGGATGGTCCTGGGCATCAAAGGGACCCTGTAAGGAGGGCATGTTGCCATCTGAATTAGAAGGGTCTGGGTTACCAGCCCTCCTTGCATCATGAGTCTCTAAGAGACCAATCAGAAAGGCAGTTGTGGGGTTAGACCCCTGCTTAATCTTCCTAGAGGTACACACTTGTCGTAACTCATGGAAGCTAAGCGCAGTATATCTTGAAGAGATGACCTGTGGAGGGTCAACTGACACAAGGGGAACCTCAGTGTTTCCTCCTTTGTCCGACATACTGTTTCTAGTGTGGTGTAAGTGATGCACCTACCTACACTATGTGTTACCTACTGGTCCCTTGCTAGAGTTGCAGCCAAGGTGTGCTAAGCCTTGAGGAGCTACAACAGCTGGTTCAGTAGAACTCAGAGTATTCTAAGCTTTAGTTATATGTACCTAACAGTACTTATGTGATCTTTCAACAAGATATTCTTAGGATACGTGTGGTAAAACAACAGCAAGCTCAAATCCCAACCGCTGCTCACCAATGTGAGAAGGTGGCCTGATATGCAGTGCTCACTATTCTAGTGAACACTATGTATCAGTCCAGCAACCCTTATTGATGATTGGTTGTAAGTCAACCTTATAGACCAGCTATCCTAGTAGCGTGGATACGAGCAGTCTAAGGCTAAAGACTCGAGAGGGCGTGTTAAGCCAGCTGTTTACCACACATATACCCCTTGAATACCCAGTGAAAGGACACCACACAAGTGTTATGAAAATAAACAGTTATTTATTAAAGATCACAACAGCCCTGTACTCTTTATGAGGACAGGGTACTAAGCACAAACCAAAACTCTTACAAAAATACTTAAGTTAGCACAGTATATACAAATGCCCGAGGGGCACGGAAAACCATATACTCTGAAAGTGGAATGCGAAATTCCTAGCAGGTAAGTACAGTACTAATAGCTTTTGGAATCGCTAGGACTTGACTAGGGAATCGTTAGATTACGTCTAGGAGGCCTAGGGGACTCGGGTGCAGTGTGTGCACTCTCACGCGAGATGCGGGACAAAAGTCTATGGTAGCTAGGAATTAGAAAGTTAGTGTTCTCGGGCGAACCCGACCTGGTAGGGAGAAAACGAAAGTAGATTCTGACCCTTGGATAGTGAGGCTATGCTGGGGCACCGAAATGCCGAAGTTACCTAGCCCAGGGGCTGCAGCTGCATAGGTCTGAAAAGACGTCGGGAATCCTCGTAGACGGACCAGGAGCCGGAAGAAAAGATGCTGGCCGGTGACCAGTGAAGAAAGTTCAGTCGGATCCAAGCCTGGATCTTGAAGATAGATGACACCTGAAAGCAGAGGGGACCAAGTTCGAGACTACTAGCCAGTAGTCAGTGGGCACCAGGAGGGCACCGGATGGTAGCCACCTCGACTAGGTGAGTGGGTGACGCTTGACTCGAAGATCTCACGGACCAGGAGGCGTTGTCGGCGACCAGGATGGAGGATCGAGCTGTCCCACGAAGTTGGAAGCTGTCGGCGTCGCTGGACCCAGGATTGGGCAACAAAGCCTTGGCAAATTCAAGCCCACGCGGTGGACCTAAAATGGCGTCTGGAGTGGACCAGGAGGGTCCGGGGTGCCTCTCTTGAACAAGGAAGCAAGGGCCAGCCTGGAGCAACCAGACCAGCAGAAGAGTTGTCGTCGGGCGTCGTTCAGAAGGCCACAAGCCAGCCGGCTAGTAGCCAAACAACGCGGTGCACAGCAAACAGCAGAAGGGCCCCACGCCGATCGTGGAGATGCAGGGAGGCTGATCTTGGGTGCTGGAGCTGCGCAGGGTTGGGGCTTCTCGGACCCCAAAGCACTCACCAGTGGAAGACTCGGTGGGCTTGCAATAAAGATGTCGTGCAGTCTTGCCGATCGTCGGTCCCTTGAGGTCTCGTCGCACTCACGGTTCTCAGCTTTGCTGTGGAGGTGAGTAGAGGTCAGAGGTGCCAGGGAAGCCGGGTCTCGTCGTGCTGGGTCGTCGGATTCGTGATGAAGGACTTGCAGCAGACCGCAGTGTTCTTTAGGATGGTGCCTGCGGATGCAGGGTGACTACTCCTTAGCCACAAGGGAGAATCTTGAAGAAGAAATCGTGAAGTCCTTTCGAAGAAAGTGGTATCTTGATTCCAAAGATGATCTAATTTTAACAGGGGGCCCGCTCCCATCTTTATACTAAAAAAAGGGGCTGACCCGGTGACTAGGTCCTGCCTATGGGTGGGACTAGGTGGGGGGGTGGTTACACCCCTCAGCCATGCCGGACTTCCCCAGGCCAGGGGCTGGTGTGCCCCTGGAACTGGTTCAGACCGGCCTATGCGTAGTGAGCACCGGGGTGCCACTCAGCAGTCACCTTCCTGTAAAGCCCTGCCTACCCAGGATACACAAAACCATGTCTGGGACGGTGCTAGCACCGCCCCTGACAGGAAACCCTTTGTCCAGGCTCCCCTCGCTGGAAGGACTCCCAGCTGCAGGGGGTCAGACTCGTGTCTGTGGTGGCAGCATCCATTTTGTGGAGCTGAGGCTTCAGTTAACTTTAACCGGGGTTCACAGTTACATACATGTCGTGTCCCTCTAGAAGGGTGGAATGCTAACCCCGTCGCCAGAATTGGCGAGGGGTTAGTATTCCAATTCGTATGACACCTTACTCGACATGTTTTGATAAAGCAATACCAAAGATAGCATTTAACCGCGAGGATTATAATGCACTTAAGAGTATATGGTATGCGATATCATGGAACAGCTATTAGGACTTGATTCCGCAAGCTGCAGACAGGCTCAGCTCATGCCAGAGCACCATCTCACATGATTCCAAGCACTCTGCCTTCAGGATTGTCAAGGCCTGCCATAGGAGTGACTGATAGGAATCTGTGTGTCCATTTTAGGGTTAGGTATAGGTATACTACACCTACAGCAAAGGGTGATTACACGACTTTGCCCCAGCTGTCATGCAGCCAGTTGTGTCAAATTTAGGAGGCCAGCCAGGGGTGGCACAATACGTGCTGCAGCCCCTGGCAGCCCTGGGTACACCTATGCCCTGAGTTACAGGGTCTGATAAGGTGGCCCAGTACCAATTGGTAGATGCACCTAGGGTACATGAGGTAATTTAGAAAGAGAACAGCCAGGCTGTGGGTCTGATTGGCAGGCCCACAGCCAGAGAAAGTCGTAAACCAGTGAAACAAAAGCAAAAAATCTGGGTGATCATAGGATTGCAGACCCTACTCTCCTACAGGGCCGGCCTAAGAAAATCATCGGGCCAGCATTGCCGGGGGTGGTCCCTTCCGGGAGAGGAAAAAGGGCCAGGAACAGGGCAACTGGAGACAGGGTACCAGTTCCGGAGGCTCCCCCGGCGAGCCCGCCCAGGCCGGTAGAGGCTCCTGTGCCGATTCCCGACGCAGGGCAGCCGATCCCTGTCGTAGTTACCCCTGTGAACGAAGGGGATATGCCACCGGAGTTGGCCGCCCAGCTGGCGGCATGGTTGGGCAGGAACAACGAGGGCTCTGTTGCTCCGGGGGACACGGCCGAAGAGGCCAAATTAATAATGAAGCAGTTGCGGCAATCCCGAGATGCTGCAAAGGCACCTTGTCCTTTTGTTTCCCCGCAGGCTCCCGTGGGTCAACCAGGATCGGGCGTTGGTTCGGCAGGGTCTACAGTTACGACGGCAGGTCCAGGTAAGCAGCCATTGCCGATGGTGGGGGAGGGATCGGTACCTTCGAGGAGGGAAAAAATTGTTCAGCATATCCCGATCGAGGTGAAAGAGAGGATATGGGCAGACAAATATGTGAACATGTTTTCCTTGTTGACCGATCACTACGAGATTGAGCATGTAAAAAATCAAAAAGAGTTTCTACATCCTAGTGTATTGCGAGCCAGGATGGCCGGTTTCAGAGTCGATGAATCGATAGGCAATTGGGGCAGAGCGTTTGGAATGTTCATTGCAATTATGGGGGAACGTAGGCCCGAATTGTTGGGGGAATTGGCCGTGTACCAGACACGTATCATGGAATTTTATGAAACTTACGGGGGTAACCAATGGTTTTCTTATGATAATATATTTCGTAAATCCAAGGAGCACGATTCATCCCTGACGTGGGATTGTTTTGACTCCATTTCATTGCAAAAGATGGAAAAGCCAGGCGTGGGGAAGTCGCCATCGTTGGGGGGTGATGTGGTTGAGTATTCCCGCCATTCGTCAGGGGCGCCCTTTCGGGCAGGTTCAAGCAATGACCGGAACTCAAGGAATAGTGGCAGCTCAGGTAAAAAAGGGGTCTGCTGGGGCTTTAACAGAGGAAAATGTACCAGGCCACAGGGTTCTTGTAAGTTCATGCACGAATGTTCGGGGTGAGGGCAGTCCTCGCACCCCGAGACTATGTGCAGAGCCAAGGCTAGTGATACGGGGAGTAGAGGAGGCGCCAAACAGGTCTGAAATAGTCAGAGGGGCGCCTCTACCTACCCCGGTTGATATCATGGCACTGATCCCTTGGCTAAACGAATACCCAGATCATATCTCCGCTGGGGTGTTGCGAGATGGTTTCTCATATGGTTTCCGCATCCCGGCGGGGGATTTTCAGGGTGAAGCACAATGTAGGAATCAACTGTCGGTGCAGCAGAATGCGGCGGTGGTACAAGCAAAGATTGGTAAAGAGGTGGCCCGAGGTCGGGTTGCTGGACCATATGACAACCCGCCAGTTGCTAATTTTGTTTGTTCACCCCTGGGTGTGGTCCCCAAAAAAGATCCGGGGGAATTCAGGTTGATACATAATTTGTCAGCTCCAAGGGGTCTTTCGGTGAACGATGCGATTGACCCGGGAGTTTGTTCGGTGCGGTACGCATCCTTCGATGAGGCCGTCGCCATTTTGAATCGCCTAGGGCCCGGAGCGCTGATGGCTAAATCAGATATCGAGTCAGCGTTCCGGTTGCTCCCGGTACACCCAGATGATCAGCGTCTCCTTGGTTTCATGTTTCAGGGTCGCTATTACATGGATAAATGTATGCCAATGGGTTGCTCCATCTCTTGTGCGTATTTTGAGAGATTCAGTTGTTTTTTGCAATGGGCTTTCACAAGAACAACAGGGTTTACACATGTGATGCATTATCTTGATGATTTTCTATTCCTGGGGGCAGCCGGGGACATAGAGTGTGCACAAGCTTTGAATGAATTTTGTGATCTCATGAGACGCTTTGGCGTGCCATTGGCACCCGGTAAGACAGTGGGGCCATCTACTTCGCTCGAGTTTCTTGGAATAGAGCTCGATTCCGAAGAGGGGTGCTTCCGTTTGCCTAAGGAAAAGGTGACGAAATTTAAGGCATCGCTTGAAACATGTATTAGCGAGACGAAAGTAAGATTTCATCAGTTGCAGCGGGTTGTGGGTCAACTAAATTTTGCCCTTAGAGTAATGCCGATGGCGCGCCCATTTTCCCGCTCTATTGCTCAGGCCATGGTGGGCCTTAAGGAAGGCCACCACCGCACAAGGCTCTCGACAGAGGTTCGCCAGGACATGCGCATATGGTTGGCATTCCTGGCGGATTTCAACGGTCAGGTCGTGTGGAGCAAACCCGTGGTTTCCTCTGAGGAGCTGGGGTTGTGGACGGACTCGGCAGGGAGTGTTGGATTTGGCGCCATTTTTGGTAATCATTGGTCAGCACAAACCTGGCCGGCGTGGTGGCACGAGAATGGGCTCACAGGTAACATTGGGTTTCTCGAGCTGTTCCCTATTCTGGTGGCCTTGAAAACATGGCCTGAAGGGTTTCGTGACCGCTCTGTGGTGTTCTGGTCTGATAATATGACCGTTGTTGAGTGTATCAATAGTCAGGCTGCCCGCTGCAGATGGATCTTGAGATTGCTGAAGGAAATTGATGTGCTGTGTATGAGGCTAAACGTCCACTTTAGGGCAAGACATGTGCCAGGGGTGTTAAATCAGGCAGCTGATGCGCTTTCTCGTTCCCGTATGCAGGCCTTCTGGGGTTTCCTACCCTCAGCGGACCCGGTGGCGGCACCATTTCCCGAAGCTCTCTGGTCTCTCGGTGCCCCGGACTACAAGACCTCGTGGGAGAGAGTCTAGCACCCAGGACAAGGAAGGCGTATGAATGGGCGTTCCGTTCCTACTGGTCCTTTTTGGGTTCTGCTGGGGGGGAGCTTTGGGGCTAAGAGGAGTATGTCCTGAAATTTCTGTTATCTTTACATCAGGCAGGCAAATCAGTGGCCACGGCCCAGAGTCACCGGGCCGCCATTTCTTTCATGGCACGGGCTCATGGTATCCAGGACCCCACAGCGTCCTTTGTGGTACAGAAAGCGCTGCGTGGGTGGCAACGCCTTGAGGGTCGCAGAATGGACGAAAGGCACCCGATAGGTCTGGAAAGGTTGGCCCTGTTACTGTCCGTACTCCCTTCAACATGTTCATCTCAATCGGAGACAGTACTATTTCGGGCCGCTTTTGCGTTAGCATTCCATGGGGCTATGCGGGTAAGCGAGCTGGCAGCAAGGAACAAGCAGGATACGGGGGGGTCTGTGCCGAGAGCACATCCAAATTAAGGGGGAGACAATGGTAGTCTTGTTTGCCAGGTCCAAGACCGATCAGGGAGCGATCGGGGACAGTGTAGTAGTCCAGCGGATTCCCCGATCTCCCATGTGCCCGGTTGCATGCGTTGAGGAATATTTGGCGCAGAGGGCGGCATCATGGGGGGGAAGCTTGCTGAGGCACGCCGACGCCACCCCACTGACGAGGTTTCAGTTCCAACGGGTGCTTGCACTGGCAATTGCAGCTGCGGGCTTGAACCCGTGCGAGTTTGGGACCCATTCCTTCCGGATAGGGGCTGCTACTGAGGCTACAGCCAGGGGTCTGAGTGTCGAAAAAGTGAAACAGTTGGGGCGTTGGTCCTCGAATTGTTATAAAAGGTATGTGCGGTTGCACATGTTGTGAAGCTAATGTCATGCACTCACGCTTCTTGTTTTGTTTGGTGTACAGTTTCGCAAGCTTACGAGGCGGGGCAGACTGTGCAGTTGACCCGACACCTGGGGACCAGCGGTCAAAGATCACCGGCTGAGGAGAGAGTGGTGTGGGTCGTGGGCCACTCATACGTGAGGCGTGCCGCGGACGTATTCAAAGCAGGTGACATGATTCACATGGCTGGGGAATACGGGTACAGGGTGACCTTCTACGGAAGGGGCGGGCTCTGTATTGACCAGTTTCAAAATTTTATGGAGGGTTTGTTAGGGCGGATGAGGTCACCGCCATCTATAATCATAGTGCATCTTGGGGGCAATGATTTGGTGGCCACTGGTCGACGAGTACTTCTCGAGGTGATACTATCCACTGTGAGTTGGTTGGCGAGAAGGGTCCCGGGGTGCACAATTGCATGGTCCCACATGATCCCACGGAAGGTGTGGCGGGGGGCTAATTCTGTGTCTGCTTTAAATCATTCAGTGAAGAAAGTGAATAACAAACTTGGTAGATTGTTTTGTACGAATACATTGCATTCTATTCTTCATGGATGTATCAGGGGGGATCAGATGTATCTAGAAGACGGGGTCCATTTGTCCCGGGTGGGGAATGCTTTACTCATAGGAGACTTCGTAGCTTGGTTGAGGAATTTGCAGCCCTGACCTTTAGGTAGGAGTTTTTGTGGGGGGTCCGGATAGCCGGTCAACTATACGGCCTGTGGCGGTAAGGTCATGATCGGTGAGCAGTAATTGGAAGATCCCTAGAGGTTTGGGCGTCACCCATTATGGATGGGAGCGCCCGGGGGGAGGCGGCCATTGGCCCCTCAAACGGGGAGGCGGTCCCCTCTAAGGATGGGGACGCCGAAAGGGAAGGCGGCCATGGGCCCCTCCCTGGGGAGGAGGGGCTACGGACCCCTCCTCGGAATTTCCCGGGGCCCGGACATCTGCGACGGCAGATGTGGTAAGTTGTGTGGGGTGGGAGGGGGGTCTACGCTACCTTCTAGACACCTCACACGAGTCCTCGGACGACCACTAAGATGGCGTCGAGTTAACAGGGGGCCCCCGCTAAGACAAGGGAAATTGGAAGTAGGCACAGAGGTACAGTCCTCTGTGCGACCGCCCCTCACAAGTGAGGGGGGAATTCTGGTATTGGGGATCTGACACCGGTTACGACCTTGCCCTTGGCCCGTAATGTTAGGATGTACAATTTCAATGTTCAGAAATGCATTTGCAGGATGTTTAGTATCGGCTAGGAGAACCTTTGTATTAGAGATGGTTTAAGGTCAGCCAAGAACATCGTAATGTGTAAATGAAATTGTACATGATATGAAACTGTTATTTTAATGTTTTAATTTTGTTTCATATTTTAATAAATACGGCCGGGAGGGTAACTCCCTCCCGCCTTCCAAAAGTTCAGAACCGTTTCCGTTTTCCCATCCTTGGGGATTGTGTTGAGAGGGGGTGGTGGGTATCTCAGCCATATGGAAAGGGGCGACCACTCGGTCCCCCCGAACGTATGGTGGAGTACCCCGATCCCCCCGGGAAGCCATTTTGGGCGGGAGGCGTGTCCCGGCTGGTATGCCCAAAGCGGCATAGCTGGGGCGCGCCTTTTCCCACCCAAGAGAGGGTTGTCCTAGACACCGACACCGCTAGCCACGCCCGGGAGGCGGATTGAAGGTGGGTCTACGCCCGCCCGAAGAAGGATAAAAGGAGCGACAAGCCAAGGAAGCATCCTCTTGTTCCTGTGCTCTGAAGCTGCACCTCCCCGTTGCACGTGAGCTCGAGACGGAACGAAGAGCCAATTTTGACCCACCCACCAGCCCCTGTTGACAGCGAGTTGTTTGAATAAAGTTGAGTGACGTGATATTGTTTCTCTTACAGGTTGTTTTGAATAAAAGTTGGTAATGTGGTATGTAATAAAGTGATAATTTTTCTTTTCAGCATGTTTATTCAGCAGAAATGGTTGCAATTGAACTGAACAGTGATGCTCAGTAGAGTTTATACTTGGAAATGCTTAAATGTGATTGTTTTCCTCCTTGTTAGCTTAGATTGTCGTATTTATTTTTGGTCGGGCGGTAAGGTCATGATCGGTGAGCAGTAATTGGAAGATCCCTAGAGGTTTGGGCGTCACCCATTATGGATGGGAGCGCCCGGGGGGAGGCGGCCATTGGCCCCTCAAACGGGGAGGCGGTCCCCTCTAAGGATGGGGACGCCGAAAGGGAAGGCGGCCATCGTCCCCTCCCTGGGGAGGAGGGGCTACGGACCCCTCCTCGGAATTTCCCGGGGCCCGGACATCTGCGACGGCAGATGTGGTAAGTTGTGTGGGGTGGGAGGGGGGTCTACGCTACCTTCTAGACACCTCACACGAGTCCTCGGACGACCACTAAGATGGCGTCGAGTTAACAGGGGGCCCCCGCTAAGACAAGGGAAATTGGAAGTAGGCACAGAGGTACAGTCCTCTGTGCGACCGCCCCTCACAAGTGAGGGGGGAATTCTGGTATTGGGGATCTGACACCGGTTATGACCTTGCCCTTGGCCCATAATGTTAGGATGTACAATTTCAATGTTCAGAAATGCATTTGCAGGATGTTTAGTATCGGCTAGGAGAACCTTTGTATTAGAGATGTGTTAAGGTCAGCCAAGAACATCGTAATGTGTACATGAAATTGTACATGATATGAAACTGTTATTTTAATGTTTTAATTTTGTTTCATATTTTAATAAATACGGCCGGGAGGGTAACTCCCTCCCGCCTTCCAAAAGTTCAGAACCGTTTCCGTTTTCCCATCCTTGGGGATTGTGTTGAGAGGGGGTGGCGGGTATCTCAGCCATATAGAAAATGCACCAGCCTCAAATACTTAACACCGGAGGATGTCTTTGCCCACTACAGGCTCAAAAGGACAACCATCCTCCTCATCCTTACCATCATTGCCCACAGGCTGATGGTACCAACACAGCAGACAACCAACATCCCTCTGCAGACAAAGTATCTGGCTGTGCTGCATCTGTTGGCCTCTGGTACCTTCCTACCAACAACTGCCAGAGTCGGAGGAGTCTCACAGCCTGCCCTATCAAAGTTCCTCACAACTGTCTTGGATGCCATCATCAGCTTGGTACCCCAGCACCTTCACTTCCCCCACACTGTGCAGGAATATCTGGAAACCAAATAAGGCTTCTATGCCATAGCTGGCTTCCCGCACTTTTTGGGGGCAATTGACTGCACACATGTCCTACTTGTACCCCTGCCGACACTGCACACAATTATCGGAACAGAAACCATATGCATTCCATCAATTTGCAGGCAATAGGGGACACTGCTGGTGTTTGGAGTGTAGTGGACAGTAGACGCACCCATGTTACCTCAGCCAGTGGGAAAGATCGAAGAAATGTAGCTTGTTACCCCCCCTGCCAGGGCGGTGCCTCTCACCCGCCACAAGGCCGATGCAGTAAGCGTTGTTGCCTTCGATCCTGTGTGCCTGCTACACCCAGGAAGCTGGTCCCCAGACCTGTCTTGCCCAGCCCTGTGCACCCAGGCCTCACTGCTCACCTGCCGACACTGGTGTGTGTCAAAGAGGGCCCACCACGTGCTGGTGCAAGCTCCGAGCTAAAGGCCTGTGACTGTGGCAGCCTCCTCAGACCATCGCTGGAATCCGCAACACAAACCTCAGCACTCCTTTCTCGTTGACGAACTCCACCGCTGCCTTTGGCCTACACTATGGTCTAGTAGGTCACACATTTTGAACTGAGTCTTGATATCATGATGGCCGAGTTCATATGTTAATGGGACCTTTGATATCACTGTACTTCCTCGATGTGGTCCCAATAACTCTGTGTATAGCATTCCAATGACACATGACTGTGGTCCCTTTCTGACTACTGCCTTCGGCCTACACCGCAGTCTAGTAGGCCACACATTTGGAACTGAGACTTGATTTAGCAATGGCAGAGTTCATATCATTGTACGCAAGGAGAGGAGTAAGAGGAAGATGTGGTTCAGTCTGGAGGAAAAAAGGATTATCGTCACAGCTGTGATCGAACACCACCAACAACTGCTCTGGTGCCACTAACTCTGTGCATCTCTACCCAATGATACGTGGCTGAGGGCCCCTGCTGACCGCTGCCTTCGGCCTACACTGCGGTCAAGTAGGTCACACATTTGGAACTGATTCTTGATTTATTAATGGCAGAGTTTATATAATTGTACAGGCCTCATCGCAGACTGCATCCCCTTTCAGCTCTGGTGCCACTAACACTGTGCCCCAAAATTCATGGACACTCTCTGGTTGAACTTTAGTGGCATCTGAGTATATTGCCTGGGGTGTGTCTTCATCGTCATGTAGCTGATACTGACTTGGTGTTAAGAATGAGTCTGTAGCATTCATCTCCTCCATATTGCCTGTTTCTGCTTGGTTCAGCCCTCTGCATCATGCCCTGGAAGAACACCTTCCATTGTCCCCCAAAAAACTCTGCAACATTTTCCTTGGACATCAACGTGGAACCGCTCAGCTCTCGTGGCCCTGCCTCAGTGCACCGCAAGTCACCGTCAGTCGCTGTGTGCCTGTGCTGGCCGCAGTGCATCCGCGGCCACTAACTCTGTGCAGCTCAAGTCATGAACCCTTGCTTCTTGAATTTTAAACTTCTGATTGTCTGATCACTGTTGTAGTTGTTGCCAGCACCAACCACTCCCTGAGGGTTGGCTTACACTCACCCCACGCCCATCCAGCACACGTGTCACTGGACATGTGACCCTGGCAATAAAAGAGGTGGGCTCACGTGCCCCTAGCTAGTTCCACAAACTATCTAAGTGTGTCTGTGTGGTCTTTATGTATGCATGAGGAACCGGGGCCCTACCACATAACATTGTGCTGTGTACAGACCTGGGACATGTAGTTGTGTTGTACCCCCCCTGTAAGTGTAAAGGGAGTGGGCTAGCATACAACAGTTCAGCGTAGGGGTGTGTTTAATCAACCCAGGGCCCTGGGTGTGGTTAAGTTTAGGCCTTGCCAAGGAAGTAACAAATGCATGTGTCTTCTTTTATAATGTCGGTGCCACCGGTCCCGCAATAGACAATGTTACAATGTTGCAATGTAGCATGCTTTAGAATTAGATTGGCCCGTGCATAGCCTGAAATTCAAAAAGTTGAGTCAAAGGTATTCAAATTCAATAGGTGTTCCTAAGGTGTTGCCCTCCACCTTGGGGCGAGTAAAGTAAAGTGTGAACAAGAGTGATCAATTGAAAACTGATGGCATCCCTTAGGGCACTCTGATTAATGGTGTAATCCTCCTCTTCTCATCAGAAGATAAACATGGGTAGTTTTCAAGAGTTTTATTTGCTTTTTGTCAATAATATTCACTTTATGTCCATTGTCAATAAAGTTTTGTTGCAAAAAACATTATTCAATCCAATTCCATGGATATACAGTGTTAAATCCAGCTCCAAGGCATTTCGGGCATCTGCCCTACGACCCGTAGCACGCTCTTAAAACCATTCTACATTTGTTACAACACTTTCTCTGAACACAAAATTAAATTGTTACAAAAAGGCACGTTGTTTGTGCCCACAACTAGGTCAGACTTATTGGAACTAGAAGTCAGTACATTCAAGCTCACTAGAAAATTGAGGTTTCGCCACTTTTTCACGAACATTGCACCTCCTTTAGGAGAAAAACAACCGGATCCCTTGATGGGTTTAAAAACATTCAGCTCTTTCCAGGCTCTACCTGTGGCAGTATCCACGAACCAATAGGACAATTTTCAGATCGACATTTACAACCTATAGTTCAATCTCTAGCTAGCTACATCCGAGACACTACAGATTTTCTATGCAAGCTACAGGATAATAAGATCAAACCCAATGAACAACTATGGTTATGCACAGCTGACGTCAGCTCTGTTTACATCTCAATCCCACACCAGGAGGGTATTGAGGCTATTGAACAAGCCATCCTTAAACTCCTTAAACTAGATGTGGAAGAACCCATGAAAATATTTCAGATTGAACTAGTCATGTTCACTCTTTATCATAGCTATTTTAAACATGGAGAAGATTGGTTTTGGCAACTAGTGGGCACGAGCATGGGAAAGAGCGCAGCTCCAGTCTGCGCGAACATCTTTATTGGTGAGTTTGAGAACACCAACATCTGGACCAACCCCATTTGGAAGAATTACTTGAAAATGTACGTACGTTACATTGATGATTTATTCATCCTGTGGAAAGACACAAGAGAGAACCTTGAACAAGCCTTAATCTCCATGAATTCAGCTAACCAACAAATTCAGTTTCCTTGGACAATAGACTCCAAAACTATAACATTCTTGGATGTTCTCATTACCTTGAAGGATAATCAAATCACAACAGACATTTTTCGCAAACCAACTGACCGTAACAATTTGTTACATTATACAGGTTTTCACCAAACATCGTTGAAAAAACATTTAGCTAAATCCTAATTATTAAGGGTTAAACGTATCCCTTCTGACCCCAATATCGTCAAGATCAGAACAGATGAAATGGTCAATCGTTTTCGAGAGAGAGGTTACCCAGAACAGATACTTAATACTGCGAAGAACCAGGTGAATGAACTTCAACGTTCGGATCTGTTACAACAACCAAGAAACAAAACGGAAAATGACAGAGTTGTCATTGTATCAAAATATTCAAATGTGAGTTTGATGTTTAAAAACATAATACTAAAACATTGGCCAATGTTAAAATTGGAGTCAGACTTTAAAGATATGTTCAAACCAAGACCTCTTTTTGCCTACACGAGAGGAAGAAATTTGGGAGAAATTTTAAAACACCCCAATGAACTTCATTCAATTTCACGAGGTACAAGACCATTGAAATAATTGTAATAACATAATCCCAGGAAACAAGGTAACACATCCCATGAAAGGATACAACATAACTTTGAATGTAACTGCTACTTGTGACACCAACAATCTAATATATTAACTCAAATGCCCATGTGGCAAGGTATATATTGGGAAGACAGAACGCAAACTCAAAACCCGTCTAAACAAACATAAATCCAATATCAGGACAAAGAACCTTGGATCATCAGTAGCATGTCATTTCACTGAAATGAACCATAATATCTCACAACTCAAATTTATGGTTTTAGAAGTTGTCCAAAAAGTAAAAGGAAGAGACAACAATAAAATGCTACTCCAACGTGAAAATCATTGGATTTATAGACTTAATTCAATCAAACCACATGGACTCAATGAGCGCATTGAATTCTCATGTTACTTGTGATTTACTTATACCATGACATTTAGCTCATACCTATGGGCTCGCACGTTCTGGACTACCCCTTGACCGTGAATTCATCTATCTAATTATTATTAATTTTCCAGTTATTATCATATTCATTATCTTTTTCTGTATTTGTACTCATGTTTTGTCTGTATTTGTCGTTTTTTTTTTACACACACCAGTTATTTTCATTTTACTTTGTTTCCTTAGTACATTCTCACTCGCCAGTCCAATTTCTATACCTATGCTTTTTAGTCACGTGACCGGCATACCTTCTGGCTTTTTTCATGAAGCCGGATTGTTACGATAAAGTTTGACCAAACACCTACGATTTAGAGGACACCGTTGAACTTCGTTACTTTTCCAACCACGTTTAATCTTGTAAGTAAACGCCAGCAGTTCCCATGTGCTCAGCAGCGTTTCTCGCGCCGTCACAGTGGCATGTTTTTTAAGAAACACCACGAGTCGTTTTAAACTTTCTGACTTGTTTTCTTCCACAAACTTTGATTTTTACTCTGCTCACACAAATCTGTCTGTTCACCTAGATTCGTCTAACTGCACCAGCACGAGCCTTACTTGCCGTATACAATGCTGCCGCTTATAGCGATAAACTTCCCATTCCTTTTTTTACTCGTTTATAACTCGGTAATTGGACAGCCTAGTTTAGTCACACCGTTCGTTTTGAATATCATCACAGGCGTTTCTATTAATTTAATTTGTGACATTATACACTTTACCTATTGTGCAATGTATGTCGTTTTGCTATAGATGCTCCCCGATGAAGGGCAGATGCCCGAAATGCATTGGAGCTGGATTTAACAATGTATATCCTTGAAATTGGATTGAATAATGTTTTTTGCAACAAAACTTTATTGACAATGGACATAAAGTGAATATAATTGACAAAAAGCAAATAAAACCCTTGAAAACTACCCATGTTTATCTTCTGATTACAAGAGGAGGATTACACCATTAATCATACTGCCCTAAGGGATGCCATCAGTTTTCAATTGATCGCACTTATTCGCAATGTAGCATGTCCCCGGAGTGCGGGCTCAGCCGAAGGGTTAAATGAAAGAGCGCAACTCCGCTCGGGGTCCGGGATCATACATGCCAACTGTTGTGTGTGTCGCTATTACCACAGCATAAGCCAAAGGTCTATCCTCAACCGCATCGTGAATTCAGCAAGCCATGAACTCTACATTTGTGTCCGCCTATTCTTGCCATAGGCCTACACACACGTGGGCCCCCACCTTCAACGCACAACATCACAGTGTCATTGTCAGGCTTGTGAGCATGCGCAGACAGGTATGACAATGATGTACCGTAGGAGTGCAAGTGATGCAACCATACTGAGCACACTAGTAAATAGGCTCGGGGAGGGAGGAACAGCAGTGAGGCTACGTAATACACATTGATGCCACTCATTTGCTAAAAGCAGTACATGTCAAACAGTAATCACTAAGTCACACATATCACACACCAATGAACCAGTGAGCCTGCCAACACATCATGCAGAATCAACTATTGATTCATGTCTCTCTGCACTGTCACAGGTGGTCAAGGATATGCACTCTGCCCTTGGATGATGACACCCCTCCGAGCCCTGAACACACAGGTCCAGAGGCAGTACAATGCGGCCCTAAAAAGCACCAGGGGCATTGTGGAACGCACATTTGGTGTGTTGAAGTCACGTTTCAGGTGCCTGGGCATCACAGGTGAAAGGCTTCTGTACAGCCCAGACATCGTGTGCAAGATGATCGGTGCATTTTGTGTGTTGCACAACGTATGTGTACACACCAATGCCCTATGGGTACAAGTGCCAGATGCACCCGACAATGATGAGGAAAATGAGGCAGGTGAACCACACCCCACTGCAGCCGCAGCAGGAATAGCCCGTAGGAACAACATCATTGACAATTTCTTCACATGAGCATGTCACATTGCCACATTCCTTAGCAATCATGGGACAGTACAAAATGACCACAGGCACAGCATGTGCAAATACATTCATTACAACACACATTCCCTGTGTGCATGTCACTCCTCTGTACAAGCACATCACTCTGAAAAGTGTAAGTGCAACATGTAGTGCTAACAATCTCATAATTTGAAAGAAGATGGTGAGTGTGTCACCTCTGTACCGGAGGCTGTTTCAGGTGTCACGTATTCGAAATGCCTTTTCTGTGTGTCAAAGATAGTATGGAATCCCCCTCATCAGCATTTCACATGTGTCCCAAATCATTACATATATTCTGTAATTTGTGATCTACAATTGACAACAGGCCTTCTTTTGGGGGTCAAATATGTACCACCATGCTGCAGGGATGCACCCTGTGACAACATGAGCAACATGGACTTAAGGGGGAATCACTGCTCCTACATTCATCCATGCTTTCATACTTGATTATTCATAGACATGGGATGTATGATGTTAGCACGCACACTTTTACCACGCATACCATTACCACGCATTTTTTACAACGCAATACCTTTACAACGCATAGTGCTTTGGGTGCTGGATAGTGAATAGTTTAATTTACTATTCCAACACCAGTCCCTGTGGACACTAGGGAAGGTTATTGAATAGTAAATTAACCTATTCACTATCCATTCCCTA
Organism: Lissotriton vulgaris; assembly: GCF_964263255.1. Lineage (NCBI taxonomy): Eukaryota > Metazoa > Chordata > Amphibia > Caudata > Salamandridae > Lissotriton > Lissotriton vulgaris. The sequence goes on from NC_141696.1 coordinate 307,789,289, forward strand.
TGTCAGATTGCCCCAAAGCGCTATGCGTTGTAATGGCATGCGTTGTAAAAGATGCGTGTTAATGGTAGTGCGTTGTAAAAAATGCGTGCTAAAGGTTGTATACCAGAAAACGGATGTATGATGTTAGCACGCACACTTTTACCAAAAAACACTCTCCAATGTTGCCCCGTGGAGGGCCGGGCAGGGTCCTTTGGGATTGACAAGTTACTCGGAAAGAGAAGCGTCCAGTCCGCAGGCTGATTACTGTGTCATTGTTAAGCAAACAAAATATGGCAGTCTATCTCAACATCCAAGGTTAGTGTCACAGAGTGTATTGGGGACAGTGGAAGGTGTTCTTCCAGGGCATGATGCAGAGGGCAGAACCAAGCTGAAACAAGCCATATAGCGGAGAAGAGTGCTACTGCTTCCTTTTTACCACTAAGACAGATTCATCCTCATCTTTGTCCTTTGACGTTTCATGTGCCTCACTTGTGGGTGGTGGTGTTTGGTCTGCAGCACTGTGTGACACTGACACATCAGGGGCCGGAGATGTGGTTATAGAAGTAGCAGCAGCATTCATCTGCAAACTGTCTTGTGGCATCACTCCCATCATGAGAATTTGCAGGGCATGGAAGGTCCCCTCTACAGCTTTCTCGTGTGCAGCCGTTGTAGCCGTTCTTTGCACCTGCATCCGCTCCATATTCTCCATGACCCTCCTTATGTTTCCCAAATCATGGATGACATCGCTGTAGCCAATCTGACTAGACAGTTGTTGTCTCCAAGTCATGACTCCAGCGACACCAGCCATGGATTGTTGGAGGGCATCGGGCGGAGTGTGGGTGTCCGTTAGGGAGTGTAAGTGGTCCTGATGGGACTTAGACACCCACATATGGCATCTAGTTTGGCTGCCATGAGGTTGAACCCCACCCACACCTTTGCAGTCAGCTCCTTCTGGCACTCTAACACACAGGTTGGAACGCCATTTGTTCTTCGGTGAGGTGCTGGGTGACAGACGAGGTGGTGGGTGATTCCTGGTGTGTGGTCTGTGCTCTGTGCAGGAGGTTGGCTCACCTCGATGGTGCTGGGGTGCCCTGCTACTGGAGGTGCGGTGCGGAGGTTGTCAATGAACCGTTGGAGTTTGTCATAGTTGTTGTCCCTGGGTGTCGTCTCCATCGTCACTGACGGTCTGTACAGTCTGCTCTGCAGGAGGTGTTGATTGTCCTTCTGCAATGTAAAGGGGGGATGCAGTTTCACAGTGTGTTCCATGTACGTTTACGCATTGGAGAAGTTTTCATACAGACTGCATGACAATGTACTGACTGTGAGGAGATACCTATTTGATGCGGGACAGGGAACATTTGTACTACACAAACAAAAGAGGAGTACCATCAGAGATAGCTTGAATAAAGCGGTCTGAATGGGATGAATGAAAAAAAGAGAAGAGAGTCCTTCCTTTTTTAAGAAACCCCTCACTCACCGACCTGGTCGGTGACATGCTTCATCATCGGGGTCCACCCTGACAGCCGAGTGCCATCAGGGTGTGCTGCGACACCTGGACTACAGTGGAGCTGGTATTTTGTGTGTGTGAAGTGAAAAAAAAAAGTGTTAAAAATTGTCCTGGTATACTTGTGTGAAAAATTTTATTCTCAAGGAACTGGACAATATTAAAATTAAGTGTGTGGATACGTTAAGGTGTTATGACCGTGTGTATCACTTATGTGTGAGGTCTACATGTTTCAACCCGTAGGATGGAAGGTACCGGGTTTTCGTCAGGACCAGAAGGAAAATGGGTGGTCAGGACATACTAACGCCCTGCCGTTCCCTAGATTCCTGTGCACTGCTGACAATTGGTCAGAGTGAAAAAGCTCAAAAACAAAATAGTCGAGCTAAAAGCAAAAAGACCTGGAGGGAGAAAATAGGCAAAAGGTCACAAGTATGAATAATACAAGCCTGTTACGGAGTGCCATGCTGGTTCTCACGTATCTGCTGCTGTATAGTGCATCCCACTCAGAGCTTAAAGTGATCAGTAGTGACTGACTATCACTAAAGCTGGCACACTCTATCAATAGTGTTGTGCTCGGTGATCACTAGGTAGTTAATATGGCATTCAATCATATTCAGCACTTAATAGTGCGTGGTAAAAAAATGTTCACAATTCCATTAGCGTGAGGAAACAACGATGTGGAATCTACGTGTTTCAACTTTGACTCAAACTGGCACACTCAAGTGAATTCGGTGTGCACGGTGGTCGAGTGGTCGTTAAATGTTTATTAGACACAGTCGATAGCACTCAGCACTTCCGTGTGCAAGACTCAACTACTCACATTTTGAATTAAAGTGAGCAAAAACGATGCAATCTGTTTGTCCCATCAAACATACACTCACACTATGCAAACACACAAACAACACACAAACATAGGCCGAAAAGGGAATCAAGGCTTACTCCTATTGTGGATCTTTTAGGCTTCACGGGGTGGAGGGAAGGTAAAAAACTCAAACTGCCATATTCTGCAATAAGGAAATAATCAGACAGCAATCACGGGTTATGCTTACGAAGACCGAATCCAAGCTGCCAGGATCTGGCTCTGAGCTATATGAATACTTACAGTTCAGTTGGGTTTAGGATTCTGAGTACCTACTCGCCTCTCCGTGCCTCCCCGTAAATGATTCAGAAGCCGCCAGTGTAGATATAGCGGCAACTATGCTTCCGGGATGGGCGTGGTCGCGTAAATGCGTAGTGACGCATTAGCGTGGAATTAGTGGAAATGGAGGACGGGAGGGAGTTAGTTCCTAGCGTTGCTAAGCAATGCTGGACTCCTATCCGATATGTAGTGTTTACACAGTTGATTACGCAGCATTAAGTAGATAGTTAAAATAGTCTAGGAAATGCTAATAAATTACTGAAATGAAACGGAACAAAGGAATAACCCCTTCTTGGCATAATTTACCTAGAGGGGGAGGTTTTTTTTTACTACGTTCTAAAGTGATGTCATCCAGTAATCAGACAGATAGTCCGACTACACACAGGTTGGTTGGAGATCATACTGTCTGTGGTGAATTCAGATAATGTTTGCCCAAGGAATGTTATCGTTCAGTCCTGTGACATGTGTGGATAATCTATATATCCATCTTTGTTCTTTCTCGAAGAGCCGTTTCTGCATGTTAGGTCCAGCCATGACTTGTTCGATGACAGTCCACCTCATGTCATTGGGCGTGTGGTTAGATTCAAGGAAGTGATCTGTCAGTTTAGTAGCATTTTTTCTGCAGCGGATGGTGCTGCGATGCTCGCATATTCTTTGCTTTACTTTTCTTGTCATCATTCCCACGTAGCGTTTGTTGCATGTATATTCAATTAAATAAACCACATTGCAGCTATTGCAGTTCGTGTGAGATAGCTGCCTCCATGTTTTGCCAGTTTCGATGTTCAGGGTTTTTGTGTTGCTCGTTAAATGACAAACGCTGCAATTGCCGCAGCGAAAATGACCTGTGACATCAGGTAAACCCCAAGTCTTCGTGATTGATTGATTGTCAATATGTTCTTTTACCTTTGGTCTAGTATTGACCAGTGAGTCTTTCAGGCTTGCTGATTTTTTATAGGAAAAGAGTGGCTTTTCCCAATGAAGATTACCAGTGCTGAGGATGGACCAATGTTTTTTGATGCTCTTAGACACTTGGTTGGAGACACTGTTAAAGGTGGTTACACAAGTAAGTGGTATTTCATTAGCCGTGGCTGTTTTGGGTTCAAGGAGAGCCTCTCTTGGTTGGTTCCTGGCTCTTTTTTGGCAAGTGTTTATGATTTTCGCAGGGTACCCACGAACTCGAAGCTTCTCAGTTAGATCAGAGGCTTGTTTTTTATACTCAGTAAGCTTGCTGCAGTTGCGCCTTAGTCTTAAAAATTGTCCGTAGGGAAGATTCTCTTTGAGAGGGCGCGGATGGAAACTTTCGAACTTAAGCAAGTTATTTTTAGCAGTAGGTTTGTAAAATGTTCTGGTTTCCAGATGATCATTTTCCTTGGAAATCACCACATTAAGAAAAACTATTTCTTTCTCACTGAAACAGTGGGTGAATTTCAGGTTCTGGTCGCATGTATTGATCCAGGCAGTGAACTCAATGAGTTGGTCCAAAGGTCCTTGCCAAATGGCAAGGACATCGTCAATGTAGCGTTTCCAGAATTTTAGGTGGTCTCTAAAAGGGTTGAGGTTGCTGAGAATAAACTTGAGTTCAAAATCATAGACATAAAGACCAGCCACACTGGGGGCAAAAACACTGCCCATAGAGGTACCCCCTGTTTGGAGAAATAGGGCCCCCTCAAATTCAAAGTAATTGCGTTTGAGTGCTAGCCTGGCACACTCAATGATGAAGGCTCTTGGTGTGTTGAATGTCCAGTCCATGTTGCCTAGGGTTTTCTCCAAAACTCTCAGCGTGTCATCTTGCGGTATGCTTGTATATAGACTCTCTATATCGAAGCTTAGCAAGATAGTGTTGTTGTCCACAGTGATTTCCTGTAGAAGATTTAGGAGACTCTTTGTGTCCTGTAGATAAGTGGTTGTTTGTTGCACGATAGTTTTCAGGAAAAAGTCACAAAATCTTGACAATGGTTCAAGTAGTGACCCGATGCCAGAGACAATCGGGCGGCCTGGTGGTGGTAGTTTCCCTTTGTGCATTTTAGGCAGAGTATAGAAATACGGTATCTTGCCTTCGGTGTCACATAGGTACTCTGCTTCCTGTTTGGAGATCTTGCCCAATGCTTCTGCAGTTTCAACTAATCCTTTTATTTCTGATTGCAGTTCCGTAGTAGGATCCAAATGAAGGATCTGATAGTTCCTTGTGCCACCTAATAGGCGTAGACACTCCTCACGATATGCGCTGGTGTCCATACCTACGAGTCCGCCCCCCTTGTCGGCGGGTTTTATCGTTATGGTGTCACAGTTGCGGAGGTCTCGTAGGGCATTGCATTCAGCTCGACTTAGGTTTTGGAACTGTGAATTGTTGTTCATTTTTTCTACATCATTGTAGACGGCCTGCTCGAACGTAATTACTTCTACGGGAACTGCATGGGTTGGTGGTGTAAAAGAAGATTTCTTTTTTAGTCCACTCTCATTTTGATTATTAGTAGCCACATTGGGTCCTTGTTTCTCGAAGAAAGCTTTAAGTCTTAGCTTTCTGAAGAAAGTTGCTAGTTCGCAGTGCAGTTGGAATTTGTCGAGGCGTGCGGTCGGGACAAAACCCAAGCCTTTGTTAAGCACACACATTTCTGTTTCTGATAGTGCTCTAGAGGATAAGTTGGTAACTAAGTCCTCACGTTGCTTGGTCCTGCCTTGCTCCTGGTCTGGCCGCTCACTGGTTCGTCCTCCTCCCAGTGTACCTGGTTTGTTTGTCTTCTTCTTCCCTTTCCCCGCCTGCCTCTGCCTAAAAAAGGAGGGCGGTATTGGTTTTGTTGGAACAGCGGTGGTTGGAAGTGCGGTGGGAAGGGTGGTTGCCAACCGTACATAGGGAACTGCGGTGGATGGTTATAAGGATCATGAAACATCGGTGGATTAAATGGTTTCCAGTGATTCTGACTTCTGTAACCTCACAGATGTAAGGCTGTACTCGTACATTGTCATCTCACAGTTTTTTTCTCTGCTTTTATGGTGCATTTTCCGGCATGACACATGTGAATTGCAGGCCTGTCGCTGGTTATCACTGATTTTTGTTTCGCAGTTTGGGACATTGCGGCTTTTTTCGCGTTCATGCTTCACATTTGTTAGGCGTTGTGTTAATTTTAACGAAGTCATAAGACGTGTTATTGTGAGACAATCGCACGGTACTGCTGTGTTGTGAATACAATGTTAACACAGCGTTATTTTTCTGCGATAGACTGCAATGTGAAGAGTTGCGTTAAGCTAATTTTTTGATAATTATCACACATTCTTGAAATATCCCCCAATGAGTAGAATTTTCATCACAGAGTGGAGATCTGCAGGTCACAAGTGCGGAAAGTGTGGCACAACCTTTCATCTTCCCGCTGGTGGCTAAATTCAGAACCACGTAAACCAATTACACATGTAAAGGCTTCTACAGCCACATTTCCATAGGATTCTTCTCTAAAAGAACAGAACTCTAAAAATAATTATTACATGTACTCCAAACATGGATGCAAACTGTTGCCATCAGCGGCGGTGGTGCCTGGCTCAGCGTCATCCCAGCCACTCTGTCCAGGAATATGGTTTTCATAACTGAAGATTGTTTGAGAATATTTTCTCACGCAGAAACGCGTCTTTGTGTTCAGGGCTGCAGGCTTTGCTCGACCTGTCCAATGAAAATGGCAGTTACTCTTCTGGTGTCACTATGGTGCTGCACTGTTGCCCAAAGTTGGCTTTGATGTCCTACATTCTAACTTCCATTGACTGCAGTGTGCCAGCATGGAAAAAGGATAACCTGTTCAGGAATCAGGTACAGGTTTCTGAGCATAATCACTGAGAGATATTTTAAGGCATGGGACGAGTGGGCAATTGCCACGATCTAAGGGGTAGGCGATCTTGTTGTTTATTTCTCACTCCTGTCTACTTCTTTAGCTCAATCTCTCTTCCCATCAACAACCCCTCAAAACCCCCAACAGCCTGGATTACCAGCCAGAGTCCCCTGGGAAGAGGAAATGCATAATCAGCGTCTCATTTACGAAAAGTGGCACATCGCAGGGAAAAAACAGTGATGCAGCACTTCTCATTGCACCAACTTTTCGACACCATGGTGGCCGATGCCTGGAACTGCGGGCAGTCCCCGTGGCCTGGAGGCCTCACTGGGCCTGCGTCTGGGACCTGGTTCAGAGATGCCGGTGCTGCGGAGTTACTGCGGCCTGACAGTGGAGGCGCGCTGTTTTGGGCACAAGCCTGTGGGCTGCGGCGGTATACATTGAGGCAACACCGATCGTCCTTGCCTGGTGGCAAAATCTGCCAGGTCACATGGAGACACATTGATGACCTGTGTTAGAACACCCAAAGGGGGTCCTTGGAGCTGTGATCAGTAGAGGTGCTCCTGTGCACCAAATTGGGGGGTCTGCATTGCATAACACGTGCCACCACTACACCAGGGTACAAGGAAGAGATTGCCGATGGTGGGCCGCACCTCTTTGCATCCCAGGCCAGAGGAGGTGAACTGCCCAGACCCTTTGGAGGGTGATGGCCCTGAGCTGAGCCGAACTTGTGTGGTTGGAGCATCGTGAATTTGCACCTAAGAGGGCCCTGTTGCATCACCTGAGCCTGGAGGTTCCCCAGAGGATTCAGTGGTGATTACTTTACCCAGGCTTGTGAAGTCCAGCCTGGGTGAGCCTCCTGCTAGCTGAGTCACAGATTCCGAGAGAGCAAGGCGTATTGAGCCCCAGTGTCGATGTCCAGGTGAAGAGAAGTTGGGATAGGGAGCGGAGGAGGCCCAGCGGTTGTGTCGGGCCCTGGCGTAGAGCCTGTGGGTGGCATATACTGTGCCCTGAGCAATCCCTCTGCTGCGGAGGATCCACATTGCAGAGGACACCGCCAAAGACTGGTGGGGAATACCACTAACTGGCTCAAGTCTGTGATATCGACTGTTGATGGAGGTGGGTACCAGGGGTAAGGGGTCGGTTCGGGCCCAGGAAATTAGGCACACAGCTTGATCCGATGACACTCACTGCAGCATCAGGGAACTCAAAATCTGGTTGCCACTGTCAGATAGGAGGAGGCGACAGAGTGTTGCTGCCTTTCCTTGCCCCCTGTTAGTGAACTTTTGACTGTCCGGGGAATTTCCCTCGGTGTCAACCAAACAAAGATTCCTGGCTAGCATACACCTGACAGGAGGAGAGGGGCCAGCTGGCTACACTGCACTGCACCACATGCCATACATAGTGCCTGGGCATCTGGCGCAATGATGGACCTCCTGCACATGGGGTAGTGTCAACACCTGGCTGCTCCTCTGTGTCGGTGGACAGAGCAGCTTAGGGTAGCGTCTGCAGAGGCAGGTGACAACGGGCACCTTGGACTCCAAACTAGTTTCTGTGCTCACGACTGTTTAGAAAATAAGTACCAACCTTGAACAAACGCACACTACCCTTGAGGGCCACACTGCCAAATCACAGTCAAATTCACCCTGGAAAACGCAGATCATTGCAAGCCCGCATTGGCAAAGAACTGACCAAAGTCCACCCTATTACCCGGATTGTAGCATTGGAGGTACAGCCGCTAATAGCATGTGTGAAGTCATTAGAAAGCATTCCAGAACCGAATCAGTTGGAATGAATCTGGACAAGATCGTAGTCAGCCCTTTAGTCAGTGCTGGCAGGGAAAGGTAAAATTTATAAATATGAGTTTGATTCACACTATGATATAGGTGCGTATGGTATCTTGCATCTCTGTTGTTGAATTCACCCAAAATGACCTCCCCCTCAACCCCGAATCAGAAATATGTGGTCAGGTAGGCCCTGCAACCTAGACCTGAAGCAACTTATTGACATATCACAGGTGGGAGGGACACATAGTCCTTAGACAAGCACACAAACAGGAAATCACAGAACAAACCCACAGATAGACAGCAACACCTCAATGGTCTCAGGATATTGGGCCGAAAAGAACACATTTGGCCATATGGGAGAGCATTCCCAAAACACCATAAAGTCAGATGCCACACTACACCATCTCAGTCAAGGGATCGACCGACAGCCGGTTGGCGGTCCCGACCTACAAATTAGGACAGTGTTCGGATGCACTGCTTTACTTTACAATGAGAGCATGCATTCTGACCGGAGTGCTTGTTCCTATTGTAAAAATGTTAGGTGCATGTTCATCCCTGCACCCCGTGGGTGCCACCTCAAGGTGCCTGCCACAAGGTGCAGGGATTAACAACGGAGCATCATATGTGCCCCCTTGGCCTCCAACCGGAGGTTGCACACCACAGGGGCCTCTGTTGGGCCCTCAAAGTCGAGTTTTGACAGCCTTTCTGTATCAGAAAGTCTAGCACAGAAGGGATCTCTCCACCTGACATCATAATCCCTTATTGGCCACTTTCCAACTGGCTGACGGGCTCCCCGAGCCTATGGGAAGCCTGTCAGAAAGCCCGTTCAGATTCCTTTCTGACCAACTCTATCCTAATGGGTAGGTCGGAAAGGAGTCTGACCAGCCTCTTATGTTTTGGTCAGAATAGCTGCGACTGATGGTCGGAGTCGTTTCCGACTAAATCGTAATTAGGCGCTAAGTCAGGAACGAACAGCTAATCAGAAAAAAAGCAGAAACACTACAAGCTTTGATCACGCGCTCGCCATGCCGGATATCTTGACACGCACCCATAGGCCCTGCATTGTGTCCACACAAGGTCAAGGCCCACCTGCACTTCTTATCAAATGATCAGATTAATGGTCAGGTTACTAGGGCCAGATTTCTATTATCTATATATGTATGTATTTATGTATGTATGTATGTGTGCTAAACACTGCAAAGTTGGATTGGTGTTTTTGCATATTTATTTTAATTTGTCCCTTCACAATGTCAGTACATGTTTGCTATCTTGCTGCTACAAAATAGTGCATCATCTATATTTATGGATTTAAAAGTATAAAAGGAGAAACCAACACACCTCAGATTGAAAAAGGCAGTGGAACTGCCAAAACTCGTCTCTCTTCTCTGTGGTTCTAGTGCCCAGTGTGACCTGATTGAATAAAGAGAATTTAAACCCTGAACAATAAAAAAAATCTCTTCTCTGTGGTTTTAGTGCCCAGTGTGACCTGATTGAATAAACAGGATGTTATACCCTGATTTTGAGTGCCCATTCCCTCTCTCAATTTGGAGTTTTGGGAGATTTCTTGGATTTTTCTAGCGCTTGCGGTGGCGCTGTTTTCCGGCCACCACCAGTGATTTGGCAGCACACCAGCGTGCCGCAAACTTTTCTTTGGATATAAAGGCCGGCATGCCCCCTAGCCAGGAGTGTGGCGATGGAGACAAGGAAATGGCATACGCAGAGATAAAAGTTCAACGCTGGGACCAAAGGCTCCCTTCGCTGGGACTGGCCTTCTTTCATGAATGGCTTTATCTCACCCTAGGAATACCACCTTTGTCATGTTGTTTGGTCTTTTAAAGAGACCCTTAAATGCCGGTTTTGCAGCTGAAGGACTATAATTACATCCCAGTCCGGTTTTTGACATGAACTTAAAGGGGATTGATGGGACTTTGAGGCATCAAGAGAAAACATCTTAACCATGTTTAGCAGTATTTATATAATAACACAATAAGAGTGCCAAGTATGCTGCTGATAAACACTGTGAAGTTAGATTGGTGTTTTTGTATATTTATTTTAATTTGTCCCTTCACAATGTCAGTACAAGTTTTCTATCTTGCTGCTACAAAATAGTGCATCATCTATCTTGATGGATTTAAAAGTATACAAGCATTGACATAGCCTAGGTCTCGCCTTTGGGACCTTATACGTTTTTAGCCATGCAACAGTTGTTGTTATTGCACCAAGGATATTGTGCTGCATAACTAAATAATTATAAGGTCCCAAAAGCGAGACCTATTGGCTATGCCAATGCTTGTTATCAGTTGCAAGTACGAGAATTGACTGTGGTTGAAACGCCGTGGACACAAATCCGCGGATTCACGTACTCTGACTTATAACATGAGTCTGTAAAAACTTCACATCGCTTCCTCATGTTCAATTAATATCAGATGAAATTAATGTCCGTCCGCTGTTATTTTCACTCTCTCACATGTTTCACATGCGCTGTTCACGGTTTTCTCCGAGAGCACATGTGTCCACCATATATTTATTGCACATTATCAATGTAACGTTGATGTTGCCTTTAAGCTTTTTGCGTCCATCCTTTGAAATATGCCCACATTAATTAATAATGGATGCTTCCAGTTTATCTTTATAATTCATTTTTTTCAAGAAAATCAATCGTGTTGCTAATACCTTTTAAGCCATTGTTGTTTATTACTTTATGTTGTGCCCAGTAGGCAGTGAAAATACTAAAACGCCCTTCCCTACTCTAGGTTGTGTCTGCAGCCTCGATCCCGTTAATTTTCTGCTCTGATTGGCCTTCGGCAAGACGCTCTCAGTTCATATCAGCAGCTTTCAAATTACAGACTAACGCTCTCTGTAATACGACCATTTATAGGCAACAGACACTCATTCGAAATTACGGACAGACCGTGTAAATAACGTGTAAATAACAGAAAGCTCCACTAAGTAAAATAGAAATACCAGATGAGGATGCGCATCCAATCAGCTTTGAGCGTGAGAGTGAAATGAGAGGCTTCAGGCAATCAGAAAGCATGCGTCTACAGCAATACTTACAATGCGAAGCCAACGTCAGAGACCTAGTCTGAGTTTACCAAGGTCCACTATTGTGTTACTCGGTTTCCTAAGCACGGTTCTTATACTGAGGTTTGCTTCCACTCATCTTAATAATAAGATTAATAATTATAGATGTTTATTGTGTTAGTCATCTGTTTTGAAATTATGTTGAATGGCTCTAGGGTCCCCTGATATATATCGAAGACCCCATGAAAACTGGTTTGGAACATTTCATATTGTTGACTAATTTTTATAAAGCTCTTTCCAACCCAATTCATTTGACTGGGGTCTGTACGGGGTTTATATTACCTCCTGCACTGTTTGTACGCATTATGGTTTTTTGAAGTGCCTTTTGTGAGAGTTTAAGGTTAAAAGCGTTGTGTCAAGCAGGCACTTTCTTGGGTCTGCTCTTATGTGCAGATGATGTGCAGACACAAAGCTCACATTGTACTCTCAAGGTTGCAGCGAGCTATGGAAGGGCTTTGAAAAGCGTGCACCTCTAGCTGATGAGGCCGCAGTGAGCGGCACAAATGCGATTTCCTTACATGCTGGATCATTGTGAAAATCAAGGAAATTTTTTTTAATCTTCTAATTCACAGACACCAATTGCAAGCAGTCTACACTAAACCCTTCCGCTAAGAAATATGCCCACTCCTTCGCTTACCTTCTTGCTGCAAGGGCAGGTGGTTAGAGACCCGCAAAACGCTTTCTCCAGCAGGAAGAATTTATTAGAAGACATTTCCGCTTCAGCAGATTGAGGCTTTCTTTTTGACAACAAATGGCAGTTTTTTGGGGGGGTTTCCAGCCACTGAGACTGCCTTGAATAAATTAGACAAGCGCACGCCTCGCGCAGCTGGAGGGGGCTTGCGTGATTCCCTTGTGGGAGTGTGCGACCATATGGCGCCACCATATAGCATCAGGCGCTCCCGCAAGGAAATCGGCAGACGTGCATGCGTTGCCATTGAAGGCAATGGAACGTGTGCACGTGTTTGGCTGAAGAGCCAAAGCGATAGGAATAGGTCATTTTGCCTATCCAGCGCCTGAGCGCTGCATAGGCGAGACCTAAAAAGGAGAAACTAACATGGCGCACCTCAGATTGAAAAAGGCAGCGTTACTGCCAAAACGTGTCTCTCTTCTCAGTGGTTCTAGTTCCCAGTGTGCCCTGATTGATTAAACAGGATGTTAAACCATGAGTTCGAGTGCCGGTTCCCTCTCTCATTTTTGGGAGATTTCTTGGATAGTTTTAACGCTTGCAATGGCCGTGTTTTTCTGGGCACCACTAGTGATTTGGAAGAACGCCAGCATGCCACAAAATGTTCTTAGGACATAAAGGCAGGCTTGCCCCTAAGCAAGGGGTGTGGTGATGGAGACGAGTAAAGGGCATACGCGGAGATGAAGGTTTAACGCTAAGCGTAGAGACTCCCTTGGCGAGTACTGGACTCCTTTCATGACTGACTTTACCTCACCCTAGGAATACCACCTTTGTCCTGGAGCTGGGCACTGCAGGTCGCATTGGCCAAGCAGTGGGGTCATGGGATTCCAATATCACATTGGGACACATTGGACACAGGACTTTTAAGGAGACACTTAAATGCCGGTTTTGCAGCGAAGGACTAGAATTACATTCCAGTCCGGTTTTGACATGAACTTAAAGGTGATTGATGGGACATTGAGGCATGAAGAAAAAACAGCTCAACCACAGTTAGCAGTATTTATATAATGACACAATAAGAGTGCAAATTATGCTGCTGCTAAACACTGCAAAGTTAGATTGGTGTTTTTTTATATTTATTTAAATTTGTCCCTTCACAATGTCAGTACATATTTGCTATCTTGATGCTACAAAGTAGTGCTGGAGTTCTGGACTTTTTGGTTCCGTCCAGAGGTGTCAGGGAACAACACCCAAAGACCCCTGAGTTCCACCTGTCTTGGTGCGCAAATGAACAGAAACACGGGCTTCTCGGTGGTGGCGTCAAAGACCAAAGGTTTATTACTGCAGGGACACAGAAGTCACAGAAACCACACATGGGCAGATTCTAGGAGCCTGTTCAATTTGTACAAAGAGGGTTGCTCCTTATATACTAAATTTTTCGCTGGGGGCGAATTCTTTACATGTAATACATTCTCAAAACCTTTGTGTCTAAAACAATAAATATTTGGCGTTACACAGGAACCATCGATAATATCTGATGCCAAACATTACGAAGAGGGGTTCCCACTAGTTCATCACAATCCCTTGTCAATATTGCATTCAAGAGCCGGACCGCCTCATCGTAAATTTCGTTGCCTCCCCCTAATAAAGATTCAGAAAGAAAGGAACGGAGCCAGGTGTGGAAGATAGAAAAGTGGGATAAGGGATGTTTGTGGGTTGTAAATGGGCAAGGCTACCGGCTTCGGCCGCCTAATCATGATCGGGACAATGGACGCGAAGACCAGTTTAGCAGGACTGGCCTCGGGCAGAGGAGGCAGCCTTTGTCGAGTCATGTAGCTACAGCGTGATCTGGTTTAAGGTGCACGTGTCATGAAAGAGGTGAATCTCCGGCTAAGGCTACGTGTCCTTAATCGAAATGAAGTGATTCAGAGGTTATTGCGTATGTGAGGGCAAGAAACACAAAATGGCTGCCATGATCTAAGATGGATGCCGTGGGTAGATCAGAAATGTGTTCATAACAGGAGTGCTCTTGCTTGTAGCATAGCGAAAACACCAGGATATGCTAAATGGATCATTTGCGGTTCGCTGATACCAATATTATGTATTTCCGACAATATTGAAAACACAGGTTCAAATCGTCACGGAACCTCAGACCCTCCTTTTGCCCTTACATAGGCAATTACTCAGTCTATGTCAGAATCTAATTCTATGCTCATCAGGTCAGTGACATGCTGTTGTATCATCATCCTTTCTCGCGCCTTTTCTCCAAACGCAGGTGGTTTCCTAAAACAGGTTGCAGCACAAAGGCTACACAGAGCTGGACCACACTGTATAATCAGGCAGCATGAGAAGAGGAATACTAAGATGACACCAATGACCATTAGAACCTTCCATCCCCACGCTGATATCAGAGTCCAAAACCACTCCATGAAGGACCAGTTTCCCTTGTCTACATGAATAGAGTCGGAAATCTTGTGTAGCTTAGAGATCGCCTCGTAGACTGTTGGAGCATTATTAGGAATAAAGACACAGCAGCTCGATTGGATCATTCTGCATACCCCACCTCGATCTGCAAGTATAACGTCTAGAACCATACGGTTCTGCAACGTCATGAGTCTATCCGCCTGAAGCTCAGCTGTCAAATTGCTAAGGGCACCAGCAGTTTCGGTAATAGTAGATTCAACTACCCGTGTTAGCTGACGTATGTTTCTACTATTGGCCATAGGCCCCCAGAACGGAAGGAAGCCTTTGAAGAAGTCTCCAGCTTCCTGACCAGCGGTATCTTCCTTGCTGAAGACACCTCTCGCTACTCTGGTCCTGTGATAATCGGATGAAGCAGTGTATGTTGGAGGCAACAGTCGAGCAATATAACATGAACCTGAAAAGTCAGCAGGTAACCATGTATATGCTCGGTCTCGACAGATGAAGTAGGTACCCCTAGCAGTAAGGAAAGCAGGGGAAGAGCTAGCCGGAAACACATAAGTCTCTACGCACTCACTCCTCCCTAGCTGAGCTCTCGGATTTCTCCCATTACCTTGCAAACAGACCTGACCTCGGTGAGGTACGACCCAGATTGGAGTTGAGCTTTTACGCTTGCTTTCTCCCAAACTAAGGCGATACTCTGAAGAGTTCCAACTCAAATATACTGACAATTCGTCTCTAGGGTAAGATGGAGTATTATTGACGTCCTTGATCATGTCAGTAATTCCCTGGACTAAGGCTTTGTTGGCAGAGTTATATTTAGTGGAACGTGGTGGACGCGGAGGATAGGTTTCAAGGGCATAAGCAAAGATGGTTTGAAGGGCCTGAAATGATCCATTGTAGCTGAAAGGCAAAACCAGATAGGGAATGCCTTTATCCATAGTGTGGGGTATCAAGCCACACACCCAGCAGTCTGTAGTGTTAACTACCAGTTGGTGTTGGTGCAAGAGCTGTACAAAAGTGTTGTTAATGAATTCTGAGCGTCGAGCTTGCTCGTGTTCAGGAAACGAGTGAAAAGAGTGTATAGAAGAAACAGTAGAAGTAGCAGGATCAAGGGGAGGTACTGTAGTTACTGGCACAAAAATCAAACTCATACCGAGAACGATTCCGCCCACCAACGTTATCAAAACAATCAAAAATGTAATGGCACATTGTATTAAAAAGCATTTGCTGTGAAGAATTCTATAAAGTCTGTTTCTGCGAACATAAATCACATTTTCTCGTTGCAGCGCAGGAAGCTCCATCTTCTACAATCCGCTCGCGACCACTGATGATGTGTACGTAGATGAAAATGCCTCTATCAGCCCTGGGAGTTCCCAGAACCAACAGAAAGATCGACCTTGTGTCAGACCCCCGCAGATTCAACTAAGCACACAGCCACGACCCTACGGCTACCCAGACGGCAAGGCAATTTTAAAAACAATAAAACAATAGCAAACTTCCTGGCTGAAGGCAAAAGTTCAATATTTCAAAATATCACAATAGGCAGTTGCCTGCTTTATTTGTCCATTTTACGAGGTCGTAAATTGTATCTTTGCTTTGCAGGTACTGTTTGATCGGCAAATAGCGTATCACTGGTAGTTGTTGCAGTGTTCAGGTTCGCAGGTGATAAAGGTTTTTCTGATGCAGGGGACAAATGTTCAGAGTTCAAAGGAGTCTTTTCAGGAGGAGAGTCAGATTTCGGAGTGTCAGTAATCAATTCGGCATCGCTGAAAGGGATGAACTTTGGTGTGCGTTCAAATTCGGAGGCACCAATTCCCTTCTTCACCCAGTCGTCGTAAGGAAGTGGCAAAGATACACGCTTAACATGAGATGCGTGCACCCAATGCTTGCGACCAGCTACATGAACTGCTGTTCTCGTTGCAAGCAGGACCTGGAAAGGGCCGACGTATCTGGGCTGAAGATTCTTCGTCCTCGCGAAGTTCCGGATTACAACTTGGTCGCCGGGTTTCAGCTGATGCCCTGGACTCTCCGGAGGCTTTGGCAATGCATCGAAAACCTGTTGGTGAATAAGACTCAATTTAGCAGTCAAGTCGTAAAGGTAGTCTATCAACATAGGATATTCTAGAGAACAAAACTCCTTTGGCCTCGGCACACCCCAAATATTTGCCGGGCGGCCAAAAACGATCTCATACGGGCTAAGCCCCACTCTAGAATGTACAGTTGCTCTCGTTGATAATAAAGCCAAAGGAAGTGCGTCTGGCCAGGACAAACCTGTGGAGGCTTGAATTTTGGCTAGTTTTAGTTTGAGGGTGCCATTGTAACCCTCAACTAAACCAGCAGACTGGGGATGGTTTGCACTGTGAAACTTCTGTTTTATGTTCAGACCGGCACACACACTCTGCATAACTTTCCCTATGAACTCACTTCCGTTATCTGACCATACAATCTGTGGCATACCATATCTAGGGAAATATTCTTTGAGAAGAATTTTGGCAGTTGATAGGGCAGTATTGTCCTTTAGTGGGTATGCTTCGATCCATCTGGAAAAAGCACAAACTACCACCAGGACGTATTTCAGATTATTACAGCGATCCATGTGAATGAAGTCTAACTGAATCACTTCAAAAGGACAGGAAGGAGGAGCGAAGCGACCAGCAGGAGTTGGAGTTCCCTTGCCAGGATTATGCATCAGGCATACCATGCAATTTTTCACCACTCTCTCTGCACACTTACTGATCCCATCATTCTTCCATACTGGAGCCAACATCTTACAGATTCCTTTAGAACTTATATGCGCTACTCCATGCGCCATCGTCACCACTGCAAGCACATACGCATCAGGCAACATCCAACGCTGCTGTTCTGTCAAATCAATCCAACACCCATTCGAATCCAACTTGCCCGTATTCTCTCTCCATACACGTTTTTCCTCCTCAGTTGCCTCTTTCTGAATCTCTTTCACACTTTCCATTGTATCCTCACACATTCCAGATTCAGCAATCCACCTTGCGGACGTAGCAACATACATTCTACTCATCATGTCTCTAGCTGTCTGTTTAGCGGCCTCATCAGCAAAAGCAATCCCACGACCAACATCATCCGTGATTGCTTTATGAGCACTGCACTTTACAATCGCAACTTCAGTCGGCAAGGTTAGAGATTCCAACAGATCGTTAACTAGCTGACCATGTTGAATCTTAGTCCCATGGGACGTAATGAAACCTCTTTCTTTCCACAAACGGCCAAAACTATGGGCCACGCCAAATGCGTACTGACTATCTGTAAAAACATTCACTCTCTTTCCCTTAGCTAAAACACACGCTCTGGTTAAAGCTATTAATTCTGCAGCTTGGGCAGAATTCTGACTCACTCTTGCAGTCTCCACAATCGTCTTCAAGGTCGTTACTGCGTAAGCAGCAGTCACATCACCATTCTCCAATTTAAAACATGACCCATCCACATACAACGTGCCATCTGGATCTGTTAATGGAGTGTCCTTTAAGTCAATACGTCCTTTTGCCTCTTCCTCTGTTCTAAAACAACAATCATGTGGCTCGGAATCACTCGACTCTTGATTAGCCGGCAACAACGTTGCTGGATTCAATACATTACATCTTTTGATCTGAATATGACTTGCTAGTAATGTCAGCTCGTAACCAGATAGTCTCGCACTGGTAAGGTGTTGTGTCTTAGTTCGGTTCATGAGTGTATCCACCGCATGAGGAACCATGACCACTAGCATGTTGTTCATCACCAAACCAGCAGATTGTCGAATGGAAGCCGCAGCTGCCGCTGTAGCTCTCAAACAACTAGGTAACGCTCTAGCTACCGGATCTAATGTTGATGAGAAATACGCACAAGGGCGTTGTTTATCACCAAATGTCTGTGTCAGAACACTCAACGCGCAACCTTCTCTCTCGTGAACGTAGAGCGTGAATGGCTTACTGTAATCGGGTGTACCCAATACAGGAGCTGAACACAATGCTTTTCGTAACTCAGAAAAACTCTCTTGACATTCATCAGACCATGGCACCGGACTCGGAACATTTTTCCCAGTCAAAGCTACCAACGGTTTCGCTAAAAGAGAAAAATTTGGGATCCACTGCCTACAGTAAGAGGTAATACCTAAAAAGGCACGTACTTCTCTTTGTGTGCGGGGAACACTCATCTGCATAATTGCTTTTATTCTTTCTGGGGTCAACTTCCTTCCCTCCTTTGACAAGAGGTGACCTAGGTAGGTCACTTCTTGGCAGCAGTATTGCATTTTCGAAGGTGATACCTTGTGATTCAAATTAGACAAATGATGCAATAACGAGATCGTAGCTGCCTTGCAAGTTTCCTTGTCATCGGCAGCCACTAAAAGATCGTCTACATACTGCACTAGAGCAGAGCCTGGAGGAAGGACAAAGGAATCTAACTGGCTTTTTAGTGCTTGACTGTAAATAGATGGGCTTTCACAATAGCCTTGTGGAGCGCGTTTAAATCTGAAACTTCGACCTCCTAGACAGAAGCCAAAAATATCTCTGCTTTCTTCGGCTATCGGAATGCTGAAAAAGGCATTTTTCAGGTCAATGACTGAAAACCAAGTAGCTGTAGCAGGAATCAATGTTAACAAGGCAGTAATGTCTGGAACCACAGGAAACTGCGGGACCACAATCTTATTGACTTCTCTGAGGTCGATGACAAACCTATACACTGGAGGCTTTGTAGGATCAGTTCGTTTCAAAATCGGTAATACAGGACTATTACAAACATTTCCTCTAGTTTCTTCAACCACACCTTTCTTAATTAAATCTTGCACAATCAATAAAAGTGCACGCTCACCTTCACTAGATATTTTGTATTGAGGAATTCTTGGAAATTTCACATTTGCTTTCAAAGTTACTACATATGGTGGTATTTCTAAAAGGCCTACATCATTAGGACCAGTCGCCCAAAGAGAATCAGGGAGTGAACGCAGCTCTGGCGGGAGTGCATCCATTGACAAGTACATCGGAGAGGTGATTCTTTTACCCAATGTAAGCTGTACCCCTTCCGGAGAACAGTACAATGTCGCATATAGGCGTTTTAACAAGTCTAAACCAAGCAGATTTTCATTACAACCCGTTGTCAAAATCAGGGGTGCTTTCAATTGACACGGTCCAACAGAAATAGACAAAGGACCAGATATGGGGTTGTAAACAGGGGCGCCTGAAAAACCTACAGAAACATTTGTTGAGCCGGACAAAGGTGCGCCAGGGAGTTTCGCATGAATGATAGAACTTTTTGCTGCACCAGTATCCAACAGAAACGGTTCGACTACACCTGATGTTGCTACTGCGACATAAGGCCCACTCTGATCCACTCGAACTGATACTACTCCCTCTCTCTGTCCATGTCTGTCCTAGTACCCATTTTGCTGAAATCCCTCATCCGCTTCACAATAGTCTTCAACAAGATACTGTTGAGATCTATTTTGCTGGGCAGACTGGCCATTTCGTTGATCAAAGTGATTGGAAGGACGATCATTCGTCTGTGGTGGCATAGCACCTCGCCCTCGACCTCTAGAATTCTGCACAAAACCACCACGACCTCTTTGAGCTGCTGCTGCATTATTTTGCGCTAAGATCGGACACTCATTCTTGTAGTGACCCTCTTTCTTACAGTACGCACACTGGTTCCACTGATATTGAGGCCTCGGTGAACTATAATCTGTCCTTTGATACGAACCTTGCTGCGTGTTAGTCTGATTCATGCGAGGCGGATACGCCTGTTGCAAAAGAACTTTAGTCTTTAAATCTTTCGTTTTCTTGTCTGATTTCTCTTTTTCCTCTTTATCCCTATTTTCATAATACTGTGCAGTTGCAAGTATTTGCGCAGTTGTAGAAACAGCCCACGCACTCTCTGAATCCTTTAATTTATTGCATAACTCAGGTAACAAATTATGCTCGAATTTATCGACAAACAGTCTCTGTCCTCCTTCTGTACTCATATCCTGACCACTATGATCTACAAAAGTCTCTTCGAACCTCGTGAAGAAGTCGGAGACACTTTCGTCTTTCTTCTGCCTGCATGCGGATAACTTGTCCCAATTAACACGCAATGCGGGCATCAGAGTCTTCATTAAGTCTATTATCCTACCTGGAAGATTAGCAATTAGGGGTTCGGGTTTTGCACCACCTGTTTGCTGACCATCCATTGCAATGATAGCTGCCCAATCACCACCTAGGGCAACTGGATGATTCTCTCTACGAATTTTAGCCCAAATTGGTTGCGGAACTACATTTCCAAATAACATATCGATGTCTGCTAAGTTCATTATACAAGCCTCAACTGTCTGTGTTAATTCTTTATAGTATCCAGCAGGATTCTTACGCGGGTCTGGCAAGGCCTGCTTCACTGCTAGCACTTCGGCTCGCTTCCACGGAATATGTATCCACACCCTTTGGAATTGCGCCGGAGCAGCTACAATACCATTAACATTGTCAGCTTGCACAGCTTCGCGCCAAATTGGAGGAACCTCCCTCATTGGATATTGGCGACTTAGCTTCGTCTTACTTTTCTCTAAATCTCTTGGTGAACGAAGTGATGGATCATTTCTAAAACTTAAGATCAGTTCCATCGCTTCTTCTATATTTTCACCTTCTATCATACCTGCAGCAAACTCTTTCTGAACCTTAATTAAGTCTTCTAGATTCGATTCAACATCATCTTCTTCTATCTCCTCACGTAACAGCGAGCACATCTCATCAAAGACATACCGTTGCGTTGGTTCCTTCCACTGCATAAATGTGTCTAGCACGTCTCTCGTACTATATCTCCTACTCTTCGAAATCCATCTGAGAGCCGTGGAATCTAAAATTCCCCGTTCCTCAGTGCTTGGATGCTGACTGCGTCTCTGTACAGAGTCAGAAGTAGGAGTCTTAATTAGAGTTTTATAGAAAGGAGACAGAATGTTAGAAACAGAATCAGTGATTCTTCGACGAACAGAAAGGGGAGTCAACACACTCGCAGACGTAGAGAACACAGTAGAGGTAGGAATAGATAGCGGAACAGTAGGAGTATCGAGGAAGATACTTTGTGGAACAGTAGGTGTAAGCGAGACAGATACAGGTATAGAAGTCGGCAACCCAAGAGGAGGAGGAGCCGTAGGAATATTCACATTAACCACAGGAGGTACAGGAGCTTGATTCTGAGGGGCAGGAGCAGGAATACCAGGTTGTCCAGCAACCGGCAATTGAACATTCGGTAAAGGTGGAGCCGTAGCACCTTGTGCATACGGTGGAGGTGACCGTAACAGATAAGACAACAGAGGATCATTTTCGGGGTCCTCTAGTATCTTAGCTGTTTTCGATGGCAAGGCAGGATAGCACTTGTCGATCGCCAAATTATGTTCTCTAATGGCCACCTCTATGGCCTTCTCACACTCGTTATCTTGCAGCTGCTTAGCCGCTTGTTCCAGAGTCAACTCTTCTTGCTCTTTCTGTTCCTTCTTTAACCTTTTCATTTCTCTTTGTTTGGATTCTTTTCGCCAGTAACGGAAAGAATCAAACATTGCCGGCCGGGCTTTCTTCCTAAACAATTTCGCTTCTAAATTGTCAAGAATTTCGCGTTCAAAACTACCATGCAGTGGCCAACTAAGGACACCATCTTTCTCAGTGTATCGGACCCACACCTCATTATAAGATATAGGACCCACACCATGTTTACAGTACAAGTCATATAAGGGAGTCCCAATCGGAGGAACCAGACATGAGTCCTCCAATCGTGAGTCACTGTTGCAACCAAAACAAGACAACATACAGTTTCTCCGACTTACCATTTTTCAGTCCGGAACACAAAACAAACAAAACACGAAACAGATATGTGCACCTGAACCAAGAACTTTAGGCCTACCAAAAGCGAACTGATGTCTCGATACCCAAACTAAACCAAATAGATTATCGTAACCAGAACAACCAATGATAATCTTACGAAACCAAACCAAACCAAGAACCAAAAAGGATTTTAACAACCCTCACGAAGTAACCAACTAGCAACCACTAAATACTTAACTGAGGCACTGAAGACGTCACCAAGGAGAAACCCGTCACGTTTCGCTGTACTAAGGGCTGCACCTCGGGTCCAAGACAGGGCGACGGTCAAGGCAACGGCCCACTGCAGCCGTCCTGAACGGGAACCCTCGTGGAAGAGAACTTCGGGCCACTTTTGCGATATGCCGGGATCGATGAAGTGGGGCGCCTCCCTCAGGAATCTTCACACGAAGCTTCTCGAACTCTTCAGGCTTTTGGACCGGTACCGAATGACGCCGAGCCCCACGTTGGGCGCCAATTGGAGTTCTGGACTTTTTGGTTCCGTCCAGAGGTGTCAGGGAACAACACCCAAAGACCCCTGAGTTCCACCTGTCTTGGTGCGCAAATGAACAGAAACACGGGCTTCTCGGTGGTGGCGTCAAAGACCAAAAGTTTATTACTGCAGGGACACAGAAGTCACAGAAACCACACATGGGCAGATTCTAGGAGCCTGCTCAATTTGTACAAAGAGGGTTGCTCCTTATATACTTATATACTAAATTTTTCGCTGGGGGCGAATTCTTTACATGTAATACATTCTCAAAACCTTTGTGTCTAAAACAATAAATATTTGGCGTTACACAGGAACCATCGATAATATCTGATGCCAAACATTACGAAGAGGGGTTCCCACTAGTTCATCACAATCCCTTGTCAATATTGCATTCAAGAGCCGGACCGCCTCATCGTAAATTTCGTTGCCTCCCCCTAATAAAGATTCAGAAAGAAAGGAACGGAGCCAGGTGTGGAAGATAGAAAAGTGGGATAAGGGATGTTTGTGGGTTGTAAATGGGCAAGGCTACCGGCTTCGGCCGCCTAATCATGATCGGGACAATGGACGCGAAGACCAGTTTAGCAGGACTGGCCTCGGGCAGAGGAGGCAGCCTTTGTCGAGTCATGTAGCTACAGCGTGATCTGGTTTAAGGTGCACGTGTCATGAAAGAGGTGAATCTCCGGCTAAGGCTACGTGTCCTTAATCGAAATGAAGTGACTCAGAGGTTATTGCGTATGTGAGGGCAAGAAACACAAAATGGCTGCCATGATCTAAGATGGATGCCGTGGGTAGATCAGAAATGTGTTCATAACAGGAGTGCTCTTGCTCGTAGCATAGCGAAAACACCAGGATATGCTAAATGGATCATTTGCGGTTCGCTGATACCAATATTATGTATTTCCGACAATATTGAAAACACAGGTTCAAATCGTCACGGAACCTCAGTGCATCATCTATGTTAATGGATTTAAAAGTAGAAAAGTAAAAACCAACCTGGCGCACCTCAGATTGAGTGTTACTGCCGAAACGAGTCTCTCTTCTCTGTGGTTCTAGTGCACAGTCTGACCTGATTGAATAAACAGCATGTTAAATCCTGATTTCGATGCTGGTTCCCTCTCTCATTTTAGAGTTCTGGGAGGTACATATGCCAATAACATAAAATATTGCAAAACTTGTAAATAAAATAAAAAAGTAAACAACATACATTTCTTACAATTTAAAACAAGCATTTACAATGCAATGGTTTCGCCTTTGGAAAAGTTAGAGCTATTGGCATTGCTCACACAGAGAGCCCCACACACAAATACACACACACACAGAGCCGGACACACACACACAGATCCAGACACATACACAGAGCCAGACACACACAGAGCCAGACAGACACACACAGAGCCAGACACACACACACAGAGCCAGACAGACACACACAGAGCCAGACAGACACACACAGAGCCAGACAGACACACACAGAGCCAGACAGACACACACAGAGCCAGACGCCCACACAGAGCCAGACGCCCACACAGAGCCAGACGCCCACACAGAGCCAGACGCCCACACAGAGCCAGACACCCACACAGAGCCAGACACCTACAGAGAGCCAGACACCCACACAGAGCCAGACACCCACACGCACAGAGCCCCAGAGCATAATTCCAAGAGCCGCACACAGTGAATTCCGGCGTCACCCACGCCCCCTAGCACCTTTCTGCAGCTCACGGGACGCCGCCCGCACCCGGCCTGCATCCGCCTCTGCCACCATTAACTGGTGCTAGGCCGCGCCGCACTCACCACCTCCGACGCTGGGTACACAGGGGCCCGCCTTCACTGCAGCCGCCGCAGTCACCAGCTCCAGACTCCCCCTGCTGGCAGGACCAGTGCACCTCACGTAGGCCCGAGTTCTTTATATGCTATTTATTCACTTCTATCATTTGTGCACCACTAAGTAAAGTGTTGTGATTTGTTTAGAACCTATTAGAACTTTCTTTGCATCACACTTCAGACTTACAAAACACATGGGATTGATGTTTGCTTTTCTAACTGCTGAATGTGTACATTTGAGTTACAGGTATTTAAATGATGTGTGTTACAAAGAAAGTTACATTCCACAGCCTTTCCTTTCACTCTCCCTGTGCCCAGCTAGATTGTCACATTTTAATTCACTTTACTTTTCTTTCTCTGATTGCAAAGCGAGAGGAGTTAGTAAACACCAACCCCCATGCTTAAAAAACACTTCAGTGATCTTAGTGGGGGTGTCACAGCCCTGCGGCAGCGCCTTGAGTTAAAATAGAAGCGCCTCTCACCTCCCAGCAGCAGCAGCAGCAGCAGCGTAATGGCTCGGGTCGGTCCTCTCCCTCCTCCGACAGTGGTCCAGTCTGTCTGTAACCTGGGAGATGGGGCAGGGCAAATTAAAAACAGGTCCAGCTTCAGCCCTCCCAAACTCCCACATCCAATCCACAGGCACAGATGTATGCAAGTGTTTTATAGCCCTGCGAACACTGTATAGCACTTCTGTATACTGGGCATTGGGGTGTCCTTAAGCACTGTACACTCAATTTCGGCAGATAAAGGAACTGAAGGTCTGTGCCATGAAGATGATTTGCACAGGATCACACAATTTGGCCAGTACTGATGCCGAGATTCGTGTTCACCGTGACCCTGCTTTCACAGATCACAGCTCAGCCTCTCGAGGGCATCTCGGCGCACCGGACGCAGGTTCAATATGGAACATGTTATACGTGAGAAACGGGACATTACATTTACTTTGCACAAGTCCTAAATCCCTTTAAGAGTGGGGTTTAAAGAGTGCTGCTGGTTGCTGTTTCCCGTGGGACCCAAGCTGAGGGATGTGGGGCAAAAGTCGAGGCACAGTGATGAGAATCCGTCTTCACCCCACATACCCCTCCCCCCCCCTCAGGCTGGATCAGGCACCCTGGCACCGGGCGAGGCTAGGAATAAGAGTTTCATTGTTGCAGCTACCCATGTGCTCCACTCTGCAGCAATGCACACCGCTGTTACTGTGCCCAGTACATACTTTAGGAGGACTAAAGCACATGGAGATAAGGCGATGTGTCCAGGATCACACGTTTGTGTAACGCCCGGCTTAGAACTAGCGCCACTGGGTTCAAAAATAAGCATTTCACCCACCAGATCCCACAGGCAACGCTCTACCCACTTCTTCTACGTTGTATACGTTCATCGCCCACTCTCTCACTGCACGAGGGGCTTCTGTAAAATCTATGCCCCTTCCTGGCTCTTTCAATAATTCTGCAGCCCCAGCCCGTCCTGCCAGCCGCCCCCGGAGCGCTCACCTTCCTCGGGCAGCTCCAGCTCCGGAATAGCCGCTATGTGCAGCTCGGGCTCCAGAAGTTATTTCCAGTCACCGGACCCAGGTTCAATATGGAACATGTTATACGTGAGAAACGTGACATTACATTTACTTTGCACAAGTCCTAAATCCCTTTAAGAGTGGGGTTTAAAGAGTGCTGCTGGTTGTTGTTTCCTGCGGGACCCAAGCTGAGGGATGTGGGGCAAAAGTCGGGTCACAGTGATGAGAATCGGTCTTCACCCCCCATACCCCCCCTCCCCCCCTCAGGCTGGATCAGGCACCCTGGCACCGGGCGAGGCTTGGAATAAAAGTTTCATTGTTGCAGCTACCCATGTGCTCGACTCTGCAGCAATGCACACCGCTGTCACTGTGCCCAGTACATACTTTAGGAGGACTAAAGCACATGGAGATAAGGCGATGTGTCCAGGATCACACGTTTGTGTAACGCCCGGCTTAGAACTAGCGCCACTGGGTTCAAAAATAAGCATTTCACCCACCAGATCCCACAGGCAACGCTCTACCCACTTCTTCTCCGTTGTATACGTTCATCGCCCACTCTCTCACTGCACGAGGGGCTTACCAGGGGCGCCCAGGGGACAAAGAGCAGTGCGAGCCTCGCTGGAAGCACGGCTTTTACCGCGGCTGTGCTCACACGCTGCGGGGCTCATGGGGGGGGGGCTGCAGCTGGGCAAGGGCGATGCGAGCCTCGCTGGCAGGGCGGCTCGGGTCGCGGCGGGGCTTACAGTACTTTCGAGATTCTGGAGAGGCAATCGCCGCGCACAGTGCTCTTGAGGGGAAAGAAGAACGTTGCGGGCCCCTATCCAGTGGAGAGCACTGTGCGTCGGTGAGTGGCGTATCTTGAAGAAAAAAAGCTTACTGTAAATAACTCCGGGACGTTGAACATGTGTTCGGGGAGGGCCGCTGACTCGGGAGGTGGCACTTTCCTCAGCGGGGAGGGCCGCTGCTGCCCGGGCTCCGTGTGCGATCTCAACTGAATGAACAAATCTGTGCCTGCAGCAGCCCGGGTTAGGAGAGCCAGTGTGAGGAGAGGGAGGTGGGGTGGAGGGCGCAGGGCAGGCCGAGCTACTCCATTGTCTGCCGTGAGCCGGGTGACTAATCGTCCGTCGTGAGACCCAAAAAAAATGGCGGCCGGCTACTCCTGAATTTTTCAGAATCGGGGGCGTGTTTCCCTGTTCTCCCGGCCCCACGCCTCCTCCATAACTCCACCCACCCACAGCTCTCCAACTCCGTGTTCAGAGCCTGCTGCAACACAATTTGATACCAGTGTAGAGAAACAAAACAAGTCAAGTCCCGGGCCGGCAGCCAATTACAGCGCGGCCCGGGACAAAGGGGCGGGACTTAAAAAAAGCGAGAAACGCCCCCGAATCGCGTTGTCCCGAGAAAGCGTGATTGACAGCCTCTGTCTCCCAATGGCTAGCCTCCATTTATGGAGCTAGCCAATGGGAAACAGAGGCGGTCCGAACATCCCTTCTGTAGACAAAAGTTTTCGATCTGGGAGGGGCACTGCGTGCCCCTCGCCAGGTCGAAACCTAAAAATAGTTGTTGTGGTTTGCACTTATATCATCCATTCTGGGTCTTTAGCTATGTTGCTGAGCAACCATGGTATTCTGTTTGGAATGCTATGAGCCTAGAGCCAGTTGGAGGCTGAGCGGCTGATGAGCTGGTGGTCTTTTGTGTACATTCTGAATAAACACTTAACTTGAACCTATCTCCTGCTTGGTGAACTCATTTTAACATTGGCAATGACCATCTGCTGGGGACAGGTATTGATGGACCACCAGATTCCCTAAGAACCAAAGGATTATCGGAAGATTGTGCACAAGGAGGATTGCCTTTTGATGTCTAATACTGAACTGCTATCTTTACATGAATCATGAGTGATCCCTCCTCAAGGCTGCATATATTCAAATTTTCTTTCTTTTGAATACTACTTCGGAGAGAAAGAGTGCATCTGGCGTTTAGCCGTTACCTGGTCAGGATTTGAATATCGCGGGCACAAGACCACTGCACACAGCTCCTCTTTCGACGTGAGCCTCCAGTGATGTGGCGGTGTTCTCAGAACCTCCGTTCCCGCTGAGTCTGCGTGGCTCGCCCTTCACTGCATTCTGGGCACCTGGCGACATACTTCGTTACTCAGCGGTGATCAGTGACTTGCGCATTGCATTCCAGTGAAGTGTTTGTTGTCAAACATGTGCGGTGATGGGCACACCATTTTCTAACCAAATGCTAACTTCCTCAGTGCATGCAGTGATCTTCCAGACATGCGCAGTGATGCGCACACCACTTCCTCATTTTTACTAATCTCCTGAGCGCATACGCTGATTTCCTGAGCATGCGCGGTGATGCCCAAACCCTTTTTATTACGTGCTCATCTTACACGGGTGTAGGGACACACACACATGTCCTGGTTATTCTTTCGTTCTGTGAGCTGCGTGGTGATGCACACACCAATCTATTGGAATTTTATTTATTTGAAAGGAACAATGTGAGTAGCGCAGTAACACACACACCCTATGGAATTATAATATAGTACAATGTGCACATTTACATTACCTCTTACATTATTGCTAGTTTTGTGAACTGGAACATGTGAATGGTTTATTCATTTTTCCGCTAACTTTGAGTATTATTAATTTTTTATTTTGGGCTTCATATCTATACTACTATTATAAAGAGAGAACACAAACCTTTTGGCAAGATAAACTCGGGAACCACAGCGCCAATCCACACACCCAATACATTGTTGTAATCCTCAGGGTGTGCAGATGGACATAGGCTATAGAAAATAAAAAAAACGTATATTTAAAAATATAACTTAAAAAAAAGTAGTGCTCTGAAAGTAGCGCCAGCTGCGACGCTGACGGCCACGACGTAGCGCTGGCCGCAACGTAGGTGATGACGAGGAGGAGCGGCGGTGAAGTGAGGAGCTCGGGGAGGAGCGGCGGCTCAGGTAAGGATCTGGGACACGGGACGGGAGGGAGCCGGTGCGGAAGGTTGGGCAGGAACAACTGCGGTAAGGCTCAGGGTCTGGGGGCAGCATTTCATGTATGCATGATCACTGATGCTCTTTACTATATATCTCCATATATGTGGAAAGGATTGGGACAGGATGTATGAGGCGAAATGCTTTTTATACACCTTTGAGATAGGTATATTTATGTTTGTAGAGAGTATATTCCAGTGGCTTGAGTGAGGTCTCATTGTATCTTGACCCGGCTTCATTATGATTGAGTGTTTCTAAGGATTTTATACACTTAAGATGGCCGACACTTTTGATATCGGAGCTTCTTGGTTATGGAAATTCAGGGTGGTCGGTCTAGATCATTTGTGCGACTGAATTTTTTACGATGATGATGACCATTGTTTTTTCTAGTCAAGTAGGGGGGTCACTGTTCCATCGGGGAATGTGCAGTGGAGTCACGTGCACACCCCGAAAAAGGAGAAGGGAGAGGTTGGAGATCCTATAGAAGGAAAGAAACTAGGTTCGGTCTTGGGCCCTCTCAATGTGAACAACAGGGAGGGAAGGGAAGGACACTCTTTGTCTCTTGTTGCCCTCACATACCCCGAAAGATGTCCTGCTTCATCATCGGGTGGTGCTCCTCGCCGGGCCAGTGCTGCAATGCCCTACGGATCTTTTAAGAGAACAGCCATAAGATGAGTGCGGGTATGCAGAGAGGGTCCTATTTAGTGAAGGTGCAAGTGAAAAAAGTGGGTAAAAATGGCTATCGGATACCAGAAAGCAGTAATTTTAATAGTGAAATGTGGGTTCTCCTGTCATGATAAAAAACCGGTATGGTTGTGTGTTACAATGTGGGTATTAATGTACCCTGGGTAACATAACGTGTGGTCAGGTCAACATGTTTCGCGCTAGCGTGGTCATATTGATCCAGTGCGCTTCATCAGGACCAGTGTGAAAACCCAACATGGCAATAGTCGTGTGGTTAAAAAATTGTGTGCAAGTGTACGGGTAAGAAATGCTAGCCCCCTCTGCTGGAGGTACGTGCGGTGCAATGCTCCTATTAGAGCGTCGCAGTGAACATATAAATTATCTCCTCTCCAGGAGAACCTCTATGAAAACGGAGAATTACTCCATGGGTGGCGGCGGCGGTTTTACCGTTGACTCACAGTGTCTTTGCAGATCACACGGTGCTTGCTCGCACCTACCCTCCAAACGCTGGCCCGGTAAAACCGACGCCTGTTAGGAAATAAGTAAGTGCACATAGCGGTATTTATGTACGGGATTGATCATATGCTTCACGGTTCTTTGTTGGATAGTAGGTCTAACATGCCGATGATGTTTTGTTCTCAGGGCATATTAAGACGATACAGACGTACAGCTTATATGTGAGTATTGCTAGTCTCTAAGATAAGATGTGACGAGCTAACGGTGGCGTCATTTACAGTGAAATATATTCTTGTAATCTATTTTGCAGATTTTGCAATTGTTTTGGAGGTAAGGGGATTTGCCTGCATGGTCACTTAATGGACTGGGGGCACTTGTGATGTTTTGAGATAGCGCTACATGCGTTTTTAAGGTTCTTTGAATGATTGTCTCTTTTACCTCTTTTAATTTTTGATTTCATCATGTGGCACTTGAGGCTTTGTGGGTACCGGTGGTTGCTACGGAGATTTGTCTTGAGTCACCTTTGGTTGTATAGCATGTTGAATGGTGATTGGGGGCACTTTATTCATTTATTTATTATTCTTGGTATTTATATCCAGCACTTTGTATATATAAGCACTCACTTGAGATGAGCTGTCTTGGTGCTTTTTGAGTGTTGAGCAGACAATACATATTTTTGAACTTGGGGTTCTCTCTCTTTTTATACATGTTGTTCTATGTTTATGTTTCTATTGTATTAGATTAATTGGGCAACACTTCTTTCCTGAAGATGGTCTCGGGGATATTATAGACCGTCAGAGAGACCAAAACGTTGATGCTATTGCATCTTTTTGTTTGCATTCATACACTTTGTGGCATAGTGAAAGCAATGCCAATATATATATTTAAGTTTGTTATATGGTGGATTTTTTACCCATATGTATAAAAAGCAAAAGAAGTTATGTTACTACTGCAAAATTTGTGGACAAATTCAGTAGAACTTTGGGTGTCGTACATGATGAATTGAATATACCCTTCAATAAATTGAATTAAAACAAACCTTTATACAACATTCTGGCAGATGCATCAAAGTTATGTTTTGCGAGTCCTTAATAGCGAATTTTAAGGAATCGCTATTAAAGACTCGCAAAATGGGATGCATGCAGGAATCGCAATGTTATTAGCGATTCCTACAGATTCCTTATTTGCGATTCGGTAATAGCAGGCCCATATAAATGAATGGGAAAGCCATTCCTTATTAGCGATTAGTTATTACCGAATCGTTTATGTTCCGCTATTTCAAGGGTGCCAGGGTGTCCAGAGGACACCCTGTTGCACCCCTGAAATGGACCTGTGCACAAATGTTACACACACACATGCCCTAAGGGCATGTGTGTGCGCAACATGTAACTTTGAAAAATGCACAAAAGTGCATTTTTCAAAGTTTTAGCAAATTACCACGAAGTTCAACTTCATGGTAATTTGCTCCCCCTATTGGCGAAATCGCTATTTTTTGGGGTTTCATGCATTGCATTTAAGTAATCTCATTTTGTGATTCCTTTAATGCAAGAGCAATTTAAGGAATCGCTATTTAGAGATTCCTTAAATTGCGATTTCTGCATTTGGGATGATGCATCCCAAATGCAAAAATACCGGGAGAAAACGGCCAGAATCTGAGAATCTGCCTGTTTGCTCCCTGTATTTTCTTTGATGCATTTGCCTGATTGTTTTTTGAGATTTTCCCTGAATGTGATGAATTGGGTTCACATACGTGACATGTTCTGAAATTTGAAATAATAAGTCAATGATTCCTGAAGGGACATTTGTATTTTGTTATTGATTATACCCAGTCCAGAGGGGATTATTGGGTCGCCCTATTTTTGTATTAAAGAGTGTTGTGAAAGCACCTGTACCTTTGGACAAAGACCAAGTACGGTCTTTCCTGGGTCTAGCAGAGTTTGCCTCAAAATTTGTCCCCAATATTGCTAGTTTATCTTTACCATTGAGATCATTATTGAAAAAAAGTGCAAAGTTTGTGTGGTCGTAGGAGTATTCTCTCTATTTTGACAGCATTAAGAAAGTCATAGGAAAGATGCCTAATCTTGGGCATTTTGATACTTGCAAGAAAAAAGTGTTGACAACAAATGCTAGCATGAGTGGTTTGGGGCAGTTCTGTTTCAAGTTCTTCCTGTGGGGTATACCCATACTTGTTAGAACAGATCACCGACCGTTATGTCAGATCTTTTTGTGTAGATATGCTGAGAATTTGTCTCCACATAGCAAGAGATGGATGGAAGGACTGACTGACTTCAACTTTAGAGTAGACTATGTGCCAGGTTAAAAAAAAACTACCAGCAGGCTGTTTGTCTAGGATGCCCATAGATCAACAGGAAGGTGGAGTTGAAGATTCCTTAGTGGCATGGGTGTGTGAATCAGTTGTTGATGCTGATGAATTGTCTCAGGTATGCCAAGAAGACAAGGATTGGGAAGAACTGAAGAATTAGGTTGTCAAGGGTTGGCCTACAGATCAGGATGTGCCAGACTCTTTAAATAGTTTCATGAATGTGAGAGATGAGTTGTGCATAATTGATGAGAAACTGTTGAGGGGACAAAGGGTTATACCACCCCGTGGTTTGTGGAGTAAACTGATAAATTTAGCGCATGAAGGACACCTAGGCAGGAGCTTGACTAAAGCTAGGGGCCGTGAGTGGTATTGGTGGCCAGGTATGAACCCGCAGGTAGAAGAAGTTGTGAAAGATTGTTGGGAATGTGCCAACAGTGACAAAAGTAAGAAAACTTATACTGTTCAGTTGTCACCAGTTGAAATTTCTGTTGAACCATTGTCCAAAATGGGCTTGGAGATTGCTAGACCTTTTGAGCCATTGGCACATGATGAACGTTATGTGCTATTACTTATTGACTACACTTCGAAATGGGTTGTAACTAAGTGTGAATCTTCTTTTAACACTGGGGCAGTGTTGGAATTTCTTTCTGAAGAATTGTCGATAGAAGGGGTGCCGAAATGTATCATCACTGACAATGGGGTGCAATTTGTATCTCATAAGATGTGTTCCTTTCTTAGGAAGTTATCTGTTAAGCACTACACTGTTCACTGCAAGCCAATGGTCTAGCAAAAAGTATGAATAAAATTGTCAAGAGTTGTGCCCAGAAAGCCTTGCAAACTAGATCTTCTCCTAAATTTTTGATTAGGGAAACTTTGTGGACTCACCGTAATACTCCCAATTGTGTGACTTTAGTGTCACATTTGGAGGCAGGAGGCCATATGATAAGTTAAATCCTGCATGGTTGAGGTTGAACCTTGTTGTGTTAGGTGAGAGTCATGTTGCGAGTCAACCTGTTTCTAAGGGAAATCCCCAAGCCAAGAGGTTGATTCATCAAGAGAAGTACAAGGCCAGATTTGTTCTCAGGAATGGGGTTGGTGACAATAGTTAAGGATAGGATGTTCTAGGTTCATGTGCTCATTTGTGATTGTTGAAGTGAGGAAAAATGTGGTGCGTTTGGATTCTCTAGGTGTGTGAAGCATGTCCAGGTTGGTCAAGTGGAATGATTGTAGTCAAAGAGCTAACAGGACTCCTAATGTTTTGACTGTTCCTGTTCAACCAGGTGGTAAGAATTTCCATGTTCAAAACTCTGATGGTGGATAGTCCACCAAAAGATTGAGATTTCCTCCTGTCTGGCATAGAAATTATGCTATGACATAATGATAAATCGTGCATATCTGTGCAACTCTCTATGAGGAAGGGATGCCATTGGCACGCCTCTCCATAATATCGAGTCGCAAGCCCTATTTTGCGAGTCAGTTATTGGTTATCGACTCGCAAAATGGGGTTTGTACATGCCTTATACCTATTTAGCGAGCACAAACGGTCCAGTTTCCCGTTATGATTGCTAAAAACAGTCATACATCTGAACCCAAGTGTTTTTGGCAAGGAGTCTTTCCAAGAAAAAAGGTACACAGTGATGTGACAGCAGTATGGTAGCTAGTGGCTGATTCATGCTATTGCACTAGGTTGCAGTTTTTCACCAATATTTAAACTAAGGGAGAGGTTGTGCAAGGTTAAGCTTCAAACTTCAGACAGCCATAGTTTAGGCATACTGGTGTTCCGCTACTGAGAAAATATGGTAAATTTGTGACTGGACAAAGACTAATTTGAATATGTATGTTTCCTGTTTATAGTAAGCGAAACTTAGGGGGTGATCACGATGGCGGACGGACTTAAGTCCGTCCACCATCGTCCCGGGAATTGGGACCGGCCGCCTATATGGTGGTGGTTCCGCACATGGAATTACAATGCGACTGCCACTGTGGCAGTCGCATTGTGCATGTTTACCATTGCGGCGGGTGCTGCTGGCTGCAGCACCCACCACAATGCATGTTGTGCATTTCCCTGCACTACATGGCAGGTACCACACGTTGCATGCCACCTGGTGCAGGGTAATGTAAGGGACACCATAGGTGCCTCCAAGTACAAAACAAAAGTGCCCCTGCAAAGTCAATCTCTGCCAGCCTCTGAATGGCGATTGCACCGCCATACACAGGCGGGCGGGGATGCAGCATACTAATGTGGCGGACGGTGTCTGCTCGGCAGCGCCACCATTGTAGGTATGCTGGCTGTGTCTGACAGGCAATCGTAACGATTGCCTATGTCGGACCTATGGAGGACTTGCCATCCGCCAGAACACAGCCCGCCATCCTTATCTGGTGGGCGGAGTATGGCCTTACGATGTCGGTGAACCTGCCACTGGCATGCTGCCGGTGTCAGGTTCACCGCCATCGTAATCATCGTAATATTGTCCAGAATTTAAGACGCGCCACTGAGATTTAGCCAAGCCTCTTTTTATTTTCTTCAGATATATGATAGACTGCATTTACATACCGCCAACATACCCAATCAAGCAGAGTCATAATTTGTGGAAGAAAAGCAAGTTAAACAGATCCCTCAAATCTCAGGTAAATAAGGCTGTTGTTTTTTAGCGGCCTTTCCCAATGTGTTGTCATCGAGAGTCTGTATGAAGCACAGTTAGTTATGTTATTTGAATAATTTCAAATTAACTCACACTCTGGTTAAATGCTTTGTATGTTGAGGCGTTTTATAGCATCAGCTGTGGCAAGAGTGAATACTGACTGCATTTGTTGTTAGGAATAAAGTGGTGGGAACACAGACAGAACTTGAGGTTTTGTCCCAGTCTTATAAATGCTATTTTGTCGTGTTTTCCTGTTCAAAATTGAAAGTGATATTTATTATCACGCTTTGCTAAAAACTAGATCATTTGGTGGCTTTTGTATGTTATCTTTGAGCACTGGATGAATCCCATTTTGACTCAAACCTCGGGAACGCTTTTTCGTATTATTATTATTTTTATTTTATTTTATTTTTTTACAAAGCGTGAGACTCAGGTGCATGCTTATCAGCCCGTTAATTGGCAAGTACATGAACGTCTTCTGTAAAAGCTAAGTAAAAGCAAGCAAAAAAAAAGGAAAGTACTCCAGAAATCTTTGTTCCGTTAACACAAAATACTCATTGATATCTCTGTCAGGGAATTGTTTGTGTATGCATCGTGATTCCGGGAAATAGAACTATTTTTCCTTTGTGAGATTCTATGCTGATGCAAATTAAAGACATTAGATTCTATTAATAAAGATGAAATATGTGCATAAACAGCAGGTGGCTAGCAGCAGCAAGAAAGCAGGTCACAGAGTGCAATAACTACGGGGAACTGACCAACATGTTCCATGACATCAACATGTCATGCAGCAACATTGAAAAAACTTGAATTAAGTATCAAATACATTGAAGCCCTAATTAGGATGTCATTCGGAAAGCTGCTTTTCCTAGAGAAACGTTTCCCAAACTGTGCGTTGGGTTATGAATGTCCTAAAGATAAAGGTAAACTCAAATTGAAGTTTATGTTTTTGAACATGGTGATTGGTGTTTACAAATTCCTCTAATTTTGCAGTAAGGGAAAGAAAAGTAAAGTGAATTATGTGACAATCTTACTGAGGCACAGGGAGTGTGAAAGGAAAGGCTGTATGATGTCATTTTATTTTAACACAAAAAATGTAAAGATCTTTAAAAAAATTGTTCATATTCAGCAGTTAAGAAAGAAAAGATACAGAATATTTATTTTTTATTCTGAAGCATAATGTAAACAAAGACTTTAGTAGGATCAAAACAAATCAGGACACATTACAATGACTTGCCTTAGGGAATGCGCTGGACTTTGTTACAATTCCAACGCCGGTCTGCGCAATAGTAGGGAAAGTGCTGGACTTAAAGTCCAACATCTGTCCAACAATGCTTTCCTTAATACTAGTCATTGTAATGGCTTTCGTTTAAAGGAATGCATTGTAAATACGCATTTGTGGTTGGGACTGCATTCTTAGGGCACAGCGTGGTTCGAGCTGTGACGTAAAGGTTTTTTCCTGTTTAAATCTCACATTTTAAATAATCTTGCATTCCCTGGAAGTATATGCTTTTTCCAGATGTTATTTTTCTTGATTTTTTTTTCATGCTACACTTGACTTATTACAGTGTCTACTTTGACCTGAATCCCATCTATGTGTATGAGTAAGTTCAGGTTATCAGTGGGTGTGCAAGATGGAACATAATCCTGGTCTCTCTGTAGAGCGCACAGAGTGATGGCTACATATGTGCCATTTGTAATTACAGTTCAATAGAAAAGTATGTGAAGAAGGTCCATGGCTATCAACATACCGACAGAGCTAAAGGAAAACTAAATGTTTACAAGTTGGGAGAGAGATGGGTTTATGGCAAATAGGGCAACAAAAGAAAGTATATGGGACAGAGTGAAACAACATTGATTTAGAGAAAGCAGATGGCATGTAAGATATGCAGACTGGAGATTTCAGAAACGTGCGGAGAAAAAGGGACTAAGTCGCTACTTGTGATAAACTGCAGAGGAAATGATAAGAAGAGAAGAACAGGAAGGATTGAGACATTTAAATGATCCCTACCCCTCCCACCTACCATAACTAAGTTCAATGCACAGTCCAATATTTTTAGACTTGAAACATTTGCAATTCTAATCATTCATAACTCAATCCTTTTTATGATTCATTTATCGGGTACTGCTAACAAGCTTAGCAACACCAGTAGATCTGGCTTGTGTATAGTGTTTGTTCATTCTTGTGTGATACATCAAGATGATATAATAGAACATTCATAGAGAGGGGCTCAAATGTTGTTCGTTGCTTTGATTTATATATCACAACAAAGAGAGCACAGCTATGGATTGTGCACGTCTGACGACTATCTCCATGGAGAAGTTTCTCTGGGAAATTAAAAGCTATTTCTCATATTTCATCAAGCTTTCCACGTCTGCACCATTGTATATGTCTGGATGGGTGTTATAATCAAAGTTTGAAGGGCGTAGAGTAGAATATAAGAAGGTTTATTAGATCTTAGTTTCATGTAGATAGCTAAGACATAGCATGAGAAGCATCCTGCCGCTAAGCCCATGTCTCCAACTGACACTCCAATCCCACAACACTCTCTACATTCTAGATGATCATGACCTCCCACCCTGGTTGAACAGCAGGGACCTGGAACCCTGGAAGGATGTATTAAGATAAAACACATCTCCCCATGTTATAAATACATAAAAAAAATTACAATAGAAAATATTATAGGACATAAGATGGTAATTGATGAAACCGTCCCATGACATTGGATACAATACTGGGGTCCTATGACATTGGATGCACAACTATGAGAAGAATGCATAAGAATGCATAAGATGTCGTAGGCCGTAGTGTAGATTATAAGAAGGATCATTAGATCTTAGTTTCATGTAGATAGCTAAGCTTCATCAGGAGCAATCCCACACACACTCTCTTTATTCTAGAGGACCTCACACACTGGCTGAGCAGCAGGGACCTGAAATGCTGGGGAGGATGTATTAAGATACAACAATGGGCTCAACCACCTGTTGTAGGAGCAAGGGCTTTTTAGGTATTATATTAAGGAACAGAGATGAAAAACTGGAGCTTTATTTTGGTAAGGCATGGCTGGTTTAAAATACAAGGAAGCTGTGGACGGATTAAGGTTATAATCACCCAGCAGGCCCTAAAGCATTAACGTATTTTGGCGAACTTTAATTTACTCATAATGGTCTTTGGCTTTGACAAGACCTCAAGTCTCTAGCTGGAACTGTACATTTACATTATTAGGACATTCCGTCATCTAACATACAATGGACACTACTGCATGCATAAAGGACACTACTGCAAGCATAAAGGACACTACTGCATGCATAAAGGACACTACTGCATGCATAAAGGACACTACTGCATGCATAAAGGACACTACTGCATGCATAAAGGACACTACTGCATGTGTAAAGTGAAGAAGCAAATTGAACACAGAGTATCAGAATTACTTATGTCAAATATGTATTTTGCCATCTGAATTTCCTGAGGATTGAAGAGCACAACATTTGTAACTTTACAACATATACGCCCCTCCAATCTACACCAGGATACAGTAGTTCATAAATATGAAACTGTGGTGAGACACAGCACTCAGTGAAACGCAGCACATAATGTGTCGAAAGTGGTGTCAATGAAACAGAAAATTGGAGTCATTGTTCACAATTAGGGGAATGAGGGGAGCATTTCCCTTTAGTCACACACCAAAATTAAACGTTCGAGGCACAGTTCATTTATGTAATATCTTGAGTTTAAAACAGAAAATGCAAAAGAAAATCTGATTCTTCACTGGGTCATTGTCATTTATTACCAAAGTCACTCTCAGAACCTGGTAGTTATGGATCACATCGCTTACTTAGAGATGGTGGTCACGGCCCTCCTAAATTGTTCTTCAATAAAGTCATTATTATTATTTGTCTACATTCCAAGCCCTTTACTTTGTCAAGGAATGAATGCCTCGACTTCTTATCCTGGATTCCCTCTGCCAATGTTTTCAGAGCTGCCGGCATCTATTTAAATCCAATCTATTTCCTGGATGCAGGACATCAGTACATCATAAAGTTTATGACAGGAGACGTTCTCACCTAAGGTGAAGGTTTGTGGGTTTCTCACAGCAGCCATATTGAAAAATGGGAGGGATTGTGGCTAGAGATGCAATCTTCTCTTATTGCTTGTATAATAATTATACATAACTAAATTGAGCCTCTGATAGTTGCATAGGTTTTGTGCATTATACTCAGTTGCAGCCGCGGCCGGTAGTGGGAGTACCTGCCGGGCGGTGACGTGGAGAGGGGGAGGGGCAGGGTGGGGGGGTAGTAATGTATGGATTACGGCATTTAACATGTAAGTAAACATATAAATGAATAAAATGAATTTTGTTGTGCGCACTGCATCGCATTTGATGATGCAGTGCACGCAAAAAAAATTGTTTTATTTGTGTATATGTTTACTTACCTGTTAAACTCAGTAATCCATACATTACTAGCCTCCACCCTGCCCCTCCCTATGTCACCGCCCGGCAGGTACTCCCACTACCGGCTGCAGCTGCTCAGTTGTGGATGGATATTGAAGCCCTCCAGTGGGGACTACACCAAACACGTGTAAATGTATTCTGCAGGTTGCAATAACCCCTCCCATGGACAACTTTGTGAAGAAATTATGATGTTGGAATGGAGATGTGTTTCGTGATTGCACTGTGGTATCCTTTATCACATACTAATTTATAGGATGTGCTAGAAATGGGGTTATTAGTTGAGGGGAGCAAAACTCAACTCAAGCACTAATCACAATCCATGTCAGGGTGAAACTTTTAAGTCACTAAATTAACCTGAGCACAGCTTTCCTGTACCTATGGGCAGAGCAGACTGGCTTAACTTGTCTGAAGTATTTATGCAGATCTAAAACAGTAAAATAGTCGAAATTCCAAACAAAATAACCTTAAAATGAGTTAGAAAACTAGAGGGGAATGTAATAAACATAATACATCAAAACAACAAAAATCCAATAAGAGGAACTGGAGATATGATTATTTTATTTTTGAAGCTGAAATAGCGCCAAAAGCGTAAACTGTTAATGATAGCCCATGGATGGGGAAGACAAGAGCTACGCGCAGTTTGGTGCTGACTGTGATGGAGCACTGGTCAGATACTCTAACCAGGTTCATACAGAGCCAAAGATTTTACCCTCTGACTTCAGTCCTTTAAGTCTCAATCCACCACAGGAGTACAACTTAAATCCCCCAAGTACTTCAAGGAAAGCAAATGAAGACTCATAGGGTGGCAGACTGAGAGACAAGTCTAGGGCAAATTGCCACAAAACAGCTAGGAAGTTGCAAAAAAATGGTCTCTTGTAGCCTGTGTGTCCCTGTAGCTTGAACAGGACAGCCATATGATCCTTAGAGTCCACTTCTTTGTCCTGGGTACGAGAGAGTAGGTCCAGTTCTCCAGGATTCTTTTCAGGTCCCAAAATGTTCTGTAGTGGATGCCTGGAGGTGCCACATTCTTGCCTGGAATGGGATAATGAGTGGGAATGACCACTGGGGACACCCTAAACAATTGGGTAAAGGTTCCAGGAGCTAACCCTACCCACTTTGGGCATTTTCAAGGTGCTAAAAGTCATCAGACATGCTACACTTTTGCTCTAAGTCTGTGTGTGTGTGGGGGGGCTGTACTATGGTAAACCTAGTGTCCTCCCACATCTGTTATTGAAAAGACAGTTTTAGGCAGTACCCTTTCCCACAACATTCTCATAGGCTGAAGTCTAGTAGATTACAACTTAGTTTTGCCCAACCAATTATTGGATTCACAAGATTTATTCTGCCACCCTGTTTTTGCCCCTTGAAATTCACCCCAAATGTTATATCAAAACCCAGTGGACCTGCCTAACAGCCTGTGGCAGTGTAATGTCAAAAAGGGCCCACTGTGATTGGGGCCTGACTGGATGGGGTAACAAAGGATGTGTCAGCTAAAATTTGTCTGTGACGTGGGAGGCCTCTTTGGCGGGTGCCCAAAGTGCCATCTCAAAAACACAAGCAGACCAGTTAAGGAGCATGAGACATTCAAGCATTATGGGGCTCATTAGGTTGTAGGCTGGAAAGCCTCCGACCAGAGGTCATAGGCTTTCCGACTGACATACTTGTTATAAAGTCCAACTACCTAATTACAATGTAGGGGGTTGGAGTATAAACCAGCTGGTCAGACTGGCTGGCTTCCCACGGGCTCAAGGAACTCAT
Source organism: Lissotriton vulgaris (assembly GCF_964263255.1). Lineage (NCBI taxonomy): Eukaryota > Metazoa > Chordata > Amphibia > Caudata > Salamandridae > Lissotriton > Lissotriton vulgaris. The sequence continues at coordinate 307,830,622 of NC_141696.1, forward strand.
CAACCCGTTGGAGGCCGCACATAATCCCCATATGGATGACGTTTCTGCTATCGGGATTATGATGTCAGTTTCTGACAGGCTTTTCATGTCGGTCGCCTATGGTGCCCCCCTGCAAATCTCTTCACCATGTGGCAGGCAATGTGAGGAGTCTGCCAAGCGGTGCAGGGATGTACCAGAACCCCCATATCTCTAAGGGAGCTTGTGCTGAGGCCGGTTTCCAACCGCTGTACAAGCTCCCATAGGGAAATGGGAGATTGCGGCTGCACCATGTGTGGCCGCATTGTAATAGAGTGTTTGGAACCGTCGACCTACGGTCCGTCATTTACCACTCCGGAACGGTGTCGGGCGAACTCAAGTCAACTCACCCTGATAATTAGGGCCTTAATGTCAACAAGGATCCTCCCAGTGCCGCACATACTCAGTCAGGTTCAGATGGGCCATCCCTGCTTATTTTGGTCAGCCTAATATTTGCTCCTGTGAGCAAGCTCACACTTCATTCATGGCTATTTAAATGAAAATTACTGGTTTACAGATTTAACTTCCAGGGCTAGAATGCAGATATAAGGTAATTTTCTACAACATACATTTAAATAATTGTTACACAAAATCTCTCTTCACCATTGACTTGGATTTTATTAACAATTAAAAATAGTTTATTTATCTAGCTAGACCAAGTCCTGAGATACAATATCAGTATTGAATATTGTATCCAGATACAGTAGTAACATTTAATATTGCATCCTAGTATTTTCCTATAGAACAGCCAGTCTTGCTACATTGAAAACAGTAATGAGGTGATGGTGACTGTAAGGACATGTTTAACATTACATTTGTCATGCTGTACATTTGAATACAATGCACCCTGCCTTATGAGCAATAGAGCCTACTTAGGGGTGACTTTACAGTAAAAACTTACACATCCAGGCTACTGGTGACAGGCCTGCAGTCATCATGTCTTCATTGTGACTGTATTTGATGATGCAATAGGCTCTGCAGTCTACTTGAGACATTCAGTTTACAGGTCCTGGGTACATCTTTGTATCATACAGTAGGGACTCATAGGTACGTCAAATGTGGCAAACAGGAGCACACTAATTTTACTATGCTGAAATGGAGCAGCACAAACAGGTTATCTCTAGTTAGCAGAGTTAAAGTGCACAGAGTCCTGTAGCCAGCAAGAATAGGGTTCTGCAAAAAGGCAGAACATCGAGGTGACCCTGTTGAAAGGGCACATTTTCAACATTGCACTTGAACATTTATACTCATAAGAGAGAGAAAAGGCCTGTGTTTAGCTATAGTACTTGTTCTTTAGGCGGAAGGATTGTGAACTGAAATACTAGCTGGCTGTTTATTCTCAGGGTGTATGGATACTGTGGACAGCTTGGACATAAAACTCACACACCACCAATCCTAAATAGGGACTCCATCCTATGAAATCTGCTTGTTGAGCACACAAATGTTACATTACTACAGTATGTTCAAGAGATGGCATAAAATGTCATCATTTATCCCATTATGGAATGTTTCATGTTAATAAATCCAGTGTTATTCTCATTCTTACAAAGTGGATTTGGGTATAATTTTCTTCTCTGTCATCCAAGGTTGGGGGCCGACAGTCCCATGAAGATCATTCTCAGAATGGTTCCCCTTTAGATAATGGTTGGTGAGTCTGGTGGTTTAGATCCCATGGTACAACTGTTATCGCTGATACAGGTTCTCACTTTTCTTAATGTCAACCCTGCATATCGTAGAACGCACATGAAGGTTATGTAGTAACTCATTACCTCTCAGTTACAATTATTGTGTTGATTGATGACCCAAAGGGTTCTACAGTACATTTTCAAGGTGATTGTCTGAGTATGTGAAAACTATGGATGCCAGTGATTGCTATGTCTGTGTGAAATTGCCAGCATCAGTATCAGAGGGTGTGACCTATCACCATCTTCCATTAACGTATGGATTTACATGTATTGTATTAACAAGTTTATTTTATAGAACAGGGAAAATTAGAGTATTATTATTCGAATTCTGATGATGTTTTTGCAAAACTGAAAATTGTAGCTGAGTTGAATCAAATTAAGCCTGCAAAAGTTTTTGGAGAATATTTTTTGGAAACACAAGAATTGACCCATGATTATGCATTTAAACATAATTTGACTTGTAAAATGAGAAATGAAGAAAAAGCTTTTCTAGATATGGTTGAAGAGAGAAGAAGTCAGAATAAAAGGAGGGAAAAAGTAAAACAAACTACATCTACAATGTGGATGATTGAGGATGATAATATTGAAGGACATAATGTGAATGTGGCTATAAATATAGATACACCATTATTAGGGAAATTTTGAATTCGAAGAGATAACACTGTGTATGATAATTATTTTGTGGGAGCAAGTCAATGTGAAGATACATATATTATAAAAGGGGGTTGGGGATTCAAAGGTGGTAATGACCCAGATTTTCCGGGATCTATTTTCTATGTGGGAACAAAACTTACTATAGATTGTCTGATCACTGGTACGGGTCCTGTTACGTAGGCCTGGTCTTTTCTAACATTTTTCATGTAGATAGAGGTACTAATGGAATTCATGAGATAGATAAACCTTTAAGTTGTAGAAGAAGAGAACATGTGATAGAAATATTGGGGTTGTTTTTGGAGCCCTGATACCAGCAGTGGGTATATTCTTTAATGCAAACAGAATTCAAAAATTGTCAACGATAGTAGATCGTTTGTCAACAGACACAGCTGGAGGATTTTTAATGGTAAACTCTGAAATGCTTGCTATGAGAGCTATGGTGATGCAAAATCGACTTGCTCTTGATATACCTTTGGCAAAAGAAGGAGGAGTTTGTAGAATTTTAAAGGTATAACATTGCTGTACCTACATTCCAGACAAAAGTCAAAACATTGAAAGATAAATTACAAATCTTACAGAGTTGTATAAGAAAGTTGAACCACTGGAAGTTGATGGTGTGATTGAGAAACTTTGTAGAAGTTTTTCAGCAGATAAAATTTGGTTTTATGAAATAGGTAGATCTGTTATAGGGAAGGTACTAATTCCAGTAACAATATTAATAGTAGTAATTTTAATTTTAAGATTAGGTTGTAAACTCAGAAAGAGAAGGAATGTCAAAAGGTCTATAAAGAAAGTAGTTGAAGAAAAACAAGAAAGGGAATGTGAAAAAGGTGATATTGAGATTGAAGAGTTCAAAGAGAAGCTTTATTAAGACAGAAAGTAATTAGAAGAAACTAGGGTATAACTCATACTAATTCAAAGAATTTGAAACATGTTGAGATAAAATTAGCAACATTTTGGGAGTTATTTGGTGATAAATCACCAAAGGAGGGAGTTGATGGAGCAAGGTTGGAAACAACATTTTTAGTATACTACTCGTGAAGTTACTTCTCCATAACAGTAACATGAATTATTAGTGTGGTTTTGAAATTAACCAACATGGAATAGAATTCACACACACAAAAACACATGGGATAATAATTTGCTTATGTTGAGAACCATTATCTACTAATTAAGTGAAGTTGTCACGTTTATTTTGTGCGCATTTGTCATAATCTAACCAAAATTTGCATGAATATTTTTTTGTCTGTCTAAATGTGGCATAAATGATGGAGAATGGTGAGTAAACCATGCTTATGTGTTGCTGCATTCACTAGGTAATAACTAATTGGGTCACCTTAGAATGGGGGGAGGTAAACAGAAGGGCTATATTTCGAAAATTACCATTTAATTGTGTTTGTTTCTATAATAGTTCCCATTGTGGCCTCTGCGGCCTGCATTAAAATGGAAGCTGTCTGCGACTCCGAGTTTGCAATGATGTACGCATGGTTGACTGAAATCGAGAAGAGCACGAGCAGCGTGTGCCGGTGCAGTATGGGTCAATGAAAATGTGGCCTGGACACCCATTTTCCTGGGTGCAGGCAGGGCTAGGGGTCAAAACCTACAGCTAGGCACTTTTCAAAAAAGGGGTCAGTTTTCACTGAGAAAATGTGGTGTGTCCACGTGGCTTTTTGGGCCATTTACTGTTGTGGGCACAAGGCCTACCCACACAAGTGAGATACCATTTTTCTCAAAAGCCTCTGGGGAATGCAGGGTGTGTGGAATTTTATGGAGCCACACAGGTTCCAGAACTTTCCACCACAGAAATGTGAAGAAAATGTGTTTTATTTACAATGTTTGAGGTTTGCAAGGGATTCTGGGTAATAGAACCCGGTGAGAGCCAGACAAGTTACCTCATCCTGGAATCCCCTGGGTGTCTAGTTTTTAAAAAATGTATAGGCTTGCTAAGTTTCCCTAGGTGCCGGCAGAGCTAGGGTTCAAAATCTACAGCTAGGCACTTTGCAAGAAAAGTGTCAGCAAGCACTGAGAAAGTGTGATGTGTCCATGTTGCACTTCGAAGACATGGCTTGGCAGTTCGGGCTGGACTGTTCCCATGAGGCACAGGGTCAATGATGATTTGCATATGGCTATGTCTGAACTGGGGTGGTGTGGTGAGCAAAAAAACAATGGATTTAGGCCCAGACCTCTGTACTGGGGTGAATGTATGACATTGTTCTGCATTCTGTCCATCAACTGTTGTTTTTGCATTTGTCACCCCGAGTGGGATGGGTAGGCACAGACGTGAGTCCCATGCTCTCCACACCACTGGAGTGAAGCTATCCTGGCTGAAGAAGGCTAATAGCCAGAAACTGGTCGTAGAATGCTTGATTACAGGCCAGGGAAGACATGGCTTGGCAGTTCGAGCTTGACTGTTCCCATGAGGCACAGGGTCAATGATGATTTGCATATGGCTATGTCTGAACTGGGGTGGTGTGGTGAGCAAAAAAACAATGGATTTAGGCCCAGATCCCTGTACTGTGGTGAATGTATGACATTGTTCTGCATTCTGTCCATCAACTGTTGTTTTTGCATTTGTCCCCCCGAGTAGGACGGGTATGCTCAGACGTGAGTCCCGTGCTCTCCACGCCACTGGAGTCAAGCTATCCTGGCTGAAGACGGCTGATAGCCAGAAACCGGTCCTAGGACGCTTGATTCCGGTCCGGGGAAGACATGGCTTGGTAGTTCGGGCTGGACTGTTCCCATGAGGCAAATGGTCAAGGCTGATTTGCATATGGCCATGTCTGAACCGGGGTTGTGTGGCGAGCAAAGAAATGAAGGGTTTAGGCCCAGATGTCTGTACGGGGGTAAATGTATGACATTTTTCTGCTTTCTGCCCATCAACTGTTGTTTTTGCATTTGATATTCCAAATGGGACGGGAATGCTCAGATGTGAGTCCCGTGCTCTCCACGCCACTGGAGTCAAGCTATCCTGGCTGTAGACGTCTGATAGCCAGAAACGGGTACTAGGATGCTTGATTCCAGTCCAGGGAAGACACGGCTTGGTAGTTCGGGCTGGACTGTTCCCATGAGGCACAGGGTCAAGGCTGATTTGCATATGGCCATGTCTGAACTGGGGTGGTGTGGTGAGCAAAAAAACGATGGATTTAGGCCGAGATCTCTGTACTGGGGTGAATGTATGACACTGTTCTGCATTCTGTCCATCAACTGTTGTTTTTGCATTTGGCACCCCGAGTAGGACGGGTATGCTCAGACGTGAGTCCCCTGCTCTCCACGCCGCTGGAGTCAAGCTATCCTGGCTGAAGACGGCTTATAGCCAGAAACCGGTCCTAGGATGCTCGATTCCGGACCAGGGAAGAAAATGGCTTGGCAGTTCGAGCTGGACTATTCCCATGAGGCACAGGGTCAAGGCTGATTTGCATATGGCCATGTCTGAACTGGGATGGTGTGGTGTAAAAAAAAAAAAGATGGATTTAGGCCCAGATCTCTGTACTAGGGTAAATGTATGACATTGTTCTGCATTCTGTCCATGAACTGCTGTTTTTGCACTTTGCATTTTGGGCCGTTTCCTGTCGTGGGCACTAGTGAGGTACCATTTATTCTCTGAAGACTTTGGTGAATGCGGGGTGGGTGGAAGTTTGTGGATTTACAGAGATTATGGAACTTTCCACCACAGAAATGTGAGGAAAATGTGTTTTTGTTGACAAAGTTTGAGGTTTGCAAGGGATTCTGGGTAACATTACTTGGCGAGAGCCAGACAAGTCACCCAATCCTGTATTCTCCTTTGGTGTCTAGTTTAAAAAAATGTATAGGTTTGCTAGGTTTCCCTAGGTGCTGGCAGAGCTAAGGTTCAACATCTACAGCTTGGCACTTTGCAAAAAAAGGGTCAGTTTTCACTGTAAAAATTAAGTGTGTCCATGATGCGTTTTGAGCCTTTCCTGCCACGGACACTAGGCCTACCTACACAAGTGAGGTTATACTTTGATCGGGAGACTTATTCAGCCACGGCCCGTGGAGGGAGTTTCGGTGGGGCGGAGAGGCGGGGCAGGGGAGGGGCAGGGAGGGGGGGTCTAAAAACTGGAGTATCGATAATTGAAGGTAAGTTAACAATTTAATTAATAAAACGAATTTCGTAGCGCGCCGCATCGCAAAACTGCGATTCTTTATCTGCCATTTTTAAGGAATTGCAAATAAAGAATCGTAAAACTCGATACAACAAAAAAATTGCAAAAAAATGAAGAATCGCTAAAAATTGCAACAATAATTGCGATTTCTGTAATTGCAAACTCGCTATAAGCAATTTTGCTATTTACGAAATCGCAATTACCAAAGTCTCCCATTGATGGCTCTTGATGACATCAGAACCAGGAAGTGAGCAGCACAAGCCTCATTTTCTGTGCACAGTGATAGGGAGAGGAGGGAGCTCGCTCTGGGAGCTCAACAGGAGTGGGATTGAGATATTGGAAACACCTGGCATTTGTAAGAAAATGGAAACTTCGCAAACAGCAGAGAACAGACAAACAGGCAGGAAGAGGAAAAATGTATTTTCAGAAAAAGAAATTGATACCCTCAGGGAGTTGTCCACAGCCATGATAAGCTGTTTGGGAAATCATCATTAAAAGTGGCGGAGCAGGAGATACCAAAAATATGGGTCCAGATCCAAAACAGGGTGAATGCCATTGAGGTGACTGTAATGGCGGACTTTTTCCGGCCCTTTTCGAGGGAGAATGATGGAGAATGACTCCAGTCTATCAGCCTTATAGTATAGGGATTAGGACTATAAGTAGGACCCCTTCATGAGACACAGTAGGGTATTTTCGTACCCCTTTCCTTAGATCAGGGTTTATGAATTTAAGCTAGGGGATAAATATATAAGTATTAGTCATGATCCATCCTTTTGCTAGAGTGTTAGGATACTTTTCATGGAGTTATGCGCATTTTGGGCCCTGTAGGCCTTAAACGGGATAGACTCCATCTTGCCCTCTGCCTGGTAGCTTGAGAGGCCTTCTAGGTCAAGTGTAATGTTTTAGTTTCAAGCTGTTGTTCGCTTGGAGAGAACCGGCTCAGGCTGGCCCTTATCGAAGGAATGTATTTTTCTCCACTCCGAAGACACAACTTCAGGCCGGCCGGCTGGGAACGTGTCCTTGGTACGGGGAGGTACAAGAATTTGGTGGGCGGCAGGTTACTGGCCGTAACTTTCCATGAAGGAACAGGTTTTGATATTAGCGAAGGTGTTAGACAGTTAGGGAGTTAGTTCGTAGGCGGCAGCTAGCCGTTAGCATCTCTGGCATTAATTATTTCCACGGCGGACAGTCGCCATCTTTGAAGTCCGAGAAAGATTTAAGACCAAGACTCTCTGAGAAAGACTGAAGGAGAAATAGCGCGGAGCGCATAGAGACAGAGAGAGAGAGAGATACGGTAGCTAATAACCAGCAAGGTTCCAGTGACTTGGAGGGAAGCAGAAGAGATTGAGCCTAGCGGTGCAGACGTGTACTTGTGACGGCTGGGGTGTGACTTCGAGACGAGCCAAGACACAGAGACGAGAAGGGAACCTAGATGACTGCCGAGTCCCGACTTCATATTAACCAGGTGATCTCCGCCCTTTCCTTAAATACGCGCGCATCCTAACCTTTACCTTTTCCTTGCAGAAACTACATTGCATAGTATTGTGTTGTGTGTTTATTATCAATAAATATCCTAGTTCTTGGTGAACTGACATGTGCCTTGTATTCTTGTACAATCGTGGTAACTGCTGCTTCTAGTTGAGAATTGTTTGCATGAACGGATGTGAAATCCCGATCAGGTAAGGAGTGATCAAGCAAATAGGAAGCGAGGGGACCTTTGATGCCAGGAGCAGAAGGCACAAATTATAATCTGGAAAACCATACTAACTTTTATTATCATAGTTTCATCCCAAGTAGATAAATGAGAAGTTGCTTCCATAGGTGTTCATAGGAAAGTGGTCGTCGTTGATATACGGCGTTAATGAGAGCGCTGGGGAGGATACCAGCGTGGAGGTTCACCGGATTGTGGACCGTGTGTAAGTGAGAGCGCTGGGGGGGATACCAGCGTGTAGGTTCGCCGGATTGTGGACCGTGTGCAAAAGAGAGCATTGGGACTGCAGGCCCATGTGTAGACACGCCGGATTGTGTGTCATATCTGCCCTAGGGTAGATTAGTCTGGGTCTGGGTGGCCGCGAGACTAGCTGATGTGAATAGAATATGGTAGAAAACCTATGCATGTTTATTGCTATTTCCCCATGCTTAGGTACGAACTGTACATATCTGTATCCATACCCATTGTAAATACGTTCCAAGGAGGGAGGTGATTACATTTTGGCTGGGTTAGAGGGGCCCCTAGGGGCTGATTCCATCTAAGCGGAAAATCCGGCCATTACATCTGGCGTCACGAACTGTTTACGAAGCCTGTGTGCGCTGTATTGTTTTAATCTTGTTGGTTTGCGCTCAGCTCGTACGTATAAATTCTTGTTTATAATTGTGTATATATTTTTTGTGTGTCGACATGTTTGCGAAAAAACCGTCATCTGTTTTCAAATTGCCTATGCAGATTCCCGGCTGGGAGTCTACGCCTTACGAGGCCTTGGCCCGTGAGTGGGCCGATTCTACTGGTTTGAGCGAGAATTGGTCTTCTTGTTTGGAGCAGGCGGAGCCCGCTGATGTGGTTTCATGCTTGCAGAAAACGCCAGTAGTGAAGGGTGATGAGCTTCCTATTTTGGGACGCAGAGGTTGGATTGTGCTTAATGCATACAGAATTCTTCATGAGAAGTTTGTTCAGTTGCGAAAGCAGTTTGCGGATATGGAAGGACAGTGTGTTGAATTACAGAATGCGCATATTCTTTTGCGCTGTCAGAATAAATTGCTTGCCGACAAACTTGAGACTTATCAAACTATAGCCGAAAGGGCTGCAGTTCGCATTGCACGATATAAGTATAAACATCGTCGTGGTCGTGTGTCTACACGGAAAGTGCGTCTGGTCGTAGGGAAGGCCGGAATGGATTGGAACCCTGACAAGTGGGATGGTAATATCTGGGATTCAAATGCTTCGGACTCCTCGGCTGAGGAGGGTGATAAGCGCAAATCTTCCCGCTCCGGACGTGACTGTAAATCTGCTTCTTGTAACGATAATATTGTTCCCGGCGACCGTGGTCGCTCTTCCCATTCAGGTGATGTATCTTGCCCCGATTGTTCTTCTAAATCTAAGATGCGGGCTTCTTCAGAAACTCTTCCTGAGGTTTCTGCTCATCCTGTGTTTCGTCGCAAATTACAACAAGCCCCTGGTAATCCAGCTGGTATTGCTTTGGATTGTATTGAGGATTTTACTCAACAGGAGGTTAGTGACATTTTACAACGATTTCGTCAACGGCCCGGTGAGGCCTTGCTTACATGGATGGTGCGCCTTTATGAACTGGGCGCTGCCGGTATTATGCTTGATGCTGTTGATTGCTTACGATTTCGCTCTTTGAGTTCTGATTCTACTATACAAGATCATTTTCGAAATTATAATGGTGCTGGCCAGATTACTTTGCTCCAGCTTGCGTCTGACGGCTGTAACCATACATACGCTACTGAATCTGATTGGCCTGTCAATGACAAGCCGTGGTACACTTTGCGCGATGCGTCGCAACGTTTGAAAGAGGAAGTGACGAAAACTGCGATTTTTCTCAGTACTTCTGATAGACTGTTGGATGGTCTTTTAACATCTTCTGTGCGTAATCGCATTATCCGTTCTTCGCCTGTTGCTTACAAACAGGTTATGATGACTTTGTTGATTAATCAAACTGGCAATCCTTTGTCTGCAGTGCTTGAATCTGTTCGTCAGCTTGGTGAGTTGGGTGAGTGGTTTAAACCTGAGAGACAATCTCGACCTGAGGGTCGTACTGCTGGGGACTATAAGTTCTCTAGACGTGACATCTTTCTTGCGCTTATAGCTGATGGTGTGAAAAGGGAGGACATTGACGGTGAGCCTAATATTCGCTTATGGGATATTTTTCGTAAGCGTGGTTTGGATCGGAAGGAGGGTGCCCGTCGTGTGCGGAAGAATGAGTATGATCGCGGTTCTGATGACAGTGGTGATGAGAGACGTCGTGTGGATTCTAATCGCTGTGATGATCGGCGTTATGAACGTGATGTGTCCCCTCATCGTGACAATGAGAGAGGGAGAGAGTGGGAAAAAGAAAGGGGGAGAGATGATCGTGCTTCCAACCGAAATAGAGATGAGAGAAATTATTCCCCTGAAATGAGGAGAAGGGAGGATCGTCACAGGCTTTCTGATCGTAATTCACAGTATTATGAACATGACAAAAATCCATTTCGTAATGGAGATGGATATGAACAAGACATTTTGATACCCAAGAAGACTGAGAGCATTTATCCTGATCTGTCTTGGTTGACAGAACGCAGTAAAAATGACTAGGAAATAGGTCAAGCTCCAGTACACAGGTGGGCTCACAGAGACAACAGACCCTATGTAGATATTGAGATTTTTTGGAAACATCGTAATATCCAAAGGGCCCGAGCACTAGTAGATACAGGAGCGGAGGCCACTTTAATTCATGGAAAATCAAAGAAATTCAAAGGACAATTTTTCACAATTACTGGTTTAGGTGGAAAAGAGACCCCCGCAGTGCAAACTACACTTGAAATAAAAATTGGTAGGATTCCCCGTAGAGAATACTCTGTGTTAGTTGTACCACTTTTGGAGTGTATAATTGGAATTGATATTCTAAAAGGAATGACTTTGCATTTGGATGATGGTTGTTATCAATTTGGAACCAAACATTACATTTCGACCAGACCCGTACGTGTTGGCCGTTTACGGATGCCCCCCATTAAAATTCCTCAAGCCACGAAGGTGGTTTCTCAGAAACAATATCGTATTCCAGGTGGTCATGAAGAAATTAGTGCTACAATTCAGGATTTGGTTGATGCGGGAGTTATAACTCCGGTCACGTCTGCTTGGAATAATCCCGTCTGGCCCGTGCGCAAAAGTGATAATTCTTGGCGCATGACTGTTGATTATCGAGAATTGAACAAACACACACCTCGTTTAGCTGTTGCAGTACCAGACATTGTCACTTTGATTCAGAGAATTCAGAAGCATCCAGGTACATGGTATGCGTCCATTGATATTGCTAATGCTTTCTTTTCGATTCCAATTGCCCCCGAGTGTCAGGAACAATTCAGTTTTACATGGAATGGACGTCAAATGACGTTTAGGAGTCTTCCTCAAGTTTATGTACATAGTCCCACGATCTGTCACCGGCTGGTGGCGGAGCATTTGGCTGAGGTGCCCGTGAAACCACAAATACAGGTGTGTCATTATATTGATGACATTTTGATTCAAGGTGAGACGCAAGATCAGGTACAGTCCCATTTAGACCAGATCCTTGATTGTTTACGAGCAAAAGGTTGGGAAATCAATCCTGATAAATTACAAGGCCCATCCCAAAATGTCAAATTCTTAGGTATTAATTGGCATGAAGGTCACAGAGAGGTGATCCCACAAGTGAAGCGAAAAATCTTAGATTTTGCAGTTCCAAGGAATAGAAAAGAGGCTCAGAGTTTCATTGGCTTGTTTGGCTTTTGGCGTCAGCATATTCCTCATTTGAGTCAAATTTTGGCTCCATTATATCGAGTCACTCGTAAAAAGAATGCATTTGAATGGAGTGAACCACAACAGAATGCTTTTAATTTGGCGAAAGAAGCAATTCATTACGCTTTGGATTTGTGGCCGGTGGGCGAAGGTGATGTGGATTTGAATGTGTCTGTGGAAGGTCCGTATGCCAATTGGAGTCTATGGCAGAAGCAGGGCAGACAAAAAGTACCATTAGGTTTTTGGACTAAAAAGTTACCTGAAGCTGGTGAGCGTTATACACCCTTTGAAAAACAATTACTTGCATGTTACTGGGCTCTGGTGGATACCGAGCAATTGACTTTAGGTCATGCTGTGAGTTTGAGACCTGAAATTCCTATCATGCAGTGGGTTTTGAGTTCGCCAAAATCCCATCGGATTGGACATGCTCCAGAGGCGAGTGTGATTAAATGGAAGTGGTACATTCAGGACAGGGCACGCGTGGGTCCGAAAGGTGTGGCAGTGTTGCATGAGCGAGTGGCGCAGGCGCCATCCAATGAGACTGAAAGTGGTTGTTCTGTACCTGTAGTACAGGAATCTCCTGTCAAGTGGGGTAAATCATTTGATGATCTGTCCGCGGAGGATAGAAAACATGTGTGGTTTACGGATGGTTCAGCGAGGTTCATTGGTGAGAAACGACATTGGAAAGCAGTGTCATACAATCCAATTACGCAGAAATTATTGAGTACAACTGGTGATGGAAAGAGTAGTCAATATGCCGAATTATATGCAGTTTACCAAGTTTTGAAACAGGAGTTACCTGGCACATGTCATATTTTCACTGATTCCTGGTCCACTGCTAATGGACTGGCAGTATGGTTACCAACATGGCATTCTCATAATTGGGAATTGCATTCAAAAGAATTGTGGGGAAAATAACTATGGCAAGAAATTTGGGAGTTGCTCCCACAGAGTACTGTGACAATCTTTCACGTGGATGCTCACACTCCGATAGACTCCCTTGACAAATTCTTTCATAATATTGCAGATGAGAAATCTAAAATTGCTGAGGCAGTGGTGGACATGCAGGATTCTGATTTGGCGGGATTGGCGAAATGGGCCCACCAGAAAGCAGGACATTTTGGAGAAAAAGCCACTAGCAGGTGGGCTGCCGACAGAGGAATTTATATTCCTTTTTTTTTGATTAAAGATGTCATTCTGCATTGTCCCATTTGCCAGCATTCTAGAAAGAAACAAGTGCCTCATATTGTTCGAGGCCAGTTACATCGAGGAAAATTGCCCGCTCAAATTTGGCAGATTGATTATATTGGCCCGCTCCCTATGAGCAGAAATTGCCAATATGTTTGTACGGTTGTTGATACTTACAGTGGCCTTTTGGTTGCTTTCCCCTGTAAGCACGCTACCCAAGTGAATACCTTTAAGACCTTGGAATTGCTTATGTTGTACTATGGTGTTCCATTCCAAATTCAATCTGAAAACGCATCCCACTTTCGTGGAAGATTGGTACAGGAATTCTGTGTGGAAAATAACATCGAATGGGTGTTTCACATTCCATATTATCCACAGGCTTCGGGACTGATTGAGAGAATGAATGGTTTGCTAAAGGAACAATTGCGTAAATTAACCAATGACCGCTATACAAATGGGAAAGATGTTTTACTTCAAGCATTATTAATTTTGAACAATCGTCCTTTGGTGCATGCTGAATCCCCTTTAATGCGTTTGTTTCCTCCTGCTGTTGATGCAAAACCTAATTCGATGTCCAATATTGTTATGTACTGGGAAATTACCCCCGGAGCTTTGGCTCCATGCAGAGCGACCCCAGGTTCTGCAGGCTTGGACCTGCATGCTTTAAATGATGCAAACTTGAAAGGTAGAGATCGAATTATTGTTGAAACTGGCATTGGTGTATATATACTTGCCGGTAGCTTTGGATTAATTGCCGCCAGATCAGGCCTTGCCCTGAAAGGTATTCAAGTACTCGGAGGAGTAATTGATAGTGATTATCAGGGAGAGATTAAAGTTCTCTTGCTTAATAGCAGTGAGACTGACCTATTGATCAAAAAGTCTGACCGCGTTGCCCAGTTGCTGATTATGCCTGTCTTCAGTGGTGAGATTAAGAAAGGCACTGCCCCAACTTTATTAACTGTGCGAGGACAAAAAGGCTTCGGATCATCCGACCTTCCTGGAGCTAAAATATGGGTGCAATCGCCTAAACATCCCCATGAACAGGCTGACATTATTGCGACCGGTCATGACAACACCGTTCTGGTGATGAGGCCAGGGAAAGATAGCTGGGAAGCTGTCCCAGCTGATAATTGTTACCTACGAGAATGATTAAGGCCTGTGTTTGTATTCTTTCAGATCATTCTCTGGACTGCTGCTGCAGGATGTGTCGGCGTTGGACTCCTTTTGGCCTGCTACGCCGGGAGAGGAGAGAACCCACCGACTTCGGTTGATTGGAGAACCCGAGTTCCGCGTTCCTTTGCTGCGTGGGATTCATCAGCCAACTTCTGGATAACACTCGCAAAAAGAGTGACTAACTCTCCACATTTCTGCCTCACTCCCATGAGGTCTGTGACTGATATTTTAGCGACCTGTTTGGTTGCTGTCCCAGCATCTACTGAAACTTTGCAACATATTTTTAACATTTCAAATGCTCGACCCAATATTATTCTGGGCGATTTCGCAGCCCATTAATTTTGTCCCTTATGTACTATTGTTTCAGATTCCGATCCCCCTATTCATTCCCAAATCACAACCTATAATATCACGCAAGGTGACTTGTGTTTTATTTTAACATGTGATCCCAAAGCTATCACCGAATGCCTCAAATTAAAACTTCAGGCTGCCACTTCTTTTTCAGCTCATCAACGATTGCTGTGTTTAAAGAGACTTCCGAATTCATGTGTTTCCGTAAAAAATAATATGACATGCAAACGTTTATTAGTTGCCCCTAGTTATTACCGTTCAATGTTACTACCCTCTGGGTGGTTATTTTCATGTGGAAACTCCTCCTGGCCCTATATTCCTGCAAATATTTCTGGAGGTCCCTGTGCTATTACTAGATTAAGTTTGTTGATGTTTTCCTCACATCCTAGTTCCCATTCCCGTATGGTGCGAGACTCTATGTCATTACATGAAGATTGTGATTCCTCTGTTCACCTCTACTCTAAATCGGAATACCTTGGTTTAGCTTTTTCTATTATTGGTGTCCCAGCGTTGGCCGTTTATAATGCAAAGACTATTGGCAAGATGGCCTGCTGGATGGTTAAATCCATTAATCAAACTTCTACTGTATTATCTGACCTGTTACTAGATGCCCAGGGTGAACGTCAAGCTATTTTGCAGAATCGCGCAGCGATCGACTACCTTTTGTTAAAACATGGACATGAGTGTTCTGATTTTGAAGGCCTATGCTGTTTTAATTTGTCCGATCACTCTAAATCAATCCACGACTTGACTGCAGAAATTAGACAGCATATTGATCAGGGCTGGTTCGACTGGCTCTTTAATTGGTTACCTGACTTGCTTTCTCTAAGACAGATTTTAGGGGGGATTATTGTTTCCATTTGTATCTTAATAGCTATCTGCTGCTTTATTCAGTGCATTCCTTCCCTACTATAGTTTTGTAGAATTGGCAAGAGACATAGATCAGTTAATTTTGTTTCTTATTATTCCTCCACTGATGTTAGTTCTATTTAGAATATAGTTAATAGACTGGAGTCAAGGGGTGTAATGTAATGGCGGACTTTTTCCGGCCCTTTTCGAGGGAGAATGATGGAGAATGACTCCAGTCTATCAGCCTTATAGTATAGGGATTAGGACTATAAGTAGGACCCCTTCATGAGACACAGTAGGGTATTTTCGTACCCCTTTCCTTAGATCAGGGTTTATGAATTTAGGCTAGGGGATAAATATATAAGTATTAGTCATGATCCATCCTTTTGCTAGAGTGTTAGGATATTTTCCATGGAGTTATGCGCATTTTGGGCCCTGTAGGCCTTAAACGGGATAGACTCCATCTTGCCCTCTGCCTGGTAGCTTGAGAGGCCTTCTAGGTCAAGTGTAATGTTTTAGTTTCAAGACGTTGTTCGCTTGGAGAGAACCGGCTCAGGCTGGCCCTTATCGAAGGAATGTATTTTTCTCCACTCCGAAGACACAACTTCAGGCCGGCCGGCTGGGAACGTGTCCTTGGTACGGGGAGGTACAAGAATTTGGTGGGCGGCAGGTTACTGGCCGTAACTTTCCATGAAGGAACAGGTTTTGATATTAGCGAAAGTGTTAGACAGTTAGGGAGTTAGTTCGTAGGCGGCAGCTAGCCGTTAGCATCTCTGCCATTAATTATTTCCACGGCGGACAGTCGCCATCTTTGAAGTCCGAGAAAGATTTAAGACCGAGACTCTCTGAGAAAGACTGAAGGAGAAATAGCGCGGAGCGCATAGAGACAGAGAGAGAGAGAGATACGGTAGCTAATAACCAGCAAGGTTCCAGTGACTTGGAGGGAAGCAGAAGAGATTGAGCCTAGCGGTGCAGACGTGTACTTGTGACGGCTGGGGTGTGACTTCGAGACGAGCCAAGACACAGAGACGAGAAGGGAACCTAGATGACTGCCGAGTCCCGACTTCATATTAACCAGGTGATCTCCGCCCTTTCCTTAAATACGCGCGCATCCTAACCTTTACCTTTTCCTTGCAGAAACTACATTGCATAGTATTGTGTTGTGTGTTTATTATCAATAAATATCCTAGTTCTTGGTGAACTGACATGTGCCTTGTATTCTTGTACAATCGTGGTAACTGCTGCTTCTAGTTGAGAATTGTTTGCATGAACGGATGTGAAATCCCGATCAGGAAAGGAGTGATCAAGCAAATAGGAAGCGAGGGGACCTTTGATGCCAGGAGCAGTAGGCACAAATTATAATCTGGTAAACCGTACTAACTTTTATTATCATAGTTTCATCCCAAGTAGATAAATGAGAAGTTGCTTCCATAGGTGTTCATAGGAAAGTGGTCGTCGTTGATATACGGCGTTAATGAGAGCGCTGGGGAGGATACCAGCGTGGAGGTTCACCGGATTGTGGACCGTGTGTAAGTGAGAGCGCTGGGGGGATACCAGCGTGTAGGTTCGCCGGATTGTGGACCGTGTGCAAAAGAGAGCATTGGGACTGCAGGCCCATGTGTAGACACGCCGGATTGTGTGTCATATCTGCCCTAGGGTAGATTAGTCTGGGTCTGGGTGGCCGCGAGACTAGCTGATGTGAATAGAATATGGTAGAAAACCTATGCATGTTTATTGCTATTTCCCCATCCTTAGGTACGAACTGTACATATCTGTATCCATACCCATTGTAAATACGTTCCAAGGAGGGAGGTGATTACGTTTTGGCTGGGTTAGAGGGGCCCCTAGGGGCTGATTCCATCTAAGCGGAAAATCCGGCCATTACAGTGACACACCGCACCATCGAAGAGTTGAAAAAAAGATGGTATGACTTGCGCAGTCAGGCTAAGGTGCGCACTGCTGACCGCCTGAAGGAAGCAATGAAGACAGGAGGGGGAACACCGACAGACACTGGGAACACTTCCTTGGAGGACATTGTTGAATCCACAATCCAGCCTGAAGCTGTTGTTGGTGTGACACAACTAGACAGGTCAGGAGCAGCAAACACATCTGAAGGTAAGATGATTGCATGTTACCAATATCCTAAATCATAAAGCTATCACATCACCTCAGTACAGCACGAGTGCACACTTTGAACATCCAGTACACAATGTTTTCATAAATGGAAGTGCATTATGGGAGATGTAGGCAGGTCAAGCAGTTACAATGACAATCACACAAATAGGAAGAAATCAACTCAATATAGTGTAATATATTCTCAATTTAATATAAAAGCAAAACAATTATTACTGTGACTTGACATCACAGACATAAATTAATGCTGTTTTGCACTATTAAACCTCACAGATGCAGAACGTGTAGAAGCTGAGGATAGTGACTACCAGGACGTACAGGACACCAGCTTAAATGCTCTACGTTTGGCTACTTGGAGCCAGTGTAATCTTTTCATTAATGGCGTAACATGGTGCTATTTAGGCAACCTGGTTTTGCAACTGTTTTAATTGATATGGACAAAGACCTGTCACAAACCGACATATAAAAACAATCTGCTTCTATTAGAAAGTTTCAACCCTCAACCTCTTAAGGAGAACTTACCTTAACGTCAGTACTTACATTTAAAACGCAACTGCAGCAACAACCGTGACATCAAAGAACGGCCAAAACAAAACCAACAAATTGGAGTCTAAATACGATGTCACAGACATTGTAACCAAATGCTATAAACGCTTGAAAAATCAGCAAAGGGACATTTTACTGCTAAATAGACAAAAGACAGAGCCAAGATCTTGTTACATGAGTAACAATATACAGTTCCACATTGAATCAAGTGAAGAAACAAATAAAAAATGACAGTAGAACATCGTCAACAAAGGCACCTTCAAATGGCCATAACCGAGGTTTGCCTACAAAAAAGAGAAAAGCATTAAAGATATGCTGGTGCATACCCGTCCAAAGAGAAGAGAAACAAGACAGGACACAATCACAACAACCTGGGGCCTGACACCTACAGAAGGCCACTGTCCCTGTGGATACTGTTTGGTGTGCCATTTAACCAGAGCCACCAAAACCCTAGATCTGAGCATTAATCTCAAACGGACCTTAAAAAAAGTACTAACTCTAATAGCAAGCACATTGTATGAGCAATTTACATTACATCGGAACGACTTGCACATAAATAAAAACTTGCATATGTGAACACAGAAGCAATATCAGATGCAAGAAGTCCACAATGAAAAGGAGCTACCACTTCTTAGAAGTAGGACATCAGATGGGTGGTACTGGAAACCATAAAATACACTGACATAAATGCAGAAAAAAACTTATCGCAGATGGTAATGGTCCCGGAAACCCAGTCAGATAACATTCAGGACGGGAGTGACAGGACCGCAGGCAACAGGTTGGACAAACAAGTTAGTTATTCAGACGCCGATACCGCTAGTTCACAGCTTAGTAGCGCCTCAATTGAAACAGCTTTAACCCACTGTTTGGGTAATTAATTTCCCCGACACCATTTTCTTTTTAAGGAAGGCAGTTATGTTGTCTCCCCCAATACCCTAATTGGCGCATTTGAAGATAAGGTAAAAACCGTTTGTGAGAACTAACTAATTTGCCGAATTTTGTAGTTTGAAACATCTAGAATTTTCACTGAGTCACAATTTAGAATAAATGGTATAAGTAATATTGTATTACATCTATTGGGTTTTACCATAATCCATACCTTCCGATAAGATCTATGTGACAACCACGAACAAAACAAGAGCACTGTATAATTCCTGATTTGATTAATACAATCTGAAACAATATAGGTTTACATAGTACGCTGATATGTATGACCAACTAACAAAGTAACAGAGAAATGCAATTATTTTTCCTTCCTTTTACGAGTAGACAAATTAAAAATAATTGAGAGCAAATAGGGCACAAAGATTATACAACCAGCATTAAGGGCACATTACTAGCCAACACGACAATCAGCATATATACTTGATTAGAACAAGTTAAATTATACAATGTTCTGAATTATGTGTTGGATGACTTCTCTTTTTATTTACAGCTGAGAACAATGTTTTCTCATTTGATGGAATAAATATGACCGGCATATTAGTCTGATCCAGGGGACAGTGTTCCACCTGAAGGGAATAAAAAGAAAAAATAGGGACTATTTCCCCCTTAGAATTCATCCTGGTAAAAGCCATCGACCCAGAAAGGGCGCAGGTTTGCTGAAACATGCAGACCATTGTTTTATATTATGTGAAGGATACATTACATTTCCTTCTTTCACATTCACCTTTGCTCTTAACCATACCCATTTTGTTTCCTTCATTAAATAAATTCCACAATAAGAGGTAATTTTAAATCCCAATTTACAAGCAGATCCCTGTCAACCTCTCAGGATCACTTCCTGGTGGAAGAAAAAAAAGATTAACCCCTCCCATGCTCATGACGGAGCCGCTCTGTCATGAGCATCGGCTGAGCTGTGCTCATAATGGAGCGGTTCCGTCATGGCCCTGCCTGCGTGGTGCGTTCTACTGAGCGGGCGGGGCCATGACGAAACCGCTCCGTCACGAGCACAGCTCAACCGCGGCTCGTGACGGAGCGGCTCCGTCACGGGCATGCTCGCCCCCCCTAGCGCTTCGGCGGAATTGCCGCCGCAGCGAAGGGGTTAAATGATGATGCTATCAACCATGACTACGCCGATGGCAAAACACAAACCATTGGCCAAAAAAGGCTTTTGAGGGTTCTACAGATATTTCATCAGGATCTCTCTAGGCCCATAGGCCCCACTCTGCTTTTGATTTTTTTTTCAGTAAAATCTGTTCCAACGTTCACAGAAAGGAGATGCTTCTCCACTATTCATTTTATTATGTTATCCTCTCCACTGGTCCCTCTGCCACAAAATCTAAGAACTTGTTGGAGCGGTTTTAGTGATCATAATCCTTTAATTTTGGACTTGGTGTGGGCTTAAGGTTTTTCTGTGGAGGTGGGTAGGAGTGCATCAAACAGTGAAATTAGCCCAAGAGTTCAAGCATGTAGAGTTAGGTGGGAGAAGGTGCTACCAGAGACCTTCAGAAGACAATTGCTAAAAGTCTTCAAGCAGTTCACAGGATAGCTTGGTATTAGATGCTTTAGTAACCTAACCAGGTGGATTGCGGATAATTTAATGGTTCAAGGGGAAAAAGTGGTTTGATATTGAACATTGTAAAACTCACAAGAATCTATTTATTGCTCTTAAACAGAAACCAAGGGTTGGGAATGGGCTAGGGCGTGCAGGAGAGCATTTAAATTTGCCACTCAGCAGAGGAAAAATGTCATTATGGAGCAGGCAGGGGAAGTCCTATGTCAGGCCAGTGTACTGGCCAAAAGCTCCACGTTCTGGGAAGTGGTTAAAAGTCCTTTCTTCTGTGACTCACCAAACCTTAGAGTGGACTACATCATTCCAGCTGAAAAAGGGGTCCAAACCTCTGGGGAGTGTGACACTTTGTGGGAGCCTGGAAAAAAACGTAATCTTTGTCTTTTATTGTGGGTGAGGTGCACAAAGCAATTTTGGCCACAGCCGGGAGGAAAGCACTGGGCCTGGTGTGGTTCTGTCGGATCTTTATAAAGCTGATCCTGTTACCCGGGCTAAGATTCTGACAGAGATTTGTAATATGGCAGCCTCATGTGGCTTTTTCTCCTCATGGTCCACAGCCATAATCTTGCCTATTTTTTAAAGGGGCGTGAGGGATGATCCAGTATGCTACCGCAAGATTTTGTTATTTACTCAGCTGCCAAATTATTGATAAGGTGGTACTGCATCGCTTAACCCTATGGCTAGATAATTTTAACAACATTTCAGATTTAAACATGGCTTCAGGCAAGGTAGAGGCACTCTGGATCAGTCCATCAATTTGCATATGGTCATGTGAAAATACACTATAGCCAAAAGTGGCTGCCTGCATTTGGCCTTTATGGATCTAACCTCTGCGCTCAATTGTGTGAATAGATGTGAGCTTTGGCCATCCCTGCTAGATATGGCCTTCCCACATAGCTCATCAGGTAGCGTCCCCTGTTAGGGTCCGCCCCCCCCCCCCCCCACCCCCCTGGCACTGCATGGCCCCGTCTCCTGGGGTCAATTGATGATAATATAATCTTTAATACAAATGTGAACATTACATTTTTCTTGTGTTCAGGCAATATTTATTGATCATCTGCCATTTTCTGTTCCACAATAGCACTTTTGCTTCAACAGTGATGTGTAAATCAGATCAAACTGTGAATTCCATTACTTCCTACATCCCAATGCATTTCGGGCACAGAGCCCTTCATCAGGGATCACAGTTTTGAGTTGTGGTATCAACATTGCCCCAAAAAGTGGTGGTGGAAGTAAACCACCGAACTGCATCGGGATGGAGGAGGGCTTGGAATTCACACTTTGATCTGATTTCACATCACTGTTGAAGCAAAAGTGTTATTGTGGAACAGAAAATGGCAGATAATCAATAAATATTGCCTGAACACAAGAAAAATTTATTGTTTACAATTGTATTAAAGGTTATATTATCATCGATTAACCCCAGGAGACGGGGCCACACAGGGCCAGGGGGGACAGACCCTAACAGGGGACACAACACGATGATTTCAAAACACATTCTTTGATCAGAGAGTGGGACCCCTTTGCAGCACACTACAAATTAAAGAAGAGATTAACTTTTGAGAGAACTTTGTGTGTGCTCTTTCACTTTTTATGATCTTCCCACATAGCTCACATTCTAACCTCACAGCCTCAGCTAGATATAATGAAAACAGCTCTGTTTCATCCTCCTGGGAAGTTAAGAGAGGGGACAGTCAGGGATGTATCTTGGCCCCTGTCCTGTTTACCCTATATATTGTTATATATTAACAAGATAGGGGACGTATTTTTAGCTGCTACATATCCCTAGGGCTGGTACTAAACTTTGATGTATGACGGTACAACGCGTGCTGTCACAACGCATCCCTTTTCCACGCATCCCTTACAACGCAAGTCATTACCACGACTTGCGTTGGGGGTGTGGATTTCGAATAGTATAATTTACTATTCTAACACCAGTCCCCGTGGACCCTAGGGAAGGTGTTGGGATAGTAAATTTACTATTTGTAATCCTTTAGCGCCCTCCAGCGCAAGTCGTGGTAACGACTTGCGTTGTAAGGGATGCGTGGTAAAGGTACCGCGTTGTAAAAACTTTGTGGTAAACGATGTTTACCACTAAACTTATTCCCGCTCTGCTTTACTCAGAATACATGGTGCTAGTTGCCCAGATGACTGTGGGACTGCAAAGACTTTTAAACACTTTTACTGATTTTATGGTCTCCTTTGACCTTTCTATCAATTTTTCCAAATCTCACATTATGACAACCGGCAGCACAAAGCTACCCAGATCCAAGTACTTTTGCAGAGTGGCAGAACTTATTAAAGGTTCTACTTTCCACTATTTGGGGGTGGTGTTTGATGAAAGTGGGTCTTGGGTGGCACAAAGAGCACTTTAAAAGAGCATCTTGGCTGGAGCGACGGGAGCAACTATGGACTCCACTAAGAGACTAGGGGCTAAACCTATACCTGCCCTGCGCAAGGTTTATAACAAGAAACATAATACGTATGGCCACCTATGGTTGCGAAGTGTAGGGATACAACGATGTAAGCAGACAGCAGTCGGATTAGAACACATTTCTTTATGGTACATGAAGAACTTGTACATATTTATATTTCTGGCCTAATCGCATTTGCATCAATAATGTGTTGGCTTAATTTTGGTCAAGCCCTGTTTCTATCCTCAATCAGCTTGCTCTAGAGGATTGTATTGGGCTTGAGGGGGCTTTGAATATTCCCTGGCTGGGTTATGTCCTTGGAGCAGCTTAAGAGGTTAGGGCGACCTGAGCTATTAATGCACCGAAGGTAGCTGTGCCTTAATGAGCGTAAGATATTAAACATATATTCTCAGCCAGCATTCTGGGGAAAAAGGGAAGCAAGGAACTTACCAAGCCCACAGTAAGGTAATATATAATATTGATTGCTAGTCCATCAGGGCAACCCTACTGGTCTTTTATCAGTAATTGCCATTACCATTTTCTGAGGACCAGGTTTAGATTTATTTTATTCATTGGTGATTAGCCATTCCCTGAGGTTTGTCAAAGCCAGGTTTCCTAAAGCCCTGCCCCTGTGATCACTTTTTGAAGCAAGATACATTACATTTAATTTTTTGGGGTGATTTTTAAAGTAATATACGGAACAAATATATTTTTCAGCTGTTAAGGCATTGCAGTTTTGCACAAGTGAGGCCTGCCCTGATATACGTACAAATGCTGTCTTCCCCGATGATCTCTTTTGGAGTTTCAGGAGCACTAAGATACAGGAAGAAGCTGTTAAAGGAATAGAGAGCTCCTATTTGTCTTCGTGTTTCATAGATATTCTGGCTTCCGAAATTTTTTATGTCTCTACACTATATCATCTGCTCTTTACATGCTCCTTTTTACAGGTTTGATTTTGTGCTTTTTTGTGCTTTAATATTATTGATATGTTTTAACTTCTTCCTATCCAAGGCTTTAGAAGGTTTTATCCACACCCAGTTGGAAAATGTATATGTATTACAGGTCTGTTTTAATAGTTATCTATTGAATCTGATTTTAGCAATAACTGTTTTATTGATGTGCTTTTATGTCTTTGATGGGCGAATAAAGATTCTTTGACTTGACTTGTTAGGAGGTACATTACAAACGTTTTCTTTTAATACAAACCCAAATGAGGAACATTTTAGACTACCTACTTTCCCTCAAATACCTTGGGAAATTCTTTACACATTAAGTTGCAGAGTTATCATTCTTTCACACAACACAGTAAGCCGCCTTGCTGCACTGCGTGAAAGGGAAAAGGCAGTATAGCGACGTATTTAACATCATATGGTGCATTACTGTCATTTCCTTGTGCTGGTGCAGAATGCAATGCAAGTGCCACCTCAGGCACTCTTGCGCCATGGTGCAAGGGTGCCTGGGTTGCAGACAGAATTGTTTTTGTACAGGAAGGGACTCATTCCCACACAAAAACAATCCTCTGAGGAATTCTCTTTTTTTGTGTGCTGCAGCGTAAGAGGAAAACACATGGAGAAATAAAGATATTTCTCCTCTCTATACCTTACCCGGGGAGGCTCAGCATTTCAATGCATTCCCAGGTCTACCAGTTATGGTAAATCTGGGAATGCACCAAAATCCATTGGTGGATGCATTGGAACAACTAAGAGTCAGAGTCAGAGTCAAAAATACTTTATTCGATTAGTTAAAATCATAAAAGTATACTACAACACACATAAACACATATCAACACATATAAGGCATATAAGACATATCAAAACATATAAAGAAATATATAAAGAAATATAAAGATGGGGATGGCATTTCATTCATATTTAAACAATACGGTTCAGGGATGTGGTATACATATAAAAGCATTTTAAAAGACATTAAAAAACATTAAAAAAGAACAATTATGAAGGGGAAATCGGGGTCGGGTGTTACTTTTCCATTTTCCTTTTTACTTTTTACTTTTTTCATTTTACTTTTTAAAGTAAGTTCAAACCCCTTGATTCAACATCACATTTATATTCTATGAGTAATTCATTCATTGGCAATTTCAGAAAACAATTAAAAAACTATATGGTGCAAGTTATTTATACAAATCTACAGACATGGATTGTGTAATATACTACACCTAAATTTACGTGATTCAATCAATATTTATGGAAATCATTGATCTGAGACGTTTAGCTCTCATGGCTGCCACCAAAAAGCTTGCCACCCCATACATCACAATAGGGGTCTCCATAATTTGTAAAAACAGCAATGCAGGTTTCACTTGCATAAATCCCCTATTTCTCATCAGTGGTAGTATGTATTTTTTTCTCCCCTCCGCAAAAAAGGGGCAAAAAAATACAAAATGGGTCAGGTCTTGGTCGGAAAAGGAATCACATTTACATGGGGTATTATCCCTTGGTTTATTCCATTTCTGGTATTCTCCCAGAAGAAGGTGCATCTGGTTGAAACGGAATTTGGTGAGAAGCCACCGATGATACGGCCTGTTCACTACCCTTAAATACGGCTGGATGGACATGGTAGATACAACAATATAGTGAGCCCTCACAGTTGTTTTCTCTATTTCTTGTGCTTCTCGCCGCATGTTCCTGGACTCTAAAAATTGTGTTTTGATCCATGTAACATCTTCATTACACAGCCTCTCGGGGTTGCTATACAGGTCAACACGACCCAGGAGGGTAGCAGCAGCCTTAATATAACTCAGCCATTTAATATCATTAGCTCTGTCTCTCCCCATGCAGTCAGTAATAATTTGGCGGTTTAACGTCAGGTTTGGGTTCAACCACATTTTCACCCAAAGAAGTAGTGGGGCCAGGTTAAGGGTGTCTTCGATGTAACCTTGCCCTAATTCAATTAAAACAGAAAAGATGGGTGTGGACTGTGGTAAGCCCAATAATGAACGCATGGACCTATTCTCCTCCTTCTGTATCAGGGCCAAATCCCTGAAACCCCAAATCCCTGCCCCGTATCTAGCCAGAGCCAAGGTCTTGGCTCTATACAGCTTGAGAATGGCTTCCGTTGGTTTACCCCCCAGTCTTTTAGCGAAGCTCTGTATCGCTCCAAATGACCGTCGGATCGCCATTGCTTTATTAACCACCTGTGGGGTCCAGGTGCCCCTGTCGTCAAAAATGACTCCTAGGTATGTAAATGTTTTAACTTTAGTTAAAATCACTCCATTACATCGCAGGGTTTTGGTGGTGTTCTTTCCTTTCCCTATGGACATAACGTGTGATTTATCCATATTTACAACCAGGTCTAGTTTTTCCATAAATGCTCCAAACGAATCAAGGAGCACCTGTAGACCATTAGGGGTTCTGGCAATGAGGACCGTGTCGTCGGCGTACATCAGTACGGGCAACGGTGATCCTCCCTTCATAGGTATATCTGGGGTAGCAGTTTTTAGGACAGAATACAGGGAATTAATGTACAAGGAGAATAACATGGGGGCCAAAATACACCCCTGTCTCACCCCTCTAGCTGATCTAAACCCCTTAGTGCACTTGCCACCAGTAGTCATCCGGACCGATGCCGTCAGGTCGCTGTGCAAAAAAGCTAAGAAATTTATCAGAGCGGGGTCTAGACCCAACTCAGAGAGAATTGTCCACAGCTTCGACCTATTTACTAAGTCGAACGCTGTGGACAGGTCCATAAAAGCAAGGTGGATTGACCCGCTAGAAGCAGCAGTATATTTAGAAACAGTCATGTATAAGTTAAGACACTGCTCCTCAGTACCCCTCCCTGTTCTAAATCCATATTGAGTATCACATAAAATTGCATTTTCCTTTTCCCATAAGTTGATTTTATTTAAAATGACTTTGCCAAGAATCTTAAATGAAGAATCGAGTAACGATATAGGTCTATAACACCTAGGGTCACCCCTTTGCCCCTTCTTAAAAATTGGAATAATAACTGAGTGTGACCAAGTAGTGGGGGTGTCTTTCAAATTTATACATGCTAGATTAAAAACATTCGCAAGTACTACTGCCCATATGTGGGGATGAGCTTTATACATATCGGCGGGTACCCCATCCGGGCCTGGAGCTTTCCCGCCGGCAGTATTTTCGATTGCATTTAGTACTTCTTTTACCGTAACCCTTAATGGCATGTCAGTAGGTACAGAATCTATAGGAGTGAAAGGGGTAGTGAGGGCCTTACTTCCATAGATGTTTTCAAAGTGATCTAGCCATTGTTTCTCCGTGATATTAGCCTCTAATATCTCATTCTCATTACCGCTAAACAAAGGGGAGTTCACTATTTTCCAAAATTTTGCACTGTCTTTTAAAGTAAGGTTTTCATAAAGTGCTTCCCAGGCCCTATGTTTTAGTTCTTTTTTACGAGCCTCTATCGTACTCCTATAAACTTTCCTCAATTGGGACACTACAGTTATATTTCGAGGCTTACATTTAAGGGCTTCTAGAAGATTTTTATGCGCCTTTGAGCAATCAGTATTGAACCATCCCTGTGCCAATCGCGGTTTGTCAGATGATTTGATTGTGAGTGCCTCAGCGACACTTTTGCATATGGTACAAAAAGCATTAGTAACATTTCCTCCAGTTGTTAGCGGATCCCTACATATGTTAAGTTCCACACTTAAATCGTCACACAATTTGATAAAAAATTCCTCAACATTAATCTTAGACCATTTAACCCGTCTACCTTGGTCGTGAGCCTGGACTACTGTAGGATATGTTAACTGATGGTCATAATTTACTACAGTAGGGTTTATGTTAGCTAGTTCCATAACGACCGGGTTATGGTCACTAAATGCTGTTATAATGGCGTTATATGAAATAACATTCATGAGGATACTAGGTGACACAAAAATATAGTCGATGATCGTGTTACTACCTCTCGCACTATATGTTGGCACTCTTTCTTTCGGGTTCGCAAAAGCTGGTTCAGACATATCCATATCAATCAACAATTCTTCTAAAGCGCCCCCCTTAGCAGAGTGTTCAAAGTGCGGGTGAGTCAAATAGTCATCATCATAGAATTCTCCGTTATAACAGTTAAGCTGACAGAGATGTGTGTTAAAATCACCAAAAACAATGTAATAAACCAAAGTAGTTTGACTCTTCTTATAATTGTTTAAAAAATCAGTCAACATTAGGATGTTTTCACCTCCTTGGGACCCTTCTGTTGAATTATAAAAATTGACATATAGGAGTTTTTCCCCCGTATTCATCAAAACCTCTAAAATGAGACAGTTAGGGGAGTTGATGTCTATAATTTTCATCACCCCCATATGATGTACTGAGGTTAATAGTGCAAGACCTCCCTTGCTTCTGCCTCTATTAGACTTTTGTGCTGCTTTAAAATGGGATACATATCCTTCCACCCAAAAGTTGCATTCGGTGTCCCATGTTTCTTGGAGTGCAATCACTTCATGTTGCTTAATGATTTCAAGCCATTCTTTGTCTTCTCTTTTAGTTTGTAGGCCTGAGATATTCCAAGTCATTAGCTTCATGGTTCTTACAACCTCTTTAGACCCAGAAGGTTCCTGCTGCCCCATCTCGGTGCCCAGTCAGGCGTTTGTATCCAGGGTTGTGAGTGCATCAAAGCGGTTACTTAGCTCCAGACCTGGAGTCAGAGCTGCTTGGTGGTGACTATCTAGGGTAAGATATGAGCTAAGGGGTAAAGTGGCCCAACTGGCTAGATGCACTTTTTGTTTTGGGATATTTTTCCTATGAGCTAAGTCCCGAATGGTTTGTTGTGTTGGGCGAGGATAGAAAAAGCCCAGTGGGACTGCACGTATTTGCCCATGGATAATGTCAGTCGCATCCCAAAAGAGTCTTGAGCAAACGTGTGGATTCCTAAAGTTAACGATGACACAATCATCAGGGAAACGTTTGGCCGTCGGGCCCAACCAAGTAACTCTTCTCGCCAAGCTAACATGTGCAGAAATATCACTGGGGCCTGTGCAGTTTTTGTCGCACCAACTCTTTACGTTTTCCATAAGAGTTAGTTGGGTTTCTGATTCTCCCAGATTAAGTTTTGGGACATTCACCAAGACTGCCACGAAAGGAGTTGCCTCGGGGGGTAGATTCACCATAGGCTTGGGATACAAACCATGCCCCGTTCTCTTGTGAGATGTGTTGTCTGTAGCCCCTTCATTTGGTGGATGCATTGGAACAACTAAGCTCCACCAATGTAACTCCTTCCTGTGGCAGAATAATAGAATGCAGCGATTTGTGCTACATTACATTACTCTTGATTTATCAAACTATGCAAGGAGGCCTCACTTGTCTTGGTATATCTAGTTTAATAGTTGTGTCACTCTTGCATGTTACAAGGGTGACACATACATTTGCTCCTCAGTCTGCAGTGAAATTCCTCTCTCCCTGTCTCTCCCTGTCACAAGCATTGTTCTACGCTGTTGGGATTAAGTGTAACTCACAGTAAGCATTGACCAAGCCAGTCCAGGACATAAGGCTCTTTATCCACAACATATATTCTCAGAGTGACACTCTCTCCTTGAATTATGTATCCTGCTATGGGTATTGGTTCTCCCATAACACTGCCAGGATGAAAATAAGTAAATTCCAAGGGCCGCATTTAAGGGAATTTTGCCTCAGTTGCATGCTGGATTGTTTTTGTACAGAAAGGGGCACTTTCCTGCGCAAAAACAATTCTAAGATGCGTTTGACTCTGTATGTTTGCTGTAGAATACAGCAAACATAAAAAGGGGAAACAACAAGGAGACATAAACATGTTTCTCCATGTTAAACCTCACCTCAGGAGGCATAAAGATTTGGCACTTTACCAGGTTTACATGATTTTTTAAGTCAGGGGCCATGTCAAATTCCATGGCTGTTGCATGGGAAAACCCACTGTAATGCCCATGGAGTGCCTCCCGGGCACAGAGTAAGGTGACATAGTGATTTATGCTGTGTTGCCTTACTCATGATTTATGCGGCCACTGAAAGCCATTCAGGGTGGCTTTCCATGGTTTTGCATAGCTTCATAAATCTGATACAAAGCCCTGCGAAATGCATGTACTACTTTACATGGTACACAAGTGATGCAAGGCTCTCATAAATAAGCCCCAGTCATGTCAACAAACTTGTTGTTATGCATAACCCTATTGATAATAGCATACGTTGTTTAGGAGTTCACACCACAGTCAATTTCTCTTTATACCTTTCAATTTTCCTAGCACAATCAGCTTTTTGCCTGGAAAGCATATTTAATCCAAGCCTAAATCCACCAATACTGACACACATATTGCTATTTGAGTCGTTAAGACTCACTGGTGGATTTACCACTTACATATTTCAACTTTAAATCAGTTTTTTCTTTCCTGTAAAACCTTACAGAGTGTAAACAATTCCACTACTTAAACCATGTTGGTTAATAGCAGGATGACTTATGTTGTTAACTAAACGTTCTCTGTTGGACATTTTCACCAATCTTCCTTTGAGGTCTTAAATAATGTTGTTCTTTGCTCAGCTCCTTAAATCTTTCTGCTGATTATTTGCAGTCTTCTGATGTTTATGAGCTTTACCATGGTTCATCTTCTTTATTGGTTGCCTTTCCTATTCTCTTCTCAAGCTTTCTTTGGTACTTGTTAAAATCAGACTTTCTTAAAACAACGATAATGTTCTTTGGGGACGCCTCTCTATTGATCAATTTACTGTCCTGTTAATTGGATTATTTTTCCATGTATGAGGATTTGGTGATGGAGGTATTCTTCTGCAAGTTCATAAACATGTTTATTTACTACAGCAATGGAGTCAATATTAATTTATGTGCTGCCTTATTTTCTTCAGAAGACTTTACAGCCTGATGTTGATCTTAGTGGATCTGATCTGAACGTCCTACAAGTCCCACTGTCACTGACAGAATTTTCCTCCTGTGTCATCAGTGTCACAGACAAATGCGGCTGCCGGAGGGAGTACAGTCAATATTTGTGCTGGGTCAGTTACAATGTGACTTCCCAGTCAATGTAACTGTGGTGAGTAATCCTCCACACTGAAGTTGGCAGTTTCAGAAAGATATAAGGTAGAAACATATTATTTTTCCCACTTCTATTTCCATCTTGAACCCAATCGTCTACATCCTTTGTTTGCCTGCTACTACTTGACCATGAAGCAAATCAACCCGTCATAGCTGGAATCGAAATTAAGCATCTTTTATTCCTGTTTTCTTTTGAATTGTCTGTTTACATATGCATTTTTAAATTCTTACAAGGAATTTGTTTCAAATGTGTAATGCATGTGTGTGTTAATGTTGTTATTTAAGAAATTTGAAAAAACAAACCTGTATTAACAACTTTCCAATAGTGGTGCAAGCTTCCATCATGATAGTGGACACTTACACAAAATTTGACATTAATCAAAAACAATGTGTTCATGCAGGTGTGGTTAATTATTTTTCTTAAACTATCACATTTTAAAGTTATGCATTACACATTTTTTGAAGAAGTTAAATTTACCATAATTCAGTAATTGCCCTATACAAGGTAAACTTTTTTTTAAACTGCAAGTAAATTCAATGTGTATTCTAAACTTAAATCATATTGTTTATGTACATAACATTTCACCTTGTGTAGTGCATTTTCTGGTTTTTTTTTAGCTGTAATGCATGTGTTTATTTTTTCACTTCTTATGTTGAAATAAGCACACCTGTATTAGCACTTAAAAATACAAACTTCAATAGTTATTTTGGTGTTAAGTGTCCATTATCATGATGAATGCTTGCGTCAAACATTTTATGTCCATTAATTTGTTTTTCTTAGTGTTTTGACAAATATGTCATTTAAATAATCTTTTATATTTTCAGTTATAAATGTAAGTAAGAATATGTATTTCACATTTTCATATTTAATATTTGTAATAATCAAGGAATTGTAAATGAATAATAATGTCAGGACGAACTTTGAGAAATGAAAAAATGAACATAAAAGTTAGAAAGCTAAAAACACATCTGACCACTGAAAAAATTCTCTTGAACAATGTTCCGCTTCAGTGGAATGGCAGAGGATCAGGGTCGGAAAAGGAGTGTGTTTCATAGTGTGTTATGCAGGTGAAAACAACTAGCCAAAACACTTCAGGTGTGTGTTGCTAGCATCTATTCAAAAGCTGCAAGAATGTTACAATTTTGACTGTGTCATGCAATGGGATCCCTCCATCAGGAATCCCCCAATAGCCCAACTGAGAAATTTAAATAGATTTGGCATAATCCTGGCACCATAGACCAAACACATTAATTGAAGGGTCCAAGGGCGAGTTTAATGACTAACACTAGGTACATGCCCCAAAACCATATATCTCAACACACTAAGGGTACCTAGAGGTCAAAACAATTATGTCATTCACTGTGGGCACCAACCCCGACACCATACAGATAACAAAAGTGGGAACAGACAGTGAGGACTAGGTGTGATAGTGACCGAGTTAGGACTCAAGGGCATAGGGAGAAATTCCCATCAGAAGCCACACTGTACCGCCCTCTTTCACATCATTTGGGTTCTCCTTGCCCAGGAGACGAAACAAAAACGGCCGGTCAGTTGTTACCGTTACCGTTTGTGGATAAGAAAGAAACGTGTTAATGGAAGGAGGAATCCTGGCACCTTCATGGCAACGGACTGATGTTAGCCAGCAGAGGAGTTTGACGTGTCAAGAGAGGTGAGCTTCTTACGCGAAGGAAAACACTTTTTCAACATGGACAGAGGATCTGCCAGCCCACGCCTAAATAGGGCGGGCAGAAATCCTTCAGCTTCACTGAGTACTTGTAAACGCCACCAAGGATGGACAACGAGAGTCCAGCCATGATCTAAATCAGGCCATTAATCTGCCAATCACAATCTACACTGATGGTGAAAGCGAAGTATGTAAATATTCCAAGGCATGACTTTCCTCTGCAGATGCTAATTATTTCCATCTGCTTGCACAACCTTAGCCCTTCTTGTCTCAAGGAGTGTATACGAATTTTTCCCTAATTAACAGGTATAATGTCATCAACCTTGGAGCAGATTGAGGCCCTGGTTATGATTAGAGGATTGTGAAATCTTGATAATTTGCTTTTGTGTAATTACAGCAAATTGGAAATCTGTTGTTTAAACTATATTGTAGTACGAAATTCATTCTTGTGTAATTTTTTGCACAAGGATTCATTTAAACAGGAGTACAGCAAAAAACAGGCCCTTGTGTTATTTGTTCCCGTATGTTTGTGAAAAATGTTTTAATAAATTGTGCCATTTACAGTACATTTTTAACACAAGTGCAGTGTTAATACACAGAGTCATAATATTGTAATTTCAGCGCAATGCATGATTTCTACAATTATCCAAAGTACACCACCATTATTTAAAATGACACATTATGAGTTAGATGTGGTAATTACCACATGAGAGAGCAATTTGCATATGAATTTGCACACCTGCCTGATCATGAGTTGATGCATGTGCAAATGCTGCATGCCTGTGCACTATTTATTGCCCTTGGTCCAGTACCTTGAGTTCAAAATCTGTAAATGTATTCTTCCCAAAAATATGTTCTTGGTGAAGCTAAAGCAAAGGCCGAAAAGGCTCAGAGCAGGAAAAGTCTGACGTTTGCACCTAGGAAGCCATCAACATTGATTCAGCGCTGCTCGGCATCTTTTCCAGTGAAGATTTCTTCCTTTGAATTTAGTTTTTCTTTTTGGAAGTCAGATACCTTCACTGAGGCAAGGTTGCAGTATGTAGCTGCAGATGGCTCAACGAAGATTGGCTTTGCATGCACTTAATCAGATTTTCAGCTGTGGAGAGGAATGTAGTGGATGCTTTGGTGAAGT
The DNA here is from genome assembly GCF_964263255.1 of Lissotriton vulgaris. Lineage (NCBI taxonomy): Eukaryota > Metazoa > Chordata > Amphibia > Caudata > Salamandridae > Lissotriton > Lissotriton vulgaris. The sequence goes on from NC_141696.1 coordinate 307,864,578, forward strand.
GAGGCCCCCTAGTAATGTACCCTTGGCAGAATGGCTTGGAAGGTCTTCTGTCAGGTCTACATGCAAAAATCCTTGAAAAAGTTCCAAAGTTCAATGTTTATGGCCAGCAGGAGGAGTATGCTCAAACACTTATCCAAGGGCTCCAGGACCTTAAAGATACCACTTAAAGGCCAGGACTCACTCTAATAGAAGTCATCAACAGGTCAATGGCAGGTCCAGGTATACATGGTCAGCTGGGCTCTTCATAAAAATAGACTAATTGCAGTTTTTGTTTCCATTAACTTGGCCAACTGACCTCGCAAGTTGATTTCACAGGCCTGGGTATAAGTGGGATCAGTTCCATCTCTTAGTGTTCACCTCACAGATCACAACTGCAGGTGTAGTCCTCTTCTGTCTTACATAGGTCCAGAGGTGTTTGCAAAAGGATACTTAGGGTGCCATACATATGGCATTACCAGTCTTGGGGGTGAACATACCCATTTTTACAGTTCTTCCTGTGTGTTTTACCATAAAACTATTCCACAGTACCCCATCAACACAACAGCAATATTTTTCCCATAGGCATAGCCACCTGTGCCTAACAAGAGGGTGGCTGTAGGCAAACTCACTTTTGGTCACTCCAAACCAGTCCTGGGGTAGCTTCTCCTCTCAATGTGTTTGCAGACAAGCTGCCTAGTATGAACACAAAAGAGAAGCAGGCCTAGGTGTGAGCTACATCTGCCAGTGACAGGGTAAGAATCCTTTTAATCTTTGAAAGGGTCTGGACAGCGGCATTATGCTATCCAGCTTAAAGAGAAAACACATTTCCCAACACCCAAGCCATTTGTTCACTGTCTGGGATCAAATGACATCTCATCTCATGAGAGCTATCAACATTCATGTGACACTGACCCTGGAAGAAATTCATCATTTTGTTAAAGCAGAAAAACGAAAATGTCTAATAGTGTAATTTTTGCAATATTGATATAAAATCAGACTTGACCATTAAGTTGGATTTGAAATTACTGTTAAAATTAGATGCATGATGATTGGCATCCCCTAGCATGGTTTTCAGTCGCTAGGAAGACAACAGACTGGATTTCTCCAACACAGGTGGTCGTGGGAAGTCAGAAAGCTGCAACTTGAGTCAAAAATGTACTTGAGCAGTAGGAAAATCAACTTGAGTAGTTGCATCCTTTGGTACGCCTCATGGTGCCATTTGAGCAGATTTTTCAGCATGGAACATGTACCTGGCACTAAATACCAGCGCAAACTGCGCAGCATGCTTATTTTCCACCTGTTTTTGTAATGTCGTGGAATTATACGGAGTCAAATTCTGCTCACCCCTAGTATATATCCAATGGCATTTGGCAAATGTTGGTAACCCCTGTACGATTGAGGCCTGGTACATCTTCATAGTTATTACAGAAGCACACAGTTACCAATATTTGACTTAGTGGAGGGTGGGATGTCTTAGCATATTGCTGAGAATTAATCCTGCTTGGCCTAGACAACATAATGGATATATTGTACCACACGCCAATCCTAAAATCTCTCCCAAAAATTACCAAAGTGGTCTTCCTGTACTGGAGATGTTCAATCTGACTCCCTGGCTGTGATCGTAAACTGACGCTGTTGACTCCCCTGTGGAAGGGCAAGTGGGTGTGCCATACAACGGGACTGAAGTGGTTAAAACAATGGCACAGTATAGGTATCACTGTCCTGGGGGGTGTATGGGCAAGGGGCTATATGCAGATTTTCCAATTCCTACAAGAACACTTCTGTTAGACCTGTCATTCACTTTTTGCTATATCTATTTGTTGGCTTTAGGTCTCTGAGCACTTTACCATTGCTAATCAGAGCTAAAATGCATGTGCTTATCACCCTAAACATGGTAAGATTAGTGTACACCTGATAGTCATATTTTGTTTACATGCAAATCCCTTGTAAAGTGGTGTACCATATACTCAGAGTCTGTAATGTAAATGCTATTAGTGGACCTGCATCACTAGTTGTACCACCCACACAAGTAGCCTTTCAAAGTAATTGCAGGGCCTGCGTGTGCAATTTACCACCACTTCCACATGACATTTAAATCCCCTTGCCAAGTCTTAGAACTCTCTTTTTATTACACATAATCCATCTCTAATGTAGGCCCTAAGTGACCGTAAGGGCAGGGTGCTGTGTAACTAAAAGGCAGGGTATGTACTTTTAAGTTTTACATGTCCTGAGAGTGACAAACAGCAACATTTGTTTTCCACTGCTGTGAGGCATACTCTGCTCATAGGCTAGATATGGGGATTCCCTAAAACACTTTTTAAGCTGTAAATCCTGATAATAAAGGAGTAGCTACATCATGTTTCATATCCTTGTATTGGTGGTGACAAATCCTCTTTAGTGGTATAGTTGGATTAGACATTGCCATTTTAGAAATGCCACATTTATAAAGTGGACATTTCTCTGCTTTTTACTTTGCTCTGTGTGCCTACAGCCTGTCTTCAATACACGTCTAGATTAGTCGACAGCTACATATTGTACATTGCCTCTATACTGCCACAAACACAGGAAGGGCTGGGTGTGAAAGATGACTCATCTGCATTCTGATAGCTTTCCTGAGTTGGAATGGTGAGAGGTGACTCACACTTACATCTGAATAGGTTGTGTCCTGTCCTCTCACAAAGGGCTGATTACCCCCCTACAATAACCTGGGAGACAGGACTGGGTTGAAAGTTATCTTTGTGCACTCCAGAGAACTCCTTTGAAGTCATCCCCAATATCAAATGCACTTTTGGGTATAAGTACCAGTGCTCTGACCCCACCAAACCAGTACTCTACTTGGCCTGGGAAAACCTCTGTGGTAGTAGAGGCAACTGTGTTCTAATGATTGCCAATTTGCTGTGTCTGACTGTCTGAGGAACTGCTTCTTTGCTTTGTTGACCTGCCCTGTCGCCTGTTGATCTCTGCCCTGCTGAAGACAAGGGTGGGACCCATCTCACTTGAACTCAGAGTGACTACAAGGACGTGATGAATTGCCTCCTGTTTCCTGTAGTCTCAAGGATACAAAAGATTTCCTGCAATTGTGCTGGTGATGTTGGACTCTGCCATCTATGAGTCATACCTTGCCTGAGGTACTCCCTCCAATCCTAAGCCTCAGAAGAGGGTTTGCACAGCGCTTCTACATAAACACAGCAACGACTTTGTGCCAAATGGATCCAATGTATCACCTTCAATGCCGATGAAGCGGCTGCTTGACAACAGCAATTCTACAACCTGCGCAGAGTGATGACGAAGAGCAGTGCGGTTTGACGATGATGCAGTGCCTGCATCATAGCGGGGTTCATTGATAAAGCTTCCATTATTGATGGGAATCTGCGCTGATGCTCGTCTCTATCCATGAATTGATGACGATGCAGTGCCTCCTCGATTCCTTGCTTCATCCAAGGCACTTTGTCATTGGGACATGTCTAAGTCCTGAAGTCGGACTGCCATCAATCACGATTTGTGTGAACTTTGAAGTTGCCCCAGTCCCTTGCAACTTCAAGTAACCTTTTGACTGCTAATGACTTCTAAGCACTATTTTCACATTTAAACTTTTGTAATTTTGGTCATGTTTTAATTAGATAAATATTTTCTATTTTTCTAAACCTGTGTGGAGTCTTTTCGTGAGGTTTTCGTTGAATTACTGTAATTTGAGAGTTACAAAAATACTTTAAACATTGCCTCTTAAATTAAGCCTGACTGCTCTGTGCCAAGCTACCAGAGGATAAGCACAGTTTAATTTAGGGTGTGTATTAGGGGTGGGTTGTAAAGTCAGCAGGTGGAATTTTGCCACCCGGCGCTCTGCTTGGAATGCAGATTTCCGCAAAAACAATTTCAACCCGCCGGCAGACTGGAGTTTACTGGCGTGCACATCCCTAGTCTCATTAGTCCTGCTCATGGGGACTTACTTGTGGCAACAATAGAGGTTATTGGTCCCAATGACCCTGAACAGCCAAGTGGACTACATGCTCCAACTAGTAGTGCACCATGAAGCCCCTTTGCAGAGTGGTTGATAAAAGGGGAGGGATCTCCTACGACGTCTCAATAATCCTGCTGTGAGGTCTTACTTGTGGCAACAATAGATGTTCTAGGCCCCACAACAACCTTCAGCAGCCAAGGGGACTTAATTAGGGGTGACCAAGTAATATTCACCTGCTCACGGAACTCTGTGGAATTGAGCAGAGTTTTTGCCCAACTCTGCATAATTCCACAGAGTGCATCTCCACAAACCCTGCCCCGGAGTAGGGTGTATCTGACTTACCCTGACTAGAGTAGTGGTCCCTTCCTGGACAGGGTCAAACCCTCTGCCAACTAGAGACCCCCTTTCTAACAATTTGCCAACTTGCTCTGACCCAATTTCATAAATATCCACAATTGATCTACACCCTCACATCCAACATACCCTTGGCCACAAATATTCCCAAGCTCAGCGCCCCTGATGACAAATTATTGATGGAAAGATTTCCAGCGGTTCTATCTCCCATATTTATCACTCTCTGATCCTTATTGCCGCAAGCTGTTTCAAGACACTGAAAAAGACTGGTGTGAGGCATGGATCGGGAAATGGATGATGCAGAATGTAGGGAAGCTAAGATGGATTACCCGAATGCTGGCTATCCACATGCTTTGACTTATCCAGCTAAATTACGTTCAAGTGACCTATATGAGCACTGTAGGACTCCATTGAGGGGTAGAATCCCCCAGGCCACCTCACTGTTCTGCGTCCGACACAGGATTTTACCATGTGGTTTGGTCCTGCCTCATGATGGTTCACTACTTGCAGAAGATAACACAAGAAACTCTCCGGGTTCTAGACCAACCCCTGGATCTTACCCTAGAGCAGCTCTGCTTGGCTTACTAGATGAACTTGGTGCCCCGCAGATGGAACAGACATTCCTTGGGGTGGCTTCTCAAATTGCCAATGATGATATCAGCCAGAGATGGAATAACCCCAACCCCAATAAGCCCAACAGGGAAAACCTTTCTATATTCCACCGGGCTGCCCGCAGAGGCTCGAAAGAGATTATTGGAATACTATGTGTTGGATCTGTAAAATAGGAATTGTATCTATCTGTAAAGTGGTGCCACTGGAGATAAGAGTGTTCTGTATGTTTGGAAAACAATAAAGCTTGCTTATTTAAAATAAAAATCCTAATAGCCTAGTGTACTGCCTAACACAAGTTCTGGTTCCCATCACTGAGCATCAATATGAGAAGTGTGTTATTAATTTAACGGGGTGGTAGGCCCCCACAAGCAATAATTTTACTATTCTTGTTAGGTGCAGGAAATGTTTCAGTGGTTTAAACCTGAGCTCAACCCTGGTAGCTATGACACTGAGGAGACAGGCTTAACCTAAGAAAATATGTAAATCATTTAGGAAGTATCAAAACAGTTAAAAAGTTGAAAGCACAACACAAAAATAACCCACAAGTTATAGAAATTGGGAATATTGTAATGAACAAAATAAAACAAAAATTTTAAAAATCCAATAAGGGGAACTGGAGATATTAATTGTATACATTTTGAATTACCATTTTAGCACCAAGAAGCACAAAACACCAACTATATACAGTTGGTCATGCGAGATCAGGACAAAGATAAGGTTTAAGACTGACCACAATTGAGTACAAGTCAGATATGAAGCCTAGGATGGTCCTGGTCAAAGAGTTACCTTCTGACTTAGACATTTTCTGAGCAGGTAGATCTTCTTTGGGCAAGGCAGCAGGCTGTACTAGAATATGGTATAATCACTGGCAGATTCACAATGACAAGGTCTTGGTAAAGCCATTGATGAAGGCAGGAAGAGTTCTAAACAGCAAAAGTCCGGAGTTCACATCCAGGAAGCCATTGACATTGATCGGATGCTGCTCAGCATCAGGTCCTGTGAAGATTTCTACCTATTGAATTAGGGGCATAGTTACAAGAACTAATCGCCACTGTTTTTTATCGCCATATTTACAAGATGCTGCTAACTCTAGTTTGTGACAATTTTTCAGCGTATACGAACATTTTCAAGATCACCACTTCTGTTAGCGGGACTTAATGAAAATGAGAGGCAAGGTAGGTGTTTCCATGAAAAAACTGCAGCTAAACACACAACGTGACATTTACAAGGAAATCCTAGTACATTGATAAACCCCAAAAACTGCTGCTAAGTTCAATTAGAGGCTGTTTTGATGCCAGTAAATAGCTGGTCTTAAAATTAGTACAAACACTTGGGCCCACATATAAGATGTATGGTTGCAGGACAGCACTGCAAGGAATATTGCTGCTTTGACCTAATCGAAAACAAGAGGTCAGGATTGTGTCATATTAATGAGATAGGGTGCATTCCTGGGCCCCATTCATGAAAAGTGTTGCATCACTGTGATAAAACATGGATTGGACATTTTTCACTGCGCCCTCCTTGCAACACCATGGATGCACTGTGTTTACTGTCCGTTACTCCTTGTTACAATCAATGACATATACATCTGGAATCCTGGTGTATCTGTCAGTGCTAAAGTTACGCTTTGCTGGTGGTGTGTTGCAAGCATGATGCAACTCCAGCAATTCGTCCCATGGCACTGTGTCACCCTTACGCATGCCATGAGGCAGGCATAAGGTTTTGACACAGTTGCATCTTAGAATTGTTGCAGTGAAATCTAATAGATTTCACTGCAAAACTCCTACGAGAATTTGTTTCTTGGGAACACTCACCCTGCATACACCATACCTGACGCAGGTATAATGTGCACAGGGCTTAACAAGGTCACCCATATGCCTAGATGCATCACTTTGTAAATAGGGTTCAATGTGGGCCAAAATTCACAATACAAGTACGTCAAGAAAATGACGCACCAGCTATTGGAAGGGGCTTATGAATAAATCCCTCTGTCTTTTCCCCCTATGTTGGTGCAAAATGACCTCCATGCGCCAACGTAGGCACCCTTACGTTATGGTGCTAGGGTGACTATGTTGTGGAGTTGACTGATCTTGTGCAAGAAGGGACACCTACCTGCACAAAACCTATCAATCCAGGGCATTTCCTCTCTCTATGTGTACTGCAGAATGCTGCACACATAGTAAAAATGAAAAAAAGAGGAGAAATGATACATTTATCATTGTAGCGCCTCCCAAACGCCACCAGTGGGGTGGTATTAAATGCTGATGCATTTCGAAGATTTACAGTTTCTCATAAACCTGGGAATGCTTTAGATTCCATTGGTTCAGCATGGAAAACCCCACAGCAACACCCATTGAATGCCCCTTTCACACTGTTTAGTGTTAAAGGAGCATATATTTTCAAATCCATGAAAAGCCGTGTAAAGTAGCTTTGAGTGGCCTTGTAAACATGCTGTGGCCATTTGCGCAACTGGAACGTCAAACATGTGACATCACATCATTGCAAGATCCATAGGGCATCATAAACCAGGTCCTTCAATGATAGAATAACTCCTACAATTCATCCCTGGCAATGTCAACAAAGCCATGGACCTCCTTTCATTGCAGCTTGGACCATCAAGGATACCACCACCACCACCCCTGACATGCATCACAAACCTGAACTACGGCTCTGTTCCCTTTGGGTGACAGCTGGACCTGATCACCTATAAGTGCTGACCTCTGTACACCGGAACTTCAGCAACAGGAAGCTGGAGACCAGGAACAGCAGCAAACCACAGACTCTCCAGAGCTGTCTGTAACCATGGAAGAAGGAGAGATGCACAACTAGTTAACAATAAATTAGGTTATCTGCCATCTGAGGAGTCATACCCGGGGCTACAAGGATTCCACACTGGATTACCACGTCGCATTGGAGCCCAAAGATGCTGGAGGAGAGTTCAGGGGAAGTGTCTGGATTCGGTCTTTAAGTGCAATTGCACATCATCACAACCGCATGCAGCACCTTCCACCTATATTGTATAACCTGCTGCAGATTGTGAGAGGCTTGTTGTTGTGGAGGGGACAACTGTTTCTCCTACGCCTCCCAAATGACTGGCTCCATGAATTACAGCTTGTTGCAGAGAACCTTCTCTCTGTGTCCACAGCACCTGGTGGCCAGTAGAAGGCAGCCAGGTCCAGACCTCCCCAACTCTCTGAGGCATCTCATAACCACTAGAGACGATCCCCTCTGCCTCTGCATACCTGTGGCGTAATCAGCGAAGAAAATAACTATGCCCTTATGTACTTTCATCTTACCCGGCTTGCATTCTTCCCTCAGGACAGCATCACAATCCCTGTAGGAGGTAGAAGAGAAAGGGTCTAGGACCTGTCTTCAACAGTGGTACACTGTTGCCTCATCCCATCTAACAGTGCTGACCAAATTCCATGTTCCCTAGTGCCCCCGTGAGTGACGGCAGATCAAACTGTACACCCAAGGGCCTGGGCCTGAACCAGCCCCTGTGCCCCTGGCACCCACCACCACCAACAGCTGATATCAGCACCCCACACCAGTCCCCCACCAGTGGAGTCCCCGACCAGTCTTGTGTGATGCCCTCTCTGATGAAGTTCAAACGGAGTGCAGAGATTGCTGAGGGCACAGTGTTCACCACCCACAGGCACTAGGCCTGGGCCCAACTCGACTCCCGGGCCTCTTCCCTTCAGCTTCCTAACTTATCCTCACCTGGGCATCGACACCGGGGCTCAATCAATTGTGCTCTCTCCAAATCTGTGACTTAGCCAGCAGGTGCCTCAAACAGGTGTGATTTCACAAACCTGGGTACAGCAGTCACTGCGAAGTCTGCTGGAAAACCTCCCGATGCAGGTGATGCATCAGGGCCCTTTTAGGCATGAAGTTGATGCGCTCCAGCACACAAGTTTGGAGCAGCTCAGGGGTCTCACCCTCACAGCATCTGGGAGGACCACATCCCCAGCCTGTGATGCAGGGAGGTGCAGTCCACCATTGGAAGTCTCCTCCATGCACCCCGATGAAGTGGTGACACTTGTTATGCAATGCAAACCTCCCTATGTCAGTGCGCTGGAGCGTCTTTACCAATCAGAGCTCCAATGGGTGCCAGGTGGTCTTCTCACACAGGTAAGCGACCCACCAGACTTCGCCACCAGCTAAGGGCCATTACCGACAACTCAATGTCTACTGCCACGGCCCACAGGCTTGGGCCTAACACAGCCAATCTCCACCATCAGGCAGCAGCGACTCCACAGCACTGCCGCCTCCCACTCCTAGTCTCTGACACAGGCTCAGCTAGGCCTCCGGGTCCCAGAGACTGTCTGTGCTTCCAGGCATTGGCTGCCATGGTTTCACAAGGATGGCGCTATGAAAAGTGTTGCATCCCTAGTTCTCCCCAGCAATGCACTTCTTTTCATAAATAAGGCTCTGCTTCTGCATTTCCTCTTCCCCCTAGGTCTCTGGCTGGAAATCCTGACTTTTGGGGGGGTGGGGGGGGGGGGGTTGTTGGCCTGTCTGGAACCTGGCCCTGGCTGCTCCATTCTACATTCCATTTTTTTTATTTCCTTTTTTACATTGGAGGAGGATTTTTTGCCTATTTATGCCTCTAGAGGCTGAAAAGTGATGGTAGGCTGACTAAAGTGAATTTTTTGCCACTAATTGGCTTTTCGTTACTTTTCTCTTGTTAGCATCAAATAATTGATCTCATTGACGCTAATGTTAGTGGCAGATTTCACCATGGCTAGCTGATACTATCGCCATGTACTTATGTATTGTAAATGCACCGCAAATAGGGTGATAGTTTTCGGTAGTAGACAGCATTAAGAAAACTGCCACTAACCAATGCTAAAACTGATTAGCAGCAATTCTTGTAAAATATACCCCTTAGTTTTGTTTTTAAGTCAAATTCCTTAAATGGTGCAAGTCTGTAGGCGATGACTGGAGAGCTCTCAACATCATTAGTTGGTGGTCGACATGAGGCTCAGATTTGTTGCTGTGGAGATTAATATAATTTGAGCTGGGGTGATATCAGCTCATCTGCGATACACCTTTGGCAGATTGGCTTGGTAGAGTGGTCCCAGTCTTCTGTCAGTTTTCCTGGCAAAAACCATTCAAAAATAGTCCAAGCCCTAGGTTTTAGGGTTAGGCAGGAAGAATACACTCCAACACTTATCCAGGGTCCCTTTCTAGCCAAAACACCATGACAGAACATTTTTGCCCTGTGCAGAGCCCCCCTGTGCCCACCCATAGGTGTGGCTATGATAATAGGCAAACTCTCCCTCATGGTTACTTAAAACCAGTTCTGGGGTAACTTATCCTCCCACTCAGTTTGGAGACAACCTGTCATGAAGTCACAAGGGAGGGAGGTCTAGGTATGACCTAATTCTGCCAGTGACAGGGAACAGAATAATTTAAAGTTCCAGAATGGGCTGGCACAGCCCCATGCAATCTACTGTTGGGAGAAAAAAAACCTCCACACACAAGCCCCTTGTCCACTGTTTGGGGCCAATCCACATCTCAGCCCAGGGGAGCTATCAACATTCAAATCACAATGCACCTTGGAAAGAAAGGCACATTTGGCTTAATCAGAAAAATGACAAAGTTCTAAAAGTGCCATTTTCTCAATAGGGATATATAATCTGACTTGACCATTACGTTGGGTTTTACATTAATATTAAAACGAGTCCTTGAAATATTCTTCTAGCTAGTCCCAAACTGAGGTGAAGCATTGTAAGATGTTGAGGCGTAACTCAGAGCTTTCCTATGGGAGAGCCAGTCTTGCTACAGTTAAAAACAAGTTTGAGGGTTTTTCTCTGCCAAGGCACGTAAAACATAAAACATGCATGCCCTACATTCTAAATACCATGCTACCTGCCCTATGGGAGTTTAGGGTCTCCCTTAGGGGTGACTTATAGGTATTAAAAAGGAAGGTTTATGTCTAGCAAAAGGTTTATTTGGCCATGTCAAATTGGGTACACTTTGTACTATATACTAGGGACTTATGGGTAAAATATTCGTAAAGCAAATTTGAACATGTTTTTAGCATCAGAGTATATGCACTGGGTCCTGGTTGTCCTTGTACACAGAGTCAAAAAACTGCAGCATCAGGTAAAAACATAGGAGTGATTATGCCAAAAAGAGGCATTTTCCTTCCATGACTGAGTAATATCAGAATATGGTAATGTATTTTATTGTCTTTTTTCAAGGTGCTTTGCCCATGGAATATGAATGCCTGCTCATGCCCATTCAGAAAGCAATTGTTGGTGTTCTTAGATTGTTCTGATGTTCTTCTGTGTGCTGCACTGGCTCCTTCTACTCTCTAAGAATTAATTTTCTCACTTAAGGAACACTCTGGGTCAATAATTGTGCACTTCCTGATGTTGTGTGCAAGTGCCAGTTATCGGGTATGTTATTTACCACATGTGATAAATAGCACACATTGAGGTGCCTATTTACAAGCCTTATCACTCTTGCACCAAGCAACATAGTGCAGGAGCGATGCAAACCTGAAGTGAGATTTATGAAGCTATGCAAGGCCATTTTCCGTGGCCCTGTGTGTTTCCTTAAATCTGATGTAAAGCAACGCACCACAATTAATGTTTTGCCTTACTTTCCGCCAGGGAGACATTCTATGGGCATTGTGTGGGTGTTCCCAAGCAATGCCCATGGTTTTTGGTGCATTCCTAGATTTAACAGAACTAACACCAGAAGTAAATCTCAAAAACACTATGTAATCCTTTTGATTTGTTTTTTTAAGATTGGGAAGATTGTGGTGTTGATGTGCTCTCCTGATACTATTACTCACCTCAATGACAGTACTCTCAGGAGGCACATCGCAAATCACTCTTCTTAAGTACATTATCTAGTGCTTCCCTAAAGCACACAAACTAATTATTTTCTGATGGGCATTGCTGGCTGTATCCTGACGATCGCCACCCATGTGCACTCCTGATGAAACAACAGGTACTTTCCCGATACACATGAAGGTACTACAGAAAACAGTGTGTGACACCCCTGCTGCACATCAAACCATGCTCCACCGATGCGCTTTACTGATGCACGATTGTATTTATGTCTGTAAGTCTTTTGGTCTTTGTGGATGTATGAATACCACGATGTCAGAACTTTTTGCAGGGCCTGACTCAGCAAACGCACAGCTTCTGGGGCTATCATTTACTATTAGATACGTTAGATGCCTCAGCAATAACTCATTCAGATTTACCAATGAATCTATAAATATGTGCTACAATACGAATAAGAAACACTGAATAAATGCAGGATCTGAGGAATGATACTTCCCCTGCCTCCTTTTATGCAAGCCTGATCTATGTCCTGTAAATCTTGAACTACTGTGGACATGGCCGATACAATCACACGACCTATTGGCTTTGCCAGTGGTAGTTATAATAGGTGACATACTGCGGAGCGTTGTGTCTTGCTAGGTGAAAGGTAGAATAATGCTTGAATACAGATGCATGCACCCTGAATCTGGCGGACCTCTAGTATAATCAATTTCCAAGAGGAAGTTAGGCTGTGTTGATTAGATTGTGTAAATTGTGCATCAGGCCAGAACAGATTATAACAATGATGCAGATTGTTCACTATGTACTGACATGTCAATACAGCTCTTACTAATACATTTGGACACATTCAATTGGATTGTACTGTAAACAAAAGGCGAACGATTTTGAGAATTAGATATTACTGAAACAGTTTTGAATGTATGCACTTGGCAAATGTAAGTATTAAAATTGCAACCGAGAGAGATTTATCCGTTAGTGGGCGGCAGTGGGAATAAAAATAGGAGTAATTCTAAAAGCCTTCCACCACTGGGGAGAGTTATACATGTCAATATATTATGAAACCTTGACTTTAAGAAATCAACACATAAATGCTCATAAGAAATAAAATAATAATGATTAAAATATTTCATTTACATAATTTTCATGTACTAGGCATATAGGCAGCAGATGGCCTAACATATGTGGGAAGATTATCTTTACCGAAATAAATCAAAATATGTGCATGTTTTAAATACGTTTGCAGTATGTATTTGGGCTTCAATTCCTTTGTGATTTGTATTTCATTGCATTATTTTTCATCCTTGTATTTGTTGGTCTGCTAGATTTTATGAAAGAAAGGTTGATGCTTTCTCCATCATTATTCTAGTTGATAGTTTTCAATTTCCATTTTCAAAAAACCTTTCTCTTTCTTCATTTTCCCCATGTGACTTGGATATCTTGTATAATGATTGATTTCAAATTTGGTGGTAGGAAGAAATAGGTGAACTGGGAATACCGTCTTGTATGTACACCTGTCTCAGTAAAAAGAAGTCATAATAGAGATAGTGTTTATCAGCCTACTATTTATGCCTATGATCTTGGAGAGAGATCAGAGCAGAGAGTTAAGTCCCTCCCTACAAATTGCAATGCACACTTGTCATCTAAGGGAGGGGTCTCAGCAGAGAGGCCAGTCCCTCCACACATTCTACTATGCACACCCGGCATCTGAGAGTGAGGGCTCAGTGGGGAGGCCAGCTCATCCTCCCATACTACTATGCATACATATCATCCTGTGGAGGGTTGTTACTGGAGAGGTTAGTACCTCTCTACATCCTACTACGTACATTCAATGCACTGGGGAAGGCTGTCAGCAGAGAGGCAAATTCCTCCACACACCTTCCTATGCGCATCTGTCATCCCAGAGAGAGGTCCCAGTGGAAAGGCTAGTCAGACTCTACATACTACTACACTTGCGTATCAATCGTTGTGCTGACAGTTACTCCAGGCAACCCAAACCAATGCACTTAAGAGCGCCAATGTGAGGTCGAAATGACGGCGGGCAGAGCGTGACAACCTCAGCAGTGAAAAGCGCTTCTAAATCTCCTGCTGCATGGGGCATCATTGTTGTGCTGACAGGGTCTCCAGGCCCCAGTAACCTCTGCACTTGAGTGCACTATTGTAAGGTTGAAGGGAGGGGAGGAGGAGCCTGACACCCTCAGCCATGCAAAGCACTTCGACATTTCCCCCTGCGAGGGCTGCGCCCAAGCAAAGCCAGAGCCAAGGGCAGGCCAATTAGCGCGGTCAGCAACAGGAAGAGGCAAAGCAGACTAACGCCTTGGTCAGCATCCTACCTCCGACTCGGTACCTAATACTTCATATTTGAACAATATTAAAGCTATTGTTGGTAATTTGAGGAATTAATTCAACCTCATAAAAATGCAATTTTTGCTCTGAATATGAAGTTAATGAATTTATTAGAATCTAATATTAGTTTACCTAAGAAACCACTGTCCTACCAGCTTAGTAATCTTTTTGTTTGACAAATAGACTGGGTTATTTGTCTTTCCAGTCAATCTAACCCCATCAGAGTACCACAGGGTAACTGTGCCACAGGGGATAGCTATTTGACGTTTACTCCTGCCCTTTCTTTATCTAGAGATACTCTTGACCATAATTGGTTATGTAATAGGGATAGTGGTGAAGTGAAGAAGGTCATACCTGTTAAACTCCAAGCAGCTACAAAGGATAAAGCTTTCACCACTCGTGACATTGCTACAGATCTGTTCAAGTATACATATGTCCCTTATACTTTAAGTAACAGCCAATCAGTGACTCCTTCTAGGGAGTTAACTTGTGATCTTCTGCACAAAACTGACCAACTGGACCTTCCACCTGATTGTAGTCCATATGAGGTTGTTTTGGTAAATGTGCCCCTGCTGAAGTCAAATGCTACTGAAAATGATCTGCAGTTACAAAATAAAGTGACTCATTTACTGACTATAAGGGCAGTGGCTGATGTTACTATCCACCCCCAAATCAACATGTATGTAGAGTAGGGTGGGTGGGCTGTGATCCTTAATCATCTTCATATTGCATAGTGATTAGTTTTAATAATAGTTGGGTTGCAGGTAGAATTCTGACTGTCTGTGCAGATAAGGAAGATCCAACTGTGTATATTGGGTTATGGCCATTGTGTTTTTTATAGACCGGGAACTGCTCTTAATCCAAGTACATCTAGGCTTGCTCCATCCTTGCTAAATTATGGACATAATGGTGTTTATTCTAGGTCTATCTCGGATATTGTCACACCCCTCCCTCTTTTGAATACATTTGATGCTCTTAATACACTTGAGGAGGTGGAATGACTAGCTCCTATCAGGCGGAGGGAATAGATCCTCACTTTCTGCGGACTGATGGTATTGATCTGCTTAGTTTCGTGTCATGGAATATAGTTGAGCTTGAGGAGAAGGTTGTACATTTGCCAGAATTGCCTAGAGTTTATCAGGCAATATAGTATTTTGGCCCTCCAAGAAACCTGATCAATCAAAAACCTTCCCTTCCTCGATGGTTTTGCACATTGTTTCCGCCCAGCTATTCCATCATCTTTTGAATGGGCAAAGATTGGATGCATTTTATTATCACTGACCTTAAATTGTCTAATGGAAGAGCTTGAGACAAACTCTTCTAATTTAGGAGCAGTTTTTTTTAACGTCCATAATAAACACATCTTTAAATTTTAAACATTGATAATTAAAATGGCCAATCTCCATACTCTCGTTAAGAGTAAAGGGGTCCCAGTGAGAGAGAGGAACACATTATTTAAAAGCCATTTGAATAAATCTAGTCAACAAAGAGTACATCTATAATGTTTAATTCACATTATAGGAAGAAGGCAGTAATAAGCAATTACAAAGCATACAAAAATATAGTTGTATAGGTGCCCCTGAGGGGAGGAGGGACGTGATGTTGTGAGGGTAAAGTGGGGGGGAATTTGTGACAGTAAAAACACGATATTGATCAAACAGTAGTATGAGTTCAATGTCAAATATTAAGTGAAACAAGTAATGAATCAACACAGAAATTCAAAAAGCACATGCCCCAATGTCCATATTATACAAGCATAGTGGGTTGGAGGGGGCTGTGTTTGAAGACAAGGATGTGTGTCGACGTTTCGACCCTATGGGAGCAGGAATGGTTGGGCTCCTTGCACATGGGTCTTCATCAGGACGGGTAGGGATGGTGGGGCAAACAACCTATTATTAAAAAGACGAATTAGATATAATACTTAATAATGAGCAAATCTCGAGTGTGTTGTGGGTAGACACATAGTATACAAAAAAGGCGTACCTGAATAAATCAGTCTAGGAGGTAAGAATTTCAGGAGAAAAAGTCGATGACGAATATTCTATCCTAAGAAAAATCATTAATGTACCCATTAAAAATATAGTCATGCTGATTATATCCATTAGATTAAGGGTGGAGAAATTGGTCTGAATCAATCAGGAGCAGTATCCTGTAGTGGGGAGAGAGTAACGGGGCGCCGTTAATATTTGATTGGCGAAAGAGCCATCAAAGTGATAAGTTAAGGGAGCCAGTAACTGAGAGGGCTTACCGGTCAGAAACAACTCAGCGTCTCTCTCGGGAACCTCGAGGAGAATGAGGAACTTCCTGATGCTGTAGTTGACATGGCAACAGGGGGTCACGTGGGTTGGTGAGATGGAAGAAAGACTTCGAAGAGTCGTTCGTAACCAGGGAGATCAGATTAGTTAGGGTGACCATCGGAGAAAAGACTAACAATTTCGGAGGAATGGGTTACCAAAGATTAAGTAACTTTGTCGATGGACAATAGCACCAGGACGTCGTATTAAATTATGAATCTAAGAGTAAAACAAAGATAGGCATAAATGGATTAAGCCAACCACGAGTGAAGTAGAAAACATACCTATCAGGAAATGATAAAGGCAGTTGTCATACGTATGAGGCATTTACAGTAAAATTAAAGTTAAGTAATTTAACTGCGTACCTATCACAGGATGGTAAAGGCAGTTTACATTATTGCCAGATAGGTAATTGTTGTGTAATCCTAATATACGGTCGTATAGAGGCAAATGACCGACCAGTTCATCATAGAGCAATCAGTTAGTATTTGATCAAGAAATGTACTGCGCACCTGTCACATGACGGTATAGGCAGTGACAATCTATAACAAGCATATATATACACCACCAAGGTTAAATGGAAAACACATCATATGATCAATACAGAAAGTTGGTGAACATCATTAGAAAGCTAGTTAGCCTCATTATGGCAAAGTAGCAAGCTGTGAGAAGGAGCTGTCTTGTTCATTCAAACCTGAGTGAATGGAGTCAAAAAAGAACATCCACTTAAGTTCCCTGATGTTAAGTATATTCGAGATATTACCTCCCCTTGGGCCTAAGGTAGCTTTCTCAATCACAACCCATTTTAGGCTATCAGGTGGGTGTCGCGCTGATCTGAAATGGTCTACTAGTGGGGCACCTACCACTTCACACCTGATTCGGCTCATGTGTTGTAAGACACGTTGTTTAACCTTTTGTTGAGTTTGGCCAATATAAATGAGGTTGCAAGGGCAGACAATCGCATATATCACAATTGAAGTATTGCAATTAGTTAGAGATTTCAATTGGATTTTGTTCTGGTTGTGTTGGAATTCTTTAGTCTGTATAGAGCTGGTACAGGCTTTACATTGGCCGCATTTAAAGTGGCCGGTAACCGGCTGGAGATTCCAAAGTGACCTGATGGTTGGGTCTTCCCTGGTTGGAAGGAGAGAGCGCACTACGTAGTTCTTAACACTTTTGGATTTCCTGAAGGCATGTAAAGGGGTGCCTGGATGTTGGATATCATCTGCAACCAATTGCCAGTGGTGATTAACAATCTTCTTGATTTGATTGCTCTTAGTAGAGAAAGTCGTAACGCACACAATGCGATCCTCTTGGGTGCTGGTGGAGTCTTTGGTCTTTAAGAGTTCCTCTCGTGGATAAAACCAGGCTCTTTTGCGGGCTTTGGTAATCAGTCTTTTAGGGTAGCCGCGAGCTTTCAAACGGTTCGACAGGTCTTCCGATTGTTGGAAGTAGTGTTCCTTCGTGGAGCAATTTCTACGAACACGTAAGAACTGACCAAATGGAAGATTGTCTCTTAGGGCACGAGGGTGGTGACTGTTATATTGAAGCAGGGAATTCCTCTCGGATGATTTTCTATAAAGTGTAGTTAGAAGTTGGCCTTGACGGTGGTAGATGGTGATATCCAGGAAATCTATACTTTGGTTATCGGATTTGATGGTAAATTGTAAATGGGGTGATTGTTGGTTCAGCCAGCTGTGGAACTCAGTGAGTGTGGTAGAATCACCATTCCAAATTATTAAAATGTCGTCTATGTAACAAACCCAAAGATTTAAGTGATCTCGAAAGGGATTGTGAGTATTGAGTATGTTGTTGTCTTCAAAGGCTGCCATATATAGAATGGCTACATCCGGGGCAAAGGGAGCCCCCATTGCCACACTTTGGGACTGTAAAAAGAAATCATTTTTGAAGGTGAAAAAATTCTTTGTCATTGCAATCCGGAGTAATGATATGATGAATTCCGATGGTACTTGCATGGGTGCTGGTCTAGAATCCAAATATCTCGTGATGACTGCCAGTGCTTCCTCTTGCGGGATACAGGTATAAGAGATACCACATCACAGGTAACTATCAATTGCGTCAAAGGGTCAAAGGGTGAGTTTTCAACTAGATTGATAGTTTGTAAAGTGTCTCTCAAATAAGTTTGGGTGGCCTCTGCCAGAGGTTTTAGGAAGAAATCAATATATCTTCCGAGTGGTTCTCCCTACTCTGGCATTATTGCTTCCATGGGTATGGTTATTGAGAATATCCCTTTTATCCCAATAGTGATCATGGGTGATTTTATTACTCATCCCTGTCATAATGTTAGTCAGAATTTATTCTTGAGGGATGAATCTTCAAGTGTTCATTTTGAAAACTCTGCCCAAAGGGAACAGGCAAACATTTACTTCAATCCCTGAACCTGGTCATATCAGGCTCATCAAGGGAACCTAGTTATGTCGGTAGGGGTTCCAAAACAATAGTGGATTACATCTTAATTTCTTCATACCTATCTTATTTTTAACTGATTATAGGGTTTTATGGCATGAATGGAGTGATTATAACCCACTTGTAATATTGTGAAAGTTTTCACACCAGAAAAAGTATATGCTGGCTACTGCCACTAAATATCTAGCCCCCGCGGATCAGGGTAGGCATTTGAAATGGATAAAAGTGATCCCAGTGAAGTTTTGTGGAAATCTGTCTTGTAAGAGGAGTAGTGAGATTGAATGCTACCTTAATCCTCACTCCCAACCTAAAGATGTCTTAAAAGCTTTTTCTCTTCTCCGTGACAGTGTGAGAGATGCCCTCTCCATTATTAGTAGAGGCCATACTTTCTTCAGAGTGGAACTTTGGTTTGACCAGGTATGTTCCACTCCTAGGCCACAAGGGAGATTCTCTTCAGTCTTTTGTGCAGCAGATTGTCGAAGTCCAGTCTTCTTCTTGTTTAAAGTTGATTTCAGGATGATCTTCAGTGCAATGGCACTGCTCCCACTCTTATTCCCAATCACCTACTAGGTCCCTCCTCTGGGAGGAACCAGGAAGGGGGGCGGTTACACCCCCTTTCCTTTGTCCAGCTCCTCGCCAGGCCTGGTTCTGGAAAGTCCCAGGACCGGTTTGGACTGGCTTATGCACGGGGACACCTTGTGTGCCCCGGGCATGTCTCAATCTATTCAGCCCTGTCCTACCCAATACACAAAACCCTGTCTCGGGTGGTGCTCGCACCTCCCAAGGCAGGAAACCCTTTGTCCAAGCCTCCCTCGCTGGAAGGACTCCCAGCAGCAGGAGGTCAGGCTCGTGTCTGTGGTGGCAGCATCCATTTTGTGATGCTGAGGCTCTGGTTAACTTTAACCGGGCTTAAGGCTACACACATGTCGTGTCCCTCTAGAAGGGTGGAATGCTATCCCCGTCGACAGAACTGTCGAGGGGATAGTATTCCAATTCGTATGACACCTTACTCGACATGTTTTGATAAAGCTAAACCAAAGATAGCATTTAACCGCGAGGATTATAATGCACTTAAGAGTATATGGTATGGCAATATCCCGGAACAGCTTAGGGAGTGGTTCCCGACAGCTGCAGACCGGCTCAGCTCATGCTAGAGCACCATCTCACATATTTCCAAGCACTCTGCCTCCAGGATTGAAGAGGCCTTCCATAGGAGTGGCTGATAGGAACATATGTGTCCAGTTTAAGGGTAGATATAGGGATACTATATCTAAGCAAGAGGTGATTACACCAACTTACCCCAGCTGAGTGATCAGCCAGTTGGGTCAAATATGGAGGCCAGGCCAGGGGTGGCACAATACATGCAGCAGCCCCTGGTAGGCCTTGGAAACACCTATGCCCTGGGTACCTAGAGTACACTGTTACAGGGGCCTATAAGGTGAACCAGTTCCAATTGTGTATGCACCTAAGGTACATGGAGTCCATTTTAAGGAGAGAGAAATCAGCCTGGGGCCCTGAATAGCAGGATTCCAGGCCAACTATGTCAAAAACCAGCTAAACACCAGGCAAAAAGTTTGGGGGTAACCATAGTCAGATATCCACCTTCCTACATAACCCCCCCCAAACGAAAGGAGATAAGGCTATCCTTGACCAGGTAAGCCTATATTGCCTAAGTGGCCATATAAGGAAGTACCAGCTCTGGCTTGGTAACCCCCTGTCTCATGGTCCACTAAGCAATCCCTTACCCTAAGGGTATCTGAGGGTCTCCACCATAGGGAATCTCTACCTGTGGTGTGTCTTTGCAAAGTCAAAGGCTGGTGTTGAGATGGAGTACTGAAGTGAGTTTCCTCTGTAGGGCTCAGCTTCCTCCAATCACTCTCCACCATGTGTGCCTTTCTTTCTTTGACTGAGTTGCACTGTGCTCTCAGGGTCAACCTCTGGCTACCTAAAGCTGGAGGCTGGGTCCCTCTGTTTGGTTTACCGGAGGGACAGTTCAGGTTTGGGCCCTGAGGGTCCCAGGTTTGGCTGTGCCCAACAATATCCATCTGCGGGAGGTCCCTAACTACTTTCAAGGGGGATCCCTCAGGAGTTTTTAAAGTTTGCACCTCACTAGGGCTACTAGTTTCGGTGCCCCTAATCTGTTGATGGGGGTGCTTTATTTGACAGGGGCCCTTTGGGTCTCACTGTCCTTCTTGTCCTCTGCAGCCCTGGGCTGAGTAAGGCAAGGTAGAGAGGGGCAGGTTACCTGCTCCAGACTGGGTCCCATCTGAGAAGGGTCCACTGCCATCAGAGGCTCTGTTAGGCCAGGCCTAAAAACCTCTGGGACAGTTCCTTCATCAGGGGTAAGATCAGTTCCCTGAGGAGGCTGATCCTTTCCTAAAGTCTGGTGGGAGGGAGATTTCTCTTCCTCCTCAATGCTCTCTGTTTGGGTGGAGTGATCCATCATTTCAGGCTTCACTACCCATGTATCAGTTTGAGTTTGGGCTGTGGCCATCACAGCCCCACCAACCTTTTCAGGAGGAGAGTCAGTTTGGGTATGGGCTGTTACTAGTACAGCCCTGCTACTCTTTTCAGGAGGGAAGTTATCTAAAGATGGGGCTGAGGTTTGCTCAGCCCTCCCAACCTTTTCAGGAAGGACATCTTGGATTGGGGCTGTAGCCATCACAGCCCCACTAACCTTTCCATGGAGATTTACCATTCTAGAATGGGTTTGCTGTTCAACCTCAGCCCAGGCTGAGATTTCCAAATCATTACCCAGTAGGCAGTCTACAGGCAAGTTTGCTGACACTGCCACTCTCTTTGGGCCAGTGACACCTCCCCAGCTAAGATTGACGACTGCCATGGGATGATTGGTTTCTATGCAATCAATGTTTGTCACCTGATATTTGGCATCAGGTAAAAGTTGCCTTGAGGGGACTAGACATTCAGCCACCATGGCGATGCTAGCCCCTGTGTCTCTGAAGGCCTCAACTTTCAAGCCATTGATGAGGGGCTCCTGTCTATACTTGCTCAAAGTGTTTGGGCAAGCAGTGAAATTGGCAAACCCCATGCCAGTCTCATAGACAAGAGTATCTGAGTTAGGGGACCTGGATAGGCCAGAGTCCACCTGTACTCCAAAAGTAAACCCACCCAAGTTCTTGGGGGTGCTCCCACCCCCTGGGGGACCACTGCTAACAGTGACAGGAGGTGTCGGAGCCTTAACTGGAGGTATATTCTCTTTACTGCCATTCTTGGGACAACAGCTATCTGTTTTGTAATGCCCCACCTGTTTACAGGTATGACAATAAGGCTTTTTCTTGGTTGTAGAAGTGTCTTGGGACCCACCCCCATTCTTGGAGTTTTGGGGCCCTGGGGAAGTCTTTTCCTTACGTTTATCCCCACCCTTATCTTGAGGCTTGGTAGTCTCTTTCTTTTGGTCACCACCCTGGTTCTTAGGCCTGATCCTGGTTCTGACCCATTTGTCTGCCCTCCTACCCAATTCTTGTGGTTAGGTCAGATCAGAGTCAACCAGGTGCTGATGTAGAAGCTGATTTTGACAATTACTTAAGATTTGCTCTCTCATAATTAAATTATACAATCCTGTATAGTCAGTAACCTTACTTCCCAGCAACCAGCCCTCCAGAGCCTTAGTGGCACATTCAACAAATTCAGACCAGTCCTGAGTCTGTGTCTTCTGAGTATCTCTGAACATTAACCTGTACTGTTCAGTGGTTAAGCCTAACCCATCAATCAGCGCACTCTTCAGGACCAGGTAGTTTCTAGAATCCCCATCACTAACTGTGAGGAGTCTGTCTCGGCCTCTACCTTCAAAGGAGAGCCACAAGATTGCTGCCCACTGCTCCTGAGGGATCTGCTGTACTCTGCAGGCTCTCTCCATTGCAGTTATCCATTTATGGATATCATCCCCAGCTTTGCAGGGGGCACAATCTTACTCAGGTTTCTGTTATCAAAAGACCTGTCTTTATCCTTGTGGATATTGCTGCCACCAGTGGGTTCTATTACCCCACTCTCTCTAGGCTGTCTTGCTCTAGCAAGTTTCTCTTGGGCCAGGGCAACCTCTAACTCTTGTCTCTGGATCCTCAATTCAGCCTCTCTCATTTTGGCCTCATGTTCCCTTCTCGGAGGGCTAGTCATCTCCCTTCTGGAGTGACCATGAGAACCTCTAGAAGCATGGGAGATGTTAGAGTCACCTGAGTGAGTCCTTCTCCTCCTAGGCTTCAGGGTAAGTCCACCTGGGGGTCTGAATGGGTTGTTACCAGATTCAGTCCCAAATAGGCTTAAGTTAGCCTGGTTCAGTCTACTGACCAGCACCTGACTATTTCTGTCATCATCTGACTCACTGCTCCCCCCTTCTGTCTCATCTTCCTCTTCCTCTTCCTCCTCTGGATCTACCTGAGGAGCTCCAGTGATGGGGGCTTCCTCATCTACCAGGATGATAGGGACAGGGGTGTCTACAGTGTCATCCTCAGAAGGATGGCCTCCTTCAGCATCCCCAGTGGGGTCTGCCTTAGAGGTCTTTAGAGTCTCAGACTGATCCTAGATCTCTCTAAGGTGGTCTGTGGTAGGGGAAGGCCCTGTCCTCAGACCCCTTAAGACACAAAGCTGTCTTAATTCCTTAAAGGAAAAAATAGCAAATTTGGATGGTGCCCTTGGAGGGTCACTCTCAACAGGGATGTTCCCAGTGGAACCCTCTGCTCCAGACATTGCTCTAGTGTGGGTGGATGTGTTGCAATCTACATACACTGGTGTTTACCTACTAAACCTATCTAGTAGTTGTAGTCAGGGTGTGCTACTCCCTTTGCTCTACAACAACTAAGTTCAGTAGAACTTAAGTATACTAGTCTTGTTTTATATGTACCTAGCAGGTACCTGTATGATCTTTCAAATGATACTCTCAAAGATTGTAATGGTAAAACAACAGCAAGCTCAGATCCCAATCTGCTGCTCACCAATGTGAGAAGTTGGCCTGGTATATAATGCTCACTAATTCTTAGTGATCACTTTGTACCATGCCAAGCAACCCTTATGATGATTGGTTGTAATTCAACCTTGTAGACCAGTTATCCTAGTGGTAACGTGGACAAAGCAGTCTTAGGCTAAACTCTGAAAGGCATGTGAAGCCAGCTGTATTACCATACACAACCCCCTTGAATACCAAATGAAAGGACACCACACAGATATATATTGAAAATATATATTGATTTATTAACTATAAAATCCCCTGGACTCTTTATGAGCACAGAAGCAGAAGCGTTAAATCACAAGACAGTTTAAAATACACAAAAGTTGTACAATATGGATGAGCCCTAGGGGCCACCTAAACCATATACTAAGAAAGTGGTATAAGAGATACCAATCAGAACAGGAACAGGCCTAGGGCCTTGGGAATCGCTGGAGCTATTCGAGACTAGCAATGATTAAGTCGGGAAAGGCCCGCGGGACTCGGGTGCAGCGTCTAAAGTGCACGCACTTTCCAATGTAAAGTCTATGGTGCGTAAAAAGTACAAAGTTAGATAGTTTGGAACCTTCCGAGTGACCTAGAATGCTGAAACTTAAGACACAGGCCCTTGAGATGTGTACCAGTGTAGGAACACCGGCGGAGCTGAGTTACCTCACCCACAGGAAGCGGGTGCACAGGGTCAAAGTAGTGTCGGGTTTCGTCACGCTGGTCGACGGTGCTTGGAGCTGAAGATGCTGCAGGCGGCTCGATGTGAAGAGTTCCGGTGGATCCAAGGTTGGATCTGAAGTTGTGAAGACCTGAAAGCAGAGGGGACAATGTTCAAAGTCACTAGCCAGTGACTACCGTGGAACCAAATTGGAACCAGGCGATGTCGGGTGCAAACAGGCATTGAGGTGTAGCTTCTCTCTGCAGCCACGTGGACACCGGGGGTCGAGGATGTCCAGGAGTCAGTCACGAGCTGTCCCACGCAGGCTTCTCGCTGTTGGCCATGTCGGCAACTTGATCGGAGCAAACAGGCCTTGGCTAATGCAAGCCACGCAGGAATCTAAAAATCTTTAACACTCAGTCCAGCAAGGTTGAAGTATTTCGGGGTTCCCAAGGCCTACACGCTCCAGAGATTACCCACTTACACAAGAACTGTTGGCACGGAAACTGTAAAATGCAAAGAACAAGTTTATTAGGACCCCATGGGGTGGTGGTACACTCAAACAGCACCCTTCGGTAATGCAAGAGGTATCACACCGAACACCGGTGTGACCCCGTTTATATACAATTTTGGGGCAATAAAAGTTTAGGCGGCACAAGTTAAGACACAGTTTAGAGACATATATGGTCATGTTTTGGAATACTGCCAGCTCATTGGAGAGTTTCAAACCCGCTGGTCAGTTAGTAGCACATTCCTGAAGGTTTACGGGTCAGTGAGAACTGCGCATGTGTGGCTTGACCAGTACTAAAAATAGCCTGTTGCTGGGCAGATGAGAGTGGTCAGTGGAACGGACAAAGGACTAAAGGGCACGTCGGCCACGAGGCCGCTCATGGTCTAAGATGGCCGCTGCAACATTCGAAATGGCGTTTATCGTACATAGCCAAGTTAAGAAGCGAAACGTGTAGGTTCAGCTAATCGCTAATCCGATCGGGCCAATTACGACAGACGACCCTTTTAGCGTTTAGCTGAATCTACCTCATAATGAACATAGTCTGGATGTTCGTCCTCGATGTCTATTAACATAATTTTTGTCACCTCTTTGTGTAGCATCATTTTATCCTGAGTAAGAGCTCGTCTCGATGGTAAACAAGCTGATAGACACGTTGAGCATAAGGCAGGGCCACATTGAATACACAAGCATATAAAGAACATTGCTCCCACAAGTATGCAAAGAATTGTCAACAGTTTCCAGCCCCAAGTTGCAATCATGGACCAGAACCATCCAGAAAGTGTCCAAGTCCCATTGTCCGGGTGTATTTCGGCAGCGATTTTATGCAGCTTGGAAATCGCATCATACACAGATGGAGAATTATCAGGGACATAGACACAACAGCTGCTTCCGATGATTCTACATGCCCCCCCACGGTCAGCCAAAACAACGTCCAGCACCATCCTGTTTTGGAGGGTGACAATTCTAGAAATCTGCAGTTCTTCGGTAATATTCCCCAGGGCAATGGCAGTGTCATTCGCAACAGCCTCAACAACGCGAGTCAGCCGTCTAATTTTCCGGCTGTTCAATGCAGCCCCCACAAAGGAGAATAGTCCCAGATTGAAATCCACATACTGTTGTAATGCAGTGTCCGTTTGATCAATGTCCTCTAGGGCAACAGTTCGTTTAACTCTGTTCAAAACAAAATCGTGGTACAGAGTATAGTCGTTGTGGTACATTGGAGGGGCAATAAACACAGGAGGTAGCACAAACGATACGTAGCACGTGCCCAACCACCCTACTGGAAGCTGATGGTACCCCTTCGTTCCACAAATGAAGTAGGTGTTTCGAGATGCAACAAACGAAATGCCATTCGGGCTGTCAAACATAAGAGTGATATTACATTCGCTTTTCCCCACTGCAATCGTGCCTTTGTTTCTAATACATAAATCGGCTTTTGTGGCAATGACATTTATGACATGAACACTAGATACATTCACATTTCGCTGATTGCTATATTTTCGTGGAGCAGATACATTATCAGGCCTGTACTCTTCCCATTCAAAACGTGTACCCTCAGCCCGGGGAAACCCATCCTTGTCATGGGAGCATACTTTATTCAAACGGAAAAGCACCCCCCCTTTTGTTGGCCATCTCAAAGTAAAGAGGAGGGTGTACCAAGCATTGCATGACCCATTGTGCGAAAACGGAAGTGGAATAAGTGGGGTACCCCCTCTCTTCTGGTGCCCAGGCAACATTCCACACACCCAGCAGTTAGAGGTATTGGTCATATTATGCGTGTGGTGAAGAATCTGAATGAAGCTGTTATTTAAGTACGTTTGGCGATGGCGTTCTTCATGGAATGGCAATGTAAAATGGAAATGTTCAGACGGTGCCGGGGTAGTCGGCAGCAAATGTTCTCGTACAGGCACCACAAGTTCAACTACCCAAGCAATAACAGCTATCACCACAATCGTAAAAACAAAAAGAAAGGCACCCAGTATTTTCTTATCACGCGATGCCGTTGATGCCATAGTTTCAAGGGAGTCTGTGCAAAGTCTCAAACGACACAAATTGTTCACAGTTTTTCACAAATAGTCTTTGATACACGTACGTGTATACCCTAAAAAAAAAGAAAAATGCGGTGCTGAACTCCGAGGTAGCCGTTGTTTTCTTCTCCGGGCCAAGACGGGTGTCGCTACTCTGGCAGAACTGATCCCCCCCCCTTGGAATTCCCGGTTTCCGTTTCACAAACCTGGAGCGGTTACCAACCAGTCTAAAAAGGAACAAAAAATCTTCTTTATCGCGGTCGTAGATTGTAGCGCTCTCTCCCAGTAGCAGATTGGTCCGGGAAGACTCCCTCCACTTCGGCCGACGTCACAGCTGGGCTCTTTTCTTTCTCCAAGATCTCTTTGTAATCAGTCAGCACAGCAGGAGTCACCAGGTCCGGAGAGACACGGCGACAATAGGTCGAATGCACCCACCGCTTTCTGTTTGTCACTCGTACTGCGGTGCGGGTCGCCAAGAGGACCTGCTCGGGGCCTTTCCACCTGGGCTCCAAACTGCTTGCTCTCTCAAACGAGCGGATCATCACATGATCCCCAGGACGAAGATCGTGGCCTTCTCCAGTGGAGTTATCAGGGAGCGCTTCTCGAACCTGTTGATGAATAGAGAGCAAATCATTTGTTAATCGTGCCAAATAATCATTCATCATAACACAAGGCACATCATGTATTAATCGCGGCTTGGGCACCCCCCAGATATTCATAGGCCGGCCAAACACCACCTCATAGGGCGTAAGGCCGGTTCGTGAGTGGGGTACTGATCTAAGGGAGAGCAGTGCTAACGGCAACGCATCTGGCCACTTCAATGATGTAGACGCCACAATCTTGGCCAGCTTAAGTTTCAACGTTGCATTATACCGCTCGACCAAACCTGCTGACTGAGGGTGGAATACAGCGTGGAACTTTTGCTGAATCCCCAACCCCTTCAGTACATATTACACAATCTTTCCAACAAAATGGGGCCCATTATCACTCCACAAAAATTTGCAAACTCCAAAGCGAGGAAAGAATTCCTTAAGCAACACCTTAGCTGTTGTCAAAGCCGTATTGTCTTTCGTGGGGTAGGCCTCAACCCATTTACTAAAAGCACACACCACCACTAGGACATACTTCAGGTTGTTGCAGCGCTCGAGTTGAATGTAGTCCATTTGAAGCACTTCAAATGGTGCAGAAGGTGGAACGAACCCTCCTTTCGGAGTATGGATCCCCTTTCCAGGATTGTGTTGCAAGCATACCAGGCAGGTCTCCACTACTCTCTTTGCAGTGTTCGCAATCTCGGGATGCTCCCAAACTCGTTGTAAAAGCCGAGTTATTGCAAGAGCTCCGACGTGGGCCAGTCCATGAGTCATCTGGACCATCGCCTGTAAGTAAGCCGCAGGCAATTTCCACTTCTCCATGTCTTTACTTCTCCAACAACCCTCGTCATCTAGTACCCCATCTACTGCCCAAGCCGCAAGTTCAGATTCTGTAGCTGATTTTTGAATGTCCCGTATCTCTGCTCTGGCATCACTCCATCTCTCAGCCTGTGATTGTACCACATACATAGGGGAGCTAGTTCGGGACATAGCCGTCTGCCTTGCTATGCTGTCTGCAAAGGCATTTCCTTGACCCACTTTATCCGTGATCTTTTTATGGGCACTACACTTCACTATCGCTACTTTCTTAGGGCAAAGCAACGCATTTAGGAGATCACGCACTAACTCTCCGTGCATAATGTGCTCCCCGTGTGATGTCAGAAACCCACGCTCCCTCCAGAGGAGCCCGAAGTCATGGGCCACTCCAAAGGCGTACCGGCTGTCCGTGTATATGTTCACACATAGGCCAGCACTCAATTCGCAGGCTCTTGTCAAGGCTATCAGCTCTGCTGCCTGAGCCGATTTTTGTGGTATTCTAGCTGTTTCAACCACCGTCTTAAGAGTCGTAATCGCATATGCTGCAGAAGTCGTACCATCTGGCAGCCTCAAACACGATCCATCAACCCACAGTTCCCCATCCACATCAGGAAGTGGCACATCCTGTAAGTCAACACGACCCTTTGTCTGTTCCTCAGTCAGGAAAACACAGTCATGATGTTTTTCTTCCTGACTTTCCTCGGCCGGATAGGGCAATAAAGTCGCGGGGTTCAAAGTAGCGCATCTTTTCAATGTTATGTGAGGCGCTAAAAGCGTCAGCTCATATCCTGTAAGTCGTGCGCTCGTAAGATATTGGGTCTTTGTTTGGTTTAACAGGGCATCTACTGCGTGGGGAACTAACACCAATAGTTTGTGTGATAACACTATGCCCTCACTCTGTCGTATGGCTACTGCTGTTGCCGCTACCGCCCGAAAACACCCAGGCAACCCTCGTGCTACAGGATCCAAAATGGCAGAGAAGTATGCACATGGTCTCTGCTTATCCCCGTGTAACTGCACTAACACTGACAATGCACACCCATCATTCTCATGCACGTACAGTGTGAAAAGTTTCGTGTAATCTGGTGTTCCTAACACGGGTGCAGAGCAAAGGGCCTGTCTCAACTGTTCAAAAGCTTTCTGACATTCTTCTGTCCACTCAAGAGGCATCGGTGTAGTTTTGGACAGTAATGCTAGCAATGGTTTTATGATATGTGAAAAACCCATGATCCATTGCCTACAAAAGGATGTCAACCCTATGAAAGCACGCACATCTCTCTGCGTACGGGGGACTGGTGTGTCTAAAATTGCTTGAATTCGATCTGATGTTAATGCCCGCCCCTCCTTAGACAACAGATGACCGAGGTAGGTCACCTGGGGTCTACAGTATTGAAGCTTTTTCTTGGAAACCTTATGATTGTTTTGTGCCAAAAAGGAAAGCAACGCAAGCGTACTCTGTTCACATTGTGCATAGGAGTCGGCGGCGAGCAGAAGGTCATCCACATACTGGATGAGTGCCACGCCAGACTGTAATGTAAAGGAATCTAGTTGACGTTTCAAAGCCTGGCTGTAGATGCTAGGGCTCTCAGTATAACCTTGGGGAACGCGACAAAATCTATACGATTTATTATGGAGCGTAAAACCAAACAGATATCTACTATCCGGTTGAACAGGAATAGAAAAGAATGCATTCTTTAGGTCAATAACGCTAAAAGTGGTGGCTGTCGGTGGAACCAAAGTAAGCAAAGTCGTGATATCAGACACCACTGGGTATTGGGGAATGACAATTTTAT
Organism: Lissotriton vulgaris; assembly: GCF_964263255.1. Taxonomy (NCBI): domain Eukaryota; kingdom Metazoa; phylum Chordata; class Amphibia; order Caudata; family Salamandridae; genus Lissotriton; species Lissotriton vulgaris. The sequence goes on from NC_141696.1 coordinate 307,894,694, forward strand.
TTATTTCACGCAAATCAATAATAAATCGATAGATCTTGCCATCTGAATCTCTTTTAAGAATCGGTAGAATAGGGCTATTACAAACATTATAAGGGACCTCCTCCACCACCCCTGCGTAAATCAAATCCTGAACAATATGCATCAGTGCAATTTCACCTTCCTTTGAGATCTTATACTGTGGCACTCGTGGTAGGGGGGCCCCCTCCTTAACAGTAATGTGTATTGGTGGAATGCGCATCTCTCCCACATCCGTATCTGATGTCGCCCACAACGTGTGCGGCAGAGAGGCCAGAGCGGGAATATCTAAAATGACACAAAATCTGTCAGGGTCAGGGCAATCATCAGGGTCAGGGTAGTTGTCATTCAGAATAACCCGCACTCCCTCTGGAGCGCAGCGTATTGTTGCTCGAAAATATTTAAGCAAATCAATGCCCAAGATATTATCTGGGGTATGGGGCGATAACAAAAATTGGCCAAAGCTAAAGTATTTGTCAATGCATAGTGCAAGGGGCTTGGACAATGGGCTGGGGGAGGGTGTGCCATCAAACCCTACACACGTAATCATTTCGCCAGACAGGGGAGCCCTCGGAACCAAGTTTTTCGACAGAGCGCTACGAGTAGCTCCTGTGTCGACTAGAAACTGATCAGTAGAACCCAAAATACCCGCTGTTACATATGGACCTTGCTGATCTACTGGCACTTCAACTGATTCCTTACCCCATCCTACGCAATCCTATGCATGCACGTAGTCCTGATGTTCCACATTCTCTCCTTCCGAAATCTGATATTGATTCCGTCTATCAAACGTATTTCGTTCGTCCTGGCCACGGCCCCTCTCCTCAACCTGTCTACGATCACCTCCGCCACCTCTCGTTCCAGTATAACCTCCCCTTGACCTTCCACTACCTCGACCACGCTGACTACGCTGTTCGCGAAGTACCGGACAATCTTCTGCCCAATGCCCAAACTCCTTACAATAAGCACACTGATCCTCCGCAATGTCCGTACGACCATACGATGCATTTCCCCCACCGCGTCTACCTCTATCATTCCCTCTACCCTGTGTTCCCCGAACCTGTGCCAACATCACCTTCGTTTTCAATTCCTTCGTCTTTTTCTCTACACTTTCTTTAGCTTCCACCTCCTGCCGCTCATAATACTGAGCCATAGTTAACAAGGACGCAGGGGTCGCCGTGGCCCAGGAACTTTCACTCGATTTCAATCGCTTAGCAATCTCTGGTAGGAGATTAGCTACATACTTATCTACAAACAGATGCCGACCCGTATCGTCTGTTAAGGATTGACCACTGTAATCATGAAAGGCCTCCTCGAAGCGTGTAAAGAAATCAGAGACCGTTTCATCGGGTTTCTGCTTGCACGACGTTAACATGGTCCAATCAATCTTTTTGGCGGGAACAAGCTTTTTCAATTTATGCAAAATAGCTGCCGGAAGATCTAAAATTAGCGGACAAGGCTTACATGCCGGTTCCCTATCTAAATCTGCAGCGTTTATTTCTTTCCAGGTTCCCCCCAAGATCGTTTCATCATTAGTCTTACGAATTTGCCTCCACATATCAGGTGGTAAAATTAGCCCAAAAAACAAATCTATATCTACAAGAGTCATCACACAAGACGATATAGCCCCTTCCACCCCCTCATAAAATGCCGCTGGGTTCTTTCGGAGATCAGGTAGAGAATTTTTCAGTGCCATGACATCTGCCCTATTCCATGGCGTATATACCCAATTATACACAAAATACCCCTTCGCATCCTTCGACAACTTATCATCATCCGTACCTTCCCCTTTTGGTGGAACATACAAAGGCACGGCTTCACGCATAGGCATAACATGCAACGCAGAGCTCTTATCTGAACCACGGAGAGAACACTCCTTAACCGCCCCGTCATTTCCCGGCTCGGACTCTTTTTGCCTCCGTTTCCGTTCCTGCCTCAAATGGGTTGTCTCGTCTCGCAGCTTGATCAATTGCTTGAACAGGTCGTCAACATCTGAAAGATCAAAGTCACCTTTAGCTAAATTTTCACGGTACACCGACAACACTTTTGGCTCTAACGTATCCGAAAGATCTCGATATGCGCTTACAACCTCATCAGCCAAGGAAGACAAAAAATACATCACTTCAAGATCCGTCCACCCTGCTTTCTCTGATATCAATTGATCCTGAGTAACACTATGCTTATTCACTTTGCGAGCCCAACTACGTAAATGAGCGGACCTCTCCGCAGTAAACCTGAGAGCCGATACCCCCTTCTTGCCCGACTTATCCCGTCCGTCATCGTCAAAGTCCACAGCTGGGGCCGTCGGCGTAACATACGGAGGCGGTGACCGATCTAACAAAGAAAAATCATCAACTTCATTATTAAGGACAGGATAAAGTGGTCGGCGAATAGGAAACTGACCAGCAGTTTGCAAATTACGTTCCCGTTCCTCCCTTTCTTTCTTCTCCTGAGCCTCCTTTTCCTAAAGCTGTAAAGCCTTATCCCGAGCAGCCTTACGCTGCTCTTTGTCCGCCAAGGCAACCTCACGCTTCATTCGTTCACGCGCCGCTTTCTCCCACATTCGCACACAATCAAACATGTTTTGTCTAGACCTGCGCTGAAACATACATTGCTCCACAAATTGGATTTTACTCAAATCGTATGACCCGTGTAGAGGCCATTGCAATTCGGGATCGGCCTTAGTGTACTTATGCCACAATTTACTGTACATAATAGGGGGGAGGCCGAACTTGATATACATTTCCCTATTTGGAGTCCCCTCTGGGGGAGCCGGCTGCGATTCCGCTAACCTGATTGAGGCACCTTCTCCTAAACAACACATTCCTCGGAGTGTGCTAAAAACAGGCATGTTCAAAAAGTATCACGAAAGCGCGACACCAGACAAAATGGCACTTACAGTCCTCCACACGATCGTGCCGCTCAAAGGAAAAAAAACAAAGTTAGAGAAACATCTCTACATGCCTGCCTATGTGAAGTGCACTACACATATAAATTCAAAGATCACAAATTCACAATGTTAGCTAACTCAAATCAAAGTTCATAGAATTCGGCAAGCGTCCTCACCGATCACAAAGCACAGATTTTTCAGTAAGCGTCCGAAGACTACCTTACCGAACACAATTCGTAGGACTTCAGTAAGCGTCCGAAGACAACCTTACCGAACACAATTCGTAGAACTTCAGTAAGCGTCCGAAGACTACCTTACCGAACACAATTCGTAGAACTTCAGTAAGCGTCCGAAGACTGCCTTACCGAACACAAAGCTTACCAAATACTCAACTGTCCAGGTTCCAACTGCCAAGGTCTTGTAAGCCAAATCAGCCAAACGGCACTCTCTCAGTGATGCGGACACTTCGAAAACTCAGTCGGAGACCGGCGCCACCTGGAAGGTCAGATCGGAAGGAAAGGAAAAAACACCGTGGCAGCCAAGACTCGGGTCACTCGTGGCAGCGCGCGCCCATGGCGGATTTCCAAGCCTTCGTCACGACCTCTCCTTCGGGCATCCGAGTCGCCGATGAGTCCCTTCGTGGTCGCCAATTGAAGTATTTCGGGGTTCCCAAGGCCTACACGCTCCAGAGATTACCCACTTACACAAGAACTGTTGGCACGGAAACTGTAAAATGCAAAGAACAAGTTTATTAGGACCCCATGGGGTGGTGGTACACTCAAACAGCACCCTTCGGTAATGCAAGAGGTATCACACCGAACACCGGTGTGACCCCGTTTATATACAATTTTGGGGCAATAAAAGTTTAGGCGGCACAAGTTAAGACACAGTTTAGAGACATATATGGTCATGTTTTGGAATACTGCCAGCTCATTGGAGAGTTTCAAACCCGCTGGTCAGTTAGTAGCACATTCCTGAAGGTTTACGGGTCAGTGAGAACTGCGCATGTGTGGCTTGACCAGTACTAAAAATAGCCTGTTGCTGGGCAGATGAGAGTGGTCAGTGGAACGGACAAAGGACTAAAGGGCACGTCGGCCACGAGGCCGCTCATGGTCTAAGATGGCCGCTGCAACATTCGAAATGGCGTTTATCGTACATAGCCAAGTTAAGAAGCGAAACGTGTAGGTTCAGCTAATCGCTAATCCGATCGGGCCAATTACGACAAGGTCTGAGCGAGTGCTCCTTTTCACAGGAGCTAGGGCAAGTCTGGAGCAACCATACCCGCAGTGTAGTTTGTCGGTTTCATCGCCAAGATGGCCGCTGACCACGTGGCTAATGGCCGGGATGGTGCGTCGAGTGGCACGATGCTAAAGGGCCCCACGCAGATCATTGAGATGCTGGAGGGTTCTTCTTCGGTGCAAAGACTGCTCAGTGGTGGGGGTTCTCAGTCCCCAAAGCACAACGTTGAGGAAGCCTCGGTTGCTGCGCAGTCAGCTTTTCGAGTGTCTTCCAAGAGGTCCGGTCCCACGTCACTCGGTGTCTCCACAGGTCCCTTCATTGCAGGGACTGTGGATCGGGCTGTGAGTGGTCTGGGAGTCTGGGTCTTGTCAGGCTCTGGGCTCAGGCTCCGGCGGGAGGCGGCGGCAAAGCAGACGTCGAGTTTCTGGTTGGTGCTTGTGTTCACAGGGTGGCTACTCCTAGGCCACAAGGGAGATTCTCTTCAGTCTTCTGTGCAGCAGAATGTCAAAGTCCAGTATTCTTCTTGTTTAAAGTAGATTTCAGGATGATCTTCTGTGCAATGGCACTGCTCCCACTCTTATTCCCAATCTGAGGGGTGGATCACCTACTAGGTCCCTCCTCTGGGAGGAACCAGGAAGGGGGGCGGTTACACCCCCTTTCCTTTGTCCAGCTCCTCGCCAGGCCTGGGTCTGGAAAGTCCCACGACCGGTTTGGACTGGCTTATGCACGGGGACACCTTGTGTGCCCCGGGCATGTCTCAATCTATTCAGCCCTGTCCTACCCAATACACAAAACCCTGTCTGGGGTGGTGCTCGCACCTCCCAAGGCAGGAAACCCTTTGTCCAAGCCTCCCTCGCTGGAAGGACTCCCAGCAGCAGGAGGTCAGACTCGTGTCTGTGGTGGCAGCATCCATTTTGTGATGCTGAGGCTCTGGTTAACTTTAACCGGGGTTAAGGCTACACACATGTCGTGTCCCTCTAGAAGGGTGGAATGCTATCCCCGTCGACAGAACTGTCGAGGGGATAGTATTCCAATTCGTATGACACCTTACTCAACATGTTTTGATAAAGCCAAACCAAAGATAGCATTTAACCGCGAGGATTATAATCCACTTAAGAGTATATGGTATGGCAATATCCCGGAACAGCTTAGGGAGTGGTTCCCGACAGCTGCAGACCGGCTCAGCTCATGCTAGAGCACCATCTCACATATTTCCAAGCACTCTGCCTCCAGGATTGAAGAGGCCTTCCATAGGAGTGGCTGATAGGAGCATATGTGTCCAGTTTAAGGGTAGATATAGGGATACTTTATCTAAGCAAGAGGTGATTACACCAACTTACCCCAGCTGAGTGATCAGCCAGTTGTGTCAAATATGGAGGCCAGGCCAGGGGTGGCACAATACATGCAGCAGCCCCTGGTAGGCCTTGGAAACACCTATGCCCTGGGTACCTAGGGTACACTGTTACAGGGGCCTATAAGGTGAACCAGTTCCAATTGTGTATGCACCTAAGGTACATGGAGTCCATTTTAAGGAAAGAGCAATCAGCCTGGAGCCCTGAATAGCAGGATCCCAGGCTAACTATGTCAAAAACCAGCTAAACACCAGGCAAAAAGTTTGGGGGTAACCATAGTCAGATATCCACCTTCCTACAGGCGCTGAGCTCGGGGTGCTTCCAGCTCTCGGGGAAGGTGGCGGTGTTGAAGGAGGCGTTGATGATGTCCCGTAGTTGGGGTGCGATGATGGAGTTGGCCTTGTTGAAGACGTGGTGGGGGCAGGGGTCAGTCGGAGATCCGGAGTGGATGGTGTTCATCGTGCGGGCTGTGTCTTCGGTGGTCACCGTGGTCCAGGAGCGGAGGGTGGTGGTGGAGGTCGTTGGTTCGGTGGTTGGGTGCGTTGAAGGTGCGCCGAAGCTGTTGTGGATGTCAGCGATCTTGCGGTGGAAGAATGAGGCGAGGGAGTCGCAGAGGTCTTGTGAGGGAGTGATGTCGTTGTTGCCGGTGCTGGGGTTCGAGAACTCCTTGACGATGCTGAAGAGTTCCTTGCTGTCGTGGGCATTGTTGTCCAGTCGTTACTTCAGGGATTTCTTCTTGGTAGTGCGAATGAGCTGGTGGTGCTTGCGGGTGGCGTGTTTGAGGGCGGTCATGTTGTCTGTGGTCTGGTCGAGGAGCCAGGCTTTCTCGAGGGTGCAGCAGTTTTTCTTGGAGTCCTTGAGTTCGTCGGTGAACCAGGAGGCTTTCTTGCTTCTGGGTCTGCTGGTAGGGCTCTTTAATGGCGCGAGGTTGTCGGTGCAGTCGGTCAGCCACTTCGTGAGGTTGCGTGCTGCTTCGGTGGGGTCCGTTGTGCTGGCGGGTGGGTTCTGACTGAGGGAGGTGGTGAGCTGTTCGGCGGTGATCTTGCTCCAGTTCCTGTGGGGAACCTGTTGCGGGTGATGGTGGGTCGTGGTTCTTTTGAAGCTGAAGTGTACGCAGCTGTGGTCGGTCCAGTGAAGTCCTCTGGAGTGGCTGAAGGTGATGTGCTTGCTGGATGAGAAGACTGGATCAAGCGTGTGGCCGGCGTAGTGGGTGGGGGTGTTGACCAGTTGCTTGAGTCTGAGGTTGGTGAGGTTGTCCAGCAGGGTGGTGGTGTTGCGGTCATTGTTGTTCTCCAGGTGGAAGCTGAGGTCCCCGAGGAGGATGTAGTCGGCGGAGGGGAGGGCGTGCGGGCTGATGAAGTCGGCGATGTCTTTGCTGAATTGTGTGCGGGGTCCTGGGGGTCTGTAGATGAGGGTGCCTCTGAGGGTGGTCTTGGGGTTGGTGTGGATCAGGAAGTGAAGATGTTCGGCCGCCGTGAGGGTGTCGTCGGAGTAGGTTGTGATGCGGATGGTGTTCTTGTGGACGATGGCAATGCCTCCTCCAGTCTGGTTGACACGGTCCTTCCGGCTGATCTTGTATCCGTTCGGAATGGCGATGGCAATATCGGGCGCTGAGGAGCCGTTCATCCAGGTTTCTGTCAGGAAGGCGACGTCTGGAGATGCTGTGTCGAGGAGGTTCCAGAGTTCCACTGCGTGCCTGTGGATGGAGCGGGTGTTGAGCAGGATACACTTCAGGTGGTTACTGCTGGTGATCGTCTTGGAGGGTGCAGTGCAGGTTCGGGTGCAGGAGAAGTTGCAGGATCGGCAGCAGAAGGGTCCGTGGGTGCATCTCGGGGTGGCTCGGTAGCATCCGGGGGTTCAGCCGGCGTTGAGTGCGTTGAGTGTTGCAGCGTTGTAGGTCCGGCGGATGGGCTGGCATCCTCGGGGGCCAGGGGTCCTGGCTTTGGGCGCGGTCCAGGCGCGGACGGGCGCAGACGGCTAAAAAAGGCAATTTGTGTTTGAGTTTTGTGTACCTTACCTCAGCATTTGACCTGGTAAGTTGCACAAAGCTCTGGTCCATGCTGTTATCTATAGACGTAGATTCATCAATGGTGTAAGTTTTGGGAGACATACATACAGACATGTCTTTGTCTGTGAGGTATGGGTGGGATTGTTGTACAAGATCATTCCCAATATCCAGGGGCATCAGGCAGGGGTGTATTCTGGATCCATTTTTGTTCAATAGTTATATTAACCGACTAGAGGTTGTATGGACCTAAAATAAATGCAATGTTTCTCACGTGGGCTCCCAACCGATACCAGTTCTGCTTTATAGAGACAATGCCATCCTCATGTTGAGGACAGCTATGGGAATGTAACGATCTTCTCATGAATCACATGAAGTCAAATGTAATGGTTGTTGGTGCAAAGCCCATTAAACATAAAGCTTTTTTTGTAATAACTCTAACATTGCACAGGTGCACACTTTGAACTATTTGGGCATTTTATTTGATAGCAGGAACATATGGGGCCCCTTGCTCATTTCAAAAAGATTAATGCTCGCCCGCTCATGGGGAGCAGTCATGGATTTTGGTGCAAGGTTGGGCAGGAAACCAGTTAAGACCCTTCGACAAATTTAAAATGCTAAGTTTGTGTCCGCTACATTTTATGGTAGTGATATCTGGGGGTTTCATGAGTGTAATATTATCCAGGTTGAGGAGAAAATGTTTGGCAGGCATTTATTGGCTGTCCCGCATAGTACTTAACTTTTGTCAGCCTTGAGTAATTAGGTCTTAAATATATTTCAGATACCATGACAATAAGGCTGCTGCTACAATGAATCTCTGTATGGTGTAAAAGTGAGACAATTCTGAAAAGAGCACTCATTAGGGACTGTCTTACCCTGGATAATGTAAGAGCAATTTCCTTGCTCAGTTATATAAAATTTGAGCTCACTATTTTGGATCACCCAGACTTATTTTTCTGCCCCAAAAAGATAATGAAAGCAGGGTGCTCTGAGAGAAAATGATGAATTACCGAAACATGCTGCCAATAACTATTGTTTAATAAAAACGGTACCTTCATCTGAATTATATCTGACTTAGGTTGCTAACACTTATCATTTATTGACAAGGTTTAGGCTGAATCTTTTTGTACAATTAATCAGCTTCCGTAAGGGCTGGTCTTCTGATGATTCTTTGGGTCCCTGTGTGTGTGATAATATATCAGCCCTGACTATTGCACATTTTGTATTGTTTTGCCCGTATTTTTTTGGGCATAGAAAAAGATTTTAAATACCTCTTTTAAAAGAGTTAAAATGTAAATAAATGAGACCAGCTATGTTACAACTCACTATGCTCAAGGATGTTCATACCTGCGTGTGCGTAGGACATTTTTTTACCAGTGTCATTAAGCTACGGGAGGCATGTATCTAATTTTAAAATGTACCCAAGATAGTGGCCTGATAGATTGAAAAAATAATTTTGTGCCACTACAGCTTTTTTCTTGGTAATAACCCTCACCCCTTGAGTTGTGGTATTCGAGTAGGTGTCATTTCATTGTTCCTTACACAGATACAGTGGACCCAGTTTCGATTTTTACACTGCCTAAAATATTTGAAGTCTTACTTTATGCTAAAAACTGTATTGCACTTTAGGTTGTAAAAGCTTAAATGTAGGTTGGACTTTATAGTATGTGCTTACCTACTTTTTTGACCATTTGATATTTGTATAAGTTTGTATGTTTTCATGTATTCTAACATTTTCATTGTTTAGTTTCTGGTGTTATGATTTTTAATCGCTAATATGTATCTTTTATGGTTACATTTTAACCGAAAAAAGCTAAATAAATATATACATATATATATTTTCGCTCCAAACCCCCCCTCTCCCAGCCGGGAAGGAAGGAAAACGGCACTCGCGGGGTGGTTCTTCCAAACGATTCAGTTTTATTTATGCTTCGCACAGACGCGTTTCGGGAAACCCCTTTATCAATGTGTTCACCGGGTTGAAACACGGAAGCTTACTTTAAAGGGACCCAGCACGTGACAAAATAAGTGAAATGGAGGTAGGACTGCTCACCAGCAAGCACCAGTGAGCGCCATCTTACAGAGTGCAAAAACATGATATATTTACAATTTTAAATGCATATGTATTAAAATAACATTACTTTAAAACCATGAATAACATTCAATTAGTAAATTTATAAACATGATTATTGTGACAAGGGTCCACCGTTCATAGAGACCTACGTTCAATTAATTGTTGCACAGCCTGTTTAAAGATAAATCTTGCCGTGGATTGGCATGGGCGGCTCCAGCAGGAACCGCCTGGTATACCGCCTAATTAAGCAGTCAACCGGCTGTTCCCTTAATTGTAAAATATTCAGCAGCAGTTCAGGGATGTACTGGTGTAATACAATATTATCAAAAAGGGACAAGGTTCACTTCCCCAAGTGTACAGCAAGTTCCTGCCCACTGTTAAGGCCTTTGGGAGTCTTGGTCTGGAGATCTAATATATATCTCGATTCGAGACGTCTAAGTTTAGTCATCCTGTCACCCCCTCTCTCATGGTCAGGGACATGGTCAATACCAAAGTATTGCAAGGCATCTCTGTCGCTTTTGCGTTTAATGGCATAATGCCTAGCCACTGGTGATTTCATATCTTTGTTTGATATGGCCCGCATATGCTCCAAAATTCTTAACTTAACATTGTTCACCGTGCTCCCAATGTATCTGAGACCGCACGGGCAGACCAAACAATAAACAACATGTGATGTTTGACAGGTAATGAATTTGGATATTTTCTTACGCTCTTGCTATCCTGGTACATCATAGCCTAACACCCTTTTACTAAAAGCGCAGGCTTTGCACTTCCCACATGGGAAGAATCCTCTCATGTCTTTCAAGGTGATATCTTTCATTTTGGGGATGCCCAGATGACTATGTACCAAAAGGTACTTTATGGATCTGGCCTTCTTAAAGGTGACCAGAGGGCCTTGGGGAATATCTTGTCCAATAATAGGATCAGTTTTCAGAATATGCCAGTTCTTCCTAAGAGTAGTTTTAAAAAAACTGGCATTCTAGGAAAATTATGTGATTAGAGGGAATTTGCCTTCCTCCTTGCTTTGTTTCATATCAGCTTTGGTGTCAGTCAACAGTAGATGGCGTGGAATTTTGGACACTTTATATATATATATATATATACATATATACATACTATAAAAAACATAGGTTTCAGGGGTGTTTTAGTTAGCTGGACATATCACTCATACAAACCCATTGAACTTCCGCCGTTATAGTTAGTTATACTAACTGTAACTCTTGCGCCCGCAATCTGCTGGTGATGATGTCACATATTACATCATTCATGTCAAATCAAACAAACATTTTTAAACTTTAGAAAGAATGAGCGAGATAAGGTGCATGGCAAGTTAGCCTCCGTGCAGTTCTATAGGGGACTGAACTTAATCCCGGGGTTTCAAACCTACCTTGCGAATGTGTCTCGTCCCTCCCATCAATTTGTGCTAACCCGAGTCAGATTGGGTATTGTACACCACCTTGTTGCATTCCCAAACCAGAAAATAAGATCTGAGACTCTCTGCCTGTGTGACAACACTTCACGCCAGAGCGGCTGTCATTTTCTACTTTTTTGTAAATTTTATCACTTTTTAAGGGTAAAGTATCTAAAACCCATCTTTTTAAAATACAATATCCGAACCTCAAAGAGCGCTCTAGTACTATTATCTTCCCTAGAGAACGTGGATATTTGTTTCTTTGTTGCTACTTTTATTCTGAAATGTACGCTGCCAGGAAGAGCATAGTGCTGCTATAACTTTATATATTCCTGTCTGTACATAAATGTCCTTTTTTATGCTGTATATAGTATCTTAACCCTGTTTTATGCCTACAGTATGTAAATGTATGGTCCTTTTTGTTCATATACCAAATTAACCTCCCTGTGTTTGCCTGAGCCATATTTGATCTCTTGCTTCAAAATGTACAGCTGCCAGGAAAAGCACTTGGTGTGATAATTATATTTATTCCTGTCTGTACATGCATGACCTTTTCCATAGATTTTTAGCTCCGTTTTATATCTCTAATTATATATTGTTGTCCAGTGTATGTTAGTATATGTTCCCTTCTTTTTTATGTACTACTCCTGAGTACATTTTGAGTCACTTTGTTTAGAATTATCACATATGCAATGAATTGTTTTTAGCTGTTTTGCTTGTATGATTTGTATTTCTCAAATCAAATAAAAGCTTATGACTTAAAAAACATCATTCATGTCATGGTCACTGACATCACTGATGACATCTAAAAAAAAACACCACTGCCCCATACTTTCAACAACAAACCAAATCTACAATGCTACCTAAAAAAGGCGATAGTTCCATTTACCACTAACAAGTTAATATCAACATTTAACTAGTGTAAGGACGTCGACCATGTACTGCGTGAATTACATCCAAGTCACACCCAATATTTAAAGAGGGATATGAGATATAAGTAATAATTATGCACTTCCAACACACAATAAAATCACAGCACCCAGTGCCACCACCACTACAATCACCCCTTCTGACCCCTCCCCCTCTACTACCTCAGAGGCAGCATAAAACAGGACAATGGACCTTCCCAAAATAATATATCCCCTCAACAGCACACTAGCTCAATGTTCAGAGATGTGGCAACTAACTATGTATAAGGGAGGAAACACGCACATCAACAATAATTTACACAATGCCAAGACTACAGTTGAAATGCTATACACAACTCACTATACAAACAAAAAACGTTTCCGTGTGTAGATATACTATTGATACGTTTACTGTACTGCACAGTGGACACAGTCAGTCAGTCAGTCAAACATTTACTTTATTTGGTTAATCATAACCATAAAGCATACATATACAAAAAAGACTTCCATAAAAATAGTAACAAGTTAAAAGTTCATTTAAATAAAATGTGTCTTATTGTTCGTTGATTTAACCACTTTGTCTCAGGCCTTATCTATGGTCTGTTTCTGCTTTTTGAATCTCAGACTCTACAAAATTCATAAATTTTACCCCACGGCAAGCTAAAATGTTTGAACCTCTTCCCAACCAGCTAATCACAGCTTGCCTGCAAGTGCGAATCTGTAGCATGTTAAAAATTGGTTTCAATAAAATGTTTCTCTTTTCTTTTAAGGGAACACATGTACACAGGAGATGGCACAGTGTCTCACTGTGATAATCACATAGTCTGCATCTTTGTCCCTGATATGCGGCCTTCCAAGATGGGATCAAGTCTTTGGAGGAGTGGTCACCCATTCTGAAGGCCATGTATTTTCTTTTTAAAGATAGCCTAAAGTGCGCCGTGAGGTACAGTTGTGGTTTTAAACATTTGTACGAATTTAGGATAGTCCATGCGTGTCGTCGTTTGGCCAGGGTCTTTTTATCTTCAACCAAAGAGAGGGCTTTTGTGTTTAGCTTGCAGATCTTTTTAAAGGCGGCTTCTTCTGGTGGGTTCTTCCAGATCTCCGCCATTTTGAGGGTTTCCAATGATGCTCGCAGGTCGTAGCCCCATGAATTAGGTTCCTGTTGGTCATATTGTTTTTTGATTTCTCGCCAACATAAATTATTTAAGGATCCTGTCTCTGCCATTCTCAGTTTCCAGCACCACTTAACTAGTGCTGCTTTCCTTTGGTATATTTGATTTTGCAAACCAAATTCCAGCCTGATTTGTGCCGGGGCCGTTACTTTGTGTAGAAGAAACACAGATTTATATATTTTTGTCTGTAGTGTATTTAAAATGTCTGATTCTTTTCCGTGCCATATTTCCAGTCCGTATGAGAGAGTGGGTAGAACTTGAGCTGCCATTACTTTTAGTAAGTGGTCGTATGAAGGGCATTGCAATTTCTTTTGGAGAACTTTGTACGCAAAGCTCAGTGATTGTGCTTTTGCCGTGATTATTCTTTTTTGAGTTGACAGTGACATGTTTTTGCTTATTGTGACCCCTAGATATTTATACGATTTTACTTCCTCTATGTGTCTGCCATTAGTGAACCACTTAAAGGAACTTTTACTGGCGCCCGCCAATCTCACCACTTTTGTTTTTTTGATGTTTAGTTCAAGGCCTTCTCTCTCAAAATAATCTGTTCATTCCACTATTGATCTTTGTAGGCCTATTGGTGTTTGACTTAGGATTACAATGTCGTCCGCATATTGGAGGAATTGAATGCTTTCGTTGGCCAATTTGGGCGGGTGTCCATTCACGTTCTTAAGTTGATCTTTCAAATCGGCCAAGTATATGTTAAAAAGGGTTGGGGAGAGCACGCAGCCCTGTTTAAGGCCGTTGGTTATTTTTTGTTCTGCCGATATTCTTCTTCCATCTCCCAATTTTACTTTTGCCCATGTTCCGCTGTATTGTGCCATTATTGTTTCCAATAATACTTTCGGAAGACCCAACTGTTCCAGTTTTTTCCATAGGCGACTTCTGGGCACTCGGTCGAAAGCGGATTTCAAGTCTATATAGCAGGCTATTAATCCGGTCTTCCTTTTCACTGCGCCTTCGATTAATAGTGACAGAGCGGACAGATTGGTTAAGCAGCCCATGCCTTCTCTGAAACCGGTTTGGAATATGGGTATTATTTTGTTGTCCTTTGTCCATTGTCGTAGAAGGGACAGAATACAAGATGAAAAGAGCTTTGCCTCCACGTCGATTAGAGCTATTAATCTGTAGTTCCCTGGTTCCATTCTACATCCACCTTTGTATATTGGATGGAAGATGTTTCCTTGCCAGGACGGTGGGATCTTTTTTTCTTTGTGAATGTAATTAAATAAAGGTGTTAGGTATGTTGCCCAGAAGTCGGTGTCATATTTGAATAAGGCGTTTGGAATTCCGTTCGGCCCAGCTGCTCCTTCCGCTTTTATTTTCTTTATTAGGCCAGTTAGCTGTTTGATTGTTGTCAGCGGCATTTGTTCATCTTTGTCGATATTGTCCTGTCCATCAATATTTCTTTGTCCAAGGACTAATTCTTTTTGTTCTATGCCGTTTTTTGAATTTTTGATTATTTCTCTTTTTGTTGGGAAACTCTGGATGTTATACAGGTTATCAATATAAGCGGCCCATGTTGTTTCACTTATTCCTATGTTCAATTGACCACCAGCTCCTTTTGAAAGTTTGTTTATTGTATTCCAGAATTCTCCGCTATGTGGCAATTTACTGGTCCTTAACAGCTCTTCCCAGATTTCCTCTGTGTGGGATTTTTTAGCTTTTCTGCACTCCTCTTTATATTCTTTCCTCATTTTTTGTAAGTCGTTGTTATCTACTTTTTTTCCTGCCTTGTTTTCTGCTGCCTTTTTCTCTGTTTTTTCGCAATTTCCCTTTTCATATATCTTAGTTTAGTGTTATACCAAGGCTCTGTGTTTGCATTAGGACCAAGAGTTGCTGATGTGTTTATCGCAAATTTTCCCAGCACGAATTTATGTAAATTTTCCCATTTAGTTATGGGTGATTGATTTTCGATGGCCTTTGTCAATTTTTCGTGTTCATTATCTCCTTTTTTACTGGGCCCTTACTTTTAATTTTATTCAGTTTATATATTTCCGGTGTTACAGTCAGATATTCTAATTGTGTTTTCTCCTCAATCTTTTTCCTCATTATTGTCTCTTGTGGGGAGTGATCACTCTCTGGTCGGCTGTGAATCCCGAAGCGGTCTATGTTTTTTCTTAATTCCTTACTTATTAAGGTGAAGTCTATTGTAGAGTTCCTTTTGCCACTGGTGAAAGTGGTCTTGGCGGGTATATCTCCTTCCGTATTACCATTTAGGATTGATAAGCCTAGAGGTTCCAGATCACTCCATATTTTCTGGACGTTGTCCTTGGTTCGGTTGGTTTTTATTAGGTTACAATTGAAATCGCCCGAGACAAATATCTCATGGCCTTGATAAGTTCTGTTTAGAGTTTTTATCAAATTTACTACTGTTTGGGCTTTTTTCCCTTTTGTGGCCTTGTCTGGGTGGATATATAGATTTATAATTAATAACTTCCATCCGGGTTTTTTTTTGCTTACTTTAGACTCTACTTTGATCACTTGTATCCAGTTCTCCCCTGATTCTATCAGTTCAGTTTCCCAGTCTAGGTTGTTTGTGATGAAAATGGACAGGCCACCCCTTGGATGTCCGTATTTTGCTAGTTTTTCTGCCATTGTGTGATGTTCCTCGTATCCCAATATTTGCCTCGGGGTTATGTTCCAAGTTTCTTGGAGTAGTATTATTTCAAATTTGCTTAGGTATTCTATTGTCTCTTGGTCTTGGGACATTTCTTTAAAACCATGTACATTCCATGAGCAAATCTTTATTTTTGTTTCTGATTTTGCAAATTGATTGGTATTTTGTTTTTGTGTTCTTTCCGCCACTTTGGCTACATCAGGATCGATGGGTGTTTAATGCCTGTGCCAACCAAGACCAGTCTTTGTTTTCCTTCGAGCCCTGATATTGCTGATTTATTTTAGTGCTACTCAGGTCTTGTTCGGAGATTGATTTACTTCTTGCTCCCCTCAAGATTGTTTGTGATGTTTCTTTTATATTGTTCAGTTGAGAAATCTTGCTTTTTAATAGGGGGAACGGATATTTTGTTGCGGTGTGACGTTCTACAGTTATTCCCCATTCTGAGAAGTGTGACCTGGTTGAGTAAATGAGTTCTGCTATTTCTTTAGATGCCCAGGTGGTACTACTTATTTCTGAATTCATATTTTTGTGTCCTTGAATTAATTCTACAGCCTTCAGGTCACTTGTTGTGATTCCCCTTAATTTTGGTATCTCTTCGATTAGTCGCAGGATGTTTCCCCTGTTCAGCGTATCTGAATTCCCTTTTGTTTGAAATTCCGGTTTAAATAGTAGTTTACATTCTGTTACCATGCTTGCTGTTTCGGGGTATCGTGTTTGAAAAACTCTCCTTTTTCCCTCTGCTGGGTCAAGATGAATGTGAGGTATGTTGTCAAATTGGTGGACCGTAGTTATCTGGTCTACTCGAATGTGGTCTGCCATAGATGCTTCTTTTATGGAGGGCTTTTCACCTTGATTTATTTGTGTATTGCTTACATTTTGTATTGTCTTTTTATTTGGCTCAGGTTCATGAAGGTCTCTGCAAATTCTTCCTTTATTTCCTGCTGTAATTATCAGACCCATATTTGGTTCCTTCACTAGGTCTGCCTCCGTTTTATGGCTTTGATCTTTTACCATTCTTTCCTTAATTGAAGGAAGGTTTCCTCTCGCCAGCCAATTTAAACCTTTACGGGTCAAAGTTTCACGTTCCCTTTGTGACTTATTTTCATGTGTTTTTTGTTGTTCTATGGCCTCTCTTTGATTTGATTTTAGTATGTTGCTTTTGTCGTTAACTTTGTTTGTGCTTGATATTTCCTCATATTCCGGTTTTCTCTGTTCACTTGGCATTATTTTGATCTGGTCTGGTGATTGTGTTTGGTCTCCTACTTCGTCTGAAGTAATTCCTTTATTGCTTCCTTTGTTTCCTTCTTCGTTGATACTGGTATCTGTGATTTGATTTATTGAGGCCTCTTTTGTCTTTTGTTCAAAAATGGCAAAGAATTGTTTTGCCTGTTTATTTTTTATAGCATTTTTTCTTGCCTTCCTTGCCCGTTTCCGCTGTCTTTTGGTCAGGGGTTCTGACATGCCCGATGAACCCAATGTTTTGTTTTCTTCCGTACGTCGCTTTAGTGGTTTATTGTCATCTAAGTCATTTGAAGTTTTTACTACTTCTATGTTGTGAATAGTTCTATTTGTTTCAGTTTTTTCAGTTTTGCTGGCCTCTGTATTGGGGTTATCACTTTTGTTTGTTTTCTCACGGGTTGCCGCTAATATTTCTTTCAAAATGTCTGGTAATGAAACCAATTTATCTATTATTTCCTTGCAGACACAGTTTTGTTCTATTAGTTTCCCTTTCCTTTGTTTTTCTTCTTCCTTTTCTTTTACAAGGTATAATGAAATTTTTTCCAATTTTAGATTTATTCCCGATATATGTGATGCCATTAGATTCATCAGATCTACCTGCACATCGAGTTTGTTCGATTGGAAATTCAGCGCAGTGATTGATTGTTGTAAGCTTTTTAGGAGCACGTCCCCCCAGAGTATATGTTTTTCTTTTGTTTGTAGTGGCTGTGCCCCAGTTGATCTGGTTGGACTTTCTGAGGAAGAGATCGTTATATGCTGATCTTCTTTTGTTATGTTCTTTACTATATCGGAGACCTGGCTCTTATCGGCCGGTTGTCTAATTGGGCTTGATGTTAGGATTATTGGTGAGGAAGTTTGCTTCCTTGGCTTCCTTTTTTCTCCATTATCTTTCCTTTTATCGGTGTTTTCGAGTTTTTCCGATTTACTCAAATTTTCGAGACTCAGTTGCATTGGGTCGGCCTCCTTGTGTGTGTTTTCCTCAAGCATTCTCCACAGTTCTGATTCTTTGAAGATGGAGAATGATTTGGACCACTCTATCTTTTGTGCGCTTTTCTGTAGATTTATTCGGGATCCCGACGTGCTCTGATTAAAGTTTGCTGGACTATTTTTGTTAATCTCGTTAGGGGTTATATTTGATGTTAGCATTGTTTGATTGCAGGTTGCATGGACTTGTGCCGTGGTTTTGACCAGCCAATTCTTTATTGTTGATTTTTCTTTGAGATTGGGACTCATACTTTTTTCCGAGTCTTTTCTCCTCTTGCGTTTTTTACTTGATGGCGTCGAGTGGATTACATTTTTCGGGTTATTTTGAGGTTTTGCACCCTCACCATTGCTTGATATTACCGCCCCTTGCTCTTTTGTGAACTGAAAGTTATACTTCACTTTGTCCCTCCCGAACTTGAAAAGCTCTGCCGTGGGGATATGTGCCTGATCATGTTGGTCGCTCCCGGTTGTCTCTTCTGAATTGCTTTTGTTCCCTTGTTCTTTTTTCCCCTTTGTGGCCAACCTTCTTTTTGCTTTCTGTGTTCGAGGCTGTCGAATTTTTCCTGACCTCATCTTCCAGCTACAAATTTTCAGGGATGTTTTTTCCTTCCGGCTCGTATTCTGTTTTTCTTTGACCCAGACTCCTTAAGCCCGTCTGCCGCCGCAGCGGCAGCTGCCGTCAAGGGAGTACACTTGTCAGTTGGATTGGATTATACCCAGTGTTCGTCTCTCACCTCCTGAGGCTTTACCTCTGCCTATTGAGCTGACTCTGGCTGTCCTCAGCTCTCCGAGTATCTCGTGGTTTCTCCGGAATTCTCCTGGTAGATGCTCTGGAGTCTTAAAACCCCTCGTGTCCCCTCCAGATTGCACAGTGGACACAACCATATTATCTCAGACTCTGGGGAATATCTTGATCATGTAGCTGTGTTCTCCGCCCCCCCCTTTGTAGCAGAGGCGGAGTGGGCTGGTCAAACATACGCAACTCCAACTTAGGAGTATAAATAATTAGGCTACGCTTAGGGCATGGTTCACTTCTGCAAAGAGAAAAGACTCTGCCACAGCGAAGGTCCTCACTCGTTGCTGCCATGACCACCTGCCTCCTTGATACAGGGCCATTGCGAACTCAGTGCCAGAGCACCGCAGACTTATGCCTTCGATCTACACTGCGGACAGCAGGGTCCACAACTTGAAATCAGCTTTGGATCTACACTACGGACAGCACTGAAGTTAGCCTTGATTTATGTAAGGAAGAGACAATTGTACTCGAAGTCCTCAGATTTTGTTAAAGGATTGACAAAAATTCCTCATCGATATCTGTGCTGACTACTGCCTTCAATCTACAGTGCGAACAGTAGGGTTCACAACTTGAATTCAACTTTGGATCTACACTACCAACAGCATGAAATTCAGCTTTGTATTATTTAAGGCAGAGACAATCGTACTCTATGTCCTCAGATTTTGTTAAAATAAGCGACAAAAAACATTCCTCAATGCCTGTACTGACTACTGCCTTCGATCTACACTGCAGACAGCAGAGTTTACAACTTGATAGCAGTTTTGCTTCTATACTACAGACAGCATTGAATTCAGTCTTGATTTATCTAAGGCAGAGACAATTGTACTCTATGTCCTCAGATTTTGTTAAAGGATGTGAAAAAAAGCATTCCTGATGTCTGTGTCGTCTACTGCCTTCGATCTACACTGCAGACAGCAGGGTTCACAACTTGAATTCAGCTTTGGATCTACACTACGGACAGCATGAAATTCAGCCTTGCTTTCTTTAAGGCAGTACAATTGTACTATATGTCTTCAGATTTTGTTAAAATAAGTGACCAAAAGCATTCCTCGATGTCTGTGTCGACTACTGCCTACGATCTACACTGCAGACAGCAGTGTTCACAACTTGAATTCAGTTTTGCACCCACACTATGGACAGTAGAGAATTCAGCCTTGATTCATTTAATGCAGAGACAATTGTACTGTATGTGTTCAGATTTTGTTAAAATAAGTGACAAAAATCATTCATCGATATCTGGGCTGACTACTGCCTTCGATCTACACTGCAGAAATCAGGGTTCACAACTTGAATTCAGCTTTAGATCTACACTACGGACAGCATTACATTCAGCCTTGATTTATTTAATGCAGAGATAATTGTACTCTATCTCCTCAGATTTTGTTAAAGGACGCAACAAAAAACATTCCTCAATGTCTGTTCTGAGTACTGCCTTCGATCTACATTGTGACGGCTCACTATTCACGTGGAATGGTGATTGCACATGACGCATTCCAGTAAGAAAGAGACATTGCACCAGTGCGACCTACCCAAACCACGAATCATCGCAGGGGGAACACACGCTGAGTTCTTTAGGTACCACTAACTCACTGCACCACAAGTCATCCCCCCAAGACCTTATTAAGGCGGAATTCACTAGGTTAAAAACATTGCCCCAAGTGCGGCCTGCCCGGACCACGCATCATCGCAGGTTCCGTACACGCTCAGTGCCAAAGCTACTACTAACTCAGTGCACCATAATTCATCGCCACTTGGCCGTATCAGGCAGAATTCAACAGATAAAACACATTGGTCCGAATGAGGCCCCCCTGGACCACACATTATCGGATGATATGTTCAAGCTCAGCGCCAAAGATGCTACTTACTCAGTGCACCAGAAATCATTACAAAAAAGAGTGAACAGTTTTAGGTCAGCAATGAGGTATACTATCACTTTTAAATGGAATTCATTCAGAATTCAATCGATAAAAAACATTACTCCAATTACTGTGCTCCCCCTACCACGCATCATCGAAGGGTACGTACACTCTAAGCGCCAAAGGTACTATTAACACAGTGCACCAAAAATCATCACGTGGCCTTACTAAGGCAGAATTCACAAGACAAAAAACATTACTATCAGTACGGCCTGCCCGGACCACGCATCATCGCAGGCTCCACAGAACCTTGCAGTTTCAGGTACCACTAACACAGTGCACCACTTATCATCGCTGGCTGCACACACTCTAAATTACCAATACTGTGCAGCTCTTCTCTTGCTAACCACTGCCTCCTGCCTACACTGCGGTCATCAGAGCTCACAATTAAATAGACTGTTGTTTAATTATTTGCAGAGTGCAGTACCAAACAAAGTATAGCGTCCCTCAAACCTTAACAATATCCCTTTAGTAGCCTTCCTTCAAAAACTTCTTTTATATCAGTTCTAGGTTTAGTTGAATAACAAAATTCACCCTGCAAAGGCACACTCAATGGCAGTCTACACTGTGGACAGCACAGGTCACAATTTGAACTATAATGTCCCTGAAACATACATATTTCGACAATATATACCATACATGTTTCATCTTTTATTTCAATCGTGATTACAGATGATGCAGTTCAGTAGGCAATAGACAATGCTTCCAGTGCAGACCGCTCAAACCACGCATCATTGCATAGTGCTCGAGCTGAGCACCAGACGTACCACTTACTCAGTGCACCATAAATAATCGACACGTGCCCTTATTAAGGCAAAATTCAGTAGTCAAAAGACACTCTTACCAGTGCCGTCTGCCTGAACTACACATCATCGCAGGCTCCACACAAACCAACCATACCTTAGTGCACCACAACTCATGAACCTTTTACGATAGAATCTTCTGTGAATTATTATTTCACTTATAGTGCTCCTACCTTTGTACAGCAGAAGTCATAAACCGTTTATGATTGAATATCTGTGTATGATATCATAATTACTAATCTACTTGTTACCAACAGCAACATAATAAAATGGAGTCGAGCACACGTGCCCGTACCCACTTCAACTATCTATCTGTGTCTGTGTATTTATTATGTTTGTAAAATGCTGCTCCTGAGCCCTACCACATTATATTGTGCTGTAAACAGCGTATGCAACCATCTTACCTCTGCCGGTAACAAAAAATGTGATTATATAACTTCCTCTCACTCATTCTACAAATACGGACGTACAAACTGTATCATTACAATATTGCAAACAAAGTGTATAGTAAATTTATAAGTGTGTGCTATTGCTCAATTTTTTTTTAGCATATTTATATAGCGCTAAGTCGATCCAAAACTGTATCAGCAATTTCCATGAGCACCATATTTACAGTACATTTTCAGTCACGCGTAGATTACATCATTTCTCTACAAAAACAGGATGTGGACGAGACTCCAAACATCGAACACTGATTTCCAGCACCAAGTTTCACAATATACCCGAATGACCAATATATATTAGCTGCCCTTCATGTGCCAAAAACTGCAACCTAAAGCTTTCATAGCCTTGCACACTCCACTGAATGTACAAACAAACATTCATATTTGCAGAAATGCGTCTTGTCCACCATCTTTTAAGTGTGTAACTATGAACAAATATATGGACAGTAATACCCCATACCTTCCATGTTTGCCATGTTGTGGGACTTTACAGACATAATGACACATTTGTGTTTAAGACCTGGGTGAAGGCAACACTACAACACGGACACCCGAATCAGTTGATTTTTTCGTATAGCTCATGACGGAACCACGCCCATAGCTCCGGAGTCATGTTTCACAGCCTCGCGCAGCACTGGCATACGTCAGGCCAGCCCACTCCGCTTGCATTTCCAGGAAAACACAACGCTACATGTCCCAGATTTCCATTGTAGTGATTTCTCAGTTCCAGGTCTAGTTGTCAGAACGGCACACACACACTCCCTCATGGCTGGTATACACCCACACCACACCCATCCAGCACATGCGTCACAACACATGTGACCCTACCAATACAAAATATGGGGAGCACGTGCTCTACGCCATTTTAGAGTTGCTCCCATTGAAAGCGCTGTGATGGCCCATCTTGGTGGTTCGGATGCTTCATGTAGGCCCGAACTCCTGAACAGGGGACCAACCATCACAAGCATGGCCTCTTTGGTCACTGAGTTAGTGGTACCACAAGGACTGAGTAGGTGAGAAACCTGCGATGAAGATGGGTGCACAAGCATGTCCTTTCCCATAGTGATATCAAGACTCAGCACCAAATGTGAGACTTCTTGGTGGCAGAGCAGGACTGCATGATGTAGAACGTACCCTGTCCGTGAAAAGGTGAGCAGTGAGGCCTAGGTGCGCAGCGGAGGGAGTAGATGGGGTGCAGCAGACTGGATACAAAAAGGCTATGCAGCGATTTAGGCGTACGCACTCCTATATACCGTATCTTATTCATTTGTATTTTTTTTCCTTTAGCACAAAAGTTTTTATAGTCGGTCAAAAGTCCGTCTCTCGTGAGGATTGAAACCACGCATATCACTGCGCACCACTTGTTTTCTATAACCGGATGGAAAACCTTACTAGTCTACTAATTCTTCATAAATCGAAGCCCATTAAACAAGTTGGAACTGTACAAATAGTTGTATTTTTAATGCGGGAGGGAAGGTGTGTGAAAGGGCAATGTTATTCTACTACACATTAAGATAGTGACAATTATTGTCAATCATAACATCTTTCTTTTTCTATCTTTTAGATGTAGAGCTTCAGGGTGCACTGTCCCGACACACCGGTGACAGAAAGGTGAGCTGCAAATATTCTTTTCAGTCACTCTCTCACTTACTCTCTCCTTTGATAAACAAATGGCGCACCATCTTATCTTCCTTTTTATGTAACAGGTTGTGTTTCACAAATTTGCTTCCCCCTCCAACACCTCCAAAGCTCAGCGTTTGAGGATTCTGCGATGATGCGTGACCATCGTAACTACACATAAGAAGACTGCTTCGAAACGTGGTAGACCCTCTTTGAATCACGCCAATCGCACAAGGTGAGCAAAGAAGCTTGTTTCAGAAGCAACAAGAAGTCACCTGTGGGCGGAGAGAGTGGATAGTGTGCAGCAACTTGACTGCGTACAAATGTAAAATTACCTCCGGGCAGTGGGATTGGATAGGTAACAACAGTCTGGGTGCCCAAGAAACGGTAGTCACCTCCGGACACTCGGAGTCAATGGGGTGCAACAGTCAGGGTACGCAGTAATGAGAACTCACCGCTATGCAGTGGGAGTGCATAGGTATAGTAGTCTGGGAGAAAAAGAGCGCACAGACACCTCCTTGCAGGGGAAGTTGATGTAATACAGTATCCTGAGTGTCCAAAGGCATAACACAGAAATATACATGTTGTATGTACTCTGCTAATACTAAAGCACAAAAGGTAAGCAGAGCGGCCTAGATACCCATTGCCTTCAATTAAACGTGCTGCAATTAAACAATATTGTCCTGCATAATGACGTGATCTCTCACCTAATTCTGTCTCATCTCTGAATCATTTTAAAGACCTGCTGGACCATACTGTAGATCTAAGCCAGCAGGCACTTCCCTACAGACACCTCTTCTGCCCGGGCCTATGAGAGGGGTGGGATGTTTCATGCACACTGCACATGTGCGAATAAGCAATTTTGCCAAGTGTTGTGTTAATTGGTGATATTTGACCTCATTCAGTCACATCGATCTAATTTTGAAGACTTATTTTCATTTTTGTTTGGCAGGTTACCTATGCTCCTACCATTGGAGTCCATCTCACATTTTGTTCATTATACTGTTATGTTAAAGTTAAGTTTCTATCTATTTATTTTTGGTTATAATAAAAGTTAATTAAATAAAAATAACTGGGTGAATACTTCTTTTTTCTGACATTTCACTATTATTTAGGGTGCTAATCCTATGCTTAGAGAAGATTTAAAAATCAAAAGTAGAAATGATGTTTATAACTAGAAGTATAATACTGAGGCTAACTCTTTACCAGCTATTTTCCAGAGTCTGTAGCTGCAATTAATGGTTCCTATGGAAAATGTTAGTCCAGCACACTTGCTGTTTGGATTAGCAACATTGTGTGATGAACTTGTGACCTGTGTGCTCATCTAAGTGTTCCATGAACTGTTACTATGGTAACAGGCAGTAAGCACTTTTGGGGGGAGGGTTGAATGGTACTGGCTGTGCAGAAGCCATTATATTTACCCAGGATTCTCTACATGACAGAGGGGAAAGCAAACTGAGACGACAAAGTACTATGTACATTATGAGCAAAAGAAGTACACACCTCTTCGAATTAACCTCAAGAGAGGGCTCAAGGAATAGTCACTGACGTTATAAAACCCCATGTACAATTGACCTAATCTGTACTCAACAATGGGCAATTCTTTATCGATCACAATCAGACACTGTTGCTTCACGATTCACAGTGTGCACTTCACTAAATACTTTGTGGCTATTGAAATGGGAGACAGGATTATCGACATTCCAAAACTTAGCGGCATATTTACAAGGACGGCGTTAAAATTATGGCCGGTTTAGCTGCAGCAAACTACAGCTAAAACAGCGATAATGGACTTCAAATTCCTTTGTTGTCTTACTGGAAGATTTTTTCAACACTGCTGTTTGCTATGGCAGGGTGAGAGCCGAGGCTCCCACCCTGCCATAGCAAACTTGGTTTGCATTTTGAAAGAGAGAACACGAAAACCTACTCTCTCTTTTAAAATGCAAAGCAGAATGTTTTTTCCCACGGGGAGCTGCAGATTAGCAGGTCCCCGTGTGGAAAAGTAATGGTGGCTTATGAAGGACGCAGGGAGCTGACATGCACTGTAGGGACATTGGGCCACCACCCACAGTCACCAATGTTGAATTTACGCCCATAGGATGGGATCCATGGAAGAATAAAAATTTGTAGTATGTGATATTTTTTCTTACGTTAAAATTAGTAGTCTGTAATGGCCATATTTACAAGGACAGTGTTAAAATATTCTGGTGAAAACCTGGGCTTCTATTGGAATTCTCACAAATTCTCAAAAGCCTATTGTTAAGCCCATTCTGGCCACTTTCCTATATATATATATATATATATATATATATATATATATATATATATATATATATATATATATATATATATATATATATATATATATATATATATATATATATATATATATATATATATACATATATATACTAGCAGCCCGCCCCAGCGTTGCCTGGGGCAGAAGGGGGCTGGGGGCTGCATTTTTACCCTGGGGCAGAAGGTGGCTGGGGCAGCATGTTCTCGAGCGGTGCACCCGCCGACTGAGGATTCGTTGCGAGAGTTGCCATCAATTTTATGATACTGTTACCTGTCATACACGCACATATGATAGATATAATAACTGAGGCTCTTTGAAAAAGGAAACCTGTAAATATTGAAAAGTGTTAGCGATAACACAGAGCTGTACGGGACACTGCACGTGATGCCAATTGACCTGGATACGAAAGGGGGCCACTTGGACTTAGTAGTAGTGAATAGATAGGAAAAAGGTGAAACAGGCGCGTGCAGATCCACTGTTGACTGCACAAAGTTGAAGTTGTTTTAGAAAGATAGATTGTTGGATGGTGCTGAATGCTGCTGAGAAGTTAGAGTATTAGGCATAAAGATAGTGACAGTCCACAGAACTGAGCATCTCTTTTCAGATATTTTTGAACATGGTTTCAATATACGGTTGTGAACGTTAACGAAAGGTAAATGTTTCCAGCACCTTGGCAACACTGGGTAGTCCCGAGGTGGATTATAGTTTGCAAAATTCTGTGGGTCAGTAGTAAGGTTATAAAGGATGGGTGTGATGATAGCAGATTAAGAGACTGAGGAATTATGAGTCTGCTGGTGAGCAATAAATTAATTACCTGTGTGATGAGTGGCAGCAATACTTGGATGCCCTATTCTAATCACTTTAGTGATGTAGGTTGACCAAGTGGAGAAGGATTTATTAAAGGACTGCGGTATATTACTCATTTCCACCTCCAATTCTGGAGTGAACAATGACACTCTGAGTGGGTAGCAGAAAGTTTTCGGCAAATCTGTTGGGACGGAGATGCTATCTCTAAAGCAGAGATTTAATTGGTGAAATAGGAAATTAAACTATTGCAACTTTTTTTTTTTAAAGGCACTAAGGGGTTTAGCAAAATGCTGGGAGTCTGCCTCCTTTTGAAGATGCAAAATAACTCTTTGGTTGAAAGGTCACTCAAGCAAGATTGAAACTGTGCCATTTTGGTTAAATGCAGGCTAACTTGTACCTCCTTGATTTTACTCTGCATCCGTCCAATCTGCAGGGAAGTTTTAATGTATCCCATCATCTTCCTAGAGGCCTCCCTCTACTACGTTTCCATGTAAGAGACAGACTGTCACGAGATTCAGACTTCATGTAAACCCCTTCCGTGTGGAGACTGTGGCGTGACCTACAGTGCAAGGTTTACTCTCAGTGAGATCGCATAACAGTGTCTTGTAAATGCAGTTTTGGAGCCTGTATCCGTTTGTTGCAAAGAGCATACATTTTCCCCGAGAGCTGCGATTGTTTTCAGGATAGCATCAGCCCGCGTGGAAAACTCTAAAGTTAAACGAGGCCCAGATTACTGGAACTGTATTAACGAGGCCAGGGGATGGCTCTCCAGGAAGCGCCGAGTTCTGCTGAAAAGCAGAAATCTGAAACGGGGCCAGCAGAAAGAAATTCCCATCGGATAAGAAGCATGACGTGCTCTTCCAGGGCTTGCTTTTTTAGGCACCAGCTCTTGGCGCTCTCTTATTCTAGAGCCCGCACTTGCAGGATTTAACTTGAAACGTCAAGTCCCACAATGCATCGGGCTGGTGGCATACAGGCAGAAGGCAATGCTCAACACTTCAGACACTTTGGCGGCTGTGCTGGCTCAATGTCGAAAAACAGTCATGGCCACGTTTTTCCGGCATCACCCTTTAGAGCACACATCGAGGTGAATATACCCTCAGCGTAATTTCATATTCAAAATTGGAACAGGGCGGTCGTCTTCCGTGGTCATGTTTTGTGCTCTGTGTGCAGCCCGAGGATAATGCAGCGCATTGAGGGGACGTAGCGCTACAGGTTAAATACAATAATTAGGATGGGCATGCGCATACGACAATCCTGTGCCTGCCTGGCACGAGACCATGCTAGGGGCATGTATTTGCATTTGTGTAAGGCACGGGAGGCTAAACATTGCCTTTCTTGTCCATGAACGGCGCGTGGTGCTGTGCGCTGTTGTCCTCCGCTCTTCCTGGTTCTGGTGAACGCTGCTCCTCCCCTCACGCAGACGTCGCGGCCGGCGCTAGTTGCAAGGGACTACTTTTTTAAATTTATTAATATTTTAAACAACGTTTTATTTTTATTTTTATGTAGCCCATGTCCTTCTGCTTGCCCTGAGGTTTTCTAAGATGTCTTGGGTGTTCAGATTGGTGGTGTAGTTTTCGAGTTTACCTTGCCAAAAGGTGCAAGTTCTCTCTTTATAATAGTAGTATATATATATATATATATATATATATATATATATATACATACTAGCAGCCCGCCCCGGCGTTGCCCGGGGGCAGAAGGGGGCTGGGGGCGGCATTTTGAGTGTTTGTGTAGTCCCGGCCGGGCCCCCCGCCCGCCCCGACATTGGTTGTACCTCTGCCCACCCGCCTGCCTCCCGGCCGCCTCCAGCCCGCCCCAGCCTTGCCCGGGGGCGGAAGGGGGTTGGGGGCTGCATTTTGAGGATTTCTTTAGTCCCGGCCGGGCCTCCCGCCCTCCCGCCCTCCCGCCTGCCTCCCGCCCGCCTCCTGCCTTACATCAGCAAAACTCCGGACTTAGCCACCACTCCCGGGCCCCCGCCCGCCCCGACATTGCCTTGCCCGGACCGCCTCCCGCCTCGCCTTACCTGAGCCGCTGCGCCACTCGTCACTCCTCGCCGCACGTCGGCCCTCGTCCCCACTCCTCCCCACGCGTCATCACGCAGGCGTAGGTTTATTTTTTTAATTTACGTTTATTTTTTATTTTTTGCAGCCTATGTCCATCTACACACCCTGTGGTTTACAACAATGTATTGGGTGTGGATTGGTGCTGTGGTTCCCGAGTTTACCTTGCCAAAAGGTTTCTGTTCTCTCTTTATAATAGTAGTATAGATATTCACTGAAAAAACAATAGGTTTCAGGGACGTTATAGTAAGTTGGACATTTCACTTGTTCAAAGCCATTGAAATTCCTCTGTTATAGTTAGTTCAGCTAACTATAATTCGAACCCCGCAATGCACTGCTGATGATGTCACATATTCCATCATTCATGACATGGTCAGTGACATCCCTGATGGCATCACTGATGACATCTCGAATGACATCACTAATGATATCACTGATGACATCATCCAGAGACTGTGTGTTTCTGTAAAGTTGAATTCTGTTGAATTCTGTTGAATTCTGTTTTAGATATATGTCAAGGTGTATTGAAGAATGAGTGGGCGTATAAGTGTCTGGATGAAGGATTGAGTAGGTGCGTGACTGACTGTATAAGTGAGTGATTAAATGTGTCTTACTGAATGCATGGGTTAGTGACTAAACTGTCTGAATGTGTGTATCAGTATGTCTGTTGTTGTGAAAGCTGCTGCAAGTGTTGGTCAGTAGCTACATGAGTGTCAATATGGGTTATTGATTTGCTGCCTGAGTATTTGTTTGGAAGACTGAGTATGTGTGTGGGCGGGTGGGAGGTGTGTGACACTGTGCATAGAAGGGTGAGTGGTTGATTCACTGGGTGTATGGGTTCAAGAGTGCATGTAGAAACAGCTGTATAGGAGGGTGAGTGTTTGTATGGGTGTGTTGGTGGGACATCGGATGTCTCAGTGGTGCATGTCCAAGTAACTACATATAAAAAAGGCAGTGAATGTGAGAGTTGGAGTGTATAAATGACTTTACATGAGAGTCAGTGATTGTGAGAGTGGTTGTAGGGATGAGTGTGTACTTGTATCAGTGATTGTATAAGAGAGTAAGTATGTATTAGTATATGTTTGAATAGTGAGGTGGTCTGAATATAACTGTATAGGTGAGGAAATGGGAGTGTGATTGATTTTTTAGATGACTGACTAGGTGTGTGAGTAATCCATTGATAAGTGGTGGTGTGTTAGTGTTTGTAGAGGTGTATGAGTGCATATGATAGTGTTATATTGATGAGTGAATGTATGTATGAGTGATTGTATGGGTGAATGAGTGGGTGTGTTTAGACCTAGGAATCAGTGAGTGCATATGTAGTAACTGGTATTGGTGTATCAAAGATTATATTAGAGTGTGAGGAGGTGCATCAGAGTTTGACGTGGATGATGTAATCAGTGATGTCATTTGAGATGTCACCAGTGATGTCATCAGTGATGTCACTGACCATGTCATAAATGATGTAATATGTGACATCATCAGCAGTGCATTGCGGGGGCGTGAGTTATAGTTAGCTGAACTAACTATAACGGGGGATGTATATGGTTTTGTACGAGTGAAATGTCCAACTAAGTTATAAAGTCCCTGAAACGCGTTTTTTTTTCATTGAATTTCAAAAGTTTTTTAAATGCTAATTTCTAACTATAACATGCCTGAAACCCATGGTTTTGTTAGTGAATTTCAATGTTTGTTTAAATTTTAATTTCTAACCATGCCTTCAAAGTTAGGACATGTGAAGAAAGAGGAAGAAAAGCGCAGAAAGAAGCAAGACAAATGCAGAAAGAGGCATCAGAAGTCCAGCAAGATGAAGAAAAGTGCGGGAAGATGCAAGAGATGTGCAGAAAGAACCAACAGAGGAGCAGAAAGTCCTCCTGTGCCCCCAACTTTTTAGTGATGGGTACTGGTCGTAACTGACTCCGACTAAACAGGACCGGAGCCAGTGCTATGTGTGAAAACACCTACAAACACTAGGAAACACTATGTGTTGAGGTACCCCTGTAATTAGTATGCCCTCCTCTATATTTGCCATGAGTTAGTGCCTGTGTCATTGCATGAGTACATGGGTAGTGACTGGATGATTGGAGTGCTGCAACAACAGTGCATGGTGACTTCATAACTGCTAGGGTTTTATCGGAGTGATTGGATAAGTACATGACGCTGGATGGGTGATTTGAGGATTGCATGGGTAGTGATTGAGGGATTTCTGGAGTGCATGGGTACAACCTGGGCAATTGGAGGATTGAATCAGTACTAGGTAGGTGGTCAGAAGTCTGCAAGAGTAGTGCACAGGGGATTGTAGCAGTGCATGTGTTAGTGCCTGGGTCATTCCATGGGTACATGGGTACTGACTGGAAGATTAGAGTACTGCAAGGAGAGTGCATGGTGAATTTATAAGTGCTTGGGTTTTAGTGGAGTGCTTAGATACGTACATGGTGCTGGCTGGGTGATTGAAAGAATGCATGGGTACTGACCGGGCGATGGCTGGACTGCATGGGTAGTGCTCAGAGAATTGTAGCAGTGCATGTGTTAGTGCCTGGGTTATTGCATAAGTACATGGGTACTGATCGAATGAGTACAAGTACATTGCATGGTGAATTTATAAGTGCTTGGGTTTTGGCAGAGTGATTGGATAAGTACACACATGTCACATCAGGCTCCACCCCCTTCCTTCACCACTGTGCAAATGCGCGCCCTGACAGGTTTTTAATTTGGGGAATTAATTCCCCTTGAATCCTGAGGGTCCCAGAGGGCCAACTAGCCCACCAGGTACCTTCAGTAAGTGCCCCAGAGCTGCATTGCAGAGAGGTTGTCCGAGGCCGCGCCCCTTTTTACACCTCTCTGCAATGCAACTCAGTGGCGCCACAGAGCTGCATTGCTACAGTGGTGTAAAATGGGGACGTGGCCTTGGACCACCTCTCTGCAAGGCAGCTCCCTGGTGCTTACTGGAGGTACCTGGTGGGCTAGTTGGCCCCAGGGACCCTCAGGATTCAAGGGACTTAATCCCCCAACTTGAAATGTGCCACAGGGTGCATTTACACACTTGTCACATCAGGCCACGCTCCCTCCCTGCACCACTGTGCAAACACGCCCCCTGGAGCATTGTAAATTGGGGGATTAAATACCCTTGAGTCCTGAGGGTCCCTGGGGGCCAACTAGCCCACCAGCTACCTCCAATAAGCTCCACAGAGCTGAGTTGAGGAGAGGTGTAAAAAGGGGCTTGGCCTCTGAAGGCATCTCAGCAACGCAGCTCCCTGGTGCATACTGGAGGAACCTGGTGGGCTAGATCACCTCCAGGGATGTTCAGGATTCAAGGGGACTTACTTCTGCAACTTAAAATGCGCCAAAGGGAGTGTTTGCACACTTGTCACATCAGGCCACACCCCCTCCCTGCACCACTGTGCAAACGCACCCCTTGGTGCATTGTAAATTGGGGGATTAAGTCCTCTTGAGTCCTGAAGGTCCCTGGGGGCCAACTAGCCCACCAGCTACCTCTAGTAAGTGCTGCAGAGCTGCGTTCCAGAGTGGTATATAAAGGGGGCGTGGCTTCTGAACACATCTCTGCAACTCAGCTCCCTGGTGCATACTGGAGGTATCTGGTGGGCTAGTTCACCACAGAGACCCTCAGGTTTGAAGGAGCCTTAATCACCCAATTTACAATGTGCAAGGGGGTGCGTTTGCACACAGCTATGTCGGGCTTCGCCCCCTCCATGCACCACTGTGCAAACGTACCTCCTGGTACATTGTTAATTGGAGAATTAATTCCCCTTGAGTCCTGAGGGTCCCTGAGGGCCAACTAACCCACCAGGTACCTCCAGTAAGCGCCACAGAGCTGCATTGCAGAGAGGTGTAAAAAGGGGCGTGGTCTCTGTAATGCAGCTCCCTGGCTCATACTGGAGTTATCTGGTGGAATAGTTGGCCCCCAGGGACCCTCAGTATTCAAGGGGAATTAATTTCCCAACTTACAACATGGCAGGGGGCGCGTTTGCTGAGTGCTGCAGAGAGGGGGTGGGGCCTAGCTGCGATGCCGGCTTAAAAAAAAAAATTACAAAGTGGGGCTGTGTGGCCCCCCTTCTCTGTCCTTTTTTTGCGCCCTGGGGACCCCTTCCCCCAGGGCTTGACCCATTTAAAAAAAAATAATGTAAACATGAAGGGGGCCGCGTGGCCCCCCTCCCGAGGCCAATTTCGGCCTGGGGCATGGCCATCATTTTTCTTTAAGTTAGGAGGGGGGCTGTGTGGCCCTCCTGAGGCCACTATTTGCCCTGGGGACCCCATCCCCCGGGGCTGTGACTCTTTTATTAATATTTTCTAATTGAGGGAGGAGGCGGAGTGGTCCCCCTCCTATGCCATCCCCCAGGGCCTGGCCCCTCTGTTGGGGACCGTGGAGGGACCCCAATTCCCCACAATCCCACCGGCTCCCCAGCTCCCCGGCTCCCCGCCTCCTGCAGGAGCCGGCATTGCTTTTCCACATAGGGAGCTGCTGACATGCAGCTCCCCCTGTGGAAAAGCAATCTGGTTTGGATTTTGAAACCTGCTTACAAAATCCAACCTGTGTTTGCTATGACATACCAAACAGCAGTGTCCCAGGGGTGGGCACCCCAGGGCACTGCAGGAGCTAGCCTTGGGGGTGCCGGTTCCCAGGGCCATAAAGGGATCCTAGAAGTGCAACGCCCAGGGGGTCTGTAACGGACTCCTAAATTTAATGATACAGTACCCCGGGGAGCTGGTGGTACCCGGGCTTGTGGGGAGGCTTGTGCCGTCCCCACACATTCTGTAATACTAATACTGAGCCCCAAGGAGGTGGCAGCCCCTGGGGCTGCGGGGGACTGCGTGCCCCCCGCAACTCATAAAGCTTACCCTGGGGAGGTGGTGGTCCTGGAGTCAGCATGGGGGGATTGGGGCTCCCACACACTTTTTTATTTTTAAATGTTAAGATGAGCCCTGGGGAGGTGGCAGTCCCTGGGGCTGCGTGCCCCCACAGCTCATAAATCTTGCCCCGGGGAGGTGGCGGTCCCCGGGGCAGTGTGGGGGGATTGGGCCCCCCCACACATTTTTTCCAGTGCCCCCGGGTCCTGGCCCACCCTGGGGCTTAAATACAATGAAGCCGGATTCGCGACCCCAGTGCGAATTTGGCTGATTTTCTTTTTAAAATAATGCTTTTATTTGGCCCTGGGGGTCCTTGTGGAAACTAGGTTCTAACTATACCTACCTGCTGGCGACCGCCAGTAGGTAATACATATAAAACAACATGTTCCATCTACTTCAAAAAGGATACGATGCGGCTCAATTGCATCCACTGGCGGGATTTATTTGATTGCTAAATGCTCAACCTGTTTCAGAGCTCCCGGCTCCTTCTTCATGAGTCACTTGGTTATTCAATCCATCAATTTTTTTATCTTACACTGCGTGTGTTTTAGTAACCGTAGACAAGATTTACAAAACGAAAACAAACTTTTCTCAAGGTTTTTAACAATTGTAGTTTGACATATTAAATTAATTATGTATTTGTCAAACATCATCCAAATTTCATTATGTGGAGAACGGAGGAAAATTACCAGCATGCAAGCATTTGTAAATATCCTGTGTTTATGACCAAATTCATTCCAAAGGGAAAAACTTTATCGATCTTGTGTTTGGTGAACACAACTATTTATACACGTAAAAAATTAAGACATATTCCCTATATGTAAATTATATTTACAATTGCAGATATGCTTGTAAATATGGATCATTCTAAAAACAGCCTTTACATAAATATATAACGGGCATGGGGATGCAGTCTGCACCGGTGTGTGTCTGAGCCCCATCGTCACTTTACTCATGTATAAGGAGCATTGTGTTCCTACCCTTGTACTGTTTCCCCATCGGGCTAATCGCCATAATGTGGGCTATTTACATTCATACATGCTTGCTCTATTCGGCAGCTAAAGGCTGTGAAATTATTTTCTCCATCAATGTATTCAAAATTACCTTTATCAACAGAGGCAAAACTATGTGTGTAATGCTGTGTCTTGTCACAGATTAAATTCTCTCAATTGTGCCCTAGTGGGCCATAAACCAAAGGTATATAGTAGCCATTTCATCAAGCCCTTGTGGGTTCAATATAATTGGCACACCTATTGCATCAGTAGAAGCTTTATCAACAATACCACTCTGCAGCTGAAAATTATTATCTACAGCAGGATGCATACCCACGATCCTTTTCATGTAAAAAATCGATCTAATGAGTTGTTCCAACTTTCTGTCAGATACATAAGCTCTCTTGAATTCTGTTGTTTCTCATACCCTTAAAATCTGTAACAAAATACAGAAAATAATAATATTATGGTTAAAAACACTTTCTTCATGATATCAAAACAACTTTCTATAGGTCATGAGGGAGCAAAGCAAACAAACATCTGTATTTTATAATTTACTGTTTTCACTATAACTACCACAAATGGACTGCTAGCTCTTTGTCCAAATTGTGGCCTGATGGAAACAGCGTGTTGCATTTAATAATCATTCAGGACTCTAAACATCTCAGCTCTTGTTCTCTGTTGCCACCTCTTTCTCTGGGCCCTATTCTACCTAGGACACAAAAGGACAATAAACGGGTGTCTTTGTTATGTTAAGTCTTAAAATGTCTTGCTATAGGATACTTGGTGTCCTCTGTTTTGATGGCTCATAAGTGCTTGAGGATCCTCTTTTTGGCCTTGTGGATGGGACTGCCAATGTAGACTTAATTGCACAGACATTTTAGTGCATGAACGGCATAATCAAAGTTACTGGTTAAATTATTTGTTACATGAAAAGGTCTCATTGTCTCAGATATCAGCGAATCTTTCACATTGTGGCTGAATTTACAAGCCTTACAGCTGCCACATATGTAAAAACCTTGGATATGCCTTCTTTCACTTTCATGTTCATGTTGAACTGTTCTTTGGCACGAGTGTATTCAAGTGGTGTGGCTCTTCTATATGTTATCTGGGAGTTCACATCTATATGTTGGGCTATATCTGGGTCATCCCAGAATGTTTTAATGCCCTATCTGACCTTTTCTGCCCGGCTGTTGAATTGGGTAATACATCTTATTGTATTCTCTTCTGTTTCGTCCTTCACTTTTGAAACCATAAGTTCTGGTCTTGAGTATTTTCTAACTTTTTTACATACATCTTTGATTACTTTGTTGTGGTAACCTCTAGCTAAAAATCTGTCTGTCATTAACCACTTCTCTTTCTCAAAATCTTCTAGTAAGGTACAATTTCCTCTCTCTCTCAATAATTCCCCAAGGGGAATGCTTTGTATAAGATTGCATGGATGGCAGCTTTGTGCGTGCAGCAAATTGTTCCCTGCCGTCTCTTTGCTGAACGAAGTACTCTCTACTCTGTTATTTTTTTACTGGCAACCTCAAAGCCAGAAAATTAATTGTAGTCTTATGTATGCGACTACTAAATCTCAAATTCAGTGTATTATCATTGAGTACGTTTACAAAGTCATGTGCTGCCTCTTGACCGCCCTTCCGTATATACAGAATACTGTATCGATGTAGCGTGCCCACATGACAACATTCCTTTAAAAGTGTTCTGGGGATCTGCTTCTCCCACCAGCCCATGTTTAACCCTGCAAAGCTGGGGGCAAAGCAGGTACATCATCTCTAATAACATTTCAGTATGGAACAGAAATGGTAATGACCTGGCTTCTAAAATGTGACAACATGCCTTTATCCCCAATTCATGGTGAATGCAGGTGTACAAACTATTAACATCAAGGTACTCATCCCATACGCACATGTTTATCACATTGTGGAGTGGTGTTAGTGGAGAGGTTAGTGCTTTTGTTCACCTTACTATGCACACCAGTGAGCCGAGACAGAGGTGTCATCGGTGAGATTAGTCTCTCTCCAAACATTATTATAATCAACCAACCAAGGATTTATAAAGCACTGAAAATCATCCATGAGGTTGTCAATGCGCTGGAGTTGCTAACTGCTTATTTCTGAAATGAGGTAAAATCAAAGGGAAGGCACTCTCAAATGGGAAAAAAATATGGATACATCTGTGAAAACGAGAGTGAAAATGAGAAACAAGCAAGTAGCTGACACTCCAAAAACAGGGGAAAAATGCAAGGGAAAGGTAAGGTTAAAAGAGCGATGCAGCAGCATGGGGCCTGCTCAATGGTTTTGCGCTGTGGCCTCCATTAAGTAGGTCCTGGAAGGAGGGTGGGATGCTGGGAGACGGTGAGTGGGGCTAGATGGGAAAAAAGCAGTATGTAGGAGTGTCAATGAGTGAAGAAAGGAGCAAGAAATAAAAACAAGGGGACAGCAAAGAGAAGGCACTCAAACCGGGTCAAAAAGCAAGCAGAAAGCAGGGAAAACTAGGGAAAGCAAGGAGAAGGCACTCAAAAAACAAGTAGAAAGCAATGAAAACAAGGGGACAGCACGGGGAAGGCTATCAAAAAGCAGGAGGAGAGCAAGAATAAAGCAGTGAAAACAAGGTTAGAGCAAGGAGAAGGCACTCAAAATTGGGGGG
This sequence comes from Lissotriton vulgaris, assembly GCF_964263255.1. Classification (NCBI taxonomy): domain Eukaryota; kingdom Metazoa; phylum Chordata; class Amphibia; order Caudata; family Salamandridae; genus Lissotriton; species Lissotriton vulgaris. The sequence continues at coordinate 307,931,860 of NC_141696.1, forward strand.
TAAAGAAAGCATTGATAAAGGAGGGAAAAGCAAGGAGAAGGCCCTCAAAAACAGAGGGAACAGCAAGCAGACAGCAGTGTAAACAAGGGAAAACCAACAAGAAGGCACTAAAAAAGCAGGGGAAAATTAAGGAGACGAAAGGAGCAAGAGACATGCAGCAGAAAAGGAAGAGCTGGGCCTGGGACCTGCTCCAACACCCCCATGCAAGAGAATATGTCTCATGTGAAAGGCCACTCACTTTCTAAACCCTACTATGCATACATGTAACCTTGGGGATACGTTTCAGTGGACAGGCCAGTCCCTACCCACACCCTAATATGTACACCCATCATCCAAGAGAGAGGTCTCAGTGGAGAGGCGAGTCCCTCCCCACACCTAACTATGCACACCTGTTACCAGAAAGAAAGGTCTCAGCAGAGAGGCCATCCCCTCCCCACATACTACTGTGCACACCCATCATCCAAGAGAGGGGTCCCAAATGAGAGTCCAGTCTCTCCACACACCCCTACTATGCATACCCATCATCCAAGAGAGGGGTTTCCACTGAGAGACTAGTCTGTCCACACACCCTACTATGAACTGAGACAGAGGTCTCAGTGGAGAGGCTAATTCCTCCACACATATTTCAACACATGCTTATCGCACTGTGGAGCTGTTAGTGGAAAGATTAGTCCTTCTGTCCACCCTACCGAATACACCCATCATCTGAGAAAGAGGTGTCAGCAGAGAGGCTAATCCCTCTCCACACACTACTGCTCACACCTGTCATCCAAGAGAGAGGCCTCACATAAAAGGCCACTCCCTCGCTACAAACTCCTATGCACACCTGTAACCTTGGGGAGGGATCTCAGCAGAGAGGCCATACTGTACCACGAACACCCATCATTCATGAGAGAGGTCTTAGTGGAGGGGCCAGTCCTTTTCAAAACCCTACTTCACACACCAGTCATCCAAAATAGAGGCCATACCATACAATGCACACCCATCATACAAGAGAGAGTTCTCAGCAGACTGGCCTGTCCCTTCCCATACCCTACTACATACATCTGTCATCCAAGAGAGAGATCCCAGCAAATAGGGCAGCTTCTTCCCACACCCTACTAGACACACCCATCTTCCAAGAGATACACTCCAGTGGAGAGGCAACTCTCTTTCCACACCCTCATATACATACCCTTCATTTAAGGGATATGTGTCAGTTAAGAGTCCGGTCTCTCCACATACTCTACTACATTTAGATAACTCAACAGAGTGGCTAGTCTCTCCTCTTGCACCATACTATGCATTTCCGTCATCCATCTCGATCTCTATACCCAAGTAGTCTCAGTGATAAATCTATTCTCTTCAGTTTAAACCCTATTTTTATACATTAGCTTTATTAGTTCACATGAGTCTCCTGGGAGTTGGGCAAATATATGAGTGGAGGCAGCTGTTTGAGTGTTCCGACAGAGGATTTTTGAAAAAGAAATGTACCATGTGACAAAATATTTGGAGTAATAAAATGAAACATTTTTCATTTTTGAAGAAGCAGGAAATAAAAACTTAGTGGGAAATTAGAAAATACCATGCTTGGAGGGGTATTTAGATTGCTGTGAAGCTTATCAGGGGAGGTGTAGTTGTTTCACAAGAACACATAATTTGCTTACAGAAGGAGAAAACACAGCCTTCATTAAAAAGGTCAGATTGGCATCAGCCTGACTGGACAGTATTTGATGTGGTTGTGAATCCCCAGGTGGAAAAGAAGTAGGAAATTTTGAAGACTTGTCTATTTCAAAGCAGCAAGCCATTTGAGCAATATCAAGTCTCTGTGGATGTGTATATCTTAAATGTGTCTACATACCAGTTGTGCTCATGTTGTACTACTTCTATATCACTCTACTGAATTCTTTATTTCAAATTTTGCAAGTCATATACTATGTTTTCCCTGCCCTGGAACTGCTGGTGTCTACTGATCAGACTCAGAAGAAAATATTATAAATGAGTGAAGCTGGTTGCATTATTTGTTTTACAGTTGTTGATATAGTTGTAGATTTGTGATGTTGTTAAATTACTTTATTTTAATAAAAATTGTTGGACGTTACTAGTGTTTTTTTTAACTTAGTAGTTATTTTAGATTTCAAAATTATTATAGTTTTGAATGAAACTGCAGTTCCATCTCCTGGAACTCCACAAGTGCTCCAGCATGTATGTTTATCTATACAGTACTATGCACATGTTTTATGCCAGAGATAATAGAGAATGGAGAAGCCAATTGTTTGTATACCCTACTACACTGACTTGTCATGCAAGAGTGATGTCTCAGTAGAGAGATCAGTCCTTGTCTACACTGTAGTAGAGAGAGCTCTTATACAATAGAGTTGTCTTGGCAGAGAGACGGTCTGTCACCATACTCTACTGTGCACAGCCGACATCTAAGAGAGGGGTAGCTTTTTGCAGACATTATTTTTTGCACACAGTCTAGAATGTATGGACATCACACTTGTGAGAGGTCTCATCTGAGAGTCCAGTCCTTATCTATACCCTACTATGCACCCCTGTTACACTGAGGACTGGTCTCTGTAGAGAACATAGTCTTTCCCCACACCCTACTGTGCATGGCTGTCATCCTGGGGAGAGGATTCAAAGGAGATACCACTCCCTATGCACACCCTAATATGTACACCCATTATCCTCCAGAGTTGCAAGAGAACAGGCCTGTGTCTTCTCACAGTCTACTACTTATGGATGTGAGCTCAGGGATAGTTGTCAGCACAGCTACAGTTGTTGACACAATGTACTAAACATGCACCTCAGCCTGTGGAAAAGAGTAAGCAAAGAGGACAATCTCTCCTTCCACTCTATTGCACACACCTCATACTCTGGAGGGAGGGGGCAGTTCCTGTCTATACCTTACTATGTATACCTGTCACTCTGGGTAGAGCTATGTACTATGTATATCTGTTATGATGGGAGGAGGTATTATCAGAAAGGAGACTGTCTTTTTACATTCTACAATGACACCTGTTGTCCCAGGGAAAGATCTCAGTAGAGAGGTCTGTCATTTCCTAATAGGTATCCTGTTCTACACTCTCCTGTTCACTCTCATCAATTTGACGAGATATCTTTGTGGAGAACCAACTCTCTCTCTACATGATAACATGCACCTCTGTCTCCAATGAAAGAGGTCTCAGTTTGAGGACAGCCTCTCCCCACATTTAACTATACAAATCCATCATCCAAGAAACACTTCTCAGCATAGAGATCATTTGCTCCCCACACCCTACTTGTACATATGTCCCCCTAGAGAGAGCTGTAAGCAAAGAGGTACCCAAATGTGTACACCTATTATCCAAGAGAGAGGTCACAGGACAGGGGTTACTTTATCCCCACATTCAATTATGCATACCCTTCATCCAAGACAGATGTCTCAGCAGAAAGGCGGGTTCCTACCCAGCCTGCTGTAAATACCTGTCACCATGGGGAGAGGTATGAGCAGAGTGGTATGATTTTACCAATAACCTACTGCAGACACCTGTCACCATTGGGAGATGTGAAAGCAGACAAGCCACTTACTTCTGACAATACAGCACATCCTTGTTGCCCTAGAGAGAGATCTTAGATGTGAGGCTCCTCCTTCTTCTCAATCTACAGAACATCCTTGTCATACTAAAGAGAGGGCTGAGCGGAGAGGCCGATCTTTCCTTACAACCTTTAGTGTGTGACTGTCATCCTGGGGAGAGATGTTAGTGGACAGGCAAATTCCTTCTCACACCCTAATATACATGGCTATTGCCCTGGGGAGAGGTCTCGGTGGAGAGGCCAGTACCTGCGCACGGTTGTTATGCAATAGAGAGGTCTCAGCTGTGAAGTCAGCCCCTCCACACACACTACTATGCAGACCACTCACCCTGGGGAAATGTGTCAGCAGAGAGGCAGTCTCTGTTTACACTCATAATGCACACTGGGCACCTTGAGGCGAGGTCTCACTGGAGAGGCCAGCCCCTCTCCACATCCTACTATACACAGTTGTTGCCATGGAGAGAGGTGTGAATGAAGAAGCCAGTCTCACCGGGTACACTACTGTGCACTACTGCCATACTGTGGAAAGGTCTAACTGGAGAGACTACTTTGTCCAAATTGTCTACTAGTGGGGACTAAAAGGTATAATTCTGTAATGAATGAGAGGGTATTTGTTTAAAAGAAACATTTTACAATTCTCTGACGCTCTCGCAGGATCGTCAAAAAAGTAAAAAGATGTCAAGAAAATCTCTCTCAAGAGAGAGGACTCAGCGGAGCGGCCTTTGTGTTTGCACACTCTACTACACACACTTTAATATGCACAGCTGTCCTCCATGAAATGTAGGTTAAATGTTTGAGCTTGTGAGAGTCTTGCGAGAGTCAGACAAATACACAAGTAGATGCAGGTTTTTGGGTGCTCCCGCTGAGAGTTTCGTGGGTGTGAGTACCCCCCAAAAAGGGAGGTTTACATGAAAGACTCACATAATGTAGGAATAGGGTGGCTCTGAGAAGAGCCTTTATGTTATGGTGTGTAGTGTTTAGTACACATAGAACAGAATGCATTCCTTGATGTTATTAAGAAGGATACTGGTTCCTTCTGTAAGAAAGTGCCAATATACACTTGGTTTGTCAAAACGGATATTGTTATGATAAACAGAGCCCCTGCCATGGTTGTGAAGAAATGCAGAAACGGTTATAGTAACATGCTTACAGGACTTGTCAATCTTAGGACAAAACTGTTTTGATCATTGCCATGTTTGACTTTGATATATTAGAATATACAAAGGCTGTGTGAGATAGTAATTGGGAAAAGGTCTCCTTCATTTCGATTTCAAGAGCAATCCCTATGATTGTGCCTAGTTCATTGCCACCACAGTACACTATTATCATGTCTGGGTGCTCACAATTCAAAATGCTCTAAACCATTGGTAAAAATGTATGCCATTTCATACTACTATCGCCAAACCAACTAATGTTCAAGTTTGGAAATCCAAGATTGTTGTCAATACCATCATTAATGGCATTTTCTCTTGCCCAGTGGATGAAGCTGTGTCCCAAAATACAGAGGCAAACCATGATGCAATATGGAGATGTCAGTCACGAGAGGAGTGCTCAATTGAATCATTAAGCTACAGGAGCAATATTGAGGGACATGAGAAGAGAACAATGGGTGGGAGGCAAACGTGTACATGTAATCAATAGAGTTTTGACAGTTAAAAAAAATAGGTTGTGATGAACTGTTGTTTGTATGGAGCCCTGTTACTGGTTAAACAGTGAGGACCCAATTCACAAAGGTAAACTGAGATGAACGTCTAACTTTTCGGTGTTCACAAAGTGCAGCTACGAGTAGTAAAGTCAGACTTTTGTCTCTGCTTTGGTCTCAGTTAAACATAAGACCATAAAAGTCTAACTCTACCACTCATAAATGCCCTTTGTGAATACCTTAGGTTGTGAAGTAAGGCTTTTGTCTCAGTTTACCTTTGTGAATCAGGCCCCATGAGTTTTTCTTATGGGTGAATTTCGAAATTTGCTCTGATCTCACAAGAGTTACGCAAGAGTCATTGACAAGCTTCTGCAGGTGGAGTTTGCTGTGGGACCTCATATAATCCTGAGTGACTCTCGCAAGTGTAACATGGAAATTTACAGAGTGACCATGCCCTTAGGTCTTTTTACGATCCTGCAAGAGTCTCACAAACTCGAGTGTACAGGAAGAGATAAAAGTAGGTAATAGCACAGTTACAGTGTCATTAACTGGCTAAACCAACCAAATAGCAAAAAATAAACCACGGGATGTCTATGTTAATAATTAAGCTAAGAAAAGATTACAAAGTCTATTAAAGGGGATTGTGGTACTTGTTATACATGTACTGTGCAAAAAAATGCATTTGCTGTGTGAAGAATGTAGGAGTGAGGTTATATTAGAGTCAATGAGCAGTTGACCTTCCTCTACAAATTAAAAAAAAACAGCTATGCTGTGATTGGATGCTTATATCTGTTGCATAATCCTAGACACCAGAGATTGCCCTTAATGGTTTGGAGGTGAAACAAGTGTAATCGCTTTGACATCTGCTCTGCAGAGGTCAATTGATTGTTGACTAAAGAAGATTGGTGTATTCAGCTACCTTCAACATACAGTTTAGTTTGTAGGTAAATAAAAATAGAGCATGATTAAAGTATGACATTTATGTTTAAATATTTAAATAAAGTTAATCAGCCAAAATTTACAGGGCCAGATTCACAGAGGCAATCTGAGACAAAAGTGACTTTTGGTATTCACAGAGGTCATTTAAGAGTTGTATCTTTAAGTCCGCAGTCGGGCCGGAATCTCCGGCTTTGGCCATACTCTCCGCACCCGAGTCATACTCTCCTGCTCGGGCCTAATGAAGTGTAATCAGTGGGCTGGAATGCAATTTTTCTAAAAAGGAACATTAGAAATGTGTGATAAATGGTAGAGAAGGTCATGAAAATCAGTTTGGGATGGGAAAAGGGTTTGGCTGAACAATACATCATATCCAGGAAAAGTTTTACCAGCACATTGCAAATCATTTTGCAGACTAAAACATTATAAAGTGCAGTTAGCAAAGCCAAATTATCGCAATCACAAGTGACTCGTTCTGTCAACCTCACTAGCGCAGCCAGATTTCCCATCTCAAGACCAGTGTCAGGGCATCCTCCTAATATAGTCAACATGAACCTTCCAGTTAGAAACACATCACTGTCGACCCGATGGGGGTACCAACCTGGGTCTAAAACACTAAGGCGTAGAAAGCCTAGCATAAATGTAAGATGTTGCACTGGTATTGGCCAATGGCAATGGCTACCTCCTGAAATCTAATGCCAAGTATCAAGTTTAGGCCCATTTCTCTTGATTTTATCACATATTTTTAAAAAACAGGCCAGAGAATCTTCTTCCTTTCCTCGAGGAAGAATGCCCATTCCATCAATAGGTGGCTCACTGAGTACTTTCTACCCTGCTTACAAGGACACTAGCCATGGTACTCAGCCATTTTTGTTTTTAGCCCTGGCATCCATAATCCAGGGTTGATTCCAACCCTACGGTGTAGAATTTGCTTCGCAGAAATTGATTTTGGATGCAATTTAAGTACAGGAAAAGGTCCATGCTCTCCTAAGAAATTATGGAGGGAGTAACTGAGCTCTTGCTCTTGAGAAAGTAGGGAGGAAGAAGGTCCTTCCTCTAGCTAGGTTAGATGGCACATAGCCTAAGGGTACTCTTAATTTTACTAATTTGTAGTGCTTCACCTACTTTGAGGCACATGTCAGGGACTCCCGGTGCTTCAATATTAGTGTCACAGGGTTCCTCTTACTGGGAAATATTGACATTACCTCACGTAAAAATTAATACCAATAGTTTATTGCACAGGACTCCATTTTTAATTAATAAAATAAAATCGCAAAGCTCTTGCATCCTCCAGAGCACTCCAGGCCACAGTTTTCAACTCCCTCCTCACAGCTTGGATCAGCACACTTTTGGATAAGTCAAGGAGTAATTTCAAGGAGCTGCCTTCTAAGCCTTCCCATGAGACCAGTCTATTAATTGCCAGCAACTCTGTTCCAGTCTATCGATTGCCGGCAACTCTGTTCCATCTAGGGTATGGGGATTAGCTTGCCGTGTATGACTTTATTCGAAGCTGCTATATCTATCAAACCTTTTCAAGCCATTGACTTTTGATGATAATAACCTTCTGAGGGACGCCATGTGTTTATCCCAACTCAGATCATCCGAGAAAATGATACCCAGATACTTATACTCTCTGACCTGCTCCAGCCGCGCATTATCAGGTGGAGAAGGTTAAGGGTTTGATGAATGGATAGGGAAGAGGATTTGGATAGAGGTGTGACAAAGACAAACACTTCACATAGACAATATTCATCTGGGCGGTGAGTAGCCAACAATCATCAATCGTTTGTGGGAGGAACCAAAGGAATAACTCTGAATAGTTAACTTAAATGTTTTCAAACAGTCCGTCAGCCCCAGAGAGACCCAAGTTATTATATTATTATCCAAATGTTCCGTCACCAAGGTTAGCAAAACAGTAGATGCTAATTATTAAGGAGTGAAGCAAACACACACAGTTCTAAAAAATGATTATCAAAAGAAAATGTATACTGTATTGACAAATTGGGCGGTGCATTGCATTCTTCTTGGATTGCTCATCAATCTTGGGTGCCTGCCTGAATGAAACGGTTAGGTAAGGTATGCATGAGAGTTATAGTGCTTTTGCCTTTTGTGCAGGAGAAGAGAAGGCCAGTGGATTGTTATACAGAAATTATATTGTAGAATCAAGGAGAAAGACAGAAGGCAAGCTTCATGAGGAGTAGTGAACCAAAAAAACTCAGAGGCAGAGCAAGAGCATAGTCCTTTGCAATCATTCATTTTGTGAAGGATGTGTGATCAATTTAGTGAGAGCAATTACAACAGCCAATGATCACAGACAAGTGACACAAAGTTTTGGGCAGTTCAAATTCACAACTGTCATGATCATCATCATAACATTGTCAGAAAGTTCAACCTACTGGCTCCTAGACTTATGAAGCAGCAGTATCTCAGATTATAAAAATCCCACCCCTTTCCCATGCTCCAGCACTCCTTTATCAGTACATTTGTTTAAAAAGGTGACTTCATATGGCTAACATATTTTACTGGTGTTTCTGTACACTTTGTGTAATTTGCTTTTATCAATGTTTGTTGTGGGTGGGCAATGAGGGTGATTGATGCGTGTGTTGTTCATTGTACTTTACATGTTTACTTTCGCTGTTGCATGAATTCACTGCTTAGTTGCAAGAGCGCGTTTCATTGTAGTAACGCGTTTAGCTTTGCCGTTTTGCCACATGTGCTAAAAGAAAGGATCAAAGGGAGACTTGTAGCGAGTTTCCGTAGTGTACGACAGCAAGACTCCTACCACATCCAGTACCCGGACCTAATCCCAAATTTCTAATTTTTAGCTTGTAGTAAAGTGAATTCATAGGTTGGAGATTAGTTATTTGGGAAGTTGGTCACTTGCATCTCTGCAATAAGAGACGACAATAAGAGAAGGCAAGAGACAACGTAGTAACCTGACAAACATTTAGCCTAGAGCGTGCATAATATCAAGATGTGATATCATCACATGACTGTCTCCAGTTACGTACTACATGCCCCCCACCCAACCACATAGTTTCAAATTTATGCCAGCCAGCACACACACTCAGCAGCATTACATTTCCCAAATCAAGTAGTCAACACACCTCTCACCAGTCACAGAGTTGAGTAGGCCTCTTAGAGTCATCACCATGTTGGTTTCCATGAAGTTGATAACTTCCTTCTTCTGGCAGCTGCTGAAGTAGTCATGTCCTGATTCATTCCATCCTGCTCCTGACTCCAAGTAATGAATATCTCCAACTCCGTGCCAACTCCAGTCCTGACCCAAATGAAAGAGATTGACCTGCAGTGGAATGTTGTTGTTGAACAAGAGAAACATTGAGTAATTTTTTTTCTGTAGACTAGATTACTGTTTGTTAGATGAATAGACTGGTTGGGTCTTTGAGGCATGTGAACCAGAAAACAAAGTGGTGTGTACCCAGCAAGCAAACAAATCTGGTGAAGGGTCAAAGGGGAAGGAATAAATCACCTTCAGGAAAAAAATGATGACCCATTAGGTCACCAACATTGCACATCATCAAAACCACAATCATGCTTAATAATTATAGTTAAACACTGACTCTCACTGTCTGTTAGCACATGAATTACCTCAACACTCACAAACAACAATCATTCATATATCACTCACAGGTGCATTACCTACCTGTTCCAATTCAAACATTGTGGTACATTGCCTATCCTCTTTGATTAATGAAACACAAATTGGCCAATCTTGTAAATATTCTGGGGCAGTCCTGCTAGGGGATCAAAGAAAAAGATAGTCTTGGGATGGAGGTAGGCATTGTCTCTCCAATGTCCATGAAGGAAATGGGGGAGGCTTTTTCAATGCACACTGGTCCAACTCCAATCCGCCCATACACATATCTAAAATGGTGGTGCTGTATTAGTCAGTGAGACATAAAAAAACAAAATAATGTAATGTTCCCCTATCTTTATCCTTTTTTTCAGCTTTTTTATGTCAATGTAGTTTGGCGATAGAAAGTTCTAGGGTAGCTCAGGCCTACTTAGTAGTCAGAGAAGTACAATTTGTCCTCAAACTCAGGTGGTTTACCCAGAAGTTGGTCAGCTAACATGCTACCATGACCTGAGTCTGACCAATCACCCTTATCCTTCAGGTATGATGTAATTTAATGGTATAATGTGCTGATTCATTTTGATCATGGTTAATCTGTCAAGTTCAAGTTCAAAAAGCTTTATTCAAAATGTTAAAACAATTCATAAAAGCATACAATACAATCACAAACAAAAAAAATCATTCTAATTACATTATAAAAAGGGAGCCAATATTAAAATCCATATATACAATATTGTTAAAACAAGTGAGATTTAAGGATTCAATAATAGATTAAGCCTAACAGGAGCAAACCATTAATTCATCGATAATATGCAACTTATTCTAGGGCAAATCTGTCCACGTTTTGAGGCGCGAGACTGGTCCTTGTCACTGTGACAACTTGACTAGATGCACTGAACCCATGCTCAGCAGACACACTGACTACCGGCCAATACTGATACTTTATTGCCAGCCTGCTGAACACTGGTCATTGGTGCCTCTTCCCATACCAATAAACCAATGATATTCAATCCACATTGACTTCTGTTCGGTCATCCAGACCTGGACCATCCTCTCAATAGTCAAGGGTATTCAACTTTGCTCGACCTCTTTTGCCTTTGTGTCTGCACTTGTCTTAAGCTGTGCCTTTAGAAACAAATCAAATGGCGATTTTGGGGCCAATGCTCCTGTTCCTGTTGTTGTTGCTGGTGTTCTTGTTGTTGGTTTTGGCTACTCTGAGCCAACAGCACCACCATCAGGCTCTATGGAATTAACAGCTGCACCCTAGAACATCTGCCTGTGAGTGGGCCTCTAATTCCCAGCCTTTCATTTTCTAGGTCACTGGTTTGCTTAGCAATCCATGTCTTGTAGTTTGAAACATCCCCTTATAAAAAAGGACTGAAAACGGTGAGTAATTGTTTGTACCGTTCATCTAGAATTGTGTCACAGATGTAATGTTTGGATGACACAATGTCTCTTTGCAGCCTTGTATTACCTTATAAGCTCTCTACCAACTAATGGCCATCTGTTTTTCGCCCACACCTGTGTACATTTTAGGCACCTCCTTTACCTGTCTCTGTACCATATGCAACAACGGGATAACTTGACCCATGGTATTGTCCTCTTTGCTGACTTCCTGCGTGAAAACCTCAAAAGAAAGCAGCATGTAAATATAAATGTAAATGTGTTGTACTTGTAAAGCACACAGCTGCCCCAATGACGAGGCGTCCCGGCGCTGCACTCATACCGCTGTGGAACCCTTCCTGGCTTTTCCCTGTGAAATGTCCACTCCTGGGCACCCCCAAGGTGAAGCCAGGCATCCAAGCGCTGCTGGGGCCGTTGTGGAGATTAAGCAAGCTAATGCCCAGAGTCACAGAGAGGGACACATGATTAGACTAGGCATCGAGGCGAGAATTATCAGGTCCGGGGAGATTGAGTCCAAGAGCTGCCGAGGCGGGAATTGAACCCTGGTCCCGGGCTGGACCTCTGCATCAGGGTCTGCCGCTCTAACCATTGAGCCACACTTCTCCACTCTCTGCCAGGCATTTGACTAGGTCCTATTGGTCCATCTCAATGATAATGCCTTTCACAGGTGCATCCCTTCTTTGCATGACATAATCAGTGATTGGTCTGTACAGCTCAAACAGATGTTGCAACATGTAATAAGTTGAGTTCCAATGTGTTGGCATCTCCTGTATGAGTGCTTTAACTGAACTTTTAGCATTCTGTTATCATGCTGAATGATCCTCAACTGTTTTTTGACTTTAAAAGAATGGCTGGATTGAGTGCAGACTCTTTTACAGGTGGAGAGTAAGTTGCTGACTTGGTCTTCTTTTTGAGAAAGTCCTGTACAATGATGTTGATGCAGTGCGCCAAACGCAGCGCCCTGAAATAGCCACCATCGGTCATGGCCTCAACTATAATACTGCCATTGACCGTGGCAACAAATTCAATGCTAAGCCCTCTGAGTCGCAGCCATTCATAGACCTTGTTGTTAAAGTCATCCAAGATGATTTCTCCTTGACAAACATGGCGACTGTTGGATTCTACCAAGTGGCATTAAAGGTGTGTCATCACCTGCAGATATCATTTTTCTAAACCTCCACAAAAGTGATCCAGTGTGCAGGGATACACATGTAATTGTGGCTTGACAACTGGTCTGCATGTCTTACGTCAGGTGGACAGTGTGAACAGTACTCTGCTGCAAAGATTGTCCAGCCAATTCCAGCACATTTTAATACAGCACTGGAACATCAGCGCTGGCAAAATAGGTCCAGCTGGAAGCCTTTTATTTCGAACAGATGGCTACCACAAATGCTAGAAAACCCACTTCTTACACACACAAAAGGGAGACGGACCAGCCTTCATATTTTAGCCAGTTTCCACTTGTACAAACATGCTTTGGGCAGTTGCGTTCATACTCCCCCTTCTGCCTAAACATGCCAGGAATAGTAGCCTGAACTTTCTTCTGTTCTGGTGCCACTGATGCAGGTGACTTCTAGAGAGGAGAATGTGGTAGGCTCAATATGTGTCTCTGGGAAAAGTAACAAGGGGACCCTACTCACGGGGAGCCTGGGAACGCAAGTTCGTGAGGGAACAATGGCTCCTTTGGCATGATAAGCGATATTCTGATAGACTAATGCAATATGCTGGGTCAAGGTAATGTCAGAAAGGAAACTGGCTATACACATCCAAAATGCAGTCAATGTATGGAATAGTTTATATAAGAAATAAGAAAGTAAAACAATACATACAAAAGGTTACAAGTTGAAAAATATTCTGTACAACAGCTAAACATTAAACAGTAGTGTATAGTGTCCCGGTGAAAAAACAATTGAACCTGAGCAAAGGAGTGACAATTGAGGTGACATATGTACAAGGTTTCAATTTTTTAGAACATTTCAGCGACCTTTCGAAATATAACACTGTGGTCCACAGCAAGCTATCCAATCATAGGTACTGTGTTATGGTTCGCCTTTGTAAACTGTCAACGGCGTTTGACCCTTAACAACACGAATATGTACCTCCCCAATATCGCAAGTTGGAAGCAGTACATAGACAACATTTTCCTCATCTGGTCAGGCACTGAGTCTGAGTTCAATGACTTTGTAGTGTATTTAAACTCAGCACAGCGACATCTCACTTTCACTTCCACAATAGACAAACCAAAAATTGCTTTCCTTGATTTAAACCTTCAATATGAAGAAGGGAAGCTTTCCACCTCCCTACATAGAAAACCTACAGAACGCAACACTTTACTTGCATATAACAGTCACCATCCTCGCTCACTCAGACATGGATTAACCTATGGACAGTTTCTACGCTTACTTCGCAACTGTACCAAGAAAGAGGACTATATGAAAGAAGCAAACATGCTGAGAGAGAAACTAGTGGCAAGAGGATATCCAAACAGGCTAGTAAAAAATTCCCTGAATAGGGCATGGTTTTGACCAAGAGAGACACTACTTACCCTTTAAGAAAAGTCTAAAATAAAGAGACTCATCTGCGTTGCCACGTTCGGTATACACACTGACAAAATCCGCAAATTGATAACTAAGAACTGGCGCATGATTAAAAGCATAGATTCTAATATCGAAGTCCCCATGTTTGCATTCAAGAGGGGAAATTATTTCAAAGACCACTTGATCAGATCCTCTCTAGAAACATCGCTACAAAGTAATAAATCATTGCAGTCCACATGGGGGCTCCAAGAAGTTAAAGGTCATTACAAATGCGGCAATTGTGTAGCATGCACATTCACTTCAAACACCAAGATGTTTGAACATGGAAATGTAAAACAGAAGCTGGAATTGTTTGCCAATTGCAACACTAAAAATGTTGTATACTGTATAACATGTTCCTGTGGATTGCCCTATAGCGGGCAAACCCAGCAACCAGTGAAGGCAAGAATAGAACAACATCCCAGCAGAATACGAAATTCAGTACCCAATGCTCCCTTGGTCAACCATTTCTCTGAGAAACATCACACAGAAGACGATATAAAGGGTCAAGTAATAGACAAAGTATTTTCTCCACCCAGGAGGGGAGATCTCACCCAAATTTTGCAACGACTGGAATGTCGCTGGGTTGAACGAACCATTGAACGAACCAACTCGATCACTCACAGGCTGAACCCTGCCGAAAAAAGGCGTGGGTTTGTCACCACACTCAGCGTGTAGTGGTGCACTAACTCCACGAGTTGGGCTCAATAAGATAGATGAACCATGTCTTACACTATGATAACATGTCTCTTTAAAATCAGGGCTCACAACCAATTCTAGCTTTGTCTCTGCTAATACACACTCAGGAATAGCCACATTCTGTGATATGATCACACACATCATTCACAGATTTTCAATAAACATGTCATCGATGTTCCTCTATGCGATGACCGCCAATCTCACTATTAATGTATACAATTGTTTCATGCTTGGTTATTGATTTCTGTATCTAGGTGTGTCAATATCTGGTAATGCATTTGCATGATTATTTTCATTTTGCCCCACGCAAAACCCGCAAAGGAACGTACATGTATTTCATCTGCCTGTACACCAAAAGCCAATGTAGCCATTTACTTACAGCAATGTTCCCTCGGCTAACACTGCACATGTTTATAAACGTTGTTAACCTTCAATGCCTTGGGCATAATGTGCATCACTTTAAGTTATTCTGTAAACAAGAAGTTCCATGCACATGATTGTTCTTATATATCTTTCTATCTGCATCAAACCCGACATGCTAGTCACTGAGGATATATCATGTACACACCACCGATTTTTGCTAATGAGGACACCATAGTCAGAGGTGCTTCTATTATCCACACTCTAGGTACACGTTATTTGCCGTGGACATTGAATTGAAATGCACCTATTTATTGTATGGGCACGCAGACGCTCCCTCATTCATACTAACGGCCCACTACGCGGTACCCTGTTTGATTGATATGCATTTTCTGCGTGCCCCTGAATATGCACGTATGACCTATCATGGTCAACTTGAAATAGACACAGGGTAGTCTGTTGTTGATTTCCATTATTGACCACAGATCCACAGATTGGATCGATGCTGTGGAGCACACAGCTTGGTCTAGTAGTTGCTCATCGGGCGGCACTTTTTCCCTTATTTACAGCTAGTCAGTCTGCTACTCGCTGTCATCGTACCAGACAGAGAGAGGCTCTCTCATCTGAACAACCGCACTGCAGGGGCTCACACAGTGCTTCTACTGCTTATGAAGGTATAGTTCACACATGTCTGTAACTCTCAGACGCTGTGTATATGTGCATTCTTTTTCGTGAGGCTGAGCGTCCATTTGTCATTTCCCCATGCAGCTCATACTTCACAGCACCCGGCCTGGTCCCCTGTGACTTCTTTTTTTACTGTTTTCACTGTGCCACTCCTTCTAACACCTGGAAGCACAGGCCCTCCTTCAGGTTTTTTGACATGCAGACCTTATGCTGACATTTGGGTAGTTTCCCACTAGGGCCACACACTGATAGTATCCTCATATCTTCTTGTAGGTGTCCCATCATTGCTAGGACCTGAGGAGACCCAATATCCAAATTGGGTAGAAACGCTGTCGACAGTTCACAGAGGCGAACCATAACACAGAACCTATGATTAGATAGATTGCTGCGGACCACAGTGTTATATTTCGCATGGTCGCTGAAATTTTAAAACCTTGTACATATGTCACCTCAATTGTCACTCCTTTGCTTAGGTTCAATTGTTTTTTCACTACCATACACTATTGTCTAATGTTTAGCTGTTGTGCAGAATATTTTTCAACCTTTTGTATGTATTGTTTTACTTCCTTATTTCTTATATAAACTATTCCATCAATTGACTGCATTTTGTATGTGTATAGCCAGTGTCCTTTCTTACATTACCTTGACCCTGTGGATTTCCATTGTGCATTACTCTATCAGAATATTGCTTATCACTCCGCAGGAGAAAATATTCCCTCACTAAATCAATATGTGTCTCAGCAGGGCAGTCACTGTATGCACTTGCCTAAGTGTCTCTACCTGACTTTGAGTCTTGTGCAATTGCGATGTTGCTGATGTGGGTGATACTTCTACATTGCTGTAGGCAGGGCAGATTTGCATAATGAAATGCAAATCACCTTCCACTGTGATCGGATCAGATTTTCTGCTCTCGCCACCTTCACCAACACCACTTGAGTGTATTTTGGCAGTTATGGTGAGCCTCCCAGCTGATTGCATGGTGTTTTCTCAAATGGGTAGTTTGGCCTCTGGTACCATAGTCTGTTCCAAGCTAACCCTGACTAACACATGCTCTGCAAATGGACCATATGGCAATGTTTGGTTCCTTAATGCTAACCGTAAAGAAGGGCCAAACTGAGGAGGTCAACTTTCTGACATTGGTGCCAACGTGAATGTTGGAATAATTGGCAGTAGGCGGGTGTTTGATGTTTACCTCTCTGCAGTACCTTCTTTTTCTGAGGTGGTTGTGGATGTAGGTCGCAGCGGGAGCCTTTTTATGTGTATATGTGACTCATCCCTTAGAGCAGGTTGAGCTGGGGTAATATTAGTCTCCACTAGGGCTGGGTTACTATTCATGCTGACTAGATTGTCATCCTCCTCCTCTTCTTCAACCATAACTTTAAAGCTTTCAGGAATCTTCCTTTTGACTAGCCTTTCCTGGCATGTCTCAGACTGAGGTGGCATCCAAGTGGAGTTTTGATCATCAGAGAGGGGACTTGGAGAAGAGTATATTGTAGTACCACTCTTGTTTCTTGCACGAGATCTTGAATACAATTTGTATTCTGAAAGAGGGGGTTCTTATACATCCTCAACATGAAGCTCAATATCCTGAAGTGCTCCTACTTTGGGATGAACTACTATTGC
The DNA here is from genome assembly GCF_964263255.1 of Lissotriton vulgaris. Classification (NCBI taxonomy): domain Eukaryota; kingdom Metazoa; phylum Chordata; class Amphibia; order Caudata; family Salamandridae; genus Lissotriton; species Lissotriton vulgaris. Next base: position 307,948,937 of record NC_141696.1, read on the forward strand.
TGGCTGCAGCTATTGTTGTTGACGTAGCTGGGTTTCCGGAAATGATTGGGTACTACTTTGCAAAAGAGATAACTCCAATTCAACGTCACTGCTCATCGGTGTTGCTGTGATTAGAGTGGCCGTCTTTGTGCCAGACATGGGTTTGGTGCTAGGTTGAGATTAGGCATGGGCGGAAAATCCGTTCCGCACGCGGATTTTGCGGATTTTCGGGAAATCCGCAATCCGCGAGATTTGCGAATCTCCCGCAAAATCCGCAAATCCGCGAGCAGCGGATTTTGCTCGCACTGCTCGCACTGTTCGCGTGAGTTCGCGTGAGTTCGCAACCCGCGAATAAGTGCAAAATTGCAGAAATACGATCTTAGCAAAACTGAAAGTAACTACTTACCAGGTTCAAAAGTTCAGGCTCATCATTAGTAGCCATTTCCTGTAGTGCTTCCTGAGGGGCCCCTCCAGAGTTCAGTTGCCAGTTGAAACTATTATGTGACCCTGCTCTGAACCTCAGAATAGTTACACATATGCCACAAAGGTCCTGAATTACAGCTAAGGGAGACAAGCAGGAGCCAGGCTGGAAGTTAAAATCCATTATTCAGCCCCTAATTCATTATTGTCAGTTGGGGCAGGGCAGGTGTTGTAACTAATTTTGCAACAATGAAAGCACTTAGCAAGTGCAAAAGATCACTAATCAGGGCGCACTAAGGAAGCAGGTGCCAGCTAAAAAAATATTCTGTGACACATTAATCAGCCCCAAATTAATTCAGGTCACTTGAGGCAGGGAAGGTGTGCTTTGCTTTGCCGAAAATAATGTACACTGGACAACCAGAGGGTGTGGTGACGAAACAGAGGGTGGCATGGGTGGGCCAGAGGGTGGCATGAGTAGTCAGCGAGTGGCAGTGGTGACAGAGAGTGGCAGTGATGAAGAAGAGTGTCCCAAACAGGCTGGACACGTAGAAACAACAAGTTCGCGAAACTTGCGACCCGACAGGTAAGTTCGCAATTTGCGAAAGTGTACAAAACCCTCGCGAACTGGCAGAAACACGGGCGAACACAAAAAAAAAAAAATCCGCAAATTCGCCGGAATTCGCGGATTTTGCGGATTGCGAATCCGCAAATCCGCAAAATTCGCGAACGCGAGATCCGCAAAATTCACTCATGCTTAGTTGGGATGAGGACACTAATGCGGAAGTGCTACTCTAAGTTTGCTCCCAAGAGGCCTTTGTGGCTGGCACATGTTTTTGCCCAAATGGTGTGGGGTGACATACCATTGGTGGTAAGCTCCTTCTTATCACTGGCCACTTTCTTGGTAGCACCTTCTTTGGGGCCATCTTGAAGCTGTCAATTTGCAGTGGCACTTAGCTTTACAAGCTGAAGAAATGTCCCTGTTTTTGGTTGTGTGTCACATTGTGCACAGGCATTCTGTCTGGTGGCAGTATTGGGGTGATGTCTCTTCTCTTCTCTTCTGCACCAAAAAGAAAACAAGCAAGAAGAACATCAGTGTAATATGGCATTGTTGCATTTGAATTAGTAGTAAAACAATATCATTCAGTGTGTTTACTTAGCTTAACAATACAGCATATCCATTCATAAAACCCTACCAACATAAACCTTCATGTACCCTCCGGAAGTATAGGAAATGGCAGCAACATACATATATAACTGCTTTAGTGCATCAAGTTGGGTTGTGGCACTCAGGAAAGTGCAGGTGAAAATTGAATAATTCTTAAAAATGTCATATTGTTGTGAGCTCTGCACCTATGGCAGACATGGGGTTGATGGATGTTAGGAAAATGAAAAAAAGACAAGAACAATTTACATTTAAAAAAACAAGAATTTAAATTATTTTTTTAATTAACAATAAAAATTAATAAAAAAGGGTCATTAAGATTGCGGGCGGACAACCCTATCGGTAAACAGGACCGCCCGCCATAAGGGCGGGGTCCTGTGGGGGCAATTAGGATGTGCACCCCACAGTGGCAGGCACATCCTGCATTCCTGTCATTGTGGCGAGCGGTGCACTCAGCACCGCCCGCCACAATGCCAGGAAGGCATGTTGTGCACTTCCATGCACAACATGGCAGGCACCACGCGGTGCCTGCCATGTTGTGCATGGAACTGCTGAGGGGTACCATAGGTACCCCCCATGTGCACCCCCCACCCCCCGAGCGGGCCCCCAATGTCAAACACTACATGCACTTCTAAGCACCCAGGGCCAGTAAATTAAATGCTACTAGTGGGCATGCAGCTCATTGTGCTGCCCACTAAAGTAGCACTTGAAAATGTCTGAGGTCTGCCACTGCAGTCTGTAGAGTAGTTTTGAAATGCTTATTCGACCTAGAAAAATTAACTTTTGCCATATGTCACCAAAAAGGTAAGTACTAAAGGCTCGTAGGGCAGGGTGCATTGTAAGTAAAAAGGGGAACACTTAGGTTTAAGTTCTACTTGTCCTGGTAGTGAAAAACTCATAAATTCACTTTTCCCTGTTGTAAGGCCTACATTTCCCTTAGACAAACACTGGGTTATCTTATTACATTTAATAAGCAATAACTTTTGATATGGTACCAATACAAATAGGGACTTTAATTAAAAAAATCCTCTCTAATACTACAGTGAGATTTTAAGTCATATTCTTTAAATACCACTTTTAGAAAGATGTCATTTTCTTGTCCTAACCTAAGTGCCTTCTGTCAGTGTCCTGGGTCATAAGACTGTTAATATCTCTGCTGTTGGGATCTGTGTATTCCTCTGAGACAGTGATACAAAGGGGACTAGAAGTGAGTAAAGTGGGACTCCTGCCAGGATGGCTGGGACGGAACTGTTCCCTGCCCCACTTGCACTTAAGTTGACTTGCCTCCAGCAAACATAAAGGAACCTGACACCAGCCTTTTCTGACCCCAATGTTGTTGGAGATCTGACAGGGGAAGGGAAGAACTTTCAAGAAGCTGATGTTGGGGAAGGGCAGGATGTTTTCCAATTTCCAATACACAAAGGCTGGTACAGATTTAACCCTGGGCCCCTCAGAACAAGTCTTAAGTACACTCCAAGACTTGTGGACATTACAGAAGGTGGCCTGCACTGCTGCTACCAAAGGGATTCACTACTGCCTTAGTCATGCCCTGGCATCAGAGGGCTGCCCGTCTGCTTGACGACTTCCCTGCTTTCAGCAAAGGAAGACTAGACCACCTCACTTCATCCGAGGCTAACCTGAGGGACTGCAAGGGTCAGAAATACAAGCTCCAGAGACCTACCCGCAACTGCCCATTTGACCTGCAGCACTGGAACAATCAAGACCTACGACTGCACCTGCTTGAGCTCTGCTGTTCTCTGCTGGAGTGTGTGCCTGAGCCTCCCCATATTCTGAACCCTTGGCTGGCATCAGTTGAGTACCTCATAAGAAAAAAGGTGACAAATCACTGCCTACTTTCAAAAAAATTAAATGAAAACATTTAATTTTTCATTTTGAAAAAGGCATCCCATTTTTCCAACTGGGGAAATGGGCTGCATAAAAAAAATATTCATTTGAAAGCAATCACAGACATGGTGGTCTGATGACCCCAGCAGTCCACCATCCCTGTGATTTTTGCAATTCCATGTTGGTGACGAACAGAGACCTACCTCATGAAAACCAATGAAGTAGGCCTATTTGCAGTTCACTGGGAATTGTTAAATGATATACACATTTGTATATCGCTGTTTGTGATTACCAAATAGCAAATCGAAACATTAGCTATTAGCTAATCGCAAACCCAAAGCTATGTACATCTGGTCCTATGTTTCCTTTTAACAGTACAAAAGAGAAACAATATAGCTAATAAATGGCCAAATATACAATATCAATGGACAATTCACTCATGCAAATCAAATCAAATTTAATTAAATCAACTTAATCAAATCAAATCATACTTATTGGAAGAGCAAATTAAATTACAACTAAACAAGCAGTGGGCTCATGTGGATTCCAGCAAAAATAGTTTGGTACTTACTGTCAATATGGCTTCTTTAAAATGGATACTATAATATTTCCAAATGCATGTCATAAGACATATATTTTTACACATTTTAAAACAACTAGGGCCTCATTACGATGTTGGTCAGAAAGCATTCCGACCGATTTTGAATTTGGTGAGTCCAACCAACCAATTACAATGTTTCCGAACACCATTCAGTCAGACTGCCATTGACTTCAATGGGAGCCTGTGTACTGATGGGCAACACAGGCTCTCATTTAAAAAAGGGTGATTGCAGAAAACCTTGCACCTGTTGCAGGCACCCCATGGTGCCGGCCGCACTGTGCATGGTTGTAAAGAAGGGTCCCTTAGGTACTCCTATTGGTGCCAACCGGAGGCCTCTGGGTGAAGGTGGGCATTCTAGGGGCCCCCAAAGTCAGTTTCCAACAGGCATTTTGTGTTGGACAAACCGTTTCGTAAAGACTGCCCGAATCTGACATTGTAATGCGTCGGTCAGAAACACCATCCATAGACCTGAACGATTTAGATCTGACCAACTCGGAGTCTCCGAATCAAAAAGACCGTACGGTTATCTTCTATCATAATTGGTCAGTCGGAAATGTTTCCTAGTCCGTCGGAAACTTGGGCTCCGACACAGGTTAGGCAATTTCGAATCCCATTTTGAGCCTTTCTGACCGACATCGTAATCAGGCATATAGTGTCTATATACACATGTTATGAAGGTAACAGACTGGCAGAGGGTAAGAGAAGGAGAACATTGTGTGGTCAGGCAGTAAGTTTATGGAGGTTTGGTAATGTGAAAATAGTTGTCAAGTGTTTTCCATATAGAGCTATTACGTGATCTGCAGGGGGAAGTTTGAAGAGTAACGCTGTCACCCCCCTTAGGTAAGTAACTCTGTTTAGCCAGGATCGAAACAAGGCAGTAGCCATGTCTTTTCAGTTAGCAAGCACGGATGTCTACCAGACTGGCTGTCATGGTTTTTGATTTGAGGGTCTAGGAATTCCTGAATTAGGCCAAAAAAGTTCCTATTCAGACAAACTCAGATAATAGTGTAAATGTATTCAAGTGCACAATTCCGAAATGGGGAGACTGTGTTGCAGTGGAAAAGTAAGTGGAGGAGGTCCCCACTATCTTTGTTGCAGTTCCAACATGTTGGGTTCTCGTTAAGAGACAGCTTATGGCAACGTGCAGGTGCCCAAAATGTCCTATGTAGGAGCCAGAATTGTGTTTGGGAGTGGAGGGAGTAATTATATAGGAAACAACAGACTTCCACATTAAATGCCAAGAATCTGAAAAGATAGCCTCAGTGGTCTCCCATTTCTTTTGAAGTTTCAAGGTGAAGTAGGTAGACTGGTTTTAAGGGGTGATAGAACTGAGAGGATTGGTGGCCAGCTTTATTGAGGGACAAAATAGTCCAAAGGAGAGAGGGATCTCTTGCAGGGCACTTGATCTTAGATAAACTGACTTTAAGTTGATGAAAGTTGTACATATCTATGTCTAGGAGATAGTATTGTTGTCATAATTCTCTAAACAAAAGAGCCACAGTTTTTTAGGAATTTAAGGACTTTAGATGCCCATGAGCCCCAAAATATGTGTTCCCCATGGTTTTTGATTTTGTGTTTGTTCCAAAGACAGCTCATGTTATAGTGTGCAATCGGGGTCTGAAGAAGCCTGTCAAACTTCAACAAAGCTCTTTTGGTATTGTTGAGGATATATTTGGCCGACATAGTAGGTTTTGTTTTGCTAGTTAACAGTGTTATGAGGTGGAGATCTCCTAGCATTTCTTTTTCAATTAGTAACCATGTAGGGGTATTATCCTGTGGTTGGGAGAACCAAAGAGACCTGTGTCTTGCTAAGAAGGCGGTTTGGTCGTTTTTGAAGTCTGCTAGTTTAACTCCTCAAAGCTGTACAGGCAGGTGTAGTTTTTTGGATGGAGAATCTAGGGTGCTTGTTTTACCAAATGAACTTGTTTATTAGCCTGTCAAGTTTCCGTTGGAATTAGCTGGAGAAGACTAGAGGTAACATATTTGCAAGGTAGTTGACTATCATGGTGACCATCATCTTGATGGTCTCGATGCAACCCCACCAAGTAAGAAATTTATGAAATTCTCAATTTGTTTCAGAGTAAAGTCTTCATTATGGTGGAGTGATTCTAAGAAATCTGATTTGAATTGAAACCCCAGATATTTTATAAAATGTGTTTGCCAGGACAGTACTGTAGCTTTGAAGAGATCGTTAGTGCATAGGTTGTTCAGGCCCAGGATTTCAGCCTTCTTTCAATTAAGTTTATAGTTTGCAACTCTGGCATATTCCTCTATTGTCAGTAGTAATGGGTGAATAGATTGGGATGCATTATGGGTCACAATTAAAATATTAGCTGCGTAAGCAGCTATCTTCACTGTGATATTATTGAAGGAAATGCCAGCGATGGAAGGATTACTTTTAATCTTGTGGGGTACAGGTTCAGGATAAATTGGGAAGGAGAAAGGGGGCAACCCTGCCTAGTAAGTCTTTCTAGATTTAAGGCAGGGAACAGTACACTGCCAGATCTCACTTTGGCAGAGGGACCATATAAAGAGCCATGACCATTTTTGTAAAGGTTTTGCCTAAATTATATCTCTAAAGGTACTCACAAAAATGTTCAGGCGACCCTATCAAAGCTTTTTCTGCATCTAGAGTAACAGAGATTATTTTGCTGGTTGCAGATTAGACTCTCTCCATGATGTGATAAAAGAGGTGGGTATTATCATTTGATTGCCAATTCTTCATGTTATGTTATGTTATGTTAATGATTTTATAAGCGCAAAAGCTGCCCCAGCAAAGAGGCATCCCGGCGCTGCTAGATCAAAAAAAGTACTAAACAACAAAGGCTAGCCAACCAAGGTCATACATCCCTATGATGACAGAAACAAAAAGGTTTTGATGGCTTTCCGGAATGCAAGCAAATTCTCCATTCCGCGGATGCCGACCGGCAAGGAGTTCCAGAGCTTAGCTGCCAAAACCCGGAAGGAGCGGCCACCAATGCGGCAGAGTTTAGTCCGAGGAACATTCACTGGATGTTGTCCTAGTGAACGCAGACTACCCTGGGGAAGATATTAAGTCAGGAGTGGACACAGGAGATCTGGGCTTCAAGATTTAAGGAACTTGAACGCCAAACAGAGAGCTTTAAACTGGATTCGGGAATTAATCGGAAGCCAATGCAGCTTTCTGATAGTAGCTCTGGCCAAACACCTACGAGGAAGTCCTATCAAGGTCCTTGCTGCCGAGTTTTGGACTCGCTGGAGTCGCGCAATCTCGGCTTTATTTGCGCCCAGGAACAACACACTGGCGTAGTCCAGGCGTGATAGAATAGTGGCTTGGACAATGAGCTGACACACTTTAGAGTCAAAGAACTTCAGAACAGGATTAAGGCCTCTTAACTAACCCACACAAGTAGCTGCCACTCTCTTAGTGTGAGTCTGAAAACTAAGCGAGGAATCTATCCAGACTCCCAAGTTCTTAACTAGTGACTTAGACGCTGGCATAATGCCCAGCGAGGCCGGCCACCAGTGCTCATTCCAGAGGGTGATGTTCTTCCCTACAAACAGAACCTCTGTTTTGCCTGCATTAAGCTGCATGCAGTTGTAAGTCATCCATTGGGCATCTCCCCAGTGGTTTTATCAAAATATGGCAAGTGGGACTTCTGTCTCTATGTCGGCTGGTCTCATTCGCACTGCGATGGCGGTAGGCCGATCATCTGACTGCCATCGTAATGAGGTTCTGAATTCCAACTTTTCTTGGTCGGTGATAAGTAGGGAATATTTTTTAAGTAAGTTTCGCAAGTGTCTACCGAGGCATTGGAGTCATCTTTGTGAAAGGATTGATAGAAGTCTCTGAGAATGTCTAAACATTTTTGGGGGCTGGTGTAGGTGACGTTCACTTTATCTTTGAGGGAGTTAATACCTTTGTGGTTTTGCTTATGTTTTAAAATGGATGCTAAATGTTACAAGCTTTGTTTTACCTTCACACAACTTTAGACTTTTATATTTATTAGTCCAGACTCCAGCCCTCTCACTTAAGATTCTATTGTATTTACATTTTTTAATAGTGAGAGTGGAGAGGGTTTGAGCATCCGAATCAGAGATATGGGCAGCCTCTAGTAATTTATTATCTATTTCCAGGTCCACTAGGTCCCTATTATGAGCTATATTTCTTTTGGACTGAACATCGATTAGAGCACCACTGATAGTGGACTTGAGTGGATCCCAATGTATACAATGGAAAATATCGGAGAGCTCATTTTCCTCCAGGTATTTTCGAATGGTCTTTTCAATGGTGTCTCTGGATGTAGCATCCATAATTAACTCATTATGACTCTCCAAAGATTGCTGGAGTTTCTTGTACCTGAGCCGGTGAGAGAGAGGGTAATAGCAGAATGGTCAAAGACTAATCTTGAAATGGTCTATTAAATCAATGCGAGATTTAGAGATCAGTAGGTAGTCAATCCTGTAGAAAGATTTGGGTTGGTTAGAAAAAAAGATATAATCCCTAGTGTCAGGGTGTTGTGAGCTCCAGGTATCATGGAGACCAAATCTGGTGCATAATTTGTGGAGTGATTTGTGGGACCAAGAGGGCTGTAGGGGAGACTTAGACTGTCTCTCAATGTTCACATTTAAGGGGAGATTAAGGTTCTGCCCAAGATAATCTTCACTCTGGATCTGGTTTAAAGGAGAGGACATGAAGTCCAAGAATTTGGGGTCGTCGAAATGTGGGCCATAAACATTAAGAACATGGAAGGAGTTCGAATTTATGGAGAATTTTGAGAAAATCCATCTACCTTTATTGTCTGCTTTGTGCAACTCGATGGACAAGAATGAGTTTTTAGTCAGCAAAGTGACTAAGCCACCCTTTTTATTGTCAGAGAACATCACTGACCCAACTTCTCAAAAATGTTTTCAATTCTTTACGGGTGATTTTTGTTTCCTGTAACAGGATTATACCGCGCTTGAGTTTAAAAAGAGTTTTCTATTCGTATGTGCTTAACTGCGTGGGGTGTTAAGACCTCTAATGTTTAGGGGGACAAGTTTTAGATTTGTATCTAATCATGTTGTAAAGGTATATGATAGGCTATGAGCTGATGGCACATACATTTTGTGTTGCGTCTCAAAGAGGGAGGCCATATATGAGCATGATCCTGATGTAAGCTTATAAGGTGTATGTACAATATCAGTAAATTCCAACCATTGACAGGAGGTAGCACCTGAAGACCCTCCGCAAATGTCTAGGAGAGAAACAACTCCATGGGATTAAGCCAGTGGCAAGGAGTATTGATTATTATTTGAGCCAAAAAGGATATCAGGTGTAGAGCAAAAAAAGTACAATAAGACAAAACTGAATGCAATCAAGAAAGGAAGAAGAAGACAACCCATAAGCCAACCAGCCCTCCGCCTTCCTGAACCACCCACCCACCTCACCTTGAACAATTAATGTGAAGAAGTGACAGTGGGGTGGTACCTGCAATTGTGGCCTCGCAACATTCAGCAAACTGCATGATCCAACTGTAGTTCGTGAATAAAAGGGAGGTTTACTTGGCAAAGTTCTTATAACCTCAGTGTCTCTATTACTAATGGCAGCACAGTCATTTAGGTAGTGGCAAGTGTAGTTACTGAGTGTTTTGGAGGGTGAAGCTATAATAGTGAGAGATCCATTATGAATCTATACGATCCATCTGGGGTCCGGATGGGGTAAATGTATGCCGTTAGGTATTGTAACATTGAGGCATGACAGTATGTGAGCAAGCTAAAGTGTGTGTAACCTAGCTGGTATGAGTTCCAGAATGGTGCGTGTATTATGGCAGATGGATTAGCACTACCAGGAGACTGCAGATATGAGATCTTGAAAAGCATAGGAATAGCTTAAGGAGTTAAGGACCCATGTCTAGTAAGGTGCAAAGTCGATGTTAAAAATTTATCAGAGACATGAGAACCTATGTAGAAGATGGGTAGATGATGAAATGAAATGAAGATGGGAAGGGATATTCGTCCAGATTCATCAATGTCCCGATTTGCGAGTCCTTAATAGCGATTATTAAGGAATCGCTATTAAGGACTTGCAAATCGGGATTCATGTAGAAACCGCAAAATAAATTGTGATTCCTACAGCCTCCTTATTTGCGAATAGCAAATTGCTAATCGCAAATAAGGAATAACCCCATTCATTCCTATGGGCCTAAAGGCCCATAGGAATTAATGGGGAGTCATTCCTTATTTGCGATTAGCAATTTGCTAATCGCAAATAAGGATGCGATTTCAAGGGTGCCAGGGGTGTCCAAAGGACACCCTGTAGCACCCCTGAAATGTCAATGTAGACTGATGTTGCGCACACACATGTCCAAAGGACATGTGTGTGTGTAACATCTAACTTAGAAAAATGCACTAAAGTGCATTTTTCTAAATTTTCGCTATTTACCACGAAGTCTGACTTCGCGATAAATAGCGGCCAAAAATAGTGAATTCGCAATTTAAAAATGGTTAATGAATTGCATTTAAGGAATCTCAAATAGAGATTCCTTAAATGCAATTCCTCGCAATTTAGCGATTTCGCAATTAGCTATTTCTGCATTTGGGATGATGAATCCAAAATGCAAAAATTGCGCTCGCAAAGGGCCAGATTCTCAGAATCTGGCCCTTTGCAAGCCCATTTTTCTTTGATGAATCTAGCTGATTATGTCTTTGGTAAGCAGTCAAGTACATAAGGGGGCTGCTGATGGTGCAGCTAATCCGGGATTAATGCAGCAACTTTAAAATGTAATGTCCCTAGTTCTACTGTACTCTATGTTTCTAAATTGGTTTAGGATTGTTCTTGTGTGTTATATTCACTTTGTTAAGGTCCTTGTGCTGCATAAATACTTTATACATTGCCTCTAATTTGAGCCTGACTGCTTTGTGCCAAGCTAACAGAGGGTTAAGCACAGGTTAATTTGCTGACTGTTGTGGTTCACCATAAGCATAAAATTAGCGCAATGCCACCCACACTGATCTCCAAAGTGGAAATATATTTTACCATTTTTACAGCAAAATCTTTAAGCATGGGATTGGCAAGTTCCTTCCATGCTGAGCTGATAAATGACAAAAACATTTTACCATTTCAGGAACAGTATTACAGCTTTGAATTTGTGAAATACAATCTTAGCCAACCTGGAATAAACAAAAGCAATCTCTGACACATGTGTTGTGCTCTTATTAGAGCTCCTCACAGTGGTATAGTTCTGTACAGACACAAAGGAGCAACCAGTATAAGTCAAAACAGTGGCCTTCCTCAGCTTAATTTATGCAGCACCCTAGGCCGGAAAAGGAAATGTTTTGACTTACATTGGTTGTTTCCTTGTATCTGCACTAAGCTATATCTCGCTGATGAGCCATGCACAGTGTTGTTATCAGTGATGTTAGTGGTGCTATCAATTTACGTCATAGAATATCTTAAGACAGATGTATTATGTGAGGTAATAAGCAGAGTTGGTGAGGACATGAGTTATAGTTACTTTAGGCACAAGCTGCAGCTACCTCACATAATTATAACTGGTGGGTTTTCTTTTGTTTTAAAGGCATATTTTTAGTGACATTTGCACCTAACAATAACACACCTTTAACATTTTTTTCCAGTGAATTTGTATGGGTTTTTTGGATACCTAACTATAGCTGACACACTTGTGTTTGCAGTGAAATCTTTTTTAACATAAGTTAGTGTCGATAAATAAAAGGCAAGTCTATTGGTTTTGTGAATATACATTTCCATAAAGCATTTGTTGGTAAAGAAAAATGTGTCAGTCGTTTTTTGCACTCCTCAGGAAGATGTAGCCAGAAAACCAACTGCAAGGTATCCCATTGTCCCCAAGATGAAGAGCAAAATGTCTAATACTGGGAACACTTAAAAATATAGATACTTTTTCCTGGAAAAATATAGAGATCCCTGGAAAAACGAGGACTTCCTGCAGTCCCCCCACCCCCACAACACTGTAAAAACATGCTTGCAGGGCCCATGACCAGACTGGTGGCACTATCAGCAGTGAAATATATCTAAATTACCCCATGAAGGGCATCATGAGGTCCTTCTTTTTCTAGCAGCAGTTAATATTAAAGGAGTAGCTCTGGTCGCTCAGTCATAATTCACTCTTAATATTTCTTTAATGTATTAATATTAATGTTTCAAAATGGGGGGAGCCCACATTTTTTATTAAACTGGGCCATGAATTTGCAAATCCTCTGCAAATTGTTTTTTTTTCTGTCCGGATTTGGTCCCAGGGAAGGGGGGGTTCTCTAAAAATACCCTCGACCAGGCCTAGGGGGACTAGGTTTCCCTAACCTGCCCTGTATTTGTTTTCATTTGACTTTTTGTCAGGTTAGTGTAATAAGGTTTTAAGTGATTACAATGGTGGCTCTGCTTTAAGTTACACCTACAGGAGCAATGGCAGTATGGCCAACTTAGTTTTATTAAAGTTTTTTAAAACTGTTTGCATAAAGTATTGTAGCGTCCATTTATATTACTTTTTCCTCCATCTTTGAAACTCATTTTGTAACCAATAATCCATTGTAACAAATGTATGGAAACTACTCACATGTATCCAACATTCTTGTTGTTTTTGTTGTATTGCCAAAGCCTGTCTTTTTTGTTCGTTCTATTCTGTATAAGTTGTTTCCATAGGTGAAGGTGACATAACTTGACAAAGGCTTACTACAAACCAAAACTCCTTGAGCTGTTGCACTGCTAAGAAACATACAGTGTACAGTGGAATAACTAAAATGTAGTAGCATAAATTGAAGGAGTGTACAGTGGAGTGGCATAGACTCAAGTGTCATAGAATATAGTGGCATAAAGTGCAATAGCTCATAGTGGAGTTGCATAGAGTGGAGTGGCATAGAGTGGACTGGAGTAGAGTGTAGTGTCGTAGAGTGGATTGTGGTAATTAAAACAGATGTAGTCTGACAGTGTGTGAATGGACGTTGATGTAATGTATCAGGAATATGCATTATAAGGTGTAAATTGTCGTTTTTGGTAATGTGTGAATAGTGTAAGTAGTGTTAACGTTATAATTTTAAAAACATACATAAATACTGATGCTGTGGTATACCATGATATGTTTGATGTATACTATGGTACATGTGGATGAAAAGTCAGTATGCAATTGGTTAACAGCTGTATTAGCCAAATGTAAAAGTAATTAATTCCAATTTAAGCACAATTGGAAAGGGGCGACCATTCGGTCCCCCCGAACGTATGGTGGAGTACCACGATCCCCCCGGGAAGCCATCTTGGGCGGGAGGCGAGTCTCGGCTGGTATGCCCGAAGCGGCGTAGCCGGGGCGTGCCTTTTTCCCGCCCTAGAGTGGGCTGGCCTAGACACCGACGCGGCGGGCCACGCCCTCGGAGGCAGGCGGGGGCGGGTTTATGCCCGCCCTGAAGACGGATAAAAGGAGCGGAAGCCATGAAAGCATCCTCTTGTTCCTGTGCTCTGAAGCTGCACCTCCCCGCTGCACGTGAGCTCGAGACGGAACGAAGAGCCAATTTTGAGCGTTGTAATCTTTCTTTTGTCTTACAGATATCCCGTCTGAGAATGCCCAAGAAAGTCGGAAAGCGGGTCGGTACCGAGCAGATGCTCCGCATGCTCATGAAGGAGATAGCCGATCTGAAGAAAAAGGTGGAGGCTAAGGACGGTGAGGGAGGACCGAAACGGCCTTTGCAAGGAGCAGTCCCCGGTGGAAAAAGCAAGAGGCCCAGAAGGGGAGCACTAGGGGGAGACACCCCGGTTCCCGATACCCCACGTGAGGAGCCAATCCCGGTGCCGGAAGAGGGGAATCCAATCCCTGTGGTGGTCAACCCCGTGAACAGGGAGGATATGCCCCCCGAGTTAGCGGCACAATTGGCAGCGTGGTTGGGAAACGATTGCGAGGGCGCCACGGCTGACGACGCCCGGGCAGTAATGAGGCAACTGCGGGAATCTAGGGAGGCTGCGAAGGCAACATCTTCTGTTCCCCCACAGGTTCCGGCGGCTGGAAGTACAGCAGGCCCAAGTTCGGTGACAAGCGCGGGGTCTACTTCAGGTAAGCGGCCATTGCCGATTGCGGGGGAGGGGTCTGTACCTTCTCGAAGGGAGAAGATTGCCCAGCATGTCCCACTAGAAATTAAGGAATTGATTTGGGCGGATAAGTATGTAAACATGTTTTCATTGCTTACCGACCATTACGAGATAGAGCATGTGAAGAGCCAAAAGGAGCTCATGCATCCGAGTGTATGGCGCGCAAAAATGGCCGCCTTTAAGGTCGACGAGAACATTGGTACTTGGGGCAGAGCGTGGGGCATATTTACCTCCATCATGGGCGAGCACAGGCCCGAGTTGCTGACCGAGTTACCCATTTATCAGTCGCGTATTATGGAGTATTTTGTGGCATATGGGGGCAATCAGTGGTTCTGCTATGACAATCTTTTTAGAAAAGCTAAGGAACACAACCCATTGTTGACTTGGGATTGTTACGACTCCGTGTCATGGCAAAAAATGGAGAGTACAGGAATGTTGAAGGTACCATTGGTAGGGAGTAACGGAGGAGAATCTTCCCGCCAAAACTCTGGGACGCCCTTTCGGACGGGTGCAGGTAATGAGTACCACTCGAAGCTGAGTGGCAACACAGGGAAAAGGGGGATCTGTTGGAATTTTAACAGAGGGAAATGCACGAGGCCCCAGGGGTCATGCAAATTCAGACACGAGTGTGGGGGGTGTGGGCAGCCATCCCATCCTGAGTCCTTGTGCAGAGCCAAAACGGGTGATAACGGTGGTAAAGGAGGCGCCAAACAGGTCTGATATAGTCCGAGGGGCGCCTTTACCTACCCCGATTGATACCATGGCAATGATTCCTTGGCTCAACGAATACCCGGATCATGCTTCCGCTGGGGTGTTGCGAAACGGGTTCTCATATGGTTTCCGCATCCCAGTGGGGGATTTTCAGGGTGTAGCAAACTGTAAGAATCAACTGTCGGTCTTGCAGCACGCGGCGGTGGTACAGGTAAAGATTGGGAAGGAGGTGACTCGAGGTCGTGTTGCCGGTCCATTCGATTTGCCACCTGTTGCTAACTTTGTTTGTTCCCCTCTAGGGGTGGTCCCCAAGAAGGACCCGGGTGAGTTTCGGCTGATACATAATTGTCAGCCCCACGTGGTCTTTCCGTGAATGACGCGATAGACCCGGAAGTGTGTTCAGTGCGGTACGCATCTTTTGATGAGGCCGTAGCCATGTTGAATCGCCTGGGGCCCGGGGCGCTGATGGCAAAATCAGACATTGAGTCAGCGTTCCGGTTGCTCCCGGTACATCCAGACGATCAGCGTCTTCTTGGTTTCATGTTTCAGGGTCGCTATTACATGGATAGATGTATGCCAATGGGGTGCTCGATTTCATGTGCCTATTTCGAGAAGTTCAGTTGTTTTCTGCAGTGGGTGTTCACAAGGAAGACAGGTTTTCAACATGTTATGCACTATCTCGATGACTTTCTGTTTTTGGGGGCAGCCGGGGGTCCTGAGTGTGGACAGGCTTTACAGGAATTTTGTGTCTTAATGAATCGATTTGGTGTGCCATTGGCGCCAGGTAAGACTGTGGGTCCCTCGACCTTGATCGAGTTTCTGGGGATCGAGCTCGACTCGGTGGAAGGTTGTTTTCGATTACCCAAGGAAAAAGTGTTGAAATTCAGATTATCCCTTGAGACATGTATTCGTGCAACAAAAGTAAACCTGCATCAATTACAACAGGTGGTGGGTCAGTTGAATTTTGCCCTAAGAGTGATACCGATGGCGCGCCCCTTTTCCCGCTCGATTGCACAATCCATGGTCGGCTTGAAGGAAGGACATCACCGCACGAGACTCTCGGCAGAGGTTCGCCAGGACATGCGCATTTGGTTGGCATTTCTGGTGGATTTCAATGGTCGAATTGTCTGGAACAAACCAGCGGTGTCCTCCGAGAAGCTGGGGCTTTGGACAGATTCGGCGGGGAGTATGGGTTTTGGCGCCATATTGGGTACACAATGGTCGGCTCAAAAATGGCCGTCATGGTGGCATGAGTGCGGGTTGACGAGTAACATTGCTTTTCTCGAACTGTTCCCTATTCTGGTGGCTTTGAAAACATGGCCTGAGGGGTTTAGGGATCACTCTGTGGTGTTCTGGTCTGATAACATGACCGTGGTTGAGTGTATCAATGGTCAGGCAGCACGATGCAAATTGATCCTGAGACTGCTCAAGGAAATTGTGTTGTTATGCATGCAACTGAATGTACTGTTTAGGGCACGACATGTGCCGGGGGTGATGAACCAAGCGGCTGATGCGCTTTCTCGTTTCCGTATGCAGGCCTTCTGGGGTTTTCTGCCCACAGCGGACCCGGTGGCGGCACCCTTTCCCGAAGCTCTCTGGTCTCTCGGTGCCCCGAACTACAAAACCTCGTGGGAGAGAGTTTAGCACCCAGGACGAGGAAGGCATATGAAGGGGCGTTCCGTTCCTATTGGGCCTTTTTGGGTACTGCTGGGGGGAGCTTTGGGGTCAGGAAGAGTTTGTAGTGAAATTCCTGCTCTCTTTACATCAGGCAGGCAAATCAGTAGCTACGGCTCAGAGGCATCGGGCCGCCATTTCCTTTATGGCAAAGGCTCATGGGATCCAGGACCCGACAGCGTCTTTCGTTGTGCAGAAAGCGCTACGTGGGTGGCAACGCCTTGAGGGTCGCAGAGTAGACGAGAGGCACCCGATAGGTCTGGATAGGTTGACCCTGTTATTGTCCGTACTACCGGCAACGTGTTCATCCCAGTACGAAGCAGTGTTGTTCCGAGCCGCATTTGCACTAGCATTCCATGGGGCTATGCGGGTAAGCGAATTAGTGGCAAAGAACAAGCGGGATACGATGGGGGGACTGTGCCGGGAACACATTCAGGTCAGGGAGGAGACGATGATGGTCTCGTTTGTTAGGTCCAAATCCGATCAGGGTGCAATCGGGGACTGCGTAATCATTCAGAGGATCCCCGGGTCTTCCATGTGCCCTGTGGTGTGCGTAGAGGAATATTTAGCGCAGAGGGTGGCAGCATGGGGGGGACCTTGTTGAGACACGCTGACGCCACCCCACTGACGAGGTTTCAGTTCCAGAGGGTGCTTGCGATGTCTATTTCGGCCGCGGGCTTGAACCCCGGCGAGTTCGGGACCCATTCCTTTCGGATAGGGGCTGCTACTGAGGCTACAGCCAGGGGTCTGAGTGTGGAGCAAGTAAAACGTGTGGGGCGTTGGTCCTCTAACTGTTATAAAAGGTATGTGCGGTTGCACATGTTGTGAAGCTGTAATGATATACTCACGCTTCTTGTCTCTGTTTGATTTTCAGTTACGCAAGCTTACGAAGCGGGGCAGACTGTACAGTCGACCCGACTCCTGGGGACCAGCGGTCAGAAATCACCGTCTGCGAATAAGGAGGTGTGGGTCGTGGGCCACTCATATGTGAGGCGTGCCGCGGACGTATTCAAAGCAGGTGATATGAGTCACGTGGCTGGGGAATACGGGTACAGGGTGTCCTTCTACGGAAAGGGCGGGCTCTGTATTGACCAGTTTCAATTCTTTTTTGAGGGTTTGTTAGAGCGGACGAGGTCACCGCCGTCTATAATCATAGTCCATCTTGGGGGTAACGATCTCGTGGCCACTGGTAGACGACTTCTTCTTGAGGCAATGCTTTCCACAGTAAGTTGGTTGGCAAGAAGAGTTCCAGGGTGCACAATTGCATGGTCCCACATGATCCCACGGAAAGTGTGGCGGGGGGCTATTTCGGTTACTGCTTTGAATCATTAAGTAAGGAAGATAAATAACAAAGTGAGTAGATTGTTTCGTTCAAATACACTGCATTCTGTTTCGCATGGTTGTATCAAAGGGGACAGTATGTATTTGGGGGACGGGGTTCATTTGTCCCGGGTGGGGAACGAGTTACTCATAGGAGACTTCATAGCCTGGTTAAGGGGTTTACAGCATGACCTTTAGGTAGGAGTGTTTTGTGGGGGGTCCGGATAGCCGGTCAACTATCCGGCCTGTGGCGGTAAGGTCATGATCGGTGAGCAGTAATTCGAAGATCCCTATGAGGGGGCGTCACCCATTACGGATGGGAGCGCTCGGGGGAGGTGGCCAATTGGCCCCTCAACGGGGAGGCGGTCCTGTCTAAGGAGAGGCCGCCGGAAGGAAAGGAAAGGTGGTCAAGGCCCCTTCCTGGATAGGAGGGGCTACGGCCCCTCCTGGGGAATTTCCACGGGGCCAGGACATCTGCGACGGCAGATGGGTAAGTTGTGTGGGGTGTGGGAGGGGGTTTACGCTACCTTTTAGACACCTCACACGAGTCCTCGAACGACCGTTAAATGGCGTCGAGTTTATTGGGGCCCCCGTCAAGTACAAAGGGAAATTGGTAGATGCACTTGAGGTACGCCTCTGTGCGGTCGCTCCTCTCACAAGTGAGGGGGGTATTTCTGGTTTAGGGATCTGACACCGGTTACGACCTTGTCGTTGGCCCTTAACGTTAGGATGTACAATTTCAAGTCAAATGTTTTGTAGGATGTTAGTTCGGCTAGGAGAACCTTTGTATTAGAGATCTGTTAAGGTTAGCCAAACATCGTAATGTGGAAATGAAATTGTACATAATATGAAACTGTTATTTTAATGTTTTATTTTGTTTCATATTTTAATAAATACGGCCGGGAAGGGTAACTCCCTTCCCGCCTTCCAAAAGTTCAAGAACTGTTTCCGGTTTCCCAATTCTTGGGGATTGTGTTGAGAGGGGGTGGCGGGTATCTCGGCCATATGGAAAGGGGCGACCATTCGGTCCCCCCGAACGTTTGGTGGAGTACCACGATCCCCCCGGGAAGCCATCTTGGGCGGGAGGCGAGTCTCGGCTGGTATGCCCGAAGCGGCGTAGCCGGGGCGCGCCTTTTTCCCGCCCTAGAGTGGGCTGGCCTAGACACCGACGTGGCCGGCCACGCCCTCGGAGGCAGGCGGGGGCGGGTTTACGCCCGCCCTGAAGACGGATAAAAGGAGCGGAAGCCATGAAAGCATCCTCTTGTTCCTGTGCTCTGAAGCTGCACCTCCCCGCTGCACGTGAGCTCGAGACGGAACGAAGTGCCAATTTTGACCCACCCACCAGCCCCTGAGGACAGCGATTCGTTGTGAATACAGTTGATATAGTATCTTTTTTGTTTTCTCTGTTTTCTTACAGGTTGTGATGATTGTCGTGAAATTTCTTAAGATGCAATAAAGATTGGTTATTTTCAGTATGTTTTGCAAATAAAAAAATTTGGAACAAGGATTGATCAGTATTTACGCTTGGTAAGAAGTGATGTTTGCTTTGTAATCTTAGTAACTTAGGTAGAATTGTCGTATTTATTTTGGTCGGGCGGTAAGGTCATGATCGGTGAGCAGTAATTCGAAGATCCCTATGAGGGGGCGTCACCCATTACGGATGGGAGCGCTCGGGGGAGGTGGCCAATTGGCCCCTCAACGGGGAGGCGGTCCTGTCTAAGGAGAGGCCGCCGGAAGGAAAGGAAAGGTGGTCAAGGCCCCTTCCTGGATAGGAGGGGCTACGGCCCCTCCTGGGGAATTTCCCGGGGCCAGGACATCTGCGACGGCAGATGGGTAAGTTGTGTGGAGTGCAGGAGGGGGTTTACGCTACCTTTTAGACACCTCACACGAGTCCTCGAACGACCGTTAAATGGCGTCGAGTTTATTGGGGCCCCTGTCAAGTACAAAGGGAAATTGGTAGATGCACTTGAGGTACGCCTCTGTGCGGTCGCTCCTCTCACAAGTGAGGGGGGTATTTCTGGTTTAGGGATCTGACACCGGTTACGACCTTGCCGTTGGCCCTTAACGTTAGGATGTACAATTTCAAGTCAAATGTTTTGTAGGATGTTAGTTCGGCTAGGAGAACCTTTGTATTAGAGATCTGTTAAGGTTAGCCAAACATCGTAATGTGGAAATGAAATTGTACATAATATGAAACTGTTATTTTAATGTTTTATTTTGTTTCATATTTTAATAAATACGGCCGGGAAGGGTAACTCCCTTCCCGCCTTCCAAAAGTTCAAGAACTGTTTCCGGTTTCCCAATTCTTGGGGATTGTGTTGAGAGGGGGTGGCGGGTATCTCAGCCATATAGGCTGTGTTCTGTGTTTTGCTGCATTCTGGTTTACGGTTTGAGATATAGGTAAGTATTAAGTTTCATTGTTGTTCCCTCCCTATTACCACTTTATTAAAGTGGTATTGGGTAGAGGAATTTATGTATATTTTTTCTATATATATTAACAGTGGTATAAGGAGAACTGAGCATTGAAATAAAATGGAAGTAGCACAGTCATTTGTAGGTATTACCAAGGTACTCCGTAGACATTTTTGTGCGTATATAACTATGTTAAATATGGAAAATACACTGTTGTACACTACATTTGTAAAATATAGTGTTGTGAAATGTATTTTTAAATTTTTTTAAACAATTTAATTCAAGTAATGCATCACTATTTTTTTTTTATAAAAACACATACCTTTTACTACTTTACTAAAGGGGTATTAAGTAGGGGAAAAATATTTAAAATAATTCCTATATCTGGAGGTGAATTACAGAACACAGGCAAAGTGTAACTAAAAGAAACATGGCTTCCTTTAATTTTTGTAAAGGCAGTCGTTAGACAATCACATAAAGACTTGTCATTGCTACGTACTTTGGAATTTCCATACTGCAACATTTCACATAAGTACCGCAACTACAGATATCACTAAGTTGAAATGCTTTATAAATTAAAAAATACTTAACCTACTTAGTTGTAGTACCAAAAGGATGAGCTGCACATCATAATGTGTAATAAGAACAAATTTCATTCAAATCTGTCCAGCCATTCTTGCACTACGCATGAGTAGAACGTATATGGGAAGCGTATTAGTGGCCAAACACGTTTTGGGATTTCCCTTTTTTCTTTGCTGTGGTTTCCCCAAACTTTGCATACTCCACGAATTAGAAAGAGCATAGTCTGCAAAGTTTGTGGCAATGCTTCAAATGAAAATAAAACTATTATTGGTGAAAAATCTGAGGAATTAATATCTATGGCCAGGAAACTTCTGCCGAAGCAGTCAATCACTTTTCAAACATCATTTTATTGATTGATTGGGAACCATAACTATATCTACAGAGAGGCAACTGCAACTGTTTATTATATACATATTACCCAGTGGAGTTTGCCACTGGGTAGTTATTGTTAGGTCAGCGCTTCCATGGGAAATTCCTTTTTTATTTGGCTTATCACTGTGGCACTGTTTGATGAATAACCAGGAAACTAGTGCTCTTATGTGACCAGTTTGTGTATGGAAAGTTTCAGAGTGATCCATGAAGAAGGGCCAAGAAAAAATGGAGGTCCTAAAACACAAAATCCCCATGTATTTTCAATAGATTTCTGTAGGCAGCACTACTACAAAAACTGCTAAACAGAATTACACCACATTTGGCAGAAATATAGACCTTGGTTCACAGATTGTGCTTTTTGTGATTTGGTGTACATTTGTTCAGTAGTTGTTGAGAAATTAAGGCTTAAAAATAATCTGGACAGTTGTGCTTCTGGTTTCTGAATGACTCAGGGGTATTTTTTCCCTTGGGCCCTCTCGTTCCTGTGAGAGTCAGAATAACACTGGAGCAAGCACTGTGATTGGCTGCCAGCAACATGAGTAAAAATGTTGCTGACTCAAAAACTTAGTTGCCCTATCCTGAAGTGAAAAGGAAAAATTATATAAGGGTGTCAGTGTAGTGATACCCTGCACCCATGTGAGGGACCCAAAGGAAGCCACTTGAGGGCAAAAATGTTAAAAAGTTGAAACGTTGCCACAATTCCACTGGATTTCTGTGGGAGTGCAATAAAAAAAATGACCATTTTTTAAATATAAATCTAGAGAGGGGGTGTCAGTAGGGCACCCCTCCGTAGCACATTTAGGGCCCAGGGTACCCTATTCCTTGGGCCGATGTTCCAAAAAAAAGGGATGGGGCTGTGTTGCACCCCTCCCCGACCCTGTTAAGGCTACCAGGCTCAATCCCCCTGGTGATGATTCTTTTATTTTAAAGAGAGGGGGGCTTTGCGGCCAACCTCCCTGAGCCTACTTAGACTCCAGGGAACCCCATTCCCCAGGGTAATATGTAAAAAAAAGATGAGGGGACCCCAAAGCCCCTCTCTTTGTGCCTTACAAAAGGGCCTGGGGACCCCATCCCCCAGGGCCATAAGCTAAACTAAAAGGGAGGGAGGGAGATGGCTTCCCCATTCATAAAATGGATAGCTAAGCTGTGCTATTTAGAAATCTCCCTCACAGCGTGGGCCAGGTACTGGGGGCACCACACAATGCTCTTTTTCTGGGGAGGCAGCATGTGCCCCCCCAAGTCTCAAGGAGGGCATGGGGTCATCATTCCCCAGGGCCATTCTGTAAAATAAAAGATGGGGCACTGCTCCCCCTAAGCCTTAACAGGCTTAGCGGACCCCATCTGCAAGTGTCAACTGTTTACAAAAGGGGAAGGGCCCCCATCCCTGCGTCTCTTAAGGCCCCTGGGCTGGGTAAAACACTATGTCCTGGGTAGCCCAACCCTGGGGCCCAGTAGTTGACATCCCCACAAGAGAGCCGTCAGGAAAGCAAATGTCTGCTCCCAGCAGGAGGGGGCTTCAATAATGCTCCTGCCAGGTAGAACCAGACTTTTGTTTCCCTGCCTGCGCTCTTGCGGGCACAGAAACACACTCTGCTCCTGCCAGGATGGAGCAAGCACTAGCAGTGGCTCCTTCTGGGAAGGAGCAAAGCCGGCTCCTGAAGTACCAAGGATTGCTGCCTGTGGGGAGCCAAAGGGGCCATGGGGGCCCTAGGGCTCCCTGCAGCCCTCAACTAGTATTTTGTGGGTGTACTGGGTAGACACCAGGACACCCACCTGAGACCCGGGGAACCGCCATCCTGGCCCATGAAAGCTAGGGGAGGGGGGTACAAATCCCTCCCCGATATTGAAGAAAGGCACCAGGGCATGTGCTCCCCGGAACTCAAGGAAGCTCAAGGAAGGGGCTGCAAGCGCTCCACTCCTTAGTTCAAAATAAAATCCCCTGAGAATAGATTCCCCATGGCCCAAGGCTTGGACAGGAAGGGGACTGCAAGCACTTCCTCTTAATTGAAAAGAAAGGCCCCAGAAAATCTGCTGCAATTTTTGTTTAGAAAGTGGAGGCTCCTACACTGTTAAGAACAACCCCTCGGCTGGACGAAGTCCTGGGGTCAACCCAAAAGGCTCTATTTTGGAAGGGGTTGTGGTGCCCATACTCCCTGAGCCAATCCTATGGGGCTAAACTGTAAAATAAGTTGAGGGGCATGTGGCCCCAGTCCGAGCCTTAGTAGGTCTAAGGGACGCCCTGTCCAAGGGTCAAATTATTCACAAAAGTGGAGAGTCCCCCATCCCTGAGTCTCCTAAGGCCCTGGGGATCCCATACCCTGGAGCCAACTCACACACAGAGTCCTTGCGAGCCCAAACCCTGGATGCAGGAGTTTCCCTGGCTACAAGAGCATGGGCAGGGAAACAGAGGCCTGCTATCACCCATTGGTAACTTTCAATCAATCAATCAATCAATAAATCAGGAGTTTATTAAGAGCACTACTCATCCATGAGGGTCTCAAGGCACGGGGGTGGCTCCAGCTCAGTTGAAGAGCAAGGTCTTGAGGTCCTTCCTGAAGATGTGCAGGATAGGGGAGCATCTTATGCTGACCGGGAGCTCGTTCCAGGTTTTGGCTGCAATGTTGGAGAAGGCCCTTCCTCCTGTTCAGCTTCTGCGGATGTGGGGAGTCTCTGCTAGGGCGAGATTGGTGGATCGGAGGGTTACTTTGGGTGCGTGGGAAGCAGACTGTATCGTATTTGGGTCCGATGTTGTGGAGGGCTTTGTATGCGTGAGTGAGAAGCTTGTAGGTTATTCTTTTCCCAACCTGGAGCCAGTGTAGGTCTTGAAGGTGTTGCGTCATGCGTTTGTGCAGTGGGGTCCAGAAGACCAGTCTGGCCGCGGGCATTCTGGATTGTTTGGAGCTTGTGTAGAAGGGTCCTGTTGATTCAGGCGTAGAGGGCATTTCCTTATGTCCAGTCTGCTGGTTATGGGTACGTGGGTGACTGTTTTTCTGTGTTCAGGGGGGATCCATTTGAAGGTCTTTCGGAGGATGCGGAGGCAGTTGAAGCTAGTGGAGGTGACACCATTGATATGGCGTATCATGGTGAGTCAGGAATCAAGGATGATGCCGAGGTTCTGAGCGTGGTCTGTCAGGATGGGAAGACTCCAGAGGTAGGAGGGCCACTACGTATTGTCCCAGGTGGTGGTCGAGGGTCCAAGGATGAGCACCTCAGTTTTCTCAGTGTTGAGCTTCAGGCAGCTGTCCTTCATCCATGCCGCAACTTTCCTTGTCCTTCCTGAAAGCTGAGCCTGGTGTCCTATGGATCCTTCGTGAGGGAGAGGATGAGTTGGGTGTCATTGGCATAAGATACTATGTTGAGCCCATGCTGTCTGACGATGGGCGGCGGGGGGGAAATGTAGATGTTGAAGAGTGTGGGGCAGAGCGATGATTCCTATGGTACTCCACAGTTGATATCTGTGGGTTCGGAGATGAAAGGGGGAGTCTGATCCTCTGTGTTCTGCCGATGAGAAATGATCGGATCCAGTCGAGTAGCATGAGGATGTCCTTAGTGGTGGTGAGGAGGGCTGTCTCGGTGCTTTGGTTGCTGTGGAATCCGGACTGGGAGGCATCTAGGATGAGTGCTCTTTCGATAAATGTGATCAGCTGGGCAGGAGCAGAGAGATGGGCTGGTAGTTCTTCAGGTCCGTAGCATTGGCCTTGGGCTTCTTAAGAAGGGGCTTGGCTTCTGCCTGCTTCCAGTCATTGGGGAAGGTGCCGGAGGAAGGCGTTGATGGTCCGTCCTAGTTCAGGGGCGATGGCAGTGGCAGCCTTCTGGTAGATGTGATGTGGGCAGGGGTCCTTGGGGGCTCCAACTTTGAAAATAGTCCTGCCATGCAGGAGCAGGGCTCTCCCTCTGGCTCCAAACCAGTGGTTTGTGGTATCTCGGGACGGTACACGGCACCCATCTTAGACCCATGGAATGGGGTTCCCCGGGCCTTTAAGGTTCAGGGAGGGGAAGCAGCGCAACCCTCCCCTTAATTGAAAAACAGGCTCCAGGGCATTGGGGCCCTTAGGCCAAAGAAGGCTCCGGGAGGAGGGCAGCACACACCCTAATCATTTTTTTAAAAGTGTGTCTCAGGTGGGCACTTGGACACCAAAGTGAATAATAAATGTGTGTCAGGAAGAGCTCATTATGTATTCACTGCTTCAGCATGGAACACCCCTTAATGCCCTGTAAGGTCTTGTTTGTTTTTTTTGTTCAATAATTTGTAAGTTTGGTGGTGGCTCTAGAATATTGAAGGGCACCACCTAGCATTTTTTTTAATGTTGTTTGGGCGCTGCAGAAAGTGATTCAGACCCCAATCAGAATTAAAAAAAAACAGTCACTTGGGTCATTAAAACCATGACCCCAAGAGAACTTAAAATATTTTTTTAAAACACTCCTAAATGTAGATATAAGCTCTTCAACTGGCCCTTTTGTGATTGTTTATATCATTGCAATTTGTGGGATAGAAAATGTTAAAAGAACAACAGAAACATATCGCTTTTATATAAAAATGAAAATCTGAGTTTTTCTTTTTATCTTTTCAGCCCACATATTGCAATATTAAAAGTGTTGTTAAAAGACTCACAGACATGTTATGATATAAGTTTAATATACAATTTTCATAATAATAACTATTAATAAACATTGCATTGTGTGACTTACTGGAATGCACAGCAGATTAAAAGATATTGCTGATGTTTGGAGAATGATGATAATATAGTCACTTTTTATATTTTGATGGGGTAATTCTTTGCAAAGTCAGTAAGTCTACCTGTGTGCAGCCAGTACCTGAGTATGCCAAAAGGCCATGTGCAGAGTGGTGCTGGCTGCTAGCAGGGAGGTTGGATGCAGGGTCTGGCCTTTGGCCATGCATGGTGGAAGTTTAGCTTTATGTATGATCATAAAATATTACTTTAAATACAAAATAAATCCTAGAAATTCACTGGAAAAAAAGGTTAAAGTGACGTTATTGTTAGGTGAAAATAACAATTAAAACATCATTTTAAATGTACAAAATCACTGGAATTCACCAGTTACAGTTCTCTCAAATAAATATAACTTGTGTCCTAAGGCAAATATATCTCATGCCCTCACCATGCCCTGCTATTATCCCACATATTAAATCGTGCATGACATCGTCTGTGAATGAATGCCCAAGTTTACAATAACATCATTGATGACAAAACTGTACATGATGTGGACTCAAGTTATAGTAGGCGTAGGGCACTAGTTATAGCTACTTCAGATAACTATAACTGATGAATTTCAGTGCTTTGGTACATTTAAAATGGCATTTTTAATTGACATATTTACCTAACTATTGCATCACTTTGAACATTTCCCCATTATGAATATAATATATTGTAATATAATCTAATATAAAATAATGTAATATAATATAATAATTATATTTTAGTAGCAGGCATGGATTTTCGGGGTTACTAACACTGCCTCATCTACGTTAGCTCCATCCTGGAATGTTTCAAACGGATCCACTAAGCAGGGGCAAGAAAAATGGGGGTTCCAAAACATATTTACCCCAATCATTTTCCTAGAGGAAAATTGAACAGTGATAACTCAACAACTGCGGAATGGAAAACTGCGGAACAGAATTTATGATCATAGTCCAGAAAGCATGCTTTTTGTGATTTGGTGTAAAACTGGTCAGTAATTTCTTAGATATTAAGCCTCAAAAACTTTGTATATATGACACTGTGGAAAAACCATGAATCTGACAGATCTGAAGATGAGATCTGATTAGCTGCCACCACAATGACATGGCGGCAACCAGCTTATGACTCTGGACTCTTAAGTCTCAGAAAAAAAAATTCCTAAAGATATAATGGTACAGGGTTAGGGATACCTTGCCCCCCTAGCACTGGTAGGTGGATGGGGGGCTTAAATCATGTTGTTTTTAATTTTGCCACAAATTTGCAGTGGATCCACAAATCTGCAGATGTTTTTGAGAAAAACCAAGGCCCCTCCATTTAAAACAAAATGGGAAAGTTTCCCTGCCCACAAAAATGTGGGCAGGGAAAAATAGTGTGTACGATTGTTGCTCTTCCCACACTCTTGTGGCACGACAACAGAGATTACTACTGCCCACTGGTAGCAGAGCGAAATACCTGCTCCCACTGCACTCAGGGTAGGGTCATGCAGGAGAGCCAGTAAGGACATGGGAGCCCTGGGGCTCCCCACCTCAGCCCCAGCATTGTTGGTGGTGGCCCAGATGCCTGTAAAGGTGCAGTAAGGTGGGCTGCGAGTCCCCATACCGTTAAAAATTAATATGGTCCTTGAGGACAGAGCTTCAAGGCCTGTAAAGGCTCGTGGGTGGGGCTGGATGCCCCCTCCACTTTATATGTATTTCGGCCCTGGGATGGGGTCCCTGGGGCCAGTATTGTTCAAAGTGGGGAGCTTAATGCTCCCCTCTTCAATAAATACAAATAAATCAAAGAATTGCTGCCTCCAACATAAGATATGGACCTGTGTGTCCCTGTTTGGTACCGGAACACCCTAAACAAATGGGACTCATTTATTATTCACTGCTTCTTGCAAGATCAAATCATAATGCCCTGTGGAGGCTCTATAGCCATATTTTCATTTAGTCTGTATGTGGCCCTAGGAAGGAAGGGGCACCACAGCGTTTTGTTCTTATGCTGTGAGGGTCTACAGAGAGTGCAGCAGCCCCCAGCAACATTTAAAAAAACAGTAAGTCTGCTGGGCCATGATATCAATGAACCTAGTAGCGCTTATCATGTTTTTTAAAGCTCTCCTAGCTATAGCTCTATGTTCCTCAGCTGGAGCGTAGAGCCTCCTTGCGATTGATTTTATGGCTGCACTAGTAACATGAAAAATACTTTAAAAAAGACTCAAAGAGCTATAGCTTTTTTATTGCGATCTCTTTTGTTAAACATTAAACTGTGTGAATTAAAGAAATATGCAGTTTATTGTAATTAGTGGAGATTTTTGTTTGACAAGACCATACATGTGCTTCATTTGTATTGATATTTTATCCCTTCATAAAGCCAATAAGTTATTTTTTATTTTTTATTTGGTGTTCTGACCCTTTTACAAAGTCAGAAGCTCTGCCTTACTTAAAATGACCCCTGTGATATTTACCCACTCGTGCAAATGGGGGTTGGGCACCAGGGGGTGTGGGTGCATGGTCTGGCATGAAGACAACTCTATGCTGGCTAAAGCTGAGTCCCTTCTAGTGTATGTAGCATCTTTGAATGATGAAAGGATCAATACCAGGAGTTCAAGAAGAAGCAACCATTGTGTTCATCACAAAGACTCTGCCCTGTGCCCTATATTCTGCCATCTAATATGACAAATGTACATCTATAGCACTGTATTAATGCTATGTAACGTGATTCAGTTCTTAGAAGTGGCACATTCAGAGCCATAAAAACTACTTGGAAGTGTATTATTATAACACTGGGAATGATTTGTGAAAGTAGTAAATTTGTTTTGTTATGTTTGTTCTGGTATAAACATTTATACAGCATACATCTACTCACAAGAGTGTCCGGGCGCTGTGCAGGAGAAACAATATGTTATTGGCATATGTTTACTGACACTTACTAGAAAAGGTGTACATGTGCATACTCCTTTTTCGACATCTGGAGCTCTGAGGTACATGAGCAGTAAATTGATGGATTGGTTACCTTGCTGCTACAGTAACAAGTGTGATTGCCACTGTCTTTCACATTTTATTTTATAAATAACAGCAGATTGACATTCTATTTCTATCTTAAGGTGGTTTTGCTTGCATCCATTTTGTGAACCCTCCTGTGTGTGAATTCTGTTCTAGCACTAGCAGTTACAAAATGAGAAGGGATTGTGATAGAGAAGGTGCAAGAATTGTGTTCTGTCCGCGTCAAAATAACAATTGAGAAGAGTTAGAGATGTAGAGAGGGGGGAGTGGTTTAGGTGCTGCTTCAAGATGGCGGGGACGTGCTGAGCTCTGACAGACAGGGAAGCTTATTCAATGTTGGAGACCACTCTGGTCTCCAACATTGCAGAGGGATGAGACTTCACAGCATCTCACCCTCTTGACATAGTGAGTCGCTTGGATTGCTGCAGTTTCTTCCCCTCTGTGGTTTTTCCGGCCACAATGGCCTCAGGGGTTTTCTACACAGAAGAGAGGTTGCATCTGCCATTTTGAATGGTGGGCAAGTTCCACTTTTATTCTTTTGAAACTATCTAATGGCATTAAGCTTGTGCTTTTATGAACTATTGCAACAGCATTATGCCTCAAGCTCCATCTATTTCAAATTTTTTCTCTCCTTTTTGTATGTTTTAAAGTGACCCTGTGCAACAAGCCTTATTCCTCATTTTTCTGAGAGACTTTTACTTACCATTCCCTCCACAGTTCAGGGAAGTGGCGGTCGGCAGTGGGGGACAAACGCTGGGTAACGAGAAGGCTTTGCCAAGGCTTCCCAAGGCCCACCAGGTGACAAGTGATACAGGAGTTAAGGCTGAGGGAAATATCAGCTCAGAGTCGGGCTGTACTGAGGCACGGTTTGGTGAGCTGTGTGGAGCAGAAGTTGCAGGTGAGCGGCGGGTGTGGGGGTGCAGGAGCGCGGTCACCCTTAGGAGCGGCTGCTAAGTGAAAAGCCCAGGTAAGCGTGCAGAAAGCGAACCAACTAGGCTGGGTTCTGTTAGATTTGGGTGTATCTAGTTGGCACAGGTAGGTGCTTGTGACAAATAGGGACCCTTGACTCTTGTCAGGGTAAGGGGGTACACTCCTAAAATATCCCGTGCTCACCCCCTTGGTAGCTTGGCACAAGTAGACAGGCTTATCTCAGAGGCAGTGTGTAAAGCATTTGCGACCACATACAGTAATCAAGTGACAACACTACAGATGGACCCAACACAGGTTTTATATCAAAAATAAGTATTCTTTATATAGACTTAACACAAGACCACAAACAACAAAAATCCACAATACTGTACTTAAAATGGTAATTTTAGCTTAGCTCTGTTCAGTTCTTAAAATGTGACACTTTGGGTCAATGTACCTTACGATGCGTGACGCTTCCACAACAAAAGTGTTGCAGCGATGGAAATGCGGCAAAGCTCAGGTGCAAAGAAATAAAGACGTGAAGATCTTCCAGATGCGGCACGCTTCTCCAATGTTGCGAGAAGTCTTGGCTTGATGCGTCAGTTGCAGCGGCGACAACCTTGTTCAGAGATGCGACGACAGCGGCTTTGGCAGCGACACTCTTCTACCTCGATGCAAGATGCTTCAGCTCGATGCGATAACTGCAGTGGCGACACCCTTGTTCAGAGATGCGACAACAGCGGCTCCAATGGCAGCACACTTCTCTGGCAATGCGTGGTGCTTTTCTCAATGTGGTGCAATGCGTCAGCTACAGCGGCAACATCCTTGTTCAGAAATGTGACGGCAGCAGCTGCGACACACTTCTCTTTCGGGGTGAGACGCTTTTCTAGATGCTATGCAACGCGTCAGCTACAGTGGCGAAATCCTTGTTCAGAAATGTGACGGCAGCGGCTGTGACACACTTCTCCTTCGGTGTGAGACGCTTCTCTCGATGCAGTGCAATGTGTCAGCTGCAGCGGCAACACCCTTGTTCAGAGATGCGACGGCAGCAGCTGCGACGGCGACACGCTTCTTCCTCTTGAGTCACGCTTCCATCTCCTTGTGACACACAGTCCCTCAGACAAACAGCAGCAGGGACTTCCCAAGGCACTCTCGAGAGCTGGGGGTTGAAGTCTGTTGTCCCTGAGACTTCAGCAGGAGGCACGCTCTGTTCCAAGCCCTTGGAGATCCTTACAAGTTGATGAAAGTACACAAAGTCCCTTTCTCCTCTGTTCGGCAGTCAGGCAACCACTGGAGGCCAATCCCCAAGCAGCACTTCAGATTAGGAATAGTCTCTCCTCAGTTTCTTCTGGTTCCACTCCTCAACAAAGGTTTCTTCTTGTTGTCCAAAAGTGATCTAATTTCTTAGGATCAGGGTCCCAATATTTATACCCCAAAAGCCTTTGTCCTCTGAGGGCAGATAGGCCTTTTCCTATTCCAAACAAGTTCTGGAACACTCTGTTTGTATGACTCCTTCTTTCCTTTTGCAGTGCAGGGAAGAAACATCAGAAGCACCACAGGAGGTGGAGCCAGCACTCTGGGAGGCAGGCAGAGTCCTATTCAGGTCCCAGGTGCAACTCCTCCCTCCCATCTAGATGCAGATCTCTATTCCCTCCTGGGCGGACTCACCCTGTCTCCTGGAATCCCCCAGCTCTGTCACTCAAACTCCAGACAAGGAATACACAGCCTAGCAGAGGCAAGCTTGGATAGTTTGATAAGAAAATACCTTCTTTCTAAAAGTGGTAATTTCAAACACAGAATGTTAAAACCAACTTCACTAAAAGATGTATTTTATCATTCTTAGTTCAGGTATACTAAACTTTAATTTCTACCAAGTTCCCTAAGTCAGTTCAGATTATAAGATGTAATAATCTATCTGCCCATTCTGGCCTATGGAGAACAGTTAGCCTTGCAACAGCGAAAAACAAAAATGGCTGTAATAATTCACTATTAGGACATGCCACACACACCAGCGCATGTCCTACCTTATACTTACAATGCACCCTGCCCTTCGGCCTCCCATAGGAGTGTCTGATATGAAGAAAAGGGAAGGTTTAGGGACTGGCAAGTGGGTGCACTTGCCCAGTCAACATGGCAGTACCAGACTGCACACAGGTTCTGCAATGGCAGACCTGAGACACACTTTTAAAGGCGGCTTCTGTGGGTGGCACAACCTGTGCTGCAAGCCCACCAGCAGCATTTGGTTTATAAGCCCTGGGCACACTCAGTGCACTGTACTAGGATCTGACAAGTAAACCAAACAGCCAATCATGGAATCACTAATGCATACATCAATTTACAATAGGGAGAGCATATGCACTTTAGCACGGATCAGCAGTAGTAAAGTGCCCAGTCTCATAAAACCAACAAAAACAGGTCTGACAAAATTCAGGAGGAAGGCAAAAAGTTCAGGGATTACCCTGCAAAAAGGGCCAAGTCCAACAGGGTCGACTTGCAGCTTCCAGTGTGCCCTGCTCTCCACCCCACTCTCTCTCTGACACCCTCTCTTCTTCTTTCACCCCTCCATCCTGCCTCCATCCTCCCCTAACCTACAAGGCCGACTGTCCTGGTATTGGCTGTCACTGCGCTACTGCCCACTGCCCTTGCCCCCACTGGCCCAGGGGTACCTCCTGATACCTCACTTTCTCAGGAGTGGAGAATAGACCTACCGGACTACTGGTCTATCGGTAACCAGGAAACTTAAAATCAGCTGTTAATCCTATGATCACAATTAAACTGCTCATTACTGCTTTCATTGCTCTCACTGCTTGCTCGCTGCTGACAGCAGATACCTCCACCATCGACCAATTATTAATTACCTACCAACGTTCACAAGGAATTTGCATTGCACCGCCACTGTACCAGCTAATACCAGCTCTAATCAGCTCCAAACAGCTCCAACTGACTCCAAGTGGCTCCAACTCAGACTCCTCACTCCCACTCCCACCCATTGCACCTCTAAGCCTGGGCAAAAACTTGTAACTGATGCCACAGAGCAGACTGGAAAGAGAGCGAGCAAGAGCAAATGAGGAAAAGAGGCAAAGGAAGAGCAAAGGACGAGGACGAGCAAGGGCCAAAAGAGAGAGAAAGAGCACAAAGAGATGATTAGGAGGATCAAGAAGGCCAAGGCCAATTGAGGAAAGAAGCAATGAGGTCGGGTAAGTCAAGGGACCAACCACCACCTGCTAATCCTATCAAAAGAAAAAGGAGGACAAATAAGAAACTTAAATAAGACCTTATGAAAGTCAATGAGGACTACTTGAGGAGGAAAGGGGAGGCGGAGAAGGAAGAAACTCTCTTGATCTCCTTGACCCCCCCGGACCCCTCTACTTACAAGTCCACAGCTTTCACCAAACAGCAGATTGAGAGGAGCAGCAAGTGTACCTAACCCGCCCAAGCCTGGCTACCAACCGAAAATGTATACAAATTTCTCATTTATTAAAGACGTCGGCTCAGTCATATGTCTGAACAGCCACAATGCAAGTAGCCTGCCAACCCCACTGGAACGCAGCAAGGCCCTTCCTCTAAAGCAGCAAAGGTATCTGGGGATGAAGTTGGATGCTAAAAGAGAAATAGCCAAAGCTGGAGAAGAGGGGAACAATATGGAAGGGGCAGCCCACACAAGCATAGCAAAGCTTAATAGGGGATCAAAAAATGTTGGTCCCACAAGCCCAAAAATGCAGGACCATCTAGAGGCAATGCCAATGGTCAATGGGAGGGGAAGCAAAAACATGTGCAAAAGCAAGTGCCAAGTACCCCCCCCCACAAGCCCTGGTTCGGAAAAGAAAAATTACCAGAGGATGAGCCTTCCTGGTCGAGCAAGTTGTGGCGCAGCTGAACTGCTAGACAACGGAGAGGGACTGCCAGACAATACAGAAGGACATGCATAATCAACCTTCAACCTGTTTTTGAAAAAGAGGGGCCCCTGCCTAATGGGATGAACCCTGGCAAGGAAACAACACTTGGGGTAAAAAGGGGGCAAATTTGCACCGGGTTTTGTGCCTGTTGTATTAGAGAAAGAAAACTTGAACCTAATGACTAAACTCACACTATAATTGTGTTGATATACTCTTATGTTTTATTAACTTTTTATATCATCTTTTTTTAAAGAATTTTTGGTCTTATTTGAATTTACTACATACAAAATTTCCAATACATATAATAGAATATGAAAAGACAGACAGTTGAATTATTTTTATAAAATACAGAAGTGCATTCCCATTTCAACACGTTTCGGCGTAAGCCTTCTTCAGGAAGTCTGTATTCATGCACAATTATATTACCTGAGAAACAAAAAATACATATCATTAGTATAATAGAAAGTTTTCATTCTTCACATGATTGTAATTACATTGCATTTGATGATTATTTTAATCTGAATCAATCTCTCATATCACCCAGTGAAAGTAGCCAGACCAAGCCAAAAAAAACATATATATACACATTTAAAATTAGTACAATATAATACAATTTTGTTTCCCTATTTACAGTGCTATATTGAATCACAAAAAGATTTGGTCCATGATCTTATGGAAAATTCGAGCCAGGAAGAGATGCAAAAAGAAAAAATATACCACTTGAAACAGCAGATCTGTTTCTAGCCCCGCTCAGAGAAATTAAAAGGGTCACCCACAAGGGGCCATAATAACATCAGCAATTATAGCTGATTTAGAGTCAACACAGGCAAAGGAAAATAGCACTCAGGGTCGAGGAACTCTGAGCGAGGAAAACCATGGCTCAGGGGATGTTCCCACCATCACTCAGGACAGTCCAACACCCTAGATGAGGCAGGCATACAGCCTCATAATTGTGTTCTTCCCGGTGCCCATGCAACATCTTAAACAGGGGGAATATACTATGCTTACTGAATTCTATAATCAACCTAAAAAATATGTCCACCAGCGACTTGGAGTCAGTTGAGTTCTTAGAAATATTGGGTCACCTAGGGGCCGAAGCAACAAAAACAGTTTGGTCAACCACAGAAGTGGCTCAGAGAGTACTAAAAGAACAAGCCAAGGTCAACACCTGGGGTATAAAGCTCCAACCATTCTCAAAACCAAAATACCCTGATCCACTGGTACCAGGCAGTGAACAACGGAAAGAGAAGGGTCAATCCGATTCAAATCCACAATCACTTTCAGTACTGCGTGGGGCTTGCAGCAATACCTTTAACATCCCAGACCATAGAGAGTGACGCAATAAAAGATTGTTTATCAAGAAAAGCCCTGTTGTAATTTGGCAGCGATTGGGTTAGCATTAGCAGAAGCCATCCTGTATTTAGAGGCTATCTTGTCCGTTTTGTGGAATCCATTTTTTATTTCTGGCAGCCATTTTGTTTGCCATGTGCTACCACGTGCGTGCCATGTGCTCTGTCCTACCTTGCTGTTGTCTTCTCTTGAAATCTGCATAGAGACAGGTTATATTTAGCCTCTTCTGCTTCACACATGCTCAGTTGAGCTTGCAGCTGTCCATGCAGCTGCTGTTAGTCTGTAAATGTCAGGATGTGTTCACCAGAATTAGCAACTTTTAACTTGTTGACTGTGCATTTTCTGTATGACCTTATATGTGGCAAAAACCTACTTCTTGTACTTGCACCGCCTTCTTTTGAGCCCCTGTGTGGGTATAAAAGGACCAAGCTTCTCCCATTCAGTGTGCTACTTCATACATTGCCGAAGGGTGTGGTCTGAATGTAGTTCCAACTCATGAGGTTTAATACAGTTTGTATTTTCTATTCCAGTTTCTGTGCCAACTTCTTCCTATTGGTCTGAGGACTTTAAGTGCTACTTTGGTTATAATACTGCATATTCTGCACTATTTTTGGCATGCCTATTTCTAGCACACTTCGTAGGATGTGTTGCTTTTGTAGTGGTACCAATTTGAGACTCGATGAAGCACAACCGGCACCCCGGAGGGGGCGCCTAATAGGGACATGTATATTAAATATGGTATTTCTTCTATAATGTACTGCACGTTATGGAATAAGTAGACTCATAAGGATCCTGAGTTGCGTTGGCCCAATCATGGGTCATTTGATTTACGAAAGATTCAGTATGTGGAGCAATGTATGTTTGAGCAAAAGACTAGGCAAAATATGTTTGAGTGTGTGCGAATGTGGGAGAAAGAAGTGCGTGAACGAATGAAGCGTGAACAAGCCTAGATTGAAAAAAAACAGCGAAAGGACATCCATGCGAAAGGGTTAGAAATGAAAAATAAAGAAATAAAAGAACTAAAAGAGAGGGAAGATAGGGAACAACATTTACAGGTAGCTGGCCAATACGCTTTTCGGCCACCACTCTATCCTATCCTTAATAAACCTCAAGATGATTTCTTGTTATTAGATCGTTCTCCACCTCCGTATGTTTTTCCTTCTGCTCCTCATGAGTCAGATGAGGATTCTCCTGCAGACCAGGAGAAAGCACGGGAAACTCGTTCTATGTTGTCCGCTGAGCGTGCGTCCCAGCTTAGATCTACTGCTCGTAAAGCCGCCCATAATATTGCTCCTGCTTCTGAACTTTTAGATGACATGAAGGATTGGCAGGAAAGGGAGCAAGTATATTTTACAGAGGTGTTTGCCGCAGAAGTTGTTGAACAGTTTAGGAAACATTCTGACGATTTGGAGCGTGTTGATATAGCAAATGATTGTAAGCAAATGCAAGATGGTCTTTTTGTCTTTTCTCAGGTGGCTGACTCAATCAGGTGTTTGGTTAAATTACGTGTTGAGACAGTCAATTTGCAGGAAGAGAAAAAGGCAGCAGGCGCAGCTGCACAAACATCTCAGAATGGCGTACTCCAAGCTTTTATCTTCGGAACAGATTAGACTATGATAGTTCATGCAAAACCTATGCATGTAGCCGCACCTTTGTATGTTCCTACTAAAGGAGCGAGTACAACGATGATAAGGCTTCTACTGATTCCAAGGGTTATTTTATTTATGATTGGGTTTACACTCTTTGGAATAGAGCGGATGTTATGGCTCTTAAAACTGCATTACCTGATCCGCGGAAAAATCCAGCAGCTTTTTATGAGGAAGTTGAGGGTGCCATTAGTTCTTGCACTATGAGTTTGCCTGATATTAACCTGTTTTTCGGATTGATATTACCCCCTGATATGTGGAGGGCTGTACGTAAGGTTGATGATCATGTGACTTTTGGGGCATTATGAAAAGATTTAGAACAACTGGATGTAGAGAGGGAACCTGCACAGAAACCATATCAGTTAATTTTACATCTTCCCGCAGCCATATTAGTTAAGTTAAAAACGATTATTCCCCCTAAAAAGATAGATTGAACTGTATTAGAGTCTTGTAAGCAAAAGGCAGATGAATCGGTTTCTGACTTCTTCACACGCTTTGAGGAGGCATTCCACAATTTTAGTGGCCAGTCATTGACAGATGCCACAGGCAGGCATCTGTTTGTTGATAAATATGTCGCAAACCTGTTGCCAGGAATAGCTAGTCGCCTAAAGGCCAGCGAGAGTTCATGGACTACCTCTTCCCCGGTTTCTCTTTTAACTATGGCTCAGTATTACGAACGACAGGAATTAGAAGTGAAAGGCAATGAGGATAAAAAGACAAAATTATTCAAAACAAAGGTTATGTTGGCTCAGGCCTATGGTCAGCCTTCTAGAGTAAATGATAGAAGTGATGATAGAGGTGGACATGGATCTTATGGTTCGTCTTTTCTTTCTTATACTCGTTCGAATTTGTCTGTTGACCAGTGTGCGTACCGCAAGAAATTTGAACATTGGGCTTTTGTTTGTCCAGCATTGCGTGCTCAGCAGTATCCACGTGGACGGGGGACAAATGAGAAATCGTTCAGGATATTCAGGGCCTAGAGGAAGCATGGATGATAGTGCTAGGTTTGATGCTAATACACATGGACAAGATGGGTTTAACACTTTTGATAGCCAAAATCAATATCAAATGTCTGATTATGTGCCGTCTGACTTGAAATATTCTGCTTAAGCATAGGTTTGCCTAGGATGGGGTAAGGAATCAGTTGAAGTTCCAGTAGATCCGAAGGGTCCCTATATTACAGCACATGTTTTGGGATCTACTTATTAGTTTCTGGTTGATACAGGAGCTAATCGTAGCGCCTTATCTAAACAATTGGTTCCAAGGTCTCCCCTGTCTGGCTTAACTATTACATCATAGGTTTCATTGGAACACCTTCCCTTAGCCCACTATCACAACCACTTGCATTTCATGTTGATAAGTTTACTGTAAGTAAGTAAGTATTTATTTGTTGATTAATTAAAATCATTACAAACAAGAATAGATAAAAGCAACCTAAATAAACAAACATATACTATGCACAAAGTTATTATCATCTTAAAATGATCATCTAAAATTGCATTAATACAGTCAATTCCATAATAATTTTTAAATGTTTACACACTGATTAAATTACAGGTATTAGCTAGAGTACAATATATTAGCAGCAATCACTGTTATAGCAGCATTTAACTAAAGTGACAAGTGTTAGCAGTAGGAAATACTAGTATAAATAAATTTTTTGCTGTTTTTCATTTGCAAGCTATAGTAAAGTGCAATGTGCATAACTATAATAAATTATACTAATAGACCCTTCAACTGGCATACATTTTGATCTAAACAATTCTTAAAATAAGTTTCTTTAGTTATTTTGGATCACGATAAATAGTTATTAACTTGTTCTTCGTCTTGGAGTTTCTTCTCAGCAATAATAATGAACTTAACAAAGTGATAAATAAGTTTAATATTGGCCCCACTCAAACAGGTAATAATTGCTTGCCTGCATGTTCTAATTCCTAGTTCATTAAAAATTGGTTTTAGGATCAACTTCCGAGCCTCTGCCAAAGCTGGACATAAGGTTACAATGTGTGTTAGTGTTTCCTCCCTTTGACTACAAAGCCTGCAATTGCTCGATACCCATTGATTTTCCCATTTTGGTATACCATCCTTTGTCGGATATCTTCCCAGCCTTAAATACATAAATTTATTCTTGAGCCTAGGTTTTAAATGGTAAGACAAGTAAGATTGAGGTGACAGCCTACCGAAAGAGTTAGCAACTGTCCAGAAATGACTTCTTTTCCTTAATTCCTCCTTGTCCGCTATAGTCGTTAATAATGCGGCCATTTGATTAATTTCTTTTTTAAAAACTATCTTGCTCCTCATTTCATCAGCCAAATTAGAGCAGTCAAAATTACTTATGCATTCATTAAAATACAGCTGCCAATTTTTTGAATATTCCCCTTCTGAGATTTCAAGCCAGCATAACTTTGCCAGTGAACCTTCCTCCGAACGCACTAATGTTAAAAGAGACTTCAAAAATGTAGATTAACGCACCAGAGATTGGTTTTTCAAACCAAATTCCAGACTTATGTTTGCTCGACTAATATATTTGGGGATTTTAAAAACAGTTTTATATATTCTAATCTCTATATCGTCGAGCACTTTCGCGTCTTTGCCCCTAAAGATGAATGAGCAATATTCCAAAGAGGGCACTAATTTTGCTCGCATCACCTTTATCAGATGGTCGTAATTGGGGCATAATAGATAAGTTTACTGCTCCATGTCCGTTTTTGCTTTCTCCAAACACACCAGATAATATTGTGGGTCTTGATATGCTTAAATATTTCCGGGCTACGATACGATGTTCTCCTGAAGGTGTACGTGTTATTTTGAATGACAACTACCCCGTGATTGAGAGATCCTGTCTTGTTAAAGAGGATATTGCGTTAGCTTCACTCACTAGTACTTTGTGGGCTACTTCAGACACAGATGTAGGGCAAATAGTTATCCCACCAGTGCATATTAGTGTCAAGGAGGGCGCTTCATTGCCATGATTGCCGCAATATAACATTTCTTAAGAAGGGGAAGAAGCAATCATATGCATTGTCCATGATTTGATTAACGTGGGGGTTGTGGAGGAAGTTCCTTACAATGTTTGCAACAGTCCTATTCTTCCTATCTTGAAAAAAGACACTGACACTAGGATTTACAGATTCATCATTGATTTGCGAGAAGTCAACAAGATTGTAGTACCGCAGTACCCTGTGGTTTCGGACATAACGACATTACTTACCCTAGCTCCTCCAACAGGAACTACATTTTCTGTAATCGATTTGAAGAATGCTTTCTTCTCGATTCCTATTCATCCAGATAGTTGATGTATGTCGGGTTTACTTTGAATAATCGATCATTTAGATTTTGTAGAATTCCTCAAGGGTACACTAAGAGTCCTAGCATTTACAGTCAAGCATTGAAAAGACAGCTTGATTCCTTTATTTTGTCTGAAGGAGTGGCTCTCATACAGTATGTCGATGACATCTTGTTGGCAGCAGATACACCTGAGAAGTGTGAAAAATGTACTTTGTCTCTACTTTCTTTTCTTGCTACACAGCATCATAAAGTTTCACAGAAGAAATTGCAATATTGTAGACCGAAGGTAACATATTTAGGTCACCTTCTGTCTAAGGAGGGTCGTGCACTTACACCAGATCGCTTACAAGCAATTTTAGACACACCAGTACCGTCTACTCAGAAAGATGTCCGTGCATTCATTGGTTTGACTTCGTTCTGCAGGCAATGGATATTAGGATTTTCACACATTGTTAAACCCCTGCTAGCGCATTTGACTAAAGACACTCCATTGCCCCTTCCATGGACAGATGAATGTCAGAATGCTTTTCATCAGTTATGTCAAGCTCTTTGTTCTGCACCAGTGTTAGGGACTCCATATTACATGAAGGCCTTTACACTCTATGTACACGAGAAAGATGGGTGTGCAGTGTCAGTTTTAGTACAGGCACACGGTGACAAGCAGTGTCCCTGTGCATATTTTTCAACAGTTCTTGTTCCTGTTGCTCGTGCATTGCCTGGGTGCTTCTGTTCAGTTGCAGCAACATCTGTGTCCATACGTCAGAGTTAAGGGACAGTTTTGTCACATAAACTGTTTGTGCTAGTACCCCATGCAGTAGATGCCCTTTTGAATCAGACTAAAACGCAGCACTTAACTAGTGCTCGCCTGACAGGTTACGAATTGACACTTTTGGCCCCTCACATTACCCTAAAGAGGTGTGCGACTCTAAACCCAGCTACTTTGTTGCCATATCGAGCAACTCAGGCTCAGTCACAAGAATCTCATGATTGTATATTCCTTACTAAGGAACAGACAAAGAGTTGCGTCGATTTGCAAGATACGCCCCTTTCAGATGTAGATGGGGGACTGTGGGTTGATAGGTCCTGTTTGAAGTTACCAGATGGCACGACCTAAGCTGCATATGCAATTATGACACTTAAGACAGTAGTGGAGAAAGCTCAAATACCACAGAAGTCGGCTCAAGCAGCTGAGCTAATAGCTTTTGTTCACAAGACGTGTGAACTTAGCACTGACTTGCGTGTGAACATCTGTACAGACAGCCGCTATGCTTTTGGAGTGGCCCATGATTTTGGCCTACTCTGGAAGGAAAGAGGCTTCCTTACGTCCCACGGGATGCAGATAATGCACGGAGAACTAGTGCATAATCTTTTGACTGCACTTACATATCAAAAGAAAATTGCTATTATTAAGTGTAACACGCACAAGAAAGTCATTGATAAGATAGGACAAGGCAACGCCTTTGCAGATCGCGTAGCTCGTGAGACTGCAATGCAACAAAGCACTACTTCCATGTACGTAGTGAAGTCACAAGCTGAGCATTAGCATGATGCTAGACAGGCAGTGCTAGATGTACAGAGATCTGCTTCGGTAGCCGTACTTCAGCAATAGGCCAAAGAAGGAATATTGGACGATGAAGGGTGGTAGTGCAACAAAGACATAGATAAGTGGAACTGCCTGCAGTCTATTTGCAACCTATTTTTCAAATGGCACATTGGCTGGCACATGTTGGAGCTCTAGCAATAACGAAATTGCTTACGCGAGTTTGGGAGCATCCTGAAATTGCCAGCACAGCTAAGAGAATAGTACAGTCCTGTTTGATCTGTTGGCAGTATAATCCTGGTAAAGGGACACAAACTCCTACAGGAGGGTTTGCTACATCGACTGCACCTTTTGAAGTTTTGCAAATGGATTAACACGGATGAACACTGCAATAACTTAAAGTATGTCCTTGTGTTGTTATGTGCCTTCAGTAAATGGATAGAGGCATACCCGACAAAGGTTAATACAGCTCTCACTACAGCAAAGGTGCTTCTAAAGGAATTTTTCCCTAGATATGGTGCTTGCAAACTTTTGTGGAGTGACAACTGACCTCATTTTATTGGGCAAGTTGTTGAGCATGTCCTGAAAGGGTTGGGATCAAACAGAAAATCCATGCAGTCTTCCACCCACAATCAGCAGGATTAGTGGAGAGGTACAACGCTACTTTGAAACTTAAATTAGCGAAAATACTGGCTTCCATGTCTCTGAAATGGGCAGATGGACTACCTCTGGCATTGTTGTCCATAAGATTGGTGCCACATTCACGATCTGGACTTACACCAGAAGCGGTGTTTGGGAGACCGATGAACATTTGAGGAGTTCCTAAGCCACGCCCCATACATGATGTACCTTGTGTTCTGATGAATGATTATTTGGCACAGTTAACCAACAGTTTGATCTCTATTCATCAACAGGTTCGAGAAGCTTTTCCAGACAGATCTATAGGTGAGTCCCACAAACTCCATTGTGGAGACCATGTGATGGTCAAGGTCTTTGAGCGGTGAAACAGTTTGGAGCCGAGGTGGCGAGGACCAGAGCAAGAGCTCCTTGCTATGAGGACAGCGGTTCGAGTGACGAACAGGAAGAACTGGGTCCATTACACACTGCAAACGGGTGTCGCCTACCTTGGCGGAACCTGCTGTGCTGAATGACCATCGAGAGATCCTGGATACAGAGCAAAACCAAGTCATCCCACCTGACGAATCTGAGGAAGTCTTCCCGTACCACACAATTTCTGGAGTATTGCAATACCAATTGAGACCACGGAAAGAGCCTGCATTGTCGAAAAGGACTGGTTGAGCTACCGCCCTGGGTTGGTGAAACGGAGTGCCGATGTGGCAAGGTGGTTGATCAGTCCTGCAAAGTGACACCCGTTTTGACCCTTGATGAAGAAATCAACGACTGCCCAGGGATAAGAGCTCCAACAGTTGTTTTTTTTTAAAGACGAAGTGATCATGTCTGCCGAGAGATCAAAAGTTGCTAAGATCTGCAATAAGAAAATCATTTGTGCTGTAGGGTTTGTTGGTGCTATGGTGGTTATGGTAGCAATTACCTGGTATGTTGAGAAAGTGGCTCCTGTTCGAGAGCTTTTGATCGCCAGTACTCCAGTGCCAGTTGAGCACCACTACTTTACGCTTCCCTAGCATGAGCAGAAGCATCGACAATCCTACCTGAATAATACATTCATC
This sequence comes from Lissotriton vulgaris, assembly GCF_964263255.1. Classification (NCBI taxonomy): domain Eukaryota; kingdom Metazoa; phylum Chordata; class Amphibia; order Caudata; family Salamandridae; genus Lissotriton; species Lissotriton vulgaris. The sequence goes on from NC_141696.1 coordinate 307,992,082, forward strand.
CAGATGTTGCATCATACACATAATGCCACGAATACTACCAACTGTTGGGTGTGTGGGATGATACCTGCGCACCAAAAGAAAGGAGGTACACCTTTCATTCCTCTTCCATTCTCTCATAATGGTTCTTGTCAAGCATGGTTTGCTCTCTTGTGTGCCTCTGAAAGGGCCAACATTACAGAAATGACAGTAGTACAGATTATTTATCACCTTAATAAAGAATGTTATCCTGATGAGAATGGGTACCCTCAAGCTCGAGGAACAAAAAGGGAATGGGAGGAGTACCAACTTGACAATATTTCTATGCCACATATGTTCACAAATACAAGGACAATGAAGAACAATGGACCTTTTGTAATTTCTGTGACAAGAGCTAAAGCAGACTTATGTATTAGTAGTTCTGGGAGAATTCCAGTGGGGAGAAGTGAATGTACTATATTTCAGATAATTGAAGGTACCAATAATAGCAGCTTTATTTCATCGCATAATACATACTTTGTTTGCGGTAATAAGGGATACTACCAACCACCTGTGGGGTGGTCTGGGGTCTGCTATGTGTCCTTTTTGTTGCCCCCTGTGTTTCTGGCACCTGTATCTTATCATCTCAACTTCAAGCTATACAATGACATTTCCAAGAACAGAAATAAGAGGACAATAGGTATGGATGAAGTTGATCAAACTGACACCGCTTTGCAACAATATGTCGACTTCAACTTAGGCTTATTCTTTTTTGTGGGTGCTGCATTGAACAGCAGAAAGATAAGGCGATTGACTCGTGTTGTCGAAGCTGTTACCAATCAGACAGCAATGGTACTTGGGAACATTACAGAAGAGCTGCAATTTGCAAGGATTGTAGCACTCCAGAATCGTATGGTGCTTGATGTGATTTTGGCTGATCGAGGTAGTGCATGTCGCATCATCGGTAGCAGTTATTGTGTCTTTATACAGGATCACTCGTCTTCAGTATATGATGCAATCTCTAAACTGCATAAAATTGCTGCAGAGATTTACCCAGAGACTGGTACATGGACTTTTTTGAACTGGATGTGGACACTCTTTATTACTTGGGGCTGGAAGCTACTGACTGTTCTATGTATACTACTGGTGATACTATTTACACGCTGTATATGTATACAATGTGGTCCCATGCTGTGCTCCATTTGTATCACTGCTTGTACACCTGCCAAGAGAAATATTGCAGAAATGAAAGGCCAACAAATGCTAAATAAAGAGGTCACTGAACTGATAAGCATTGATGTACAGGATGCATATCTAGATTGCCCCAGATGTACGAATGTCTTCAGCTAATGCTAAAAGGGCCGTCTGTTGTAATTTGGCAGCGATTGGTTTAGCATTAGCAGAAGCCATCCTGTATTTAGAGGCTATCTTGTCAGTTTTGTGGAATCAATTTTTGTATTTCTGGCAGCCATTTTGTTTGCCATGTGCTCTGTCCTACCTTGCTGTTGTCTGCTCTTGAAATCTGTCTAGAGACAGGTTATATTTAGCCTCTTCTGCTTCGCACATGCTCAGTTGAGCTTGCAGCTGTCCATGCAGCTGCTGTTAGTCTGTAAATGGTAGGATGTGTTCACCAGAATTAGCAACTGTTAGCTCCACCCACTTGTTGACTGTGCAATTTCTGTATGACCTTATATGTGCCTTCTTGTACTTGCACCGCCTTCTTTTGAGCCCCTGTGTGGGTATAAAAGGACCAAGCTCCTTCCATTCAGTGTGCTACTTCCTACATTGGCGAAGGGTATTGTGTGAATGTAGTTCCACCTCATGAGGTTTAATACATTTTATATTTTCTATTCCAGTTTCTGTGCCAACTTCTTCCTATTGGTCTGAGGACTTGTGCAGCGAAGGGCCAACCCCTTGCACTGGTGGCCTTGCTGAAGTTCACCACCACAGCCCTGCATATCAAGACTGGAGCTGGCTCTCGAGGACTATAACTGTCAAAACAGAAAATCAATGAAGAAATAAGTATAATGACGAGAACTCTTCCAACACTCTTAACCTGTTCTCTTGGAACATCAATGGCCTAAGTGATAAGTTCAGTGTCACTGAACTCCATACCTATCAGACAAGATTTTATATCATTGCATTGCAAGAATTGTGGTCCGATTATCCGCCGGCACTTCCTGGCTATAATCTGAACTTCATTCCTCCCACGCAAAATGCACGGTTTGGCCATAAAAAGGGAGGCCTTGTCATATATAGGTATATAGGGAGCATTTATGCAAATAAACTAACCCCGCCAAATGCAATGCAAGTGAGACGAATTTCTATTAGGGGGAGGGCCAAAAAGGAAGATATAATTTTGATAAACCTCTATCTACATCCCGAGAAAAAAACAGTGGAGCACAGCAGCTGAAGGAAGAGCTCACAAAACTATTAAATGTTGAGGATACAAACAGTTGCATTATCAGTGTGGACTTCAATCTAAATATGCTCTGCAACCCAACTACAGATATCACCTATGAGGAGGATCCATTTGCTTGGGATCCACACTCTCAAGATAACATAACACCTCTGGAGGTGGAAGCTCGAAAACCGAACGGAGACTTCTTCTTTCATCACCAGAAGGACTGGGCTTCCGAGCACTTAATGGCAGATTCTCAGGGGACCGCCCTCAAGCAGTAACCTTTCACATTACAATGGCCAGATCCACAATTAATTTTACATTCCTTTCATGCAGTTTGTACCAAAGGGCAAGGCATTTCCACATTGGCTCACAAGACTACAGCGACCATCTGCCCCAGGAAGTCACAATTGATACCATCTCAATACTAAACCCACGAACAGCTAACGCACATAGCTTAGAATACTCTGCGAACGAGAGGCGGGTAAAATGCAGAACAGATGACCCACGAAGTCTCCTATTTCATGCTAAACTGGTATTAGGCGAATTGCAAACAGGAACAACAGATCTGATTGACAGCTGAGAGGTGTTTACAAGAACATTACAAAATAAAACAGGAGCAAAAAAAGGCAATGGCCATGTTGAAGGGGTGGTCAAAGTTATGAGGCACAAGAGTAATTTAAATTTAAATTTCAGAAATAACACTTACATAAAAAAGCTTAAGACCTTCATAAATCAAACACTGAGGATAGACCCTGCCGCTCAACAAGAATTGAGACCGCAGGAAGTTGATTTGGCGATGTAAACAAGAAGCAGAAAAAACTCTGTGGGCAAAACTATTACATGATATTAAAACAGGCAACAGTGCACAGTTTTGGCAGAAGATTAATATTCTGACAAGCAAACAGAGTCAGAGTATTGAATCTTTTGCCACAGAAGAAGCCTGGACAACTTTTCTTGGCTCACACTTTAACGAAATTCAAGAAACCAGGCAAGGGCTACACAATCCCATACATGACTCCAAAGTCCGGCTATTACAATCCAATGAAATCCAGGCATTGGAACATGAAATCTCAATTATGATTGTGGAGATCTGTAAAAGAATTTCAAAAGGAACACAAGAGGGTATACCAGGGCCAAATGGGATTCCCCCCATTTTGTTCAAACAAGACCCTGAATTCTAGGCCGCTGTCCTCAAACCAATGTTTAACAAGATCCTACAAACGTCATTAATCCCAACATCCTGGAGGGGGGCCATCATCTTCCCAATCTATGAAAAAGGAAATATAAATGACCCAAGAAGTTACCGGCTAGTATTCTTACTGGACAACGAGGCCAAATACTTTGCGGGCCTACTACTCCAGGAATTAACATCATGGGCAACAGAAGTTACTGCAATTCCATACAATCAAACCGGCTTTTGCAAAAACACAGGGACGACTACCAATATTCTAGCTCTATCCCTAATGATTGACGCCGCTCTCGCAGCAAAACAGCCCCTATTCCTGTGCTAAATCATTTACAGCTCCTCATTCGACCGGGTTAACAGAAACCTTCTGTGGCAAATACTAAGAAAGTTGAACATCCTGTCACTGCTCTTAAATCACCTAATCTTCCTGCATCTATCGAGGAAGATCCCAACAAACTCAGGGGTTAAACAAGGCTGTGTCCTAGCCCCAACACTTTTCAATCTATTTATGTGAGAGCTATCAACTTTGCTGAAAGAAAGCAACTCGCCCGTACCCAAGCCAGGGGTTACCCAGCTGTACAACCTTTTCTACTCAGTTGACATGGTACTCATTAGCCGAACCCTGGTAGGCCTAAAGCGGCTGTTGAACATAACATCACGATATTCTGCAACAAATATGCTTAGCATAAGCCAAGAGAAATCCAAAGTCATGTGCATTAACATCCATAAAAAGAGAATAACAAATAACTGGTTCTTGGCATCAATGAAGCTGGACATCGTTTGTGAATACAGATATTGAGGGGTCATTGTAGATGACAAGGGCAATTTCAAGCCACAATACAACGCCATAAAAAGAGAGGTCTAATTACTGCAGTAGCTTTAAGAAACATAAAAAAACAATAACACTGGTCCAAGCCTCCTTCCACTTATTAAGGTAATCCAAGCAAAACTAATTCCAGCGATTACTTTTGGCAGTGAGGCTATGAGAGGGAGAGACGCTGCTACAGTTTCTGTGACCATAGCAAGAGCACTGTGCATGATCTTTGGCTTTCTAAGTCACACATCTCCCACACAGATGAGACTTGAATTCAGGCTCCAACGAGAAGAGCTGGCACTCAAAGAATCATATATAAAAAGCTGGCACAAAATAAGCAGGGGAGAATCGAAAACGCTAAATGCTCTCCTGTAGAAGGAGCTACAAGCCAAAGAGACCTGCCCTTTAAGGCTTTATTTGGAGGCTGATATAATCAAGGGAAACCGCCTGACCTCTGCGCACTGTTGCTAGTCCAAATTGGATATAGAACATTTAGTCATATACACATACGTCAAAAAACCATCACACTGAATTTTTCAATAAGTACACGTTCTTTACTTTCAAAAATTCATCACCACATTATTTTACGTCATAATGATCATTTTTCTGAATTAATAAAGTATTATTTTCACATCAAGAACTCTGATTTGTCTCACGAATTGCCCTTGCCCAATGCATTTCGGGCCACACGGCCCTTCTTCAGGGGATGTACTTTGGTGGATTTTAGAGATGGCAGGGGAATGAAATGTGAAGGTGAGTGTTTCAGTTTTTGAAAAAGTCGAGCGCATCAATGTGTTGAGATCAATGAAACCCAACGGATATGAGAAACGGGAGCGTGTATCAAATCTAACACCAGAGTGCGGTGGGTTTAAGCCTGTTGAGCTCTGGCCGAAATGATAATTAGATGTCTAAGGACAACCCATTCGTGTTTGTATGAAAGACTTGACCGACGGATGAAACTGAATGATCTGTTGTCAAACAGAACGCTTTGAAAAGTAAACCCGTTCAACTCCTCGTGTCCTGTTCACGCTTCAATAGTTGATTTAACAAGGTGTGCCTCTCCCACCACTAATTTCTGTTTATTTGGAGGCTGCCATCAACCAGCTGTGGCTACATTAGCTTTGGGAATGCCCAGTGGCCCTGGCAGGCTTCCAAAAAGTAGTAAACAAGACTATCCGGAAAGAATCCCACTGGCAGGATAATGCGTCCCTGGTAGAGCATGCACATGGCTGGATTATGGTACAATCCTACATAAAACCCTTTCCTCAAGGATACCACCAGACTGGCTTCTCAAAAAAAACTAAAGAGAAATGTTTAAAATTGCGCTTAGGGCTGCTACCCTTGGCAAATCATCTAACGCCTTGGCTACGAGCCCAGACACCAGTAAAGCATAGTCTTTGCAACGAAGGCAAAGAAAATATAGTGCACCAGATAGCCATTTGCAGGGAACCACTTAAAGATCAACGGGCCATACTGAAACCATTCTTCAACAGAAAACGAATATGTTCTTGAAGGCAAGCGGTGCAGGCATGCTTTTGCGGCGATGATATCCAATTGAGCTGCCAATTGTAAAATTCTTAGCAGCTGATGCAGCTCGACTCAAAAAATAAACAGAACTTCATGTAGACAGGAGTACGGATGCAGAGGAGAACACACTTTTATGACCCACTTGAAGAAAAGCTCCTGAATGCCCCAGCGAATAAACGGGAAGAACAGCGTCGGCAATTGCAGTTTTTCGATCCAAGAAACAATATCTGAAGGGGCGACTGTTGCGATCTTAAAAGTACTCTGTTTTAATGAATATTTGTTGGTATCACATGTTTTAAACTTTAGATGGTCCGAAACAAGGATAGCTCGAGATTATGTGTTGGGCTATCTCATGCTGTCCCCTTGCACCAAAGGTTCTAATAACTAGCAGGGCAGAAAGGGAGACAGAGCAAGCTAGATTTACTACAGTGGGGGGCTAATCCTAGCTGCTCTGCAACCACTGTCAATGTCCTTTCTTCGTAATAAGTCCTTCTCACTTCTTAGTCCTTTGCCAGGCTTATTCTTGGAAGGAGCTCTGTTTCTAGAAATATCCGCAATTTACGTACACTTTGCATTCCGAGCTAAGCCCCAAGTGCCAACCTTTGAGGCACTGCACCCCCCTTTAAGGATAATTTGGGAATTAAGTACTCTCTATTTCTTAGCCCATGCTGGGTCGAGATTTTCATGACAACTAACCTCGGAGATATATGTAAATTAAGCATCTAAGCACAAACGTAAATCATGCCCTATCTTTTTTGACTAATATATCTGCAAGGCAATCTGGCATATACTGATCTGGCCAACTGCTCTTAAGACCAGAACAACCTCATTGTGCACTGAGTAATGAAATCTTTCCAACGACCCCCTTGTCGCCTTACTAAGGCTCTTAATAATCTGTACGAATTGTACATTATTCCCCTCCCAACATCCCCTGCAGTAGAATAGGTTCTGATAGGGGAATTTCTCAATCAATCAATCAATCAATTAGAGTACTTGTAAAGCGCGCTACTTACCCATGAGGGTCTCAAGGTGCTGAGGGGAGGGGGTACCACTACTGCTCGAAGAGCCAGGTCTTGAGGATTCTTCTGAAGGCGAGTAGGTCTTGGGTCTGCCGTAGGTGTGTAGGGAAGGTTTTCCAGGTCTTGGCGGCGAGGTAGGAGAAGGATCTGCCACCGGAGGTTGTTCGTTGGATGCTGGGGACATCGGCGAGGGCGAGGCTGGCGGAGCGGAGCTGGCAGGTCTGGGTGTAGAAGTTGAGTCTGCTGTTCAGGTAGGCTGGTCCGGCTTTGTGGCGTGCTTTGTGTGCATGGGTTTAGGAGCTTGAAGGTGATCCTCTTGTCAACGGGGAGCCAGTGTATGACTCTCAGGTGGGGGTGATGTGGCTGTGGTGGGGGATGCTGACGATAAGTCGGGCGGAAACGTTTTGGATGCGTCGTAGTCGTCGTAGGTGTTTGGCTGGGATTCCTGTGTAGAGTGAGTTGCCGTAGTCCAGTCTGATGCTGACGAGGGCCTGTGTCACCGTTCTTCTTGTTTCAGTCAGGATCCACTTGTAGATCCTGCGGAGCATGTGGAGGGTGCTGTAGCAGGAGGAGGAGACGGAATTGACCTGTTTAGACATGGAGAGGGAGGAGTCGAGGATGAATCCTAGGTTGCGTGCATGGTTGGTGGGTGTCGGTGCTGTTCCCAGTGTGGTCAGCAACCAGGAGGTGGGTCAGAGGATGAGTACCTCTGTCTTGTCCGAGTTCAGCTTCAGACAGCTGTTCTGCATCTAGTTGGCGACAACCTTCATTCCCTTGTGGAGGTTGGTATTGGTGGTGTGCGGATCCTTGGTGAGAGAGAGAGGATAAGCTGGGTGTCGTCAGCGTAGGAGATGATGTTGAGGTTGTGTTGGCGGGCCACTTGTGCGAGGGGGGCCATGTAGACGTTGAACAGCGTTGGTCTGAGGGATGGGCCCTGGGGTACGCCGCAGATGATGTCGATGGCCTCTGATCAGAAGGGCAGGAGGCGGACGCTCTGGATTCTGCCGGAGAGGAAGGACATGGTCCAGTCAAGGGTCTTCTCTTGGATTCCGTCTTCTAGGAGGTGTGTCTTTAGAGTGCGATGGCAGACCGTGTCGAAGGCGGCTGACAGGTCCAGGAGGATGAGTGCTGATGTTTCGCCATTGTCTAGTTGGCACCTGATGCCATCTGTGGCGGCAATGAGGGCTGTCTCGGTGCTGTGGTTTCGTCTGAACCCGGACTGGGACGGGTCTAAGATGTTGTTGTCTTCCAGGGGGCAGGCCGGTTGTGTGTTGATGATTTTCTCGATGTCCTTCACCGGGAACGGGAGCAGGGAGATGGGCCGGAAGTTCTTGAGGTCCTTGGGTCCTCCTTGGGCTTCTTAAGGAGGGTGTTGATTTTGGTGTGTTTCCAGCTTTCCGGGAATGCCGCTGTTTCGAAGGAGATGTTGATGACCTTCCGTAGTTGGGGTCGATGGCAGCATCAGCTTTGTTAAATACGTTGTGTGGGCACAGGTCTGACGAAGATCCTGAGTGGATGGAGTTCATGACCATGCGTGTCTCGTCGTCGTTGACGTTGGTCCAGGAGGTCCAGCAGTTGGAGCTGGTGGTGTTCACAGGGGGGGTGGGGTCTGGTGTAGTCGGGCGGTCATGGTGTTGAAGCTGTCATGGATGTCGGAGATCTTGCGGTGGAAGAAGATGGCTAGTCAGTTGCACAGTTCTTGGGAGGGCGGTATGTTGTTGGAGTTGGAGAGTTCCTTTACGATGCTGAAGAGCTTTTTGCTGTCGTGTGCGTTGTTATCTAGGCTGTCTTTGAAGGAGGATCTCTTGGCTATTCTGATGAGGTGGTGATGTCTGCGAGTCGCGTCCTTGCGGGCTACGTGGTTGTCCGGAGTGCGTTCGTGGAGCCATATCTTCTCCAGTTTCCGGCAGGCGCGTTTGGAGGACTGCAGCTCATCGGTGAACCAGGTGGCTCTCTTGTTGGCTTGGTTGTTGGAGGGCTTCTTGAGTGGGGTGAGGGTGTTGGCGCAGTCGTCAATCCACTGTCTGAGGTTGCGGGCTACGTGTCTTGGTTGGTGGGGTCAGTGGGTGGGTTCTGGTCGAGGGTGGTGATCAGCTGGTCTTCTGTGACTTTGCTCCAGCAGCGGCGAGACAGCTGTTGGGTGCGGTGGTGCGTGGTTGGTTTGTTGAAGGTGAAATGGATGCAGTGGTGGTCGGTCCAGTGGAGCTTGGTGCTGTGGTCAAAGGGGATGTCGGTGCCTGTGCAGAAGATGAGGTTCAGTGTGTGGCCAGCGGCGTGGGTGGGTGCAGTGAGTTTTCTGAGGCCGAGGTTGTCAATCAGGGTGGCGGAGTTGGCGTTGTTGTTGTTCTCGAGGTGGAAATTCTGGTCCCGAGTAGGATGTAGTCTGTGGAGGGGAGTGCGTTGGTGCTGGTGAGGTCGACGCTGGAGTTGCTGAGTTGTGCTCGGGGTCCGGTTGGTCTGTAGATGAGTGTTCCTCTGAGGGTGGTGGTGGGGTCGGTGTGGATCAGGAAGTGCAGGTATTCGGCGATGTTGAGGGTGTCGTCTGCTTGGGTGGCGACCTTGAGGGTAGACTTATGGACTATGGCTATTCCTCCTCCGATTCCATTGATACGATCCCTGTGGATGGTCTTGTAGCCGTCCGGCATGGCCATGGCGATGTCGGGTGGCTAGGAGTCGTTCCACCAGGGGCGGAGGTGTCGAGCAGATCCCGGGGCTCCACGGCATGTTTGTGTGCGGAGCAGGTGTTGAGGAGTATGCAGCGGAGGTGGTTGGGTCCGGTCCTTGGAAGTTTGGTGGTTCTGTCGCAGGTAAAGCTGCAGGTGTGGCAGGTGAAAGGCCCGTGAGTCCGTTTCGGTGTGGCTTGGAAGCAGGTGTGGCTTCGGCCGGCGTTGAGTGCGCAGAGGGTGCTGGCATCGTAGCGGAGTCTAGTGTTGTGGCATTTGCGGGGTCCAGGGGTTCTGGCGCTGGGCGCGGTCCAGGCATGGATGGGCGCAGACGGGCTTGGCTTAGGCGCGCCCGCTTTGCAGCCTCCATAAGAGGGGGAGAGGGAGGGAGGAGCAGCTGCTCGGGCCTTTCTGGGCTAGCCTTCATGTTTATTTGAGGTTTATAAATTATTAACCTCATGTTTTATAGTTTTTATCTTGTATTCTGAACAAATAGCCTCTTAGCATTGAACTAATATTGTAATTTGTTGTTATCTCTTTTTTAGCATGAAACTGTAAAACAGAGATTGTTTGTAATGGTTTTAATTAACTGAACAATACATTTTACCTTACCTTACCATTCCCTCTATGGAGCACTTTCTTCATTACACTTAAGAAGGTATTGGCACCAGGTTTATGAACACTGAAGGCAGTTTTTGATACCTCACTATATTACTTGAGAGAGAGGCTGTCCTGTGTTTTTTAAAATATTTTCCTAACTGCTTCGGTTCCTCAGAGTTGTGGTTGAATACTTCTCATCGCAAGATGGAGTTTTCCTTGTTATACTGCAGATTCAAAATATATATTGCTCCATATAAATTTCCTTTCCCTTTTATGGGGAGATTAAGGAATCTCAAGCTGTCAGTTTCTTCTAAGTGCATTACATATTCAGACTCTGACTCTAATTGCAACGGCATGGAGGACAACCCCCATCACAAACCTGAATCTTTATCAGGTACCACTTCAAAATTGCACCCTTCAACCGAAACACCTGCGAGCTCCACCAATTAAACAAAAAAAGACCCTCTGTCTCCAATGCAGTCGTCTTAATTTTCTCTGGATCAGATTCTTGAGGAAATTTGTGCATTAAAACCTTTCATGGAGGAAACTATTAGGACTCTGCAACATCTGGATAACAAACGGTCTTCTTTGGAGTGACCCGTTCTCGTTACAGAATAATCTAGGGAAACTCTGCAGTCTACATGCTCTTGTATTTCCTCTATGCGGTCAGAAATAACTATTTTCAAGAAACACACTGCTGACTTGGAAAATCAAAATTGCAGGAATAACCTCAGCGGGGGAAGCTGCCACCGGGAACCCAGACGCCCAGGGAGGCAAAACGCTCTGGGGAGGCCTGCTGTGAGACCCTGGTGCCGTGAGGGGAACGGCTGGAAAGCACGAAATTTTTGCCAGCAACCCGACTGCCGCGAGGGCAAGTGACTACATCCCCCAGGTACCCCGGCGGTCGGGTGACGTCAGCGGAGCGCCCGGAGGCGCGGGAGAAAAACAGGAGAGCCGAGCGCTGCAGGTGAGCGCAGCGGGGGAAGCTGCCACCGGGAACCCAGACGCCCAGGGAGGCAAAACGCTCTGGGGAGGCCTGCTGTGAGACCCTGGTGCCGTGAGGGGAACGGCTGGAAAGCACGAAATTTTTGCCAGCAACCCGACAGCCGCGAGGGCAAGGGACTACATCCCCCAGGTGCCCCGGCGGTCGGGTGACGTCAGCGGAGCGCCTGGAGGTGCGGGAGAAAAACAGGAGAAACTCTTGCACCACGAGTCGCGCGCGGGAGCGGCCGGGCTAAGGCCGGGACAAGGCGGGACCATCTAAGGCCATCATAGGCCAGAGAAGGCCGGGACGGGCCACCCCCCCTGGACGTGCATGTTAAAATAGGTAAGACTTCTTCTGCTAAGTCTTTCAAATCCCTTCAGGTGCCTGCTGCTACTGATAACATGTCTTGTAAAGGGGCCAAGAAACTGCATACTGGGTCTAGTGACCGGGCCAAGGGGTCAATGGTACAATACCTAATAAATACTGCATCGTCCACTGTCCAACAACCAGTAAGAATAGCACAAGATCAATTGTTTACCGACCGTCCCAATAATGACATTACTCCCCCTCAGTCTATCGTCGCCTCTCCAAACTTATCCTTCTTGGAGGAACTTAACAGCTTATGCCATACCAAATATGCGGCCGTTAAGTCGACATCAGAGCACACTAACGCCTCCTTTTGTCCTACAGCCATTACAAGCCCCCACCTCAGTTCTTTATCCTCACCCTATGGAAACCGCTTAGATACTCCTCTCGGTCCACCAGAATTAAGTAACATGAACCCAATAATGTCTTTCCAGGACCCCTCTGGTGAAAGGAATCATGCTGCGGACAAACATATAGGCACTCATGCTAAGGAGATATTGTTTGCCCACTCAATCACACCAACACTCTTGGCCCAGATACAGACTATGATCAATGCCGCAATACACCCGCTAATCGAAAAAATAAAGGACCTCGGGGTCCGGATCACGGCAATAGAGGAAAAGATCAAGATAAACTCGCTCCCCCAAAATAACGTGGCAGACCCCAATCTATCACAGTCTCCACGTAATACTGTTAAGCCTTCAACAACTTCAAAAAATAGAGTATCCCAACTCCAACGGACAAGCGCAGGTACGCCAACTCAATCTAGCGGGAAAGCCCCCATCAAAACAAAAACAATACCTAGCTGTTCCTTTACAACGGGGCTGAATAATGCTACAATGCCACCTAAAGAGCTACTCCCCACGATACGGAACATGCAAAGGAAAACTAATCACATCCATCTACCACCGGAGGCTGCTCCGTTCGTGGGTGTCCTATCTGGGGTGCCGGAACTCCCAAAGGGTAAATCTGAAAGCGAACAGGAGCTGAGAAATAAGACACTATTTTGGCTAACAAAAAATAGACCCCTACCCCCATACATTGATGGTAGAATAAAATGTGTTAGAAGGGTGGGATGGTTAGGCCCGCGCCGAAAAGAGAGATCCGGTGATCTGGTGCTAATAAAGTTCATTAATAACAATGTTGTCCCTTACCTCCAATCTTGGAAACCACAGATAGGAGCCGGACCTATACACACCTGGGGTTTATCCGATTTTTATCCTAGAGAAGCACTACACCCTCATACAAGATCATCGCCGAGATTAACTTTTGGTTGGGCCAATACACCTCCGGGGTGAAGGGCTTTTAATATACAGACCCTCTCTGGACATTCCATTGATTCGCTACCTGACTTTTTAAAAACAAAAAAAAGGTTTTATTTTATGTTATCTACCGTGACATGATTTGAAATGAACTGAAATAATCTGATTTGTAATTGTGTATATATCTTGCAATGTGCTTTTATGATTTTATATTTAAATCGAATAAAGCTAAAGCTACTACTACCTCCTTATTTATGGTCACCCTGAACATATGGAGGTTTCTAACCCAACAGTTTATTTTCAATCCTTTCTACCTAAGCTTTTGGACATGTCTACCTCTGTCCCACTTAATATACAATGGGCTCTCAGGCTTGGTCCCAGAGTTTCAACAAATACTTGTGGTGTCATCCTGTTTTTCTTGCAATATACTGATATGTTACAAGTCATGTCGGCGTTCAAATTCAAAGAAAGCAGGATGTAGCTAGAGCCACTGCAGATCGTTGGAAGAAATGTCTTGACCTCTGCACTCAATTAAGAACCATCAATGCCAGATATGGCCTAATCCATCCTTGTATTTTTAAGGTCACTTACAAGGAAAAGACTACCACCTATGAGGATCCAGCAGCTCTGAAAGATTTTCTTCAATAAGATGGAGCAGATTTCATGGACATTTCGAGACCTACTTAACTGTTATTTTGTTATCTTTTGCTGCTCTCTTTTATGCATAATTCTCTGAATTATGTTCTATTCTAGTTTAATATTTATGTTGTTATTTCTCATATTATGTTGTCTCTCTTACTTCTAATTGCTGGTGTATCTCTTGCTCCCTGTTCCTCATATGGTCTCATCAATATGTTGATGTCATTATTCAGTCCAAGGCTGCCCTGTGGACGGGTGGCCTCGGATGTTGTAATCATCATCGCCTGGTGTCACCCAGCCCATTCGTCTTTGTGATTTGTAGGTATGTTTTCAGTCATCAATTGTATGACCTGTACTGTCTTTTTGTTTCTTGTTGTGTTTTCCATTTCCTAACATTTCCTTATACGGTTCCTCTTTATCTTTTTCTTCTTTCTATTACTTATTCTATTGTTCCCCTTTCTCTTCCTCTTCATATCAAACAAAAGTCTTATATCTATCTTTTTCCCTTCTGATATTTATTCTATCCTAATATTAATTGTATCACTATAAGCTTATTGATTGATCATGTTATTATGTTCATGTTACATTTCAAGTTACTACTTGGAATATTAAAGATTAGGTAACCCTACTGAACGACAACAGGTGTTAACTCATTTAACTAAATTGAAAACTGATATTGCATTACTTTAGGAATAAAATCTTATGGAATCTGACTCTTCCAAGTTGATGAAATGCTGGGTAGATTATGTGCTCACCTCTCTGGCTTTAGGAAAGAAAAATGGAATCCTGATTCTCTGTCATAAAATATTTCATGTTTCAGTTGTTCATCAGTAATCTGACTTGAAGGCCGTTGGTTTATTGTTAAACTCTTTATTGATAAAACACCCATAGTTATTTTTAATGTATATGGTTCAGTCTCCATTGATAAGGTATTTTGGACAAAAATTTCTGACAAACTGCTTTTATATGACGATGATTATATTATATTTGGTGGTGACTGCAATCAAATTCTTGACCCCATATTAGACAGACACTCAACAGTTAAGATTGTTCGTAATAAAATACACTCACAATTCACTCCCACAATACGCTGTAAATCACTAGTTGCTATTTGGAGACTATGCCACCCAGACCTTTGGGAGTAAAGTTTTTACTCAGCCCCACACCATTCACAATACCGTATTGATTATCTCTTTCTGAGTAAATCCTTAGCACAACATGTTCTTCAATCTGAAATAGGGTCTATTTTAACATCCGATCACGCCCCAGTCTATATTGACTTTGACCTGATACCATTTGCTCCAAATGCAGGTAGATGGCTTTTTAACAATTCCTTATTCTCAGACCCTAAATTCTTCAGCAATTTAGTTCCTTTGCTTCTTAATTATTTGCTATTAACTCATTACCAGACTCCTCTCCTTTAATGATTTGGGACTAATTTAAATCAGCCGCTAGAGGTTTTCTAATAAATTTTCTTTTGCAAAGGAAAAAATCTTTTGATATTTAAACTACTCAACTACTTACTAAAATTAAACAGCTAGAATTATACTTATTACCATTCCAACAATGAATCTTCCTTTCAAACATATTGACGCTAAATTCACTTTTAACAGATTATCTACGGAAGCCGCTTCTTTCTATTTATTGAAAAGCAGCACTCGCGATTATGGAGGTCAAAATAAGATGGGGAAATTATTGGCTAATTATTTAAAAATAAGGAGAGAAAGAACTAGAATAGAATCTTTACCGAATAATGCTGGAGTTCCTCTTTTTAAAGACAATGATATTTTAAATGACTTTGGTCCTTTATTAAAAATCTATATACTCCAGAAATACAACCAGTCCAATCAGATATATCCTCTTATTTTCAATCCAATACTTCTCCTTCCTCCCACCACATTGATTTTGATTTGCTGGGAACTGATATTTCCTTAGAGGAAATTACTCATGCAGTCTGAGTGCTACGACGAGGGAATGCTCCTGGGCCTGATGGGTTTACTGTTGAGTTCTATGATCACTTTGCTAATCTCCTCCTTCCCAATCTTCTGTTTTTATTCAGTTCTTTTATTACCAATGGTGGCTCCTAAGGTACATTCCAAGAACCAATGATATGTTTAATTCCAAAAGATAATAAAGGCCTTTCCCTTTGTAAAAGTTAACATCCCATCTCCTTAGTCAATACTGACTACAAGATATTTGCCAAAATTCTGGCATTACGCATCGACCCAGTCTTGCCTGACCCTATAGGTCTTGAAAAATCTGCCTTTGTTAAGGGATGGCTTGCCTATGATAATTCTCAAGTCTTTTTTAATATCCTTGGCAAGGCTTCTTAGTTTAAATATCCTACTGCTGGTATCGCTTTGGATGCAGAAAAAGCTTTTGATACGATTAGATGGGTTTTTATGCTTCATGCTTTAAAATGGATAGGTTTTCCTCCTAAACTGATCACTTTAATCTCCTTATTATATTTGGGTCTCTAGGCCTCAATTTTTGTTAGCAGTAACGTTTCTGATTACTTTTCTCTTCTTGGAGGGGTACGACAAAGGTGTCCTTTATCACCTTTATTGTTTGTCATAACGTTGGAACCATTTCAAACAAAAACAGACAGGATGTTCATATCTCTGGTTTCCAATTTGGCCCTCATTAGGTTAAAATGTCTGTATATGCTGATGATATCCTGTGATATTGTTCTAATCTGGCAACCTTTCTCCCTCCTCTCCTTCAACACGTTGATACATTTTCTTAGTTATCAGGATATCGGCTTAATACGAATAAATGTTCTATGTCACAAACAATACTTTAATCACACTGGTTATTCCTGGCAATCCTCAAAACTAAAATACTTGGGCTTGTGGTTCTCTCCGATATTCCTTGAGACTTTAAAATACAATTTTGATCACATTATCAAAATGTTAAATGATACTATTGCAAGTTGGCATCCTCTTTTCCTCTCATGGTGGGGACAAATGGATTTGATCAAAATGATGCTCACCACTCTAATCTTATATATTATTTTCATAATTCCTGTTCATAGTCCCGGATATTATTTTAAGAAAATTGCTTTACTTTTAACAAAATTTCTATAGAAGAACAAACCTCCTCGAATAGCTTTGTCCCCCCTAAAAGAAGAAACATCTAATGGAGGCCTTAAGTTCCCTGATTTCAAAACGTATCACTCTTTTCCCAAAACAGGCTATTCGTTGGCTCCTTTCTGAGCTTACTCTACATCCTCCAGTGTGGATAAATATAGAGAATTTTTTCATCTCGCCCTTTGACTTTCGGGAAATCCTTGCTTTCACTATTAATATTTCTTTATTGCATTCTCCCATTATATCTCATACCAGTAACCGTTTAGCTCCTCTCTTACCATCTTCATATGCTTCTGTTATTTCTGTTCACCAGCAAACCATTGGGCAAAATAAATTATTACGAATTAACAATCATACCATATATTGGAGATCCAGGAGATCTAAAGGCTTGCTTTGGATATCTCAACTCATAACAAATAACCATCCCTCATCATTTACTGATCTTCAAACAAAATTTTCATTGCCTGCTACCTTCAATTCACAATATGATATTCTACTTCCTTCCCTAATCAATATCTTCTTTCACTATGAAACACTTCCATCCCTCCTACAACACGTGCTACACTTTTTCCTATATTAGATCGTTCCCCCTAAGCTTCTACTTTATATAAGTGCCTATTACTACCCTCAGATAGACTCAAGTCGAATACTGAAGTGGCTTGGTAAAAAGACTTAATACAATGCTGGCCAACTGCTACTTGGGATAAATTATGGCTTAAACCTCATAAGACCTCACGAGCTGCAAATACTACTCAGACCCTTTATTTTGTTTATCAGCGCTTATTACTTTCTCCAGAAGACATAAGCATCTTTGTCACCAAGCACATCTTCCACATGTTGGTCCTGTTCCTGTTCTATTGTCAATTTAAAACACATGTTATTTGAATACCCTAATATCCACCAATTTTGGCAGTTAGTGTGGTCTCAAATTAAACAGATATTTAATGGTAATAAAGTTAATATACCCTATTCTTTACTCATATTTTCTTATGCTCCTTGTCACCCCAATGACCTCTGTCATCATCGAATTTTAAGCTGTTAGATTTATTGTTAGATGTTGCTTTCCACTTGATAACCTCAAATTGGAAGCAAAGAGAAAAATACTTTTAGAGCTTGGTGGAACGCTGTGTGTTTTCATCGTAGACTTGAAACCAATTTCGTTTCCCCTATTTCTTTAGCGATTAAAAGAGATCTTTTATAGCTTCCACTTATTGTATATTTATCTTTGTCCGCTTCTTCCTGCTGTTAAAGTTATGACTGTATCGGATGATGTACGGAATTATTACTGCATCAGACGATGTGTGGAAGCCACCATAACATCACCATCTTGTCTTTTCGTTAACAAACTAGAAGATGTTTTATGCTTATATATTTATACTATGTTATTTAATTGTTCATATTATTATGCCTACAGTGTTTAATCTCTTATTTCTTTTGTTCTCAACGTTCTAGAGTAATGGTATACTGTTCCCTTTCCCCCCTCACCCCTCCTTCCCCCTCCTCTTCCCCCTTTTATAGTCCCATATCAAATTTATCTCCTTTTGCACATAGCTTGTTAGTTATAACTGTTGTATATCCTTATTTTTGTTATGATCTCTATGCAAATAGGATTTATTTTATTTATTACAGTGCTGTTTTTTTTCTTGTTTTTATTAAACTCAAACTTTTATAAAAAAAGAGATGGAGAGAGATCGAGATTTTTATTCTCGCCATGCTAGACTTAAAGATGGAGAGTGTCTGAGTAGTTATAGGAGTTTTGACAGGGTTCCCTGAGAAGAAAAAATAAATACACCTATACTCATGTCTTCCCTGAGTGTTGGTGTGGAAGGTTAACAAAGCAGAGAGGTGTCCCCTATTGATTGTGTAAGTCAGTGCTTAATTTGTAAAAATATAAGTGTAGGGGCCCTTGTCAGGAGGGCACTGCAGCTTGCAAAACCTATTGCTCCGGACAGCGCTACCAGTGACAGTACCGATACACCTAATAACCATCACAATCCTACAAGTGTGATGATTCAGAGTATTCCAGGCCCCCAAAGGGTTGAGTTGTAATTATTGGTCCTTTTAATGTATGTTGAATGAATAAAACAACTATTGTTGTGTTCATGTCAAAGCAGACAAAAACGCTACCATGTGGCAGATTGTCAAAAGTGCCGGTGTAGACAATTAAGTAGCGGTGCCGAGTGTGGAAATCACCAGCTCAAGTTAGGTACTATAAATCACATATTAAGTATGAATTCAGCACAAGTTAACTGAGCCCTTCGAGAGGGCAGAACCTGGTGCATTACATCATGATTGGGTGGTGTGCCTGTTTCAGTGCCAGACACATCCCTCGACCTGTCCCCAGGTGACACCCTTCTGGACTCATAGCCAAGGAAAATTTTTACAAATGGCTCTGTAACTTCATATCATACGTGCGTATATAAACGAATGTTTGCCAGCCCAAATTGCAACATATTGTGTTATAAAAATTAAGTTAAATTAGCTATGGTTGCTGCGCAACTCCTCCTCGACCTCTCAGCTGCCTTTGACACGGTTGACCATGACACTCTGAAACAAAGACTCTATGAAGCCGGAATAGAGGGAACTGCTTTAGACTGGATAGCATCCTACCTTCGAAACAGATCTAATGTCATCCATACCCCACCTTTCTCGTCCAAACCATAATCCACAAAAGCAGGGGTCCCTCAAGGTTCTATCATCTCGCCCATGCTTTCAACATCTACATGAGGTCATTACCAGTACTGATAAATAAATTTCAACTCACGTGCTATAACTATTCAGATGACACGCAAATACTCCTTTAACTGGAATGCCCCACAGACATTGAAAAATCACCAATTTTCAGCTGTCTCAGAGTCGTGGATCAGTGGATGACCTGGAACCATCTCAAATTGAATGCTTCAAAAACTGAAATACTCACGTGTGGCGATTGGAAACATTACAACCCACTTGCCGCATGGCTTGATGAACTGGGATCACTGCCTAAAGTATCGAAGGAAGTAAGAAAACTCGGAATGACCATGGACTCCAAGCTGTCGATGAATGCCCAAGTGGATAAACTAGCAAGATCAAGCTTTGCTACCATAAAAACGCTGCGACAAATTTTCCCTCATTTGGGATTTCCACACAAGGTCCAAGCTACCATCTCCCTTGTTCTGTCCAAACTCGATTACGCCAATAGCCTCTACGACGAATCACCTTTAACGACCATGAAAAGACTACAACAGATTCACAACTCGGCTGCCAGACTACTCTTGCGTATCAAACCACGAGACAACATCTCCCCTGCCTTGAAAGCCCTGAATTGGTTACTGGTTGCCAGAAGATCCACATTCAAGCTGCTTTGTATCACCCACAAAGTAATGCATGGAATGGGACCGCTCTTCATCAGGAATAAAATCACCAAACACATTTAACAAAGGAACCTCCGCTCTAAAGGAGCATCTCGCCTCAAAATCCCACCATACAAGAAAAAAACCATGGGTGGCACATCCTTCTCTATTCAAGCAGCCAAACTATGGAACTCTTTACCCCCCCAACATAAGGTCCACGGACACCCACCTTATCTTCAGAAAACTACTCAAGATTTGGCTCTTCCCCACATAAGCACCATAGGCAAACAAAAATGTATAGCATATCCCTCTGTATACAAACATTTTTTTCCACTATAGATATGTACCTACCTTTGTGTATCACTTTGTATAAACATGTAAAATAATTATGTTGTTGAGAAAAAAAATAATAATAATAAATAAATAAAAATCATCTTTGGTCTATATGTACATACTTCCATTGTGAATCTATGAACCTTCCATGTACTTGGATCTGTGTGTCTGTTACTTTTCTCCTGAAAAAGCATATCCAATGCACTACCCTATTTCTCATCCTGTACCTCTATCAATATCTTTAATCTTCATATTCTTACCTCCTGTATGTATCTATATACTTTCATTGTAATTATGGATCTATATATTTATCACTTTCTTCTAATTTAGCATTTCCAATGCACTACCCTATTTCTCAGCCTATACTTCGCTCAATATATCTTCTAGCCCAACCTTCTGACTCATCTCAAACTTCTTCTACTACTCTTTCCAATGCACTACCCTATCTCTCATCCTATACATCTATCAATATATCCTCTACATCCACTCTCTCATTTATCCCAAGACCCATACCACTACTATGATTACCGAAATAACCCTTTCTAGACTCTCTCCTACTCTACCCCTCCTTGTATCATCTGACACCTCTTTTACTATACTGATCCCCTAAAACTAGCCTTTCTAAACCCTTCCCTCCAGGTCCTCCCCTCCAAAACTCCTTTTACTCATACAAAAGCCTACTCCTATTCCTAAGACCTAAAAAAAAAAATTCACTCTTTTATCCCTCCACTATCCTTTTCAATCGAAATTAACAGGCTAACATATTCACTTCTCAAATTCCATATTAAACTATACTAATATACTACCCAAATAACCAAATAACATATCCACTACTCAAATTACTTCAAATTTTTTTTACTATACTAGTTTTCAACAGTAATCCTTTATGGGTTCCGGAGTGGCGTGCTACTCACCAGAAAAGCGATTCAACACCCATCAGGGGTAACAAGTGCTATCTGAGTGCAAATCTTTCTTTCCCTTTTATCCCTCCGCTATCCTTCTCACTCCAAGTAACTGACTAATATCCACCACTGAAATTTCTTCATATTTCACCATATTAATTCACCACTAATCCTTTGTAGGCTTCCTGAATAGCGTGCGTCAACAAGCGCTATATAAATACAAACCTTTGTCCTCCTCTATCCTTCTGCTATCCTTCCAAATCCAAATAACTGACTAACCTATCCACCACTTAAAATGTACTTGCATGTTTCACTATACTAACCCTCTATGGGTCCTGGAGTAGCGTGCTACTCGCCAAAAAGCGTTTTGATGCCTAGTGTGGGGTGGTAAGCGCTATATAAATGCAATTACAATACAATACAATACACCAACCTATATTCAGTTCTGTTCTGTTAAATTAATTAAGGAAGCAAATGACATAATACTGCACATTATTTAAGAGGGAACTATAGCGAATTGAATACATACCCTCATTCCTTATTGAAAGAAATCGTGGGGGGGTTATACATCTGTAAGGAAATAGATCAGAATGCTTGCTGGAGTATTTGCATTAACGAAAAAGATGGAATTTACATTTGATTCTTCTGATCAGAGGAGATATGTTAAAGTCAGCTAGGGTGTATTGCAGTGCTACATGAAACAAACTCTCTTTAGGCTAACATGTGGTCTTCTATTGCAGTTCCTCTTGATGCATTAGGCATGCTTTTTCGCACAAAATGACATACTTGGTGAGACACCTGCAGCACATTTGTAGAACCAAACGGCTCTGCAGCTGCTGCTTATGGAACATGATCAGCACTCATCATATAAGTGCAATCACAGGAGGTCTTGAAAACATTCCCAATACCCACTAATGTTGTTCATTCAGTGTCTAGTTTCTTCGTATACTACAATGCAGCTGTGGGCCCTTCAAATCTGCATGTGTGCCAGCCATGGGAGTGCTGGGGGCTGACGCATGCCTGAAGCTTTGTCTATAATAGGAGAAATAAACTCATTAGTTCCTCATAATCAGACTGCAGGAATCACTGTTTGCACATACTTGGATGCTAAAAGAAAGCAACATATGAACTCTCACCACAACTTGCCCCCTCTCCTCCTCAGATGAGCACGGGAACAATGCAAATGTTATCTGCAACGTACAAATCAGAAAACAGTCTTGTTTTCTAGGAATAGTATTCCAAATACTGTCAAAGCTATCAAACACCGGAAATTGTGAAACTCTTAATTGTACATAGCATTTTTTTCATTACGATTACACACAGGATCCATCATCTCAGTAGTAAAACTGCATTAAAAAAATGAGGGGAACAAAGATAAAGTGCAGACAAATATGCAAAAAAACTACGCTTCTCGCCCATCACAACAGAGGAGGTCAAAGGGCCAGGTTTAATTAACAATGTACACTGGGGGAGACAACCTCACACTTAAGAGTCAACCAGGGCGAGCAGGGCTGCCACAGGCTAGAAAAGAACTGGAACCAGCCAGGAGGGCAAAGTTGTCCCCCAGGCACAGGGAGTAATGGCACTTGCTCTCCTGTGTAGTTAGGCCGCTTTAAAGATTGTTTGTCATACCCCTGGCAGGATGTTTGGGGAGGCAGAGGGTATGTAAACCCTCTCTGCCTTGCTGGCACCATTTATATTGCCATTTTTGGGCCTTCGTGGCAAACGAGATGGTGGCTAACTGGAGGGAGGACAGCAATTTCAGGACCTTGAGTCTCAATGACATTAGAATGAAAAAACTTTGCATCAATTTAATAGAATGTCAGTCAAAAAAAGAATCAACAGCCTAGGAAGTGTTATGATTACTGTTATTGCCCATTAACAGTGCCAGAGTCACACAAGAAGGCACAGGATAAGGGGGACTGCTACTAGCTTGAACACAAGGGCGGAGCTCAGCTGATGATGTACCAGAGGTACTAACCATGGCAGTGCTTAATTTGTAAAATATGAAGTGCAGGTGCTCAAATGTTTGTCGGAGGCCACACCCCTGTTCCCCCAGCTCCACCCACCTCCTCTACTTGCTCCACCCACTTGCTCTATTGACTCCACCCACGTCTACAACTTGCACTGCTGAAACTCAGATGTAATACCCAATCTGAATTCCAGCAGGGGAGCCATCCTCCAAGTAAGGTTATGATAGGAGGTTCCCCTGCCCTGTAATAATTTTGCAAAAGAGTAAATCAAAAGTGCATTTACAGCACAAGTTTGGAATAAATTAGCTACAATTACTAATGCATTGAAAAGGGACACATGAAATGTTCCAGTGCCTATTTGGGGAAAGAACAATACTGGGCTAAGCCATTTTTAACAGAGTCTAATTGTGTGTCATGAGTTCAAAGATACAACTTTTACATATCACTGAAGTCAGAGGATTGTGAAAAATCCAAACATCACACCTAATAACAACCCATCCAGGGCCACAAGGTCATAAAATATCTTGGTCTGTGATGTTTGTTCAGTTGGCTGAATAAAGCAGAGACATGCAAACACAGACACACACAAGGATAACTGTAGGTATGCAGGCACATGTGCACTAAAAGACATATTAAATTTGTGGATTGTAGAGGACGCAAGCAGCGTGCACAAACATACCAATAAAAAGGTGTTGCACATACTCAGTGGCAAAGACCAAGGACAGGAATGAAGTATGGCAACTGAGACTGACATAGATTCAAAATATGTGCCCTTCACATACAAACACCCACAAACCTAAACCATTCCAATATGAGTGTTACCCATCCTCCACCCTCACTGCCCACCCCACCTGCAAAGGCAGAAAGAAGATATTAAACATTAACATATGTGGAATGCGCCAACACACGTGTGTGGAGTACAATAGCGAAATACTGTGCTTTGCTGACAAGATAGTACAGTGTCTCCAGCCTTTTGCTAGATATTGCTAATAATGGTTCAGCACTTGTCCCTGAATTTTCTCTAATACCATCTATCTACATGGTCATGATGGGTGGGTGGATGTAGGTTGTAAGTGTTGATTGGGTAAAAATGGAAGAAGTGATTTAATTGAAACTCCATAGTTCAATCTCTGGCAATGTATAGGTGCCATGCTGCTGAAGGTGAGACAGTGGCCAGACATCTTCTCCATCCCCACACATTGTCCACCAGCTCTCTTTGACCACAACAAAATCAAGATACTATCTTTGTGAGTGTGTGGGTTGGCTAAAGATAGCCTTTGTAAAAATAGTGATGGTGGCACTCCATCCTTTCCATGTCAAAATATTATCTGACTTTAAAATATCCCTTTCCTTCCTCTGACAAGAGGGAAGTAAGTGAGCAGCAGTCAGTTGCTGTTAAAGAAGTAATTGCTAGCTGCACTGGTGCTCTGCCTTCCTGCCAGCCTATGTAGATTCCTACATTGGGCAATAACTGGGCCAGTGATGCAGGTGGCTGAATATAGTACTTAAATGTGCGTGTAGACACTTTCTAATGAGTGCTGGTATAGTTGCCACACTTCTTCTTATCTGTGCTGTTCAATGCAACCACATGACTTGAATTGCAAGCAGGGCCATCTATCCATACATTTGTCTTTGTTGAATTGACATGTCTCATATAAACCTGAGGAACTGCAGGCAATGTGTATCTACAAGAAAGAGAACAAGAGAGCAAGAGAGACAGGGCTTGTTTTCAGTTGCACTTCTATTGCTCTTCTGCATCCTTATATGGGCTTCATAGGGGAACATGGCCCAAATGCTGCCTGGATTAGATATTTATAATCCTCTTATGTCAAGTAAATTGAATGCGGCCCAAAACGTCCCTCATCAAAGATGTTCCACACTTGCTCCAATGTAAGTGCTAGTGTGTTCCCTCACCTGTTTCTCTACAATCACAGCAGTGTTCACTGATCTCCTATGCAAGCTTCAGCACCAATGAATGAATGAATGAATTAGAAATTTGTAAAGCGCAACTAAACCCATAGGCATCAAGGCTCTAAAAGATGGTACAACTGTTTGAGCAGAGGTCGGCAGATCACAGGTAGGCTTCTCGGAAGAGCCAGGTCTTGAGTGCTTTGCGGAAGAGGGCATGAGAAGCAAGACCCTTGAGGTCGTCAGGGAGCGTGTTCCACAGTATGGGTGCAAGGGAACGGAAGGCCCTTCCACCCCATCTGGCCTTGAAGACTGGGGGGGATGGTCAGCAGATTTTTGTTGGCAGAACAAAGAGCCCTGCCAGGGACATAATGGGATACAAGGGAACAAATGTCTTCCGGCCCAGTCCCGTTAAGGGCGCGGTGTGTAAGGCAGAGGGCTTTAAAGTTAATCCTGGCCTGCATGGGGAGCCAGTGCAGGTTCCTCCTGATGGCAGAGCCTGACGAGCGGTTCGGGGCATCTACGACAAATCGGGCCGCTGCATTTTGCACGATCTGAAGGCGTTGGACCAAGCCGTTGTTAATACCTAGATATAGTGCATTGCAGTAGTCCAGCCGCGAGGCTACAAGAGCCACCACGACCTGTTTGCGTGCTTCTAGGGAGAGATAGTGGGTGATTTTTCTTAAGATCCTTAGGGCTCCACAGCAGGTAGAAACTGTCCTGCTAACCTGTTTATCAAGGGTAAGGGTAGTGTCCAGGATAACACCCAGATTGCAGGCCGAAGTGGAGGGCGTGGGACAGGCGCCAAGGGCAGAGGGCCACCACTCCATCGACCAGTTCTCGTGTTTGCCTCCGAAATTGAGAACCTCAGTTTTCTCCACATTCAACTTGAGGAAGTTCTGAACCATCCAGCCTGCGACTGCCTCCATACAGTTTTTAAAGTTTAGGGCCGCTATGTTCACAGATGTGATATGGAGACCACAATCTGAGTGTCGTTGGCGTAGGAAAGAACTTCCAGCCCAAAGAATCTTACAAGTCTGGCAAGTGGGGCCACGTAGATGTTAAAAAATGTGTGGGGCTCAGGGAGGAGCCCTGGGGGACCCCACACTTCACAGGCTTGACTGGCGAGAGAAAATCGCCCAGTTTCACCCTTTGCTTCCGCTGTTCAAGGAAGGATGTGAGGAGGCTAAGTGCTGGACCGGCCACTCCCAGCTTACTGAGGCGGCTAGCTAGGATGGAAGGGGACAGGGTGTCAAAAGCCGCAGTTAGGTCTAACAGCACCAGCAAGGCAGTCTGGTCGCATGCAAAGAATGGGGAAGTGCTAATAGCTGATTACCTGTTTGCGCGTTCTATAGATTTTTCATCGAATGTGCGGCTATAGCATATGTGATGATTTCTGCCCATGAGGCACAAAGCCCCCTTTTTCTTACATACTCTAAACTTTACTGCATCATGCATGACTGTAATCAGGTGATGCTTTCTACAAACTACATGAAACCAGTGCTAACTTTGAGGCGGTGGTTTCTGATGCTCAGCAGTGGCACTTAATTCTCAAACCCGACACTAATGACAGTCCACCACACGACGGAGCTGTCTGTCTAATTTTGAGATGAGCACAGCGGCAATGTTTAATATGTCAATATACATTAAAATTGAATAATACCTGTTGCCCTAGCCATACTGATAGCTTTGGATGGCTAGCAATAGACTGAATTGTCATGCTTGTAGGAGTATGATGGTAAGTATTTGTGTTGGTACTGCATCATGCATGACTGTAATCAGGTGATGCTTTCTACAAACTACATGAAACCAGTGCTAACTTTGAGGCGGTGGTTTCTGATGCTCAGCAGTGGCACTTAATTCTCAACACCGACACTAATGACAGTCCACCACACAGCGGAGCTGTCTGTCTAATTTTGAGATGAGCACAGCGGCAATGTTTAATACGTCAATATACTTTAAAATTGAATAATACCTGCCTCCCTCGCCATACTGATAGCTTTGGATGGCCAGCAATAGACTGAATTGCCATGCTTGTAGGAGTATGATGGTAAGTATGTGTGTTGGTACTATCATTGGCAGAGCTGACAGGGACAATGGGTGGTGCAGGCTGCAGTGGCCTCCTGAGATGGGCATTGGCACTTACATTTTTTCAAATTAGGCACTGCATGAAACGTATTTTTCTGAAAGATAACAGACAATCCCATTTGTCATTCTTATGGCATAGCATATCATTGACCTGAAATCTTTAATCAGAGTGCTTTAGTGCACAATGACAGTTCTTACCTGTAGCTTTAGATGACCTGTGGTTGGTTTGAGTGGAACTATATAAGCATTCAACTAGATAGAATAATCTTGTATACCTTAGATTGGTTTCATTTCATCATATTAAACTGATAAAAATAAGACAATGTAGGAATCACAATGGTGTTATAGTCTATGATGCCATGCCCACATTTTTCTGTTCTCCATATACAAGCTTTTAAGAGAACAAATAATAAATATCACATATTTCAGTCTCACTTTCGACACTTTGACTGATTTAATGATTGTGAATGGTACACTAATGCAGAAATAAGCAAACGTTTTAGGATTTTATATTATATTTCACAACATTGGTTTTCGATAGAGCATTCATCACCAGCACCCTAGGGTTTTGGTAGGATGTGCATGCCAGTTTTTGTACTACTTGCCAAGAACAAGGAGAGTGTGGTCTGATCATGGGGGCTTCCCAATGACATGCACAGCAATGTTTTGTAACCTTGAGCTTACCTGCATGTTGTTGTGCTCCTGTACTTAGTATGTATATAGTTTGTTTTTGTTAAATTGTTGTGGGCTTCTTCTCATGCACTGTTTATACACGGTGTATTTTGTGTGACTTTCAAACAAACCCTGTAAGTGATGTTAGTTTCTGTGAGCCTGCTACTGTCTTGTTGCCCAAGTGTGTCTGAGGTCTAACACTTAAGGTAAAAATTGTTGACAGCTGTGGCGCGTCCTCCCAATAATAGTCTCAACTGAGGTGAGAGAGCAGGCCCCCTCCCCCTCCAAAGTGGAGTTGTAAACTGAGGAACCAGAGAATGGGACTAATGTTAGGGTCTGTGCAGTGCCAAGAGGTTGTCCTTATTCCTCTCATTAATCAGTTTTATTTGGTCCCTTTCTTATTTTAATAGGTTAAAGATTGTTTTGTTTAATGACCTGCATTCTTGTTAATGTAAAATGCTCTGAAGGCCTGAGAATGAACCTGTCTCGCATTTACTGTTAGCAAGGCTTGTTTATTTATCTTCTGAATGTCTCCCAATTCGAGTGTGCCTCAGTTCCAGAAAAATCTGCCTAGGAGATCAGTTTTGCATATATAAAGAAGCGCTGCACGTTTAAAAACGAACTTCTCAGCAACGTGCAGCGCGCCTGGCCCCCACCCGCCTTGCTCCTATAAAAGTGCTCCTCACGCTGTGCCTGATGCTTGTGCTCGTCGCATCTGTTCAGCTTACCTGCTATCCTTCACTCGCTCCAGCATCCCTCCTTCCAGCTCCGGTTTTTTCAGAAGTCATCAACCTCGGTTTCCCGGTCCGTCTCCAGACTCCGTCCTGTCACGTCCGGCTCCATAGCTTCCGGTTCCCAGTCGGAACTCTCTGCCTGCAACACCTTCCCTGGAAATACTGAAAAGGAAAATAAAGACAAAAAGGTTAGCGCGCTAACGAAGGCATAAAGACACAAGTAAGTGAGACAAAACTTCTTGGAATTATTTCTTTTGGAATTCAACCGAACGCTGCAATAACTTATCTGTGCAATGAACAAGAAAGACATTTTGCAGGCATAAGTTCTTCAATTCAACTCCTTGGGAAATCGTTTTAACCTCAAAGAACAAAGCACATAAGAAACTCTTAAGACAGACTGTAGCCAAGATTGTTAACCCTTTGTGCTCCACTTGCAGAGAAACAGATTTTGAGAAAATTTTTACAGTATTTCATTAGGCGCTAAGGAGTAAGTGTGAATACTAATAGCACAGTTAATTCAACAAGACAGATTTGATGCTAATGATTTATTTACAACTGTTCATTGTTTTTCTTAAGGATACAGCTCGTTTGACAAGCACCTTGGACGCTAAACTCTGGTGAACTCAGAACCAGAACAAGAGAGGTATTATTGATGATGATACATCGTTATTTTGTTTGCTCATTTAACCCATGACTGTTTGGTAATTGTTGTTTGCATTTTGTATGCTATGTGATATTAGGTACACCAAACAGTTCCCAGAGAATCGCCTTAGACGCAAGCAAGGAACAGTGTTTCTCTCTCTCTGTTTATTATTTTCTCCACATTCCCCTTCCCTTGAATTCCTCTTCTTGGCCCACTGTCTTCACTTCAGTGGCGGCAGGAATAGGGGTTTGAGGGTGAGTCGAACAGTCTTCAGTTTCCCAGCAGAACCAACTGGATAAGCAGGTGGGTTGCATTGTGACAACTAAAGGTAATATACTTAGTTTGCATCTGCACCACCACCACCTCCACCACCACCACAAGGACCACCACAAGACCACATTGGTGGTCATGAAGAAGAGGAGGACGAAGAGGAGCAGGAGGAGAGGCAATATCTGCCTGAGGACACTCCCCCATACAAACCCAAAGAACATTTTATTTGGGAGCTTTTCAAAATGCCAAGGGGTGCCAAAAAAGTAAATGCAGCAAAGGTGACTTGCCTCATCTGTGACCAAGAACTGTCATGAGGGAACCCAAACAGGAAATATTCGTTTGGGAACCACACGATGATAAGGCATATGCAGAGGAAGCACCCAAACAATTATTCAAGAGCAGAAGTCAGGCAACTGACCAAGAACCCTCCCAAACCTCCAACCAACCCACTCCATCGGGTGCAAAGGCTAGGGAGATGGCCCAAAATGTTCAAACCAAGTTTTCAAAATTTTAATTTGTTTGCATATATTGCAACAAAACTATATCTTATGGTGAGCAGAGCATCACTTTACTTAATCGAGCTACAGACAACCATCACTGCAGCAAGCAACCTTAATTTTTTTCTATTTTTTTGCTCCAGTTGAGCTGTTTGCAATTCCCTGTCTTTTGTTTCACTCAAGAAAAACTACAAAAAAAAAAAATTGTTCCAAAAAACAAAACAAAAAATATAAAACAAAAAGAAAAAAAACAGTTCTTTTCAGAACTACCTCCCATTTATATAAAATGACTTAAATTTTTAAACTCTGCCATTCTCTTTTCTCCACGGTGTGCTCCCCGGTGCGCTACCCGGTGCGCGTACCGGGCGCTCCCCCCGCGCAAATCGAAAAAAAAATTATTATTTTTTTGCCCAGCAGGACCCTTTTATAGCCCCCACATCAAACCTAGGGGGTCAGGGGGGTCTACCCTGCCCCCTTATGGTCAATTCCCCCTTTGTTTTGGCCACCTCTTGTGTCTCGATCCTACAGAGACACAAGATGGCGGCCGCTCCGGACTGTTTCGAATGTTTACAGACACCCAAGAACCAATCAGCTTTCTGTGCGCAAGTCGCGTGTCGCGCCCGGAGCACTCCCCGGAGCGCGTACCAGGGCGCGCTTACATATATATATATTTTTTTTAACCTAAATTACTCAAAATCCATTGTAGCACATATCTTGAGACATAGCAAAGGCACATCGGGCTACCAGTCCCTACAATTTTGCCAAATTTGGTGTAAATCCATTCAGCCGTTCGAGCTAAAAGTGAGGTCGACCGCCCTATGGAAATTAACATGGGGAAAATGCGTTTTTGGACCCCCCTTTTATCTCGGCCCCCGCTTGATGCATCCCCCCAAACTTTCAGGGAAGGACCGGAGCTCGACGAGGCCATTTTGAGGAAATTTTCAGGCAGATTCGTCAACCGGCGCCACAGTTATTCCAAATAGAATTTTGAGATTTAACATTGAAATAAATCCTAACTATAACTACCTACTGGCGACCGCCAGTAGGTAATATATATATATATATATATATATATATATATATATATATATATTCACTGAAAAAAACATAGGTTTCACACCAGTTATAGTTAGGAATTAGCATTTAAAAAACCTATTAAATTCACTGAAAAAACCATAGGTTTCACACCAGTTATAGTTAGCTGGAAATTTTACTGACATAAAACCATTGAAATTCCCACGTTATAGTTAGTTGGACTCACTATAACTTGCGCGTGCAATGCACTGCTGATGACGTCACATATTACATCACTCATGAAATGGTCAGTGACATCACTCATGACATCACTGATGACACCATCCAGTGAATGTGTGTCTTTCTGAAAAATAAATATTAGTCAGTAATGTTTAAATTTTTAAATATATGTATTAGTGTTTCACTTTGTGTATAATTGGCTGCATGGGTTGGTGAGTAGTACATGTGTATGTACATGGGTTATTAGATGTTTTTCTTAGTATCAGTATGAGTGTCTATATGGTTTGGTGGGGGTATTACTTAGCACATAGATGCATGATTGAGTGACTCTCTGTTTGTATGTGTTTTGAAGACAGCATATGTGCAGGACTGTATGGGTGAATGAGTGTGTATATGTGAATGTTAGTGAGTGAATGACTGTCTCACTAGTGTCTTTATCAGAAACTATATATGTTTTAATCTAGTATATGTGAATATTGATTTATGTAAGTGAGTATATGTGAGAGTAAGAGATTGTAAGAGTTCCTGTTTAAATAAGTATGTGTTTCTATAAGGGATTGTTTAAGAGAATAAATATGTTTAAATTTCAATAGAAGTAAGGTGGCAGTGTGTGTATAGCTCTATATGCAAATAAATGGATGTTCAATTCTTTATTTTCATGTGTGAGTATGTGTGTGAGTAAATTTTGGATGACTGTCGGTGTGTAACAGGATGTATAGGTGTATCACTACATATGATGAGTGAGTATATGTATGAGTGAGTATATTGAACTGTTTGTGAATGAGTAGATGTGTATATAGATGGTGGAATTACTGAATTGGTTGTTGTAACTGATATGGTTATCTCCAAGGGTAACATTACAGTGAAAGGAGGTCTGTCACTCTGTAACAATGATGGTGTCATCAGTGATGTCATGAGTGATGTCACTGACCCTGTCATGAGTGATGTAATATGTGACGTCATCAGCAGTGCATTGCATGGGCAAGTTATAGTGAGTCCAACTAACTATAACGTGGGAATTTCAATGGTTTTATGTCAGTAAAATTTCCAGCTAACTATAACTGGTGTGAAACCTATGGTTTTTTCAGTGAATTTAATAGGTTTTTTAAATGCTAATTCCTAACTATAACTGGTGTGAAACCTATGTTTTTTTCAGTGAATTTCAAAGGTTGTTTAAATGCTAATTCCTAACTGTAAGTCTCAGTTTGTAAGTTAGACTGTTAGCGCTCTAGTTGTTCTTTAGAACACTCTGGGACATTCTGTCATTGGGCTATATTTGGGCTACATCTGGCTGATATTTGGGCTACATTTGTTTTTTTTTGTCTCTGGTGGCCATCTTTGGGCTACATTGGGCTACATTTGGGCTCTAACATATATATAGCCCATTGTAGCCCAATATATATTTATTCAAAGGTAATTTTCGTAAAAACCACTTGAGCATATATCTTGAGACATAGCAAAGGCACATCGGGCTACCAGTCCTAACAATTTTGCCAATTTTTTTTTTTGTATATTGTTTTTTTTTTTTTTGCCTTGGAGCTCTCCCGGTGCGCGCCCCTGTGAGCGCCCCGGAAAGCGTAGTATTATGAAGCGCCCGGGGCGCGTACCGGGGAGCGTCCCATTCGCGCCAATATCGCGAACGAAAACATGATTGTGACGTATCGCGTAGCCGCGTCTGCGTGATACGCACGGCGTAAGCGCACCCGGAAGCACTCGAGCGAATACGATCGCGCAACGTAGGCATCCGACGCGCTTACGCGACGCGCCCCGGGGCGCGTAGCGTAAGTGCGTCGGGTCATGTGACCTGAAAATAACACTTTTCATTGGTTCATAACAGTTTTGGTTTCATAATGATGAAGCCCCTGGTCTTGTGACCTGAAAATAACACTTTTCATTGGTTCAATACATTTATTTTTCAAAAGGATGAAAGACCCCATCTTTTTTCCTTGTTCTGACTTTGTCCTTTGACTTAGGAAGACCTGTTTGTACCTCTCTGTACCTTTTTGATCTTTATAATGGCTTCAGTAGCAGCAGCAGCTGGTGCATCTGCACCACCACCACCACCACAACCACCAAGAGGCCCACCACAACATTTCATTGGTGGTCAACAAGAGGAGGAAGAGGAGGAGGAGGAGGAAGAGGGGAGGAGAAGATGGCTTGAGGAACAAAATACACCGTACCAGCCAAGACCACACATTATCTGGGAGTTTTTTTCGATCTCAGAGGGGAAGAAAAAAGTGAATGCGGCAAAGGTGACTTGCCTTATCTATGGCATGGAACTTTCTAGGGGTAACCCTAATAAAAAATATTCATTTGGCAACAACACGATGATTCGCCACATGCAGCACAATCATCCAATAAACTATTCTGCTGCAGAGATGAGGGAACTGGCCAGTAACCCTCCCCAATCCACAAGCACCACCTCAAAAAGAAAGAAACCCACTCCGTCGGCACCAGAGGAAAGTGAGACGATGCCTTGTATTCAGCCACGATTTGCAGATTTCCGAATTATCTGTGTGGAAGAGTGTGTATATGTGTGTGTTAGTGAGTGAATGACTGTCTCACTAGTGTCTTTATGAGTAAGTACATATGTTTTAATCTAGTATATGTGAGTATTGATGTATATAAGTGAGTATATATGAGAGTGAGAGATTGAAAGAGTTCCTGTTTAAAAAAGTATGTGTTTCTATAAGTGATTGTTTAAGAGAGTAAGTATGTGTAAGTTTCCTCAGAAGTAATGTGGTAGTGTGTGTATAGCTGTATATGCAAATAAATGGATGTTCAATAGTTTATTTGCATGTGTGAGTATGTGTGTGAGTAACTTTTGGAAGACTGTCGGTGTATTAACGGATGTAAAGGTGTCTCACTACATATGATAAGTGAGTGTATGTATGAATGACTATATAGAACTGTTGGTGAATGAGTGGATGTGTATATAAATGGTGGAATTACTGAATTGGTTGTTGTAACTGGTATAGGTATCTCCACTTTTTTGTAAATGTTAGTTTCTATTTTTGAATATGTGTTTAAAGGGTTACATTACACTGAAAGGAGGTCTGTCACTCTGTCACAAGGATGGAGTCATCAGTGATGTCATGAGTGATGCCACTGACCATGTCATGAGTGATGTAATATGTGACGTCATCAGCAGTGCATTACACGAGCAAGTTATAGTGAGTCCAACTAACTATAACGTGGAATTTCAATGGTTTTATGTCAGTAAAATTTCCAGGTAACTATAACTGGTGTGAAACCTATGGTTTTTTCAGTGAATTTAATAGGTTTTTTAAATGCTAATTCCTAACTATAACTGGTGTGAGACCTATGGTTTTTTCAGTGAATATATATATATATATATATATATATATATATATATATATATATATATATATATATATCTCAACACTTCTGCCGTAGGTGTACGCACCCATAACGAGCGCTCAATGGCCGGGGAACTGTGAGCCAACGCGGGGAGATATATATATATATATATATATATATATATATATATATATATATATATATACATATACATATATGCCTACCTGAACTGCTTACAAATGGATAATAAAAGTTCGCTGTGACACTTCGCCAAACCGTGTGGTGGTCCGTTACTTCTGTGGTCTAAACTGGGAACAGAATTTTGCTCCATATATATATATATATATATGTATATATATATATATATATATATATATATATAGTCAAGTCAAGTCAAAAAGTTTTATTTGCTTTGGTACTCAGCTGAGGACCACAAATTTAAAACAGTTTACAAAATATAGGCATATTCAATACAATTTTAAAAAAGTTTTTAAAAATTTGTAGAAATTATAGCAAACCCATTCGTCAGTCGGTCGTTTACATAATGCTAGTAGAATATGTGACGTCATCAGCAGTGCATTACACGAGCAAGTTATAGTGAGTCCAACTAACTATAACGTGGAATTTCAATGGTTTTATGTCAGTAAAATTTCCAGGTAACTATAACTGGTGTGAAACCTATGGTTTTTTCAGTGAATTTAATAGGTTTTTTAAATGCTAATTCCTAACTATAACTGGTGTGAGACCTATGGTTTTTTCAGTGAATATATATATATATCTCAACACTTCTGCCGTAGGTGTACGCACCCATAACGAGCGCTCAATGGCCGGGGAACTGTGAGCCAACGCGGGGAGATATATATATATATATATATATATATATATATATATATATTCACAGAAAAAACCATAGGTTATAGTGGATATATAGTTAGGAATTTGCATTTAGAAAACCTTGAAAATTCAATGAAAAAACCATTGGTTTTAGGCCATATATAGTTAGGAATTAGCATTTACAAAACCTTATTTTACTCGCATAAAACCATTGAAATTCCATACATAGTTAGAAGCGCTAACTATATATCGCGCACCCGCAATCCACTGCTGATGATGTCACATATTACATCATTCATGACATGGTCAGTGACATCACTGATGACATCTCAAATGACATCACTGATGACATCACTGATCACAACATCCAGTGATTGTATGTGTCTGTAAAGTTTAAATATGTTTCACATATTGAAGAATGAGTGGATGTATAAGTGTCTGGATGAAGAATTTAGTAGGTGCATGACTGACTGTATGAGTGAGTGATTAAATGTGTCTCACTGAGTGCATGGGTTAGTGACTAAACTGTCTTAATTTGTGCATCAGTATGTTTGTTGTTGTGTAAGCTGCTGCATGTGTTGATCAGTAGCTATAAGAGTGGCCATATGGGTTATTGATTGGTTGCCCAAGTATTTGAATGGGAGGCTGAGTGTGTGTGTGGGTGGCTGGGAGGTGCGTGACTCTGTG
This sequence comes from Lissotriton vulgaris, assembly GCF_964263255.1. NCBI lineage: Eukaryota > Metazoa > Chordata > Amphibia > Caudata > Salamandridae > Lissotriton > Lissotriton vulgaris. Next base: position 308,028,039 of record NC_141696.1, read on the forward strand.
CATAGATGTGTAAGCAGTTGATTCACTAGGAGTATGAGTTCAAGAGTGCATGTGGAAATAGCTATATGGGCGGTTGACTATGCATGGGTGTGTTGGTGAGTGAATGGATTTCTCATTGCTACATGTGCAAGTAAGTACGTATGTAAAACACAATACATGTGAGAGTTGAGATATATAAATAACTGAACATAAGAGCCAGTGAATGTGTGAGTGGCTGTATCGATCACTGTGAGCTTGTATCAGGGATTATATAAGAGAATAAATATGTGTTATTATATGTTTCAATAAGTAAGATGTGTATAACTTTATAGTTGAGGAAATGGAGGTGTGATTGATTCTTTGCATGACTGACTAGGTGTGTGAGTAACTCCATGGATGAGTGACAGTCTGTGAGTGTCTGTTTATACTGAGTGTATGTAAGGTTATATTAGAGTCTGAAGAGTTTCATTGTATTATCACATGAGTGATGTGATCAGTGATGACAAATGAGATGTCATCAGTGATGTCATTTGAGTTGTCATCAGTGATGTCATCAGTGATGTCATTTGAGATGTCATCAGTGATGTCATTTGAGTTGTCATCAGTGATGTCATTTGAGATGTCATCAGTGATGTCATCAGTGATGTCACTGACCATGTCATGAATGATGTAATATGTGACATCATCAGCAGTGGATTGCGGGTGCGCGATATATAGTTAGCGCTTCTAACTATATATGGAATTTCAATGGTTTTATGCGAGTAAAATAAGGTTTTGTAAATGCTAATTCCTAACTATATATGGCCTAAAACCAATGGTTTTTTCATTGAATTTTCAAGGTTTTCTAAATGCAAATTCCTAACTATATATCCACTATAACCTATGGTTTTTTCTGTGAATTTCATTGGTTTTTTAATAGCAAATATGAAAAGCTTTAAAATGTCAAGTACGTGATAGATAAAAACATTTTCGTATTTATGCACGCTGATGTGCTTTGAACGCTGCACCCCCCCCCCCTCCCCTCTTTTGTCTTAGTAGTACTCTCTCTTTGCAGATACTGAAGGGTAGTTAACGCAGGCCTTTACCCCCGTTGTAATCCGTTGTGCCTGCTTGTCTCTCCATTTGATTGATTGTTGTCCAAGCATTTACTGTTTTAGAATTGGTTCTCTTTGGATCATTCTCTATTTACAAACAAGCACAAAGTCGCAATACTCTGTTTAGTCTTTGCAGATAGTGAAAAATCGTGTAAAAAAATAAAAGTAATCGAGCAAAATCAGTAGGCCACTAATTGGATCTCTTTTTGACCTCGCTAAAATAGAAATATTAGGAACAACCCTTCATGAGAAATACGAAAATAGTGAGATGAACTGAGCTCCACACCATGAGGGCTGCAAGACAGCTCGGCTCCATCACCCATCCCGCACAAAATAACGACAAACCCTATGCAAATATTAAAAATATAGACAACACACCAGCAAAGAAACAGGGTAAAACATTTTATTAAAAAACTATTTACATAACGTTGGTTTATAAGATGATGTCAGTAGTGGACCGATGTGTGAATAGATCGAAAACAGCACAAGGCTCCAAGATCCGGATGGCAAGCTCCTGGATGTTGGGTGCCATATTTTAGAGTTCTGAATTTCAGCCTTTTTCAATGCCTGTGCTTTGTTGAATCAAAATGGCGGCTTGACACAAAGCTGACTCAAGCGTTGCTACTGATGCTATGCAGACCAAAACTGGTTTTCAGTTTGTACATTTTTCTAGATTTTTCAATCCAAGTTTGGTTGACTTTGTAGAACGATGGCTTCAGATTTTCAACATACGGTGTGGTGGCGCTGACTGGGAGGGGGCGCTTCGCTCCTGCCCCCTCCCCAAGTAAGATTTTCATACGTGAAAGTACGTTAATGGTTTTGGTCCCTGAGATGCTTCGATGTCACTACCATTCTCAAATAGCATAAGTTCTGGATGTTGGGTGCCATAGTTAAGAGTTCTGAGCAGTGCTTGTAACACTGTCTGAAGCTTATTTCCACCTACTGCAGCTTCACTATTCTCAAAGTAAGTGAGTGTCGTTTGTGGACCTGACTGCATTAGAAAACAATGTGATATGTTACCTTCCTAAACAGCTTGACGGAGGCCCCTCAGGGGCGGTGTGATGGCCATGGACTCGGAGAAGACGCTTGGCTCCGACACCCTCCCCAAGTCTTATAGCACTGGTGTAGCCTGAGATCGCCCCCGACATAGGCGGCCGGCTCCCGGGGTCCGGCGGAACTTTTTGCCTTTTGATGACTCTTCAATTCTGGACCTTGTCCCACAATCCGTTTGACCTGAAGACAAGCTGTAGTGGGGCGCCCCTTTATCGTTTTAGTTGCCATTCCGCCCGCTTTTGCTACACTGTGCCTCTTCCGCCATTCAGCTGTTTACCGCCCGCTCTTGCGACTACAGCGTCTCGCTCACCATGTAGTTGAGATGCGCCCGCTCTTGCGCTGCAGCGATAGGCGGCTGCCACAGGACTCTCAAAATGGCGGCCGGCTCTTCGGTTTTGGGCCTGGTCCACTAAAATGGCCTTGGGACACCTTGGAACTCGGACGCTTCCCTGATAGGGCTTGGGTCCCATTCTCGAAAAGCGTCCCCTCAGCCGTGAAGATTCTACAAAAGTCTTGGGGGCCTCCGACTCCCGCAGGCTTCTGGTGGGGAGCGGCTGCCATGATTGCTTGTGGAATGGCCACGACAGAGCTACGAGATGGTAGTGGTCTCATGCTGACGCCAGCTTTAGTCTGAAACATCCAGAAACACTATAGACTACCAATTCGATCAGTTCCGGTAGCGCCCCAACATGACCCGGAAGAGAAGAACTTGCCCTCCCCTCTTTGACTGATGGTTCTTGTTGCCTGTCCCCTCTGTTGTCATTTAACAGAACTTTTTGGACTGCTGAAAGGGGTTGTGTTCTGAACGCTGGTTGGTGGAGACATTTAGACTATATTCTTGACCTACGTTGTCGCGTAATGCGTTTTATGACACGCCGCGTTAGCGCACCCGGAAGTGATCCGAGGCGCGGCGCGCAGCGCGTAACGTAAGCATAACAGGTCATGTGACTTGTTAATAAAACTTTTCATTGGTTCATTTTACTTTTGTTAATTTAATGATGAAAAGCTTGGTCATATGACCTAAAAATTACGCTTTTTATTGTTTTCGAACAATATTTTTTTTTCAAACATATGTTATAATATTCCAGGCTAATGTACTTTCCCGGAAAATTTACAACTGTCTTGCAAGTAAAATATATTCCTTTTTCGAGAAAAAGGGCGTTTCTTCCTTCCATGACGGAGCCGTTGAGTAAAAGAGATTCGGCCTGCTGTCTTAGTCGCCGATACGCCTGATTATCAGATTCTTATCGATCACTTTATGTTGCAGACATGAAAAACACAACTGCCCTTGACCATTTATCTTTACTGCGTTCCTACATATTATACCTTTTATCCGTCGTGTAATTGGACTGCTTTATTTCACTTGCCTTTTACTGATTCGAAAACAGTCACTAAAAGTAAAAACTTTACAAATGTAAATACTACTACCGTGTTTTGTTTTAAAAACCTTTATTGTGAAAATGTCAGTATACAAATACGGGCCTATAACCACGTGGGCCGGCCACGGAGCAAACTGAAATCGTATATGATGAGGAGACATTTACATTGTAGAAGAACGTAACGAGCGGGCCATTAGGTGACAAGAACAAAGGTGTCTAACAGTTGCGGAATCGGTGGGCGTACATTTTGTAATTAAAATACGACAGGGCCACTTACAATAACATTTTCTAGATATACATTTGCGGGCAAGGAGTTACGAGTCCCATTTATACCGGCGCCATTTTGGGCGAGGCCGGGCAGGTCCAAGATATAGTCAAAATGTCTCCACCAACCATCGGCCAGACCAGAACCCCTTTCGGCCCTTTATTCTACAAGATGGTGTCTTCCATTCAGAAAATATTGTTGGCAGCATTTTGAAAGGAAACAGAAACAGCCGTTCTCCTAGTGAGTTTCACATTGTTACATTTAGGAAGAATGTTGAAGAGTAGTATGTGGAAAATCTGAAGCCATTTTTCTACAAACTCTCAATCAGACTTGGATGGAAAAAAAAAACCTGAAGAATGTACAAACTGAAAACCAATTTTTGTCTGTATAGCACCAACAGTAACGCTTGAATCAGCTTTGTGTCAAGCCGCCATTTTCATTCAATCAATAGCGTCCCCCTGCACACATTCAGGGACCTGGTCGTGTCTTCAGATGAAACGCATTGTAGGAAAAAAAGCAGAAAGGAAAAGGCAAAAAGTTCCGCCGGACCTAGTGAAGCTGCAGCAGGTGCAAATAAGCTTCAGACAGTCTTCAACTTACTCTGATTCTTATAATAAACTTCAGATAGTCTTACAAGCACTGCTCAGAACTCTCAACTGAGGCACTCAACATCCAGGACTTGCCATTCGGATCTTGGTGCCTTGTGCTGGTTCCGACCTATTCACACATCGGTCCACTACTGACATCACCTCATAAGCCAACGGGGCACCCCACGCCGACTTTCGGCGCAGCATTGTAGGATGGCCACACCAGTGCGGCAACTTGCTGGACACAACATCTGGGCCATCCAGATCGCGGCGCGTTCGACTCACTGTTCCGCAACAGTGACCGAAACTCAGCTGGACACGCCGTCTTTCGGCGCAGCATTGTAGGATGGCCACACCAGTGCGGCAATTTGCTGGACACCACCTCGGTGCCATCCGGATCTCGGCGCGTTCGAGTCACTGTACCGCAACAGTGACCGCAATTCAGCTGGACACGCCGTCTTTCGGCGCAGCATTGTAGGATGGCCACACCAGTGCGGCAATTTGCTGGACACCACCTCGGTGCCATCCGGATCTCGGCGCGTTCGAGTCACTGTACCGCAACAGTGACCGCAACTCAGCTGGACACGCCGTCTTTCGGCGCAGCATTGTAGGATGGCCACACCAGTGCGGCAATTTGCTGGACAACACCTCGGTGCCATCCGGATCTCGGCGCGTTGTGCTGCCTTCGGCCTATTCGCACATCGGTCCGCTACTGACGCCGCCTCACGTGCCAACGGATTTTCTACGCTTTTTGTAGCCCTATGCCGCATAACAGGTCATGTGACTTGTTTATAAAACTTTTCATTGGTTCATTTTACTTTTGGTTTCCTAAAGATGGAAGGCTTGGTCATATGACCTAAAAATAACACTTTTCATTGGTTTAGAACATTTTTTTTTCCCAAACGATGAAAGCCCCACCTTGTTTCTGGATCATTCAGACTGAAGCTGGCGTCAGCATGAGAGCACCACCATCTCGTGGCTCCGTCGTGGTCATTCCGCGAGCAATCATGGCAGCCGCTCCCCACCGGAAGCCTGCGGGAGTCGGGGGCCCCCAAGACTTTTATACAATCTTCACGGCTGAGGGGACGCTTTTCGAGAATGGAGCCCAAGCCCTAGCAGGCAAGCGTCCGAGTTCCAAAGTGTCCCAGGACCATTTCAGTGGACCAGGCCTAAAACCGAGGAGCTGTCCGCCATTTTAAGAGCCATGTGGCAGCCGCCTATCGCTGCACTGCAAGAGTGGGAGCAACTCAACAACATGGTGAGCGAGACGCTGTGGCCGCAAGAGCGAGCGCAACTCAGCTAGATGGCCGCCACCTGGGGAGGCCCGTTCACGCCGGCTCCCCTACGCCCCCCCCCCCGGGCCGCCGCACGCCAATTTTCGGAGCAGCATTGTAGGATACCAAAACCAGTGCGGCAGTTTACTGGACATCACCTGGGTGCCTGTCGTACATGTTGTGTCAGCCATGTGACACTGGACACAGACCGCTACTGACGAGGCCTCCCCCCGCACCACCCGGGACGCCCCACGCTGTTTTTCTGTGCTGCATTGTAGGATCCCTAAACCAGTGCGGCACCCAGGCGACATCACCTGGGTGCCGTCCAGAACTCTGCACGTTGTGCTGCCTTGGGACTATTCGCACAACAGACCGCTACTGACGAGGCCTCCCCCCGCCCCACCCGGGACGCCCCACGCCAATTTTCGGAGCAGCATTGTAGGATCCCTAAACCAGTGCGGCACCCAGGCGACATCACCTGGGTGCCGTCCAGAACTCTGCACGTTGTGCTGCCTTGGGACTATTCGCACAAAAGACAGCTTCTAACCATTGTTGCTTTTTGTGTTGAGAAATGTTTAAATGTTTTTAGTTTTTGTTCCGTTCGTTAAAGTTAGTTGTTAATAAAGTTTTATAACCTTACTTTGTTGGAGTGTTATCTATTTTTTTTAAAACGGGTGAATGGGGCCTTGAATCGGGTTATTGTCATGTGTGGGCTTTGGAAGTGTGCTGCTGCAGGATCGGACATTTCAAACTCAAATGCACGTTCTTTTTCTTACCTTTCCGAAGCATGGAGCGCAATAGCAGGCAGAGAAAGGGTGATGCACGTGTTGAACACTACCTGACCTGGCAAGTTGCTGGCAGTGCCCCCCCGCCCGCTCCTGAAAGAGGGCACACACACACCGCCGCCCCGAGTACTTCACAAATCTTTAAAAGACCATGCGCTTGTTCATGAGGCTTAAATGGTTTATCACCTCTTCTAGAACCCCTGCATCGACCCTCTGACGTTTCATGGAAAAATTACCATGTAACACAATACCAAGCCCTGTCAGCTGAAACCCCCAAGGAATCGTGGGGCATATTATCAAGGGGGTTTATCTCCGCTTTTTTGGCTTTAAAAGCCATGAAAGCGGAGATAAAATTATTTCCCTATTACCAAGCTGTCGCTAACACCAGTTAGTGACAGCTAAAAGGAGATAGCGACCATCTTGGGCCCCGCTTTGCATGTCAGTGATACTTATCACTAATGACATGCAAAGTGGCGTGCCAAGATGTTAGCGACTGGAAACAGTCCATAACATCGCTACCTTCTATTACCAACTTTTGGAGATATTCGCGCTAAGCGCGAATATCTCCAAAATCTAACACCTGCCCTGAGCAGTTCTTAGCCATGTTATCCAATGGGAGGTGGACAACATGGCTAAGAGCATTAGATCGATAATACATGAATATCGCTGACTTTTCACCTGCCCTGAGCAGTTCTTAGCCATGTTATCCAATGGGAGGTGGATAACATGGCTAAGAGCATTAGATCGATAATACATGAATATCGCTGACTTTTCTGCGATAATAGCAAGGTTTATCTGCGATAAAAATCGCCAAAGTGCTGCGATAATTTTTGTCTCTAAACAAGTTAGAGACAAAAATTATCGCTAGTTGTTCGTAATATGCCCCCGGGTTTTTGCTTGCAGAAATCGGGAGGCGGGAGACTAGCACTGAAATCAGTACTCACACGCCTGAATCAGGAGGATTGGCATGTCTGAATTCTCTACAGCTGGGGCCATAAACTACATCCGCAGGGTTAGGTGATAGCCTGGGACCAGCCTGGCATCTAAAATGGCTGCCGTGCACGACAAAATTGTGGCATTCGAAAAAAGGCAAGATGGCGCAGCCGCTGGAAGAGATGTATCAACATATATCAGCCTCCTCAGCCACCCTCAGGAAACATAGGGGATTAGGATACGTCTCCCGCACCCCCTTATACCTAGTACTTTAATTAACGAAGCACAAAATGGCGAATTCCCGTTTCGCTACCAGTTTGCGGCCCAGTTCGCGGCCCGTGAAGCGCTTCTACCGTGAAAAATCATTTTTTTTTTATTTTCCCCACGGGACCCTTTAATAACCCCAACAACATTCCTAGGGGGTCAAGAGGGGGATACCTTGCCCCCTTTCATTAAATTCCCCCTTAGTTTTTCACCTTTTCTTCTCTCTCGATCCTACCGAGAGACAAGATGGCGGCCGCTCCGGACTGTCACGCAGCAAAAAAAAAAAAAGCTCACGCACAGCCGCTGGAAGAGATGTATCAACATATATCAGCCTCCTCAGCCACCCTCAGGAAACATAGGGGATTAGGATACGTCTCCCGCACCCACTTATAACTAGTAATTTAATTAACGAAGCACAAAATGGCGAATTCCCGTTTCGCTACCAGTTCGCGGCCGCGCTTCTACCGTGAAAAATCATTTTTTTTTTATTTTCCCCACGGGACCCTTTAATAACCCCAACAACATTCCTAGGGGGTCAAGAGGGGGATACCTTGCCCCCTTTCATTAAATTCCCCTTTCGTTTTCCACCTCTTCTTCTCTCTCGATCCTACCGAGAGACAAGATGGCGTCCGCTCCGGACTGTTTAGAATGTTGACAGACACCGGAGAGCCAATCAGCTTTCTGCGCGCAAAGTTCCGATAAGCGAAAAGTAAGCGGACCGGATCGCTGCCCAGAGCGCTGTTACAGATATATATCTTGGTTTGAACGTTAATTTCTCAAAAACTACTGGAGCACATATATTGAGACCTAGCAAAGGCACATCGGGCTAACAGTCCCTACAATTTTGCCAAGTTTCGTGCAAATCCATTCAGCCGTTCGAGCTAAAAGTGAGTCCAACCGCCCTATGGAAAAATGAATGGGAAAAACGCGTTTTGGGACCCCCCTTTTTTCTCAGCCCCCCCTTGATGAAACCCCCCTAAATTTTCAGGGGCTGCTCAGAATCAAAATGTGCCATTTTCCTGAAAATTTCAGCCGATTCCGTCCACAAACGCCAAAGTTATTAGACATAGAATTTTCAAAAGTCCCATAGAGAAAAAATTCTAACTATATATACCTACTGGCGATAGCCAGTAGGTAATATATATATATATATATATATATATATATATATATATATACATATACATATATGCCTACCTGAACTGCTTACAAATGGATAATAAAAGTTCGCTGTGACACTTCGCTAAACCGTGTGGTGGTCCGTTACTTCTGTGGTCTAAACTGGGAACAGAATTTTGCTCCATATATATATATATATATATATATAGTCAAGTCAAGTCAAAAAGTTTTATTTGCTTTGGTACTCAGCTGAGGACCACAAATTTAAAACAGTTTACAAAATATAGGCATATTCAATACAATTTTAAAAAAGTTTTTAAAAATTTGTAGAAATTATAGCAAACCCATTCGTCCGTCGGTCGTTTACATAATGCTAGTAGATTATTTACTGTTGTAATATTGCATTTCTGGTATATCGGCTTAAGATATATATATATATTCACTGAAAAAAACATATGTTTCAGGCAGGTTATAGTTAGGAATTATCATTTAAAAAACCTCAGAAATTCACTGAAAAAACATAAGTTTCATGTGTTAGAGTTAGCTCAACATTTCACTCATACACAACCATTGAAATTCCTCTGTTATAGTTAGTTCTACTAACTATAACTCACGCACCCGCAATGCACTGCTGATGATGTGGCATATTACATCATTCATGACATGGTCAGTGACATCACTGATGACATCACTGATGACATCTCCTTCTGGGACCCCCTAAGCAGGTCAAGAGGGTAAAAGTATTTCTACCCTGCCCCCTTTCTACGTTTTGCACATATATTCCACTGACTTCTTCAGCCTCGCTTCTAAAGAGTCACAAAATGGCTGTCAACAGTTCCTGGTTTCAAATGTTGACAACCACTTGACAGCCAATTAGCATTCAGTGCGTAATCAGAAGAGTGCGCTTACGATACACTCATGGTCCGCTGATAGTCCGCGGATCCTCCGTTCCCATAGATATATAAATTGTTTTAACTTTCATTTACTCAGGAACTACTGAACAGATTGACACCATTTCAGCAAAAAGCACTAGTCTGAACTGAGGACTACATCTTTGCCAAATTTGGCGTAATTCCGTTCAGCAGTTCGAGCTGTAGCTGTGACTAAAGTTCCTATGGGAAATTGCATGGGGAAAACGCGTTTTGGGACCCCCTTTTTTCTCGGCCCCCGCTTGATGAATCACCGTGAAACTTCTAGGATAGGAGCGGACGTATATGATAAGACGTGCAGAGATTGCTGAGTGGCAGTGTAGACCCGGTCCTGATAAATAAGTGCAGGTGCTAAGCACCGGAAAGCACCGGACAAATTGAGCACTGAACCATGGTACTATCAAAAAGTTGAGATTACTGTGCAAGTGTGATTAATCACTCAGGGGCAGAATTTACAAGAAACTGATGAATCTGTAGAGATACCTCAGTTTCCCTGCGCCAGCCTGCGATACCCTTGCACCACCCTGGATGCGCCGTATGTACAATACGGCGCACCATGGCGCAAGGATTGACAGATGCATCAGAAATTCAGACTCATCGTTTGGCGCAAAAGTCATACATTGCTGGAGTCGTGTTGCAAGCATGACACAACTCCAATGATGCATGTTAAGGCCTATTCTCCTTACACTGCATCACTCCTTACGCCTGTTTCAAGCAGGCGTATGGTTTTGACACAGGTGCATCCTAGAAGTGGTGCAGTGAAATCTTGTAGATTTCACTGAGTCACTTTTACGAGGCTTTCCTGTGTGGGAATGCTCTCCCTGCATACATTATACCTGACAAAGTTAGAATGTGACGCTGGTCTTTACAACGTGACGCTTGTCGCTGGATGTGTCATGTTGTAATTTGGCTGCATTTTTAATGTTGACACTGCATCACAAAAGTGACGCAAAGGGCTTGTAATTATGCCCCTCAGTCCTTCCAGATTGTGGCAGTCACTATAACAGTGATAGAAGGCTTGTCAGAGGACAACGTAGAGGCAAGCTGTTTGCAATCAGCGTAACTAAAGTTGTTGTCTGGAACGCTATTGTGCATGTGCGTAATCAAACTGATGTTTGACTTTGGTAGGTTTATAGTGCCATTGTATGTAGTATCCTAATGTTTATCTTCACTATGGGTTAAATTGGTAATAGTAATTCATGTAACCAAACCAAACAGGGATTTGTTCAACTTTTTTTTTCCAGTTTATTTTTCTTTGCCTGCAGTCACTAGGAGAATATGAGTAACAGATAATATCAACGTGCCTAGGTGTTCAATAGTTATGGAAACCATGATTTAATCTACATGGAAATGGCAAGGATGGATAGGCTAGGTATGCAGTGTAACATGTTGTAGGGATTAACCAAGTTTCACTTAGGACATTCCATAGCAACTGCTAATATAGTAATACACCTGGGTGGCAATGACTTTGCGCTGAAGACAGGGTCACTGCTGCAGAAGATGAAACGCTCCCTAGTGAGAAGATTACCTGGGCTTCAAGAATTATTATTGCCCTAGATTGCCCATAGGCAAGGGGCAAAATCACAAGAAACATTAGAGTCCAGGATAAACTGAAATGGGGACATATTTACATTTTTAATCAATGTGGGTATGGGTTACATGAGACATAGCCGAATTAACCTGAGGGTCCTTTCAAACGATGGTCCTGGTGGAGCAAACCTCTCCAATATGGAAATGGAACTGTTTATCCAGAACATACGGATGGTCTAACCGCATTTGGTTATAGATAGACTTAGGAAGTGTTGATAGAACAAGGACTCGTGAAAAAGAGACTCACTGAATGCAATCCTCTCCGGTAACTGCTAACCCTGTAGTAAAACTCGTATTGTGGAAATAAGATGCAATTACGAGACATTTAAGTATAAGATTGAAGCTTGCCTTTGTGTCTAGCTAACCAGTAACTCGACAGTGATGCTAAAATGGCGACTAACCAGAATTTTTTAGTGTGCATACGTCTACTGCATCTACGTAGTATAACGTATCTATGCTTGGAGGGAAACTTTCTGCCCTTACACAGTAGCGAATAAAATGGCCGCTTGAAACTCACATGCTTCCCACCTGCTTGCTGAAAAAACGAAACCTACTCATTATACAAATGCTAATGCTGGAAGAAGAATAATAAGTAAATGGGATTAGAGTAGAGATAGGTGGTATACAGTGAAACCATTTATTTTTGATTTTAACATTTGTCTTTTTGACTCTTTCAATAGTGCTTGCTATGGGCCTAAGTCCTGAACCACAGTCTGTTCCCTCTTGTTCTGCCGCACATGCGTAGTGAACCCAAACTGAAAGACTCGATGTCAACCTGAACTTCGACCAAGGCTGAAAGTGGTTACTTTCATGGGAACCGGAACGACAGTCCAATGAAATGCATGAGAACTCCTGGGTTTTTTTCTTCAAATATGTGACAATTACATTGTGATTTATGGATGGGAATAAAGACTGATGTATAAAACTTAAGCTGTGGGATTTTAAACAAAGAGCTGAAAGAGAATATTAGAAAATAAGCATAGTGTGATGATCACCTCCCCTTGACTGTCCAATCAGAGTTAGGCATTTCATTATTTTGAAACATTTATGGGTGGTACACGCATGCAGAAAGGTATAATTGAGGTACCTTTCGTTAGTTAGTTTAGCATTGCAGAGTCGAGAGACCGGGATGCTGTCCGAGAGCACAAGAAGTCCCAGACTGAGATGCTGAGAAGAATCGGATTTCTGAACCACTTATCTTAGGCAAATTAATTTAGAAGAAGATCGCGGAAGAATCTTGAGGAGGAAGAGAATGTCAGAGAGGGGAGCTACGCAAGCGTCCGTGATAAGAAGGTCATCTGTCCTGTCCTGAATCCTGTCTTAAATTCCCGTCCTAAAGTTTTTGTTCGCCAAAGCTTTTCCTAGGGGACCCTTTACAAATCCTAGGCCTAGGCGTTGGTTTCCACACCATACTTGGTAATTATATCTATATTTGTATATGCGCTTTTGCGCTTTTCTCTCTATCCTCTCCCTTTTCATGCAGTTACATTACAAAATATAATTAAATGCAAATTTGATTGATTATTTGAATCTTCCTTCCTGTGAGCGATGAGGTTTGTTTTGTGCTGTGTAAGTGGTTCACATTGAATTTAATCTAAGATACAATTTTAAAAGACTTCCCGACTCTGTGATCATTTATAAAAAATAAGTATATTGAAATCCTATGTCATTTCACCATCAACTAGTTCCGAAAATTGGTCCATTGACCATAGGAAAGAACTTTTGATCAGTGAAAAGATTAGCTAGGGACTAAAGATAACTAATCTAGAGGATTACAAAAACATGACCTCAGCGGTTATTGTTTATGTGTTGTAAATTGATTTATGGGCCCAGGTGAGTAAGTGGTGTTAGGTTACCTGTTGCTGTGAACCTGCTGGATTCGTTTTCTGATAGCAGAGCTATGGTTATTATTGACTGGTTTGGTGATAGGTATTGATTTTTTAATATTTGTTTGTGTTATGTTTTGGTTTATGGTGTCCAGAATTCCCAGGAAAATTGAATAGCGGGTCGCAATAGAAACCACACTGCAGTGAGGTTACTTGTCAGTTGGAATAACACTGAGAAGCTAGGTAGGGCTGGCAGTGTTGAACTATGGAGTATTTTGTGTAAAAGTGAAAGTGATAGAGAAGCAAAGAGTTCACTGGTGCAAATTTGTGTTATATCACCTTGTAAGCATAACGCAGAAGGAGTAGCAGGTTCTTTCGAGCTTCATTGAAGGATAAACGGAAAGTTTTACTCGCAGTATATGAAAAGTAAACGGAAGGTCTTACTCAAAGAAGGGTGACGGGAAGGTTTTCTATCCTTTGAATTTAGTGGAACAGACAGAGTAGCAAATGTTTCCATGTTGTTATTAAAGGATTTTTATTTGAGAAAAAATAGAGAAAGAAGTTTATGCATTACCTTGTGAAGGGAGGGTCAGTGGCCGGAGCTTGCACTGACGTCACAGTGAGCTGCGCTGGTATTTGCAGAAAACAGCGGGTGTGTGACAAACGCAGATTGTAAAGGAGGGGTCAGTAGTAAGGAGGAGAAATGACGTCATTCGAATGGCCATGCTAGCATTGGTCAGATTAGGAGTGTGACCTGAAAACCTGATTGGAAGCCTGAATATGAACTAGATTATGGTTGGCTAGTGAAAATTTGCATGCTCGATTTACATTTGCCTGTCGGTGCGGGAAGCCTTGCCAGGGAAAATCAAGATTTTACGGATTATTGTTTTATTCACCAAGTGCCAGATGTAGGAATCCTAATTCCGGTCGGTAACGGCCGAAATTACCCAATTTCGGCCGTTATCGACAGGAATTAGGCTTTTCAGTTGTAGGTGGCCAAATTGTAGGATTCGGTAATTTACCAAATTGGTAACTTAAGGAATCGTTAAATTACTGAATTCTTAACATACCGATTCGGTAAATTACTGAATCTTTAATGTAGAGAGCACTCAAGTGAGTGCTTTTTACATTTAAGGATTCGTTATTTACCACCCACTATTAGTTGGTGGTAAATTCCGAGTACCTTTTAAAAAGCAATTTTGTGCTTTTATTCAGTGCCATGTGGCAGACATACATGCCCTTAGGGCATGTATGTCTGCCACATGGGCACCCATGCACTATACAGGGGTGCAACAGGGTGTCAATGTGACTCCCTGCCACCCTTGTAGGTCTACCCCCTATTACCGATTCAGTATTTACCGAATCGGTAATTCTCATTCATTCCTATGGGCCTCCAGGCCCATAGGAATGAATGGGGAATACCGACCCGGTAAATACCAAATCGGTATTTACCGAATTTTACGGATTCGGTAAAATTTACAGAATCCTTAGCTACATATCATTTACTGATTCTAAAATACTGAATCAGTAAAATTCGGTATTTTAGAATCGGTAAATGATATTTACCTACATCTGGCCCCATGTGTCTAGAAAATGTATGACGAAAGAAAGATAAACCTGTTTTGACTAGGAAGGGACTTCCTATGCCGTCACCTAAAATGCCTGCTTCATTTATGATGATGGAGAGAGGTTATCACACATGTGTATGGATGGAAAATTGGATGGAAAACTCAAAAGATGATGGTGTTTTAGATTTTCCAGAGCATGATACCTTTAAAGGAAGAATTTTACAGAATTTGAGAATGCGGATGTATGAATTAGACCCAAGACCTAGATTAACTCAGTATGAGGTATTAGAAGAATAGGAGACTAAGTCATTTGAGAGAGAAAAGGGTTGAAGAGGAAGATTTTCTGGATTTTATACCAGACGTATGCATGGGACACGTGAAGAACTAATGAAACAGATGGTATCTGAAGGGTTGTATCCTGTATTGATGGCTGAAGAACAAACAGGGAGTAAGCATAAAGAGAAAATAAAAAATTTCAGTACAACTGGGTGTGGAGAATCAGAAGATGAGTTATTAATAAAAACCCTCCACCATATCAAGAGGAACCAAGTAAAGTTATCCCAAGTGCCCCAGTATTAGGAACTCCATTGATTCCCCAGGTTATACATGACCCAACAGCTAATAGAATACTATATGAAAAGAAAAAAGCTCAGAATAAAAATAGAGAAGAATTAATACAGAAAATTACCCAATTAAATGTAAATCCTGAAGCATTGACAATACCCGTAACCATACGTCCTGTTGTTCGTTTGTATGGAGACAAGGTAAATTGTCCAAAGCCACAAGTTGCAGCAACTCCTTTAATTAATCCAAGAAAAGAAATCATAATAACTGATGACCAAGCCAGTGAGTTTGATTCAGCAGTTTCATTAACCCCTTCGATGCTCATGACGAGCTCAGCTCGTCATGCAGTACACTGCTCGTGTGCTCATGACGAGCTGAGCTCGTCATGAACAATGGGATTCAAGAAAGTGCAGCATCCGGGATGAATTGCTGCAGCACTGATGGTGTTAATGGATCTACCAATAAGAGACAATATAAGCAAAACCCCAAAGCGAGCTATACTTAGAAGTTGAAAAGAAGGAAGGACAGTGACATCCTGAGGGAGTGCCGCATCAGTAACCCCCGAAGATTTAGAGAGATGGGCCCAAGGGATTTAAAAACAGAGTTCACCTCTTAAAATATTAGATATTTACAAATTAAAAGAAGAATTGGAAGAATTGATTGCTGGAAATGTGGTAATAGATAGACTAAACACTTATGATGAAGATGAATTGTTGTTTGTATGTAGGAGTATAGCAAGAAATGCAGGGCTGTTTCATGAGATATTGACAGAATTATTCTCTGAAATGTTAATAGATATAGGGAGATCAAAGTTATTACAGATGCCTTACTGAGTGGAGATTACTGACAAGGATTTGGAAAATATGAATGTGTCTGGAAGAAAGTTGCAAGTGAAAGAGTTGCTGAATATCTTGCAGAAATGGGGAGACATTGATAAGTGGAAAGTGAGGTGGCAAAAGAAAAAGGAAGAAGCACAGGCAAAGTAAGCATCGACTACATAGCTAATGAAAGAAACAGGGAAAGTAAAAAGATTGTGTCCTATGAGAGAGGTACCTGGTGGAGGATACGAACATGTTTCATGAACTCAGCAGGATATTTTGTCATTTACATATGAGTCCCTAAAATTGAGAGAGAAACCAGTTGAATGGTATAGGCGAGTTAAAAGGATTGTGAAAGTTTCGAAAGTATTGTTGAAAGATTTGTATGGCTTATTTGACATAGTGGTGCCTGCAGATTTATGGTCAGAATGTAAAATTACAGTAGATTGGCCTAGTGAAGAATATCCAAGGGATTTAAAAACAGGAGCGCCCACAGATGAAGTGATGAAGAAATATCATAAAGTTATTACATTTTTAAAGGAAAGATACCTCCAAAAGAAACAGATAAGATAAAAATAGATAGAACTACTCAAGAACAAAATGAATCTGTTCATGCCCATTACGAAAGGCTATTGCAGGTATTTAAGCAGTATAGTGGATTCGAGAGTATTGGAGATAAGGATATGGGACATTTTGTGTATCGATTTGTTACACAACTAAAACCTGAGATTAGTCAGATGATTCAACAGCATAAGATTTGTTGGTAAAACCATAGATGAGATATTAAAGTATGCAAAGTATTGTGGTGATGGCATTGAAGATAGACATAGGAAACTAAAAGAAAAGATGATGTGGGCACAAGTGAAATTAGCAGAACAACAGGGAATAAAATTAGATGGTTAAACAGATGGACAGACTAAGGAACAGAGTCAGAGTGATAATATGGCACGTAATGGTAAACAAAAGGGACGAATAAGCAAAGAGGATGCAAAAGATAAAGTTTCCTTGTCATGGATGCGGAAAGCTTGGACATTGGAAAAACAAGTGAAAAAAATATCCAGAATAATAATGGCCAGAATCCAACCTTAAATCCACAGAGGGACAATGAAGTATTTGTGAATCAACTGCAGCAGGTAGTTAATCAGAAGTATCAGTTGCCACCTGTCCCTATGCCAAATTTTGTGAATCAGGCACAGTACAGTGTGGACACCAGATTTCCAGGAAGCAGTAAGAAAAATTCAGTTGTATCACAATATTTTTTGCAGAATAATTCTGAGGAAGATGTGTGTATGCAATGACAGTGCCTGAGGGAGGAATGCGTACTTGGCACATCTTTACCGGTAGATCAGTCAGGTCCATTTGTAGATGGGAAAGTAAAAGGTAATGACATCACTTTTCTATTGGATACTGGTTCCACTGTGAGAACAGCAGACATCCCAAACCTACCCCTCTCGGGAGTCTCAATCCAAGTGGTTGGAGTTACCAACCAGCTGATCAGAACCCTAATTACAAAGCCCATGGAGGTACAAATTGTAAGCTTCAAAGATATTTATAAATTTGTAGTATGCAATTCAAGTCCAGTGAATTTGTTAGGGCAGAGACCTTTTGTGCAAAACGAATTGTACAATTTATTGCACACCCGATGGTGTTGCTTTCCAAACCCCTGATGAAGACATGATTTATAGAATAATGCTAGCTAACAAGGTACTGAAGTTGACAAGATGTATTCATTAATGACAGAAAATGACTTACTAGAAGAGCTAAAGACTACAATAAATCCAGAAGTATGGGATTTCACTGGAAAAGAAATAGGTCTAATGACGAATGTAGACGCAGTAAAAGTGACTGTGAAAGATGGTGCAGCTTATCTGTACACCCGACAATACAAAATGAGTACAGAAGTTAAAGCAGGAGTATCTTCTGAAATTGATCGAATGAAAAACGCAAGGCATTCTAAAAGAAATAATGAGTAGTCATTGTAACTCGCCTATAATAGGTCTTCAAAAGCCTAGTGGGAAGTACAGGATAGTGCAAGATTTAAGGAAAAATAATAAAATTGTAGTACCATGTTGTCCAGTGGTACCAAATCCAGCTGTGATTTTGTATCAGATACCTTGGAATGCTGGCTGGTTCGCTAAAATTGATTTGTGTCAAGCATTTTCTCGATTCCTATACACCCTGATAGTCAGTATCTTTTTGCCTTTAAATTTGAGGATCGTGTTTTTGCATGGAATCGTGTTCCTCAAGGGTATACTGAAAGTCCATCTATTTTTTATCAGATTTTTAAAAAGTGTCTTGAAAAGTTAGTTATGCCCCGAAATTCAGTCTTAGTGTAGTACATTGATGACCTGCTTGTGGCATCAAAATGTAGAGATGATTGTGTCACTGATTCAATAGCACTATTAAATCATTTGGATGATGGAGGACACAAGGTATCTCCAGAAAGATTACAATTTTGCAAAGATGGAGAGAAAAATTTGGGACAGCAAATAGAAAGAGGAGTGAGGAAAGTGACCACAGAGATAATCAGAATATTCAGACAGATGCAACTACCCCAAACACAGGGAGAAATCAGGATTATTCTGGGGGTTGTAGGACAGGATAGACAATAGATTGTTGGGCTTGTCTTACTGGTGAAGCCTTTAATCCAATTGACAAGGAAAGAGTGAAAGATCCAATAGTTTGGGATGATGAAAGTGTAGAAGCCTTTGTGAAATTGCAAAGCTGTTTACGTGAGGCCCCAGCCCTAGGAATGCCAGATTATCCAAAAGAGTTTGCACTGTTCTGTTGTGAGAGAGAAGGTTGTGCACTATCAGTCTTAACACAAAGACATGGTTAAGCTGATGTCCATTAGCCTATTTTTCAACTACTTTGGGTCCTGTGGCTTCAGCATTACCAGGGTGCTTTAAAGCAGTGTCCGGTGCTTGTATGAGGATAGAACTGAGTGAGTCAATTGTGATGGGACATCCAGTGAAGGTGTATGTTCCACATTCAGTAGAGATTTTGTTAACAAGAACTCAAACACAGCATCTTACCCCTGGTCGGATGACTAAGTATGAAAGAATCATTCTAGGATCAGAAAATGTGACAGTAATGAGATATTCTGTGATGAACCCAGCTACTCTATTACCAGACCCCAAATGTGAAGAAGTAAAAGATGAGGTAGAACATGACTGCTTAGATGTTACCGACATGAGCACCTAACCACGTCCTGACATACAAGAAGAACCACTGAAAGAACCAGAACACAAATTATTCGCGGATGGTTCCTGTCTTAGGCTTGAGGAAGGTGGACTGAGTGCAGCCTATGCTATATGCAAATTAACTATGGTTGTAGAAGCAACTTGTTTACCTGGAGTAAAGTCTGCATAAGTAGCCGAATTGATTGCTTTAATAAAAGCTTGCAAAATTGGGAACAATTGGAAAGTGATCATATTTACTGGTAGCCAATATGGTTATGGGGTTCTGCATAATTTTGGCCAATTATGGTCACAAAGGGGATACATTAATTCTTCTGGATCCCCGATTAGAAATGGAAAATTTGTGAAAGAATTACTCGAATCAATGCAATTGCCAAAGAAACTAGCAGTGGTCAAGTGTGCTGCTCACCAGTCAGGAAATGACAGAGTGACAGATGGTAATCATTATGCTGACCAAGTTGCTCAATATTGTGCTAGAAACAATATTTCCATAAATAGGAAAATGGAAACTAGTGGAATCAGCTGCCAACGTATGTCATTTTCAGTTTTTGAGACGTGGGAGGAGGTGAGACAGTTGCAGGAACATGTGGAAGAAAGTGAAAAGGAAAATAGGATAAAACAGGGTTGTGAACGAAGAGAAGCAGATGGTGTGTGAGTGTAACATGATGACAGACCAGCTATGCCAGATTGTTTACTCTCACAAAAGGCAAGAATGCACCATAGAGACACACATGTAGGCAGGGACGCAATAATTCGATTATTCAGACAAGATTGGTACACTCCAAGATTTAGGGCAGTCACAGAGTCTTTGCCAGAGATGTTTAACCTGTCAGCAGATAAACCCAGGAAAAAAAAACAGTGGTCAGTTGGGGAAAAATTGGAACAGCAAAAGGACCATTTATGAGGCTACAGTTAGATTTCATAGCACTACCACCATGCCGGAGGTTGAGGTACGTCCTTGTGATTGTTTGTTTGTTTTCCCGGAGGGTGGAGGAATACTACACAAGAATAAATGACAGCATAACTGTTGCTAAGTTATTGCTGAGGAAACCAATCCCTAGATTTGTTTTTCCAGTAACTTTGGAATCAGACAGAGGAACTCACTTTAACAATGAAATAATTTGAATAATCTGTGAAGCATTTAAGATTGAACTAAAACTGAACTGTGCATTCGGCCCAGAGGCTTCTGGAGTGCTAATGGCACAATAAAGTCGAGATTGGCAAAGATGTGTACATCCACTTCAATGAGTTGGCCAGATGCATTGCCTCTTGTTCTGATGGGACTCAGAAGTATTCCTGACAGGAAAACAGCATTGAGTCCCCATGAAATTATCATGTGAAGAGCAATGAGACAGGCATTTATACCAGGACATAGATTGTTGAGTATAACTGATGATTTGGTACTAGATTATTGCAAAGGATTGGCTGACCTAGTTCGTTCACTCTTTCACCAGGTTGGAGAAAATGCAAGGTCCAGGCAGCCGGATCAAGCTCATGATTTGAGTCCTTGAGATTGGGTGGTGATAAAGAACCACACCAGAGAGTCATGCCTAGCACCAAGGTGGGATGAGCCACGGCAAGTAATACTGGTCACTACCACAGTAGTGAAGTGTGCAGGTTTGCCAAATTGGGTACATGCTAGTCATACAAAAAGGGCGCCAGCTCCTGATGAGGAAAGACCACAACTGACACAAACAGTTGAAGCTGCTGAAGGTTGTACTGTCGAAAAGCCTGGAGCAAGTCAGGAGGACTGGATACCAATACCCGAGGTCTTCATTAAAACGCAAAATTAGAAGAACAGGAGAATAGTGAGGACCAGATATGTTTAGAAGAACAAGCCTCGGAAGAATTGAACAAAGAAACTGAAAATTCTGAGAAGGACCAGTAGGGACAGAAGAAAATACTCAGGCAAGTAAAGAAATTGAAAGACCTGAGCAGGGACAGACAGGTGTAGAAGAACACGTTCAGGCAGCAAAAGATAAAGGTGCAATAAGACCTGAATAAATTGATACTTGTATAGCGCACTACTCACCCGCAAGGGTCTCAAGGTGCTTGTACGAATACCGCTGTGGAACCCATCCTGGCTTTCCCTGTGAGGCGTCCACTCCTGGGCACCCCCAAGGTGGAGGCCGGGCATCCTTAGCGTTGTGGGGGCCGTTGTGGAGATTAAGCAAGCTATTGCCCAGAGTTGCACTCCATGACTGGAATAGGCACCGAGGCGAGAATTATCAGGTCCGTGGAATCAGGGTCTGCCACTCTAATCATTGAGCCACACTTCTCCACCAGTTAGGAATAGAAGAACAAGTTCGGAAAGAAGAAGAAAAAGAACAATCTGACAGAAAACCCGAACAGGAACAGGTAGGAACAGGAGAACGAGTTCAGGCTGAAATAGCCCCCCAGACAAGTCCTGAACAAGGAAATGTAGAGAGGGACTCAGAAAACAAAGAAAACCAGGTTGTGCCACAACATAACGAAAAACAAAAGGCTCATGAAAGAGACCAAGACAGTGAATGTGCTGTGCAAGCCAAAAGGGTCAGAAAAGGTGAAAATTGGCCAAGTGGGGTCAAAAGGTTAAAATATTATTTAAAACTATAAATGAAGCTCCAGAACATGTAAACAAAGTTACAAATCAGACTCAGTGTGAACAGTTGATTGCTAAAAATATTTGTAAATGTCCAAGATTGAAAGTATTAAATAATAAGTTCAAACGACCCAAGTGGACCTATGTGATTCTAATAGAATTTGAAAATCTTGACTTAAATGTAGAATCGGTAGAAGAAGTAAATGTAGAGCAGATTGACGAATGGGAAGTGAGACCTCCTTTAAGTACTTAAAATACTGATTCCAAATTGAAAGAAAGAAGAGAAATCTTCTTGAATCAAAATGGCTGGGACCAGAGTTACTAAAAGACCGAAAAGTAATAATATAAAAAAATGTTGCATCAATTGTATATATAGTCTATTGTTAGTGATGTTAGTTTGGTTATTTTTGACAATAGCAGTCCCTTATTTGTTAATAACAGGTAAAAAAGAATGACACTAACGTTAATGAGAAAACAGCTAACATGAATGGAGATAGAGTAGAATTAGAAGCATCAGATGAGATACATTTACATCACACAGTAACTGACAATGATACGTCTTTAAATGTATTCACAAAGGGGCATATTACCAACAACTAGCGATAATTATCGCTAGGTTGGCTTAGCGGCAATAATTTTATCGCCGTGTAGCGACTATTTTTATCGCTTAGGAGCCTTGATATTATAAAGGTTTATCTCCTAAGCGATAAAAATCAGCCGAAATGCATGAATATCGCTGAAAAGTCAGCAATATTCATGCATTACCGAGCAAATGCTCTTAGCCATGTTATCCACCTCCCATTGGATAACATGGCTAAGAACTGCTCAGGGCAGGTGTTAGCTTTTGGAGATATTCGAGCTTAGCGCGAATATCTCCAAAAGTTGGTAATAGGAGATAGCGATGTTAGCGACTGTTTCCAGTCGCCAACATCTTGGCACGCCCACTTTGCATGTCATTAGTGATAAATATCACTGACATGCTAAGCGGGGCCCAAGATGGTCGCTATCTCCTACTAGCTGTTGCTAACTGGTGTTAGCGACAGCTAGGTAATAGGGAGATAATTTTATCTCCGCTTTCTTGGCTTTTAAAGCCAAAAAAGCGGAGATAAACCCCCTTGATAATATGCCCCAAAGTTATTATTTGAGTATGTAGATACAATGGAGATGAGTGATTGTTATGTTTGTATGAAATTACCTACTTCAGTTGCTGAAGGAGTAATATTTCATCACTAACCGTTAACATATGGCATTTCTTGTAGTGTACTGTCAAGTTTATTTTATAGAAAAGGGAAATTACAGTATTATTATTCTAATATAGATGTAGTGTTTACAGAAATTCCTGTTCAAAAGAATATGAATCCAGTGAAAACTAGTTCAGATTATGTGTGAATTTATCTTAACAATGAAGTCACTAGATAGAGAAAAGGCACATAAAGATAATCTAACATTCATTACGTGAAGAAGAGAAAGTGTTTTTGAATTTAGTTGAGAAAAGGAGGCAAGATTTCCAAAGAAAAACTACTGAATAGAAACATCACATTCCATCATGGGCAGAAAAAGAGGGAATTTATACAGCTGGCAAGAACATGCTGCGATAGCTCTAGATTTTGTGAAGAAAGGGAAAATATGCCTGCATAGATTATAGACAGATTATAATAACGTATTTATTGGTTCCAGTGAATGTGAACATAACTTCCTAATTTTGGGAGGTTGGGGACTAAAAGGGGGAACCAATCCAGTCTTTCCCGGAATTTACTACGTGTGTGGGAATAAGGCTCATTATAAGCTGCCTGCCAGGTGGTATGGGAGTTGCCATTTTGGAATTGTTTTTCCAATGATCTACCATGTAAAAGGAATCACTGGAAGCAATGAAAATGCTAATGAACTAATACGTAGAACGAGAGGGCTAGTTTTTCAGAAATAATAGGTGACATGTGCAGTGCAGTGATACCTTCTGTGGGAGTCGTACTAAATTCTTGTAGAATCTGTCAATTGTCAACAGTAGTTGATCGTCTATCCACTGATACTGCTGGAGGCTTCTAGATGATTAATACAGACATGGTTGCGTTTAGGTCTATGGTTTTGCAAAATAGGCTTGCACTATATATACTATTAGCCAAAGAGGGAAAAGTCTGTAAAATGTTGAAGGCGCAACATTGTTGCACTTATATTCCCCATAAAAGTACTGAAATTAAAGGATATATGAAGAATATTACAAAAATGCAAGAAGAACTGAAACAACTGGAAGTTGATAATGTATGGGAAAGACTAACACAAAGTATATCCTCAGTCAGGAGTTGGTTCTCAAATATAGGGAAATGTTTCTTAGGACAAGTAGTACTCCCTATAGTAGGTATAGCAATAATAGTGTTATCAATAATAATATGGTGTAAGTGTTGTACTAATAAATTAAGAAAGAGAGGATATGAAATAAATGGAAAGGCAAATAAGAGAAATTATTAAGAAATCCAGTTGGAAGAAAAGTAAGGAAAGTTATTTGAGCAAGTGAAAGGAATAAAGAACAAAGATGAGAACAGGAATGGTAAAGGAAAAGAAATTGAAGAATGCTAAATTTGGCATCTGATGAGGGATGGGAAATTTTCTGATGGCATTAAAATGCCATCAGAGAGGGAATTGATTGAGCAAGGACCTTTGAAAAAGAGACTTGTGGAATGCAATCCTCTCCGGTAACTGCTAACCCCGTATTAAAACTTGTATTGTGGAAATAACATGCAATTACATGACATTTAAGTATGAGATTGAAGCTTGCCTATGTGTCTTACTTAGAAGTAACTCGAGAGTGATGCTAAAATGGCCGCTAACTTGAATTATTTAGTGCCCATGCGTCTACTGCAACTACGTAGTATGACGTATCTATGCTTGGAGGGAAACTTTCTGCACTTGTTCAGTAGCTAAAAAAATGGCCGCTTGAAACTCACATGCTTGCCACCTGCTTGCTGATAAAACTAAACCTAGTTGTTATACAAATGCTAAAACTGGAATAATATTAATAAGTAAATGGGATTAGAGTAGAGATAGGTGGTATATAGTGAAACCATTTTTTTTTATTTTAACGTTTGTCTTTTTGACTCTTTCAATAGTGCTTGTTGTGGGCCTAAAGTCCTGAACCACAGTCTGTTCCCTCTCGTTCTACCGCACATGCGCAGTGAACCCAAACTGAAAGACGCGATGTCAACCTGAACTTTGGCCAAGGCTGAAAGTGGTTACTTTCATGGGAACCAGAACGACAATCCACTGAAATGCATGACAACTACAGTTACTGAAAGAAAATATTAGAAAATAAGCATGGTGTGATGATTACCTCCCCTTGCTTGTCCAATCAGAGTTAGGAGTTCCATAAATTTGAAACATTAATGGGTGGTACAAGCACACAGAAAGGTATAATTGAGGTAGCTTTAGTTAGTTAGTTTAGCATTGCAGAGTCGAGAGACCGGGATGCTATCCGAGAGCACGGAGAAGTCCCAGACAGAGATGCTGAGAAGAATCGAATTGCTGAACCACGTATCTTAAGGGCAAAAAAGTATGATGTGGCGGAATAGATCCAACAAACTAAATTCTCAACCTGATAGAAACCTAAATTAGTCTAAAGGAAACAATTCACTTTTTCGAGGAGCCAATTATTTTATTTGTAATGGCACTTACACTAGCTTATTAAATTAGAGGCATATTGATCTACATCCATTTTTTACACATATATGCACAAATATATGTTTTTAGAAACATAACAATTGCGAACATTTACATCAAATACATTCATACAAACACAAATAATGATACAAACAAAATCGATACATTTCTTTCTCATAATATGGAGTCCTTACCGCCCTACTAGTTGTGTGGCTGCAAGTGACCGATTATTTCACAAACAACTATGAATTGCAGCTTATTTAGAAAGATTGCCCTCTCAACAACACTCACTAGGGGACACATATATCTCAACCCTATTTCTATTGAAGGCTAGTGTTATAAATGTTCTTTATAAATCCAAATCATAATGATGTGGGCTTCTTTTCAATGGAAGTCAACGCATTTCAGCCCATTTAATCTGGGCCTCATCCCTAGGGAATTAGGGAAACCTCGCCGGTACCACTGTTTTAATGTGGGCACAGATAGCTCTGGACTGCACCGCAACTGTATATAGACCGACAACGAATCCACACATAGAAAGATAACAAGAAAAATGCTTACCTTAATGTCAATCATCAGCATAATAGACAAGGCCCTACTCACAGCGTTCCAGAATGGCTGGATCTCTGGACAGTCCACAAACATATGCACATCGTCCTCTTTCAAACTGCCACATTTAGGGCAAGCTACATCCCCTCCTCTCCCATACTTTTACAACATATAGGGAGTCCAATAGGGTACGTGGATGGAGAAAATATGGTTTCTTCTTAGGTGTGTGGGTTTCACTATTTTAAACAACATAGATATAGATACTTGCTGCTTGTATTCCAGCGATGACTCCGGCAGGCATCTTTCCCACAGTTCCATTGGCAATGTGAAGGCACCATCCTCCAATTCCACCATCAACCAGTAGATTGTTCCAAGCTCCTTCTTGAGTACTGCCTCATGCAAAAGTCCATCTTCAAGTTCTTTTGGTTTTCCTATTATCGTACCTGGGTCTTGGAACCAACTCTGCATTTGCAGGTATTTAAATCTGGGCACGTTATGATCCGAAACATGTTCACATGTTTCCCAGGTTATTGAGTGACTGTCTTGCATTATATGGTCCCATCTTGTTAAACCTGCCTCTTTCAGTGGTCGAGCCAATAAATCTTTTGTCCACTTCAGTGAGCTAGGTGAATCCCAAATAGGAGCCATTAGGCTATAGTATGGTATTTTTAAAACTTTTTTTTAACCCTATACCTTGTCTCTGCCAGCCCCCTCAAGAACTTTTGATTAGTGAAAAGTTTAGTTAAGGACTAAAGATAACTAAACTAGAGCATTACACAAACATGACCCCAGCGGTTATTGCCAGTGTGTTGTGAATGAATTTATGGGCCCGGGTGACTATATGGTATTAGATTACCTGTTGCTGGTAACCTGTGGGATCAGTGTGAAAGGCCTGTGATAGGGGTCAACATCAAGACATGGCAAAACATACAAGCTGATGCACTATTGCAAGAAGCTCAGTCATCAGTTCAGGCAGAAATGTCACTCCGAGGGACCCCAGATATAGAAAGAGTCCCAATTACACTATCAGAGGAAGAACTACAGGAATGGGCAGGCATTGATAGGGGTTGCTACTGCTAAAGGTCAACCCTGTCGAAGTGAATGTGAGTAAAGCACAGCCACTGGATGTGGAATGCCACCCAGAGCTCCTGACTGCCTGAAATATGGCTACTAGAAGTGGATGGCTACCCAGAATTGGCTGAATGCAAATGGAACAGGGCAAATGCTCGAGGGTGACTGTTGAAGCATGGTCTGAACTGAACTGAAATGTATTAGATTATTCAGAGATAATCAGAAATGCACATGCAAAACGACATAGATTAAACAATAATATTAAAAACATGTGAACACTTGAAATTCAGTTACATAAAAGGTCCTACAAGATGAACCACAGCTTGCAGCAATCATTGATCATACATGTTAAAATTGTGTTAAAATACAATTGTTTTACTGTACCTTATAGCAGACTTTAAAAGGGGCCCCACAGAGTAGCAAACCACTGGACATGATATATCCACAGAAAATAAAGGACAGGTTTACAGTGATAAAATCCATAGGGTTTAAGTAATGGTAATAAGTAGTGTTGCAGAAAAGCTTGAAAAAAAATTACAAAAACAGTCAAAGCGCATAAGAGTTTGTGCAGAGAATTTATCGCAAGGGCATAATAATATAGACAAGATGCTGTATTGTCCCAATGTGACACACAGGAGACTTTTGATACTGCCCAGACAAAATCTGGACAACAATGGAGTTAAAGTTTGTAGATTTATACAGCACATCTTATCACCTGTGAGGGTATCCAGTCACTGTCCATTGGCATAGGGAGATTATGGGATTTGCTCAGAATCAATGCTGTTTTTGGTTTTAATAATTGCATTGTCCTGGAGGGTTACTTTGCTCGTCTCTTCGGCTTCTTTGTTGATGCATGTTAGTCCAAAATATATTTTTTCACCCCTTGGACTTCCCCTTTGACAATCAGATGAGGAGCAGTAAATAGGTCAGTTGTGCCTCGGGCACATGCCATCTCCTTGATGTGCCAAACACAAGGAATCTTGTGACTTATATCACAACCTAGACACTCTCTTAATTGATGGTGGTATAAGTGTTGTACCATATACATATTCATAAGAGCATTGGTGGCAGCTTGATAAGATCTTAAACATAAGAGTGGCCCAATTCTTCATGGGGGAAGTAGTGATGGCTACATGGTGGAAGGCCTAATAACCACCTACAAAATTATTCCCTTCTAATTGTAATTTATTGATGCTTTGGTAGCCCCAAATAGCGGCCCAGTTCATGAATAGGAGCAGACCCTTACGCTTGCATATTTCTAAGGTTGGCAGAATATATTTGTTTCTCCTGCTCTTGCAAAATTGAACAAGGATTTAATTGATTGGTTAAACTTAGGATGTGTATTTAGAAGATAAAAAGACCAAGTTCTAACAGAGTCAAAGTGGCCCTTTGGGAAATTTTTTTACCTGATCCACTCTTTTACTCTCAAATAGTATCACAGGCCATAAAATATTTTTGGAGATGTAAGTCTCAAATTCAATGTTATCCATAACTTTTACAAAATAGTCAAATGGTATCTTCAGTCTTCAGATACATTGGCCAATACCATTGTGTGGATTGTGTATCCAGAACAGGTACGATAACCGCAGTATGCCTGGGAGGTGGTAATTTGAAGTTGACAGCTGAGTTTAAGACATAAGTGATAACCGGAACCGAGAACCCAACTTGTTTCTGATAAAGGTCCATGTGAAACCAATCAGGGCCAGGTACCTTCCTTGCTGAACTGAGAGTGATAGCAGTGATAACTTTATGTAAATCTAATTTGATATTCGGCAGACAACTAAGGAGGGACTTTTGTCGATGTATCAAGATTAGCTGTAGCCATAGGATTGAGTGATTTGATCATTTTACTAGGGACTGACAAAGATTTAATGATGCAGAGGCCTACTGAAATACATGCATCAACAAATGAAGTTTTAGGACAGGATTCAAATAGAGGACTACTGTGAAACCGATACAAATGATCTTTCTCAATGTTTAGAAACAAGCAGTGAATATGAGCAGCTCACCACCTGAGCCCCCTTTTTGCAGCTAACCCCTTCCCACCATGAT
This sequence comes from Lissotriton vulgaris, assembly GCF_964263255.1. Lineage (NCBI taxonomy): Eukaryota > Metazoa > Chordata > Amphibia > Caudata > Salamandridae > Lissotriton > Lissotriton vulgaris. The sequence goes on from NC_141696.1 coordinate 308,057,167, forward strand.
CTATGGAATTAACTGGTAGGCTACAGACTCATTTGTTGGGATTATTATCACTATAACTGCTGGTTCTATTGACCCCAGATAAAATACACATGCTAATTTGTTGTGATTTAAAAATATTGGGGCCGATTCACAAAACTAACTTAAGAAAAAATCCTAAACTTACTACTTTTGGTATTCACAGAAGTTAGGATTTTGTCTTAAGTTTGTCTTAAGACAGACTTAAGACAGACTTAAGTTAGGATTTTGTCTTAAGTCTGTCTTAAGTCTGTCTTAAGACAAACTTAAGACAAAATCCTAACTTCTGTGAATACCAAAAGTAGTAAGTTTAAGATTTTGTCTTAAGTTAGTACTGTGAATCGGGCCCATTGTCAATAGTAGTACCACTGCTAATTCCAATGAAAATGGTCAGTTGATTACCTGTGTCCCCCATAATGGCAGCAGTATTACAGAGGTCAAAACTCATTAGTTTTCAAGCTAGCCAGTCCCCTCACTGATTTAATTTCTCCCAGTTTTTTACTCTTTCTATGTGTGCTGCATTATGCAGCGCATATTAAAAGAGTGAATTACCATTATTGAATGTTTATGTGCAGAAAGGTGTCACTTCCTGCACATAAACAATAACCCCTGCAGCGCACGCACCCTAGCAACATTGCGGAAGAGTGCCAGCACAGGCGCTAGACTGCTTTTTTAGCACTAGGGGAAACCAGGATTGCACCTTATTTTTATTAATATAGCACATGCCTGATGTTTTGAAAATGTCAGAGTGGAATGTTGCTAAATTTGGCCCAACACCCTCTCCGGCATTTTCTTGTACAAATCTCCCTGAATCTTCAAGATGTTAGGGATCCAAAAGGGAAAAACTATCCCCTATCTTTCTGTCAAAATCTTCCAAAGCTGTTGATGAAGCTCTTCATAATTTGATATGATTTATTTCTTAGACTATCCAAGGCAAAGAATAGAGGGGCATATTATCAAGATGTGCGTTAAAAAACGAACATCGCACATTTCCCTATCGCCGGCTATCGCCGGATTTTATCGCCAGATTTTATCGCCGTGATAGCGCGTTATTATCAATGCGCAACACGTAGGCGATATTAAATCCGGCGATAGTCGGCAATAGGGAACATTAGCGTGTGAAAACAAGCATTGTTGTCATGCACTAATGTGTACCTTGATAATATGGGGGGGTGGATTCAGCTTTAAGATCCACATCCCCATGTTAACAATGCCTAACACCTGATCAAAGCAGAATTCTTACACATACTTATTATATTTTGTTGACCAGCTGAACATATAGGAGCCCTGATGAAGTTCCCTCTGGGAAGAATCGTGAACAAAACGCGTTGGCTGGGTGCCAGTTTAAAAAAAATGGATGTATTGAATAAAAAGAACAAATCCCTGAGCCTTGTATATTGACTTCACAACGAGTGCACCTTCCATTTCCTCTCAAGAAAATATCTACTTTCTAAAAGTGTATTTTCAGACACCGAATGTTAAAACCAACTCAACTAAAAGATGCATTTCATCATTCTGAGTTCAGGTACACTAAATTCGAATTTCTACCTAGTTCCCTGAGTCAGTTAGGATTATAAAATGTAATAATCCATCTGCCCATTCTGGCCCATGGGGGTCAAGTAGCCATGCAATAGTGAAAAACGAAAATGGCTGTAATTCACTATTACACCATGCCACACTCACCAGGGCATGTCCTACCTTTTACCTACAATACACTCAGTCCTTGGGCCTACCATAGGGGTGACTGATATCCAGAAAATGGAAGGTTTAGGGACTGACAAGTGGGTGCACTTGCCCAGTCAGTTTGGCAGTACCAGACTGCATACAGGCTCTGCAATTGCAGACCTGAGACACACTTTTACAGGCTGCTTCTGTGGGTGGTACAACCAGTGCTGCAAGCCCACCAGCAGCAATTGGTCTACAAGCCCTGGGCACACTCAGTGCACTTTACTATGGTCTGACAAGTAAACCAAACCAGCCAATAATGGAGTCACTAATCCATACATCAATTTACCACAGGGAGCACTTGCACTGTGGCACTGGACAGCAGTGGCAGTGTGCCCAAAGCATCTATAACCATCACACGTACATGAGGCAACAGGGAAGAAAATGGAAGGGAGACCCACGCCAACAGTGCCAGGTCTAACATCTCTCCTTTTCCTTCTAGCCGACAGGCCATTGTCACCATTCTCACTAGGATGCAAGCAATTCGGGGAGCCAGTGGGAGACTGGAATGGCAATCCAGAAGTGGCATCCTTCTCGAGTGGTAACATAGCGGCCACTCTGGCGATTTGGCTCTCGATTGAGTCCTCAATAGCCAGAAAAAAGCATCTCTTTGCCAGATCAATCTCCTTTGAGATCACCCAATAGCTCAGGCTAAGACGTATCCAGGGGCTGCTTTTTGAGATACTTTCAGCTTTGGAGTCAGTCATTTTTCTCTTTCGCATATCAGATTGTCAACTCACATTTGCCTATCATCAAGCTTTAAGAGGCTAAAAGACTGTAAATGGGAGGGTCAAACAGGCACCCGCCTCATAAGGTGTCAAAATATGTTATCAATAACTTGGTGAGGTGGGGCAATTAAGTCAATAATCTTGATTATGAAGCAGGGTCTAGTTTTACCACATAGCCCCCCACACCCATTCTGTCCACATCTGAAGCATGAGAGTCTCAATCGTCCCTGCCAGCCCATAGACAGGTTGTACTAACATTATCCGCACTGTAGGAGTGGGGGCCAACTGGTACGTACCGCAGCTTTGGAAACTAAAATAGCGACAGGGCTTAAAATAAACAATAGCCTTATCGGGAGCTTCCAACTTAAGATTCCTGCGGTCAAGCACCTGCCAAAATGCCGTGGTCAACGGTTCCTCATTTCAAATGTATAAAAGGACTGCTTACTCCCCAGTTCATTGACCACCTCTTACAGTGTACTATTTTCACGACAGCGGTGCTCCCAGTTACCCGTTTTATTTAGCATTTTGATTTAGGTTGTAATGCTTCATTGTACTTTGAAATACATTTAATCTCTCTCTTTTTCTTTGCATTGCTGTGATTTTAAGCTCACTAGATTGCATGTTTGCACGTTCTTTTTCCTGATCTGCAAAGTGTATTTGACACTTGTTACTTACTAGATTGCATGGTGTAATTTTGTGTCTTTGGCATTTGATGTCTAAATTATTGAATAAATGGTGCCACTCTTGACACAGTTCCTGAATTTCACATGTGTGTCTTGTTATTTTGAATAGCACATTTCTGAGCTAAATTATGTGGTAAATACCACCCTCTAACAATTATTGCATAAGGGCCCTGGCTCCAGACTAACTACTGGGTTTATACAGACCATTACTGTGGAGAAAGGACACAGCCTTTACAAGTGTAAGTGAGGCTGGGCCCAGCTACTCTCTCCCATCCAGCCACTGATGGACCATCCAGTCACATATAAGCTCCCATTTTGTGTAGTTGTCTATGAGAATTACACAAACCCAATTGTGATTTAAAATCTGACTTCACAATAAGTTAATATTTAAAATTTGGATTCCAGAGACACCAAACATAAACCAGTTATCTCATTCCATTTGGAAATTACAATTTGAGAATGTCATAAGGCAACTCCAATGTTATCTCATGGGAGAGATGGGCCTTGCAGTAGTGACAAACTAATTTAATGATCTTTCACTACTAGGACACCCTTTCCTAATAGCGGGAGTCGCAAACGCTATTTTGCGAGTCAGTGACTTGCAAAATGGCATTTGTACATGCCATTACCCTTTTGTGCGGTCACAAATAGGAGGATCTCCCATTTTCGGCAGCAAAAAAGGGTCGTACATCTGGCCCTATTTGAATTGGAACACTACGTGGCTTCACCCATCTGTAAGATCAAATAATCACTGTAGCCCACATTTTATTTGTAGTGATTGTTGTCCTTTATGCTTTTATCAGGAACAGTGAGGAAGTTCAGGGGAAATGATTTAAAGTGATACCTTTAAGCAGGAGGGTGTCTACCTAACCCATCTAAGAGCCAACATGCTCCCCACAGTGGCCTTAATTGACCAAACAATGTAAGCAGAGCTGCCATCTGTAAAATTAGAGATCAAAGACCAATTGCCATGATGAAGTAATTCCTGATTGGTTGACTTTAATTCATTTCAAAGGGGAATGAGGAGATTAACCTGTTTATACTATGTATTATTTGAGTAAGGAAAAAAAATGCGAAAGGGCAGATGGAATTCATGTGAACCTCAGTTCCAGTTCTACCTTAAATCATACCCATACTACAATGACTGTCGAACTAATTAAGTTAAAAAGCTGTAATAATGCTTTCAAAAAATACCTTGATGTGATTTAACGCCTAAAGAAGCTGTTTTAGGAGCCATTGGTTGTGCATTTGAATGGAGCAAGGAATTGGAAGTGACCATAACTAAAACGCATGTATGTCACATACTTTGACTTGGAATCAAAGGCACCTTAGATTGGCAAGTGTACATGACCTGGCAAATTTATACAAGGGGAAACAAGAAAAGAAAGCAACCGACGGGTAAGACAAGGAAGTGCCCTTGCAGATAGGGGCGTAGCTTCAAGGGGTGTCTGTTGGGTGTCACAACACGTAATAAATGGAACGTTCATTTGAAAGTTCGGTCCATAGATTCTAAGTTGCGTTTGGTGGCATCTCTGTTGGGTTTTCCTTGGGCTCATGATAGCAGAGACCCATGTCTCTTTGAAGCGAGGAAACACATATGTATAGCAGCCCTTCTCTTTCTGTCCTACACACTGTGTCAAAGATAAATAAAGGTGATTGACGTCAGATTACCTCTCACATGATCTGATTCAGCTTATGCTTTCAAGGTCTAAAACTGTTCTTTTAGCAATTTTTACCAGGTACATGGGGGCTCTAAGAAAATGTCAAAACATCTTCACTGTGATGGCAAAGCAGAGAACAGGGTAGATACCAATGGTTCTCTGTTCAAGAAGCACTCCTGTATTTTGGAGAGAAGACCGATGTGAAGTGGACTAGTAGGACACAAGTTGGCAAAATTCTCCCTTGTACTTTTATGTTTTATAGCAGGAAGCAGTAAATGACCAAGACTTAGATTCCATGCATTTTTCTGTTCATACTTCCTAGCTCTTTTTCTATTACGTAAATCCTGACTTTCAGGCGTCAAGCAGCAAATGTGCATGTTTATGTTCATGCAAATTTTGGAAGACACCATTTACTAATGTAGGAGAGTTGAGTTGTAGAACACATAGAATGCAAATTACCCACTAGTCTGTGAGATGTTGCTATCCTCTACCTCATCATCAATTTTTTTTTTGGCCTCCATTTGCAGTGCATACTGTTTTGAGGGTGGCATCTCAAACTTGAGATGCTCTAGCTAGAATACAAATGTTCTCTGAAAAGCAGTGTACTGCCCCTTAGAGTTAGGTTCATGCTATATATCAAATACCTAACCTGAAAATGTCTTTAAGTTACACACACACACACACCCACACACACACACACACACACACACACGTGCATGAGCGTGCACACACATACACCTAACACAGACATTTATTTTGTGCAGCAGCTGTATTTGCCCATAACATTTTCTTACTGACATTGGAACCTCTGACCTGAAAAGTTAAACAAACAGACCACTGCAGCAGGCACATAAACGTGTAGCTGTCTAATTGGAAACTGTGAAGTGCAGGTGACAATTTCCCATAGATGACGGTTTCAAATAGCATGCGACCAATTTGCCAGTCTAGTACAAGCTTTCAGCAAGGTCTTCCACAAACTGAATGGACAGATTTGAAGGGCTTCAATAATGTTGACACCATTCTTTCTTCGACCCCCTTTAACTACTAAAATTTCTACCCTCCCGATGTTTGTCATTCAACAACCCAACCCAGATGTAATGATCCCTCTTTTTAGAAGTTTACACTGCCGAGATGGCAGGGGATTCCCAGACTAACAACACCCAGAATATACCTCACTAAGCTATGCACTGTGCCCTGACCGAATATTTACGATAAGAGGGTGAATGTAGTGAAGGGCGTGGCATGCATGGGACAACTGAGTGCCAAATAGTTGCAGATATTTGTTCCTTAGACTCTGGACCTCTGGCCTCACTACTACAGCCTCCTGCAGATGCAAATAGCATAGTCATTGAAGCGTATGCTGTCGACACAAAAGGAGAACTGGAGCCTATGCATCCACACTTGACATTGAAAAACGGTTTGTGACATATTCTCCATCAAGACTTGTCGATCTTTTTCAAGATGCCTCCTTCTCTTACCCATATCGGGCAAATCACACTAATTTATCCAACATTAGAGGTGCTCGTGTTGGTTCACTCTTCTTCACTGATGTTCTTGTCGTCATAGACGAGACCGCAATATGACTCCATAAAAAAATAGCGCTTTATTTGTTTGCTGCAACGCCAATCAATTGGGTATTGGCACAAATACAATGAAAATGATGTGTTTTGGCCAAAAGAAAACCTTTGCTCCTGGTGATCAGTGGGGAGGAAATTGGAGAGGGTTAATGAATACTAATATTTAGGGTCAACTTATACTTTGACCCTATGTTAGAGGAAAAAAAAGCTCATGGCCACCACTATTTGTGCAGCCCTATTACGTTTTGATAAAGTCCAGGGGCCTCATTTATGAGGCTGTGCGTCACTTTTACGCCACCGGTGCGTCACGCGTCACTTTTGTGATGCACCAGTGGCGTAAAAAATGCGCCTTGTTGCGCCATTTTTACAAAGTGACGCATCTAGGTAGATGCTTCACTTTGTAAACCCCTGCACCACATTATACCCGGCTAGGTATAATGTATGCAAGGGGGGCGTATTGACGCAAGAAAGGGTCATGGAAGTGATGCAGTGAAATCTATGAGATTTCACTGCGCCACTTCTAGGACTCAAATGCGTCAAAATCTTACGCCTGCCTCACAGCAGGCGTAAGACTAATGCAAGCCCTTTCACATGGGGCTTGCCCCGTGTGAAAGGACACATTGCTGGAGTTGCGTCACTTTTGTGACACACTCCAGCAATGCTTCACTTTTGCGCCTACAGATACGTCAGAAATACTGACGTATCTGTAACTCCTTGCGATATGATGCGTCATACTGTAAATATGACCCATTGGTGTCGTAATTAGGGCGCAATGAAAAGTGATGCATCGCTGTTTTCACGCAGCGATGCATCACTTTTCATAAATGAGCCCCCATGTGTGGAGCGAGGGTTCATTTAGTGCGTTACCGAAAGCTACTGCACCGAAAAATAACCAGTAGCGCTGAATGGCAGCATACTTTTCAAGTTAGATGAGCATACAAAACATTCCAAGGTTGAATGAATGGTGATGATTTTATTTTTTATCTCTTCCAATTTCGATGATAATACAAGCTATCAGAATTGAGCTGGGGCTATGCTAATCTTTTTAATAAATGTAAAGGATTTTGATGGTATTACACTCTGCAAAATTTGCCTTTTAGACATCATTGAGAGGTGTTTTCGGGACATTGACCAAGAGTATAAAAACATTATTTTCATGATTGGTTGTTCTTCTTACCCTAGGCATGACCTCTATTCACAGGAAAAAATGGATGAAAACAACGCTGGGGGACCTATTTACGAGCAGGTTTGCGTCGCTCTTTCACCACACAACGTGGGGCAAGAGTGACACAAATGTTAAATCATTCATGAAGCCATGCAAGGCCACTTTGCGTGGCCCTGAGTGGCTCCATAAATCTGGCGTAAGGCAAATCAGTGCAAATCTATGCATTGCCTTACGACACCCTTTAAAGGCACTCCATGGGCGTTGTGTGGGTGTTCCCATGCAACTCCCATGGTTTTTGACGCATTCCCAGATTTAATAGCACTGGTAAATGGAAAAGCGCCAAAAGGAGAGGCTTAACTAGTAGGAATATCTTTTTCTCCTTGTTAGTTCCTCTTTCTATGTTTACTGAATTTTGCAGAGGAATATGCCTCTCAGGATTGTTTTTGTGGGGGAAGGTGTTCCTTGCAGCACAACAGACATCCTGCATACAACGTAGGCACCCTTGCACCATGGTGCCTACATTGGTGCTAGGATGCCAAAAGAACACCACCACAGGCAGGAATGCGCCATATTGCCTTAAGTATGGCTCATTCCTGCCCTTTCTGTCATGCCTTGCTGTGCTGCACTAAGTGACTTGTTCATTAATAGACACCTGTCTTTTTAGAGCTTGAATTGCGATCGAGCATAAGTAAATGAAAAGTATTCGGTAATATTGACGTAAAAGTACCTAGGCTCATCAGCTACTGTCAAAACAATTCACTCCTCCCTGCTTCATCCATTAGACATGGCCTTTTTAGATTAAGTGTAGGGATTAATCTAGGTTGCCAATTGGGCGATTTAATATCAATTGTCGAGGGCAATTATTGAAAATGTATGTTTTAAAGAAATATTTCCTTTACATGCCCTCATATTTCATTGGAAGAGATTCTATTTTTAAATAGACAGCAGATTATAGTGTGTTATATTTTGTTTTTAAAGTGCAATTGCTTTATTCAAACAGCAGCTACGAAAATGTTTAGGAATCTAATTATGTAGCATATGGAATTGAAAATTGTATTTGTACAGTAAAAAAAAAATCATGTGGTTTTGTAATGTTCATATTTTTAAGAACTTGGACTATGAGATATATAAATAAAATATGAATATGAATCGTAGCCACTAAATAGATATCTCATATTTATTATTGTATGTGATTTCTTGTTTAAGTCTGTTAAACACAGATGATATCAGCTCATAAAATCAAGAAATAACAATAAATATAACAATTAATATAGTTTCCCTGTCACACGTGTAGAATATCATTTCATAATGTATGTAGGTAAGTCACAGTAATGTTGACTGTGTACCCATTTACAAATCCACAGAGTTGGAGACACAGCCAATGCATGTACAATGAGGGATCCCCATTAGTGATCATCCTAGGGACAGTTTCAAGCTGCCTTGAAAAATCATACGTGATAGACTGCTGGTACTAACAAGGTGGGCGAGCAAACTTCTGATCAATGGCTCATCCAAGCAGGATGATCGGGGGATCATGCGCTTCAGACCGTAGAGTGCACCTAGGTTTGGATACTGTTGTTTCCTGCGTTTATGAGCATGAAGACTCTAGAGGCCCTGTGCAGACTCCCTACAAGTATTAGGTAATCTGATGAGTGTGTCTGAGTGTGGTTAATTAGGTTTGTGATGTAGTGCGTTCAGTTAAAGTTGTATGCTGACAAAGAAAGTTGTGTAAACTAGAGCTCCTTGTGTGGCGTGGTTTGTTACATGCTCCTGGGCCGGGGAGGGATGCTACAGATACATGCAGCTGTAAGTCTCACAAGAGAGGACCCTCCTCCGTTTTCTTTATTGAACAACATTTAGTATTCCTTCCAGGGTATTGCTAAACCATTAGGACCCTAGTGAAAGTGGAGGCCATAGTCTATTGATTAACTTGCTATACTTAGCTTGAGGAAAGCTCTGCAAACCTGGATATTCCACAGATAATTAGAAAGTTGGTTTGTGCACTTCTGGTTTCAATTTCTCACCTAGACTATGGTGCAAAGTTGTGTGCATTGGCCAAACGCAACTTTAGGTGCACTAAAGCTGTGTGAAAGAAAAACAGCTCCATATAATCTATACTACTATAATAAAGGAAGAACTTTCAGACTTTGAGGCGGGTAAACTCGGGAACCACAGCGCCAATTCACACACCTGATACACCGTTGGAATCGTCAGGGTGTGTGGATGGTTATAGGCTATATAAATAAAATGTAAAAAAACGTTATTTTAAAAATTTACAGTAAAAAAAAAGTAGTCCAACGAAATAGCGCCGGCCACGACGTACATGCTCACGTCAGGAGCGCGGGGAGGAGCGGCGTCCAGGAGCGTGACGAGGAGCGGCGGACATGGCGTGGGGGAGGAGTGGTGACATGAGGAGCAGCGGACAGGCCAGCGGCGTTGCGAGCAGCTGACAGGCTGGAGGAGCGGCGGCTGAGGTAAGGGAGCGGTGGACATGGCGCGGGGGAGGAGCAGTGACGTGAGGAGCAGCGGACAGGCCAGCGGCGGTGCGAGCAGCGGACAGGTGGGAGGAGCGGTGGCTGAGGTAAGGGGACCCATGTCAGGGCAGGCGGGGGTCGGGGCAGGCTGGGGTCGGGGCAGGCGGGGGATGGGCCGGGCGGGGGCCCGGGCTGCTGGACAATGTCAGGGCGGGCGGGGGTCAGGGAAGCCTGTTGCTCCCGGACAAGGTCGGGACGGGCTGATAGTAATCGATATAAAACCAGTGTTCTATCACCCTTTGACTCAACAGAGCACAGCATATTTGGTTGTGTGCTGAACTCAGCCATGACGTCTGTTCCTGGAAATGCAAGGAATGTCCACTGGGACATCTCTATATTTGGTAAGCAGAGTACACTCACCATAGCGGGAGTAAAGTACTCAACAATGTAGACGGTACATACTCTTGGGTAGATTTACAAATATTGTGCACTGGATTAACATCAAAAAAGTGGCGCTAACCAGCACAGTTTTTTTTCTAATTTACTTTCCATCACAAAACTTGTTTCAGGTAAGAAAGTACTGTAAAAGTAATGCAAAGAAGAGTGAAACTTTGCTTTGCATTACTTAGTGCCAAGAGGGCAATACATGGGTGGTACATGGGCGATCCTATGAAACCACCGATGTCTTTTGAGGTGAAACCCAATCTACAAACAATAGAAGACAGGGTTTAGTTGCAAAAGTTAACGCCACTTCAAAGGCTGGCATTAAAAGGAGAAAAGCTTTTGTTTATACTTTCTTTCCAACTTTTCATGTGACTGCGCAGCACACATACAAAGTGGGGAAAGTGTTTAAACTTGTCTAGCCATAGTATTTTGTGCAGGAAGGGTACCCTTCCTGTACAAAACCCATGCTAGACTCAGGCATGCACCCTAGCTCTGTGGCACTATGGTATGTGCCTGGCAAACTGCAGCTGAAATCCGCGCAGGCGCCAGGTAGATGGGAGGAGATAGTCATATATCTGTAGATATGGCAATCTCCTGCTCCCTTCCCCTCACAAAACACAGTAAAGCCTCTTTGAATGCTGTACTGTGCTGGATTGTGTGTCTTTTTGGAAAATGTGGCCCTTTGCCTGCAAAAACATAAATCAGGCCCTAGGTCCTTTTGAATATATCATTGTTAATATTGTCACTCTCTTGGATATGGGAGAAAGTGCTATGGTTGCCAGACAAACCTGACCCTATCATTTCTTTAAAACCCTAGATTGCCCAAATTCAGTAACACAACAGAAAAGTTTAATATGATCCAACCTGAAATTCTTCCAAGCAACAACAGAAGGGAGATCACATGAGAGCTTATAACTATGGCAACCTCGCCTCGTTTCTAATGAGAGCTACAGATGATAACCTGGAAAGGATACATTTAACAGATGGAGGTGATAAGGGAAGGGTAATTGTGCCATCCGAGTAAATGATTTATAAGGTCTCATTAAGTGACAACATCCAAGTATCCAAAGGGAAGTGGCAGTACTGATAAATATTACTGGTTTGATGATGAATGCTGGTTAATGAAGTCGAACTGTCACAAGCTCTATACGCACGACATATCTCTGCTGAAGTGAAAAAGGATTTATTTAAGCTTCGAAACTACCAGAATAGTTATCAGTCGACAAAAACCGACAGATGAAGTAAAGACTGTGGGAGGATTTGATACTAGTTACTCATAAATCAAATTACAGCAACGTTGGGGGCTTTTAAATTGGGGGTACCGCGGCCATGCAAATTGTCCCTATCTGTGTGTAAGAGGTTTTGATTGGATTAGACATATTAAGCAGTTATTTTTAATTAGTGAGGATAATTCAAAGGCATTTGTGGGATCTACTCCTCGCTCGGTGTTCCTTTCTCAAAGAGCTACAAGTTCTAATCTGTTTTTTGTAGCTCCCAAGTGTAATGTGCTGAAGGATAGAAAAGCCAATGGAACCATTTATATATATTTTTCATTGCTGGACAGCACTAGGAGCATTTATGGCTGGGACCTGCACATTCGAGTAAAGATCTGGGTCGACTCTCTAGATATCCTTCCTTATTGATTTGCAGGTGGCATTTTGGAAGGGTGTTTGTATGGTTGATCAGGCCTTGAGGGTTACGCTTGGTCTGTTAAAAGAATTGCCATCTCTGGATGAGTTCCACTATGTATGATGTTGAAAGATTTAAAACTGGACTTCGATCTGGCTAATAGAGATTAACGCCTGACTCTCCAAGTCTTAAACACTTAAATAAACACCAGAGTATGATATGTCTAATGTGGAGAATATATATAGGGTTTCACAATCCTCGCATGGATGTTCCTGGTGTGTTCTTGACCTCTTACTATGTACTATGTTTTTGAATAAAATTGAGGATTGTGTAACAAGAAACACTAGTCCTGTTCCTGTTCACAAAGAACGCTATCTTGCTGTAGCTGATGGAGCTGTCCACTCACCATGTAATTAAAGATTTGATGATTATTGTAACTTGAAACAGCTCAACATCAATGTATCAAAACAAAGGTTTGGATTTTGAAGCCACTAGTTCAAGTTCAGTTACCTTAATACATGAGTTTCCATCAATGGGCAATAGTTAGAACATGTGACTTAATTTGACTACCTGGGCACTTGCTTTGATGCCAAACTAATCTGGACCAATGTTATATCTTGGGATAAACTGATGCAGCTGCATCATTGAGATGTAAACAAGTGATTGGTAGCCAGTCACTAAGTACAATATTGCATTTTATGGACGGAAGAAAGGGAGGCAACTATCTATGGCACAGAACGTGGGGACTCTCAGTTTTTATGTTCTAACAGAAAATTTAAATTAGTTCCTGAAACTTTCTGAGTCATCTTATTTTGTGCTTTTGCTCTTTCAGCTCGGTGTTATTGCATGTTGTCATTTATTGTAATGATACAGCAGGCACAGGAATGTCCAAGAGGCTCTTGATCTTAAAGCTATGTCTGAAATGGTGTAATTTGAGGGAGAAACTAAAAATAGGTGGCTGTCACATATGAAAACAATCTTAGGGTACAAAGATGTGAACAGCTCTGGGATACCCCTACACTTACTAATGTAAATGTGACTGGTATTATCAAGGATTTTCCAAATGTATATAAGCTCTTATTATTATTATGTTTCTTATATAGCGCCTGAATCGACCCCCGAAGGGCTATCTCCGCGCTTGCCTTGGGAACCCGTCCTGGCTTTTCCCTGTGAGATAGCCCCTACAGGGCATCCCCAGGGTGCAAGCCAGGCATCCCGCCGCAGGGGGGCCATTGTGGAGATTAAGCAAGCTTAATGCCCAGAGTTGCAGAGTGTGAACCCATGATTTGGTCAGGCACCGAAGCGAGAATTATCGAGTCCATGGACATTTGAGCTCAAGACCCTGCCGCGTCGGGAATTGAACCCTGGTCCCGGGTCTGACCTCTGCTTCAGGGTCTGCCTGCTCTAACCAGTGAGGCACACTTCTCCACACTAAATATAACTCCTTGGTGCGCAGATACTTTACTTAGAAGAACAAAGCTAGTTTTAAACCTTATTTAGGAAAACCATAGTTATTGCCCATTTTGCCACCCTAGACGTTGCTTACCTATGTGTAAGGAAATGTACCTGTTTTCATAGTCACTGGCATTTTTTTCTGAATTTTTATGGTTTGTTTTTAGACTCCACACACGGGAGCACTACTGACCTGCGCCCAGGGTATGTGCTCTGAACCTTAAAATGTGAAAATTAGCTAATCCTTGATTGCCATATTTAACGTTCCTGTAAAGGATTGCATATGGTGTTGAATGAACACCCATGACATGGATCTTTAAATGTCACCTTTGGACTACAGCACGTATTATGCCATTTACCTGTGTGGCAAGGAAACATGGCTTCAAACCTACAATTTTAGCCTGGTTGCTGCAGTTAAATCTGCGGCCTGCCCTGCCAAAAAAAGCTTTTTGACTTAGGAAAAATCTTCCTTTTAAATAGTAATAGTTCATCACTATGTATTCCTTATACCGCACAAGTTAGGGTACATATGTATTTAAAGGTGGAACATGTAGAAATTTAATTTGACTTTTTCTCTGCAGGGGAAGCCCCCAAAAGCTATTTTCACAGTGTTTTTAAAAGATATATATTCAGTTTACAAAACAACAATTAATACAGTGCTTTACACACTCGGGTACACACGTGATTCCTTAGCAGCGGTTCCCATTTCCCCTCCTCTCTCTAAACAGTGCTCGGCACACAGCTAATCACCCCCAGTATGTCTCTCACCATTTGTCAGTGGAATGTACAGCATTACGTTATTATCTCATCCCGCTTCCGTTAGTCCTTGGCATGTCTGCCAATTTCCCCAAACTGTTTCAAGTTCCCTGGTGCAGCCTCTGCTTTCATAAATCACTCTCTTCGCCTCCATACAATGATTCATTCTTTCCTGCCAAAGGTCCCTCGTGGGCACACCACTCCCCCGCAAAATCTAGCCAGATCTCTTTTAGCCGCAACAAAACCCTGCATGTAACAGTAATTATTTCCTTGGGCATTCTGCATTATTGGGTGTGCCTAGGATAATCGAGTGGGGTGTCCTGGAATGACCACTTTAATCACTACCTCCAATACATTAACACACATTTCCAGCACTTATTTATTTCCTCACAGCTCATGTACCAGTTGAAGGTATCTAAATCATTGTATCTAGGCTAGGTCATATTTTGTTTTGCCTGAAAGGGTATGATGCTGCCGCTCATGATTATGTCTCCTAGTGTTTTGATCCCAATGCTTTCCCAGAACGGTCGCCTGCTAGCTTTTCAGTTTTTTTCAGTATAGTGCCTGTTCAGGGTGGAGTGACCTGGGTGTGATTCCCCTTCCTGCCCAGGGCAACTATGGCTCTGTCTCATGCCCGCAAGGTAGTTCTGGTCAGCCTGGGCAATCGCTCCCTTTCTCTCTGCTCATAGATGTAATGAACATAGGTCGCCACTCCCAAAGCCATCTTTTATAATGTATAGGTGGGGTATGTGCATGGGATATGCCCTTTTTTAATTAATTATGTGTAACTCTGTTACCCTGTTATATGCTCTACTGCCTGGGAACCCACTGGTACCCGGAACCTTTCCTTGAGCTCTCTGGGCTATCGCCTCCTGCACTTCTTTTAATATGATTGGACTATAGAGCTCCTGCCTCTGAAGGGGGTTAACTAAAGAAGTATGAACATTTGTCAAATATGTAGTAAGTGTATCCAGATGTATCACAGAGGGCTCACTATACAGACCCTGGTAATACGTTTAAAATTCCCCATTAATGTCCTCCTGCATGTTTTAATATCTGCCACAAATGTTGTTGGGTCATGGAGATTGAATATCTGGGGGATTTTGAACGTTGCAGCCACGCCAATAGGCGAATCACGTTATCCCCATATTCGTGTTGTTGTTGTGTATATACTTTAATATCAAACTTGGATAACCTACTGACTAATTACCTATATCCATTTCGTAGGGCTGAGATAGCTGGGAACTGGTTACAGTCTGTTAGATAGTCTCGTTCCAACTCACCCAAGCAACCCTACATAGCAGTCATGTCCTCATTC
Organism: Lissotriton vulgaris; assembly: GCF_964263255.1. NCBI lineage: Eukaryota > Metazoa > Chordata > Amphibia > Caudata > Salamandridae > Lissotriton > Lissotriton vulgaris. The sequence goes on from NC_141696.1 coordinate 308,072,794, forward strand.
AGCCCCCTACATATCCCTTATACTGTTTTCATACATAAGCCATGCAATGCAACTTTGATTGCATCCCATTCGACCACCTCAGTTGATGCTGTCCCTACATTGTCCTAGAAGTAAGTGTCAATTGCTTTGTTGATCTGAAAGCTGAACCCGTTGTCGACTAAGGCATCAGTGTGTAAGTGCCAAGTGGGAATCCTGGGTCTGGCCCTCCCCCACCTGATTGAATCCAGTAAGGGATTGTGGTCCGACAGGGTCTTACCAAAATACTCAACTTGCTTTTATAGTGTAATTATCACTGGAGGAGCGAAGATCACATCTAGTCTGGAATGAAGCTTGTGTACCACTGGGTAAATGTGAATATTCCCTATCATTAAGATGCAATGAGCACCAAATGTCCCCGATCTGTAGATAATGAGTCCACATGTTCAGGTGTTGTGAGATGGAGCAAGGGTGAGCCACTGGAAGGGGAGAAGTGGATCTGTCCATCTCTAAATCAAGCACCCTATTGTAGTCCCCGCACCAAAGTCTGGGAGCTGGACGGGTGTTAGGGTCGAGTAAAATGTGGATTGACCCGCAGTTGGGGTGTAAACTGCTACAAGTGTTTTAGGTATTTCATCAAGCATCCCTCATCATGACATGGTGCCCATCTGGGTCAATCTTAGTGTGTGACATTGTAAAGGGCTACCCTGGGGACACCCATATCAGTACCCCCCTCGCATAACTAGAATATTTTGAACTATAGAGCCCAACTCACCATCGTCTACCCAGTCTAGTGAGTTTGAGCTATGTAAGACGTGTTTCCGGTAGACAAGCAAAATGGGCCCTAGTTATGTTATGGTATGTTAATTTATTTTTGTAATGCGCACAGCTACCCAAAAAGGCTTTCCCAGCGCAGACCCAGAAAGAAACTCTGAAAACCTAGGTTAGAATCATTGATTTTAATTGCTTACGAAATTCAGACTAAACTCTCTCTTTACGCATCACATCAGGGAGAGAATTCCACAAGATAGGACCACGGTAGGAGAAGGAGCGAGTACCCATTCTCACTAATTTAATCCTCGGAATTTCACATTTTTCTTCAATAGAAGAGCGTAACAGACGAGAGGGTTGATATGGACATACCAGGTCTTGTAGGTGTTTGGGTGCAGTACCGTTCTTGATTCTAAACATATAGCTCAGGGCTTTAAATTTTGTAAGATTTTCCACCCTGAGCCAATGCAGTTCTCTCAGGGCATTAGATATGCTGGACATTCTAGGAAGTCTACACAACAATTTGGCTGCAGAATTCTGCATCACCTGGAGCTTACACAGCACATCCCTGTTTGCACCCAGAAAGAGGACGTTTCCATAGTCCAGGCGAGATGTTACAAGTGCCTGAACTACGGTACTTTGGGTAGCAACAGGGAGCATCCAAATGATTTTCTTTAACCATTTGAGGATGGTAAAACAGGTGGCTGCAGTTTGTACTGCATGTTGTTTCATTGACAGTTTATTGTCGATGATAAAGCCAAGATTGCGGACCTGAGAGGAGGGCATAGGTAAAGGCCCCATTTCAGCAGGCCAATGTTGAGGGCGCCAACGATCTTTGTTTTTCCCAAGAATGAGGACTTCCGTCTTTTCCCCATTGAGTTTGAGCAAGTTTGATTGCATCCACGATGCAATATTGCTCAAGCCCAATTGCAGGGTAGAAGGACCAGATCTCTTGTCAGCCGATAAGGAAAAAATGATCTGGGTATCATCGTATACGAGAAGAGCGCCAACCCTGCCTCTTCAGAAATGACTGCCAACGGTTGCACATAGATGTTAAAGAAAAGAGGACTTAAAATTGAACCCAGTGGCACCCCATACTGGGAAGAGTAAGACTCTGAGGCCGCTCCAGGGGCAAAAAATTGGAAAGTCCGTTCAGATGAAAAAGAGGACAGCCAGCCAAGTGCCGAACCAGAAATGCACAAAGAGTAAAGATATTTAATTAATACGATATTAGAAACCGTATCAAATGCGGTGCTTAGGTCTAATAATATAAGGGCCACTGTATTACCTGCATCCAAATGCTGGCATAACATTTCAGTAACAACCAGCAGGGTTGTCTCAGTTGAGAATCCTGCTCTAAAACCCGATTGGGAGGAACGCAGAAAATTTGAAGATTCCACAAGTGTAGACAATTGAGAGTTCACGTGTTTTTCCAAAACCTTGGAGGAAATAGGCCTAAAATTAGTCAGCTTTGCAGTATCCACATTTGGCTTTTTCAACAAAGGCAGGACCATAGCATGTTTCCAGACAGGTGGCATCACTGCCTCGCTAAGCGAAGCATTAAGTAACTCCATGACAACTCTCAGAGGAGGCTGTTCACTTAGCAGAAGCACCGAGGCCAGAAGCGGATCACAAGGCGAGCCAGATTTGATGCTCGCTAATTTTTTTTATTAAATATCTCTAGTTTAATCAAAGAACCAGCTGCTGCAGTGGGTTCTAAAGAAGGAATAGGCTGAGCAGGGGATTCCACACTGGTACCCCCTAATGTTATGTAAATTTGCTCTACTTTATTTATAAAGAAATTAGCGAGAGTGTTGCATTTCAGTTCATCAAGAACAAGCGGGCTAGGTTGTGTACCTGAGCCAGCTAACTTCTTGACCATAGAGAACAGGGTACGAGGGCAATTCTTCGCCCCAAAATGGTGGAAGAAACATACTCCGCTCGAGCTATTTTGCATAAAGCGTGATATTTTTTCAACGTAGCTTTATAACAACATTTCGATTCAGAGGAGTAATTCCTTCTCCACCTTCTTTCCATAGCCTTGCCTTTACTTTTTTGAGATTTTAACTGCTCTGTAAACCAGGGGCAGGTGGACGGTGGTTATTAAATTTCTTCGCAGAAGGTGGGAAACAAGCATTAGTTGCAGTAGAAATCCAATTGTAAATACTTTCTAAGGAAGAAAGAGATATAGAATTAAGACTGGGAACATTACTTAACAATAATTGATTACATTTTCCTATATCCAATTTCCCCCAGTTCCTGGATCGGGCAGAGATATCAGGTAACCATATGGCCGAAGTTAGTGGAGTTGTATGTTGAAACTTGACAGAAAAATGATCAGACCAGCATAAAGGGAGTGCAGATGGGCAGTTAATATGGGACAAATTAGAAAAAACGGGTCCAATAAATAATAATAATTGTCTTTTTTGGTAAGCATATTTCTTGTGGCTCTTAGCATAGGAACTCATTCCTCTCACTTTCCACATGAGGAAACAAAGTAATATTTTGTACGTGTACTCATTTCAGGATAAGAAGCCAGTCAGAAGAGAACAGCACCCAGCAACACACACACATGTTCCCAATCACCAACATTGTCTCAAACTCCCTTCCCTAGGCCATTACGCAACAGTGCAGCAACAGGCTAAAAACCCCACAACTCATGTGAACCATATCAGGAAAAAGTCCATCAGACCATAGGGGGTCATACGTGGTCACCATACGTTGTTACTACCCAAAAAATCCCTTTGCATATACTGTAAGCCAGAACAAAGATAAGTCATTACTCACCCCACCGCCCTCCTAGAAGTATGCCTTACATTTGAAAGCAGATCAACCAAACCAGCGCACGCCCACATAAGAAAGAAAAGGATATGGACACAAGAGAATCAACCAATGTAATCAGAAGTCATCCGAGTACCTACAGGACTCTACAGCAGTGCCTCTGACAAGTTGTCCCGCAGGAAGCCATTGATGGACCGAGAGTCTGCAACATCTATTGCACCAATTCTGACCCCTGAGGTGGGGGATGCCGCCCAGACCAATGCAACGACCACCTGTGCCCTTTCCCGCGGGGTCTGGTCCCGGAAGGGGCAGGAGCAGTATTCACAGTTTGAGCGGCATTGATTCTGAACAGGATGCCAACTCTCTTCAGTTGCTTGCCAATCCGACTGAAGATGCTCCTCTTTATACTCCAGCCAGTTCCAGGTCTAATGGGTGGATTTAAAAAGAGCACTGCATCACCATCCACAACACAGATTGTAGCCTGAAAGATTAACTAGTATTTGATCCTCAATTATATAAGTTTGAGATTTACCATGTGGTTGGATGCTCTACACTTCTGGATGTCAGCTGTATAATACGGTAATATAGTGACTGTCTGATTAGCTACTTGCCATAGGCTGTTGGTGTGAGCAATCTGAAGTATGTTATCGCTGTCTCGGTAATTGAAAAGACGAGCCGCTATCGGATGTGGGAGCACTCCTGGCGACGGTGGGTGGGTCGGAACTCGATGAGCCTGCTCAAATGGGAAAAAGTAGATGTCCTACCTCCAAGACTGTTTGTACTAGCCATTGTTCTAGGTAAAGGTCCATGCTCTGGCCTTCAGTATTCTCGGGCAGGCCCGCCACCCACATGTTGTTCAATCTCGACCTCCGTCAGCATTCTCAGCCCTTCATTTCAGCAGGTCTATCTCTTGCTGCAGAGCCATCAGTTCAGCCTGTGTATCCGCTAGAGCCAGTTGCATCTACTTTTATGGTCACATTATGAGTGGCGACTTTATGGTCTTCAGTTTATTATGTTCCTCGCACATGTGACCCAAGCCAATGATCAAAGAATCCAGTTTTGATTCTTGTGGCGCTTGTAATCCCTGTAGAGCTGCCAAAAGTTCAATGAACTTAGCATTAGTTTCCTTAACACATGATCAACACGGAGGAATATACTCATTGGGGGTGTCCCCGAATCAGATAGGGAAGGAGCCTGCTGGGCATCTCCAGGCTTGGATCCTTTACGGTGCACCATCATGGCATAAAAGACCTCAGCATGCACAGGTGGATCGCACCTGCTCCGTATGTGGCCACTGACTGTTGTTATGGTCCTCGCAAGATGTGAGGCAAAGCAATGTGGCCCAGGTAGCGACCCTAGGCCAACCTTGCTCAGGACTTGGAAATGCTGTGGGTCTGCGTCTCAGTGATGCAAGAGTCTCAGGCCAGGATCCTTGTGAACAGAACTTGGGCAGGAAAAGGAAATAGGAGGGGTTGCTTACCTCTAGATCGTAACCCACTCTGCAAATATCCACTAAGCGGGACTCAAAGATGACCCCCAGGTGCACAATTGGGGCCTCCAGCAGCAGTGCAGTTGTTACTGATGCCTGTCTTTTGCACACCGAGGGCTGGGGCACAGCACAGCAACCGCAGGAAATGGCAGCCATAATTATCAGGGCAGCACTGCAGGCCGCGCCCCCACCTTCGAGGGTCAAATGATTCCAGTGGAGGTCCCTGTTCTCTGGATCAAGCGCCCACCAGAAACCTCTCAAGATGAAGCTGCCAATCAGTAAAAAGGCAATAATTTCCCTCTCGAACCCTTCAGGGTTTGAATGGGCTTTGCCGACCAAGCTGCGGCAGCGAGCTTCAAACCGAAGATCAGCATGGGTCCTGGTGGCCATCTAGGGTTAATCCAATCTTGCAGAGGGTTCTGTTCGCCAGAGCACATCCTCACAGGTCTCTTTATTGCTGGGAAGCACTTCTGGGCTGCTGGGCTTCTGGCAGCTTGCCTGTTGTGGGCTGTAGATTTCCAGCTATAACCTCAACTCGCTATCTCCTGTGCCACAGGTATCTTGCATTGGTGGGTAACGTCCCCTTCAGTGGCTCCAGGCAAGCAGGCAGCCCAAGTGGAGTCAGCACTAGTGCAACGGGGTGTTGAACACGAGGCAGATTTCAAGATAAAGGACAGAGCTCATATTTATGCTACCACTCCCTTTTCCATCTCGGCCATGCCCCGCACATCCAATAATTTGTAAGTCTGTACAAAACAAAGCGCACTGTGTAGTGATACAGAAATATCTTTTAGTGAGTATGACATTGGACCACATCCTTGCTACCTACAAGTTTCAAAACAGGGAGTGGTCACACGCCACACCCAAAGTGATGCAATTTGTATATGGCCCATTTGAAGAACACTACCTATTGAACTGCACTGCACATGTTAGATAATATCTTTTACTGGGGAAGGTACATAGACAAAATCATTGTGATTTGGATAGTGACTCCAATGCATTATTAGATCTGTTTACATATCTCAATTGTAAGAACATTGTTTTAAGAATCACTCACTTTTCCTAGCCAAACTTATATTGCATTTTTTGATGTCCAAACATATTCCTAGGGTGATCACCTAGCTAGCAAAATCTGCAGGAAACCGCCAGCCTAAAATGTCATATTACATACATAGGAGCTAATTAAAGAATTGGAAGAAGCCTTTAAGAACAACAAAGCAATTGAGAACGCCCAGGCCCTACTAACGAAACTAGAAAAAGAAAATCAAATCTTCCAGAAGACAACAGAAGATTTCAAAAAACAGAAATTATTGAAAGACATTACCAACTTCTCTGAGAAAAAAACTTACCCCTATCTGGACAAGGACTACTACAAACAACAACAGAACACCAGTGCCCTACGTACATACGGGGGCAGAAGTAGAAGACAATTTCTAACTTTCTCAGAAGACTCCTCCGCATCAACCAACTCAAGTGACGCTGACGCCTCCACCAGTAATAGAGACGACCAAGCCCGCCAATTCTACCAGGCACCTTTTTCCGACAGAGGCAGAGGCAGATCCCGTGGCCGCCCGAGAGGCAACAGGTGGTACAATCGCCCCATCAAACAATACTAAGGTGAGATCACAACGAGGAGACGAGTCTACAGATGGTGAACCCGAATGAAAACGCAGTCTTCAACTTGTCCAACCATACCTTGTCCGATAGTGAAAAAAGTGTGCTTCAGAAAGGCCTCACATTCATTCCAACTGTCCGTCCAGATATTTGCCAAACTAAATTGGAGATGATCCAACTTTTTAGAAAAATGAGATTAAAAATTTTCTTTGAAAACCAGCAAGACGTACCCACCAGAAACTATTCTGGACTGAAAAACCCTTCCACCTTTTTTCCGTATTCCAGCCAGATGCCCGTAGAACTACTTACGTTCGAGAAGAACGTGCTACGTGATCTAGACACGTTAGAGAAAAAGAAGAAAAGATACATCAAATGGAATCTAACATTAGAAGAGAAAGTAGCACTACAGGGACTTCAAGACAACAAGAGCCTCATCATAAAGCCGGCGGACAAAGGCGGGGGGATTGTTATCCTCCCGCGTGAAATGTATGAAGCTGAGGTGTTACGTCAACTCACGGACGAAAAATACTACAAGAAAACGAATGAAAACTGGAATGACAAATTGAAAAATCGTCTAGAAACACTGGTCAACCTGGGCAGAAAAGAAGGATGGCTATCTAAAAAAGAGAGTGAATATCTAATAAATAAAAATCCTCGCACACCCCTAATGTATATACTACCCAAAGTCCACAAGGACCCAAGGAACCCTCCTGGCCGCCCGATTATATCGGGGGTCAACTCAATACTGGAACGACCGGCCAAATATGTTGATACGTTTCTCAAACCGCTTGTCGGCCAGACTGCTAGCTTCATAAAAGATACCATGGAAGCGATAAACTTTGTAGATGGCCAACCCTTTGATGAAGCAATGGATTTTCTGGTCACGATGGACATCGTGAGTTTATACTCTAACATCCCGCAAGAAGATGGCCTGGAAGCACTTGAACTCTTCCTCGAAAAGAGAGAACGGCCACACAACGTCCCAACTGACTTCCTACTTAAACTAGCTGAGACCTGTTTGAAATTTAATTTTTTCAAATTCAACAACACACAATACCTGCAAATCATGGGGACGGCCATGGGATGTCCCTTTGCGCCGGAAATGGCCATAATGTATATGGCACTATATGAAGCCACTTGGATCTTCAATAACAACCCATTTGATGGACATATAAAAGTTTGGAGACGTTACATAGACGACGTCTTCATGCTGTGGCGAGGTGACGAGCTCACATTGAAAGAATTCACCGTCTGGCTCAATGATCGCAATCCTAACATCCAATTCACGCTGTCATACAGTAAAAAACAAATAAACTTCTTGGACCTCATGATCAAGCATGAAGAGGGCGCTATGTACACTACACTATATACCAAAGAAACAGACCGCAACACCTTTCTGCACTTCTCGAGTTTCCATCAACGCAACCTCCGAGAAAATCTACCACTCAGCCAATTTTTGAGACTGCGCAGGAATTGCACTAAGAAATCTGACTATTTCCTTCACGCGCAGGAGCTGACGTGCAAACTGCTGGACCGAGGGTACCCCAAGAAACTGCTCAAGAGATGCATGAAGAGAGCTTGGTATATACCGAGAGACACCCTTCTGACTCCAAAAGACAAGACTAAAGATGAGACCCCAATTGTATGTGTGACAACATTTTCTGGAGCCACCACAGAAATTAAGAAAATAGTCACTAAAAATTGGAACACCGTACGGAGCCTGAAACCACTTGAAAATCCACCCATTTTCGCACTTAAAAAGAACGAGAGTGTAAGAAACAAACTGGTTCGAGCCGATACAACATCACCGAGACAAGACAGCTCAATTCAGTCACTCCTGAACCTTCCGCCCGTCAAGGGACATCATAAATGCGGAAATTGCATTTCATGCAACAGTACCATTGAAGGAACCATTTTCCACTATGGGCAAAAACAAATCAAACACGATACATTCACCAACTGTAACACCAGTAACGTGATTTACTGTGCCATCTGCCCTTGCGGACTCGCATATGTCGGCAAAACAAGTCAACCAATTAAAACAAGGATATCCCAGCACCGCTCAAGAATTAGGTGCAAAAAGGAAAATGCACCCATGGTGTCCCACTTCATTGAAAAACACCATGGACCAGACGACCTGAAATGGACTGTGGTTAGACAAATAAAAGGTCAAAATGTAGACAACAATCTGTCCAAGCAGGAAGCCAAGACTATCATGTATTTAGACACAGTAAATCATGGACTCAACGAACTAACTGAAATCTCCAGTTTTCTGTGCTAAAAAGAACTCATAACCATAATGAAGTCCGGTTTGCGTGACTGCAGCCTATAGCGTCTACATTACCTAGCAACAGTATCACGCTCCCATTGAAATGACATCCAGCCCTATCGGAAGCCTCTAAACAACGCTGCCGTGTATTTAGACACAGTAAATCATGGACACAACGAATTAGCTGAAACCTCCAGTTTTCCGTGCTAAACACAACTCACAACCATAATGAAGTCCGCTCTTCGTGACTGCAGCCTATAGCGTTCACATCACCTAGCAACAGAATCACGCTCCCGTTGAAATGACATCCAGCCCTATCGGAAGCCTCCAAACAACGCTGCCGTGGAACGCACCAATGACAGCTCCGCTTTGATCTCTGCCCAGGACGCGGAGAAAAGAAAGAAAAAAACTCCCGCTTGGCGAACCCTTGCAAAACCATTCGAGCAAGAGCCGAGCAAGTAGCCACACGTCAGAGGAAGATAACGCCGGGATCGCTTCAGTCCCCCTGCACCTCCAGACTTCGGAGAATGTCTCCCGTTATGAAGACGCCGTGGCGCTGAAGAATAATCCTTCAAACACACGCAGGTATGAGACACTGCCAGCCACGATCAAGTGAACGAGGCAAAAACTGCACCGTATAACATCAATAACGAGCGCACAAAGCTCTGGCAAGCTGCCCAATTAACACCACCTGTCCCTATAGCAGCTCCAGTCAGGCACAACACCCCCTTTCTTGTGCAACTTAACGAACCTGGTGCACGCATACGGAGATTTGAATCTTTTCTCCCTGCTTTTCCCCACAGCATTAAAAAAAAGACTGCAGTCAATCAGCTTAACCATATTGCTGTGTGAGGAACCAACTTCCCGTCTCCTGCAAGCCAACTGTATCCATTCTATGCAGCATTGACTATCCTCAAACTTGGGTACGTAATACATGGAAAATTTGAGCTATCCATCACTTATAAGCACTGTATATGGTCCTATACCCCCTACACTCCATAACTAAAACATGCCCCTATAATTTTTTCTGTAGGTGCAACATGATGCTCCTCATCACCTACTAAGAGCCCTGATGAAGACCTTCACAAAAGTTTCCTTCCTGTCAAGAATTCCCACAAGGTCGAAACGCGTAGGCTCATCTTTGGTGCCATGAGGAATATATGCCATATGATCCAACTAAGTTATTGGGACATATTGTGAGAGACGCATCTCACCATCAGGCATTAAAAAATTCTTTGAACACATAACTTTCCCTGGCACAGTACAGGACAATTAACTTTCCCGCCTGAGGGACAAATTAATAACATCCCCCGGGAGAGTATTACTATCTCCTTGAGATTTACAGTAGGACCTAAGTATACCATTTGTAAATAAGATACTCTTGATATATGAATTCACTTTTTCATTTTTCTTGTGTGGATTATTTGTATTTGTATTTATTAAGTGTTTCCACCTATTTTGCCATTATGTTTGTCTCACGTTGATCAAATCCAATAGCCAGTAAGCTATTTCTTGTCGTTATCGAATGTATTCTTTTTGATGTAAGGAGATAATCAAAATCGAGTTGTTCACACCCAATGTGTACTTAATTGAATTTCTAAATAATGTGCGAAAAAATATGAGCATTCACTGTCAATAAATAGGACGTGAATAGTAAATATTTTGTGTGATCTATGGTGTCAGAGGCTTTGTGCATTTAACTATTTCTATTTTGATTCCTGCCTCTGATTCCCTAAACAGAATCAACCCCCTGTTAATTTGCTAATATTACATACGTTGACCGCAAACCCCAAGTCCCAAAAAACATTCCTTTGTTGACATAGGGAGATGACAAGACTAAGGTGTAACTGTAGTCTAGATGTCATTTTCTACAGAGAGCTAGAACTTGAGGAAAATCTGTTTGTAGCTAGAGGCTACGATAGAGCTACACTCAAAAGGAATAAACTAAGAATATAGCACATACCCAGATGCCTTACCAAACATACGACTGAGACGGATATTTCCTCTACACCGTGCAATTCATTAAGTAGTGTAATCTATAAAATTCTGCAAAAACATTGGCATATTTTAACCATTGACAACACCACATAGAACATCCCTCCAAACAAGCCCAAGATAACGACCAAAAGAGGCACAATCTTAAGAGACAAGCAAAGTCATCATTTTTTACAATCACTTCATGCTCTGGAAAAGATTTTCTAGCTAAAATTCAAACATGCCAGCTTTTACAATGTGGGAATTGTAGTGTATGCCAATATGCATTGTACAAAACCTGTGCTTTTGAATACAATAGCCACAGAAAATACCAAATGCAGGACTTTATAAATTGTAATACAAGGTTGTCCATCACCCTACTATATGATGCAAGTACTATCAGAAGTCTAAAGGAACGAATTTAGGAACATACCAAGAGCAATGTGCACAATGATGCTGCACATTCTCTGGAAGTTTAAAAATGGACTCAAAGTAGTTACACCATTTAGAAATGTTGTTACTTTCGCATTACACTGGGTGAAGTTGATGTGTGTATATTGGTCACCATTTCTATTTATAGCACCACTATTATTAGGATTGGAGGATTGCTCTTTTCTCAGTTTATAGCACATTATATCATACCACTGTCCTTTCACGCATCTTTGCTTGCCTTGCTGTACTTCATGTATTGATACTTGGGTGATCATTATTTTTGTCTTTTTTCTTTCAATTTTGCACAATCTTTCATAACCATGCACCTGTTCCCAGCTTTTAGTCTTTGGCCACTGTTATGAGAAAACTATGGGCATATTATCAAGAAACACATTAAAAATTATCGCTTGTTTAGCGGCAGAAAACTGCCGCGAAAGCGGCGATACTGGGCTTGATAATATGCCCTTGAGAATTCCAATAGAAGTCCATGTTCTGGTGTGAACATGAGCTTCTATTGGAAATCTCCAGGGCACGTTATCAAGCTCATTATCGCTGCTTTAGCTGCAGTTTTCTGCCGCTAAATTGGTGATAATTTTAACGTCGTCCTTGATAATATGCCCCTATGTATGCATCTTACAGCCTTAAAAAAGTAATTTAGGCAAAACATATGTTGGCTGTTTCTCTTTACTAAGAAGTCTTCAATATGGTTAAACAACTGGTTACTGCATCGTTCAATGTACTTTTTGAAACCTTTGACAACGTTTGTTACAGCACTACATTACTGGTCCTGTCTATCTACATTTTCTACTGTAATTACGCTTGGATCACTTGTGACACTAAAAGGCTTTAGAAACAAATGTTTCTTTTTGGGACTGGACTAAAAGATCAAAATCCATACCCCATGTGGATGGCCAATTAACCACAATGGTGTGCTCTCTGCCATCTCGGCAGCTGCTGTTTTTTTTTTTTTGCATGTGGTCTTAGTGCATCTGTTTTTTCCATGCACTTTCTTCACAAATGTTACGTTCACATGCACTAACACCACATACAATAAAGTGGGATGTACTAAAACTGCATACTGTAAAAACGCTATGTTTGGTGACTTAATTGCAGATTCTCACTTGACAAATGATGTAAAGGTTTTTACCACATGGGTCTGAATGAAGAGATTTCAGTACGTAAAACCATGTGAATATAGAAGGTAGACAAAAAGGAGTTTGCCCTGTCACGTTTGCTTGTCTAGTCTGTAAATGCGAGATGTGGCAGACATATAGTAAAACAATTGTCAAAGTAAAGTTGTATAACTTTAACCGGAAGAAAATTAATAACTATTCTAAAAAATATTTTTACCCTCTCAATAATTTCAGTTGAATGAGTGTTATGGTTTTATGAATTCACCATGTATGGTGACCAGTACAACCACAGCCTACTGATTGAACTGCTAACCTTTCTACCAATTCACATTAAAAACAGCAGTTGAAAGAAAAACGCGGTTGCCTATGCCTGTTGGCAATAGCCTCAGAAATTTTGGTTAATATGAACATCAATGTGCATAGTAGTAAGCAGTATTGATACTGAATACATTTTTTATATTTAACAGTCATGAATAACTACCTTTAGAAGGCACTATAGTTATAGTAATGCAGAATCCAGACACCCAATCAAAAAACATTCTTACTCTCACTCCAGAGTGAGTTAGAGGAACCAAAAACAATTCAATATAAGAATTGCAAGAAATTTCTTTTAAATAAAGATTAATTTATTATAACAAAGAATCATTTAATACAAAATTGTATAAATGAAATTTATGACAAGTTATAAAACAGACAATCCAGAAAACAAGACAAACAGTGATTAAAAGAGAGAAACAAACAAGACAATGACATTTGTCATTGATTCAAACTAATTTGTGGGAAACAACATGGAAACCAAGTGGTGGGCCCCTGTTTCCATGTCATTGGGCTTCTCCGTAGAGTGTTCCCCCTGCTCCCTGATACCACTAGAAAAACCTTGGTACAGGCGCTTGTGCTGAGCAGGCTTGATTACTGCAATGGATTGCTGTTAGCTGCCAACGAGGGGGTCATCTCCAGACTGCAGGTTGTACAAAACACTGCTGCACACCTTGTCCTCAATGTCCCTGCACGTACTCCATCTAAACCTCTGTTAACTAAGCTTCATTGGCTTTCAGTGAAACAGAGAGTACTGTTTAAGACATGTTGTGTCATCCATAAGTGCCTTACAGGGAAAGGCCCTGAATACCTGACAAAAAAATGTAATGCCTTCGTGCCCTCCCGATCTCTTAGATCGGGAGATCAAGAACTCCTATGTGTTCCTAGGATTAAGAAGGCAAGGCAAGGGGGTAGGGCCTTGTCAGTGGCTGGCCCGAGGCTGTGGAACATTCTCCCCAGAGAGATCAGACAATGTAGGGATCATCTTCCTTTTAGGAAGAAACTAAAAACTTTTTTCTTCCAATATTAGTTATATACCTCATTGTAATATTGTAATATCCCTACTTTGCAGGACCTGCTCTGTTCAAAGATGACGCCAGAGGCGCGGAGATACTCCTTCGGGAGTCGATTTCCAGCGCGGTACAAATCTGTAATAATAATAATAATAATAATATTAATAATAAAAACAGCATAAAGAAGAAACCATTCATTTTCGAATGTGATTTAATTTTGTTAACCCGTTTTGCTGGAATCAACATATAACACCACCTTCTTCCGGACAACAAATGTTTTTCCCTCTCAACAACATATGAAAATGTGTAAAAAATATAAATAAATGCACAACACCACATAAATACATCCACCTAAAACAATAGACAAAGACATGGAATTATATAGCACATTCCAAGTCCAATTGTTATTTACAAAGGGCCCGATTCACACAGGCAATCTGAGACAAAAGTCTAGCTTTACATCTTTTGGTATTCAGAAAGGTCATTTACGAGTCATATCTTTACATCCCAGTTGGGGAGGAATCTCCACGCCCAGGTCCTACTCTCCGGCACCCAGTCCGTACTCTCCGGCTCAGGATGTAACTCTCCGGCTCAGACTGTACACTTCAGCTCAGATGGAGTGTAATCAATAATAATATTAATAATCCACATTTTATAAAGCGCACAAATCACCCATAAGGGTCTCTAGGCGCTGGGGGCTGTCGGGAAGAATAAGCAAGCTATTGCCCAGAGTCACATGGTGCTGAGCTAATCTGCCGCCAGTGCCGGGGATCAAAACGTAATCCCCAGATTCTGGAATCAGTCGCCCTAGCCACGGCGCCACACCTCTCCCTCCCAGAAATTAATTTTTTACAAAAAGGAACATTGGGATTGTGTGATAAGTGGTAGAGGAAGTCATGAAAATCAGTTTAGGCAGGGAAAAGGGTGTGGCCGGACACTACATTTTATCCCAGAAATGTTTGCTCCTTTGCATCATGGTACATGAAGTTCACGATTTGGCTCCCCTCAATGTTGACTGTAGTCTCAACTATAGTGTTAACTGTAGTTGATATATGATCTGTTTTGAAATCTTCTCATAGAATAAACACATGTCGATTGTATCAATAATATACTATTCATAATTGATTCACAGGATTCATCCAGTCCTTTCTAGAGTTTATTCTTTCCTCACCCTGTTGTGCTTAGAGATGTGCCATTGTTCTCTATTTTTATGCTTCCGTTCAGTTCTGTTCCAGGTTACATTCTCCCCTGTGGCATATAATTTTCTCAAGGATGAACCAGCGAAAAGCCAGATGTTTATGGTGTGCCTTTATATAGTGTTCAACAAGCAAGAAATAGATTTTACCCATTCTTAATGCTGATTTATGTTCCAGCATCCTTAACCTGAACACTCTGCCTGATTCTCCTGTGTATTTCAACCCGCAAGGGCCCAGTATCAGATATTTAACATTGCTACTCCTACAGTTATTCAGACTACCTAAAGTTACTTTGCATTCATTTTGCTGAATCATTTTACTCACTATACAGTGGTCGGTCACATGTGGATTTCCAATAGCCCTCGTCATCTGGAGTGTATTTTGTTGGGAATGTTTTTGTTCCCTATATGTGTGTATCAATGAATTGCTTATATTGCTATTGCATCTAAAAGCAAACAAAGTTTTTTCCAAATTGGTATCTTCATTGTCATTCAAAAATTTTCAATTGGTATTAAGAATGTTTTGTATTCGATCACTCATATTTGAGCATTGACTTACGGACACTATTGTTTCAATATTACCTCAAAGTCCTCTCCTACGCCGACTACAAGCAAATTAATGTCTGAATGACTGAAATTGCCCAAAACTTCTGAAGCTAAACAGAGACAAGAGTGAGACCAAAATCCTAATCTTCAGGAAGAGCACTTCACTGTGGGACTCAACAGAGCTAGCACTGACATCCACTTCCACCACTCATGGCAACGACCTCAGAATCATCCATTGCAGCAAACGCGACAAGACTGCCCAAGCCAATGCCTCTACAGCCTCATGCTTTCATACTCTGAAGATGCTGAGGCAGATTTTAGAATAGCTGGCAATCAGTACATAGAAAACCATCATGCATGCCCTCATCACAAACAACCATTATGAAAATGGGGTAGCCCATAAGCTATGGACCTGGGTGAATATAATTATAAACAAACAGTGGTCCTGAACCTATAAATTACAGTTTTGAACAAATCAAGAGTGAATCAATATTTGAGTAAGAAAGCAACAATGATCTGTCTGCTAATTGTAAAGACTGTATTGTCTATGAAAGAAACCTTGCACCACGGTTAGGGAAAATATATTCCTATTTAATTTTTATATTCATATTTTGCAATACTTTTTTTATCGATAAAAAACACACACAAAAGGTTGCCCCAAAACAGGAGCGTGCAAAGGAAAGATGTGATCCAGAAAATGAAAACAAATGAAAGGGGAGGTAAGTAAAGAAATGGTGATTAAGAAGTAGTTCGCATTATTTTACAGTCAATACTAAACAGAACATTTATCATAGTATTGAGCACCTGGCCAACAACATAGTTTTTTGCATTCTAATCAACAACATTGTCGTACATAAGCCTACATATCATCAATTTTGCACTGTGTACAATGCTAACAAATAATTGGTCCAAGGTGTATATATATTGGAGATGTCGACGTTTCGACTCGACCTGTTTCCCAAGCGGCGAGTTGGACCTGGGGATTGCGAGTCTTCATCAGGACTAGAGATAAAATGAGGTAACCAGGGAAGTGAATGACCCTAAAAGAGAGAGGAAGTGTGGGAATTACTATCCGTGGTGAAGGTGATAGCCTATCCTACAAGTAGGGTATGGCAATTTCTCTTACCCTTGATAATAGAGCAAGTGATGTGGGGAGATCCAAATTTACCACAACTCAACAGGAAAACTGTAGAGACAAATTGAAATCCAGAATGTATCTAGATCAACTAATAAGCAATTCGTCAATGATTATTATGGCCAAGTCATCATATTTCCTTGAGTTCATATCTTTTGTCCATGTCAAAGGGACGTTGCTTCAAACATGACATGGGGTGGGGTACCTAAAATCAATTAAATAACATCAGTATACCATGAACTAAATCACTGATGGGCACCTAGTAATATTATATGCCAGGAGGTAAAGATTACCTTATTTGTAGTAGAATCAATCAATGTACCCAAGTCGGTAATTTTTGCGCACTTTCACTCCAGAATATAACGACCGCTATAAGAATGACAATGAAACCTTATTCATTATGTGCCATTGGTCCCACATGAGCATTCATTAAAGTGCATTAGGCAGGAGGCTAAAAAACTTTGTAAAGCTTACCTGAATTAAATATGTACAATTTTCAGGTAAGCCATGTGCAGAAATGCTCCTATTCAGTTTGGGAGGAGCTGTGTGGGAGGACAGAAATCAATAAGTTTAAAATGTCACTCGGGGTACTAGCATGATTATGTGTGAATAGTCCAAGCATATTAAGAAGGTTCACACATACCCGCTATTTTTTACGTGGTCATCCTATCCATCCGAGCCTCACAGTGCCATCGGATGTCCTGGCCGATTAGAGTGAGTGAAACTGCTGCTCGTGTTGTAGATGCTGTGTAAAAAACACATGCAGAACTAAATTCGGGTGTTGCCCGGGAGGCAAGCAAATGCATAGATCAATCGGTGCAACGTGTTTTTCACCTACCCGCTCATTTATTCACAGGAAACCGTCTGAATCCGAGTTTCCAATTCCTTGAGGACGCCGTCAGTGGACACCGCGGTGTTTCCGCGTAAATAATTACCCAAATACCCAGACTTCCGAGCGTCGTCCGCATAGAAAGCGGACTGATTGTGATGGATTATTGCGTTTTTTAGTTAACAGAGGGAAAAGACGAATTTTCAAATCCATTCGAACTACAAACTTCGTCTAAAATGAAAAATTAAGAAACGCCGATATTAGAAATTGTTAAGACGTCATGTTTGAGCGCGAAGGAAAATATTGACGATCACTACCCTTATTTAAATGTTAATTTCCACAGAAGGTGAATGGAAAAGCCCTCAAAAAGAGTTGTTCATAAATGAAGCTCATTTTAAGTTAGAGAATTGACGATTATCCGCATGAATGCCACTGTGTAAAAATAAATGAAGGACTAGGGGAGTGTCATCGGTACTGTCAGTGCACACCCGAGTTGGCGCGGGAGTTGCACCATCACATTTAATCAATTGTTTGTTTACCCGTCAAGAAAAGGGATCGAACTGGTTTTTTCAGGGATATAAATTATCCAACAGGTCCTGGGTACTGTTAGTCGGGAGTCGAATTGGCGTCCGAGCTAGAAATGGTGATCAAATACATCCACCTCATGATTAATAGCAAGGTTACATAGAATACCATGATGAACCATAGAGTTTCTCTTGTAACTGCAACATGCCATATTCAGACTAAGGGATAAAATGTCTCGGGTGTTACCAGTTAACAAACGAGTTGGTACATTGGCTAAACAGATACATAAACAGACATAGGTAATCACTGAGTGACATTAAATACCATGATGGGCTGTCAAATGATATTTGAGGCTGATGGCACAGTTGTACCCCCAGTTACTTTATCTTAAGCTCTCAAATACCCAGGCGTTACAACAATTTATCGGATATTAGTAGCTGATTACATAGTTACGCCCTTGGCTACCTTTCCTAACTTCTCAATTCAAGCATCCAAGCGTTACAAAGTTCTATCATGGATCACATAGGTAATGTGTTTTCATGCATAGACAGTATTGACAACATAATACATTCATAGTACAGTCTGTAATGTATATGTTAGATAGTTCAAGGTATAACAAAACATATTCCCACCCACTTGGATGTACTCATATTCCCAACAGTGCCACCTGTTTGTTCATTTCTTCAAGCTCGTTCAACCCCTTGTTAACAGTGTTGAGAGTGTGTATCCATTTACACTCTCTTCTATTTAAGATGTTATGTAGATCACCTCCTCTGGGATTGGCTGTTATTTTTTCGATGACCCACCACCGTAAGCTGGTCTCGGGGTGTCCAAATCTGCTGAAGTGGTCGACCAACGGTGCACCCTGAACTTTGCACCTTAACCGGCTCATGTGTTGCAGGATCCGGCATTTGACTTTCTGTGTGGTCTGACCCACATACAGAAAGCCGCATGGACATGCAACCGCATAAACTACCCAAGAGGTGTTACAGTTGGTATGTTGGGTGAGCTTGTATGTTCGTTCATTATGGTCAAATGTGTTACATTCTAGTGTCAGGGGGCAAGCCTTGCAACTTCCACATTTTCTGTGGCCTTCAACAGGTGGTGCTCCCCCGATGGTCGGTTGGCTCAATGATAGTTTTTGTGGTAATAGTGCTTGCACCAGGTGGTCTCGAATATTCCTACCCTTACGGAATGCATGTAGGGGTGGCGGCATCCCACCCAATTCACCACTGATTAAATGCCAATGTCGATTTATACATTTTTTAATGATGTTACTTTTGGTGTTAAATGTCGTAACACAAACCAGCTTGTCTTCCTTGGGTTTTTCAGTGGTGCAAAGTAAATGTTCTCGATGGTTATGCCAAGCTCGCTTTCTAGCTTTTTTGAGGAGCCTGATAGGATAACCACGCTCACTCAATCTCAACAGCAGGGTGGCAGATTCCTCTAGGTAATCGTCCTTTTTGTAACAATTCCGACGCAACCTTAGGAACTGCCCAAAGGGCAGGTTGTCCCTAAGATTGCGTGGATGATGACTTGTATACCTGAGGAGGGTGTTTCGTTCACTGCTTTTTCTGAACAAGGTGATATATAGCTTACCATCTTCTGTTTTGATTTTTAGATCTAAAAAATTAATAGACCATGAGTTGGATTCCAAGGTAAATTGGATGTTGTTGGAGCAGGTATTAATCCAATTATGGAAGACCCTAAGTTCAGGATCCCCGCCATTCCAAATCAAAAGAACGTCATCAATATACCTTACCCACAATAAAATCTTATTGAGGTAAGAGTTATATTGATTGAGAACAAATCTACTTTCATACTCGCTCATATAGATGATGGCAAGATTCGGAGCAAAGCTAGCCCCCATGGCTACTCCGCTTGTTTGCATGTAATATTCATTTTGGAAAACAAAAAAGTTTTTGGTCATTGCGATTTCCAAAAGTTGGACAATGAAGTCCGTCGGTACTCTGTGGGGAGCAGTTCTCATATTAAGGGCACGCTCTACACATGATAATGCCTCGTCTTGAGGGATGTTTGTGTATAGCGATGCGATATCCATCGCAGCCAATATGCACGTATTGTGGTCATAATTAAAGCCTTCCACTAGTTGAATAGTATGTGCAGTGTCCCGTATATATGTTGGGGTTGCCGTGGCTATGGGCTTTAAAAACACATCGATATACTTACACAACGGCTCCAGAAGGGACCCACACCCTGATATTATAGGTCTTCCCGGGGGGTCTTCTAACCTTTTATGCACCTTGGGGAGCGTGTATATGGTCGGTGTCCTGGGGTTCTTATTGTTTAAAAACTCATATTCATGTTTGTTAATGATCCCCTGCTCCAATGCTCCTTTAGTTAATTTTTGTATAGAATCACTGATTGTTTTAGTTGGATCCTTCCTCAAGCGCATATAGTTGCCTGGTTTGCCCAATTGTGTGTAGATTTCTGATTTGTAACTCTCCAGGTTCTGTACAACAATCGCCCCGCCTTTATCGGCGGGCTTTATGACGATGTTGCTGTTGTTTTTTAAGGATTGTAATGCAGTCTTTTCATCCCGACTTATATTGTATGGGACGTACTGCCTTGTGGTTAGAATCTCATTAACATCCCTTAGCACCACTTGTTCATAAGCTCATATCTTATTATCGATCAAGTGTGTAGGGGGATTAAACTTTGAAGGCGGTCGTAGTCCACTACCTGAAAATGTAGGGTTAAGTGGGATTTTTTGGAAGTAATGCCTAAGGCGAATCTTTCTGAAAAATTGTTGTAATTCAACCCTAAGGTTGAAATCGTTGGGCATATTGGTAGGTACAAAAGACAGTCCCTTTGATAAGACCTGTTGTTCAATGGGAGATAGTTGATAATCAGAAATGTTGATTATAGGATTATCTGGTTCATTTCTCACCATTTGTATTGTTGCCTTCTCGCATTGATTTCCCCGTGGGAGTTCTGTTGGAAGTGGGTTTGTTTTTTCCCCGTCCCACTCCCCTGTTCCATGGACGAGATCTCGAGCCCCTGGGCCTCCCCCAGGGGCGGCCTCTCGTAGATGAACCCAACCATTGATCTTCCTCTAAAAAAGGCTGTTGATCGTGGTAACTCTGGTTGTGCGGGGGGTTGGTGGCTGAGCCAGTACTCGTGCTGGGGCGCTCAGAGTCACTGTCTGAACCACTGCCAGCCGATGAACCTGAGAAAGTATTGTACCTCCTATAACCACCTCTACCCCTACTAGACCAACCTCCCCGTTGGTCTTTTTCAAAATATCCTTCCTGGAGGTAAGGGTACGTGATCTTTTTATCATAAGCTTTTATATCTTTTGTCACTTTATCCAATTTAATGCCTTGCGTGTATATTTCGAAGTCCTTTATTGTTTTTTCTAGCCTGTCTAGGGCTTCTTTGGCATTCACTAAGGCCTTGTCATCAATGATCTCTTTGCGTAACTCTGCAATTTCCCTTGTTAGCCTCTCAACCTCTTCAACAGCAGTCTCTATGCCCAACACCATCCAATGTCTGGAACACGTGTTGGACACAAAACTGAAGTTCTCCTTGAATTTCGGATTTTCCAAGAAAATTGCAGGTTCGTTTTTTACTTGGAGACCAATGGGTATCACATTTGATCGTAAATATTTGGCCAGTGTGTGACCATGTAGCTTAGTCCTTATCAACTTTTTTTCAAGTCTCTCTAATTTTGAGATTTTTTCATTGAGAGATAGGTCACCAGAGACTGCACTGCCAGCTATGAGAGTTCCCCCTCCCTCTTCTTCTAAAAGTTTATTGATATAGTCTTCACTATATGTGAGGGTTTCCTTCTCAGACATAGTCTGGTGAGTGTATCAAACTATTCGGCAGATCTTTAAGTGACAGGTTATAACACATTCAACATAAAACTTTAAGACAAAACATAAAGACAGAAACAACTCTCGCAGTCGTGCTGCGCAAAGGTAACCATTATGAAAATGGGGTAGCCCATAAGGTATGGACCTGGGTGAATATAATTATAAACAAACAGTGGTCCTGAACCTATAAATTACAGTTTTGAACAAATCAAGAGTGAATCAATATTTGAGTAAGAAAGCAACAATGATCTGTCTGCTAATTGTAAAGACTGTATTGTCAATGAAAGAAACCTTGCACCACGGTTAGGGAAAATATATTCCTATTTAATTTTTATATTCATATTTTGCAATACTTTTTTTATCGATAAAAAACACACACAAAAGGTTGCCCCAAAACAGGAGCGTGCAAAGAAAAGATGTGATCCAGAAAATAAAAACAAGTGAAAGGGGAGGTAAGTAAAGAAATGGTGATTAAGAAGTAGTTCGCATTATTTTACAGTCAATACTAAACAGAACATTTATCATAGTATTGAGCACGTGGCCAACAACATAGTTTTTTGCATTCTAATCAACAACATTGTCGTACATAAGCCTACATATCATCAATTTTGCACTGTGTACAATGCTAACAAATAATTGGTCCAAGGTGTATATGTATTGGAGATGTCGACGTTTCGACTCGACCTGTTTCCCAAGCGGCGAGTTGGACCTGGGGATTGCGAGTCTTCATCAGGACTAGAGATAAAATGAGGCAACCAGGGAAGTGAATGACCCTAAAAGAGAGAGGAAGTGTGGGAATTGCTATCCCTGGTGAAGGTGATAGCCTATCCTACAAGTAGGGTATGGCAATTTCTCTTACCCTTGATAATAGAGCAAGTGATGTGGGGAGATCCAAATTTACCACAACTCAACAGGAAACCTGTAGAGACAAATTGAATTCCAGAATGTATCTAGATCAACTAATAAGCAATTCGTCAATGATTATTATGGCCAAGTCATCATATTACCTTGAGTTCATATCTTTTGTCCATGTCAAAGGGACGTTGCTTCAAACATGACATGGGGTGGGGTACCTAAAATCAATTAAATAACATCAGTATACCATGAACTAGATCACTGATGGGCACCTAGTAATATTATATGCCAGGAGGTAAAGATTACCTTATATTTTTGCGCACTTTCACTCCAGAATATAATGACCGCTATAAGAATGACAATGAAACCTTATTCATTATGTGCCATTGGTCCCACATTTCACTCACTCTAATCGGCCAGGACATCCGATGGCACTGTGAGGCTCGGATGGATAGGATGACCACGTAAAAAACAGCGGGTATGTGTGAACCTTCTTAATATGCTTGGACTATTCACACATAATCATGCTAGTACCCCGAGTGACATTTTAAACTTATTGATTTCTGTCCTCCCACACAGCTCCTCCCAAACTGAATAGGAGCATTTCTGCACATGGCTTACCTGAAAATTGTACATATTTAATTCAGGTAAGCTTTACAAAGTTTTTTAGCCTCCTGCCTAATGCACTTTAATGAATGCTCACGTGGGACCAATGGCACATAATGAATAAGGTTTCATTGTCATTCTTATAGCGGTCATTATATTCTGGAGTGAAAGTGCGCAAAAATTACCGACTTGGGTACATTGATTGATTCTACTACAAATAAGGTAATCTTTACCTCCTGGCATATAATATTACTCGGTGCCCATCAGTGATCTAGTTCATAGTATACTGATGTTATTTAATTGATTTTAGGTACCCCACCCCATGTCATGTTTGAAGCAACGTCCCTTTGACATGGACAAAAGATATGAACTCAAGGTAATATGATGACTTGGCCATAATAATCATTGACAAATTGCTTATTAGTTGATCTAGATACATTCTGGATTTCAATTTGTCTCTACAGGTTTCCTGTTGAGTTGTGGTAAATTTGGATCTCCCCACATCACTTGCTCTATTATCAAGGGTAAGAGAAATTGCCATACCCTACTTGTAGGATAGGCTATCACCTTCACCACGGATAGTAATTCCCACACTTCCTCTCTCTTTTAGGGTCATTCACTTCCCTGGTTGCCTCATTTTATCTCTAGTCCTGATGAAGACTCGCAATCCCCAGGTCCAACTCGCCGCTTGGGAATAAGTCGAGTCGAAACGTCGACATCTCCAATATATATACACCTTGGACCAATTATTTGTTAGCATTGTACACAGTGCAAAATTGATGATATGTAGGCTTATGTACGACAATGTTGTTGATTAGAATGCAAAAAACTATGTTGTTGGCCAGGTGCTCAATACTATGATAAATGTTCTGTTTAGTATTGACTGTAAAATAATGCGAACTACTTCTTAATCACCATTTCTTTACTTACCTCCCCTTTCACTTGTTTTCATTTTCTGGATCACATCTTTCCTTTGCACGGTCCTGTTTTGGGGCAACCTTTTGTGTGTGTGTTTTTATCGATAAAAAAAGTATTGCAAAATATGAATATAAAAATTAAATAGGAATATATTTTCCCTAACCGTGGTGCAAGGTTTCTTTCATAGACAATACAGTCTTTACAATTAGCAGACAGATCATTGTCTCATCACAAACAAGTCTGACTACTGGAACACCCTCTATGTTGGGATAACCAAATAACTCACCAGAAGACTGCAGACCATTCAGAACTCGGTGGCCAGAATCACTCTCAACCTCACACTGTGCACTAACATCACACCACACATGAAGGTCAACTGGCTTCCTATACACAAATTAGCACAATCAAACCTTCCTGCCTTCAAATTCAAGGCACTAAATAACACTGGCCCAGCATACTTCAATATTTGCCTCGGTTTTCAGCCCTTCCTGACGATTCTGCTTATCCAGACCTTTACTTGCACACATCCTAGGCGTACTGAAAGCCCGATCAGGCGATCGAACCTTATCCTACATGGCTCCTAAAGTGTGAAAAGACCTAACAAGACAGCAGGCAAATGCACCATGTCCTTTTAGAAATAGGTGGAGCAGAGTCATTACCCATTACCTTGTTTATACTTATTTGCAAAGGTCACAAGATGTGTGGTTATTGCCGACAGAAATAGGAATGACATTTTCCCAATTGGCCCTATCTTTAACAAGGAACCAACCCAATTGCCAGCTATCATTATCATCTGCCTACCAATTCAAAATTAACATGATAAAATAAACTTCCACAAATTTGAGATTGGTTCTTCAAAATTGAAATTACATCAGAAAGGATCTAGGCATCTACACTCTGTCTTTAAATGGTACTAGCCACACAGATCTCTCAGATCATCCTTTGCTAGAAAGGTAACTATTCCTAGCTATAGTAAAACCAGATGGGGAAAACTATCGTTCTCAGTTGCTACAGCCAAACCTTGGAACATGCTGCCTATTCATATCTCAGAGGTGGAATTCTTCTCCTTGTTTAGGAAACATTTGAAAATGTGGTACTTTTCCTGGTAAATTCTACCTGGGGCTTCTCAGAGTCTGTGGGGATTGCTACTTCTTGGCTCAGTGCTTTGATACCTTTGAGTTTATTGAGCTTCATACATTTGTTTTTCATTTCATTTCAAGAATTGGAATGAGGCCTTTTGTCCTATGAGAGCATTTAATGTCTGTCCCACATGATGGTGCTGGGGCACAAACAACTAATAATTAGGCAAGATGTAGTCTGTGCAAAGCTCGACACAACTCAAAGCTGAGTGGCTTGTACCTCTTGTTATTGTTTAAATTCCCACTGTAGTCCATTGGGTAACTTCTTGCGTACATTCTTGACTGTATTCCCTTATAGGTCTGTCTTCTTGCTTGGGCTGTTATGAAGATAAACAGTACAAGGCCTGTGGTGCATAACAATTATCCAAAGCTTTTCACAACCATTCAACAGGCCTATAACCTTTCCAAGCTAGTAGGGCCTTTCATACAATAGATTTCCTTTACATACAATTTCCATTTCCCTCAAAGCATTTGTCCAACAAAGGCCAAAGAAAATGGTGCTGGAGCGAGGTATAGCTCCTGTTTTACAATGTTTAACAGAAAGACATGAAATACACAGCAAATTTTGGAGTTGCGGGTGATGCTTATAGCTACTCTGTGACTTAGTTCACTGAAGTGTTTGATCAGACACAGTATAATCAAATGTGAGTGGAACGGAGAGTTTTCATGTTGAGAGTCATATGCTCTCTCCTCAGTGATAGCTGGTTGATCTGATTTTGTGTCAAGAATCGATACTTATTGTACTAAAATGATAACAAACATGAGATAGAATGAGATACGGCACCCCATAAAGCACAACGATTTGGTGAACAAATTATCTACCTAGATGTTGTGCTGCTGGCAATGTTTAATGAGGTATTACATTAACCACATGGCTGCTGGGCGTTTTCCCCCCCCGGTGCTGGAAAATGCCATTTTAGTGGCACCATGACGAGCTCAGCTCGTCATCAGCACACGACACCCGTGGGTGATGACGAGCTGAGCTCGTCATCAGCATCGAAAGGGTTAAAGCCCGTTAGAGCTACCTGATAGCTATAGAGGAGATGGGTTTGGGGACTTCCACCTCGACCGTCGCCTACCCAGCCGGACTTTGGGCAGACATTCCTTCGTCTTTCTGCCATATCTCCCTCCCACCCCTTATCCTTACCCCCTTCCCCTCTACACTTCACTTATCTCGTTTTCTATGCTCTTGTAATTGTGTGTCTAGCAACTGATGTAAACTGAAACTGATGTAATCTTGTAATTTTGTGGAACCTCATGTAAAGCGCTCTGATACCTCTGGGTCTAGCCAGCGCTATATAAAACTCTTAAAATAAATAAATAAATACATAAATAAAATAAAAAAAACATTGTGGCATAGTAGCACAAAGTCTTTGTGTACCCAATGTAAGAGTCTATGGGTAATGGGGATAATGTTCCCTTGGTAATTGTCATTATTCTTTAGAGCAAGCTTGTAGGTCACTGGTATGAGAAAAGACTTTCATATGAGCTATCACTTGCAGTTGCCAAAGATGTTGCTTGGCTAATCGCACAGTCTCAATCATTCTCTTGGGTTCAAGTTCTTATAAAACTGCATTTTCGAACCTAGAGTGTATGGAGATTGTCAAAAAACATGTGCCTGATATTAATTGGGACATTTGGCATGGTTTCCTGTTGATGGTCAGTATTAAGCTCAGAGAGAGCATTACCTTTCACATTCCTTTGGACAAACATTGATGAATAAATCAAAGTCCGAAAGACATTTACCAATGCAAATGTCAGGAAGCTATTATGCAAGAAAATCTTAGAAACTATAGAGATGCTCTGGATGGACTGTACCTGTGTGGTGTAGGAATAGACCATAATGATGGCATTCATAACAAGCATTAGAAATGCAATCGGGCTCGGATTTATTTGAGTTTGAGCTAATGGCATTGTAAATGCCAATGTCTTTTTGCCATGTGTTATGGAGTGTGTGCATGTGGTGTGTAGTGGAAGTATGTTGGTTGAATTGTAATTTTACCAATGGTGGCATGCTGTGCTTTATATGAATATGTTTAAAAGTAAAGTGTACCATACTGCGATTGCTTGGTGGAAAAGTGCACTGCCGGCTGGAGGTGTGTGTGCCTGGTGGAAGGGTGCACTGACGGCTGGTGGGTGTGTGCTTGGTAAAAGCGTGCACAGATGGATGATGGTTGTTGGTGTTTGTGCATGGTGAAAGCATTCATTGACGGCTGGGGGTGTGTTGTTGTGTGTGTTGTTTTCTGTGTGCTGGTGAGTGTGTGCTGGTGAGTCTGTGGGGGTGAGCCTGGGGAGTGAGTGTGGTGGTGACTGTGTTGTGTTGAGTGGTGACAAGTGTGTGGTGTTGAGAGACTGAGGTGTGTGGTTTGTGTGTGCGTTATGTGTGTGTGGTGTTTTCTGCACACTCACACACTGCCCCATAACATTCACACACTGCTCACCCGCACACTCCCAATGTCACCCTGCATAGTCACACACTGTTTACCCTGCACACTCATTCTGCACACTCACACAATGTGCACCCTGACACACTGTCTCTGCAGTCACTCTGCACTCACTGTCACTCTGCACTCACTGTCACTCTGCACTCACTGTCACTCTGCACTCACTGTCACTCTGCACTCACTGTCACTCTGCACTCACTGTCACTCTCATTCTGCGCCGCCACTCTGCACCGCCACTCTGCACCGCCACTCTGCACTCTGCACCTCCGCACCGCCACTCTGCACCGCCACTCTGCACCGCCACTCTGCACTCTGCGCCGCCATTCTGCGCCGCCACTCTGCGCCGCCACTCTGCGCCGCCACTCTGCACCGCCACTCTGCACCGCCACTCTGCACCACCACTCTGCACTCTGCACCGCCGCACCGCCACTCTGCACTCTGCACCACTCTGCACCACCACTCTGCACCGCCACTCTGCACCTCTGCACCGCCACTCTGCACCGCCGCTCTGCACCGCCACTCTGCACCGCCACTCTGCACTCTGCACCGCCACTCTGCACTCTGCACCGCCACTCTGCACTCTGCACCGCCACTCTGCACCGCCACTCTGCACTCTGCACCGCCACTCTGCACTCTGCACCGCCACTCTGCACCGCCACTCTGCACCGCCACTCTGCACTCTGCACCGCCACTCTGCACCGCCACTCTGCACTCTGCACCTCCGCACCGCCACTCTGCACCGCCACTCTGCGCCGCCACTCTGCACTCTGCACCTCCGCACCGCCACTCTGCGCCGCCACTCTGCGCCGCCACTCTGCATCGGGTATTACTAGTAGCGGAGAGGAGAGAGTGCAACCAGCGATGGCAAGAAAATAGGAGGGGCGGGGGGAGAGTAGAAAAGAAGGGAGGAAGTGAGACGAACTAAGAAAGGAATGAATTGCACACTTAGGATGGCGAGTCTCTTTATACAAGCTGCAGCCAAAGTGCAAAAAAAGGTATGTCAAGGATTTACAACGAAGTGCAACATTAAAACACACACAATGTGTTCACAGCCTGTGTTTTTTGCAAAGTTCGGTCTTGGCCTCAATTACGAAACCAAAAAAAAACCAATACCCTTAGGTTTATCATTGATTCTGTGACCATGTACCAACAGGTCAATGACATCACCACATACTTTGTCACCTAAAATCTCATACGAGTAATCGATCTATCTGGTTCCACCCAATTAGAGCAGTTTTGGAGAAAATAAAAGTCCGCCTTCATATTCCAATCAATTACAGCAGTTAAAATGGTGACCTGGTGTAGACAAACAAACAGTTCTCCTTCCTCAGTCAGTCCTGCATCACTAACAATCACCAACAATAATCATTCTAGAATGCTGCTTTGTCTGATGATGTCAGCTTGCGCTTTGAGACATATTTTGACATCATTCACCGGATGGCCCCTTAAGGTACCGCCAAGCATGCCCCTTGTTGCAGCCAATCGCTGTGTGGATCACATCACACCTAAGTACCGTACCTTCACACCAATCACATTATGACTTAAATTACATCCACACCTGCCCACCTTCCCAATTGGTCATAGCACGTTAAAGAGCATTTTTTTCAATCATCTTGAGCACTTTCCGAGACACCCGGGATTTCATTGAATTTCTAAAATAAATAAAATCATAGGGAATGTGGCATTGATTCAGCATTAAATAGACAGCACATAAGTGCCTCATTCACACCATTACTTTTAAGAGCGTGGACACATTAATATTCCTGCCGAGCTGTGAATTGGAAGCTGGCCCGACGCTTTTCGCAAGCTTTCAGAAGGTGCTTGCGCTCAATCTATGACTCACAGATCCGAACAAACTCTGCTCACGATGGACTGCCGAAATCAAAAGCATGACTCACAACAAACTCGGACAGCCTAGAAATATGAAAGCGTGAAATAAAAACTCCACAACCAAATGGACGTTTGGCCACGAATTTCCACCGTATTCAAGCTTTTTGGACCAAAATGGGATACACGTAATATAATAATCTGCTGTAACGGACCAATCAATGTAGTCCGTGGAATGTAATGTAGCATGGACTTGAAAGAGGCGCGGTCAGATTTATTAGAACAGGAACAATATTGAGACTATGAAAGCAGTCTTACGCTTGAAGCCTGCAGACTAGGCACTGGTCACGCTGCACGAGTGAGCATATATATTTATTTGTATTCTGGTCTGAAGTATGGTGATGAGTGAGGCTGATGAAGCCCTTTCCCGGCCTGGCATGCAGCAGCTGCGCGCTGAGCGCTGCTGAATGGTGAACGCGCCCGGCCATCTGCATTCACTTACGGAGGCACCCTGACAGCTCCTAATTATAATTAATGTACTTCTTTGCGCGAGCACGAACGAAATATGCCCAAAATGGCGGAACAAAACTACATTTACCCTATCACTTCAAGCCTATTAAAACGACAGCACAACGAACACGAATCACTGGCCAGATGACAGAACACGCAAAGGAATGTGTGGAATTTGTCTCGGCAAAAGCCCTAGGAGATACTTTTTTTTCTTCTTTAACATTAGTTCTCGAAACTCCTCCCACTTTACAGTGGGGAGGAGTCCGAGCCCTAAAAAGCGCTTTGTCACTTGCTGTGCAAATACCACCATTAAAAAAAAAACAAAATAGCCAGAGCTCTTTTGTCAATAATATTGCAGTTATTCTTATCTAAGGTCAGCTGTAGTGAGGAGTATACTAGATTGTGTAATTAACTTATGATCCCATGATGTTGAGTTAAAATTACCACAGAACCTGGCTGAAAGTTTTAGCTTCTATATAAAATGGCGAACTGGGTTCACTGGATCAGCTTGCAGTCCAATAGGTGTAGATGTGAATAACGTTTTCTATAACCCAAAAGCATTTGCAGCTGGTCTGACCACGGAAAGGGGACCCTTTACTTTATTATATTTATTACGGAGGAGGCTAACTGAAAAATGAATGAATGTGATATTATTAGTTGCAAAATCGAAGAAGCCATGTTAGTCCTTGATATTGACAGTAGCTAGAATTTTTTTGCAAAAAATAAGACTTTTCTTAGTACCTGCCGAACAGGTCACATGTTTTTTCTTTAGACTATAATTATACATACATGTTGTATGCATAGACTAATATGCATTAGTCCGGGGAGGAAGACATTTATGGAAATAGGCACATATGTTACGAAAATTGAATTATATAATAAAGTACAGAAAAAGGCTACTTGTGTCCATTTGAGAAATACCGCTTCTTTAGAGAAAAAAACATTTGTTGTTCAATAATTAGTACAATTTCTAAATTCTCCTTTGTTCTTTCTCCTTTGTTCATGACTACCAAGCGAGGAGAGGAGATAGGCAACAAGTAACGATGAAAAATCTTTTTTTTTATAGTGAGCAGTATAATCTTTGAGCAGAACTTTATCTTGATCAAAGATCACTAAGACTGAAGGTAGAATGGCACCTTCTTTTAGATGGGGTGGGAAGTGTTCCTATTTGGTATTGCTAAACGAATGAATGAACTCCTCATATGTTTTAGACAAACTGGTATGAATCGCCAGAATTGTGCTATCTTTTGGTGAAGAGGTCTTTACTTTGAGTTTGATGAAACTGCTTCAGCAAAGTTCTATGTAATAACAATGAGACAGAGCTACAGAAGGGTCCCAAGTCAATCTATGGGCTATACCTTGTAAGTAAACCATCTTAATGCCAAGATAGAAAGGAAAGAAGAAACATTTATTATCTTAAGTCTGCCTTGACGTAATAATGCTTCAAAATGGCACTTGATAGGATCTTATGGCAGGTCACTATAATATTCATCAAATACATATACTGCCTCGCCAACTTCTTTTTTATAGACTTTACACACGTTCTTTGCATACTAATATCTCAAAACGTAACTCAACTCAATACAGTGGCTGGCACTTGGTGCCCAAACTTAATATTCATATCTCAAAAAGTATAGACAACATTGGTAACTTTCAACTCCATCTCTCTGCTCCTATTCTGGAAAATGCACAGAGGCTGCAGACAGTGTCAAAAGAAAGGAGAAATGGATTTTGCAGATGAGGCTAGCTCAGGGATTAAATGCTGTGGAAATCAGTAATGCTTAAGCCTTAGGCTTGGAATGTATTGGGGACACTGGAGCAAGAGAAGAGTGTTTTCTTCTGATACAATCTATTTTAGTCAGTTGCTCCAGGGCCCCTTCATGTACAACTGTACTGCATTGAATAAACCCACCTTCTATCCACAAAAGACTTGAAGGAGTCATCATTACAAAAATGGCAACATTTTGGGATCATCTTCATCTTTCTACAAGCAGCATACTTTAATTACTTGAAGAAGGGGCCAGAGACTAAACCGGTAACAAACTGTTGCTTACTTTTGAAGATTGAAGAAATCATTATTCACTAGTAAGTGAATAATCAAGGTGGGTGAGAGATTTTACTTATTCTCTACCTTTCATAACTAAGACGTTTCTATTTTTGGCGTTTTTTTCTCTTCAAAGCCTTCTTCCACGTTGCATTCGTATCCTAGCAGCCATTGACTTTAATTAAGGGAAATGTATGTCTTCTACGAAGCTCCTATGTAACATTTAAATGCCTCAAAACAGTTTTATCTTCTTTGGTGGGCATTTTAAATCATTAACACGCAAGCTACACGAGCACACTGGAAGACTCCAGCGCGTGAGTCTTGCGAACACATCAGTAGGCTTCAGCGCGTAAGCCGCGCGAGCACAACAGCAGCTTCAGGGCGTGAGCCGCGCGAGCACAACAGCAGCTTCAGAACGTGAGCCGCACAAGTACTGCAACAAGCCTCAGCTTGCAAGCAGCGTGACTATTTCAACAGGCTTCAATGCGTGATTCCTGCGAGCACAACAGCAACGTGTGATCCAGTTGTTTACAGAAGCAAACTTCAACGTGTACACTGTGCGAGTAAACAGCTGCATTTTAAGAATTCAAGTTTTGTAAACATACAATTGAGGCAAAACTTCAGTGAAAATTATAATAAAAGTAAAGTAAAAGGAAAATACGATATTCTTGAGCAGAAATCTGCAATTCAAAGAAGTACTTATTATAGCTCCATCTTTCACTGTCTGAGACCCTGTGTCTGTTCTGCTCATTCTGCTTTTGAGCTATCTTTATTGGAAAGTCATAGAGAGCTGTGGTCATAGAGTGTTGAAGGTGCACATTTCTGCATACTGCCTGTAGTGGTACCTTTTATCATTGCACGTTTATAAGTTTCTTCTTGCAGAACTATTTGAAATTGGTGGAAATGTCAGCGTGATGTACTGCTGTGATGTGCACACATTATTTATACATTCTATTTACTAGTGTGATGTGCACACATCTTCGATTTTAACCCGTTAAGCGCGCGCAAACATTCCGCCCCAGTGCGGACGTTCGATTGGGCTAACCGGATTGGGACGTCCAACGGTCGTGCGCAGCACTAGCGAGGTAGTGCACGCGACGACCGTTGGACGTTCGAAGCACGGAACGGGTTAAGAAGCAAATCAAGCTCCACACGATCTTCAAATTTCTTTTTTTTTCTACATGAAAATTGATTTATTTTTCACTATTTACACGCTTGTACATTTTCATTTCTGTGACGTGCATACATCTTCAATTTATGAAAAAAAGGGGGCAAATCAACCACCACAGCAATTTGCACACTTTAATTAAAAGAATGTTTTCTTCCTTCTTATCCAGTGACATTTTTTTTATTAACAATTTGCAGAGCATCTCTCCACCTGAACCTTTTATGCAAGATCCTGGCGAACCTCCTTTATAGTGGAAATTGTGGATTGGTTCCTTTAAAGTGTATCTTATGGCAATCAATGCAACTAAGTTCAAACCTGACAGAAAAAAAGGCCTTAGGTACTATCATCCTGGCGTTGAGGGCCAAAATATTTTTGATCATCTACCTAAATATGAAGGCTCAGATGATGCAGATATTGATGAATTTATTGCTGCTATTGCCTAGCTTGACAAGTACTTTGAGAAATCCAAATATTTGGTCGTTCACAGATCTAAGTTCTTTACTAGAGTACAAAAACCAGCTGAAAACATCGATACCTATGTCACTGCATTGAAAGTGTTAGCGTCAACATGTGAATTTGAAGATTTTACCTCACAATTTATTAGAGACCAACTTGTTGTTAGATGCAGTTCTAAAAAAATTCAAGAACGATTACTAACTTTTAAAAGTCCTTCTTTAGACAAAGCTATCGAAATAGTTAAGAGTATTGAGGGTTCTTGTCAAGATGTTAAATTCCTTGAGGAATCCCTTAATAAAACAACTATTTCAGGAGCAGTGGTCAACAACCTACTCCTGTAATGGACTACAAAAAGAAAAAAATTCCGGCTAAATCTAATTCGCAATCTTTTCCCCCAAGAAAAAATATTTGTTTTAGATGTGGTTCACCTAACCATGTTTTCTCTTTTAGATATTGTCCTGCACTTTGCCAACAACGTAAAAAATGCAACAAAATGGGGCATTTTTCAAAAGCATGTAGAGGTGGTAAATTTAATAATTACAGTTCTTGTCTAGTCAGTGAAAATGGTGACGTTGAAGTTGACAATAGTATTTCATCTAATGAATTGCTATTAGGAGTCAGATCTGTAAAAGACTCTAGTTCCTTTTTAGTTGCAGATTCTGAAATTGAGGTTTGGATCAATGGAGTGTCTATCAAACTTCTAGTTGATACTGGAGCTCGTATCATTATTATAGATTATCAGAAATACACACACTCATTGAGTACACACTCTTTATTGACGCCTGATGTTACAACTGTAGCTTTTGAAAGTAGCAGGATGGATCTTCTTGGTTACTTTTTGATTTGTATCAGATTTCTTGAATCCTCTATCAATGGAAAAGTCTATGTTACTCGCAAAGGCATCAATGTTTTAGGTCACATCCACCAAGCTGAACTCAATTTAGTCATCAGAACTGGTTCTTGTAATCCTGTTACTATTGAGAAATGTAATATTGGAAAGTTCAATACATCTGTCAATAATTTACAAAATAGTGAATGTTCTCATATTCCAGAATGTGATTGGGAGAAGAAATTTCACAAAGTTTTTCAAGATAAATTAGGAAACATTTCTGACTTTGTTTTTTCCATTAAAGTTAAACAAGTTACTCCTTTAAAGAACAAATTAAGAAACATACCTTTAAGTGTTAGAAAAGATATTTCTGATATGCGTATGAATCTGTGTAAACAAGGCATTATTAGAAAGCTGAGGGCACTCTTTGGTTAGCTCAATAGTTCTTGCAAAGAAAAAGACAGGACAACTCAGGATGTGTTTTGACTTAAGAAGTGTCAACGAGGCAATTTGGGTTGACCATTTTGCTCTACCCAGAATGGAGGATCTCATCACCAAATTGGTCATTGTTGTTGGTTTATAAAATTAGACCTCAGGTCAGCATATCACCAAGTTGTCTTAGATCAATCTTCTCGTCATTTAACTGCCTTTGTCACACAAGAAGGAACCTTTCAATTTTTCAGAATGCCTTTTGGTATAGCTTCTGCTGCGGCAGTCTTTCAAACATTACTGTCAGAAATGTTTTGTAGTATTCCCAGAGTGGCCATATTTCAACATGATATTTTGGTTTTAACTAAAATTGTGTCAGAACACAATGTCATCGTGGATAAAGTGTTAAGCATACTTGAGTCTAGAGGGAACACTTTGAGAAAAGACACATGTAGTTTTAAATCAAAAGAAATAGAATACTTAGATCATGTTTATTCAGCTCAAGGTGTAAGACCGAAACATTGTCTTGTAAAAAGCATTTTAGCAGCACTAGCTCCAAGAAACAAGGAACAGTTACTTTCTTTTTAGGCCTCTTTGAAGTTTATGCTCAATTTCTAAAGAATTTTGCAAATTTATCTGTATGTTTCAGGCCTTTATTGAAGAAAAACGCAGAATTTATTGGGTCAGATGTGTGATCAATCCTTCAAAGTTATCAAAGAGAGGATTGTTAATGCACCTGCTTTACAATCTTTTTGTGAGAGTAAAACTACTATAATTACAGTTGACGCATGTGAGTATGGCCTGAGTGCAATCCTTACGCAAGTTGAATTGGGGCTTGAATTTATTTTTGGATTTGCATCCAGGACTTTGAGACCTGTTGAGCGCAAGTACTCAGTAATTGAAAAATAACTTTTGGCTTGTGTATGGAGTTTAGAGAAATTTAAAGCGTATCTGTGGGGCAGAGATTTCATTTTGAAAACCGATCATTGTCCATTGGTAAATATTTTATCTAAATTAATCGAACCACAGCTAGAATTTCTAGACTTGCTGCCAAACTTTCAGAATTTTCATTTTCTGTTGAGTATATTCCAGGTGGGAAAAACTCCCATGCTGATTGTTTATCCAGACTTCCCATTGAAGAGTCAGAAAATAATGAATGGGAAGCAGAAATTGAAGAGTGTTTTATTGCTTAAATGGGTGATGCTACATTTTCTGAGAATGATTGGATTGCTGCTATTGAAAAGGATTGTATTTTGTCTACGGTGATTACATTACTGAAATCTGGTAGGCCAGAAGAAACACAATTACAAAATTAATTGCAACCATTTTGGAAGGTTTCCGATGAATTATCTTTAGAAAATAACATACTAGTCCGAGGTGACAAACTTGTTGCATCCATTTCTATTCGACAATTAATCATCTTGGCACATAATGGTCATCTGGGCACCACTTTGACAAAGAGAAAAATTAGAGAAAAGTTCTGGTGGCCACGTATGGATTTAGAAATTGAAGACTTTGTTTCCAATTGTGTCAAATGTAAATTAAGTGATAAAGTGTTAACAACTGAACATCAAAATGATTCAATGAACCCTTGTCCAAAGAAAGCTTGGCAACGTATTGGTTTTGACTTTTTTTAGGTCCATATCAAATTCTACCTTACAGTGTAAGATATTTTGTTGTCATGGTGGATCATTTTTCAAGATAGGTGGAAGTTGAACCAGTTTCTGAATCACCTACCAAGAAAGTGTTAGAATGTTTTCAGAGAGTTTTTTCTAGGGAGGGACTTCTGGAGGAACTACTCACTGATATGGGGTTCAGTTTGTTTCCTCAGAAATGTCTTTCCTGAAGAATTGTAATATTAAATATTTAAGAACTCCACTTTACCACCCCCAAAGTAATGGAAAGGTTGAGCATTTTAACAAAGTTTTATTTGAATGCATTCAAGCTGCTATCAAGAAAATACTAATGGTATTAAATCTATACAAGAATTGGTGTGGTCTCATCGCACTACTCCGCATTCTGTTACTGGGAAACGCCTTTTGAATTGCTGAGGGGTAGAGAAGCTGTCACTGAATTGTGTCCTTTTTGGTGTTTAAAAATATTACCTAAAACTGGGTATGTCAATAGTTGGTGCAAATCTGCTAAGTACAATTCTAACCAGGTAAGCCGTAAGAGATTTGCTAAAAATGATTCTCGTTCACTAAAGCACTGTAGACTGAAAATTGGAGATTGGGTACGTGTCAAGAATCCCATTATAGTTGGGAAAGGTTTGTCAAAGTTCAAAGATCCTGTTCAGGTTTGTCAAATAAGTAAAAATTCAGTAAAACTTTCTGATGGAAACTGGTGGGGCATCACTTGTGTAGCTTTAGTACCCCGCAACTTTTCAGTATCAGAGATAGTCGGAAATCGCAGTAGTTGTAAATTATTATCACTTAGAGGAAGTGACAGTATTTCTAGAAGACCAGAGGAAACTAAATGATTTTGTTCTTCGTTAAAAGTTCTAAAGAACCGGGTAGGGTCAAGATGTTTTATCTGTTGTATTTCATTGGTAGAT
Source organism: Lissotriton vulgaris (assembly GCF_964263255.1). Classification (NCBI taxonomy): domain Eukaryota; kingdom Metazoa; phylum Chordata; class Amphibia; order Caudata; family Salamandridae; genus Lissotriton; species Lissotriton vulgaris. The sequence goes on from NC_141696.1 coordinate 308,110,409, forward strand.
ATTATCAAATAATATTTTAGAGTAATTTAATATGTTTGTCCTGCTGCAATTTATTGATGAAAGTGTTTACACTTTTTAATACTTTTTGTCTTAGAATATTATAGAATCTAGATTTACTGTTTTGCTATTGTTATCTTTCTGTTTAGTTTTATGTTTTTATAAAAGAGGTGTGGTAATGCTGTAATGCTTAAACGTTAGGCTTGGAATGTATTGAGGTCACTGTGGCAAGAGAAGAGTGTTGTCTTGGTAACTTTCAACTCCATCTCTCTGCTCCTATACTGTAAAATGCACAAAGGCTGCAGACAGTTTCAAAAGAAAGGAGAAATGGATTTTGCAGATGAGGCTAGCTCATGGATCAGATGCTGTGGCAATCATTAATGCTTAAACCTTAGGCTTGGAATGTATTGAGGACACTGGAGCAAGAGAAGAGTGTTGTCTTCTGATACATTCTATTTTAGTAAGTTGTTCCAGGGCCCCTTCATGTACAGCTGTACTGCATTGAATAAACCCATATTTATCCACAAAAGACTTGGAGGAGTCTTCATTGATGTCTGCATGTGAGGAGGTATTACCAATAGAAAATAATGAAAAACAGATTAATTAGGTTATCTAAGATATACATTAAAATTATGTTCTGCACTTATATGCTCTCTTTAGAGGAGTAGCTTGGTTTTCTTTGTTAATGATTACTCATTTGATCATCTGTGCTCTTGACTCTGCAGTTCCTGTTTACTAGTTAATAATTGTTTCACAAGTATATACATTTAACGCTAGCAGCTTCCTGGAGCTTATCACAGAAGTCATAATGAGAACAGTCTTGATATTGTGATCTGCACAATATTAGCATACAATGCTCATTCTGCAGCTTTTCCAATATTAGCACCCAGTGGGCATACCCGTCCCACTCAGGGTGACAAATGTAAAAAGAACAATTGATGGACAGAATGCAGAACAATGTCACCCATTTGCCAAGCCCTAACCTTCCCTTTTCTTACATGCAAGGTACCCCTCAGGTAGGCTCAAGGTACCCAAATGGACAGGTCGCAGTGTATGTGAAAGGTAGGATATGTTCTGGTGTGTGTTACATGTCCTGATAATTAAATACTGGCAATTTAATTTTTCTCTGTTGAAAGGCTGTCTGTCCCATAGGTTATCATTGGGGCTGCACTGTAACATTATACATGTGTAACTTTCAATTGGAAGAATTTGGAAAAATTAAGTTTAGGCTCACGGAACTCATAATTTAATAACACACCCTTTGGTATAAGTGGTTTTTAAATTGTGTGTTTGAAAATGATGCCTTTAGAAAGGGGGTATTTTCCTACTTGGCCACTCTGTATGCCTCTGCTTTCTTATGTATTGAGCGTCTGGTTTTGGAGTGACAGGAGATGGGAATGTGGCTAGACCCGGAGGCATTAGAGCGCTTTACATGAGTATCAGACCATAGTTGCAGGTTACATCATTATAAAGATTACACAGTTGTTAGAGCATGGCAACATAGTAACATGTAGGGCGAGATAGACAATAATGACAAATTGGTAAGGGAAAAAGCAGGCAAGGGGAGATATTCGGAGGAGGGGGTAGGAGCAGGTAGATAGACAGAGTGAAGGAGGGAAAGAGGAGGGGAGGGTGAGAGACACATCATGGAAAGAGGAGGGGGAGGGAGATGGGGGCACAAACCGGTAGACGAGTCGAAGCTGTGTCCAAAGTCCAGTAAGTTGTGATCCCAGTGGAAGTGGTATAATTTTCCCATCTCTGTTGCGAGAGGTTCCCTTTATGCAGTGGACTCTCTCAGCGGGGTCTCTGAGACTCCAAGGCCTTCAAACTGGATCCTTCCCCAAAAAGGGGCTAGGGAGTGCTTTTGGCAAGGGGTGCCATACAGAGATAAAGGATAACTAACCCAGACCTCCGCTAAGTGAAGAATCCCTTAACACTGTGGACTCTCTCAGAGGGGTATCTGAGATTCCAGGACTGGAATGCTAGGATCCTTTCCCAACGTGGGGAGAGGGAGTGTTTTGGCAAGGGGCACATTCAAGGAGGCCAATTAAGGCCTATTTCCATTATGTGTGAGATCCCTAACACAGTGGACTCTCTCAGAGGGGACTCCGAGACTCCTAGGCACTACTGCTGGAAGTGAACCCTTCTCAACAAGGGGAGAGGGAGTGCTTTGGCAAAGGGCACAATTATGAGGCCTATAAGGGACTGATTGGGCGGAAAGGGGCCTGTACAGTGGTCAGGGGGAGGAGTGCTAAACATAAGGTTCAACATAAATAACAAAATTACATCAATTACACGGTTACATCAAATACTAGAAGAACATTTCAGGAGGATAGAAGATGAAGTAAATGGATCTAAGAAGAGTAAGGGGGTATATATACAAAAATGCAACAAATTGAAGAGCGAGAAGGGGAGAGAAATAGAGTGGATAGGGGCAAAGGGGGATTGAGAAGGGAGAGGAAGAGGGAGTAGACGTTATGAAGGGACGAAGGGAAAATCTGCTCAATGGTCGACTGGGTAGGTGATGGTCGAGGAGGGAGTCAACAGCCAATCTCCCCTTTAGCTCACAGGGTAGGGCCATCGGGCATCAGTCAGATGGCTAGGTCTCTAGATTAGATCAGGTACGGATTACATTGGTAGTTTGATCAATTTAATTAGCATATAAGACAAGAATAATGGCGCTAGGGAGGGTAAGGAGAGTATGGGTAAAAGGGACACAAGGAGTGAGAAACGGTGGGGGCCGAAGGAAATTGACTGTCTGTAGGAACTGGGGTCACCAGTTCCCCAGGGGGGTAGCTTGGCACGAGCAGGTAGCCACCCGAAAGCTTAGGTGTAAAGTGACCATACAGCACACACATTCACTGAGCCAGGAAACGCACACAATGACTGACACCACACCAGTGAGGTTGAGTAAAAATCAAATAGCTTTTATCTAGAGCAGAGTCAGGGTAATCAATAATCACGGTATCTCTATTTCATTAAAGCATTTCATCAAAGCATTTCATGGGGGAACACAGGGAGCAATTCAATCATCAATACTGCATGTTTCAATCCCCCATTTCATTAGGCAACTAAACGTTTTATTACTCATGCAATAACCACTTCAGGGAGTAACTAAAGGCATTCAGGGAACACTGCCTTAGGCAGAAGTCTAAAACATTTCATCAAGGGTCAGGCAACCTCTCCTTATGCAGGAGGAATAACATTTATAAAGCAGTAACAGACCCCTAGCCAGGGGTTAATTCGACCCTGCACCAGTCACGTGGCCTAACGGCTGTCCTGGCCCAGTTCAGAGGACTCTCTTGTGGCTAATTAGGACCAATCGGCCCAACAACAGTCTGCCCCGGGGGAGGGGCGAACTCAGGCCTTCTCCGGCCTTTCGCCCTCCTCCCCGGGGGTTACCTTAGTCTCCGAGCTACCACGCCGGTGTCTCGCCCGGTCCCGGGCCTTCGTTTGGCCTAGCAGCACCCGCGGACCAATGGGGAGCGAGGGCGCTCCCGCAGCCACCCATGGCAGAGCGGCCTGCGGGGACGCGGCGCCAGCAGCCAATCAGAACGCGGTGGGGTGGAGTCACTTCCAACGCCCCCGTCACGTGAGGCAGGCCGGATGGCTTCCGGCCTGGCGGGGCCTAGTGCGGCCTGGTGTGGCCTGACTGGAATTTACGGTGGCCTTCCCACGGCTTCAGGGGCCTCTGCAGGGACTCTGCACGGATGGGCCGGGCTGTGGCGGTGATTTTGGCCCTCAGCACTGTGGCGGCGGCCCTCTCCTGGTGCCGGTGGCCGCCGAGGCTAATGAAGATGATGCCAGTGCCGCTAAAGGGAATGAGCGGCGGTGAGTTCCCGGAGGAGTGTAGCGCTTGGCAGAGTTAGCGCTTGGGGCAGTCTCAACAATAGCGCTTTGCGGGCATAGCGCTTCAGGGCAGCAATAGTCTCCAGAACCTCAGCGCTTCTCAATGGAGCACAGTAGGAGAGCGCGGGGTAGGCAGGGAATGCAATTTAGCCTTCCAGGCAGTCTTAACAGAGGAGATGAGGCAGGACAATGCTCGGGCCACAGGTGCTGACAGAGGGGGCAGAGATGGCACAGTCCAGTACCTGGTTGATCCCCAGTAGTCCTGATTAGCGCAGGTGGGTTTCTTCTTGGCGCTTGTTGGTTCCTGCGCCCTTAGTAGACAGTTTCTTGGGGGCGGGGGGATTTGAGTTGAAGACTGATGACAGGATAATCTCACCAGGTCACTGCAGGTGGTCCTTGGGTTCCCCCCCGCCGGGCCAGATCAGTGGGCTAGTTCAGTGTTCCTCACACAGCTTGGTGGGCAGCACCTAAACCCTGTAACCCCTAGTGGTATAGGTTCCTGACTAGGCCCTACCGCCTAAGTCTCCTGCATAGGTTCCCCCAGGTCAATGATGCCCCAACTGACTAAAAAGTTTCCCTCCTTTGTTTATATATGCCCAGGTCAGGTGACCACGCTCTAAGGTGGCAAAAGCAGACCCCTCCCCTATTCTGGAAGGTTCCAGGAGCTTCCCTACTCTAGCTATGGGCAGGCAAGAGAGGTTGGTGTTGCAACAATGTTTAAGGGTTCCAGCCAGCTCCTGGCAACTTGGGTGCTACTAATAAGACCACTCCGCAGTAGTAGGGGCCTGTGGCAGCCATGTTGGAAATAGAGAGCACCTGCACCTTAGCATTAATTAGCAATGGGAAGGCGCTCGGAAACCTAAGGCCAACGAAAAAGAGGGTGGAAAAATGAGGCAAGGGCGGAAATAACCAGGGAAAGACCACCCTAGGGATGACAGGTCTAACATGAGTCCCCCCCAGCCGAAAGTGGCGGGAGCTACCCAACCTCTTGGGAGTTCTCATCACTAAGGCGGAAAAACTGGGAGAGACCGTCAGCATTGGCGTGGTCAACTCCGGGCCAATGTTCCACCCGAAAGTCCATCCCCTGTAGGGAAATGGGCCACCTTAGCAACTTGGGATTTTCACCTCTCATCTGCATGAGCCAGCGAAGGGGTTGGTGGTCTGTCTAAATAAGGAAATGAGAGCCAAAAAGGTATGGCCTCAACTTCTTCAGGGCCCAGACCACGACGAAGGCTTCTCGCTCGATGGTACTCATTGTTCCCGAGGGAGGAGTCTTCTGGAGATTAAGGCCACAGGTTCGTCTTGGCCGCTGTTGTTCAGTTGTGAAAGCACAGCGCCTACGTCGTGCTCAGAGGCGTCCGTCTGCATGATGAACTCTTTCGTGAAGTCAGGTGTTGCAAGCACCGGACCGGTGCACATCGCATGCTTCAGTGTCTCGAATGCCTCTCGGAAAGCAGCCGTCCAAATCACTTTTCATGGCTGCTTCTTGGACATCAACTCAGTCAAGGGGGCTACAATGGTGCCATACCCCTTGACGAACCCGCAGTAATATCCAGTGAGGCCAAGGAAGGCTCGGACCTCAGTTTGGGTTTTGGGGGGCTCCGAGGCCATGATGATCATGATGGTGAGGCCAGCACATTGCAGAGCCTGCAGCACCTCCTGGAGATGCTGCAGACTGTCCTCCCAGGTGCTACTGAAGACAGTTATGTCGTCCAGGTACGCCGCTGAGAAGGACTCCAGGCCAGACAGCACCTGGTTCACCAAGGGCTGGAAAGTGTCCGGAGCATTCTTGAGCCCGTAGAGCATCACCCTCAATTGAAAGTGGCCCTCTTCTTCTTTGCTCCATCGGCCATGCCAATCTGCTAGTACCCTGATGTTAAGTCGATGGTACTGAGGTACCGGGCTGCTCCCAGCCAGTCAATTAACTCATCTGCCCGTGGGATCGGGTGAGCATCTGTTTTGGTGACAAAGTTCAATCCCCGATAGTCCACACAGAACCGAAGTTCTGGTGTGGTGCCTGGTGGGGCCGCTTTCGGCACCAACATGCCAGGACTATCCCAAGGGCTACTGGATTGTTTGATCCCCCCAGCGCCAGCATTTTGGTCACCTCCCCCTGGATGCTGTTCTTAACTTTATCGGACAGCCGGTAAGACTTGGTTTTTACAGGTGGGCTGTCATCTGTGTCCACATCATGGGTACACAGATGTGTGATTCCAGACGTGAGGGAGAACGATGAGTCGTGCTGCTCCAACACCTGGAGGCTTGCTCTGGGGTCAAGGATGGGGAGAGGACCACTCCCTCCGCTGATCCATCCTTCTCCTGGGCCGCCAGAAGTTCAGGAAGAGGCTCGCTCTCTTCCTCCTCGCTTCCATCCGTCGCCATGAGGAGAGCAAGCTCAGATCGCACATGGTGCGGCTTCAGGTGCTTGACATGGAGCACCCGATGGGGCTGTTTGGGGTCTTCAAATCAACGACATAGGTGGTCTGGCCTCGTAGCTCCGCAATCTCATATGGACCAATCCACCGGTCCTGGAGGGCACTAAGCTCCCCAGGCTCCATGACCCACACCTTCTGTCCAGCATTCAACTCCACCGTCCGAGCGTTGCGGTCGTACCACTCCTTCATGACGGCTTGACTAGCCTCCAGATTGTCTGAGGCTACCTTCCACAGCTTGGCCATCTGGCTGCGGAATGCCAGCATGTAGCTGATGACATCACGGGGAAGCTTCTTCGAAGTCTTCTCCCACCCCTCCTTGACAAGGCTGAGAGGCCCCTAACGGGGTGGCCATAGAGCAGCTCAAAAGGGCTGAACCCAACTCCCTTCTGTGGTACCTTGTGGTATGAAAACCGCAGGCAATGGAAGAGAACATCCCACTCCCGCCTCAAGTCCTCTGGCAGGCTCCGGATCATACCCTTCAGAGTCTTGTTAAAGCGCTCTATGATCCCGTTAGTCCGGTGGGTGGTAAGGAGTGGAGAACCGGTAGGTCACTCCACACTCCTTCCACATGGCCTACATGTAGGCCGACATGAAGTTCGTGCCCCTATCTGACACCACGACCTTGGGGAATCCCATCAGGACCAGCGCCACCACAGGTGCAGTGATGGTCCTCAGAGGAATAGCCTCCGGGTACCGAGTGGCGTGGTCCACTAACACCAAAATGAACCGGTGTCCCGAAGAGGTTGGAGGGTCCAACGGCCCAACATTGTCAATTCTGACCCGCTCTAAAGGGGTCCCGACAACCGGGAGCGGTTCCAAAGGGACCTTCACCTTAGTCCCAGTCTTGCCACTTGCCTGGCAAGTCTTGCAGGTCTTGCAATAGGTGTCAGAGGCAACTCTCATCCTGGGCCAATAAAAATGTGGGACCAACCGCGCAAATGTCTTGTCCTGACCCAGGTGTCAAGCTAAGGGTGTTTCGTGTGCCAATTCCAATAGGAAGGCCCGGTAGCATTGGGGGACCACTAAGGCCCTCGAGGATCCATGCACCGGAACCTTAGACTTACTGTAAAGGAGGCCATCTTCCCAGTACACATGATAACTGCTGGTCTCTTGGTTGGTCGCTTGGGCTTCGGCCTACCGCTGCATGCCTTCAAGCGTGAGGCACTCTCTCTGCGTCTGACAGAATTCCTCCCGGGTAGGCCCTCCTTCCACATGCCACTCGGCAAGGGTCGGCAAGTACCCCACGGGAACAACCTCCACCTCCGCGGACTCCGAGGCCACCTCTGTGGGCTCCCCATCCATCTCACGGGACGTGTCCTCCATAACATTCTCTTCTTGACCAGCATTGGGTTGGCCCTAGTTACAGGCTCCAACCCGGGTTATGTTCCTCGCCGGGCAGCCATGGACCTCGTGACCACTCAAGTCCATCCTGGTAACCCCAGCATCTCTGTGTGGGCCTTAAACTCCACTTCTTTCCAGGCGGTATGTTTCAGATCGTTTCCTGGCAGACACTCCACAGGCAAGGCAGGGCTCACATCAACTCTCAACAGGCCTTAAACTCCTCCCCACTCAAAGGAAACCTGAGCCACGGGATAGTAACTCAGACTGCCGTCAGCCAACACGGCCGGATGGAATATGTCAGGGATCACTTTCTCCGGGGACACCAGCCGCCTCACTACGTAGTCATGCTGGCACCTGTGTCCCTCAGAGCCTCCACCTCATCCCCGTTAACCTTCACCCTCTGCTGGTACTTAGCAGTGTTCAATGGTAAGGGCGTCACTGGGACCATCTCTCTGTCTCCAAGTGAAACCAGGGTCAGGCCTGCCCACTCCCCTTCCCTATCTAGGGGCAGCCCCATCCAAAGGGCCACACTAGCCACCCCGGGACTCTTGCCTCCTGTGGGGGCTGGGGGTCTCTTGCGACACTGGGGATCCCCCTTGTAGAGTCCAACCTCCCCGCATTCGTAGCAACGGACAGTTCTTGGCTGCTGACTCTTGTCAGGGTAAGTGGGCTTTGGGGAACTGGACTGAGGTGGGGTACCTACTCCATTCCCAAACTGTCTGTTTTGTGGGCCTCGTGAGAACTCCTTCTTTTTATCTTCCCCTTCTTTCTTCCGGGGAAAACCCTGTCCGCCTTTCGGGCCATCTCCCCTGGGGCCCTTGTGAGACACCCGGGTGCTAACCCAAGTATACGCCTCCTCCGCAAGCTCACGATGATCAGTCAGCTTGCGGTCCACCAGATGTTGGTGCAGCTCCGGAAAATATTTATCCAAGAGGTGCTCTCTCAAAAATAAATGTACAGGCCCTCATAATCATGCACCTCGCTGCCACGCACCCAAACATCCAGAGCCTTATGGACATAATCAAAAAAGCCTACCCAATTCTGTGTGGACAGCTCATGGCTGCCACTGAACTTCTGGCAATTCCTTTTGGGGTTGAGGTCAAACTTTTTAAGCAGCGCCTCCTTCATGGGGTGATATCTGACTTGGTCTGCCTTATCTAGGTACAGGAGGGTATCCCTGACATTGGGAGGTATGTATTGATATAGGCCACCTCCCCAGTAGCTCTCAGGCACCCCATGGTCTGTCAAGGCCACCTCATACGACTCCAACCACCTGGCGATGTCATCCCCCAGAGTGTAACTCTCTATCACCTCTTTGGGTAACCAAAACTTAGGCTCATGTGGAGCCCCTGATACGCTGCCACCATTAGGAGTTCTTGGCGCACCTAACTGCAATGCTTGCAGTTCCAACTCCTTAAGCTGAAGCTCGTGCACCAGCTTCTTCTCCTCCATTGCGAACCTTCTATCGTCCCTTTCTCTCTCCCTCTCGTGATCTAGCTTGGCAAGCTCCCATTTCAATTTCCTCTCCTCCATCCTGTCCTCATATTCCTCTGACGACACACTCCTTCCAGACCCACTACTGCCTGCCCTGGAACGTCTTCCTGGCAACACATAGTCAGTCACATCAATGTTGACTAGGTCTATTTCTCCTGGAGCATCCGCCTCCCCTTGTGCGTCCTGCCACTCCTGTCCCCATCCCCTCTCCCCTCTGGGTGCGCCCTTACCCATGCCCTCAAGGCTGTACGGAGCTCTTCCTTCGTGGCTCTCCGCCCAACAGGCGCCCTCTCGTCCTTTTCAGATAGCCCTCTGGTTATTCGGGCCCTCTCTCTAGGCCAGTGGAGTTTGGCAGGGGCTCCATACTGGCTCCGAGCTCCCACGCCGGTGCCTCGCCTGGTCCCGGGCCTTCCTTTGGCCTAGCAGCACCCGGGGACCAATGGGGAGCGAGGGCATTCCCGCAGCCGCCTATGGCAGAGCGGCCTGCAGGGACGCGGCACCAGCGGCAAATCAGAGGGCCGTGGGCGGAGTCACTTCCGATGCCCCGTTCACGTGAGGCAGGCCGGATGGCTTCGGGCCTGGCGGGGCCTAGTACGGCCTGGTGCGGCCTGACTGGAATTTGCGGCGGCCTTCCCACGGCTTCAGGGGCCACCACAGGGACTCCGCACGGACGGGCCATGCTGCAGCGGTGATTTCGGCCCTCAGCACTGCGGCGGTGGCCCTCTCCTGGTACCGGGAGCTGCCGAGGCTAATGAAGATGACGCCGGCGTCGCTAAAGGGGCTGAGCTGCGGCAGGGGCAGCCGAGGCACACAGTCGGCCCGGATGGCGGTGGTGAGTTCCCCGGTTGCGCGTCGATATCGACGCGCCTTTGGACACACAGATGGCAGGCAGGACGGCGCTCGAGGAGTATAGCACTTGGCAGAGTTAGCGCTTGGGGCAGTCTCAACAATAGCGCTTTGCGGGCATAGCGCTTCAGGGCAGCAATAGTCTCCAGAACCTCAGCGCTTCTCAAGACGGCACAGTAGGAGAGCATGGGGTAGGCAGAGAAGGCAGTTTAGCCGCTCAGGCAGTCTTAACAGAGGAGATGATGCAGGAAAGTGTGGGGGCCACAGGTGGTGACAGAGGAGGCAGAGATGGCTCAGGCCAGTATCCGGTGGATCCCCAGTAGTCCTGATTAGCGCAGGTGGGTTTCTTCTTGGCGCTTGTTGGTTCCTGCACCCTTAGTAGACAGTTTCTGAGGGGGGTTTGAGTTGAAGACCTGTAACAGGATAGTCTCAGCAGGTCACTGCAGGTGGTCCCTGGGTTCCCCTCCCGCTGGGCCAGATCAGTGGGCTAGTTCAGTCTTCCTCACACAGCTTGGTGGGCAGCGCCTAAACTATGTCAACCCCAGTGGTATAGGTTCCTGACTAGGTCCTACCGCCTAAGTCTCCTGCGTAGGATCCCCCAGGTCAGTGATGCTCCAACTGACTAAAAAGTTTCCCTCCTTTCTTAATATATGCCCAGGTCAGGTGACCACGCTCTAAGGTGGCAAAAGCAGACCCCTCCTCTATTCTGGAAGGTTCCAGGAGCTTCCCTACTCAAATGTACAGGGGGGTAGGTGACGGTTGAGGGGCCGTCTGCCTGACAAGTCGGCCCCAGCAGTATGCTCAGGCCGCCAAGCAGTCCACATTGCCTCTGCTTCTGCTATTTTTCATGCTGTCAGCCGCTGCCCATGCACAGATCCCTAAACGCACCTGTTTGATGCGGATGTGATGCGCCAACTCTTCAAGTGCTCCCCACTATCGCTGGCCCTGTATATGAGTGAACGTCAGTGGGTTAGCCGTCCAGTCTGTCCAGAACTCCTTCACCTTCAGTGCCCCAGCCTCATGCAGCCATGCCGTCCTGCTAGTTCTGCCTTGCCAACAGTTTCCCTGCCTGAAGAATATAATACAGTGGGTCTTCTCATAGTACCACTGCCCGGTTCCCACCCACCGCTGCGGCATCCTCACAGGGCAAACCGTGGGGTAAGATGTAGCATCAGCTCCGAAAGACTGGCTGCCTCTCCAGCACTGCGTGATCTCCCTCAGCCCTGGTATAGCCTCCTCCAGCACTTTCACATACTGCAGTCTCCCCAGAGTCTCCTCTCTGCTTTAGGCTTGGGCCATCGCTACCCAATGAGGCCGTTGAGGGTCTCGTGAACCGTGATACCCCCAGTCAGGGTCATACGGGCTGCTGGTTACCAAGGAGAGGGTAGCGGACATCCACGTCTGCCTTTATTCTGCGCCGGACGCCACTTCCACCTCTCCAGCTCCTCAATACTGCCGCCCAAGCAGCCCCGGGTCATTCACAAGGGGGGTTGAGAAGTGTCCTGCCTTACATGGGTAACTCATAGCTGAATAGGCCTGGTCTGCATTTAGAGTGGTAGGACGAGTATTGCTTGCACCTGAATAGGCTGTGTATCCTTTGCACAATTCTGTCTCCACCCACTGTGGTCATGCTTCACCAGGGAGGACATGACTGGGTAGGACTGGGTTTAGAGACCCCTGCCACAAAGAGAACAATGAAAAATGAGGTATAAGTATTGGACCTTATAACCCAATGTTTAAGATTACTTCAAGAACTAAGGGGACCCCACCAAGGAGAAGATTGGAAGGACTGTGTGAGGAGCGCTGCCTTTTCTGTGTGAGGTGTGGATTGGCCTGCAGTTTCTGCTTCTGTCTGTGGATGAGGAAAAGGAACGCATCTTTCTGCCCTGCTGAGGCATCCTGCTTGGGAAGGAATATCCAATGGCTTGTGTGTGCTGGCCTCTTCTTTCAGAAGGCTCAGGGACATCTAAGACTTCTGTCTGTTTGCTACACTTTGTTTGGAAATTTCTGGTGCTTCACTATATTTGAACATTTCTGGTGCTTTTTCTTATTTACAATTTCTGGTACTTTGCTTTATTGTGAAATTTCTGGTGCCGCTCTGACCTCTCCTGTGCCACTGAGGAGTATGTGCATTAATCCTTAAAACCATAGGGTGCTTTTTTGCTTTAAAACTACTCCTGGGGCTGGGTTGGTTGGGAAGCTTACTCGCATTTCCAGGATAGCAACCCCCATGCCGCCGTTGAGTGGTAGTGAGAAGATCTGCCTTGGCTCTGGGCTCAGCCTCCACCCGCTGTTCAAAGAAACCAGAGAGATCACAGGGCAGCTGATTGTCAGCTGAGCAAGCATCGCACGTGAGATACTGTTGCCTGAAGCCTGCGACATGGAAGGGGGACCATAGTTTATTGCAGTCCCTCCAAGCAAGATGCCAAGCCGGGTGTCGAGGAGAGCGAGGACACTCCCGGGTGACGAGGAGCCTCGCAGCTGCACTGCAGCAGAGAAAATACCTCACGCCTCCCACTCCATGTGGCTGGAGAGGCATCATTGTCAATAGTCATCCACGTGCTGCTGCAGCTTCGCTTTTAATACCATTGGGGTCACATGAGAAATAGCCTAGGAGAGCAGGACGGGTGGCGGTCCGCAATGGAGGTCCAGATCCTGCTCACGCTGTTTTTGAGATTTCTGAGCAACCTCTAAGAGAAGCTGAGAAGAGCTTGGTATCCTTAAGTTACAAAGGAGTTATTTGTTCACAATGATAGCAGGTGATTCATGTGCAGCCAGACTGGTACATTATAAGCCCTGATACTAGGAATCATGTTGTTTGCATACTTGTAAAGCCAAAGTGATAAGTAGTGTGTTCAGGACCTGCATGTTATGTACAGTGATGAGGAAAGGTCTTGTTTTATAATGTTTTCATAACATGTGCAACTTATAAGTATTTGCTTTATTGCACAAAATATGATGTTATGGCAATTGCCTAGTTGGCAAAGTGATTTATGTGATTGTATTCTATGTTTTTTATGTATTATACAAAGGATATTTTCATATAACCTTGTATGGAGTCTCGTTCTTGTGGTGTGTGGAGTGTGTGTGTTTTGCAGATGCTTTACACATTGTCTCTGGGATACGCCTGACTGCTCTGACAAGCTACCAAGGGGGTGAGTAGGGGTTATCATGGGTGTGTAACTCCTTTAACCTAAATAGAATGGCGGGTTCTGCCTGTCTTAGGTGCATACCCTAGCCAGCCAGATACCCCATTTGTAACACATATCTATTAGGGGATGCAGCATACTGCAATGTGTGAAGAGTAGTATTTTGATTTTCAAGTTGTGCCTTCCACAGATAACAGTGCGTATGTCTAAAGACCCTGGATACTGGCACCATACCTTACACCAAATAACTCCATTGAGCAGCGCTACAATGTTGCCCATAAATGCACAAGAGGGATAATTGAGCAGATGTTTGGGCTGTTGAAAAACATATTTCAATGTTTACATAAGAGTGGAGGGGCACTACAGTATGCACCAGAAACAACATGCTAAATCATTGCAACTTGTGCAGTGCTGCCCAAGATTGACAGCAGGAGAGGACTTCAGACTCTGAGTATGAAGATAACAATATTGCATCTCCAAAACAGCAGCAAGCAGAGAACAGGAGATCAGTGGTGGGAATATGGCGACAGGGCCATATTGGCAACAATTATTTTGGAAGGTAAGTCTACAGTTATAATGCATGTGATCATATTAACAAAAAAACTGAAAATGCATGATCCTTGAAAGAAAATTTGCTTTAATGGCTTATAGGTATGTTGATTTTCTCATTAACAAATAATGGTAGCTAATTATGCAATAATGGTTAATCCACCAGTTATGACCCTAATCGGATATGAGAGACACACAAACAAATAACAACAACAATGCTTTCTGCCCCTGCTGCCTGATTGTGCACTCTTGTGATGTGTGACCGCATGTGTCCGACTGCTGCTGTGTCTCTGGGTTGTGGCAATGGTAGTGCGCATGCTACTGATACTAAAGCGGTCCTCAATCCTCTGAATATCTCCAGCTGTGCTCATTTTGACTTGGACATTAACTGTCCTCCTACAAATGGTAGTTGTGGCATGTGCAGATCTGCGGAAGGAACGGCTTAGAGTGTCCCTTGTTTTAGCAAACTGCTTCTCCCGGCACTTTTGGTTTGTGTCATTGTCTGATAGTTGGACACGCAACTTTTCAATTTCAACTGTCATGTTGTCCATCCACCTGTTAAATTTGTTTTATTTTTTGCCAACTGGACACATTGGCCAAATCAAAGTACATTGTTTGTTGCATTGTCTTTAACCTCTTGTTCATGGTTTGTATCTGTTTTTAATGCAGGCATTGAACCCGCGACAGGGAGTTCTCAATGACTCCAAACACCTGGGTATTGTCAACTGCTTGAGTACTGGATGGGTTTGTTTATGAGACAGATCTTGGCCTGCGTTGTGTGCGACCATGTCCCAGAAGTCGCTGCTGGCTTGGTTTCTCTACAGGAGCTAAGTCTATGCTTGTTTGTGGTTGGCCAGCAACCTCCTCTACTGATGCAGGTTGTGGTGTACATACAGCAATAGTGGTGTGATAATGTGATTTTGGAGTTCCACAGTATGTCCCATTATGATTGTCCTTCTCATCCATATGAGTGGCATCACCCTCCTCTAACTCAGCCCCTTGTGTGCTGTGCAGCAAAGTCTGTGGTTGCAGAAGAAACTTACAATTGATATTTTGCTTGTGTATCAACACAAAATGTATTTGTTGTTTCAGCACGATAAAATGTATCTAAGACATGTACTATGTTCAATGTACTTGATGTTTAATAATGCACTTGTTTAGCTGCAGTGAATACTAACTAGAAATGTATCTGAATACATATAAAAAAAATTGAAAGGGTAGAGGACAAGCTACATTTACTTGGGTTGGGCCCTGCTGTTGATGCGTCTATGTGCCCAAATTCACCAACTGCCTCTTGCCCAAGGATGCCTTTGACTAGAATTTCTATGGCTTTGGGTGATTGTACTCTGGAGGGTTCTCTTTCTGTGGTACAATTCTCTGCCAGGAAAGTGGCGACCTTTTCCTCCGTCCTTGACCTGAGGTCATACAAACATTTGTGGATTTAATCCACTGACCATTTCGTCACTCCAACTGAATTGAATCAGGCCTGCAAGTCCAGCCAGATCTTTTTCAGGGGGGCCATCATAGCGGTCTTGCCAAATTGCTGCTTTTGATTGTTGTAGCATTCATCTGTGAAGAGTTCTAACTTCTTTTCTAAAATGGTAATTTTCTTTTTGTCCCCAGCCCACTTTTCAGCATCCTGGCTTGCAAATTGTGTACTCCTCGCCACAAAACACACAACTATCAGCAGTAGTTTGCACCATCTCCTTTTGTAGTCTTCACAAGATAGCAATGATGAGTGCTTCTTGGTTTGAGGACTATTCACCTGAACCAGGAAGTACTTTTATTTACTTCTGGGGGTGTGTGTTCAATTTGCGAATGTAATCTCAATTTGGGAAATGCAATTAGTGATCCATTCACAATTTTGGCAATCGCTATTTACATCACTCATATTTGCGACATGCATAATTTGTGAGTCCCTAATTGGGATGCATAACTGTACAGTCATTCCATTTAGCAAATTCCTAATTGTGAGTTGCTAAATATCAAAATAAGGAAATCACTAAACAGAGTGTTTGTACATCTAGCCCTAAGTCCGATCATATTAATCTTCACTGAATCTTCATCCAGCGGCACCCCAATGGTGGTGCCACCTTCTCAAACACTGCTGGCTCTTTTGCCCCGCAGAAGTTTACCTTCTCAGACATTTTTCTTCAAAAATTATTTTAAGTCAGAAGGTAAACGAAGACCAGACGCAATCCGGCTCATGCATCCGACCAGTGCTCCATCATTTCGAGCATATCTTTTGATTTTGCCCCAGTTTCGCTCAACTACATGTCGACAGTTGGCACATTGATCTTTGAGGTGCAATTTTACACTATAAACTTAAAAAATTCATAGCTCCGGTTCTAATAAATTGGATTTTTGTACTTTTGGTGTCAAATGGTTTATTAAAATGTACTCTGCTTTTCTAAGTTAATGTGGAACATTTGTTTTGTTGTGTTTTCACTTTATTGCTGTTTGAGTGCTGCATAAATGCATTACTCATTACCTCTAAGTTAAGCCTGAATGTTTTTGTGCCAAGTTACTAGAAGGTTTACCACTGGTTAATTTTGTGACTTTTTTTTAGTTCACCCTAACATGGATTGTGGCTGTTGCAAGAGTAGGGTTTCACGCCCCTCAACCAACAACTTGATTTCTCACATTTATCTTTTGATTAATTCAGAGTGCTACACAATCAAGCTATATACAGTTTGATTGATCAAAATTCAATCAGATGGGTGAGCTCCAGTTTTTTATATTCTTTGATCACAACTCCTATCTTGTTATAAGATGTTTCCTGAATCATAAGTGTGCATATCTCAAAATGAGGTTTAGGGTGTTTCTCAGTTTGGGACTTTGAACTCACAGGCATTATCCACAATATTGTATTCTCTTGTTTGATCATTGACAAAGCAGGTGGGTGGTCAAAGATAAGAGATTTCTGTCTGGGATGAATTTTGGAGCCAACCTCTGAAGGTGTTCTCAGCCTTTGCTCCAGTAGGCCTCAGGATTTGTGCAGTGGGATTTGAGTTTGACTGTGGTGAATTGTGGTGTCTTCGGGAACATTCTGGTCAGGGCAGAGTTGATGTGGTCAAGGATGCTTAGGCACTATTTGTCTACCTGACTCTGAGCCTTAATTAATCTGAATTGACGTTTTTTAGAAAGACCACTTCAGACAATGTTGCAGTAGACGATGCTTGCCTCGACAAGAGCTCTTGTCTTTTCCACTCAATCTTCAATTTGAACAAGTGGATGTATTTTTTACATAAAGAGAGCTGAAGGTTGATTGATATCTGTGACCACTGTGTTGACATTGAGGGTGAAAGTACATAGAGAAAAACATATTAAAATTATTTTAGCTTGCTTTATAGCTGAAAGGGCTATTCTCAGAACGTTGGGCAAGTCTTATGGTAGAGGGATGTGCACAGTTTCTCCTATTCCACACATCTAAATGTTAGTTACTTCCAGAAGAAAGAAGGTCTCAGAGTCCAAATTGTCATCATCCGACAAGGCTGGTCAGGAGACGCAAGCCGGGCCTGGAAAGTAAACCCCCCAACCCCAAGCCCCGCGGATGACATGACTGACGAGGCATGAAAATCGAACTTAAAGGTATGCTCATGGAACATCAACGGGCTGGGGGGCAAAACAAACGACGCAGAACTACTAGTATGTCCACAACAATTCAATATTATATTACTCCAAGAGACCTGGCCAATCACACCCGAACCTGTAAACGGCTTTAAAGAAATTCAACAACAGGCCATCAAAAAGGGCTTAGTAGGCAGAGCTTCCGGAGGTCTATCGATGTATCTGAATACCAGCATCCCTTGGTCTTATGACGTAATCGACACGGGCCAAACATGGATCCAGTGCATCAAAATTGAACCTCAGCCCGTCCCCACGCCAGGAGCTCAGGTTACACAAGTCTTTCGGTCATTGGTTATCTGCAACACCTACATACACCCAGAATCGAGTAGGAAATTAGAAAAAATCTTGACCCTGAAGGCACTAGTCAAATCTTTACAATCCACCTTCCCACAGTCGGGGCTGATAGTTTCTGGGGATTTGAACATGTTCCTTTTACAGAGCGATCATGCACAGAATATCCAACGAAACAAAAGGAATGGGAAACAAATTCCCCCTACAATAACTAACCATCTAAAAAAGGATAAATACGGTCAACAATGTGCCCTAATGTTCGCGGAACTGGGAATGCTTAATTTGTATGGCCGCTTTTCGCAAGATCAGCCTGCATCTTCGACCAGAATTGCCAAACAGGCGCAAGCAGTATTAAACTACACCATAGTGGACCTCGAGGTACTCCAAACAATTGTCACCTACAGAATAATCATTCCTCCAGGGAAACATATGGTAGAGATATGGGAGAGATGTTGATGGATTATCTGGCCTGTCATCCAGCTAGAAGTCAATTTGCATGCCATCTGCTTACATTAAACAGGACACCTGGTAATGTTCACTTCATAGGGGCTTATTACATGTTTGGCGCCCGGCCGCTACGTCCTTTATTAAACCGCAGCACTAGCGATCTAACGCCCACCATATTATGAGTTCTGCTGTCTGAAATGTCAGCCATGGCCACAGCGCTTTTCCTGCCAGGACTGCAGTGGTCTACAATCTAGGTGGTACTTCCTCAGATGCGATACAAAAGGGAATGATGGACGGAGCGTTTGAGCAAATCAAACACTCACCCCCAGTCAACTGATCTGGGTTTAATCCATCACCATTCTTTAGCACACCCAGCCACCCCAGTTCAGAAATGGCCACATGCAAATCAGTCTGACCCTGTGCCTCGTGGGAACAGTCCAGCCCGAACTGCCGAGCCAAGTCTTCCCTGGACCGGAAACAAGCATCATGGGACCGGTTTCGGATTCATAATCTTCATCAGCCAGGCTATCTTGAATCCAGTGGCCAAGTGAGCAAGGGACTCATGTCTGAGCATACCCTGCCAATTTAGGGTGAACAAAGCAATACAAAAGGGGATTATGGAAGGAGCATTTGGGCAAATCAAACACTCACCCCCAGTCAACTGATCTAGGTTTAATCCATCACCATTCTTTAGCTCACTCAGCCATCCCAGTACAGACATGGCATCCTGGGACCGGTTTCGGATTCATAATCCTCATCGCCCTAAATTGGCAAGGTATGCTCAGACGTGAGTCCCTTGCTCACTTGGCCACTGGATTCAAGATAGCCTGGGTGATGAGGAGCTCAGGATGTCAAGACACCCATCACAGCCTGGAAGAAACCGTGCCCCTAATGGCATCCTGTTTGTGCTACACATTCACTATGTAGACTATTCCTTCCCACTTTTTTATATTTGATGGGAGGAGTATTATGGACTTTGAACTCCTGACAATTTGGACTCTACGACAATGATTTTATTTACCATGACTAAAGACTTAACATTTTGTTTGCGCTATGTAATGTTTAGTTAAATTATTGATCCCATCCTTATTCATTTCATTAAAAACACATATCACCAAGTCATTGTCTTGTGCTGTAATTTTCACATATAACAATGTGAATATATCACCATAGGAACTCTACCATGTCACAACAACACATACATACAAGTCTCTGGACGGATAACATCTTGATTTAATTGTCAAAGTCATAGGTTGACAGGATGTCAGAAACATTGTAGATGAGACATGATTCCGTTATTCTGTGTCAGTGATCACATAATTAGTAGCAGAAATTCAAAACATGGAAGGAGGGCATACATCTGACAATACCCCACACAATAGGCAACAATAAGTTAGGTATACATCATCAGCTGGATACATACTGCCTATCTCACAAAAGGAATCCTAAATCAAATAAACATATAAATAGACACATGTCAGTACAATAGTTACTGTCCACAGGGATATTTCAATCCAGTGTTGTTTGCATCTGGTGAAATGTCACTAAAAAATATCAGTGATGTGCCACAAGCCCTTTGGCCGACAATGAGGAGACACATCAACAGCTACATACAGTACACACACAAGATAATAGCCAATGTGAAGGGAGACTACGATGAATTGGGCCCAGCACAACATTGTGTTGGATCACATGATGGCACACATGTTACATTATGACCAACACACCACAAGGAACAATTCAAATGGAAGCCTGTATCTTCCATCCTACTGCTTTCCAAGCTGTCTTGGTGCCAGCTTTGTAACCCAAACTTTGAGACAGACTTTCCCAGGGCCTATCCATGTCCACTTCATATGTCTTAACAGCATTGTATACCTGTTAATGTCACAACTCTGAAATGTCCCAATGAAGTTGTCACTGTGAAGGTTCCTGAAACAGACAAACACATAGAGATTAGCTAAGAAACCATACATACAGCCCACATTGCATTGTCAATTCCTAGAGAACACAGTCCAAGACAACATTTACAATACAATCACCTTTGCCCAGAAATTTCCAGACCAATATATCCCTAGAATGTAGCATTAACATACTCCTCACAACTTCACTTGCAATAAAAGCCAAAGTCATCACATCTCACACCATACTTACACTTAAGAGGGGAAGTTTCAGATGAGATCTTGATTTAAGAATGCTCCTTCCTCTTCACCACTATCATCATCATCATTTGGCATTTCAGGTCGGCTCTTCATGGCCTGCATCCTCTGCGATGTAAGGGATGTTCATTCACAGGGAAATGTTGTAGAGCATGCAGCAGACCACTGTGATCTTACACACTTTCCTGTGTAAGTAGAAGAGGGTCCCCCCACTCTTGTCCAGACATCTGAATATGACTTTCAGGAGCCCCAAAGTCTACTCCACTGTCTGCTATGTTCTTCCATGGGCGTCATTGAAGCAGATCTCCCACTGATATAGTAAGTGTCCTCAGTGGTGCCAACAACCATGGCAGATTGAGATACACTGAGTCTTTTAGATGGTAGATAGACATAAGTGCAACAATGAGCTGCACACTTTTAGATCATACTACCTGACATCACCAACACAAAGTTAGGACACATCACACTTACATGCAAGCCAGGCCCTTTCCGGTGGAATTTGCAACATCAGCTGGGGTACGGTGATGTTCCCCAGTATGAAGGCATCATGGGCAGATCCTAGGAACCGGGCACAGATGTTTGAGATGAACAAGCAGACAACCTGCAATTTGATGGAATGATAATGCTTCCTGTTCCTGGTATGCAGTAGTACCAAGGTAATATGTTTGCCACCCTTTACATGTGGAATGTGACCAACAGCATTTAAATCCTCCTTTACATTGGTTAACTCCTCACATCTGGGGAACTGGATGTAACTGGTCACGCATCTCAAAAAAGGGCTGCTAGAACCTCTTGTTGTACCTGACTAAACATAGGTTGTGACATTCCACCTGAAATAGCCACAGTGAATTGAAATGAGCCTGAGGCCAACAAATGCAACACAGACATGAGTTTAACAAGTGGTGGGATTATGTAGGATTATTTTTGTGAAGTACGAGGTCAGGCTCCGACTGATTACATAAGTCCAGGATTGTTTGATTATTCAAGCAGAACTTCTGGATGAGATGTCGCTCTTCCATGGTCTGTAAATCTGGAAATGGGTGTTACACTTGAGCCTAGTGCTTCCTCCCTCTCCCAGAGTACCTATGTGAGGAGTAATAGAAACATATATATTTGTCACAGCGTGCATAGTAACATATGTGAAGAGTAAGGCAAAAGTCATGTGTCTGAATATTAATGCTTCATGAAGCATTACACATTTTACATCATCATTCCCAAGGTGGCTTTAACAAGTCTGTAACAGAACTGTGCACATCATCAATTCAGAAAACGTAAATTGCCACTATAGTGAGGGTAGCATAACTTTTAATGTGAAATACCACAAACCGTTGGTGTACAGTGCGCTGTGCATATTTTACCTATGTGCACAGTAATGTACTACACAGATGACGTTTTGTGCTGCACATGACATGGGGATGGAGCATTTCAAATATAAACATGTTTGCCCTCATTTGTAGTGCTGGTGACTCACGTAACTGTCACCAATACAGTTTTCCTAACCGCTAACATGGCGGATGCCTGACCTCACTAATAGGACACTAACATACAGCATCTGCAGTAGTTGACTGTGCGGTGGGCGGTCGCATGCGCAGCAGTTACACCCATAGGCTAACAATGGTGATAGTGATAGTCATGGCCCAATGGCTGTGTGTGCCGATGTTGATGACAACGTATGAGGCATACACGTATGTGGTGGTAGGGAAAAGATCTCACTTGTCTTGTGACACTGCTGCTATCAACACCTACACAATTCTAGCTGCTGTCTGCCACCTCTGGGAGCAATCATGGCATGCACTACAGAGGATAGGGACTGTCCCTTCACTCCCAGAGGAGATAGATGCCCTGGTGGACAAGGAACTTCCCCTGTATGCCAAGATCTATATGCTCACTTTAGGAACAGGCAAGTTTCTCAAATACATATTGAAATCTATTTCACTTCTTCCTTTCTATTCCCATAGCCTCCACTGAGCCTCTGAATGTTGGAGTGTCAGCACTATGTTGATTATGTTGATTGCATGCATTGTATAGCCCCTACATAGGGCACACATGTGATGGATTAAGGAGCCCTGGACTTTGTGGAGAGAAAGCCACCAGTAGAATGTGTGATAAGGGTGATTTCTACTTGTGCTGAATTCATATCTCTATGCAAAACTCAAGTTCATAGTAGCCACAATTGGTTTTCAAATCACATTTTGGTATATGTGCATTGTTATGTAAAGGCTTCCCACCATGAGCCATGTCGGTATACTGTTATAAGCATTTGAGGATGATGTTAGCCAAGTGGACTGTCCCACTGCCCCATCATAATTTGTAAAACAGTTGTCTGGGAGGTACCTATACCTCACAGACCCCTTCAGAGTGCCACACAACCATATGTACACATATGAAATGGGCATAAGTTTCAGATTTCTGAATTGAATTTGGGGAAATGTGAGGTTCACATGAGTTAATTAGGCTCTGACTGCAGAGAGCAAGACCTGACTGTGGCAGAACTCTTGCAGAGGTTAAGGTTCCTGTAGATCTGCTGATCTATGGATGCTGCCAGAAGAGGTAAGAATGTGGTAAGGGGGCATGAGGTGGTGGGATAGTTGAAAGACGATGATGAAGGACACCTAACTTTAAAAAAAGAAAATTCACTTACCTTGCCCTCGCTGCCTCGCCAAGTCAGCAATGCGGAGCGCACAAGGTAAGATTTTTTTGTTTTTCTATTTGTTTCCCTCGTCTCGTCTGTCGACTCCCCTAAACCCTGCTGCGTCTCATCTACCTTACCTGCACAGGCCTTTGCTTGCTAGTAGCCCTGGTAGCTGTTACATAGATAATATGAGGCATGGTTAAAACCCCATTCTAACCCAGAAGTGCTTTCTTTACAGAAACTATTCGCTCAATGTAGTTAAAGTGATATACAGTGATAAACGTGAATAAAACGTCATTTCAAATATTACAATGCAACCCAAGTGTTTTCAAAGTCCAAATTAAATTCCTTTATGTCAGCTGACATTTTACGTCTCTGTCTGATAAAGCTACTGTCAATAATGGTGTGCAAAGACATCTGGGTTGTGCGTAACCTCTTAAGTAACTTTGATTACTTCTGACAATGAGCTCAACAGTTAATCATGACAATGATGTTCTGATGGTTATAGACTTTGATGTGTGATTTAGGTAATATGGTGTCATTGCATAACAAGTGCATTACATTTTATCAATAGAGTTACACTAACAATGTTTACTTGTAAATTCATTGTTTTGAAAACAATCTGAATTACACGTGATGTTTTAAACAATGTTAATACCTATTAACATTGGAAAAGATAGCTGGCACTAGAATCCGTATACTGATGATTGTAATCAGTAGTCAACAATTTTAATCATATGTAAGCATAACATATTAGGAACATTGGGTTCTATCAACAAAGATGTGCTGGCAATTCATGGATTTTGTGTAATATGACTAAAGCGTAGAAGATACCAACATTTATATGAGAATTTGATTGAACCCCACTGAAGAATTCAGTAATATACTTACAAAAGTGATAAAAAAAGCTATCGCATCTGGAACTATTACAGAAGAAGATAAGAAATACTTACTTAAAGAACCTCAAAGTATTCCCTACATATATATGGTTACAAAAATACATATGAATCTTCAAAAACATTTGTTTAGACACATCATCTTGACTGTCAATTCCATCTATGAGCCTATAGGCAAATACCTGGATCGATATTTCCAACATCTATTCCAAAATATGTCCATATATTTAAAGGACAACACAGATTTTTTGAATATCATTGAAAAAACCAAACTGGATTAAAACACAGAGGTGATTTTATGTACGATAAAGGTAAAATCCCTATATACATCCATCACCCATAACTTAGGACTACTAGCAGTAGAATATTTTTTAGTCAACTCAGAACTCATGGATCTCCTACATCGTACGCTGTATCACAGCTACTTTGAATGGCAAATAGAATTTTACATCAAATTGCCAGGAACATCTGTGGAAAATTGCGCAGAACCATCAGATGCAAATTTATTTATGCATAGATTCAAATCGGACAATATTTTAAATCAACAAGACTGGGCTGAAAATCTTATATTGTGCCGCAGGTGATGACCTTTTATGATTCACTTTAACTATGAGTACAAATGAAATTACATTCCTAGATGTTCATATTACCATAGAAAACAGCTGGTTGATTACCAGTGTTTTTACCAAACCAACTGACTGAAGCAATCTACTTCCCTACACCAGCTTCCATCAAACATCACGAAAAAAGCATCTACCATATACTCAAATATTGAGCTTAAAACGCATATCATTCAACGAGCAACTATACAAGAAGAGCCAACCACCATGGTAAAAAATGTATTTCACAAAGAGGTTACCTTGATCAAATACTACAAACAACCATTAAAAAAGTGGATGAAAAAACGTGGGGAAGCTTATTGAAAAGCAAAAATAAGATAACCAAATTATCTTCCCAGAGTCAGAATAAGAATGCAAAATATCATCTTGAAGTACTGACCAATGTTACGTACAGGGAAAGACATCAAAGAACTATTTGAAAGTCAACCAAGGTTTGCTTCCCTATGTACTATGAATTTCAAACAACTTTTGAAAAAGAAATACGGTCAAGAAGAACACAACTATTGAGTAACCTTACCAGGAATAAATTGTGGCAATTGCAACTCCATAATAAAAATTAATACACCCACCTGGGACACATCCATCAAATTGAATCTAAAAGCCTACTTGTGATACAAGTAATGTAACTTACACGTTAAAATGCCCATGTGGACTTGTGTGCGTGGGAAAAAAAGGGAGAAAAATTAAATCAAGCCTTAAGGAACCTAAAAGCAATATACACACAAACAACATGAAATCCACAATAGCTGTACACTTCAACTCTAATCACCAAAAGATCAGTAAACTAAGATTTCTAATTTTGGAACAAATAACTATCAAGGCCGGCAGAGACAATAGAAAATTCTGACTTCAAAGAGAAATTAATTGTAAAAACCTCTTTGAGTTGCTTATCTAAGTCATATTGTCAGCCATAACATCAGAATAATGTTTCTCCGTAAAAATATGTCTTTTAAAAAGTGTGTTTCTTGTTATAGTCAGATTTAATGGTTAAAAATGCACAGTATCTCGAACTATGTCTTGTAGTGTTCAATGCTTGTTGCTAGTCAGAACAAATTGAATATTCAAAACGGACTCGCACTTTTGGGTTTGTAGCAACGTGTTTGCAAATCACACGTTTTTGAGCTCATGCAAACCGTCTTTTCAACGCGTGCAAACCGCCTTCCTAAATACCTGCTGAGAAGCCAATTTAAACCCCACCCATCCCAAAGCTCAGTGCTTCGCTTTGTGCAGTCAAAGTGTCTCTTACCTGTCACCATGTTTCCTCGGTCCCGCATCTTCAGGAGCAGGCATCCGGCTGGAACCATTTCTCACCCGGCGCTCTTCTCTTGACTCCGGTGGACTTCCTGATTCCGGTCTTCATTCTCTGCTGGACTTCCGGTTGTTTTTTTCTTGTTCCTGCTAAAAGACAAAAGATAAAAGAAAACATTAGAGGTTGCCAGGCAACTCAGTGCTATCGTGGTCTGGCAATCCTCGCTCCAGAGATCTCCGGTAAGGTTTTTGAGCTTGTTTGAAAACTGTTCGCAGTTGACAAGACTATAAATCATTTATTGGTGGAAAGACTCAACTTCCTAATGGGACAATTCTTTTAAGACTCATTAGCATTCAGCAAATAGGGTTGCAAGAATTCAAGATTGTCAACCTTTGAAAAAAAAAACGATTATAGTTATAATATTAATCGTTATATGCATATTTGTATATATTTTCTTTTTCTTTCAGAACACCCTTTAGGAACCAGAATCTGGTGGTAAAAAGGTATCACAAATCTTTCATGTGTATTTGAATATTCAGTATAATTGCAGAACAGTACTTAAATACAATCGCATATTATCATTTATGTTTTAAAAGAGGTCAAAGCTCAAGTAGAGTTATTCTTGTGCCCAATCTCGTTAGAAGCACTAAGAATATTCAGAGTGAGAAGTGTCAGAACATCTAAAGACTCATTTGTTTGATATGTATAAAGATATTTTGGTGTTCATATAGCACTGACTGAAAACCTGGTTGTCAGTAGTGAATATCATTTGATGTGTCATTTCTTTTAGAGTGCATTTCTCAACATTAGACCGAAGATAAGCACCAAAGAATCCCCAAAAACCCACTTCCCAGAACCCAGAGAAGCAAAAGCAAGAATTCAGTTCCTAAGAATTCCTCCAAGCTCGCAGTGTCTGTTTCTCTCTCTCTATCCCATTCCCCCTTCCCCCGGGGATCAGTTTGAAGCAGCAGGTTAATGAAATCTTGCTGTCTCTGATTGACTTCTAGTGGAGTTTGGGATCAGCAGCACTAAGAAAGGAACATAACTACGGATTACAGGTGAGAGGTAATCGTGACATTAATAGGATAAATTGTCTGGACTCAGTTAGCCCGAAAGGCTTGAATGAAGGCATTGATTTAGCTGTTTCCTAAAGGATGATACCTACTATAAAAAAAATATAGTACCCACTTGATAGCATATTAACTAATAGCACTGTATAGTTTTTTACACTATAATTTATTGAGACATTATACAGCAGTGCTACAGATGTAGACTCTGATTATGGTGTGGAGTTCAACATAAGGTTAAAACAATTCAGCACATACTATGTGCATCAGTTTCATTATACTTTCATCAAATAATGCTTTAATCATATTACACACAATCTATGAATTGCCAGCACAGCTTTGTTGATAGAACACAATGTACCTGGTACGCTATGATTACATACAAATGATATTGTTGACTAATGATTACAATAATCAGTATACAGATTGTTTTCAACAAATTTTATTGAGAAGTAAACCTTGTTTGTATAACTTTATTGATAAAATGTGATGCACTTGTTACGCAATAACTACATATGACCTAAATCACACATCAAAGTCCATAAGCATCAGTACACCATTGTCATGATTAACTGTTGAGCTCCTTGTCAGAAGTAATCATCATTTCTTAAGGGATTACCCGCAACCCAGATGGCTTTGAACATCTTTATTGACAGTTGCATCATCTGATACAGATAGAGATGTAAAACGTCAGCCGACATAAAGGAGTTTAATGTTGACTTTCTAAACACTTGGGTTGCCATGTAATATTTTAAATCACTTTTATTCACTCATCATTTATATCACTTTAACTACATTGATCGTATTTTTCAGTAAAGAAAGCCCTTCTGGGTTAGAATGGGGTTTTAACCCAGGTCACAGAACAGGCAAGTTAAACTTGCGATTTTTGAGGTGCTGCACGTTTGACTGCACCGGTAAGCTCACTTCACGGGTAGCCAAAAGCTATGAGATTGTGTTAGTATGCACTAAGATTAACTTTAACTTCACCTATACAGACGGACCAATACTGAGGCTTGATGAAAATAAGATAAAGGATTACACCACCATGAGACTTAGGAGTGGTAATTCTTTATGTTACCACATAAAGATCATACAGATAGGTGGACTATGTAGTGCTCTGTTCCTCAGCACTTTGCTTATTTAGCAGCACGAGTCTTGATTGAAAATAATGCAATGCATGAGGCTAACACGCATCCTTACACTGTCCTTGCGTGTCATACAGTGGTACTATGAAATTTTCACCATTTCCAACACCGGTTTAACCACCTATACAGAATGCATGATTTTTTTTCGCCATGAGTTTTTCACTTTTCCCCACAACGTTTTAAGATACACCTATTTGCACATACACTCAATAGTACACAATATAATGGACACTGCTTTAAAGGAGTATGTGAAGCTACTATAGAGGACACAATCTAAATCATCATGAGGATATAAGTTTGAGGAGGTTTGTTCACCAATTTTAACAGCACCAAGGGTATTTTCGGATATTATGATTGGATACGTTTCTTACTGAAAACAGATTCTTCTATTCAAGGTTGTAGCAGCAAGACCCTGATGAAGGGCATAGCCCTAAATGCATTGGGCATAATTGTTGAATTCTAAAGTTAACTATGCTAAAGTTGTAAACATGGATGCAAAGTCCCAACGAATAACGTTATGAAAAGAGAAAATAAATGAACATTTCAAAAACACCTTTGGATTACAATTTGAATCATTGAAGCTTTATTGAAAAGAGTGCAGATTATGGACATTTTCTACTGGCTGGGAAAAAAAAATTTTAGTTTGTATTTCACTTTCATAACTGGTCCATACTGATGTTTACTTTACAGCAAAACAGGACCTGGAATGTGTGCAATGTGAGTGTGTCACATTCACTATAGCATGTTGGTTAGAGTTGGAGTGAGAGGGCCTCACGGTAGTTGTAATCACTTCAATCTCACGTTATCTACACTTGAGAAATAGTAACCTACATGATGATGCAAGAGAGAAGAACCTTTATTGTATTTAGTTATTTAAAACCATTCCAAAAATACATAATGACTATCAGAAAATTATTTAAAAGTAAGAGTGAAAAGGCTTTCCCAATGATAATTATCAAAAACTTAATTTGATTTATATACACAATTTACTTTTCTTTATTATCATTAACGAACATAGTTATAAAATAGGATAACACTAAAAGCAACACATTTTAGTAATCATCACTAATTTGTTTCTCCCGGAAATTATTATATCCTTATTGTAGCGAATGTTTTTGTAGTTCTGTAGCCCTATATTTGAAATGTCCTTACATAAAGGGGTTACAAACTTTACTCCCCTACAAGCAAGAAAGGCTGAACATCCAGTTAGCCCGGTGATGACAGCTTGGTGGCATGTATGTATTCCCATAATTCTGAATCATGATTGCAGAAGAATTTTCCTTTACGCTTAGGGAACAGGACAAAACACTTTATAGAAGGATTATTGTTTCGCTCTTATAGCCACTTAATCTACAAAAAATATTCTAAGGTGTTTTTTTCCAGGATGGAATAAAGTCTTTAGTTTCCATAAAACCAAACCGGATAGCATAAATTGATGTTCCAATCTTAATGAAAAATGTTCTTTGAGATACCCTTTAGAACCTATAATGGAGTACAAATGTATTACATTCCAGCATGTCCCCTTAGTGCAAACGCATTTTTATCTATTAGATTTGATCATATTTGCGTTTGCAGATCTTAACACTTATTTAAAAGATGCTTTTCCCAATGTAGCTTCTTATAAACCTAAATCCTTAATAGATAAAGCTAGATAACTTCCTCAGGATCCTTTTGTAGTAATGTTCAGTTGTTCGTCTATTTCCTTCCAGCATAAATTGCTCATAGATCCTTTTTCCGCTGCTCACAGACTCAAACATAATATTGTAAAAGCACTTTCACACTAATGTTTCTGATTTTTAAATCCACACTTTGAACGTATTTGTGTGGGTGAAGCTGATTTTGGAATTTTAAATATGGATCTATAGATTTTTATCTTCTTATGTGTCTATTTCCACACCCCGCATAATTTCTGTGCCATATGATAATGAAGGCATTATCCGGGCTCCATAACCTTAAGTAAGTGAGTTAACGATTGACAGTTTAATTTTTGTTTTAATTTTTTAAGTCCATATGTTAATGATTGTGCCTTAGCCTGAATAGATAACAAGTGGGATTTGCTAGTCATTTGCTTATCCATCATAAACCCCAATTATTTATAGAATTCCTCTAGTTTATTTCCTTCCAACCAGCACGCATGATTTTTTAACTTAAAATCAACCAACTGGGTCACTTTAGTTTTATTTACATTCAGATTGAGCCCTTGTTTTTCCATGTACTTATTTAACCACATCGCTGCTGTGGTTATTTTTCCCCTGTGCTGGAAATTGCCATTTTGCTGGTGTCATGACGAGCTCAGCTCGTCATCAGCACAGCTCAACTGTGCCTCATGACGAGCTGAGCTCGTCATGAGCATGGAAGGGGTTAAGGCATTCATACTCCGTTGTAGACCAATTGGTGTTTTACCTAATAGGACTATGTCGTCTGCGTATTATAGATAGCCCAATTTCTCTTCCGCAAGAATAGGTGCTTGATTCTTTTCCAAAGCCAAAACATTGGCAAGATCTGATAAATATAAAATAAACAGGCTTGGAGCCAAGACACATCCTTGTTTAAGACCTATATTTGTCCTGGTTTTGGATGTTACTTGGCTTCTGTTGCCAATTTTGACTTGGGCCCATGTTTGCATATATAGTTTCACGATTGCCCTTAGTAAGTCTTCCGGAATTCCCCATTCCTCCAGTTTTTTCCATAATCGACCTCCAGGCACACAATTGAAGGCAGATTTGAGATCACCAAAACATGTAAACAGAAAAAAAATGCTGATTCCCCTTCTCTCTTAGCAAAGTTAAGGCTGTAAGGTTGGTGAACATCCCCATTCCTGCTACAATACTTGATTTGAATTTTGGTATAAGTTGTTTTTCTTCTATCCATAGTTTTAGGTGTTCCAGTAAACACGATGCATTGTGTTTAGACTCAACATCACTTTGAGCTATGAGCCTGTCATTGAGGGGTATCTCTGGATTGCAGTTTTTAAATATAGGTTGAATAATGTTACCTTTCCAGGACTCCGGTATCTGATTTCTACGAAAACGATCATCGAGCATTGAGGTTAAATACTGAGCCCAATAACTCAACATCTGTCTTAAACAACGCATTTGGAATACCATTTGGGCCTGGTACTCCCGTAAGTTTTAATATTTTCATTCTTCTTTTTAGATCATCTGCATTTCCCAATAAGATCATTCAATTTTCCTTTATATGATACCTTGTTTCCACTTTGCTTTCTTGTGTCCCTTGAAGGTGTTTACAGATAGCCTGAGACAACAATACATCATTGTAAGCCATTGTTTTCAACACTAACTTACGAATTTCCTGAGATAGTAGAATATCATTTTTATTCTTTGTTTCCAAAACTGATTACATTGTAGAAACATGGACTTCCCAAGATGCTGCATCTATTCCTGCATTATATATGACAAGTGAAGATCAGTGATAACATGGCAGACAAGTGAGAAGGGACAGGACGAGTCTAGCATCTTGGTTAAAGTTGCAGTGAGAAGGCCTCATGGCAGGGTGGGCACTTTAATGTACCTTCACCAACACTTGACAAATGGTAAGCTGCATAATGAGTGAAGATCAATTATAACATGGCAGACAAGTGAGAAGGGGCAAGATGAGTCCACCATCTTGGTTAGAGTTGGAGTGACAGGGCCTCATGCTATTAATACGGTACAAAAGGGGGTGGTGATGGACGGAGCATTTGAATCAATCAAACACTCACACCCAGTCAAAAGATCTGGGTTTAATCCATCACCGTTCTTTAGCCCACTCTGCCACCCCTGTTCAGACATGGCTATATGCAAATCAGTCTGACCCTGTGCCTCATGGGAGCAGTCCAGCCCGAACTGCCAAGCCATGTCTTCCCTGGACCGGAAACAAGCTTCTGAGGACCGGTTTCAGGCATTCCAGCCGTCTTCAGCCTGGCTTGCTTGAATTCAGTGGCAAAGTGAGCAAAGTACTCACGTCTGAGGATACCCTACCACACTTACGGCGGCCAAAAGCGGTACAACATTTCTTTGGGTGGTGATGGACGGAGCATTTTTTTTTTTTTTGGGTGGTGATGGACGGAGCTATTAATAGTCACTTCAATATCACTTTACCAACACATGATCAATGGTAAGATGCATGATGAGTGAAGATGAATTGTAACATGGCCAACAAGTGCGAAGGGGCAAAATAAGTCTAGTATCCTGGTTAGAGTTGGAGTGAGAGGGCCTCATGGTAGTTGTAGTCACTGCAATCTCACTTTACCAACACTTGACAAATAGTACCCTGAATGAACAGTGACCATCAGGAGTCACATATCAGACAAGTGATAAAGGGCTATATATGTGTGTGACAGATATTAATAGGTGTGATAATGATGAGGAGGTGCTGTTGTGAAACTCAAAATAATGCACACATCACTATCACTGCGTATACTTTCTAAAAACATGTCTATTTGTGTTAAGCGTGCCTGTGCAATACCAGTGTTTTGGCCTAGGAGAGGATCCTACAAATGTATTTTTGATACTTCTTATGGAACAATCCCAGACAGGGAACCTGTAAATTTGTAAATTACTTAGGGATCTGACTCCCTTACCTGGTCCATGGCGGGGCATCGTTTTGCTAAGGAGTCTGTGGAAACTTGTAGCATGGCTTACCGCCAAATTCATCTGGAATGGAGTGGGTTTTGGACATGATCTAGCAGGTACAGCAGCGGCCGGATGAGTCCTTCACAGCAGAAGACAAGTAGAGGTAAGTAGAGGTGAGTTTCATCCTTATATTCCTCCCTTTCCACAATCTTAGATGTGGCGGTTGGACTGCCATGATCATGACGGTTATGAAGTCACTTGTAATTGGGCCGGCAGTTTCACTGGCAGTCCTACTCTCCCACACCCTCATTGACCCCTTCCACAGCCACCGCAGTCAGAGTTAGATGGTGGTGTCTGCGGTTCGCCTGCAGTCTTTGTAAAGGCAATCCAACCATCTTGTAATATAGCAGTCAGCCCACCAAGCTTGCAGTGGTCATAAATCAAAAGCATGTACGGCAATCTATGGACAGCCGAACTCATAACCAGGGCCATAGTGTCACGAGACATGGGTATATATTAAATAAAAAGTTAATGTACATATATTCATTTCTTTACCTATTTCGAAGACAATGTCCTCTGAAAATAAAATCCATACAGACACATCGCAAAATACATAACAAATAGAAATACAATCCACACAAACATATTTTAAAATACAGTCAAAATCTGAAAAATGTATTTTCTGAAAGGGCCAATTGTCAGCTATATATTACAAACAGCAACTTAAATAACTTTTCATTTTTCAGATAGAATATGCTTCTAAGCACAACAAAATGTCTCCTAACTAAAATCCACTGCCAGACATTTTCCATGATCCTTGTCATAGCAGGGGCAAAAAAGCAAAGGTAAAATTGCCCTACAGATGATTGTCCTCACTATATGATACTATGTTTACCGAGAGCCTGTAAATTAAAAACTACTAGTGTGAGTGCAGCTCTCAATGCACCACCCACTACAGTAGCACTTTAAACTATGTCTCAGGACGGCCAATGAAGCCTGTAAAGCAGTGTTAAATAGGCCTTGGTGGTAAACTCTGCTCCACGTAATGCAGCAGAGTATTTTCTGCGCTTGCAAATGGTAAGTAGGAGAGCGTGAGCTGCCACTCGGGCAGAATTTCTATACAAGCGGCAGCAAGATCAGCTCGATTGACAGTTTGCACTGCACTCCGCCACTTGCGGAACTCTGTGTAAAGTATTTTTTGTCACTTTGTGAAGTTCCAGGTAGCAAAAGTCAGCAAACTACGCCCATGCCTGGTTTTAAACAGCCAATTAGACATGCCAAAAGAAACCTTTTCCTAGCTTAAGCCTTCCTTTTTAATCCATATATGTCACCCATAAGTTAGACCCTGCACAGCCCATAGGGAAGGATGCACTGTATTTAAAAAGGACATGTGTTTTTAGGGTTTGAATGTCCTGGTTGTGCAAACTTCTGAATTCCTTTTTCACTACTATAGGTCATAAGTCTCCCATTGGATAATACTGGGTTACCTTATTACATTTAATACGTGCTAGCTTTGGATTAGATTTGGAACACAGAGATATCAAGTTTAGACTCAAATTAATTGTAATTGTAATTTAAAATCCTCTATAATTGTAAATTCAGATTTTATTCACAATTTTGAAAATTACATGTTTTCTTGTCCTTACCATTTGGTACCTGCTGCCAGTGTCCTGAGCACGTGACTGTGAATGGCTTAGCTGTTGGGCTTTATGTATACCTCCTGGAATATAAGACAAAGGGGTCTAGTTGTTAGCAGGATGGGCCATCCTGCTAGGATGGCTTGAGTGGAGCTGATTCCTGCCCCACTTCCACTTCAAGAGCATTACCCTTTTGTCACCCACAATCTATTGGAGCATTGGCAGAACTAGAAAATACCTTTTCAGAACCAGATTTAGGGGTAACCTAGAAGATTCCCCCTTTCAAAGGCTTGAACTAGTGATACACACTGGACCCTCAGAACATCTTAAGCGCACTCCTGGACCTTTGGAAGACTTTAGAATACCTGCTTTGTACCCCAGAGGACTGCCCTGTTGCTTGAGCCAAGCCTTGTTCCCCAGAGGACTGCCATGCTTCTAGCAGAGGACTGCTCTGCTGCTTGAGTCCTGCCTTGCTCTCCAGAAGACTGCCCTACTGTTTGCGACCTGTCTTGCTGCTTGAACCCAAGACTTCCAGAGTTATTCCAAAGTGTAGTTGTGTTAGATCAGAAAATCTTTTTAGAATAGAAATTAATGCTTACACATTATTCAATGTATATTAGCCTTCACTGTGCCATTTTCTTTTCTGGATCCATTTTAGGTTATAATCGAAACTTATCCTTCATCATTTCTGAGAAGAGGCTTCAGTTAGGTTCCTTTTCCCAGAGTTGGAAATTCACCTCACTAATGAATAGACTGTTCTTATTAGTGCATATCTTTCCCTCTGGATAGAGGCCTTCTCCCACTTGTCTATTGGCGGGAACAGGCACAACGACCTTGGGCAATAGATAGTGTGTGCCCCGCCTCAGAATCAAAACGTAATTCCCTGTTCTGCTGCATTGGCTTGGAAAATTCCATTGTGGGTGTGCCTTCATTAATTCTGAAACATACATAATGTAGCTTCATGCTTGCTGATGTCAGTCGCTCTGACGCACTGCTAATCGCCTGGCCGGACTGGGCACCACTCTGATTGTACCTAAATAAATAAATATTGGTTTGTATTCTCTACTGTCTGACCGACTCTTCATTTGGTATTGAAGTCTAGGAGGTGGTCGTGAGTGACCCGGGTGACCCTAAATGGGCCACTTCCTTCAGTTGGCTGGCCGCTTGTTTGAGCAACAGTGACATAACAAGCTGATGAGACTTTGAACGCCACACCTGGCCTCTGATGGGGTGAACTCAACCCCCAAGTGATGACCCCCAGGTCCTGGAAATTTGGAAGTGGTGTTAGAAGTGCTGTTTCTGCCTAACCCTAAAAGTTAGGACTTAAAAAACATTTTACCAAAAAGTGCCAGGAGAACCAAGAGAAGATTGAACCTACCTGCCAACCGATCCT
Organism: Lissotriton vulgaris; assembly: GCF_964263255.1. Taxonomy (NCBI): domain Eukaryota; kingdom Metazoa; phylum Chordata; class Amphibia; order Caudata; family Salamandridae; genus Lissotriton; species Lissotriton vulgaris. Next base: position 308,145,806 of record NC_141696.1, read on the forward strand.
CCCAAGGTACATCACTGGTTGGGGGAAGCTCCGCCTAAGTTTGTCTCCAAAGAAGCAAATTCTGTTCAGCTGGACCTCCAAGTGATGGTGTTTGGCCTTGTGGATCCCTCTTTGACTACAGCTTGAAACTTTGTCCCACTGAAGGTTTAAAGCTTCCAAAATATAGTCCAAGTGCAAAAGTAAAATCTTTCCTGGGCTCGATACCGACAGGCTCTCCATCAACAATTACAATCTTCTCAGTCTGGAAATCTGGCTTCTCCCACTCTGAGTTTTTTCCTGCCAACGTTGACGCTGCTCACCAGCAACAATGATTCCTCCTTGGACATAGCCTGCTGCCGTGCCCCACTATACTATAATTTCTTCTGAACATGTCTTCGAAATGTTATTCTAAGTGGTAGGGTAAGCCGAGATTAGGCACATTCCACATTTTGTATCTGAACGACACTCCATCACGGGTTGCCTTAACTTGTGACTTTGTGTGACTGGGCAGCTGCGGTTGGTGCTTTGATTATTAGGCATTATTTTGCAACAAACACATTAGCAATTCTACTAACTGGATTTAGTTTTTTATGGTATCATTTTATTTATTATTATTTTCTTTATTTTTCTAAATTGGTCTGTGATCTTTTTTGTGTTGTTTTTTCACTTTATTACGTTTTATATGCTGCATTAATACTTTACAATGTGCCTCTAAGTTAAGCCTAGCTACTTTTGTGTCAAGCTACTAGAGGGTTAAGCACAGGTTAATTTAGTAGCGTTTGTGGTTCACCCTGACAAGGATTGTGGCTGTTGCTTGAGAAGGGTTACACACTCCTCAACCAATAACCCAATTTCCTGCATTTTGTGAGTGGATACTAATATGCCAAGCATCTTGGCTTTAACGGTTGCTTGGTCCAGCAGTAAAGTTCTAGGTAACAGGTGGTGGTGTGAAGGACTAGATGAGGTAATGTACTACAATTGCATGAATGCGAAATGGGATCGTTAGGTAAAACATTAGTTTCACAATTGTGGGCAGTAAATCAGAAACTTTCTAAAAGCTTATATCTAAATTGTAAGTGCAATGAAAGAAAACATAAAGTAGTTTTAAAATGTTAAACACCATAAAAACTGCAATCGTGTATCCATTTTCTGTGACATTTGGAGCACAAGGTTTATTGGCGTCATTTTATTGTTTTGCCTTTTTAAGTGCAATTGTTGAGTAATTTATCTACATGTGCATGATTTAGGACCATTTTCACACACGAAAGGAGGAATATTATTGAGGGATTTATCTCTGCTTTTTTGGCTTTAAAAGCCAAGAAAGTGGAGATAAAATTATCTCCCTATCAGCAACAGGGTGCTAACACGCTAATTCGCATGTTAGCACCTGTTTTCTCTACGCTTCCCCTTGCATCTCTAATGAGATGCAAAGGGGGCATCCAGAGAAAAATAATAGGAGAAATGTTGTTAAGCGACATTTCTCCTTTTATCAAGGATATCGCTAACCCTGTTAGTGATAGAAAAAGCAGCGCTAACCGCGGTTAGCGCTGCTTTTTTAACTCCTGGTACTTTCCTGATTTAGCCATGATATCCAATGGAAGGTGGATTTCATGGCTAAGTTTGTGAGCCCCTATCATCAAGCTAACACCAAACTTCGAGAGATTATCGTTGGTTTTCCAGCGATAATCTCTCATTTTGCGCAAGGATTTTTATCACTTCTGAGATAAGCGTTGCTAATAGCACGCTATCTCAGTGATGAAAATCCACGCTACCCGGCGATAATTATCCTAGCGCTAAGTGGGCTTAGCGATAATTATCGCTGGGGCTTGATAATATGGCCCTCGATGTTTACAGCGGTAGTGTTAAACGCGTGTTAAACATGTGAATCTGTATTCGCATTTGACCCAAAAAGCAGTGTGATTTTCAAAATGCTTCACCTCCCCGAGTCTTCAATCGCAAAAAAAAAAACGTGTAATGCAAATTCATATAGAACAACTGTAGTGTGCGGTGTAGCTCTCTACCAGCATTACATGTTCCTACCTTTTTACACACTGATCAAAGTAATCTGGTCTGAACGTGTCACAATAACCGCTGCCGTTCTGTATTCCCTATGTCATATTTGAAGGATGTACGACATTGCAACGCATGCTTTTACATCACATGCTTTTACAACGCGGGTTTTACAACGCATACCATTACAACGCATAGTGCTTTGGGGCGCTGGATAGTGAATAGTTTAATTTATTATTCCAACTCCAGTCCCCGTGGATAGTAGGGAAGGTGTTGGACAGTAAACTAAACCTATTCCCTATCCTAGAGCGCCCCCCAGCGCAATGCGTTGTAATGATTTGCGTTGTAAAAGTTGCGTCGTAAAGGCACTGCATGGTAAAAGTTGCGTTGTAAGTGATGTTTCCCATATTTGACTTGAACATGCTAATAAATCACGTTCCCAGCAAAGCTCTCTACAAAGCCTTGAAGTTAAGTCTGCACTTAGTTTAAAAAAACAAACACAAACACACAAAGCATAAACGATGTGCATATTGTCTTTGAAAAGTGCCCGTGTAATTTGTTTGCTGAGGCTCAAGTGGATTCATTTGAAAACTTAATGGGGAATGTTTTTCTAAACATGTTGAATTCGCTCGTCTCGCTAATGGCAAACATTGTTATAACTCTGTTCACACTTGTAGCTGTGAGTACAATGGGTCTGATATATACAAAAGCGAAAATCGGCCCTTTATTCTTGCCTCAGGAATTAGAAAATACCTCTCGGTTCATAGTGAATGAATTCAGGAATAGCAGAGGTGTCAATAGAGAAGTACACAGTGAATGATTTGAAACCATCTCTTATAAAAAGTTTAATGTAATCGCACTTAAATCTAGGGCAGCACTGCAAACAGTAAAGTGGCTCACACTATTGTTCGTTTTGATTGCTCTATGTAATGATAAATGCAAGACTCAAGACCTATATCGGAAAAGGCTCCGAGAAGGTTTACTTCAGGCAAAAAATGAGTCGTCATTAATCAGACCAGGCAGTGCTTTACAGATAGAGGCATAAGTTGTCCACAGCAAAAGTCATATGGATAGTACTTCTTTCCTACCATGGCAACCAGCGAACGTCCCGGATTCAATTAATGGATGAAAAAAACAAATAATGCAGTTTTAAAGCTATCCTCCTCAATTCCTCAAGAAAACTTTTCTCACAGAACAGGTCATACCTAAATGTTCAAAGAACACAATCTATTGTGATTAGATCGCTCCTTTAAAATAGGAAAAAATACTTTCCATCTGAAATCACAACATACCAAATGTTATAAATAATAAAATATGTGGGGAACTGAGCTTATTGCCTTCCAAAACAGCTGGCTCACGATAGAGATCCAGACTGCCCTAGTCGCCCATTACAGTTTGTAGACTCCTGTGTCCCCTCAAGTGGAAGATCCAGATGGGCTGCAGCATTAGAACACAGAGCCTGGACACATCCGGTGCCATGGGGTAAATTGAAAGAGGTTCAGACCGACAATGTGACATGGTTTACTACCCAAGGCCTGACAGAGGAGCTGTGGGCCCAGGACCCAGCGAGCCCTGCAGAAAGACTAATGCCTTTCTGGGGGATGGAACCATGGGTAACCTTGGATCTGGCACCTTATCTGGGGAAAACCTTTGGGGACCCTCCTGCATACATTGAGGGGCATATTTAATAAAAAAATGACAAAGCCCGGCGCTGCAAGCCATTTTGTTGAGTCGAGCTGCGTCATTATTACAGTGCAGGAATGCGTTGCGTCGTTATTACAGTGTAGGAATGCATTGTATTTACAGCAATATGATGCATCCCTGTGCTTTTCTCCGCGCTGGTGCCCAATTGACTGCCTAACCACAACTCAGGCACCCTTACACCATGGTGCAAGGGTGTCTGTGTTGCAGGGATTAGTGTTTTTGAGCACGAAGGGACACCTTCCTGCACAAAAACAATTATTGATGGCATTTTCCTCCTTCTATGTGTGATGCATAATGCAGCTCATATAGAAAGAGCAAAACACAAGGAGAAATAAAGGTATTTCTCCTTGTTGTGCCACTTTACCACCTCCACTGGGCCCTTTTGAGCCGGTGCTAACCTCCGCCACCCAAATAAGAATGACACTTGGTAGCTCCTAGTGTCAAGCTCTATGGTCCGCAGCTGTAGCAAAGCCCAAGACCATAAATCCAACGAGTGAAAACAAATTATGTGGAACCTGTGATGTAGGAGCATTTACTGAGACTTTAACTCACACATGTGTTGCTTTCTGAGACCATGAGTGGGAAGCAGCAATCCTTGGTGTCACCCATGATGGAGATCACACTGGGAAGTCAATGAAGTAACCTACCTCTGTCAGACCAAAAATGAAGAAATGATATCCTAGCGCCAAATCAATGTGTGCAGTTCTATGCATTCTATACACATTTCAGTCCAGGGTGGACATGGCAGAAAAAAAGGATGACCACTAGAAATTACACATTGACCACAAGCTCGACCTAAGAAGAGAATGTTGTATCTGAATCAGAAGATGACAGAATTGGAAGACATAAATTGTCAAAACAACATTAATTTCCTGGATATTACAGAGGGAATGAATCTGATCACATGGAGATATTCCTTAACGTCGTCCTGCACAAAAGTATTGGCCAACCTTTCAATCCACCCTTGAAATTCAAAACAGGGCATATAATTAGTTCTAGGAACACAAGTAAAAAGCACTGGAGCCTGTACTAGCAAGCTTTCCTAGGTCATCATCACTGCAGCTGGGAAACAAAATGGGCTGCTCATCTACAGACGTCACAAGATCAGAGTAACATAAGAGTTCTAAGACACTACAGTAAAATGGAGGAGGTTCCTGGCACTTTGTTAACAGTTCCACAAGTGGGACATACATATTGCTAGAAATAGCCATACTGATGTTAACTATTAGTAGCCACAATAGAAAATGTAATGACATGTAATGAAGGAAAAGACATAGACTGATTACTGGGTGAAATATACTCCTCTGCATTTGCACCTTTAGACCCATCATGCCAGAAAATGCTTGAAAGAACATATGTTAGACCTGGCATCTTTTGGCGTATTTCCTCTGTCCTAGATATCCTGGTTTAGATGGTGTGCTGGACTTTGTTATTGTTGGATTAGTGTCCCTGTGGACTTTCCCACTGCTGTTCAGGGTTAAAGTGCAAGTGCTCCTACAGTAAATTGTGTTGATGGATTGTTGTTTCCATGATTGGCATATTTGATTTACTAATTAGTCCCTAGTAATGAGCACAGGTGTGTCCAGGTCCTGTAAATCAAATGCTGCTAGAGGGCCTGCTTGTGCCACCCACACAAGTAGCCTTGCAAAGGTTTCTCAGACCTGCAACTGCAGTGTCTTGTCACAGTTTTTACTGCCATGTCGACTATGTCGACCTGGCAAGTGCACTCACCTCCCAGGCCCTAACCTTCCCTTTCGTACATGTATGGCACCCCTCAGGTATGTCCTAGGTACCCCCCACCTAGGCAGGGTGCAGTATATGGGAAAGTTACAACATGTACAGGTGTGTCTTCCATGTCCTGATAGTGAAATACTGCCAATTTCGTTTTGAAAGGCCATCCGTCCTATAGGCTAACATGGGAGTTGCTTTGTACCGTCTTACAAGCATCATTTTCTGAGAAATGGAGTTCCAGCCTCCTGAACTGATTTTTATATTGTGTGTTTGAAAATGCCACTTTTACAAAAGTGAAAGACAAACAATTGATGGACAGAAAGCAGAATAAATCAAAACATTCACCCAAAGTCAAGAGATATGGTTTGAATCCATCATTCTTTTGCTTTCCATGCCACCCCAGTTTAGACCTGGGCATATGCAAATCTGTCTTGACCATGAGCCTCATGGGAACAGTTCAGCCCGGCTGCCAAGCCAGGTCCTCCCTGGACCAGAAACAAGCAACCTAGGACCGGTTTCAGGGTTTCACCCCTCATCAACCAGGATAGCTTGAATCCAGTGGCACAGTGAACCCAGCACCCACTTCTGGGCATGCCCGACACAGTTAGGGTGAGAAAGCAAAAGACAAACAATTGGTGTGCAAAATGCTTAACAATCCTGTGTGCCTCTGCCCTTTGTGTATTCCCCATCTGGGTTTGAAGTGATAGGAGCAGGGGATGTGCATTTACACTAGACAGACACAAAGGGGTGTTTGGGGTTTGTCCTGCCTTTCCTGGGTGACTCATAGCCAGGCTGAAAATGAGCTAGTGGGAAGAGTTGTCACTTGCACCTGAATGAACTGTGGCTGCAATCCACAAAATTGTAACTCTCTCTTGTAGGGAACCTGGCCTGCGGCAGGTAGAACTGGTTCATGTGTGCCAGAGGAATTAGGCCCTGACCTCAGGACTTTGGAACTTTTTGGGATCAAGAAACCCACCAAGAAGAAGAGCGGGAGAAGCTGTGAGGAGGAACTACCACTTTGCTGTGTGCTTTGCTGTGTTGACATTCAGCGGCTGCTTCTGTCTTGGGCAGTGAAAGGACTGGACTTTCTAGAAACTTCTTCTTCTGAGTATCTCCAAGGGCTTGAAGTAAAACTTGCCCCTGTCCAAGAAGTCTTAGGAAGTCTTTGCCTGCCTCTGGGTACCACATCCGGGGACTGAGGGTTTCAGTTGCCACAGAGGGAAAGAGCAACCCAACACCACGACCACCATGACCTGAAGACACCACAGAAGGCACCCCGCACTTTGCACTGCAACCTTGGTCTCACTGATGATGCTGCCCGCCACTGCCACCGAGCTGCTGCTTGCACGGTGACCTGTTGGTACTGCACTTCACTCAGCCTCACTTCACTCAGCTGCCCTGGTCACACTGATGATGATGCTGTGAGCTGACACTGCTGCCCCTGCCTGTATCGTGCTTTGGTGGCACAGCTTGTAAGTTACATGATACACTGTCCCATCCCAAACATCAGTCTCTGCCAGCCCCATCGACCCCATATCATCAATTGATGCCTTTGCTTGCACCGTGACAGTCAGCACTACAACAAGCATTGTCCACTTTGCACCACAGCCCTGGTCTCAGTGATGCCGCTGGATGCCCGCCACTGAGCTGCTTCCTGCACCGCGACCTGAGACCACTGAGACCACCGCACTCCACACCACTCCGCTTCACACCACAGCCTAGACACAAGCCGCAGGTGGCCCACACTACCGCGGTCAGCTTGAAGAAAATGTACTGTTTGTGGGTCTTCTGACACTTCAGCCAGCCTGTGATGCCGCAGTCGGCCGGGAACCATTGGATTGATTGGTTCACACCTCTGTGGTAGCCCCGGATGGAGCTATCAACTTCAAGGAATTATTTCTTTAATCTATTTTTGCTTATTGATATTCGTGAATAACTGTATGTTGGATTATCATTTTGTTCTTGTTTTGCACAGATACATATTGGCTATTTTTCTAAAACTGGTGTGGTGTTCTTTTGTACTCTTTTCACTGTATTACTGTGAGTCATGTGCAAATGCTTTACACATTGCCTCTGAGATACGCCAGACTGTATGTGTCAAGCTACCAAGGGGCTGAGCAGGGTTTATTTTAGAAGTGTATTCCCCCTAACCTGACTAGAAGGAAGAGTCCCTACTTGGGCAAGGTGCAAACCACTGCCAACTAGAAACCCCCATTTCTAACAACAGAGCATCAGTGAAAGCACCTATATTGGATTAAATACTGCACCACAGCTGTTGGGGTGTGAAAGACTTTATACAATTATCACGCAAGGTATGGGGGCAAATCCAGGTCACTTGTTGAAAGCCGGAAATAAATCTATGTTGTTGTGATATTAATTTAGGTTATATTGAATGGTATCACCCAAAAGGGTGGCCATATGCTTCGTCAAGTGTGTAGGTGTGTGATCCCCATGGCGCATGTCTTCTGCTTCTTGCAGAACTCAAGAAGTGAGGCAGAGGCTCAGATGTGTTGAGGGAGAACATGCCATGCCTTGTGTGTGGTGTGGTGTGGTGTAGGAGAATGAAGAGGGGGATTATGATGAGCCAGTCATCATGAACATCACTTCCGGCCCAGTGGAGATGGAGGCCAACATTATTACCTGATCCCAAATTGCTGTGAGGGATGTGGCATGGATACCACCAAGACAGGTAACATCAACACCATCTCCAGCTTCCATATTTGCATTTGCAAAGCCCCAGCAGGGACCTACATCCAGCACAACCATCACCTCAGTAGGTAGTAGAGGTACTGCAAAGAGTCAAATTCCAGGCACACCCTCCAGTTCATCTGGCATTGCAAGTGGGACCTCCAGCAGCGCAAGAAAGTTGACACCCCCAGTTTGGAACTTCTTTACGGTTAGCAGTAAGGAGGAGAACGCTGTTATATGCTCATTGTGTCAACGTAGTGTTAGTTGGGGTAAGCTTGGTACAAACTATCTTACCAGAGGCCAAACAGCCCATCTGAAAAAACAGCACTTGATCCAGTGGGAGGAACACCTTAAAGGCCTAAGTGAAGCTGCACCCATTGCTGTGGTGTGGATGAAGATGTAGAATAAGATATGATCGCGGTAGAAGGTAAACAAGAGGGAGACATTTTCCCTGGTACACAAAGTAGCCTTGTCCCCAGCAGTGTAGTGGTACCGCTCACATCATCAGCAACATCTCAGTGGCACCGTATGAAGAGTCAGGCTGAGACACCAAGGCAACAGACTACAGCAGTGAAAAAAAAGTGGTTTCATTGAGCCTAACAGTCAGTCAGTCAGTCAAAAATTTACTTTATTTGGTTTATCACAACCATAAAGCATTCATGTACAAAAATTCTATTAAAATAATAACAGGTTAAAAGTTCAGGTGGTTAAAATTTGTTTTAGCATTCATTAATTAAATACTTCCTCCCAGGCCTTATCTGTGGTCTGTTTCTATTTTTTGGAGCAAATTCTCTACAGAGTTCATGAATTTTACCCCGCGGCATATTAGAATGTTTGAGCCTGCTCCCATCCAGCTGGTCACAGCTTGCCTGCAGGTACGGATCTGTAGCTTATTAAAAATAGGTTTCAATAAGTTCTTCCTTTTTTCTATGGAAGATTCACATGTGCACAGGAGGTGACACAAGGTCTCACTGTGGTAGTCACATAACCTACAACTTCGTCCCTGATGCGTGCCTTTCCATGATGGGATCAAGTCTTTGGAGCAGTGGTCTCCCATTCTGAGGGCCATGAATTTTGTTTTTAAAGATAGCCGGAAGTGCGCTATGAGGTAGGCTTGAGGTTTTAATTGTTTGTATGAATTTAGAACGGTCCATGCATGGCGTCGCTTGGCCAAAGTCTTTTTATCTTCTACCAAAGATAAGGCTTTTGCATTTAGTTTGCAAATCTTTTTGAAAGATGATTCTTCCAGTGGTTTCTTCCAGATCTCCTCTATTTTGAGGGTTTCTAGTGATGCTCGCAGGTCATTGCCCCATGAGTTGGTTTCATGTCGGTCATATTGTTTTTTAATTTCTTGCCAACATAAGTTGTTTAAAGAGCCCATTTCTGCCGATCTTAGTTTCCAGCACCATTTTACTAGAGCAGCTTTCCGTTGGTATATTTGATTTTGCAAACCAAATTCTAGTCTTATTTGGGCCGGGGCTGATCCTTTGTATAGATGGAACACAGATTTGTATATTTTTGTCTGGAGAGTATTTAAAATGGCTGCTTCTTTTCCATGCCATATTTCCAGTCCGTATGAGAGTGATGGTAAGACTTGGGCTGCCATTACCTTTAACAGGTGGTCGTATGATGGACATTGCAGTTTATCTTGGAGGACTTTGTACGCAAAGCTCAGTGATTGTGCTTTAGCGGTGATGATTCTTTTTTGGTCTGAAAGTGACATGTTTTTACTTATTGTAACTCCCAGTTATTTATAAGCAGTTGTTTCCTCGATTTGTCTGCCTTTTGTGTACCATTTAAAAGATCTTCTACTATTGCCCGCTAGTCTCACCACTTTTGTTTTTTTGATGTTTAGTTCTAGGCCTTCTCTCTCAAAGTAATCTGTTAATTCTGATATTATTCTTTGTAGGCCTATTGGCGTTTGACTTAAGACTACTATGTCGTCGGCATATTGGCGAAACTGAATACTTTCGTTGGCTAATTTTGGCGGATGTCCGTTTGCATTCTGTAGATGGTCTTTTAGGTCGGCCAGATATATATTAAAAAGGCTTGGGGAGAGCACGCAGCCCTGTTTGAGGCCGTAAGTTATATTTAATTCTGCAGATATTCTTCTTCCGTCTCCCAGTTTTATTTTTGCCCATGTTCCACTATATAGTGCCATTATTGTTTCCATTATTGCCGGCGGTAGACCCCAAAGGTCCAGTTTTTTCCATAGGCGTTTTCTGGGGACTCGGTCAAAGGCGGCTTTCAGGTCTATGTAGCAGGCTATTAGTCCAGTCTTTCTTTTCCCTGCTCCTTCGATTAGTAACGACAGTGCTGACAAGTTGGTTAAGCAGCCCATGCCTTCCCTGAAACCGGTTTGGAATTTAGGTATTATATTATTGTCTTTTATCCAAAGTTGAAGTAGGGACAATATACAGGATGAGAAAAGCTTTGCCTCCACATCGATTAATGCTATTAATCTGTAATTCCCGGGTTCCATTCTACATCCACTTTTATGAATTGGGTGGAAGATGTTTCCTTGCCAGGACGGTGGGATCTTTTTTTCTTTGTGAATGTAATTAAATAGTGGAGTCAAGTATTTTGCCCAGAAGTCGGTGTCATATTTGAATAAGGCGTTTGGCATTCCATTTGGGCCAGCTGCTCCTTCCGCTTTCATTTTCCTTATAAGTGCGGTTAGGTGTTTAATCGTTGTCAACTGTGCTTGTTCCTCTTGGGCAGCGCTTTCCTGCTGGACGTTCTTCCATTGTCCGGGAGCTGTATCTTTTTGTTCTAGATCTTTTAGATTTTTGATTGTTTCTGTGTTGATTGGATAGCTCTGGATGTTGTACAGATTGTTAATATAAGCGGCCCAAGTTGTTTCACTTATTCCTATATTGACTTGTTCACCAGCTACTTTTGAGAGTTTATTTATTATGTTCCAAAATTCTCCACTATTTGGAAGTTTACTTATTCTTAGAAGGTCCACCCAGATTTCTTCTGTGTGAGCTTTTTTAGCTTTTCTACAGTCCTCTTTATATTCTTTCCTCATTTTTTGTATGTTGTTATTATCTACTTCATTTCCTGACCTTCTTTCTGCTGCCCTTATTCTTAATTTTTTCGCAATTTCCCTTTTCATATCTCTTAGTTTGGTGTTATACCATGGCTCTTTGTTTGCTTTGTGACCATCAATTACCGGTGTATTTATTGCAAATTTTCCCAGCACAAATGTATGTAGATTTTCCCAATTTGCTATGGGTGATTGGTTTTCCATGCCTGGAGGACAACTTTCATATTCTAACACTGTGTCCAGTATCTCCTTTTTTACAAGGCCCTTGCTTTTGAGTTTTTTCAGTTTGTATATTTCCGGAATTGCGGAAAGAAATTCTAATTTTGTTTTCTCTTCGGTGTTTAACCTCATTATTGTCTCTTGTGGGAAGTGGTCGCTCTCAGGTCGAGTTTGTATACCAAAATATTCTATGTTCTTTTTTAGTTCAATGCTTGTTAGGGTGAAATCAATTATGGAGTTCTTTTTCCCACTGGAAAAAGTGGTTTTGGCAGGTATGTCTCCCTCCATTTTTCCATTTAGGATTGTTAGACCTAATATTTCCAGATCGCTCCAGATATTATGGATTTTATCCTTTTTGTTATTTGTTTTTATTAGATTGCAATTGAAGTCACCGGAAATTAATATCTCGTGCGATTGGTAAGTTCTATGTAAGGATTTTATCAAATTTATCAAAGTGTGAGCTTTTCCAATTTTAGTTGTCTTGTCTGGGTGAATGTATAGATTTATGATAAGTAAACTCCATCCAGGATTCTTTTTGTTTGCTTTCGGCTCTACTTTGATCACTTGTATCCAATTCTCTCCTGAGTCGAGCAGTTCTGTTTTCCAGTCGAAATTATTGGTAATGAAGATTGACAGACCTCCCCTTGGGTGTCCATACTTTGCAAATTTTTCTGCCATTATGTGATGTTCCTCGTATCCCATGATTTGCCTCGTGGTTACATTCCAGGTTTCCTGAAGTAAAATTATTTCGAATTTACTCAGGTAATCTGTTGTTTCTCGGTCTTGGGACATTTCTTTGAAACCATGTACGTTCCACGAGCAAATCCTTATTTTTGTTTCTGGTATTGGAGATAAATTGGCATTTGGTTTTCGATTGTTTTGTATCGATTTGCATGCATCAGGATCGATGGGAGTTTAGCGCCTGTGTCAACCAGGTCCAGTCATTGTGTTCCTTCAGACCCTGGTGTAGTTGCTTTGTTTTGGTACTACTCAGGTCTTGTTCTGAAATAGATTTATTTCTTGCTCCTTTCAGGATTGTTTGAGTTTTTCCCTTTACGTTGTTCGGTTGGGTAGTCTTGTTGATTAGTAAGGGGAATGGATATTTTATTGGGGTCAGACGTTCTAAGGTTATTCCCCATTCTGTAAACTGTGTCCTAGTTGAGAATATGAGTTCTGCTATTTCTTTAGATGCCCAGGTGGTACTACTTATTTCCGAGCCCATATCTGTATTTCCCTGGATAAATTCTACTGCTTTCAGGTCACTTGTTGTTATCCCCCTCAGTGTTGGTATCTCTTCGATTAATCGAAGGATGTTTCCCCTGTTCAGCGTGTCTGAATTTCCTTTTGTTTGGAATTCCGGCTTGAACAGTAATTTGCATTCTGTTTCCCTTCTTGCTGTTTCAGGGTGTCCGGTTTGATAAATTCTCCTTTTTCCCTCTATTGTATCAAATCGAATGTGGGTTATGTTGTCATTTTGGTCGGCCATAGTTGTTAGGTCCGGACGAATGGAAACTACTATGCGTGCTTGCTGTAAGAGGTGTATTTTGTCTTGACCTGTTTGGAAGTTTCCTTCATTTTGGCATGTTTTATTGTTTGACTCATCTTCCTGGTCTCTGCATGTTCTTCCATTATTTCCCGCTGTGATGATCAGGCCAATATTTGATTTCCTTGCTTGGTTGACTTCTGTTTTATGGTTTTGCTCTTTTTCCTTTTTTTCCTTGGTGTATGGTGAATTTCCTTCAGTATGCTGAATTGATCCTTTGTTGTCCCATGTTTCACATTCCCTTTTTGGATTATTTTCCTTTGTTTTTTGTTGTTCTAACACCTCTATATAATCCGATTTTAGCGTTTTGCTATTTTCATTGGCTTTTTTTCTGAGTAACCGTTCCTCGTCTTTTGATTTTCCTTGTGTGTTTATTATTATTTTGGTTCTGTCTGGAGGTTTTGTTTGTTCCTCTGCTTCGTCTGTGTTTGTTTCTTTGTTTCCGTCTTCTTTGGTTGGAGTGTCTGAAGTTGGAGTGTCTGTGATTGGGTTTATTTTGGCCTCTTTTGTCTTCTGTTTGAAGATGGCAAAGAATAGTTTTGCCTGCTTACTTTTGGTAGCGTTTTTTCTTCGCTTCCTTGCCCGTTTCCGCTGTCTTTTTGGTAGAGGTTCTGATGTATTCGATAATCCCATTGTTTTGTTTTCTCCCAGACCTCCCTTTTTTTGTTCGTTTTCATCTGTATCATTTAGAGTTTTTTCTTCCTCGATGTTGTGACTTATTCTGTTTTTGTTTCCGTTTTTATTTTCCTCTGTGTTGGGATTTTCACCTTTGCTGGTTTTCCCACTTGTTACTGCTAATATTTCTTTCAAGATGGCTGGTAAGGTTGCTAATTTGTCTATTATGTCCTTACAAACGCAGTTTTGATCTATTAGTTTCTCTTTCCATTTTTTATCTTCCTCCTTTTCTTTTATGATGTATGACGACATTTTTTCCAGTTTCAAATTTATTCCCGCTATGTGAGATGCGATTAGGTTCATCAAATCTACCTGCACGTCGAGTTTGTTGGATTGAAAGTTCAGCGCATTAATTGCTTGTTGTAAACTATTTAGGAGCACATCCCCCCCAAAGTGTGGATTTTCCTTCCTTTTGTTGTGGGTGTACCCCTGTTGATCTATTTAAACTTTCTAAAGAAGAAATAGTTATAGGGTGTTCTTCTTTTGTTGTGCTCTTTATTATGGTAGAGTCTTGGTTCCTATCTGCCGGTTGTCTTATTGGGCTTGATGTAAGGATTATTGGAGCGGTTGTTATCTTCCTTTCTTGACCATTAGCTTTTCTTTCGCCAATGTTATCCGGGTATTCCAATTTTCCCAAATTTTCTAGACTCAGTTGCGTTGGGTCGGTTCCTTGTGTGTGTTCTCTTCGAGCATTCTACGCAGTTCCGTTTCATCGAAGATCGAAAATGATTTGGACCACTCGAACTTTTGTGCGCTTTTCTGTAGATTTGTTTGGGATCCTAAATTGCTCTGATTTATGGAGGCTGGGCTACTTTCGTTAGCCTCATCTGTTGTTTTGTTGGGTGTTGAGGTGCATGAATTTGTGCCGAGGTTTTTATCAGCCAATTTTTTATTGTCGATTTTTCTTTGAGGTTAGGACTTGTACTTATTTCTGAATCATTTCTTATCTTGCGTTTTTTGCGTGATGAAATCGAGCCGATTGGGTTTTTAGGGCTTTTTTGAGATTTTGCGCCATTGCATTGTGTTGTTGCCCCTTGCTCTTTTAAGAATTGAAAATTGTGTTTCAACATTTCGCCTCCGAACTTAAAAGGTTCCGCCATGTGTGTTGGTGCCTGGACAGAATGTTCGTTTCTGGTTGACTCTTCTGTATTACTTTTACTCCCTTCATCTTTCTTCCCTTTTACTGTCAACCTTCTTTTTGCTTTCTGTATTCGAGTTTGTCGAATTTTTCCTGACCGCATGTTTGACAAATTTTCCGGAGTTTTGCCTTTTTCTGCTCCTCTCCTGCGTTGTCTTACCCTGGAAACACCAAGCCCGTCTGCCGCCTGCGCGACAGCTGCCGTCGGGGGAATACACTTGGGAGTATAAACGGGGATTGGATGGTTAGGTAAATAGCTTTTTGGCAAGGAACATAAAAGTTTATTTCTGTGTTACTGCAAATTAACTCAGTATGAGTGACTGATTCAGCTATCTCGGTTCGCCTTTATGACTTGTTATGTCTTATTAGTCCGTCAGAATGTACTTTTCTCATATGTATCACTCTCCAGCCCTTTTGCACTGGTACCAAAGACTGGGTTGACTGGACTAGTACTATGCAATTGCCAGTATTCTCTCCCGCCCCTCTCGGTTTTACTGTCCCCTTTGGCCCTTTGGCCCTTGGACCCTTGAGCCCTGTTCTTAAACCCCTCCTTACTTGTTTCTTAGTTGGGTTCATGGGGTGTCGATCTGCTTCTGGCTTCTGGCGCTTTGCCTCTGCCTCTTGTGCTGGTTCTGTCTTTGTCTTTGTTGAACCGCTGCTCCAGCTATTGCAAAGCCCCCTCTTAGTCTCCAAATCCTCCAAAGGAGCTTCCAGGGGGGCTTCCCAGTGTCCTGATGTCTTGAAGTCTTGATGTCGGAAACTTTTTTATTTCAGCCGTGCCTTTAAAACCCCCTCTTAAAACTCAAGGGACTCAGGGGCTTTCCTGTTGTCAATAGCCCTTTGGTTAGCTGCTGCTGCTTCCGTGACTTGTCGGTTCTGTCGCCAACTCTGTCAATTCTGTCTGCTGTTCTGTGCTGGTGACAGAGCACTGCTGGGAGCCTTGCCTCAGCTCTCTCTTCTTCTCCCCCTCCACAGCTTAAAATTCTGCTCACCTCAGGGCACACCTCAGGGCACAGTGCTCGGAGTTGTAATTCGCACTGCACTGCAGCTTTAAGGCTTTAAGGCTTTAAGGCTCATGCTCAAGCATTTCAAAAAAAACTAAGTCTTTTAGTTTGGTGGCATGTGGCTTTTGTGGGACTGTGGTGCTGCAGTGCTGCGGTTCTCCGATATGCTGTTGCACCGCTGCTTAAACCAGCTTTCTGAACAGTTAAGGGCGGTTCGTGGGTAGCTCAATTACAGCCATGGCCATGGTGCTTGGCCGGAACGCCGCCTCTCGCCCCCGCCCCCGCCGCCGCTCACCGGTGCTCACCGGCGCTCACCGCTGCTCGCCTCCTCTCGCCTGCAGGGAAACGCTTTCTCTAGCGCCGCAGGACTGCTGGAGCTGAAACCGGAGCCGGAGCCGGCGCTTCTCTCTCCTCTCTCCTCGTGTTACCCGTTTGGCGTTCACTGGCGTTCGCTGCTCTCTGCTCTCTTGAGCCTAAAAGGGTTCAATAAGTCATCTGCATCAGCTGCACCAGAAAGGAAAATAATCCAGTCTACCATTGTTAGCATGCTTAGGTCGGAGGGACAGTACAAATGCAACCCCCCAATGGCAAGCTTGTACAATGTACTGCTGGCTAAAATGTTAGCGCTAGACCTTCTCCCTTTTTCTTTTGTGGAAGGGGTGGGTTTCCTTGAATTTGTGACAGCCATCTGCCCAAAATGGAAGGTTCCCAGCAGGTCATATTTTGCCAGAGTTGCTGTCCCAGCACTATATCAAGATGTCCTGGAATTACTTGGACAATCTTTGCAGCAGAGTGTTGTTCACAATATTCACCTGACAACAGACATGTGGACTAGTTGCCAAGCACTGATTACATGTGCATCACTGCACACTGGATCTCTTTTATGGTGGTTAGAGAAAATATATCTGAAGCAGGTGTTGTTGACACTGCTGAATTTTTAAATGCTACTCGGAAACATGGAACTGTAGCCATGTTTGCCATGGAGAAATCTCATACTGCTGCAAACATTTTGGAAAAGTTTAACAGCAAGGTCTTTGAATGGCTGCACCCAAGAGGGCTTAACCTTTGTTTTGCTGTCACAGACAATGGCAGTAATATTGTTAAGGCCATGGGCAATGATGGCTATTTCAGGGTCCTGTGTTTGGCGCACTGCATTAACATTATTGTTCAAGGCTTTCTGAAAAAAAAGCCAGTCAGCAACTTACTGACCACCTGCAGAAGAATATGCACACATTTCAGCAATTCTTTTAAAGCCCGGAAGCAGCTGAGGATCATTCAACGTGAGCATATAATACCATTCAAAGCACTCATCCAGAAGGTGCCAACACGTTGGAACTCTTCTTATTACATGCTTGATCATCTGTTTGATCAGTAAAGACCAATTAATGAGTATGTCATGCATAGAATAAGGGATGCAGCTGTGAAAGGCATGACCCTACAGATGGACCAATTTGGCCGAATGAAAAGTCTGACAGAGATGCTTCTTCCTTTCGAGCTCTTCACACGTGAAGTCAGCAAGGAGGACTGTACTATGGGGAAAGCTATACCATTGTTGCACATGCTAGAGCAACAGCTGAAGGAGGTGTCTGAAACGTACACAGGTGTGGAGGAAAAAGATTAAGCATATGAGTTGGTGGAGAGCTTATCCCGTCACTTAGCTGAAAATACAAGGGTGCAAACTCGCATTGTTTCAGAAAAACATTATATTTGTGCCACAATTCTGGATCCATGGTGCAAATTGGCACTGAACAGTAAGACATTAATTCCTTTTTCAGAAGTGGATGTTGCCAAGTACAAAACTTGGATAGCTGAGGCAGCCAGTAAATTGGAAAATGAATGGCTCGTATTTAAAAGCCCGCCACTCAAACCCACAACAAGTACTGCAGCAGGTCATCCGGCATCAAGTTCAACTCCAGAGCCTGTGGGCAGTGCGTTTGGCTCAGAGCTGCCACCAACACTTTCACAACAGCAAGAAATGGATCATCAGCCCCAGTAAAATTGGCACAGGATGGTATTTACAGCAAGGGCTTTCTAGGTACAGTGCTGATGCAAAGACAAAAGAGGCCCAGCAAAGTCAAGCACCCTTGAACATTGATCGAAAGGTCCAGGCCTATGTGGATGAACCAACCGAGGTCTACATTGATCAAAATCCATTTCTGTATTGGTATGGGAAAAGGGGCCATTGGCCAGTGGTCAGCAATTTGGCGATAAACAATCTGGCTTGCCAGGTCGCAAGTGTCTCTTCTGTGCGAGTTTTCAATGCTGCTGGTGCCATTGTAACAGTAAGAAGGACCAGTCTATCACCCCAAAACATGGAGAGGATAACCATGATCCAAATGAATCAGCATTTTATACCACTGAGTTATAAAATACGTGAATCAATGCAGGAAGATGACGAGAGCGACTTAGGTGGCAAAAGTGTTGACTTAGATGATTACCTACTACTGGTTAAACCACCAGAGTTTGAGGACAAGCTATACTTCCCTGACAACTAGGCTTTGAACTTCTTACTTTTGTTTTTCCTTATTTAACTTTTATTTGTGTGTGTCTCTGTCTGTCTGGTTCAAAACTTCAAATCACAACAAATCCATCCGTTCTGTCTTCTAGCCTACTCTTTTTATTGCCATATTGGAGTTGCAGCTCAGTGCCTTTAACATATGTACACTCCTCCGAGTCCTGCTCCATCCTCCTGACTCATCTTATATCCATTTCCCTCAAGCCAGATGTTGATTGGATGGAGAATACAGTACAAGAGTCAGATGCAGCGCTTGCAGGTAGTCCAGAATGCGGCAGCTAGATTTGTCCTCGATCTTCCCCGCCGCTCCTCGGCCACGCTGGCAAGGAAGCAGCTGCATTGGCTTCCGATAAAGGAGCGGATTGTATTTAAATCCATGTGTATGGTCTATAAGGCCTTGGCTAAAAGCAGACCCACAGGGATTGGAGCCATCTTGACTTATTACAACCCTGGCAGGAGTCTCCGCTCCTCCAATCATTCTTTCCTCCACATCCCTCGCATTCGGAAAGCCAGATGGGGTGGCAAGGCATTTTCCCTCTTGGCCCCTAAGTGGTGGAACGGTCTTCCATTAGAACTTAGGTCCCTCCCTTCCCTCCAAACCTTCAGAGCTGCCCTTAAAACACGCCTCTTTGTTCAAGCATACATGTAAGTGCATGACTGCCTGCTTTCTGATCTTTTTTGTTAGGCGCCTTGACACCTTCGGGTTTTAGTTTGCGCGGTACAAGATGCAAAATAAATAAATAAATAAATAAGAAAATGTTTCTTCGTCAAGTCCCTCCAGAAGAGGTGGAGCATGATGACTAGTATCTATTCTCCTTTCCAAGCCGAGAGAGACTGCCCCTTAAGTTAAGATGAGAACAAGGAACAGATAATGATTGCATGCATTGGACACTGACTCTGAGTGATTGGTGTTTGTATTGTTGTTGTTTGTTGTGCATGAAGTGAATTCATTGTGTACTATTATTTAATTTACACACTAAAAGTGACAGAAGTCGATGTGTCCCTTGTTGATTAATAACACAATTGTACTTCTACTGCAGGCCGATCCATTGCATTTTTGAATATGGAATCTGGACTCAACCAGTACACTGCAGACTGAGTTGGACAACACCATGATGATGACCACAGTGACATAATATCTTTGCAGTCAGTCAGTAGGATCGGTGATGATTAATGATGAGTGGCATAAAAGGTAAAGAAGTCAACAACAACCACAGCAGACCTACATGTCTGTGTAGTGGTGGAATCGAGTCACGAGTGTAGTAGTAGTTGTATGACTGACAGCTGTGTATGCCATTGGTTTAGTTACTTACTTTGGAAAATGCTCTGTTGCTGTATATGTGGCATTTGTGCTCTGTCTGGCTCAGTCACAATCTAAGCTAAGTGGAGGTTGGGTGGGCACCGTGGACCTGCTCTGTCCTGTTGCTGTTGTAGGTTAATGCTGGAAACAGAGAACAGAGTAGACATGATTTAGTCATGCCGCCCTGGAAGTGTTTGCACTCCTCTGTAATTTATGCTTTTTTCTCCTTGATTTTTAAATATCCCTTTTGTTTTTCCAACTACACCTACAGGCCAGCCTTTACCCTGTGCTAAACAGAGAAAACCAACTCACACTCACCTACCAATCCGCATACGCAGGCAGGCAGTGGCACCCAAGATTGACGGACGCAGCGTCCATAGAAGGGAGGACAAGAGGAATGCCAAGATGCAACTCTCCAATTTGACAAGGACAACATACAGTAACACTTTAGTATCAACATTCATCACCTTTTAAATAATGTGCTTCATTGTGTCTCTTCAATCGTTATGACTGTGTGTTGTTGTTGTTGTTTGCTCTCTGCTTATAATTGATCCCTACAGCTATTTTTTAATTTCCTTTGCTAGCTTTATAAAGTAAGCCTGGTAGAGCACAAGCAGAAATGTATTTAATTTGGCACTTTCCATAGTAATGATTAATATACTGCTGCCCTGTACTGTCTACGAGTCTAGTTCGTAAGTACTACTTATCATAACCATCAAGTCATCATCAACATGCATGCATTTCCTTTTTCTCCCTTAACAGATTTATGGATATGATGGTTTTGAACCAAGATTATGTTTTGTTACTTTTCTATGTGTAGAGTTTTTCTTTGTCAAACCTTTCCCCAAACCCCCTTCCCAACCATTCATCAAACCCTAACCCTCTTCCTCCAGGCTGTGTGATATATATTGTGGTGTGACTAAATGTAATGTACACCAATAATTGATCACACGCTGCCTGGGGCATTTGTGGGAGTTTCAGGCATTATACTAGCACTATGAACTTCAGTACACAGTACACCAGTCATCTGCTTCTCTCTTGTTTAGCAAAATTACGTAAACTTGTTGTAGCAGGTATGCCAGCTCAGTTAGCTTCTGCCCAAGACAAACATACTCGTGATGCAGACTTGTGTTAGATTTATTTACTACTGTCTGCAGGTGGGAAAGCTGAATACACAATCATCGTATTCTTCTATTTAGGGTGGCTCTAGCCATACTCTGTTACATCAAGGGCAATTCCTCAATTTCACTTTCACCTTACCCTGACTACTGTAAAAAGGCAGATGATAGCTGATCCAAATGATCATTACCTATAAATGGGACTACATGAGGTACTTTGTTTTGATTAATTGTGTAAACAATAAACATGCAGCCGATAGGCCACCCAGGGCAGGCTGACACAGTCGAAAATAAATTAACATAGGTAGGAAGAGGGCTTTGGAGTCAGAGGCAGGCGTGTGATAAGAATATACATACAATATATATGCTGTGCTTGCAAACTACTGTGAGCCAAGGGTGTATCCTGAAAATACAACTTTGTTCTATTCTCCTTGGCTTTGCTACTCTGGCCCGGTTTCTTTTACATTCTCTTCAAACTAAGACTCTTCATCCACTGACAGTCTCCACCTATGCTATTATGATGAATAGTTTACCATCCAGGCATCCATCCATTCAAAGTAAACATGTCTATCATTCTTCTTAATCTCTCAACAAACCTTAGTTTGTTTCACCAACAACAAACGTGTATTCTTTTTTTTAAACCACCACCCATGCATCCTTCCTTCCTTGCTTGCCTTGGCTTTGAGTTGGACCCATAAAATACCTCAAGGGATTCTTGCTATCTACCCATACAGTTTCATCTACCCAGGCAGGCATCTTTTCTTCCACCTTCCACCCATCCTTCTACCACCCATGCATCTGATTCCTTCCCATCAGACACCTATGCATACATCCCGCATATCCTTCTCTACCAGTCATAAATATTACATCTCGCCCGTCCTTCCTCCATCCACCCTTCTTTCCCTTTTCGTTCAACCCATTTATAAAGGTCATCTGATCTGACTCTTAGCGGCCCATTAGGATGTCGGGCGGATTGCCCCCGCCCGACATCCGCATTCGAATTCCCCTGCCATATTAGTATGGCGGGGGGACCTCAGCGGACGGAAAGACCGTCCGCCGCTTTTCCGCCCTGGTCGTCTTGCGGCCTGGGCAGAAAAGGATTAATATGGTGGCAATGTCTATTAGACACCACCAGGCATATTACATTGGGCTTGTGTAGATGCTTTTACGTGGCGGCGATGCCGCCACGGAAAGGCATGCGGTCTTCAATCTGGGAGCCCCCAGTAGGCCTCCAGAGTGAAGGAGAGGTGGGGTCTGCACACGGGGGGTACCTGTGGTACCCCCCTTCATTTGCATAAACAAAGCGACAGGCACCGCGCGATGCCTGCCGCTTTGTTTATGCAAATGCATTAATGCATTATAGCATTGTGGCGGGTGGTGCAGAGAGCACCGCCCGCCACAATGCTATAAATGCAGGATGTGCCCGCCACTGTGGCGGGCACATCCAAATACCCCCCCCGGGACCCCCTCCCTAATGGCCGTCCCGAATTCCGACAGGATGGCGGGCGGACAAAGTCCGCCCGTCATACTAATGAGCCCCCTGGTGTTCTCCATAATACTTTCACAGCTGAGTTGAAGTCAGATAGAATAGGCCATTAGTAGTTATTCAACTCATGCCGCTAATGCTATTGCTAATACTCAGTAAAAGGTGTCTTCTTCAACCGCTGTTCAGAACAACTTAGTCTCTCTCAACAGTACAGTGTACATCCTTGCAGCAAGTGTAATGTCAAAAAATAAGGAATATAACTTATCACTGCCCGCCACTGCTGCTGGCTCACCCCTTGCAGCTGCCACATCTTCTGCTCCCTTCTTACTGGCCACGTCGTCTTTGCTGATGCCACTGGTGGTCGGTATGCCTAGAAAAAACATTACACATTTTTTAGATGCCATATACACCTCCCCCTATTTACTCTTTTTTACTAGGGAGATTGAAAAAAAAGTTTATACATACATATACAACATACATCACTAGTACAAATAGACTAGTAGTAGTATGTCCTATCCTATCAAAGATTGTAATATATCTGGTTGGGCATTTTGTTGGTGGGAATTGTCGAAAAGCCTCAAGATTAAGAAGACTAGAAGAGGATAACCCAAAGGACTGGACTCAGTGGCTAGAGCTATTGGTGAATTAGAGTTTTAAAAACTTTTAAATAAAGAGTGGCCACTGGGCGAGCTTAGCTATGGACAAACTAATAGAAGTAGTACAGAGAGCCATAGCAGAGGCTGTTAGAGGCAGGGATAACAAGAATTTTGAAACAGATAGACTAGATCGAAGAAGAATTGGTAAAAAGTAGAATTAGCAAACAGAAATAATAGATCGGAAGATATAAGGTGCAGTAAAAGTTAGGGAAGTATAATTATTAATATTAACAACAGGAGGACTTATTGAGGCCAGCAGCAGAGCCCTAGGTAGAGGAGCGGTCCTGGCCAGCATCTAGTAAGATTAGTAGCGCCAAGCAGCTGTGGCATAAAAATCACAGAATATTTTGAAACGTAATTTACCTGCAACGTAAGCAGAAGCATTCTTGCTATTCAGGAAATAAATATATTTGCAATATATAACACAGAGCAGAAGAACACAAAGTAGTAATATTAAATAGCTACTCACCGAGCCCTGGGGACTCAACTCCTAGCAGGTCCAGCAGGTCCTACTCCCGGTCCAGAATATTAGACCACCAGTGCGTTACCTGGTTAGGGGTGCGTACCCAGACCCAGGGCTGCCACCTGCTGCTAGGGTTATGGGGAGGTGGTGCTGCACAAAAACACAAGTGTGGCCACCTCCACCTCTCCAAATAAGGCTCTGGCTACGACGACGCGCCTTGTCATTTGCCATGGTTCTCGACACTTGGGGGGGCAGAAAAGAAAAGATAGGAATTTCAAAAGTAAGTAAAAAGTTGTGAAAAACACACAGAAAGTAGAAAAAAACTCAAAATATACAATCAGGAAAATAGAGAGATAGATAATAAATCAAAAAGATCACGACAGGCTTTGTTCTGAAAGGAGGATTTCTCCTCTGGCAGATAATTGGAGACCTCTTGGTCACAACGTTATTTATTGTATCACTCCTTACTTCTTTTGACTCACCTAAGGAACTGCATACCCTCTTTTCTCCACTATAGGCTTGGGCATGTGTCCTGGATCTTTCTAAAAGCCCTTGTGTCCCCCTCTTTGTTGATCAAACTCCTAATCAAGTAAAATGTGTTTTCAGAAAATATATAAAAATTATGGCTCTGCTAATATGTACTCCTGTTTATTGTTTGTCTTGTAACTTCTAGCTCCTAACTCTCCATATCCTCAGTCATTTTAGCATCTTTCCAGCTCAAAATATATTAACGTTTTAGCTTTAATATCTAAGCTATACAAATTGCATTTTATTAATCTATTTTAGAATGAAGACTCATACAATGCAAATGTAGCTCCAATACGTGGAGTGATGCACAGTGTGCAAAATGCACTTGCACCCGTGAGGGTATCCTTGTGCTGAGTAGGTGTGTGTTCTCAGTCTTGCCAATAGTAGGTTAGTTAATTGAAAAGCCAGGCCATGAGCTTCCAACAGAATTCCAGAAGAGAGGAGGAGGCTCTCATGTGGAGTCCATAATGGACAACAGCCGCTCGACTTCTAGTTGTTCTCAATGTTCCCATGCTCCCATATTAGGATGTTTACACAAACAGACTGGAATTTAGTGATTTGACACAATGATGTAATTTTGGCTTATCAAGTTTACATGAAATGATGGAAATTACGTGAGATTAATCCGGCATAATGAACATTTAGCCCAGGACCAATGCTCTACATAGAGGAGAGAATTGCATGCTGGCTGAGGGGTGCGTTGGGAAAAGCAATGCATGTATGATGTCAGGTTAGTTGGGGATGTTAGCGGAAGGAATGCTATTGAGTATGGGATGAATGGATTTAGGAAAGCGAAAAAGGGATAGGAGAAGTGAGTGAGAAATAGCTGCAAATGATGAAGTGAGATGGTTCTTAAGCATATGGGAAGAGTGCTAAAGGGAGAAGAGGAGGATATGGATGAAAATTTAGAAGAATGAGAGAGATGCGGGGTGGGATGTCTTTGTTATATTCATAAATCTCCACCTTTGAGAGAGATAGTATTGGTGAGAAGTGCATGACCACTACAGGTAGACTATTCCATGCTAATATTGTAGTGCGCTGGTCGACAAATCTTATCATCAGACTATGCTTCTGTGAAGATCTCATCTTTGGGCATATCAGTGGCCATCACTCATTGTTGGGGAGTAGCCGGCGTCTTCAGTCACTTCTATTAGAGAAGAGTCCATATATTAGTGGCGGTGGTGGATTCCAATAGTCATATCCAAACTGACGCAAGGACAGGACTATGGCGGTAAGTCACCATTTTTACTGCGCCTGGTGAGCGCCACATTTAAGCGATATATGAAGTGTATCAGAGTGCATGTTTGTGTACATCTGTGTCAGTGTTATGTTTATGTATGCACAAATTTAGAAGTAAAAAATATATAACTGCTGCAAAAAATTCTCTTGTTTTGAATACATTTTTTCAGACTTTATATTACAAAGTAGAAAAAAATAAATGGGTGCTTTAAAGAAATCTCTTCATGATACCATCAAATTTGTTCTAATGAGTGATTTAAATGCTAATTGACTAGTTTTATAACAGAAACAAATGTGAGGGGATATTACTTTCTTTAAACATTTCTCAAATAATTAATGAGCCAGCAAGAAGCATGTACAGCAGGTAATCACTTCTTAATTGAAAAGAAACTGGCACTTTACGAAACCTGGAGCAGTGTCATCTGTGACAGATTCCTTCTCAATTAGCAGGTTGAGCACACTGCAGTGCAGTCTAAAGAAGCGAAGCATTGATTTTCAGCTCCAGACAAAAATATGTGTGCAGGACCGGGATTAATGCTAAAATATTATCGAGAAAGATAAAACATCAATGCTTAGAATATAAGATACACTCTTTTCTAATTAATTTCACGGTTAACTGTCCTATCATGCAAATTAATGTTTCTTTTTTTTATGAACGATTGCACTCCTCTTAGATACAAGCTGTTTTGTTGCAAGTTTAAGTGTTAGAATCATGTTTCTACAACTGCCCTTGTCAATTGTAAAACAGAAAACTGAAGAGAGCGTGAGAATACAAAAGTAATAGGGTGTATTACTTTTATTTTATTGTTCACTGCTAATGTTTAAAACCAAAGTGAGAAACTCTGGGTTAATGCAGTATCTGCTTCATTTTTATGTAAAAAACGAATTATGTATCTTTAACGTTGATGGTCATGTCATTTTGCAGGTTTGCCTCCGGCCTCATTAAGTGACTTCCGGGAGGTCTGCATATGTAGGAAAATTAGGCAGTCGGATGGGGCACCAGTTTCAAATGATACCAAATAAAAGAGAAAAAAAATTCTAAAAAATGTAAATAAAAAAAAAAAATTGGGGGAAGGGATTTCTTTGTTTTCTTGTGGTACCAGTTGCTAACTAGAGCCACAAAGACAAACTTAACTTCACGCTTAGGATCATATTTAGAGTTTGGCGGACAGATACTCGGTCAAAGCTAGGCGGATATCCTATCCGTTGTATTACAAAAGTATGGACTATAAAGCGCTTGTAATTCGGAAGGTAAGAGTATCCGCCATGTTTGTGGAGGAGTCTCGTCTGTTAAACTCTAAACAAGACCTTCAATGTTGTGCTGTACATGAGAGATCGAAGACACTCTTGGGTGCAATTTTATATTTGACATAAAATAAGGTCAGTCCCACCTATGAAAAGAAAAAAAACACAAAGACATTTCTTTATCTTTTTTCTGGTATATGAAAAGGGACAGTATAAATATATTTTGAGAGGGAAGTCAGGATGCTGTATGGTCAAGAGAGGGGTCGTAGGCAGATGAGCATTCTGTTATCACAACATTTAACATGGAACTAAAAATCAGAGGCCGGAATGCAATAATGGGAATATTAGTCTGGATATTGCTTAACCACATGGCTGCTAGGCGTTTTCCCGTCCTGCGCTAAAAAATCTAAAACACCATAAATCATGACGAGCTGGCCTTGTCATCCGCGCACGGCAGGTAAGCGCCATGACGAGCCCAGCTCGTCATTAGCTTCGAAGGGGTTAAGGCATATCCAATGATTATTGCACTCCTTTCTGCCTCCCTTTAACAATTCAAGGTCTTCCTAGAGCATGTAGACACTGACTGCAATCTAACTGAATGGGCCTCAAATGAGCACAATGATGAAACTACTCACGCGTGTCCTATTTGTTCTACCTTTCTTTTCAAACCAGGTTTTATCGATTCGCCATTAACCCAAAACAGCGCATTCAAAAACATTCTCCAACACCAACCTGAAGGCATCACATGGTAATAGAAATACTTAGGGTATGCCATTATAAGTATTAAAGGAAATATATTTTACAGAGCGATTTTGATATCCCAAAGAGACATCAAAAAGGGAGTTACAAAAATATCTGAAAATGATGCCATCATGTGCTCTAGATCTTCTGGGGTTTTGTGGAGAAACATTTGTCTGTTAAGTCGATTTCTCTAATAAGGAGCACGTATCCATCCACTTAGCCGTACTTAAACTGGGGCTCACAGACCGGCCTCCAGTGTTTCACAATGCCTCTTTTTGTGTGTAAAACCCCAGATTGGTTTCCAGTGTACATTCTCTTCCTATAAAGTACCAAGCAGTGCAAGCATTTGCTTTACATCAAGGCTAGGACATCCTTCACCTCAAAAGATGTCACTTCAAAATGAATGGCGAGATCTCCATCACTTTTCCCACATCAATCCTTGAATACACACAAAGGAGCAGGTCCTAATGCCAGCTCCCCATGTGACAGTTCTCCTGTAGAGCTTTCCCCAGTCCGCTAACCTCTGCTGCCTTTCTGCCTGTTGCCCTCTGTTTGTGCCTCGTCGGCTGTTTCTTGCTCTGTTTTGCCTTTTTCTGCTCGTTTTTCAGCCCTCTGTTTGGCCTTTTATGCTCGTTTTTCTGCCCTATGTTTTGAGCTCTTCTGCTCTGTTTTTCCTTTTCTGCTAGTTTTTGTGCCCTCTGTTTTAACTTTTCTGCTCTCAGTCTTGCCTTTTCTGCTCGCTTAATTTTCTGCCCTCTGTTTTCCCATTTCTGGTAATTTCTTTCCTCTTCCAGCCTTTTCCACAACATGGCATTTCGACAGAGACCTCGGATCTCAGTGCCCAGATACCCCCAGGGGTCACAGTGCCACTCTCTACAAATGCTGATTGATTGATTGATTGACAATTGATCTATGACACTTGTGTTGATTTCTATGTCCAAAGCCATTCTCTTGAATATCCAAAAATAGCCCAGGATTTCAACTTGGCACTTCTCTAAGACATACAATAGGATCAGTAAATACACCATTTTAAATATGCATAGTTGGCCCAGGAGAAAGATTAGGAGTGAGGTTCAGGTCCAAAGATCTTTTCTAATTTTTTTCAGTAATAGTACCCAATTGAGCTCCGACAACGGCTGGTATTCCTGGGTGAACCTCCGCCACTGGTATTTAATACTGCCACCCTGAATTGGGTGTTCCAGTTCACTGTTTGGTGTGTATGCTGAAGATTTTCATTTACTTGGAAGGTGTGGGGGGTGTTCAGTGAGAATCCCACACACATAAAGAAAGACACAGTCATCCAGTCCATTTCCTGAATCCAGACTGGAACTAACCAATCCCACTTGATCCAAACCACAAGTAGCCAAGGAAAATTAAAGGGCGAAAGGGAGCATTCCTGTGGAGTATACACACTAGTTAGGGTGATTGACACCATACCAATAATCCTTATTCGAGCTATCAGGTCACAGTATTGCATTTTGATGCATGCTAAAAGGCAAGCCACAAGATGAACCCTCTTTAGTAACTAGAATAGATAGGACCAATTCAGAGACTACAAGGCTTTCTCAAAGTCGACCAATATAATAGGAGAAAAGAAAGAACTATTCTATATCCATGCCATGGTCAAATGGAGTCTCCTAAAGCTATGTCTCTTGGTCGTCTTTGGCATGAACCCATCTTGATCGGGGTAGACCAATGTAGGTAATACCAAGTACTAAATGCTAAGCAGCATTGCCAAGGCAGCCACGGGGATGTTTTCCAGCAGAGAACTCTCACCACTGACTCATTAACAATGGAACACAAATGTGATATCAGGCCACAAGCTAGACTTTTAAAGAATCAACAGGAATGTATTTAGGACCACATATTCTATCCTGATTGCATAGCTCACAATGACTCATGGCCCGATTCACAGAATGAACTTACTACTTTTGGCATTCACAGAATGCACTTACTACTTTTGGTATTCACAGAATGAACTTACTCATTTCGGTATTCACAGAAGTTAGGACTACTAACTTTAGAACTCCTAAATGTCTTCTGTGAATACCGAAAGCCTTAAAATTATGATTTTTCTCAAGTTAGTAGTAGTAAAGTTAGGACTCCTATCGTTGGCCCTGTCCCAGGCCGCCTCTGACCATCTAAAAAAGTGAACAATGTCATTGAAGATAACCGTTAGCTTCAATCCGTAAATTGGTATGTAATTTACTTGCATCGCTCAAAGTCTCTGCTTGATTACTGTGAAATATTTCTCCTGAAGCTGCACTTCTATGCATTGTTTTGAAAGAACTATCCACAAGATGTTTTTCAAATCCATGTAGGTATTAAGTTTTGCAGTAAAATGTCTATGTTTAAACAACAATTGATGGACGTAATGTTGCACAATGGCAAAACACACCCCCAGTCACAGAGCATACCCGTCCCCTGAGTGGGACGGTTATGCTCAGATGTGAGTCCCGTGCTCTCCACGCCACTGGAGTCAAGCTATCCTGGCTGAAGATGGCTGATAGCCAGAAACCGGTCCTAGGATGCTTCATTCCGGTCTAGGGAAGACATGACTTGGCAGTTCAGGCTGGACTGTTCACAAGAGGCACAGGGTCAGGGCTGATGTGCACATGACGATGTCTGAACTGGGGTGGTGTGGTGAGCAAAATAACGATGGATTTAGGCCCAGATCTCTGTACTGGGGTGAATGTATGACATTCTTCTGCATTCTGTCCATCAACTGTTGTGTTTGATTTGTCACCCGAGTGGGAACGGGTATGCTCAGACTTGAGTCCTGTGCTCTCCACGCCACTGGAGTCAAGCTATCCTGGCTGAAGACGGCTGATAGCCAGAAACTGGTCCAAGGATGCTTGATTCTGGTCCAGGGAAGACATGGCTTGGCAGTTCGGGCTGGACTGTTCCCATGAGGCACACTGTCAAGGCTGATTTGCATATGGCCAAGTCTGAACTTGGGAGGTGGGGGGAGCAAAAAAACGATGGATTTAGGAACAGATCTCTGTACTAGGGTGAATGTATGATATTTTTCTGCATTCTGTCCATCAACTGTTGTTTTTGCATTTTTCAACCCGAGTGGGACGGGTATGCTCAGACGTCAGCATACCCGTGCACTCCACGCCACTGGAGTTAAGCTATCCTGGCTGAAGACGGCTGATAGCCAGAAATTGGTCCTAGGATGCTTGATTCTGGTCCAAGGAAGACATGGCCTGGCAGTTCGGGCTGCACTGTTCCCATGAGGCACAGGGTCAAGGCTGATTTGCATATGGCCATGTCTGAACTGGGTGGTGTGGTGAGCAAAAAAACGATGGATTTAGGCCCAGATCTCTGTACTGGGGTGAATGTATGGCATTGTTCTGCCTTCTGTCCATCAACTGTTGTTTTTGCATTTGTCACCCCGAGTGGAACGGGTATGCTCAAACGTGAGTCCTGTGCTCTCCACGCCACTGGAGTCAAGCTATCCTGGCTGAAGATGGCTGATAGCCAGAAACCGGTCCTAGGATGCTTGATTCTGGTCCAGGGAAGACATGGCTTGGTAGTTCGGGCTGGACTGTTTCCATGAGGCACACGGTTAAGGCTGATTTGCATATGGCCTTGTCTGAGCTGGGATGGTGTGGTGAGCAAAAAAACGATAGATTTAGGCCAAGATCTCTGTACTGGGGTGAATGTATGGCATTGTTCTGCATTCTGCCCATCAACTGTTGTTTTTGCATTTGTCACCCCCAGTGGGATGGGTATGCTCAGACGTGAGTCCTGTGCTCTCCACACCACTGGAATCAAGCTATCCTGGCTGAAGACGGCTGATAGCCAGAAACCGGTCCTAGGATGCTTGATTCCGGTCCAGGGAAGACATGGCTTGGCAGTTCGGGCTGGACTGTTCCCATGAGGCACAGGGTCAAGGCTGATTTGCATATGCCATGTCTGAACTGGGGTGGTGTGGTGAGCCAAAAAACGATGGATTTAGGCCCAGATCTCTGTACTGGGGTGAATGAATGACATTGTTCTCCATTCTGTCTAACAACTGTTGTTTTTGCGTAAAAGGTCTATGTGGCACACTAGAGAGGAAGAAGGCTTGCTCATGAGCTCTTGATGTGTGCTCTCAATAATAAAGTCATCCATATCATATGCCAAGCATGTCAGAATGGTTATGATCACATACTCTCCATCCATTCCTGTATGACCTCTGCTCAGGAATGGATGGAGGAATTTGTAAGGGTCATACAGGAATGGATGGAGGAATTTGTAAGGGCCACCTCACTAGTTGAGCCTTCCAAAGTAGATCTGGTGTCTTTGATCACTCTACCTTTCTTGAGTAACTATTTATCACCGAAACAGATGACCTGAAACTTGGGAGTCATCTGCAATTGAAATCTAGGTGTGTGCTTGTTGTTTGCCAACACTGTGGCAAAGAAAATCATTGATCTCTCTCATGCCCTGTTAGACCTGTCAGCCTTAGGGGTGTTCCCCCCAACATTTTGCATTGCTGATTTTGCTTTTGCATGCTGTAGGATTCTGTGCACTTTACCAATTCTAACCTGTGCTAACGTGTTTGGGCTTTCTCCTCTAAATATGTACTTTTAAGTTGTACATGTGTTGATAGGGACATTTTTTAAAATTTGTTTCCCATACCTCGATCAGGATAACATTGGAGTTGCTTTACTATATCTCATAAGTGTCATTTCTGAATGCAAACAGATACCCAGTTCTGGATTGGTGTCTCCAAAATCAGAATTAAAAATGCTAACTTATGGTGAGGTCGGATTAAATTGCCATTCAGATAATGTAACTTTTAGTAAGTTGGCATTTTTCTGCCTTAGCCATTACTGAGTAGATTTATGTGATTATCACACAGTGATTATCACACAGTGCAGTCCTGCAAGTCACCTTGCTGCACTGCACTAACAGGTGATGTATCAAACAATCAATCAAAGCATTTGTATAGCGCACTACTCACCCAGAGGGTCTCAAGGCGCTAGGGGAGGGGGGTCCGCTACTGCTCGAACAGCCAGGTCTTGAGCTGCTTCCTGAAGGCGAGGTGGTCCTGGGTCAGGCGGAGGTGGGTCGGGAGGGAGTTCCATGTCTTGGCGGCGAGGTAGGGGAAGGACCGTCCCCCTGTGGTGGCTCTTCGGATGCGGGGGACGGCGGCGAGGGCGTGGCTGGTCGATCGAAGCTGGCGTTTGGGAGCGTAGAAGTTGAGGCGGCTGTTGAGGTATCCTGGGCCTTGGTTGTGTAGGGCTTTGTGTGCATGGGTGAGGAGACGGAAGGTGATTCTCTTGTTGACCGGGAGCCAGTGCAGGTCTCTCAGGTGTCCGGAGATGTGGCTGCGACGGGGGATGTCCAGGATGAGTCGTGCTGAGGCGTTCTGGATCCGCTGGAGTCTCTTCTGGAGTTTGGTGGTGGTTCCAGCGTAGAGGGAGTTGCCGTAGTCCAGACGGCTGGTGACGAGGGCCTGGGTGACTGTCTTCCTGGTCTCGGTGGGGATCCACCGGAAGATCTTGGGTAGCATGCGCAGGATGTTGAAGCACGACGAGGAGACGGCGTTGACTTGTCTGGTCATGGAGAGGGAGGAGTCCAGGATGAAGCCCAGGTTACGTGCGTGGTCTGTTGGTTTGGGTGCGCTGCCTAGGGCGGGGGGCCACCAGGAGTCGTCCCAAGCGGCGGGTGAGGATCCCAGGATGAGGACTTCCGTCTTGTCCGAGTTCAGTTTCAGGCGGCTGTTCTTCATCCATTCGGCTACCTCTTTCATCCCTTCGTGAAGGTTGGCTCTGGCGGTAGCGGGGTCATTGGTGAGGGAGAGGATCAGCTGGGTGTCGTCGGCGTAGGAGATGATGTTGAGGTTGTGCTGGCGTGCGATGTCTGCGAGGGGGCTCATGTAAGCGTTGAAGAGGGTTGGACTGAGCGAGGAGCCATGAAGGACGCCGCAGATGACTTCGGTGGCTTCAGATCTGAACGGAGGGAGACGGACTCTCTGTGTCCTTCCGGTGAGGAAGGAGATGATCCACTCCAGTGCCTTCTCCTGGACTCCGACGTTGCTGAGGCGTTGTACTAGGGTACGGTGGCAGACAGTGTCGAAGGCCGCGGAGAGGTTGAGGAGGATGAGGGCCGCTGTTTCTCCGTTGTCGAGAAGCGCTCGGATGTCATCGGTGGCTGCGATCAGGGCAGTCTCAGTGCTGTGGTTGGCCCAGAAGCCAGACTGCGAGGGGTCGAGGGATCCGTTCGTCTCGAGGAAGGCGGCTAGCTGCTTGTTGACGGTCTTCTTGATGACTTTTGCAGGAAACGGGAGCAGCGAGATGGGGCGGTAGTTCTTGAGGTCGGTCGGGTCGGCCGATGGCTTCTTGACTAGGGCGCTGAGTTCGGCATGCTTCCAGCTCTCCGGGAAGGTGGCGGTGTCGAAGGAGGTGTTGATGATGTCCCGCAGGTGGGGTGCGATGACAGCGTCGGCCTTGTTGAAGACGTGGTGAGGGCAGGGGTCGGTCGGAGATCCGGAGTGGATGGAGTTCATCGTGCGGATGGTGTCTTCGGTGTTGATCGGAGTCCAGGCGCGGGTGGTGGTGGTCGGGGGCGGTGGTTCGTTGTGGCGTTCGTCGGTTGAGTGCTGAAGCTGTTGTGTATGTCCGTGATCTTGTTGTGGAAGTAGGAGGAGAGGGAGTTGCAAAGGTCTTGCGAAGGGGTGATGTCGTTGTTTCCGGCGTTGGGGTTGGAGAGCTCTTTGACGATGTTGAAGAGTTCCTTGCTGTTGTGTGCGTTGTTGTCCAGTCGTTCCTTGAATGCAGTTTTCTTGGTGGTGTGGATGAGTTGGTGGTGTTTTCGGGTGGCGAGCTTGAGGGCAGTCATGTTGTCCGGTGTTGGGTCTCTGCGCCAGGTTCTCTCGAGGGCTCGGCAGTTCTTCTTGGAGATCTTGAGTTCGTCGGTGAAGCATGGGGCTTTCTTGCTGCCGGGTCTGCTAGGTGGGGTCCTCAGGGGGGAGAGCTCGTCTGCGCAGACGCTGATCCATCTCGTGAGGTTGGTGGCCGCCTGGCTAGGGTTCGTTGTGCTGGTGGGAGGGTTCATGTTCAGGGAGGTCGTGAGCTGGTCGGCTGTGATCTTGTTCCAGCTCCTGCGTGCAACCTGTTGCTGGTGGTGGTGGATCGTGGTCCTTCCGAAGCTGAAGTGGACGCAGCTGTGGTCCGTCCAGTGGAGTCCGGTGGCTGAAGGCGATGTCCTTGCTGGATGAGAAGACGGGGTCGAGTGTGTGTCCGGCGTAGTGGGTGGGGGTGGTCACCAGCTGCTTGAGTCCCAGGTTGGTGAGGTTGTCCAGCAGGGTGGTGGTGTTGCGGTCGTTGTTGTTCTCCAGGTGGAAGTTGAGGTCCCCTAGGAGGATGTAGTCAGCGGAGCAGAGGGCGTGCCGGCTGATGAAGTCGGCGATGTCTTCGCTGAATTGTGTGCGTTGTCCCGGGGGTCTGTAGATGAGGGTGCCTCTGAGGGTGGTCTTGGGGTTGATGTGGACCTGGAAGTGCAGGTGCTCGGCGGTTGCGAGGGTGTCGACGGTGTTG
The DNA here is from genome assembly GCF_964263255.1 of Lissotriton vulgaris. NCBI lineage: Eukaryota > Metazoa > Chordata > Amphibia > Caudata > Salamandridae > Lissotriton > Lissotriton vulgaris. Next base: position 308,180,369 of record NC_141696.1, read on the forward strand.
GTCGTGATGCGGATGGTGTTCCTGTGGACGATGGCGATGCCTCCTCCGGTGTGGTTGATGCGGTCCTTTCGGATGATCTTGTATCCGTCTGGGATGGCGATGGCGATGTCGGGCGCTGAAGAGGCGTTCATCCAGGTTTCCATGAGGAAGGCGACGTCTGGTGAAGTAGTGTCGAGTAGGTTCCAGAGCTCGACGGCGTGTCTGTGGACGGAGCGGGTGTTGAGCAGGATGCACTTTAGGTGGCTGCTGCTGTTGCTCGTCGAGGTCTTGGGCGGTGCTGGAGTGGTGCAGGTCCGTATGCAGGTGAACTTGCAGGCGTTGCAGCAGAAGGGTCCGTGGGTGCGTTTCGGGGTGGCACGGTAGCACCCCGGTGTTCTTCCGGCATTGAGTGCGTAGAGTTTGGTGGCATCGTAGGTCCGGCGGGTGGGCTGGGGTCTGCGGGGGCCAGGAGTCCTGGCACTGGGCGCGGTCCAGGCGTGGACGGGCGCAGACGGGCTTACCTTTGGCGCACCTGCGGCGCTCAGTCGGTGCTCCCGCTGCGCGCGTCCGCTGCGCGGTCACTGAGGGGGCGTCATAAGTAGGAGCCGGGAGGGAGGGTCGGCCGGGAGGGGGGAGGCGGGAGGACCAATGGGAGAGGAGGGGAGGCGGAGCTACGGGTCAGCGGCAGTGGCAAAGCGGCGGGAAGCACAGAGGTGACCGGGGCAGCGGGGCCGGTGAGGAGCGGGGGCAGATGTGGCAGGCTGCGGGCAGAAGGCGAGCCCGAGGCGTAGAGGAGGTGAGCAGAGGTCTCGGCAATCAGGGAGCGGCCAAGCAGCAGCTGAGTCAGCAGGCAGGCAGGTGAGAGGCAGAGCAGCGTGGAGGGAGCAACCGCCTGCGAGGGCACAGGGGTCACAGTGAATGACCCGGCAGGGACCCCTTAAGTAGGAGCCAGGAGGGAGGGTCGGCCGGGAGGCGGGAGGACCAATGGGAGAGGAGGGGAGGCGGAGCTACGGGTCAGCGGCGGCAGGAAAGCGGCGGGAAGCACGGAGGTGACCGGGGCAGCGGGGCCGGTGAGGAGCGGGGGCAGAGGCGGCAGGCTGCGGGCAGAAGGCGAGCCCGAGGAAGATGCGGAGGGCAGCGGTGTAGAGGAGGTTTTCTCTGTGCTTGCCCCGCTGTGGCTGCCTAGCGCTAACGCAGGGTCCCTTGCACCATGGTCAAAGTGGGCCTGCATTGTAAGGTGGATTGTTTCTGTACAGGAAGGTACACCTTCCTGCACAAACATAATCCTATTTGTGCTACAGAATATTGCACACACAGAAAGAGGAAAAAACAAGGAGAAATAAAGATATCTCCTCGTTACGCCTCACCTGGGAGGTACAGAAATTTTGGTGCATTCCCGGGTCTATCAATTCTGGTGAATCTGGGAATGTCTCAAAATCCATGGAAGGTGCATGGGAACACCCACACAACACCCATGGAATGCCTCCCTGGAGCAGATTGTGGCAACACAGTGATTTGCGCTGCATTGCTTTACTCAAGATTTATGTAGCAACTCAGGGCCACGCAAGGTGGCCTTGTGTGGCTTTAAATCTCCTATTTGAGGTGTGTCTTGCAAGAGTGATTCAAGGGGGATCATAAATATACCCCTTAGTTCCTGAGCCTATCTCCGGTCACATGATTGGATATAGCTGACATTAGGGCTTTGTATACTCTTTCCAGACAGCCACATATAATAGGGAACATAGGTGCGCCTGGATGAGCTATCAATTGCAGAATTGGGGGAGGAGCAGGAAGTCCCACTTTCACCGGAATAGGCTGTGTTCTGCCTCCACCCAAACAGCTGTATCCCTCCTGTAGATAGTAGGGAGCCAGGACAAGGGAGGCATGATGCTTTGGGGCTTCAACTTAAAGCTCTAAAAGCTTCTCCCCCACTTTAAAGGCACCACTGGGTATAAATACTGGACATCTGTCACCACCGCTTCAGTACACTCCTGGACCTGTGGATATTCTGCCAGTAAGAAGGACTGCTATGCTGCTGAAGGACTGAGAATCTTCTAGACTGCACTCTTCTGGACTACTGCTTTGCTGTGCTGACCTGCTGCCTGCTGCAGCCCATCTGGCTGAGAAGGGCTGGAATTGCATATCTTGAACCCATAACCCAGTTCTAGTTGCTGGCCTCCTGATCTGCTGATCTGAAGCATCATAGACACATCAGGCGTCCAATAACCCTGCACCTGCACCAGGACTCAGCCATCTGTGAGTCTACCATGCCAAGTGGTGCCACTCCAGTCATGTACCCTTTGAAGTGGGCTTAAGGTGCTTACAGCCTTTGTTGATTAAGCGGAACTAACACATCCCCTCTGCTGCAAGACACAAACCCAAGCAGAACTGACTCATCACTGCTGCTGCGTGATTTGGACTTGTCTCAAGGACGGTAAACATTGTTTACCATGAACCCTTTTCCCTGCAGGTATTTACAACACATACCATTACTCCACAAGTTGGAACAACGACTTGTGAAAGAGTCAGAAGGTGTTGGATTGAATATCAAATTATACTATTCCAACATCCAGTGCCCCCCCTAGAGCAAGTCATTGTTATGACTTGCGGGGTAATGGTATGCATTTTTACTCATGTGCAGTTTTTGCAAGCATTAACCAGAGACAGCGAGGAAGAGGAGGAGGGCAGCCTCGGGACTACGCAGTACAGGTAAGTGGTTTTTATTTTACTTTTCATTAAAGCCTAATTTATTATTATTAGGGGGTTGGAGGCAAGGACTGGCCTACTCCACTCCGCTGCGGAGTGTGCATAGATTTGCCTACTCTGCGTTCTCCGCGGAACACAAAGTATGCAAATCTCTGCACACTCCGCGGCCAGAGGAATGTTCGCCACCCGTGGTTAGTTGTGAAGGTGCAACCTCCTATATTGGAAAGTAATAGGTTTTTCAAGCATGAATTCTAAAGGGTCTTTCTCTTTCTCTAACCCAATGTTGCACTGTCGCGAGTTGGTTGTTCCATATTTTTCTTCCATTATAGCAGTCGCCATGGCACCTCTGAACCGCCCTACAGTCACCACTTATTTGACTCAATATGAAGTCCCTAATGGTGGTGCTGATCTTATTTTTGCTGTTGAGGCAGATGCAGCACACTGCTTCAAGGTTTTTTATTCTTGGGTATCCTTCCCGACAAGGGATGTCACAGATAACTTCTTTCACGAGTATACTTCCACCGCGTTACTGCTGGATTATCGACCTTATCGATCTCTTGAAGTTCCATTAACAGTTTGGCAACACAGTATATGGTTTAATGGCGCCCTTCCTCACCCTATGACAGCAGTCCGTTTTAAACCCTTAATGATTGATGGGGCCACGAGGCCCATTTTGGCTGGACATACCCCACACCCAAATTATCTTGTCTGCTGGTTGTGACTCGTATACTGCATTATAGAGCCCGAAATTTTGAACTATAACAGTGACTCTGTCAATTCCTATTGTGGACAAGTACGAGTGAAAGAGTGAAAGCGTGTGTCTTGCTACCGCGATTCCTGCGAGAGTCGGGAGTGTTGTGTTCTGAGTTGTCTAATCCTTTATAGCTTCATGATTAAATAGGAGAATGAATGAGACGGTATAGCTATAGGTTTTGGGATTTTGGGTAGTCAGGCTCAACCCTGTACGCCAAGGTCCTGTTTTCCTGTGCATAGTTCTGTGTATGTGCAGAATCCCTGCAACATCACCATACCTAGTGCTTCAGGCTGAAACTGTATAACTGACTACTCACAAAATGGCCTAGGAGGACGTTGTTACTATGTAAAAAGCTAAAGACTTCATTATAATCAAAAGTACAACTTATAGCTGGAACAAATTTACACTTTATATTTACAAAGAAAAGTAATTAGGTTTGCAGTCTGCCTCATCCAGAAAAAAATCACTCAGGGGTCTAAATTACACAAAATTAATGTGATTGCTTGTACAGTTTTGTTCATCTCCTTCCAGGAATTATATGCCTGTTATGTTTAGACAAGCCGAAATACAGATTTAGCTGTTTATATTAATAATTAAAATGCACAATATGGGACTTTTGATCAGTTCTCCTCAATCATTGATTGCTCTGCATGGGCCTTTTTAAACATTGCTTGTTGAAAGCGCCCTTCAACTTTTGAGCAGCCCATATAGTATGTCCTCTTTATCAATGTTCAACTATCAAATTAGTGCTTTAGTTGTCTGAGTCCACATATGAAGTGCTTCACTTTCAGTGCATGGTTTGTCATGCATCCGTGCACTGAAATGGAGGCATGGGTGAATTGATATCCTTTGTACTGGCAATACCCACCTATGACAACCCTAGTGGACGCAGAACGTAGCCCCAAAATGTGTCCTCCCACTTACCTATCTCATTTGTGTGTGCAAGAGGCAAAGTAATAGTAATGTGTTGTGAGGTCACACCTCTGCTTGCGCACATTGCTATGTTAGCATAAGCTTATTAGAAGTTTGAAGGCCATTTTGCCCTTTTGCCGCTTTTGCACACAACACTGCAGGTAGCTGTTGTTGTAAGTTTGACTGCGTGAATATCTTCACATGAGAATGGCTTGTTTTCAACATCTCTAGACTTACACTGTGACCTTAGTCTGCACAGTGAGTGCTAAAGCTTCCAAGGTTATCATAACAAATGTTAGCTGATATTCGGTCAGATAGGCTCACGCTTAGACACACATACACGCAGCTGCAGTTACCTGAAATTCCGGCGCCTTTAATATGGCACTGCATACATGATTTTAAACACTTGGAAGAATTCCATTTGCAGAGAGACAGAAAGCTTTTGCAGATCCTAAAGTGATTCACTCCTGCTGATTTTAGAGGTATGGGGTCCCCCACACAAGTCTAAGAGACCTTCTATATTTTATAAAACATTGTTCCTAGGTGGGGGGTGGCATGCAAGGCACTATAGGACCTGTTTCCACCATCATTATAATATGATTTCCCCTTGTGTGTTTTATGGAATTGTAACAATGCTGTTTGTATTATTTTTAATCATATGCCTGCTTATGCTCGCAAAAATACTGCATCTTGGAGAATGGCGTTAAAAATATACATTTTAAACTTTACTGTGTATCTTTTTTACCCATTTTGTGGACTGGTATGAGAATAACAAATGAAATAGTGTTCTTTATTTCCACCATTCCCAAGAGTAACCTAAGTCGCATGTTCTGGGTTGTCTAATCATTGGTTCCTTTGCTATAGGACGAAGAGCTAATGTGACACTGATGCTAGTCGGTAAGGGGTTCTAGGTACTAAGTTGAGTTTTTTGGTCCACCACAATTCACTGAGGTCCTGGGTCTCTCTGCACAGTTCTGTGTCTGAGCAGAATCCCTGCAACATGGTGCACCTAACGATGTGGTCTTACTTTGAGACTCTCGAGTAGTATCAGTCCACTACACCCTCACTATTGTTTCCGGTTGACAGTGGTGACGGTATAATTGTTATTGTTATCTGAGGTTTGTATAGCGCCAAATCACCGTAAGGTTTCTAGGCACTTCTGACAGATGCAGTAACAACAGTTAAATGAGTGAGCAGCAGGTACAGATGTAACAACCTTGCTCAAATGGAACAGAAAGATTCCCTAAACAAAAGCATTTTGAATGACTTCCTAAAGTGGAGAAGATTAGTTTCTTTGCGGAGGGGCTCTGGTAATTTGTTCCACATCTGTGGGACTTGGACAGAAAAGGATCTCCCTCCCTTAGTTGCCATTTTGAAACGCTGACAAGACAACAGTTGGGAGTTGGAAGACCTCAACGCTCGATTGGGATTATAGACCTCAAGCCGTTTTTTTATATAGTCAGGCGCATGCCCGTAGATTGCCTTATGGGCGATACATAAGCTTTTAAATTCCACCCTTTACTTTATGGGGAGCCAGTGTAGCCTGTGCAGTAATGGGGAAGCATGGGTCTGTCTGGGTAATCTAAAAATGAATCGCGCTGCATCGTTCAAAATAACCTGCAGGCGGTTGATCAAATTTTTTGGCAAACCGAGATAGAGTGCTTTCCCACAATCAATCCTTGAGATTATTGTTGCCGAGACATTGTTCGAAGCATATTTAGGGAGAGTAGGGGAACTAGCTTGCGCAGCTGCCTAATTAAATTGGTGCAGGTTCGGACAACAGAAGATACTTGGCTAGCCATTGTCAGCTCATGGTCGATCTCAATACCAAGGCTTTTTACGTTAGGGCATGGTTTCGGGGCAGGGCCAAGCTCTTGGGGCCAGAACAAATCACCCCAGGGCGAGGCAGAAGTTGAAACCACCAGGACCTCCATTTTTTCGGGATTTATTTTCAGCAAATATACCGTCATCCAGCTCACCGTAAACCTGAGTATATTCTGGGCCTGGGTCTGAGCAGATGTCGTGTTGTCAATACTCAGCAACAGCTGAGTATCATCGGCATAGTTAAAAATTCTGCAGCCCATGCTTGCGAGGGAGTCTATCAGTGGTTGTAAATAAAGGTTAAATAGGAGTGGTGACAGTGCAGAGCCCTGCAGGACTCCACACTCAAGAACACCCACCTCAGATATACAATCCACTAATTGAATCCTCTGGGTCCTCCCTGACAGAAAGGATTTTAACCATTGAAGTGCTAGATCCTTTATCCCGAATGCGGCCAGTCTGTCCAGGAGCAGGGCATGGCTGACAGTATATAACCTACCTATAGTTACATAGGTTTATTGAAGCTTGTTAATTTAAAAAGGTTCAGACTGTGAGTTACTACCCATTTAGTGCAGTGCTACATTTTTTGTGTACTTCTTCTCTACTGTGTCCTTATGGCTGACGTTGAGATCCCCCAAAATAGTTGTATGGTGGTCTGCAATCATTTTCAGGCTTATGTCGTCCAAATGGAGGGCAATACGGTTGATTTTGTGGTGAGTGCTGAAGCTGCATACCCGTTTGAGCTTTTCTACTAATGGGCTACGCTCCCTGCGAGGAATGCAGATAGCAATACGTTTCATGTTTACACTCCCACTGCCATTCCTATGGAGTATACTCCTTATAGGACACAGGAGATTTCGATTTCAGCTTGGCAACACTGAGTTTGGTTTAATGGCTCCCTTCCACACTCTGTAACAGTGGTTCGGTTAGGTCCTTTGTCAATCCCAGGAGCCTCTTGGCCTGTTTTGTCTGGGTTTATTCTGCACCCACATTACATGCAAGTTTCCGTTGGTGAGTTGAGGACCCTTTATACCTCTGCTATAGGGGTTGTTAAGGCCTTGGTACAATACTTAGCCCGCAATGTCCAGGGCACGGCACCTTGAGCTGTGGCGCATCCAGTTGGGCGAGCGCGATGAAGTTTAGTCCCGTCATGGTTAATGCGGTCATGGACAAGCGCCCCCAGCATAAGGATGATATGCCTCTTTGGCTTGCCGAGAAATTTGACCAACTGGAAGCTGTATTTCCCAATACGACTCCTGTTGAGAAACACAGGATTCTTACTATTAATTTGCAGAAAGACTTAGTGCCAGAGGTGGCTGATTGTGATACCTGGGGTAAGATATTTGCGGCAGTCTATGCAAAGTGCTTTGGCACACTGTCCATGGCTGTCCTACCTTCCGTCATTAAGGGTGTCCAAGATGAACACGGAGCAGAGGTGGCTGTTGAATTGGGAATGTGACTTATTGGAGTGTTTGACGTAGTTTCCGATCTGGTGCTTGCTAATGTCAAGGGTGATGCAGTGAGCTTTCAGGTGTCTAATGCTTTGCGCGATGTCCCCGATGGCGATAAGCCCCGGCAGTTGACGAACATTTTAACGGCAGCTTATGAATCCATTGGCCGCGATAGTTTGAGTATTAAACCTTTTGCCAAAGCAGCACAGAAGGAAACTCAGGTGGCGAAATCTGACAAAGATGAACGCCCAAATGTTTCAAAGCAGAATTGGAATAAGAATAAGGAGCAGGGAAAACAGGACAGAAACAGGGGTTCAGTTCTGATTCTCCAATACCTGTGTCTACTGAGCGCACTTATGATTTGCGTGACTGCACTACAATTAATTCACCTGATCGTTTTCAGGTTCCTGAACAACGCTCTCCTCGCTCTTTACAGGAAACATCGGTCTCACCAACCGGTGGAGGAGACAGCAGCAAAAGGCGGGGTCCCCAGCAAAGCCGTGAGCAGCTCTGCCAGATTGATGGTAAAGGTAAGAAAGACGACTCTCAACGTCCTTGACCCAAGTTTCAGAAGAAGAAAGTTGCTGCTTTAACAGCGAGATATGCCATGGATAGTGAGAACACAGCTATGGAACCTGACGTGGGCGCTGACGCTGTTAGACAGCACAGCGGAAATTACCATACTGAAGGAACCGTTGTGTTCACTTCTGAATGTGACAGCAAATGACACGTTTGTTGCTGTTGAGACAGCTGACACTAGGGTGGCTTCCCCATTAACAACCTTATGAAATAGTTCTTTTGACTGAAGGTGACATACAACGTACTATAAAAGGGGTATTTTGGGAAAACTTTACGACTACACATGACATTTTGTTAGCGGAAGTAGATTGGCTTCCGCCTTTCGCTCTGTCCGCTCCGCAAGGGGAGAAGGTGATCCTCCCTGCTTTTGCACACACAGTGCTGAAGGAGCAGGCCCTGCATTTTACAGAAGAGTGGACTAAGGTGCTGGCACCAGCAGTGTACCGTACTCTTTTTAAAAAAAAAAGTTTTTATTGAAACCAGACAATGCAGTTGTGTCAAACAAAACAAATACATACATAAATCTAATTTGATAAGACAGCTGGAGCTATCAAAATAGTAATAAAGAATGATATAGGGCAGAGGGAAAATAAAAAAAAATAAAAAAATTTATAATTGATTCATTGAAAAAACAGCGGCTCGACAATAAGAACCTTATATATGTATAATGGACCCACAGTGCCTATTTTAACCATTCCTTCACAGAGGCCCAGATCTTACAAGCCTGCTTCTGCTTCCTCCTACCCTTTCGTGTGAACACAGACAACTCCAAGTTATGAGTAGCAAGCAGCCTAGCTCTCCAGCTACTAAATACAGGTGGATCAGGAGATAACCATTGTGAAGTAATACACAAACGAATCACGGACATAGCTTTAAACAAAAAAGCAGTGTCATACCGAGAATTGCTTGCCCGTGATGAGCCTTCCGAGCCCATTATAACCATCTCTGGGGACAGGGTGCAAGGGATATTGAGCGTACCATTAATAAACCGCTCCACATCGAGCATGAAATCACGAAGGATCGGACACAGATAGAACATATGCATTGAGTCAGCTGCATTTAACCGACACCTAGTGCAATGAACCCCCTTCCTACCACCGCATTTTGCTATTTTTGCAGGCGTTTAATAAAGATCAAAAGCAGCCATGTAGCTTTGAGTCCGTAAACTGCCAGAAACCAAAACCTCGCTAGCTAGCTCCATAGTAGACCTCAGATCAATCCCCGTTTTACCAAATTTAAACCCCCACTTCACATTTTACACCTCTAGATCATCCGGGAAGCTAGCCAGTAAATGTTGGTACAGCATCCCTATTCTTGCTTTTCCTTGTAATAATTGAAATATATCAAACTTATCTAGCATTAAAGGGGTTTCATTAGGACGTTTATGGATAAAACTTCTGATTTGCAAGTATTTGAAAAAAAACATGAGTATTCACCTTAAATTATCCTTAAGAAACGAAAAAGAAAGTATTTCCCCAGAACCCACTAAATCCCCCAATGGTCTGAATACCTAAGGCCTGCCATCTAAAAATTATATAATCCTGAAAAATGGGAGGGAGGAGACGAGCAGCTTTAAATGAAGTATAAATATTAACGTTAGGAATGCCCAATTTCCGCGTAGTTTCTGCCAAATATGGAACATAGCAACGATGACCTTAAACCTGGTCTTCTTGAAATAGCTTGGCTACAAACTTGCATCAGTATACCCTTGCCCGCCGTGCCAAGACCAATCTCAAAGATAGTAGGTCTATTACATAGATGAACCTCAGCACTTGACCCCAGAAGTGGTAATCCCAAAGATTGAACAAAAGCGGGCCAGTAATATATTAATAAATTAGGTACAGCCCAACCAACCCCAATCACGGGGGAGACACAGCCATTTAGCAGCTCTACGAGGATGGCGGTACCCCCAAAGGAACCTATGACAGATCCTATCAGCCTTCAACAAACTTTTCTGAGAAATTTCTATGGGAATTGTCCTAAAAAGATATAAAAAACTTTGGAAGTAACAACATTTTGGGAACACTGCAATGACCATATAAAGAAAGGTGTAAGTGATCCAATCGTTCCAGCTTAGTATTTACAGCATCTACCACCGGAAGAATATTCAAATCCGGAATGGTTTTGACTGCAACCGAGATCTTAACTCCTAAATAAGTTGCTACTCTAACCACAGGGGCTTCAGAAGAGGGCATATTAGATGTTTTAACGACCTGGGATTTTGCCACGTTTAATTTATATCCTGAAACTGAGCCAAACTGTTTAGAGGATGCTTTAAGGGCCGCAAATGTGGAAGAGACATCTGAGGTTAATACCACAATATCGTCCACGTAGGCCAGGGCACGGTACTCTGTACCTTTGATCCTTATGGGTTATATATCTAAATGACCTTCTATCTTACCAAGAAATGGATTGATATATAAGGCAAAAAGCAAGCGTGAACAAGGACACCCTTGCCTTGTACCTCTACTGATATTAAAATACCCTAACTCCTGACCAGAAATACGCAATGCAGCTTAAGGAGAGGTATAAAGAGTCCGTATTGACTGGATAAATTCACTCCCAAAGCCCTTCCACCGGAGTACGGCCCACAAGAACCCCCAGGAGATCCTGTCAAACGCCTTCTCGGTGTTCAACAGGATCACCTCGAGGGGAGAGGCCGTGACCTGGGCCCAGTCCAATAGGGCGATGACACGCCGGACATGATCTGCGGTGTCCCTGCTCGGGATAACCCCGTGTTGGCGCAAGGAGACCAATGGGGTTATTACCTTTGCCAATCTAGATGCTAACATTTTAGAATAGATTTTACTATTGCAGTTTATGAGGGAAATAGGTCAAAAGGATGAAGGATTCAGCTCAGACTTTCCCTTTTTTTAAACAGAACTATTATAGTCTGGCGCCATGATTCAGGAACAATACCTCTCTGTACTAATCTAAAAATCATCAACAAATCCTGCAGAATCTCCTTGATAAAGGTCTTATAGAACTCAAGGGGTAAAGTGTCCGGACCGGAGGCTTTCCCAGTAGCTAAAGTTTTTATTGCTAACTCAACCTCCTCCAGTTAAATAAGGGCCGACAACCGTCCGTTCTGTTCAGAGGAGATCTTAGAAGTGTCCAACCCAGCTAGAGAGTCCTCAGTCTCAGACTCCAGCCGGATACTCCCAATATCCTCTGTATTAAGCTCCGCATAACATTTTTGAAGGACATCAGCCACTCCCTCCTGAGTGTCCTGTACCACCCCATTTTCGTCCTGAATTCTATTAATACGAGTCTGAAGACGTTTCTGTTGGAATAGAAGAGAAGAGTACCCTGCCTCAAGATTTGTAGGCCCTAACTGGGGGGTCCTAACTGATATGTTTGGAGGGGTGAATAACCTAGGGGTTGACAAAACATAAAACAATCACATGGTCAAATCAAGAGGACTGAACAGTTCAAATATTAGAAAATATATTTTTTATTTTTATTTTCTGATAATAGGAATTAAACAGGTTTTTCTTGGAAAAATATATTTTTTTTGATATATCATAGGTACATATAAGTCATAAATAAGACAGACAGATATGAGAACAATAATGTCACAACAATTCGTCCTACCCAGTAACAGCCTATATTTACACACACATAATCATTCACTTTGGTCCCTACACACACTTTCTCTCCTAATTTCATACACCATTCACTCTATCATTCATTCTACTTTTCCTTGCGAGTATAGCACATAGATGGTCAAATCGGGATGTTCATCCAGGTAGTTGGTTTTAGCTACGGGTCCTGGTGTAATGAGGACAGTAACCGTATTCCAGGAGACATACGCCGACGCGCGTTTCGGTGACCGGCCAATAAGGCTGCACCTTCGTCAGGGCAAGGGGCAGTATACTGGGACGGGCACAAAGGTAAAAACTCTGATTTCTTATTGGGTTCTGCTGTTCAAGAATAGCAGGCCTAGGATAACGTCATAGGGTGCAAGAGCGTCTACGCTGTGATTGTTCCACGGGACAGGCTACTTACAACTCGAATCCAGAATAGTTAGGCTTCTTGGCGCTGTGTTTTATGGCACCTTATGGTTTTAGCGGTCATCAGGATTCTAGATAGTAGTTGGCAGACACAGAGCCTTTCAGGCTTCAACGCGATGTTACCACTCTGGCATTCTACTCGTAATCTGGTATATATGTTCTGTCTCTAAGTATATTCCGGGGGCACAGAGATGCAATATTCTGATGGGCACCTACGAGCCTCTTTGCCGGATGGAGTGGCCGTTCCTAGATGGCGGTTTCAATAATCGTCTGTTTCCCTGCTAGTCGATATAAGCGAACACGTTTTATAGTTTCGGGCCACTTTCGGGAGGAGCTGGCTGCTACATCGCCTTAATCCCGGACGCCGATGTCTTCATCCTGGGGTTCCACCGACTTAGTCCGTCGGAGCCTCTTGGCGAGTACCCTCTCAGAATTCTCCCCAAACTCGAACATCATTGTGCAATATTGGAGATACTTGGTAGCGAGGTCCTGCCCAAAAGTTTAGACTTTATTATAGCAACCTCCTGCTGACATTTTTCTATAGAGAGACCATTCTTAATTTTAGATATTAGCTCCAACTTCGTAAACCTAAGCTCCTCAATACGACTCTTAACCAACTCTTGTCCCGCCCTCCACCGAAAAGAAGAAAAACTCTTGGTCTCGCCGCAGATTGCAGCCTTCAATGCATCCCAAACCACAGGCTCAGATGTTGTTCTCCTATTAATGTCAAGAAATTCAGCTAAGTATGAATGAAGGTGGTCTGCACTCCTTATTCTCCATTTGTATTCCTTTACTTTTTTATTCCATAAATTTAAACCTGTTGCGTGCTACCCGGATTGTGTAAGCCCAATACACCTTTCTGAACCTCAACATGTGGGGAGTGCGCAGATACACACTCCACTCCAAGGTGCACAGCGTTGTGCGGATTTCAAATCCATCTTAATTTTAAACCGTTTAATCTTTATCTGTAAGTTTCTTCAATCTTTGTCAAGTCATTTGTCATTGTGGAGAGGTAGGGGGTGGAGCACAAACTGTTTAAACACGGCGCATAAGCGCGGGAGATTGAATTATGTGTAGCGCGCAGCGCGCGGCGTGAGCTGATAGAAATGTTAAACGTGAGCAGGTATGTTGATCATTGAAACACGGTTGTACTAATGATTTTAAGCCGACAATCGACCGATGGAAGGTTGTGAGTATCATAAGACACTAGGAAATAGATAGATAACCTCGGCTGGGTTCAGTAGATGCAGTGCAGATTTATGTTTGTAAGACCTTAATCATTGCAAAACAAGAAGATTAAATGAGCCCGTGATGTGTTTTCAGTAGCGTTTTTTTGATTAACATAATTCTTAAGAAGTGGCATGCAAGATAACTTTAAGGGAAATTCTAGGATTAAAACGGTTTAAAATTAAGATGGATTTGAAATCCGCACAACGCTGTGCACCTTGGAGTGGAGTGTGTATCTGCGCACTCCCCACATTTTGAGGTTCAGAAAGGTGTATTGGGCTTACACAATCCGGGTAGCACGCAACAGGTTTAAATTTATGGAATTAAAAAGTAAAGGAATACAAATGGAGACTAAGGAGTGCAGACCACCTTCATTCATACTTAGTAAATACTAGCCCCCCGTTGGTTCCTGCACCCATGAAAAAGAATGTAGACAAAATGCATGAACTGATGATGGCACACACGGAGGAACATCGAGTTCGGAGCAACAATCGGAGATGCTGATACCTACAAATATCAGGAAGGACTGTAAAGATTTTTATTAAAAAGAATGGATTAAACATGGACTCTTTTGTTAAAAACGACAAAGATTTAGAACATTTATCGTTTTAGATTTGAGTACGAGTTTTTAGGACAAGTATGCAAAGTAAAAGCGGACTGTTTGGTGCATTATGGGGGAGGAAGTTTCGGCATGCCAGTTACTAATGTGTCAGGTGGAGAGGTAGGGGGTGGAGCGCAAACTGTTTAAACACGGCGCATAAGCGCGGGAGATTGAATTATGTGTAGCGCGCAGCGCGCTGCGTGAGCTGATAGAAATGTTAAACGTGAGCAGGTATGTTGATCATTGAAACACGGTTGTACTAATGATTTTAAGCCGACAATCGACCGATGGAAGGTTGTGAGTATCGTAAGACACTAGGAAATAGATAGATAACCTCGGCAGGGTTCAGTAGATGCAGTGCAGATTTATGTTTGTAAGACGTTAATCATTGCAAAACAAGAAGATTAAATGAGCCCGTGATGTGTTTTCAGTAGCGTTTTTTTGATTAACATAATTCTTAAGAAGTGGCATGCAAGATAACTTTAAGGGAAGTTCTAGGATTAATTTGAACTTAGACTACACGGACTTTGGTTTGTGAAATGTGATGCACTTTAGGAGGCTTATTCACTGATGCGCAACGTCTAATATTAATTTTTGTAAATTTGTAAACAAAGGAAATTCTGAAAAGAAATGTTAAATGTGATATAGTCTATGCAGATAAGTAATGTATCATCCATAATTGTCCTTTCACAGTTACCCCTGACGAAGGGCTGGACAGCAGCCCGAAATGCATTGGGCTTGAAATAAATGGATGCTGCTCTGAACAACTTGGTGTATTGGGATCTTATTTTTAAAGAAGTCCGGATGGACACATAAAAATATGAGAAGTTACCTAAATACCGTATGGAAAACGTGTGTACTTGATGCATAAGGAAGAACAATGACAAATGACTTGACAAAGATTGAAGAAACTTACAGATAAAGATTAAACGGTTTAAAATTAAGATGGATTTGAAATCCGCAAAATGCTGTGCACCTTGGAGTGGAGTGTGTATCTGCGCACTCCCCACATGTTGAGGAAATTCAGCTAACCATTTTCTCATATGGGCCTGATAGGCCTCATCCATCAAAAGATGTCTTTCAAATGTCCAGACCCGGGGAGCTCGACTCAAGCGAGACCAAGGGCATTCCAGAAGTAACAGAGTCTTGGAGGAATAGAAATAGAGGCTATTTTGGCCAATTGGTCAGACAAAAAAAATAATCTAATCTGACCATTTTATTGTGGGGGCGGAATAATATGTAAACCCTTCAAACATACTGTTATGCCGATACGAGAGGTCAGTCACGACCTGTTCTTGGACCAAAGCCTGAAGGGCCTTAAACACTCTGGGTTTCCTACTGATATACTTATCATCACCCGCTAAATTGAAATTGACAGATAGATTAAAATTCATATCAGCGCAGACAAATAATGGAAATGGCCAGGTAGCTAATTCTACATTTAAATACTTAAACAATTCCGGGTCGTCCAAATTTGGGCCATAGATGGTGCACAGAGTTAGGGGTCTATTATCAACTAAAATTTCAGTGATAATCCATCTACCCATTTTGTCCTCCCGGACCCTGGTACAGACCCAGACTCCACGCTTTGATAAGATAGCAACACCCCTAGTCATGGAGGTCTGTTTAGAACATGCAATTAAATCATATGCAGGCAACTTCAAACACCCACGCCTCCCCCAGGGCAGATGGGTCTCCTGTATACATAATATATCCAACTTCATGATATGAACAATCTTAGAGAAAAGTGCACTTTTTTTCGCATTGCTGAGGCCGCAAATGGTCCATGAACTTAGAATGAGTTTACCCTGCCCCATCAAACTATAAAGAAGAGCTTACAACCCGCTTTATCATTTCCAAACATGTTAGCCCTATCAGCTGCTTAATACCACCAATAGACCATTTTATAACTGCAATAATAAACCAGAACCTACGTGAACGTCACCCCCACCCTCCCTCCCCAAACCCCCAAACCTTCCCCACTCGTGACCCCCCACCCTCTCCCACCCCCCTCCTACATACCCCTTAAGTGGCACTTGGACCTTAGTCCTTGTGATGGGATGAGACCGTTCTCGCCTGGATCTCTCAACCCCTCAAAGCAAAACCTACGGGCTGAAGACTATTGCTTTCCCTAAGACAGAAAAAGGAGATTTGAAGAAAAAACATAAGAAAATAATTAGGGGTAACTACCCCAAACAATCGCCTCGGCCCCCATCTACTCCAGGAAACCCCCACAGAAAAGAAGTAATTAATAGAGAGAAAGAAAGAAAAACATGTAATATTATAGAAAAAGCTTTTCAACTAAATAGCAGCAAGGAATTCCTTTGCCTGGATTACAGAGACCCTGATGAATAATCTTGAGTTTAGAGGGAAAGAGTAAGAAAGCTTGAGCACCCTTAGACTGAAATGATGTAATCAGTTGGCGGAGCTCCCACCTCCGCTCAACTGTAGCTGGGCAAAAGTCAGGCTGTACAAAAAACTCACACTGCTTCCCTAACCTCTTCCTATCGGGTCTGGCTAAGTCATAAATCTTCTCCCTTGCAAAAAAATTGTTAAGACATATCAAAATTGCTCGGGGTTTAGCCCCCGAATCACCCACATTCTGTCTCTGCTTGAAGGGGAGTCGGTGCGCATACTGCACCTCCAACTCCCAGTCCCACTGTTTTACATCAGGGAATGGTTCTGTAAAAAGTTCAACAACAAATTTCCTGGCATCTCCTCCTTGCAACCTTCCGAAATCCCTAGGATTCTGAGGTGATTCCTCCTCGCTCTATTTTCTAAGTCAGACAGCTTCCATACTATGTCATCCTTTTGTGCACTAATAGTATCTGTTGTAACCTTCTGTGTTGCTAAAGCATCCTCCAGATTGAAAATCCTCTCCTCAGCCTCCCCAATTCTAGCTGCAATGTCCGAGCAAGTTTTAGCGACTCTGCGAATTGAGTTCTGAACTCTACGAGAAGCTGGCGGGCATTCTCCTGACGGGATTCCTCACGATGCGCCATCATGGTATGATAGATAACTGCAAGAGTGATTTCTCCTGGTGGCAGCTCAGCCTGATCAGATGATGGGAAAAAGCTTTTTCCTGATGCAGATCCTACTAGACCAGGTTGCCCTAAAAAAGGGCTGTCCTCAAGAGATAAACCTGATAGCCCAGAACCTCTCAAATCACCCTGAGTTTTTAAACCGTTAATTATGCAGGCTGTACAAAGTCCACTGGGTGAGTTCTCATTGTTAAGAACTTCGTGTTGCCGCCAGTCCCCTGCATCGCTACCATCATCAGTCCACTCGCCGTCCTCCTCATCAACTGAAGAGCCTGTGTGTTCGGATAGTGAGTAGAATTTGTCACCTCCTTCGGACTCTTTGAGGGAATCAGGGCCACCAGTACTGCCAATGATGCCATCGGTAGAGCCTACAGTCTTATGCAGAGCAATGAAATCAGCCGGGGGTAGGGATACCGGATTTAACGTGTCACTTGCTTGTTGCACTACAACTCCCACAACCCCATTCAAAGACAGATTGGAGATAGGCTGAGGAGCTTTAGTTACAGAATCTTCAGCCAGGGAAACCACCCCCAAACATTCTGCAGCGTCCCCCGATTGCATACACACCAGCTCCTCAGCCGGAAGGAGCGCGGGACATGCAACCACAGTTCGTCAGGAAACTGATGAAACTGATATGTACTCCGCTATATTAAGAGCTTGGGAAGGGCTCTGAGATTGCTGCTTGTCTTCCTCATTACTTGCTGATGCATTAACTTTAGCAATAACATTTTTAAGCTTCGCCGGTAAAGTCTGTTTTTTCTTACTTTCGTTCCCTGCTCGACCAGCACCAGCACCAGGCGCTGCCCCTCCAGGAGCTTCTCCTGCTCGTGCTGTGTGTACCGATTGGGGTTTCTTGGCAACCTCTGTGGAATCTCCTGCTCTGTTCGCCCGAGCAGCCACTTCAGCTGATGGGGCCTTTGCTGCCGCTGTTTTCTCCACAATCTAGGGAGCCATAGCGCTGCCGGGATACCCACAATGGATTTGACGAGACGAAGAGTCGATGCGGCGCGGGAATGCCGGTAGGTAGAACGCCGACACACACCACACCCTGAACGAGCTATCAAATACAGCAGTCAAGGGGCACAATGAACATTTAAAACAGGGGCACTTAACCCCTAGCAACACGGGAGGGTTTCAACAACTAACACTGGCTCTGAGGGGAGAATCATCCAGGCGAGGCACACCAGCTCAATCGGCCGAGCTCTTGGCCGCCATCTTGCCCGCTGGCAAAACATTCGCAGTGTACCGTACTAAATGTGGATGGGACAAATTTCCTCCCAGTCATGGGATTCCATTGCGGTCTATGCCACAGCCTCAACTCCAATACCCCATGTGTTGCGAGGCAAAAGCTCCTGTGTTGGAAATCCTTGAGAAATTGGAATATCAAGGTGTGATTAAAACATATGTGTCTCCAATGAATAACCCTCTTTTTACTGTGACCAAGCCTGATGGCTCATACCATTTGGTATTGGATTACCAGCATTTAAACTCCCATTGTCGGACCTTCACGGTACAGAATACTCACAATTCAGCCCTATTGAATAGTCTTGTGCGAAAAAGGTTTAAAACAACACTTATCCTGCCTTAGAGGCAGTGATGAAGGCCAGTGTACGTAATTCGAAAGCTTTACATCCCAGGTGGATACAATAGGCCACATCTTTGACGTCTC
Source organism: Lissotriton vulgaris (assembly GCF_964263255.1). Taxonomy (NCBI): domain Eukaryota; kingdom Metazoa; phylum Chordata; class Amphibia; order Caudata; family Salamandridae; genus Lissotriton; species Lissotriton vulgaris. The sequence continues at coordinate 308,199,122 of NC_141696.1, forward strand.
CGGATGTCACCTTCATTTTTGATTCCTCTTTGCAGACTCAAAAGTACTTGCAGTAAGAATTTGTTCATCCTGCTCCTCTGACCATGCGCCCGCTGGAGGATTTCCATTCAATCATTTACACAGACGGTTCGGCGCAACCGCCGACAGACTCTAAACATGCTTATTCTGCGGCCTGCACAATAGTGGTTGGTACCATGGTGAATAAAGAGTTCAAGTCCGATGTCGTGCATACACAGACATTAGGGGCCTGTACCACCCAATTGGCAGAGCTCCGTGCTCTGGTGCTTGCACTGGAGTACACTGATCCTAGTGTGACTGCTCTTATTGATAGCGACTCTTATTACTGTGTACAGTCTTATAACGACAACTTATTCTTTTGGACTTTGAATGACTATCGTGATTCCAAAGGTAGCACGATTAAAAACAAAATGTTATGGGTTCGAGTGGCTGAGCTTAAAGAACGGCTGCCACGCGTGTTTGTGATTCATACTCTTGGTCACCAACGAGTGGGGATACACGCTGTTGGTAATGGTATTGCTGATGAAGCAGCTAAGACAGTAGTTGCAAAAAACTTGGTAGCAGCAGTTACACGTTCCAAAAGTAAGATTGATGATGACATCTTGGCAGCTATTGCTGCAACAGAGAAGGGAGGTAATTACCCTAAAGGTTTCCCTTCCAAGTACTCTTATCATTTAAGACCTGATAAAGTTCCCTATGTGAGAATTAACAACGTTAGTGACAGGTTGATTCCCAACGTGGACCGCAGGCAGGCTTTGATAACAGTGGCTCACAAGGGTATGGCCTCAGCTCATGCCGGCGTGTCAGCTACTGTATCTCTTCTACAACAGCGTTACTGGTGCCGCGGATTGTACAAACAAACATGTGACTATGTCCTTCATTGCTTTTACACAAAACAAGGGAAAACCCAAAAGGAATATCACTGGGGTCCTTGGGCAGTAGTCTATTATACAGAACAGAGGACCCTAGTAAATTAGGATCATTCAAATGATAGACATACACTAAATAGTACATATGTCCTTTGTCCAGCCGGACAGGGATTTATTTTTTGAAATATTTTGTACTGGTTCATATGGCAAACATTTATACACAAGTGGGCACAACCTGTGACCCACAAAGAGCAAGACAAAACAGAAGAAAGCAAATTATGTAAGGACGCACAAGGCGGTCTGTACTAGTATTCAGTTTTTACAGACTTAATTTCATTTTTAGCAAACCATTGTAAGAAAGACGTGATGTGACTTCATACCAAGCATATGGTGCTTTTAAAGTCGACGACGTATCGATGCAATTTAAAATACATGCATCATCATCAGGACAAAAATGATTTCATGTTTGTCTTGAGAACATTTTCATAGCCTCTATGACATTTTACATAACGGCAAAAGGGAGGAAAATTGGGAGAAAGACATAAGCAAAAATTATGTTAGAAATCGAATTAACTAGGCATGATTTAATTTCATGTTTCGTAACCGTGAATGGATACACTTTTTAGTGCTGGAGCGGAAGAAAGTGAACTGTGAGGTTAATTAGCATATGATTCCGAATACTGTTCATGATTGGTATATGCATGCTATACATGCTGCGGAATTCAGGTGATAGAGGCCGTGACATTTTCTGGTAGTGAAAAAAACTTTTCGGCGCAGTGAAAACTTTTCGGCGCAGTGACTTGTGTGCATGAGACAATGGGGGAGGAGAAGGAAGAAGTGGTATACCTGCGTGTCGACCACGCGAGTTTCCAGATAGGAGTGATCAAGGATTTGTGTGTATACTTCAACAAATCTGTCAGAATGGATGAGAGGGGGCATTAGGTGTACTAGAGGTTACTTAACTTATAGTTGTACTCGCTACACCCGTAATAGGAAATTGCATACTCACATTAATTAGCCATTCCGGACTGCGCGGTGCATCGGGTAAGGCAGATAACTGAGGGAGAAAGGGGGTTGGGGGGGAAAAATTAAGTGGGGTGAGCTCTCGAGTGGATGCACAATTTACCCGTTAACGTTTCAGGACTTACATAGTATGGCTGAGTCCGAGGTTACTAGCACGGCAGCTCGTTGCTCCGGCGTTTAAAGTTCTGGGGGATAAAAAAGAGTCGTAAGCTCTGGGGATCTAGTAAGGGCACTCATGTGCGCCAGGGAAACAATTTATTGCCTGCGGTTACTTACTTGATGGCGTCTTGCTCGATGGCAGGACGGATGAGGTTCTGGCGGTAATCGCTGCCGGGGTGTGGGTGGTGCAAGGTATTTAAAATTAACCTAGCAGTCGAGAAAGGACTCGCAGGGGAGTGGGAGCAGCGGCCATCTTGGAGTGGGGATTAAAAACCCGAAAAATAGTGCCCAGTGAGATTTAAAAATTAAAAACAAGTGACTTGTATGTCTTAATACACAACAGAGACAATTAATTCAACGTTACATTTGTGATTCATATGTTCAGGAGGGATTAAACCTTTCCGGGGCAACTACTATTACTTAATTACGAGACCTCACAATAATGATGTCCAATCCTCAACTCTGTTCAGGCCTTTTCGTATACTGTCTGTTCTCAAGATCCAATGGAGCTCTTCTTTGTTCAGGATTCGGGAAATGTCTGCTCCCCGGGGAGGGGCTTTAATCTGTGTGATCACAGTCCATGTGAAATCATTCTCTGTATGACCTTTTTCCATAAAATGTTCTACCAGGGGCGCATTGGCAGTATGACAGCGGATCCTGCTTCTGTGTTGTCCTATTCACAGTTTAATCATCTGGCTTGTTTGTCCTATATATATCTGCATGCATGGACAAAAAATTGCATAGACTACATTGGAAGAATTGCAATTAGTGAAAAAATGTCTTTCATATTTAATTGTGCCAAAGGAAAACGTTTGGCCACATTTTGCATGGCCCTTGAGAACAGGTAAATTCCACATATCATTGAGAGTGGTTCTGGTATCAGGTTGTGGAAGTGAGGCACATACTAAGTGATCTTTTATATTTTTTGCTCTTTTGAAGGCAGACAAGGGTCGTTCCAAATTCAGTGCACGGGCATTCAGTACTGGCCAATGCTTTAGGACACTTTTCTTGATCGCATTGGATGCAGGGGAGAATGTGGTCACACAGGTGATTCTGTTTTGGTTATTCTTGATACGAGGTTCCAGCAACGTCTCTCTGGGACAATACCACGCGCTATTTAACGAACGGCGTACTAATTTACATGGGTACCCTCTTTGTCTGAGTTTAACACTCAGTATTTTCGCTTCTGTAAAATAGTCCTGTTTAAAGTAACAGTTTCTACGGATACGTAGGAACTGTGAATAGGGCAAAGAGTCTTTGAGGGCACGGGGTGGTGACTGTGGTAATTCAGTAATGTGTTTCGTTCTGTGGGCTTTCGGTGAAGACTTGTCGTTAGTCGACCTTCAGTGTGTTCGTTGAAGTATACACACGAATCCTTGATCACTCCTATCTGGAAACTCGTGTGGTCGACACGCAGGTATACCACTTCTTCGTTCTCCTCCCCCATTGTCTCATGCACACAAGTCACTGCACCGAAAAGTTTTCACTGCGCCGAAAAGTTTTTTTCACTACCAGAAAATGTCACGGCCTCTATCACTTGAATTCCGCAGCATGTATAGCATGCATATACCAATCACGAACAGTATTCGGAATCATATGCTAATTAACCTCATAGATCACTTTCTTCCGCTCCAGCACTAAAAAGTGTATCCATTCACAGTTACGAAACATGAACTTAAATCATGCCTAGTTAATTCGAATTCTAACGTAATTTTTGCTTATGTCTTTCTCCCAATTTTCCTCCCTTTTGCCGTTATGTAAAATGTCATAAAGGCTATGAAAATGTTCTCAAGACAAACATGAAATAATTTTTGTCCTGATGATGATGCATGTATTTTCAATTGCATCGAAACATCGTCGTCTTTAAAAGCACTATATGTTTGTTATAAAGTCACATCACGTCTTTCTTACAATGGTTTGCTAAAAATGAATTTAAGTCTGGAAAAACTGAATACTAGTACAGACCGCCTTGTGCGTCCTTACATAATTTGCTTTCTTCTGTTTTGTCTTGCTCTTTGTGGGTCACAGGTTGTGCCCACTTGTGTATAAATGTTTGCCATATGAACCAGTACAAAATATTTCAAAAAATAAATCCCTGTCCGGCTGGACAAAGGACATATGTACTAGTTAGTGTATGTCTATCCTTTGAATGATCCTAATTTACTAGGGTCCTCTGTTCTGTATAATATGTCCTTCATTGCGACATTTTTCATCAGATTAAACCTTCTACTGCTGCGCGCGCGCCCCAGACACAGTTGTATATATCTAATAAACCACTTGGGTGTGTTTATTTAGATCACTGCGGTCCTTTCTCCTCAGATACTGCGTATAAGTATAACTTAGTTGCAGTAGACTCGTGCACACACTTTGTTTGGGTATTGCCACAAAGGAGTGCTGAAGCCCGCACTGTTATCAGGGATTTCATTACAAGAACGGAGGCTACATTATGCAATGACTTTTAATGCAGTTCCAAGCAGCCGCATGAGTCATAATTCAAAGGTTCCAAAAGAACATTGAAACAAGCTAAGAAACATAACATGACAACCATCTGCCTCTTTTAAATGCGGCTCCAAGCAGATAAGTAGCCTACTATCTTCTCTGACTATATTTCGCTATTTTTAACTGTTTTGACTATATATCGATATATTAAGTGTTTATGGTTATTGGTGGCCCTTTCCTCACCTCTGCCCTCTCCCCTCCCCTCCCAATGATCTGCAATTTATGGAGATCTTCTCCCTTGACCCTGTGCGTCTTTCTCTAAGTCTTTATGCATATATACAATTTACAATGTCTTGTTTAACCCCTTTGCCTCCACAGCTATGGGTGAGTTTGCACTTGTTTTCAATGCTACCACCGCATAATTATGGAGCGTCCTACCGTCTTTACTGGCACTTTAGTGCTCATCTGAATCAAACTTGTGTCACTCTTGTTTCAAGCGCGAGTAAGGTCGGAGTGTTTTAGGAGCCTCCCCCTCGCTCGCGTACTTTACGTGCATGCAGCCTGTCTTCCATTGCCTGGATTTCAGTTTTTAATGGGCTCTGGATTTGTGTCTCTGCAATACGGTGTCTCCTAACCCGGATTATGATTTACTAATGAGTCCCTTAATTGCTCATGAATTAGACTGTTCTGCTGTCATGTTTATGACTTGCACAGCGGCACATGGAGTCCTAGGTAATTGGAATATATGGACTGCAGCCCATGGCACGCTGTTATCTTGAAGAACACCCGAGTTGTCCACTAATGGTGCTAGAGGCTCCGGCTATTGAAGAACTTGTGTGTAATTCTCCATTACTGACTTGGATGGCTCATATGTTCACTGACGATACAACAACTTCCTATTGGAGGCGGTTGCAAGATACTGTACCTATACACTGTTGGATTGAAGTGACAATTTTTTTCTGCTTCATAGACACTTATTGGACTGATAATTTTTTTTCTTCATTTATTCTTTCTACGCATTAGATGGTTTAGACTATATATACCCCTGTTGGGGTTTGGAGTTTTTTTTGTGGTTACTAATTCGGAATTTTACTCCCAATTATACAGTTTGGAAACACTTTGAACCTGGTTCTGTCTCATTCGAACTTGAACCCTGAGTTCTAACACTTGCCCCCCTTCTTGTGCATTCTCCAATCAAGGGAGGGTGTATTGAGGGCAGACCTCTGATTGTGCACATTGCTATGTTAGAAAAAGCTTATTAGAAGTTTAAGCACCATTTTGCCCTTTTGCTGCTTTTGCACACAACACTGCAGATAGCTGTTTGACTGTGTGAATATCTTCACATGAGAATGGCTTGTTTTTAACATCTCTAGACTTACACCCTGACCTTAGCCTGCACAGTGAGTGCTAAAGCCTCCAAGGATATCATAACAAATGTTAGCTGTTATTCGATCTGATCGGCTCACGCTTAGACACAACATACACACAGCTGCAGTTAACTGAAATTCTGGCACCTTTAATATGGCACTGCATACATGATTTTAAACACTTGGAAGAATTCTGCTTCCAGAGAGACAGAGAGCTTTTGCAGATCCTGATGTGATTCACTCCTGCTCATCTTAGAGGTATGAGTCCCCCACACAAGCCTGAAAGACCTTCTATATTTTATAAAACATAGTTCCTTGCTAAGGGGGTGGCAAACAAGGCACTATAGGAACCGTTTCCACCATCATTAAATTATGATTTCCCGTTTTGTGTTTTTTGGAATTGTAACAATGCTGTTTGTATTATTTGTCATTATATGCCTGCTTATGCTCGCAAAAATACTGCATCTTAGAGCACGTCGTTAAAATAAACATTTTAAAATTGACTGTGTCTCTTTTTTACCTACGTTGTGGACTGGTATGAGAATAACAAACGAAAGAGTGTTCTTGATTCCCAGCATTCCTGAGAGTAAGCTAAGTCGCATGTTCTGGGTTGTCTAATCATTGGTTCCTTTGCTATAGGACGAATAGCTAATGTGACACAGATGCTAGTCGGTTAGTCGTTCTAGGCACTAAGGTGAGTTTTTTGGTCCACGACAATACACTGAGGTCCTGGGTCTCTGTGCACAGTTCTGTAACTGAGCAGAATCCCTGCAACAAATGGCAGTGCATGGCTGAGACATGTGTGACCATATCAAATCCCCGGTATAACAAGAGAACAACAGAAGTCCAGTGTGCAAATAAGTGTTAGCAGAGTGCAAACAATACAGGAAGTGTGTGAAAGTATAGATCAAGAGAGGAGCCTTGCACTGTTGTTCGCAGTTGCTGGGCTAAGGTGCTTGAGCTGGATTGGTTTGTCACTGTTCTCAAGGAATCACTCTTCTTTGCCACATGATGGTCAGTGCTTCATTTTTGTAATGTTAAAATTAGGAAATGGGTGGTGAATTTCTATAAGTGCAGGCTCCATCCTTCAATATGTAGCGAAGTATCAGTGTGACTCTTTTTTTTTGTATATTCTTTAAAGCCTGTGACGTGTTGGGCATACCATGGTATGCGGTATAGGGAGACGCAGCCTCTGAGAATAGACAGAAACTGAGGTCAAGATGGTGGTGCGTACACAGTATTTCAAGTGCAATAGCTTTATGCTCATGCATTTATTCTCTCAACAGAACTCTTAATTGGATTTCTGAACTGACACCTTATTGCATTCCATTCTAACATAATACACATTAGGGAAATTCATTTTTGGAACACTTGCTGTATTATCTCAGTTTTAACTGTCATACTTACCAACATTGTATTCTTCCTTATATTGAAATATCAATCATTGGATCATATTCATTTCTGCAGCTTAAAGGAATAATACTTTACCAATAAATATTGAAAACTAAGAATGGATTCATAAAAAACCCTTTAACTCACACAAATACTCTTCATCACCAATATTTGCAACAAAGTCTTTAATAATTTGAATGATTATATGGATTTTTGATGTAGATGATTCCTCCTTTTAACTTCTCGTTGTCGGTGAACAAAGGTCCATACAAAAAATGGCAGGGGGTATTTAATGATTGCACCTGAAGATTATGATATAGAAAACCCTGCTCCGTGATTGATAACTCTGATTTCCGTTGACCATTTGACATTATACTGCCCATCCTATTTTCAAGATCCAGATCAGCACATAAAAGCTGCAAAATCCATGAAACTGCTCTGTACTCAAAATGTACAAATGCCTCACGAGTATCCACCACAACAAACCCAGTGCTGCACAAAACACTGAGCATAAGTAATAGACATGGACTAGCATATGAAGGAGGCATCCTTTAATGATTCGGTTATGGTTCAATACAATTATTGATTGGAAGATCTAGCTTTATTGGAAGGACCATCATGGATCGTATCATCAAATGTGCCCTGCAAATGACCACACACCATTTATAAATTTATAAGTGCACACTACCTTGCATGGGCGCTTCAGCGCCTTGGCTGCTGCTGACCTTTTTTTGCAAGACAACGTATTGAAGTGTGGCTTCTAGTGATTAATAAACTCTATCAGCATCCTACACTGCTAGGCTGCCTCTTCATCTATTTTTTAATCAGTTTGTCGTAGTGACTGAAATAACACAGAAAACTAAGTTGGCACAAGCTATCTTTTTTTATTCCACAGTCTTATGATGGATGCTGAATGTTCGTTTATGTTTAGGTGCAGATCGTGCTTTCTTGCTTCTTCTTTTGTACCAAATTTAACTTTCAGATCCACATATTTTTTTCACACTGTTTCTCTTATGATTATTGGGAGATAACCGCTTGCTTTCCTGCTCAGTATTGACAATGCGACTGGGTTCAGCTGATTGGCACTGGCACTCTTGCCAATAAACCCATAATAGTGATGCATGTGGTACCCTGCTGGATACTACTGGGAACTTCCTCCTGTCGTAATTGGACATAGTGGTTTAATCTAAATTTTAACCCCACAATGAAGATGGATAGGTAACAGCCTGATTGCTTTGGAAACAGTGCTGTTGTTTTCCTGCTGATGTTAGTCACTATAGAACAAACAGAAATGATGCTACTGGGCCCTGTGAAATGCATAAATGGAAGTTAATTGCTTCTGTGCATAGCAACTGTCTTTGTGCCATGGGGAGAAGTGGTTCAAATAACATTTAATATGTATTTCTGTATTATTTGTTTGAAACAAACATGAAAAGAATATCAGAAAATAATTGCTCAGGCTCTCAAAATCGCACCCAAAAATCTGTACAAGTAACACTGATAATATATTTTTAGATTTTTTTGCATGAGTAGAAAATGCGACACTGGAGACCACGCAATGCATTGAGCAGGTGAGTACTTTTTGTGCCTGAGCTTTTAACCCAAGTATAATATGCACTCGAAAAACAGTTTCACGTAATTTTCATAAATTTCACGTGTTTTGTCGAATTGTCTGGTTAAATCTACTAATTGTAGATTTTAAGGATTGGCAACCAATAAAATAACAACTATCCGAAGGAAAAAGAACTATGGGGCACATTGTCATGACACGTGGCACAGTTGGACCTCGGAGAATTAAGCAAATAAAATAGGAAGTTGTTTCTCTGCTCAATATTATTTCAGCATTTCATGTGTGACTCCTCACTGAACTTTTATTTAAAATACGTAGCCTTGTAATACTAAATTGCATGGTAAAGAAAATTCAAGAGCAGATTTATTTCAACTTTTTCTATAGCAAAGTAGTTAGTCCTGTGGCTATGAAATTGACAATACCAGACACAATAGACTCTCGGTATTTTATGTCTCCTTAATAAAACCAGTTGAGAATGGTACTCACATTGAAAAACCATAGCGTGCTATAATTTGTTTCTGAATATGAGGTACAGGCTACCCTGGACTGCCAAAGAGGAAGAAAGATAGTGCAATATTTGGTAAAATGGAAGCATTATATTGCAGAAGACAATTCCTGAGAGCCAGCAAAAAAAATACTAATGGCCCTCTAGCAATAAAGGAATTCCAAAGACAATACTGAAAGACCTAAATAAGACCTAAAAGAGCGGGAGACTGTCATGAATATATGACATAGTGGTGTCAGTAACTTTAGATTTGAAGGAAATACCAATTGTATATAGTGTTTGCTGAATGCTTCCTCAAAAGTGCTAAATATTATTATGATCAGGATCAGAGGAAAGGTGGAGTGTACAACGGTGAATGCCACAACAAAACAAAACTAACCTAAATCTTGTGGGAAGTGGTAGAATTTTAGGGCTGGAACTTTGACAACAATATATGTATCATCAACAATAGGCATGGGGTATCATCCTAGACAGGGACAAATTACTAGTCTGTACAGCGGGTTTGGACATGAGTAACCACCAAGTGGGCGTGATAACATTTAAATTGTCAGGAGCATTTTACCACAGTGGGAGCAAATAGCGGCAGATGACATGTCGCAATAATGCAAGAGGACAATAGTCCCTTGGTGGGAGTGTAAGTCGAGTTTAAACCCATGCAAGACCAGACGGTGCATTTTAGTTAAGTCGCCGTCAAGCTGTTAACTGAATGATGCCATAAAAATTACATCAGAAAAAGTAAAACATATTATAAATTACATATACCGGCCCAGTGGGAAAATCCCTACATTCGCAGTCTCAATCCATAAATCCCAGAAATAAGAGTCTAAAGTAAAAGTTGGGTAGTGTGCCCACGCTCGGATAACTTCTCATCACCTGCAAAAAGCCAGGTTCAGAGAGTCCCTTCCACCCCTTTTTTGTAATTTTGTTTTTAGAGTTTTATATAGTGCAAACTAGATCGAAGACATCTGGTATCAGATCGCTTTAAATTAACACCAGTTTCTTTACAAATGGACACATTCATTTTTGTTAGGCATGGGGAGATTAAGTGATTTGCTAACTCTGATAGTCTCCGCTAACTCTGATAGTTAATCACTACAATGCCCCCACAAGGGACAGAAACTGTTCACACTTGAAGACCCTATTTCTGTTTTTAACATCATATAAGTCAAAGCAACATGCTTCATTCGATATCCTGTTAATGGGAGATTTTACCGTCCACCCATGTGGCTGGGGTTGTTTGGCCAAAGAGGTACTGGGCCGTCCGGGAGCTGTCAGTACTCACTTTGAGCACACTGCACAGGGGGCGGACTTGGAAGATTTACTCGCAAATTTAAATTTATATGAGGCTGAAGGGTCATGGGGAGATGAGAGGGCACCGACTTTTGTAGGCAGGGATGCTAGTACAATTATCGATTACATTTTCATTTCTCCCGGGCTAATCAATATGGTGGTATCCTATGAAGTGTGCATGTCCCCATTCCGTGACCATAATCCTGTAGTCTTGACCCTGGACATGGGCAGCAACATTGTCACCCAGGTTGAGCGTCTGGTGGACCGTGTTGATACCCTCGTCCCTAGGGAGCAGGGCCGCAGATTAAATTGGGCAAAGGTTGTCCCGGATAGCTTTATGGATAACCTTCTACACAACAGACAAGCTGACATCACAATTTGCATGGACAGCACATCGGAAGGCTCCGCCATTATTAGTTCTTTCACCTCTATATGTACACAAATCAGCCTTGACCTGACGACCATAAAGAAACGAGCGGATTCATCTAGCCCCAGATGGTTTGATGGGGAGTGCTCTAAAAAACATAATGCTCTCCTTCAGGCTCTTAAACAGCAGCCAAGGGATAGGGAGTTGGTGGGCCGGCTTAGAAAAGAATATAAGCAGGCTACCGAGACACGTAAAAAAACAATAAAAAGTGAGGCCTGGGAGAGCTTAACAACGGTTAGTGTACTGAAAGACAGTTCCCAATTCTGGATGATTTTAAATCACCCTTACTTTGCCATCTCAAATAACACCGTCCTGGATTGTGTGATTCCCGAGGATGCCTGGGTGAATCATTTTAGTAAAATATATAATAGCGAAGATGGGCCAGCTACACTCCGTCCCCAACAGTCTTTGACTGAATCATCCCCTCTGTCCTTTTCTGAATTTGAGGTCACCAGGGCAATCGATGAAATGACCAAATATAAGGCCCCGGGACCAGACGGTGTCCCTGCAGACCTATACAGCTCCCAGTCATCATTATGGGCCAAAATTCTCACTAACGTTTTTAATTCAACTGTTAGTGTGGGATTCCCACAAACCTGGTCCACGTCAACCATTATCCCTATATTTAAGAAGGGCTCCAGATCCGATCCGGCCTGTTATAGGCCAATCTCGTTAATCGACTCTGCCGTAAAGATTCTTGGAAGAGTCATTCTACACAGATTAGGCGACATTATTAAGGAGAAGGGGGTGCTCTCTGATCTCCAATATGGTTTCAGAGAGAAACGAGGTACAATAGAGCAGTGTTTGAACCTCCACATGCTGGTCAGTAAATACACTATGGCAAAGGAGGGTCATCTATATCTGGCCTTTATTGAGGTCACCAGGGCAATCGATGAAAGGACCAAACATAAGGCCCCGGGACCAGACGGTGTCCCTGCAGACCTATACAGCTCCCAGTCATCATTATGGGCCAAAATTCTCACTAACGTTTTTAATTCAACTGTTAGTGTGGGATTCCCACAAACCTGGTCCACGTCAACCATTATCCCTATATTTAAGAAGGGCTCCAGATCCGATCCGGCCTGTTATAGGCCAATCTCGTTAATCGACTCTGCCGTAAAGATTCTTGGAAGAGTCATTCTACACAGATTAGGCGACATTATTAAGGAGAAGGAGGTGCTCTCTGATCTCCAATATGGTTTCAGAGAGAAACGAGGTACAATAGAGCAGTGTTTGAACCTCCACATGCTGGTCAGTAAATACACTATGGCAAAGGAGGGTCATCTATATCTGGCCTTTATGGACCTCTCCTCGGCCTTCGACCTGGTCAATAGGGCCAAGTTATGGGCCATATTGGCTGGCATTGGGATTGATCCCCCTCTGGTAGACTTCTTGGCCGCACTTCACGCAGACCTATCAGCAACCATCAGAACTAACCGTGAAGGCAGTACCACCAGACCTTTTAGTTCTAGAAGAGGCGTGAGACAAGGCTGTATTTTAGCCCCACTTCTGTTCACCCTTTATAACAACTCCCTAGATAAAGCCCTGGAGGGGTCCACACCTGATATCCCTTACGTGGGGGGGTCCGCATTACCCGTACTCCTCTACGCGGACGACGCGGTGCTCTTAGCCCGTACAGGGGTACAGCTACAGAGGCTTCTCGACGCATTTGGCCACTTCATGACTTCATTAGACCTCTTGGTCAATAACAAAAAATCACATATCATGCTGGCAGGGAAGCGACCTAGGCCAAAAAAGTTGAAATCTTTTAGTTGCTGTGAAGAGGGGATTTCGAGGATACAAGTGTTTACCTACTTGGGTGTGATATTTGAAGAGAAGGGCTCATGGACCCCACAGGTGGATGCGAAATCTCTAGCTGTCACTAGATCCACTGCCGCACTTTTGAGTTTCGCTAAGCGACTTGGGTCACGACCAATGGAGGCATTATTGAAGGTTTACAAAACCAAATGCTTATCTATAGCCTCCTATGGAGCCCCACTGTGGGGTTACTCTCACTGTGGCAAACTTCAGACAGTAGAAAATCACTTTCTTAGGTCTTTATTGGGTGTTCCACAATCTACACCCAGTCCTATCAATACACACTGAGCTAGGGTTGGGATATATCACAGACTTGCTCCAACTAGCACCCCTAGTATGTTGGATCAAAATCTGGCTGAACAAGGACATTACTTTAAACCATACTATTCTTAGGGACTGCATGTCCTTGGATAACGCCTCAAAGATTCCGTGGCTGGAATACGTAAAGGGGGAGATGGGCAGACTTGGCAGGCCTGACCTTTTTAGTCACCCAAACACTATACTTAGGGAATACCTGAAATGGATTAAGGAAAACTTTATGAGGAGTGCAACCCAAACACGGGAGGAGAAAGAATTAATTAAACCTAGAGCTAGAGCCAACTTCCTCCTTCTGACTACGCCCCAGATTGAACCTTATCTAAAAATCGTGAGCAGACCATTCCATCGACATTTGCTCATTAGATTTAGGTTCAATATAATCCAATATTCCCTGGGAGATTTCCCTGTGTGGGGTGTTCCTGACGAGTCTACCCCGTGTAGCTGCGATAATTTTTCTGAGCAGACCCTTATGCATTTTGTCATGTTTTGTAGCCACTACAAAGAGAGTAGAATGAGGTTTTTGGCACCCATTTTAAGAGACGCAGGTTTTGTCCAGGTACGCCCTGCTCTACTTTATCTGCAGTTATTAGGTAGCACCAGGACAATCCTCGGGGTTGCTAGCTTCCTGGTCGCAGCCATGCGTACGAGTACCAGGATGCTATCCCCGAGGCAACTGGAAGGGTGACCCCACTATCTTGTATTCGCTGCTATTGTGTGTTTTTTAACTATTTTTAACCTTTTTTATACTGTGTATGAATTATATTGGTGTGAACCTTTATATCTACGAACATTGGACATTGTTACAGATTTGGACCCTCAAATGTCTTTTAACTTCATGAACTTTGCTACATTGTAATTAATTTTTAAATGTATGCTGTCTTGTTGCTTTTATGATTTTAAATGTAATCGAATAAAGCTTGTTCTGACTGAGCGTTGTTGCCAAGACTCGAACCCAGTTCACCAGCTTCGCGGTCGACCCCTCTAGCGGTAACGCTACATACTCTCTCCCTTATGAAACATAAGACCAAAAAAGAGAGAGAACCACTCACAACATAGCTACTCACATTAAACACATTTCACTTTTGAACACAAAGGACATAAAGCTTCACAAAGCATAACAGGGTGTCAATTTAAATGAACATATAGTAGTTCATCAGAATTCAAACCATGAGGGGATTTGGTATTTATATCAATTATATATCAGGATTCTCTCTTCCTGAGCTTCAGAACCTTATCACTCCCACATGAGCCCATCACCACCTTCTCAATATTCTCAATACTATAGGGCTTGATCAGATTACGGTCACTGAAGTGAAATTGGTAAAAGTATCTCACCACTGGATAATGTTTGTTATGTTTGAAAAATATTGCATATATATTCCAGTAATCTCTTGCGTGCAAGGTGAATTGTGCTGCCAACATATCTATGTCCACATTGGCACTTTAATATATAGATAACATAGTTAGTGTTACATGTAATGTATTGTGACTCACTGAGTTTGAACAATTCATACATTTCACACAAACATAGAACACAGATAAATTCAAACTCTGTTCATCAATCTCATTGGTGATAGTAGTTATGTCACTTTAACAAGGTCATCCCTCAGTGATCAACTTCTCTGATAAGTGATAGCAAGCCTTTATTATTCATGACACAAGGTGGCGTAATCGAGCAGTTGCGGTACTCTTCGAGTTGGAGCTGGAGCTGGAGCGTGAAGGAGGTCGACGGCTAACCGTTGCAGCTACGGGTGAATTTTGGCGAATTTTTGGCTGGTGTAGTGTCATAAGGGAGGGGGAGCACAGCGAAAAGGCGGAGATGCTCCGGACCTCCTGACCTCACGCGGCACACGGCAAGCGGTTTGGCTCTGATACCGCCTGATTAAATAAGAGCCACGTCGCCGAGCCGCCGAGTAAGCCGCAGCCCCTGAACAAACACACCCGCCCTTCCCCCTGAGAGGTCGAGTACAGAGTAAACCCTGAGGCTGCATCTGGAGGGAAAATAACCAGTAAGGAGACGCCGGTGCGGCGAATTTCCCCAGCGTGATCCCAGCGAGAACCTCGAGTTGGGTGCCCTCCAGACGTGCTCCCCCTGGTATAAACTGACATGGGTGTAATTGGATCAGCAGCTCACAGCTAATTCTGAAGTGACAGTGACAGTCTGTCTTTCCGTCCTTATCAGTTAGTTTATTCTGTGTTTTTTGCCTTGTTTTGCCCGGAGGATTTGGCGCTGCAAGGGTCCCTGACTAAAAGGACTCACTGCGGGTCCCCGGGACTGCGAGGACCAGCATTCTTTGCTCCATTCTCAGCTAGTGCCTCTTCCCGGGTGAGCCCGGCCTTCCTCCACCATTTTGAGGTGACAACTTTCCTTGTTCATATCGAACTATTTTTGTGCTCTTTTTCCGCTTTGTCTGCCCGGAGGCTTTGGCACTGCAAAGGGCCCTGATCAAAAGGACTCACTGTGGGCGCCCGGGACTGCGAGGACCAGCATCTTTTGCTCCACTTATAGCTAGTGCCTCTTCCTGGGCGAGTCCCGCCTTCCTCTATCAGGTTTATAGTGCACGTGGTCCCCGCTCCGCAGGCGCCGCTCGCAGTTGATTGTGAAGTGACAGTTTGCCTCTTTGTTCATATTGGACTACTTCTGTGCTCTTTTCCCGTTTTGTCTGCTCGGAGGCTTCGGTGCTGCAAAGGACCCTGATTATAAGGACTCACTGCGAGTGCCTCTTTCCTGGCGAGCTTCGCCTTCCTTGGTTTTCGCAGCCTTGAATTGATAAACTGATACTTGTAATGACTGCTAAAAAATTAAGGTCTGGGTGACTATTGGTGGGCAGGACTTGCTCAAAGACCAAATCAAGTCCCTTACGAAATAAGGACGCTTCTGTTACGCTGCTAAAAGGAAAATGTCAATTATATAGTTTATGGGAAAGGGGAAAGGACAAGGTCCCCACAGAGGAGTCAAAATCTGAAGATATTAACAAAAGAGGAGAAGAAGAGGGCCAAACTACCAGGAGGGGGTACAGCAATCATGTTGTTTCAATTGATTTGGCAAATAAGTTAGAGGCTGCTGATATTCTCACCGCCGGGGTGGGCGGGCCCTTAGACTCTCTGAAATCCTCGATGCTTTTAAAGCAAATCCCTGAGGATAACAATAAAAATAGTACTTTGACCCTCCATGGTCCTACGGGCTCTATTTCTAATACTGTGGAGGTGATAGTGCATAGTCCCTTACTTTCCCCCGGTGAATTATTATCAAAAAAATCCTTTGGCCCATCTCAGTTTGCGGAAGCCTCGAAGTAAGGATTTCACTTTTCCAGATCTAGATATAGAGCTCTGCAAGAGATATATCACTTACGATTCTAGTAAGATTATAGACCTAGCAAACACTTCAGCAGCATTAGCCCCTCCAGGGCTTCAACTATATAGTAGTACTCCCTCTAATAAATCTCAATTTTTCATATCAAAGTCAAACAATTCTATGAGCTCTGACTTTAACATCACAGACATCCATCTTAACCAACCCACTATGCATGATAAACCAGTTTCCGATTCTTAGTCAGCTTAAGAACATCTGCTTTCTTCTATCTTATTGTTACTGGAAAAATTTGTTGGTGGCTCAGATTGTGTGCTGGAAACCGTAACCCAAATTCTTAAGGTATTACTAAACAGTAAACAGGGGAAGGAATCTAGCTTAAAATATGAGCCTATCCAATAGGGCCGAAAGTAACGAAAGATAAGATGGCAGAGAACAAGCTTGAGAATGCCCCCCAAGACCCTGTTCTAACTGGACACGATGAGAACCACCTATCTACTGATAGAAAGAAAACAGTAGTAATTTTGGGGAAAACCATTGTAACCCCATCAAAAGCCCTTGTAGCTAGCTGTGTTATTGAGCTTGATCAAGAAATAGAAACTATGACTGACTCTGAAAAAAGAACAGATAAAGAGCTCTTCCCTATTTTTAAACCCCAGATAATTGAAGAGAAAGAGGGTGTTCTGGACTTATCACTTGAGGGGAAAAAGGAAAAAACAGGGAAATTTAAAAAGAATAGAGTAAAAAAGAGGAAACCAACTCGAAGATTTGCAAAAAAGAGGCAGAGGAAAATTAACTTTGAAGAACATTTAGATACCTCTACTGAAAAAAACCTCTTGCTAGGTTCTATGCTTAATGCCTCCCAAGATTTGATTCGGCAAGTTATTCTAGACCAAGAGATCTTGAATCCTATATATCAAGTGACTGATTTACTATCTAATCATAATGACTTACCCCTTAATCCTTTACCCCCCATATCAGTTGCCTACAATATCGTAACAGGGGTGCCCTCCAGTAGTATTCCGTCTGTGGAGCAGATGAAACCCGCTAGTCTTGCATTAACAACCCTCAGTCCCCTAGCTAACTCGTTTCCCGACACAATTGGAAGAGAAAAGGCTCCTAAAAGGCCAAATGAAGTCCCTGAAAAGGAATGTATAGACACTTTCCATTTAATTTTTTTCCCTCTGTTAGATACAGATCTTATATTAAATAGATTGTCTCTCCTCAAATGTTTTCATGAGATCGAAAGTCTGAAACTTGTTCAAACTAATGACATTGATGTAGTTACTATTTTAAAAACAGAGGTTGGGAACTTAACGAGTGTAAGGTTTTATTCTAAAATTATTGTAAATCATATCCTTCAATGGTCAGAAGGGTTACAAAGTAGGGGGATTGATGTTATCCCATTCCTAGAGAAACCTCAAAATGGAAGACTTGTTAATAAGTCCCTGCTACCTCAGACTGTTTTGGGTAGCACAGATTGCCCAACTGAAATTGAAGACTAAAAAATCTGTATCTCCAAAAATGTGCGTCATGTGACATACATAAATCCCCTCTCCTTCCCCTCCCAACGAATTGCTGCAGAAGAGAGTCTTCAATGGAACTGGTTGCCTGGTGTCTTGTCGAGCAAATCTAATAATAATCCCAAACCATATTCCCATTTTTAGCAACGATTTAAAAATAATATCGTGGAATGTCGCCGGAATAAAGAATAGCCCAGAAAAATTACAATTCTTACACACATTAGAAGCCAATGTGATCTGTCTCCAAGAGACTTGGTGTGTGGAAAAATTATTGGCGGGAAAGGATTATTTCTCATTAGATGGCAGAGCTTCTCCCTCAAGGAGAGGCCATGCAAGGGGCGGAGTGGCTTGTTTACTGTCTAATAAGATAAAATGGAATTTTGCTCACTATATAGATCCCAGTAATCTTTTCCAGCCAGTAACATTGTTCAATTTTGACAATGTTGATCCCCGTAAACCAATTGCTTTGATAAATGCATACATTCCCCCAGATGTTTGTCATAATGTACTTTTAAAGAAGGTATTTTCCTATATAAAGAAAATTTCCGATATAGAACCTTCCCCCCATATAAGTTTGTTAGGGGATTTTAATTGTAAAATTTCTAACTTCAGCCTAGAGTTGTTCAGAAATAAGCAAAAGGAGGAATCCTTGCAGATTCCTTAAGCCCTTTTTCCAGGCAATATTAAGACAAATAAGAGAGGGAAATTGCTTCTTGAGGAATTGGCAGAAGTTGATGGAATTATAGTAAATGGAAGGCTTTCCTCAGATACACCGGCGAATTTCACCTATAAATCAAATAATAGTGAATCCATTCTAGATTATGTGATGGTGGGAAGTACCTTTTTCTCCCTCTTGAAAGATCTTATGGTCTCCAGTACATTACATAGCGATCATAAAGTATTAACTATCGCTGTAAATTTAAAACCACTTAAGACGGATCCATGGCCTTTAAACAGTGAATTGGTCAGCTTAAGAGAGAAATCAGG
The DNA here is from genome assembly GCF_964263255.1 of Lissotriton vulgaris. Classification (NCBI taxonomy): domain Eukaryota; kingdom Metazoa; phylum Chordata; class Amphibia; order Caudata; family Salamandridae; genus Lissotriton; species Lissotriton vulgaris. The sequence continues at coordinate 308,218,137 of NC_141696.1, forward strand.
GAGATGCCATTGGGATATTAGGGCAATTAGGGGCTTGGAGTGTATTCTAGAGGCTGCTCTGTACAGTTTGGTTAACTGGAAAGGATCTGAAATAAAATGTTTTGAAGATTTTTTGAATGAGGTGATCTCCATTGCAAAAAAATCGAATCAAAAAGAAAATACCAAAGTAATTCCCGTTTCTCTTCATTTGCTTAATACTGAAATAAACAAATTAGTAAGGGCACAATATTTTACTTATTCACCCAAAAGATACCATAGAATAGTTTTATTAAGAAGAAGGAGGAGTAGGGTGAAGATTAAACTGAAAAAAGAGAGGGAAGATACCTTGTGGATCAAACTGCGTGAAGCTGCATTTAAAGGTCATGTAAGAACATTTTGGTCGCTCATTGGGGAGGGATGTGGAGCAAGATCTAGACCACTCCCAGTACCCATTGAAGAGCAAACATGGGTTGGTTACATCGAGAACCTGTATGCAAGTAACGGAATGGTGGTTGATTATAGTAGAACTAATGAGGATAGCTCGTCATATGGTCCGCCTTCTGAAAAGGATATTGAATTGGCTATTAACCCCTGGTCTGCTGATGACGGAACGGCTCCGTCATCAGCTGCGGTGGCGCTGTGCTGATGACGGAGCGGTTCCATCATGGCCCGCTCGCTGCTCATGCGCGGCGCGAATTCCGCGCCTGCGCTGAGCGTTCTATTGAGCGGGGCGGGCCGTGACAGAACCGCTCCGTCATAAGCACAGCGCCACCGACGCTGGTGACGGAGCGGTTCCGTCACCAGCATGCGGCTGCCGCGCGGCCGCCCGCCCCCTTAGCACTGCGGCGGAATAGCCGCCGCAGTGAAGGGGTTAAGGGCTTGCATTCCTCTGGGGCTATGGGTCCGGATGAGCTTCCCATCTCGGTCCTCAAACAAAATAGCGATAGGTGGACCAAAATTCTTTTTCCGGTGTTTAGTTTTTGTTTTTTACACAAAACTGTTCTCCCTTCCTGGAAGGGGAGCATACTATTCCCCCTTTTCAAGAAGGGAGACCGTGATGCTCCACAGAATTACCGACAAATTGCCCTTTTGGACGCCATAGGTAAAGTCTTCGCAAAATGCCTTCTGAAGCTAATTAATGATTGGGTGGTTAAGGGTGAAATTTTACCCCTTGAGCAGACTGGGTTCAGGCAAAGGCATGGAACTATGGACAATTTAACGGCATTGCAAGTCATATCTGAAAAATACATCAAGGTCCGAGGAGGGAGAGTCTATGCAGCCTTCATAGACTTCTCCACAGCATTTGATAAAGTAGACCGTCCTTTGCTGTGGGGGAAATTATCGGACCTTTGCATGCCGACCATGCTTCTGGAGTTAGTCCAGGCTCTCCACTCGGATACCTGGTGTAGAGTCCTGTTGGGAGGGGAAAACGGCCTTTCTCAAGCTATTTCTTCAGCTAACGGTCTAAAACAAGGTTGTTTATTGGCCCCTGTATTATTTTCCCTATACATATCTGACCTCCCCTTCCCCTTGTCTTTGAGTGAAGGTATTGCCCCAAAATTGGGGGGTAAATCGATTGCCTGTCTGATGTATGCAGATGATATATTAATTATTAATACTGGATTTAACACCAAGAGGCCTAAATAATCGTCTGCAGGCATTACATGAATATGCAGTGGCTCACCACTTGAAGATAAATGTGTCAAAAAGTAAAGTAATGTGCATTACGGGAAGGAAAAAGCTGAAATATGGGAGTTTCGCTTGGTCTGTAGGTGGACAAAAGTTGGAAGTGGTAAAATCTTGGGGCATATTACCAACAACTAGCGATAATTATCGCTATGTTGGCTTAGCGGCAATATTTTTACCGTTTAGCTGCGGCGATTTTTATCGCAGATAAACCTTGGTATTACCAAGGTTTATCGCAAATGTGATAAAAATCGCCCGCAATGCATGAATATCGCTGAAAAGTCAGCGATATTCATGCATTACCGAGCTAATGCTCTTATCCATGGTATCCACCTCCCATTATATAACATGGCTAAGAACTGCTCAGAGCAGGTGTTAGCTTTTGGAGATATTCGCGCTTAGTGCGAATATCTCCAAATGTTGGTAATAGGAGATAGCGATGTTAGCGACTGTTTCCAGTCGCTAACATCTTGGCACACCCACTTTGCATGTCATTAGTGATAAATATCACTGACATGCAAAGTGGGGCCCAAAATGGTCGCTATCTCCTACTAGCTGTCGCTAACTAGTGTTAGCGACAGCTAGGTATTAGGGAGATTATTTTATCTCCGCTTTCTTGGCTTTTAAAGCCAAAAAAGCGGAGATAAACCCCCTTGATAATATGCCCCCTTATGTCTTCCTAGGAAGAACAATAGTTGGCAATTTAAGTGATAAGGCCCATATAGCAAATAATACCTGGAAGGCAATGACACAAGACAAAAGTTTAATCTCTCTTTATAGATCTACAGGCAGAAGACACTTCGCCTTTTTGCTAGAGGTCTTCCGTGCTAAAATCCCAGCTTCACTACTATATGGTATTGAATTAGTTGATCTAGGAAAATGTTTTTTTTTTAAATACTACGGAAGGCAAAATATTGCGGTATTTAACCACAGTTAACACCGCCTGTACTGTGGCCGCTCTTAGGCTGGAATTTGGCCTGCATAGTAGTTGGGTCCAGGGCCTTGTAGGGATAGTGCGATGGGTTTCCAGCCTCACAAAGGGAGAACCTGGTACTTTAAGACATCTTATTCAAAAAGAACTACTAAGAACTCTAAAAGAGCCTTCTCTAATTGTAAAGAATTTTAGAATTGCCTGATCTTTTACAATTAGATGAATCAGTAATTTTTACACTGTCTGCATACCAGTTGAAGTCTATCTTGAAACTGGCTTCCTGGAAATTAAGCTTTAAGATGGATAGGGAGGCCCGTAATTCAAAGAAAGGTGTTTCTCTGGCCATCGACTCCTGCCTAATGAGAAAAGTACAATTTTATGTTACGTGGAATCTCCCTCATGGTGTACGCCGTTTCTGGTTTATATTGAGGCAGGATCTTCTCCCTCTGAACAATTTATTGTCTAGATGGCATGGTTCTTCAGATGTGTGTAATCTTTGTAATAATTCAATTCAGGATATGACTCATGTGCTTTTTGTTTGTCCGGCTCTACTTTTACATCGGCGTAAGTGGTTGAGACCAATTTGTCTAAAATTAGGTATCCTGTCTACTACCACTTTTATTGACGCCATTTGCAATCCACCTAATGAAATAATTTTTTTATAACATTTTTAACTCTTTTAAAAGCTTTTTAGATATATATTAGTGGCCTATATAATGTATTTTCTTTCTGTATTTTTTCATTGTGATTGTGTGAAAATGTACATTTTCTTTCTTTTATGTGGATCTCATCAGAGTTCCAAAATCATAAATAAATAAATTGATTGAAATTGATTGATAGCAAGCCTGTCCCTCGTTAGATTTTCTATAATCGTGTCACATTTTAGCAAATTCCACTTTTTGTCATGATTTTATTTACACTGATGGATTTACTGTTGAATGTGGTAATTAGTGTCAAAGAGCCTTCCTCATCAGCTCTGGATTTTTTTGGGGGTCAAACAATATGTTATTTCTCATTTTCATTTTGACCTTTTGGACAGCTCTGTTAAGTTCCCACTCAGGATCGCCTTGTTGCTTAACTCTTTCAATCATGGTATTTTCTTCGATTCGAAAGGCTTTCTCACTTCTAAAGTTCTGGTTGGCTCTGATTAACTTCACCCCATAGGATATACTCCATTACAGCTGGTTAGGTTGACTATTCAAAGCATGTAGCAGGCTGTTGACATCCATAGGTTTTCTGTATAGTTTGGACACCAACCTATACTTTGACACCTCAATCTGCACATCTAAAAAGATTATATTAGTCTTGCTCATGCTACATGTAAGATCAAGGTTGTAATCAGTGACATTCAGACAGTTAACAAATTGATCAGCATACTCTTTACTGCCCTGCCAGATTATAAACAGTTCATCAATAAACCTGACCCACATTCCACCTTCTTCATGTCTTCTTCAGATTCAGGAATGGAGGACACCTGCTCCTCCCACCAGCCCATCAACAGGTTGGTGTAGCTATGGGCTAAGCAGGTGCCCATGGCTGTCCTCTGTATCTGTCTGTACATAACCCCATTGATGGGATAAATATTGTTATTGAGGCAATAATCCATCATACTCAGGATCATGTGTGTGATCACAATAACAATTTTGCCTGGCTCTTAAGAAATAATTTGAGATGTCATCAGTGAAGTCATCAGTAATGATCCCTACTATGTCACGAGTATTGTAATATGTGAGGTCATAAAAAGGGCATTGCAGCAGCATGAGTTATATTTATCTCAGGTAACTATATCTGCTGAATTTCTATGGTTTTGCACAAGTGAAATCTGAGCCTATCTATAACATCCCTGTAACCTTTGGGAATTTCAAAAGTTTTTTTTAAATCCTATTGCCTAACTATAACATCCCTAAAACTTTTGTTTTTTCAGTGAATATATATGTCTATATTTCTACACAATAAACACATTTTTTGTTTTGCCACTCACTTCAGCTACTGTCTGGAAAGTGTTGCAGTGATTTGTCAAGTGGAGGTTGAGAAAAAGTTGGGTCCCAACTGCTACAGATAGACCGATTCATTTTTGTTAGGCACAATGAGATTAAATGATTTGCCCAGAAACCAAGGATTATACAATTCATGACTGTTGGGTTGAGATTACATTTACCACATATTTTAAGATATTCACAGGTACTGGGAGCCAGCCATTTTTTTTAAAGTGCAGCTAGGTGAGCCAGCCACAACTGAACCGTGGAGGTTGTGGATAGAGCTATGCCAAAGTGATTGCCAGTCTTAAAATTATCATTGCAACCCTAAGGAACTGTTCTGTATCATTAACCTGTCCCTCCTCAGGTAATCTAAAAAGAATCATTTTGGGGTCAGTAAAATTTCAATATTTAATTTAGTATAAAAAAAATCTTTACTTTCACTTCTGATATTAGAATCTTCTCTTGCCACTTTCGGGAGATTTTTATCAAGGTCATCCTTCACTTAATTGTTTGATAGTTGATACAATGTCCCGATAGGAATATGGGTCTGTGCCCATAGAATTTCCACCAGCACTGTATCAAAGTCAATAGGCCCACCCACTTTGCGCTGCAAAAAGTCCCTCATTTGTAGGTACTTAAAAAATTCTTAGTTGTCAATAGCAAACTCTGCCTTCAGATCATCAAACGTAACCAAACCATGGGGAGAAAAAAAGACACCCAATGTATCTATTCCGGCCGATACCCAATTTTGTATAAAACCATCCCTAAAGATATCGGGTAGTGTTAAATTGTTCTGAGTCGGGATATAATAGTTCAATCTCCCTAAGTCCAGCAGCTTCTGCATCGCTGACCATGCCTTAAAGGCTCCCAGGAGACACCTAAACCTTACTATTTTGTAGTAACTCCATTCTACTTGCCTATAGATGCATCCCCAAGCCTCTAGTTTTATGAACAGTTCATAAATAAGGGGAGTGGTTTGTGGGGAATCGTTCAATGGAGGGTGCATTAGAAAGATATGGCTAAATTGTAACATCGTAGCCCAATAATATAGTTTGAAATTTTGGGAGCACCCACCCTTCTCTTTCTTTTGGAAGCAATAAATACCCAAACACTCTCATAGGTTTTGTGTAGGCCCATAAAAATCTTAAAACAATAGAATCAAATGCTTTAAACCAGTTGTTCAAAAAAATTCAAAGGACTCAATCTAACAACATATAAATATTTTGGAAAAAAGAAAATTTTTAGAAGATTGCATCGGCCAATCATAGTAAGATGTCAATTATTCCCTGTTAACAGATCTTTCCTAATTTTTGCTAACAAAGGGCCATCTCTGCCGTGTTCCACGGGTAATCGTCACCGCCTTTGTCATACCCCGGGAGTTGGACACGTTTGCTGCTGGGTTAAAATATAAAGATTGTACTCCCTGAACAAATCTTGGACCTTGTATTACCACTTCAAATGCTACAAAAAGCAGCACATGAATGGGGCACACTGTCTTCTGAAGGGATGGCCTAGTTAAGCGGTTATACAACATTGACCATGCGGGCATCAGGTTTTAAGGGACAAGTGATGTAAACTTTGTAAATTGTCTCCCAGCCAATCATTAAGAGGAGTGTGCAAAATCTTAATAGCCCACATCAAAGTCTATAATGCTTTGGAAGCTCTGTGACTGTATAGGCTGTTAATGTACTTCTTAATGTAGCTGCATACCAAAAAAAGCCCTATGGGTTTCACTTTGTGTACAACAGGGCTCTATAATGTGTTTTGTGGAAAAGGGGAGAAAGAAGGTTGACAGTGGCAATTTTAGGAGGTAATCTAGAAACCCTTACATTCACAAGCCTAACCAGCAGTTCAAAGATAATGTATTGCCTCTTGTAGTTCTCAATGCAAAGGCATCTATAAAGATGTGTTAATTTCTCTTACATAAAGTTGGCGCATTGCACACCTTGCAAAAAACAGTAGACGGGCAGGCCAATCTAAAGTGGCGGCAATAAAAACAAAAATACATGATAACTTTAGAGTCAAACTGAACAGCAAAAATAGGTATTCTGGAGGTCAATTTCATGAGCAAATCCATTTGACACTTTATCCTTAGGAGGTGAATGTCTTCCTTTTTGAAGTGATTCTACACCTCCCCTGGTTTCAAAACTGATCATAGAGTGTATAATGCTCTTGTCTTATTTTCCACACAGGAGTGTTGTGCCGCCCTTGTTCAAAAGATTTTACACTTCCTGATCCAATAACATATATTGGTCAATTAGGAATGAAATGGAAATAGCACTGGAAGTTCCATAGACAATAATATAAGCATATGTAATGATCGAGCATTGCCAGATTTTCAAGAGTCACTCAGATCACTCTGAAATTAGCATCCCTCTTGTGAGCCTTAAGGCTTAAAGTGGAGGTGCTTCATAACCCAGCACAGTGTGTATAACTGTAGCTGGGAACGCAACTCGACGTCCTGAAGTGCGTGAAAGTGAAGGGATTTCTCAAAAGGCATTCTTCCATTTTAAATCAATGTTAGTATAAGTGTGAGATATTTTCACACCCAGGGAATAACTGCAGATTTCCAGGGAAATACAAAGTAAGAATTGCTCTTTTATCTGCACCAACAAACACGCACATTACGTACAATATAATGGGCAGTGCTGTATCGTTGATTTTACAATGAAATGTAAGCTTAAATATGGAGACTCTGATGGTAGAGCTTAAAAATGACTCATGCCCATCTCTTCAAAGAAGCCATTATGTCTTGATGACTCTTTAGACCTCAGAAAAACACCACTGCAGTGGAATGCCTCAGGGATCTGCTTTGTATTCCTACCTTTGAAACATCAATCCTTAGCCCACGGGTACAAATTCATAAACTTGCATGGCTTTATTTCTACGTTTACGCCAGCAACTCCTAGACACTCATCCCCTCTAACGACATAACATGCAGGGAGCCCCCAATACTCCACCACTCAGCCAATTCTTTGAACTCTATGGAAAGCCTTTTACTCTGAAATCTGTTCTTTTATTGGGTAGGTTATGCATGAAAAAAGGGATCTATTAAATGTTATTAATACTCCTAGAAATGCAAATTTGGTAGGTACCACCACTGGTGAACAAGTTAAGCAATCCAGGTCAGACAATCTCAGTGCAGACAATTTGGTAATTTTCTACTTGTTTTCTAGGGTCCAGTACTGTTGATCTCCTGGTTGGGAAATAAATATCGCTTTTTAACAATTGACTCACAGGGTAGCAAGGGAGAGCAGTCCATGGTTAAATGAGATGAAGTGTTATGGGCTAGAGACTCCTAAATCAGCAAAGCAACATTCATAATGCAATAAACTGTTGTTCAGATTGTGTGGGAAACATAGGGGCTCATTAAGATGGCGGGCGGACATGAGTCGGTCCCCCATCGTTGCGGTGTTTGGGACCGACCGCCAGTCATGCGGCTGTCCTACCACTGCAGCCACGATGCGCGGGCGCATCCCAGGTATTTAACATTGCAGATGGTGCTGCTGGCTGCAGCTCCGTACGCAATGTTAAAAGGTGATGCTGTCCATTTCTCTACATTACGTGGCAGGCACCACTTGGTGCCTGCCACGCAGTGCAGGGAAATGCATAGGGGTACCCAGGGTGCCCCCCAGTGCAGCAACACCTCCTCCCAAAACAAGGGGGGCCCGCAACAGGTCCCCACACCCAATACCCACCAGCCTTTTCATGGCAGTTCCCCCACCATGGAAAGGCTGTCTAAGGCTAGCATTGTGATCTGGCAGACGGTCTCTGCTAGGCACCACCACCATTTACATGCATTTGTCCACTCCGCCAGGCAATCGTAACGATTGCCTGTGGAGGAAGCGTGGCAGGCAGTCTCTGCTTGCAGAACAATACCCCCGCCATCGTGATGTGGCGGGGGTAAATTGCCAGTCAGATGGTGGAAGGCCCGCCCACCGAATGGCTGGCAGTGGCGGGCTTTCCGCCATCCTGATCGGACCCATACTTATGTGCACACACTACTAAATACCACACATGAGTCAACACATCTATATAGATGATGAGTGGGAATACCAATGTTGCTTTCCTCTAAAGGGCATCAACAAAAGTGGCACATGACAAAAGATTCCACAGGCCAATAACCCTCTTTATGTAGCCTAGTCCCTCTGCACTGGAGGCACTTTAATGAGCTACACATCATCAAACCCCAAATCCTTAAAAATACCTGTATCCTCCCATGTGCTAGGGCAATATCAGAGGTCAAGACAGGTGTTTGTCCCTTTGTGTAGCTAGCTTGGTCAGTATATCATCATCTTAATCGAAGGCGAAAAACAAACTCTTTCACAATGCACCTTGATATTTAAAACTTTTCAAAATGGTATCACTGTTCATAAATGTAAACATGTATGTGGAGTGAATGATATGCCGCCAATGTTCCATGTAACCATTTTTTAGCATAAAAACAAAGCAGTGTATGCCTTTTGGCCTAATAACAATCTTCCATGCACCCCAGATACTCTACAGAAAAGTCACAGTTCCAGAAAAGCTTTAAATTAAAACATAACTGTCTCATGAATTCTATCCCCAGGACCCTTCAGGAGCATAACATATTTATAGTGGGCATCCACCAGTGCATCTCTTACTCTCCTGGCAATTCCTGCACACAATGACAAACAGTGAGTGGAAAATAAATTATGCAAGTTGTTGGCACTAGAGCATGTTGTCTGGTGTGCCTTTAAACCACTGCTGTCCTTCCACATTGTGGAAATTGCCCCTTTTGCTTTTCTTTAAAAAAAACCTGCTCACTGAAGAATGATTATCTTTTCTTTTTGTGGAGCTTCCTAACCTAAAATTCCCCTCCTTGAGTTACCCGCATTGTGGGCCCATTGGTTGAACAGGTTCTCTATCAGAAATGTTTGTATTACATGACAGAAGTGAACCCTCAAAGTCACTAAATTAATTTCAGCACAAGAAGTGATGTGTAGTTAATATAGAGTTTAGCCAGTTTGCGTGCAAAGGAGGTGTTGGTTTAACCGAGTTTATACAAATCTCTCTCCTTGCCAATAGTATTAATACGAACAGTAGCTTTTCCTGTTTTTTAGTCAATTTACTTATCTCCATTTCATTTATAAGGTGGATCCCAAAAATAATTAGAGTAATACTTACATCTATTTGATGACCCAACACCTTAGTTATCCTCTTACCAACTTCATGCCAAAAGGCGGTGAGTAGTGGGCATTCTTGGAACATATGGATGTTGTTCGCCCTCTCCAATCCACATTTGGGGCAGGACTTTATGTTTGCTCCTTTACATTTCGATAGTTTTTTGGGGGTCCAGTATGCCCTATGGATTGTGAGCAAGTGGTTCCTTTTCAAGGCTGCAGGTTTTAGGCTGGACCAGCATTTTTCTAGAGATTTTTGCCAGAGAGTTTGAAGGTCTAGTTCCGGCATATCTTTCCTTCATGTTGTTTCGGGAACTGGGCAAACTTCCTCTCCGGCCCAGTACCATTTCGATATTTCCTTTTTTATTGTTGAGGATTTTATCATTTCCTTCTCTAAGCCTTCATTGCCTTTTTTTTCCGTTAGAGATTAGAAATTTCTGGGAACTATGGGAACAGTTTTTCCAAACAGTTAACTAATATCTCTGTAAGATCCGCCAACATATCCAATGATTAAAGCAATGACAATAATTCAGGTGGAATTATTTCTGCCGAGTAGCCAGGATGGCTAGCTCCCCTCCCGTGTAAGAATCAGAATTATTGACAATGATAAAGGATAAAGGAGAAACCTGTTTACAAACAACACGTAAAGGGATACTCCCCAACCAACTGCGAGAAACACGGGGCAGTGACGGCACAGAACGTTGAAATAAGAGAATTCCCAAACTCCTTATACATACAATCGCAAAATGAGGATTATAAAAAAAAAAGAAGTGACGGTAAAGATTTTATTCAGTACTCAAAAAGTAATAAAGTCAAAACTCAGCACTAGAAAAAAAGCACATCAATTTATGAATAATGGAATACATTGTAATAAATGAAATGGCAACAATCTCAAATTTAAGAAGTGTAGTTATAATGTAAGTTTAGGGTTCAAAACAACTGAAAAAAGTGTTAAGCACAAGCAAAATTCATCTGGTTGCGCTTGAGGAAGAAAAATGGTCAGGTTCAAGGCTGACGCAAAATAGGGTAGGATGGATACAAAGACCATTTTTGTCCTGGTGATAAGTTTTACCTTTAGACCGAAATATAAATCCTATAAAATATAATGGGATTTATATTTTGGCAGACAGGATATCTGTCACTGTTGTGATGGAGTAACCTGTCTGCTGAGATCAAAATCAGGTCCTTAGTCTCCGGAATGGAAGTCAAAGGTCATCAGCTGGAAAAGGCAGTAGATTGTGGCTAAAGAGGGCTCTACGTTGTTGAATATGAGCTGGATGAGGTCTTTGTGAAGCTGTTGACATGTGGCTGGGAAACTCAAAGTGGGAACAATTCAAATTTTGTACTGAGAGAAGGTCCCTTACTACCTGGATACTTTTCGTACTGTTGTCTAGTTAAAATGTCTACCTTTGGAATTAGTCACATTTTTTGTAACTCAGATTCTACCCATCAGCCAAGGCTGCTGGTTGTAGCTGAAGAGGGCTCCAAGAGACCGAATACCGTCTCAGTGAGATCTTGCTGAATCAGATTTCCTGCTGCGGAGAATCTCAACCTGAATCTTTGGCCCAGTGGCAATGGCTCTTTGTCAGATCAGTTTCACAGGTTGGTTCCATTCCCTCATCGGTTCTTAGAGGAAAAAGTTGGCAAGAAGCTTATAAGTCTCATGTTTCAGGATTTATTAGGAGGAGTACAATCTGACAGAAGCCAAGTTTAAAGGACATTGGGGACACCACTTGGTGGTTAAGACTCACAAGGCAGAGGCCAGCAGCCAGAAGCAGGTCAAGTCAACTTGGAACTGGCAAGCTGGGAATGCAAAAGAGACCTCTTTAGCTTGTTGTGAGTAGCACAAAGCAAGCGTCAGCCTTATGACCCTTGGAGTCCACTTCTTTGTCCTGGGTACAAGACAGTTCAGTGTTCTGAGGGAATAGGCAGCAGGTTCAGTTATCGTCTGTTTTGGAGTCCAGAATTGACCTAAAGAGGATACTGTGGGTGCCACAATCATGCTCAGTGTCAGCCTGTGGGTGGGAGAAACGCCTTGTACTCCCTAACCAATGGGGTAAAAATTCCAAGGGGTGACCCACCCACTTTTGCAGCAATTCCTCTTTTTCTTTTACTGTAAATGATCTCATGGGGTCACTTTGTCCAAAATCAACATGGCAGACCCTTTCATGACTATGCAAAACTCCTGTAGCCACTCTAGAGATGTGACTAGAAAAATGAGCAACCCCTCCTCTGGAGTCACTTAAAACTGGTTCTAGGACAGGCCCAGGTGTTATCTACATTTGATTGTGCCAGGCAAGTCCTCATTGAAGTTAATTAAGTCCCTGGGCACCTCACAGATGAATAGGCCTTCCTTATAAACAGAACACATCACCATCCCAAGTCCTTTTTCTCAGGCCTGGGAGTAAGTTCACACCTCATTAAAGGGGGTATTCAGCTCCTGTGTGCAAGTTGGAAGCTCATGCAAATGGGCTTCTAGAGGTGTTAGACAGTTAAGAGGCAATTTTGTAGAAATGTTCGTACCAAAATATTTCTTTCAAATTAGATTTGCAGCAAATATTTTTAAAAGTCTAAGACTGAACTGCGCAGCTGTTTCCTAAAAGAAGAGAGCAGTATTAAATTTAACATTGCATTTAAAATAGCCTTTTGGGCCTTTTCACTGTAAGGACATGTTTAACACTAAGGGCCTCTTTACGATGTCTGTCAGAAACGAAACCGCTCGAATCCTTGTCAGATTCGGTTCAGATAGACTCGCGGTTGGCGGTTTCGCCCAAAAGATTCGCCCAACCGAATATGATGCTCCTGGAGATACTTTGGAAGCACTTTCATTGACTTCATTGGGAGCCTGTCTTCCGACCGCCAACACAGGCGCCTATGAGGGGAAAATGGGTGTCTGAGGAAAACCTTTTACCTTGTTGCGGTCACCCCATGGTGCCTGCCACACAGTGCATGGTTTTACAGGAGGGTCCTGGTAGGGACCCCCAAATTCAGTTTCCAACAGCCTTTTTGTGTCGGACGGAGTGAGTAAAAAAAGATGTTGGATTCCAACATCGTAATTGGTCAGTCAGAAACGTCTGTTGAGCTGTATGATTTGGCTCCAGCCGACTCGGATTCTCTGAATGCCGGTCAGAACCGATTTCACATATTCTAGGAGAATCCGACTGTCGCTCTGAGGATTCCAGACCGACATCGTAATCAGGCCCTAAACGTTTACATGCCCTACACTTAAATATCATGCACCCTGCTTTAATGGGTAGTAAGGCCTACTTAAATATGACAATGTTTAAAATGAGGGTTTAGGCCTGCCAAAAGTTTTTTTTGACAGGTTGAATTTGCAGTTAAAACCTGCACCACTGTGCTACACATAACATGCCTGCATTATGTTTGCTCTGTTACTGCAATGGGTGGCACAATATGTGCTCTAGCCCATTGGAGACATTTAACTTACAGGCCATGGGTACAGTTTAAGTACCCAATACTAGAGACTTATCGGTATAGGTGAATGTGCCAATTAGGGCTCTGCTGGTTTCATCATGTCGAAAGGTGGTGCAGAGACATTTTACAGCTAGTTAGCAGAGGGAAAGTGTGCCTAGGTCTACGGCCCACAGAAACAGTCAAGGCAAACATCTGGGTGTACACCACCCAAAGGACGGTCATTTCCACCAGCTTCAAGCCATGTGGCTAGGCCAGCTTCGTGCCTGATTGGCTTACTTGTCAAGAATCCGATAGGAGACACTGCTTCATCTTCCTCTTTCATCTTGGCACGTCCTTCCTCGCAATCAGATAAAGGGAGACTCTGGTTCCTCACTGCACCCCTACCTCCTGAAGATGTTAGTAGGGGGGGGCATTGTTATGCAGTTTTATCTAGAGGTTGAATGCTGTAAAGTACAATATATTTACAGTAATTCACTACAGACTCACAGTAATGCTCTACGGACTCACACTCTAGTCAAAAATAAATTGGGAAATGTCTTTTTAGATGGCCAATACAATTATAAGGCTTGCACAGGCCCTAACCAATGTATGCATTGTCTAATCTGTAACAGTGCACCTGTGCAGAGATCTCAGGAAGAGCTGGACAAATGTCCCACTTGCTCAGTATAAACAAAGGTGCACATTTATGCACCCATTTCTTATTATGTAACTAGTGCTGGTCCTTGTTTTCTAGCTGCAGAGAATCAAACTTGAAAAATGGACACTGGAGGTTAGCACCCAAGTCCATTTTGTAGAGGCTAGGAGAGAGTAAGCCTCAATTAATGAGGTCTAAAATATAGGAGGTCCAAAAGCATACGTTCTAGAAGTGTTTGAGTATTTTCTGACAGAAATGATGGCAGAAAGTTGAATGACTGGATAAAATGGTCGATTTATAGGTAAACAAATAGAATATGTGAATATATTTTTTCAACAATAAAGCATTTAATGTGGCAAAACTAACTGCAGTACGTTGTAAAACAAAACAAAATAAAATTGTGTACATTAAATTTGTGGCATAATTATTTTTATGATCATGCCTTTTTTATTACTAAAAAGGTCAGTGCATTAAATGTACTTATGAATGTTATCATCCGTGATTTGCTATAAAAACAGAGAACATCAGAATCGTCTCAATTATATGTAATTATGTTATTGAAATATGACAGTGGACTACTAGTATATTACTAGTCTATATTGAAAACTTCTTCATGAAGACACACACACATTGCTAGAAACATTAATGATATGCTTAGATATACAAGGGTTTGTTAATAAGATGCTTAATGTGACTCTCTTCAGAAGTGCTGAAATATGCCAGTCGGCTGCTAAAATGTGCCAACACAATGTTGAAATATGCCTGATTATTTTTAAAGTGAGAGTCTGTTGGCGTGTCGTTTAAATAGATCATGTCTAGAGAATGTGCCAGTCATGCTGTTGTTGACACATGCATTATCAAATTTAATGTGTTACTGGAGTTGTTCAAATTTACAAGCACTTCTCATCATATGACTTGAACTACTCAGGGGCAGTGGATTTTATTGTTTCACAATTGAGCTAAATGTCTTTTGGTGTATCTGCAACATAAATTGTAATTGCAAATGAATAAAATGTAAATCAATATTTTATGTTCAAAGAAAACTAAATCTGATAGAAACTATCTTGGAACATGTGAATAGAACATATGAATCACTTTACCGCACGACCAACCAAACGGGAGGAGGCATCGCCATCATCCACAAGGACACCATCCGCATCACGACCAACACCGACGGCATCCTGACCACCGCCGAACATCTACACTTCCAGATCCACACTGACCCGAAGACCACCCTCAGAGGCACCCTGATCTACCGTCCCCCGGGACCACGCACACACTTCAGCGAGGACATCGCCGACTTCATCAGCCCGCATGCCCTCCCCTCCGCTGACTACATCCTCCTGGGAGACATCAACTTCCACCTGGAGAACAACAACGACCGCAACACCAACATCCTGCTCGACAACCTCGCCAACCTCGGACTCAAGCAGCTGGTGTCCACCCCCACCCACCTCGCCGGACACACACTCGACGCCGTCTTCTCATCCAGCAAAGACATCGCCTTCAGCCACGCCACAGGACTCCACTGGACGGACCACAGCTGCGTCCACTTCACCTTCAGAAGAACGACGACACACCACCACCAGCAACAGGTTGCCCGAAGAAGCTGGAACAAGATCACTGCCGACCAGCTCGCCGCTTCCCTGAGCCAGCACCCTCCCGCCAGCTCAGCGAACCCCAGCCAGGCCGCCGTCAACCTCTCGAAGTGGATCAGCAACTGCGCGGACGAACTCGCCCCACTGAGGACCCCGCCCAGCCGACCCGGCAGCAAGAAGGCCCCATGGTTCACCGACGAACTCAAGAGCTCCAAGAAGAACTGCCGAGCCCTCGAGAAAGCCTGGAGAAGAGAACCAACACCGGACAACATGGCCACCCTCAAGCTTGCCACCCGGAAACACCACCAGCTGCTCCGCGCCACCAAGAAAACTGCCTTCAAGGACCGGCTGGACAACAACGCACACAACAGCAAGGAACTCTTCAACATCGTGAAAGAGCTCTCCAACCCCAACGCCGGAAACAACGACATCACCCCATCGCAAGAACTCTGCAACTCCCTCGCCTCCTACTTCCACAACAAGATCGCGGACATACACGACAGCTTCAGCACCCAACCGACGAACGCCACGACCGAACCAACGCCCCCCACCACCACCCTCCGCGCCTGGACCCACATCAGCACGGAAGACACCGTCCGCATGATGAACTCCATCCACTCCGGATCGCCGACCGACCCCTGCCCTCACCACATCTTCAACAAAGCCGACGATGTCATCGCACCCCACCTACGGGACATCATCAACACCTCCTTCACCACCGCCACTTTCCCAGAGAGCTGGAAGCATGCCGAACTCAGCGCGCTACTCAAGAAACCAACAGCGGACCCCACCGAACTCAAGAATTACCGTCCCATCTCGCTGCTCCCCTTTCCGGCCAAAGTCATCGAGAAGACCGTCAACAAGCAGCTGGCCGCCTTCCTCGAGACGAATGGATCCCTAGACCCCTCGCAGTCGGGCTTCCGGGCCAACCACAGCACCGAGACCGCCCTCATCGCTGCCACCGATGACATTCGAGCCCTGATGGACAATGGAGAAACAGCGGCCCTCATCCTCCTTGACCTCTCCGCGGCCTTCGACACCGTCTGCCACCGCACCCTAGTGCAGCGCCTCAGCAACGTCGGAATCCAGGAGAAGGCACTAGAATGGATCGTCTCCTTCCTCGACGGTAGGACACAGAGAGTCCGCCTACCACCGTACAAATCAGAGTCCACCGAACTCATCTGCGGCGTACCCCAAGGTTCCTCGCTGAGCCCGACCCTCTTCAACGTCTACATGAGCCCCCTCGCTGCCATCGCACGCCAACACAACCTTAACATCATCTCCTACGCCGACGACACCCAGCTGATCCTCTCCCTGACCAACGACCCCGCCGCCGCCAGAGCCAACCTTCACGAAGGTATGAAAGAGGTAGCCGAGTGGATGTCGACCAGCCGCCTAAAGCTGAACTCGGACAAGACGGAAGTCCTCATCCTGGGATCCTCGCCCTCCGCCTGGGACGACTCCTGGTGGCCCCCCGCCCTGGGCACCGCACCCAAACCGACAGACCACGCACGCAACCTGGGCTTCATCCTGGACTCCTCCCTCTCCATGACCAGGCAAGTCAACGCCATCTCCTCGTCGTGCTTCAACATCCTGCGCATGCTACGGAAGATCTTCCGGTGGATCCCCACCGAGACCAGGAAGACGGTCACCCAGGCCCTCGTCACCAGCCGACTGGACTACGGCAACGCCCTCTACGCCGGAACCACCGCCAAGCTCCAGAAGAGACTCCAGCGGATCCAGAACGCCTCAGCCAGACTCATCCTCGACGTCCCACGACACAGCCACATCTCCAAACACCTGAGAGACCTGCACTGGCTCCCGGTCAACAAGAGAATCACCTTCCGTCTCCTCACCCACGCTCACAAAGCCCTTCACGACCAAGGCCCGAGCTACCTCAACAACCGCATCAACTTCTACGCTCCCAAACGACACCTCGGATCAGCCAAGCACGCCCTCGCTGCCGTCCCCCGCATCCGAAGAGCGACGACAGGAGGAAGGTCCTTCTCCTACCTGGCCGCCAAGACATGGAACTCCCTCCCGACCAACCTGCGCCTGACCCAAGACCACCTCGCCTTCAGGAAGAAGCTCAAGACCTGGCTGTTCGAGCAGTAGCAGCACCCCCTCCCCCCCCCCCCCCCCCAGCGCCTTGAGACCCTCCGGGTAAGTAGTGCGCTCTACAAATGCCTATGATTGATTGATTGACTTTACTTAGACTGAAATCAGATGTGGCTGATGACAAGCGTGGGTGACTTGCTCTTCTTCACAGAGGACAGAACTTTCATCCAGCTTTACTGATGTTATGTGATTGTGAGATGTCAGAGGCTACATTGACCTACAGGTATCTCCTCTTGTGTTTTGCCCTTCCTTATGGAGTAGCAGGTCACTTTGAGTACATTGTAGTGTATTTGTTCAAATCAGCTTTACTATTTGGAATATCCTAGAATGTCTTTTGATTATAGAGTTAGTGATTGTTTTTCTGTGGAACATTTACGTGTATTACTATAAACAAAAGTTCATATATTTATCTTTCTAGAACTATTTTGTGGCCTGTACTTAGTTTCCCTTGTGTAGCTTTGGCAATCATTTCATTTCTCTTGTGGCTGATATATTTCTTATCTGAAATGTACAGATTTTCGTCTTTGATTTAATAAATGTTTTCTATAGTGACTGATTTTGCACCCAATAAAATCTGATATGGGAGGTTTTGGAATACATCACCTTGATAAGTCACTGCAATGGGTTTTCACCAGAAATAGTGCATAACAGGTGTATTTTGTTGTTTTGCACACCTTCATCTGCATGCCCACATAAATGTTAAGATACACATTTGTAAAGCCTCTGTGTTGTCCTTGTGTCATGCAAGGCAACACAAGGACATTGCAAAAGCTTCAGTAATATTTACAAAGACAAGAGTTCTTTGTGCTGCCTTGTGTGGCTTTGTAAAGAAATGTACCACAATGCAGCGGCTTGTACTGTTTCATTGTATTTCAAATTGGGATGCGTTGCATGGGTTGAGAATGGGCATCCACATGTATCCAGCATAGATTTTGGCACATTCTCAGATTTACTAAAACTGTTAATTGGGAATACATCAAAATGCTATGCCTTCCTGTTCAGGGATTTGTGGAAATAATGCTTACAAGGCTTATCTTGGAAAGTTTTTTGAATGTTGCCTTTTTGTGAGCAAACAAACGCACAAACATTCGTTCTAATTCCAAGAATTTCACAGTCGTTCTCCTTCCTTTCTTTCAGTGAATCCGTCATGTAACACTTTCTTTTTCTTCTTTTCCATGTTAGTGCCTTTATACAGGTGCCACTGACACTCCTTGGGAAGAGAAAGATAACCCAGGTAAGTAACTATTGTTTTTTGGTGACGGAGCTTGCCTGGCTCCAAGATGGCCACTGATTAGTGAGGCTCTGAGGGACCAGCCAATTATCCAACATAATCCTAGCACCCAAAGTAATAATTCAGACGTATTAAACCACTACCCATCCAGTAAAGCTGAGGAATTGCTTGTTGCAGTGAAAACACGGTCTAATTGGTGGCTGTGGAACCACAAAGAGATTGGCAGCATAGTACATGCCTAGAAGAGGACAGCGGAGAAAGGAGGAGCTACTGCTGCCCTCACAGCAGACAGAGACCCCAGGACCAAGTATAAGGTACGCGACAGAGGGGTGCAGGCGCTACAGGGCTCGCAATGCCCGTCATAGCGAGGGCCAGAAAGGGGCCTGATATGGCACTGAAGCACCTCGGAAGACCAAGACACACAATTCCCTGGGGGCAGGGAGATCGACACTGAACCATGGTGCGCCAAGAGTATTTAGGCAGACTGTGCATTCCGGGCTGACATAGCCTCACCACACAAGTCTCATCTGCGGGACATCCATCAGAAATTCCCAGGCAGAAGGTATACAGAGTGAGTGCATTTGTTGCATGCTGGTGCGGCCCTGTTGGTCGCACTGACTGTGGTTCTGGCTGCGGCTGCCCTGTGCAGGCAAAGAGTAGATGTTGGCTGACTGGCACTCACTGTGCATTGGTGAGACTGAGGATCACAGCTTCCCACAGGCACCACACCTCAGACCAGTTCAGCCCTGGAGAATATAGTGGCCAAAGCCTAGATCAAAGCTGAGCCGGCTGCATGGCGCACTGAAATCATCTCCCGTGGTGGCAACCAGGGAATACCAGAGAGCACTACACTGCGCCTAATGCAGTAGCGAGTTTTTTTCTTTTAACCCATGCCAGTTGATGCTGAATAGCAGGGGTACAACATGGGCAAGACGGAAAGGTCCCTGCCTAAGCTCCAATTTGAATCGCTCAAGACCCCTAAGCCAAGGGAGTCCGACACAAATGCTACATAATCTGGATCAGAATCCAACGACCCCACCACAGTCACAGATTTGAAGCAAATACTAGCAGCTATGCAGCATAGCCTGACAAATATTGATGGGAACATCGATTTCCTCTCATTCAGAATGGTTCTGTATACATAGTTGTATCGCTCATGTATTCTACCAGATGAAGTCAATATTACTGTTTATCTAGAACACATAGCCATAACATTGTTCACTACAAAACACAGAGAGCATTTGATGATGCCACTACACCCCACAGAGATACGTACTGTACTCACACGTATTTAAGCTGAGAAGGCATCGGACACTGACTTACTCTTTTGGCACTTGGTCTCCTTGTATGAGGAAATAGTAAAGATTAGCATAATAACCCCTTCAATGCAAGAAGCCCTGGTGGTCACTCTTTTAAAGCCTGGTAAACAACCCAATAGTTGCTCATCGTACAGGCACTTATCCCTCTTAAATATTGATACTAAATGATAGGCCACATTTTTGCCACATACACTGACCTGACCTTGCTGGGAGTGGTGTGTCCAGAGCAGGCTGGATTTATGCCAGGTCTTACCATAACTTTTTTTAGTCGCCTAGAAGGCATTCAAATCCGTTGAGTGGGAGTTCATGCCAGCTGTCCTCTGTGGGATTGGAGTAGGCGAGGTGTTCTTGAAACTGATTACGTTTTTATATACCGTGTCAGCGGCCCAGTTTCGAGTCGGTAATGTTATCATGTCCGCAATCATGATTAATATGGGCACCCAGCAGAGCTGCCCATTGTCACTCCAATTTTATGCAATGGTGGGTGAGCCGCTGGGATGCGCACTACGGAAACACCGCGGTCCTAGGGGCTGCCCTTCCCCAACTGTAATCTTATCATTTTGGCATATGCCGATAACACGCTGTTATATGTCTGTAATCCGGAAAGTACTCAGAGTAGTAGTGCGATTTGGGGGGATCTCGGGCCTCTTCGTCAACTGGGATAAATCCATCATTTTCCCATTCACCCATGCCATGACACTAATAGTGCTAGAATACTGCCTGCAATGAACGACAGAGTCTGTACACTTTCTGGTTATACAAATCCACACTAATTCAGCAAAAGTCCTATTGGATAATTATGGGAGAGCGACACAAAAACTAAAGAATAATGGGATGCATAGCCATCATGAAAATAGTAGTGTTTCCCAGATATTTTTTCCTATTCCAAAATATTCTGGTGCTTCTGCCACGTTCATTGTTTGCCACTTTGTGATATTTCATGATCAGGCTAGCCTGGGCTGGAAAACAACCAAGGGTGTGGCGGGAGGTCCTCACTTTGTGGTATGACATGGGGGCATAAATGCACCAGACTTATGCCCAGATGCATCAAGGGATTTTGCATTCGCAAACGGTGCGAATCGCAAAATTCGGCCGTTTGCGAATGCAAATCCCGTTTCTGGGATGCATGAAGCATTTTGCCTTTTTCGCAATTTAAGAAATCGCAATTTCATTGCGATTTCTTAAATTGCGATTGCATTTAAGAAATCGCAATTTTGCGATTTCTTAAATGCAATGCATGATTAATTTAGATTTGCGAATTCGCAATTTGGATGGAGTAAATTAGCATGAAGTTGAACTTCATGCTAATTTACAGAAAACTTTCAAACATGCACTAGTTGCATATTTGAAAGTTTTAATTTACACACACACATGTCCTTGGGTCATGTGTGTGTAAATTGCACTCAGTTAAATTTCAGGGGTGCAGGGAGGGGTTCTTTGAACCCCCCCTGCACCCTTGAAATTGCATTCACATTTTGCGAATCGCAAATTGAAATTCGCAAAATGTGAATGCCTTCTAATTGATTCCTATGGACCTTTTGGCCCATAGTACTCAATGGGAAGGGTTTTCCTTAATTGCGATTCGCAAATTGTGAATCGCAATTAAGGAAAAATACCGAATCGCAAAATAATTTGCGATTTTTTGATGCATAGAATTTTGCGATTTCTTAATTGCGATTCCTTAATTTTCGCAATTAAGAAATCGCAAAATGTTACAATGATGCATCTAGGGGTTAGAGTTATAGGGGCAGATTTATGTTAACTGGCGCATCCCCAGGGATGCGCCAGTTAATGTGCGCCACAGTGCGCTACAGCTCCGCCACCCATGGTGCGCTGCATTTACAATTCGGCTCACCATGGGGCAAAAACGGCACAGATGCGTGACGCATCTGTGCCGTAAAGGTGGCGCATTGCTGGAGTTGCGTCGCAAGTGCGACGCAGCTCCAGCAAGGCTCAGGGGTGCCCCATCTTCACAATGCTGCGTCAAGACCTACGCCTGCTTCAAGCAGGTACAGGGTTTTGACGCAGCATTGGCCTGAAAGTGACTGAGTGAAATCTTATAAATTTCACTCAGCCACTTTTAGGAGGCGTTCCTGCGCAGGAACGCCCCTCCCCCTGCACAGGAACGCCTCCTTATGGCGCAGAGCTTTACAACGTGACGCAATGCGTCACGTTGTAAATAGGGCGCATTGTTTGTGCCGCCGTTACGTCAAATAAAGTGACACAATTGCGGCGCAAAGAGGCGCAAGGGCCTCATAAATCTGCCCCAACATATAGAGCAGTGCAGAGCATATTCGCACATCATTGGCTCCACAGCCCACATTACTTGCCTCACATTGAGAGAGATGCCACAGACCATCATACACTCCCTGAAACACTGTTTCTCAACCAGACATGACGCCAGAGTATATTTGATTCAATGAATACCATAGTACATGCCTGGTGGAACTTATTGAGCAGCAGTCTGGCTCCCTGGTATACTCACCACACATTTAGGTGGAATGCTTCCCCTGGAGGGTCAGGGAATGGGTTCGGAAAAGGCATTGTATACGAAGGCAGTAAGGTGAAAGGATGGGAAGTTTTTCAGGACAGAATCGAGACACTGACAGCTCTCACTCGTATCCAATATTTTAGAGTTAGGCACACATTATGAGACCTACTGGATGACGACATGTAGGAACCCCCAGACATGCTGGCGCTCTCCTCCGTGATACGTACAGTTAGTTACCCCTGCTAAATCAGTAACAAAATCTTACGCCTTTGCACAAGAAGCACGTCTGCCTGGTATGCCAAAGACACGATATGAATGGCAGAGAGATCTTGGCAGGACCATAGATGAGAAGTGCTGGAGGTTGTGCTGCTCCATGACCACAGGGGCATCGCTGAATGGATGGCATATACTAATATGCTTCAATAATATTAATCAAGTATACTAAACAGTGGAGAGACGTTTACGACATGTGCTGCAAGATACAGCATAATGGCAACAGTGTCATGAGTGTTAGGCCGATTTTATGCAAGTTGCCTGGTGTTGCTCTGGAATGAATGAGTTCTTGGGAAGGTCTCCCAAGAGCTGGAGGTCAGCACTGGCTCCTCCTTGGAGCTGGTCCCATTACTGGCCCTGCTGGGTTATGTAAGAGGAGGAAACTAGTAGCTACTTGTTTGCTGTTGGCCAAATGCTGAGTGATGATGCGATGAGCTAGGGGTCTAGTTTCCACTCTGGAGAAATGGCATGTAGATGTGGGGGTATTGTAGCACCCAGTCAGATATATATAGTGAACTACTCCCTCCTCAGAGTCATACCAAGAATTATTGGGGTCCATACCATTCGTATTCAGTAGGCAAAGAGACAGGAGAATCTGAGAGAACAAGATGAGGTATCATAAAATTCTTGATTAGCATGGAGTGACTGTTGAGCGGGCCGTATGGGTTTGCAAGTTTCATAGGGCTTAAGACAACTGCAGAGCTGGTGTGGCTATTGCTTGTGAAAAGCAAGCTATGGTTGATGTGACTCTAGAGTGTGTCTGTCAGATCAATGCCGTCTTAAAGAATGTCACCTCAGTACAACTTGCCAAGATATTCACAGGGAAAATTATTTAAATGTATACAGCTGTGGCTGATGTTCTGTAACTTGCTGTAATATACAACTAAGGAATTGTAAAACTATGGTCATGATGTATCCAGCCAGTGTATATGCATATAATATTTTGACAAAAAAGAGAATTAAAAACATATATGTTTTTAAGGAAATTATGCTCATGTGTGCCTACTGTTTTTTTGCCTATTCCTTTCTTTTCTGTCCACCATGAATGAGGGGGAATGCAGGTTTTAGGAGGAGTTGTCCCATGCAGCTTAGTAGGGGTGAATTAGTTATTTGTGTCTTTCTTCTTAACATCCACATCAGTGAACACCCATGTAATTGTATGTTAGGGCTGGACTGTTCCTCTGAGGCACAGGGTAAGGCCTGATTTGCATATAGCTGGGTCTGAACTGGGGTGGCAAAGTGAGCTAAAGAACGATGTGGATTCAAACCATATCTGTGACTGGGGTGAGTGTTTGAAAGGTTCTAGCTCCCTGTCAATCATCTCATTGTGTTTCCTTTGTTTGCCCTCAGTTGGCAGGGTATTTCCAGACAAGGGTCCCTTGCTCATCTAGCCACTGGATTCAAGCTAGCCTGGCTGTTGAGAGGTGTTACCCCGAAACTGGTCCCAGGATGCTTGTTTTCGGTCCAGAGAAGACTTAGCTTGGTAGTTCTGACTGGACTGTTCCCATGAGGCACAGGGTCAAGACTGATTTGCATATAGCTGGGTTTGAACTAGGGTGGTAAATTGAACTGAAGAACGATGATGGATTCAACCAAGATCTGTGACTGGGCGTGACTGTCTGAAAAGTTTCAGCATCACCATCCATCACCTCCTTGGGTTTGCTTTGCAATTGTGACATCACTATTAGAAAATAACACAAAGGAAAGAAAATGCCAAGCTCAAATATTCTCACAAAGTGCCTCTTTATCTTTAAATTATATCATGAATCAGTGGGCTTCCCTTTTCTCACATTTGTACCTATTATGGAATCATTTTTGTTCTTTATTAGCTCAGGTTCATGTTTCTATATCACATTATAGAAACCATTTCCCCACCAGTGACTGACTAAGAGGAGTACCAAAAAATAAAGAACCAACAAACCAAAAGAAATATGGCACCACTTTCTTAGAACCATATTCTATCCATATGGCTCTAAATCTGAGCAAGCACCACTTTCCATTAAGTGCTTACTTTAAAACATGTTTTTATTTGCCCAAGACAGGAGGTTACCGTGGGTAACTGAACTCACCCAGGTAGCCACAACCATACTAGACTGTGGCGGATTGTGAGGCATCTGTCGGTGGCATCCACCACTCTTCAGATCATGTCTCCTTCTTCCTGTCCTCCTCATACTTATCGGTCTCAGACTCATGGTCTTCCCTGGTTACATCACCCTCCCCCATTCTTCTCTGAAGGCTGCCGCCACCACTGTGCTGTCTTTACTCTGTTTCTCCATTGCAGTTATTCCTCTCAGCATCCTCTCCTTTGCCATCAACATACCTCTTCCTTCTCTCACGCAGACTCTACCTACTTCTGGCTTTCCTTCTTGGCTACTCGCCCCCTTCCTTCCACAACATTTTCTTTCTCACTCTTTCCTCATCTCAATGTCTCTGCCCTTTCTCCTCCCCCACTTTATTGACGTGTTCTTTATCTCTTTTCAGGTCCTTTAGAGTATTCTGAACTATTGTCAGAGAATCCTTCCTCTTTATCCCAGATAAACTCTGTTCTCTAATTCCTAATCCTCCACACTTCCACAGTGAGGTATAATGAGGAAAAGTATATTATTTCTCCTGTTTATTTTCTATTTCCCCATGTGTTAAATTTTACACCACACATTGCAAAAGCAAAATGCCCTTAACAACTGTTTTGTGTAGGAAACAATCCCGCCTGTAACAAAGGCCTTCTTTCATTATTGTACAAGGGTGCCTGCGTTGGCGTCAGCACAAGTATAAAGCAGAAATGCTCCATAGCGTAATAAATACTGAGCATTTCTGCTTTCTCTCCTTCATGCAGCAAATCACAATAATTGTGCTTATTGCTCTGGTTTGCATGAAATTAGTAAACATTGGGCTGATTCACAATCTGCATTTGTAGTATGTAAATTAGCAATAACACTGGTACCCCTTACTATAAAATGCTATTACACCCCTAGGGGTGGAAGATAGAAATCTCCAGCTCTATTAACTTTTATATGGGAGAACTCAACAAATGTAAGATTCCTTCTTGGTGGAAGATTTAAGTGGGACTGAAAGAGTGAGGGGACAGTGAAGTACTGCAACACACTCCCATAAACTATAATGGAGGAAGGGACTTAAAGTAATACCTCATTGGAAACAATACTAAATAGATAAAATAAAGCTGACTAAATAAAACTGAAATCCATCAGTTATAGTTATTTAAATTAACTGTAACTCATGCCCTAAAATAACCATAACTTGCATCCACACCATGCACAGTGTTGTCATGAATGATCTTGATTCAGGTGTTGCAGTGATGTTATTAATGTTATCTTAGAACATGTCAGGAGCAATGAAATATGTGAGGTAATTGGCAGAGCATGGCAAAAGCGTGAGTTCTATTTACTTTACAAGCCTGTTCAAGGCTAGGGGAGAGGAGCTGTGTGCCCCTATCCCCATAATATGAATGTAGCACAACCAGGGAATGTGGGCCCTGGGGCCTGTTGAAGACTTGGGGAGGGGGGCGTGCAATCTCTCCCTGTTGCGTGTTTATCTAGGTTCCTGATTGATACTGTGACCTTATGCCCCTATTCGGCTATAAATCCATTTATTCCCTATATTGGCATAACCGTTCAAGTGCGATTTTCTGAAAAGTCATCTCTGGCCTCACACGAACAGAGCCACATTCCAGCATAGTTCCCTCTGCCACTTCCTTTGCGACCAATTAGTGCAATGACAGAGCAGTAGTCACTATCTGATATTCCTAGATAACACTCCGAGTTCTTCAACAAGATAAAAACTTAGCAAACCTGGAAATCCCCGCTTGCTATGTTTTGATTAGTAATGGAACTCTAATGAGCAACTGATAACTATCACTTCCTAGTGACATCTTTTATTGACGTCTTATGTCCAGCAAACTTGCGTCAAACCCGGCACCTGTCAGGTATAAATATTACCAACGTTGCCTTAAGCAATGTGAGCTGTTGTGAGCTGCGAGCTACTGATGCTGGCTGCCCGCATGACCCTGTGTTGGTAAATCTAGCACTCTGTCGCTGCAGCCTGCTATCCTGTGGTGGTGAAGCTGCTGATACCATTATCGCCAATACAGCGCGAACTATGGTGCAGTACGCTTAAGGAGCTGAACAGCCGTCCCCTGCGAAGACATCCAGCAGATTCCAGCTGCCCGCGGACGCTGTCCCCCCTCCTTCCTCGACGCACTGAAGAGAAGCCGCTGCCTGTCTCGTGCAGAGAAATCCAGTCCCGGCGCTTCCGGTTTACCCTCGCGGGTGACTGGGATATCGAGAGAGACCCCTGAAGGAGATACCAATCCTCCATCATTCTATTCAGAGGTATGGTGTTGACTAAACCCTTAGACGAGAATTCTTGAAACAAACCTTGGCAAAACCAACTTAACTTAAAGCTACTTACTTGCTCCCCTTCCACGTGTTAGGCTTAGGTCAGGCACACTGGGGTAGGCTTAGTTAGAAGCACCAGTTGAGTATGTTAGCCTAATGTATATATGACTGTATATATGTTTTATTACTTTTAAACCATTGTATGGCTAAGAAACCATATCAATGCTTTTACAGTTCTATTTCGCAATACTTATCTTACTGTACGTACTTTTTATAATAACAATTATTGCAATTGTGGCAATACATTTCTCTTGTACGAGAAGAAAGACTGTTCAATAAATGTTAACCTTTATTGATACACGCCCGTCTCTCTATTCTCTACATCTCGTGAAAGTAAACTGCACTAGACTGACTGAGTGAAATACATGTCTATTGTTTCACACGACCCTAGAGATTGACTCTTGATCTGAGGAGCAAAGTTGTCATGTTGCACGGTTGTTGGAAAACTGAATCCCTTCTTGTCTGTGCCAAGGAAGCTGATCACTTCCTATGCAGAGAAGAAAGTTTCCAGTGACCTCTGAGCTAGTTGGTAACACAACCCAATTAAGTTTAGCATAGTCAGTGGAGGCCTGGAATATCCGCAGTTCCACGTCGATACTACTGTTTATGTTATTCCAATGCGCAGGGCCTAGTGGGAAACTAGGAACTACACTACATGGCGCCCTAACGTTTGGTAAGGCGATAAACTAACGCAAGGCAGTTAGAGTAACTCAGTCGTGCATATTTCACACCCCTTTCTCCCGTAAATACTCCAATAGACGTCTGGAGTGGGTGAAAGGTTAAAATCCGCCCGACCTTAGTAGGAAGAGATTCCTATGTAAAGCTCTGGTTTATTCAACGTTGAAGGATACAGTGTTCCAAAATATTGTGCACCTAATCTTTGTCTCCTTGGAGACCTACTCTGCAAACCTTGCATTTTTACAATGCCAGAGAATAACGGAACTCCTGGGGCCGCAGTAGATGCGACTCAGCAAGGTGCCGAGTACACAGACCCGGATGCTATTATCATCCCGGTCCACTTAAGAAGATCTATAACGTTAAAACTTATAGAAAACGGACTGACACCTCTAGGTGGTACAGTAGTCTTTGTGATAGAGGCTCACGAGTATAGGCAGACAGAGGTATTCTATTCATGGATAAACTTTCCAGCGGTAAACGCAATAACAAAAGAGTTTCACTATTACAAAATAGAGAAACCTCCGGAAGAGTACGCTCCTTTCGAGGAGATTGAAATTCCACTTAAATTTCAAGAGCATCTGCTCTGGTTTAATGGCGCCCTAAAACACAATGATCACATAACTAGGCTCGGTCCACTAGGTAGACCAGGAGCAACGTGGCCGGTTCTAGCCAGCTACACACCACATCCTGACATTGAAAAAATGTCTAGAGAAGAGCTGTTAGCACAGCTCAAAACACTAATAAAAATACATAGGCAACTAGTCCAATATGTAATGCGGACTGCAACAGTCCAGCCAGCTGTTAATACACCACAGCTGACCCCTCATCAGGGGAACACTAATAAAATTGCACCACAGAACATACAGTCATGTCTTGGTAAAACACCCGTAAAACGGGAACAAATTCCTTTCTGGTTAGCACAGAAAATCACTCAAATAGAGGCAGTATTTCCTGATACTACCCCTATTGAGAAACACAGAATCTTGACCATCTGCCTTCCTATGGGAATCGCACCACACGTGGAGGACTGCGACACTTGGGGTACAGTCTTTGCTTCCATTTACACAAAAACACACGGTGTTCCGTCTATGGCGGTAATACCAGAAGTGCTAAAACAGATTCAAAATGAATTCGGTCCAGAGCCCGCTTTAAATCTAGGTATGAAATTACTGAAAGACTTCAAGCAGGTCTCGGCTATATTATTAGCCAATATAAGAGGAGAAGCAGCATCTGTGGCAATTCGCCAGAAGTTGAAGGAAACAGATATAAAAGATCCTGTTGAGCTTGCAAAAATCATAGAAAAGTGCTATGAAGAATTAGGTAGAGACAGCTTGGGTGGGAAACCGGTAAAGCCCCAACTGCTCGAAAATCCTGAAAAATTATTTATTAAAAATAATTTAAACACTCCTAAAAAGAGCTGGGATGGAAATAAACAATCCACTCCCAAGGAAAAAGTTTTCCAGTCCAGAGGAAGGTCTCCTCGACGGAGGGAAAGAACTCCGACTCGAGAACGCCAGTCTCCCCAACGGGAGCCCTCTGAGAAAAGATATAACCTTAGAAATAGGGATAATCTGAAAAAACCTGATAGATATCAAAGTATTGATACACGTCCCTCTCGATCTTCTCCACAGAATTCGGAAAGTAGAGGACGGTCAGACCCAGGAGAGCACACCAAGTCCAAAGACAAGGAACCTGCTCAAAATAAGAAATCTCAATTTCAGAAAAAGAAGGTAGCCAGTATTAGAGTAATCAACCATGCCGAGAATACTGAGGACACAGTTGAAAAACGGGGAGTGGGCATTGACAATGTTGGACAGTGCAGCAGAAATCAGTATAGCGCGCAAGATCTTGATGAGTCATCTGGAGACAGTGGACACGAATGAATACATTCAAGTTGAAACTGCCGACGCCAGACTTAGCGAGCCCCATAAAATATACGAAATAACATTGCGTATGGAGGGTGATAAGACTAGGAAAATTAAGGGTCTATTTTGGGATAAGCTCTCAAAAGGCTATGATATTCTGTTAGCTGAAAAAGATTGGCCCCCAGAGTTTGTCAGGGAGTGCCCTCGTGGCGAAGAAGTGATTATGCCTGCCTTCTCGAATCACATACCGATTCACAAAAAATATACATATGCAAGGAAATGGGCAGTAGCCCAGGCACCAGCATTGTATAAAAATCATGTAGGATGGGATGAGGATTCACCTCCTCACAAAATCCAATTAAAAAGTGAACCAACTGCCCAACGGCAGTATCCCATAAAGCAAGAAGCTAAAAAACAAGTCAGGGAGATCTTAGATCAACTTGAGTACCAGGGGGTGATTGAAACTTGCACCTCTCAAATGAACAATCCTTTGTTTCCTGTCTCCAAGCCAGACAATTCATATCGTCTAGTTTTGGACTACAGACATCTTAATACATGTTGCAAAACTTTTGCAGTACAAAACTCGCATAGTGCAGCCCTAATGAATAACATAGTTAGGAAAAAATACAAAACGACATTAGACATTTCTAATGGTTTCTTTTGTCAAAACATTGCACCAGAAAGCAGATATTTGACCGCTTTCTCTGCATTTGGGTCACAGAAAATTCTGTCGACTCCCACAGGGGTTCAAGAACAGCCCAGGACTATTCTCAGCTAGGGTAACAGAGTTACTACAAATCTATGATGATGAAGCATTATCTTACGTAGATGATATTTATCTCACAGACGACGACTTGGATACTCACTTGAAAAGAGTGAACACCATTATACTTGGGTTCGCAGCAGAGGGTTACAAAGTCAACTTTAAAAAGTCCCGAATTGCCCATCTGACAGTACTATTTTTAGGGTACGAATTATCAAGTGAAGGGAAAAGCCTAGCGGACA
Organism: Lissotriton vulgaris; assembly: GCF_964263255.1. NCBI lineage: Eukaryota > Metazoa > Chordata > Amphibia > Caudata > Salamandridae > Lissotriton > Lissotriton vulgaris. The sequence continues at coordinate 308,248,915 of NC_141696.1, forward strand.
ACTTCTTAGAGAAGTGCGCTGTACTCCAAGCTCCAAAAACGCTGAAGAATTTACAATCAATACTAGGTTTTCTGAATTTCGGAAGAACTTACATCCTAAATTACGCAGAGAGGGTTAAACCTCTCTACAAACTAATTAAACCTGATTTTAAACAAATCAATTGGACTCAAAAACACACAGAAATTTTGAGATCACTGCAAACAGACATGTTAGCAAAAACAAAATTAGATACACGTGACAACACACGTGATCTTGTAATCCGAGTCATCCCAGGAAGATGCGGATTCACATACCTAACCTCTAATGAGGGAGAAAAGGTACCAATAGCTTACAAATCACATTTGTACACAAAGGCTGAAATAAAATTCAGTTCAACGGAGAAAATTCTAACTGCGGTTCAGACTGCTGTAGCGAAAGAAAGGCCACTAGCGCAAGGTAAACGAATAATAATCGTAACTCCTATACCGGCTTTAGAAGCGGTAACTAAAGCAAGCATTCCTAATGCTAAAGCTTTGCATCCGAGATGGATTCAGTGGGTTAATTCTCTTGCTGCAACAGACGTAGTTTACGAATTTGATCCTAACTTAAAAAAACAGGAATTTTTACAATATGAATATGAATGTCCTCTGCCAATTAAAATCCTGCCTCTCGAAGAATACGGAAGTATTATATATACTGACGGATCAGCACAACCCGCAGTTGGTGGTAAGCAAGCTTACAGTGCTGCGTGCGCGATTGTAAAAGGTCGCTGGCACAATGGTAAATTCAGACCACTGGTCACTAAAACACAATCTCTAGGAGATTGCTCGGCTCAACGAGCTGAATTAGTAGCATTTAAGATGGCGCTAGAAAATACCGATCGCGAATTCCCCACACTAATAGTGTGCGATTCTTTTTATTGCGTACAATCTTATAATGAATACTTGCAGAATTGGGTGGAAAATGGTTTCAAAGATGCGAAAGGTGGCACAATAAAGCATAAAATGCTTTGGGAACAGGTAGTTCTTTTACAAAAAGAACTACAAAAGACTCACGTGATACATACACTGAGTCATCAACGTGATGGCGTTCACGTTGCAGGGAATTCATTGGCTGATGAAGCCGCGAAGGCAGCTGTGCAAACGGCTTCCGTAGCTGCGATAACTCGGTCACAAACAAAAATAGACAGCGATATTCTACAAGCTGTCAGTACGTCAGTAAAAAATGATAAGAAAACACTCCCAAAAGGCTTTCCTGAAAAGTACTTGTACTTAACGGATACAAATAATGTTCCTTTTGCTCGAATCCCTGGAGTGGGGGATAGAGTAATTCCAAACAGGGAACACAGATTAGGACTAATCAAAGCGGCACACGAAGGGCTTGCTTCTGCACACGCTGGCGTTTCAGCAACAATATCACTATTAAAACAGAGATATTGGTGGCCTCGCCTGAGAATACAAACTAAAAAGTATGTATTAGAATGCGACATATGCCAAAGGATAAAAGTATCAACAGTGAAACGACCAGCGCAGACACCACTTCTCATCTCGGATAAACCATTTGCATGCGTTTACCCGGACCACTGTGGTCCCCTACAAAGGGACGGCAACTATAGATATATCATGGTAGCAGTGGATTCCTGTACGAGGTTCATATGGATGTGGCCCCAGCGCTCGGCTGACGCTAGAACGGTTATAAAAGATTTGCGAGTCTTTATCGGCACATACGCAATTACCACGTTCCATTCTGACCAGGGTCCTGCTTTCAGCTCTCGAGCCTATAAGGAGGCCATGGCTAGCATGGGAATTGGGTTGCGATATTCTTGTCCGTCGCACCCCGAAGGGAATAGTGTGGTAGAAAGAAAAAACCGTGACATAAAGCAATCTATAACAGCGAAGGTATTAGGTTCAGGCGCTGGGTCGGTCAAACATTTAATAAGTGTCCAGACTAGTCTTAACAACATGCCAAGAAATTCTCTAAAAGGTTTCAGCCCATACGAACTATTGTTTGGAATTAGAATGCGAGTTGAGGACCTCGATAGTCAGATGTCAGTGGTACAAGAAGAAACAACGCACTTTGATGTAAAGGATCGTTTGGCTGTTTTACAGGAACTGAATGAAACAAGAAAATCATTAAGCAACATAAAGTTAAAGCAACAGCCAAGTACCACTGATGAGGCACCACCAGCAACAGCCCCAGCAAGGCCTGTCTGGATTCCAAAGATTGGGGATCTAGTCAGAGAAAAGATCGCGGTTAAGAAGGAATTTGGGCCTTCTTACAGAAAAGCAGTACCTGTCTTGGCAGTCACCGGAACAAGATCGGTTGTGCTACCGCCCCTTGCTGGTAAAAAGGAGAACAGAGTTGTGTCTATCGATCTGGTAAAACCACAAGCATGTGGCCTATAATCAACAGTAGGCCCAGTGGACTCCCAAGAAACAACAGAATACCCAAACTTGCAACAATCCAAGAGGTTCAAACTGAAAGACTAATCACATTCGATCAGCCTGCAGTGCACAATGAAGGACTATGCAATAATGCCATGGAACTCGTGCCTCTTGAAACACAGATTGAAACAGTTTGTCAAGAAACAACACCAGTCTACAATGATGTGGCATCAGAAAATGCTACCGAAAGACAGATTGAAAGAACAATCCCATCAATTGACAGAACTGCCTCTGGTTATTTCATCAACTTCGACAACTTCTCTGAAGATGAAAACGATCCCGAAGTGATGCCAGAATCAAAAAAGACTTTTAAAGAAAAAGCAACGGAACTCTTTCATCAACTGAAGGAAATCTACCTTATTTCCCCCTGGCTAGAGTTCTGGTTCGGTCTAGGTGTATTTTTCCTCCTGCTTTGGCTCATCATGGTACTGTGTTTGGGAAAATTCATTGAAGGAAAATATATTACAATGGACACAGCAAGTCAGAACATCAACCTAGTCCTGAAACCACACAGATCATCCCACGTGAAGAAAAGAGAACTGTCAACAGTAAATGTCACAGCAATTCCAATACCTGGTGGGGTAGTATGGGAGAAAACAGACTATGAGATATATGGTCCGGTCGAAATCCTGAAGTATCCTCATCAACTAAAAGTTTCCTTAAGTGACTTTGTGACTCCTAGTACATTCTCTGATGATTGGGACTTTAACAGTATTAATGACATGATGTCTGATTTAGTAATGTCAGCTAGATTCACAGATCATGATTATTTACAAGGTTCATCTAGTTATGAGCAGTTATTCTGTTACACCCACTATGGGGATCATTACTTGCATAAATCTGCACAGCCTAGAAATGTTTTTATGTATAATCAATGGGAACATTGTTCTACACCACCTAAAAGCAGTTCTAAAGCATTTTTTGAGAAATTCAAATACTTCTCAGGGTTTAACACAAGTAATGCAGAAACGTTTTATTACAAACTGTTAGATAAAACAGGAATGAAAACAATGCTGACAAATTCTAAATTGATATATTCAGAAGCATTTTATGACAAAATGATGACATTTGGTTTTGATTATTGGAAAAATAATATTGAAACGAAAACAATTTGGGGTACAAAAGATTGGCAGGTGCAAGGCATTGAAGCACTATTTAGAACCTGCATGATACCAGAACAAATGTTGTTTTTAAATGACACAGTACACCAAACATCTTGTCTTGGCCTAGCTAAGATCAAAGACCTTAGAACACCGTCTATACCGAAGCCAATAGCTGAAAATGTAACCACAGATATTGAGTTAGACGTGTCACAAATTTTACATTTCAACAAAACACATCCTGATTGGAAAAAGTGGTTAATCTGGCCTACAGACACAAATAGCTGTCAAGATAGATTCCTGAATAAAACACAGGGTTTAAAAATGACCAGATTAGACTCAAGATACTCCCAGAGACAGCATCCAGGGATTATAACAACATACAGTGTAGGGAAGCTCTGCCTTGAATGGCTAACCACATCCACACTGGCTGAAATTAAGCAACACTTGTCTTTATTAAAAGATGGTGCTGATTTGCGCGATTTCATTCTTGGACCACGCAAACAGCGTCAAAAGCGTTTCATAGCGACCAGCATCTATGCTGCTTACAACGAGGCTTGGAAAGTAAAGCAAATTGAAACTGCTGAAAAAATACGAGAAATTGATCGTATTAATTTTGAGAAATCACTTTCTGTGGTAGACAATGGGTTAATGACTCTGTCTTCCAGAATATATTCGTTGGACAATATTGTATCCTCTGCCTTTGATGTGATAGACAGAGATTTGCTTATGTTACACCAGGGCCAGTCTCAATTACGCTCTATTATAGAATTAGGCTGGACGCTGCAAAATCTTCGTTCAGGCTATGTGCCTTGGCGTTTAATCAACACAACGTCATTATTTTCCAGTTTTAACCTTACTGATAAACAGATCAGTTTGGCACAGAAAGGAGCAGACTATACAATCCTGAGCATCGAAAAACTCGAGAGATTACCATTGACAATGTCAGAGAGTCCTGTCATTGAATGGATAATACACGGAATTATCACAATTCTGATAACAACTTTCCGATTTAAAAAGTGCCTTGAGTACATACCTGCTGGCCAGTATGAACAATTGGGTAAAGGATATGTAAAATCCGAATGGAAATTACCATACACTCATTCTTGCTATAGTGACAGCGACAAAAATGTATTTCTTAGTGGTGACAACTGTAAACATTCACTAAGCGGTATACTTTTGTGTCAGGGTATTAATTTACACGGAGCATGTGATGGAAATTCAAACAACCTTTCATGCCACCAGCTAGTCACACCTGCAACTCAGATAGAGCCATTCTTTATGCAACTTTCGAACGGGAGTTACATTCTTAGAACGGATCACAGATGTTGTGGCCTCGCGCCAGGGAAAAGTTATCTAGTACAAGTAACATCCATGGTCAAATGCTGTATGCAAGCATTGTTCCCGAGTGGGCCTCCAGACATAGTGACTCCCATCTGGCCTCGTCTGAATCTCTATTCTATACGAATTGATACATTAAGCAAAATGAAATCTGTACTTTTACAGACAACAGTGCCTATAACGTCATCTAAAGAGACGTATGATCTTCTAGTTGCAAGGACAGCTACTGAGGTTCATGACCTTTTATCAACAAATTGCCCCGTGCATTTCGTAGAAATGTTCAGCCAACTCCTTAACATGTCTAGTGCAACAAGCATCCCAGGCATATTTAAGACAGTCTTTACGGGACTGCTAACACCCTTCCAGGCAATTTTTGGAATCTTTCCTAATTTTGTGCACTCCATTTTTGGCGGCATACCATTATTTTTGGGACTCGTCGCAGGGATTCTATTTTTGACCCTCCTGCTACGTTATGGCAAGCCTCGGCTCAGACATAGCTCCCATGGGAATGGAAGAGGCAATCCTAGCAATGCGCTACCGGGACAGGATAACTAACGTCCTTGGATTGGCCAGGCTGAGAGATCTAAACATGACCTGGTTCCTTTCATTCAGACCGATATGGCAAAATTGCATTTTACCTGTGCTACGGTGTATGCTTTGCGGCGATGAATGCGTGTTGGACATCTGTCTTTCACTTCCATCAGCAGTACCAATGGACGTCGATACTTTGCTCAGTCCAATAACGGCTCACGCATTGTGTTGTCCCCAGCGGCTACCAATCCTGATGACGGCATTCGTGGAGACTCCTGTACTACAGCCAAGTGGTAACAGTGGAGCGAGTGATAAAAGCAACATCATCCAGGTACAACGTTCTGTGAGCATTGCTGGTCCTGCCTTCGATGACAGCAATCATTCTCACACCTGCCAAGTTACAGCGCTATCTAATTTGGTTGAACTATCACCTGAATTTGTAGACCAATTCTTTGAGAGCCTGTCTGATACGATGTTCTCACCCATAGAGAAACAATAACTTTGAGAAGCTTTCCGACACACAGCGTTCCCATGAACTCTGAATTCGGCCTTCAGTTTTGATCAACAAAAACTGCCAAGAGCTTTGGAAATCTATTTTCTTTGAATTGGACAATTTTTTTCTAATATTGACCCCTTTTTGGCACGAACAATTCTTTGCTTAACGTAAAAACTATTCTTAGAGAACAGAAGCTTCACACTTCTATTTCTAAACACATCTAGAGACATAACAACATTACACCAGCCTCTAGCACACATGTTATTACAATGCATTTTTATGTGATGATTTATCTCGCATTTCTTCTGTCAGAGATACTTCATGTGTAATTCCTTTTGCATAATCGTTCATTGATTTCATATGCAATAATTTTTTGAATGATTACTATGCTTTAAAAAACGTACAGTACCTATATTCCATGTATTACAAGTACGCCTATTTCGAATGCATTTATGTATTTTGGGGTGGGCAATGTTACACATGCATCTAATTGCTTTAGTTTTAATAATTTTGATGGACATTAACCCGTGGAGTGGGTGTTGCGTGTTTATCTAGGTTCCTGATCGATACTGTGACCTTATGCCCCTATTCGGCTATAAATCCATTTATTCCCTATATTGGCATAACCGTTCAAGTGCGATTTTCTGAAAAGTCACCTCTGGCCTCACACGAACAGAGCCACATTCCAGCATAGTTCCCTCTGCCACTTCCTTTGCGACCAATTAGTGCAATGACAGAGCAGTAGTCACTATCTGATATTCCTAGATAACACTCCGAGTTCTTCAACAAGATAAAAACTTAGCAAACCTGGAAATCCCCGCTTGCTATGTTTTGATTAGTAATGGAACTCTAATGAGCAACTGATAACTATCACTTCCTAGTGACATCTTTTATTGACGTCTTATGTCCAGCAAACTTGCGTCAAACCCGGCACCTGTCAGGTATAAATATTACCAACGTTGCCTTAAGCAATGTGAGCTGTTGTGAGCTGCGAGCTACTGATGCTGGCTGCCCGCATGACCCTGTGTTGGTAAATCTAGCACTCTGTCGCTGCAGCCTGCTATCCTGTGGTGGTGAAGCTGCTGATACCATTATCGCCGCTACAGCGCGAACTATGGTGCAGTACGCTTAAGGAGCTGAACAGCCGTCCCCTGCGAAGACATCCAGCAGATTCCAGCTGCCCGCGGACGCTGTCCCCCCTCCTTCCTCGACGCGCTGAAGAGAAGCCGCTGCCTGTCTCGTGCAGAGAAATCCAGTCCCGGCGCTTCCGGTTTACCCTCGCGGGTGACTGGGATATCGAGAGAGACCCCTGAAGGCGATACCAATCCTCCATCATTCTATTCAGAGGTATGGTGTTGACTAAACCCTTAGACGAGAATTCTTGAAACAAACCTTGGCAAAACCAACTTAACTTAAAGCTACTTACTTGATCCCCTTCCACGTGTTAGGCTTAGGTCAGGCACACTGGGGTAGGCTTAGTTAGAAGCACCAGTTGAGTATGTTAGCCTAATGTATATATGACTGTATATATGTTTTATTACTTTTAAACCATTGTATGGCTAAGAAACCATATCAATGCTTTTACAGTTCTATTTCGCAATACTTATCTTACTGTACGTACTTTTTATAATAACAATTATTGCAATTGTGGCAATACATTTCTCTTGTACGAGAAGAAAGACTGTTCAATAAATGTTAACCTTTATTGATACACGCCCGTCTCTCTATTCTCTACATCTCGTGAAAGTAAACTGCACTAGACTGACTGAGTGAAATACATGTCTATTGTTTCACACGACCCTAGAGATTGACTCTTGATCTGAGGAGCAAAGTTGTCATGTTGCACGGTTGTTGGAAAACTAAATCCCTTCTTGTCTGTGCCAAGGAAGCTGATCACTTCCTATGCAGAGAAGAAAGTTTCCAGTGACCTCTGAGCTAGTTGGTAACACAACCCAATTAAGTTTAGCATAGTCAGTGGAGGCCTGGAATATCCGCAGTTCCACGTCGATACTACTGTTTATGTTATTCCAATGCGCAGGGCCTAGTGGGAAACTAGGAACTACACTACATCCCCTGGAGTCCCAAGGGCTCTAAAAGGCACAAGAGGGGGGGCACGTGCCTCTTGTGACATGACATGAATAGCGGCCTCCAGGGATGGGGTCTCCAGTGCTTCACAAAGGCTTGGGAATGGGGGGCTGCATCCCCTCCCTTTAAAATACTAATGATCCACCTCCCTGGGCCCTGTCCCATCCTAACGGTGTTTTTTTAATAAAAGGCAGGATATCGCCATTTTGTGAAAAATACATGGGAAAATCATGTTTGCCTACCCCCCATCCCCCCCCCCCCCATTTATCTCGTAACCCTACCTGACAGATCACTCCCAAACATTCCAGGATGGAGCTGAGGTAGATGAGACATTTTTGGGAAACTTTTGGAAAGATTTATCAAACAGCGTCAAAGTTATAAGCAAACCAAAACATACTTTTTCTATGGAAATGTGGTCCTAACTATAACTACCCAGTGCCTTAACACTAACTTATACTACTGTAAATTTGGTGCACAGGACCCCAAATTCAAGACACCCAAACATTTACCTCAATCAAGTTGCAGGACCCTCAGCCTCAGTTTCATGTGCAAATGTATACTCGAGTTAAGGCACCTCCCAATACATCAAAATATCAGAATTACAGTCAATTAAGTAAAGGGCAGACTCAATGTTTGAGTTCTTCATCAGTGGAATACTTAAAGGGTTATATTTCAAAAGTTTAAAAGTAAGGTGATACAGTGCCAATGCGATAAAGGCTCTCAGTAAATAGTGCAATTCAGAGAAATGCAAAGTTGGCAGCAATACTAGAAGTAAAGCAGAGGGCACCCATAGTAGAACAGGAAAGTCCCAGGCTCACCTTCAAAACCGAGAGTTTTTATACATTATTTTCATATTAAATTAACAGAACTACAGTATCACTGTGGTGTGAGCAAGAAAATAATGTCATTAGTAAATCAGAGCACAGTCCAAATAAATGTCATATTGCCTTAGTGCCTAAGGACTATCCCACTACATGAATAATTATTCTGTCCCCTCTATTTTTTCACCCAAAGCGGCTAGAACAAACAATATACAACAGTGTGTTATATGATTGAAATAAGGCACTGTGATCTGATGGAAAGACCTTGAAGAAATAGTTACAGTTTAGGGACTGAGCTGGGGAAAATTAATCGAAAACAGCTCGAACAACCACAATGGAAATAAACAAATATTATTCTGCTTGACAATAATGCTGTTGAAACAATAGGCAGTGAGATGTGAAGAAGTAAGACATGGGTGACATCCATTTGGTAAAATCGTGGATTCCAGGCCTCTTTAAAAGGCGTCAGAAAAACCATTTGTTATACACACATTATAGAAAAATTGTTCAAAAAGCAACAGTAGCTGAGTGTAGTTGTAATTGTTAATTATGCACAAAATTATAACTGCAGAAACATATTTTACATAACTTAGTGCATGTGCAAATAACAAAAACCAACGCGAGATGACTTATGCACAAAACCTCACTTTGAAAAAAACATAAAGGTATTGCATTTCTTTAAAGGGTAAACTTGCTGTCTCTGGTGCCAAATGTGGTTGTAGTTATTCAAAACTGTTTTAAGTTGCTTTAGCAGTTGAGCTTTCAAAAAGGAATACCCAAGTAACCAGTTGTAATTTTCTGTCTTTAGTGCTCCTTATAACATGAAGCAAGCTTTTGCATGAGAGATTTCTGCTACCAGAATAAAGATATTACCAGTACACTGGCAAAGCCGTTGCTATAGACTTCAGTAGATAATTTAGCTCCCCTCCTACTACATTCTTCTCAGAAATTCCCCACAGCAGCAGGAACAATGCCTCAACTATGTTCTCTTTCTTTTAACCTGCTGCACCCTCAAGCTTCTACTGAGGAAGGGGCAAATGAATGCTGGTTTCAATGTCCTCTCCCAACAGCCTAATCAAGCTGATCCTGAAGAGACAACAGATTTTTTTCTGAAACTTAGGCTTGCTTCACCCTTTGGAGCACAGCCCTAGGTTATGATGAACCATGGAAAACGGTATGGGGCACAAGTACACCACCAATTAAAAAGATTCACTTTATAAGGTACACATAACCTTCATCACATAAAATTAATTCTTTTAGTTTCTAACCCCAAAACAATCGGAGAAAGTGGTTTGTAGGTAAATGAAGGATATTTAAAAAATATTGAGGCCTTGATTTAGAGTTGTGTGATTGCTTGTCTAAAGAAGTTCCTAATATGGATGGGAATCCACCAATGATATGTTTACCTCAAAAGATATGTAAATTGGCGAAAAAACTCCTGTGTCATTTTTTTTTATTCTGTACTTTATCCAAAAATACTTTTTTTGCTATGAGCACCCAACTCTTCATTCACCTTTTTAGTGATATCTTAGCCAAAGGGACCCAACTAAAGTGCAGCCAGATTGAGATGTTGGTTTGACCAAGTGAACAAAGATGGAGCAGTTCAGGGCTTTGTTTTTATTTGATCTACACCAGATAATCGGCCTTACATCAGTAGATGACACATCTGTCCATCTCATAGCTACCCTTGCTCATTGAGATTCGAGGGTGCCTTTGGATTGACTGTCCCATATATGTTGGAACTGCAATATCATTTCTGTCAGCTTTTTTTCGTCACCCTAACAGGGGATTAAGGATGCTATTGGGATATTTTAATGAATAAGGAAAGATCAGACAGTTTTAAGTTGCACTTCTTTATAAACAGGGCATGAATGATTAAACAGTGTATACTGTACGCACATTAGGTTTCTAGGTTTGAATATTTCTGACAGATTTTTTGGGTTCTCTTTCAGAATCTATCCTTTTAACTATTCAGACATCTAAAATATTTTTGAGGAATTTTTACACACTGATCTAGGATTTGAACTGTCTTACTCCCTAGAACATCTGATTACAATGGTGTGTTGGAAAAAGAACTGGATATATGTTATCTGACTTTAAAAATGGTGTTTATGTCTGAACATCTAGAAGTGCTAATATCATTCTAACTAGAATTGAAAGTAGCACCAGTGGAATGTTTACAAGAGGAATTGGTAACCTCATGCTAATTTAAGGCACTGGTAGTTTCACTGTTGGTGAATCACTCAGTGCCAGGCATACTTATTGAGCTATCACTGCAGCTTAAATGTTTCAAGGATGGCAGGCGACAAACTTAATACATCTGGGTCTCTTCACTTGATTCAACGATAAGGTCTGTGACTCTTAGAACTCTGCTGAAGCTCCAGGTTGAAGGTGAAACACTAGAGCCCAGCAGAATCAAGACCCAGCTGAGATAACAAAATCGTACAACTATAAAACTTTTAGTCAGCCTCAAGGTAAAATGTAGCAGACAGCAGGAACAGGTAATCAGAGTGTAACAGGGAGCAGATTAATAAAACCATGATGACTAAGGTAGCTAAATCAAGTACAGGGCTTGAAGGAACATCGGGGCATATTACAAACAACTAGCGATATTTATCGCTAAATAAGCTTAGCGTCATTTTTTCTATCGCCGTGTATCACCGGATTTTATCACAGAGATAACATGCTATTAGCAACGTTTATCTCAAATGCGATAAAATATCCAGCGATAGCGGCTTAATAAATGAATATCGCTGGAAATCCAGTGATATTCAGGCATTAACGCCAATAGGGTCTTAACCTGAATATCCAACCCCCATTGGATATACAGGTTAAGAAGTGGTCTGAGCAGGCGATAGTTTTCAGTGATATTCGCGCTTTGCCCACATTTTTTAATTACTACGCCTGCGTTGATAGTAGGCGATAGCGATGTTAGCGACTGCTTTCAGTCTCTAACAGGTTGACATGCAAAGCGGGCCCCAAACCGCCCGCTGTCGCCTACAAACTGTCGCTAACTGCTGTTAGTGACAGTTTGCTAATAGGGCGATAAAATTATCGCCACTTTAGCGGGAAAAAGTCCCGCTAAAGTGGCGATAAGGCCCTTGATAATATGTCCCTTCTTTCCCAAAAGTTAACCTGTACTGGTACCAGCAAAATTATTGTTACAGGATCTGGAGCTTTAACTTCAGACACCGAGAGAGGCGTGGAACACATTGGGGATGGAAGGCTAGGCAAATGCGAGACACGCTGCAACTCAGGTAAATGAAAAGGAGAATGTGCAGGCTGGATTCATGATCCATAGTTAACCTGGCAGATATAATGACTTTCCAGCTCAAATTCTCATGGTCCTGACTAGCTTTCAAGGTTCAAGGTTCTACACCTTCACAGGCAAGATTCCCACCCAAGACCCACACCCAGAAAATTGAGATATACTGCGATGGACATGATCTGCTTAGGAGTGGACAAAATATTTGTAAGTTGGCCTTATAAACCTGGAAACCTTCAGGAATGATGCTAAGTGAGGGCTAACACATTAATCCCTGACTGGATGGAATGTAAACTGGATGGAAGCAATCCCTAAATTGATCAGTAAACTAATTGCTTAGAGATGGTGATGGGAGCAGGATGGTGCTTCATTTGAGGATGTGTCACCAGCTTACGGTAATTTCTGAAATGCTCTTTGAATGCTGTGATGGTTTTGGTGATACATTTCTTTTTTTAAGTCACTTTATGCTCTCAAAAACGCTTGTTCATAGCCATGTAAGAGGCGAGACGTGCCATTGGCTCACTATGGTGTTGTGTCTTTTCTCAGATGTGGCAGTCACGTAAAGCTTTGGACGTTTTCCTGGTGCACCAGAAAGTGATATTTCAGTCCGTGGAAAATCATTAACAAAGTCACAAACTGACCGTACAAACAACTTCCCACTAGATAAAAAGATATAGCACTACTATCAGCTTAATTTTTAGGAGGTGTAATATCAGTGAAGAAGGTAATAAGGATATAGACCATACAGGTCAGCATTGATAGTTTAAGATAGTCCACTTTATTTGAAACTATACAGAACAGCAGGTCCATGGCTTTGAACAGTTTTCTTTCCTAAACTGTCAGACAATACAGTGCTGCGAGATTATGGGAAATAGAGGCACGGCAAGGGATTTTAGAAGTAGGTGCGCAGCAGCATTTTGCACCACCTGCAGCTGTCTAATTAAACAAACTAGTAAACCCAAGTAAAAGAGATTGACATAGTCCAGTTTTGAAGTGATAAGTGCATGGTCAGCTGTTTTCTGGGAGTGAAGCATCAAAACGAAGATATTTTATTAAGGTTCATAGATGCCCAAAGCAAGAGCCAACCACACCAGCGACTTGAGGCTAAATAGAGAATGTCAACTGTCATACTTCCTTGCTTCTGTGGATGTTGGAGGTGGAGTAGGCAAGTTGTGAGGCCATAAATTCTCCCACTTCTTGAAATTGAAAGACTCGAACTGCAGATTTTTACAATCTACAGAAATCACTCTTTTCATTTGCTACTTTTTAGGGCAAACATGTTTATCCTGCCCCAGCAGATTCAAAGTTTCGGCTTTCATTTTCAACTACATAACAACATCAACAGCTCTTCTATTTCTACAGAGTTTGCGGAACGTCCTTGGTACTTCTCTCCTGCTGCCTCTGGCCTCACGCCAGGGGGTCTAATTAATGGAAAAAAATATTTCAAATAGGAAATGAGGTGTATTTCGAGGTACAGTTTAGAATGTGCACTGCTACCTACATTGGATTGCCCAGTGCGAGTAGAAAGTCAGAAAACAAGATGACTGCTGAAGATAAATCAACATTTTGTTTTTCCCTATACCTTACCAAATGAAGATCTGTATCCTAACAGTGGAGTCTCAATATGATAAAGTATAGGAAAAAAAATGTTTAACTAAAAAAAATATATATTGAAAATATGTCATGGTATAAATTAATGTAAGCTCATTGTATATATTTACTTTAAATGTGGACTGAAATAAAAAAAAGCTGAAGCACTATTTAATTAAATCTGAATTAGATCTTTAATTTATGGAAATATACTCAATTGAATAGAAATAGTTTTTCTGATTTTTTTTATTATTCCAGCTAAAGAAAAATATATAAAGAAGGTCTTTCTATTACCTTGAAACCAATGGAGTGGTGGAGAGTTCTAAAAGAACCATTGAAGGGGGGATTCAGTTTAGATGAGACAGATGTTCGCAGGATGGGCCCCTCTGAGTTGTTGAGGAGGGAAGCTGTCATCTAACACATTTACACATAACAAAGCCTCCGCCTGAGCACTCTTACAAAGAGTTTGACACTGTTCATTTGTGACCCCAAACAAGCTGAGCCCATAGCAGGGAGGAAAGGGTCACCGGTGGACCTCAGAGGGTTGAATCCCCCAGAACCTTCCCCTACTTCAAAGTGGACAAAAGGTATCAATATTGGCTACTTGGACCCAGCCCTTCAGTACATATCTGGACCTGTGGGGAAACTCAGACGGACTGCTGTGGTGCTAGAAAGAAGGACTGCCACTCTGCTGCCCTGCTGTTCTGCTGCCCTGCTGCCTGAATGAAAGACTGGACCAGCTTCTTGAACCAAGGACCACCAGAGTGACTGCAAGGACGAGCTGGCTGACCTGTTGACCAGAGACCAGAGAAGGCTCCAACCACCTTGAACCCAGTGTTTGGCCTCTGCCTGTTCTAACCTTCCAAGTGGTTCCATTCCAGTCTTGTACCCTTGGAAGGGGGCTTGAAGGTGCTCTGCCAGTACAAATGTGATCTCAACAGAACAAAAGCATTGGTGCCACAGCGTGATGCATCGCTGACCAGAAGCTCCTCATCTGAGCCACAGCGTGATGCATCGCCTCAACAAACTCGGTATCAGGATCGCTGAATGGTTTGTTTTCAGCACAGGATTTTCAATTGCCAACTACAGCCTCCCAGGAACTGCTGCTGTGCGACTCATTAGGACTCAGAGCCTCAAATTGCAGCTTCACAGCAAAAAGGAAACAGCATTGCATGATGCATCATCGATGCGGGACTCTGTAACGCTCCGCAACTAGGATTATGGTGCTTTTGCTGAGCAGGCCTAACTGAATCCTTGTAGCTAGCCTGCGCTCGATCTTGATCATCCTGAACTTGTGGCTTTGTTCCGGTGAGTGTGCGAACACATAGCAGCAGTTGGTGTTTTGTGCTCTTTGTCGCTATTTTCACTTGAATCTTTAAAATTGCATCTCTCCACTTGAACTGATTGGAGTTTAGCTGTTGTGGTCTTAAATAGTATATTACATTTTACTCTATTTTTCTAAATTGCTGTGGGGTGTTTCTTGTGTTGTTTTTTCACTTTATCACTGTTTGAAGTGTTGAATTAACACTCGACACACTGTCTCTAAGGTAACCCTGAATGCTTTTGTGCCAAACTACCAGAGGTTTACGCACAGGTTAACTTGTGGTTGCTTGTGACTTCACCTTAACAGGGAATTGTAGTTGCAGCTTGAGAAGAATTTCCCCCACGTCATCCAATAACCCAATTTTTTACACTCTCACACCCAGTAAGCTTTCTCCCGAGGTATTTGTTCACTTTTTTCTGTTTCACTAAACCAAGTATTTCCTGGTTTTGATGGACAGTGAAAAAGATATTACAATAACCACCATAAAGAGTCCGGGTTGTGGAATGAATATTCTTCCTTTGATCATGTCTACTCTGTACGGATGGACGTCCAAGCAAGTTTTCCATTGACAAAGCCAACGGGGCTTCATTGATGGAAAACCTAAGGCCAGCCTGTCTCTAAATGAAATGAGTGCAACTAGGGTCTGGCGGACAGCCTACTCTGTCATGATTGTGACAGGGTACCCTATGAACCGAATTCTAAATCGGGCCATCTTTCTGTTATTATTTTCAGGACTTTTCTCTCAAGTGTTTCTTTGATTTATATTGGTTTGTTGGGTTGGGTGATTTTGCTTTCTTTAAAGGGGAAGGTAAGTGTGTAACTCTCGCTCCTAGAGATTCCCATTTTGAAATTGAGTGTTTTGAAGTGAGAGAATGTTTGGTTGTGGATGGACAGCGGTAACTGGAGTGCCTCTGATAAAACTTACCTGAACATGTCCACTGCATCCTGTGGTCTGACTGAGCTCAGCACGGTGAACTGTGCTGAGGTACAACTTCATAGCGTTTTAACAGTCATAAATGCACGATCCTATAATATAATCGGGACTAAACCACAGGCATTACTGCTTGTACCCTATCCACGCTAGATAATTTAAAACTATCCTGAAGGAAGAAACCCATAGTTCTTGAAGCGTGGTTAATTTAGCATTGATGTCCCATTTATTCCAACTTAATATCAGTGTATATCTAAGGAAGTACTTTTATGACTTGTATTGGATGTTTGTGAATTGTGGTCCCATGTGTTTGTGATTTGGGCCCCATGCCTTATCTACTGGCAATACTATTTTTCAGGTAAATTGCAGTAGTAGCCCACACTGAAGACATAAACTGCCTCCACAGCTTGATGGCTACTAACACCATTCTGTCACAACATGCCAGACGGCAGCGTTTTCCCTGCTTAAGGACATACATACTTTACAATCTATTTATGTACCTACATCGCAATAAAAAGCCCCTTGATAATCGAATACTTGGATTTCCAGTTATTGAAATACATCCGCGGCGGCATGATGAAGTTTTAAGTTTCTTACATAGGGCAGTGCTCAACAATGTTTATACATTATCTTCCCTCATTTCCTTGTTACCAGTTAGCGTTCATTAAAAGATGGCTTCTCATTTTACATTCTCGACTATTTGCAAGCACGTGCATAGCTGTCTCTTTCTATAAAATGTTGTAAAGTGGGTTTATTTTATTCACGAGGCTTGGCGCAGCGAACCAGTGCATCTATATTTTTTCGTAATGAACTTATCTCTCATTTATGTTCATGATATACTTCATAAATGACTTCTATTGAAAAGATTGTCATATATTCAGATGTCAAAACAGCAGGCAACCAGTGACATATTGGCACAGCTATTCAGAGTCTTCAAGCATCCTGTTTTTGTTGATCATTTGACTGGCTTTCATTGTGGCAGTGTTCTGCATCCCTTTTATTTCGCACACTCACAAGCTATGTAATACCCTACTTCATACTTTTTCAAAGAGCCGGATTTTTCTGCTGAATGCTCAGCTCTCTCTTTCATAACCAGTCATATTGAGTTGTTTAGATCCTTCTCCCAGTGATGTGCCATTAATGTATTCATCTGCAAAGCCTGCAAAACGTAATAGAAACATTTACATAATTAGAACAGAAAATTCATATCAGTTTCATTAGTGCTGCTGCATATTGACAACAACAACCGAATGTTTCCTGGAAGACTCTTTCTGGTGGTACTGCAGGAAAGTCATCTTTTTGCCCTGATCACCCCCATTTTTGATTAATGCTGTTGGTTACTTACTCTGAACGTGCCCTGGGCTCTGCTAACCAGGCTCAGGGCCAACTCTGTTCTCTAAAGGTATATAGTAATTATAGTAATTGTAGCATTTTAATTGGCCAATACAAACTACCTGTAAGTCCCTAGTACATGGTAGGGCATGTTGGTTTAGAGACCCCAGTGGACTGGTTTATCTGGTGTAATTTTAAAGCGAGGTCTGCTTTGCAGGCTGGTTTTAAAATAAAACAATGTCCAAATTTGACTTTGAAATTAGATTGACTTCTAAAGCCCAAAACTACCTTTTTATAACTTATATATCTTCCCTAAGGTCTGCCTTAGGTGCCCCAAGTGTAGGGTGCACTGTTATAAAGAGAAAAGACAATATTAAAGATGTTTGATATGCCCTAATAGGGAAAAACAGTCACAGTAATTTTTCTCTATTTCAGTGCTGCAAGCCCCATAGGCTAACATGGAAAGGCTTTATCTATCTATCTATCTATCTATCTATCTATCTATCTATCTATCTATCTATCTATCTATCTATCTATCTATCTATCTATCTATCTATCTATCTATCTATCTATCTATCTATCTATCTATCTATCTATCTATCTATCTATCTATCTATCTATCTATCTAATCTATCTATCTATCTATCTATCTATCTATCTATCTATCTATCTATCTATCTATCTATCTATCTATCTATCTATCTATCTATATATATAAAAACAATAGTATGTCTGTCTGTTTGTTCATTATGCATTACTGCACCATTCATCTGATCGGCATGAAACTTTGGGAAGTTGTTGAGTGCACTCCCGCGAAGGTTTCTGGCAAAAAAAACCAAAAAAAACAAAAAAAAGAAAAATGTGTTAAATATCGGCCCCTCGGCCCCCCAGGGCCCTCATAATCTTTCCAATACTGGTACGTTTACACTTTCTGGTGTGACTCGCTTTTGCAATGACCATCAACAAAGCACAAGGACAATCGCTGCAAGTGTGTGGACTAGATTTGAAGAATCCGTGCTTCTCACACGTACAACTGTATGTGGCCAGCTCACGCGTGATTTATTCGTGTACGCAACGTTTACAGTTTCCGGTGCGACTCGCTTTTGCAATGACCATCAACAAAGCACAAGGACAATCGCAGCAAGTGTGTGGACTAGATTTGGAGAATCCGTGCTTCTCACATGGACAACTGTATGTGGCCTGCTCACGCGTCGGAACACCTTCAAGCACAAGCACATCGAATAAATAAACAGAATTAAAACAGCACTTTGAAATGTTTTCCATATTAAAATGAATAAGTCTCAATAAAAATGACACAATGTAAATTGAATGTTATCATAACAAGTTTCCTTAAATTTCCTTTCTTCTGAGATCTCAGCAACGCGCGACGGGTAAGCTAGTCAAACATAAAAAAGTCTGTCGTTGCTTGGGGGCTACCAATGTCATGCAAAGTATCAAAATAATGGTTGCATTAATTCCGACAACTTACCAAGGTATCATTTACTGTAACTATAACAGGATAGCAGTTGTAGAACCTACTATCCTGACGTTACCTAAAGCATCAATGCAACAGCATCTTCTGATTGGTCAACCTTTGGCCACCTAAGCTAAACTACTCCCTGAGAAGGTGTGAAGAGGCCGGGACTGAGAGAATATAGCCATTTGGTGGAAGGATATTTACTTTCTGGAGAAGAATGGAGAGGAAGGGAGATAAGCCTAACTTCAAAGTTAGAAGAACATATGTCACAGGACTCAGGCGATCCCCCGCTTCCTTGATCCCCAGCCAGACATGAGTCTCCTAATGAGATTACGAGAGGGGCTGGTGGAATAGTGTAGTGAGTTGTCTGTCACACTCTTGGGTTGTGTTGCACTGACACACACACAAAGGAGAGGTTTTCTTTATTTTGATTTTTATGAAAACAATGCATTCTGAGTCAAAAATATGATACACTTCACAAGAAGTAGTTATAGCTGAGGAAGGAACCGTTATCCATATTAGTTGAGATCCCCCCTCTTGCCAGCCCAGAATGGAGGATAGATATGGGAGAGCTGCAGGAGCTCTAAAGAACACGGCCTGGAACAAAAGAAGAAGAAGGACTGCCTTGCTTAACCATTGGAATGCACCACAGAAGGCCTGCACTCAAAAAGACTGAGCCTTCTGCACTCTCAAGAACCCACAAAGAGAGGACTGTGCATGATCCAAAGGGAAAGGGATTGACTCTCTGATCAGCATCAGGTACCACAGAGCTGGAAGAATTCACCTGCAAACCCAAAGTGAGAATCAACCAAACAGACGATTTGCCACTGGATTTTTCCTTGACTGTCCATGTGCATTGTGGAAAATTGTGGAAAATTGAGCCCTAGTCCTCAAGAAGAAATTCAGAATTCTATGAAACCTTGGCTGAGCTAGTGGACCCATATTTCCCTCCAAAAGAACCAAGAAACTTCAAGATCTAAAGTTTGGACTCTTCTGCAAAGTTTTTGCAGAATGGTTCCAGGAGGAGACCAGCTGAAAGTAGAGAGTCAAGCCTTCATCGTCTACTCACAAATTGGCTTGATCGCACTTGTCAGTCCCAATGAAAGCTCTGGAGCTCCTTGCTGTTGGGGACAATGACTTCCAGAGACTCACAGAGGCGTCACACTGCATGCCATTGTCAAATTTAACTTTGAATCCAAATGCCCGAGGCATGCCACCAAGCCTGTTGATGAGAGAAAAAGTCCAGGAAAAAAAGAAGGGGCATATTACCAACAACTAGCGATAATTATCGCTATGTTGGCTTAGCGGCAAAATAATTATCGCCGAGCTCCGCCGATTTTTATCGCAGATAAACCTTGCTATTATCAAGGTTTATCTCAAAAGTGAAAAAAATCATCCGAAATGCATAAATATCGCTGAAAAGTCAGCGATATTCATGCATTACTCTTAGCTCTTAGCCATGTTAGCCATGTTATCCACCTACCATTGGATAAAATGGCTAAGAACTGCTCTGGGCAGGCGTTAGCTTTTGGAGATATTCGCACTTAGCTCAAATATTTCCAAAAGTAGATAATAGGAGATAGTGATGTTAGCGACTGTTTCCAGTCGCTAACATCTTGGCACGCCCACTTTGCATGTCATTAGCGATAATTATCGCTGACATGCAAAGTGGGCCCCAAGATGATCGCTATCTCCTACTAGCTGTCGCTAACTGGTGTTAGCGACAGCTAGGTAATAGGGGGATAAAATTACCGCCGCTTTAGAGGAAAAAATTACCGCTAATGCGGCGATAAGGCCCTTGGTAATATGCCCCTAAGTTTGAAGGAGAACATTTGATTGGGACCTAGCACTGAGCCTATCCAACCCGTGCTCCATTGTAGTTGGTCTGAAATTCTGACTTTGTCTCAGACCAGCTGGACCCTTTAATGTTTTTGGCTCTAAAATGCACTATTTTCAAATGTCATCTTGGATTTTTATTGTGTTGTGTCTTTTTTCAATTTACTGTTTTGGTGATATTAAATGCTTTACACATACCTGTCTCCTAAATTAAACCTGACTGCTCATTTGCCAAGCTACCAAGTGTTGAGCAAGGATTAATTTATTGAGGGTTCAATTAGTGATAGTGGTATTATTACTAGCTGAAGGTGAATATCCCCATAAACTAATACTCTACTTTTCTACAGTGATATACTGAGCTGAACTGAATGCTGTTAAAACGTTACAGATTGTTAAACAAAAAAGTAGAGTGAAAAATATTTTGGGGGGAAAGTATGTCCTTCTTTCCAGATTAAGACCTCTATACCACCGGTCACTCTAAAAATAACAACCACAAAGAAATTAGTGTTTAAAAACTCCTGGTACACTTGTTTATCTTTGCAAATGTTTGAAAAGAGAGTCTAAATGTGGAATACTGCCAAGGGGATGGAAAATGCACGCAACCATTCAATGTTTCAAAGAGATTGCAAATATATTCTTCTAATGAACCATATCCGACAAAGACCTTATTAATTGCCTAGTATCAACCCAATGTGTGTTTACAACCATGCACAAATGTGCTGACCTAAGTGAAGAAGTAAGGACTCTTCTTACCAGTAGACAGAGATTTATGTTGAAATTTATGTTTGTAACTTTTTGCCTAATGTTTCCCAACGCTATGTACATAGCTGAGGAAGCAACAGAATATGTAAAGAAAGTGCATACAGGGTATATGTTGGCAGTAAGTCTCCTTCTCTAGGCTTGTGGTTGGATTATGATGTTTTACTAGGAGATATCTCAACAGGGATCTGCTTCTGTGAGAGATTCTTCTTTCAATATGCGAGGTACATTCTCTTTGGTTTGTGGTTGGTCCTATTCATTGTGTAGCTGAGCCTAGAAGTAGTATGGTTATCTACATTCTGTTTCTTACTGCACTGTCGAAGTTCATATTTAGGATAAATCGTAATTTTGGGGATGACAGTTGTTAGTCTTGACAGTCACGCCTCTGAATATTCTAGGGTTAATTTCCACTTAACATTTTCATTTCTATCAGACGTTTCTGCGGTATTGTAAGAGACAAGATGCAGATAATGTAGGAGAAAAGGACTGTAAGTACCATGGAATTATGCAAAAAAACTGTGGGCATGTGAATGTTATTTTCGGAACCTTCTTTAACCTGCCACCCTCCAGTCTCTTAGTCAGATAGCTGCAAAATGCTGGTGTGCATACGCATAGATGCCTGCAAAAGAGACACTTCTCATTGTTCAATATGAGCAAATGCGCCCACTTCATGTTTTTTTCATGGGGCATATTTGCAAATATTTTTTTCACACATTTTCATGTGAATCCTAAAGCTGGTTACTCTTGGCGCCCTAATATGATGATGAGCACCACACCATAGTCAAGAGTTAAAATGTTCATTACTTTCTTGATTCTCATAATCTAGATTCTGTTTCATTGTTTATGCACCTGAGGAAAGGACTGCACCTTTAATGAATGAGGTCTGGGCTTTCAGGGATCCGACACATTTGTACCACTGCAGTGCACTGCTGACCAGTTCAGTACCTATGAATTGACTGAATTTTATAAATTCAATTAGATTAATTATCGTTCTTGAAAAGCAGAATAGGAATCAATAAAAGTATCCACATATTTCTATTTTGTGAGGCAGTCCTAATCTGCACATAGAATAGTAATAATAATAAAAGAGGTACCTCTATTCTGTTCTAGTCCCTCGTAAATATCAGAAGCTCCCAACATTAGATGCAGTAATAGAGTGGGTAGATGAGTACACTGCTCCGCCATGCTTTACTCGGCCCCTTCTAATATGAATCAGCACCTGAGCAGTGGTACTGTCTGCTCACAATACATTGTCTGCAGTATGAAACTTTCCTGTAAAAAAGAGGCTGTTCACATTAATCAGTATAGAACAAACACTTCAATTTACATTAAAAAACAAAATAATGTGTAGATATTTCACTGCCGCCTTTAGAGTAAATATTAAGAAAATTAAGGGCAGATTTACAAGAAAATAGTACAACACAGTAGAGCAACCTAATTTGCTGCAACGCTTTGGGATGGGGCGAAGAGGCCTGCAGACCCATATTTACTAAAAAGGTCCTGTTGCTGCTCTATTCCCCTGCAATGGCGCATAAACAGGCTACCTAGTGCCGCTAACACACTTTTGCAAGATAGTGTAAAGGTGTGCTCTTGGTATCTAACGTAGGGTTTATACTAGAAGGATAGCATTCCAGCACAAAATCCAATGCTTAGCCAATTTTTATTAACATTTCACACACTGGATGTGTGCAGTCCAGTGCAGCATACATGCGACGTTTAAAATATTAAGAGAAATAAAAACTTATCTCCCACTGTACGTGTTTCAAGGAGATGTTATTTTTTCATACAAAGCTAGGTCTGACAATCTTTATATATCTAGATTTGTGTCAAACATTATGGGTGGTAGCTTGTGCCTCCCACCAATACTATTTTTATGCTCCGTAGACCAAAGCAGCGTAAAGCACTATGTACAGTACAAAAAGGGCAACTTTCAATGGCAAAAAGTTTTGCATTGGAAAGTAAATACTTTGGGCACATTTATGAGCACTTTTGAGCCACTGGAACATCACTTTTTGGATGTTATGGACATCCCGGTGGCACATTGTGCAACTTTACATGGCTTTTCATGTTTTATATATATATATATATATATATATATATATATATATATATATATATATATATATATATATATATATATATATATATATATATATATAAACAAACAGAATCCCAACCGCTCTTGGTAGCGGTTCAAGCGGGCTCAGACCTCATAGACCTCAACAAGCAAGATGCGATGTTAAATCATCCAGCCAGCACAATGGTCCAGTGTCAGCAGTGCATTTTATTGTGCAAAAAGTGCAAGAGCAAGTGCCCTCCCTGACGCGTTTCGCTCCGCGGACGGAGCTTGGTCACATGACGCGTCAGGAGTAGGCAGTGAGTTAAATTGAGATTAAAAGCCCAAGCGCCTAAAGAAACAGGCCGCGTGGGTATTACAATAATACAGACAAGCAATAAATTAAATGTGACGTCAAAAACAAATAACGCATGTAAAATACATGTGACAAAGGATGAATCAGAGCATAGTGCTCAAACAGGCCAAGTATAACACTTTTAAAATACAAAAGCGAGTTCATAGTTAATAACAGAAACCCTCTCTGTGTATCAAAGAAAAGAAGAAATGGCAGTGCAATCAGCCCGTCCGATCCGTCATATAACAGAAGGACAGATATAACAAACCCCCAAAAAGAAAATCTCTTGCAAGTGCAAAATGAAGTTCCTAAGCATGACACAGTGGCCTGATAGAAAGATGATCATCACAGAGTTGCTTGTATGTACAAATGCAGATAATTAGACCAAAAAATAGAATGTTCAATACATGGAATAAACATAGCAACAGAAGACTCTCTTAAGAAAACTACCATAATTCTCTCAATAAATGAGATATATGCATACAGAAAATACATCGTATATACATGAAAAACTATCCATATTTTAGAGACTACTACTCATCTATAATTCATCGACAACTATTTCATCATTTACATCCAAATCAGGAAGTATGAATTGCACAAACCATCAAAAATTTAAAGAAAAAACATCAAAATACAAGGAGCAAAATTCAGTTCAATAAAGACCCTGACGAAAAACTACAAATTTCACAGATAATGATGTAATTCATCAAAAGCATTTAAACCATTCGGAGATCTGGTATCGAGCAGAAGAATAAAAATGACTTCTCTTTGAATGAGAAGTTTTTCTCGATCACCACCCCTTCCAGGGTTAGCCACAGAGCACAACAAAGTGTATTTCAGGTCTTTCAATTTTTTGTCATGCACTGATTTAAAATGGCGTGCTACAGGATAATTCATATCAGAATTAACTATGGCCCGGATATGTTGCAGAATACGTTGGTGTGCTTGCAACTTAGTGCTCCCAATGTAAGACAAAGAACATGTGCAGGTTAATTGATAGACTACAAAGTCACTGCGACATGTCAAATGTTCCCTGATCGGAATAACACGGTCATTAAAAGCAGATGTATAATGAGTACCATTGACTGCAAAAGTGCAGGCACGGCACGAAGTACATCTATAAAAGCCAGGTTTATTGAGCCAAGTGGTTTTAGGTTGAAGCTCTGGCTGTGTACGATCTAGAGAATCTTTCATGGAGGGAGCTCTCCTAAAAGTAATAGCCGGTGTTTTGGGCATATATATACTTTTTTATTTATTTTATCTAGAGAGTTTTATATAGTGCGAACGTGACCCTTGGGAATCAGAGCGCTTCACAGTGACAGGAAGTAGGTTAGAGGTATATCTTATATGGCATAACAATTCAATGATATGAGGTAGGTTTAGGTATAAAGCTGTATAGTAAACCTTTCACAATGGTAAGAGGTAGGTTTGGTATACATCTATAACGTATTAGCATAACAAAAATACAATGACATGGTATATTTAGGCTACAACTTGATATCGGAAATGACATATATCTATATAATTCCTGTATACGTCTATCTTAAAGGTTACAATAAAAAGTTATTGGACTTGCTTACTGTTCTGTACAAGGTGTACTGGGAATCCAATACCAATAGTTCCGAATTGCCTTTTCCATGCATGCTGCATCCATAAGTCTGGATTAGTATAGTAACGACAAAGGTTATCCCCAGTATAGCTGGAGACTTCCTCTTTACTTTCATTTGTTGTTCTGTTTTGAAAACATCTATGTCACGGTGGTGGTGAAGACCTTGCTTGCCTATGTAAGGAACTTACTCATTAGGAAGATCTTAGCTTCCCTCTTGTATGTTACCGAGTTTGGAATTTTCCTAATATTTGAAGGGAGTGAGTTCCAAATTCTGGGAGCTGCTCCGGAGAAGGCTCTGTCATACGTTTTCTTCTTCCTGAAGATGGGTGGTCTCAGTAGCAGCTCATTGGCACTCCTGGCTGGTCTGCATCCTCCAAATAGCTCAAACGTCTGGGCCAGGTATCGTGATGTTTTGTAGTGGAGCGCTTTGTGGGTGATACATGTCATTTTAAGTTGGATTCTGGCTTTGTATGGTAGCCAATTTAACGATTTCAGATGTGATCGAATTTCCTCGATCCGGTGATGAGTCTTGCAGCTGCATTTAGGCATGCTTTTAGTGGTGCTGTGGAAATTTTTGGTAGACCTGCTAAGATTGTACATCCATATTCAATTCTAAAGATAACTAAGGATTGTACTGCCAATTTGAGATCCGCCTTAGAAATTAATGGTTTCACACTCTCTTATGTAGTTCAAGTGAAAACAGGCACTTTTTGCCATTGATTTGATGTGGGCATTTGAATGTCTAGGTTCTTATCCAGCGTGACTTCCAGTGATTTCGCTGAGTCCACTAGAGTAGGGGTGCAGTTTAGTGCTGTGATCAGTTTGGTCCATTCCTTCACTTCTTTGTGGTTCTTTGGTGGTGAAATGAATAGGAATTCCATTATTGGAGCATTTAGCTGCAGATGATTGCTAGTTAACCAGCATAGTAACACTTTTAAGGCCTCATTCATTAACTTGATGTCTTCCAGAGACGCGATCTTGATGTATATCTGCTTGCCGTCCGTGTATGCCCCGTTCAATGGGTGTTGCTTTGGGTGTTCCCACACAAAACCCACGGAATCTGAAGCATTACCAGATTTCTTAAACAAGGAAATGCGTCAAAATATAACACCACCCCAAGGGTGGCATTAGGGAGGAGCAACGTGGAGAAATGTTTAGTTTTTTCCTTTTCCTATGTGTGCTGCTTTATGCAGCATACATCGAAAGAGGAAATCTCCTGTTTTGATTGATTTTCCTGCACAAAATCAGTAGCTCCCCAACGCAGGCACCCCTGCTACATGCTGCAAGGATGCCTGCATCGGCAGCCCATTGTGCGCCCGCGCAGAGGAAAAGGAGAGGAATGCACTGCATCTCCTAGATACAGTGCATTCCTGCCCTTTCGTTTTGACGTAGGGCAGCACGACAAGATTCCTTACAGTGCTACCCTACATCAAAACCTCACAAATTAAGCCCTTTTGTCATTTTTTGTGGCTTTACAATGACTCAAATCCTTGTTAAATATGCCCTTGAGTTTTTGCTTCAACTTTTGTCATAGTTTTCCATACAATAGCATCTTGGATTTAGTTGCGCATTCTGTGATACATTTGTAACGTTCCTGGAATCTACAGGTTTTGCTAAATTAGTGCCAGGAAATAAATTCATTTAAATATTAATAAAAACAAGTATTGACAGAGCCAATAGTTCTGGAGTATCAGTAAAATTGTATTTTCATTGATTGGTGATTTTGACTGTGTGGTACTGGAGATAGGCGAGTAGGAATGGGAGAATACTCATTAAAAAGGAGGATGAATGTTTCTATAAAATATACTCATTAAAAAGGAGGATGGTGTTTCCATGTGTTCTGCCTTGTGCAGCCCACATAGAAACAGCAAATTGCCGATCATTGTTTATGTGAAGGAAGGTCCACCTTCCTACACATAAATAATCCCCCAAAAATAAATTACATTTTGAAACTTCTGTGTGCTGCATTAAGCAGCGCACATTTAAAAGTTACTAAATGTAATTTAAAGATTGTTCATGTGCAGGAAGGGAGACCTTCCTGCACATCAACAATCTTCCCCTCAACGCAGACACCCTTGCACTATGGTGCAAGGGTGCCTACGAGGGTGTTAGGCTGCTAAGTTTAGCACCTGTGCAGGGCGAAATGCAGGGTTGCACCGTATTTTTGTAAATATGGTGCAACCCTGCGATTCTGAAGTGGCAGAGTGCTGCGTTAAGCCAGGAAGGCTAACACCACACTCTGTCACTTCACTGTAAATATACCCCCATACTGTGTAAAATATGTAGTCCTAATGTGATGATTTGAAAACTTTCCCAATGGAAACGCTAGCAAAATCGTTACGAGTGCACTGATTTACATAAAGCTACATATACAACAATAGCTACCCTAATGTTTGTGAAACGTCGAGAAATCTCTTCATTGCTCAAGTGATATGTATTTTCAGCAGATGAATAAGCGTTGCTGCTGAGTTTTAAATCAAGCTTCTAAGTATAAACCTTGAAATTCTAGATCCTAATGTTGCCGTTTCCAATCTGCAAGTAGAAGGATGTTCACCCCAGTTGGCGCCTTTCTCTGTCGCACAGAGGAGTATTGTAAATATCAGCACAAGGTCCTATGACACACACCTTCCAGTGCAACCTATTATAATTTAATTGGTATACATTCGTAAAACCTGTCACAGTAAGCCACTTGCTTATTTGTTACATTGTATACACAGATGCAAAAATACATTGAGAATCTCACTTTGCGAAAGTGAGGAAAAACTACCTTCTGTTACACATTTCGTTCCTTGATTTAACATATCAAGTTCCTGATCATTCCTTTTTAGAAGACATTTCAGCTGACATGTTTGCTAGTGAATTGAGCATGTCAAACAATACTTGAGCATTGGCAGACTTCATGCTGTGAGGTAGTAAATGAAGGTCCTCAAATAGGCTCTTCATTAAAGGATCCATCCAATAGAGGAGATATACTGTATCTTCTTTTTTCGGGACAACATAAAAATTGCCAACATTAGCCTTAATTTAAGACATGTTTTTAGATCCAGTACATTATTCATTATTATATCTTACTCTGAAATCAGGAGGCTGTTAAATATTTTTGCTGTGACCATCTGAAAGGATGATATGGCATCCTCTTGACTATGTCTACGTTCAAATTGTCACATACATTTACACATTGCTGAAACCGTCCCGAAAACCTCATGAAATCATATATTTCCATCGTTCACCCAGTTTGTTTCTTTAACACGTGCAAATTTGACTTTATTTCTTAAACTGACAAAATCATGCAGAGCAGTGGAGAGCTTATTTCTCTCAGGAGACAAATATATTCTTCCTCTAAAGATAATATGCCACGTGTGCCTCCCCTTCTATTTTCCATGAACTTTTCTAAAGTATGCTTCTTTACCTGCCACACTTGAGTCCCTCTAACTACTTACCACTGCTCATTTTCTAGATAGGTTCATGCCCCTCCCAGTGCATTGACTATGGAACCATCCTACTACATTTGTGCCTTTCCAATTACAGTCCAAATTACCGACAATATCGCATTTAAATGATCCGAAATCAGTCCACGAGATTAGCTGTAGGTGAGGCAAAGTTTAGTCAATTCAATTTTATTTATTATGTTTTGGCTCTCAAAAGAGGGCCACATAAAATACATAATACAAATACACACATAGAATACAATACAATAAAATACCAGAAGACAGTTTACAACAATTAACATCAGACAAGAATAATCAACAGCAGACACCTCCATATTTCATTAATAAATAGCTAAAAAACCTTTAAAAAAAATTAAAAATATAGAAGCAAAACATTTCATTTGGGGGGAAATACAAAGCCTGCAAAAAGATATTTACATTAAAAATGCCGAGTTGAAGACAGATCGGCTTTAACCATTTCAACCGCAAAGAGCACAATGCAGGACATAAAAACAACACATGAGTTCGATCCTGAACACTCATATTACATAGGTTACATACCGGAGAAGATCCATACCATTTTGATAAAAGGAGATTTAAAGGTAATAAATCATATCTTAGGAGAAACCATAGTCTTCGAACTCCATGTGGAATATTCCATGTGACATACGGTTGGGCAAGCTTCATTGAATAAGAGTTAAAAAGGAGATCACATCCCCTCTTTTCTTGCAGTACATTCTTATCCAATTTAAAACAGAGTTCCCACGAAGCCTGTTTCAGCAAGGTTTTTAGCTGAGTCGGGGAATGTGTAAAAAGAGTACTTTCATCCAACTCTAAAAGTGTCACAGCTTTTCTGAAATTCCTAACTATTTGAGAGAACTCTTTAAAGCTGCCAAACAATTCTCCTTTAAGAAGAGCTCTCAATGATCCTGGTTCTCCTCTGGCCAAACGTGCCACCCATCTTACCAAAGCGCATAATCCCTGAACCCAGCTACTCCTAAGGCCGAATTCAAGCCTACATGTGGCAGCGAACAAGCTGTGTTAAGGGTACATAAAGATCTTAATAGTTTTCCTTTAACTGTGTGGCAGAAACCCCAATGCTTCAGCTCTACAAATTCTATTCCATATAGAAGCATTGCAGGAATTTTTGCCCTAAACACCTCAAGTAAACAAGCAAAATATCTTTTCCCTGTGGCAAGGTAAAGGGAACACAAACCTTTGCCATGTGCAAGGGCTTTACGCGAGCTATGATCGATATGGGGCTTCTCACTCAAATTGGCCGAAATTATTTTACATGAAAAAAGTATAGGATCTAACTACCTCTAAATTCTGGCCACCTATAGACCATCCAAAATGTTCTGATCTGGATTTCTTTTTTCCTGAAATGCACATAATTTTACTTTTGGAAGTATTTATCCTCATAAAATGGGACTCAGCAAATAAATGTAGAGCCTGCAGACGATTAGCCAAGCCCTTAGGTGTTAAGTCTAGGATGAGGATATCGTCTGCATACAGCAAACAGGAAATAGGAAAAACCCCCACAACCGGGGCAATGCCGGCACAAGCAGACAGGGAAGCTGAGAGATCAGCAATGTACAGGAGAACAATAATGGGGCCAAAAGGCAACCCTGTTTAAGTCCATTCAAGGATGGAATTAATTGAGAGAGACCCTTTCTCCACCTTGAAGCACACGACACCAGGTATCCGTATGAAGAGCCCGTACAAGATCCAATAAATGAGATGGCATACCCAGTGCTGCTAATTTTCTCCACAACGTACGACGATCTACTTTGTCGAACGCTGTGGAGAAATCAATAAAAGCAGCAAACACCAACCCCCTCGAACATGTATGTATTTGTCCGAAATCACCTGAAGGGCGGTGAGATTATCTAATGTACCGTGCCCCTTGCGGAAACCAGTCTGTTCCAGTGGTAAGATAATATTTTCTTCGACCCAATCATTAATTAATATTAAAAGACACTTTGCAAAAACTTTTCAGATTAAGTCAAGGAGAGCTATCAAACGGTAATTCATAGGCTTGTCCCTATCTCCCTTCTTAAATAGTGGGACCAGTATGCTTCCCCTCCAAGAAGCAGGCACCATTTTAGAGACGAAAAAAGATCTAAACAATGGGAAGAGTATCTTACTCCATAGAGACGGATCCTGCTTCAAAACCGATATGGGTAACTCATCAGGTCCCATTGCTCCCGAGGAGCGCATGTTCTTAATGGCCATTTCTATAGTTTTCTCCGAAGGGAAGTCGATAGGACCCTCAGCTGCTTGAACAAACCCACTATCCTCAACCATTGTGCCATTCCCAGCATATAGCTTTGAGATAAAAGAGGTCCATACCTCTTCAGAAATGGGAATGGGAAGAGGGCTAGCTCTAACTCCACATACCTTGCCAACTATAGACCAAAATTCTCTAGCCTTACCATGCACAACGGCTTCCCTTAAACTTATCCACAATGAGTCTTCTTTTTCTTTTTTAAGTTTCAATCTCAATCTACTTCTCCTTCTTTTTAGCAGTGATATTTTATTTGCTAATTCACCAGATCTACATAGAAATTGCTCCCGCACTAATTTATTTATTTCCTTATTTAGGGGGAGCATTACACTAGGATATGGGGACTTTTTCCTAGGAAAACTAGACTTTTTTGCAACCAGGGTGATCTTCCTCATAATTTTTTCCAAGTGCATGATTTCCGAACCCAGCTAATCACTTAATTCTAATATGGTTTTACAAAGAATATCCTGCACACCCTTCATGGCACTCAGACCTTTACACAATTAGCTGCGGCAGAGATAGAAATTCCAGTGGAATCATTTTCTTGGACTACCACTGGAATATTTATGCCTAAATTTCCCGCAGAAGCATTACCACACACCGTTGCCGTCTGAGAGCCCACCCCAGGAGCAGGATCAGGAATCTTTTCCGGGACTTTTAGCAACATAGCATTTAATGTTTGTGTAACAGAATCCAGGATACAGTCAGAGCTTCCTATGAATTTGCCCAATAATAATAGTATAGAGGCCAATAAGTGTTCCAGGGCAATCAAGGATTCAGATATAGGTTTTTCACCCAAAGGAACAAGAGGACAAATGCCTGATAGATTAAGCACAGGGCTCCTAGAAACATTTAGCAGTGCAGACATGTCTTGCGCGTTTATAGAGGGAGTACTACTGTACAACAATAGTCCAGAGGGAGTAGCGCCCGCTGGAGACTTGATAGCCTCTGGTAATTTCAGGCTACCACCATCCAAGTAACGACCACAGAGCTCTAGGTCAATGCTTGACAATGAAGAATCACCTCCAGACTGAACATTAGGCACAGTGACATTAAGAGCTGATGTATTATTATATTGCTCTCCCTCGAAATTTGGTGCAGAGTGCTTAATATCACTATGAATTTCAGAGTGCACAAGGCAAGTCTTCACAACCGACCCTGCATGGGAGGAATCCCTCACAATCAGAGAGGAATCCATATTGTCTACCACCATTGCAGGACCCACAGGTGGAACTATATCAGAGCCTGCGGTTGCATCAACTGGCAAAACCTTATCGATGGGTTTTTCCCATAATTTCAAAAGCTGGCATTGACCCTTCAATAGAAGGTTATTAGCTGATTTATTTCTTAGGGGGTTGGATCTTGTTTTTACACAAGCCCTTCCCCCCAATATTCTTCCAGAGAGGAGTTTCTTTGTCATCATCCTTAACAATTTATAAAAATAAACAATTTAAAACTTAAAATAATAGAATAAGATTAGTCCATATGAAAAATAAAACAATGAAGGAGAATCCGGAGAAATATTCCTGCCAGGGTCAATAGATCAGTCCGTCGATTTTTACCACACAAAGTGCAGCTTCATAACATATCTTTGCAAATGTTTGAAAAGAAAATGTCAATAACTTGGCCCAGCCCAGCCTACCTCAGTCACCGAGGGCCATAGAGGGCCCGCCCTTTGCCCGGGCTTAGCCCCGGGCGCTCCCGCGACGCGGGTGATGACAGCGATTTATGGCGCCTCCTGGCGCGTGCCTGACGTCACTGCTGCACTGCCTGCTGGGGAAGGTAGTCCCCCGCTCGGCGGCCGCTTGGTTGTGGTAGCGGCAGTGGGGGGACTATGGAGCAGGACCAGCGGTAGCAGTGCGGAGGTAGATAGTCTGCAAACACAGGCGGCAGGCGGCAGAGCTGAGAAACAGCGGAGCTCCTGCTCAAACGCTGAAGAATACGGCAATCACAAAGTGGAAAAAAGTTTAGTCATGTTAAACCGTTGCTGGATGGACGCAATTGGCTAACTTCTCAGAAAGTACTGCTTTTAATTAATTCTACAAAGACCCTAGAGCTTCTCATAGACGCTCATCCCTTTCCATCAAGAATAAGATGTAGAAGTATCTTCCCTGCAGACCACTCAGATCTTCTGTCTTGGTATTCTAGGTACACACATAGAACATGGCCTAACAAAACAATATATATAAGACTCTAAAATGTTGATTCTTCTTCCAAGAGCTAGCAAGCGGCCAAATGCTTCATATATTTACATCTTTCAGGGTAGGTCAAAAGTGCCACATCAAAAAAGAGCTGTTTTATTAGTGCAGTTATTTCCCTTGAAGCACATTTGAAAACATGAAAAACTATGGGGCATATTTACAAAAAATTATTCATTGCTGCGCCAAGTCAGTGATGCATCAACATTTCTTGCACCTGCGTGAAAAATCCTTACAACGCAATAGATGCGCAGTATTTACAATACGGGGCTCCATGGTGCAAGGCCACAAGGATGCAGCTGAATTTCTGACATGTCAATAGGAAGGATGCCTCAAGGCATCCGAACTCAAATTGGCACATTGCTGTAGTTGGTCAAAAACGGACTCAACTGTAGCAGTTTGTAAAAAAAACAGAGGTGATGGGTCAGTTTTGAAGGACGCAAGTAGCCTTCTGTATGAGGACCAATGTAATGGAGTGTCAAAGGTGAAAAACTCACCTTGCATTCTATTACATTGGTCCTGGATGATAAACATATAAGTGAGCATAGTATATTTATGTGTACCAATATTCCTATGTATGTGTGACATAAGTTATTGATGGTGTCTAATGTGTGATTTACTATGTTACCTACATTATTTGTGCACTTACCTGTTGAGGGGATGTGACTTGATTTCAGATCACACTGTTTCAAGTTACTTCAGCTGGTCATATTCCTCTGAAGCAGCCTATGCGTAATCCCTAAGCCTGGGTCTTAGAGGCATAGGATCTTTGACGCATCTCAAACTCAGTGTCACTTTGGGAAAAAGTCATAATACCAATGCATTACTTTTAGGGGGAATTTAGGTGGGAACGCCTACCTTGCATTTGTTAAAACTAACGGGAGACAGCCGATTCTGATGGAGGCTCACCATGTATATATGGAGCAGTAACAGCGCCGCCGCTGCTCCAAGAAAAATGATGTGGTACAAGCTCCTTGTAAATATGCCTCTATGTTTGAGAAACATTTCAGAAAGGAACTTCTGAATTCAACTGATCATTCAATAATGTAAACTCTAACCATATTCAATATGAATATAAATAATAAAAAGCATTTTATTTGTAAAGTTAGTGAGCAATTGAAACTGATAAACTTCACACCACTTCAATCATTCATTCATTAAATACTTTATTTTGCTCCATAGAGCCATAAAAGTTCATATGAAAAAGTATTTCCTTATATGAATATAAAATATGAATGACAGATTACAACATTTTCCAGATATAAGGTGAGACAATTATTTTTGAAAGCAGAATCATGAATACATAAAATAGATATATTAATAAAAAACACAAGTGCAGCCCCTCACTATTTGCTTCGAATTTGCAAGGCACTCTCAAAATTTAGAACTGCATGACAGATCTCTAAACTTCCCAGACATTGTAAATGAGCAAACACCAGTTCATGGGATCTAATTTTAGATTTCCTCAGAGCTAGTAGAAGACACTGTTTTCTTTGAGTGATATATAGTGCAAAGTGCATTGTATTGTTCTGCTGTCAGAGGGGCAAGGAGAGAGAGAGATGAAAACCATGTGCCCTATGTGGGAAAAGCCAACATAAAGGGAAGAGAATTGAGTCGGAATCTAGTCAATTAAAACATATGGAGCTCTTTAATAGTTACTTAAAGATATAATGCAGATAATAGGCTCCCATTAGAGTTTAAGTTCAACAGTCCCTCAACACTAGTGCCGGAACTGGCCAGTCGCAAAGAATGGCTGCCTCTGTTATGCAGCTCTTTAACTTCACCAGATGGCCAATCAGAGGTGTCAGCGGGACTGGTTAAAAGTTCTGGGGGACCAAGCTCAATAATTACATATTGGAGCCATGGGATATTTAATGCTTTGTCTAAGGCCAGACAATCAGCCAAAATGGCTCTACTAAAAAATGACTTCACATTTCTCCAATTTTCTCCAAATGCTATCCTATAATAATTGGGGCTGGAGTTTAACGTGGTCTTCTATGAAGCAAAGCCCTACTTCTGCAGGGCAAACATTGGTAGGGACAGCTAATCAATCAATCAATCAATCAATCAATGCATTTATAAAGCACATTACTCACCTGTGAGTGTTGCAACTCGCTGGGGGGTAGGGTGCTGCTACTGCTTGAACAGCCAGGTCTTGAGTAGCTTACTGAAGGTAAGTAGATCCTGGGCTTTCCCCAGGTGGGTGGGGAGGGTGTTCTAGGTCTTTGCGGCAAGATAGGAGAACGATCTGCCACCAGAGGTTGCTTTTCGGATGTGTGGGACGGTACTGAGAGTGAGGTCGGCTGAGCAGAGTTGGTGGTTCAGGTGTAGAAGGTGAGTCGTCTGTTGAGGTATGCTGGTCCTGTGTAGTGGAGTGCCTTGTGTGCGTGGCTGAGGAGCTTGAAGGTGATCCTTTTGTTGACTGGAAGCCAGTGCAGGTTTCCTAGGTGAGGTGTGATGTGGCTGTGACAAGGGACGTTGAGGATCAGGCGTGCAGAGTCATTCTGTATGCGTTTTTGTCATTTCAGGAGGTTGGCTGACACTCCTGCTTAGAGGGTGTTTCCGTAGTCTAGTCTGCTGCTGACGAGGGCTTGGGTAACTGTTCTTCTTGTTTCGGTGCAGCTCCATCTGTAGATCTTGCGGAGCATGGGGAGGGTTTTGAAACAGGAGGATGAGACGGCGTTGACTTGCTTGGTCATGGAGAGCATGGAGTTGAGGGTGAATCCCAGGTTGCGTGTGTGGGTGTCTGTGCTGCTCCCAAAGAAGTCGGTCAAGAAGAGTCAGCCCAGGTTGAGGAGGTGGAGCTGAGGATAAGGACCTATATCTTGTCAGAGTTCAGTTTCAGACGGCTGCTCTTCATCCATTCGGCGACGGCCTTTATTCCTTCGCGAAGGTTGGTTTTAGCAGTGAAGGGGTCCTTGGTGAGGGAGAGGATCAGCTGGGTGTCGTCGGCGTAGGAGATGATGTTAGGGTTGTGCAGTTTGAGCTACGTGGGCCAGTTGTGCCATGTAGATGTTGAATAGTGTCAAGCCAAGGGAGGATCCTTGGGGTACGCCGCAGATGATCTTAGAGGCTTGGGATCAGAAAGGCGGGAGGCGGACACTCTGGGTGCTTCAACCTCTCTGGGAAGGTTGCGGCCCTGAAGGAAGTGCTGATAACCTTGCGAAGATGGGGTGCGATGGTGGTGCTGGCTTTGTTGAAGATGTGGTACCGGCACGGGTCTTCAGGTAGGTCGCTCCCACCACACTGCACAGGTCCACCAGTGGGACATTGTATGTCCCTGCTGCTTGTCACCGCCGCTGCCGGTGGATCGAGGCCCCTCTTCCTCGGTAGGCCGGTACTGCTGTATTGCTATTTATTACTCCCCGCATAATTGTTTTGCAGCCCTGTGTATTTTGTCTCCTTTATTCCTCCATTACCCATGTGCCCCCTTGTTTTGCATTCTGTTTCGATTTGCCCCTGCCTTCATAGCCTTCTTATGAATTTACTTTCTATTTTCTGTAAGCAATCACTTTTAGGGTAGCCCCACACACCTGTGCCAAAGTGCCCATTGACATGCATTTACTCTTAAATATGTGTATTCATTTGTCCACCAGTTTATACTCAAGTCTTATAGCAAATCGAAGGACAGCCTCAGTAGACTTTTCAAGATGTGATACTCTAAAATTCAATAACATTTCCTGTTAAAAGCAAGGTCAAATGGAATGCCCAGATATGTTTAATATGGGACTTAGACAATTTCTTCTCCACCAAGCATACATTTACTTGTTTTTGACAGCCTAGGCCAACTTTAATTATAAAGGACTTTGTCAGGTTTATCCTAAGCCCTAAATCAGTCATAAACATGTTAAACGCATCCAAAAGTGTCTGTAGGCCATTGGCTGTTCTTGCTATTAGCACAGCATCATCTGCGTACAATAGTACTGGTACTAAGCGAGGGTCAACCTTCTGTGTGTCTTTTCCATTAGAGCACAGGTTATCATCCAGGTCATTCATGTATTACAGATAAGGAAATGAGGACAGTACACAACCTTGTCTAACCCAGACAACTGAGTTGATTTCATTTGAGAGATCACCTTCCATGCTATATCGGATTTCAGCTATAGTAAGTGTGTTGAGCCTGCGCAGTGGGATAATAATTGCATCCCATTCTATCCATAATCTCTCTGAGTTTTGGTCATTGGACAGTATCAAATGTACATGTTAAATCCATAAAGTCCAAATGTATGCTACCTCCTTTAGCCTTTATGTACTTTTGTGTGATCAGATACAAATTCAAAATCTGCTCCACAGATTCTAGACCTGGGCGCAACCCAAACTGTGTGTCCAAGAGTCCCTGTTCTCAGCAGCCCACATTTACAGCTTGACAAGGATGACCCTGCCCAGTATTTTAACTGCGCTGTGCAAAAGCAAGATTGGGCAATATCAGTGGGACAGAGTCTTATCTTCATTTATAAATATTGCCATAATTATTGCTTACTGCCAGGTCTGAAACAAGGGGCCTACTATTTCTGATCTCATGAGATTAGTGATTATTGGGCCACAAATTTGAGGTAGCATTTTAAACAAATCTGAAAAGATTGTGTCTGGACATGTGGCTTTGTCTTTAGTACAGCTTTTGATGGCTAATATGATGTCTGACACTTCGATTGAATTGCTCAGAGCTGCAGCAGCATTGTCACTATAAGTTGTGTTGTATCACAAGGCTCAGATTTTAGAGAAATTCTCTACCCATGGTTCTGCAGCAATGACTGTATCAATATTAGGACTATCATAGCCTGAAAGGAGGGGACAATTCACAGCCTTCCAGAAAGCACAAGATCTTCCCATGCTGTATCCTGTATTTCAGCTTTCCTGGCTGCAATAGCTTCTTTATAGGCTTTTCTGCCTTGAGCTACTCCTAACTCATCCCGCAGTTGCTTTTTGTGGGCTTTAAGAGCTTGGGTTCAAGGATGATTAAAGCAGCTTGGACTAAAGCTGATTGTAGAAGGTTTTTTATTCAATATCACAGCAAAATAAACACTCAAATCAGAATATGCCTTGATGATATCTATAGGAGGGCCATCATGCACAAGGACAGTGGCAATTTGTGACTGATTCTTCATCACCAGATCCCTATGAAGAGATCTTTATCAATCTTATTCCATTTGATAGTTAGGCCCTCGGAAATCCCCCTAACCAGATGTACCATGCACAAAACCTAGGCTTCATACTAGACTCATCGCTCGCAACGAACTGCCAGATCAACGCTGTATCATTGACCTTCTTTATGACCCTCATCATGCTTCGAAAGACTTTCAGATCGATCCCAACTGAATCCAGAAAAACTGTCAGGCATGGACTCATCAGCAGCAGGCTGGACTGTAGCAATGCTCTTTATGCCGGAATCAACAAGAAAGTCCTTTGCAATCTCCAAACTATCCAGAACGCTGCAGTCAGCCTGATCCTTGACATCCCCCACCGCAGTCACATCACCCAACACCTCAGCGATCTCCACTGGCTTCCAATGTAAAGACAAATAACCTTCAACTCATTCCCAATGCATACAAGTCCCCTCACAACACCGGACCCGCATACCTGAACAGCCGCTTCTCCTTCCACACACCCAAAAGACACCTCTGATCACCCCTGCTCTCTCTGGCCACCATCATAAGTATCAAAAAGACCAGAATGGAAGGAAAACCCTTCTCCTACCTTGTAGCCAAAACCTGGAACACCCTGCACCTCCAGCAATCTCCCACATTGCCCCAATTCAGGAAGGATCTCAAGACTTGGGTGTTCGGATGACCCCAGCACTCAACGGAGCTGCCCCCCCATTGCCTTGAAACCCTCACGGGTGAGTAGTTGCACTGATTGATAAGGCCATTTTTCTTTCAACATTCGGGCCTCTCTTGAGGGATACTGTAGCCTATAGAGCTAAAATACATTTTTAATTCCAGGGTGCCCAGATTATGATAACCTAAACAGCTTATCAGTACCTCATGCTTATGGAAGTCTAGGGTATGATATTTTGAAATTAATATATGGTTAATTAAAGACATGAGCCTGACCCAGTGAACATTGGCACTAAGATAGAATTAGAGCAATTACTCTATTCAGAGTCTCTCCATGTGAGGTATGCCTTAAGTGGGAAATAGGTATGTCAGCTTCATTCCGGAGGCCACAGGTCATCATCATTTTAGTATCACATATATAGATATTAAAATCTCTAATAACCAAATTGTTAAGAATTTCCTGTTGTGATCATTTTCAATCTTACATAAATGGTCCTCTAGGTCATCCATGTCCCTAGTTATGGTTGAGTCAAAAATATTGTGGTAGAAATTAATCAATAACAAATCAAATGGTTTCTGCACTTTCAGCATTTGGTAAAATGGAATGCTATGCACCTCATGGACAGTCATGCCTACTAGAGTAACTGAAATAAAAATTGCCAGAACACCCCTTGCTCTTCCTGATGTTAGAATAGAAATGATTTTGTTTAGGAATTATCGTACATAATTTAGCATTTGGGGGACCATTTTCTATCAGGGCACCATTTTGAAGATTGATCAAAACTAATCCTTGGCTGTTTTTGAGAAAAGGCCTATGTTGAGTTGCATTTCTCCAAGCTTGAGTTTAGCTTCACTAATGAATACACTGTCCTTATTAGTGCATACCTTTCCCACTAGATAGAGGCCTTTCCCACTAGTCTAGTGGTGGGCATGGGCAGAGTGACCTTGGGTAGTAGATAGTGTGTGCCCGGCCTCAGAATCAATGCTTATTCTCCTTACTTCATTGTTTAACTGCATCTGCTTGGAAACTTCCATTATATGCGTGCCTTCATTGGTTCTAAAATGCACATAATGTATCTCCATGCTTGCTGATGTCAGTCCCTCTGCAGCACTACTAGCAACTACGACATGGCTCCACTCTGAGTGTACTTTGAATAAACCGTTATTGGTTTGTATTCTCTACTGTCTAACTGACTCTTCCTTTGGTATGGAAGGCTGAGAAGTGTTCATCGGTGACCCGGGTGACCCTAATCAGGCCATTTCCTTCACTGAGTACAATGGAATTGCTGGGATGCTAAATGTTGAATAGCCAATATTATGCACATGGTCTTGAATCCATATCTCCTGGCAGCAAATGACTTCTTGCTGCTCTCATAGATGTAACAAATCGGTCTTAATTTAGTCCGTAGACCAGTCACATTCCAAGCGATTAGGTTAAAGGGGCCTCATTTACAATATTTTGCCTTAGGGCAGCACTGCAAGCTTTCCTGCTATGCTGCCTATGGCGAAAGAAAAGTGAAAAGTGTAG
Source organism: Lissotriton vulgaris (assembly GCF_964263255.1). Taxonomy (NCBI): domain Eukaryota; kingdom Metazoa; phylum Chordata; class Amphibia; order Caudata; family Salamandridae; genus Lissotriton; species Lissotriton vulgaris. The sequence continues at coordinate 308,289,464 of NC_141696.1, forward strand.
GAGTGCACCGTATCTATTAGATTTCCCTGCGATGGTGCTCAATTTGCTGCCGTGCACCAAAGCAGGCACCCTTACACCATGATGCAAGGATGTCTGCAATGTAGGTAGGAATGTTTTTGTGCAGTAAGGGACACCATCTTCCACAAAAACAACTAACGGAGGAGATTTCCTCCTTTTTATGTGTGCTGCTAAATGCAGCACATATAGAAAGAGGAACGCAAGAGAAGAAATAAAGTGATTTTGCCTCATTATGCCTCCCTTGTGGGAGCCATAGGCTTTTGACACATTATCAGGTTTACAGCTTCTTGTAAATCTGGGAATGTGTCCAGTGCAGTGAGTTCCAATTGAGAGCACCCTCTGTAATGTCCATGGCACGCCTCCACATTGTAGTGTGAGGAAACACAGTGACTTACGCTGCATTGCCTCACTCCATATCTACAAGGACATGTAAAGCCAGGGTAACTAGTAGATATGGAAAATCCCCGTGTTACCAGAACATCACAAAAAGTGACGTTCCAGTGTGCACAGGGCTTGTAAATAAGCCCCCATGTCTTTAGTAGCATATCATTAATATTACTTGTTTTCTAAACCCAAAAAATGAAGGAAAACCATTAAGTCATGCGCAACTTGTGTCATGGTCTTCAGGTAAACACACAGTAGGGAAAGTGTTGGATAGCAGAGGGGTAAAATTACTATTCCCACTCCAGTAAGTGCAACAGTAGGGAAAGTATTGGATAGCGGAGGGGTAAAAATTACTATTCCCACTCCACTGAGTGCAAAAGTAGGATAAGTGTTGGATAGCGGGGAGGTACAAATTACTTTTCCCACTCCAGTGAGTGCAACAGTAGGAAAAGTGTTGGATAGCGGAGGGGTGAAAATTACTATTCCCATTCCAATGAGAGCAACAGTAGGGAAAGTATTGGCTAGGGGAGGGGAACAAATTACTACTCCCAATCCAGTGAGTGCAACTGTGGGAAAGTGTTGGATAGCGGAGAGGTAAAAATGACTATTCACACCCAAACATGAAAAAAAATATTAAACATTAAAATAATAAATAACCAATAAAAAAATATTAAACGTATAAAAAGAACATACATTATAATATTGATTATATATAACAAAAACTACAAATACTATCCATAATAAAATAGTAAATACATTTACAAACAAATTATTATTTTAAACTAGAAAATATTTACAATGAAACAAATTAATTAAAACATAATTGTGTTTATTTTATTTCCTACCTTATAACACCACAAAAGTAACAAAACACTTCAACATTTTTAATTAAATGTATTTACATAATTAACATCATTAATAGTCAATTCAAAAATATTATTACTTAAAAAACTAATAAATATTGAGTGGCTACACACACTTTAACACTATAATTTCCACAACACACACCTAAATTATACTATAAAATAATACAACACAATTAAAACATTTTAAAATTAAAAACTATTACTATTAACAACTACAAATTAAATAATTATTATTCATGTAATACCCACCCTTTACCCCTTTAAAATTAAAAACAACACACAAAAAACAATTACCAAAAATAAGTATAAAATAATTAACATCAATTAACAACTATATATATTAATTAAACACAAATTACTTCCCACCCTTTACTCCTATAAACACAACACACACCTAAAATAAATTACACAATTACCATACTTAATTTCCAATTAATTAATTAAAATGAATTAACAACTAATTAGTAATTCATAAATTAAATATAAATGACACCACAACTCACACCTAAAATGCATTAAAAAAATACCAAAATGAAAAACAAATTAATTAATTAAGATGAATTAACAACCAATTATTAAATCATCAATAAAAAATAAAAGTACTTTAAACCTACAAGCACACAACACACACACCTAACATTATTTACACAATTACCATAATTAATTACCAATTAAATAATTAAAATAATTAATAACCACTTATTAATGAATGAATAATAAATTACTTTACACATTTGACACTATAGCATCTCCTTTAAACAAATATATAAACAAAATTAATCAATACATTTAATATAATTAAATTACATCCCACCCTACTCCCCTATAAACTCACAACCCGCTATGGAACCATAAGCGCAAAATTCAAATAATTACAGTACTTCCCACCCTGTTCCCCTATAAACCCACAGCCCGCTACAGAACTAAAAGCCCAAAATTCAAATAAAAAGAAAATAATAAATGTAATAAAATAAATTACTCCCCACCCTATTCTCTTATAAACCCACAACCCGCTGTGGAACTAAAAGCGCAAAGTTCGAATAAAAAAATTAAAAACTACTAAAACGTAACACGTATATTAAAAATACAAACAAATGTTATACAAAAAACATACATCACATACATATATAATGTATACTAAAATACATAACAATAATAAAAATCTATATTTTTAGCAACTATATTTTTACAAATAATATGAATCACTTACCTGAAGTCGATATTCTTCATCATGATATTCTTCCTGTCGATATTTCTGACCAACAAAATTGTTGACTCGATATTTGTACAGCTCGATATTTTGTACTCAATATTCTGTCTCTGCACCAGGCCTGTTGCCTTTTTGATGGTATTATGGTTGAGAGTGTGCTGAGAGCCAGCAGAGATGGTAAGTCCGTCAGGCAGAATAGCGGGTGTGCAGGCAAAGTACTTAGAGGCATATTTATGAGATTTTTCACATATTACAGATTGGGGAGGGATCTGATAGGCAGGGCTGAGAACCTGTGCACCAACACTAACAGAATTAGGTCTATTCTTTTTCACAATCGCCAGAGAGAGGCAGAGAAAGAGAAAGAATAAGTAAAGGGGAGAGGGAGATAGGGGAAGAGAGAGGGCTTTCTCAGAGTCACTCAATTTAATGGCTGTCCAAAGTATTGAGGGTGTTTTTATGATGGACTACACTAACCCCCAAAAGGCAAAGAGTAGCAATGAGCTATCCTTTTTCTCATTTCACAAACTTGCATTTATCAGAGACTAATAAAGGTTGTGATAGAAGCTGTTTACTTGGAGATAGGAGGCTTACAGCACAGTGCCAATTCTTGTTTTCACCTGACCTCTTGTTAATTCATAAAATTTGTAAATTTTGAAAAATAATTAAGACCTTGCTCTGCTGAATTCAAAACTGAGCAACTGGTGAGTTGTTGCTTCTGATGATTTAGTAGCACCAAGAGGTCACTGTGATAAAGAATACGTTCTTTATAAATCAAAATAACTGACCTCACCATGTTTTAGCATTATTATGTGAATATGGACTCAAAAATGTATAACTGAAAACCACTATTCTCCCAGACATTCTCCCTGCTAGGCATTGGATTCATAGGTACTCTAGCTCTACAAATCGCATATATATTTTTTACAACTCTTCTAGATTTAGCAAGGTGCTGTCGACATTCGGTTTCAACACCACTGCTAATGGAAGACTGGCAGGATGCTAGGCATTTTTTTTCTGACACTAATGAATGTGTAACTCAATTTACACCATTTAGATGAGAGATGTCTCATAGTGGGAGGGCTGTACACCATTACACATTTGTGTCACTGCCTCTGTTCAAATATTGTTGATTATAAGATCACTTTGCACCACTATTTATACTGAACTGTCATGTCTCTCAAGAAGATGTTAGAAATTGGGTTAGTGATTGAGAGGGGTGATAATCCTACTCAGGCAACCACCACAATCCTTTTCAGGGTGTGTCAGGGCTTGTGAATACCTATGCAGAAGCAGAATGTGTCTATTCACCGTCTGTACCTTGCAGCAGTAGCCTTGGACAAAAACACAAGACGAACTGGGTCAAAATATGACCGGAAGGTGTTAGCAAGGGAACACCAGGGATTAGACCCTATTGAAGTTGAAGACTCATTAGAGTATGGTCGTTGGAATATGTTTTTGATTTAGTGAGTATGGTACCATTAAAGATTTCTCCTACCTGATGAATGGACCTGAAATGCAACAGTGGAGAATGAACACTCTGCCCTTTTCCTGGTATGGTGATGGAAGGCAGCCTGAGCTGGACCGTTTAGATGCCAATCTGTAAAAATAGCAACCAGGTTACATAGGCATAAACACAAACACATTGACCGTAATTCAAAATATACGATTACCTGCTAAGACTTTTGTAAAATGTTCTGAGTTGGATCTTTTCCTGAGGATTCTTTACAAGATCTGCAGTCTCAAGTGTGACAATAAGTCTGTGAGTACTTCTCCTTAGTCAAGAAAAATAAACTCGTTCTCTTGTGCTTGTAGTCTGTCTTTTTAATCATTGACTTTCATCATTCGCCATTCAGGGTTATCTTTTGATCCTTTGAGAATGGCACTCACTCAAACTGTTTTCACTTTTTCCCAAAAACAATCCTTCCTGCTTTTAAAATGCCACCCTAGCGGTGCTGTGACCGGCAGCGAAAGGGGCCTGCACCAGCAATTAGGATACCAAAACCATGGAAGCGGTGGCATCACCCATGCACAACATTGTGGTGGGCGGTGCACACAGCACTGCCCGTCACAATGCTGTGAATGCCGCTTACGCATTTGCATGCACAACATGGCAGGCACCGCGCGGTGCCTGCCACGTTGTGCATGCAAATGCAGGGGGGGTTTAATGTGCACCCCCCAACAGCCTGGGGGCCCGCAATGGGCCACCAATGCCAAAGACCACATGCCTTTCCTTGGCAGCAACGCCACCATGGAAAGGCTGATCTCCGCCTGAATCCTAATATGGATGGCTGTGTCTTAAAGACACCGTCACCATATTGGAAAGGCAGCGGACAGTCTTTCCATCCACCGCGGACACCCCCGCCATCGTAATATGGCGGGGGGCAATGGGATGTGGGCGGAGGTAAATGTCGGCAGATCGTCACTGCCATGTGGGCGGTGGCGATCTGCCCGACATGCTAATAGACCCCAAAGTATTTTTCTCTCTCTCAGAAATCTCACTAAGTCGTGGTCTTCTGATTTTTTATATTTAAAAAATATATATTTTTCGTCAATAGAGACTAACCTCAATTCCTTTAAATCTTGTTTCTCTCACTCGAGGAGTGCTGCAGCTTTGCTGGATGGAGACTCAATAACTGGCAGTTGAAGCAGGGTGTGGTCTCCTTTTATTTTGAAGTCAAGCCCAGATAGATGCACTCGCCAGTAAAGCAGGTTGTAGTCCACTTTTTTGTTGGCCACGGCCAGATTAAAAATGACTGCCAGTGTTCCAAAAGGCAGGAGAAAGTTTAACTACACATCTACAATGGGACTGAACATGTTGCAAGCCGCTTCATGGTCTAGGGCAGGGGTGGTGGGTCAGAGCCCAAGTCCTCAATCTGACAGTCTCACAAGTCATGTCACTGGCTGTGGCATAACTCAGGGAGGAGTCGGAGTGGATCTTGACAGGGTGAACCACAACAGCCATTACATTACGCTTTGCTTAACCCTTTGGTACCTCAGCACAAAAGCAGTGAGGCTTAACTTAAAGGCAATGTGTTAAGTATTTATGCAGTACACAACAGTAATACAGTGAAAACACATGTAGGAAGTTGGCTCTGTATATGATATTGCCACTCAGTGGTAACACCGTGCACCAAGTCCAGGGGTAACCCAAAAGTGTACAGGGCACAATGTAAAACTAAAAGTGCTCTTTAAATAGTAGTGTGGGTGAGCAGCTTTAGACCTCACACAGAGCAATGTAAGACATTTATTGCACAACAGTGATCAATAATTGACACAAGACTCCAGAAGCAGATTCATGCCAATTTTATAAAATCATACTTTGTTTGTACTTTATTTTAAGACGAAGGTCTTTGTAATCAGGTAAGTGCATTTTTAATTAAAAACTATTTTCAACATTTCAATTTCAAAGTAGTTCAATATTATCCTGTGGAGGAAAATAATTATGCAGTGTAACAGGCAAGTACACCATTTACAGTTTCAGTCAGTCTTCAGGAGGCCAGACCCACACTGAGGTCAATGTCAGTTGCAGAGGGGATGGGGACACCCAGAAGGTGCAGGATTCAGTATCTACGCCGAGGCTGTCAACACTGTTAATTATATTTACCCTTGTGGTCAATGGAGAGGAAGGAAGCGGGATGGTATTCAGCAGACTGCCAACAGATCTACTGTTTGGTCGGTGGCAGCAGGCTTCTGTAGATCAAATGAAGGAGTTCAGCCATGATCAGACAGTCACAGAGTTGTTGTGGTCAGGCATGCAGTGCAGGAGACACTGGAGGAGGCTGACAGTGCCACTTGCAGGAGGGTACGGGCTCTCGGGCCTGGAGCTGGGAGCAGCTTAGGTCATTGTGCCGAGAGGATGCCCGACGGCGAGGAGGTCGTCCAGCTGGAATACTTTCTTCTGGCAGGGCAGAGTTAGAACAGCACATGTACTGATCCTCTAGCACTGCGATCGTGAAGTTCCTTTGTAACAAGTGTCAGTCATCATTGTGGCGGTTCTTGTAAGGGCAGATGCTGGGGCTCTCTACCAAGATGTCCAGAAACATGTCTGGTGGTTGCTGACTGCCTGCAGCAGTTCAGAGACCACACCAGCGTTGGTAGGGATAGGTGCCCTCTGGGTACATGCTATAATAAATCCCACACTGGTGTCAGTCTGGATTTATTGAAAGGAGTAGTTTGATACCAAACACTCCAATATACAGTGGAGCCAACATGGTGCTGTGGAACTCGAGTTGTTGAGTTCCCAGCCCATGTACTCTCTATGGCTTCACTGGCACTTTCAATATTAGGAAATGGGGTCCAACATTGTAGGGGCATATCAATTGAGGCAGATATGCCCCCACCTGTAGTATAGTGCACCCTGCCTTATGCTGTGAGGCCTCCTAAAGGGGTGACTTACCTATGCTGTCAGTTGGTGCCATACCACAGCTGTCATTTTCTCCCTTACAGGGGCATGCAGGGTTCAAGGACAGTGGCATGGTCCCAGCGAAAGGGGGCCCAAGGGACACTCTTCAGGCCCAAGGCCCTAGGTACTTAGTGTACCATTTACTAGGCACTTACAGGGGCCAGAAGTACCTTTCATCTGTTGTAATCACTTACGAGGCCTATGATCTGTCTGAACTAGGAAGTGAGTGCAAAGATGTATGGCCTCAACTTCTTCAGGGCCTAGATTATAGCAAAGGCTTCCATCTCTTTGGCACTCTAATGCTATTCTCTAGGGAGTAGCCATCTGATTATAAAAGCAACAGGTTGGTCAGGTCTCTCATCATTTGTAGGATGGCCCCTATCCCATGCTCAGAAGCATATGTCTGCACAATGAACTGTTTGGAATAGTCTGGAGCTTTCAGGACTCATACAAAGCACATTGTATCTTTCAGTGTTAAAAGCTTTTTGACAGCCCACTGTCCAGTTTACTTTTGTTGGTATCCTTTTAGAGGTAAGATCTTTGAGGGGAGTCATGGAGTACCCAGTCAAGCCAAGGAATGCACGGACTTGGGTCTGGGTTGCTGGAGCTACCGAGTTCAGAACTGTCTGGATTTTGCATTGGAGTAGCTACACTTGGCCTTCGCCTACCAGGTGACCCAAGTACACAACCATTCCCTGCTCTATCTGGCACTTGCTTGCCTTGATCGTGAGGCCTGAACTTCTCAGAGCCCCAAGGACCTTGCCAAGGTGGTTCAGGTAATCTCACTAGGTGGAACTGTAGACATCAATATCATCCAGATTAGCTGTACTAAATGATTTCAGCCGAGCAAGGACTTTGTTCACCAACCATTGGATGGTGGGAAGGGCATTCTTGAGTCCAATGGGCATCACAGTAAGCTGGAAGTGCCCATTCTGGGAAGGAGAATGCTGACTTTTCTTTTGCTCCAGGGGTAAGAGCTATCTGCTAGTATCCAGATGAGAGATCAAAGGTAGTAAAATATTTGGCTGTCCTTAACCGGTCAATTAGTTCATCAGCTATAAGTTTTGGGTGTGCATCCGTTTTTGTCACAGCAATGAGGCCCCTAAAGTCTACACAATACCTAATTTCTTTTTTTTCAACCTTGAAGTGAGGTTTGAGGACTTAGACAACTGGGCTGGCCCAGTGGCTCTCTAAGAGTTCAGTGATACCAAATTCTAGCATCTTGCTGACCTCAGCTTAGATGCTCTCTCTGACATTATCGGACTGCCTGTAAATTCTGTTTTTGGCAGGTTGGCTGTAGCCAGTGTCCACATCATGGTTACACTAGCTAGTCTGACCAGGGGTCGGAGAGAATAGCTCAGCATACTGATTTAGAACTTGCCTGCAATTAGCTTGCTGTTGGGCAGTGAGAGTGTCTGAAAAGACCACTCCATCCACAGACCCATCTTGGGGATTGCGGCAGAGGAGATCAGGGAGAGGTTCACTCTCATTTTCCTGTCCCTCCTCTGTGACCATGAGCATGGTCATGTCAGTTGTGTCATAACAGAGCTTTAGGCAGTTGACACGTATCACCCTTTTGTGGTGTTTTCAACTGCAAATGTCCACCAGATAGGTGACGTCCAACTTTCTTTCAAGGACAGGGTAGGGCCCTCTCCACTTATCTTGGAGGGCCCTAGCGACCATGGCTCCAATACTCATACCTTCTGCCCTGGTTTCAATTCTAAAAGATCAGCCTTCTGGTCATACCACTGCTTTTGTAGTTCTTGGCAGTCCTGTTTTTTTTGGCCGGCTTTCTCCATTTACTCAGTCATCCTGGAATGAAGGCCAAACACATATTCCACTATGTCTTGTTTTGGCTCTTTAAGAGTTTCTTTTCTAACCTATTCTCACCAGACTAAGAGGACCTCTAAAAGGGGGCCCAAAATCATTCAAAGGAGGAAAACCCCACTTCCTTCTGGGCTATCCCCTGTAGGCAAAAAGCAGGCATGGAGGTAGGACATTCCATCTTTTTGTGAGCTTTTCAGGGAGCCCACCACTCATGCCTTTCAATGTCTGGTTGAATCTCGCCACCAGGCTATTGGTTTGTGGATGGTAGAGTGTGGTGAATCTGTAGTTCACTCCACACTTATCCCACATGTTTTAGGTATGCAGATCAGACATGAAGTTTGTACCTCTGTCTGACAGCATGTCCTTTGGGAAACCAACCCTGGTAAATACACCAGGGAAGGCTTTTTCCACCAAAGGAGCAGTGGTATTAGGGGAATAGCTTCAGGATACCTGGTGGCATGATCCACTACCACCAGAATGCATTTGTTCCCTGAGGCTGTTGGAGTGTCCAGGGGGCCAGCAATGTCAATCCCTACCCTTTCACAAGGTACCCTACTCTATCCAGTGGAAGCAGAATTAAGGTGGCCTTTTGGTGGCCTCCTGCCTTGCCACTGGCTTGGGAAGTGGCAAGGACTGATAAAAGTCCTCCACCTTCTGAGACATCCCTGGTTAGTAGAAGTGGTTGACCAACCTACTCCAAGTTTTGTCCTGGCCAAGGTGCTCAGCTAAGGGTATACCATAGGCCAAAGTAAGGAGAGACTCTCTAAACCTCTGAGGCACTACCACTCTCCTGGTTGCACCAGGTTTGGAGTATCTGGTCTCAGGTGCCCATCCTCCCAATAGACCCTGTGGGTATCACTGATATCACTTTTTTCCTGTGCAACAGTATGCTGCCTCGGGCTTTCTAGAGTGGGACAGGTTACTTGTCCCTGGCAGAGATCCAACCTAGAGGGTCCCGCTGGGCCCAAAAAATCTCCCTGGTAAGGCCCAATCTCTTCATGCTCAGTTGCCTCTGAGAATACCAAGTCCTCGTCCTGAAAAGAGGAGTTCTGACTTGGAACCTTTTTAGAAACTGGTCCCCCTGTCTTGTTGCCCTTTTTCTTAGAGCGCTGGTCCATTCTTCCGGGATCTAGCACCCATTTTATCGCTCGGAGCTCTGCTTTGTGCTCTGGTTGTTGCACAAACCCATCCTGAGAGACCAACCAAGATGGCATGGTTCCTCAATTCGACTTCAGTCCAAGCAGATGTCACCAAGTCATTTCCAAGCAGACAATCTACAGGACCATCAGGGGCGCAACCACTTATTTTTGTCCAACTACTGACCAGGGCCAAAGTGAAAATAGGCTTCGGATGGACTGTGGTAACATTGCTAGCATTGCTGACTGGATAGGATCTCCCAATTAGGGACTGATCTGAGAGAACTAGCTGCTAGGTCACCATTGTGACATAAGTCCCAGTATCCCTCAAGGCCTCTATCCTAGACCTATTAATCTTGAGAATCAGCCTGTATTTGTTCATGTTATCTGGCCAGGCAGCATAGACTAAGTCTACCTCTCACTCAAAGACTAATGTTGCCTCAGTGGGGTTACTGACATGGTCAGGTCACACCTCAGATCCCATTTGGATGTTAACATCTGCTAGTACGGCAAGTGGACTAGAGGCATGTTTCTTTGTTTTACAGCTAAAGTCTCAGGTTCTTGTGTCCAAATGCTTTAAAATCATGACACCAACCCTTGTTGGGATACCAGTTCTTAACTTGCTCCCTCCACTGTGCAGAGATCCTGGGCTCATCCTCCTGAGCAGGTTTTTGAAGGACTGTAAAATACTCTTGATTATTTTTAGGGATACCCTCTTTCCCTTGGAGGGGCTTTTTGGCCTCTTCCCTTTGGTCTCCCCCACCAGTGCTATTTTTGTTGTCCCTTGTTTTAACTCAATAGTCTGCTTTCTTCCACAATTCTTGAGGAGAAAGCAGACATAGGTCTGAAAGGAATTGATGAAGTTACTCTTGGAGACAATTACTTAAAAGGTGCTCCTTCATAACTAAAGTATGCAGCCCTTCATAAACATGTACACTGTTACCATTCAACCAACCTCCTAGTGTTTTCACTGAGTAATCTACAACATCTACCCAGGATTGGCCTTGGGTTTTCTTGGCCTCACTGTACTTGAGCCTCTCTTCCTCAGTGCTGAACCCAAAGCCCTCAATCAGGGTAATTAATTAATTGTGTGCTTATATAGCGCTGGAATCACTCCCGAAGGGGTACCTCCGCGCTTCGACCGCTGCGAAACCCTTCCTGGCTTCCCTGAGAGATGGTCCCTTAATGGGTATCTTCAGGGTGAGACCAGGCATCCCCGGCGGTCTGGTGGGGCCGTTAGTGAAGATGAGGCAATCTAGTGCCCAGAGTTGCCGAGTGTGATCACTGATCAGAGTGGGCACCGAGGCGAGAGAATTATCGAGTCCGCTGACCGTCGGGAATCGAACCCTGGTCCCGGGCCGTCCTCTGCTCTCTGGTCTGCCGCCTCTAACCAGTGAGCCACACTACTTCACTTGACCAAGACCCTAACACTATTTTTAAAGAATTTGGAAAACATCAAAAATTGCTAAAAATTCTATTCTAAAGACAATTTGGGGATTTCCTCAGTGAAATCAAATATAAGTCAAGTGGTACAACAAATGTCAACATCTTGTACCCCACCACTTTAACACCATCAGTGATGTCATTTGAGATGTCATCAGTGATGTCACTGACCATTTCATGAATCATGTAATATGTGACATCATCAGCAGTGCATTGTGGGGGCGTGAGTTATAGCTAGCTGAACTGACAGCCGAATTTCTCTGGTTTGTACAAGTGAAATGTCCAACTAAGTATAACGTCCCTGAAACCTGTGTTTTTTTCAGTGAATTTCTAAAGTTATTTAAATGCTCATTTCTAACTATAACATCCCTGAAACCTGTGCTTTTTCAGTGAATTTTAAAGGATTTTTTAAATGCTAATTTCTAACTATGCCTACAAAGGTAGGACATGTGAACAAAGGCGAAGAAAAGTGCAGGAAGAAGCAGGAGATGTACAAAAAGAACCAACAGAGGAGCAGAACGTCCTCCTGTGCCCACAACTTTTTGTTGAGAGGTGCTGGGGGTAACTGACTCTGACTAACCAGGCCTAGAGCCAGTGCTATGCCAAAAGACACTTATAATACAGTAAAAACACCTACATACACTAGGGAATACTATGTGTTGGGGTACCCCTGTGATTAGTATGAGCTCCTCTGTATTTACCATGAGTTAGTGACTGGGTCATTGCATGAGCACATGGGTACTGACTGGATAATTATAGTACTGCAAGGAGAGTGCATGGCAAATTTATAAGTGCTTTGATTTTGACCCAGTGATTAGATAAGGACATGGAATTGGCCGGGAGAATGGAGAAGTGCATGGGTAGTGACATCAGTAGTGCTTAGAGGATTGTAGCAGTGCATTTGTTAGTGTCTGGATCATTGCAAAGGTACATGGGTACTGACTGGATGATTAGAGTACTGCAAGGAGAGTGCATGGTGAATTAAGTGCTTGGATTTTGGCAGAGTGATTGGATAAGCACATGGTGCTGACAAGATGATTGAAGTGTTAGATTTATAGTTACCTTAAAGTATTTAACCTATTGGTAGTCACCAGCAGGTAGTTATAGTTATAGTACGTGCACAAGAACTTTCTGAATCAGGTTATGTTGTCCAAAGCGTTGACTTTTTATTCACATAAAATCAGATGATTCACTAAAAACGATAATGAAAGTAAAAGTATTCTCCTTGTATGTATCATAATTTCACAGCACTAGACTTTAGCGACATCTGCCTGTCAAAGGCAGTAATGATATGAGGCATAACCTTACATTTGAAGTTCAGCTTGGCCTTAAACTTGAATTAGAATTTAGCCAACTCGCACGACTCACTCAGCTATGCACATTGTGTCAGCAGGCCCCAACACGCTACAGTTGTAAAATACAAGAGTAAAGTATTCTATCTGGATATATCATTATTCACAGATTCAGACTATGGCGACATCCACATGTCAAAGGCCGTAAGACAATTAGGCACGACATTACACTGGAACTTCAGCTTGGCCTTACACTTGAATTTGAATTTGGCCGACTCGGTCGATCCACTCAGCTGCGTGCATTGTGCCGCACAAAAGGGGGTGGTGATGGACGAAGCATATGAACCAATCAAACACTCACACCCAGTCAGCAGATCTGGGTTTAATCCATCCCCGTTCTTTAGCCCACTCTGCCACCCCAGTACAGACATGGCCAAATGCAAATCAGTCTGACCCTGTGCCTCTTGGGAAAAGATAGCCCGAACTGCCAAGCCATGCCTTCCCTGGACCGGAAACAAGCTTCTTAGGACCGGTTTCTGGCATTTCAGCTGTCTTCAGCCAGGCTTGCTTGAATCCAGTGGCAAAGTGAGCAAGGGACTCACGTCTGAGCATACCCTGCCAACTTGTGGCGAACAAAGCGGTACAAAAGGGGGTGGTGATGGACGGAGCACCTGAACCAATCAAACACTCACAGCCAGTCAACAGATCTGGGTTTAATCCATCACCGTTCTTTAGCCCACTCTGCCACCCCAACAGGCGCCAACGCGCTACAGCAAACAGTTCATTACTAGAAATCCAGGGCATTGCCTAGCTTGAATTTGGTCATGTTTTTATCTGAGAGTTAAAGAAGACACCAACGTTTGGAGCCCCACCCTCTAGCGAGACCAAAAATAAAAATGCTTTATTGGCCTTGCTATTTCAAATTAAATGTTTTTTTGGCTCGCAGGATATAAATCTGGAACAGTGAGGAAGGGAAAGTGATCCAGATCCTCTGTACTGCAATCGAGAATTATTCCTTAATGAACCAAAAAACGAAAATGTAACATTCCACCTAAACCTTTTTTCAATATTTCTTAATATAGACTAACCTTAGGTGCTAAAATACACCATTAAAAACACAGTGGTTTTTTTTTAAACCCACCCGCGAAGCACTGGCAGGAATTGAGCTCATGACTGACAACTTCTGTAATCTAGAACATATAGAGATGGTTCTGAATAACTTGAAGGTGAATGATCAACATGTGCCTTCTCATGCTGCTAAAGTGGAGGGTCTGGGTTTCAATAACTTGTTTTCATCAGTTGAAGCTCCCATTGAGAAAATACTGGCCGGGGTTTCTACTATTGAGGATGCACTGAGTAGAGCTCAAGGGTTATGTTTTGTTACTAACTCAACTTCTTAATGCCCACTCTTACACTGGAGAGGAAATTAGTGCTGGGTTGACTGCTAATCAGATTAGAGGGGTCACAAAAAAGCACAGGTGGTTTGAGCATGCGTGCAATCCTGCTCACAAGAAGATAAAGAGGGCTTTGAAGGAGGTACCTAGGAATAACTCCGTAGTACAGTACTGCAGGTGGGCTTATAAGCAAGCATTAAATCATCGTAAAAAGATTCTGAAAGAGGGGTCCTGGGACCATCTGCAGGAAGCAAGCCAGAACAAAGATTCTAAGTTATTCCGACATGTGGTAAATTCACCCTTTTGTTATGATGATGATAAACTTAGCATAGTGGTTGCAATCACAGAACAGGAATGGGTGGCCCATTTTGCAAAATTATATATGGGCCTGATTGAAGAAGGAAAAGACAACTCTGTGACAGGGATGAGAGTTGTCTCCCCTGGGCCTACCTTCTCGTGGAAATATTTTGATTTTAACTTCACACTGGAGGAGGTGATATGGGCACTTAGAGCTAGCAAGAGAGGAAAGACACCTGGTACTGATGGGATCCCGATCAATATCGTTAGGGACAATATTGATCTTTGGGGTCCTCTCGTGACCATGGTCTTTAGGTCCTTTCGGGAACCTGCTTTTCAAGTGTCATGGTCAGAATCACACATTGTACCAATATTTAAAAAGGGAGATTGCAACTGCCCCACACACTATAGACCCATCTCCCTGCTGGATTCATTGATCAAGGTGGCGGGCCGTATTGTGCTGGACAGATTACAGGAGTGAGCAGACCGCAATAATATTTTGCCCAACTTCCAATATGGTGTCCGCCAGGGTGTTGGGACCATAGAGCAGGCCATTAACTTGAACATGCTAGTGAGCAAATATAAACAAATAAAAGGGGGCAATCTGTTTATGGCGTTTGTGGATTGTCCTCCCCATTTGATTGTGTGGTCCATGATAAACTCTGGTCTATTATGACCTCCATTGGCGTTGACTATGCCATAATCAATTTTCTCAGATATTTGTATTCAATGAGTTCTGCCAAGATTCAATATGGTATGAATGGTGAATGCACTAGCCCAGTTGACATCAAGAAGGGGGTCCACCAGGGGTGTGTGCTCGCACCCTATTTATTTAATTTGTTATCAATGGCCTGGGCGGTTCCCTTGTGGACTCCTATTTGGACCTGTCTCAAATTAGCAACAGGCCAGTACCAGTATTACTGTATGCTGATGATGCGGTGCTCATGGCCCGCACCCCTAACATTCTTCAGCATCTTTTAGATATATTTGTTAATTTCTGGGTCTTTTAATCAACATAGGTAAAACAAACGTAATAAAAACTGGCCAAAAGTCAGCTAAGGGACGCAATATTTTAATAGGAAACAAGACTTTACCTCAAACATCAACTTTTTCGTATTTAGGAATATCGTTTGATAGTAATGGTAACTGGAAAAGTGCAGTAAAATCGAGAAGAATGCAGTTTCTCAGATCAATTACGGGCCTGAGTAATTTCTCCAGGGATATGTTTGGCATTTATAATGCCAAATGCCGGTCAATAGCGGTGTACGGTTTTAAGTTGTGGAGACATGTAGACGTAGCTGTTCTAACTTTGTCTGTCATGCAGAATTGGGTATAACCTATCTGGAGGACCTGATAAGGGTGTAGCCAGTCCTACTCTGACATAAGTTGTGGACATCGGATCATACGAGCTTTAACAGAGCCATTGTACAGGACACCTGTGGTGCTGGTCATGCAATGAAAATAACTTGGTTGAAATACATAAAAAATACATTGCATGAAATCTGACACTCTGAATATTACGCAAAGCCTGAATCTTTATTGCATATATCAAGAGAATCATTAAAAAGAGTATGTTTGAACAGCTTGGAAGAAAAAAGATTAACATTGAAACTTGTGAAGCTCACCCTACAACATAATCAAATGGTACTGACCTGGCTGTTACATGATGCAACCATACTTAATTGGTGTTTTAAATGCTCAACACGGATTTGTCTTGACACGTTTTAGATTAGACATTTTCCATCGCTTGACTAGTTTCCCTAACACAAATAATTGGCCTCGTCGACTAATATGTTGTCCTTGTGACCAGATCTCCAAACAATCAACTATTAATTTACAGTTATTTTGTAAATTTAATACTGACTTAAGGACTATTGTTATCAAGCCTTTAATGAAATTGTTCAAATTTAGACAATGTAGACCGGCCTATTTATTTTTATAATTGCTCGCGGATTTGTTTACATGTGTGGTTGTGGCAAGGTTCTTGAGGTCCGTTACTACGAGAAGGAAGTTTTTAACCGATGCACCCTAAATCTGTAATTGTTTTAATTGAATTTGTTTTTAATGACTTGAATACATTCCTCTCTTTAAATGGGTACTGAATTGCAAACTTTTTTGATTCTTTGTATGAGTCAAATAAAGTTGAATTGAAATTGGACTGTACCAGCGCTTGGAATGGGGACCTAAGAGCACAGTTGGTGATGACTAAAAACAATTATCTTACAAAGCTAATGTTTTAAATAGGCAAGCACTGTCTGGTAACACTGCAGAGAAATTACCACCACTAGGACATTTCTCCCACATTAGGTACAGTCTTTCCCATCAGGTACAAATGACAAATAATCACATCTCAAGCATGATTATCTATATGTCATCTCCATCACACAGTGCAGTCACCCACATCAACTGCATTCATCTCCTCAAGGATGCATCACGTCCATCAGACAGAATCAACCCCCTTTGTCCCTGCTATGCATCAGGCAGCTTTACACCAAGGCATCACACTCTTGGAATCAGACACACCCTCATCATAAAATCAGAACATACAAGAAGACTAACCAAAAAGAGGAATTGGGAACAAATATTGACAACTAAGGGGTGGCAGAGAAAGTTATAGTAAAGGGGTATTAGAGAGAGAGAGAAAATGTTAGTCCGAAGAGATAGTATTAGAGGATAGCGAGAAGCTAGAAGAGACTGATGCCATTGATGAGGGGGGGAAGCTGAAGAGTAAGGGTAGTCGAAGAAGAGTGACACAGTTTATAATTGTTCAGCCTGGCGTATGTGGCAGGTTTATCCCCAGACCTTTTGCTTTTTGACCTCCTGTTTTTGACCCATGTTTCATTGGCGTTAGGACTCTGGGCACTTTACTACTACTAATAAATATGCTAAAGTGAATATGTTCTCCAAGTAAATTGTGTTAGTGATTGAGTTATCCATTATTGGCATATTTGATTTATGGTAAGTCCCTGGCATTTTGTACAGGTTTTGTTATTTGACAGTTATTTTAAGAAAATTGCACAAGTGTCTAACAGTAGCGACGAATGACCTTGCACTGACGAAATTGCCTTAAAGATTTAATGGCGATGAAACATGTCGGCTGAAAAAGGAAGAGGTTTGCATGTATGCAACTGGTTTTAAATATCTGAATAAGCGCACGAGAGAAGAATACAATTGGTAATCTGTGCGTCTTATTTCAGTTTTTTGTTGTATTGGCTCTTGTTTTGTGTTTGGTAGTCGCAAAAACACATAGGGGTGTGTGTTTTTTTTAATCTTTTGATAAAATGTTCTTGGGACACTTACAAGTTTTAGAAAAATGGTTGCCGTTGATGACAAAAGTGAGCATAGCTGGTGAGTACCAATCAGCAAGCTCGACTGGTGGTGCGCACGTGAGGTGCCATTTTGCTTTTTGTCACTATTTTGTGGAATGTTAAATAAACACATTTATGGGTGTATTTTTCTGGGTATATATACCAGGGTTACCCGTCTTTTAAGAATTGATGGGATATGACAGTCATTTGACAAAAGACACTTTTATAAAAAGAAGGCAAATAAAGTGGTGTGACACTACCTTGTAAAGAGTAAAGAGTGTATAAGGTACATTAAAAGAAAGGAAATAATTCTATCCCCACATTAGATATTTGATAAGCCTTAGGGAACAGGTCCGATGTGTCTATTGATCAACCGACACAAGCAGCCTTTCAAATGTATCTCGGACCTGCCACTGCAATGTCTGTGCGCAGAGTTTTAAACTGCTATATCAACCTGGCAAGTGCACCCACTTGCCAGGCCCTAATTTTCCCTATTCTTACATTTAAGTCACCCCTTGTAGTGTAGTTCCTATTTTCCCAATAGGCTCTGCGCATTGGAATAACATAAACGATAGTTTAGACGTAGGACTGAGGTCGACTAGGTCTCTATTGAATATGTTAGACCTAATTTAGGTTTGCCATCTAGCTCAAAGGTCACTAGAAACGTTCTCGAAGGAAAAGGGAGGAGTGAACTTCCCTGATTAGACAAGAAGGGATTCAGCTTCTAACAACCGCATAAACATGACAACTTTGCTCCCCCAGAATAAGAAGTATATCTCCAGAGTCGTGTGAAAACAATAGATAGCTATTTCACTCAGTCAGTTGTGCATACTTAGTTTCACCAGAGTGCAGAGAAATAGAGAGACGGGCGTTTTCAACAAAAAGGTGTTATTTATTGAACAGTCTTCTTTCTCATGCAAGAGAAATGAATTGCTATGATTGCAATACTTGTTATAAAGTAAAGTGCGTACAGTAAAAGGAGTATTATGAAATAATACTGTAAAAGCATTGATATGGTTTCTGAGCCATATGATACTTAAAAGGTATAAAATATATGCAGTTACATACAAAGATAAAAGCTTGACTAAACGTACTCAACTGGTGCTTCTAAATACGCCTACACTGGTGTACCTAACCTAAGCCTAGTACGTGGGAAGGAGTAGATGGGCTGCAGTTTAAGTTAAGTTAGTTTTTTGCCAAGTATCGGACCCAAGAATTCTCCAAGGATCTAATCAGCTCCGTACCTTGGTTTTTAGAATGGAGGAGGTCTTGTATCTCGCTCTCAGGACTCGATCTCCCAGTAACCCTCGAAGGTGACTGGAAACACCGGAGCTGGATTTTCTCGGCAGGAGAAAAAGACAGCGTCTTTCTCGGTGCGTCAAATGGGAGGGACGGCTTCCTTCGGCACTCGCATCAGCTGGGTTTCGGATAAGTAGATAGCCGCTCTGCTCCACACCACTGTGTGTTGCTCAAGGCAAACGTTGGTATATTTATACCTGGAAGGTGCCGTGTTTGACGTAAGGTTGGACATAAGACGTCAATTAAAGATGTCACTAAGAACTGATCGTTCTTTCAGTGCTTGCAGGAGTTCTAAGACAAATCAAAACAAAAGCACGGGGAATTCCCAGGTTGCTGGAGTATTGGTATTTTGTAAGAACTCGTTGTGCTTTCTAGGAGTCTGAGGAAGTAGCCTTGCCGCATTTAGTTTGCATTGGCTTATTATGAAATATGAAACTTTTAATTAGGGTCCTAGATAAAAACAACACCCTAAGGTAGGCGCAAGGTAGCCCCATGGGCAGAGTGCAGTGTATGTAAAAGGTAGGACATGTAGTAGTGTGTTCTACATGTCCTGGTAGTGAAACACAGCCAATTTCGTTTTTCACTATTGAAAGGCTGTCTCTCCTATAGGGTATCATTGGAGCTCCCTTGCAACATTTAACAAGTGTAACCTTCAATAGAGAAGAGATAGGAATTTGGAGTTTAGGTTCCCAGAACTCTTTTGGTGAAAATTATTTTTAAATTGTGTGTTTGAAAATACCACCTTTTGAGAGTGATCAATTTTGTGCTTTGCCATTCTGTGTGCCTCTGCCTGCCTGTGGACCAACGTCTGGTTTTAGATGGCTAGGGGCTGTTTGTGCATTCACTCCAGGCACTCACGCAAAGGGAGCTGAGATGTGCCCGGCATATTCTGATGAGTCTTCCTTTGTGAGAGTGGTAGAAGGAGTTGTCACTATAACCTGAGTAGGATGTAACAGCCCTGCAAAATAATGTATCTACTCCCTGTAGTGTGGCTGGACCAGGGAGGACAGAATTGGTTTTACCGAGCAAGATAATTTAAAAAAAAAGAATTCAAAGGGAAAAAGGGGCATAAGTATTAAGCCTAACACACCAGAACTTTAGAACTCTTTTGAACTAAGAGACCTGCCAAGAAGAAGTGCTCGAAGAGCTGACAGTAGAAGTACTGACCCATTGCTTAGCGTTGCTTTGTTGAGTTGGCCTGCAGTTGCTGCTTCTATCTTGGGCAGTGAAAGGACTGTACTGAACTTTCTGCAACTTATTGCCTGAGTTTCTCCTTGGGCTTAAAGTAGAGCTTGCCTCCTGTTAGAAGTCTCAGGAAAATGAAAGACTTCACGTTCATCTGCTAACAGCACTGGGAACTGTGTGTTTTGTGCTGCAACAGAAGAAAAAACCACTACGATGCCGTCCACAATGCTGTTGTCAGCTCTGTGATCTGAGGGTATTGCAGAGAGCATCGCCCAGCTTCACACCGCAACCCTGGTCTACCAGACGTCGTTGCCTGACTCCATCACTAAGCCGCTGCTTGAACTGTGACCTGTAGGCACCACACTTCACATTGCCTCACTTCACATCAGCGCCTGGCTACACCGATGAAGCTGCTCCATGCAAACATTGATGCCGCCACCTGCACCATGGCCTGTGGACACTGCTCATGATGGACACCGAGCTTCGCCCATCATACACCATGGCCCTGGTCCACCAACATTGGCACTATCGTCTCCAGCATCATCAACCAATGCAACTGCTTGCACCACGACGTCTGGGCACCACATGAAGCATTGCCCTACTTCACATCACATCATTGGGGCTACAAACGTCAATGCTCCAGCAATGATGACAACGCTGCTTACACCATGACCTGTGAACACTGCACGTCGCATCGCCCGGCTTCGCAAAAGAGCCCAGGTCTCATTGATGATGCTGGATGCCGTCACTGAGTCGCTGCCTGCATCGTGACTGGTGGGCACCAAAATTCACATCGTCCTGGTTTCCATCACAGCCCCAACCCCATTGCTCCTGACTTCAAACTCATGGAGTTCGATCTGCAACACATGTGACTTCAAGGGCCTAACGACTCCTGCACCAACCTCTGGAACAGATGCCTGACAACGCCTTCCAACACCGCCTCTTCAGAGCTCATTGCAAGGTCCACAATGTCCTTCATTTCCAATATACTGTTTGCGGGTCTTCCTGGCACCGTAGCTGGCCTGTGACCTCATGGTCGGCCTGAACTGTTAGATCTATTTGTTCATGACACCGTGATAGCCCTGAACGGAGTTATCAACATCAAGGAACTGCATTTTAAGTCGATTCTTGCAATATTCATATCTTTATCACAGCATGTTGGATTTTATCATTTTGTTCTTGTTTTACACAGATAAATATTGGCTACTTTATAAAAACTTGTGTGAGATCCTTTTGCAGTGGTTTCACTGTATTACTGTGTGTGTTGTTCAAATGCTTTACATATTGCCTCTGGGATCAGCATGACTGCCCGTACCAAGCTACCAAAGGGGTGCGCATGGGTTATTTTAGAAGTGTAACTCCCTTATTCCAACTAGAAGGAAGGGTCCCTACTTGGACAGGGTACAAACCCGCCAAAGAGACCCCCATTTCTAACAATAATGCATAGCAAAGGAGGAAAGAGACACAGAAGACTGGATGATAAAAATATAACTAAAGACAACAGAAAAGGAGATTAAGAAGAACAGTAAATAACAGGTAACAAATAAGGTCGGTTATATTGAGCAATAAAGGAAAGATGGTCGGTTAATGGCAGTGTGTGGGGGTGTGTATGTGTGTGTGGGTCTGCATGTTTGATGTTTGAAATGAAGCGAAATGTAGGAGTGAGACAACTGAGAGACGTGAGGAGGTAAAAGTAAAAAGGGCAATTATTGGCGAAGTCAAGAAGAAGGAATCTGAACGAGAAAATGAGGGAGTGGGAAACTGATTATAAAGTGAGAATGGGGGTGTCAAGGGTCAAGCGCGAAAAGTGAGAAGATGACATCCAATGAAGACAACAGCTTTCGAAGTTTACAGTGAAATGTTAGGAAGCTTCACATTGAAAGGTGAAGGGAGAGAAGGTTTCCTGCAAAATGGAAATTGAGTAACAAAGTGGGAAGGCGAAGGGTGCTCGGCTGGGAACTGTGTGCTTAATACGATGAGACAGACATCAGGAATAATACCTATAAATGCAGCCTTAACCAGAGCAATTATCTTTCAAAAATCCATGTGTTAAGTCGAGCAGCAGAGCTCTGACATTTTTCATGTGTCCTGCTCCTCGAATAAAATCATACATTTTAGAGGTCTGCAGGTTAAGTCATAATGAAAGAGCCAGTCAGAACCAGCGGTCTACCACCTGCCATCACCTCAATGCTATTACTTTAAGAAAATTAACTTATATTTCAAACAGTTTTGTCATTCACAGGCACATAGAGACTGCGGTCAAAGATAAGAAGCAGGCCGAGGTGCACGTGTGCTTCAAAGCATTGAAAGTGAAAATAAATCTGCTTAAGTACCCGCTTCTAAACTGCACTCTACAATGCTAAGGCAAGTCCTATGAGAGGCCAACACTCCTTGGCTTAACGACATGCTCCTCCACTTCCAAAACGAAAGGCAGTACCATATTTACAAGATGGCGCTAAGTTTACCAATTTAGCGCCAACGCAGGCACCCTTGCAACAGAGTGCAAGGGTGTCTGTGTGCAGGGGAGGATTGGTTATGTGTAGGAAGGTCCTGCGCATAAACAATCCTTAAATGCCATTTTGTAACTTTCATTTGTGCTGCCTCATACAGCACATAAGAAAGTTACAAAATAGCATTTTTTTAAAAGGTTTGCTTATGTGCAGGAAGGGACACATTCCTGTACTTAACAAACTTTGGCATTTTGCTTTTTCCATGTGTGCTGCCTTGCTTTTTCCATGTGTGCTGCACAAGGCAGCACACATGGAAAAAGCAAATACGAGGAGAAATAATGCATTTCTCCTCCTTTTGCCAACTTAAGACCAGGATTTTTCTTGTCTTAATTTTGCCACTGCCTCTTATGTAGCGCCACCCTTGTACATAGGGGTAAGGCTCAAATACAATGGATGTTGCAGTGGAACACCCACCACAACACCCACTGGACGCCCCTTTCATGCTAACCATAGTGTGAAAGGGTGCCTTATGTACAAGGCAGCGTTAAGCCTCGTTAAGTGGCTTAACGCTGCCTTGTACATAGGCACAGCCTCTATCGCCACCACAACGTCACTATAGGTGACGTTATGGTGGCAATAAGGGGTTGTACATATGCCCCCAAGTTTATTTCATTATTTTAAAGTGTTTGACTTTTGAAGTAATTGTTAAATATTTTCTATATTACTACCAATGCCATTTAAAAAATGTTAGACACAATACTGTGGAAGCGATTCGCAAATAGATTAATTTCGTCTGCTAACCCATTCAGTAAGGTACGCGACACTGCTTCAGATGCCTGGAGTTATATTTCACGTTTAAGGTAGTACTCAGCAATCTTTTCACGCAAATTGTATCTAAGGTACAAACAGCACATTTATTCCTTTCAAAAGTTAGCGTAGACTGCCATTACTGGCATATCAAATAAACGTATATTAATAATCTAGAAAAAGAAACAATTTAGAAAAAAAAATAGCATAACATGAAAGGTATCATGAAAAAGCGTTTTTTCGAAAAGTTTGCAGGGCAAATTACCAAGCAATAGCGATAATTATCGCTATTGCTTGGTTAGCGTGAAAAAATTATCGCTGAGCTGCGGCGATTTTATCGCAGATAAACCTTGGTATTACCAAGGTTTATCGCAAATGCGATAAAAATCGGCCAGAATGCATGAATATCGCTGAAAAGTCAGCGATATTCATACATTAGCGAGCTAATGCTTTTAGCCATGTTATCCACCTCCCATTGGATAACATGGCTAAGAACTGCTCAGGGCAGGTGTTAGCTTTTGGAGATATTCGCGCTTAGCGCGAATATCTCCAAAAGTTGGTAATGGGAGATAGCGATGTTAGCGACTGTTTCCAGTCGCTAACATCTTGGCACGCCCACTTTGCATGTCATTAGTGATAAATATCACTGACATGCAAAGTGGGACCCAAGATGGTGGCTATCTCCTACTAGCTGTCGCTAACTGGTGTTAGCGACAGCTAGGTAATAGGGAGATAATTTTATCTCCGCTTTCTTGGCTTTTAAAGCCAAAAAAGCAGAGATAAAGCCCCTTGATAATATGCCCCTGCTTTTTAAAAAAAAATGTTACCTCATGTTTGTTGTCGTGGATAGTGGCTACATACCTATAAGATGCAACTGCATCATTCCTAATTCATCAATGAATTTACTTAGCATTTCCAGCAGCTTTGAACATTTGCAATGATTTTCCTTACGGGGTATTCGGCTGACATACGGTGTGTTGACTTGTAGGTGTTATACATTTATTCACGAGGCACCAATACAGGAAAGCAGTGCCGATATATTTTTAGATGTTGATTTTTTTTTAGCTTCAAATGTGATTCATAAATGTCTTACATAAAAACATGATTGCAGTTTAATCAGACAGTCGGAGAAGCACATATTCACGTTTCAGTTTTACTATTCAACTTTCTCAAGAAGCATTTTTTAAAATCTTTGTGTTGCTTTTATTTATAGCTGTGTTCAGTTACCTTTTATGTCTCAAATTAAAATTCGGTGTAATGATGCACTTCACACTTTTTGAAGGCGCCAGATCTCACTGACGAAAGCGGCAGGCCTTTTTTTCAACAGCAAGTTTGTTTTGTGTTTACCTACTTCTCTTGGTTGCGTGACATCTATAAGGTCACATGCTAAGCTAAGCAATTGGGGAGAATCATTTAAATCAGTAGGATAACAAATACCATTTCTGTTCACAGCTGCAGATAGCCCACAACAAACCCTATGGTAATGCTTCCAGGACAGGCTCAATGTGGTATCCATGATAGAAAATTGTTACAATAAAGAAGAGCTTTACATTAAAAAAAATCCAAGTTTCAAAGTTATATTATTAGCTTGCTTGAAATGCATAGTGATGTTCTAAATATCATTTATGCTAGATATGTTCCTTCTTGGACTGTTTTTACATTTTTTCTACATTCCCTTTCCAATTCTATAGGCGATCTACTTTAATGTATATTCAAGCAAATTAATGTGATCTAATTTTATGTTAAATATTCCCCCAGAGTGCCAAAGCTCACCTGCCAAGCCGCAATAGCACTCTATAGTGCAATTATATTCTAGAGAACCTTCCAAGACAGAAGCTCAATGTAAATGTATTGAGAAATATGGAATGTGGAAATAACATTCTTGGGAATCCTGTAATATAATTGAGTTCAGAAAATGTCAAAATAGTTAAGGACCATTATTTGAAAAGTGAAACCTTCACTCCAGAATTGTTTACAATTCTTACGTTCAAGAACACCTATGGAGCCCCTAATAAGATTAATGGGATCATCAATGAATTTAATTGGCCATGGTAAAAAAATAAATGTCAAAGCTTATGCTTTGCAAGTTTTTTTTTTAAGTTCAAGAAAAGTTTTAAGCTTTGCTGTAATCCTTGGAGTGTGCCGGGCTGAGCGTGCAGGGATCCAAATTGCTTACTGCCAACTTCTCGCGGAACCCGCTTCGCGGGTCCCGCATCGCTGGGATCGCCTGGTTGTTGCCTCAGGAGTTGCCTGTTTCCTGAGAGGTGGGTCGTAGGAGCTGCAGGGCTGCGAGCAGAGTGCGGGGGCTGGGACTACCTATCCCAGAAGCGCCTGCCGCCCAGATTAACAGCACCTGGGCTGCTCTCCCTGCGGGCCCCTCCCCATCAGCCTGAAAAACCCGAGCCTTCGCTGTACCTGTGGGACGCTTTGCTGTAATCCTTGGAGTGTGCCGGGCTGAGCGTGCAGGGATCCAAATTGCTTACTGCCAACTTCTCGCGGAACCCGCTTCGTGGGTCCCGCATCGCTGGGATCGCCTGGTTGTTGCCTCAGGAGTTGCCTGTTTCCTGAGAGGTGGGTCGTAGGAGCTGCAGGGCTGCGAGCAGAGTGCGGGGGCTGGGACTACCTATCCCAGAAGCGCCTGCCGCCCAGATTAACAGCACCTGGGCTGCTCTCCCTGCGGGCCCCTCCCCATCAGCCTGAAAAACCCGAGCCTTCGCTGTACCTGTGGGACGCTTTGCTGTAATCCTTGGAGTGTGCCGGGCTGAGCGTGCAGGGATCCAAATTGCTTACTGCCAACTTCTCGCGGAACCCGCTTCGCGGGTCCCGCATCGCTGGGATCGCCTGGTTGTTGCCTCAGGAGTTGCCTGTTTCCTGAGAGGTGGGTCGTAGGAGCTGCAGGGCTGCGAGCAGAGTGCGGGGGCTGGGACTACCTATCCCAGAAGCGCCTGCCGCCCAGATTAACAGCACCTGGGCTGCTCTCCCTGCGGGCCCCTCCCCATCAGCCTGAAAAACCCGAGCCTTCGCTGTACCTGTGGGACGCTTTGCTGTAATCCTTGGAGTGTGCCGGGCTGAGCGTGCAGGGATCCAAATTGCTTACTGCCAACTTCTCGCGGAACCCGCTTCGCGGGTCCCGCATCGCTGGGATCGCCTGGTTGTTGCCTCAGGAGTTGCCTGTTTCCTGAGAGGTGGGTCGTAGGAGCTGCAGGGCTGCGAGCAGAGTGCGGGGGCTGGGACTACCTATCCCAGAAGCGCCTGCCGCCCAGATTAACAGCACCTGGGCTGCTCTCCCTGCGGGCCCCTCCCCATCAGCCTGAAAAACCCGAGCCTTCGCTGTACCTGTGGGACGCTTTGCTGTAATCCTTGGAGTGTGCCGGGCTGAGCGTGCAGGGATCCAAATTGCTTACTGCCAACTTCTCGCGGAACCCGCTTCGCGGGTCCCGCATCGCTGGGATCGCCTGGTTGTTGCCTCAGGAGTTGCCTGTTTCCTGAGAGGTGGGTCGTAGGAGCTGCAGGGCTGCGAGCAGAGTGCGGGGGCTGGGACTACCTATCCCAGAAGCGCCTGCCGCCCAGATTAACAGCACCTGGGCTGCTCTCCCTGCGGGCCCCTCCCCATCAGCCTGAAAAACCCGAGCCTTCGCTGTACCTGTGGGACGCTTTGCTGTAATCCTTGGAGTGTGCCGGGCTGAGCGTGCAGGGATCCAAATTGCTTACTGCCAACTTCTCGCGGAACCCGCTTCGCGGGTCCCGCATCGCTGGGATCGCCTGGTTGTTGCCTCAGGAGTTGCCTGTTTCCTGAGAGGTGGGTCGTAGGAGCTGCAGGGCTGCGAGCAGAGTGCGGGGGCTGGGACTACCTATCCCAGAAGCGCCTGCCGCCCAGATTAACAGCACCTGGGCTGCTCTCCCTGCGGGCCCCTCCCCATCAGCCTGAAAAACCCGAGCCTTCGCTGTACCTGTGGGACGCTTTGCTGTAATCCTTGGAGTGTGCCGGGCTGAGCGTGCAGGGATCCAAATTGCTTACTGCCAACTTCTCGCGGAACCCGCTTCGCGGGTCCCGCATCGCTGGGATCGCCTGGTTGTTGCCTCAGGAGTTGCCTGTTTCCTGAGAGGTGGGTCGTAGGAGCTGCAGGGCTGCGAGCAGAGTGCGGGGGCTGGGACTACCTATCCCAGAAGCGCCTGCCGCCCAGATTAACAGCACCTGGGCTGCTCTCCCTGCGGGCCCCTCCCCATCAGCCTGAAAAACCCGAGCCTTCGCTGTACCTGTGGGACGCTTTGCTGTAATCCTTGGAGTGTGCCGGGCTGAGCGTGCAGGGATCCAAATTGCTTACTGCCAACTTCTCGCGGAACCCGCTTCGCGGGTCCCGCATCGCTGGGATCGCCTGGTTGTTGCCTCAGGAGTTGCCTGTTTCCTGAGAGGTGGGTCGTAGGAGCTGCAGGGCTGCGAGCAGAGTGCGGGGGCTGGGACTACCTATCCCAGAAGCGCCTGCCGCCAAGATTAACAGCACCTGGGCTGCTCTCCCTGCGGGCCCCTCCCCATCAGCCTGAAAAACCCGAGCCTTCGCTGTACCTGTGGGACGCTTTGCTGTAATCCTTGGAGTGTGCCGGGCTGAGCGTGCAGGGATCCAAATTGCTTACTGCCAACTTCTCGCGGAACCCGCTTCGCGGGTCCCGCATCGCTGGGATCGCCTGGTTGTTGCCTCAGGAGTTGCCTGTTTCCTGAGAGGTGGGTCGTAGGAGCTGCAGGGCTGCGAGCAGAGTGCGGGGGCTGGGACTACCTATCCCAGAAGCGCCTGCCGCCCAGATTAACAGCACCTGGGCTGCTCTCCCTGCGGGCCCCTCCCCTTTACCACAGACCTACAAATTGACTAGACCAGCGACGCGGCGCGGGAGCGCGCGGGAGCGACCGGGAGAAGCCCGGGACAAGGGCGGGACCGTCTGTGGCCGTCCGGGGCCGAAGGTGGCCGGGCCGGGCCCCCCCTCTTGATCCCCTCCAGTGCCACAACCAAGGATATGCCTACGCCTCCCCCACGGGAAACGCCCTCCAGGGATGGTGCCTCCTATTCCGGGACACTGGACAATTACTTTAAATCCAACAAAGGTGAAACGGACTCGGAAGGCTCACTTGAGAGACGTAGGGCGGTGCGTAGACGCTCCATTGAATCTATGAAAACCAGGCCTCTGTTAGACATCATCCCCCACCCCACTACCCAAGAGGTAGGTGCGCTATCCACTAGCCTAGACACCTCAACAATAGAGGATTTCCCTGCTCTATTAAGGGAAGTTTCTTCGACCCAAGGGACACCACCTGACCAAACCACAGAGTCAGCCCCCTTAGAGATCTCCCATACCCCTGTCGACTTGGTAACTCAAACCCAATCAGTACCAATGGCTAATAAGAACAAGCCTAAATTAAATGTCATGGCAGAGACACACAGGCCCCCACCCAGTAAACGGGCTCGGAAATCAGCGGGGGGACGGGGGAAATCCAAAATATCGCACTTGGATTTCGGTAAGAGGAATACTAACACTATCATATCGAAGAATAACACGGAGACAGCTCCACCATCTAAGCTCCCAAACACTAGCATAATTGTGACTCCCAAAGAGCCAGAGGCTGATACATCGAATCTTAATCATCCATTCTTTGCTAAGGGGAGCATTGAATTCTTACTCCGCTCCCTACTGCAGCCCATCACTGACAGTCTAAAAAAAGTTGAGATTAGGCTTACTCTACTAGAGACTTCTCTTACCACTCTGAATTCTCTAGTAAGTAAGCAGACAAAGTTAGTGGAAACTCACTCCTCGGGTGGGGAACCTTCTAAAACAGAAACCGTAGCTAACGATAGCAAAGCCCCCCCAAAAAGCACGCCACCGGCTGCCCCTCTGCAACCCCTTATGTCTGTCCAACTCCAAGCACGACACAATAACGCAAGCAACAGACCTATTGATCCAGTGGCTTTAGCCCCACATAGTTCACATTTAGAGCCCACTGGAACAAATCAAGATCAGGTAAATGACCTTCCACCCACGCCAGCCTGCCCAACCCCTAGACCACGGAGGCCAGATCTCCCACCCGAGGCCAATAGATTAACGGTGGTCCTAGCTGGTGCCCCCCATCTAAGATCAGGAGAACATGAGGATTATCAATCCCTCAAGAAAAAGGTAATCAAATGGTTAAACTGGAACCGACCCCTGCCACCTCACTTTAATAACGAAATCATTATGGTGAGGAGGGTTCCATGGCTAGGGAAGACCAGGAAAACCATAGTGGGGGATTGTATCCTGGTAACCTTTAAAGACCCAGGCACGGTTCGACACATCTGTGAAGGAATGAACCGATCCCTCGATTCCACGATACAAACCCTCCCAGTATCCTTTTTCTTTCCCCCAATTCCCAGTCACCAGGCCCAAACATATGACAAATGGACAAGGGTGGACTATAGACACAACCATAAAGGCTTTGCCCAACGCCCATATTACCAACCACCGGACACACCTTTCTGCGATTTTAATCGCTTTAACTGTCTGAACGGGCTGGACGGGGTCGACTGACTTACTGCCCATAAGTCTGTGCTAAGGGAACCAGGCTTATGTGGCCCTCCGGACGCACCGATGATGTGCCCTGTTGCAATTCCGGCCCCTGTGAACGATCTATCCATCCCAGAACACGGCCAAATTGAATTCTTCAACCCTACCACTGATGGAGTAGTTCCTGCAGAGCGAACAACTATGGTTCCTTTCCCTGAGGGCGAGGGGGAGCTGGGATCCACGGAGTCACATGCTCCTTCTGCTGCCCCAGCTACAGGCCCTATAACGCAAGTGGAATATGGTCTTACCCCCTCCATCCCCCTTGCTATGACACCCCCATCCATTGAACATTTGAGGATAATCTCTTGGAACATTGCGGGACTAACAAATAAACTGGAAGAGCCTGCCTGGGGAAAGTACATAGAAACTGGTGACATATGTATGCTCCAGGAAACCTGGGCCAGAGAGGACTATGAGTATCCAGGGTATGCATGCTTTTTCATTCCAGCCAGGTGGGAAGGCAAAGGCCGACCTTCAGGGGGTCTCGCTACATGGATTGCTGTTCACCTGGGCTGTGTGGCAACACGGCTCCCATGCTGCACCGACGATATCCTCGCGGTCTTACTAACATGGCCAAATAAAGTTAGCCTCCTGCTGGTCAACATCTATTCTAGGCCAACGGGAAAGGCAAAAGAATCACCGACTTTTAATGAATTGTCGAACTTTTTATCTGAACTGTCGACTGATTCTTACTATGTGGTGGGTGGAGACTTTAACTCCCACTATGAGCCACTTCCCGGCCTTCAGGAAGGATTCCTATCAGAAGAAGAGGATAGGTGGGCAGTACCAGGGGCTGATGTGACTCCTCCGAAAGCTTGGACCCCGCTAGCATTACAAATTACTGCCCTCACGCTAAGGTATGGTCTTAGAGCGTGTAATGGGCGAACCATCTCGGATACACCAGGCAAAATTACTTATAATCGCCAGGGAAGGGAGTCACACATAGACTATATTTTGGTCCAACTAACGAGGTGGCCATTAATTCAGGATTTTAGGGTTATTGACAGGATGGACAGTGACCACAATGCACTCGAGTTAGACCTCACCCACCCAGCACCGCAGGGTTTAGTGACCCATGAGGAAGGGAACCATCCCCCGCTCCTTTTAGACAACACCAGGAGAAGAATTAGGTGGGAGCATATGGTCACAAACAAGGACAAAATCCCACTGCTTTATGCAGAGATTACTCCCATCCTGGAAACTGTTGGGGTCCTGGATAGTGTGGCAAACCAAATAGATATAAGGGGTAAACTGTCTGATGCCCACAAAGAACTCATAAAAGTGGCGGCACCCCATTTGACACGCAAAACACAAAAGTCAAGAGTGAGGCCCCTAGGCAAAACACAATGGTATAACACAGCCTGTAGACGAGCCAAAGCAGAACTCCTTGGAGTCATTAAGGATGGCATAGGAGGGGAATGTCTTAAGCAATGCAGACAAGCTTATAAGAAGCTTCTCACACAAGCCAAAATAGAATGGGAGGAAAATCAGTGGGAAGAGCTCACAAAGGCCCTAGCAGTACAAGATCAACGACTGTTCTGGAGAATGGTGAATGGGGGATCAGAGAGTCTTCACTCGGCAGTGGAGCCTAACATAGCGCCGGGAGTGTGGCAGGCCCACTTCGAGTCGCTATATAGTGCTGAGCCTGGAGAAATCCCTGTGATAATTGAACCAGTGAGACAGGGCTTGCAGGCGGACCAAATAACATTAAGTGAGGTAACAGCTGCCATTTCAGGCCTGGCTTCGGGGAAGGCGCCTGGGCTAGACGGGCTTCCGGGAGACCTGTACAAGCAGGAGTCCACCGTCTGGGCGCCCTACCTCGCAGCCCTTTTTAATGGCGTCCTTAGTGGGATGGAAATCCCCAGTACTTGGCTGGGGGCCGAGGTGGTCCCGATATTCAAAAAAGGATCCCCCCTGCTCCCAGCCAACTACAGACCAATTAGCCTGATAGATGTAGCACAGAAGCTGTTCGGCAGGGTCCTCCTGAACAGGCTTCAGGAATGGATTGAGGAGGTGGGCGCCCTCAGTCCATACCAGGCAGGCTTCAGGAAAGGGGTATCAACCGTAGACCAGGTCTTCAGACTAAATCTGATCTATTGGAGGACAGTAAGGTTTGAAGGCGGCAGTCTGTACACGATTTTCGTGGACCTAAAAGCCGCCTTCGACCTTGTGCCTAGGGGTAAACTATGGGTCATCTTAGCAGGGATGGGCGTCCCACCAGATATCCTATTGACCCTGCAGAGGCTCCATCATAATAATTATGCCCAGGTGAGGTGTGGGAGGTCGGGGGAGCTGACTGATAGATTCCCCGTGGGCAGAGGGGTGAGACAGGGTTGTGTGCTGGCGCCGACCCTGTTTTGCCTCTTTGTTAACGGGGTAATCGCCCATCTAAACGCCACCGACTACACAGATGCCCCCAAATTGAATGGCAACAGTGTACCCGCAATAATGTTTGCGGATGATACACTGTTGGTATCCAAAACACCCATGGGCATTCAAAAGATACTTGATGCTTTTGTGGCCTTCTGCCAGGATAGAGGGTTGGAAATCAATGCCTCAAAAACCAAATATATGGTATTGAACCCAAACACTAAACAGCGCCCAAACCCCCTACTGGGAGTAGTACGACTGGAAAGAGTAGCCACGTTCGAATATCTTGGCGTGACACTCAATGAAAATATGACCTGGGAGAGCCATCAAACGAGGGCTAACCTTAAGTTAGTACAAACTACCGGGGGTATTTCCCGGATGATGACTGGTTCGACCTACCGCCCATTGGGGGCCCTAATTCAGATATATAAGGCACAGGCAAGGGGGGCTATTTTGTATGGGGCTGAATTGTGGGGGCACATTCCATGCCGGAACCTGTCAAATACAGAAAACAGGTTTTTAAGGCAAATTACCGCACTTCCCCCCAGTACTCCCCTTCTCCCCCTGAGGCTTGATTTAGGGCTACGGCCACTTGCCGACGAGATAAGCCTAAGACCCATTGCCTTCTGGCGCAGGCTATGGAGCAGCGATAATCTCGCCGATTACAGGGCGGAACTGGTCGAATTATTAAAACATCCTAAGGCGCTCAGTATCCCCTGGGTCCAAAACATCCAGTCAGTTTGCATAGATATGGGGCTCCCTGAATTGTGGACTGAACCAGCAGATACAGCACCAAGAATCCCCAGGAGAGCACTGGCGAAGCTGTACCACGAGCACAAAAGGGTAAGGGCTATAGCTACCCAGACGGAGGGGTCCCTTTCCTCTATATTCTTGCAAACCAAGGATCTTTATATATTTGAGAAAGCTCTGGACCCTGTTTACCCCATACTCTCTAGAAAGTTATTCCTCCAGTGGAGATATAGCACACTCCCACTACGGTCCTTTTGCAGCACCTGGTCAAAAGTCCCTTCTACTAAGTTCTGTCCCCTCTGTGCTGACAAAGAGGAGAACGATTTGCACGTGATCTTTTTCTGCCCAGCATACAAGGCAGCAAGAAAGTACTGGCTGCTGCCCTTGATCAAGAATTTGGGTGGCAGGGAATATGGACCGATGTACAGGATTTTGAAAAGTGATGCTTCCGGCCCAATTGTCTTTGCACTTTCCAAATTCTTTACGAATGTTTGGCACACGCGCAGTCGTCTTCTAAAAACTGCTGGGTAGATTGTAGAATTGCTTACTTTTTAATAATCACTTGCATTATCTGGTTATGGTTTTTAATTGTATGTACTGATGTTTTATATGAATGTGTTGGAATTTATGTGATTTTATTGTTCATGTATCTTTTATGACCAAACGGTCGAAATAAAGATTTCTAAAGTAAAGTAAAGATAAGAGAAAATCCAGGTGTCAAAAACAAAATACATTAGAATATTAACTTAAAGACTATGAGCAAAATAAACAATCATACATATGCAGATATTGTGAGAGGGTACATCTGGGTACTAGATAAAAGAAAAGGAAAAGGGAAAGGGAAAGTATGTTAAGCAATAAACATGAGAAGCATAAAAACATTGGAAAGGAATAAGAAAGTGATATAACGAAGAAAAAGCGGAATGTATCGAGCAATTAAGGAGGTTTGAGGACTTCCTGTTGTGAAGGTGGAGGGTGAAACGAGCGTTTAGTACATGAGTCCAAATAAAGCGTAACAGGTATCCATAAGTCCATGCGTTTTGTAGCCATACATGCCGGAAAAACATAAGCAGTGTCAAGTCTATGATTGTGGCAGAAATTAAACCACCACGCCTTGAAGGAAATATTGGAGGAGTCTTTCCAATTGACCGTTATTTGTTGAAAGGCGGCGGCCAGTAGTAAGTCGACAATCTGAGGCTTTAGATCAACGTTATCCCAGCAAGGGGAAAGGCTACCCATGAAAACGTGTGTATGAGAAAAAGGGATACAAGTGTGGAAAATCAAATTAATTTGAGCCCAGACCTGTAACCAAAAACTACGGACATGAGTGCACAAAAATAACATGTGAAATAAAGTAGCTTGTGGCGATGAACAGGACCAGCATGTGTGGGGGGTGTTAGGAAAGCGTTTGTGGAGATCATGGGGTGTGAGGAGAAGCCTGTTGTAAATAAAAAACAAAGTCTGTGTGAGGGTTGCTGCTCTCGAGGATTTACGAATCTTGGTCCAAATTTTGTCCCAAAAGGAAACTGACCAGGATACAGACAAGTCGTGCTCCCAGCATTCCTCCACTTTGGATTTAGGTCTGGGAGACTCGCCGGTGTGGAGGTGCTTATAGATAGCAGCAGCTTTTGGTGTAGTGCGTAAAAAGGAGTGAAGTGAGGAAGGGAGAGTGGATGAAGCAGGGGGAGGGGAGAGCTGAGAGAGGCAATTATATTTCGTTAGGACTGTATCCTTAAGCACTTGATAGTTGCGAGCAAAGGAGGTAGGTAAGTTATAACGGGAACGAAGAGTATCGAAAGTTAAGAAAGAGGAGCAAGAAAAGAGTTGGGAGATCCACCGCAGACCTCTGTTATGCCATGTTTTCCAAAAGAAGGGTCTGTTGCGAATGAGTAAGGAAGTGTTATGCCAAATGGGGGAGGAAAGAAAGTCAGCAATGGTTGTGGGAGGAGAATGAGAAGAAGACAGGAGCAATTTAGCAGTAAATTTGTGAATAGGAGTAGAGATGGAAACAGGCTTACGAGAGAAGGAAAGATATTCGGCAAAGGAAAAGGGGGAAAGGAGAAGACGTTCAAATTTAGTCCATAGAGGACAGGGGGCGCTAGGGTCCTGTAACCAAAAGGAGGCTTGTCGCAGTTGGAATGCTTTATGGTAAGCAGGAAAGTCGGAAAAGTTAACCCCACCCTCTGATTTAGGACGGATCAGACGGATTAGAGACATTCGGGGTTTCTTTTTATTCCAAAGAAAGGACGTTAGAGTAGAGTTAATCTTTTTGAAAAATTTAGAAGGGATGGGGACTGGAAAGTTAGAGAGAGTATATAGGACAATGGAAGACAACATCATTTTAATGGTGTCAAGGCGACCCCACCAGGATAAATAAAGAGGGTGCCATTTGGATGTGAGATCCGCCAATTTTTGGATGCATTTGGACATACAGAGGGAAATAGTATCTGGGATGGTGGGGGTGATGTGCAGCCCAAGGTATTTAATATTAGAGGGCTTCCATGTAAAGTTAGAGGCGGCAAAATCAGGTTTAAATGTAAATTTAGTTAAGGGAAGGATCTCACATTTATCGTTGTTAAGTTTATAGCCCGATATTTGGGAATAGGCGCGGACCTCAGTGAGGAAGGCGGGAATTGAAACAGTAGGATTGGAGACAAAGAGAAGGATGTCATCTGCGTATGCGGCTAATTTGATGTGGGAGTCTGATAATTGGAAACCTTGAATGGAGGGGTTTTGACGGAGTTTGGAGAGGAAAGGTTCTAAGGCCAAATTAAAGGGAAAGGGAGATAAGGGGCATCCTTGACGAACGCCTCTTTTCAAATCAAAAAAAGAGGATATTTGACCATTGGCACAAACCGCTGCACGCGGGTTAGAATAAAGTAGTGAAATTAGGGATATGAAAACAGGACCAAAGCCAAACCAACGGAGGGTATGAAAAAGATAGGCCCATTCAACCCTATCAAATGCTTTTTCAGCATCCAGGGCAATGGCCGCGAGGGGATGGGGTAGAAGGCGAGATTTAGATAGAATATTAAAGAGGAGTCTAGTGTTGTCAGTAATGAAGCGACCTTTAACAAAGCCCGACTGTTCCTCACCCAAAAGATCTGGGAGAAGAAGATCGAGAGGAGCCGCAAGAGATTTCGCAAATATTTTATAGTCAATATTAACTAAAGATATTGGCCTATAGTTTTTACAATATTGAGGATCTTTCCCCTCCTTGGGTATGAGGCAGATATGCACATCTGAAAAAGAGCCTGAAGAGGAACCCAGGGTGAGGAAATTGCCAATGAGGGAATGAAGTTTTGGGATAAGGAGCTTTGAGAAATGAAGAAAGAATTCTACAGTAAAGCCGTCCGGCCCAGGAGCCTTATCTTTTTGGAGAGTTTGAAGTGCCTTGAGCAATTCTTGTTGGGATATGTCAAGCTCTAAGTGAGAAAGGTCAAGTGGAAAGTGGGCTGGTTTTTGAATGGTGGAAAAAAAAGTGTCCAGGGAATGAGAAGATGGCTGGGTCTCAGAAGAGTATAGGGTCTTGTAAAAGGTAGAAAATTCAGTGAGGATATCTGCGTCTGTGTGTTTGAGATTGGAGTTAGCGTCGTAGATTGATTTAATGTTTAACTTATTTTGCTTAACTTTTAGATAATTGGCTAAGATCTTACCAGCTTTATTTTTGCCCCCATAAAACTTTGCACTTGATTTCAAAAGATACAGGGATGCATCGTCCGTGGATTTTTTGTTAAACTTCATTTTAGCGTTAACCAAGGCGGTGAGAGTTTCCTGAGAGCGGAAAGTAAAATAAGAATGCTCCAATTTTTTAATATCCAGAAGGATAGCCTTTGTAAAGTTGCGAGCAGCTTTCCGTTTTTTTGCAACAAAGCCAATTATGAAGTCTCTTGCTGCCGCCTTAAAGGCGTCCCAAATGGTGTGCTTGGGGACGGGGGAATTGTCATTGAAGATGAAAAATTCTTCTGATAAGGTAGTGAAGGAGTTGGTAAATTTAGGGTCTAAAAGAAGAGAATTGTTAAATCGCCAACGTTTAGGACCAACAGATTTGGGTAAAATGTCCAATTGTACTAAAGTGGGGGCATGGTCAGAAAGTAAAATCGGGCCAGTTTCAGCATGGGTGAGGGTCTGAACAATGTTGTGGGTAACAAAAATGTAGTCGATTCGGGATTGGGAATGATGGCATGGGGAGTAAAAAGTAAATTCCCGAAGTTCTGGGTTGCATAAACGCCAAGCGTCAGTAAGTTTATGCTGGGAAATAGTTTGAGAGAAGGATTTATGTGACTTATTAGGGATGAAGTGTGCTTTGGAATTCCTATCTAGAAAGGGATCCAAGGGCTGGTTGCAGTCTCCTGCTAAAATAAAGTTATCGTCAATGAATCTAGAGACATGCTGGGAAAATGAGTGCCCAAAAGCAGGGTCACCAGTGGTAGGGGTATAAACATTTAGGAGAGAAATTGGAACATTCTTGACAGAGAGTTTAGCATATGTCCAACGGCCATCAGCATCCGATTCCTGAGCTAGCAAGGAATGAGAAAGAGCTTTATGACACAAAATGGCCACACCATTGCGTTTACCATCCCCAGGAGAGTAGTAAACATCACCCACCCAGCCTCTTTTCAATTTGGTAGATTCTTCAGCAGACAAATGGGTTTCTTGCAAAAAAGCAATATCCACATTCAAATGTGCAAGGTGAGTCAAAATTCTCTGTCGTTTGATAGGAGAATTAATGCCCTTAACATTCCATGTAATTACTTTCAAAGACATATCATATAAGAAAGGAAGAAAATATCAGCAGAAAGGAAAAAGATGTGAGAGGAACCCAGAAGGGAGGAAAAACCAGAGAAAATTAGGAAGTTATGAAAAGGCAATGCAATACCATACTGAATAGAAAGATGAAGGAGGAGGAGAGAGAGTAAAAAAGTGGTAAGTAGGAGCTGTTGACTTAAAAAGTATAAGAAGGTAGTCCAAGGATTAGAGAGAGTGATGAGAGGGAATTGATGGTAGAAGGATTGTCGAAAAACAAGAGAGGAAGACACCTGTGGAACAAAGGAAACTAGTGAAATTGAGAAAGAGAAAGATACAATAAGGGAAGCGAGCATCAGGGGGAAAAGGGAAAACATACTTACGGAGGGTAGAGACGAGGAGGGATGATCACCAGGGAGAGGAGACGAGAAGAGAGGAGTGAGGGGGGAGCGCCAACTTGAGAAGGCAAAACGTCCAATGTAAGCGAACCAGCAAGTCGAGGGGAGAACGCTATACAAATTATGAAACCTGCAAGAAAAAGGGAAGAACAACAAAAAGGAGTAACATGAATAAGAAAAGAAGAAAACAGAACATCAGTAAAAGGACGAAAAAGTATACGAACATTACGTATCCATCTAACAGGGACGCAAGAAATGGGGAAGAGTCAAAAAGGAAGCATAGAAAGTGAAGATGCTGTAAAAGCCAGCAAAGGCAAACAGTAATGCAGTCAGTAACAAATATGAAACATGCAGATTAACCAGGATAACCAAGCCACATCATGCAAAAGTCATGGAGGGAAAGCTGACGAGGAACTGGAGAAGTCCATATCAGATGCCTGCGTTGCGTTCAAAAAACTTCGTAGACGAACAGGATCCTCGTAAGTCGTTGTCTTGTTGTTGTGAGTAACTCTGAATAAGCAAGGATGGAAAAGGCCATATCTGGCTCCAATGGCGCGAAGCTCTGGTCGCATATCCAAAAAGGCCTTGCGACGGTTGGCTGTGGTCTTGGCGTAATCCTGCGCAAAGAAGAGATTGGAACCTGACCATTGAAGACGAGGTGAGGCACGAGCCGCTGAGATGACTTTGAGCAGGTCAGTATATTCTAGAAAGTACATGATGACACCTCTTGGTTGTGAAGAAGGAGTAGCAGTAGAAGAGAGGCGACCCAGCCTATGCGCCCGTTGGATGTTAAGCATTGTACCCTCAGGCAGATGAAGAAGCTTGGGCAGAAATGATTTGAAAGAGGCAATGGGGTCAGTCCCCTCACAATTCTCCGCCAGGCCGTAGAGTCGAAGGTTATTGCGCCTGTTTCGGTTCTCCAATTCTTCAACTTGCTTTTGGAGAGAGGAAATCTGAGATTGCATGTGTGACACCTTGGAGGACGACTCTTGAAGAGATGTCAGGGAATGTTCCACAGTGGTTACTCTGGCGTCCATCTGAGACCAGTTCTCAGTAAGAACCTGCAGCTTGGAGTTAGTTTCTTCCATAAAGGGCCTGAGGGCACGGATCTCTTCCAATAGCAACTCCATGGAGACAGCTGATGTGGATCCTGTCGGTGATGGAGGATCTTTTTTAAGGCGCTTTGTGGTGACTTTCCCTGGAGGCTGGATAGGCCGCTCTGTGTCGGACTGCGACATCTGAGTGACGAGCTCTTGAGAGGCCTCGAGGTGCGCCAGTGCAGAGAAGACTTTCGAGTTTTTAATGAAAACACGACGTGGATTCTTGGGAGTACGAGGAATTGCCCTTCTTTCCATAAGAAGGAGTGATTGTTAGGGAGGAATGAAGTCCAGTGGTATTCGGTGCGTGCCCGCAGATATCTAAGAGTGTGCGCAGGAGCTCTTGATTGAAGAGAGGTGCACCAACTCCCAAAAATTGAAAAAGGAAAGAAAAGAAGGCTATCTGCTCTGACCTCAAGAACGCCAAGGAGTTAGAAAAATATGTGGAGCAGCAGTCATATAGTTAATTGAAGGAGGTGGCACATTGATGAATAAAGCAAAAAAAAACAGCATGACACTGAGATGCAGAGTATTGGCGCAATATGAAGCAGGAGGAGTCCATCAGGAAAAACGCATTATATATGCGAGATGAGCCAACAAAGGTGAATGCGCAAACATATTGGGAGAAACTGCTGCAAATTGTAAATAGATATATGCAGAAAAGCGTGAGGAATTGCAGCGCCTGTGATATAAAGTATGCTGAGACTGCGTGTCATGCAGATTAATTGAGGGAAGTTCAATGACACAAAATGGCCGCCAGCATTATAAACCTTTTTCATGAACACAGGTAAACTCACTGGAAAGCGGCGTTGCTCAAAGGCATGCGGCAAGAATGAAAAACTGTAGAAAAAAGCTCACCAGGAACAGTTGGAGTGAAGCGGAGTTCCTTGGTATGCTCGCATGACCTGCGAGCGAGTGTTCCGTGGTTTGGGGTGTGAGGAGTCAAAATGGCGGTCGCGGCTGTCAGAGGACCGCGTCCGCCGCAAAACGAAGAAAAATTAGCATTCCGCCGCTCGGAAGCTGCCGCTTTTAAAAGCGCGTTGATTCCCTCGCTGTCCGGTTGGAAAAAGTGAAGGTTGCAGGCGCCGGGGAATGCAGGAAAGCAGCGAAGACCCCTGCCGACCCGGAGCGCTCAGATTAGAGCCGCCGTCCTCGCCGGGCGCCAAGCCACGCCCCCCATGCTTTGCAAGTTTTAATGCCTCACTAGAATAGGATTTACAAAAGGGGGTGGTCACAGGAACAGACTAATTTGCATACAGCCAGGTTCTGAAACTGGTATGGTGCAGTGAGCTAAAAAACGGTGTTGGATCTAGCCCTGATCTCTTGACTGGGTGAGAGCTTTCTGCTTAATTCAGAGACTCTGTCCCTCACCACCACTTGTTGTAAATATTTTTGTCCACCCTAAGCGTGGAAGGGTATTCTCAGATGTGAGACCCTTGCTCATTGCACCATCAGGATTCAAGCAAACCGGGCCGAAGACGGCTGTAATGCCAGAAACCGGTCCCCGGGAGCTTGTTTCCTTCCCAGTGTAAGAATTGGCTTTTGTAGTTTGGTTTGCCCTGTTCCCATCATGCACTGGGACAGGAACAGACTAATTTGCATACAGCCAGGTTCTGAAACTGGGATGGTGCAGTGAGCTAAAAAACGGTGTTGGATCTAGCCCGGATCTCTTGACTGGGTGAGAGCTTTCTGCTTAATTCAGAGACTCTGTCCCTCACCAGCACTTGTTGTAAATATCACTAGAATAGGAAGCATACCCTAAGACATGCTTTTATCTCTTTTTCTATGTTTCCCTGCATTTCCTTTGTTAGACCTCGCAACATTAAGGTGGTCTTCCCCCACATTTCTGCCTGCCTCCTTCCCTCCTTTTCCCTAAGCTCGTTTTTGCTGGCTTTAGAACTCTGCTCCCTTTACCGCTGCTAACCAGTAACCAAGTTACATTGGCTCCTGGTGAAGCTGAGGATCTCATTTAAGGCATGGTGCTTCTTTTATAAAGTTTTGATATAAACACACAGAGGATCTGAGGGAGAGGAAGGCCCTAGGACGGAGAGCGTACTACTCCCTATCTAATGTAAAAACTGACAGAAAAACGCTTCATCACAGAGGAGGTGGAAGAAAGCACCAAACACTAGTATAGTGCAGGTATTGGGGCTGAATGTCCCAACAAAAAAGGGGGATGGGGTAGAACTTCTTCTAGGACAAGAACCCGAAGGTAACATGCTTCATCATTAGTTTTCCCTCCTCACACTGAGGCCACGAGGTCATTGGTGTAGACTACAACTCTTCAAAGAGGAGTTAAGGTGTTTTCAATGATGACAGAGTTGGTTGTGGGGGGCAGAGTGAAAACTGACAAAGGGAGTGAGATAACATTATCTACACAGGACAAGTACCTATATATTCTATGGTCCCCTGGGAAAAGGATAAAAGGAAAGAGGACCTACACTAGGTCAACATGTTTCTGTCCATCTATGACCCCGCTCAGTGTTTAGGAACATTCCTCTGGATATTCCTTTGTCAGTTTGCATTTTGACCCCCACCACTCCCTGCTTCATCTGTTGAAAACACCTGCCCTCCTCTTCAAACCATGGAAAGTTGACCTTGCGGCCTTGGTGTGAGGAGGGAACCCAATGATGAACCATGTAACCTTCGGGTGAGTGAGGGATCTTGTCCTAGAAGAGATTTTCCCCCCTCCCCCTTTTTTGTTAGGAAATTCAGCCCCAAAACCCAAACTATTCTAGTGCTTGGTACTTTTATACCCCTGCCCCCTGTGATGATGCATGTGTTCTGTGAGTTTTTTAAAGTTTTAACAAACAGTGGCCCTTGGTAAATACAGCCTTTCATCCAACCCTCTACTTCTCCTTGAGGAATTTCAGATCCACGGCGGTGAGTAGGGTCTGTTTCTTAAAAGTGAGAATAGTTCACCTCTCTTAGCAGCTCTTTTAGCTTTTTCGGTACACAGGCAGCAGTTGTGGGGGACACTCCTGGATTAGATCTCCCTGTGAGAGCAGGAAGCAGTCTCTGTGCCCATGACCTATGCCAAGAGGAGCTGAGGGAGAGGAGGGAGGAGAGAAAATTCAAGTTGCAGATGACAAGATTGAAAATGGAAGCTGAGAAGTGAAGGGCTGAAGCCGAAAGAGCATTAGCAGAGAAGAAACATTTTCTGGCTCATTTACTGCCGGTGATCAAGGGTAGTCAGGCAGAATCCATCAGTGATGGTGGCAGCATATATGCAGTAGCTGATGGAGGCAAAATAGTCTCTATACGTAAGGAATTGGTGCCCAAGTATTTGGTGGGAGATTACACTGAAAAGTGGTTCTCTGCTTATGAGTTTGCCCTCAAAGTACACAGGGCTCTTGAGAAACACTGGGGTGGTGGTCTGTGGAAACGTAAGACAAAACTTGGGAGGGACACACTTCTGAAATTAGGAGATTGGGTACCAAACCAAATACACAACTATGAAGGCCATTTTCATAGCAAAATTTGGGCTGACTCCCAAAAAATATCACCAAAGATTCAGGGACAGCCAGAAGCTCCCCAACCAATCCTAAGTAGATTTTATTGATTTCTTCAGTAAGACGCGAATGGCTTGGTGTGTGGCATTAAAGCTAATATTTTAACGGGTTGTATCATTTGATCATGAGAGAGCACAAGCTCAGTATCTGTTTTGCAGTGTTGCGCCAGCACCTAGTTCACAGTAAGGTGACTGAACCCTGGATGCTTGCTGAGGGGGCAGACGTCTGGGCTAGTATCAGAGTGTCCAAAAAGGTATCTGGGGGGACACCCACACATATAGTCAGGGTTACCAAAAACAGAAGAAAGAGGAAGTGAAAGAATTTAGACAGAAGGAGTTTTCCATAAAACAGTGAGATTTGTACCCCAATGTACAGAGCACTATAAATATGGTCACGCTAAGGGTGACTCCAAATATCCCAAGAGGACACAGCACCCCACCCCTGGGCAGACACCTGGGTTGGCGAGTGTAGCCAACCCAGGTGACCAGGTGACCAGGTGACCAGACTGACTCTTGCAGCATCGGTCGCTCCCCCAGGCTCCCTGAACTCTGGGTATCGTAGCGCTTTAATCGTAATTGCCATCGCCTGTGTTTGTGTTGTGCTCTGCATTCCAGTAGCGCTATTTTGCTGAACGCTTAGCCCACATCGCGCAAGTGATAGACTAATTTGCCTGCTGCGCAATTCATTCATTATTATTGATTCTGCCTGCTTGTACGTTTAGGTGTACCTCTGCCCACTCTTCTAAAATCATTCCCTACTTGTGCCGATCTCGTGGTGCTTTGCGCTGTGTTTTGTGGCCATTTTGTTTGTTGTTGTGCCTGCTAGCCCGCCCCCCACCCCGATCCCACCTCCCTGCGGCCCCTCCCTCCCACGGATAGTATAGAGCGGACCCGCCTGAGCATCCGCTGTGACCAGCCTGACTCGTGCAGCATCGGTCGCTCCCCCAGGTTCCCTGAACTCTGGGTATCGTAGCGCTTTAATCGTAATTGCCACCAGCTGTGTTTGTGTTGTGCTCTGCATTCCAGTAGCGCTATTTAGCTGAACGCTTAGCCCACATCGCGCGAGTGATAGACTAATTTGCCTGCTGCGCAATTCATTCATTATTATTGATTCTTCCTGCTTGTACGTTTAGATGTACCTCTGCCCACTCTTCTAAAATCATTCCCTACTTGTGCCGATCTCGTGGTGCTTTGCGCTGTGTTTTGCGGCCATTTTGTTTGTTGTTTTGCCTGCCAGAACGCCCCCCCACCCCGATCACACCTCCCTGCGGCCCCTCCCTCCCACGGATAGTATAGAGCGGAGCCGCCTGAGCGTCCGCTGTGACCAGCCTGACTCGTGCAGCATCGGTCGCTCCCCCAGGCTCCCTGAACTCTGGGTATCGTAGCACTTTAATCGTAATTGCCACCAGCTGTGTTTGTGTTGTGCTCTGCATTCCAGTAGCGCTATTTAGCTGAACGCTTAGCCCACATTGCGCAAGTGATAGACTAATTTGCCTGCTGCGCAATTCATTCATTATTATTGATTCTGCCTGGTTGTACGTTTAGATGTACCTCTGCCCACTCTTCTAAAATCATTCCCTACTT
This sequence comes from Lissotriton vulgaris, assembly GCF_964263255.1. Lineage (NCBI taxonomy): Eukaryota > Metazoa > Chordata > Amphibia > Caudata > Salamandridae > Lissotriton > Lissotriton vulgaris. The sequence goes on from NC_141696.1 coordinate 308,333,823, forward strand.
GTGCCGATCTCGTGGTGCTTTGCGCTGTGTTTTGTGGCCATTTTGTTTGTTGTTGTGCCTGCTAGCCCGCCCCCCCACCCCGATCCCACCTCCCTGCGGCCCCTCCCTCCCACGGATAGTATAGAGCGGACCCGCCTGAGCATCCGCTGTGACCAGCCTGACTCGTGCAGCATCGGTCGCTCCCCCAGGTTCCCTGAACTCTGGGTATCGTAGCGCTTTAATCGTAATTGCCACCAGCTGTGTTTGTGTTGTGCTCTGCATTCCAGTAGCGCTATTTAGCTGAACGCTTAGCCCACATCGCGCGAGTGATAGACTAATTTGCCTGCTGCGCAATTCATTCATTATTATTGATTCTTCCTGCTTGTACGTTTAGATGTACCTCTGCCCACTCTTCTAAAATCATTCCCTACTTGTGCCGATCTCGTGGTGCTTTGCGCTGTGTTTTGCGGCCATTTTGTTTGTTGTTGTGCCTGCCAGAACGCCCCCCCACCCCGATCACACCTCCCTGCGGCCCCTCCCTCCCACGGATAGTATAGAGCGGAGCCGCCTGAGCGTCCGCTGTGACCAGCCTGACTCGTGCAGCATCGGTCGCTCCCCCAGGCTCCCTGAACTCTGGGTATCGTAGCACTTTAATCGTAATTGCCACCAGCTGTGTTTGTGTTGTGCTCTGCATTCCAGTAGCGCTATTTAGCTGAACGCTTAGCCCACATCGCTCGAGTGATAGACTAATTTGCCTGCTGCGCAATTCATTCATTATTATTGATTCTGCCTGCTTGTACGTTTAGATGTACCTCTGCCCACTCTTCTAAAATCATTCCCTATTTGTGCCGATCTCGTGGTGCTTTGCGCTGTGTTTTGCGGCCATTTTGTTTGTTGTTGTGCCTTCCAGCCCGCCCCCCCACCCCGATCACACCTTTCTGCGGCCCCTCCCCCTCCACTATCCACTTATGACAGATGTTTTCCTGTGCAGCGTTCACGCACAGCGTTCGCGCCCCATGCGCGCCGAAGGTGCGCCAAAGGTAAGCCCGTCTACGCCCGTCCGCGCCTGGACCGCGCCCAGCGCCAGACCCCCTGGTCCCCGCCACTCCCAACCCTCTAAAGCCACATATGATGCCGCAACTCTCCTCGCCCTCAACACTATGCTGCGAAGCTACTCCAGGACGTACCCACGGCCCATTCGCCTGCCTCTCCTGCAAGTTCAACTGCTTCAGAACCCTCACCAAATCCACGTCCTCCAAACTCAACTCCGACTCTAACCGCCTAAAGTGCATCCTGCTCAACACCCGCTCGGTCCACAGACACGCAACAGAACTCTGGGACCTAATCGACACTGCGTCACCTGACATCGCCTTCCTTACTGAAACATGGATGAACACATCATCAGGTCCCGACATCGCCATAGCCATACCAGACACTTACAAGATTATCCCAAAAGACCACACCAATCAAACAGGAGGAGGCATCGCCAACATCCACAGAAACACCATCAAAATCACAACCAGCTCCCATGACAATCTTGCAACCGCCAAACATCTCCACTTTCAGATCCACACCGACCCCAGAACCACACTTAGAGGCACCCTCATCTACAGGCCTCCAGGCACCCGCACTCAATTCAGCGATGACATCACGGACTTAGTCAGCCCACACGCCCTCGCCTCCGAGAACTACGTTCTTCTAGGAGACCTCAACTATCACCATGAAAACAAACACGACAGCAACACCACCACCCTTCTGGACAACCTGGCCAATCTCGGACTCAAACAACTTGTTGACACCCCCATCCACACAGCCGGACACACGCTCGACCCTATCTTCACCTCCAGCAAGCACATCTCCTTCGATCGCACTACAGCTCTCCACTGGACGGATCACAGCTGTGTTCACTTCAGATGCAAAACCACCCTGACCCACATCCCTCCACAACCTATTCCTCAAAGAAACTGGAACAAAATCACCATCGACCAACTCCTCACATCACTCAACCAAAACCCTCCCACCCTCTCAATGGTCCCAGACCAAGCGGCCACCAACCTCAGGCAATGGATTACCCATAGTGCTGACGAATTAGCACCACTGAAAAAGCACCAGATGAAATCAGCCAGCAAAAAGGTTCCCTGGTTCAATGATGAACTTAAAAAATCCAAGAAGCTATGCCGCACCCCGGAGAAGATTTGGAGAAAAAACCCAACCTCGGACAACATGGACTCCCTCAAGACAGCCACCCGCAAACACCACCAACTGATTCGATCCACCAAGAAATCAGCACTCAAGGATCGTCTCGACAACAACACTCATAACAGCAAGGAACTCTTCAACATCGTCAAAGAATTCACCAACCCCACTGCAGCATCTAACGACATCACTCCCTCCCAAGACCTCTGCGACGGGTTATCCTCCTTCTTCTACAACAAAATTGCCGACATCCACAACAGCTTCGAGAATTCTCCCAGCGATCAACCCTCCCCACCCCCCTCAGATCCTATTCTGCCAACTAACAACCTCAGCACCTGGAACCCAATCCCCACTGAAGTCACCATTCGCCTCATGAACTCAATCCACTCTGGCTCGCCTTCTGACCCCTGCCTCCACCACATCTTCAACAAAGCTGACTCCATCATCGCACCCCATCTTCGCAATGTCATCAACTGCTCGTTCAACTCTGCCACCTTTCCAGAAACCCACAGCAGACCCCTCTGAACTTAAAAACTACCGACCCATATCCCTCCTCCCATTCCCGGCCAAAGTCATCGAGAAAGCCGTCAACAGCCAGCTCGCCGCCTTCCTTGAACCCAACAACTCCCTTGATCCATCTCAATCCGGGTTTCGAGCCAAACACAGCACCGAAACCGCCCTCATAGCAGCGACCGACGACATCCGAGCACTCCTGGACAACGGATAAACAGTGGCCCTCATCCTACTCGACCTTTCCGACGCTTTCGACACAGTCTGCCACAGCACCCTTATACATCGCCTCAGCAATATCGGCATACAAGGAAAAGCCTTGGACTGGATCATCTCATTCCTCGCTGGGAGAACTCAAAGAGTCCGACTTCCCCCATTCTACTCAGAGGCCACTGAAGTCATCTGCAGCGTACCGCAAGGATCCTCACTCAGTCCCACCCTCTTCAATGTCTACATGAGTCCTCTCGCCTCCATCGCGCGTCAACACAACCTCAACATCATCTCTTACGCCGACGACACCCAGCTAATCCTTTCCCTCACCAAAGACCCCAACACCGCCAAAACCAATCTTCACGAAGGCATGAAAGAAGTAGCCGAATGGATGAATCAGAGCCGCCTAAAACTCAACTCAGACAAAACGGAGGTGCTCATCCTAGGATCTTCCCCCTCAGCTTGGGACGACTCTTGGTGGCCTTCCGCTCTGGGCACAGCACCCACACCCACAGACCATGCACGTAACCTTGGCTTCATCCTAGACTCCTCTCTCTCGATGTCCAGACAAGTCAACGCCGTCTCGTCCTCTTGCTTCAACGTACTTCGCATTCTCAAAAAGATCTTCCGCTGGATCCCCCCGAGACAAGAAAGACTATCACCCACGCACTGGTTACGAGTCGACTGGATTATGGTAACACACTTTACGCCGGAATCACAACAAAACTACAGAAAAAACTCCAGCGCATCCAAAACGCGTCAGCGAGACTCATATTAGACATCCCGCGCCAAGATCACATCACCGGACATCTAAAAGATGTCCACTGGCTTCCCGTCAACAAAAGAATTACCTTCCGCCTTCTCACCCACGCACACAGGGCCCTCTACAATCTAGGACCCGAATGCCTCAATACTCGACTGTCCTTCTACAAACCCACCCGCCAACTAAGATCGTCCAATCAAGCCCTCGCCGCAGTCCCGCGCATCCGGAAATCCACCATGGGTGGCAGATCCTTCTCCTTCCTGGCTGCCAAGACCTGGAACTCACTCCCCACCAACCTCCACCTTACTCAGAACCACATCTCCTTCAGAAAAGAACTTAAAACCTGGTTATTCGACAAATAATGAACCCCTCCCCCTAGCGCCTTGAGACCCTCTGGGTGAGTAGTGCCCTATACAAATGCCTGAACTTGAACTTGAACTTGAACTAGCGCTCAGGGAGGAGGTAGTTCCAGATAGTTTTGGGGAACAGATAGAGGTAACCCTAGTATCACTTGGAAATTGAAAAATGGTGCCAAAATGCCACATGCCTTAAAATACTTTAAAGTGTTGGCAGTGGGCCACAAATATTGGGCAGCATTTTGAGGCTAAGTGAGACACAGAAGCCAGCATGACAACAGTCAAGTGTCAGTTGGTGTTTGCAGAGCAGGTGGCACCAAACACATTCCGAGTCATAGTCATTGTCAATCACTAGAGCTTTGGTTCCCTTTGAGTTGGGGGTGGCACAGGTTCTCTTAAAGTTGCTGTGAGGCCTGCCATGCCTGTTATTGTCTGTTAGGCAATGACCTGGAGCACACTTTGGAGGGAGGTAGAGTTCAGGTTTCATTTGGAGATGATAGGATTACTTGAGTGAGTCTGTATGACCACTCAAGCCAAGGCTTTCCGGAAAGGGAGTCAAGGATGTCTGGAGCCTGAAACAATGAACCAGACATCTGGAGAGGGGAAGGGGTGCTGAATACCATACCCTGAAGATCCTGCGGCGGAGGTTGATGGACCCCCGAGGAGGAGGCTCACAAGCCTTCCAGGGAAGACATTGCTGCCATAGGCGACCTACCTGAGCTTGCCTACTGGCAGGTTGAGGGTGGGCCCATCAGGTAGGAATTTTGCCAAGTGCTGAAGGAGAGTCCTATTCTAGAGAGTTTGAGGTACAAGGCCTCAGCTCCTACAGCAGGTGAAGCCTCTGGTGTTCAAATAATCTACTGGGAGAACAATCAACTTCACAGTGAGCCTAAAGCGTCTTGTGCAACCCATGTGCTGGTGGTCCCCTAATGTTACCAGATCGTTCAAATGGACCTGGCTCATGAGGCTCATTAAATTCACCTAGCTTGACATTCAGTGCAAGACAAGAATTTTTCCAGGCTTGTCTTCACTTTTATTGACCCCCGATGAAGACAGGCTCAGATCAATTCTTCCGGTCTTGTCCCTCCTACCAGGCCTGTGGAAATCATGGAAAAGCAGAAATCTCTTCTGATCCAATTTCCCCATCTTTGGCATCCCCTTAGAAATGGTGGGTATTGACGTAATTGTACCGTTGAACACTAACACAGTCTTAGGCAACAGGTTTGTCCTGGTCATTGTGGACCATGCCACTCGCTACCCAGAGGCAATCTGTCTGAGGTCGGTGACCACATCTATGATTCAAGACATTATTTTTGCTTCTTGTCATAAGTTTACGTATCTGTTACTGCTCTTTCAATTGGTAACTTGTAATCAGCCTATCAGGTTTCCAGAGGTTGGTGGTTGTTCTTTCTTTTTTGCTTAGGCTCCTAGTACTACATCAAGGCACATTTCAATGGGAATACTTTGATGTGGGGGAGGGCGGATACCCCCGGTGGCGGACCCAAGGTGGGTGAGGCTCTCCGGGGTCACTGCCCGAAGGGTGGGTGGGATGTTCCAGAATTGAGTGGACACTGACTTTCAGGGTGGGGCAATCTAGCAGTTGAAAAAAGAGTAGGGTGATTGAGTGAGAGATTCAAAGGAATCATTTGTCAAAAGAAATTGCAATTAAGAAATTGCAGCAGGACAGGATGAACTGACCTTTGTGGTTTTTTTTAAAACAAACTTTATTGAATACCATAAGTAGATTGCAGTGTGTCTTATCAAACACATATGGTGCTTTTTGTTTTTTGTTTTTCAATCGTATACAAATATCGGTTTTGTACAGACTAAAAGTTGAGTTGCACATAACGATATATCATAATACAGTCAGTACACCTAAGTAACAAATAACGCAAGCATTTAAGATGTAACAATAAAACTGAAAGTGATTGCATACTATAATCTGAGCTATTCCGTTAACGTAAACCCCCTCCCTGCCTCCCTCCCTCCACCCTCCTTCCTGGTCTGCCGTTTCTTGTGTGAGTGTCGGCCTAGTACGCCTAGAAAGATATAATTTTCTATCAGTTACTGCTGGTTTGCTGTTGGATTGCAGATAGAGCTGGTTTGGGATCTTCTTCTCGTGTGCTTCTATTTATAACTGGGTAGGTTATGGGGTAGGATGGATGTGTGTAGGTAAGAGAGATCTATCTGTTTATAATTAGGGCTCCCGGTTTTCAGTTTAAACTGATTTTTACATATAAATACAGACGGAAAACAATTTTTCATTTGTCTGTATTTATATGTAAAAACGGTAAAATACTAGTAAAACTGTGAATGGATGAGGTCACCTTCTGGCATGTGCTAATTAGTGAGAAAGCACACCTCGGCGCACGTTAAGGATATTTCCTTCTTTATTACATTTTAGTCTCGATTTGCAAACTGATCTAAAGATAGAGCTCCTCCTGCAGGGGAATCCCATCACTGAGTTGGCCTGAAAGCATTTCGAAAACAGAAATAAATATCAGACTTTGGAGGGCTTCTGACCTGCGGATCTGCAGAGCAGAAGCCGCCGTCCCTGCTCGCAGTCTGAGTTAAATTGTTTAAGGGAGTAGGTGGGGGAGGCTTGTTAATGCATACTAATGCACCTCCAATGACTTGTTTCCCCAGTTTTCAGCAGCATAATTCCTTTTAGGGTTGTCTTTTGTTCTTAATTCTGCGCTTCTGGGCATTTCAGCAAACTGCTGTTCTCCTGTGATAAGCCCCAGGAGTTCAAAAGTTCTTGGGGCAAGCTCACACTTCGCATCTCTCTTAGGAACTCCATGGGATGCATGAGCCCCTCCCCACCCTCGCACAGACTGTGGGCAGCCCATTGTCATTCTGACATCAGGTGCTTATCACATTTAGAATGACAATGGGCCGTTTGCCTTGAACATGACATGTGCACCACAAGGGAGTGTCTGAGGCGAGTGACTCACTTCGCACCTGTAGAGTGTAGCAGAGGAGCTTTCCCCAGTCAGCCAGTTTCAGCGTCCAGCAATAAAAAATCAGTGGGGGTTCAACATTGCGGGCACATCCAGCTCTGTAAATTTTAGTACTTGCTTGGTGTGCTCAAGGCTGTTTGATTTTATTTGTAATCCGATGACAAGCTGTTTAAAAGAGAACAGGGGCCCTGAATTAAGTGTGGCTATGAAAGCACCAGTAAGGAAACATAAAAAAAATTACTATGAAAAATGCAGACGTTTTAACTGTGGGAATTGCAGCTAATGTATGTAGCATGGCACTCGAAAGTTGGATCAATTAATACTGTGATACTAACAAATGCAAAGCATTTCTTGTATGTTATAGAAGTAGTGCAGCACTAAGTTTACTCAATACCTTCAACTTAAAGTGTAGAAAGGCATTTTATTTTTGCTGTGTTTTCAGTTTAAATAAATGTGGAAACATTCTGTCTTTGGCTTGTGGCAAAAATAAATGTGGATAAATACAGAAAAAATTGCAAAAAAATAAATATGGATAAATACAGACGGAAATGGCAAAAAAATAAATACCATAAAACCGGGAGCCCTATTTATAATCTTTTAACAAGGTCCCATTCCATAGAAATGGGGTGTTTCCGTAGTTCACGTGCTTCCTCATGTCTAAGTGCTGCACTTTCGGCACTGCCCCACCGGATCACGTCTTCTTGCCACGTAGGTAATGGAGGGCACCTAGAGAATTTCCACCTCATAGTGATTACTCTTATGGAAAATATAAGGGCAAGGTCTAAGAAGCGCAATTGGAACTTCAGTGCACTGGTACGCTTGTGGAGGCCCAGCAGACACTCCAAAATGTTGTTGTTAGATCTGGGGGTCTCTAGTTGGCAATGGTATTCACCTTTGTCCAAATAGGGACCCTTACTTCTAAGTCAGGATAAGGGGATTACACTCCTTAATAATCCCTGCTCACTCTCTTGGTAGCTTGGCACGAGCAGACAGGCTTATCTCAGAGGCAGTGTGTTAAGCATTTGTGAATATACACAGTAATACAGTGGAAACACTACAGATGGACACAACACAGGTTTTATAAAAATAAGTATTCTTTATATAGGCTTAACACAAGACCACAAACAACAAAAATCCACAATACTACACTTAAGATCTTGCGCAGAGTAGGGGATGCATCGTGATCCTTACAGGTGCGGAGGTGATGTGTAGATTCTCGGCCTGTTGGCCCATTGCGGAGCACAAGATGGCGCCTTGATGCGATGATCCGGTTGCAATGTGAGAAGATTGTACCCTTGATGCGGCGATGTTATGACGATGCATAGACGCCCTGGGAGCCTTGCGACGACTTTGTACTTTGGAGCCCAAGACAGGCCCTGCAACACGCTTCTCCGGTGATGCGATGGCGACTCTCTCGATGGCGTCATGCTTCTCCAGTGATGCGACAGCAGGCAGCTTTGATGAACACACGCTTCCAGGGAGATGCGGCGAAGGCTCGCTTCTACGGCGATGAGACGATTTCAGCTCTGGCGGCGACACGCTTCTTCTCGATGCATCGCGCTTCCATCTCTCAGCAACACGCAAATAAGAATTCCCAGCAAGGAAATTCGGAGGGCAGCTGGAGATGAAGTCTTTTGTCCCTGAGACTTCAGCAGGAGGCAAGCACCGTTCAAGCCCTTAGGGAATATTCTGTAGATGATGAAAGTCCTTAAAAGGTTAATTCTCCTTTCCTTGGCAATGAATACCACTGCAGGCCAACCCAGCACACAGCATACCGGCAGAGAAGCAGTCAAAACTCCGGCAGCTTCCTAGGTTTCTTGTTCTAGATGTGATCTAATTTCTTGGGATCAGGGTCCCAATATTTATACCCCAAAATCCTTTGTTCTGTGAAGGCTGAGAGGCCTCTGCCTAGTCCAAACCAGTTCCTGAGCACTTTGTTTACATGACTCTCTCCTTCCTTTCACTGTGCAGGGCAGAGACATCAGCCGTCCCACAGGAGGTAGAGCCAGCACAGGGGAGGGAAGGCTCAGCTCTTGAGCACTTTACTGACAAGATTCCTTCTCTCCTTTCACAGTGCAGGGCATGGACATCAGACCCACCACAGGAGGTGGAGTCATCATTGTAGAGGGAAGGCTCAGCCCTATTCAGGTCCCAAGTGCAACTCCTTCCTCCCATCTAGATGAAGATCTCTCTATTCACCACTGGGCTGCCCCAGCCTGTCTCCTGGAATCCCCCAGCCCTGTCACTCACAAACCACAGACAAGGAATACACAACCTAGCAGAGGCAGGCCTGGACAGTTATGCAAGAAAATATCTACTTTCTAAAAGTGGTATTTTCAAACACAGAATATTAAAACAAACTTTACTAAAAGATGTATTTTATTATTCTGAGTTCAGGCATACTAAATTCGAATTTCTATCATTTTCCCCGAGTCAGTTAGGGTTATCAGAATGTAATATTCTACCTGCCCATTCTAGCCTACTGAGAACAGGTAGCCTTGCAATAGTGAAAAACGAAAATGGCTGTAATTCACTATTAGGACATGCTACACACACCAGAGCATGACCTACATTATACTTACAATGCACCCTGCCCTTGGGCCTACCATTGGGGTGTCTAATATGAAGCAAAGGGAAGGTTTAGAGATTGGCACGAGGATGCACTTGCCAAATCGACATGGCAGTACTAGACTGCACACAGGCTTTGCAATGGCAGGCCTGAGACACACTTTACAAGCTGCTTCTGTGGGTTGCACAACCAGTGCAGCAAGCCCACCAGCAGCATTTGATTTACAAGCCCAGGGCACACATGGTACACTGTACTAGGGGCTGACAGGTAAATCAAATAACCCAGTCATGGAATCACCAATTAGTAAATCAATTTAACATAGGGTACGCTTGCCCTGTGGCACTGAATAGCAGTGGCACAGTGCCCAAAGCATATAACCAGCAAAAACATATCAAAACAAAGGAGGCAGTCCATCATAAATGTAAGGGAGACTCGCGCCAATGATGCCAGGTCTAACAGTTGTCTAGAATTGTGAGGTGCATAACCTCCCCAAGTGTATTCCAGATCTTTCCTCAGTAATCACAGATGTGCAGGCAAGCCCACAGCATATGGATGTAGCCCGCCTCCTCCGCTTTGCATCGTGGGCAGCAGTGTTGGGCTTCTGGGAACATGCGCTGTATTTTGTCTGGGGTTAAGTAGGATCTGTGTAGGACCATAGTTTGTATAAATTTGAGTTTAGCATTACGGGAAAAACGTTTGGGATGTTCTAGGATGCTCGCCCAGGCTTTATCAGTTAGTTTGTGTCAATAGCCACTGCCCATTTTGTGCGGAGATCCATGAGTGCAATTGAAGCTTGTGCTCGAATGCCTGTGTATAGCCATTTAACTAGATGGCCACCCTTCCCTATATAGTAAAGTAAATGTACTAGTTCATGTTGTGATGGTTCGGTGCATTGGGGCACCCGTGTGACCCTATTATAGTGAACAATCATTGCTTGTAGCAGAAAAAGGCGATCCTGTGCGCCGGTAACCTGCACAAAAGTGTCATGGTCTAGGAGGGTGCCATCACCAAATAGTGACCCAACCTCCTCCACGCCAGCTTCCACACAGTCATGTAGTCTGGTCTTCGTGAGCTTTCCCCCAGGTATAGGTATACCAAATACTAGGATATATATCGCGTATGGAATCACACCTGAGGTGTAGATTAGGGCCTTCTTCCAACATTGAAGTGCAGTTTTTAGCAATGGAGGTCCATCCAGAGGAATTTTTATTTTTGGGAGCAGAAAATTGCGTAGGGTTCAGAGTTCTAAGTCACGGGTTTTGTAGCCAATTTCCTGCAGGTTTCAGCCTGCTGTCCAATTGGACCGCCACTGGAACTGACATGCATTATATTATGCCCTGAAATAGAGGACCCCAGTCCTCCCTTGTGGGGCTCTAATTGTAGCTTCTTGAGACTAACCCTACGTCAGCCCTTCCCCAGATGAGCTCCAGGAGGAGTGTGTCCAGGGTGCGAAAGGTGGACTGTGGAACTAACAGGGGTCGATTTACAAAGAAATATAAAAGGTGGGGAAGCATCACCACCTTGGAGATGGCAATCCGCCCCATTACTGATAATGGTGGTGATGTCCAGAAAGATATACTCGAGCGTATAGCATTGATTGCTTTCAATAGGTTCCCATCCAGTTGATACACCTGTGCCCTATATACTTGAGTTCCCAAGTATTTGAAAGTATCATGTGCTACAGGTAAATTGTAGGTACCAAATTGAAGAACATGTGGGCGGGGTCCATCCCGGAAATTGAAGGCGTTAGATTTCCCCTCAGTAATGTCCAAGCCAGATATGTTTTAGAAGGTGGAGAAAATGCTGGGAAGGGTTTTCGCCCCGACTGTCAGGTCACGTATATAAATGAGGATGTCATCCGCATATATTGAGATTAAGTGTGCTGTGCTATCTATCGGTATCCCCAGATGTTCGGGGACTGTCTCAGGGCTATCGCTAGTGGCTCCAATGCTAAAACAATAGGGCACCCATGTCGGGTGCCCCTGTGAATAGTATATTCGCCTGAGATATGGCTCCCAGTGCGTACTCTGGCAGTGGGATTGATGTAGAGCAGACGTACCTACTGAAGGTAAACTGAGGGGAGGACAAAACTTTGCAGGGCCGCAAACATGTATCCCCATGTTATGAGTTCAAAGCCTGGCGTAAATCCAACACCACACATCCGGCATTGTTATATTCTGCAGGGGTAGCTGCCATGATATGATGTAATCGTCTAGTGTTTAGGTAAGTGCTGAGTGTAGGAAGAAACCCGCATTGGTCTCTATGTATAAGGGTATTTAGGACAGGCAGTATTCGGTTAGCAAGAGCCTTTCTTAGGATTTTGTATTCAGTCACTAATAAGGACAAGGGCCGATATCTAGATAATCAACAACAATAGTCCCACGTGCCTAGTCCAAGAGATTTCTTTAATCTTAAGGAAATCCTGTGATGCTTCAATGTATTGCCTTTTAAAACAACAACCTCTCTGATTGAAACAAACAGGACAGCACAAACAAAAAATGTGTGAAGAAGCGAGATGGCACCTCACGGGCGCACAACCAATGGGGCCCCTGATTGGTACTCACCAGGATGGCCCTGTTCTCATCATTGGTGCCATCAAGCTAAAACCAAAAAAAACGTGTCTCGAACCTCAAAAGTAAAAAGACAGTGAATGGTGCAGTGGACACAACTTATATGTGACAAAACTAACAACATTTAACATATAAATCACTGTGCAACTGGGACTATAAACTTTACTTTCATTCCCTTCTTTGTTGCAAACCAATGAACACACATATACTAAAAAGGAAGAGAGTAAATACTACCTATCGATTTACTCTCTACTCACAGCCAACATGTTTCATTGCCTTGGTTTCTATCAGGCAATTTCTTCAGGGCAATATACTTTGAATGCCACTGCAAGAGACACTGAGGCTTGGGTGCCTGCATATAGTTTTGCCTCTCATACCAGTGAAGAAGGAATGCTAAAAAACGGAATCCAGCCCCCTTAGGTGAGCATGGTCCTTACTCCCCGTTCGAGAAAGTAACGGTAGAGCAGTAGCGGTAGGCGTCCTCTCAACCCTCGAGCTCCGATATCTAGATAAGTCAGTGCTGTCACATCCTGGTTTGGGGAGTGAGACGACTAAGGCTTGCATTGTTGAGTGTGGTAGTGACCGGAGTCCAAGGCCGTCTAATATAGTTCCTCCAGCTTTGGGACTAGGATGTCTGAGTAAGTTTCATAGAATTCGATGGGCAGGCCATCTAGGCCGGGGGTCTTGTTGTGGTTTAAGACTTTGACTGCGTCTCATATTTTGTGCTGGTTGATGGGTCCTGAGAGATCTTTCCATGCATCTGCTGTGATACAGGGGAATGTCAATCCATTTAAGGAGTCGTGTACTACCATGTTGTGGTGAATGCTGGTGCCGCATATAGATTGCTAAGGTAAGTACAAAAGGCCTCGTTTATCTCAAGTTGCGTATGTACTAAACCCTTATTTGGTGTTTGTATGTATGTGAAGATGGGTGGCTCCGGGCAATCCCGCAGTATCCGGTCCAGCAGTGTACCAGACTTGTCGCCCTCAGTATGCTTCCGCTGCGTGAATGCCTGATGGTCAATAACTCGGAGAGTTTCTAATGTCTCAGCATGTCTAATGCGTGTGTTTCACAGGGATTCCCGTTTGTCTGGGTCAGTCACTGCTACTTGTTCCAAGTCAGTCATTAGGGTTTCTATACTGATAAGGCTTCTTTGTACTTCATATTCTCTATCAACACAAGGAAACTCTTTATCCAGTGGAGGTTTGGTACATTGCCCCTCAAATCTTTCACAAGCAAATGGACAATGCTGGACGACAAAATCTGCCCTGGGTGCAGCATGAATGTGGAGGATGATCTACACGTGCTGTTTTTCTGCCCTGCCTACAGTAAACCGAGAAAGTACTGGCCAGTGCCATTATGTAGGAATCTGGGTTTCAGAAACTATTTAGAATCGTACAGAATTCTGAAGACAAGCACCTTGCACTTTATCGTCTTTGCGGTAGCCAAGTACCTAATGGCCATGTGGCAGATAAGGGGAAAAAAATTGAAAGGGTAACTTTTAACTCCCAACTGTGGAATGAACTGCACTGAACTGTAGCTAATTGGGTTTTAATTCCAGAGTCTATTATGATCTGATTCAATTAGTCCCTTGTTTTCCTGCACTGTGTTTTTTTTATTTTTTTATATTGTATGCTCTTATGTGTTTTAAATGTTTTTACTCTATCTTTTATGGTCTTAAATGGACGAAATAAAGAAATGTTGGATTGGATTGGCTTCTTTGTACTTCTTATCTAGCCCCCACTACGGACCCGATTGCGGAACCCCGCACCAGCACCTTGAGCGCATCCCAATCTATGAGGTTGAAGGAGGCTGTATTCCAATTCAGTTCTGTAAATGGAACCCCATGACGAATCCATATGGTTGCCCCTCTTGAAACGCAGAGCAGTTAGTATTGAATATGTGACCCCTCCATTTTTTACGGGTTTTCAAGGCCTCCGAATCCATAAGGTGTGATTCTAGGAAGAAGACAATGTGTGCCCTCTGCCTAAGGAGGTGGGCATGAACTCTGTGTCGTTTATGTACCGCCCTGAGCCCTCACACATTCCAGGTCAGCAAGTTATATGAACCTAAGGTAGAGTTGTTGCTACACCTGGATGGATATTATGAATGGTGCTACCTCTAACTCTGAGCGAAATAACTGACGCATACCAGGAATACCCCTTCCCTTTCAAACTAAACGTACTTGGTGCAGTCATTAAACTTTGCTGGGCCAAACAAAAAAACCACAACATACATGTTCCATAAAACAGTGTGTTCGCTTTGTGGGGGTCGTTGCCGCTGATCATAGTATTAGTTGCTCGACTGCAGAGCTCTGGTAGCTCCAAAGAACCTGGGGTTTTAGTATATATATATATCATTTTAGTTAGTAAAGAGAATCGCCTTAGGTATAGACACTGGGTCCTTTCGGGGAAGCAGTATAAGTACCTGGCTTTAACCAAAAGTCAATATCAGGCTATGTGGGCTACAATTATCAATATATGTGTAGGTGGATAACATAGCTTTTCGATCATACTGTTGCAAATATATATACATCATAAAATGTGACATAACAGACCTTAAAAGGATACTGATGTGCCTGGTGGACTAATTGTAGTGCTTAGATGACTCAGCCGGTACATTTAAGCATAGTGGTATGACAAAGCCCTTTAATTATTAATCAAGTCCTCCATAGTCTTGTGCATCACTGAGGGAAACAGAGGGAGGCTATGATCGAAATCTGAGTGAATCGTGCTGTCCTCCAAGTCAAACATGATCTTGGAATTATCCTCACGGAAGGAGCTAGCCAGAGCCAGCGTGTCTGCTCTGTCGGTCCTTTTCTGATCGTGTGTTGGACCAACTTTCGTGGTGTCCTTTGTGCTCTGTTTATGGTTGCGGGTGTGTGTTTTCTGTGTTGTTGTGGGACTGCGGCGTGCTGATTCTGATGGCTTGTCTAGGCTCGGTTCCAAATCCATCACTTCCAACCATTCCTCTACATTGTTTGGGCTGTCAAAAAAGTAGGTTTTCCGATCGTGGATAATTTTTAACCGGGCAGGGATCAGCAGATTGAGCTGAGCTGCGCGTAGCTTTTACTTGACTACTTGAAAGCAAGTCCGTTGACGCTGGACCATTATGGTGTAATCGGGGTAAAGGGAGATCCGCTGGTTTTCGAACTGGATCTGCGTATTTTCTCTCGCTTTTCATAAGAACACGTTGCGGTCTCTATAGTTTAGTATTTTTACAATCAAGGGTCGGGGAGGCGCCCCAGTGGGAATCCGGTGTGCCCTCTCCACACAAAAATATGATTTTAAGCCATCCTGAGCAAGATATTTCCGGAACCAAGCTTCCATGAAGTCTGCAGGTTTGGTGCCTTCGCTTCGCTCCGGATGTCCAATGACGCACATGCTATTTTGGCAATTTCTGCCCTCTGCATCCTCGATTCGGTCCTGAAGGCTGTTAATTTGGTGCTGTAGTTGTTTTTTTTGATTAGTATGTTCAGTAAGTTGAGGGTCCATGCTGGTCAGGGCTTTCTCATGTTCACGTACTATATGGGCGAGTTTCCCATGATCTTCACTGAGGAGGGTGAGGCACTCATAATGGCTGCAGTTTGTTGTTCTATCACATTCCGAGAGTCTCTAACTTCCTTTAGTATCAGGTCAAGTTTGTCAGAGGGAGTCTCGGCTGACTCGGAAGAGGAGGTACTTGATGATGGGGCCCCGGCAGTAGTTTCTGGCACTCCAGTGGGGCCTCCCACAGCAGAGGTATTGTCCAGAACGTTTCCCTTGAGTCTTCCCATTTTAGTCATCAGTGTTTAGTGGGTGCAGCTAGGACGTGTAAAGTGGCGGTAGAAGGGATGCTGCTTAATGCGATGTAGGCTCAGCAGCACCACCCCACAAAGCAAGGAAAAGTGGTCCAACTAATTAGTCTCAAGCGATTCTGTAAGTCAGACACTGGTACCTAAATAGTCATTTAATGCAGTCAGAGGTGCATCATGCCGGAAGCGGCATTGCTCATTACACCAGCTAAATGATTACAGTTCTCAAGGGGGGTGAAGGCTGTCACGTGCCTTCGTTATTTAGCCCAGCCACCTCATGAGAGTCCACAATGAAGCCCCCCAGATGGGACTGTTTGTCTATGTGGAGTTAGGCTGCACATCTGTAGGGTGTAGTGTTGGCTAATACTCACTGTGGCCCACTGTCGTAGCCCCCCTGTGGTGCTCTGGTATTTTCAGCTCTCATGAGGGGTCAGACACAGAGACCTGCTGCTGTTAATGGTGGAGATCGCGCCTGCAGGGGACTCCAACAACAGGGCGCCTCACCGTCAATCGGTCCGGAGTGCCAGAAGGCGGCAGCCACATCTCTCACAATGACCATATGTTTCAGCGGTGGCAGTGTAGTGCACAGGGTGCCATGTGGGTAGGGATAACTCGCCTGAGTTGAGGGCCGCTTTTCAACCAGCACCACTATACTCCCTCTATGCCAGGCGGGCAGCATCAGAGTAAGAAATATCCGTCCCGCACCCTTTATTCTGTAGGCATCAATATAGCGAGAAGGGGAGAGAAAGGCACACGCTCAGCCCAGCCTTCAGCGCAGGGCGCCCGCTCTCACCGTCTGGCTTCGGGTTCTTTGCACAGGGGGGCGATCAGTCCTGTCGATGAAGTCCCGTTGAGTCGAATCTCGGCCCAGCAGAATTTTCAGCGGCAGCGCGGTCTGCCAGTCAGACAGGGTCAGCTGCTAGTTGCATCGGGAGCCACAGGGGGCCCTGGCCACTGGGAGGAGACAGGGTTTGCGGCGCTCCAGTTACAGCGGACTGCCGCGGGTTGGCCACAGTCAACGAGCTCCTAGGTAAACGCTGATATCAGCTGTGCCGCCGCACCGGGCCAGAACCGCCAAATCACCTCTCAGGTCCCCAACAGCAGCGCCCAGGACCTTTAGGCGGTGGCGATAATCCTCAGTTCGGCGATTCTTCAGGATAATTCCCCCCAGGGTCCGGAGCCTCACCAGATCGCGTCTGCCATCTTAGGTGGCTAGCCACGCCCGACCTTGGTGTTTTAATGAAATTCTAGCAGAAGTGAGCTTGATAAGGATGAGTTTGCTTGTAATCAAGCCTAGTAGATCCGGTTTTCAATGGTACAGTGTGTAAAATTCATTAGAGATAATGCAAATGTCCTGGTGAACAAGCTAAAGTGGGGTGCCTTATTGAAATGGCAAATTTCTTTTAATCCTGAGGTAATCTTCCTTCAGGAAACACATGTCAAGTATTTTCCCCCTAAGATTTCCAACCCACAAGGTACTAACATGCATATTTTGCTTCAGCATGGGTAGTGATGCTGGGGGTGGCCATACTATTCTCCAATACAGTGGATTGGGAATTAAAAATGGTTCTATGAAATGATAAGGGTAGGTAGATTTGGATCATGGACAAAGTGGCCGGTAATGCATAACATTTTTTGAATTACTATGGCCCGATAATTGATGAAACATAGGCTGTGGAGCAAATTTATTATCTGGTTAGGCAAAATAGGCATTTTATATAAGAATGGTTGGAGTGAAACGCTAATAACGCTCCCATTTTTAGGGTATGGGAAGCCTTTAAGGCTGCATTCAGGGGCAGGTGATATCTTATAAGTCCAAATTATTGAGGACTCTGTTGCATAAAATCCAGAATCTTCAAGCAGCAGTCGAAAGTTCTATGAGGGAACTGATTAGATCATAAGGGGGTCCTAGTGTTCAAATTGCTCATTGGCAAGCATCAACCTAGGGCAAAACAAGAGCTTAAGGGATTATTTTTGCTTGAGGAGATTGCAGTGAGGAATGCTTTTCAACTGAAGCTGTACAAAGAGAGCCAACATGTAGCAACGTACCTGGCATGGTCGAGTACAGCTCAGAGAAGCAGGCACTTAATCATCCAAGTAAGTGACCCTGTTGCAGGGGTTGTAAAAGCTGATACCAAAGGGAAAGCGGAGGTTTTACTACATCCCTATAGACGGATCTATGAAGGGAGGTAGGCAAGTGCACTGCAAGATCAGCACTTCGTGCAGTTTTTTTGGATCAGTGCAGCTTCCACAAGTATCTAAATCCCCAAAATATTCACTCAATAATGAGATGGAGCCCCAAGTAGTAGCGTCCTCCCTTAAAAACATGGCCAATTCCAGGGCCAGTGGGGGTAATGTATTCCCTCCGAAGTTTATAAGGTTTTTGCAAAGCAGATACTCCTTTTTTTAACACTTCTTTTTAATCACATTGGGGATGGGATACCAATTCCTAAGAGCTTCAAAGAATCGATGGTGGGGAGATTCCCTAAAAAGAACAAGGACCTTATAGATCCTAATTCCTACCACCCTAAAGCATGGTTGACGTTGATTTTAAATTATTTATAAAGTTTGGTCGGAACGAATTGCACCATGTGCACACACAGTTGATACATCCTGATAAAGGTGGGTTTCTATCCAAAGGATTGATTGCTACCAATGCATATTTTTCTATACAAAAACCATTGATTATTTTTCAGTTAACAAGGAGAAGGCGGAAATATTATTGATGGACGCAGAAAAAGCAATCAACCTTGTTAAATTGAAAGCACCTTTTCTACATTAAAAAAAATGTGGATTTCCGTCCTCAGTAATTAAAATGTTTAAGGAGCTTTATAGTGGGGCAGAGGCCAATATTATTATCAATACTATGGATGCTATGGTGGTATGGATAAAGTGTGGTACTCGTCAGGGGTGCTCTTTATCCCAGTTTCTTTTTATATTTTGTATTTAGACTCTATCAGTTAGGATCTACACCACCTATAGCTTGGATGGCAAAAATTACATTGTTTGGGGTGTTTTTATATTTAAAAGTTGATAGATTAAATATTCAGAATGCCATTGATGAAATTACTGCTTTTACAAACATAAGTGGCTACAAAGTCAATCAAGCGAAAACAGAGCTATTCTTTTTTAATTCAATCAGGTCTGAACTCCCTGCTTGTTTACATATGATTTCACAACATCCTAATAATATTTAGGAATATATGTTACAAATAATTTCTATAAACCTTTCCAGCTGAACTATAGCATCATGGTTATTAAGGTAAAATAGCTGCTGGAGAGGTGGACTCTTTAGCTATTGTCATTAATCGGCAGGGTTGCTTCAATAAAATGCACATTCATACTTAATTATTTCTTTTTGGAATTTTCGCTCAAAATTTCTAATAAATATTTTAATTAATACAATGATTGATATAACAGTAAAATGAATGAATGCATTTATTGCATAATTACTTAAAAGCATTGCAAAATTGTGATACAGTGTCAAAGTTAATATTTAAAAACATGTCTCACACCTTTGTTATTCATGTATCCAATCATGTATCAAAAATAACATTTAAAACAGGTCTCGGACCTTTTGTGAGATGGGGTTTTGCCCTAAAATGCGTGAGTTAAAAATACAGATAAAAAAATAGTACGGGTCCCTTATATGATCATTGACTGTGGGCAAAAGAGTCTACATGATGCATTACAGTTTTGATAGGCCCCACTTGGTCCTGTTTTTGGGGGGGTGGGAGCCTTACAGTACGAACCTTTCTGTGCCAACAGGATTCCACACAGTTTCAGCTGCACAGTTTGCAGCTGCAACTTGTTTTCAATTAAGTTCCTTAGAGCCATGTTAATGAATGCAAAACCATTGTTAGAAGTATATGTGGTCTAAAAATTAGCCCAGAATGAAAATGTTGATATACTATCAGACCACTTTGTTTGATTCTATGGCTGAATTGGTAGCAGCAACCCCAGTGTAGGTTAATTCTTTATTGGACAGATAATTAAGGAAAGCAAAATTAGGTTCCCTGCTTTCTTGCGAACTGCAAACTTCCTAAGAAAATAAGGTTTAAGATACTGCTCGCTTTATCATTGTGTATTAAGCTGTTTTTAAAATCTTGGGGTGTCGCAAGCTGTCATACCTAAATCCAGATACAAGATTGTGAGATTTGGGGGTTGGCATTAACTAAACAGACTCTAAAGCGATGGAAAGCAATGGAGTTTAAAAAACTGGGAGATTGTTACAATGGAGCTAATCTGATTTCTTGGGATTCTATAAATAAACAACTTGATAATCAGAATTTGCTACTCTGTTTTGGTTTAATCAAATTACCAGCATTCTTAAAAACAACTATGTGGTAATAGAGGAGGATACTCGCTTGCTAGTTCATCGTTTAAATGTAACCACGTTATCAGGTGGGGGTAATTGGTATGATTTGTTACACCAGTTTAGTAATCTGAAACTATTGCCTAAGCTGTTGCAAAAGATTTTTCAGGAAACTACTTGCAGGTTTAATAGCAAACAATAGCAAGTTCTTAGTGAAGTAGGGCACAGATCACTAAAAACAGTAAACGATGAAAAAAATGATTTTTTTATCTGGATGGATAGCATATTGCTCACCACATAGGTTACATACGAAGCTTCCATCACTTCCTGATCAGTGTTCTAGCATTAATTAAATCGGAGGGGGCAAATGGGTACAAATCTTTTTCAACTGCCCCAGGAAGCAACAATTCTGAAGCAAGGTTTTCCATGAAATCAGATAAATTAAACAAACTAAGATTTCCCCAACATCAATATTGGTATTGTTGGGTTCTTCTCATGGAGTACATCACCTTCATAAACATCAGCAGTATTTTATATCAATACCTATTGCGGTTGATTTTGCAGTGCTGGAAAACAGATATAGTGCCTACTTTTTACCTTTTTGCATCCTACTTTTTTTTACCTTTTTTCTGCTGGCTTTAGGACCTTGGGTACTTTACCACTGCTGGTCAGTGCTAAAGTCCATATGCTCTCTGTGTACATTGTGATTATGATTGGTTGTCCATGATTGGTATAGTAAATCAAATGCTACTAGTGGGCCTGCAGCACTGATTGTGCCAGCCACAATCAGTGCTGTGTGTGTAGCCTTTCAAATTTGTCTCAGACCTGCCACTGCCATGTCGACCGGGCTAGTGCACCCACTTGCCAGGTCCAAATGTTTCCTTTTCTTACATGTAAGTCACCCCTAAGGTAGGCCAAGGTACCCCCATGGGTAGGGTGCAGTGCGTGTTAAAGACAGGGCATGTACTAGTGCGTTTTACATGTCCTGATAGTGAAATACTGTGTATTTCGTTTTTCACTATTGCCAGGAGTAGCTCTCCCATAGGCAATCTTTGGAGCTGGCTTTTAACATTTTACAAGTGTAGCTTTCAATTGAGAAAAGCTAGAGATTGTAGGCTCTCTATACTCAGAATGTAATATCACACCTTTTAGTAAAGGTATTGTTTTAATTCTGTGTTTAAAAATACCACTTTTAGAAAGTGGGCATTTTCTTGTTTAACCATCCTGTGTGCCTCTGCCTGCTTGTGTATTCACCATCTGGTTTTAGACTGACAGGGTCTGTTTGTGCATTCACTTCAGACATTCACACACAGGGAGCTGAGGTGTGCCCTGCGTATGCTGATGAGCCATCCCAGGCTAGAGTGGTGGGAAGAGTTGTCACTGACACCTGATTAGGATGTGGCTGCTTTACACAATGCTGTCTCAACCTACTGTAGTGAAACTGGACTAGGCAGGACAGAACTGGTTTTACTGAGCAAGAGAGTACTAGACTTAAAACCCAGAACATTAGATTGCCCCTTTGTTGTGCGTTGCATTATTGGGTTGGCCTGCAGTTGCTGCTTCGACCAAGGAGAGGACAAAGCCTGGACTTTGCCGTGAAAAATGCTTGAGTAGAATCCCCTAGGGCTTGAATGTGCTTGTCTCCTGTTCTAAAGTATGAGGGACACAAAGACTTCACCTACAGCCTACTTGAACTCCACCGCTGGGAGTTCTGACCATCAAGGGTGGTACCTATTCCAGCAATGGGCCCATGGAGTTTGTTCCTGCTACAAAAAGCTGATGAAATCCAAACAACTGACAGTTTTCTCTTCTTGCAGCTACATTTCTGACTCAGCACCACCTTGTGGAAGAAATTTCCAACGCACAGCCCCGTACGGCCAAAGATATTGACGTAATGCCTGCCCAAAGTCCGAGCTACCGTCACACACCAACACCAATGCAGGCCCCGCTGTGAGGCTCAAAGAATCGACACATCACCGGTCAGTGGCTACAGAAATCCACGCAGCACCCGTAATGCCTGAATTTTCTCTCACATCGTACCTGTGCGGCACGTTTTTCTGATGCAACACCCGCAGTCCAGAATCGTCTGGGAAATTGACACATCACTTCCCCCCAATAGTCCAGACTAGATGCATCACCTCTCCTGTGTTTTGTTTAGCAGAATTGGTGCATCTCCTCCCCAAGGACTCAGGAACTGACACATCATTGTATTTGTTTAACGCTTCCCTCCTCTGCAGCTTTTTTGCCTTGTGGATTTTGACGCCTTTGTGGTAATTTGCGTAAAAATCATGCATCCACAGAATTCTATGGTCAGAATTGTTTGAAACATTTTAAAAGTCATTTTTTGATTTATGTATATTGGATTTTTGTCTTTTTGGTCATGTTTGGCTTAAATAAAGATTGTTTAATATTCTAAACTGCTGTGGGTCCAGATGTCGTATTTTTACTGCGTTACTGCACACATAGCCTCTGAGATAAGCCTGTCTCCTCGTGCCAAGCTACCAAGTGGATGAGCAGGAGCTATCATATCTGTGTAATCCCCTTACCTTGACTAGAAGGAAGGGTCCCTAGTTGGACAAGGTGCAAACCACTTACAACTAGAGACACCCAAATCTTCTATTCTAACAGATTTGTTTTAGACAATGAGTTTTATGCAGGGCCGATTTGCACTATTCACACTCTTGCACTTTGGTGTCATCTATTGCTGCTATTGGGTATGGTGTTGTATTGTCTTCTTTTTATAAATTTCCATATTGGATATTCCTGCAATTTGTAATGATCTTGGGGTAGGCAGTGTTAATCTGATTTTAAGTATGCTTTTCAACAATTTGTAATGATGGTTGTATGTTTTTTATTTATTTAGGTTTGAGTTGCACACTTTTTACCTGTGCACTTATACATCAGTTATTACTGCTATTGTATATTTCATCATATTGGTCGGAATCTTTGACTTTTTTATTGGGTCCTGATTTAGAGTTAGGTCGATGATACTCCATTACAAACATGACTGTTGTCCTGTACGCCTTATTATAAGTGTATTGGAACATAACATATTTATAATAAGGCAGATGGATGAAGCACCCATCCTCCAAACTCTAAATCAGACCCTTAAAGCCTCATTAGGATGTTGGTCGGAGTTGTCTTCAACTGACATCACCGCTGATTCGAAATGGACCGAACTCCGGTCGGCGGTCCTCAGACTACAACTAGGATGCGACCGCACATGGTGCTGTTGCAAACTTCCACTTTAAAAGGGAAGCTTGTGCTGCAGTCCGAAACCGTCTGCATCACAAGCTCCTATTGTACAATGGAAGATTTTGCACATTCCTTCAACATGTTGCAGGGATGTGAAGGCCACAACTGGAAGGCCAGGGGAGTAGGGGGCCATGCTAAGGGACCCTAAAGCCACTTTCTGACAGCCCTTACATGTCCGAAAGGCCAACATGGAAAGGCTGTGGAAACCCACATCATAATTAAGTTGGCAGAAATGCTGTCCTTAAGGGAATATGAGCGGTTTTTGACAGGCCGACATGCTCCTTGAGCCTGTCGGAACCCAATCAGTTTGCATGGCAGGTTTATACTGTGATAGCCGATATTGTAATTTGACGGTCAGAATGTAAACCTTCCATGTTGGCCAGAAAGTGGAGGCTTTCCGACCGACATCGAAATAAGGTCCAAAATGTTTTCAAACTGGCCTTTTGCCAAGTGCATTAAATCATCCTATGTAATGAAATCATTTTAGCAATGTAAAATACAACTAATGACAAGAAAGTATTTATTTAGCTTCTGCTCAAAGGTGTCTCACACCCAAGAATAGTTTGACTTTGACGTAGAAATAGGAGCATTTGGGTTTGATATTGACTTATGTTTTTAGAAATTTTGAGTCATAGAGAAGAAGGTTTATTTTGATGATAAATTTAAAATGTAGTATGTACTTGTTTGGAGAATTCACATCAAGCTAGTAATTTCAACATGTTGGAATGCAGTTGTTCTGATAAAATGGATTTTTATGCAGTAGCCCTAACTCATGATTATGACCTGTTGTAATGCAATTATTCTAGTTAACCTGAAAAGCTATCTCAATTATGATCGAGATTAGTTTAGCCCCTTGGAACTCGAAAGTCTCATATATTCAAGAATGTAAGGTTTAAAAACTGCCCTTTGATTTTAACTGTTTTGAGACTTCAAGAATAATGCATCGATTTGATGATAATTTTATGGTGATCACATTAAATAGAATAGCTTTTTTGAAACTAAAGGTCATTTATATCTTGAAGGTACTGGTTCTTTATAACAAGACATGTATTTCATGAAAATTACAATATCATTGATAATTTGTTTGCAGCCCATTTACTTCAGATTGACTTTATGTAGTTGACCAGTACATAAATATTGCCGATTATTGTAATTAATACATTTTTCATTAGATTAGAAACCTGAGTTTGAGACATCTCTTATATTATTCCTGTGTGAGTTAATTAACCTTTTTGTTCCTGTGGCATGTTGAAATACATTTTATTGTGGTTCTACTTTTTAGATCTGTAAATAAAAGTAGATAACTACCATAGAGTTTCAGACCAGAAAGACAATTCCCGACCATAAAGTATTCTGAGAACATGTGGTATGTAGAAAAGGGTTTCACAGTATTTAAGGTGTTTCCGCATGGCTGTACAGCACCTAACCATGTGGTAGACCAGTGCTTCATTATGATTTGAGACTAGCAGATCCTTTCTTCCCAGTTAGGTGAGTTAGTTTACTTGGAAATTAAACTACAGAGTCGGCATAACTTACAGCAAGAGTAATTTATTAGTCAATTAAAGGCAATTCCTCGAATAAAGGTCTAAATAACAAAATGCATTAAGAAAGAAACTAAAATGTAATTTACTGATAAGACACAATGAGGGATATGTACAATGAAGTGGCGGAGAGAGGTGTTAGCCTTCATGGCTTAACGCCTCACTCCTCCACTTCTGAAATGCATTGCTGCACCATATTTAAAACGATATGGTGCAGCCTTGCGTTTCACCCTGCGATGGTGCCACACTTGGCAGTGTAGCACCAACGCAGGCACCCTTGCACCATAGTGGAAGGGTGTCTGCGTGCAGGTAAGGAGTGTTTATGTGTAGGAAGGTGTCCCTTCCTGCACATAAACAACCCTGAAATGCCATTTTGTCACTTTCATGTGTGCTGCTTAATGAAGCACACATGAAGGTCACAAAATGGCATGTTTTTAAAAGATTGTTTATGTATAGGAAGGGGGACCTTCCTGAACATAAACAATCCATGGCATTTTGCTTTTTCCATGTGTGCTGCACAATGCAGTACACATGGAAAATGCAAAAACGAGGAGAAATAATGCATTTCTCCTCGTTTTGCCAACTTAAGACCAGGTTTTACCTGGTCTTAACTTTGGCACTGCCTCCCATGTACGCTGCCCTTGTACATAGGGGACAGCGTCAAAATGAATGGGTGATGCCGTTGAATGCTCACCGCAAAACCCACTGCCCACCCCTTTCACGCTAACCATAACGTGAAAGGGGGCTTTATTTAAGAGGCAGCGTTTTGCCACGTTAAATGGCTGATCTACATCGGGAAAGATTCATAATTTTAAATTTATGAATGTAAACCTTACTTAACACACTGTGATTGTGTTGCCTATAGAAATATTGGGGCTCATTAACAAGTTGTTGATGCACAGAAGCACAGTAAGTCCCATTGCTATGGTGCCCTGCGTCAAAATTTGAGTATGGGAATGTGCTGTATTTATGATATGTGGCACATGCCTGTCCTTTACCACTGCCCTGGCGCCGATTTGGCTACATTGCACCAACACAGGCCCCCTTGTACCATGGTGCAAGGGTGTCTGCTTTGGAGGAAGTATTGTTTTTGTGCAGGAAGGGACACCTTTTTGCAGAAAAACAATCAATGGAGGCATGATCCTCTTTCCATGTATGCTGCAGAATGCAGCACACCTAAAAAGAGGACAAAACGAGGGGAAATAAAGTTATTTCTCCTCCTTACTCCTTCACTGGGAGGCTTAGCTTTTGACGCATTCCCAGATTTACAAGTCCTTGCCAATCTGGGAATGCGTCAAAATATATGTGTGTTGCTTGGAAATACCCCCTACAATACCCATAGAACCCCTCTGCGATACAGAGTAAGACAAAACAGCCACTAGAGAGATTACGAGCATACAAAAAGCCATGCAAAGTGGCTTTCCTTGGGTTGGTAGATATGAGTGTGCACTCTGAGCTCTATGAGCTCTATGAGCCGCCGGTGTGCCAAAATAAATGATGCACCGACGACGCAATGAGTTTCTAAATGAGCGCCATCGACTTTACGGTACCCCTAAGTGGAAGTAAAAGCTTACCATATAAGCACTAAGGTACAAACAAGTATTATATCAATAACAAATTAATGATAGCAACAATATTTATTAGTCACTGCTGTCAATTTGAAAGAATCTGTAAGAAATTGGGTTTTTGAATGAGAGGGGTGTGAATGCTCCTCAGGCAGCAACCACAATCTCTGTCAGGGTGAACCACAAACAGTCCGTAAATTAATCTGTGCTTAACCTTCTAAAGCTAGGCACAAAAGTGGGCAGGCTGTATGTAAGGTATCTATGCCGCACACAAACAGTAACAGAGTAAAAATACAACACAAGAAAATCCCACATCCAATTATAAAAATAGAGAAAAACTTAGTAAATAATTTGAGAGCAAAACAACAAAAATATAACCAGTAGAACCGGAGGTATGAATTTTTTAAGACTTTAGTAAACAACTAGTGCCTAAAAGATCAAAGCTCCAACCACAGGCATTTAGTCACTCATCAAGTCAAAGTTCATGGCCAAGCTCAACGGAGTGGGTTCAGATCCACAAAGTCAACTGGGCCCAGTCTTGGCTTACCTTCGGTCTTAGAAGGATGTTTTAAGAAAACTGTCTGAGAAGGAAAAGTTCAGTGAGGCAGGGCAGTGGGCGGTGTCTGAGAAAGAGGCATCATTGGGTCGGGAAGCAGCCTGACAAAGTTGCAATGAAAATTTCTACATTTGGAATTTGTTGTTTTTTTGGAAGCTGAAACTCTCAAGTGGAACAAAGCTGCAGGATGTAGCCGGCGAGGGCTCCACAAGGCAGTAACCCCTTCCAAAAAGGACGTGCTGAATAGGATTTGCAGTTGCGGAGAAGAAGGTAGCAGGAGCTACCATGAAATAATGCAGAACAGTGATGCTTCTTGGGTGGATCAGCATGCAGGTAGATCCCAGTCTTCTGTTGGTTCTCAAGTCCGAAGTTTTAATTTTTGTCTGTTGGACACTTATAGCACCCCATCCATGGATCCAGAACTGGTTGGACACACACTTGGAGGGTAGGATTCACTTCTGAGTCCAGGTATAGGGTTGAAGTTGTAGCAGCTTGTTGTGTCCCTGTAGCTTGCAGTGGAGGCCAGTCAAGTAGCACTTGAATTAACTTTGGCAGTTTTGGGTCAAGCAACAAGGTAGTCCTTAAGCAGCAAGGCAGTCCTCTGTTAGCGGCATGGCAGTCTTCTGAGGTACAAAGCAGGCGTTAAGCAGCAGGGCAGTCCTCTGACTGGCTGTCAAAACTGACCTTATGAGTACCCTCCACAGGCCTAGAAGTGTATTGAAGAGCAACTGTAGAGTTACAATATGAATATGTGATGCCAGCCTTTGATGTGGGAGAAAGTTGTAGGTCTTTCTGCCATCTGGGTGTGCACTGTCCCTCCTGTTCATGACCAGCCTCCAAGAGGACTAGGGTAACAAAAGACTGGTGTCAAGAAGTTCTATGTGAATGTGCTGAGGCATCTCCTTTGAAATGTAAGTGTGGAGGGTACAGCTCTGCTCCTCCCACCCTGCCAGGATGATCAGTCTTGCCACCATCTAGTCCCCCTTTGTCCCAATGTCTGGGAGAAATACACAAAAGGCAGTAGCCAACTACACCTAGTCATGTGACCCAGGACACAGGCTGCAGGTATGAAATCCTAAAGACAGGAAAATTACACTTTCTAGCAATGGCATTTTCAGGATTGTGACTTCAAATCCAACTTTACCATTAAATATGTTTTTAAATCACAATTCTTTTAAGACCAAACATGACTTTTCTAACTATTCCCAATCAAAGGTTACCACTTAATGAACATAATAACGTAAACCAATGTTATCCTATGGGAGAGGAAGGTCTTTCAGTAGTGAACAATTAATTAAAAGGTTTTTCACTACCAGGACATGTAAAACGTAAAAGTACATGTCCACCTTGTTAAATGCACTGGACCCTGCTCTCAGCACTGTCTAGGGACTACCGTAGGGGTGACATATGTTTTAAAAAGGAAGGCTTTGGCCTGGTAAAGGGTTATTTTGTCAAGCTGGATTGAAATTTTAAACTGTACACAGGCTGCAGTGTTAGGCCTGAGATATATTTTGAAAACCTACTTAAGTGGGTGGCACAATATATGTTGCAGGCCCTTTAGTGCATTTAATTTACAGGCCGTGAGTAAATATAGTAGCACTTTACTAGGGACTTAATAATAAAGTAAATGTGCCAATTTCAGCAAGCAGGAGGCAAGAAGGCAAACAATTTGAGGAAGGTCCACATGGAAGGCTGACAGGTCTATCAGAGTCTTTATCTCATTAAAATAGATTTTCCTTGAGAGTGAGAGCATTTGCAACATTTTTAGTTGATGAAACAACTGGTTTACATCTTTAAATCGATAACATAGATAAAAAGTTTGAACTGGATTTTGTTTGTAAGAAAGAATACTTATAAACTCAATTTGTATCCAGAAACAGTTTTTTTAAAACTGTTTTCATTTGTTTGGTAATAGAACTGCAACCATAAGCAATAAAATGTCAATTGATTTGTGAATGTATACTATTGATAAAATTTACCATACATGACTGTATAAATATAGACTGTGCATTATTACTAATTAATTCTCATGATGGCACACGCATTTACCAGTCAAATGCTTTATTTTTTTTTACTTTCTGTTTTAAACATATTTATGTCACCTTTTTAAACAAATGTTTAAAAGTTGTATGCCCAGAAGAATCAGCGACAACTCTACCAGTTTTGAAACATGAATTAGCATATTCTGGCATTTCCTGTAAAAAAAAAAAAGAATCCCAATCTTGAGTAACTAAATTTGATTAAATCTATTCTGTCTGAAGTTTATAATTTAACTTCATATGGGTCAATAAAAAACTAATAGAATGATTACATAACTGATTCAAGTATATGAGATAATTATTGATCACAATAATTCTGTTTTATATGATATTACAATTAAGAATATTACAAAATAACACTGATAAATCGTTTTGAAAAAATCAACCAGAAATAAAATGATATCAAAATGTAAGAAAAAATATTAAGGGATCTATATTTCTGAAGAATGTTTTACAAATTCCCAACACTGCATCTGTAACAGTCCCTGTAAGTCACAATTAGTTGGTGCATTTCCCAAAGGAGCTACCAGAGTCAATTCCTGAAACAAAAACAAAACAATTAAAATAATTATGTTCAAACTGTTCTCCTACACAGAAGAATGTACTTCAGATGGAGAGATAGTTACCTTTCATGCTGGCACACCAGTGCTCCCAATCTTCCTGGCACTGACTGGGTGACTTTGCTATAGCGGCAACTACTTTTTGCTTCAGGTTTTCAGTTTCTTGCAGATGCTAGAAAAGTCCCTCCAGACTTTGCCACAGGTTCCATACGCAGCTTTCACAACGTCCAGTGCAGTCCATGTGATCCTGACAGCTATCTCTCCCAGGAGGCAGTAAAGTGAAATGATTTACAGGCTTTTGGAGAGTAATTCCAGTAATTCCAGTGAATGTGTTCAAATTATATCTGGTCACGTCTATGTTCTCATCACAGTCATATAGCCTACAACAAGCAGACTTCCTTTCTGGTCAATCTCAAGGTCCAGGAGTATTTTGAGGAGCTGTTAGTGGCTGCAATTTAATCAAGTGCACTATGCAGACATTGTTGGCTCATGTACACTGAATTAATGCTGTAGTCCCGCCAAACCTCAGACCCTTTTCCTATTGTGCTTGGCTGTAACTCTTCTCTAGAGTCTCTCATCAATATGGCAAACATAAAGCTCCCCTCTCAAGAGCTTCATTTTTATTTTAGTCTTTAAACAATTTTCAATGATTTTCCAAACATCTTAAAAAAATAAAGTATAAAAGGGTGGTTTTGTTTACATACCCCAGATAGGTAACAAAGTCACTGTGCAAATCAGGTTATTTATGCTGTAGCACCATATGATGTCCATATCAACTGTTCAGGCACTGCATATAGTCATCTCAATAAGTATTCGCAACCAATGAAAATTCCCATGCCCAACTAGCCCCCCACCCTTTCCACCCCAGGCGTGTCACTTAAGAACAGGCTGTAATAAGCCTATAGAACTGTTATCTCCATGCGGCGACTAAGGTGTATAGGAGGCTACTACCCGTGAGTGTTCCCAGACTTGCTTGTCGAGCACGACTACTAATCGTGAGGCCGCAGAACTATGTGATCGCAAAGCTGCTTATGCGTTAGTCCATAACTGCCCCAGGGTCGCCTGCAGATGCGTCATCTCCCTCCCCATCGGGAGATTTAAGTGCCATCACGAGTGCTTCCCAAGCTCTCAACCATTCCAGGGCCTTTTCACTCTCGGTTCGCTTCTCTATTTGTAACCTAATCACTCCCTCACATTCCGCCCACTTTAGGAATTCTGCTTTCCACTTTGCTATGCTAGAGCCCTGTTTTGGCTTCCAATGGGAGGTGATGTTCCATTTAGCCAGGAGCAGACCTAGGTCTAAAAATTTGCTAGTAGTTTTGTTTTTGGATGTGTGGTGAAACCAGTGCAAAATACAATGAGCCATGGTTGGATCCAGGTCTCTATCAGTGAGGTCTGATAATGTTGTTGTTATCTCCTCCCAGTAACTGTCTAGGTATGGGCAATCCCATAACATGTGTTTAAAATCTGCGCTATCTGTGTTACATCTCGGGCAGGCCGCTGATTGGTCAGGGATATATGTGTGTAGTTTTGCTGGGGTAAGGTATGCCCTATGTAAAATATGGAAATTCACTAATTGAAACCTCGTAGTTCTCATGCTCTTCCAGACTCTCTATACTAGTTCTCCCCACACTTTATCCGGGATGTCCCCCCCTATGTCAGCTTGCCATTTGAGCTTCAGTACAGACGGGGAGTAAGGATTCCAGCGTCATGCGCCGTTAAAGGCACATTACTACTTTAAAAGTCCCTGCTGCCAGCACTACGTATTGGCAACACATGGAAGTTGGTGGTTCTGTAATGACACTACCCCAATGCTTCATGATAGCCACAGTGAGGGCTGTGTACTGCAAGAAATCCCCCCCATGTAAGTCAAAGCAGGTTTTTTAGGTCATTCAATGGGACCATGGTGCCCTCCTCATATAGGTCCCCTATGGTAGTCAGCTCCTGTTCCCCACAAGCTTCCAATCTCTGCCAATTACCAACATGTGGCATGGCCCTGTACATTATCAACCGTATTTCCAGCAAGTAGAGGTATTTGATAGAAGCTCAGTGCAAGTATCTGTACCAGCATTTTCGTGCCGCAGCTAGTTCCAGGGTGATGGTCGCGGTGTTAACCGGGAGCCGCAGAACAATGCGGGACAGCAACACCAGGTGTCCTAAATCTTCTCTGTGCTCATTATCTCCCCTGGTTACCCTCGCTACCAACTGCATAAGCCATTGAAATTGTGCTGCTAAATAATAGGTTTCATACTCTGGGACCACCAGGTTGCCTTCTGCTCTTGGTCGCATGAATGTACTGTAAGCTACCCTACGTCTGCCCTTGCCCCAAAGGAAGGCCGTGATCATTGAGTGAAGCTGCTCGAAGTACTTTTTCAAGATCCAGATTGATAGGGTTCCGAAGGAATATATGAGCCGTGGGAGGGTTATCATTTTCAGAAGGGCCACGCAGCCCGCTACTGACAACAGCAAAGATCCCAAGAACTCGAGGTTGGCTTTCGTCCATCTGATGGCCTTCCCAATTTTACCCTCAAGAACGTCTTCCTGTTTGTGGTAAATATGCGTGCTCAGATAGGAAAGATATCTGTCTTCCCAGTTCACCCCCTCTGTGTGCTGCGGGCCTACCCTATTCCCACGTGCCGGAAACAGGTAAGATTTCATCCAGTTCAGCTTCAGTCCTGCTACTTTGCTAAGGGGGTGGAGTATGTTTTTTGCCCCCAAGAGTTCTACGCCTGAGTCAGCAAGGAACAGCAAAAGGTCATCAGTATGTAATGCTATATGATGAACCTGTCCATTTGCATCAAGACCCCGATCAAGCCTGATCTGGCACGGGCTGCTAAGGGCTCCATCGCCAGCATGAATAATAATGGGGAGAGGGGTTAACCCTGTTGTGTGTCTCGCCCCACCCTGCAAGCATCAGAGATTAGCCCCCCCCCCTGTTTTAATTCTAGTGGTGGAGTCAGTGTATAAGAGAGCCGTCCAGGTCACAAAGCCAGAGCCTAGCCCAATTTTTTCGCATCACATGAAATAGAAAAGACCATTCCTGACTGTTGAAGTTTTTTCTCTATCCATCGCAAATATAGTGACAGCATCTACATGTTAAGTGTCCGCTTCCAGGATGCGCCTGAGCCTTCTGATATTGAGTGCTGTGTTTCTAGTGGGGATGAACCCAGATTGGTCGGTATGTTTAAGGGTGGAAATGTGAGGGAGCAAACGGGAGGCTAAAATGTTATTCACTGCTTTATTATTGAGATTGAGCATGGATAAGGGATGGTATGCAGTTTTCTCCCAAGCCTGCTTGCCTGGCTTTGTTCATATGGGTTGTGAGTTGTGTGGTGTTATAGGCTAGGAAGAAAATAGACAAAAGGTATATCATAATTAATGTTTTTGTTAATAAATTATATCTCAATAAAAATATGTATTTGATTCAAAATATTTATTTTATTTTATATTTTATTTGTAGGTATTTGTGACATATATTTAACATTATATGTTTATATTCTTTTATTTTAAAACTATGTATATTTTTATTTTTAAAATATATTTTTTTAATCACTATTAAAAAATATATATATTCTGTTGATGATATTTTGTTTGTTTTAAATTTCCCTATTGATTTACTGACTGAAGTAGGAAGAGTACATTTTATCCTTCCGCAATCAAACACTTTCGTTACTGTTGCACTCACTGCAGTGGGAATAGTAATTTTTACCCCTCCGCAATACAATGCTTTTCCTACTGTTGCATTCATTGGAGTTGGAATAAACATTTTTACCCTTCCGCTATCCATCACTTTCCCTCCTGTTGCATGGACTGGCGTGGGAATAGTAAATTGTATCCCTCCACTATCCCACCGGTCCCAGGATGCTTGTTTCCGGTCCAGGGAAGACATGGCTTGGCAGTTCGGGCTGGACTGTTCCCATGAGGCACAGGGTCAGACTGATTTGCATTTGGCCATGTCTGAACTGGGGTGGTGGAGTAAGCTGAAGAATGGTGATGGATTAAACCCAGATCAGTTGACTGGGGGTGAGTGTTTGATTTGCTCAGACGCTCCATCCATCATTCCCTTTGGTATCGCTTTATTCGCCCTAAGTTGGCAGGGTATGCCTTGACGTGGGTCTCTTGCTCGCTCTACCACTGGATTCAAGATAGCCTGGCTGATGAGGATTATGACTCTGAAACCGGTACCAGGATGCTTGTTTCCGGTCCAGGGAAGACGTATGGTTTGGCAGTTTGGGCTGGACTGTTTCCATGAGGCACAGGGTCAGATTGATTTGCATATGGCCATGTCTGAACTGGGGTGGTGGAGTGAGCTAAAAAAGGGTGATGGATTAAACCCAGATCAGTTGACTGGGGGTGAGTGTTTTTTTTGCTCAAACGCTCCGTCCATCATCGCCTTTGGTATCGCTTTGGTAGTTATAACTTGGCAGGATATGCCTAGACGTGGGTCCCTTGCTCACTCTACCACTGGATTCCAGATAGTCTGGCTGATGAGGATCATGAATCCGAAACTGGCCCCAGGATGCTTCTTAAGGTCCAGGGAAGACATGGTTTGGCAGTTCGGGCTGGACTGTTCCCGTGAGGCACAGGGTCAGACTGATTTGCATATGGCCATTTCTGAACTGGGATGTGTTAGACCTGGCACCTTGGCGTGAGTCTCCCTTCCACTTTTTGCTGATGTGCCTCCGATGTTTTGCTGGTTTTCCGATACTCAGGGCACTGCGCCACGGCTGATCCGTGCCGCAGTGCAAGTGCTCCCTACTGTAAAACTGTACATACGATTGGTATCCATGATTGGTGCATTGGATTTACTGTCAGTCCCTAGTAAAGCGCACTAGAGAGTGCCGGGGCTTGTAGATGCCAATACTGCTGGTGGGCCTGCAGCGCTGGTTGCGCCACCCACCGAAGCAGCCGTAAAGTTGTGTCTGGGAACTGCGACCGCAGAACCCGCGTGCGGTCTCGTACTGTCACGCTAGCTGGGCAAGTGCACCCACTTGCCAGCCCCTGAACCTTCCCTTGACTACATATTAGTCACCCCTATGGTAGGCCTGCGGGCAGGGTGCGTTGTAGGTGTAAGGTAGGACAAGCCCTGATGTGTATGGCATGTCCTAGTAGTGACTTACAACCAAGACCGTATTTCACTATTGAAGGCTACCTGCTCCATTAGGCCAGACTGAGCTGCGAGAATTATTACACCCTATAATTCCCGCAGGCTCAAGGAGCATGGTAGCGAGTCATGTTTAGTATGCCTGAACTCAGGATGATAAAATATTTCTTGTAGTCAAGTTTATTTTAGTATCCTGGGTTTGCAAATGCTACTTTTAGAAAGTTAGCATTTGCTTGCTTAACCATTTCAGCCCGCCTCTGCTGGTATGTGTATCTGACTGTCTGGGATGTGTGAGTGACAGGGCTGGAGGGATGACAGGTGGTGAATGCACAGGTTACACCTTAGTGGGAGGTAGGAGTGCCTCTTGACTCGAACTGTAGCTGTGCTCGGCCACCACAATGCTGGCTCCACCCTCCTGGGGAGCGGCGGATGACTCTGCCGGCACCTGGCCCAGGAAGGGCGAAGCCCCCATCAACAAGGTACTCTGGCCGCCCCTGTCCGCACAATGCTGGCTCCACCCCCTGTGGGGCGTCTGATGCGCCTGCCCCTCACACTGAAAGCAGAAGCCGGAGTACACCCGCCGGGGTACTCAAGGACTGAGAGTGGCTATGCAAAGGCCCCCCTGGCCTGCGAGAACAAAAGAATTGGCCTATAAAAGAAGGAGCCCTGCTCCTTGAAAATTAGATCCTGTTTGGGCCACAGAAGGACTCTGCCCTACGAGAAGGACCGTGAGAGACAAGGAAGGGTGCTGACTCTTGCCTGTGTCTGGTGCCTTGCTGCTGAAGGAGAGGAAGAAGAAAAGACTACGAGAAGACTTTTGCTTTACTTTGTGCCAAACTCTGCTAAAGAGATCTCCAAGGGCTTGCTGTGAACTTGCCCCCTGACCAGCGTCCCAGGACCAGTGGACGCTACCCCCTGAAGGAAAGCGACTGCGGGTGCTGACCATCGCTGCAGTACTGACGGAGGAATCTCCTCCAAGGCGACGACCCCTGCCTGACCACCGTGACCGGGGCCCAAAGCAACAGCGGAAGCAAAGTGAGGACCAGCCGCCGCTGGCCCGAACACCGCGACCGCAACTGCACCGGGAGCCCGAGAGCAAAGCAAAGGAGGACCCGTCCGGTCCAAGCTCTCGAGTGGGCTGCGATACGAGCAACCCCTCACCTGCAAAGACGGACAGTTGCCCTGTGAGAATCCGCAAAGTCGGTAACCTGCCCGACAGCCCAGCTGTGAACGCACAGCTGCACCGGCACTTGGCTGGGTACATCCTGCACTTGGGGACCGTACTGCCACTTGCCACCACCGCACAGCCGCCGCCACCAGGGTCGGAGCGGACGACGAGGAGAGGACCCTGCCGCCACAGAGCACCGCTGCCCCG
Source organism: Lissotriton vulgaris (assembly GCF_964263255.1). Taxonomy (NCBI): domain Eukaryota; kingdom Metazoa; phylum Chordata; class Amphibia; order Caudata; family Salamandridae; genus Lissotriton; species Lissotriton vulgaris. Next base: position 308,370,039 of record NC_141696.1, read on the forward strand.
GATGACCAGTGACCCGCTCGGCTGAAGAGCCGCAACGATCAGCGACCCCGGGAAGGCAACGCGACGTGGGACAGATCCCCTGGAAGCCGCCGGCTCCACAAGAACTTTGGTTAACACCGGCCTACGGGCCCAAAGAGAACTGCTATAAGAACTGTGGTAACCTGAACTGAGTAACTTGCAACCGTTATCATAAAGTACGTTGACTGTATTCACAAGCCTGCTTAAAATCTATATAAAGATATATATTTTTCTAGAATACAGTCTGGTCTCGTTGTGTGGTGGGTTGGTTGTGAAGGTGTACTATTGCAAGTGTTTAACCTATATGCCCCAAAGATTAGCCTGCGACTGCTTAAGCCACACTACCTAGAGGGTAAGCAGAGGTTGTCTGGAAGGTAACCCTCAGCCCTGACGAGGAAGAGGAGAGTCCCTGCTTGTCGCTAGTGTTGCACTGCGCCAACTAGAGACTCCCCCTTCCTACATTGGACGCAGCGGTGAGGATTTTCGAATTTACACTTGCGATATCTATACCTGAGCTTCTGACCACTACACAAGGATTACGGTCCGGTTACTTGGCCACAGACTTTGCTTTTGAGTTTTGCCGAAAGGAAGATTCCGAGTACAGAAACCATGCCGGGCGCGAAGAGCCTGGATGGAGCGGAGTCCACGACCTCGGAAGTGTTGGAGGTCGAGTGGGACGCCGCGAAGCTGGATAAATACACCAAGGATGAACTGAAGTTCTTTTGCAGGAAACTCAAGGTTCCGCACGCTGGTTGCAAGAATAAGCCAGAGCTCTACAAGGCCCTGAAAGCCTGGATAGAGTCCAGAAAGGCCCCGGAGGATCAAGACGCCCTCGCGGAGCAAGTTGCAACTGAGGAGCAGAATGCGCTTGGAGATCTGATCGACCTCGAGAGGCAAGACAGCGTGCACAGCTTTGGTAAAGGCCTGTCACCAGAGGAGCTGGCGGACAGGAAGGAAACAAGGAATCACGAAAGAAAGCTGGCAGAATTGAAAATTCAACTGGAGCTTGAAACAAAAAGAATGGCGCTGGAAGAGCGAAAGCACCAAATGGATTATGAAGTAAAAATGAGGGAGATAAGTCTCAAGGAGAGAGACTTGGATCGTCCTCCCTCTGGTGGCAGCACATCGCCAGTGCAGGTATAGTCAAGAGTGCACATCCCGAAGGACGTAGTTAAAGAGTTCTTTAAGGGGGATGACATAGGACAGTGGTTTAGGGCATACGAGGTAGCCATGTCCTCCCACCGGGTCCCTGACAAGGATTGGGGAGCGGGGTTGTGGGGAAGGTTCCTTAGCGAAGGGCGAGATACCTTGCTAGATTTGCCCGTTGAGAATCAGAGATCCTATTCCCACATGAAAGAAGCTTTAATGAACAGGTACGGGCTTACCCCTGAAATGTATAGACAGAAGTTTAGGGGATGTACTAAGCGGCCTGGGAATACGTATGTGGAGTATGTGACTTACTTTTGCAGAGCACTGGATGGTTGGGTGAAAGGTAACAACGTTAATGATTTTCAAGGTCTCTTTGATTTAATTGCATGGGAGCACTTGTCTGATCACTGTTTTCCTGAGTTACGGCAACACCTGATCGATAGCAAGCTGTCCAACCCGAGGAAGCTTGCTGAGGAGGCGGACCGCTGGCTCAGCACCAGGGTCCACAAGGGTCCCGTGGGAGACGCCGCCAAGAGTGGGCAGGGTCCCCAGCAGAAGAGTGGGGGGGACAAAGGGGGAAAACAGAAAGGGTTCCAAAAAGGCCCCCAAAGTAGTTCCCAAGGGAGCCCGCAGCAGGGTTCTCAGCCTCCCCCACCTCCGAAGCAGAATGGGGCCCCGACAGGTAAACCTGTTCCAAAGGGGCCCTTCAATTGTTTCAAATGTGGCGAGCCTGGGCACATATCCAGTGACCCCAAGTGTCGCCTGTTTGGAAAACCCGCACCCACTGGTGCTCCGCCCCGTCAAGTGACTAGCGTTCACCTGGGAGAAGAAATGATGGTCCCGGGGGGTGGAGATCCCGTTCACATGACCCTGGTCTCGCTAGGAGACAGCGAGATGATCCCTACGAACTACCTGCCCTCTAACACTAAGAAATATGGGCAGGTGGTGATCATCAATGGTAAGGAAGCTGAGGCTCTTAGGGACACAGGAGCCAGTGTGACTGCAGTGAGGCAGCACCTGGTGTCTCAAGAGCAGGTTGTACCCCATGCCTACTGTAGGGTAGGCGTGGGCGGAAAATCCGTTCCGCTCGCGGATTTTGCGGATTTTCGGGAAATCCGCAATCCGCGAGATTTGCGAATTTCCCGCAAAATCCGCAAATCCGCGAGCAGCGGATTTTGCTCGCACTGCTCGCACTGTTCGCGTGAGTTCGCGCCCCGCGAATAAGTGCAAAATTGCAGAAATACGATCTTGGCAAAACTGAAAGTAACTACTTACCAGGTTCAAAAGTTCAGGCACATCATTAGTAGCCATTTCCTGTAGTGCTTCCTGAGGGGCCCCTCCAGAGTTCAGTTGCCAGTTGAAACTATTATGTGACCCTGCTCTGAACCTCAGAATAGTTACACATATGCCACAAAGGTCCTGAATTACAGCTAAGGGAGACAAGCAGGAGCCAGGCTGGAAGTTAAAATCCATTAATCAGCCCCTAATTCATTTTTGTCAGTTGGGGCAGGGCAGGTGTTGTAACTAATTTTGCAACAATGAAAGCACTTAGCAAGTGCAAAAGATCACTAATCAGGGCGCACTAAGGAAGCAGGTGCCAGCTAAAAAAATATTCTGTGACACATTAATCAGCCCCAAATTAATTCAGGTCACTTGAGGCAGGGAAGGTGTGCTTTGCTTTGCCGAAAATAATGTACACTGGACAACCAGAGGGTGTAGTGATGAAACAGAGGGTGGCATGGGTGGGCCAGAGGGTGGCATGAGTAGTCAGAGAGTGGCAGTGGTGACAGAGAGTGGCAGTGATGAAGAAGAGTGTCCCAAACAGGCTGGACACGTAGAAACAACAAGTTCGCAAAACTTGCGACCCGACAGGTAAGTTCGCAAATTGCGAAATTGTAAAAACCCTCGCGAACTGGCAGAAACACGGGCGAACACAAAAAAAAAAAAAATCCGCAAATTCGCGGGAATTCGCGGATTTTGCGGATTGCGAATCCGCAAATCCGCAAAATTCGCGGATTGCCAATCCGCAAAATCCGCTCATGCTTACTGTAGGGTTATCAACGCTGATAATTCAGAGAGTCAGTGTCCGATGGCTCAAGTTCCCTTCGAGTGGGGGGGGGTCTCTGGTACTCTGCAGGTCTGTGTGAGAAAAACCATGCCTGTTGACTGTTTGCTAGGGAACGACTTGGAGCACTCCCCTTGGGAAAAGGTGGAGAAGACGACTCACCTGCGGATGGTGGGTCTGCCTGACTGGGCGTGCGTGACCACCCGGTCGATGGCAGCCAGTAGGGGTGATCGAGAGGTCCTGGGGCCTGAAGGAGAGGCCCAGGAACCGGCCTTAGGGAGAAGGCGCAGGGGGCGCGGGAAACCGGCTCCTGAAGTTCCCACGGTCCAGGAGGAAGCAGACCTTGAGGGGGATGCCCTGGAGCCTACAGGGGAACAGATCGCCGAACTGGGGGACCTGCCTGAGCTGACCCATTGGCAGCAAGAAGGAGGACCCTCCAGGGAGGAATTCTGCAGGGAGCAGAAAGAATGCCCTTCTCTCGTGGGTATGCGGCAGCAGGCTGCAGACCAGGCCAAAGGTGTTCAGGCCAAAACACATTACGTGTACTGGGAGAACGACCTCCTGTATTCGGAGCCTAAGGCTGCTGAACCTGGGTCAGCCCGTGTGCTGGTGGTACCCCAGAAGTTCAGAGCCTTCCTACTGGGTCTGGCTCATGATGTGCCTTTAGCAGGACATTTGGGGATGGACAAGACCTATGACAGGCTTGTCACCCACTTTTACTGGCCCCAAATGCATAAGAGTTCAGATGCTTATTGCAGAACCTGTCCGACTTGCCAGGCAAGTGGGAAGACGGGAGGGAAGAACAAGGCTCCCCTGCAACCCTTCCCTGTGGTCGGTACGCCATTCCAGCGAGTGGGTATTGACATCGTTGGGCCTCTGGACCCCAAGACAGCCATGGGCAACAGGTTCATCCTGGTCTTGGTGGACCATGCCACCCGGTACCCTGAAGCCATCCCTCTGAGGACAGTGACGGCTCCCGTGGTGGGGCGTGCACTGATGGGAATTTTCTCACGAGTAGGATTCCCTCTAGAGGTGGTGAGCGACAGGGGGACCAATTTCATATCGAAGTATATGAAGTCCCTTTGGCAGGAGTGTGGCGTGACGTATAAGTTCACCACGCCCTACCATCCCCAAGGTAACGGGTTGGTTGAAAGATTCAACCGCACCCTAAAAGGCATGATCATGGGCCTGGAAGGTCCGATGAGGCGTAAGTGGGACGTCCTCTTACCATGCCTGCTCTTTGCATATCGCGAGGTGCCAAGGAAGTCCCTAGGGTTCAGCCCCTTTGAACTACTGTACGGTCACCCTGTGAGAGGACCGCTGAGTTTGGTAAAGGAATGCTGGGAGCAATCTCCCAGGAAACCTCCCCAGAATGTATATAGCTACATGCTGGCCTTCAGAAACCAGACCAGACGCTTCAGACAACTTGCCGAGGCAAATCTGGAAGCGAGCCAGGAAGAAATGAAGCGGTGGTACGATCAGAATGCCACTCTGGTCGAGCTTCAGCCTGGACAAGAGGTGTATGTCCTGGCCCCAGTGGAGCCCTGTGCCCTTCAGGATAAGTGGACAGGACCATTTGAGGTTGTGGAGCACAAGAGCCCCGTGACATACTTGGTGGACATGAAGACGCCCAGGAACCCTTTGCGGGTCCTACATGTCAACCGCCTCAAGCCCCACTTGCGAAGGTCCGAAGTGGGCATGTTGTTGGCAACCGATGACGGAATGGAGGAGGAGTCGGAGCCTCTTCCTGACCTCTTGGTGGCCTGTGAGAAAGATGGGTCAGTGGATGGAGTTAACCTCTCACCCACCCTGACCGCCGAACAACAGCCAGTTGCTGGGGCAGTTTCCAGACCTGTTCTCCCTGGTTCCGAGTGTCACAGATTGGTGCGTCCACGATGTGGACACTGGAGACAGCTTACCTGTGAAGCATAAGGCTTACAGGGTGACTGACAGGGTCCGGGCCTGCATCAAGGAGGAGGCCTCCAAGATGCTTGCCCTCGGGGTGATTGAGTCTTCCAGCAGTCCTTGGTCCAGCCCCGTGGTCTTGGTTCCGAAGGCTGCTGCGCCGGGAGCCACACCCGAACTCCGGTTCTGTGTGGACTACAGAGGACTCAATTCAGTCACGAAGACTGACGCGCACCCCATCCCCAGAGCTGACGAGCTCATTGATCGGCTAGGGGCTGCCCGGTTCCTCAGCACGTTTGATTTAACGTCTGGGTACTGGCAGATCGCCTTGACCGATGGGGCAAAGGAGAGGTCGGCATTCTCTACACCAGATGGGCATTTCCAGTTCCGGGTTATGCCATTTGGAATGAAGAATGCCCCTGCCACCTTTCAGAGATTGGTCAACCAGGTGTTGGCTGGACTGGACGAGTTCAGTGCCGCCTACCTGGATGACATCGCAGTGTTCAGCGGTACCTGGCCCGAACACCTGCGACACCTCTGGGAAGTGTTGATGGCCCTGCGCAGAGCAAGCCTCACAATCAAGGCCAGCAAGTGCCAGATTGGGCAGGGTTCCGTGGTGTACTTGGGACACCAAGTTGGGAGTGGCAAGGTAGCCCCCTTGCAGCCCAAAATCGAGACCATCCTGGCTTGGGAACCCCCCAAGACCCAGACTGCAGTGAGAGCCTTCCTGGGGCTCACTGGGTATTACAGGAGGTTTGTCAAGGGCTATGGCACGATCGTGACCCCCTTGACAGAGCTGACTTCGAAGAAGCAGCCCAGGAATGTGATTTGGACTGACACCTGTCAGAAGGCTTCCGACACCCTGAAGACTGCCATGTGCACGGCGCCCGTACTCCTGGCCCCTGATTTCTCCAAGGAGTTCATTGTGCAAACAGACGCTTCAGAGCATGGTGTAGGGGCTGTTCTTTCACAGATGACTGAGGAGGGCTTTGACCAACCCGTAGCCTTCATAAGTAGGAGGTTACTTCCACGGGAAAGTAGGTGGAGTGCAATCGAGCGTGAAGCATTTGCTGTGGTCTGGGCGCTGAAGAAGCTAAGACCCTACTTATTTGGGTCTCACTTCCGAGTTCAGACGGACCACAGGCCCCTCAGATGGTTGATGCAAATGAGGGGTGAGAACCCGAAACTGTTGAGGTGGTCCATTTCTCTACAGAGTATGGACTTTACGGTGGAACACCGCCCTGGCACCGATCACGCCAACGCTGACGGTCTGTCCAGATTTTTCCGCCTTAGTGATGTGGAACTCCCTGGGGAAGGGTAGTTCCCCCCACATTTCAGCTGGAGGGGACACATGTTAGACCTGGCACCTTGGCGTGAGTCTCCCTTCCACTTTTTGCTGATATGCCTCCGATGTTTTGCTGGTTTTCCGATACTCAGGGCACTGCGCCACGGCTGATCCGTGCCGCAGTGCAAGTGCTCCCTACTGTAAAACTGTACATACGATTGGTATCCATGATTGGTGCATTGGATTTACTGTCAGTCCCTAGTAAAGCGCACTAGAGAGTGCCGGGGCTTGTAGATGCCAATACTGCTGGTGGGCCTGCAGCGCTGGTTGCGCCACCCACCGAAGCAGCCGTAAAGTTGTGTCTGGGAACTGCGACCGCAGAACCCGCGTGCGGTCTCGTACTGTCACGCTAGCTGGGCAAGTGCACCCACTTGCCAGCCCCTGAACCTTCCCTTGACTACATATTAGTCACCCCTATGGTAGGCCTGCGGGCAGGGTGCGTTGTAGGTGTAAGGTAGGACAAGCCCTGATGTGTATGGCATGTCCTAGTAGTGACTTACAACCAAGACCGTATTTCACTATTGAAGGCTACCTGCTCCATTAGGCCAGACTGAGCTGCGAGAATTATTACACCCTATAATTCCCGCAGGCTCAAGGAGCATGGTAGCGAGTCATGTTTAGTATGCCTGAACTCAGGATGATAAAATATTTCTTGTAGTCAAGTTTATTTTAGTATCCTGGGTTTGCAAATGCTACTTTTAGAAAGTTAGCATTTGCTTGCTTAACCATTTCAGCCCGCCTCTGCTGGTATGTGTATCTGACTGTCTGGGATGTGTGAGTGACAGGGCTGGAGGGATGACAGGTGGTGAATGCGCAGGTTACACCTTAGTGGGAGGTAGGAGTGTCTCTTGACTCGAACTGTAGCTGTGCTCGGCCACCACAATGCTGGCTCCACCCTCCTGGGGAGCGGCGGATGACTCTGCCGGCGCCTGGCCCAGGAAGGGCGAAGCCCCCATCAACAAGGTACTCTGGCCGCCCCTGTCCGCACAATGCTGGCTCCACCCCCTGTGGGGCGTCTGATGCGCCTGCCCCTCACACTGAAAGCAGAAGCCGGAGTACACCCGCCGGGGTACTCAAGGACTGAGAGTGGCTATGCAAAGGCCCCCCTGGCCTGCGAGAACAAAAGAATTGGCCTATAAAAGAAGGAGCCCTGCTCCTTGAAAATTAGATCCTGTTTGGGCCACAGAAGGACTCTGCCCTACGAGAAGGACCGTGAGAGACAAGGAAGGGTGCTGACTCTTGCCTGTGTCTGGTGCCTTGCTGCTGAAGGAGAGGAAGAAGAAAAGACTACGAGAAGACTTTTGCTTTACTTTGTGCCAAACTCTGCTAAAGAGATCTCCAAGGGCTTGCTGTGAACTTGCCCCCTGACCAGCGTCCCAGGACCAGTGGACACTACCCCCTGAAGGAAAGCGACTGCGGGTGCTGACCATCGCTGCAGTACTGACGGAGGAATCTCCTCCAAGGCGACGACCCCTGCCTGACCACCGTGACCGGGGCCCAAAGCAACAGCGGAAGCAAAGTGAGGACCAGCCGCCGCTGGCCCGAACACCGCGACCGCAACTGCACCGGGAGCCCGAGAGCAAAGCAAAGGAGGACCCGTCCGGTCCAAGCTCTCGAGTGGGCTGCGATACGAGCAACCCCTCACCTGCAAAGACGGACAGTTGCCCTGTGAGAATCCGCAAAGTCGGTAACCTGCCCGACAGCCCAGCTGTGAACGCACAGCTGCACCGGCACTTGGCTGGGTACGTCCTGCACTTGGGGACCGTACTGCCACTTGCCACCACCGCACAGCCGCCGCCGCCAGGGTCGGAGCGGACGACGAGGAGAGGACCCTGCCGCCACAGAGCACCGCTGCCCCGGATGACCAGTGACCCGCTCGGCTGAAGAGCCGCAACGATCAGCGACCCCGGGAAGGCAACGCGACGTGGGACAGATCCCCTGGAAGCCGCCGGCTCCACAAGAACTTTGGTTAACACCGGCCTACGGGCCCAAAGAGAACTGCTATAAGAACTGTGGTAACCTGAACTGAGTAACTTGCAACCGTTATCATAAAGTACGTTGACTGTATTCACAAGCCTGCTTAAAATCTATATAAAGATATATATTTTTACAGAATACAGTCTGGTCTCGTTGTGTGGTGGGTTGGTTGTGAAGGTGTACTATTGCAAGTGTTTAACCTATATGCCCCAAAGATTAGCCTGGGACTGCTTAAGCCACACTACCTAGAGGGTAAGCAGAGGTTGTCTGGAAGGTAACCCTCAGCCCTGACGAGGAAGAGGAGAGTCCCTGCTTGTCGCTAGTGTTGCACTGCGCCAACTAGAGACTCCCCCTTCCTACATTGGACGCAGCGGTGAGGATTTTCGAATTTACACTTGCGATATCTATACCTGAGCTTCTGACCACTACACAAGGATTACGGTCCGGTTACTTGGCCACAGACTTTGCTTTTGAGTTTTGCCGAAAGGAAGATTCCGAGTACAGAAACCATGCCGGGCGCGAAGAGCCTGGATGGAGCGGAGTCCACGACCTCGGAAGTGTTGGAGGTCGAGTGGGACGCCGCAAAGCTGGATAAATACACCAAGGATGAACTGAAGTTCTTTTGCAGGAAACTCAAGGTTCCGCACGCTGGTTGCAAGAATAAGCCAGAGCTCTACAAGGCCCTGAAAGCCTGGATAGAGTCCAGAAAGGCCCCGGAGGATCAAGACGCCCTCGCGGAGCAAGTTGCAACTGAGGAGCAGAATGCGCTTGGAGATCTGATCGACCTCGAGAGGCAAGACAGCGTGCACAGCTTTGGTAAAGGCCTGTCGCCAGAGGAGCTGGCGGACAGGAAGGAAACAAGGAATCACGAAAGAAAGCTGGCAGAATTGAAAATCCAACTGGAGCTTGAAACAAAAAGAATGGCGCTGGAAGAGCGAAAGCACCAAATGGATTATGAAGTAAAAATGAGGGAGATAAGTCTCAAGGAGAGAGACTTGGATCGTCCTCCCTCTGGTGGCAGCACATCGCCAGTGCAGGTAGAGTCAAGAGTGCACATCCCGAAGGACGTAGTTAAAGAGTTCTTTAAGGGGGATGACATAGGACAGTGGTTTAGGGCATACGAGGTAGCCATGTCCTCCCACCGGGTCCCTGACAAGGATTGGGGAGCGGGGTTGTGGGGAAGGTTCCTTAGCGAAGGGCGAGATACCTTGCTAGATTTGCCCGTTGAGAATCAGAGATCCTATTCCCACATGAAAGAAGCTTTAATGAACAGGTACGGGCTTACCCCTGAAATGTATAGACAGACGTTTAGGGGATGTACTAAGCGGCCTGGGAATACTTATGTGGAGTATGTGACTTACTTTTGCAGAGCACTGGATGGTTGGGTGAAAGGTAACAACGTTAATGATTTTCAAGGTCTCTTTGATTTAATTGCATGGGAGCACTTGTCTGATCACTGTTTTCCTGAGTTACGCCAACACCTGATCGATAGCAAGCTGTCCAACCCGAGGAAGCTTGCTGAGGAGGCGGACCGCTGGCTCAGCACCAGGGTCCACAAGGGTCCCGTGGGAGACACCGCCAAGAGTGGGCAGGGTCCCCAGCAGAAGAGTGGGGGGGACAAAGGGGGAAAACAGAAAGGGTTCCAAAAAGGCCCCCAAAGTAGTTCCCAAGGGAGCCCGCAGCAGGGTTCTCAGCCTCCCCCACCTCCGAAGCAGAATGGGGCCCGACAGGTAAACCTGTTCCAAAGGGGCCCTTCAATTGTTTCAAATGTGGCGAGCCTGGGCACATATCCAGTGACCCCAAGTGTCGCCTGTTTGGAAAACCCGCACCCACTGGTGCTCCGCCCCGTCAAGTGACTAGCGTTCACCTGGGAGAAGAAATGATGGTCCCGGGGGGTGGAGATCCCGTTCACATGACCCTGGTCTCGCTAGGAGACAGCGAGATGATCCCTACGAACTACCTGCCCTCTAACACTAAGAAATATGGGCAGGTGGTGATCATCAATGGTAAGGAAGCTGAGGCTCTTAGGGACACAGGAGCCAGTGTGACTGCAGTGAGGCAGCACCTGGTGTCTCAAGAGCAGGTTGTACCCCATGCCTACTGTAGGGTTATCAACGCTGATAATTCAGAGAGTCAGTGTCCGATGGCTCAAGTTCCCTTCGAGTGGGGGGGGGTCTCTGGTACTCTGCAGGTCTGTGTGAGAAAAACCATGCCTGTTGACTGTTTGCTAGGGAACGACTTGGAGCACTCCCCTTGGGAAAAGGTGGAGAAGACGACTCACCTGCGGATGGTGGGTCTGCCTGACTGGGCGTGCGTGACCACCCGGTCGATGGCAGCCAGTAGGGGTGATCGAGAGGTCCTGGGGCCTGAAGGAGAGGCCCAGGAACCGGCCTTAGGGAGAAGGCGCAGGGGGCGCGGGAAACCGGCTCCTGAAGTTCCCACGGTCCAGGAGGAAGCAGACCTTGAGGGGGATGCCCTGGAGCCTACAGGGGAACAGATCGCCGAACTGGGGGACCTGCCTGAGCTGACCCATTGGCAGCAAGAAGGAGGACCCTCCAGGGAGGAATTCTGCAGGGAGCAGAAAGAATGCCCTTCTCTCGTGGGTATGCGGCAGCAGGCTGCAGACCAGGCCAAAGGTGTTCAGGCCAAAACACATTACGTGTACTGGGAGAACGACCTCCTGTATTCGGAGCCTAAGGCTGCTGAACCTGGGTCAGCCCGTGTGCTGGTGGTACCCCAGAAGTTCAGAGCCTTCCTACTGGGTCTGGCTCATGATGTGCCTTTAGCAGGACATTTGGGGATGGACAAGACCTATGACAGGCTTGTCACCCACTTTTACTGGCCCCAAATGCATAAGAGTTCAGATGCTTATTGCAGAACCTGTCCGACTTGCCAGGCAAGTGGGAAGACGGGAGGGAAGAACAAGGCTCCCCTCCAACCCTTCCCTGTGGTCGGTACGCCATTCCAGTGAGTGGGTATTGACATCGTTGGGCCTCTGGACCCCAAGACAGCCATGGGCAACAGGTTCATCCTGGTCTTGGTGGACCATGCCACCCGGTACCCTGAAGCCATCCCTCTGAGGACAGTGACGGCTCCCGTGGTGGGGCGTGCACTGATGGGAATTTTCTCACGAGTAGGATTCCCTCTAGAGGTGGTGAGCGACAGGGGGACCAATTTCATATCGAAGTATATGAAGTCCCTTTGGCAGGAGTGTGGCGTGACGTATAAGTTCACCACGCCCTACCATCCCCAAGGTAACGGGTTGGTTGAAAGATTCAACCGCACCCTAAAAGGCATGATCATGGGCCTGGAAGGTCCGATGAGGCGTAAGTGGGACGTCCTCTTACCATGCCTGCTCTTTGCATATCGCGAGGTGCCACAGAAGTCCCTAGGGTTCAGCCCCTTTGAACTACTGTACGGTCACCCCGTGAGAGGACCGCTGAGTTTGGTAAAGGAAGGCTGGGAGCAATCTCCCAGGAAACCTCCCCAGAATGTATATAGCTACATGCTGGCCTTCAGAAACCAGACCAGACGCTTCAGACAACTTGCCGAGGCAAATCTGGAAGCGAGCCAGGAAGAAATGAAGCGGTGGTACGATCAGAATGCCACTCTGGTCGAGCTTCAGCCTGGACAAGAGGTGTATGTCCTGGCCCCAGTGGAGCCCTGTGCCCTTCAGGATAAGTGGACAGGACCATTTGAGGTTGTGGAGCACAAGAGCCCCGTGACATACTTGGTGGACATGAAGACGCCCAGGAACCCTTTGCGGGTCCTACATGTCAACCGCCTCAAGCCCCACTTGCGAAGGTCCGAAGTGGGCATGTTGTTGGCAACCGATGACGGAATGGAGGAGGAGTCGGAGCCTCTTCCTGACCTCTTGGTGGCCTGTGAGAAAGATGGGTCAGTGGATGGAGTTAACCTCTCACCCACCCTGACCGCCGAACAACAGGAGGACTGCCGCCAGTTGCTGGGGCAGTTTCCAGACCTGTTCTCCCTGGTTCCGAGTGTCACAGATTGGTGCGTCCACGATGTGGACACTGGAGACAGCTTACCTGTGAAGCATAAGGCTTACAGGGTGACTGACAGGGTCCGGGCCTGCATCAAGGAGGAGGTCTCCAAGATGCTTGCCCTCGGGGTGATTGAGTCTTCCAGCAGTCCTTGGTCCAGCCCCGTGGTCTTGGTTCCGAAGGCTGCTGCGCCGGGAGCCACACCCGAACTCCGGTTCTGTGTGGACTACAGAGGACTCAATTCAGTCACGAAGACTGACGCGCACCCCATCCCCAGAGCTGACGAGCTCATTGATCGGCTAGGGGCTGCCCGGTTCCTCAGCACGTTTGATTTAACGTCTGGGTACTGGCAGATCGCCTTGACCGATGGGGCAAAGGAGAGGTCGGCATTCTCTACACCAGATGGGCATTTCCAGTTCCGGGTTATGCCATTTGGAATGAAGAATGCCCCTGCCACCTTTCAGAGATTGGTCAACCAGGTGTTGGCTGGACTGGACGAGTTCAGTGCCGCCTACCTGGATGACATCGCAGTGTTCAGCGGTACCTGGCCCGAACACCTGCGACACCTCTGGGAAGTGTTGATGGCCCTGCGCAGAGCAAGCCTCACAATCAAGGCCAGCAAGTGCCAGATTGGGCAGGGTTCCGTGGTGTACTTGGGACACCAAGTTGGGAGTGGCAAGGTAGCCCCCTTGCAGCCCAAAATCGAGACCATCCTGGCTTGGGAACCCCCCAAGACCCAGACTGCAGTGAGAGCCTTCCTGGGGCTCACTGGGTATTACAGGAGGTTTGTCAAGGGCTATGGCACGATCGTGACCCCCTTGACAGAGCTGACTTCGAAGAAGCAGCCCAGGAATGTGATTTGGACTGACACCTGTCAGAAGGCTTCCGACACCCTGAAGACTGCCATGTGCACGGCGCCCGTACTCCTGGCCCCTGATTTCTCCAAGGAGTTCATTGTGCAAACAGACGCTTCAGAGCATGGTGTAGGGGCTGTTCTTTCACAGATGACTGAGGAGGGCTTTGACCAACCCGTAGCCTTCATAAGTAGGAGGTTACTTCCACGGGAAAGTAGGTGGAGTGCAATCGAGCGTGAAGCATTTGCTGTGGTCTGGGCGCTGAAGAAGCTAAGACCCTACTTATTTGGGTCTCACTTCCGAGTTCAGACGGACCACAGGCCCCTCAGATGGTTGATGCAAATGAGGGGTGAGAACCCGAAACTGTTGAGGTGGTCCATTTCTCTACAGAGTATGGACTTTACGGTGGAACACCGCCCTGGCACCGATCACGCCAACGCTGACGGTCTGTCCAGATTTTTCCGCCTTAGTGATGTGGAACTCCCTGGGGAAGGGTAGTTCCCCCCACATTTCAGCTGGAGGGGACACATGTTAGACCTGGCACCTTGGCGTGAGTCTCCCTTCCACTTTTTGCTGATGTGCCTCCGATGTTTTGCTGGTTTTCCGATACTCAGGGCACTGCGCCACGGCTGATCCGTGCCGCAGTGCAAGTGCTCCCTACTGTAAAACTGTACATACGATTGGTATCCATGATTGGTGCATTGGATTTACTGTCAGTCCCTAGTAAAGCGCACTAGAGAGTGCCGGGGCTTGTAGATGCCAATACTGCTGGTGGGCCTGCAGCGCTGGTTGCGCCACCCACCGAAGCAGCCGTAAAGTTGTGTCTGGGAACTGCGACCGCAGAACCCGCGTGCGGTCTCGTACTGTCACGCTAGCTGGGCAAGTGCACCCACTTGCCAGCCCCTGAACCTTCCCTTGACTACATATTAGTCACCCCTATGGTAGGCCTGCGGGCAGGGTGCGTTGTAGGTGTAAGGTAGGACAAGCCCTGATGTGTATGGCATGTCCTAGTAGTGACTTACAACCAAGACCGTATTTCACTATTGAAGGCTACCTGCTCCATTAGGCCAGACTGAGCTGCGAGAATTATTACACCCTATAATTCCCGCAGGCTCAAGGAGCATGGTAGCGAGTCATGTTTAGTATGCCTGAACTCAGGATGATAAAATATTTCTTGTAGTCAAGTTTATTTTAGTATCCTGGGTTTGCAAATGCTACTTTTAGAAAGTTAGCATTTGCTTGCTTAACCATTTCAGCCCGCCTCTGCTGGTATGTGTATCTGACTGTCTGGGATGTGTGAGTGACAGGGCTGGAGGGATGACAGGTGGTGAATGCGCAGGTTACACCTTAGTGGGAGGTAGGAGTGCCTCTTGACTCGAACTGTAGCTGTGCTCGGCCACCACAATGCTGGCTCCACCCTCCTGGGGAGCGGCGGATGACTCTGCCGGCACCTGGCCCAGGAAGGGCGAAGCCCCCATCAACAAGGTACTCTGGCCGCCCCTGTCCGCACAATGCTGGCTCCACCCCCTGTGGGGCGTCTGATGCGCCTGCCCCTCACACTGAAAGCAGAAGCCGGAGTACACCCGCCGGGGTACTCAAGGACTGAGAGTGGCTATGCAAAGGCCCCCCTGGCCTGCGAGAACAAAAGAATTGGCCTATAAAAGAAGGAGCCCTGCTCCTTGAAAATTAGATCCTGTTTGGGCCACAGAAGGACTCTGCCCTACGAGAAGGACCGTGAGAGACAAGGAAGGGTGCTGACTCTTGCCTGTGTCTGGTGCCTTGCTGCTGAAGGAGAGGAAGAAGAAAAGACTACGAGAAGACTTTTGCTTTACTTTGTGCCAAACTCTGCTAAAGAGATCTCCAAGGGCTTGCTGTGAACTTGCCCCCTGACCAGCGTCCCAGGACCAGTGGACGCTACCCCCTGAAGGAAAGCGACTGCGGGTGCTGACCATCGCTGCAGTACTGACGGAGGAATCTCCTCCAAGGCGACGACCCCTGCCTGACCACCGTGACCGGGGCCCAAAGCAACAGCGGAAGCAAAGTGAGGACCAGCCGCCGCTGGCCCGAACACCGCGACCGCAACTGCACCGGGAGCCCGAGAGCAAAGCAAAGGAGGACCCGTCCGGTCCAAGCTCTCGAGTGGGCTGCGATACGAGCAACCCCTCACCTGCAAAGACGGACAGTTGCCCTGTGAGAATCCGCAAAGTCGGTAACCTGCCCGACAGCCCAGCTGTGAACGCACAGCTGCACCGGCACTTGGCTGGGTACGTCCTGCACTTGGGGACCGTACTGCCACTTGCCACCACCGCACAGCCGCCGCCGCCAGGGTCGGAGCGGACGACGAGGAGAGGACTCTGCCGCCACAGAGCAAAGCTGCCCCGGATGACCAGTGACCTGCTCGGCTGAAGAGCCGCAACGATCAGCGACCCCGGGAAGGCAACGCGGCGTGGGACAGATCCCCTGGAAGCCGCCGGCTCCACAAGAACTTTGGTTAACACCGGCCTACGGGCCCAAAGAGAACTGCTATAAGAACTGTGGTAACCTGAACTGAGTAACTTGCAACCGTTATCATAAAGTACGTTGACTGTATTCACAAGCCTGCTTAAAATCTATATAAAGATATATATTTTTACAGAATACAGTCTGGTCTCGTTGTGTGGTGGGTTGGTTGTGAAGGTGCACTATTGCAAGTGTTTAACCTATATGCCCCAAAGATTAGCCTGCGACTGCTTAAGCCACACTACCTAGAGGGTAAGCAGAGGTTGTCTGGAAGGTAACCCTCAGCCCTGACGAGGAAGAGGAGAGTCCCTGCTTGTCGCTAGTGTTGCACTGCGCCAACTAGAGACTCCCCCTTCCTACAGGATGGTGGAGTGAGCTAAAGAATGGTGATGGATTAAACCCAGATCAGTTGACTGGGGGTGAGTGTTTGATTTGCTCAAACGCTCCGTCCATCATTCCCTTTGGTATCGCTTTGTTCGCCCTAAGTTGGCAGGGTATGCCCAGATGTGGGTCCCTTGCTCACTCTACCTCTTGATTCAAGATAGCCTAGCTGATGAGAATTATGTATCTGAAACCTGTCCCAGGATGCTTGTTTCCGGGCCAGGGAAGACATGGTTTGGCAGGTCAAGCTGGACTGTTCCCATGAGGCACAGGGTCAGACTGATTTGCATTTGGCCATGTTGGAACTGGGGTGGTGGAGTAAGCTAAAGAATGGTGATGGATTAAACCCAGATCAGTTGACTGGGGGTGAGTGTTTGATTTGCTCAGACGCTCCATCCATCATCCCCTTTGGTATTGCTTTATTCGCTCTAAGTTGGCAGGGTATGCCTTGACGTGTGTCCCTTGCTCGCTCTATCACTGGATTCAAGATTGCCTGGCTGATGAGGATTATGACTCTGAAACCGGTACCAGGATGCTTGTTTCCGGTCCAGGGAAGACGTATGGTTTGGCAGTTTGGGCTGGACTGTTTCCATGAGGCACAGGGTAGATTGATTTGCATATGGCCATGTCTGAACTGGGGTGGTGGAGTGAGCTAAAAAAGGGTGATGGATTAAACCCAGATCAGTTGACTGGGGGTGAGTGTTTGATTTGCTCAAACGCTTTGTCCATCATCGCCTTTGGTATCACTTTGGTTGTTATAAGTTGGCAAAGTATGCCCTGACGTGGCTCTCTTGCTCACTGTACCACTGGATTCAAGATAGCCTGGCTGATGAGGATTATGAATCTGAAACCGTTCCCAAGATTCTTGTTTCCGGTCCAGGGAAGACATGGTTTGGCAGTTCGGGCTGGACTGTTCCCGTGAGGCACAGGGTCAGACTGATTTGCATATGGCCATGTCTGAACTGGGATGGTGGAGTGAGCTAAAGAATGGTGATGATTTAAACCCAGATCAGTTGACTAGGGGTGAGTGTTTGATTTGCTCAAACGCTCCGTCCATCATTCCCTTTGGCATCGCTTTGTTCGCCCTAAGTTGGCAGGGTATGCCCAGATGTGGGTTCCTTTCTCGCTCTCCCTCTGGATTCAAGATAGCCTAGCTGATGAGAATTATGTATCTGAAACCGGTCCCAGGATGCTTGTTTCCGGGCCAGGGAAGACATGGTTTGGCAGGTCAAGCTGGACTGTTCCCATGAGGCACAGGGTCAGACTGATTTGCATTTGGCCATGTCGGAACTGGGGTGGTGGAGTAAGCTAAAGAATGGTGATGGATTAAACCCAGATCAGTTGACTGGGGGTGAGTGTTTGATTTGCTCAGACGCTCCATCCATCATCCCCTTTGGTATTGCTTTATTTGCTCTAAGTTGGCAGGGTATGCCTTGACGTGTGTCCCTTGCTCGCTCTATCACTGGATTCAAGATAGCCTGGCTGATGAGGATTATGACTCTGAAACCGGTACCAGGATGCTTGTTTCCGGTCCAGGGAAGACGTATGGTTTGGCAGTTTGGGCTGGACTGTTTCCATGAGGCACAGGGTCAGATTGATTTGCATATGGCCATGTCTGAACTGGGGTGGTGGAGTGAGCTAAAAAAAGGTGATGGATTAAACCCAGACCAGTTGACTGGGGGTGAGTGTTTGATTTGCTCAAACGCTCCGTCCATCATCGCCTTTGGTATCACTTTGGTTGTTATAAGTTGGCAAAGTATGCCCTGACGTGGCTCTCTTGCTCACTGTACCACTGGATTCAAGATAGCCTGGCTGATGAGGATTATGAATCTGAAACCGTTCCCAAGATTCTTGTTTCCGGTCCAGGGAAGACATGGTTTGGCAGTTCGGGCTGGACTGTTCCCGTGAGGCACAGGGTCAGACTGCTTTGCATATGGCCATGTCTGAACTGGGATGGTGGAGTGAGCTAAAGAATGGTGATGATTTAAACCCAGTTCAGTTGACTAGGGGTGAGTGTTTGATTTGCTCAAAAGCTCCGTCCATCATTCCCTTTGGCATCGCTTTGTTCGCCCTAAGTTGGCAGGGTATGCCCAGATGTGGGTTCCTTTCTCGCTCTCCCTCTGGATTCAAGATAGCCTAGCTGATGAGAATTATGTATCTGAAACCGGTCCCAGGATGCTTGTTTCCGGGCCAGGGAAGACATGGTTTGGCATGTCAAGCTGGACTGTTCCCATGAGGCACAGGGTCAGACTGATTTGCATTTGGCCATGTCTGAACTGTGGTGGTGGAGTAAGCTAAAGAATGGTGATGGATTAAACCCAGATCAGTTGACTGGGGGTGAGTGTTTGATTTGCTCAAACGCTCCATCCATCATCCCCTCTGGTATCGCTTTATTCGCCCTAAGTTGGCAGGGTATGCCTTGACGTGGGACCCTTGCTCGCTCTACCACTGGATTCAAGATAGCCTGGCTGATGAGGATTATGACTCTGAAACCGGTACCAGGATGCTTGTTTCCGATCCAGGGAAGACATATGGTTTGGCAGTTTGGGCTGGACTGTTTCCATGAGGCACAGGGTCAGATTGATTTGAATATGGCCATGTCTGAACTGGGGTGGTGGAGTTAGCTAAAAAAGGGTGATGGATTAGACCCAGATCAGTTGACTGGGGGTGAGTGTTTGATTTGCTCAAACGCTCGGTCCATCATCGCCTTTGGTATCGCTTTGGTCATTATAAGTTGGCAAAGTATGCCCTGACGTGGCTCTCTTGCTCGCTCTACCACTGGATTCAAGATAGCCTGGCTGATGAGGATTATGACTCTGAAACCGGTACCAGGATGCTTGTTTCCGATCCAGGGAAGACATATGGTTTGGCAGTTTGGACTGGACTGTTTCCATGAGGCACAGGGTCAGATTGATTTGAATATGGCCATGTCTGAACTGGGGTGGTGGAGTGAGCTAAAAAAGGGTGATGGATTAGACCCAGATCAGTTGACTGGGGGTGAGTGTTTGATTTGCTCAAACGCTCGGTCCATCATCGCCTTTGGTATCGCTTTGGTCATTATAAGTTGGCAAAGTATGCCCTGACGTGGCTCTCTTGCTCACTCAACCACTGGATTCAAGATAGCCTGGCTGATGAGGATTATGTCTCTGAAACCGGTACCAGGATGCTTGTTTCCGGTCCAGGGAAGACATATGGTTTGGCAGTTTGGGCTGGACTGTTTCCATGAGGCACAGGGTCAGATTGATTTGCATATGGCCATGTCTGAACTGGGGTGGTGGAGTGAGCTAAAAAAGGGTGATGGATTAAACCCAGATGAGTTGACTGGGGGTGAGTGTTTGATTTGCTCAAATGCTCCGTCCATCATCGCCTTTGGTATCACTTTGGTCGTTATAATTTGGCAGGGAATGCCCAGACGTGGGTCCCTTGCTCACTCTACCACTGGATTCAAGATTGCCTGGATGATGAGGATTATGAATCCAAAACCGGTCCCAGGATGCTTCTTAAGGTCCAGAGAAGACATGGTTTGGCAGTTCGGGCTGGACTGTTCCCGTGAGGCACAGGGTCAGACTGATTTGCATATGGCCATTCCTGAACTGGGATGGTGGAGTGAGCTAAAGAACGGTGATGGATTAAACCCAGATCAGTTGACTGGGGGTGAGTGTTTGATTTGCTCAAACGCTCCGTCCATCATTCACTTTGGTATCGCTTTGTTCACCCTAT
Source organism: Lissotriton vulgaris (assembly GCF_964263255.1). Classification (NCBI taxonomy): domain Eukaryota; kingdom Metazoa; phylum Chordata; class Amphibia; order Caudata; family Salamandridae; genus Lissotriton; species Lissotriton vulgaris. The sequence goes on from NC_141696.1 coordinate 308,389,956, forward strand.
GTTGGCAGGTTATGCCCAGATGTGGGTCCCTTTCTCACTCTGCCTCTGGATTCAAGATAGCCTAGCTGCTGAGAATTATGTATCTGAAACCGGTCCCAGGATGCTTGTTTCCGGGCCAGGGAAGACAAGGTTTGGCAGGTAAAGCTGGACTGTTCCCATGAGGCACAGGGTCAGACTGATTTGCATTTGGCCATGTCTGAACTGGGGTGGTGGAGTAAGCTAAAGAATGGTGATGGATTAAACCCAGATCAGTTGACAGGGGGTGAGTGTTTGATTTGCTCAGACGCTCCATCCATCATCCCCTTTGGTATCGCTTTATTCGCCCTAAGTTGGCAGGGTATGCCTTGACGTGGGTCCCTTGCTCGCTCTACCACTGGATTCAAGATAGCCTGGCTGACGAGGATTATGACTCTGAAACCGGTACCAGGATGCTTGTTTCCGGTCCAGCGAAGACATATGGTTTGGCAGTTTGGGATGGACTGTTTCCATGAGGCACAGGGTCAGATTGATTTGCATATGGCCATGTCTGAACTGGGGTGGTGGAGTGAGCTAAAAAAGGGTGATGGATTAAACCCAGATAAGTTCACTGGGGGTGAGTGTTTGATTTGCTCAAACGATCCATCCATCATCGCCTTTGGTATCGCTTTGGTAGTTATAACTTGGCAGGATATGCCTAGACGTGGGTCCCTTGCTCACTCTACTACTGGATTCAAGATAGCCTGGCTGATGAGGATTATGAATCCGAAACTGGTCCCAGGATGCTTCTTAAGGTCCAGGGAAGACATGGTTTGGCAGTTAGGGCTGGACTGTTCCCGTGAGGCACAGGGTCAGACTGATTTGCATATGGCCATTTCTGAACTGGGATGGTGGAGTGAGCTAAAGAATGGTGATGGATTAAACCCAGATCAGTTGACTGGGGGTGAGTGTTTGATTTGCTCAAACGCTCCGTCCATCATTCCCTTTGGTATCGCTTTGTTCGCCCTAAGTTGGCAAGGTATGCCCAAATGTGGGTCCCTTGCTCACTCTTCCTCTGGATTCAAGATACCCTAGCTGATGAGAATTATGTATCTGAAACCGGTCCCAGGATGCTTGTTTCCGGGCCAAGGAAGACATGGTTTGGCAGGCCAAGCTGGACTGTTCCCATGAGGCACAGGGAAAGACTGATTTGCATTTGGCCATGTCTGAACTGGGGTGGTGGAGTAAGCTAAAGAATGGTGATGGATTAAACCCAGATCAGTTGACTGGAGGTTAGTGTTTGATTTGCTCAGACGCTCCATCCATCATCCCCTTTGGTATCGCTTTGTTCGCCCTAAGTTGGCAGGGTATGCCCAGATGTGGGTCCCTTGCTCACTCTACCTCTGGATTCAAGATATCCTAGCTGATGAGAATTATGTATCTGAAACCGGTCCCAGGATGCTTGTTTCCGGGCCAGGGAAGACATGGTTTGGCAGGCCAAGCTGGACTGTTTCCATGAGGCACAGGGTCAGATTGATTTGCATATGGCCATGTCTGAACTGGGGTGGTGGAGTGAGCTAAAAAAGGGTGATGGATTAAACCCAGATCAGTTGACTGGGGGTGAGTGTTTGATTTGCTCAAACGCTCCGTCCATCATCGCCTTTGGTATCACTTTGGTCGTTATCAGTTGGCAAAGTATGCCCTGACGTGGCTCTCTTGCTCACTCTACCACTGGATTCAAGATAGCCTGGCTGATGAGGATTATAAATCTGATACCATTCCCAGGATGCTTGTTTACGGTCGAGGTAAGACATGGTTTGCCAGTTCGGGCTGGACTGTTCCCGTGAGGCACAGGGTCAGACTGATTTGCATATGGCCATGTCTGCACTGGGATGGTGGAGTGAGCTAAAGAACGGTGATGGATTAAACCCAGATCAGTTTACTGGGGGTGAGTGTTTGATTTGCTCAAACGCTCCGTCCATCATTCCCTTTGGTATCACTTTGTTCGCCCTAGGTTGGCAGGGTATGCCCAGATGTGGGTCTCTTGCTCGCTCTTCCTCTGGATTCAAGATAGCCTAGCTGATGAGAATTATGTATCTGAAACCGGTCCCAGGATGCTTGTTTCCGGGCCAGGGAAGACATGGTTTGGCAGGTCAAGCTGACTGTTCCCATGAGGCACAGGGTCAGACTGATTTGCATTTGGCCATGTCTGAACTGGGGTGGTGGAGTAAGCTGAAGAATGGTGAAGGATTAAACCCAGATCAGTTGACTGGGGGTGAGTGTTTGATTTGCTCAGACGCTCCATCCATCATTCCCTTTGGTATCGCTTTATTCGCCCTAAGTTGGCAGGGTATGCCTTGACGTGGGTCCCTTGCTCGCTCTACCACTGGATTCAAGATAGCCTGGCTGATGAGGATTATGACTCTGAAACCGGTACCAGGATGCTTGTTTCCGGTCCAGGGAAGACGTATGGTTTGGCAGTTTGGGCTGGACTGTTTCAATGAGGCACAGGGTCAGATTGATTGCATATGGCCATGTCTGAACTGGGGTGGTGGAGTGAGCCAAAAAAGGGTGATGGATTAAACCCAGATCAGTTGACTGGGGGTGAGTGTTTGTTTTGCTCAAACGCTCCGTCCATCATCGCCTTTGGTATCGCTTTGGTAGTTATAACTTGGCAGGATATGCCTAGACGTGGGTCCCTTGCTCACTCTACCACTGGATTCAAGATAGTCTGGCTGATGAGGATTATGAATCCGAAACTGGTCCCAGGATGCTTCTTAAGGTCCAGGGAAGACATGGTTTGGCAGTTCGGGCTGGACTGTTCCCGTGAGGCACAGGGTCAGACTGATTTGCATATGGCCATTTCTGAACTGGGATGGTGGAGTGAGCTAAAGAATGGTGATGGATTAAACCCAGATCAGTTGACTGGGGTAGAGTGTTTGATTTGCTCAAACGCTCCGTCCATCATTCCCTTTGGTATCGCTTTGATCGCCCTAAGTTGGCAGGGTATGCCCAGATGTGGGTCCCTTGCTCACTCTACCTCTTGATTCAAGATAGCCTAGCTGATGAGAATTATGTATCTGAAACCTGTCCCAGGATGCTTGTTTCCGGGCCAGGGAAGACATGGTTTGGCAGGTCAAGCTGGACTGTTCCCATGAGGCACAGGGTCAGACTGATTTGCATTTGGCCATGTCGGAACTGGGGTGGTGGAGTAAGCTAAAGAATGGTGATGGATTAAACCCAGATCAGTTGACTGGGGGTGAGTGTTTGATTTGCTCAGACGCTCCATCCATCATCCCCTTTGGTATTGCTTTATTCGCTCTAAGTTGGCAGGGTATGCCTTGACGTGTGTCCCTTGCTCGCTCTATCACTGGATTCAAGATAGCCTGGCTGATGAGGATTATGACTCTGAAACCGGTACCAGGATGCTTGTTTCCGGTCCAGGGAAGACGTATCGTTTGGCAGTTTGGGCTGGACTGTTTCCATGAGGCACAGGGTCAGATTGATTTGCATATGGCCATGTCTGAACTGGGGTGGTGGAGTGAGCTAAAAAAGGGTGATGGATTAAACCCAGATCTGTTGACTGGGGGTGAGTGTTTGATTTGCTCAAACGCTCCGTCCATCATCGCCTTTGGTATCACTTTGGTTGTTATAAGTTGGCAAAGTATGCCCTGACGTGGCTCTCTTGCTCACTGTACCACTGGATTCAAGATAGCCTGGCTGATGAGGATTATGAATCTGAAACCGTTCCCAAGATTCTTGTTTCCGGTCCAGGGAAGACATGGTTTGGCAGTTCGGGCTGGACTGTTCCCGTGAGGCACAGGGTCAGACTGATTTGCATATGGCCATGTCTGAACTGGGATGGTGGAGTGAGCTAAAGAATGGTGATGATTTAAACCCAGATCAGTTGACTAGGGGTGAGTGTTTGATTTGCTCAAACGCTCCGTCCATCATTCCCTTTGGCATCGCTTTGTTCGCCCTAAGTTGGCAGGGTATGCCCAGATGTGGGTTCCTTTCTCGCTCTCCCTCTGGATTCAAGATAGCCTAGCTGATGAGAATTATGTATCTGAAACCGGTCCCAGGATGCTTGTTTCTGGGCCAGGGAAGACATGGTTTGGCAGGTCAAGCTGGACTGTTCCCATGAGGCACAGGGTCAGACTGATTTGCATTTGGCCATGTCGGAACTGGGGTGGTGGAGTAAGCTAAAGAATGGTGATGGATTAAACCCAGATCAGTTGACTGGGGCTGAGTGTTTGATTTGCTAAGACGCTCCATCCATCATCCCCTTTGGTATTGCTTTATTCGCTCTAAGTTGGCAGGGTATGCCTTGACGTGTGTCCCTTGCTCGCTCTATCACTGGATTCAAGATAGCCTGGCTGATGAGGATTATGACTCTGAAACCGGTACCAGGATGCTTGTTTCCGGTCCAGGGAAGACATATGGTTTGGCAGTTTGGGCTGGACTGTTTCCATGAGGCACAGGGTCAGATTGATTTGCATATGGCCATGTCTGAACTGGGGTGGTGGAGTGAGCTAAAAAAGGGTGATGGATTAAACCCAGATCAGTTGACTGGGGGTGAGTGTTTGATTTGCTCAAACGCTCCGTCCATCATCGCCTTTGGTATCACTTTGGTTGTTATAAGTTGGCAAAGTATGCCCTGACGTGGCTCTCTTGCTCACTGCACCACTGGATTCAAGATAGCCTGGCTGATGAGGATTATGAATCTGAAACTGTTCCCAAGATTCTTGTTTCCGGTCCAGGGAAGACATGGTTTGGCAGTTCGGGCTGGACTGTTCCAGTGAGGCACAGGGTCAGACTGATTTGCATATGGCCATGTCTGAACTGGGATGGTGGAGTGAGCTAAAGAATGGTGATGATTTAAACCCAGATCAGTTGACTAGGGGTGAGTGTTTGATTTGCTCAAACGCTCCGTCCATCATTCCCTTTGGCATCGCTTTGTTCGCACTAAGTTGGCAGGGTATGCCCAGATGTGGGTTCCTTTCTCGCTCTCCCTCTGGATTCAAGATAGCCTAGCTGATGAGAATTATGTATCTGAAACCGGTCCCAGGATGCTTGTTTCCGGGCCAGGGAAGACATGGTTTGGCAGGTCAAGCTGGACTGTTCCCATGAGGCACAGGGTCAGACTGATTTGCATTTGGCCATGTCTGAACTGGGGTGGTAGAGTAAGCTAAAGAATGGTGATGGATTAAACCCAGATCAGTTGACTGGGGGTGAGTGTTTGATTTGCTCAAATGCTCCATCCATCATCCCCTTTGGTATCGCTTTATTCACCCTAAGTTGGCAGGGTATGCCTTGACGTGGGACCCTTGCTCGCTCTACCACTGGATTCAAGATAGCCTGGCTGATGAGGATTATGACTCTGAAACCAGTACCAGGATGCTTGTTTCCGATCCAGGAAAGACATATGGTTTGGCAGTTTGGGCTGGACTGTTTCCATGAGGCACAGGGTCAGATTGATTTGAATATGGTCATGTCTGAACTGGGGTGGTGGAGTGAGTTAAAAAAGGGTGATGGATTAGACCCAGATCAGTTGACTGGGGTGAGTGTTTGATTTGCTCAAACGCTCGGTCCATCATCGCCTTTGGTATCGCTTTGGTCATTATAAGTTGGCAAAGTATGCCCTGACGTGGCTCTCTTGCTCACTCTACCACTGGATTCAAGATAGCCTGGCTGATGAGGAATTATGTCTCTGAAACCGGTACCAGGATGCTTTTTTTCCGGTCCAGGGAAGACATATGGTTTGGCAGTTTGGGCTGGACTGTTTCCATGAGGCACAGGGTCAGATTGATTTGCATATGGCCATGTCTGAACTGGGGTGGTGGAGTGAGCTAAAAAAGGGTGATGGATTAAACCCAGATCAGTTGACTGGGGGTGAGTGTTTGATTTGCTCAAATGCTCCGTCCATCATCGCCTTTGGTATCACTTTGGTCGTTATAACTTGGCAGGGAATGCCCAGACGTGGGTCCCTTGCTCACTCTACCACTGGATTCAAGATAGCCTGGCTGATGAGGATTATGAATCCGAAACCGGTCCCAGGATGCTTCTTAAGGTCCAGAGAAGACATGGTTTGGCAGTTCGGGCTGGACTGTTCCCGTGAGGCACAGGGTCAGACTGATTTGCATATGGCCATTCCTGAACTGGGATGGTGGAGTGAGCTAAAGAACGGTGATGGATTAAACCCAGATCAGTTGACTGGGGGTGAGTGTTTGATTTGCTCAAACGCTCCGTCCATCATTCACTTTGGTATCGCTTTGTTCACCCTATGTTGGCAGGTTATGCTCAGATGTGGGTCCCTTTCTCACTCTGCCTCTGGATTCAAGATAGCTTAGCTGCTGAGAATTATGTATCTGAAACCGGTCCCAGGATGCTTTTTTCCGGGCCAGGGAAGACAAGGTGTGGCAGGTAAAGCTGGACTGTTCCCATGAGGCACAGGGTCAGACTGATTTGCATTTGGCCATGTCTGAACTGGGGTGGTGGAGTAAGCTAAAGAATGGTGATGGATTAAACCCAGATCAGTTGACAGGGGGTGAGTGTTTGATTTGCTCAGACGCTCCATCCATCATCCCCTTTGGTATCGCTTTATTCGCCCTAAGTTGGCAGGGTATGCCTTGACGTGGGTCCCTTGCTCGCTCTACCACTGGATTCAAGATAGCCTTGCTGATGAGGATTATGACTCTGAAACCGGTACCAGGATGCTTGTTTCCGGTCCAGCGAAGACATATGGTTTGGCAGTTTGGGATGGACTGTTTCCATGAGGCACAGGGTCAGATTGATTTGCATATGGCCATGTCTGAACTGGGGTGGTGGAGTGAGCTAAAAAAGGGTGATGGATTAAACCCAGATCAGTTGACTGGGGGTGAGTGTTTGATTTGCTCAAACGATCCATCCATCATAGCCTTTGGTATCGCTTTGGTAGTTATAACTTGGCAGGATATGCCTAGACGTGGGTCCCTTGCTCACTCTACCACTGGATTCAAGATAGCCTGGCTGATGAGGATTATGAATCCGAAACTGGTCCCAGGATGCTTCTTAAGGTCCAGGGAAGACATGGTTTGGCAGATAGGGCTGGACTGTTCCCGTGAGGCACAGGGTCAGACTGATTTGCATATGGCCATTTCTGAACTGGTATGGTGGAGTGAGCTAAAGAATGGTGATGGATTAAACCCAGATCAGTTGACTGGGGGTGAGTGTTTGATTTGCTCAAACGCTCCGTCCATCATTCCCTTTGGTATCGCTTTGTTCGCCCTAAGTTGACAGGGTATGCCCAGATGTGGGTCCCTTGCTCACTCTACCTCTGGATTCAAGATAGCCTGGCTGATGAGGATTATGACTCTGAAACCGGTACCAGGATGCTTGTTTCCGGTCCAGGGAAGACGTATGGTTTGGCAGTTTGGGCTGCACTGTTTCCATGAGGCACAGGGTCAGATTGATTTGCATATGGCCATGTCTGAACTGGGGTGGTGGAGTGAGCTAAAAAAGGGTGATGGATTAAACCCAGATCAGTTGACTGGGGGTAAGTGTTTGATTTGCTCAAACGCTCCGTCCATCATCGCCTTTGGTATCACTTTGGTCGTTATAAGTTGACAAAGTATGCCCTGACGTGGCTCTCTTGCTCACTCTACCACTGGATTCAAGATAGCCTGGCTGATGAGGATTATGAATCTGAAACAGTTCCCAGGATGCTTGTTTCCGGTCCAGGGAAGACATGGTTTGGCAGTTCGGGCTGGACTGTTCCCGTGAGGCACAGGGTCAGACTGATTTGCATATGGCCATGTCTGAATTGGGATGGTGGAGTGAGCTAAAGAATGGTGATGGATTAAACCAAGATCAGTTGACTGGGAGTGAGTGTTTGATTTGCTCAAACGCTCCGTCCATCATTCCCTTTGGTATCGCTTTGTTCGCCCTAAGTTGGCAAGGTATGCCCAAATGTGGGTCCCTTGCTCACTCTTCCTCTGGATTCAAGATACCCTAGCTGATGAGAATTATGTATCTGAAACCGGTCCCAGGATGCTTGTTTCCGGGCCAAGGAAGACATGGTTTGGCAGGCCAAGCTGGACTGTTCCCATGAGGCACAGGGAAAGACTGATTTGCATTTGGCCATGTCTGAACTGGGGTGGTGGAGTAAGCTAAAGAATGGTGATGGATTAAACCCAGATCAGTTGACTGGAGGTTAGTGTTTGATTTGCTCAGACGCTCCATCCATCATCCCCTTTGGTATCGCTTTGTTCGCCCTAAGTTGGCAGGGTATGCCCAGATGTGGGTCCCTTGCTCACTCTACCTCTGGATTCAAGATATCCTAGCTGATGAGAATTATGTATCTGAAACCGGTCCCAGGATGCTTGTTTCCGGGCCAGGGAAGACATGGTTTGGCAGGCCAAGCTGGACTGTTTCCATGAGGCACAGGGTCAGATTGATTTGCATATGGCCATGTCTGAACTGGGGTGGTGGAGTGAGTTAAAAAAGGGTGATGGATTAGACCCAGATCAGTTGACTGGGGTGAGTGTTTGATTTGCTCAAACGCTCGGTCCATCATCGCCTTTGGTATCGCTTTGGTCATTATAAGTTGGCAAAGTATGCCCTGACGTGGCTCTCTTGCTCACTCTACCACTGGATTCAAGATAGCCTGGCTGATGAGGAATTATGTCTCTGAAACCGGTACCAGGATGCTTTTTTTCCGGTCCAGGGAAGACATATGGTTTGGCAGTTTGGGCTGGACTGTTTCCATGAGGCACAGGGTCAGATTGATTTGCATATGGCCATGTCTGAACTGGGGTGGTGGAGTGAGCTAAAAAAGGGTGATGGATTAAACCCAGATCAGTTGACTGGGGGTGAGTGTTTGATTTGCTCAAATGCTCCGTCCATCATCGCCTTTGGTATCACTTTGGTCGTTATAACTTGGCAGGGAATGCCCAGACGTGGGTCCCTTGCTCACTCTACCACTGGATTCAAGATAGCCTGGCTGATGAGGATTATGAATCCGAAACCGGTCCCAGGATGCTTCTTAAGGTCCAGAGAAGACATGGTTTGGCAGTTCGGGCTGGACTGTTCCCGTGAGGCACAGGGTCAGACTGATTTGCATATGGCCATTCCTGAACTGGGATGGTGGAGTGAGCTAAAGAACGGTGATGGATTAAACCCAGATCAGTTGACTGGGGGTGAGTGTTTGATTTGCTCAAACGCTCCGTCCATCATTCACTTTGGTATCGCTTTGTTCACCCTATGTTGGCAGGTTATGCTCAGATGTGGGTCCCTTTCTCACTCTGCCTCTGGATTCAAGATAGCTTAGCTGCTGAGAATTATGTATCTGAAACCGGTCCCAGGATGCTTTTTTCCGGGCCAGGGAAGACAAGGTGTGGCAGGTAAAGCTGGACTGTTCCCATGAGGCACAGGGTCAGACTGATTTGCATTTGGCCATGTCTGAACTGGGGTGGTGGAGTAAGCTAAAGAATGGTGATGGATTAAACCCAGATCAGTTGACAGGGGGTGAGTGTTTGATTTGCTCAGACGCTCCATCCATCATCCCCTTTGGTATCGCTTTATTCGCCCTAAGTTGGCAGGGTATGCCTTGACGTGGGTCCCTTGCTCGCTCTACCACTGGATTCAAGATAGCCTTGCTGATGAGGATTATGACTCTGAAACCGGTACCAGGATGCTTGTTTCCGGTCCAGCGAAGACATATGGTTTGGCAGTTTGGGATGGACTGTTTCCATGAGGCACAGGGTCAGATTGATTTGCATATGGCCATGTCTGAACTGGGGTGGTGGAGTGAGCTAAAAAAGGGTGATGGATTAAACCCAGATCAGTTGACTGGGGGTGAGTGTTTGATTTGCTCAAACGATCCATCCATCATAGCCTTTGGTATCGCTTTGGTAGTTATAACTTGGCAGGATATGCCTAGACGTGGGTCCCTTGCTCACTCTACCACTGGATTCAAGATAGCCTGGCTGATGAGGATTATGAATCCGAAACTGGTCCCAGGATGCTTCTTAAGGTCCAGGGAAGACATGGTTTGGCAGATAGGGCTGGACTGTTCCCGTGAGGCACAGGGTCAGACTGATTTGCATATGGCCATTTCTGAACTGGTATGGTGGAGTGAGCTAAAGAATGGTGATGGATTAAACCCAGATCAGTTGACTGGGGGTGAGTGTTTGATTTGCTCAAACGCTCCGTCCATCATTCCCTTTGGTATCGCTTTGTTCGCCCTAAGTTGACAGGGTATGCCCAGATGTGGGTCCCTTGCTCACTCTACCTCTGGATTCAAGATAGCCTGGCTGATGAGGATTATGACTCTGAAACCGGTACCAGGATGCTTGTTTCCGGTCCAGGGAAGACGTATGGTTTGGCAGTTTGGGCTGCACTGTTTCCATGAGGCACAGGGTCAGATTGATTTGCATATGGCCATGTCTGAACTGGGGTGGTGGAGTGAGCTAAAAAAGGGTGATGGATTAAACCCAGATCAGTTGACTGGGGGTAAGTGTTTGATTTGCTCAAACGCTCCGTCCATCATCGCCTTTGGTATCACTTTGGTCGTTATAAGTTGACAAAGTATGCCCTGACGTGGCTCTCTTGCTCACTCTACCACTGGATTCAAGATAGCCTGGCTGATGAGGATTATGAATCTGAAACAGTTCCCAGGATGCTTGTTTCCGGTCCAGGGAAGACATGGTTTGGCAGTTCGGGCTGGACTGTTCCCGTGAGGCACAGGGTCAGACTGATTTGCATATGGCCATGTCTGAATTGGGATGGTGGAGTGAGCTAAAGAATGGTGATGGATTAAACCAAGATCAGTTGACTGGGAGTGAGTGTTTGATTTGCTCAAACGCTCCGTCCATCATTCCCTTTGGTATCGCTTTGTTCACCCTAAGTTGGCAGGGTATGCCCAGATGTGGGTTTCTTTCTCGCTCTACCTCTGGATTCAAGATAGCCTAGCTGATGAGAATTATGTATCTGAAACCGGTCCCAGGATGCTTGTTTCCGGGCCAGGGAAGACATGGTTTGGCAGGTCAAGCTGAACTGTTCCCATGAGGCACAGGGTAAGACTGATGTGCATTTGGCTATGTCTGAACTGGGGTGGTGGAGTAAGCTAAAGAATGGTGATGGATTGAACCCAGATCAGTTGACTGGGGGTGAGTGTTTGATTTGCTCAAACGCTCCATCCATCATCCCCTTTGGTATCGCTTTATTCGCCCTAAGTTGGCAGGGTATGCCTTGACGTGGGACCCTTGCTAGCTCTACCACTGGATTCAAGATAGCCTGGCTGATGAGGATTATGACTCTGAAACCGGTACCAGGATGCTTGTTTCCGGTCCGGGGAAGATATATGGTTTGGCAGTTTGGGCTGGACTGTTTCCATGAGGCACAGGGTCAGATTGATTTGAATATGGCCATGTCTGAACTGGGGTGGTGGAGTGAGCTAAAAAAGGGTGATGGATTAAACCCAGATCAGTTGACTGGGGGTGAGTGTTTTATTTGCTCAAACGCTCGGTCCATCATCGCCTTTGGTATCGCTTTGGTCTTTCTAAGTTGGCAAAGTATGCCCTGACGTGGCTCTATTGCTCACTCTACCACTGGATTCAAGATAGCCTGGCTGATGAGGATTATGAATCTGAAACCGTTCCCAGGATGCTTGTTTCCGGTCCAGGGAAGACATGGTTTGGCAGTTCAGGCTGGACTGTTCCCGTGAGGCACAGGGTCAGACTGATTTGCATATGGCCATGTCTGAACTGGGATGGTAGAGTGAGCTAAAGAATGGTGATGGATTAAACCCAGATCAGTTGACTGGGGGTGAGTGTTTGATTTGCTCAAACGCTCCGTCCATCATTCCCTTTGGTATGGCTTTGTTCGCCCTAAGTTGGCAGGGTATGCCCAGATGTAGGTCCCTTGCTCGCTCTACCTCTGGATTCAAGATAGCCTAGCTGATGAGAATTATGTATCTGAAACCGGTCCCAGGATGCTTGTTTCTGGGCCAGGGAAGACATGGTTTGGCAGGTCAAGCTGGACTGTTCCCATGAGGCACAAGGTCAGACTGATTTGCATTTGGCCATGTCCGAACTGGGGTGGTGGAGTAAGCTAAAAAAGGGTGATGGATTAAACCCAGATCAGTTGACTGGGGGTAAGTGTTTGATTTGCTCAAACGCTCCGTCCATCATCGCCTTTGGTATCACTTTGGTCGTTATAAGTTGACAAAGTATGCCCTGACGTGGCTCTCTTGCTCACTCTACCACTGGATTCAAGATAGCCTGGCTGATGAGGATTATGACTCTGAAACCGGTACCAGGATGCTTGTTTCCGGTCCGGGGAAGATATATGGTTTGGCAGTTTGGGCTGGACTGTTTCCATGAGGCACAGGGTCAGATTGATTTGAATATGGCCATGTCTGAACTGGGGTGGTGGAGTGAGCTAAAAAAGGGTGATGGATTAAACCCAGATCAGTTGACTGGGGGTGAGTGTTTTATTTGCTCAAACGCTCGGTCCATCATCGCCTTTGGTATCACTTTGGTCGTTATAAGTTGACAAAGTATGCCCTGACGTGGCTCTCTTGCTCACTCTACCACTGGATTCAAGATAGCCTGGCTGATGAGGATTATGAATCTGAAACAGTTCCCAGGATGCTTGTTTCCGGTCCAGGGAAGACATGGTTTGGCAGTTCGGGCTGGACTGTTCCCGTGAGGCACAGGGTCAGACTGATTTGCATATGGCCATGTCTGAATTGGGATGGTGGAGTGAGCTAAAGAATGGTGATGGATTAAACCAAGATCAGTTGACTGGGAGTGAGTGTTTGATTTGCTCAAACGCTCCGTCCATCATTCCCTTTGGTATCGCTTTGTTCACCCTAAGTTGGCAGGGTATGCCCAGATGTGGGTTTCTTTCTCGCTCTACCTCTGGATTCAAGATAGCCTAGCTGATGAGAATTATGTATCTGAAACCGGTCCCAGGATGCTTGTTTCCGGGCCAGGGAAGACATGGTTTGGCAGGTCAAGCTGAACTGTTCCCATGAGGCACAGGGTAAGACTGATGTGCATTTGGCTATGTCTGAACTGGGGTGGTGGAGTAAGCTAAAGAATGGTGATGGATTGAACCCAGATCAGTTGACTGGGGGTGAGTGTTTGATTTGCTCAAACGCTCCATCCATCATCCCCTTTGGTATCGCTTTATTCGCCCTAAGTTGGCAGGGTATGCCTTGACGTGGGACCCTTGCTAGCTCTACCACTGGATTCAAGATAGCCTGGCTGATGAGGATTATGACTCTGAAACCGGTACCAGGATGCTTGTTTCCGGTCCGGGGAAGATATATGGTTTGGCAGTTTGGGCTGGACTGTTTCCATGAGGCACAGGGTCAGATTGATTTGAATATGGCCATGTCTGAACTGGGGTGGTGGAGTGAGCTAAAAAAGGGTGATGGATTAAACCCAGATCAGTTGACTGGGGGTGAGTGTTTTATTTGCTCAAACGCTCGGTCCATCATCGCCTTTGGTATCGCTTTGGTCTTTCTAAGTTGGCAAAGTATGCCCTGACGTGGCTCTATTGCTCACTCTACCACTGGATTCAAGATAGCCTGGCTGATGAGGATTATGAATCTGAAACCGTTCCCAGGATGCTTGTTTCCGGTCCAGGGAAGACATGGTTTGGCAGTTCAGGCTGGACTGTTCCCGTGAGGCACAGGGTCAGACTGATTTGCATATGGCCATGTCTGAACTGGGATGGTAGAGTGAGCTAAAGAATGGTGATGGATTAAACCCAGATCAGTTGACTGGGGGTGAGTGTTTGATTTGCTCAAACGCTCCGTCCATCATTCCCTTTGGTATGGCTTTGTTCGCCCTAAGTTGGCAGGGTATGCCCAGATGTAGGTCCCTTGCTCGCTCTACCTCTGGATTCAAGATAGCCTAGCTGATGAGAATTATGTATCTGAAACCGGTCCCAGGATGCTTGTTTCTGGGCCAGGGAAGACATGGTTTGGCAGGTCAAGCTGGACTGTTCCCATGAGGCACAAGGTCAGACTGATTTGCATTTGGCCATGTCCGAACTGGGGTGGTGGAGTAAGCTAAAGAATGGTGATGGATTAAACCCGGATCAGTTGACTGGGGCTGAGTGTTTGATTTGCTCAAACGCTCAATCTATCATCCCCTTTGGTATCGCTTTATTGGCCCTAAGTTAGCAGGGTATGCCTTGATGTGGGTCCCTTGCTCGCTCTACCAGTGGATTCAAGATAGCCTGGCTGATGAGGATTATGTCTCTGAAACCGGTACCAGGATGCTTGTTTCCCGTCCAGGGAAGACATATGGTTTGGCAGTTTGGGATGGACTGTTTCCATGAGGCACAGGGTCAGATTGATTTGCATATGGCCATGTCTGAACTGGGGTAGTGGAGTGAGCTTAAAAAGGGTGATGGATTAAACCCAGATCAGTTGACTGGGGGTGACTGTTTGATTTGCTCAAACGCTCCGTCCATCATTCCCTTTGTTATCGCTTTGTTCGCCCTAAGTTGGCAGGGTATGCCCAGATGTGGGTTCCTTTCTCGCTCTACCTCTGGATTCAAGATAGCCTAGCTGATGAGAATTATGTATCTGAAACCGGTCCCAGTGACGTAAATAATTAATTTACTCTCTTAATTTCTATGCAGGTAAGTACTTAATCAATAATAACTCAATCGGAAAGAAAGAAACAGAGTCCGTGGTGTTAGAGTTCTTAGGGGTTTTTATTCCTCAAAAAGGAATGGTCTAGACCAGGATATCATGTTCTGACCACCACAGGGGTGTCAGAAGGGATAGAGCGCTGCATTTTATTACATTACATAGCTTATATACTTAATTCATGTCATAGGAAACAGTTATAATGGGCGTAACAGCTGAGAGAAGACAAGATAACAGTATACACGTGCTACAAGTACGTAATCAGAAGGCGTGAACTAGGCGTGAACTGGAGGTGTGTGCTAGACACGTCACAGGTAGGTGTCACAAAGGGGTGGCACTAACAGAAATGTTGCAATGTCAGCAGAAATCGGAAGCTTGGATGCGCGCGCAGCTGCATGACGTGTGATTGACGTGAAGTAGGAGGGTACAGGGGACTTGACATTTACACTGACGGAAAGAGACAGAAGTCTGGCATGTCAGATCAACTTGTGCTTCTATCATATCTGATATCTGGTATTTAGGAACTAAGCTATCTGGGCGGAAAGGTCTCTAGGGCAGAAGCTATTCTATACTTGCTGTGAGTGCGTGTATAAGCGCCTGAGTGTCTGTATGAGAAGAATGGGGGCATGGGCCTTCCATGGGAGCATGGCAACAGGGCTATGAATTACTTGAATTATTTGCACAGAGACAGGCCGGCCCTTTGGCTCTGCAGCTGAGGAAGATGTTTACTGAAGCTAGCAGGCAGGAATGTATTTTCGGGGAGCGGAACAGATAACTCGAAGGTTATAGTCAATCTTGGCAGACAGCAGGCTAAGCTGAGCGCGAGGGGCCGCGCTGAAAGTAAGTCAGAGTTCACGGGTACAGAGGCAGCCTGGGCAGAGGCCCTTGGAATCAGAAGCCGGAAAAGAGGCTCGGTGGCAGAAATTCAGGGCCTACTCAGCTAGAGCTGAAAAACGTAGAAGTACACTACAAAAAGACGTTGGCATAGCATACTTAGGAACGGGCTATCCAACCCATTCAGGGTGGGTCTGAAAGAGGACATGTTGATGTTGGACGCAAATGTATTTGCGTCTTCATAGCTGGTACAGGAGGGAAATTACATGCACTTTAACTCGTACATGGAGACGGTGGGGTACGCGCTAGGGAACACAATTTGACCATAAAATGTACATTTCCTCATTCCCTCCTTGTTCCCTACGGACCCTTCATGATATCTCGATCCTCATGAATTGATCAGTTTGTTCTTGCAGCATCATTTGCTCATCTTTCTTTCTGTGACGGTTTGAGAGGAAACTGGAATGTTCAATGCACGATGTGGCACACAGTCCACATATCGCCGGTCCACACTGTAGGCACAGGCAGCAGCTGAATACTATGACAAGGCCAAAACCTAGGAAGGATAGGATCTTCCATCCCCAAGCAGTTAACGTTGTCCAGAACCAACCGGACCAAGTCCAGGTGCCTGGATTCTGATGTATCTGATTTGCAATTTTATGCAGACGGGTAATAGCTTGATAGACAGATGGCGCGTTTTGTGGGATGAAAACGCAGCAACTTGACCCGATGACCTTACAGGCTCCACCTCTATCTGCCAAGATGACGTCAATAACAAGACGATTTTGAAGGACAACAACCCGCATAGCAGATTGCTCCTCTGTTAAGTTACCTAAGGCGGAGGCAGTTTCATGTACTACAGCTTCAAGTGTTCTAGTTAATCTACGTATTAATTTACTGTTTTGGACGGGGCCTAAAAAGAAAAAGAATCCCTTATTAAAATCGGTGTACTGTTCCCATGCCGTTTCTGTGTAGTCGACAAGTGGGATATCTCTTCTGGGTCTATTCTTTACTAGATTTGTATTTCTATGGTAATCAGGGGGAGCTAGAAAAACAGGTGGTAGAAGGAATGCAATATAACAGGTACCATCCCAATCTGGAGGCAGACGTATGTATGCGGTATGACCACAAACAAAATAGGAGTGCCTGATAGCTTTGAAGGACGATTTACCATGATCACTGAATTCGACCACAGTAGAGCATTTACTATGACCTAAGTGTACTGAACCTTTCTTTCGGACACATAATTCACCAGTGACTGGTAATACTAGCATATGGGGCAGGACTGGTGCAGCCTCGGATTCGACAGTAAGGATCATAAGGCTAATTGTGTAGTTACCTAATCCATATACTTCATTTTCTAGATCAGTTCCTATTCGAGTGGGGAGTCCCTCCTTATCAGGGTAACAGACGTCGAGCAGGACTAAGTTCAAGTTTCCCCAAACCCAGCCCCCATCGAAAACAGCAATATCAGGATCTAAGGAATTGATTATTTTAAACCATGCACCACAGGAGCCATTGTGAGTGAACGGGTACGGAAAGAGGGGCAGAGCTCCCTTGTAATTCTGGTAGGGAGGGAGTCGGCCACATATCCAGCAGTCTGTACAATGACGTAAATAATTAATTTACTCTCTTAATTTCTATGCAGGTAAGTACTTAATCAATAATAACTCAATCGGAAAGAAAGAAACAGAGTCCGTGGTGTTAGAGTTCTTAGGGGTTTTTATTCCTCAAAAAGGAATGGTCTAGACCAGGATATCATGTTCTGACCACCACAGGGGTGTCAGAAGGGATAGAGCGCTGCATTTTATTACATTACATAGCTTATATACTTAATTCATGTCATAGGAAACAGTTATAATGGGCGTAACAGCTGAGAGAAGACAAGATAACAGTATACACGTGTTACAAGTACGTAATCAGAAGGCGTGAACTAGGCGTGAACTGGAGGTGTGTGCTAGACACGTCACAGGTAGGTGTCACAAAGGGGTGGCACTAACAGAAATGTTGCAATGTCAGCAGAAATCGGAAGCTTGGATGCGCGCGCAGCTGCATGACGTGTGATTGACGTGAAGTAGGAGGGTACAGGGGACTTGACATTTACACTGACGGAAAGAGACAGAAGTCTGGCATGTCAGATCAACTTGTGCTTCTATCATATCTGATATCTGGTATTTAGGAACTAAGCTATCTGGGCGGAAAGGTCTCTAGGGCAGAAGCTATTCTATACTTGCTGTGAGTGCGTGTATAAGCGCCTGAGTGTCTGTATGAGAAGAATGGGGGCATGGGCCTTCCATGGGAGCATGGCAACAGGGCTATGAATTACTTGAATTATTTGCACAGAGACAGGCCGGCCCTTTGGCTCTGCAGCTGAGGAAGATGTTTACTGAAGCTAGCAGGCAGGAATGTATTTTCGGGGAGCGGAACAGATAACTCGAAGGTTATAGTCAATCTTGGCAGACAGCAGGCTAAGCTGAGCGCGAGGGGCCGCGCTGAAAGTAAATCAGAGTTCACGGGTACAGAGGCAGCCTGGGCAGAGGCCCTTGGAATCAGAAGCCGGAAAAGAGGCTCGGTGGCAGAAATTCAGGGCCTACTCAGCTAGAGCTGAAAAACGTAGAAGTACACTACAAAAAGACGTTGGCATAGCATACTTAGGAACGGGCTATCCAACCCATTCAGGGTGGGTCTGAAAGAGGACATGTTGATGTTGGACGCAAATGTATTTGCGTCTTCATAGCTGGTACAGGAGGGAAATTACATGCACTTTAACTCGTACATGGAGACGGTGGGGTACGCGCTAGGGAACACAATTTGACCATAAAATTTACATTTCCTCATTCCCTCCTTGTTCCCTACGGACCCTTCATGATATCTCGATCCTCATGAATTGATCAGTTTGTTCTTGCAGCATCATTTGCTCATCTTTCTTTCTGTGACGGTTTGAGAGGAAACTGGAATGTTCAATGCACGATGTGGCACACAGTCCACATATCGCCGGTCCACACTGTAGGCACAGGCAGCAGCTGAATACTATGACAAGGCCAAAACCTAGGAAGGATAGGATCTTCCATCCCCAAGCAGTTAACGTTGTCCAGAACCAACCGGACCAAGTCCAGGTGCCTGGATTCTGATGTATCTGATTTGCAATTTTATGCAGACGGGTAATAGCTTGATAGACAGATGGCGCGTTTTGTGGGATGAAAACGCAGCAACTTGACCCGATGACCTTACAGGCTCCACCTCTATCTGCCAAGATGACGTCAATAACAAGACGATTTTGAAGGACAACAACCCGCATAGCAGATTGCTCCTCTGTTAAGTTACCTAAGGCGGAGGCAGTTTCATGTACTACAGCTTCAAGTGTTCTAGTTAATCTACGTATTAATTTACTGTTTTGGACGGGGCCTAAAAAGAAAAAGAATCCCTTATTAAAATCGGTGTACTGTTCCCATGCCGTTTCTGTGCAGTCGACAAGTGGGATATCTCTTCTGGGTCTATTCTTTACTAGATTTGTATTTCTATGGTAATCAGGGGGAGCTAGAAAAACAGGTGGTAGAAGGAATGCAATATAACAGGTACCATCCCAATCTGGAGGCAGACGTATGTATGCGGTATGACCACAAACAAAATAGGAGTGCCTGATAGCTTTGAAGGACGATTTACCATGATCACTGAATTCGACCACAGTAGAGCATTTACTATGACCTAAGTGTACTGAACCTTTCTTTCGGACACATAATTCACCAGTGACTGGTAATACTAGCATATGGGGCAGGACTGGTGCAGCCTCGGATTCGACAGTAAGGATCATAAGGCTAATTGTGTAGTTACCTAATCCATATACTTCATTTTCTAGATCAGTTCCTATTCGAGTGGGGAGTCCCTCCTTATCAGGGTAACAGACGTCGAGCAGGACTAAGTTCAAGTTTCCCCAAACCCAGCCCCCATCGAAAACAGCAATATCAGGATCTAAGGAATTGATTATTTTAAACCATGCACCACAGGAGCCATTGTGAGTGAACGGGTACGGAAAGAGGGGCAGAGCTCCCTTGTAATTCTGGTAGGGAGGGAGTCGGCCACATATCCAGCAGTCTGTAGCATTATTAGTCTGATGGGAATGGTGTAACATACTAATGAATGTATTGTTGCGCAGCGCAAGTCTGTAAGAGAGTTCGTGTGCAGGTAACTCACTAAAAGTGTGTTCAGCAGAGACATTGTAAACAGATTGTTCACGCTTGAAAATAGGCCAGTAGATAGGTAGCAGAATGCTAGCAACAATAACTAAAATACTCAGAATAAACATGATTAATAGTGTCACTATACAGTGACTACGAAGTGATTTGCAATATGCACTTTTCTTAACTTGTCTCTCGCTCTCTCTATCTCGATCTAGGGGATACATGTCAGAAACTATTTAACCGATTCACCTAGGGGAGGACTTAAACAATTAAACTGTCTGACTTGCTAGATCGGAGTTTCGACCTGTACTCCTCTTGGGGAGTTTTTTCTCGTTCGGATACTGTAAAGTCTTTCGGCTCAACACAGTCTTTGGTGGGGGTGGACGAGTCTCGATCAGGTTTCAGTTCACAAAATTTTTTCACATGACTCGTGTGGACCCACCCCTTTCTCCCTTCGATCTTTACGGCGGTCCTCGTGGTGAGAAGGACGGTCTTCGGGGATTTCCAGCGGGGCTCCAGCGGACTCTTCCTGTCGAAATTTCGCACCAATACCAGGTCCCCAGGACGGACCTCGTGCGGCTTTACATCAGTGTTGTCAGGGAAGGCTGCGGCAACCTGTGAACGACATGATTGGAGTGCAGACATCAAGGAGGCAAGGTAATCTGTCAACATATTACAATCTACATCAGTGATCTTTTTCGGGATGGGCGTCCCCCACATATTCGGTGGTCTGCCAAAAACCACTTCGTACGGGGATAGCCCTGATCTCGAGTGGGCGACCATCCTCATGTAGAATAGTGCCACTGGAAGGGCGACTATCCAGTCGGCCCCTTTCTCCTGACATATTTTTGCAAGGCGTATCTTTAGTGTCTGGTTATGCCTTTCTACAAGGCCTGCGGCTTCAGGATGTCGGACACAATGAAACTTCCACTGATATCCTAGCAGTAAAGAAACTTGTTTCATTAGCTCGGACGAGAAGGGTTGTCCGTTATCTGAGTACACGACACGAGGCAAACCGTATCGTGGGAAGAATTCACGAACCAGCTGCTTGGCAGTGGTCGGAGCAGTATAGTCTGAGACTGGGTATGCTTCGGTCCAGCGGGACAGAGCACAAACAACTACAAGGACATACTTGAATCCTCGACAACGGTTCATCTGGATATAATCCATTTGGAGGACTTCAAAAGGGTGATCGGGAGGATGAAATCCACCTTGCTCTACAGGGACGCTTTTACCTGGGTTGAACTGACAACAATTCATGCAAGTACGCACTTTCTGTTTTGCGGCTGCTCGTAAGTGTTTATTGCTCCAGAGATTTTGTAAACTGTCTAACATCGCTTTCTCTCCTAGATGTGCTGGGCTATGTGCTGTATTGATCATGACTTGAACCATAGAGTCAGGGAGAAACCATGTAGATTTTCCCTTCGTCATCCAACCTTGATCTGTCTGGATCCCTCCTAGCTCAATCCATCTCTTTATTTCTTCTGGGGTAGCATGGGCCTGAATATCAATTACATCTAGAGCGGGATCCTTGACTGCCATACACTTTGTCGGTACTATTGTCTTTGTCACATCAGTTGTCTGGGTGTGAGTCAGTGCTGTATGTTTTGCTGTCTGGTCTGCCAGGTCGTTACCCTGGGAAACAGAATCTGTGACCTTAGTATGTGCTTTACACTTCATGACTGATATGCCCGAGGGCAAATGTATTGCTTCTAACAGTGCTTGAATGAGAGGACCGTGTTGTATCTTGGCACCGTGGGAGGTCAAAAAACCTCTTTCTTGCCATAACATGCCGAAGTCGTGTACGACTCCGAACGCATAACGGGAATCAGTGTATATGTTGACATTTCTGTTCTTGGCTAGTATACAAGCTCGGGTCAGAGCGATGAGCTCTGCTGCTTGAGCGGACAATGTGTCAATACGATATGTTTCTTTAACTTCAGTTTCAGTGGTCACTGCATATGCGGCCACTAATTCTCCTGTACTTGTTCTCATGCATGAACCGTCCACATAAAGTGTCAGGTCTGAGTTTGTCAGTGGAACATCTGTTAAATCTCGTCTAGGCTTTGTTACTGCATTAATGATCTCTATGCAATCATGCAGGGCTGGATCTGTCATAATTGTAGGTAACAGTGTTGCGGGGTTCAGAATACTGCAGCGCCTGATTTCTATGTGTGGCTGGAATAACGTTAATTCATAACCTGTCAGTCGTGCTATAGTCAAGTGCTGAGTCTGGGTTCTGTTTAACAGAACCTCTACAGAGTGTGGAACTTGTACTGTTAATTGATGACCTAAAACAATTGAATCGCTCTGTCTGATGGCTAATGCTGTTGCTGCTACTGACTTCAAGCACGCAGGGAGTGCCTGGGCTACTGAATCCAATGTACTTGAGAAATAAGCGCAAGGCTTATGTGAACCTGCTTGATCTTGAGTGAGGACAGACAATGCTGTACCATCACGTTCTGTAACAAAAAGTGTAAACGGTTTGCTGTAACATGGTGTCGCTAAAACTGGTGCTTGGCATAAGGCTTTCTTTAATTCTTCAAAAGCTTGTGTGTGTTCCTGAGTCCAAGGGAGGGCAGTCGAAGTCGCTGCCTCCTGTGTTGTTAACTGGATGAGTGGTTTAGCTAGAAATGCATATTGAGGAATCCATTGTCTGCAGTATGAGGTGAGGCCTATGAAGGCCCGCACTTCCTTTTGTGTCTGGGGTTGTGGCATATTTACAATTAACTGAATGCGATCGGGAGTGAGCTGTCTCCCCACTTTGGACAGCAAGTGACCCAAGTACACAACTTGCTGAACACAGAATTGTAGCTTCGAAGGAGACACCTTGTGACCCTTGTCGGCCAGAAAATGTAAAACTGTCAGTGATGCTTGTTCACATTCGGGCTCACTTCGTGCGGTGATCAGTAGATCATCGACGTATTGCAGTAAAGCGGTGTTAACTGGCATTTGAATACAATCTAGTTGTCTTTTCAGTGCTTGACTGTAGATGCAGGGGCTTTCTGTGAATCCTTGAGGTGCGCGTGAAAATTTGAAACTGCGTCCATTTAAACTGAATCCGAAGAGATATTGGCTCTCTGGATCAATAGGCACGCTGAAGAAGGCGTTCTTGAGGTCAATTACAGTAAAGAACGTCGCTTCTGAATCAATAGCAGTCAATAGGGATGAGATGTCGGGAACCACAGGGTACTGTGGAATAATGCATTTATTCAGTTCTCGAAGATCAATCACCAGCCGATATACTGGCGGTGCATTGGGATCGGTACGTTTAAGAATCGGAATAATGGGTGAATTACAGACATTGGAGTCGGTCTCTACGACCACTCCTTGGGCAATGAGCTCTTCAATGATTTTCAGTAAAGCCACTACAGCATCGGGTGGTAACTTGTATTGTCTGATTCTCGGTAAAACAACACCTGCCTTGAGTGTAACGCGGTATGGAGTGATATGCATGCAACCTACATCAGTTGGGCCTTTTGCCCACAAGTAATCTGGCACATTTTTCAACCTGACATCGAATTCTCGTAAAACATAATGACCCTTGAAATCCCGTAGAAAGAGTCTAACTCCCTCCGGGGAACAGCAGATTATAGCTCCTAGAGCCTTCAATGTTTAAATTCCTAACAGATTTTCTGGACATGATTTTGTAAGTAACAAGTCTGTAACACGTGATAATGGACCCACAGCCAGGGGGACGGGTTCTGATACCTCATTTACAATAGGCTGTCCTGAAAAACCAAGGGAAACATTCTGTGAGCCTGAGAGGGGTGCCCCTGGGACTTCATCATGGCTGATCGTAGTGCGACTTGCCCCTGTGTCAATTAAAAACTTTCTGTCTTTTCCCAATACGTGACTGTGTACATAAGGACCTTCTTGATCTACAGGAATTTCAATAAGAGGCAAGCCAACTTCCCTCTCTAGGCTGTTTCATGTATATCGGGGGTAATCTGGATAAGCGGACTGGGCATACTGGTACATCTGTTGCGAAACTTGCTGAGACGCGGCAATGGGCTGTGGCTGTGGTACCGCTACTGTCTGTGCTGGAGGTGAAGAAGCATGTATAGGCTGTGTATTCTGTGTATTCTGTGAAGACTGATGCTGGTTATGGTCTTGTCTAGGCGGATGCGGTCTTTCTTTAGTTTTACCTGTTGCTATATTATGTTTCAGGACTGGGCATTCATGTACGTAATGACCTGGCTGCTTACAGTAATTGCATGTCCCTTTAACGGGAGCTGTAGGGTGACTTGTCTGGGTCCCACCCTTTCTCTGACCATCGGCTGGGACCGTCTGAGCTACTAACATTTTCATCTTCGTGTCTTTCATGCGTCTTTGTTCCTGATCCTGCTCTTCTCTAATTCTGTTCTGATGATATTGGAGCATCTGTAACATCTGGGATGGCGTATTTGCCTGCCAAGTACTTTCAACTTTGTACACTCGGTTTTTAACTAATGGTAGGGAATTCTCGACTAGTTTTGATACAAAAAGGTGTGGATATGACTCACTACTTGGTTTGAGGCCACTATTGATAATGAAACATTTCTCGAATCTTGAATAGAAGTCACTAGTATCTTCATCATGTTTCTGTTTACAGGACGAGATTGCGTCCCAATCTTCCTTTCTAGTTGTCAATAATCTTGGCAGGACCTGTACTATTAAACCGGGTAATGCTTTAGTCTTATCCCCAAGGCCTACCCCTGGGACACGTTTATTTTCTTCGTCTTCTATCTCTGCCCATGCAATCTTTGTGTCTCCCACCTCCCATTCCTTTTCCTTTAGTTTCTCGTAGATGCCCGTGGGCAACAGTACTTTTAACATTTTCATGATATCATCATATGTGTAATCCCCCATCAGTAACATGTCTTTAAGCTCTCTGTGAAAACCTGCGGGATCTTTATCATGACACGGTACTAGTTTCTTCATTTCTAACAGTTCTAACTTGGTTAGAGGCGTGTGTACATATACACGTTTCAAGAGGTGATCCGTACCCATAACAGGGTGGACTTCCCGTAAGGGGTTCTGACTTTCAATGCCACCCCCGCATTGCATGTGGTACATTTTCCTTTCTGGAGGCGGGGCGGGAACATATTCGGAGCTTACAAAAGTGTTATATTTGTGTCGTTGTTCTAGAATTATTTGAATTAATTTGGTACTTAAGCCTCTCCATCTATCCATGAGTAGTGCTTCTAGTGTTTCGTGTAAGGGACCTGGATCAGAATGATGGTTTCTGTATTTGATGAGGAGGTGCTGAATCATGTATACACCTGCTAATTTCTGCTCGTCTGGGGAAAGGTTCAGAAATGTCTGCGCTACTGTGTCATCGTTATATATGTCTGGATTTTCGGCCCATGATACGGCTGATCGGGCTAGTTCTTGTTCATCCATAGAATTGAGCACGTGGTACCCTACTCGATCTCGAAGCCTTTTATCAGTTTCCTGGAACTGATGTTCAGCAGAATTCGGGTTTGTCAAGGCAGAGAAAAAAACTCTCTTGCTTTCTGGACGGATGCCTTTCCTAAGGTAATTTCCCTTACCTACATATGCTATAGTATCTGCAGCTCTTTCTGGTTCTTCAAGTTCTTCTTCCTCCTCGGAGGAAGCTTTTTCTTTCTCTTTTTGATGTACTGCTAGCACTGCTTTCCTAATTTTCCTGTACATAGTGGCTATGCAAGTCCCCTTATCATGTTTTCCTTCAGCTATATTTTGACCCCACTTGTTCAATGCATCTAGTTCACTCTGATCTGTTCCAGGCCTATCTCGTTCTCTTATTAGACAGTTTATAAAAAATCGTAGTATCTGTGCTTGAATGTCAACTTTCTGTTTCTCCATGGCCTCCTTAATACTGTCAGGGTCTTTCCCTGTCTGAACAAACTCATATATTCTATCCAGACGATCCTTCATTCCTACATAACATAGCAAGATATCAGTAGCAGATCTTAACCGTAGTGATGCCAATATCATTAGATCGTCTTTTCCGGGTACTGGATCATATCTGCAAACTGAAAGGTTTTCTTTAAATGCGTCAAAGCGGGGTGACCTGAACGTGAGAGGACTCTGTATATCCCTGAGATTTAATCTGTGTGTCAATGGTGGGGTCCGAGGACCCGCGGTTGCACCTCCTGAAGCGGAGGCTTGGGCATTATCTCCCTGTGGAGTCGGTATCTGAACTTGAATTTGTCGTTTAGTTAGATCAGGTAAACGTTGTTTCGGTAGGTCAATTTTGGGTGCGGGAAGTGGCGGGGCTGGCGGAACGGGGGAGGTCTGTCGCGGTACTGGTGGAACATGATCTGGGGGCGGGGTGCCCCCGTCCCCGTCAGTAGGCAAGGTGCGAACAGGCAGATTGGTGTAAGCCGGTGCTACATCCTCTAGATAAGAATTTAGGAATATATCTTTAGTAGTCTTATGCACTACTTTAGTTGGGATCAATGGTGGCGGTAAGTTTTTCGGTATTTCTGATAGGGCCTCAGGTGTACCCTCGGCCACAAGATACATACCGTTTACAAGATTATGTCGTGCGCGGTCTATCTGTTCAGTTTTTACTCGAATCCCTTCAGTAACTAGTTCGTTTTCTTGGGCTTTCTCTGATTCTTTAAGTCTGTCTTCTCTACGGAGTGCTCTTTCAGCACGTTTATGTGATTCCTTACGCCAAAATTCTATGGCGTCTTTCTGAGATTGTCTGGCTTTCTTTTTCCATAGTGCTTCCTCTACCTTCATGATGCACTCGGCATCCCATGTTCCGTTAACGGGCCATCTGTGTCTTTCGTCTAGGTGTTTAGTATAGTCGGTCCATAAATCTAGATACAATATGGCATCTATGCCATGTTTATGGTACATAAAGTTACCGGGAGTGTCCCTAGGGGGGATAGGAATTTCTTCCTCTAGTATCCCTTTCCTAGTTCCTATCTGCTTTAATTTGTTGAAAAACGGCATTTTGCTTACTTAGTACGGAATGCTCAATCCTTAGTTTACTTAATACTGGGTACAGCTAATTGTACAAGAAACACAATAATTCACATTAAAAACGGTCACATTCACATTCATACCACGACATTAATCACATGAAAAGACATTTGAGACATAGATGACTACCCCCTATACTGGATGTACTGCTAAACAGTACAGATACACTGATGTAACAGTGCAGAAATTCAGAAATTCAGAATACTAGATATACTGCTAATCAGTACAGATACACTGCCTAGAAACAGTGCAGACCGGACTTGTGTACCCAAACCCGTCTAGATACGTCCCAGCAATGGTACTCACCGGGAAGCACGGAAACAGAAGGCCTCGGAAAACTCGACTGGACTCGATTCGAAACTTCGGAAAATATCGGAAACCTGGTGGGCCTCTTGACACCTCGGACCTTGCTTCTTTCGGCTAGGCTCTGGTCGGGATCCTCCGCACTCCTCACCGCCTCGTCTGGGTACTGATCGCAGTCTTCGTCACCTCCGTGGGTCAGAGGGAGATGCAGGAAATCCTGCCGGTACGCGTAGTTCCATCTAACTGATGGCAGGGGACACAGCTTGCAATGCACCAACCGGCGCGTGAGGTGGGGGAGGGGTCCCTATTCGGGCGCCAAAATGACGTAAATAATTAATTTACTCTCTTAATTTCTATGCAGGTAAGTACTTAATCAATAATAACTCAATCGGAAAGAAAGAAACAGAGTCCGTGGTGTTAGAGTTCTTAGGGGTTTTTATTCCTCAAAAAGGAATGGTCTAGACCAGGATATCATGTTCTGACCACCACAGGGGTGTCAGAAGGGATAGAGCGCTGCATTTTATTACATTACATAGCTTATATACTTAATTCATGTCATAGGAAACAGTTATAATGGGCGTAACAGCTGAGAGAAGACAAGATAACAGTATACACGTGTTACAAGTACGTAATCAGAAGGCGTGAACTAGGCGTGAACTGGAGGTGTGTGCTAGACACGTCACAGGTAGGTGTCACAAAGGGGTGGCACTAACAGAAATGTTGCAATGTCAGCAGAAATCGGAAGCTTGGATGCGCGCGCAGCTGCATGACGTGTGATTGACGTGAAGTAGGAGGGTACAGGGGACTTGACATTTACACTGACGGAAAGAGACAGAAGTCTGGCATGTCAGATCAACTTGTGCTTCTATCATATCTGATATCTGGTATTTAGGAACTAAGCTATCTGGGCGGAAAGGTCTCTAGGGCAGAAGCTATTCTATACTTGCTGTGAGTGCGTGTATAAGCGCCTGAGTGTCTGTATGAGAAGAATGGGGGCATGGGCCTTCCATGGGAGCATGGCAACAGGGCTATGAATTACTTGAATTATTTGCACAGAGACAGGCCGGCCCTTTGGCTCTGCAGCTGAGGAAGATGTTTACTGAAGCTAGCAGGCAGGAATGTATTTTCGGGGAGCGGAACAGATAACTCGAAGGTTATAGTCAATCTTGGCAGACAGCAGGCTAAGCTGAGCGCGAGGGGCCGCGCTGAAAGTAAGTCAGAGTTCACGGGTACAGAGGCAGCCTGGGCAGAGGCCCTTGGAATCAGAAGCCGGAAAAGAGGCTCGGTGGCAGAAATTCAGGGCCTACTCAGCTAGAGCTGAAAAACGTAGAAGTACACTACAAAAAGACGTTGGCATAGCATACTTAGGAACGGGCTATCCAACCCATTCAGGGTGGGTCTGAAAGAGGACATGTTGATGTTGGACGCAAATGTATTTGCGTCTTCATAGCTGGTACAGGAGGGAAATTACATGCACTTTAACTCGTACATGGAGACGGTGGGGTACGCGCTAGGGAACACAATTTGACCATAAAATTTACATTTCCTCACCAGGATGCTTGTTTCCGGGCCAGGGAAGACATGTTTTGGCAGGTCAAGCTGGACAGTTCCCATGAGGCACAGGGTCAGACTGATGTGCATTTGGCCATGTCTGAACTGGGGTGGTGGAGTAAGCTAAAGAATGGTGATGGATTAAACCCAGATCAGTTGACTGGTGGTGAGTGTTTGGTTTGCTCAAACGCTCCATCCATCATCCCCTTTGGTATCGCTTTATTCGCCCTAAGTTGGCAGGGTATGCCTTGACGTGGGACCCTTGCTCGCTCTACCACTGGATTCAAGATAGCCTGGCTGATGAGGATTATGACTCTGAAACCGGTACCAGGATGCTTGTTTAAGGTCCAGGGAAGACATATGGTTTGGCAGTTTGGGCTGGACTGTTTCCATGAGGCACAGGGTCAGATTGATTTGAATATGGCCATGTCTGAACTGGGGTGGTGGAGTGAGCTAAAAAAGGGTGATGGATTAAACCCAGATCAGTTGACTGGGGGTGAGTGTTTGATTTGCTCAAACGCTCGGTCCATCATCGCCTTTGGTATCGCTTTGGTCCTTATAAGTTGGCAAAGTATGCCCTGACGTGGCTCTCTTGCTCACTCTACCACTGGATTCAAGATAGCCTGGCTGATGAGGATTATGAATCTAAAACCGTTCCCAGGATGCTTTTTTCCGGTCCAGGGAAGACATGGTTTGGCAGTTCGGGCTGGACTGTTCCCGTGAGGCACAGGGTCAGACTGATTTGCATATGGCTATGTCTGAACTGGGATCGTAGAGTGAGCAAAAGAATGGTGATGGATTAAACCCAGATCAGTTGACTGGGGGTGAGTGTTTGATTTGCTCAAACGCTCCGTCCATCATTCCCTTAGGTATGGCTTTGTTCGCCCTAAGTTGGCAGGGTATGCCCAGATGTAGGTCCCTTGCTCGCTCTACCTCTGGATTCAAGATAGCCTAGCTGATGAGAATTATGTATCTGAAACCGGTCCCAGGATGCTTGTTTCCGGGCCAGGGAAGACATTGTTTGGCAGGTCAAGCTGGACTGTTCCCATGAGGCACAGGGTCAGACTGATTTGCATTTGGCCATGTCTGAACTGGGGTGGTGGAGTTAGCTAAAGAATGGTGATGGATTAAACCCAGATCAGTTGACTGGGGCTGAGTGTTTGATTTGCTCAAACACTCAATCCATCATCCCCTTTGGTATCGCTTTATTCGCCCTAAGTTGGCAGGGTATGCCTTGATGTGGGTCCCTTGCTCGCTCTACCAGTGGATTCAAGATAGCCTGGCTGATGAGGATTAAGTCTCTGAAACCGGTACCAGGATGCTTGTTTCCCGTCCAGGGCAGACATATGGTTTGGCAGTTTGGGCTGGACTGTTTCCATGAGGCACAGGGTCAGATTGATTTGCATATGGCCATGTCTGAACTGGGGTGGTGGAGTGAGCTAAAAAAGGGTGATGGATTAAACCCAGATCAGTTGACTGGGGGTGAGTGTTTGATTTGCTCAAACGCTCCGTCCATCATCGCCTTTGGTATTGCTTTGGTCGTTATAACTTGGCAGTGTATGCCGAGACGTGTGTCCCTTGCTCACTCTACCACTGGATTCAAGATAGCCTGGCTGATGAGGATTATGAATCCGAAACCGGTCCCAGGATGCTTCTTAAGGTCCAGGGAAGACATGGTTTAGCAGTTCGGGCTGGACTGTTCCTGTGAGGCACAGGGTCAGACTGATTTGCATATGGCCATTTCTGAACTGGGATGGTGGATTGAGCTAAAGAATGGTGATGGATTAAACCCAGATCAGTTGACTGGGGGTGAGTGTTTGATTTGCTTAAACGCTCCGTCCATCATCGCCTTTGGTATCGCTTTGGTAGTTATAACTTGGCAGGATATGCCTAGACGTGGGTCCCTTGCTCACTCTACCACTGGATTCAAGATAGCCTGGCTGATGAAGATTATGAATCCGAAACTGGTCCCTGGATGCTTCTTAAGGTCCAGGGAAGACATGGTTTGGCAGTTCGGGCTGGACTGTTCCCGTGAGGCACAGGGTCAGACTGATTTGCATATGGCCATTTCTGAACTGGGATGGTGGAGTGAGCTAAAGAATGGTGATGGATTAAACCCAGATCAGTTGACTGGGGGTGAGTGTTTGATTTGCTCAAACGCTCCGTCCATCATCGCCTTTGGTATCACTTTGGTCGTTATAAGTTGGCAAAGTATGCCCTGACGTGGCTCTCTTGCTCACTGTACCACTGGATTCAAGATAGCCTGGCTGATGAGGAATATGAATCTGAAACCGTTCCCAAGATTCTTGTTTCCGGTCCAGGTAAGACATGGTTTGGCAGTTCGGGCTGGACTGTTCCCGTGAGGCACAGGGTCGGACTGATTTGCATATGGCCATGTCTGAACTGGGATGGTGGAGTGAGCTAAAGAATGGTGATGATTCAAACCAAGATCAGTTGACTAGGGGTGAGTGTTTGATTTGCTCAAACGCTCCGTCCATCATTCCCTTTGGCATCGCTTTGTTCGCCCTAAGTTTGCAGGGTATGCCCAGATGTGGGTTCCTTTCTCGCTCTCCCTCTGGATTCAAGATAGCCTAGCTGATGAGAATTATGTATCTGAAACCGGTCCCAGGATGCTTGTTTCCGGGCCAGGGAAGACATGGTTTGGCAGGTCAAGCTAGACTGTTCCCATGAGGCACAGGGTCAGACTGATTTGCATTTGGCCATGTCTGAACTGGGGTGGTGGAGTAAGCTAAAGAATGGTGATGGATTAAACCCAGATCAGTTGACTGGGGGTGAGTGTTTGATTTGCTCAAACGCTCCGTCCATCATTCACTTTGGTATCGCTTTGTTCACCCTAAGTTGGCAGGGTATGCCCAGATGTGGGTCCCTTTCTCACTCTGCCTCTGGATTCAAGATAGCCTAGCTGCTGAGAATTATGTATCTGAAACCGGTCCCAGGATGCTTGTTTCCAGGCCAGGGAAGACAAGGTTTGGCAGGTAAAGCTGGACTGTTCCCATGAGGCACAGGGTCAGACTGATTTGCATTTGGCCATGTCTGAACTGGGGTGGTGGAGTAAGCTAAAGAATGGTGATGGATTAAACCCAGATCAGTTGACAGGGGGTGAGTGTTTGATTTGCTCAGACGCTCCATCCATCATCCCCTTTGGTATCGCTTTATTCGCCCTAAGTTGGCAGGGTATGCCTTGACGTGGGTCCCTTGCTCGCTCTACCACTGGATTCAAGATAGCCTGGCTGATGAGGATTATGACTCTGAAACCGGTACCAGGATGCTTGTTTTTGGTCCAGGGAAGACGTATGGTTTGGCAGTTTGGGATGGACTGTTTCCATGAGGCACAGGGTCAGATTGATTTGCATATGGGGCATGTCTGAACTAGGGGGGTGGAGTGAGCTATAAAAGGGTGATGGATTAAACCCAGATCAGTTGACTGGGGGTGAGTGTTTGATTTGCTCAAACGCTCCGTCCATCATCGCCTTTGGTATCGCTTTGGTAATTATAACTTGGCAGGATATGCCTAGACGTGGGTCCCTTGCTCACTCTACCACTGGATTCGAGATAGCCTGGCTGATGAGGATTATGAATCCGAAACCGGTCCCAGGATGCTTCTTAAGGTCCAGGAAAGACATGGTTTGGCAGTTCGGGCTGGACTGTTCCCGTGAGGCACAGGGTCAGACTGATTTGCATATGGCCATTTCTGAACTGGGATGCTGGAGTGAGCTAAAGAATGGTGATGGATTAAACCCAGATCAGTTGACTGGGGGTGAGTGTTTGATTTGCTCAAACGCTCCGTCCATCATTCCCTTTGGTATCACTTTGGTCGTTATAAGTTGGCAAAGTATGCCCTGACGTGGCTCTCTTGCTCACTCTACCACTGGATTCAAGATAGCCTGGCTGATGAGGATTATGACTCTGAAACCGGTACCAGGATGCTTGTTTCCGGTCCAGGGAAGACGTATGGTTTGGCAGTTTGGGCTGCACTGTTTCCATGAGGCACAGGGTCAGATTGATTTGCATATGGCCATGTCTGTACTGGGGTGGTGGAGTGAGCTAAAAAAGGGTGATGGATTAAACCCAGATCAGTTGACTGGGGATGAGTGTTTGATTTGCTCAAACGCTCCGTCCATCATCGCCTTTGGTATCACTTTGGTCGTTATAAGCTGGCAAAGTATGCCCTGACGTGGCTCTCTTGCTCACTCTACCACTGGATTCAATATAGCCTGGCTGATGAGGATTATGACTCTGAAACCAGTACCAGGATGCTTGTTTCCGGTCCAGGGAAGACGTATGGTTTGGCAGTTTGGGCTGCACTGTACCCGTGAGGCACAGGGTCAGGCTGATTTGCATATGGCCATGTCTGAATTGGGATGGTGGAGTGAGCTAAAGAATGGTGATGGATTAAACCAAGATCAGTTGACTGGGAGTGAGTGTTTGATTTGCTCAAACGCTCCGTCCATCATTCCCTTTGGTATCGCTTTGTTCACCCTAAGTTGGCAGGGTATGCCCAGATGTGGGTTTCTTTCTCGCTCTACCTCTGGATTCAAGATAGCCTAGCTGATGAGAATTATGTATCTGAAACCGGTCCCAGGATGCTTGTTTCCGGGCCAGGGAAGACATGGTTTGGCAGGTCAAGCTGAACTGTTCCCATGAGGCACAGGGTCAGACTGATGTGCACATGGCCATGTCTGAACTGGGGTGGTGGAGTAAGCTAAAGAATGGTGATGGATTAAACCCAGATCAGTTGACTGGGGGTGAGTGTTTGATTTGCTCAAACGCTCCATCCATCATTCCCTTTGGTATCGCTTTATTCGCCCTAAGTTGGCAGGGTATGACTTGACGTGGGACCCTTGCTCGCTCTACCACTGGATTCAAGATAGCCTGTCTGATGAGAATTATGACTCTGAAACCGGTACCAGGAAGCTTGTTTCCGGTCCAGGGAAGATATATGGTTTGGCAGTTTGGGCTGGACTGTTTCCATGAGGCACAGGGTCAGATTGATTTGAATATGGCCATGTCTGAACTGGGGTGGTGGAGTGAGCTAAAAAAGGGTGATGGATTAATCCCAGATCAGTTGACTGGGGGTGAGTGTTTGATTTGCTCAAACGCTCGGTCCATCATCGCCTTTGGTATCGCTTTGGTCTTTCTAAGTTGGCAAAGTATGCCCTGACGTGGCTCTATTGCTCACTCTACCACTGGATTCAAGATATCCTGGCTGATGAGGATTATGAATCTGAAACCGTTCCCAGGATGCTTGTTTCCGGTCCAGGGAAGACATGGTTTGGCAGTTCGGGCTGGACTGTTCCCATGAGGCACAGGGTCAGACTGATTTGCATATGGCCATGTCTGAACTGGGATGGTAGAGTGAGCTAAACAATGGTGATGGATTAAACCCAGATCAGTTGACTGGGGGTGAGTGTTTGATTTGCTCAAACGCTTCATCCATCATTCCCTTGGGTATGGCTTTGTTCGCCCTAAGTTGGCAGGGTATGCCCAGATGTAGGTCCTTTGCTCGCTCTACCTCTGGATTCAAGATAGCCTAGCTGATGAGAATTATGTATCTGAAACCGGTCCCAGGATGCTTGTGTCCGGGCCAGGGAAGACATGGTTTGGCAGGTCAAGCTGGACTGTTCCCATGAGGCACAAGGTCAGACTGATTTGCATTTGGCCATGTCTGAACTGGGGTGGTGGAGTAAGCTAAAGAATGGTGATGGATTAAACCCAGATCAGTTGACTGGGGCTGAGTGTTTGATTTGCTCAAACGCTCAATCCATCATCCCCTTTGGTATCGCTTTATTCGCCCTAAGTTAGCAGGGTATGCCTTGATGTGGGTCCCTTGCTCGCTCTACCAGTGGATTCAAGATAGCCTGGCTGATGAGGATTATGTCTCTGAAACCGGTACCAGGATGCTTGTTTCCCGTCCAGGGAAGACATATGGTTTGGCAGTTTGGGCTGGACTGTTTCCATGAGGCACAGGGTCAGATTGATTTGCATATGGCCATGTCTGAACTGGGGTGGTGGAGTGAGCTAAAAAAGGGTGATGGATTAAACCCAGATCAGTTGACTAGGGGTGAGTGTTTGATTTGCTCAAACGCTCCGTCCATCATTCCCTTTGGCATCGCTTTGTTCGCCCTAAGTTTGCAGGGTATGCCCAGATGTGGGTTCCTTTCTCGCTCTCCCTCTGGATTCAAGATAGCCTAGCTGATGAGAATTATGTTTCTGAAACCGGTCCCAGGATGCTTGTTTCCGGGCCAGGGAAGACATGGTTTGGCAGGTCAAGCTAGACTGTTCCCATGAGGCACAGGGTCAGACTGATTTGCATTTGGCCATGTCTGAACTGGGGTGGTGGAGTAAGCTAAAGAATGGTGATGGATTAAACCCAGATCAGTTGACTCGGGGTGAGTGTTTGATTTGCTCAAACGCTCCGTCCATCATTCACTTTGGTATCGCTTTGTTCACCCTAAGTTGGCAGGGTATGCCCAGATGTGGGTCCCTTTCTCACTCTGCTTCTGGATTCAAGATAGCCTAGCTGCTGAGAATTATGTATCTGAAACCGGTCCCAGGATGCTTGTTTCCGGGCCAGGGAAGACAAGGTTTGGCAGGTAAAGCTGGACTGTTCCCATGAGGCACAGGGTCAGACTGATTTGCATTTGGCCATGTCTGAACTTGGGTGGTGGAGTAAGCTAAAGAATGGTGATGGATTAAAGCCAGATCAGTTGACAGGGGGTGAGTGTTTGATTTGCTCAGACGCTCCATCCATCATCCCCTTTGGTATCGCTTTATTCGCCCTAAGTTGGCAGGGTATGCCTTGACGTGGGTCCCTTGCTCGCTCTACCACTGGATTCAAGATAGCCTGGCTGATGAGGATTATGACTCTGAAACCGGTACCAGGATGCTTGTTTTTGGTCCAGGAAAGACGTATGGTTTGGCAGTTTGGGATGGACTGTTTCCATGAGGCACAGGGTCAGATTGATTTGCATATGGGGCATGTCTGAACTGGGGTGGTGGAGTGAGCTATAAAAGGGTGATGGATTAAACCCAGATCAGTTGACTGGGGGTGAGTGTTTGATTTGCTCAAACGCTCCGTCCATCATCGCCTTTGGTATAGCTTTGGTAATTATAACTTGGCAGGATATGCCTAGACGTGGGTCCCTTGCTCACTCTACCACTGGATTCGAGATAGCCTGGCTGATGAGGATTATGAATCCGAAACCGGTCCCAGGATGCTTCTTAAGGTCCAGGGAAGACATGGTTTGGCAGTTCGGGCTGGACTGTTCCCGTGAGGCACAGGGTCAGACTGATTTGCATATGGCCATTTCTGAACTGGGATGCTGGAGTGAGCTAAAGAATGGTGATGGATTAAACCCAGATCAGTTGACTGAGGGTGAGTGTTTGATTTGCTCAAACGCTCCGTCCATCATTCCCTTTGGTATCACTTTGGTCGTTATAAGTTGGCAAAGTATGCCCTGACGTGGCTCTCTTGCTCACTCTACCACTGGATTCAAGATAGCCTGGCTGATGAGGATTATGAATCTGAAACAGTTCCCAGGATGCTTGTTTCCGGTCCAGGTAAGACATGTTTTGGCAGTTCGGGCTGGACTGTACCCGTGAGGCACAGGGTCAGGCTGATTTGCATATGGCCATGTCTGAATTGGGATGGTGGAGTGAGCTAAAGAATGGTGATGGATTAAACCAAGATCAGTTGACTGGGAGTGAGTGTTTGATTTGCTCAAACGCTCCGTCCATCATTCCCTTTGGTATCGCTTTGTTCACCCTAAGTTGGCAGGGTATGCCCAGATGTGGGTTTCTTTCTCGCTCTACCTCTGGATTCAAGATAGCCTAGCTGATGAGAATTATGTATCTGAAACCGGTCCCAGGATGCTTGTTTCCGGGCCAGGGAAGACATGGTTTGGCAGGTCAAGCTGAACTGTTCCCATGAGGCACAGGGTCAGACTGATGTGCACATGGCCATGTCTGAACTGGGGTGGTGGAGTAAGCTAAAGAATGGTGATGGATTAAACCCAGATCAGTTGACTGGGGGTGAGTGTTTGATTTGCTCAAACGCTCCATCCATCATTCCCTTTGGTATCGCTTTATTCGCCCTAAGTTGGCAGGGTATGCCTTGACGTGGGACCCTTGCTCGCTCTACCACTGGATTCAAGATAGCCTGGCTGATGAGGATTATGACTCTGAAACCGGTACCAGGATGCTTGTTTCCGGTCCAGGGAAGATATATGGCTTGGCAGTTTGGGCTGGACTGTTTCCATGAGGCACAGGGTCAGATTGATTTGAATATGGCCATGTCTGAATTGGGGTGGTGGAGTGAGCTAAAAAAGGGTGATGGATTAATCCCAGATCAGTTGACTGGGGGTGAGTGTTTGATTTGCTCAAACGCTCGGTCCATCATCGCCTTTGGTATCGCTTTGGTCTTTCTAAGTTGGCAATGTATGCCCTGACGTGGCTCTATTGCTCACTCTACCACTGGATTCAAGATATCCTGGCTGATGAGGATTATGAATCTGAAACCGTTCCCAGGATGCTTGTTTCCGGTCCAGGGAAGACATGGTTTGGCAGTTCGGGCTGGACTGTTCCCATGAGGCACAGGGTCAGACTGATTTGCATATGGCCATGTCTGAACTGGGATGGTAGAGTGAGCTAAATAATGGTGATGGATTAAACCCAGATCAGTTGACTGGGGGTGAGTGTTTGATTTGCTCAAACGCTTCATCCATCATTCCCTTTGGTATGGCTTTGTTCGCCCTAAGTTGGCAGGGTATGCCCAGATGTGGGTCCCTTTCTCACTCTGCCTCTGGATTCAAGATAGCCTAGCTGCTGAGAATTATGTATCTGAAACCGGTCCCAGGATGCTTGTTTCCGGGCCAGGGAAGACAAGGTTTGGCAGGTAAAGCTGGACTGTTCCCATGAGGCACAGGGTCAGACTGATTTGCATTTGGCCATGTCTGAACTGGGGTGGTGGAGTAAGCTAAAGAATGGTGATGGATTAAACCCAGATCAGTTGACAGGGGGTGAGTGTTTGATTTGCTCAGACGCTCCATCCATCATCCCCTTTGGTATCGCTTTATTCGCCCTAAGTTGGCAGGGTATGCCTTGACGTGGGTCCCTTGCTCGCTCTACCACTGGATTCAAGATAGCCTGGCTGATGAGGATTATGACTCTGAAACCGGTACCAGGATGCTTGTTTTTGGTCCAGGGAAGACGTATGGTTTGGCAGTTTGGGATGGACTGTTTCCATGAGGCACAGGGTCAGATTGATTTGCATATGGGGCATGTCTGAACTAGGGGGGTGGAGTGAGCTATAAAAGGGTGATGGATTAAACCCAGATCAGTTGACTGGGGGTGAGTGTTTGATTTGCTCAAACGCTCCGTCCATCATCGCCTTTGGTATCGCTTTGGTAATTATAACTTGGCAGGATATGCCTAGACGTGGGTCCCTTGCTCACTCTACCACTGGATTCGAGATAGCCTGGCTGATGAGGATTATGAATCCGAAACCGGTCCCAGGATGCTTCTTAAGGTCCAGGAAAGACATGGTTTGGCAGTTCGGGCTGGACTGTTCCCGTGAGGCACAGGGTCAGACTGATTTGCATATGGCCATTTCTGAACTGGGATGCTGGAGTGAGCTAAAGAATGGTGATGGATTAAACCCAGATCAGTTGACTGGGGGTGAGTGTTTGATTTGCTCAAACGCTCCGTCCATCATTCCCTTTGGTATCACTTTGGTCGTTATAAGTTGGCAAAGTATGCCCTGACGTGGCTCTCTTGCTCACTCTACCACTGGATTCAAGATAGCCTGGCTGATGAGGATTATGACTCTGAAACCGGTACCAGGATGCTTGTTTCCGGTCCAGGGAAGACGTATGGTTTGGCAGTTTGGGCTGCACTGTTTCCATGAGGCACAGGGTCAGATTGATTTGCATATGGCCATGTCTGTACTGGGGTGGTGGAGTGAGCTAAAAAAGGGTGATGGATTAAACCCAGATCAGTTGACTGGGGATGAGTGTTTGATTTGCTCAAACGCTCCGTCCATCATCGCCTTTGGTATCACTTTGGTCGTTATAAGCTGGCAAAGTATGCCCTGACGTGGCTCTCTTGCTCACTCTACCACTGGATTCAATATAGCCTGGCTGATGAGGATTATGACTCTGAAACCGGTACCAGGATGCTTGTTTCCGGTCCAGGGAAGACGTATGGTTTGGCAGTTTGGGCTGCACTGTACCCGTGAGGCACAGGGTCAGGCTGATTTGCATATGGCCATGTCTGAATTGGGATGGTGGAGTGAGCTAAAGAATGGTGATGGATTAAACCAAGATCAGTTGACTGGGAGTGAGTGTTTGATTTGCTCAAACGCTCCGTCCATCATTCCCTTTGGTATCGCTTTGTTCACCCTAAGTTGGCAGGGTATGCCCAGATGTGGGTTTCTTTCTCGCTCTACCTCTGGATTCAAGATAGCCTAGCTGATGAGAATTATGTATCTGAAACCGGTCCCAGGATGCTTGTTTCCGGGCCAGGGAAGACATGGTTTGGCAGGTCAAGCTGAACTGTTCCCATGAGGCACAGGGTCAGACTGATGTGCACATGGCCATGTCTGAACTGGGGTGGTGGAGTAAGCTAAAGAATGGTGATGGATTAAACCCAGATCAGTTGACTGGGGGTGAGTGTTTGATTTGCTCAAACGCTCCATCCATCATTCCCTTTGGTATCGCTTTATTCGCCCTAAGTTGGCAGGGTATGACTTGACGTGGGACCCTTGCTCACTCTACCACTGGATTCAAGATAGCCTGTCTGATGAGAATTATGACTCTGAAACCGGTACCAGGAAGCTTGTTTCCGGTCCAGGGAAGATATATGGTTTGGCAGTTTGGGCTGGACTGTTTCCATGAGGCACAGGGTCAGATTGATTTGAATATGGCCATGTCTGAACTGGGGTGGTGGAGTGAGCTAAAAAAGGGTGATGGATTAATCCCAGATCAGTTGACTGGGGGTGAGTGTTTGATTTGCTCAAACGCTCGGTCCATCATCGCCTTTGGTATCGCTTTGGTCTTTCTAAGTTGGCAAAGTATGCCCTGACGTGGCTCTATTGCTCACTCTACCACTGGATTCAAGATATCCTGGCTGATGAGGATTATGAATCTGAAACCGTTCCCAGGATGCTTGTTTCCGGTCCAGGGAAGACATGGTTTGGCAGTTCGGGCTGGACTGTTCCCATGAGGCACAGGGTCAGACTGATTTGCATATGGCCATGTCTGAACTGGGATGGTAGAGTGAGCTAAACAATGGTGATGGATTAAACCCAGATCAGTTGACTGGTGGTGAGTGTT
Organism: Lissotriton vulgaris; assembly: GCF_964263255.1. Classification (NCBI taxonomy): domain Eukaryota; kingdom Metazoa; phylum Chordata; class Amphibia; order Caudata; family Salamandridae; genus Lissotriton; species Lissotriton vulgaris. Next base: position 308,429,738 of record NC_141696.1, read on the forward strand.
TGATTTGCTCAAACGCTTCATCCATCATTCCCTTGGGTATGGCTTTGTTCGCCCTAAGTTGGCAGGGTATGCCCAGATGTAGGTCCTTTGCTCGCTCTACCTCTGGATTCAAGATAGCCTAGCTGATGAGAATTATGTATCTGAAACCGGTCCCAGGATGCTTGTGTCCGGGCCAGGGAAGACATGGTTTGGCAGGTCAAGCTGGACTGTTCCCATGAGGCACAAGGTCAGACTGATTTGCATTTGGCCATGTCTGAACTGGGGTGGTGGAGTAAGCTAAAGAATGGTGATGGATTAAACCCAGATCAGTTGACTGGGGCTGAGTGTTTGATTTGCTCAAACGCTCAATCCATCATCCCCTTTGGTATCGCTTTATTCGCCCTAAGTTAGCAGGGTATGCCTTGATGTGGGTCCCTTGCTCGCTCTACCAGTGGATTCAAGATAGCCTGGCTGATGAGGATTATGTCTCTGAAACCGGTACCAGGATGCTTGTTTCCCGTCCAGGGAAGACATATGGTTTGGCAGTTTGGGCTGGACTGTTTCCATGAGGCACAGGGTCAGATTGATTTGCATATGGCCATGTCTGAACTGGGGTGGTGGGGTAAGCTAAAGAATGGTGATGGATTAAACCCAGATCAGTTGACTGGGGGTGAGTGTTTGATTTGCTCAAACGCTCCGTCCATCATTCACTTTGGTATCGCTTTGTTCACCCTAAGTTGGCAGGGTATGCCCAGATGTGGGTCCCTTTCTCACTCTGCTTCTGGATTCAAGATAGCCTAGCTGCTGAGAATTATGTATCTGAAACCGGTCCCAGGATGCTTGTTTCCGGGCCAGGGAAGACAAGGTTTGGCAGGTAAAGCTGGACTGTTCCCATGAGGCACAGGGTCAGACTGATTTGCATTTGGCCATGTCTGAACTGGGGTGGTGGAGTAAGCTAAAGAATGGTGATGGATTAAAGCCAGATCAGTTGACAGGGGGTGAGTGTTTGATTTGCTCAGACGCTCCATCCATCATCCCCTTTGGTATCGCTTTATTCGCCCTAAGTTGGCAGGGTATGCCTTGACGTGGGTCCCTTGCTCGCTCTACCACTGGATTCAAGATAGCCTGGCTGATGAGGATTATGACTCTGAAACCGGTACCAGGATGCTTGTTTTTGGTCCAGGAAAGACGTATGGTTTGGCAGTTTGGGATGGACTGTTTCCATGAGGCACAGGGTCAGATTGATTTGCATATGGGGCATGTCTGAACTGGGGTGGTGGAGTGAGCTATAAAAGGGTGATGGATTAAACCCAGATCAGTTGACTGGGGGTGAGTGTTTGATTTGCTCAAACGCTCCGTCCATCATCGCCTTTGGTATAGCTTTGGTAATTATAACTTGGCAGGATATGCCTAGACGTGGGTCCCTTGCTCACTCTACCACTGGATTCGAGATAGCCTGGCTGATGAGGATTATGAATCCAAAACCGGTCCCAGGATGCTTCTTAAGGTCCAGGGAAGACATGGTTTGGCAGTTCGGGCTGGACTGTTCCCGTGAGGCACAGGGTCAGACTGATTTGCATATGGCCATTTCTGAACTGGGATGCTGGAGTGAGCTAAAGAATGGTGATGGATTAAACCCAGATCAGTTGACTGGGGGTGAGTGTTTGATTTGCTCAAACGCTCCGTCCATCATTCCCTTTGGTATCACTTTGGTCGTTATAAGTTGGCAAAGTATGCCCTGACGTGGCTCTCTTGCTCACTCTACCACTGGATTCAAGATAGCCTGGCTGATGAGGATTATGACTCTGAAACCGGTACCAGGATGCTTGTTTCCGGTCCAGGGAAGACGTATGGTTTGGCAGTTTGGGCTGCACTGTTTCCATGAGGCACAGGGTCAGATTGATTTGCATATGGCCATGTCTGTACTGGGGTGGTGGAGTGAGCTAAAAAAGGGTGATGGATTAAACCCAGATCAGTTGACTGGGGATGAGTGTTTGATTTGCTCAAACGCTCCGTCCATCATCGCCTTTGGTATCACTTTGGTCGTTATAAGTTGGCAAAGTATGCCCTGACGTGGCTCTCTTGCTCACTCTACCACTGGATTCAAGATAGCCTGGCTGATGAGGATTATGAATCTGAAACAGTTCCCAGGATGCTTGTTTCCGGTCCAGGTAAGACATGGTTTGGCAGTTCGGGCTGGACTGTACCCGTGAGGCACAGGGTCAGGCTGATTTGCATATGGCCATGTCTGAATTGGGATGGTGGAGTGAGCTAAAGAATGGTGATGGATTAAACCAAGATCAGTTGACTGGGAGTGAGTGTTTGATTTGCTCAAACGCTCCGTCCATCATTCCCTTTGGTATCGCTTTGTTCACCCTAAGTTGGCAGGGTATGCCCAGATGTGGGTTTCTTTCTCGCTCTACCTCTGGATTCAAGATAGCCTAGCTGATGAGAATTATGTATCTGAAACCGGTCCCAGGATGCTTGTTTCCGGGCCAGGGAAGACATGGTTTGGCAGGTCAAGCTGAACTGTTCCCATGAGGCACAGGGTCAGACTGATGTGCACATGGCCATGTCTGAACTGGGGTGGTGGAGTAAGCTAAAGAATGGTGATGGATTAAACCCAGATCAGTTGACTGGGGGTGAGTGTTTGATTTGCTCAAACGCTCCATCCATCATTCCCTTTGGTATCGCTTTATTCGCCCTAAGTTGGCAGGGTATGCCTTGACGTGGGACCCTTGCTCGCTCTACCACTGGATTCAAGATAGCCTGGCTGATGAGGATTATGACTCTGAAACCGGTACCAGGATGCTTGTTTCCGGTCCAGGGAAGATATATGGCTTGGCAGTTTGGGCTGGACTGTTTCCATGAGGCACAGGGTCAGATTGATTTGAATATGGCCATGTCTGAATTGGGGTGGTGGAGTGAGCTAAAAAAGGGTGATGGATTAATCCCAGATCAGTTGACTGGGGGTGAGTGTTTGATTTGCTCAAACGCTCGGTCCATCATCGCCTTTGGTATCGCTTTGGTCTTTCTAAGTTGGCAATGTATGCCCTGACGTGGCTCTATTGCTCACTCTACCACTGGATTCAAGATATCCTGGCTGATGAGGATTATGAATCTGAAACCGTTCCCAGGATGCTTGTTTCCGGTCCAGGGAAGACATGGTTTGGCAGTTCGGGCTGGACTGTTCCCATGAGGCACAGGGTCAGACTGATTTGCATATGGCCATGTCTGAACTGGGATGGTAGAGTGAGCTAAATAATGGTGATGGATTAAACCCAGATCAGTTGACTGGGGGTGAGTGTTTGATTTGCTCAAACGCTTCATCCATCATTCCCTTTGGTATGGCTTTGTTCGCCCTAAGTTGGCAGGGTATGCCCAGATGTAGGTCCTTTGCTCGCTCTACCTCTGGATTCAAGATAGCCTAGCTGATGAGAATTATGTATCTGAAACCGGTCCCAGGATGCTTGTGTCCGGGCCAGGGAAGACATGGTTTGGCAGGTCAAGCTGGACTGTTCCCATGAGGCACAAGGTCAGACTGATTTGCATTTGGCCATGTCTGAACTGGGGTGGTGGAGTAAGCTAAAGAATGGTGATGGATTAAACCCAGATCAGTTGACTGGGGCTGAGTGTTTGATTTGCTCAAACGCTCAATCCATCATCCCCTTTGGTATCGCTTTATTCGCCCTAAGTTAGCAGGGTATGCCTTGATGTGGGTCCCTTGCTCGCTCTACCAGTGGATTCAAGATAGCCTGGCTGATGATAATTATGTCTCTGAAACCGGTACCAGGATGCTTGTTTCCCGTCCAGGGAAGACATATGGTTTGGCAGTTTGGGCTGGACTGTTTCCATGAGGCACAGGGTCAGATTGATTTGCATATGGCCATGTCTGAACTGGGGTGGTGGAGTGAGCTAAAAAAGGGTGATGGATTAAACCCAGATGAGTTGACTGGGGGTGAGTGTTTGATTTGCTCAAACGCTCCGTCCATCATCGCCTTTGGTATCGCTTTGGTCGTTATAACTTGGCAGGGTATGCCCAGACGTGGGTCCCTTGCTCACTCTACCACTGGATTCAAGATAGCCTGGCTGATGAGGATTATGAATCCGAAACCGGTCCCAGGATGCTTCTTAAGGTCCAGGGAAGACATGGTTTGACAGTTCGGGCTGGACTGTTCCCGTGAGGCACAGGGTCAGACTGATTTGCATATGGCCATTTCTGAACTGGAATGGTGGAGTGAGCTAAAGAATGGTGATGGATTAAACCCAGATCAGTTGACTGCGGGTGAGTGTTTGATTTGCTCAAACGCTCCGTCCATCATTCCCTTTAGTATCGCTTTGTTTGCCCTAGGTTGGCAGGGTATGCCCAGATGTGGGTCCCTTGCTCACTCTACCTCTGGATTCAAGATAGCCTAGCTGATGAGAATTATGTATCTTGAACCGGTCCCAGGATGCTTGTTTCCGGGCCAGGGAAGACATGGTTTGGCAGGTCAAGCTAGACTGTTCCCATGAAGCACAGGGTCAGACTGATTTGCATTAGGCCATGTCTGAACTGGGGTGATGGAGTAAGCTAAAGAATGGTGATGGATTAAACCCAGATCAGTTGACTGGGGGTGAGTGTTTGATTTGCTCAAACGCTCCATCCATCATCCCCTTTGGTATCGCTTTATTCGCCCTAAGTTGGCAGGGTATGCCTTGACGTGGGACCCTTGCTCGCTCTACCACTGGATTCAAGATAGCCTGGCTGATGAGGATTATGACTCTGAAACCGGTACCAGGATGCTTGTTTCCGATCCAGGGAAGACATATGGTTTGGCAGTTTGGGCTGGACTGTTTCCATGAGGCACAGGGTCAGATTGATTTGAATATGGCCATGTCTGCACTGGGGTGGTGGAGTAAGCTAAAAAAGGGTGATGGATTAGACCAAGATCAGTTGACTGGGGGTGAGTGTTCGATTTGCTCAGACGCTCGGTCCATCATCGCCTTGGGTATCGCTTTGGTCATTATAAGTTGGCAAAGTATGCCCTGACGTGGCTCTCTTGCTCACTCTACCACTGGATTCAAGATAGCCTGGCTGATGAGGATTATGAATCTGAAACCATTCCCAGGATGCTTGTTTCCGGTCCAGGTAAGACATGGTTTGGGAGTTCGGGCTGGACTGTTCCCGTGAGGCACAGGGTCAGACTGATTTGCATATGGCCATGTCTGAACTGGGATGGTGGAGTGAGCTAAAGAATGGTGATGGATTAAACCCAGATCAGTTGACTGGGGGTGAGTGTTTGATTTGCTCAAACGCTCCATCCATCATTCCCTTTGGTATCGCTTTTTTCTCCCTAGGTTGGCAGGGTATGCCCAGATGTGGGTCCCTTGCTCGCTCTACCTCTGGATTCAAGATAGCCTAGCTGATGAGAATTATGTATCTGAAACCGGTTACAGGATGCTTGTTTCCGGGCCAGGGAAGACATGGTTTGGCAGGTCAAGCTGACTGTTCCCATGAGGCCCAGGGTCAGACTGATTTGCATTTGGCCATGTCTGAACTGGGGTGGTGGAGTAAGCTAAAGAATGATGATGGATTAAACCCAGATCAGTTGACTGGGGGTGAGTGTTTGATTTGCTCAAACGCTCCATCCATCATCCCCTTTGGTATCACTTTATTCGCCCTAAGTTGGCAGGGTATGCCTTGACGTGGCTCCCTTGCTCGCTCTACCACTGGATTCAAGATAATCTGGCTGATGAGGATTATGACTCTGAAACCGGTACCAGGATGCTTGTTTCCGGTCCATGGAAGACATATGGTTTGGCAGTTTGGGCTGGACTGTTTCCATGAGGCACAGGGTCAGATTGATCAGTATCTGCTGTCCGAAGAGACATAACTGTCTTTAGTGGTTGCCATATCGCACATTTATACATTAACTATTCTACCCTCTGGGCTTCCGTGGCATAGTTAGTAGTGGCTTAGATGGCATGGCATAGCACATTTTCTGACACATATTACTGTTGTTTCTCTAGTGTCGCCAACAGCGAGACCACAGACGTTCCTCCCTCCCGAGACCTCTGCAACAAGCTTGCATCTCTTGCAGCCCAAGATCAGGGAGTCACTATGCCCACCACCATCGCTGGACCTGCTCACAACAGAGGACACACTCAAGAGCATAAAGAGCATCCACTCAGAAGCCCCGACAGATCCTTGCCTGTACCACTTCTTTCAGCTAGCTGCCACCATCGCTCCGCAGCTTTGACGCACCATCAGCTGCTCCATCGAAACTGCCACCTTCCCCAAAGACCGGAAACATGGGGAGATCAACCCTCTGCTGGAGAAGCCGTCCTCAGACCTGACTCCCCTTCCCAAGCAAGGTCATCATGAAGGTCATCAATGTCCAATTCTCCTAGTTCATTGAAGCGGACCACATCTTGGACAACTCCCATACCGGCTTCCGAAGCAACCCCAGCACAGAGACTACACTCCTCGCTGCCACCGAGGGCATCCCTTCACTCCTTGACCGGGGGGGAGACCCCAGCCCACATCCTACTAGACCTCTTGGCCCCCTTTGACACCATCTCTCACCAAACCCCAATCACGAGACTGCACAACGCGGGCATCCGCGACAAGGTACTGGACTGAATCCACTTCTTCCTCCCTGGCCAGACTCAGCAACTCACGCTACCACTGTTCCTCTAAGAACCCACAGAGATCAGCTGTGGAGTGCCCCAGAGTTCCTCCCTGAGCCTCATCCTCTTCAATATCTACATGGTCCCCCTAGCAGCCATCGTCAGTAGCCACAGACTCAACTTCATCTCCTATGCCGATGACACCCAGCTGGTCCTTTCCCTCACCCACGAACCTACGACTGCCAAAACTAACTTCCACAGTGGAATGAATGCCGTTGCTACTTGGATGAAAGACATCTGCCCAAAGACAATCTTAGACTAGGAACAAAGTACTCATCCTGGGACCCACCCCTTCAGCCTGGGATGACTCCTGGTGGCCAGACGCTCTGAGATCCCCCCACCGACAGACCATGCATACAAGCTTGGCATCATACTGGACAAACCGCTCACAATGAACTGCCAAATCAACCCAGTTACCTCAGCCAGCTTTGAATGACATTCAAATGGATACCCATAGAATCCAGAAAGGCCATCTTGCACGCACTCATCACCAGCAGAATCTACTACGACAACGCACTGTACGCCAGCTTCACTCAGAAACAGCTACAGAATTTTCAAAATGCCGCATCCAGACAGGTGCTTGACATCCCCCGCCACAACCACATCATGCAACATCGCCGCCAACTGCACTGGTTCTCAGTCAACAAGAGAATCACTTTCAAGCTCCTCAGTCATGCCTATAAAGCTCTACACAACGAAGGGCTAGCATACCTAAACCACTGACTCACATTCCACATACCCGCAAGAAAAAACCCACTCCACCCAACTTCTCTTACCTTCTGATCCCAGAATCCACAAGAACAGACTGGGAGGAAGTGTGTTCTCCTAGCTTGCCACCAAGACCTAGAACACCCTGCCTCTCCACCTCAGGCAATCAGTTACGCTGACCCAATTCAAGAAGGCCCTTAAGACAAGGCTATTTGAATGATCCATCACCCAGTGTGACCAGCAGGTCCCCACTCCCAGCGCCTTGAAACCCTCATGGGTGAGTAGCCATACTATACAAGTCCCTGATTTATTGATTGAAACTTCAACAAGCCATGACGCAATGGTGTCTCTGAAGCTGTAATTGTTTAGTCAAACAGGATTCTATGGAAATATCCTGCAATTTTCATGTGATATAATTTTACAAGCATTCCTCCTCCAACCATTGCCTAACTTTATTAGGTCAATTTATCGTAACTATAGATACACACTGCTGTGCCAATATCACAGGAAGGCTAGAAACAAAAAGTGAACATTTACGATAAGAGAATTGTTGGCGTATGAAGGAGGGTGAATATCAGAATACAAAGAAAAAAATTATTATCTTGTCAAAATATCATAGCAAAAATCAATTACCATAGTATCATGAAGGTAATCAAGGAAACAAATATCATCAAGGTGCATAGGAGTGATGTTAAGAATAGCAAATCTAAACTTACCTATAAACACTTAGGGCATCATTTGCATGGCGGGTGGACTTTGTCCGCACGCCATAGCTCCGGGAAATGGGACTGCCCGCAATGCATGTGGCGGTCCTGCACATACAACAAGGATGCTCCCACCACACTGGGGGGCGCATCCCACATTTTTAACATTGCCACGGACGGTGCTGAAGGACCCACCCGCTGCAATGCCAAAAATGCAAGTTGTGCATTTGAATGAACAACGTGACAGCCACCGCGCTTTGCCTGCCACGTTGTACATGCAAATGTAAATGTGCACCCCCCACCTCCCAAAATACTTGGGGGCCTGCTACGAGCCCCCAATGTGAAAGACTGCATGCCTTTCCGTAAAGACAAATCTCTGCAACCATCCTGATATGGATGGCGGTGTCTAACAGACACTGCCACCATATTAAAACCTTTTCTGCCCGGTCGACTCATCGACCGGGCGAAAAACCGGCAGACAGTCTTTCCGTCCGCCGGGGTCCCCCACCGCCATAGTAATATGGCGAGGGTGGAATTGGCATGCGGCGGGAGAAAATGTCAGGTGATCGCCTCCGCCATGCGGGCGGTGGCGATCTGCCCAACATACTAATGGGCCTCTCAGTATCATGATATTGTGGTTGTCGTTATGGACTTGTCATTGTTAAAAAACCTGATATTCCTGTATAATACCATGTAGGATATTTTTTTGGTTATGCCAGCTTCTGTAACGAAGTGAGAACATTGTTCAGTTGGGCTCATGGAACTAATTCATTGATATTTTCAAATGCATAGCACCTACTGCCTTCTACAAGCTATCAGTGACATATGATAAAAAAAGTTTTTTGTGCTCTTATGCCTCTTTCAAAGGTTGCCACTAAACTAGGACTGCTGCCTCTAGTAGATACCTTTGTACAGTAGAAGAATACATTAAAAAAAGTTCACAAACTGTATTCCCATTTTCTTTTTCTTTCTACTCCATATTTCAAATATATGTATGTTTATAAATTGTTTTTTTTAATAAACAACAATGTCCTACTCCATCCTTTTCAAACATTCACACTACACATATATTGAACAATATCAGATCTACTGGATTTATAATAGCTAGTTTATTGCTAAGTCCCCAATAGAATGTTTTTTGTGCATAGTTCACAAACCTTTCCTATGTCCTGGGGTTCCCCATGTTTTGATATTCACTGGGGATCGATGGTTGTGTGAGTGAATTTGCTCAAAGGAGTCTTGATATCCTGAAACTATTTTAATATTATTTTGCTAAGTGCGAAGGTACTTTCACATGATCAAAGTGGCTGACATTCTCACCTACACTATTCTAACAATATTTCTAACGGGGTTGAGTGGGACTCTGCGGAGTGTATATAGCGATTGGGATAGCCACTCCCAGGATGTCTACTGGGCACATGTATTGGCAAAGTAGCACTGTGAACAGTAGTGGAGGTTCCTCATCACTTCTTGCACCGAATCTGCAAGCACACTGTGTTGCTTCTACTCAATCCAAACCCAAGCCCTGATGTAATGGGGAAGGCCACTCACACTATGCAACCCAAACTTCCAATTGAATGTGGTGAACAGTCAAATAAACTGAGGCTGATAATACATTGCCTGCACCGAAGTCTAGAGAACCTCAGCCAGAGGCCACACAAATTGCTCGAAACACTCTCAAAAACATCATGGAGAATGGACTCCTTGACAAGTAGAAACTGAGGCATTCCAGCCACAGACAAAATGCATACTACTTTGACACACATAGCTTTGGGTGTAGACTTGACTTTTGGCTTACAACCCGAGATGTCAGTGCATGGGTAAATAAAAATGAACATTTAGACCAAACGTTATTGGACCACTACCATGGGCTGATGCAAATTATTATAAAGGGAAATCAATGTGGAAAGAAATGATGGCACTTATCCCTCAGAATATGGGTAGAAAAACAGTTTTGTGAGCGCTTAGATTCCGCAAATCAGAAGGCCACCATGTGCAAGGTTTGTAATGTAGTGCTTAGGGAACAATGAATTTACACACTACATAGAGTTAGCAAAATGCTGTGGCACCACCAAGCTAGAGAATGAAATCTAACATTTGGAAAATCACTTACAACAGAAGAAGATTTTAAAATTAGAGAGGAGATCTAAAGAAAGAATAGTCACTTTAGTGATGTATGTGACCAAGCAAACATTACGCTAAGGTACAGGGGAAAGAGAGAGGCCAAGGAGGACACTTGCCAACGTTATGAAAAAATATCGGCTATAAATGATGTCACCCAAGAAACGAGAGCTGAGAATCTTCATACACAGGGAGCTGTGCAAAAGATACAAAATAATCTAAGGAGATTGGCTAAGACCTCTACTGAAACAAATGTGAGAGTAACGGAGGCAGAAGGTAGGATCTCGACAATAGAAGACGACATGGCTCAACAAAAGATTCAAATTCAGGCAATGGAAGGGCTAAAGGAAGAAATTAATTGGAAACTGGTTGATTTGGAGAACAGGTCACGCCGGAATAACCTTAGAATTTTGGGCATACCAGAGGGAATGGAAGGGGGCTATGTGCGCCAATTTGTGACTGAGCTTTTTTCAGAGGCCTTCCCCGAATTAGTACAATGGAGATGGGAGATTGAACTCCAGAGGGCCCATAGATTCCCTTTCCAAAAAAATCCTCGGCAAAAATCAGATTCCAAACCTCGTGCTATCCTGGTTTCTCTAATCAACTTCTTAGCTAGGGAGGCTCTTTATGATCTGGCCAGGCCTGACAGGAAACGTAAGGGTAAAGGAGTAGATTTTTTTGTACGTCTTGATTACTGTCATACCACGGTCCAGCAGCGCTGGCAGTTTTGACAGCTTATCACTCCATTTCAAGCTAAAGGTGCCCAAGCCTTTCTCCTTAACCCTGCTAAGTTAAAGGTCATCCATAAAGAGCGATCCTATTTTCTGACCTCAGAAAAGGCAGCAAAGGAATTATTAGACTCATTTTGAGTACTGTTTATTGTGATTAATGTGAGCACTTAATGAATGATTGGTCACATTAAAAATGTTTAGTTTTTTTTGTTATTCTAGTGGAGAAGGGTGATTCGATTAGAGCACCATCATCGTATTAACTTCTTGTTTTTCAAAGGTTTATTGTGTTTTTTCTATATGCAACCTAACAATTGCTATTACACTCTTCTTTTTTTTATGTAGGTTGTATTTGATATATAATAATGGTAGAAGCGAGCTGTTAGGCGGGTGCCACTCATAGCTTCTCATGACATCGATATTAGGGACTAGTAAGTCCCTGTGCCTCGTTTGGGCTGGGGGGTTGGGGGGGCGGCTAGGGTCTAGCAGGGGGTGGTTAGGGAGGGTCAGTGGGGGTGCAAACAATGTCAAAAAAGTGCTAGAGTGCTTGATTTCTTTTTTTTTGGTAAGAATAAAAATATTTTGATGCATACAGACCAGTTATGGAAATTTAGATATGCTCTGTCTTGTTGCAGATCTGGTGTTAATGTTGAGATGAATATATATGGAGGTTGCTATGTGCTTGCGAAGTTAATTGATTAAAGATGGGAAAATTACGAATATGTTCTTGGAATATCTGTGGTTTAAATAATAAAAAAATAGGGGGATTGCTGCACATAATATATTGACCATGAAGATAGATATCCTTTGCATTCAAGACTTAGGGATGGTCTTATTAGCATGCACTCGACAAGCGACAACCACGAAGGGGGTTGCAATTTTAATGAAAAAAGGCCTGGGTCTTCTCAAACGTAGTAAAGAGGATCAATATGGAAGATGGGTAATTATCGAAATTAGCATCAATAATAAATTGTGGACTTTATGCTCAATATATGCCCCAAATTCAAATGATCCGGTTATGGTCGACTTTCTAAATACAGAATTAGCAGATGGTCGTCATCATTGATAATATGTGGTGACTTAAATCTTCACTTAGGAAACGGTTTTGATATATGCAGCAACTCAGTGTATCAGGGTGTTAAGAAGAAACTGTATAGAGCAATTCGATCTATAGTACTGGATTACGGTTTATGTGATGTAGCTTATTCAAAAAATTCTTTAGCACCAGGATGCACTTTCTTTTCCTCTCCGCATAAAAAATTTGTACGTCTAGATTATTTTTTCATTAACTCCGCAATAATTAAGGATACTACATTTGAATTATATCCACGTATAATTTCCGACCATAATCCAATCATGATTGAAATTAAAATTGATATGGTGTCTAAGCCTCAACTTAGAACATGGACATTTGATCGAAAATTATTATTAGACCCCGCTTATTTGGAATATATGTCAAAATGGCTAAAATAATTTTTTGAATTTAATAGGGGATCAGCATCAACACAGATCGTATGGGACGCTTTTAAAGCGGGGGTTCGGGAGAATCATTATCTTATGTTATTAAAAACCAAAAAATCAAACACCAGAAAATAGATGCAGAATATAGACAGGTTTTGAATTGGGAGAAGATATTAGTAGTTGCGATATCACTCTCACAAGAGACAGGTGCTATAGAAACAAAATTAGTCATCAATAAAGCACGGCTTTATGAGAGCTTCGCATCTAAATTGGCAAAACAGTTGGCAAACTACCGATCACAGATATATGAAATGGGGGAGAACTCTGGTAGGATCTTAGCCAGAAAAATTAGACAGAAAGAGGTTTTTAATACTATAAATTCAATAAAAGATTAAACTGACCAGATACATAATACACCCAAGTCAATCCTGGTGGTTTTTCGCAAATTCTATTCTAAATTATATCAGTATGGCAGTTCTCTTTACTCTTCTGATCTTTTACTTAATTTTGTGGTTACAAATCTGTCTCCTTGTTTATCCAATGAGCAAAGGCAGGACCTGGAGGCAGACATGATATGGGAGGAAATTGAGAAAGCTTTGTTATCTTTAGCTATAGGCAAAGCCGTGGGACCTGATAGCATTCCATTAGAATTTTATAAAGTATTTAGAAATATATTAAAACAAGACATCTTGATTACCTTTCTAGAAGCACAGAGGGGAGCACCGCCACCTTCATGGGCTCAGTCCACAATCATGACATTTCTTAAAAAAGATAAAGATCCACTAAACCCGGCATCGTATAGACCCATCTCATTAATTAATGCTGCTAGCAAAATATATTCAAAGGTATTGGCTTCTCAGTTATCACAACTCATTTCGACAATAGTTTCTAGATGGCAGCATGGTTTTATTCTGAATAGAGACACTTCAGATCATATTCGGAGGGTCATTGCCTTAATGGACTGGGCAGAAGCTACTAAGACGCCTATTGGGATCACCCTATTGGATGCCAAAAAGGCATTCGATAGGGTGGCCTGGCCATATCTTTGGGACCTACTACATTTAAAGGGATTTGGCCCAAGTATAATAATAGCATTGAAAGCGCTCTATTTAAACTCGACATCCTGTGTTAAATTCGGAGCTAATAAATCTGCTTTGTTTCCTATTCAGAGAGGTACCCGACAAGGATGCCCCTCTTCTCCACTTCTCTTTGCTATTTATATAGATATTTTTTTGAATGAGCTAAACCGAGCAGAAGAGATAGTTCCAGTAAGGGTTGCAGGTGTTACCTACAGAGCATTGGCATATGCGTATGGTGTGGTGGTGGTAATGACACATCTAGATAAAGCTTTCCCTAAGATTGAGTAGATAGCAACAACCTTTGGAATCTTTTCGGGTTATAAATTGAATTTATTCAAGCCACAAACATTGTATGTAGGCGAAAATCCTCCTCCTCGTATTAATATAGTTTCAGAAGCAGTATACTTAGGAGTAAATTTAACAACTCCAGCTTCTAACATACCAAAGTTAAACTATGTTCCAATTCTGAAAAAGGCCAATTCTACTCTTGAGCGTATTGACCCTCTACATCTTTCTTTGTATGGCAGAAATAATGTCTTAAAAATGATAATCTTGCCTAAATTTTTATATTTATTTAGAACAATACCGTTAGAATTTCCATTAGATTTTTGTAAACAAATGGAGAGGATGGTAAGCAGATTTTTATTGGGCTATAGGGGTAACCGAAGAGCTTACAAAAAAATGATTGTTCCAAAACTTGGTGGAGGATGGGGTGTCCCACATTTCTTATTCTATTACCTTGCTGCAGTACTGCAATTTATAGCTCCTTTAATAGTAGGAGTTAAAGCCCCAATACCTCCATCACATACGCCATCTATCTACGAATTTGCTTTAGGTACAGAAGCTCGCGGCCATTTACTAAGTATCATAGAACCAAGCTATTATAAAAAAACAAAATTCAAGGTGATAATCGCAGCATACAGAGAATGGAAAATTATTTAAAAAATCACAATGATTCCAAATTTATTAAGATATACTCCTTTAACCTCAGCACACTTCTTCCCCCCAATCTTCAGAGATTTCACTATGAGAAAATGGGAGAATAAAGGGATTATTCACCTTGAAGACTTGTGGAAAGATAATCGTATAATTACATTCTCTGAACTCCAATCACGGTTTAATCTATCAGTACAGGATTATTTTAAATATCTCCAGATATTTAGTTTTCTAAACTCTATTACATCCTTTGAACAACAGGGTCTTAAAAAGATTGTATTGATAGATAGCCTTTATGTTAAAAAAAGGATTGTTTTTTTTTATAACATACTTATCTCGGTGCTTCCAGATGATCTCACCGTGATTCAACAGAAATGGTCAGAAAAATTGGGGGTGGACAATGTTTTAATAAAAGAATCAATAGAGCTTGCAAATTCTATTCTTTTGTCCGGTCGCTCACGTACACAGCATTATATGGTTTTGTTTGATCTTTATTATACACCGGCAAGAGTTATGAAATGGGGAATAAACATAGGCATTTGTTGTAATAGATGCACTTTGAGAGGAGCAGACGCAATACATATGTGTTATGGATGTCCTAAACTGACTGTAATACTTAACGAAATTCAGAGCTTTCTTTCGAATATTCTGAGCACATCAATCCTATTAACATCGGAATGGGTTATAACTGGGGTCTCGTCTGCTCCCCTCAAAGATGAACACCGGCTCTTGATTTTTATTATGATGTCTGTGTTTCGAGCATGTATCACTTCTGAATCGCCCTCTTTCTCTATTTGGAGAGCACGGCTATTAGCTACATTTAATCTTGAATCAGCAATCTATGAAACAAAAGGATGTAAAAAAAAGATAAGGAGAAAGAAAATTTGGCTACCATTACAGCCTTGGATTCAAGAGGAAATGAGAACATAGTATGGAACTGGCTATCTTAATAATGTTTAAAAAAAAAATTGTTTGGTTCTGTTTATATTGAAAATGTATGCATTTGGTACTATATACAAAAAACCTGAAGAAAAAATTGTATGTAATTTTTTTTGACTTGTTTGCAATAAAATAAAAATAATAATAAAAAAATAAATAAATGATGTCACCCAAATCACAAATGAAAATGCTGGAGCCAAGTAAGAGGCCAAAGAGATTGGGGAGGTAGTCAGTGACTTCTGTAAAGAGCTCCACATGCCTTATCACCAGCACAATCCTGCACACACTCATGACTACTTGGAGGAGACCGCCTTGGCTTAGCTGAGCAATGCCCAAAGGGAATTTCTAGTCTGCCCTGTTACATTGGGTGAAATCACTGACACAATACAGAAGTTGACTAATTCCAAACCTCATGGATATGGCCAGAATTGAGCCTAAATGTATAAAATATAAGCTGAGTTATTGGCACCATATCTGCTGGAAACCCATACAGAAGCCCTGGAGAAGAGTAGTCTTCCTGCTTCGATGTGTGAAGCAATCCTGATAACACCAATGAAGCCTTCCAAACTGACTGATAGCTGTGAATCCTCAATCATTAGTTAACTGTGATGCAAAAATCCTTGCTAAAGTTATTGCCAACAAAATCTCCAATGCTACCAGAACTTGTAATGCCAGACTAAGATGGATTTGTGCCAAGATGATCTATCGCCCACAATCTGTGCATGCTGTTTGCCACACTGCACCCAATAGACCCTGAGTCATGTGCGGCAGCAATAATTTGGATGCCACAAAATCTTTTGACTCTCTGGAAGGTACTATCTCACTGCGGTGCTGAGTCGTGTGGGCATTTCTTGGTCATGCTTGGCCCTCATCAAACTCCTGTATACAGGGCACATGGCCAAACTCTTTTTATATGGCAGAATAGCTGACGCTATAGCTATCACCCGTGGAACCAGACATGGATGTCCCTTATCCCCCATTCTATTCACAATAGCACTAGAACCTCTCTCAGCTAAACTGAGACAGCACGATTTCCAATATGCACTAAGATTTAATATCAGACCAGAACTGCTCTCCCTATATGCAGATTAAATTATGCTATATATTAGAAAGTGCATCAATGTAGTGCTGGGGGGATTTGTCAAATTTGAGGGACTATCCAACCTTACTATAAATAGGAGCAAATCAGTGACTTTTCAATTAACATCTAATACTCTCATATTCAATATTGACTATCCACTAGAGTGGAGCACGTCCCCAGTAAAATACTTGGATGTACGGATCAGTCACAACACTTTGAAGTTATTGAAATTATTGCAGTCTACTGTGTCAATGCAATCAGCAAACTCGAAGAAAAAATGTCTGGATGGTGTAAATTGCCACTCTCAATAGCTGGCCGCATCTGACACATATAAATAGCTCTCCTGCCCAAATTCCCATCCAATTCTACAAATGTTTTCTTAAAACTCACCTCAAGTCACCTCATCGATTTTACTAGGGCAGGCAGGAAACCAAGAATTGCCTGGGAAATAATGAGACTTCCTTATCATATGGAAGGTTTCCTCTTCTCTTATATGGGACTCTGCTGCTTATGTTCTCAGACACACTTTGCACATTATTGGTTCCGTCCTCGTAATGTCCACTTAGCAATGGAAAAGCATTTAGTAAGTCTGTCCCACTAAATGTGTTAATATGGACCAAGCAACCTGAGATAAGATCTGAAATTAACATGGCCAAATGCACTATGCTAGCTTGGGACACTCTCAGACAAAAAGGCACATTTAAAACCTACTATACACACCCACTACACCCCTGCTTTACCAACCTTCTTTTGAACAAATGCATACTCACAGCTACAAATGTTTAACATCATCACCACACACACCACACAATCTTCACTATAGACTCCCTTTGGATAAAAGCTGCTTTAATCCCACCAGACACATTTCTACATCATGGACTAAATTTAATGTGCAAACGTATTAGACCTGCAATTCCCTAGGAACTTGACCAACTCAAAATGAATGAATGAAACGACTAATAAAAGCGCACGAATACCTGGAGGCATCTTGAAGCTGTGCAAATCAAAAGGGAGGAGATGAGTGCAGAGTGCGCGCAAATCATTTGTTAAATAGACAGGTTTTAAGGCTCTTCCTGAAAACCGGGAGTGAAGGTGCTGTTTTCAGTTCTGGTGGCAGGCGGTTCCAATGAAGAGCTGTGATTCTGAAGAAGCTTCTTCCTCCCCGTGGAGCGCGTTTGAAGGAAGCAACCCTCATCAATTTAGCTGAGCAGGAGGCCAAAGCTCTGCTAGGAGTATACTGCACAAATCTTTTCTTTACGTAGGCTGGGGCTCACTGGCGTAACGAAAACTGAGGGGACCTCCCTGCACGGTACGTAGAGGGGCCCTCTCCGGGCTCAATTATGAGCTCTCTGTCTAGACTGCAGTGCCGAGGGGGCCCCTTGGAGCTTGAGGACCCCCGCACCGCGTGGGCTGCGGGGGCCTGTGTTACGCCCCTGCAAGTGCTTTTCCATGAAGTGTTTTGTAGGCCAGACAAAGAGCCTTAAAAGTAATATGATAGTATACAGGAAGTCAGTGCAGTTGTCTAATAGAAGCCTTAGCTGACCGATATTTGGGAATTTTCAGAAGAAATCGTGAAGTTGCATTTTGAATGGGCTGAAGTTGTTTAAGTGGACCTTTTGGAAGGCTGAGTAAAGACTGTTACAATGGTCCAGTTACAATAGAACTAAGGCGATGACCACTACAAAAGATCAGAAATTTTCAAATTTTCTTTACAATTCTGAGCCGGAAAAAAGAGGAGGAAGTAGTCATGTTGACTTATTCTTTGAATTTTAGTTCACTGTCCAAGAGAACCCCTCGATTTTTTCTTTGGAATTTGTCATAGGTACCGTACTCATAATGGACGGCCCCCAAAAAACAGATCAAATGGCTGGATTATTGCTGAACTGAATAACCTCTTTTTTGGAGGAGTCAAGCTTCAGGCAATTGTTGGCCATCCAACTACTCACAGCACTCATACTGACTGACTGGCTGAATATTTATAAAGCGCACTATTGCTGAGGCATCTTGGGGCTGAGATGTGTGCAATCCAGGAAAAGCTGATAGGTTTAAAGCTTGGAGAAGAGCCATTTTTTAATCATTTTTCTGAAAAGAGTCCTGCTAGACTGTAGTCATATCTGTATGGGGAGAGACTTCAAAATTTAGCCGCTTGGAATGAGAAACCCTTTCCTCCCCACCTGACTCTTATCATCTTGGTGAGAAGTACCAGTCTAGTGTAAGTGGAACTTAGACAGCATAATACCACATAACAGGGAAATAATGGGTCTAAATCCTCCGCACCTTCTCCATATAGGGCTTTTTTCACTAGACATAGGGCTTTAAAATGCACTCACCGTCTAACTGAAAGCCAGTGGAGCTGCTTTATGCTGGCGGATGTAGGATGGTGTTTAGGTAGTTCATGCAATAACCTTGTTGCTGCATTTTGGAGTAACTGGAGTTTGGAAAACTGCCTTGTGCCTGCTCCCAGGTATAGAGCGTTGCAATAGTCTTCTCTCGACAGAACCAGAGCTTCGACTACCATTTTCCTTAATGAAAAAGGAATGAAAGGAATAATCTTACGTAAGACTTTCAGCATAAAGAAACAAGCCGAAGACACTTGATGTACTTGTGGGGCTAGCTTTAGCTCTTTATCAATCAGGAAGCCTAGATCAGGGCATGTTCCGGCTTCAGGGGCCACAATATTTGACTCAAAACTGAAGGTTTCTGACCGAATTCTACAACCTCGTTTTTTTCCGTATTATGTTTAAAAAAGTTAGTGTTCATCCATGCATCAGTGCAGTAAGGGAATTGCGGAACCGTACTGCCGTCATATCCACGCTTTTTCGTAACTGACACCACTAACTGGGTGTCATCCGCATACGACATAGGTCAATCAAGAAGAAATACAGTGTAGCCAAAAGGTGTAGCAGCAATGATTTCAGGACCTGAGAGGTCATCTTCCCATGTTTTTGTAAAAAATAGCAGATCTAAATGCTGATCAGAGAACCTCCATGTGGTGTTTCACTAATGATCTAGAATTGATAAGAGCACAAAACAGCGCTTAGACATCGTCTAGTGGATCAGTGCTAAAGGAAGAGGTTTTGCAAATAGTGCAAGTCACCGGTGTACACACCTTTTGGAACATTTTGTTGCAAGTAGCACAGACAGTAGATACTGATTCTGACAGGTCTAAAGGACTCAATGGAGGACACATAGCTGACTCTTTCACAGTGTTGAGGTTTAGTAAAACTTTGCATGTATATTTCAACTGCTGAGGGAGATCTGGGCAGAAACAGCCAGGGGGACCAGCCTGGCATGGTCCAGGTGCTGGCAGGTGCAGATGGGCTTGGCTTTGTGCGCCTTTGGTGTGCCTGTTGCATGCCTGTTATGTGTCTGCCCCATTGTACAGTTTTATCCCGGAAGGAAGTGGTGTGGAAAAACAATATACAGCAGCCCTTCCAAAATTGCGTCTCTAACTGGGAGGATGGAAATAGGAAAAACTGTTAGTCCTCCCCTCACTCAAACAGCATGCGAGTGGTGCGGTTGACTAGACAGGTGTAAAGACCCGCTGCATTCTCCTGCAGTCAGCAGTAAAGGTAAGTGAAACATCACCAAATTTGTTATTGAATTAGGACCTGAAAAACAGCAGCAATAAGTTAAAATATGTTGAAAATGTCATAAAAAGAAGTGCACCTCGTTTGAAGCTTTCATCCGCACACACAGGGAACATTACCCACAATATGGTGCCTTGCCAGGACAGGCTGGCACGCAAACCTAGAATACCCTCTAACCGATTAAATGTGTTGCTGCAGTTAGATGGGAAAACACTGAGTGAACAGCAGGCTAAGTCTAACACATTTCAGATTTGTTCACAGACTATATCAACCTCGGTAAGCCCTACATGAATAGGGACATAGACCCAATTTGAAATGCCAGCATTGGTGGGCCAAGCAGCTGGTTTCCTGTATTTTCCTGAGGAATGTTCTCAAAGCAAGCTGTTCTGGGTGAATGTGACAGAAACAATACAAAAGGATACTTTCCAATACAAATGTCACGAGCAGTTTCACTTCTGGAATTGGTGCAAAAAAGTCCAAAAAACCTTAGGGTTTGATTACGAGTTTGGGGGTGTAGGAGCAGACCTCCACACCGGTGGCCCTCTCCCGCACTGCCAACCCCGTGGTCGCTCCGCCTGCCAGATTACGAGTTTCCTTGTATCTGGCACCCTGTTTTTGGTGGTCCAACGGTGGTACCTCTGAAAATGAGCACTACAATGGGATCACCAAAACCAGTTCCTACATAGCATAGACTGTAAAGTCCATGTCATGCAGGAACTGGGGTTCATGCACATGGGAGGGAACATGTTGTGCCCCTTGTATTGCATCCCCATGAGCATGGGCAATAGGGGGCACTGGTGTGCCCCCTTTGTTTCAGGACAGCCAGGGGTTGATGGATCCTGAAACTCAGTATATGCATGGCGGTGGTGCAGCAGAACCAGCAACATATTATTGACTGCAGCGCCACCACCAGGGAACAGTGGTTCCCTGGTGGTTGCAGCTGTTCAATTCCTGTCTGACCACTAAAGTTGTTAATGGGCAGTTGGACCGCTGGTGCAGCGGTGCCTGGACCACCACCGCCGCACCCCACGAGTTAGGCTGTCCTCAGACTGGCAGATTCATATTTTGGCCCTATATGTATATTCACAGCCTTGGCACTTCATAAGTGAAACGACTAGTGCCCCAACATTCATGCTGCAGACGAGCACTGAATCCCAGAATGTAGCAAAATGGCCTTACATACTGTAGTGAGTAAGAGGAACTCTACAACAAACTACCCCCCCCCCCCCCTAGCCTCAAGGCCACAGAACTGCTCTGAAACTACCTATTGCTATTCACAGAGATGGAGTAATAATCTTGGCAAATTATTGTATTGATCCGTGTATTAAGATAACGTGATAAGATAATTAGGGAGCAGGGACATCGATTAAGATCACTCTGTTATTGTACTATTCTTTTACGTTTGTGTCTAAACGGAAAACCCTCAATAAAAAAGTGCTGTTAATGGAGGCTCAAAGTGCCAGCACGATAATCATGCTGCGGGTACATGCACTTATGGTCTGTATGTATATTGTGGAAGAATCGGATTTCATTAATCACTTGTAACTTGTCCGTGCTGTTCGAAAGGGCCGTGTGTATAAGATACTATTAGAGGCATGTGATCCAGCGCTCATATAGAAAAACTGTCTCACAAACGCTACCTATTACCTCAATACTCACCATTAATTATGAAACACTTTAACAGGCCCATAACACCAATGAGACAATTTTTGAGCAACTGAATCTAGTGATCTGATTAATATATCCATTCACTTATTATTTACACTATTATGAAGAACTGCAATTTATCAACTTTTACCATGATTTTAAACTTTTATCATTTTTTAAACAGATCACATAAGGCGATTGCATCAACTGATAGTAACTAGACCATGAATAAACAAGACCAGCTTGTCATTTCAAATTGATTTTTATTTAACTTTATTCTTCAAAGAAAGAGCATTTATGTTTAGAATCTTCATTTTTTTAGCAAATAAGAAAGCAGCATTTTATTAGGAAACAAATTAATGAACTGACATTTATTAAAGCAAGATCAGAAACATGAAATATTAGCAAATAACAGTTTCCATACCCTAAATCTATTTCCCTGTCTATCTTTGCTTCACCTGTAAAGGAAAATATCAATTAAAATCAGCTGTCTTTGCGTGCCCCAAAAGTCCAACAGCACGCCAATTAGGAATCGGGAAGCAAGCTTTTTTGCCCTGCTCATGGTGTCAGGTTTTATACCTTTTCTCTATCTAAAACTTTCTGCATTCTGCATTCTTTCAACAAAATCAAGATCTCTCATTGGCTGAGCCAGGTCAGACCACAGTTAGGTTAGCCCTATTGTGTCTTTCTTCAACGACATTTGGCTTCCTAAAAAGTGATACTTTCTCGTTCAAGTACTGTTCTTTTCACTTCCTAACCTTGGCAAACATTCACAAATCTGTCCTTGGGCCTTGTTTCTGTGAGCACATTTTATTCAAGCAAAAAGTAATGTTCGTTCAGAAAAAATCTCCATTGTGTAATTGTAAGGCTCCACTCTGGAGAAGGTTACTCGTCTGCATATCTGTCAGTCATACTTTTCCGAGCCACTTTTCAGGCCTCACTTGGGAAACTATTATTAAACAAACACAAGACATCAATTATTTAAAGAATTGAGACCCACTCTGTTACCTGCCCCCCTACTAATAATTAACGGGGTTAATTATGTTACCTAGCCAAAGCAACACAAATGCAGCTTTTTATATTTACTGTCTTCTTTAAGGAACTGCACAAACTCAAAAGGCTTTTGTCACAAAAGACATAACATAAGCACATCTAATAAGCACATGCAATTAGTTAAACAGCCGCATTTAATACTGACAAAGACAATAGACAAAGGTTAGTTTATTATTTTCTTCTTTGCATTTGCAACTTATAGCGCATTAGTTAATCCCGCGTGTAATGTTTGCAATTTTAAACTAAGTTGATTAATACTTTTCACCACATGCTTATTAGTCAAGTTATATATTATGGGAGATTAACTTCACAGGTTAGAACAAAATTTTGCTCTTCACCCTGCTCCATCACGTCAGCAGTTTGTTGTTTGCCTCAGCTCACTTGGTCTGGTCGCCACACTCATGTAAAGGCTCATGTTATGCCATTGGACACTCCTTCTGTGCACAATGGTTTGTGGTTCAAAGATGCTCCCCCGATGCTGTACGCAACCTCACAGTCCACCCCTGCATTACCATGAGGCATCTTAGAGTTGTGCAGGTGTCTCTGAATTTTAGAGTATTACTAGAGTAGCATGTAGGAGTTTTGCAGGTGTTAGTGCATTTTATAGAGTATTTTTAGAGTATTTTGCAAAGTCCATCCGGACACTACACATGAATTGTAATTCTGCAACACTACAGTTTTATTTATAATTCTATGTCATGGGTATGCAGACCAGAAATAATTATTTATATGAGAGCAAGTACAAAATGTCACTTTGATAGAGTGGAATTCCAGATGCGTGATTAGAGACCTTACGTGCTGCTTGAAGAAAGATTGCCTTGATCTGTGACCTCCCATATGGAGCTAGAAAATTACATCTGGCTCATGTCAAAGGTACTGCCGGTGACCAATTTCATGAAACCAATCACTTTATATTGTATGGCACACATTAGATTAATTCAAATGTTTATGGGTTTTGAGTTTCTCAACTTGGCGATTACATTATGATCTCTCATATGTGTTGTTAGATGAAATTACATTTCTTCAATCACTGTGTCTTGGGACAGATTGAGCTTAGATGAAGGCATGCATTGCAAAGTGAAGCTTTCCAGCATAATATATCTTCCTGTATGATGATTGCAGCCACAGTTATGACTTTGACGTGGTAGCTGGATTGCGACCTTATGTGCCATGTGATTTTTCCAGATGTGATTCTCTTACCTCTTTTTTTTATTTTGTTTCATATGATACTCATAATGAGGTGTCAAATGTGATTCACTGTATTGGGTACTGTATTACACCTTTGTTAGTAAGAGTGCACAGAACCTGACATGATTTAGGATGAAATGATATAGAAAACATTTCGCATTTTTAATGTAGTTGATGCTTCTTTTGACGTGTGTGTAGCCAGGCTATGCCTTCATGTTTTTTGTACTGGGGATACATCTCTGGTTAAATGATTAGTTTAAATATTGCTGGGTGTGCTATGAATAATTCCATGTATTTGCACTGATCGTGAATCTTTTTGGTTTCCATATGCCTTTAGTAACTTACGGTTTTTTTAATTGCAGGTTGGTGATATTTCTAGACAACCCTTTTCAGTCTGTCGATAATTTTGTATTTCACTTCAATCTAAGGACATGATTTGAAGGTTGCTATTCTCTTCATTCCATGGGCCTCATTTATGAGAAATGATGCATCGCTGAGTGAAAGCAGCGATGCGTCACTTTTCAGTGCGCACTCCTTGCGACATTCCTGATGCGTCATATTTAATGTATGGCGCATCATGTCGCAAGGAGTTACATATACGTCAGTATCTCTGACGTATCTGTAAGCGCAAAAGTGACGCATTGCTGGAGTGTGTCACAAAAGTGACGCAACTCCAGCAATGCGTCGGGCCTGTGTCAGATTTTGACGCAGCGGCGTCCTAAAAGTGACGTAGTGAAATCTCATAGATTTCACTGCGTCAGTTCTACGACCCTTCCTTGCGTCAATACGCCCCCCTTGCATACATTATACCTGGTGCAGGTATAATGTGGCGCAGGGGTTTACAAAGTGACGCATCTACCTAGATGCGTCACTTTGTAAATATTGCGCAACAAGGCACATTTTTTACGCCACTGGTGCTTCGCAAAAAGTGACGCACCGGCGGTGTAAAAGTGACGCGCGGCCTCATAAATGAGGCCCCATGATTTTATTGGGAGGCCTCCTGAGTTATGGTTAGGTTTTCTCAGAAACGGTATTCTTACTTGTGCCAAAGGATCGCCAAACACTTGAACATCTCAATATTGTTAAATTGCTTTAAAAGTACGTTCATTCACAGTTCTCCACCAAATTCCACACATTCAAAGTTGCCCGATAAGTACAAAAACATTGGTTAGTTCTTTTATGTTTGAACAAGTTATTTTGTTTCTATTCCGACACATCATATTACAATTCATCAAATCACACCAGTGGCGAAATCAACCTGACTACAAAACATGCATACTTCGGTAACTTTTTGAAAATTAAAATGAATAGGCTGAGGAAATCAACCTTGTCAGTCTGAATCCATACTCATAATGCAAACTAATGAGGAAAAGTATCTGAAAATAATTAATGCTATAGAACAGTAAATATGCAATCTCGTTCATGTGCGATCACACACTAAACACCTGCTAAAAACGAGCAGCAAGCCTGCCTGCTTCCTCTTTGTGACTAGTGTCCAGTCCAAAATTGCCACAATCCCGCAATACTTAAAAATGCGAATCTTGAGAATAAGCTTATCTCCAGATTTTTATTGTGTGACTCTGCCTGTTGCTTCTGCCACTAATGCCCAGACTTCAGCAGTGCAGAACTTTTTTTTTCTTTTTTTTTTCAGTTTAATAAAGTTTTATTGAGCATAAGAGAAATGATACATCATAATTTCACAACATAAGATAACACAAAGTCAATAGGAGATAATCATGAAAGAAATTTTGAGATATAGAG
The DNA here is from genome assembly GCF_964263255.1 of Lissotriton vulgaris. Lineage (NCBI taxonomy): Eukaryota > Metazoa > Chordata > Amphibia > Caudata > Salamandridae > Lissotriton > Lissotriton vulgaris. Next base: position 308,455,382 of record NC_141696.1, read on the forward strand.
AAGAAAAAACGGGGAAGTAAAATCAGAACTTTATCCGAGAAAGATACTATACAATTGATGTAGAAAAAGTGTAATGGGTTCAAGAACAAACAATAAGAGCTGTCCGTCCGTCCACTTCTTAGAAAGTAAGATAAACCCATGATTGGGTTTAGTCAGACCTGCATAACACGTGGGCCCAGAAGCCACCATATCTCCTGCATCAATACCTGTTTCACCCTAGAACTAAGTTATATCTCTCATAAGAAAATAGGCATGGTAGGGAAGCAGATTTACATCTTTGAATATCCCACGAATGTTTGCCTTTGGAGAAATACCCCGAATCCCCTTTGACATCAGAGTTTGTAAGGAACATTTTCCTTTTAGGAAAAAACTAAAAACGTTCTTGTTCAATTATTAATTCTGATAGGGCAATTGATACACATCAGACAGGGCTTTTGTTCACAGATGTTGCTAATGGCGCAGAGATACTCCTCAGGGAGTCGAGTTCCTAGCGCGGTATAAGTCTGTAAATAAATAAATAAAATCGATTTGGTACAATGCTTGCCTGACAAATCAGCTCAATACCCCTGGAGGGTACAACCCAGGACACGATCTGACTCATATTATTAGAAAGTGAAGAAAGACACAATCTATTTCTGTAGTTACCAGTTATTTGAGTTAAAGTACCATCAACGGCCAGTTTCCAATTTTTTATGGAATCAAGATGTTGGAGTTTTTCAAGCTTGTACTGATATTTTTCATCAATATAGATTTTTATTTAATTTAAGCATATGTATGAGTTTTTTCAGCTCCTGCATGAACTTTTTCTTTTTTAAAGTGGAGCAGGTAATATCTACCCTTTAAATTAATTTATTCTTTCAGCAAAATATAACTAACAGCACAAAAGAAAAGTGATAGGAAGTATCTTATGTTAAGTTAGACAGTTTATAAAGTGCGACCGACACCTTAGAACAGGCTTTCTTGTCACTAAGGGGAGGAAAGAATTCTTCTTTTAGCATTTTGAGAAAAGAGAAGCAAATTGCAGTTCAGTTCTTAAGCCCGCCTTGAAGAAACTCGGAGTGGGGGGATAATTTCCATACAAAATAATTTTGGTTTTGTCACTATTCAGTTTTAAACAGTTGGTATTCATTCATTCAGCAACTGATGACATGCATGCCAACATGTTTCCTGAGCGGAAGAAGAGTTTGGCGAGATGGTAATAATGTTTGGGGACCATCCTTGTAAAAGATCATTCTAAAGCTGAAGGAACAAACTAAGACTAGAGGAGAGCTATAGGTATTGAATATTTTCAGGCACAAGGGTAAGCGCAGGGAACACCAAAAGTGATAGGAAATGAGGTAGCGCAAAAAGATTAACAGAGACAGATTGACACCAGTAAAAGAATAAAGAACACAACCAGTTGAAAACTTGCTTGCAGGCACTTAAAATAAAAAGATTAGAAATGAGAAATAAATGAGAAATAGTATTAAATGCAGCTGAAAGGTCCAGTAAAACCAGTCTCGCACGGCTGTCTTGATCTACTTGGACAAGGGCTGCCAATGTCCCTTATTTCCTCTACTCTTTTCTTTTGTCCCATTGCTAAACTGATTTAATGACCACTTTATTTCACTTTATTTCCCTCAGCTTTGTTTTGATCAATGAAGACTCCCAATTGAGGTTCATTTTGCCCCCAGCTATTGTTTCCTTTCTGCCTACTGCACCACTCTTACGTTTGTGTAAAATCTACCATCTCTCAAGTCTCCATTACCTGTAAGCAGCCTTTATCACACCCACATACCCTGCTGCTCACTGCGTGCAAATTAAACGGATGGAACCAACTCAATCTACATTCTGACCAATAACTTTCTCGATAGTAGGTTAAAGATACACAGACCCACTACCAAACCCTTGTGCTCCTTGTAACTCCACCGCTTCAATACGAACTGAGGGTAACTGTCCTATGCTCCTTACTGTATTGGCCCAATCCTATACTTTACCCTACAAAAGATAATCCCACTAGGACTCCCTTCTGTTTTTAGGGTGTATTTGCCTGTAATAATCCTAGGGGAGGGAGAAACTCTCTCACATCTTCATGCCTATTTAAATAACTATCACCCTACTCTTCATAAACATGCAGCTCACCAACACCCAACAACACATACCGTGTGATACCCATAAAAGCAGCATGTCAAAGTACCAGTGGCCTGTCTTACTGTGGGAAACATTGCTCACAAAATTGGAGGTATCCATAATCCAGTTGCCAGTGTGAAAATCAATCTCATTCCTCTACCAGACCCCTTCAGCAGCAACTGCTGTCCCATTTCTATCGCTATATCCCTGAGCTCCAAGGCTCCTACAGCAGACTCCCACTGTGGAATCTGCCACCCAGCTGCCAAAATCTGATCCCCTGGCCAAGTTGCAGTGAGTACCCTCGGCCGATCAGTGCTCCTGCTTGTCAGCCTAACACTAATTAACTTCGAAATAACCACCGTGATAACTCTAAAATACAGCTGCCCAATACAGCCATCTGATGTGAACCAATTCAAACCAATGGCCAGTGTTCCACCACTCTAGAAATCACCCTTTTGCCTACACCAGGCCTTCTGATGGCTTTCTTTATTTTGCTCCAAGCTTCCACACTTGGAGCATCTCACCTATTACTCTGTCTCCTTCTATTCACCAGGTGGCTTGTACTGCATGCATGGTTTCCAATCCCATCCAGGCCTCCACTTCCGAGGAAATTTCTCACCAGGAACTTACCTCCCTTCATGCCCTTTACAAGCCCTGTACTAATGCAGGCTCTTACTGCCTACCCTGCTTTACCCTGTCTACTCTCTTAGGCTGAGATCCCTACTGTAAGCGAGACAACAGATCGCTCTCTCTCTTAATTTCCATTGTGATGGAAGAAAATCCCTACCATGTTCCAAGCATCCGACTTGTTGGCATACCACGTCACTCTACTCTTTCTGGGGAGGAAGCATATGTTCCACTTCAACTCCTTCTCCTCCAACCTGCCACCCTTGCTTGTCTTCATCCCTGAGATATGGGTGTAGCTCACCTGCAATTACTCCCTTCTCCCTATCAGTGAATGGCATGCTCATGCTTAAAATATAATAGGAAAAGCAAGTTCTGAACCTCTTCCTCGTCTTCACTCAACATCTGCTTTTGGCCTTCTTGTCTTTGTCATATCATACACTGTGACATACTGGCTCCCTCGTTTTCCCACAATGTGGTGCTGTCACATCAGTTACTTCGGCCCAATTTCCACCAGGGCACTATCATCCTGAAACCAAGTAGCTTATTTGATATTTGTCAAACATACTTATAATGAATTCCTATTCCAATATCCTGGCCTTCAAACCCATATCCCCCCATTCCAATATCATTTCCTTTTGGTTGTGCTTCTCATACAAAATAAATATGGTCTTGTAAACTCACCTTTGTTTTCACCAGATTGTTGCGTGCTCCCCTCCAGCTCTGGCTTTGCCACCAGCCAGCCCATACACTCAGTTGTGCAGGAGCTCCCATGTCAAATGCACAATGGTCATTGGTGCACACTCCCCATAAAAGTAGTCCCAGATTTACTAAGCCTTTAAATTGTCCCTACTTTGTACAAGGGAATGCAAGGCAATGCAAAGCTTTAATTAAGATTTACAAAGCCACGAAGGAGTCAATTTACACTGCCGTGCATCACTTTGTAAATAAATGTAAAGCAAACACATCTGCTCGCATTCTGCATCCCACTTTTAAAGAGGGTATTGCCTCTTAGGCTGGTTTTGTGCAGGAAGGTATCCCTTGACGCGTAAAAAACATCCTGCCCGTAATGTAGGTGCCTGTATTGCTGTTAGGCAGCCTCAAGTGCACCAGCACAGGTAGAAAGCTAAAGAGCACCATATCTTTGCAGATACATGTTGTGTCATTTTCGCACTACGCACTGGGGTTCACGCACAAAGCAACCCTTAAGTGTGACTTATTAAGCCATGCACAGTCACATTGCGTGATCCTGAGTGGCTTAATAAATCTAGAAGAACGCAACGTAGCGCAAATCGCTGTGTTGCATTACTCTGCCCCAGGGGGGCATTCCATGGGTGGTGCATAGGTGTACTCACGCAACACCCATGGATTTTGACACATTCCCATATTTACCATAAGTGGAAGACCTCGGAATGCACCAAAACTGCTATGCCTCCACAGGTGAAGCATGACAAGGAGAAATACATTATTTCTCCTCCATTTTTTCCTCTTTCTATGTGTGATCCATTCTGCAGCACACATAGAAAAAGGAAAATGCCTTAGGAAATTGTTTTTGTGCAGGAAGATGCCCTTTCCTGGACAAAAATCTTGCTTACATGCTTACAATGCAGGACCCCTTACACCATGGTGCAAGAGTGCCTACATTTGCAATAGGCAGCACATTGTGCGCCAGTGCTGGGAAAAGGCAGTAATGCACCGTATAATGTTAAATATGGTGCATGCCTGTCACTCAGAGCAGCACCGCAAAGTGGCTTGCTATGCTGTGTCACAAAATGTTAAAGTTAGCCCATGGTACTTTTCTGCCCTCTCCAATCCATGCAACACACCACAAATACTTTGCTTGCTGCCCTGCGTCACCCGAACTTTTAGTAAATATGCCCCATAGTTCCTGTAGTGGAATGGACCCTGTAAAATCTATAGAACCATTACTTTAGGGCAGCTGCCCCATCCTCTATAAATTCTCAATTCAGTCCCCACACCCACTTGCTAAGTATGCAGCCACACCAGTATTTCAACCGCAAGTTCTCTACTTTCAGGAAGGCCAGTACTTTCTTTGGGGCAAACTAGTAAACGCCAGAACATTTGCCCATTTGCAATATAAGCCTAAGACAGCAAATAAAAGACTAAAGCAGTTCAAACGCAATTTAACTTTGCCCTAATTGATATTGCTGAGAGATAAGTCATCCAAGTTAACAATACAATGAGGGCTGTAGGCAATATCCTGCTCTAAAGCCAATCCTGGGTCTTCCAGATACCAAAAACCTGGTAAAAGGCCAGTACCATTTTGCTGGAAAAAGGACAGAGGTGGGATATGAAAGCACTACAATTGGACCTTAGTGTCCACAATAACTGCAAACACGTGTTGTTGGTAAAACATAACTCCGACCTAGAGTGCCATCTCTCCAGTATTTTACCGTCTTGCTGTTATTTTCATTTTGAAAAGGGTAAAAAAGTCCAAAAAATGATAACATCTAGTATTTTCCCTTTAAAATTAAAAACGAAAGGCAACAAATACAAGCTAAAACAAGTTAGACGTCTTTCAGAGCTGTATAAACTATTCATAATTGATTTGACCTAACAATAGAGGCTAAAGTGCCATGTTAAGAGAGTGTTTTTTGTTTACAAACTGTTACTTAAGGTTACAACCTCATAAATTGTTCACGTATACTATATTTCTCTGAGAATGTAGCAATCATATCACCCCACAGGCATTTTGGAAATCTTCCCTATCTTGTGCTGTTACACATATGCCCCAACGCAAGAGGCAGCCTTCCACTCACTCACTCACTCACTCACTCACTCATTTACCTTATAGTTTCCCAGGAGCCTGCTCCTTCAAAGGCATTACTGTGGAGCTTCCCCACTTTAGGCTTGTATATGGACAGTACTATGGGGCCACCAGGCATCCGCCAACAATGTCTCCTGTGACTGCAGGGGAACACCCAAAAGAGCTCCCGCTCCACTGTCCTTCACCTTTTGTATAACCCTGGGTGTAGGACTACGCTACGCTTGCATATTTTGCGTAGTTTGCGCAACTACTTGCTACGCGAATTGCACGTATCACCGTGCAGAAGCGCGTAGCGTAACAGTCATTTTTTGCTTGTTCGCGACCCTCAACGTCAAGTTGGTGACCGCGAGTGAGCAAAATACCATCCCGGCGAGACTTTTTCCTTTTTTGCGATCCTCAACATCAAGTTTTCGATCCGGAGCGTGGAAAATAAACCTCCAGGCGAGATTCTCAACGTGGGGAGGTCAAGTCTCTCATTACGAGTGGTCACATGTGCTCGCGACCGCTCGCAATGAGAAACTACCAGTTCACGTTGAGAAAGCTGCCATTCGAGGGAAATCTACTCGAGCAGCAGAAAACGACCGCTTGCACTGTGCAAAATGCGGTTTGCAATAATTGCACAGTGCAGACAAGCATCCGGCACTGTGCAATCAGTGCGAACAGCATTTTGCACAGTGCACTATGCAGTTCGCCTAGCTACGCGTAGCTCACTTAGTGCGAAGTGCACTTCGCGTAGCTGCATGTAGCGCTGCTACGCGAACTACGCCCAGGGGTACTTCTGTAATGTGTGCGGGAATTAAATTCTTTCAGTTTGTGCATGATGGATGGTAGATTCCAGACTCTCAATTTATTGGACATTTGTTAGTTATGTCACAAGCCGCTCTGCCCATAATTCCCCTGTCCTTGTTCAACATGTCCCATCCCATCCACGCAGAACCCTCCTTTACAGAAGGCAACCTAAGGGCCTGATGACAAGTACAGAGGTCCTGGGACCGCCATACGTGTGTAGTCTGACTGCTGCCAACTTGGCGGTCCAACTGCCGGATTACAAGTTGTGCTGTGGGACCACGACAAGACCGCCACCTCTACCAAAAGCTGAGATCCCACGGCAGACAATTGTGGCTGTGCTGGCATGGGCAATGCTGTCGTAATGATAACCTGCTGTTCCGCCGATCTTTTCATGGCGGGGACACCGCCGTAAAAAGGCTGGCGGAAAGGCTCGTTTTGGGGGGTGAAAACATGTCTCCAGTGCGAGTTTGCCCTTCAGACCTATTCCTGGTAACACCTATGTGTGCTCCCATGCCATCTGCATGGTTGTGTGCATTGTGCAATTCAGAATAGGCGGTATTGGCTGCGGCTCTGTCCTAGAACCACAGCATACCGCTGCCATGACTTCACCGCTCCAGAAAAGGGGGTGGTGATGAACAGAGTGTCTGAATTAAGCAGACCACTCTTACCCAGTCCAAAGATCAGGGCTTGATCCATCACCGTTATTTATCTCACTGCACCATCCCAGCTCAGAACCTGGCTATATGCAAATCAGTCTGTCCCTGGCCCAGTGCATCATGGGAACAGGGCAGACTAAACTATTAAGCCAATTCTTCACCAGAAAGGAGACAAGCTACCGGGGACCGGTTTCTGGCATTTCAGCCGTCTTCGGCCTGGCTTGCTTGAATCCTGATGGTGCAGTGAGAAAGAGACTCATGTCTGAGTATACCCTGCCACACCTATAGTGGCCAAAAACGATTCAGAAAAGGGGGTGGTGATGAACAGAGTGTCTGAATTAAGCAGACCACTCTTACCCAGTCCAAAGATCAGGGCTTGATCCATCACCGTTATTTATCTCACTGCACCATCCCAGCTCAGAACCTGGCTATATGCAAATCAGTCCGTCCCTGGCCCAGTGCATCATGGGAACAGGGCAGACTAAACTACCAAGCCAATTCTTCACCAGAAAGGAGACAAGCTACCGGGGACCGGTTTCTGGCATTTCAGCCGTCTTCGGCCCGGCTTGCTTGAATCCTGATGGTGCAGTGAGAAAGGGACTCATGTCTGAGTATACCCTGCCACACCTATAGTGGCCAAAAACGATTCAGAAGCGTTGAAGGGTATACTCAGATGTGAGTCCCTTGCTCATTGCACTATCAGGATTCAAGCAAGCCGGGCCGACGACGGCTGAAATGCCAGAAACCGGTCCCCGGAAGCTTGTGTCCTTCCCAGTGTAAGAATTGGCTTGGTAGTTTGGTTTGCCCTGTTCCCATCATGCACTGGGACAGGAACAGACTAATTTGCATATAGCCAGGTTCTGAGCTGGGATGGTGCAGTGAGCTAAAAAACGGTGTTGGATCTAGCCCTGATCTCTTGACTGGGTGAGAGTATTCTGCTTAATTCAGAAACTCTGTCCATCACCACCCCTTGTTGTTAAATATGACTGCACCGCAGCAAGACCGCCAGCCTCACTGATAAGTTATAATGCAGCGATATGGCAGCCGCCAATTTGGATGCGTTATCCCAACCACTACAGGCCGGCGATCTTACCGCCAGAGTCATAATCTGGCCCTAAAACTGATCAGCTTGAGAGTAATAAACCAACAGTTTCAGTCACTAGCTGGTGTGTTACAGAGCAAGTAAATAAGTAGAATGTATTAATTGGAATAAAACGCAGTTGTTTGTAAATTCTTTCTCAAAATGTCTACATTATAATGCTCTCAGTGCATACAATTAAACCTGTCTTAGTTATTGGATAACATCTTTAACTGGACAAAACCAAGAGCCGTGATATGATCGTTGGTTTGCATAATGCTTTGCGCTCTTAAGGAACATTGTGCCACTCTGCCAAGAAAATTTAAATTATATCAAATCACAAAAGCAAATGGTAAGAGATGCATGTACCATCTCCCAATAGCTTCTACTTTACAGTACATGATGTACTTAGCAAATACTTTGTCTAATGTTAGCGAAGTTCCTGTACTGCAGCATATGCCAAATGTGATAACCTATTACTAAAACATGACAAATTGCATTTCTCTGGTAGGCAATATCACTAGCGCCACCAAATTATGACAGGCTTTACTGGATGGCTGCCATCTTAGTTTAGGCAGGAATCGCAGCCAACTGCGGTCCTGCTGTGCAGTTTATTAAACTGTGTGTATTTTGTATCAAGTATTTATATACATGCCAGCATTGCTTTCTCTTTGATATCATTTTATAAAAAAAATGAATTATATATAATGGCAATGTATTATTTAGCTCTAAAATGCATATTTCATTTTTCATATTTTTGAAAGGGGAAGCCTTTCTGACTGCATTTTTAAAGGACTGACTGCTTTAAGAAAGTCCATGAATAAAGCATGGCCTTGCTTTCATTTGCATATTTATGGTGTCTGGTGTAGATTGTGCTTGCAAAATGCATGCTGGCGCGGTTCCCTTCAGAGCAAAGCCTTGAATGTCTTCCCTCCTGTCTCATAAAACACAACTTTCCTTACCTGCTGATGAACTATGTCCTTCCTCAGCACGCTTGTTGTTATTTCGTCCTAATTGTCAGCACAGTGTGTCACGTTATAGCAGCAGACCTGCCACATGCCTGCATAACAAAATGTGTTTTTCCTGACCTGTTTTTCTCACGGTAATCTCCAAAGTTCCGCTGTTGCCTGCCCTTGCTAGGAGTGTTTCATTTCACGAACATTCTTATCAACCCTGCTCTTCAAAAAGCAAAATAAAGTCGCATTCTTTATTTCTTAGCAGCCGTACATGCGGTAACACCCGCTGGAAATTAAAAACAGGTCAACAGAAAACAGCAACAAGTTGTTTGACTTTATGGTAATGTCTGTAGGTTGTTGTCGAGATGGTTTTATTTCAAGCATGGCCCTTCTGCACTTAAGTGAATTACAAAAAATAATATTCCACTATATTCCTGATGGGTCAAAATAGTTTAGAATAATTTCAAATAGTGCCATGGATTGTTATCTGTGAGTGAGTTGTTGACAAAATGGTGCAATATGGAGGGCATCAAGTTGCCATGATCCGTCTTTCAAGGAAAAACAGGCCATTCCATTTTGCCTTCATGACATGCTTTTTTCTCATTTGGTCACTTGGATTGGAATATGAGCTTGCAGCACACCTTTGCCAGTTAAGCCGGGTCTTTCAATGCTGTGGGATTCCTTCCTAGAGGAACACGAGAAGTGCTTTGGGCCTGGCAGACAATCAATGAGGATCCACAGGGATATGTTGAGGGTTTGTAGAGGGTTGGTTTGGCCCATGTCAATGAAATTGATTCTCAGCTCACTGTCGGTCACATTAGTGGCCCTGTGAGTACCTGCTAGGGTCATCGAAGATTCCAGAAGATAGTGTCAAAGAATGTGTTTCAAATTGTATTAGATTCGGAAGATCCTCCCAGCATCATGTAATAAATGTGAAACCCGGCAAAATATGTAGCTCCTGCATAAAGACAGAAATCTGAATAAAGTAAATTTCTTAAGAGTCATTTAGGCACGCTGATAATTTGGGAACCTTTATAATTGCTAGTATAATAAACAAACAGCACATGGGATTATTGAAAAGACAAACATGGAAGGAAGATAGGCCATCAAACAAGTTTGGTAATAGGTGCTGAATGTGAAAGCGCAGTGCAAGTCAACATTTAAAGGATGGTGAATGCACAAGAACAAATACATGCACTGATCAAGTTAGCAGGGCATTTGAGACCCTGACATTGTACCACTTCAGGGGTATGCTGTCTACAGTTCATGTGTGACAAGCACAGCTAACGCCGTTGACAGTTTGACACACAGCACAATGTTCCTCTGGACTACAAAACAGGTAGCAACCTTTGGTAAAAAAAACACTGATAACAGGAATGTGTCAAATAATGGATGGTAGAAACAGAAACAATCTTACTTTGAGCAGTCGAAAACTTGACAGAAAAGAAAGACTGAACAAGGCATGCCAAAAAGCAATTTGTGAAGAAACATGGTTGATAATCGACAACTGATCCTTATGGAATTGCCAGAGGGCAATTTTAGGACACAAAAACATATACTGAAAATGTAAATCACTCTATAAAAAATATAATCGACCCAAAGTCACGCTAGAAAGGGCCATCCTTAACCAGACATATTGTCCTGTGTAGACAATACTTTTTGACCGGACTTTTTCGACTTTTTTTTTCATTCTCCCTGTTATCTCTGTGTCAATCATCAGTGGAGAGTTTTCATTGACAATGATAATGACCTGGAGATCTTTGTTTTAGGCAGACAACGTTTACATTTCATATTCAGGCAGGAGTTGAAACCCTCAGGGGGCAAGTAGTTGAATGAGAGTGAGAATGTATCCATATTTCGTACAGTGTACTTCTATTTCCTAGGTTACATACAGAATGGGCCAGAATCTCAGAATGTGAGAAGGCAATATCTTGTTGTTTTTTGTTTTTCTCTTCTCCTAAAATCATGTACGTGTTCCTCATCTTATACTGAGTTAGTGGCAGTTCTTCAGGAGGACGTGGACATGGTGGACAGCAACAGTGTTACTCCTGGTGTAAACAAAAAGGCTCTGAAACTATTTCGGTTTTCCACAATTGAATCACATTTCACAATTGCACCACATTCTACAAATATTTACTTATAATAAGCAGAGCGAGATCAAGAGACTCCTGTAGGTTTGACTGATGTTCCACTTCGCCAAACCTGCAGCTTCCCCAACTCATTTCTATGCAGGGAATCAATCTGTTTTTTTGACAGAAGAGCCTAAGCTGCCTCAGCCTTCAGAAACATTAGCCAGCGGCCTATCCATCACAGTGCCTTTTACTTCTGTGCTTCTGAAGGCTTATACTATTTACAGCCAGCATTCAAATGATGGTTTTTCCTGCCCTAATCTGACATTGAAGCATACTAGACTCATGAAAGAAAAGAAGTTCTGCAGCACAAAGGGAGAAGACTAGTGGAGTACAAAATTTGCTTTTGCACAATCATACAACATTTCAGAAAAAATATGCTAAATAACGCAACAGGCAAATCTGTCATTTCGTGCTACATTTTAGTGCAAAATGTGTCCTTGTGTCAATTTTTGAAGCAGCCATGATTTTTTTGTCAAATAATAGTGCAAAAAGCAAAATAACTACGATCAACAGACAGTGAAGTTCTGTTGTTCCTGTGCATCATCATGTTTACCCTGCATGGATCATTTGCAGTAAATGTTTAACCCCAATTGTGTGTATTTATGCAAAGGGAAGAAACAGCATAATTGTGGTAATTTCCTGTAACAAGCATAACATGAAATTTCTGAGATTCTGTTAATTATTGCCGCATTATTTAGATTTGCGTCAGGCCTAGAGAAGATTCTCAGCACTAGGGGCAGCACTTTTTTTGTATTTCACTAGCAATTCCACTCATTGGATTTTTTTAATATATATTTTTTTATTATTATTATTTCTTCATCCTTAGAAAAAAGATAAAGATCACCCGAACAGCAATCCGGACACCCCTCTACCCACCCCACACATTAACCAGCAGTCTCATATAATTTCATCATTGCTCTTTAAAACCATTAAAAAACACAGTTCATAAAGGGAGTAATTAAAATTGCGCTGTGAGACATCAAATCAATATACAAAATATGTAAAGACTTTTGTCATCGAAAGCGCATAATGCAAAATTTCATGATTCAAATACAATTCTTTCGTGATACGGGATCCATCTCATCTGCCACATCTTCCACCCATCTTGATCCATTCTGTCAAATAAGCCCACATCCTCAATCCTTTTTCCCTTCATCGTACCCCTTTCTTTTTATAACCTGCTTTTTCTAGATTGTAAACTTCAAGTACCTGGGCTAACTATTGCTGAAATACATATGGCTTTGCATCCAACCAGGCTGCGGCCATACCCAATCGGAAAATGGTCATAGAAATAAATAAGAGCGATCTACCTCTATCGCTCCTCTCCCTTTCTTGTTCCCCCAATAAGATTAAAGCTGGGATTAAATATGTTTTATTCCCAATTCATCATTAAAAAACCTAGCAATCTCTTCCTTTACAACAGAAAATACTCTGCAGGTAGCGAAAATATGTACAATACCTGCTCTGTTCAGCTGGCATCTCGGACATCATGATCCTTTTCCATCCCACCATTTAATAATCCTACTGGGTGTATAGTAAAGATTAAAACACGTTTTATAATATTTCACTTGCAGCTTTGAGGACAGTGATGTCATTCTTACCAATGAGTAAGATTCCAGAAAGTTCGAGTCCAGTAAGGCCAGTTTCTCCTGTCATCTCCAAGAGTGTTTATCCAAGTTATCCTTAATTAATTTTAAAACGTGTTTTAAAAGCCCTTCTGGGTTTAGCATAAGCACCGATAAATCAGGATATCAGATCTTCCAGGTTTTTAAACAACTTGTTCTCGAATTCCTCAGGAATGGCCCATAAAAAGTAGAGAATTTTGGGGAAAAAATATATTTCAATCTATTACACCTCTCTACCAGGGATAAGTGTAATTTATTTAATCTGCACAGTTCTCTCTTTGCTTCTTGATAAATGGGTCGAGATACTCATTTACTATTACATCTAAATCTGACAAAATATTGACTCTGAATTATACTGCGCGCTTTACTACACAAGAGTCTGATAACATAATTCCGTTGTTGGTGACAATTAGCGTTTTTCCTTACTCAAAGAATATATTGAGATGTTCCCACAGCTGACCACCTCTAACTCTACCTGTACAATTGCTGTCACCCGGTCCAGTGTTACGAGTGCTATAACGTCCACTTATGCTAAGGTCTTGGTATTCTTTCCCTGGAATGACAGTGGATGAATTAAGGTGTTATTTTCAATTCTATGTATAAGGGGGTTAATATACATTGCGAACTAGAGTGGTGAGCAGGAACACTATTGCCTTGCTCCCATAGTGATCTTTAATTACTCAGATAGGTCCATGCTGCAAACACTCTGGCTTCTTGTTTATTATATAAAGCCTTAACTGCCTCTATGTATCTTGACCCAATACCCACTCTCTGCATTGCTGCTTATGAATATTTCCAGAACCTATCAAAGTCTTTTTCTGCGTCAAGCAGAATCAAGGCCTATAGGATCCCTTAGCACCTGAGCTGCATCGAGAATGGTGATTACCCTTCTGGTATGATCTGTTGTGCCTCTCCCAAGGATAAATCCATGCTGTCATCCAGATACCACCTTGCTTAATCTTTGTGATAAACGTGGCGCCAGGGTTTTGGAATAGACCTTAGAATCCCTCTTAAATAAAGTAATTGGTTGGTAAGATCTGAGCTCAGTTACAGGCTTATTTTTCTTGAGAAACACTACTATGCAAATGACCAAGAACTTGTGGACTGATTCCATTGTATATTTGGGAAAAGAAGCAATATGTACCAGCAGATTTTCCAGCAGGGAGACTAGGCAACACCAGCAACATTTCTTCCCACAAGGAACACCCTTCTAATAACTCTTCTTCTTCTTTGCTACATTTTTTGAGGGGACAGAATCCAGAAAATTGTATAAATTCGCCTCCCCTCCTTTAATGCTCTCTGTATATAAATTTGGATAGTTTCTCTGGAATGCTATTCTAATTCCTGCTGGGTCAGAAACCATCACCCAGCTAGGATCTTTTATTTCCTGCACATTGTATTGCCCGGTCTTATGCCTGGTTCTAGTAGCTAAGCATGGGCGAATTTTGCGAATCTCGCGTTCGCGAATTTTGCGGATTTGCGAACTCGCAATCCGCAAAATCCGCGAATTCTCGCGAATTTGCGGATTTTTTTTTTGTGTTTGCCACTCTCTGTCACCACTGCCACTCTCTGACTACTCATGCCACCCTCTGGCCCACCCATGCCACCCTCTGTTTCATCACAGCACCCTCTGGTTGTCCAGTCAGTGTACATTATTGTGGCAAAGCAAAGCACACCTTCCCTGCCTCAAGTGACCTGAATTAATTTGGGGCTGATTAATGTGTCACAGAATATTTTTTTAGCTGGCACCTGCTTCCTTAGTGCTTCCTGATTAGTGATCTTTTGCACTTGCTAAGTGCTTTCATTGTTGCAAAATTAGTTACAACACCTGCCCTGCCCCAACTGACAATAATGAATTAGGGGCTGATTAATGGATTTGAACTTCCAGCCTGGCTCCTGCTTGTCTCCCTTAGCTGTAATTCAGGACCTTTGTGGCATATGTGTAACTATTCTGAGGTTCAGAGCAGGGTCACATAATAGTTGCAACTGGCAACTGAACTCTGGAGGGGCCCCTCAGGAAGCACTACAGGAAATGGCTACTAATGATGAGCCTGAACTTTTGAACCTGGTAAGTAGTTTCAGTTTTGCTAAGATCGTATTTCTGCAATTTAGCGCTTATTCGCGGGGCGCGAAGTTGTACTGGGAAGCCGCGAACTCACGCGAACAGTGCGAGCAAGCCATAAAATCCGCTGCTCGCGGATTTGCGGATTTTGCGGGAGATTCGCGAATCTCGCGGATTGCGAATTTACCGAAAATCCGCAAAATCCGCGAGCGAAACGGATTTTCCGCCCATGCTTACTAGTAGCCAGATGATGTCCTATTTGCTCGCTCCACTCATTCACCTTCTCTCTCCATAACATAAATGTATCATTTGCTTTGCTTGCTGGTACTTCATTAATCACTGCTTTAACTATAGATACCATTTACATACCTCTCTTTTTTGTGTGGTCAAAATGTAATTCCTTTCCCCGGGTCCAATGATTATGCTGCTTTGGTTTTTATTATCCTGGTTTTGTCCTCTTCGGACAATGGCAGTCTCCACGGATGCTTGGTCTTGTTGTGCAAGTCTCGATGTATGTAAATCTTCGCTGAAGGGTTTTGGGTCCCGAACCACTATATAATCATTCCCAGTTATATACTGAGACAGCGAGATTGATACGGTAGACCTGTTATACCTTTGTTACCATGGTGGAAAATGAGGACAAAAAAAAAAAACATTTAATTCCTTTCTTCCACAGCAAATGCTGTATAAAGATCCTGCATTCTTTGTTTCTCCTTTTTCCACTATTCAATATAAACTGTAAGGTCTCCCTCGGTATCCCTGCTTTCAATATGTCCCAGACTAGTCCCAGTGGGGCACTCCCTATGGGGCATATTATCAAGGGATTTATCTCTGCTTTTTTGGCTTTAAAAGCCAAGAAAGCGGAGATAAAATTATCTCCCTATCAGCAACAGGGTGCTAACACGCAAATTTGCATGTTAGCACCCTTTTTCTCTACGCTTCCCCTTGCATCTCTAATGAGATGCAAAGGGGGCGTTCCAGAGAAAAATAATAGGAGAAATGTTGCTAAGCGACATTTCTCCTATTATCAAGGATATCGCTAACCCTGTTAGTGATAAAAAAAAAAGCAGCACTAACCATGGTTAGCGCTGCTTTTTTTACACCTGGTATTTTCCTGACTTAGCCATGATATCCTATGGAAGGTGGATATCATGGCTAAGTTTGTGAGCCCCTATCATCAAGCTAACGCCAAACTTCGAGAGATTATCGTTGGTTTTCCAGCGATAATCTCTCATTTGGCAGTTAGCGTGAGGATTTTTATCACTTCTGAGATAAACGTTGCTAATAGCAAGTTATCTCAGCGATAATTTCCGGTGATGCTTAGCGATAAAAAAATCGTTACAAAGCCTAGTTAGAGATAAATATTGCTACTCGTTGGTAATATGCCCCTATGTTTTTCAAAAAAAAGGTCGGAATCCATTTCCTCATCTGTGGCCTATATTCTTCGTTAAAAATGAGCCCATTCAAAGCTCTAATAAGTTCCTTTCCTAGCAAATATCCCGCACTTTATTTTGAGTATCAGGGGGTTATGATCCGGCATAACACATGGGTAGCTTTCAATATCACAATCTTGTACAAAAGTGTAGGAAACAAGAAAAGAATCTAAGCATTTGAAAAAAAAATGATGTGGCTCTGAAAAAAGGGGATTACATATCCCGAGGGTTTCTAATCCTAACCTGCCATATATATCTGTCATATGAACTGTTGAATAGGAACAGAGGAGCATATTTATGAGCACCCTTGTGCCACTCCTTCACCACGCAATGTGGTGAAAGAGCGACGCAAATGAAACATGAGATTTATAAAGCCGCACAAGGCCATCTTGTGCTCCCGGCGTGGCTTCATAAATCTCGAGTAATATAACGTACTGCAAATTGTTGCTTTGCATTCTTTGCACCAGGGAGGCATTTTCATGGGGGTTGTATGGGTGTTCCCACGCAACATCAATGGATTTTGACGCATATCGAGATTTACAAGATCAGGTAAATCTGGAAATGCACTAAAAGAATGCGCCTCACCAAATGAGGCGTACCGAGACATACTATGTGTGATGCATTCAGCCTCTCCGGATTGTTTTTGCAAAGGAAGGTGCCCCTTCCTGCACAAAAACAATTCTGCATGTAACGCTGGCATCCTTGCACCATGGTGCAAGTGTGGCTGCATTGGTGCTATGCAGGACATTGTGCGCCATCGCAAGGGAAAGGACAGGAATGCTGTTGTAAATAGAATTAAGTAAGTAGCAGGACACGTCTTCTTGTAGTTAGGTTGTATTTATTAAGTTACTAAGAATAAGTTAAGAAGTTAAGACACAGAGCAGTAGTTCCCCACAGCTGACCAGACCAACTGCCCATAGTAGAATCCCCAATAGAATACAGCTATGTAAGAAGACAGAAACACAGAGAAAGGACTAAGGAAGCTAAGAAGCAATGTAAGAATGTACAACAAATGCACTGTATTGCCTTAAATAGTGCGCACTGCTGTCCATTCCCAGTGACACATTGCAGCAAGGGACTTGCTGTGCTGCACAAGTATTTCAGAAAATGGCCCAGAGTACGTGGAAAACTGATGCTTTAAAATAAAATGTGAATTAATGTCAGTCGCTACTGAAATATAATTTAAACAATAGCAGTGACAATCATAGTGCCTTTTAACCTGCGCATGACGCAACAAAAACACAAATATTAAAAGCAAGCATTAACTTCAAAGCTGTGATAGAGGAGAAACCTTTATTTTGAAGAAGTATTCACCTCAAAAATGTCGATTTTGCTAAATTAATATTAAACTGCCTTCTTTCTTATTTCAAAGCATGTTGGGATTATCCCTAGACACAATTATTTTTAAACCCGTTCCCTTCGCCACTGTATAGAAGAGATGGCAGTGTTGTGTGTGTGATTGATTGAGGTGGGCTTCCACTGCTGTGTATTAACATTTCTGGGATGACGCAATAAAGTTACAATGAAGTTCGAGTGGCAAACACCGACGGCCATTAGTTTCAATGTACAGAGATAACGATCCCTTGAAACGTCAAAAAGTAGTTACACTGTAATGGCACATACGTAAGCCTCATTAACTTGCAATCATAAGTATATTACCCTAAAAGTCCAAATCTCCCCCTTGGAAACAATTAAGCTCTAATGGCAGCACATTTACAAGGATTGATTAAAAACTAATGGACAATAATATGTGTCATACCTGTAGATGTAGACGGCTACTACTTTTCTAACAAGTTGAGCCATATTAAAGGGAAATTCAGATTTTTAAATGAATATCTCCAAAAGCAGAAGCGAGCTACACTGGAATTTGTTTCTCTTGGAACACAAAATCAAGCATTAAATGTTTGCCAAAGAGCTGAGTAACATGATTATTTAAAAGATGTTTTGAATTATGAAAATAAATAGTCGTTTTATTGTACTTTTAATTACAAGGACACAATGCTGTTTCCCTTCTTGTCAAATAAATATTTTTAGTGCTTCCCAATTACAAGCATATAGATAAATGAAAATAAACACAACATATTGGCAATGACAATAGTCATGGGTGTAATTTGCTAAGTACTCCGAATTAGAACAGTAAAACGAGATAAACGTGCAGATATTGAAGTCAGTCTTTACTGAGAGAATCCTGCCCTCAATGCTGGTCTGTTTTTACCTCTATAGGGAATTAAGACTTGTTAACAATAGAGACTATGGGGCAGATTTACAAGCCCCTTGCGCCATGTGCCATGTTCCATATGCCATGGTGCAGGCTATTTACAACGCGACGCATCTGGGAGATGCATCACGTTGGAAAGCCCTGCGCCTTAAGGAGGCGTTCCGGCGGGGGGGGGGGGGCGCTCTGTAGTAATGATGCAGAGAGGCCAAAGAAGATTAAGTTAAGTTTTATTGGTAGCAGCACGAATAGCAACTTTCAGTGCCTCAGTCCAAGTTGTAATGAGTTCCAACAGACATAAGCCTAAGGCAACCAGCTCTAGAATATAGAACTTATTTAAAGATAAACTAGTCTCATGCACTAGCATGCGACCACAGTGTAACACTTAAATCACAGTAATAAACAGGAATGTAACACATCTCCCTTATTACAAAAAGAAAGGAAACAAGAAAATAAAAATGCCATAACTAAATACATAAATAAAGTCTTAACTTATGAAGTCTATTAACACATCTTATAGGCATATTAATTACACGCTTGAAATCTTTCCTCTATGAGCAATGGAATCATTTCTGACCAAAACAGTTGACTTATCAGATGGGTTTCTCTCATCATGCCTGACAGTACATTTTGCTAATTTCTTAAAATTCCAAAATTTACCATCTTGTGTCATAACACTGTTGGAGAATACTTTCTTGATTTGAATGGGATCACCAAATGTATTAGAACCTTTGGATAGCAACCCTGGTCTAAGGATTCTCACCCACTCTCTCACTTGAAATTCTTGCAACGTAGTGTTCCATTTCCTATCATACCACTCCTTAGTTCTAAATTGCTTATTCTCCACACGTCTGGCAACATCCTCTATATTAACCTTATCTACCGACAACTGATTGCATTTCTCCTTCAACCACCATGGTAACATTCTAGATGCTGGATCACGACCTTTGAACAACTTGAAGGGACTTACCTCAGTGACAGTGTGAGGTGCGATACGATAAGTCCATAATCTCTCTCTCAAAGAACTTACCCAATATGCTCCAGATTTGACTGATTCCACCACAAAATTCTTCAAAACACGATTAAACCTTTCAACTTGGCCGTTCTCATGTGGTTCATATAATGAAGTAAACCTGTGAATAATGCTACAACTCTTAAGAAAATTGGCCATTTCAGTAGATGTCAACTGAACACCATTGTCAGAGACCAAAACAGCAGGACATCCCTCTCTAGTAAACACTTCTTTAAACAAACTAATGACATTTTCAGTGGAAGCCCTAGGAACAAACTACACCTCAGGCCACTTGGAATGATAATCCACTATTACTAATGCATAACGTGAAGACTCAGGTAAAATGTTGAAAGGTCCATATATGTCAAAAGCAATTTTCTGCCATGGTACAGAAGGCCATTTAACTATTTTAAGTGGTGGAGTATACACTTTTAGCATTCTTTCTTTACACTCGCATTCTTGACACTCCCTTACAGTTCTATCAACAAATCTGTCAATATCTGGCCACCAAAACACAGAACAAGCGAACCGTTTCATGGACTAAATACCAGGATGGGTATCATGCGCAATTTGAAAAATAATGTCCAGCATGCCCTCTGGCGGTATACATTTACCAGATTTAAAAATGAAACCAAAATCCAAATCCAACTCATCCACAACATTGTGAAATGGAATCAAATCTGATCTGATAAGTTTTTTGTCAGGCCAACCATTCTGAATGTAATTCAACAAATCCGCCCACCTTGAATCCTTTTCAACACACTCCTGCCAATCAGATTCAGAAATACTCTTGAATATACCTTGTAACACAACCTGAATAGCTAAAACAAAATCACACTCCTTAACTATATTGACTACCTCCACTTTGCATGGTAAACGTGACAAACAATCTGCCGTAACATTCTTTTTCCCAGGTACATATGTTGTGACAAAATTATATTCTTGCAACCTGGAGGTTAGTCTCGCGATTCTGGCGGTGGAATTCCACCTTCCTCCCACATATAAAATATTGACCAAAGGTTTGTGATCTGTTCTTAGCGTAAACTTAGATCCCCAAACATAAAGTCTAAAATGCTCAATGGCCCACACACATGCTAATAACTCTTTTTCTATCACGGAATATTTATGCCACACACTCATTCAATGTCCTCTACGCAAATGCTACATTTCATTCCTCATATAGGCTGGCATCAACTGTGATGATACATTCTTTGTTAATCCTAAAGGGTTTTACATTTGGAGCTTTGACAATGTCTCCTTTGACTACATCAAATGCCTGTTGTTGTACCTCCGACCAACAAAATTCAACTCCCTGTCTCAACAATCTTCTCAAAGGTTCCATCTTATTGCATTGGTAGCAGCACGAATAACAACTTTCAGTGCCTCAGTCCAAGTTGTAATGAGTTCCAACAGACATAAGTCTAAGGCAACCAGCTCTAGAATATAGAACTTATTTAAAGATAAAATAGTCTCATGCACTAGTATGCGACCACAGTGTAACACTTAAAGGCACAGTAATAAACAGGAATGTAACACGTTCCTGTGCAGGAACACCTCCTAAAAGTGTCTGAGTGAAATCTACAAGATTTCACTCAGTCACTTTTAGGCCAATGCTACGTCAAAACCCTGCGCCTGCTTGAAGCAGGCGTAAGGCTTGACGCAGCATTAGTAGAATGGCCCCCCCAGAGCATTGCTGGAACTGCGTCGTGCATGCGACGCAACTCCAGCAATGCGACACCTTTACGGCAAAGATGCGTGACGCATCTGTGCCGTTTTTGCCCCATGGTGCGCCGCATTGTAAATGCAGAGCATCAAGGGTGGGGGAGGCATGGCGCACAATTACTGGCGCATCCCTCCTAATTTGCAGGGATGTGCCAGTAATTGTAAATATGCCCCTTAGAATGAAACAAAGAATAATAACAACTCTGTTGCCTTCCACTAAATATGAGAAGCAGCTAGGAACTTAAGTGTGGAAACCATAAAAAAAATAGGGGGGCAGTTGAGAGATACTGAATAACACCAAATAGCAAAATGCACTTGAAGAAGAAGACACAATTAACTTAATAAATGAGAATACATTTACAGTTGTCTCTGTCAAAGCGGTAGGGGTAATGTGGTCAGTATGAATGTGGTACATAATCTTACCACATCTCTTCTCATCTGAAGATTTACAACATGATTTAAAAAATTTATAAAGACATCTGATTAATTAATGGTTAGATTATGAGCAATGCGTTAGGGGCCTTATTTATGGGAAGTTGACGGAGGGCCGTGCTGCAAGTCACCCTGCTCTGCTGCCCAATGTCAAGTGAAAGGGCAACAATGCACCATATTTTTCCAATACGGTGCATCCCTATCTTTTTCCCCTGTGCTGGTTCCATTTCAGCAGGCTAAAGCCAAGGCAGGTACTCTTTCACCATGCCTATGTTGTCGACAGGCTTGTTTTTGTGCAGGAAGGGGCACCAACCAGCACAAAAACAATCCTTTTTCTTCTTTCTATATGTGCTGAAGCACACATGGAAAGGGGAACAAATGAGGAGAACTAAAGGTATTTCTCCTCATTTCACCTCATCTATGGGTAAGGTTTTGGTGCATCCCCAGATTAACACGGTTTTGTAAATCTGGGAATGCCTCAAAATCCATGGATGTTGCATGGGTACGCCCACCGCAATGCCCATGGAATGGCTCCCTAGCGCAGAAAATGGTAAAAAAGTGATTTGCACTGCCTTGTCTTACTCCATATCTATGAGGACATTCAAAGACATGCAAAGTGGCTTTGCGTGATCTCGTAAATATGATTCTGTAGTTTGTGATACAGGGGCACCACAAAAGTGACGCTACAGCGGCACAAGGGGCTCATAAGTATGTCCCTTGGTGTGCAAATTATGGTTTGCATCACTGTTTTGTGAGTTATGGGTTGTGGTCATAACCAAAATTTGAAATCACAGTGTGCTTTTTGCATTTAGTGCATGATCATAGGTACACCGTAATGCTTGGTTCTGTGATCAGAATGTCCACAGGCCCTATCTTTGTGAATGATTCATGCACTCCACTGTTGACTTGAAGGAAGCCTTCGACTACCGGGCCGGCAGAAAGACCTCTCATAAGGGGCGGTTCATATTGTTATTTCCTTGCATTTCTATTTTTTTTCAAGACCTAGATGGTACTTACTGACCAGTGGTTTTTGTTAAAGGATTGTTGGTGACAGTCAGTTATCAAGCTCAGGGTGCAAGAACTTCAATGTTTTTTCTTTTATTTATTTTTTAATCAATAGCACTGTATGTAATATAAGCAATGTCGCTTTCTTGTTCTCTATTAAGTATTTTTCAACCATACACTTGTACATCAACCAGTATGCCCAGCATAATCCATACACATATACATTGAACGCTATACATGAAATCAGATAATTTATTATTAACTATAAGGTTTGCGAGGAATGCAATGGAATAGCGATGTCAACTCCAAACATCTCTCTTTAGAACTACATTACAGTAGGGTTTGCATATTTGGCTTTAATGTAAAATTGTCTGAATGATAGTTCAAAAATTAAATGCAATCATGCGGGCCTGTTGGCAACCACATAATAGGAGATGGGAGGATACCTTAGAAAATATTGAAGACATTTGTTTCTATTTTCGAAAATTGCAGGGAATCTATTAAAACTACATTGTAAGATTGCTCACAATGTTTTTGGCGTGGCTATGAGAGCCGGACAATTCTGGGTCTGGTGGCTCAGTGGATTAAAGCATTCACTGTAGGAACCTGTATTTGACCTCATGGTCACAGGTTCAACTCTTGGCAAGTACACTCAGCCTTTCATCCAGATACCACCGGATAAAAAATGTATACTTGTATAGCGCACTACTCACCTGCAAGGGTCTCAAGGCGCTTGTACAAATACCGCTGTGGAAACCATCCTGGCTTTCCCTGTGAGGCAACTCCTGGGCACCACCAAGGTGGAGGCCAGGCATCCTTAGCGTTGTGGGGGCCGTTGTGGAGATTAAGCAAGCTATTGCCCAGAGTTGCAGAGTGGGATTCCATGATTGGAATAGGCACCGAGGCGAGAATTATCAGGTCTGTGGAATTTTGAGCCCAAGAGCCATCGAGGGGGGGAATTGAACCCTGGTCCCAGGCCAGACCTCTGCATCAGGGTCTGCCGCTCTAACCATTGAGCCAGACTTCTCCACTGTACAAAAACACGTTATGTTATATTTGCGTAATACACTGCATAGCTCTGAAACAGAATGGATCTTTGATAACTTTTTATAAGAATGAGCCATTTCAAGATCCTTTACTTAGTTCACCGCATAAAGTATAACATCGTCAAATCTCAATGACACACTGTTTTCAGTTTCTGTTACATTATTGGATATTATATAGCAACCTCATTGTGGAAGACACATCTCATTTATGTATTTGCTATAATAAGCAGAAGAGACATTCGAGTGCCTTTGTTGACAGTCTGGCATTGTTGCACATCACCTGGACGTGAATGCATTTCAGGAAGCCATATCTGATGTCGCTTCGGCTAGAACACAGAAGACAACTTTAATCTACGAAGTAGTTGGAACGTGTTTCCCAGACAACTAAATCCATTAGGAGGTCATCGGCTCAGTGTAGGTAATTGTTGCAACAGGTGCAGCGCAGATGGTAGATGCCCCTCGGATGAAGTGCAGATTGCTTTCACACTCTCCGCCTCATCAGCAGTGGAGCTGAGTGCCCGGCTCGCCTCGCAACCACAGATGCTACATGACAGCAAAAGGAAAGGTGGGGATGATGATGGCAAGGCAGTCGGAGAACGGTGAACTTTGTAATATAGGAACTACTCAAAGAAACCACTAGAAACTTCATAACTATTAACGTCGGTGAATAGAGACAAATAATGTACGTTTCCTCATAACAAAACAGCCTTGTTCTAAAATAGCAATTCCAGTGGGTTTGACACTATAACTAAGGGTTTCATCTTTTAGGGGGGCACACAACCTTCAGGTGGCATCTCTCATGGCATCACTATCAAAGGCTACTCTGCTTGCTTCTTAAACAGATAACTATCTTCATTTTCCAGGACCTGCATACGTTGGTTTTACATTTTACGGATAAAAGAGAAAAGGAGAGAGAGATATATGCATTGTTTATGTGCACATTATGAAATACATTCTTTTTAAGCGCTTCTGTGTATTTCATTATTTTAGTTTAGCTATGTAGTGATGCTAACGTATTGCATAGGGACAGTGAGACCAAGACTTTGATGTGTTCTGTAGTATTATACCACCACCACGAAGCAGATGCAACTTTCTACCAGAATTTAGGGATGGGGGCCTCCAAAAGTGCACCGCAGCCCAATGCTCATGACCTTACCTTCTATGTGACAGGTGCAGCTGCAAATGCTGTGGATACTCTAACAGGTTATACCTCTTATGACCATTACAGTTATCATTTGTTTTGCCTTGAATGAGAACTTCACAGAAAAAAACATAGGTTTCAGGCAGGTTATAGTTTGGAATTATCATCTGTGTTGTCAATATAGGTCTAAATATTGTGAGGCCAAAATAACTATATTTAAAGTGCAAGTAATATTCTTCTTGGAGACTGTGGGCCTGATTCACAGAACTGAGAGTTTAGGTATTCACAGAAGGCATTTAGGAGTCCTAAAGTTAGGAGTCCCAACTTTACTACTACTAAATTCAGGAAAATCCTAATTTTAAGACTTTCGGTATTCACAGAAGGCATTTAAGAGTTCTAAAGTTAGGAGTCCTAACTTTACTACTACTAAATTCAGAAAAAATCATACTTTTAAGACTTTTGGTATTCACAGAAGGCATTTAGGAATCCTAAAGTTAGGACTCCTAACTTCTGTGAATACCGAAATGAGTAAGTGCCTTCTGTGAAATCCAAAATGAGTAAGTGCCTTCTGTGAATACGAAAATGGTAGTACATTTAGGATTTTGTCTTAAGTTAGTTCTGTGAATCGGGCCCTGTGTGATTTATGGGTTATGGTTGTGATGACCATGAGCGATGTAAATGATATCTCTATTTTGATAGATCGGTCTGCGCAATTTGATGCTTACAAGAAAACACTTTCCTATAAGAACAATGAATTAATTTATACCAAACAAAGCAAATACTTGACTAAAGTAGTATTTTATTGTCAAGTTTAGAATAATTCTTTGCCATCATTTTTTCTTCTGTAGCTCCATAAAGAGCTTCCCATGGCAGTTCAATTGGAAAATGTAATGTTACCGACCATATTTTACCCCACCACTTAATGGATTTGAAGAAAGTTAGACTACATGTATTTACTTGAAAAACAGCAACGTTTAAAGTGATATCATAGGTTGGACTTAGGTGTTGAAATGGTCCAAAACCTGATGTTTAAAATACAAAAAACACTGAAATTCACCAGTTATAGTTTACTGAGCTATCTATACCTAGATCTCCCACCATGAACTGCGTATGACATCACATGTAACATTGCTCATGACATGTTAAATGACATCAGTGATGGGATCATCCAAAGGATATGACAGTGCCCAGTCATACATAGTATTTTACCCCACATGATGATATATATGGCTGGGTACTTGCCACTAGCTCTTAAATAAGGGGGCCTTCCCAGGCGCTCACAGCTGACACAAGTCAAATTTTCACATCCCCTTATCTACGCAGTGGTCACATAATTACATGCACTGTCTGATGTGATAATCAATTTTTAGCAGTATTACTGTTTCACTTTGGTAACTTGATGTCATCACATCACACACATGTCAACACTTTATTGCACATGTACCAGCCATGAATAACATGCCATTGAATATATGGCATATTTACTTTGTGGTTTCCTAAGAATAGGATTTCCTCTACGTTCATGGATTCCGCTTTATGAGGCTAATATTTTGATTTAAATATTCAAGTCAAGTCAAGTAAAAAAACAAACTTTATTTGGTTTGTTACAACCATAAAAGTACAATTTACCCCTTATCTTACTAAAACAGGGAAAATAAAAACAACAGTAAATACATAGCACGGCGGTATCAATAAACATATTACATCTTAATATACATATACTTTGACTATCATTTTTAAAACCGGAATGTTGTCACAATTAATTTAAATGAGACGCTTAATTCATATCTATACAACATCTTCTTAATCATACAGCACTATTTTAATCACTAATTGTTTCACATTTATTTGATGTCAAGGGCTTATATTATTAGATCTTACTCTGTGCAGCTGAGGAATACCTTAACTTTTTTCATATATTTCCCCAAGGCACAGGCTATATCTAAGTTCTCCATTTCCATCAACAATTTAGCAGCTTGCATCCTATTTGCAATATTATAATTTTTAAAAATCGGATGTAAAATCTCCTTTCGTAAATCTAAAAACCACATACAATCTAATAAAATGTGTATAATATTACAGGTAGTACCTAAAGTGCAAGTGCAGATCCCATTACAACTTATCATTTGATTTCGGGCTCCATTATTCGCGTAGCATGGGTTTATTCCGATTCTCATTTTTAGGACTTCCCGCCTTAAGTTATGACTTGGTAACCGGTCCACATACGGAAAGTGTTGGTCAAGCTCCCAGGCAGATGTCATGTGGGCTACTGAGCTTTTTTGTGAGAGGTACTCCTGGTCATAAGTGCGGGACATATCGGTGCCTTGGAGCCTTAGCTCTCTCTTTCCTATTGTTATATGATCTTGTAGTGGGCAGACCTTCAGATCGAGCACCCTGTATGCATTCCTTATTGATGCTCTAGCCTCTTTTGCCCAGGGTAGGTCGCTCTTTGTAATTTCCTCTTTGGCCCACTGGGAGATTTTGAGGAGCTCATCTGTTCCCAATAGCTGCCAGAATCGTACAAGGGCCATACAGGCGGTTATCGCCCACGAGGTAATTCCCAACTCAAGTCTAACCGCCTGTACCATAGAAGATTTCGGCAGTACAAATAGGCTTTTTAATATATTTCCCTCCTCTCTATCCCAGGAGGTCCTACTGCTTAAGTAAATGACTTCGGCTCCGTACAAGAATTGAGGGGGCACCATTGCTTGATAGGCTTTCAGGACCGGTCTGTCCGACATTTCTCCGTATATATTGTTGAATCTTTTTAGACCTTTCACGGAAGCCAATGCCCTCATTTTTAGTGCTTGTAAATGAGTATGCCATTTCAGGGTACCAGAAAACCACATTCCCAGGTATCTATATTCAGATACCCTCTCAAATAATACTGTGCCCAGGTACCAAGAGAACTTTGTTTTTCTCCTACCAAAACAAACAATTTTTGTTTTCTCCATATTTACTACTAGTTTTTTGGTAGTACAGTATTCTTTGAATCAATTTAATTTTCTTTGGAGCCCAATCTCCGTCTGGTCCATGATTACCAGATCGTCAGCATATAGGAGGCATGATATCTGGTTTCCTCCCAGTTTTGGGTTTGCCCCTCTAACCTCTCTCAGCTTTTGAGGCAGGTCTGCTAAGAACAGGGAGAATAGTAGGGGGGCAAGTACACAACCCTGCCTTAAACCGTTCCCAATTGGGATTCTCTTTGTCAATCCTCCCTCCTTATCCAGGATTATCTGTGCCCAGTTTTCTGTATGCAGTTCTTGGATTATGGCTAGCAGATCACCCAGTATTTCATAGCCAACCAGTGATGTCCACAGCTGCACCCGGTCCACCAGATCGAAAGCTGCACGGAAGTCCACGAAACAGGCGAATAATTTTCCCCCCTGATCGATCGACTTCCGTGCAATGGACCAAAGAGCGAAACAGTGGTCAACAGTTGAGTGGCCTTCTTTGAACCCTCCCTGTTCTGGTGGTATTATCTGTTTGTTATCCACCCAGTCCTTTAGTATACCCAAAATTACTTTTGAAAATACCTTTTCTCCTATATCCAATAGGTTTATTAGGCGATAGTTTTTTGGGGAGTTTATGTCTCCTTTCTTATGTATTGGCCTGACGATTGCCCCTTTCCAATTATCTGGGAACTTGCCTGTATTTAGAATCTCTTGAAACATATTAGAAAAAAACTCCGCCCACCAATCTACATTCGTTTTTATTATAATTGCTGGTAAATTATCAGGTCCTGCAGCCCGTGTTAGTTTTAGTCTTTTTATTATACTTCTAATGGCATCTGGGGAGAAGTGTGCTTTCATTTCTTCCCTTATTCTAGGCCAATCATTGGCCGTTCTCCCCTCCCTCTCTGTCCATATGCCATAGATTTCTTTCAGGTATGTCACCCACTTGTCCTCTGGGACCGAGCAGTGTAGGGTTCCTGAGGCTTTCCCCGTACATTCCTGAATTAACTTCCAAAAACCTCTCACATTCTTTTCTTCAATTATCTCAAGTAAATTCCCCCAACATTTGTCCTTAAATGTCCTTTTTTTATCTCTAATGGTGGCCTTATATTTTATTTTTAGTTTCTTAAGTTCTATTACCGCTTCATCACTATAATAAGCTCTTAGATATCTCTCCTGTTTTCTAATAGTGGCCTTGACCTTACGACATTCATCATCGAACCAATGGGAGGTACTATCGTGGTATGGTTTCATATTATTTACTACTTTACGATTACCGTGTTTTAATTTTAACCTGAGGCATTCCACCATATCCCTTATTGTATTCTCATACCATATTATGCCCTCCACTGGTGCTAGATTATCTAAATTCACCGTTAACTGGTGTGCACTCAGTTTTTTTATATATTCATTGGTAATTCTCGTAGTAAGTCGTTTAGGGTATTCCACCTCTACTTGAAGCACTTTTTGTCTATGTGGGGAACTGCGTACCTGGAGTTCTACCTGTAGAGGGTAATGATCACTACCCTCAAGCCTAAGAATTTCAAATTGTTTGATTAAATAAAAGTTTCAGGCCTGAATGAATGCATAATCTATTGGGCACATTTGTTGTCCTATCTTAAAAGTACGATTTGCGGGCCGGTCTGCTTCCTTCCTTCCATTTACGCAGACCATACCTATGGCCCCCAGCAGTTGCCCAAGCTCATCGTCTTGAGTGGAGATCTCACAACGGGGAAAATGTGCGAGCTCTATTTTATATACTCCCAACATATCCCTCAACCAGGGGTCCGTTTTGATGGGATTTAGTCTATGATTGAAGTCCCCCTATAATATTAGTACATCTCTTGGATAGCAATCACATAGGTACTCCAGGTCTGATTTTAAACAATCTAGATCAGTCTTATATTCGTTTGATTTCCCTTTCTGTATGTACACATTTATAATACATAAGTTTTCACCCCCCAGCATATTGTTTACGGTACACACTCTACTACCCAACGCCCATTTGCACTTAAGTTCAAGGGGTTCCATATCTTTAACTATCCTTGTTGAGATCAGCATCATCTGGCCACCTGACGGTCTACCTGATTGGTTCTTTTTTGCTGGTTTTACATGGTGAGTGAAGCCTTCCGTAACAGGGGTTTCGTCGCACAGCCATGTTTCCTGGAGGCATACAATATCATTTTTCTTCAAGATGTTTTTGAAATCTTCCTGTGCTTTTATTCTATTGTATCCATTTACATTCCAGGACAGAATGGCAAGGCTGTGCAACGACCCTTCTTCCTAATCAATGTTACTCATATAGCTGCCTTCCTCACCATTCATGTAGGCCAGTTCTCTATACCTATTCCCCGCAAGGACATCTTCCACGTTCCACCTCTGATCTTTTGGTTTTATCTTTCTTGCCTCTCCCCAGGCTAATCATCTTTATTTGTCTTTCATCTAGTGCTGCGTGGTTCCTAAGGAAAGAGTTCCCTGTCTTATTCAGTAACACCTCTTCCCTTTTTACTATTCTAATTCCTTCCCAACGCATCTCAGACTCTGCCTTTTCTATTGCATCTTTTATTAGGGCTGAGTGGAGTAGAACCTTTGTTATTTCCTTCCCCTTGCTATTCACCATGAACCCAACTTCTTTTAAATCTGCGGTGCTGACATATCTTAGGCTGGGACACATTGCAAAAGATGATAGGAGCTGTGAACGATTTAAAGGGTTTATTTTCCTTGTTCTTTTCCCCCCCTTTTCCTGTCCTAATGGCTCTACAAACACCCAGTTATCTGTAGGGAGTTCTAGCTGTCGGTGTTGTAGTAATCCCTCTGACCTCTCTTCCCTATTATGCCTACTTACTTCTTCTCTGTCTCTAGCTCTGTCCCCCATCACCTGACTTAGGTTTGTGGGCCCCCCATCTACAGGTATGTCCATCCCCCAACCTACTACTGAGCTCTCCTTTACCCCAGGTTGGGTCCTCCTGGTAGCCTTTTCACCATTTCCCAATCTCTTCCTACTTATCCTCCTGCTTGGATCAGCTGAATTATTGCTACTTGCTCCTGTTTCTGCAAAATTTAGTTTCTTAACTCCTTGCCTTAGTTCCTTATCCTTTAACTTATGGACTGGAGTGGCCCCCTTCGCTTGCTCCTGGTGCTTTTCGGGGTTGCTGTTAACTGGGGCCTTTTTCCCCCTCCTTTGCTTTGTTGTTATTTGCTTTCTATAGCTCCTTTCCCCATACCTTTTTATTATCATTGGGCGATAGGATATGTATTCTGTGGGTGCATCCTCTGAATGGCTACTCTCCCTTCTCGCTACATCCCCACTATCCACTATAATCTCTTCCTGATCTTCTACTGGTCTTACTAAGGCGGGCATCAAATTTTTAATCTGTACCAATTCTCAGAGAATATCCTTATATTGGTCACCTTGTCTTTTTATAATGTCGTTATTTAGGACTGAGACTTCTAAAATGCCCTGCAAGGTCTTTTGGAGCATCAACATAACTTCAAGCATGGATAGGCTAGTAGATCCAGTCACCTCCAAATTGCATAGGGGCACGTCTGTAGCATTTAATCCGATAACAATTGGGCTCTTTAGTCTTTGTTGTCCATTGACACTGATTTCCCGCTCAGCAGAATTCTCTTCACCCAAGTGGTTGCTACTGTCTATTTTATCCTCGTTCACCACCTCTGCTCCTGTGACCTGGGTGAATAGTGACTGCCACATCCTTGGTGAGGAAGACAATCGAGGTTCCAAAGGTATCTCAGCGATATTGAAGACTGACTGGTTCAGGGGTTCCAAGCTAGTTTCTGCCGAGTCTTCGATGGTTTGCGGGGTCTCTAATACACTTGACTCCTTACGTACTGTCTCTTTCCCTTTAAAATGTTTCCCGATAAAATCCTTAATGGTTTTTGATACCGCCGACCCCCCATTTGCGCCAGCTGACTTAGAGGATGCAAGTGCTGGCAAAGGAGTTGAACTCGGGGGTGAGATTTCTCCATTAGTCATTACTCTGCTGCCGGTTGGTGTTGTTTTTGCGTTCTCCAGACTTTTTGATGCATTGGTCACGTCCACCATTCCGGATTTGTTTCCTGCTTTTTTAGGGTTTTTCAGGGCCTTACGTGGTTTTGTTTTCCCTAAGGCCATTTGTTTTTCAAATTCTTCTTTACTACGTAGCCGGGGGTACAAGGGAGCTTTGATGTACTGCAAGGCTTCTGTCGCTTGGGTATAGGCAACTACCCTCTCCCCCAGATTGCTTCCCTTAATTATTTAATTTTGGGCAGAATGTTCAAGTTTAGGAAGACTTGCCTCCTTCACTTACCTCTGTTTCTGTGGGCCCGCACTCCTTCCTCACCTCACCACACGAAATCCAGGCACCTCAGCAACTTCAATATCAGTATTCTCTCCTGGTAATTAGAGTCTTTTCTTCTGCCACCATCCGCCTCCTAATTGTATACTCTTAACGGCTTCTCTCCGAATACTATGACTCGGAATTAACATGCCCACTCTCTTCCCCTCGTTGATAACACTTTCCTTTGGCGCTTCCTGTGCTGCGTCTCTGTCAGCGCGCCGGGTCCAGAGTCTGTGGACCCCCGATGGGGGGTGCGGGTGCCGCACCCCCTCTGTTACCTACAGCGCGGCAAAAGCGTAGATTCAATATTTGCCGCTTGTTCCAATGAGGGTTCTGTTTTCGTGCGACAGGCGGCGGTTGCGACGGCCGAAAAAGCAGCCGGCGTTCGAGGCGTTCCTGGCGATGCGCTTACTCGGTCAACCGGAAGCCGAGCGACGAGCGCCGAGGAGTTCCGATGTGGGCGGTCCGTTGGGAGTGCTACAGTCGGGCACAGAAACAGAGAAACAGATTTAAATATTAAATTTTGGTCTAAAATGTAGGAATAAAATGCAATATTAGTTGTTGGGGAATTGTGGTAATAGTCATTGATAATATGTAAATGCTGTTCCTGTACATGTGTCAGCCCGTTTCCCTTGGGAGAGGGGATTGTTGGAGTATGTGGTCAAGCGATCGGCACTTGAATACTGACACACCTCTTGGTTTGGTGCTCCACGGCTTGCTGGCAACTGTGGTGTGAGCGTAAGAGGATACGCACCACGGCGCCCCCTCTACAATGTAATTTCGGTGCTGCTCAGGGGAAAGAGCGGCAGTTTGTCTGCCGAACAGGACTGTTCCGGTGAGCAGAATCTCCATTGTGTTTGCTGGAGTGGGGAGAATGCAGCCAGTCAGCTGACTCAGTCAGGGCATTACTATATGCATGGAACAATGGTCACTGTACTATATCCACGGATTGGGCCTGCGTTTTTCCTCACGAGCGGCAAGACTTTGTTCACATCTTGCAACACGTTGGGTTTTTTGAACATTGCGAGTGAGGGGGGGGCAACTTGTACAACTGGGGGTGTGAGTACGAACTTTGATACTGCAGTCCTCTCTCTATGACCGCAACTATTCTCCATTGGGAGGGACTATATGATCTTTCAAAAACCCTGATGGAGTTCTCTGTCACACATATCTGGCATTGAGGAAGACAAGGATGCCGAAACACGTCTGCCAGGTGTTACAGTGAATTTGTTTATTATAACAAGCTTGATGGGGCCAGATGGTGAAAATAAAGCTTACCTGAAAAGTTCCTATGCATGTGTCAGACCGTTTCTCTTGGGAGGTGGGATTGGTGGAATATATATATATATATATATATTCACTTAAAAAGACAGTAGGTTTCAGATCTTATATAGTTAGGAATTAGCATTTAAAAAACCATTGAAATTGCCCCTATATAGTTAGTTGTACTAACTAGATTTCGCGCACCGGCAATCCACTGCTGATGATGCCACATATTACATCATTCATGACATGGTCATCACTGATGACATCTCAAATGACATCACTGATGACATCACTGATGATATCATTCATGTGAAAATACGATGCACCTCCTCAAACTCAATATAACCTTTGATACACCCACAGTTAAATACAGACTACCATTCTTGAAACCATTGACACACCAATACCAGTTACTACATACGCACTCACTGATTCCTGGGTCGCGAGGTACGCGCACGGTACGCGTACCGTACGGTGCGCGTACCCCGTGATTTAATTTTTTTTTTTTTTGCCCTTGGGGGTCCTTTTGGGACCCCCTGAGATGGGCTAGAGGGTTGGGGGGTCTCTACCCTGCCCCCTTTTCGTGTTTTCCACTCTTGTTTTGGGCTCTCTTGTGCCTCAGTTCTCCTGAAAAACAAGATGGTGGCCAACACTTCCTGGTTTGGACAGTTTGGAATGTTGACAGTCGACTGCAAGCCAATCAGAAACTCTCTCGCGCACGTAAGGGTACGCGCACGTACGCATACGGTACGCGTACCGTACGCGTACTGTGTGCGTACGGTGAGCGCATATAGATATATAATTTGCTCAAATTCAATTTTCTCAACAACTACTGTAGGGATTTTTACCAAATATAGAAAAGGCACTACTGCATACTTGTCCCTACCATTTTGCCAAGTTTGGTGTAATTCCGTTCAGCCGTTCGGGCTGTAGCCGTGTCCGAAGGTCCCATAGAAAATGCCATTTGAAAAATTTCAAATTCAATTTTCTCAAGAACTACTGGAGGGATTTTCACCAAATGTAGCAAAGGCATATCTGCATACCAGGCCCTACCATTTTGCCAAGTTTGGTGTAATTCCATTCAGCCGTTCGGGCTGTATCCGTGTCTAAAGGTCCCTATGGAAATTAACATGGGAAAGCATGTTTTGGGACCCCCCTTTCGGCCCCTGCTTGACGAATCCCCCCGAAACTTTCAGGGAAGGAGCGGAGCGGAGCTGCCCAACATTCTGGAAAATTACACACAGATTCCTCAATCGGCGCCAAAGTTATTCCCAATAGAATGTTGAGCGCATATAGATATATGATTTGCTCAAATTCAATTTCTCAACAACTACTGGAGGGATTTTCACCAAATATAGAAAAGGCACTACTGCATACCTGTCCCTACCATTTTGCCAAGTTTGGTGTAATTCCGTTCAGCCGTTCAGGCTGTAGCCGTGTCTAAAGGTCCCATAGGAAATGCCATTTGAAATATTTCAAATTCAATTGTCTCAAGAACTACTGGAGGGATTTTCACCAAACTACAAAAGGCACTGCTGCATACCAGTCCCTACCATTTTGCCAAATCTGGTGTAATTCCGTTTAGCCAATCGAGCTGTAGCCTTGTCAGAATGTCCCTATGGAAATGAACATGGGGAAAACACGTTTTGGGACCCCCCTTTTTTCTCGACCCCCGCTTGACGAATCCCCCCGAAACTTTTCAGGAAAAGAGCGGAGCGCAGCAAGGCAAATTTAAGGAAAATTACAGGCAGATCCCTCAATCGGCGCCAAAGTTATTCCCAATAGAATGTTCGGAATTTCCTATGGTAACTAGGTCCTAACTATATATACCTACTGGCTATCGCCAGTAGGTAATATATATATATCTATATATATATATATATATATATTACTTTGAATCTTCTGATTCCCACCTTATGTTCAGAAGTCACGGCACCAAAGCAGCAGTAAGTTTAGATTATTTTATTCTTTTATAACACCATGTGCATTAGCAACAGGACGGCCTACGCGTTTCGACTATACTTAGTCTATATATATATATTTTTTTCTTTGCGATGCTCCCTTTCTCGGACCAAGATATGAGGCACACACAGGGGGAATCTTCATAAATGTATTGCCTCAAACAAAAAACACCCGACAGGCTCGTTTCGGCTACAAGCCTTCATCAATGTCGGGGGGGAAAATGATTAGTGTCATTTTATAACTTCAACAATAAAGTTCATCGCCATGAAAAAAATGTATGTTATGTTATGTTATGTTATTACATTTTATTGAGCGCGAACAGCTGCCCCAGCAACGAGGCGTCCCGGCGCTGAACCATAACAGAAACCTGAAGGGGGGGGGAGGAAGGAAGGGGACTAGGGAGGATTATGTTGAGGAGAATAAAAGAGTTTTAATCGCCTTGCGAAAGGCCAGCAGGTTGGTCATGGAGCAAATGTGAGGGGGCAAGGAGTTCCAAAGCTTAGCCCCCAAAACTCTGAAAGAACGGCCACCCATTCTGCTAAGTCTTATGCGGGGGGTTACTACCATATGCTGACCTGAGGAGCGTAGGGCACGCTGGGGAGTGTACGGCTCTAGGAGTGGACGTAGGAGTCCGGGACAGTCAGTTTTAAGAATTTTGAACGCGGTAGTGAGAGCCTTGAATTGAACTCGGGCTTCAATACGCAGTCAGTGTAGCTTCTGGATTGTGTTTCTGGCCGAGCATCTGTGAGGGAGGCCTACGACGGCCCTGGCAGCTGAGTTTTGTATCCGTTGTAGCCGGGCCATCTCCGCTTTGTTGATGCCTAGGAATAAAACGTTGGCGTAGTCCAGTCGAGCCAGGATGATGGACTGGACAATCAATTGGCGCGTATAGTGGTCAAAAAATCCAAGAATCGGATGAAGGCTCCTCAGCAGGCCTATGCAGGTAGCAGCCAGTTTCTTAGTGTGGGTCTGGAAGTTAAGAGAGGCGTCCACCCAAACACCTAGGTTTTTCACCACGTTTTTAGGGGGGGGGGGAATAGGGCCCAATACGGACGGCCACCAGTGCTCAGTCCAATAGCCGGGATTTTTTCCTAGGAGCAACACCTCTGTTTTACCAGTGTTCAGCTGTAGGCAGTTGTGTGACATCCAGCGTGCGACTACCTCTAATCCGTTCTTGAATTTTACAGCTGAGATCAAGGGGCCTTCAGTTAGAGAGATAACCAGCTGGGTGTCGTTGGCGTACGACACCAGCGTAAGGTCCCATTCTTTTGCTATTTCAGCGAGAGGCTGGACATAGAGATTGAATAGGGACGGGCTGAGCGCCGATCCCTGCGGGACCCCTTGCTCTATGGGGTGGGACTGGGAGATAAAAGGGGGGGCTGAGACCCGGAAAGATCTGTCCGTCAGGAAAGACCGAAACCACTCAAGGGCAAGGTCTCTGATACCTATGGCTTCAAGGCGTTTTAGCAGGAGAGAGTGGGAGACCGTATCAAAGGCTGCGCTGAGGTCGAGTAAAATCAGCGCAGCACTTTGACCAGCGTCCAGGATGTTCAGTAGGTGTTCGGTAGTAGTCAGCAGGGCGGATTCGGTGCTGAATCCTGGCCTGAAACCATTCTGTGAGGGGTATAGAATTTGATTTTGCGTCATGTAGTTGGCTAGAACCTTGTTCACGTGGGCTTCTGCCAGTTTTGAGGCCCACGGAAGCAACGAGATCGGTCTGAAATTTTTTGGCTTTGATGGGTCTAGGGTAGGTTTTTTAATAATTGGGGAGACCCAAGCCTGCTTCCAACATGTGGGAACCACCGCCGAGGAGAATGATAGGTTGAGTAGGGTAGTCAAGGATGGGAGGAAGAACTCAAGGGATTCTAGGAATTTGGCGGGTTTCATGGTGTCAGTAGGAGAGCCAGATTTGACCTTAGTGCATAGCTTGGCAAGCTCGTCATGGGTTATGCTGGGGATGAGTGACAGACTGGGATTATCCGGCAAAGGCTTACGTGGTTTGGAGATTTCCAGTGGGTCCTGAGGAAAGGTGCTGTATATTTTCTTTACTTTTTCTGTAAAGAAAGTAGCGAGTTTGTCACATTGCTGTGAGGAGGTAATACATGGAGCTGGATTAGAGCTGTCTTTGAGTTTCTGTACAAGTTTAAAAATGGTTTTAGAGGGGTTTGAACTAGAGCTGATTTCTTCCGCATAGAAGGAAGCACGAGTGGTACGGACCGCCTTGTGGTACGACCTCAGTTTTAACAGGTAGGCGGCTTTCTCCGTCTCCTTGTATTCTTTCCTCCACTGGCGTTCAGCTCTTTTACATTCTTTCCGCATGGTCAGTAAATTCTCATTGTACCATGGGTTAGATGAAGTACTATGTGTTTTGGTCCACTTTGCAGGAATGAGGGAATCAAGTCCTGAGTTGATCCATTCCTGAAAGGCCGCATAGGCTGAATTAATGTCTCCGTTTGCGGGGTTGAGGTGGAAGTTGCCTAGTTTGTTAGTAAGATCACTAGGTGCCAATTTGTGCCAAGGCCTCTTGTAGCGGGAACTGGAGGAGTTTTTCGTAATCGAGTCTCTGACCTTCAGGGAGAATCTGATAAGAGAGTGGTCAGTCCAGCCCATGGGTTTGGGGGGGTCGGCCGTGGCGTCTACGAGATTGGAGAAAACAGGGTCCAATAGATGCCCGGCAGAGTGAGTAGAGGTATGAATGAGTGGATTTAGCTGCAGGGCAGAGAGTTCCGCCTGAAGGTTCTTAATGGTTGAATCGGTCGTGGAGTCGAAGTGCAGGTTAAGATCTCCCAAGATGGTAAAGTTGGGAGAGGATATCACTAGAGTATGGGCGACATCTAAGAATTCATCAATAAATCTGGCGGTAGGGCCGGGGGGGGCGGTAGATATAGAATCCGGATAGGGTGAAGTGGGAGCTAGTGGAGATCTTAAACCGTGCGCTTTCGCAACCCCAGATGGCTTCCTTTACAAAGGAGCAGTTGTATGATGATCTGTAGATGACAGCTATCCCCCCACCCCTAGAGTCTCTATTAATGGTTTTTATAGAGTAGCCCTCGGGCAGCGAGAGATTTAGGATGTTGGTTTGTTCGTCATGAAGCCAGGTTTCGCATATAAACATAATGTCTGGACGTTCATCTGTTATAAGGGTGAACACTTCGGCATGGTGTTTCACAAGAGACCTAACATTAAGTTGAAGGACGGTAAGGGAGAAGTGCTTATATGCAGTAGTATTGTGGCTGGCTAGACCGGGTGTGGGTGTCAAAAAACGGCAGTGCATGCAGTACAGACCTGTTTGGCCGAGACAGCCTTCGAGCTTATCGCATCTTGAGTCCGGCTTGAGTGCGAGGAGGGACTTTCTATCGTACTGTATTTTGTGTTGTACGAATTGGGCAGGGGGACTGGCGAGAGGTGATGGTCTGGCGATGACGGGCGCAGACGGGCTTGCCTTAAGCGCGCCTTCGGCGCGCAAACGGCGCTCCCGCTGCGCTCGTCCACTGCGCTCGTCCGCTGCGCTTCCTCCAGGGGGCGAAGGAGGGAGGGGTCGTGGCCTCGAGGGGGCGTGGCCTCCGCAGCTGATGTCGTCAGCTGTATCTAATCAGGGGTCTCGTGTCTGCGCTGTGCTCCGCAGCGCGCGAGGCTATCAAGTTAAAACAGCAGGAATTCAGTGACACACAAGTGAAGTATTTTAAAGCACAACAGCAGTAATACAAAATAAATTGTCAGCGCTCCCGGCTTCCGCCTCAGGAGTTACGGTGTGGGACGGCACTAGCGTTTCAGCGCCTCTAAATAGCGTGGGAGGGGGGCGTGGCCTCCGCAGCTGATGTCGTCAGCTGTATCTAATCAGGGGTCTCGTGACTGCGCTATGCTCCGCAGCGCGCGAGGCTATCAAGATAAAACAGCAGGAATTCAGTGACACACAAGTGAAGTATTTAAAAGCACAACAGCAGTAATACAAAATAAATTGTCAGCGCTCCCGGCTTCCGCCTCAGGAGTTACGGTGTTGGACGGCACTAGCGTTTCAGCGCCTCTAAATATCGTGGGAGGGGGGCGTGGCCTCGAGGGGGCGTGGCCTCCGCAGCTGATGTCGTCAGCTGTATCTAATCAGGGGTCTCGTGTCTGCGCTATGCTCCGCAGCGCGCAAGGCTATCAAGTTAAAACAGCAGGAATTCAGTGACACACAAGTGAAGTATTTAAAAGCACAACAGCAGTAATACAAAATAAATTGTCAGCGCTCCCGGCTTCCG
The DNA here is from genome assembly GCF_964263255.1 of Lissotriton vulgaris. Taxonomy (NCBI): domain Eukaryota; kingdom Metazoa; phylum Chordata; class Amphibia; order Caudata; family Salamandridae; genus Lissotriton; species Lissotriton vulgaris. Next base: position 308,494,967 of record NC_141696.1, read on the forward strand.
ACTCAGGAGTTACGGTGTGGGACGGCACTAGCGTTTCAGCGCCTCTAAATAGCGTGGGAGGGGGGCGGGGCCTCGAGGGGGCGTGGCCTCCGCAGCTGATGTCGTCAGCTGTATCTAATCAGGGGTCTTGTGTCTGCGCTATGCTCCGCAGCGCGCGAGGCTATCAAGTTAAAACAGCAGGAATTCAGTGACACACAAGTGAAGTATTTAACAGCACAGCAGCAGTAATACAAAATAAATTGTCAGCGCTCCCGGCTTCCGCCTCAGGAGTTACGTTGAGTAAAGCAAGTCATTAGTGCAATGAAAATCAAAGAGGGGCACATGTGTCAGTTCATTCACAGTTTCCACTGGGGCCATTTTGTAGTGTATATACAATCCATTTATTTCTGTGTGTTTAAATCACTACACAATCCTTGTTTAAAACTATTTACACAATGTAAGGTGAGCTCATTCTTAGGCAACATCTATACATGTCTTAATGTTATATACAGTCTTATATATTTACAGATACTTATTCTCTGTACATATTTACACTGTATGCGGAAATGTTCTGAGTGTACATTCTCAAAGGTGTTTTACAACATTCTAGCCCTGGATGGGCATATCATCCTAACCAATGTGCCTCATTCTCCTAGATCTTTGATATGGACTGCTGTGGTGAATCCCGTCTAACATTGGCTCCCCATGTTTAGTGTTGATCTTTCCTTCTTCTAATGTATGTTAACTTCTTACTCTATGTGCATGCATATTCCTGCGCAAAAAACAACAAATTCTTCCTTGTACCGGTTTCTAAGCAATGTGTATCCAAAGTTCCCCCTGATTGTTCAACCCTGTGGGACTCTTCGACTGCATTTCTATTATGTATTTTGATCTGATCCTGTCCCCAACCTTTTCATCCTTTGGGATGTGGTCCATAATAATAATAATAATAATAATAATAAGGCCATTTCTTAAGCGCCTGGTTACACCAGTGACGGTGTGTCCCCGCGCTGAAAGACTGCTGCTCCCAACTGAAGCTAAAAACCAAGGTACGGAAATTCCCGAAGTGTCAGAATACACTTACTCTGGAAAAAGATGAGTTTTTAGATTCTGTCTAAATCTTGTTTCGGAGGGCTCCATCCGAAGGTTCAGGGGGAGGCCATTCCAGTGCTTGCTAGCCAAGAAGCGGAATGAGCTGCCTCCCATTCTGGACTTATAGACACGGGGGAGTTTGAATAACATCGCTCCAGCGGATCTAAGATTACGAGAAGGGCGATGGGTGATAAGGAGTCTTTGCAGGTATTTAGGGCCTTTTCCGTGGGCAATGCGGTGAGCCATACAAAGTGCCTTAAATTTAATACGCTCTACAATGGGGAGCCAGTGGAGTTTGCGTAATGCCGTTGTGCCAGATGCCCTACGTGGAAGGTTTAATACTAAACGGGCGGCGGCATTTTGGACACATTGAAGTTGTTGAATGCCTTTTTTGCTCAGGCCAAGGAGAAGGGCATTGCCGTAGTCCAGATGCGGCGTGACTAGGGCGTGGATAAGTTTCTTCCTGACACCAAAGGGATGCAGGTCGAGAACTTTGCGGAGGGTTTTGAGAATTCCAAAGCATTTTCCAGTGATTTTATTAATTTGTTGCTTGAAGGACAACTCCGCATCAATCATGATTCCCAGGTTTCTTACAGCCTCTGCTGGGCGGGGGATAGGCCCTAGTTCCGTTGGCCACCAGGCCTGAGACCAGGTAGATGACGATTTGCCGATCACTAGTAGCTCAGTTTTTTCGCCATTAAGGCGAAGGCAGTTGTTGTTCATCCACCCAGCAACTGCCCGCATACAGTTGGAAAAATTAATGGCTTCCTCAGGTTGGTTATTAGCAAGTTGAATTATTAGTTGGGTATCGTCAGCGTATGTGACGATATCCACACCATAGGATTCCACAATATGTGCCAAAGGCTCCATATAAATATTGAACAGCGTGGGGCTCAAACTTGAGCCCTGTGGAACCCCATGCCTTAACTTGCGGGGGGATGACTTATAGGGAGGGCAATGTACCTGGAAACTCCTGTTTTCCAGGAAGGATCTTACCCATTCCAAGGCTGGACCCTCAATTCCCATATCTGATAGACGTGACAGCAGCGTTGAGTGCAGCACGGTGTCAAATGCTGCACTGAGATCTAATAACACCAACGCTGCTGTCTGCCCTCCGTCAACAAGCTGTCTTAAGCGTTCTGTAGAAAACAGAACCGCAGATTCGGTTGAATATCCTGCTCTAAAACCTGACTGGGTTGAGTGGAGGCAGGAGTTCTCTTCAATGAATTGCATAAGTTGTTTATTCACAACCTTCTCCACAACTTTCCCACAATAGGGGAGAAGAGATATTGGTCGGAGGTTTTGCAGTTGAGAGATCTGTATATTTGCTTTCTTTTTCAGGGGTATAACCTGAGCGGTTTTCCAGGCATCCAGCACATGGCACTCCTGGAAAGAGAGAGCAATAAGCTGTTCAATCTGCTCGGCCATGCCATCGAGGACTCCCGTACATCGCTTAGGGGAGATCACATCCAGGGGGGATCCAGATTGTATTCCCCTCATAATCGAGAGCAGGTCAGATCTCTTAGGGACTATAAAGGTTGTCAGCTGGGGCTTGGTGTCGGAAACCTTTGTCACGGTTGAGTGATGGTCAAGGGGGCTGTTTGAGAAAGTATCGTGTATTAAATCTACCTTTTTCACAAAAAAATCTGCAATCTCCTCACATAACTCGTTAGAGTATGTGTCTCGAGCCTCAAGTCTGGTGGGGACCGTGAGCTCTTTGTATATTGAAAACAGTTCCTTAGTGGGATTTTTAGCATTTTCAATACGTTCTTTAAAATACACACCTTTGGCTGCTCTAATAAGTTTGTGATATATTTTTAATTCATTTTTATATTTTAGTTTGTCCTCTACATCGTAGTTTTTCCTCCATCCTCGTTCGATGTTCTTACATTTGGCTTTCGCTTCCTTGAGTTCTTTGGAGAACCATGGGGCCGTTTGAGTCTTTCTAACAGAGGGTTTGGAAGTCCACGGTGCTACTATGTCCAGAGCACTGGACATCCATTTTTCATATTCTTCCCATGCCGTGAGTAGGGAGTCGCTGGAGGGGGGAGGTTCCCTCCCAAGGGCAGATTTAAACTTTTCCATGCAGAAGAATTTGAGAAGATTGGAGTTGGATTTGCGGTGCTCTTGGAAATGGCTTGCCACCGGGTAGGTGGCTTCGCAATTTTTAATAGCACACATATGGTCGAGCACCCTTTTCTTCAAGCGATGAATCGCGCTCCCTACATAGTTGAGCCCGCAAGGACACGTTAGACAGTAAACTGCAAATTCTGTATTGCAGTTTATACAAATTTAAATATGGAACCAAACCACATTCACTTGATGATGTCATCAGTGATGTCATCAGTGATGTCATTTGAGATGTCATCAGTGATGTCATCAGTGATGTCACTGACCATGTCATGAATGATGTAATATGCGACATCATCACCAGTGGATTGCGAGCGCGAGAGTTACAGTTAGTACAACTAACAATATTAGAGGAATTTCAATGGTTTTGTATGAGCGAAAAGTCCAGCTAACAATAACACCCCTAAAACCTATGGTTTTGTCAGTGAATTTCTAAGTTTTTTAAAATGCTAATTCCTAACTACAACCTGCTTGAAACCTATGGTTTTGTCAGTGAATTTCAAAGTTTTTTTAAATGACAATTCCTAACTATAACCTGCCTGAAACCTATGGTTTTTTTAGTGAATTTCAAAGTTTTTTTTTAGATGATAATTCCAAACTATAACCTGCCTGAAACCTATGTTTTTTTCTGTGAAGTTCAAGAACCCAAGGTTTTTTCAGTGATTTTGAAAGATTTATTCAATAGCAATTTTTAAATCTATTAATTGTTATATGTATTTCTTTGATACTGATTTACAAATTCATTTTAAATATATTTATTTTTAGATATCTTATTTTTTAGATTATATTACACAATTTTAATAAATATTTTTTTTAATGTGATATATATATATTTATATTTTGGAAAATATTTTTATATTCTCTGTTTTCTTTTTTTTTTGTTACAATTTTTTGAGCAGTCCCGCAGCCAAAGCGCACCTCTCTTGATTGCTGCGCAGAACGTAGCCGCCATTTTACAATTGATCTGTAGGATGCGGGTAGGGTATGCGATGGGTGCATAATTTCATGCGCGATTGCTATGCGACCCGTACGTGACTTCAAGCGCATACGCAACATATACGTATCACGCCACACCACGCGCGCATTTCCGTATGACGTCCGCGAAATTTTCCGATATAAAAAAGATATATATATATATATATATATATATATATATATATATATATATATATATATATATATATATATATATATATATATATATGTATTTAATATAAATATTAAGGGGAAAATATATATTCTTTTAGTTTGAATAAACTTATATTACTTTTAAATGCAATTTGGAGAAGTCGCGCTAGATGCGTGCTGCATGTATGCACCCAAGGCGGATCCCATGTGACCAAAAAAATGAGATTTTATTGGTTTATGACACTTACTGTTCTAACTATTGAAGAACCCCACCCATTTCAATTACTCTTCTTAGACCTACCATCGGAGAAGACCTATCCTGAAAAGAACGTCACTTTTTGTTCATTGGAAACCTGAACTTCTTTTTTGGATTCAAATAGGCTACACCACTGCAAGAATCATCTGATTCTGATGATTTTGTTACTGAACAATTTCTACCAGAACCTCACCCTCCCAAAACACATCCATCGTACGGAAGTTTTTAACTTTTACAGAGGGTCAAAAGAAATGTAATGCCACCAAAGTAACATGTAAGATTTTCCAGACAGTACTGTCCAGAGGAGATCCAAACAAGAAATACTCCTGTGGCACTGCTAGTATGCGCAAACACCTCCAATCCATGCATCCTGTCAAACTATGCTCAAGAAGAATGTAGAAGACTATGCCAAAATGTACCTCCACCACCGGAAAAACCAAGTATCTCTGCAGCATCACCTTCAACATCACCACCAGACATACGTCCCCAATTTGAGATTGTAAGAATGCACTGCGTGAAGTGCAATAGTTTAATTTGTTATGGAGAGCAATCAGTAGACCTAATTTGCATAGCAATTGATATCCATCAATGCTAGTTTTTTTTTGATTCCCCCAAAGTTCATGGTTTTGTTCATCCTGTTGACTTTTTTTTTCTTTTCACAAAACCAAAAAAAAAAGTTCTAAAAATAGAAAATATATATAAAAGTACAAAAAACAAAGAACTAACTACTCTGGTTAAAGAAAGAGCTAAATGTATATGCTAGTGTGTGAAAGTTTACATAAATGTATACATACTGCATAATTGACTAAAGAATGCATTTGTCATATATGGTGAATGTATAACTGCAGAACTATAAGTAAGTGCTGTACCATGACTTTGTAAGCTCTTTAGCTACAGCGTGCTGATCTACAGAGATACAACATATGTACATAAATAGGTGGAAGACTGTCCTTCCCTCTGCACTACTCTTTAAACTGCAGGCATGTGGTGATACGCGCACCCTTGCAAGAATATCTGTGTTGTGTGGAGTTTGTTTTTGTGCAGGAAGACACACCTTCCTGCACAAAAACAATCAATGAAGGCATTTTTCTCCTACAATGCATGCTGTGCATTGTAGCGTATATTGTAAGAAAAAAATGAGGAAAAATTAAAACAAATCTGAAGCAGATTTACAAGCTCTCTGCGCCACCAGTACGTCACTTTTTGTGACGTACTGGTTGCGCAGGTGGCTCCTCCATATTTACAAGGAGAGAAAAAGTTACCCTGCGTGACTTTTCCTTTCCTTCTATTCACGGCCCCTTCATACGCAGCTCTTTACGTATATATATATTACATCATTCATGACATGGTTAGTGACATCACTGATAACATCACTGATGACAGCATCCAGTGACTTTGATTTGGTTTGTTATTTAAATATGTATTATATATATATAGCAATCTGCTGGGGGTATGTATTAACATTACACTATGACCACCCTAAGCACAATTATCAGTAGTAACCACCAAAAAATTCCAGGTGAAGTTATCAGCAGAATGCTAGGAAAACATTTATCAATATTAAATGCTTCTTATCAAGTAAAATTCAAATCATCACATGCAGTGTGCCACAAATGGTATTACCACAGTAGTAAGTCTCCCCAACTTAGATTTAAAGTGGATAAACATATTTCATGTGACAGACCCATAGGCCAACGCTGCAGCTTCCACATATTTCAACACCCTCCACATATTCAGCAAGACCTTCAAATAGACCCACCCCCCAAATCAAAGAAGACCATCACCCAAGCACTCATCACCATCAGGCTGGACTACGGGAACACCCTCTATGCCGGAATCTCCTTCTACACCCCCAAAAGAAACCTCCACTCCGCTGACCAGGCCTTGGCCGAAATCCTCTGTATCCACAGAACCAGACAGGAGGCACACCTTTCTCCTACATCATGACCAAGACCTGGAATGAACTTCCCCTCAGCATCAGATGAACCCCCACACTGAAAGCATTCAGGAAGAGCCATAAGACCTGGCTTTTCAAATCACCAAAGCTGCACAAATCCCCCCCCACATACTCCCCCAGCGCCTCGAAACCCTCACAGGTGAGTACTGCACTCTATACATCCCTAATTGATGAATTAATACACCATCACAGTGTGTGTTTGAATGTTATCAAAAGGCCCTGCCATTGGTTTGGCTGTTTGTAACTCTTAAGGGTAGTGAAATGATCAGTACTACCTTCTTTAATATACACAGAATCTCTGTGATGGCTTGGTTTGGCTTCACCTCGTAGAGCTACTTTCAGGGTGCTGGTGAGCTACCAGTAGCTCCCGAGGGGAATTATAGTCCTAAAGCACAAATGTGAAGGTCATTACACTACTACATGTATAATACATAGCACTTTGAATCACTCCATTCCCTAAAGCCTGGCTCACTGCATGAGTACATGCTTACTGACTGAATGATTACAGTACTATAAGAGTAAAGACACTGGGTGAATTCTTAATTGGTTAACTTTTACTTTAGTGAATGAATTACTACATGGTACTGAAAGACCCATTTTGAAATTGCAACATCAGTCACACTGTGTTTGCTGGAGTATATAGATAGTGACTGGGGAATTGTAGGCCTGAAGCACAAGGTGGTTACACCACTACATGCATAAGGAATAGTAGCTCGAAGCACTGCATACCCTAAAGCCTGGCTTACTGCAGGAGTATATGTACTTATGTAACTGCAAACACATCAACCAACAAAATCCTTCTCTCTCAATTTTGCCAAATGGACACTGATTCATAGTGTGAATCTAGTCAAATAAAAGTATCCTTTGCAGTGTATAAAGAAAGATTAAAAATATTAGATAAATAAATGTATTAAAACTCGGAGTAAGTCTGACACCAGATGCAGGACAGTACTACAGCCCGTCTTTCTGCTCCCGCCTCCCTCGATTGACACAGCTGTGACTTGACCTGATTATTGTACCAGTCCACACCGACCTGGCCACGACTGATCCGGACTCTCCAAGGCTGTCAATACATCCACCATCCCCACCTTTTGTCCTGAGGAAGACCCGCTGTGACCACCCATTGGGGCACTACTAGGGTTGAAACGTCGATGCACATCTTTAGGCTTAGAACTACCAGGATTCCACAGACCAAAAGACAGGAATCACTGAAGGGAATTGCTCTCTGGCCTCCCAACATGTACATAGCCAACTTTGACCACACTGTATATATTGTTTACTGGTTAATCACTAAAGCACTATTGTCACCATTATCACCCTTCACCCATGTAAATATTTCATGTTGACAGCATTTGATTTTTGTTTACTGTGCATATCATTGAATGAAATAAGTTGGATAAAAGTAACGATACAGAATTATTTTCCTTAGTCATTTCTTTTTGGGGTATTTGGTGCCCCTATGGCTTGTTGTAGAGGTTGCTTTTGATCCTTATCGCTACATGTTTGAGCATTACTTAAGAAGTTAGTTCCTACCCGACAGAACCGCTCTTGTTTATATTAAAGGAGAAAAGTTAGCACAATTATAATAGAATAGAAAATAGAATAATATTTTTAAATACCTTCACAGACAACAAACTACAATACAATAGACACTTTAAATTAAAAACACCCTACCACAACTGGGGGCATATTATCAAGAAGGGTTTGAAACGCATTGTAAAATAAAGTGTGTCACAAAATGAGCTACATACATGGTGAGGTAACTACACAACAGCCAATCAAATGTTTTTCAAAATCTGCACAAGAAAACGAATTGGTCGGTAATACGTCTTCTTACAATGCTTCAGAAAGAATGAAAACGAGGTGTAGAAATTTTCTCTTTTTTACATACCAGAAAAACAGATGACCTTGCAAGTGCACGCGCTCCTGCAATGCACTGCTGATGACGTCACATATTACATCACTGATGACATGACATGGTCAGTGACATCACTGATGACATCACTGATGACATCTCAAATTTTTTGGGTGCATACAAGTTACATTTTTAGGGAAAATACTCTAGGGGATGGGAATGCTGGGTTCAATGGGGAGAGGTTGCTACAGTTGGAGGTACGTATTTGTACCTTTTATGATGTGGTCTGAACACCAAGGGGAAAAGCGTGTAGATGCCATTTTGCGAGTGATGAAACCCAATGTGGTTTGCATACAGGAAGCCCACATCAGGTAGGGCAAACACAAGACTTTAACTGAGCTAGGTTTCTCACTAATTGCATGTACACAACAAAACACAACAAACTAGAGGGTGGCAATCCTGGCAAAATAGGGTATACAAGGCACGGGTAAGACACTAGCTGATAAGCAGGGCTAGTGGGTTATTACAAAGTGAACATTCGGGGCTGCCAAGTTTGTTGTATGCTCAGTATATGGGTCCAATCATGATGAAGCTCAGGTACTTGATGAACTTAATGTAGAACTGGCAACAAGGCCTACACCGTGGATATTGTGTGGGGATTTTAATATTCAAATGGGATGTCAGAGAATACAGCCAGATGCTGCCAATTACAGGGGTAGGAAGCCCAAAGTTTTCAGGGCTTTACAGCAGTTGTTGGCCAATCATGGGCGTGTCAATGCTTGGTCCATGTTGATGTGTGACTCGGGTTTCACATTTTTCTCACATCCACACAAGAAGTTTGTCAGGCTAGATTATTTTTTCCTATCTAGGACGAGCATTTCAGGGATCCAAATTCAGGTTTGCCCCAGGATCACTGTGGACCATGGTCCTCTTTTGTTAGTATCCTCGCCTTAGTCATCTGTGGACCCCCTAGACTCCTTTACATTTAATAGGAAGCTCTTGCAGGACATAGTCTTTATTAACAATATCAGGCAGTAGATTCAGCAATTCAACCTCATGTCCACTGGTCTGGGAAGCCTTAAAGGCAGGACTTCAGGGGGGAGCCCTTAGCTTTGGGGGATTATAAGCAGAAGCAATTAAAAACTGCGATGCAGGGCACTTATTAGGACCTCAGAAAAGCTGAGGAAATGGGTACAGGCCAGTACCGTGGTCACCATGCTTCAAACAAAGGTAGCTCACTATAAAGCTAAGAGTAACCTACAATGGAGCAAAGATATTGCTTGTAAATATAAAATGTATAGAGATGAGCGGTATGTATATGGGGAGGATACAGAATGGTGTTGGGTGCAAGGAATTTGATCGAAGGAGGCGGCGCAAGGGATAGCAGCAATGACAGATTCAGCAGGGTAGATAGTTGAGACCCCGGCCGAGATTCTAATTAAATCGAATAGCTTTTTGATGCACTCTACAACACGAGTAACTCCTGGGGGATACTGGGGAGGCCTGGTTGCAGAGTGTATGTAGTAAAAGGTGGGGAAGTGAACAATCTGCATTGCTGGATGTTCCCATCACATTGGAGGAGCTAGAGGAAGCAACTAACTCACTGGCTGTTGGTAAGGCAGCTGGCCCAGATATACTCCCATTTGAAGGGTATATAGTCTTTTTTCAGGAGATAAGAATTGACATGATGGCCTTATGTCAAGAAGCACAGTTTGGGAATGCCCCGGTCTCACAGGAGGGTACAAATATCATTGTGTTTAAGAAAAAGGATAAACTTTCCCAACTTATCCGGCTATTATTGGACAATTTCTTTGTTGAATTGTGATGGGAAGATGTACCCAAAAATTCTGGCTATGCGCCTAGCAATGGTCAATACCCCATTGGTTTGTCAGCATGGGTTTATACACGGCAGGACATGGTCAATCGTGTCAACAGGGTTGCTACCCTGTTGGATATTGCAAATGCACATCAAACCACTCTTGGTTTGGTGTATTGGATGCCGAGAAGGCTTTTGATTGTGTCTCCTGGGAGTTTGTATGGGCAGTCCTACGGCATCATGGGTTTGGGTCAGGTTGTTTCAAGGCTATTCAGGTTATATAGATAAATCCTACTGCTAAGATTTGCATGTTGGGCTTTGAGTCAGACTCGGTCTTTACCTCCAGAGGCACAAGGCAGGAGTGTCCATACTCCTGCTTTTGTTTTCATTATATATTAATCCATTTTTAACTATTCTGGAGTGAAGCAAGAAGATCGAACAAGTGACATATGGACTTTCATATATTAGGGTGCTTGCTTAAGCAGATGACATAGCAGTTTTAACATCTACCTGCCCGTTTTGTGTCTGAGCCGGGTCTGACATCTTGATTGTCCTATTCCAGCAAGGAGTTATAAGACTTGAGAACAGTCCCACCGCCCTACTGTTGGTCTGGGACCTGGCCAATCATAGAGGGCCTTTTTTCCTGCCTTGCTTGCCGGTATCAAGGCACTTCTATAGAGGCTGTTTTTACTAATGGGGACCCCCGGTGCTCTTCCTATAGCAAACGTCCCTCCTTTCCTAAGCACACTACCTTTCCAACCATGGATACAGTGAAGCCGCCCACAAATTTCAAATCGGGTGGAAAGGGGTCTTATGCAATGTCAGATCCCTACCACAACATGCAATCGAGGTATGGGACCTACTCTCTAAGAATAACCCAAACTTAGGTTTATTGACAGAAACGTGGCTCAAACATCACTCTACTCCTGCCATCACCTTGGCTCTGCCTGTTGGCTATAGGATTATAAGAATGGACAGACAGCCTAGAGTGGGGGCGGGATAGCTATAATTCATAAGGACACTTGAGCTTCAATCTAATGCCAACATCAAAATTGTGGTCTTCCGGATTGACCTCCTTTCCCAATTCAGTTGGAAGGTGGCCTTAGTCTACTGCACCCCGGCCCTCTGAGAGATTTTTCACTTCAACTACTGAATTAATAGCCCCCATGTAATTTCAACCAATAATTTCCTACTGTTGGGAGATTTTAATGTACATAGTGAATGTACCACCAACCCTGAGGTGTCAAGGCTTTTAGCAGGCCTTGCTCTTTTAGGCCTAGGTAAGCTTAACGAAGGTCCAACGCACATAGCCAGTCACACACTAGATATATTTTTCACCAATTCATCTACTATTCTGTGTGAACCTCTCCAGCCACTGACTTGGTCAGATTATGCCTCCATCGATATTCGTATTCAGGGCCCTAGGGCGGCTGACGCACTTTGTCCCACCACTCAATCCACCCGTAGACAATGGAAAAAAATCTCTCCAGAGCATTTCCAGGCTTTATTTTTGGCTCCATGGAACGTAGAACCAGACAATATAGAAGAGTTGCTTACTAAGTACAATTCCGCAGTCTCTTGCGCCATTGATCAGCTTGCACCGTTGAAATCATTCCCCAACCTGACCAAGCACTCCCAGGCATCCAGGTTTTCTTATGAGCTCCAGGCCAAAAAACGGCAGTGTAAAAAACTGGTAAGATGGTAGCACATCACTCACGAGGAGAGGGACAAGGACAGATTCAAGGTAACTCTTTCCCGCTATCACGAAAACATAAAGGTAGCATGGAAAGCCTTTATCGCATCTCAGCTAGCCGAGGCTGGGAATGCTCCAAAAACCCTTTACCAAATATTTAATTCCTTCACTAATCCCAAGGCCTGTGACAATCTAAAGGCCCCCTCTCAAATTCTCTGCAATAATATTGCGCAGCATTTTTCGCAGAAAATTGAGCTCATCTATGACAAGATTATTTCATCAGGGAGCTATGTCATACAATTTGTGAGCATGTATTAACACTCAGCTGCTGGAGAAATTTCCCCCTCTGACTTCGGAAGACGTGGAAGCTCTTCTACATGCAGTAAAATCCGGCTCCCTTCATGACATCACCCCGGCAAAAAGTATTTGCTCCCTGTCTCATCAATTGTCTTCATCCACATGGTCTCTTCTCAATCTTTCTTTGAGGGAGGGCCGTCTTCCGCTGGAATGGAAGGCAGTACAGGTTATGACTGTCCAGAAAAACTCCAAAGCCCCTTTGGCAGATCTCTCCAATCTCGGTCCTATTTCGCTTCTCCCTCTCCTGAGCAAGCTACTTGAAAAACATGTTAATAAACATCTATCCGACCATGTAGAGCCTACTGGCTGCCTGGATCTCTCCCAATCAAGTTTCAGGCCCAAATACAGCACAGAATCTGCCCTGCTGATGGTACAGACAACATCAGGATGACCTTAGACAGGAGCCAATCTATGATTCTGGTGCTGTTGGACCCCTCTGCCTTGTTCAACACTGTTCAACACTGTTTCTCCTTAGATCTTGCTCAGGAGACTGGAGGAGATTGGACTTAGAGATACTGCCCTTCATTGAATGACGAACTTTCTCTCCTCCCGTTCCCAGACCATCAACTTAGGCCTTTATCAGTCGGCGACTATGGAATTGACCAATCGAGTACCACAGGACTCTTGTTTGAGCCCCACCTTGTTTAATTTCTACGTTGCTCCCTTGGCCAATCTCCTTAGGACTTGTGGCTTTAGTCCCATTTCATATGCCAACTATACACAGCTTTTATTTCCTTTTAGTAAATTCACTTTCTCAGTTCAGTCGGTTTTCTCTTCTGGTATGAGGGCCATTTCTAATTGGATGAGAAGTAGTTTTCTCCAATTTAGTGTTGGGAAGATTGAGGTCATGATTTTTGGAGAGGCCCCTTTGCTGTGGGCTTCTGATTGGTGGCCGGTGGACCTTGGTGCCCCTCCCTTCCTCAAGTCCTTAGTTAAGAATCTGGGCATCCACTTGGACCAGGCTCTCACCTTGAAGGAGCACGCTGCTCTGACCACCGGCTCTTTTTTCCATACGCTGGGTTTTCTACGAAGAGTTTTTCCTCTGCTCCCTGACTCCATTCGGAAAACTCTGATGCAGACACTTATACTGAGTCGTCTGGACTACTGCAATGACCTCCTGGGCTCAGCAAATGAGTATGTAGATTGCAGGTGGTTCAGAATACTGTGGCGTGCCTGGTCCTGAATGCCACACCCAAAACCGCTTCCCTACCTCTCCTCCACCAGTTACATTGGCTTCCAGTGCGCCAGCGGGTTCAGTTTAAAATCTATTGACTGTTCATAAAGCATTACACAACACCGGTCCATCTTCTCTTGCTGAGACATTCACTCACTATGTACCCTCCAGGACCCTGCGCTCAGGAACTAACTCTCTTCTTGTGATCCCCCGAGTCAGGAAAGCCAGTTTGGGTGGGAAAGCATTCTCCCACCTGGCCCCTCTCTATTGGAATCAGCTTCCCATTCATTTTAGACTATATCCTGATCATCTCTAATGCAGAAATCTCCATAAGAATTTCCTATTTTGATCCTGCACCTCAGCTATTCCTGCAGCCCTGACCGCAGCGCAGAGATACCCCTTCGGGATTGATTCGGGCACTACATACAATAAGTAAATAAATAAATCTAACTCGGGCACATCGATCCCTGAGATAGAACGATGTACACCATTGGGAGGGTATCAGGTTACACACTCAATGCATCTAAAACGCAGGTCATCTGCACAAATCAAGCGTGTAAGGGTGACTCCAGGGTTACCGATGAGGTTACATACCTCGGTATTAAGATTAGGGCAAGCCTGAAAAAACTTGTAAACATTAACTGGGTTTCTATCTTGATGGAATTAAAAAACAATTAGATGGGATTGCACACCCCCACCTTTAATTGGTGCGTAGGTGTAATGTTCTTAAATTTAGTGTCTTACCTAAAGTGCTGTATTATTTTAGATCAGTTGCACTCGAATTTACCTGTGGAAAGCTCCAAAATCTACAAGCATTATGTGGCAGATTCTTATGGGGTTATTGGTAGGCACATATAGCTATGAAATGTATGGTGCCCAACTTTATATTCTACTACTACGTATGTATGCTGTAAAATATGCATATAATATTGACAGGGAAATGTGGTGGAAGCCTCTCCTATTTATCAAATGCTGCTTGGCACAGACACAGAGAATTGTTTGTTCAAGGTGCTGGAGCCAAGTTATTACAAGAAAACATGCTTTAAGGTCTGGCTTGCTGCTTTCAAGGTTTGGAAAGAAGTACAGCAGTTTTTTCAGATTGAAGGGGTATGCTATTAGACGCCCACGGTTGCTTCAACACTGCTATCCACCATATTTTGGGATATCATAATGACCAAATGGAGAGAAAAGGGGATTAAGCAGATCAGTGATTTTTTTAACAATGATGGCATTCTTACATTTGCATCATTGGCTAAAAAATTCTCGTTACCTACTACAGACTTTTTTACATTTCTACAGGTTCGGTAAGTTTTTATGCAAGAGACAGAGTATGATTAAATCTAACCCCGAGGTGGAGGCTAATAGATGTGATGAACTGATCAATTCTCTATATAACTGTCTGGTGGATTCTCAGCAGGACGGCTTAGAAGGTCAAAATCATGAATGGAATACCCGTCTGGGCTTGCAGGGGGTTTTGTTGGAGAATTCCATGGAGATTGCTGAAAGGATTTTGATCTTTGCTAGCCTAAAAACACAGCATTTCAATACCATATTTGATCTGTATTATACACCACCGAAGATGTTCAAATGGGTTGGCATGAATGATGGGCAATGCTTCTGGTGTGGGGGGGAGCAGGCTGGTATTTTGCAATTTTTTTATACATACCCTCATTTAAACCAATAATGGAGCTAATTGATTTTTTTAATGTGAGATTGGTGGAGTGGGCTTTAGCATCATATCGCCAATTATGTTATTAGGCATAGGGGATGGATTAACACACGTGCATGTAGCTCTCAAATTCTGTTATTTAATATTCATGGCCATAGCAGTGGTACTTTTATGTATAGCCTCTGGGTGGCTGCAGAAGGAACCCCCTACTTTTGAAATGTCGAGAGCATGATTTTTATGTTCTTTTTTTAATCAAAACACATTTAATTGGCATTTAATAAAATACAGACCAGAACTCTCCGGCACAGTAAGTCAGGTTGTTTTTGCATACCAGGTTTCTGCTTGTCACATTGTGTGTCTACAAACAAGGCTGTAATGCTTATAATGCTCAATTTTAAATGTAATATAAACATAGAACCAGTGGTGGCTGGTGACATTTGAAAGTGGTGAGGTGTAACATTATTGTCGTACTGCACTGCGGCGAGCGAGCGTACCAAGCATGGGCGAACAACCTACCGGGGGTTTGGGGGGTTTACCCCCCACGAAAATTTTGAAAAGAGTGGACAAACTGTGCACTTTTAAGCAAATTTGAGGAAGCAGGAAGGTTAATATAGCAATTAGTGCGGGGCCTAAACTGCCCTCATAGGCTTATCTACAAGTTCTTCATCTCAGCACATCTTAGTAGACACTGACATAGGCTGCCCACCCAACCTTACTTGCAGATCTCACCTAAGTCTTGTTTGATTGTAAAGCCAAAGAGTGGATTTCCTATTTCACTGATTGATCTTTCTTGGCCTTCTGCTGCTCCTCCACTTGCCACCTGCTCTCCTACCTGTTAGTGAGCCCCATGGTTCTGTCCTGGATCTGTATTTACTACCCTTTACATGATGGTGATCTCAGTGATGTTCTTTCTTCCTCCTCTGCTGGAACTTAAGGACCCTATTTAATATGACCTATTAGCACATGACAAAACAATGACCACACACTGAAGAACCCGGTTTTTAGGACCCAGCGGCGCCAGGGACACGCCCAAACTCTACGGGTTCTCCTGTCTTGGCAAACAGAGACACGGAATACTTCTAGGTGGCGTCAGAGATCAAATTTATTAGCTGCAGATAGAAGCAGTAATCCCAGCAACACAACACAGTGTACAACTCAAGAAACTGCTCAATTTTGTAGAGCAAGACATCAGTATTTATACACAATATTCACATTACAAATGGACACCCACTGCAGCAAATTCTGACCAATAGAAACACATTTCTATACATTATCACATTCCAAAAAGGCTCACTTTACATTGTACCAACCCCAAAAGTTAATTATTAGGATGTCCCAAATTCAATTTCCACAAGCCGGATAAACCCATAATTGAAAGCACAATGCATGTAACGTAGGAACATAAAAAGAAAACAATGATAGATAACGAGCAAGATAAGGCATGTGTAGAAAAGCTAAAAACTAACGATGTCCTGAACTTTGACTTGCAATCTCAGATAGCAATCAACCAAGGAAATTGGCCTTGCAAAGGGTCAGTTTCAGATAAAGTGGTCAGTTCCTTACAATGCACCTTTGAAACAAGAAAAGGCTTAGTTAACCCCTTCGCTGCGGGGCTAATTTCCCCACAGCGCGGGGGGGAGGGGGGCCGCGCACGGCGCCGCTGTGCTCATGACGAGCCCAGGCTCGTCATGCAGCACGGTGCTCGTGTGCTGAAGACGAGCCTGGGCTCGTCATGACCACGCCCGCGCAATGGAACGCTCAGCACAGCGGGGAAATTAGCCCCGTGTGAACGTTCCACGGCTCATGACGAGCCTAGGCTCGTCACCAGCACACGAGCACCGTGCTGCATGACGAGCCTAGGCTCGTCATCAGCACAGAAGGGGTTAATAAGTACATGAACAACGAAGCCCATGCAACTTCGTTCATCTAGTTACCTCCATGGGCCTACGTGATGGAAAACCAAAATGGAGGCACGAACAAAATGGAACCCATATTCGAGACAAAGTCTCTGAATACGTAATGAGCTCGCTAGTTAACGTGACGAATTCACTCCATATTAGCCGTACTTGCTAAATACGGTACAACATCACCAAAATCGTGACGGAACCATAACATAACAGGACAAGGCAGATTTTACAGAGCCTCAGACCCTCCTTTTGCCATTACATAGGTAAGAACCTAAACTCAAGTCAATCTGAATCCAGGTCTATATCTATTCTCATCAGGTCATCAAGGTGTTGCTATAACATCATCTTATTAGCCTTCACTTCTCTTGGGACGGATCTTCTCACACAGATTGTAGCACAAAAACTACAAATGGCGGGACCACACTGGGTGCATAGGCAACACGAGAAAAGGATAGCTAACGCCATACCAAGGAACATCAGAATCTTCCATCCCCATTTGGACAGCAATTCCCAAACCCATCCTGTCAACGACCAATTACCTTCGTCTACATGTATAGATTGAGGAGACTTACGTAACCTAAAGATGGCTTGGTACCCTGTCGGGGTATTATTTGGTATGAAAACGCAGCAACTAGATCCGATCAATTTGCATACCCCACCTCTATCTGCAAGTATAATATCTAACACAAAGCGATTCTGTAATGTCATAAGGCGATCCGCTTGAAGCTCAGCTGTAATATTGCTAAGGGCACCTGCAGTCTCATTTATAGTAGCCTCAACCACTCTCGTAAGCTGACGAATATTTCTACTATTAGCCATAGGACCCCAAAAGGGTAGGAAACCCTTAAAGAAGTCTCCAGCTTCTTGTGCGACAGTATCTTTCGCATCGATAATACCTCTACCAAATCTTGTCTTATGGTAGTCAAAAGCAGCTGTGTATGTAGGGGGAAGCAAAAATGCTACATAACATGTACCTGAAAAATCAGACGGCAACCATGTATATGCTCTGTTGTAACAGACAAAATACGTGCCTTTGGCTGGCACGAACGGAGGAGATTTCTGGGACATATAAACGTATGTGTGAACACACACACTCTTACCGAGCTGAGCTCTCGGATTCTGACCATTACCTTGTAAGCAAAGATGACTACGGTGGGGTACAACCCAAATCGGAGGAGACCTTTTCTGTCTCTCTTTCTCAGTCAAACTAACGCAATATATCGTTTTATTCCAACTGACATATGCCCGTACCTCATCTTTAGGGATAGCGTAATATGCATCGATATCTCTAATCATATCAACTATTCCCCGTATCAAGGCATTATTACTCGCATTGTCTTTGACAGAACGTACAGAAGAGGCTTCATTTGCATAGATAAACATTGATTGGAGTGCCCAAACTGACCCATTAGGCGAAAAAGGCAAAACCAAATATGGCATTCCCTTCTCTGTAGTAAGACCACACACCCAACAATTCGTGGGATTTATGACTAGCTGATGCTGATGCAACATCTGTATAAACGAATTGTTCACAAATTCTGATCTTCGTGTCTGCTCATGTTCAGGTAACGTATGAAACTCATGTGGAGAAACGGTAGAAAAAGAAAGAGTAGGTTGGGATGTAGATGTAAGCGGCAATTGTGTGATATAGAAAATCCAACCCACACAAGCTAACGTAATATTCACAAGCATAAGAAAACACATTATTAAAAAACATTTGCTACAGACCAATATATACATTTTCATTTTGAAACCCTTTTCCTCAACACTGTTATCAGACCCAAAAGACTCCATCCTCTAACGTGCTGCTCACAGCTATTACCTTCTTCACTTAAGTGTGCGCCAAGATCGCACTAACGACCCTGAACCACAGACCATGTGTCAATACGTGGCTCACCCCTTAAGGCTGTACCGCTACCCTGCAGCTGAGTCCAGATGGTGACTCGAAAAATGAAAAAGTAAAAAAAGTCTCTTGATCTGACAAGGTGTAATTCACTATATAAAAATAAATCGGTTTTATTTGTCCATAGCAACAGGCTTTCTTGGCCTCAAACCGTAACGTTCTTTATCAGGTACAGTTGGATCCTTAAATAAAAATTCCGGATTGGTGGTGTCAATCTTTAGATGAGGAGGCACAGCAGCTTGCAGAACATCAACATCCTCGCGTTCTGACCGTGTCCATGTCAAATGAGCATCACTAAAAGGCAGGAATGTAGGAACTCTCTCGCAATCTGTATCAGCTATACCATCCCTCACCCACTGATCATACGGTAAAGGCAAAGGAACTTTTTTACAGTGGGTGGCATGCACCCAGTTCTTTTTGCCGACTACTCTAACAGCGGTTCTAGTAACCAAAAGGACTAAGTAAGGACCAGTCCATCTGGGTTCCAAATTCTTGGTACGCTGGAAGTTCTTGACCAACACATAGTGGCCAGGTAGGATTGAATGTCCTGGATCTGTAGTAGCTGTCGGCAAACTGTCATAGACCTGTTGGTGAAGAACACGTAATTTAGCAGTCAAGTCATGTAAGTAATCCACCAACATAGGGTACTCAATACTGCTATAGTCTTTAGGACGAGGCACACCTCAAACATTCGCTGGACGACCAAAAACTATTTCGTATGGGCTAAGTCCCACACGAGAATGCACTGTCGTCCTTGTTGACAAAAGAGCCAACGGCAAGGCATCCGGCCATGTAAGACCAGTGCTCGCTTGTACCTTAGCTATTTTCAGCTTCAAGGTACAATTGTAGCATTCAAAAAAGTCCTGCAGACTGGGGGTGATTCGCTGCATGGAACTTCTGCCTTTTTCACAAACCAGAACACACTTTCTTCATGATTTGACCCACAAATTCACTCCCATTGTCCGACCACACAATTCCAGCAAACCATACCTAGGGAAGTACTCTTTGAGCAAAACCTTGGCTGTAGACAAGGCCGTATTATCCTTTAGGGTGTAAGCCTCTATCCATCTGGAAAAGGCACAAACAACCACAAGGACATACTTCAAATTATTGCATTTCTCCATATGAATATAATCTAGCTGTATCACCTCAAACGGATACGTCGGAGGAGCAAAATGACCAGCTGGAGTTTGAGTTCCCTTGCCAGGATTATACTTCACACAAATCATACAATGTTTCACCACGTTCTCCACACGTTTCGGAATTCCAGCATTCTGCCAAACTGGAGCCAACAATTTGCATATTCCCTTCGAACTTATGTGAGCCATTCCATGAGCCATTGTAACCACTGGGAGCACATACGCGTCTGGCAACAACCATCGCTGGTGTTCTGACAACTCAACCCAACAACCTGTAGGATCCAACATACCCGTAGTCTCTCTCCACGTACTTACTTCCTTCTCAGTCGCTTCAGCCTGAATCATTTTCAAACTTTTTATTATGTCTTCACACATTCCACCAGCCATAACCCAATTAGCTGGGCCTGCAACATACATACGGCTCATCATGTCTTTCGCCGTTTCCTTCGCAACTTCATCCGCAAAGGCATTCCCTCAACCAACATCGTCCACAACTTTCTTATGCGCACTACACTTCACAATTGCAATCTGCTTTAAGAGAGTGAGAGATTCCAAAAGTTCATTCACCAGCTGTCCATGCTGTATTTTTGTCCCATGCGAAGTAAGGAACCCACTCTCTCTCCACAATTGCCCAAAACTATGGGCAACACCAAAAGCATACTGGCTATCGGTGTAAACATTCACTCGCTTTGCTTCTGACAACACGCACGCTCTAGTCAGTGCAATCAACTCTGCTGCTTGCGCAGAATTCTGTGGTATGCGTGCTGTCTCAACAACCGTATGTAAGGTTGTAATAGCATACGCTGCAGTCGTCTCACCATTCGGAAGCTTAAAACACGAACCATCTACCCACAGCGTACCATCAACATCCGTAAGGGGAGTATCCCTTAGGTCAACTCTAGCTTTCGTTTCTTCCTCTGTACGAAGAAAACAATCATGCTGTTCCTGAGGATCCGTCTCTGTAGAGATCGGTAACAACGTAGCTGGATTCAACACCGCCCGTAATACCTACAGGTCAGCGAGACGGAAATATCATGCGGGAATAAAATCTTCTAAGAAAGCCCATTATTTACAGGCCCTTTCCTCGGCAGGCCAGGGACAAAAAGAAATCTTCAAGATTATAAAGGACTTTATGAATCCATCAGCTCTATCGCAGGAGATTCCCCCGTCCCAAGATCTTTGTAATGCAATATCTGATTATTTTGACAACAAGATCGTTACCATCGTGAAGACATTCCCTGATGTACCAACTATGTTGGTGGATTCTGAACAGACAGGGGAGATGAAGACCTCTGCCCGTCTGGAGGAATTTGCCCCGGTATCTCTTGAAGACACCTCTAAAGCTATCTTGGCAAGCAAATCTGGATCCCCTTTTGACCCCTGTCCCCCTCTAGTGTTACAGACCCTACTAGAGATGGTTAATCCTATTATCAACAGGATTATTACCTCATCTTTAGCTACCGCAGACATTCCAAATGATTGGAAGCTTGCAGCTGTCAAGCCTCTCCAAAAAAAGGCACTAGCTGACCCTACCACTCTTTCCAACCTGCGCCCTATCTCCCTGCTTCCTGTGCTGTTCAAACTGGCAGAAAAGTTCGTTAATAGTCAACTGACGAGCTTTCTGGAGACGAACAACATTCTCCACCCTAACCAGTCAGGGTTTCGATCAGAACATTCTACCGAGACGGCCCTGCTATTTACAGCAGAGACCCTACGAGCGGCCATGGATCAGGGAAAGAAGGCTGTCCTTATCCTACTTGACCTGTCGGCAGCCTTCGATACGGTTTCACATAACATCTTAGTGGACCGGTTGGCTGCCGCAGGGGTAGGGGGGCAGGTCTTGGCCTTGCTCAGGAACTTCCTTAGCAACAGACGCCAAGTCACAGTGTTGGGTCAATACCAGTCTGAAGAAAAGGCCGTCAGCTCAGGGGTCCCTCAGGGCTCGAGTCTAAGCCCTGTACTTTTCAACCTGTACATGGTACCCCTAGTGGAACTGATCGCTTCATTCCAGATCAGTTCAATTTCATATGCTGACGACACCCAACTCATCCTGGTGTTGGATGGGGAACGGCCGGGTGCCGAGGAAAATCTTAGGGAATGTCTAGCAGCAACATTTAAATGGATGACCAACAATCATTTAAAATGTAATGCTGGAAAAACAGAAATTCTGCCATTTGGGAGTCATAATCTCTTCTCCCCACAAATGTGCTGGCCTGTGGATGCAGAAGCCCCTCCTAACACAATCACATCTGCTCGCAATTTGGGCATCAAATTTGATGACCAACTGTCTTTTAAACACCATGCAGGGGCAGTAGCTGGGACTTGCTTCCAGATCATAAAAGCCTTGAGGATGGTCTTCGATCTTCTCCCGTTATCGGCCAGAAAAACAGTTGCAGTGGCCTTAATAAATTCTAGGTTGGACTATTGTAACAGCTTATCTGCTGGAGCTAACAAAACTGTCCTCCACAGGTTACAAATGGTCCAAAATGCGGCGGCCCGCCTTGTATTACGTTGGCCTCGCCGATCCTCAGCCTCAGCAGCACTTAACACTCTCCACTGGCTACCAATAGGTAAAAGAATCCTGTTTAAGATCCTCATAATTACCTTCAGGTCATTCCATCAGCAAGGTCCAAAATACCTATGCAATGGCTTTAAAAGATTCCACCCGACACGCTGTCTGAGGTCTGCCAGTCAGAATCTACTTACAACCCCTCGATTCAAGCTGGCAACAAAAGGGGGCAAATCCCTTTTTGTACCAGGTACCAAGGCCTGGAATAAGCTTCCGCCTTTTCTGCGAGCACTGTCCCAAGAAGCCCATTTCAGGAAGGCACTAAAAACTTGGGTCTTTTCCCTGTCCGATGCAGCATGTAGGGCGTTGGTGTAGTTTGTGGCGTGATGTGCAAGTCATTCTTTTTCCCTCCAACCTTTCCATCTGCGTTGAGTGAGCGCCAAGATACTCCCTGGAGTGAAAGCAGCGCTATAGAAATGTCTTTTACATTTTACATCACATTATATTACATCCTTTAATGTGCACATGGCTAGCCAACAATGCCAACTCGTAACCTGACAGATGGGCACTAGTAAGGTGCTGTGTCTTAGTCCTGTTTAATAAGGTATCCACTGCATGTGGGACCATCACAACCAATGTATTATCCAATACCAAACCGGCAGACTGTCGGTTAGAAACAGCAGTGGCCGCTGTAGCTCTCAGACAACTTGGCAACGCTCTAGCTACCGGATTTAACGTCAATGAAAAATACGCACATGGACTCTGCTTGTCCCCAAATGGTTGTGTCAACACTGACAACACACAACCTTCTCTCTCGTGCACGTACAACGTGAAAGGCTTACTATAGTCTGGGGTACCCAACACAGGAGCCGAAGACAATGCATTGCGTAGTTCAGAAAAACTTTTCTGACATTCGTCAGACCAAGGAAGAGGAAGCGGAGTATCTTTCAGAGTCAATGCTAACAAAGGTTTCGCCAACAGTGAAAAATTGGGAATCCACTGTCTACAATATGATGGGATACCTAAAAAGGCACGCACTTCTCTCTGTGTGGATGGCACACTCATTTGTGCAATTGCTTGAATTCGTTCTGGGGTCAATCTCCTACCCTCCTTCGACAAGAGAGGACCTAAGTAGGTCACTTCTTGGCGACAAAATTGCAACTTTGAAGGTGACACTTTATGATGAAGGTCAGACAAATACTGCAACAAAGAAAGAGTAGCCTCTTTACAAATCTTTTCATTATCAGCAGTAATCAACAAATCATCGACGTACTGAATAAGAGTAGCACCTACAGGTAACACAAAACCGTCAAGCTGAGTTTTCAACGCTTGACTATAGATGGAGGGACTTTCACAATAACCTTGGCGAGCTCTCTTAAACCGGAAGCGCCAGCCTCCTAATGAGAAGCCAAAAATATTCCTGCTCTCCTCAGCAATAGGAATACTGAAGAAAGCATTCTTCAAATCGATGACAGAAAACCAAGCTGCCGAAGCAGGAATCAGAGTCAACAAAGCAGTGATATCAGGTACCACAGGAAACTGTGGCACGACAATCTTGTTTACCTCTCGAAGGTCAATCACAAACCGGTACACAGGTGGTTTAGAAGCATCAGTACGTTTAAGGACAGGCAAAACAGGACTGTTACACACATTACCTCTCATTTTCTCAACTACACCCTTCTCAACCAGATCATAGACAATCGCTAAAAGAGCTCTCTCACCATCGCTCGAAATCCTGTATTGTGGAATACGAGGCAGCCTAGCATTCGACTTAAGGGTAACAATATACGAAGGAACCTGCAAAAGACCAACATAATTTGGACCTGTGGCCCAAAGTGTATCAGGAAGCGAACGCAATTCCAGTGGCAAACAATCCTTAGACAAATACATTGAAGAAATCACTTTCTTACCAAGGGTAAGTTGTACTCCTGAAGGAGAAAAATGCAAGGTCGCAGTCCAAACCCAACAGATTCTCACCACAACCAGTCGTTAGAATAAGTGGAGCTTCCAATTCACAAGGACCAATGGAAAGGGACAAACGACTAGAAACCGGATTACGAACTGGGGCGCCTGAAAATCCTACTGAAACATTTGTCAAGCCAGACAAAGGTGCGCCAGGAAGCTTAGAGTGCATAATAGAACTCTTCGACGCACCAGTATCCAAAAGAAAAGGTTCTACCACACCTGATGTAATCACTTCAACATAAGGTCCACTCTGATCTACTGGAACTGACACTACTCCCTCACTTTGTCCTTGGCTGTCCTAGTTATCATTATAACCAGAACTCTCACCTTCGACATAGTAATCCTCAACATATTACTGGGCAGACTGACCACTCGGAACATTCTGTCTGTCAAAATAATTTGCAGAATTCTGTAGGGAAGAGGAACGTTCATTTTGGGGGATCACACCACGTCCCCTACCCCTAGGACCTTGCTGAAAACTACCACAACTTCTCTGACTAGGTAAGCCATTCGCACGCTGTAACAAAGCTGGGCAACTATTCTTTTATTGACCTTCCTCTCTGCAATAAGCACACTGATTAGGGCCAGGAAAGAATCACGGAGCATAGGGCTCAGGCTTCTGTAACAATCTCTGAAATTGTGGAGGTTGCTGAAACTGAGGCTAATTCTGACGAGGTGGATAAGCTTGCTGCAAAAGAACTTTCATCTTTAACTCTTTCGTTTTCTTCTCTACTTTATCCTCTCATCTTTATCCCTATTCTCGTAATATTGTGCAGTAGCCAATACCTGGGCCGACGAAGAAACAGCCCATGAACTCTCTGAGTCCTTCAATTTATTAGAAAGTTCGGGAAGCAAATTAAAGACAAATTTATCCACAAACAACCTTTGGCCACCTTCCGTACTCATATCCTGACCACAATGATCAATAAACGTCTCTTCAAACCTAGTGAAGAAATCAGATACACTCTCGTCTTTCTTCTGCTTACATGCTGCTAACTTATCCCAATTCACTCATAAAGCGGGCATCATTGTTTTCATCAAATTAATAGTTCTACCTGGTAATTCTGAAACTAAAGGTTCAGGTTTAGCACCTCCCTCCTGTCTACCATCTGCAGCAACACTATTCGCCCAGGTATCACATAATTCAGCAGCATGATTCTCATGACGAATCTTTGCCCACAAAGGTTGAGGGACTACATTACCCATCAACATATCGATGTCAGCTAAATTCATAATACACGTTTCAACTGTCTGGGAAAACTCCTTGTAATAAGCAGCAGGATTCTTACGAGGGTCAGGTAAGGTCTGCTTAAGAGCCAAAACCTCTGCTCTCTTCCAAGGGACATGTACCCATACTCGCTGAAAATGAGCCGGAGCGGCAACAATACCCTGATTTACATTAGCCTGAACTGCTTCTTTCCATACAGGAGGAACTTCTCTCATAGGGTACTGTTTCACTTTCCTCCTAAGAGAGGAATCGGGTTCATACAATGTCTGAGGCAAAAGTCTAGATCTGAAAGCAAGTATTGTCTCTACGGCATCTGTAACATCAGATTCCACTATCATCCCTTTTGCAAACTCCGACTGAACATCGAGCACATACTGCAGAATCGGACCCAACTCATTATCTTCCCATTCCTGACGCAGAAAAGTACACATGACATCAAAAATATACCTTTGTTTAGGCGGTTCCCACTGAAAGAAAACATCCATAACCGCTGGCAAATCATACCTCGGAGCATTTAAAATCCACCTACGAGCCAACAAATCCAACACTGTCCGTTCCTCGGAACTGGGAAGCTGACTACGACTCTGCTTGCGTTCCGAAACAGGGGTCATATTCAGTGACCCAAACAATGGTGACAACAGATTAACAAAAGTCTCGGTCATTCGTTTTCGAGCAGAAGGAGAAGAAGTAGACATAAGAACTGGAGAATAAGTATTCGGAGGCAAAGAAGGTGTAGGGACAAGAACAGTAGAAATCAAGGATGCAGAAACAGAAGGCAAAGGAGTTTGAGGCAAAGCTGGTAGCAAAGCTGGCGACCCTAGAATGGGTTGCGCAGGAGGAGGCAAAACCATCTGTGGGGCACCGGTTGGCTGAACAACAGCAGGGGGTTGAACAACAAAGGGTGGAACAACCGGGGGTAATAGAGGTGCAGTAGCACCCTGCACATAGGGGGGTGGCAATCTCAGTAAATGAGAGATCAAAGGATCTTTTTCAGGGTCTTCATTCACTTTTGGAAGGGAAGGCGGCAAGGCCGGATAACATTTATCGATAGCCATGCAACGCTGTCTATCTAAGACTTCACTCACACGTTCTTCTCCATCTTCCTTAAACTGCCTAGCAGCTTGTAATACTGACATATTTTTATCTTTCCTATCTCTTTTTGCTTGCTTAATTTCTCTCTGTTTGGCTTCCTTTCGCCAAAGGCGGAAAGAGTCAAACATTGCCGGACGGGCTTTCTTCTTGAACAGTACAACTTCTAGGTTATCTAAAAAATTTAATTTGAAACTACCATGTTGGGGCCATCGTAAGACACCATCTTACCTAGTATAGCGGATCCATACCTCATTATAGGTGATAGGACCCACTCCGTGTTTTGAATACAGCTCATAAGTTGGAGTTCCAACCAGAGGTATCGGACACGAGTCCTCCAATCGGGAATCCTTGTTGCAACCACAACTAAACCATTTCCTAATTTTGCTAAGACCAGGCATCTTATAGCTCACTAATCTAGCTTCAAACTTCAAGGGGTTATCAACTATCGATACTCTTGCAAATATACGAGCCCCTCGGCTTCGATTACTGCAGTAGCCAAATCAAACCAAACCAAGAATCAAACCAAGAACCAAACAAAGTTGTGGGAGCGACCCACTTATACTTAACCAAAATATCTGTCATGCCACCAGAAAACCCTCTATCCTCTCGCTCTACAAAGCATCTATCGAGGGTTCAAGACAGGGCGACAGTCAGGGCAGCAGTCCTTCGTAGCCGTCAGAAAGCGGGAAGCCTCGCAGAAAATACCTTCGGTCCACGTCGACATGCAGGGGTCGATGAAGTGGCGGCCTTCCTCCAGAATTTCCTCACGTAGCTCCTCACGATCCTCGGGCTTGGACCGGTACCGCTGAAGTCGCACCACCGCTGGGCGTCAATTGAAGAACTGGGTTTTTAGGACCCAGCGGCACCAGGGACACGCCCAAAGTCTTTGGGTTCTGCTGTCTTGGCAAACAGAGACACGGAATACTTCTAGGTGGCGTCAGAGATCAAATTTATTAGCTGCAGCTAGTGGCAGTAATCCCAGCAACACAACACGGTGTACAATTCAAGAAACTGCTCAATTTTGTATAGCAAGACATCAGTATTTATACACAATATTCACATTACAAATGGACACCCACTGCAGCAAATTCTGACCAATAGAAACACATTTCTATACATTATCACATTCCAAAAAGACTCACTTTACATTGTACCAACCCCACAAGTTAATTATTAGGATTTCCCAAAATTCAATTTCCACAAGCTGGACAAACCCATAATTGAAAGCACAATGCGTGTAACGAAGGAACATAAAAAAAAACAATGATAGATAACGAGCAAGATAAGGCATGTGTAGAAAAGCTAAAAATTAACGATGTCCTGAACTTTGACTTGCAATCTCAGATAGCAATCAACCAAGGAAATTAGCCTTGCAAAGGGTCAGTTTCAGAGAAAGAGGTCAGTTCCTAACAATGCACCTTAGAGTAGAAAAGGCTTAGTTAATAAGTACATGAACAACGAAGCCCATGCAATTTCGTTCATCTAGTTATCTCCATGGGCCTACGTGATGGCAACACCAAAATGGAGGCACGAACAAAATGGAACCCATATTCGAGACAAAGTCTCTGAATATGTAATGAGCTCGCTAGTTAACATGACGAATTCACTCCATATTAGCCTTCCTTTCTAAATACGGTACAACATCACCAAATTCGTGACGGAACCATAACATAACAGGAGAAGGCAGATTTCACAGAACCTCAACACAGCACCGTAGATTAATGGCTACAAACCACCAAAATCAAAGAACAGACACAATGCATACACAAGCACATTCACATACATACACGCTCAGCCACAAACGTCACCACTCCGTTAAAAACAGGTGATTTCTCCACTTTCCATAAGAACTCTTGCAATGACGGGATGCAAAACATATGCCTTCTCTGGGATAATTCAGTGCATTTGTTTTCAGATGACCTTGTAGCACGTTATGCCCCCCAACAGCCTATTTGGGGGCATAACGTTCTACAAACATAACAATGTTTGCAACTGCCAAAAGAGAGAATTCCACTCTCGGAATGCCGGCGACTAAAACAACACATCAGCAATACTCTTTACAGGACCCTCTGCTGAGCCTACCCAGCAAGAAATGCCTTTCTCAAGTCTGCGGAACTCCCGGAGGAGTCCTAAAATATGCTCTAAAACAGCCCAGCTGTGCAAAATGTGCTTCAGTGATAAACAGCATCAAGAAGCAGAAAACCGGATGACGTGAAGAGAACACACATTACGTCTGATCCGCGCAGTGTTAGTCTAAATTATGGCACAGTAGCAACCTCTTTAAATTCCAGTAGACTATTTAATTTCACCAATGTTTAGAGCAACAACAACATATATTTAAAATATAGAGATATGTTGCTGCTCACCAGCCAAATTATAAATGTATTCATGATTTCAGTTTTTATATAGTGCAAACTCGACCTGAAGGTATAGGAACTCTTTACATGAGCACAAGTTACTTTACACTGGGTCACTTTGTAGGCACAGGGAGACTAATGATTTGCCCAGAATCACGGGATGTTGAGCCGACGCCAAGACATAGTTATAAAGTCGGCAGCTCTGGCTCTAACGCCACATCCTCGCCAATACTTAAACTGATACAATCGGCTACTGACATTCAGACTGTGTAAAAGTGTATATGTGTAAAATCGATGTTTGTAAGGTTCAGTGTTAGTGTGAGAATATGAGCATGTGCACAAGAGGAAATGTGTGGGTGAGTATGGTGCATACTGATTGTGTGTGGAGTGTGCCACTGAAGCAGTCTTTAAAATTGTGTACCTTTGTTTGCTGACCATCCGTTGTTGGTTTACATGATAGTCTCTGATGATTGTTTATAAGTGCACATATAATTCTTCCGACTGATTTAACCCATTTGGATGCAGCGTTCTCAGGTTTAATATAAATCTCGATTCTGTTTGCCTAAGTTTTCTCTCAAGGTCCCCACCGCGTTCTCCTTTTGGAATTGTCTGTATGCTATAAAATTTCATTTTTTGCCAGTCTCCTTGATGGAATTGCTACCTTTTTTAGGGGACATGCGCCTCTTGTTTCAACAAAGGTATTGGGAACAGAATCGCCCAACCCCACAATTCCAGCCACGGAGAGGAAGAGGAAGGGGAAGGCAATGTGCACATATAAACAATCATCAGAGACTATCATGTAAAACAACAACGGATGGTCAGCAAACAAAGGGACATTATTTTAGAATATAAACAAAGAAAGTTTAAAGCGCAAATAAGAATAATAATATTGGACTAAGTCTATTGGAAGGCGGATCAATTAACATAATGATAAGGCTGATCGAACGGGGTATGAAAAATATAAGGAGAGAAATGAGTCTCAAATGTTGAATGAGATTATATTTGCACGAACATTCTACTTTTGCTGATGAACAGAATAAGTAACTACAAGGACCACAATCCTTGTAATGTGAACATGTGACAGGAAGTAACTGTGAAAAAACATTCAAATTCAAACGGGGTGGGGCAACCCGTTGATCGTGAAGTTGGTGGTGAGACACCGAAACGCGTAGATCTTACGCGCCGTTAGCCCGGTAACTAGATAAATAAAGAGGATTTTGAATACTGCAACTGAGTGTGCGACCCGTTTTTTCCGTTGCTGGGGAAAGTTGGTAAATATATATATATATATATATATATATATATATATATATATATATATATATATATATATATATTCACTGAAAAAACCATAGGTTATAGACCATATATAGTTAGGGATTAGCATTTAAAAAACCTTATTTTATTTGCACAAAACCATTGAAATTCCATATATAGTTAGTTGCACTAACTATATATCGCGGACCCGCAATCCACTGCTAATGATGTCACATATTACATCATTCATGACATGGTCAGTGACATCACTGATGACATCACTGATGACATCTCAAATGACATCACTGATGACATCACTGATGACATCACTGATGACAACACCCAGTGACTGTATGTTTCTGTAAAGTTAAAATATGTCTTACATATTGAAGAATGAGTGGATGTATAAGTGTCTGGATGAAGGATTTAGTAGGTGCATGACTGACTGTATGAGAGAATGATTAAATGTGTCTCACTGAGTGTATGGGTTAGTGATTAAAGTGTCTTAATTTGGCAATCATTATTTATGTTGTTCTGTAAACTGCTGCATGTTTAAATCAGTAGCTATATCAGTAACTATATGGGTTATTGAATGGTTGCCCAAGTATTTGTATGGGAGACTGAGTATGTGTGTGGGTGGCTGGGAGGTGTATAACTGCATAGATGTGTGAGCAGTTGATTCCCTAGGTGTATGGGTTCAAAAGTGCATGTAGAAACAGCTGTATGGACAGTTGACTGTGTGCATGAGTATATTGGTGAGTGAATGGATATCTCAGTGCTACATGTCAAAGTAAGTACATATGTAAAACACACTCCATGTGAGAGTTGACATATATAAATAACTGAACATAAGAGCCAGTGAATGTGTGAGTGGCTGTATGAATCATTGTGAACTTGTATCAAGGATTGTATAAGAGAGTAAATATGTGTTACTATATGTTTGAATAAGTAAGGTGTGCATAACTGTATAGTTGAGGAAATGGAGATGTGATTGATTCTTTGCATGACTGACTAGGTGTGTGAGTAACTCCATGGATGTGTGACAGTCTGTGAGTGCCTGTTTACACTGAGTGTATCTAAGGTTATATTAGAGTCTGAAGATGTACTATCACATAAATGATATCATCAGTGATGTAATCAGTAATGTCAAATGAGATGTCAGTGATGTCATCAGTGATGTCATTTGAGATGTCATCAGTGATGTCATCAGTGATGTCATTTGAGATGTCATCAGTGATGTCATCAGTGATGTCACTGACCATGTCATGAATGATGTAATATGTGACATCATTAGCAGTGGATTGCGGGTCCGCGATATATAGTTAGTGCAACTAACTATATATGGAATTTCAATGGTTTTGTGCAAATAAAATAAGGTTTTTTAAATGCTAATCCCTAACTATATATGGTCTATAACCTATGGTTTTTTCAGTGAATTTTCAAGGTTTTGCAAATGCAAATTCCTAACTATATATGGTCTATAACCTATGGTTTTTTCTGTGAATTTCATTGGTTTTTTAAAAGCTAATATCTATAGCTGTAAAATATATTCTTTATTAAGTGACGTATCACGTAGCCCGTGAGACGCCTCATGATGCATCGCATAACCATGACGTATCGTCTCTGCAGCGCAAACCAAACCCAAAACGTAAGCGCGCCAGAACACGCCAGAACACGCTTAAAGATATATATATATTTTTTTTACCTTAATTAGACAAAATCCACACGTGCACATATCACAAACGTTCAAAAAACACAATATGTCGGACTCCCGTTACGCTGCCGGTTAGCTGCCCGGTTAACGTACCAGGAAGCATCTTTACCGCGAAAAATCGCAATTTCTTTTTTCTTTTGCCCCGCAGGGAACTTTAATAGCCCCCTCATCAATCCTAGGGGTTCAGGAGGGGTCTGCCTTACCCCTTTCATTCATTTACACCTTTTTTTTTCCACCTCTTGTCTCTCGATCCTACCGAGAGACAAGATGGCGGCCGCTCTGGACTGTTTACAATGTTGACAGCCAATCAGCTACTCCTCAGGATTTTTTTTTTTTTGGGCCCAGCGTGGTTTTATAATATCCCCCTCATCAATCCTATGGGGTCAGAAGGGGTCTACCTTGCCCTCTTTCCTTCATTTCCCCCTTTGTTTTGGTCTCCTCTTGTCTCTTGATCCTACCGAGAGACAAGATGGCGGCCGCTCCGGACTGTTTACAATGTTGACAGCCAATCAGCTACTCCTCAGACTCCCGTTACACTGCCAGTTAGCTTCCCGGTTAGCTGCCCGGTTAGCTGCCCGGTTCGCTTACCAAGACGCGTCTCTACGGCGAAAAAATCAGATTTTTTTTTTTTTTTTGGGGGCCCCGCGTGGCTCTATAATACCCCCCTCATCAATCCTAGGGGGTCAGAAGGGGTCTACCTTGCCCCCTTTCCTTCATTTCCCCCTTTGTTTTGGCCTCCTCTTGTCTCTCGATCCTACCGAGAGACAAGATGGCGGCCGCTCCGGACTGTTTAGAATGTTGACAGACACCGGAGGGCCAATCAGCTTCGCATCGCAAAGTTCCGATACGCGAAAAGTTCGCTAACCGGATCGCTGCCCGGAGCGCTGTTACAGATATATATCTTGATTTAAACGTTAATTTCTCAAAATCCACTGAAGCACATATATTGAGACCTAGCAAAGGCACATCGGGCTAACAGTCCCTACAATTTTGCCAAGTTTCGTGGAAATCCATTCAGCCGTTCGGGCTAAAAGTGAGTCCAACCGCCCTATGGAAATTAACATGGGAAAAACGCGTTTTGGGACCCCCCTTTTTTCTCGGCCCCCCCTTGACGAACCCCCCCCAAATTTCCAGGAGCTGCTCAGAAACAAAATGTGCCATTTTCCTGAAAATTTCAGCCGATTCCGTCCACAAACGCCAAAGTTATTAGACATAGAATTTTCAGAAATCCCATAGGGAAAAAATCCTAACTATATATACCTACTGGCGACCGCCAGTAGGTATATATATATATATATATATATATATATATATATATATATACAGTGAGCAAGGACGCTCTGTCCGAAACGCGTCTGTTCGACTTTTTGCACCCTGCACTTTATGATTCAATAAAGCAACCAACAACAAAAGACTGACTTGGGCGTGTCTTTTGTGTCCGCGCGCTGGATTCTGCGTTTGGGATTTCTACGCGGCTACCGGCTGGATTGTAATATATATATATATATATATATATATATATATATATATATATATATCTATATATATATATATATATATATATATATATATATATATATATATATATATATATATATATATATATATATATATATATATATTTTTTATACCAACAAAGACATAAGGTGTAAAGAGTGGCTCTCATATGCACACACACACAACACAAAAAAATGTTTTGAAATTTTGTAAACATAACAATGTTACATGTTTCCAATGACATTGAAATACTAAAGTTTTTTGAAACGCATGCCAAAATGTCTGACCTAATGCACACTAGGTGTTTTATGAAATGCATTGCGATAAGAATATCCCATGAAATGAATTTGAGAACTATGTCTAACAGAAAGTGTATTCCTGCATGTTAACATGGACTACATATCCCAGAAGTCTATGGGAATAGTAGAAATCAAAAAAAGAGTATAAACAGTTGCAAGAAAGTAGTTGCACTTACCGTGAGCAAGGCCGTCAGGCTGAAACGCGTTGGTGTTAGACTGGGCACTGAAATAAATCAGTGAAAAAGAAGTTGCTGTGTGCGGCGTCCTTTGTTGAAAAAATTGTCTTTTGGCCATTGGTCTGGCCCAACGCCAGCACCCGCTGTGGAGCGATCCTGTGAGAAGACCATATTGTGTGAAATTGGATCATAAACGGGAAGCGCCCGAGTGAGAGTATTCGCCATTACAAGCAAACGCCGAGAAAGCACTGATATCCGTGCAGGGTTGAGCGCTGGAGATCGGGGCAGAGAGCGCCACTCGGACAGGAGTCTCCCCACTGGGTAAGTGCGAGGAATACGGCGTGTGCACTGTCATACAAACATTGTTTACTTTTGGCACTAAAACTCTCCTCGAAGCGGCTTGTGTAGAAGGGAGGAGACCGAGCATTCTCTGAACGCTGCACCAAACGAGAGCGTGTCAGTGCCGCTTTTCCTTTCTCTACGAAAGTAGCAACTTCTTCGTGCTTGACAAATGGATACAATGTGCCCTGAGTTCTAAATGGGATAACAAACACGGACTGTTGCATTGATATAACCAGAGTGTGAACACCAGGAAATAAGGGCTGTGCATACTTTCGAAATAATGGAGGCTCGCAAAGTGAAACGTGCACAGAAGGCTGCATCAATTTTCATGCCTGGAAATGAGAGCCGGGCTGTAAGAAACACAGAGGGTGCGGAGCAAACAACTTTAGATCCCAACTTAAAACAATATTTTCAAGTTGAAAAACAATACAAATGAGAAATAAACAAGAGCTGGGAAATCCTAACGCTACAAAAATATTTAGAAGTGGATAGAGTCCCACGGGGCTAAGAATATTCATAATGCCAACACACCCAGACACACGAAGGGATCTATTAGAGGAATGGGGAATAAACAACATGGAATGTAGCAAGAACATGATGCACATCTTAATAAAGCATTCTGAGAAGGATTTAGAGGAAATTCACACTCTAATAAAGGAAATAGAAGAGAAAATAACTTCGAAAAAAGAAAAAAACGATTCAGAAAAGCTACGTAAAGAAATGGAAGAGCGTTTGGAAAAATATGAGGATGAAATCCAGCAACGTAAGCAGCGAAAATTCCTGAGAGATGAATCAGATTATAAAAATGGTCAAATTTTAACCTTTGCAAGGAGATTCGATGCTTTAAAAAGAAACTATGCAAAGGGATCATGCCAACCGGAATCTGGTAGCGAATCGGATGTGAGCGTAATAAATGGTGATACTGGCAGAAGCCAGAAAGGAGGAACGTCAACCGCAGCATCTACTTTTCCTCTTTCTTTTTTAGAAGAGATGGAACTGGTCAATATGGACCAGAGCATGTCACGGAACCGGGGACAAAACAGGGGCCGAGGAAGAGGCAGAGGGTCTGGAACAAACGCTACAAAATCTTCAGAAGCCACCGGAAAACTAGAAGATCAAACCGTAAAAAGATCATACCCTCTGAGGAACCGCACCAAGAGAACATAATGGTGGAGGATCTGGTAATAAATTTATCAGACCACAATCTAACAACAACAGAACATCAAGTACTAAATAAGGGCCTTTCCTTCTGCCCACAAAAGCACTTCAATTATGTGGATACCAAAATAGACATTTACAAATATGTTCGCAAACTAAAGCTTGCTAAGATCTTTGCAAACCAACAAAATAAACAAATATCGAATATAGAGGCTGGCTTAAATGAAGGAACATCTACAAATGAAAATGATGGTTTAACCATAGAGATGATACCACACCTGAAGAATCTGTATGATTTGGCAAATGACCTATCAGACGATGAAAGCACAGCGATTTCTATTTTGGAAAATGAAGAAATAAACACCAAAAAGCATACATGTAGCGTATACAAAAAGAAATCCAAATATTGCCCACAGCTAAACCCTGGCAAAAAAATTGACTCCTTCTCGGATGCCATCATGGATGAGATAAGTAAAATTCAAAAAGTAAGAAACTCGAACAAAACAAGGGAGAGTCTGTCAAACGCTGAAAATAAAGCACTTCAAGATTTTGCAAATAATACGAAAATAATAATCAAGCCCGCGGATAAAGGCGGCAACATTGTGATACAAAACATTGAAGATTATAAAAAAGAGGCCTATCGTCAGCAAAGCATGCAAAATTGGCATAAATAAGAAAAACATAAGAGATCCAGAGGGAAGACTGATCGAAATTGGGAAAAAAATCACATGCTCGACGCAATTTGTGGTATATGCCATCCAGTGTAATTGTGGAATACTTTACATAGGAAGTACAATCTGTAATTTGAAAAAACGGATCCTGGAACACATTAGGGCGGTCAAAAAACAGAGATATGGCCTACGCCACAGCGAAACATCTTTTAAGTTGCCAAGGAGGAGATTGGAGAAAAATGTTGTATTTTGCAATAGACTCTGTGGAAGAACACAAGAGGATGGGAGATCGGAAAAAGAAACTCCGACAGTTGGAATCAAAGTACATTATAAGACTAAGAACAAAAATACCTGGAGGCATGAACTTCGACGAGGAGCTCTATGTGCATTTGGAGTAACAAGCAGAGAAAGGAGGCCCCAAAAAATATTTGCCTTTATAAGAGACAAAGGACAATTGGCATGCAGATGTTAGGTACAGGCAATCTGATATGGGTACTATACCATAATGCGAGATACCAACAAAGACATAAGGTGTAATGAGTGGCTCTCATATGCACACACACACAACACAAAAAAATGTTTTGAAATTTTGTAAACATAACAATGTTATATGTTTCCAATGACATTGAAATACTAAAGTTTTTTGAAACGCATGCCAAAATGTCTGACCTAATGCACACTAGGTGTTTTATGAAATGCATTGCGATAAGAATATCCCATGAAATGAATTTGAGAACTATGTCTAACAGAAAGTGTACTCTTGTATGTTAACATGGACTACATATCCCAGAAGTCTATGGGAATAGTAGAAATCAAAAAAAGAGTATAAACAGTTGCAAGAAAGTAATTGCACTTACCGTGAGCAAGGCCGTCAGGCTGAAACGCGTTGGTGTTAGACTGGGCACTGAAATAAATCAGTGAAAAAGAAGTTGCTGTGTGCGGCGTCCTTTGTTAAACAAATTGTCTTTTAGCCATTGGTCTGGCCCAACGCCAGCACCCGCTGTGGAGCGATCCTGTGAGAAGACCATATTGTGTGAAAAAAAAAAATATATATATAAAGTGGACTCTTGGAACCCCTCTCTAAATATGTCGATTATTATCTTCATGATTATCTGGAGGCTTTACCTAGTTACTTAAGAGACACTGGAGATTTCCTGGAAAAGTTGAAAGAAATTGTATGGAAACCTAATTATTTGTTTCTTGTTATGGACATCACGTCTCTTTACACTTCTATCAACCATGTTGATGGAATAAATGCAATTGAATATTTTTTGTCTACTAGAGATATTAAATACTATGAACACAGTAAAATGCTCATCACCATGATTGATTTATGCCTTAACAATATTTTTTTCTTTTTCAATAATGAGATCTTCCAGCAGATGCGTGGCGTTGCCATGGGTGCATGCTTCTCCCCCAGTTACGCGTGTTTACACGTGGGCTGGTGGGAGAGGCATGTCCTTGGTCGGCTTCATGACTGCTTGGAGGAGGAGGAAACAGGCATTGTTAAGATGTGGCGTTTTATTGATGATGTTTTTATAATTTGGCAAGGTTGTAAGTCATCAGCTGAGAATTTTGTTAGTAACATCAATAATAACTCTTTAAACCTTGAGTTTACTGCCAACATCAATAATGTGAGTGTTAATTTTCTAGACGTAGAGGTCTATATCAAAGATTATAACATCATGACCAGAATGCATAGGAAGTCCACTGCTGGGAATTCAATTTTACATGCACAGAGTAACCATCCCCATCACCTTATAAAAAGCATTCCTTATGGGGAGTTTTTAAGGATTAGACGCATATGCAATAATGAGATTGATCTTATTAACTGTCTCATGGATCTTTTCAGAGATTCCTGTGAAGAGGCTACGAAAAAAATGCCCTTATTGTTGCCCTCAGAAAAGTAATGTCTAATCAGACAGTTGTAACATCTGAGGAATTGACTGTAGACACACCAGAGGAGGTTACTGTCATAACTGACAAACCTACTATTCGTCTCATCACCACCTTCAATAATCAGGAAAGAAGGATCAAACAAATTATGAAGTCCAATTGGCCCATCTTGAAAACTGACATTATTTTAGGCCCTCTGCTGGAGGATACACCCAGTATTACCTTCCGTCGAGCACCCTCGATGAGGGATGCTCTAGTTAAAACCAGTCCTGAGACCATTGTAAAAACCAATTGGTTATCTAATAAAACTGGATTTAGGAAGTGTAGCTCTTGCAGGGCCTGCAAGTTTGGTGTCAACACCACTGAATTTGTTGAGGGCCTAACTGATGCTGTGATCAAGATTAGCAGTCTATATACTTGTAAGACTGATCATGCGGTTTATGTTTTAAAGTGTACTTGTGAATTGCAATATGTTGGTAGCACGAAACTACAAGTATACAACCGCATATTGCAGCATCTTCGTGCTATAGTCAACTCTGACCCTAAATACCATGTGGCCCGCCACTTCAAACTGGTCCACAATAACAATTTAAACGACTTACAGTATTATGTTATTGATGTGGTCCCACTTTCCAAAAGAGGAGGAGATAGGGAAAAGAAACTGAGACAGTTGGAGAGCCAATATATACTTCGACTAAACAGTAAGATTCCGAATGGCCTCAACATGGGTGAAGATCTTAACAACTTTTTGTAAATATTTTACTTCATCATATGCATAGTCTATTATATGGATTTTATACCTATTTTTATGGTTCTTTATCCGTTATTTTACTATGTCGAGGATATTTTTCAATTTTATAAACTGTTAATCTCTCTGATGTGATTGATATATGGTATTGAGGTACATATTGTCTGTAAATGGTTCAAATAGGATGGTTTTAATCTCGTCCTAATTTTTGTATCTGAAATATTATGCGTCACTTTATTCTCATAGTAACTCTGCACTTTATCATACTGTTTCAACAGTTGAATCACCTCCTTTAAAATGTTTACTAAAATGCCGGATTTTGCACTTTTCTGCACTTTGCACTTTTTTTCACTTCAAGGAAGATCTTGCCACAGGTTTTACGCCTGTATGTTATATTGCTCTCTCCCAAAGGTTTGGGATTATGCAATTTTGCACTATTTACTTGCACTATTTTTACTATGTGGTTTTAATTCCTCTTTACTGGTTTTTCGACTATGGCCCCATATTTACATTTTATACCGTTTTATCTTTTGTAAAGTTTGTATTGGCGATATATAGAATTGGGCACTTGCCCTTTATTTGTCAATGAATTGTTCTAAAAAAGTTTAAAACTACAAATTATGTTTTACTCTTTATACAAACATGAATATTTATCAGCCCTACATATGATCAGATGGTATTTTTTCTATGTTGTTTGCATTATGGGAGGAGCCTAGTGTGATTGTAACCAGTATTTAACCACATTAATCTCTGGGTGTGTCATGTGATCAAGTCCGTGTTTCCCGGACGAAACGCGTCATGTTGCCGTCCCCATCGATGGAATAAAAGCACTTCATTACCTTCAATCCTCGTTTTTGTGGTCTGTGCCTGGTTTGTGTCTGCGCGTTGCTGTTGGCACTCAGGATTGTGGATTCCTATATATATATATATATATATATAGACATACATACAAATATATTTAACAAAATTTAAAAATAAACTTTTTTTTATTTAAATTGAATTAATTAAAATTATATTTGTTTATAAAAATAAATGTAATACATATATATATATATATATATATATATATATATATATATAATTTTTTTTAATTACCCTATAACCCCTAAAAAAATAACCTACTCTGGTCCCTTAAAATACCCCTGCACCCCAAAATCAAAACCCACCATTACGCCTTATAGTACACCAGCACCCTTAAACAATAGCCCATCCTGACCCTACAAATACCCCTATACCCCAAAACCCAAACCTACCCCTGAACCCTAAAATTACCCTGTACCCCAAAACCCAAACCTAGCCCTGAACCCTAAAAATATCCCTGTACCCCAAAACACAAAACTTTCCCTAAACCCTAAAAATACCCCTGTAACCCAAACCCCAAACCTATCTCAGAACCCTTAAATAACCCTGTACCCCAAACCCCAAACCTATCTCAGAACCCTAAAAATATCCCTGTACCCCTAAAACATATACCCCCAAACACACCATTAAAATACCCCTGTACCCCTAAAACATATACCTGAAACATATACCCCAACACCCCCAAACACACCCTTAAAATACTCTTGAACCCTGTACCCCAAACCCCAAACCTATCCCTGAACCCTATAAATACCCCTGTACCCCTAAAACATATACGCCAACACCCCCAAACACACCCTTAAAATACCCCTGTACCCCTAAAACATATACCCCAACACCCCCAAAGACACCCTTAAAATACTCTTGAACCCCTAAAACATATACCCCAACACCCCCAAACTAAAACCATATACTTACCTTACACTTAAATATTAAAAACATATACTTTTACCAATCATGCTTTTACAACGAATTTCGTTGTAAAAGCATGCGTGGTAAAAGCATATAAGAAATAATGGCATGCATTTTAAAATTTGGTGGACTGATGGTACTTGTGTTATAATGGTATGCTGACTGAAGGTATGCGGAATGAAAGTTGCGGGATGAAGGTTATGAACCGTTCAGCACTACTAATCTTACATGTTTACA
This sequence comes from Lissotriton vulgaris, assembly GCF_964263255.1. Taxonomy (NCBI): domain Eukaryota; kingdom Metazoa; phylum Chordata; class Amphibia; order Caudata; family Salamandridae; genus Lissotriton; species Lissotriton vulgaris. Next base: position 308,535,941 of record NC_141696.1, read on the forward strand.
ACTTTACCCTAGACTTGGGCTGATTATGTAAGAGAGTTTACTTTAGAGAACTTAAGTTAGGTAATCCTTCCTTTGTCCTCCTGTCACTAAGAGATAGTGGTAGATTGATAGGGTTAGAAACTTATTAGTATTAGTTGGTAATTTTTTAGCGCTCTGCGTGGAGCATCCTCGGTTATGTCTTGTGCTGCTGAGTGCTGCTTACCCCAGTCCTTAGTAGAACATTTTTTGAGTTTGTTTAGTGAGTGGTGGTAATAGGCTTAGCATCACTAGCAGAACATCCGCAACAACCAACCAACAACTTGGTGTATGCAAAAATGTATTCATGTTTCCTCCATCTATGCATTTTTTAGCTCTAAAATAAAGTGAAATGCAGACTTAGTGAATAATTGGCCCGTCTGGAATAGGTGGGCTAGGTCAGGTGGTACTTAGTTAGAATTGTGAAAAAGAATGGAACACTGGATAAGTGTTGATAAATAATACCTAGACGGTCCGCGAATACTACTAGTCGACCAGATTAGATAGGTCAATTTTTTTTCAATTGTTTTTTCCATAAATGTTTTTGGAGTGTTTTTTAAAAATATTTTATTTGTCTCACACCAATCATCAATGTTTGACTCTTTCTTTCTTATATCTTTCATGATCGGCATCTAGGGGCATGAAGACGGGGTCGTGGAGTCGGCGGGAGTAGCTGCAAGAAAAGATGTCGGCCAGGACCGTTCCTCTACTGAGGACTCTGCTGCTGGACCCAGTAAGTCCTCCAGTTGTTTATACTTCCCTAACTTTTATTGAACCTTATTATTTCTGAACTTTTATTTCCGTTTTCTGATTCTTTTACCAATTCTTCTTCGATCTAGACTATCTGGTTCTAAAATCTTATTATCCCAGCCTCATTATAACTGCCTCTGCTATGACTCTCTGTACCAATACTATTAGTCTGTCTTTAGAGAAGCTTGCCCAATTGGCCACTCTTTATTTAAAAGGCTTTAAAACTCATATTCACCAATGGCTCTAACCACTGAGTCTAGTCCTTCTGGTTGTCCTCTTCTAGTCTTCTTAATCTTGAGGCTTATCGACAATTCCCACCAACAAATTGCCCAACGAGATATTTTACTATTTTTGACAGAATAGAACATACTAGTACTAGTCTACTCTACTCTAGTACCCAATTTGTACTAGTGATGTATGTTGTATATGTATGTATTAACTTTTTCTTCAATCTTGCTAGTGAAAAACAATAAATAGGGGGAGGTGTAAATGGCATCTAAAAAATGTGTAATGTTTTTTCTAGGGGTACCAACTACCAGTGCCGGGGCCAGCCGAGGAGACGACGCGACTAGTAAGGAGGGTGCCGAAGATGCGGTAGCTGCAGGAGGTGAGCCAGCAGCAGTGGCGGGCGGTGGTACGTTATATTCCTTACTCATTGACATTACAAACGCTGCAAGGGTGCACACTGTACTGTTGAGAGAGACTAAGTTGTTGTGAGCAATGGTTGAAGAAGACACCCTTTACTTAGCATTAGCAATAGCATTAGCGATGGGAGTTGAGTAACTAATGGCCTCTGCTATCTGACTTCAACTCAGCTGTGAAAGTTTTATGGAGAGGACTAAGAGTCAGATCAGATGACCTTGATGGATGGGTTGAACGAAAAGGGGAAGAAGGGTGGAAGGAGGAAGGACGGGCGAGATGTAATATTTATGACTGTCAGGGAAGGATATGTGGTATGCATGCATAGGTGGCTGATAGGAATCAGATGCATGGATGGTTGAAGGATGGGTGGAAGGTGAAAGAAAAGATGCCTGCCTGGGTGGGTGAAACTGTATGGATGGATAGCAAGAATCCTCTGGGGTGTTTCATGGGTCAAACTCAAAGCCAAGGCAAGCAAGGAAGGAAGGACGAATGGGTGGTGGTATAAAAAGAAAAGAATAAATGTTTGTTGTTGGTGAAACAAACTAAGGTTTATTGGGAGATTAAGAAGAATGTTAGACATGTTTACTTTGAATAGATGGAGGCCTGGATGTATTCATCATAGATAGCATAGGTGGAGTCTGTCACCGGATGAAGAGTCTTAGTTTGAAGAGAATGTAAAAGAAACCGCGCCAGAGTAGCAAAGACAAGGAGAATGGAAGTTGTATTTTCAGAATACACCCTTGACTCACAGTAGTTTACAAGCACAGCATATATATTGTGTAAGTACGTTGTTATCAAGCGCCTCCCTCCGACTCCGAGGCCCACACCCTACCTATGTTAATTTATTATCAACTGTGTCAGCCTGCCATGAGTGGCATATCGGCAGCATGTTTATTGTTTACACAATCAATCAAAACAAAGTACCTCATGTTGTCCCATATATAAGCAATGATCATTTGGATCAAATATCATCTGACTTGTTGTAGTAGTCAGGATAGGGTAAAAGTGAACTTGAGCAGTTGCCCTTGATGTAACAGAGTATGGCCAGTGCCACCTGTAATAGAAAAATACGATGATTGTGTAGTCAGCTTCCCCACCTGCAGACCTTAGTAAATAAAACTAATGTGAGCCTGCGTCACAAGTATGTTTGTCTTGGGTGCAAGCTGATTGACCTGGCATGCTGGCTACAACAAGGTTCCGTAATTTCGCTAAACAAGAGAGAAGAAAAAGACTGGTGTACTGTGTACTCAAGTCCATAGTGCTAGTATAATCACTGAAACTCCCTCAAATGTTAGAGGCCCGGGAAGCAAGAGGATAGATATATATCACAAATGTCAAGTACTGTGAATGCTAGTACTACTGTGACACTATGTGTAGAATTAATTTGTCTTACTGTTTTTCTAAGAGTATATATTGTTATAATAGTCTTTTTTTCTTGATATAGCTACTCCTCCCAACCAAAATAGAAACTGGACAGGAAGGAGTTGGCAGCCATGGCCCGGCGCCGGAAAGCTGGAGGCAATCCACACCGAATATCAGCTGGTGATTCTGGCAGAGGAGAAGGCAGCAGGAGCTATAGCCTCCTCCAATGCACCAGGCACCAGCCAGGCCCCTCCAGTGGTACGGCGCCGCGGTCTGGCAGCCGCCCGCCATCACACTTCATCCAACACTGCTGCCCCCGTGGGTGCAATTGTAGAGTATTTAAGCATCGCATGCTCCCCCGAGTGGCACGCCTAGAGGAGTGGATAAAGGTCTTGGAGAAGCAAGCCTGCCGATAAGAGATCCTGTTGGATTGACCCTTTTTTATTCCTTGTTTTGGTGGGTTGGGATTGGGCGTTGGGGTTTATTATTATGGACAATTCACAGGACATTGGTTGGACTCTATCTTATTTATCTTTTTGGACATTGATTGGGGTTGGGAGAGGAGTGGGTCATGTGTTGTGGGATTTAGATTATTTTGTTTGAGGATAAAATTATATTTTCTACTTAAACTTTACATACGTTGTACATGTTTTGTGGGGGGTTAGTTTTTTACGTCACACAGTTTCCTTCCTTTGCTGCTGCAGGGCCGCAGCCAGTTTTTGATTTAAATATTCTACCAATTTTGTAACACATAAACAGATAGATGCATTACCCTCACTGAGTGACTTGTCCTACTAATACTGTTAGTCTCTCCTCCTAGTCTATGCAGTCGGCAACTGGACTCGAGGGTGTGGGTGTATGAATTAATGAATCAATTAATTTCCATTAGTACCATTATTTCCATTCTCCTACCTGTGATTGGTGTTTAAACTTAGGCACAGCAATGGCTGCATGGTGATAATAGTTTGGATTCACAAGATGCCATGGTTGTGGTGGTAGTTGTAGACACTGGCAGGAGCATTTGCAAAAAAAGAAAATGAGAGATTTAGTCGCCTGAGAGAGACCCTGAAAGGAGTAGTAGAACGAAGTATACAAGAAGACTGCCAAACAATAAACCATAATAATTCATATTTTTTCGCAATGCTAAAGTAAAATGAAACATAATGGTGGCTGGGATAGCCTATTACAAAAAGTTACAAACTGTAGTTGACTCGAGTCAATCAACACAAGCGTAACCTTTAGTGCTATAAGGAGGAGGATGATGAATCCAATTGATGCCGCCAATTAATTATGATGGATTAAGGGTCTTTGGAAAAAATATTGTCTTGCAAATATACTGAGCATGGGTGGGCAAGCAGAAGAAGATCCTCGCCCTGCCTTCAAATTGAATTAGTGTTTCTCTCACCACATCCGCCCCAGCAAGTGTGTGATCAATTATTGGAATACATTTAATTTAGTTACACCTCAATATAAATCACACAGCCCAGGAAAGAGGGTTAAGGTTTGATGAATGGTTGGGAAGGGATATTTAAGGTGAAAGGTTTGACAAAGACAAACACTACACATGGACAACAACAACACACAATCTTGGCAGAAGACCATCATATTCAGAAATCTGTTAAGGGAGAAAAAGTAAATGCATACATGATGATGACTTGATGGTTAATGATAAGTAGTACATACTAACTTGACTAGTAGACAGTACAGGGCAGCATTATTTTATAGATTATTATTATGCAATTTGCCTTGCCTGTCAGAGAGACCCAAATTACATACATTTTATGTTCTGTTGTACCGGGCTTCCTTTTAAAGCTAGCAAAGAAAATTAAAAAATAGCTGTAGTGATCAAATACAAGCAAAAACAATCAGTTCAATAACAACAAAACACTTTCATAATGATTGAAGAGAAAACATGAATCAAATTATTTAAAAGATGGCAATACTAAAGTTACGGTATGTTATCCTCGTCAAATTGGGGAGTTGCATCTTGGCATTCCACTTGGTCCTCCTGTCCATGGACGCTGTGTCCATCAATCTTGGGTGCCACTGTCTGCCTGAAGGATGCGGATTTGTAGGTGAGTGTGAGTTGTTTTTCCCTGTTTATCACAGGGTAAAGTCCGGCCTGTAAGTGTAGATGGAAAACAGAAGGGATATTGAAAAATCAAGGAGAAAAAAAAGCATAAATTACGGAGCAGTGCAAACACTTTCAGAGGTGGCATGGCTAAATCATGTCTTATCTGTCCAGCATTAACGTATATCAGCAACAGGACAGTCATCCCACAACAACAAGAAAGGGAAGACAGACAATACGGGCTTATGGCAAAAGCACACTGCCTGACTCCACAAAATGGCCGCCAGCCACATGGCCAGGCACCCAAAACAATAAGAAGCATAAGCCAAGAAGAATAAAGGAAAGACATGCAGGCCTAAACAACCACCCCTAATTGGCCACCAACCACATGGTCACTCACAGTCACAACAACACAGCTTTAATGCAAAAACGAAAATCCACAGGGCTAAAAAAGGTTGGAACCTTACGCAACAAGCACAACACACACATCCAACAAAGGCATTTATTTAACACACCAAAAAGTAAAATACCTGCCAAAAAATAAATTTTGCTATTCAATCCAATGCCACCCATGCCCTAAATGATGTTTAAATTCAACAGACACCACAGAAACAGTTGTTTCATGCACCCACGATGACTGGATCTGGGCCTACTGGCAAAAAGGCCTATCGGCAGACTAGGCCACAAGCTTGCAGGCCTATGCAAAAGCACACTGCCTGGTTCCACAAACATCCTTTGCACAAACATGCGGTTAACTCGTTCGGTAATGAGATACAGGTCCTGAGGGCCCAGGATTATGTCCATGGTGCACTGGTCCTTCGGTTTAGAAGTCTTGGCTGAGTAGAGCTGTACTAGGCCTATTATGTCCCCTACTACCCATGCTCAGTACTGCCTATCCATCATCCCGGGGGACAATCTGGGTTCCCCATTATTTGGGCTAAAGGGGAGGGATAGGTTATGATCCCTCTCTGTCTCTGTGCCTTAAACCAATATTCTAAGGGCACATTTGTTGTCAATATGGATGGTACAGTTTGAGCCCCATATTTAGGGGGGGAGTAGCCATAGAAGATGGTAGAGGTGGATCAAACTGCACTGCTGCGCTATCCTGCACCAGGGCTTGTCCGCATCTGGGGAGCTCCAAACCCGGACTGGGCAGTTCTGGGCTGGGAAGACATGATGATATATATCCGACACCCCTATTTCCCCTTCACCTGGCTACTTGCCTCAGCTCTTTTCTGGAAAGGACTAAATTCTTGGATAACCATCAGGCCGGTTTTCGTCCTGCACATTCCACCGAAGCAGTGATTCTATCAGTACTGGACGACCTCAAGGGCCAGGCTGACATGGGTCACACTCAGGCCCTGATCCTCCTTGACCTGTCTGCTGCATTTGACAGCGTGAACCACAAAATGTTGTTGGAGCGCATTGCCTCAGCAGGTCTCCGGGGCTCTGCCCTAGCCTGGTTCAATTAATTTCTGGAAGATCGTAAACAGTCAGTGTGACTATCACCCTTCAAATCTACAATGGTAGACCGGAACTGTGGCGTTCCTCAGGGCATCTCCCTTTCGTCTATTCTGTTCAATATCTATATTGACCCTTGATCTCAGGTCTACGTCCGAAGGGTGTAAAAATCTTCAACTATGCAGATGACATGCAGCTTATTTTCACACTTGGCAACTCTGTAGAATCCAAGGACTTCATCAAGAGGTCCATGCTGTATGTCAAAACTTGGATGAATGAAAATCAACTAAAGCTGAACTCAGAAAAAAATGAGATCATTGTCCCCCACAGTAAACCTGACTGTTGGACTCCCTCTTATTGGCCCCCTGATTTAGGTGAGGCACTAACCCCTAAATCCGTTATAAAAAGCCTTGGTCTTCATATTGATGCTGACCTCTCTATGAGCACCCAATCAGTCAGTCAAATATGCTTTATTCGAGATAAAAACTCATAAAAGCATGATAACTCTAAAACCATTAGATCCACAATAACGGGTGCAAAATTTGATTACAACCTCCAAAACATTTCCTTTTTTATCCATGGTAGAAAAAAAGAAAAAATACTAGAACTTAAAAAAAATTAACATGTTTAAAGAATAAAGCATGACTTCTCTAGTATTAAGAACCAGCAATAAAACATCAAAGTTCATATAGTTATAAAACCAGTATAAGTCCAAAATACAAGATCAAGAACATTCCTTTTCACTGGTGGGAAGAACAGTCTATACTGACCTACTATTGTACAACAAATTTCCTTCTGATAACCCATGCCCATCCCAGGAATTTGGCAGCCGCCACAGAAATGGTTGGCAGAGAGCTGGTGCAGATAATTCTTAAAGCCAACTTGCTCTCTCTCGTGCCAAGCTGTTTGCACATCGCCCTCAGCCAGACACGTCAGGGGATTGAGTAGGCCCCACAAACAAAGAGAAGGTGGGCAATGGTCTCGGTGCAGATGTTACAAGCTGGGCAAACATTCGAATTAGCTTCTGCCCATCTTCCTGTTAACGATCTAATTGGGAGCGACCCCACTCTAAGTTGGAAGTAAAGCTTCCTGTCCTGAGGCTTAGCTATGATGTCCTAGGAGCACCCAAATTGGCTCAGTGACATGGGCGTGTTTTGTCCAACTGCGCAAATTGCGCAAAATCAGACGTTTCTTTACCAAGAAGGCCATCATCCAAATCGCCATAGCCCTAATCCTTTCTAAAATTGATTATGGGAATGTCCTCTACATTGGACTCCCACAATTCCAGAGACATAGCTTGCAGATGATTCAGAATCAAGTGGCTAGAATCATCTTTCTTAAGGACAGGCGATGCCATATCACCCCTCTGCTTAGAGACCTCCAAACGAGCCTTGTTCAAAGCCGGTTGCACACTCTTTAAAGCCATTCAAGATCCTGGCCCAAGATTTATTATATCTTTGATCAATAAACATCTACCCAAGTGAACTCTGAGATCCTCGCACCAGAACCTTTTGACTGTGCCTAAAATCTGTTGCAAACGTATCGGCGGGACTAGGCTTTCTTTCCTGGGTCCCATGATCTGGAATGCTTTCCCTGCTTCCCTCAGGCTTAAAGGAGATTATCTGCAGTTCAGAAAACTGTTAAAGACTTGGCTCTTCAATATGGCCTACAAACTAGCTGTCCCTGGCATAACGCTGCATTCATTTACTCACTTTCACAGCGCCAAGGAACCTGTTGGTGTACGACGCGCTTTATAAATTCCCATGTAACATAACATAACCTGGGCATCACATCAGAAGGAACCTAGCCACCCTAAGAGGTTTCTTATTCCAAATGAAAGGCAACGTTCTCTGGTTTACTGATTTCAGAGTGATTGGCAACAATCTAGGCAGCAGGTTAATCTTTACACAATTTATCCAGCCCACTCAGGAAATCTCAAGTGTATCCCATCCATATAAGCCCCCTAAACAATACATCTAAAAGTGGCGGAACATTGCAAGAGACAATCTCCACTACTGAGCATGGGATCGTCTCCCAAATTAACGAATTCCCCCTGGTGACCCTCAACATCTCCCTCCTACCCTTATCCCTTTGGTTTCTGACAGTACTGAGCAGATGCCCTCCAGCTCCTCCAGAAGACAGGTAGTGATTCCACTGGATTCGTTAAGAAACAAAGGACATCATCCACCAAGAGCACCATTTAAATAGGACCCTGTTTAGCAGGGATCCCTGTGATCTTCAGTTGGCTATAACCCTATGGTAAAGGGGTTTCGAGTTGTGAGAAAAAAAAATCAGTGTTGAGAGGGGCCACTTCTGGCGGGTCCCCCTAGTCAATGGTATTGATTCAAAGAGACACAAGTGAATATGAATTTTTGTTGAGGGTCGAGCATATTTGGCCAATATGAACATTTTCCTTGAAGGCCCTAGAGAGGTCTTGTTGAGAGTTTTCCTCAGTAGGGACCAGTCAACGTGGTCAATGGCTTTTAATGCATCGAGGGAAAGCAGGAGCATCTCCATTCCTGTGGCTTTGTTTTGTTGGACACTTTTAGGGCCAGTCAGTTGTTCTCACTCATCTATTTCTAATTATTTCGGCCTAATAGGGAGACATCAGGCGTGGCTAGACCTCCCCAGTCATCAGGTTAAGACCTTCAAAAAAATGATCAAGTCGCTGTTCAACAGTGTTATTAGGTTGTAGGACCCACAATGTTGGGGGTTCTCATAATGGCTTCTATATAAGTAAAAGGAAGGACTCCATCATGGTGGGGAGTCACCTACCAAGTGACCAGAAATTATTTGAAAACTTTAGTTAGGTTAGGGTCCAGGATGCCAGCAACTGCTTTTTAGAAACAATTTGGAAACCCATCAGGGCCAGGAGACTTATTTTTTGGCAATTACTTGAAGGCCAGCCGTTCTTCCTCCTCTGTAATCTCGTCCTACAAACCCTCTGAGACCGGTGTTGCCTAAAAGTCTCAGGGGTTTCTCAGTCAGATCTGGGGTGAGCCAGGACCATTGGAATATGGGTCCTCAGCCTGTGGGCATGTATTTGAGTGCCAGCAGCCTATTTGCTTTTTCTCCACACTAGACTTGTTTCACCTACAGTAGTTTGTGAACTGCATATCTGGTCAAGGCCACCCCCAGCTTCCCCCTAGCTCTATGCAAGGAGCTCTGGGACCTGCAACAGGGTTTACATTTAAAGGCAATGTTCCAATTTAGCTGTTATGCGCTCACCTGGTCCCAACCATGGAGAAGACACTGAAGCCAATGCTGGACCTCCTATTACTCTCAGAGCCGTACAAGATCAAGGGACCAAACTCCTCAGATTACCCATGGCCCTGGGGGGAAAGGAGGGTGGGATAAAATAAGTAAAGAGACACTTGCAGTATTTAATCTATTCAGTGGCTGTGTGACACCATGTAACAGTATTTGTTACTTTTGAGAACTTCTGCATTTGCAAGGTACATGAGCTCTGGCCTGGAACCTCCAGTTTTGAGATGATGCAATACACTGGGAAATAAAAAGAGGATGCAGTTACAATCAGTACGCTAATAGGTCTCTACATACAATGACCATGCATTGACTTCAGTGACATATGCTTACAGGGTTTTATCACATGCACGGCATGAGAGCAGAGTGTGTGTACTTCCATTGATAAACTGGGAACACAGATTGGAGGTATTTGTACTCCAAAGGATAAACTAGGAACACAGGTTGGTGTAACTTGCACTCTCAAGAATAAACTCGGAACAGAGGTTTGAAGTTACTTGCACTCCCAAGGATAAACTCAGAATACAGGTTTGGGTACATGGTTCATGCGTATATCAAATACTCTGAAGTGCTTTCTCTTGGCATTACTGTTCATTAGAGACACATGGAGATTAAGTCTTTAATCCTTGCTCAATCACAGTTCTAGCACCAAGGTTGCAGGAGGGGTCTTGAGTATAAACACGCAAGAAGACCTGGAGTAACACACAGAGAGGGCATGGACGAAAAGTCTATATTATCTGAAGGCACTGATACCCAGTCCTGCTTACTACTATAGGAGTATTAGTGTGCACTAACTTGATAAGTATTTTGCCTAGTTCTTCCACTTGACTGATGTTTAAAGAAGACCTCAAGACTTTTGCCTAGGAGTGACAGAGGGTCCTGAGTGGCTGTGCAAGAGGAAAAAGTGAGGAAGCGTAAAGGGAGCGGGAGCCACGGGTACCACTGGTTCATTGGACTTGAAAGAGACCGTAGCACATCTTGGTTCTTCCAGGTAAATGGGAAGGGTGAAGCTGTTCCACAAGAAGCGAGGCCAAGCAATGACTCTGGGCTGGGCGGGGTTTATATACCCCCTCAAAGGCTGAATGAATGCATCTAGATCAAGTGTGGCACATGGGGGCATGGCAGTCTGAAAGATTCTCAAACTCTTGAAGAAAACACGTTAGTGAACTTACTTTGACCTTACAGGAAGTGCTTGTGCATCATGATGATCAGAATCCAATAATAGGAGACAAATGTATTGTTGTTGCTCGAACATGCATAATGGAAAACAACACCAAGGCCTTAGGAACAGCGGGAGCAAGCGTTGTCATTGGCTCACCATAGTGTGGGGATAGCTTGCAGGGACTCAAACGCAATGGAATCACATTTTCTGGGGGAAGTTTGCAAATACTCAAACACAATCACAGGTTCAGGGGTACATCAGTCATGGTATCATAGCGTGTCATAAAGTGCCGCAGGGGTATTACAGCATGATCCCTGCCCATTAGACCATTACACAGAGGGCACAGGAAGCAGTTGTGACAGAGAGGTCACCGGAGGGAATCATGACATTAGCCACCTCAGTCTCCAACTCCAGTCAATAGACACGTGCCAACCACAAAAAGGTGGGAGTAAGGCTAATGAATTCCCCTCATATTACTGCCTTAGCGCCATTGCAGATCCTGGCCCATGGCAGTTCTTCTAACTAATTTTCTATAAAATAATTAATGAGTGCCTCTCAAATGTCCTCCCTAGGGACTTGGTCTCAAAATGTTACCTCATTCATTGTTAATATTTTGAGGAGTGGATCAGTGGGTGGCACTACCTTCAACAGAATCTTAAGTTGTGCATGATCAGACAGTTCCCATGTGCCTTTTTCTGAAGAATCTACTCAACGGTATACAAGAGAAGAACAAATATACAGTCGATCCGAGAGGGAGATTTATGGACATGAAAAAAGTGAGTATAGCCTCATTTACTCTCATGTTGTCTGTGCCACAAGCCTAATAGTTTCTGTCCAACCCATATGTCTATGATTGTGCTGCTCAGTGTATGCCATGTGGAGTGTGACCTGTCTGCTGTTGGATGGAGCGCAAAATTAAAGTTGCCATGCACAACCCGACTGTCGAAACTATGAGATGCTAAATAGGGAAACATTCAGGAGACGAAAGAATCTCTGGTGTGATCGGGTCATAAATTGAGGCTATTGACATCTGTTCCCTCCTAAGGTTCCCCTCATAGTTCCTGTAAGTGGAGTTTAGCTGGAAATGAATCCCTGCTCTAAGGAAATTTGCCAGCCCTCTTCAATTTTGTCTGGGCAGTGGAGTAAAACTGCTAGGGATAATATCTGGAGTAACACTGTTTTGCATCTGCTGCCTAGAGATGAGTTTCAAGGGGAGAGTGATGTTTATGCCCTTCATGGAGAGCCATTAGAGGACTGGCTTCTGCTTGACTGGTGAATTAAGGCCCTATACATTCAGAGTTGCTATATTCAGCAATCACAGTGTCTGCTGTGTGGGTATAGCATCCAAAGCGTATTGCATTATGCATTATCATATTGCGCCAATGGAGATCATAAAAAGTGATGCTCCAGCGGTGCAGTCCTGTTATAAATAAGCCCCTTAATTCAGAAGGTAGAGACTTAGAGATATCCTTTCATACCTTCCAACGAGGCATTATGGTACTGCAGCTCACCGGTCCTTTGGGCATGGTGCTATTTTCCTCTAAAGTATTTAAAGAGTGATTTACAAAGGATCCACCTTATGTGTTCGGTGTCAATCATGTGGCACTGCAGCAGCAAAAACACCACTGATTGGCTTGAGATTAAATGACAATTTTGTCCTCAAGGATTTAATTTTTCCTAAAATTTCCAAACTGAAGCATTACATCATTTCCTTTGACTCTTCCAGAAGGTCAGTGAAGTAGTTCATCAATTTAAGTCTTTTACATCAGCTAAATCTGATCTGTAATCCCAACTTTACTACACGATTTAATGCAAGCATTTGTATTATTGATAGCTGAACTTGTGGTGAATTGTCGACCAGTAACCTTGCTGGTGATTGAGCCCTATTTCCTTATTCTTCTCAGCATGGGTGAGATTTCAAATGTAGAGGTTTTCAATAACATCAATGGCTTTGACTTGCAGATCATTAAAGACACTAGAGTTAAAAAAAGAGGTCAGAAGGTTTTGCTGCACCTCATCCTCCTTCACCAAAATGATCTACGTATTTGTAGTATTGTTCCTTACATTAGTTGAGTCCATAAACAAGACTCTAGACTGACGTTGCGCTGCATCAATTGATTCTTTCACCAGACCAATTGCATTATTGATTGCCCCTATAACAGAGTATATATAACAGGTAAAAGAAGAGGTGGCTATGGCTGTGACGGTTGCTCAATGGCCTGGTCTGGACCTAGTCTTTGTCTCAGCAGTGCTTGAGTGCATTTCATGGTCCTGGCGCCAATGCAGTTGTGTCACACATTGTAGCGATGCTGCAGGAGCCTCTACTCCAGGCACTCAGTTCGGGGCAAAGCATTCTGGGCAACGTAGGTGCCTGCCACTCTCAACAGTACCCAACATTCTGCCCTGGCAGCATTTACTGGAGAAGTTGTGGCACTCTTTGTAGCACTACTGCAGTAGCCCATCTTGCAGGCAGTCAGTGGAGGGCGAAGCGGTCTGGACACTGTAGTTGCCTCCTAACCCCAGCAACACCCAGAGGTCTCTCCTGGCATCTCCATTTCAGTAATTTTCCACAGATCCCTTTTGAGTGAAATCTGTATTCATTGCATTCTGCGTTACTTTCAGTCAACCTTCCAGCACATAACGTTTTAGTGCAGGAGCATAAAGTTAAAATCTGCCCTTCAGGCTCTCAAATGGCTTTGGGCTATGTGCAATCACTGCCTTCTTTAGTATTGGACAAAGTCACCCAGGGTGACTCGGTACTTTTATGACACCACAGCTCCTAACATTGCAAGCGTCGACATTTCAGAAGGGTACTACTGGTTCTAGCAATTCAAATGACTTTGTATTTTATGGTTGAAGCAAACTATCTTTAACATTATAGTTAGATTGTGAGTCCACAAGGTCTGCTTCTTGGATGATGGATATATAATGCTTTTGTCGCTGCTAACATTTTTTATACAGAAGTTTGAAATCACCTGGAAGATTAACGTACCAAGATTTTAGGCATGTACAAAACATAGCAAATATGGTAAGATTTTAAGATCATTTACCCGTCTTATTTTACAACATGAAGCCTTCATAAAGAATGTGGACAAAAGGAAGTTATACTTACCCGAGTATCAGACTAGCCTTGCACAAGGGACTCAATTACAATGGATGACATTTCTTCTTTTTTAGGGAAAATATATTATGAACATTGATTCAAAATATTGGATTGTAGTCACCAGGGGAGAGTTAGAGGAAACTTATCCAAGCATATCCTCCTATCTATACAAAGAAAACACACAAGGTGCTTGAGTTCACAAGTACTTGGTGAAAAAGGTTATTTTACCAACTGGAAAATCATCTTACCCAAAAGTTCAAAAAAGAGATTTTTGAGAGGTCACCTCACTCACAACTTATCATGACATCCTTGGTGATCCCCACAATGGAGTATGATGGTACTACTACAGTGGACTCTACCAAACGTGGGAGATCTTAGATTTTCTATTTTTCACAACAGTTAAGAGGTTCAGGATATATGTTAAAAATACCTAGGGGTATACACAAAGAATATTTCTTTATTTATAGGAACAATTGGTATGTGCTAAAAGCAAAACATGCACGGTATGGAGGTGATAATTATTGTTTAACCTAACCACATGCAAGTGACAAAAATGGTCAGTGATCTTCTTGAGGGCTGCAGAGCTCTCAAACTAATTAATAAGTGCTTAGCACGCAAAAACATATGTGGCATAAGGCTTTCATACCTGTCTCTGGTCAATGAGTAATGAACCCTGGAGGTAAGAGTACAAGCCTAATTTGAAATAATACATAATAAAAAACTATTGCCACAGCGAGGACCCATTTAGGAATAGGACACTACCCCCCACGCATTTACATCACATTCCATTACCCACATTTTTTACTTGGCCAAATCTTTTACAACAAAGGGCTTTACAACACAATCCATTACAAGCATTCCCCAATACAACACAATTTAATATTCTTACTCCAACGGGGCGTTACTTTGGGGAATGCATTGTAATGGTTTACGGTGTAAAGCCCTGCGTTGTAAAAGATTTTGAGGAGTAAAAAATGCATTGTAAAGAATGTTTACCTCCATTTATACATGTCCTCCTGAGCACCATGGTCTGAGAAGCCCCTACTGGCCTATTACTGATAAATATAGAGAACAGTCCTCTCCTCTTCGGCAGGCCTGATGTGAAAGGTGGTGCTGCATCACATGGAGTGACCCAAGTGCTGAGGAGAGAAGCGAGAGCGAGACACAATTCACCATAGGGGCCTACCTCTATCTCCAGGTGCCACTGGATCCAAGATGTTAACGCATCAGAGGAGCAGCGCAGTGGGCTCTGAGAGATTGCAGCTGAAATAGAGCAGGACGGGTACCCAAAGTTGCTGTCAATGAGAAAAGGTTAGAGGGAAGGAACAAGTGGTGGTACTGAGAGGGAGCGCTGCATGAAGACTCTGATCTGCAGAGACTTGTGCACTGTGAGGGGTGGGGCTTCTCTTGCAGAGTATGCATGATACCCTACACATCAAAAGTCAAAAACCTAATCAGCGGAGATCCCCAATGATCATTGCTCAGCCCATCTTTCAATGTCTCTGTGACACCGCTATCTGACATCATCAGATCCCACAACATCAACAATCTCTCTTACACAGATGACACTTAGCTTATACTCTTACTCATGGACACGATCCGGGGACCAGGATGAAATTCACCACAGGATTAGCTCCAACTGCATCAAACTGAATTCCAACAACCCCAAAGTTATGATGTTCAGAAGGAATCCACTTGGTAGTCATCTGACCTCAGACCCACATCAACACCCTCTGACCTCACCAGAAATCTAGAAATCGTCCTAGACAACAAACTTAAAAAGGCAGTACAGGTCATTGCAGTGACCTCCACTTAGTTTCACATTCTGAATATGCTGCGAAAAATCTTCAAGTGGTTACCAGAATACACCAGAAAAACAGTCAAACAGGCTTTCATAACCAGCAGACAGGACTACAGTAACACACTCCAATCCAGAATCACCAAACAGCTCATGAACATACTCCAAAACATCCACAACACCACAACTAGACTTGTCAACATTGCACTTTGCACCCACATCACATCTCAACAAGAGAAACTTCACTGGCTCTCTGCACACAAACACAGTAAGTTAAAATTCCTCACACACACATACAAAGCATTTTACAACAAAGGTCCTACTGATCTCAGCTCCCCCTCACACTTCCGCCAACCCTCCGGACACCTCTGCTCAACGAAATTCTCACTTTCACAGTTACCCTGCATACACAAGAACGGAGAAAGATGTTGCACTCTCTGCCACATAGCCCTCAAAACATGGAACAACCTTCCCTACAACTTTAGAGTTTCACAAGAAACTATAGACCTGGAATTTTTAGTGATCACAGGAAGGAGGCCTTGCCCATCAACCTGCGAAGTGTCTGAAATCTCTCACAAGTGACAGGAGCGCTATGCAAATCAGCACAACACAACATGACATAACATAACATAACAAAAGCATAACATAACATAACATAACACCCTGAATGGGGTAGCTCTAAATAGGGCACTAGACAAAAATTATTTGGCTTATTCACCTGCAACATGGGTCCACTGTTGTCATTCATGCATTGACCTATAATAGTGCAGCCAAATGTAGCACCATTGGCTTTATATTGAATGGAACAATTGTCAAAAAATGATGGACTGGACTGCAACCTAGCGTGATGGCCAGAGGCTAAGATTAATTCAAGCATTCCATTCATCACCTTTTCGTTGTTGTAGTTCACACCCTAAGCGCAACATATATGTCCCATGTTCATGGTGACATAGGACTCATCCTATACCTTGTGAGGAGTCCTAAGTAGGTCCAAACTGACATGGGGTTGCTTGTGTTCTGGAGGAGACCCTGCCTGTCAATTTGGGTTGGACTATTCTTATTGTAGCAGGACCAAGACAAAAAAGACGGATCTCTGTCTAGAATGGCACAGTAGGCAAAAAACAAAAGACTGGATGGCGTTCTGAATAGATTGCCAGTGGCTTAGATTAATTCAAATATTCCATCCATCATCTAATTGTTGTTGTAATTTACTCCGTAAGTGTAAAAGGTATTCACAGATGTAGATCTTGTGCTCACTGTGCCATAGGATTCAAGCTATACCTCACGGATAAGACCTAAGTATAAGTAGGTAGACACTAATGTTGGGTTGCTTGTGTTCCTGTCTTCAAGGGACATCACCTGGCAGTTTGGGCTGGAATGTTCATATTTGGAGCAGGACTATGGCTGATTTGAATAAGGTGGGTCTCTTTCTAGAATGGTACAGTAGCCAAGAACCAAGGGACTGGAATGCAGCTCTGACCAATTGCCAGTGGCTGAGATTAATGCAAGCAGTCCATCCATCACCTAGTTGTTGTAGTTTCTTCATTACCTTCCGGATTTCTTGGTACAAAATTAGTATCCATTTTGTGCATGGTTGTTCTGAGCAGAGAAGTGGCATTACCTCATGTGGTAACATTACTTCACTAAATAAAAACATCTTTTTAAATGAACGCTTTTCTTACATTGCTTGTATTTAATTGAAGCATACCTTCAGAGAAATGAAAGTTCTGTCTTTGTTTCATTTGCAATCACCTAAATTAGGAAACAAATATATTTTTAGGAGGAACTAGCAATAGTTGCTTTCACAAATTTCATGATTCTTAGCAACATTATAGAGCTTTTATTCACAGATGTACATTTAGTCAGAAACGTAAGTTAACAACCGAATGTAGCTTTTTTCACACCTGCTAGGACTTCACAAAGGCATTCCTGAAAATCGTAAATCCATTTACATATATGGAGACTTTCCCATAAGTGTGGAGATCTATTCAACAGTAAATCACACTCAAAGGGTGGAAAGTGGGTGTCTCAAGATGTGATTTGCTTTGGGAAAACACACAAGCTTGTACATTTCTGAACATTCCTAATCTGTGATCCATGCTCTTTTCACCCTGGTAAGGGCAATAAATATATTCCAGAGCAGCAAACGTCCACTTCCAGAGTGGGAAGGGAAATGGATCACCACTAGTTTTGCTGATGATGTAAAGAAAGGGTTTTCTCCATGGGTACACAGCTTTTTCGCTTTGGGAATTGATGTTTTCTTTTTTAAAGTGCATTTTCTCCAGGGAGCCTATTCCTCCAGTGCAGTCTTAGCCGTAATGCACAACTCTGCACCTGAGTAAGATCCTTCAGGGGAAAGACACGAGACTGGACACCTACTTCTGGTGCAGCTTTACACCTGTGCTCTTTGGCAATGTTACTGGACAAAGTAAGAAAACTACATTCATGAGTAGACGAACATCTCCACTTTAAAAAAAAATATTCAGCTTTTATGCAGATTCAGGCTGATCTATCAGTGCTTAAAGAATCCTCTAATGCAAATGAATTGTATTTGTTGTACATAATGCTCCGCCTGGGGATTATTGGATACATTAGACACGCTGCCAGCTATTGGCATAATTTGCCTACTTTTCTACATAAGGGATTGTCATAAATCAATTATTCATGTTATCCTTTTCAACCTTGCTATTCTCTTCCTCATTTTGCAATACTTCGTCACAATATTAACTGGATTTTAGGACACAATGTCCCCTCTAGCGCACTTAAGGTTTTATTTGTTTCAGTTATGAGCCATACATGACCATCTGTTGTTTTCACTGCATATTTAGAGCATTTGCAAAACAGACCCCCACAGTTGATGGCATAGACTGTGCTTATCCTTCCACGTCCTTCATTATAAAGCTTTTTGAACACCGAAATCACTTCATTCTTTTAATAATTGTTGCATTAGCGAACACATTCTTCCGCTTTCTAGCTGTGTGTTGCAGCAATTTCAAATGTATGTAAGTGGTTTTCAACATCATATGGAAATCATTTTTTTTCTTTATTTCCCGTTGGGAGAAAGAAGTTGTAGTTTCAGAAAAAGCAGGTCCTCATTGTATGTCCCGCTTTAATCGTGATTGGGGTACAAACAAGAGTTTTTGGACATTGAGTTATTGGTTGAGGGGGGTGAAACCCTACTCTAGCAACAACCGCAATTTCTGTCAGGGTGGAGTTACAAGCAAACTCCAAAATAACCTGTGCTTAGCCCTTTGGTAGCTTGTTACAAGTAATAAGGTTTAACTTAGAGGGCAATTTGTAAAATATATATGCAACACACCAAACAGTAATAAAGTGAAAACACCTCAAATGAAAAGAAAAATCACACACCAATTTAGAAGAATAGAGTAACAGTTAAACTATGTGACACCAAAACAACAAAAATCCAATTAATAGAACCAAAGTTATGAAATGTAAAAGATTTAAGTGAAAACAGTTCTAGACGAAGCTCCAACTGGGGTTATCTATTCGCACAGGACTGGGAAAAAGCCACAAGTTCAGGCTGACAATGATAGAGCACGGGCTGGATACAGGGACCAGGTTAGTCCTGCTAAACTAAGTACCCTGAATCCTGGTTGCAGAGCGATAAGAAGTCCCACGCCGAGGATGCGTTGTGCAGCAGAGGCAATGTGAGGTCCTTGCATGCAGATTGGTCGAGCTGCAGTGGTGTTGTGAGGTCTGTGCTTGAAGCTGCATCGGACACCAGTGGTTGTGAGGAGTTGTGGTGGTGATGCCCTTTGTGATGATGCATCACGCAGCGGTGGTTGTGAGGGGCTGCGGGCTGCGATGTGAAGTCCTGCGTTGGATGTTCTTAGCACATCAGTTCCGATGTGGAGTCTTGCAAGGCAATGCTTTGAGCTGTGTCGGTTCTGCTGGTACCACAGATGGGCTGGCAGAGCACCTTCAGGTCGACTTTCCAGGCTCAAGGACTGAGGTGGCACCTTCAGGTCGACTTTCCAGGCTCCAGGACTGAGGTGGCACCACTTGAGGGGTCTGGACTCACAGCTGGCAGAGACCAGGTTCTAGATTCAAGGCTGCTGGAGCTGTTCTGTTCTCGCTGGTCTGAGAAGGAGGCCAGTCATATAGTCCTTGGAGTCACTCATGTGATTCTTGGTTCAAATGCAAATCCCGTCCTTCCCTCAGGCAGAAAGGCAACGATGTAGCAGTCCTTCTTGCAAAGCAGCACCACAGTCCTTCTCCTACCTAAACTCTTCAGAGTTTTGTCAATGCAGCCCAAGCCATGTGCTTCCATTATTGCCCTGATCTTCAACAAACATGCACAGTATCATTAATCCAACTTCCCAGTAACAAACAATTTCTATGCATCTATAGAACCTGCCTGGCCATTACCATATCATTGTGCGTGTTAATTAATACCACCCCTGGCACTCGTACCCTCACCTACCAACAAATCAATTTCTTGCCTCTACTATCTAACTCGCCCTCATCCCTTCCCTCCTTTCATCCATATTACTTCTGCGCCCTAATATATGCAGCCTGAGGCATTAGTCTTTGTCCCAACTATTTTCCTCTTAGCACCCCAAAAAAATCACAGAAAATATTTAGAAAATAAGCTTCCCAGGTGGCAGCACTCCTCTCTGGTTTATTATCCTCTCCAGAATTATTACCATAAGAGTGCATCGACTATCACACATCCTCTCTCTTTTCCAGACTCACCCTTCCAAAACCTGCTTCACAAATGTAACCCCATTCCGTTCATATTTCCCAAATCAATTATCTTTAAAGGCTATTTGTGCCAGCTTCACAGTGATGATAACAGGTGACAGCCCCTTATCCACCATTGACATCACATAGTTCATCACTTCACCTCTCCTTTCCCTTACTCCAACCACATTTCTCTGTCTCTTCCTTGCTCTGTTTCCAATGAATTCTATCCACTTCTGTTTTTCATTGTTCTCATTGATATAGCAAGAGAGTATTCTACCAAGCTCACTGTTCTTTCATCATACTGCCCACAACTTCCATGGTGAGTTCGCCCCTTGCTAATTGGCCCCCAGAGGCAATCTCTGGAATTCTGACCACTAAAAATTAGATTTAAAAAATCACTAACTCATTTTGAAGGCCTGGTATGTGCCTGACAAGGAAAATCATCTTCAAACGTAAGAATCTCAGAAATAGTCTCCTGAGTAATTTCAACACCCTCATTTCATAGGGAGATATTTTATTGATCACGCTCAATACTGCCCGGTTGTCTATCACAAAAGGTATCATGGTAGTGGCCAGTTCCTAACCTCATAGTTCCATTACCAATATTACTTACAAAAATCCAAGAAAGCACTGCTGTAGTTATTATTAATTCATTCTTGTTAAGTGCATGGTTACCCTTAGGCATCCAACGCTGAGCAACAACGAACAGTGCGGGATCTTTACTGCAAGTTCTGGAATAGCCACTTTTTTAGTTGTTTCCTAAATGTAAGCTGGGGCCGGAGAGAATTCCATAAGATAGAGGCATTGTAGGAAAACATGTGTCCACCTGATCGTACCCTCCTTGTTTTTGGTACCCTGGCTTGAAAGAGATTGGCAGATCTTAGATTACGCGTAGGTCGGTGGAACGTTAAGAGAGTGTGATTGATTTTAGGGCCTGTGCCCCAGAGCGCCTTGTGCACAATACAGAGGGATTTAAACCTTATGCGTTCTGCTATGGGCAGCCAGTGTAGTTCATTTATTTCTGGTTTCGCTGATTGTTTTCCAGGGATTTTGTGTAGTAGTCTGGCCACGGAGTTCTGCACTAACATTCGTATTGTGGTGTGAGGAGTTCCTAGGTATAATGAGTTACAATAAGCCATCCGGGGGAGTACCAGAGTTTGTAACATGGTTCTACATGTGGTTTCCAGGAGTAGTGGTAGTATCTTTCTTAGTTGCCTTAGAACTTAGAATTCCGAAGCAGGTGGCTGCTACTTGTACCGCTTGGTGTTCAAGTTTGAAAGAACTGTCGAGCCACATTCCTTAGCTTTTGATCCTATCTTTGGGCGTAGGGGGAAGGCCAAAGCAATTTGGCCAACTTATATTTGAATGTGCCTCTGCTTTTTTCCCAAGGATCATTAGCTGAGTCATCTAACTGTTAAACCTGAGGTAGGATTGGTCCATCCAGGTGGCCACCTGTTCCAGGCAGATTTCAAGGTAAATGGTGTTACCCTCCGGAAGATTGAGGGCTACCACCAATTGAGTGTCATCCGCGTATTTGACTATCTGCGCTCCATAAGGAAGAACAAGCTCAGCCAGTGGTCTGAGGTACACATTAGAAAGGGTGGGGCTTAATGACGAGCCCTGCGAGACCCTGCAAGTAAGTGGGATCTTTTTTGATGTGTGCCTGCCTTCGAACACTCGGAAGGTCCTATCTGTTAGAAAAGATTTAAGCCACAAGAGAGCATTTCTTAGTACCCCGACCTCTTTAAGTCTGTCCAATATGATGCTGTGATTTACTGTATCAAAAGCGGCCATTAGGTCCAGCAAGATAATTGCCACTGTCCCTCCTAGACCCATCACTTTCCTAGATTGCTCCTTTACTGTTAGGAGTGCAATTTCCGTCCCATGATTAGGTCAGAAGCCTGTCAGTGAGATGTGTAAGATCTCATGTGATCCCAGGTAGTTGGACAGAGTCATATTCACATGTTTTTCCAGTATTTTACTTACTAGGGAGAGTAGTGATGCAGGCTGGTAGTTGCCCCAGTTTTCAGGATTCAAGTTAGGTTTTTTAAGAGTGCTTTCACCATAGCGAGTTTCCATCTCACAGGTACTGTTGCGGTAGTTAGAGACAGATTAAGAATTTCCAGAAGCACTGGGAGGACAGTTTCCTTTACTTTACTTAGATATGTGCCAATGCTGGGTCGCATGGAGATCCTCATTTGACTTTCGCAAAGAGTTTGTCAAGGGTATTCATATCCATGATTGGGATGTCATCCAGATAATTTTGTATCTTCGACACATTGACTTGTTTAAGGAATGGTCTTTCCTTCTGTTGAGGAGGTGGGAAAGCGTTATATATGTTAAGATTTTTATTGTTGAAGAATTCTGCCAGTTCTTTACCTCGCTTAGGGGCTCCTTCTGTGGAACCTTCTGGCTGAGGGCAAGTTGATAGTTTTTTTGCTATTCTTGCTAATTCTCTAGAGGCGTTAGCTGCTTTTTCATTTTTTCCTCAAAATATATTGCCTGTGCTTTTTTTGTTTCTGCTTGGTATATTTTTATTGCCTCTCTATATTTAGTTTTTCTCCAGACAATAGTTCCTCTTCCATACCCTCTCTAGCCTTTTGCAGTTTTGCTTGAATTCACAAATATTCAGAGTGTACCATGGAAACTTTCAACAGCGGGTCTCTTAGAGCTCAATTTGAGAGGGATTGTGGCATCCAACGATGTAGTAATCCATTCATTGTACTTATTGTAAGCCATATTGGGGTCATTGCTACCACTAGGGATGCTCCTTGTTAAAATGTCCGCCCAGATCTTAGCCCATGGTCTGTCCCAGTCCTTTGTTGGCTGGTCATTGGTAGGGGAGCGGGGTAACCTCCAAAATATAGGTACTATAAAATGGTCTGACCAGGGAATTGGGACGGGGTCACTTAAAGAGATATTATCTACGTTAGAGAATACTGGCTCCAGTTTGTGGCCTTTATTATAGGTTGTGCAGGTTATCTTCTGAAGAATTTGTAGTGCTTGTAGATTGTGTATAAGGCTGCATGCATCACCTTTCTCAGGGTCCTCTAGATGCGGATTTAGGTCTCCTAGAATAGTGAAATTGGCGACTGCATTTGCCCTAGATGACCCTATATTGGTAAGGGATTCCGGAAAACACTCTGCATGGACCGGGGGTCTGTATATTAGGATTCCTGATAGTGAACAGGTAGGTGTGAAGGTGAGTGTAAAGCCCATGCTTTCACAGTCCTGTAGTATATCAAGTTCAATGAGCCCTTTTATGTGGTCTTTCAGAATGATGGCAATCCCACCTCCCTTCCCTGAAGTTCTGTCATTCCTCAGTATATAATATCCTGGGGGAGGAGCAGTACAACATCTGGGTCTGAGTATTTGTGCAGCCATGTTTCAGTCAGAAAAAGAGCCTCAGGCTCTCTTCCAGTCATCTGGCCAACGTTTGATGCATAATTTCCCTTTCCAGTATATGCCAAAACCACCACTTCACCTCTCTTTTCTCCCACATTCTAGCCACATTTCTCTGTTTCTTCCATGCACTAATCCCAATGATTTCTGCCAGCACTGGTTTGGGCATTCTCCTCATTGATACAATGAACAAGTCTTCTGTCAAGCTCACCTCTCTCACCTCTTAACACCCACAACTTCTCTGATGCTTTTGCCCCTTGCTTATCTGCCTCCAGAGTCAGTGTTTGGAACTTTGAATCCTTAAAATTAAGAAAAGCATAAACCAACTAATTTCCTGTAT
This sequence comes from Lissotriton vulgaris, assembly GCF_964263255.1. Lineage (NCBI taxonomy): Eukaryota > Metazoa > Chordata > Amphibia > Caudata > Salamandridae > Lissotriton > Lissotriton vulgaris. The sequence continues at coordinate 308,560,018 of NC_141696.1, forward strand.
ATGCCTATCTCGGAAAATTAGGTTGAAACCCATAACCTCAGAACCAGCTACCTCAATATTTTTGGGACCTAATTTTCACGGACAGACATTTTATTGATCATTCTCACTACTGCCTGATTGTCTATCACAAGCCATCATTGCATTGGTCGGTACCTGACCTCATAGTTCTATTACTAAACGTAACTAAAGAAATTCCAAGAATGCAATGCTGTCTTGTGTCTCTCCCAGTAATCAGGACACCTTACAGCATGTAATTGCCTTTTCCAGTATATGTAAAAGCCTCTGACTTAAATGCCACTTAAAATATTTAAATGGACCTTCTGTATGGTTCTGTGCTCATTTGCATTGTAACTCCATTGTCATTATCAAGGAAATATATCAATTTATACCCATGCCTTGGCTTATGGCCTCTGAAATTCTGATCCTGTGGCCCGTCTTAATTGTCTTTGTCCTGGCTCATGTCGTGTATGCAGAATGCTCTTCTCTGTGCCACAACCTTGCAAGCAAAGTTTCAGTGACCCAAGACTTGCTGCAATGTCTTTAGTTCACATTTAGTACTGTCTACCATTCCTGGAGAATATGTTTAGTGGTTACAGGCTGATCTGTTTAGATGCCATAATACCATAATTACCTAATCATATTCTATGCATCTGAAAGGTAGTGACATCATCAGCTGTTTTGTCTTTCCCATTGTCAGTAGAACTCTCTAAAGAAAGATGTTGAGGTAGTGCAGCACGTGCTCAGACCCAATACCGTCTTTCCCACTACCTCCAGGAAAAAGCTGTAGGTATAATACACCCCTGACATCACTGAACACTCTGTGGACATGGGCTCACCAGCAAAGTCCTCCACCTGAATAGTATCCTCAGCATGGGAAAATTGCCTGGATGTACCAACAGCTCTTGAAATGCTGATTGAATGCAAGTCTTTTCACATTTCAACCCGCACATCACAACTCCATATCAGGTCAACTGTCTCCTCAATGTTGGTACAATAGACTGAAATGTCTGCTTAGGCAATGTGAGGACATCCCTGCTGGCCATGACAAATGGTGAATCAGGTTGTATTCCCTTGCTGCATTCTTAAATACACCTCCCAACTCGAAGACCATCAAGGTCAGAATGAAGAGGTCAGCAAAAGATTCCAACATCCTATCTGCTTGCAGATCTTTCAACACTATGTACTCCAGTCCTTTTATGGACTTCAAGTTGTCAGCCAGTGTTGTCAACCCCTGCCATGCGTCTGACGGCATCACGGTGGGCGTCCGATGTGCGCATGCGTCAAATTCCGCTGCACCGTGGCGGAATGTGCGCCATGGTGAAGCGGCTAACATAGCCCTTTTTAATGGATTCAAAATCCTACACTAAAACCACGCCTCAACCTTCTGTGACCACGTTGTCAAAGTGGAGTATTTTGCTACATTTCATGCCGACCATTCACTGAATCTCCTACTGTTTGTTTGCCCTGCAAAGCATTTGACACGATCATGCTTCCCCTTTTATTTGGAGCATTTTGCCCAAAAATCTATTGATACCTGAAATAGACTATTTTGTTGCACTGAGACACCACCCACTACTGTGGTGCTTGTCTGTTAATACATATGAAGGAAACTACAACCAGAGTGTAGGATGCACTGCTGGAACAGACCTGGTTAATATCATTACCTGCAGCCATAACTCATTGTTGACCTCTCCCCATCATTTTTTGGAGTCTAGCCCCCTCTTGACCCTGAATTCTTCTTTGTACGTGGTGCAAGTCAACCAATAAAAAAAAATATTTTGCTGTCCTAATGATGTCTAGATTTTTAATACACTTCATATGGTCCTCACAGAATATGCTAGTGTAAACTGTGAACACCGTCCACATGTTGATATTGTCAGGGACCATAGGTCACCTAACCGATTCCTTTTCCTTCACCTTAGAACCGTCTTTAGTTTTCATCTTCCTTTATCATGTGTTAAATATACCCATGCATTCAATAGCCAAAATCTCCTCTTCTGTTCTGATAAGTGTTTTCTCAAAGAGACTTGCGAGTCACTGTATGGTAATCTTAGAGTCCCTGCCACCTCTATATTTTGTTTGGCTTTGTTGTGCTCATTTGTTTACTGTCCCTGTGTCACCCAGCTTTCCTGTAGTGATGTGCATGCACTATTACTTTGTACCTCACTAATTCTGTCTCATGCTTTCCATCTTCTTATGTCTGCTTCTTTGACCTATACTACTACTATGTCTTACTAGATCTCTTTTCCTTTCACCACTTCTATTTTCTTTTGCAAGAGTTTGTCTCATGAATCCAACCACGTCATTTGGAACCCTTAAAGCAGGAAGTCTTCTCCATTCCTCTCTTCATTAACCCTCACAATTCATCTGTACCAGTCTTTCCTCCTCTCAACTACTCCCTCTTGTTCTGATGTTTGGCTTTTATAAATTAAGAGTGCTGAGGCCAAATTCAGCCTTTTGTAACCAGCTTCAATTGGGCACTATTGACCTTCTCTGCAGGGTCACCCTCAAACATTTTGCATTTATCCTCCACTTTTTTCCTGAATTTGTCTTTGCTGGTCTTATGACTCTGGGTATTTTACCACTGCTAACCAGTGCTAAAGTGCTTGTGCTCTCTTCTTAAATGTGATAACATTGGCTAATTCCCAAGTGACAGATTACATTTTATTCGTAAATCCATATTAAAGTGTCACTATCTGTGCTCAGGGTCTGTAAATTAAATGCTACTAGCGGGCCTGCAGCAATGATTGTGCCCCCCACTGAAGTAATCCTTCCAACACAGCTAAGACCCATCATTGAAGCCTTTGTGGCAGTTTTAAACTCCAATTTTACCCTTCAACCTGGTAAAGTAAACCTTTTGCCAGGCCCAACATTACTTTTAATACATATGTCACCACTAGGGTAGGCGCCGGACAGCCCAAAGGACAGGGTGCTGATTCTTTAAAAAGTGGGGCAGTTACTTTCACGTTTTACATCCTGATAGTGAAACACTCTTAAATTTGTTTTTCATGATTGCAAGGCCTACCGCTCCCAAAGGATAACATTGGACTTACTTTATTACATTTAATAAACTATAATTTCCAAAATAAAACAGGTAATCCCTTTATATATAGTTTATTTGAAATTTTAATAATGAATCCTAACTTATTGTGAAGTCATACTTATTATTGTAATTTTCAAAAAGTTACTTTTAGAAATTTGCCATTTTCTTGCCTTAGCAATTTAGTGCCTCTAGCGAGTGCTAATAACTGTTAACCTGTGCTTAAGTCCTTGTGCTGTGTTGTATCACTGGCTAATCCATAATTGATATTTTTAATTTACTTGTAAGTCACTAGTAAAGTAGCACAACATGTGCCCCCTCAGGTAGATCTGGTCTGACCATATGTTGATCACGCTTAGAATTCAAATTGAGTCATGGAGCTCTTGCTCTTATTTTATCATTGACAGGCCCCCAACCCTCTCGACAATGGGTCAAACTATTAAGAGACCTGACCCTGGGTATGGTGTTATCTTCTTCAACTCCCACCCTGTTGGATAATGTTGATAAAGATCTCTTAGCCTTTACAAACTGGATTAGCCAATGCATTATTAACATTGCTCCTGTAAAGTCTTTTAAAAGCAAACCATAGTCTCAGCCTGTAGCCCCATGGTATTTGCAGACCATAGAAGAATATCACCTTATATGTAAACCACCTGAGTGTTAATGGCAGAGTACCTACAATGCAGAAGATCTACTTCAACATAGAAGGGCTCTGAAAACATATCATGGTCAAATCAAGATTGCAATAATGACCTATTTTACTGCCCAAACAGACAAAGCTCAATCTAACAAAAAAACTATTTTTAAAATTACCAAATCGTTTATAAAAATGACAGAAATGACTAGGGATATCTCACCCTCTCATTTCCTGTGATAAACTATCCACAGTCTTTGAGGAAAAAATATGAGTCATCAAGCAGGAGTTCAGTCCTCCCACTGCCCCGGAATATCCCCTGATAGGTAATATTCCCTTGACCGGATAACTATTAACAAAGTTTCAGACCATTACCCTATGGTAAACATAGATGTGTGACGCTGCAGAGCATGCTTAAAACCAGAACCTTCAACTTCAGATGTATCTAATGCTGCACCTGGTATTTCTCACATTTCTAAGGTTGCTTTTTTAGAGATAAATACGGAAGACACCTATACAGGCATCAGCGGCCCTCACAGACACAGCAAAACCTGGAGAGGGCACAGCTTCAGTAAAAACGGTCACGTCAACCAGAAGACAACAAAAGAAGCATTAGTGATTAACATCTCTTCTTCTAAATTGACTCAATCTCACATGCTATTTTAGAGAAAGCCATTTCTTTTGTTTCCACTTTTCACACCAGTGCTTTAGAGACTGAAAAAGCAGTCTACAAATTCACCAGAAAGTTGTGTCCCCGTTATTTTGAGAATCTTGTCACAAGTCTTATGCAAACAGAGGCATCCAGTTACCCTGAATTTAAACCCAGGAGTATGTTTATTTATTCTGCAGAAGGTGTTTGACACTTTCGAAACATTGGTGAATAAGAACTTACAAAAGTTTCCGGCCTACACCACTAAAAATTTGTTGAAAAAAGAAAAATTCGCTTTGAAAACATTAAAGACAAATCAATCATTGACATTCTCAGCAGCTGACAAAGGTGGTGCTTTTGTAGTGATGGATCATCATTTTTATGAGAGGAAGGTAGAAGAAAATGTGAAGGATGATTTGACATACTTACCCTTACCGCAAGACCCTACAGCTACATTTCAGAAGACCTTGATGGCTATACACACACAAGCCATAGAAATGAAATGGATTAATGAAAAAACAAAATATCTCCTCTATCCGCAACATCTCAGATGGCCACCATTTGATATGCTCCCAAAGATCCACAAAAACCCGCATGACATCCCCTTTAGACCCATTGTCTCAGGGTGTCGGTCAATTCATGAACCTCTTGGCCAATAAGTAGAATTTTATTTGCAGCTGTTGGTACATGCAAGTCCTTCATATTTACAGGACACTAGGCATCCACTACAACTGCTTATGGACGTACACTTGCCTAGAACTCAAGAAATATGTTTACGCACTTTTGAAGTGGTAGCCCTCTACACTTCCATCACACATTAAAGGAATAGAGGCGATCAAATGGACACTTCTAAAGGAGGTGAGATACAAGCTACAAAATATTTTTACTAGAATTATTGCATTTCTATCATCACAGTTACTTCAAGTGGAAGCAGATGTATTATCTTCAAGCCAATGGAATTTCCATGGTTTTTTTACGGGCCCCCCAGCTATGCTAATTTGTTCATGTTGAAATTTGAAACCAAACACAACTTATCCAATCAAAGCTGGATGCAGAAACTCATCTCATATCGATGATATATAGATGGGATCTTCATCATCTGGCAAGGTACAGGTCAAGACCTTAAAGAATATCTGACTATGTTGAACAACAATAACTCTAGAGTACAATTCACATATGGCATTGAGAGACAACGCATCACTTACCTTGATGTGAATATGGAGATAGTGGGGACTGAAATTCAGACTTCGGTCAACAAAAATCCTACTGCTAGAAACAATTCCATGTTATATAACAGTTTGCATCCACCAACGCTCAAACAACATTTACCTTTTTCGCAATTCACTGGGTTAAAAAGCATAACATCAGATGAGAACCACTGTGTTTCCTCTTTACATGAGTACAAACAACAATTTCTAGCACATGATTATCCAAAGGAGGTGGTGGATCGAGCAGAACAATGAGTACAGGCACTGAACAGAACTGACCTACTGAAGAAACACAGACGCGGCGCGAAAGAGAAGAGGGAGCCCCGGGATGCCGCGGACCAGGTAAGTGCCTTTAATATACTTTTCTGGTATTATTTACTGAAATTAGGTATGTAGGAGAGGGCGGGAGGGAGGCGGGTGGCGGGCAACTTCGCTCCGTCCACGGAGCATGCATAGTGTTGCCTACTACGCCTACTTTGCAAAATGCAAAGTAGGCAACACTACGTACACTCTGTGGGCAGAGCGAAGTCTTGCGCCCAGGGTTAGTATATACCATAGTGATATTAATACATTTTTCGTGGAGCGTTGGTATTAAATTCATAGGTTTTTCTCATCACTATCTCCTCCATTCTCTTCATTCCTCGGTCTTCACTGGTGTCAATTAACTTTATTGTGCACATTGTTGGTGTTAGATGGAAGTCTTTCATCTGTCTTGATAGGATTCTTGGTATTAAGCCGGCTCTTCAACGTCATGCATCTAGGTTTTCTGCTTCGTTCTAGGCACATCGTGCTTTGAAAGAAATCAACTTGGCAGCATGTCCGCCTACTGAGATTACTTGGGTAAGATGGGATAACCCTGATAATTCCACAAGACGTTCACGTCTTGTTCACTATGTATCTGATAGACCTTACTCCGTAGTGGTTCATGTTTTCTTTGACAGCTCTTCACTACTTGGATAGTCCGAGCAATCAACTTTCAATCAGAGTGAGACTTGTCTCTGCGATAACTCACAAATATTTGGCATTGTTGTTCTATTTGCTCAGTTTCTTGGAAGTATAGTTTGATTTAGATGCATATGAATTTTCTCATTTGTTCACCGCAGTCACAATTTGCCAGCCATGTTTCCACGGATTAGGCATGAGCACTACACAACTATGAGTACGTTTTTTTCAAGAGTTCATCAGTTTCTACGGTTGTTATGACTTTGGGTGTTTGACCACATCTTTCAAATCATTAATAGCATTTCTTAATTTATCACATTTCTTTCTACTGTGTTGGAAATTACTTATTTGGCACCTTGTTGGGAATTTATAGAGGCCTTTCTTACAACAAATGTCCCTATTGTGTTTCTTGTCCTTTAGCTCTAATATTTCTTATGAGTGTCCCTCACGCCTAGAGGTTATTGATTTGAATGATTTGTAAACATTTAATGAATGGCAGATAATTTATTGGATATGCTTTTGATTGTATATACCCCTGATGAAGAGCTATTTCTAATGCTCAAAATGCATTTGGATACATTTCTCAGCTAGCTCCAAGCAGAATAAAATTGCTAGCCATCAAGTGGAACACTTCCATACAAGAAACATGTCGTTGAAAATGTAATAGACTTGAGCAAGAAAAGGCTACGAGCGATTTTGTTGATTTAAGGATTCCATGTTCAAAATTGTGTTCATGCATAGTTTACTTGTTTAAATGATTTAAAAAGACTCTAACCATTGCATTCAAAAATGTATTCCTCTCAAGTTGTGGACAGAAGTAGGTCACACTGTGTCTAGAGTACTTGTTCTAGTTACTGTTTTCATTTTGAATCAGGTGGTGGGGTGGATTCTCCCCACAGGTTGCACACATTAGTTTGTTAATTAGATGTATAGGTTCTACTTAGTATAAAGTTGTGTATTACACTAGATTGCGACTCAGCTTCTCTTCCTTTTTTTACACTTTTAGAAAGTTTGCATTTTCCTGCCTTAGCCGTTTAGTGCCTCAGGCTTGTACATGGGTCACATGACTGGTGCAGCTGACAGTTGAGCTTTGTGTATTCCGCCTAGAGAGCCACACACAATAGGGAGCTCAGGTGTGCCTTGATGAGCCATCACTGGCAGGATGCGAGGAAAGAGCTGGGCACATCCTCACTTACACTGAATAGGTGGTGTTTTGCCTTCTCACAATGAGCTGCATACCCCTGTAGTTAGTCTGGAGACAAGACAGTGAGGGCAAGATGCCTGGGGACATTTAAGGGAAACCTCTAGTAGATTCTGCCCCACTTCAAAGGCACAACTGGGTATAAATACTGGAACTCAGATGCCACCACTTTAGTACACTTCTGGACCTGTGGATACTCTGCAAGGAAGAAAGACTGCTGAGCAGCTGAAGGACTTACACTCTGCTACTCTCCTGGACACTGCCTTTCTGAGCTGCTGCCTTGTTGTGCTGACCTGCTGTCTTATGCCTTTTTGCCAGGGGAGGGGGGCTGTACCTTCACCTCTTGAACCCAGAAGCCCAAAAGCCCAGAGTGACTCCAAGTGTTAGTTAACTGGCCTCCTGATTTGAGCTTCAGGGACAGAGACTCCAGCAACCTTGGCACAGCACTTGTACTCTGCCATTTGTGAGTCTATACTGCCAAGTTGTGCCACCCCAGTTCTTAACCCTAGGAAGTTAGCCTAAGGTGCTCTGCCAGCCTCTGTGGATCAGGCAGAACTGAGTCATCTTCTCTGCTGCTCAGCACACCCCCAAGGAGAACAGACTCATTGCACCTAGTGTGTGGATCAGAACCAACCCAAAGACAAACCGTTGGCGCTTCGGAACAGTTGCTGCACACCACATCCTTGGTGCAGGCTTTCACAGCTCCTTGGAACCAATGGATGGCTCTGACTGCTTGTCTCATCCTTAATTCCTGACTTCACATCACAATCCCTGGCCGACAGATCCTCGACAATGATGCAGGACCTCACACTGCTGCCTTGTCACATCTCAGAACCAATGCATCGCTTCAGCTGAGCAACGCATCTTCGACGCGGATCTTTGCAATACTCTGCAAACCAGGATTTAAGGTACTGTGTTCAGTGGGCCTAACCAGCACCCTGTAGCCAGCTTGTTTTCTGTCACAGTTGACCTGAACTTTGTCTCGGTCCGGTGCAACCAGCTATCCACAGTTGGCGATTTTTGTCTTCTGGTGCTATTTTCACTAACATCTTTAAAATCGAATATCTTCAGTTCCACAATTTGGATTTTTGAATTATTTTATTTATTAAAGTTACTCAATTTTCCAACTCTGTTGTAGGCTCCTTTTATAGTGCTTTGTCACCCTATTACTGTTTGAAGTGTTGCAAAAACTCTTTACACATTGCCTCTGAGTTAAGACTTACAGCTCTGTGGCAAGCTAACCAAGGTTTGACAGGAGGTTAATTTAGTGTTTGCTTGTAACTTCACCCGATCTAATCGTCAATGCCATCCCTCTCTCACGCTGTGTTGCCTGCTGCACTATTCCACACCTTTGTACACTTTTGTATTCGCAGTGTTTAATGAATCCTTTCACACAAGCACAGTTAGAGCGTTGATAGTGCGGCCCAATGATCAGTGATTTCCTTCACCGTGTCCTCCAGTGGCCCATCCAAAAGAATCTGCATTAAAGATGGCAATTCCCTCCCCTCCACATTGGGCCCGCCTTGGGGGATTTTAGACCTATGTATCTGTGTGATTCTATATGGGGAGCCATTAATCATTTTACATTCCTAAAGACCAGTATTGCAAAGCAGTGTTTGAGCACAGGAGGTCTGTATGAAGAAGACTATGTAGCACGTTAACTGTAATGTTCAATTAATTGGCGTGGTTACAAAGAAGAGGTGGTTTAATTGAATTGTTTTTGTGAACAGCAGAGCAGCAAAACAAAACGTATTGATGTTGTTAGATGAGACTGGCAGCTGTTTCTGCTCATCACTTTTTGTGATACATGTCAAATAAAAAATTCTAGATATGTAAGGGAGATTTTTCCATTTCTCTCTCCAGAGTCTGTATTTTCTATGTAATCGTAGAATGTAATAGTTTGCTGTTTGCATTCTGCTTGCCACAGGACATGCAAATAGTTGTACAGAACCATCATTCACGTTCTATGTTGCAATTTCCCTTGAATTTGATTTAACAGATAGCTTAGTGCTGCACAGCAAAACACATCTTTGGTTTTGGCACACCCACCTGTAGCAGGGTTTCCGTTCTCCCACAGAACTGTGCATAGAGATCTAGAACCTCAGTGAGTTAGGATGATCCAAAACTCATCTCAGTGTCAGAAATCTGCTTACCTAGCTAGCTACAGTGTCTCATGGATCATTATGGAATGAACCATGTCTTAGACAAACCAGAACATGATCTTTAGAATACCTCAGGAATCGTGGAACACATGAACACTCTTTCGTTATATAATCATTTCAAACCAAAACTGGGAGTCAAAGAACACAAGTGCAAGTTTGAAATATTTATTATTCAATGCAAAGTTCTCAAACGCAGTATCTTGTATAATACCAAAATGCAGATTATAAAAATCAGAGTCAGCAGCATAGTCACTAATCCATAGTAAGCAAAAGGTGCTAGCATGTTATAATGCAAAACCTATAGAAATCGATATCACCTATATTTCGCGCACCCTATCTAGCATATTATTTTATATCTAAGAAGGTCTCATTCGGGCTTTAGCAGGGCGGCCCCATACCTCTCAATGTCAGTAGGAGCAGTTCACATCAACAGCTACCAGCTCTCTCCATGCGCAGCACCAAGTGTCTGCGTTTATTCCGTGTAACTCTATCTTAAACCCGCGTAGAGCCCAAATGTTGGCATCAACATTATTTGTGTTATGTCTAATGTGGTGCGAGGATCAGGCCTCTCAGCAACCTTGTGTTAGGTTAATCTTAGAGTGTGCAGCTCTCAGTGTGCAGACAGTTGTACCAAGTGTACCAGGCAAAGCTGATAGCATGGAAATAACATATTATTCTCAAATAAACCACCTCATCGCTTCTAGGGTGAAAGCTACAACAACAAGTATGTGTCGTGTGCAAAACTGAAGCCGAAGGCAAACCGGCTGTTTAAACATGTAATACACTCATGCTAACTTAACGCAATATATGTAATGAAGTATCCATATGACACCCCCCCATTGGTCCGAGCACCGTCAAACATAAGGGAAAAGGCAATACTAAATCAGACACAACAATTGAAAGCAAAGTTCAATAATCTTGAGCTAAAATAAGCTAAAAATATGTATGAATGAATATGTATGAATGCCTACAGTGGCCTCAAATCTAAAAATAAAAACAAAACTTTCGAACCAAAAGTCATCCACCAGGTCTCAAAAATATGAAACGTAGGACCAGGTTTCATCAATTCAAATGTTTGGAAGAGAAAAAACAAGGCACGTATCCGATTTCCAAAGTCATGTGCCACATTTACGTTATCCCTAGCGACATCACATGATTGTGCTCTCCATCAGCTGAACATAGTCCATCCCTCCAATCCAGCGAGGGGAAAGTCATATTTCACAACAAAGCATTCCTCCCAGGCATCTCACGATTGGAAAGTATATGCAAAGAAAGTAGCCACAGCCTCCAGCATGAAATCACTGCCATCATCCGAAAATAGTTCAGCAATCCAATTTAGCAATGGGAAAGAACATACGTGCTCCTCCAGCATCGGATCCTCCTGTAACGTCAGAGGACAACTCGGTGGGTTCACCAGATCGCTGTGTGTCAGAAAGGCATCCGCCGCTGCAGATATCTCCCATTGGCCCAGAACTCCATTTATCGCTGCCAAGGCCATAACTCTCTCGCCAGAACAGATCAGCTCGTGAGCCACCACGGGACGCATTAGCTGATCAAAATCGACATCAGGAGCAGTTCTCAAGCATAGGCACAAATCAATGGCCCAATCGAACTCGCAGCTCAGGCAGTGAAACACAGGTTGGACACACGTGAAGTCGGTGAACCGAAATGACAATCTATAGGCCGTGCTTAATGCTGCAAGCGGCAATGTTCCATAGTAATTGAGCATCCGATTACGGCACAGTGTCAGGAGGCATTGGACGGCGTCTTGCGCAGGATGGGCATCCATGTTTTATGAAGAAAAACACCAACAGAATGCCTGCTGCTACAGCCAGCAACACAGGTAGTCCACCAAACAGACTCGAAAAAATAGTGTGGAAAAACGTGGGAATGATACCAAAAACTTTTTCAAACGTAGTCACGAGGCCACTGCTTACTAACTTAAAAAAATGTGCAAGTCCAGTCGTTGAAGAAGCATTAAAAATCTGGTGCACCAGTTCACAGAAATGAAACGGCAAATCAGTATTTAAAAGCGCCTGCACCTCTGTGCGGGTGTTAGCTATGTGAAGGACATAAGTTTCCCGGGCCGAACTCAGGGTCACTTGTTTTTGAGACAAAAGGGCCCTTATTCTGCTTAAACCATTGAATTTTGCTTCCAAGGTTGGAATCCGTGGCCAGATGGAGACATCTGAAGAACCATGCGTGGGTGGGTATAGAACATTCTTGCAGCACACCACACGCTCTGATACAGTTACCACATAAGCCACACCAATTAATAAACCACAACATAACTCGTTGTTTAAAAGTAAATAACTACCATTAGCTAATAATGTGAACGTGGGAACTACTGCTGGAACTGGTGTGCCTTTTAAAACACATGCTAAATTTGGGCGGTCCTGATTACAGGAACCGTGTAACTGAATGTGTCTGCATATTAATGACTGGTCAGGTGACTGTGTGCAATCCTCACCATTAAGATTCACTTCTTTTCCATCCTTCAGACATCTGTATGTGTATGGTAACGACCATGCCTCGTGTAAGAAAGCATTGCCTAGTGGTTCATATCGTCCTATAGCAATATACCGCATACAGTTAGTAAATTTATATAAAGGAAATGGTAATGTAATTAAACTATGAATCAGCCACGTGGCAGTAGTTGTTTCAGCAACAGAGAAAGGCAAGGATTCAAGCTTCTCAATATGTAACATAGAAAATGATGCATCACGCATTGAAAGCATGCGCTGTTTTTCAGTAAGATTAAAAGGGGCGAAAAGGGATGAAACGTTTAACGAGTTCCAGGGAACTCGACCTGCTTTAATTGTCTGTAGAGTCCAAGCAAACTGCATTACAGAACGCAATTGATTTTGACCATGGTATAACGTGGACACTTCATCATGTACAATATCAACAACAGAAGAAACAATATTATCCAATGTGTAAATCCTGGAAGAAAGCATGTTAATACTGTTATCTACTACAGCTAGCACTTTTTCTAAATTTGCTTGATCAATCGCTCTCAGGCGTTTAGCTGCCTCAACCTGTGAAAATTTCCAAATTTCATTGTATACAGCATAAATAAAGCGTTTAGATCTACCCCTAGTCGGGCCTTTTATAAAATCATTTAGCTCTATATTCTCGTTCAACTGGGACAGATGCAGTTTAACAGCAGCCAAAGTGGAATGTTGTAACCAGTTCTGACACAATTTACCAACTGAATAAGTGGTGACAGTGTGATCTGTGTCAAACCTGGGATCTGACCTGATGTGCGTAAAACCTTCAGATAAACCCAAAAACCTACGTTGGCAAGCATCAGTGCTTCTTTGCCACAAAAGCCATCCCTCCGGATCAAAACGGGAAATATTAAAGGAGGAATTCTGCAAAAGTGCTTGTATCCCATTGATGGACATTGTAGTGAAATTACTCCAACCTGAATATTCTTCTAAGTCAGGGATAGTAGGGGTATTTAATTTTTTAGATGTAGCCAATCCAAAACACGTTGTTTGAGAAACAGTAGAATTTAAAAACAACATGTGATTCGGGATGAGACATGCACGATGCAAAGCCTCAGTGCCTTGTACCTGCCAATCTTTGGTACCCCAAACCGATTTAAGGTCAATAGCATCCTTCCATAACTCATAGCCATCCACAGATAACCTATCTAAAAAGGACTTTGAATACAGCAATTTTGTATCTGTAAGTCTAACTTTGGGCATGAATTTCTGGTTCACTTTAAAATAAAACGATTCAGGATTTGATTGATTAAAATCTGTAAAATAAGAGTATTTTCCCAGACATGTACTTGAGCTCCCCTGTAAGGGAGTAGGGCAATGTTCCCACTGAGTGTAATTCACAGGAACCCTCCTGGAACTTGTCTTGTGTAAGAAATGATTCCCATAATGTTGATAACAAAACAAATCACCATAATTGACAGAATCTAAGTACAAATCCTCAGCATCAAAGGCCGCATAATATTTCAAATCAGAGAACAATGCTTCTACAGCCTGAAGATCCCAGTCATCAGAACGAACATTTTGCTTAATCACATCTCCCATGTTTACTCTAAGCACATTAGGAACATTAATAACTTCTGTGGGGCCATGTATCTGAAACCTAACCGCATCCCACACAATCCCATCAAGGACTGGCCAAGCAGTAATCTGTACTGAATGTAAGTCTCTCTTTAGTCTGTGTACTGAATGTGAGGAGGACAGAGGGGCCAATGTTCCATTAAGGTACCGAATTCCTGTTCTTTCTTTCACATAATGGCCATCGATCAGTCTGAAAAAGTAAAACACAAAACCAATCGACATAAAAAGATGAAATAAAAATAGTATCAGCCAAATGTATGTCCAAGGTGGAATTAAAAAATGTTTTTTTAAACAACGTGGAATATTTTGCAATAGTCGATGGTTTCTTTGAAAGTTCCGAATCAGAGTCAAAAGAGAATCTGGATTGGTTAGCCAAACGAGCTTGTAAATCGGACATGGATAAATCAGCAGGATCTGCATAGGTCACCTCATCAATGTTAGTAACAGGAATAGTATTTAATAAAGGACTAGTCATGGCAGGCATCTCGAGGGACACCTCCTGATCTGCACCAGATGTAATAGCCAGCACAGAGTGCCTCACCATGGAAGGACAGGATACAGCCGGTGTCATGCTATGAAGAATCGGCCACCCTGTGTGTCTTGACATTGTCAATAGAAATAAATCTGTTTTCTTTACGACCTGGAAGTGGTGGTAAAATGACTGTTCTTGTGCCCTTCACTCCCAGTACTCGGACTGGTGCTCGATATGAGGGACCAAACTCTTTCTTGTTATCGATCTTCTCTCGAACCAGTTCTCCAACTTGGGGTAGCCAGCCAACTACCGGGATCTGCAACGCATCATCCGACGTGGAGGGCAAGTGTTCCTTTGCAAGACTGTCTCTGGTCTTTTGTAGATTCTGTAAAACATTGCAATGTTCATCTACGTCAAAGGCCCCGGCCTGGGCCTTGTAGTCCGGCCCATCAAGGTCAGGTACATACATCTTGATACCAAAGAGCATTTCGTATGGGGTCCGCCCACCCAGAGACCTTCTAGGGAGATTATTAAGCGCACGCTGCACGCCATAGAGGTGGGTCAGCCAGTTTCTACCAGTGCCTATAACACGGGCTGTCAAAGATTGCTTTAAGTCGCGGTTCATTCTTTCTACTACAGAATTGCCCTCAGGCCTGTAGGGGCTTGAAAACTTCACCTGTACTCCCAACGAAACCATAGCATCCTTATACGCCTTAGAGGCGAAAGCCGGACCCTGGTCCGAATGGAAAGTACCACAAGCAAAGATTCCCACAAAGACACGCAAATCCTTAATGACAGTTCGCGAATCAGCGCTTCGATGCGGCCATACCCATACAAAGCGTGTGCATGAGTCAACTGCTACTAAGATGTATTTATACGCAGTATCAGAAGAAAAAGGACCGCAGTGATCCAAATAAACACAACCAAGTGGTTTATTAGAGATGTACAACTGTGTCTGAGGCGGACGCGCAGCAGTAGAAGGCTTGATCTGCTGACAAATGTCACACATAAGGACATAATCGCGCGTCTGTTTGTACAGCCCCCGCCACCAGAACCTCTGTTGTAGCTGAGATACAGTGGCTGAGACGCCCGCATGCGCAGACGCCACACCTTCATGAGCCGCTGTAATCAGAGAAGCTCTGCGATCCGAGTTGGGAACTAGACGCTCTCCAACTTCAGGAATTTTCACATAAGGAACCTTATCGGGACTTAAGTGGTATGTGTACTTCGAAGGGAACCCCGCAGGATATTTACCTCCCTTCTCCGTGGCAGCAACAGCCGCCAAGATGTCATCATCTATTTTGCTTTTGGACCTCGTGACCGCTGCAACCAAGTATTTTGATACCGCTGACTTCGCTGCTTCATCAGCAAGCGAGTTGCCAACAGCGTGGACCCCCACGCGCTGGTGGCCGAGAGTATGAATCACAAACACGAGCGGCAGTTTCTCTTTAAGTTCCGCCACTCGGACCCAGATCATTTTATGTTTTATTGTGCTACCCTTGGAATCACGAAAATCATTCTGAATCCAAAAGAACAAGTTCTCATTGTAAGACTGGACACAGTAGTAAGAATCACTTACGATTAAAGTCGTCACACAAGGATCAGCGTACTCCAATGCAAGCATAAGAGCACGAAGCTCTGCCAACTGTGCGGTGCAGTCCCCTAGCGTTTGCGTGTGCACAACACTGGACTTGAACTCATCGTTCACCATGGCACCGACCACAATGGCGCAAGCGGAAACGTAGGCGTGTTTAGAGCCATGCGCAACCTGCGCCGAACCATCCGTGTAAATGATACAATGGAAATCCTCCAACGGCCGCATTGCTAAAGGAGCAGGATGAACAAATTCATACTGTAAATACTCCTGCGACCGTAAAGCGGCGTCAAAAATAAAAGTGACATCCTGAGATGTCAAGGATGTAGCCCACTGAATCCACCGAGGGTGCAAAGCTTTAGAATTCGGTACACTGGCTTTCGTGACCGCCTCCAAGGCTGGACACGGGGTGACAACCAACATGCGCTTTCCCTGCGTCAGGGCACGTTCCTTAAGAATTGCCATCTGCACAGCCGTTAAAACTTTCTCCACAGTGGAAAAACGCAGTTCAGCCGAAGTGTACAAGTGTGACTTGTAAGCAATAGGTACAGTATCCCCTTCATTAAAAGTCAGGTACGTGAAACCCACCGTCCCAGGGATAATTCTTATCACCAGGTTGGTCTGGTTATCACGAGTCTGTAAGTAGTCAGAAGCTAGCATATCAGCCTGCAAGGACTGCAGAATGGCTGAATGCTCAGGCAGCCAGCATGATTTGGAAAAATATGGTTGTACCAAGGCATATAAAGGCTTGATACGCTGGGCATATTCCGGAATGTATGTCCTCCCGAAATTTAAAAAACCCAGCAAAGACTGTAATTTTTTCAGCGTTGTCGGAGAGCGCAACTGTGCGCACTTCTCCAGGAACTGAGGAGCCAATCCCTTTCCTTCATGGTTAAGTTCATAACCTAGAAACAGCACTGTGTACTCCGCAATGTGCGATTTTGCAAAGTTAAACTTGTAACCCATGTCTGCAAAGTTACAAATTATGCTGTTCACTCGACACAGATGCACCCAAAGCTCGTCGTCTGTGAGATAAATATCATCCACATATGAACATGCAACTGGATTGAAACTCTCTAAAAGAGAGACTATGCGGGCGGAAAACACTCCAGGACTATTTTTATATCCCATTGGGAGTCGATTAAACTTTTTTTGTACGCCGCCGCACGTAAAACTGGTCCATTGGGAACTTAGACCATCTAATCTATGTGCATAAAAACCATTGGAAATGTCAAGCGTGGTTTTGAACCGTTTACGCTCAAGACTATTCACTAGGGCAGAGCCGTGAGTATTCTGTACTGCACAGTTACGGCAATGCGAGTTCAAATGCCGGTAATCCAAAACTAGACGATATGAGCCGTCCGGCTTGTTCACAGTAAAAAGGGGATTATTCATCGGTTACACACACGTTTCAATTACACCTTGATATTCCAATTGTTCAAGGATAGCCGCGACCGAAGCTTTAGCTTCACGCCGTATGGGATACTGGGGTTGTGGCTGCGGCTGTGACCGTAACGGAATCTCATGGCTAGGGGACAATTTATCCCAGCCACACTGATTCCGGTACACAGCCGGCGCAAGCGCCAGAGCCCACTCTTCTGCAAAATGCAGCGCTTCCACTCTCGGCACAGTGTGCGCGAAACTGGGGAGGATTACCTCCTCCCCTCGCGGAGCTGGGAGAACAAAAGGTGGGGGCCAGTCAGCCTCCGAAAGCAAAATGTCATACGTATCCGAAAGATTCTCCCAAAATACCCCTTTTACAGTTCGCTGCATGTCACCTTCAATTAACAGGACAATTTCAAAAAGTCTTTCAGGGGGAGCAACACGTGTATCAGCTGTTTCAATCACAATAAAAGTCTCAGTCGCTTTCACCTTCAACAGTGGACGGAGGGCCTCTCTCACTATGGTAATCTCCGCCGCGCTGTCCAGCAAGGTCAGAGCCCACGTCAGATTCCGAAGCCGCGTTCTCACTATCTGGGGCATATCGATGCGCCGTTAAGGCTGCGACTTTCTTCTTGGCAAACTGCGGTCTCTTTGGCGTAGAGTCGTCCCGCTGATCCCCTTCACTTCGCGTGCGGGGCTGGCCACGTCCTTGCTGGCCACCCCTGCCCCTGCCGCCCCCTCCACCACCGGTCGACGGAGCCGATGAGTCCTGAAAGGAACGAGGAGAGCGTTGGTCAGAAGCCTGATACCTCTCAGGCGATTTAATCGTAGCGCGATCGCGCAATTCATAAACTCACTCTGACTGCGCAGGTTGTGAAGGCGCCGGACTCGAAACCTGTGTCTGTTGTTGTTGTTGCTTACCCTGATTCTGCTTTTTAGGCCAATTTTGTTTTTTGGACTTGGGCTGTCCACCTGTTTCCGAAGACTGTCCCTGGGGCTGCTTCTTTTCTTTTTCAAGAAAAACCTTTGCACCCTTAGAATTGCGGCCAACCGTTTTATAAGCCGCCACAATAATTCTTGCCAGCTGACGGGGTTTCTCGGCATCGGGAATTAACGCCAGACCATTGGCCACCTGAAAGTTCACAGCATCCCCTTTTACATTGGCAAGGATAATACCGCAAACTGTCTCAAATGAACCGTTCAGGCGCATACCCAACTCAACCGCCGACTCAGGTCCGTGATCATCTTGAACACGTTTGAGGATCGCAGACAGGTTCGACACTGTCGGTGTGCCAAAGCACCTCGAGTAAACCGCTGCAAAAGTCTTACCCCATGTCTCACAGTCAGCAAGTTCCGGGGCTAAATCTTTCGGTAAACTAAGCGTAAGAATCCGGTGTTTTTCACTCGGAGTCGTATTAGGAAACACAGCCTCCAGCTGGTCGAATTTCTCGGCAAGCCAGTAAGGAAAATCATCCTTATTGTCTGGCTTTCTGCCCATAACGGAATTCACCAAGACAGGACTGATTTTCAAACCAGCCTGTTCTGCCCGAAGCTGCGCACCTGCGGGGGCTGCGCCATGAATATTACGACCAATGTAATGAACAAGCGCTCTAATCACTCCAACCGCGACCTCATGAAGACGCCGCAGGTCAGCTACACTACAAGTGGTG
This sequence comes from Lissotriton vulgaris, assembly GCF_964263255.1. Taxonomy (NCBI): domain Eukaryota; kingdom Metazoa; phylum Chordata; class Amphibia; order Caudata; family Salamandridae; genus Lissotriton; species Lissotriton vulgaris. The sequence continues at coordinate 308,579,061 of NC_141696.1, forward strand.
CGATTAGGATGAGGAGTAAATCCACCCAAAGCGGGCCAATTTGTGCCCGGAATGGATAAGGGACCTAACCTCGGAGCCGTTAAAGAATGGGGTAGGACGCCACCAAACCAAACTCCATGCTGCCAAGCATCGATAGGTACTTCCAGTGCCCTGTACGGAGCATAAGCCGCCGGTACAGCCGAGGCAGTGTATGAATGATAGACACCCGAATTAGCGTCCATTTCCGGAAATGTCACCCAGGAATAAAACAATTCGTACGGGTACGCATGTTCCGCACTCACCACTAGAACCACAGCCAAGCCTTCCGCAGGCACATTATATGCCCGCAAGTGGTCGCGAACCGCGACTCGGCTATGCTGCGCAATTTCCACGGCCATGTTAGCACAGGAAGTGTAAAGAGACAAAGAACAGTTTGTAGCACAACTGGGTAGTAAGTCAAAGAAACCGTTTATAGAAAAATTCAAGCTTGAAAAGACCTATTTCAAAAATAGGTAGGTTTTTCCGACACCACCGTTTACCGGAAACGGGAATGAAGGTGTTAAGGTTTGAATGATATACTACTCGAGTGTCATGAAATACGGCCAACCAATCCGTTGGGCGCCATGTAGCAGGGTTTCCGTTCTCCCACAGAACTGTGCATAGAGATCTAGAACCTCAGTGAGTTAGGATGATCCAAAACTCATCTCAGTGTCAGAAATCTCCTTACCTAGCTAGCTACAGTGTCTCATGGATCATTATGGAATGAACCATGTCTTAGACAAACCAGAACATGATCTTTAGAATACCTCAGGAATCGTGGAACACATGAACACTCTTTCGTTATATAATCATTTCAAACCAAAACTGGGAGTCAAAGAACACAAGTGCAAGTTTGAAATATTTATTATTCAATGCAAAGTTCTCAAACGCAGTATCTTGTATAATACCAAAATGCAGATTATAAAAATCAGAGTCAGCAGCATAGTCACTAATCCATAGTAAGCAAAAGGTGCTAGCATGTTATAATGCAAAACCTATAGAAATCGATATCACCTATATTTCGCGCACCCTATCTAGCATATTATTTTATATCTAAGAAGGTCTCATTCGGGCTTTAGCAGGGCGGCCCCATACCTCTCAATGTCAGTAGGAGCAGTTCACATCAACAGCTACCAGCTCTCTCCATGCGCAGCACCAAGTGTCTGCGTTTATTCCGTGTAACTCTATCTTAAACCCGCGTAGAGCCCAAATGTTGGCATCAACATTATTTGTGTTATGTCTAATGTGGTGCGAGGATCAGGCCTCTCAGCAACCTTGTGTTAGGTTAATCTTAGAGTGTGCAGCTCTCAGTGTGCAGACAGTTGTACCAAGTGTACCAGGCAAAGCTGATAGCATGGAAATAACATATTATTCTCAAATAAACCACCTCATCGCTTCTAGGGTGAAAGCTACAACAACAAGTATGTGTCGTGTGCAAAACTGAAGCCGAAGGCAAACCGGCTGTTTAAACATGTAATACACTCATGCTAACTTAACGCAATATATGTAATGAAGTATCCATATGACACACCATGATTGCTTTGGTGGTACGTTTTTTGCACTGCAGGAAAATATCTGTGGTATCAAATTTGAGGAAAAGAGGAGAGCTGTCACTTTTGTTTTCAGATTTCAGATGTCATTCAAATATCCCTTGTATACTGTATTGTGGTTTTGCCTCCTTTAGTTCATGATATAATGGATGTTCGCAAGTACTTTTGTTCTACGGGGGTCTATGTTGTTTTTGACCTTGGACAACTCTAGAATTTCTGATGCTGATGTTTTTTACTTCGCTATTAAAAGAAGAAGCAATTTTACTTACATATGAAGGTGTTTTATGTGTAGTTAAAGTCGTTTTGACTCACAAGAACATTACTACTGTCATGGGTATCTTCAACATATGTGTGATAGCACAATACCCAATGCAGAACAGTCCTCAAAGAGAATAGTAAGCTTCTGCTCTTCAGGAGGATAGCTAGTCACCTAATGAGGTTCTTCGTTTTCCGACTTTGTCCCGTACTTAGCCACCATTTTGTGTCCCGTCGCCATCTTGTGTTGCCCTCACTAAGGCAGCACAGCGAACAGAGTGTTTTTGCTTTTCCCAGCTGCTACGTGTCTCTTCTGTTAAAAAGTAACCCCCTGCCCTTGTTTACGAAACCAATGTCAGGGTCTGGCCGAGTTCACTAATCCATGTCTGGGTTGATTGATCCCTGTCTCGACTGACTATTTGGCTTCTGCTATTCTTTCCTTATATTATCTTATTTCACCGGCCTTTGTTATTCTCTCCTTGTATTCTCTTGTTACACAACTATCCTTTGAGGCACACAAACACGTCCTGCCACCTGCAAATTGGATTGTCGGTACTAGCACTGATTAATTTGTTGGGAGGGGGGACACACACAGGGTTTGAGAGAGGGGCGTATTTGGGACACCTGATAGCTTGTTTTCCAACTTTTCCTATTGGCTGGCTTTATATGTACTGGGAGTAAACATTGTAAATATGTGTGCTTTAAAAGATTGTGCGCCACAGACTAAAGTGGCAGTCTCCTTAGAATATACCCTGTACTTCTGGGACAACTGTGCTTAGCTGCAGCTAATAAACCTGGTTTTCTACGCCCAACAGAGTGTCTCGTGTCTCTGTTCGACAAGGCACGTGAACTCGGGGATTTAAGGCGTCCCCTGCGCCGCCAGGCCCATAAGGCCCGGTTCTCCACTAACATACACAGCTGGCGCTTTTTTCCATCTTACTGTCACAACATTGAAATCTCAAATTAAAGCTCTCAATAAGAGGTTCAATTGAGAATTTACTGAACTGAAACACTTCAGCCATTAACTGAAATGCCAATAGTGCAAGATAAAAACCAAAGAGAACCGAATTTGCAAGAAGATACATAGAAACGCCTACCACAAAGCAATCATAAGAGCTGAACGGACATGTCCTGCAAAACATATCAGTTAAGTACATCACAGATCAAAGGAGATCTTTAATATTTACCTTTATCTGGTTAACATTAATGCCCTGAAAATTGTGCAATGTCCATTTCAAAAACACTACAAAACAAACACTAATAATGTTAATAATATAAACATTAATTTCCTTCAATTCTCTAGGGATCAAAAAGATTCCAAGTCTGCGCCAAAATGAAAGCGGCTAAATCCAAAATGGCATCTTGCCTTGAACATTTCTTTTTTGGTCTCACCAGACATGCAGTATCTAGGATATGGGCTTAAAAAACGCCCACTTTTTATTGGTTCCTCTTACTGTCCTTTAGAAATGCTAGTTTACCATTGGTGAATACACTTATTAGCCACTCCTTTTGTTCCTCCCCGGAGACTGCCCCAGCTACATGAATCCTTTCCATATAGGCCATATATTTTCCTTCATGGCACTACTTTGTCTTTCGTTCTGTCCTCCATGCTGCTTCTAGTTCACTTAATCACCCTGCCTTTCCAGAACAACACCTCCAGCCCATTTCAACTTTTTTAAACATTCTCAACAGCTGCTCTTCACTCTCTCTAATGAACTGCATCTGCCTCTTCCTCCCTATGCCCTCTCTCAGTTAATGAAGTGGCACGGAAGCTGGAAATGCTCCTTACTCCTTCTCATTGGCTGTGTCTGCCACCTCCACCCTACACTTTCCTGCATAAACAAAGTGATAAGGAAGCTGGAAACTTGTTTCAATCAAATGCTGCCTAGTTTGTACTGAGTGTCTTTCTGTGACATTTATAGATCTGGTTGCTTACTGGTGAGCATCCTTCTAGGGGCACAGTTTTGGTTTCGCCAGAAACGCTTTGTTTAGCACTGGGTCCCACAACAATATAACTGGCATTGCTGCTCTAATGGGTCCCTCGAAACCGCCCTTGTTCATTCTCTGTTGTCGCCCCTTTTTCAGTCATGATTCTCAGCGGCTGTGAGGGAGGGAGGACCGTACTTCGGTATAACATGTCATAGAACTTTCCAAGATGCACAGTCTTGTCAGCCCCAATCGCCTTACCTTCAGTGGGGCTCGGAGATTTCTACCAGGAAGCGTGGGGCCAATGGTCATCCCGTTTGTGACACTGTGCCTGCACTTAGGTAAAAGATATTCTAATTTTTTCTGTATTTGTGTGTGTGTGTTTTTTTTAATTTAGAGGGATAACAGCATATCGAAAATAAAAGTTGTTTGAGTAGGACACAGCAAAGGTGTAATAGCAAAAGTAGCACACACGTCATTAATTAAGAAGTTTCAAAGTGCTGTACAGAGTGTCAGCAAATTTGAGCACAAAAAGCACTGTGTGTAACAATTTTAGAGTGCAGTGAATGAGCTTTTGTAATAACAGGAGGACACGTAATACAACAGTGGGGAATTATCTTGAATAGCTTACGCACCCCTGACATGGATCAAGCCACAATTGACACATAAGGAAACACTCACATGTGCAACATTGTTTGCCATGCCCCCTTTAATGCTCTTGCGCTAATGGTATCCTCATTTAGCAGCACAGGTAGCCACCATAAAGTATGCATCCAACCGGGAGTAGTAAGTGAGACTTACCTAACAAACTTATCATTGAATTGACACTTTCCATTGCTATTAAGCTATAAATGTCTCTTGAATGATCATTATTTCAAAACTGGCTTTATCCTCTTTCACTCCTATTCCCAGCATAGTCCAATTTCACCTGTCATTAACCCAACTTCTACATCCTCATTCACTCACTTATCATTAGAACTGGAAGCAGTAGGTGAACCATATCTAACAAAATTGCCCTTGGATATACACAAATTAGTGCTGTACAATTACTGTCCATTTCTGGTTTATTGAATTTTTTGTTATTCTCTACATCTCCCTTCCCCTAGCACGGTCCTATCACTCCTTTATCTAATCCAATTCATACACACTCATTCACTTGCTACTCTCTAGCAATGGTTTGAACTTTATAATAGTTCACCGTTGTGGCAATCTGCATGCCAACAATTCAAAAGTGCATTGAATGCAAATCAATTGAAAGATGACTGGTTGATGATGGGTTTGAAAAAACACTCAATGTTTTTCTTTCTTTCTCATTTGATGTGGATTGAGTTTCTCTAAGCACACACTATGGCATTAAGTGATTGAGATGTACGTATTAGCTAAGTACGTCACGGTGAGCCATTGTTACTGTTTAGAAGGCTGCAGAATTTGGCAGAATGTTTTCTAAATAAAATGAAGTTTTGATTTTTATTGGCCTATCCACAATAGTATAGCATGTGTGGAACAGTAATGATTTATTTTGTCACAAGAATATCTCCAAAGTTATGTGATCCTTCTGCATCCAGGTTTGTCGATGTCCCAGCTACATTCTGTGTTGGATATGTTTCCTCTTAGCCTACATCCCATCTGCACCCTATCTAGGAGATACCCCCTATTGTGGAATTTCTGTCTGACTTATATACCATCTACAGACTGTCTTAGCGGAGTCCATGATGGCTGCTTCCTGTCTAGGTGTACATTCTACCATCTTCCTGTTGCACAATTCTTGCTTTCCTTATGGGAGGCAATCCCCTCTGCTTCCTGTCTTGTCTATTTTAGGCAGGGGCACTGGAATTCTGAGAGTTTTGCAGCTGCATCATTTTCTGCATGTATATGAATTTGCTACATGACCCCATTATGTGCTTCATAATCTGTAAATGTTAACAACATTTTTTTCTACACAATTTTTATTAGCCTTTTTCAAGAGACACAAAAGGAGAAACATTTCTTAACAGGAGCTGTACTTTCCATTGCAGTACCATGACACTGTTCATATCTTTCCACCAAGGATACATTATCTTAAATTTCAAGCTTACATTACAGTATATTGCATCAAGTCTCTTTACAAGCATTCATCAACAACAAAAACATTTTTTTTGTCTCAAACATATCAAAAGATACTAAAAAATCAGCAAGCATGTTGCAGCACAGAGAAAGCCTTGTACAAAGGATGAATGGTCACCTTTCTATTTCTTATTGCTTTCCTAATCTGGTACTGATGAGATAAAACCTTTGCTCGAACAGTGTTAATAAGTGTAACAAGCATACGCAATGCAATAGGTCTTGCATTACTGAATGTTTGTGCTGTTGGCATAGCAAAGGATAAAGTATGTCAGTTTTTGTTTTAGTTATACATTTTACCCAGCAGTAGCATAAGTAATAACATTGAAGAAGAAAGAAAAAGGTTGTTAATAGGTGTCCCTGCGGAGTTGTAAAGGGACCTTTATTAGCCACATAAGGTACTGTACTCTTACTTATGCTACAGCTGGGATATTTGTAAAGAAAAACAAATCTAATAAACATAATTATTTGCAAGGCTAATAGCTCAAACTTTCAGTAGTGCGAGACCTATTGCATTGCAAATGCTTGTTTTGTTTTACATTGGATAATTCAAACATGATAAATGTGTCCTTCCAATCGGGGTTGGATCTGACCTATGCCTGTATCACTCCACTTCTATAAATCCAAATGTACTTCCCAAGACCCAGGATAACTACAGGTGCATCTAAAAAGCCCATAAAATTCGTCCTAGTTATTCATTTATATTCTAAAAAATTATGAACAGCTTTAATTATTAAACCTGTGAAATGTGTATCTACTATGTAATTAAGACATTCGTCAGTGTTGGCAATAATATCTTTTATTGTGCCTCCAAATAAAATAAAAAAAAAGAAAAAAGAAAACAAAACTGATGGGGGATTTTAGGTGTGTGTGTAAAGAAAATGTTTTGAACACATACAGCCTAATTCATGAAGCTGAATTCGGTTCGCAAAGGGCCAGATTCTAAGAATCTGGCCCTTTGCGAGTGAGATTTTTGCATTTGGGATACATCATCCCAAATGCAAAAATCGGTAATAGCGTTTTCGCAAATTTGCGATGGATTACATTTAAGGAATCTCTATTTGAGATTCCTTAAATGCAATTCATCATCCATTTAAGAATTGCGAAATTGCAATTTCGGGCCGCTATTTACAGCGAGGTCAAACCTCGTGGTAAATAGCGATAACTCTGAAAAATGCTTTTAAAAGCATTTTTCTGAGTTGCATGTTGCACACACACATGTCCTTTGGACATGTGTGTGCGCAACCCCTGTTCATATTAGCATTTAAGGGGTGCTACAGGGTGTCCTTTGGACACCCCTGGCACCCTTTCAAATGCTATCTTATTTGCGATTAGCTAATTGCTAATTGCTAATTGCTAATCGCAAATAAGGAATACTCCCCATTCATTCCTATGGGCCTTTTGGCCCATAGGAATGAATGGGGAGTTATTCCTTATTTGCGATTAGCAATTAGCTAATTGCAAATAAGGAATTAGCAGGAATCGCATTTTTTTTGCATATTCCTACATGAATCCCGTTTTGTGAGTCCTTAATAGCGATTCGCTATGAATCGCTATTAGGGGCTCGCAAAACGGCACTATGATGAATCAGGCTGTATAATACTATCAAAATTTAGAAACCTATTGGTAATATATTGAGTAGTACATGTGTAGATGTCAACACCCGGGCTGAGTCCCACAAAGTGTTCAGAGTGATGGTATTGGAGTAAAGGTTGCTATAGTTATTCAAAAACTCCCATTTGCAAAACAAAACACATTTGTCACACCCACTCACAAATTCTTCCTAGTGGCAGGCAAAATAAGGTTTTATTGTGGTGTGGGCAAGTAGTGAATAATAATTCTGTTTATCAATATATAGATATTCATTAGCTCTGCCTAACAAATGCTATTAGGTATGGTTATTTTATTCTATATTTACCATATATGTATAGGTCACTGCATAGATAAGTACATTTATATCATAATTATCTACAATTGCTTCACTATTGAATTACATTTCTTTTTTAATAACTAACAAATACATGAGCTTAAAGTACAGCATCACTTGAAAGTCTGAATTAATTAAATACATCTTAACTGTACATATATCATCTTCCTTATACATATATAACTTTCATGTACTTATGTATCTCTATCATTTTTATTTTACTTCTAATTCAGCATCTCCAATGCACTACCCTATATCTCACCCTATATCTCTCTCATAATATATCCTCTACCTCCCCTCTCGGATTCATCCCAAACCTCGTTTAAACTACTCTCTCTAATACACTACCCTTTTCCTCACCCCATACCTCTCTGTAAAGATTAATCCGTAGGCAATAATATAGAAATAGTTTTATTGTGAGATAAAGCATAAGCTATACAGGTGAGTGCCAGGGAGCAGCTGAATCCTAAGACAGCTCCAACGTAACTGCCTCACACCAGGAAGGATGCACAAACAACATTCTAACAATGACCTCGTGCATTCTACAATACATAGCACGAGTCTTAAAGGAGCACTTAAAGTAGAACAACATAACACATCCCCCCCTTAATCAAGAGAACAAAACTAAAAAAAAAAAAAAGAAAATAAACAAAATAAACCAACAACAATAAGATACATTAAGTTACATAGTCCTTAAGCCATGAGGTAAAACACAAGTTCTTTTCCTATGTTCCCTTCCCACAACAATGGATTCACAATTGCCACTGATACACTCCAATTCATTACTAGAGTCAAAATTAACATCACTACCAGCAACCCTTCCTACCTGCTCACAAAAAGACGAATTGACAACAGAAGAGTCCTCCTCAACTCAATTACAGTCACTACCAACATCAGCCAACTGGGATTGTAAACAACTATTTTCGAAATGATCTTCAATCCATTCATAAACACACTGTCTACAACCCTCCTCAGCACACTCTACATTGTCCTGTGTAGGATTAATAGCAATACTTTTCATATTCCATACTTTCCCATCACTCAGCCTTACCGCATTCCTCAAAACTTCCATAACCTTTTTGGGCAGATCAAAACAACTCTCACCCTTAGGCACTTTCCAAGGCTTCCTCACACGCACCCAATCCCCAACACCAATTTGTAAATCTTTAGTGCCATAATGATCATCGTAAAAACTTTTACTCTTAGCATGGAGCATATCCAGATCCTTCTTAACCTTAGTAGGAGACCATTGAGTCACTTTCCCTTCCACTAACCAACCCGGGTTAACTTTGCTTCTTGGTTTTCTTCCTCTCATCATAACAAACGGAGACAGGCGAGTGCCAGTCTGCGAAGTTGTCCTGTAAGACCACACTGCTTTCTGCACTTGAACTTTCCAATCCATTCCTTTGTTGACAGCTGCCTGAATCACACCCTTGATCACTCTATTAAACCTCTCAACAGTGCCATTACCTCTAGGGTTGTATAAAGCAGTGGTTTTATGCTTTACCCAACACTTTTGAAAATAATCCTTAGCCATGTGTGACAAAAATTGTACACCACTGTCCGTGAGAATACAATTTGGCAAACCTTTCATACTAAAAATCTTATCTAAAAATTTTAAAACTGAAAAAGTGTCTGCTTTATCTACAAATCTCACATTGGGCCATTTTGTACATAAATCTATAGCTACTAAACCAAATTTTTTCATGACACCCATAGGTCAGATAATATCAACAGCAATGGTATCCCATGGAAGATCTGGAATCAATCCTTCACTCATGCTTGGTTTTAAAGTTCTGAGAGTCTTATCTGCAGAACTACACACTTTACAATTTCTAACAAATCTTTCCGTATCTCTATCAACTCCTGGCCACCAAAACATGTTCTTAACCATTACTTTGTTCTTTCCGATACCAAAATGTCCTACATGACACAACTCCAAAATCTTTTCTCTCAAGGACGTAGGGGGAATAATTCTATCACCCCTGAACAGTATGTTTTTCTCAAGAGACAACTCCATTCTGACTTCCCAAAAGGCTTTCAAACTATCCTCAATAAAACATCTCTTAGGCCACCCTTTACAGATATACTCTAGAATCTTCTTAAGTTCCACATCCTTCTCTTGTTCCACTAACCACTCTTGATTACTAATAGCAGGTGCTCCTGAATCATGCACCAGAGCCACACCAAAAGCACCCCATGGGTCATCTACACACTCTTCAAATGGGGAAGGCAACCTAGACAAACAGCCCGCAACAAGATTGTCCCAACCTGGTAAGTAAACCATCTTATATATATACTCTTTCATGCGCATGGATAACCTAGCCATTCTCGCTGAAGCACCAGAAATTCCTTCAGACGACAGAATCTTCACTAAATGTCGGTGATCTGTGCGAATGACTACAGGCTTGCCCCAAACAAAAGCTCTGAAATGTTCCAACGCCCATGCACACGCTAACGCTTCCCTTTCAATGATTGGGTACCTCACTTCCGCAGGTGAAAGTGCTCTGGAAGCAAATAAAATGATCTTTTCTCTTCCATTCATATCTTTTTGCGATAACACCGCCCCCAGACCCTTATCACTAGCATCAGTTGTCAACAAACACTCTGCATTAGGACCAAAACTCGCCAGGGCATTGACATTTTGCAAATCATCTTTTATTCTATCAAATTCTTCCTGACAACTTTATGTCCAATCAAACTTTACATTCTTTTTGAGTAAATTCCTTATATTAAATGTCTTAGATGCAAAATTGCTTACAAATTTCGCACAATATTCAGCCATTCCAAGAAACGCTCTCACCTCTTCTTTAGTACAAGGTGCTCCTGAATTTACAATATTCACAATCAACTCTGGTTTAGGTCTAACCCCTTCCTCACTAATGATGTGACCCAGATAAGACACATTCCTTTAACTAAATTTACATTTTGATAACTCAACAGTTAGCCCAGATTCCTCCAACAGTTTTAGAACCTGTCTCAACTTATAATCATGCTCCACCTGGTTCTTTACAGCAATTAAAATATCATCCTGGAAAAATGAGATCATGTCCATGTCTCCTAATAACCTATACATCAGTCGCTGGAAGACAGCTGCAGCTGACGCCAGCCCGAACGGCATTCGTTTGAACTGATAGCAACCGAACGGCGTGATGAAAGCCGTAAGACATCTCGATTCAGGTTCAAACTCCACCTGATGGTATGCAGCCGAAAGGTCTATAGTTGAGAACCATGAAGCGTCCTTTAACAAAGAAACCATTTCATTGATCTTAGGCAATGGAAATTTCTCCACAACTATGTTATTATTAAGATGGCATATGTCAATGCATTGCCAAATCTTGCCATTAGGTTTATGTGCAACGACAATAGGACTAATTCACTCTGACGCCTCCACTTCCTCAATGATCCCCTTAGCTAACAGACCATGCAACTCTTTTTTTACTTCATCCCTGATTAACATTGGAATGGGTCTTACCTTATGAACCTTAGGTACTGCACCAGCCTTAAGTTGAATTTTACGCTCAAAACCCTGCAATTTCCCCAATACTTCACCAAACACTCCTGGAAATTCTTTGCACAAAACATCACACAACTTACTCTGATCATCCACAACTAACACTTTTTCTTCACTATTAGGGTCTAGATGATGTTCAAATTTTTCTGATCAAACCACCCTAAAACTGATGGTCCAACCTTAGACACATATAATTTTCCTCTTGTGCTCCTTCCCTTGAATAAGAAAGTAAGCCACCTGTAACCGAGCATCTCAATTCTCTTGCCTGTATACCCAACAGGATTAATATCAGACACATACAATTGATCTCCAATTTTCCCCACAAAACTCTTCTTCCAAACATCTTCAGTGACTATAGTGTAGGGAGATCCAGAGTCTGCATACACCTCCACTACAACACCGCCTAAGGAAATATTACATAAAGGTTTTCCTTGTAATGCCTCTTCTGATATATTAATTACGTAATTGCCCCTCACATATTTAACACACTCAGTTTCTTCTTCATCCTGTTCGTTTTCATCATCATCCCAAATATATTTTACATTACTTCTCTTGCGACACATTTTGCTAAAATGTCCTAACATCCCACATATTGAACATTTCTTCCTCAAGGCAGGACAATTCCTACTGAAAGCTAAGTGTTCCTTACTATCACAGCGATAGCATCTCCGTCTTCCCTCTTTGTTTCGACTTTTAAGTATCTAGTACGTTGACTCAACCACTTCCCCTCTGAGCTTTGTTGAAATTTATTCTGTGACTTACTTGCGGTTTGTATCTTACAAACCGCACTTGCGCTCTTATCTTCCTCTGTTTCTTTTACCACAGAAGAACATCTACCGGACATCTCTGCCTTTCTCATAATCCCTAAAACATCATCTAATGGCGCATCGCCATTTACCCATAACCTATCCTGTAACATAGAATTATTGTTATGCATAACCAATTGGTCTCTTATTAATTCATCATGTAGATCTCTGAAATTGCAGTCAATAGCCAGTTTCTTCAAGTCATCCACCCAGTCATCAACAGTCTATTGCTTCGTTTGTTTCCTTTGGAAAAATTATGTCTCGTCACGCCAATACAAACTTTGGGTGCGAAATATCTGTCCATATCCTTTAATGCAATTTTCAAAAACATCCAAATTCCAGTCTTCAATTTTGCTCATACGCGAATGTGTCTTTAAACCAATTATGCCCAATGAATGTAATACAATTCTTTTCTTTTGTTCTGGCTTCATCTTTTTCCCCTCATCAATTGCTTCAATATAGTTTATAAAATACTCTTTCCATTCAATCCACTTAATAACCGGTTTGGTACCAGTTGCCCAAAATGGTTCTGGAGCATTTATCGTAAAATTCTGTTGAGCCATTTCCACTTTTGTACTTTCACTTGTGTCACCTTGGTCCATAACACAATATTCCTTGTTCAATAACCGAACATTACACCTTTGCCTCTACTTATGTTGTGTAAAAAAAAAAAAAAAAAAAAAATACTTCTCCCCGACTATCTCACCTGTATAATTAAAAATCACAATGAAAATCGTTTAATATGTCTCATATAATATTTTCCATTGCATCCCAAAAATCGCTAATAAATCCACAAATACGATTTTGTAAAAAGGAAAATATTACTTCATTAACCGCAACACTTCTCTTCAATTTCACGTTGCTCCGGTGGAAATGATGAAAGAAGGTTCAACTCAAAATGTCCTCCACGTAAGGTCACGTTACACGACCTCGCGTAATTACGTCCTTTCCTCTAACTGTTGGATCTTCCGGTGTTCCAAGGAGACTTCCGCCTCTCGCGCTATTGCCTGTGAGCACCTCATGCCGAATCTCGCTCACCACTTGAAAGATGCCGCCGAGTGAAACTTAACGGACACAGAGTCGAAAGGCAAATACTAAGGGAGAGGTATGTCGATCCTTTAACTTTCACAACGATACACCGGTGTTCCAATAACGTTCCTTTCCACCAGAGATTATAGCTTCCCAACAATTTACGGGTGATATCATCAAAACCCACAAAAAATTAAAGTAGACAAATTTTCCAAAATTATAAGGGTCCACATCCATTTTCCATTGTCGCCAATTGTAAAGATTAATCCGTAGGCAATAATATAGGAATAGCTTTATTGAGAGATCAAGCATAAGCTATACAGGTGAGTGCCAGGGAGCAGCTGAATCCTAAGACAGCTCCAACCTAACTGCCTCACACCAGGAATGATGCACAAACAACATTCTAACAATGACCTCGTGCATTCTACAATACATAGCACGAGTCTTAAAGGAGCACTTAAAGTAGAACAACATAACACTCTCTCAATATATCCTCTAACTCCACTCTCAGACTCATCCCAAACCCCATTCTACTACTATGGTTCCCAAAATAACCCTTTCTAGACTCTTCCCTCCTCTACCACTTCTATTCAAATTTAGCACTATTCCTGTTTGGGTTCTGGAGTAGCGTGCTATCTGTCAAAAAGGGCTTTTACATCTTATCAGGGGTAGCAATCATGATTTAAATGCAAACCCTTCCCTCTTCTAGCCCTTCACTATCCTTTTTCAATCCAAATAACAAATTCAATTGTCCACCACTCAAATGAATTTCATATCTCCCTATACTAATCCTTTTTGGGCTCCTGTAGAGTGTGGTGCTCACAAAAAAAGTGATTTGACACCTCGTATGGCAGAGTAAGCGATATAAAAATGCAATTACTAATCTTTTTTTTTTATTAGGCGGTGGGACATCTCCCGGAGCAGGTGCAATTAAACTTCTTCTTCTAAGACCATTAGTCTGAGTTCTGATGTATGAAGGGCATCAAATGTGCTTAAGCAGATATAATAGGTAAAATTGTCCTTCCAATGAAAGCAGGCAAAATACAATCCTCATGCTCTTCAGCCTACACACAGTCTGTGATTCTTCTGGGCATGCTGCTGGATGAACCATATAAATGAGTGGGAATAGGTGGCCCAAGTGAAGTGGACACCGATATCCAAGTAATAAGACCATTTAAGGTTTATTAATGTACAGCAGAAATCAAAGTTACAAAGACACAGAGACCAGAAGGCACAACTCCTTCCCAACCTTTTCTTTGACTGTCTTCATGAGAATTCTCTTTCAGAACACTTGCATGTCGCAAGGGATCGATAAGTATGTCACCAGCCTCAACTAAGTAAAGACACGCATACCAAATTTGCCTCTATACCTCACATACAAACATTACCACAGGACCTACCCTATCCTGAGCGCAATCAAATCTTTTTAAATGCAGTCAAAAAATCATGATTAGAACAGCAGAATTGTCCAAATTCTTTCATCCTACTCTGACACAGCATTTTTACCAGTATCAAGTAAAGTTCCAATTGTCTGCAGATGACCAACAATGCATTGTTAGCTATATGGCAACTCACACAGCAACAAGACCATCTATTTGTGCCTGTGTAATACCCTTCACTGTATAAACAAGATCCTCTGATAACATGAACGGAAACAATTCATAGTAATGGGCAAACAGAAGCATGTCACATTCAACTTTGACTAGTACCCAGGTCTGGAAATCCTTCCCCCAGGACCTCAAATTTAAGAAACCTGACCATACTATTTGACTCACTACTGTTTTTGGTCCAGGTGTAAAAATAATTGACAGGGTCATCAACGTCTAGCTCAATATAACCTGTATGACATTTCTATTATTCCACACTGACAATTGAATGGAGTTGACTAGAGCTATCACCATATCCTGCCTAGAATATTGTAACACTGTCCATTTGTATTGGCTTTCTCATAAACCTCTTTTCAGATTATAGATGATACAAAAAAGACCACCAGTCTCAAAAAGGGTCAAATTCAAGGTTGTATGCACAGTCCACAAAACATGTTGCGTAAAAGGGCTAAATTACCTGCAGAATGTATCCTAATGATACACTCAATACGAATGCCTCTTACAACCAACAGCAGCCTGATTCAGCAACTTTGTAAATTGAATTGTAAATCTGACTACCCCCTGAACCCATGTCCACCTTATGTTATGAGGCTGGTCATTGACACTATTTATCTGGTCTATTTAAATTTGTTTAGTTCCTCACTGCAGTCAGACTGAGTCCCTAAGTTATGGAAGTGAGCTAATGTAGTTCCAATCTTGAAAAAACCTACAGTAGATTGTTTAGATTTATCACATTTTTGACCGATTTCTTCCTACCTGTGAGTTCAAAAAATGTAGATAACATTTAAGTTAATAGATCTCTTTCAGTCAGATGACTTTCTTTCTCGTTACATCACCAAAACTGCAATGTAGAAAATTAAGGATTCAATTAGGATGACTTCGCTTCATGGCGACAATAGTGCCTTGATCTTATTGGAACGTTTGGTGGGCTTAGACACTGTCTACCAAGACATTATTTTACAATGCCTTTCGGCTCTTGGTGTAGGAGGATATGTCTGGAATTAGTTGAGCTCCTTCTTGAACCTTATAGAGCAGGCTTTTTGGCTGAACTCTAATTCTTCTAATACTATGACACTCAAATGCCGGGTCCCTCAAGGAGCTGCATCGGGTCCAACCATGTTCAACATTTATATGACCCCTCTTGCTCTATTAGTGGAATCCTTTGGTATTAAAATCATCTTTTATGTGGACGACACCCAGGTAATGCTCTCTTATGAGGATGAATCTACCTCTGCTAAGGAGGCTATTTCAGCTGTATGTGGGCTGGTATAAGTTGAATGAGAGGGACGGAACCAGCTGGGCAATCGCCGTGAGGGCAACGGCCAGATCACCAACTCACCTGCTCTGCACCTGGGGAGGCCGTGTGGGCAGCGGCGGCTGTCTCTCCCACGCCGGACCGGGACTGGGCGACAGCGGGAAGACCACAGATCCCAGCTGCCCCGGGGCCCGGCGCACCACCAGTGACGCGAGTGCTGCGCCCGGAGGCCCTACAAAGCACCGGCTCCATCGAGAGAGCCTCGGGGGACGGAACCAGCTGGGCAATCGCCGTGAGGGCAACGGCCAGATCACCAACTCACCTGCTCTGCACCTGGGGAGGCCGTGTGGGCAGCGGCGGCTGTCTCTCCCACGCCGGACCGGGACTGGGCGACAGCGGGAAGACCACAGATCCCAGCTGCCCCGGGGCCCGGCGCACCACCAGTGACGCGAGTGCTGCGCCCGGAGGCGCTACAAAGCACCGGCTCCATCGAGAGAGCCTCGGGGGACGGAACCAGCTGGGCAATCGCCGTGAGGGCAACGGCCAGATCACCAACTCACCTGCTCTGCACCTGGGGAGGCCGTGTGTGCAGCGGCGGCTGTCTCTCCCACGCCGGACTGGGACTGGGCGACAGCGGGAAGACCACAGATCCCATCTGCCCTGGGGCCCGGCGCACCACCAGTGATGCGAGTGCTGCGCCCGGAGGCGCTACAAAGCACCGGCTCCATCAAGAGAGCCTCGGGGGACGGAACCAGCTGGGCAATCGCCGTGAGGGCAACGGCCAGATCACCAACTCACCTGCTCTGCACCTGGGGAGGCCGTGTGGGCAGCGGCGGCTGTCTCTCCCACGCCGGACCGGGACTGGGCGACAGCGGGAAGACCACAGATCCCAGCTGCCCCGGGGCCCGGCGCACCACCAGTGACGCGAGTGCTGCGCCCGGAGGCGCTACAAAGCACCGGCTTCACCTCCCGCCTACGCGGGACGCGCCCGGGATAAGCCCGGGACAAGGGCGGGACAGTCTTTGGCAGTCGTTGGCAGGAGGAGGTAGGGTAGGGCCAGAGACCCTGCTCCTCGCAATGGGAAAACGCAAGTTAACAACGAATGGTGGAGAAGGTAAGAAGGCTAAAGTCCCTAAGAAATCAGAGACTATAATATCATATCTGACATCTGCAGTGGGGGCCTTAAATGACGGAATTGCCAACGCGGAAAAAGAACTGGGGCTTGACCACACGGTCACAGAGGGGAGGAATGTAATAGACATAGTGGTCCCCGAGCACGTTACACACATCCCCCTGGAACCCACCATAGAAGTCACTACTTCTACTGCCTCCTCTGTCCCTAGGGCTATTACCTCTCCACATGCCCCGGGCAGCGATATTGTACATGTGGATTCTACTGCAAACACGCGTCATAAGGCTAAAAACTCATCCAGGAAGAAGCCACATGAAGTACACGGTGCAAAAGCGGTTAAACAGACAGTCCAGGGCTTCCAGGACAATTTGGTGGGGGTAGTGGAGGGCTTAATCGAATCCCGTCTGGAACCGTTACTGGTGAACTTGGCTAAAGACATTGTGGACACCCTCAAATTATGTGTTGATAACATTATGAAAAAATGTGAAAGGATTGACAAATATCTCACAGAGCCACTCACACATTGCCCACACTGCCGGCCCCACACCAGTAGTAGTGTGGCCCTTGAACATGAAGGGAGGGGTATAACATCAATTGCGGCTTTATCCAGCTCGCCAATGGAAGCGCGCAGCTCGCAATATTTACCTGCACCTATTTCACTTGATAAAAATACTGATTTAGCACGGGGGCCCCAACCAGTAGGGCTCGAGGAGTTGGGGAGGGCTAATACGATACCTACCCCTAGACCTCAGGAGTACCCCTTCAGTGAGCCCAGTAAAAGACTGAGCCGCCCAGTGGATCTTCCCCCGGAGGCAGCAAGCTTAGTTGTCATCCTAACTGGGATTCCGCGCCTTAAACCACAACAGAAGGAATCTGATTTAGACTTGCTAAACAGAACTAGGAGATGGTGTGCTCAGTTTAGCAGTGGAAGTTTGGATGTGGGTAAATATATTATAGCTGCTCGAAGGGTGGATTGGGTGGGGAGGAGGCCTAAATGCGTTGTTGGAGACTGCGTGATTGTCAACTTTAACACACCCAACATTGCAGACTCCCTACTCTGGGATGGTTCTGACCTAGTGAGTGGAGGTATCAGACCACTCCCTTTAGGGTATTTCTATCCTCCCCCCACCTACCTTCAACCCAAAATAAACTTCCCTTATGGCCCAGCCTCTATAGGCAGTGGGGAGAGACTGGGAGCGAAGTCCATTGTATCCTATCAAACCCAGCAGGCACTATTGAGGGCAAGGCCAAATAGTGCTCCAGTAATAGCACCCGAAGTACAGCATACCCTTAGCCAGGGGCCAGGGATTACACTTAGCAATAGGTTCCATCCTCTTATAAACACCTCTACGCTAGACACTAACGATTGACAACCACCCACTGCTTCACCATCTCGGGATGCCACTACAGTAGCTAGCGGTTGTCATGTCACTGCAATGAGCTGGAACGTTGCTGGGCTAAAGAAAAAAGTCTCTGATGAAAGAGGGTTAAAGCTAATCACACAACATGATATCCTGGGTTTCCAGGAAACTTGGGATTCCAGTGGTGAATTCTTCATGGATGGGTACAGGAGCTTTTCGACTAAAGCTACCCCCGGGGAGGGTGGCAGACATAAGGGGGGCCTGTATATATTCTTTTCCATAAAACTGTGGGTCTCCGCACGGAAAATTGCGTTTTCATCTGAAAATATACTAGGTATAGAGTGGGCAAGACCAAATTCCCCCTTAATTTTGAATATAAACTTCTATAATGCACCTGATAGAGATAGAAGCCGCTCACATCTGAGTTCCCTATCTTCTTTCTTAATAAGATATAAGTCACAGCAATCAGCTTTATTCGAAACCCTGTTATTGGGAGATTTTAATGTTCACCCGTGCAATTGGGGATGCGAGAATAAGGAGCTATTAGGCCCACCAGGAGCTCTCAGTACCCACTTCGAGCACACCCTACAGGGGGTGGATTTGGAGAACTTATTAGCAAACCAAAATTTGTACGAGGCACACGGGGCATGGGAGGATGTAAGAACACCGACCTTTGTTGGCAGGGATGCTAGCACGGTCATCGATTACATTTTTATTACACCAGGGTTAATCGATATAGTAGTATCTTACGAAGTGATATTATCCCCCTTTAGTGATCATAACCCAGTGGTCCTGCTCCTGAACATGGGCCGAAATAGCGTCACCCAGGTTGAGCATCTGGGGGGACGTGGCGACACCCTTGTTCCTAAGGACCAGGGCCGCAGACTTAAATGGGCAAAGGTGGTGCCGGATTCTTTTATGAATAACCTTGTGCATAATTCTCAAGTTGATATATCAATATGCATGGATAGTACATCTGAGGGTATTGCCATTATTAGTTCTTTTACTACTATTTGTTCTAATATTAATAAGGACTTAACTTGCACCAAGAAGCAGGTTGATCTCTCCACTCCAAGATGGTTTGATAAAGAATGCTCTAGGTTACATAAAGACCTACTTCTAGCCCTAAAACAACAACCAAGAAATAAAGACCTTGTGGCAGGGCTTAGAAAAAAATATAGACAGGCAACTTAAAAGCGGAAAAAGCTAATCAAAAGCGAGGCTTGGGATAGCCTAATATCGACCAATGTCTTGAAGGATAGCTCCAAATTTTGGATGGTCATTAATCACCCCTATTTTGTCATGTGCTTATCTAGGTTCCTGATCGATACTGTGACCTTATGCCCCTATTCGGCTATAAAGCCCTTTATTCCCTATATTGGCATAACCGTTCAAGTGCGATTTTCTGAAAAGTCATCTCTGGCCTCACACGAGCAGAGCCACAGAGCCACATTCCAGCATGACTCTCTGCTACTTCCTTTGCGACCAATTAGTGCAATGACAGAGCAGCAGTCACTATCTGATATTCCTAGATAACACTCCGAGTTCTTCAACAAGATAAAAACTTAGCAAACCTGGAAATCCCCGCTTGCTATGTTTTGATTAGTAATGGAACTCTAATGAGCAACTGATAACTGTCACTTCCTAGTGACATCTTTAATTGACGTCTTATGTCCAGCAAACTTGCGTCAAACCCGGCACCTGTCAGGTATAAATATTACCAACGTTGCCTTAAGCAATGAGCGTTGCCTGTTGCTGATGCCAGCTGCCTGCATGACCCGTGTTGGTAACAACTAGCACTCTGTCGCTGCAGCCTGCTATCCTGTGGTGGTGAAGCTACTGATTACCATTATCGCCGCTACAGCGCGAACTGTGGTTCAGTACGCTTGAGGAGCCGTGCAGCCGTCCTCTGCGAAGACATCCAGCCCAGCTGCCCGCGGACGCTGTCACCCCTCCTTCCTCGACGCGCTGAGAGAAGCCGCTGCATTTCTCGTGCAGAGAAATCCAGTCCTGGCGCTTCCGGTTTACCCTCGCGGGTGACTGGGATATCGAGAGAGACCCCTGAAGGAGATACCAATCCTCCATCATTCTATTCAGAGGTATGGTGTTGACTAAACCCTTAGAAGAGAATTCTTGAAACAAACCTTGGCAAAACCAACTAAACTTAAGCTACTTACTTACTCCCCCTTCTCACGTGTTAGGCTTAGGTCAGGCACACCGGGGTAGGCTTAGTTAGAAGCACCAGTTGAGTATGTTAGCCTAATGTATATATGACTGTATATATGTTTTATTACTTTTAAACCATTGTATGGCTAAGAAACCATATCAATGCTTTTACAGTTCTATTTCGCAATTCTTATCTTACTGTACGTACTTTTTATAATAACAGTTATTGCAATTGTGGCAATACATTTCTCTTGTACGAGAAGAAAGACTGTTCAATAAATGTTACCCTTTATTGATACATGCCCGTCTCTCTATTCTCTACATATTGTGAAAGTAAACTGCACTAGACTGACTGAGTGAAATCTATGTCTATTGTTTCACACGACCCTAGAGATCGACTCTTGATCTGAGGAGCAAAGTTGTCATGTTGCACGGTTGTTGGAAAACTGAATCCCTTCTTGTCTGTGCCAGGGAAGCTGATCACTTCCTATGCAGAGAAGAAAGTTTCCAGTGACCTCTGAGCTAGTTGGTAACACAACCCAATTAAGTTTAGCATAGTCAGTGGAGGCCTGGAATATAGCCAGTTCCACGTCGATACTACTGTTTATGTTATTCCAATGCGCAGGGCCTAGTGGGAAACTAGGAACTACACTACATGGCGCCCTAACGTTTGGTAAGGCGATAAACTAACGTAAGACTTGTAGAGTAACTCAGTCGTGCATATTTCACACCCCTTTCTCCCGTAAATACTCCAATAGACGTCTGGAGTGGGTGAAAGGTTAAAATCCGCCCGACCTTAGTAGGAAGAGATTCCTATGTAAAGCTCCGGTATATTCAACGTTGAAGGATACAGTGTTCCAAAATATTGTGCACCTAATCTTTGTCTCCTTGGAGACCTACTCTGCAAAAACTGCATTTTTAGAATGTCAGAAAATGAAGAAGCAGTTAGACTGGCTTCCATACTAATAGAGGAAGACACGAGTCTCCTACAGGCAGACCCGGATGCTATTATCATCCCGGTCCAGTTAAGAAGATCTATAACTTTAAAACTTATAGATAACGGACTGCCACCTCAAGGTGGTACAGTAATTTTCGTGATAGAGGCTCACGAGTATCGGCAGACAGAGGTATTCTATTCATGGATAAACTTTCCAGCGGTAAACGCTATAACACAAGAGTTTCACTATTACAAAATAGAGGAACCTCCGGATGAGTACGCCCCTTTCGAGGAGGTTGAAATTCCACTTAAATTTCAAGAGCACCTGCTCTGGTTTAATGGCGCCCTAAAACACAATGATCACATTACCAGGCTCGGTCCACTAGGTAGACCAGGAGCCACGTGGCCGGTTCTAGCCAGCTACACACCACATCCTGACATTGCAAGAATGTCTAAAGAAGAGCTGTTAGCACAGCTAAACACATTAATAAAAATACATAGGCAATTAGTCCAATATGTAATACGGACTGCAACAGTCCAGCCAGCTGTTAATACACCACAGCTGACCCCTCATCAGGGGAACACAAATAAAATTACACCACAGAACATACAGTCATGTCTTGGTAAAACACCCGTAAAACGGGAACAAATTCCTTTCTGGTTAGCCCAGAAAATCACTCAAATAGAGGCAGTATTTCCTGATACTACCCCTATTGAGAAACACAGAATCTTGACCATCTGCCTTCCTATGGGAATCGCACCACACGTGGAGGACTGCGACACTTGGGGTACAGTCTTTGCTTCCATTTACACAAAAACACACGGTGTTCCGTCTATGGCGGTAATACCAGAAGTGCTAAAACAGATTCAAAATGAATTCGGTCCAGAGCCCGCTTTAAATCTAGGTATGAAATTACTGAAAGACTTCAAGCAGGTCACGGCTATATTATTAGCCAACGTAAAGGGAGAAGCAGCATCTGTGGCGATTCGCCAGAAGTTGAGGGAAACAGATATAAAAGATCCTGTTGAGCTAGCAAAAATCATAGAAAAATGCTATGAAGAATTAGGTAGAGACAGCTTGGGTGGAAAACCAGTTAAACCCCAACTGCTCGAAAATCCTGAAAAATTATTTATTAAAAATAATTTAAATATTCCTAAAAAGAGCTGGGATGGAAATAAACAATCCACTCCCAAGGAAAAAGTTTTCCAGTCCAGAGGAAGGTCTCCTCGACGGAGGGAAAGAACTCCGACTCGAGAACGCCAGTCTCCCCAACGGGAGCCCTCTGAGAAAAGATATAACCTTAGAAATAGGGATAATATAAAAAAACCTGATAGATATCAAAGTATTGATACACGTCCCTCTTGATCTCTTCCACAGAATTCGGAAAGAAGAGGACGGTCAGACCCAGGAGAGCACACCAAGTCCAAAGACAAGGAACCTGCTCAAAATAAGAAATCTCAATTTCAGAAAAAGAAGGTAGCCAGTATTAGAGTAATCAACCATGCCGAGAATACTGAGGACACAGTTGAAAAACGGGGAGTGGGCATTGACAATGTTGGACAGTGCAGCAGAGATCAGTATAGCGCGCAAGAACTTGATGAGTCATCTGGAGACAGTGGACACGAATGAATACATTCAGGTTGAAACTGCCGACGCCAGACTTAGCGAGCCCCATAAAATATACGAAATAACATTGCGTATGGAGGGTGATAAGACTAGGAAAATTAAGGGTCTATTTTGGGATAAGCTCTCAAAAGGCTATGATATTCTGTTAGCTGAAAAAGATTGGCCCCCGGAATTTGTTAGGGAGTGCCCTCGTGGCGAAGAAGTGATTATGCCTGCCTTCTCGAATCACATACCGATTCATAAAAAATACACATATGCAAGGAAATGGGCAGTAGCCCAGGCACCTGCATTGTATAAAAATCATGTAGGATGGGATGAGGACTCTCCGCCTCACAAAATCCAGCTAAAAAGTGAACCAACTGCCCAACGGCAGTATCCCATAAAGCAAGAAGCTAAAAAACAGGTCAGGGAGATCTTAGATCAACTTGAATACCAGGGGGTGATTGAAACATGCACCTCTCAAATGAACAATCCTTTGTTTCCTGTCTCCAAGCCAGACAATTCATATCGTCTAGTTTTGGACTACAGACACCTTAATACATGTTGCAAAACTTTTGCAGTACAAAACTCGCATAGTGCAGCCCTAATGAATAACATAGTTAGGAAAAAATACAAAACGACATTAGACATTTCTAATGGTTTCTTTTGTCAAAACATTGCACCAGAAAGCAGATACTTGACCGCTTTCTCCGCATTTGGGTCGCAGAAAAAATTCTGTCGACTCCCACAGGGGTTCAAGAACAGCCCAGGACTATTCTAAGCTAGGGTAACAGAGTTACTACAAATCTATGATGATGAAGCATTATCTTACGTAGATGATATTTATCTCACAGATGACGACTTGGATACTCACTTGAAAAGAGTGAACACCATCATACTTGGGTTCGCAGCAGAGGGTTACAAATTCAACTTTAAAAAGTCCCGAATTGCCCATCTGACAGTACTATTTTTAGGGTACGAATTATCAAGTGAAGGGAAAAGCCTAGCGGACAACTTCTTAGAGAAGTGCGCTGTACTCCAAGCTCCAAAAACGCTGAAGAATTTACAATCAATACTAGGTTTTCTGAATTTCGGAAGAACTTACATTCTAAATTACGCAGAGAGGGTTAAACCTCTCTACGAACTAACTAAACCTGATTTAAAACAAATCAATTGGACTCAAAAACACACAGAAATTTTGAGATCACTGCAAACAGACATGTTAGCAAAAACAAAATTAGACACACGTGACAACACACGTGATCTTGTAATCCGAGTCATCCCAGGAAGATGCGGATTCACGTACCTAACCTCTAATGAAGGAGAAAAGGTACCAATTTCAATTAAATCTCACTTGTACACACAAGCAGAAAAAACATTCAGTCGCACAGAAAGAACTGTGAACGCAGTGCAAATCGCACTAGCAAATGAACGAGAACTAGCACACGGCAAACGGATTAATATCCTCACAGCGGAATCCGCCTTCGAGGCGCTATTCAGCCCAGTAAACCTGCCTACAGTGTCACTGGATCCAAAATGGATACAGTGTATAGATTCTCTAGGAGCGGAAGACGTGAAATACTATTTCGCCCCGCAATACGAAGAACTGAATGATTTAGAATATGAAGAAGAATATCCTCTGCCAATCGAAATCCTGCCTCTCCCACAATACGCCTGTATAATCTATACAGATAGCTTTGTACAGCATTTCAACGTAGAGAGCAAATCCTACAATGCAGCATGTGCGATCATTAAAGGTCGTTGGCTGTGCGGTAAATTCAGACCGAAAGTAACAAAAACTGAATCTGTAAGAAACTGTTCGGTTCAAAGAACTGAAATCAGATCTTTAAAGATGGCGCTCGAAAATGCAGAACGCGAATTCCCCACACTTATAGTGTGCGATTCTCATTTTTGCGTCAATTCTTACAATAACAAACTGCAGAGTTGGATCGAAAACGACTACAAAGATGACACAGGTGCCACAATAAAGCATAAATTGCTTTGGGAACAAGTAGCTCTTTTACACAAAGAACTACAAAAGACTCACGTGATTCACGCACAGAGTCTTCAACGTGATGGCGTTCACGTTGCAGGGAATTCATTGGCTAGTACAGCCAAAGCGGAAGCAACTAAACCGGCTTCCGTAGCCACAAAAAAGCGTACAGATAAGTACATAGACGGGGAAACCATGCTGGCAGTAAGAACGACCGTAAAAGGCGACTGTGCAGCACTACCCGTAAACTATCCACTCAATTATGCATACATAATCGATGCAAACTCCGTTCCTTTTGCTCGAATCCCTGGAGTGGGGGACAGAGTAATTCCAAACAGGAGCAGGAGGGGCTTC
The DNA here is from genome assembly GCF_964263255.1 of Lissotriton vulgaris. Taxonomy (NCBI): domain Eukaryota; kingdom Metazoa; phylum Chordata; class Amphibia; order Caudata; family Salamandridae; genus Lissotriton; species Lissotriton vulgaris. The sequence continues at coordinate 308,604,597 of NC_141696.1, forward strand.
CTCCTACTGGAAGCACACATGGGGTTGGGTCTGAAACACCAAACAATCAAAGCCTCTCTGAAAGAATTGCAATCAGAGTACTGGTGGCCAGGAATGAGTATAGATATTCAATGTTTTGCTCAAAATTGTGAAGACTGCAACAGAGATCGCAGTAATGAACAGGCCAGTGTAGTTTCAGGATCCCTTCTAGACAGCATAAGGCGGTCTATCTGCGCAATCAAAGATGAGAAGCGCGTCCCAGTGTACAACGTTTAAGATGAAATACACTTAAATAATGAGGCCTCCAGCGCTCGGCTGACGCTAGAACGGTTATAAAAGATTCGCGAGTCCATATCGGCATATACGCAATTACCACGTTCCATTCTGACCAGGGTCCTGCTTTCAGCTCTCGAGCCTATAAGGAGGCCATGGCCAGCATGGGAATTGGGTTGCGGTATTCTTGTCCGTCGCATCCCGAAGGGAATAGTGTGGTAGAAAGAAAAAACCGGGACATAAAGCAATCTATAACAGCAAAGGTATTAGGTTCAGGCGCTGGGTGGGTCAAACATTTAATAAGTGTCCAGACTAGTCTTAACAACATGCCAAGAAATTCTCTAAAAGGTTTCAGCCCATACGAACTATTGTTCGGAATAAGAATGAACGTTCAGGACCTCGATAGTCAGATGTCAGTGGTACAAGAAGAAAAAACGCAGTTTGATGTAAAAGACCGTTTGGCTGTTTTACAGGAACTGAATGAAACAAGAAAATCATTAAGCAACATAAAGTTAAAGCAACAGCCAAGTACCACTGACGAGGCACCACCCGCAACAGCCCCAGCAAGGCCTGTCTGGATTCCAAAGATTGGGGATCTAGTCAGAGAAAAGATCGCGGTTAAGAAGGAATTTGGGCCTTCTTACAGAAAAGCAGTACCTGTCTTGGCAGTCACCGGAACAAGATCAGTTGTGCTACCGCCCCTTGCTGGTAAAAAGGAGAACAGAATCGTGTCCATCGATCTGGTAAAACCACAAGCATGTGGCCTATAATCAACAGTAGGCCCAGTGGACTCCCAAGAAACAACAGAATACCCAAACTTGCAACAATCCAAGAGGTTCAAACTGAAAGACTCATCACATTCGATCAGCCTGCAGTGCACAATGAAGGACTATGCAATACAGCCATGGAACTCGTGCCTCTTGAAACACAGATTGAAACAGTTCGCCAAGAAACAACACCAGTCTACAATGATGTGGCATCAGAAAGTGCTACCGAAAGACAGATTGAAAGAATTGACAGAACTGCCTCTGGTTATTTCATCAACTTCGACAACTTCTCTGAAGATTTTAACGACCCCGAAGTGATGCCAGAAACAAAAAAGTCTTTTAAAGAAAAAGCAACGGAACTCTTTCATCAACTGAAGGAAATCTACTTTATTTCCCCTTGGCTAGAGTTCTGGTTCGGTCTAGGTGTATTTTTCCTCCTGCTTTGGCTCATCATGGTATTATGTTTGGGAAAATTCATTGAAGGAAAATATATTACAATGGACACAGCAAGTCAGAACATCAACCTAGTCCTGAAACCACACAGATCATCCCACGTGAAGAAAAGAGAACTGTCAACAGTAAATGTCACAGCAATTCCAATACCTGGTGGGGTAGTATGGGAGAAAACAGACTATGAGATCTATGGTCCGGTCGAAATCCTGAAGTATCCTCATCAACTAAAGGTTTCCTTAAGTGACTTTGTTACACCTAGTACATTCTCTGATGATTGGGACTTTAACAGTATTAATGACATGATGTCTGATTTAGTAATGTCAGCTAGATTCACAGATCATGATTATTTACAAGGTTCATCTAGTTATGAGCAATTATTCTGTTACACCCACTATGGGGATCATTACTTGCATAAATCTGCACAGCCTAGAAATGTTTTTATGTATAATCAATGGGAACATTGTTCTACACCACCTAAAAGCAGTTCTAAAGCATTTTTTGAGAAATTCAAATATTTTTCAGGGTTTAACACCAGTAATGCAGAAACGTTTTATTATAAACTGTTAGAGAAAACAGGAATGAAAACAATGCTGACAAATTCTAAATTGATATATTCAGAAGCATTTTATGATAAAATGATGACATTTGGTTTTGATTATTGGAAAAATAATATTGAAACGAAAACAATTTGGGGTACAAAAGATTGGCAGGTGCAAGGCATTGAAGCACTATTTAGAACCTGCATGATACCAGAACAAATGTTATTTTTAAATGACACTGTACACCAAACATCTTGTCTTGGCCTAGCTAAGAACAAAGACCTTAAAACACCGTCTATACCAAAGCCAATAGCTGAGAATGCAACTGCAGATAATGAGTTAGACGTGTCACACATTTTACATTTCAACAGAACACATCCTGATTGGAATAAGTGGTTAATCTGGCCTACAGACACAAATAACTGTCAAGATAGGTTCCTGAATAAAACACAGGGTTTAAAAATGACCAGATTAGACTCAAGATATTCCCAGAGACAACATCCAGGAATAATAACAACATACAGTGTAGGGAAACTCTGCCTAGAATGGCTAACTACATCCACACTGGCTGAAATTAAGCAACACTTGTCTTTATTAAAAGATGATGCTGATTTGCGCGATTTCATTCTTGGACCACGCAAACAGCGTCAAAAGCGTTTCATAGCGACCAGCATCTATGCTTCTTACAACGAGGCTTGGAAAGTAAAGCAAATTGAAACTGCTGAAAAGATACGAGAAATTGATCGTATTAATTTGGAAAAAACACTTTCTGTGGTAGACAATGGGTTAATGACTCTGTCTTCCAGAATATATTCGTTGGACAATATTGTATCATCTGCCTTTGATGTGATAGACAGAGATTTGCTAATGTTACAACATGGCCAGTCTCAATTACGCTCTATTATAGAACTAGGCTGGACGCTGCAAAATCTTCGTTCAGGCTATGTGCCTTGGCGTTTGATAAACACAACGTCATTATTTTCCATTTTTAACCTTACTGATAAACAGATCAGTTTGGCACAGAAAGGAGCAGACTATACAATCTTGAGCATCGAGAAACTCGAGAGATTACCCTTGACAATGTCAGAAAGCCCTGTCATTGAATGGATAATACATGGAATTATCACAATTCCGATTACAACTTTCCGATTTCATAAGTGCCTTGAGTACATACCTGCTGGCCAATATGAACAATTGGGTAAAGGATACTTAAAATCCGAATGGAAATTACCATACACTCATTCTTGCTATAGTGACAGCGACAAAAATGTATTTCTTAGTGGTGACAACTGTAAACACTCACTAAGCGGTATACTTTTGTGTCAGGGTATTAATTTACACGGAGCATGTGATGGAAATTCAAATAACCTTTCATGCTACCAGCTAGTCACACCTGCAACTCAGATAGAGCCCTTCTTTATGCAACTCGCAAACGGGAGTTACATTCTAAGAACGGATCACAGGTGCTGTGGCCTCGCGCCCGGACTAAGTTATCTAGTACAAGTAACGTCCATGGTCAAATGCTGTATGCAAGCATTGTTCCCGAGCGGGCCTCCAGACATAGTGACTCCCATCTGGCCTCATCTGAATCTCTATTCTATACGAATTGATACATTAAGCAAAATGAAATCTGTGCTTTTACAGACAACAGTGCCTATAACGTCATCTAAAGAGACATATGATCTTCTAGTCGCAAGGACGGCTACTGAGGTTCATGACCTTTTATCAACAAATTGCCCCGTGCATTTCGTACAAATGCTCGACCAACTCCTTAACATGTCTAGTGCTACAAGCATCCCAGGCATATTTAAGACAGTCTTTACGGGACTGCTAACACCCTTCCAGGCAATTTTGGGAATCTTTCCTAATTTTGTGCACCCCATCTTTGGTGGTATTCCACTATTTTTGGGACTCATCGCAGGGATTCTATTTTTGACCATCCTGCTACGTTATGGCAAGCCTCGGCTCAGACATAGCTCCCATGGGAATGGAAGAGACAATCCTAGCAATGCGCTACAGGGACAGGATAACTAACGTCCTCGGATTGGCCAGGCTGAGAGATCTAAACATGACCTGGTTCCTTTCATTCAGACCGATATGGCAAAATTGCATTTTACCTGTGCTACGGTGTATGCTTTGCGGCGAGGAATGCGTGTTGGACATCTGTCTTTCACTTCCATCAGCAGTACCAATGGACGTCGATACTTTGCTAAGTCCAATAACGGCTCACGCATTGTGTTGTCCCCAGCGGCTACCAATCCTGATGACGGCATTTGTGGAGACTCCTGTACTACAGCCAAGTGGTAACAGTGGAGCGAGTGACAAAAGCAACATCATCCAGGTACAACGTGCTGTGAGCATTGCTGGTCCTGTCTTCGATGACAGCAATCATTCTCACACCTGCCAAGTTACAGCGCTATCTAATTTGGTTGAACTATCACCTGATTTTGTAGACCAATTCTTTGCGAGCCTGTCTGATACGATGTTCTCACCCACAGAGAAACAATAACTTTTTAACAAGCTTTCCGACACACAGCGTTCCTATGAACTCTGGATTCGGCCTTCAGTTTTGATCAACAAAAAACTGCCAGGAGCTTTGGTAAACTGATTTTTCTTTGAATTGGACAATTTTTAAAATATTGACCTTTTTCTTCTTTTTGGCACGAACAATTCTTTGCTTAACGTAAAAACTATTCTTAGAGAACAGAAGCTTCACACTTCTATTTCTAAACACATCTAGAGACATAACAACATTACACCAGCCTCTAGCACACATGTTATTACAATGCATTTTTATGTGATGATTTATCTCGCATTTCTTCTGTCAGAGATACTTCATGTGTAAATCTTTTTGCATAATCGTTCATTGATTTTATATGCAATACCTTTTGAATGATTACTATGCTTTAAAACTACGTACAGTACCTAAATTCCATGTATTACAAGTACGCCTATTTCGAATGCATTTATGTATTTTGGGGTAGGCTATGTTACACAATGTTACACATGCATCTAATTGCTTAGTTTTAGTAATTTTGATGGACATGAATTCGTGGAGTGGGTGTCATGTGCTTATCTAGGTTCCTGATCGATACTGTGACCTTATGCCCCTATTCGGCTATAAAGCCCTTTATTCCCTATATTGGCATAACCGTTCAAGTGCGATTTTCTGAAAAGTCATCTCTGGCCTCACACGAGCAGAGCCACAGAGCCACATTCCAGCATGACTCTCTGCTACTTCCTTTGCGACCAATTAGTGCAATGACAGAGCAGCAGTCACTATCTGATATTCCTAGATAACACTCCGAGTTCTTCAACAAGATAAAAACTTAGCAAACCTGGAAATCCCCGCTTGCTATGTTTTGATTAGTAATGGAACTCTAATGAGCAACTGATAACTGTCACTTCCTAGTGACATCTTTAATTGACGTCTTATGTCCAGCAAACTTGCGTCAAACCCGGCACCTGTCAGGTATAAATATTACCAACGTTGCCTTAAGCAATGAGCGTTGCCTGTTGCTGATGCCAGCTGCCTGCATGACCCGTGTTGGTAACAACTAGCACTCTGTCGCTGCAGCCTGCTATCCTGTGGTGGTGAAGCTACTGATTACCATTATCGCCGCTACAGCGCGAACTGTGGTTCAGTACGCTTGAGGAGCCGTGCAGCCGTCCTCTGCGAAGACATCCAGCCCAGCTGCCCGCGGACGCTGTCACCCCTCCTTCCTCGACGCGCTGAGAGAAGCCGCTGCATTTCTCGTGCAGAGAAATCCAGTCCCGGCGCTTCCGGTTTACCCTCGCGGGTGACTGGGATATCGAGAGAGACCCCTGAAGGAGATACCAATCCTCCATCATTCTATTCAGAGGTATGGTGTTGACTAAACCCTTAGAAGAGAATTCTTGAAACAAACCTTGGCAAAACCAACTTAACTTAAGCTACTTACTTACTCCCCCTTCTCACGTGTTAGGCTTAGGTCAGGCACACCGGGGTAGGCTTAGTTAGAAGCACCAGTTGAGTATGTTAGCCTAATGTATATATGACTGTATATATGTTTTATTACTTTTAAACCATTGTATGGCTAAGAAACCATATCAATGCTTTTACAGTTCTATTTCGCAATTCTTATCTTACTGTACGTACTTTTTATAATAACAGTTATTGCAATTGTGGCAATACATTTCTCTTGTACGAGAAGAAAGACTGTTCAATAAATGTTACCCTTTATTGATACACGCCCGTCTCTCTATTCTCTACATATTGTGAAAGTAAACTGCACTAGACTGACTGAGTGAAATCTATGTCTATTGTTTCACACGACCCTAGAGATCGACTCTTGATCTGAGGAGCAAAGTTGTCATGTTGCACGGTTGTTGGAAAACTGAATCCCTTCTTGTCTGTGCCAGGGAAGCTGATCACTTCCTATGCAGAGAAGAAAGTTTCCAGTGACCTCTGAGCTAGTTGGTAACACAACCCAATTAAGTTTAGCATAGTCAGTGGAGGCCTGGAATATAGCCAGTTCCACGTCGATACTACTGTTTATGTTATTCCAATGCGCAGGGCCTAGTGGGAAACTAGGAACTACACTACAATTTCTCTACATCAAACAATAGTGTTATGGACTGTGTAATTTCTGAAGACCAATGGGTTGAACATTTTAGCAAGATCTATAAGAGTGATATGCTTTCAACAACCAGTAGGTCCTACCAGCCTACGATAGAAGCCCCCCCTGTTGTTTTTAATGAACTGGAGGTCAACAGGGCAATAGTTGAGATGACCAAACACAAGGCTCCAGGACCCGACGGAGTCCCGGCAGATTTATACAGCTCAAGTCCACTCTTTTGGGCCAAAATACTCACTAACGTTTTTAATGCAACGGTTACAGTGGAGTTCCCCGAATCTTGGGCCACCTCAACTATTGTCCCTATATATAAAAAGGGGCCAAGAAACGATCCGGCCTGCTACAGGCCGATATCGTTAATTGACTCCGCTGTCAAGATTCTCGGCAGAGTTATCTTGACTAGACTGAACAATATTGTGAAAGAAAAGGGGGTGCTCTCGGAACTCCAGTACGGTTTCCGTGAGGAACGGCGCACAATTGACCAGTGCCTGAATTTACATATGCTGGTCAGCAAATATACCGTGGCAAAAGAGGGTCACATATACCTTGCATTTATGGACCTTTCTTCGGCCTTTGACTTGGTCAATAGGACCAAGTTATGGGCCATTTTAGCTGGGATAGGGTTTGATCCGCCCCTCATAGACTTCTTGGCGGCCATTCATGAAGATTTATCAGCATCCATAAGAATAACTCAGGAAGGCAACACCACCAGACCCTTCAAATCCAGAAGAGGAGTGAGGCAAGGCTGTATTTTAGCCCCCCTCTTGTTCACCCTATACATCAACTCTTTGGACAAAGCATTGGAGGGGTCCACACTTGACATCCCGTATGTGGGGGGATCCGCAGTGCCTGTTCTGCTTTACGCAGACGATGCGGTCCTCCTTGCCCGCACGGGTGTGGGGCTACAAAAACTCCTGGATGCCTTTGGCGATTTTATGGCGAAGCTCGACCTCCTGATTAATAACAAAAAATCGCACGTCATGGTGGCCGGGAGGCGGCAAAGGCCGAAAAAATTAAAAAGTTTTAGTTGTTGTGGTGAGGGGGTCTCAAGGGTACAGGTCTTCACTTATCTGGGTGTGATTTTTGAGGAGAAGGGCTCATGGAAACCGCAGGTGTGTGCCAAGTCACTTTCTGTAACCCGTTCAACCTCAGCCCTGCTAAGATTTGCAAAGCGACTAGGCTCACGCCCAATGGAGGCACTATTGAAAGTGTACAAAACAAAATGCCTTTCCATAGCTACCTACGGCGCAGTGCTGTGGGGTTACCACTCATCCGGGGTCTTGCAGATTGTGGAAAATCAGATTCTTAGAACGTTACTGAGTGTCCCACAATCCACCCCAGTTTTCTCCTTACACACAGAGTTAGGCTTGGGTTTCATTACTGATCAGCTTCTCTTGGAACCATTGGTGTGTTGGGCCAAAACCTGGTTGAACAATGAAATTAGGATTAACCACATTATTCTTAGGGATTGCATGGCACTGGATAGTGTTTTAAAGATCCCGTGGATGGCTTATGTCAAGGGCGCCCTGGAAAGTCTTGGTAGGCCCAATCTTTTTAGCCACCCTAATACAATTTGCAAGGGGGACGTGAAATGGATTAAGGATAATTTCCTGAGGATGGCAGCGCTAAAGCGGGAGAGTGAGGAGCTGACTAAACCCAGAGCCAGAGCAAACTTCCTCCTCTTGACTACACCCTCGATTGAACCTTATCTAACAATTGTAAGCCGTCCATACCATCGACACCTTCTTGTTAGATTTAGGTTCAACATCATACAGTACTCATTGGGAGTTTTCCCTGTATGGGGGGTGCCAGATGAGTCAATTCCTTGTAGCTGCGATAAGGTCTCAGAGCAGTCCCTTATACATTTTGTAATGTTTTGTGAGCACTTCAAGAAGAGTAGAAAATTATATCTGGTCCCTATTTTAAGGGAAGCAGGTTTTATGCAGGTGCGCCCAGCGTTACTGCATCTACAGTTATTAGGGAGTACCAAGATAATCTTCGGGGTTGCTAGCTTTCTGGTCGCAGCTATGCGCACTAAAACCAGGAAGCTATCCCCGAAGGACTTGGAAGGGGGACCTCATTATCCTGCTGACTTAGCTAATATTTTTTAAATTAACTATTCTTCTTATGATTACACTGTGAATGTATTGCTTTTGTATTAACATCTAAATTATTGAATGGACCTACATATCACTTTGACTGATTTTTTTAACTGTTTTATCCATATGAAATATACGATATGTAAAAACAATTTCTTTTTTAACAATTGTTTTTATAAAGTGCATTGTATTGTTGCTTTTATGATTTTAATTAATCGAATAAAGCTGGCTTTTTTGACTTTTGACTTTGACGTTGAATGAGATCTAATAATTTACAGTTTAATCGAGATGAAACAGAAGTGGTGTTGTTTGGTCCGAATCCATTGCCCGAATAGATTTGTAGTTGGTCAAGAAATTGTCCAGCTCCCCCCCTTTTCTCCTGAGGTTTGCCAGAAATCTGGAGTCTTGTTTGATTCTCACCCCTCTTTTAAGACGCAGGTTTTTTTGGTGATGACGTCTTGTATTTGGATGATGACATTGTTGCAAATGTTTTAGTTTTTTCTCCCTTGGGATGCACAGTGATTGTGCAGGTTTTGGCCATCACCCGACTGGATTTTACCTGTGTCTTCCTGATTACCTGATTCAGCGAATGCAAGTTGTACCAAATATGGCAGTCTCTCTTTTCTTTAAACCTTTGGATAGACTTCCACTTTTTTGTATTCGAAGAAGCTTCATTGAATCTCTGTTCGGAAGAATTATGTTTAAAGCCTTGGTTTTTGCTCACCGAGCAATTTATGAGATGTGCCACAACGTCTTATGGCTAGATTATGGCAATATTTTCTAGCCCAGTCTTTGCACTCTGGTGATGTCCGGTTGCTGGTGGTTTCACATTCAAACTGAGGAGGAAAGGAGGGTCCTCTTTCTTAATCCTGGCTGCCCAGCTATGGAATCATCTTCATTTTTATGTAATGAACATGTTGAATTAGGAGTGTTTTTGCAAAATAATAAAACTCACCTGTTTAGCATGCTTCAATCCCATTTGGTGATTGGATTCTGCATTCCCCACTGGGACACTCTCTGCCCTCTATATGTTCAGATATTTTTCAACAAGTGTTCGAGCATTTTCAACAGTATAAACTAAAGTTCCAATTGTATACAGCTGATCAACAAACACATTGTTTGCCATACAGAAACTTTCATACCAACAATACCATCACTGTGTGCTTGTAACACATCCTTCACTGAATGAACAGGAGCCCCCTCTACATGAATGGAAACAATGAATTAATTATTGTAATAGTTGAAAAGAAGTATGTCTCAAGTGAAAGGTCCCTGGGAATAGGAGGCCCAAATCATTGGATGTCCTCCACACCTTCTGAGATTAGAATCAAGTGCCATGAATTGCCTGGAAACAGAATTTTTCAGACCACTATGTGTGAGAAAATGAATAGATAAAAAACTTGAAATGTCCCCTGTGAAACTCCAGCACTTATTGTGCCTTCCGATAATGGGACAAGGAAAAATATGGTTTCTGGTCTACCCTTGGTAGTTTGGGTGTAGTAGCTTGAACTCTGCTGCTCGGATCTGTCAAATCACCCTTTTGACAAGGTAGGGCCCATGACATTTAGGAGTGGAAAATATATGCCATTAGAAACTGCCTGTCCCCCAGTGACTAGGTCCAGTATGGTATTGTTACTTTTCAGGCAGTAACTGGCACATAGAAAAAGCCAAAGTATAGATTGTACATTTTAATCTATAACGTTTGACCTATACCATTCAAAGTCTTACTTTCATGTCGAATAAATATCCATTCTAATAGTAAAGGCAGATTTGTATTATATATACATGGGAAACATAACTTTGAGAAAGTTACAGTCTCCCTGTCTACACTGCTGAAGGTTAATTTTCATTAGCTCTGCAGGCATTGCCAAGCTTGTGCATGGCTTGAATTTGGTGTGAAAGAGGTGTGAAAATCCGTCCCGGAGTATGGATAATGGGAGTGGGTAGGGGCTTTCTTCTCCTGGCAGTGAGAACAGTTGCGTGTGCATAACATATTTATTTAGTACAAAAGGGCCTACCCTGTCACAAGTAAATGTCAAGCGACAGTTGGAAAGGAACCACCTTTTGTCCCGATAGTCAGGCTGGCACCAAACCCAGTAGGGGGAAAGCTACCCCCAGAACTGGTTGTGAGTGATCAAAGGGATGCATCAATATCATGGTGTTAGACATTTCAGTCTTAAGCATTGGATAGCATAGGGGTAGCAAATTACTATTTCCACTCCAGAGAGTGCAACAGTAGGGAAAGCGTTGGATAGCGGGAGGGTAAAAATTACCATTCCCACTCCAGAGAGTGCAACAGTAAGGAAAGCTTTGGATAGCGTAGGGGTAAAAATTACTGTTCCCACTCCAGAGCGTGCAACAGAAGGGAAAGTATTGGATAGCGGGAGGGTAAAAATGACCATTCCCACTCCAGAACGTGCAACAGTAGGGAAAGCGTTGGATAGCGGGAGGGTAAAAATTACTATTCCGACTCCAGAGAGTGCAACAGTAGGGAAAGTAATGATTTAATGTTTAAATAAGAATAAATGAATTATCAATACCAATTTGAAATCAATTAAATATAATTACCATTTACAAAATATTTAATATTTATTTATTTATAAATACCAATAAATGTTATTTAGTACAAATTAATTACCTATTTATAATTAACAACCAATTAATTTTCAATACCAAAAATGTAATGAGATAATAAAATTACTAATTAATTAATTAACAATAAATTATTTATCAATACACAAACATATTTTAAATAATTATTTAATTACAATTACATTACATCCCACTCTATTCCCCTATAACCCACAACCTACTACAAATAATAAATTAAAACAATCAACATCATTATCAATCAAACAATTAATTAAAAATAATTACCAATTAATACAAAATAATGATCTATTAATAATTAATTAACAATTATTAATTATCTATACATATAAATATAAATACATATTTACTTAATTACAATTACATTACTACCCACCCTATTCCCCTATAACCCACAACCCACTTCAAATAATAATTAAAACAATTAACATAGTTATCAATTAATCAATTAATTAAAACTTAATTACCAAGTAATAAAAAATAATTACCAAGTAATAATTAATTAACAATTATTAATTATCAATACATACAAATAAAAATACATATGTACTTCATTACAATTAAATTACGTTCCACCCTATTCCCTTATAAACACAGAACCCGCTACAGAACTAAAACACAAAATTAAATTAAAAATATTTATTAATTCATAAAAACTAATATTTAATTTACTGTAATTAAATGACTTTCCACCCTATTCCCCTATAAACCCACAACCCGCTACAGAATTAAATTACGCAAAAATTAACTAACATAATATTCCTTATTAAAAAAAAATGAAACATACATTACACGTACAATATATATTTTGAACACATATACTAGCATACATAACACGAAAAAAAATTGATATTATGGAAAACGATATTTTAAATTTGATATTATGGAAATCGATATTTCTTACCTTAATTTCAATATTCTAACCAGCTATATTTTGGTAATTCAATATTCTGTTCTCTCTATATTTTTTCATTTGATATTCTGGGCAGTCGATATTGCTGAATCGATATTTAAGGTGTTCACCATGCCTTGCTATTCCATTTTTGCTGGGCTTTTTTTTACCTGGACTTTGCTAACCAGTGCTAAAGTGTGTGTGCTCTCTCCGTTAAACATGGTGAAATTGGTTCACACCCAATGGCCATATTTAATTCAAGTCCATAGTAAAGTGGTAGTACAAGTACACAGGGCCTGCAAATGATATGCTACTTGTAGGCCTGCAGCACTGTTTGTGCCACTAACCTAAGTAGCCCTTTTAAACATGACTCATGCCTGCCATTGAAGCCTGTGTGATACCGTTGACTGGTATCCCGCCTGCGCGTTGCTTTTTACTTTGTTTTTGCCTCTGTACTGCCTGCCTCATATTGCTTCTGCCTATATCTCTGAGCCCCCACTGTTGGTTTTTTGTGATTGTTTTCTCCCTTGTACCCCCTTCTCTTGTTGTCTCTTTGCCTGCTGTGACCCCCTCCCGCTCCACCCTTAAGTTTCCCGCCGATGTGTCTCCTGTGACCCCACCCCCTGCAAACCCGTTTGCCACCCCGCTCCCGCCTCCCAGCTGCTCCTCCCTCCCACAGCCCCTCATATGAAGGCAGTGCAGCGGGCGTGCCACTGGCACGCTGAAGGCGCGCCTAAGGCAAGCACATCTGTGCCCGTCCAGGCCTGTACCGCGCCCAACGCCAGGACCCCCGCACACACCACGACACCTGCCTCCGCTACGACTCCACCTGCTGCCACACCGCCCCAAAACACACCCAAGGACACTTCTCCTGCTGGATCTGCATCTTCACCAGCACCCGGCCCGCCAACCCGCCCAACAGGGAACCCAGCTTCCTCAGATGTATCCTGCTCAACACCCACTCTGCCCGCAAACACGCCGCCAAACTCTGGGACCTACTGGACACCAACTCCCCAGACATCACCTTCCTGACGGAGACCTGGCTGATCCCCTCCTCGGCACCTGACATCGCCATAGCCAACCCGGAAGGCTACAAGATCACCCGCAAGGACTGCACCAATGGAATAGGAGGAGGAATTGCCATCACCCACAGGAACACTCTCAAAATCTCCACATATGCCGATGACACCCTCATCACCGCCGAACACCTGCACTTCCAGATCCACACCGACCCCAACAACACCCTCAAAAGCACCCTCATCTACTGACCCCCTGGACCCCGTCTGCATTTCAGCGACTCCATCACCGACTTCATCAGCACACATGCCCTCGTCTCCATGGACTATATACTCCTCAGGGACCTGAACTTCCACCTCGAGAACAACAACAACACCAACTCCTAACCCTGATTGACAACCTCGGACTCAGCCAACTCGTCACAACACCCACTCTCTGCGCCGGCCACACGCGTGACCCCATCTTCTCAGCAAGCACTCATGTCTTCTTCGACCGCACCACCGAACTCCACCGGACCGACCTCCGATGCATCCACTTCACCTTCCGGAAACCCACCACACACCACCACAACACGCAGATGCCTCATCGCAGCTGGGGCAAGATCACCACGCACCAGCTAACCGCCACCCTTGCCCGGAGTACACCTGCGGACCCGACTGACCCGACACTGCAGCTTCAGACAATGGATCAACGACTGCGCCAACACCCTCGCCCCGCTCAAGAAGCCCCTAAACACCCACACCAGCAAGAGTGCCAGCTCTCAGCGAACCTGCCGAAAACTAGAAAAAAACTGGACCTGTGAAAGAACACTTGAAAGCTACTTAACCCCCTGGAACGCCACCCATCAACACCACCAACTCATCAGATCCACCAAAAGCACCGCCTTCAGAGACCGCATAGACAACAATGCACACAACAGCAAAGAACTCGTCAGCATTGAGAAGAAACTCTCCAACCCCAGCTCCAACACCAGCGACATCCCACCATCACAAGACCTGTGCGACTCGCTGGCCATCCATGACAGCTTCGATACCGTCACCACCCACATCCCCGCTCCCACGACCACCACATTGGCACCAACGCCTGCTCACCTGAACCAACACCAACGATGACGACACCATCAAGATGATGAACACCGTCTACTCCGGATCCCCGGAGGACCCCTGCCCACACCACATCTTCAACAAAATCAGCAGCATCATCGCACCTCTCCTCCGGAAACCATCAACATCTCCGTTGACACAGCGACCTTCCCGGAGAGCTGGAAGCATGCAGAGATCAGGGCCCTACTAAAAAAAACAAGGCAGACCCCAAGGACCTCAAGAACTTCCCGTCCATCCCCCTGCTCCCGTTCCCAGCGAAGGTCATCAAAAAGCCCGTCAACAAACAACTGACCAGCTTCCTCGAAGAGAACAACATCCTGGATCCGTCCCAGTTTTGGTTCCGCAGCAACCACAGCACCAAAACTGCCCTCATCGCCGCCACAGACGACATCAGGATCCTGCTCGACAATGGATAAAACGCGACCCTCATCCTCCTGGACCTGTCAGCATCGTTTGACACAGTCTGCCACCACACACTAAGAGCACGCCTCCACAACGCCAGAATCCAAGAGAAGGCCCTGGACTGGATCACCTCCTTCCTCTCTGGGAGAACCCAGAGAGTCCACCTTCCCCCGTCCGCTCCGAAGCCAACAAGATCATCTGCGGCGTACCCCAAGGCTCATCCCTCAGCCCAACGCTGTTCAACGTCTACATGACTTGCCCACGTCGCCCAACGGCACGACCTCAACATTATTTCCTACACCGACGACACCCAGCTGATCTTCTTGCTCACCAAGGACCCCCACACCGCAAAAACCAACCTCCACGAAGGAATAAAGGCCATCGCCGACTGGATGAGGAACAGCCGTCTGAAGCTGAACTCGGACACAACAGAGGTCCTCATCCTCGGTTCCACCCCTACGGCCTGGGACGACACCGGGTGGCCGACGGTACTAGGAGCACCCCCTACACCCACCAACCACGCACAAAACCCGGGGGTCATCCTCGACTCGACTCTCTCCATGACAAAGCAGGTCGATACTGTCTCCTCCTCCTGCTTCAACACCCTTTGCATGCTTCGCAGGATATTCAAGTGGATCCCCACCGAAACTAGAAGGACAGTCACCCAGGCCCTCGTCAGCAGCAGACTGGACTATAGCAACGCACTCTACGCAGGAGCCCCGGCCAAACTCCTCAAACGACTCCAACTCATCCAGAACGCCTCTGCGTGCCTGATCCTTGACATCCCCTGCTGCAGCCACATCACACCCCACCTGAAAGACTTTCACTGGCTCCCCATCAACAAGAGGATTACCTTCAAGCTCCTCACCCACGCACACAAAGCACTCCACGACACCGGACCAGCGTACCTCAGCAGCCGACTCTGCCTCTACACCACTGCCCGCCAGCTCCGCTCCGCAGACCACACCCTTGCCACGTCCCCCGCTTCCGAAGAGTTACCGGAGGCGCAGATCATTCTCCCATCTCACCACCAAGACGTGAAACACCCTCCCCATCCACCTACGGCAGACCGAAGACCTCCTAACCATCAGGAGACTCCTCAAGACCTGGCTCTTCGAACAGTAGCAGCATCCCCCCTCCCCCCCCAGCACCTTGAGACCCTCTTGGGTATGTAGTGCGCTTTACAAATGTTATGAATAATTGTGTGTGCAATTTAACCTCTCATTGCAACCTGGCAAGCTAAACATCTTGCTAGAACTAAATCTTCATTTTTCATATACATTCACCCCTAGGGGAAGCCCTACTCAGCCCATACCACCAGGTGCGGTGCATTTGAAAGGGTTGAAATATACTTTTAGCTTTTACATTTCCTGGTAGTGAAATACTTTTAAATGTGTTTTCACTACTGCAATGTCTCATAGAATACCCTTGGGTTAACTATTTACATTTGATAAGTGAAGACTTTCAATTGGGAGTAGGTAGGAATGTTGAGTTTGTTGTCTATGAATAGTAATTTAAAATCTGTTTAGTGGTAAAATTGGATTTTAAGTCACAATTCTGAAAATGCAATTTTCTCGTTCCAACCATTTGGAGAAAGCAACTTGTATCCTGGGTTATATGACTAGGTGTAGCTGGTATTTTGCCTTTGTGCATTGCTCCCACACAGTGAGACAAAGGATCATAGGTGTTGGCAGGATGGGACGGCTCTGACGTTATAAGGGGTTGAGCTGTCACCTAACACACTTGCACATTACAAAGGCTCTGCCTATGTAATAATTTTGAACCCAGTATTTGAACTCAGTCTGCTGTGAGTCTTGAACCCCCAAAGTGGTATAACTCGCAGTCCTGGACCATTGGAAGTGCACTCGAAGGTGCACTGCCAGTCTAGCTGTGGTCCTGTGTGTGGAACAGATATAATCTGATGCTTCTTTTAGCAGGCCAACTTCAAAGCCACAGATGAGACCACATCCCCAATATATGATCTCACATCTCAGCCCTCAGTCTCCTTTGAAGCACCAATGTGTGATGCACCCTCACGGCATGCCTTCACATCGCAAGCCCCTCATCAATGGCATCCTCAATGATGATACAGGACCTTGCATCGCAGCCTCACAACTCCTCAAACCACTACTGCACAATGCATCCTCGACACAGGATCTCAAAGTGCTCCGCAGCCAGGATTTAAGGTACCTTGTTCAGCGCGCCTAACTTAGACCCTGTATCCGGATCACACTCAATTTCAGTCAGCTTGAATTTTTGACTTCATTCCAGTCTGGCTACCAGATAACCACAGTTGGCACTTTGTGCTTCTGGGCACTATTTTTACCTAAAACCTTTAAACTCATGGGCGTATTTACAAGTGGCCTGTACCGTTGGAGCATCACCTTTTTTGATGCACTGGTGGCGTAGGCCTCTCAATTATATCTATGAGGAGAGTATTGCCTAACTCTGCATCAAAGAGGTGCCCTTACCTGCACAAAAACAATACTGCCTGCAACAGTGGCACTCTTGCACTATGGTGCAAGTGTGCTTACATTGGCGCTAGGCAGCAAATTCTGAGCTAGGGCAGGGGGGAAGGACATGAATGCACCATATAATTTCATAAATATGGTACAATCCTGCTCTTTCACATTGGCATACGGCAGTGCAGCAAGAAGACTTGTGGTGCTGCCCTATGCCAATTCTTTGTAATGAGGCCCTGCATATGTCAAGGTCTACTGATTGGATGTTTGTCTTTTTCATCTCAAATAATTTATTGAATGCTTCTCTATTTTTCTAAATTGATGTGGGATTGTGTTGTGTTTTCACTCTACTACTGTTCGAAGTGCTGCCAAAATGCTTTACATTTTGACTATAAGTTAATCCTGACTACTTTTGTACCAGTCTACCTTATGGTTCCACTCCCCTCAACTAGTAACACAAAGTCCAAAAGTCGGCTAATCCTTTGGGAGGGAGAGCAGGCTCTATACACAGCAAAAATAGTTTCATACCTTAGATTTTGACAGTGAGGGACACTGAGGGATATTTTCGTTAGGCAATGCAGGAACTGCTTCAAGAATAGGTAGGGTGGCCCCTGGGAACTTTTACCCAGTTTGTTAGGAACTGTTCAGGAGCCACCACCACGAACTGGCTGGTACCAGGCATAAATGTGGCACCCTAAAGCACCTTCTAAGAACACCTATTGGACCTGCAGAAGATCAGAAGAGGACTGGACATGTGGTCCCTTAGTTGAGTGGAGTCCTGAATGCCTGGGCCTGCTCTCTCTTGTACCCAGGATAAAGAATTGTACTCCTAGAGTCAGTTGGCTGACTCCTGTGTGACTATCCTGACACAACAAGCTGCAGGAGGCTTTTGTTACCTAAAGTGTCCAGCTGACCAGTGGCACCTGGACTGAACTGTGCGATTGGCCACTGTACCACATCCTGTGAGTCTCTAAGTTCCTCCCATGACATACTGGTGGTCTTACAAGCGTACTCCTGAGGTTGTTTGCACACCAGAAGAAAGTTTGCAAACTTTTGAAAACTATTCCTACATATATTCAGCAGGATCTGCCACAAGAAGTATCTGACTAGCAGTTCCACTGCGTCAGACTGATTTTCAGCTTCATTCAGCTCAAGACTCCCAGCTCATCCGAAAAAACAACTATGGGTCCCATTAGGATGGCAGACGGATCGCTCCCGCTGGGCCGGCAGCAGCCACCGCCGGCCCGGCAGGGGCGATCCGCCCGCCATCCTCACATTAAAGACCCCTGCCATATTACCATGGCGGGGGGTCCGCGGCGGACGGAAAGACAGTCCACCGCTTTTCCGCCCTGTTGAAAAGTCGACCAGGCGGAAAAGGCTTTAATATGGTGGGCCATATTATGATGTGGGGTTTGAAATGCCTTTCCGTAACGGAAAGGCATGCAGAGTCTTCTTGGGGGGCCCATTGCAGGTCACCAGGGACTCTTGAGGGTGGGGGTTGCACATGGGGGATACCTATGGTCCCCCTCTGCACTTCCATGCACAACATGGCAGGAACCCCGCGGTGCCTGTCATGTTGTGCATGGAAGTGAACAACTTGCCTTCCTGGCATTGTGGCGGACAGTGCTGAGTGCACCGCCCGCCACAAAGTCAGGAATGCTGGATGCACCTGTCACTGTGGTGGAGTGTCCCTTTGTACGACGGGATGCCGCCATCCTAATGTGCCCCTAAGTCTCATTCTTCATTGAGACTTGGAAAATGTACTGTTATGAATCTTCTGAATACTTCCAGTGCTCCAGTGAGAATAACTTGCCTCAGATATCCAGCCTTCAGTTCTGTAGCGGTGTCTACAATTTCAGAAATGGCCTGCGCAGGGAGAATTTTCCTCCCTTTCAGCGTTAGACTTATACCAAGTAAACAAAAAAAAGAAATCTTTAAAAAAGTGACTAAGACCCTCAATGAAATGAGGCTTAAAACTTCCAGTTAATTTGTGGAACGTGACACAGACTTCATCAGGGTCATCTTCAATTTGCTCCTAAATCCCTGTTTACTGCTTCCATAGACTATCTATTTAAACTTAAACATTTTAACATTTATATCTCTAGTTCTCCTGATTGAATTTTTGTTATTTTAGTGTCATTTTGCTTATTGCATTTTCTTTCTTTTCATAAATAGGACTAGGGTTCTTATTGTTTGTTGTCTCTAACTTTTTAACTGTGTTGGTACTTCTGAAAGCTTTACACATTTTACATTAAGCCGGTCTGTTCTGAGCTATAGCTACCAGGGGTGTGAGCTCAGGTATAAATTATTGAAATCTTTGACTGGACCTAACAGATTAGTGAGTTTAATACTTATGGTGGTCTTCCACCCACCACAATTTATGCTTGACATCCTTACAAAATCTAAAGTACGGTCCAGAGTTACACAATACCAGAACCTTTCTGGATCGCTTTTTATCCCCTCCTTTGCTTTTCATCTGCTAAATAAAGTGTTTTGTTTCTTATCTAGTGCAAGATATTATGAAAACATTTGCATACAGTGCATTATAAAACTATATTTAATAAATAAATATTTTACTCTTTCTTTTAATGAAGAAGTTAAAGTATTACTCATAAGAAAATGTATGCTCTAATCCTAGGATCTCCTTTCCTCTTACCACTCTTGATTATTCAGTTACTCTCTTGAAAACTGATGGCTGTTATTATTTTTTTATGCTTATTGTTTTCATACTAACGTATTTATTCGTTTCTATATTTTGTGGTGATCTCCCCCGTTCTTTGGGAGGCTTATTGGTTTCCATATGTCTCTGCTCTCCGAACATGTGTATAGCACTCTGATACCCACATGGGTCATGTTCGCTCTATATATAATATATATATATATATATATATATATATATATATATATATATATATGCAAAACACTCGATATCCTTCTTCGCTTGCTCTGCGCTCGGGACCCACGCCTCCACGCCAACAAAGAAAAGGAACGGACCACAGGAAATCAGCAAGATGTAGTTTTATTTAGTCTCTCACGGAACCATCAGCGACGCGTTTCGAGTACAAGTACCCTTGATCACGCCAAGGTTCCCCCTCTAAGAAGAACGACACAGGCTGCCTTTGGATGCTTCAAGTGGATTTATTTAGGGCACAGAATCGGCAGCTCCCTACCAACGCGTTTCGCCACTAAGGCTTGGTCACGGTTAGCGTGTACAACTTCAAAGTGCTATTTACACGGTGAAAATCAAGTGCATAGAGGTAGGACTACAGTTCATCTGTTCGGCCGATTTGGCCGCCATCTTTGAATGGTGTATTTCAACATCAATTGTCCAATTGTTGTCTGATACATTTTTACAAAATGTGGCAAAATAAACACTATACATCTGGCCATCCAATGCTCATAGTCAGTTAATTGCAATTGAAATCAACTTCCAGGGATTTCCGCCTATTGGCGAAATATTCATCCATTTGGGTGCCGTTTTGAAGCACTCACATTAATATTTACAAAACAATAATTGCCTCCATCTAACAAAGTAAATCTCGCCCCAGTGGGCTATTCAATTATTCCAAGATTTCACTGTAGTTGTGCAAGTGATGCCCCAGTGGGCTAAACAATTGTGACAATTCCATTTTAGGTATGAAACCAGTTCTTGCTTGTAGTCAAATTCCCCTGAATAAAAAGAAAATTGGTGATTTTAAAAACCATTGTATCAAAGTATTTACAAATAAAAACAAGCGCAAAGAAATGTCAGATCAAAATATGCTCAATGATTTAGAGGTGGACTGCTAATTCCTCACTACTATTCATCCCTACAGGGTGTAGTGTCTCGAAATCGATGATAAATTTTGATTCCAAGATTCTTAATTGTTGCAGCCTGTCACCCCCTCTTACATTCTCCTTAACTGCATCCAGTACTATGTATTTCAGCAGGTTGTCATTCCGATTGTGGTGTGTGTTGAAATGGCGAGCAACCGGGTACTGTTCATTGGTGTTCCTTATTGCTCGCTTGTGCTCTAATATCCTAATCTTCGCTTTATGTTTTGTGCTCCCAATGTAGAATTTTCCACATGGGCAGATTAGGCAGTACACACAGTATTCGGTATTGCAGTCAAAAGGACCCTTGATGTTAAAAAATCTGGAACTATTAGGCACTTTGATTTTGTTGCAGTTATTGCTACTTTTGCAAGCTTTACACTTCATACAGCATTCAAAGCCAACAGGGTTCTTGTTGTGTACCGTTTTCTTATGTGTGACCATGTTTTTGCTTAACTCATCTTTTAAAGACTTTCCTTTTCTATAAGTGATCTGTGGATGTTCTTTCACATAATTACTTAGAAATTTGTCTGATGTCAAGATTGGCCAATTTTTTGACAGTATATTTCTTACCTTGTAGGCTTGCCCTGAATATGTCGTGATGAACCTGACTTGTTCTTCATCCTCATTCAAAGATCTTTGTTTGGGGACTAGCAAATCTGTTCTGGCTACTCCATCTACCCTTGTAACCGCTTGGCGGATAGTTTTTTCGGAATAACCCCTTTCTTTGAAACGGTCAATCATGACCTTTTTCTCTGTTTCAAAGTCACTGTTGTTGCTATTGTTCCTTTTAGCTCTTAACAACTCCCCATAGGGGATACTCTGAATGAGAGTATATGGATGTGCACTTGAGGCAAACAGTAGGCTGTTCCCTGCAGTCTCTTTCCTGTGAAGGCTCGTAACAAGTTTGTTATTTCTGAACTCAACCTGTGTGTCCAGAAAGATGACCTTCTCCTTGCTAATCTGTGATGTCAATTTAATATTAACATCGTTGTTATTTAAGTTAGCAATGTATTCTTTAGCACTTGCTTCATCTCCTTTCCAAATACAAAAGATGTCATCTATGAAACGGGTCCATAGTACCACCCTTTCACCCTGGTCACTATGGCTGCTGGACACTTGCTCCTCCCACCAGCCCATGAATAAATTTGCGTAGCTGGGGGCAAAGCAAGTGCCCATCGCCGTCCCCTGTCTCTGCCTGTACAGCTGGTCATCAAAATAGAAAAAGTTGTTCGTTAAGCAGTAGAGTGTCATTTCCGCTAACATCTCTGTGTGTGTTACATTGTTGATTGATCTTGCTCTTAGGAAGTGCCTAATTGCTTGGATGCCTGTTTCATGCTTGATAGAAGTATACAAGCTTGTCACATCCATCGTAATTAACAGATAGTCTGGCTCCCAGGACAAATCATGAATTAAATTTAAGAAGTGCATGGTGTCCCTGAGGTAGGCTGGCAAGGACATAACAAAGGGTCTCAGATAATGATCTATATATCTGGATGTTACTTCCAATTGTGAACCTATAGAGGACACAATTGGTCTGCCTGGTGGAACTAGTGGGTCTTTATGTAGTTTTGGTAGGAGGTATAGAACCGGTGTTTTTGGATGCTTGCATTTCAAACTCAAAAACTCTCCTTTTTCCAATGTACCTTCATCATACCATTTTGCCAACAATTCATTGAAAGTTTCATACGAATTATTTAGTTCTTCCACAGTTGCTTTACAATAACATTGTGTGTCATTCAACTGTTTGTGCCCCTCTGATAGATATTCAGCTTTCCCCCATACCACCACATTTCCTCCCTTATCTGATTGACGAATTACAATAGAGTCGTCATTCTTAAGGGAGTCAAGTGCATTGCATTGTTCTTTGGTCAGGTTATGTTTTGCCAAACCTTTGGTATTGTATCTTAGATTTTTTAAGTCTCTAGTGACACTGCGTTCAAAGACATCAATAGCATCGCTTTGAACCAATGGCATGAATCTAGATTTGGGTTTAAAACCACTTTTGCTGGAGATGTCAAATATTTGTTCCTCATTATCATCATCGTCATCATCAGTTCTATCTGGTGCATTTGTTGTCACATCTAGAGTGGGCAAAGTCTGAATATCTATAGGTTCTCCTTCCTCATCTTCTATAGAGTTAGGTGCATGGAATTTGAACCATTTTTTGAGCTTCAGTTTACGTATAAAACAAAATGTGTCTATGCGTGTTTGGACATAGTCTAATTTACGCATGGGGCAAAATGACAAACCCAAAGCCAATAACTCAATTTCCGCGTCACTTAACTCACGTTTGGAGAGGTTGACCACCGTCATCTTGTCCCTTTTCTGGCTCTTGTCTGCATGGGCGCGGGTGCGTTGGAATCTTCTTTTCTTTCTCCTCCTTGCTTTTTGGTTCCTCTGAAACCTCTGGCTTTTCCCCGAAAGTTTCGTCCTCGGCCCCTGTGAAAATCCTGGTCCGCCTGCCCTCCTTGCTGATTCTGCTTGACTTTGTTTAGCATTTGAAACTGTTTCAGGAAATTGATCCTTCCTCTGCCTGCTCCTCGCATCGGTGTTCCTGGGGCGCTTCCGGTAGCATCGGAAAGGTTTCCGTCTGAAGCGTCACTTTCTTCAGGAATTGTACTGTCTTCCTCCACGATGGTGTTGGCTTTAGCAGCTTCAGTTGGTTCCCCGCTTTCTTTCTGAAATAAGTGATCATACTTTTTGTGAAACGTGAGGGTTCTGCCAGACTGGTAATCCTTAAAGTCTCTTATAAATTTTCGTTGTTTCTTAGCAGTTATTTCCTCCTCTAGTTTCTTTAAACGTGCTTCCAATTTTGTCATGAACTCTTGGATCTTTTCCTGAGTGGTTACTTTTCCTAGTTCCAATAAAATTTCATCAATCTGTTCCAACAATTTTGCTCTATCCTTGACAGCGTATTTTATCAGGATTCGCATCATTGTAGCTGAGCAGTCTTTGGAATTGCATGCCCACTCCTCCAGCATCTCAGGATCCGGGTTTTCAAACGTAGGGATAGTATATATTCTTAATCCCCTTGGAACGCGTTGAACATCTAAATATTTTTGAAGCGACTCCGCCTCCCACCACTTTGCCACTTCCTTACGATAGAGCTTGTCAAGTTTATCAAATAGCTGTTGAATTTTGACTTCATTTGTTAGCAGGGTATGTTCCCCCTGTTGCTGTCCTTCAGTGCTAGTTCCAGGTGTTGGGTCCGTGAAAAACAAACGGTCCGACATTTCTTTGCGCTTTGCTTCAAACCGAGCCGCCATCCTCCGCGCCTCTGTTCAGTTGTGTTGCTGTTACCAGCAATGAAAGCACCCAAAGTTAGACCCGAACTTGCGATATCCCGTTCGTTGTCTACTCCGTTACCGCCAGTAGTCCAAGTTTTGCAGCAGGTTTAAAACCCCTGGTCGCGCTTCCCGCTGTTTTCTGCAGAACTCGCCGGCTCGGGTTATTGATATACTTTCCTGCTGCTGTGCACTAGTGCGTTTTTACTGCCCCAGTATAAATGAGTATGCTACTTTTTACTCACAAACTTGCTCTTCGCCGCCTCCGCTTGTAGTAAGTTTCTTTTCGGAGTTAGTTGTCACGAAGTTCCCTGGCGGGAAACGAGGAACATGAATTCCAAATCCAACACCGCTCCCGGCTATTCCTCGTCTCTTGTTACGGCGAGCCTGTGTGGGTGCCGGACACCCTATTGTACGAAGCCAAGGTTCCACCTCTAAGAAGAACGACACAGGCTGCCTTTGGATGCTTCAAGTGGATTTATTTAGGGCACAGAATCGGCAGCTCCCTACCGACGCGTTTCGCCACTAAGGCTTGGTCACGGTTAGCGTGTACAACTTCAAAGTGCTATTTACATGGTGAAAATCAAGTGCATAGAGGTAGGACTACAGTTCATCTGTTCGGCCGATTTGGCCGCCATCTTTGAATGGTGCATTTTAACATCAATTGTCCAATTGTTGTCTGATACATTTTTACAAAACGAGGCAAAATAAACACTATACATCTGGCCATCCAATGCTCATAGTCAGTTAATTGCAATTGAAATCAACTTCCAGGGATTTCCGCCTATTGGCGAAATATTCATCCATTTGGGTGCCATTTTGAAGCACTCACATTAATATTTACAAAACAATAATTGCCTCCATCTAACAAAGTAAATCTCGCCCCAGTGGGCTATTCAATTATTCCAAGATTGAAATCAACTTCCAGGGATTTCCGCCTATTGGCGAAATATTCATCCATTTGGGTGCCGTTTTGAAGCACTCACATTAATATTTACAAAACAATAATTGCCTCCATCTAACAAAGTAAATCTCGCCCCAGTGGGCTATTCAATTATTCCAAGATTGAAATTGGGATTTTAAACTATACTATTTGGGCTTCATTTGCAGATGAATCCAAAGCTTGTTAACAGGGAGTGTAGCCAAACTGCTCTCACTAGGCTATAAACTTGCGTGTGAGTCCTCAATTGGATTTGGACTGCACAAGCTCACAGACCCAAATTACTACAGGAAGGTTAGGTTCAAGATAGTCAGGGACATAGCATGCATATGGCAGGATATCCACAATAATCCTACATACACATGATAATTATACTTTACTCTGGGGTAACCCAATATTCCCAGACCTATTCCATGATAACATTGGGAAAATGTGGGAACGTCAGGGTATTAATAATCTTGGCCATTGGTATGACTACCAAGGATTAAGCACATTCGACTCATTGCAAGAGGAACATGGGCTCCCACAGCATTCGTTTTTCAAGTATCTACAAGTAAGGGAATATTTCCTCAATGGGAGCAAGCTGCAAATTGAACAAGGAACAATGGAACATTTGGCCGGTCTGTATGAGACTTCTGATAAGGTTTCTATCAGCTTATGTTATCAGAAACTTATATCACAGTTACAAGATGATAGCTTGCAAATAGCTTTAAGGTGGAGTTGGCTATTATCCTCTGAGATAACGGCTAATGAAATACAGGAAGCTTTTGCAATCCTAAATCGGTCAGTGACTTCTGTTATCCTCAAGCTTCAACATTTTAGGACAATTTAGACGTGGTTTAACACGCCAGAATGCAATGGAGATGGTCCGGAGCTCCTCATAATTCATAATGTTTGAAGTGTAATCTGTATGCTGATCTAAATCATGTGCCTGTTGATTGCCAAATGCTAAAGCAATTTTGGGCCATCTTATTTTTACGTCTTACTGAATGTTTTGGGTAAAAATTCCAAATCACTGATTAATAAATCCTTTTAGGATATAAGCAAGATTGTGTGGTCCATAAAGTAACATTCTTTTTAATCATTATTGTGAGTGCCTGCTTATGTATTGCTAGAGCCTGGATTAATCTCATTTCACAGACTATTACGTAATAATGGGCAACACTGCGACACGTTTATGAGTTCAAACCGTCCCGAGCCAAGGCTAGAGATCCTAGAACACAAATATAGTGTAAAAGGACCTGGTCTAGCATGAACTTCGAGTAGTCCTGGTATAGATACATTGTAGAAATGGAGAAAAATATTGATCTATTCTTTTTTGTTATGTATTTCATAATATTTTTTTCAACTTTGTTCTCCTTTGCCTGCATAATTTTGTAAGCTGCTTACATTATTAATAAGGTATATGCTATGTTTTGGATAAACTCTTATTGTGGAAATGTATGGTGGCTCCCTTAAAAAAAATATATAAAACAGTGATTTATGTTCATGATGGTGCAGAACAAGAAGTTATTATATGAATGGCAAATATGTTAATGCTCCTAAATAATGTAGAAGAGACAGAGTCAATATCTCATGGTACAAATCAAGTTTAAGAGATAGGTCACCTTATTATTGGAGAGGATTATAAAGCCGGAAAGTAGTCCAGATGGTGAGTAAGGGATCCAAATTTGAATAATCCATGTCCAGCTACTAATCATAAGAGGAACAAATTGAAGACCTTTAGTAATAGTTGAAAGAATCAAAACTAATTGATAGAATTTGAAGCAACAGCTTCAAATTGCATGTTTCCACCACCTTTTACCAATACATTACTGTGTGATCATTACTAGATTGTGGGATACATTTGTCTTTCTGCTTTTTCTAATGTCCTACGCGTCTATATCATTTTGATTGATAACATATGAGAGAGTAATACAAATTGTACTCAACACATGATTATTCTGACTGCTGACTATTCTTATTGCTCCCTTACACAAAGGGTTTAACTGGCTCTCCCTATTTTGTTTGATATCGAATGAGAGAACAATAAGGATTGAGTACAATTGGTGACTACTACCATGCCCTAATGATATGGTTGCATTGTGGGAACTATCATCTGCATCCCTTTCTTTCATATACCTTTGAGAGGGGCACATAATTATAGATTTTCTTCATTTATTATATAGTTTTTACAAATAATATTCACTATGCTGAACATTCTAGGTTCACAAGAACTATTGCCATGATTGATTGCCTTGTATCTGTTTTCTAGGTGAGTAATCTTTGCCACTTACTATGTCTACTTATAGGAGTCTGTATGAATTATGAAAATGTAAATCACGCATCAACTAAATCATTGTCTTTAGTTGTAGGTTGCTTCCTGTGCTCTGTTCTGGGGAAAACCACTTCGAAATAATGTTGTGGTTCAAAACAACAACAGATAACACTGGGTCACTCATTGATTGTGGACAATAAATCCCTGAACTTTTATTTGTCTGGTTTTGGATTAAATTGTCTATGTGAAATGTGCACATTGAATAATTGTTTTGTGCACCTTTTTACTTTTTGCACCATTAAACCTTCACTGCCACTTCACCAGGAACACCTATTACTGAACACATATGTTGTGTTAGAACTGGGGTTTCTGGGTGACAGAGGTGTGCACCCTGTCCAAGCAGGAACCACCACTCTAGTCAGGGCAAGTTAGATACACAATAAAAGATAACCTGTGCTCACCCTTTGGTTGCTTCGCTCAGGGCAATCAGGCTTATCTAAAGAGGCAATGTTTAAAGTATTTGTGCAACACACAGTAATATGACAAAACACCACAAAAATACTCCACACAGGTTTAGATAAATAGATGATGTTTTTATAAGAAAAACAAGACCAAAACAACAAAAATCGAATCCACTTGATGAAATGAAACCTTCCATTTGTTTTTTGTTGTCTCTGATATAACGGCCCACTTTACTGAGCAAAACACATGTAGAGGACTCCCGCTTGGCATACTTCCCAGATAAACCCACTAGGGATGCTGTTCAGTATACGATTTCCTGTTTACACATCCACTGTTATGATGGTAGTGAGGAAGCTATATAAAGCAATATAAAAAGATGTATTTATTTTATTTTGAAAGTTTTATATAGCGCGAGCAAGATCTTTGCAGATATCAGAGCGCTTTACAAGGACGAGGGGTGATAGCATAAAAGTGGGCAATAGTTGAGGTGGATAGGTGCAAGGTGCATAGTTACATAGGTAGGTCAAATACAAAAAGAAGGTAATAGTTGAGGTAGTGTAGGAACAAGGTGCATAGTCAAACAGGTACGTCAATAATATCAAAGTACAGAGAGAGGGAGCATATACTTGCTTAAGCGTGCTTAAAATGCTTTTGAAGATAGCATAATGGTAGGCATAGTTGAGGTAGGTGGTTACAAGGTGCATAGTCACACAGGTGCATCAGTAATACAAAACTAGGTAATAGTTGAGGTAGTGTAGGTACAGGGTGCAAAGTCAGACAGGTACGTCAATAATATAAAAATTAAGCCTGGGCGTAGTTCGCGTAGCCGCACTCCGCGAGCTACGCGAAGATGCACTTGCACTCCGCAAACTACGCATAGCTCCGCGAGCATGCGTAGTAGCTTGCTTGACCCGTTCGCAAGCCATTTTTCGTCTTCGGGAGCGCCGTGGAACTCTGGAACCTGTTCGACACCACATCTCCAGACGTCGCCTTCCTCACGGAAACATGGATGAACGCCTCCTCAGCGCCCGACATCGCAGTCGCCATCCCGGACGGATACAAGATCACCCGGAGAGACCGCGTCAACGAGACAGGAGGAGGCATCGCCATCGTCCACAAGAACACCATCCGCATCACGACCAACTCAGACGACACCCTCACAGCCGCTTAACATCTTCACTTCCAGATACACACCAACCCCAAGACCACACTCAGAGGCACCCTCATCTACAGACCCCCAGGACCTCGCACACAATTCAGCGAAGACATCGCAGACTTCATCAGCCCGCACACCCTCACCTCCGCTGACTACATCCTCCTAGGGGACCTCAACTTCCACCTGGAGAACAACAACGTCAACACCACCACCACCCTGCTGGACAACCTCGCCAACCTCGGACTCATGCAACTGGTGAACACCCCCACCCACTACGCCGGACACACGCTTGATCCAGTCTTCTCCTCCAGCAAGTACATCTCCTTCAGCCACTCCACCGGACTCCACTGGACAGACCACAGCTGCGTCCACTTCAGCTTCAGAAAGACCACGACTCACCACCACCCGCAACAGGTTCCCCGCAGGAACTGGAACAAGATCACCACCGACCAGGTCATCACTTCACTGAGCCAGAACCCGCCCGTCAGCTCAACGGACCCCAACCAAGCAGCCAACAACCTCACACAATGGATCACCAATTGCGCTCGCCCAACCAGCCTCGATCACTCGCAGTCCGGCTTCCGCGCCAACCACAGCACCGAGACCGCCCTCATCGCAGCCACTGATGACATCCGAGCCCTGCTCGACAACTGGGAAACAGCGGCCCTCATCCTCCTGGACCTCTCCGCAGCATTCGATACGGTCTGCCACCGCACCCTAGTGCAGCGCCTCAGCAACATCGGAATCCAAGAGAAGGCACTGGAGTGGATCATCTCGTTCCTCACCAGAAGAACCCAGAGAGTCTGCCTCCCCCCGTACAGATCCAAGACCACCGAAGTCATATGCGGCGTACCACAAGGATCATCACTCAGCCCCACCCTCTTCAACATTTACATGAGCCCCCTCGCAGCCATCGTACGCCAACACAACCTCAACATCATCTCCTACGCCGACGACACCCAGCTGATCCTCTCCCTAACCAACGACCCAGGAACCGCCAGAACCAACCTACACGAAGGGATGAAAGACATAGTCGAGTGGATGAGGAACAGCCGCCTGAAACTGAACTCAGACAAGACGGAAGTCCTCATCCTTGGATCATCACCCTCCGCCTGGGACGACTCCTGGTGGCCCCCTGCCCTAGGCAGCGCACCCGAACCAACGGACCACGCACGCAACCTGGGCTTCATCCTGGACTCTCAATGACCAGACAAGTCAACGCCGTCTCATCATCATGCTTCAACATCCTACGCATGCTCCGAAAGATCTTCCCATGGCTCGCCACCGAAACCAGGAAGACGGTCACACAGGCACTCGTCACCAGCCGACTGGACTACGGAAACACCCTCTATACCGGAACCACAGCCAAACTCCAGAAAAGACTCTAACACATCCAGAACGCCTTCGCACGACTCATCTTGGACATCCCCCGACACAGCCACATCTCCGGACACCTGAGAGACCTTCACTGGCTCCCCGTCAGCAAGAGAATCACGTTCCAACTCCTCACCCACGCACACAAGGCCCTCCACGACCAGGGCCCCAGGTACCTCAACAACCGCCTGACCTTCTACACTCCCACTCGCCAGCTATGATCGACCAGCCACGCCCTCGCCGCCGTGCCACGCATCCGAAGATCCACCATGGGTAGAAGATCCTTCTCCTACCTGGCAGCCAAGACTTGGAACTCCCTCTCCATCCACCTCCGCCTGACCCAAGACCACCTCTGCTTCAGGAAGCAACTCAAGACATGGCTGTTCGAGCAGTAGCGGACCCCCCTCCCCCAAGTGCCTTGAGACCCTCTGGGTGAGTAGCGCGCTATACAAATATCCTGATTGATTGATTGATTGATTGCCTGCATGCTCGGGATGTGTAGCGCGCAAAGTTACCCATGAGGTTTGTCCCGCCCGCTCGCGTCCCCTTATTTCTGGTCACTACTAACGTGTTCACGAGTTATTCTGTGCCAGATTGCAGTTTCTGCGTGTTCGGCAACTCGATCTTGCCGACAAGCATCCTCGCGCACGCGAAAATGCTATTGAGCGCGTGAGAACTACGCTACGCAGCAGTTTGCGGAGTATTCGACAACTTCGCGTTCTCCACGGAGCGCGGAGTTGCCGAAACTCCGCAAACTCCGCGAACGGAGCGTAGTTCTTCGCCCAGGGTTAATAAAAATACACAAAGAGGGAATGTATACAATCAAGTAAGTCGATAATACAAGTAATACAAATAGGCCAAGGGGTCAGGCAGGTAGTACAGAGCAGAGTCCTGAGAAATACAGAGTGAAAAATCATGTGTATTTAGCCATGAAGATAGCTTTTACTTCTTTCTTAAAAAGTTTGTTAGAGGAGATGAGCCTGGTTTCAGGAGGGAGTGAGTTCCAGATCCTGGGCGCCATTCCTGAGAAGGAGCGTTTATAGGTTTTTTCCTTCCGAAATCTTCAAGGCTTCAGCAGAAGATTATTTGTGCTTCTAGTAGTTCTAGAACCGCCAGAAATTGTTAGCTTTTGAGTGAGGTAGCCGAGTGAGTTCATGTGTACAGCCTTGTGTGTCATACAGGCGATTTTCAGATGTTTTCTGGCTTCAAAAGGTAGCCAGTTCAGGGATTTAAAGTCAGGGGAAATATGCGAGTGTTTTTTTGAACCGGTGATGAGTCTCGCTGCAGCGTTAAGGGATGCTCTTAGGGGTGCAGTTGTAGTTAGGGGAGCCCGCAAAAGGCGATGCTGCCATATTCTATGCGCGGGATGACTATGGATTGTACTGCCGTTTGGAAGTCTTTGGCTGGAAGGAAGGGCTTAAGTTTTCTCAAGGTATTGATTTGGAAGTTCGCTCCTTTGGTTGTATTGCTGATGTGCTGCTGCATGTTGAGATTGGCGTCAAGTGTTATGCCTAAAGATTTTGCTGAGTCTACGATGGTAGGTTGTACATTGAGAGCAGTTAGGTGCTTAAGCCACGTTTGAGCGGTAGAGATTTTTGCGGGTGGTGAGATCAGGAGGAACTCAGTCTTCAGCGCATTGAGTTTGAGGTGATTCTCGGCAAGCCAGGATTGGGTGTTTCTGATCGTCGAGTTCAGGAGCATGATGTCCTTTGGGGATTGTATATTGAGATAAAGTTGGGTGTTGTCGGCGTACATGTGAAAGTGAACATTGGATGCTTGTAACAAAGTGGTGAGAGGTTCCATGACTAGGTTAAACAGTGTTGGGGAGGGGGAGGATCCTTGAGGGACGCCTAACGATACAGGTACCGGAGAGGACATCAGGTTGTTGCTTTTGAAACTCTGAGACCGGTTGTGTAGAAAGGAAGTGAACCACTTGAGAACAGTCCCAGATAAACCCATTCTTGTGTTTAATAGTTCGAGTAGGTTCGCATGTTTTACTGTGTCCAATGCTGATGAGAGGTCAAGAAGGATGAGGAGGCAGGTATCGTTTTGGTCTAGGATTTGGAGGGCGTCGTCAACTATGTGAGTCATGGCAGTTTCGGTACTGTGCCCTGCTCGGAAGCCTGATTGATGAGGGTTGAGGAGATCAAACTTATCTATGTGTTTAGTCAGTTGTAGCTGTACGCATTTTTCCAACAGTTTAGCGAGAGTGGGAATATTTGTAATAGGACGGTAATTGTTTAGATCAGTGGGGTCTGCTGTTGTTTTTTTTAGTAGCGGTGTGACTTGTCCGACTTTGAGGGAGTTAGGGATGGTTCCTTGTTGAAGAGAGCTATTGATAATTTTAGTCCAGATGTTCCCTTCTGTGTTCTTTAATGCTACTGAAAAAATTATATTCAAAGTACTATGAACCAAAGGAAACCTCCTTACAATACAAATATAGCATCACATCAATACATCTTCTTATTTTATTATTAGCATCTTTATGAAAATTAAAACTATCCTTTATGCAATTAAAAACACTTGTAATTAAACATCATTCTATACATTCATTAAATACAGTCACAAATTTCACAAATTGAAACTGAGCCGACACCTCTGGTGGAGGTATAAATACAAAGCAGTGAAATAATATAGAAAAAATGCAGGTGTGACTGTGGTACTTAAATGTGCTTTGCACTACACTACTATACATCTCAATAAAGTGCAACCAAACTAACCCTATGTTGTGAAGAGTATAATTGTGTGGTTAGGGTGTAACGTTAGTGGTATATGTAAAGTTTGGTGAATGGACTGCAATTGTTTTAATGAGTTTAAAAACTACCAAAATGGCCTCAAGCTTCCAAATCATGCATGTTTACTCATGCGCGGTAATATAAATACGGCGAAAAGATGGCACGTAATTTTTCTGACACAAATCCAAACCCCCATAGCGCCAGACTCCACGCGTCTAACGAAGTGAGAAGACTAAAGGCTATGCAACTCAATACGGTGGGCTGGCGTTATGAGCATCTAGAATTGTAAACGTTTATTTTGTCAGAGGGCTAATTGCCTTTCACAAACGTTTAGTAAAAAAGTAACTGAGTTTAAAGTGCATATTGCGCTGTAGATATATTATAGAGTAATACGCCGAGTTTGTTCTGTTAATGGTACAACGGGCCATAGAAAATTGGATGTGCCCTTCATAGAACGGAAATTCATAATGTGGCCAATACTGAGAGGGGAAGTACAGGTTTTAAACCACAGCTTAATTATGATGTGCGGCAAACCATTGAGTAGCAATAGATTTGTTTTGGACCAGCGTTTGCTTCAATGCATATTATGTTTTCCCCATATGGAGGGAACTTTTAGTTTATTTCCAGGCCAGCAGAGGTCAGTGGCGAGCAGAGAGCTGAGCGAGGTCAGTGGCGAGAGTGAGCCGAGCGGAACGGAACGGGCTAACGGTCAGAGGACGCCAGCCCGCCGTGCCGTGCCGAGAGAAAGACCAAAAGGGATCAAGTGGTCGAGAGGGCCAAGTCTCCAGTCGCCATTCCTTCCTCGGTGAGCAGTGTGCAGCGGTGAGCGCCTCTCAGCGCTTCAGCGGCAGCCCCGCCCGCCTCCCGCCTGGCTCGTACCTGGTTTCGGCACTCAGCAAAAGTTCTCCCGGCTCCCGGCTTCTTGCTCCTGGCCCTTGGCTCCAGCGCCCTTGGCCCCCAGCGCTAGTACCTGGCATCTGGCAGGGGTTTGAGCAAGCGGTGGGAGCCAACGGGAGGAATTGGCGTCCGGATTGACGCGGCGCTCAAACTTAATCTCCCTGAGGCACTAATTCTGGCAGGCTGACTGCTGTGGACCGCTGCTGACAGTGAGCGGCCGCGGGAGACCCGGATTAGAAGTCACGGCTGCAGACATCAACAGAAGTGACCGAAGCCATAAGGTCCAATTGTGTCTTCAGAGATTGCGGCGTGCACATAAGCCATAAACATCAAGTGGAGGAGCACTCAACAAATAGTAAGTGAGCAGAATATTTAGCGGGGCTTTGAGCAACTACCTCTCATCTAGGGGAGCCGCTCGCTTTGCCTGCCTTTACTCTGTGCTCTTCTTCCACCAATGCTGCTGTGTGTCCTGACTGCGTGGGCTGTTCCGCCCTGAGGAGCTGATTGTGGACCTAGGAGCCCGTGTGCTCCACTTTGGACTCTTGCTGCTCGAGTTGAGGAGAGAAGCGTTCTACGCAAGTAGCGGGAGCGGACCTGCGAGGCCCAGAGGTGCTAGCGCTTCTCCATCGCGCGCACCTGGTGCCTCTTCCCGACCCCCTTTCTTCCTCGTACTTAAAATTTTTTAATCATACGCGAACGCGGGACGCGCGCGGACAGAAGCACGGACGAAGCCAGGACAAAGAGCGGGCCCTCTGTGGCCCTCAGTGGCTAAAGTAGGCTGGGCTGGCCCTCTTATTATTTTCTGTCAATACAGAGATAATTTTCTTTTTCAATCCTTTGACTGTATGTAGACGTTGGCTATTGCTGCTTATTCAGTGACTTTATATATGCCTCCGATTGACTGACTTTGTGATTAGATAGTATTCGCGTTATATATTTTAACTTGTTCACTGGCAGTGTATATTTCTCTATTCCACATATTTTGATATTAGTTGTAATATGACTGCTAAAAAGCTAAGATCTGGAAGACTGTTGGGGGGAAGATCAACAGCTAAGACCAGATCAAACCCACTTCGAAATAAGAATGTTTCAACGATTCAGTTGAAAGGCCAAAACCAGATTTTCCAGCTCTGGGAGAAAGCAGTAGATAGGGTACCCCAGGAAAATACTGCTTCTAATAAGAGCGTCTCCTTGATTTCATCACCTAACCCATCGTTTAACCATCATCCGAAGGAGGTAGAACCGGGAACTCCGGGTCTAATTTCATGTACTACTGTGGGTATCCCATCTACTACTTCTTTACCTTTGGAGAATGATAAATGTTTAATTTCCAGCCCAGATAATCCCAAAAATATCAAGACTCCATTAACATCTGTAAATGTCTTGCAAAATGGGATACTTTCCCTCTCTAAGTTGAGGGAGGATATAAACGAAGACTCACAGCCCCTGGATATTGACCCAGTGTTATGCGAACGTTATTTGGTTGATGTACCTAGGGCATTACTAGAAGCTGTAAAGACCCCAATGGGTGCTACACCTTCGGGTCTTCATCTCTTTAGCAGTACCCCCTCTCCCAACTCACAAGATCTTTCTCTTCAGTCAAATATGTCTAAAACTCCAATGCTCAATATAACTGGGATTGAGGCTATTAATGATCCTAGCCTGAAACTATCAGAGAAACCTATATCTGAATTTTTACTCTCCTTAGAATATTTGCTATCTTCAATTCTGACGCTACTGAATAAATTTGTGGGTAGCTCGGATTGTGTATTGGATTCCGTTACCCAAATTTTAAAGGCATTATTATCAAAAACCTGTGAAAGGAGCTGTGGCCCAGATTCTCCTATCGCAATACCTCCCAATAATCTTTTGGCTAATACACCTTGTTTGTTAACTGAGAATATACTGGTTGCACCCGTAGTGAAGGACTTACGTCCTATTTTGAAAACATCTGCTTATAATTGTATAAGTGATTCTATTCCAGATATTGTTTCTGAGGAAAATAATATTGTACTGCCAAATGCTAATGCCGAAAAGGCATTATATCCTATTTTTGATCAAGACTTTAAGGGGCCGGAATTGGAGGAAAAAGTGGAAAAACATGGAAAGCATAAGGGGAAAAAAAAAGAGGAAGTCTCTCCGTAGATTTAAAGAGAGGAGGCAGAGACAAATTCTCTTTGAGAATCCCCAAGTTTCCTTTAAATCCTCCTCTGCTGAGGTTGAGAATGACAATGTTAATGGTTCTCTGAGGCATGACTCAATTAGGTCATCTACTGAATTTTTGGGGCTTCCCGTTAATTCTGATGAAATTATTAGGAATTGTTCTAAATTAAATTCAATAGAACAAGGTGTAGAAAATGAAAAATTCATGACCCACCGCTTAGCGGTAGAAGAAAGAAGCTCTGTCCCTGTGGTTTCCACTTCTTTAAATCCTTCTGCCCTTTCTTTTCATACACGGGCAGAGGAGGCAGTCTTAGGTCAAAACTCTGTTTATAAAGCTATGGAAACCTGTACTGACTCTCTGCTTTTGGACTTCGTCCCATTATTTGATATTGATTTAAGCCTGAATAGATCTTTTTTGCTGAAATGCTGTAAAGACATTGAGGGATTAAAATTAATTAAATCAAGCGACATTGACCTAGTAACAATATTCGGATCGGGGTCTATGTCATTTACTAGGGTAAGGTTCTATTCAAACCTGATAGTGAATCTTATATTAAATAAAGCAGAAATTTTCCAGAGTCAGGGGATTGACGTGGTGCCGTTTACCACCACATGTGTTGATAATCATATTGTGAATAGTTACCATAGGGGATTGGGTCAGGTTGGTCTCTCTCAACCTTTTGATGACTTAAAAATTCGTGTCTCAAAAACAAAAAGGATAGTAACACATGTTATTCCTCCCCCGATAACAATAAATAGGGGTATAACTGAAAATGAACAGCAATGGAATTGGTTACCTGGTGCCCTGGCGACTAAGGTGACGGACAACCCTAGATTGTTCTCTCACCTTTAGCAGTATCTTTTCTGTTATCTCCTGGAATGCTGCCGGCATCAAAAACAATCCTGAAAAATTATCATATCTTTTTTCTTTGAATGCCGATATAATCTGCATCCAGGAAACCTGGTGTTCTGATAAATTGAACATAGCGAAGGATTACTACGTATTGGAGGTTTCAGCAACCCCCTCTAGTAGAGGTCATGCAAAAGGGGGAATTGCTTGCCTATTATCCAATACAATAAAGTGGAGTTTCTCTCACCATATAGATCCCAGTAACCTTTTTCAGGCAGTGACTCTCTCCAACTTAGATAAAACTGGGGAGAGACACCCCCTTGTTATAATAAATGCCTATATTCCGCCAGGTGATCTTTTTAATACTTTGATGAAGAAAATTTTTATTTTTATTAGACAAATTAAAAGAATAGCTCCTCTCTCTAATTTCTTGTTAGTTGGTGACTTAAATTGTAAAGTGTCCAATTATAGTTTGGAGCTATTTAGGAATAAAGAAAAAGAGGAGGTTTTACTGATACCCCAAGCCCTCTTTCCAGATACCATAAAAACAAATAAACGGGGTAAATTGCTGCTGGAAGAACTATATAGCACGGAGGGACTTATAGTTAATGGTAGGCTCCCATCCGATGTTCCTGCAAACTATACTCATAGCTCCTTCAATAGCAAATCAATCTTAGACTACATAATCGTTGACCACCCTATTTTCTCTCTCTTAAGGGATTTAGTTGTTATGGACACTATCCTTAGTGACCATAATGTCATTATACTAACGCTTTTTTTAGAGCCCCCTAATTTTGACACCTGGGCACTTGATAGGGATGTAGTCACCTTCCAAAAAACAGGAAGATGTGTCTGGGATTATAAAGCTATGAAGGGTTTGGAACCTCTTCTTGAAAAAACACTATCCAATTTAAGCAATTGGCAGGGGGTGGAACAGTCCTCTTTTGATGCTTTCATAAAGGAGATCATCTCTGCCATTAAAAAATCGAATTTAATTAGGAAAAAAAACACCCTCCCTAAGGCAGTTGTTTCCCTTAATAAGGAAATAAATAAATGGGTGAGGGAACAATACATATGTGGTGCAGTAGAAAGATCTCAGAAAATATCTCTCCTTAAAAGGAGGAGAAGCAGGATAAAGAAAAAAATGAAAAGAGAAAAAGAGGACCTGTTATGGATTGGAT
This sequence comes from Lissotriton vulgaris, assembly GCF_964263255.1. Classification (NCBI taxonomy): domain Eukaryota; kingdom Metazoa; phylum Chordata; class Amphibia; order Caudata; family Salamandridae; genus Lissotriton; species Lissotriton vulgaris. Next base: position 308,642,924 of record NC_141696.1, read on the forward strand.
TACGGGAAGCCGCTGTTCATGGGAACTCTAGACAATTCTGGACCCTTATTGGGGAGGGATGTGGTTCTAGAGTGCGTCCACTTCCAATCCCTATCTCCGAACAAACCTGGGTCCATTACATCTTAAGTCTGTATGCTAAGAATGATCTGCAAGTGAAACTTAGGGGAATTGAGGAAGATACTATTTCTATAACTGAATACCCCTCAGAACTATCTATAGAATTGGCTATAAGGGACATGCGTCCATCAGGTGCAATGGGTCCTGATGGAATCCCGATATCAGTCTTGAAACAAAATCCAGTATCCTGGAGTAAAATCCTATTTCCCCTTTTTAGGATTTGCTACATTAAAAAATGTATTCCAGCATCCTGGAAGGGGAGTATTTTGGTTCCTATGTTCAAAAAGGGCGATAGAAACTTACCCATTAACTATCGCCAAATCGCTCTCCTAGACGCTATTGGGAAAGTGTTCTGTAAATGTTTATTATCCCTAATTAACGATTGGGTGGCGCAAAAACAAATCCTACCCCTAGAACAAGTAGGCTTTCGTAAGGGTCACGGAACACTGGATAACCTTTCCGCTCTTCAGACAATTATAGATAAATATATAAGGGTACGTGGCGGAAGAGTTTATGTGGCCTTTATAGACTTCTCCACAGCATTTGACAAGGTTGACCGTCCACTGCTGTGGAGAAAGCTCTCTGCTATGGGAATGCCGCCTTATCTTCTAGATATGATCCAGTTGCTACATACAGACACCTGGTGCCAGGTCCTGCAAGGAGGAGATAGGGGGCTCTCCAAGATTATCCCCTCATGTAATGGCCTTAAGCAAGGTTGTCTTCTTGCCCCGTTACTTTTTTCGTTATATATTGCTGATTTACCTGCTTCTCTCTCCTCCTGCGATGGTATAGCTCCAATCTTGGGCGGAAAACACATTTCATGTATGTTATATGCGGATGACATCATAATAATGGATCTCATGCCCAAAGGTCTCGCCAAACGCCTCCTTGCTCTACATCAGTATGCAGCCGCTCATTTTTTTAAAATTAATGCATCCAAGAGCAAAATTATGTGCATCACAGGCCGGAAAAAACATAAATTTAGGAACTTTACCTGGTCTGTGGGAGATGACAAACTGGAGGTAGTAAAGAGTTATGTTTTCCTCGGAAAATTAATTTGTGATAATCTAAGCGCTAAACCCCATACCGATAGCAGTGCCCGGAAGGCCTTAGCTCAAGGGAGAAGCTTAAGTGCACTGTACTCGGCATTGGGAAGAAGGCATTTTTCACATTTATTGGAGGTCTTTAGGGCAAAAGTGCCTTCCACCCTTCTATATGGTTTAGAACTAATTGATATTAAGCACTGGGATTTCTTAAATAAGGTGGAGGGAAAATTGCTAAGAAGCATATCCACCGTCAGTTCTGCCTGCTCCGTGGCAGCTTGCAGACTTGAGTTTGGCTTGCGCAGCAGCTGGGTGCAGGGCCTGGCAGCCGTGGTACGTTGGGTCGCAAGCATAGCCAGGGGAGAAGAGGGGACTATGAGGTTCCTCCTAAAGACTGAACTACTGGGAAGTCTAGGGGAACACTCCCTAATTGTTAACAACTTTAGAAAAGCTATAACCCTCTTGCAGCTGGAAGAGAGTACTCTCTTTTCTCTTCCTGTATCCCAGCTAAAGTCTGTCCTAAAAGAAGCTACTTGGGATCTTAGCTATAGACTAGACTTTACTTCAATCTTTGCTAAGAAGGGTGTTAATTTTCTTACCGATTCATTCGCAAGAAAATCCATCCAACCCTACGTTACTTGGAATTTACCTCATGGTATTCGGAGATTTTGGTTTTTATTGAGACAAGACTTGTTACCCCTAAATAATCTTTTGTTTAAATGGTATGGAGTATCTGCAATTTGCAATTTCTGTCATCAATCTATTCAAGATCGAATACATGTACTCTTTATATGCCCAGCGCTGCGTCCTTATCGCAGCAAATGGTTAAGACAAATATGTCTGCAAATGGGCATTGTAAATGTGAATTCTTTTATGAGTGCCTTACATAGTCTCCCTAATGAGAGATTTTGCTTCTATATTTATAATTTTTTTAAATGTTTTTTAGACATTTTTTGAATATTGGCATGCCTATCAATGTGTCACTTTGTGTTCTAGTAATTGCTATGATTGGTCTACCCTCACTGTGAATGGTATTTTTGTATTGTACTCTTTTCTTATGTGGACCTCTAAGGAGTTCCAAAACATAATAAAGATTGAACTTGAACTAGTTGTCGATTACGAGGATGGTCAACTTTTAAAGATGGAATCGATTAGGTTTTGAGCCGACATCGCTTTAAATTTAGAGCTTGATTTCCGAGCATGAAGGCAATATTATGTTGTTGACATACTAAATATTTAAAAGGCACCTTGTTAATATACACTGCAATATGATTTGGAACAACTTAATGCCTGAATAAGTCAGCCAGCTTAATTGAATTTGGTAGCTATAAAATGTGGCAGTTCTTAACCATCACTGATGTATGAGCGAATAAATAGAAGATAGGAGGTAAACTATTTATGAAATGTTAAATAGTAGAAGATGTATAAACTCAAAAACACCATCTTGGGTTTTTAATCTTACATACATGACTGTACACCTGCCTATGGCAGCTGAATGAGAAAGGTGGGATATTGTATTGGCTCTCAAACAAAACAAGTCCGAGACAGCCCACGAGTATGAGGTTCCCTAAAGAATATTGAATTTTAATAAAGGGTAAGTGCTTCAATAGGATATACTAAAATGATATAAATATAAAGGTGATGTATCCATCCGAATTAATACATTATTTTACCATGCAGGGTGAAGGAAAGATAACATCCCCATCATCCTTCTAAATATATGTGGAAACAAATCAAGATTATTGATGTGAGTATTTTAAAATAGATGCTGAGAGCTATTTATAACACAGTTGTCTGGAGATTGTAGTAAAATATTTTTAATGGTATCTCCAACAGATATAGATTTCCCTTGTTTCCTAAATGGACAGAGGCAAAATGAAGTCTATCAAAAGTTACTCCTTTACATTGCTATACACTTCGTGCTGATTCCCAAATGAGGGTAAGCTGTTGAGACCCATATGGTCTTTTCATCAAGTTAGGTTTGTTGTGGAGAATGGAAGATGGTAGATGATCATCAATAATCCTTACCTATACTGTGCTTTAGGGACATGGAGAAGGATTTCAGCAAAAGGTCAACAGCCGCACATTGACTTATAATTTTGCTCTTGATTTATAATAGTTCAGAGTATATTCAGATCCAAGTATTTAGGCATATCCTAGCCTCACGTTAATGAATTAGGGATACATTGAACCAAGGAAAATGTTAACTTTAAGCAAATGTACTTCATGCATGTAATTGTATGTATCATTTATTTTTAGATAAATTGTTTAGCATAAAGAACATTAGTTGATTTTATCTTGTGAGTCCTGAAGAAGGTGTTTACAAATGACAAGACACACCGAAACGCTTCGACATAAGGACATAGTTAATTTGTTTTTAATGAAAATTAATGTTTTAAATACAATGAAATATGGTGGTAAACATACAAGATTCATTTGGTTATTGAAAATTTAAGACAACTAAGCGGTCAGGGTAAAGCACCTTGGGCACACTAGTTGATTATACTGATGTGCGGAAAGATTATTATAATGAACACAGAAGCTCACTCTGTGTGGTCCACCGCTTCAGTACCACAAATAACTAAGACAATAAATGCGAATCAGAGGAGTGCCAAACAATTTTTAAAACATTTTCAACCTTCCAAAATGTTTGGGAGTCTTCCAATATTACGTCCTTAGGCAGTATGTTGAATTCAAGAAGAGTCTTTCTTTTTTCTTTTTTTCAATGATCACAGTTTAAAATCCATATAACAAAAGCAGTCACAATCTTCTTCTCTATTATTATAATTTGTATCCCAAGCAAATTCCAAACAATACATCAGCCGACGCAAAAAGTCACCCTGCCTATATGCATTCTATCACATACAAAAATATGTAAATATTTAAAATGAATGAAGGAGAAAATCATATACTAATGTCAATCAAATGAATCCCATTCGAAGTTTGTTTTAAGCCTGTGTCAAGGATGTATACCTATAAGCTCAAAATGAGGTACCCCTCATAGTATCCTCATCTCTTTCAGAATGCCCAGCTGAGTATCGAACAAATGAACACTTGTGATGATAAGTATAGTTGAATTGGTCCCCACCTTGAATATTGAACTGCTGTTTATGTATCTGCCTTCAAAGGATCTTATAGAAATTTGAATGGATTCTGGCGCATAGCTATCAATAGAAAACAAGGAGAAAATCGCCAGTATTAAGCCTTAGTTATCCACCTTAAGAAAAAATTGTTTCGTTACATTTTCAACTGTACCTATTTGTATGGGGAGTGTCCCCATATGCAGATTTGAATGCATAAAAATATCAAATTCAATCTAAAGTATTTTCCCATGGAATTTGGCTGATATTAAGACTCACCTCACCAGATTTCCTTGGTGAAGTATATGCTGCATGATCTAGTCAGCCTGAATCAATTTCAGATATATTTCAAACATCCTTACTAAAAGGAGAGAACCAACATTTATTTCAATATAGAGACCACACTATATATGTATTACTCTTAATTCTCTACAAAGTATTTTTGACTCACCCTTTCAAATCACTGGCTCTACAATCTTGTTCTTAGAATTTACAATCTTTTAGCGCCTATTATTCAAGTAATTTAACTAGGAGCGAAAAACAAAAGTGAAAAACCTATTAACAGTTTCTCTTACCTGCCTGCAGTTCCCTCTCTGGTCCGCCAATTGCCATGGACCAATCCTGATCCTGCTATTTCAACCAATCTTGAGCCCGTATCTCGGGTCAGAGCCAATGACAATTCTTTTCTAAAGCCGGGACAAAAGCGTCTCAGTATCCCCGGTCTGCAGTGAAAGTTCAATTAAGTATTATTACGCTGTTTATACCGTGACATTTGAATATATGTGACTATAATTAAAGCGCTTACAGCCCTGGCTCTGCCAAATTTGTATATTCTTTTTATTTTTAACCCCTTCGATGCTGATGACGGAGCGGTTCCGTCATCAGCATCGGTTGGGCTGTGCTGATGACGGAACCGCTCCGTCATCAGTACAGCCCTGGGGGGGAGCGCTGGCGCTCCCCCCCTTGTGCAGGGATCACAGTTGTTTTTGCAGGGGTGGAAGCGGAAGACCTTCCGCTGCCACCCCCTGGCCCCCCCACGCTTCCTGGTGACGTCAGCGCGTTGTATTGAAAGTCAATACCGCCAGTTTTTGCAAGAGGGGTTACCTGGGTTTTTGGCCCCGTGCTAGACGGCCATCTAGGGAAACCTACCAAACACACACATTTATGAAAAGTAGACACCCGGGGGCTTCCAAGGAGGTATGGCTTGCGTGGATCCTCCAACGTTCCTTTACCCAGAATCCCTTGCAAACCTCAATTTTTGCTGGAAAAATCAGTTTTTCCACACTTTTAATGCGCGGGAAAGCGTGGCGTCACTGCGCTCACACCAATTTCCTCCCACCCAGCGTTCCCCCAGGTCTCCCGATAAAAATGGTACCTCACTTGCGTGGGTAGGCATAGTGGCTGCAACAGGAAACGGTCCAAATCGTACGGTGGAGAAATTGCAATACCCAAATGCAAAACAACCTTGATTTTTGGGGGGGGCACCTGAGTCTTTGGCCCGGGGCTCGGTGGTATTCTTTGGAAACTACCAAACCCAAACAGTTCTGAAAAGTAGACACCCGGGGGAGTCCAGGGAGGTATGGCATGCGTAGGTCCCCCAATGTTTTCCCACCCAGAACTCCTTGCAAACCTTAAAATTAGGTAAAAATATCACTTTTCCAAACTTTTTTGCGTGGGATCTCCGTGCCGGCAAAAATGTCTTACCACCCAGCGTTCCCCTTGTTCTCCCGAGTAAAAGGATACCTCACTTGTGTGGGTGGGCCAAAGGCCTGTGTCTAAGGCAGGGGGCTTAATTTATAAAGCTCAAATACTACTTTTTCAAAATTCATTTTCGGACTGTTTTGCTTTGGGGCACCCACACAAGTGAGGTATCCTTTTACTCGGGAGAACAAGGGGAACGCTGGGTGGTAGGACATTTTTGCCGGCACGGAGATCCCACGCAAAAAAGTTTGGAAAAGTGATATTTTTACCTAATTTTAAGGTTTGCAAGGAGTTCTGGGTAGGAAAACATTGGGGGACCTACGCATGCCATACCTCCCTGGACTCCCCCGGGTGTCTACTTTTCAGAATTGTTTGGGTTTTGTAGTTTCCAAAGAATACCACCGATCCACGGGCCAAAGACTCAGGTGCCCCCCCCCCCCAAAAATCAAGGTTGTTTTGCATTTGGGTATTGTAAATTCACCACCGTACAATTTGAACCGTTTCCTGTTGCAGCCACTATGCCTACCCACGCAAGTGAGGTACCATTTTTATCGGGAGACCTGGGGGAACGCTGGGTGGGAGGAAATTTGTGTGAGCCCAGTGACGCCATGCTTTCCCACACAAAAAAAGTGTGAAAAAACTGACTTTTTCTGCAAAAATTGAGGTTTGCAAGGGATTCTGGGTAAAGGAACGTTGGAGGATCCACACAAGCCATACCTCCTTGGAAGCCCCCGGGTGTCTACTTTTCATAAATGTGTGTGTTTGGTAGGTTTTCCAACATGGCCGTCTCGCACGGGGCCAAAAACCCAGGTAACCCCTCTTTCAAAAGCTGGTGGGATTGACATTCAATACCACCAGCTTTTGCAAGAGGGGTTACCTGGTTTTTGGCCCGTGCGAGACGGCCATGTAGGGAAACCTACCAAACCCACACATTTCTGAAAAGTAGACACCCGGGGGCTTCCAAGGAGGTATGGCTTGCGTGGATCCTCCAATGTTCCTTTACCCAGAATCCCTTGCAAACCTCAATTTTTGATGGAAAAATCAGTTTTGACACACTTTTTTTGTGTGGGAAAGCGTGGCGTCACTGGGCTCACACAAATTTCCTCCCATCCAGCGTTCCCCCAGGTCTCCCGATAAAAATGGTACCTCACTTGCGTGGGTAGGCATAGTGGCTGCAACAGGAAAAGGTCCAAATCGTACGGTGGAGACATTACAATAACCAATAGCAAGATTACCTTCTTTTTTTTGGGGGGGGGACTGAGTTTTTGGACCGGGGCTCGGCGGGCATCTTTGGAAACTACCAAACCCAAACAGTTCTGAAAACTAGACACCCGTGGGAGTCCAGGGAGGTATGGCATGTGTGGGTCCCCCAATGTTTTCCTACCCAGAAATCCCTGCAAACCACAAATTTAGGTTAAAAAAACAGTTTTCCATACATTTTTGCGTGGGATCGCCGTGTCGGCACAAATGTCCTACCACCCTGCGTTCCCCTTGTTCTCCCGAGTAAAATGATACCTCACTTGTGTGGGTGGGCCAAAGGCCTGTGACTAAGGCAGGGGGGCTTAATTTGTAACACTGAAATACTACTTTTTTCAACATTCGTTTTTGGCCTGTTCTGCTTTGGGGCACCCACACAAGTGAGGTATCCTTTTACTCGGGAGAACAAGCGGAGCGCTGGGTGGTAGGACATTTTTGCCGGCACGGTGATCCCACGCAAAAAAGTTTGGAAAAGTGATTATTTTACGTAATTTTAAGGTTTGCAAGGTGTTCTGGGTAGGAAAACGTTCGGGGACCCACGCATGCCATACCTTCCTGGACTCCCCCGGGGGTCTACTTTTCAGAACTGTTTGGGTTTTGTACTTTCCAAAGAATACCACCGAGCCCCGGGCCAAAAACGCAGGTGCCCACCCCAAAAATCAAGGTTGTTTTGCAATTTGGTATTGTAAATTCACCACCGTACAATTTGAACCGTTTCCTTTCGCAGCCACTATGCCTACCCACGCAAGTGAGGTACCATTTTTCTCGGGAGACCTGGGGGAACGCTGGGTGGGTGGAAATTTGTTGATCCACGCAGTTTCCGGAACTTTCCACCACAGAAATGTGAGGAAAATGCGTTTTTTTTCCAATTTCTTAGATTTGCAAGGGATTCTGGGTAAGAGAACCTGGGGGTAGGCAGTCGAGTCACCCCATCCTGAATTCCCCTGGGTGTCTACTTTTCAAAAATATATAGGTTTGCTAGGTTTCCCTAGGTGCCGGCAGAGCTAGGGTTCAAAAACAAAAGGTAGTCTCTTTGCCCAAAAAGGGCACAATTTCACTGAAAAATTGAGTTGTGACCACGTTGCGTTTTGCACTGTTTCCTGTCGCAGCCACTATGCCTACCCACGCAAGTGAGATACCATTTTTCTCGGGAGACCTGGTGGAACGCTGGGTGGGTGGAAATTTGTTGATCCACGCAGATTCCGGAACTTTCCACCACAGAAATGTGAGGAAAATGCGTTTTTTTTCTCCAATTTCTTAGCTTTGCAAGGGATTCTGGGTAAGAGAACCTGGGGGTAGGCAGTCGAGTCACCCCATCCTGAATTCCCCTGGGTGTCTACTTTTCAAAAATATATAGGTTTGCTAGGTTTCCCTAGGTGCCGGCAGAGCTAGGGTTCAAAAACAAAAGGTAGTCTCTTTGCCCAAAAAGGGCACAATTTCACTGAAAAATTGAGTTGTGACCACGTTGCGTTTTGCACTGTTTCCTGTTGCAGGCACTAGGCATACCCAGGCAAGTGAGGTAGCATTTTTTTCAGGAGACCTGGGGGAACGCTGGGTGGGTGGAAATTTGTTGATCCACACAGATTCCAGAACTTTCCAGCACAGAAATGTGAGGAAAATTTGTTTTTTTTTCAAATTTCTCAACTTTACAAGGGATTCTGGGTAACAGAACCTGGGGGTAGGCAGTCGAGTCACCCCATCCTGAATTCCCCTGGATGTCTACTTTTCAGAAATGTAAAGGTTTGCTAGGTTTCCCTAGATGCCGGCAGAGCTAGGGTTCAAAAACAAAAGGTAGTCTCTTTGCCCAAAAAGTGCGCAATTTCACTGAAAAATTGAGTTGTGACCAGGTTGCGTTTTGCACTGTTTCCTGTCGCAGCCACTATGCCTACCCACGCAAGTGACATACCATTTTCTCAAGAGACCTGGGGGAACGCTGGGTGCAAGGGATTCTGGGTAAGAGAACCTGGGGGTAGGCAGTCGAGTGACCCCATCCTGTATTCCCCTGGGTGTCTACTTTTCAAAAATATATAGGTTTGCTAGGTTTCCCTAGGTGCTGGCAGAGCTAGGGCTCAAAAACAAAAGGTAGTCTTTTCCTCCAAAATGGGCAAGATTTCACTGGGAAATTGAGGTGCGTCCACGTTGCGTTTTGCGCTGTTTCCTGTCGCAGCCACTATGCCTACCCACGCAAGTGAGGTACCATTTTTTTCGGGAGACCTGGTGGAACGTTGGGTGGGTGAAATTTGTTGATCCACTCATATTCCAGAACTTTCCACCACAGAAATGTCAGGAAAATGTGCTTTTTTTGTCAAATTCTTTGCTTTGCAAGGGATTCTGTGTAACAAAACCTGGGGGTAGGCAGACGAGTCACCCCATCCTGAATTTCCCTGGGTGTCTACTTTTCAAAAATGTATAGGTTTGCTAGGTTTCCCTTAGTGCTGGCAGAGCTAGGACTCAATAACAAAAGGTAGTCTCTTTGTCCAAAAAGCACAAGATTTCACTGGGAAATTGAGGTGCAACCACATTGCGTTTTGCGCTGTTTCGTGTCGCAGCCACTATGCCTACCCACGCAAGTGAGGTACCATTTTTCTCGGGAGACCTGGGGGAACGCTGGGTGAGTAGAAATTTGTTGATCCACGCAGATTCCAAAACTTTCCACCACAGAAATGTGAGGAAAATGTGTGTTTTTTTGTCAAATTCTTAGCTTTGCAAGGGATTCTGGGTAACAAAACCTGAGGGTAGGCAGAGGAATCACCCCATCCTAAATTCCCCTGGGTGTCTACTTTTCAAAAATGTATAGGTTTGCTAGGTTTCCTTAGGTGCTGGCAGAGCTAGGGCGCAAAAACAAAAGGTAGTCTTTCTGTCCAAAAAGTGCAAAATTTTACTGGGAAATTGAGGTGCGACCATGTTGTTTTTTGCGCTGTTTCATGTCGCAGCCACTATGCCTACCCACGCAAGTGAGGTACCATTTTTTTCGGGAGACCTTGGGAAACGCTGGGTGGGTGGAAATTTCTAGATCCACGCAGATTCCAGAACTTTCCACCACAGAAATATGAGGAAACTGTGTTTATTTTGTCAAGATCCTAGCTTTGCAAGGTATTCTGGGTAAGAGAACCTGGGGGTAGGCAGTCGAGTGACCCCATCCTGAATTCCCCTGGGTGTCTACTTTTCAAAAATGTATAGGTTTGCTAGGTTTCCCTAGGTGCCGGCAGAGCTAGGGTGCAAAAACTACAGGTAGGCACTTTGCTAAAAAAGGGTCAATTTGTAACTGCAAAATTTAGGTGTCACCACGTTGCATTTTGCGCCGTTTCCTGTCGCAGGCACAAGGCCGACCCACACAAGTGAGGTACCGTTTTTATCGGGAGACTTGGGGTAATTCAGATTTGTAAATCAACTGTTATTACCAATTGAGCTTTTGCACATTTCTCCCTTTCAATGAAAGACATTGTGTAAAAAAAAATAATTTTGAAAAATGACCAATAATTCTCATGCTAGTATGAGTATTCCCAATTTTGAAAATTAGCAATTATATACTGTTTCTGAACTCTATATTTTGTACCCAATTCAGAAATACATAGGTGTCTTTCATTTCATACAGATTTTTCCATGTATACATTTTCCAAGACAAAGTGCTCTATACCCAGTAAATGAAAAAATACCATTGCAAGTTGCTGCTCAGTTTTTGGATCTGGGTTCGTCGGGTTCTTGGTGAAACTACAAGTCCTATATGTCCCCACAACCAGGAAGGTCTAACGGATGTAACGATATATTGCTTTCCAAGAGCTGTCAAAATTAGAAAAAGTTATAGGTGAAAACGTTGAGACAAAAGGCTGTTTTTTTCAACAAATTTTCAATTATTCCAATATTTAACTGTTAGTTTCTATAAAGAAACCTTCATGGATTTAGACAAGTGACCCCTTTCTGAATTCAGAATGTTGTCTACTTTTTGAAAATGTACAGCTTTCTAGGATCCATTATTGCTTTCAAACTCATTTCTACCATTAACTGGAAGGAGGTGGAAAGCTCTAAAAATAGCAAAAATAGGCTATGTCCCAGAAAAATGCCAAAACTGTGTGAAAAATGTCGGTTCTCTGACAAAGGACTGTCATTTCCTAAAAGCTGAGAAAATGGAGATTTCAGCCCCACAAACCCTTTTTTGATAACATTTTCAGGGAAAAACCCAGAGGCTTTCATTTGCAGCCCGTTTTTCCCATTTTTCTGAAAAAAACAAAAAAATCACTATATTTTGGTTAATTTCTGGGACCCCTCCAAGGTAATCCACAAACCCTGGGCGCCTTTAGAATCCACATGATGTTGGAAGAAAAGGACGCAAATTTGGCGTGGATACCTTATGTGGTCAAAAAGTTACAAGGGCCTAAGCGCGCACTACCCCAAATCGCCAAAAAAGGGCTTAGCACAGGAGGGGAAAAGGCCTAGCAGCGAAGGGGTTAAGAATATAAAGATATATTACCAAAAGAATCAGTGTTTGATAATCCCGCTATCATAAGGTCTTGAATTACAGCAAGACTTTCCTTGCTCTAATCCTCCTGGTGGTCATGTTATGTTAGATACAGTGGACCCATACTTTTCACGTAATTATAACCAATAAAAAAGCCCGTATTAAGGGTATCGGCCAAAGGTTCTAGTTAACAACCGCAACCTTAGCGTCTAGGTTGCCGGTCTGCGGCTAGAGGTGAATTTCGCGAGACTCACAGTATTATCACAAGCATTAATATGAACAATGGAGCGGTCTACTGCACTAATAGCGCTCACTCTGAAAGTATATGTATTCATTCTAAATTTAACGAAACTCACAGCATTATCACAGACATTAATATGATCAATACAACGGTCTACTGAACTTGCAGAGCTAACTAAGAAAGTATGTATATTGATTATTATAATTTTTAGTAGTAGTAAATAGCTTTATTTTGATAAAAACATATCTTAAAAGCAGTTGAACACGATTAAAAATATAATAAAAAGCTCTACTGTTTAAAAACAAGATACATTCTAACAAGTCTTGATTGTTAAGAACAAAAAACATTTTAACAAATATTAATTGTACCCCACACACCCTATAATTCATCATTGCTAATGGGGACTAGTTAATCAATGAAGGAGGGGGCATTTTGGGGATTAAAAGGGAGACGCAGCCACAAAGAGAAAAAAGGAGGAAGGGACGCTTTAGGGAATTGCACTCAAAGCTCTCAATCTGATGTTCCATGCTCGTGCATCAGACCTAAAAATGTGCAATGCCCCAGAATGGATGCGGGTACCCAGATCTCTGCAGAGTGGTTTAGCCAACGTTCCCTTGGCAGTTTGTAAGCTGGGCAAGCAAAAAAGACATACGCATTTGCCTCAGATTTAGCCTCACAATTCGGGCATAGAGGTGATGTTTGGTACGGAGGCTTCCAATGCGCAGTCAATTCGCGTATAGGCAGTGATTCTACCCTGAACTAAAAAAACATGGCCCTATCAAAAGGTTTCTGTATGATATCAAGGTATGGTTCATATCGTGTGAGGTGCTAATGTTGCAAGAACTCCTCATTCATACTGCCAAATTTGGGATCGATAAAAGCCTTGCTACTGACCCAAGCCCAGTATGCCTTCTAGAGCTCTGCCTTAGGTGGGGCAGTTCTGTTTATCCATGCATCTTTAAGATCAAGATCGTACAGTAGCGATTTTAAGTGCTTTAACCATTTAATTTTTTGCCACCCATCCATGGACATAATCTCTGATAAAACCTCTGCATATTTTGTTAGCTCTGGTGTCCGCCACAAGCGGGCCTACAACAAGAGGGTACGAAGTCTTGCTAGGTCTTTAAATGAGTGGCATCTTAAATACTGCAATAGGGCACAGTGGGGGTCCTCAGGGGAAGCATCATGAGGTATTTTAAGACTTTGTTTTCTGACCTCGTTATTTGGTCCGAGTTAGTGGAACCATAAAGGGTCAAACTCACTCCTCTGGCCTTGTAGATGTCGATAGCGGGGGCAATAGGTCTGCTTGTTGAGGAGCGATGCTCCTTTAGTATTGCCCCCACTACCCTTTTGTGGTTCAGGAGCATTTTTTGCATGTGGGAATTCCAGAGCATAGAGTCTGAGATGTGGATACCTAATTAGTCAAACACGGTAACCCTTTCGAGGGGGACACAGTTCAGGACAGGAGAGGACCCAAGCTTTTTAGGTGGATTCAGCACTAAATATTTTGTTTTTGCTGAGTTGATGACAAGCCCTATCGTGGTGCAAAACGACTGGAAACTGTCCAGAAGGCTCTTCAAGCCCCTTGAGGTCTTAGAGATGAGGAGGGTATCATCAGCGAATAGGAGGGTTGGAATTTTTTCGCCCGCCAAAGCTGGGGCGTCAGATGGTACGCACTGTAAATGCTCGACCACCCCATTCACGTACAACGAGAGTAGGATGGGGGCTAGAACACAGCCTTGGCGGACTCCACTATTCACTGGAATCCTGGCGGTTTTCTGTCCTTGAGAACCCCATTTGACTTGGGCAAAGTTACCCTCATGAAGTCGCACCAGTATATCTAAGATGTTCATTTGGACCCCCTGCTCAGCTAATACTCGCCAAAGGCGCTCCTGAGGGACCAGGTCAAAGGCAGTCTTTAGGTCGATGAACGCGAGATAAAGACTGCTCTTGCCTATGCGGACCACCTTCCAGTAAAGAAGGAGTAGTCTAAAGACCTGCTCTAGAGTCCCAGTGCCCGCCCTGAAGCCCGCTTGATAGTCAGACTGGATCTTGTTTTCATCAGCCCATTCTAGTATCCTTTCCAGCCCTACCCTCCCAACAACTTTTTAGACTGAATCAATTAAGCTTATGGGACGGTAGTTAGCGTGGTCGTCCCTGATCCCCTTTTTATAGATGGGGACGACCTTGGCTCCTTTCCAGGAATCTAGAATCGGGGAGCTGTTGTCAATGGCATTAATTAAGATGGTAATGAACTTTGCCCATTTGGCCGGATCAGTCCAAAGTAGGTCCCCAGGGATGCCGTCCGGGCCCGCTGTCTTTGCTGGCACGATACGCCTAATGGCAGTTCCCACTTCCAGTTCAGAGAAGGGGTATCTAATAAGTTTCCCCGAATTTACTCTGAAGTCAGTAGCTGAAACTTCACTCTGTGCTTCCAGTGGGGTAGAATAAAGCTTGAGAAAATGACCGTACCAGGTTTGGTTTGTAATATCGCTAGTAATTAACTTGCAATCTGGTCTGGTCTTAGTTCTTATCAAGTTCCAGAAGCGACCAGCATCCTTCTCGGCGCTGGCCGCCTTTAGAGCTTGCCAGTACTGCTCCTCCCACTCTTTCTTGGTGTTGGACACGGCCGCCATGTAGTCACTCATTATTGACACAATTTGATGTGGACATTTTAACGATATGATGAACTTGCAATGCTAACTAATTTTATTATGATTCTTCTCTTACAAGAATACCAAAACTAGTGTGGACATTTTAACGGTATAATACTCTCACAAAACCACCTGAAAGAGTATATATGTTAATGCTTATAATTACATTACTGCGAGGAGCGGTGCTCATTTTAAACATAATCTTATTTTATAGGCAAGACTTTCCTTATTATATACTAGTCATCATAATATTCATTTTCCAATTAATCAAGTGTTTCCAGTACCTCATTTGATCAAATGTGTTTATATTAAGAACAATAACTTACCAGGAGGAGAATCTCACCCTCCTTTGTAGTTACTAATCATGTTTCGAATTAGTTAAATATTCAACATGATACTTGATGCTGTATGATATCTATGAACTGTAAAAATAAAAGAGAAAGGATCTTCTTGATTTCAAAATACTGCCTAAGGACTTATTATTGGAAGACTCCCAAAAAATTTGGACGGTTGAACATCTTTTTGAAATTGTTTGGCACTCCTCTGATTCGCATTTATTTTCATTTGATTAATGTTTACAACTGTTGAAAGAATCAATGTAAAAAATATCACAACATTTCACAAATTTGTGACTGTATTTAATTAATGTATAGAATGATGTTTAATTACAAGTGTTTTTAATTGCATAAAGGATTGTTTTAATTTTCATAAAAAAGCTAATAATAAAATAAGAAGATTTATTAACGTGTCGCTATATTTGTATTGTAAGGAGATTTCCTTTGGTTCATTTTACTTTGAATATCATTTTTTCAGTAGCATTGAAGAACACAGAAGGAAACATCTTTTTATATTGCTTTATTATTCCCTGTCCTTTCTGGTTAAACCTGGGTAACTCTCTTTTTTGAGCGGTTGAGGAAGCTGACAGTCATATGGGGATCTTAAAATATGGTAGACGGTCCTCTAGCATGTCTGGGGAGGCCAAGGCCACCTCTTTCCAGGGGGGCTGGCATGCTATTCAGCATATTGAAAATATTGGCCTACGTTTGATCTCTATCAAGATTGCGCCAACACCATGCATTCCACCATGCATTCCAGGTTGGTGACGCATAGAGCTTTAAAAGAGACAGCTTACCAAGGATAGCAATTGTAGAGTTTTAAGAGAAATTGTAAGTCTGAAGCAAACATGTGGGTTTAGGCGAAGAACACTTTCTGGCACCATAATGCTGCACTTGTTAAGGATTATTGATTAGGCTTTTTGTGAGTCTTTTGCAGAGCCCATTGGCTTAGTCATGGTGTGAAGACACTTTTGGATACATTATTGACCTAACCTTAGATCATTGAACTATACCTTTAGTGACAGAGCCAGTTTCAGTACCTGCTTTCCTATATTAGACTGCCTATCTGTCTAAGCTGAACTTGTTTAGTTTCATCTATTGTTTGATGAAAATACCTTTGGTTTAAGTTTCAAGCTAATTGTATATTTTATACACAATGCATACAAAGTGATATTTAGCATCATGATTAATCAAAAGTAACACAATCAATGCAAGGTTTGAAAAATATTCATATCTATGATCTAGGGAATTTCCTTTTTAAATAGACATCAAATTAGTGCAGCGGTATTTTCCTCGGTATAAACAAAACCGTGGACCATCTAAAATGGGAGAAACAGTGAAGTTTCTATTATATTAGATTGCACAATTCATTGAAATTTTCACAAATATCCAATAACCTTTCCTCACTCGTGCCTCGTTTTGCCAATTAAAAATAAACTTTCGAGATCCGGCAGCCTCTGTTTGCCCATGATGGTCTTTCAGAAAATGAGAGGTGAGGCACATTCGGGGAATTGTTCAAAAAGGCGCAATTTGACAGCTTTTACAGCTCTACTAATTAGCTCACGCTGTTTGCATATCAAGTAATGTAACTAAACAATGTCAGCGTTTTAAAGTTTGAAGACGTTGTCAGTGTTGCCTTTAATATGAAGGTGTTTTTCACTCTGTAAAAGTGTTTAATCCTTGTGACATCAGGGTGACAACCTGAAATTAAAATAAACAAACATTTCTTTCAATGACCCACTTAGGTCAATGAAACTGATCCCGATTTCAAAAGTAGTATATAGTAGTATGTATGCACAGTTCATAGCTCAAAACCTTGAGTAAGGAATATGTTTATTAAAAACGATATTTGTTCATTTGTATTATTTGTGAGACTACTTATTTATCCTAAAATAAAAAAAAGTGAATAGTGCAATGGATGTCATACTAACAGTTAGATGAACCCAAGCGATGCTCAATTATTCAGCAAAATGTTGGTCAAGAGAATTTTACCTCATGCGTTCTACTCTCATATAGAAGGCTTGTTTGCAAAATGTGGTTCTATGAGCAGCCACATGAAGAAAGATCAACGTACTAAGGAAGGGTAAACTGATGACAAAGGTATTTACAATTGCTAATGTGGCTTACATAAAGAAACGGCTTGACATATGAGTGCAAATTGACCTTCGCAACTCACAAAATGTGAATTTGCATTTGTAAATGAATTAATTTGCATAATATTACCTGACTTCAAGTTAAATGAATATAGATGCAAGTTAATGGGTGGCCGAAATAAAAGTTTTCAGACGATATCCCCACAGCTACATACGATTAGGAGTTAATGTCCCTGGATTTGAAAATAAAGTGCATACCCAAAGTTACTGCATTCTTTTGCGCATTTCCATTCTATGTACAGTCCCTGTAGGAAAGTAGGATCTGCTTCTTATTGTTACCCCCACTTTCTGCTAAATGTGATACTCTTTTTGACTAGTCTGACTCAGATCCTGCTAATCAGGACCACAGTCTATCTGCTTTCTCCCTAAACTGTTATGTTATGTACTTAGGTACACTCCAGATTGGATACTGGGCTACCCTTGTCAGTCCCTAATATATGGTACCCATGTGCCCAGGGTATAGGTCCCCGGAGTCCTCCCATGGGCTGAAGCATGCATTTTGCCATCCATGAGAGGACATGAAAAATAGAACTACAGAACTGCTATTGCAGCATGTGTAAGTTGATGCATACATGACTAACTTAAGATATAGGTTTACTATATCTAAGGGTCACTACACTTAAAACCTATAAGTCACCCCTATAGCAGGCCTTAACTATCCTGAAGGCAGGGTACATGGTTCTAAGTAAGAGGGTGCAACTGCATGAGCAGGACACCCCTGCAGCCTACGGAGTCAATTCTCCCAGATAGTGAAGCAGCCATTTACGGCCTATAGAGTGACATTATGCGCCGCATGATGACCAACTCTAAAACAGCTGAAACAACCCCTATTGGGTTTGGTGTCAAACATGTTGGAATCATACCCCCAAATGGGAGGTATGGTACCACCCCCTCAGAAGCAAGCTTCTTTGGGTCCCTGGTATTCCTGGTACCAGCCTTTCTAGTCCCGGGTAGCACAAAATGGTTCCTGCCAACCAGAGATACATTTCTGCCCTCCTGCTGCTGAGCCAAGCTCGAGCAGGGGAAGGCAGAACAATAGGCATCCTGTCACAGGGAGGTGTAACGACCTCTCAGACAGGATTTTGTGTATTAGGGCTGGGTGGGTGTGCTTGCCAGAGACCAAAAGTCTGCATGAGGGGCACATTTGGTTGTCTTGTGCATAGCCCAGTTCAAATCAGTCCTGGGAGCCGTTGGCTCCCGCTCTGGTGCAAATCTGGACAAAGGGCATGGGAGTAACCTCCCCACTGTCTCTCCCTTAAGAGGGTCCCCTGAATTTGTCCAACCCACTCCTGTGGGTACA
Source organism: Lissotriton vulgaris (assembly GCF_964263255.1). Classification (NCBI taxonomy): domain Eukaryota; kingdom Metazoa; phylum Chordata; class Amphibia; order Caudata; family Salamandridae; genus Lissotriton; species Lissotriton vulgaris. The sequence goes on from NC_141696.1 coordinate 308,661,261, forward strand.
AAAGGGCTTGCCTAGCTGCAGGACCCTAGATTCGATGTGGACAAGATTCTGAACCAGAATCCACTTACCTTCGACCATCTGGACACGCAGGACTTTGTTTGGGCCCAACTTCATCTCCTTTTGAGTACAAAGCATTGTTTGGGCCTGTGCACCCAACAGGTTCTGTGCAGGACCTGTGGAGCATGAAGGACAACTGAAGATATCTCTCTTGGGGTGAAGGAGTAATTCCCCTGCATCTGCAGGCACCACATCATGACTGACTGGTCTGCTGCTCCTGAGCTCCTATGGACTCTAAAGGCTCCAGCAACACAGAACATGGATCCCTATGTCCCTTGAGGTCGTAGCTGCCCTCTTACCAAGTTTGAGGTCAGATTACTTTGTAGGGGCTGCAATACCCATATCCCTGTGCACCACATTCATCGGTAAGTACATATGCTTGTTGGCATTTTCCGAGCAAGTGTATTGGGTTCCCAGTAGCCCCAACCTCTAGCACTATTCCCTACCATGCACTCCGGCCTCCTTGCACCAAGTTCTCCATGGGCTGCTGTTTGGTGAAATCACTTGAGGTCCTCTCATGACTCCTGTGGCTCTGGCCTGTGAGTCCACTTGAAGGTCAACTTTGCTTTTTTAGGAATGCCCTAGTTGTGCCTGGCCTGAACTGACTTCCCTTGCTTTGGTGAGTCTCCTGGACCTTGCTGGTCCGAACCGTAACCTTCTTTGACCTTCTGCATAGGTTGCCGTTGCTAAGGCTTGTTGGCGCTCCCGCTGGACACCAACCCATCAGCACTCAACATCCTTTGTGGGACAGCTAGTATCCAGCTCCTAGTTGCACTCAACATCTCCTGGTCCCCATGGCTGCAAAGTCAAGAACCCCTTCAACTCACCTGAAGCATCTGACATCAATGGGCATTTGTTTACAGAGACTCTGTCCCCTCTCCTTTCTGGTACTCTTCAACCAGAATACACCTTTGGATTCGAACAGACACTTTTCTTCCTTCCAGCAGTGGCTCTAAATCGAAGTCCTTCATTGAGATCGACGGCGGTTTCCGACACCTTTCCAGACTTATGCACTCGCACCCCTGGGATATGTAATTCTGGTACTATGGTATCCACGGGTGGGGTGGCTCTCCAACCTCCTAACTTCCACTGGGTTTCTTCGAAGTTTACTGGGAAGGGTCCTTAAACTCTAAAACTTCCACCGCAACTTTCCCATAGAATTGAACGGAGCACGCAGTTGTGTTCCCACAGTGCACCCGACAGTACAGATTCCTGAATGTCTTTAATTATTGGGTACATAGGGCCCGATTCACAAAGATAAATTTAAATGTTTGGTCTAAATTTAGACCAAACATCTAAGTTTACGACTTTGGGAATTCACAAAAGACATTTATGAATAATATCTTTATGACCACAGTCTGGCTGGGTTTCTGCCCTGAGTGGAGGCATGAAGATAGTACTCATAAATGCCCTTTGTGAATTCCCAAAGTCACAAACTTAAAAGTTTGGTCCAAGGTTAAACCAAACGTCTAATTTTACCTTTGTGAGTCTGGTCCATAGTGTCTGGGTGGCATGTAGAAATAATAACAACTTATTTTCTAGCTCCCAATTACAATGGTTAATATCAAATGTCTACAAAGCTGGTCAGCGGAAACTGTCAGTATGATTCTATGGTGTGGGGTCTGAAATTGAGTACGAAAAATTGTTCTACCTTAAGATAGTTACCAAAATATTGAGAACAACATTATCTACAGGTAATTATGCATAGATCTTCTATAACAAACTCCAATTATGTACCTTGATAATATAGATATATATCTTTAAGGTATGAAGATGTGGAATTAGGAAAAGTAAATCTATACCTTTAAATATTTTGGTCCTTGCTATTATAGCTACAATATTAAGGTGTCACAAAATTCCTTACTCAATAGTCTAAACTACAACTGTACAGTACAATTATTTAAACGTACATGCCTGAAGAGATCCTCATTACAATAAGCCGATGTCGGATGTGATATTACCGACATAAATTATGTCACTAGTGATGTTACAAATCACCTTAATGTTGAGATTGTGCGTGACCACAGTAGCATACAGTATTCTTTTCTTGGTTGGCTATTTATTGCTATGTAAGGGTGTTGGATTTTTAGTTTTTGTTCTTTTATTGGTATAAATATTATGCTTTCATGACCAGGGCATTTGATGGTCAAGTTCTGAATATTATGTCGGGGCTCGAGTTATGGCTGGCTCAGTTGAGCATAGCTGTTGTATTATAGGGTTCGGATTTACTTCATTGTAAATACTTAATTCCAATTGCTTTTTTTTAAACATATGGTAATGAGTTATGACTAGAAGAAACACTAATTTAACATTCAGAAGCATATTTACAAGCTCCTTGTGCCACCTGTGAGTCACTTTTTATGATGCCCCAGCAGCGCAGAGTGTAGAACCATGTCTACTAGGCAACGGAAAGCCAATTTGCTTTGCATTTCATGGCCTCTTAGATATGTTGTAAGGCAACTCCGCACAAGTCTCTGCATTGCCTTAGACTGCAACCCAGGGGCATTCCATGGGTGTGGCATTGGGTTTTCCCAACCAACACCTTTACCTTTTGAGACATTCCCACATTTACATGGATCTGTAAACCTGGGAATGTGTCATTGTTTTTTCTGCTGTCTGTGTGCTGCATTTTGCAGCACACAGAGAAGGGGAAAAAGTCTCCACTGATTGTTTTTGTGCAGGAAGGTATCCCTTCCTGCACAAAAACCATTCTGTCAACAACGCAGACCCCCTACACCCTTAATTGGCGTTAGGCACCAAAGTTGTCCACCAGCAGAGGCAGAAGGGACAGGAATTCAACTTATCTTGCAAATACAGTGCATTACTTCCCTTTTGAATTGGCATAGGGCAGTGCAGCAAAAAGACTTGTAGGGCTACCCTAAGCCAATTCATTGTAAAAGAGACCCTCACCATGGGGTAGCATTGATCTTTGGGATGTTGTAGAAATGGGTTATCTGGCTGGCTATGGTAAGCACCTCAGCCAGTCAGAGTCCACCAGTCTAGTCACGATAAGGGATTTACATGTCTTAAATAAACCCCGATCACCCCTTTGGTACCTTGGCACAAGCATTCAGGCATATCGCAGAGACAATGTGTAAAGCATTTGCACATAACACTGAGTAATACAATGAAAACACTGCATTAGGGCAACAAACAAGTTTTAGAAAAATATAGAATATTATGTATGTATGTATGTATGTATTTAATGCTTGTTAAGCGCGGCTGTCACCCGAAAGGGTATCCTGGCGCTGAGACCGTGTCTAACCATCAGGCGAGGTGTATTACATTGCTCTTGGAAACAGGTAGGTCTTAAGATCCCTTTTAAAAGAGGGCAGATCGTGGCTGCTCCTTAATGCCAGAGGTAGAGTATTCCATAGTGTGGCGGCCGTGAAACTAAAAGCACGGCCGCCCATCCTCACTCTATTAATCCTGGGAGTTCTCACCAGGAACGCCGAGGAAGATCTCAAAGGTCTGGCAGCTTGATACCAAGAGAAAAGATTTTGAATTGGTATTGGTCCTAGTCCATGCAGGGCCCTGAATACAAGGCATAAAGCCTTGAAGGCAATCCTCTGCTGGACCGGCAGCCAATGCAAATCGGCTAGTGCTGCAGACGAAGAGGCAGATCGTGGCAAAGATAGAGCCAGTTTTGCAGCCATGTTTTGGATCCTCTGCAGCTTTAGGATCAGGATCTTAGGAGCTCCCAGAAGTAGTGCGTTGCAGTAGTCTAACCTACTGAGGATAGAACTCCGCACTACCTCTGCTCTGACTTCCTGGGGAAGTATTGGTAAGATCTTGCGTAGGGCACGAAGCAGGCCCATGCAGGTCGCTGCAGTCCTATTTACAGAGGCATCAAGCGGTAAATTGGGTTCAACCAGAACTCCTAAATTGCAAGCCGATTCTGCAGCTTCCACCGATATAGGTAGGCCAAAAGTTATCCGGTAACCCGCGGGGGAGACGGTCTAGGGAACAATGGAGTACTTCCGTTTTTGATCCATTAAATTGGAGTGAGTTAGCTCGCAACCAATCTGCTGTAGCCGACATACAGCGGGGAAAGGTGTCCCTCGAAACTATCTCAGTACCCTCAAATGAAAAAATCAATTGAGTGTCATCGGCATAATTGATGACTGATATGCCAAATGACTTAATTAGATCTCCCAGGGGTCGGAGATATAAGTTGAAAAGGATCGGACTGACCGCTGACCCTTGGGGGACACCTTGGTTCACCTGTCGTGTGGCTGATCGAAATGGTGGTAACGCCACAGCTTGCTGTTTGTTGCTAAGGTAGGATGTTAACCAACTTAGAGCCAGACCGTTTACTCCCACGTTTTGAAGACGGGCTAAAAGGACCTCATGGTTCACCGTGTCAAACGCGGCCGACATGTCAAGCAGCACTAAGAATGCTGACTTGCCCCTGTCGACACGCGTTCATAGATCGTCCAGCGCGGTAACCAGTGCGGTCTCTGTGCCATGGGCCGGTCTGAAGCCAAATTGGGCTGCATCCAGACAGAAGTTTGTTTCCAGGAAGTTGGACAAGGCTCTCGTGACCCACCTCTCAAGAATTTTTATCGCAAAGGCCGAGCATAGAGGGTCTAGAGAAGCCTTTTTTAGCAATGGAGTTACTATTGCCAGCTTCCAACTATCTGGAACTGACGCTGTAGTCAAAGACTGGCAGCAGATGGAGTGGAGTGGAGGAAACAACTCAGCTTGAAATGCCTTCCAGATCTTATGGGGCATTGGATCAAGTGGTGAACCTGAAGACACGCCATTGGCCAAGGCGCAGAATTCCTCTAGCGAGGGAATCCTTATTATTATCCCCTATGGGTACCAAGTGGCAGGGGGATTCCAAGGGGGGGGGGGTAGAGGCAGCACAGACTGTCCAGGCACTGAAAGTCCATTCAAGATGGTCCTAATTTTCTTCTAGAACGCGAGGGCCAAGGAATCACAAAGTTCCTGAGAAGCCGGAATGGCTGGTACTGTACAGGACGTATTAGATAAGTTATTAACCAGCTTGAATAAGGTCTGCGATTTATTAGATGCCTTCGCCAAGGTATCTTCTAAAAATTTTGCTTTGGCGCTTCTTAGCTGGATCTTATATACCTGCATGGCCGTTTTATATGCTGCCCTGTCCAGCTCCTTATACCCTCTCCTCCAAGTACGCTCCGCCTGTTTGCAGCGGAGCTTATGCTGTCTAAGCTCATCAGTGAACCAGGCATTGGCTCCTCCAGGTCTGTCCTTCACCCTTCGCAAAGGGGCCAACTCATCCAAGGAGTCAAGATTTGCTGGCAAAGGACATCATAACTCTTGTCCACACTATCCTCCACCCGAAAAGTCCTGGGCAGTAGAGTGGGTCGGATCGATTCCCTCAGCAGGCGGGACCATTGTTGATTAAACTTAGTGCCGCCCGAGTTACTTGATTTTAGCGGAGCAGGCAAGACAAATGACATATTAATCAGTAAATGATCAGTCCAGCACTGAGCCACGGCCTCATTCACCACAACCAATTCCTTCTCGGCAAATACCAGGTCTAAGTTGTGCCCCTTGTCATGAGTAGGTGACAAGACCAGCTGTACAAGTTGAATATTGCTACACGCTTGGCAGAGTTCCCTATAGGCCAAATCATGAGGGCCAGCGGGCCAAAGATTGAAGTCACCCAATACTAAAAATTTAGCATGGGAGTTTGAGAGGTCGTAGATTAGATCGATCAATGACTGAAGAGCTGTTGTGGTCGACGAGGGAGGTCTATAGCATAAAAGACCTGCTATCAAGGTACCGCCCTGGGCCGTAATGGAGAAGCCCATGAGCTCGAATCCTAACACCTCTTTTACCACCAGTTCCGAAAGGGAAATTGAGTCTCTAAAAATGTAGCCTACACCGCCCCCCCTACCAGAAGCTCGGGGAGTGTGTCTTATGAGGTAGCCCGGTGGGCAAGCCCAGCCGAGTTCCATCCCACAGTCCCCTGAAGTCCAAGTTTCGGTCACAAATAGTATGTCCAGATGTGAAGATTCTATTAAAAGAGCAATCTCAGCATAGTTCTTTATGAGAGAGCGAACATTCAGCAGACCACAGGAAAGATTCCTATGAGGAGATGAAATAGACAAGCATTGCAGACCATCCACAGTGAGGCACGAAGACTCATAAGAGTCATCACAAGGATCTGCAAAACAAGAGGTAGCCAGCACGCCGGGAGCAACCGGGACGCGAACGGGCGCAGACGGGCTTGCCTCTGGCGCAACTCCGGCGCGTCTACGGCGCGTCCGCTGCGCGCACCCGCTGCGCGCCTGCTCACCCATAACTATTTATAGTATAACGCCGCGCGGGCTGCCGGCTGCCAGAGCCTCTACACCCGACCAATATGGCACCTGAGAGTGGCCCAAGCTTCCACACCCACCCAAGATTGCGGACGGAGCACCACGACCCTACTACCTAAATCCCGCAAAATGCGAGTGAGGACACAATTATTGTGCAGGTAAGCTACTCATGCCCCTAGTTGCTGCAATGACAAGCGCCTGATAATTAGGCAGGAAGACAACAGCGCGATTACGAGCTGCGCAATTTAAAAGTAAAATGCCCAGGAATATACAAACAAGGATTAAAAACTGTCCAGCAATGCGCGCGATGAGATAAGGTCTGTAGAGCGTTTTAAACGAGTTATTCTGTGTAAAACAAGACCAAAATGATAAATATCCAACAAACAGTAATCCACAATACCAATAAAACAAAAATAGACTTTATATACAGTTTCTTGAAATCGATAGTTCTGTGCAGGGCTATTACGGTGTCCTTAGCAAATAAACCCACAGAGTTCTGACTGACTGCAGCATTGCAGGCAAGCTACGGAGTAGGGAAGACCACAACATTTTAGCTTTAGAAATGCAGGATGTTGCTGACCTCTCGTTGAGCTCTAAAGAACCGGCGTTGGCAGGCATTGGTTCTGGAGGTCGGTGCAGGGCTCGTCGGGCCCCGGAAATCACACAAGTTACAGGTTGAGTTTGAAGTCAGGTGCACTGTCAGGCATTGCACTGCTTTCTGAAATGTGGTGGTGTGGCGTGCAGTGCCCACAGTTCACGGTGTAGGCAGCTTCTTGGTGGCAGCCATCCAGCAGCATTGGTGAGACCAGGGCTGCGCTGCAAAGTAATTTTGTGCTCATCAGGATACTGACAGCTCATGGTTCAATCAGCAGAGTCGTCGTTGCTGAAGCACTGTTGTGGGTAGACCCAAGTCTGCAGTGTGAGATGGGGCAATGAATAGTGCGGGACCCACAGGTAGCAGCATCAGTTTACAATCTGGAGTCGATGGCGCTGCCATCGGTAGGCCAAGGCTGTGGAGTGTGATGGGGAGGTAAATTGGGTATCCTACGAGCGGTGCCCTCGAACCACCATGCAAACAGATGTCAGCTTGGAACCGCAGTGTCAGTGAGACCAGGGCTGCAGTGCAAAGTGGGACAGTGCTCCGTGAGCGGGGTCTACAGGTCACCTTACATGCAGTGGTGTCAGTGACGGTGTTGTGGCATCAGCGGGGATACCAAGGATACGGTGTGAAGCAAGACAGTGTGAAGTGCAGTGCCCACAGGTCACAGTGCAAGTAGCGGTTTGGTAGCAGCGGCGAGGGGCATTGTCGGTAAGACCATGGTTGCAATGGAAAGTGCAGTGGTGGCCTCTGCAGTGCCTTCAGGTCATGGAGACAGCAGTGGCGTTGTTGACGGCGTTGGGTTTTCTTTCTCCTCTTTGGCAGCTAAAACATCCAGTTCTAGATGTTGAAGTGTTTGATTTTACTGCAAATTCCAACAGGAGGCAAGCCCTTGGAGATACTTTGAATGTGGAAAGAACAGTCCAGTCCTTTCGCTGCTCAAGACAGAATGGAATGGACAGAAGCAGCAACTGCAGCCCAACCTAGCAAAATACACAGTAAAGGGGCAATACTCTCCTGGCAGCTTTTCCAGCTCTTCCTCCTAGCAGGTTCTTTAATCCAGCAGTAATCTAAAATTCTGGGGTCTGGGCCACAATATGTATACCACATTTTCCTTTGTTCCCTTGTGGCAAAAGTCTCTCATCTCAGTCCAAACCAGTTCTGTCCTCTCCCGCCCAGCTTCCTGGCAGGAGGTAGAGACAGCATTGTGCAAGGGAGACAGGGCATATTCAGGTGCAAGGCAAATCTCCTCCCACCATTCTAAACACAGACCAGGTCTATTCAGGTGCTAGTGAACATCCTCATACTACTCTAAATGTAACCCAGGTAGATTCAGCCCAGCTTTGAGTCCCCAGGAAAGGCAGGACACACCTCAACCTTCCAAGTGGCTGTCTGCAGTGAATGCATATCCCCAGACCCTGACACTTCCAAACCAATCAGTCAATACACAAACCAGTAGAGGCTCATAGGACGGGTAAGCAATAAAATACCCACTTTATAAAAGTGGTATTTTCCAATACACAATATAAAAATCATCTGTACGAAATGATGGATTTTATAATCCTGAGTTCAAGCATTCTAAAATCCACTTCAATATCATGTCCAAATAGGAAGTTATACTTGTAAGATGTTACACAGTAGTGCTCATTCTATCCTATGGGACAGATAGCCTTTCAATAGTGAAAAACAAAATACACCGCATTTCACTACCAGGATATGTCACACACACCAGTGCACACACCAGTGCATGTCCTACCTTTCACATCCACTGCACCCTGTCCATAGGGGTACCTTGGGCCTACCAAAGGGGTGATTCACATGCAATAACATTTGAAGTTAGGGCCTGGCAATTGGGTGCACTTGCCAGGTCGACATGGCACTAAAACTGCTTGCAGACACTGCAGTGGAAGGTCTAAGAACCCTTTGAAAGGATGCTTGTGGTGGGTGGCACAATTAGTGCTGCAGGTCCACTAGCAGCATTTGATTTACACACAAAGTGCACTGTACTAGGGACTTTGTTCATTTGGGAACTGGAACTGAATGACCTCCTGCCCTCGGTTACTGCCCAGCAATCCTATACTTTACCATGGAAGCATGCTTTCCAAATGGAATGCACGCTCTCATTTTAAAGAGCAGATGTGCAGTTCATCCCTGCACCCCAGGTAGGCACCTCAAGGTGCCTGCCACCAAGTGCAGGGATTAACAGGGGGCACTGTCTTTCCGCAGCCTCGCACCCCAGCTGAGGGTCCCCAAAGACAGATTCCCTAAGCCTTTCTCTGCCAGAAAGGCCGGCACAGAAAGGCTGTGGGAATCTGCATCATAATCTCTCGGCCGGAAAGAGACAGCCAAGGGAGACAGGGTCTCCGAGTCCGTCAGACGCCATTCTAAAATACAATTCAGATTCACTTCCGACCGACCCCATCAAAATGGGTCAGTTGGAAAGGAATCTGACCAGCCTATTATGATGTATTCTGAAGAGCTCCAACCGATGGTCAGAGCTGTTTCAGCTTGCATTGTAATCAGGCCCTTAGTAGTAAATTAAAGCCAATCATGGAAACACCATTCCATTGACACAACTTACATAGGGAACATATTCATTTTAGCACTAAGACCAACAAAAACAGGATCAAAAGCAGGAGTCCAAAAAGAAAAAAACTCTGGGGATAAACCCACTGACAAAGCCAGGTTTAACAGGTATTTTTTCGGAATTTTAAATTGCAATCACTTCCTGTGCAAGCGGCTGCTGTTAAGCATGGATTTTGGATGATGCATTGCTATACGAATATGATCATACTGTGCATCACAATATGCAAAACATGTCCAGCCTGAATCTTGAATCTGCTTGGAATTAATTATACATTTGTGGCATTGCTTATATATTTGGAAAACAAACTCCTAATGGATCTTTTCAGCCATAAACGAGATTTTTATTCAGTCCCATGAATAAGCTTTGTTTGCTGTTAGACCTGTCAGCCTTGGGATGGTCTTCCTCCAAACATTTTGCCTTTACCATCCACTTTATATTTAATATCAAAAGGTTCGCCCTGAGCATTCTAAACCAAGTTAATAAACAAAATATCTCAAAAATGAAGTAGTCATCCAAATTGGCAAAATTGCAGGAAGACAAATATATTCCAGTCCTTATATTGAGGACTGGAATATACCCACTTCCAATGTTCACATCCAAACCGGCTGTGGTTTGGATGTGAACATTGGAAGAATAAACTCTAACTGGAATACAAGGACTTTGTTGATTGGATCAACGTACTTACTGGAGGTTTGGACCCGTGATTTTGCTGCCGGTTGAACTTGTGCCCTTGCCGTTTGCGGTCGCCATTGCTGGGGGCCCAGTTGACTTCTTGAGGGGGTGCTTGCCTGCTTGCTGTGCCTCCTGTCATCCGCAGACCGCGCGCTGCCCCTACTACAACATCCAGAGGGCAGCGCGGTCTCGCATGAGGTGCGCAGCAGTTGCCCCACGCCCCCGGGACATTTAAATTCTGATAGGGCTTCTGCGTCGTCATCGGCCGGAAAAGGTTGGGCTGGGACCGGTCTCTTGGTTTCCCGGTTTCGGTACTTCTATTGGGGCCATTTTACAATCGTATTGACTACTGGTACCCTCTGTTCAATTCCATCTGAATTTTACTAGATAACTTTGGCCAATTTGCATTAAATCATGGGTAAAAGAAAATTACTGAGTCCTCGAGGAATTAGGTCTAGTACTAACACTCAGCAAACTTAATTGAACTATTTGACAGGAGCTGTTGATGTTTTGGACAAACAGATTTTAACGGTGGAGAAATCCATTCTGGGTTCTTCGTCTGGGTTAAGCCAGAAGTTACTTTTGAAAGAAGACGATAACCAACTGAAATTAGGGGAAAGAGTAGCTCTTACAACAAATGGATGTATTCAACCAAGCACTGACGATCTTCATTCTACTAGTAGTGAGTCCCCTACCCAACCTCCCCCAAAAAAAACTAAATCAAGATCTAGTGGTGTCCTAGACACTCAGCAAGAGGTTGAATTAGTCGTTGTCCATTCTTCGTGTCAACCCCCTAAACAACATAAAAATGTTCCCCCAAAGAAAAAACGAGCAGTCCAATCCAAGAGCCAAGTAAAACAAAAGTCCAAATCATCTGGGGGAAAAATAGTTCAATTTGACTCCCAATTAGAGATACTCAATCTTACCTCCCTAGTGGAGAGACTGGATTCGTATATAAGGGTTAGGCAAGACCAGCTCTCAGTTAGAATGACCAATATGGAAAATCTCTTAAACAACAAAGCTAAATTAACAAATTCAATTCCAATAATCGATTTGAGTACATATTTGACCTTAAATAGCGATGTAGGGAAACCACTCACCTCTTTAGAAGAAGGTAGTAAAGAAAAGAGGACAGTCTCCCCTACAACCGTTACTGCTGTAAATGCGGAGACCCATAAAAAGGCATCGGAGGGACGGTCACATCACGTACCGCAAAGACAGACTAATACCAATACTGATGTGACCCTGCAGCTAGTATCACCTCAAGTACAAATTTCCCCATCTTCTCATTTGAACTTACCACCAGAGGCTACCCCCTATGTTATTGTCCTGAGTAATATACCACCTAACCAATCCACTTATGAGGAAACCTGGGATTCCCTCAAAAATAAATCATTATATTGGCTGAGCAATAGGGTAGGACTCCATAACCGATTATTTTACAACTTAAAGATGGTCAGACGTGTCCAATGGGTGGGAGATCGGGAAAAAGTCCTGATGGGGGACTGCATAGTCATTACCTTTGGCTCCCCATGGCTGGTAAATTAAATCTTGAGCCTAGGGGCTTCTCACACCGTTAATGATGTAGGGATTAATATTTTAAAATAGAGTTTTTTTTATCCTCCCAAAAAATGAAATCCCTCTTCTATGCTCCAAGGACTACCACAACTCATCCCAACTTATAATAGATTTAACGCATTGTCTGGCCTAAATGATAATGATTGACTGGATTCAGTACCAGTAGAGTTAATGGCAGAGAATTTCATGATGTCCCCATCGATGATTAAAACATCAAACACTGAGCCACATATGATGGATTTGAAATAGCTAACCCCCTTATACTTAGCACCAATAGTGGAGTCGGGACCACATTGTGTGAGGCTGTAGTTTCCTCTGTTAAGAAGGGAGATTCGGAAAGAGATTCACCCATTCTAAGGCCAAATATGGAGTATCTGCAACAGGGACGGAGTTCTCACTCCGAAACGCAAGGTCTAAACCTAGATATTGTTTTTTGGAATGTAGCCGGCCTACTTACTAAAATCACAAATGGCAACTGGATAAAACAAGCTAGGAAGCATAATATTATATGCTTGCAGGAGACTTGGCTTTGTTCCCCTCTTCACTTGGTGGGATATAAAACCTATTTTTCAGAGGCAATTCAATCTTCTTCTGGTAGGGCAAAAGGGGGCTTAGTAATATACTTATTGAATGTCCGAACCGTCAAAAAAATTGAGTCTCTGTGGTTAGAAAGTAACTATCAGGTTCTCTTGATATCTATAAATAAGACGTCCATTTATTTTGTGGTAATGTTTTATAACAATTTAAGCCAAATTGATTTACTTGATGTTTTAAATAAGTTTTCCTTTTTATTGCAAGATCTGCGCTCAAAATATATTAGTCAATTGTTTGCATTTCTTTGGGGCGGTGATTTTAACTTGTCACTATGTAAAAAGAACAGTACTAACAATTGTGGTATTGTGGACGAAAGTGGTAATAGTTTAACTCATTTCACTCATACAAGTGTTGGTATACGAATGAATGAAATAATGACAACTATGGATTTAGGTTCGGGGAATGAACTAGCTAGTCCCCCTGTTCCTTTTCTTCCCACTTTTAAGGGAAGGGGGCTCACAAGTACAATTGATTTTATTCTTGAATCGTATCACATTGCACCATATATCAAATATTTCGATACAACTTGTAATCCAGTAAGCCATCATCTTCACAATACTATGTCAATTTATGTTCCTACTTTATGGAAGGAGTGTGTCTATTGGAGTCTTTTAGATCAACAATCTCTGAATATGGACAGACTCAACGGTTTCTCCCTAAAATGGGCGAAAGCAGACCAGAAGCTAGTGATGACAAATGTGGTTAAGCGAGCTCTGTCTTCTTTTGAAGTTTGTTTTGATCTTAATTCCGCATCGGAACAAAAACTGTCCAGTTATAAAACTATCATAAAAACAATCGAACAAGAACTATTTAGAGAAAAAGCAGGAAACGGGACTCTTAAGAAGGGATGGTTCAATTCAGAATGCACCAAAACCTACTCAACATAAAAAGAATAATAGGGACAAGGGTGAAATTATTAGACTACGAAAGGCTTATAACCTGGCACTAAAAAAATGGAAAACACAGATCAAGAACCGCCTATGGAAACAATTACATGACAGTTGTCTTATGAAGGATAGTGCCAAATTTTGGAGAACAGTTAAAGCCTCCTTTTTTCTCCAAAGTTGGTGAGTCCCCGAAGCTAGATGTAGCGGTAGACGCAAACACCTGGGTTCAACATTTTTCAAAAATTTTCAGTGAGACTGGAGATACAATTCTGGAGCAAGTTGAGAGAGGGGTGAGGGAGTTTCAGCCAGTTCAAACATGTTTCCCCATACAACTAAGTTTCACCCATTAGGAGATAATAAGTACCTTGAAAAAAATCGAAATCTGGAAAAGCTCCAAGGCCCGATGGGGTCCCAGTGGATCTTTTTAAATATAAACTAGACCTATGGTCCCCAGTTCTTACCCGAGTGCTGGAAGCAGCCAATGAGGTGGGATTGGTTGAATCCTGGTCTAGTTCTATTTTGGTCCCAATCTTTAAAAAAGGTGATCGCCATAGCCCAAATTGTTATCGGCCTATATCCCTCCTGGACTCTTTAGGGAAGGTCGCAGGACGTATTCTTTTAGACCGACTCCAGGATTGGGCAAAAGGTTATAATATGATCTCCGATTTACAATACGGGTTCCGCGAGGGATTGGGAACAGTGGAACAGGCTTTGAACCTCTCACTCTTAATTGGAAAATACGTTCAAGCAAAAGGAGGGTATTTGCACATGGTTTATGTTGACCTGACTGCAGCCTTCAACTGCGTCAGTCACACTAAGCTGTGGGAAATTATCCTAGCCATGGGGGTGAACCCCGCGCTGGTGAACTTTCTGCGAGAACTCTATTCGGGGCATCAACAAGCGTCAGACACAGAACAGGGGGAGAGCTTAGTGAGTCCTTCCGGATTGAGAGGGGGGTCAGACAAGGTTGTGTTCTGGCCCCCTTCCTATTCACATTATATGCAAATGGGCTCGAATCAGCGATGGTGGAAGGTAATCAGGACCTGCCAATAATTTGTCGTTGGCCCATTCGAGCATTACTATATGCCGACTATGCAGTGATCCTGGCAAGAACCCCCCACCAGCTACAGAGGTCATTAAATAACTATTGCGCTTTTATGAACTCCCTGAATCCTAAAGTGAACATAAAAAAGACCTATGCCATGAATGCTGGTCCGAGGCCAAAAAGAACCAAAGCTATCTCTCTTAATGATATCACACTATAGTCCTCGACATCATATCCATATTTAAGGATTTTGATAGATAATAAGTCCAAATGGTCAATAGCCATAAATGAGAGGAAACTTTTATTCTTGAGGGCCACTACTGCTCTGGTAGTTTTTGCTCAAAAGCTAAGGAAGAGACCCTCCCAAGAAATGTTAAAAAATCTTTCAGGCTAAATGTGTTAGCATTGCTAGCTATGGTTCGGGATTATGGGGACATGTAAACACGGATGCATTACAGAGGGTTGAGAACTCTTTTTTACGATACTTGTTAGCAGTTCCATGGGACTCCAAGCTTGCCGCCCTGCTTTCCTAGTGCTTCAATTCCTGGATAATGAGACATATGTGAAATCCATAGCTTGTTTTCTGATATTCTGTGTTAACCACCGCCCCAGTCTTGGTTAGCTGTTGCTATTTATGTATATAATTGTTAAGTTGAAACATTTCTTTGGATTCTTGTATGTTTTTATTGACCCTAATCCATGTATAATATTATTTTTTTTAACTGTACTTTTATGGTATTTCTAAAAATTATGGAAACCAAATAAAGTTGATTTTGACTTGATTTGATTAGATCAATATAAGGATTGGAATATATTTGACTTCCTGCAATTTTGCAAATTTGGATGACTACTTCGATTTTGAGATATTTTGTTTATTAACTTGGTTTAGATTGCTCAGGGAGAACCTTTTGATACTTTAGTATAGATCCAGGTGAGTGGACCTGAGTGGGTATGTTTGGTCCCCATACCCTTCACCCTTAGTAGCACATTGTGTGATTTTCCTGGGAGATTTTCCCTTAATTTTAGCAATGCTCCCTGGTGTTAACTGGTTACCGATTCCTATTTACTTTATATTTAATGTTTTATTTTTATTTGCTGTAGGATTCTGTGCACTTTACCACTCCTAACCAGTCCTCAAGTGCTTGTGCTATCTAAACACAGTAAAATTGACTCACACTTGATTGCCATATTTGATGCACTTATAAGTCCATTGTAAAGTGGTATACCACATACACTGGGCTGCACAATAATGCTACTTCTGGGCCTGCACATCTTATTTTTCCAGCCACTTCAGTAGACACTTAAAACAGAGCCCAGGCATTTCAACTTAGTAGTATAACCCCCTTGCAAAGCCTTAAACTCCCCTTTGCATATGTCACCCCTAAGGTAGGCTCTAGGAAGCCTATATGGCAGGGTGGATTGGTGGCCATGACATTTTAAGTTTTAAATATCCTGGTAATGAAAAATTTCTTAATTCATTTTTCACAACTTTGAAGCCTACCTTTCCCATAGGATAACATTGGGTTGACTTTTTACATTTGATAAGTGTTTGCTTGGGAACAGTTAATTATTACGTGCTTGGTGTCTGATAAATTTTAATTAAAGATCCTCTTTATTGGTAAAGAAGGATTTTAGGTTACAATTTTGACAATGCCACTTTAAGAAAGTCTGTTAATAAAGGAAGGCATGGGTCCTTGATGCAATCTAGATTGGACCTCCTTTAACTTTTTCAACTGACAAATTATCTAGCTGGTACAATATTGTTACCCACTTGAAACATAGGGTCCAACGTTGTTATTTCATTAGCCCTTATGATTTATTATAATTTTCTCTTTTTGGTCTTCTTAAAGTTTTTTGTTGAATTATGACATGTCTCTGCAAAGGGCAACACTTTGTTTTAAAACAAGAAATTCAAATGTTAACATCAAAACACATTTGATATTACAACAATATAAAAATCATATAATGACAAAACAACATATTCTTCTCAGTGAAAAAACACAATGTGGATAACTTTTCTTTGACCAATCCTTCATTCAAAACATGTTAACACTTGGCGGAGTATTCCATTTTTGTTGCTATGCATACTATATCATGTCAGTTAAAAAAAGTTAAAGGAGGTCCAATCTAGTTTGCATCAAGGACCCAAGCCTTCCTTTGTTAACAGATTGTGAGCAGACTGATGTCCGCAAGGCTCTTAGGCTAACTAAAGAATTTAAAGAGTTGGAGGTGATCCCACCTGGTTTTGCCACACTGGGCATACGAGGCACATAGACATGTCAGAGAAGAACACACTTTCCTTTACAGAGGATCATATACAGAAATTAATTTCTAATCCTATCCTTTTTTCCACAATCAGCCTCAGTACATCGGCAAAACAACAAAGCAATTCCGAAAAATTAATAAGGTTACAAAAAAAAGCACACAAGGACTGAACTAGATGGACACTTTCTGTTAGAGCATTTGAAAGCAGGCACAATCCCTGGGGCCTCCAGGTTAAGTACATACCGATGATGTTCAAGGAAGACCCAGAAAATAAGAAGCAATTCAGTTATATCAATATTAAATGCAGTCGTGGCTTAATGGTACATTCTACAGAGAGAGTACAGAGGATTTGCAAGAAGGAGGTGGAAGAAATTGAGGAACAGATACAATCTATGAGAGACAATCATACAGTCACAAAAGCCAAAACTGTTCTTGAAAAGATAGAGAACGAAATCTCTTCCTTCAAGGACAACACTATACATTTCAAATCTAACAACGTTGAGAAGGATAAAAACAGTTTATCTGTATTTAAAGACTTCAACACAAGATAAGACTCCAGGAGAGTCTTGTTCCAGTATCAAGGATGCTATAAAAGAAGATTCTTGATATTCTCAGAAACATCATCATCAGAATCAACAAAAAAAGACTTATTTTTTAGCCGGAGGCCAGCAAAAGATCAGGGAACATTACAAACCACAGCAGTGGGAGATGCGCATCAATCACCAATATTACAAGACTTAGACAAATCTATCATAATAAATTTGCCCAAGACAAGTCTAACACAAGAACAGTCATCGGTTCTAGAATTAGGATTAACCTATGACCACTGGGTACACTCTTATTTGGTGAAATTGAAAATGGAAGCCATGGAACTATTTCAGAAGATACAGTTAAAAGCATTCTTCACTGAGAAAAAAGACAAAGCAAGAACAGAACCCTCAGGCCTTCATAATAAGTCCAATTTCTGTGCACCAATCCACAGTTTACCCAGAGAGAAAGTATCATTTGAGCAAGCGGCATTGTCGGCCATGAGTAAACTAGAGAATTAAAATGTGTTTGTGAAGAATAACATATCACAGGAACAGAGAATGGTCATCCAATCACTAAAGGAAGACAAGTCTATTGGCATCAAGCCGGCCGCTTAGGGCGGGCCATTGTCATCTGGTCTAAGGATTCATATCTGTTGCAAGGAAGGAGCCATGTGTTGAATCCAATCTGGTATTGACATATTCCTTACGAGCCTTCAAATGAAATTCAGAACGATATCCAGAAGGTTTTGGACAAGGGACTTGAAACTGGCATCCTAGGATTGAAAGAATTTGAATATCTCACAAAGAAACATCCAGGAATTCCTGTAATATATTTTTACCTAAAGTTCATAAGGATGCCAATCACCCCCAGACGACCCATTGTATCCGGTTGTGAATCAATTTTGGAGCCCCTCTCAAAACATGCTGACACTTTTTGAAATCTTTTCTATATGAGGGCCCCTCATATGTACGTGGTACAATGGATCTCATTAATAGAATGGAGAAATATGATTTTGATCCCACACAGAACATTTTAGTAACACTGGATGTAACTTCCCTGTATACACAAATTCCTCAGGGTGAAGCTTTAGAGGTGATTGAGTTCTATCTAGAGAAAAGATCAAGACCAGACCAAGTGTCAACTCAGTTTATCTTGCGTCTGGCCACACTGTCCCTCAGAAATAATTTCTTTAAATTCGAGGATTAATCTTTCTAGAAATCAAGGGAATAGCGATGGGTTGTCCCTTTGCTCCAGAAATGGCAGTATTGTACATGGCAAGATATGAAGACAAACATATCTAAAACAACAATCCCTTCATTGGTCATATAGTGCAATGATATCAATACATGGATGAAATTTGGTGTATTTGGAATGGGAACGAGGCAGCCCGCATAAAATTCCACGCTTCGCTGAACAATAGGAGCCCCAATATCAAATTCAGCTTGTCTCATAGTACAGGTCATGCTATCTGGATGGTGAGGTCAGACCCTCCTAGACTGGTTTAATTACTACCTTGCATTCAAAATCAACAGACAAAAAAAATTCCTTGCACTACAGGAACTATCATCCTGGAAATCTTAAAGACAATTTGCAGTATGGTCAGTTTTTGGGAATCAGACGCAATTGCACACAAGGAAATCTATGAGCTACATGCCCATTCATTGATTAACAAACTCAAAGAAAGAGGCTATCTACATAAACTGCTGAAACACCCCATTTGGAGGGCATGGTATACACATAGAGAACATCTACTAACAAACAACAGTCCAAACAATTTACAGAATGTTTGGTGTGTTTATCAACATATGGTACCCACACCAATTAATTTAAGAAGATCATATGCAATAAGTAGCACCTCATTGAAGGAATGGTTCAAGGAATTGGTTTACCTTTATTTTCTCTGAAAAAAAAACAAAAACATTGGACAACATATGATTTGTTCTAGTGATGTCCAAACATGAAGACCAGACAACCTGCACTCTCTCATGAATTTGAAACCTAGCCAGGGTCATCATAAATATGATAACTGCACGGTGTACAATTCTACTATTGAGGGTTTTATTTTCATGGATGGTCAAATACAATGGAGGCACTATGAGCTCTCAAATTGCAAAACAAAAAAATTTGGTGTATGCAGTAATCTGCCCCTGTAAAAAAATGTACGTAGGCAAAACAAACCAGGAGATTAAACAAAGGATGGTTCAACAACACTCGCATTGAGATGGGTCACACTGACAGCGATTTCAAGTGGACTGTGCTAATTGTCATCAAGCAGAGTCTAAGAGGCGGGGACCCAGAGACTTTGTTAATTAGAAAAGAAGCGTACCTGATCATGAAGTTTAATACAGCAATGAGGGGTTTAAACCAAAATGAATGAAATCAGCAGATTATAACATTGAGTAAACTACTAAATCATTTTTATTGGAGGTGGTGGATATTTTACAAATGGGGAAAGATCTGGACCACAACATGCAACACACTAGATCAGGTAAAAATACACACACTATTCAGACAAAACATAATCGGTAATTGATTCACAATCCCTTGTCAATTCAATTGCTAAAAATCAGCTCACAATTGAGCAGTTCCGATATCAAAGCTGGCACTTTGAACTACTGAATAATCAACATGGTATGCAGAAGGGAAGTTGTTTCAATATAATTGCAGACTTGATACATTGTTTCTGGATACAAAAGCGTGCTTGCAGTGGTTTTAATCTGGCACGCAGTGTTAAAAAGTGCACAACTTTTTTAAATAAGCGTTAGGAATGGGAACTTAGCAACACAATTCTAATGAACATGTTTTTTTCATATTATAGGAGTTAAGAAATTCGTTGCTGGTTTAAAAGAGGATAAAGAGCCAAATTTCAAGTCACAAGGCAAGTGAAATTAATGCAATGCTGGATTATTGTTAAGATTACCTGGGTCCAGGCATATTCAGAATGCATATAAAAATGTTTTGTAACACAGTCCGCGGTCCTGTTTTGCCTAATTAAACACGCTCACTGCCTTAAGTCGTTACCAGACTAATACTTTGCAATATTCCTTTCACAGGATTTCATTTTTCTAAGTATCAACTTGGGATAGTCACGTTAAACAGGCTTTACGACCCAGTACAAGAAAAATAGAGTTACACTAGGGCAACAGAAAGCATTGTGGAGTTAATTAAGAGGGTTAAGTCACAGTTGATAAATCTGTAATACACTACTTTACATTAACTTTCACAGGAATGACCAAGTCCTGGTCCTAAGGAGAACCCCTAGACTGTCGGGGTTTGAAACGCGTTTGCCTATGCTCCTTGTGAAAAGACACTCATAATCAAATTAAAAGTGAGTGAGAGAGATTTATAAAACATCAACTCTCTCATTGATAACATTTAGAGCTAGCGGCCCCAGGGCACATTACACTGGCAGGATGTAGTATGCATAGCAACAAGAATGGAATACTCCACCAACTTGTTTTGAATGAAGGACTGGTCAAAGAAAGATGATCCACATTGTGTAACATTTTTTGTATTGTTGTGATATCAAATGTGTTTTGATATGTGCATTTGAATTTCTTGTTTTAAAACAAAGTTCTGGCCTTTGCAGAGACATGTAATAATGCAACAAAAAACTCTGAGAAGAACAAAAAAAGAAATGTGAAATAAATCATATGGGATAAGGAACTAAGAACGTTGGTCAAGTGGGTAACGAAATTGTGGCAACAAGATATTTTGTCAGTTAAAAAAACTTTAAGAAAGTCCGCATTTTCCTGCATTAACTGTTCAGTACGAGCATTAGGTCACATGAAAGGGTGTAGATGGCAGTTGGACTTGTTTATTCATCCTAGACAGCCACACAATAGAGGGATTAGGTGTGCCTGGATGGGCCATCAACTGGCAGAATGGGAGTGGAGCTTGGCACAGCCCCACTTAAAACTGAATAGGCTATGTTCTACCTTCACACAAAGTACTTGCCATGGCTACAGTGTTCATGCAGCCAGCTTGCATGCAGGGCAGGGGAGTCAGAAAATGTTAAGCACTTAAAAAGGAAATTTTCTATAAACATCTCCTTCTTCAAAGAAGGTATGAGGTATAAAAATGGGACCCTCAGAACTAATATTTAGTTCACTTTTCTGAATCTGTGTAAGATTTTTCAGAGGACTCACTGCTTCTGTTGCCAGCTGGTTACTCCAAAAGACTGCTTTGCTGCGCATAGAAGGACTGCTTAGCTGCCTGGAGCTTGTCTTGAGCCATCAAATGCCTGCCCTGCTGCTTGAGCACTGTCTCAGCACTTGAACCCAAGAGTGACTACCGGATTTACTACAAGAGCTAGTTAGCTGACCTCCTAATGAGAGACTCAGGGACAGAAAAGGGTCCAACTATCTTGAGCTCAAACTTGGACCCTGCCTATTTGTGTCCGGACACCCCAAGAGGTACCCCCTCCAGCCCTGAACCTTTGGTGGTGGTGCTAATGATAACCAGATAGCCAAATACTGGGACCAGCCTGCTCATGTATCCGCCCAAGGTACATCACCAGTCAGCCTGACTTCTTAGCAGCACACAATACATTCTTTGCAGCAGTAAATCCAGGTCCGTGGTCCTTTCCCAAATGGTATCCTGCCCCATGCAATTCTAGTCAGCAACAGCTTCCTGAGACACTGTTGGAATATAGAAATATTCACCCTGGTTTTGTCCAGTTGCTCTCCTACTCTCCATCTACAAAGCTCCCTCCTCTGACAGAGCCTGCAGTCTTGCCCTAAATTTTACCTTCTCATAACATTTTCTTCAAAATTTCTTTTCAGTTCAAAGGAAAGCGCCAACTACACCCAATACACTTTTTGTCTCCGGCTCATGCTCCATTGCAAAATTTGGAAAATATATGTTGGTAACCTAGACATTGCTAAAAAGCTAAACTGTAGTATCTGTTGGGGTACAGCTTTAGCATCAGTCTGCATTCCGCAACATGTAACAGTGCCCACAAACACGCCTACACACTCACCTGTTTAGGCAACTGCAATGCTGCTCCTACAGCTCGCGCTTTCTGCACCTTTTTTGTTTACAATTGTTTTGATAAGTGTTAGGGATGCGGACCATCGGGTGGAACACAATTATGTTGGCAGTCTTTTCACTAATAATCAACAAAAGAAGAGTCACCTATATCAATAAATCATGTAGTCTCAAACATCCAGAAGAGAAAACAGCAAGAGGTAAATAGAAATAATTTGGTTTTATTGTACAAAAATATATTATATGAAAGAGGAGGCATATTATTGTATTTATACAATTGCTTTAAAAAAAGGACATTCATTCCTAGTCAAAAGATGGAATTAGCCTATTCTTTGGACAATTATTCAAAACTTTATTTATTGTTGGTTCATAAATCCCAAATATCCAACACACTCAATTTCTCATACGTGTGATGTTGTATTAAATCCAACTAATTCCAAATGTTTCAAGTTGATATTAATCCCCAAACAATTAATTTGATTACTTGATCTTAACTGTGCTAAGAGCCATCATTTCTATACATAGGTTAAACAGAATATCAATTATCTTTCCATCTGTCTTCTAGTGCTCACCCAATTAAAAAAATAAAAGCCCACCATTTGATGGAAAAGCTTTTTTCCCATTCTGTATTGAGAATTTCAGAAACAAACTCTGGATTTGTGACTTCCTGGCAAGCAAACCATCACAGAAACATTTCTGTTGTGGCCACCATTATCCTACACCATGCTCTTCTAATCTGAAACATGTCAGACATGTGTGCAAATGATGGTGGTGGGAAATCCACTGGTACTATTACACCCTCAGATGGAAAATAACAAAGGTAGGGATTTCAAATGTGATCTAACAGGAAATGTCTTAATTAAAATATTACAAATAGATGCAAATAAAAATAAATATAATTGAATGTTACAAATATATATAAATAGTACAAATACATTATTATTTAATTTTAAAATATGTAGTGACCTATTTTGAATTTAAAAAAAGTATCTAATGTTGCAGTATTTTTGAAATTCCTATGTGATTAAATGAGTTATAATTAAAAATATGTACTATTTTTTATAAAATATGTTTAACATTAATTTATATTTATTTATAACTTTAACTATTATAAGTAACTGAATTGAATGTATAATTATTTCCTAGGGGGTTTTATTTTAAGTTCCTTCCTACACTATTTTCAGTAGGAGGGTGTTGCAGTTCAGTGGTTATATTATGTGTAGTGTTCGGCGTAATACAAAACTGTAAGTTACCACAAAAGTGCAGTTTATGAATAAGGAAAGGTAATAGACCTAGCCATAAGGGCAAACTTACTCAAAAATGCACTTTGTGAATTAGGCTTTATTGTCTGTGGTATAACTAGATCCATTGTTATTCCAGAGGCCCCAAGGGGGTGAAGACAGGTGAGTAATGACTCAGAAGTGTGTTATATTCTACCTTTGGCTAGCAGAAGCAGTGAACGCTACTTTAGCTAAATCTACATGCAGTCCCAATATGAGCACCTTCCTTGAATCTTGTGATTCCACCATTTTCTGAGTAAGGAAACTGTCCCTCTTCGCTGGGAACTGACCTGAGTGAATTTAGCATAATACATACTTGGCTGCAATCAAATCTAACTGTAGGGAGACAAGAAAGTGGGGGATTTTGGTTCCAAAAGAAGTGGCTAGAAGGAGGCTACAGAGGAAACTGTGAAGAAAGCACAAATCACAGTAAGTGAGCATACCCTTATGCACATCATAGGCAATCTCCATACATTAACAACATTATGCCTGTAACATCAGCTGTATAGGCTGTGGAGACAAAGTTGAACAGTTTGGCCAGAAGAGTGCAATCAGCTGAATGGAAAGCGATGGTCACTGAGGGTAAATGTATTGGAAAGGTAAAGATCAATGATTTGTCAGAATATCATTGACATAATTATTAACTGGCATAAATATTATGTCCTAAAGTTTGTTTACCACAACATTATCCCAGTGAGTGTAGATTTTCTAATAGTAACTCTAATGGGATTCATATTTTATAAACATATTTAGGACACAATACTTTGGCAGACCATATTCAGGCCATTATATTCTGATACCAAACCAAGCAGAGGAGCACAGGGGAAGATCGGTTCCCAGCAGAGGATACCTCTCTTCAACAGAAAAGAAAATATTGCATCTGGCTACACCCTGCAAGTTGCTTTTTGAGACTGCTAGATTCATGAACCCTGCAATAGATTTTCAAATCTCTGGATCTTAAATCCTGTGGTAGATGCTGGAATTTCAGGATCCTCAAATCCTGCAGTTGATCCTTAAATTCCCAGATCCTCAGATCCTACAGCGGATCCTCTAACCTCATGATCCTCAAACCCCACAGTAGATCCTTCAATCCTGCTGTAGCCTAGGACCAGATTGGGCATATGTTCATAGCATTTGTGGTGCCTGCTTGGAGACACTATTTATTGTACTGGTGATGGTGTAGAAGCTGTGTAGTACACATGTGAGAGCCCCAGTCTTGGATGGTATAACTTCTGTCACACACAGTGTAAGACATACTGAGTGGTAATGCTCGGTAAAAGGGGTGAGAGGGTCAGCCAATAATGCCCTGGGCTATGGGTTAGATGGGAGTGGGGGTGAGCACCTGTGACAAACCATATTACTTACCCACAATGTAACTGCAGACACTAGAAAATATGATTTATGGAAAACCTCAAGTTGGAAGAAATTATGTCAGTGGAATTGGCTGAATGAAATGGCATTATTTTGTATTGTATAGTTACAGCCACAGCTTATAAAAGAAGCAAGGACTATACCAAGCAATGTTCCTGACTTGTTATCTATCTAATACCCACCTACATTAAAAAATGTATCTCAATAGGGTTTCAACTTACCCACTTCAATTAGACCTGCATGTTTCAGTACCCTCTCTTACCCCTTTCCCTGCATTCCTGGGATACTGCGATTCCTACCATCGCAACATATGGGCGATACCTCTTTCTAATCACTCAGGGGTCTTTATTTTTGATGACCAAAATCCTGCAGACATTTCAACAATTATTATATGTTAACATGTTCTTCTCCTTTTAACTAAGAGTGCTTTGAATATATTATCAGGGTGAGGAAGCCATCATAACTCTACGCAAAGTTTTTCATACCAGTAGAAGATCCTGAAGAAAGATTGGGTCATATGTATGATGAAATCCATAGAATGAAATCAGATGGGAGCAACTTAATGGCAGATGGTATAGAAAGATGCATAGATTACACCCTGATACAAATTCTTGTAAAGGAGCTATTAACAGTGATTCAAAAACCCTACTATCAAATAATGTTTCAGCAACAACAACAACAACAGAAAAACAGTGTCACCAAGTGCACATATTTCTGCATCAGGTAAGCCACCTCAAACAGCTATAAAATGACTATCACGATCCATGCTTACTGTTCCCCTCTGCAGTAGAGGGGAGCAGATCAGCACACATGGAAAATGACAGACAATCATGAGGATCAGTTAGTTGTTTGTTATTGCGAAGAATGGCTGCACAATTAGACTCAGTGCCTTTTTTCTTTGGTGCAGCCCATGAATACAAAGGTCCAGATATACAATATTTTCATTGCAAAATGTGGCCGCAAATTGTGCAGCAAAGTATGTGAACTGCCCCATGTATCAATAGTTTGGTTCACAAAATTCCAAATATAGTGGATTTCAACCTGCTTTAACTCATCAATATTCACTAAGTGGATTTATAAATTGTGAATCATTATGATTGTATGCCATCACCAAGATGGTATCCTGTTTGGGTCAGCAGACAACCATCTCTGTGATTGCATTTCAATAATCTTTTTAAATGCAGTATCTTTTCCTTAAAGGAACCAGGAATGCATTTAAAAGAGTTGTGTGGAAAAGTACCATATAGCAGTAGTCAGGTTTAACAACTCTTTATTGAGGTACAAAATTATCGACCCCATCCATCACCAGGGGCCACAGCTCAACCACTGCCCTGTTTGAATGGCAAAATTCCGGATCAGAGCTTTACATTAATTGCCCTTCTAGAACTTTGCAAGGGCCCTTAGAAGGACCAAGTGCATCAACCCACACACCTCCCCCATTACATTACTGAACAGTTGAAATCTATATACAGATATGTTATCCAAATGTAGCTATACACGCTATTATAAAAAAACAGGTAAACAACCATAACAGTAAGTCCTAAGGTCTCACAAAATCCTGAAGGTGTTCAGGCCTCTTACTTATTCACAAACTTCTCCTTGTGCCTATTTGCAAGGCACCAGTAACACTAGAACCCAAAGAACAAGATGCTAACTTGTTCATGGGGACCAGGGCATGAAAATCAAGCTCAGTGGTAGTAGGAGAAGCACTCACAGAGCCCAAAACTTTCCACACAGCAACTTTGCCCATGGTCAAAATCCGGTGATCATCAGTTTATATTGCCTTTCTGAAAGTTTAATTGCCCTCACAGGTAGTGAAAGCCTCCCCAACAGACCCTCCATTCTAGGGTTTTTTTATCTTGACCCAATCACCAATTTTAACTTCAGTCTCCTTTGCTGCCATCCTTTTATTGAAATGTTCCTTCCTCTTTTTCACCACCTCTTTTCCTTGGTTCACACACTTATACGTTCTGGATCAACTAGGTCATTCATTAGGCACCCTTTTCTTAAATAGCAAAAAAAGGGGCTACTCCTGTTGAGGAATGAGGAGTCTACCTGTACCTGGAGACTTTGGAGCATATTAGCAAGAACCTCGTTAAAATTATCGTTGTTTTAGCGGCAGGAAACTGCGATAATGGGCTTGCTAATATGCGTTATAGAATTCCAATAGAAGCCCTGGTTAAATGTGCAGGACATCCAACCAGGGCTTCTATTGGAATTCTATGACGCATTTTAGAAAGCTTATTATCGCTGTTTCAGCAGCAGTTTCCTGTCGCTAAAATTGCGATAATTTTACTGAGGTTCTTGCTAATATGCCCCTATATTCTTAAATTCATCTACCCAATTTATGCTATTCGCCACCTCAAGCTGAATACACTCTTTTACAATTTTGTTGAAACGCTCAATCATGCCAATGGTGGCCCGGTGATATAAGGATGTGGTCTTGTGTTTAATGCCCCGTCACTCAAAAATTCTTCCATCTTTTTAGGTGTCCGTTTAACGCCATTAATAGTTAATTTCACCACAGGAAATACTTCCTTTCCAAAAATCTCTTCTAAAAACGAAATCACATTGCAAGTTTCTCAATGTGTTTTTTTTTTGTCCTCATAAATGCCACCAGCAGATGTAACCTCTACGTGGGATCACTCCGTGTCACTTGCACTCTTGGTTTTACTACGATTCCGCCCTTGATACCATGTGCAGCACAATCAGAGATTGCCCAGGGGCAGGCTATTTCTTAGTCCAACTCCCCTATAACATGTTACCTGGGAGGACTGAGCCTATAACCTCTGGCATAATCATTGGACTTTGATTATCTTTCGACCCAAGTTCTTAAAGCTGACCACACTTTACTGGCAGTATCGCCGCCACGCAACATGTCCGACTGGCTTATCATGATAACATTCCTCAAGCATTCTGCAAATTTTGGGGGAACCACTGACTTCCACTCTCTACATATTTCTCTCCTTGCAATCACTAAGACATAGAAGATAAATTGAGTGACCGGGTTGTTAACCGAGTAGCCAAGTGGAAGCCCCCAAAAAATTAATCTAGGGCTACAGGTGATTGGTGTTAACAAAACCTCTTCCAAAAAAACACACACCTGTCTCCAGTAGTTGGTAATTAGTGGGCACTCTAAAAACATATGCAGATCATTGGCTGCTACCAACTTACACCTTGGACAACAGTATCTTTCTGCTGATAACCTGGTGAGCTTGGCCGGAGTCCAATACACCCTGTATATTGTGAATAAATGGTTCCTCCTAAGATTGGCTGGTTTAATTGTCTTTTGTGATATTGCAAATGAATCTGTACAAATTTTGCTGGTCTCCTCCGGGTTTTCAACTAGATCTCCACTCCAAAGGTGGGATATTTCAGATGTTAGAGTGTCCTTTGCCCCAATCAGAGTGTTATACCAGAAGGCTACCTCCCATCTCCAGACACTACCTCTTTCAATAAGGTCTAGGAACTGGGGCTCCTCCTGCGACCCCCATTCCACCATGAGGACAACTGGTAAAACTTGAATCTTGGTATAGAGCCCCCAGTTAGATTTACTAATGATTCCCAGTCAAGCAGTTGGAAGTTATTGCTAAGATCTGCCCACTTTACCAGACCCGCCTCTCTCAATGGAGTTGCCAATCTGTCTAATAGGCAATCAGGAGTACCGGGTGATTCCCAAATGGGGGCGTGCATATTATAATATGGGATATGCGAAACTTTCATGAGATACAGCCAAGTTTTTAATGCAGCCTGGAGGATTTTCAGGCGGACCTTTTTGTAAAATGTATATAGAAAGAATTCAGAACTGAGTGATTGGTCAGACAACATTGCTTGAAATAAACGACCATGCGAGGAGGAGTCAAGCCTATTCGCCATAATTCTAAAGTTCCTAAGCTGGAAGGCATAACAGTACATCAAAAGATCAGGTAGAGCGAGGCCGCCCAGCTTCAGCCCCTTCTTAATTTCCTCCAAGCAATTCTGGGTGGTTTTGAAGCCCAGAAGAATTCAATTCCGAGGATGCATTCATATTTGATTGCATGCTGAAGTGAGGTCCAAAGAGGTGAAATACTTGGCCCTCTCCGAACAGCACAACATCTCAGTGATATTGGGTAAGGGATTGAGGTCAGCCACTATTGCTTTATTCAGTTCCCTCTTATTCACACTCAGCCTGGCTTCTCCATTGGCATTCCTGGCCAGGAATGAAGTTATGGCTATCAAAAGGCATGATGCACAGAGATGCACTGGGAGGCTGGGGTTTCTTCAGTGCCATTTTTGTTTGCAGGAAGTGAAACACTTGGCGTAGGATCCAGCAACCAGCTGGTCCAGTCACACTGTTCAACCTCCTGTTTTGACAACTTCAAAAAGGAGCACACCTGTAAGTCTGAAGGACACACAAGTGATCTCTTGTTCCACCAGCCCTTACTCTCGAGGAGTGCCAACCCCTTACTTACATCAGCAATCTGAACTGGAGAGGATAACCTTGACGGGCCCTTAGAAACCTTTTTCGGGTTTTATAAGGACCCAAACATTTACTTCCAGATCCATATTTCTAAAACCCTTGCCCACATCATGCTTCAACTTCATCACCTTCTGCTTCTGCATCACTTGAGATATGAAACCTTTACCCACTGGGCTTTGTTTGTCATGTTTGTTCTGCAACAATTCTGGACACACATTCGAGTGAGCTTTTCTTCCTCTTGAGAGTAAAAGGTAGCCCCCCTGTAATAACATGGGGTTAGATGTTATAAGACCACAACTTTGCCTCAACAGAATCCTGAACATCCTGGCCAGAGTAGAGAGAGCTGCCGGTATGCCTTTCTTCACCAACCTGTTTGCCCTCTCAACTAAACCATTTGAAGATGGCAACCTTGAAGTGCCTCATATCAATATTCGCCAGGAATATGCACATTTTGTGGGAGAGAAAGTGTGTACCATTATCAGTTACAATAATGAAGGGGAACCTTCAGTGGCAAAAACCTTCCTTAAGAACTTAATAGTATTATCAGTGCTAGGTGCCTCACAAAATATATGATAAATCCAATTAGAAAGATAGTTGATCAACAAAATGAGAAACTTGAGATTATAGGGTAAAACATCATAAGGACCTGAAAAATCTAGACCAACCTTGTCCCATTGCCTGGAAAGGAAACAGGGTACAAAGGTGTATCCATCAATTTTCATTTATTGGCTGATACTAGACATTCAGCGTATGAGTCAATCTAAAACTTGACTTGAGCCTCCAAAGAAGGACACCAATAGTACAACTCAATACTTTGAGAAGTCTTAGTAAAGCCTAAATGACCATGATGTGTGGACTTACTAATGTCTTCTCGAAGGCTTACTGGAGGGAAAAACAATTCATGACGCATAACCATGTCATTGATGAGGGACAACTCAGATGCCGCCATGGCAAAAGCCCTTAACTCACCAGCAAGTTATCTATTCTCCGGCCATCCCTTTGCAATATACTCCATAACCTGCTTGAGATTTTTGTCATTGTCATAAGCTTCCAGCCAATACTGTTCCATAATACGGGGGCTTTTCTTGATAGTATCAAAGGCTGCAACCACACATTCAGTGTCTCCAAAATCAAAGTTCAGACTCATCGTAAGCATTTGACCCTGAAATTTCTCCCACCTGGTATGTGCTTAATCGACAACTGAAACTCTTGTAACTTTGATAGCAACCTCATAAGTCTAGGCAAAGCCTTATCCAAACCAGTTCTGTTAAGTATGTTTGTTAGAGGTTTGTGGTCTGTAAACACCTCAAACTCACGTCCCCATATGTAACCTTTGAATTTGTCAATTGCCCTTATGCAAGCCAGAGCCTTGTGCTTGATTGTGCTGTAATGCGTCTCAGACTGTCAGCATTCTGGAGGCAAAGGCTATAGTGAGTTCCTTGCCGTCAACCTTTGTCCCAGAACTGCACCCAACCTGGTGAGACTGGCATCTTTCATGAGGAAACATTTGCAACTTCTTAACTTGGTCAAAGTTTGACGATACTTTGTCATACTAGACACACTTTGAACTCTTCTGCAGTAGGGCACGTAAGAGCTCAACAGTTTGAGCGTAACCCTTCACAAATCGTGCATAGTGTTCCGCTAATTTAAAAAAGGATCGAAAGGTATCCCTATCTTTGGGAGATACGGCATGACAAATTGCTTTAATCAATGACAATTTTGGTTTGATGCCTCCTGAAGACAAAGTGTGAACCAAATATTCCAGTTGCTGGATCCCAAATGTGCATGTATCCATCCTAATGGCCATACCTGCCTTGTCCAATATACCTAAAACTCTGGCGAAAATCTTCAATTGTGTTTCCCAATCCTTTTTGAACACCAGAATGTCATCCTAATAAGCCTGGACCCCAGGGATGTCTCCAAAAACATTATCCTTTAATTTTTGAAAGACACTGGCCATGGAGGCCAGACCAAAAGGCAATCTAAGATATTTATAAACTCCTAAAGGAGTGACAAACATGGTGAACTCCTGAGAATTGGTCATTAAAGATATTTGGTGGTTGGCTGTTCGAAGATCAATGACCCAGAAAAATTTGCCACCCCCAGACTGGCAGGAACTTCATGAATTTGAGGGAGGGGGTGAAAATGGAAATGAAGTGACAAGCCATGGAGGGTCGGGAGGAGAAGCAGGGAAAGGACAGGAAGCCTGCAACGTCTGTCATGTAGTCGATCCCTTGATGCCTGGATGAGGATCCAAAACAGGTTGGTGGGTGTTGGTCGTGTGGGCTTGCCCGGTTGTTGCCAGATGTGAAATGACAAAAAGAGGCTGTGTGGAGGTTGCACATAAAAGGAGGTTTATTTGTATAATACCAAACACCCACAACCGAGTGCTGCTTCTGCGCACCAGGATCTCTGCCAACTGAACCAACGTTCACAGAGTCCAGCCTTGGTCGTGGAACAGCATTTGAATGATGATCCATTGTATGAACTGTCAGAGACATTCACAAGCTGAGGTGCAGCACGAGATGTCTCTGTGAGGTATCTCCTTACCACAGGTATTTTGACTTTTCAAGACATTTCACAAAACATATTACAATACGTCAAATAGAAATATATTTGACCAAACTCCTAAGTGTTTTTGTGACTCAGGCGCAGGGCAATTATTAAAAAATCTGGCACACATTTTGACAGAAAGTCTAACAAAAACAGAAAGACATCACATGGTGAATAAATTATGAATCGACAGTATAAGGTAGCATTGGAGTTAAGGTGTCAGCATGGAAATTTCATTAAAAGTGCTTCCACTATACAAAAATGTTATTCAAGTACTTTAGCCATGTTATATCATTGTGGCATGGATTTTCTACTTCTGAAGCAAACATTCAAAGTGGGAATTAATTTACAAAAACGAACAAAATAACTGCACCCTATATGTTGGGCATTTTCTTCATTCAGTCGAGCAAATGTTTTATTTCATTGCTGTTTGTGACCACCTTGTTTTGAATGGCAGTCACAAACAGGAATCCGCATTGGAGGACTCGCTGTAAACAAGATGAGCTTTCTTAAGACGAAATCCCAATGACTCTTCAGTAACCTGACAACTGGATCAGAGTTGCAGGTGACAGAGGAAGTTTTTTAGAAACCCATCACTTCTGAGCCCAACAGGAGAACTGAGAAGTTGGCAAATGGGCTCATCTGCCAGTTGGCAGTGTATTATTCATCACCATACAACTCTAAACAAGGTCCTCAGCCAAAATAGATGCATGCACTGTTCTAATCTGAGCCAGGATCACTGTTGTTTGGAAACATTTTCCTACAGTACTTTAACATTGAGCCACACATTGAACATTGTCTGGACAAAACCAAAATATGCACTATTTATTTGTATGACCTTGTGAGTCTCTCACATCAGCTGATCTAATTCCCCCGTACTATTCGCCTGAGGCTGGATGCCGATGTCACATGGTTTCAAGGGTTCCGCCCTCTGTGCCCTGTCTTCCTTCTGTCAGACTGCCGCAGGATTTGCAGGGGACCACAGTGTGAAAGAAAGAGGGAAAGCATGGGAAATAAAGAATCCTGTTTGGTACAGATCCGTTTGAACCCTGTTAAATAACTGAGTGCAGAGAGCTCAGTTATTCATTCATGTCAACATTTTGAAATAAGAAAGTGGGAGATTTTGAAAATAAAATTTGGTGATTGATTGTATTTGTGCCATTGACTTTAATTGAAGCTGAAGCATTATCAGACAGAAAACTGCTAAAATAATATAATTTTTGTCTTAAAAAAATGGGAGTCTCCTTCCTCAATCAGGTCTGTTGCAGGCATGGCTCCTCCGTAAAATGCCCCCCTCAGACAAGATGCCAAAAGAAATAATGATAATAGGGCAATTTTATTACCATTTTATTTATTATTGACTGACTGAGACAATGGAGTCTAGAGTGGGCCGTGCCAGGCCATGGCAGGGAAGAGGAATGATGGGCACTGTAATTGTGCATGTTGGTTTGGCCAGCCGTCTTAGTACAGAAAAACCAAAATGTGCACTTATATTTCTCCAGCTGTGTTGCACAGAGTGGTGAATAAAAGGAACAGGTTTCCTGTGCTTCAGCGAGCACCAGACCAGCCCACTCAGGCCAATCCTGCAGCTTCTCTCAGGCTAGATATCGCAATAGAGCAGCGTCTGGATTGGACGTGGAGCATGTGCTGTGTGGGCCATGGACTTTCAGGAGGAGAGGAGCACCAAGGTGGCCGGCAGCTTCAACGGCAGGTGCGTCTATTTATTTATTTATTTATTTATTATTATCTCCCTAACCCCCCGCAAGCCACCCGCCACTTTTGATTGGCTGCAGCTGCCACTGGTATCTTGGCATATATGATGATTGGTGTCACTGTGCAAAATGGGCTTTGATGGTTAAGCCCCTTGCAGACTGTCGCAGTGAGTTCGAAGACAACGTGAGCTTCTGTCGTGGGCCGATGCATGACTCTCGGTATACCTAACATGGAAAGGCTGACTTATTATAATTTAATTTTGCCTCTGTATTTTCATCTACCCACCTGACTTTCTTTTAGCTGGCCCTATTTTGGCATTCACATCTCACCATTGTACTTTCCTATTCCTCGATAAGCCAAAAAGATTATAAGCCTAACCAGGCTAAGTGGCAAACTGGAAGTCAAAGCCATGACACCCATCAGCACTCCCATGAGCTGTCACGGTTTGTACACATATCTGATTAAACCAGTATTGGGCCTGGCCCTCTCTGAAAGGTCATCCCTAAACTTTTTGCGTTTTTCCTTCCATTTTTGGCTGAATTTGTTTTTGTTGGCCATAGGACTCTTCTGTGCACCTTTCATCTGCTAGCCAATGCTAAAGTGCATGTGCACTCTCTTTTAAACATGGTAAGATTGGCTTATACTGAATGGGCATCTTTAATTTACTTATACGTTAAATTCTACTAGTTGACCTGCAGCACTTATTGTACCACACACTTAACCTTTTACGTGCGGGTGTCCGCCATTGGCAGATAACCGCATAGCCTCCCCAGTGCTTGTGTTGGCTCTTACCCGACACTGGGGAGGTAAATAAAGGCCCCTATGTTGCACTGCAGTAGAGTGGGTCCATTATTGTTTTTTCAGTGATGAATGGCATGCAGGGTGGCTGAAGTCATTCAAGAAATGTGAAAGTAAAACAAGCCAATGGCATGTTTTACTTTCACTGAATTAGCGTTCGGGAGGATGTGTCCACATCCCGAGCACTGATTCTAACAGGAGAGCTGGCTTGAACTTGTGACTTTCACCCGCTCTTGCACAACCAGAAAGCTGGGAGTGGCGTTTTGTGCTTAAATCTTCAAAAATTCAAAACTCAAATTTTACTAATTTAATTTTTGTCATTTTGGTTTTAAATAATTTATTAGAATTCACTCTATGTTTCTAAATTGGTGTGGGATTTTTCTTGTGTTGTGTTTTCACTTTATTACTGTTTCTATGCTGCATAAATACATTAAAAAAGAGGGGAAGGCTGGGTCCTGTCTCTGACCGGCTTGGACCACTCTTATGAAACAAACAAACCACAGTGATTAATCACTTGTATTTTATGAAAAAAAGGTTCTTGAAGAAATATTTTGGCATCAAGGGATTTTTTGATGCCAAAATATTTCTTCAAGAACCTTTTTTTCATAAAATTCATAAAATACAAGTGATTAATCACAAATGGTTTGTCAGCCTAGCAATTAATTATACTAGGTGTGCATTTGTTTCTATTAATCCAGACTGTCCGGCACAGTGGTTTGTTTGTTGCATAAATACATTAGACATGGCCTCTAAGTTAAGACTGATTGCTTTTTGTGCCAAGCTACCCAAGGTTAGGCATAGGGTAATTTAGTGACTATTGTGGTTCATTGATTTGGTGACGCTTTGTGGTTAACCCTGCCAGGGAGTGTGGCTGGCTGTTGCTTGACGAGCACTCACACCCCTGTCAACCAACAACACAATTTCCCACAACCCTTGAGTGTGCACAGGTCTGTGGCTATTTGTTGCCTACAATACAGAGGATGGCGTTGGCCGTTCAGCCAGACAACAGCATTAGTTTTTCTGGGAGGAGGTACGTTTTGACACCATGTCTTCTCAGGTACTTTAAGGCATTATTATTTACCCTAAGTGGTTATCTGGCCCAATGGGTAATCTCATGTAACTATTTGAATGCTATTATACAATCATTTGGGAACGGAGCATGCAGAATCAATTTATCCATTCGTCTCAATGCTTACATCCAAGGAATATTCAACAAAGAGAAATAGAAGGAAGTAGCAACAGCAAAGTATTTGACTGTGACGAAAAGGGTATTAACCTAGGAACTAATTCAGTTATATATGTTATGTTATAGTATATTTGCTGAGCACAGCTTATCACAGGGTAAGGTATTTAGTTGCAGAAGCAGGTGTGTAGGCCTTGGATTGAAGGTGTTTGGAGGTATTGGGAGTCAGACGAGGTGAGTTAGTTGAACAGCCAGGTCATTAGGAGTTGCGGAATTCTAAAAGTGAGTAGGAGGCCCAGTTAAACAGTGATTTGAGGTACTTCATCACCATTAGCTAAGTCATTCCAAAATTCTCGGAATGAGCATTTTAAAAATCATGTTAAATGAACTTTAAGGGATAAAAATTAAAGAGCGGTGTGCAAGTCCCCAAATTCATGGAACTATAATAAGAATTGCAACAATGATCATAAAGTGGAAATTACTTTTTTTAATGCAACTCTCACACCACCTCTAACACAAAGTGCCCCCCATTTCTCCTCCTTGGACTTGTGCCTAGGAACTCTGTGTCTTGTGAGACACACTTTGAGACAGATTAGTCCCCTGAGATTGAACCAACAAAATCAGTCTGGTATTTTAAAAGGTATATCTTGTGAAGTACAGTTAATTCCTGTTTGCCCTCTTTAATGTAACCCATGTCTCCTCTCTCTCTTGATCTAAGGTAAAGGAGGATGTAGTAAGAGTAACCACCTCTATAAAATTGAATGGGGGTCACATGTACCAATTTCTTACTAACAACATTGCCCGATGTAACTGATGGTGTCTCCAACTATATCTCACAGTGACTGGTGTTGGCTAATAGAAGATTACAAAGCTATGAGTCTCTTAAATTGTCTTCTATCAGAGACTTTTCATAGATAGGGCCCACAGAAAATTAGGAGGTGTGTAAACAATATTAGGGCAGAATAAACTACCTGCCAGCAAATGTAATGTTTTTGCCATCAAATTTACACAAAAGATATAGGCCAAAAGGAAATACCTCTTAGCCCCCCAGGATAAATATAGAATACCAGTTCTTGGAAATCAGAATAGAAAAAAGTCGGTAATGACATCAGTAAATAGATTGATTGTAATAAAAATGTCATCATAGCTTCAAGAGTGGATAATTTGTGTAAATATTCCAATTTAATAGACCAACAGAAACTGTCCAGAGAAAGATTTTTTCTTTAAATCACACAAAAAATGTTTGTGAAACTTCATTCATTTTTTAATGCATACTGTTTCTTTAAGGAAAATGAGTTGCATTTCATTAAAAGAAATGGTTGCCTTATTTAAAGCAGTCACAGACATGTTGTTCTGCTGACCCCAGAAGGCCACCAACTCTGTGATGGCAGCGAATAGTAGAGGGTCCCATTTTGCCACCTACTTCATTAATAATCATGAATTGTTGAGAATCAGTATTTTGTGGAACGACCTACTAGTACATAGCAACATGCTCAAGTGTTGCTACTGTGTGGAACTCTTGGTGTGGGAGTCCCAAGTCCCTCTGGAAACAACCTAAAAGTAGACAGAGCAAAATGGGTGAGAAACTACGCCCACCTATGCACTTTGCGTAACCCCACTACGCGCCGCCTGCCTCCCTCTTCTAATCCCGCCGCCGTGCTCACCGTCTTGGATACCAATGCGCATGCGCATTTCTCATGAGAAATACGCATGCGCGGGCGGCCGCGCATGCGCATTGGTATCCAAGATGGCGGAGCACGGCGGCGCGATTAGAAGAGGGAGCCCCGGGACGCGGCGGACAAGGTACATGCTTTTTATTTTATTTTAGAACACTTTTGAGCTAAAAATCTGTATGTAGGGGAGGGCGGGAGGGAGGTGGGTGGCGGGCAACTTCGCTATGCCTGCGGAATACGCGTAGTGTTGCCTGCTACGCCTACTTTGCAAAGGGCGAAGTAGGCAACACTACGCCCACTCCGTGGTCGTATCGAAGTCCTTCGCCCAGGGTTACTACTAACCCTAAAAAGATCTTATAATCAGTGTTCAAGAGTGATATTGGTCTATATGAATCTGCTCTTATCAGGTCTTTATTTGGTTTCAGAATTAGGACTACCTTTGACCAAGATAGAGGTGCACTCTCCTCCTCTATATATACTGCAGGTGTAGAGCTCTACTGGGAGGCCATCTGGCCCAGATGCTTTCCCGGCAGTCATATTTCTACATCGTGCCATGATCTCCTCCTCAGTGATCTCTGCCTCTAGGATCCCCTTTTTGTCACTCGTTATTTGTAGAAGCTCCGTCCCCCTTAACCAGGCCTCCATACATTCTTTTCTTGGTTTTATATCTTCTATATACAAGCTGCTCATATAGTTCCAGGCTTTCCCCCTAATATCTGCATTGGTGTTTAAGAGCACTCCAGTCTCTACATTCATCAAATTTAGTATCGAGTTCCAGGCTCTATCTGTCTTAGCCTTGCATGCCAAATGTGAGCTACACCTTTCGCCATAGGAGAAGTGCTGGAGCTTACAGACTTTCTATCTATCCTGTGTTCTTTTGTCTAACTGAGCTTCATATTCTGCCTGCAAGTCTTCCAGTTCCCTGCAGAGCACTAGTACCCTAGCAGTTCCCTCAAGCGAGGCCTTCTGGGGTTCACATTCTTTAATCATGATATCTGTAATTACCTCCTCATCTCTCTGCCGTGTGGCACTTCTCTTGCCTGTGATAGTAGAGATTATTACCACCCTTACATATGCTCTAAATGCATCCCAGAGTGTTTGTAGTCTTGTTGAGTTCCTATGAAGATAAAAAAGTCAGCTTTCTTATCTGCAAAATCAAGTACCACCCCCTCATCTAACAAGATAGTCCATCCAAGGTCCAACATATTTTTCCCAGTTGTTGATAGTGATTTAAAGCCAGGACCACCGGAGAATGATCAGAAAGGACTGCAGGGGCAAGGGTTACTACCTCAACCTCACTATTCCATTTCTGGTCCACCAGAAAGTAATCAATATGAGAGTGATGTCCATGCAATAAATGTGAAACCCCTGACTGCTCCCATCCTCCTATGACAAATATCTACCAAATTAAGTTCAGTCATCATGTTTTTTAAACTGGCGAGAGTCTTAGAGGAGCTAACATATTTTACCTTTGATGTTCAATCCAACTCTTTATTTAAAACTATGTTAAAGTCACCTCCAAGAATAATCGGGCTGTGGTCTCCAAAAGGCAGGAGTCCAGCTTTATTAAAGCATCTGCAGTGTCATTATTTGGACCGTAATATTTTGCACATGAAAATGGCTTTCCCTGAATAACTACACTAGCCACCAGCCATCTACCAGAAGCATCAGACATATACTTTAATAGCCTTATTCCTGAGTATTTTCTGATGATTCGGCTACTCCTCTACTGCAACCTATCTGGTCTGAGCACACTACATCCTGTACCCAATGTAGCTTACTGAAAAAGGATTCGCACTGCTTCCGTTCTAAGCGGGTCTCCTTAAGAATTATAATGTGTTTTTGTTCTCATGTGTCGTGTTTTGTACTTTTGTATGTTTGAGCATTGTTGTGTATCTGGCTATTTTAAGGTATTTATTAGTTAGGATTAGTACGAATATGGGGTGTGCCATTAGGGCCATGTCTGAGAAAGGGAAAGGCAACAATTTTAATGAGAGAGAAGTAGGTGCACATTTATGGCTGATTGTGCACTACCTCTCATGTATGATTGGTGATGGAGGGAGGTTGCGCAAAGGTGGAAGCATGTGTGGATGCACATGTCTTAGGTTTCAAAGAAGAGAGGTCTGTCCACCAACTCAAGCATTGATAGGTGGATGTTTTTGCACATGAGACAGATGTGCTTGATCTACTTGGGTTGGAGGTTGCAAGCCCTGTAGGTATGTATCCATCTGACATCAGCTTTTAGTCATATAAAGCAATTAATGTAACTGTAAATATTTTTCTACATATAGTAGTGATGTGTGAATGGCTTGTGACATACAGGGTGAGACGGAGTGACAGCAATTGCCAGATGTATCAAACTGTCATCCAACACAGCCCAGCAGCAAAAAAAGTCGCACTGCGCTGTGTTGTATGACAGAGAAGGAGCATGAGAATATATACAGAGATGCAACACTCTCCTCCCCTATTCCTTGCGTCCGTACAGAATTTAGTGGCCATGCACCATCACAATCCTTTGTGCCATAGGGTGTGCGCATGAGTAGGTCTTGTACTGGAAGGATCCACCTGCAGTACAAAATACTTTGCCTAGACAAGTATTCAAACTTACAGCACACATAAAAAATCAGAAAAGAAAGAAGAAATTAAACATTAATCCTTTTGACACTTGCTTTCAAAAGGCGTTGCACAAAACTGCTTTCAGTGTCTTTGTAGATAGGTGTTAGAAATGTGGTCTCAAGCTGACAATAGTTTGCACCGTTCTCAAAGTAGGGACCCTTCTTCCTAGACAAGGTAAGGGGATATAATTAAAAAAAAAACCTCCTCACCCCCTTGGTGGCATGGCACGAGCAGACAGGCTTATGTCAGAGGCAGTGTGTAAAGCATTTGTGCACATATACAGTATTACAATGAAAACACTACAAATGGACACCACAACAGTTTAGAAAAATAAGTAATCTTTATCTAAAACAAACAAGACCATAATGTCAAAAATCCACAAACAGTTATCCGAATATGACTTTTAAAAGGCAGAAACAGTTCTGTTCATAGCAAACAGTAGATGGGACACCTGTACCACAAAGTACCTTGGATGCGTCAAAATCAAAAGCAAGAACAGCTGCAAG
Organism: Lissotriton vulgaris; assembly: GCF_964263255.1. Lineage (NCBI taxonomy): Eukaryota > Metazoa > Chordata > Amphibia > Caudata > Salamandridae > Lissotriton > Lissotriton vulgaris. The sequence continues at coordinate 308,701,524 of NC_141696.1, forward strand.
GAAGGTGATGCGTCGGTTCTGTAAGCACAAGGGAAGGCGATGCATCGGTTCCTTTCTCCAGGGGAGGTGATGCGTTGGTTCCTTACTGCCTCGCAGGGGAGATGATGCATTGGTTTCTTACTGAAGGGGAGGAGATGCGTTGGTTTCTTACTGAGGCCCCCAGTGTCCTTGTAGACTTGGCACCCAAGTGCGATGCGTGATGATCGGGGATGCATGGGTTCTTGATGTGGCCGCGGTTCCACAAAGTGTTGATTCTTGCAGTCGCACAGCAGGGTCAGCATCGGAATCGGTGCAGTGATGTAGGACTTCGTACATCAGTGCACTGGACAAAAGCAAAACAGCACACAGCAAAGGGACAGTGCTTCTCCTCAGTTTTTCAAGCTCTTCTCCTTGGCAAAGGTTCCTCTTAAATGTCATAAGTAATCTAAAAGTCTGCGGTCAGGGCCCAACTTTATATTGCAAAAAAATCCTTTGTTCTCTGGAGGCAGAGTAGCACTTTGCCCAGGCAAAAGCAATTCTGTCCTCTCTGGTTTAGCTTCCTGGCAGGAGGTGGATACAACATTGTCAAAGGCAGACAGGGCCTATTCAAGGTTGAAAGAAATCTCCTCCCCTACTCTGAATGCAGCCCAGGTCTGCTCAGCCCAGCCCTGACTCACCCTGGAAAGGCAAGACACATCTCACCCCCACCCTCCTCAAGTGGCTGACTGAACAGAATGCACACCCCCAGCCCCTGTCACTCCAAAGCCAGAGAGTCAATACACAAACCTAGCAGAGGCACACAGGATGGCTAAGCAAGAAAATATCTACTTTCTAAAAGCAGTATTTTCAAACATGGAATGTACAAATCATCCTCACTAAAAGATGCATCTTTACATTCTGAGTTCAGGCATACTAAACGTATCTTCCTATCTTGCCCAAATGGGAAGTTATATTTATAAGATGTTATAAATGAACTCCCATGCTATCAAATCAAATCAAATCAAAAACAAGCTTTATTCGATTTTCAAGTTAAAATCATAAAAGCATAATATAACATCCGATACAATTTTAAAATATGTTCCATAGTATTCAAAAAAAGCTTGATCGGACAATTATTATAAAAAGCGTCCTCATTTTACGCATAAAATCTTATAAGATAAAAAATCATTAATACTTTATCGAGCATGGGTGTATTGCAAGACGTTACATGGTATTCCTGAATTTATTAACAAGTTTTAAAAAACTGGAAACTACATAGATAACGTCATCGTCTTCTAACAGCATACGGGCTTAGGGACTTAAGGGCAAGGTAAGATAATATTGTAACCCCTCATGAGTGATTTCCTGATATTTGAGGACTGAGATTTTCCTCTTTTAGAGATTCTATCTAACGCTTGCTAAATGGTCAGAAACCATCTTTTTCAGTGAGCCTCTCGATATCTCTTCCATGCTAGTTGGCTTGTCGAAGAATTCTGGATGGCCTATCTCGGTGAACATGTTCCTAACATAGGATAACCATCTAATGTTGGCTACACCATCGAGTGCAAGGCAGTCAATTATTAGGTCTCTATTTAATGTAGTCTCCTTGGTAACCCAGACCTTGTGCCACAGCAATGTGGGGGAGATCCTTATGGTGTCAGAGATATATGGGATTCCTGCTTCAATGTGTGTCATGTAAGTTGATGTAGATTTAGAAACACCCAATAGATGGCAAATAAACTGATTCTCACAACATTGAATCATCTGAGCATTCTCCACCCCCCATAGCCCGGCACCATATGTAGCTGTATATACACATTTAGCTTTATAAATGTGTATAAATTCCTTTACCGGTTTCCCACCTAATTTTGCGGAGAAACTACTCAGGGCACCGATGCTCCGTGTGAAGGCTAGTTTCCTGGCAGTCACTGCTGGATGCCAGCTTCCCCTCCTGTCAAAGGTTACACCTAGATAGCAAAACCTATCTGTTGTTTCAATTTTCTTGCCTTCTAAGAAAATTGGGCAAGGCACCCTCTTAGTCCCTGACCCACAGGACATTGAGTAGGTTTTGGAAATATTCACTTTTAGGCCTCTGTCCCTCATGAAGCTGGTAAATTTACCCACGCCCCTCTGTAATCCTAGCCTAGTCTGTGACATTATCGCCGCGTCCTCGGCGTATAATAATATTGGTACAGGTGTCCCAATTATGGAGGGGTAGTCGTGTTGTGAGTCTCTGAGGTGTTTGTTGTCCTATGGAATTTACATATAGGGTAAATAACAAGGGTGCTAATATGCACCCCTGTCTGACCCCCTCAGAATTGAGAATTTACCCGAACACTCCTCCCGCCAACCAAACCTCACCCTAGCTCACCCTAGCTCCTGCATTCCTATATAATTATTTAATGAAGGTTAAAATTTGACTGTCGATGCCCATATCAAAGAGTGTTTCCCATGATAACTCATGGTCTACACAGTCGAAGGCGGAGCTTAAATCAACAAAAGTGATCTAAAGTTTTCCGCTCTTGGCCTGGGTATATTTGGAAATGAGTAGGCCCAAATTCAAGCACTGTTCAACAGTCCCTTTGCCTGATCTAAAACCATACTGCAGGTTGGAAATAACCTGATTTTCCTCCCCCCCCCCAAATTTTAATCCTATTTAAAATTATTCTGCCGGTCACCTTCATTAACGCATCTAAGAGCGAGATTGGCCTGTAACAGGTGGGGTGATTTCTATTGCCTTTTTTTAAAAGTTGGCACAACAATGGCATCAGGCCAGGAGGATATGAACCCATGTTGATTGGCTTTGGTTACCAGGTTCGTAAGCAAGGGGGCCCAAAGATCTATCTCTGCTTTATAGATGTCGATCGGGACACAATCGGGGCCAGGTGCCTTACCAGAAGAGCTATCTTTAATGGCTTTGATGACTTTGTGACAGCTAAAGGGTATATTTAGAGGAAATGGGTTAAAGTGGATAAGATCGCTAGAACTGAGCATGCTATCATTAGGGGAGTTCAAACTGTTACCAAGGGTGGCTCTGTCATAAAGATGTTTAAAATGGGTCACCCAGGTATCCCCTGTTATCGCTATATCTATAAAGTCCTCATCATTGCTTTGCAGATACGGGGCGTTTACCGCTTTTCAAAAAGCCATGTTATCCCGCCCAAGCCTCCTTCTTTAAAGTAGCTTTCCTAATCTTGATAGTCATTTTATATGTCTTTCTGGCTTGCCGGATTAAATCCGAATTTTTAGGTATACTCTGCAGAGCCTTTTTTTAAATGTTAATGCTTTGGTGCACTTGCTTTCGAACCACCCATGTACTTTATTTACATCATGCCTGTGTTCTGTAAACAACAGATTCTTTACAGCTAATTGTATTTTTGAAAAAGAGGCCATTACTTTATCAGGTTCCTCATCATGTGCCAGGCATACCGATATGTCTTCAAAAGAAGACGATATTAATTGTTTCAAAAACCCAGTAGGCTCGACCTTATCCCATTTAATAACATGGCCATTTTTAGTGGCCAGTTTAATCTTTGGAGCATAAGGAAGACTACCTTTGTTGTACTTGCTTCCCCCACAATTTTAACAGTAAAAAATATGGGGTGATGATCGCTAAATAAAGCCGGTCCTGTTTCCCAAGTTCCCACGAAACCCGCGTGGGCTGAGGACATTAATGTGAAATCAATTACAGAATTGCTCCCTCGCCCATTAAAGGTCGGTTGGAAAGGGACATTCGGGCTGCATAGCTTATTCACGAAGGACAGATTAAAGTGAAAGATGATATCATTAAAAATATTGCCAAGTTTCGTATGGATGAAGTGAGTGGGGCTATCTTCCCTGTGGTCAGCAAGGCCGCAAATGCCCGTTGAACAATAGGGGCAGACGGTGCAATTAAAATCGCCAACCCAAATTATAACCTTCTCTCCAGTTGTCCGGTCTCTTAAGGCAGTTAAACTAAGCATAAGGTTATGAATTATAGTCTCTATCATATTAGGAGGCACGTTGTTGTAGAAATTTACTAAAATTATATTATGTAGTTGGCCTCATCTAAACCCCAATTACTGATAGAACTCATGGATAGAACTGATAGAACTATGGAGACATAAGTGCAGAGGCCTCCTTTGTTTCGGCCCTGTGTAGTAGCCAAAGCTGGTGTAAGGAAAGTTTGGGAACCTATAATATGAAGTTCCTCAATCATCCATGTTTCTTGTAGACAGATTACCCTGTGCTCCACAACGTCTAGCCATGGTTGCTGGGATACCTTACTTAACAAACCAGCTACGTTCCAAGAAAGGAGACTATAGGAAGGATCGCTCCGCTTAGCGCATGTGTTCTCTGTGATCAAACTTTCTCTGATTTCCCTTAATGGAAGGAGGTCCGTATAAGTCTGGGAGACAACTAAAAGATGGCTATCAACCCCTGGGGGCACTCTAAGTTGGTATGTGTCTACTACTTCTTCTACTTCTTCCATCCCCGCGTCACTACTAAAATATTGGAATCATGTAATTCCCTCACCGGGCCATGGGAAGCTTCCCTCGTTTTCCGGTTTGACATTGTGGTTTGCGGGGTTATTGGTATCACTAAATGTTCTGCCAGGGTGTTCCTCACCTGTCAATCTAGATCGTCCAATCCCGAAAAAGCATGGTAGCGATTCATTAAGGGGATTGACCAATATGGGGTATGTGTGGCGCATTGTGATCTTCCACCCCAGTGACTATCTGGTCTTTCTGCGAACCTAAGACTCTTGTGTGTAGGCCTCCTTTGATTTATATTTAGGTTCATCGAAAAAGGGGCATGAGCAATATGTTTAAGGTTGTTACAAAAATCGCGGAGACGTGGACCGTCTCGGCTCCTGGTCCACGCGCTGCTCCGGCCTGGATCCCAGCGTCTGAATCAAGCCCTCCGCAATGCTCATGCTCTATACCTGAAGCGGAAGGTGTGGGGCACCTGTGGGGCTGCTCCGATCGCTGATGGTGCCACTGGAGTGACGTAGATTTGTGGTGCAGAGAGACGACGGCGGCGGCCAAAATGGCGACCGGAGCCCTGCTGAGAACGCCGATGGCTGCATCCCTCTGCAGGAGGTATGTCTAAAGTGCGCATTTCGAGGGACACAGCAACTGTCACTAATGGAACACTACCTCGGGGGCCTCAGTAATGGCTTTACACCAGAGACTGCCCTGCTGCAATCGGTTCTCCCGCGCCTACCTGACTTTAAAATGGTGCCTGGAGGTGACCCATAAATGCCGATCGGCGCCTCTAATTGATGACCAGGGTCTAGCGCTTACTGCCTCTCCCACAACATATACTGCATCTGTTACCACGAGCTGCTGCCCCCCTGCCTATGCTGCAGTTCAGCTGAAGAAACCACTGGCCTGTCCTGGGGTTAACCCCGCACCTCCGACATTTTACCAAGGCAGTGAATATCTGCCGACATTTGCCTTCGAAAAAGAGTTTGGGGATGTGCGGAAATCTACGGAAATTAGCGCGAAAACACCAAGTGCCTGGCTCCAGCTCTTCTCTCACCCCCAGCCTAGAGCTGGAGAGCGCCGCTGCCATAGCGGCACCAGGATGGGCACTGCCGGGACGACGAGGTGCCCAGCTGGGGACGTGGACACTGCAGCACATCCCGCCTCCAGCAGCAGCGCGGGCACAGAAACTGGCGAGACATGCAGGACAATGTTTTATACTAACTGAGCCTAAACTCTGAAATCGGCACCGCCTGACTCCAAAATGGCGCCTGCGGAGGACATAAGGCCTCGTGATAACTCCGGACCATCTCAACAGCCAGTTCCTTGCCAGGGAATCCTGTCCTATGCTGCGTCCCCCCTCTGAATCCAGGGGCACTCCTATAAGATGCATCGGAGAGTCGGATGACCATAATTACAGACCCTGGTACTGGAAACACTTGAGGCACTGCATTTGAGGACCACAGCCTCTTGGACTCCCTCACTTTTCCTTCTGTCCTGCCCGCCATTTTGCTGCTGTTCTCGGCCGTTTTTTCCCTGGACCCCAGCCTGTCTTCTTGTCCATTTCTTCGTCTTTTACCCTTTTCCCTTGTTTCCCCCTTGATGTTCCTCAAATGTTTCTTCCCTTTTCTGCATTGCCTTCTCTCCTTACCCTTGATTCCCTCCCACCCTTCCTTGGTGTTGTGACCACGTCCCCCCACGACCCCACTTAAGGGAACTCTGCCTGAGGATATCCACTATGTGTGTATATATTTGTATATAGGGATACCTCTAATCACTAGTATATGCAGTAGACCTTTGTACCATCTACCGTTCCTATGTGACTCTTAGAGTATATCCAGTCATATCCCTACCCTATGTATATAGAGATAACTCTAATCACTAGTATATGCAGTAGACATTTGTACCATCTACTGTTCCTGTGTGACTCTTAGAGTATATCCAGTCATATCCCTTCCCTATGTATATAGAGATAACTCTAATCACTAGTATATGCAGTAGACCTTTATACTATCTACCATTCCTATGTGACTCTTATAGTATATCCATTCGTATCTCTTCCCTATGTATATAGAGATAACTCTAATCACTAGTTTATGCATTAGACATTTGTACCATCTACCGTTCCTGTGTGACTCCTAGAGTATATCCAGTCATATCCCTTCCCTATGTATATAGAGATAACTCTAATCACTAGTATATGCAGTAGACCTTTATAATATCAACCATTCCTATGTGACTCTTAGAGTATATCCACGTGTATCTCCTCCTTGTGTGACTTTACATCTTGTACATTTGCAATTTTTTTCCGTGTGTATTCTTTTTGTAACGCATATAATCCTAAGTCCTTATGTTTTTCAACTGGTGCTCATGTAAAGTGCTCTGACACCTTCGGGTAAAGTTCGCGCTATAGAAAATCGCATAAATAAATAAATAAATAAATGGCTGTGGGTAAAAGTAACTCAAATCCCTGGTCGATATGCCACTACCTCCACGCTCCAGATACCAGTCAGTGATATGAGTTATCACCCTCCGGTCTCTAAAGATATATCTTTGGGTCTCTGTCCCACCCAGGCTAATCTTCTCACATACGCTATCTCTCCATCTATGTTAGGGGCAATGGCCTGTTGTTCCTCAGCCAATGGACAACTTTGTTCTTTAATTCGAGGTAGCCTTCCCTCTTCCCTTCTATAAGTTCTGGAACCCCTGTGAGTATGATGACGTATAGGGCTGCCTCTGGTGGCAGATCTATATGACTGTTTATTCTTTTTGTTGCTTTCTCTGACAAATGGGCCTTTTCTATGTTTACGTCTTTAGGGGTGGATGTGGTTTGGAAGCATGGTCTGCTATCCCTCTGCCCTTTATCTCCTTGACTCCTGATGCCTCAGTTCTTACTTTCTCTGCTGCCGGCAGTGCTTTCACACACCCCTGTAGTTGCTTTCTTGGCTGCTGTGGCAATTCTCGTGCCCCCAGTTGTCACTTTCTCAACTACCTTACTAAACAGCTTGGGGCATGTCCCCGGTAGGAGGAGTGTTATTAATACTGGGATTTTGCCCGTTATTCGTATTGTCCATTTTGTGTGCTACTAAATCTTTTAGAAGTTTAGTGTTTAAGGATGTTGCTTCCGCTAAGTTGCTCAGTTCACTACCCATCCTTTTTACCCTCTCTGTTAACGGGAGGAGTAGGGACCTAACTAGGTGTTCCATGTTTTCCAGAGTACACTGCTTTTGGGCGATCTCAGGGGGGTAAGGTTGGAGCAGGTTTTTATTTCCCTGAAGTTTTAACTCCCTCCGTAATTGACTTATTTTATCTACTGTATTCTGATCAACAGGTGGATTTGAAGAGATTCTACGTACTTTGGTTCTCCTCCCCCGCTGAAAAAGTCCCCCTCTCTTCCTCTTTAATGGTGCTCCTTGAGCCGGTATTGTGATGGAGTCTTTGCTCTTATTAATCTTTGGAGTGGGTTTAGGCAGCTGTAACAATGAGGGCTCCTCCGAGGAAAAGTCTAGGGAGGGGTCCAAGTCAACAACTTCATCAGATGTCCTCCTGTTTGATTCCTGTAATGGCGATTGATCTTGGAGTAAAAGGGGGATACTAATGTCTGTAGTGGGAGTGTTCTCATTACTTTGCATGCTATGTGTGGGGGGGGGGTCATTGTCAGTCTTATTGAGCCCATGGAGGATTGTTTGTTTTGTTGGAATTCTAGGGACAGACGGCTTTCGGCAACAGAAATGTCATGCTCCAGTGTCGAGACCGCCTTTGTCAGGAATTCATCCAAAGTCCCTCTGACACTTCCCCCCACCTGGGATTTCATTCCTTTGTTTGCTTTAGTGGTCATTTCCTGTAAAGTGTTCGTAGGGTGTTCCAAATAATTCCGTTCAAAGACTAGTGCACAGAATAACAGTGTTGAGTAGTGTTAATTTAGCGCAGGGGCCCCAAAATACTATATTTACGTTAAGTATTCACATAAATTAATGCACTTACTGTCCTTAGATCCTTGGGAGGTGAGACCAAGGGGGTGGCCCAGCCCGGCCTTTTCCGGTCCATGACAGGCTTAGATGGGCCCGCCCTTGGCCCGGGCTTAGCCCGGCTGGTCCCGCGACGCAGAGGATGTTCGGTAATTTATGCTCCTCCTGGCGCTGAACCCTGGTAGGCGGCTTCCGGCCGGAAAGACTCCCGGAACTTGTGGTCCCCTCCCTGACTGCGGCCGCGCTCTGGTCTAGAGGAGCTGCGGTGGCAGGGGGAGACCGGCTGGGGTGATGCAGGGACCGGGAGCAACAGGCAAAGATAGCTGTCCCGCAGAAATGCCCCCAACTACGGGCTTAGTCAGGTGAGCAGCACAGGATTTAGAAGCATCCCCCGCTCCACCGAGGATGTCCGGTAATTTATGCGCCTCCTGGCGCTGAACCCTGGTAGGCTGCTCCCGGCCGCAAAGACTCCCGGAACTTGTGGTCCCCTCCCTGACTGCGGCCGCGCTCTGGTCTAGAGGAGCTGCGGCAGCAGGGGGAGACCAGCTGGGGTGATGCAGGCACCGGGAGCAACAGGTAAAGATAGCTGTTCTGCAGAAATGCCCCCAACAGCTACGGGCTTAGTCAGGTGAGCAGCACAGGGTTTAGAAGTGTCCCATTCTATCATATGGGACAGACAGCCTTTTAATAGTGAAATACGAAATTGGCAGTATTTCACTATTAGGACTTGCGACACACATCAGGACATGTCCTACCTTTCTCATATACTGCACTCAGCCCACAGGGGTATCTTGAGCCTACCTTAGGGGTGACTCACATGTAAGAAAAGGGAAGGTTAGAGACAGGCAAGTGGGTACACTTCCCAAGTAGACATGGGAGTTACATCTGTGCACAGACCCTGAAGTGGCAGGTGTGAGTTATCTTTGAAAGGCTGCATGTGTGGGTGGCACACTCAGTGCTGCAGGCCCACTAGCATCATTTGATTTACAGGCTCTGGGCACCCACAGTGCACTAAACTAGGGACTTAGTAGTAAATCAAATAAACAATCATGGAATCAACAATCCATAAATACAATTTACAGGGAACACTTGCACTTTAGCACTGAATAGCAGTGGCAAAGTGCCCAAAGCATCAAGACCTATAGCAAAGAAATGATCAACGGAATGCTGACAATGCAAACATTCCTCTCCAGTCAAAAGATCTGGGTTAAAATCATCGTTCTTTTGCACACTACACCTACCCAAGTTTGGACCCAGCCATATGCAAATCAGTCTTGACCCTGTTCCTCATGGCAACAGTCGAGACCGAACTGCCAGGCCAGGTCCTCCCTGGACCGGAAACAAGCATCATGGGACCATTTTCAGGGTATGTCAACCTTCTTCAGCCAGGCTAGCTTCAATCCAGTGGCACAGTGAGCATGGGACCCACGTCTGGGCATACCCATCCTACTTAGGGCGAAAAGTGTTCTAACAAACAATTGATGGACGGAATGCAGACAATGCAAACATTCTCCCCCAGTCAAAAGATCTGGGTTAAATCCATTGTTCTTTTTCCCCACTACGCCACCCCAGTTTGGACCCAGCCATATGCAAATCAGTCTTGACCCTGTGCCTCATGGGAACAGTCCAGACCAAACTGCCAGGCCAGGTCTAAGCATGGGCGGATTTTGCGGATCCACGATCCGCGGATTTTGCGGATTTGCGGATCGTGGATCCGCAAAATCCGCGGATTTTGCGGATTTGCGGATCCGCGGATTTGGGGCGGGGCTTCCATGCGAGTGCACATGCCTCTTGTGTGCATAAAAGGTCAGAAAAAGATCAGTTCAGCAGATGAAGAGAAAGATGCCCCTGCCGGTCACAAGAACAGCACGGGTATTGTGCTCGTGAAAGTCAAGGATGCAAAGGCCTCTATACAGCATCACAGCTGATTTTCCACGGTAGAGTTGGGAAGAAGGCACACCTGTCCAGCCTCGACGACGCTCATGATTGTTTTTGGGCTAATGAATGAGTCACTGAATTTGAGCATCAACTAGTTCGAGCGACCATGTGTGTGTTACTATGCAATCGCCCCGAAGGGCGCAGGGGTCCCTTGAGTGAGCTGTCCATCATAGTGGGTGAATGGCGGGAATACGGTGCAAACCGCGAGTGTGTGGGCGGGGCCAAACGTGCGGGGCTTCCATGCGAGTTCACATGCCTCTTGTGTGCATAAAAGGTCAGAGAAAGATCAGTTCAGCAGATGAAGAGAAAGAAGCCCCTGGTCACAAAAACAGCACCGGTATTGTGCTCATGAAAGTCAAGGATGCAAAGGCCTTTATACAGCATCACAGCTGATTTTCCACGGTAGAGTTGGGAAGAAGGCACACCTGTCCAGCCTCGACGACGCTCACGATTGTTTTTGGGCTAATGAATGAGTCACTGAATTTGAGCATCAACTAGTTCGAGCGACCATGTGTGTGTTACTATGCAATCACCCCGAAGGGCGCAGGGGTCCCTTGAGTGAGCTGTCCATCTTAGTGGGTGAATGGCGGGAAGACGGTGCAAACCGCGAGTGTGTGGGAATGCCAAACATGCGGGGCTTCCATGCGAGTTCACATGCCTCTTGTGTGCATAAAAGGTCAGAGAAAGATCAGTTCAGCAGATGAAGAGAAAGAAGCCCCTGGTCACAAGAACAGCACGGGTATTGCGCTCGTGAAAGTCAAGGATGCAAAAGCCTCTATCCAGCATCACAGCTGATTTTCCACGGTACATTTGGGAAAAGATTAAAGAAAGCACACCAGCTTGGCCTGTTGTAACTATTTTACGATGGCGCCGGCAAGCTGCCAGCGCCATCCTAAAATAGTTACTAAATTAGCTTCAACAGGAAGCTCTAATAGATAAAATCGAGCACCTGCTTTATTTTATCTATTAGAGCTTCCTGTTGAAGCTAACTTAGTAACTATTTTAGGATGGCGCTGGCAGCTTGCCAGCGCCATCGTAAAATAGTTACAACAGGCCAGGCTTCAACTTTTGCCCCCGGATCCACCGCTCGCAGATTTGCGAATTCTCGGTAAATTCGCGGGAGTTCGCGGATCGCGAATTTACCGAAAATTTGCAAAATCCGCGTGCGGAACGGATTTTAAGCTCATACTTAGCCAGGTTCTCCCTGGACCAGAAACAAGCATCCTGGGACCAGTTTCAGGGTATGTCACCCTTCTTCAGCCAGGCTAGCTTGAATCCAATGGCACAGCATCAAGACTAGCAAAAAACGAAGTCCAACACATAGCAAAATAACGGGAGGCAAAGGCAAAAATACAGGGGCAACCCACACCAATGATACCAGGTCTAAAAATAGGGTTTTGTTTTAAAATGCCTAGGTAGTTGCATGGGAATGACCATTTAATGCTCCCTTGACACTGAGCAACGCAAAACAGCCCTTTGCGCTGCTTAATCTTACTCTTAGGCAATTTCTAACACATAGGAAGTTCTGCACTGGAAAGTCAATTATATAAATGTACATTCTGTGCTGAGGTGCCATACTTTTCTGATGCAAACATAGCGCAAAATGTTGGACAATCAGCCCTTAAGGCTAGAATGTCAATACATAATTATTACTCACGCTGCACAAAGCAGGTTTGCATGGTAAGGCTAACAATTATGTTTTATACATTTCACTGTGTGTCCTTGCATGGCACTGATGCATTACAGAATGTACCAAAATCTGTAACTCAATGTACATTCAAAATGCAGTATATTTTCGTATGTGCGCATAATGAGATAATAGTGGACAGAATGTTTTCATGGTTTTGCATCTCCCTTACATCATGCACCATTAAGTACCTTTCTCATTTGTTCCTCTTACTAAGTGTGTTACTTTCTGCGCTCTTAAAAAGAACAAAATACATCAGACAATATTTTTTCGCAGGAATGAATTGCCTTTCTGCACATAAATCTGTAATGCTACAAAGCAGTCACCATGGTGCAAGGGTGCCTGTTTGGAAGCCAGGCAGTTTTTTTTTACAATAACACATGCATAGCACAGAAATTTGCCATATGATGATACATATTTCTGACCATTAATCTTCATGCAGATTTGCCCTGCAAGATGATTAGCTGCATTCTGCTGTGCAAACACTTTTACATATGTGTCACATTACTGGAATGTAGTTGTACTGTTTTTAGCTGAAAATAAACCTTTATCAAAAGGCTAACAAGAGTGCTTCAGGGATCATAATGCCAAACGTAAATGTCATGACAGCATAGTTGTAGCTCTGAGATCACACAAAGACTGAGGGCAGAGGCTTTTGAAATCCGCACCCAACACGTAAAATAGTGTCCTAGAGTATCAACAGGTGCACGAAACCAGGGAGTACTCCCCCTATACTCCCCACAAAGTAGGACCGACTCCCACAACAAATTTCAATGCAAGAAGGTTTAAGCACTCTGTACAGTGTTTTTAATGCTTCATATCACAGTCCCTGAATGAGTAGCACATAACAAACAAATGTCCAAATCCGAAGTGGGTTTTTCTTGATGCTGTGCTCACTTTATTTTTCATAGGTAAATTATTTTTTCAACATTCCATTGATCATAGCCTTTTTACAATTCCATTGATCCTAGCCATAGCCAACTGTTTCGTCTCCTGGGAGACTTCTTCAGGTCTTCAACGTATGGCACAAAATGTGTCCCTCTAATATTCGCTGTATTTCTGGTCCAAAAAGCGTTAAGATACTCGTAAAATTCAAAAGCTCGAGAACGGCCTGATAACCGGACGTTGCAAAGGTCATAGTGTTGTATTCCTAAATAGTTGTAGCTCTGTAACAAATGTGTGTGTGTGATCCATAATAGCATTAACGGTGTGATGTATAAGAAATACTTTATTTCCGCCAAAGGCCATAAAAAGTTTCACAGTAATACAAAATATTTACAAAAAAATCAATTGTGGATACTCAACTATGCTGTATACATGTGTTAACCACCCACTTGATATGGTCTAAAATTCCTCAAGCAATATATATAATATTCTCAGTAAAAACGATCATAAGTATCAGGATAAAACAGTATAAGCAAGTCACTAAGTATTCCAGTACATCCCCCTGATTTATACATATTTAAAATCAGCTAAATCTTTATATGATACAATTAAAAATAACAGATATTTTTGCGCAATTCAAAATGCTTTTCCAATTAAAAAGGTGCGTTATTCATTGCGGCATCACAGCTTTAGCCCCATTTTACTTCTTATAATCCTTACAACAAACAAATCAGGAAAAGGCAAATATTACATACGGTACAGTGCTAACTTTCAGCACCCTCAATGCATGTTGGTGTTTCCTGAATCCCAGTATATTGCACAACCGGCTAATCCATTTCCTCCTTACCTGGGCATATGTTGGGCAGAAGAATAGGATTTGTGCTGTGTTTTTTGTAGACCTTAAAGTGCATGTAGGTGCAGGTGCTTTCTCCCTTTGTTCCTCAATTTGCTGCAGAACTCTTGAGCTGCAGAGTGTCAAACCTTATTTTCAAATACAGAGTTCTTGTTAAATATGGTTGTACATTATCAAGAAATTCTTCGAAGCTTCGGCTCAGTTTTATAGTAAGAAATTGGGTTGTTAGCCTTCCCAGTCTTGGGTCATGGTGGAGTACCTTCCGGATTTGTGACCAATAAGTTCTCTTCAGTACGTTTTAGCAACTTGGTGTTAAGCAATACGGCTCTGTCCAATATGAATTGAGGCATAATTCTATGAGCCATTTATTGACAAATCCAAGCCAAGGGAAAGTGAGACATACATCAATGGCTGGAAGTTCTGTTACACCTTATCTATATTCAGCTAATTCTGATGTTCTCCACAAGCATATCCAATAAAGCAGCGGTCACAGTGTTGCAATGTGTCCTATGCGCTTCATGTTTAGATAATGGAACATTGGGATGAGTAGTGTTGATGTTAGTTCCATTAGTATCCTCACAAATTTGCTTTCTCCATTTGTTAGTTTTTTAGTGTCACCAATACCCAAGAGTTCTGATCCATACAATGCTGCTGCCTGCGCCTTGCATTTATATAGCAATAGGGCTGGTGTCACAGGTTTGCTTGAGGATAAACTGTACTTTTTGTGGACAGGCCCTGCCCCCCGGGCAAACCGTAATGCTGAATGGTTTACCTGCTGTTTCCATCATCTTAAAATATTTCTAAAGCTCTTATGGGAATTTATGGCCACATACTCAGTTTTACCAGTATTTATTTTTAGGCCTTTTGCATTACAGTATCTGTTAAAATTTCCCATTAAGTTTTGTAAGCCCCTGGTTGTGTCTGCTAGGTAAGGATGGTATCATCTGAGAATAGCAACTCTGGTACCAAATCCGCATTGAACTTCGGGGGTCATTTTCAGTTTTTTGTAAGTGGTCAACTACATCATTGGGTCAGAGCGAGAACAGGGTTGGGGTATGTACGCATCCGTATCTCACTCCTCTACATATTGGGATCGGTTCCGTGAGCTCCCCATTCATGCCCCAGCAAACTCTAGCGTAGTTATCGCAGCCTGTATATATTTGATGACTGCTTTGCTCTCTTTAAAGAGTCTCTGTTCCCCAGCAACTCTCCTTCTCAATCAGGATTTTAACCTTCCCATACCCCCTCTCAGGAGGACCCTCATCCCTCTTTGACGAACCCCAGCCTATTGACTGCCTTACCTACACCAATCAACATCCACTTGCCCATAGCTCCACCGACACCGGGCTCCCCTAACTTACCCATTGCTCCAAGTTCTGACCAGACTTTAAGCAATAATCACACTGCACTTGATCTCTATCGCTTCGACCACTTTGCCAACATACAGGAGGTCCCTTTTCCCTCTTTGTCGAACCCCAGCCTATTGACTGCCTTAACTACCCCAATCAACACCCACTGGCCCATAGCTCCACCGACACCGGGCTCCCCTAAATTACTCATTGCTCCAGTTCCTGACCAGTCCTTGAGCAATAATCACAGTGCACTTGCTCTCCCTTGCTCTGACCATTTAGCCGACACTTCCCCCGCCCCCTCTCACCCCCACCATCATAACTCCTTCACTAGTCAGCAGGCTTGCACACTTTCCAACAGGAACTCAATCAACCTCCCTACTCCTAACCTCCCTCACATCGCCCACTCGCCTCGGAGTGGACACACTTCATTAATGGACTTCACCCACCCGCCCATCCGCCTACCCTGATCTCCCCACCCCACTCCCCACTGAACAACCTTGCTTCCCCCCTCCTCAACATGTCCCACAATCCACACTCTGATCCCGCTTCTAAACTCGACTATAAACCACGTACTGCTAACTCTCAAAACTGCAGTCCTTAAAGTCATTAAGGCCACCGAAGACCTAGCCCTTGATCTCTCTACCATCATGCCCATATCTGAGATCCCCCATCTCTCTTCCACCTTGCCAACACTTGAAATCTCACAGATGATCCTCACGAAATCCTCTGCTCAAAACTCAAACACCACTCCCTTCCCTAGTGCCCCGTCTAGACCTTTTAGATCCTTAAATCCATATCATGAACCTGATATTCGCACCCTCCTACTTGAGGACACCACTCATTACACAGAAGCTGATATTCTCTCCCTCCTTCGAGAGTACTCATCTCCTCCTTCGACCTTCTCAGCCCCTCCTACTTGCTCTCGAACACCCTCATTTATTGCACATAGCACAACACTCCCTAAACATGACAATGCAGACCCCATCCAAGCCATCACGCCCAACCCCCATAGAATGCCCAGACTCAACACAAATTCCATGAATATCAATAACCTCTTGTAGATCCCCACTACACAACCTGCACCAGACAAATGGCACAAATCACATCTGAAAGGCATGCTGCCTAACATTAGATCAGCAGTGAAACATGCCACAGACCTAGCCGATCTCATCCTCGCCCAAGATCTGGACCTCCTTACACTCATAGAAACGTGGCTCAACGACTCCTCTGGCCCTATCCTTGACCTATTAGTCTCTCCTAGTCACAACATGACTGAGTTAAGAAACTGGGAGGTGGTATTGCTTGCATCTTCCGCAACTCTCTTGCATCAAATCTGTCCCCCTCAGCTAAGCTCTCCTGTGAATGCCTTTCCATAGACTCCAGCTCACTCAGACCCTTATGCAGCCTTTACATCTTCAACAACCCCCCAGGAGACAACCTCCATCTAATTGAACACATTATTGAAACCATCTCCTCCAACCTGGGCCGACGCTCCCCCCAGATCTTCCTTGGTGACTTCAATCTCCACTGGAATGACCCCCACGATCCGGCTGTCACAACACTCAAAAACTTCCTCACTGACCATCTCTGACCCAATTCTGCAACAGCCCCACCCACAACTTAGGCTCGACACTTGATCTCATCATCTCATCATCTCATCATCTCTAAACCCAATTCCATTAATCTCGAATCCATTCTCCCTGTGACTGGTCCAACCATCATCTCATCGTCTTCCTGATACCTGAAAGTTGGAACCACAATTCTGCGCAACCACTCAAACTAAAACACTGGAAAAGACCGCTCCATAACACCAGCATTAAGGAGCTCATAGAACGCTGAAATCTCTCTCTCCCACCCCCTTTCGACATGATTGACGTTCACAACCTCAATGACCACTATAACAACACCATGCTTTCCACCTCAAATGATAAGGCCCACCTTCAACTAAAAAGAATTCCCATAAAAGAATCCAAGCCATGGTTTAATGACAGTCTAGATGCGGACAGACACAGTCTTAGACTATCTAAACGCAAGAGGAGATCCTCTCCCTCCATAGATCTTCTAAAAACTTCAAGATCCCAAAGAAGTAGATACAACAAACTCATTAGAAGGGAGAAAGCCAACTTCTTCAAACATCAACTTGACATGGTCAAATTTCACCTGAAACGACTGTTCAATGCAACAATACCACTACCCACTCTCACTCTCAGCACCCCGCTCGCCCGCAACCAAACTGTGATGCAGTTGCTGAATTCTTCCTCAAAAAGACGAACAAAATCAAATCAGACCTACGTTCTGCGGCACTCAGTCTCCCGCTCTCTCCTGACTCCTTAGTCTCCACACCCCTATACTCCCCTCAGGGTCTCTCACTCAAAAACAATGCCACATGGAGTCACTTCACCCCCCTCAAAGACTCTACCATCCTCAACATTCTCTCTACCCTCAAACCCTCAAATCACTTCAATGATCCCCCCCCAACTTCTTTAAAGAAATGATAGGTTCACTCGCACCCCTCCAAAATCATCAACGCCTCACTTCTTCTAGGTGAGATCCCTGACTCCTTGAACACAGGCCTAGTGCTTCCTATTCTCAAAATACCCTCACCCTGCTGACCTGAACAACTACCGCCCAATCAAATAACATTCTGACACTGGCGAAACTTCTGGAGAAATGTATGCATGAACAACTTTGCAAACACATTGAGCAATTCCAGCTTCTCGACCTATTCCAATTGGGTTTCCGCAGTGGCCACAGCACTGTAACAGCCATCACTCACATTGTGGATGACGCTCTCACTTTACTGGACCAAAACGAAACCTGCCTTTTAATTCTGCTTGATCTCTCATCGGCATTTGACACTGTCAAACATGACAATCTACTCTTCCTCTTGGAGCACAGAATGGGGCTTTCTGGCACGGTCCTTAAATGGTTTGCCTCTTTCCTTAATAACAGAACACAAAGAATCAAATCCAACCAGTCTCTCTCCACCTTGAGGCACTGCACCCTTGGTGTCCCCCAAGGATCTTCATTCTCACCCACTCTCTTCAACCTTTTCCTTGAACCACTGACTGTAATTCTTAAAGCCTCCAAAATCCAATATCACATGTATGCCGATGACACCCAACTCTACATGAAAATCACCTCCCCGAGGACATCAAATCTCTCAACGAAACCCGTCTCAAAACACTGAACTGGCTAACCACCAACCATCTCAAATTAAATGCCCTCAAGACGAAATTCCTCCTCATTGCACCCGCTATGCAAACCCCAACTGTGCTGCAGTTTCTCTGTAACTTCACTGCCCTCAACTGCACACCTCATATCGTTGACTCCACTAAATCACTGGGAGTTGTGCTAGACCATAACCTAAACATGCAAGATCACATCAGATCTTCGACCAAAGGAGCGAATTTTCAACTCTGCATCCTAAGAAAACTCAAACCCTACATTCCCCAACATGACTTTAAATCGGCGGTGCAAGCACTTGTCAATTCCAGACTTGAATATGACAGTGCGACTCTTTGTGGTCTGCTGAAACTCAGTTTAGCACCTATCAGAGTAAATTGTAAATTAATACTTGTATAGCGCACTACTCACCCGCAAGGGTCTCAAGGCGCTTGTACAAATACCGCTGTGGAACCCGTCCTGGTTTTACCTGTGAGGCATCCACTCCTGGGCACCCCCAGGGTGAAGGCCAGGCAACCTTAGCGTTGTGGGGGTCATTGTGGGAGATTAAGTAAGCTATTGCCCATAGTTGTAGAGTGGGACTCTATGATTAGAATAGGCACCAAGGTGAGAATTATCAGGTCCGTGGAATTTTGAGCCCAAGACCCGCCGAGGCGGGGAATTGAACCCTGGTCCCAGGCTAGACCTCTGCATCAGGGTCTGCCGCTCTAACCATTGAGCCACACTTCTCCACAACTGGTGGAGCATCTCTAAATGCTGCCACCAGACTCATTACGGGTTCTAAGAAGTCCAATCACATTTCACTGGACCTTAAATCACTCAATTGGCTTACTTTTGAAGCTAGGATACAACTAAAGATCGCATGAATAACCCATAGGGCAATTTACTTCAACACCCCACTCTACATGTCAAACAAGCTGGAATTCTCAGGTGGCTCCAGGGCCACAAGGAGCACCAGCACACAGCTGCTCAAGCCCAAGAAATTTAACAAGCCTAAAAACTACAATCATTCATTCTCTGGCATCGCCCTGAGAATCTGGAACTCCCTTCCATTGGAAACAAGACTGATTCCATCTACTCTTGCCTTCAAAAGGGGAGTCAAAACTCTACTACTGAACAAGCGCTACTAATAAACTCTGTGTGGAACCTGATGCTTTCTCCAAATCAACTCTAGGTGACTCTAGTTTGTATCTGATATACTGTTGATCTATATTGCCCTACCTGTTGCTTTCACCCATCCTGCTTCCTCTGCACTCCCCAATTTCATTCTGCTTCTGTTGTTTATTGTCTCACCTTTTCCATGATTTCTATCACCTTTCTGCTCTCCTTTGTCTACCTAAACATATGTAAATCGCTCTGATAGCCACTTGGGTCATGTTTGTGCTATACAAAACTTTAAATAAATACATAAATAAAAGTGTAGCCTAATTATCTGAGCTAATATGCTTACAGGAACTTCCTGTTGTTTTTAGTGAGCCCCACAGTAAACATCTGGGTACGAGATCAAAGGCCGCCCTCAGGTCTACCAATTCTACATAGATGTGACCGCCCCCTTTACCATGACATATTTACAAATGATGCATAAGAGTCTAAAAACTTGATCCAGCATACTTTTGCAAGGTCTAAATCCTGCCTGGTAAGGGGATATTATGTTGTTAGTCTCTATCCATTTTTATAAACCTATTCAATAGCTGTGTGGTGAAAATTCCTTGGAGTACATCTACCAGGCTAATTGGCTGATAATTCTCAGGTTTCTGTTTGCTGCCTTTTTTGTGGATAGGGACAAATTCAGCCCCTTTCCACATTGTTGGGACTGGTGCACCTGTTGCTATAGTTTTACTAATTATGTTGACATACGGGACCCAAACCTTTTTGTCATGCTTGAGCAGATGTCCAAGGAGTCTGTCTAGTCCCAGGTCTTTTCCCTACTTGATGGTATCTGTTGCATGTTCAGTTTCTTTTAGCGTAAAA
Organism: Lissotriton vulgaris; assembly: GCF_964263255.1. Lineage (NCBI taxonomy): Eukaryota > Metazoa > Chordata > Amphibia > Caudata > Salamandridae > Lissotriton > Lissotriton vulgaris. The sequence continues at coordinate 308,721,788 of NC_141696.1, forward strand.
ATTATCACTTCTCTGTCTCCCTTGTTGCTAGCAGGCTTACAATATTTGATAGGAATGGGCCGAAAGCTTGAATATAAATTAGTGAAGTGATAGGTCCAAGCTCCCGAATCCAGGTGATGCTCTGTTCTCGCTACTTGGGCCTTGCCCCCACATGCAATTATTTTCCAGAACTGCCTGGAGGAGATCCAACCAACTATATCCTCCCAATTATTCCTGTTGTAGCCAATGTTTTCCTGTGAATATCCATGGTCCTCATTATTGAGTCTGCCTTTCCGTGTTTTAGATTCTTGAGTAAGCATTACTTGGCTTTCCTGTAATCTGATGTGTACCAGGGGTTTGTTTTTTACCCATCTTAGAGTTGAGCTTCAGTTTCTTCCTGGTATCTCTGGTGTGAAGGGGCTCTAGCTTTGCAGCTAAGAAATTATGCACTGTTATTACTGACGTTCCACTTGTCTCTACATAGGCAACCACGACCTCTACAAATGCATTATAAATACTTATCATAAGCTCTATTTTTCCTCTGATCCGAGGCCATTTAATAGCTCTACAGTTATGCCCTATTTGAGGTTGTATATTATGTATGCGGGCAGATACAGGGTGGGTCATCCCTTGCTATGTAACCTATTACTTCTAAGCAAAGTGGCCGGTTATCACAAACCTCTCTCACGTCTATTCTAAAGCTCGCAATCTCCTCCAATTGTGCATGCTATGCATAATGTAATCTATTCTTGACTGCAAGCTACCACATTCAAATGTGTTTAGGCAGGATTTGTCAATCCCATTATTGGTCACCCTTCCGTTTCATGCCCTGAGGTGGTGTTTGATGGTAAGCTCCATTATCTGTATTGCGGCGTTGGTGCACGCTTTGGCAATCCAGCCTCTAGCTGGGGCAACCCCCTGGCCATGTCCTCTTCCTCTGTTAGACTTTCTAGGCTGATTAGTGGTTACTAGGTGCAGTTAAAATCCCCACATACAATCACAGTATCACCGGGGTCTACGTGGTCCAGGGAACTGTCAAGTAAATTAATAATCTCATAGTTGAGATTTTGCCTGGTTGGTCGTTTGCTGATGTTAAAAAGGTACAATTTTTCATTGTTGTGAGTGTTCGTGTTTAGGTAAACTGCCAATAGATCGGGTGAGTCTATAATATGGGCATTAGTTCACATTCCCAGGATTATGTTGATCCTTATTACAAGCCCCTGTGACGGTCTTCCTCTCTGCAATGGGATAGCATTCTTGAAATATGTTTTATATCCCAACTTAAATGGGGGGGTCAGTAACTAAGTCTCCTGGAAGAAGCAGATATCACATGTATCTATGTAGCTTTGTCAATCCGGATCCTCAAGTTTTTGTTTTAGGCCTGCAACATTCCAGGAGACTACAGCTATGGGTGATGGTCCTTTTTCCCGTACTTTATATATTTGGGTATTATAATCCGTGCAGCAGAGCGCACCCGCTGACATGCTAGGGTTGCTAGAGGCACTACTTGCACCTGCTTCTAGTAGAGGACCATCCTCGCTTAGTTGGGGCGCCTTCTTTAGGGCCTTGTCACTAGGGCTGGTATCTACATGGAGAAAAGGCGTAGGGCATAATCCAGGGGGCTGGTGAGCTTCCTTCAGGAGTCAGTCATTAAGTTCTAAAGTGGAACCACTAAGTCTTCCATCCGAAGGTGGAGAAGGAGTTGGCATGAGGGATATAGAATGCTTGAACTGAATAGAAGAAAAGTCAGGGGAACAGGTTCGGTATTCTAGGGTGAGACGATTTTTGGCTGAATCTGGCCCTTTTACTGTCAGCTCGATGCAGTCAAATGGTTGGCCTAGCAATGTGCATCTGTGATCCAGAATGATGTCATCTAGAATCACCGAACGACAGTCTCTAATGTGGCGGATACAATAGATCGCTTTGTTAATCAATGAGTCATCCCCCTCGTATCCCTGCCTCCTGCCTCGTGCCAAGTTTATGGACATTAACCATAAAGATTTTGTGGACAGGTGGCAAACGAGGAGGGGCTGGTTGTAGTGAGTGGTTCCTGCTATGATGAGATGATAGTTGCCCTTGAGACAGGTTAGTGTTGTTAATCCCCTGGTGATTACAGAAGCTGTGCACAACCGTTGGATTGAGAGCTTAATTGGCTCGATTGACAGTGGGGCTCGGAAATATTTGGATGCGGGGGGACAGCGGCAGGGTGTCACTGGGGGACCCATGGTAGAGGTATCCCTATGGCCTAAGTTAAGCTGATGGGGTGGAGGATGGCTACTTTTGGGTTGTGTGTCATCTCCCAAAAGGGTTTGGCCAGCAATGCGGACAGTGAGCCATTCTGTAGTAATGGTTCGACTAGTGTGGTAAGGCCATCGATCATTGCTTTCAAGGTCCCTACTTCGGCCCTTAGGTCAATAATGAGCTGGTGGGTGATTGAGTCCAGAGGCTCTGGGTTTGTAGCAGCTGTGATTGCATCCGAGGGCTTAGGGGGATGTTGATTAAGGTCTTCCTTGGGCTCATCGTCTCGGGCCAAGAGGGAATTGAACCAATTGGCAAGGGAAATGGTGGGTTCTAACTGCGGTTGTCTGCTACAAGGAAGGTAGGGAGAATTAGAAAGGGGACAATGAGAGTGAGTCCTCACAATGTAGGATGAGGCTTTATGGTTATATGCAAGGGCCCACCTAGGAAGTGACTTTCTAAATATAGCTGGGATGATAGGGGAACGGCTAGGGCTAGTAGTTCTGAGAGAGGGTTTGCCAGTGGGTGTGAGTAAAGAAACAGGAGATCCTACGTCTGAAATATAATCACACTCAGGTATTAGGTTGTCAATGCAAACTAATACGCAATTGCTGGCTGGATGTTTTAAGGATTTCCTAACCTTTTTCCCTGTCCCAGATTGCCCGCCACCCGTGCCCTTCCTGGATTTTCACCTCCCATCCTACACGCCTCGGAGGCCTCAGAGGACACAGACCAAGGTGGATAAAAACCAACTATGGAATAAGTCCTATTCAACACAATCTAGCAAACTTTTCAAATGAAGGGGCAGCGGTGATAGTGACCAGCCCTACAATTGGCCTAGACAAGCAAAAAACTGTTGCCCAACCCAACAAATAATACAACCAAGGCAGCCTAAGCTATCTAGACAACTATCCCCTTGCAGCAGTAACAATGTATACAACCTATGCAAAGTCCCAGGAGAGGCAGCTGCAGGAAAAAAGTAACTAATTTTAACATGCAAGGTCCAGGGTCTTGCAAAAATGAATAGCCAGCGACCAGAGTCCTTGAAGAGTGTCATACAATAAGTCAGTAGACAGTAGACTGTGCCAGATTGCTTGCTATACCAATTGTCCAAACCCTAATCTTAGCTGAGCCAGCGAATATAATGTTAAAAAAGACACAGTACCTCATGAACTAAAGATCGACAGCAAATGGCCAAACATAAGGGGGATGGACCTGCCCTTCCTCTTCCTGGTAATGACGGGCCCGCCCTTGGCCTGGGCTTTGCCGAGCGCGGCTCACACGCATCCCATGTCAGGGTAGTGCATTGGTGTTTTTGAACACGTTAGAGCTTCTCCTCCAGGGCAGGCAGAATGGACTTCTGGGGCTTGGAGTCCCCTTGATGCTGGCCTAACTGGCTGGAATTGCCAATACTGTACTATAATTTGCCTCTCAGTAAACTCAAAACATGCAAATACATAGAAAAAGAAGACATGAGTTCTTACTATAAGATGGCCGCCGAGTGGAACCGGGCATAAATAAACACTAAAATGCGGCAGAAAATGTTTGATGCAAAATGCATGCCATTTTCAACCACAAATCACGATCATCATCATTTTTTAATTTGGCACAAGGTTCACAACATGCACAATTGATTTGGGACTCATATAAGTGCAAGTACGCATACTGACCCATACTATTTGCCTTTTTGTACATAGAAACAGAATGCAGGTTTCTCCACCATAAGATGGCTGCCTAATGGAATCGAAAAATACAAACATCAAAAAACAGCAGGAATTGTTCGTTTTGGAAATGCAGATTATATTTCACCACCCAAACCCACATATCACAATCAGCATTATCCTTGACATGTTGACAAGGTTACCAAACACGCACAATCGATTCATGATTCCTATAATAGCGAGTGCGCATATTGAACCACAACTCCTGTGATCCTTTGCGGACCCGGAAGCGCATGCAGACCGTGTCAGTTATGGAGAGACACGAGAAGGAGAGATCTTGGCTCCTAGGTGTGGCGGATAATTTCAAGTAAAACCGAACAGGTAAGCGCTTTTTACAAAAGCAGGCTACAACTTTTTATCTAAGCTGTCATATATTTAAGACACCTCTTGGCTCGAAAAAAACGGAGATAAGTGATGCCGATTTTCTTGTTTGCCACGTTAGATCCCGCCCACAAAGAGTGCCCTGTACACACCACATCAGCCTGCACCAATAAATCAAGTAAGAGATACTACATGGCTCCCTAAGATTTTAATGCTGCAGTCCTTTCAGTTTGAGTTCAAGTACTTTTTATGCCCTCCTTTTCTGAAGGCTAGGCAGTCCATTCCAATTTAAAAGTCCTACAATTTTACAAACACAAGTAAGTTTATTTGGAACCTAGACTGGTATGATGTGATAACTATGTAAATAAAGAAGTAATAGCACTTTTTTTCTGTTGGCATTTTCTTGATTAGATTCGTTTAATCCTGATTAGACTGGTTTTGCGCCGGGTTGATTGAAAGCAACCACACAAGTTCAGATTAATAGAGGTAAGATAAGGAAGCTTGCAGTGGTGTAGGGAGTGGTGAGAAATGCCAATTAAAATATTCCTCTAAAGAAAGGTTTCTCTCCTTTCTTTACAGCTTTTTGTCCTGATGAGAACTCCAAAAACACAGCGAGTTCGAAACTCGTAGACTGTTAGAGCTATTAAATCGCAAGGAGTCATTCTGAATTGCTCTAAACAATTTTCTTATCTAGGAAAAGGATTTTTCCATGGCATTCTGTGAATATTGTAATTCCAGTGTAAATATATGAATGTTTGATGTCTGTGGGTGAATAAGAGGGTATGTTTGAATGAATGATGAATGGAAAATGTACATAAGGTAATGTGTTTAAATGTCTTTTTTTATGTGATTGTATAAGTTGTGTACAGAACGTCGTGTAAATTGAAAAAATTGTGAAATAATAACCAAAATCATGAAGTAAAGAAATTTTGCAAAATAATAAAAAAGATTGAATCAAACATAAGTTTGAAAACAAAGCATAGTGTTTAACTCATATGTTTTGAGCTTACTGAGAGGCAAATTATAGTACAGTATTGACAATTCTTGTTGTTTAATAATAGCTAGTGACTAAGCCTTCCTGTTGGGAGCCCAGACCCAGTGGTGTTTTTTTTTCGTTTTGTTAGCAGGCACAGGCCTGTGTGGTTTATCACCCAGTGGAAACACAGGAGAGTGAGAATGTTTGGAATTCTTGTCAAACGCAGGGATCAGGGTCCTGTGTAGAGTTTCTAAATTTATTTGATGTGTGTAGGCCTTTGTCAGATTACGTAGTGAGTGAATGTGATTATGTCTGAAAGGGAAACTTTTAGGTACAGTGAGGAACACTTAAAAAATCTTCTTGCTGCCCCTCCACTATTCGCTTCTGCATCTTTAAGTACTTCTGCACAAAATCAAAATGAAACGGATAAATTGATCCAATTAAAGAAAAAACAGATCTGCACTGACCTCCATGGACATTTCCTCCTACAACACCTGAGAGCCGGACCAACTCCAGGAGGTCTTCAGATCAAAAATTTACCTGTGATTTTCACAGAAAATCCTATCTATAAAAAAGGCTACATATACATCGAGACGAAATATAGCCGTGACCTCATGGTCTTAACTGTAGAAACTGCCCAACAATTGTCTGAATTGCAATTAGAAGAAATAGAAATTCTGGAAACTGCGATCTCTACAAATCAATTAATAACGGACTCTAAGGCGTTGCTAGACAAAGTTCAAAAGGATATTGGAGAATTAAGGGACTATACCATAAATCAAAAAACTACACAATTTGAAAAGGATAAGAAAAATGTCAATTTAGATAAAGTATACCCTTTTCTGCAACCAGATTTTTACTCTAGGCCAGAAGCTTGCAGACATCTACAGGATTACCAAGGGAGATCACAAAACAATTTCATTACGTTCTCTGATACATCCTCCTCAGGCAGTAACAGCGAGGAAGAAAACCCAGAGCCAAGAAGAAATAATAACAGGAGAGGCACCTTCCAACAACCACAACAAGGTCCTCCTTTTTTAGGAAGAGGCCAGACGAAAACTTGAGGCAAAACCATATACAATTACCAACCCTGGGAAATGTCGACGAGGCGACAAAAGTACAAGAATTAACAGTATCACCAATATTCAATTTGTCTAAAAAAATCCTAACAAAGGAAGAAGAGAGTGTCTTATGAAAGGGATTGTAGTTTTTCCCGACCAGACGCACAGATTTTGTTTAACTCAAAACAGAAGTGATAGAATTTTGTCGCAAAGTTAGACTCAAAACTTTTTTTGCTGATAATCAATTTTTGGCACCAACTGAAACCACAGAATTAGGAACAAATCAGTATTTTGCCCTCCTACTAATAAGATCCCAAAAGAGGTCATCACATTCGAGAGAACAATTTTGTCTGCAATTACAGAAATGGAAACAAAAAAGAATTGGATCAAACACAACATCACAAAATCAGAGTCTGAAGCCTTGATCAATCTCAAAAAAGACCCATCGGTTATTATTAAACAAGCCGATAAAGGGGGCTAAATTGTAGTGTGGGATCGGACCCTTTACATCACAGAAGTAAAGAGACAACTGAATGACACCTCGTGCTATCGGAAAATCAAAAAAGATCCTACATCGGACCTTAAAGGTGAACTCCATGCAATGATTGATGAAGGGTACAATCAGGGATTACTTGGTAAGAAAGAAATGGAATATTTAAAAATCAAACATCCAAGGACTCCACTATTTTAGGTATTACCCAAAATACATAAAAATGAAAAAACACCTCCAGGCCGACCAATAGTGTCGGGCTGCGATTCGCTGCTGGAACCAAGTGCAAAATTTGTGGATTTCTTTTTGAAGCCCTTTCTGCCAAATGTCAAATCGTACATACAAGACACAACTGATTTTATAAACAAAGTGGCAATAATCGATTTTGAGGAAAATAAACACTGGATGGTGACTATGGACGTCACGTCCTTATACACACAAATCGAGCAGGACGAGGGCTTGTATGTTCTTGAATCGATCCTTGAGGAAAGAGATAGACCGCACAAAATTCCAACAGAGTTCATTTTGAAACTTGCTGAATTTGCCCTAAAAAGGAATTATTTTAACTTTTAAGGAGAATTTTACTTCCAAAATGGCGGAGTCGCCATGGGATGCCCCTTCGCACCAGAGTTGGCGATCCTATTCATGTCAAAATATGATGAGACTTTTGTCTACCAAAATAATCCATATGATCAATGGATAAAAAACAGGAGTCGTTATATAGACAACATTTATTTCGTCTGGACTGGCACGGAGGAGGATCTCAGAAAATTCTACGACTGGATTAATAAACATCAACAATCAAATTCAGTATGAGTCACTCGCAAAGTAAGATGCCATTCCTTGATGTAGAGATATATCCTTCTAAAGGTGGCCAAGCGACGACTCTTTTCAAAAAGCCAACAGACCGCAATAAATCACTACACTACATGAGTAATCATCCGCGTAGCCTTAAGGATAACCTCCCGTACGACCAATATTTACGGATCCGACGAAACTGTCAATACAAAGAGGAATATCTAAGACATGCAGAGAATCTGACAACAAATCTGTTACAACGTGGGTACCCAAAGAAACTATTGAGAAAATCTATGAAAAGAGCGTGATGGACACCACATGATTGCCTTTTGGAGAAAAGGAATAAAAAACAATCTGACGGGATGGTGTTTGTATCAACCTTCTGCCCGAATTCCAACATGCTTAAGAAAGTAGTAAAAAACAATTGGCATTTGCTAAAAAACCTCAAGGAAGCCTTTGAAAATGAACCATTATTCGCATTAAAAAAAACTGCAGCATCGCGAATCAATTGGTACGAACAACACTACCACAGAATAAACAACCCAATTTAAGAACAATGATGGGATTACCTCCACTTCAGGGACACCGAAAAAGTGGTACGTGTTCATGCTGTAGCACCACAATAAAAGGCACCATTTTTAAACACAATAATATTGTGTGTAAACATGAAACATTTACAAACTGTAAATCACAGTTTGTTATATACAGTATCCAGTGTCCATGTGGCTTGATTTATATAGGGAAAACAAATCAAGAGGTGCGTCCACGGATTCAACAACACAAATCAAGGATCAATAAAAATGTGCTGACAGCGCCTTTGGTGAACCATTGGCGTCTAAACAATCACAAAGAAACAGATCTTATATGGACGGTAATTTCAAAGGTTGAGAAAGATTTAAGAGGAGGCGACCTGGAGGCCAAACTATCACAAAGAGAGGCAATGCTAATTGTGAAATTCAATTCAGCAATATAAGGCTTGAATGAGCTGACAGAAATCTATAGGAAAAACTAATCAGATAACGTACTAGGTGTCATTTCAAGACCAATATAAACATCAGATGGAGTCATCTCATCTGACTGGCTAGTATGAAAGGTGTAAGTCACCAAGGAAAGACCAAATCACAAGGTTACCGGCCTGACAAACCAAGTACCATCTATGAGGGTTCATAAAGGTTGACCAAAACATAAGGACATCACCAGTAGAAAAACACCTGAGCCCCACTAAGCCGGACACCATTAGATAAAGTACAGAGTGAGCATGAAGTCCTATTAAAAGAGGGACAACGTTGAAGCATCCACAAATGCTTTATACTGATAGATTGTAATTTTCCTTTATATGATGTTGTGCATATGTTAGCCTAATGTGTCATAAATTAATATGCAGTTACAGCCTATTATTCCTGTGCTGCAACCCACTGAGCTATTTTTCTTTATATGCAAGCTTCATTTGGATAGAACTGTTTCTGTAATGGTTAAGCTTTTGTCTTATTTTTTGCCTTCTGAGTTAGAAGACTTGCTGTAGTACATTGCCTTCTATCTGTTAGGTTCCCATTAAGGATATTTTTGTATACTTTCTTATAATAACAAGAAGCTTGCCTATGACAGGCAGATTTCTAATGCTGACATTTGCTATGCAGCTCCAATGTCTCATGGTACAGTTTTCCCCCCTCCCTTATGAGCAGAAAGTCCCTGTTTCAGCATTTCTTTCCTCAGAGCTTCGGCTCTGTGGCCTTGAGGAGTGATAACACTGTTGCCTTCGCAGGTGCAGATGCCTCATGTATGAGGTAATTGTTCTCCCTCTGCTGAGCCCAGTACTTTTCCAGTCTGGGCGTGGTTTTACTCTAGCACGCTATGTTATAATGTATTGCTGTGAGGAGAGTCCTCAGTCCTCTCAATGCACTCTCTGGGGTGTAGAACTGACAGGGCCCATCTGCAGATGAATATTAGATAAATAAATATGTGTCTAATTCTTCTCCACTGCCTGGCTGGTTATTTAATTGTTAGTGATAGATGAGTGAGGTAAGTCGCTCAGGTGAATTTGAGCCACACTTATCAGATGGCGCCCGGAACAGGGACCCCGCGATAAAGATCTTTCTCACCCGTAAGGGGGTAGCAGAAGACCGGGGACCCGCTGGTCGGCACGGTGGGCCCGGGTACCCATCTGATGCCGAGCTTGGTTCTCGCAGCGCTGCCCCACCCTGCTGATCGGGAGAGGTCCCGGTTCGGATCTTACGCCGGGGTCCAGAAGGCGGAACTTTGGAGCTGACCGTGTTGGTCTCAGCAGCCGGCAGTGGAGAACAGTGGATGTTGGGTTCCGCGAACAGGAGGTGAGTGGTCCGACTGGTTATTGAAGGAGCTAGGGTGCTCCAGGGACTAGTGTGTCCCCAGTGGTTAAGAGACCGGTGTGTCTCTAGTGGTAAAGGAGCCGGTGCGCTCCTGGGGCTAGTGTGCTCCGGGGAACTCAGAGTGCGAGTGGTGCTCTGACAGACTTAATGGAGGTTGGGAGGACATTTGTTTTTGGTCATCCGACCGGGTGGTACTGTGGTGGAGGCGTGGCTCATTGCGGGTGGGCTCCGGAACTCACCCCGAACCCCTAGGGTGGCGGTTCGGCGGGAGTGGGTCCAGGGTGCCCCTGTGGTAAAGTGCGCAGCGATCTTTAGTGCCACCCGGGTGGCGGATGTGTTCTCCATCCTCAGAACAGTTAGTGTACTGTTCGGTCTGCGGTAGGGTCCAGGTTCCCCAGGACTTGGTCGACGGGCCTTGTCCCATTATGGTAACACATGTTTGGCAGGGACTTAATGCATAGGATGTATGTGCGTGGGCGAATGTAAGTGGTTGTGTGTGGAGATAGTTGCTTGGTCTTTTGTGTCCGGGTATGTGTGGGTTCCTTGGCGGTATCTGATTGAGTGAGTTTGGTGGTGTTTGATTGAGGGTGCAAGATGCCGCGTTTCAGTAAGTTGCAATGTTTTAGGTGTTGCTGCAGTTCAACTGATGTCAGATTGGCCGAGAGCCAACGCGCTCCTGTAAAAGATTCTTTTAATTCTGAGATGTATGTGTAAATGGATTTATCCTGATTTTGTTTAATATTTCGATGCAGTTAAGATACATTACTTACAGGAGAGACTGTTCGCTATGTACAGCTGTCAGAGCATGTTTAATTCCTAAGGGTGAAGATGAGGGCTTCCTGAGAAAAAAAAAAAAGCCTGTAAGAAAGTACGTATGGAAATTAAGTTGGCCCTAAAAGAAAGGGTTGTGGCCGAGAGAGGTTCAGCAAGGACAGATATGAGGACTTATGATAGCTTAGAATATGGACTGATCAACAGTTTAGTTTTACAAGAGAAAAAATGTGTACATTTGAAGGTGCAGGGTGTTCTTATTTAAATGTGCTTGTATTGGCTCAGGGGCAATGTGAGTAGTGATTAAGAGGAGTGGGTATGTAAATAATAATAATAATAATAGAGCCATTTATAAAGCGCATGGCTGCACAACTGTGTATCCCATGTAATATGATTTGGTTAAAATTGGCCCGGTTTGAGAGCAGTCTGTGGGTTGCCTTTTGTTTGTGTAAATGTTTGAATGAAGTGAGTGCATCTTTTTGCATGAGTTAATTGTCTGGTCCTTGTGAGCTACCTGAGACGGTTGCACCTGGCTATCAGGGTGTTTTTATGTAGTGTAAAAGTGCATGCAGGGTTGTGCTCTATAAAAAAAAATTGTTTTCTTTTATCCCTTTAATTTGTGAACAGTAGAAGATGAAGAAAAGAATGAGGGTTTGATTACCAGTAATTAGAATGTATATTAATAGAAATGTAGAAAGTGTGTAAAGTTAGGAGGAAGAGAAATGTATTTTTTAAAATATGGCATGTCGGAAAAGTTAGGAAAGGCTTCTTGGCTTTGTCAGCGCCTGAGCGTCGAGCACAGACTGCGAAGCAGATTTGGCCTTGGTGCTGAATGCCAGGGGGGGCTAGGAAGGCTGGCGAGCAGCCCAGTATTCTTAGCTCTTGGAAGATGGTAAGTGTGAGATGCATTTTCTGAACGACAAAGGAAGGCTTTGAAAATAAATTTGGGACTCTGGGCTGGGAAGGTTTACTATGACAGTGTGTGAATTCTATTCCGTTCTGTAAGGGTTAAATAGAAAGATTGGGCATGTGAGCAGAGCAGCGGTGACCTTGTGTGATAACAGCATTCCAATGGGTTCGCAGAGCACAGACAGAAGATTATGGGGGGGGGGGCTAGGAGGCCCAGCTATTGGCACGGACAGGCAGAGATACACAGTTGGAGCCATGTGAATTGTGAATTTAGAGCGAGTCTGCATAATTATTAGTGCAAAATGCTGGTTTAGACTAAAGTATGAAGGAGTTGTTCAGAACACATGTGATTTAGTATAAGGAACAAATTATGAATAATTTTCCACAGGTTACTCCATCTGGACCAGTCAAAAAGAAAAAAGAAGGATTGTCTTGAGAAAAATTAATTTACCAGATATTTTGTTTCAGTGTTGGTCCATGCCATGGTATACAGGTTTTCTATTTGAATAAATACTGAGTAGGGGGGGGTCTCTCATGGGCATACTGATTAGTGTTTTTGCTAGTGGATCCCTAGTGGAGAGAACTGATCATGTGAGGGTAGGTATATAATATTGATTGTGTCCATCATAAGAATGGTCTGGAGGGAATGTCTATATGCATGTATATATTGGATTCGTATAAAAGTCTTTGTATGTGGTTTGTCCAGCCCAGTGCCCCACCCGCTGAGTAGAGGTGCAGAATGTGTTTGTGCAAATGTCAAAATGTTAACATGACACATTTAGAGCTGTTACTTTATACAGAAGTAAGGTGTCTGTGCAGAACAAGGGTTTGGTATATTTAATAAGAAGAATAAAAGTCTTGCGCATGGACCGTAAATGTATATCTTTTTTTTTTCTTTTTGATGCTGCCTTAGATGTAATTATAACTTAGTCATGTGATTTTCAATACTGCTACATGTTTTGTTCTTTTGGCTGGCCATTGGGGATTCGTCCTGCCTAAGGCAACACACCGAATAGGTTTCTTTTTTTACATTGAAAGGATGTGAGGGTGTGAATGAGCTCTGGGAATGGGTTTAAGGTGAGTATTTATACAGGGTATTTTTACTAAGTGGTTGCTTTTTTTGGTCCAATATTTTGTGTGTTGTTTTTTTTGTGGTTTGATTCGTTTCGTTTCAGGGCAATGGGAAATATTATCTCTGTGTTATGGTGAGTATTGATGCAACTTTGTGTTAAAGATGGATTACATGTGCACTAACACCACACCGCATGATGCATGACATGCATGAGAAGGATATAGTCCTCTGAGTAACTAATATTGTGTTTCCCTTTTGTGGTTTTTGTGTTTGGCATAGGTATTATTGCGTATTATTTTATGATATACGCGTGTGAATATTGTGAGTTTTATGCTTTCTTTGGCTTATTGTGCATTGTTTGTTCTGTTCAGCGTGGTAGGTATGTTGATGGACTTTAAGGCTGACACAAAATGCGTACTGGGGTTTGAGCTGCATGCATGGCATTGTGTTCTGTGTCACAGCTCCTTTGCATGTGTGGCTGGGATTTGTCTATGTTTTCTGTGCTTGGCACAGCCACTATACTTGCTGCTTTGGTATGCTTGTTTCTGTTTTGTATTGTTTTGACAAAATCATTTTTGATAACAAGTACAGGTTCCTCTGTGGGGAATTTGTTCTGGCCCTCAAATTTTTTAAACAGCACTTTTAGCAGTGTATGTCCATTTTGTTACATGGTTGTTCCTTTATAGATTTCCCTTTTGCCACCATTTCCCTAATGAATGGCGCATAGTGCATAGAAGGTCTCAACAGAGGTTGTGTGTTTTGCAATGGATAAATACTGAGAATGTATTCTCGATATTAATAGGAACACACATTATCTTATGGCAATGACATTTGTACATGTGTTTCTAGCCCTCTCAAAAGTGCTATGTATCTCCTACAATTTTGTTTCTGCCCAGTGCTACACTCAGGGGGGGTTGATGGTTTTGACTGAAGAGAAATACGTTCAGATTTCCTTCTGTCAAAAATGGGGGTGGTAGCTAGCGTTCCGCTAGCTCTCCTATGAATTAGAAATAGGTAATGCTATGAATTAGAAATAGGTAAATATGTATATCGCTCTCTCCTCTTCTCCAGTTTTCATTAGCTTGTTCTGTTTTTGCTCTAAAAGGGGAATTCGATGTGGGTAGCTTTGTTTTACAAGTGTTGTGTTTTAAAATTGTGCGGGCACACTGCTAGTTCTTCATTAGCTAGTCTGTGAAAATAAACTGATAGTCTTTATTAGAGAAGACGCCCCAGACTAATGTTTCCTTATTTGACCTTTGAAGGGAACAATAGTTCTGTACTTTTTTCTTTTATTTTTCAGAAAGACACACATTCACTGGATGATGTCATGAGTGATGTCACTGACCACGTCATGAGTGATGTAATATGTGATGTCATCAGCAGTGCATTGCAGGCGCGCGTGTTATAGTTAGCTGAACTAACTATAACGGGGGAATTTCAATAGCTTTGTATGAGTGAAATATTTTTTAGCTAGGATAGCTACTCCTCTTGTCCTACTATCCTGATTTGTATGAGCAAGAACATCATACCCCATCTGTTCCAGCATGAATTTATCCTTCCCCATAAAATGAGTCTCTTGGAGACATACCACGTCCAGCCTTAACGTCCTTAGCATAGCTGCAGCCGTCTGCCTTTTCCCTCCGTTATTCAGTCCACATATGTTCAAAGAGGCCACCCTTAACGCCATGTATATTTACAAGGATTTTCCATACTACCTGCCAGCTTGAAACTCTCTTCTCTCATTATGTATAGCCAAGCTTCCTCTTCTTGATGTGTTTTGTCATTTTGTGCTGTTTTCTCCACCCGACCATCACAAGACATGGTCTACATAGTGAAAAAGGTGAAAGATACTTGTTTGATCCTCAGCAAAATATTTTTTCTGTTGCAATTATAGCTTTGTAGAAGTTAGTTTCCTGCTGCTTCCCATAGTACATGAGCATGGTCATGAGTATTAAAAAAAATTGAATATTAGAAGTGTTTGATGTTTTGCACAACAGTGAGGGTTCACAAAGTAGATGCTGTGTGCATGCTATAGGAATAGCGTCTCAAGAAAATGTTTTGCGGGAATACAACATGTCTGTGTTGTTTTATTTTTTCTCTTCTCTTAGAATAAATGCATACGTCCGACCACAGGTAAAAAAAAATAAAAAAAATTGAAAAGTCAAACATGTACTATATTACATATTGTTAGCACAAATTTATTGACAGGCCTGGGATGTTTTTTTCATTCAAATTCACACCGCCCAGCAAATGTTTGTGGTGCTTTGAGATAAGAAATTGTTTTGACACTTTGTATGCTTTGACTAAAGATATTCGTTCTACTCATCAATAGGTAGCAGACACCCTGAAGCCGTTGCCGGAGGGGCCTGAACATTTCATCGACCAGCGGAAATATTGTTTGGAGCCCAGATGATTGGAACAACGACGGTTGCTACTGACGATGTGTACGAGTTGAGGGCAGGAAGACGTGGACCCATGCGTCGATGTGTCGCATGCCGAGGAGGTCCCCCTGCCGTTACGCTAATTCAAGTGGGTAAAAGAGGGTGTTGCTGATGAAGAACACGAGCAATTGCCTAGCCCGATCTCTTGATCCAACGCCAC
The DNA here is from genome assembly GCF_964263255.1 of Lissotriton vulgaris. Classification (NCBI taxonomy): domain Eukaryota; kingdom Metazoa; phylum Chordata; class Amphibia; order Caudata; family Salamandridae; genus Lissotriton; species Lissotriton vulgaris. The sequence continues at coordinate 308,737,070 of NC_141696.1, forward strand.
ACTGAGGGGAGGGGAGCGAAAGGTCACGTGCAGAGCCAAGTGCACCACAGAAGACAAAAAGAAAAGAGGAAAGATTTACAAGCTCCGATACTCCCGTTGATACTAGTGGTCAGGCGTTGAAGGGTCCGGTTCATGTTACAGATACACCCGTTTTGTTCACTGACCCTGAAGTGCGAGGGAGCACTCGCTATAGTCTGCGGCCCCGAAAAAGGTAAAGGTGTACTACGGGACTGAACACTGGAAGAAGGGCTTAGTGGAGATTCTGTTACAAAAGAAGATTTAGTGATAGGGATGGACTTGTAAGAGCCCTGGTGTTTAGCCGAAGATTCTGTTCTATGAGACTATAGAGTGGTGTGGGGGGCCCAGACTAAGTGCTCCTCTGTTACAATTGCTGTGTGTCGAGCGACGTGGGATTAAGGTATGGACGGTAAAAGCCTGCCTGTGAGGCTTTGAAGGACACAGGGAGAAGATCCCTTTCGAGGGTTGAAGAACCCCTCTGGCCGGTTTTAGGACTGTCTGGGACAATTTTTTCTAGTTTAGTTTCTTTTTCCCTTTTTTCCTTTTTGTTTTTTGGATTTTTGGTTACGTTCCCTTTGGTCGTTCTATCCCCGATGAGGAGCAGCCCTTTTCGGCTCCTCGTAGACCTGAGCCCGCTTCCCCCTGGTTGGCCTCAGTGTGAACTGTTTTTCCCTTAGTTTACTTTGGTCTTTTAGCTAGGAAAATGAGTCCCTTTGAATGTTCCTTTTCCCCAGGAGGAGCTGCCTCTGCGGCTCCTTGTCCAGATGCCCCTGCCCATATTTGGTTCACATGGTCTACAAATGTAATAATGTGTTTGTTTTTGGGAAGTTCATTAGGATGATGTAGTATTCTATTGTTGCACAAGACACCTGTTACTTATAGTATTACAGATTATTGGGTGTGGGTCGTTGCCTTCAAACACACAAGGGTGGAAAAAAAAAATGAGAAATGTTGCTTTTATTCTTGCCCTATGGAAGTAGCTGTCAGGGTTAGTATACTTTGAGTAGTCTAGATGCAAGTGAACACTGAGTATATGGTTCAATATTGCGTTTTCTCTGATCAATATTATTGCATTACTTCCTGCTCATGACTTGAACTGTGATGTCTTTTTAAGTTGTCCAATAATGACATAATGTTATAGAGCAATGGTACACCGGGAGAATATGCTTAGATTAGTCAAAAAGGAGGGTGCCTCACACCCAGAGAATAATAATTGTTTTAATAGGTATTGCAGGGGTTGTTCTTTTACTAGTTGCCTCTGCACTTCCTGTCCTATAGTATGCTGCGCTACTTCTATGATCATGCTCATCCTAGTATTTCCTTTCCCGACATTTGATTGATGAGTGATGCCGTTCTCGTTCTCTCCTTTAGAATTGCACAGTCCCTACTTTGAGAAATAAAGGCTGCACTTATGTTAGCCACATTAGGCTAAAAGGAGGGCCTGATAGATTGTAATTTTCCTTTATATGATGTTGTGCATATGTTAGCCTAATGTGTCATAAATTAATATGCAGTTACAGCCTATTATTCCTGTGCTGCAACCCACTGAGCTATTTTTCTTTATATGCAAGCTTCATTTGGATAGAACTGTTTCTGTAATGGTTAAGCTTTTGTCTTATTTTTTGCCTTCTGAGTTAGAAGACTTGCTGTAGTACATTGCCTTCTATCTGTTAGGTTCCCATTAAGGATATTTTTGTATACTTTCTTATAATAACAAGAAGCTTGCCTATGACAGGCAGATTTCTAATGCTGACATTTGCTATGCAGCTCCAATGTCTCATGGTACAGTTTTCCCCCCTCCCTTATGAGCAGAAAGTCCCTGTTTCAGCATTTCTTTCCTCAGAGCTTCGGCTCTGTGGCCTTGAGGAGTGATAACACTGTTGCCTTCGCAGGTGCAGATGCCTCATGTATGAGGTAATTGTTCTCCCTCTGCTGAGCCCAGTACTTTTCCAGTCTGGGCGTGGTTTTACTCTAGCATGCTATGTTATAATGTATTGCTGTGAGGAGAGTCCTCAGTCCTCTCAATGCACTCTCTGGGGTGTAGAACTGACAGGGCCCATCTGCAGATGAATATTAGATAAATAAATATGTGTCTAATTCTTCTCCACTGCCTGGCTGGTTATTTAATTGTTAGTGATAGATGAGTGAGGTAAGTCGCTCAGGTGGATTTGAGCCACACTTATCAATACAATCAGCACAACGCCTGCTTGGAATTTTTGAAACTGAGCACATCAAAATGCATTAATAATCGCTCTAATTTAGACACCATCAGATTAGACAATTAGGATCATCATAAAACTTTGTCATCAAAGACATCATCTATAAATGAATGCAACAAAGCCTGGACAATATGTAGATTGAATCATGATATGCCCTTTGGTATATAGAAACAGAAAACATGAGTTCTTACTATAATATGGCCGCCGAGTGGAACCGGGCATAAATAAACACTAAAAAGCGGCAGAAAATGTTTGATGCAAAATGCATGCCTTTTTCAACCACAAATCACGATCATCATCATTTTTGAATTTGGCACAAGGTTCACAACATGCACAATTGATTTGGGACTCATATAAGTGCAAGTACGCATACTGACCCATACTATTCGCCTTTTTGTACATAGAAACAGAATGCAGGTTTCTCCACCAATAGATGGCCGCCTAATGGAATCGAAAAATGCAAACATTAAAAAAAAGCACAAATTGTTTGTTTTGCAAATGCAGATTATATTTCACCACTCAACCGCACATATCACAATCAGCGTTATTCTTGTTATGTTGACAAGGTTAACAAACACGCACAATCGATTCAGGATTCCTATAATAGCGAGTACGCATATTGAACCACAACTCCCGTGATCTTTTGCGGACCCAGAAGCGCACGCAGAGCGTGTCAGTTACGGAGAGACACGAGAAGGAGAGATCTTGGCTCCTAGGTGTGGCAGATACTTTCAACTAAAACCGAACAGGTAGGCGCTTTTTACAAAAGCAGGCACCAACTTTTTATCTAAGCTGTCATATATTTAAGACACCTCGTGTCTCGAAAAAAACGGAGTTAAGTGATGCCGATTTTCTTGTTTGCCACCTTAGATCCCGCCCACACAGAGTGCCCTGTACACAGCAGCCTGCACCAATAAATCAAGTAAGAGATACTACATGGCTCTCTAAGACTTTAATGCTGAAGTCCTTTCAGTTTGAGTTCAAGTACTTATTATGCCCTCCTTTTCTGCAGGCTAGGCAGTCCATTCCAATTTGAAAGTCCTACAATTTTACAAACACAAGTAAGTCCATTTGGAACCTAGACTGGTATGATGTGATAACTATGTAAATAGAGTAATAATAGCACTTTTTTTCTGTTGGCTTTTTCTTGATTAGATTCGTTTTATCCTGATTAGACTGGTTTTGCGCCGGGTTGATTGAAAGCAACAACACAAGTTCATAGTAATAGAGGTAAGATAAGGAAGCTTGCAGTGGTGTAGGGAGTGGTGAGAAGTGCCAATTAAAATATTCCTCTAAAGAAAGGTTTCTTTCCTTTCTTCACAGCTTTTTGTCCTGATGAGAACTCCAAAAACACTGTGAGTTCGAAACACGTAGACTGTAAGAGCCATTAAATCACAAGAAGTCATTCTGAATTGCTCTAAACAATTGTCTTATCTGAGAAAAGGATTTTTCAATGGCATTCTGTGAATATTGTAATTCCAGTGTAAATATATGAATGTTTGATGTCTGTGGGTGAATGAGAGGGTATGTTTGAATGAATGACGAATGGAAAATGTACATAAGGTAATGTGTTTAAATGTATTTTTTATGTGATTGTATAAGTTGTGTACAGAAGGTCTTGAAATTGAAAAGATTAGTGAAATAGTAACTAAAATCATGAAGTAAAGAAATTTTGCAAAAGATTGAATCAAACATAAGTTTGAAAACAAAGCATAGTGTTTAACTCGTATGTTTTGAGCTTACTGAGAGGCAAATTATAGTACAGTATTGGCAATTCTTGTTGTTTAATAATAGCTATTGGCTAAGCCTTGCTGTTGGGAGCCCAGACCCAGTGGTGTTTTTTTTCGTTTTGGCCTCACTGGCTGGGGCATCCCTAATTGCGGGAGTTCATTGGTGCTTTTGAGAGTGTTAGAGCCCCTCGTCAACGGCAGGCAGAATGGACTTCTGGGACTTGGAGTCCCCTTGCAGCGTCAATGAGTGTGATGTATATGGCACGGTATTCATCACAAGGCAACATATCACTCTGAAATATATCTGGCCCGATTCTCAGAAGGTACCAGAGACAAAAGACTAACTTTATGACTTTCGGTATTCAAAAAGGGCATTCATGAGTAGTAACGTTAGACTTTGGTCTAAACTTAGACCAAAAGTCTAACTTTAGTAGTAGTAAAGTTAGACTTTTGGTCTAAGTTAGACTTTGGATCTAAACTTAGACCCAAAGTCTAACTGTACTACTCATAAATGCCCATTGTGAATATCAAAATTGTAATGTTTGACTTTCTTCTCAGATTACTCATGTGAATTGGGCCCATTGTGTAAAAAACAAGGAACCTGGATCACATGAATGAAGTGTTAATATAGGTGTTGGTAAGTATTTTAGATTTACATCACTTGAAATATGAGGATGGTATAAATTGCCTAGGGTTTCACAGCCTTACACACATTTCAATTGATTCAATGAAAGAAACCATCTTGGTCTCCAATATGAACTCCTTTTTTAACAGAGAATGGCAATTGTTTTTAACATCTTTTTGTAAGAATTGCAATAATTTGTATTAATTGTGCAATACATTTTTTTTCTCTCCAAATGATTACCTAAAGCCCAGGCCAATAGGCAGGAATATTTGGTTTTGGGGCCATGGCCACTGTAATGACAACATCAAGCAAAGGTTCTGAGCATGTTTTGTTGCCTTTAAGTTTTGAAGAAACAAATCTGCTATAGTAATGTGACTAAGTAATGGTTCCAGGAAAATATATGTCAAATTCCAGGTCAAACAATACATTTTAGGGATTACATGTTAATACATTTACAGGGATCACCCACAAAATAACAGCAATATATACACAGAACACATGATTTAGCAGCATTATTTAAAGTGCAGGTTTTTAAAGTACATAGAGCATAATTCCTAGTTGATAGGCCATCTAAATAAGGTGCAAAATGCAATCTTAACCAAAAATCATTAAAAATCGATTGTTTTTCTGCGGCTCAGTATTTACAAATGGAAATGCATGGAAAAAAGTGCGGCTATGCCAGGTGCTGATATATATAACATCTCTGAGTACCGATAAAAACATGTTGGCCAGGTAGGCATTAGTTCTCAGATTATTAAGATTCATATATTTACAGATAGCAGCATGGGTTAAAGTGCAACTGTGCAAAGTGCAAAAGGGGCTACCTCCTAGTGTGTATGGATCACCTTAGTCCAGGTAAATAGATATTAATTCATAGAAGAACGAGATCGGATAGCCATTTTTAAAAAGGTACACACACGGTATATTAGTCCATCATCTTTAAGCTGAAGAACAGTCTTAAATGCCACATTAAAATCCTTTATACCTTTGGTCCTAAAAAATGGTATCAGGAGGTACTTACTATATTTTGGATAATAGGAGCAGAAGAACAGAAAAAGCATTAATGTTTGTTTTCCTGGGTTCTGACATGGGCAAGCCAAATTCTCGATATTAGGATGGTAGCCCAGGGGGAAACACAATAGGTACTTTAGAGATCCTGCTCTTAAACGAAACAGAAGACTACGCTCCTAACATGTAATCTCTTTGAGGAGGTAACCAGCTGGTTTTAGCGAGGTGGATTCAATGTCGCCTTCTATTTGGGTATACTGTTTCACAGTTTTTTTGGCCAGTTCTACATTATGCCTGGTCTTCCCATAATGCTTGTTAAGAATGTTGCGGATTGTCTTCCCGTTAGTCCCATCTAGTTCATTTGGACTATCAAATATGTGCCCGTACTTGGGCCAGCCAAGGGATTTTAATACCCTGATCACATTTTAGGCAGTCAGCCAGGATTTCCCTTGTCAAAGAAGCTTCGGGGTTTTTCCAAACCTTAATCCAGAACAACACAGGGCGTGCCTTAATGTAGTCTTCCAAATAAGACCGTTTCAGTTCGGTGTGGCTTATAAAAGTAGATGATGAAATTGGTAGTCTCAGTAGCCTTCTGCAGAATTTGTTCTCCTCAGCCTGTGCATTTTTTAGGTTTGATTACCCCCAGATTTCAGCCCCATACGTCATGATTGGAACACATTGTGTCATATAGATTATTAATAAGGACAGTACCACCTCAAATCTTTTAGGCTTGGGGAGGGTTAGTACTGAGCTTATAACTTTGATAAACTTAGACCGACCATAGGCCAGGTGAAGGGTCCAAGAACCATTGTCTGAAATTTGTAAGCCCAAGTAGGGGAAGTGCGAGTGCATAGCAGCAATTCCTGGTCCAGAACGATCCTATTAATGTGGCGTTTTTTTGGGCCACAACACATTAAAAATGATTTTTTTAAATTGGTACAAAGGTTAAGACTGTGCATAAAATCCACAAATCCCATCACTAAAATCCTCAGGGCATTTGGGGTGCGACCCATTAAAACCGCATCATCTGCATAGAGTAGGGCGGGGAGTTTAGTGCCAATTATTATAGGGACGTCCGGAGTTAGGTTAGACAGAACATTGTGGAGTTCATTAATGTATAAAATGAATAAAAGAGGGGTAAGGACGCACCCTTGTCTAACACCTCTACCGACTGTTATGTCTCCTGACACTGCTCCATCCATACTAATCATTACTCTTGTTATTAAATCTCTATTTAGGTAGGCCAGAAAGTCTACCAAGTTATTATCCAGACCATAGTCCAGGAGACGTTGCCAGAGCCTTGATCTATTAACAAAATCAAAAGCGGACGAGAGGTCCATAAAAGCCAGGTACAGTGGACTGTGTCGAGCTATGGTATATTTTCCTATTATTAGGTTCAAGTGCAGACACTGTTCCACTTTACCCAGATGACTCCGGAATCCCAACTGGCATTTATTTATAATGTTTTCTTCCTCTCCCCATGCCCTGGTTTTATTGAATAAAACTCTTCCTAATATTTTAAGTGTGTTGTCGATTAATGAGATGGGCCTATAACAACTAGGATCGGATCTTGATCCTTTTTTAAAAATTGGTATGATTACAGAGGTTGACCATGTACTGTGGATATCAGTTGTAGTCAGATTATTAAAAACATTTAATAGCAGGGGGGGCCAAAATTCCTGTTCTGATTTTATAAGGTCTATGGGTAGGCCGTCCGGGCCTGGGGATTTGATGCCCGCGCTCTGGGATATTGCCTCCTCAACCTCCCCTAGAGTTATTGTAATTTCGGTAGGACACATGTTATACAAGGAGTTATCGCAGTATGATGGAGGAGCATATATCTTAGAAAAGTGAGCGACCCATGCTTCGCTGGAGATGTGACAGTCGAGAGGTGTGGAAGGGTTCCCAAGAGTTCTTAGGGATTTGGTGGCAGACCAAAAGACAGTTGTACTTTTAGTATTGGCGTCACAGGCCAGATTATCCCAGTGTTCTTTCAGGACGGTGTCACACCTGAGTCTTAACTCCCTTTTATAGTTGGACCTTAATGCACGCATAAGGGTGGGATCCTCGGGGTGTGCCGACAAAGCCGATCTCAGCTCCCTATTAGCTCCGGAACAGATGTTATCAAACCATTTAGGGTCAGGGTTACGTGTGCCCACTGGTCTAGAGATCAAATTTTTTATGCCTGCGCATAATTCGTTAAATGCGATGATGGCGACAAAACCAGACATGTCTCACATAAAGTGGGGTATGCTTTTACCATCTTCACAAAAATCTCTTTATAGTCTAGCCCTCTCCATTTAACTCTTAGGTTGTCAGTAGAGAGATGTAAGTTACTCGCTCGCAGTTCTTTCCTGAAATTGGCACAACGTGCTACCTTTAACAGGACAATTATGGGGTTGTGATGCCCCAAGGAGTTGACCTTGTAATGAGGGAGATAGGAAGACATAGTCAATGACTGAGGCTCGTCCAAGTCCTCTGTATGTGGGCATTGGGTTCCCGTTGGTGTTGATTGGGGCAATATCCATCACATTAAGGAGACTTGAGTTTAATAGGTGTTCTATTAGCGCATATCCCCTTTTGCATGGGTCAGGTTTGTTTGGGTCAGTGGGATGCCCGTTGGCACCTCTTCCAATCTTTGCATGAAAGTCACCCCCCAGACAGATCCCCGCCAAATTATACTTCCCTAAAAGATTATCTCGATCCAGAATTAAATTAAAAAGTTCTTCAAAATTTGGATTCGGGATTGTTAAAAAATCATTATTATAGAAGTTAACAAAACAAACAGAAGCACCCCGTGTGTAGATTAGGGCTTGAAAGTTAGTACTCCCGGTAGGGATTAGTTTTGTTCTACCCCCTGAGGCAATTCTAATCCATATTGATAGACTCCCTATCGGTCTGCCATGGGTGGGATTGGTGGGAACAAAGTTAAAGCATTCGTATCCCTTGAGGTATAGTTCTTTGGAGGCCCAAGTCTCTTGGAACAAAAAAATATTAAATGCTCTAATCATATACACCCACTCTGCTAATTTTAACTTTGGGACTAGGCCTGCCACATTCCAATTTAGGACCTTCAGTATGGATTCAGGGCTATCAACTTGGCTGGAGTTAGACACCTCAGAGTTGACAGATACGATCCGGCCTCGTTGCCACACACCATCACACTTTTAGGGGTGGTTGTGTCAGGAGGTCAGTCGAGGGTGTCTAAGTCAGAAATGGCCAAGTATTGATTTACATGCTGGGGGGAGCTAGGGACTGGATGTTGTGTCAGAGGACGTTAGTAAAAGAATCCGAGGGAAAGGGCACAGATATTAGTTGAGGAAACATTGCTAGTTTTCTTGACTCCAAGTATGGATCCAGCAATACTCGGGTGTGAAAAATTAATGACAATACAGTCCCCTTTGATGTTTTTTGTTGTAGGTCCCACCCAACCCACCCTACGGACCATTAGCATTTCGTGCATATCGGGCCTTCTGAACCTCTTATATTTAGCCAACCAATCCATACATTTGTTTCCTAGTTGTACCCATGACTCAGATTTATTTTTCTGTAGGGGAGGTACCCCGGCAAGAACTAGAACATACGGGCAGGATGAAGGTGGCAAGTTCAGAATTTCCTTATTAGGTTCGTCAAGCTCCTTATCCACAGCCACAGCAGTGCTGGTGTTATCTGTCGCACTGCTGTGAGCAGGGTTAGAGTTAACAGCGCATGATGTGCCGAGGCGTGTGGATTTAATACAATCAATAGTGGGTGACATGGGTTTTACAGTTTGGGGTGCTGGAGGTGTGGGAGAGGGCAATGGTGTTCCTGATGACATAGATTTTACCGTTTGGGGTGCAGGGGGTGCAGGGGTAAGCAATGGTGTTCCTGACACAAGAGTTTTCTGTGTGTTAGCATGGTTGGGAAGATATTGATTTTCCTTATTTGGCAATATAGGTTTCAGGGTTAGGCTTTCCAAGCGATCTAATCGTTTCCATAACCTATCAAAGTTTGAGTCTACAAACCCTTTAATGCAATTGCACACTGTGTCAACAATAATATCAATTGTGGTGTCCCCAAGTATAAAGTCTGAAAAGCCTGTTTGTGTAGACTTAGTTTCCATGATGTTACATTGTAAGTCCTCCTTGACTACAATGATTGGATCGTTGGAATCACTACATGGGTCACTGATTGGGAATGGATCTGTGACAGAAACGATGGTGGTAGGGTTGCCCTCGAGCCATTTATTTAGAGTTGCACTTCGAGATTTCAGGCCTGGGGGCTGTCTTCTTTTGGGTTTAGGGCAGGGTGATTTTGATGCCTTCCTTTTCTTTTTAGTCCCACATTTTTCGGGGTCAGGCATGGGGGGTGCATTCGCTATGGTTGGGGGGTCAGTTTGGCTGGAGTTAGCCTCGGCATTGGCAACTGGACTGGTAAGATCCAGTCCTTCTAAGTCTGGTGAAATTACTCCAGTTGCAGACTGTGGAAGGTGTACTGTTATTGCGTGTATATGTGACTGTGCCAAGCTTGGGTCTAAGATATCATGATGGTTTATACAGGGTTGTTTAAAAGCGCCCACAGACAGTCTTCTCTCTGCCAATTGAATTTCATTACTCACCAGGGTCATAGCATGCTCCAACACAGTGTCAATAGTATTTAAATTGGTCGCAGTGCCTATGGCACCTTTCTTTCCCATTTTCAGCGGATGACCACCTGATATTAGAAGTAACTTAAGATCCACTCACCCCTCGTCTCTCTGATGCAAGATGTCAAGGAAATGGCCCAGCCCTGCCTCCTCCTGCCCCGGACGGCCACAGACAGGGCCCCTTTGCCCGAACTTAGCCCGGCGTCGCCCGCGCGCATCCTGCGACGCGGGAGGAGCAGCCTTGTTTTATGTGCCTCTGGGCGCGGAAGCAGGCAGCGTCCTGAGTCCAGCAGGGATTGCTTGGTATTGTAGTTCCTCCTCTGCTCACCCCACTCGGCGACCGGGTTGGCTGTAGTGGTAGCGGGGAGAGCAGCGTCGTCCAAGAGACCCCCACAGGTAGGCGGTGCAGGTGCTGGATTCTGTGTGCCCCCAAAGGTGTTCATAGCCCCCCCTTGGTACTAATATACTATATGTGTCTGTGACATGACAACCATCAATGTGTGTCAAAAAGCATACAAAACAACTACAAAGTTACAAAATTATACAATGAAATACAAATGAAGTTGTACAAAAGCAAATAATTACAGGAATGTATGTCGAAAAACATTTATTTTATTTGAAGTTGCTTAACTCCTTGATTAAGGAATTGTTTTTCGTTCAAAGAAAACTCCACAAATCTGTTTCCTGCACATAGATCTCAAGTAGAAAATCACACCATCATATCTTCAAATTGTTTGAAGCATTGTACTCATTAACATGAAGAACAACAAGGCATAATCTACATCTTTTTGAAAAATAAATTCCAAAATGGCTCATCATAAACCAAAGGCTAAGTCGCACACACTGGAAACACAATGTTTTGTTCAACATTCCTAAACTGGATAATATGTCTTCATTTTCAAAAAGTGGATATAGAGATTATCTTATAATACACAAGGGTAGATCCCAGTGCATGCATACAATAGTTGTCAGAAAGTATAACAGTAACTAAAAATTCCATTTGTACTAGTAATAACAGAAGCTCAGGTTAAGTCCTGCTAGAAATGGGATTTCTGGTTGGCTGAGGCTTGCGCCAAAGCCAGGCAGAAACCGTCACTCTAGTTAGGGCAAAGGAGTTACACGCCAAGATAACCCCTGCTCACCCCCTTGGTAGCGTGGCACGAGTTTTAAGGCTTAGACCCGGAGGCAATGTGTAAATCGTTTGCGCAACACACACACAGCAGCAACACACTAGGCACACGACAAAAAGGCACTCCACAATAGGTTATATGTAAAAAATAGCCTATGTATTACCATAAACACATTAGATTATAATCACACAATTACATTGTGCCAACTGGCACTGGGCAGTATTTAAGGGGATTATTTACACCGGACAGGCCCACGTGGGCCACTTTCAGAATCAGCACTTAGTAGAAATAGCACTTATAGAACATAGAATAATTGTAGCACAAAATAACAAGTGTAGGACACAACCAGTAATCACTGGTAAAAGGTAGGTACACACTACACAATACTAATTACCATAGGCATAGATCACACAGGGACACATAAACTGACTAGCATAAACCATACTAGACAAAACAACATCCTAACCATAAAAACACAGAGGTATCGCAGGCATAAAGGTATTGCACATTAAGCATAAGTCACATTTGGCATTAGGTAATCACCACCATAAACAAAGTATACCATCACCTTGCGCAGAATCACATAGTATACTGACCCCAGGCCAACTGGCCTTCAATGGGGCTCAAATGCCCTTTGTCCCAAAAGTCAGGGCTGGCTGCGCACGCAGCCAATGAAGAGTGCGCAAAAGTTTAGGGCCTAAACGTGGCAGCTGCCAACTACTTGCTGGGCAGCTGTAGAATCCCATAGAACATGTCCCCTATAAATAAGGAACCTAAATGATGCAGCTGCCCACTACTTGCTGGGCAGCTGTGAGGAAGGGAAAAATACTGTAAGGGCGCTCAGTACCCTTTAAACAAATTGCGCCAAACGTTGGAGCCTTCTAGGCTTTGGAGATCATGTCCCCCTGGAGCACACTGGCTCCTATAATACGTTGGCGTAGGATGGGGTAAAACGGACCCCTGAGGACCCCACCGGGCTCTTTAAACAACATATGCCCCCAAAGTAAATATGGGCACAACTGTGCCTGGAAGCCCCTCTCGTGGGCTCTTAAAAGCAAAAAAATGCCCCTCAACATTGGAGCAGTCCGCTGCCCTGCAGGACCGCTCAAGGAGGACAGGTAGAAAGGGCACAACTGTGCCTGCAAGCCCCTCTCGGGGGACTCTTAAAAGCAAAAATGCCCCCCCAACGCTGGAGCAGCTGCTCTCTGACAAGCAGGGCAGCTGCGAGCACCGACAATGTGCCCTGAAACAGTTGGGCCGGAGGTGGGGGCGAGCACCAGCAATGTGCCCCTTCAAACTCCCCACCCCTTCGTAATCGAGCCCCACTCACTGGGCTCTCCTGTGCTGCCGGTCTCCTCTCTCCAGAGATCTTGGGTTGCTCCGGGACTTCTACGGAGCTTCTTCTCTGCTGGAGAGGCTCCGTGGCAGCTGGTCTTCCTTTGCGGCGGGGGTAGGCACCGGCAATGCGCCTCGGGCCCCCTCCGCCTCTACTGGCAGACTGCTGCAGTACTTGAGGCCGATGCAAGAGCGCGGGATAGGCTCTGGCCTGGCTCCTGTTTAGCTCCTTCTTGGCAGTACGTGGGGCATGCGCACCAGCCCCGATCACGCTGCCATCGCCGGATGTTCTCGAGGACGCTCTCCTGTTGCCGGGCAACTCCCGGCACAAGCACCAATCCCAGCGCGGCTCCCCTCTGATGTCAGCGGGGAGCCGGCACGGTGCTCTTGGGACTCCTGAGCCAGCAGCGGTGAAACGGGGCGAATGAGGGGTAGGCTCCCTCTCGAATTATACTTTAAAGCGGGGTGGGCACCCGTGAGGACCCAACCAATAAAGAATGAGCGGGGTGGGCACCCGCTCAAGAAATGAACCAAAAAGCAGCAATTATGCGGGTTGGCCACCCGCCTTTCATATATGATCAATGAACTGGCAAAGATGCTGGTTGGGCAACCGCCAAAGTCCCCAAGAGCAGCCAATCGCGGGGTGGGCACCCGCTCCTTCGGAGTGCAGGCAAGGCGGGGGAATCCCTACACGCTGCAGCTACTTGCTGCAAGTCCCCTGCAGTCCTCCGGGGGCAGAAACAAATTGCTTCTTCAAGGTGAAGCATCAAGCACTCTTCAGAAACTAAAAATAAAGCGCTCCCAATGCGCTAGAGGCAAAAGTCCGGCAAAGTCTTTGAATGAAGAGGGGGGGCAAAAGCCGGGTCCAGGGGCCAGCTCACAGGGCCCACCAGCAAGGAGGCAGTCCCCAGTGGGGGTTCCTCCTGGTGCCTAACAGCGGCAGGCCCCCCTCAAGTCAGGAACAAGAGTGAACAACAAACCTGGGGTCACAACCCCTTCTTATACAGAGATTCCCTTTGTCTAAGGCTGCAGGGCAGGGGGAGAACCACTTGGGCACTTTGTTGTGCTCGGCCCCTCTGCCTATTCACAGGTCAGGTTAGGGACATTAGACGCACCACAGGGGGCGGAGCCAGCATTCTGGAGGTAAAGCACAGCCCTATTCAAGTCCTGGATGCCCTCCTCCCTCCCATCTACATGCAGATCTCTCCATTCACCACCGGGCAGACCCATCTTGACTCCTGGAGCCATGCACACCAGCCAGCCCCTGTCACTCACAAGCCAGACAGGCAATCCACATTCACTGCACACAGACATGCCAACTTCTAGAAGTGTCACTTCTATACTAGTCACATTAAATCTGCGCACACCGTCGCCCAGCATTTATTCTCACAAGTTCGCACATACCAAACTCGCCCCTGCACTCCCCACGCATCAGGAACTTCCATGGGCACACATATCCCCCATGTATTCCTATGGGAGGGCAGGCCAATCTCACCACACACACTCAGGCTGCACAAGCACTTTTCACTGGGACACAGTGTTAAAGTGTGCAGAAGCCTAAAACATCTAACACTAGATCATATTTAAAAGCAAAAAGTTTAGGGGTGAACCTGCCAAAAGGGCCAAGTCCAACAAGCCCCATTAACACCATGATATAAATAAAGTTATCAGCTACTGCGGGCACTTAAATGCATTTTATGTTAGTTTATGCTCTCTTAATATCAAGACAACTCAGCAAGTCGGTTAGCAATCAAACATAGCCCATAAGAAAGATGAAATATATCTTAGAATGGTGTAAATTGTCCATTTTAACTCAGTAAGTAAGATCATTTGGGAAAAAGCATTCACAATAAATCTTTCAAACAGCTAGTCTCCAAGCAGATTTCTTAAAATCAGCTGAATCAACTGAGAATTGTTTGAAATCCAGCATACTCAAGCATTAGTGGGTGTTGCAGAAACTCATTAATAATCATCACAGGGTATTGGAGGCTTTCCACCACTGTGGATATCAATATCCATTCTTTGTCATGTCCATATATGCCTTGAAGAAGAATGTTCGCTGGTTGTAGAAGAGACATACTTTTTGTACAACCAAACTGACAAAACAGTCATCTTTCCTTCTAAACTGGGCTAGCAGACTACCTGCCTCGGTTGTAACATCAGACTGAAAACCAGCAGCTTTGCTGACAGATTTCAACAGCTCAGTGAGTTCATCTGTGCTGCTAAGAACAGCATTCCAATTGGCCTGTCCACCAACAGACAATGATTTTTTGGACCTTCATATATTGCTGCCACTGTTCTTTTATGAGTAAAATTATTAAATGCACAACATATGCAAAAAAACTGACAAACTTTCTCACTTTCAGTTACATGTACCACTACTAAATGTAGCAGATGGTTGAACAGTGAACATAAGGAATTATTTTATTAGGCTTTTGTTGTAAAATTGGCTGTACGCTACTTTTATCACCAGACATGATGGACGCCCCTTCATAACACTTTCTAATACTATTTTGGGGATCCAAACCAACAGCAGTGAGTTGTTCTAAAAGTGTCTGTAACGGATAAAGCATCAAACTTTTCAGTGCGGTTAAACCAATAAATCGTTCTCTTGCTATGCCCAGAAAAATGTATCTTATAACATTGAAAAGGTTCTCAATGCCCACTGAATCACAAGTTTCATAACATTTTAGAGTAAATCCAGAAGAGGAATTTACCTCTGTAACAATTGTATGGATTACTAAAGATGCCTTAATGGTTCAGATTTTTT
The DNA here is from genome assembly GCF_964263255.1 of Lissotriton vulgaris. Taxonomy (NCBI): domain Eukaryota; kingdom Metazoa; phylum Chordata; class Amphibia; order Caudata; family Salamandridae; genus Lissotriton; species Lissotriton vulgaris. The sequence continues at coordinate 308,752,529 of NC_141696.1, forward strand.
CTGCATGTCAGGTAAATCATACGTCGCATTGGCAGGGATACTAGAAGGTATTGAACTCAACCGTGGATCTTATAGAAGGTTGCACTGAAATAAGTTCAGTACAAATCTGCATCTCCTTGCCTAAAGTTCAATTTGACCCTCTTAGACCAAGCTTGTATACTGTAAAAACGTGTATGACATCAATAATGGAATTAAGATAATAGCGATTTTTTTTTAATTTTTTTTATTTGGTATATAGCTGGTCTGTGATTCAGAAACCTTTCTGGACTCGAACGTCTTGCCCTTTCCATGTTGCCATTGACTAAAGATGACTTTTGGTTTGAGAATGTTCATTAAGGATTAGGGCCACAAGCACTTTCAAGTTTTCCAGCTTCTAAATCTTTTTTGTGTGAAAGCTATTCAATTCCTGTCATTTTCTGTCTTGAAAGTGCAGCATGGGTAAAAAATAACAGCAGGGCATATTACCAAGCAATAGTGATAATTATCGCTATTGCTTGGTTAGAGACAAAAATTTACAGCTGAGCTGCGGCGATTTTTATCGCAGATAAACCTTGGTATTACCAAGGTTTATCGCAAATGCGATAAAAATTGGCCGCAATGCATGAATATCGCTGAAAAGTCAGCGATATTCATGCATTACCGAGCTAATGCTCTTAGCCATGTTAACCATCTTCCGTTGATAACATGGCTAAGAACTGCTCAGGGCAGGTGTTAGCTTTTGGAGATATTCGTGCTTAGCACGAATATCTCCAAAAGTTGGTAATAGGAGATAGCGATGTTAGCGACTGTTTCCAGTCGCTAACATCTTGGCACGCCCACTTTGCATGTCATTAGTGATAAATATCACTGACATGCAAAGTGGGGCCAAGGATGGTGGCTATCTCCTACTAGCTGTCGCTAACTGGTGTTAGCGACAGCTAGGTAATACGGAGATAATTTGTATCTCCGCTTTCTTGGCTTTTAAAGCCAAAAAAGCGGAGATAAACCCCCTTGATAATATGCCCCAGCATCTCTTGAAACAGATTATTGTAGTCAATCACCTCCTTTGTGCCTCTCACGAGTAAACCATCTTTCACATGACCACAAGTATTGTTGGGGCAACTTGCCAATTGTATCCTTTTAGGTGCATCAGTTATAATGTCATGAGGAGAGATAATACCTTCTTGGCCCGACCAGAATAGTTGGCTGAAGGTCCTGGTGCATCTCTAGTACCAAATTCTTTATGTGAACTTTTACTAGAACCAGTATCTTGTGTAGAATGTGTGGGTGAAGCAGCAGGATCAGAAATAGCACATTCTTAAGGTACAGCTGTATTGGATGCAGTACACTTTCTTGTGGCAGAGGTTTGGACAGTACTAGTTTGAACAGAATAAGAAATGTCTTTGAGTGTTTCACCCCAACAAGTGAGTTCAGTACTTACACTCCCCCCACTTTGATTTTGGCCTTCTGGTCAATAAACGTATCCATAATTATAACACAAAATGCAAATTAGTAAATGAGGCATTACAAAACTATTAGCGTGTATCATAAATGTTTTGCCATGTACTGTAAATTCATTAATTGTCTTCTTTCTTCAGCTAAACATATAGTTTTGAGATTTGCTATTGGACAAATGTCAATGACTTAGTCAAATCCTCTTATCATGTTTCCTTACTTCCCGTTGACAGGAGATCTCATGTAGCTGAATTGCAATAACTTGAGTAGAGTTGTATGTATATCAATGCATCCTACAGCTTTGTTCTCTTCTCTGTTCCATATCAAAAAGATGGTGAGATGAAAAATACGCATAACACAATTTCTCTATTCAGTACTCCTTCCCTTTATGTAAGTTTAGCTATTTCTGGAGTCTCTTTCATGCCTGTGAGTAGCATGCTCTCTCTCACTAAATCTGCCATTTTATTTGACCTCTTCTCTCCAAGAGAGCCATTGCTGGTGCTAGGCAGTGGTATGGTGCCTTACAAATCCATCAATAGCTCTATTTCTACATTTTTTTTTAACTCGACAGGTTTTAAAACTACCTTAATTAAATGATATCCTGCATTCAGCCTCATATCACAGAATTACTTGTTTTCTTTTCTAGAATGTCCAAGCATTTGTCGAGGTATTTTCTTAAACAGATACATTAACCTTGATTTCAGTAGTTTTTTAAGATAGTTCAAATGCTACATTCGGCTGACTAACTCAAGTTGCCACAGCTGTAAGATTCTCCTTGTCAGCATCAGAAATAGTGACTTAATAGTTGGTTAGTACAAGTCCTATTGCTCAAAAGTTAAACATGCGTGTTACTCATTTCCCCTAACTACTGCAGTGTCAGTTTACTTTATGTTTATCATACAGTTTAAATAAATACATTAATTAGAGATATATCATTGAGGGTTTTCCAGTTTTAAGTGACAGTGCTTTGAAAATTGCTATGCGCTGTGTTTGTAAAGGACAAATGTCAAATCCCAGTATATTAAATGGACAATACATGGCATCATGCAATTCTGCCAGTTCTGTTTTCACGCGACCCTCTTTTTAAGGGGTGAACTGATGCTCCTATTTTTGTCAAGAATGACCAGTTTTATGCTGGAGATTTAATTTAACCTCACTTTGTACATCATACCAGTCAGAATTGTATAATGCATGTTTAAAAATAGTATAGCCCACTAGAAATAAAAAACACTCTACCTCACACTGCTCAAGAAAAATATACTTTCCGCCTTTCCACATCCAGAGTAACCCACCCCAAATCCCACACCTCACCCTCAGGAATGCACCATATCCTACCTGCTGGGAGGTAGTAACTCACCCCAAATCCCACACCTCACCCTCAGGAATGCACCATACCCTACCTGCTGGGAGGTTCTAAGTGACTTTGATCACAGATAAAGTCTGACGCCTACTGTCAGTTGGTGGTGGAGTAGATGTTCAGGCCTGACTATGGCTGCACCAACTGAGGTGCCATTTTTAAATCCTTTCTCTACGTTCTGCCTATAAACAATGATAGTTTGAGAAGAGATACCAGCCAATGCCCTGGTCTCATGCCAAAGTTCACTCAATCACAGGGAGGAAGTTCCTCCTTCAGAGTCCCAGGCTGATGCAGTGTCCTCCTCCAGACTCTGACTCCAAGAGGCAGGCCATAGAAGTTCCTCCACCAATCTGATATCCCTCTCTTACCCTCTCAGCTAGGTACACTCTAGCTTTTCTCAGATCTCCTCAGACAATATGCACTGACACAGTGGCACTGTCAGCAGGTAAAGAGAAAATTGAGAGCTAAGTGAAGACATGTTAATCACATAAACAGCATCTGTTGAAATAGATAATACATTCTAACACATATATTATTCTTAGTTTTTAGCTGTGACTCATTTAGAGAATGTAACCATAACTTTTAATATTAAAATAATCAACCACTGGCTTGGACTCTGCAAAGTATTAATCCAGTCCTTTGCATTTCCTTTGAAATTAGATTGAAAGAATAAGGAGACTGAAGGATTTGACAGACTAAACCTCAAGGTCACGTCATCGCCAAGGCCATCTGCATCACATTCACAGGCTCCCAGAAACAAATCCCCAGAAACCTGACCAAGAAACTAACTGCTGTGGTTAAACAATGTGACACTAGGACCCTTGACATCGCCTCACTGGAAAGGCCAGGTGACAGGACTCACATATATATTAACGCAGGATCTGGAACATCTCCTTCAATATCTGAACTGCAATTCACAAAGAAACTGAAGACACATCTCTTCGCAGAACACCGTAATCTAAGCAGCCAGGTACCCACTGTCTCTCTGCCTTACTATCAAAGTTCAAAATTTGTACCTTTGGCATTCACTCTTCTGTCTGTTCAGAGTGCCATTACCTTCTAGATACATTATTATGTGACAACTATAAACATGCACTATATACATTTATTGTTACAACCGGTGATCATTATAAAGAAGGCAATGATTTACATGTACACTGAAGTATGCAATCACCCAGTAGAAACTATTTATTTAAGGAGAAGGTTAGGATTTATTTGGCTTGTATACAAATCTTCTACCTCACATTTGACTACAGCCGAAAGTAGTTTTAATATTAATTGGCTAAAACCTGTATCCATATATCTGCCCTTCCTTATGTTTGTATGTTCACTTATTACCTTCTCCTCTTATTTGTGCCTGCTCATTGTCTTACTGTCTCTATGTTTTATGGAACTGCAGTTATGAATTATGTATGTTGTTTATCTCTCACATGTGTATCCCCTGTATCCTTAGTGGTCATCTTACACAGCTCTCTCTGGTATCTCTCTAACAGATTATAATTTCTAGGCATCTGTTAGGACCCCTATACCTCACACTGTTGGTTTCCTCTCTCTTGATATGCTCTCAATTTCCTTCTACAGCCTATTTTACTCTTCTTCTTTCTCTGTCGAGAAAACACAGACTACCTACTCCTCTGTTTTGATTGAAATCATAAGGGGCCCGATTCATAGAACTAACTTAAGACAAAATCCTAAACTGACTACCATTTTCGTATTCACAGAAGGCACTTATTCATTTTGGTATTCACAGAAGACACTTACTCATTTCGGTATTCACAGAAGTTAGGAGTCCTAACTTTAGGACTCCTAAATGCCTTCTGTGAATACCGAAAGTCTTAAAATTTGGATTTTTCTCAGTTTAGTAGTAGTAAAGTTAGGACTTCTAACTTTAGGACTCCTAAAAGCCTTCTGTGAATACCGAAAGTCTTAAAATTAGGATTTTTATAGAGCCTTACAAAAATACTATATAAGTAACCAATGCAATGTCCCACATCTTTTTGTCTGCATGTATCAGTGACTGAATGTCAGGTGGTCTGTGCATATGGTCACCTATAGGTCAGTGAGCATGGACAAATGTGTCCATGGACTTACTGTATGTTTCAATTGTTTGCATTGTGGTTTGTGTGTGCCTGGATGCCTATAAATGTTTTGTTGTTTTTGAATATTTGCAGGTATGCATTCACTTTGCAGTTTCAATTCAAAATCAAAATGATATAAATGTCTGTTATACCAAGTTTAAACACACTCCCATTATAATTCACAGAAGGATGAAAGAATGATTTGATTTTGTCAGGAATTCAAACCAATGACCTATATGTTGCAGCACTCCTAGAGATCTAAATAAATACCTGCTTTCAGAAAGGGGAATGTAGACAGGAGACTGGCTGCAATAGGGGATGTTCTGCTAGCACATAGTATTAATGGTCAAAATGTCTAGGAATGAATTGTCTACTATTACATATGTCCGCAGTGATAACAGTGAACCTATACAGTACAACAGAGATGAATCCCTAGAATGCACTCCAATACTTGCATAAGGGAAATTAGGGTAATGTAGATATAGTCCCACATTGCTGAATATCTTGACTCATGGATCCTAATCAAGTGCAAACGTTATCTCTGCCCCCTCACTCCACCTCTCATGTGATTGCGGGTTTAGATCCCTTGCTCACAAATGTTAAGATGAGCAATACTACTGAGTGGAGGCCTCATTGATGGTCCAGCTCTTAAAGACGGGTTTTAACTAATTGAAACAACTTAAAACATACGATGACCAAATACATCAACTGAATCGAGACGGCACATACAGATGACCTGGGAGGGAACTTAAAGAAGAGCGTTCAGGTAAGTCCTAATGACATGTCCAAAAAGCTGTTGAATACCAAGCATTGCCTGAAAAAAAAAGCAGACAAAAACCTAGGAATATGAAGGAGGGTATTAATGTGCTCAACCCATGAAGAATTTACAGGAGAGGGGTGCAATCATGCAACTCGTGTTCCCTTTTGATTTTGACTTCATTTATTCAGTAAGGTATAATAATTCACACATTCCAAAGATCAGTTTTAAACAACTAAAACCCTGACAACTTTGTACATTAATAAATTGTGTATTTCTTGTGTGCACATCATGACCTTGTTAGGCCTGTAGGGGGGGAGGAATATCAACTATGAAGCTACATCTCTGGACACTTGAGACACTTCCTCTGGCCCCTGATCAACAAAAGAATCAACTTCAAGCTCCTCACAAACACCTACAAGGCCATAACTGAAGCAATGGTATGCACCAACAAAAACAGAACATGCAGTATGAGAAAAAAAGAAAAAGTGGTGGTCTAAGATCTAAGATCTACCATGGTGCTTTCATTAGGCAGATTCTAGCAATCATCCTGTCTATATGGGCTTTATTGACGACAAATCTGCGTTTGACAGAGTTTGTAGGGGAAAGCTTTGGCAGAAAATGATGCACCTTAATATCTGCAGTTGCTGCACCATGATACAAGAGTTAGAATAAAAATCGGAACTGGATCACGATTGTCACGGCCCATAACCACTATGCAGGGCCTCAAGCAATGTTGTGTTCTTGCACCAGCTCTTTTCAACTAATTCCTATCTGATCTATCACTGGCCCTAAATACAATAAATTCTCACCGCCCAAACTGGGTGATTTCTGCCTTTAAAACTTACTGTATGCAAATGATCTGGTCCTTATCAGTAACACAAAGTTGGCTTACAACGTCTCCTGGATGCAGCTGCCATATCCTCAACTAGGAACGGACTGCTGATCAATAAAAAGAACACCAAGCTCCTTGAGGGTCAAGGTCCTAGAACACAAAAGCAGATGTCGTTTCTCAAGCAGGAAACACTCAAAGCAACTAAAATCCACATCTAGGAGCCCAGTTTAATGACAACAGCAGTTACAGGAAACAGTGGAATGAAAAAAAAGAAAGTCACTGCAGCATCGTTCGTATTTATTTCTGTTTACACAAAATTAAAAAGTCCCACACTTACACCTATCCTTCAAGTATCGCAGGTCAAGGTTATTCCAACCGATGGGAGTGAATTAATCAAAGAACAGGAGAGCGCGATATTTGATAAAGTGATCACGAAGATTTATAGAACAGTTTTTCATCTTCCCTCCCACACTTCACCTGCTCAAACAAGGCTAGAGTTTGGTATATGCATAGAGGCACTTCCCGTAAGGCGGCCTTTGCAATAAGCTGCCATAAACTTAGGGCTGCAACGGAAGGAACTTCGGCTAGTCACCTATGGTTGAACTGGCCACAAAACAAAGGTTGGTGGGAAAGCTCTATCTGATTTAAGCCTTTTAGCACACTTGGTATAGCAACCACTTGGGAACTATCAATCAGTCACCAGTAATTCAAAAGGATGGCAAAATTCATCACCAACTGGCTTTCATTAATTGAAGACAAGGCAAACCTCTCTGAACGGAAACACAGTTGGATGACACTGCACACCTATTATTATCTGAAACCACAGTGCTACTTAAATCATCCCTAAAACGAAATGTGAAAGGCACAGTTTATGAAGCTTAGAATGGAGGTAATCTCAATCCCCTGCCATATTGCAGCGTGGAAAAGGGGTAAGGAACAGGTAACTTGAGGGCTTTGCAAATAGCAATAGGAGGACATAATTCATGTTCTGTACCTATGTCTAACCCTCCTGAAGGACAGGAGGGCTCTTTTACAAAGCGGGTAGATTGTTAAAGGTATAAGATCCTGCAGAGAAGCTGTGTTGGTGTGCTTTGACCCCTCTAACATCATGCTAAACTGTGCTTTGGTCAAATACATCCACTGCTTCTCAAAAAAGATAGAGGCCCACGACCTTCTAGGTGAAGGGCCGAGCTGTGAATTGGTCATTATTTGCCTTGCAAACCCCCCCCCCCCTTACTGTTCCATCTTGTCAGCAACCCCCCCCTCTCAGCTGGGATCAACAAACATGACTGGTTGACATCACTGGGTCAGGTTACGCAGGCATCTAGGCAGCAGTCTAACTTACAACAATCAAACTCTTCATACCTTCCTATTCCAATGGTGCTACATCCTTGGCTTTCCTTATTTTGCATAATAACAGAATTTAGAAGACTGCACCACTAAGCCACCTGTAAATCCAGTTATTTTTATCTCTTTTTTTCTCTTACATTTTAATGTCGTTTAATTCTTTCTGTGTAAACCATGTATTTTTTTAGCGAATACGAAAACCTCGATCTGATGCTATTTCTAAAAAATATGTTGAAAAGGTTTGTAACTAATCATGCAACAAAGTGTTTAAAAACGTATATTCCATAGTGCTTTCTTTGCCTTTTAGAAATAAAACCACAGTTTGGAAACAGCTCTAACATTCGCTTGAAAATAAAAAATTAGATGTTTGTATATTTTTTGTTCGTGAATGCAATACACATATTTCATAACGTGTGTGATCTGCATATGCTTTTGTATTCTTTGGTATTCATTTGAGAGTCCAATTGTAGCCATTGCTTTTGCAGGTGTCCCTTGCCTTCTGTAGAGATCTAGGGCTAGATGTAGGTAATTCCGATTTACCTACTTTTAAATACCGAATTTTACAGATTCGGTATTTAAAAGTAGGTAAATAGGAAGGAGGCAGATGTAGGTCATTTTTATTTTACAATTACCGAATCTGTAAGATTCAATATTTACCGAATCGGTAAATACCGAATCCTGCAAGGGGGAACGGGGTGTCACTTTGACAACCTGTAGCACCCCAATTCCAGGCTTGTGTGCCATGTGGCACATATACATGCCCTAAGAGCATGTCTGTGTGTCACACGGCACAGGTGTACATGCACAGATGTGCATGTACACCTGAATTCGTTATTTACCATGCAATAGTATTACATGGTAAATACCGAATTCTAAAGGGCCTGTGGCACAAGTGCCACCTACATCTGCATTTACAGATTCGGTATTTTTAAAGAGTCTGTATTTACCGATTCGGTAATTGTACCGAATCGGTAAATACAGAATCGGTAAAAATACCGATTCTGTGAATACATGCCCCCTACATAGGGAAAGGCATTTACCGGTCGGTAACGGCCGAATTCGGCCGTTACCGACCGGTAAATGCCTACCTACATCAGGCCCCTAGGTTCCTATACTTATACTAAGTTTAAGGGGTTGGACTTTATGTAGAGTCCCACCTATGGGAGGACCCGGGGGGGGGGGTGATTACACCCCTTTTCCTTTCTCCAGTTGCGTGCCAGTAGAGGGCCAGAATGCCCCTGCAACTGGTTTGAACTGAGATATGCACAGGGACACCAAGTGTGCCCCCAGCACTGTCTGAAAAGCACTCTATGAATGCACCCACCCAGCCCAAAGACACTAATGCCTGTCTGGGAGGTGGTTACATCTCCCTTTGACAGGAAACCTATTGTACAGGCCTCCCCTGCCGGAGTTTCGTCCAGCAGCAGGAGGTCAGACTCATGTCTGTGGCTGCAGCATCCATTTTGTGATGCTGGGGCTCTTTTAAACTATTATGGGTTAGGTCAGTGTGTACATGTTTCTACCTATAGACGGGTGGAATTCTAACCCCACCACCAGAACTGGTGGGTTGTAGGATTCCAAAGTGTTTTACATCAAACACAACATGTTTCCATGCAGCCATTCCAAAGTTAGCATTAACCTCAAGGTTATAATGCACTTAAGAGTATACGGTCTGGCTGCATCACAGAACAGCTACAGAGAAGTGATTCAAAAACTGCAGATGGGTCCTGCTCATGCTTGGGAACCCTCTCACACAAAACCAAGCACTCTGCCTTCAGGATTGATAAGGCCTGCCATAGGAGTGACTTATAGGTTTACATATGTCAGTGATATAAGGTAGATATAGGTAACCTATATCTTAGTAAGGGATGCATGCACCACCTTACTCAGGCTTCAGTAGCAAACCTGTGGTGCCATTTTGGAAGGCTTCCTTGGGGTGACATAATACATGCTTTAGCCCCTGGTAGGCCTCTGGGGTACCTATGCCCTTAGTACCTAAGGTACCATATACTAGGGACTCACAAGGGTAACCCAGTAACCAATCTAGAGCGTACCTAATGTACATGCAATCAATTTAGAGAGGAAGCCGCTAGGATGGGGTCCTGGTTAGCAGGGCCACAGCCAGACTAAAGTCGAAAAACAGTGAAACACCAGCAAAATGTGGGGGTAACCATAGTAAGCAGATCCCACTCTCCTACAGGCAGTTCACCAAAAACATGTGTTGAGCCGAGCTTAGACTAGGATCATGCGATTTTAGAAAGAGCTCTGTTTTAGGAAAGGTTGAGTTTGAGATGTTATATCCATACTGAGAACTGGATATGATCCAGAACTTTGGGTCCGATGTCCCTTTCTTTTGCAAGGGAAATTGAGTGTCATCAACTTAAAATTGCTAGGTGATGTCTGTATGGCTTGAGGGTCCATCAGAAGATTGAAAAGAGTGTGCAATGAGAGAAAGTGGAATCTCGTGGCGCACTGTGGCATATCTATAAGCAGTTGGGGATATAGGTAGCTACACTTACATGCTGACACCGATTCTCCAGGTATAATGAGAACACCAAAGAACTATTCCCCACAACCCTATTCTCACCTTAACAATTTACAGTAGACTAGTATCCTTTATTGTGTTGAATGTTGCAAGCTGGTTTAGAAGTTTGTGCAAGCTGATTTCGGAGTTTGAGAATGGATGAGTTACCTTTACCACAATCCAAAGGTACTAGTCTACTATTTTCCCATCCACACTAAACTGCATTATGAAATAAAACCAGATTGAAGGTAGGTCATCTAGGAGGTTATTATCAGCTTGGAAAAGCTAGATCTGAGCATTCACTCATCTTTCCAGGACTTTTAAAGGCATTGGTAAGTTGGAGGATAGGTGCACATCATTTAGGCTCCAGGGTCTGCTCAATGGTGAAACTGAGGATCTTATCACTTCAAAAAGTATTGAAATTCTGACCCAATATTTTTCCTTGTTATTTTCTCTTTTGAAGTGTGCTGCATTCTGCGGCGCACTTAGAAATAGGAAAATACTTATTAGGATATTTTTTTGTGCAGGAAGGTGTCCCTAAATACACAAAATATCCTGTATCCGAACCAGGCCTCCTTGCACCATGACCCAAGGGTGCCTGCATTGGGGCTAGGCTGACAAAATTGTGCTAGTAAAGGACAGGATTGCCTGATTCAAATGGGAAATATGGCACCTACAACATATAGGCTACATGCCCTTTCATGAAGTGCAGTAAGGTGCTTTGCTGTGTTGTTTTGTGTGCATGTTTGATTAATAGAACCCCTAAGGTGCTAATATTCCCAATTATGGTGCAGAAATTCCATATTCTTGTGAAGTAAAAATGAAAAATAAAATTTTGGAAGAGAAATCTTAGAGGCATAAGGAAGATAAAGTCTCCGTCTACATAATTCTACCATACCTCTTGGTTAGTATTCATTGCAAATACCTGGTAAAACTAAGCTACATAAGTTGAGGTCTGGGGGCCCGTTTTTGAGTTGCATTTTGATAGTGTGATGTTCTTTTTCATTTAGAAAACTTTTGTCCTTCTTCTGTACGGGTCGGTAGGAACATATACCAGTTGAATCGCGTAATTTCAAGGGAAACCACCTTGTGTGAGAATATTAGGGTGCAGAGTATAAAGTAACTTTTCTTTAAAAATCCTGAAGTGCAGATGTATTATTAATGACATAATTGATCATCCGCACAGAGAGAGCGGCAGTACTCTCCGCGAGTACGGGAAGGTGCCTCCTTTGATGATTAAAAGAACGCAGGAAAAGCAACTTTTGGCCCTGTTTCTACAAGTCTTCTGCTCTTGTGAGTAATCGTGAGGATATGTTCGGTAGTGAATTATCTGACTGTATATAATTGTAAGGATTTATTAAGGTGATAGGGTTGATTAGAGTCTCCTTTGGGGGTATAATTGGTCACTAGAATGTGGTGGTGGTTCTTGAAATATTTCTTATTAACAATGGTGGTTGGTATTCTATTACATTTTCACTTTTCTCACTATTGGTTACATGGTTTTATTCTTTGTAAATATCGGAATAAAGGATTGTTTTGGGCTTCCATTTGTGAGTAGTGGGAGTAGATAAATTGGAGGGATGGTTGTTGAATTAGAGTGTGATAGTATGTTTTCACGTTTGGTCCAATCCAATCAACAAAATGATAATTAAACATTTTGGGCAAAAAATAGTGACTCTTTGTATGTTATTTTAGGTCCCCTGGTTGCTGTAAAATTGATGTGGGTATCTGGAAAGGTCCGGATGAAGGTGGTCTAACTGCTCTTCATATACCGCCGAAAGGTGCGTCGACCCTATTCTCAGCCTTGTGCTTTGAACATAAGAATGATTCTGGTCGTGAAGGCTCCATTTTGTCATACATAAACTCCACCTTGTTCATGTGCTGTTTGTATGAAGTTTGTTTGAATGTGTATGTGTTTGAATGGATGTGATATGGATGTATTTATTTGAGTTAGTCCAAGGGTGGTTTTCTTCATGTGGATCTGTATATGTGAAGTTGTATCATGTATATTTTAATTATTGAAATTATTTTATGTTTTTGCATGTTTTCACAATCAAATAAAGTTATTTCTACTGAATTAAAAAGAAATGATAGAATGAAACAATAAAAATAAAAGTGAAATGCTATAAAGTATACAAAGCAACGAAATAATAAAAGTAATGAAAATTCTCATATCAAGTGTCACTGCTGTGATTATATGTATGAGATGGCCCAAGAGAGATTAAGTCTCTTATATAAGTGATAGATAGGCTATGAGGAAGTATATGTAGTGTTTTCTGGTTCTTTCCCCTCTCCTCCCTAGCCTGAAAGTATAAACTTTTAGAGGGGGTCCCATATTTTGCAGTAGCTAATACTCCCAAATGGCATGCAAAGCAGGGCAGCAAGGCAGCTTGTTGTGTTGTGTTGGGTAAGCCTGGGTGTAGTTCACGGAGTTCAGTGGAAACTAAGAGGCAAGTCACTTGTAACATGTGCCCTAAATTATTATATGTGAGGCAACATTATGGCCTTTTTAAATCAAACACAATATTTTTCTGTACAGTACGCATGTGACAATGAAGAAAAAGGCAACACTGTAAAATAAAATATTTGCCTAGGATCACACAATTTGCTCAAGCAGGGAATCCAGGATTAATCCCATGTTCTATAGTTTCACATTGAGAAATTTGGCCACAAGATGAGAATTTCTTTTTTCATTGGCTGTTTTACAACAATGGTTAGTGCTTTGGCTTTAATTCATATTTTCAGAAAGCAGAAGCAATTCACTTTAAAATATCAGATTGTATCACTGCATTGGGAGGCATTTATTAAACTTCAACTTAAAATATTCCTGCCCCCACCCAGATACCAATGCCATTAGTGAACACAAAGAGGCAAATCAGTTTTCATGTGTGCCCTATGTTCTTATTACAGACGCAGCAGCATTAGAGACAATTATATCAACAACAATTGGTGTTTTACAGCACACAACCAGAGCTTGTATATTTTAAGGTGTTCTCCTATGTGTTAATAAAGAAAAATGCTGCACAGTGAAATACAATATTTTTGTAGGATCACACATTTGGGTCAATCAAGGAAGATGGGATTGATTACATTTTTGGTAGTTTCACATTTTGCTATTTAGCTACTAGATGGGAATCTCTTTCTATCATCTGTCTGTTTTACAGCAATGGTTAATGCTTAAATAAGAATGTCTTTCTCTTTCTTGTTTTACAGGAGAGGTTAAAACTTTAACTTTCATTCTTTACACCTGGGCTTAAGGTGTGGGGTGGCAGGTTGAAGCCACCTTAAAGGCAGTTTCATTTTGAGCTCAAGGGTCCAAGAGGAACTCAAGCTGATTGAAAGCTGGCGTCTGGTTTGAAATTTCATTGGCTTGCCCACATATACTTTCTTAAAACGAAAACTGGTAGCGATGGGAAGTGTCACAAAACAGATTAACTGAGTTTAGTCTCACAATGGCTCGTGGATGTGGTGTAGTGGCCAGACCTGCCGACTTTGGCGCTGGAAAACCAGGTTCAAGTGTATGGGCCAGATGTAGGAGCCCTAATACCGATCGGAAACGGCCGATTTTGGCAGTTTCCGACCGGTATTAGGCTTTTCAGATGGTGGGGCCCACCAAATCGGTAATTTTACCGATTCGGTAAAATTCCGAATCGGTATTTTTAACGAATCGGTAAATCCATAGGTAGCTGACACACCTAAGAGTGCCACAGGCCCTTAAGAGTCGGTATTTTACCACACACTCCTATTGTGTGGTAAAACACCCAATTCAGGTGTGCATGCACATCTGTGCATGCACACCTGTGCCATTTGCCACACAGACATGCCCTTAGGGCATTTATGTGTGCCACATGTCACACAAGCCTGTACTTGGGGTGCTAGAGGGTGTCAAAGTGACACCCCCTGCATCCTTGCAGGATTCGGTATTTACCGATTCGGTAAATACCGCATCAGTATTGCCCATTGATTCCTATGGGCTTCAAGGCCCATAGGAATCAAGGGGCAATACCGATTCGGAATTATCTAAATCTTCCCCCTTCCCATTTACAGACTCTTAAATACCGATTTGGTAAAATTCGGTATTTAAGAGTCTGTAAATGGGAATTACCTAAATCTAGCCCCTAGTCCTTAGGACTTCATATTACCCCATACAAAATACTGCAACATATATCCTGGAACTTCGACATTCTATTTCGACTAGAAGATGGATGAATCTCCCTTGAGGTCAAGGAGTGACTCCTCTGTTCAAACAGGCACCAAAGAAGCATCTTGCCGGTCTGCATTTCCAAGGCACCCACCATATCCCAATGGATTTGTGACTCAGGACATGGACTTCCAGACTTCTCAGAGGCTGACACGAGATCCCAGCAAAGCTGAGACCCACAGCCCTCATGAGTGCCGTGGTACCAGAACTCCTGGACACCATACACATTTGCTAGTGCATCAACTTCCTGAGCTTTCCTGAAGTTGTGCTTTGGGATCCTGGTAGTCCAAACTCCAAGCACCGTCTGCACTGAAGATTGTGGGCCTACACTCCACAAGTGTTCTGTGAGCCTGCTTCTAGCATTTCTGCTTAAGGCTCCTACACGATCTGTGGTCCGTCGACTGGTGGGTCCCCATGAAGGTAACTCTTCTATTTCTTTGGCTTTCCTGGTTGCTCCAGATGTGCCTTGACTTCCCTTCAAAGGGTGAGTCCCTCAGACCTTGCTGGTCTGCACCGAAGCCAATCTTTGCTTTCTGCATGGGTTGCTGTTGCAAAGGCTTGTTGGGTCCAATCCGGAAACCGACACCGCAGCACTCGACATCCTGTGTGAGGAAGCTCGAATCCAGCTCCTAGTTAGCCTCAACACCTCCTGGTCCTCATGCCTGAAGAGTCAAGCTTCCCCCTCTTCACCTGAAACCACCCAACATTGGTTTTCATCTTCTTATCACCTTCCTGGTCACTGGCTAGTGACCCAGACTCTGTCCTCTCTGCTTTCAGGTTCTTCAGACTTCCGATCCACCCTTGGAGCCTACCGGACACTTTCCACTTGGTCGCCTGCAGCACTTTTCAGCAGCTCACCGTTGAAATCAACAACGAAACCAGACACCAAAAGACACCTATGCACCCAGCTTCCCTGGGTGAGGTAACTCGAGTACTCCAGTGCTCACATGGGTATTGACTCTTGAACTGCCTAGTTCTAAATGGGTTTGCTCCAAGTCCTCTTCTAAGTGTCCTTAATCAGTAATTTTCCAACC
This sequence comes from Lissotriton vulgaris, assembly GCF_964263255.1. NCBI lineage: Eukaryota > Metazoa > Chordata > Amphibia > Caudata > Salamandridae > Lissotriton > Lissotriton vulgaris. The sequence continues at coordinate 308,768,096 of NC_141696.1, forward strand.
GCGACTTTCCCCATAGAAGTTAATGGTGACTCGCAGCTGTGTTTAGACACTGCAGGCGTCCCCTGTGGGTCCACTGTGTCACTACCTTGGGTGGTTCCTGGTGGCCCCAGAGTTTCTACAGGCTCTAGGCCTTGTATCTATGTCAGTTGTGGTTCTTATACCACTTTCTTAGTATATGGTTTGGTATGGCATTGGGCTAAACGTATACTCTGCTAATTTACTGTGTGTATAAGTTTACTGAATGTACTTTTGCCTCTAGCCTCATAAAGGGACTAGAGTGATGTGTTTAGAATAAATACATATATTTTATATATATACCTGGTGTGGTTCTTCTTTCATTTGGTCATTCATGAGATTATAGACTGGTAAAACAAGCTGCTTTACATTCCTTCAAGACTTAGCCTGAAGGCTGCTCTCCACAGCTACCACTAGGATAGCTTTCTATATAGGTTGTCTTTAAACCTACCACCAATAAGGGTTTTTTGGACTGGTGCCAGGTGCTCACTAGAATAATGGACAGCATATGCCAGGCCAACTTCTCACACTGCCATTCCACAATTGTGGAGCATGTAAAATCCCTATGCTACTTCTTGCATCAACAACAATTCAACAGAACCCCAGGGGTGGAGAAAGTGACATCATGAGCACATTGACCTCAATGACATCACTGGAAGTAATCTCACATGACCATTGCCACTGATTACTGATGACATCATAGCTAGTGATCTTCATTGACGCAATGACATTACAGGGATTTATACCACTAAATGTTTCTTTTTCAAATCTTCAATAAGTGCCACTTTAATAACATTGCACGATTCAAAGATTGAGATAAAAATTGATTCTAATTACTACCTTTATATCATTACCTATTGTATTTTACTTCTGTGTTTTGTTGGCATTATTACCCTGTGCACTTTACCACTGCTAACCAGTGCTGAAGTGCTTGTGCTCCCTCATTCAAACATTGCAAAAGTGACCTGCAGCTAAGTAGCACATTTAATTTTTTTGCAAGTCCTAATTAGTGGCCTTAAGTTTTACATGTCCTGGCAGCGAAAAACTACTAAAGTCATTTTTCACAGTTGTAAGTCCTATCTTCCCCATTGACTAACGCTGGGTTACATTTAATATGTGGTAATTTTAGAAAAAGAGCTGTTTACATTCAGTAGAATCATAATTTAAAATCCTAGTTATTGGTGAATTTGGATTTTAGCCACAATTGTGAAAAAGACTCTTTTGTAAAGTCAGCATTTTCTTGTCCTAGTCATGTGCCTTCTGCCTGTATCCTGGTTCTCATGGTTTATGTAGGGAGTTGTGTATTCCTTCCACAGAGTGACACAAAGGGGGCTTAGGTGTTGACGGGATGATGGGGGAGCTGCACCAAGCCCCACTTTCACTTAAAAGGACTCTGTCACACACAATGAAATCTGACACCAGGCCTAACTTGTCTTTCTTAGAGTCTTGCCAGGAGAAAGGACAGGATGTTCCCCCTCACACAAAGGCCGGAACGAGGTATAAATAATGGACCTCCAGGCCCACTCATAAGAACACTCCTGGCCTTGAAGAAAGATTGCCCTGCTGCTGCTTACTTTAATCCCAGGCTAACCTGAGTGACTCTAAAGCTCAGTTGGCTGAATTCATGTTTGAGCTACAGGGGTATAACAGGCTCAAGAATCCTCCCTGAAACTACCCAGCTGACCTCCTGCAGCCAGACGTTCCTGGACCTACAAATGAACCTACATGAGCCCTACTGGCTTCCGCTGGAGTGAGTTCTTAATCCCCAGGAGGTGGTATCCATGTCCCAGAACCTTGACTGGCCTCAGTAAGTGCTCCTCTCAAGAAAAAAATATGAAATCCTGAAGTTTGGGCTCTTCACACCAAGACTGTGCCGCCCACTGGTGAAGGCCTACCCATTTCACTACAGTGACCACCAGCGACGACTTTCAGCAATGACTGGCACTGCGAGATCTGCCCTTTAGGCTACAGCAACGACAGTCCACAGTGACCACCAACGTGAAGCTCTAGCAATGACTGTTCATGCACCAACTGGCTCTTTAAAATTCATCAGTGACAGCCCTGATGTCCGGACGGCTCTTCACACTACTGAGATGAACATCTGCAACGCTCTCTCTGCTTCTTGCATCCTCCTCTACCTTGAACAGAACTCTTTGCACCGGAGGTAACTCTTTCAGAATTACTAACCTGAGTCACCGTATCTGACCCACACCCTGTTGTGGTCTACTTGAACTTATGACTTTCTCCCTGTGTAGTATGACCAAATGACCGCAAGTGATTCTTTGAGCTTTTATGCGCTGTTTGCACTTAAAATTTTAGAATACATCTCCAGTTCCACTGATTAGATTTATGTTGTTCCGCTAGCATTTTCTTAAACTAAAATCCCCTCTATTTTTCTAAATTGGTTTGGGATTTTTCTTGTGCTGTGTGTTGTTTGTCTGCTGCATAAAAACCATTACACATTGCCTCTATGTTAGGCCTGACTGCTTGTGTCAAGCTACCGTGGGGTTAAGCACATGTTAATTTAGTGGCTTTTGTGGATAATACTAACAAGGATTGTTGTTTTCACCTGAGTGGTGCTTTTATTTCTCACACTTGCCTTCAGCTGTTTCACTCTCAGTGGTGAATTATGCAAAGGTACCTTAGGTACTCAAATATGGTGCCTTCTGCTGTTGAGGCCCACTCATAAACTCAATGCGCTGTTATGTGCATAGATGGGTGCTATCAATGAGGCCAGTGGAAACTGTTGAAACATGGTGAAATAAACTGACATTAGACTGATTCTCCATTAACTCTCCTGATGTTGCCAACTGAGCACCATTGCAATTGGCATTGCAAACATGCATTATTTAGAATGCTTGAGCTGGTAGGAGCGAAAAAGAACAGGAGTGAAACCCATAAACTAAACTGGGACTGGGTATACAGTATATATAAGGTACAATGTCACAATAGGTATCAATAAATAAGGCAGTTTCAAAGATGCATGCATCACGCATTACAGGTAAAGAACAACAAGGAGTCTCAATACATTTGTGAAAGGCTTATTAATCACCATCTTGTTTCGAATGGGGGATACAGTTAAAAAGCAGCACTGTACATGAAAGCATTCATGAAACAACCCAAATGGCACTTGGTGACAAGGTGATAACAAGGTGAAAGTGACGACGCAAGTGAACGTGGTGAACAGCGTGGTTGGCGCAAAGTGACTAGAAATATTCAGTAAATGCTCCACAATAAATACACATAATTTCAATGTTTTAAATTGAACACAGTTATGAGCCTAGAGGTAATGCGCCAAAGAATTGCGCTGTAATTGTCGACGGCGTTTCGATCCTCGGTGATTTGGGATCCTCTTCAGGACAGGGTTGATAATGGATGGAGTGCTGCATGGGGATAAAATTGAATTCAGAGATCGGGCGTGGGTGTAGGGTAGCCTAACTTCAAGGGCGGGAGTGTGAGCTGGGTGGAAGGGCAATTCACATAAGGGCGGAAGAGCCAGTTTATTAAAGGGCAGACCTATGAGTGATGGTGGTGATAAGTCTCATGCAATTACTCCGCGCGTGATTATGGAAAGGGGGGCTTATGGTGGAGGAAGGGGAGTGGCGAGAAGAGGGCAGAGGCCTGTGAAAGCGGCATACCTGAAGAAAAAGAACGCTGACATTGAGTGGTTGTCAGTCGTGCAGGAGCTATGGATGCGGGCGATCCTGTCAGAAAGAAAGGCAATTATCAGGATGACGGGGTGGGGGCGTAGAGGGAAAGGGAGGGGGGGGGAGGTTTTGGAAGAAGAAGCACGACTTACAAGGGGTGAAGCAGTGATCCTTCCCGGGGGAGTTCAAGTCTCAACGTTTGGAGCCGGTACAGCGCCTGAAACGAGAGAGCCTGATTTAGAGCGGGCGGTAACTCACGCGCACTATCAGTTTTAAAATGCCTAGAATTGCTAGGGCGATCGGTCGGCAAAAAGGTCGCAGTTCACCTGATTTATTCTCGCGTCGGAGCCGATTGAATCCGTAGTGTGAGTTCCGATTCTCACGAAGGACAAAGGTAGATCGCGGCTGCTGGATCAAACCAGGAAGTAGCCGCGAAAGGGGGTGGATGACATGTTGGGAAGGGGCGTGGAGGGAGGGAGGGAGGAGGGAAAAGAGGAGGTGACTACGCCAGGAGGCTATGTCTAACAACGTTGACGTGTTGGGAAAGGGCATGGAGAGAGGGAGGGGGGAGGGAAAAAGAAGAGGTGACTGCGCTATAAGGCTAAGTCTAACAACTCACTGGACTGTTATATCAAGATATGATAATTACAGCATCAAAGGGAATTGAGAACACACAATGTTTTAAATAAACAATTAGAATCACAGTTGAATCAAATGGGTCTAAATGCATAATGTATATATAAATATCCAGATCAGGGATGAATGCGCAGTAATTGGGGCATGGCAAGAGTAATTGCTAGAAAACAACCCTGTATGAATGGTAGTGATATCAGTTGAACAGAGGGAGTTAGTGCCTATATTGGAACACATAATCAAGCAAAGGGTTCATATACCGTGAGGTAGGCATATGTCATGTTCAGATAGATAAGGGCAGGTTGAGGGTACCAGAATAGAGATTCAAGTGATTACAGTACTATTCCACTCATCAAGAGTATTAAGGCCCCGGTTTACAGAGTCTGCCAGTGAAATCCATTTGCATTCAGCTCGGTTTAGAAGCATGTTTATGTTGCCACCTCTAATTGGGAGTCTGAGATGTTCAATCACCTGCCACTGCAGGTCAATGTCTCAATGTCCTTTCTCAATAAAATGAGGTACAAGGGGTGCTGGAAGAACCTGGCAATTTATTCGGCTTTTATGTTGAATAATGCGCTGTTTCACCATTTGGGTGGTATGGCCAATGTATAGTAGATCGCATGGACAGCGAATGGCGTAGATCACGTTACTAGTTTTGCAGTTGGTATGACAGTTTAGTTCATGGCTTCTTCCATTGTATATAAACTCTTTGGCGTTGATGGTGAGTTCACATACACTGCAACTCTGGCATTTAAAATGTCCTCGAATTGGTGCAAGGCCCCAGGCGGATGTGATGGTGTGTTTGTCTTTGGAAGTTTCTGGCCATGTGATGGCATGTACCAAATGATTTGCAATGGTGTTGCCACGTTGAAATGAGAAAAGAGGAGGATCCTGGAATTGCTTTTCAGATCGTAGTACTCCCCAGTTCTTTTTGATGATGGCACTTATTTTGTTACTGTCTGGTCCAAAAGTAGAGACGAACGGGATCCTTGTCGTCGTTTTTTTGGTATTAGGAATCAATAGATTTTCCCAATGGTGTACCAGGCATGTTTCTTGGCTCTGATGACCAATCTACGGGGGTAACCTCTGTGTATTAGTTTATTCACAAGAATGTCTGCTTCGCAGAAGTAGTCCTTCCTCCACTTACAATTACGTCTGATACGTAGAAATTGTCCAAATGGCAGCCCATTTCTTAAGCCTCTAGGATGATGGCTTGAGTAGTGCAGCAAGGTGTTGCGTTCTGTGGGTTTCCGATAAAGAATAGTTCCCAAGGGGCCCTCCTCCGCATGTATAGTTACATCCAGGAAAGGTAGGTCATTCGTTTTGCATTCACTCGTGAATCTGAGATGTTCTTGGGTGTTGTTGAGCCATTCAATAAAGGGTGCCAAATCATCAGTGGTGCCATGCCAGAGGAGGAGGATGTCGTCAATATAACGACGCCAAAGGCCCACATGATGGAGGTAGGGATTGGCGGGATTGAGAATACGTGATTTTTCCAGGTTATGGACAAACAATATAGCGAAGTTGGGGGCAAAGCAAGCACCCATAGAGACACCTTTGATTTGCAGGTAGTATGTCTCACGATACAGGAAGTAGTTATTCTTTAGGGCAATCCGGAGTAAGTCCATGATAAACTCCGTCGGGATTCTTGTGGGTTGTGGTCTTGTTAGTAACAAATCATAGATAACTTGTAGGCCTTCCTTGTGGGGTATATTGGTATATAGAGATTCTATATCCAAACTGACCATGAGTTGTGAAGTGGTGTCAAAGGCCTTATCCTCAATGGTGGTGATGAGGTCCATGGTGTCTCGTACATAGGTGTCAGTGAGAGGGACAAATTCTTTGATGATTGCACCGGAAACAATTGGTCGACCCGGTGGATTGGTCGTATCCTTGTGGATTTTTGGCAGTACATATAGGACAGGTGTCCTAGGGTGAGGATTATTCAAGTAAGCATGCTCTTTTTTGGTTATGATGCCAAGGTCTCTTGGTGAGCTAGTGACTGTTAATATTTTGGATTTAATGTCCTGTAGGGGATCTTTGGTCAGTGGACGATAGTGTTCCATATTACAAAGTTGACGTTTGATTTCTGTATCGTATTGGGTTGTGTCCATTACGACTATTCCTCCGCCTTTGTCAGCAGGCTTGATGATAATTTCATTATTGTTTTTAAGTGAATGAAGAGCATTTTTTTTCGGTTATGGGTAAATTGTAAGGTGTGAATCTTGTAGTAGTTTTGAGGTCCAAGACTTCCTTCATTACCAATTTTTCAAAGGTCAAAATTTCTGGTGACATTTGATTGGAGGGTGGGTTGAAAGTGGATAGCGGTCGGAATATAGAATGATTTTAGTAGTTTGATTCCATTTTGTCAGCAAAGAAGTGTTTGAGTTGTATCCTCCTGAAGAATTTAAGAAGGTTAAATTGAAGATCCAGGAAGTTGGTACGTTCCGTAGGGACAAAGGAGAGTCCTCTTGAAAGCAGATTAATTTCATCAGGGGTCAAGGTGTGCCTGGATAAGTTGAATATCGGAATGGTGAGGTCAGTGTCCTGGATTTCACTGCCGTTGGTTATTGTGGTTGGCCCCATTGGTAGAAGCGATTCCGTGTTTGTCGTTCGCCTGGGAGTTGTGGTTGGTAATGGCGGTTCCTGGTTTGGCGGTTCGGTGGAGGGGGTTGACCGCGTCCCCGGCCTAAAAAACCAGGTGGCAGAAGAGGTTGGGGTCTGTTGCTGGATGAAGAGGCCCCAGAATCTGATTCTTCTGCGGAGGTATTGGAGGAATCCGAGAAGGTGATTCTATGGTTGTTCTGGAATCTGGGGAAAGTGGGGAAGTGTGGCTCACTGGTTAGAGGCCGCAGGCCCGTAAGCAGAGGACGGCCCGGGACCAGAGTTCGATTCCCAACACGGCAGGGTCGTGGACCAGGGTCAGCGGACTCGATAATTCTCGCCTCGGTGCCTACTCTAGTCAGGAACCATCTCGGCAACTCTGGGCATTAGCTTGCCTCATCTTCACAACGGCCCCCCCAGACCGCCGGGGATGCTTGGTCGCACCTTAGAGATACCCATTAGGGACCATCTCTCAGGGTGAGCCAGGACGGGTTCCCCAGCGGTCAAAGCGCGGAGATACTCCTCCGGGAGTCGATTCTAGCGCTATATAAACCCGCAAGTAAATTAAATTAAATTAAATTAAATCTACCCCAGTTACGTGTCCTTGGGGGGTTGTATGGAGTGTTGAAAAAACTCTTCGTTTAAGTAGGGATAAGTGTTCTCAACTTTGTAAAATGTAATGTCTTTTTGTATTTTATTAACTTTCTTGTTTGTTTCGAAGGTGTTGAATGTTTCGATGGTATTGTTAATTTTTTCAAGGAGGCTCTTGGCATCTGTGAGTGAAGCATCAGCTAAGATGAGTTTTTCCAATTCATCAATCTCTTGTAGTTCCAGGCGGCTATGTTCTATAGCGGTATCAATTCCTAGAACCATCCAATGATGCCTGCCTTATTTATTGATACCTATTGGGACATTGTACCATATATGAGCTGGTAGGAGGTACTATACCAAAGCCAAGATTTCATTATTATTATCATCCTCATTCATTTTCCTTCCGCCATCCCCCAGGCCTTCCTCTTCTGTTTAATATTCTTTCACCGGTACATCTACTTTATACCGTCAAGCCTTCTCATTCCTTTTACTTTCCAAATACTTTTTATTGTGTTAAGTTTGCTTTCCCGGTTTTTGAATTATTTTTCGCATATTATATGTAGTGTCTTGCTAGTAATCTATAACTGGTACTTTACCCTTAGACAAAGGACACAGTCACCTTCTGGCTCTAATCTGTGCTACAGAAAGTTCCTCAAAAGTAATTAAAAAATAAAAACAGATGCAGTTACTGTGTAAATCAACGTATATATGCGTACTTTCTGCCACTGTATTAATAGCTTGATAAAAGCTCATATGCTATTCTTGTAAATATTCCACACTGTTTTTTCCCATTTCCATTATTATAACATGCAGACATATTGTTCCTTTTACTTTTTTGTACTGAGCTCTTGTTTTCTCTTGGTCACAGTGTACATGCCATAACACTCAAAATGATGGAGACTAAGTATGGGCGGAAAATCCGTTCCGCTCGCGGATTTTGCGGATTTTCGGTAAACTCGCAATCCGCGAGATTCGCGAATTTCCCACAAAATCCGCAAAACCGCGAGCGATTTTATGGCTTGCTCGCACTGTTCGCGTGAGTTCGCGGCTTCCCAGTTCAACTTCGCGCCCCGCGAATAAGCGCTAAATTGCAGAAATACGATCTTAGCAAAACTGAAACTACTTACCAGGTTCAAAAGTTCAAGCTCATCATTAGTAGCCATTTCCTGTAGTGCTTCCTGAGGGGCCCCTCCAGAGTTCAGTTGCCTACTTGCAACTATTATGTGACCCTGCTCTGACCCTCAGAATAGTTACACATATGCCACAAAGGTCCTGAATTACAGCTAAGGGAGACAAGCAGGAGCCAGGCTGGAAGTTCAAATCCAGTGACACATTAATCAGCCCCTAATTCATTATTGTCAGTTGGGGCAGGGCAGGTGTTGTAACTAATTTTGCAACAATGAAAGCACTTAGCAAGTGCAAAAGATCACTAATCAGGAAGCACTAAGGAAGCAGGTGCCAGCTAAAAAAATATTCTGTGACACATTAATCAGCCCCAAATTAATTCAGGTCACTTGAGGCAGGGAAGGTGTGCTTTGCTTTGCCACAATAATGTACACTGGACAACCAGAGGGTGCTGTGATGAAACAGAGGGTGGCATGGGTGGGCCAGAGGGTGGCATGAGTAGTCAGAGAGTGGCAGAGGTGACAGAGGGTGGCAGTGATGAAGAAGAGTGTCCCAAACAGGCTGGACATGTAGAAACAACAAGTTCGCAAAACTTGCGACCCGACAGGTAAGTTCGCGTTTGCGAAATTGTACAAAAACCCTCGCGAGAAATGCAGCGATGCGTCACTTCTCAGTGCGCACTCCTTACGACATTCCTGATGCGTCATATTTAATGTATGACGCATCATGTCGCAAGGAGTTACAGATATGTCAGTATTTCTGACGTATCTGTAAGCGCAAAAGTGACGCATTGCTGGAGTGTGTCACAAAAGTGACGCAACTCCAGCAATGTGCCCTTTCACATGGGGCAAGCCCCATGTGAAAGGGCCTGCGTCAGTCTTACGCCTGGTGTGAGGCAGGCGCAAGATTTTGACGCAACGATGTCCTAAAAGTGACGCAGTGAAATCTCATAGATTTCACTGCGTCACTTCTACGACCCTTCCTTGCGTCAATACGCCCCCCTTGCATACATTATATCTGATGCAGGTATAATGTGGCGCAGGGGTTTACAAAGTGACGCATCTACCTAGATGCGTCACTTTGTAAATATGGCGCAACAAGGCGCATTTTTTACGCCACTGGTGCGTCACAAAAAGTGACGCACCTGCGGCGTAAAAGTGACGCACGGCCTCATAAATGAGGCCCCAAGGTGCTGGAGGACAGGCTGCTGGTGTAGCACCAAATCAAAACGTTCCTGCTCAGTCTTCTACAAAGTGTTAGCACTTTCAGCAAAAATGATCAATGCTGTATGGTTGCTATTTTTTATTTCCAGAGATGGATCAAAATACGTGGGGGGTTGTTTTTGAAAAACACAACAAATTCTTCTGATGCAATGGGACCTTCCTTACAGTGAATCAGGGACATTGTTAGTATTTCCTGTCTGGATCTTGCATGGCTTTGCCAGGAGATACAGCCCTGGAATCCTACTCTAAGTCTGGCAGGCCATGCAGTGCCTTTCATCCAATGGTCTTGATGCAGTTGTTCTGTGGCTACAGGGTTTCAAATGGCCAGCTCAGATTCCATCATTGGAACAAAAATCCGGTTCCATCCCCAAGAGAGGCAGAGAACTGAAAAGGGGACACCTTTCATCAAAACCATCATTCCCACCCGTCCACATCTGAGTGACCCCATGTGATATCATTGTCATCAATGAGATCTACCATATAAGAAAGCTAGGTTCTATTACTATGTTGAATAGTTACATTGGATATTTGTCCAGAAGATAGACAGAAGAGACAGTTTCTACTCAGAGAAGATCCAGGGTTGGGAGAAAACAGTGTACATCACTATTGCATGTGACACCATAAGAGACATAACAAAGGAGAAAAACTGCCCCCTGGGGGCCTTATTTAAAAGTGATGTACCAGCGGCGCAATAGGCTTGTAAATAAGTATCAGTCGAGGGACCCTCACAAAGTACACAGGAGACGGTAGGGTCCAGGAATCAGTTTCCTTATTCTCTTAGCTACATCTATGTACAGCTCGCCCTGTGCCCTGACCTCTTGCCCCGAGGTCCCGATCCCAACTGCCCCATATCCCCTCCCCTGACCGGATGTGGTGTTTGGTGTCCCTGTCCCCAGACCTTGAGTCCCCAGGGTCCTAGTGCCATCATGTAGGCACGACATCTCCCCCCTTGTTGCGAACAAAAGTTTCTTGCCAATTGTCCCATGGCTCGTGGCAGCGATAGAGAAGCATGGAGAGAGAGAGAGAGCGAGAGAGAGAGAAAGAGAGAGAGAGAGAGAGAGAGAGAGAGAGAGAGAGAGAGAGAGAGAGAGAGAGAGAGAGAGAGAGAGAGAGAGAGAGAGAGAGAGAGAGAGAGAGAGAGAGAGAGAGAGAGAGAGAGTGAGAGTGAGAGTGAGAGTGAGAGTGAGAGTGAGAGTGAGAGTGAGTGAGAGAGAGAGAGAGAGAGAGAGATATCGTGATAGGCTGATAATCAGTGGAAAGATAGTCCCCTCACATCTCTTCGATCAGTCTCTTGGTCTTCTTGCATTCTCTCCTTGGTTGCTGTTCTCCGACATCTGGGAATTTGTCTTCCTGTGATGTATCTCTGGTCTGGCGTGTATTCTTCTTCTTTGGTTTTTATTTCCTTGAAGTGGGAACTGTTTCTAGTGATCTGGTGTTGGCCGTCCGCAGCTGTGATCATGGGTCCATTCACTTTTACTACTGTGAGCAGATCCTTTGCGAACACGCTGTCTGACTTCCTCTATCTTGTGGTCTGGTGCATGTCTTCTTTCATCTTCGCTTTCTGCCCCTTGTCTCTGATAGCGATGTCGGCCTGATCCGCTCTTTCTCCTTCCTTTATCTGCGGCAGTCTTGTTCTGCTCACTCGTCCTAGTACCAATTCAGTGGGATATCTCCCCGTGGAACTGTGGGGGGTGTTCCGATAGTCTCTCAGTACCTGGCATAAGGCTTGTCCAACCGATATTTGGGTTATCTTTGCTCTTTGCACCGCCTTTTTGATGGTCCCCATGAATCGCTCAGCCATCCCGTTTGCTTGTGGCCACAGGGGTAGGCCATGAACCTCTTGAATTCTTCACCTGAGAACGGTGGGCCATTGTCTGTTTTTAACGTCTGCGGCGAGCCCCATGCCGCAAAAATGTTATCAAGCACTGGCAGTGTTGCGTTAGCTGACGTCGATGAAACGGGCTTTACTTTGGGAAATCTTGAGTACTCGTCGATCACGACTAGAAAGTAATTTCCTGTTTCTAGAGGCCCTTAGAAGTCTGCTGCCAGCTCCGTCCATTCTGCCTGTGGTAGCGGAGACATTTTTAGTGGTTCCGGTTTTGATGGTGGTCCTGTTACTTGACATACGTGACACTTTGTCACCATTTCCTCCACCATTCTGTCAAGTCCCGGGAAGCACACCTTTTCCCGCAGCATCTTTTTGGTGGCCACCATGCCCCGGTGTGACTCATGCGCCAGTTCCACTGTCCTTCTTCTCAGCTTTCGTTGCATCACTATTCGAGTGCCTCTCATTTTCGTTCATTTTCGCATTCTGACAATTCCTCGTTTATCCTTTTGAATGCCAGCAGTTCTTCTTTGTCCACTCCTTTATCTACGCACATGTTACTGTTCACGTGTCTCCATCGTTGTGCCTTGTTGATTCTTATTGCTTCTTGCATGGTGTCATCCTGTTTCGTTGCTTGTTCCAGTTCACTAGCTGTTATTGTCTCAGGTGTACTGAGCTTCAGTGCAAAATTTAGGTATTCTTCCGCCATTGTGGTCGCTTGTGAGTTTTGTGGTAGGGGGTGTCTTGACACGTAGTCTGCTGGGTTTTGTTCTTTCCCGGGCTTGTGGATGATTTTAAAGTTATAGTCCATCAATCAGATTCCCCACCTTTCTATTCTTGGTGGTATCTTAGCATTCGGGTTACCATATATCGTGATCAGGGCCTGATGATCCGTTATGATCGTGAACGGCTTTCCGTATACGAACATGTGGTAGTGTTCACAGGCCCACACTACCGCCAGACTCTCTTTTTCGGGTTGTGAATAGCCTTTCTCAACATCTGTCAGACTCTTGCTCCCATACGCGACGATGTGTCTTGGGGAATCTCTCCCGGGCTGGTGTTGTGCTAGAATTGCTCCTAGACCCACGGGGCTTGCATCCACTGTCAGCTCTGTACATAGCTTCGGGTCGAAATAGGCCAGATGATCCACTGCTGTCACTGCCTTTCTTATTTCCTCGAACCCTTTGTCACACTTGCTGGTCCATCGAAACGTTTGTCCTTGCTTCGTCAGCTCTCTCAGTGGTGCGCTGACGGTGGCGAAATCCTTAATGTAGCGCGCACAGTAGCTTGCTAGCCCCAGAAACGATCTCACTTCTGCCACGTCCGTGGGCTTCTTCGCCTTTTCCAATGTTTCCACCTTGCTGTGGTCTGGTCGCATTCCTTTTTTTTGAGAAAATGTGACCGAAAAACACCAGCTCGTTCCGCCCCAGTTCGCATTTTCCTTCTTTTAGCGTTAGGCCTGCTTCTTCTAGATGTGAGCATACCTCTCTTGAGGCCATGTCGTGTTCCTCGTCAGATTTGCCGAACACCAGGATATCATCACTATAGTTCAGGCTGTTCTTGACCGACCTGATGACTTGACGAATTGTCTCTTGGAAGATTTCCGCAGCTGATGAGATTCCGAAACTCAAACGCTTGTATCTAAATAGCCCGAGGTGGGTGGAGAACGTTGTGATGTATTGCGACTGAGGGTCTAGTTCTAGTTGGTGATATCCCTTGCATAAATCCAATTTTGAGAATCTTCTCATACCGGTGAGACAGCTAATCATGTCGTCTAGGTGTGGGCCTGGGTGTCGCTCACGCTCAATTGCCTTGTTCAGGATCCTCATGTCCACGCATATTCTTATTTTCGATTTGTCTTTCTTTGGGACGGCCACAATTGGTGACACCCACGGCGTCGGTCCATCTGCCTGTTCTATGATGTCTTGTTTTAAGAGAGCTTCCAGCTCTTCCTCGACTTGCGGTTGTAGGTGTATGGGCACCCTTCTGTGATGTTGCGCAACTGGTCTCACTGTTTCATCAATGTGTAACATTATCTGTCGTCCTTTCAGTTTTCCTAGCCCTTCTATCAGCTTGGGGAATTCTTTCAGGATGTTTTTCTTTTCTTACATGTGATACGTCATTTCCACCAGCCCCATCACCTGTGCTGTGACGTTTCTCAACAAGCATGGCGCGGGGATGTCTCCTTTGATCCCATGTATCTGTTCTGTTAGCCTTTGATCCTTGTATCTTAGTTCTTCTTTAAATTTCCTCAGGTTGATCACCGGTCGCTTTGCCCCCCATGTGAAGACTTTCACTCGGGACGGCTTTAAGGTCGGCTTAATTTTCATTTTCTAATACTCAGAGACGCACATGATATTGCACGTTGTACCACTGTCCAACACAAATGTGGTGTCGTGCGGCCCCACTTTTATTGTTACCGACTCCGTTTTCTTTATTTTCTTCTTGTCCACCAGGCATATTGTCTCATCGCGCTCCTCCTCATCTTCCTCTGAGTCTGTGTTAACCTCTGTCATGAGGTATAGTCTCTCTGTTTTCTCTTCTTTGCGATCTTCCCCTGACTCTGCGGACGAACTTCTCGCCCCAGTCTCGACATGCCTGATGTGTCTCCGGGTCGGCATTCTTCCTCTGCTCGTTCTTCCACGGTCACTCCTGAACTGTGCTCCTCGACACACGCTTGCGTAATGGTCTCTTTCATTGCATTTTCTGCATGTCTGGCCAAATGCTGGACATTGGCCTCGGTGTGGGAACTCCAGTCCGCATCTGTAGCACGTTCCTTCTTGCGGCTTCTTCCCTGCTTGGTCACTTTTGTCTTGTCTCCAGCTTCCTGTTTTGTTGTTGCTCGCCATCCGATTAATCTGTTCTCCGCCTCTTCCTTTGCCACGTTCCATTTCTTGTGCCTGTGCTGTTGCTCGCGCTTCTGCCCTCCCTAGTGCAAGGATATTCTCTAGTGGTAGCGGTTCTTTTAGTATTCTTGTTCGGAATCCTATGTCCCGACAGCCTGCGATGATTAGTAGTCTTATGGCCTGCTCGTTATCAAACTTTGAAATTCACAGTGGGTCACTAGTTTCCTTAACCTCGTTGCAAAGTCGTCTAGTTATTTATCAGCCTGTTGGAAAGCAATTGTGAAACTGTATCTCTCAAAATCCACATTTCTTTGCGGGTCAAACTTGTCCGTCAGGCATTTTTTTAGTTTGTCATAGGTGTTAATGTTCTCGGTTGGCAGTGTCACCAACAGATCCTCGACCTCATCACCCACTAGATTTAGAAACAGTCCTCTTTTTTTTGTTTCTGTGGCATCTGTTGCCTCTGCATAGTTTTCAAACCTCCTGAGCCATTTCTCCCATCTTATCCCTGTTTGTGGTTCAGATAGGCTGAATGGCAGTGGTCTTCTGTATTGCGCACTTGGTTTCGGGTCTGCAATTTCTTGTTTCTGCTTCTTTTCCTTTTCCTATGTGTGTTTCCTTGTTCCTTTTTTTTTTGCTTTTGTCTCTTTGTTTCCTTCTATATTGTCTTTATTACACTTTTTTTGTGTCTACAGCTTTGTCTGTCTTGGTCTTGTTTCTCTATTACTTTCCTTTATTTGGTGCCTCCTTATGTGCCTTTATTGGCCTTTTCCTTCTCTGTGCCTCTTTACTGTCCTTCTGCGTGTGTTTTTTCTAGGAAAACCGGCACTTTTCATTAAAAACGATCTTTGCCTGGCCTTTAAATGGCCGCGAGCCGTTTTGGCTTCCAATTGGTCTAATGGCCTGTTTCCAAGATGGCCGCCGATAGTCTCGCGGGACTTCGCGGCCAATCCGCTTCATGCCTGGCTCTAAAATGGCCGCCAGTGCTTTCCTGCCTTCCTATTGGTCCTTGGGCCTGTCTCTAAAATGGCCGATGAGACTCTCGCGAGAGCTCGGGCCACGGCCCTTTAAAGTTCGCGCTTCCACACTCAGAGCTTACCGGCACAACTGGGCAGTCTTTGCAGCGGTCGGGGTGGGCTCCCACGTCGCTGCATTTCTTTGTTTCTTCTTTTTTTGTTGTCCTCACGTCAGCTTCTCCTCTGAGCACGACGGTGCACTCCCGACATGGAGGACGATCTTCACCTCGATCGGCACGCAGGTCAATGCAGTCGCCTTCGTCGCCAGTTGTCACGTCGAGGGACCCTCACAAAGTACACAGGAGACGGTAGGGTCTAGGAATCAGTTTCTTTATTCTCTTAGCCACATCTGTGTACAGCTCGCCCTGTGCCCTGACCTCTTGCCCCAAGGTCCAGATCCCAACTGCCCCTGATCCCCTCCCCTGACCGGATGTGGTGTTCGGTGTCCCTGTCCCCAGACCCTGAGTCCCCAGGGTCCTAGTGCCATCCTTTAGGCACGACAAGTAGCACGTGCTTTTTCAGCAAGCTTCCACAAAACATTGGAGAATGTAAAAAAAAGTTTTGTGACTCTTCTTTGCTTCCAGCACCTAACCTTTATCCGTGTAATTATGTAGTCTGTATTATAGCAGGTAAAAACAAAGAATGCATACATAAAGCACAAGAAAAATTGCATCAAGAGATGAAAGAAGTTACTAATAAATGCAGGTCGTTAGTATGTAGACCATCGGAGACATGAAAACTCCCAGATAAAACTACTATTCAATACTTTTGAACCAGTGCCACTTTGGTGTCAACCGTAAACACATTCCACTTGGCAATAAAGGACTAGAGAAATACATTGAACTGAATGCTATTCATAAAGCAATGTTCGTTCCCTTGAAATCCAGCCTCTTTGAGTTGACCTTGACGGCCACTGTTTTACAAAAGGCGGGTGTGGGTTAATTAGCCATATCTGAATCTGCATATGCACTCTTTCATCATCTAATAACGAGGTAGCATGCATAAACCGAGGAAAATTTGATAAGCCTGCATAACATCATCTTATAGCTTTCTAGTTAGTAATGGAAACATAGCAGAATATATGTGAATTAAAACAAAAAGTAAAATCGCTAAGGTGTTCTGGTGTGAAGTCGTATATATATATAAATAATCTAGTATGGCTCTGCAGGCTTATGAATGAGGTTTCATGAGGCCGGTGTTGGCAAGTCGCAACGTAATCATTAACTGCCCCCAAATTACAGTTTTCACCAATTAAAAGAAGTGTTAGGCCTTTTTGACCAATTTTTCCACAACTATATGCATAATGGATGCTGTGCAGACTCATGACCAGCAGTTCATCTCTCTTACATTATTTTATCGTATTTTCCATGCCAGCCATTACAGCATAAGCAGTTGGCTCATTTGATTTTGATTGGAATTTTAGCCTTGCTGTCTAGTGATATGCAGCCTGGCCCTCTGATGCTGTCAAAGAGATGCAATTCTTGAATGTGCACATGCTCTACTTACCCTGCTCTATATTCACGTAAAAGTACAGCAATTTTCATAAAAATCTATTCCATGTAAAATGTGTGTTTAATGTCTAATAAAAATGCACGATGAGGCTCGCAAGGGGTAGAAGCCAACTTTGAGAGAATGGACAGTCTGTGCATCTGGTATAAGAAAATATACCACATCAGTGCAATGAAACTCTTAAAGAGCCAAGTAATAATGAAGGCAAAGCTGTAGCGAAAATAAATCTTGAGACACATGGAGGGACAGTGTATCGCAGTTTTTCATAGTATATTGCTTTTATTAGCACTGAGCTGCGGATAGGTCATTGTGCGGACAAGCAAATGATAAAGCATAAGCAATTTACTGATAAGAGTGCACGTGGATGGCTGCCAGGAGGAACCTAAACCATCAAAAGAAGACAAGCGTCTTCCTCAGAATAAAAAAAAATGGTTTATGCAAAAAATCCTTTACATTTTCCATATAATTACAGTTTTTCAGAAATTACGCAGGGCATCTTCTGTAGTGATTTATTGCGACATTACTGTAGTATAAAGCTGAAACTGGGAAGACTAAACGGATTTAAATTCCGCATGCAGCCAGCCCCTGTTAGGAGTAAAATTTGATATGTTGAAAGCACCCCTGGCTTTAAGCTTTTTTGACCCTTTGTGATTTGAATTTTTCTTTTCATGGCATCAATTATATTCCTTCGTTCTTGAAAAAAAATGTTCTTTCATTAGTCGATAGAATACTGATGACCTAACTCCTGATTATATGGAAGTGCATTTATAACCGCGCACTTAAAAATAGCACCAGTTGAGTCTCACGTGACCTCCTCCACCAGAGAAAAAAAATGGAAAGGTAGAGCCTGCTCTGCTTGGCTCCCTTGTGGCCCGGCTCTCAGCTGAGATAATTAGGAAGGTTAGGGATTTGAATCCCACACAATGTCACGTTAATGGTGTATTATTTAAACACACTGCCTAATCCATTTTAATTACTCGTGTGAAGATTGAAACGTTGTCATTATATATGATAGTTTTGGAAAATATTAAAGGCAAACCAAATTTGCATTGTTTAGTTTCTAAGTGTACTTGTTCGAAGTTGGATTAGGTTTACTTAAATCTGATGAGCTCTAGAGAGGCAAACATTGAATAGATTTTCAGTACTTTCAAAACACCATTGGTGCAACAGAATACAACTTTCACCAATGTTTACATTTTGATCCTCAGGTACTAAGTGCATGTAGAAATGCTGGAAAACGAGAATTCATTACGTGTTGCCAATGTATTATTTTACCTGACATTACACTGCGATATTACTTTATGTGTTGTAGTTATGACCTCTAATGTATTCGTAATAAAATACTTGCAAACTGATAAAAACCTTTGATTTGGTATCAAAGTATATTTTTAATTTAAAAAAGTAAATCTGTTCCACTTATCGGATGTTATTTGTTGCTGTTCTTTCTCATTAGAAAACCTCCTGAGTGCAGAACTGAAGAAAAGTAATGAATCGAATCGATTACCATTAAGGGAAAAATCCATCTCTCTCTAATATTGTTACTGTATGTCTCTTGATTGTTTAGCTCCTGATATGATCTCAGGAGCGGCTTGGAGCGTGAAAAAGAAGGAGACCACAGGAGAAGTTACTGGCAGAATCTGCATTGTGAAATGTGCAGAACTGTGGTGTTTCACACGGATGTATGTCATTACATCGCATACCAATACCAGGCTTGCCATTACAACGTGGGTATTACTA
Organism: Lissotriton vulgaris; assembly: GCF_964263255.1. NCBI lineage: Eukaryota > Metazoa > Chordata > Amphibia > Caudata > Salamandridae > Lissotriton > Lissotriton vulgaris. The sequence goes on from NC_141696.1 coordinate 308,786,867, forward strand.
CACAATGTCAATGACAATGACATGCCATTACATCGCAAACTTTTACCACAACTATGCTTTTACCACGCATGCCATTACAATGCAAAGGCATGCGTGGTAAAGCTATAGTTGTGGTAAAAGTTTGAAAGGTAAGTGACTCTACTGTACCCTACCTTAAACACTAATATAGTACCCCTACACAAGCCTCCCCCCGACCCCCAGTCCAATCCGTACAATAACTCTACACTACCCTGCACGACCCCGCTGAAACTACCCTAAAACCTAAAACAATTCACTACACAAACACTACCCTAAACCCTAAAACACTACACTACAAAACCACTACAACACTATTCTAAACCCTAAAACACTACACAAACACTACAACACTACCCAAAACCCTAATGCACTACACTACAACAGTACCCTAAACCCTAAAACACTACAACACTACCCTAATACACTACACAAAGACTACCCTAAACCCTAAAACACTACACTACACAAACACTACAACACTACCCTAAAACCTAAAACACTACACTACACAAACACAACAACACAACCCTAAAACACTACACTACACAAACACTACAACACTACCCTAAAACCTAACTCATTACACAAACACTGCAACACTACCCTAAACCCTAAAACACTACACTAGACAAACACTACACTAACCCCTAAACCACTACACAAACACTACAACACTACCCTAAACCCTAATACACTACACTACACACACACTACAACACTACACTAAAACCTAACACACTACACAAACACTACAACACTACACTAAACTCTAAAATACTACACAAACTCTACAACACTACCCTAACCCCTAAAACACTACACAAACACTAAAACACTACCCTAAAACCTAAAACACTACACAAACACTACAACACTACCCTAAACCCTAAAACACTAAACGACACTAACACTACTACACTAAAGCCTAAACCACTACACAAAGACTACAACACTATCCTAAACCACTACCCACACTACTCCCATCCCTACACTACCCTAAACCCTAAGATATTATAAAACTACCGTAAACCGCTACCCACACTACTCCCACCCCTACACTACCCCTAACCCTAAAACACTACCCCTAGCAACACCCCCTACACTACCCAAACACAACTAACCCTAAAGCACTACGAGACTACAGCACTAGACTAAACCACTACCCACACTACTCCCACCCCAACATTACCCTAAATGCTAAGACACTACAACACTACCCTAAACCACTACCCACACTACTGCCAACCCAAGCACAATCACCCTTACCTGTCTTTCCTCGTGGTTCCTCACCTGCGTCGCCATCTCCGCTCCTGGATCCTGCTTCCTGCTTCACGTCTGGTGCACGTCGATGTGAGGAAATGGAAGAGCCTCTGTTCCCTCATAACGAGGTTGATGGCATTACATTGCTTGCATTGTAACAGCACATGCAATGTATTGATATGCGTAGTAATGGCTATACGTAATTACATCGCATGCATTGTAACGCATGCGATGTAATGGCACAGCGTGGTAAAAACAGCGTTGTGATTGCTGTTCCCCGTTCTCCACAGAGATCCTCCTACTGAATAAAAAACGATTTAAAAAGTGAAGCCGCCATGTCAAAGGACAGAGAAAGATGATGGACTGCTGGACGAAGTAGGACCAGAATAAAAAAAATCCCCAATAACTTGTCACTTCTAAAGGGGCCCTCTGTGACTTATTTGAAGTCCCTGGTAGCCCTGCACACAGAGGAGAGACCTCGTACGATGTTCAATATGTGTTTCTCAGTTTTTGAGTATCCTTTGTCACACTCATCTGGTAGGAATGTCCTGCTGGTTGTTCGTTGTTTGCCTATTAAGTGACAATTTTCACATTTGGAAGGATTTAATTCTCTTTAGTTTTTCTTCCCCTGGTTAAAATTAGGAGTCATCACATCATCTCTTTATAACTCCTTTCATTTTCTTGCAGATAGATCCAAATCCAAAACTGAGTTAGCCCTGGAAAATGACTTTTCACTAGAGTGTCCGACCCCCCTATGGGATAAGATTTGGTCTAAAATCCATAAAACCTCTAGAGCTGCCAATACTACCCAAACTCTATTTTTTATTTACAATCGAATTTTATTTACCCCACTGGTTTTGTCCACCTTTTCCTCTGACACCCCATCTACTTGTTGGTCATGCCCCTGTCCTTCTGCCGATTTAAAACATATGCTATTTGACTGTCCTCCTATTTCCCAATTTTGGAAACTAGTTTCCTTCCAACTCCAAAAGATCTTTCAATTCCAAGCCCCCTACTCCATTTCCCACATTTATCTAGACTCCTTAGCTCCTGACTTTCCTCATGCCCACCAACAGTACCTGCTCATGACCTTCTAATAGCTATTGCTTTTCATCACATTACTTCTAACTGGAAACAAGCTGTAATGTTGTCTTTCTTTGATATGCTCACCACACAAGCCACTAATGTTTCTTTCCATTCGTGGTGGAATGCGGTCTGTTTTTATCACCGATTAGACACCAACTATGCTTCCTCCATCTCTCTGGCAATTAAAAGAGATCTCCTTTGGCTCCTTTTAGTAAAGTATCTCTCTTCCTCTGCCCCTTCAGTCACTACCTGTGTTGTTAGTTCTGTTGTGGTCCAAAAACCACCTTGATTTCCCCATTGCCTTTTTTCCAATATTAACTGTTGAATGCTATTTATTGTTGTATCCAATATGATATTTAATCTACTCCATTTTTGTAACTTCATTATGCTTGCTTTGTCGCTCTACTTTTATAATTTTGATCGCATCTTCTTTTTATTTATTGTATTTTGTATTTACGATTACATCACAACCCTCCCGATTTGATAACGTAATGACTTATAATTTTATCTGTTTCTTCTTTTTTGTTTCTGTTTCTTTTATTGTTTCAATAAACTCAAACTTAAAAAAAAAATAGGAGTTATGTGGTTGGGACAAACAATTTGTAACCTTTAATCCTAAATGGATGGTAAATTGCTTGTTTATTACCTTTTTCCAATTCCAAACTTCACTTCATATCCATGTCAGTTTAGTAAGAAACTAAGTGAAAAATTGCTTTCAAAGTATGTGTGGACATTATCACAAGATATTAAACTTCCTCTAGAAATTGTCAGATATTCTGGCTGCTGTCCGTAGTTTCTGGAGTAGACATACAGAAATAACCAATAGAAGAAATATTTCTTAATTTCCATAGACATCATAATGAATGACTGTCAGTAATGCTAATAACACCGCGCCCAATACAGCCATACTTACCTAAACCTATGCTTTGGAGAAAAGTAATACAAAAATACCAAACCAATTAATTACACTGAGACTCCAACAACAGTTGCTGAGCAAAGTTCTAATTTGCACGAATACTTGTCACTTCTGGAACAACGTTCAGAACAACCAGAAAGGGTTCCATTACTCCTACATGTGACCCCATGAAGTTACCCGAAATACATGTAGTCAGTAGCAGTAGAATAACACTGAATTTGATTTACTAATACTGGTAGACCTGGAAATATGCAAGGGTGCCTGCATTGGTGCACAGCAGCGCACAGTGTGCCAGTGGTGGGAAATGACAGGAGTGTGCCTATTTTATGTTAAATATGGTGCATTCCTTCCCTCTCTTTTTCACCCAGCGCAGGAAGGTGACTTGCAGCACTGCATGACTTTTTGGTAAATGTGCCACTTATAGTTCATAATGTGTGGTTACATGCAGAGATGTTTCTGCTTACTGTCCAAAAGAACACATGCTGACCTAATTTATGCCATCATCTGCCCATGCAATCAGATGTATGTTGGATAAACATGCCAGAAAGTGAAGGTTTGCATCCTGCAACACTGCAGTAGGGTTAGATGCGGTACCTAGGGGTCCCCCTTACACTTTCAGACACTTAATCACTCACCAGAGGGCCTCAAATGGGTGGTTCTTGAAACTGTCAAATTGGGCATTAGGGGTGGTTACATAAATTCAGTCCTCAATGTACGTGAGTGCAAGTGGATGCATACTCTGGATACGCTCAACGACGGGCTAAACAAGTTAGATGCTACCACTGCACAGTTGTTGTGCCTCAACAATGATTGAACTGCATGATATATTTACAAGCACACCTCTATGTAATACCACAACATATCTACAACTGTTCGTATGTGGATGCTATATGTAGTGATCTTCTTTGCCCTACTAGGTGCTTCTCAGTATTGTATATCTGCAGCCTCAATGTTCTCTTTCAAGTGTTTGAAAAAACCCATTATAGACTTGTGTTACCATCCACTAGAATTGCCTTAATATTTTTGTACAGATACCTTGGGAATATGTTCATCGTATTTTTCCTTCATAAACCAACAATACTGTTCAACAATAAGTCTTTATACGCATTTATAATATACATAAAATTACAGAATAAAAAATATTTTTTTTAATAAAATCATTTGATCACCAAAGATTCTAAAATAATACATTTTTGCAATATATCCTCTAAAATATTAATATGTACAGGCAACCTCGTTACAAAGATCAACTTCAGTTTATTTTGAGCAAGATTTATCACAGCATGTAGTATAAAAGAAAATACAACTCCCCCAGATCATATCCGGGGGCGTGCTCAGGACCGCCCCCGGCCGTCACTCGTCACGGTGGGCGTGTGCTAACGATGGCCGGGAGCTGTCCGAACTCCACCCACTCTCTATTTCGCCCGCACAGCACGAAATGTCGGCCAGCGCGCAAGGGGTTAAAACCACCCAGTACGTCGTTATCCACGAATGAGGCTGTTGTCTGTTTGGTCAATTAGAACAACACCCCTGTCTGTTGAGTGTCACCTTATATGGAGCACTGACTATATAAATTTGGCAACGTGAGATACATAAATGGTGTTTCCAAGGAATTAATAACTGTGAGGGCCGTGGTATGCGAAAATAAACTCAATTTTGTTTTCAGATGATATATTTTTTTTTTTCCTTTTTGTAAAAGGAGCAAGAGAATAAAATATGGGCCATGGTTGTGAGGGCAAGTCATCACAGGGATATTGTGACAAATTGTTTAGTGAATGAACATGCAGAGGGTATCCTACCATCAGGAGGAAAAAATGTATCATCAGCCTTGTTAGAAGGTATTGGTGGGTATTGTTAGTAACAAAGGAGAGGTATCAATCTTGACCCATGGAGAGTTTAGGCATTACCTTGATAAAGGACAGACATTTGGTTAGTGTTATATACAAATCAGCTAATGCCAAATCTGTGAGGGACCTTATAACATAATAAAAACAAAAGAGAGAGTGAGGGAAATTTTACAAGTACTATGTGAGGTGGGAACTCCTGGTCCCCGAAATAGATTACAAAAACAATAGAGGAGTATCCCCTCGTAGGCAGAGGAATGTTTCTCTGGATCTAGGCTTGAGTGCTCTAGTCAGCACACTATGCCCCAACCTGTTATCGGATAATGCATATCCTTGTAGAAGACCCCTCACTCACCAACCTAGCTACCTTGGAAACGCTGGTGCCCATGAAGCGGTAGTGCCGCAACTAAGCGTAAGCTAAAAACAAGTCGCTTCTTCGATTCACGATAGCAACGTCACGACTGCTCACAAACAAACCTTTGCAGCCATCCACATCGCAGCACGATAAAGATCACTCTCCCATATTACGGCCCCCCCTTTTTACACCATATTCCCAGATGCCAAAACCAGTCCGACACCTCTTTTTTGGCGCTGGTTCTTTACCGAAAGGCACAGTCCGGTAATAATCACTGAAGCACTGTTTTGCGTGACCGCAATAGATGGACCCTACTGTTTGATTTCAAAGGCTGGCATGACTCCATCTATTGACCATATGATTGGGGTAAAGACTAGTGACATATGTGTTAAATGTTGTACATTTGTTTTGTCCACCCCGGTATGTGACCCCTTCCTGTCTTTTGTTCTCCTGATTCCTTACAGGTTTTTTTCCCGAGCAAGGAAAAACGCACCCTTTTACACGAGATCGCAATTTGCGGTCTCTGATTTGGACTAGGGCAGGACGCGCCTTAGCGTGTGCGGACCACCCAGTTCAAAATAACACGGTCCTGACAAAAACTTATGAATATATAAAATGGTTGAAACATGTAGACCTTTTTAATCAATAGTTTTGTAAATTTCACATCTCACATAGCACACTTCGCTATTTTTAATACACTACTTATGACACCAAAGCCTACCTAATTAGGCACAGGTGCCACACCATTTTTAATAAGGGTTCAAGCACTCAAGCCCTTTTTAAACACACTTCTTGATAGTTATGCACACATAAAAGAAAATACTTACCATCTCCACTGTAGTCAGGTGTCGCAGCACACCCTGTGGGCATTCGGCCTATGGGGTGGGACCCCGATGATGAAGCATGTCACCAACTAGGTAGGTGAGTGAGGGGTCTTCTACAAGGATATGCATTATCCGATAACAGGTTGGGGCATATTGTGCTGACTAGAGCACTCAAGCCTAGATCCAGAGAAACCTTATAACATATGCCAGCCTGGGGATATTGTTGGCTTGATCTAGATGTATTAAATCTTTCAGTATAGTCTGGTTTATTCCCACTGTGTCCCTCTTCCAGATGCACAACCATTGAAGAAGTATGGCCAATTTAATAGTGTCAGAAATAAGGGGGAGGGCAAGTTCTTTTTGGGCAATCAAGTTCGAACAAGCCTCTTTAAATGATAGCATTTATTTTGCAAATTTGTCCTCAGCTTTCTGCAAAGCTCCCACATCTGCTATGCCCCATATTTCACCTCCGTAGGGTGCAATAGCTCTTGATTTTGCTTTATAAATGTCAAGCATTTCAATAATTAATTTTAGTGTGTGTGCTTATACAACACCTGCTTAGGGTCTGACACGGCCCATGCAGCACTGCTCCTGAAGAATCCCCCTGACACAGATCTGATTGGCTGAAACATGTAGACCATTTCACTTTTTTGGGATGTGTGAGATCATTCTTTCTCTGTTCCATTCACACTTAATTTTAATCCTGCTCCAAGAACTCTCAATTAAAGTTATCGTGATTTGACTAAGTATCCTGGAGGCAGTTTAAGGCTTACAATCATTTCAATTCACCTATTCACCTCATAAAATCCCACTTTGCTGTAATCAGGCGTAAAAGCCCACCTAGGAGGCACTCAGCCCCCTGGGTGGGAACCTGATGATGAAGCATGCCACCAACTAGGTTGGTGGGGGAAGGTTCTTTAGTAATCCTAATGGTTTTACCTCAAGGGAGAAAACTCTTGTGACCAACAGGTTGCTGGTCTTTTGAGACTGCATGCAGCTCATTCTTTCAGTTTGTAAAAAGTACTTTGAGGAAACAGACACACCTTGTTGCTCCTTCTTCTCTCTTTCATTTTTATTTAGAATAGATCTTGTCATACAGCCATAAATTACTCCCACCAATGGTAAATGCATGTGGGTCTCGACCTCGCAGGGACGTAATCAGGGACAGTGAGTAACATGTCCAGATGTCCGTCATGGGGGTGTGATTACTGTGTGTGTTATCACTTCATGTGGCATCTAACTTTATGGTATTTTGGTAACAAGCGACCCCTTCCTGTCATGCGCGATTTATTGGGGCCAATCTCCAAGAACAATTGTGATGTTGCTGCCTATCTGTGGGAGTAATCTGGGTTTTTCCTGTTTGTGCATTTGTCCTGCTGGCTATGTGGCACCTAACTTGTGATCAGGAGCCTCAGGCCTAGGACACAGGGTGTGCCTGACCACATTTTTCTTTCTCAAGGTTGATGGAGAGGTCATATCAGGGGATTTTGGCAACAGTGATTCAATTTTGTTTTTGCACAAACACGTATCATTGGGTACATCAACATTAATATTAACAAGAGACGCCACTCTAGGACACTCCATGTATCTCCAATCTAAGCAGTTCCATTCTATGCCACTCTATTCTACACCGCTCCACTCCATTCTACAATACTGCACTCAACTTCACTCTACAACACTCCACTCTATGAAACTGAATGCCACTCTACTCTATTCCACTTTACTCTATGCCACTCCACTCTGCAACACTCTACTCCACTCCAATCTATGACTCTTTCCTCCACTCTACAATACTCCATTCTACGACATTCCACTCCATTCTAATCCATTCCATGCCACTTTACTCCATTCTATGCTAGTGCATACCAGTCCACTCCACCACGCCATCACACTCCACTGCACTCTCCATCACTCCACTTTAGAATACTCCACTCTACGACACTCAACTCTACTCCACAAAACTCCACTCTACGCCCTGTACTCCACTCTATACCAATCCACAACATTCTACTTCACAACACTCTACTTCATGACACTTTACATTTATCTGTTTCTCTCTGTGCTGTTCCACTCTACGACACTCTGTTCCAGTCTACAACACTCCGCTCTATGACACTCTATGCCACATCTCTCAACCTCAGTCTATTCTACAACACTCTACTCATCTCTACAACATTGCACTCTATGACACTGAACTCCACACTCCCTACTCTACTCTATGCCACTTCCCACCATTATACTCTATACCACTGCACTCTACACAAGGAAACAGCTTTTACAACAAGGTTTTTACCACATTGAGCCTTTACTGCGCATTTTTTACCCCACATGTTTTACAATGTTTATGTCATTATAACGCATATCCTTTACCACACATTTAAGGTACGTTCAAGGGTGTTGGGGGTCTTCCCCAACAAATACATTGTTTATATATATAAATATGCATTACAGGATACCGTCATATTCTCAGTTGTAAATACAAAATGGCTCGCACTCCAGGATTGTGTTCATATAGTTGTATTGGTTTAAACAGCAAAGGGTTTCAACCCCAGAGGTCTTCTTCCAAAGTCAACTTGCACAAATACAGCCATCATTTAAAGTGTATTAAAATAAAAGACAGACAATCGGTTTTGGCTGCTTGCATGGATATTGATCATGGACTACATCTCTTTAGACCATTCTTGTAACATTACAATTGCTTACAAATTCAAAATTATAAAACATATGTATAATTCAAAATTATATAGGATTCTTATCCTTCACTTGCAAACAATATTTTAGAAATGGATAATTGCAAACATGTCTGCAAAGTCAATCTACATAACTGTAGAAAAATCAAATAAAAGATATATATTGTATAATTTCAAAAACGGCTGTCATGTGATCTCATAATCTAAAACAATGTGTCATTGTCAAAATGGTGTCTAACTCAATGCATAACTATCCAGAGAAAAACCTCAGGGGTGGGGTTTGTGTTCAAGTTAACTACGGCATGGAGCTGTCTGTGAAGCCACCACATAACCTCTGCTGGTTCCATGCTCACCTCAAGCAAACCCAGTAAATCCTTTCGATAGCACAGGAGTGTGTTAGCGGTCTTCCAATGTGTAAAACTGGTGTAGGTAGTTTTTTACCCCATGGTTCAGTTCCGGCCAAGTGGACCTTGAATTAATTGGTCAAACTGATCTTTCATACAGTTAACACACACAGCACCAGCCAACAACCCCTGACTAACACACAAATAGGAATGTGAGGGGTGGATACGGAGCAAAAATAACAAAGAAGGGGGAATTAAAAAGAAAAAAGAGGGATGCATACTCTCTTCCACAGAGTTGCTGTATGAATAGATAAATAGTGTACATGCTGGTCATCTTAACTAGTACTTGTTAATTACTACAGCACACGTAAACTGGGCATCCTGTGAAGCTTTTCAAAACTGCTGATACTGGATGTCGGCTGGGAGCACCCACCGTAACGCAGTATGTACAGGGAAAACAATGATCACGTAGAAAGAAGTTCATAAACTAGGAACACGATCAGTTACTCGTCCAACGTGGACAAAAAGTTCCTCGTCCTCATTGATCCCAAAGGGAGACTTGCTGCCAAAAAGCACAATGTATCTTGATTCCAGGATTCTCAGTTGTCTAGCTCTGTTTCCCCCTGTAGGGGTTATCACCAGCCTATGAACACCAAATAATGAGATATTGTCAGGATTCTGATTGTGATATTTTAACTATATATATAAATTCTTTATTCGGGTTTTATCATTGTAAAACCATAAAAGCAGCAGTAAAAATTGTAGTACAGTACATTAGCAACATTTCAGAGTTTAAGAGAAAAAAAGAAATAAGTTCATTCAGTATTAAAGATTATTCCTATGCCTGATAATGCATTTTAAAAAGTTTAGTACATGATAACAGGTGCGCTCAGAATCTAGCATCTGTAGGGATAGCATAGCCGGACGACATTGTCTGAAACCCCAGGACTTTAGCAATGGGAATAGCCAGATTTTTCTATGGGGATGAACATATTTGCAAAACAGTATCGTGTGCATACACGTCTGTGAAGAGGTATCATCACATGGGCAATGAGACAAGTTTTGATTTTAACTAATGCCTGGCTCACAAATTGCATAAATCACTTTTTTTGATAGCTCTCAGGTGTTCCAGGATCCTCTTTTTCATGGGAAAAATGGTGCTCCCTACATTCATTTTCTCACATGGGCACGCAATCACATAAACACAAATAACAGTGTTATAATTCATGCATTTCCTAATGTTTCCTGTTTTTCCTGTAGGTAAGGGAAATGTTTTCCTATTCCTGCTGCCCACACAGGCTTTACTTTTACCACATTTAAAGATACCCTTTTGCCGTTGTAAACATCCTTGCTGCTTGGTATTACCCATGTAGCTATTCAGCAATATATCCTTCAAGGATCGAGATTTTCTGTAAGTGACCAATGGATGTTTGGTTACATGTGAGCCTATCGCTAGGTAATTTCTAATTATGTGCCAATGTTTATTGAGGACATTTCGAATAGCGTTTGACTCTGTGTTGTATGTAGTGATTAATCTTTGTTCTCATCTTTGATGTTGTTTGATCTCTTTATTATATTGTGGATCTATTCAGATCTATTAAGATATGCTGCCTTTGTGTCTGCTGCCTTTAAGATCTTCAGCGGGTAGCCCATTCTCAAGAAACTACCAATCATCCTCTCCTTTTCATAAGTCTGTGTTGTACTGCAGTTACGTTTTGCCCTAATAAACTCCCCAAAGGGAATGCTCCATTCAAGTTTGGGTGGATGGTGGCTTCCTGCGTGCAAGATACTATTGCCTGAGGTTGCCTTCCTGTGAAGATTGGTTGAAATCATGCTGTTCTGTTCTCACGCATGCATATAGAAAACCCATTTCATTCTGATCACTCCTCTGTGTTAATCGTAAATTTATTTAATAGCCGACTGTGAGAAGTTGGCCTGGTATATGATGTCACTAATCTAGTGGGCACCTTGCACCAGTGCAAATGACTCTTATTGATGGTAGGTTTAAAGTTAACCTTTATAGAAAGCTATCCTAGTGGTAGCTGTGGAGAGCAGCCTTCCGGCTAAGACTTAGAGGCTTGTTCAGCAAGTTGTTTTACCAGTTATAATATTGTGAATGATCAAATAAAAGCACACCACACGAGGTATACATCAAATATATATGTATTTAATCTAAACACTACCCATTTGGACTCTTTATGAGGTCAGAGGAAAAAGTACAATATAAGGAAATTAATTAGTACACAATAAGTTGCACAGTATACTTTATGCCCCAGGGGCCTCACAAACCATATAGTAAAATAGCGGTATAAGAACCACATGAAGGTTAGAAAGCAGGTCTAGGGCCGGTAAAACCACTGGGGCAACCAGGAACCACCCAAAGTAGTGACACAGGAGGCCCACGGGGGAAGTGTGCAGTGTCTAAACACAGCCGTGGATCACCACTGACTTTCTATGGAGAATGAACAAGTTACAATTTTAAAGATTAAGGGCACTTAGAGGTGAAATACGATGGAACCCTTTTAGACTAGGGCACTTCAAGAGTCAAGACCCACGAGAGCACCAGAGTATTCGTGTTACCTCACCTAGGGAAGGTGTCTTTTGGTGTCTGGTTTCGTTGTCGATTCCTATGGAGAGCTGCGAAGTAATGCTGCAGGAGACCAGAGGAAAAGTGTCCGGGTGAATCCAAGGTTGGATTGGAGCTGTGAAGAAACTGAAAGCAGAGGAGACAGAGTCTGGGTCACTAGCCAGTGACCAACATGGCGATGGGAAACTGCCAACCAATATCGGATGTTTTCAGGTGAAACAAGTGAAGCTTGACTCTTCAGCCATGAGGTCCAGGAGGCATCAATGGCAACCAGAACTGGATTTGAGGTGTACCATGAAGTATCTCAAGTGCTGCATTGTCAGAATCCAGATTAGATGCAACAAGCCTTGGTAACAGCAATCCACGCAAGATGACAAGATTGGCTTTGGTTCAGACTAGCAAGGTCTGAGGGACTCCTCCTTTAGAGAGGAGTGAGAGCACGTTTGGAGCAACCAGGAAAGCTAAAAAAACAAAGGATTGTCCTTTGGGGGGGCTCACTAGTCAACGGATTATGAACCGCAAAGGAGCCTCGAGCGGAAATGCACAATGCGCGCCCACGGAACACTCGTGAAGGGTAGGCCTCTGAGCTTCTGTGCAAAATGTGCACAGGGAAGGGGCTTCAAATACACCAATGCACAACTTCGGGATGCCTCGGGAAGTAGGTGCAGTTGCAAAAATACAGGATGTCCAGGAGTTCCGGTCCCACGTCTCTCATGTCAGTTACGGGTCTCAGCTTTGCTGGGATCTCGAGTCAGCTTCAGAGATGTCTGGAAGCCTGTGTCGCAGCTTCTTTGGGATCCGGCAGGAGCCTTGAAAATGCAGACAGGCAAAGATGCAGTTAGTTGCCTGTTTGAACAGGGTGGTCACTCCTTGACCACAAGGGAGATTTCTTCTGTCTTCTAGTTGATATGGAATGTCGAAGGTCCAAGATATATGTGGCAGAGTTTCGTCCAGGGTAATCTAAAGTTCTAGAGACTGGGTTCCTATTCTTTTAATAAGTTAAGGGGTTGGACTAACTCTAGGGTCCCACCGATGGGTGGACCTGAGAAGGGGGTGGTTACACCCCTTCCTCTTTGTCCAGTTTTGTTCCAGAGCTGGGGCTGAGTGCCCCAGCAACCGGTTTGACTGGGAAATGCATGGAGAACCTTGTGTGCCCCAGGAAGTGTCTGAAAAGCCTTCACTGAATGCAACCCACCCTGCCGCAATACACTAAAGCCTGTCTGGGGAGGTGCCAGCACCTCCCTGGACAGGAAACCTATTGTCCAGGCCTCCACTGCCGAAGTTTCGTCCAGCAGCAGGAGGGCAGACTCATATCTGTGGCAGCAGCATCCATTTTGTGATGCTGGGGCTCAGTTTAACTTTAACCTGGTTTACCAGTATGTACATGTCTTCTCCCTCTAGAAGGGTGGAATGTTACCCCCACCTCCAGAACTGGTAGGAGGAAGTATTCCAAAGTGTTTGACACCTTACACAACAAGTTTTGATTAAGCCAAACCAAAGTTAGCATTACCCGTTTGGATTATAAAGCACTTAAGAGTATATGGTATGGCTATATCATAGAACAGCTATAAGGAGATGGTTCTGAAAGCTGCAGAGGGGCTCAGCTCATGCTAGGGCACCCTCTCACACAAATGAATGAATGAATGAATGAATGAATGAATGAATACCCTCTTGTATAGCGCATGGCTACTCTCGAGCATCCCAGCGCTGTAAGACCAGAGGACATAGAAATACACTATTAGAACAAGAGTGTCTTTAATCGCTTCCTGAAAGCAAGATGGTTAGGCTTGTGCCTGATGTCATCTGGGAGTTTGGGAGCAGGCCTTCAGGATTGTCAAGGCCTGCCATAGGAGTGACTTATAGGTTACTATGTGTCTATATGTAAAGGTAGATATAGGTATACTATATCTAAGTAAGGGATGCTTACACCACCTTACCCAGGCTGCTAGTGCAAACCTGTGGTGTCAGTTTGGCAGGCTAACCAGGGGTTTCACAATACACGCAGCAGCCCCTGGTAGGACTCTGGGGAACCTATGCCCTGGGTACCTAGGGTACCACCTACAGGGACTCACAAGGGTAATCTAGTAACCCATCTAGTATGTACCTAATGTACATGGTATCAATTTAGAGAGTGACCAGCTAGGCTGGGCTCCTTATTAGCAGGGCCACAGCCATACTAAAGTCGAAAAACCAGTGAAACACAGAAAAAAGTGGGGGTAACCATAGAAAGCAGGCTCTACTCTCCTATTCCCCCCCCCCCCCAAATGCAGGGACATTAAACTAACCTTGACCAGTTGAGTCTTCATGTTCTAAGTGGAGATATCTGGAGAGTCCATCTGCATTGGCATGGTTGCTCACAGATCTATGTTCCACTGTATAGTCCATCCCCTGTAGGGAAAGGGACAACCTGAGTATTTTGGGATTTTCACCCATCATCTGGTTTAGCCATAAGAGGGGCTTAAGGTCTGTCTGAACTAGGAAGTGAGTACCAAACAAGTATGGCCTCGGCTTCTTCAGAGCCCAAACCACAACAAATGCCTCCCTCTCAATAGCTGACCATTGTTTCTCTCTAGGGGTCAGCCTTCTGCTAATAAAAGCTACTGGTTGGTCCTGACCTTCATCATTCAATTGTGATAGCACAGCCCCTACCCCCAACTCAGAAGCATCTGTTTATAAAATGAATTCTTTGGAGTAGTTAGGGCTTTGCAGAATTGTTGCACTGTACATGGACTGCTTCAGGTCATCAAATGCCGTTTGACAGCTGACTGTCCACTGAACTTTCTAGACATTCTTTTAGAAGTTAAGTCATTCAGGGGTGTCACTATGGAACCATACCCCTTGACAAATCTCCTATAGTACCCAGTCAGGCCCAAGAAAGCTCTGACCTGAGTCTGGGTGGTTGGAGCAATCCAGTCCATTATGGTCCGGAGTTTGCTCTGCAATGGTTGAACCTGGCCTCCAACTACAAGGTGGCCTAGGTATACAACCTCACTCACCCTATCTGGCACTTAGTAGCCTTGATAGTTAGGCATTCCTTTTGCAGGACCTCCAAAACATTTTGCAGGTGGATCAGGTGATCCTCCCAGGTGAAGCTAAAGACAGCAGTATCATCTAGATAAGCTGCACAGTAGTCTTCCAGGCCTGTTAAGACTGTATTCACCAACCTTTGAAATGGGGCAGGTGCATTTTTCAGACCAAAGGGCATTTCCACAAATTGATAATGTTCACTAGGGGTTGATAATGCTGTTTTGGGCTTTGCATCATCAGCTAGTCTGATCTGCCAGTAGCCAGCTGTTAGATCAAATGTGCTCAGAAATTTGGCAGACGCCAACTTATCTATGAACTCATCTGCTCTTGGGTATTGGATGGGCATCAGTCTTAGTGACTGATTTGAGACCTCAGTAGTCTGCACAAAACATCATCTCTCTCTTAACACCATGGGTGTGAGGTTTAGGTACCAGGACTACTGGACTAGACCAAGTGCTAACTGAAAGTTTCAATCACTCCCAATTCCAACATTTTCTGGACTTCAGTCCTGATACAGTCCCTGACATTATCAGTTTGCCTGTAATTCTTATTTTTAAAAGGCAGACTGTCCCCAGTGTCCACTTCATGAGTTCACCAGGTAGTCTTACTTGGAGTCAGTGAAAACATATGTCTGTATTGCTGGAGAATTTGTCTGCAGTCAGTCGGTTGCTGATCAGTGAGGCTGCCTGCCAAGGCTATCCATCAACTGATCCATCATCAGGGTTCTGAGAGAGCAGGTCTGGGAGAGGGTCACTCTCTTCCTCCTGTCCTTCATCAGTAGCCATGAGCAAGCCCATGTATGCCCTGTCAATATATGGTTTCAATCTGTTGACATGAAGCACTCTATGGGGCTCCTCGGAGTTCCAAGATATACCAAATAGGTAATCTCTCCCTTCTGTTCAGCAATAGGGTGGGGTCCGCTCCACTTGTCTTGGAGAGCTGCTGAGGCCACAGGCTCCAATACCCACACTTTCTGTCCTGGCTGGTAAACAGTCAGTACAGCCTTTTGGTCATGCCAGGTTTTCAGTCATTCCTGGCTAGCCTCAAGGTTTTTGGTTGCCTTTTTCATGTACTCTGCCATCCTGGAGCGGAGACCAAGTACATAGTCCACAATATCCTGTTTAGTGAGTTTGAGAGGTAACTCCCATTCCTCCTTCACCAGACAAAGTGGGCCTCAAACAGGATGTCCAAACAAAAGTTCAAATGGGCTGTAGCCAACCCCCTTCTGTGGAACCTCCCTGTATGCAAACAAAGGGCAGGGTAGCAGGGTATCCCATCTCTGCCTGAGCTTTTCTGAGAGACCCTTGATCATACCCTTTAAGGTCTTGTTATATCTTTCAACTAGACCATTGCATTGTGGATGATAGGGTGTGGTGAACTTGTAGTTCACTCCACACTCCTTCCACATTGCAGTTAAGTAACTTGACATAAAGTTTGCACCTCTGTCAGAAACTACCTCCTTAGGGAAATCCATTCTTGAGAAAACTCCCAAGAGGGCTCTTGCCACAATAGGTGCTGTAGTGGTTCTAAGGGGAATTGCCTCTGGGTACCTGGCGGCATGATCCACTATCACCAGGATAAACTTGTGCCCAGATGCAGTTTGGGGATCCATTGGTCCAACAATGTCAATCCCTACATGTTCAAAGGGAACCCCCACTACAGGTAGTGGTATAAGGGGGACCTTTGTAGTGCCACCTGATTTGCCACTGGCTTGGCAGGTGACACAGGAGTGACAAAACTCCTTTGTGTCTTCAGACATGTAGGGCCAGTGAAAGTGAGGAACAATTCTGTCCCAAGTCTTGTTCTGGCCCAGGTGTCCTGCTAGGGGAATATTATGGGCTAGTGTCAAAAGGAAGCCCCTGAATGCCAAAGGTATGACCAACCTCCTGGAAACATCAGGCTTGGGGTCTCTACTATCTGAATATAGGGGCCCTTCATCCCAATAGATTCTATAGGTTCCATTAGCATTCCCGGCAGCCTCAGCAGCAGTTTGCTGTCTGAGGGGTTCAAGAGAAGCATCAACAAAAAAAGGGGGAGAAAGAGGGAATTGCTTAGGCTCGCTCTCCAAGGTCAGATAAATCACAAATGATCTCTGGAACAGAGATCAAGAGCCTAGCTGTTAGTAGTCCTATCCACAACGCTCAATGGGGTTGGAATAGTGTATCGTATGAGAGAAAAGGAGAAGTTGCTCTTTTTCTTAGTGTCCCCTCACTCACCAGGGTTGCCCCTTGGTGACATGCTTCATCATGGGGGTCCTCCCAGCCCTCTACGGACTGGGGCGTGCTACGACTCATGAGTTACGCAAGAGCACTTTAACAATGACTATGTGTGGTGCAAAGGTAGTGATGTGATGGAGTGGAATATGTGAATTTGTTAAATTACCTGCCTAATAAGCTATAAACAATTTTATTCTGGCTTCTAGGTGGTACTGTTTAAAACCGGGGTAGAACGATTTGGGTGCCCAAATGTCAATGTACTCAGGTGTACCTATCCATTCCTATCTGTCGACTAGTTTCGTGCATCCCCCTAGCACTTCCTCAGGACTACACAGGGACCAGCCCGGTGTTCGCCACTCCTAGTAGAAGCTCCAATGAGCTAGTGAAAGAAAACAAAAATGAAATAAATTAATGCTGCAAAGAATTAAGCATGCATCTGGTACCTACATAAAAATATTATAATCACATGGTTCATGACAAAGGGGCTAGCTGTGCCCCATGGCCTCGAAGGGTTAGGTATCCAATCTATTTGGTATGAAGACACCTCGTGATACTACGCCTAATCGGTACCTCTCCGGGCCGAATGTTGACTAGGGGAATATCATGGGCTAGTGTCAAAAGGAAGCCCCTGAATGCCAAAGGTATGACCAACCTCCTGGAAGCATCAGGCTTGGGGTCTCTACTCTCTGAATACAGGAGCCCTTCATCCTAATAGATTCTATAGGTGCCATTAGCATTCCCGGCAGCCTCAACAGCAGTTTGCGCTCTGAGCGGTTCAAGAGAAGGGCAGTCCAACTGCGCCTGACTCAGATCTGCCCTGGAAGGATCCCCTATCCCTAAGAACTGAACATGATCAGGTTCAAGCTCCTGTCGGACAGATCCTTCTTCAAGCTCACAATCAGCTTCCGGAGAAGGCTGATCCTCACTCAGGGTGGAAGGCACTGCCTTAACCCTACTGCTCCTTTTCTTGGTAGGCAACTGGTCCATTATCTCAGAATCCAGTGCCTGTTCATTATTAGTCTTTTTGACCTGTGACCTAGTCACTGCGCAAGGATATGTGCTGAGATTCCTAACATTTCTGCATGAGTCCTAAACTCCACTTCAGACCAGGCTGAAGTCTCTAGGTCATTGCCAAGCAAACATTCTACAGGGAGGTCTACAATAATCACAACCTTCTTAAGGCCAGTTACCCCTCCCCAGGAGAAATTAACAACTGCCATACTATGGGTAGTACTGACATTGCTGGCATTGGTCACTTGGTAAGTTTCACCAGGTATGACTTGTCCAGGGTCCACAAAGTCAGGTATCACCATTGTGACACTGGCACCTGTGTCCCTGTAGGCCTGAGCCTTTTTCTCATTGATTAAAGGAGTTTGTCTGTACTTGCCCAGGTTACTGGGACTCACAGAGGAGGTGATATCCATGCCTCCATCACAGATCAAAACAGCTTGAGTTGGTACTCTGACTAGGCCAGAGTCCATCTCAGTTCCCAGGGTTAACCCTACTACACCCTTCTTTTGAAAACCACTACTTGGAGCTGAACTAGGGGGAACAGTTGTCTTAGGGGCAATGGTGGCTGGAGCTGTCTCCTTTTTGATGCACTCACTAGTCCAGTGAGTATTATTCTTACAATTCTTGCACCATGGTTTTCTTGTACCTTCTTTCTTTTATGATTGTGGACCCCCACCATTATAAGCTTTTTGGGGACCTTGTGAAGACTTCTGTTCTTTACCCTTCTCCGACTCTTTTGGTCTTGCTTCTTTTGGTCACCACCTTGGTTCTGTACCTTCTGCTTCACCCTGGTTCTGACCAATGTGTCTGTCATCTTTCCCAATTCTTGGGGAGAGGTCATATCAGAGTCAACCAAGTGCTGATGCAACAACTGGTTCTGACAGTTATTAAGAATATGTTCTCTCATGATTAGATTATACAATCCTGTATAGTCACACACTTTGCTGCCCAGTAACCAGCCCTCCAGAGCCTTAGTAGCACAATCTACAAAATCAGTCCAGTCCTGAGTCTGTGTCTTCTGGGTATCTCTGAACTGCAACCTATACTGTTCAGTGGTTAGGCCAAACCCATCTATCAGAGCACTCTTCAGGACAGTGTAATTGTCAGCATCCTCTTCTCTGACAGTGAGGAGCTTATCTCTACCTTTGTCTGCAAAAGAGAGCCACACGATTGCTGCCCACTGCCCTGGTGGTACCTGCTGTACTTTGCAGGCCCTTTCCAGTGCAGTTATCCATTTGTGGATGTCATCCCCAACTTGATAGGGGGGACAATCTTGTTTGGGTTTCTATGGTCATAAGACCTATCCATACCACTAGGGATATTGTTGCCACCATGGGACTCTAGTCCCATCTTTTTTTTCTCTCTCTCTCTCAAGAGCTAGGGTCTCTTTTTCTAAGGCTACTTCTTGTCTCCTTATCCTAAGCTTGGCTTCTCTCATTCTAGCTTCATACTCCCTCTTCTCAGGAGAAATTCTCCTCCTATGAGCAGAGGCAGAGGACCCTAAATATGAACCAGAATGGTTGGATTCCACTGAAGGTGATCTTTCCCTTCTCAGCACATCTATAGGTCTGCGTGGGGGGATGGAGGGAGGCCCATTCCCGCTTTCTTCCTCCCCTGGTAGCCCTGTGTTTCCCAGGTTGAGTCTACTGACATCATCCTGGTCTGCATTATTATCATCATCAGAGTTCTGGTGGCGCATCCACTGGAATCCTCTTCTGCTGATGGATGCACCCCATCCTCATTACCTAGTCTATCAGGATCTGATGCTTTTTCCAAGTCATCTAACACAATATTTCTATGAGGTGTTGGGCGGTGGGACTTTGACCTTGCTTTAATTTTCTTATGGCACACAGACCCCTTAACTCTTGAAAGGTAAAGGTGTCATATTGCCCCTGGCAGACATCTGGCATAGACCCACTAGGTCCTTCGTTTAAAGCAATGACTAGTGAGGTGTGGGGTGTGCACCTACCTACACTACTTGGTTTCCTACTAAACCTCTCTAGTAGTTGTAGTCAGGGTGTGCTAGGTCCTTAACACCTACAACTGCTAAGCTTAGTAGAACGTATTATAAGCTTGATTTATTTGTACCTACTGGTACCTTAATGTGATTTTTCAATTTATATTCTCAATATTATTTGGTAAAACAATGCAAGCTGTAATCCCACACGCTGCACACCAATGTGAGAAGTTGGCTTGGTATATGATGTCCCCTATTCTAGTAGGCACCTTGCACCAGTCCAAATGACCCTTTTTGATGGTAAGTTTAAAGTCAACGTTTATAGAAAGCTATCCTAGCGGTAGCTGTGGAGATCAGCTTTCTATGGAGAACGAACAAGTTACAATTTTAACGATTAAGGGCACTTAGAGGTGAACTACGATGGAATCCTTTTAGACTAGGACACTTCGAGAGTCAAAACCCACGGGAGCACCTGAGTACTCATGTAACTTCACCCAGGGAAACTGGGTGCATATGTGTCTTTTGGTGTTGGGTTTTGTTGTCGATTCCTATGGAGAGCTGCAAAGAAATGTTGCAAGCGACCAGAGGAAAAGTATTCAGGTGGATCCAAGGGTGGATCGGAGCAGTGAAGAACCTGAAAGCACAGGGGAAAGAGTCTGGGTCATTAGCCAGTGACCAGGATGGCAATGGGAAGCTGCCAACCATTGTCAGGTGTTTTCAGGTGAAAGAGGGGAAGCTTGACTCTTCAGCCACGAGGTCCAGGAGGGATCAACGACAACCAGGAGCTGGTTTGGAGCAGTCCCATAAAGGATCTCGAGTGCTGCAGCGTCAGAATCCGGATTGGACCCAACATGCCTTGGCAACAGCAATCCACGCAAGATAACAAGATTGGCTTTGGTTCAGACCAGCAAGGACTGAGGGACCCCTTCTTTGGAGAGGAGTGAGAGCACGTTTGGAGCAACCAGGAAAGCTAAAAAACAAAGGATTGTTCTTTGGTGGGGCTCACTAGCCAATGGACTATGATTTGCAAAGGAGCCTCAAGCGAAAATGCACAAAGCGGAACCATGGAACACTCGTGGAGTGTAGGCCTCTGAGCTTCGTTGCAAAATGTACTCGGGGCAGGGGCTTCAAATACCCCAATGCACAACTTTGGGATACCTCGGGAAGTAGGTGCGGTTGCAAAAATGCAGGATGTCCAGGACTTCCGGTCCCATGTCTCTTGTGTCAGCTACGGGTCTCAGCTTTGCTGGGATCTCTGGTCAGCTTCAGCAATGCCTGGAAGTCCATGTCTTGTGTCGCAGATTCTTTGGGATCCAGTGGAGCTTCGAAAATGCAGCCCAGCAGAGATGCAGTTGGTGCCTGTTTGAACAGGGAGGTCACTCCTTAACCACAAGGGAGATTTCTTCCGTCTTCCAGTTGATATGGAATGTCAAAGGTGCAAGATATATGTTGCAAATTTTCGTCCAGGGTAATCTAAAGTCCTAGGGATTGGGTTCCTATTCTTATAGTAATTTTAGGGGTTGGACTAACTCTAGGGTCCCACCTATTGGTGGACCTGGGGAGGGCGTGGTTACACCCCTTCCCCTTTGTCCAGTTTTGCGCCAGAGCTGGGGCTGAGTGCCCGAGCAACCGGGTTGCTGGACAGGAAACCTATTGTCTAGGCCTCCCCTGCCAGAGTTTCGTCCGGCAGCAGGAGGGCAGACTTGTGTCTGTGGCAGCAGCATCCATTTTGTGATGTTTAACTTTAACTGGGTTTACCAGTATGTACATGTCTTCTCCCTCTAGATGGGTGGAATGCTACCTCCACCACCAGAACTGGTGGGGGTAGTATTCCAAAGTGTTTGACACCTTACACAACATGTTTAGATAAAGCCAAACCAAAGTTAGCATAAACCGCGAGGATTATAATGCACTTAGAGTATGGTATAGGGTATGGCTATATCATAGAACAGTTATAATGAGATGGTTCCGAAAGCTGCAGAGGGGCTCAGCTCATGCTAGGGCACCTTATCACACAAAACAAAACACTCTGCCTTCAGGATTGTCAAGGCCTGCCATAGAAGTGACATATAGGTTACTATGTGTCTATATGTAAAGGTAGATATAGGAATACTATTTCTAAGTAAGGGGTGCTTACAACACCTTACCCAGGCTGCAAGTGCAGACCTGTGGTGTCAGTTTGGAAGCTAACCAGGGGTGGTACAATACATGCTGCGGCTCCTGGTAGGCCTCTGGGGTACCTATCCTTTGGGTACCTAGGGTGCCAGCTACAGGGACTCACAAGGGTAATCCAGTAGCCAATCTAGTTTGTACCATGATTAGCAGGGCCACAGCCATACTAAAGTCGAAAAACCAGTGAAAAACAGCAAAACGTAGGGGTAACCATAGGAAGCAGACCCTACTCTCCTACACAAAAAGATGTCATCAATGAATCTCGTCCACAATACAATATGTCTGGTCAACTGTTCATTCTTCTCTACCCACACCATTTGTACCTCTCTGCAGCCCATGAAGATACAGGCATAGCTCGGTGAGAAGCAGCTTACCATAGCAGTCCTGACCACCTGCTTGTGCCATTTATCCTCAAACTCGAAGAAATCATTCTCCTCACAAAATATTAGCATACTCATTAACATCATAGAGTGGTCATATAGGAAAATATACTTGTCTCTAAAGAAATGTTTACACTCTGTAAATCCCTTGGTGTGTTCAATGCACTTGAAAAGAGACTCAACATCAACTGTAACCAACCAATAATTAACCTGCCAGGAAATGCCTTCTATTTTGTTGATGAAGTCTGTACTGTCCCTGCAGTACGAGGTGAAGCGTAGAATGTATGGAAACAGGAATATGTCCAGAAACACTGAAGTGTTTTCCAAAAGCCTGCCATTGGCTGACACTATAGGCCTGCTTGGTGGATTGAGGTTATCCTTGTTTATTTTCGGCAGCATATGAAAACATGGAACTGTGGGTTTTGTAATGTAAAGAAAGCAGAATTCCTCTTCCTTTCAAAGTTCCTATTGTCTCCGTTCAGTTAGTGCAATCTAAAATCTATTGGTTGTATCATCATATGCCTCCTTACTGGATCTTACATAATTCCCTGAAGAGATAAGTTGTCTGTTGGCCTCTTTCCTGTATTTGTTTATGTCCCACAGGATCACATTGCCCCCTTTGTCAGATGGCTTGATGACTTATATATGTATATAACCAATGCATAGTAAAGGCATATGTTGTAAAAGAAACTGTTTTTCTTTTTAAATGCAGGGTATTTTTACATTTTTATTTATTAAGTATTATATGGCGTGAACATAATCCGGAGGGATATCAGAGCACTTAACAATTAAGGGGGGGAAGATGATCAGGGATGTACAGGTGTCAAATACATATTAAAATAAATAGTTACAAAGGGTGAAACAAAGCCCATCCCAGTAGATAAAAAATTGCAAATCTGGGAGGGGAAGAAAAGAATAATTAAGGAAATATAGCACATCAATTCAAGACGTAAAGGTGTAGGTCCAGTATCATATACCAGATGATCCTAACCCAATTAAGGTAAGAACTTGTGAATAAGGAATCTTTTTACTTTCAATTTGAAAGCAACCGTAGAGGAGATTCTGAGTACTTTAGGCGGGCGAGAGTTCCAGATCCTCTGGACAGAACCGGAGAACGCTCTTTGACAAGTTCTCTTTTTGTGAAAGATCAGTGGTTTCAGGAGGAAGGAGTTTGTACTTCTTGAGGGTCTACCACTGCCAGGTAATTCTAGCTTTTGGATTAGATACCTGGGGGTTTTGAAATGGGGAGCTTTGTGAGACAGACAGGCAATCTTTAGCTGTAGTCCTGCTTCAAGAGGTAGCCAATTTAGAGATTTTAAGACTGGGGTAATGTGTGCATTCCTTTATGTGCCAGTAGTAAGTCTGGCTGCAGCATTTAAGGCATTCCTGAGTGGGTCTAAGGTATATTTAGGAAGGATGCATGACGTTACAACGTATGCTTTTACCACGCATGCCTTTACAACGTGGTTTTTACATCGCAACTCTTTACAACGCATAGCGCTTTGGGGTGCTGGATAGTGAATAGTTTAATTTACTATTCCAACTCCAGTCCCCGTGGACACTAGGGAAGGTTTTGGATAGTAAATTAAACTTATTCCCTATCCTAGAGCGCCCCCCAGCACAATGCGTTGTAATGGTTTGCGTTGTAAAAGTTGCGTTGTAAAGGCACTGCGTTGTAAAAGTTGCGTTGTAAAGGATGTTTCCCATGTAGGAAGGCTACAGAGCATAGCACTGCCATAGTATATTCTTGGCAAAACCAGCGCTTGAACAACCTGCTTGAAGTCCGCTTGTGGAAGTAAAGGTTTGAGATTCCTGCGTAGTCTTATCTGGTGGTTTGCTCCCTTGCAAACCTTGCTGATATGACTCTTCAGATTGAAATGCTTGTTTAGGGTGATTCCAATAGATTTGGCTGAATCAATAATGTGGGGGGAGCAGTTAAAGGCAGTGAGATGGTTCTTCCAGAGGTCTATCTTAGGGGTATGATTCGGAGTAGAAATGAGCAGGAATTCGGTTTTGGAAGTGTTAAGTAGGAGTTCACTCTTGGTTTGCCAGTTTTGAGTATTCATGAGGGTAGTGTTGAGTGATATAAGATTTTACGGGGAGGAGATGATTTTCAGGTAGAGTCTTGTGTCATCCGCGTACATATGGAAGAGAATGTTCATTGAATTTAGAGCACTAGCTGGTAGTTCCACGAATAACTTGAAGAGTATGGAAGATAAGGCGAACCCTTTTGGGACCCCCATGGATAATGGTGTGGGCTGGGATAGAGAGTGGTTTACTTTTACTTTTTAGGATCTGTGATGGAGAAAGGACAAGAACCATTGCAACACCAGACCAGAGAGGCCCATCCTGTGCCCGAAATAGCTAAGAGGATGTTGTGATCTACAGTGTTGAATGCAGAGGAGAGGTCAAGGAGTAATAGGAGGCACGATTCATTTTGGTCAAGCATGTTTAAAATGTTATCCATAACAGGAATGAGAGCGGATTCAGTGCTGTGTCCACTCTGAAAGCCAGTTTGGTGTTGGTCTAGGACTTGGAAAACCTCAACGTGTGTGGAAAGTTGTGATTGGATACATTTTTCAAGGAGGTTGGCCAGAGCAGTGATGATGGAGATAGGGTGGAAGTTGTTAAGATCGCCACTAAAAGCATTATTTTTTTTTGTAAAGGTGAGACCTGAGCTGCTGTTAGGCAATCAGGGATCGCACCTTGAGACAATGAAGCATTGATAATCCTTCACCAAAGAGGGATGATTACTTCCGTAATTTCTTTGAAAACTGAGGGTGGTAATGGGTCACTAAAATTATTGGATGGGTTGGTATTCTAAAGAATCTTGTTAATGGCTCTTTCGCTGAAGGGAGTGAAGGTGGTCCAGGAGGCATTGTTATTGGTGCTCAGACTAGTTGGTTCTAGCTGTTCTAAGAGGGCCGTAGGGTGTGCAAGCCAATAGGATGGCAAAGAGGGCTTCTTAGAATCCAGTTTGATATTGATGAGTCTTGAGTTCTCAGTAAAGAAAGCAGTCAGAGCATCACTTGAGGGTGTCTCTGATGAAGGGTTTTTAGTGACCAGAGAGAGAAAGGCACTCTGCTAGTTAACGCAAATGTATATAGAGAAAGTATAGGTATGGTGCTGCTAGGTGAGGGGATAAGCCCTGTAACCCCTTAATTTCCTATGGGACAATCCCTCATAGTTACAGATTTCTGCTAAATCCTAGGCACACATAAAAGTAATCAAACAGTATGTATATCATTACAAGATCCCAAACATAATAGAGGCAATGAATCATATTCTTGTACGTAGGATGTTGCTTTGTCTTTAATTCTTTTTCATTGAGCCAAAAAATGAAACCAGCCATCACGTGTTTCGTTGCATGTGGAAAATAGTTCCAGGACTTCCTCAGGGCTGTGCAGGCTAAACACTTGCAGCGGTGTAGGCTGACTCTAGGGATGCCGCTCTGCCAGTTAAAATAATCACCCAGCTAGCCCATGTGAAGTCCTGGAGTGCTGGTCAACAAATGAGACGTAACTGTGGTACTGGTTACTTTCCACGTTGTAGGTGCTGTGAAGCAAATTCGTATGTTCAAGAGGTACTTAGTTCAATAAGAGATCTGAAGCGTGTACCCTAGAGAACCTCACGGCCAATCACTGTGTTCCGGGTTGTGGACACATAGCGGCATCCCTAGGGTCAGCCTACACTGCTGCAAGTCGCAGAATTATTTTCCACATGCAAAATCTCTATTATGTTTGAGATCTTGTAATGATATACATACTGTTTGATTACTTTTATGTGTGCCTAGGATTTAGCAGATATCTGTCACTTGAGGGTGGGCTGAGTCCTGGGTCAGGGCAATTGGGAGCTTCAACCAATTGCTGTTTAACAATTTCAAAAAGTTTCTTGGGGCGATTTGAGGCTTGATTGAGTTGGAGTCTGAGGTAATCAGCCTTGGCAAACTTGATTTGTTTGTTATAAGTGCTCCTTACTGTTCTAAGGACTTTTAGAAGATCACAGGATGGTTTGGATCTTCAAGATCATTCAATTGCCCCTAGGTTATGTCGTTCAGAGTTTAGGATGTGATTGAACCATGGTTTGGAGATTTTTGTTGACACATTTTTTTTGTTGGAGTGGTGCAATGGAGTCCATGATACTTGAGATAGTAGAGTTGTAAAAGTCTGTGAGTAAGTTGACCTCTGACATGTCAGCTTGGGAGGTGAGGGCCAATTTACATTGGGTTGCTGGTTCAGCTGTATTGATATGTCTAAGGTCCCTTTTCCATATCTTCAACTTTTTGGGTTGAGGCTTCATTAGGGACACCTCACGGTTAATGTAAAAGAAGATGCTGTGATGGTTGGACCAATCACACGGGGAAATGATTTCCAGTGTGATGGTGTTTCCTTTGGAAATTATGAGATCAAGGATTTGTCCTTTAATATGAGGTGGCTGGTCAGAGTTTTGAATCAGCTTGTGATCATTTACAAAAGATTTAAGGCATGTACCAGCTTGTTTCTTGGGGTTAGACCAATGAAGGTTGAAGTCACTGAGGAAGATTTGGGGCACTACGGAATCGAAATGATTTCCATTAATTGCTCGATGAAGGAGAGGTTGTCCTCCGGGGGTGGTAGAATGTATGTCATTTGCGTACTGAGGTTACTTGAGATATTAAGACGGAGGTATTCAATGGAGGGAGGAGTAGAGGACTCAGAGTGATAAACCGAGAGTAGTGGTTCCTGTTCCTGAGGGATTTCCTGCCTTTGGTGCCAGGGCATGATGGAGCCATCCTCAGCACCTGAGCACTGGTGATGAAGAGAGCTCCAGCACGTCCATAGCAGGCAAGAGGGCAAAATAATAATAAAATGAATATCTAGGGGTGTATTTACAAGCGCCTTGCTTTGCCAGTATGTCACATTTTCCAATGTTAAAAGTGATGCACCGGCGGCACAAGGGGCTGGTAAATATGCCCCCTAATTTACATGGACATGCTAAAGGCAGGTGGGTGCAAAAAACCTTCACAAGTATGGATCATCTGGTAATAAAATATTCTCTTATTTGAAGGGATTTGTTCTAGCGGGGTTATAATCATCCAAAAGCTCACTATCAAGTGTTTACCAGCCATGTCAAACTGTCTGTTAAACATCCTGTTGTTCACATTCATAAGCAGATGTATATCACCATCAGTTACAAAAAGATTGCTTCTGTTTGATGCCATAAGAAAGAGACTGATTGCAGAGGAAGAATGTAAATTAGTTGAAGTAAGAAACTCAGTTATGGGTTGGGGGGAGGTATGAGTTCTTCCAAAGTAAGAAGTCCCCAAAAATCCATAGGATCAAACACACAGTTTCAATAACTTTGAACTGGGAGCAACCCCGGGTACCTATAGCACACAGATCAGACAGACAGGAAAATGTATCAAGTATTTAGCAACACTTAAACAGCCACAAACTCAAAACCAAACTCATATAGTGTGACCTGGGATAAGAAGATGCTTCTTCCCCAAGCTTCCGTTATAACTAAGTTATAAAGGTACAAGCTTCCCCAATGCCTTTCAAGATAGTAAAATTCCTAAATCATACTTAACTGCCTTGCTTGAGTTAAGCTGGGTCACTTTCCTCACCCAAGCTCTCCTACCAGTCCCAAGCCATAGCCTCTCCTCAGAAAGCAGTATTTCAGACCTATTTAGGAGTAGCACTGAGAGGTCGGCTGTCGGTAGAAAATGCTAATTAGACTGCTGGAGATTAAGGCAGGCAAAACCTAACATTTAAAAAGTTACTTTCCCTCTTTGTTTATCAAAAATCCAACTTCGTTATTGAATTGGATATTTTAATATATATGGAAAACAGTAGTTGAATCATCGAAGTACTTTATTTTTTTAATTCACTTTCTAGATGGCAGAGGTATGCACTCTGTCCAAGTAGGTACCTCAATCCTAGTCAGGGTTTGTCACAACACAATCCTAAATTATCCTGGATATACCCTCTGCTTTATTAGAAAAAAACAGGCATGCTTAACTTAGAGGGCAGCATGCAAAATATTTGTTTAATAGCTCATTGAATAAGACAGTAAATATACCACAAAAAAGACTCCAAAACACTTTAGAAAAATAGAGGATGTTTATCTAAATAAAATAAGACCAAAATGACACAAATCAAACGTGTAGGAGTTGTGATTTAGACTTTTGAAGAAATAAATGCAGTAAAGACCCACGCAGACCACGGTGAACAAAGTTTCTATCATGGTTGCAATCAAAGAGATGTGTCGATCTTCTCCACGCAGTGAGGACAATGCATCCGTTTCGGTCCACTGGGTCGATGTGTTGAAGTCAAACATCGCAGTCAGGTCCCACGTAATCGTCGAGCATTGCAGGGATGTCTGCAGATTGGCACTAGGTAAGCATCCATCGAAGAGTACTGCAGGCCAATAAGCCCTTGGAGATCACTTGAAAAAAAGGCAGAGTCCAGATCTCCCTCACCAGAGTCCGAGAGCAGCAGGCAGCAAGGCAACAAGTAGAAAAACTGTCCTTTTAAAAAAACTGTCCAGTTGAGTCCATAGAGCAGCACTGTAGTTCCTCAGGCAGAGGTTCAGTTCAAAATTCAGGAGTGTCTGATCTGATGGGGTCAGAGACCCCATGCTTATACCCAAATGTGCATTTGAAGTGGGGGGGACTTCAAAGAGTGGTTTTGAGTGCACAAGTATCCAGTTCAACCCAGTCCTGTCTGCCAGGTAATCAGTTCTTTGTATGGGGTTGGGCCACTACCCTTTAAAGTGTAACTGTGAGCCCTTTACTCCCTTTTGCTCAGGTAGGTTCATCATAATGCAGATGTATGTGGATGGATACTCAGCCACACCTAGCCTTCCTGTCTTTGTGGCTGTCTGGAGAGAATGTACAAAGGGGAACTGTCACCCAGCCCAGACGTGTAGAGGAAACAGGCTTCAAGTAACATGGAGCAGTAGGAGCAGAGAAATGGCCACTTTCTAAAAGTGGTATTTCGAAAATAGTAATAATAAATCTAACCGTACCAGTATAGAGGATCTATCAATAGCATTCCAAAGATATGAAACATGAAAAAACTAATTCTTTCTGGTAAGAAATGATAGCTTAAAAATATTTTAAGGAATTCCCAATGTTAGCCTATGAGAGGAGTTGGCCTCACAGCAGTGAAAAACCAATGTAACTCTTTGTCACTCCCAGCACATGCCCTACCTTTATGTCACCCAACACCCTGCCCTCTGGGGTATGACGGGGCTTCCTTGGACGTGATATATGTAATAAAAAGGTAGTGTTAGGATTGCCAAGGATTTTTCATGGGCAGGTTGCAGTGGCAGTAAACTGCACACACTGGCCTTGCAATGGAAAGCCTGAGACATGATTAGAGGGCTACTTAGGTGGGTGGCACAAGCAGCACTGAAAACCCATTGGTAGCATTTAATTTAGAGGCCCTAGTATATGCTTGGGACTAATAAGCAAATTAAATATGGCACTTGAGTAAGAAACCAATGTTTCCATGTTTTAGGGGAGAGAGTACAAGGCCTTTAGCACTAGTTAGCAGTGATAAAGTGCACAGAATCCTAAAGCCAGCAAAAATAACTACAGAACAATGGAGGGAGGCAGGCGAAATGTTGATAGGAAGGCCATCATAGGGCTGTCAGTTCTAACACTTATCCTTAACAAAAATATTATTTTAATCATACTTCAGGTTTTCTATTAGAAACAGCTATGCCCATAAACACTGGTGACAGCTTCCATGCTAGTCAATGTAGGAACATCCTGTCATGAAATTATTTCGTGTTCTGCTTTTAGACACTAGTCATCTTACCTTGGGGGTAAAACGTCCTAATAAAGGATGACATATTGAATATTTAAATGTAGGATTCCTTCCTATCACAATGCGTAAATTTGTTGAGTTTGCACGCAGTTCTAAAAGCTACATTAGTAAGTCTGCAAATGTAGGCCTGAAGCGAGATCTTTTTTTTCAGCCAAGTAGCTGGTACAATAGATGCTCCAGTCCACTGGTGAAATTCAACGTTCTATGTGTTGGTGTTTTTTCCGAAAATATGGCAATTGGAGACTATCCAATATTACTATGCGTTTGGGTTCTAAGAACATACGCTGGGGACTGGACAGCAATACTGCAATGCACTCAGTTGAAAAAACCAGCAGCATCAGCCCATAAAAATGGAGGATGATCACACAAGAAGAGACACTTTTTCCCAGTTGAGACAACCATAATCCTCGTTGGACTCCTAGACTACTTTCCCTTTGAAAAGCTTAAATGGCACATTGCCATTTTTTGGTATTTGCCTTGAAGAATCAATGTGATTCAGTTGATTCGGTTGATCACAAAGTCTACAACTCGTAAAATTAAGTAGGAATTAATGGTTTACAGTATGATCAATGTTGCACAAATCGAAAAAAATCAGCATGCTTTCTCCTCAGTTCTAAATCCAGTCTGTTAAAAATCCCAATTGATAGACATCTCAATACATTTTTGAGCTGTGAAATGGCTGCTCTTTCTTGTTCCAGAAAACAAGCAGTGGAATAGTGGACAGGTGTTAACTCCATCCATGGCACTCATTAGGACCTTCTTTAAAACTAGCTTGACTTTAGCTGTCTTGGGCCATCATTTGAAGTCAAGCAGAGTGATATCACTAAGTGAGACTTCTCTACCTGATCAAGACTGGGCTGCTGTGCCTGCACTCCTTTTTCTCAGTTGTGGGAATACTGGACCCGATTTTCCAGCTGGTAATTCTGAACGGTAATTTCAGATAAGGGATTAGCTGCAAAAGCAGAATATCTCTCCCCAGCCGTACCGAAGCATTTTTTTTCTGCAAGAAGCATTGGCGGGAACGAGATATTCATCAAATGCATAAAGTTAACCAATGCAGGATGAATAAGTATAGAGGGTACCTGACATTTTACAGATGGACATTTACCAATAATGTGCAGGTACTTTCCTCCTTTAGTAAATAATCCTGCCAGAAGATATCAAAATTTCAGAATCGGAATTTGATAGGGTTGACAGGGATTGAATTCTTCTACATAGAAAATGGTTTCGACGTCCCAAAAATATTATATGTTCACATACAATTTCCTCATGTTGTATTTTACATCTGGTTACGATTTAGCATGGGGAAACTCATTGTCATTTGAATACTGCAACTAGATTTCCATTACCCCTGCGGAAACCTCACAAGAAATTCAAACATGCTTTCCAAAATGTAGGAATAAATGTACTGCACAAATTACAAACTTTTTTTTCGCAAACTTTGTAACTCAGCCCTGTATGTGCACGACCTCCAGGGAGGATTACCATTTCCTTTTTGCAGTAGCTGAGGAACAATTGTTATTGTTCAAGTTAGATAGAACTTGGTGTATTCGTTATTTTAATTTTAGCTTCTAGTAAAAATCTGCTTATGCGGAAAAACGAAAAATAGCAAGGCATATATTTTAATTAACAATTTTTTACAGTCTGCTCAGAGAAGGTTTCTTGCTAGTGCGATTGCTGCAAGGTGTAATTAAGTAGCTTAAAATAGGTCTGGGCACGTTTAAATGAGCTCTCAATGGTAATTGTTTTCTAGTGTATCCCTCCTCAGACACTGTAGTGTGTGATATTGCTTCTTTGAAGGCGAAACATGAAGAAAGCCAAAATAGCTAAATAAACATAGAAATCACAAGGGAATTGCAGTGTAAAACAGCAACATTTTCTGAAGAATCTCCAAGGAGCTTAAACCCCTCAGGTAGTGCCAGCTAACATATTGCATTGTCAAAAGATGAAGTATTATCTACCATTAAGTGCTTCACTAGTGTGAATCTGTAAAAGTTATTTCACGAGAGTGATATTATTCGTCTGCAAATGTATGTGATTTTTTTCAGGTGAGGCAACATGAAGACGCGTGGTGTGCGCGAAGGCACTTCAGGTATGATGCCACTGCATCACATGTTAAGCAAAACAATGCTGTTGAAAACAAGAAATTCTTTCACTTGTTAGGTTTTAAAAAAGAGTAGTGCACGTTTGTGCCTTTCCAGTCCAAAGATTTTTTTTCCAATTTTTCAAAAACCTTTATTGAAAAAGAAAAAAAATCACGACACGTTGTAAATTGTAATTGCAGCATGAATGCAGTCACATTTACACTAACATATTACATTCATAATTGAAATGAAAAAGATGTCGGACCAAAAGGCACAATGCATAACCCAACTTGTGCAGGTGGTCTTTAGGGCATAATGATAGATGGACGTGTAGGAAGGCTCGATGATGGGGATTGTCTTTGGCACTGTCTCCGGCGTTTTGTGTGTCGACTATGAGGGACGCCCATTTGTGGATCGTCTGGGGTGGCTAGGTGCTGCAGGTAAGAAGTATTTAAGGGACATTTAAAGTGGGAGCGAGTGGTGCGTGCTCTATTGGTGGGGAGGGATGCTTTAGTCGGTACACCGATTTCGATCCCTGTTAGTGGGGTGGTGTTTGCAACACAGTCCAGGCCGTCCTGCGGGATTTGGTTGAGTCCCAGGGGGCGAATAGGTGTGGTGGCCAATGCGCAGGGCTGATGCGAGGGAGATGAGTCAGAGTTTGTAGTGGACTGCGGATAGGGTGACCAAGCGACCCGGATTTGCCCGGACAGTCCCGTTTTTTCGCCAGCTGTCCGGGCAGATTTCGGCGATTTTATCTCATGTCTCGGTTTTTAGAAGGGGTTGAATGAAAACAGTGAGAGGCACTTTTTTGGGTGTTCTAAGGCTTTGCTAGTTAGCAACTGTTATAAGTAAGCAGTTTAATTAATAGGTATGTGTAGTGGGCTCGCCCGCCTCGCGCTGCTTGCGCGTGGGTGTCAGATGTTTAGGTCTCGTGCTGCGAGTTGGCATGTACGTCAGTTATACAGTTGGTGACAGTTTGCCGGTGTT
The DNA here is from genome assembly GCF_964263255.1 of Lissotriton vulgaris. Taxonomy (NCBI): domain Eukaryota; kingdom Metazoa; phylum Chordata; class Amphibia; order Caudata; family Salamandridae; genus Lissotriton; species Lissotriton vulgaris. The sequence goes on from NC_141696.1 coordinate 308,820,439, forward strand.
CTATAATCCGCTGCTCCCATGACTGAGCGCCCCCCTTGTCATTGTGCGCATGCGCACCAATGGTGCGCATGCGCACATTAATTTTATGACGTTTCATGACGTTTCAATACCCCGCCCATCAGGGACTGCACCCCCGGTTTGTGCGCACATGCGCATGCGCACATTAAGGTTTGTGCGCACATGCGCATGCGCACATTCATTTTCTACGTTGCCAGGAGGTGGACGCTCCTCCGTGAATGCGGCAGCCTAGGTAAGGATGGTCTCCCCTCCAGGCCTTGTACTTATGCGGCCCGTTTCCCTAGGCAGTGCCGCGGCCTCTCGTGGGTGGCAGATCCAACAGGCTCGCAGGTCGCGCTCCGTGGGAAGACGCCACAGTGGCGTCACTAGGGTGGTGCGGGGGTGCCTCTCGTGGGTGGCAGATCCGACAGGCTCGCAGGTCGCGCTCCGTGGGAAGACGCCACAGTGGCGTCACTAGGGTGGTGCGGGGGTGCGGAGCTAGTTACTTAGATGTCCTAAATTTATTTATGCATTTTTATATAGCGCGGACTTTACAAAACAGGTGAGGCCAATGAACTGGGGAAGATACTGTGGTCAGCCCTTACAAGTCATGCGAACAACGCACTGTGCAAAAACAACTTTTTTTTTGCTGGATATACCTCCACCCCATTTGCGCTTGCCACATTTTGTGGTGAATTGTGTTATGTGAGGCTCACACATCAGAGAACTCCGCTGCATCAGCGCAGATCACTATTTTGGGATTGGCAGATACAGGTTTTGTAGTCACTGGGTTCCCCGGCTGATGGCGGTATGCTTTGTAAACCTGTTGTGCCTCATTAAAATTACAGATTTCAACTAACAAACTACTGTCTTGTGCCTTCATGGGATCCCTGGGTTTGTAAATATTAGATTTGGACCAGAGCATTAAAATGCGTCCCTAGGTGGTACAGAAGAGACGAGTAGTTTATGTCTGGGGCCAATCTATCATGCTTTGAAACATTCCCAATTACACGTCAGAGTATGGACATCAATTAATATTTACGGTTAGCTATACCATATTTTGCAATTTGACATTCAATTAGTAATCCTTAAGTTAAAGGAACCTGTATAAGGCACGCCTCTAGCAACCACCTGTTATCTTCTCTGGTGGCCTTAAGTGCGTATGTATGCACACTTTCACTTCCGGCAGTGCCACCTGCTGCCTCCTGATATTCACTAACCTTGTGATTATTTACGTCTGACAGACAACGCCACCTTTTTGTCTGTATTACCTATTGTTGAATTCTCCATAGTGCCACTTGTGTTCGGCCTACAGTGACAATATCTACTCTCACAACTACAACTCTGCACACTAAGAGAGGAAACTATTCTACACACACATGGGCAGTGATTCCCAGACTTCCTTCACAAAGCTAATTGCTCCATTCAGCATTTCCCTTTGTCAGATCTGTATATAAGCCTTTAAAGTGGAATATTCCACAACATTTGTTTTTTATTTTGCAGATATCAGATAGTCTTTGACATAATGTGTGGTGAATTATATAGTACACTTGGCATTACTAATGGACTTAAAGCAACATATCCACCTGTAATCCTCCCACCAGGGTTTGCAACCTTTAATGCATATCTGGCTCTCTTGATGGCCACAGATTTAGGCTAGAGTTGTTTAACGTTAAACAAAATATACATACATTTTAAAAATCAAATAAATTTTATCTAGTTAACATTATTTCTATTGGGTGTTATTTTAAGTCCCAGCCTGTTATTTTCTAAGGGAGTGTGAAACAATACCTGTGAATGGCATGTGTGGTATTTGACTTGCTACAAGGCTGTGTCAGAGTACATTTAATACTATTTAGTAGTAACTTTAGATGTGTCGTTTCTGAACAGCAGTGGGTTTACTCTTATGTGGGTGACTGTTTGAAGTAGCCTGCCCCCAAACCCCTTATTTACATTTTTGCGGTAGTTAATCCCCATCTTCCCACCCACCCCATCCCTCCCACATTTACTACCAAGTAGTAATCTTACATGTGTGGAGATCTCTCCACAGAAAAAGCCGGAAGAGGTGAAGATCTCTACTCGCAGGTTTGAGAATTGCATTGTAGTAAGTAGTACTACTTTACTTTTAACAAAATGCAGTTTATGAATTGGGGCCAATAACTCTTGCTAAAAAATGAAAATGCCTGTAGGGCAAAACACCAAATCCAGGTATTGTTTCAAATAACAAGCTGGCAAATCATCTGCATCTTACAAATGTGAATCTTTCTATCATTTAGCAAATCTCCATATCTGCCCCACAATTGGTAATCTTTTGTACAAAGTGTATTCAACTCAATTAAGCTTTATTCGATTTTTGCATGAAAAAAACATAAAAGTGTACAGTTAAAAACACATATACAGTACATAGTTAATATTAATTATAAGATGTTCAATTATACAAATTTAGGTTAAAAAAGGCTATTAAGACAGTTACGACCAGTTTACTTTACACAATTCATATACAAATAGCTTTTCTTCATTTGATTACGCATTTTAAGAATGATGCAACCAATACATGAGGTAGTAAAGGTCATTCGCATCAGCAGTGGGCTTTTTCAGCAGAGGGGTGACCTGCCCAGTTTTGAAGGGGACAGGAAGGGAGCCTTGCCAGAGGGAGAGGTTGATCAGAGTGGTCCAACAGGGGAGGGAATGGGCATAGAAGTCAAAGGCAATGGCACTGGGGATAGGGTCAAGCGAGTGGTTGGAGGGCTTTGTTTCGCGTATGCATTTGAGAAGGGCATCTTCAGATATGGGGTCAAAGCTCTGCCAAATGGCTAAGGATTTGCGCTCCTCTGGAGGTGTAGGATGAGCAACCTGATCCACAAGTGATTTCACCTTTCCATCGAAGAAAGTAGCGAAATCCGCTGCTCTCTTTGTAGAATCCTCCACCTTGGAGGTTGGGGGAGAGCAGCTCGGAGTCTTGATGAGATCGAATAGTTTTTTGGGTCTATTTTTGGCGGAATCAAGGAGGGTTTTGAAGTGCGTCGCTTTCTCAAGGAAGATGTGCTTGTGGTATTTGGATCTTGCTGTGCGAAGCAAGGCTAAATTGTCAGTGGAAGGCAATTGCCTCCATTGCTTCTCCAGGAATCTTAGCTGCTTCCTTTCCTCATAAAGGAATTTGTTGAACCAAGGTGCTGAGGGAGTGGGCCTTATCCTTTTGCTTTTGAGTGGAGCGACGTTATTAATTTCAGCTTCAAGAACTGTGAGGCATTGGGAGGTGAGATCGTCAACAGCTATGTTCGGGTCTAGCCTTGGAAGTGAAAGCAAAGCTGATTCACAGAGGGGACCGACATCAATGTTTTTGGCATCACAGAACCAGGAGATGGCCCTCTTGGGTTGGCCAAGAGTTATAGAGTGTGAAAGTTGAAGAGAGAATGGGATGAGGTGGTGGTCAGACCAATCTACATGAATAGGGGTAGTAGTAGAAAGCATGCCTGCTTTAGAAATAACAAGGTCCAGGATTGCGCCCTTAGAGTGGGTTGGTTCAGTGCAGTGTTGGATAAGATCATTTGCCGAGAGGAAGGTGGCCAGTGAGTTCGCAGAGGAGTCTTGTGGTGCGCCCCAGTGGAGATTGAAGTCACCCACGATGGTCTGATTGTCACTTTGAGATTATTGGTAGCTGATGAAGTCTTTGAGATCTTCTATAAACGAAGAGCTACTGCTACAAGGCGGGCGGTAAATGATATGGAATCTGAGCGGTGAACGGTGTTGCAATTGAAGCTCAAGAGAAAGGCACCTGCTCTCTGACTCATCACAGCGCGGTCACGCGCCCTCCAGGGAGTGGACTGAGGTCGCGGAGACCGTGCGTGCGCCGCAGTGGTGAAACACAATACCTACGACGACATCAGACAGAGGCCACCACCTTCTTCTCTGTGATATCGCGTCGCAATTCGCCTTCGAATTTGGGATGCCAGGGACGACTGTGAGACCAGAGAGAAATAATATTTACATCAGATAGATGCCAAGTTTCAGAATGCTTATGTGTGAATTTTTTTAAATTTCAGTGTAATTATGAGTGACACGATTCGGCCACTCTTTCTCGCGAGCAAATTCAAGCAATGAAGACCAGGGTATTAGGGTCCACACTCTGCTCCTCAGTCAATCATAAGTCTCTTTGCTCGGTCGGTTGCAAGGCCGTCCATTTTAGTACCTTGCGAGAACCACTGAGCCTGTCGCCATTTCTTACATCCCTCCCTGATATAAACACTCCCCGATAATGCTCCACTCAGCCCTTGGTCCATCTACCAGGCCCAGAGGGCTGCCCAGGTCATGCCCAGGTCACTGTCCATCTGTCCCTGCATATACTTGGATTAAGGAGTCTGCTGTCCACATGGGTAAAGATTTGCGTATTAAAAAGGCAAGTCTCATCTGATGTGGTTAATGAGCATTTGCTCTGTTTTTTAAAGGAGGCATTTGATCCCACCTCTACTGCTCTCAACTTATAATACCTAGGAATTGGGGAGACATTCAAGAAAATAGTAGCGATGCAAGTGGGATTGGGGAGGGACACACGCATAACCACCCGTGGTACCCTGTTACTGCTCTCGTGTCCATGAGGATTTATACTGCTCAGATGCTGTCCCACCTTAACAGATGTATACTCTTCAATGGTGGTACTGCGAGAACATGCCCCTGCCCATTAAATTGCACACTCGTCAATAGCAGTAGTACCAGATGTTCTCCCACTAGCAGGCTGCATACTCTTCGATAGTACTATTGCCCAGACATTCTCGCGCCCAGGAGGATACATACTCCTCAACGGTGGTACTGCTCTGATGCTCTCCTGCCCATGACAAAGCAAGCATACTCCGATTTGAAAGGATAAATGCTGGATTTAGATCTCCGGACGGTGAGAGCCTAACTTAATGGCGGCCATTCACCAGTGTACCACCTAGTGCCTAAGAACTTAAAACCTGAAATTCTTAACGAGGCATAGCTCTCTCAGTGATTCCTATCATAATGTCGGTCTGATGTTTCCACTGCATCTAGTGCATATTTTAAGCAGGTATTGGCGATGCTCTTGCAGGGCCGGACTGGGAACCAGAACCGGCCCTGGCAAAGTGTGTTAAGAATACAAAACTATTGAGTGTTCTTAACTTCTTTATTCCGACCAACACGTTTGCTCCTAACATGGAGCGAAGCGGCAGTCAGCTCGGCGATCAGCTGGTAACTGTCATATGTGACAGTTATCAGCTGGTGACCTCACTGCTAAACGGTGTCCTCGCAGGGACACTGGGAAGCACGTCTAGTAAGGTGTCCTAGGAGGGACACAAGTATTATAAACACAACACATCCCCCTCCTTTGGGGGTGATGGGAACAGTAGAAACAGATAGAGAACATAAGGTTCCACTATCCACAAATGTAGTCCTTAAGTTTAGCTGGCGGTCCTAACAGTCTGCCGGTCCTGCTAATGTCCACCGGTCTCGCCCCGTCATGGGTTGGAACGACAGGTAGTCTGCGCCTTGCGCCTGCAGGTCTGGATGAAGGAACAGAACGGTCCGCTCGCTGGGTGTTTTCATGTGTACCTTAATCGCTCCCGTCCCCAGGGGTGGCAGGAAATTCAATGTCGGATTCGGTGTCAGAAAAATAAAGTCCTCCCTTACTCTATCGCCCTCCTTCCCTATCTTATCTATCGCCCTCCCTCTATTTATCGCCCTGTTCTCTTCTCTTCTCACGTGCTGATCTGCTGCTCTCTTCCACCCCACCTCCTTCTTTAACTCCCTGTTCTTTTACTGTGCTGATCTGCTGTTCTTTCACCCCGCCTCCTTCTCTAACTCCCTGTTCTCTCACACACAACCACACCACACACAACCAAACCACACGCACAACCAGACCCAACCACACACATGTTTATAAGCATTTTATCTTCTTTATTTCTCAACTCACTAATGCAAATGAAAACCTGTACAGCAGTGTCCTTGCTGCAGTTTTCATAATTGTACCCAAGAAGTATCTACACCTACCAGAATGGCAACAACTGCTGCTTAGCCTACGAATTCCTTGACCACCCAACATTGGTTCTTAGATTATGCCTGCCATTATTATAAAACTGTTAACACATTTTTGGACACCATGTAACTTGCCTTATCTGCATACTCTCTGCTAATTTTATGTTATCAATTTGCAGGATTATGGCGGTATTCAGAGACCTGGAATTGTTGTCGACTACCAGAAAAGTCTGGTATTTGGTGGGCCTGCTGGAAGGTGGATGAAAAGAAAGATGATGCAATCGCTTAATAAACCCATTGGAGGGGCGTTTGTCGGCAAAAAACCTAAATTGAGAAAACCTGGATCAAATGGCAATGCGGTCAAAGAAGGTATGTTTCTAGATAGACAGCTTCTGTTTTTTAGGTTTCGCCTGGCGATCCGCTGCATAGCAGTGTTCGCGCAGGCGAAAACTTTTGTTTAGCAGTATGGGTGCTTTGTCCCGCCTGCTCTTCCATTGGCTAGCTCCATAAATGGAGGCTAGCCATTGAAAGGGACATCTGTCTGTTATTGCCCTCCAATCTATCTCTCGCACTCCCTCCCTCTATCTCTCGCACTCCCTCAATCTATCTCTCGCACTCCCTCAATCTATCTCTCGCACTCCCTCCCTCTATCTATCGCCCTCCCTCTATCTATCGCCCTCCCTCTATCTATCGCCCTCCCTCTATCTATCGCCCTCCCTCTCTCTATCTATCGCCCTCCCTCTCTCTATCTATCGCCCTCCCTCTATCTATCGCCCTCCCTCTCTCTATCTATCGCCCTCCCTCTATCTATCGCCCTCCCTCTATCTATCGCCTTCCCTCCCTCTATCTCTCGCACTCCCTCCCTCTATCTATCGCCTTCCCTCTCTCTATCGCCTTCCCTCTCTCTATCTATCGCCTTCCCTCTCTCTATCTATCGCCTTCCCTCCCTCTATCTATCGCCCTCCCTCTCTCTATCTATCGCCCTCCCTCTCTCTATCTATCGCCTTCCCTCTCTCTATCTATCGCCTTCCCTCTCTCTATCTATCGCCTTCCCTCTCTCTATCTATCGCCCTCCCTCTTTCTATGTATCGCCCTCCCTCTCTCTATCTATCGCCCTCCCTCCCTCCCTCTATCTATCGCACTCCCTCTATCTATCGCACTCCCTCCCTCCCTCTATCTATCGCCTTCCCTCCCTCTATCTATCGCCCTCCCTCTATCTATCGCCTTCCCTCTATCTATCGCCTTCCCTCCCTCTATCTCTCGTCTTCCCTCCCTCTATCTCTCGCACTCCCTCCCTCAATCTCTCGCACTCCCTCCCTCTATCTCTCGCACTCCCTCCCTCTATCTCTCGCACTCCCTCTCTCTATCGCCCTCCCTCTCTCTATCTATCACCCTCCCTCCCTCTTTCTATCGCACTCCCTCTATCTATCGCACTCCCTCTATCTATCGCACTCCCTCCCTCTATCTCTCGCACTCCCTCCCTCAATCTCTCGCACTCCCTCTCTCTATCTATCGCCCTCCCTCTCTCTATCTATCGCCCTCCCTCTATCTATCGCACTCCGTCTATCTATCGCACTCCCTCCCTCTATCTATCGCCTTCCCTCCCTCTATCTATCGCCCTCCCTCTATCTATCTATCGCCCTCCCTCTATCTATCGCCTTCCCTCCCTCTATCTATCGCACTCCCTCCATCTCTCGCACTCCCTCCCTCTATCTCTCGCACTCCCTCCCTCTATCTCTCGCACTCCCTCCCTCTATCTATCGCCTTCCCTCCCTCTATCTATCGCCTTCCCTCCCTCTATCTCTCGCCTTCCCTCCCTCTATCTCTCGCACTCCCTCCCTCAATCTCTCGCACTCCCTCCCTCAATCTCTCGCCCTCCCTCTCTCTATCTATCGCCCTCCCTCCCTCCCTCTATCTATCGCCCTCCCTCCCTCCCTCTATCTATCGCACTCCCTCTCTCTATCTATCGCCTTCCCTCTCTCTATCTATCGCCTTCCCTCTCTCTATCTATCGCCCTCCCTCTCTCTATCTATCGCCCTCCCTCTCTCTATCTATCGCCCTCCCTCTCTCTATCTATCGCCCTCCCTCTCTCTATCTATCGCCCTCCCTCTCTCTATCTATCGCCCTCCCTCCCTCCCTCTATCTATCGCACTCCCTCTATCTATCGCACTCCCTCTATCTATCGCACTCCCTCTATCTATCGCACTCCCTCCCTCTATCTATCGCCTTCCCTCCCTCTATCTATCGCCCTCCCTCTATCTATCGCCTTCCCTCCCTCTATCTCTCGCACTCCCTCCCTCTATCTCTCGCACTCCCTCCCTCTATCTCTCGCACTCCCTCCCTCTATCTCTCGCACTCCCTCCCTCTATCTCTCGCACTCCCTCCCTCAATCTCTCGCACTCCCTCTCTCTATCTATCGCCCTCCCTCTCTCTATCTATCGCCCTCCCTCCCTCTCTCTATCTATCGCCCTCCCTCTATCTATCGCCCTCCCTCTATCTATCGCACTCCGTCTATCTATCGCACTCCCTCCCTCTATCTATCGCCTTCCCTCCCTCTATCTATCGCCCTCCCTCTATCTATCTATCGCCCTCCCTCTATCTATCGCCTTCCCTCCCTCTATCTATCGCACTCCCTCCATCTCTCGCACTCCCTCCCTCTATCTCTCGCACTCCCTCCCTCTATCTCTCGCACTCCCTCCCTCTATCTATCGCCTTCCCTCCCTCTATCTCTCGCCTTCCCTCCCTCTATCTCTCGCACTCCCTCCCTCAATCTCTCGCACTCCCTCCCTCAATCTCTCGCCCTCCCTCTCTCTATCTATCGCCCTCCCTCCCTCCCTCTATCTATCGCCCTCCCTCCCTCCCTCTATCTATCGCACTCCCTCTCTCTATCTATCGCCTTCCCTCCCTCTATCTATCGCCCTCCCTCTATCTATCGCCTTCCCTCCCTCTATCTCTCGCACTCCCTCCCTCTATCTCTCGCACTCCCTCCCTCTATCTCTCGCACTCCCTCCCTCTATCTCTCGCACTCCCTCCCTCAATCTCTCGCACTCCCTCTCTCTATCTATCGCCCTCCCTCTCTCTATCTATCGCCCTCCCTCCCTCTCTCTATCTATCGCCCTCCCTCTATCTATCGCCCTCCCTCTATCTATCGCACTCCGTCTATCTATCGCACTCCCTCCCTCTATCTATCGCCTTCCCTCCCTCTATCTATCGCCCTCCCTCTATCTATCTATCGCCCTCCCTCTATCTATCGCCTTCCCTCCCTCTATCTATCGCACTCCCTCCATCTCTCGCACTCCCTCCCTCTATCTCTCGCACTCCCTCCCTCTATCTCTCGCACTCCCTCCCTCTATCTATCGCCTTCCCTCCCTCTATCTCTCGCCTTCCCTCCCTCTATCTCTCGCACTCCCTCCCTCAATCTCTCGCACTCCCTCCCTCAATCTCTCGCCCTCCCTCTCTCTATCTATCGCCCTCCCTCCCTCCCTCTATCTATCGCCCTCCCTCCCTCCCTCTATCTATCGCACTCCCTCTCTCTATCTATCGCCTTCCCTCTCTCTATCTATCGCCTTCCCTCTCTCTATCTATCGCCCTCCCTCTCTCTATCTATCGCCCTCCCTCTCTCTATCTATCGCCCTCCCTCTCTCTATCTATCGCCCTCCCTCTCTCTATCTATCGCCCTCCCTCTCTCTATCTATCGCCCTCCCTCCCTCCCTCTATCTATCGCACTCCCTCTATCTATCGCACTCCCTCTATCTATCGCACTCCCTCTATCTATCGCACTCCCTCCCTCTATCTATCGCCTTCCCTCCCTCTATCTATCGCCCTCCCTCTATCTATCGCCTTCCCTCCCTCTATCTCTCGCACTCCCTCCCTCTATCTCTCGCACTCCCTCCCTCTATCTCTCGCACTCCCTCCCTCTATCTCTCGCACTCCCTCCCTCTATCTCTCGCACTCCCTCCCTCAATCTCTCGCACTCCCTCTCTCTATCTATCGCCCTCCCTCTCTCTATCTATCGCCCTCCCTCCCTCTCTCTATCTATCGCCCTCCCTCCCTCCCTCTATCTATCGCACTCCCTCTATCTATCGCACTCCCTCTCTCTATCGCCCTCCCTCTCTCTATCTATCGCCCTCCCTCTCTCTATCTATCGCCCTCCCTCTCTCTATCTATCGCCCTCCCTCTCTCTATCGCCCTCCCTCTCTCTATCTATCGCCCTCCCTCTCTCTATCGCCCTCCCTCTCTCTATCGCCTTCCCTCTCTCTATCGCCTTCCCTCTCTCTATCTATCGCCTTCCCTCTCTCTATCGCCTTCCCTCTCTCTATCTATCGCCTTCCCTCCCTCTATCTATCGCCCTCCCTCTCTCTATCTATCGCCCTCCCTCTCTCTATCTATCGCCTTCCCTCTCTCTCTCTATCGCCTTCCCTCTCTCTCTCTATCGCCTTCCCTCTCTCTATCTATCGCCTTCCCTCTCTCTATCTATCGCCCTCCCTCTCTCTATGTATCGCCCTCCCTCTCTCTATCTTTCGCCCTCCCTCCCTCCCTCTATCTATCGCACTCCCTCTATCTATCGCACTCCCTCTATCTATCGCACTCCCTCTATCTATCGCACTCCCTCTATCTATCGCACTCCCTCTATCTCTCGCACTCCCTCCCTCTATCTCTCGCACTCCCTCCCTCAATCTCTCGCACTCCCTCTCTCTATCTATCGCCCTCCCTCTCTCTATCTATCGCCCTCCCTCTCTCTATCTATCGCCCTCCCTCCCTCCCTCTATCTATCGCACTCCCTCTATCTATCGCACTCCCTCTATCTATCGCACTCCCTCTCTCTATCGCACTCCCTCTCTCTATCGCACTCCCTCTCTCTATCGCACTCCCTCTCTCTATCGCCCTCCCTCTCTCTATCTATCGCCCTCCCTCTCTCTATCTATCGCCCTCCCTCTCTCTATCTATCGCCCTCCCTCTATCTATCGCACTCCCTCTATCGCCCTCCCTCTCTCTATCGCCTTCCCTCTCTCTATCGCCTTCCCTCTCTCTATCGCCTTCCCTCTCTCTATCGCCTTCCCTCTCTCTATCTATCGCCTTCCCTCTCTCTATCGCCTTCCCTCTCTCTATCTATCGCCTTCCCTCTCTCTATCGCCTTCCCTCTCTCTATCTATCGCCTTCCCTCTCTCTATCTATCGCCTTCCCTCTCTCTATCTATCGCCTTCCCTCTCTCTATCTATCGCCTTTCCTCCCTCTATCTATCGCCCTCCCTCTATCTATCGCCCTCCCTCCCTCTATCTATCGCCCTCCCTCTATTTATCGCCCTGTTCTCTTCTCTTCTCACGTGCTGATCTGCTGCTCTCTTCCACCCTGCCTCCTTCTCTAACTCCCTGTTCTCTTGTCTTCTCACGTGCTGATCTGCTGCTCTCTTCCACCCTACCTCCTCCTCTAACTCCCTGTTCTCTTGTCTTCTCACGTGCTGATCTGCTGCTCTCTTCCACCCTACCTCCTTCTTTAACTCCCTGTTCTTTTACTGTGCTGATCTGCTGTTCTTTCACCCCGCCTCCTTCTCTAACTCCCTGTTCTCTCACACACAACCACACCACACACAACCAAACCACACGCGCTACCAGACCCAACCACACACATGTTTATAAGCATTTTATCTTCTTTATTTCTCAACTCACTAATGCAAATGAAAACCTGTACAGCAGTGTCCTTACTGCAGTTTTCATAATTGTAGCCAAGAAGTATCTACACCTACCAGAATGGCAACAACTGCTGCTTAGCCTACGAATTCCTTGACCACCCAACATTGGTTCTTGGATTATGCCTGCCATTATTATAAAACTGTTAACACATTTTAGCACACCATGTAACTTGCCTTATCTGCATACTCTCTGCTAATTTTATGTTATCAATTTGCAGGATTATGGCGGTATGCAGAGACCTGGAATTGTTGTCGACTACCAGAAAAGTCTAGTATTTGGTGGGCCTGCTGGAAGGTGGATGAAAAGAAAGATGATGCAATCGCTTAATAAACCCATTGGAGGGGCGTTTGTCGGCAAAAAACCTAAATTGAGAAAACCTGGATCAAATGGCAATGCGGTCAAAAAAAGGTATGTTTCTAGATAGACAGCTTCTGTTTTTTAGGTTTCGCCTGGCGATCTGCTGCGCAGCAGCGTTCGCGCAGGCGAAACCTTTTGTTTAGCAGTATGGGTGCTTTGTCCCGCCTGCTCTTCCATTGGCTAGCTCCGTAAATGGAGGCTAGCCATTGGAAGGGACATCTGTCTGTTATTGCCCTCCTTCTATCTATCGCCCTCTATCTATCTATCGCCCTCCCTCCCTCTATCTATCGCCCTACCTCTATCTATGGCACCGATGGGTGAGGCGCACAGCCTGGGATGATGACGGGCTGGGTAGACCGGGTGTGTGCGCTGCTACCAGAGGGCGACGTTCGAAGATTATGTCGCTGGCGGGCAGAGATGGGGTCTGATGGCCAGGGTGCAGCTGGCATACGTCTGTGGCTTTCACTCTATTATTGTGCACCCCCTGCCTGCCATGCTCTTCTGCGCTCTTCTCCCTGGCAGGCTACAGCAGCCAGGGCAATGCCTCATTGTCTTTTGGGAGTGGTTGGCAGGTTGGCGCTCTCTTGTAAACGCCAGGCACGCCGCCCAGCGGCTGCTCTCTGAACTGCCTCCTGTTGAGTTCAGACGGAACCAGCCATTCCCTTTTCTGCCTGAACCTGGTGCCCAGAGCAGGCGCCCGTGGCCCGCCCGCATCCATCCCCCCGAGGCCTGGGCCGAGGCTGCGCCGGTGGAGCCGCATTCCAGAGGAGCCAGACCCGGCCGGGCCGGCTCCGAGCTCGGATTCCTTCAGAATGCAACTTCCGGTTGGGCGAAGTTTGTTGTGATGGAGCGCAGCAGCCAGGTGTTGTAATTACTCAGTGAGTGTTTGTCTGTCGGAGGCGTCCTGAGCCGGGATATGGCGGACGGAGAGCTCACCCCCTCGCTGCCACCCCTTCGGCTCACGAACAGGTGGGCGCTGGATTATTTTGTAATACTGGGCGGGTGAGAAGCGGAGTCGGTGCTGGATGAGAGCGAGGTTTAGACGAACGAGTGGCTGGGATGAACCTGAATCTCTCACCCTGCACTGGACCTCCACACCCGTCACTCACACTGGATAACGGCACCCGTCACTCACACTGGACCCGAGCACCCCTCATTCACCCCCGCACACGTTATGCACCCCCGCACACGTTATGCACCCCCGCGCATGTTATTCACCCCCACACTGGTCCTCGGCACCAGTCATTCACCCCTACACTGGACATTGCCATCACCACAGGACCTCTGCAGGAATCACTCACAACTACACCGTGTCTGCCTCCCGCCACTAAACACTGGATCTGAACACCCCCACTCACCCCTGGATCTGAGCACCTGCTACTCGCCCCTGGACCAGAGCACCCGCCACTCACCCCTGGACCAGAGCACCCCCCACTCACCCCTGGACCAGAACACCCACCACTTACCCCTGGACCAGAGCACGCGCCACTCACCCCCTGGACCAGAGCACCTGCCTCTCACCCCTGGACCAGAGTACCCCTACTCACCCCTAGATCTGAGCACCCGCCACTCACCCCTGGACCAGAGCACCTGCCTCTCACCCCTGGACCAGAGTACCCCTACTCACCCCTAGATCTGAGCACCCGCTACTCACCCCTGGACCAGAGCACCCGCCACTCACCCCTAAACCAGAGCAACTGCCTCTCACCCCTGGACCAGAGCACCCCTACTCACCCCTAGATCTGAGCACCCGCTACTCACCCCTGGACCAGAGCACCCGCCACTCACCCCTGGATCTGAGCATACGCCACTCATCCGTGGACCAGAGCACCCCCCAGTTGAAAATTAACTTGGGTGAATCTGAAGGAGCTACATTTTAAGGTGTATTTCAGAGTGCACAGTCTGTTACGATGAGACCCAGGGGCTCATTATGTCTGTGGTGCATTGAACCTAGGGGGCAAGTCAGAAGTGCTCACTATATCCTCGTTGGCTATTATTACTAAACCTTAGGCTTGCATTAGAGTCTAATGGGCCTCTTTCACTTGGACGCAACGTGTTGCTTGTATCTGATTTAGGATATTACATAAAATGTGACAATCGTGGCAGATCTGGTATTAACATTGTTAAATATTTCAGGAGTTACTGGCGATTAAATTGTGGAAACATGATTTCTGGTATTTATGATGCAACTCTTCCCCCCCAGCAGCAAAGGGAAACTGGAAACCGTCTCGTAAATTAGGTATATATGCGCGTTTGCTGTCCTACCTCCAGGCTATTTCAAGCAATAATTGTTTAATAAATAGTTGAAATATTGATTTGTGACAGGAGGAACACGCTGTAGAAAATGTGACTCTAGTATGTAAGGCATTATGTATTGCGATAGGAATGGGGAGCTCACAGAAGTCCGCACATACTTCTTATCCTTTGAATACACACACACACCCACTAAGCAATCTGTATCCTGTGCTCTACTCATTCCCAACACGCCAGATTTCTACTCACCTTTCACCCTCAGCTCTTACCCCTTTGCCCTCAGCTCTTACCCCTTTGCCCTCAGCTCTTACCCCTTTGCCCTCAGCTCTTACCCCTGTGCCCTCAGCTCTTACCCCTGTGCCCTCAGCTCTTACCCCTGTGCCCTCAGCTCTTACCTCTGTGCCCTCAGCTCTTACCCCTGTGCCCTCAGCTCTTACCCCTGTGCCCTCAGCTCTTACACCTGTGCCCTCAGCTCTTACACCTGTGCCCTCAGCTCTGACCCTGCCCTGTGCCACACATTGAATTGGAGATCTCTGCCTCGTTCACAGTTGCTAGATGGACCATATCAGTAATATTCATTGGCAGTCTGGGATGGGACAAAAACCTGACTGGAGGTGGTTGGGGTTTTTTGGGGAACTTGGACGATCACATTGTCACTGTTAATGTGTACTCTCCAGCCTGGCACGCTGCTGCAGCCGGTGACTGCTCCTCTGAACTCTTCTCTCCTTCCCAGAGCTTAACACCAAGAAGCTTGGCTTTGACGAGTTCTTGCCCATGCTGCAGACAATTGCGAAGAACAAGGACCAGGGTACCTACGATGACTTTGTGGAGGGGCTGAGGGTCTTCGACAAAGAAGCCAATGGCTCTGTGATGGGCGCTGAGCTGCGACATGTACTAGTCACTCTGGGTAAGAGGCCATTTTGGCACAGTACTATTTTCAAGGCAGAGAGTAATTGACTGCTGAACTCCCCAGCCCCCCTGCAGTATTCAGGGCCCCCCTTTCTGATTCCGAGCTTAGATTTCTACCCGCGTCTGGATATTACAGTTAATGTGCCCTGTTTCAGCCTTACAAAGTGTCCTATCAATCTCATTTAACTGTACATTCTTTTGGGGCGAGGGAGGACGGGGACATGGTTGGGTTACAAGTGGTTTTTGGATTGCCCATTCTACAGGCTAGAGCTTTGACTGACTAATAGTTAGTCTTGGTGAGCCATGTCCTGGAAATTGGTGGCGCCCTTGTCTTGTGGGTAGCTGCCTCTTCAGAACATCTGCTCTGTCTGGTTTTACCCTGGTGGCTGGCTAGTCTCACCAGCCAGTGCTGCTTCTGTGGCGGAAGTGTATTTGGTGGGTAAGTGCTGGGTCTGAAGCTGTGCGTGCTGCTGCATTCTTGGCAGTTAATCTGGAAGGTGTTTGATCGAAGCCTGTGTGCATTTTTGTCCTTTCCTTTGTGCAGGTGAGAAGATCTGTCTGTGTGTGTGGCTCTGTCTGTGTGTGTGGCTCTGTCTGTGTGTGTGGCTCTGTCTGTGTGTGTGGCTCTGTCTGTGTGTGTGGCGCTCTGTCTGTGTGTGTGTGGCGCTCTGTCTGTGTGTGTGTGTGGCGCTCTGTGTGTGTGTGTGGCGCTCTGTCTGTGTGTGTGTGGCGCTCTGTCTGTGTGTGTGTGTGTGTGGCGCTCTGTCTGTGTGTGTGTGTGTGTGTGTGTGTGTGGCGCTCTGTCTGTCTGTGTGTGTGTGGCGCTCTGTCTGTGTGTGGCTCTCTGTCTGTGTGTGGCGCATAGCGCTCTGTGTGTAGCGCTCTGTGTGGATAGCTTCTTTTGTCGGCTCTGTGTGTGGGTGGCTCTGTCTGTGTGAGAGTGGCTCTATATGAATGTCAGTGCAACCCATCACGTCATTAACAATTACAGACCTTCACATCGCCAACACCTTGGCATTGGTTTGATAGTTGAAATAATTGGGCAGTGTGGTGGTTATAATATTAATTATGGGTATCTCAAATAAAGGCTTTGTCAATGTGAAGGGCATGTCTTTGAAATTGGATGGCCTCTTCTCCCTATTTCATTTTTTTCCAAATCCTTGGGCTCTCTCATTGACCAATCTGTGTCCTTCAAAGGGCATGTCCTGAAAAGAGCACAGACATCGGAGTCCCAGCTTACATTAAAGCACATTATCTGCTCGCCTGGTCTCTTGGCTGTGCTCTTTTCCCCTTGGGGGTTTCAGGTCACGGCCTGCTTGGTGGGGTTTGATTGCTTGCTTGTGGAGGGAGCGAGATTGCGGGTCATTCCCTAATAAGAGTCCCTGGTATTTTTTAAACGCTTACCTGGCACACCCTGGTGGCAGAGTAGTTTCAAAAGGGTTTCTGTCCACATTGAATGCCTTCTCTTCTAGGTTCCAACCAAGTTATTGTAGTTGAACTAGCAGTATGTGTATAAATTAACGTTTATTTATCTAAAAAAAATTCCAGGCTTACAAGGAACAAATAAAAAGGGAGAGCGTACTCACTGCTACAAGTATCCTAAACAACCCAACAGTCAAGTCCCGGTACGAACAGTATGCAACGGTAAGATTTTTAGGAGCCATATCTGAAGACATAGAACCTATTGACTCAAGTTGAATAATTGCTTGGCCAGTTAAATCGGCAGTCCAACTTTTTCTATGAGAGTTACCACAATGGTGAGTGACCATGCCTTCCAGAATTATTGTTCTGACTACTCAGATGTCTGTCACAATTAAAGTTTTACAACCCACTGAAAATGCCAACGGTTCCAGGGGCGTTAGTTTCATTTTTACCCACACAACCATAGAAAAGTCAGCACTTAAAATTTTAATAGGTTTTTAAAAAAAAGCAATTGCCCATGAGGGGGTCCCTCCATGTGTCCTATAGGTTCAGGATACCTGTATCCTGACTCGTGTTTTCACACTGTCAAACCCCCAATCTTCCAGGGTATTGGTGAGCTGCCAGTAGATTCAGAGCTATCCGTTGGAGATGTCTGCTTTAAATATAAATGTAATCCAGCAAATTCTTTATTGGTATTTCTAGTAAGTATATTTCTGTTGCAGTCTTGTATTCAACCAGAAATATGGCCATTCTGCAGTTCTACTTAAAAGCGAATTTCACACCACACATGGGTAACCCTTCAGCCACAGGCATAAAAGCATCAACAGCTTACCTTCTCTTTCAATAAAACTTCTCAATCTGCCCAATCTACCTTCTCTTTCGGAATGCTGGAAATCTCACTGGATGGAAAGCAATTTCCTCCAGCTGAACGCTGCAAAAACTGAGGTTCTGCTCTTTGGAGATGCCCCCTCCTCTGGTCACCTTCCTGGTGGCCCCCAGAACTAGGCACACCCCCGACCCCGGCAACCACAGTCAAAAACCTCTGTGTTCACCTTCAACAGTCCCTAAACATGAAGAAACACGTTACTCACACAGTCTGATCCTGCTTCCACACCCATGGCTTACTAAGGAAAGCTTTTACTTATGTCCCCGACACAACAAGGAAAACCCTAACACAGGCCCTGATACCAAGCAAGCTGGACTATTGCAACGCCCTATTGATTGCAGCAAATGAGTCCTCCTTAAACCAATTGCAAATGATACCAAACACAGCCGCCTGCACGGTTCTGAATGCTCCCCCCAGATCAGCTTCCTCTCCCCTCCCTCATCAGCTACACTGGCTGCCCATACGACAGCGCGTGAAATTCTAGATCTGCTGTCTCACACACAAAGCTATCTGGAGCAATGGCCCTCCCGATGTAGTAGAGAAACTTCGCCGCTATTACCCGGCTCGGACTCTGCGCGCCAGCTCCCAATCGCTCCTCAAAAGCCCCAACATAAAAAAGGCTAGACCCGGAGGCAAGTCCTTCTCGCACCCTTCATCTGGAATCAACTACAGCTGGCCCTAAGACAGTGTCTGGACCATCTTAAATTCGGAAGACTCCTGAAAACTGCCCTGACAGAGTGAGGGAGTGAGAGTGGGAAAGGGAGACAGTGAGGGAGTGAGAGGGAAAGGGAGGGAAAGGAGGGAAAAGGAGTGACAGAGTGAGGGAGTGACAGGGGGAAAGGGAGACAGTGAGAGGGAAAGGAAGGGAGGGAAAGTGAGTGAGGGAAAGGGAGACAGAGTGAGGGAGTGAGAGAGGGAAAGGGAGACAGAGTGAGAGGGAAAGGGGGGAGGGAGTGAGAGAGGGAAAGGGAGACAGGGGGAGGAAGACAGAGTGAGGGGAACAGAGTATGGGAGAGGTAGGGAGAGTGAGGGAGGGAGACAGAGAGCAAGAGATGTGTGTATCCCGGGTCTGGTGGCTGAGTGGACGAAGGTGTCCGCTGCAGGGACCAGTGATCAACCTCATGGTCAGTTGTTTTTTTTTGTTGCTCTAGCCCTGCCACCTCCCCCACTGACCCCGCCCCCACTGGTGCGGCCCTCGGACACAAACCACAGTGTAAATTTGGCCCCTGAGAGAACGTTTGTGAGTACCCATGACCTATGCTGTGCTTCCAAGCGCTGAGATACCCCCCTGGGGGTGATTCAAGAGCTATACAAATTAAATAAAATCATTAATTAAATCAAACAGGTACACATGCTGCAAACTGATAAGTTAATTACCATCAACAATTAGCTTGCAGCCTGTAATGCTGTGGATGCACTTCCACCCTTCCTGCCTCCAGGGCTCACACTGCATATTGAATGTTCAGATCTGTTTACTCCTAACTCAGCTTTGCAAATAACACTTCTTCCGTACTGAGTTTCACCAAAAAAATTGTAGTTTCGCAGGAAATTAATTTCTTGGAAATGTGATGCCCACCCTCAATATTCCAGTCATCGCCCCCTCTGTACAAGGACTCCTCGGAGCTCATGGGCGTTCATAGACCTGGCATGGATTTTTCCATCCTATGGCCTGTCTGGACATACTCTAAAATTTAGAAGTCCTGCATATGTTCTCCCCGTTGTAAGATGCCTTTTCTAATAATACATTCTTTCTGCTTTTTTGTGATATGAAATCTGAGTTCTTTACTTGCACTGTACACAAGACTTTTGCTGTTACTTTTGTAATAGTTAGTGTGCATTTGTTCTGCAAAATTCTGCTAAAGATGGTTTAAAACTTGTGTTTACTTTTAGGGTGAGAATCCCTTTGAAATCGTTGAACAAACAGGAGAATCGGTAGTTGAGGAAACAACTGATGCGAATGATGAAGACAATGAGCAAAACGAAAAGGAGGACATTGATGGTGAAAACGATGAAAATGAGGAGCAGATAATGTGGAGGCAGAAAGTGCAGATGCGGATGATGCTGCTGACCCAAATGATTACTCTGGGGACTTAACCACCACTGATGAAAACTAGTTGAGAAACTGCCCTGAAAGACCAAACACTTTAGCACACTGCATTGGTGGACTTAAAGAACAATTTTCCGCAAAGTTGAGCAGTTCGTTCACCCTGCATGCATTCCACTTCTGTTTTAATTGCCTATGGGCAAACCGGTTTTATGTTTTGTTTTTTTAGTATATTACGCACAGCAAATGCTTCAGTATTCTTCCAGTGTAAATTGATTTGTTCATGGTTACGTTTTGAGTAATTTTGAGCAGTTGGAGTTCTAAACATTCCAATGTGAATTTTTCCAGTTTTTAGCGCCCAATGTAGTGTTGTATATAATTCAAGCTGTTGTAGCAAAGAAACCCTGATTATGTCCTGCAGTAATAAAGGCTTACAACAAGATTATACACTTATTTTGCACCTCTCCTATATGGTACTGTCTACCTCAAAGAACGGGTACACTCAAGGTGGTGTTTTATGCCCGGAGGTAGCGCCCCAGGGGGGAGCACTCGCCTGTTTAATGCTGATCAAAGGCTCTTTGCTGAGGTGTGAGATTGGAGAGGGTGCCGAGGGTATTCTGGGTGACGAGGTGTCACTGTAAGGCCTGGTAGCCTCTAGATAATCAGCAGAGGTGGGAATGGCAAGAAACATCCGCTCTGCCTATGGGGGCCTTGTGACACCAGCTGGGTGATTCACCCACCGAGGTGTTCCTTTCTTGCTTTAAAGCGTTCGATTTGTCTTGTGTTTTTTCTGCACTTTTATTTAGCGCGAACTCTATCTGAAGGTATTGCAGCGCTTTAAATGAACACTACTTACATCACACAAGGTCACTTTTTAAACAAGAAAAACAAGCATTTTCGGAAATTATGTAGAATATTCCATTTGTGGAGTGCTGCAGTCGGGGCCGGAGCTGAATTTTAATCAGGGGGGACTGCAGTGATGGACTGCAGTGTGTCTGCTGTTATACCAATGGCATAAATCACGCCGAGCCAGACTCTGCACCCACAGGCACCAGCTCCCGAATGTCAGGGTGGTCCGGAAGCAGCAGGAAAGGTCAGAGGTGCCAGGGAGAGGGGGCTGGACACACAGGAACGGAGGAACCAAGGAAGCAAGAAAGAGCGGGGAAGACGAGGGAGGAAAGGAGAGGAGGAAGAAAATAATATGATAAGGAAGAAGGAAGAGGGGCGAAGACAGGGATAAACGAAGGAGGGGGTTATGAGGGAGGAGAACAGAAGTGGATTGACAGAATAAAGACTACGGAAGTAAAGCGCGAAAACGAAGGAAGCAGTAGAGGCGGGCATGCAGGGTGGAAGGAGTAGAGGGGAAAGATCAACAGGATAGAACGAAGAGAATGGAAGGAATAAAGACTGGAAGCTGCACATTGGGGACAGAAGAAATAATGAGCAGAAGTAGAGATGGAGAAAGGCAGACGGACAGAGAAAGAGACTGAAGAGGATGGGGCAATGTTGGAAAGAACGAGGAATGAGGTAAGAAAGAGAAAACCGGAGCGAGAACAAGGAAGGTGGAATGAAGAAGAGGAAATCAAATACGGAAGGCAGTAATAAAGAAGATATGAGAATACAGGTGATGAAGTTGTAGAAAATATGGAGGAAGGGGAAGAAAGGAGAAAGTACACCAAAGCATGTAAGAAAATAAGAGATGCATCGAAGATGAAGAATGGGAGACAGGGAGATTGACAGAGGAATACATGAAGGAGGAGACTGAGAGAAGGAGATAGAAATGGGAGGAAAGTGAACAAGTCGGTGTAAAGTGGTAGGTGGAATGAAGCATGGGCCGCAAAGAACACCAAAAAAAAAGCGAGAAAAACTAGCTCTGGCATTGCGCGGAGTGGGGCGGGGGAGCGGCTTCCTTTCAAGTCTGATGCCGAGGCATGGTGTGGGATGTGGCTGGCGATGCGCACGCGCCTGGCTCACATGAACTGAATTGAATCCGCAGTTTGGGGAGACTTTTCGGAAGCCTTACTATAATCTCGCCGAACAATGCTTACGCATTGGTTTAGCGAGACCTAACAACTAATGTGTTCGTCTGTAACACAACTGGTGCTCATGTAAAGCGCTCTGATGCCTTCAGGTCTAGTTCACACCCCCCCACCCACAAATGTATAAACTTCACACAGGATGACTTCCTTCAGGATGTCCTGCACTGCTGCAAGCTCCTCAGTCCAGGGCGGCACCTCTGAAACTCAATTCTTGCAAGAAGAATTGACAACCACCTCAAATTGTGAAAGCCTTCAAACCTGGCTGTTTATCTCCTTCGACGCTCATGACGAGCTCAGCTCGTCATGGTGTACACCTCCATACACTCATGACGAGCTGAGCTCGTCATGAACAATGGGATCCAATATAACTCAGCACAGGAGGAAAATAACACTAGCATCGATGGTGTTAAAGTTCCTTGAAGCTGTGAGACAGCATGCTGCTGAAGCACAGGGGGCACGGGTTTTCAGTCACAGAGGTGTAGTTTGGTCAGTAAGATTGGGGGTGTGAGCTTCAGATTTCCCAACAATTGCGCTGGCATTTAATGTTATAATACATTATACAACAAGCAGGGTGCATGAGAGGGGCTAAAGTGGCAGTGGAAAGGGAGACAAATGAGGATGGGTAGCGGTACTAAGGGAGAGAAAACACAATATTTTGTAAAATAACCAACATTTATGAAGACTTTTAAAACAGAGAGGGAGACAGTGTATTGTTTGTCTGCATGTATGCAAACATTCCTGGTGAAATCCGACCGACACCTCACCATACCAGACTTAAAGCATCTGTACCCAACTATTTACCAGAAAATGCATTTATTAGGGAGCTGTAGCACCACAAACACCCCTCCTCCTGAAGGTACGTCCCTGTGCAGTTGCATGCACGACCCTATCTGTACTCACATCTTTCTCCAGAATTTCAGATTTAAGGGCAGGTACATATTTGCCGCACAATGATTTTACAATGTCTCTGATTCTCACACAAATCACGCTCAGTACTTCCCGTAAAAGCCAGATTACATCCCACATTCTTTCAGCCATGCACACAGAAAGAGCCTCCCTAGACCGTGTTGGCAATCAGAGGGCATCTTACATCATCGCTAGTGGTATAAAGTGCTACATTAATTCTGCAATACAGAACAAATCAAGTCAAGTAGCCAATAACCGAGGTAGAGGGATAGGGGCAGAGAAAGAACAAGAACATGAGAGAAGGCAGAGAGACAGCCAGATAAGCAAAGACAGAGAAACTGAAAAGTGGAGTAGAGCAAGAGAGATAAGCGTTAGGGAGAGGCAGAGAGAAACAAAGTGAGGGGGTGAGTGCAAGGGAGGCCTGGACAATAGGATTCCTGCCTGGAGAGGTGGGAGCACCACCCCAGACTGGACTTTCTGTATTGGGACAAGGAGGGTTGACAAGAAACAGACACTGCCTGGAGCAAACTAGGTGCTCCATGCATAGCCCCAGCTCTGGCGCCAAAACTGGACGAAGGAAATGGGGTGTAACCACCGCCCTTCCTGGTCCCACCCATATCAATCAATCAGGAGTTTGTTAAAGCGCGACTACTCACCCGTAAGGGTCTCAAGGCGCTAGGGGTGGGTGGGGGGGGTGCAGGTTCCATTCCATCAAGGAGGGGGTCTGTCGAAGAGCCAGGTTTTGAGGTTTCTTGCGAAGATGGGGAGCGATGTTGTCTGTCTGAGGTGGAGCGGAAGGGCGTTCCATGCTTTGGCCGCGAGGAAGGAGAAGGAGCGGCCTCCCGATCTGGTCTTTCTGGTGCGGGGGACCACGGCGTAGGAAAGCTGGGCTGATCGTAGGGTCCTTTGTGGTGCGTGGAATTTGAGTCTGCTGTTCAGGTATGCTGGTCCGGTGCCGTGGAGGGCCTTGTGTGCGTGGGTGAGCATCTTAAAGGTGATTCTCGCCTCAACGGGGAGCCAGTGGAGTGTGCGCAGGTGCTGGGAGATGTGGCAGTGTTTTGGCAGGTTGAGGACCAGTCTTGCGGCGGCGTTCTGGATGTTCTGTAGCTTGCTGATGAGGTTTTTGTTTATTCCGGCGTAGAGTGCGTTTCCATAGTCGAGTCTGCTGGTGACCAGGGCGTGAGTGACTGTCTTTCGGTGTTCGAGGGGGATCCATTTGAAGGTCTTACGGAGGGTGTGGAAGCAGGAAGATGAGACAAAGTTGATCTGGCGGTCCATTTTGAGCTCGGAGTCCAGGATGATTCCCAGGTTGCGTGCGTGGTCTGTGGGGGTTGGCGGGTTTCCGAGGGCGGTGGGCCACCAGGTGTCGCTCCAGGCGTCGGGGTTTGGGCCCATGATGAGTACTTCTGTTTTGTTGGTGTTTAGTTGAAGGCAGCTGTTTTTCATCCATTTGGCGACGGCTTCCATGCCTTCTCGAAAGTTGCGTCTGGCGGTGTTGGGCTCGTTGGATAGGGAGAGGATGAGCTGGGTGTAGTCTGCATATGACACGATGTTGAGTCCGTAGGTTCTGATGATGGGAGCAAGTGGAGCCATGTAGACGTTGAAGAGCGTCGGGCTGAGGGAGGAGCCCTGGGGGACTCCGCAGGTGATCGGTGTGGGGTCCGAGAGGAAAGGGGGGAGTCTGACCCGCTGCGTCCTGCCGGAGAGGAAGGAGCAGATCCAGTCGAGGGCCTTGTCCTGGATTCCTGCAACGTAGAGTCTGCGTATTAGGGTGCGGTGGGAGACTGTGTCGAACGCCGCTGATAGGTCGAGGAGGATGAGGGCTACTGTTTCTCCTTTGTCCAGTAAGGTGCGGATGTCGTCTGTTGCGGCGAGGAGGGCGGTTTCCGTACTGTGGTTTTTTCTGAAGCCGGATTGGGAGGAGTCGAGGATGTTGTGTTCTTCAATGAATGTGGCAAGTTGGCTGTTGATGGCTTTCTCGATGACTTTCGCTGGGAACGGGAGCAGGGAGATGGGTCTGTAGTTTTTGAGGTCGGAGGGGTCCGCTGAGGGTTTCTTTAGGAGGGGGTTGACCTCGGCGTGTTTCCAGTCGTCGGGGAACGAGACGATCGCCAGGGAGCGGTTGATGGTTTGGCGGAGCATGGGTGCGATGGTGTTGGCGGCTCTGTTGAAGATGTGGTGGGGGCAGGGGTAGAGTTTTAGATTTGGAGGCCAATGACCTAATTTTAGCGTGATGAGTGACCACTTGCGCAACAGAGGAGCCTTGTGATTGTGTTAGTTCCTGATTATGTGAGGCAGAAGATATTGAAATCGGATCAGGCTGATCTGTGGGTATCAGAGCGTGGGCATGAGTACTACCAGGTAAAATGTTATCTTGTGCCCACGCACTGTAGAGGGTTGGATTATCTACACGGGGCATTTCATGTTCCCGAATGGTTCTGACAGCACTACTTCCCACAGTCCCTTGCCCTTCAGTCCCTTGCCCTTCGACATTCACCTGAGCTGAAGACTGAAGACTCTCCCTTGTGGCCAAGGAGTGACCACCCTGGGCAACCAGGCACCATCCAGCGTTTAGTTGCTTCGACAGTGAAATGGATCCCAAACAAAACAAATAAGCTCCTGAGTGGCGCCGTGTCTGGCTGCCATAATTGAAGACACATGGGCTTTGGTGCGCATAACAAACACCAATAGGCCGTAGGCGGAGTTAAGCGACCGCCTATGGCCTATTGCGTGTTTTGTTATATAACAGCACGCATGCAAAGCCCAATCACAATGGACCTTGAAATGCACATGCACGACCTATGTGGAATTTCAAGGTCCATTTTTGAAACCCTAGTAAAAGTGCTTTTCGCTCGCTTCGCTTGCAAGCCCTAAAAAGGTGAAAAAGATATCGTACCTGATGAGAAGACACTGGGGTAACACTCTTTTGTCCAAAACTGAAAAGATAGTGCAGAAATTATATGTTAGAATGATTAAGGAGCTGCAAAGAGGGTATACAAACACCATCACCCTAGTCAACACACACTGTCAACCAAGATTAGGCCTGTATAAGTTCCCTTTTGACTTAGGGAGTACACAAAACAACGGGGAGCAGAAATACTACCTGCTACCCATCAACGCCAGCAAAACCCTAGTCAACGCACACTGGCAAACTAGAACAGGCCTGTATAAGCTCCCTTTTGAGTTAGGGGGTACAGGAAACAACAGTGAGCAGAAATACTACGCCAGCCAAACCCTAGACAACACACACTGGCAAAGTAGATTAGGCCTGTATAAGCTCCCTTTTGAGTTAGGGGGTACACAAAACCACGGGGAGCAGAAATACTACCTGCTCCCCATCAACGCCAGCCGAACCCTAGCCAACGCACAACAAACAACTTAAACAGGCATGTATAAACTCCCTTTTGACTTAGGGGGTACAGAAAACCACAAGGAGCATAAATACTACCTGCTCCCCATCCACGCCAGCCAAACCGTACACAACGCACACTGGCAAAGTAGATTAGGCCTATCATCACTGGATAGTATGTATGAAAAGGCCATTATCAATAAGGGAAAGTAGGGAAAAAGCCTTCCCCTGAGGAATATTCTGATTTGGGAGGGAGTGAACGGAATACCTAACGAGAAATATTGGCTCAAGCCTATCCATTCACCCTCTGTTGGAAAATAATAGTCTAAAACCCGGTCCATTGGAAAAACCGAGCGAAAAATCAATATGCACACATTTGGTATAAGAGCGCCCGCCATGTGGGGAAAATTAACCCCACAGCAGAGTCCCGTGTCATATATCCACCAGCTAACCTGACCCTCCCACGTTGAATGAATCGCAAGGGACTGAAGAACCTGGAGTTATAGGGGAGCGCCAGCAACGCAGTTAAGCGCCTGACAATTTTCAGTTGTTATCGGAAACCCTGAACCTAAAAAAGATGATTGCTTACTTGACGGCGGACATGCCAGAAACCTTGGTAATCAGGACACAACCCTTGGCCATGGGTGTTGAAGTCGGCATGGAGGTCTTCATACATCAGAAATGCTAGGATCTGTTTCTGCTGACAGTGAAGGTGTAATAATAATTCACATTGGCAAAGCGCAAACGATCACCCGTAAGGGTCTCGAGCTGTAAATGTAAATGTAAATGTGTTTCGATTTATATAGCGCACTTTAACCAAGGGGCCTCAAGGCGCTTGCTTAGGGAACCCGTCCTGGTATTCCCCTGTGAGATACCCCAGCCGGGTATCCACAAGGTGAAAGCCAGGCATCCCGCCGCGAGGGGCCGTAGTGGAGATTAAGCAAGCTATTACCCAGAGTCGCAGAGTGTGACCCCGTGAGTCGAGTAGGCACCAGAGCGAGAATTGTAAGCACGGGCGAATTTTGCGGATTTGCGAACTCGCAATTCGCAAAATCTGCGAATTCTCGCAAATTTGCGGATTTTTTTTTGTGTGTTCGCGCGGGTTTCTGCCAGTTCGTGAGGGTTTTGTACAATTTCGCAAACGCGAACTTACCTGTCGGCTCGCAAGTTTTGCGAACTTGTTGTTTCTACGTGTCCAGCCTGTTTGGGACACTCTTCTTCATCACTGCCACTCTCTGTCACCACTGCCACTCTCTGACTACTCATGCCACCCTCTGGCCCACCCATGCCACCCTCGGTTTCATCACAGCACCCTCTGGTTGTCCAGTCAGTGTACATTATTGTGGCAAAGCAAAGCACACCTTCCCTGCCTCAAGTGACCTGAATTAATTTGGGGCTGATTAATGTGTCACAGAATATTTTTTTAGCTGGCACCTGCTTCCTTAGTGCTTCCTGATTAGTGATCTTTTGCACTTGCTAAGTGCTTTCATTGTTGCAAAATTAGTTACAACACCTGCCCTGCCACAACTGACAATAATGAATTAGGGGCTGATTAATGGATTTGAACTTCCAGCCTGGCTCCTGCTTGTCTCCCTTAGCTGTAATTCAGGACCTTTGTGGCATATGTGTAACTATTCTGAGGTTCAGAGCAGGGTCACATAATAGTTGCAAGTAGGCAACTGAACTCTGGAGGGGCCCCTCAGGAAGCAATACAGGAAATGGCTACTAATGATGAGCCTGAACTTTTGAACCTGGTAAGTAGTTTCAGTTTTGCTAAGATCGTATTTCGGCAATTTAGCGCTTATTCGCGGGGCGCGAAGTTGTACTGGGAAGCCGCGAACTCACGCGAACAGTGCGAGCAAAATCCGCTGCTCGCGGATTTTACGGGAGATTCGCGAATCTCGCGGATTGCGAATTTACCGAAAATCCACAAAATCCGCGAGCGAAACGGATTTTCCGCCCATGCTTAGAGAATTGTCGACTCCGTGGAATTTTTTTTTTTGAGCCCGAGACCCGCCGAGGCGGGGAATCGAACCCTGGTCCACGGCTGATCTCAGCTTCTAGGTCTGCCGCCTCTAACCACTGAGCCACGCTTCTCCACTCCACCCCTCCACTGTAGGGGTCGTCAGGAAGATTAAGCAAGCTATTGCCAGAGTCACATGGTGCCAGGCTAATCTGGCGCCGAGGATCGAACCGTGATCCCCAGATTCCAGCGTCAGTCGCCTTAACGCCACACCCCTTTCCAATATAAGGCCTTAGAAGGGTGTCTAAGGGAAAAGGAGTCAACCCCTCCTTTAGTAGGAGGAACAGGAACCTCCTAAGTTGGCGGTAGCTCCGTTTACAATATATTGGAAAGAGCCAAAGAGGCTAATGGGAACGAAGGTAATAATACCAGCACACCAAAGCGCCTGAAGGAACCCTTGCATGGAGAGCTCCAGAGTGAGCTTCAAGGGGAAGTATGTGAAGGATTGCACCCTCAGACAATGCCAGAGAACGAGATAATGGATGAACCCCCTGAGGCATAGGGGAACGGAAGTGCAGCTGGAACCGGCCCTGATATTGTGTATTCCCGAAAAGGGACCGGAAGCAGAAACCCTGAAGCATAAGGGGTTATAGGCGAAAATGGCGATAAGAAGGTGCAAACATAAAGGACCGTTATTATGACGTATCCCCGGGGGTCTAGGGGAAGGCTAAACTTGCCCCAAAAACTCCAGATACCTTGCCACAAAGTTAATGGTGAACGACCCCCCATGTGGCATGGATAAATCATCCATTTCCCAGAAAAGGGATTTACATCTCTTGGAGGAGAAGGGGTGAAAAACGTACCCAAAACCGTATCGTGGACCCTGCAACCCGCGGAGTCCCCAGAGAGACCGAACTATCTAGTACGACAGTGCTGGATAAATCCATCGTATTTAAGATCTAGAATCAGGCGGGAGTGGATGTCAATGGTAGGAAGAAGACCGACCTTGGCGGTAGGAGAAATGAAATAGGAAAAAAGAAAAAGGATAAGAAACAAGACAAAACAACAACGCCCAAAGGATATGCGTAAATAATAATGATGGGCGGTCATAGGGCTTACCACACCGTGTTGAGGACTGTATACCTGGGGCCCTGGTGACCGACACTGGGATGGAAAAATCCCGATTGGCACCAAGTGCATTCTGGGGCGAATGCTCCTTTAATGTACGTTTCATCCTCCTTGTAACTCACCCAGCCTTGTAAGGGTGTCCGAATGTAATATTGTAGTGCCAAGCACCAATCACGCCCGTGTAAGGGTGTCAGAATGTAATATTGTAGTGCAAGGCACCAATCACGGAGGAGTAAGAGGGGGAGCCAACCCTTTGCACACCAGAAGTGAAATTAATAATATAACCGGCTCCTCAGCAGAGCTGTAGTCGAAATCATTGCAGCCCACAAGGGCGTAAGAGCCATGTCTAGTTATAAGGAGCGTGTGCGCACTCCGAGGGCCCTCCTGTTGTTACAGCCGGTAAGGCGTAAGTCAAAAAATTGCTCCGTCTGAACTTGAAGCATTAGGAGCCTAGGAGCAATTTGGGAACACGAGCGAAGGGCGTAATCCAAACTGGTATAAGTGGAACCTGATTGGGTTACGCCCCCCGGCTCGTAATCGTCTCTAATCCGCACTCAGCCACTTGGGAAGGCCTGTCGCGGATAAGCGAGAAACTGCGCCATGATAGGAAGTAGTCCCCGATGTACTCATGGAAGTACATTGTGAAGGTACTAGTTTGGGACAATATATAGTACCTACCTGCACTGAATACGTAACCCTTGGCATTAGTAAGATACCTTACCATCACCCGACAGTGGTGTAGTAGTAACGCTGGAACCCCAGAGCGGGGCCAAGCTCTCCCAGCCCCGTCTGGATTTAGCGTCCAGTTGGGCCATCGTATGTAGAGTCAATCTATAACATGAGAGCACGCCATCTCCACACCAACGTGAGCGTCTTAAGGCTGCGTGACTGGAAGTGTTAACCATTTCGTGTTATGACACAAAGACATCGTCTAGGCAGTTGAGGCATGAAGCTTATAATGCAAATTGCACAGGCATTGCAACTAGAAGCGCACATTGGTAAAACCCCACCGGTCAAGGAACATTTCAAGTATCCCGCCCGTGGGCGAAAACAATTCCTGTCGGGAACACTTAGTAAGCGTGAGAAACCAAGGGACAGTAAATAACACAGAAAAGCTGCATGGTCCCTTCTATTACAGGTGGAAATACATATGAACACATAAAACAGAGATCCGTCAGGCCTTTATTGTAAAAGGGGTGTAAAACGGGTATAAAAACTAAGTCTAATAAGGCCACCCGCGTTGAGGATAGACCGCCGTATTTTGATCTTAATTTGATTTTGATTTTGACTTAAGACTGACTGCTCCTCCAAAGACACCTCCAAATCTAATTCACACCCTCGCTATCTTCTGAAGGAAGACCTCCCATTATCGAAAAGTCTATTGTCCTGGACTATGGAAGTTCCTTCCGAGTGTGTTCTGGTAGTTTGAATGTTTACCATTTTTTCCAGTATTATCCTTGTACCGGTGTATGGTACCCTTTTGTAACTTGCACATGTCACTTTTCTCTTGTAACACACTGTTTGCTACCTCTCACATTTTGTTTGCTTTAGATACTTGCACAAGTGCCACCATTGCCTACGTAACGTTTGTTCTTGTGCTGGAGTGTCTGCCATTTATTGCAGTATTATACCTCTACTTGTACTTTGTATGCTTTTGTAGCCTGCACACATATCACTTTTGGTGTTGTTGTCGTCCTCCTTAGCCCGCCCCGCCTCCCAGCTGAAGCGCCCTCCCACAGACAACAAACAGCGCTCACACACCTAGAAGCGCCGTGACTCGCTCTACGCTTCCGAGCTGAGTGGTCGCTCCCCTGCTGCTAAGGTATCGTCTGTGCAGCGCTTTTGCTCAAATCTTGGCTGGAAATAATTGCGTGTTGGAACTGCCGCTCTGACCATTCTGTTTGCTGCTTTGCCTATTTTATCTGCTGAATTTGCCGATCTGCCCACTCGCAGTGTGTTACTGCCAGCGTGACTCTGCTGTTTAATTTATTTATATATCGCCGCTTTTGCTAATTTGCATTCTGTTGACCAGCGCGACCCTGTTGCAGTACTTGCGTTTCCCCCCCAAGCTCTCCTGCCGCCCTGACCCCTCCACCTCCATTTTGGTGTTGTTGTCGTCCTCCTTAGCCCGCCCCGCCTCCCAGCTGAAGCGCCCTCGCCCCTCCCCCTCCACCATCCATTTATGACAGGAGTTCCCGCGCGCAGCGTTTACGCGCAGCGATCGCGCCCCATTTGCGCCGAAGGTGCGCCAAAGGTAAGCCCGTCTACGCCCGTCCGCGCCTGGACCGCGCCCAGCGCCAGACCCCCTGGCCCCCGTCCCTCCCACTCCTCCCGCATTACTTACGATGCCGCCACCCTCCTAGCCCTTAACCCCGGTCGCGCCCCCAACTGCGTCCTAGCCGCTCCTGGACGCACTCATGGACCGTTCTCCTGCTTCTCCTGCAAATTTAGCGGCACCGACAACATCTCCGCCACGACCACACCACAGATTCCCGACCCCAACCTCCTACAATGCATTCTCCTCAACACCCGCTCGATCCACAGACACGCCATTGACCTATGGAATCTACTAGACACCATCTCTCCAGACGTCGCCTTCCTAACAGAAACTTGGATGAACGCTTCCTCCGCCCCTGACACCGCCATCGCTATCCCTGATGACTATAAGATCACACGCAAGGACCGCACCGACCACACAGGAGGGAGGAATCGCCATCGTCCATAAGAAATCCATCCGCATCTCTACCAGCTCCGACGCCAACCTCGCCAACTCCGAACACCTTCACTTCCAGATCCACATCGACCCCAAGACAACCCTTAGAGGCACCCTCCTCTACAGACCACCAGGACCCCGCGCAAAATTCAGTGAAGACATTACGGACTTCATCACTCCACACGCACTCCCCTCCAAAGACTACATCCTTCTGGGAGACCTCAACTTTCACCTTGAAAAGATCAACGACCGCAACACCGCCACCCTCTTAGACAACCTCGCCAACCTCGGACTTAAACAACTGGTCACTTCCCCCACCCACATCGCAGGTCACACACTCGACCCCATCTTCACCTCCAGCAATCACGTCTCCTTCAGCCACACTACGGATCTCCTCTGGACTGACCACAGCTGCGTTCACTTCACCTACAACAAGCCGAAACCCATCATCCACCTCCAACCAACTCTACAAAGAAACTGGAACAAAATCACCACGGATCAGATCTCCACATCGCTCCTTCGAACCTCCCCAGCCCTCTCTTCTAACGCCAACGAAGCCGCCTCAAACCTCACCCTTTGGTTATCCAACACCGCCAACACCTTAGCACCACTGAAAAAACGTCAACACAAACTTGGCAACAAGAAGGCCTCATGGTTCAACGATGATCTCAAGAAGTCCAAGAAACTGTGCCGCTCCCTTGAAAAGGCCTGGAAAAAGGCCCATCCACCAGCAACAAGGACGCCTTCAAAAGTGCCACCCGTACTCACCACCAACTGATCCGAAAAGCCAAGAAAACAGCATTCAAGGATCGACTTGACAACAACGCCCACAACAGCAAGGAACTTTTCAACATCGTCAAGGAATTTTCCAACCCATCGGCCAACTCCAACGACATCACCCCCTCTCAAACCCTCTGCGACTCCCTAGCCTCTTTTTTCCACAACAAGATTGCTGACATCCACAACAGCTTTGACAACCAACCCGGAAGCCAACCCACCCTACCATCTGCTGACCATCTTCCCCCCGTAAACACCCTTAACGCCTGGAACCCAATCTCCACTGAGGACACCATCCGCCTGATGAATTCCATCCACTCTGGATCCCCCACGGACCCATGCCCTCACCACATCTTCAACAAAGCAGACTCCGTCATAGCACCGCACCTCCGAGACGTCATCAACTGCTCCTTCAACTCCGCTACCTTCCCAGAAGACTGGAAACACGCTGACCTCACCGCCCTTCTGAAAAAACCAACAGCAGACCCCACCGAACTCAAAAATTACCGCCCCATCTCACTTCTTCCATTCCCGGCCAAAGTCATCGAGAAAGCCGTCAACAACCAGCTCGCCGCCTTCCTCGAAGCCAACAAATCACTCGACCCCTCACAATCTGGCTTCCGAGCCAAACACAGCACTGAGACCGCCCTCATCGCAGCAACAGACGACATTCGAACTCTACTGGACAATGGAGACACAGTCGCCCTCATCCTCCTCGACCTCTCTGCAGCCTTCGACACAGTCTGCCACAGCACCCTTTTACAACGCCTCAGAAACATCGGAATCCAAGGAAAAGCACTGGAATGGATCACCTCATTCCTCACCGGAAGAACCCAGAGAGTCCGCCTCCCACCATTCAAGTCCGAGGCCTCTGAAATCATCTGCGGCGTACCTCAAGGATCCTCACTCAGTCCCACCCTCTTCAACGTATACATGAGCCCCCTCGCGGCCATCGCCCGCCAACACAACCTCAACATCATCTCTTACGCGGATGACACTCAACTGATCCTTTCTCTCACCAAGGACCCCAGCACCGCCAAAACTAACTTACACGAAGGAATGAAAGAAGTCGCCGAATGGATGAAACAAAGCCGTCTGAAACTGAACTCAGACAAAACAGAAGTCCTCATCTTAGGTACATCCCCCTCTGCATGGGACGACTCCTGGTGGCCGGAAGCCCTCGGAAAAGCACCCATCCCGACAGACCACGCACGGAACCTGGGCGTCATCCTGGACTCCTCACTCTCAATGACCAGACAAGTCAACGCCGTATCCTCTTCCTGCTTCAACATTCTTCGCATGCTCAGAAAAACATTTCGCTGGATCCCATCCAAAACAAGGAAAACAGTCACCCACGCTCTAGTCACGAGCCGACTGGACTACGGAAACACCCTCTACGCAGGTACCACCGCTAAACTCCAGAAGAAACTACAACGAATCCAAAACGCCTCAGCAAGGCTCATATTAGACATCCCACGCAACGAACACATCTCTGGTCACCTTAAAGACCTCCACTGGCTACCCGTCAATAAGAGGATCACTTTCCGACTGCTTACCCACGCACACAAATCACTCTACGACATCGGACCAGATTGCCTCAACTCTCGTCTGTCCTTCTACACCCCCTCCCGCCAACTTCGCTCTTCCAGCCAAGCCTTTGCCACTGTACCTCGCATCAACAAGACCACCATGGGAGGCAGATCCTTTTCATACCTGGCTGCCAAAACATGGAACTCACTCCCCGCTTACCTTCGCCTCACCCAGAATCACCTAGCGTTCAGAAAGCAGCTTAAAACGTGGATATTTGACAAATAATCATCCTCCCCTCCCTAAGCGCCTTGAAACCCTCTGGGTATGTAGTGCGCTATACAAATTTTATGACTTGACTTGACTTGACCTGGCGAGGGGCACACAGTGCCCCTCCCAGATCGAAAACTTTTGTCTACAGTAGGGATGTTCGGACCGCCTCTGTTTCCCATTGGCTAGCTCCATAAATGGAGGCTAGCCATTGGGAGACAGAGGCTGTCAATCACGCTTTCTCGGGAAAACGCGATTCGGGGGCGTTTCTCGGGCTTTTTTTAAGTCCCGCCCCTTTGTCCCGGGCCGCGCTGTGATTGGCTGCCGGCCCGGGACACCCCCGTGACGTCATTTCCCGGGCAGCGCTGTGATTGGCTGCCGGTCCGGGACACCCCCGTGACGTCAGCCAATCACAGCACGGCCCGGGACCTGACTTGTTTTATTATCTCGCCCCCTCACCAAAGCAGGACCACCTTACACTTATGACACATCTCTAGTGTGTTAGGAACTAGGTTTAGCGCCATGCCTCCAGAGGACTACAAACTGGTAGAACATTAATGCATGGCCAGGGATTGTGAAATCCACTGATGCGAGTACTTTTGAGATGGTCCCTGAGGCTCGTAACAGGCCATCTCCTACGTAAGCCATTGCTTGGCTTACTGTTCTTGACACGTGACCACGCCCGCCTTGTTTCATTTTGGTTCCTGGTTGCTGCGCGTTTGGTGTATTGTCCAGCTCTCCGTCCCGTCTTTAATTATGGGTTTATCCAGCCTTGGCCCCGGACTCCTGCGGACCTCCTTGGCCCCCTTTCAAGAGAGGTACATTCCTGTTGGTGTGCACGTCGCTGTTCCGCTCCGCCCGCTTCTAAGCCGGTCAGTGCACCACACCTTTAATTTTGGCATCTCCCTTTCGCCTTTATTCGAGTTGCTGCTCCGCTCCTGTGAACTTGGAGCCGGCCAGCACGCGACCCCCCCCAGCCTCATATTTCTTTGCTCGTGAGCTCTGCCTGCACGCGCATTGCTGCTACGCTCCTAATTCCTGAGCCGGTCAGCACGCCGTGTCGTAGGTGTCACTCCTCAGAGTTCACATCATTTCTTTTTATCGTATGTTTTGCTGCTCCGCTCACGTACTCAAGCTGAGCCGGCCAGCACACTACGTTTTGGAGAATTGTTTCCTGTACACACTCACGTTGTTGCTCCGCTCTGCCCGCTACTTTGAGCCAGTCAGCACATGATTTTTCAAAGGCACTTTTTGTGTAGTTTCCCAGTCATATTATCCCATTCCCTTCGGCCCTATAACTCATCTATAGAACCTTGAACCTTCCCTATCCCTCTCAGTTGTTTTATACACCACCACCCAATATCCTCCTACAAACCTGGCAGAGTGATGGATGAGAGTATCCCCTTAGTGTAGTACATGCAAAACAGAAACATCCTAGATACATCAACTACTGGCTCCTGTTTCTTTCACGATGTTCAGGGATTTTCCTCTCTCCCTTGGCCTTGTTTTTTTAGCCGTCTCTCTCCCGCCCGCCCACTGTCCGTGCCTCCTCCCTCCCGCCCGCCCACTGTCCGTGTTCGATGCCTTCATAAATAAAAGAAATAAATAAAATCCCCCTCCCTCCCGTTGTCCTGCCTTCTCCCTCCCGCCCGCCCACTGTCCGTGCCTCCTCCCTCCCGCCCGCCCACTGTCCGTTTCCGATGCCTTCATAAATAAGATCCCCCTCCCTCCTGTTGTCCTGCCTTCTCCCTCCCGCCCGCTGTCCGTGCCACCCCCCGCCCACCCACTGTCCGTGCCACCTCCCGCCCTCCCACCCACTGTCTGTGATGCTGTGAGGAGAGGGGAAGGTGTGTGGGAGGGGCAGGCGCGAGACGGCGCGTGCCGTGCCTGGAGAGAGGAGCGTGGTGCGCGAGACCGGGGGACATGCACTTCTCCATCCCAGAGACCGAGACCCACAGCGGGGAGGGCGGGTCCTCCTACGTGGTGAGTGATTTGGTCCCTGAGGGCGCCCGTGCCTCTCACCCCTCTGCTTTACTCTGTGCCCTTCTCACCCCACCTATCTCTGGCTGTCCCGCTGTCTGTCTGCGGGTGTTGTCACCCTCTCCTCCTGTGTCCAGCTGGCGGTGCTCCTTTTGATTTTGATTATCCTGCATCTCTCGTGCCCGTCACCCCTCTTCTTACCCCGCCCCCATCATGCCGGTACATGAGCATCCTCTTGTCTGTACCCCCACTCCCCCTCTGCAGGGCCAGTCTCCCCTTCTGCCTACAATAGACTAGAGTCGACTCTGCACTGGCGTGGCTTCCGTTCTGTTGTGCCCGAACACCATGCAGCAGCCGGTGCCCACGTGAGGGCCACAGTGCCCGGGAGGCTCTCACCACATCCCTTGGCGCCTACCTACCGACTGCCCCCAGTGCCACGTTAAGGAGGCGGAGTCATCCCCCACCTGCCCCCCAAGTCTGCCCCGTTCGTCAGAGCATCAGATGCATTTTTAATATTATTTACATAGCGCTACCCGTACCCCCTTGTGGCCTGAAGCGCTTCCTCACTTCTTAAGTGGCTACTCTGTGTATGTCTAGCGCTTCCTGGCCCTGTCCTGGTCACGGAAGCGCTACCGTTTTCACTGACCCCCTGGGCGCTTTTCGTGGTGCAGGATTCGTAGCCTGTTGCTTGTACATTGGCCTCTGTGGGGTAATTGGGTGCAGCATGGAAGGTTTTGTATGTAGTGCTCGCAGCTACAAGTTTTATCTTTGAAATGCTGCAAAGAGCGAGTCATCTTATAATACAAACTTGGAGCGCAGCATTTTATTAGCCTCAGAAGGATGAAAGGCCCAAGTGGCTCCTCCAGCGTGTAAGCTGCAGGTTGCAGATACATCTCACTTTCAGGCGCATTAACCCACTGAGCTATGCCGACGGGCTTTCCTGCTGTTTCTGTTTAGAGATCGGATGCCTGATGGTGAACTTTAACTGCAAGTCCTGCCTGGCTTCCTCCCGCCACACTGGCCCCGGGGATCTCACGGGCCGTTTACAAAATATGAACCAAACAATGCAATCCACTAAATATACCATAATGCACCTTGACACCACGATCTTCGCCCTGCTCACCTGGCTCCGGCCTCCATCCGGAAGGCCTGTCCTGCAGCGCTCCGTGGGCCCCCTGCCGGGGCTTGCCCCCTCCTTCTGAGCCCCTCCCTCCGTCACTCACCTCTTGGTGGGAGCTGATTTAGAGGCTGTTCCAGTTTATTTACTGCCTTTCACTGAGTGAAACGCAACCTTTGACCCCGCGCACTCGCCAGGATCAGCAGGGGACGACCCTCACCTGGGAGGGAAGGAAGGAACAGGGGGCTATAATTACAAGGAAATGGCGCAGCGGGGTGTTGCGGCCAATTTAGCTGTGCCATGCCGCGTCATTTAAAACAAGCGCTGGCGTTGCCAATAGGTTTCGCATTTGGAAATTTACATCGTATGTAGAGTCAATCTATAACATGAGAGCACGCCATCTCCACACCAACGTGAGCGTCTTAAGGCTGCGTGACTGGAAGTGTTAACCATTTCGTGTTATGACACAAAGACATCGTCTAGGCAGTTGAGGCATGAAGCTTATAATGCAAATTGCACAGGCATTGCAACTAGAAGCGCACATTGGTAAAACCCCACCGGTCAAGGAACATTTCAAGTATCCCGCCCGTGGGCGAAAACAATTCCTGTCGGGAACACTTAGTAAGCGTGAGAAACCAAGGGACAGTAAATAACACAGAAAAGCTGCATGGTCCCTTCTATTACAGGTGGAAATACATATGAACACATAAAACAGAGATCCGTCAGGCCTTTATTGTAAAAGGGGTGTAAAACGGGTAAAGACTCTGTTTGAAACAATCTTTTGTGCCTTCGAGTTATTACACTCGATTTTGGCGATGAGGCACATTGGTTCCCACCAAGAACCCATGGGAAAAAACGAAAGAAAAGGAAAGAAGTTTTACCTCTCAGGCTCAGGAGGTAGTTATCGACTGACGACACAGCGCAGTGAGTGTTAGGCAAAAGAAGCGGAGCAGAACTGTCGGCGCATATTGTCCGGTTCTAACCTTGTCGGAGAGGGTGCTGTGACGAAATAAACATCCTCAAGGAAACAAACGGACAGGAGCCACACTTTGCTGCATACGTCGTGAAGACTGAGGTGAGGAGGCGGGCTGGCGTGCTCTGGGATGGTGAAACGAGCGTAAAAGTCCCCGCCAGTTCCTGTTATTAACTTCGCCTTGGCAAGCAGAATCCTACTTTCTCTCTCTCTTAAAGGGGAAAGTACTGTATTTTCTGCTTCAACATCAACCTGTGACAGTCAGATCGGCTAAGTTCAAAGGTGAGGGTGAAGGACTTGCTATGGTTAGCTTAAATGAGCAAATCAAATAAATCTTAAACTCGCTGGAAGCGAAATAGCACGTCTGGAGCCTCTTCTAAAGGGGAAAAATATGACTGAGGTATTTTGAAAGACTAAACACTTTTAAGCAAAAAGTACATGAAGAATAGGTTTGCTTATGGTAGAAAGACAGCACTTTCTGCATAACAACAGTTAAATTAAAGGAGATTTTTTTATTGGAAAGAACTACAACCATTCACTTTTGGGAGAAAAAATTGAAATCATTTGGTAGTTACAAAGTTTTGGGCTTAGTAATCTCTTTAAATATTCAAGAATATATAACATGCAATCTGTCCACCCACCACCTCCTTTTCTGGATACTCCTGGAGAACCACCGGTGCCATGGAGAAAATGGTTTGATGCCTTTGAAAATTATTTAGGGGCAATAGGAGCGCACAGGTTCAGACCAGAAAAGAAAAGGTTTCTATTGCTTCATTCATTGGTTTTGAAGGCAGAGAAACCTTTAAACATGTACCAGATGTAGTGGTAGAAGCTGGTGAGGAAACTGATGAATATAAAGACACTGTGAGGAAGTTGATTAAAAGATATGACAAGCAACCTAGTGTCGTAGTGTTAAGACACAAATTCTTCAAAAGGGCACAGAAGATTGAGGAAAATGTTGACACGTACATTACTGCATTAAGGATGATGGTCGCAGAATGTGAATTTGAAAATTTCAGTGAACAGTTGGTGCGTGACCAATTCATTAGTAAATGCCTTGACAAAACCATCAGACAAAAGTTGCTATTGTTAGAAAATCCATCTCTAGATGAATCCATCCGTATTGCTAAGAGCATAGAAACTTCACAATCCTCTATTAAAGAATTAGAAAATAAAAACGCAGAAGTAGTTGCACCAGTGCGCCTTAAAAACTATGTGAAGAGAAAAGATTATCAGCAAAACAATTTTTTCAAAAGATGTAGGTGTGGGTATCGCTCTCACACAAAAAGTGGTAGACCATGCCCTGCCAGGAATGCGAAATGCCGCAAATGTGGGAAATTAGGGCACTTTGACAAAGTTTGTCAAAGTCAGAGAAAAAACGTTAATCAAGTTGGATGTGTAAAGGATTCAAGTGAAAGCGAAAGTGATGGTACTTTAAATGAATTAAAAGACATGATCTTAGTGGTCAATGTAGAGGTATAAAATGTGGAGATTCCAACGACTGTGTGGATCCGTACGTGGTCATTGATGTAGGTGAAAAGAAAGTGAGACTCCTGGTGGACTCTGGTGCTCGAATCACAATGATCAGAGAATCACTCTTCAGAGAAAAATGGGGAAATAGACCACTACAACCTCCGGATCGGGAGCCATTATCCTATGAAGGAAGGAAAATAGATCTCCTAGGGTACTTCGAAGACATTTTGATCTTCAAGAACAGACATATATATGAGGAGAAGATATATGTAGCTGTACATGGCCTTGACATATTAGGATGGTTTCACCAAGGCTTGTTTAGCATGATGCTATGCCCAGGAGCGATTGAACAGATTTTGGCGATTCGTGATCAGTCACATGTTGAAGAGTTGCTCAATAAATACTTCAAAGTATTTTCAGGGGAGTTAGGTAAGATCAAAGGTTTTAGACATAAAATAAAAATAAGGGAAGATGCAGCTCCTGTCAAACACAAAATCAGGGCATACCCTATAGCGTAAGAGAAGACTTGGAAAAAGAACTTATGTCCATGCAGAGGAGAGGAGTAATTGAACCCATTGAGTCTTCGGACTGGTCTTCGGCTTTGGTCATCGCTAGGAAAAAAAACAATGAACTAAGAATCTGTATTGACCTGCGCAGTTTCAACAAAGTGATTTGGGTGGATTTGCACCCATTAATTAACATATCAGAAAAGTTGGGAGTGGTTGCAGGGGCCAAAGATTTCTCCAAACTGGACTCGGCCTCTGCGTATCATCAAATTGAACTTGACAAAGATTTACGCCACTACACTGCATTCAACTCTCCCTCTGGGTTGTTCCAATTCTGTTGTATGCCATTAGGCCTGGCTTCTGCGGCCTCGGTCTTTCAAAGAGTATTGGTCAATTTGCTAAAGGGCATAAAAAACATAGCGATTTTCCAAGACAATGTTCTTTTATTTGCAAAGGATCAGCATGAACATGACCGGATCCTAAACGAGATTCTGTCGATTTTTCAGGAGCATGGTGTGGTACTCAAAAGAGACAAGTGTGTGTTTTCTAAAGACAAAGTGGAATATCTAGGTCACGCCATCTCAAGCGAAGGGGTCACGCCGAAGCCTTGTCTGGTTCAAGCCATTGTGGATGCTTCAGCACCAAAGGATAAAGCTGGAGTTAAATCTCTTTTGGGTCTTACCAAGTTTTATGCTCGCTTTATCCAAGTCTATGCTACAAAGATACGCCCCATTTCTAGGTTGTCACAAGACAAAAGTGATTTTATGTGGGATGATGAGTGCAGTATAGCATTTGATTGGCTTAAAGATCAACTGAGCACTGTCAAAGCCTTGAAACCATTTGTGCATGATGTACCTTTCACATTGACAGTGGATGCGCGCAGCTATGGTTTGGGTGCTGTCTTGATGCAGGAGGTCGGTCATCAGGAACACACCTTAGGTTTTGTGTCCAGGGTACTGAGAGAGGCTGAAATGCATTACTCTGTAATAGAAAAAAAACTCCTTGCATGTTGGTGGGGCATAGAAAAATTAAAAAATTACCTATGGGGACGCAAGTTCACTCTTCAAACGGATCATAAACCTTTGGTGGCAATCTTAGGTAATACAAATGATCACAATGCTACACCTCGAATAACCCATCTTGCATCGAGACTATTACAATTCAACTTCAATGTGGTACACATTGCAGGAGGGAAAAATGTGAGGGCAGACGCTCTGTCAAGTTTGCCTGCTACCTCAAGTCAGGCCTTGCAATGTAATGATGACTGTGATTGTGATGAAAAGGAAGATTGTATCATAGCCAGTGTTGAATTGATG
This sequence comes from Lissotriton vulgaris, assembly GCF_964263255.1. Taxonomy (NCBI): domain Eukaryota; kingdom Metazoa; phylum Chordata; class Amphibia; order Caudata; family Salamandridae; genus Lissotriton; species Lissotriton vulgaris. The sequence goes on from NC_141696.1 coordinate 308,862,022, forward strand.
AATGTATGTTCGGTAGTGCAAGAAGATTGGAGAGCAGCTATGGAAAGAGATGAAGTGTTAAAAGAGGTGAAGAAGTATATCACCCAAGGTTGGCCAAGAGAAAAGAATGTGAGTGCGTTGGTACAACCTTTTGTGAAAGTGTGCGAAGAGCTTTCTATTGAGGATGGTCTGGTATTCAGGCTAGATAAACTTATACCTCCTGAGAGCAATAGACCCTCACTACTTGTAAAGGCCCATGAAGGACACCTTGGAGCCACCCTCACTAAACGGAGGGTTAGACCATATTTTTGGTGGCCACAGATGGACAAGGATATAGACGCTATTGTGCAAGCGCGCACTGTTTGTTCCTCCAGTGACAAATGTATACGCATGGTCACTTCCCCTCTCACTCCTATACCCCTTCCAGGATCACCATGGGAAAAACTTGGCATTGATGTCTTAGGGCCCTTTCATTGTCTACCCCACCTATGCAAGTTTGCCATTGTGATGATGGATTATTACTCTAAGTGGCCTGAAGTTAAGTTTGTGTCCAAAGTAGATTCTAAAGCGGTACTAGACTTCATGAAAGAAGTCTTCATGAGAGAAGGGTTCCCATCAACTATCATTTCCGACAATGGGGTTCAGATTGTTTCTGCTGATGGTGAAGAGTTTCTAAAAGAATCTGCTATTACTCACCTCAGAAGCTCTCTTTACCACTCTCAAACAAATGGTTTGGTTGAGAGGCTTAATAGAGTAATAGGTGACAGTGTCAAATGGGCCATAGAACATAACAAGGCCATTCCCCAGAGTGTAAGGACTATGCTATGGTTCTACAGGACTACTCCTCATTCTTCTACAGGAGTATCTCCATTTGAACTTTTGAGAGACAGAAAACCATGTACCGAATATAGACCCGCATGGATGTCTAAATGGTTCAAATCCAACTCTACGCCCCAAGAACTTGATGAAAGGGTCAGAAACAAGATTGTTAAGGTCCAATCCAAGCAGAAAGAATACTTTGATGAGAGGAAGCGTGTCAAAAGTAGAGATTTTGCGGTAGGCGACTTTGTCAGAATAAATAAACAAGGTTTTGTTAAGAAAGGTGAATCTAAGTTCAGTAAAGTTCTAGTGGTAGACAAAGTGTGTGGTAGTGCGGTTCGGGTCAACAGACAAAACTGGTGGAATGTTAACAAGGTTGTAAAAATGAAAAATGTAAAGGATGTTATGCCAAATTCTAATGATGTTTCAGATGTGTCACATACCAATCCTTTTAGAGGTAGCAGTGATCAAGATTCTTGTCATTCACCCTCCGTGTTGAGGAGGAGCACAAGAGCGATTAGGATTCCGTTTAGATACCGGAATTAGTATCTCATGATCTCTCTTTTGAACTCATCCCTTATTTCTCCTCCTCGTCTTATCCTTTACCCTCACCTTCTTTTCCCTCTTCTATCAAATGTAGTGGGCTCGCCCGCCTCGCCCTGCTTGCGCGTGGGTGCCTGAGGTTTAGGTCTCGTGATGCCAGTTGGCATGCACGTCAGTTATACAGTTAGTGACAGTTTGCCGGCCATTTTATGCAGTTCCCGCTCAATGACAGACGTGCAAGTGGGATTCTAATAAAGACTCTGTTTGAAACTATCTTTTGTGCCTTCGAGTTATTACAGTATGATTTTGATTGTAGAAATTACATTGTATTTACTTTCTTAATGCATATTTTGTGATCCTTTGTTGATGACAGCTGTCATTCTGCTGATGAGTAGGCTGAAGGTTTTCCAAACGTGGAATAAATGCATTGATCAAGCACCGGCCAACTCAGTAATATGAACTTTGGATACCCGTCTTGATCTAAATATGCTTCCCATGCCCATCCTTCCTTAAATTACCTATCATCCCAATTGGGCGTCACCCGCTTTTAATTTTAACTTTCACAACATTCTATGTTTAACAGAATACTTCATGCGCCATGACGCATGCGCGAATCCCTGAGGATCTCCTTGACAACTGACGGCGTCTCCATCTCCAGCAGTTGCTCCGGAGACACCACAGATACCTCACTATCCTCTGTCACTTCCTTTCTCTAAAAACATCCATACCCTCCAGAATTTTAATGCCAAGTAAATCTGTTCCATGAGGCTGTACTCTTCATTTTTCTAACTTATCATTGATAATATCACCGCACATGCCATTGCGCACGCGCGGTATTCTGAACACCCCGTCCCCTTGGCAACAGCCGGCCTCACAGGCTTCCGTACTGGTGACGCCTCAACCACGTGACCGTACCCGGAAGCAACCACACGTTAATACCAGCCCCGCACGGCACGGCATTCATAGCCGAGCAGCGGACGGTAGATGTAGGTGACAGGCCTATTGCCACGCAAGGAAACTGTAAGTAAAAACTTCCTTCCACCACAGAATCCTGACGCAAACAGATGTCAAACCCCAAACCTGTTCCTCAGCGGTTACCACGTAACTAACCGCATTCCTTCACCTAATTACGGGTACAATATTTCTTTACTTAGAATACGTTGTACCACGTGATGCACCTACCCCCTGCCCGTTGAAGCCTAATAGGAAAACGACTTAAGTAAACCTGCCCTAAGCCATACTACGTTTGTGATCACCTCCATGTTACGTGTTTGTGAGTCTTATATGTCTATGTTTTAGCACAAAGGACCACAATATGGCCTTTCACTTATCATAATGCGCATTTGACTATAGCCTCAATGTAATCGTACTATTGCACATATTGCCCCAGCAATTCGATTTTGAACATAACTGCGCATCCGACTGCTAGCTGAAAATCAACATAGCATTATTGCATGCCAAGCCGCACGCACCTATAGCTCTTGATACAACAGTATCTCAGCCTTCAAGATAAGCGTTCACTTCCACTATATGACCACGCTCATCGTCGTTAGAAGCCTTTTCCAAACACCACTGTGGTATGCAGTATGTATGCATTGAGAGTCTGCACCAAGAGTCTGCACGACGTTACAGGCTAGTAAGGATAATCTGCGCCTGATTCCCTCTTTCATCTTCTCTCTCCACAGGTTTTTACTGATGCTCCACATTTTTGTGAGCACCCCACCTTTGGTACATCTTACCACTGGTTCATTAAGGATTTAGGACAGGGTGAGTCTTTTAGGGGGCTCATACCTTCCATCTCCTTTGGTCCTGATGAATACCGGGGATTTTTCCCAGATAGTTGAAACATGTTGACCAATGCACTATGAACACATATTGAGATACGTAGGTCGTAACTCCCCTTCCAGTATCTCACTCTTTATTATTTTAATATTGTCCAGTTGCTTGTTCATTAAAATGTATTCACAGAGCTAAACCAGGACAATTTTTAACACTGTATTTTTTTGCACTTACACCTCACAACCTGCTCCACTGCATTTCAGGTGTCGAAGCACACCCTGGTGACGCTAGGCCACCAGGGTGGACCCCAATGATGAAGCATGTCACCACTAGGTGGTGAGTGAGGGTTTTTTATACAAGGAATATTTATTCCACGTTTGGAAAACCTTCAGCCTACTCATCAGGGGATACTCCCTCATTTGTTTTTCAATATTCGTGATCAGGGGAACAGGAGTATTTCTCGTCCATCATTAGTGGACACAATCCCTTACTCTCCCAATTGTTTTTTCGGAGCTGTCATTCTGCACCATTCCGTGGATGAAAAATTATAGTCCTTCTTCTATTTTCCCCAAATGTCCTGGTTATTGGCTCCCAAGATCTGGTCACCCTAACGGTGGAGGTGTTTATTTAACGACCCGGCAGATCAGGTCAGTCTCGTGAGCCCATGCGGCTATCTCTTGTACTGCGTCAGAGTTCTTCTCTCGCCCGCACCAGTGAGCCTCAAGGGATGGGCCACCAGGGTAGACTGCCAGCCGGAGACAGCCAGCAGTGGGGAGGCAAGGGGGAACAGCTCTCCAGTCACAGGGCCCAGAGCACGCAGAGAGAGGCCCGATCTGCCTCAACGAGAGAGGAGCCCTCACAACCGTGCCACACAGCACCGGACCTCGCAGTACGGCACCCATCCCGCTCCACCACAGACCCCCTCTAGTATGGCGCTGCACTCACTTGGTGTCTGATGTAGGCAGTCACATCCACAGGGACAGTGCTGGCTGCTCGGGGCTCCGTGGGGCCGTGTTCATTCAGCAGGTGCACTCCGCCAATTCTCAGTACCACCTCCACAGCCACACCACCGAATAGGCCCCTTGGCCTCGCGCAGGCCCCAGCCACATCAGGCGCTCGCTTTCTTCACTGCAGCACGGCGCCTCGCAGGCAAGGATATCAGTTTTTGCCCCAGGGTGCAGGGAGCCAGGATCACTGTGTGTGGGTCGCCAGGTCCACGCCATGCTTCAGGATTTTGCCGGATTATGAGCTTGGATGGCAGAGCCCATTTAGAGTGCGGCCATCTTGCAGCTGGCTAAGCCACGCCCCTTTCCAGTACAAAGATAATTAATTTATACCTTGTAGGTATTGTTATGCTTTGACCACCAAGATCTGTCTGTCTATGCATCACTTTTCAGGGGAATAATACACTGCTTAAATGGTAAATTGAAAGGCATCAACACCTATGTATGTCTATCTAATCCCAGCAAATCACTTGTCTTCAGCTGTCTAATTTATATATGATTTAGACTTTTAAAATAATGCAATGTTAAGATCAATATAAAGTGTACAGCAAAGTTGCTGTTTGCGTCACTCTGGCCCGGGTGTGCCCACATATAGGAAAAAGGAAGCAGCAAGAATCAGCAAGCAACTGTGATGGGAAAAGTTTTCTCAGCGTATGGTTGCCTTCTGGTGTCTCACTGCATCCCGCCACTATGCCCTGTCTTGTCATTTTCAATCTTAAGAGGGAACGTTGCACAGTCAGAGAGCTCCGAAAACCCATCGACCTCACTGAAGGCCATATGTATAATGCCCAAATGCGTTCACAAACGCCGAAATTCGGCGAATTTCGGCGTTTGCGAACGCATTTTCGCAAAATAGTATGTATCACCTAAATCTGCATGTAAAATAAGGAATCGCACAATTTGCGATTCCTTATTTTGCGATTGCATTCCTTAAATGTAATGTATGTAGCCAAAAAATATTGCAAAATTGCCTTAAGGAATCGCAATTTACCACCAACTTCTAGTTGGTGGTAAGTTGTGAATTCCTTGAAAAATGCAAATTTTTGCATTTTTCAAAGTGCCATGTGACGCACATACATGCCCTTAGAGCATGTATGTGCGCCACATGTGCACCCATGCATATTTCATGGGTGCACCAGGGTGTCCTTTGGACACCCCTGCACCCTTGAAATTATTCTTTTTTTGCGATTAGCAAATTGCGAATCGCAAATTGAGAATGACTTCCCATTCATTCCTATGGGCCTCCTGGCCCATAGAAATGAATGGGAAAGTATTCCTTAATTGCGAATTCGCAATTAGCGAATTCGCAATTAAGGAATATCAAGAAATTGCTAAAAAATTGCGATTTTATTGATACATACCAATTTGCGATTCTGAAATAGCGATTTCTTAAAAATCGCTATTACAGAATCGCAAATTGGTACCTTGATACATATGGCCCTGAGTAATATATTGAAAAACAATTGTTTAAGATGAACTCATTTTTCTAACATTGTTTTAAAAAACGAACTAACTAGCTTTCTCACCTGAACACTTTGTAGTTCCAAGGGTCCACGGTGGGACCCTTTGGGCTTGCATCCCATAGAGTTGTGCAGCACGGTGCTGACAAGCCAATTAGAGGTAGCCTCTTGTCTCTTCCCACTTAACTCTATTTCTCGGACTTGTGGCCGCCAATACGAGCTCCTGGGGATAGTGTCCGCAGGGCGTACACCCCAGGTGGCTTTGTGTGAATGGTGTAGCTCAGGCCCCGGAATAGTTTTTTATTGGTCTCCTTTGGCGCATTGGGGCGGGGTCTTAATGTCCATTCGTTTTGAATCGCAAATTGGTACCTTGATACATATGGCCCTGAGTAATATATTGAAAAACAATTGTTTAAGATGAACTCATTTTTCTAACATTGTTTTAAAAAACGAACTAACTAGCTTTCTCACCTGAACACTTTGTCGTTCCAAGGGTCCACGGTGGGACCCTTTGGGCTTGCATCCCATAGAGTTGTGCAGCACGGTGCTGACAAGCCAATTAGAGGTAGCCTCTTGTCTCTTCCCACTTAACTCTATTTCTCGGACTTGTGGCCGCCAATACGAGCTCCTGGGGATAGTGTCCGCAGGGCGTACACCCCAGGTGGCTTTGTGTGAATGGTGTAGCTCAGGCCCCGGAATAGTTTTTTATTGGTCTCCTTTGGCGCATTGGGGCGGGGTCTTAATGTCCATTCGTTTTTTCCGCGCCTATTGCATCATTTTAACGCTGGGATCCTGGTAGGCAGGAGGGGCTTTTGTCCTTGTCTCTACCCTCCCTCCCTAAAATGTAGGGATATTTTCTATTTTTGGCTTGGGGGTCATCCGCTCTGGGGATTTAGGCTGTCGCTTTAGGACAGGTGGCAGAAATGGAGGAGCTTGTGACAGACTGGAAGGGTTAGGGGCAGGGCATTGCAGAGTAGGCTTTGGCAGAGGGGAGCGAAGGTTGAGTCATGTGTGTAGGTCTGTGGATGAAAGAAAGGGGATGGTGACAATTAAACATTTTAAGAATGGTTTTTGAGATTTTTTCTTGTTGGGGGAGGGTTAAGGGGCGAGAGTTTAGGATTTGTTTATTGTATTGGTAAGGGGATGAATTTGAAGTATTGTAAAATGTGTTAATGAGTTTCAGAATGGCAAACCTGTCCTAATAAAGTAGCCTTTTACTGTCACTTGGCCTGGTTTTTAGGTCTCGGCCTGATCTAGCGCATGTGCTGATCTGGCTGGGACATTTAGTAGGCTGCATGGGAAAGAGGTACTTTCCCGGCGACCAGCTCTCTATCACGTGCACAAGCTCGCTCCCGACGTGCACAGCACCTTTTCCGTGCGCGCGCACGTGCGCACTACTCGTGTCACCAGCCGCAATTACTTTCACTTTTGTGGCGCCGCGATTACTTTCACTTTCGCAGCGCTGCAATGTAATGCTGCTGTGCGTACGTTTAAGCGGCCAATGCTTGTTGCAATGGTGCCTGGGAGATTTTGGATATGTATTTTCATTGACTAAGCAGGGCAACTTTACTTTTCTGCCGACTGATTAGTGAAAGACCAACATTTGCACCAAAAAAATTACCATTAGCATTGACTGGTTTATTTTATTCCGCATCCGCGCGGCCAATGCTTGTTTTTTAAGCATTGTTTGTTAATATTTCCGTCTGGGTTTGTGGTGAGCCATGTGCAGTAAGAGGACATCGCACACAGTTGTACCCTTGCCCACCTGCCTCTGACCGGATTGGCGATGTATCAGTCCTGATGTATGCCAGAGCGGAACCTATGCCAGTTGGATCTGGTAGGTGCACTGTGAGACATGGCAAATGTTTTCTACGCCTAATGGCTGCCTGCTTGGTGCCCATGTTACATCATGCACGAATATGCACACTTGTTTCTCTCTCTCCGCTCGAGCATTTAGTCTTGCTGCAGAGCCCGAGGTGTAGTCTTTCTCTGCCCAAGCTATATATTTTGTTCTATACTTAAGTGCGGGCTCATGAGTCCTCGCTGATCTCTCGTCTAATGACTTTGAGTGGCTCTGTACCCTTCTCTCAGAGACATCGAGAATACATTTTAATTCCCAAATTGCAGATGCGATATTTGTATATGTTTCTCAGATGGTCGTCTTTGAAATAGCCAAAACAACAGGTGATGGACCGAATGTGGATCAATGTCACACACTCACCCCAGTCCAAAGATCTGGGCCCAAATCCATCGTTTTTTTGCACTCCACACCACCCTGGGTTAGACAATGGCGATATGCAAATCAGCTCTGACCCTGTGCCCCATGGGAACAGTCCAGTCCGAACTACAAAAGCCATGTCCTTCCCAGAACGGAATCAAGCATCCGAGGACCGGACCGGTTTCGAGGTAACACCTCTCATCAGCCCGGCTAGCTTGACTCCAGTGGTGTGGAGTGCCTGGGACCCACGTCTGGGCATCCCCAGCGCACTAAGGGCGGAATATGCAAAAACAACAGGTGATGGACCGAATGTGGATCAATGTCACACACTCACCCCAGTCCAAAGATCTGGGCCCAAATCCATTGTTGTCTTTGAAATAGCACCGTTTAATAACAAGCATTAGCTAAGCCAGCAGTTCTGTACTTCTCAAAGATGATTTAAGCATGACACAAAAAGACCGCCATCTAAAAATGTAATTCAAAATTTGAACATAAAAACATAACTGGAGTGTGTCATTTTAATATATCAGTACATGTGCAGACAGGTGTACTCGGAACAGATATAGAAACCCTTCCTATTCATATCACAGGAACATTTGATTCACGTGCTGCAAAGAAAACATACTTTTGGGCTTGAATTTCTGTAACATGAAGATGAAGTTTAGACACGCAAAGGTGACAAACAAGCATTGGCATAGCCAATAGGTCTCGTCTTTGGGACCTTATACGTGTTTATTTATCCAGCACAATATCCTTAGTGCAACATCAAGTGTTGCATGGCTAAACACTTATAAGGTCCCAAAGGCGAGACCTGTTGGATTTGCCAATGCTTGTTTACATTGTTTTACATTGTTTTGCCTGAATCTTTTAGCAGCCTCGTCATACGCAGTGGTCTGTGGTGCTGGTTGGTCATGTGATCTTGAATTGTGGCTTATGCCGCATGTCTGATAAGTGCAGTTGGCAGTAGCCGAATCAATGTGAAGATTCCATAAGGCTTGCAAGGGGTCCATCAAATGTCCATTGATCCTTCCTAACCGCTTGATGTGTCACAAACCTGATCATTTTTGGATAAAAAAACTAAAGTATTAATGAGAGGATGCATATACCTGTTCAGTACTTTCTCCACACCATGTTCATTGGCAACCAACTCCTGTGGGTGGAGGTGGCAACTGTGGGCATCAAAGGCTGATGTATTTTCATACGTTTTTCATTCCAAAAAAGATAAAACTCTGCTTTTCTATTTAATATCTTTGTTGTCTCTTCCCTGCTCTCCTGTATATCCAGTATATTTGACGTATTGCAATCCTCTCTTTCCACTATCAATCAATATGAAGCGTGACTGGTAAAGAACTCCATACAAATGAAGAGCCAGCGTGTGACCCTTCGTAATAAAGGAAGCCATAAAAAAATCACTCAACTTGGTTCTCTAGATGACCTCCTACTTAGGATTGTATTTTTTTCTAATTTGAGATCTCTGGTCACAGGTGAAGATGAGCTGCAGAAATAAGGAAAGCCCTGAAGCTACCTTTTGTGAAATCCTAGTAAAACCATTGCTGAAGTTACTCACTGCCAAATATCCATGCTACGTTCAAGCAACAAAAAGCTTTCATCATGGAAAAGTATGCTCATGATTTCTAGAAATGCCTAAGAATGCTTGAATGCATGCTTCTGCTGGATTTCTCTGTTCCAGATATTTTCTTATGACCACATAGAGACAGATAGAAGAACAAGACTCCTAAATCCTCTAAATAATCCTTGAAACTGTTAAACAATGCTAAAAGTGAGAAACCAATGAAAATGGATGACCTGCCCCATTTCCCTTTAAAGTACTCCTTACATCACCCAGGAGACTATGGGCCTCATTTTGATGTCGGTCGGAAAGCCTTCAACCATTGGTCAGAGACTTTCTGACTGACATGGAAATTTTACACTCCAACTGCCAAATGACCATGTCGGCGGTCGGAGTGTATGCCGGCCGGGCAAACCGACTAGGTTCCAGTGGGCTCAAGGAGCCTGTCGGGCAGGCAGAAACCGCACATAATCCCTAATAGACAGCATTTCCACTGTAGGGATAATAATGTTGGTTTCTGACATCCTTTCCATGTTGGCCTTTCTGACATCGAAAGGCTGCTGGAAAGTTTCTTTGGGGGCCCCTAGCAGAGGCACTTTCTTCCCTGGCCCTCCTTTTGTAGCTGTTGCCCCCTTCATATCACTGCACTGTGTCAAGGTCCAGGGATGTGCTAAAACTTCCATTGTACAATGAGAGCTTGTGCTGCGGGCAGTTTTGGACTGCCTCACAAGCTCCCGTTGTAAAGTGGAAGTTTTGAGGTTCCGTGACGATTTGAACCCGTGTTTTCAAGTTTGTCGGAAATACATAATATTAGTATCAGCGAACCGCAAATGATCCATTTAGCATATCCTGGTGTTTTCGCTACGATACGAGTAAGAGCACTCCTGTTATGAACACATTTCTGATCTACCCATGGCATCCATCTTAGATCATGGCCGCCATTTTGTGTTTCCTTGCCCTCACATATGCAATAGCCTCTGATCACTCCATTTTGATTAAGGACACGTAGCCTTAGCCGGAGATTCACCTCTTACATGACACATACACCTTAAACCAGATCACGCTGAAGCTGCATGACTCGACAAAGGCTGCCTCCTCTGCCCGAGGCCAGCCCACCTGAACTGGTTCTCGTGTCCATTGTCCCGATCATGATTAGGCGGCCGAAGCCGGTAGCCTTGCCCATTTACAACCCACAAACATCTCTTATCCCGCTTTCCTATCTTCTACACCTGGCTCTGCTCCTTTCCTTCTGGGCCTTTATTAGGGGGAGGTAACGAACTTTACGATGAGGCGGTCCGGCTCTTGAATACAATATTGACAAGGGATTGTGATGGACTAGTGGGAACCCCTCTTCGTGATGTTTGGCATCAGATATTATCGACAGTTCCTGTGTAACGCCAAATATTTATTGTTTAAGACACAAAGGTTTGGGAATGTACTGACATGTGAAATATTTGCCTGAAGCACAATTTTTGGTATATAAGGAGCAACCCTCAATGTACAAATCGAACAGTCTCCTAGATTCTGCCCGTGTGTAGATTCTGTGATTTCTGTGTCCCTGCAGTAATAAACCTTTGGTCTTTGACGCCACCATCGAGAAGCCCGTGTTTCTGTTCATTTGCGCACCAAGGCAGGTGGAACTCCGGGGTCTTTGGGTGTTGTTCCCTGACACCTCTGGACGGAACCAAAAAGTCCAGAACTCCAATTGGCGCCCAACGTGGGGCGACGTCATTCGGTACCGGTCCAAAAGCCTGAAGAGTTCGAGAAGCTTCGTGTGAAGATTCCTGAGGGAGGCGCCCCACTTCATCGATCCCGGCATATCGCAAAAGTGGCCCTGAAGTTCTCTTCCACGAGGGTTCCCGTTCAGGACGGCTGCAGTGGGCCGTTGCCTTGACCGTCGCCCTGTCTTGGACCTGAGGTGCAGCCTTAGTACAGCGAAACGTGACGGGTTTCTCCTTGGTGACGTCTTCAGTGCCTCAGTTAAGTATTTAGTGATAGCTAGCTGGTTACTTTGTGAGGATTGTTAAAAATCCTTGATCGGTTCTTGGTTTGGTTTGGTTTCGTAAGATTATCACTAGTTGTTCTGGTTACGATAATCTATTTGGTTCAGTTTGGGTATCGATACATTAATTTGGTTTTGGTAGGCCTAAGTTCTTTGTTCAAGTGCACATATCTGTTTCGTGTTTTGTTTGTTTCGTGTTCCAGACTGAAAATGGTAAGTCGGAAAATGTTGTCTTGTTTCGGTTGCAACCATGACTCACGATTGGAGGATTCTTGTTTGGTTCCTCCGATTGGGACTCCCCTTTATGACCTATATTGCAAATTTGGAGTGGGTCCTATATCCTATAACGAGGTGTGGGTCCGTTACTGTAAGAAGGATGGTGTCCTTAGTTGGCCACTACATGGTAGTTTTGAACCCGAGATCCTTGATAATTTAGAAGCGAAATTGTTTAGTAAGAAAGCCCGGCCGGCAATGTTTGATTCTTTCCGTTACTGGCGAAAGGAATCTAAACAGAGAGAAATGAAAAGGTTGAAGAAAGAACAAAAAGAGCAAGAAGAGTTAACTCTAGAGCAAGCAACTAAACAACTACAAGATAATGAGTGCGAAAAGGCTATAGACGTAGCAATTAGAGAGCATAATTTAGCGATTGACAAGTGCTACCCTGCCTTGCCATCGAAAACAGCTAAGATACTGGAGGATCCCGAAAACGATCCTCTGTTGTCTTATCTGTTACGTTCACCTCCACCGTACGCACAAGGTGCTGCGGCTCAACTTGTACCGAATGTTCAACTGCCGGTTGCTGGACAACCTGGTGTTCTTGTTCCTCAGAATCTAGTTCCTGTACCTCCTGTGGTTAATGTGAATGTTCCTACGGCTCCTCCTCTTCCTGGGTTGCCGACTTCTATACCTGTATCTGTCTCGCTTACACCTACTACTTCACAAACTATTTTCATCGATACTCCTACTGCTTCGCAATCTGTTCCTACCTCTACTGTGTTCTCTACGTCTGCAAGTGTATTAACTCCACTTTCTGTACGTCGAAAAATAACTGATTCTGTTGCTAATATTCTGTCTCCTTTATATAAATCCTTAATTAAGACTCCTACTTCTGATTCAGTTCAGAGACGTAGTCAGCTACCAAGTACTGAAGAACGGGGAGTTTTAGATTCCACGGCTCTCAGATGGATTACGAAAGTTAGAAGATATAATACGAGAGATGTATTAGATACGTTTATGCAGTGGAAGGAACCAACGCAACGATACGTCTTTGATGAGATGTGCTCGTTGTTACGTGAGGAAATAGAGGAAGATGATGTTGAATCAGACTTGGAGGATTTAATTAAGGTGCAAAAAGAGTTTGCTGCAGGAATGATAGTGGGTGATAATATAAAAGAAGCGATGGAACTTATTTTGAGTTTTAGGAATGATCCATCTCTTCGTTCGCCGAGAGATTTAGAGAAAGGGAAAATGAAGCTAAGTCGCCAATATCCTATGAGGGAGGTTCCTCCGATTTGGCGCGAAGCTATTCAAGCTGATGCGGTTGCGGGTATTGCAGCTGCTCCAGCACAGTTCCAACGAGTGTGGATACACATTCCATGGAAGCGAGCTGAAGTACTAGCAGTGAAACAGGCCTTACCAGATCCGCGTAAGAATCCGGCCGGATATTACAAGGAATTGACACAGACAGTTGAAGCTTGTATAATGAATTTGGCAGACATTGACATGCTATTTGGCAATGTAGTTCCACAACCAGTGTGGGCTAAAATTCGTAGAGAGGATCATCAAGCAGCTTTAGGTGGTGATTGGGCAGCTATCACTGCAGCAGATGGTCAGCAAACGGGTGGTGCAAAACCCGAACCCCTAATTGCTAATCTTCCAGGTAGAATAATTGACTTAATGAAGACTCTGATGCCTGCGTTGCGTGTTAATTGGGATAAATTATCGGCATGCAAGCAAAAGAAAGATGAAAGTGTCTCCGACTTCTTCACGAGGTTCGAAGAGACTTTTGTAGACCATAGTGGTCAGGATATGAGCACTGAAGGAGGACAGAGGTTGTTTGTCGATAAATTTGTGCATAATTTGTTACCTGAATTATGCAATAAATTAAAGGATTCAGAGAGTGCGTGGGCTGTTTCCACGACTGCGCAAATACTTGCGACTGCGCAGTACTACGAAAATAGGGATAAAGAGGAAAAGGAGAAATCAGAGAAGAAAACGAAAGATTTAAAGACTAAAGTTCTTTTACAGCAGGCGTATCCGCCTCGCACGAACCAGACTAATATGCAACAGAATTCGTATCAAAGGACAGATTATAGTTCAACCAGGCCTCAATATCAGTGGAATCAGTGTGCGTACTGTAAGAAAGAGGGTCACTACAAGAATGATTGTCCGATTCTAGCGCAAAATAATGCAGCAGCAGCTCAGAGAGGTCGTGGTGGTTTTGCGCAGAATTCTAGAGGTCGAGGGCGAGGTGCTATGCCTCCGCAAACGAATGATCGTCCCTCCAATCACTTTGATCAACGAAACGTACAGTCAGCTCAACAGAATAGATCTCAGCAATATCTTGTTGAGGATTATTGTGAAGTTGATGAGGGATTCCAGCAAAATGGGTACTAGGACAGCCATGGACAGAGAGAGGGAGTAGTATCAGTTCCAGTGGATCAGAGTGGGCCTTATGTCGCAGTAGCAACATCAGGTGTAGTCGAACCGTTTCTGTTGGATACTGGTGCCGCAAAAAGTTCTATAATTCATGCGAAACTCCCTGGCGCACCTTTGTCTGGCTCAACGAATGTTTCCGTAGGTTTTTCAGGCGCCCCTGTTTACAACCCGATATCTAATCCTTTGTCTATTTCTGTTGGACCATGCCAATTGAAAGCACCCTTGATTTTGACGACAGGTTGTAATGAAAACCTGCTTGGTTTAGATTTGTTAAAACGACTATATGCGACATTGTACTGTTCTCCGGATGGAGTACAGCTTACTTTGGGTAAAAGACTCACTTCTCCGATGTACTTGTCAATGGACGCACTCCCGCCAGAGCTGCGCTCACTCCCTGATTCTCTTTGGGCGACTGGTCCTAATGATGTAGGCCTTTTAGAAATACCACCGTATGTAGTAACTTTGAAAGCAAATGTAAAATTTCCTAGAATTCCCCAATATAAAATATCAAGTGAAGGAGAACGTGCACTTTTATTGATTGTGCAAGATTTGATTAAGAAAGGTGTGGTTGAAGAAACTCAAGGAAATGTTTGTAATAGTCCTGTATTGCCAATTCTGAAACGAACTGATCCTACGAAGCCTCCAGTATATAGGTTTGTCATAGATCTTAGAGAAGTTAATAAGATTGTGGTTCCGCAGTTTCCTGTGGTTCCAGACATTACTGCCTTGTTAACATTGATTCCTGCTACAGCCAATTGGTTCTCAGTCATCGACTTGAAGAATGCCTTTTTCAGCATTCCGATAGCCGAGGAAAGCAGGGATATTTTTGGCTTCTGTCTAGGAGGTCGAAGCTTCAGATTTAAACGCGCTCCACAAGGCTACTGTGAGAGTCCATCTATTTACAGTCAAGCATTAAAAAGTCAGCTAGATTCTTTTGTCCTTCCTCCAGGTTCTGCCCTAGTACAGTACGTAGATGATCTTTTAGTGGCTGCCGATGACAAGGAAACTTGCAAAGCAGCTACAGTATCGTTGTTACATCATTTGTCTGATTTGAATCACAAAGTATCACCTTCCAAGATGCAATACTGCTGCCAAGAAGTGACCTACCTAGGTCATCTCTTGTCAAAGGAGGGAAGGAAGTTGACCCCAGAAAGAATAAAAGCAATTACGCAAATGAGTGTTCCACGCACACAGAGAGAAGTACGTGCCTTTTTAGGTATTACCTCCTACTGTAGGCAGTGGATCCCAAATTTTTCTCTTTTAGCGAAACCATTGGTAGCTTTGACTAGGAAAAATGTTCCGAGTCCGGTGCCATGGTCTGATGAATGTCAAGAGAGTTTTACTGAATTACGAAAAGCCTTGTGTTCAGCTCCTGTATTGGGTACACCTGATTACAGTAAGCCATTCACGCTCTACGTTCACGAGAGAGAAGGTTGCGCGTTGAGTGTTCTGACACAGAAGTTTGGTGATAAACAACGCCCTTGTGCGTATTTCTCATCAACATTAGATCCGGTAGCTAGAGCGTTGCCTAGTTGTTTGAGAGCTACAGCGGCAGCTGCGGCTTCCATTCGGCAATCTGCTGGTTTGGTGATGAACAACATGCTAGTGGTCATGGTTCCTCATGCAGTGGATACACTCATGAACCGAACGAAGACACAACACCTTACCAGTGCGAGATTATCTGGTTACGAACTGACACTACTAGCGAGTCATATTCAGATCAAAAGGTGTAATGTATTGAATCCAGCAACGCTGTTGCCGACTGATCAAGAGTCGAGTGATTCTGAGCCACATGACTGCTATTTTAAAACGGAGGAAGAGACAAAAGGACGCATTGACCTGAAAGATACTCCGTTACCCGATCCGGATGGTACGCTATATGTGGACGGGTCATGTTTTAAATTGGAGAATGGTGATGTGACTGCTGCTTACGCGGTGACGACTTTGAAGACGATTGTGGAGACTGCAAGAGTGAGTCAGAATTCTGCCCAAGCTGCAGAATTAATAGCTCTAACGAGAGCATGTGTTTTAGCTGAGGGAAAGAGAGTGAATGTGTTCACAGATAGTCAGTACGCATTTGGCGTGGCCCATAGTTTTGGCCGGTTGTGGAGAGAAAGAGGTTTCATTACGTCCCATGGGACTAAGATTCAACATGGTCAGCTAGTTAACGACTTGTTGGAATCTCTAACCTTGCCGACTGAAGTTGCAATTGTAAAGTGCAGTGCTCATAAAGCAATCACGGATGATGTTGGACGTGGGAATGCGTTTGCTGATGAAATTGCTAAACAGACAGCTAGAGATGTGATGAGTAGAATGTATGTTGCAACGTCTGCAAGATGGATCGCTGAGTCTGGGATGTGTGAAGATACAATGGAAAGTGTGAAGGAGATTCAGAGAGAAGCGACTGAGGAAGAGAAACGTGTCTGGAGAGAGAGTACGGGCAAGTTGGACTCGAATGAATGTTGGATTGATTTGACAGAGCAGCAACGTTGGATGTTGCCGGATGCGTATGTGCTTGCAGTAGTGACAATGGCGCACGGAGTAGCGCATATAAGTTCTAAAGGCATCTGTAAGATGTTGGCTCCGGTCTGGAAGAATGATGGGATCAGTAAGTGTGCAGAGAGAGTGGTGAAAAATTGTATGGTGTGCTTGATGCATAACCCTGGCAAGGGAACTCCAACTCCAGCTGGTCATTTCGCTCCTCCTTCCTGTCCCTTTGAAGTGATTCAGTTAGATTTCATTCACATGGAACGCTGTAATAATTTGAAATACGTCCTGGTGGTGGTTTGTGCTTTTTCCAGGTGGATAGAAGCATACCCACTGAAGGACAATACCGCCTTATCAACTGCCAAAATTCTTCTCAAAGAATATTTCCCTAGATTTGGAATGCCACGGATTGTATGGTCAGATAACGGAAGTGAGTTTATAGGGAAAGTTATGCAGAGTGTATGTGCAGGCCTAGGTTTGAAACAAAAATTTCATAGTGCGAACCATCCCCAGTCAGCTGGTCTAGTGGAGGGTTATAATGGCACCCTCAAGCTGAAGATAGCCAAAATACAAGCATCCACAGGTTTGGCTTGGCCAGACGCACTTCCTTTGGCCTTGTTATCAACGAGAGCAACAGTGCATTCTAGAATAGGGCTTTCTCCATACGAGATTGTGTTTGGCCGCCCGGCAAATATCTGGGGTGTGCCAAGGCCTAAACAATTTTGCTCCATTGAATATCCTATGTTGATAGACTACCTTTACGACTTGACTGCTAAATTGAGTCTTATTCATCAACAGGTTTTCGATGCACTACCAAAGCCTCCGGAGAGTCCAGGGCATCAACTGAAACCCGGCGACCACGTGGTGGTCAGAAACTTCGCGAGGACAAAGAATCTTCAGCCTCGCTACATCGGTCCCTTCCAGGTCCTGCTGGCAACGAGGACAGCTGTACGTGTTGCTGGCCGCAAGCACTGGATTCACGCTTCTCACGTAAAGCGTGTTCCGTTGCCGCTGCCTTACGACGACTGGGTGAAGAAGGGAATTGGTGCCTCCGAATCTGAAATCACCCCGAAATTTATCCCTTTCAGTGATGCCGATTTGATTACTGACACTTTGAAACCTGACTCTCCTCCTGAGAAAACTCCTTCGAACATTGAACATTTGTCTCCAGCATCAGAAGAAACTTTGTTATCTGCGAACTTAAACTGAATCACTGACAGATTATCGATTTCTAAAAAATCGACCTACTATAACATCGAGTCTCTAATATCGATAGCAATAATATCGACACCCTATACTTAACATGAAAACTACAATAATATCGAGCAAACTATATCGATGCACAAAAATATCGTCTACAGAAATATCGTTAGCATTATTTTCGAATACCATAATATCGACACTCAATACTACATATACCACACTACAATAATATCGAATACAAAAATTTCGATAGCACTATTTTCGTCAATACCAAAATATCGATAGCTAAATTAGACTCAATTTTTTATATATTACACCAATAAATCTATTCTCTAAGTAATACACACATTTCTAATGACTTCACTAATGTATTTTCAAATTATTAAGTAACATTTAGTATACAATATTGTGTTTGCGCAAACTGACGAAATTTGTATATAAACTCTTTGTAAACATAATTATTTAATACTTAGTACTCATTTTACATAATCTTTAATTATTACAAGACTTTTATTTTACATAAATAAATCATTTCAAATCCTCTACATAAACTATATAAGAATATATATCTTAAATGTTTTACTTAAAAAAAATTCAAACTAACCAATAGTAACTCGTCTTTACATATCTGACCAATCAGATGGCAAACTTAATTACACATAGACTATATAAACCAATCACAAACAGCCATACAAGTTGCAGGAAATATTCTTCGTGACCACATACTGCCAATTTTGGGAGCACCATCTATATTCTTCTCTTCAAGAAAAATCGTCCTGAAACTACAAGTAAGTAATCATATAGCTCTGTGAATAAATTCTAATTTTTTTGTCTATTAATTATAGACAAAGATTTGTTACCTAATTTGTTATTTCTTTATGTACTTTACCTTTAAACAGACTCTACAAACAAATCAAGTTACACTTCAACTTCAAGATACAGGACACTTTAAATTTCAAAAAGGTATCTACATATGTTTAACATTTACTTAACGTTCTTTGCCAATTATTGGCCTAATTTAAAACTATATACTTTGTTTCTTAGCCTGAAAATCTTAATACATAGTGTGCAGCCAGAATTTTTTTAGGAAAAAAAGTTACAATGCTGTGTAAAAAATATTTTCTTCCTGTTCTTAAATATGTTTTAATGTGCTTTTACTCATAATACATGTGTCATCCTCGGTTCTTTTTAGCAAATAAGTAACAATGATTTATAACAAATGTGTATTATTTATATAACATATAAACGCATTAGTAATTTTCAACAACTTTCTCTCTAAACAGAACACAAAGGTACAGAAAAGAGATAATTCAAATCAAAGAACAAACATTCTGCTACTACTATAATTCTCTTGGTAAGATCATAAATAAAACATAACTAGTCTTTATAAACTCTATGGAATGTACTAGAAATAAAATGCCTCTTGTTATGCATCTGTTACTATAATCTTCCTGTTCTTAAATATGTTTTTTTGTGCTTTTACTTATAATACATGTATCATCCCCGGTTCTTTTTAGCAATTAAGTAACAATGCTTTATAACAAATGTGTATTATTTATATTACATATAAACGCATTAGTAATTTTCATCAACTTTCTCTCTAAACAGAACTCAAAGGTACAGAAAAAAGATAATTCACATCAAAGATCAAACATTCTACTACTACTATAATTCTCTTGGTAAGTTCATAAATAAAACATAACTAGTCTTTATAAACTCTATAGAATGTACTAGAAATAAAAATGACTCTTTTTATGCATCTGTTAGTATAATCTTGGAAATTTCTCTTTTTAAATTCAAATAAACAAAACTATTTTTAGAGACGTTATAACGTAAAACAAAACTTACCAAGAAAAAAATTGTAACTTTTCCTATAACATACTTAATTATTTCTCAACAGACCGTGGCAATAGAAGAACAACATCTAACTGAACAAGCATCTACTTTCGATAAAAAGAACATTACTGGTGGTAAGTACATTACTAGAAGAATACTAGCTTAATTTAAAATCTTTTATACAATTCAGATTGTATTAATATTTGTATATTAACTTTTCTAGATACCAGAAGTAAAGAATGACTGATGATGCAAGATTTATTACATCTCAGAAAGGGAAATTTATGTTATGCTATATGGGCTACATTTATACTCAAGAGAAACAAAAAGACCTTAAAGTGAATTGGAAGTGTACAAAATATTACTCCAATAAATGCTATGGCCGTGCTACAACAAGGGAAACTAGTGTTATAAATACCACTGAACATAATCACCCACCAAACATCTCGGAAATAGAAGTGAGATCCACTCTTGAAAATATCAAGGAATTAAGTACCAGATCTGAACTACCTACCAACGTAATTCTTAAAGAATTACTACCTAAAGTTCCCAAAGAAGCAAGAGGTCAGCTACCATCTATTGCTACCATTAAAAGAACAATAGCAAGAACAAAAAAAGCAAGTAGACCCAATATACCAACTCCTAAAACTTTTGAAGAAGTCATAATTCCGCCAGAGCTTGTAATTACTCATAATGACGAGCCATTTATATTTTATGATAATCATAGCAAGGACAAAAGAATAATCATGTTTGCAACTAATAACAATATAAAAAAATTAACTGAAAGTACTACTTGGATGATGGATGGTACTTTTTCTATATGTCCAAAACCTTTCTACCAGTTATACACAATTCATGGGCAATATCATAATACCTGTATCCCCTTCATATATTGTTTATTACCAAACAAACAAGCCACTACTTACTCAGAAATCTTACAAAAAATTAAGGAACAAAGTTCTGACTACTTCCCAATGAAAATCATCATAGACTTCGAGCAAGCTATGATTAATTCTATTTTGAAAACTTACCCACACACATCCATTCAAGGATGTTATTTTCATTTCAATCAATGTCTCTGGAGACATTTACAAAAATCTGCCCTTAGTGTTGAGTATTCAACAAATATAAATTTTGCATACCAGATCAAACATCTCATTGCTCTGGCATATGTACCAGTAACTGATGTGGCGGAACATTACAATTTGTTAATTGAAAGTCCTTTCTACACCCAAAATGAGCAAAGACTCGCCCCACTTTTAGATTACTTTGAGGACAACTGGGTAGGAAGACTACATAGGTCAGGCCACAGACGCCAGCCAAAAATTGCAATTCCCTGGTGGAATGTCTATCTACCAACACTCAACCAAGAAGCAAAAACGAACAATGCTGTTGAAGGTTGGCACAATGCCTTCCTCTCTTCTACTGGACGTACAACACCCACATTACACAAGCTAGTCTCAGCTATACAAAAAGAGCAAAGCTTTCAGGAACTACGTATGCAGCAATCAGTCATACAACTGAAACCAAAACTCTCTAGACAAACTGCTCAAATGTATTTATATCTTCAACAGCAAGTCCAACTATATCCTACAACAAGAGGACTGGAATATTTAAAAATGATAGCCAAAACATTGAACTAATTGCTATAACTAAATTAATTCATAGAGATCAAACAATATCCTTAATTTAAAAAAACACATATTTAAATATAATAAAAAAATATTTATTTAGTCTAATTTATTTTTTAACACTATTCTAAAAAGACTAAATACATATATTATTATATCACAATATTTGTTTTAAAAAACTGCTTCCATCTAAATAAAATACCATAAATTTCTAACTTACCTTTAAATAGAACATCATAAAGATAATCCTTTACCGAGAATACAATGTGTAAATATCAAAGACTTAATCCAACCAATCATTAATTATGTTTTCTTTAACTCAGCAAAAACTATCCATCATCCAAATTAAACGACTATTTAAATGCCATTTAAAATAACGACTGTTATCTTAAAGTGTGATAAATATTTCACAGAATTCAAAATATAAAGGAAGAACGTAAATCATCTCCGTTCTAACAACTGAAACACACTTCCTTTCCCTTAAAAAAAATTAATCGGAAACGGAAATAGCTGTTTCAAAATACGAGAAAAAAAAACCAGCTAAACAATCCCACCGACATAACACTAACGAGTATCCCAGAATATATAAACATAACATTCCTATTTATTTATAATTTAATTAAATTATACCACATACTCATTAACTCCAACTATTTTAAATGGCTCAAAAATTTGTGACCGAAAATACGTATTGATTCCACTCCATTATATGTAAATAGTCATACTTTAATTCTCCACCCCAAAATAACAAAATATAACCTTTAATTATAATTTACAATACTTTAACAATATAAAAGTAGATTCGTACCTACTCAAAAGTGAACCTGCTTCCAACCGCGACTTTCCCTTGACCAAAATAACGCAAAAAGACAAAGAGTGGTTACAAAATAAACGATCCAAATTATATGTAACTGTGAAAAGTACTACTATAAATGTCGATTATTGTTATATATATGGCTCGAAATTATGTGTAATGTAAAAAAAATTGTATAGTATATTGTGAATAGAAAATGTTTTTGCCTGTATATTAATTATATATTACATACTTTTAATATTTATTACATTAAGTATAAAAATATAAAAATATTTAATGTAATATTTATTAAAATTATTATATAACTAAGTGTGTAATATTGTTTTTGTTTATCAGATTTAATTGTTTACAATATGACTAATATGTGAAAATTGTTATTATTAAAACGTATTTATTAATAATAATCATACATAAGAATATTGTAATGTTAAAAGAATCATTGATGATGATGTACATGTTCTAATTAGAATATTTATATTATATTATAATTTTAAAAGTATTCATATGTTAATATCATCATCAGTATCTCACTATATGTATAAAAAATTTGTGACTTATGTTTTTCATTACACATGTTGATATTTTATTAAGAAACAATAATAGTATTATGTATGTATAATATCATACATTGCATTATGTGAACTAACCATTTTTTCTCTACAAATTAAAAGTACTTGTCAAGAAAATTACTGTAAAATGTGATTATTAAAAGCACATTGTCCTCCACTTTTGTTTATATGTATACCAAAGATAGCTTAATAAAATGTATATATGTTCGTATATTTCAAGTGTTGAATAAAAAAATTTACATGAAAGAAAACTGGTGTCATTATTTTGTATTACCTATGACAAAATCATTTTTATGTATTTTTGCAAATGTATTATAACTGTAATGTTCTATCTATTTCTATATACCACATGTAAATAAATAACATACTATACACTGAAGTTATAAAAAATATTAATCATACACCCATATACATATAATATCAATATTTGAAAGACACATAATTAAATTTTTAAATATTCCGACTCCAATAACCATTTACTTTAGGTAATTGCTTCTCAAAAACCGTAATTAATTTACAATTCGAAATGCAATCACCATTTAATTATAGTAAGTGCAGGACACAGAACATATTAAATTTACTCTTCCAACTCCAATTAACAATTAATGTAAGTAACTACTGGACCTTAAATAATAATTAATAACTATAAAAATTCAAATGTTAAAAAATTAATAATGTAATATCATTAAATTAATTTGAATATAATAATTTTAATTTAAATAGAATCTTAATTTATGTTTTCCCTGTACCCCTATAATAAAATCTGACCCTGAAACCTAAAAATACCCCTTCACGCACAAACTAAAAACTGACCCTGAAACCTGACAAAACCCCTTCACCAACAAACTAAAAACTGACCAGAAACCTAAAAATACCCCTTTACCCACAAACTGAAAACTGACTCAGAAACCTCACAAAACTCCTTTACCCACAAACTAAAAACTGACCCTGAAAACTTACAAAACACCTTTACCCACAAACTAAAAACTGACCCTGAAACCTAAAAATACCCCTTTACCCACAAACCAAAAACTGACCCTGAAACCTGACAAAACCCCTTCACAACAAACTAAAAACTGACCCTGAAACCTAAAAATACCCCTTTACCCACAAACTAAAAACTGACCCTGAAACCTGACAAAACCCCTTCACCAACAAACTAAAAACTGACCCTGAAACCTAAAAATACCCCTTTACCCACAAACTGAAAACTGACTCTGAAACCTCACAAAACTCCTTTACCCACAAACTAAAAACTGACCCTGAAAACTTACAAAACACCTTTACCCACAAACTAAAAACTGACCCTGAAACCTAAAAATACCCCTTTACCCACAAACTAAAAACTGACCCTGAAACCTGACAAAACCCCTTCACCAACAAACTAAAAACTGACCCTGAAACCTAAAAATACCCCTTTACCCACAAACTAAAAACTGACCCTGAAACCAGACAAAACCCCTTCACCAACAAACTAAAAACTGACCCTGAAACCTAAAAATACCCCTTTACCCACAAACTGAAAACTGACTCTGAAACCTCACAAAACTCCTTTACCCACAAACTAAAAACTGACCCAGAAACCTAAAAATACCCCTTTACCCACAAACCAAAAACTGACCCTGAAACCTAAAAATACCCCTTTACCCACAAACAAAAAACTGACCCAAAAACATAAAAATACCCCTTTACCCACAAACCAAAAACTGACCCTGAACACTTAAAATACCCCTTCGCACATACACAAAAAACAGACCCTAAACGCACAAAATGTAGCTTTGATAAAACTACCCACCCTGATCTACTATAAACTCTACACCCCACTCCTAAAAATATGATACATTTATTTATTTAATATCTACTACCTTATATATTTTTGATTCTTTTTACTACATACACAAAATACCTCAATTTAGAACAACAACCTAATAGTGTTCATAATTTCGTATTTAAATAATATTTATATAAAATTTCGATTCTAAATTAAAATGAAATACAAGGCAAAATGTTTACTTCTATGATTAGAGTATACTTTGTTTATACACTACCCACCCTTATCCCCTTGAAAATATACATCCCACTCATAACATCATTAGACAAATATATAGAAAATATATAAAATTATTATAATTACTAATATATTTTAGTACATAGACAACAGCAAACTTAAAAAATAAGTACTATATTCGAATAAAATCGATATCATTTCGCAAATATCGAAATATTAATTGCAATTTTTGAAATTTCGCAAATTTATATGAAATAGCGAAATTTTAATTTATATAATCACCCTATATATTTTTAAAACACTACCCACCCTTATCCCCTATAAACTCAACATCCCGCTCCTAAATTTATAGTACAAATATTAAAAAATTTAATGTAATATTTTCATATTTATAATTATTTTTTATACATACACAAAAATTATTCATAATGTTTAATGTACTCCCTAAATTGCGATCAAATTTTGACTTCTCCCAAACAATTTTTTATAAATATCGAAAATTTGAAATCTAAATGAAATGCGAAATTTAAAATTTTACAATTTCACTATACTTTTTTAAAACACTACCCACCCTTATCCCCTATAAACTCTACATCCCGCTCCTAACATTAATATACAATTATTTCGTAAAAAAATAAATATTTAGATATGTTTACACAATCTAATAATATATATCCAAAATCAAAGAACAAATAATTTAACAATACTCAATAATTTTATACAAAATTTCGCAATTATAAATATTTTGATTACAATTTCGCAAATTTATAAATTTACTTCAAATGCGAAATTTATTATTCCATATTTACACTATACTTTTTTAATACACTACCCACCCTTATCCCCTATAAACTCTACATCCCGCTCCTAACATTAATATACAATTATTTAGTAAAAAAATAAATATTTAGATATATTTACATAATTTAATAGTATATATCCAAAATCAAAGAACAAATAATTTAACAATACTCAATAATTTTATAAAAAATTACGCATTTATAAATATTTTGATTAAAATTTCGCTAATTTATAAATTTACTTCAAATGCGAAATTTATTATTCCATATTTACACTATACTTTTTTAATACACTACCCACCCTTATCCCCTATAAACTCTACATCCCGCTCCTAGACTTCTAACTAAAAATAATAAAATTAAATGTAAAAATTATCTTATATATAAACAACATTTAAATAAATCATTACTTAACATACTTTAAAACATCAATTTTACATATCGATATTTTTGATAATCGATATTTTCAGCATCGATATTACTGATTTCGAAATTCATGTCTTCGATATTTTTGACACACACATGAATCGATATTTTCTACGACGATATTTTTGTTTTCGACATTTCGGACCATCGATATTTTGGACTCGATATTATGGTACATCGACATTAACAACTCGATATTTTGACTGTCTACCCTTAAACTCTGCAACAGCTGCTAGTGATACACTATTTTCCGATCAAACAGTACCAACGAAGAAGAGATACAACCTTAGAAGCCATAAAAAGGACTAATAAAGCAGGCAACTGCATATTGTAATTTTGATATATATATATATTGAACTTTTGCTTTTCAGCCAGGAAGTTTGCTATTGTTTATTGTTTTTAAAATTGCCTTGCCGTCTGGGTAGCCGTAGGGTCGTGGCTGTGTGCCTAGTTTGAATTTGCAGGGGTCTGACACAAGGTCGATCTTTCTGTTGGTTCTGGGAACTCCCAGGGCTGACAGAGGCATTTTCATCTATGTACACATCATCAGTGGTCGCGAGCGGATTGTAGAAGATGGAGCTTCCTGCGCTGCAACGAGAAAATGTGATTTATGTTCGCAGAAACAGACTGTACAAAATTCTTCGTAGCAAATGCTTTTTGATGCAATGTGCCGTTACATTTTTGATTATTTTAGCAACATTGGTGGGTGGAATAGTCTTTAGTATAAATCTGATTTTTGTGCCAGTTACTACAGTACCTCCGCTTGATCCTGTTACTTCTACTGTTTCTTCTATACACTCTTTTCACTCGTTTCCCGAACATGAGCAAGCCCGACGCTCAGAATTCATTAACAACACTTTTGTACAGCTCCTGCACCAACACCAACTGGTAGTTAACACTACAGACTGCTGGGTGTGTGGCTTGATACCCCACACTATGGATAAAGGTATTCCCTATCTGGTTTTGCCTTTCAGCTACAATGGATCATTTCAAGCTCTTCAAACCATCTTTGCTTATGCCCTTGAGACCTATCCTCCGCGTCCACCACGTTCCACTAAATATAACTCTGCCAACAAAGCTTTAGTCCAGGGAATTATTGACATGATCAAGGATGTCAATAATACTCCATCATACCCTAAAGACGAACTACGAGTGTATTTGAGTTGGAATACTTCAGAGTATCGCCTTAGTTTAGGAGAAAGCAAGCGTAAAAGCTCAACTCCAATCTGGGTCGTACCTCACCGAGGTCAGATCTGTTTACAAGGTAATGGGAGAAATCCGAGAGCTCAGCTAGGGAGGAGTAAGTGCGTTGAGACTTATGTGTTTCCGGCTAACTCTTCCCCTGCCTTCCTTACTGCTAGGGGTACCTATTTCATTTGTCAAGACCGAGCTTATACATGGTTGCCTGCTGACTTTTCAGGTTCATGCTATATTGCTCGATTGTTGCCTCCAACATACACTGCTTCATCTGATTACCACAGAACCAGAGTAGCGAGAGGTGTCTTCAACAAAGAAGATACTGCTGGTCAGGAAGCTGGAGACTTCTTCAAAGGCTTCCTTCCGTTTTGGGGGCCTATGGCCAATAGTAGAAACATACGTCAGCTAACACGGGTAGTTGAATCTACTATTACCGAAACTGCTGGTGCCCTTAGCAATCTAACAGCTGAGCTTCAGGCGGATAGACTCATGACGTTGCAAAACCGTATGGTTTTAGACGTTATCCTTGCAGACCGAGGTGGGGTATGCAGAATGATCCAATCGAGCTGCTGTGTCTTTATTCCTAATAATGCTCCAACAGTCTATGAGGCGATCTCTAAGCTACACAAGATTTCCGACTCTATACATGTAGACAAGGGAAACTGGTCCTTTATGGAGTGGGTTTGGACTCTGATCTCAGCGTGGGGATGGAAGGTTCTAATGGTCATTGGTGTCGTCTTAGTATTCCTCTTCTCATGCTGCCTGATTATCCAGTGTGGTCCAGCCCTGTGTGGCCTTTGTGCTGCAACCTGTTTTAGGAAACCACCTGCGTTTGGAGAAAAGGCACGAGAAAGGATGATGATACAACAACATGTCACTGACCTGATGAGTATAGAACTAGACTCTGATATAGACTGAGTAATTGCCTATGTAAGGGCAAAAGGAGGGTCTGAGGTTCCGTGACGATTTGAACCCGTGTTTTCAAGTTTGTCGGAAATACATAATATTAGTATCAGCGAACCGCAAATGATCCATTTAGCATATCCTGGTGTTTTCGCTACGATACGAGTAAGAGCACTCCTGTTATGAACACATTTCTGATCTACCCATGGCATCCATCTTAGATCATGGCCGCCATTTTGTGTTTCCTTGCCCTCACATATGCAATAGCCTCTGATCACTCCATTTTGATTAAGGACACGTAGCCTTAGCCGGAGATTCACCTCTTACATGACACATACACCTTAAACCAGATCACGCTGAAGCTGCATGACTCGACAAAGGCTGCCTCCTCTGCCCGAGGCCAGCCCACCTGAACTGGTTCTCGTGTCCATTGTCCCGATCATGATTAGGCGGCCGAAGCCGGTAGCCTTGCCCATTTACAACCCACAAACATCTCTTATCCCGCTTTCCTATCTTCTACACCTGGCTCTGCTCCTTTCCTTCTGGGCCTTTATTAGGGGGAGGTAACGAACTTTACGATGAGGCGGTCCGGCTCTTGAATACAATATTGACAAGGGATTGTGATGGACTAGTGGGAACCCCTCTTCGTGATGTTTGGCATCAGATATTATCGACAGTTCCTGTGTAACGCCAAATATTTATTGTTTAAGACACAAAGGTTTGGGAATGTACTGACATGTGAAATATTTGCCTGAAGCACAATTTTTGGTATATAAGGAGCAACCCTCAATGTACAAATCGAACAGTCTCCTAGATTCTGCCCGTGTGTAGATTCTGTGATTTCTGTGTCCCTGCAGTAATAAACCTTTGGTCTTTGACGCCACCATCGAGAAGCCCGTGTTTCTGTTCATTTGCGCACCAAGGCAGGTGGAACTCCGGGGTCTTTGGGTGTTGTTCCCTGACACCTCTGGACGGAACCAAAAAGTCCAGAACTCCAGTTTGTGATCGCACCATTTGCGATTGCATCCTAATTGTGGTGTCAGGACCGTTGTCCGGAGGTCGATCGCTTCCGCATCTGCATGGATGTTGGTCGAAGGCAACCCCGACCAACATAAATCAATCAATCAGCGTTTCTAAATTGTATTTATTTATTTATTTTCAAGATTTTCTATAGTGCTGGCTAGACCCACGGGTATCAGAGCGCTTTACAGGAATGTGAGGAGGTACAGTATTCAACAACATTTGATCGAAAGAAGAGCCAATATAACAAAGAAAGCAGATAAATGCCGAAGCTATTTACAAAGCAACTATATTAAGCAGATGCGGGTAGTGAGAGCTTAGGTTAGAGTGGATGGGTGAGGGTGAAAAGAGGAGAGATAAGGAGGGGGCGAAGAGAGTAGGAGTTGGGGGAGTAGTAAGTCAGTGGGAGGCCATGCGTAGGGTTAGATATCAAATGTAGAGGTAGAGGGCAGGGAGGGGTGAAAGAGGTTTATAAAGCATGGCTACTCACCCATGGGGGTCTCAAAAAGCTGGGAGGAAGGTGTTGCTGATCTTTCTGGGGGTACGTTAATTACAAAAGCCAGGTCTTGAGGTCCTTCTTGAAATGGGACAGTGACACGGTGTTGGACCCGGGCCTTTATGGCTGGTTCACCCCTGAACTTTTTGCTTTCGATGGCGACCTGGTGTTCATGATTTCTGGCTTGGCGCACTTTTTCCCTGGGTCCCAGAGTGAAAGTGTGTGCGTGTAGTATGGCTGGCCTGCCCTCCCATAGGAATGCATGGGGAATGTGTGTGTCCCTGGTAGTTCCTGATGCGTGGGGAGTGCAGGCTCGAATTTAGTATGTATAAACTCGTGAGAGTGAATGCTGCAAGATGGTGTATGCGGCATGTACGTGTCTAGAAGGGAAGTGCTACTTCTGGACATTGAGATATGTGTGCAGTGAGGGTGCTGGAGCGTGATTGGCTGGAGCTGGCTGGCATGCCAGGCTCCAGGAAGTCTGGATGGGTCTGCCCGGTGGTGAGTGGGAGATTAGCATGAGTGATGTGTGGGAGGAGTGTACCTGTGTCCTGGATGGGCTGGGTTTTCCCCACACAATGCTGGCTCCGCCCCCCTGTGGTGTGTCTAACGGCCCTAGCTTCCCCAGTGAATGAAATGGGTGGTTGGGCCATCAAGAGTGCTCCAGAACCAGTTGCGACTGGTTTCTCCCCCACACTGCACCTACAGACAAAGGATTTCAGTGTATAAAAATGGGGCTGTGTCCCCACTGAAATTGTTCTCTTCTAGGATCTTGAGGGGGCTGCTGCTGCTGCTGCTGGGGCCAGGAGGAACCGCCACTTGGACTGCCCCTGGCCCAGCCTTGCCCCCCTGCCTACCTAAGGACTTTGCTGGAACTCTGTCCTGCTGAGGGAACCTGGGAGCGCTGTGCTTGTGCTCCCAGCGCCTGGGAGCACGTTGGACTTTCCCTGGAGCGCCTGGAAGCGCTTTGTTTGCCTTTTGCGCTTGAGAGCGCTTTATTGTTGGTCCCAGCGCTGGGGAGCGCTGTTGTGCACAGCCGGTGCCCACCCGGCATTTGGCCGCCTGATCGGCCGATTCGCGGCGCGTAGCGAGTGCCACCTCGCTTTGTTTTCAATTTGCCGAGCCGGTGCCACCCGGCATTGCCCCGTGTCTGGATTTTGTAAATACCTCGAGGGAGCCCACTCCTCGGGTACTGGGAGCCCGCCTGCCTTCCTGGAAAGGGCCGCCGCGCTGCCCGCGACGACCCGGAAGTATCTGGCCGACCGGCCAATCGCAGCGCGGCCCCTGAGAGGCCGACCGGAAGTCCCGCCTCCGCAACCAGGCAAGCGAGGAGAGAGGCGCCGCCAGCGAGGCTCCGAGGAAGAGGAGCCCCGCGCTGCAGCGGAGGAGAGCCAGCAGTGTTCCTGCCCCCGCAGCACCAGCGAGGTACCGGTGAGTGCGGGGACAGGGTCCTTTGTTCTTCGAGCGGCCCCGATTGGCAGAGGGCCGCTCCAACGCTGCTGCATTTCTTTGTGGAGCCCCGAGGCTCCTGGGGGCATTTCTTCGAGCCCGAAAGGCTCGTGGGCATTATCTGACCCTGAGTCCCCCGTGAGGGACTCCAACGAGCACAGGCTTCCCGAGTCCACGAGGGACTCCAACGAGAGGGGCCATTCTTTGTTCTTTGAGCCCTAAGAGGCTCTTGAGCCCGCAGTTGTTGCCGAGCCCAGCGGGGCTCATGGCCCACAGCGAGTGAGAGCCCTGAGAGAGGCTCTGGGGGCATTTTCATTGATTTAGAGCGCTGGAGCTCTATTTGCGCATTTTTGCTTTGTGAGCCCCTGAGAGGCTCCTTGCCCATTTGTTCTTGAGCCCTCCTGGCTCCAACGTGGTGCATCATATTTAACAACTGTCCAGCACTTAGTGGACAGTTGCTACGTTTAGGCTGGGTGTACTTTTGGCTTATTACAGCCTGCCCTGACTTTGGGACACAGGGACTGCCACAGGTTGTGGCTCATGGGAAGTTTTGCGCAATTGCTTGTGCTCGCACCTCTGAATGTGTTCTGAAGCATCATGTGTCTTTCCTTGCATACACCGCTGAATGTAGGTTCTGCATCATGTGTTTTCTTGTGCTCGCACCTCTGAATGTGTTTGGATACATCATGTGTTTTCGTTCCCTACACCGCTGAATGTTAATGCATCATGTGTAATGTTCCTATGCTTATACCCCTAGATGTTGGTGATTCCTAGGTGGTTGCTTTTCTCCTAGTACAGGTGTTGCTAGTTGAGGTCTTTTGTTCCCTGCGCAATAGTTTCCTAAGGTGGTTAGGGTTGCGTAGGAGGTTCTTATGCTTTACCAGGAATTACTGGTTGTGTGCTAATTTGTGCTACATGTTCTATTTTGTTCTAAAAGTATTCTATGTGCTAATTACTATTCCTAAAAAGTGATGATTCCTGACAGTGGTCCAGGTGGCCCTGTCTTGTAAATATCCCCCCTGTAAATTCTGCCCGTGCCTGTTGGCACAGTGTAACCAAATGTATGTTTTATCTAATGTGTTTTTGATATAATACAAAGGCTATTTTTATATAACCTTGTGTGGAGTTTCCTTTGTGGTGGGCCTTGGGTGTTGTTGCTGGGTGCGCGCGCAAACACTTAACCTACATAGCCTCCAAGTTTAGCCTTGACTGCTCGCGCCACGTTACCTAGAGGGCGAGTAGGGGTTATCTTGGTGTGTGACTCCCTTGCCCTGACTTTAGAAATGGTGATCCCTGACTGACCTCGACGCGAGTCTTGGCCGGCCAGGGTCCCGTTTCTGACACACGGTTTGCCTGGCGTGGAGAGACAGATTGTTATAGGTCTTGGCAGCAAGGTTTTGGTTTTGTGTATTCTTGGGGATGGAGGCAAGAATGAGCTGGGTGGAATTGAGTTGTCTGGAACGAATATGTGACATATTTCCACAAACAAATACCCCGCATACCATCACTCTGCAATTATTATTCGGCAAAGACAAACACTCCGCAAATTATTACAACGCAAACTTTTACAATGACTATGCCTTTACCATACATGCCATTACAACGCAAAGGCATGCATGTTAAAGGTATACTCATTGTAAAAGTTTTAAAGGTAAGTGTGAGTACCCTGCCCTACCCTACCCTACACTCCAATGTAGTACCCCGGCACAACCCACCCTCTACACACAGTCCTTTTCCTACAATAACACTACCCAGCACGACCCCCCCAACACTACCATAAACCACTTTTCTTCCCTACACAAACACTACAACACTACCTTAATACATTACCCCTGCACGACCCTACACTACACAAACACCACATCACTACACTACACTATACAAACACTACCCTAAACCCGAAAACACTACCCTACACTACACACACACTACAACACTACCCTAAACCCTAAAACACAACCCCCAGCATGACACTACACTACACAAACACCACAACACTACCCTAAACCCTAAAACACTACCCCTGCATGACCCTACACTACACAAACACTACATCACTACCCTAAAACATTATCCCTGCATGCCCCTACACTACACAAACACTACAACACTACCCTAAACCCTAAAACACTTTGCCCAGCATGACCCTACACTACACAAACACTACAACACTACCCTAAACCCTAAAACACTACCCCAGCAGGACCCTACACTACACAAACACTACAACATTACCCTAAACCCTAAAACACTACCCCCAGCATGACCCCAGACTACACAACCACTACAACACTACCCTAAACCCTAAAAAACTACCCCTGCATGACCCTACACTACACAAACACTACAAAACAAAACTACCCTAAACCCTAAAACACTACCTCCAACTCTACCCCCAGCATGATGTGGCTGCAGCAGGGGGAGGACGAGGACTAGTCTGGATATGGTGTTTTGGACATTATGCAGTTTCTTAAGGTGTTTCTGGGTGATGCAGTTGTAGAGTGCTTTGCTGTAGTCAAGTCTGCTGGTGATGAGTGCGTGGATTCTGTGGGGTTCCATCTGAATGTCTTTTGAAGCAGGCAGAGAGTGTGGAAGCAGGCTGAGGAGACTGCGTTGATTTGGCGTTTCTTGTGAGCAATAAGTCTAGTAGGATGCTGAGATTGCGTGCGTGGTCAGGGTGGAAGGGGATCCCAAGGTGGTGGACCCAAAGAGTCATCCCAGTCTGAAGGCATGGGTCCCAGGATGAGTACTTTGGTCTTGTCCAAGTTGAGCTTGAGACAGCTGTCATTCATCCAGGTAGTGATGGCCTTCATTCTTCTGTGAAAGTTAGTTCAGGCGGTTGCGAGTTCGTGAGGAAGAGGATCAACTGGGTGTCATTGTGTAGGAGACAATGTTGAGTCTGTGGGTCCTGACGATGACTCCGACGGAGGCCATGTAGATGTTGAAGAGGTTGAGCCTCAGGCAGGAGCCCTAGGGCACTCCGCAGATGATTTGTGTGGGTTCTGAGAGGAACGGGGGTAGTCTGATTTCAGCCAGTGAGGTAGTAGTGGATCCAGTCCTGTGCCTTGTCGTGGATGCTGATGTCGTAAAGTTGTGATTAGGGTGCGGAGGTTGATGATGTTGAAGGTGGCCAAGAGGTCCTGTAGGATGAGGGCCGTGGTCTTGCCCCTGTTTATTAAGGAGTTGTCCTGTTTCGTTAATACTTTTTAATCTCTGGACAAGGCCCAACAGTCCATTAAGAAAGTTTTTAGCCAACATATTTTTGGACGGGCTGGAAGAGGAAGGGGGTGCTACTCTGGCCGCTCATACAACTCATATGGCCAAAAGCTCAAAATGGTACACTCTCTTCAGTGGCAAGACCACGGGAAATTCACATTGAAAGGTCACTGCAGAGGACGTGGTGGCAAAGGCAATTTCTGCAGAGCCAGCCTGGGCCAGGTGGAACCACTGGTAAGATATATCCCTTTTTCCCTAACAAGAGTGGAAGGAAGACTGCAATAGTTCAGCCAACAGTAGACGCCCATTACAGGGGACACATGGGTACTTAAATCGTGCAGGTATTTGTTATAAAATTCCACTGTACACCTAATCACCACTCCTGACCCTATCCTTTAATCTTCTCTGGAGAAGGAACTCAGGTGGTAAACAGAGAAGTGAAAGATCTTCTGGAGAAAGGGGCCATTACCCGCACATTTCTTCACCCCAGGGGATTCCTGAATAATATCTTTCTGGCATAGAAAAAAGACTAGGAGTTCAGACGAGTAGTACATTTGCAAGATTTAAATCGATGGGTGATGTACCGTTATTTCAAAATGCAGGGTTTTTAGCTACTGTGAGATGTCTTGTTTCCCAATGACTGGTCAGCGTGACTACAACTGAAGGATGCCTACCTCATCATCCCGATCTTCCCTCCCCACAGGAGGCTTCTGCAATTCCAGTAGGACAGCCAGATTTACAAGTTCACTTGCCTGCCATTTGGGTTGTCCTCAGGTGATAAGACTGGTGATGGAATGGCCATGAGCACAGGGCATGCAGCTCATTGCATACCTGGTAAACATCCTTCTGATACACCATGAGAAACACACTTTACTCTAGCACTTCTGGATGACTTAGTCCTTGCTACAAGATCTAGGCTTTAAACTAAAGTCAGACTTTGTACCGGCGCATCAAATTACCTTTCTGGGGTTCGAGGTTAACAGGGTACTCCAGTGCCTCAGATTACTCCAAAAGATGATGCTCTTGATTTTCTGGAAGTTAAGCAGGACCTTGATGAGGGACAGTTTTTCCCATCAACATTTAGATTGTGGGTCTCCTTTTATTGTCAATCCATTCGATCTTCCTGGGTCCATTGCATTAACGGGCCCTACAATGACTGAAGGAGCAACACCTTCAGTAGGGCCTGACATACACTCAGAAGATTTATCTCCCTCCAAAGGCCAGATCAGAGCTCAGCTGGTGGCTCAAGCATATGCAGGCCTGGACTGCAGAGCCATCTTTGGATCAGCCCCAAAACTGAGGATTGAATCAGATTCCAGTCTTTAGGGTTGGGGCGCTCGCTGTGGGGATACTACCACAGGCAGACAGTGGTCAGAACAAGTAGAATCTCACTACATCAACTGCCTGGAACTCTTTGCTAGATCCTTTGCGTTGCGGAGCCTGTCAGCCAATAAAGTCTCATACAACAACTTGTTGAAAAATGACAATATTTCTGTCAAGGAAGAACAAGATCCTAGATGCTGGTGGATTTGGCAGAGACTTTTGGCAATACTGCCCGGATCACAAATTGTCAGTAATGGCGGAATATCTTCCAGGTAGGCTCAACCATACAGTGGATTGGCAATCCAGACACCAAATGGATTACAGCACCCGAAAGCTGGATCCCTCTACATTTCAGAGCTTGGTAAGTTGGTGGGGAACATGTCAAGTACACCTTTTTGCATCCTGCCTAAATCATCAGCTTCCTAATTTTTTCAGCTGGTGTCCGGATCCCCTTGCAGAAGTGACAGACACCCTCCTGTAGGCCTGGAGCCTGTTTTAGGGGTATGCATTTTCTCCATTCTCCATGATAACAGACTCATGGCATTGCTCAGGTTGCAGAAGGCAGAGGTGATCTTGGTGAAACTGAAAGTTTGGTATCCAATTCTTCTGGAACTTTTTATGGATTTTCCAATCCAATTTCCACTGACTCCTCTTCTTCTGACGTATCTGCATATTAACTTGCATCCACTGGTTCAGGAAGGGTCTCTCCAACTCATGAGTTGGAGGAATACAGGCGATGCAGGGAAGTAATGGGCCTTTGGTCAAGGGCTTCCTCCCTCTTCAGAAGAGCTTGGGCAGATTCCATGGTCAAGATGTATAGCTCTGCATGGATAAGGTGGTCATGCTGGTGTGTGCCACAGGATTGACATCCTGTGGAGGCAGATATAGTGCATGTTGTCAACTTCTTGTCCAAACTGGTGAAGAGGGATTTGGTTTACTGCACTCTTAATGCGAGCAGATTGGCAATCTCAGCAGGTCACATCCCTATATCTAACATTCCGGTAGGGGAACACCTGTTGGTCTGCAGCCTCCTGAGGGGCATTCAGTTGTCTTTACCACCACAACCTAAGTGCACTTTGCTTTGGCATGTCAATGTTGTACTTAACTTTTGTAATCATGGCAGGATAATGCACACCTTTCTCGTAAGCAATTAACAGGCAAGCTGGCAATTCTGTTATGTTTCATCACCTGTAAACGTGTTTCTGATATCCGTGCTTTCCGCAATTCAGCATTTATCATCACCTCGGAGGGGGTGTCTTTTATTATTGTTAGACACACCAAATACAATACCAGGGTGGTTCGCTACCCAGCTTTTCCTAGTCATCCCAAACTGTGAGTGGTGTGCTGCCTGAGAGAGTACGAATCTAAGACGGAGGAATATATACCTCCCGGAATGATGCAATTGTGTATTTCACTCAAGAAACCTTTGCAGCCAGTCTCAGCAGTGGTTATTGCCCGTTGGGTGAGATGTATACTGCAAGAAGCAGGCATTGATACCTCTTACTTTGGAGCATACTCCACCAGTGGAGCTATGGCTTCAAAGACCTTTTCTCTGGTGAGCCATCTGGAGGACATTCTCAGAGCTGCTGATTGGTCTTCTGACTCAATTTTAAAACATTTGATCTCAAACCGATCACTGGCATGCCTTCATTGGTTGTCAACCATCTTTAAACTATCATAATTGAACCTTTGATTGTGACAGAGAATATAAAATGTCCTAGCTATTGTGAAGGAAAGTTTCAGTCCTATTAAGGACGCCTCCAGGATATAAAATGCCATAGCTATCGTTAAGGAAAGTCAATTCTATTAAGCCGCAGAGGCAAGGATTATCCCTCCCTGTTGCATTATCAACTGTTACTCTCCCCGCACCCAATGAGATCTTCAGTTTTGGATATGTATGTAGGGATCGAGGGACAAAGATAAAGTTCCTTAATGTTGTGAAGTAATGTTGGAGTAAAACGATAGCTTGAGTGCATTAATGCTTGCATGTTTACATCTCTTTCTATCTCAGAGCGGTGCTTCTCCTCTTTCCTGAGCCGTGGCCAGGTGGGGTCAGGTCTATACCTCTTACAAAAATGGTAAGATGGGTTAAAATTCTTCATTGGTAGTCAACAGATTAGGCCCAATGATTATGTGTATGCACTTCATGATTAGAGGCATTTAGTATACTGCATTGATACTCATTATTAATCATAAGTATGAATTTAAAGTTACGCCGTGGCTGAAATCTTCAAACCTCTCTCTCTCCTCTTTTTCAGAATTCTTGTAAAGAGGGAGCAGAACACCTAGTGACATCAGGTGACCTCTGTATCTTATTTTGATTTTGAGCACTTAGTTGTATTCACTATCACTTAGTTTGCAGTAGCTATTAGTTAATATGGTCCTGAAGAAGCAATGACGAATATGTCCTTAGTTTGCTGAAACATGTCGACCACATAGAAACATCCAGACGGTCTATATATTTTTGACTGTCACTAGCTACTACTTTTTAACATTGGAAGGTAGGGTAATACCGGAATAAAGTTATAAGTAACCCCCTATCCTATTTTACATTCACTAGTTTTTTCTTACTTTTACACCTTTTTGAGCACTGCAACATCAGTCCCCAAGTTTTGATAGTCTCACCCTCAGAACTTCAGAAGCAAGACCTTAGTTAGACCTCACTGATCGGCGGTGGAGCTCCTTCCTACTTCAGGACCCCCGACCGTGATAGTTGACCGGCTATCCCAGTAGTGGTCTTGGTGGAATCCCAAATGATGAAGGGCTGTTCCGTGTGGTGACTGATGGGCATCCCTCCTTGATCATCATGGGGATGACTCTCTTGTTTTAGATACACCTGGTTTGAAGTTGTTATAGGACAACAACAACAAACATTTAAAGAGGGTCAAAGGGGATTTTAAAGACCACACTCTGATACGGCCCCAACAATACTGAAAGACAAGAAGTGTCAGAGGGTCTGGGATAACAAGAACAAGAACGCCAGATGAGCGCCTACATAAGACTCCAATACCATGCTGTGTGTAAACTATAAAGACATGGGTCACCCTTACACTAAACCCAACAAGTGATCAGATAAGGATGCCCGTCAGTCACCACATCGAACCGCCCATCATCATTTGGGTCCTTTTAAGACCACTGATTGTGTTATCTATTGTCTTTCACATGGAGGGCTAAGATTGTAAAAACCCTCACATGGTCAGATAGATTAACGTGGTCTATACTTCTCAACTAAGAGGATGTTAAAGAAGGGGACTGATGTCGTAGTGCAAAAAATAGTGAAAAAACAAGAGAAAAAGTGTGTGAGATAAAATTGGATGAGGGGGTGCTAAACGTGACTTTATTCTGTTGCTACCCACTCTACCAATATTAAAAAGTAGACAGGGACAACCCAATTATTCTTAGATCGTCTAGATGTGTTATAGGGTCAACATCTTTCAGCAATTCTTGACACAGATTGTCATTGCTTTCATCAGGACCACAGTAATCTATTTGCTACTACGAACTAGTGCTCTTAAAGCAAAAAAGGAGTGCTCAAAACTATAAATAAATTTCAAACCCGATACTTAGATCACCTATATCCACTAGATGTCTGTATCGGTAGCTTCACCTTTCCAAGTTGGGGATTGCTAGGAATAGTGAAAACATGGAGATATTAAGCAGAAGTAT
This sequence comes from Lissotriton vulgaris, assembly GCF_964263255.1. Taxonomy (NCBI): domain Eukaryota; kingdom Metazoa; phylum Chordata; class Amphibia; order Caudata; family Salamandridae; genus Lissotriton; species Lissotriton vulgaris. The sequence goes on from NC_141696.1 coordinate 308,901,098, forward strand.
TGTTAGCAAAACACCGCATTCTAGTGCTTGTATGAATATACTAGGTTTCAACTATACAATCCTAGTATTAAATGACATGTGTTCAGGCACAATCATAGAAACATCTTATATAGTGCTAGAATCTCAACATTGCATTGAATTGTCAAAATAACCAAAGGAGATTAACATCTTACCCCACTTGGAAGATGTATGGACCTCACCCCACCTGGCCCCGGCTCAGGGTAAAGGGGAAGCACCGCTCTGAAAAAGGGGGCAAAGAACAGCAAAGCTGAAAATGCCACTTGTATCTCGTGTATTCAGACAGTCAAATATAAGCGCCAGGTAGCGCCATCTAATGTTTCACTCAAACAGTTTGTCTAGCTTACTTGAATCCAACCATTGTATTGGACTTGATCACCGCCAATTAACATGCTCCCTCTAGGCGTTGCACAGTTATAAAACACGCCTCAACCTAGTGTAAATCTAGAGACATAGTGACGGATCTATTAGTCAATATGCGACACATTCACTGGGCAAGTTATAGTGTTAAACTCAATTCTACACATGCGTTCCAAAGCAATAACACTGATTTCTAAATGTGCGTTTTTTTATATAATAATAATAGACGCGAGGAAAAACCTCCATGAGCACGCGATCGCAAAATGCCAGTCGTTCTCAGGGGACGCCCTACCTCTCCGTCGGTACTTCTTGTCGGCGTCTGAGCCAAACGGGGAGGTGCGGGAGCTCGCCTGAGCCGCTGTATATGACGCAAAGCGTCATTCGTCAGAAGTTGGTCACGTGAGTTCTATCGCGCGTTATTACACTACGTGCAATCGGCTAGATGTTCAGCCAATGGACACAAGAAACTAATGTTGTCTGGAGAAGTAAACAAACCAGCATGTTTATTGTTTGTTTACTCGAACAGGCATACATGCTACTTCACATTGCGCACCGAGATTTATAAGTATATAAGGGCGCAACGCATGATGTTAAGTCTATTGCCACACTTGTTATAAACAAAGGGGAGGGCGAGTAGTAGGGGCGGGTGAGTGCCAGGCAGGGGTAGGAGAGTTAATTATTCGGTGGTGAAAAAATGCCCTGTGTGTTATTAAGGGAACTATTGTGTATTGCACAGTATAAATCTGGAAGGGTGTTACAAAACTAGTGTGCCTAGAGTTGTAAGTGGAAGTTATGCATGCAGAGCATGGAGTATACATGCAAAATCAGACAAAAGCCACAATCGGTCTCAACCAGGACATTTTAAATGAACATTTCTTCTAGCTGGCATGAGACACAGCATGAAGGAAATCATAAGCTACCCCACTGTATGTCATCATTGAGCCCAACCCGATTGGTGCCCAATTGAAACACCCACTTCTGTTCTTTTAACAAAAGGAATCTACCAATATCAGTGATGTGTGCCGGGATGTTGGGTTGTTAGATCACTGTCCACTGGAATGCCGAGGGATGGATGGCGTGCCTCCAGGAAGTGATTTGTTAATTTGGTGGCTTGCCTCTTGCACCTAATGGTGCTCTTGTGTTCAAATATTCTCACTCGAATCTTACGAGTGGTCATCCCCACATACTTGAGGCCACATGGACATGTGATAAGGTATACCAGATTGTCACTGTTACAGTTTGTGAATTTATTTTGGATCCATGGTCGTGTGGTACCTATGTCTATTTCTGTGGACTTCTTAGTTTGGGGCAGGAATGACATGACCCGCATGGATGGTGACCTTTCACTGGGGGAAGGTCCCATAGTAAACCCAGAGCCCTGGGTTCTTTCATACGTGGTCTAGTATGGACCAGACGATCCCTAAGGTTGTGACCTCTTTTAAAAGAAAAAAGAGGCGTCTGTATCATAGACTGATCTGAGTTCAAAATGGACTAATGGCGTTTGACTGCTTTCTGTATCCTATTGGATAGAGTCCCAAACGTGGTGACAAAGGTTAACCTATCCAGGGGAGGCTTCTGGATTGGTGGTTCCAACAATGCCGAACGGTTATTGTTCCTAGCTCTTTTAAGCGATCGCTGTACCAATCTCCTTGGGTATTTCCTGGAAATCAATTGTTCTTTAAGAGCCATTGAGTGGTTTTTAAAGGCCCCAACACTGGAACAGTTTCTATGGACTCTAAGAAACTGTCCATATGGCAAGTTCTCCCGTAGGGATTTGGGGTGATAACTGTCAAAGCATAACAGGTAATTCTTTGCCAGTGGTTTTCTATAGAGTTCTCAGTGTAAACCCTCTGGAGTGGATGTGATGAGTAAATCCAAGAAAGCCAATCTGTCTTTTCCTATCTCGATGGTGAAGCGAAGGAAGTCATTCCTGCTGTTTAGCCATCCCAAAAACTCTAGGCGACTCTCACTTGTTCCCCGCCACACCACATGGACATCATCGATGTACCTTCTCCAGGTTCTGTTACATCGAAGAAAAGGGTTGGTGTTAGCCAGCACATACTGCTGTTCAAACGAATGAACATAGAGGTTTGCCAGGCTGGGAGCGTAAACGCTCCCCATGCTGGTGCCCGATACCTGGAGGTATGTTGTGTCCTCGAATTTGAAAAAATTGTGTTTAAGGGCCAGAGTTGCACAAGCCATAATGAAACTAACAGGAGTTATACTTTCCAGTGTCCTAGATTGTAAAAGGTGCTGGATAACTTCCAGGGTTTCATCTTGGGGTATTGATGTATAGAGGGCCTCTACATCGAATGAGACCAGGAGATCCATAGTGATGTCGAACTCAATTTCAGGCAAAAGGCGTAGTACATCACTCGTGTCCTTTAAATACGTTGGCATTCTTGCACCATTGGGCGCAAAAAGAAATCAACAAATGTTTATAACGGTTCAAGAATCGAACCAATGCCCATATATTATGGGGCGGCCAGGTGGCGGTCTTTGTTCCTTGTGTACCTTTGGTAAGGCATAAAAGTAGGGGGTCACAGGGTGTGGAGTACACAAGAAAGAAGCTTCTTGGGATGTAATCCATCCTTCAGATAGGGCTTCCTCCGTCATGATGGAAATGGTGGTCATGAGTTCCTCAGTCGGATCAACATCAAGGGGGCGATATGTTTCCTATCGCTCAGTTGGCGGAGGCATTCAGCACGGTAAGTGCTGGTGTCCAGGAGGACGATGGCTCCCCCTTTGTCCGCTGGTTTTATTGTTATTTCATGGCATGCAGACAGTGTTCTCAAAGCCTGTTGTTCTTCTTTTGGAAAGTTGTAAAAAACATGCTCTTGTTGAGAAAACAGATCCTCTATACTCTTCTCAAGAGCCTGCTCAAAGGCCAGTACCTTTGGAGGCATGGCATGTGAGGGGGGAGTAAAAGTAGATTTTCTTTTTAATCCTGTGTTTGTCTCTCATGTCTCTTCCACGTCAGATCCCTGTTTACTAGCAAAGAAAAAGTGTAATCTAACTTTGCGTAGTAATTTAGCTAGTTCAAGACGTGTTTCAAAGTGATCGTTGATATGTGTTTGAACAAAGCCTAATCCTCTATTCAGGGCTTTCTCTTCAGTTTGTGTCAACACATGTTGGCTACGATTGATCACGAGCCCGGTTCCGAGTTGGTTGTCGTTTAGTCCTTGTTCTTCGTTGTTGTACTCCTCAAGTTCCTGGTTGAGGTTGTGGGAGGGCTGTAATGTACCTGCGGTTGCTGTTGACCTCTCTTCCTGCCTCGCGACCGTCCTCGGCCTACGCCTAAAAAAGGCTGCCCAGAGAAGTTGTTTGGGAATTGAGGTGGGAAGTGTCCCATATGTAGTTGAAACGGGTCCATTTGTTGTGGTCCCATCTGGGGAGGAAAAGAAGGCCCACCATATTGCCACGCATTAGGGGGCCACCACATAGGTGTTTGGTTGTGCTGATTCCCCCTCCAGTTGTTACGGTAGTTCCTCCTTCCTCTACCTCTTGGTTTTGGACCTTGATTAGTAGACCCAGTGTCACTTCCTGAGCTATTATCTTCAGAGCTTGAAGTTCCATAGTTGGACCCATTTTTACGTCTATTAGCAGTGAAGTCAGGAGGGACATATGTCTCGCTTGTGTATGGGTATACCTTATCAAATTTAAATTTCTCCAGGTCCTTTCTGAATTTCTCAATTTTAACCGACAGCGTGAATTCTTTGAATTCTCTGTTATTTTTATTAGTTTCGTCTTGGTTTTTCTGAAAAGCTTTAGTGGAAAGAGTGGTTTTAATGTGAGACTCTAACAGTTGTATCTCAACCAGTATTGTGTCCGCAATTCTTTTTGATGTTTGAATGATGAGTATAAGCCAGTCCCTGGTGCATCGCCAAGCGATGAGCGACCTTTTTTGAGGAACTCTTTATCCTTCAAGAACAATCTAGGACTATTGGTGACAATAAGTCCAGTGGGTGCACAGGTGTTACGTAGATATTGTGCCATCACCGTTCCATGTACTGTGGTACGTGTATGAGATTTCTTTAGAGTCAGAATTTTACCCCATTCATCTTCGTTGCTAGTTATAGCTACAGTTTATGTTTCTAATAGATCAGGATGACTCGCCAGAGCAAGTTGTAAGTCATCCTCATCAAAGGAAAGGCCCTGATTTTCGGCAATGTTTGAGGAAACAAGTAAAAGCGCAAAGGCACTCAACAATGACGGCCACACACACGACAGAGCGTAACGCTTCACCAAATATGTTAGCGTAATCAGACCATTAGTTGGTCCGTGGTTTAAAAAATGACCCGCAGCCAAGCGACTGCTCCAATAGCAACATCAACAAACATTTAACGAGGGTCAAAGGGGATTTTAAAGACCACACTCTGATACGGCCCCAACAATACTGAAAGACAAGAAGTGTCAGAGGGTCTGGGATAACAAGAACAAGAACGCCAGATGAGCGCCTACATAAGACTCCAATACCATGCTGTGTGTAAACTATAAAGACAAGGGTCACCCTTACACTAAACCCAACAAGTGATCAGATAAGGATGGCCATCAGTCACCACATGGAACCGCCCTTCATCATTTGGGTTCCTTTTAAGACCACTGATGGTGTTATCTATTGTCTTTCACATGGAGGGCTAAGATTTTAAAAACCCTCACATGGTCAGATAGATTAACGTGGTCTATACTTCTCAACTAAGAGGATGTTAAAGAAGGGGACTGATGTCGTAGTGCAAAAAATAGTGAAAAAACAAGAGAAAAAGTGTGTGAGAAAAAATTGGATGAGGGGGTGCTAAACGTGACTTTATTCTGTTGCTATCCACTCTACCAATATTAAAAAGTAGACAGGGACAACCCAATTATTCTTAGATCGTCTAGATGTGTTATAGGGTCAACATGTTTCAGCAATTCTTGACACAGATTGTCATTGCTTTCATCAGGACCACAGTATTCTATTTGCTAAAACTAGTGCTCTTAAAGCAAAAAAGGAGTGCTCAAAACTATGAATAAATTTCAAACCCGATACTTAGATCACCTGTATCCACTAGATGTCTGTATCAGTAGCTTCACCTTTCCAAGTTGGGGATTGCTAGGAATAGTGAAAACATGGAGATATTAAGCAGAAGTCTTGTTAGCAAAACACCGCATTCTAGTGCTTGTATAAATATACTAGGTTTCAACTATACAATCCTAGTAGTAAATGACATGTGTTCAGGCACAATCATAGAAACATCTTATATAGTGCTAGAATCTCAAAATTGGATTGAATTGTCAAAATAACCAAAGGAGATTAACATTTTACCCCACTTGGAAGATGTATGGACCTCACCCCACCTGCCCACGGCTCAGGGTAAAGGGGAAGCACCGCTCTGAAAAAGGGGGCAAAGAACAGCAAAGCTGAAAATGACACTTCTATCTCGAGTATTCAGACAGTCAAATATAAGCGCCAGGTAGCGCCATCTAATGTTTCACTCAAACAGTTTGTCTAGCTTACTTGAATCCAACCATTGTATTGGACTTGATCACCGCCAATTAACATGCTCCCTCTAGGCGTTGCACAATTATAAAACACGCCTCAACCTAGTGTAAATCTAGAGACATAGTGACGGATCTATTAGTAAATATGCGACACACTCACTGGGCAAGTTATAGTGTTAAACCCAATTCTGCACATGCGTTCCAAAGCAATAACTTGAAGGTGTTGGAAAGTAAATTAAACTTATTTCCTATCTCAGAGCGCCCCCCAGCGCAATGCGTTGTAATGGTTTTCGTTGTAAATACCGCGTTGTAAAGGCACTGTGTTGTAAAAGTTGCGTCGTAAAGGATGTTCCCCCATTGTGGCCTATGAGAACGGATAACTTAACAATAGTAAATAGTGAAATGGAGAGTAACTCACTGTTAGAACATGCTACACAGACCTAGGCATTATGGGTATCCCAATTCATACAGTCATCTTTACACAGGGAGCATTCACGCTGTGGCACTGATTAGCAGTGGCACAGCACCCATCTAAATCCAACCAGCATAAAAGATAGGAAGCAAACAGAAGAGGGGAGACCCACGCCAATGATGCCAGGTCTAACATGCGTCCCCTCCAGCTGAAATGTGAGGAGAACTAACCATCCCCTTGAAAGTTCTGATCATTAAGGCAGAAAAATCTGGACAGACCATCAACATTGAAGTGTTCTGTACCAGGGCGGTGTTCCATCATGAAATCCATACCACCAGAACAACTTGGGATTTTCACCCGTCATCTGCAGCAACCATCTAAGGGGCCTGTGGTCTGTCTGAACCCGGAAGTGGGTCCCAAACAGGTATGGTCTCAGCTTCTTCAGTGCCCAGACCACAGCAAATGCGTCACGCTCAATGGCACTCTACCTCTGTTCCCGGGGAAGTAACCTCCTGCTTAGGAAGGCTACTGGTTGGTCTCGTCCCTCCTCATGGATCTATGACAGAACAGTCCCTATACCATGCTCTGAGGCATCTGTCTGGACAACAAATTCCTTTGAAAAGTAGGGCGCCTGAAGCAGGGGTGTGGTGCACATGGCATTCCTAAGGGCGTTACAAGCTTTCTGCCAGATGTCAGTTCAGTTCACCTTCTTTGGCTGCTTCTTATTAGTCAGCTCAGTAAGAGGTGCAACAATGTTGCCATATCCCTTGACAAACCTCCTGTAGTACCTGAGTCCTAAGAAGGCTCTCACCTGCGTCTGAGTCTTGGGGGTTCCCACGCCAGGATAGTTTTAATTTTGGGCTGAAGGAGTGCCACCTGGCAGCTCCCCACCTGGTGCCCCAAATACACTATAGAGCCATGCCCAATCTGGCACTTACTGGCTTTGATTGTGAGACCTGCCTTCCGCAGTACCAGCAATAGCTCCCCGAGGTGGCGCAGGTGGTCCAGCCAAGAGGAGCTAAACACTGCAATGTCCTCCAGGTAGGCAGCACTGAATTCTTCCAGCCCAACCAACACCCTGTTGACCAACCTCGGAAAGGTGGCAGGGGCATTCTTCATTCCAAAGGGCATCACCCGGAACTGGTAGTGCCCATCGGGTGTGGAGAATGCCGACCTCTCCTTTGCTCCCTGGTCAAGGCGATCTGCCAATACCCAGATGTCAAATCAAATGTGCTGAGGTATTTTGCAGCCCCCCACTGATCTACGAGTTCATCAGCTCTGGGGATGGGGTGCACGTCAGTCTTCATGACTGAAATGAGGCCCTGATAGTCCATTCAGAACCGAAGTTCTGGGGTGGCACCGGGCGCTGCAGCTTTTGGGAGCAGGACCACTGGGCTGGACCAAGGGCTGCTAGAGGACTCAATCACCCCAAGGGCAAACATTTTGGTAACCTCATCCCTAATGTTTAGTTTAAAAGACATTTTTGATCCCCCTTGGACTTACATCTGGTTGGTTCTCATCTCTATTTCTTTGTTCATGTCGATTGGATTTGTGGTTGTCTTTTTTCGTTTAATTAATGAACATTACCTAAGTGAACAATCTACAATTAGGTTAATTGATGGAACTTTGGTACCCCACTCCTCATAACACATCAAGAAGAGGTATCAGAGTTTTGTTAATATCACTGCCTGGCCTGGTTTAGATGGGATTGTATGGGATGCTGTAAAATTTCAAATTCATGGCCCCACAGAGGTGATAAATGTCCCCAATGTACATTGTGATTCTATAGGGGATGTTGTGAAGTAAAACATACGATCTGACGATTGGGATGTCCATGCCGTTGAGGCTCTTTTTTCCGATTTGAAATATTATGCTGCATTTGATGCTGAAGATTTGTACTCCGCAAATTATGCAGAGTTATTTTGTTATCAGCACTTTGGCAATAATTTCTTGCATAACATAAATGCATTTAGAAACATGGTAATTATACGCAATGGGAACATTGTTCAACATCCGTTGAATGCAGTTCAGAAACTCTTTTGAAAACATTTACTGATTTTAGTCCATCCAATCTGGAAGCCTTTTATTTTAAAATGGCTACTAAGTCCTGTTCCAAAGTTAGGCTCACCCGCACAAAATTATTGTACTTGAAGTCCTTTATGGATCAATTAGATATAGCTGGCTATGAGCCGTAAAAGGATAACATTGATCTTAAATCGGTTTGGGGTTCTAAAACATAGCAGGTACAAGGCACAGAAGCTCTATATCACATGTGCCTCATCCCAGCCCACATGTTGTATTTGAATTCTACTATTTTTCAAACCACTTGCTTTGGTTTGGCTACTTTTAAAAAAATGAATTCCCCTACCATTCCTGATCTGGGTGCTTATCCTACATGGGACAATCACACAGGTATGTCAATTGATTAACTGCAGTCCCTAATTACTAATAGCTCCTTTAATAATTCCAGCTTGGATTCCCAAGGTTGGTGGTTATGGCAAAAAACTTCAGATTCATGCCAAGATCGTTTTCTGGACCCCCTTTTTGAAAACTTCCATTCTGTTACTACCTATTCCGTAGGCAAATTATGTCAAAATTGGCTTAAACATCTCAACGTCCGTTAAGCAGCACTTATCACAATTGACTGACGATGTTGATTTGGATGACTTTGTTTAAGTCCCAGTAGGAGGCAGGTCCAAAAGATGGGTGTATGCTATTTACAACGAAGTTTGGAAATTGTCTCAAATTGAGGCTGCTTCTAGATTAAGGGCTAATGATCAAGCTAATTTAGAAACAGTGCTTGCAGTCATTGATAATAGCATTAATACTCTTTCTTCCAGAAATTACACTTTTGATAATATTGTTTCATTTGTTGTGGATATTGTGCAATATGAAGTATCTGTTTTGTTCCATGGTCAAAATCAATAGCGTACGATAATGCAGTTTGCTTGGACTTTGCAAACCTTGAAATCAGGTAAAGTTCCTTGGGACAACATGAATATGCCATCTTTGTTTTTACCATTTAATTTAACTGAAAAACAACAATTCATGTCCATGAAGGATGTAACATACTCACTATTGGATATAAAAATATTGGAACCCATACCATTTTCTGTTGCTGAATCTAATTCTGCTGTATGGCTTATTCATGAGTTAATAACACTGCCTTTTTTCTTGTTTAAATTCAGTTGATGTATGAAACATTATGCCTTAGGCAGATATGAACCACTGGGTAGCACTTTTCTCCATGAAGTTGGGTCTCTACCGTTCACATACAGGTGCATGAGAGATGGTAAGGAAGTTTATTTGAAAGGCGAGGCCTTTAACACTCAAGCTCTAAATTTAGCTTGCATTTTGAAGGGAAATCCGGTGCCAGCAATAACACCAAATTTGAAATTACTAGCAAACGGTAGTTATTTGCTTTTAAAATATGAAGCTTGTTGCGGTTTGCTGGTAGGGATTCCGTATATTGTAACTGTTTCCCAACCTGTCGTCTGCTGCAAAAATGTTCATTTCCCGCCCTCGCATGGGAGACTCGATATATCCATCTGGCCTTCCATTGAAAGTAGAGTTCAACAGGATGAGAAGAATAAGGGCTCTATTGTTCCAATAAGAAGTCGCCCTTACTTCTTCACGTGAAATATTTGTCCTTCATGTAGCTAACACCCGAAAAGAGGTGCAAGCACTATTAAATACTGATCTCCCACTTAATTTTGGCGCCTTGATCCTCACTATATTCAATGCCTCCACTACAATAGGCTTGGCTCATTTTTTCAAAGTTCTCAGCTCTGACCTATTGACCTCATTCCAAACAATATTTGGTGTGATACAGTCATTTTTCCATTCTATTTTTTTCAGGGTCTTCGTCGGGTTACCATTAATTCTTGCCTTGGCTGCCGGTGTACTGCAGTTGATTTGCTTGCTCTGAAATGGCTGCACAATTTGTGTCACAAGACAGCCTACCCCTGCTGTTCCAGCTTCACAACTGGATTCTTAAATTCTTTAGCTCGCTATTCTTCCGGTTCTCATACTTTACTTACGTGCAACCTGTTTCCATTGCCTGGATTGTTCTTTTCAATGGTCGTCGGATTTGTGTCTCTCCAAAACGAGTCTCCTGTCCTGGATTATGATTGACTAATGAGTCACTTAGTGTCTCATGAGTTGGTATGTTCTGTTATCTGGATGATGGTCTGATCAGCGGCACATGACTTCCTGACATGACGAACATGCAAGTGATGGTGCTTGAGGCTCCAGTTATCGAAGAACATGCTCATGGATTAGATTGGCAGTTATCCACCTTAAAGCGCATTCTGAACTCAGATTTTTTAAAACTTTACTAATTCTTTTTCTCCATGATGGGCAGTATACCGCCCCTTCTTGTTTTGACTTTTTTAATTTTTTTTTATCTCACATCTTCAAACTTATCACTTCCAATTAGCAGGTTAGGCAAAACATGAACTTGATTCTGTCTCACTCGAACTTGAACTCTGCATTCCAAAATTGCTTCCCTTTTGTTCGTTTCAGGGGAGGGTGTAGTGAAGACCGGGTTCTGTCTGCACACATTGCTATGTTAGCATAAGCGTATTAGAAGTTTAAACGCCATTTTTCCACTTTGCCGCTTTTGCACACAACACTACATGTATCTTTTGTTGTAAGTTAAACTGATTGCTTTTCTTCATATGAGAACGGTCTGCTTTCCACATCCCTAGACTTACACAGCGATCTCAGCCTCTACACTTTGTGCAGAAGTATTCAAGGTTGAATAACAATGCATGCTTATTTTCTACCCTTTGAGCTCCCTACCTTTTTCTTCACAAGAATTGCACCTGTGTTTTTTGGCTTCATCCACCCCAGATAAGAATTGTCCATTCTTTTGTATCATTTGTTTTGTTTTTGTTCATGTATCATGTACACTGTATGCATAACTTACTTACACTGTGGGGATGTTATTCACTTCTGACTTAACCATGGGCTCTCTGGCAGGGGCTAGATTTTCTTGCTCAAAACTTATAGAGAAACCCCTTTGAGCCCTGTTCCTTAACCATTTCCTACAATAGCCCACCCCAGTCCAGGGACCCAGGTTTGCCTTGAAAGATTCTGCAGGTATTGAACAGAAAGGCCATACAATATAGTTTTAAGTCTGGAAGTGCCAGCCCGCCTTTTCCCAGTTTACGCCTCAATTTTTTCCAAGACAGGCTAACTCACCTAGCTGCCCAAACAAAACTACACACTTTCCCCTGTAGTTTATCTATCATGCCTTTGGGGAACGTGAGAGGGATACAATTAAAAATATATGTCAGCTTGGGTAGTAGCACCACTTTAATTAAATTTACTCTTCCATATAATGACAAGGGTAAATTCTTCTATCTGGCAAGGGTTTTCTCAATTTCCTTTGCTACCATCTCAAGATTAGGCTGAGGGATTCCCTCCAATGAAATGAAAATGCCTATTCCAAGATATCTGATCCATCTCTGTGCTCTTCCATTCCAATCTGGAATATTCCAACATAGTATCCCGTTTTTTTCATCATTTACTGAATAACCCAAGAATGCCCCAAACTCTTTGGCTAATAATCCCACCCTGGGAATCGTTGAAGCGGGATCTGCTGTGTAGATTATAAAATTATCCGTGTATAATGCAATTTTCTATTTATATGCGCCTGCACAGAAAGCAATAACCCAATCATCCTGACGAAGCAACTGAGAAAATATTTTGATATACAAATTGAACAGTAGTGGTGAGATGGGGCACCCATGTTGCGTCCCTCTAAAAATCAGGTAACTCCTAGTGAGGGAGCCATTGAGAAGGATCCTAGCTGAAGTACGATGATATAAAGATTTTAATGTTATTACAAAACGTGGCTCCAACCAACTGACCTCCAATACTTCCCAAAGACACGATCAAAAGCCTTGGCAGCATCCAAAGTAACTACCGGCTAGAGGACTGACTTTGATGTTGCGAGGTCAATACTACCTATTAGCTGCCGGGTCAATTCGTGGATAGGCCTCCCGGGAATACATCTGTTCTAATCTGCATAGATAAGCTGAGGGGCTAGGCTAGACAGCCTGCCTGATAAAATGCTAACAAAGATTTTATAGTCTGCATTTAGCAGGGATATCGGTAGAGATGACTCAGCTTTCCGGGGTCCTTTGCTGGTTTTAAGATCAAGAATATGGAGACCTCTCTCCATGATTCTGGAATGTGTGTTTCCCCCATATATACCATATTAAACAGGTTTTCCTAGACAAGGAGAGCTTCCTCTATTAGAATTTCGAATACTTCTGTGGGGACAGTATCTAGGACAGCAGCCTTCCTGTTCTTAGCTCTTTTTATTGCCCCCTACTTTCCTCCTGAGTGATTAAAGCTTTCATCATCTTTTCCCCTTCTCCATTCAATACAGGGAGACCAAGTGCCCTAAGCCTACTTTTTTTTTTACAATAGTTTTTATTGAAATTTTACATCAAACAGGGTGCGCCCCCAACAGGCAATGTTCATATAGAGCACGGATCAATGGTACACAAGTCTCTGATGAGGGTATTACATTTTACATCAAACAGGGTGCGCCCCCAATAGGCAATGTTCATATAGAGCACGGATCAATGGTACGCAAGTCTCTGATGAGGGTATTCCTTGAGGATCAAGAAAACATTCAACCCAACAACCCCCACCTCCCAACTCCTCCCTTCCCTGCACCACACTTCCAGCTTGAAACAGTATACATGCATATAAACATACAGAAATATCTCCACACCGGGCAATCCTCGAATGGGATCGGAAAGTCATTAAATGGTAAGCTTTCTATGAGATCCTGATTCATGGACTTGGGAAAGATAGAAACATTAATGCCTCAGTATTTGGCCCATATAGTCCAGGTCTTTCCGTGCTTTTGCGGGCAACCCCGGGCCTGAAACACCGCCATCTCGGCAGACATACATTCATCTAATTTGGATTTCCAGGCCACCACCCCAGGGGGAGAAGAGGACTTCCACTGCTGGGCTATGTCACGCTTGGCCAATGTAAATCCTAAAAAGAGCAGGTGTCTTTTGTATATGTTCCCCCTGATCTCATCAGTAATGTGGAGAAGAGTTAGGTGTGGATCGGCTGGGAGGTCCCAACCCAGTACACACCCCAGGCAGGACAAGACACCTGACCAAAAATGTTGTAGCGCCGTGCAGCCAGACCGTGTGTAAAAAGAAGCTGTCATCCTACTGGCATCTGCTGAGGCAGGTGGGGGATGAAATAGCCCCCAACTTCCAGAGATGGAGGCAGGTGTAGTACACCTGATGAAGGTATTTAAACTGGATCAGTCGATACCTAGAGGACACAGCTGAACCTCTAGGGCTGGCAAGGGCCTCTGTCCAATCGTCATCATAGAGGGTCAGTATATCTGCCTCCCACGCTGCCCTCGTCTGGTGTAGGTTTGTCTTGGCATGTGGGGTCAGTGCTTGATAGAGTTGGCGGATAATATGTCCCCCCAGATCCCCCCTCAATAGTCTAACCTCTAGTGGATGAAATTCTGGCAGCGTCGTAAGGTTTTTTTATCAAGGGAGACAAAGCGTGGCAAAGCTGGAGGTATTTATGGAATTGGGACTTGTGTAGATCAAACTCCTCTTGTAGCCTTTGAAAGGTTTAAAGTGTGGGTCCGCACATCACCTAAGCCTACTTTTGAGCATTTGGGGCTCTGGGGTAATAGCTGCCTTATAGAGCTGCACAAAAAGTGCCACTACATTGTTTTGCATGTCTTCCCAATTGTCATCACCTTCCCTGGCGACACCCTCAGCTCCTTTATCTCATTTCTAGTTCTTTCAACCCTGGACTTCCATGCCAGCAAAGCCCCTGCTTTCTTTTCATACTCAAATTCCCTAACATTTGCGGCCTGCCACCTTGCCTTACACTTTAGCTCCAAACTGATCTTGTATTTTAGTTGGCCCTCTTCCAACCTTCTTACTATGCCCTCCCTTTTTTCTCTGACATTTATAGAATGCAAGGCTTCCTCAATATACCCAACTTCCCTTTCGATCTTTACTAATTCTGCCCTTTCTTCTCAGCTTTTGGCAAAGCCAAGATTTTTTTAAACCCCCCATACGTATGCCTTATAGGCGTCCCATACTATTCCGGGGGAGGTAGTGTCTTTGGTATTTATGAAATATTCTTATACAGCCTTTTTCAAGGCAATCACCACCCCCTCGTCTAAATGAAGAGTGTACTTTATTATCCATCTCTTGCAGGGCTGCAGTCCGGGAGCCTGTGTAGTTATAATAACTGCTAAATGGTCTGAAATGTGGGCTGGAAGATGCTCAATCCTTTTATTATTGGACACAAGACATCTATCAACCAAGAAATGTTCTAATCTTGTAAATTTATGGTATTTTTTTACTATAGAATGTATATCCTCTCACCTTCCCTCTTAGATGTCTCCGGACGCCTACCAATCCTAAATCCTGCATCAAACTTTTCAAAGCATGCTTCATTCTGGGAACTGGGGCACTATCCCTTCATGTAGATGGATCCATTACAGGGTCCAACAATATATCAAAATCTCCACCCACTATCACAGGAACTGAATTGTCTACCAATCTCAGTTCCAATTCAATAATGTGGTATGGATCATCCTCATTGGGTCCATAGAAACCGGCGCATATAAAATCACTATCTGCCCATTTCAAATGAGCTAGGACCCATCTACCAGATCTATCCATACTTGAGGACCTAAGCTTGATCCCATTGCCTCTTCTAATTAAGATTGCAATACCTTTGAAACATTGTGCTAGGTCAGAGGCTATATAATTCTAAAACCAACCACCCATGCCAAACAGATCCTTACTTTCACTTGCTAATAGGTGTTTCTCCTGTAGAATCATGATTTATGCCTGACTGGGTTTTGGCCTGAGACTATTTACATTCCATGTGAGTATATCTATACTAGGGATTCTAGCCATATTGCTTCCTTTCTAATTCCACCTCCTGCTTCATTAGTAACTTATACGGACTCTCACCAGCAAGAAGTTCTGAGGACTTTTATTTTTTTAACCCACTGCCCCCCAGGTCATCCCCAGTCATCCCCAATCCCCCCCACCATCATCCCCCCACCCTCTGGCCAGGCCCAAGAACCCTCCGAATCTTTTTAGGAATGACAATGTCTAGTGGGCTAACCATTAGAGAAATTTAAACTGAGTTGAGATATATGAGAGCGAACTATCCCAATACTCCATTTTGGTCACTTAGTGACATCTCTCTTCTTTTTTATCATATCGATTAGTGACTCAACATCTTCTTCTTAAAGATCGTAGTACATTTTGATTGTCCCACATAATACGGAGCGCTGCTGGGAATTTTAATTGGACCTTGGCTCCCAACTTCCATAGCTTCTCCATCTTATTTCCTAGCTCCCATTGCCTCCGTTCTCTGGATTTTCATAGGTCAGGCCTAACCAGCAATGAGTAGCCATCCACTAAGTATGGGCCATTTTTCAGGGTGCCACTGCGAATCTCCTCTTTGGTTGTAAAGGAGAGGAAATGTAATAGAATCTTCCTGGGTTTAACCCTTTGGAGGTTGCGATGGAAAGGCTCTGTATGAGCTCTTTGGATTTCATACTCAAGGTTATACCTTCCTTGTCCTTCAAGACCATATTCCGTGGCAACTTGATGATAGATGCCTTCAAGTTCATATCCAACCCCTCCTCAGCTTCCGGAATATTAAAACAATCTCAAACTATTCCTTCGGGAATGGTTTTCCAATCTCTCAAGATCTTCCCTATAGGTTTGATTTTGCCAGATTAACTTAGAGACCTCAGATGTCTTCTTTATCATCCTGCTTTACCATACCCACCTCTTCCTCTAACTTCTTTGTACGGACTGTAACTTCGTTTACATTTTGGGTTAACTCCAGGCAGGAATCTTGTATGCCAACCTGATTTACTTCTGAAACTTCGAAGCGGTGCTTGATTTCACTTATCAAACCCAGTAAAATACTTGCCAGCAAATCTTCTGAGCCTCCCTGAGTCACTTCTGGATTTACCACATTCATACTGCTCTGACTGTAGCCAGTCCCAGCTTTTTTGGCTTGTTCAGGGGCTCATGCAGCACCTGTTAGTGCCAACACAGTAACCTGTTACTAACACGGATTGTAGTGGCTTCTTCTTGGGGTAACTTAGAGTTACCACTGGGCTGGTTCTGTTTCAGGGCTCCTTTGCCGGCATTGGTACCTTTATTAGTAGTTGTTACAATTCCCTCACCATTAACATGGGTGCTAAAGAATAAAAGAAAGTGCATCATGCTTTGCCTAGAAGAGTTATCACACAGGCTTGCCCGTCCATCCTCCTTGACAAGGAAACTCCAACAAAAATTGCACAGTGTGTAGTCAGAACCTAGGTAGGTAAAATCTAATCGGAGAATTTGTGGAAAAAGTTAGGTTAAATTGTGAGGGGGCAGAAGACAAGTGAAAGAGTCCCATTTCACCTCGCTGTTGACAAATACGCCTTTTTCCCATGGTTTGAAATGCCTCTTTAATAATAGCCTTATCATTTGAAGGGATTTTTTCAGGGTTTTCAAAGAAGTGTCCTTGACCTAGCTATTGATACTTTAACCTCAAAAAGTAAAGGCAGGGAATCTTTTGGGCATTGTCCTTATTAGGACAATCTTTAATAATATCTCTTGAAAACTCATAGTCTTCTGAAAACCAAATCTTAGCCCATAAATACAAAGGGGGACATACAATACGATCTTCTATGAACTCTTGGCGCAGTAAAGAGTGGTTCCCACTTCATCTGAATATTGAATAAATTACCAAGATACGAGAAATTATTGACTTTTTCTATCTTCTTTTCCTGAACTATAAACGTTTAGTTTTTGTGGTCTTTGGGCCACATACCATTATCTGTGATTTAATAAGATTAACATTTAATCAAGGGATGTCATAAAATCAGTAAAAGCATCAAATGATTTCTGAAAACTCATGACTGTCCTTGCCAATAATACTGCATGGTCTGAAAGTATGTGAACATGTCTATTACCAATTTTGGGGAAATATTAATATAAAAAAAACTCCAGCCCAGTTGTATAAATTAAAAACAGAAATGGGGCTAAAATACATCCTTTACAAACTTCCTCTGTGGAGGTGATTGGTTGGGATTTTCCCCCTTACTCCCATATCTTATGTTGACTGTGGTGTTTGTATGTAGCCTACGGAGAAGGGTTACTGGTGCTTTTTCGACACCCATGTCTTCCATCATAGCCCACAATTGGTCCCGATTATCAGTATCAAAGGAACTAGATAGTGAATAGAGCTCTTCATGGACCTCACATGTTTACTGACAATTAGGCACCAGTTAAGACATTGTTCAGTCTTGCCTAGCCCCCTCCTAAAACCATATTGTGTGTCTGACAAGACCCCTTTGGTGGATGACCACTCTTCTAAGCGTGTGAGAAGGACCCTACCTAATACGTTTGCTGTTGTATCAATTAGTGATATAGACCTGTAATATGCCAGATCACTTCTATCACCCTTTTTAAAAACAGGGACCACTATCGCCTCTTTCCACGACTCAGGCAATGGGCTCATAATAGCTGCTTTAAAAATATTCATTAATAGTAGCACCCACAGTATGGGATTTCTCTTAAAAAGATCAAGAGGTACCCCATCTGGGCCGGGGGCTTTCAAACAAATGCCATGTGCTAAAGACACCTCTACCATCTTGCATGATGATGGGCAAACTAAGTTGTGTGGCTACGTTAGATCAAAGGTTATTTCCCGTAAATCCTCCACTAACATCTTATGTGAAGGGTTAAAAATACTTAAAAAATGGGCTTCCCATGCTTCATCCAAGATCAATGAGCCCATCTGCCTCACCTCTTAAGTGAACATTGTGTAATTAATAATTTCCCAGAGTCTTTAAGAGAAGCTGCTCTTTCCAAATACTCCCACTCCATCCTCCTCAGTTCCATCTTCCTCCATACTATCACCTTTTTGTATTTACTCTTCGTGATTTTATTTAACTCTCAATCACAGGGAGAGGTGTGTAGGGTACTTTTTAGTTCCTCGTGAGCTTTAGAGCATTCAGTATTGAGACAGCATGCCTTTGGGGATTGATTTTAAGGGATGTTCCTAACCAACCTCTTGGCAATGTTGGTACAGAGCAGCTCGAAATCCAGTACCATTTCAACCAGTGTAGAGTGTTGCCTCAGGCACCCATGGATTACATTATAGTTTCTTGAGATAATATTTTGCTCAAAGTTTGATGGGTTTACCTGATCCCTTTCAATCTAATTCCTTTATTAGGGTGAATTGAATCTGAGTTTCATCAGTGTGCTCCATCCTAGGCTTTATATGAAGAGAGACGATGAGATTATGATGGTCATTGGAGCAGTTTGCCATGACCATGACATCCTGTACAAGAGAGTTATAAATCTTTGTTATTAGCATGAAATTGATAGAACTATCCCTACCACGACCAACATGAATTGGGCAATGCAAAAGGGAGGTGCGGGCATAATTATTTAAAACAATTAAGTTGTTTTCTAGCAAGATGGAATGTAGGGCTTCCCCCTGGGAACAATGAATAAAATGAACCAAGGGCTGTCCCTCAGTGTATTACAGCCCACACACATGTTGAGGACTGTATTTAAAAATTGTGCAACTAAAATGCATATTGACACCATTTCGCAGAGGCTTCGGCGATTTCCATTTGCCGGGACTCTATTACTTGGCAATTACTTTTATAAAATATATAATAGTACAAATTAACCAATAATATTTCAACCTTCTCCAAACAGAGATCACTATTAATTGATACCAGGGGAATGAGCATATGCATTTGGCTTTTACAGAAGCGTATTTCACTGCAGTAAGCACTACAATACCACCCTTGGCACTTCCTGATGATTATGGGATTGGGATCGCAGGGACCCAGAAAGAGTGATACCCACCTATAAAAATATCATCTTCCAATAAAACCCAACCAATCTTTGTTCTCTAATTTTGAACAAACTCCAGCTATCTTCCATGATAAAACTGTAAATTTGGTAGTGGTATCACCCTTCGGACCTTGCCCCAAATTTACATTAACAGATGCATCAGAGAAAATAGCAGAGAACAAGGCCACTTCTTCAGATACATCCTCACAATTCATTTCCATTTGGTTGTTACTTAAAAAATCTAAACCCCCACCTTGTCTACTTGGAAGGGCAAATCCTCAATGTCAGTTAGGCCAGAAACTGCTTCAAAGCGGTTTGACTGGTTAATCGAATGTAAGTGCGTAGGGTTGAAGGGTACGGGCTGAATTTATTTTGGCTCTGCAGCAACTAAACAAGATCAGGTGTATACAATTTGAGATAGCTCAGCAATGCATAATCAGAGTAGGATCTATAGTAGATGCACAGAACTTCTACCAACAATAGCAATGTGTAAAGAAAACAGACTACCTGGTAGCCAACATCTACGTCATATCTGATCTACTCACATAACCAAGTCATTTTGCCAATCTTTTGTATTTTACAATATGTTAGGGTGTTGCTAGCCTTCATGTAAAAGACCCTCTGCAACTTTCGGGGGAAGTCATTGTCTCCACTTAGTAACCCTAAGATCTATATTAACAGTTTTGCTGTTAAAAAATGTTTTCAAGCCAATAGGGAGAGGGAGCACACCATTGTACATAAAACCTTAGTAGGATGGGTGAAAGAAAGCCTTTTCCTGTTTTAAAAATCTGAATGTTATTCTGCACACACCCTGCAGTCCTGTTTTTCAAAACAAATTGTGCATTAAACTGATGGTTCAAAATAACTTTGGCCATATAGCACAAATAAAATCTAATGTATATCAACCTATGTATTTCCAGACTCTCTAAAGGGAGTGAAATATTTTAACTGTGCCTACTTGAAGAATTTAAGATCTCAAAATAATAACTGCAATACTTCGGGTAATAACAATAAAGTGTGTATTCTGAACTTGAGTCAGATATCCAGATAGAAACATTGACCCAGTGCTTCAAAGTAGAAAAGAAAGTTATTTTATAAGTATGACTAACCCTGGGCGTAGTACTAAGCTACGCTCGCGGAGCATGCGTAGTTTGCGCTACTATGCACTACACAAATTGCACGTAGCACAAGGCAAAAACGCGTAGCATAGCAGGAATTCTTTGCTTGCTCGCGGTCCTCAACATCAAGTTGGTACCAGCAAGCGAGCAAAATCAACATCCCGGTGAGACTTTTTCCTCGTTCGCGATCAGCAACATCAAGTTGCCGATCACGAGCGTGGAAAATAAGCCTCCTGGCGAGATTCTCAACGTGGGAAAGTCAGGTTTCTCATTCGAGTGCTCACGTATGCTCGCGACCGCTCACAATGAGAAACAACCAGATGCATTGAGAAAGCTGCTGCTCGAGTACAAATCTAATCAAGCTGCAAAAAAAGACTGCTTGCTCTGTGCAAGGTGCCATTTGCAATGATTGCACAGTGCGTACAAGCATCCGGCACTGTGCAATCAGTGCGAACAGCATCCTCCCTACAGCACTATGCAGTTTGCGCAGTGCGAAGTGCACTTCCCGTAGCTACGCGTAGCGCTACTATGCAAACTATGCCCAGGGTTACGGATGACCCCCATACACAATGCACACGCTGAACATGAGGTTTAAGGCTGGGTTTGAGTTTTTCTCTCTTTCGCCACATCCTTGACATATAGGACCTCATTATGACATCCTGCAGATGCAGTACCGACCAACCTCCAGTTGGCGTTCCCAACCGCATTATTAGGATGCGGTTGCACTTGCTGCGGTCGCACACTCCAATTTCTCAATGGGAGCTTGAACTGCTGCCTTAAACTCGCTGTAGCACAAGCTCCCATAGGGAAATGGTTGTTTTTGTTAATCCCTGCACCGCTTGGAATGCACCTAATGGTACCTGCCATGGGGTGCCGAGATTGGCAGGGAGGCACCATAGTTGCCCCCCAGGCCTCCATCCAGAGCTGCTATGGCCAGGGGCCTTGCTAGGGGACCTCAAATTCACTTTCTGAAAGGGTTTTTTTTACATTGGAAAGCCAGGCATAAAAAAATCCTGTCAGAAACTAACATCTTAATCCCCACGGCATAAATGGCGTAAATGCCTCTGACTGGCCAAAGGGCTCCTTGAGCCCATTGTAAGCCAATCAGTCAGACAAGCTGATTTCAAATCCAACAGCCTTCATCATAATACGTTTTTCAGATTTTAAACCAACGATGTAAGTCAGAAAACCTCTGATCGGGCCCATAGTATTCAGGTTACTGGATTTTGTGGACGAGAACACCATTAAAGCAATAACCTCAATCACTGTCAGGTTAACCCAATATTCAATAAATTAAACTGTGGTTAACGCTCTGGTAGGTTAGCACAAAGCAGTCAGGCTTCACTTAGGGATATATGTATCAAGCAAATTAGCATTCGCAAAGGCCGAAATTCTGCGAATTTCGGCCTTTGCGAATGCTAATTTGGGAAATGGAATGTATGAACCATTTTCGCAGCAAAATAAGGAATTGCAAAATTTACCTTTCCTTATTTTGCGATTGCACTTAAGGAATCGCAAATGTAGCGATTCCTTAAATGCAATGTATCAAAAAAAATGAATGCAAAAATGCCCATACTGAATCGCAAATTACCACCAACTTCTAGTTGGTGGTAAGTTGCAAATTCTTTTGAAAAAGCGATTCATTTAAAAATCAAAGGTGGCATATGACACTCATACATGCCCTTAGGGCATGTATGTGCGCCATATGCCCACACATGTCATTTTCAGGGGTGCAGCAGGGGGTTCTTGTGACACCCCTGCACCCTTGAAAATATTCGCAATTTGCGATTAGCAAATTGCTAATCGCAAATATCCCCTTCATTCCTATGGGCCTCCTGGCCCATAGAAATGTATGGGAAAATTGCGATTAGCAATTTGCTAATCGCAATTTAGGAATGTGAAGGAATCGCTAAAAATAAGCGATTTCCTACATACATACAGTTTTGCAATTTCTAAATAGCGATTCCTTAAAATTCGCTATTTAGAAATCGCAAATGGTGAGGTTGATACATATGGCCCTTAGAGGCAATGTGTAAAGTATTTGTTTAGAACAGAAACAGCAAAACAATGAAAACACAAGAAAAATACCAAACCAATTTAAGAAAATAGTGTACATTTTATTGACTAAACCTATGTCAGAATGCCAAATACCCCATCAATAGAACCAGAGAAATGATATTTTAAAGTTTTGAGTAGATATAATGCCTAAAAGAACAAAGTGTCATTCAGGCTGATCTGGTTGCGCAAGACAAGCAAAAGAGTCACATGAGGAACCACGAGTCAGATACAGGAACTAGGTTATTCCCTCTGAAAAAGTTATCATCTCGAAGAATTTTGTAATGAATTCTATACACACAAAAGGAGGCAAAAAAGAGCAGGAAGAGCTTCAAAGATGGCTTCACTGTAACCCAAAGAGCAGGTCTGCCCTCACAGATGGTCCTTGCTTTAATACAAAGATCCAGTAGGACGTTGCAGATGGTCGCTGCTGAAGCTTCGCATTGGTGGACACTTTGGGCCTCTAGCAGCAGGACAGTAGCTGGGGAACAAGTCAGGCCTCACGCAGCAGGAGAAGCCCCCTGGGGATCAAGGCAGGACTCAAGCATAGGGTGCAGTCCTCTGAGGATCAAGGCAGTCCTTCCTCCTGTAATGTCCGCTGGTTAATCAGTGTACTCATGAGTTGCTTTGGAGGTTCAATATTTCTACCTGATGTCAGTCTTTCAAGTAGGGGAATACTATACTACCCCCAAATCTGATTCTGGAAAGGGAAAGTTCCTCCCTTCCCCTAGGTAGGCTCCAAGGAGTCAGCTTTAACAAAACACTAGTGTCAGGTCCCTTTGTGTGTGCTGGAGGCAAAACCCTCTGAAAAGTGGGGCTGGATACAGCTTCACCCCCAACCATCCTGGCAGGATGTCTTAGCTTGCCCACATTTAGTTCTCTTTAGTCTCACTGTCAGGGAACAATACACAAAGTCCAACAGCAGAGCCTTTCTCATTCATTTAACTACGGCCTCTGGTAGAGTGCAGAGGTAGACAGGAAAGTATCAACTTTCAAAAAGTAGCATTTTTAATCAATCAATCAAAGCATTTATATAGCGCACTACTCACCCGGAGGGTCTCAAGGCGCTAGGGGAGGGGGGGTCCGCTACTGCTCGAACAGCCAGGTCTTGAGCTTCTTCCTGAAGGCAAGGTGGTCCTGGGTCAGGCGGAGGTGGGTCGGGAGTTCCAAGTCTTGGCGGCCAGGTAGGAGAAAGACCTTCCTCCTGTGGTGGCTCTTTGGATGCGGGGGACGGAGGCGAGGGCGTGGCCGGTCTATCGGAGCTGGCGTTTGGGGGCGTAGAAGATGAGGCGGCTGTTGAGGTATCCTGGGCCTTGGTTGTGTAGGGCTTTGTGTGCGTGGGTGAGGAGACGGAAGGTGATTCTCTTGTTGACCGGGAGCCAGTGCAGATCTCTCAGGTGTCCGGAGATGTGGTTGCGTCGGGGGATGTCCAGGATGAGTCGTGCAGAGGCGTTCTGAATCAGCTGGAGTCTCTTCTGGAGTTTGGCGGTGGTTCTGGCGTAGAGGGAGTTGCCGTAGTTCAGACGGCTGGTGACGAGGGCCTGGGTGACCGTCTTCCTGGTCTCGGTGGGGATCCACCGGAAGATCTTACGTAGCATGCGAAGGATGTTGAAGCACAACGCGCAGACAGCGTTGACTTGTCTGGTCATGGAGAGGGAGGAGTCCAGGATGAAGCCCAGGTTGCGTGCGTGGTCTGTTGGTTTGGGTGCGTTGCCCAGGGCGGGGTCCACCAGGAGTCGTCCCAGGCGGAGGGTGAAGATCCCAGGATGAGGACTTCCGTCTTGTCCGAATTCACTTTCAGGCAGCTGTTCATCATCCACTTGGCTACGTCTCTCATCCCTTCGTGTAGGTTGGCTCTGGCGGTGGCGGGGTCGTTGGTGAGGGAGAGGATCAGCTGGGTGTCGCCGGCGTATGAGATGATGTTGAGGTTGTGTTGGCGTGCGATGGCTGCGAGGGGGCTCATGTAGACATTGAAGAATTGTGATTTAAAATCCGATTTTACTATTAAAGAGGATTTTAAATTACAATCCATTTTAACATATTCACCATATTTATTTATGCTTCCAAGCAGACATGATCACCTATTAAGTGCATTTTGTTAACTATGTGTTATTCATTGGAGACACAGGCCTTACAGCTGTGAAAAACAACATAAGGAGTTTTCCAATACTAGGATATGTAAAACGTAGCCCCACATGTCCTACTTTTTAAATATAATGCACCATGCCCTATGAGCCTTTAGGGCCAACCTCTGTAGTGACTAATATTTGTTAAAAAGGAAGGTTTAGGGCTGGTGAAAGGTTTATTTTGCCAGGTCAAAATGACAGTTTAAAACTGCACTAAAAGCCTCCATCGCAGACCAAAGTCATGTTTTAAAAGGCCTACTTTAGCGGGCATCACAATGAGTGTTGCAGGCCTTCAAGAAAGAATTTATTTACAGGCCCTAGGCCCTTGTAAAACCACTTACCTGGGACTTATAATTAAATCAAAAAGGCGAATTCAGTGCATGCCAATTTTACCATGATTTAGGGAGACAGCAAAAGCATTTTAGCATTGGTTAGCAGTTATAAAGTGGAGAGAGTCCTCATTCCAAAAAAATAGGTTCTTCAACAGAAGGCAAACAATCTGATAAAAAAAAGAAATGATTTTTAAATGAACACCAATCCCAAGGGCAAAACTCAAAAGACACAAGGACTTATAGTAATGAGTCTTTCTATATTTTTAATATGACCTGCATATGCGAACTTTAGCTTGGTCAGATATCGGCAATAAGGTAGTTTTATGTCACAACATATAGATTTTTGATATATGCAGAAAGAACACAAAATGTACAGACACCTAAGAGACATTTCATCTTTACACCAAGAAGGTAGACATATTTGCATAGTAAAACATGTTGAAGCATACAGCTATAAATGCAAGGGGCACAACATATGTACACATGACAATGAATGTTGAATAATTAATGTTATGACAATCCATATTAAGCAAGTCATAAATCACTGATTAATTGTTTATTTGAATTTCAAAAGTTGCT
The DNA here is from genome assembly GCF_964263255.1 of Lissotriton vulgaris. Taxonomy (NCBI): domain Eukaryota; kingdom Metazoa; phylum Chordata; class Amphibia; order Caudata; family Salamandridae; genus Lissotriton; species Lissotriton vulgaris. The sequence continues at coordinate 308,926,487 of NC_141696.1, forward strand.
TCAAATGACACATACTAGACCTATTAGGTATGATTGAGTACTTTAAAAAAATTAGCAAGAAGTTGTAATGTTAAGCATATAATCATGTCAATTGAGGGCAGATTAGGTCCTCTAAAAAGCCCAAGATCCATTGAGTATTGTATTCCAAATAATTGAAACCATCCCAGTGAGCTAATTATATACTTAACTCCTTTTGCTAATGTAAATCACATATATATTTTAAATCATGGAGGATCTACACGTAGAATGAAAGCATTGGAGCATAAGGGCTGTACGTTTTCTTTGAAAGTGTGCGTAAGTACGTTGTGTTCTGACTGAGTGTGGCAAGGACCTCTAATTCTGAGAACATTTCTATTCAAGGGTTGCTGCTGTGATTTCTGTTTATCTATCCGCCCTCTCAAATTGCATTGATGACTCAAATAGTCATTTTTTGAGTCAGGACGATCGTGAGTGACCGCAAGCCGGAATGAAGTACCAGGTTAGTCCCTCTGAAAAAGTTCTCTTTTTAAAAGTCTAGTGCAATGAGTTGCATTCACAGAGGAGGAGTCCTTGAGGAGCAGGAAGAGGTTCACCGCTGGTCCTGACAGCAGCCCAAAGAGAAGGTCTGGCATCAGGGATGGTCATCACTGTAGTGAAAGATCCACTAGAGGATTGCAGATGGTCATTGCAGTACCATGACTCAATTAATCAATCAAGTTATATTTCTAGACTGTGCCTATTCACCCTGAGGGGTATCCTGGTGCTTGCTGCTGGTCTCAGTTAAACAGACAGGTCTTGAGTCTCCTCTTGAAGTCTGTCAGCGCTGATGCAGTGTGGAGGCAAAGGTGGAGGTGGAGGTCATTCCATGCTTTGGCAAAGAGGGGGGAGAAGAGGTGTCCTCCGGCTCAGTTGCATCGAATGTTCCTGTAGGTTGGTGGAAGTGTTGTCAGTGACATAGGTAGGCAGGTCCTTAGTTGTGGAGGGCTTTGAAGTCCTTGGTCAGGATTTTGAATTGCCATCTTTTTTGGACTGGGAGCCATTGGAGGTCCTTCAGGTGTTGGGTGATGTGGGCTCTCGGGGGCAGGTTAAGGATCAGTCTGGCTGCTGCGCTCTGTATCAGAAATGTCTCAGGGTTGGAATAGTAAATTAAACTATTCACTATCCAGCACCCCAAAGCACTATGCGTTGTAAAGGTATTCGTTGTAAATACCGCGTTGTAAAGGCATGCGTGGTAAAAGTATGCGTTGTAACGTCATACATCCGCCACAATGGGCAGGCTGAGACTTACTGTTAGAACTGGGGGTCTCTAGTTGGCAGGGGTAGCTACCACTGTCCAAATAGGGACACTTGCTTCTAGTCAGGGTAAGGAGGAAACCCTCTGAGATAACCCCTGCTTACCCTCTAGGTAGCTTGGCACGAGCAGTCAAGGCTAATCAGAAGGCAATGTGTAAAGTATTTGTACCAACACTCACAGTAACAAGGTGAAAACACCACAAACTGACTCCACAACAGTTTAGAAAAATAAAGGTATTTAATCTAAACTACACAAAACCACAAAGACAAAAATCCAACATACACAGTTCAAGAATATGGTTGCAAAAGAGTTCTTAAGGTTGCGATAAAAATAATTCACAGTTGCGTGAAAAGTTCACAGTTGCGTGACGTTTAGCCAACAGTACCTTTAGATGGGACAAAGTTCTAAAAGCAGAAGATGGTGGAAAACAAGCAATGCGTTGCTCCTGGGACCTTGGGGAGGCGATGCGACAACCCCGCTGCAGCAGAGGACGTGTTGCGACGAATCCGGTCTGTATGGGGAGGATGGCCACTTGTATGGATTCTGGTGCGTGGGCTCCGTAGAAAGTTTATTCTCGCAAAGGCACAATGCGTCAATCTCGTAGGGGCTGCGATGATCTCCGGGGCGACGATGAGTGATCCAGCAGTGATCTCTCTCTCGCAGCTCCTCAATGCGATGGCTCTGCGACGATGTTCGCAGCGACTTGATGCGGTCCGCAAGCAAGCGGTGCGGCGATCTCACCCAGCGACGACAGGCTCTGCGATGACACTCGCAGCGATGTTAGTCTTCCTGCACCGGTCTGGTGCGTCCCGTAAACGCAGGGTGCAATGGCTCTGGCAGCGGCAACAGGCGCTGCGACAATCTCGGCCTTTGTAGCGGCGGGAATTTCCTCGCACTGTCGGGGATGCGCTCCGCAGCAAACGATGCAGTAACTTTTCTGTAGCAAAGTCTTTAAATCTTGGTTTCCAGCTTCCCAGCACAGGTACAACTTCCAGAGGCACCACACATGGGCCAAGCACTCCAGGAAGGACAGAACTCTCTCAGTAGAGCTCAGGGTAAGCTGCGGTCGAATTCCTTTTGTTCCTGGGACTTCAAAACAGGGAGCCAGCTCTTCTCATGCCCTTGGAGATTCCTTCAAGCAAGGGGACACAGCACAAAGCAAAGTCCTTCCCCTCTCCTCGGCAGCAAAGCAACAGCACGGCAATCCAGTAGAGCAACAGCTGGACAATCTTCCTTCTTCAGTTTCAGCTTTCTCCTTGTCAGAGGTTCCTTCTTGATTCCAAGATTATCTAATATTCTGTTTTCAAGGTTCCTATACTTATACCCCTAAAGGTCTTTATTCTCTTTGTGCAAATGGACCCTGAGCCCGGTCTCAACCAGTTCTGGGTGTTCCTTGAGCACTTTGTTTTCCTGGCTTCTCCTTTCCTTTCAGAGTGAGGGGCAGGGTCATCAGCTGCCCAGCAGGAGGTGGAGCCAGCATTGTGGAAGGCAGGCACAGCCCTATTAAGGCCCAGGTGCTATCTCCTCCCACCACTCAAGTTGCAAATTCAGTCTTTCAGCCTAGGCCTGACTCAGCCAGCCTCCTAGAGAATCCCCAGCCCCTGTCACTCTCAAACCAGACAGTCAATACACAAACAGGCCAAGGCACACAGAAAGGGCAGACAAGAGAACAGCAACTTTCTAAAAGTGTTGTTATCAAACACAGGATTCAAAAACAACATTTCCTAAAAGGTGTGTTATTAAATTCTGAGTTCAGGGAAACTAGACTTTTATGCCCTATCTTGTTCCTACGGGAAGATATGCTGGTAGCCACTGTAGCCAGCCTCCCCCATGATAGTCTATGAAGCAAGATAGCCTTACAATAGTGAAAAACGAAAATGGCTGTAATTCACTACCAGGGCATGTCACCTGCACCAGTACATGCTTTACCTTTCACATACACTGCACCCTGCCCAAGGGGGTACCTGGGCCTTCCATAGGGGTGACCAATATGCACAGAAAGGGAAGGGTTAGGCCTGGCAAGGGGGACATGGCCAGGAGGACATGGCAGTTCACAGACTGCCCACATGCACTACGGTGGCAGGCCTGAGTCACCATTTTGGGGCTACTCATGTGGGTGGCACAATCAGTGCTGCAGGCCCACTAGCAGCATTTGTCATCACCAGCCCTGGCACTCCCAGTGCACTTTACTAGGGACTTCTTTGTGATACAAATATGCCAATCATGTATATCCAATCATAATAACAATTTACACAGGGAGCACTTACACTCTGACACTGATCAGCAGTGGCAGATTGTCAAAAGCATCTAAACCAGCAAAAACGAAATCCAGCACAGCACCAAAAATACAGGAGGGAGAGGCCAAAAAGACAGGGGAAACTACACCAAACATGCCAGGTCTAACAATTACATTTCCTAATCCTATTTAACCCCAGAAACTTGATAGGAAATTCAAATTTGATACGTTTAAGCTCATATCATTGAGCTACACCTTTTAGTAAGGACCCTTTATATATTGCATGTTCGAAAATTCCTCTTCTTGAAACATGGTATTTTCTTGCCTAAGCTTTCCTGTAGGCTTTGCTAGTATGTGTATTGGCCATTTGGTTTTGAAGCAGCAGGGCCAGCTGGGTTAGACTTGGCTGGGGAGAGAGATCAGCATTCATCGCATGGGGAAGGGTAACTCTTTGATCTGAGCAGGGCCGTGCCTGGCAAGGTGAATGATGGCTCCACCTTCCACTGGGCGTCTGATAGCAGACCCCCTCATTCTGAAAGGGCAGGATGTTGTTTCGTAAACCAACTGCTCCCTGACCCCACCAAGCTGGTTCTGGCTAGATTGAGTGATTTGTGACTTTAGACAACAAAGACTGTTCAGGTATCAAACGCTTCGCTGGAACTTTGTTTAAGTATGTTCCTTCTGGATGTCAAGACGAAACTCTGTCCAAGTGAACAGAGGAAAGGACTTTGAAACTTTCAACAAGCTTGCAGAAGAAACTACCCGAGGGCCTGAGCTGAGAACGCTTCCTGCTGAAGTTTCAAGGACATTAGATAGATTAGACTTCACCCAGCCAGCCATCGTAATTCCTGTGTGAGGATTTCTACTTGCAGGTGATGCCTCCGTCAAGTAATCTGGAGCCTCTAGTTCTACTGTGAGGAGGGCAGACTAGTAACCCTTGTTAACTCTGCATGTGGGCCGCTGCAGCTAAGAGAGAGATGCCACTTTTGAGAGCCCGCCTTAATCTGAACCCTCAGAACCTTCACTGAATCTCTGTGGGCTGCTGCAGCTAAGAGAGAGCTGCCGTCGCTAAGAGCCCGCCTTAATTTGAACCTTCGCTGAATCTGTGTTGGCCGCTGCAGCTAAGAGAGAGTTGCCGCCCTGAGAGCCCGCCTTGAATTGAGAGAGCTGTAGCCGCTAAGTGCCCACCATTGTGCCAGCCTTTACTTTTTGAGGTTAAAGTATCAAGAGCTAGGTCAAGGACACTTCTTTGAAAACCCTGAAAAAATCCCTTCAAATGATAAGGCTATTATCAAAGAGGCATTTCAAACCAGGTGAAAAAGGCGTATTTGTCAACAGCGAGGTGAAATGAGACTGTTTCACTTGTCTTCTGCCCCCTCACAATTTTACCTAACTTTTTCCACAAATTCTCCAATTAGATTTTACCTACCTAGGTTCTGACTACACACTGTGCACTTTTTGTTGGAGTTTCCTTGTCAAGGAGGTTGGACGGGCAAGCCTGTGTGATAACTCTTCTAGGCAAAGCATGATGCACTTTCTTTTATTTTGCACATTATATTATATAAGTCGGTGAGAGCTAGATTTTTGCCTCCATTATTAAGGAATATTCATCCTTGTTCAAATAACTATTGTTTTAATTATTTTCACACATTGGCCTCCTCTGATATCTGTATCTCGGTAGCAAACTTTTTAAGGAGCTCTATTGTGATCAGAGTGAAATTTGGATAGGATTATCAGGGTATGATTCCACAATTTTAACTGTTTTTTTTAAGGGAGTTATAGGATGTTGTTAACTGCCTCTGCTGAATCCTTATGCATTGGTGTTTTTCATTTTTCTTTGCAGATGTTTTATGAATTGCTAATATTAATATTGTCAAACTTTTATGGGTCTGCAAACCGAAATAATGTTATTCTTGAGTTGCTGGGAAGGATGTAGTTCCACCTTAATGGGACTATAGTTCTCTGGGATGTTAGAATCTACTATTTACATTTTTGAATTAAGCAATATAAATTGTACTGCTTGGGATTCAAGTTCCTATACATAATGGCTAAATTTAAATCAAGCCCAGCTAGGCTTGCCGACCTAAAGAAAATATATCTTGTATTGTGACTTCCTTTCTCTATGGAGTAAGCTATGTGTAACATTTGTAATGACGAATGTTGTGGAAGGATTATTCTGTTTTTAATGTAAGAACTATCTATCAACATTGTATTTTGCAAGTCCTCAATAGCAAATGTTATGGGTTTTGGTATTAAGGACTCGCACAATGCAATGTATTTAGGTTTTGCAATTAAAATAGCGATTCCTACTACGCATTCCTTATTTGCCACTCGCCAATTGCGAGTCTTAAATAATGATGGCTTCCCATTAATTTCAATGGGCCAAGAAGCCCATAGAAATGAATGGGAACTGCATGCGCAATTTGCAAGTACCCAATAAGGAACACGCAGATTGCGCATGCAATTTCAAGGGTGCCAAAAGGACACCCAGTTGCACCCCTGAAATATGCATGTGTGCACATGTGGCACACATACATACCCTAAGGGCATGTATGTGTGCTACATGGCACTTAGAAAAATGCAAAAAAGTTAATTTTTCTAGGAAATCGCAAATTACCACCAACTTGAAGTTGGTGGTCATTTTGCGATTCCTTAAGGCCAGATCACAAATTTTGAATGCTTCCAAAGTTGCATTTAAGGAATCGCAATTTGCGATTCCTTAAATGCATTCGCAATATAGGGAATCGCAAATTTATATTTTTAGGAAGCATCATAAACGAGAGTGCATCCTCTCTCTATGTGTCCCTGTGTGGAGTTGTGAGTTTAAATGGTGAAATTCTGACAATACAGTTTAGCAATAAAGGTTATTTTCTTCCTTGCTGGCAACATGGCAGCTGTGAGCTAGATGGTCACAGTCATGCCAACATTAGGGGTAAAGCAATGCACATCGCCTGAAGAGAGCTGCGGGGCAGAGGCAGAACAAGTCGTTCCTGCCAGCAGCTGCCTGTGGAAACTGAGGAGACGGCTGAGGATTGCACAAACACACCAGGAGCACAGAAGTGGGGAGAGTTGAGTAAGAGAGCGGGGTACCCCTGGCATATGGAGACAGGCACTGCTACAGAAGGTGAGGCTAGAGACAAACCCTCTAGGTATACTCTGAGAACTACTGGAAGAGGTGAGGCGAGTTTTTTTCCTATGTCCTCAGACCCACTTCCAGGGCCAGCACAAGGAGCCAAAATTATTGTCAAGGGAAGGTGAGGTCGGCAAGGTGGAATAAGCCTCCAGAGAAAGAGAGCTGGTAAACTAGGGGGGGGAGACAGCGAGGATAAAAATATATAGATTACAAACCCACCCACTAAAATCAAAATCACCCCCTCACTAAAATCATTCTTTTGCGTAGTACTAAGCATGCAGAAAGATGGTGGCGCAGACCCAAACTTGGGTGCAGATAATCTTAGCACCCATGTTAATGGTGAGGGAATTGTAACAACTACTAATAAAGGTACCAACAGCAGCAAAGGAGCCCTGAAACAGAACCAGCCCAGTGGTAACTCTAAGTTACCCCAAGAAGAAGCCGCTACAATCCGTGTTAGTAACAGTTTACTGTATTGGCACTAACAGGTGCAGCATGAGCCCCTGAACAAGCCAAAAAAGCTGGGACTGGCTACAGTCAGAGCAGTATGAATGTGGTAAATCCAGTGACTCAGGCAGGCTCAGAAGATTTGCTGGCAAGAATTTTACTGGGTTTGATAAGTGAAATCAAGCACCGCTTCGAAGTTTCGGAAGTAAATCAGGTTGGCATACAAGATTCCTGCCTGGAGTTAACCCAAAATGTAAACGAAGTCACAGTCTGTACAAAGAAGTTAGAGGAAGAGGTGGGTATGGTAAAGCAGGATGATAAAGAAGACAACTGAGGTCTCTAAGTTAATCTGGCAAAATCAAACCTATAGGGAAGATCTTGAGAGATTGGAAAACCATTCCCGAAGGAATAGTTTGAGATTGTTTTAATATTCCTGAAGCTGACGAGAGGTTGGATATGAAGGCATCTATCATCAAGTTGCCACGGAATATGGTCTTGAAGGACAAGGAAGGTATAAACTTTGAGTATGACATCCAAAGAGCTCCATCGCAACCTCCAAAGGGTTAAACCCAGGAAGATTCTATTACATTTCCTCTCCTTTACCACCAAAGAGGAGATTCGCAGCGGCGCCCTGAAAAATGGCCCATACTTAGTGGATGGCTACTCATTGCTGGTTAGGCCTGACCTATGTAAATCCAGAGAACGAAGGCAATGGGAGCTAGGAAATAAGAGGGAGAAGCTATGGAAGTTGGGAGCCAAGGTCCAATTAAAATTCCCAGCAGTGCTCCGTATTATGTGGGACAATCAAAATGTACTTTGACCTTTCAGAAGAAGATGTCGAGTCACTAATCGATATGATAAAAAAGAAGAGAGATGTCACTAAGTGACCAACATGGAGTACTGGGATAGTTTGCTCTCATATATCTCAACTCAGTTTAAATTTCTCTAATGGTTCGCCCACTAGACATTGTCATTCCTAAAAAGATTTGGAGGGTTCCCGGGCCTGGCCAGAGGGTGGGGGGGATGATGGTGGGGGGGATTGGGGATGACTGGGGGCAGTGGATTAAAAAAATAAAAGTCCTCAGAACTTCTTGCTGGTGATAGTCCGCATAAGTTACTAATGAAGCAGGAGGTGGAATTAGAAAGGAAGCAATATGGCTAGAATCCCTAGTATAGATATACTCACATGGAATGTAAATAGTCTTAGGCCAAAACCCAGTCATGCATAATCATGATTCTACAGGAGACACACCTATTAGCAAGTGGAAGTAAGTATCTGTTTGGCATGGGTGGTTGGGTTCAGATTTATATAGCCTCTGACCTAGCACAATGTTTCAAAGGTATTGCAATCCTAATTAGAAGAGGCAGTGGGATCAAGCTTAGGTCCTCAAGTATGGATAGATCTGGTAGATGGGTCCTAGCTCATTTGAAATGGGCAGATAGGGATTTTATATGCGCCGGTTTCTATGGACCCAATGAGGATGATCCATAACACATTATTGAATTGGAACTGAGATTGGTAGACAATTCAGTTCCTGTGATAGTGGGCGGAGATTTTAATATATTGTTGGACCCTGTAATGGATTCATCTACACAAAGGGATAGTGCCCCAGTTCCCAGAATGAAGCATGCTTTGAAAAGTTTGATGAAGGATTTAGGATTGGTAGGCGTCCGGAGACATCTAAGAGGGAAGGTGAGAGGGTATATATTCCATAGTAAAAAAATACCATAGGTTTTCAAGATTAAAGTATTTCTCGGTTGATAGATGTCTTGTGTCCAATATTAAAAGGATTGAGCATCTTCCAGCCCACATATCAGACCATTCAGCAGTTATTATAATTATACAGGCTCCCGGACTGCAGCCCTGCAAGAGATGGATAATAAAGTACACTCTTCATTTAGACGAGGGAGTGTTGATTGCCTTGACAAAGGCTGTATAAGAATATTTCATAAATACCAAAGACACTACCTCCCCCGGAATAGTATGGGACGCCTATAAGCATACATATAGGGGGTTTAAAAAAATCTTGGCTGTGCCAAAAGCTGAGAAGAAAGGGCAGAATTAGTAAAGATAGAAAGGAAAGTTGGGTATATTGAGGAAGCCTTGCATTCTATAAATGTGGGAGAAAAAAGGGCGGGCATAGTAAGAAGGTTGGAATAGGGCCAACTAAAATACAAGATCAGGTTGGAGCTAAAGTGTAAGGCAAGGTGGCAGGCCGCAAATGTTAGGGAATTTGAGTATGAAAAGAAAGCAGGGGCTTTGCTGGCATGGAAGTCCAGGGTTGAAAGAAATAGAAATGAGATAAAGGAGCTGAGGGTGTCGCCAGGGAAGGTCATGACAATTGGGAAGACATGCAAAACAATGTAGTGGCACTTTTTGTGCAGCTCTATAAGGCAGATGTGACCCCAGAGCCCCAAATGCTCAAAAGCAGGCATAGGTGATGTGCGGACCCACGCTTAGAACCTTTTAAAGGCTACAAGAGGAGTTTGGTCTACACAAGTCACAATTCTATAAATACCTCCAGCTTTGCCACGCTTTGTCTCACTTGATAAAAAAAACCTTACGACGCTGCCAGAATTTCATCCACTAGAGGTTAGACTATTGAGGGGGGATCTGGGGGGACATAAAATCGGCCAACTCTATCAAACACTGACCACACATGCCAAGACAAACCTACACCGGACGAGGGCAGTGTGGGAGGCAGATATACTGACCCTCTATGACGACGATTGGACAGAGGCCCTTGCCAGCCCTAGAGGTTCAGCTGTGTCCTCTAGGTATCGACTGATCCAGTTTAAATACCTTCATCGGGTGTACTACACCTGCCTCCATCTCTGGAAGTTGGGAGCTATTCCATCCCCCACCTGTCTCAGCAGATGCCAGTGGGATGACAGCTCCTTTTTACACACGGTCTGGCTGCACGGCGCTACAACATTTTTGGTTAGGTGTCTTGTCCTGCCTGGGGTGTGTACTGGGTTGGTACCTCCCAGCCGATCCACACCTAACTCTTCTCCACAGTACTGATGAGATCAGGGGGAACATATACAAAAGACACCTGTTCTTTTTAGGACCTACATTGGCCAAGCTTGACATAGCCCTGCAGTGGAAGTCCTCTTCTCCCCCTGGGGTGGCAGCCTGGAAATCCAAACTAGATAAATGTATGTCTGCTGAGGTGGCGGTGTTTCATGCCCGGGGCTGCCCGCAAAAGCACGGAAAGATCTGGACTACATGGGCCAAATACCGAGGCACTAATCTTTCCATCTTTCCCAAGTCCATGAATCAGGATCTCATAGAAAACTTACCATTTAATGACTTTCCGATCCCATTCGAGGATTGCCCGGTGTGGAGATATTTCTGTATGTTTATATACATGTACACTGTTTCAAGCGGGAAGTGCGGTGCAGGGGAGGGAGGAGTTGGGAGGCGGGGGTTGTTGGGTTGAATGTTTTCTTGATTCTCAAGGAATACCCTCATCAGCGACTTGTGCACCATTGATCTGTGCTCTATATGAACATTGCCTGTTGGGGCCGCACCCTGTTTGATGTAAAATTTCAATAAAAACTATTGTAAAAAAAAAATGTAGGCTTAGGGCACTTGGTCTCCCTGTATTGAATGGAGAAGGGGAAAAGATGATGGAAGCTTTAATCACTCAGGAGGAAAGTAGGGGGCAATAAAAAGAGCGTCTCCATATTCTTGATCTTAAAACCAGCAAAGGACCCCGGAAAGCTGAGTCATATCGGCCGATATGCCTGCTAAATGCAGACTATAAAATCTTTGTTAGCATTTTAGCAGGCAGGCTGTCTAGCCTAGCCCTCAGCTTATCTATGCAGATCAGAACAGATTTATTCCGGGAGGCAGATTCACAAATTGACCCGGCAGCTAATAGGTAGTATTGACCTAGCAACATCAAAGTCAGTCCTCTTGCCGGTAGTTACTTTGGATGCTGCCAAGGCTTTTGATCGTGTCTTTGGGATGTATTGGAGGTCAGTTGGTTTGAGCCACGTTTTGTAACAACATTAAAATTTTTATATCATCCTACAACAGCTAGGATCCTTCTCAATGGCTCCCCCACTAGGAGTTACCTGATTTTTAGAGGGACGCAACAGGGGTGCTCCATCTCACCACTACTGTTCGATATGTATATCGAAATATTTACTCAGTTGCTTCGTCAGGATGATTGGGTTATTGCTTTCTGTGCAGGCGCATATAAATAGAAAATTGCTTTATATGCGGATAATTTTATAATCTACACAGCAGATCCCGATTCAACGATTCCCAGGGTGGGATTATTAGCCAAAGAGTTTGGGGCATTCTAGGGTTATTCAGTGAATGATGAAAAAACGGGATACTATGCTGGAATATTCCAGATTGGAATGGAAGAGAACAGTGATGGATCAGATATCTTGGAATAGGCATTATCATTTCATTGGAGGGAATCCCTCAGCCTAATCTAGAGATGGTAACCAAGGAAATTGAGAAAACACTTGCCAGATAGAAGAATTTACCCTTGTCATTATATGGAAGAGTAAATTTAATTAAAGTGTTGCTACTACCCAAGCTGACATATATTTTTAATTGTATCCCTCTCACATTCCCCAAAGGCATGATAGATGAACTACAGGGGAAAGTGTGTAGTTTTGTTTGGGCAGCTGGGCGAGTTAGCCTGTCTTGGAAAAAATTGAGGCGTAAACTGGGAAAAGGCGGGCTGGCACTTCCAGACTTAAAAATATATTGAATGGCCTTTCTGCTCAAAAACTGCAGAATCTTTCAAGGCAAACCTGGGTCTCTGGACTAGGGTGGGCTATTGTAGGAAATGGTTACGGAACAGGGCTAAAAGGGGTTTCTCTATAAGTTTGGAGCAAGGAAATCTATCCCCTGCTAGAGAGCCCATTATTGAGTCAGAAGTGAATAACATCCCCACAGTGGGAGTAAGTTATGCATACAGTGTACATGATACATGAACAAAAATAAAACAAATGATACAAAAGAATAGACAATTCTTATCTGGGGTGGAAGAAGCCAAAAAACACAGGTGCAATTCTTGTGAAGAAAAGGGTAGGGAGCCCGAAAGGTAGAAAATTAGCATGCATTGTTATTCAACCTTGAAGACTTCTGCACAAAGTGTAGAGACTGAGATCGCTGTGTAAGTCTAGGGATGTGGAAAGCAGACCGTTCTCATATGCAGAAAAGCAATCAGTTTAACTTACAACTACAGATACATGTAGTGTTGTGTGCAAAAGCGGCAAAGTGGCAAAATAGCCTTTAAACTTCTAATATGCTTATGCTAACATAGCAATGTGTGCAGACAGAAGCCGGTCTTCACTACACCCTCCCCTGAATGGACCACGAACAAAAGGGAAGCAATTTTGAAATGCAGAGTTCAAGTTCGAGTGAGACAGAATCAAGTTCATGTTTTGCCAAACCTGCTAATTGGAAGTGATAAGTTTGAAGATGTAAGATAAAAAAATACAAAAATAAAAACAAGAAGGGGCGGTATACTGCCTTCATGGAGAAAAAGAATTAGTAAAGTTTAAAAAAATCTGAGTTCAGTATGTGCTCTAAGGTGGATAACTGCCAATCTAATCCATGAGCATGTTCTTCGATAACTTGAGCCTCTAGCACCATCACTTGCATGTTCGTCATGTCAGGAAGTCATGTGCAGCTGATCAGGCCATCATCCGGATAACAGAACATACCAACTCATGAGCCACTAAGGGACTCATTAGTCGATCATAATCCAGGACAGGAGACTCCGTTTTGGAGAGACACAAATCTGACGACCATTGAAAAGAACAATCCAAGCAATGGAAACAGGTTGCACGTAAGTAAAGCATGAGAACCGGAAGAATAGCGAGCTAAAGAATGTAAGAATCCAGTTGTGAAGCTGGAACAGCCGGGGTAGGCTGTCTTGTCACACAAATTGTGCAGCCATTTCAGAGCAAGCAAATCAACTGCAGTACACCGGCAGCCAAGGCGAGAATTAATGGTAACCCGTCGAAGACCCTGGAAAAAATAGAATGGAAAAATGCCGGTATCGCACCAAATATTGTTTGGAATGAGGTCAATAGGCCAGAGCCGAGAACTTTGGAAAAATGCGCCAAGCCTGTTGTAGTCGAGGCATTGAATACAGTTCGGATTAAGGCTCCAAAATTAAGTGGGAGATTAGTATTTAATAGTGCATGCACCTCTTTTCGGGTGTTAGCTAAATGAAGGACAAATGTTTCACGTGAATAAGTAAGGGCGGCTTCTTTTTGGAACAATAGAGCCCTTATTCTTCTCATCTTGTTGAACTCTACTTTCAATGGAAGGCCAGATGGATATATCGAGTCTCCCATGCGAGGGCGGGAAATGAACATTTTTGCAGCAGACTACAGGTTGGGAGACAGTTACAATATACAGAATCCGTACCAGGATACCGCAACAAGCTTCATTTTTTAAAAGCAAATAACTACAGTTTGCTAGTAATTTAAAATTTGGTGCTATTGCTGGCACTGGATTTCCCTTCAAAATGCAAGCTAAATTTAGAGCTTGAGTGTTACAGGCTTCATGCAATTGTATATTGTTGCATACCAGTGAGTGAGCAGGTGTAGAAGTGCACTCCTCGCCTTTTAAATAAGCTTCCTTACCTTCTCTCATGCACCTGTATGTGAACGGTAGAGAACCAACTTCATGGAGAAAAGTGCTACCCAGTGGTTCATATCTGTCTAAGGCATAATGTTTTATACATGAACTGAATTTAAACAAGAAAAAAGGCAGTGTTATTAACCCATGAATAAGCCATACAGCAGAATTAGATTCAGCAACAGAAAATGGTATGGGTTCCAATTTTTTTATATGCAATAGTGAGTATGTTGCATCCTTCATGGACATGAATTGTTGTTTTTCAGTTAAATTAAATGGTAAAAACAAAGATGACATATTCATGTTGTCCCAAGGAACTTTACCTGATTTCAAGGTTTGCAAAGTCCAAGCAAACTGCATTATCGTACGCTATTGATTTTGACCATGGAACAAAACAGATACTTCATATTGCACAATATCCACAACAAATGAAACAATATTATCTAAAGTGTAAATTCTGGAAGAAAGAGTATTAATGCTATTATCAATGACTGCAAGCACTTTTTCTAAATAAGCTTGATCATTAGCCTTTAATCTAGAAGCAGCCTCAATTTGAGACAATTTCCAAACTTCGTTGTAAAGAGCATAAACCCATCTTTTGGACCTGCCTCCTACTGGGCCTTAAACAAAGTCATCCAAATCAATATCGTCAGTCAATTGTGATAAGTGCTGCTTAACTGACGTTGAGGTGGAATGTTTAAGCCAATTTTGACATAATTTGCCTACGGAATAGGAAGTAACAGAATGGGAGTTTTCAAAAAGGGGGTCCACCCTAACCTGCGTGTAGCCCGGGGCCAGTCCCAGAAAACGATCTTGGCATGAATCTGAAGTTTTTTGCCATAACCACCAACCTTGGGAATCCAAGCTGGAAATATTAAAGGAGGTATTAGTAATTAGAGACTGCAGTTAATAATTGACATACCTGTGTGATTGTCCCATGTAGGATAAGCACCCAGATCAGAAATAGTAGGGGAATTCATTTTTTTCGAAGTAGCCAATCCAAAGCAAGTGGTTTGAAAAATAGTAGAATTCAAATACAACCGGGGGCTGGGGCAAGATGGCCGCCAGGCTGCTGTAGAGTGCAGTCGCACTAATTCCTTCTCCTGGACCCAGGGAGTAAATGGCTGGCTGGAGATGGACTAAAGTATGCTGATTTTACAGGACATATTCTGGACGGAAAGCGGAGACAGCATCAAGATATTGCAAAAGGCGCTTATAACCTGGGGGTGCTATTATCGTGAGCGCCTTAAAAAGCAAGTTAAAAAGGTAATCGTGGATAGCATCTCCATTGCCTTGAGGATGTCGCAACGCTCGGGTGCCATACCAAAGGCTACTCTGAGTAAACGTAATACAACTACGGTCACAAGCGGCATCCCCCAGAAGACACAGCCTAAGAAGAACGAGAGATCTGCTAAGGACAAAGATAAGGAAAAGGCTGACTTTAAAACGGAGAGTAAAGCAGCCTCGCAAACAGTACAATCAGAGACTCCTGGAGGCAAAGCGCAGGCACAACAGAGGCGCTCACACTTGGAAAGCGGAGCGAAGCAAGCAATCATCATACCTGCCGCTGGCAAGGATCGAAGACAACCCACGGTGGCAGAGGCTTTTGCTGGGAGGAATCAACAGGTAACCCCGGTCGCTGGAGGTGGCCCGGATCCAGACTCGGTCCCAAACACGAAGCAGAACGCGGAAGAGCTCCTCGCTGACTGCGAGGACGCATGCACGGCGGTTGCTAAGCAACCAGAGTCTGAAACGCTCACGCCTCTAGCGGGAAACACACAGAGGCTGGAAGGCACAGCGGAGAGAGGCGAGGAGGCTGTCGAGCACGCCAGCACAAACAGTGAATGCAATGCAGGCAGCGAAGCAGGACTGATGACGGCGGATATCACAAGTAAGTCCAGTGATATACAACAAACAAGAGATAAACTGGAAACAATTAACATTAACACTGCTCAAATGCTTGAAGCCCTAAATGAAGTTAATTTAGCGCCAACACCCACGGATAACAGTATAATGGCACAATCTACTTGGGGCAGTTTGAAAAGTATCCAAAGCCGTACAACAAAGGGGTTGAAAGGAAGGAGAGTATGCTCCCCGGAGAGGGAAAAGTTTTACTCTGTGACTGAGGGGTCAGACTCTTCATTGTTGGGATCGGAGGAAGAGGATTCTAACACAGACCTATCATCTGGGACAGAGTCGGAAAGATCCCTCTCTAGCGAGCACAGAAATAGGGAAACTCAAAAAAGAAGAAGAAGAACAATGATAAGACGGGACAGGGAAATGGATAGAGCAGCAATAAGTACAAACAGGAGGCTATTATGGGACTATGGTAGTGTTTCAAAAGTTCACCAGGATCAAGATCTGGGAGTGGCACCAGAGAGCTACACTGTAGATACCCCTATTGAGCTGAATGATAATCCTCCTCAAGCAACTTTAGATGGGATGTTCTCTATGCTGAAGCAAATGCATCTAGAGGCTCGCTTAGAAAGCAGACGAGCAAGGCAGGATACAAAGAAAATACAAGCGAGCATCAGGAAAATGAACAGAAAATACCAGGAAGTGGAAACTAGAGTGGAACAAGTAGAAGAAAGAACTGGGAAGTTGGAGGATGAGGTCAGAGACTGGCAGAACACAAGAACAGAACAAGGGAAGGTGATCGAAGACCTGCAGTGGAAACTCGAAGATTTCGAGAATCGGCAAAGAAGAAACAATTTACGCTTTCTAGGCATAGAAGAAGGACTGGAAGGGAAGGACCCAAGGGGGTTTATGGTTAAACTGTTAAAAGAGGCATACCCAGAGGCTCAGTGGCAGTGGGAAGTTGAAGTGCAGAGAGCACATAGATTTCCGTTAGTACAGAAGGGGGGCAGAGGTGGTAAACAAAACAACAGTAATCAGACTGGATTGCCTAGGGCAATGCTGGTCTTCTTTGGAAACTTCCTAGCTAGGCAGGAAATCTTTGAGACTGCAAGACCAGAGAAGAAAAAGTCAGTCGAAGGGGTCACTTTTTTTACAAGGCCCGACTTTTGCCACACCACTGTGGAAAGGAGGTGGAAGCTGAGACAGCTTATCACCCCTTTTCAACGACAGGGCTCAGAAGCATATTTGATGTATCCATCTAAACTGAAAGTGGTCACAAGGGGTCGCATTAGAATGTTTTTTTCGGAAATAAAGGCAGGAGAATACTTAGCAGAGATTACAGAGCTTCAGAAAAGCAGGAAGAGTAAGGAATCGGAACCAGCATAGGTTAAACTAGGAAAATATCAGCCTTATTGTATATGGAGGTATGGTTAGCTAGGGTGGGAGAAGGAAAGCGACACTATAGCAGCACGCAGCCACACATAGGTCAAGATTGACCTATTTGCCTGTGACAGGGGGGGGGCAACAAGGGGAGGGGGGCAAAGGGGGGAGGGGGGAGGGGGAGTGGGAAGAGGGTGATAAAGATAGAAGGTTTTTTACAGCACAAAATAAAATGGTATGTAGTAACGCAAAGGTGGTAGGAAAACACTCTGAGGATTTGTTATTTGGTCTTTTTTATAAAAGCAGATGGCAGTAAGAATCACTACAATGAACATATGCGGGTTGAATGATGGGGGCAAAAGACAAAAAGTAGCAGCTATGTGCAGATTGTTAAAATTGGATATCGTATGTCTGCAGGAAACACATGTGAGGGGGAAGGATAGGTACCTTATGGACCAGCTAGGGTTCGATGTACTAGCGCACACGCACCAAGATACTAAAACAAAAGGAGTGGCCATATTGGCGAAGAAAGGCCTGTTCAAAGTATTAAGAAAGAAGGAAGATGTGGATGGTAGATGGGTGATGATAGAAGGAGAAATAGCTGGTAGCCGCTACACATTTGTTTCCGTATACGGTTCCAATGAAGATGAACCTGATATATTTGACTATCTAGATACCGAACTGCCGCTATGGTCTGAACCTATAATTGTGTGTGGAGATTTTAATGTCAACGGGTTATCAGGGTTGGCTATGAGGGGAGGGGGGATGAAGGGTGAGCGAAAGAAGAGAGTAAGAAAAGCCATTATCAATCTAATGAATAATAACGCGTTGGTAGATGTCTGGACGACATTCAATCCTATAGGGACAGGGAGTACTTTTTACTCAGCCCCTCATAAATGTATTGCGAGGTTAGACTACTTCTTAGCCACCAGTTCACTAGTATCAGAACTGAAAATAGAAATATTACCTCGAGTCTCATCAGATCATAATCCATTGGTGTTGACTATCCCCCGGAATTATAATACTGGACACAAAGAGTACTGCTGGACATTTGAAAGAGGGCTCCTCAGAGAGGATGAATATGTTAGCAGATTGAAGGTATGGATTACGCAGTTCTGGGAGGTAAACAGAGGTACGGCAACCGCAGGCATGGTCTGGGATGCATTCAAAGCAGGGATAAGGGGGGAGACATTGGCTTATACTCTGTATCGAAGTAAAAAGGAGAAAATGGAGCTAGACAGCAGGCTACAAGAGTTAAGGAATCTAGAACAGCAGCTTATTCAGCGCGTTATAAACCAAGAATCTCTTGAGCAGGTTTTACTAGAAATAGAATTGAAGAAGGCAGAAACTGGGGAAAGATTAGCCAATAAAGCCGCGGCTAATTACTTGGCAAAAAAAGAAAAATGTTACGAGTTCAACGAGAGAGTTGGACATATGCTCGCAGTACGCACTAGGCAAGACCTGGCAGCCGGGGAGATTAAAGAAATCAAGAATAAATGCGGGAAGGTTGTAACCAAGGTGGAAGAGGTGAGGGAGGTGTTTAGAGAGTTCTACTCTGATTTGTATGAACAAGACGTGAGTAACACTGGAAATGAGACAGAGGACTATTTGGCTGGTATCCCACACAAGGAATTGTCCTTGGAAGATAAAGAGACTCTAGAGGCTCCACTAACATTGAGCGAAGTAGGTAACGCAGTCTCAAAACTCCCTTCGGGGAAGGCTGCAGGACCCGACCAGATACCAGCAGAATTTTATAGGATATTCTGGGATGTATTAGGGATATACATGTTGGAAACTCTAAGGTACGCACAGAAAGGGGAGAACATACCACAGTCATGGGCTGGGGCAAGTATTGTAGTAATTTTGAAGAAGAATAAACCACATTTGGATCCTGGCTCTTATAGGCCGATCACGTTAATGAACGCGGATGCAAAAATCTACTCCAAGGCTTTATCACAAAGACTCAGTAGAGTAATAGAGGGGTTGGTATTTACAACACAGCATGGTTTTATACCAGGTAAAGGGACCATGGAACATACAAGGAGAATGATCACCATATTGGATGCCGCGGGAGCTACAGGAGACCCTGCCTCTGCCATCTTTTTAGATGCAGAGAAAGCCTTTGACAGGGTCTCCTGGTGTTATTTGTGGAAAGCCTTGGAGTGGTTCGGGATTGGCACAGGCTACATACAGGCTATAAAGGCCTTATATGTAGCTCCATTAGCTAAAGTGAGGATCAATAAAGGGTATACAGAGGATATACATATAAAGCGCGGTACAAGACAAGGTTGCCCGGCTTCACCACTGTTATTCGCCCTATATCTAGACCCCTTTTTACGGAGGCTAGAAGGTAACTTGAATATCACCCCGATTGGTCTACATGGCTATGCATATAAGACACTTGCATATGCAGATGATGTGGCAGTGGTTACACCGGACCCAGGGCTAGCCATTATTGAAATTGAACAGGAGGCTTCACTGTTTGGCACATTCTCAGGGTACTCACTAAACAAGGGTAAAACACAAATAATTAAAAATAGTTGGGTAAACTATCAGGATACAAGAATAGCACCGGAAGTCACGTATCTAGGGGTGAAGATCACGACCGAGTTAGATAATTTAGTTGAAATTAATATGAGACCATTGTTGGAGAAAATTAAAACAAACACAGAAAGAATGAATAATCTGCATTTGACTTTAATGGGGCGAATAAATACCATCAAAATGATAACATTCCCCAAAGTGCTGTTTCTACTTAGATCTATACCTCTTTATTTTGAAAATGTTTGGTTTAGCAAATTAGAAAATATTTTGAATAAATTCATTTGGGTGAGAGGGAAAACAAGAAGAGCATATAGACATTTGACGGTAGACAGGGAAAAAGGGGGCTGGGGAGCTCCAGATTTCAGGCTCTATTATTGGGCTGCAGTGTTACAGTACAGTAGGGTGTTAATTGGAGGAGGTGGAGGAGCCTGGGAGCAACTAACGGATAGAGAGGCGGGGTTACCCAATGTGTATGCTGCATTGCTGGGGGAGGAAGCTGAGAATGGGTTGGTCAACACTACTGATTTTACGTACTTTAAACATACGAGATTTAAGACGGTGAGTGCAGTGTATAGGGTATGGAAAGGAGTGGCTAAAAAATTGGGGCTAGGTAGGTTTAATATCTATACAAGATTGTATACAAACAACTCACTTCCGAGGGAGATCTTTAAAGATGTCACTATGCTTGGTTGGCATAATAAAGGCATTATGGAGATAGGGGATCTACTGGATGAGCAGGGTAATATCACACAGTTTGGGGTACTCAAAGAGAAATTTGGGCTAGAGCACAACAGTTTCTACAAATACCTGCAAGTGAGGAGCTTTCTGATACAAAAACAAGGTGGTCCGCTGGGAATGCGGCAGTGCAAAATAATGGATTATATAAAAGCAAACACTAAATGTACAATAAGATACCTCTATGCAGAACTGAAAGGAACTAAGTCAGATGAAAGGGAAAAATTCGCACAAAAATGGAGGGAAAAACTGGGGTCAGGCTTAGAAACCTTCCAGGAGTCATTAGACTTGGGCAGAACGGTGCTATGTTCAGCAACCCTCCAATCGCAACACTACAAAACAGTATTTTCACTCTACCATACACCGGCTAGAATTGCCCAGTGGGGCGGAACAACAGGAATAACTTGCCCAAGATGTAGTGCGAGTGGAGCAGACATTGTACACATGTTCTCGCAGTGCCCACAATTATTTACTCTAAAAATGGCGATTGAAGAATTCTTGGATAAAACACTTAGGATCAAGATTAAGTTACTAGATGAATTAATCATTTTAGGGGTGGTCGATACTGTGGAAGATATCCCAGTAGAGTTTATTTTTGTTTCAATAGCAGTATTCCGCATCTGTATAGCAAGGAACTGGCTGAATAAGACTCCTCCGATATTTGCAGATTGGATTGCTAGCCTCCTCACTATATATAACTTAGAAAAGGCAATATACGACAGGAAAGGTAAAAGGGCCAAGGCCTTAGGCAAAAAAATCTGGCAACCAATCACGACATGGAAGAACAGCAGGATAAATCCAGAATAGTGAAATAAGCGTTTGATTTGATTTGTATTAGAGGATGGTTTTCTTTGATTTGTGATATCTGCTTATGATATGAAAATTTGTATAAAACAGTGAAATGTATATGAACTATATAACCACCTGAGAAAATTGTATGTGCTGTAATACATATGATGGAATATGTCGGAAAATTCTGAAAAACTAATAAATACGTTTAAAAAAAAAAAAAAAAAAAGAATTCAAATACAACATGTGGGCTGGGATGAGGCAAACGTGAGATAGAGCTTCTGTGCCTTGTACCTGCCATGTTTTAGAACCCCAAACAGATTTAAGATCAATGTTATCCTTCCACAGCTCATAGCCAACTATAACTAATTGATCCATAAAAGACTTCCAGTACAATAATTTTGTGCGGGTGAGCCTAACTTTGGAACAGGACTTAGTAGCCATTTTAAAATAAAAGGCTTCCAGATTGGATGGACTTAAATCAGTAAAATATGTAAATTTTTTCAAAAGAGTTTCTGAACTGCATTCAACGGAAGCTGAACAATGTTCCCATTGCGTATAATTAACCATATTTCTAAATGCATTTACGTTATGCAAGAAATGATTGCCATAGTGCTGATAACAAAGTAACTCTGCATAATTTGCGGAGTTGAAATACAAATCTTCAGCATCAAATGCAGCATAATATTTCAAATCAGAAAAAAGAGCCTCAATGGCATGGACATCCAAGTCGTCAGATCGTATGTTTTGCTTCACAACATCCCCTATAGAAAAACAATGTACATTGGGGACATTTATCACCTCTGTGTGGCCATGAATTTGAAATTTTACAGCATCCCATACAATCCCATCTAAACCAGGCCAGGCAGTGATATTACCAAAAGTCTGATACCTCTTCATGATGTGTGATGAGGAGTGGGGTACCAAAGTTCCATCAATTAACCTAATTGTAGATCTTTCACTTAGGTAATGTCCATTAATTAAACGAAAAAAGACAACTACAAATCCATTCAACATGAACAAAGAAATAGAGATGAGCACCATCCTGATGTAAGCCCGAGGGGGGATCAAAAATTTCTTTTAAACTAAACATTAGGGATGAGGTTACCAAAATGTTTGCCCTTGGGGTGATTGAGTCCTCTAGCAGCCCTTGGTCCAGCCCAGTGGTCCTGCTCCCAAAAGCTGCAGCGCCCCGTGCCACCCCGGAACTTCGGTTCTGCATGGACTATCAGGGCCTCATTTCAGTCATGAAGACAGACGCGTACCCCATCCCCAGAGCTGATGAACTCGTAGATCAGTGAAGGGCTACAAAATACCTCAGCATGTTTGATTTGACATCGGGTATTGGCAGATCGCCTTGACCAGGGAGCAGAGGAGGGATCGGCATTCTCCACACCGGATGGGCACTACCAGTTCCGGGTGATGCCCTTTGGAATGAAGAATGCCCCTGCCACCTTTCAGAGCTTGGTCAACAGGGTGTTGGTTGAGCTGGAAGAATTCAGTGCTGCCTACCTGGAGGACATTGCAGTGTTTAGCTCCTCTTGGCAGGACCACCTGCTCCACCTCGGGGAGCTATTGCTGGTACTGCGGAAGGCAGGTCTCACAATCAAAGCCAGTAAGTGCCAGATTGGGCATGGCTCTATAGTGTATTTGGGGCACCAGGTTGGGAGCTGCCAGGTGGCACCCCTTCAGCCCAAAATTAAAACTATCCTGGCGTGGGAACCCCCAAGACTCAGTCGCAGGTGAGAGCCTTCTTAGGACTCAGGGGGTACTACAGGAGGTTTGTCAAGGGATATGGCAACATTGTTGACTGAGCTGACTAATAAGAAGCAGCCAAGGAAGGTGAACTGAACTGACATCGGTCAGAAAGCTTTTAACGCCCTTAGAAATGCCATGTGCACCACACCCGTGCCTCAGGCGCCCTACTTTTCAAAGGAATTTGTTGTCCAGACAGATGCCTCAGAGCATGGTATAGGGACTGTTCTATCATAGATCAATGAGGAGGGACTAGACCAACCAGTAGCCTTCCTAAGCAGGAGGTTACTTCCCCGGGAACAGAGGTAGAGTGCCATTGAGCGTGACGCATTTGCTGTGGTCTTGGCACTGAAGAAGCTGAGACCATACCTGTTTGGGACTCACTTCCGGGTTCAGACAGACCACAGGCCCCTTTGATGGTTGCTGCAGATGACGGGTGAAAATCCCAAGTTGTTCAGGTGGTCCATTTCCCTACGAGGTATGGATTTCATGATGGAACACCACCCTGGTACAGAACACTTCAATGCTGATGGTCTGTCCAGATTTTTCTGCGTTAGTGATCAGAACTCCCAAGGGGATGGTTAGTTCTCCCCACATTTCAGCTGGAGGGGATGCATGTTAGACCTGGCATCATTGGCATGGGTCTCCCCTCTTCTGTTTGCTTCCTATCTTTTATGCTGGTTGGATTTAGATGCTCTGGGTGCTGTGCCACTGCTAATCAGTGCCACAGCGCGAATGCTCCCTGTGTAAAGATGACTGTATGAATTTGGATAACCATAATGTCTAGGTCTATGTAGCATGTTCTAATAGTGAGTTACCCTCCATTTCACTATTTACTATTGTTAAGTTATCCGTTCTCATAGGCCACAATGGGCAGGCTGAGGCTTACTGTTAGAACTGGGGGTCTCTAGTTGGCAGGGGTAGCTACCACTGTCCAAATAGGGACACTTGCTTCTAGTCAGGGTAAGGAGGAAACCCTCTGAGATAACCCCTGCTCACCCTCTAGGTAGCTTGGCACGAGCAGTCAAGGCAAATCAGAAGGCAATGTGTAAAGTATTTGTACCAACACTCACAGTAACAAGGTGAAAACCCAACAAACTGACTCCACAATAGTTTAGAAAAATAAAGGTATTTAATCTAAACTACACAAAACCACAACGACAAAAATCCAACATACATGGTTCAAGAATAAGATTGCAAAAGAGTTCTTAAGGTTGCGATAAAAATAATTCACAGTTACGTGAAAAGTTCATAGTTGCGTGACGTTTAGCCAACAGTACCTTTAGATGCAACAAAGTTCTAAAAGCAGAAGATGGTGGAAAACAAGCAATGCTTTGCTCCTGAGACCTTGGGGAGGCGATGCGACAACCCCGCTGCAGCAGCGGGCGTGTTGCGACGAATCCGGTCTGTATGGGGAGGAAGGCCACTTGTATGGATTCTGGTGCGTAGGTTCTGTAGAAAGTTTGTTCTCGCAAAGGCACAATGTGTCGATCTCGTAGGGGCTGCGACGATCTCCGGGGCGACGATGAGCGATCCAGCAGTGATCTCTCTCTCGCAGCTCCTCAATGCGATGGCTCTGCGACGATGTTCGCAGCGACGTGATGTGGTCCACAAGCAAGCGGTGCGGCGATCTCACCCAGCGACAACAGGCTCTCCGACGACACTCACAGCGATGTTAGTCTTCCTGCACCGGTCTGGTGTGTCCCGCAAATGCAGGATGTGACGGCTCTGGCAGCGGCAACATGCACTGCGACGATCTCGGCCTTCGTAGCGGTGGGAATTTCCTCGCACTGTCGGGGATACGCTCCGCAGCAAGCGATGCAGTAACTTTTCTGTAGCAAAGTCTTTAAATCTTGGTTTCCAGCTTCCCAGCACAGGTACAACTTCCAGAGGCACCACACATGGGCCAAGCACTCCAGGAATGACACAACTCTCTCAGTAGAGCTCAGGGGAAGCTGGGGTCGAATTCCTTTTGTTCCTGGGACTTCAAAACTAGGAGCCAGCTCTTCTCATGCCCTTGGAGATTCCTTCAAGCAAGGGGACACAGCACAAAGCAAAGTCCTTCCCCTCTCCTTGGCAGCAAAGCAACAGCACGGCAATCCAGTAGAGCAACAGCTGGACAACCTTCCTTCTTCAGTTTCAGCTTTCTCCTTGGCAGAGGTTCCTTCTTGATTCCAGGATGATCTAATTTTCTGTAGTCAAGGGTCCTATACTTATACCCCTAAAAGTCTTTATTCTCTTTGTGCAAATGGACCCTGAGCCCGGTCTAAACCAGTTCTGGGTGTTTCTTGAGCACTTTGTTTTCCTGGCTTCTCCTTTCCTTTCAGAGTGAGGGGCTGGGTCATCAGCTGCCCAGCAGGGGGTGGAGCCAGCATTGTGGAAGACAGGCACAGCCCTATTCAGGCCCAGGTGCTATCCCCTCCCACCACTCAAATTGCAAATGCAGTCTTTCAGCCTAGGCCTGACTCAGCCAGCCTCCTAGAGAATCCCCATCCCCTGTCACTCTCAAACCAGACAGTCAATACACAAACAGGCCAAGGCACACAGAAAGGGCAGACAAGAGAACAGCAACTTTCTAAAAGTGCTGTTCTCAAACACAGGATTCAAAAACAACATTTCCTAAAAGGTGCGTTATTAAATTCTGAGTTCAGGGAAACCAGACTTTTATGTCCTATCTTGTTCCTATGGGAAGATATGCTGGTAGCCACTGTAGCCAGCCTCCCCCATGATAGCCTATGAAGCAAGATAGCCTTACAATAGTGAAAAACGAAAATGGCTGTAATTCACTACCAGGGCATGTCACCTGCACCAGTACATGCTTTACCTTTCACATACACTGCACCATGCCCAAGGGGGTACCTTGGGCCTTCGATAGGGGTGACCAATGTGCACAGAAAGGGAAGGGTTAGGCCTGGTAAGTGGGGACACTGGCCAGGAGGACATGGCAGTTCACAGACTGCACACAGGCACTGCGGTGGCAGGCCTGAGACACCATTTTAGGGCTACTCATGTGGGAGGCACAATCAGTGCTGCAGGCTCACTAGCAGCATTTGTCATCACCAGCCCTGGCACACCCAGTGCACTTTACTAGGGACTTCTTTGTGATAGAAATATGCCAATCATGTATATCCAATCATTATAACAATGTACACAGGGAGCACTTACACTCTGACACTGATCAGCCGTGGCAGAGTGTCTAAAGCATCTAAACCAGCAAACACGAAATCCAGCACAGCATCAAAAATACTGGAGGTAGAGGCCAAAAAGACAGGGGAAACTACGCCAAAGATGCCAGGTCTAACAATTACATTTCCTAATCCTATCTGACCCCAGAAACTTGATAGGAAATTCAAATTTGATACGTTTAAGCTCATATCATTGAGCTACACCTTTTAGTAAGGACCCTTTATATATATTCCATGTTCGAAAATTCCTCTTCTTGAAACGTGGTATTTTCTTGCCTCAGCTTTCCTGTAGGCTTTGCTGGTATGTGTATTGGCCATTTGGTTTTGAAGCAGCAGGGCCAGCTGGGTCAGACCTGGCTGGGGAGAGAGATCAGCATTCAGCGCTTGGGGAAGGGTAACTCTTTGATTTGAGCAGGGCCGTGCCTGGCAAGGTGAATGATGGCTCCACCTCCCACTGGGCGTCTGATAGCAGAACCCCACATTCTGAAAGGGCAGGATGTTGTTTCGTAAACCAACTGCTCCCTGACCCCACCAAGCTGGTTCTGGCTAAATTGAGTGATTTCTGACTTTAGAGAACAAAGGTTTTTCAGGTATCAAACGCTGCGCTGGAACTTTGTTTAAGTATGTTCCTTCTGGATGTCAAGACGAAACTCTGTCCCAGTGAACAGAGGAAAGGACTTTGAAACTTTCAAAGAGCTTGCAGAAGAAACTACCCGAGGGGCTGAGCTGAGAGCACTTCCTGCTGAAGTCTCAAGGACATTAGATAGGGACATTAGACTTCACCCAGCCAGCCATCGTAATTCCTGTGTGAGGAATTCTACTTGCAGGTGATGCCTCCGTCAAGTAATCTGGAGCCTCTAGTTCTACTGTGAGGAGCGCGGACTGGTAACCCTTGTTAACTCTGCGTGTGGGCCGCTGCAGATCAGAGAGAGCTGCCACTGTTGAGAGCCCGCCTTAATCTGAACCCTCAGAACCTTCGCTGAATCTCTGTGGGCTGCTGCAGCTAAGAGAGAGCTGCCGTTGCTGAGAACCCGCCTTAATTTGAACCTTCAGAACCTTCGCTGAATCTGTGTTGGCCGCTGCAGCTAAGAGAGAGTTGCCGCCCCTGAGAGCCTGCCTTGAATTGAATCTTCGGAACCTTCAGTGAATCTGTGTGGGCCGCTGCAGCAAAGAGAGAGATGTAGCTGCTGAGAGCCCGCCTGGATTTGAACCTTCAGAACCTTCGCTCAATCTGTGTGGGCTGCTGCAGCTAAGAGAGAAATGTAGCCGCTGAGTGTCCACCATTGTGCCAGCCTGGTCGAGACCATTCTTTGTCCTGTGGGCCGCTGCAGCTAAGAGAGAGCTGCTGCCGCTGGATGCCCGCACCTTTGCCAACTGTGCTTCATCAAGATTTGTCCTGTGGGCCGCCGCAGCTAAGGGAGAGCTGCTACCACTAAGTGCCCGCACCTTTGCAAACTTTGCACCATCGTGATTTGTCCTGTGGGCCGTCGCAGCTAAGAGAGATCTGCTGCCGCTGAGTGCCCTCACCTTTGCCAACTTTGTATCATCATGATTTGTACTGTGGGCCACCACAGCCAAGAGAGAGCTGCTGCCACTGTGTGCCCGCATTTGTGCTAACATTTCATCATTGTGAATTGTCCTGCGGGCCGCCGCAGCTAAGAGAGAGCTGCTGCCGCTGAGTGGCCGCATCTTGTTCACCATTGTCGCATAGCGTCCCTATCGTCTTCTAGGCTGCCACAGCTAAGAGAGAGCTGCTGCCGCTGTGAGCCCACCACGGAGCTGCGCGATGAACGTCATCGCCATCACCAGCCCGGGCCGTCGCAGCCGCGTGCTTCTGCCACTGAGAGCCTGCCTTTCTCTGAGTGCCCTAATCATTGTGGGTGCATGCTGCGGACCACTGCAGCCAAGACTTGAGGACGCTGGGAGTCCGCCTGTCACCACCTCCACTTCTTCGAGAAGCTACGTGCTGAGTCCCCTTCAATTGGCAGGTATCTGGTGTGCAACAGGCCGCGTAGGCCCCGGCCTTGAACTCAGTCAGTGCCACGTTCTGGTGAACACATTATTGCAGTTTTAAGTCCCTACTGATTTACATGTGTGATAGATTGTTAAAACACTTTGAGAGTCTTGAATTAAACTTTGGATAAAGATACTATTTTTCTATACCTACTTGAGTTGTGTCCTTTTGTGGTGCTGTTACTGTCTTATTGTGCATGGTCACAAATGCTTCACACACTGCCTCTGAGATAGACCTAACTGCTCGTGCTACATTACCACAGGGTTGAGCAGGGTTTATCAAAGGGGGTAGCCGACTTGCCCTGACTTAAGAAAAAGAGTCCCTATTTGGACATTGGCGCCAGCCATTGCCAACTAGAGACCCCCATTTCTAACAGGCACCCGGATCTTTGCCGCGTTTTCCTCCACGGCTTGCGAGCCCGATGTTTCCTGTGAAGAATGAGGAGAACGTTGATCAGGAACCTGAAATCTATTAGGATACCTAATTCCTGTGTGGTCGCGCAATTCATCTGTGCGCTCAGCAGACACAGGTATTGGTGACGCAGGACGAGACCCTTTTTTCTGTTGCTGCTTCCCCTGCTTTTTGTTTTTCCAATTCTGTTTTGGAAAATTCGGACGGTCGTCTTTAGTAGACTTAGCGTTACTTAGTAGTAGTTACTTAGCGTTAGTAGACTTAGAGTTTGCAGTTTAGCTCCTGTTTTAGCTAAAGGCTTAACACCCAAACTTTTGCAGCCAATGGTCTTAAAAGCCTTTGCACCTATTTTCGGTAACACTCAGGGTTTCTCGGCGTCTGGGATAAGGCGCAAAGCATTAGACACCAGAAAGTTAACTGCATCCCCCTTGACATTTTCAAGGATGAGATCAGAAACTACGTCAAACACTCAGACAAGCCTCAATCCCAACTTGACAGCTGCCTCTTGACTGTGTTGATCCTGAACACTTTTGATCACGGAGGGCAGTACAGTCATAGATGGTATGCCGAAGCACTTCGCAAACACTGCTGCAAATACTTTACCCCAATTCTCACAATCGGTTACCTCTGGCACTAAGGGGCATATTATCAAGGGGGTTTAGCTCCGCTTTTTTGGCTTTAAAAGCCAAGAAAGCGGAGATAAAATTATCTCCCTATTACCTAGCAGCCGCTAACACCAGTTAGCGACAACTAGTAGGAGATAGCGACCATCTTGGGCCCCACTTTGCATGTCAGTGATATTTATCACTAATGAGATGCAAAGTGGGCGTGCCAAGATGTTAGAGACTGAAAACAGTCGCTAACATCGCTATCTCCTATTACCAACTTTTGGAGATATTCGCGCTAAGCGGGAATATCTCCAAAAGCCAACACCTGCCCTGAGCAGTTCTTAGCCATGTTATCCAATGGGAGGTGGATAACATGGCTAAGAGCATTAGCTCGCTAATGCATGAATATCGCTGGCTTTTCAGCGATATTCATGCTTTGCGGCGATTTTTACCGCATTTGCGTTAAACCTTGGTAATACCAAGGTTTATTTGCGGTAAATTTCGCCGCAGCGCTGCGGTAAATTTTTGTCTCTAACCAAGCAATAGCGATAATTATCGCTATTGCTTGGTAATATGCCCCTAAGTCTTTTTGCAAACTAATTGTTAGGATCCTGTGTTTTTCCACAGGTGTTGTATTAGGAAATACTGCTTCCAGGTGGTCAAATTTATCAGCAAGCCAATAAGGCATATCGTCCTTATCTTGGGGATGCTTGCCCCTAATGGAATTAACCATGACGGGACTAATAGTCATCCTGGCTGGTGCAACTGGCTGAGCCGCAACCCCAGGTGCCCCAATCTGGAGGTTGCGAGAAACGTATTGTACTAAAGCCCTATGAACCCCAACCAAGGAGGTAGAAAGTCGATGCAAATTGTCAACAGGGACATTTAGATAATGTGGATGAGGTGCGAACCTGGCCAATACAGGCCAAGTGGCCCCAGAGATAGACAAGGGACCTATCCGAACTAGAGTCACAGTGTGGGGAAGGGCGCCATTAATCCAAATCTGATGCTGCCATGCAGAAATTGGAATCTCTTGTGTCCTATATGGAGTATAATTCACTGGTACCGCAGTGTGAGTGTATGTATGGAATGAATCATCATCCGCATTTACTGCAGGAAACATAACTCAAGACTAGAAAATCTCAAATGGGAACACTGCATCGGCACTCACCACAAAGATTAGATTAGATGACTCCGGAGTCCTGCATGACTATGGGGAGCTATGTCAATATCACCCATAAGAACACAGAGAAGAAGAATAATTTATATAAATTGTAGCACTAAAATGGGAGTAATTCAAAAAGTGAACCTTTTTAAATCTCAAGTTTGAACGAACCTATAATCTATCCATATAGGAAGGTTAATCCATCACTTCTGTCAACCGGAAACAGGAGTGAGGGTGTCATCTTGAATACAAGACCAAACGTTAGGTGCGCCAAGTTACGGGGATTTTGCTCATTCACAGAACTAACTATGCGGAGGAAACCAGGACATCAGTAAATTGTGGTGTACCAAAAAGCTCACCTCAGTACTCAGAACCCCTATCAGACTAGCATCAGTGTCTCATTCGTTCTCCGTACTAAAGTGAAGCTACCAATGATTAGACAACCCAGAACAAATGACTTAGGATACTCTCAGGAATAATGGGAATCAAGAACACTCTTTTGTTTTTATTCTCATACAAGTCCACAAGATGAGTAATCAGAGTCACAGTAAAGTTCAGAATATTTATTTTAACTATGTGCTCTAAGACGCAGTTTTTTGGCTAACAAAAGCAGGCATATGATTAAAAATAAAACAATCAGCATTGTTACAATTCCATAAAACACAAAGGGAGAAATCATGTTATGATAATAGTGGAAACAGTTCTTATAGCGCCTTGCGTACCACCCTCACCTAGCTAGGAGCTAGGTTTTATAATAATAGAAGGTCTCTAGGTTTAAACAGGGAACCCCATACCTCCAAGACCAGCTGAGGTGAATCACATCACAGGATTAGCAACGCTGTCTGTAGTTGGAAAGCATTTTCTTCACCTCCCTGAAAACATGCATGCATTGCAATATTAAAGGCACTCGAGTTTCAGCAATTCGCAGCTGTGTGCGTGTTGTGTCTAGATCGTGGGTCGATCAACCTGAATCAACAGCATACATTGTTATTCGACCTTGAAGACTTCTGCACAAAGTGTACAGACTGAGGTAACTGTGTAAGTCTAGGTATGTGGTAAGCAGGGCGTTCTCATGCAAAGAAAAGCAAGCAGTTTAACTTACAACAACTGATACATGTGGTATTGTGTGCAATAGCGGCAAAGTTGCAAAATGGCGTTTAAACTTCTAATACGCTTATGCTAACATAGCAATGTATGCAGGAAGAACCCGGTCTTCACTTCACCTTCCTTTCCTCCTAAGAAAACATATAGAAAATTCATATACTGTCTCACCTGTCTGCAATAAGTGCATACAGTTACCATATATATTTCTAAATATGTGGATATAGATTCAGCCTGTGTAAGTGCATGCAAGGAAAAAGATGCAGATAGATACATGAAAAAGTAGAAAAAGTAGCAAAAGTAGAAAAAATAGAAACAGAAGAGGATATAAGCAAACAATGACTAGGAATTTGCTGCTGATACATTAAGTATGTATAAACAAAAGAAGAGAGGTCAGTTGTCTCAACAACCACAGAGACGGAGCAACACAAAAACAGGAGGTTACCTGGCCCAACTTAGGTAGGTAAGAAAGCCCTCACACACCGACCTGGTCAGTGTCATGCTTCATCATCGGGCCCCACCAAAGAGGCCGAGTGCCTCTTTGGTGTGCTGCGACGGCAGAAGACTGCGGAGCGGGTTGTGTGAGTAGGCGTGCAGTGAAATTCAAGATAAAAGTGCCTTCAGAGTATCTATAAAAACATTTTAATAGTAGATCCCAATGACACGAGTAAAAAATATTTATGTGTCTGAAATTACAGCCAAATTTAATAGTTTGGTTAGTTCAGAACAATCATTAAATCAGTCAACATGTTTCTGCCTCTGGAAACGGTGTCAATTTACCAGGCATTCTGCAGGACTTGTGCTAAACCCTGGCGGTATGGGCGCTGTATTAAAAAAATGTAAAGGAAAAAGTAAAAAAAGTTGGAAAAAATCAATCCAAGAATAACGTGAATTTCTTACAAGTCTTCGAGACTTCAGTCCGTAAGTTCTTCAGCGGCTTGAGATGCGTAATGTTCCAAGAGGTCATTGTTGCCATCGTTAGAGAACAGCAAAGCAATCCAATTCATATCCTCGAAGGGACATTAATGTTCCTCGAATGTTGGAGCGGCAATTTGAATTGGCAGGCAATCTGCGATGTTGTCAAAGGTCGCACGTTGCAGGAGATCTTTCTCGGCTGCGTAGAAATCCCATTCCGCCACAAAACCTTTTTGCATTGCATCTGCCATTGCTTCACTGTCTGAACAATCAAGTTCATGGTTTTAAAGATACTCCATTGTCTGCTGGATAACTGGAGCGATTGTTGGGATGTTGGCAAGACATAAATCCATTCGCCAGTCGAATGGGCAAGTTTTGCAATAAAAAGATGGTTGCACGCAGATTGCATAGGTGTAAATAAATGTCATGTTGTAGCTGGCTCCCATAATAGATAAAGGCAGGCAGCCGAAAAGTTGTTCCATTTTTTGACAGTATTGATGTAGATTTGCGTAGAGGCCTATTCTGTCAGACATGGTTGTTAGCACAGGGAATGCAGCCATTTTTTACAAGTGAAAAAAGTAGTAGGATGGCCGCAAGGAGAGCGAGAATTATGGGCACTGTTCCTGTTATTCCATAGATGATCGAATAAATGAAGTCTGGTATTATAGCAACAACAGTTTGGAATACTTTGAGAAGGCTGGAGGAGACCGTGTTAAAAAAGTGTGCCAGACCTTGAGTGTGAGATATGTTGAAAATTATGTAACAATTCACAAAGTGTAATGGGAGGTTCGTATTTAAAAGGGACTGTATTTTACTTGAAGTTTGTGCTATCTGCAGCCAATACATTTCTTTTGCAGAAGGGAGGGACACTTCTGTTCTGAACGAAAGCGCTTTCTTTTTGGTTATTTTTATGAAATCTGTTTTCAAAGTAGGTATTGAAGGTCAAGTTAAAGTTTGGGAGTTTTTTCGTGTGGATGGAAATAGACATTGCCACAGGAACTTACTCGGTTTGAAACAGCAAGGACATACGGTATGCCAGCTCACATTCCGTAGGAGTGCATGTCATTGAGAAGCAGATAACTGCTGTTAGAAAGCTGTGTGAATGTTGGTCTGATTCTGGGAGTTGGTGTGATTTTAAGAAAGCACACAAGATTGGGGGCTGTAAGCTTAGAAGCGTCGTGCAGTTGGACATTCTTGGATAGTAATGAATGACTGCCATTGTGGTCGCGCTTTTCACCTGTGAGAAAAAGTTTTGTATCCTCTTTTAAACAGCGATATGTAAATGGGACAAACCACTGCTCATGAATAAATGTGCTACCTTATATAATCACATACAACATGATAAACAACATGTACACCAAGCAGACACAACGACACTACGTACTGTGGAAACCGTGGTTAGCCATGTACACAAACAAAACATGGCATGGCACCTCTGCCACACAATGCAGAATGCAGGGAGAGATGGTTCACAGTATGTGCGAAGGTGGCAAGTGATTCTGGATTATAAAATTATACAATGCAAAGTGTTCAGGGGATGTGCCGGACAGACTTGAGTATGCAGAGCACAGATTTGTAGATGTGAACATACACTGATGGTCTATTGAGTGAAGTAGACAGTGGACGCAACCATGATAGCACAGTCAGTAGCAGAGATTATGAAAACAAAGTGCGTACCTGCCCCCTCCCACCTCAAATCTTTAGCGTAGTGGCCTGGCTCGGTGTACGCAAGGCTAGCGTAGGGGTTATGAATAAAAGGCATATTTCTTTGGGTGTGGTTTTGTTCGGGAATAGCGAACATGTCTGCCAAGTCAGCGCAGCTTACACCGCCACGAGGTTGACTCCGTGAGCGGAGGTGGCTGCGTGAATGATGCTCTCAGCTTGCTGGTACTAAGAAACCGTCATGGCCGCTGCGACGCACATATGCCCCACAGTTCACCTTTTGATACCGCATTATGTGAAAGAGGGCCCACCAAGTGCCAGTGGAAGCTCCTGGGCCGAGGTCGGCGAGGTCGGAAGGTTCCTGAGATCAACGCTGGCTACCGTGACACAGGCACACTGCGCACAGTCTGAGGCCCCGCAGCATGGAGTGCTCTGTATACTACTAATACTGTAGTCCAACAGGTACCAACAGTGGAACGGTGTCTTGATCCCACAATGGTCGATGTTAGAACTGCATCTGAGAGTGGAGATGAAGGTAGTCCCTTTGACGAGGTGCAACCAACTCTAGGTCCCAACAGTGGAACGGTGTCTTGATCCCACAATGGACGATGTCCGATAAAACCTGCTGCTTGCTTTTCATAGAACTCCCTCTATTGAAGTGCATCGACTCTGTGCTTCCATAGCTAACTGCTGCACATGATTATTGGGCTTCATGGACTGTAGTCGCTGGACTACGCCGCGGTACAGCAGGTCTGAACAGTGAAACGGGGTCTTGATTCTATGATTAAGGATGTCAGAAGTTAAAGTCTGTGATAATTTCTGTGTACCCCCTCTGATCAGGTGCAACCAACTGTAGGTCCCAACAGTGGAATGGTGTCTTGATCCACCAATGGATGATGTTAGAAATGCATCTGAGAGTGGAGATGAAGGTACTCCCTTCAACCAGGTGCAACCTACTCTAGGTCCCAACAGTGGAACGGTGTCTTGATGCCACAATGGACGATGTCCGATATTACCTGCTGCTTGGTTTAACACAACTCCCTTTGTTGAGGTGCATCAGACTCTGTGCTTCCTTAGCTAACTGCTGCACATGATTATTGTGCTTGGTTGACACCAGTCGGTGCAGTACACCGCGGTACAGCAGGACCGAACAGTGAAACAGGGTCTTGATTCAATGTTTGAGGATGTCAGGAGTTAAAGTGTGTGATCATTTCTGTGTACCCCCTGCAATCAGGGGCAACCAACTCCGTGCTTGCGAATCCAAAGGCATGAGCCTGTGAGGAGTTAATGACCACTGTCTCTGGCCTCAGATCGAGTGGTGATTGTTTAATTAGAGAATCCAGTAGTCAAGTAACTACAACCTCTATTGAAATTTACACAATATCCTTGTAGTATACTTGCTTGAAGAACTTTTTTTAGATGAGTTATAGGTTTAGTACAATGACCAAATTCTTCTTGGTAGTGGAAAAGAACACTGAATAACAATCAGGTTTCAGGTTCAGGTTTTAACGTCTTTATTTCGAAGCTTTCTTCATAAAAGACAACAAATACAAATACGTACAAATTTACATCATGAATATTACAAGTTTAAAAAGTGGTTATAAGTAGCCATCAAGACATTTTACAAAAATCAATTAAATAGTATCACAAGACGTTTTACATAGATCGTTAAAAAAGATTTACAAATCACAATTCATACATTCGAAACTATGAATTTTTAGACTAAGTATATTCCCTCTTATACAGTTGTCATAGTAGTCTTAGTTATCTTCCTGAGAGGTATCTGGCCCAAATGGTCCATGCCCATCCAATGTATTTCGCCACACCTATGGAGATCCACTCAACTGTATTATATCTCAAGGTTAGCAGCGCTTCTTCCCACACCCGTGTATTAATCCTATTACAGATGGGTTTTAACCACTTCTGACGTGGCGCACAGTATGCTGGACTAACAAAAAGAAAGTGATCCATTGTTTCCTTTTGCTCACTACACCAAGGGCAGTGCAAAGATAGTTGATTGTGCCAATTATTGGTAAATTCCCTTATTGGCAACGTGCCAACTCGAAATTGATGATAAAGTTTCCTATCTGTACTTTTGGTGATCTTGTTCCAGTATATCTCAGCGTGGGAAACCACTTTGTAGAGCAAAAAGAAGCCAGTCAAGTTTTGTTTCTGTGAAAGCAAAACCAAATCTTCTTTGACTGTGGCCCAAAACATTAGTTTAAATTCTTTTTTTGGCGGAAATACCTGGTTTCCCGGATCTGACCACAGCATATGAAGACCCATCCTATAAAGAATTTCCTTTACATTTTTAAACCAAGATAGATTCCCTGACCCAGGCATTGATCTCACATCCAGAATTTCATTTGCAAACATACAAAGTTCTGGAGTGGACCAGATGCGTCTCCAAAGGGCTACCATCCTATATTGAGCTTGATTTTTAATTGATTGGCAGCCCATATCTAACATAAGGGGGAGTGTTGGAGTAGATAACGGGAGTCCTACCAAACTATGGAAAAATGTATTCTGGATTTTGTCTAGTGAGGCAAGATCTACATAACCCCACAAGTCTGAACCGTAAAGGATGGCAGAGCTAATTTTGGCATGAAATATTTTTAGGGCTGGCAAGACTCTTTTAGTTTGGGAGCAACGTTGTTCTTTGATAAGGCAACCCGATAAACTGGCAAATTTTAGGTAAAGTGCCTCGATCTGCTCCTTCCAACGCAATCTATAGTCTATAACCACCCCTAGGTAGGTCATCACTTCTACTTGTTCCAAGTTGGTACCATTCATAGTAACATGAACCCTTTGTGATCTATTCTTGGTCAGAACCATGAATTTGGTTTTCGAAACATTAATTTCAAGATCGTTATCTGTACAAAACTCCACAAACTTATTTATTGCGGTCTGGAGACCCACCTGTGTTTTTGCCAGGATCAGAGTATCATCGGCAAAAATTAAAAGGGGGAATCTTGTCCCACCCACAACTGGTGCATCTGTCGGGGTAGAAGAAAGAAACTGTACTACTTGATTAATGAAGAGTAAGAACAGGGTTGGTGCCAGGACACAGCCCTGTCTTACTCCACGGGCCACTGGGAAGGGGTCAGTCACCTGGCCCTGGCGTCCCCATCTAACTCTAGCAAAGTTAGAGTCATGTAGCCTGATGGTAAGCTCAAGTAATTCGGGTGGCATACCCATTCTCTTTAGGGCTTCCCATAATTTTCCTCTAGGGACCAAATCGAACGCAGATTTAAGATCCACGAACGCTGCGTATATGGTGCCATCTCCTAGATGCGCTGTCTTCAAATAGATCATGGTAAATCTGAGCACTTGGTCAACAGTGCTAATACTGGCCCTAAGACCAGCTTGTAGCGGGGATAGGATATTTTCCTCACTCATCCAAGACTGGATTCTACCCAGCAGCATCCTGGCAATTACCTTCTGCAGGGCATCAATAAGACTTATAGGATGATAATTCCCCGCAAGGGTCTTATCACCTTTTTTGAATATAGGGAGAATTTTGGCCCCTTTCCATGACTCTAGTATACAGGCTCCTCTAGCAATAGCATTAGCTAAGAAGGTTATATAAGGGACCCAGTTTATTGTATCAAGCTTAAAAAGAGAAGCCGGAACGCAGTCCATACCTGGTGCTTTGCCATTTTGAATCTGTTTTAATGCAATCTCTGTTTCACATTCTGTAAAAGTTATGGTCTCACTAGTAACTATGGGAATGGGAGGCAGATTACTCTCCCCAATATCAAGAATGCCTGTTACATTGCCGCAGAATTGGGCCGAAAAAAATACAACCCAATATTCGGCTGAAACGTAGTTAACTGGGGTTTGCGAGTCCCATGACCCTCCCTACTTCACTACCTGCCAAAATTTAAGTTGGTTAGTAGACAGACTGGCCTCATATAGTTCCAGCCAGCGTTGGTCATCCCATGCAGTCCTTGCTTGGTTTAGCACTTTCTTATATTTGGCCATCTCTATTTTAATATCCGTTGTTACCCTGGACTTAATAACAGCAATCAAAGAACTGTGTGCTGTGCGACAGGATTTGTTATACCACTTAGCGCCCAAGGGTTTACTATCAATTTTCGACGAGCCACCTTGCTTTGTAAAGAAAGATTTAAGTTTAGCAAAAAGGGGACTCATGGAATGCAGTAATTTGTTCCAATGGCCCCATTATATACAGCACTGATTTTACTTGATTAGTGGCAGCTACAACTTCTATTGCAATTTTTTCAATAGTGTCGGGGACTTCCAGAATCTGATCCCAGCATACCCTACGGCAATCATTTGTAAGAAATGTCTCAGCCGTAGTGTACTTTGAAGCAATCTTTATCGACAAGCCACCATCCACTTTCAAGTTTACTAATAAGGGATTGTGATCACTTTCTGGCCTGTCTACTATTTCCATATCGTCTAATAGGCACCAAAACTCTATTTTA
This sequence comes from Lissotriton vulgaris, assembly GCF_964263255.1. Classification (NCBI taxonomy): domain Eukaryota; kingdom Metazoa; phylum Chordata; class Amphibia; order Caudata; family Salamandridae; genus Lissotriton; species Lissotriton vulgaris. The sequence continues at coordinate 308,964,770 of NC_141696.1, forward strand.
ATAAGGAAATAGTCTATGCGGCTGGTACTATAGCCATTATCGAATGTGGCTTTTCCTGCTTTGTCCAAAATGGACCTCCCGTTTGCTGCCCTAAAATCCCACTCCAGACATAACCCAAGCCATTGCAGAGCAGCATCAGTGAATTTTTTAATAGGCGATAAGGCGAGGCTGGGAATATTCCATAGTTGGTCTGTCTCACCATAACAATTATCTTCCATGACTGGTAGGGGTTCAAACGTACAGTTTAAATCCCCTGCCACTGTTACACACTTATCTCGGCCAATGCTGTTTAGAAGGAGTTCAAGGTCCTCAATAACTTCAGGACTCTTACCTCCCACTCGCCCCCTTGCATATATATTGATTAAAAAAAAGTCCAGTTGATTGACTCTGCTGAGTTTAAGACCCTGTAAATCAGCACTGGGGACAGATAGCTCGTGGGTCCTGTAGCATAGAGATTGTTTTATCCAAATACCAAGACCCCCAGACGGGCGACCCTTTTGCCCTTTATGAGCTGGTTTATAAAAATTCAAATAACCAAGGCGATAAATAGCTTCAGTTGACCAACTTTCTTGAAATACAACAACACCAAATTGCTCAATAAATTCCCCCCATTCGAACATGTCCATTTTCCCCTTCAGCCCCGCAATGTTCCAAGAAAATATCCTGAGTGTATTTACAAAGGCTACTAATGGCTCATCAGGTATTGCTACATTCCCCTTGCTTTCCTCATTTAATAAGGGGTTGCCAATGCCATCCTCTACCAAATTAGTGGCATTGGAGCTTTTTTTTGATAGATCACCCAAAAGATTTTCTGCATAAATATGTAAATTTTCAGTGCTGGTGTCCATCACCTGGGTACTTGGGGGATGAGGGGATATTTTCCCAATAGAGAGCCTGGGCACCTTATTGTCCTGTTCCATTGTCCCGCCGTTATGTCAATCAACACCATCCAACCCGCACAACGGTGCAAAGCGATTCGAGAGATGGGGCATGAACATAGGGTAAGTAGCCACTTCTGGGTGATATCTTCCTCTAAAACTAATGTTTTGGTTGAAATGATTTTGTCGAGGAAACTCTCTCCCCATGCTGAGTTTAGGGTAGAAATAATGCAGGGACAAGGTTTGAACATCACCCACTCTTCCAAATCTAGGTTCTCTACTAATAAACTCAGCTACCCACGGCTCCCTAAAGCTGATGACAACACAATCCCCTTCGAGGTCTTTTTTACTAAAACCCACCCAGTCTACTCTCCTAACAGTAAGGATTTCAGTCTTTGACATCGGTGGGAGTGGACGCTTCTTATTTAACCAAAATTTTACTTTGTTGTGTAAGTCACTGTGAGTTTCCACCTTACCCTCTCCCAGTGGGGCAACTCCTGTCAGGATTACGGTGTATGGCAGTGATTCAGGAGGAAGATTCACACATTGTTTCCTGGATGGAATATTTTTCCTAATCAGTGTGTTTTGGACTGCTGAGCGTGATGGTTTGGATGAACCTTTTGTGGTGGACTGTGGTTTGTTACCAGAATCAACTTTATGGGGGATAGTCACCACAGCAATCTGCGTGTTTGTATCTACGGCAGGTTTCTGCTGGGGAATCTTCAACAAAGATGATACATGTTTTATGATTTTCCCCTTGTCTCCATTACTCAGCACCTTTTTCTGTGCATTCATTTGTACTGGGCCCTTGGAACTACTAGATTGTTGGAGATTTTTCAAAATATCAGAATGTTCCCTAACTAATGTTTCCATAGAATCCATTTTAACATTAAGCAGTCTAGTTCGTTCAAATAAGGGCAAGAGGAGAGATTTAATCAACACCTCGATTTTATCTAATAGTGTACCTTCTACATTATTATCTGGGTTATTATTATTACTCCCCACAGAGTTTGGAGGTATCACTATTGTGTTTCTTTGGGACGGAATCTCACTATTGGTTTTCTGAACCTTTTTATTGCCCCCCTTCTGAGTCGAATCTTCCTGTTTCCTTTTGTTAGATTTGTGCATATTCCTATTCTCCAGAGATGATAGATGTGTTTCGGGCTCTGGGCTTATAATAAAACTCGAGGAAATCGAGGTATCAGTCTCAGAGTTAATTGTGTTGTGTTGTGAAAAACTACCTTCTAATAAGGAAACCTGAGCGTTTTTATCAGCATCCCCCTCTAGCTCTGACTCAGGGTCAGTAGGCACAGATTCTATAGCTATAACATTGCCAGCCACGGAATCCAATTGTGTTAGTGGAACAGGGGAAACAGCTTCACAAATCTTTCCTAGAGATGAACGCTTACCTGTGACTAAGTCAAGGGATAAGCGTTTTTCTGCAAGTGCAATTTCTTTTTCTAGGATGCGTGTTGTACGTTTAATACATTTTTCAATAGTACCAGTAAAAAGTCCATTTGTAGTGGATACTTGGACCAGTCTTTCTTTACCAGAGCGTAGAGGCATTTTGTGTGAATATCGTTAACCATGCTACCAGAAAATACAATATATGATAAAACTAACACTATAGATCAAAGAATCGTACAATACCAGATGACACTGTAGGGAGAATGAAGGGGGGGGTGGACCGACCCGACCTCCGTCGCCCTCGGACGGCCTCAGACGGCCCGCCCTTGTCCCGGGCTTCTCCCGGTCGCTCCCGCGTAGCGGGGCTTCTGGGATACTATTACAGGGACTACGTTGATGGGGAGGAGCAGGCAGAAAGAGCGGCCCAGGTGCTGGCAATTTGGGCTGGGCCGATGTCACACAAGTCTCCTCCACAAAGGTCCTTGACAGTAGTTTATATTCCCACTTGAAGCGGGACCCGGGAAGCGGGTTCCGCGAGAAGTAACACGGTGAGCAAAGGGAAATCCTGATGCGCAGAGACCCAGCGTGTGGCAAACAGGTAGCAGCAAAGCGTCTACATTGTGGACAGCAGAGATTGTAATTCGAATTGTTTTCATTTATTTATTGCAGAGTTTTCTGTAGTTTATGTTGTTGTATTTTGTGAAGAGGAAGTGAGAAAACGTATTCATGGATGTCTGTGTGACTACTGCCTTCAATCAGTGATGTCACTGACCATGTCATGAGTGATGTAATATGTGACGTCATCAGCAGTGCATTGGGGTGCACGAGTTATAGTCAGCTCAACTAACTATAACAGGCGAATTTTGGTTTTATATGAGTCAAATGTCCAACTAAATATAAAATCCTTGAAACCTATGTTTTTTTAGTGAATATATATATATATTACCTACTGGCGGTCGCCAGTAGGTAGTTATAGTTAGGATAATTTTCAATGTTAAATCTCAACATTCTATTTTGAATAACTTTGGCGCCGGTTGACGAATCTGCCTGAAATTTTCAGGAAAATGGTCTCATGGAGGTCCGGTCCTTCCCTGAAAGTTTGGGGGGGATTCGTCAAGCGGGGGCCGAGATAAAAGGGGGGTCCCAAAACGCGTTTTCCCCATGTTAATTTCCATAGGGCGGTCGATTTCACTTTTAGCCCGAACGGCTGAATGGATTTCCACCAAACTTGGCAAAATTGTAGGGACTGGTAGCCCGATGTGCCTTTGCTATGTCTCAAGATATGTGCTCCAGTGGATTTTGAGTAATTTAGGTTCAAAAAAATATATATATCTATAGGCGCTCTCCCGTGCGCGCACGGGAGTGCGCTCCAGGCGCGACACGCGACTTGCGCGCAGGAAGCTGATTGGATCTCAGTTGTCTGTAAACATTCTAAACAGTGCGGAGCGGCCGCCATCTTGTGTCTCGGTAAAATCGAGACACAAGGGGTTTGAAAAAAAAAGGGGCAAATGACCATAAGGGGGAAGAGTAGACCCCCTCTGACCCCCTAGGTTTGATGTAGGGACTAAAATAGGGTCCTGCAGGGCATTAAAATTTTTTTTTCGTTTTGCGCGGGGGAAGCGCATGGTACGCGCACCGGAAGCACGGGGAAAATCCAGGACCATATTTATGAAGGCCTTGCGCTGTTAGTTTTGCGCTTCCTGTGCGTCAATTTTTGTGACGCACCAGCGGTGTAAAAAAATGCGCATTGTTATGCAATATTTAAAAAGTGACGCATCTATCTAGATGCGTCACTTTTTAAATATAGTGCAACGAGGTACATTTTATTACACTGCTGGTGTTATGCGTCACTTTTCTGTGCGCACTCCTTATGACATTCCAGATGTGTCATATTTAATGTATGACGAATCATGTTGCAGATACAATATGGCGCAGAGTTTTAAAAAGTGACCCATGTACCTAGATGCGTCACTTTTTAAAAATAGCGTCAGGTATAATGTATGCAGAGGGGGTGTTCTCCCGCAAAAAGCTTTGTAATAGCGACGCAGTGAAATCTTTGAGATTTCGCTGCGTCAGTTTTAGGATGCTGTTGCGTCAAAATCTTGTGCCTGCTTTACAGCAGGTGTTAGACTGAGGCAAGACCTTTCATATGCTGCTTTCCCCATTTGAAAGGACACATTACTGGAGTTGCGTCACTTTTGTGACGCACTCCAGCAATGCGTTACTTGGAATGTCATAAGGAGTGCGCACAGAAAAGTGACGCATTGCACCAGTAGTGTAAAAAAATGTGTTGCGTTGCGTTATATTTAAAAAGTGAGGTATCTAGGTAGATGGGTCACTTTTTAAAATCAAGCGCCACATTATATCTGCGTGAGGTATAATGCATGCAGAGGGGGTGTTCCCCCACAAAAAGCTTTGTAATAGCGACGCAGTGAAATGTTTGAGATTTCACTGCGTCACTTTTAGGATGCTGTTGCATCCTTTAAATATAGTGCAACGAGGCACATTTTATTACACTGCTGGTGTGATGCGTCACTTTTCTGTACACAGTCCTTATGACATTCCAGATGTGTCATATTTAATGTATGACGAATCATGTTGCAAGGAGTTACAGATACGTCAGTATTTCTGACATATGTGTAAACATAAAAGTGATGCGAGGCCGGCGCAAAATTTTGACGCAATAGCATCCTAAAAGTGACGCAGGGAAATCTCATAGATTTCAGTACGTTGTTATTACCAAGCTTTTTGCGAGGGATTGCCCCCTCTGCATACATTATACCTGATGCAGATACAATATGGCGCAGAGTTTTAAAAAGTGACCCATGTACCTAGATGCGTCACTTTTTAAAAAATAGTGTCAGGTATAATGCATGCAGAGGGGGTGTTCCTTGCAAAAAGCTTGGTAATAATGACGCAGTGCGTCACTTTTAGGATGCAGTTGCGCCAAAATCTTGCGCCTGCTTCACAGCAAACCTTTCACATGGTGCTTTTTCCATGTGAAAGGACACATTACTGGAGTTGCGTCACTTTTGTGACGCACTCCTGCAATGCGTTACTTTTGTGTTTACAGATATGTCAGAAATACTGACATATCTGTAACTCCTTGCGAATTGATTAGTCATATATTAAATATGACATATGTGGAATGTCATAAGGAGTGCGTCCAGATAAGTGACGCATCGCTATTTTCACGTAGCGATGCGTCACTTTTCAGAAATGAGGCCTCCAGTTTATTCACTGTGTCATAACTTTCTTTTCTAACACTCACCTTCTTTCAGTCCTCCTACTTCACTTCCTTTCACCTCTCATACCTTTCTGTTCTTTCTTACTCATTCTCCTTTCAATTATCAATGCACTATATTTCACTTACTCTTCATTTTTTAAGATTATAGCTCTTTGATGAGAATTGGAGGTAGTTCTGAAAAGAACTTTTGGTTTTCTTCTTTTAACTGAAGAGGAACAAAAACAGGGAATAGAAACTGCTCAACAGGAGCAAAAAGAAAAGAAAAAAATTAGGGGTGGGAAGGGCAGTGATGGTTCTCTAATGCCCGAACCATGAGCAGGACACTTTGCTCCCCATAGGTGAGGAGTTGATTGCAGTATCTGCATCTGACGACCCCATGGTTGAATGCAGGTTGAATGTTTGCTACCTGCCCCTGAGATTGTTCTCTTCTGGAAGAAGTTGCTCCTCCTGTTGATGTAGAGGCCCCATCTCTAGGAACCTCCTGTGCCAGAGCCCTGACACTTTCCCGGGCAAAATTCTGGGGGTGCCTGGTCTCCACATGGCGAATCATGGTGAAGTTGCCAAAAGAGTATTTTTTTAGGGGGTTACCCCGTGACAGGACCTTTTTGCAGATCCTGCACTCTACTTTTGGTGCATTCACCTTCTTCTGGTCTGCTGGAAACTTAAAAAATTTCCAGATGAAATGTCCCTTCACCTTTGGGGTAGGAGGCTCTTCATCAATGAAATCATTGGAGTCATCTTCACTGCTGGATGGTCTGGCAGCCATGATGAATCCAGGAATATGGAGCAGCAAAAAAGGCAGGTCTTTCAGTCACAAAAGTGAAAGAAGAAGTGAAGGAAATGGGTGGGGATTTCATTCATTGTAAAAAAAAACTGTTAGCAACCAATGAAAAGTGTTATTTTAGGGTCACATGACCCGACGCGTTTACGCTGCGCGCTCAGGTGCACTTCCGGGTGCGTTTACGCAGCGCGATCGTAGGCGCTTCCGGGGCGCAAACGTGGCGCGATCGTAGGCGCTTTTGCGTGCGTTTAGGCGCCGCGCACGTAGGCGCTTCCGAGGGCACGTACGTTGCGCGCAGAAGTGACGTCATCAATCTTTAATAGAAATGCATAATCATTTTCCATATTAAAAAAAACAAATTTTATTTGTATGGTACGAAATGTTTTGCATTATTATTAACTTTTCATTCATATTTTTTTTTCACGAACGACAGTTGCGCTCTGGGTGCGCTTTCAGATGAGCTCTCGGAGAAGCTTACAGGAGAGCTTAGCTGAAAGCTTCCCGGAGCGCGCACCCAGAGCGCAAAAGAAAAAAATTATAAAAAAAATGAATACTTAAAAAAAACAGCAAATTGTAAAAAAAAAAAAGGTTAGAAACTCGATATACAAAGGAATTAGCATTTAAATAACTATGAAATTCACTGAAAAAACCATAGGTTTCACACCAGTTATAGTTAGGAATTAGCATTTAAAAAACCTATGAAATTCACTGAAAAAACCATAGGTTTCACACCAGTTATAGTTAGGAATTAGCATTTAAAAAACCTATTAAATTCACTGAAAAAACCATAGGTTTCACACCAGTTATAGTTAGCTGGAAATGTTACTGATATAAAACCATTGAAATTCCCACGTTATAGTTAGATGGACTCACTATAACTTGCGCGTGCAATGCACTGCTGATGATGTCTTATTAAGCCAGTTAACCAATCAATTTTTAAAAACCATCCATTTAGACACTTATTTAAACATTTATTCTTCCATCAACTTTTACATATACATATATAAAATATATTTATTTTTCAGAAAGACACACATTCACTGGATGGTGTCATCAGTGATGTCATGAGTGATGTCACTGACCATGTCATGAGTGATGTAATATGTGATGTCATCAGCAGTGCATTGCACGCGCAAGTTATAGTGAGTCCATCTAACTATAACGTGGGAATTTCAATGGTTTTATATCAGTAAAATTTCCAGCTAACTATAACTGGTGTGAAACCTATGGTTTTTTCAGTGAATATATATATATATATAATGTGCTTTTTATAGTAGTAAATTAAAGAAGAATTAAAATATATACTTATAATATTTGTTTTACATTATATATATATATTCATGTACAAATACATACTCACATGCATTTATGCATGCATGTTTTACATAAGTATATATTTATATAGTATTAAATGGTAGTGAGATATGTTAAATATGTTTTTTATTGAAATACGTGTGGAACAATATTATTGACATGATGTTTGTGTTACACAATATTGTAGATTTTTTGATATTGTGTCACTGATCCATCACCTGGGCCTTTCTTTATGGCAACTATAACTTCCTTCAAAGAAAATTCAATGTTAATAGGAAAATTAGGCAGGGGATAATCAGTGTCCCCAGTCAAGCAATTTAACTGGTTATAAACCTCACTAAAATACTTCACACAAAGATCTGTACCCCTAGAGTACATACACAATTATTGCGAGAAGTGGACAGCCTATTGACATTACAGACTTCAGTTTCTATCCGTACATGAAAAACATAGGTTATCCCATATATCTAGCTGAACCTCCAATTTCCTTTTTCTCAAGGCCTGTTTAAAGTACCTTCTACAATCAGCAATGACCCCCAGTGTTATCATCATCATAGGGCGATGGTCAGAGGATTTCTTTTTGTATAATAAGCTTTATTGAATTAATGTTACTCATAAAACATAAACCATGAACTCAACAAGTTAAGTATTAATTAACACATGGGATAAAGATAGGCAATAAAACATAGGGAAGAAGGGGGAGAGAAAAAAGGGGAAAAATAAAATATACTTTGCAACTGAAGATCAAGTGACAGTAAGTACTCTTAGATAATAAAAACACAATTAAAATATTCATAAAAGAAATACTTCAATACTGAAATTCAACGAAGAGAAAAAGGCAAAGAACTAAGAAATCATGGAGGTTGCAAGTTTTCAGAACGATTACGGGAGATCTGAATGACTGAAACCTTATTCAAATAAATAGTTAGCGGTAACCAAAATAGGTCTCTATTTACATGTGGATTACAAGAGGAGGAAAAAGCTATATCCAATCTGTGGTAGTGGCAAAGAGTATTCCACCAAGACTTAACTGAGAGTTTAGTTGAGCATTTCCAGTTTGTTGTAAGTTGCTGAAAATCGAAAGCTAGCATCAGGTCAGACAACCCTTTTTCATGAGTCAATAACTCTAGCGACTCTGATAAACTTCCTGTAACAAGAAGAATACTTGATATAGGGCTATGTAAATTAAAAATAATTGAAATACGAGACCAAATTTGTAACCAAAAGGAGGCTACCAGGGGGCAGGAAAACAAGAAATGCATCAGGTTAGTCAAAGGATAGTCAGAGGACCAACAAGTCTTATTATTAGTGTGTGCAAAATTAGCTATGGAGATAGCAGTACTAAATAGTCTGTGATATTGAAAAAACATAGGGGCATATTATCAAGCCAGGCGATAAAATTATTGCCGCTTTATAGGTAGAAAACTGCCGATAAAACGGCGATAATGGGCTTGATAATATGCTCTATGGAATTCCAATCGAAGCCCATGTTTGATGTCTTCACATCTAACCTGGGCTTCGATTGGAATTCCATAGAGCATATTATCAAGCCCATTATCGCCGCTTTATCAGCAGTTTTCTGCCGATAAAGTGGCGATTATTTTATCGCCTGTCTTGATAATATGCCCCCTAGATTGAGGGGTGGATGCAGATCTAGAAATTTTTAACAAACTAACCCAAATCTTGTTCTAGAAATTAATGCTCCATTCACAACCCAAATCTGTCTCCCAAGTAAGTTCCATCTTAGTCTTAATGTGCTCCGGACTGTGGAATGAAATAATTTATGGGTCAAGGAGGCCATTGGGAGCACCGTCAAAATTCTGAGAAGCGGTTCTTGTGTTGACATGGAATCATTTGAAGGAAAGGATTAAAGAACTTCCAGAATTACATCCATAAGCATCAAGAATTTGTGCCAAAACGAGTAAGGACATTTAAAAGCAGCCTGGAATTGGGGAAAAGAGCAGTGAGTCATGCCATCAAACAGATACTGAACCCTGATAATACCCTCAATCCTCCAAGAACTCCACTACAAAGGTATATTGTTAAGAGTGATGAGACAACTATACCAGAGAGGAGAAAGCAGAAACGTGTTTCTAGAGATTATGCTTGGTTGACAGTGAAGCCTTAACAATGAGCAAGTATGTTTGAACATCGGAATAGATGTGAGATTAGTCTTGGCTGTAAAGCCAAGAATCTCTGTGATAGAAAAAGGAACAAGTAAGTGACATTCAATAGTAATCCATAAAGGATTAAAAGGAGAAATGTCCATCAGGAGCCAATGAGAACCTTGTTTAATACAAAAAGCTTTATGATACAACCGGAAATCTGAGGAGTTCACTCCTCCATTAGGGTTTAGCTTTTTAAGATGAGACAAGAAAATTCTAGATTTTGTATTATTCCATACACATTTGAAGCGAAAGGAATCAATTTTTTTCATAAATGGAAGAAATGTGTACTGGAATCATTGAAAAGAAATACAACTATGGAGTGATCATCATCTTGATAGAATAAAGGCGCCCCCACCATGAAAGAAAAAGAGGATTCCAGGAGGAAAGAAGTTTGGAAATATGATCAAGACCCTCTTTCATATTTATTTTGACTGAATCCAATCTGGAGTTAGTAAACAATATACTTAGGGGCATATTATTAACAACTAGCGATAATTATCACTAAATAAGCTTAGCGGATTTTTTTTTATCGCCGCTCATCAACGGATTTTATCGCAGAGATAACGTGCTATTAGCAACGTTTATCTCTAAAGCAATAACATTTTCGACGATTGCGGCGAAATGCGTGAATATCGCTGGAAATCCAGCGATATGTAGGCATTATCACTAAGCCTGAATATCCACCTCCCATTGGATATACAGGCTAAGAACTGGTCTGAGCAGGCGTTAGGTTTTGGAGCTTAGCGCGAATATTTCCATTGCTACGCCTGCGTTGATTATAGGCGATAGCTGTGTTAGCGACTGCTTTCAGTCGCTAACAGGTTGGGGGTAGCCCACTTTGCATGTCATTAGCGATAAATATCGCTGACATGCAAAGCGGGCCCCAAACCGCTGGTTAACACCTACAAGCTGTTGCTAACTGATGTTAGCGATAGCTTGCAAATAGGGTGATAAAATTAGCGCCTCTTAAAGCGTCGATAATCTCATATCGCCCGCCTTGGTAATATGGCCCTAAGATATTTGATTCTAGAGCTATTCCAACAAATCCAGTCAAGTGAAAGTGTTGCTTGATACTGTGGTAAATATTTGATTTACCGTCTTAATTTCTATGCAGGTAAGTACTTAATCAATAATAACTCAATCGGAAAGAAAGACGCAGAGTCCGTGGTGTTAGAGTTCTTAGGGTTTTATTCCTTAAAAAGGAATGGTCATGACCGGATATCTGGTTCCTGCCACCACTGAGGGTGCAGGAAGGGATAGAGCAATATTTTATTGACAATACATAGCTTATATACTTGAGTTACATTATAGAAACCAATATAGTAGGCGTAACAGCTGAGAGAAACAAGATAAAACACACACGTGGTTGTGATACGTAATTAGAAGGCGTTAACTAGGCGTGAACATAGAGGTGTGTGCTAGAAACGTCACAGGTAGGTGTCATAAGTGGGTGGCAACAAAAGCAGAATCTTGAAATGTCAGAAGAAATCTGAGGCCTGGATGCGCGCGCAGCTGCATGACGTGTGACTGACGTGAAGCTGAAGGGTGCAGGGGACTTGACATTTTAACTAGCGGAAAGAGACAGAAGTCTGGCATGTCAGATCAACTTGTGCTTCTATCATATCTGATATCTGATGTTTAGGAACTGAGCTATCTGGACGGAAAGGTCTCTGGGGCAGAAGCTATTCTATACTGACTGTGAGTGCGTGTATAAGCGCCTAAGTGTCTGTATGAGAAGCGTGGGGGCATGGGCCTTCCATGGGAGCATGGTAACAGAGGCTATGAATTACTTGCACAGAGACAGTAAGGCCAGGCCCTTCGCTCTGCAGCTGGGGGGATGTTTACTTAAACTAGTAGGCAGGAATGCATCTTCGGAGAGGGAAACAGATAACTCGAAGGTTGAATTCATTCTTGGCAGGCAGCAGGCTGAGCTAAGCGCGGTGGGCCGCGCTGGAAGTAAGGCAGAGTTCACAGGTACAGGGGCAGCCTGGGCTGAGGCTTTCAGAGTCAGAAGGCAGGAAAAAGGCTCGATGGCAGAATTTAGGGCCTACTTTGCCAGAGCTGAAAAACGTGTAAAGTACACCACAAAAGACGTTGGCATGGCATACTTAGGAACGGACTATCCAACCCATTCAGGGTGGGTCTGAAAGAGGACATGTTAACGTTGGACGCAAATGTATTTGCGTCTTCATAGCTGGCACAGGAGGGAAGTTACATGCACTTTAAGCTCGTACATGGAGTCGGTGGGGTACACGATAGGGAACATAACTTGATCAAAAATGTATATTTCCTCATTCCCTCCTTGTTCCCTACGGACCCTTCATGATATCTCGATCATCATGAATCGATCAGTCTGTTCTTGTAACATCATTTGCTCGTCTCTCTTCCGTTGTCGGTTTGAGAGAAAACTGGAATGTTCAATGCACGATGTGGCGCACAGTCCACATATCGCCGGCCCACACTGTAGGCACAGGCAGCAACTGAATACTATGACAAGGGCAATGCCTAGGAAGGATAGGATCTTCCATCCCCAAGCGGTCAACGTTGTCCAGAACCAACCGGACCAAGTCCAGGTACCTGGATTCTGATGTATTAAACTTGCAATCTTATGAAGACGTGTAATAGCCTTGTATACAGATGGCGCGTTTTCTGGAATGAAAACACAGCAACTTGACCCGATGACCTTACAAGCTCCACCTCTATCTGCCAAGATGACGTCAATAACAAGACGATTTTGAAGGACAACAATCCGCATAGCAGACTGCTCCTCTGTTAAGTTACCTAGGGCGGAGGCAGTTTCATGTACTACTGCTTCAAGTGTTCTAGTTAATCTACGTATTAATTTACTGTTTTGGACGGGGCCTGTGAAGAAAAAGAATCCTTTATTAAAATCTGTGTATTGCTCCCATGCCGTTTCAGTATAGTCGACAATCGGGAGACCTCTTCGGAATCTATCTTTTACTAGATTTGTATTTCTATGATAATCAGGAGGAGCTAGGAAAACAGGGGGCAGAAGGAAAGCAATGTAACAGGTACCATCCCAATCTGGAGGTAAACGTATGTATGCGGTATGGCCACAAACAAAGTAGGAATGACGTGTAGCTCGAAATGAGGACCTACCCTCATCAGTGAATTCGACCACAGTAGTACATTTACTATGACCTAAGTGTACTGAACCTTTCTTTCTAACACAAAGATGACCAGTGACTGGTAATACTGACATAGCGGGGAGAATGGGTGCAGCTTCGGACTCAATAGTAAGGATCATGAGGTTAACTGTGTAATTACCTAATCCATATACTTCGTTTTCTAGATCAGTTCCTATTCTAACGGATCGTCCACTTTTATCAGGGTAACAGACGTCGAACAGAACTGAATTCAGGTTTCCCCAAACCCAGCCCCCTTCGCGGGTAACAGCAATATCAGAATCTAAAGAATTAATCAATCTACTCCATGCACCACAGGAGCCATTGTGAGTGAACGGATACGGAAAGAGGGGCAGAACTCCCTTGTATTTCTGATGGGGAGGGAGTCGGCCACATATCCAACAGTTTGTAGCGTTGCTCGTCTGGTGGGAGTGATGTAACATGCTAATGAATGTGTTGTTGCGCAGCGCAAGTCTGTAAGACAATTCGTGAGGGGGTAATGTACTAAAAGAATGTTCAGCAGAAACATTGTAAGCAGATTGTTCACGCTTGAAGATAGGGTAATATATAGGAAGCAATATACTCGCCACAATAATCAGAAGACTTAGAAAAAACATGATTAATAAAGTCACTATACAGTGGCTGCGGAGTGATTTGCAGTATGCATGTTTCTTGAATTCTCTCTCTCTCTCTCTATCTCGATCTAGGGGATACATGTCAGAAACTATTTAACCGATTCACCTAGGGGAGGACTTAAACAATTAAACTGTCTGACTTGCTAGATCGAAGCTTCAGTTTATACTCCTCTTGGGGAGTTTTCTCTCGTTCGGGAACCTTAAAGTCACTAGGTTTAATACAGTCTTTGGTGGGGGTGGACGAGTCAGGGTCTGGTTTCAGTTCGTTGCACTTTTTAATATGACTCGTATGTATCCACCCCTTTCTGCCTTCCACTTTGATTGCTGTCCTTGTAGTGAGAAGGACGGTCTTCGGCTCTTTCCAGCGGGGCTCCAGCGGACTTTTCCTGTCAAAGTTCCTTATTAAGACGGTGTCACCTGGTCGGACATCATGCGGCTTTACATCAGTGTTGTCAGGGAAGGCTGCGGCAACCTGTGAACGACATGATTGGAGTGCAGACATCAAGGAGGCAAGGTAATCTGTCAGCATATTACAATCGACATCAGTAATTTTCTTAGGCATGGGCGTCCCCCACATATTCGGTGGTCTGCCAAAGACCACTTCGTACGGGGATAGTCCTGATCTCGAATGGGCAACCATTCTCATATAGAACAATGCAACTGGCAGGGCGACTATCCAGTCGACCCCTTTCTCTTTACAAACTTTAGCAAGGCGGGTCTTTAATGTCTGGTTATGCCTTTCTACAAGGCCTGCGGCTTCGGGATGTCGGACACAATGGAATCTCCACTGATATCCTAGCAGAAGGGAGACATGCTTCATGAGTTCGGATGAGAACGGCTGTCCGTTATCTGAGTACACGACACGAGGTAAGCCGTATCGTGGGAAGAATAGTCGAACCAGCTGCCTGGCAGTGGTCGGGGCAGTGTAATCTGAGACTGGGTATGCTTCGGTCCAACGGGAAAGTGCACAAACAACTACGAGGACATATTTGAATCCCCGACAACGGTCCATCTGGATATAATCCATCTGGAGGACTTCAAAAGGGTGATCGGGAGGATGAAATCCACCTTGCTCTACAGGAACGCTTTTACCTGGATTGAACTGACAACAGATCATGCAAGTACGCACTTTCTGTTTTGCTGCTGCTCGTAAGTGTTTGTTGTACCAGAGATTCTGTAAACTGTCTAACATAGCTTTCTCTCCTAGATGTGCAGGACTATGTGCTGTATTTACCATGATTTGGACCATAGAGTCGGGGAGGAACCATGTAGATTTTCCCTTTATGACCCATCCTTGATCTGTCTGGATCCCTCCTAGTTCAGTCCATTTCTTTATTTCATCTGGAGTGGCATGTGTCTGAATATCGATTACGTCTAGGGTGGGATCCCTGACTGACATACACTGAGTTGGTACTATTGTCTTTGTCACATCAGTAGTCTGGGTGTGAGTCAATGCTGTATGTTTTGCTGTCTGGTCTGCCAGGTCGTTACCCTGGGAAACAGAATCCGTAACTTTAGTATGTGCTTTACACTTCATGACTGATATGCCCGAGGGCAAATGTATTGCTTCTAACAGTGCTTGAATGAGGGAACCGTGTTGGATCTTGGCACCATGAGAGGTCAAGAAACCTCTTTCTTGCCATAACATTCCGAAGTCGTGTACGACTCCGAACGCATAACGGGAATCAGTGTATATGTTAACATTTCTGTTCTTGGCTAGTATACAAGCTCGGGTCAGAGCGATGAGCTCCGCCGCTTGAGCAGACAGTGTGTCAATACGATGTGTCTCTTTAACTTCAGTTTCAGTGGTCACTGCATACGCGGCCACTAATTCTCCTGTACTTGTTCTCATGCATGAACCGTCCACATAAAGTGTCAGGTCTGGATTTGCCAGTGGAACATCTGTTAGGTCTCGTCGAGGTTTTGTTACTGTATTAATGATCTCTATGCAATCATGCGGGGTTGGATCTGTCATAATTGTAGGTAACAATGTTGCGGGGTTCAGAATGCTACAGCGTCTGATTTCTATGTGTGGCTGGAAGAGTGTCAATTCATAACCTGTCAGTCGTGCTATAGTCAAGTGTTGAGTCTGGGTTCTGTTTAAAAGAACCTCTACAGAATGTGGAACTTGAACTGTTAATGGATGTCCTAGAACAATTGAGTCGCTCTGTCTGATTGCTAGTGCTGTTGCTGCTACTGACTTCAAGCACGCAGGGAGTGCCTGAGCTACTGAATCCAATGTACTTGAAAAATAAGCGCAAGGCTTATGTGAACCTGCTTGATCTTGAGTGAGGACAGACAATGCTGTACCCTCACGTTCTGTAACAAAAAGTGTAAAAGGTTTGCTGTAACATGGTGTCGCTAGAACTGGTGCTTGACATAAAGCTTTCTTTAATTCTTCAAAAGCCTGTGTATGTTCCTGAGTCCAAGGAAGGGCAGTCGAAGTCGCTGCCTCCTGTGTTGTTAACTGGATGAGTGGTTTAGCTAGAAATGCATACTGGGGAATCCATTGTCTGCAGTATGAGGTGAGGCCTATAAAGGCCCTCACTTCCTTTTGTGTCTGTGGTTGTGGCATATTTACAATTAACTGAATGCGATCGGGAGTGAGCTGTCTCCCCACTTTGGACAGCAAGTGACCCAAGTACACAACTTGCTGAACACAGAATTGTAGCTTCGAAGGAGACACCTTGTGTCCCTTGTCGGCCAGAAAATGTAAAACTGTCAGTGATGCTTGTTCGCATTCGGGCTCACTTCGTGCGGTGATCAGCAGATCATCGACGTATTGCAGTAAAGCGGTGTTAACTGGCATAATGATACAATCAAGTTGTCTTTTCAGTGCTTGGCTATAGATGCTGGGGCTTTCTGTGAATCCTTGAGGTGCGCGTGAAAATTTGAAACTTCGTCCATTTAAACTGAATCCGAAGAGATATTGGCTCTCTGGATCAATAGGTACACTGAGAAGGCGTTCTTGAGGTCAATTACAGTAAAGAACGTTGCTTCTGAATTAATAGCCGTCAATAAGGATGAGATGTCGGGAACCACAGGGTACTGTGGAATAATGCATTTATTCAATTCTCTTAAATCAATCACCAGCCGATATACTGGCGGTGCATTGGGATCAGTACGTTTAAGGATCGGAATGATGGGTGAATTACAGATATTGGAGTCGGTTTCTACGACCACTCCTTGGGCAATGAGCTCTTCAATGATTTCCAGTAAAGCCACTACAGCATCGGGTGGTAACTTGTATTGTCTGATTCTGGGTAAAACTACACCTGGTTTGAGTGTAACACGGTATGGTGTAATGTGCATACAACCTACATCAGTTGGGCCTTTTGCCCACAAGTTGTAGGAGAGTAGGGTCTGCAATCCTATGATCACCCAGATTTTTTGCTTTTGTTTCACTGGTTTATGACTTTCTCTGGCTGTGGGCCTGCTAATCAGACCCACAGCCTGGCTGTTCTCTTTCTAAATTACGATATGTACCCTAGGTGCATTTACCAATTGGTACTGGGCCACCATATCAGACCCCGTAACGCAGGGCATAGGTGTACCCAGGGCCGCCAGGGGCTGCAGCATGTATTATGCCACCCCTGGCTGGCCTCTTAAATTTGACACAACTGGCTGCACGACAGCTGGGGCGAAGACGTGTAACCACCCTTCGCTTTAGGTATAGTAGCTCTATATCTAACCATACAATGGACACCCGAGTTCCTATCAGTCACTCCTATGGCAGGCCTTAACAATCCTGAAGGCAGAGTGCGTGGGCTCGTGTGAGCTAGGTTCAGGCCCGAGCCGAGCCCGGTTGCAGCTTGCGGAATCAAGACCCAATGGCTGTTCCATGATAACGCGTACCACATCGGTAACTTCGGTGTCGCGTTATCAAGACATGTCGAGTAAGGTGTCATACGAATCGGGATGCTGCCCTCTCACCAACCCTGGCGACGAGGTTAACATTCCGCCCTTCTAGAGGGACACGACATGTACGTAACTGTGAACCCCGGTTAGAGTTAACGAAAGCCTCAGCTCCACAAAATGGATGCTGCCACCACAGACACGAGTCTGACCTCCTGCTGCTGGGAGTCCTTCCAGCGAGGAGCGCTTGGACAAAGGGTTTCCTGTCGAGGGCGCTGTTCGCACCGTCCCAGACAGGGTTTGTGTATTCTGGGTAGGTAGGGCTTTGGCGAGAAGGTGACTGCGGAGTGGCACCCCGGTGCTCACTACGCATCTGCCGGTTAGAACCAGTTCCAGGGGCGACAGCCCTGGCCTGGGGAAAGCCCGGCAGGGGAGAGGGGCGTAACTACCCCCCTTCCTGGTTCCACCCTTAGGGCAGGACCTAGACATGTACCCACCCCTTTTCTTTAGGATAAAGGCCGGAGCGGGGACCCTTCCAAATTAGATCATCTTTGAATCAAGAACTACTTTCTACGAAAGGACACTCAAGACTCTTCTCAAGATTTCTCCCTTGTGGCTAAGGAGTAGTCACCCTGCATCAGCAGGCACCATCTAAGAACTCTGCGGTTTGCTGCAAGTCCTTCCTCAAGGATCCGACGGCCCAGCTCGACGAGAACCGGCTTCCCTGGCACCTCTGACCTCTACCCACGTCATCAGCTCAGCTGTGATCTGTGGGTGCGACGAGACCTCGAGGGACCGGTCATCATCAGAACCTGCACGCTCTTAAAAACCAGCACGACCATCGAGGTAACTCTCTGGTGAGTGCTCTGGGGTCCGAGAAGCCCCGACCCTGAGCCGCTCTAGCACCGAAGTGCAGTCTCCCAGCATCTCCACGATCTGCGTGGGGCCCTTCTGCTCGCTGCTCAGCACGTTGTCTGGTCACTCGCCGCTGGCTTGTGCCCTTCTGTGACGACATCCGAGAATCATCACTGCTAGTCTGGTTGCTCCAGACTGGCCCTTGCTTCCATCTTTGCGAGAAGCACCCCGGACCCTCCTGGTCCACTCAAGACGCCATCTTAGGCCCACCCCGTGGCCCTGAGATCTGCCAAGGCTTGTTGCCCCATCCTGGGCCCAGCGACGCCGACAGCATCATCCTTCGCTGTGGTCGCCGACAACGCCTCCTGGTCCGTGAGACTGCAGAGCCTAGCGTCGCCCACTCACCTAGTCGAGGTGACGGCCAACCGGTGCCTTCCTGGTACCCTCTGACTACTGGCTAGTAGTACGAACTTGGTCCCCTCTGCTTTCAGGTTTCATCAATCTCCGATCCAGGCTTGGATCTCTACGAACTATTCAGCACTGGTCGCCGGCCAGCAACTCCTTCCTTCCGGCTCCTGGCTCGTCAGCGAAGACCCCGACGCCTGTAAGACTTGTGCAGCCGCAGCCCTCGTGGCTAGGTAACTCGGCATTTCGGTGCCTGCATAGCCTCCTTACTCTAGGGTCCCGAGTCCCTCGCTTCCGACTTGCCTTATCGGGTCCGCCCGAGACCTTAACCTTTCCGTGTCCTCGGACACTTGTTTTAAACTGTGCACTTGAAGTATTTGCTAAAGAGATTTGGTTTGTGCTTAGTACCCTGTCCTCATAAAGAGTACAGGGCTGTTGTGATTCTTAATAAATATCCTGTTTATTTTCATAACACTTGTGTGGTGTCCTTTCACTGGGTATTCAAGGGGTACATGTGTGGTAAACAGCTGGCTTAACACGCCCTCTCGAGTCTTTAGCCTTAGACTGCTCGTATCCACGCTACTAGGATAGCTGGTCTATAGGTTGACTTACAACCAAACACCATAAGGGTCGTTGGAACGATACATAGCGGTCGCTAGAATAGCGAACGTTGCATATCGGGCCAACTTCTCACACAAGTGATCTGGTACATTTTTCAATCTGACATCAAACTCTCGTAACACATAATGACCCTTAAAGTCTCTCAGGAAAAGTCTAACTCCTTCCGGGGAACAGCAGATCACGGCTCCTAGAGCCTTCAATGTTTTTATTCCTAACAGATTTTCTGGACATGATTTTGTGAGTAACAGGTCTGTAACACGTGATAATGGACCCACAGCCAGGGGAACTGGTTTCGATACCTCATTTACAATAGGCTGTCCTGAAAAACCAAGGGAAACATTCTGTGAGCCTGAGAGGGGTGCCCCTGGAACTTCATCATGACTGATTGTGGTGCGACTTGCCCCTGTATCAATTAAAAACTTTCTGTCTTTTCCCAATACTTGACTGTGTACATAAGGACCCTCTTGATCTACAGGAATTTCAATAAGAGGCAAGCCACCCTCCCTCTCTAGGCTGTTTCATGTGTATCGTTGATAATCGGGATAATCAGATTGGGCATACTGGTACATCTGTTGCGATACTTGCTGAGTCGCGGCAATGGGCTGTGGCTGTGACTGTCTCTGAGGTACCGCTACTGACTGTGCTGTATGTGATGGAACATGCATAGGCTGTGTATTCTGCATGGGCTGTATATTCTGTGAAGACTGATGCTGATTATGATCTTGTCTAGGCGGATGCGGTCTTTCTTTGGTTTTACCTGTCGCTATATTATGTTTCAGAACTGGGCATTCATGTACGTAGTGACCTGGCTGCTTGCAATAGTTGCATGTCCCTTTAACGGGAGCTGCGGAATGGCCTGTCTGGGTCGTACCCTTTCTCTGGCCGTCGGCTGGAACCGATTGGGCCACTAACATTTTCATTTTCGTGTCTTTCATGCGTTTCTGTTCCTGATCCTGTTCTTCTCTAATTCTGTTCTGATGATATTGTAACATCTGTAACATCTGGGATGGCGTATTTGCCTGCCAAGTACTTTCAACTTTATACACGCGGTTCTTAACTAATGGCAGGGAATTCTCGACTAATTTTGATACAAAAAGATGCGGGTATGACTCACTACTTGGTTTAAGGCCACTATTAATAATGAAACATTTCTCGAATCTTGAATAGAAGTCACTAGTATCTTCATCGTGTTTCTGTTTACAGGACGATATTGCGTCCCAATCTTCCTTTCTAGTTGTCAGTAATCTTGGGAGAACCTGTACTATCAAACCTGGTAATGCTTTAGTTTTCTCCCCAAGGCCTAGCCCCGGGGTACGTTTTTCCTCCTCTTCTTCTATTTCTGCCCATACAATCTTTTTGTCTCCCACTTCCCATTCTTTTTCCTTGAGTTTCTCGTAGATGCCCGTGGGCAGCAGTACCTTTAACATTTTCATGATATCTTCATATGTGTAATCCCCCATCAGTAACATGTCTTTAAGTTCTCTATGAAAACCTGCAGGGTCTTTATCATGACAGGGTACTAGTTTCTTCATTTCCAATAGTTCTAACTTGGTCAGCGGCGTGTGTACGTACACACGTTTCAGATTATGATCGGCACCCATGACTGGATGTACTTCTCGTAAGGGGTTCTGACTTTCAATGCCATGCAGGCGCTCCATATGATACATTTTTCTTTCTGGGGGCGGAGCGGGAACATATTGTGAACCCAGGAAAGTGTTATGTCTGTGTCGTTGTTCTAGAATTATTTGAATTAATTTGGTACTTAAACCTCTCCATCTATCCATGAGTAGTGCTTCTAATGTATCGTGTAAGGGACCTGGGTCAGCGTGTTGATATCTGAATAGCGTGAGGAGGTGTTGAATCATGTATACACCTGCTAACTTCTGCTCGTCTGGGGAAAGGTTCAGAAATGTCTGTGCTACGGTGTCATCATTGTATATATTCGGGTTGTCAGCCCATAGTACAGCTGACCGGGCTAGTTCTTGTTCATCCATAGAATTGAGTACATGGTACCCCATTCGTTCTCGAAGCCTTTTATCAGTCTCCTGGAACTGATGTTCAGGAGAATTCGGTTTTGTTATGCCAGAGAGGAAAACTCTCTTGCTTTCTGGACGAATGCCTTTCCTAAGGTAAGCTCCCTTACCTACATATGCTATCGTATCTGTAGTCTTTTCTGGTTCTTCAGGTTCTTCCTCCTCCTCGGAGGAGGCATTCTCTTTTTCTTTTTCTTTTTTGTGTATCTCTATTACTTCTTTTCTTATTTTCTTGTACATACTGGCTATGCAACCCCCTATATCGTGTTTTCCTTCAGATATATTTAGACCCCACTTGTTGAGTCCATCTAATTCCTCCTGTTCTGTCTCAGGCCTGTCTCGTTCTCTTATTAAGCAATTTATGAAAAAACGTAGTAGATACGCTTGAGTGTCGACTTTCTGATGTGCCATGGCTTCCTTAATACTGTCAGGGTCTTCCCCAGTCCGGACAAAATTATATATTCTATCTAGGTACTCTTTCATTCCTGAGAAGTACAGTAGGTAATCTGTAGCTTGTCGTAAGCGTAGTGATGCTATAAACATCCTATCATCTTTGCCGGGTACTGGGTCGTATCTGCAAACTTGAAGCGGTTCTTTGAGTGGGTCGAGGCGGGGTGAGTGGAGCATAAAGGGCTTCTGCAAGTGTAATCTACGTGTTGGCGGCGGGGTCTGGGGACCCCCGGACGCACCTCCTGAGGCTGAAGCTTGAGTGTTATCTCTTTGTGGAGTCTGTATCGGTACTTGAATTTGTCTTTTAGTAGGATCAGGTAGAAGCGGTTTCGGTATATTAATTTTAGGTGCGGGAAGTGGTGGAGGTGGTGGAACAGGGGGAACCTGTAGAACGGGAGAACCTTGCTGTGGTACTGGCGGGATACGATCTCGGGGCGGGTTACCACCCCCGTCACCGTCGGTAGGTGGGACGCGGACAGGCAGATTGGTGTAAGCGGGAGCTACATCCTCTAGATAGGAATTCAGAAATATGTCTTTAGTGGTCCTGTGAGTTACTTTAGTTGGAATTAATGGTGGCGGCAGATTTTTCGGTATTTCTGAAGTGGCCTCTGGCGAACCCTCGGCCACGAGATACATGCCATTTACGAGATTGTTTCGTGCGCGGTCTATTTGCTCTGATTTTACTCGGATCCCCTCAGTAACTAATTCGTTTTCTTGAGCTTTATCCGATTCTTTAAGTCTGTCTTCTCTACGGAGTGCTTTTTCAGCACGCTTATGTGATTCCTTACGCCAAAATTCTATGGCGTCCTTCTGAGATTGTCTGGCTTTCTTTTTCCATAATGCTTCTTCTACCTTCATGATGCACTCGGCATCCCATGTTCCGGTAACGGGCCATCTGTGTCTTTCGTCTAGATGCTTAGTATAATCGGCCCATAATTCTAGATACAGTATGGCGTCTATGCCATGTTTATGGTACATGAAATTTCCAGGAGTGTCCCTAGGGGGGATAGGAATTTCTTCCTCTAGCATCCCTTTCCTAGTTCCTATCTGCTTTAACATGTTGAAAAACGGCATCTTGATTACTTAATACTGAATGCTCAATCCTTGCTACTTGATACTGAATACAGCTAGTTACACAGGAACACAATAATGTACATAAAACAGTCACTCATACAACGACATTAATCACATGGAAAAAGACATTTAAAAACACTTATTATTACCCCCTATACCGGATGTACTGCTAAACAGCACAGATACACTGCTGAGAACAGTGCAAGAACTTGAATCATCGGATATACTGCTAAACAGTACAGATACACTGTCTAAAACAGTGCAGACCGGACTTGTGTACCCAAACCCGTCTAGATACGTCCCAGCAATGGTACTCACCGGGAAGCACAGAAAACAGAAGGCCTCGGAAAACTCGACTGGACTGGACCGGACTCGACTCGACTCGACACGTGGATACTTCGGAAAACTGGTGGGCCTCTTGACACCTCGGACCTTGCTTCTTTCGGCTAGGCTCTGGTCGGGATCCTCCGCGCTCCTCACCGCCTCGTCTGGGTGCTAATTGCAGTCTTCGTTACCTCCGTGAGCCAGAGGGAGATACAGGAAATCCTGCCGGTACGCGTAGTTTCCGTCTAACTGATGGCAGGGGACAGAGTTTGCAACGCACCAACCGGCGCGTGAGGTGGGGGAGGGGTCCCTATTCGGGCGCCAAAATAATGTGGTAAATATTTGATTTACCGTCTTAATTTCTATGCAGGTAAGTACTTAATCAATAATAACTCAAACGGGAAGAAAGACGCAGAGTCCGTGGTGTTAGAGTTCTTAGGGGTTTTATTCCTTAAAAAGGAATGGTCATGACCGGATATCTGGTTCCTGCCACAACTGAGGGTGCAGGAAGGGATAGAGCAATATTTTATTGACAATACATAGCTTATATACTTGAGTTACATTATAGAAACCAATATAGTAGGCGTAACAGCTGAGAGAAACAAGATAAAACACACATGTGGTCGTGATACGTAATTAGAAGGCGTTAACTAGGCGTGAACATAGAGGTGTGTGCTAGAAACGTCACAGGTAGGTGTCATAAGTGGGTGGCAACAAAAGCAGAATCTTGCAATGTCAGCAGAAATCTGAGGCCTGGATGCGCGCGCAGCTGCATGACGTGTGACTGACGTGAAGCTGAAGGGTGTAGGGGACTTGACATTTTAACTAGCGGAAAGAGACAGAAGTCTGGCATGTCAGATCAACTTGTGCTTCTATCATATCTGATATCTGATGTTTAGGAACTGAGCTATCTGGACGGAAAGGTCTCTGGGGCAGAAGCTATTCTATACTGACTGTGAGTGCGTGTATAAGCGTCTAAGTGTCTGTATGAGAAGCGTGGGGGCATGGGCCTTCCATGGGAGCATGGTAACAGAGGCTATGAATTACTTGCACAGAGACAGTAAGGCCAGGCCCTTCGCTCTGCAGCTGGGGGGATGTTTACTTAAACTAGTAGGCAGGAATGCATCTTCGGAGAGGGAAACAGATAACTCAAAGGTTGAATTCATTCTTGGCAGGCAGCAGGCTGGGCTAAGCGCGGTGGGCCGCGCTGGAAGTAAGGCAGAGTTCACAGGTACAGGGGCAGCCTGGGCTGAGGCTTTCAGAGTCAGAAGGCAGGAAAAAGGCTCGATGGCAGAATTCAGGGCCTACTTTGCCAGAGCTGAAAAACGTGTAAAGTACACCACAAAAGACGTTGGCATGGCATACTTAGGAACGGACTATCCAACCCATTCAGGGTGGGTCTCAAAGAGGACATGTTAAAGTTGGACGCAAATGTATTTGCGTCTTCATAGCTGGCACAGGAGGGAAGTTACATGCACTTTAAGCTCGTACATGGAGTCGGTGGGGTACACGATAGGGAACATAACTTGACCAAAAATTTATATTTCCTCAATACAAAATTTGGTAATGGGAAGGATTTTCGTCTTGTCAAAACTGCTGAAAAGTCTGAGAATTCATGTAATAACAGGGGTAGAAGATTACTGGTTTGATATGAAAAGTAAGATATCATCTGCATTTGCAGATAGTTTCAAATGAGGATCCCAGAGATAGAAGTATTGTGGCGGATATGAAATACAAAAAGTTCAACGGGTAAGATAAATAGAAGAGGAGATAGGGGGCAACCTTGCCGGATACCATATTGAAGGGAAAAAAGTTGTGAAATAAACCAATTAACTATAATAGAAGCACTAGGTGCCGTGTAAAGTACAGGGACAAGGGAAATGAATTAAGGACCAACGCAATGCCAACAAAGTGCCTTAAATAAAAAAGGACAGTCTACCCTATCGATAGCCTTCTCTGCATCATTAGATACCACAGCTAAAGAATAAGACAGAGTAGAGGCTTTATGCATAACGTTTTTAAAAAACCCGAGAATTATCTGAAGTTAATCTGCCCTGAATGAAACCCCAGTGTTCTGGACCAATTAAGTGTGGTAAAAGAGATGCTAGACCTAATAAACACACACAAGGGGAGAGGGCCAAATTGTTTATACTTCAATACCCCAGACCCCCTGAAAGGACTATGTTCACAACAACAGTGGGTATAAAGAGTTCATCAATATAAACAAGGGGAAATTCCCAATTTGGAAAAAACTGCCCTCACTCACATACCGAAGTATGTGACATGCTTCATCATAGGGCCTGCTACAGACACCCTGGTGTAGCCACATCCAGGGCGGAGCATTAGGGAGGGGAAAAAAATAATAAATGTCCACGTTACAAGACGTACAACACAATACGTAAGTACGTACAACGAGTAACATATATAAGTGATACCGTGTGTAGAGGAACACCTCGTGGATCAAATGTGCGACACAAATAAGTGCAGTAAGGACATGTGTTAAAACTGATTAGGGGTGCCAAAGAAAGAATTACTTTATTAGAACCAATTATGGTACCCTTATCAGGATTAAAAGAAAAGAAAGGATGGGAAAATGCCTTATTGAGAAAATGAAGTTTCTCAAGACTTCCCTCCTACCACTGCTCGAGTCAACATGTTTCGATCATAGATTTGTGCCCCGAAAGGTCACCCTGGTCTTCTTCAGGACTGTCGCAGTAGGATCCACCGGTTACCCGTGTCTTAATTAGATCCTTGGGTAGCCCAGCTAGGTGTAGGTCACTAGGATCCGTACTCTGCTGGGTATATCTCTAACTCAGTGGAGGAAGTGTCCCCATATGAATCATGGGAAAACATTCACTAGGGAAGAGTAAAGAGAAAAGAAAATAAGTGAGAGTGAGAACTCATCCCCCACAACAAAAGGTTTAGTCTAAGGAGATCTCTCTTTATTCCTGAGTATTAGTAATATGCTCAGGCTAGTCTCCGCTCTATAGTAATTAATGACTGGGTTCCTCTCATACTGATTAGAACACTCATACAAGGGAGGTGGTCGTAATCAACCACTCACAGCATATACGTCGATAATAAATTATGAGGTATAATACTTTGCAAGAAATAGTGACACATTCACACCACCATGACCCAACACCGATACTCCCTACATCCACAACCAACCTATCCAAATACTCCCTACAATTAGAGCAAGTCATGAGACTTATTTCAAGACAAAAATGAACATTAAACAAAAAAAATTTTGAGTTCCCATATGCGATAATTTGATTCTCTAGGTGAACTCACCGAGTTTATAAAAGTCAAAAACTCGAACTGATGGCCGCCCGGGGGGTTCCTGCCCATGAACACAATCTGCATGATGTGAAAAGATAGTGAGAGTCAGATGACTCGCAATAGTTAAATGCTCCTTTATGATGGCATTGCGAAGTTTAGTAAAGTAAAGTAAAGTGCCTTGGCATAAAGCATCCCGCCCGCTGATCTTACCGTTCAGTACGGCAGTTCCCGCAAAAACACACTCTCGGGCACCGAACCACCGCGTAGTTGGAAGACGCGGTGTTCCTGGCTCCGTTTATCAAATGCGCCCAGTCACTGCAAGATGACGTCGTCGCCGAGGCGACGTCGCGACGTCAACGTGATAGGCAGCTTAGGCATCCGGGAGTTGTAGTTCCATACAGTCCGATCTCACTCACGCTATGCACCCATTCAATCGTGACGGTCTCGACCAGGCAACTCATATGTATAAGTATGAAGTCCGTATTACTTGCGAAACTGCCCCGTTTTCACGGGAATGTAATCCGATGTATGTCTCCCTTCCTAGCCCCATTTTCAGAGAACATGAGGGCGGCCAATCACCGGCATTCACGCAGAGTCAGCACAAGCACGGAAATTATGCACGACCCCCACGGGACTCGAGAGAGCAGACCCACAAACATTGATAGACCCCCATGAGGAGTGGATGGGCACACCCTACGTGAAAATGAATACGGCCCCAAAGAAGCTCTCGTACACAGTGCCAATAGGTGAGAAATATTGTCAGCAAATCAGAAGCAGGAGGCATAGCTGCATTGGCAAGTGTTATATCGTATATACGCCCCTCAAGAAACAAACAACGGAAACAGTCGTTTTAAGCGAAGGAAAGGAACATAACCTATGTCCACCATCACAATCTTCTAGGACCTTAGCAGTCTCCTGAGATCCAATACTGAGCGGTCGTATAGTGCTCACTGCCCACCCCTTCTTGCTAATGGTGTGGAATCTATAATGTACCAGCTTAGTATATTTAAGCAGTCGAGTGGAGCAAGCCCGATCGAACAGGGCAAACAAACTAACAGAGTACTCAAGAGTATACCTCACTGACTCCTTCATGTTAGGAGGACCCAGGAACCCTATCATTATGCTGGATGATACATCTGTAGACATGGTGTCATATTTTGTCATCCTGTACCCCCACAAAAAATAATAAATAATAATTTTGATTCATAGGAGTGTATACAAGGGTAGTGAAAGGGTCACGGACCAGCTAGGATTGAAACGCCAGTCTGAAGATGATAGTTTTCATAGTTGTCTCCCTAATGTTTGCCACAGGATCTCATCATTTAAACCCACTATGTGGCTTTTCAAGCGGTAGACCCAACATTGTTCTCGTTGTAGAAGTATTCTCAGGTCTTCTAGATGGTGTCTACTGGGTTTTATCTTCTCAATCACAGTCCATCTGATGTCTTCGATGCTGTGTCCTTGTTCAACGAAGTGTGACGTCAGTTTAGTGTTGGTTTTGCCACATCTGATAGTGCTGTGGTGTTCTGTGATCCTTACTCGCACTTTTCTACTGGTCGCCCCTACATACAATTTTTGGCAGGGGCAGGTAAGGAGATAAATCACTCCCTGGGAATCGCAATTAGTGTGTTATCTCTGTTCCCAGGGAGTGGGAAGTCCTAGGTCAATAGTGATGGAATTACTCGTCAAATGACAGACGCTGCATGAGCCACAGCGAGTATGACCAGTCACTCTAGGTAGGCCTGTTGCTGTAAGATTCTCTCTCACTCCTCCTGGGTCCCTGGGTCTGGTGTGTATCAGGAGGTCCCTAAGGTTTTGGCTCCGTCTGAAGGAAAAAAGGGGTGTCTTGATCTTCATCCCCCGTGTTCAGAATCTTCCAGTTTTTTAAAACCAACTTTCTAATATGTTGGGATGCTGTATTGAATGTAGAATCAAACACAGGTTTCTTTGTCTGGAGCCTCCTGTTAATAGACAAAAGGGTTTCCCGATTAGCGTTGAGTGCTCTCGTCTTAGCTTTCTTTATGACTCTGATGGGGTACCTCCTCTGTTGTAATTTTGAGGACAGATGTTTTGCTTCCTCCACGAAGTCGTCCCTATCAGAGCAATTCCGTCTAATCCGGAAAAATTGTCCCACGGGTAAATTCTCCCGTAGGGAGCGTGGGTGGAAGCTCTCAAAGGCCAGGAGAGAATTCTTGTATGTAGGCTTATGATGGACTTTTGTTTTCAGAAAGCCATCACAGGGTTCAATGGTTAGGTCCAAGAATGGCAAGCTGGTTTTGGTGACGGTAGAGGTGAAATGGAGGAACGGATTCTGGGCATTGAGCCACTCCAGAAAAAGGTCCGCAGATGTTCTATCGCCCCTCCAAATCACTATGACGTCATCAATGTAACGTCTCCATAGCTTCAGGTTGTTAAACCAGGGTCCATTTGTATCCAACACTGTAGTGTCTACAAAAGCCCCCACATGAATTCCAGCAAGGCTAGGGGCAAAAACACTCCCCATGGAAGTGCCATGGGTTTGAAGGTAGATCCCCCCTTTGAATTCGAAGACATTTTTTGTAAGGGCTATTTCTGCCAGATGTAAAATGAAGGCACTTGGGGTTTGGAAGGACCAATCTCTTCCGAACAGTAGCGTCTCGAGGACCCTCAGTGTTTCACGTTGAGGGATATTTGTATAGGGGGCCTCTATATCTATCCCTATCAGGTATTCTTGATCATGATCAAACGTGACATCTTTCAGTACATTTAGAATATCCAGGGTGTCCCTCAGATAAGTAGGCAGGGCTTGAACCATAGGTTTCAGGAAAAAATCGCAAAATTGCGAAAGGGGTTCAAGTAGAGACCCCATCCCGGAGACAATGGGTCTACCGGGAGGGGGCCTCACTGTCTTATGTATTTTCGGAAGACAGTAAAAATAAGGGATTTTAGGATGTTTATTGACAAGAACCTCAGCTTCCTTTTCAGTGATCCAATCGTTGGTCCTAGCTTCTTCCACCATGATGCTAATTTCTCTCGAGATCTCTTCAGTGGGATCCTCTCTGAGTTTCTGATATGTCCTGTCATCCGAAAGGAGGCGAGTACATTCCTGGTGATAAGCAGCCGCATCCATCATCACTATCGCTCCCCCTTTATCCGCGGGTTTCAGAATAATATTTCTGTTGTTGCCTAGTAATCTTAATGTTTCCTTCTCACAATTGGATAGATTTAAATAATGGCCTGAATTTTGCAGGTTGGAAGTTTCCAGGTCGTGGACCACTGCTTCTTCAAAGGTCGCAATTTGTGGGGGAAGTAACGCCAATTGTGGTGTAAATGTGGATTGAGGGTGGAGAGGAGTGTCCCCAGTAATGTTTTCACTGGGGTCTCGGTTTTCAAAAAATACCTTCAGCCTTAAATCCCGGAAAAAGACGGCAAGGTCTTGTCGGAGTTTGAAGAGATCTGGGTGGTGGGTAGGCACGAAACCCAATCCCTTATTCAACAGATGTCCCTCCGTGGGAGTGAGGAGGTGTCCCGACAAGTTCACCACTAAACTTGTTCTCTGCTCGTGCTCGGGGTCGATCCTTGCGCCATGCTCCTGGTTATTCGTTGGGTGATTTCTTGGTCTTGGTCAGACCAATTCACCCGTGTTGGTGGTTTTTGTTTGCCACGTCCCTTTCCGCGGCCTCTCCCTAAAAAAGGCCCCTGGAAGTTCTGAAATTGAGGGTTCTGAAATTCCAGATTTTGAAATCCTTGGTTGTCAAATGCTTGATTTTGGAATGGACCTGGAGGTTGATAGCCCATCATTGGCCAATTAAATGCCTAGTTAGGGTAGGGTTGGAAAGGCTGGTGGAAGAAGGGTGGTCTAGGACCTCGCCAATTTCCCCGACCTCGTCCTCTTCTCTTAGGTTCATGTTCATTAGCACTTTCCTCGCTTGAGCTACTCGTAGTGTATTGTCGGGGGCGGCCCTGCTGGTTACTCCTGTTACCCTCTGATATCTTTTGTTTGGCATATTCATTCGATGTATAAGGGTAAACTTTTTCTCTTGAGAAATTCTTCAGATCTTTTT
The DNA here is from genome assembly GCF_964263255.1 of Lissotriton vulgaris. NCBI lineage: Eukaryota > Metazoa > Chordata > Amphibia > Caudata > Salamandridae > Lissotriton > Lissotriton vulgaris. The sequence continues at coordinate 308,995,288 of NC_141696.1, forward strand.
GAAGTTTCGTGATTTTAGAGTGTATCAGATGATCTCTATATTCTCCTAGTTCAGTGTTGGTTTGTTCAAGTTTCTGACTAAAAGATGTCATCACGATGTCAGTTTGTAGGCCCGCCTCTGTAGCCTGGATCTTAATTAGAAGGGCGTCAGCTAGTCGTTTTGCTGTTCGAATAATTAAGACCAGCCAGTCTCTGGTGCATTTCCAGGACACTAAAGCCCAGTCACGTCGAAAGTCCTCATCTTCAAGGAAGATGAGAGGTTCATTAGTAACTAGCAAGCCCCTTGGGGCTGCATTCACTCTTAGGTACTCTGTGAGTATGGCCCCATGGAGGATGGTCTTAACCTGTGTTTCCTTAAGCTCTAAAAGAGTGTCCCAACCTTCTCCTCGTGCTAGAACTGCTGTAACTGTACTATCTCCCAAAAGTGAGGGACCTGCGAGGATGTCAGTGACAATATCATCACCAAATGATAGACCCAGGATCAGAGCCATGATGGTTATGATCCGATCGAATGACTCAGATGTAATGTCTAAGGGATGTAGGTTAGTGAGATAGTTGTTTCTTGTCCTACTCAAGTACTGTCGAGACCGTCATGATTGAATGGGTGCATAGCGTGAGTGAGATCGGACTGTATGGAACTACAACTCCCGGAAGCCTAAGCTGCCTTTCACGTTGACGTCGCGACGTCGCCTCGGCGACGACGTCATCTTGCAGCGACTGGGCGCATTTGATAAACAGAGCCAGGAACACCGCGTCTTCCAACTACGCGGTGGTTCGGAGCCCGAGAGTGTGTATTTGCGGGAACTGCCGTACTGAACAGGAAGATCAGCGGGTGGGATGCTTTATGCCACGGCACTTTACTTTACTTTACTAAACTTCGCAATGCCGCCATAAAGGAGCATTTAACTATTGTGAGTCATCTGACTCTCACTATCTTTTCACATCATGGGCAGGAACCCCCCGGGCGGCCATCAGTTCGAGTTTTTGACTTTTATAAACTCGGTGAGTTCACCTAGAGAATCAAATTATCGCATATGGGAACTCACATTTTTTTTGTTTATTCTTTATTTTTGTCTTGAAATAAGTCTCATGACTTGCTCTAATTGTAGGGAGTATTTGGATAGGTTGGTTGTGGATGTAGGGATTATCGGTGTTGGGTCATGGTGGAGTGAATGTGTCACTATTTCTTGCAAAGTATTATACCTCGTAATTTATTATCGACATATATGCTGTGAGTGGTTGATTACGACCACCTCACTTGTATGAGTGTTCTAATCAGTATGAGAAGAACCCAGTCATTAATTGCTATAGAGCGGAGACTAGACTGAGCATATTACTAATACTCAGGAATAAAGAGAGATCTCCTTAGACTAAACCTTGTGTTGTGGGGGATGAGTTCTCACTCTCACCTATTTTCTTTTCTCTTTACTCTTCCCTAGTGAATGTTTTCCCCTGATTCATATGGGGACACTTCCTCCACTGAGTTAGAGATATACCCAGCAGAGTACGGATCCTAGTGACCTACACCTAGCTGGGCTACCCAAGGATCAAATTAAGACACGGGTAACCGGTGGATCCTACTGCGACAGTCCTGAAGAAGACCAGGGTGACCTTTCGGGGCACAAATCTATGGTCGAAACATGTTGACTCGAGCAGTGGTAGGAGGGAAGTCTTGAGAAACCTCATTTTCTCAATAAGGCATTTTCCCATCCTTTCTTTTCTTTTAATCCTGATAAGGGTACCATAATTGGTTCTAATAAAGTAATTCTTTCTTTTGGCACCCCTAATCAGTTTTAACACACGTCCTTACTGCACTTATTTGTGTCGCACATTTGATCCACGAGGTGTTCCTCTACACACAGTATCACTTATATATGTTACTCGTTGTACGTACTTACGTATTGTGTTGTACGTCTTGTAACGTGGAAATTTATTATTTTTTTCCCCTCCCTAATGCTCCGCCCTGGATGTGGCTACACCAGGGAGTCTGTAGCAGGCCCTATTATGAAGCATGTCACATACTTCGGTATGTGAGGGAGGGCAGTTTTTTCCAACTTGGGAATTTCCCCTTGTTTATATTGATGAACTCTTTATACCCACTGTTGTTGTGAACATGCTAGACCTAATGGCAGTAGTTTACCGAAAATGTTATAGTCTACATTCACCAGATACAGGGGGATAGTTCTGGCAAAGCTTTGGATCTCTGGCCTCTTTATGAATGAGACATATAGTGGCCTCTAGGAAGGTACCACTCACCTTGCCAGTAGTGCAAAAGTATTGAAAGTGTTCGAATTTTTTGGGAACAACAACATTGAAAAATGTAAGTAGAATTCTACCGAAAATCAATCAGGACCAGGGGGTTTATTTTCCTTTAGGGAGCCCAGAGATCTAGAGATCTCCTGAATCAATAGATCTGAATCCAGGGAGGCGAAGTCAAGATGTACAGAAGAAGGGGGGAATACAGCTAAGGTAAAAATCTATAAGAGGGCCAGATGTAGGGATTTCTGGAGTATGTACATGTTTATAGAAATTTGTAAATTCATCTAAAATGTCCTGTTATTTGAAAAGATGTTTTCCATCTGTTGAGTGGATGGAGTCTATCAACACCCTCTCCTTTCTTGATTTGAGATAGTTAGCTAGAAGTGAGCCAACAATTTTTGCCCCCCCATAATAACGGGCACGACTTTGAAGTAGAATAGAGGAGGCATTAATAGAAGATAGTTTGTTAAAATTTAACTTTGCGCAGACAAGTTTCAGCATGGTGGAATCTGATGAAGAAGTATAAAATTGGTGTTTCAAGTATTTAGTGTTGGCTAAGAGGTATTTATGTTGATTAAGGGTTTTTTTATTTTTCCTGGATACAAAATCTATAATGAAGCCATGAGTGGTGGCCTTAAAAGTATCACACACCAAGACAGGGGAGATAGAAGTATTCTCATTTAAAGAAAAGAATTCTTCAGCAAAGGAAGTGAAGAAGGAAGAAAAAAACAGAACCTGTAGAAGAAAGTTGTTATATCTCCACCTAGAAGACTTGGGTTGCGAACGGAGCAATTCAAAATCAGCAACTACCGGAGCATAATCCGAGATCAAAATGGATTCAATCGAAGAGGAAACGAGATTTCAGATCTGGGTTGCACAGTCTCCAGGCATCTATGAGATGTGTCTGCGTGATTGTATTGTGAAATTGTTTATGAGTTTCGTGAGGAATTATACACACTTGGGACTTGCGGTCAAAAAAGGGGTCCATAACCTGGTTACAATCACCTCCAAGGATAAAAAAATGTATCTTTGTGTTAAATACACTTAATTGTAATAACAGGCCAGAAAGTATAACCCGGTTGAGTCCGGCCATATACATTAAATACAGTTAAAGAAATGTTATTTATAAGTAGTTTTACCAAAATCCATCTACCTTCTGTGTCCATGTCTTGAGCAATAACAGAGTGTTTCAATTTTTTAGGACATAAAATAATGACACAGTTCTTCTTTGTGTTCATAGGAGAAACAAGGACAGAAAAAATATATTTTGTTTAAGCTTGAGAGCCCAGTCTCTGTCAAATGAGTTTCTTGTAATAAAACTAAATCTGGATTATAGGAAGCTAAATGTGAAATAAGTCTTTGCCTCTTTATAGGGCAAATAAAACCTTTTACATTCCATGAAACAACTCTTAATAGAGGAAAATAATGCTATCTATGAAATAACACGATCAACAGCAGTAAAGGAGTAAGAGAAGAACAGAGTGAAAACATAGAATGAAAGCAATAGGGAACAAGTTAGAAAAGGAAAGTGATAAAGGGAAAGAGGGAGAGAACGATACAATAAGAGAAGACAGTGCATTTCAAAAGGGGACTGACCACTGTAATGCATACCTTTCGAGGGGTACAAAAAGGGATAAGGACTGGTGACACACACTAAAGGCAGCACAATCAATGGAGGGAAACACACCACATCAGGAAGCCAAAAAATCAGAAGACAGGAATATGAAGTAATTCGGATGGACTGTAATAATAAACAAAGAAAAATGGATGACTTAATGGGAAAGAACCATCAGATAGCAACCTGCAAAGGCAGTAAAAGTAAGGATTAGAAGTAAATTAGCACTGAATGCTAGATAAAAAGTTACGTTCTACAGGAGGGACCAGCAGTCTCCTTGCAAGCTGCAGAGTATGAATGGATGAATGTCCGCCTGTTCTTCAAAAGTAGATGTATGATTCTGAAAAGTCACCTTGAACAAGCAGGGATGAAATAAGCCATAACATGCACCTAAGGTACACAGGGCTGGTTGAAGCTCAAGAAACTTTTTTGTCGCTTAGAAGTTGCTATAGAAAGGTCCTGGCATAAAAACAATCTAGCTCCAGAACAAGATAGTTGTTTCTTAATCGTGGCTGTTTAGAACTTGTAGAAGGTCAGTAAATTGAAATAATAAAAGTATCATACCTCAGGGATTCGAAGACATAGATGAAGAAGATAGGTGTGGCCCAGTCTGTGTGCTCTTTCGATATTCAGAGACGTTGATGCAGGTAGGTTCAGAAGTTTTGGGAGAAAAGAAGTGAAGAAGGACACAGGGTCTCCTCCCTCAATGCCCTCCGGAAGACCATACAAACAAAGGTTATTGAGTCTGTTCCTGTTTTCATGGTCTTCAGCAGATTTTCTTAAGAACAGAACATCCTTCTCCAAAGATGAAATTCTTGCAGGAACGTCCTGCATATCACTAACCTGTTGTTCCACCGTGGATACTCTGGAATCAAGGGACGACCAGTTAGAATGTTAGTTTCCTCTAGAAATGGTCTAAGAGCCCTACTTTCGTCCAAGATAGTGTCCAATGATGCACGAAGGACAGCCTTCGGTGGAGAAGGAGAATCCTGCTTGAGTTTTTTTTTGGAGAAAATGGCGACTGTAGTTTAGGTGGAGCAATGGGCGAGGAAACTGCCCTAGAAGAAGTAGAATGAGCCATATTGACAGGAGTATGCAAATAATCCACAAGGGGTCAAGGGAAGAAAACTCCAACAAAGGCAAAAAATGAGTAAGTGTCTTACTTGAATGCAAAAGTTTTTACTTCTGCCCATGTACTACAGAAAGTGTACAAGCTGACTGATCGTGAAACACAAGTAAAGATTCCCCAATTATGACAGTTCCTCTGAGAAAAATAATGGGCGTAGATGAAATAAGTCTTTAAATGCAAATGGAGAAGATCAAAAATATTTGAAAAAAAATCTCAGTCAGCCATAAAAATAAGGGTGAAGAAGTTAAAAACTGAGGGGCTTATTTATGAACCCTTGTGTCACTTCCACGGCGCTGGTGTACTAATTTTTGCGGCATAAAAAACTGTGCCATGTTGCATCATATTTAGAAAGTGACGCATCTAGGTAAAAGCATCACTTTGTAAACCCTTGAGCCAAATTATACCTGCACCAGGTAGAATGTATGCAGGGTGGACGTTCCGACGCAAGTAAGTTTCGTAGAAGTGACGCAGTGAAATCTATGAGATCTCACTGCGCCACTTCTAGGATGCAAATGGGTCAATATTTTACGCCTGCTTCACAGCAGGCATAAGACTGACGCAAGCACATTTGAAATGGGACTTGCTCATGTGAAATGACTAATTGTTGGAATTGCGACACTTTTGTGACACACTCCAGCAATGTGTCATTTTCGTGCCTACAGATACGTCAGAAATACTGACGTATCTGTAATTCCTTGCAACATGATGTGTCAAATTGTAAATATGACGCATCATTGGTGTCTCAAGGAGGGCACATTGAAAAGTGACACATCGCTGTTTTCACTCCGCGATGTGTCACTTTTCATAAATGAGTCCCTGAGCACCTGAAGAAATATCCGACGTTGGAGATAAAAATTCCAGTCAGGGAGACATTCAAAATGGCGACCAAAGAGTAACAGCAGAAGTCCCATAACGTCACAGAGCTGCAAGCCCCTAGAAATAATTCAGGGACAGTCTGGAGGTCAGAATGTGTTCAGCAAAAGGAGCATCCTGTTTTTAGGCATAAAAACGGCTTAATACCACCGAAAAATGAAACAGCATCTCCGACGCAGCGCTCCTAGTTAGGCAGCAATCTTGAAACGCGCTGTGTGCCGAGTCCATGGTCAGAGGATTGCGATCACTAAAATTGTTGGGCTGGACAGACTCTGCACTGATCTGGTTTAAAAAGGACCTTGATGGAAAGACATAATAATTAACTGTAGCACTACCCCCCTAGTAAAGGTGACAACAGAAGAACAGGAGGAGCAACCAGCTCCAAGGCATTACGAAGGTCAAAAACGCTTCAAGAAGGAATGGAGCACACTACCCCTGCACCATACTCTGCGAGCGTACATGCTCATACATATTAACCTCAAAAAATGCTACACTTAATGTAACATAACATAGAAAATAGACATCCTGTATAATTGCAATAAGCTTGTTAGCTGGTTATAATAGTAATATGTTTTAAGAGGCCACATATTTCATACATTAGTCTTATCAAGACTGTAAACATCTGATACCAACACGTCTCATACCTACGACAATCTGATTTTTTTTTTTAATAATCTGAGCTAATATATTTATTATGATAATGACATGTTTATTACACCAAAGAAGCTGTGATGGATTTGAAGCATCCATGTTTTTGTTAGTTTAAAATCTTGTAGGCTAGCTTCGAAGACATGTAAATGGCAGACTTCTCTATTACCAGGTATTAGCTAATTTGTGTGTGCTTTTTTAATTGTCTCTTCAAAAATGAGATTCAATCCTATCACAAAGCAAAAGTGTTCATAGGAATTTTACTCACTTAGCTTGAGAACCAGAGGGGTGCATACTAAATGCTAATGGCATAAATCTTTATTTTAGCGTGGATTCTGGGAACACTTTTTAGAAAGATAAATGATTTAATTCAGCCCATTCATTTGCTAGCACTGCTTGACTCTCAGCAGGTGAAATCTCATTATATTCAGCAGCACAATACCGATGGATTTAAAATTAATTTCTCTTAAAAATAAATATTAGCATGGGCACAATAATGAAAACATTCTGGAATTATGCCGCTCATTTCGGAGTGATTTAATTATGAAGGATAATAGAGTAGAAAAGTACTCCTTCAAAAGGCCATATACAATTTATGTTTTAAATAGCGATTGTGACGGTGCCATAATCGCCGCACCCTACAATGAGATCGAAAAATTCTTACTGAGCAAAAAAAAAAATGCAAATAGGTACTGATTAAGCGACTGTGTGGAGGAGAAAAGTTGCGTTCACTAAGATAATTAAAGCAAAAATAAATATTCTGTGAATATGTGGTCACAAAAGAGCAAGCCGCGCGGAACACTGAGGGTTACCGAACAGTGAGATAACAATACAGGGGGCAATTAAAGGGCTTTCTATAAAAAGTACATGAATGCCAATTCTAAATTGTCTTAAAACATTATACATCTTACTGTTCAAAAGCAATTCATGTCAACGCAAATCTCTTGAGACTTCAATTCTTTTTATCGACTTGAAGGTGATTGCAGTAGGCTTCGACCTTGTATGGCTTAACACCCATGACCTTTAAACGTGCTAGCATACCAGCTAATGCACTGAAGAAAAACATTACCAGCCATCATTAAGCCAGTAAAGTTTCAGCTGGGAAATACATGTGGCAGATGCCACTATGGGAACAGCTTATTGACTAGCTTGGTGTCAAATATGCTGCAACTTGGAGACAGTTTCTATTCACCACCTACATGAGTATGTTCAAACTGACCTCTGCAAGTCTTAGGATACAAAGATTCAAGTAAACTGCTGTTTTGTAATTGAAAAGACAGAAAAAAGACAATATTCATCAGCTCTGAGCAGGCATATTGTCAGAGAGAGTGCTCCCATTCAGTGTCAAAGGGACATTTTCTGACCTTTTTATTGTAATGTGGAACCAGGTGGTCCAATAAATCAGCTGACTCACATTGCCACATTGAAACTTTAAACTCTTGCAATTAAAAGCAATGATGAATCTTTGGTTACACGGTGTGAATAAAATAAATAACTCTCCTCTCTAAGATTTTTTTGATGCCCCTAGCTTCTTTTTTGTCGAACACCAATGGCCAGATTATTTTCCTTACTAAGGCGCTACTCTTCCAGGAGGAATTATAATACGGGTGACCAACTGTGCTAATCCTGGAAATATTCCTCAAACACATACTTACTTTAACCCAAAACCCACGGGTGTTGGGGACCTAGCATTGTATCAGAAAGAGAAAAGAACGTGGGGCATATTTCTAAATTCTGATGCAACGCTGCCGTGCGTCAGCATTGCATCAGTGGCTCAATGGTTAGAGCGGCAGACCCTGATGCAGAGGTCTGGCCCGCGACCAGGGTTCAATTCCCCTCCTCGGTGGGTCTTGGGCTCAAAATTCCATGGATCTGATAATTCTCACCTCGGTGCCTATTCCAATCATGGAGTGCAACTCTGGGCAATAGTTTGCTTAATCTCCACAAGAGCCCCCGCAATGCTAAGGATGCCTGGCCTCCACCTTGGGGGTGCCCAGGCCTCACAGAGAAAGCCAGGATGGTTTCCACAGCGGTATTCATACAAGCGCCTTGAGACCCCTGCGGGTGAGTAGTGCGCTATACAAGTATCAATTTACATTTACATTTTACATCAAAAAAACTAGTGCTGTGTTGCTTTACTTCCTTGCAACATGGATGCGTTGTATTTGTGGTACGGCACCCACGTCACAAGTGCCGAATTTGCATCAAAATTTCCCGATGCATCCGTGAGAATGACAAATGCAACTGTTACCTACAATGACGCAAAATGAATTAGATTGTCATAAAGCACTGTTACATGCCGCAAATGAGTGTCACGCGGGAGTGCATTGCGTAGCAGGAATCTTAAACAAGCATTTGCAATGCAATCGGTCTCGACTTTAAGACCTTATAAGTATTTGGCGATGCAGCATATTATTGCACATTACTGCAACATAGCTTAGCTCACAAGTATTAGTAGCACAATGTCATCCCCGTATGACAGTAATCACGACCACACATTAAATACATTTGAACCAATAAGTTTTGTGAATATTGTTTCTAATGAAATAAAAAGGAACACATTATTACCACTAGAAAAGGAAGCATTTGAGCAAGTTTGGTTGAAATAAAATGGCATGATTTGGTGGCAAACACAATATTTTACGAAGACAGAAAAACAACATGGCTTCATTTTGTAACAAAGCATAACCACTGTATTGCAGATTGCAACCTGATTTAAGTATGAAAAAAACAATGCTGGCTGATAGCCCCGTCACACATGCAATACCAAACTGAGATATGAAAGCACATACTATCTCAAGCTTTATATTCTTACACATATCTACTAGTGAGGTATGTATGCGAGGTATGTTTTACATGTGGGTAAAATTAATATTCAACAATAATGAAGGACTAACCTAATTATTCTCTACGAGTTGATTAATATTTATATATTACTATCCAACTCAATGGCACACATTTTATCAACCTTAAAAAAGTGAAAGATTGAGACAGTGCTTGTAAGAAATCAAAATTCAACCTAGCATGTTACATAAAGCTGTGGCTGCATAAACTACTGATTTCTGCAATGTAAGGATAACCCCAGAGTTGGTCAAAAAAGATACCTGCATTACTACATGCAGATGATGCTGTACTAGTAGTCAGCAATGCACAAAGTTTACAATCCCTGTCAGACTGCTTTATTAATTTTATGGACTCCCTGGATTTAAAAACTAATTTAAAAAAAATCACATACTATGTCGCTAGGCAGCAGACGGGCAAAAGGGGCTTCGTTTGTCTGCAAGGAGCTGGAGCTCAGTAAAGTACCCACCTACCCATACTTGGGTATAGCTTTTGATGATAGAAGATCATGGGTCACGCAGCGTGCGTTGAAAAAAAACACATTAGCGAGGGCAAAAGGGGCTCTGTTGGTCTGTGCTAAACGTTTGGGCTGTAAGCCAATACCAGCCATTATGAAAATGTATAACGCTGTGTTTGCCCATGGTGTTATATGGGAGTGAGGTGTGTGGCTATACTAACTAACTCAAGCAAGATCCAAATGACAGAAAATGTTTTCTTTAGGAAAGTCCTATCGCTCCCTCAGTCCGCAGCATCTTTTAATGTGCATTAAGATTTAGGGGCTGGTTATATCTCTGACCAGATTGCTGTAGCGCCATTACTAGGGTGGCTAAGGATCTGGGCACAGCAAGCGCCGAACCTAAACCAACTAATTATCCAGGATTGCCTGTCCCTAGACAAGGCCTTGGCGATACCATGGATCCGATACATCAAAATGCAAACAGACATAATGGGTAGCCCTGACTTGTTCACAAACCCTAGGGCCTTAAGTAAAATCATGATTAAGGCAGTAAAATCCCAGTATTTAAACAGGTTGAAGGTTCAGAAGGAAGAGGAGGAATTGTCTAAACCTTCAGTCAGAAAATTTGTTATGTTAAGCACGGGGAGAGAGATCCAGCCGTACTTGACATATATAAATAAGCCATTCCATCTGTTTGTTCTGCTAAGGTTTAAACATGGAATGCTGCCTTGGCTGTTATCTTTCCCCAGGGGATTTGCTAAAAGTGGGATGTTGGGGCCGTGTCTGTGTGACAACAAATCGGAACAAAATGCCCTTCATATGATCTTTTTCTGTAAATTTTATGTACTGCAGTGAAAGACATTTATTCTCCCACTATTAAGAGGGTGTAATTTTGGTCAGGCCAGACCAGCCCTGGTTTATTTGCAAATGTCAGGATCTGCTGTGATATGTTTCAGGGTGGCGAGCTACATCACAGGCGCTGTGAGATGTCGAAAGAAAATGTTGCAACCATAATTACCCCCCTTTTGCATTTCTTGCACGTAGTTTATTAGATAGTTTTTATATAATTGTATGTCAACATTTTTTGGATTTTTGAATTTTAAAAATTATAACTCTCGGTTAGGTGACAAACCTTTTTATTGTATATATGTACTCACCAATTTATATTGTAAAATACTTTGTCTTGTAATTAGGATCCAGTGATGTTATTAACAGTGAAAAAGAATTTATTGTATATGCTTTGATGGTTTTAAAATACTTAACCAAATAAAGCGAAATCTTGACTTGATTTCTGCAATGGCTGGACACCGAATACTTGTGTCTAAAATAATGTTTTGAATTTGAATTTGAAATAAATTGCTAGAGCGCGTAGCTACCCGAGGGCGTCCCAGCGCTATGACTCGTCATATTAGATCTAGGGCAGGATGGTTCAGGGGAACAGCCAGGTTTTCAGTAGCTTGTGGAAGGCCAACAGATTAGTTTCCCTCCTGATGTAGAGGGGTAGGGCGTTCCATAGGTTAGGCGCATTGTAAGAGAAAAGACGCCCCCCTGATCACGCGCTTTTAATTCTAGGGACGCTAGCCAAGGAGAGGGTGTTAGATATTAGCTGTCTGTGCCATCGGATTTGCTACCCCCTCCTGCGCCCACCTCCCCATACATACACGCAGTGCACACCTGAGGTGTGCAGGGTTCCAATGAAATTGAAAAGCAAGCTGCGTGCCGTGCTAATTTTTTAATACACAATTGTAAGCGGAGCTGGGGTCTATTTGTTTATACAGATCACAAAAGAGAACAACGGAAAATCATTCCCCCAGTCACAACAGACAATCTGATTGTGTCACTGGCAGAAGAACAATCAGGAGAATAATATTTAAAAGCGTAACAAGACCGGCTTTGCTTAAACACCCGGTCCTGGTGTGGCTGAGTAATCTTTCTGGCACTCTTTGGCCCAGGGGAAATCGGCTCCCAATGATTTCCTTCATTTAGTGTTTGCAACTGGAAAGGTGGGATTTTCTCTCTAAAATCAGACAATAGATTTTCTAGAATCCCGCCACAGGTCGACTAGACCTTTTTACCTGTTATAGAGTGTAGAAGGCAATCTATCTTGTCATTATAACCTCAGATCAAACCATCTTCATTGCTTTCCCCAAAGAACCACTGACAAAAACAAAAAGTCACGTTTGAAGATTTATTATAAAGCCAAAAGCAATTGTGTATATAAACACCTCAGTAAAAGATTCAGGAGATATACGGGTACTAATACAAACATAATTCTACGGAAAAGTCTCAGACGACTAAGAAACAACACAAGTATGATTTCCAAAACCACCAGACTTGCAAGAATTGCTATAATCTGGGTCTTGGTAGGCATGGATGAAAAGAAGAAATACATCCAGATAAATCTGTCCCTACACTATACTAAATGACATCCCTACAGGCAGGTTCCTTCCTAACAAAGGTGTCAGCCGTGGTGACTTCCAAAGAAGTTCACTCACTTCGTTCGGATTTAGCCTATGAACTCATCTCGCATAGCAAAGCTCTCTGCCTACCCAGCATCTTTCTTCGCCCTCGTGCGCATCTGTTCTGCTCTCCTGTCGGGGTGCTGTCCCTAATACAAAATCCACAATGAGGGCGACACGCCCCGAGGGACGCCCCCCTCTAAGCATCAATTTTCAAAGTATCTTCATTACGACATCTTCATCCTTGTTCGTTGAAAAACGGCCTTGGGTCCCAGAGTCGTCTTCTCTTGAAGTTGCTTCCCTAAAATTCGGCAGCCACTCCTCCATGTCTAGAACTAACATCCTAACGCTCATATACAATGGGCCCTTCTCTACTATCTCTAGTTAACCTTGCACCTGCAAAAGAACGCACATAAATCGATTCGCAGCCCCATGCTACTTGCAATTAATTCTTCTAAAGCAACCTTCCAGGAAAAGTATTTCCATGATTTAATGTGATAGGAAACATTCCTAGTTTGGCCTACACGGCCTTCCTCCCCACCTGGGCCTCTGCACGTTTCGGGATGTCACCCCCTAACATTGGCAAACATTTTCGTTCATTAGAACTACATCATTATAGAAAAGGAATACATTCTCTAACTTAAACACTTCTATATCGTTACATAGATACAATAGTACATTTCTAAACAAGCATTCAAATACATTAATGCCTATTTGAGCATCCTTTAACTGAATTAGTATAACACTACAATACATTTCTAAGTTAACATGACATTAGTATTTCAAAGGAAACGCTTTACGTTACAGCTATGTAAATTCTGGTACATGGTTTCATAGCTCCGTGTCATTTTCAAACATGATTATAAACCTCTATATATGCAGGTGCGGATTACTTGTGAATATGATGCACCCCTACAATTTCTAACACAGTTTTGCGCTCTCTCACAACCCACAGCAGCCAGCCTGGAATTTAACACTAGCAAGACGTGGTGGGTGTGTCATTGAAATAAAACTCTTCTGTTTCGCAAACTGAACGTACCCCAAATTTAAGTCACACGAGAAAAGGCCGCGAGGAGAAATGCCTACTGCAACCTCCTTCGTGTCGCGCTACTGTAAACGCGGTTGACTACACAATAAAGTGTCTGTGTCCCGCTATAAGCTTGTGCTGAAAGCGGAAACACTAGAGGGGCTGGAGCGACAGTACCACTTAGTGAGGGACCGCAATGCACGGAGAATTAGGACAAAGGAAGGGCACGTGGGAACGATATAAAGGGTAATACAATTAGTTTGCGGTTTTAGAAAAAGAAGCCAAGAACGAGCCTGCTTGCCCCTCCTCCACCCCCTGTATATGTCTTCGGTCGTAGGGGTCTTTAATATTTACAGCATTTCGATGCCATGCTGTATCAAAGGAGTTGACTGGTGTACGCATTTGGTGACTGAGGAATGAGAGCACTATGCTTTGTGCATTATTACATAAACAACAAACTATTTTCTATAATAACGATATTTCGTTTGAGAAGTAGGTGGCGCTGAACATTTAGTCAAAGGTGTAATTATCCTTGCTTGCTTGCACTAGGACCCATAGCATCCTCACTATGCTACTTATGGACTCCAGCAGAGAATGTTGCAGAATTGAAGGTTTGCATGACGTGTGCGATGACGACATAAGCTCCACTTCATATGAAAAGTGTTTAGAGGAAAGGGACCCGGCTGCAAAATGAACCTCCTGTAGAATTGCGCAACACAACAGCACCCTAAAGCAAGGTCTGAATCAGGGCATCAGAAGACTGTGAACTCTCTAGATAGGTCTGGGTGCTCGCGGGAGATGGAGGGGGAGGGGGGTCGAAGCTTCCTGTCACTGTGTGTGTCGTTGGGGTTATGTGTCTAATGCAAGACTCCTGCACCCTTGTGGGGCAGGGGCTTGAGGCGTCCCAGTCAGCTTAAGACCTCTGAATATGTAGGAAGTGCAAGAGTTTCATGAACCCTTCTCCACGTTCTGTGCGTGGGTTCTCATCATTTTGCGTATGCCATTGGGTGCCACATGCCTGTTATTATATTTATATATACATATATTTGCAAAATAGTCTTTCAAGGTCTACATGCCGTCCGTGTTTAAAAGGCTAGTTTGGTGATTTCTTTGACGTGTAGCTGAACCAAAGTATTGTGGGCCCGTGCATTCACCCGCGATCCCCTTGCCAGGTACTGTGGAGGCAAGGGTGCAAGGACAAACCTCTTTAGATGTGCGTGAGATGTAAGAGTCTGCTGGTTTGGAGGGGGTAAAGAATGAAGTGGTGTTGGTTGTAATGACTCGGCGTCATTTCCCACAAAACCTCCGCTGATTACTGTGTGAAAGGGAAGTGCCAAGGCCGACACTTGAGGTAAAGGAAGGAGTCCAGGATCCCAACAGGCGACAACTGCCCCCACTCTGTGCTCATCAGCACATCCCGTGTTTGTGAAACTGGCAACAACAATGCAGAGGCGGCTTCTTTGAGGCAAACGCTTTGTGTGATCCGAGACACAGCGCAAAAGTCTTGCCCACCAGCCCTCGAGACACGTTTTATCTTCACACGGGCAGGAAGTGCTGCAGATTGCAGGGTATGCCGCCTTAAACTATTCCCTTCATGACGACTGATTTTAGTCTATTTTATGCAATAATGCTTTGCCATGTTAAGGGTTTTTATTTAATGAATATTTTTTTTAAACTTTGTGGATCATTCTGCTCGAATGGGTGGAAATTTCTGGACCGTGGCGTGTAGAAATTGAGATTGAAACAAAAGTACAATAGGAAAGGACCTACCTAGCACTTCACCCCTTTTGCTTTTGAAATAAAAAACGAGTGCTGGCTTCTTGCCACACGCACTCACTCATTGCTATTTGGGATATGGGTCACTGAGGGAGATATTGCATTGCTCTGGCTAAGTCCCTTTCAGCACAGTAACGGGTCCTCACAGCCTGCTTTAGATTGAGCAGAGACGAGGCCCTAGCGCCCAACGGCATGCTATGGAATAAGCATTTCCAAATTATCACCATAATTTGTGACTATCAGATGTAAAACAAGAGACTCAGTGCCGATGAGCAGTTCTGCAGTTCCCTCGGGGCACAAGCAGACACTTCTGTCAGGACAGCTGATCACAGCAAAAAGACAGAAGCGGATGCCTGCTTGTGCTCCGGGGGAACTGACAGCAAAAAAAAAGAAGCTCTCACGGCAGCAGGAGGAGGCACGGAAGCAGGGCGGGAGGAAGGGGGCCTGCAAAGGTCTCTTTTGCCTAAGCAGCGCATATGTGCTGCTTAGGGGAGACCTAAAAAACTATGCATTTGAATCCACTGCAATTCTGAACACCAATAACAGGAAAAAATGGAGGACAACAACACCAACCCTCCAACACCTTTTTTTTCACCTCTAAATTACCAATTAGAGAAGATAGAAGATAGGGGCGTGGCTTGAGCGCCAACGAGCGATGGCGGACCCTGCGTGAGCTCCGCAGTGCCGCTGACCTCTTCATCGCTTTAAATGCTTTTCCCGGCACCTGCGAAGCGGGCATTCCCTCTACTTTGCTGTCATAAGATGTGCTGCAGCGATTGACAGGGCTTCGACGGTGTTCGAGCCCTATTTCAAGGATTCTGGGCTTCCGGTGTCTTCATATCAAATTAATTGGAGCCTCAGGGGGAAAGAAGAGGGTGCAGGCCGGCCCCCACTCAAACTGTAATAAACAACAAATGGCCTGTCCCTCCTGACACTCTTATTATTTCGATTTTGTATACAAGTAATGTAGTGGTATACTACTTTTACTACCACAAGCCCACTGTTTTTAGGCTATTCATACCTGTACACGTGTCAGAAGCTATCAAGGTACACACAAGATACAGATAAAATTGTCACAATACCATCACCCACCGAAAGTTTAGTGGAAAAAAATGTGGGAGAAAGAGTGAGCCCCTCACGGAAGAACCGCCAATGGGGTTTTCTGGCTAGCCATTGCCAGTATACCCATTTATCATCATCGGTAACTCACTCTTATAATAGTGGAAAGGAAAGACAAACACAAGAAAAAGACTGACAATATAAAACAGTGCTTTTTCTTAACATCAGCCCCACAGTCTGCTGATTGTTCTTACCATAGCAAGTTAACATAAACCCTTGCTATTTTAGGGTGCACATACACCAAACCCCTAGTGAGAAATGAAAACGTGAATCTCACACAATTAAAATTGAAGAATTCACTGGCCACTCTGGATTTATTCTGGGCTGTGAGTTCTTCAAATTAAAAACGGCTCACACCAAGCAAAGTCTTGTGTGAATCATTGTCGCCAACATGTTTTGTTGCTCCTAATTTATGCAACTTCTTCAGGGCATACAGGGGTTATCCACTTTAATTTCCACTCTCTTGTAAACCACACCTGTGATCATAAAGACGACAAATGACAAATAAAATGAGCCAGGGGTTCAAGACCCTTACATACCAAGTTCTGGATCGAGATATTGTACACGGCTATGGCACTCAAGACATCTGTAGCATAATCACCTGGGGATAGCGTCTTTCACGCGTACCTGCTACCTCACTCAATGAGTACATCCGTGTCCTGAAGGATCACGTGTCCCTCTGAAGACCCGCTGTCGTCAGGTATTCTGTGCAAAAATACAGATACACAGACCGAATTCAATCAAATTATGGCCATATCGCAATCGGCTATGCACCCTGTCATTGCTATCAATGAACCAAATTCACAAGGGCGAAAGATCAAATACCCGCCCGTACTCAGAACAGCACACGTCCAGCAAATCAGCCATTTCCTGGCCGATTACCTTTCAAATCGTCCCAGTAGAAATACTAGTTTGCTACTCTTACCGCTTAGGACAGAGCCTCTTACCCATGCCGGATCGCTGGCAACTCTTGATCTCAGTCGCACCCAGCCCGAACTTCCACAATTGATTATCAAGAGCCGTGGAGTTACGTGCAGAGCGTCTAGTGTCACATGACACCGGTGTGTATCCCGTGGCGGCCATCATAAAATGGACCCAAACTAATGTATTCAATATCCGGGTCAAACTTAATTTAATGTATATCATGACCCTAAGTCCTGCAGGTGACAATACGTGATTAATAATGTGTGTGGTCCAACCTAAACCAAGTGGCTGGTTATCGAACACCCAATGTATACGGGTCACTAGATTTATAGCAGCCCCAACACTATGTGGCGGACATCTTGGAACGGGGTAAAAATAATAATAATAAACTGATACCATATGTATAGTTCACAGTACAGCCTTAATATACCCAAATAGTGCAGTTCCTGGTTACCCGGAGTATGGACCACCCATTTATTACAATCATCGTTTACTGATTTTATTCCATTCGATCAAATCGTTTAACCCCTCACGATCAACCTGTTCCTGGTAGATCCAGCGTGCTTTTTTCTGGGCTAGAATACTTTCAGCATTGTGACTCTCACACATTACTCTCTCTAGTACAACCCACTCAAGATCCTTGGGATCATGTCCCATCTCATTGAAGTGTTGCACCAGTCTCGTAGTCAGTTTTTTTGCTCTGAGAGTACTAAGGTGTTCTTGAATGCAGACTTTCACCTTTCTTGATGTAAGTCCAATGTAGTGGAGGCCACATTTACAGGTTAATCTGTAGATCACGTTTACAGTATTGCAATTACTAAACCTGGTAAGGTGCCAGAATCTACCATTTCTCACGGTGACTGCCTTGGTGGTTTTTGTCAGATTACAGACTGCGCAGCTGGTGCAGGGGCGGTGGCCCGCTGGTAACCTGTCTGTATATGAGGTATTTAAGGTCAGAGAATGGACCAGTTTGTCCTTCAAATTAGTGGCTCTTTTAAAGGCAAATCGTGGAGGTGGCATCTTTCCAGCACTGGTATCAAGAATCGACCAGTGTTGCCTCACAATTTGTCTCAATTTAGTAGATAAGGGATCAAAGGTCGTAACCACAGGTATGCATTCCTGTTTGGTTCTCACATGTCTTTCGAGGAGTGCCTCACGGGGCGTATTCAGTGCCCGTTTGCGGGCTTGCTTCACAACCTTCTTGGGATATGACCTGGCAGACAGTTTCTCAGCCAAATCTTCAGACTGTTCCACAAATGCGTCCGAGGTGGAGCAATTGCGCCGATAGCGCAAAAATTGCCCCACGGGAAGATTATCTCGTAAGGCTCAGGGATGGAAAGATGTATAATGGAGCAGTGAATTCTTGTCAGTTTTTTTATGATGTACAGTCGTAACCAGTTTTCGGTCAACTGCCAAGATATCAACATCTAGGTAAACTGCTGTGGTTCTATTGATAGAGCAAGTGAACTTCGGGCAATCATCCATCTGGTTTAACCATGTTAGGAAGTCCAGGAGATGGTCCTCTGTATCTGTCCAGATACAGAGGACGTCGTCAATATACCTCCTCCACAGGAAGATATGGTCCCTGAAGGGGTTGTTGTACCGATGGAGGACCACATTCCCCTCAAACTGGCCCACATAAATGCAGGCCAGACTTGGGGCAAATGTGGCCCCCAAAGAAGTACCAGACACCTGCAAATATAATTGGTTTTTGTACTCCAAATTTTTTTTGGGTCAATGCAAGCTCAATACATTGCATGACAAAAGTGGCAGGCGTGTCATAGAACCAATCCAGTGACCCCAGGGCCCGTGCTCATGCCACCAGTGTGGCGTCCTGGGGAATACTGGTATAAAGTGACTCGATGTCAATAGTCACTAATAGTTGCAAATCGGGATCAAATTGTACTCCATCAAGAATATTCAAAATGTCAGTCGTGTCCTGAACATAGGACTCCTGGGTAATCACTGCTTCATGTAAAAAGAAATCAGCAAATGGGGATAAAGGCTCTAGCACTGACTGGATGCCCGAAACTACCGCTGTCTTCGTCTGGTTTGAGGCGCGGGCGGCCGCCATTTTATGGCCGCTGAGCTCGCGTCTCTTATATTTGCTCCTACGCTACTCCAGCAACGTCGGTATGCCTCATTTGCCTTTCTTTTGTTGACTTTCCGCTTCTCTTTTCATACCAACCCTGATGGATATTAACTTTCTTCCAATATCTCGGATGCAGCACGAATAATGTCTCCTTTTTGATCAATGTGGCTACCATTTTGAGTTGTTTTGTGCTATTTCCACTTGTGTGCCAGCAAACTCTTTCAGGGTCTTTCCTTTCTAAGCAAGCGCTTGCACAGTTTTATGGTCATTGGGACTCATATCACCTTTTGGATATTTTTTCTCTATTTCATATCTTCACTGTATTTCATCACTTGTGGTGCTTGTTTAGTCCTTTTTGATCAAGTGGTATGAGCAGTCACTTCACTGTTTACTCCTGACTGGAGCATGAAGTTCTAACCTTGACCACATTTGAATGCCTCTTCATCAATTGATATGGTGCGACTTGGTTAAGGAATTTTTACATTCAAGCTTTTTCATATTACTGCTCTCCCTAACTTTATTTTAGGTTTCGGCACCATTTTTAACGACGCCACATTACAGTTTGGAGCAAGCCTCACTTCTTCAATACGCTCCATGCCCTAGCCGCCATTTTGATTATTTCTGCACATTTATTCCTCATTTTTGAGTAATTGCAGTGCATTAATATCACGTTTGTGGCGCATGGTATAGCACTACTGTTTTGAGCCTCAGTCTCCATTATTATTTTTGCGTCTTATGGGAAAGCTGCTTAATCTTAAGCTCTCTGTGGCTTGTACAATACCTACTCATTCAGATTCTGATTCCACAATACAGGATATGGAGGACAACATCGTGTCTAAATCAGATTTACATCCTGATACATCTGCCAAAATGCAAACCACGAGCAAACTTCCTACCACGGCTGTCTCTACTGAGCGCTTAAAAAAAGATCCCTCTTTCCAAATTCTGCCTCAACCTCTTCTTTTATAGATCTAATTCTCGAGGAAATGTGTGCACTTAAGCCTTTCATGGAGATGACCACCAAAACTCTGCAAACTCTCCATGACAAATGGTCTTCATTAGACTCTCGTGTCTTGATTGTGGAGCAGTCGACGGAATCTCTTCAAACCTCTTGTTCACGAATCCCTTCAATGGAAGCTGATATACTTCAATTCAAACGTCAGGCAGAAGATTTGGAAAATCATAACCGTAGGAACAATCTTCGCCTTTATGGTCTTCCGGAACTTTCAGAAGGTTCAAAGCCTACTACTTTCTTTCAAACTTTTCTCCCAAAAACTCTGGATTTACCTACCTCAGCTACTATCAATATTTAAAGAGCTCACAGACTTGGTCCCAGATCTTCCGGCAAACCTCGAGGCGTTATCATGCTGTTTCTACAGTACACTGACCTTCTACAAGTTCTATCAGCGGCTAAAGCTAAAAAGTAAATTGTGTGGGAAGGTCATAGGCTTTTTCATTCACAGGATGTGGCTAAAGTAACAGCTGACCGCCGGAAAAAGTTTTTCGACATGCGTCCTCAACTACGAACTCTTAACGCCAGATATGGCCTACTTCATCCTTGTCTTCTGAAGGTTACCTATAAAGACAAGACTACCACGTTTGAGGATCCTGCCGCCTTGCAAGAATTTCTTCGACATCATGGATCTGTTGTTAAGGACACCTCTGGAAATGTTTGATTGGTTCCTTTGATGGTTTCCTGGTTTCTTCACAGAGTTGATCCTTTTGTTGTGTTTTTCCTCTCATGTTGTGCTTCCATATGTTGTTTTACCAATGCTTCATAACGTGCTCTTTCTTAAGTCCCTTTTCTCATGAGCCATTCTGTTTATATTTTTATTTCCTTTAATATTGGACCACATAACAGTTTGATTCTGTTGCTGTTCTTGTTGCTGTTCTTGTTTCGATTGTTGTGTTTTCCCTGTATCCGTTATATTTATTCCTTGTTTTCTTTTTTCACAGGAGTTCCTTCCCCTTTCCTGATGTGTCGCAGTGTTCTTGTGCCTTTTTGGTATCACCATGGCGGAGGTCCAACGCCAGCTCTCGTTGTTGTCGCCGCCACCTCTAGGCGCGGTCACCCCGCTCTCATTTGTTCTTGTAAGTATGTCTTTCAGTCATCTGTTTTGGACTTGTACTGTCTTCTTGTTATTTATCTTTCTCTAGTCTTTCTTTATTACATCAACAGTTATCCCCTCTTCACTCCTTTTTCTTTTTGCTGTCTCTCTATATTCTCTTTCACTTCTTTGCTTCTCCCTTTAGCTCCTTCCTCCTTTAATTTTTCTTCTTCTTTATTCTTATTTTGTCCATTTCACTCTGTTTTTTGCAATGCCAAGTAAGCATGCTATTGCTTTATATTCTTTCTCTTTGATTAACCTTCTGTGTTACTATTTGGAATGTTAAAGGTTTAAATAATCTGATTAAAAGGCAACGGGTGTTATCCCATCTTGCTAGACTTAAAACTGATGTTGCCCTTCTTCAAGAATCCCATCTCTCAAAGTCAGAAACTTTGAAACTTAAACGCTGTTGGGTGGGACATGTTTTTCTCTCTCCAGCCGCGGGTAAGAAAAACTGAGTTGTGATTTTGTTTCATAAAAAGTTGAATGTTTCTATAGTTTCTCATGAATGTGATGTTAATGGTCGTTGGGTCATTGTTAATGGTCAATGGTCTCCCCAGATATTCTCCACAAAAATATCACTGAAAGTTGTGCAGAGGATATCAAAAATTGTACTTTTGAGGGGGGAGACCCAAGGCTGGTCCTAGTCGCTTATCAAAACATATCGGAGAAGGTGTCAAATTTACTGTCAGTCCCCAACAAGAACGTGGGGAAAGTGGGTCCCAGATGGTTTAGCCATGACTGTACTAGAGCTGCACGCAAACCTGCTCTGCCACCCCGAGGATTCAGGAGGAGGTAAAACTGTGCAGAAAGGAAAATAAGGCTGTCATTGCATTGCGCAAGGAGTCTTTGAGAAGAGAGGCCTGGGAAGAAATACTTGATCCCTCCACCTTAAACTGTAGCTCTAAATTTTGGGCTCTAGTTAAAAAAACGTTCCTGGCAGGTGAACCGGGTGATGGACTAGACTGCTGTATAACCAAGGAGGAGTGGGAACTTCATTTTAAAAAACTGTATTATTCAGCTGACCCGGTTATAGTTGATGCCGTTCCCTATGCTAGGGGCAGTAATATTAAATTTGATAAACACGAGATACTGGATGCCATAGAAGGCCTTACAGCAAAGAAAGCCCCGGGACCTGATGGAATACCGCCAGATCTCGATAAATCAGATCCAGGCTTCTGGATACCCATCCTGGTAGCTGTATTTAATGCCGCCGCTATACTGGGCTGTCCTGTGTCCTGGGGAGTGTCAACAATTGTCCCTGTCTTCAAGAAAGGAGACAGGGGCAGCCCTCTTTGCTATCGCCCAATATCATTAATAGACTCTATGGTCAAGATTATAGGGAGAATTCTACTGCAGCGCTTAACAACATGGACAGCTGATAATAACATTTTGTCAAATTCCCAATATGGCTTCTGTGAAGGCCGTTCCACTATAACACAGTGTCTCAACCTGTTTCTCATATTGAGTAAATATACTGTTGTACAGAAGGGAGCCGTCCACCTTGCCTTCATGGATCTGTCATCGGCCTTCGACTGTGTTAACAGGGGAAGGCTGTGGCAGACCATGAGGGAGAAAGGTGTAGACAGAGGGGTTGTGGATTTCTTGATGGACTTGCACAGTGACACCAGAGCTAACATTAGGTTTTCAACCAGTGGGGAAACTACGGATAATTTTAATATTAAAAAGGGTGTGCGGCAGGGTTGTATCCTGGCCCCATTTCTTTTTAATTTTTATATTAACGACTTAGATGCCGCACTACAGGAGGTAAAATCAGACTGTCCTAGAGTAGGCAGGCGGGGTATTCCTGTCCTTTTATACGCAGATGATGCGGTTTTAATTTCGAGAACGGAAAAGGGTCTCCAGGCACTTTTGAATGCCTTTAACAACTTTATGTCTAATAGGGACCTTTTGGTCAACAATTCTAAATCTTATATAATGCATGTTGGCCTCCAATCAAAAAAGAATTTCATTTTTAAACTTGATGATGTCCTGATTCCCATCACTCATACTTTCTCATACCTTGGTGTTTTATTTGACTCAAAGCTTAGCTGGGCCCCACATGTGGCAAAAAAGAAAAGGGAAATGACAAGGGTAAATGCCTCTATCTTTAATTTTGCTACAAAACTAGGCAAAAAGCCAAATTCTGCCATGATGAAACTTTATATAGCTAAATCGATAGCCACCGCAGTTTATGGCAGCGAGATATGGGGCTATGTAAGTGGTGAACAGCTACAGGTTACTGAAAATAATTTTTTAAAACGTTTGCTCTGTGTCCCAGCCAGCACATCAAACCTGGCGGTACATGAAGAGCTGGGCAGTCAGTACCTATCTGATACAGTTGGGTTAAGACCACTGACATGTTGGGTAAAACTATGGTTAAATGAAGACATTCCGCTAACCCACTTGATAGTGAAAGACCTTGTATCTCAGGAAAATTCAATGCGTGTGCACTGGTTAAAATATCTGAGGTCTCATTTTCTGAAGCTTGTTTTTTTAATCTATTTGAAAATCGAGTGAGATATTAAAGGGTGATGTTGCAGCAATTAAGCGGGCTTTCTATATGGATAGAATGGCCCATAGAGAAGAGGTTGAGCTCATGAAACCTAATGTTAGGAAATATGTCATGCTAAATTCTTGTGATACTATGGAACCTTACCTAACATGCTCCTTTAATTCTCATGACATTTTTTTGCTGACGAGGTTCAGGTTTAATACATTTCATCGTCTTTTAATTAGACCCAAGTCGGACATTTTTAATAAAACTGCAGCGCCCTGTGGCTGCGATGGGAAGTCTCCACAGGACATGCTGCATTTTATATTTTTATGTAAATTCTATGAATACCCCCGAAAACGCTATCTTGTTACCCTTCTTAAGAAATTAAATTTTAATCAAATAAGACCTGCTCTCATGTATTTACAGCTTTTGTACAGTGATAGTGTTCTTCAGGTGATAGAATTTTTAAAATTGACTGTGAAAATAAGAAAGTGCCTAGACGAATGATTATATACTTCTGTAGGATGATGAATTTATACATCTTGTTGTAAATTCTGTACTATTCGCACTTTAGTTATGATCTTGCCTGCTTACTCATTAATGTTATTTGTATGTCTTTTAGAAATTGTGATTTTAACTATGAATTGTTTAATGAATTTTTGTGCTTTTATGGATTGAAACATATCTGAAATAAAGTCTTATTGAATATATTATACATACAATTCCTCTTGTTATATTCAATGTGTATGCCCCCACAGGTGTTGACAAGTCTTTCTGGCCTTCCATTTCTGATAAGTTGAATACAATTACTGATGATTATGTTATTTTTGGTGGTGACTGCAATCAAACTTATGATCCTATCCATGATAGAAACTCCAAAGTTAAATTTTCACAGTCTAAAATGCATTCTCAATTCACTAGTACTGTTCATCATCACGCTTTAGTAGATATCTGGAGATTGTGTAATCCCGACCTTTGGGAATATAGTTTTTATTCTCCGTCTCATCACTCCCAATCCTGAATTGATTATCTATTTCTCAGCAAGTCTTTAGCCCAACATTGCATACACTCTGACATTGGTTCCATTTTAATTTACGATCATGCCCCTGTTCTTGTTGATATTGACCTCATCCCTTTTTCCCCTCATTCAGGCAGATGGAGATTCAATAATTCTTTACTCCTTGACCCCGTTTTCTGTACATAATTTACTAATTCTGCCACTGAATTTTTTCTACTAAATCAAACTCCTGATACCCCCTATGTTATGGTGTGGGACTCTTTTAGAGCGTCCTCTAGCGGTTTTATCATAAATTTTGTGTCTCATAAGAAAAAACTCATAGAGGCTAAATCAGTTCAATTTCTTACTAAAATTGGGCAACTTGAACTTACTTATCACTCATCTAACACCGAATCCTCTCTTAAAGATCTCATTGATGCCAAAATTTGGTTTAATAAATTTAAAACAGATGCTGCCTCCAATCTTTTATTAAAATGTAACTCACGTTACTACGGTGGTCAGAATAAAATGGGGAAATTGCTTGCCAAATATTTGAAAATACGGAAGGAATGTACAAAAATTGAATCAATCTGACCTTCTTCTGGTGATTCCCATCCCTATACAAGGACAAAGATATTCTAAATGAATTTGTCAAAATGTAGAAAACCCTTTACACGCCAGAAATAATCCCTCCTTCAAATGATCTTCTTTCCTATTTTCAATCTATCTCTTCACCACCTTCTGATCACGTGGATTTTGGGACTTTGGAGCAGGATATCTCGCTTGCAGAAATCTCTCATGCTGTCTCGAAACTGCGTAATGGGAAAGCACCTGGTCCTGATGGATTCACTATTGAATTCTATGGCCACTTCGCCTCTCTTCTTTTGCCTAAGCTTTTACTTTTATTTCAATCTTTTCTTGCTATGGGATTATCGTGTGGCACGTTTCAACAGGCATTAATATGTTTAATCCCTAAGGACGACAAAGATCATTCTTTATGTAAGAATTACCAACCCATTTCCCTGGTCAACACCGATTACAAAATTCTTGCCCTAGATTTTGGCCCTTAGAATGGATCCTTTTCTCCCTGACTTAATAGGACCTGAGCAATCTGGTTTTGTTAAAAGCTGTCTATCTTCAGACAACTCACGTGTCTTTTTTAAAATTCTCAGTAGGGTGTCCTTTTTAGACCTCCCCTTAGCTGCTATATTTTTAGACGCTGAGAAAGCTTTTGACAGGATCAGTTGGGATTTCATGTTCCAGGCTCTTAAATGGGCAGGATTTCCACCCAAATGTATTTCTATCATCTCTCTACTGTATTCTGGTCCCCAAGCATTGATCTTCGTTAATGGTGCAGTTTCTGACTATTTTGATCTTCAAAGGGGGGTTCGACAAGGTTGTCCAATGTCTCCTCTTTTATTTGTCTTGGCCCTGGAACCTTTTCTTACTAAGATTCGACAAGATGATTCCAGTTCTGGTTTCCATTTTGGTCCTCAACAAATTAAACTCTCAGTTTATGCCGATGACATCCTTTTCTATTGTTAGGACCCGCTTTCTTCTCTTCCTTCTTTTCTTCAGCAAGTTTCTTCCTTCTCCGCTGTTTCCAGGTATCCTCTCAATGCTGATGAATGTGAAATTCTTCCCCTGAACCCTCTTTGTCAGAAAAATCTGTTTGATCATTCTGGTTTCTCATTGCAACCTTCCAAAATTAAATATTTTGGTGTTTGGTTTGCCCCCCACTTGTTTGACACTCTTAAAAAAACTCTGATTGTATTTCTAAGAAATTGGATCCTGCTATTACTCAGTGGAACCCCCTCTTTTAATCCTGGTGGGGGCGCCTGAGCTCTATAAAAATGATGCTATCACCCCTTATATTATATACCATCTACATGATTCCTATTTTTATTCCTGACTATTATTTTAAAAAGATTGATTCTACTTTATTAAAATTCTTATGGAACGGTAAGCGTTCCTGCATTGCTCTTGCTTCCTTAAAGAAAGACAAAGCCCATGCTGGAGTTTGCTTCCATGATTTTAAAGCTTATCACCGTGCTTTTTTCCTTGAAACAAGCAGCTCGTTGGCTCTCAACCGATCTCCCATATTACTCTCCTCTTTGATTGAAAATAGAATCCTTTTTTATTCCCCCTTTGACTTCCGCGAAATCATATCTTTTACATCTCATTTATCCTGTCCCCGTAATTCTATATTTCTCATTCTCGTAAGCTACTTTTTCCTTTCTTATCCTCTTCTTATCCTTCTATCTCTTCGACCCATGCTCAACTTATTTGGTATAACAAACAGCTCAAGCTTCGTAATCGTTCCTTTTTCTGGAAAACTTTGCATTCTCAAGGGCTGCGTTGGATTTCCCAACTCATCTCCAACAACCATCCTCTCTCCTTTTTGGATCTACAATCCTATTTCTCTTTCCCTCCCAGCGCTCGTTCACAATATAATTTATTATTACCCATTCTTACTCAATACCTTTAATCTCTACCAAATTCTAATGGCATCCCTATCATCCATCAATCTATTTCTTCTGCACTAGATTCATCTTCCCCCGCATCATTTCTGTATAAATCCTTCCATTCCTCCCTGGATAGGTCCAAGACTAAGGTTGAATTAGCTTGGGAATGTGACATAATGAGGATTTGCCGGTCCCTTTTTGGGATACGATTTGGTCTAAAATACATAAAACCTCTAGAGCTGCTAACACCACCCAGACTCTTTATTTCATATATAATCGAATTTTATTCATGCCATTAACTTTGTCAACTTTTTCCCCTGACACTCCCTCTTGCTTGTTGGTCATGTCCCTGTCCCTCCTCAGATCTGAAACACATGTTATTTGATTGTCCCCCCATTCTCCAATTTTGGAAACTGGTTTGGCTTCAACTGCAAAAGCTTTTTTGTTTTGTTTTCTAGGTTTCCTTTCACCTATTTTTTCCCAATATCGTCAACAATATTTACTCCTTGATTTGTTGAGAGCTATTGCTTTTCACCTTATTTCCTCTAATTGGAAACAAGCCACTAATGTTACCTTTCGCGCTTGGTGGAACGTGGTTTGTTTCCATCACTGACTTGATACTAACTATGTTTCCCCCATCTCCCTGGCAATTAAACGGGATCTCCTCTGGCTTCCTTTAGTAAACTACTTATCCTCTTCTAACCCTTCAATCCCTTCCTCCAAAAAAAGGGCAGTGCTGGAGTGCAAGAAGAGGTGACACGACTACAAATGTATGATCAAAGAGAAACTGGCCAAGACCCTTAGGGCAGCCATGGGGACCGGAGGAGCCCTGATTTCTAGGAGGATATGGACTCATTGGAGGAGCAGGTGGTGTCACACATCTAAATAGAGCTGGTGGCAGGAGTTGCTGTACTAGACAGTGCGGCAGTCAAGGGCCAGCAAGAACTACAGGATCAGTAAAAACTTGGGACAAGATTTTTCAAATTGTCATGCAGTGCAGTGAAGCAAGACATTTTGCTGCATTGTGCTGCACTGTGTGCAAGTGAAACGGCATGAATATCTCACATTTTAACTCCCTCATCATATAACTGTGATTTTATTGCCCAGTCACATTTATTTCTAAGCATCCCGGCCAAGTTTCTCCTGTCTATGTGTAATATCTTTCACCAGTCAAGGATATCCTCTGAATCCTGGGACTTGTAGTGTAATCTACAACATGATTGGCCAGGACTACAAGTCCCACAATACATTTGAAAAAGCTTGGACTGCAGCAGCACATCATGCATGGACCTTTTACTTTGCATATACGTCAGTGCCAATGCAGGCTCCCTTGAACCATGAAGCATCTTTGGGTGCTAGGCAGGCAAAAGTGAAATGCAATGTAATGTAAAGTAATTAGGTTTGCCAGAGGATTAGCTTCTCACCCGAGAGGGTATCCAGGTGCTGAGTATATGCAGGCTATCCAAGAAGGATCACGTGAAGAGCCAGGTGTACAGTCAGTAGCACTAAACCATATTGCACACAGCTTTCCTAATATGTTGGGTAATTTTTTACAGGTGTTGGTGCCATGTAAGAGACCATGCTATATTCTGTCTTGCTCAGGTGGATATTGGGGCTGGGGGGAGAATGCACATTAACAAAAGTTCAATAGTTCTTTATATGATCTTGCAATAGAAGATCCTCAACCTTTACAGTATGAAAGCACAATAAATATTAACAATAAGTTGCATGAATATGAAAATACAATCACAAAAATTAAGGTAGTTAAAATAAGATACAGAAATGTCATGATACTCCTGTTTAGAAGAGAATAAAAAGGTGAGCCAATAGAACATAGCAGGTGATTGAAAACTAGGTCAGCAAGAAAAAAGCCACCTAGGTATGCCATAACACATCGAATGTTAACTCATAGAGAAAAAAGGGAGGGGCATTCATATGAACATTAAAGACAGGCTTGCGGTATGTTATAAAATACAAAGAGGCAAGCCAAGTATCAAGCCTTCAAACAGCAGAGATTTAGGCGAATAAAGTGCACTTTCCAAGAAACTACAAACGCCTCTAAAAGTATCATAGCATTCCGCCTGTTGCAAAGCAAAGAGGGCCACTCTACATCTGCTACATTTGTAGTTCCGCAAGAGTTGCAATAAGAATCATCTGTAAGGGAGGGTAATTCTTGCAAAAGAAAATATAGTGTAGCAGCGTCTGGGACTGCTCATAACATGGGCAGATACATATGTCTGAAGGAGAAAATTGTTCTTCTGGAAAACACAGACCTAAATCTAAAATGGGTAAACAGTGTTCTTCCCCATGTGCCCTGTACCAGTTTCAAGTAGGGCGCCGCTTCCATAGTTTTTTGCACAAGGCAATATTCTCCTACACCTGGTTTCATAACTTCAAGGCTCTGCCTTTGGGCCATACTGTAAGAGGAAAAGCAGTCCTTCACCCAACATTTATCCTGCTTTGTAATACACTCCGGATGCTCGTAAATATATGGCCAACGTAAGGCAAGGGAAGCCTCTCTGATATATTTTATCCAGGGGATTCTTAACCCATTTGAACAGGAGAGGCAATCCAAAATAATTAAATAATTGCCCTATTGAAATCAGTTTCTTCATTAACCCAAATTGAGCACAATAACAGTCGCAGCTCAAGCTTAGAAAATCTTCCATATATTTTAGGCCTAGTATTTGATGAGAAACAAAATGTGAAGTGGACAGAGGAACTCCAATCATGCTCCTGCAAACTGTATTTTCTTCTGTTTGTAGACTACAGACTACCCTATAGACCCAAATCCCAGAGCCTTAGACTAATGTATGGAGATTATTCCTCTTGTATATTTTTATAAGGGGTGCAATGTTTTTTTTTCCCTATGGCAGCAGCTAACGAAAAGATAGTGCTCACAGCCTGCATAAAATGATCGGTCCTGTGCCTAATGCAGAGGGCTCAGTTACACACATTGTCAAACATCAGCCCAAGGTATGGGAACTGACTGGTTTTGTTTTTGTCCTTTCTTCAATGTGCATGCATTATGTTGTGGTATTATTTTTGGCTGCTGACCATGATGTCGTTTTTAGTTATGTAAGACACAAGTAGATGCTGCCCGGTAGAATGATGTGGGAGTTCAAGGGCTCAATAAGCAGCCTCTCCGGGATTACTCAGAAGGCCCACCGGGGCATAGTGCAGCCACCGCCTGGCAGTGAGGAGAGAAGAGGCCGAAACAGGACCTAGTGGACTGAACGAGTTCTCACTACACCGTTGGGGCAGCACCCAGGCCTGGGTCCCTGCAGCGGCCAAGGAGAGTGGGGAGAGTGGTGCTGTCTGCTCGTCAGGCAGCTGAATCAGTGAGGTGCGGAGCAGATGAGGTTCTGTCGCAATCAGAGGAGCAGGAGGCTGGATTGTACATGAGCCTGGACCTGGGAGTTTACAAAGGGGCTGCCAGTGTGTATTGAAGCGGCAACACCTGGAGTGCATGGAGCTTTAATCGACCAGAAGTGGCTCCAGTGTTCTCCAGCTTGCTTGGGGCCTGGTGACATGCAGGCCATGTTCACAATTGCAGTATGGGTCCCTCCCTAGAGTGTGAGGAAGAGGGACTGCACCCAGAGTAATAGGAGGGGCCGATGCTGATTGATCCTGCCTGACAAGAGACTGGGGCAGAATCTTGGGCCCGCCCATTGAGCAGCATTTGGAGAGAGAGACGGGCAGCTCTGGCTGAGCCGTGAATGAACAGCAGTGATTTCTTCTAGTGGATCCATGTACCAGAGGTGCCCCCGAAGCTGTCTACAGCGTGATTTGAAAACCTAAAGGCCCTAAAGGCCCCAAAAAACAATACTTTTTGCACCTCATCTACACCTGTTTCATAGACAAATATGTACATAGTCAACAGAAACAAATATAGGATGTTACAACACAATTTATTACAACACATACTTTTACACCGCAGATTTTACAATGCGACTATGATTACAGTGCATGCTTTACAATGTAAGCCATTACAATGCATGTTCATAGGGATAATTTGAACTGCCATTAAACGCATACTATTACTATATGGCAATACAACACATACCATTGCAACACCTATTAATTCTCCTATCTAAAAAGTATAAGTAATTTTACTGAAAAAATATTAAAAACATGTCTAATAATTAAAAAACACTTTATTCTAAGAATTTAAAAAAATGTTGTTGTATATATATTTCTTTGCTAAACATCACCTTTTACACAAAAACTCTCTACACTTAATGGTAAAAGCAGCATTCACATACACAGCAGAAGAAGCAGGAGTCCTTCCACTATTTCCACTACAGCCGCTGACCGATCATCAACTCTAAATGGCTGCCATTCTTAAATGGAATGTTTAAACCAAAATTTCACACACAGCATAATACATATACATTTTATCAGGTTCTGAATCACGCAGAAAAATTGTTTTCAAAGCATATTTTCTTTTTCATTTTCATTTACCCCCAACAAATGTATGAATTAAGCCGGACAACATTTTGTGCTCAGTGATGCACTGACTTTCCTGGTAACCAAATGTTTCTGCAGAAAGAGGAGAAAGATCCAGCAATAAAATACCCATATGATGTCGAAAGTAAGTGTAGGTTGAAAATAAATCTGATTTAACTTTAAGTGAAAAAAAACCAAGTCATAAAATAAATTATGATTTTTAGAACATTAACAGACTTTAATCAAAGACACACAACAATCAAAATTAAAACATATTTCAGTGGAAATTCTTCTGTAAGTATACTATAAAATGTCTGTATTATAAATAAAATTATATTTCCAGTGCTAAATGAATAAATTATCCTGGGGAATGTGCTGGTCAGTACTATGAGTCAAAATTACAATTCTAACTCTGCTGGCCGCTTGCCTTTGTGAATGTTCTGGATAGAGGCGGGGGCAAAGATTCTATCGTAACTCAGCCGGGTGCTTGCCTCAGGGAAGGCGCTGGTCAGTGGTGGGGATCAAAATGTAAATTCTATATCTGTCTGGTGCTTGCCTTGCAGAATGTACTGGTCACTGCTGTGGAAATTACAGTTCTAATTGAATTCCCCAGGATGCTTACCTCACGGCAAGTGCTGGTCACTGGTGTGGGTCAAGATTACGAAACTAACTTTGAAGAGTGCTTAAAAAGGGAAGGTGGGGGGCCACATTACTATTCGAACTCCACAGAGTGCTCACCTCAGGGAATGTTCTGTTCACTGGTCTGGGGTAAAATTTCTATTCTGACTTTGCCGGGTGTTTACCTCAAGGAAGGTACTGGTCATTGGTTGGGGAAAAATTGCTATTCTAACTTCACTGGGTGCTTACCTCAGGGAATGTGCTGGTCAGCAAGAAGAATTACTATTCTAACTCCGCAGGGTGATTGCCCCAGGGAAGGTGCTGGTCACTGATGGTGTGCTGGACAGTGGTGGGGGCCAAATCACTATTCTAACTGTGTACTTGCCTTGGGGAAGGTGTTGGTCAGTGGTGGAGCAGGAAAAATTACTATTCCAACTCTGACGGGTGCTGGTCAGTGGCGGGGTGCAAAATTACTATTCTTACTCCACAAGTTGCTTCCTCAGAGGAAGGGTTGATCAGTTCTTGCTTAAATAAATGTCAACAATAAAAAATTAAACATACAGTCATTATCCTTTCTTTTGCACATCTTAAATAAACAGAAAACTATCCTCTGGACTGCAAAACATCATCTCCAGCAGTACTTCTACAACCAGGAGGCCTTTCACAGGTAAAATAGTTTAAAAACCTAATGTTGCAACAAAAGCTAACAAAAACATTTCTTTTTACAAAGCCAAAAGCTAAGCAGACATCAATCATTAAAAATCTATTATTCCTTTTAGACCTTCCCAACATCACCCAGAATGGAGAAAAGTGAAATCCACAAAAACAGCTGAAGAAACAATTCTATACCAGTTAAAAGAAAAACAAGCAACCAAAGTAACCTTGCTACAGTGAGGCAAGCAACTTTAACTATATAGAATGCCTCTTTTTTAATAATAGGAATCCAATACAAACCATATGAGAAAATCACAGCTCACAAAATCTAAATCAAACAATATAACAAGGAACATGTTCTTTAGAAACTCAATTGAGAACTAAATACCTATTAACCAGGTTTTTTTTGCAGGTTCAAAACAATAAACAAAATCAATTTCCAAAAGCACATATTAACAGCAATACATTGTAAAAAATGTTTTCTGAAATGTCACAAGTCAAACATTTATAACTAGAAAAGTTTTCTTTGCAGATTAAATGTTCATTTAAAAACATATAATTCAAAAACTCTTTTTCACCCTTCTTTCAAATGCAAAAACCACAGTTGATGGACAGAATGCAGAACAATGTCACACATTCACCCCAGTACAGAGATCTGGGCCTAAATCCATCGTTTTTGTTGCACTCCTCACCACCCCAGTTCAGACATGGCCATATGCAAATCAGTCTGACCCTGTGCCTCATGGGAACAGTCCAGCCCGAACTGCCAAGCCATGCCTTCCCTGGACCGGAAACAAGCTTCCGAGGAACGGTTTCTGGCATTCCAGCCGTCTTCAGCCCGGCTTGCTTCAATCCAGTGATGTGGAGAGCACGGGACTCACGTCTGTGCATACTCATCCCACTCGGGGTGACAAATGCAATAACCACAGTTGATGGACAGAATGCAGAACAATGTCACACATTCACCCAAGTACAGAGATCCGGGCCTAAATCCATCGTTTTTTTGCACTCCACACCACCCCGGTTCAGACATGGCCATATGCAAATCAGTCTGACCCTGTGCCTCATGGGAACATTCCAGCCCAAACTGCCAAGCCATGCCTTCCCTAGACCGGAAACAAGCTTCCGAGGACCGGTTTCGGGCATTCCAGCCGTCTTCAGCCCGGCTTGCTTGAATCCAGTGGTGTGGAAAGCACGGGACTCACGTCTGAGCATACCCATCCCACTCGGGGTGACAAATGCAAAAACCACAGTTGATGGACAGAATGCAGAACAATGTCACACATTCACCCCAGTACAGAGATCTGGACCTAAATCCATCATTTGTTTGCACTCTACACCACCCCAGTTCAGACATGGCCATATGCAAATCAGTCTGACCCTGTGCCTCATGGGAACAGTCCAGCCCAAACTGCCAAGCCATGCCTTCCCTGGACCGGAAACAAGCTTCTGAGGACCGGTTTCTGGCATTCCAGCCGTATTCAGCCCGGCTTGCTTGAATCCAGTTGTGTGGAAAGCACAGACCCACGTCTGAGCATTCCCATCCCACTCGGGGTGACAAATGCAAAAACCACAGATAATGGACAGACTGCAGAACAATGTCACACATTCACCACAGTACAGAGATCGGGGCCTAAATCCATCGTTTTTTGCACTCCACACCACCCCAGTTCAGACATGGGGATATGCAAATCAGTCTGACCCTGTGCCTCATGTCCTTACCCCTTTTGGGTATATACCTTATTTTAAAGACATTTCCAAACTGGCATCAGCAATATGAGCTACTTATGTAAAATCCCAAAGAGCAATCTTTCTCCTAAAACACAGCAGGTACCTGTATTGTAAGGAGAGATTAACTGAGCCCAGA
This sequence comes from Lissotriton vulgaris, assembly GCF_964263255.1. Taxonomy (NCBI): domain Eukaryota; kingdom Metazoa; phylum Chordata; class Amphibia; order Caudata; family Salamandridae; genus Lissotriton; species Lissotriton vulgaris. The sequence goes on from NC_141696.1 coordinate 309,030,161, forward strand.
ACTCATTGGAGGTGTGGGCAGCATTACTCATTCCATTGCACAGGTAGAGCAGTTACTCTTGAGGACACTGTTGAAAGGATCACAGAGCATAACCACTCTGCCTCTGCAATAAATATTGAGGCTAGAGAAAACATAAATCAAATAAAAGAACTTGCATCCACCTCCAATGAACCCTGTCGCAGAATTATCCAGAGGAAAAAATAGGCAAGTAACCCCCAACGTACAACACCCCAAAACCTCTCCGATATTAACATTCCTCCTCGCCTGTTACGTTACTAATGAAACCTTGCTTGACAAAAGAAAATCCCTCAGAAAAGGATACTAATCTTTAGAACACCCCATAAGCTTGTTCATTGCCTACATTAACTGTAGTCCCCTTAGTGTACAGTTTACTCCCTCATAACCAAACTTCAACATACACAGAATTTTTAACTATGGTAAAATCTAAAACATAGAATAAAAGTCCTAGGAAAGTTTTAATTGGTTTTGAATTATCAATAATTAACATCATCTCCAAAATATATCCAGATACTTAAATTCAAGGATTGTTTTCACTTTTCACAGGCATATTGGAGGGAATCCAAGAAACAGCTCAATGCGTTTTTTTTCTTGACTGTGTGGATGAGTGCTGCACCTCAATAAATGAATCAGAATATTTTACTACAATCAAAGAAAAATTGGGCGCACTACTAAATTACTTTAGGGACACATTCATAGGCCATCTAAGCAGGTCAGGCTGCAGGAGGAGTCCAAGGTTTCCTTTGAAGTGCTGGAACTATTACATGCCCTGCTTAGAGGGATGTACAAAGACTAATAACACTCTGTGAGGCAGTAACATGAAAAGTCTGATATGGTATTTAATGTTTTTATTCTTTCGAAATGCAAATAGGGAGCGTTCAAATGGCTGGTCCAACTATAATACAACTAATCAGATCTAGGAAATCCTATGCCCCTGTGACCAAATCTACATTTGTAAGGTACCCAGCTCACCAATGGTGGAGCACTTCATCACTTATAAACATACAGATTGATTGATAGGCTTTATTTCGATATAAAAATATCATAAAAGCATGTACAATAAATATAAGGCACAGTATTAAAAACAATCAATTTCCAATTACACAAAAGGAGGGAACAGGAAGAAAAAGGTGTTAAAACAGTTAAAACAGAATTACATTGATAATGAAAGCCTTCTTGCACGAATCAACCAACACCACTTTAAACATTTTGACACAGTACAAACAATCAAAGTTGATGTGTCAGACATTAAAATACGTAACGCCACTTTATGTTGACATGTGCCTAAAAGTCTACACAGGGGTTTGAGCCATCGCCTCCTGGGTGCACAATAATCCGGACATTCAAAAAGAATGTGGGCTACCAAGTGGGACAGCGCACACAAAAGGGAGAGAACTGGTAGGGGGATTTCCAACGGGCAACTAATTCGCCCACTGGTAATGTTCCCACTCTGAACTTAAAGTACAGGGTACGGTAAAAAGAGATGGAAATCATATCTAGGTAGGGTTCGTAAGCCACCACATCTTTAGTCTCCAAAAAAGCTGTAGTGGAGTTGCAATGACTTGGATCTGAGAGTAGTTTAGAGGAGACCCAATCCCAGTACAATTTCTAAATCATAGCTTTAGAAGGGGCAGATCTCGATGCCCAAGCCTCGTCTAGCCCTAATTCCACTAGTAGCCATTTTACGTCTCTCAACCATTTAATCCAAGACCAGCCTACCATTGCCATTACCTCTGATAGCGCTTCTCCGTAGGAGGCTAGTTCTGGTACCCGCCACAACCAAGCCCAGAGAAGCAGAGGGCGAAGTTGCGCATGATCCTTGATCGATTTAGGGCTAAGTCGAGAAAAACTGGGACGGTTGGAGTACTCAATGGAAGAGCCATCAGATCTTTCAGGAATTTGCTCTCCGATTTTACTAGTACATCCAAGTTGCACGTACGCCACAGCTCAGCCCCATAGAGGGCAGCGCTAACCCCTCTAGCTTTGTAAATCTCCATCAATGGGGCTGTAGGTTTACTTGTGGAGGAACGTTGTTCCTTAACTATTGTTCCGCCCACCCTTTTATGGCCAAGGAGCATTTTATTGATATGTGGATTCCAACTAAAAGAATCATTAAGGCGGATTCCCAAATATTCAAACTCAGATACCCTCGCCAATGAAACGGAATTTAAAATTGGAGGGGGCCCAGGATTTTTAGGGGGAGTCATAATCAAATACTTGGTTTTGTCGGTGTTGATTACCAACCCCCTCTGCGAACAAAACTCCTGGAAGCTGTTCAGGAGGCTCTGAAGGCCCATGGGGGACTTTGAAATAAGAAGAGTATCATCTGCGAAAAGCAGTGTAGGAATCCTTTTACCCGCCAGGGAAGGAGCATCAGAGGGATGTCTTAACAAATGCTCAACCACTCCGTTCACATAAAGAGAGAACAGAGTGTGAGCAAGCACACATCCCTGACGGACACCCCTTCCCACAAGAATTTTGTCAGGTTTTTCACCGTTCATGCTCGAATGCACCTGTGCAAAATTACCTTTGTGTAGTCTCACAAGGAGGGATAGAATCTATGAGGGCAGCCCCAGTTCTGATAAGACCTTCCACAACTCCTCTCTAGGTACCAGGTCAAAGGCAGTCTTAAGGTCTATAAAGGCCAGATACAGGCTGCCTTTGCCCAGCACCACCACCTTCCAATTTCAAGAGAGCTAGTCTGAAGGCCTGTTCAATAGTCCCGATTCCAGAACGAAAACCGGCTTGGAGGTCCGACAGAATATTGTTGTCGTCCACCCACTGGAGCACCCTACTTAAAATTACCTTCCCTGCCACTTTTTGGGAGGAGTCGATGAGACTTATTGGCCTATAATTAGCTGGGTTGTCCCGACACCCCTTTTTGAATATCGGGACAACCTCGGCCCCCTTCCAGGAATCTGGTACAGGCGCACCTCCCTTAATGGCATTGAGCAAAGAGGAAACCAACTTCCCCCACTCCTTAGGGCTAGCCCGTAGCAAATCGTTGCCACCAGGCCCGCTGCTTTGAGAGGTACCAGTGATTTAATTACATTTTCCACCTCTCTGGCGGTAAAAGAAACACCCTCACTACCCCCTGTACTGTCGGCTATAGACATAAGTTATCAGTGTCATTACTGTGATTTCACTGAGGTTCTCTCTGTTGCAATCAACCACTCATTGATTTTGGTAGTTTAGTTCTCCCTGTTGCAGTCTCAAGTATTCTGGCTTTTTTATAATTGCACTTTGACACTTGTGGGACTTATTCGTAATAAGAAAAGAAACTTAGAATCTGTATCATGTTGGAAGTCACCCTAATGAATAATGCATGAGTCCTTGAACTCTGGTGATTTCCTTGATCTTTGCCCACTCAATTGTTTGCATTTTGTCTTTTAGGTTTAACTTATGTTAAATGAAAATAATGTATCCAGTCCACATTCGGACTCCATATATGTAGTTTTTAATTGTAAATTCTATGTCTTATTACTTATTCTGTCTTGAAAGGGAATTTCTTCTTGTAATACAGGCCTATGTCATGACGCACATGCATATTCCCGCTCCCTTTTTGGTATATACCTGAGTTAGTGAGCCACACAACTATGCAGTTGTGCACTTAGGGCAGGGATACAGTACTCTTACCATGCATGGGTACTTTAAAACTCAAAACCTCCATTGCACAATGTGCAATAAGAGTAAGTATTTACACATACATTTTGTGCTTGACTTTTGACATAAACGCTTCAAACATTTACAATCTTTGTATTCCTGAGGTGATGGTTGGAAACATCTCCCCTGTTCTACCTCTCTGGATAATGCCACACATTGCAACTTCATCTGTTTATTGTGTTTTGTTACAGGCCTTTGGGCCTCCTTACATTGCTGTGCAAAGCATAGCAAATGTGTATTTTATCAACTGTGGCCAGATGTGTTATTTACATCAATCTGCCTAGGAAAGGTGTCACATGTGTTGTATTTTGGGCAGCCACACACACATGCATGAATGCCTTGTTTACAAATTAATTTTAACCTCTACACCAGAGACCAGTCCTTTGTCCATGACATCTGTCACTTATGTGTGATGGTGTTTGTGTCTGAAATGGGCTGAAATTCTGCCTGCTAGTCCATATGGGAGACAGACTACAAGGAGAAGTTTGACTCAGATACTGACATTTAGGGAGACATGTTTTCCATCATTTACTGAGTACCATATGAAACACACTTTTCTGTTGCAGAACACTGAAAGACTGCTTGCTGTGCTGTATTGCACTGCTAAAGTGTGTGTGGGCAGGAATAGCCCATTAATATGTAAATATGTTGCAATCCTGCCCTCTCTCTTTCATGCAGTACACTGCACCACATAGGCTTGATGTGTTCTTTTTTATTATTTGGATATATGGCCCCATGTTGGTCAGCAGCTCAGACAACAATATTCATACATGTTGAAGCCAAAATATAGTTGAAAAGATGTGAGTGACTTGATTTTTACACTGAAATGCACACATACAGAAAAAATGAATGTGTTCCAAACTAAATGTATTGTTTGATAAGTTGGCATATTTCTGTCTGTATTACTATCGGGTGAAAAAAAATAGCCTCAATTTGGTATATGTAACCCATACCCTTGAAGTTCGGAGGTGGTTTGTTAGTAGGTGCATGTAGGTACCTAAGGTAGTAGAAATACCACTATCACAAATAAGATCTAGTAGTCTTAATAAATTAGTCCTTGCTCAACCCTTGGCAGCTTGGCTCACACGCAGTCAGGCTTAATTTAGGAGAAAGTTGTGTAAAGCAGTTAAAAAAAAGAACAGAAAAAAAGTATGACACAATGCACAATAAAAATCCAACACCAATTTATAACAATAGGACATATTTTTATGATTAATATGCCCCCCAAAAAGACATATATCCAATGGTTGGAACCAGAGGTATGATGTTTTAAAAGATTACAATTAAAACTAACGCTTAGAAGCAAATGGAGCTCAAAGGTTAAACAAAGTTGTGCAGGACTGGGACAAGTGTAAGAGATCAGACTGCCCATGATGTGACACTTTTATACTTACTTCCAGAAGTGTTTCTTGATGCAGCAACATGGTCCACAGTACCAGACGAGGATTCAGAAGCTCCGGTTTGCCTCTTGGGGTCTAGGACTAAAGCTTTCCCAATGCTCCTGATCAATCCAAGTAAAATTCAAGTGAAGCTTGTCAGCCGCAGGTGTCCTTCTTGTGGATGTTGCAGGTAGCCCGTCCAGTACTTTTCTCCCTTTTGCTGATCAGGAAATCCAGTCTTCCACCTTTAAGATAGGCACTGTCCTTTAGTTGTGAAGCGTTGTGAGTTTAGCAGGTGCAATCCTTGTGAGTGCAATCCTCTCTTGTGCAGTTCAATGGTTTAACATGGAAGTTCTTCTACTCCAGATGTTTCTTTTGGGTCCTGAGGGTCCACAGCACAAGGCAAGGGTCCAGAAGCTCTGCTTGTCTCTTGGAAGTTTGGGACTACAATTTCCATAATGCACCCGGTCAAATCCTTTAAAGTCCATTTGAAGATGGCCAGCTGGGCTTGTCTTGATAGAGTTGATGCAGATGACTGCTTGAAGCTCCTTTGTACCTGTTGGTTTAAGAAAGTCCACTCTTTAATCCTTTTGAAACCAGGCAACGTCATCTTTTGTGATGCCCAAATCGAAGCAGCACGTGCAGACCGTATGAGCGCAGTCCTCTGGTGGTGCAGACCAGGGTTTCTGTGGGGCAGCCTACTTCGCTTGATATTTACAGGCAAGGATATGAGTTGCTGGGCAGCTTGCCCCTATTTATCCAGGTTTCTGGGCTGGCAAGAAGGGAGGTACCCCTGACCAATGGGGTGCAGGTGCCACCCTCTGTGATGACCACTTTCCCTGAAATATGGCTTTTTCTTGTCCCAGAAAACACTGCTCCACAAAAATAAAAACAGAGAACATCTCTCCTGGAGCTTCAAGTCAGCCTAAACAACCCACAGGTGTAGATAACTTCACCTATACTGGGACAAATCTGTGGGAATTTCCCTCACTGCTGACACCCCAGAACCTGTTATGGAATACTCTCTAACATGGCGGACAGACCCCGTTAAATATCTGGGTGTCTCGATACATCAGGACCCAGAATTAGTAATCAGAGAGAACTATGGAAGAGCGGCGGCTAGGTTGGAGGAACAGGTGGATAAATGGATAAAATTGCCTCTCTCCATGGCCGACAGAATAGCTCTACAAAAAATGATTATACTGCCCAGGTTCCTGTACCTTTTTTGGAACATACCGATATGGTTAACAAAGGCTTTTTTTACTAAATTACGCTCCATCTTGCAACGACTCACGTGGGCCGGCAAACAGGCCAGAATAGGCTGGAAGACACTGACATTACCTTATCACGAGGAGAGTTTTGAGGCACCTGACTTTCACTTATATTATCTTTGTGCACAGGCACACAATGCACATTTCTGGACAAAACATCATGCATTCATCCCACACATAGCGGTGGAAAAGGATAGCGTGCACCCCAGGTCATTAATTGCGCTAATAGCGGATCCGGTGAAAAACACCTCACGGAACAAGATACAAACAGCCCAATGCACTTCTAGGGCGTGGCACGCACCAGCAAAAAAAGCATACAAACTTCCAGTCTACGCACGAGCTGCTGACAGGGATGGGTTTGACTACCATGGGCACTTTATTCCCACACAATATATTCATTAGCATGACCCACCCCTCATTTTGTGCCCATCAGACCCCATTGAAAAAATGTGCTTACGTACGACTACGCTCTGGGGTTAGGGATTTATACAGTACATTCCCAGATGAACCCCCGCAACTAAACACATTGCAGATACTGCTGACGGCACCTAACCGGAGGAACTTGGTGACTCGACTGTACAATGCGGCCCAAGAGGAGCAGACCGAGACATCCCACATTGCAGTGCAACGGTGGGAAACCACGTTGGAAATATCAATAGCTGAACAGGACTGGAGGTACAGCTGCATACAACTCACACTACTCACATCCAACTGCAACTTGCGCATTATCCACTTCAGATTTATCCACCAACTATACTACACACCGTCTTAACTGTACAGGCTGGGTCTTAGAGAGTTGGATAACTGTCAAAGGTGCAGGGCGCAGAGTGCTGACTTTTTACATATGTCTTGGGCATGCCCACAGCTCCACCCTCAACGACTGGAACCCAATCTCCACTGAGGACACCATCCGCCTGATGAAGTCCATCCACTCAGGATCCCCCACAGACCCATGTCCTCACCACATCTTCAACAAAGCAGACTCCGTCATAGCACCGCACCTCCGAGACATCATCAACTGCTCCTTCAACTCCGCCACCTTCCCGGAAAGCTGGGAACACGCTGAACTTACCGCCCTTCTGAAAAAACCCACAGCGGACCCCACCGAACTCAAAAATTACCGCCCCATATCGCTCCTTACTTTCCCGGCCAAAGTCATCGAGAAAGCTGTCAACAACCAACTCGCCGCTTTCCTCGAAGCCAACAAATCCCTCGACTCCTCACAATCTGGCTTCCGAGCAAAACACAGCACTGAAACCGCCCTCATCGCAGCAACAGACGACATTCGAACTCTACTGGACAATGGAGACACAGTCGCCCTCATCCTCCTTGACCTCTCTGCAGCCTTCGACACAGTCTGCCACAGCACCCTTCTACAACGCCTCAGAAACATCGGAATACAAGGAAAAGCACTTGAATGGATCACCTCGTTCCTCACCGGAAGAACCCAGAGAGTCCGCCTTCCACCATTCAAGTCCGAGGCCACTGAAGTCATCTGTGGCGTACCACAAGGATCCTCACTCAGTCCCACCCTCTTCAACGTATACATGAGCCCCCTTGCGGCCATCGCTCGCCAACACAATCTCAACATCATCTCCTACGCGGATGACACTCAACTGATCCTTTCTCTCACCAATGACCCCAGCACCGCCAAAACCAACCTACACGAAGGAATGAAAGAAGTTGCCGAATGGATGAAACACAGCCGTCTGAAACTGAACTCAGATAAAACAGAAGTCCTCATCTTAGGTACATCCCCCTCTGCATGGGACGACTCTTGGTGGCCGGAAGCCCTTGGAAAAGCACCCATCCCGACAGACCACGCACGGAACCTAGGCGTTATCCTGGATTCTTCACTTTCAATGAACAGACAAGTCAGCGCCGTATCCTCATCCTGCTTCAACATTCTTCGCATGCTCAAAAAAACATTTCGCTGGATCCCCACCGAAACCAGAAAAACAGTCACCCATGCTATGGTCACGAGCCGACTGGAGTACGGAAACACCCTCTACGCAGGTACTACCGCTAAAATCCAGAAGAAACTCCAACGAATCCAAAACGCCTCAGCCAGGATCATATTAGACATCCCGCGTAACGAACACATCTCTGGCCACCTGAAAGACCTCCACTGGCTACCCGTCAATAAGAGGATCACTTTCCGACTGCTAACCCACGCACACAAATCACTCTACGACATCGGACCAGAATGCCTCAACTCACGACTGTCCTTCTACACCCCCTCCCGCCAACTACGTTCCTCCAGCCAAGCCCTCACCACTGTACCCCGCATCAACAAGACCACCATGGGAGGAAGATCCTTCTCATACCTGGCAGCTAAAACATGGAACTCACTCCCCACTTACCTTCGCCTTACCCAGAACCACCTAGCATTCAGAAAGCAACTTAAAACGTGGATATTTGACAAGTAATCCTCCTCCCCTCCCTAAGCGCCTTGAGACCCTCTGGGTATGTAGTGCGCTATATAAATTCTTTGACTTGACTTGACTTGGTATGCATTTTAGGAGTCCGGAAACTCAAATACGCTAGGCGTAGAAAATTCCTGGCGGTCTCACTATTGCTAGCTAAGAGGCGCATAGCCATGAGATGGATTACAGACATGTCTTATTGTAAGACAACATTAGAGACATACACTGAAGACCTACCACAAGCCTCGAGGCCCAGAGACTTCTGGAACCCACTGGTTACATACTTACGGGAGGTGTCTGAGGCTGCAGACACAGACTGACCTCTGGAATTATAACTTGACATAAAACAAACACTTTAATGGGAGGGTCCAAGGGCGAAATTAATGACTCACATTAGGTACATACCCCAAAACAGTCTCTCAATACACAAAAGAGTACCTAAAGGTCGAAATTACCACTCAACTGTAGATACAGCCCCAACACCATACAGACAACACAGTGGGAACAAACAGTGTGAACTAAGTGTGATGATGGTCGAGTTAAAACTCGAGGGCATAGGGAAAAATTCCCATCAGAAACCACACTGTACCGCCCTCTTTTGCATCATTTGGGTACTCCTTGCCCAGGAGACATAACAGGACAAAACAAATGGCTAGGTTGTTATCTTGGCCGTATTCAAATGTGCATAGAGTCTACTTATGGAGGGAGGTAGTGTAAAATGTACAGTATTGGTGTGGCTAATGAAAAAGCAGTGTAAAGGTAAGTGGAAAAAGTGAATGGTGCAAAACTTAAAATTGGATAGGCTAGGTGGATGTTAATGTTTTATTGTTATCCCCCAGACTTCCAACTCTAAAAACTCAGTGCAAACACAGATTTAACAAAATATCCGTGATCAGTAGTGGTCAACATGTTTCAGCATATCAACGAACATTTTTCATGCCTTCTTCAGGACCCGTTGTAATGTAACTACTGCTTTTTTGTGAAGGATAAAAATCATATCACCTGAAAATGTCCAGATTGTGAGACAACCACATACCGTTCGCTGTGGTTGTTGCGCTTCACCCCACCTGGCTGCAGCTCAGGTTTAGAGGAGCACCGCTCTGTCCGTCGGTGTCTCCCGGCAGTCTTCCGAAATAGTTATATTACAACGGGTCCTGAACATCCACCTAGCCTATCCAATTTTAAGTTTTTTCATCCCACTTAAAGCCCTGGTCTACAAGTCGGCTTCTTGGTGCACATAGCCATGGCTGCAGCGCACACCTTATTCTGCCGCACACAGAGGAAACAAATTTGAGGGAAAATTGGTCAAGACTGATTTGCATATGGCCAGGTCTTAACTGGAGAGGCATGGTGAGCAAAAGAATGATTGATTTAACCCAGATCTCTTGCCTGGGGGTGAATGTTCTGATTTTCTACATTCCGTCCATCAACTGTGTGTCTTTTGATAACATGTTTGACACAGACAAATGCATTTGTCCTTTTGATACCTATGCTATCCTTTCTTGCCTACATGACATTAGCACCTTTGATTTGTTCACTTAATTTAGTATGTCTATTCGGTTAATAAATGTAGTAAATGTCCTTCATGTTACATTGATTATTCAATATTTGTTTGACAAATAATAGCTAATACTTTTTGTTTGTCAGCACATAGGTATAGCAATGAGGGACGTTTTTATATGGGACAAACTGATGTATATAAAGGTAATTCAACTACAGACCTATACACAAAACTTTCAGTTTCACGTGTATGTATGTGCATTTGCCTTGTAGGTGATTCAATACTTATATGCCTTGATTATGACATCATTGATGTGGCAGGGCAGTGATTCGTTTTTGATCCTGAGTGCACTGTGATTCCTTAACCTAGTTGGTTTTAATACTATGTTATTTACTTATGTATTCTATGTTTAACAGCATAAGGATACATTTTACATTCATGGACTGTGATATAGGAAATGAAGTAATTTATCACATTGATAAAGTGTGTCATTGTGGGTTGATAATTATGGGTATGTTTGGACCGACACTGTAAGAATGGCTGCAACATATCTGTACTTTGTACTTTGTACTTTTGGTATCATATATGCACCTAGATTTGACATTATCACATGAAGTGAAGCCACACTTAACGCGCAAGACAGAATTAGAATATACAACTACATTATTGTTCCTGATACTTTGATCCATGTGCACGTTTAGTGCCATGTGTGACACATTTTCTTACGAAATCGTTACTTAGGAAATCAGGATTTCTATGGACCCTTTCTTCTCATATTTTTTTCACTTGTGAACCACATGATAATTTTGTTGATATGGTAACCATTGCAGAAAAGGTGATTCTGTCCACTCACACAATGTTAGTTGACATAAAACTTTGCATAGTTGGTTTTTCCATACTTCCATTGAAAGATCAGTGAGGGAATAACACAATGAGACATTATTGTGTACATGTTCGAGTCAGTTATTCCCATTACGTACCTATGACACACGATCTGTACACAAAAACAGATGGCAATTATGTCATACATTGCAACTTAGTTGATATTAAGGATATTTGTGCTTTCCTTACCAATGAGTATGCTGTTCCCATACCTGCCATTCTGAAACTGCTCATTGATGATACTTTGGCAGAAGATGAAGACATCATGTGCACTGCCAGGCTTTTTTGCAAGCACATTGTTGAACATCCACTGATGGTCCACTCTGGCCTAGAGAGATAGAGTATGTGTGCTTGTGGTTTCTGTACAGGTGGGAATTTGGACCAGGGGGCACCAATTACACATGTGTTCAATCAATTGCACAAAAAACATGGGGAAATCCAGCTATGGCATAGAATAGTTACTTGGTAGCCAGTTGTTGTGGACTTTTGGGGAAGAGAAGGTACTTAGGTGTGAGTTTGATTATGACATCCAAAAACCTAGAGAACTAGAAGAGTAACTTTTCCTTTGTATCTAGGGGGAAAGTTACCACAAGGGCAAATGAAGTTAAAAATATGTTGGGTGTAGATGCACAAATTAACAAACTAAGGGGCGAAATTATAAGCCTAAGAGAGAGTATGGAAAGGATAGCTAAATTAGTAACTGATAAGTTGGGCTCTCTTACTCCTATATTTAGAGTCATCTAAATCAAGGGAAGGTATTGAACTACAACCCACACAGGGAACAATATAAACATGTGACCAAAAAACACTGGTGGCACAACAGAGAGGAAAGTTTGTCAGCATATGTTACCTCCAGGCATTATTGTGCCCCTCGGGTGACCAGATGCTTGTAGAACCCATAACGGTGGCTATGAGCTTTAGACCCAAAGATACACCTTCTACAAATAACAAAGAAGGAAAGAGAAAGGCCACCCCTACTAACAGAAATGGTAAACCTCTTTGATATTTTTATGATCAACTTCCTCAAAACTCAGAGGGTCTCCAATGAAACATGTGAGGCATTGGTAATAAGCATGGGCGAATTTTGCGAATCTCGCGTTCGCTAATTTTGCTGATTTGCGAACTCGCAATCCGCAAAATCCGCGAATTCTCGCAAATTTGCGGATTTTTTTTTGTGTTTGCGCGGGTTTCTGCCAGTTCGCGAGGGTTTTGTACAATTTCGCAAACGCGAACTTACCTGTCGGTCGCAAGTTTTGCGAACTTGTTGTTTCTACGTGTCCAGCCTGTTTGGGACACTCTTCTTCATCACTGCCACTCTCTGTCACCACTGCCACTCTCTGACTACTCATGCCACCCTGTGGCCCACCCATGCCACCCTCTGTTTCATCACAGCACCCTCTGGTTGTCCAGTGTACATCATTGTGGCAAAGCAAAGCACACCTTCCCTGCCTCAAGTGACCTGAAATAATTTGGGGCTGATTAATGTGTCACAGAATATTTTTTTAGCTGGCACCTGCTTTCTTAGTGCTTCCTGATTAGTGATCTTTTGCACTTGCTAAGTGCTTTCATTGTTGCAAAATTAGTTACAACACCTGCCCTGCCTTAGCTGTAATTCAGGACCTTTGTGTAACTATTCTCTCTATACTCAGAGCAGGGTCACATAATAGTTGCAAGTAGGCAACTGAACTCTGGAGGGGCCCCTCAGGAAGCACTGCAGGAAATGGCTACTAATGATGAGCTTGAACTTTTGAACCTGGTAAGTAGTTTCAGTTTTGCTAAGATCGTATTTCTGCAATTTAGCGCTTATTCGCGGGGCGCGAAGTTGAACTGGGAAGCCGCGAACTCACGCGAACAGTGCAAGCAAGCCATAAAATCCGCTGCTCGCGGATTTGCGGATTTTGCGGGAAATTCGCGAATCTCGCGGATTGCGAATTTACCGAAAATCCGCAAAATCCGCGAGCGTAATGGATTTTCCGCCCATGCTTAATTGGTAAATAAGGTGACCCACTGGATACAATACAAAAATGGGATGTAAATCCATAATTGAGGAGGATATACTCAATGCCAAAAGGTATGCAGCTGAAAAATTACAGCGGGATTATATAGGTGTGGCTTTAGGGATTGGGCTCTCGCAGAAAGTTTCATTGCACTTGAACTGCATCATAAACCAAATAATAATGCTCAAATAAGATTACAACTAAATCCCCCGGGCCATACAATGTATCCGCCTGGTGAAAGGAACCAAAATCTATCCCTATGTATTGGGCAGCCCAACAGTAGGGAAACACTACAACTCATTAATACATCAGACATCGACTGACTTAGGGATGACAGTTTTGAGGTCCACATGAAATCAAAAAGAAAGCATTTTCCTGTAGCTGAAGGGACACTATTTAGTCTATCTCTTTATATAAATTCCATTATAGGGCCTAAGGAAACAGATCCTCCTAATACAAAAGTACATCTGATGTCACAGGGGGAGTTCACCCACTATAACCTGAGGACCCCAAACTCAACAAAGGATGACTGACTACACTGATGTCTCTCCCCTGAGGCGGAAGCCGGGGGCTCTGTTTTCGATCTTGATCGTTTTTAACAGATTGCACTATTTTAAAACATTTTTTAACCTGTGTTATAAATTGTATTTTGCTGCTCGTTAGTTGACTTAATAACTACCTGCATGTCACACTGCCCCCTCGAACCCGATTCCCAGCGCGCATTTGTATTTCCTGGCGCTTGAGGAGAAGGGGTTCGGCCATCTTGGGTGAGGGAGGGGTAGTGCTGCAGCTGCTGGCCGCTTCACGCCCTCCTCACACCGGATATAGGAACATGAACGTCCGTCCGCGCAGTGGGCGCGCCGGCGGGGCGCCGAAGGCGCGCCAAAGTCAAGTCCATCTGCGCCCGTCCGCGCCCGGCCGGACCCAGGGGCCACGTCCCCTGGTCGTTTTGGTGGAATCAGGCATGTATACAGCTCGAGCCTTTTATATCAGTTGTGCCCACCGGTTTCATCCAGATGTGGTCTTCCTAGACATCCCCTGGAGATCCCTCGCCGCTGCACGCACTGTAAATCAGAGCTAATTACTACTACTATTGCCAAATCTGAGGTAAAGGATTACTCCATGTTTCTGCTCAATTGCAGGTCTCTAGCGAAACATTGTTTAGAAATTTCCTTGCTCTTAGATGAATATACACCGGATGTGATCTTTCTGACCGAGACCTGGTTAAATCAAGACTCTCAGCCGGATCTGGCACAGGCCATTATTCCGGGTTACCAGATAGCACGGGTTGATCGACCGCAAGGCAGAGGCGGTGGCCTTGCGATAATTTATAAAGAGAGCTATGTCTGCCGCTGCTTGACGGAGGAGATTGAGGATTGCGAAAGTTTCCCTTTTGCGATTGAGTTTTCCCCTAATACCAGCTTCTCCAGTATTCTTATCTATCGCCCTCCTGGATCTATCGGACAATTTAACACCTCTCTTTTGTCGGTGGCATCCCAATTGATTGTCTCTCCCTCTAACTTCAATCTACTTGGAGATTTTAATATTCATTTTGACAACCTGTTGGACCCCACGGCACTAGAGGTGATGTCAAGTCTAGCTGCCATCCAACTAGAGCAATTAGTTCCCTCCTCCACGCATGAAAAAGGTCATCTCTTAGACCCGATCTTTAGTAATAGTGACCAACTTAAAGTGGGCACTATTAGCAGCCTTCCAAGGTCGGATCATTTCCTGATAGCCTTCACCTGGACCACTAGCAAACCCCATCCATCCTGTTTTACATCTCGGAAAACCCGAAATTGGTCCAAAATCTCTATAGACAATTGGACGAAGGCCCTTAGCACCACCAGACCTATACTCTCCCATGACCCAACGGCAAATAATTATAAATACAACGAGTGGATCACGGCCTCTCTTGACCTGGTTCTCCCTTCACACCTATCTGGGTCAAAGAGGCAGAGTAAATCAGCACTGTGGTATACAGGAGACCTTAGGGACAGAAAGCGCTCCTGCAAGAGACTAGAGAGGACATGGCGTATGACCTACAATCCTACTGATAAAGCCACTTACAGGGACGCTATCAGGAACTATAAATTGGCAATAAAAACTTCGCAAGCAGCCTACTATAATGACAAAATAACAATGGCTAAATCTAAGCCGAAAGAAATATATCGGATAGTGAGCTCCCTGATAAAACCCCCTCCGCCCGACGCAGATAATAGTAGTTCCCCTTTTAAATGCAATGAGTTGGTTGATTTCTTTTTTCAAAAAGTTAATAAAATCTACCTTTCCTTTCCCGATCCACCCATTGATTCACCCACACAACGCGCTGACTCAGCTTTGGACATGGTAACTCCCTGTTACAACAAGCTAGAGTCTTTTCCATTGTTGAATCTGGAAACATTGGAGTCTCTAGCACAACAAATAAAATCCGGCTCACCGTGTGACCCTGCTCCCCTGGGCTCGCTGGGGTTGGCCAGCAAAACCATTCTCCCTACTCTCAAGGAATTGTTGAACTCCTCCATTTTGAGTGGGATGGTACCTGCGACATGGAAGCATGCAATTGTACGGGCCTTGTTAAAAAAACCTTCCCTCGATCCAGCTAACCCTAGCAATTACCGCCCGATTTCTCTGCTCCTATGGGCATCTAAGATCCTGGAGAAGCACTTCAATACCATTCTGACGAAGTTCCTTGAGGAAAACCACCTCCTCGATGCTTCCCGGACGGGCTTTCGCCCAAAACATGGGACAGAGACTGCTCCATTGGCTGTGACTGAGGAGGCGAGACGGATCTTGGATCGGGGGGGGTCAGTGGCAGTGATCCTCCTCAATCTGAGTGCCGTGTTTGACACGGTACATCATAAAATTCTGATGAACCGTCTCGCCGACCTAGGAGTGTCCGGAGAAGCCCTGGTCTGGTTTGAGTATTTTCTATCGGACAGAACCTTCCAGGTCTTTGACGGCACATCCGTGTCATCGAGCAGGCCTTTGGGGTGTGGAGTCCCGCAGGGTTCATCCTTGAGCCCTACGCTCTTCAACGCTTACATGAGGCCGCTGGCCGGGATTGTTCATCCGCATGGTATTAACATCATCTCCTATGCGGACGACACCCAGCTGGTGGTCTCCCTTGCGCAGAAGAGTGGCCTTCAATCGCCGCCCAATCTAGCGGCGTGCCTGGAGGAGGTAAGGAGTTGGATGATGAGCTCATGTCTGAAGCTCACAGACGACAAGACCGAGCTCATGCTCCTGGGCCCGGCGGCCCCCTCTACTTTGGAGCTGCTATGGCCCGCGAGCATGGGGGCGGCCCCTGCCCCCAGAGATAACATCAAAAGTCTGGGGGTATGGCTAAATAAGTCGCTGAGCTTCAATACACAGGCCACCAAGGTGGCGGCCACCTGCTTTGGCCTCCTTAGGGTGATCAAAAAAACTCTTCCCCTTCTTCCATTTGAGGACAGACAAATAATCATACAGGGCCTCGTCAATCCCGCCTGGACTTTAATAATGCCCTCTATCTTGGAGCACCGGACTATACCTTGCAAAAACTTCAGCGCACTCAAAACTGTGCTGCTCGTGCGCTACTTGGAGTCCCACAAAGAACTTAAATAAAAACTGGCCTAAGAACTCAACACTGGTTGCCTGTCAGGGACAGAGTTAAGTTCAAAGCTCTGTGCATTGCTCACCAGACCCTCTGGAAAATGGGTCCAGAAATCAACCGTTCCCGGATTTCCCCTTACCTGCCCAACAAGGTGCTTCGATCCTCGACTGCATCACTGGCCAAGATTCCTAGAGCAGGAGGACGCTCGTTCTCTTATAATGTGTCAAGATTGTGGAACACCCTCCCTCTGCATATGAGAGGCAACTCCAATTTAACCAGTTTCCGGAAACAGCTTAAAACCTTTTTGTTTCAGTAACTAGAAACTTCCTGTTCTTCTGAGGGCATTTTTGTTTAGTCACAGCGCCTGGACGCCTAAGGGCAACTGTAGCGCTTTACAAATTTCATTTTCTTTTCATTTCATTTCATTTCATCTTGGAACGTTGCGGGAATTAAGTCCAAACTCCTAGATTCAGAGTGTGGTCCACTTATCGATATGCATCACATCATATTTCTTCAGGAACCATGGGCTATTAACCCATTACTTAGACCTGGTTTCCTGACCTTTAGCGAACACGCAATCCCTTTCTCAGCAAAATGCCCATCAGGAGAACTCCTAATATAGTTAAGTCTAGATTTGTTTCCCATAGTCAGATCTGTTCCTTCTAATTCAAGAGATCTACTCACCCTTGAAATTAAAATTACGACTCTATGAAGACCAAAATATATAGCCCTGGTGAATATATATTTTAGATTAGTCCCTCCAAACGTCCAATCCTCTACCGTAAATAGATTTGATGGCTATATGGCACAGTTTAACCGGAAAGCTATAACATTTTTAGCGGGGGATATCAACACCCGAATTCCACCAATCGCAGGTTGTAATGCTCTAGAAGCCAACGATATGGCAGCTATAAAAATGCCCTGGACTCCTCTTTATGACCATAACAAAATATCAAAAGTAGGAAAATCATAGATTTAATTATTGATCATGGCTTGAACAAACGGTAATACAAAATCTGACTGCTCACCTTGTCCAGCGTTCAAAAGTGGATTAAGTACCTCAAGAATTGATCACATGCTTGTGGATAATAATTTATGGTCAGATCTATATGATGTGAATGTAGCCCCTAGACCCAATAGTGAACACCAGGCATTAAGCACAACCTTCTCCATGGCCCCATTCAGAGAGGTAAAACTGGAACCTGTCATAACCAAGATTCCATTAGCTCTGACCAATAATTTGAAAATGTTTAAATGTGCAACTTTTGTGAAGAATGTAAAGAATATGACATTTTTATATATTCTGTTCATGCAAAAACTCTCATAGGTTGATTTCACAAATATTCATATTTTAACTTTGTTTCTATACATTGTGAACTTGCGGATTTACAAAGACCATGTTTGTGAGGCCACAGAGGAAAGGTGATTCCCCCCCCAAAACTCCCCTCTTGGTATTCTAAAACCTGTTGTTTAGAAAGATCCAACTTACTAAATGCCATCACCAGGGCTTAAGACCCAATATCACTAAGGTAAGGAATTAATGAAAACATTTACTATCCAATCTAGGGAGCACCTGGCCTGGCGTGACCTTCTATATGTCTCTTTCATTGACCAGAGAGGGGCATTTTGCCTCGTTTCAAGGGAAATTCTATTGGAAGTTCTAGATGGGAATGGTATCCAGCTGTCCAATGAAGACTTCCTGAGAGCTCTATCAGGCATGAAAAGTGGCCCACCGAATGACCCAGCCCCTATTAACATCATTAAACAAGTGGGTCCCACCATCTCACATCTGGCCACCAACCTCATCAATGCCTCATTCAATCAAGGAGTGGTCCCCCCCAATTGGAAGCACACAATAGTCAAGGCTCTACAGAAAAAACCAGGACTTGACCCTCAAGACCTTTCTAATCTTCGACCAATCTCTCTACTCCCTGGTATAAGTAAGATTGCAGAGAAGGCCGTCAATCAGCAATTGTCGGCTTTCCTTGAATCCAACAATCTTCTTCGCCCCTCACAAACAGGTTTCCGACCGGGTCAGGGAACCGAGACCGCTCTTTTGAAAGGGGTTGAGGAAACCAGGTGCATCTTGGATTCAGGAGGATCGGCTCTACTGATCCTCCTGGATCTAAGCGCTGCATTTGACACGGTAGATCACAAGATCCTGACCCAGCGCCTCCTCAACCTAGGAGTGAGAGACACGGCACTATGCTGGCTCACATCCTTCCTCAAGGACAGAACCTTCCAGGTCTGTGAAGGGAATGTGCGATCCAAATCCTTCCCCCTCCAGTGTGGGGTTCCTCAGGGCTCTTCATTGAGCCCTACATTATTTAACATCTATATGGCCCCCCTGGAGGATGTGGTCATTCCCTTTGGGATCAAAGCCGTCACATACGCTGATGACACCCAAATGGTTGTTTCGTTCTCTTTAGAAAGAGACAAACTGAGAAACCTGCATGACTGTCTTGAAGGAATCCATAACTGGATGTGTGACTCAAGACTCAAGCTTAATGGATCTAAAACTGAGCTCATGCTGCTAGGTCACCAAACTACATCCCTCCCCATTGCCATGTGGCCATCATGTTTGGGATCCCTTCCTCAACCCAAGACAGAACTCAAAAGCTTGGGTTTCTGGCTGGAGCAGGACCTCTCTTTGAAAACGCAGGCCAAAAAGACGTCTGGCACCTGTGTGGGCCTACTCCGCTCAGCTAGGAAGATCCTTCCATTACTACCCACACAATCTCAAAAACTGCTTATTCAAGGTCTAATCTTGTCAAGATTAGACTATAGCAACGCCATTTTTTTGGCCGCCCCAGAATCCACTATCAACATTCTCCAGCGAACGCAAAACGCTGCAGCTAGGCTTCTGATAGGTACCCCTCGAAGAGCATCAGCTAAACCAGCCCTGAAGGCTCTCCATTGGCTGCCGATCCGTGAAAGGATCAAATTCAAGGCCCTGTGCACTACTCACAGAGATTTGCAAGATAAAGGGCCCCCCATGCTTAAAACCATGCTCTACCCCTATAAACCGAACAGGTCTTGCAGCAACCCTTTGGAATTCCTTGCCAACTCAGTTGCGCTCTGAACCAAACTATATGAAATTCCGGAAGCTACTGAAGACCTACCCTTTCCCGCAACAACCTTAAATCTCCCATCTTCTACCCCTCTGTTTTTTTTTCTCAGCTGTTTAATTGCAATCACAGCGCTGGGACGCTCCCGGGCAGCCATGCGCTATAGAAATCCTTTTTCATTTCATTTCATTTCATTCATTTCATTCATTCATTTCATTCATCTCCCCAGACTTATTAAGAGGATTGAAAGTCCTTCATGCAAATACCTATGTAAAGGTGCCCACACACTTTTTAGCCTATATATCAATGGAGCAGTGAGAAAGCTGAGAGAATTTAAATATGCTGTCCCTAAATTAGCGTGTCTATCCCGATCTTGATGTTCACGGACAACACTCTACTTATTTCGAGAACACCAATGGGGTTTCAAAGAGAACTGAATGCCCGTGTTACTTTTTGTGAGGAAAGGGGCAGATAACTGAATCCAACCAAAACTAAATTTATGACCATAAATCCCCATGTAACACATATAGAGGGAATGTGACAATAGAGAGGGCGCCCCTTGAAAAAGTCTCACACTTTGATTAATCAGGTGTCAGAATAACTGATAACCAATTACAGGGAGCCCAGTTAAAAAAGCAAAGGCACCCTACACCGGAAAGCCTCCGCACTTTGGAGGAAAGTTTGCCTATTATACCATTGAGATCAGATCTAGCCTTAAACCAATACATTTGGGGCCAGATGCACAACCATGTAATTTAGCAACTTTCAAATTGCACTCAATTGCGAGTTGCAATTTGCGAGTCGCTAAATGCGACCCCATTAGGAATGGCTGGCCCTCTCAGGTATGGTGGCCTGCTGGGCTCAGCAGACCCCCATGTCTGGGATTGCTTTTAAATAAAGCTGAAAATCGGTCCTAGAATGCTTGTTTCCAATCTAGGGAGCACCTGGCCTGGCAGTTTGGTCTGGACTGTTCCATTGGGCGCAGGGTCAAGACTAATTTGCATATGGCAGGGTGCTAACTGGAATGGTATGGTGAGCAAAAAAACGATGGATATAGACCCAGATCTCTGTACTGAGGTGTATGTATGACATTGTTCTGCATTCTGTCCATCAATTGTTCTTTTTGCATTTGTCACCCTGAGTGGGACGGATATGCCCAGACATGGTCTCCATGCCAGTGGAGTCAAGCTATCCTGGCTGATGAGGACTGAAAGCCCGAACCTGTCCAGTCCTAGGATGATTGTTTCCAGTCCAGGGAGGACCTGGAGTGGCAGTTCGGGCTGGACTGTTCCCATTGGGGTCAAGACTGATTTGCATATGGCGGGGTCCAAACCGAAATGCCATGGTAAGCAAACAAAACGGTGGCTTTAGGCCCAGACCTCTGTTCAGGGGTGAATGTATGACATTGTTCTACATTCTGTCCATCCATTGTTCTTTTTGCTTTAAAAAAAAATGTATGCGACCGTTATCCATAAAGGAATACGGGATGCATTTAAAAAAAGAAAAATGAAATTTTCTGTTACTTTTTTTAAGGGGAGGTTGTAGTCCCTGGGACCACAGCGTGCCGCTAAAAGATACTTTCCCATGCATTCGCAAAGGGGATCCCTTCCCATTTGGGAGTGCTTTACCACCCTCTTGAAGAGGGTGGTAAATTTCAAGTGTTTTGCAACCACAATTGCAATTGCAAAACATTCTTACATAGGCCTCCGACTTGCTATTAGAAAGGGGCACCCTTGGAACACCCCTTCCTAATAGCGACTCGCAATTCCTATATAGCGAGTCATAAAAAAATTGGGACTCGCTTAATGGGGATTATACATGGACCTATTACATTGTGGGCACCGCTCATACATTCAGTAAAGCACTGCCCATGAGACTAAGGTTGAGGGACAATAGATAATTGTAAGCTTTTGGGAAAGGGTAAATCTGCAATTGCGAGCCCAGTAAGTTTGGTGTTTTGCCTGCTCTTAAAGGAGGAGCCCTAAGTTTACAATAATATGAACATTTCTGACATCGAAATACAGACTGTGCTATCTGCATAACAGGCGGAAAGGAAACCTAGCATAAACAGATCCCTGCATTGCATACTGTTAAAGGGCTGCATGACAACCCTGAAAGTGTTAGACTGCCATGCAATTTTACATTTCAGAGAAAATACCTGGGGCCCTATAACACAAAAAGGGCCCACTCCCCCTCTAGGTGCCATGGGGCACCTTCAAACAGTAGCATCCATGTGGAAAGAGGAAAATGTGCCCTATTATTTTGAATGTGCTGCCCTCACTGCAGCCACAAACTCGTGCAGTACTGGGGCAGTGCATTCAAGTGAAATATGGAGAGGCTTTGAAGCAGCCACCTCTTGTTTCATTTTGCGGGTGGCAACCTGCCTACACTCTTTTGTAGGAACACCATTTACTAGAATAACACGTGCTTCTTCAAAATCTGTCTGTACCCCTACAGTTTCCAAATCCTGCTTGAAATCTAATGGCAAATACACAACTCTCCCTTTAAGACCTTTCTGAATTTTAGTTGGAGGTAACATTCCTGTCTTCGACTTCATAGGGACCATAGCTTGGAATGGATGTATTTATTGTATCAGAATTGTTTCATAAACATTAAATCTTGGAACTCTGGTGGGATTGAAACTAGTTCTAACTTTCTATGGACTGGTCTAGCTGGCATTATATTAGCCTCCAAATTTTCATAACGGTTCTTACATCTAATTTGAAGTGCGTTCAAATGAAACTGCTCTTCTAAAAATAAATATGCAGCAAATTGTAGCCACTTATCATTGCTCTCTTTTTCACTTTCTAAATACAAATCAACATTCCGCATTTGACTTTTGTTGTGAGTACATCGACAACAAATGCAAACAGTTTGGCTTCTCTAAAGAAACTCTGTTAAACTGTGCAATGTCGTTTACAAAAGTTTCAGTACTAATGCCTGTATGTGTTCTGTTCTTCTACACTTTCAGTAGTCATGTTTCATTTTCCCTAGACTCCTGTTCAGGACCAAATAAATTAAACTGAATATGTTCACAGACTTTTTCTACATCTTGTACTGTACCATGCAATAGACTTTTATTGAATTCTCCTAAACATGAAGCAGGGGTATTCACATAGTAAAGTGTCCTAACCAAATTTCACAATTTAGAGTGATGTACAGCTAACATCCTTAAGTGATGAAAGCAGAGTGTGCACACTTTCATTGATAGACATGCTAGTTATTGTCTCTGCAAATTACTGTCATCTCTGACTATGCATCGATCAAAATATTGCAAAATTGCAAGTTTTCTCTTGATACTACTTTCTGGACACTCACGTGAAAATTCTCTATGTCAATTGATTACTGATGAACACTGCAAATGCTACTGCAATTCCATTTGTATTCTGGGGCCTGATTATGCCTTCCTTGTGCCTCTTCAGCTATAACTTTCTCTATATTTCAGAGAAAACGTGCATCCTTTGCAATAGGAGTACCATCTTTTACCTCATAACTACGACCATTTGTTTCAGCTATATGCAATACTGTGTTCTCTTGGAAATAGCTTTCCTCATTAAAATAAGGGTTTGTACTGGAGGTATGTTTACATTCACCTTAAAAAAACATGAAAAAATTCCTTCAGTTAAAAAGACTTTTTTTTTGTTTTTTTTTTAACATATACACTATTGTTTTGTCTAGCTCCCTTATTCGTTTCAATATTAAGACAAATAGTTTTCTCTTCCAAACAAATTCTTTCTTAACAATGCTCTCAAATTTTGCTGAAGTGCAGCACTAATCAACTTACATTTCTTCATCCGTTTTAGCCAATTCCAAATTACTCTAGTCCAAAATATTTTAGCTCGAAACTCCTGAACCTGCTTCTGTCCTTTAGATAAATTCTGTGGACCCGATTCACAAAGGTAAACTGGGACAAAAGTCTAACTTTATGACTTTCGGTATTCACAAAGGATATTTACGAGTAGTAAAGTTAGACTCTTGTCTCAGTTTTGGTCTCAGTTAAACTTAGGAACAAAACTTAGACAAAAGTCTAACTTTACTACTCGTAAATGCCCTTTGTGAATACCGAAAATTGTAAGTTAGACTCTTTTCTCGGATTATCTTTGTGAATCGGCCCCTCTGTTTTCTTAGGATATTTCCTAATGTGACAAACTTGTCGTCCTTCTTTTTCCCGCTTGAAGATAAAAATCAATTTCTACATAGCACTTTATTCTCATTCAGCGTGTTCTGGATTCTTTTTTTCAAGAGCTGCTCAGTGAGCTTACTGGTTTCTCTTCTCTTGTTGTGCACATTGTCCACCATATCTTCTTTTTCTGTCTGAGTTTGAAGTTGGTAGCAGTGTTTCTTTGAGTTTCTTAGTTGTGCGCATTTTGTCAGACATAGTAAAACGTAAAAAATAAAATAGAAGTAGATTTCTAGAACACAAATAACGAATACATTTACTTGTACAGAATGTACTATTATATGAATTACTTTAAATCAAACTAGTAAGTACTTAAGTGGTGATTTTAGTTTCCAAGTTCATATATTCGCTAAACTGGAACACACATGTTTAAAGGCTTATTTTCCTGGAAGGATAAGTTGTTTGTACAATTTCCCCAATTATTACCTAACTCAGTTTGTCAGTGCCTATGAGGATGTGTTATTGAGTATGCAAGTAAGAATGTTGGTACATGGCTGCCTTTCTCATTCACTCTATGGATCTCTAAATCTGTATGTAAACAGCTGTATGGATCCCTTGGTGGGTGTGCATGTTAGTACTGGGGCATTAAACATTGTGTGAAACTGACTCCCATAATACTGGCTACATAAGAGTGGTATGTGTGTGACAGTGCATGTTTAAGTGTCTCTGGCAGTGTATCAGTAGGTATTTTAGTGGCTCTTTACTTTCATATGTAGATATGTCAATACCTGTATAGTAGAAATATACAGGTCTTCTGAATGGTTAAGATTGTTTAAACATTTTTACCCTCCTTTAAAGAAAGCCCAATTTGATAGGACTTTTGTGTGGTCCACTGCGGCGCTCAGCCTGTCCCCTTATTTAATGTGGCGGTGAATCCATTGCTTCACCTGGGATAACAAAATCTTTCAAAGAAATAAGGCAAAACAGTTTATTTGTCAACACTTGGGATTCATGCCTAAGTTTGTGTCCCAATACATTTTTTCCCTACTTCTTCTACTACCTCAATCTCTTTCCCTTTATATTGTTGCTCCTGTTGCTAAAGTAACCAATAATGTAACTAACTATGCCAACAGCAGGTCACACGTTCAGTACACTTTCTAGAGTAGCATGCTAACACCTATACCAACTGTACAAGGTACGGTTGAGAGTTTGGACTTATAGGCATGTCACATATTCCATTACTTTTTTGGTAATATCACAAAACTCAATCACGCGTCTCATTACATTTTTCTCAATAAAACAACCTAAGTTTTACCACTATCATATTTATATCAGTCAATAAAATTACCTCTTTCAAATTTTTGTATCAAGACATGTTCTTATCTGACTACTTTTTCAAATCTGTCTTATTCTGCTGCAGCCTTCTCCTGTGTGCTTCTGCTCCTTCCTTTGAAAATGGTTAGAGTGTAGATTGTGGGCAATAGCTTTGTGTTTTGGGCCAGAGAGTGTGTGACAAAGAGTAATATTAACAGGCCCTGGGTTTGTCTAAAGTGGATATTACTTGGATTGGCCAGAGAGGTCTAAAGTGGTACCAGTTGCTTTCATTGGTTGAAAGCATCTAGACGTTATGATTGTTCTCAGTGGTGGCAATGACCTGGGCACCCTTACTGGAATAGGATTGGAAATCCTAACTAAGGATACCTTTGGAAAATTAGTGACACTTTTACCTCCCATTAACTTAGTGTTTTCCAACATGTGCCAGAGACAGAAATGAAAGTGGTCATCTAAAATCTGTATAATAATGACACAGACATAATCACAGAGGCTAACCCTGGCT
This sequence comes from Lissotriton vulgaris, assembly GCF_964263255.1. Taxonomy (NCBI): domain Eukaryota; kingdom Metazoa; phylum Chordata; class Amphibia; order Caudata; family Salamandridae; genus Lissotriton; species Lissotriton vulgaris. The sequence continues at coordinate 309,055,918 of NC_141696.1, forward strand.
ATAGTTCACGTAGTAGCGCTATGCGTAGCTACGTGAAGTGCACTTCGCACTGCGTGAGCTACACGCAGCACTATGTGAGCTGCGTAGTGCAGTAGGAAATGCTATTCGCATTGATTACACAGTGCTGGATGCTTGTCCGCACTATGCAAACATTCAAAACGGCATCTTGCACAGTGCAAGCAGTCGTTTTCTGTCGTTTTCTGCTGCTCAAGTAGATTTGTACTCGAGCAGCAGTTTTCTCAACCCGGACTGGTAGTTTCTCATCGCGGCCAGTCACGAGCATACGCGACCACTCTCAATGAGAAACCTGACCTCCCCACTTTGAGAATCTCGCTGCGAGGTTTATTTTCCACAATCGCGATCGGCAACTTGATGTTGCTAATTGGGAACGAGGAAAAAGTCTCGCCAGGATGTCATTTTGCTTGCTCACGGTCAGCAACTTGACGTTGAAGACCACGAGCAAGCAAAAAATGACTGCTACGCTATGCGATTTTGCACTATAAGCAAACTACACAAGTGTAGCGTAGTTTTGCGCCCAGGCCTAACAAAGTTTCTTTTTAGAACCACCCTAGTACCCAAAACACTTGCTATTTTCCATTTTAAATCATTTTTTCAAAATGTAACTCAAATATGCAGATACATCCTGGATCTGCAAACCAAAAGCACACATTCAATACAAATCAGCACATAAAAAGATTGCTAAAAGAAGGTTGTGAGTGGATAAATGACTGTATGTGTGAATCTGTGACTGAAAGTTCGAATCCCTAAGTGTTTCTTCAAAAAATATACAAAATGCCAAAAGTTAGTAGATGTTTGTAAAGTAAAAAATGCTACTTTATATTTGGTACAAAATACCATTTACTTTAAAAAATATAGCTGCACTTCAAGATATTACACATATGTATGATGACACATTATCATCAAGAGGTCTGATTGAAAAGGTGGATCGATCCAGAGCAGAAACAATTTACGAACACTACAGTAGATATCCCCTCCATTCCAGAGAGAATTTTGGGGATGCTACAGATCTCTTTTAAATGAAAGATGCAAGAGGAGCTCCCTTGAAGGTGCAGGAGAAAAGTTTAAATGCTTTCTGTTTTCTAAATCTCTTCCCCATAAGAATGGGGGGGGTATGTATCATGCACACCCTGCCCAGATACCATCAGATGAGTAGAGATCAACTAGACTATACTTAAAGGATCCTAGGTTTCGACAGTGTATTCCATACACATTACATCTAATATTTGAGCGTGAATTGTCAGACCTATCTTAAGCAGTGAATCAGCAAAATCTTACAGCAAGGGAATTTGCTAACAAAGTTCAAGGAAAAGATGAAAACCTGGAATGCAACTTGATTAATTTAATGCTGTGCTAATGTGGCACTATTGAATATTGGTATTGTTGTGTTGGTGAGGTGAAATGCCTTTTTAAAAACGTAGGATCACCTACTTGGTTTCTAACACTTAAAAGACATCAATCTGAAGACACCAGGTGAACCTTGCTCATTGGACCCGGCAAACATTTGCAGCTAATTCAATCACAGGTTTCAAGCAATGATGTCTTTCATCTGCAGCAAAACGTATCCTCTTCTAGGTCAAGACTTTGATTTATTTTGGTACAAAGAGGTGCTTCACATATTCACATGCTGTTATGGGTAATAAATGCCCACAAGTTTGGAACATACACTGGTGAGTATGTCTTATCTTTTATAGAACAGTATGTGAAAAGAATCTGCAGACAAGGACTTGAGATAAGTTCTACGATTTCTAAATCATAGGTGTGGGAAATACTGTTTTTGAAAATATAGATGTAAAGGTCAATTTTAGACAAGATGCCATTTTGCATTCACACGACCTGTCATCTCAGAAGGAAGAGTGAACAGCTTTGGCCTGCAGTCAGACACACCCTGGCAAGGAAATCACTGAAAAATACATACAACCTCAGAAGAACAGAGGCTTGAAATGTATAAACGTCTACAACCCTGTCATTCTGAAGATTACGAATGCAAATATGGATCTAAAATTTGTTGCAGACACCTCATCGCTGTTGCTTGGTAAGTGACATCAAATATAACAAGGTCTGAGAGACAGAGATGAAAAGGATGTGGGAGGAGATTTCTGCAGAAAAGAGTGTTCAGTTTCAGTTTGAAAATGCTTTCTACAGAGAAATAGGTTCTTATGAATGATCGGACTTGTTGAGCTTGGCTACTTTGTTCTCCAAGTCTAGAGGAATTCTACAGGTAAATCTAGGCCTTGCAATCAGTCAAAATAGAGTATTAAAGTCTTACCCAGAGATACAGTACCTAGCAGAATTTGATCCAGAAAGTAGAGACATTTTAAAAACAAATATGTTGGATACACACTACCCAAGAAGGAGTCCCCAGCTTCAAAACAAGTGTCTGTATAAAGTACTTCAGCACTATACATATAGAAGTAATGTAACTGAAAACATTGAAGAATGAAGATATGGAGTACTTGGATGTGATGTTTTTTGATGAGACACAACAAAGTATATCTAACTAACCATTGAAAACTAACTTGTCAAACACCAGAGAGGAGAGTTTTTATACTTGCCACTTTTGCAGTTCTTCAAACCAGGACATACTGTATCAGAATTACTTGGACACTGTGTCTGTTATGAAGACTCTTTCAATATTATGAAAGGCAGTATTGAGTGCTCAGTCTTTCCAACCTACCTGTAAATGTTGTATGATTCTATAGGTAAATCTAGGCCTTGCAATCAGTCAAAATAGAGTATTAAAGTCTTACCCATAGATACAGTACCTAGCAGAATTTGATCCAGAAAGTAGAGAGATTTTAAAAACCAATATGCTGGATACACACTACCCAAGAAGGAGTCCCCATCTTCAAAACATGTGTCTGTATAAAGTACTTTAGCACTATACATATAGAACTAATGTAACTGAAAACATAGAAGAATGAAGATATGGAGTACCTGGATGTGCTGTTTTTTTGATGAGACACAACAAAGTAAAGCTAATTAAGCATGGAAAACTAACTTGTCAAACACCAGAGAGGAGAGTTGTTATACTTGCCACTTTTGCAGTTCTTCAAACCATGACACACAGTATCAGATTTACTTGGACACTGTGGCTGTTATGAAGACTCTTTCAATATTATGAAAGACAGTATTAAGTGCTCAGTCTTTCCAACCTACCTGTAAATGTTGTATGATGAGACTGAATAGGAAGAAATCATTGCTGCTGATATAGCCAGGGAGAATTTACAAAGCAGCCAAAGGTCTGCACCAGAGATAAGGGTCTTCTTGGAGAACCAATTATTCAAAAAGAAGCATCTATTGCTGTAAATGAGGTGGAGACTGCAATGCAGCAAGCAAGAGAGGAAACTGTGGATTTTGAACTCATAGTAGATCAAATCAAAAATGAAAAAAACTAATTTACAACAAAGTTAAACATAAAATAGAGCATAAATTTCTGCATGTGTGGAAACAGTATTATTGGTCTGCGTACAAACCACTATTACTATACATCAGTGGTATAGCTGGTACTGGAAAAAGCTTCCTTATTAAAGTTCTCACTGGTTATCTTCTGAATCAAATGTGTCATGTGTAGTAACAGCACCAGCAGGATTAGCTGCACATAGCATTATAGAGATTACTTTACATCACCTACTAATGCTACCTGTTAAACATGATAATTCACTGCAATGCCAATAACTGTGTTCTGAAGCTTGCTAGGATGAGTCAGAGTATTGAAAAAACTAAAGCTTTGAATAATTGATGAGGTCAGCATGACATCCAACCTAATGCTGGCATGCATACACTTAAGAATGCAGCATATTTTGAGAACCAACTATGATAAGCTCTTTGGAGGAAAACATTTTATTTTATTTTGTGATCTACTGAAACTGACCCCGATAAAAGGAGAACCTGTTTTCAAACTCTTCTACATAATGAAACAAGAAATTGTCTTGGAAGTATTGTCAACGAGAATATTTGGTTACATTTTGAATACAACGAATACGTGTTCCAAGAATCTGATGTTGAATATAAGGATGTTCTGAAGGACATTAAAGTGAGAGTGCTGACAAAAGTGGGTAAACATGCTCTTTAAAGCCATCTTATCAAGAGTCTATTCCCATCTAATATTACATCAGTAGATCTAATTTACAATTTAATTTCAGAACAAAAACGCATAGTTTACTTAATGTCAACACTTGAAGAGTGCTCCAACTTTAATTATGAATTACTACAATTAGAGAAAGAACACATTTTGCAAATTACAACTATTGATAAAATGAAACATCAGGTAGTCACAGTACTACTGACAGATAAAGTACAAAAAAAGCGGATTCTTTGGAGACGTCTGTATCCAAGAGGGCAGTATTAGAGAAGTGTTTAAGCATACGCAAGTACAGTCAGGTAATTTTGTTGTGTAATTTAAATGTTGAGGAAGGGTTAGTAAATGGTGAAATGGGTAAAGTTAATGATTTCATTAATTTTCCAAATAGAGATGAGATTGAATACTTGACCACAAAATTTGATCAGATTGATGGTGTGAAGCAGATTAGCCTATGTATTGTATGTTTTTTGCTAATGAAAGACGTATATGCGCAGTGGCAACAGTTTCCAGTCTCTCTAGCATTTGCTGTACCTGTCCATAAGTCACATGGTTTAAGTGTAGATACAGCTCTTGTTAATATTGGAAGTATTGTATTTAAAGAAAGAATGTCATATGTAGCGTTGTCGCAAGTTTCAACATTATCCTGTTTGTTATAAATGGATTTTGATCAAAAAAATTAGAACTGATTGCAGCTGTGTGAGAGAGTACAATCGGTTAAGAAGTGTATACGTTGCTCGTTTAAGACACTACCGTGTTTATGAGAAATGGATAATCTGTTCAAAGTGGAAGATTACAAAAGAGTGTTCACATACTGAAGAAAATAAAGGACACTCACACAATCAAGAAACTGTTAAGAATAGAAAACTGGATAATGATGAAGATATTGTAGATTACCTGTTGGAAAACAGTTCACCTGTCACCTGCTATGCAAATCTTGTTATGAATATACTGTACCATTTACCACATCAAATTGAACAAAACTCAGAAAATTGGTTATGTTCTGCCTTGTTTCAGTTGTTCCAACATTTAAGTGACAGATGTAATTAATTCTATTTCAGGCATTAGAGACCTTTTAAATATTTGTAATGGAGCTGTAATATGTATTCCCAACAGTCAACAAGACACACACGGATTTATAATGGTCATTCTTGGGGTTTTAGAAGAAGAAGTAATGATTACTTATTTGGACTAAGTTACAAATGAAATCATGACTGCCAAGACTCCTCTTTCACATCAACTATTGAAATAATTCTGAGCGATTTCTCTACTTAACATTGCCAGATTCTAAAAGTTTGCTTTTTGACTGACTGAACAAAAAGGCTAGGAAATAAATGAGCTGCCCACATTGTAGATCAGATTATATGTCTACATTGCACTGACAGAGAACAGGCAAATGTAATATACAAATGATACAATGATGTTAAGCAGAGGGATTTAGATTGGAAACTTAAATCACAAATTACAAAGCAGGACAAATTTCAATTTCTGTAAGAATGCATACTACAGTCGGTATCATCTTCCATGAGGAACTTCATATAACTTCAGGTCTCTGCACTGCGTATTTAAAAAGTGTAAGCAGATGGACAGAATCCAATGACAGCAAGATTACATTGAATCAAAAGCTGGCTTTCAAACTTCCCAATTAATGCCTCTTATTTCTTCAACTAAAGTTCTTAAAAGGGTTAACGTTTAAGAGGTGTTATGTAATGTTTGATCTTAATGGATCATCATTGTTTAAGGCATCTTTATGAATACTAGGGGTGATATCTTCAAGCAGACTCCAAAATTCCAATGTGCTTTATATCTATTTTGAAGAATGGGCTACTTCCAATATCAAAGCATTTGAGTTTTTTCTGATATGTTGCTGTACATTAGTTTAGTAGTTATAGTCACAATAATTTACTAATTACTTGTAGTGAGTGCAATGCATAGTATCACTGATTTTGAGTGTGATACTATGCAGTTCTGCTTCTTTTTGTACAATCTAAATGATTGTTTTTCCCCACTGCTCAAGGATGAAGCTTTAAGACATATATTGCTTGTATTGTGCAAGCATGAGAGCTGAGAACAGCAAAAAAGGGAATATAAGACCTTTGCATTTAGTGTATGGTGTGATATTTCATTATTAACATGATCATTTTTATTGCAAAAAACACATTATTTTCCCCCAAATTTCTAACATATCAGTATCTTATATTTATGGTTTCTCTCTTTTACCACAGATCAATAGAACCATTTATAGGAACAATGTAGATAACTAATTAAATCTTTCCCTTTTACAATGCATTGAACAGGTGAGGATAGCAGATGTTGTTGCATTCAGTCACAAACTCAATACATACTGATATAGATACAGACACATCCATGTACATACTAAAGATATATATTGTAATAGTGAACCTCACACTTATGTATACACTGACACATTGAGTCAGAGCGAAACATAGACTTGCACACCCAGTAACACATGTATGTATACACTTGCACTCCCAGGTACACACTAATGCATACAATAAGACACCCATGCACACACTGATGCATTGAGTCATACACCCAAGCACACACTGGTGCATATAGTCATACATCTAAGTAGATACTCTTGTATAGATTGAAACACCCAGGCATACAGCCACACACAGTGCCACCCATTGATACACCTATACACATGCTGGTACAGTTACTGACTCACTTACACACTCAGTAATACATACAGACACCCCCCCCCAGGGCACACTAATACATTTAATAAGACAGCCAAACAAATATACTGATAAATTCACTATCTCAGTCAGACACGCACTGATACATATACTGAAACATCCTGAAACGTAATCAAACACTCACTCATACAAACACTTTGATAGCCTGCATTACAATCATAATTATACTGACACACCTATGTACACACTGATACATGTACAGACATGCTAAAAAACTCAGTGATACATACACTAAAAACACCCTTGGACACAGTCATACACATACTGACACAGCCAAGCAAACACTCTGATACATTCACTGTATCAGTCAGACACTCACACATACATGTACTCAGATACCCTGGGAGACACTCATACACATACTGGGACACCTTAACAAGCATTGATGCATGAACTAACAGACTCATTCACAACGGCTCTGACAAACATGAGGACTCACTAATACATACACTGACACCGCCAAGGAAACACTGATGCATTCACTGACATACTTACTCACTCAAACATTTTCTGACACCCTCTAGAACTCACTAATACACACACTGACACCTTCATAGGCACAGAAATCCATTCACTAACATATTGATACATTCATGCATACATACCCTAAGGTACCATAGGGTTCATTGATACATGCAGAGACACAACCATACGTACAGTATGGGAATTAACTCACACACTTGCTCATACACACCCTGTGACTGCCTAGGACTCACTAATACATACCCTGACACACCAATACACACCCTGATGCATTAACTGACAAAATCACCCACTCACTCATACACACACTGACAAACCCAAGAGCTCACTGATACATAAACTGACCACCCATGGACACATTCATGCATTCACTAACAAAATCATGCACTCACTCATACACAAACGTTGACACTCTAGAACTCACATTCACAGACTCACTCTCTGACACAATAAGATACTATTGAACTTTCCAATACATACACTCACACACTCATGGACTGACTGATGAATTCAGTGACTTACTCACCAACTCATTCATACACAAACTCCAACTGCATCACCAAAGGACTCAGTAATACATACATTGACAAACCAATGGACACAGTCATGCATTAACTAACATAGTCACATACTTACTCATACATACTCTATGATACCCTATGATTCACTGAATAATTCAGTGCCACACACAAACACTTACTCATACACACAATTATGCTCCCTGGGAAGCACGGATATATATACCAACACACCCAAAGACACCTATCAACATTCACAGAAAAGTACATGGAAATAATAAAAAGTCAGATCCAGCTCTTTATTTGAGTCAATGATGGTTCTTTTAAAAAATAACTTTCTATTTTTGTTGTCATTTTTTATGTTTCAAAAACTTGTCAACTGTTGTAAAAAACTAAATGCAGGCACTTTAATTCTCAATACAATGTGCTGTTTTGTTGAGCTGGATATATTTGAATAAAAAGATAAAAAAATAACAACGTTGGTTCTTCACCTGAACAATAAAGTCACTGCTGCAGTGAAAAGTTTGTGGCAGGTGGTGCAGTGCATTACCATGTCCTCCCAGTTCTTGGCATGTAGATTGCATTCTGGTTTCTGTAGGAGCTGATGTTCCAAGGGCGGCATCTCTAGAATCAGCATCTCTCTCCCTAATCAACTGGACACATGCTCTCCCGTAAATAGTGCAGAGATGCTTCCACATACCAGATGTTTTGTGACTGCATTTCATCACTGTTCCACTGATGAACTCCTTGCTATGTAGTTTGCATTTTCCAAACCGGGCAGACCTATTTTTTTCCACTCAGTATTGTAAAAAAACTGCCACACCTCACTTTCTTTTTTAGAAGCTGTTTGGCATTTCTTCTTCCTTTTCTTCTTCTCCAATGATGACAGGGTGCATGAGTACCTTCAGCCACTTTATAAATGTGGTTTGCAGGAAAGATTAAGTAAGAGATTTTTCCATCAAAACAGCCAGAAGAAAAATACATGTTTTTGGGAGTGGTCCTAATTAAAAAGAGTTTTGGTTCAATATTATCCAATAGAATGAGAGAGTTTCCTTTCCATATTGCGCAGCATCGCGGTTGCAGGTCCGAAGATTCATGTGTCTACATAAATCTTAAAAGCGTTGTTTTAATTAAAACCAAATTTATAGAAGGTACTTTGGCCATTCAAATTATGTCCACCTTTATAGTAAATTTAAAAACAGTGCCCATTAAAAATGAAACTGAAACATTGACAAATCCACAATTGGGAGCCACGGGCCATTTCGATTACGTGATCGGAACAAAAACCATTGAGAATATTTTGACTGAAATAGCCAAAGCTTAAATGCTTAAAAGGAAGTTATAGTTAGGCTCAGATATCACTTGTACAAGAACTGTGAAATTCAGCACTTTTAATTACCTGAGTGTAAGAATCCAGTCCAATTTATATAGAAAAGAAGATTTATTGTAGAAGAGGAACACAGTACAGCAACTGCTCAGCAGAACAGGTCCAGTACAAATCCACCCATGGAATGTAGAACATACAAACCATGGTAACAGATTGCAATACAAGGTTTAAGGGTAAACCTACAACAAGTAGCATTTAAAGGAATACACCATAAAATATGTAAACATTGCATGAAATACAACACATCTTATCCCTAAAAAGAAAAACAACGGAAACAAACAAAAAAAAAAAAATAGAAAAATAAAATTAATTCTTAAATCGAAGTGGTACATTGACAACACTCTTGTTAGTTTTAACTCTTGAATAAATTGTGTCATTTCTTTCAGGCACATTAACATTGTCAGTATTAGAAGAAAAAACATCCTTGGAAAAATTACGTCATTTTACAACACGCCTACATTCCATGCTTTACCATCATTAGTCACAATGCTGTTAATGTTAACTTTTACAACTTTTCGAACAGGACCAAATTTTGAAGAACCTTTAATCAAGAATCCAGGTTTACGTATCCTGACTAAATCCCCCACTATAAAATCAGGGATTCTCACCTTATGCTTAGAATCGTGATATTCTTTCATTTTATCTTGATGGTGTTTGACCCTCAAAGAAGTACTGCGAATATCAACAGGAGTAGAAATATTAAATTTCTCTTTCATCCACCAAGGACAACATTTTGACACTGGTTCCCTCCCTCTCAAAAAACGGAAAGGACTAAGTTCAGTAAACGAGTGGGGAGTTATTCTGTACAACCATAGTCTCTCTCTAATAACTTTCTTCCACACATTAGGAGTTTTCCTTACCCATTCCACAGAGTCTTTTAACACACAATTAAACATCTCCACCTGCCCATTGCCTTGTGGTTCGTAAAGGGGAGTTTTGATATGTTTGATTCCACAAGAACTAAGATAATCTTCTACTTCCTTAGATATTAATTGTACTCCATTATCAGTAATTAATACCTCTGGATTACCTTCTCGGGCAAACACCTCTCTAAGAAATTCTACAATCACTTGTGAAGAAGCACAAGAAACGAACCTGACCTCAGGCCACTTCGAATGGTAGTCTATTAAAACCAAAGCAAAACGGGCATCTTGAGGTAAACAATTAAAAGGACCAGATATATCAAATGCTAACTTCCTCCAAGGATTCTCCGGCCAGGCAATTGGTATAAGAGGAGCAGGGTAAGTTTTCAACATTTTATCACTATTGATACATATAGAACAATCATGAACTACTCTGTCAATCATTTTGTCCATCGCTGGCCAAAAAAAACTAGTTCTCACTAACCTTTTCATAGAGGACATCCCCAAATGACACTCATGAGCAAGTCTGATAATCTCCTCTTGCATATCCTCAGGAGGTACACATTTCCCACTTTTAAAAATTAAGTCATTATCTACTTCTAACTCACTGAGAACTTGATGAAAAGATTTCAACTCTGGAGGTACCATATTCCCATTTGGCCAACCTTTCAAAATATAATCTTTAAGCGTGCTCCAATTCTTGTCACGCATGACAGCGTTTTCCCAAAACAATTCTGAAATAGCAGCAAATTCATCAGCCACAAATTCTTTCAAAGAGGCAACAAAATCAACATCATCTTCTTCTTTCTCACATCCCACAAGTTTAGAATCACAAGGCAATCTTGAAAGACAGTCAGCTGTTACATTATTTCTTCCAGGGAAATACTCAACATCAAAACTATACTCTTGCAATCGGGACATCAATCTAGTAATCCACGCTGTAGCATTCCGACCACCTCCAGGAGAAAGTATAGAAACAAGTGGTTTGTGATCTGTTTTCAAAAGAAAGCGACTACCCCATAGAAAATTCCGGAAGTGTTCTATTCCCCAGACACATCCCAAAAGCTCTTTCTCTATGACAGAATATTTTCTTTCTGTTTAATTCAATGTCCGGGAAGCAAACACTACACACGACTCATCCTTCCCACATGTTTGTGATAAAACTCCTCCTAAGCCATATTCACTAGCATCTACAGTAACCACACAAACCTTATTGATACAAAAGGGCTTTAAAGTAGGGGCATTGGCAATTTCATGCTTAATAGATTGAAAAGCAGACTCGTGTTTCTCTCCCCAGTAAAACTCTACCTTTTGTCTGGTCAACTCTCCCAAAGGTTCCATTTTGATTGCAAATCCCTTAATAAATTTGCTATAATATTCACATAAGCCATTAAAAGAGAGAAGCTTTTCCTTATTGTCAGGACATGGTGCTATAACTATAGCTTCAACAAGACACTTCTTGGGTACAACTCCATTACCAGAAAGAGTACGTCCTAAATACTCCACAGACTCACAGAACATCTTGCATTTATTATCCTTCAAAGTGAGTCCATGTGTCTCCAACCTTTTGCAAACTTCTACTATGTGTTCTTTATGAGATATGCTATCGGGAGAAAACACAAGGATATCATCTTGAAAACATCTCACATACTTGTACAAATCTTTGAAAATATGATGCATAGTGCGTTGGAAAACTGATGCCGCAGAGGCTAGTCCAAAAGGCATCCTTTTATACTGAAAAAGACCTTCAGGAGTAAGAAAAGCAGTTAATTGTTTGGATTGCTCAGCTTGCACAAATTGATGATATGCTGAATGCAAATCAAATGTGGAAAAAAACTTTTGCTCCCTCTAACATACACACTACCTCATTTATATTAGGTAGGGGATGGCAATCTACTATAATATTTGAATTGAGAGCCCTCAAATCCACACATAACCTGAGACTTTGATCAGATTCTCAAGCTAAAACAATGAGAGAAACCCATTCAGAAGATTCAATTTCTTCAATTATGTCATCTTCTTTTTTTTTTTTAAAGTTTTTTTTATTTGACAGACAAGTCACAAGCAAAAAGACATTGTAAACAATAATATAACATACTTTAGAGTGACATCAGGGATAGCATCGACATCTTAGTTAAAACAGCATTCTTTAAATTTTACAACTAAGCCGAACAAAAAGACCTTTTTTTTTTTCCCTTTTCCTTTTTTTTCTTTCCCCTTCTTTCCTCCCTTCCCTCTTCTCTTTTCCTTCTTTCTTCTTCCCCTTCTTTGAAAAAAAAAAAAAAAAAAAAAAAGCACAAGTAAATTCATCTCAACAACACTGAGGGGCCGATCAGGATCGCGGACGGACTTGCGTCCGTCCGCGACCCCAGAGCAGGAGGGAACCTCCGCATGGCATGCGGAGTTCCCTCCTGTGCAATTAGGATGTGACCGCCACCCTGGCGGTCACATCCTCTATTTTTAACATTGCGGCGGGTGCAGCTTCAAGCTGCACCCACGGCAATGTTAAAAAAGCACGCATTGCTTTTGCATGCAGAAAGAGGCAGGCACCGTGCGGTGCCTGCCGCTTTCTGCATGCAAATGCAGGGGGGTACCATAGGTACCCCCCATGTGCACCCCCCACCCCCCCTTCACCTAGGGGGCCCGCAACGGGCCCCCGCAGTGAAGTTCCGTATGCTTTTCCACGGCGGGAAACGCGCCGCGGAAAAGCATAATTCACTGCCCATCCTAATATGGTGGACGGTGTCTGAGAGACACCTTCACCATATTAGAGCTTTTCCGCCGCGGTTGTAAGCCAACCGCGGCGGAAAAGCTGCGGACGGAAACCAGGACCCACCAGCCATCCTAATGTGGCGGTGGGTCCTTGGTCAGTCCGCTGCGGTTTTTCCGCATCCTCGGGGCCGGCGGTGGCCTCCGCCGGTCCCGAGGATGCGGAAAAACCGCAATCCTGATCGGCCCCTTAATGTTTATACAAAATTAGCCCAGATCTTTTCCATTCTATCTACAGATTTTCGGCTCCTATTCTTAGCAAGAGCCTTTTCCATAGTGTATATTTCATGTAATAGCAATAGCCATTCCGTCCTCTGAGGTGGATTCGGTGAAATCCAGGCTCTAGCTACTACCAGTCTAGCACAAGAAATCGCTATGTCTAGCCAAGTTCTATTATCATGGCCCCTCTCGTGTATATAAAGTAATACCATAGATGCGGTAAGTGGGGAGCTGATCAGTTGTTTTTCATATAAAAAAGTTTCTATTTCTCGCCAGAACAGATTCAGTACTGGACAAGAATAGATCATATGGATAAGATCTGCTGCCTTCAAATCGCATTTAGGGCATTTGGTACGCTCATTATTTTGTGACCATTTGGTAATTTTCTGAGGAGTATGATAAAGTTGGCTGACCGTTCTGTATAGTTGGAGTTTTAAACTTGAAGAATGTATAGTTTTATTGAGAGTTGTGAAAGCATTTGAGATATTCTGAGGTGTCACATTAGTTCCCAATTCAAGCGTCCATTTTTGAGACAGTCGGGGACAATCATCCGAGTTATGCTGGATTAACTGTTTATATCCTGTGCTAATTATTGATTTCTCTTTAGAACTATACAAAACTTCCCAGATATCCGAACTAGTAATTTTTTTTAAGTTCATTTTCCGTACAAGATAGTCCCTTACTTGCAAATATTTAAGTATCATTTCACTTGGTAGCGAGTAAATTAATTGTAAGGTTGGAAACTGTAGAAACCCCTCGTGGCCATATAAGTCTCCCAATCACATAATCCCATAGTTGGCCCACTCTCTCCCGATTTTATCATTAAAAATACCAGGTAACCCTGGGTTATCCCATAGTGGTAAGTCTGAGTGGAAAAAAGAAGTGTCACAAAACTTCGAAACTAAATTAAAAATCCCTACCATGTCCCTTGCTGTCTTGAATTTGACTAGTTTGAAGAAGTTCGGGTCTTGTATTCTTGTTAAAAATTGAGATGAATTTATACCTAACATAAATTGGTGAAAAAAAAAGTTTTATTCTTGTTTAATACGCTTCTAATACGCCCTATAAAAGATGCAAGATAATAAGACTTAAAGTCCGGGAAATCCAATCCTCCCTTCTCTAGAGGTAGTATTAGTATCGCTATTGACCTCCTAGGTTTTTTATAGCTCCAAATAAAGCTACTGCAAATTCCTTCCAGCTTCTTAAAAAAAATATTATTAACTCGGAGGGGAATAGAACGAAAAAAATATAGAAATTTGGGCAAAATATTCATTTTTATCAAATTAATTCTTCCCAAAATGTTCAGTGGAATTTTGTGCCATTTTTTAAGCATCGCAGTAACTTGTTTAAGTAAAGGTTCGTAGTTCAGTTTGATTAATTCATTTATTTTAGAAGAAATGGTCACCCCTAAGTAAACAGCCGAGTTACAAAGCCCAGTAACTGATTGGTTAGCTTGACAGTTCATGATGGTTTGAGTTTTATTAAAGTTTAATTTATAACCGGAAATGTCTCCAAATTTTTTCGCTTCGTCTGTGACAATTATGTCATCTTCAATCAAATTTTTTAACAATGCTTTAAGATCTTCTCTAACATTGATAGGTACATTCCTCAACTTCTGTGTAACTGGAACAGTTCCTTGTTTTAGCCTAATCAAATGTTGAAAATTGTGCAATTTTCCAAAATATTTAGAAAAAACTTTAGGAAACAATTTAGTGATCTCAATAATCCATTCACTAGTATTAAGAACAGTCTTGACAGATCGATTTTCATCCATATCATTTTCAATAATGACAATGGGATCAAGCTTTCTGGGATTGAGAGTTATATTAAAACTTCACTGATCTCTCCATCCAAGAACATTCACCCCCTTCACAGCAATATATAGTTTCACAAACCTTACTTGACCCCTAAAATGCATGTCTACTCCCAAATACCCTTCCATCGGAATGATAGACTCATCAAAAGTCTTGGCAATAATATCAGATTCCTTAAGATCTTTAAGAGTGACTATTCCTTCAAACATTTGAATAAAATACTGTTTAGTAATGATTGTCCAAGGTGACCCTGAATCAACCATCAATTTAAGATCAACTACTAAAACTTGTACAATACATTCAGGTTGTTTGAGATGAAACAAATTTTGTTCATTAGAATCAATAATAGAAACAACTATTCCTCTCTCAGAGCTATTCCCATTATCCCTGTTACCATTCTCATATTCTTCCTTCTCACTGCTAACAAAAGAGACTCTACTTTTAGTATTATTTCCTATAGCTCCATTATTTCCTATAGTAGTTTTGCATACACTACTGAAATGTCCTTGCCTACCACATTTATTACACTCCTTCCCAATGGCAGGACACTTAGAAAAAGAAGCAGCATGGTTGGTACTACCACATCTAAAACAATGAAAATATTTGTCATTCCTTTTAAATGTGCGTTGAAACTATTACTATTTCGTTGTGTGTTGCTGGAAGAAGAAGCAGTAGTAGACAAATCTGATTTTACAGCACAGACTTCACTAGTATTATCTTTGTCTTTTTTATCCAAAGATTTCATCCACTTATCAGATTGTTCCATGGCTTTTGCCGTAACAATCACATCTTTCAAATCTGGATCACCCATAGTCCATATCTTTTCTTGAATCTTCTTGCTTTTAGTGTGAACAATAATCTGATCTCTGATCATCTTGTCAGATATAGGACCAAAGTTACAGTTAGTGGACAAATAACGTAAAGCTGTCAAAAAATCATCAAAAGTTTCAGATTCATCTTGAGCTCTTGTATAAATTTTATAACGATTCAAAGCAACACTAACTGTTGGTTTAAATCTGGCCTCAAGACGAGTCATTGCATCATCAAACACATTTCTGTCTCCCCCTCCATCATGTAGTGGAAGTGTTCTGAAAACAACTTGACCTTCAGAACCCAATGAATGCAATAAGATGTGTTTCTTCCTTTCTTGTGAAAATCTATCTCCATCTATGGCTTTCAAGAAAGTTAAAAATTCCTCTTTCCAGCGATTCCATGGAATAGGAGGTTCTCCTTTATTTTGCAAAAATTTAGCTGGGGGGTCAAATTGCATGTTTGATAATAATGTTTAAATCTGAGTTGTTCAAATAATAAACAACAACAAAAAATAGAGTAGAATATACTAAATAATCATCATGAAAATAAAGATTGCTAATCAAAATCAAACCTGTGGTAGAAATACGTATTACAAACAATCTCTTTGCATCTTTTAATGAACAGTATCTTCCTTCGAGTTGATCGTGTGAGACAGAAAGTTGCTAGGATACAGGAATCAACAAAAATGGCGTTGACGTGTGCGCAATGATGTCAAGCGCATAACGTGCAACCATAGAGTTTCAGGGAATGCGTGCGGTCAGCTCGGGGATGACGCGTAGTCAACCATAGAGTTTCAGGGAATGCGTGCGGTCAGCTCGGGGAGGACGCGTAGCCAGCTCGGGAATGGAGAGCGAGCGAGTGAACGAGCACAACAAACCAGAGAATGCCATTGGTGCGAGACAGCACGTTTGAAAGTAAGCAAGTGCAATAGTTCAATCCAAATGGTTAAAATGCAAAGTTGTTCAAAAGACGTCGGAAAAAAACCCAAAATGAAGGTATTTCTCACAGGCAGGCAAAAATAATTTAGCGAAGAGATTAAAAAAATGGTTTTATCCATGAAAAAGTTCAAATAGAGTTCAAATAAAAATAAAGTTATTGACAAATCCAGGAACGAAATCCTTAAAATAACAATAAAAGGTTGAAGTAGATAGAGAAAAGTCTTCTTACATGAATATCGAGAATATCCAAAACGAGTAAAATGAAATAAATTCAGTGTAGGTTCAAATCCTCTGGTCGCTCCTGTGTTCCAAAAATATGTAAACATTGCATGAAATACAACACTGAGCTAACTATAAATTGTGCTCTTGCAAGGCACTGCTTATGGCATTACATATGACATCCCTCATGACATTGCCACAATTTTTTAACAACTATTTATTGAATGCACATGCCAACAGGAATGCAGTGAGCTGCCATTTTAGTTTTGCAGCACAGTCCCCAAGACTAGAATGACATGGAAGAAAATTGAATAATGTGTCATGTTGGATGTACCCTGACCCTCTGGGTAGGATATCAGAGTGTTTCAGGACACAGTCTGGGAAAAAACCTAAAAGAAAAGGCTTTTCTGAGCCACATGTGCTCCCCTGTGTAACGTTGCAACAAATTCTAAAATATCACCACATTTTTTTGAACAATTGTTTCACACACCTACCCTCAGACTCACTTAGATAATAACAGAGACACTCAGACACATATATATGTATTGAAAGACTATGATGCACCCACTCACAGATCTACCTAGATACTCACACACCCATTTACAGACCTACTGGTACACTGATGCACCCACTCACAGTCCCACTCAGACACTCATGCACCCACTAATACATGGATTCAAACACTCAAGCATCCATTCACAGACACACTCAGACACTCACAAACCTACTCACAGACACACTCAGAGACATATGCACCCACTTACAGACCTACTCAGAAATTCATGCACCCACTCAATCACCCACTCAGAGACTAACATGCTTACTCACAAATCTACTTAGAGATGCATGCACCTACTCACAGACCCGCTCAGATAATCATGCACCCACTAACAGACCTATTCAGAAACTCAAATACCCACTCATCGACTCAGAGGCTCATGCACCCAGTCAGAGACCTACTTAGAGATTCATGCACTGAAACAATAACCCAATCTGAGACTTAAAATTCTAACTCACAACCCGACCCAGATATTCATCACCTACTCACAGACCCACTCATATACTCATGTAACAACTCAAACACCCATTCAGAGATTCAAACACCCACTCACATACTAAGTGGTTCATGCACCTAGTCAGAGACCTACATAGAGACTCATGCACCCACTCAATCAACCACTCAAATTCTAACATGCTCACTCACAGCCCCACTCAGAAATGTATGCACCCACTCACAGACTCCCTCAGAAACTCATGGACCCACTCACAGACATACTCAGACACTCATGCACCTAGTAAGAGTCCTACTTAGAGACCTATGCACCCACTCATAGACCCACTCAAAGACCTGTGTATCCACTCATAGCCCCATACAGACCCTCATACACTCACTCATATACTCAGAGACTCATGCATTCACCCAGAGACCTTCCTAGAAACTCATGCATCCACTCTCACAAACAGTCATACAGTTAGGTCCCCACTCAATCATTAAACTCAGAGACTCACATGCCCACTCACATCCCCTGTCAGATACTCATGTTCTCAGTCACAGACCCACTCAGACACTCATGCACCCACTCACATACCCATTCAGAGACTCATGCACCCACTCACAGACTCATATAGACACTCATGCTCTCACTTACACACTGTGAGACTCAACCATCAAGTCAGAGACCTATTTAGAGACTCATGCACCCATTTACAAACCCACTCAGACATTCATTCACCCATTCACAAATTTACTCAGAGACCCATGCACCCACACAAAGACCAATTCAAACACTCATGCACCCACTTACAGACCCAAGCAGATACTCATGCACTCACTCGCGTACTCAGACACTCATGCATCCACTCAGACATCCTCTAAGATACTTATGCACTCATTCACAGTCCCACTCAGACACTGATAAAAACCCATCATAGATCTACACAGATACTCACATACCCGCCAGAGATTCATGCACCCATTCACAAACCCACTGGTACACTGATGTACCCACTCATAGTCTTACTCATACAATGTACCCACTCATAGTCCTACTCATACAATCACCCACACATGGATTCAGACATTCACAGACACACTCAGACACTCACAAACTTACTGACAGACCCACTCAGAGACTCATGCACCCACTCACAGACCCATTCAGAGACTCATGTACCCACTCACAGACTTGGAGGTTCATGCACCCAATCAGAGACCTGCTTAGAGACTCATGTACCCACTCAACTATCTACTCAGGGACTAATATGCTCACTCACAGCCCCACTCGGAGATGCATACACCCACTCACAGACCCGCTCATGCACCCACTCACAGACCCACTAGTTCAAGTTCAAGTTCAGAAATGTATATAGCGCACTACTCACCCAGAGGGTCTCAAGGCGCCTGGGGAGGCGGGTGCATTTACTTATCGAATATCCAAGTTTTTAGTTGCTTTCTGAAGGAGAGGTGGTTCTGAGTAAGGCGGAGGTGGGTGGGGAGAGAATTCCAGGTCTTGGCCGCTAAGTAGGAGAAGGATCTTCCCCCCATGGTGGATCTGTGGATGCGCGGAATTGCGGCGAGGGCTTGTGTATGCACTCACAGACTCATACAGACCCTCTTGCACTCACTCACATACTCAGAGACTCATGCACCCACTCATACAAACACTCATGTAGTCAGGCCCCCACTTAATCACTAAACTCAGATACTCAAAGACCCACTCCGACATTCATGCACTTAGTCACAGATCTACTCAAATACTCATGCACCTACTTACAGAACCATACCAACATGAATTCATTCACTCATACACTCAGTTGTATGCATCCACTCACCTACGGGTATGTCCTACTCTGATTCTCTTCAAAAAACATCTTAAGACTTGGCTATTTTAGATGAGTATTTCCTACACTAGGTGGCCTGCCTCCTGGGTGCCGAGAGATCCCCTCTGGGATGATTTGTGCGCCATATAAATAAAAATAAATATTAGGAGATCCTCTCAGATACTCATACATTCATTCACAGGCCCATTCAGACACTTATAAACCTAGTCAGAAGCCCACAAATTCACTCACAGACCTGCTTAGAGACTCATGCATCTATTCACAGACCCACTAAGACACTCATGCACCTACTCACAGATATACCCAGAGAATCATGCACCCACTCACAGACCCACTCAGAGAAGCACACACTGGCTAAAAGACTCATACAGACACTTATAGACTCATTCAAACAGTAAGAGACTAATGCATCCACTCAGAAATCCTCTCAGACTCTCATGTACTCATGCACACAACTACACAAATAATGATGTACTCAGTCAGGGACCCAGTCAGACCCACTCACAGACCTACTTAGGAACTCATGTGTTGACTCAGACGCCTTTTGGAAAACTAACCTGCTGGGCTTTGCTCCGGTCCTTCACCTGCCTGCCGCCTTTCTTCCCCGCATTGGAGGGACTGTTTGCTGGAGTAGGGGGAAGACTGCCTGCTTGCTGCGCCCTGTGTGAACCGCGGACCGCGCACTGCCCCGACTACAACATCCAGGGGGCACCCAGGTCTCGCGAGAGGTGCACAGCAGTTGCCCGGCCCCACGGGCGCTTCAAAATCAAACGCGGGCTCCCACATCACGGGACGCCTTTTGGAAAACTAACCTGCTGGGCTTTGCTCCGGTTCTTCGCCTGCCTGCTGCCTTTCTTCCCCGCATTGGGGGGACTGTTTGCTGGAGTAGGGGGAGACTGCCTGCTTGCTGCACCCTGTGTGAACCGCGGACCGCGCACTGCCCCGACTAGAACATCCAGGGGGCAGAGCGGTCTGGCGAGAGGCGCACAGCAGTTGCCCCGCCCCCAGGACCCCTCAAAATCGAACGCGGGCTCCTGCATCGCGGGACACCTTTTGGAAAACTAACCTGCTGGGCTTTGCTCCGGTCCTTCGCCTGCCTGCCGCCTTTCCTCCCCGCATTGGAGGGACTATTTGCTGGAGTAGGGGGGAGACTGCCTGCTTGCTGCACCCTGTGTGCCCCCTGGATGTTGTAGTCGGGGCAGTGCGGTCTCGCGAGAGGCGCACAGCAGTTGCCCGGCCCCCCGGGACCTTCAAAATGGAACGCGGGCTCCCGCATCGCGGGACGTGCGCGGGCCAAGGGCGGGTCCGTTCTTGCCCGTCTGTGCCCGTGTGAGGCCGGGCTAGGCCCCTCTCTTGGACTTGCCAGCGAGGACTAAACGTTGACCAAAAGGACTGGAAGTAAGATCGATTTGCTGAAATAACCTTCCCATTTAAATTGACTCTATTTTGTTAGAATATCTTTTTCTGTTTGAACTTGCAAGGGCATAATATTCTCACTACCTTGCTCATATAACAAAACTATTGAATATCTAGAAATGGGTAAAAGGAAAACAAACAGCCCAAAGCTGAGCGCGCCAAAAAGAAGTTCCATAGATTCACAACAATCTCTTTTAAACTATTTAACAGGGGCTATTGGGGCTTTGAACAAACAAATTTCTTTGGTGGAGGAGTCAATAGAGGCGGTTTCATCACAGCCCATATTAACACCAACCCCACTTGACGTACATGTGCTTTCAATACAGCCTACTGTCCCTGCTCCTACTAAAAATGGGTCTATACAATATATCACTGAAGAAATATTTACAAGTGACCCAGAGTTCCCATCGCAACCACCCCAAAAAAAAGCAAAAGAACCCTCCTCCGGTGGCGTCTCCATGTCTCACAAAAGTGGCAGGTCTGTCGGGAAGGAATATCCCAGGTAGGGCAAAATGAGTGAAATCCATTAAGAAGGGGCAAATGAGCTTAGGATCAAGAAAAGCTCCTGAAAGACCCAAAGATCAGAATGGCAAAACTCTTGACCCACTCACTAGCGAGATTAAGAATCTAACCATCTTAGTGGAAAGATTGGACCTATATCTCAGGGTTAATATTGACCAACTAAGGGTGGGATTAAACCTCATAGAAAATCATGTCACTAGTAGTAACAATACCCAGAGTGATGTCATAAATGCAGCCAAGAAAGAATTGCAAAGGGTGGTTGACCGCAATACCATAGAGCAGGGTACCTTAATTTCCTTGGAAAGAACCCACCCAAAAACTAAGTATTCGGAATCTCGTAGAGAGGGTCTAGAACTGTCAAGATCAGAATGCATTGAGACAAGGTCAATTCCACATACACTTCATAAGGCAAATACTTTTTCTACAAGACTTAACTCCTGTGGTGAGAGCTTACAGAGTATACCAGAGATAGTATCCTTACCAATCCGACCCCCATCCACGACACACCAGATATCTCATACTCTGTCAGGTCATTCCCGTACTAATTCCAACGCAGGCCCACTAGTCCACCTTCCCCCAGAGGCAACCCCCTACCTAATAATTTAGGCCAACGTCCCAAGAAAGGGTGCCGTATAGGATGAATCTTGGGAGACGCTTAGAAATAAATCCCTCCATTGGTTGGGAGGGAGGACAGGGCTGACCAATTCACTGTTTGAGGAATTCAAGATGGCAAGAAGAGTGAAGTGGGTGGGAAACTCTGGAAAGTCCCTATCCGGAGAATGTATCGTTTTAACATTTAGATCCCCATTATTGGTTAGGAAGATTCTCCGGGAGGCGGGAAATGACTTTGTAAGTGAAACAGGGATTAGTGTCCTCCCGCTTGGGTTTTTCTATCCGCCGGAGTCCTGGTCTACTTATGATCTAAAGTTTAAAAATGTAATACAACTCCAGGGCGACCATTATGGCGTGCCAACCACCAACAGATTCAATCTATTTTCCTCCCTGAATGAAACGGACTGACTGACTAACCCTAATTACACTCTCCCAGGTACGCAGGGACCACTAATTCACCATGACAGAATGAACATAGCTCACATCCCTATAACAACTCAGGTCTTACCAGAAGAAGACCCTAATAACCACA
This sequence comes from Lissotriton vulgaris, assembly GCF_964263255.1. NCBI lineage: Eukaryota > Metazoa > Chordata > Amphibia > Caudata > Salamandridae > Lissotriton > Lissotriton vulgaris. The sequence goes on from NC_141696.1 coordinate 309,078,686, forward strand.
AGAATTGGAACAGCTCACCTAACATGGAGAACTGTAGATTGTCATCGCAAATGAACCCACTCCTAGAGAAAGATGGTCAGGCGAATACAAAGAGCCACCCCCTACGTGTAGAGCGAATTCCAATTTCGCTAGATTCCCCGGCTCCCACGGACGTTCGCACACTTACAATACTGTTTTGGAACGTAGCAGGTCTACGTGCCAAACTGACTAATGACATCTTGTTAAATTTTGCGTGTGATTTTGACGTCCTTTGTCTACAGGAGACCTAGGCCACGGAATCAAGCCCTATGGTGGGATACAAAACATATGTTTCCCCTGCGATTCCGTCAACCTCGGGACATGCTAAAGGAGGTCTAACAACTTTTATTTCCAACCTTGTTGATATTAAGGAAATTACAGCAGTTAGAACTGACCCGAATTTTCAAATAATAAAGGTAAATATGAACACTAGGGAAATTTATATTTTGATAAACTTTTATTACAACCTCAACCATTCCCAGTTAACACTCATATTTAAGAACATTGCTCATTCCTTACAAGAGCTCCAAAATGGTCACCTGGAGTATCCACTTTTAGTTTGGAGGGGGTGATTTAACCCTTTGTACCCGCAATAATATAAAATCCAATTGTGGCATTGAAGATGAGGATAAAAACACCCTGGCACACTTCCCCCACACACCAATTGGCGATTGCCTTAATGACATTTTATTCTCCCTAAACCTGGGGTTAGCAAACAAATTGGTGGTCCCCGAAGTCCCCCTTACTACCACATTTAGCGGGAGGGGTTTCTCAAGTATAATAGATTTTACTTTTGTCTCCCGATGCGCAGCATCGCGCATTCTAAAGTATGGTACCTTGGGAAATACCACTAGTGATCATTTTCCGAACTACATCCCAATACTTCTAAACAGCTCACAGAATCGAGATCCCTGAGGACATATGGGTTGGGATCCTTAAGTTTAGATAAAATAAACGGGTACACTCTAAGATGGGACAAAATTGACCCAAACAGGCTCACCGCAGAGATAGTAAGGAACTCTCTGACATCAATTGAGAATTGTCTAGACCCAACAGCCTCTAACGATGAGGTTCTGGCCAGTTTCTCAAATATTACTACCGCAGTAAAGTCAGCCCTAAGTAGGAAACTGAGAGAAAGTAAAGGGAAAAATACAGGATGGTTTAACGGGTCTTGTACCAAAGCCTATACCCACCTTAAGAAAGCCCTCCATAAAACTCAGAGGGATAAGCAAGAGATAGCTAACCTTAGAAAGGTTTATAATCAGGCTATAAAGGATAGGAAAATAGAGCTTAAGTTACAATTACATAATAGCTCCACACTGAAGGACAGCACTTCATTTTGGAAAGTACTTAAGTCTCCTTTTCTTTCAGATCAAAGGAACACGCCTAAAATGGTTATTGCTATAGATGAAGCTCTATGGGTTCAACATTTCACAAGGATTTTTAGCACCCCGACTGATGTGCACCAGGTCCAACATGCAAGTGAACAAATTGCCCCTCAGTCTGCTCAATCACCCTTCCCTATTGATCTTAAAATTAGTCATATGGAAGTTGAGCGGGCTTTTTTAGCTAGCAAGGGGGGAAAAGCCCCTGGTCCAGATGGGATTCCAGTGGAGTTATTTAAGCACAATGTAGAACTGCGGACCCCACTGTTGACCAGAGTCATAGAAGCGCCCTGCGCCATAGGGCTCATAAAATCATGGTCAGAGTCTATCTTGGTCCCTATCTACAAAAAGGGTGATCGTCAGTCCCCGTCCTGTTACCACCCAATCTCGCTCTTAGATTCTTTGGGAAAAACAATGGCAAGGATCATTCTTGAGCACCTGCAGCTATGGGCAGAGGACAACAATAAACTTAGTGACATTCAGTTTGGGTTCAGGGAAGGCCTAGGTATGGTGGACCAACTAATACATTTAATCCTATTGACCGGAAAATATGTGAACGCAAAGAACGGTAACCTACATATGGCTTACGTAGATCTTTCATCTGCATTTGACTGCTCAAGTCATTCTAAATTGTAGTCTACCTTGTCCGACATGGGAGTAGAGCCCTTGTTGCTAAATTTCATCCAGGAATTATATACCAACGCAACTGCCAGGGTGAGGTTCGGAAAGAACGGCGAACTCACGGCTTCATTCGGCGTGGGGAGGGGGTGAGGCAGAGCTGTGTCCTGGCACCCTTCCTCTTTACTCTATACCCTAATGGCCTGGAGAGTGCCATGTTGGAGGGGTGTCAGGACCTGTCCATGATCAACAAACGCCCTGTCCCCGCCCCCCTATACGCCGATGACGCCGTGATCTTGGCCCGAACCCCAGCAGAACTCCAACGTTCCTTGAATCGATACCACTGCTTCATTGCAGAGTTAGATCTTAGAGTAAATATAAAAAAGACGTTTGTCATGTCTATAGGACCCAGAGCGAAGACGACCAAGGAGATCTTTATTGATAACAACAAATTAGAATACAATAAGACCTACCCTTATCTGGGTGTATTAATAGATGACAAAAGCTGCTGGAAGCAGGCTATCGAAACAAGAAAACTTCTCTTCACGAGGGCCACAGCTGCACTGGTGAAATTTGCCCAGAGGCTAGGGAAAAGGCCCCCCATGGTATTGATCAATATCTACAGGGCAAAATGCGTAACCATAACCACCTATGGGGCGGGAATTTGGGGTTACTGCAAGGTAGATTCACTTCTGAAGGTTGAGAATAATGTTTTGAGGTATCTCCTTGCAGGACCGCGCAGCACTTCAACATACAGCTGCCATTTGGAACTTGGCTTATCACATATTATTAACATTGTTAATCTCCAACCAATTCTGCTGTGGTATTGCATCTGGACTTCCACCAAAACCACATTTACCCGAGCATTATTGCAAGACTGCCTTTCTCTGGAGTACGGTCACAGGATAGGCTGGTTGCTTTAATTTAGGAAATTCCTAAATGACCTAGGCCTGATAAGGTATTATAACTCCCCACTGGCCATTTCGGAAATCCCAAAAAAGAGTTTTAAAAAACTATGCTTATCCCATCTTGAACAATTACGGCTTTAAACCAACTGTACAGCATGCGTTAGCAATCCTAACTACTCTAGACATCCAGCCCTATTTAGTATCTGAACTAACGGTATTTGAAAAATTTCTGCTAACACGCTTCAGGCTGAATATCTTTCATCGCATGGTGTCCTTTCCGGAAATAAATGACTGGTCACGCGCCCAGATGTTATGTCCGTTTCACGACATCTCGCCCCAATCAACAATACACGTAGTGATTTTCTGTAAGCTATATTTGGAAATCAGAAAACAATGGTTGATCCCTTTACTAAGAATATTGGCCCTTAGGAGATGCCGCCCGGCTTTTCTTGCTCTACAATTTCTGGAAAACCCAAGCTTTGTAAAAAATATAGCCCAATTTTTGAAGCTGTGTCTTAAGCACAGGCAAAATTTAGATTAAGCACTTTATTCATTTATAGTACAAAGCTTAAATTGTTATTTTAAAGTATGAAATTTGGACATTGTATTTTAATATGTAACGTTTTGTACTATAACATAATGAATTGAATATTTTAACAACTTGCCGTCATTTTAAAAATTATTTTTTTATCTTCTGGCTTCCCCTTAGACCCCCTTCCTCATAAGATCTGGAAAGAGTATGGGCCAGAGCTATTTCCCTGGATGCAACTGATCTGCTGCCAGTCACTGGAGGAAGGACTAGTGCCGGAGGTATGGAAGCTGGCAACGGTAACTCCCCTACTCAAGAAACCCTCACTGGACCCAACTATCCCAGCTCATTTTAGGCCTATATCGCTCCTGCCCTACCCTACAAAAATCCTGGAAAAGGCTGTTAGCAGATACTTGTCTTGAAGATAACCGCTTACTGGATAAGGATCAGTTTGGGTTCTGCCCAGGCCATGGGACAGAGACTGCGTTGGCTACCATGCTGGACACACTGCGAATGCAAGCCAACAATGGTAATTCATCAATACTAGTGTTGTTGGATATGTTGACCGCATTCGACACGGTAAGCCACGCAGTCCTGTTAGGGAGACTGGAGAAGCTGGGGGTGAAGGGCAAAGCTCTGACATGGCTACAATCATACCTATCAGGTAGAAAACAGGTAGTGACCATGACTCCGTATGCCTCTCTCATATCCCTGTTTCACCATGGAGTGCCACAGGGGTCGGCGATCAGCCCTATCCTTTTTAATATATATTTGCGACCTTTGATCCCCATTATATAATCTTAAGGGATCGACCTTATCAATTACGCTGACGACACCCAACTAGTGTTTTCCCTTGAAGGGAAACATGCAGAGTCTATTTACACATTCCAGGAATGCATGTGTCGGGTTTCTGGTTGGCTTAATGCAAATTCCCTACAATTTAACAAGGGGAAAACGGAGATAGTCTATTGCTCGACTGCGAAATTGAATCAGCAGCCACAGTGTCAGCTTAGGTGCTCCCCGGGGGCAGATCTCTGTGTCCCAGTTAAGACAGTGCGTAACCTGGGAGTACTGTTTGATGAAGATCTTCAAATGGTATCGCAAACTAACAAAACAATCAGTGTCTGCTTTGGTCTGCTAAAGCACTAAAACAGATTCTCCCTCTTCTTCCCGTCGAGGCCAGGCCCCTGGTGGTAAGGAGTATAATCTTATGCAGACTGGATAACTGCAATTCCCTATATTTAGGTGCCCCCTCATATATCTTGCAGAGGCTGCAGAGAGTCCAGACCTTTGCGGCCAAGCTGGCACTTAATAGACCACGCAGCTCCTCAACCACAATGGCTCTGAGAGACCTCCACTGGCTGCCCGTGGGGGACAGAGTCACATTTAAATCACTGCGCATTGTCTACAGAGCACTGCACAGTACTGGCCCCTTACCAATGCAGGAAAGATTCACATGGTACAAGCCCACTAGGCTTCTTCGCTCCTCCAGTTTGAGTCTAGCAACAACCACCAGATTCAAGAGAGCCAGGATGGGAGGTAGGGCTTTTTGCGCAAGAGCGTCCCGGCTGTGGAATGAGCTGCCCCAGAACATCAGGCAAGCCGACTCCCTGATAGGTTTTAGAAGGAGCCTAAAGACCTGCCTATTTGCTAAAATCCGAGATTTCAGTACCCACTATTCAACCCTGCTATCGGCCGGCTCCATCTGATTAGGTTCTCTATAAAAGTGCCAGGATACCCGTAGGGTGGCAGTTGCGCTATACAAGAGCTATATACAATACAATACAATACTATTCAAATATTTTAAATGCACATTTTACATGTACTTTTATGGTGTTCAACCTGAAATATTGAATAACAGACTTTTTGATTGATTGATTGACTCAGACAGACTCAGAGGCTCATGGACCCACTCACAGACCCACTCAGAGACTCATGCACCCACTCACAGACCTACTTAGTGACTCATACACCCACCGACAAACCAACTCACACACTCATGTACAAACTTACAGCTTCAATCACAGACTCATTCACCCACTGAAAGACCCACTCATATCCTCACACACCCACTTACTAACCGCTCAGAGACACACACACCAACTCACAGACCCATGCAGATACTCATGCACTCCCTCCCATACTCAAAGACTCATGCATCTACTCAGAAATTGTCTCAAGCACTCAGGCATTCATTCACCGACCCATTCAGACACTGATGTACCTAGTCAGATACCTAGTCAGACACTCACACAGCCACTCACAGACCTGCTCAGATACTACACACCAAATCACAGACCACTTAGAGACTGACACACCCACTCAGAGTCCCACTCAGATACCCATGCACCCACTGACAGACTCCGTCGGACACTCTTGCACCAACTCAGATACTCACTCCTCCACTCACAGACTTATTCAGAGACTCATGCAGCCATTCACAGATCCACTCTGAGATTCATGCACATACTCACAGACCTACTCAGACACTCATGCACCCACTCACAGAGGCACTCAGTGACTCATGCACCCACTCACAGACCTATTCATGCCCCCACTCACAGACCAACTCAGAGATGCATGCAGTGACTCACAGACCCAGAAGACACTCATGCACTCACCCATACACTCAGAGGCTCATGCATATACTCAGAGACCATCTCAGTCACTCACCTACAGACACACTGAAACACTGATGCACCTAGTCAGAAAACCAGTCAGACACTCATGCACCTGCTTACAAACCTACTCAGATACTATACACCCACTCACAGCCCCACTCGGAGACTGATGTACCCACACACAGACCAACTTATATAATCATTCATCCACTCACAGAGTTTATTGGATACTCATGCACCTACTCACACTCTTACTCAGACACTCATGCATCCACTCAGAGACCCATGCACCCATTAACAGATGCAATTAGAGACTCATACACCTACTTACAGACTCACTGAGACAGTCATACAACCACTCACAGATTCACTCAGAGACTCATGCACCCATTCACAGGCCCACTTAAATACTCATGCACCCACTCACAGACTTATTTAGATGCCCACACACTCTCTGGCAGAACCATTGAGACACTTATGCATCCACTGACAGACTGGCTCACTCATAGATCCTCTCGTAGATAAACTCAGAGACTCATGTTCATTTATAGAGTTATTAAGATAATGATGTTCCCAGTGTAATCACTAATATAGCCATGCATTTTGAATGTGCTGTTGTCTATTGAATTTCTGCTTTTGTTTTGTGCATTAACAATGTATTTCTGAATTATGAAAAAAATGGGCAAGATTTTGTCTGTGAAGTGAACTCCGTCACTTCTATAGATTTCATGCATGTCAAAGCGCATGTTTTTGTTGTACGTGGAACCCATCTTATAATCTGTGAGGAATGTAGAAACAATTTCATGAACATGTTTCCTGGCTTTGTCAATCGGTGTACAGAATTTATTTTACCACTTCCATTCATGACTTTAACATATGTTGGAGAATACCAAGGCAGTGTGAGGGAAAAGCATTATTAATTGTACAAAAAAAATATATTTCATTAGAATATCCTGTGCTACCCGAGTCAGTGTACCTAGATCATACCCGCCACGGTGCACAATCCTGAGGTCAGGGGGTTGGCAATTCACAATGCTTTCAACCCAAGGTAGCAAAAGATTCCACTTTAACCCTCTCTGGCCAATCCAAGTAACGTCCCCATTAGCGCAATCCAAGTCCCTGTCAATGCCACTCTTTGTAGCATACTCTCTAGCCCAAAATACATAGCTATGGCCCAAAATCCAAACTCTAACCATTTTAAAGTGAAGCAGCAATAGCAGCTAGTAGAAGGCTGGAGCTGAATGAGGCAGTTTTCAAAATGAAATGCAGTTAAAATTGAGTTGAGGTCCACATTTACAGAAGTAATTAATATACTTCCAATCATTTGATTGGATGGTGTTAATAAAATTAGGTTGTATCTTCAAAGGTTAAGTAAGTTGATCTATGATTGGCTCTGATAAAAATAAAGAAATGTAATGCAAACTTGGATATGTTTTTATTTGTGTATTGTCAACCACACCTGCTGCAGTGGATTTTGTAACTAGTAATGTCCTTCTGGAATTTGCTGGGAACGTGTGACATACCGGTTCTAGTGGGTTGCTATGGAGACTCTGCTAAGAGAATGTTGGGGGAAGGTTCTTAAAGAGAGTATTCTCTGTTTTGGTTTTAAGTTAGAGTTGTGTAGAGCCATTTTTGAAGAATAAGGGTTTATTTTCCCAGTGAAGGCTTTCTTATAAAATGTAATGTAACTTTAAAATAATAAAATCACCTAGCTGTATATGGTTTTAGACTCCAGTAATCAATCACACATTTGTCACAATGGTTACGAATAATTCGTGAATATGCACAAATGCTCTTCCATATTGGGCTTCTTTACAAAAGTGCATGAAAGGGTTAATATATAGTAATCATTCAGAAATGGAGTAACAAAACTAAAGTATCAAAGGCATGTTTTTATTTACTGCCTTCTGCAGTATCGGAGAATGCAAAGTTGAAAAGCTTGCCATTAATGGTTGCTCTGTATGAGAGTGGTGTGCCACTTTTATGCTTAGTTTTATCATCATCTGAGAGCACTACCTCTATCTAATAGGAAAACAAATTGACCAATAAACTCAATTTGTTAACAATGCGAATTAGATTGAACTTTCATGAAAACATTATTTGAAAAGATGGATGTTTATATGATGTTGTTAAAAGAGCGTATGATATACAGAAAAGTGTTCAAACAGTATGAGACAATCTGATTGGTTGTGTTAGTGTTTTATATATTTATTACTGGGTGAGTAAGTCTCTTTCTGGGTATGTGAGTTTGTGACTGTTTGAGATTGAGGCTCAGCGTATAAGAGGTTGCTTAACAATGTGTTGCCCTAGTACTGTGAATTGTATATATGTTGTTTTACTGCATGCTCTAGTTGGCATAAAAAACGGATTGCTAAGCTTGAGATTTATTATCAACAATGTACAAGAAACTGCGCAAAGTTTTAGAGGTCCATACACGATGTGCTGCTCAAAAAGAATGTTTTTCTTTGAACTCTGGGACTTGTAGTCTTATTTCTTCTACTTTAACATCTTGGCTGCCGGTGCTGGACATTCCGATTGCGGGCGTGGTCATGACAGCTCCCAGCAGACATGAGCACACGCCCACCGGGACTCATGACGGCTGGGAGCCGTCCTGAGCACCGAAGGAGTTAAAAGAGGACTACAAGTCACAGATTTGAATAGAAACACATGCACTGGAGCAGTACATAATGCTTAAATCTGTGAAACCTGGCAGCTATTTATTAGATACAATTTAGGGTGGATGTTCAAAAGTGTGTAGTGTAGGTTAGTATGTGCTTAGATAGTAAGACATGTTGTTTAAAGTAGTACTGAGTCATGTGTAGTTTGAGACTCCAAGACATAGCTAAATATATAATGTAATCTGTCAGAGAGAGTCTGAGGTATGTAAGTATACAGTGACATACCTATACAGAATGTATATATACAGCAGTAATTACATATAACTGATTTGTATGGTAGGCTGTAGCTAGGCTATAAGACAGAGTACTTTGTAGTTAAATGTAGTTTTACATTTACTAACCTATATGTATACTTATATGTCCAGTTATACTTGCAGTATCCTACCCATAATGCAACTCACTCACCCATTAAGGAAAACATTGAGGCAGTCAGAGAGAGCCAGAGACAGTTTTACATTCAGTCACAAGCCATACAACACATATATCTAACAGTAAATGAGCCAGTTGCACAAAGTTATATAACCCAGTGCTCACAAATACAGCCAGTAAGCAATCCATACTGGCAGTTACATACACATATAGAGACGCATAGAGATAGTAAGACTACTAATCATAGAGCTACATAGTATTTTACACATCCAGTGACGCAACCAGAGAAGGACTGACAAACTTATTTAGACAAGTCCTAAAGTAGTGATACTCCTAGTCATCCATGCAGACAAGTATTCCAAAATATATATATTGAGCCTGCTTCTACAGTTTTACTGCTAGGTCGAGTTGACATTTAAAAATCCTTGCCAAACTTTAAACTTTTCTTCTACTACATATGTTACCCCTGAAGTATGGTATATACAGGCCACAGAGCAAGAAGTTATGTGGTTAGAAGATGTGACATGCACTTTAAAGTCTCAGTCAGTCATATTTGTGTTTGAGAACCCGAGGCACAGTTACATATAGAAGTAACACTTGGGCCTGTAAAACAAAAACTACTGTAAAAGGAGAAACCTATCCGCTAAAGGATATCCCTTTAAAAGGACGAAATCTATCCCATACCAGAGGTGACATTCTTCTTCATTGGGATTCTCCTCGTGCCATGATGCCTAGTCACGGCATGGGCTACAATCCACTCTGAGAGGGAGGAACTCAGGAATGTTTTGTATAGAGTAAGGTTTACTAAATACCACCATGATGAGATAAAGGTAGCCAGGATAGTAGAGTAAATAAAAAAACTACTGAACAGATTCACACCATTTAAGCAAAAGGCATGAGTCTGAACTGAGGACTACCTCTTTGCTAAATTTGGTGTAATTGCGTTGAGCAGTTCGGGCTGTAGCTGTGGCTAAAGGTCCTATGGGAAATTACAAGGGGAAAACCTGTTTTGGGACTCCCTTTTTTCTTGGCCCCCCCGCCTGACGAATCACCAGGAAACTTTCAGGATAGGAGTGGACCGGAGCTGACCATAAGTCTTAAAAAATTCCGCAAAGATTCATCACCCGATGCCAAAGTTATTCCAAATAGAATGTTGCGGATTTCCTATGGACAGTAGGTCCTAACCATAACTACCTACAGGCGACCGTCAGTAGGTTTTTATATATATATATATATATATATATATAAAACTATAGGCAGATCTTGATTTTATTTGTACTCCTAGTACTCCAGACGGACAGAACTCTGGGTAGTTCCCATGTTTAGGTGGAAGCCAGCTCCTGTATAGAGCACCCTCAACACCAGCGACACTCTAAATTTGCTCACCTCAAATGTCTGCTTTTCTTTCAAAGTTTTTAAGCATTGGATTAGCAGAGTGCTATCCACGCCGAGATAGAAATGGACAAAGTCTTTTGCCATTTGTACAGCAAAGTCTTTAAGCATAGTACTAGTACAGTGCTATCCACGCCGAGCTGTAAAATGACAAATGCCATTTACCACTCCAGGCACAATATTACAGCTTTGGATTGGTAAAATACCATCCAAGCCAACCTGAAATGAATAAAAGCAACCCCTGACACGTGTTTCACTGTCATTACAGCTCTTCAGAGAGGTTTAGCTTTGTCCAGACACAAGGGAGCACCCAGTATAAGTCAAAAAAATACCCTTGCAGGCATAGAGTGACGCATAAATTATGCAAAAAAGTAGGAGAGAACTCTGGGTAGTTCCAATGTTTAGGTGGAAGGCAGCTCCTGGATAGAGCACCCTCAACACCAGCGACACTCTAAAGTTGATCACCTCAAATGTCTGCTTTTCTATCAAAGTTTTTAAGCATTGGATTAGCAGAGTGCTATCCACGCCAAGATAGAAATGGACAAAGTCTTTTGCCATTTGTACAGCAAAGTCTTTAAGTATAGGATTAGCACAGTGCTATCCACGCCAAGCTGTAAATTGACAAAAGCCATTTACCACTCCAGGCACAATACTACAGCTTTTGATTGGTAAAATACCATCCAAGCCAACCTGAAATGAATAAAAGCAAACCCTGACAAATGTTTCACTGTCATTACAGCTCTTCAGAGAGGTTTAGCTTTGTCCAGACACAAGGGAGAACCCAGTATAAGTCAAAACAATACCCTTGCAGGCATAGAGTGACGCATAAATTATGCAAAAAAGAAGGAGAGAACTCTGGGTAGTTCCCAAGTTTAGGTGGAAGGCAGCTCCTGTATAGAGCACCCTCAACACCAGCAACACTCTAAATTTGCGAACCTCAAATGTCTGCTTTTCTAACAAATTTTTTAAGCATTGGATTATATATCCGAAAAGAAGCTCCTTCGGGACTGTCGGGGACCCAAGGAGAGTGGCGCACATGCCGGTGGAGCAAACTGGTCATTTAATCCCCATATGAATCTCAACAGTTCAGCTCGCTCTCAGGAATGCAAAAAGTACGAATCAATAAGGTTCCACTGCTGTGTTTATTCCAGAACGCGTTTCGATTTCCACCGAAATCTTGATCACTGAGAGCGCGCTGAACTATTGCGATTATATATATATTATATATATGTGTATATATATATATATATATATATATATATTACCTACTGGCGGTCGCCAGTAGGTATATATAGTTAGGATTTTTTCCCTATGGGATTTCTGAAAATTCTATGTCTAATAACTTTGGCGTTTGTGGACGGAATCGGCTGAAATTTTCAGGAAAATGGCACATTTTGTTTCTGAGTAGCTCCTGGAAATTTGGGGGGGGTTCGTCAAGGGGGGGCTGAGAAAAAAGGGGGGTCCCAAAACGCGTTTTTCCCATGTTAATTTCCATAGGGCGGTTGGACTCACTTTTAGCCCGAACGGCTGAATGGATTTCCACGAAACTTGGCAAAATTGTAGGGACTGTTAGCCCGATGTGCCTTTGCTAGGTCTCAATATATGTGCTTCAGTGGATTTTGAGAAATTAACGTTTAAATCAAGATATATATCTGTAACAGCGCTCCGGGCAGCGATCCGGTTCGCGTACTTTTCGCGTAACGGAACTTTGCGCACGGAAAGCTGATTGGCTCTTCGGTGTCTGTCAACATTCTAAACAGTCCGGTGCAGCCGCCATCTTGTCTCTCGGTAGGATCGAGAGACAAGAGGAGGCCAAAACAAAGGGGGAAATTTCCATAAGGGGGCATAGTAGATCCTCCCTGACCCCCTAGGTTTTATGTGGAGATTTTAAAAGGGCCCAGCAGGGTCAAAAATTTTTTTTTTTTTTTTTTTTGCGCGATGAGCGCCTAGTGCGCGAACCGGAAAGCGTTCTGGGCAGCGTACTATAAGGATAATAGAATGATACACTTTTCAAAGACTGTATGTTAATTGTTTGTTGTTTTTTTTTTTTTTTGTTTTCTTTATTTTTAAAGTTGTTTTTTTTATTTTGATTGTTTTTCATAATTTATTAAACTTTCTAACATTTCAGTGTCTGAAATGTCATTATTTTCTTGAAATATTGTTTGCAATCTGTGAGGTTGTAAAATGTCCTCATTTGCAAGGAGGGCATCTACTGCTTGGACACATTGCAGCAGTTCATTATCCAAGCTTTCATCCATAAATTCCATGTCAATTTGTTCAATCAATTCCTGGCTGCTCTCTTGCAGGTCCATCTCAAAAGAAACTTGGTTTTCGCCTTCCATTTTGCCTGAAATTTGGATTAAAAAAATATATATTAGTAGAGATAGGGCACTGTTGGGATTAATTTTAGATAGGCAGTTTTTATCAGTGAATTTATCTTTTGGCAGTGTATAGTATCAGAGTGGAAATAGGACTATAAAAAAGTGTATGTGATTTAACCAAGACAAGCCTAACTCCATTCATAACTATAACAGAGAAGTCTATCTAAATACATTACTACTACAGAGGGATAGTGTATATCTAGCAGAAAAAGTCTACTATATTAAGTTATAGTGCACAATATATTTCATTTTTAAAAATTATAACTTACCTTCACAAAGAAGTTGAAGTTTTTGGAAGCTATTGAAATGTGATGTACAACAAGAAGTAGTAGTCAAAATGGCTGTGTTTCCTTCTCTTCCTTTATATATATACAGGTATATAACCAATCAAATGTCAGGTAATAAAAGTAGAAAATGAAAGTAACATTTTCATTGGTTGTCAATTCCAACAGTTCAGATGTGTTTTGTGAAGTAATTTACCTCACGGTACTTGGAGAGGTCTACAGGCTAAATGGCTAAATGAAATTTCAATCAAATTTGTGAGAATGAAAGGGATTGTTATGTAGTATGAGCTAATTTATATTTGGTGAGAGTGTCTGTAGTCGTTTTTCTGTAAATTACTTTCCCACCTTTTTTTTGGACCGCTTCCCGGAAAGCGGTCCGGTCCGCGAACTAGGAGCGTAACGGGAGTCCACCATTTTGTGTTTCGGTCGAATCAAGGTATAAAATGGAGGGTAAATAATGTTCTGAATGGGTAGAAGGGGGCATGGTACAAGTATTTTGGCCCCCTACGTTTTCTGAGGGTGGCTGAGGAGGACTATATGTGCGAAGAAAAAACTTTTTTTTTTTAATTTTGCGCGGTTAGCTTCCAGTTCGCGTACCGGATAGCGCTCTTTGAGCGTAGTTTGTTGAAAATTACAGAAAAAAAGTTAGAAAAAAAATAATAAAAGTGTGTGATCAGATGAAGGGTAGCTCTGAGAAGAGCTTTTGGGTTTATGGTACAATTAGGTACTTATAAGTAGGTACCAATGCACAGTCTTAAATTCAGAATGAAAATTCTGTTGCCCTCATCTGAGAAGTGAACTCCATCTCCTCTGTAGATATCTTGCATGTAGTAACGCAAGTTATTGTTGTACAGAGAGCCCATTCCATGGTCTCTCATGAAAGCTGAAACAGATTTGTTTACATGCTTCCTCGCTTTCTCAATTTGTGGAGAAAATTGGTTGGACCACCTCCATTTCTGTCTTTGGCATATATTGGAATATACCAAGGCAGTTTGAGGAAAAAGTGCCATTAATTGCTCAAAGGTGTCCTTTAAAAGCATTTCCAGACCTACCCCTGTCAAAGTGCCCAAATCATTACCTCCACAGTGCACTATTAACAGGTCAGGTTTTGGCAAATGCATAAAGGTTTTCACCAATGGTATCAATTGGTGACATTTTAATCCTCTTTGGCCCAACCACTTAATTTCCACATCTTGCAAATTGAGGTTAGGTAAATTTCTGTTCTCAGCATACCAGTGGATGTAACTATGTCCAACAATCCAGACCTTAAACATGGTGGGAGAAGGTTGTTCTGCAGTCAGATGAAGTGTGGTAATGAAAGGGCAGTTGAAACAGTAGGAGTTTCTAAAGAAAAAAAACTGTGGATTTCCAATGCTAATGAATCATTAGCAGTGATTGGTGCATTTCCATTTCTGAAAACAGAAAGTTAGGGTGCATGGATGTGTTCTTTGAAAGATGTAATTTGAATGGTCAAGGAAGAAACATTTAATGAAAGATTGCACTGGATACGCAGGTGCACTGAGAGTTCAGAGTTCAATTGAAACATTGTTGTGTGAATTTGCAAACATGAGAGGTCTTCCAGGAGGTGGTTGCTATGGAAAAAAGGCAGAGAGGGCAGAGGGGGAAGGGTTTTGATTTGAAAAAAGTGAGGGAAGAGTTATGATTGGCTAATATGAGAGATATGTGAAATGAATATCTGTATTTCTGTGCTTTCAATAGCTGCAGCCTTTGGAGTGCATCCTTTTTCTTCTGCTGAAGACAATTTGGTGTATTTCTGAGACTGTTTTCAAAACTCAAAAAATATTTGCTAAGGTGAGAAAAGATGTATTTAATTTAGATAGAGAATAGTATGATTTAAGGAGAAAATGATGAAGAAAGCTGTGTTTTTAAAATGTGGTTTTGTCTCTAGTGATATACAAATTAGTTTCTTTGAGAAATTGTAATTGCATATTCGGTGTAGCATTCTGGCATGCAGTAACACAAGTTATTGTGGTACATGTGAAGTAATTAGGGTTCCCAAGGCCTACATGTTCCGAAGATAACCCACTTACAATCAAGAACTGTTGGCACGGAAGCTGTAAAAGTCAAAGAACAAGTTTATTAGGACCCCATGGGGTGGTGGTACACTCATACAGCACCCTTCGGTAATGCAAGAGGTATCACACCGAACATCGGTGTGACCCTTCTTTTATATGTTTCTACAGGTAATAAAAACGTACACGTGGCACAAAGTTACAGAACATTATGTACATATAAGGGCATATTTTGGAATACTGCCAGCTCATTGGAGGGTTTCAAACCCACTGGTCAGTTTGCGGCACATTCCTGAGGAACGACTGGTCAGTGTGTACTGCGCATGTGTGACTTAACCAGTACTAAAAATAGCCTGTTGCTGGGCAGACTGAAGTGGTCAGTGGAACGGACAACGGACTAAAGGGCACGCCGGCCACGAGGCCGCTCATGATCTAAGATGGCCGCCGCAACATTTAAAATGGCGTTTTCATATATAGCCAAGCTAAGGAGGACAACGTGTAGGTTCAGCTAATCGCTAATGCGGCCGGGCCAATTACAACAGACGACCCTTTTAGCGTTTAGCTGAATCTACCTCATAGTGAACATAATCAGGATGTTCGTCCTCGATGTCTATTAGCATTATTTGTGTTACCTCTTTGTGAAGCATAATTTTATCATGGGCAAGAGCTCGTCTTGATGGTATGCAAGCTGATAAACACATTGAACATAAAGTCGGGCCACATTGAATACATAGGCATATGAAAAACATAGCTCCTACAAGTATACAGAGAATCGTCAACAGTTTCCAGCCCCAAGTTGCAAGCATGGACCAGAACCATCCCGAAAGTGTCCAAGTTCCATTGTCCGGGTGTATCTCAGCTGCAATTTTATGAAGCTTGGAGATGGCATCATACACAGATGGAGAATTGTCTGGAATATACACGCAACAGCTGCTTCCAATAATTCTACATGCCCCCCCATGGTCAGCCAAAACGACATCCAACACCATCCTATTTTGGAGCGTAACAATCCTGGAAATCTGTAGTTCTTCAGTAATATTCCCCAGGGCAATGGCAGTGTCATTCGCTACAGCCTCGACAACACGTGTCAGTCGTCTGATTTTCCGGCTGTTCAGTGCAGCCCCCACAAAGGAGAATAGTCCCAGATTAAAGTCCACATACTGTTGCAATGCAGTGTCTGTTTGGTCAACGTCCTCCAGGACAACAGTTCGCTTAACCCTATTCAAGACGAAGTCATGGTACAACGTATAATCATTGTGATACATTGGAGGGGCAATGAATACAGGAGGTAACACAAACGATACGTAGCACGTGCCCAACCACCCCAATGGAAGCTGATGGTAGCCCTTCGTTCCACAGATAAAATATGTATTTTGTGATGCAACAAATGAAATGCCATTCGGGCTATCAAACGTGAAAGTAGTATTACACTCGCTTTTCCCCACTGCAATTGAGCCCTTATTCCTGATACATAAATCGGCTTTTGTAGCAATGACATTTATAACATGGGCACTAGATACATTAATGTTCCGCTGGTTGCTGTATACACGTGGGGCAGACACATTATCAGGCCTATACTCTTCCCATTCAAATCGAGTGCCCTCAGCCCCGGGAAACCCATCCTTGTCATGGGAACATACTTTATTCAAGCGGAAAAGCACCCCCCCTTTGGTTGGCCATCTCAAAGTAAAGAGGAGGGTGTACCAAGCATTGCATGACCCATTATGCGAAAACGGGAGTGGAATAAGTGGGGTGCCCCCTCTCTTCTGGTGCCCTGGCAACATCCCACACACCCAGCAATTTGAAGTATTGGTCATGTTATGTGTGTGGTGAAGAATCTGAATGAAACTGTTATTCAAATACGTTTGTCGGTGTCGTTCTTCATGAAAGGGCAATGTAAAATGAAAATGTTCAGACGGAGCTGGGGTAGTCGGCAGCAAATGTTCACGTGCAGGCACCACAAGTTCGACTACCCAGGCTATAATAGCTATCACCACAATAGTCAGAACAAAGAGAAAGGCACCCAATATTTTCTTATCACGAGATGCCGTTGATGCCATAGTTCAGGAATGTTCGTGCAAAGTCTCAAATAGCACAAATTGTTCACAATGTCTCAGATACACATACGTGTATACCTAAAAAAGAAAAAAATACGGTGCTGAACTCCGAGGTAGCCGTTGTTTTCTTCTCCGGGCCAAGACGGGTGTCGCTACTCTGGCAGAACTGATCCCCCCCCCTTGGAATTCCCGGTTTCCGTTTCACAAACCTGGAGCGGTAACCAACCAGTCATAAAAGGCAAAAAAATTCTTCTTATCGTGGGCGCAAGTTGTAGCGCTCTCGTCCGGCAGCAGCTTGGTCCGGGAAGGCTCCCTCAACTTCGGTCGACGTCACAGCTGGGCTCTTTTCTTTCTCCAAGATCTCCTTGTAATCAGTCAGCACAGCAGGAGTCACCAGATCCGGAGAGACACGGCGACAATGTGTCGAATGCACCCACCGCTTCCTGTTCGTCACTCGTACTGCGGTGCGGGTCGCAAGAAGGACCTGCTCGGGGCCCTTCCACCTGGGCTCCAGACTGCTTGCTCTCTCAAACGAGCGTATCATCACATGATCACCAGGACGGAGATCATGGCCCTCTCCAGTAGAGTTGTCAGGGAGCGCTTCTCGAACCTGCTGATGAATAGAGAGCAAATCATTTGTTAATCTTGCCAAATAATCATTCATCATAACACAAGGCACATCATGTATTAATCGCGGCTTGGGCACCCCCCAAATATTCATCGGGCGGCCAAACACCACCTCATAAGGCGTAAGGCCAGTTCGTGAGTGGGGTACTGATCTAAGAGAGAGAAGTGCTAGCGGCAAAGCATCTGGCCACTTCAACGATGTAGACGCCACAATTTTGGCCAGCTTAAGCTTCAACGTTGCATTGTACCGCTCGACCAGACCTGCTGACTGAGGGTGGAATACAGCGTGGAACTTCTGCTGAATCCCCAACCCCTTCAGTACATATTCCACAATCTTTCCAACAAAATGAGGCCCATTATCGCTCCATAGAAACTTACAAACTCCAAAGCGAGGAAAGAATTCCTTAAGCAACACCTTAGCTGTTGTCAAAGCCGTGTTGTCTTTCGTGGGGTAGGCCTCAACCCATTTGCTAAAAGCACATACCACCACTAGGACGTACTTCAGGTTATTGCAATGCTCAAGTTGGATGTAATCCATTTGGAGTACCTCAAATGGTGCAGAAGGTGGAACGAACCCTCCTTTCGGAGTATGGGTCCCCTTTCCAGGATTGTGTTGCAAACATACCAGGCAGGTCTGCACTACTCTCTTTGCAGTATTAGCAATCTCGGGATGTTCCCAAACTCGTGTTAAAAGCCGAGTGATTGCAAGAGCTCCGACATGCGCCAGTCCATGTGTCATCTGGACCATCGCCTGCAAGTAAGCTGCAGGCAATTTCCACTTTTCCATGTCTTTGCTTCTCCAACAACCCTCGTCATCTAGTACCCCATCTGCTGCCCAAGCCGCAAGTTCAGATTCAGTAGCTGATTTTTGAATATCCAATATTTCTGCTCTAGCATCATTCCATCACTCAGCCAGCGATTGTACCACATACATGGGGGAGCTAGTTCGGGACATAGCCGTTTGTCTAGCTATGCTGTCTGCAAAGGCATTTCCTTGACCCACTTTATCCGTAATCTTTTTGTGGGCACTGCATTTTACTATCGCTACTTTCTTTGGGCCTAGCAGCGCATTTAGGAGATCACGCACTAATTCTCCGTGCATAATGTGCTCTCCGTGAGATGTCAAAAACCCACGTTCTCTCCAAAGTAGCCCAAAGTCATGTGCCATTCCAAAGGCGTACCAGCTGTCCGTGTATATGTTCACACATAAACCAGCGCTCAGTTCGCAGGCTCTTGTTAAGGCTATCAGCTCTGCTGCCTGAGCCGACTTTTGTGGTATCCTAGCTGTTTCTACCACTGTCTTAAGTGTCGTGATCGCATAGGCTGCGGAAGTCATGCCATCTGGCAGCCTTAAACACGATCCATCGACCCACAGTTCCCCATCCACATCTGGAAGTGGGACATCCTGTAAGTCAACACGACCCTTTGTCTGTTCCTCGGTCAGGAAAACACAATCGTGATGTTTTTCTTCCTGACCCTCCTCGGCCGGATAGGGCAATAAAGTGGCAGGGTTCAAAGTAGCACATCTTTTCAGTGTAATGTGTGGCGCCAAAAGTGTCAACTCATATCCTGTTAGCCGTGCACTCGTGAGGTATTGGGTCTTTGTTTGGTTTAACAGAGCATCTACTGCGTGGGGAACTAACACCAACAATTTATGTGATAACACTATCCCCTCACTCTGTCGTATGGCCACTGCTGTTGCTGCTACCGCTCGAAAACACCCAGGCAACCCTCGTGCTACAGGATCCAAAACGGCAGAGAAGTATGCACATGGTCTCTGCTTATCCCCGTGTAATTGCACTAATACTGACAACGCGCACCCATCATTCTCGTGCACGTACAATGTGAAAAGTTTCGTATAATCTGGTGTGCCTAACACGGGTGCAGAACAAAGGGCCTGCCTCAGCAGTTCAAAAGCCTTCTGACATTCATCTGTCCACTCAAGGGGCATTGGTGTAGCTTTGGAGAGTAATGCTAGCAAAGGTTTTATGATATGTGAAAAACCCATGATCCATTGTCTACAGAAGGACGTCAACCCTATGAAGGCACGTACATCTCTCTGCGTGCGTGGGACTGGTGTGTCTAAAATTGCTTGAATTCGATCAGATGTTAATGCACGCCCCTCCTTAGACAACAGATGACCGAGGTAGGTCACCTGAGGTCTACAGTATTGAAGCTTCTTCTTCGAAACCTTATGATTATTCTGTGCCAAAAAGGAAAGCAACGCAAGTGTACTCTGTTCACATTGTGCATAAGAGTCAGCAGCCAGCAGAAGGTCATCCACGTACTGGATAAGCGCGACACCAGACTGCAATTTAAAGGAATCCAACTGCCTTTTCAAAGCCTGACTATAAATGCTAGGACTTTCAGTATATCCCTGGGGAACACGACAAAATCTATACGATTTATTATTTAGCGTAAAACCAAACAGGTATCTGCTATCAGGATGAACAGGAATAGAAAAGAACGCATTCTTTAAGTCAATAACACTAAAGGTGGTGGCTGTCGGTGGAACCAAGGTAAGCAAGGTCGTAATATCAGACACCACCGGGTATTGGGGAATGACAATTTTGTTGATCTCTCGCAAATCAATAATAAATCGATAGACCTTGCCGTCAGTGTCTCTCTTAAGAATCGGAAGAATAGGACTGTTACAAACATTATAAGGGACCTCCTCCACAACCCCTGCAGAAATCAAATCCTGAACAATATGTGTCAATGCAATTTCACCTTCTCTCGAAATCTTATACTGTGGCACTCGTGGTAGAGGGGCCCCCTCCTTAACAGTAATGTGTATTGGCGGAATACGCATCTCTCCCACATCCGTATCTGAGGTCGCCCACAACGTATGCGGTAGAGAGGCCAAAGCTGGAATGTCTAAAATAGCATAAAATCTGTCAGGGTCAGGGTAATTGTCATTCAGGATAACCCGCACTCCCTCTGGAGCGCAACGTATTGTCGCTCGAAAATATTTAAGCAAATCAATACCCAGGATATTGTCTGGGGTATGGGGTGATAACAAAAATTGGCCGAAACTAAAGTATTTGTCAAGACATAGTGCAAGGGGCTTGGACAATGGGCTGGGGGAGGGTGTGCCATCAAACCCTACACACGTAATCATTTCGCCAGACAGGGGAGCCCTCGGAACCAAGTTTTTCGACAAAGCGCTACGCGTAGCTCCTGTGTCAACTAGAAATTGATCAGTAGAACCCAGAATGCCCGCTGTTACATATGGACCCTGCTGATCTACCGGCACTTCAACTGATTCCTTACCCCATCCTACGCAGTCCTATGCATGCACATAATCCTGATGTTCCACATTCTCTCCCTCCGAAATCTGATATTGATTCCGTCTATCAAACGTATTTCGTTCAGCCTGGCCACGGCCCCTCTCCTCAACCTGCCTACGATCACCTCCACCACCTCTCGCTCCAGTATAACCTCCTCTTGACCTTCCACTTCCTCGACCACGCTGACTACGCTGTTCACAAAGTACCGGACAATCGTCGGCCCAATGCCCAAACTCCTTACAATACGCACACTGATCCTCCGCTATGTCCGTACGACCATACGATGCGTTTCCTCCACCTCGTCTACCTCTATCATTCCCTCTACCCTGTGTTCCCCGAACCTGCGCCAACATCACCTTCGTTTTCAATTCTTTCGCCTTTTTCTCTACACTTTCTTTAGCCTCCAATTCCTGCCGCTCATAATACTGAGCCATAGTTAACAAGGACGCAGGGGTCGCCGTGGCCCAGGAACTTTCACTCGACTTCAATCGTTTCGCAATCTCCGGTAGGAGATTAGCCATATACTTATCTACAAACAAATGCCGACCCGTATCGTCTGTCAAAGATTGACCACTGTAATCATGAAATGCCTCCTCAAAGCGTGTAAAGAAATCTGAGACCGTTTCATCGGGTTTCTGCTTGCACGACGTCAACATAGTCCAATCAATCTTTTTGAAGGGAACAAGCGTTTTTAATTTATTCAAGATAGCTGCCGGAAGGTCTAGAATTAACTGGCAAGGCTTACATGCTGGTTCTCTATCTAAATCTGCAGCATTTATTTCTTTCCATGTTCCCCCCAATATCGTTTCATCATTATTTTTACGAATTTGCCGCCACATATCAGGTGGCAGAATTAACCCAAAGAACAAATCTATGTCCACAAGCGTCATCACACAAGACGAAATAGCCCCCTCCACCCCCTCATAGAATGCCGCCGGATTCTTCCGAATATCAGGTAAAGAATTTTTCAAGGCCATAACATCTGCTCTATTCCACGGTGTATATACCCAATTATACACAAAATACCCTTTCGCATCCTTTGACAATTTATCATCATCTGTACCTTCCCCTTTTGGTGGAACATATAGAGGCGCAGCTTCACGCATAGGCATAACATGCATCTCAGAATTCTTATCTGAACCCCGGAGAGAACACTCCTTAGTCAACTCGCTATTCTTCGACTCAGACTCCTTTTGCCTCCTTTTTCGCTCCTCCCGCAAGTTGACTGTTTCATCCCGCAGCTGGATCAATCGCTTGAAAAGGTCGTCGACATCTGAAAGAGCAAATAAACCTTTATCCAAATTCTCACGATGCACTGAGACAGCTTTAGGTTCTAACACGTCTGAAAAGTCACGATACGCGACAACAACTTCATCCGCCAAAGAAGACAAGAAATACATTTACTCAAGATCCGACCACTTACTCCTCTCCGCAATCACCTCCTCCTGAGAAACACATTTCTTATTCACTTTACGAGCCCAACTACGTAAATGTGCGGACCTCTCCGTAGAAAACCTGAGAGCAGATACCCCCTTTTTTTCCAACTTATCCTGCCCCTCATCACCTGAATCTTCAGCTGGGGCCGTCGGTGAAACGTACGGAGGCGGCGACCGATCTAGTAATGAAAAATCATCAATTTCATTATTAAGGACAGGATAAAGTGGTCGGCGGATAGGAAATTGACCAGTCGTCTGCAATTTACGTTCCCGTTCCTCCCTTTCTTTCTTCTCCTGAGCCTCCTTTTCCTCAAGCTGTAAAGCCTTATCCCGAGCAGCCTTGCGCTGCTCTTTGTCCGCCAAGGCAACTTCACGTTTCATTCGCTCTCGCACCGCTTTCTCCCACATTCGCACACAATCAAACATGTTTTGTCTAGATCTGCGTTGAAACAAACATTGCTCTACAAACTGTACTTTACGTAAATCGAACAACCCATGTAGAGGCCATTGCAATTCAGGATCGGCCTTTGTATACTTATGCCATAATTTACTGTACATAATAGGGGGAAGGCCATGCTTGATATGCATCTCACGATTTGGTGTTCCCTCTGGGGGAGCCGGCTGTGCTTCCGCTAACCTAATTGAGGTACCCTCTCCAAGACAGCACATCCCTCGAAGTGTGCTGAAAACAGGCATGTTCAAAAAGTATCACGAAAGCGTGACACCGTATAAAAAGGCACTTACAGTACTTCACACAAATGTGCCGTTCAAAGGGAAAAAAACAAAGTTAGAGAAACATCTCTACATGCCTGCCTATGTGGAGTGCACTACACATATAAGTTCAAAGATCACAAATTCACAATGTTAGCTAACTCAAATCAAAAACGTAGGACTTCGGCAAGCGTCCGAGGACTACCTTACCGATCACAAATCACATAACTTCAGTAAGCGTCCGAAGACTACCTTACCGAACACAAAGCTTACCCAAAGTCTCAAATGTCCAGATTCCAACTGCCAAGGTCTTGTAAGCCAAATCAGCCAAACGGCACTTTTTCAGCGATGCAGACACTCGAAAACTCAGTCGGAGACCGGCGCCACCTGGAAGGTCAGATCGGAAGGAAAGGAAAAAACACCGTGGCAGCCAAGACTCGGGTCACTCGTGGCAGCGCGCGTCCATGGCGAGTTTCCAAGCCTTCGTCACGACCTCTCCTTCGGGCATCCGAGTCGCCGATGAGTCCCTTCGTGGTCGCCAATTTGAAGTAATTAGGGTTCTGTAACGGGGTCCCACAGGGAGGCCCCGCAGCAGGGCGCGAACTGACCCAATGTGACCCCCCCTCTTCTTTCCACAGCCCACGCAGTATTCGGAGTGGTACAGCCCCGACTCCTACAGTTGTGACGAAGAGGATGTGTGGCCCTTTAACGAGCCCGGAGGTGAAGAAGGGGAGGAGTCACACAGGTGGTTAAAAGAGGAGAACGCCCAACCTCAGGTGTGTCTATACACCGGAGGAGAGGTCAGAGTGAAGAGGAGCGGAGTGGCGGGAAGCAGCGTGGAGGAACAGAGAGAAGGGGGACGAGAGAGAAGAGCGGAGCGGCGGAGCGGAGAAAGTGGAGAGAGCGAGGATCGGCGGAGCACCAACACCGGGAGGATAGACGAGACCCCTCTCCAGTGGGGAGAGCCGGCGGATCAAGAGAGGTCCTGGGAGTTTGTACCCGAGAGCAGTGAGAACCGAGCCTGGCCGGAGGAAAGAGACGTCGAGACACCCACGGAAGAACAGGGAAAGCCTGGAGGCCAACACCACGCGTCGCCCAGCCGTACGCCAGGAGGGGTACGGCTCACGGAGGTACGTGAACGCTTCCTGGGGTGGTTTTCGGATAAAGCCCGACTATTAACGAGCCGAGGGGGGAGGAACCTGAGGGAGGTCCCCAGGGGGGAAAGCACGAGCACTCGCCCTCATCCTTGATTGTAAACCCCGAGCACAGTAGCACTTAACTAAGACTTCCCCTCACTACCCCTTCCCTGTGTTCACAGCGGCAACAGCGGCACATTACTGATACCTGCCTCTCATTTCCTTTCTCCCCTTCGGCCTCGGCGTGGGCGGCCAGCACGGAGCCTCCAGATCCCCCTGAGAGGCGGAGTCCGGTCCAGCGGAAAGAAGAGGGAACCCGAAGGAAACCACCCAGAGAGAGAAGCCGATCTCCCCGGAGGCCCATTGTCAGAAAGACCTGTACTGATGCGCTGTATGAGCGATTAAAAACAAGAGTAACTAAAACACGTCTCCTGCTCATTTCTGATCCCGCCGTTACATTGGTGGAGAATGCGGGCAACATAGCCATCTGCGACCAGAAGATGGAGAGCGTGGTGCAAGCCTTGGTGCAAGGGCAGGAGAGGCTAGAGAGGTTGGCCGAGCAACAGCTCAGGGCGGCAGAAGCAGATCGAGAACTGATAAAAACAGCCGTGACGGCCCGTGCTCTAGACCCCCCTCTTTCGTCCGGCCCGGTGTCGGTCAGTAACGTACCCCACAACATAGGAGGGGTCTCTCTACAAAAGTATCAACCGGGAGAGGACCCCGATGCTTTCCTGTTAAACTTTGAACGGGCGGCCAGAGCCTGTGGTTGGCCTGGAGCTAATTGGCCGTTTTTCTTGGCCCCACTGCTGGTGGGCGAGGCACAAGCCGCCTACCAGGTGGCCAATCCAAGAGGGGATACCTCTTATACTGACATCAAACGGATTATCCTGGACCATCTTGGATTGGACAGGGAAGCCTACCGGCTGAGGTTCCGGCGAGAAAGAGGGGTAACCGGAGAAACTCCAAAAACCCTCTTTGTCAGACTGAAGATGGCTGCCGACAAGTGGCTCAGCCCGACGGAAAGTACAAAAGAGGAAATAATGGACCGGATTTATCTGGAACAATTTGTAGAGGCGCTACCCTTTGCCACCCAGAGGTGGCTAAAACAACATCCTGATCTGACGACGGCCCAAGCAGTGGAAATGGCTAATACTTATTCCCGAGTACAACAACGACCACTGCCGGCCCTGGAGACCGACAAGGGGAAGACGTCCTTCAGACCTGAGAAAAAACCCCTGAGGGCACCCGAACCACCCCGGCCACGTCCCTGGAAAAACGAACCCCTCCCTCACACAGGACCACAGTGTTTTGAGTGCGGGACCTGGGGTCATATAGCTCGGAATTGCCCAAGGAGAAGAACAGCAGACGAACCGATGGAAGTTGGATACCTGCCTCGCACCGTCCTCTACTCGGCGGAGATGGGACACGCTTACCGCGTAAGTATGAGGATAAACGGTAACCCGGTGCAGGCACTCCTGGATTCTGGCTGCCGTCAGTCAGTAGTTCAGGCCCACCACGTAAGACCTCACCAGCTTATACCCCACGAGCAAGTATACATCCGATGTATCCACGGGGATGTGAAACCCTATCCCGTCGCGCTAATGTCCCTAGTACCTAAGGAAGGATCAGCCGTTCGGGTTAGGGTTGGGGTATTGTCGACGCTCCCTGAGGATCTGATAATAGGGACGGACAACCCGGCCTTTCTGTCTATGTTCAAGCGGAGCCTGGCCCAGGCTCCGAAGACACTGGTACCCAGAAGAACATCAGAAGCAGTGACGGCCTTGGCTTCCTCGGATCCCTGGACACTGGACCGCAGTTTTCAATTCGCCCAGGCCAATGACTCCACCTTGATCAACGCCTGGGAGAAGGCCCATCACACCCAAGACGAGGACCCACGGAGGTATCCGAGACTGTTTATCAAAAACGGCCTGTTGTATCGTCAAGGGGGGAAAGAGGACCCCGAGCAGTTGTTAGTACCGGGGTCTTTCCGCGAACAGGTCCTATTCTTTTCGCATTCCCATTTAGTTGCCGGTCACACAGGAGCTGAGAAAACCACACAGAACCTCCTGAAATGTTTTTACTGGCCAGGGATATACAAAGACGCATTAACATACTGCCAGCAATGTGACATTTGTCAAACCAGAAACATGACAAAGCCCCCTTCCGTACCATTACAACCCCTCCCCATTATCGGAGTTCCCTTTGAACGTATTGGTATGGACATTATTGGTCCCCTTCCGAAAACAAAGAAGGGATATTCTTATGTCCTGGTCATCGTCGATTATGCCACGAGGTTCCCAGAAGCCTTCCCCCTAACGTCCACCACATCCAAGAACGTGGCGGACAAAATGCTGGAGCTGTTCACACGGGTAGGGTTCCCGAAAGAAATACTAACCGACCAAGGGACTCCTTTAGTGTCACGCCTCATGGGGGACGTATGTAAAGTGCTTCATATACACCAGATCAGGACCGCTGTATACCACCCGCAAACCGACGGATTGGTAGAGAGATACAACCGCACCCTAAAAACCACATTACGGAAAATGTTAGAAGTCAACAGTAACGAATGGGACCAGGTACTTCCCATTGCTTTGTATGTAATCCGAGGACAAACCCAAAGCAGTTTAGGGGTCTCGGCCTTTGAGATGTTGTACGGGAGAAAGCCCAGATCCTTATTGGACATGACGAAGGAAGCGTGGGAAAATGAAACCCCAGAAGAGATAGCCAACACGCTAGAATACGCTCGAAACCTGCGTTCCAAGCTCGGGAAACTAAGGGACCTGGCGTTCGCCAATCTGGAGAAACAGCAGAACAAACAAAAAACCCTTTATGATAAAGGAAAGAAGTGGAGAAGCATGGAAAAGGGGGATTGGGCGCTGGTGTTGTTACCCTCATCCACACAGAAATTCAAGGCGGAATGGAGTGGACCGTACCAAGTTGTGGAGAAGATCGGTAAGACCAGTTACCGGCTACAAGTGACCACCAGAAAAAAACAAGTCTACCACATAAACCTTCTAAAAAAATGGCTAGGACCACCACCCCACCCGGTACACCTTGCTGAGACGGATGTAAACAATGGCCTCTCCACGATACCCCTTCTCGTGATTAACGATGATTTGAGACAGGAGGAGAAACAAGAACTGATGGACGTCCTGCGGAAACAGGAACAGGTGTTTTCAGACCTCCCGGGGAAAACCACGATGGCAGAACACCGCATCGACACAGATCCAGGAAAGACGGTAAAGATCCGACCATATCGGATCCCTGAAGCCCGGAGACAAGACATACGTCGCGAGGTAGCTGACATGCTACAACTAGGGGTCATCCGCCCCTCCCACAGCAATTGGTCGAGCCCCATCGTACTCATACCCAAACCGGACGGATCTCGTAGGTTCTGTATGGACTTTAGGGCCCTGAATGCCATCTCAAAGTGCGATGCCTATCCCATACCCAGGATTGACGAACTCATAGAAAAGCTGGGAGAGGCACAGTACATAAGTACGATAGACCTCACAAAAGGGTACTGGCAGGTGCCATTGAGGGAGGAGGACCGGCATAAAACTGCCTTTTCGACCACGGAAGGACATTATGAGTTCACGGTCCTGCCGTTTGGCCTTCACGGAGCCCCCGCCACCTTTCAGAGACTTATGAATAACGTACTACAAGGACTATCTTCCTTCACCTCAGCGTACTTAGACGACATTGTGGTTTTCAGCCCCGATTGGAAGACCCATTTGAGACACCTGTCGCAAGTCTTGGATACCCTGAACCAGGCGGGACTAAAAATTAATGCAAAGAAATCCCGTCTGGCCTTTCACAAGGTGAAGTACCTGGGATACGTCCTGGGACATGGCATGATCGAGCCCCAAACGGAAAAAAGTTCGTGCCATTTCGGAGACCCCATTTCCCACCACAAAAAAAGAACTAAGGGCGTTTTTGGGGCTAATCGGGTACTATCGAAGATTTATACCGAATTTCGCCCAGGTGGCCGCCCCCCTCACGGATGCCCTGCAGTCCTCAGTCAAACAGGCCACCCTGGCAAAACCCACGGTGGGCATGTTGGACTCCTTCAATGACTTGAAGAAAAGGATTACTTCCACCCCCGTCTTGAATTCCCCGGATTTTACGCGTCCCTTCGCCTTACACACCGACGCGTCCGAGTTTGGGATAGGCGCGGTGCTGTCCCAGGAAGGCCGGGACGGACTGGACCACCCGATCCTATTCGTTAGTCGGAAACTGTTTCCACGGGAACTTAAGTATGCTACAGTGGAGAAGGAGTGCCTGGCTATCCGATGGGCCGTCGACAAGCTGGCCTATTACCTCGAGGGCCGGCCCTTCTCTCTATACACAGACCACGCGCCCCTTACATGGATGGCGCGGAACAAATCCTCCAATGCCAGGATCATGAGGTGGTTCCTGGCCCTGCAGCCATACTCCTTCAGAGTGTGTCACAAACGTGGCGTGGACAATGTGGGGGCTGACTTCCTGTCTCGACATCCGCTTCCCGAGCGGAAGCGTCCAGGGGGGGAGGTGTGTAACGGGGTCCCACAGGGAGGCCCCGCAGCAGGGCGCGAACTGACCCAATGTGACCCCCCCCTCTTCTTTCCACAGCCCACGCAGTATTCGGAGTGGTACAGCCCCGACTCCTACAGTTGTGACGAAGAGGATGTGTGGCCCTTTAACGAGCCCGGAGGTGAAGAAGGGGAGGAGTCACACAGGTGGTTAAAAGAGGAGAACGCCCAACCTCAGGTGTGTCTATACACCGGAGGAGAGGTCAGAGTGAAGAGGAGCGGAGTGGCGGGAAGCAGCGTGGAGGAACAGAGAGAAGAAGGACGAGAGAGAAGAGCGGAGCGGCGGAGCGGAGAAAGTGGAGAGAGCGAGGATCGGCGGAGCACCAACACCGGGAGGATAGACGAGACCCCTCTCCAGTGGGGAGAGCCGGCGGATCAAGAGAGGTCCTGGGAGTTTGTACCCGAGAGCAGTGAGAACCGAGCCTGGCCGGAGGAAAGAGACGTCGAGACACCCACGGAAGAACAGGGAAAGCCTGGAGGCCAACACCACGCGTCGCCCAGCCGTACGCCAGGAGGGGTACGGCTCACGGAGGTACGTGAACGCTTCCTGGGGTGGTTTTCGGATAAAGCCCGACTATTAACGAGCCGAGGGGGGAGGAACCTGAGGGAGGTCCCCAGGGGGGAAAGCACGAGCACTCGCCCTCATCCTTGATTGTAAACCCCGAGCACAGTAGCACTTAACTAAGACTTCCCCTCACTACCCCTTCCCTGTGTTCACAGCGGCAACAGCGGCACATTACTGATACCTGCCTCTCATTTCCTTTCTCCCCTTCGGCCTCGGCGTGGGCGGCCAGCACGGAGCCTCCAGATCCCCCTGAGAGGCGGAGTCCGGTCCAGCGGAAAGAAGAGGGAACCCGAAGGAAACCACCCAGAGAGAGAAGCCGATCTCCCCGGAGGCCCATTGTCAGAAAGACCTGTACTGATGCGCTGTATGAGCGATTAAAAACAAGAGTAACTAAAACACGTCTCCTGCCCATTTCTGATCCCGCCGTTACAGGTTCCCAAGGCCTACATGTTCCGAAGATAACCCACCTACAATCAAGAACTGTTGGCACGGAAGCTGTAAAAGTCAAAGAACAAGTTTATTAGGACCCCATGGGGTGGTGGTACACTCATACAGCACCCTTCGGTAATGCAAGAGGTATCACACCGAACATCGGTGTGACCCTTCTTTTATATGTTTCTACAGGTAATAAAAACGTACACGTGGCACAAAGTTACAGAACATTATGTACATATAAGGGCATATTTTGGAATACTGCCAGCTCATTGGAGGGTTTCAAACCCACTGGTCAGTTTGCGGCACATTCCTGAGGAACGACTGGTCAGTGTGTACTGCGCATGTGTGACTTAACCAGTACTAAAAATAGCCTGTTGCTGGGCAGACTGAAGTGGTCAGTGGAACGGACAACGGACTAAAGGGCACGCCGGCCACGAGGCCGCTCATGATCTAAGATGGCCGCCGCAACATTTAAAAAGGCGTTTTCATATATAGCCAAGCTAAGGAGGACAACGTGTAGGTTCAGCTAATCGCTAATACGGCCGGGCCAATTACAACACATGGAGCCCATTCCATGGTCTGTTATGTAAGCTGAAACAGATATGTTGTTTTTAAAAACGATTTTAGAAATCAATTACATTTCTGGATATGTACTGCTAGAGCTTCATAGGTTGTTTTGGGCCATATTTATAAGGCATTTGAGTGTCTTTGATGTTATGTTTTCCTTTTAAAATGGAAAGTGTTCCTCAT
The DNA here is from genome assembly GCF_964263255.1 of Lissotriton vulgaris. NCBI lineage: Eukaryota > Metazoa > Chordata > Amphibia > Caudata > Salamandridae > Lissotriton > Lissotriton vulgaris. Next base: position 309,109,480 of record NC_141696.1, read on the forward strand.
GGGGCAAGTGTCTTGTAAATACGCTCCCACTTGTGCTTTGCAAATTTAGATTTTGATTATGGGTGTTACATAGCCATGTTAATAATGTCCAAACAATGGTGGTAGGGCATTCAAGAAAACGCTTTCCTGTGTCTCTAGGACATTTTCAGTCCTTTCCTCTTGAATACAGGTATACAATTGATTTATATGCTGTGTTTAAAAACGAATTTTGAAATCAATTACATTTCTGGATATGTACTGTTAGAGCTTCATAGGTTGTTTGGGGTCATATTTAGAAGGCATTTTAGTGTCTTTGATGTTATGTTTACCTTTTTAAATGGAAAGCGTTCCTCATGGGGCAAGTGTCTTGTAAATACGCTCCCACTTGCGCTTGGCAAATTTAGATTTTGATTATGGGAGTTACCTAGCCATGTTAATAGTGTCCCAAAAATGGTGCTAGGGCATTCCAGAAAACACTTTCATGTGTCTCAAGGACATTTTCAGTCATTTCTTCATGAATGCAGGTATACAATTGATTTATATGCTGTGTTTAAAAACGAATTTTGAAATCAATTAAATTTCTGGATGTGTACTGTTAGAGCTTCATAGGTTGTTTGGGGTCATATTTAGAAGGCATTTTAGTGTCTTTGATGTTATGTTTACCTTTTTAAATGGAAAGCGTTCCTCATGGGGCCCTGAGCAGTTCTTAGCCATGTTATTTAATGGGAAGTGGATAACATGGCTAAGAGCATTTGCTGGAAAATGCATGAATATCGCTGACTTTTCAGCGATATTCATGCATCGCGGCCGTTTTTTTCGCATTTGCGAGCAGTTCTTAGCCATGTTATCCAATGGGAGGTGGATAACATGGCTAAGAGCATTTGCTGGATAATGCATGAATATCGTTGACTTTTCAGCGATATTCATGCATTGCGGCCGTTTTTAATCGCATTTGCGATAAATCTTGCTAAGGAGAAAATGATGAAGAATGCTGTGTTTTTAAACTGTGGCTTTGTCTGTAGTGATATAGAAATAGATTTTGTTTCTTTGAGAAATTGTAATTGCATATTCGGTGTACCATTCTGGCATGCAGTAACACAAGTTATTGTTGTATATGAAGCCCATTCCATGGTCTCTTATGTAAGCTGAAACAGATATGTTGTTTTTAAAAACCATTTTTGAAATCAATTACATTTCTGGATATGTACTGCTAGAGCTTCATAGGTTGTTTAGGGTCATATTTATAAGGCATTTGAGTGTCTTTGATGATATTTTTCCTTTTTAAATGGCAAGCATTCCTCATGGGGCAAGTGTCTTGTAAATACGCTCCCACCTGCGCTTGGCAAATTTAGATTTTGATTATGGGAGTTACATAGCCATGTTAATAATGTCCAAAAAATGGTGCTAGGGCATTCCAGAAAACGCTTTCATGTGTCTCAAGGACATTTTCAGTCATTTCCTCTTGAATGCAGGTATACAATTGATTTATATGCTGTGTTTAAAAACGAATTTTGAAATCAATTAAATTTCTGAATATGTACTACTAGAGCTTCATAGGTTGTTTGGGGTCATACACCATTTTTGGGAAATTATTAACATGCCTATGTAACTCCCATAATCAAAATCTAAATTTGCCAACCGCAGGTGGGAGCGTATTTACAAGAAATTTGCACCATGAAGAACGTAAAATAGCATAATAGACACTCAAATGCCTTATAAATATGACCCAAAACAACTTATGAAGCACTAGCAGTGCATATTTCCAGAAATGTAATGGTTTTCAAATAATGACTTACTTCATTGGTAGGCCTTCACATGTTTTTTTACCTTGGTTTTTTTCAGTGAAAATCTTATCTGCAACCATGTGTTGGCCTCACCTCAAATAAACAAAACAGGTGATGGACCGAATGTGGATCAATGACACACATTCACCCCAGTCCAAAGATCTGGGCCTAAACAAACCTTTAGATAGGCTACATCTTATCGTCATCCTGAATTAATCATTTAAAATATTAGGGAGTGATTTATGATTGTTCTATGCCTGTTTTGTACCATTGAGTGTCATTTTTGTGATGCAGTGCTGGTGGAAAAGATTTGCTATGTTAAATAATTAGTAGGGCATTAAGTTTTAGATGACTGTTATTCATTTACTGTTTGGTAATAGTGGTTAATAACATTTTTTATTATATTTTTCCACAGATTCAACTGCAGATTCTTTCATAGTTTGGAAAATGCCTACAAAAAATAGAATTAGAAAGGCTAGAAAACGTCAAAGACAGCAGGATGATGTTTTATTGCAGCAGTCCTCTTCCCCAAATACTTGTCAAAACACCAAGAAAGGTCCGGGTAAGAGCACGAAATCATTCTTAAGAAATATTTGTAGTAAAAAAAGTTTTTCTCCAAAAAATGTTTCAGTCCACAAAAAGAAAAGCAATTTAAATGGAAAGGAGAGACCCATCAAAAATGTTACTGGTAGAGGAAGAGATAACTCTGTGCATGATAGTAGAAGGAAACAAAAGTTTAGGGACATTCGAAATAGAATGTTCCGTAACAGGATAATAGTTAATTTATTGAAAATATTAAAAAAAAAGGCCAACAGAAAGCGGCATTTTATAAGAAGAAGAAAAATGTAGAGAAAATTATTGATCATGCTTTTGAAATTAAGCGAAAGTTGTTTATTTTGGTAATCAATAGAATTAGGAAACTAAGCAAGGTAATTTCTGATTTCAAAACAAAAAGTAGATGGAAGAGAGTAGTAAATCGTACTAACTTTTGTGAAGTTTTTTCCGGAGAATGGATGCATAGTTCAAGTTGTGAGGCATTTTTTAATGAGGAGAGTTATTTTCAGGATAATGATTTGGTGTTTGCAGTTGACACCAGTGGTCGAGCTTATGAAGTGAAGGATGGTTGTCCAGTTGAAAAAGAACAACTTGTGACAACAGAGACAGAAGAGGCGCAAAGTGATGAGGTTTTAGGAAGACGTCCTAAGGGTCCTGTGTACATTTGGAAGTGTAGTTCTATTTGCAGTGTGCGACAGGTTTCCATCAATTTGCTTTGTGATTTTATACGGACATTTAATAAGAAAAGTTTGAAGCAGAAAATAAAGTTGTTGCAAGATTTAGATCCTTGCAGAGTGAGACAAATGACAGGTTTGCGTGGTCATTCACTGGCTTGTCTTTCCAGGAGAGTATGCCAGAGTGTTTTTCATCATTTCAGGATGCTAGCAGTGCATCATAATAAAGTGAGAAAATTAGTGAGAATGTTGTATTATGCTAAGAGTCCAGCAATTATGCTTAAACAATTATGTGCTGCTCTTTTGCATGGTTCTGAAATAGATGTGAAGAATATTTGTGAAGAAATTGAGTTTTGTTACTTTGGTAGTAGAGATGAGAATGTTCAAATTGACCCAGAAGTAGAGGGTTATGTTGAACATAATATACAGGTTTCTAGTTCAGATAATTTTCAGAAGCAAATTGCCACGTTTCAGATGAAATCAAGTGAGAGGCCTAATTTCACTTGTGTATGTTGTCGACGCACTTATTATAAGAATCAGACTAAGTTAGTGGATTTATATGCAAAAACTGAAAGGGAAAATAATAGTGAATGGAAGGATTTAGCCACATACTTGATGGTAGAAAATTGTTTTGATTTGGGAGTGGACCAACGTGTGTGTACTTATTGTTGTAATAAATTAAATCAAAACCAGATGCCTGCTAGGGCAGTTCATAATAATCTGGAATTGGTTGAGATTCCTTCAGAATTGAAGGATTTAAATACTTATGAATCTATTTTGATTCAAAGTATCCATCCCTTTCAGGCTATTGTAAGAATGGAGCCAAAGACAGGGAAGTTGCCTCCAACAGATTTACAGAGAGGATTAAAGGGAAGAGTTGTTTATTTGCCTCTAGATTTGAACAAAAACATTAACACAATTGGAGTTGAGAAAGTGGAAGAGGAACCTCTGGTTATCTTGGTTAATGGGGTTCCGACAAAGAATAAGAAAATATGGCAAGATTTAGTGGATGTTAGGAAAGTGAAAAATGCAACTTTGTATTTGAAGAAAAATAATAAGTACTATAAGAATGTATATGTTGCAGAAGAGGAAGTAAGTGATGAAGAGGATAGCGTTTTGTGTGCTGGCCAAATTGAGAAAGTAGAGGTGTCTAATAGTGAAGAAATATATGAACATTATAGTGTTCATCCTTTGCATTCCAAGGAAGTCATGGGGAATGCTATTGAGTTGTTTCAAATGAAACAAGCCAAAGGGAGTCCCATTAGTGTTTGGGAGGAAAGTTTGGAAGCTCGGTGTTTCCCACAGCTATTTCCCACAGGTCAAGGAGGAAGATATGATGAGCGACCTCATCAAATTCCTGCGTCTGAATACCGGACTTTACGATTGTATGCAGAAGATCCTAGGTTTCGTCAATGCATTCCCTATTTGTTTCATCTTCTGTTTGAAAGCGATCTGTCAGGATTGTCATATGCAGTGAACCACATTTTAAAAAGTGGTATACAGATGCGAAACATCTCGGCAAGTGATTTTATGCATAAAATCAATGTCCAAGACAGTATTTTGGATTCTCACTTAATTAATCTCATGGCGTGTCAGCGTGGTACTAATGAGTACTGGTACCGTCGTCATGGTGATTTAAAATGTATGCTGAGGAACTTAGGAACTCCAACATGGTTCCTCACTCTGAGCTGTGCCGAGTATGGCTGGGAAGACTTACTTGAATTTCTACGAGAGGCAAATGGAAATATTGAAAACATTGAATTCAAGACACCTGGAGAACTGTGTTCTTTGGATCCAGTGAATGTATGCAGGTACTTCAATCATAGATTTGAAGCTATGATGTCTTTCATCACAAATAAGAAGAATCCACCTCTTGGAGAGGTGTTGGATTTCTTCTGGAGAAAGGAGTACCAAGCAAGAGGTGCCCCTCATATACATATGTTGTTGTGGATCAAGGATGCACCTAAATTTGGAACAGATCCGGATGACTTAGTGATGAATTTCATAGAACAGTATTCTACGTGTGCTGTTCCAAACGCAACGGAGAAGAAAAGCCTAAGAGAACAAGTTCTACGTTTCCAAAGCCATCGTTGTGGAAAGTACTGTCGTTGTAAATTCAGAAACAAGGACAAGTTCTACACCAAATGTCGTTTCAACTTTCCACGACCGGTGATTTCTAAAGGAAGAGTGAACAGTTTGATGTCTTCGCTGCGACATAATGTGACGAGGAAATCACCCAAGAATACATACAATTTGAAAAGGAACGAAGAGTCCAAGTACATCAATGACTACAACCCAGTGATTTTGTCCATGTGGAATGCTAACATGGATATACAGTTTGTGGCTGACAACTGTATGGCTGTGGCTCGGTATGTGACATCTTACATCACCAAAAAAGAAAAGACAGAACTGAAGGATATGTGGGAGGACATTTCCCATGAAAAGAGCCTCAGCAAGAAGTTGTACAGTTTCAGTCTGAAGATGTTGTCGCATCGAGAAATCGGAGCTTACGAATGTTCTGATCGATTGTCTTCAGCAAGTCTCTATGCCAAATCCAGGAGTATCGTTTGGGCGAGTCTTGGTCTTGCTGCAACGTGAAATCGAGTTCTAAAACCTGTCCGGGAAATTGAGTATTTGGCAGAAAAGGAACCAAACAGTACCGACATTTTGAAGACCAACATGTTGGATACATATTATCCAAATCGAAGCAGTCACCTTGAGAATGTTTGTCTATATGAGGTTCTCCAAAATTATATATTCAAGAGGAACATCAAAGAAGATATTGAGAAAGGAGTGTATGCTGTAATTGGAAGTGAGGGATGCCTGGTCAAGCAAAGAAAATGCCAATTAGTAAACCATCGAAAATTGAGTGGCGAATCTCCAGAAAAAAAGGAGTTTTTCTATTTAGCACTTTTGCAACTTTTCAAGCCTTGGCGTGCAGAAGAGGAACTGCTTGGAGATTTCCTCTGTTACGAAGACTCTTTCAATGCAGCCAAGGAGTCCATAGAATGTCCTGCTTTTCCTAAATATCAAGAAATGCTAACTTTGGAAATTGAGCAGGAAGCAACGATTGCAGCCGAGATTGCCAGAGACAGTTCTCAGGACAGTCAGAGTTCTGTTTCATTGAGTCAAGATCCACTTGGAGGACCTATTATCAAAAATGAAGCTGCCACTGCTATGAATGAAGTGGAAAGAGCCATGGCACATGCTCAGGAGGATTCAGTTAACTTAGAAGACTTGGAAAAACAACTCAACGTTGAGCAGAGGAAAATATATGATGAAGTTACCAAGGAAATTGAGCACGGATTAAGTCATGAGAAGAAAGAGTGCTCATGTACATCGTTGAAGCCTGTCCGACTGTACGTGAGTGGAGAAGCGGGAACTGGAAAAAGTTTCCTCATTAAAGCAATTTCTTGTTATTTGCAGGAAAGGACTGAGTCATCGCTGTCTTGTGTTGTCACCGCTCCTACTGGACTGGCAGCACATAACATTAAAGGTATTACTTTGCATCGTCTACTGATGCTGCCAGTGGAGCATGACAACAAATTACAATACCACAAGTTATCTGGGGATGCTTGCTGTGAAGTTTCAAGAGTCTTGAGGAAAATGAAACTACTTATCATTGACGAAGTAAGCATGGTTTCCAATGTCATGCTTGCCTTTGTGCATTTGAGAATGCAAGAAGTACTTAAAACTGAATATGATGTGTTATTTGGTGGCAAACACATCATTGTTTTCGGAGATCTTCTGCAGCTGACACCAGTAAAAGGTCAACCTGTGTTCAAAATACTCACGCATGAAGATACCAGGAAGTGCCTAGGGAGCATTGGCAACGTCAATATATGGTTAAACTTCAATTATGCTGAACTGCATGAAAATATGCGTCAGGCAAAGGATGAAGATTACAAGAATATTCTACAAGATATTAGAATTGGAAAAGTGACCGAGCATGGGAAAGAAGCTTTAAATGCACGATTACTGTCAAATTTATATCCCAAACAAGAGATTGTGCCTGAGAATATTTTTCAGAAAATTACTGAGAAGAAATCCGGGATATGTTTGATGCCAACTCTTGCAGAATGTGCCATCTTCAACAACAAAATGTTGAATTTAGAAAAGCAAGAGATTGTGAAACTTGAAGCTATCAACAAAATAGAGCATATGGGATCAACAATTATTTTGTCAGACAATTTGAAATCAAAATTGGATTCATTAGAGAAGACTATATCTAAAACAGCGGGTTTTGAAAAGACTTTGAATGTGTGTTTAAATTGCTGAATCATTTTGAGAAGGAATTTACATGTAGAAAGAGGTCTGGTAAATGGATCAATGGGTAATGTTGTTGATTTTGAGAAATAAAGAAATAGAGATGGAATAGAATTTTTAAAAATTAAATTTGATGGCATTGAGGAAGTACAGCTAATTGGTTGTTGTTCTGCTAGGTTTTTGCTTGTTAAAGACTTATATGTTCGCCGTAAACAGTTTCCTGTTTGCTTGGCATATGCGGTGACAATCCATAAATCGCAAGGTTTAAGTGTAGACAGTGCATTGGTGAATATTGGCAGTTCTGTGTTCAAGGAGGGTATGGCATATGTGGCATTGTCACGAGTTAGAACTTTATCGGGATTGTACTTGATTGACTGTGATGTCACAAACATTTGTGCGGATCTAGATTGTGTTAAGGAATACAATAGGTTAAGAAGAGAGTATGCGCCACATTTGCCTCAATATCCTTTGTTTGAGAAACGTGTGGTAGGCCGGAAACGTAGAAATATCAGTAATAGTAGGGAGGTTGTTGCAAAAAGACTAAAAGTCAATGAACCGAAAATTGTTAGCAGAAAGAAAGTGGATTCTGTTGAAGATGTTGTCGGTTTTCAATTTGAAAACAGTTCTGGTGTCAACTGCTATGCAAATGTAGTGGTTAATGTTCTCTTTTCACTAGAGAGTTTAAAAGAACAGATTCTGTTGAATTCAGAACAAATTTTATGCTGTTTGTTGAATTCTGTTTTCGAGAAATGTAGCACTGATCGAACAAAAGTAGAAAGTGTGTCTGAAGTTCGTTATCTGTTAGATGAATGTTCAGGTCAAACAGACTTCTCTGAAAATAATCAGCAAGATTGTCAGGAGTTTTTAATGTATATGCTTGATGTATTGCAAGATGAGGGTGTAGATGTAGATCACCTGTTTGGGCTTTCTTATCAATGGCAGCATGACTGCAAGAACTGTATGGTATCAAGTACTACTAGTGTAGACTCAGAAAGATTTATATATTTAACTTTGCCAGACAGTAAATCAGTGTCCTTTAATAAGCTAGTAAATGCAGCGGATCACAACATGGAGTGTAGCCAATGTAAATGTGATATGATGTCAACATTATTTATACGTAGATATGGCCAGTATGTCATTTTAATGATCCAACGATGTAAGCCTGATGGATCAAAATTGTCAACTTTAATAAAAAAATTTGTGGCTTCTCAGCTGTCAATATCAGGGAGGACTTTTGTAACTGTAGCAATTATCTATCACGATGGTCCTTCAACAACATCAGGACATTATACAGCTTACTTAAAGTCTCGAAACGGCTGGTCATTCTGCAATGATTCTGTTGTAACTTTCAAAAAAAAATTGCCGTTTGACCTTAAAAATTCTTACCTGGTGTTTTTACAACCAAAATTTTAAAGAAAGAATTTTGGGATTTCCTGTGAGGAATTGGAAATTGTTCATCAAGTAGAGGGAATGTAAGTCTGCAATGCTGTCTAGATTATTGGTCCAAAACTTTTAATTATAATGTCAATTTTAAAATCCAACTATATAAACCTGATGCAAGTAAGTCTGCTTCATAGTAAGCAGTATCAGTGTCATAGGAAAAGGAGAACATGAGTGAGAAAGAAGAGTAAGATATTAGTAGTCCAGGATTGTGAAAATAATCTCAAATGTTTTCTTTTTGAAAGATGCGAAAATAGAAAATGACGGGATTTGATTGGAAGAATTACAAGAGTTGCGAATCGCTGCAACATGATTTGGCCTAGTGGAAACATGTGATAGAATGTGAGAAGTCTTTTCTTGTATGTAACATATTTTTCGAAATGATGGAGGTTTTCTTTCAGAAAGTGGCAGGCTGAAAATATTTATAGCACAACAGAGTGGATGCTGTTCATAGGAGATCCTTTGACGTTATTGAAAGTAGGTTAATTTTAAGGAGTTTTGAATTCAGATTTCTTAGGTTGTATGGGTTTTTTAAACACAATCATTTTGATTGTGTTTTTTTTTCCCCGCTGTTACATGATGAATACCTTCAAATCACTGATTTAAGTGAAATTTGATACATTCTGAGAACAGCAAAAATAAACCATTTAACATGTATAATTAATGTTCTGCTTTTTGTACTTATGATATACATTTAGAAATGTGAGGTAGATATGGAAAAACTGAGTCTTCTGTAAGTGTCAATTCTAATGCTTACAGTGCTGTACTTCTGGGTACTGTTTTTTTTGAAAAAAAAGAAATAGGCCTCACCTCTAAGAAAGCTCTTGAAAGCACACATCTTATTTGCATCCTGAAACAATCATTTAAAATGTTAGACACAATTTTATGATGGTTTTACATCTCTTTTGCGCTGTTATTGCATCACTATTGTGAGACATAAGCAATGCAAAAGAAGCATCATGTTTCAAAATAGGCCTCATTTCATCAGCATGAAGATACTGTTTGTTTAAAATAAATATCTTTAGGATTGTGTACGGGTCGTAGAGAAGTAGAGGTTTCTGTAAGTGTCAAAGTTGTTTAAAAACTGTTTCTTCTTGAACCTTTTCCCTTCTTTTTTCTGATTTTTAAATACATGTTTTAATATTTTTGGAAATGTTTGTCCTCTCTTTTACAGATTGAATATATGAAAAATTTTCTTTAAAAGTTAACAAGAATTATAAGGTAAATGTTTTCTACTTTTTTAACCCGCATTCCACTGCTGATGATGTCACTGACTATGTTATGAATGATGTAATAAGTGGGCATGTTTTACTACAATGGTAGGTCTTCACATCTATTATCTCCTCTGTATTCTTCAACAAGCATAAATTTGATATGCAACCCAGAGTACGGTTCACCTTAAACAAACTTTTAGAGAGGACACACCTTATCGTCACCCTCAATCAATCATTTAATCTATCACATTTAACATCTATTAGTTCTACTGCTTCATTTCTATAATCTTTACTTTCCTGTGTTTGCTACTTCTCTCATTCCTTTCTCTATTACTTAATTTTTCTACTCCTTCCAGTATTTTTCTCTCTCCCTCTCTTCTCATACTTCTTCATTATTATTCACTAATTCTGTCTCTATTAATGTTACTGTTTCTGAATGATCTCCAAAAATTTTTAAAACACGAACAGTAAGTATAAGGATAGGAAAAGACATTTATGTTACAAGAAAGACAGCTATAGGAAGTAAACAAAAAAAACTGTTACTCGCAATCCACTGCTGATGATGTCACTGACCATGTCAAAAATTATGTAATATATGACATGATCAGAAGTGAATTGCGGGTAACAGTATCTTTTCTTTACTCCCTATAGCTGTCTTTTTTGTAACATAACTGTCTGTTTCCTTTCCTTATACTTACTGTTCTTTTTTAAAAAAAAATTTTTGGGTTCGCTCAAAGTTCGCGTACCGGAGTGCGAACTGGGATCGAACTAATAGAAATAGAGCTTGGCAGAGTTCAAAGAATTCTACCAATTTTTTTTAATAATGGGGAGGTAGTTCTGAAAAGAACTTTTTTTTTGTTTTTGTTGTTTTACATTTTTTTTATTAGTTTTCTGAACATTTTTTATATTTTTTTGTTTTTTTCTGAACATTTTGAATTTTTTTTGTTTTTTGGGGGGTAGGGGGGAAACAAAAATGATTCAGTGAAAAGGGCTCAACAGGAGCAACGAAAAAAAGAAGAATTTATTTTTTGGGGCGTTTTGGGCACACATGATTGTTGATGGCTCTCATTATAAGGGTAATGCTACTTTCGCGGTAGCAAAGTGTCTGGTTGCACCACACACAGACTTGCTTCACTTCCCCCATGTTGATTTGGATGTTCGGGATCACCTCCCTCGCCTCCGGTCCCGATACCTCCTGAACAACAGATCTTCTCGCCATTTCTGGGGGATTTTGTTGTTGGTCGCGAAGCTGGGCATTACTGTAATTGTTAGGGTGCCACCGACTCATGTGCCTGTGCATTGTATAATTCCCATAGCTGTACTTTTTGTCAGTGCCCCTTGAAAGACGATTGCCGCAAATACGGCAAAAGACGTATCTGGCATTGACTTTTTTTTGGTCAGCTGGAAATTTAAAAAATTGCCAGATGTAATTTTCTTTCCTGTTATATCTCCTGGGCTCCTCTGGCAAAAACTCAGGATGTTCTTCCTCTTCCTCCTCTTCTTGATTTTCCTCCTCTTCTATAATTAGTGAAGCAGGTGGTCCTTTCTTCCCATGAGGAGGTGGAGGAGGTGGTGGGGGCACACTGGCTGAAGCAACCATTGAAGCCATTGCTGTAGAATCAAAAAGGGTCTTTCTCTCACCAAGATGAAAGTCAGAGTGAGGAAAGAAGGAGGGGTTTTCATCATTTGGGAGAAGGAAAAATTCTAAACCAATGAAAAGTGTTAATTTTACATCACATGACCAAGTATTACATCATTAGGAAACCAAAAGTGAAATGAACCAATGAAAAGTGTTATTATCGAGTCACATGACCTGCTGTGTTTACGTTTCGCGCTTTGCTCCGCTTTCCGGTCCACTTCCGGGTCCGCTAACTTGGCGCGTCCAATGACGGTTTACGCGATAACGCAAAACGTCATGCGAACGTAACAGTTACGCTAAAGGAACGTTTACCGGTTCGCGTACTAAGCCGCGGCTTTAAATTGAGCTAACGGGAAGCTGACCGGTTCGCGGACTGGGAGCGAAACAAAAAAAAATGTTTTAAAAAAATTGTCTAAAAAACATGAAAAATATATTTCAAGATTTAAAGAAGAATACATTTTACAGCTACAGATATTAGCTTTTAAAAAACCATTGAAATTCAATGAAAAAACCATAGGTTATAGTCCATATATAGTTAGGAATTTGCATTTACAAAACCTTTAAAATTCAATGAAAAAACCATTGGTTATAGAACATATATAGTTAGGAATTTGCTTTTACAAAACCTTATTTTACTCGCATAAAACCATTGAAATTCCATATATAGTTAGATGCGCTAACTATATATCGCGCACCCGCAATCCACTGCTGATGATGTCACATATTACATCATTCATGACATGGTTAGTGACATCACTGATGACATCACTGATGACATCTCAAATGACATCACTGATAAAATCACTGATAACATCTCATTTGACATGACTGATCACATCACTGATGATATCATTCATGTGATAATACCATGAAGCTCTTCAGACTCTAATATAACCTTAGATACAATCAGTGTAAACAGACAGTCACAGACTGTCACTCATCCATGGAGTTACTCACACATCTAGTCAGTTATGCAAAAAATCAATCACACCTCCATTTTCTCAACTATACAGTTATACACACCTTACTTATTCAAACATATACTAACACATATTTACTTTACTCTCTTATACAATCCCTGATACATGTTCACAATGATCCATACAGCCACTCACACATTCACTGGCTCTTATGCACAGTTATTTATATATGTCAACTCTCACATGTACTGTGTTTTACATATGTACTTACTTTGACATGTAGCACTGAGATATCCATTCACTCACTAATACACTCATGCACAGTCAACCGCCCATACAGCTGTTTCCACATGCACTTTTGAACCCATACATATAGTGAATGAACTACTCACACATCTATGTACAGAGTCACACACCTCCCAGCCACCCATACACACACACTCAGTTTCCATACAAATATTTGGGCAACCAATCAATAACCCATATAGTTACTCATATAGCTACTTATCAACACAGGCAACAGTTTACAGAACAACAGATATAATGATGCACAAATTAAGACAGTTTAGTCACTAACCCATGCACTCAGTGAGACACATTTAATCACTCACTCATACAGTCAGTCATGCACCTACTAAATCCTTCATCCAGACACTTATACATCCACTCATTCTTCAATATGTAAGACATATTTTAACTTTACAGAAACATACAGTCACTGGATGTTGTCTTCAGTGATGTCATCAGTGATGTCATTTGTGATGTCATCAGTGATGTCATCAGTGATGTCACTAACCATGTCATGAATGATGTAATATGTGACATCATCAGCAGTGGATTGCGGGTGCGCGATATATAGTTAGCGCATCTAACTATATATGGAATTTCAATGGTTTTATGCGAGTAAAATAAGGTTTTGTAAAAGCAAATTCCTAACTATATATGTTCTATAACCAATGGTTTTTTCATTGAATATATATATATATTCACTGAAAAAACCATAGGTTAGAGACCATATATAGTTAGCTGGACATTTTATTGACAAAAAACCAATGAAATTCCATATATAGTTAGTTGCACTAACTATATATCGCGCACCCGCAATCCACTGCTGATGATGTCACATATTACATCATTCATGACATGGTCAGTGACATCACTGATGACATCACTGATGACATCTCAAATGACATCACTGATGACATCACTGATGACATCTCAAATGACATCACTGATGACATCATCTAGTGTCTGTGTGTTTTTGTAAAGTTTAAATATGTTTTACATATTGAAGAATGAGTGGATGTATGGAAGACTGAGTGTGTGTGTGGCTGGCTGGGAGGTGTGTGACTCTGTGCATATCAATGTGTACTTGTATCAGTGATTGTATAAGAGAGTAAGTATGTGTTAGTATATGTGTGAAAAGTATGGTGTTCTGTGTTTAACTGTATAGATGAGGAAATCGAAGTGTGATTGATTCTTCACAGGACTGACTAGGTGTATGAGTGCATATGATAGTGTAATAATGAGTGACTGTATGTATGAGTGATTGTATGGGTGAATGAGTGAATGTGTGTGTAGACGTAGGAATCAGTGAGTGCGTATGTAGTAACTGGTATTGGTGTGTCATGATGTCATCAGTGATGTCATTTGAGATGTCATCAGTGATGTCATTTGAGATGTCATCAGTGATGTCATCAGTGATGTCACTGAAGTATGGTGTTCTGTGTTTAACTGTATAGATGAGGAAATGGAAGTGTGATTGATTCTTTACAGGACTGACTAGGTGTGTGAGTAACTCCATGGATGAGTGGCAGTATGTGAGTGTCTGCATAGGTGTATGAGTGCATATGATAGTGTAATAATGAGTGACTGTATGTATGAGTGATTGTATGGGTGAATGAGTGAATGTGTGTGTAGACGTAGGAATCAGTGAGTGCGTATGTAGTAACTGGTATTGGTGTGTCATGATGTCATCACTGATGTCATTTGAGATGTCATCAGTGATGTCATCAGTGATGTCATTTGAGATGTCATCAGTGATGTCATCAGTGATGTCACTGACCATGTCATGAATGATGTAATATGTGACATCATCAGCAGTGGATTGCGGGTGCGCGATATATAGTTAGTGCAACTAACTATATATGGAATTTCATTGGTTTTTTGTCAATAAAATGTCCAGCTAACTATATATGGTCTCTAACCTATGGTTTTTTCAGTGAATTTTCAAGGTTTTGTAAATGCAAATTCCTAACTATATATGGTCTATAACCTATGGTTTTTTTCAGTGAATTTCATTGGTTTTTTAAAAGCTAATATCTATAGCTGTAAAATATATTCTTTATTACGTGACGTATCACGTAGCCACGTGAGACGCCTCATGACGCGTCGCATAACCGTGACGTATCGGTTCTGCAGCGCAAACAAAACCCGTAACGTAAGCGTGCCGGAGCACGCTTACAGATATATATATTTTTTTTAACCTTAATTAGACAAAATCCACACGTGCACATATCTTGAGGCCTTGCAAAGGCACATCAAACAAACAGTCCCTACAATTTTGCCAAGTTTGCTGGAAATCTATTCCCTTAATTTTTTTTTACTGTTTCTCTTGGTTTTCCCCTTGTTACGCTTACCGGGACGCTACCCGGTACGCGAACCGGACGCTCCAAAAACACAAGATGGCGGACTCCCGTTACGCTGCCGGTTAGCTGCCCGGTTTGCGTACCGGGAAGCGCCTCTACCGCGAAAAATCGCGGGGGACTTTAATATCCCCCTCATAAATCCTAGGGGGTCAGGAGGGGTTTACCTTGCCCCCTTTCCTTCATTTCCGCCTTCTTTTTTCACCACATCTTGTCTCTCGAACCTACCGAGAGACAAGATGGCGGCCGCTCCGGACTGTTTACAATGTTGACAGCTACGCTGCCGGTTAGCTGCCCGGTTAGCTGCCCGGTGAGCTGCCCGGTTCGCGTACCGGGACGCGCCTCTACGGCGTAAAATCGCAAAATTTTTTGCCCCGCGGGGCACTTTAATATCCCCCTCATCAATCCTAGGGGGTCAGGAGTGGTCTACCTTGCCCCCTTTCCACCATTTCCCCCTTCGTTTTTCACCACATCTTGTCTCTCGATCGTACCGAGAGACAAGATGGCGGCCGCTCCGGTTTGTTTAGAATGTTGACAGACACCGGAGAGCCAATCAGATTCGCTTCGCGAAGTTCCGTTACGCGTCAGGTACGCGAACCGGGGCGCTAACCGGAGCGCTGTCACAGATATATATATTTTTTTAAACGTTAATTTCTCAAAATCCACTGGAGCACATATATTGAGACATAGCAAAGGCACGTCGGGCAAACCATATCTACAATTTTGCCAAGTTTCATGTAAATCTATTCAGCCATTCGAGCTAAAAGTGAGTCCAACCGCCCTATGGAAAAATGAATGGGAAAAACGCGTTTTGGGACCCCCCTTTGTTCTCGGCCCCCCCTTGACGAAACCCCACCGAATTTTCAGGGGCTGCTCAGAAAAAAAATGTGCCATTTTCCTGAAAATTTCAGCCAATTCCGTCCACAAACGCCAAAGTTATTAGACATAGAATTTTCAGAAATCCCATAGAGAAAAAATCCTAACTATATATACCCACTGGCTATCGCCAGTAGGTAATATACATATATAAACATATGTAATCTGCATATCTATAAAAATATAAATGCATGCATACATATACATATATGCATACATATGCATGTTATTTACATGAAAGTTTTAAAAACACTAATAAAAGCAAAGCTAAAAAGCCACCTCATTACAAACAGAATGGCTTTAACTTAAACGAGGGCGAGATCTATTGCATTTTCAATGCTTGTTTACTTTGGTTCTATCAAGAAGGCATTCAGATGTGTCACACATTTGCCATAAATTCTGAATGTTAGCACTCTAGTTGCTCATTAGATCACTGTAGTAAAGCTAGTGCTCACCAGGGAAGTCTGCTGCTAATCATGGTTTGCAGCCATTTTCCCGCATTTTTTATCCCGCAGACTTTCAGTCCGCATACCATTATCCCGCAAGGTCATTGAGCTCGCATACCATTATCCCGCATTTTTTCAAAACGCATGTGCATTTATCGCGCATGCCTTTACAAAGAATTACGTTTTAAAGGCATGTATGGTAAATGCATTTGCGTTGTGAAAACCACGATGACGAGAGAGGTAAGTGGGTTTGTGTTAATTTTTTCGTGGGTTAGTGATTGTGTAGTGTAGTGTAGTGTTGTGTAGTGTAGTGTTGTGTTAGTGTAGTGTAGAGTTGTGGTGGTTGTTTAGTGTAGGGTCATGCTGGGGGTAGTGTTTTAGGGTTTAGGGTTGTGTTGTAGTGTTTGCGTAGTGTAGGGTCATGCTGGGGGTAGTGTTTTAGGGTTCAGGGTAGTGTTGTAGTGTTTGCATAGTGTAGGGTCATGCTGGGGGTAGTGTTTTAGGGTTTAGGGTTGTGTTGTAGTGTTTGCGTAGTGTAGGGTCATGCTGGGGCTAGTGTTTTAGGGTTTAGGGTAGTGTTGTAGTGTTTGCGTAGTGTAGGGTCATGCTGGGCGTAGTGTTTTAGGGTTTAGGATAGTGTTGTAGTGTTTGCGTAGTGTAGGGTCATGCTGGGGGTAGTGTTTTAGGGTTTTGGGTAGTGTTGTAGTGTATGGTCATGCTGGGGTGTAGTATTTTAGGGTTTAGGGTAGTGTTGTAGTGTTTGCGTAGTGTAGGGTCATGCTGGGTGTAGTGTTTTAGGGTTTTGGGTAGTGTTGTAGTGTTTGCGTAGTGTAGGGTCATGCTGGGGGTAGTGTTTTAGGGTTTTGGGTAGTGTTGTAGTGTTTGCGTAGTGTAGGGTCATGCTGGGGTGTAGTGTTTTAGGGTTTTGGGTAGTGTTGTAGTGTTTGCGTAGTGTAGGGTCATGCTGGGGTGTAGTGTTTTAGGGTTTTGGGTAGTGTTGTAGTGTTTGCGTAGTGTAGGGTCATGCTGGGGGTAGTGTTTTAGGGTTTTGGGTAGTGTTGTAGTGTTTGCGTAGTGTAGGGTCATGCTGGGGGGTAGTGTTTTAGGGTTTTGGGTAGTGTTGTAGTGTTTGCGTAGTGTAGGGTCATGCTGGGGGTAGTGTTTTAGGGTTTTGGGTAGTGTTGTAGTGTTTGCGTAGTGTAGGGTCATGCTGAGGGTAGTGTTTTAGGGTTTTGGGTAGTGTTGTAGTGTTTGCGTAGTGTAGGGTCATGCTGAGGGTAGTGTTTTAGGGTTTAGGGTAGTGTTGTAGTGTTTGCGTAGTGTAGGGTCATGCTGGGGGTAGTGTTTTAGGGTTTAGGGTAGTGTTGTAGTGTTTGCGTAGTGTAGGGTCATGCTGGGGGTAGTGTTTTAGGGTTTAGGGTAGTGTTGTAGTGTTTGCGTAGTGTAGGGTCATGCTGGGGTGTAGTGTTTTAGGGTTTTGGGTAGTGTTGTAGTGTTTGCGTAGTGTAGGGTCATGCTGGGGGTAGTGTTTTAGGGTTTAGGGTAGTGTTGTAGTGTTTGCGTAGTGTAGGGTCATGCTGGGGTGTAGTGTTTTAGGGTTTTGGGTAGTGTTGTAGTGTTTGCGTAGTGTAGGGTCATGCTGGGGGTAGTGTTTTAGGATTTAGGGTAGTGTTGTAGTGTTTGCGTAGTGTAGGGTCATGCTGGGGGTAGTGTTTTAGGGTTTTGGGTAGTGTTGTAGTGTTTGCGTAGTGTAGGGTCATGCTGGGGGGTAGTGTTTTAGGGTTTTGGGTAGTGTTGTAGTGTTTGCATAGTGTAGGGTCATGCTGAGGGTAGTGTTTTAGGGTTTAGGGTAGTGTTGTAGTGTTTGCGTAGTGTAGGGTCATGCTGGGGGTAGTGTTTTAGGGTAGTGTTGTAGTGTTTGCGTAGTGTAGGGTCATGCTGGGGGTAGTGTTTTAGGGTTTAGGGTAGTGTTGTAGTGTTTGCGTAGTGTAGGGTCATGCTGGGGGTAGTGTTTTAGGGTTTAGGGTAGTGTTGTAGTGTTTGCGTAGTGTAGGATCATGCTGGGGGTAGTGTTTTAGGGTTTAGGGTAGTGTTGTAGTGTTTGCGTAGTGTAGGGTCATGCTGGGGTGTAGTGTTTTAGGGTTTTGGGTAGTGTTGTAGTGTTTGCGTAGTGTAGGGTCATGCTGGGGGTAGTGTTTTAGGGTTTAGGGTAGTGTTGTAGTGTTTGCGTAGTGTAGGGTCATGCTGGGGTGTAGTGTTGTAGGGTTTTGGGTAGTGTTGTAGTGTTTGCGTAGTGTAGGGTCATGCTGGGGGTAGTGTTTTAGGATTTAGGTTAGTGTTGTAGTGTTTGCGTAGTGTAGGGTCATGCTGGGGGTAGTGTTTTAGGGTTTAGGGTTGTGTTGTAGTGTTTGCGTAGTGTAGGGTCATGCTGGGGGTAGTGTTTTAGGGTTTAGGGTAGTGTTGTAGTGTTTGCGTAGTGTAGGGTCATGCTGGGGTGTAGTGTTTTAGGGTTTTGGGTAGTGTTGTAGTGTTTGCGTAGTGTAGGGTCATGCTGGGGGTAGTGTTTTAGGGTTTAGGGTAGTGTTGTAGTGTTTGCGTAGTGTAGGGTCATGCTGGGGGTAGTGTTTTAGGGTTTAGGGTAGTGTTGTAGTGTTTGTGTAGTGTAGGGTCATGCTGGGGGTAGTGTTTTAGGGTTTAGGGTAGTGTTGTAGTGTTTGTGTAGTGTAGGGTCATGCTGGGGGTAGTGTTTTAGGGTTTAGGGTAGTGTTGTACTGTTTGTGTAGTGTAGGGTCATGCTGGGGGTAGTGTTTTAGGGTTTAGGGTAGTTTAGTTGTTTAGTGTATGCTAAAGGCATATTCCTTCTAAAAGTTTTCGTTATTTTAATTTGCGGCCTAATAGTACATACGGGATTTTTTTTGCGGACTGATGGTATGCGGGATTTCGTCATATATTCGCTAATCATACTTTCTATGGCAAAATGAACCCCCTCATTTTGTTCCTTTTTAAATTAAATGTTTTAAGAGTTACCACTTTATTCCAATCAAGATGGCTTCAGGTGTGCCATACCTTTGTAATAAGTAGGACTGTTAGCACTCTAGTTGTTCTTTAGAACACTCTGGGACAATCTGTCATTGGGCTATAGTTGGGCTACATCTGGCTGATATTTGGGCTACATTTGGTTTTTTGTCTCTGGTGGCCATCTTTGGGCTACATTGGGCTACATTGGGCTACATTGGGCTACATTTGGGCTCCAACATATATATAGCCCAATGTAGCCCAATTTATATTTTTCAAAGTTAATTTTCGTAAAAACCACTGGAGCCTATATCTTGAGACATAGCAAAGGCACATCGGGCTACCAGTCCCTACAATTTTGCCAAGTTTGGTGTAAATCCATTCAGCCGTTCAGGCTAAAAGTGAGGCCAACCGCCCTATGGAAAATTGCATGGGAAAAACACGTTTTGGGACCCCCCTTTTTTCTCGGCCCCCCCTTGACGAAAACCCCCCAAATTTTCAGGGGCTGCTCAAAAACAAAATGTTCCATTTTCCTGAAAATTTCAGCCAATTCTGTCCTCATAAGCCAAAGTTATTCGACATAGAATTTTCAAAAATCCCATAGGAAAAAAATCCTAACTATATATACCTACTGGCTATCGCCAGTAGGTAATATATATATATATATATATATATATATATATATATATATATATATATATATATATATATATATTACCTACTGGTGGTTGCCAGTTGGTAGTTATAGTTAGGAACTAATTACCATAGGAAAATGGCAACATTCTATTCGCAATAACTTTGGCTCCGATTGACAAATCGTAACAGAATTTCCAAAACAAATTCTTTGTTGAGATCAGTTCCTATGTTGGATTGGGAGTGATTAATCAAGGAGGGGCCGAGAAAAAAGGGGGTCCCAAAACATGTTTTCTCAATGTTCATTTCCCTAGGAAACTTTAGACAAGGCTACAGGTCGAACTGTTGAACGGTATCACCCCAAATTTGGCTGGGAGAAGTATTGTGGTCTAGAAAGCACGCTTTTGTTTATTTGGTGTAAATTTGTTCAGTAGTTTTTTGACAAATATCGAAATTTACAGATATTGATATTTGGGAATTCTGACATCTGATTGGCTGAGGCGTCACGAGCACGAGCTTGTTGCTGATTGGCTGCGAGCGGTGCGAGCGGTTGCAACTAGGAAGTATTGGCCGCCATTTTGTGATTCCGTTGAAGCAAGTAAGGTGAAAAAAAGGGGAAAAAAGGGGGGAAAAGTGGTAAATAGGAGGGTAGGAGCACTGTAACTTCTATGGGGTGTTTAGGGTGTGCAATAGAGGGGGTGCGCAGTGAAATATTTACCCCTACAGGTGTGTAGGTGGTGGGCTACAAAAAGTAAGTGAGGTATTGTGTAGGGTCTGGTGCGGGTAAGGTGAGCTGGTGCGGGGCTCGGGGATTAATGCGTGAGCCCAAATTGTATGTCTTATGCTGTGAAGTCAAGTGCGTGACCGGTGCACTACAGTTGTGGAAGTAGTGTCCAGATGTGTTTATCACTACTAGGATGAACTCCTGACCCGTATTGGTATGAAAGTACTGGGGTACGGAATATATGTGAGGTACTGTCTAGAGTCTCATGTTGCTAAGCTGAACTGCTGCCAGAGTCTGGGATTAAAGCGTGAGCCCAAACTGTGTGTCATATGCAGTGAAGTCATGTGCTCTGGCCGTTGTGCCACATCTGTGCAAGTAGTGTCAGCTTGTAGTTATAGCTACTTGGATGAACTTTTCATTAGAACATTATAGCTTGTGTATAGTGCTGAGGTGGTGTTGTATAGGGAGTGTGAAGGTAAATCAATATGGTATTTGTAATGCGCAAACTACTCACCCCTATGGGTGAGTAGAGCTGGGGATCAAAGCGAAAGTTCTGTGCTGCAAAGTGAGATGGTCTGGCCGCTGCGCCACAGCTGTGTGGAGAATACATTTTGACAAGGATGTGGGAGTTGGTATTATATGGCCCTAAAATAGCAGGCCTAAGTTGTCAGTTATAGGGTGGCTCTAAAAAAAGCCCTTGTGTTCATTAGTTGGAGCTACATATAATTGCGAATGCACAGCTTCAAGTTATTCAGGAAAACTCGGTTTCCCTTATCTGTGAAGTGTACTCCATCACTTCTGTATATATCCGCCATATCAAAACGTATAGTGTTGTTGTATATGGACCCCATTTTGTGGTCTCTGAGGTATGCAAAGACAGCTTTGTTGACTTTTTTTCGAGATTTTTCAATCTGAGGACAAAACAGTTTGGACCGTTTCCACTTCTGTCTTTGGCATATATTGGAATATACAAAGGCAGTTTGAGGCAAAAGTAACATCAATTGTCCAAAGGTGTCCTTCATAAGCATTTCCAAATTTACCCCAGTCAATGTGGCTAGATCGTTTCCACCACAGTGCACAATCATGAGGTCAGTGTGTTCGAGATGCAAACAAGTTTTAACCAAAGGCAACAATTGGTGCCACTTCAATCCTCTCTGTCTAAACCATTTATTGTCCACATTTGGTAAACCTAGGTCGAAGTCAATGCGTCTCTGTTCTGCATACCTCTTGCACCAGAAAACATAGCTATGTCCTACGATCCACACTATCATTTTGAAGGTATGGCTATAAGGTATGGAAAGATGTCTGTAGCTCATGCAGTTCCTTCATAGAATAAGAGATATCTTGAAAGATGGGGAACTAGTTTCTTTTCGCATACAAAATGGTACCTGATTCGAAGATGAAAAACATTGTTTTTTTAAAGGGGGTGCACATTCATTTTGTGGAACAGTATGTTTGTGATTGGTTAAGAAAAAGCAGTTTGCACATGCAGTACATATTATACTCAACCACACCTGCTGCTTGCATTTGGAAGGCACTGTTCGAACTTAAAACAATTGTGAACTTTTAACCTGCACGTGTCGTTAAATGTTTGAGAAAATGTTGCAAAAAAAATCGTTAGATTTAAAACAATTGATGAAATTTTACCCTCCACGTGTTGTAGAATGTTCCCGCTCCGCCCTTCTTGTGTCAATCAATGGAATGCCTGAAAAGGGAGAAATAATTTAATGGTGGAAACGTCTGGAGGTAAATGAAGGTTTATTTCAAGCTTGATAGAAAATAGGAGTTGAGTGCATCCTTTTTTTTTGAAGTACGATCTACCAACTGTTAGTCATAATCATGGTTCAAAGAGGAGTTGGAGTGCACGAGAAGACACAAGTTTAAATAATAATATGTTATGCCAACCTTCACATACAAAGCATAATGTACATGTGTAATGAAGTGGCGGGAGTCTGTGTGCATATACACTTAGTAAGGAGCTCACTACAGTGTCCTAAAAGCCAATGCCACATGTCTGTAGGGCAGCGCTGCCTGCTGGCTCAGGCCTACAGTACGGTCCCACGGGTCCTTAAAATTAGACTGATGTGACTCAATGAGGTCAGAGAGCACATCATTATGCACAGCAACATCACTTTTTCGCACCTGCGCACTCAGGGTGATACACCCCACCCCTCCCACAGGACAGCCCTCAACAGGTGTCTGTAGGGCAGCGCTGCCCGAAGGCTCAGGCCTACCTTATGGTATAGCAGGTCTTTAAAATGAGACAGAGATGTGCCTGAATGAGGTCAAAGATCACATCATAACACATGGCAATATTGCTTATTCGCACATGTGCAGTCTGGCTGATGCATCCCACCCCTCTGGCAGCCCCGCGCTGAAGAGGTGCCTGTAGGGCAGCACTGCCCGCTGGCTCAGGCATACGGTACGGTCCAGCAGGTCTTCAAAATGAGCCACAGATGTGAATGAATGAGGTCAACGATCACATCATAACACATGGCAATATCGTTTCTTCGCACCTGTGCAGCCAGGCTGAAGCACCTCACCCCTCTCGCTGCACCATGCTCAACTGGAGGCCCTGTGCACCCAGGCCACTCTGCTTACCTGCTGTCATTGTTGTGTGAGCAAACACTACGGGCAGCAGTGCTCACAATTCAGATGGAGTGTTGATTAGCAGGATAGTGTACACCTCATGGATCCCTTTCATAGTGGATGGGCAGTAGGACTCACAATTTAGAGCCTGTGTTGACTGCCAGAATGGTGTACACCTCATGGATCCATTTCTTTTTTTTGTGCATTGTGATATGCGCGGTGGATGTGGCATATAGTTTGAGGTAGTGTGGAAGAAGAGGGACATATGGCGTTGTGGTTATCCTATTTATACGTACGCAAAGTGGGCTGGGCTTGTGTACACCAGGCCAGAGTAGGGGTGTGAATAATTATTCAAGGGACTTGGGCGTTGCTCAGTTCCTGCCTGGCCAGGAAGTGTACTTATGTGTGTTTCCTTTGTAGTTTTGACCTCGCAGAGTGTGCAATTTAGATTAGTGTAGCATGTGTTGGGAGGGCGAAAACTATTGTTAATGAGATGGCGTGTGATATAGGATTTGCAGTCTGCCCGTGGCTGATGATGCTCCTTAGAGCCACCAATACCCAGGCCGAAAGGCAGCACAATAATGTGCAGACACACACACCAGGGGCATCATGTAATACATATTTGTTTTTTGATAGAAGGTTTGAGATGCATGGCAATCACACATGGATGGCTAATGTACAGAGCATGAATATTGATCAAGAGGATTGTTGCATGTTGTGTGTAGTATAAGATATGTGTATACAGGAAAACAATTTTCAAAAAGCTTTCTAAGCAAAAGAGGTGTCTTTCATCAAATGCTGTAGAGAGAATGAGTAAAATGGGTGGGGTCATACAACTGTTACAATGGGAAATATTATGAACCAATCAAATGCTTTTTTTAAGGTCACATGGCAATCGCACACTGAGCCTGCAACACGGCCACACCCGATACGATTTTGCCAAAATATATTTATCATAAAAAAGTTTATGACAGCTAGACATATATAAAAGTTTAATATAATTTAGATTCTCGCGTGCTCTCATATACTGTTTAAAGTTATTTAGATATACTTTTCAGACAAAAAAAGAAGGAATGGCGTACCCGGCGCGATAACATACGTCTGTGATGTAACACAGGGCCTGGCAGCATGTACTCATCGAATACGCAAAGCGCAGCAGGCGCAACCCCATATATGACGTAACGTGTGGCTTGGTACAGCGTACCCATTGGATAACAAAGTAGTACCTGGGGTGACTTCATGCGTATATGATGTTACGCGGGACGCGGTGCCACAAACTTGTCCCACCCGAAATGCGCTTCATTTACAAGTTTAGCAATATGGCGGATAGGATTCATGTGGTGACAAATTTTGGTAAGCTACCGGTATGGGAGTGCAATTTTTTCCCAACCATAAACAAATATACATATTTTTTGGGGAAGATATAAAACATTACATGATTTTTTAAGTTAAAAAAAAGAAGTATAATAGAGTTCCAAAATATTTAAAAATATAATACAAAAATATAGGTTTTATAAACATTAAAATATGAAATTAACATTTAACAAACCTTCGTAATTCGCTGAAAAAGCCATAGGTTTTACAGACGTTATAGTTCGGAATTAGCATTTAAAAAAACCTTAGAAGTACACTAAAAAAAATATAGGTTTCATGGGCGTTACAGTTAGTTGAAGGGGGAGTTAGGGGGGTTAGGGGAGAGGTGTGGCGCCACGGCCAGGGTGACTGACTCCGGGATCTGGGGATCACGGTTCGATCCCCAGGGCCGGCGGCAGATTAGCCCAGCACCATGTGACTCTGGGCAATAGCTTGCTTAATCTTCCCAACGGCGCCTAGAGACCCTAACGGGTGATTGTGCGCTTTACAAATGTGTATTATTATTATTATTATTATTATTATTGAACATTTGACTCATAAAACCAGAGAAATTTGCCTGTTATACTTAGTTGACCTAACTATAACTTGCGCGCCCAAATGCACTGCTTATGATGTTACATATTATATCACTCATGACATGGTCAGTGACATCACTGATGACATCTAAAATGACATCACGGATTACATCACTCATGACATCCTCCACCTGACACACCCATAGATACACTAAGTCATCCATACAGCCCTTTCCAGATGTACTTTTTAATCCATATAACCACTGAATTACCCACTCAGACATCTATGCACAGACTCCTACACCCATCCACACAGACACTCAGGGACCCATACAGATACTCAGACAACAAATCAATAACCTATATAGACACTCATGTAGGTATTCAGCAACCCATGCAGTTGCTTTCACACCAATGGAGAGACTAATACAGAGTTTTACACAGTTTAGTCACTAACCCATGCATTCAGTAAGATATGTTCAAACACTCACTTATACAGTCAGTCATGCACATACAAAATAATTGCTTTAGGCACTTGTAAATGCATTTATTCTTCAATACACCTTGGTATATATATATATATATATATATATATATATATATATATATATATATATATATATATATATATATATATATATATATATATATATATATATATATATATAAAACATATTTACATTTTATAGAAACACAAATTCACTGGATGGTGTAATGAGTGATGTCATCAGTGATGTCATTTGAGATGTCATCAGTGATGTCACTGAACATGTCATGAGTGATGTAATATGTGACATCATCAGCAGTGCATTGTGGGCCCTCGAGTTGTAGTTATCTCAACCAACTATAACAGGCGAATTTCTCTGGTTTTATATGAGGCAAATGTTCAACTAACTATAACGTCCCTGAAACCTATATTTTTGTACTGAATTTCTAAGGTTTTTTTAATGGTAATTCTTAACTATAAAATCTGTAAAACTTATGGTTTTTTCAGAGAACAAGATCTCGGTTGAGATCGAAACGCATCGTTTTTCTGCTGAATAAACCCGTATGTCTCAAACTTCAAAACCGAAGTGGCTCGTCTTTTCTGCAGGAATTGCTCGAATTTTCCTCGTATTGTCTAGTGTCTCAGACTCTGCCCCAGGACTCTGTTAACCGGAACACACTGCACAGGCTCTCCCTCCTAAATCATGTTGAAATTGACTTCCTGATTGATATATATTTATCTTACCGATAAGTCCCTAATATATAGTACAAAGTGTACTCAGAACCTATGCATTAAATGTCACTACGGCCTTCAGCCCATATTGTGCCAACTCTAAAATCACAATTCAAAACATAACCAGATAATAAACACATTTTTGGAATTTTCAAAACATTTATTACAAACCCAATTCAATAAATACATTCAGATTTATACTAAATATTGTAAAATCGTCATTTTTAAAAAGTCAGCTTTAACCTGCCTAAAGCCTTTAGTAGTGAATTTGTCTGAACCTCTCACTGTCACTAAGGATCTGAATACCTCCTTTATGAGGTGTGTCTTTGCACCCACAGAGGAAACAAAGGGCTTGGGTGTGGGGACAACCTGGCCTTTTCCTAACAGGATGGCATGGTGCTGTACCCTGCCTGTTGCATATCTTCAAAGGATGCCTACCCTAAAACTGGCAAATGAAGCTCACACCTGAGCTTGCCTCTGTTTTGTCTTCATAGCCTCCCAATCTGAGAGAAGATGCTTATAGTTACAGTTTTGAGTGACCACAGCGGAGGGGTTGATCATTTCCCTTGCAACACCTCTAGAATGTGCACAGGAGGTTTGCACAGGGGAAGAAAGGTTCTGTCATTTTGGGATTAGGGCGAGAAGGACACTCTGAGATTGTTTGCAGTAGGGCACACGGACACTGCTGCAAAAGTGGACAGGCTTACCCCTGGGAACTTTTTCTCTATTGGTTATGGAGAAGCCTAATGTCAACTCCACCCAGATGCTAGTGCCAGGTATAACAATGGCAACTCTGAGGACCCTCTGGAGAAGACTGCTGGACCTGTGGAAGACAGAAGAAGGACGGTACCTGCTGTTGAGACCATGTAGGAGAAACATAACTGCTTAACATGCTCCCACCTGTATCAAGGATAATGAAGTAAACTCCAAGCATCAGCTGGCTGACCTGCTAAGTTACAGTAACACCCTGTTGGACCCGGCCCTTTTGGCAGGTTCAACCTGAAACTTTTTGCTTTTGCCTAGCCTGTTTCTGTAACCTGGTGTTGCTGATTTTAGGTCTCTATGCACTTTTTCACCGTGGTCCAGTGTAAAGTGCGTGCGCTCTGTGTGTGTGTGTGGTGAGAGTGACCTGCCCTCCCATAGGAATGCATGGGGAATATGTGTGACCATGGTAGTTCCTGATGTATGCGGAGTGCAGGGCCGAGTTTGGTATGTGCGAACTCGTGAAATTGAATGCTGTGCAATGATGTATGCGGCATGATTGTGTCTAGTGTGGAAATGCAACTTCTAGAAGTTGGCATGTTTGTGTAATTTGTGTCTGGCGTGTGATTGGCTGCAGCTGGCTGGTGAGCCTGGCTCCAGGAGTCAGGATGGGTCAGCCCCAGTGGTGAGTGTTGAGATTAACATGCTGATGTAAGGGAGGGGCTGCACCTGGGACCTGAATAGGTCTGGGCTTTCCCCACACAATGCTGGCTCCACCCCCTGTGGTGCATCTGATGTCCCTAGCCTGGCCAGTGAAAGGGAGTTCCCCATAACCAGTTGTAGTTGGTTCTTACATTGCCTACACCCTGCTAGACAAAGGATTTTGCTGTATAAATGAGGGGCTCTGACCCCATGTCAGTGTTCTTGTGTTCCACTTGAGACTACCAGGGGCGTGCTGCTGCTGGGGCCCAGGGGAAGGCTTGCCTCCCTGGGCCCTGCCCAGCCCTTGGATGCCCTGGATGCCTCAGGGGCTTCCCTTTGCTGAGGAGCTGGTTGCTCCATTTCTTTGCCCCAGGACCTTTTTGGGCATGAGAGAGCTTTGCTGGACTGTTTTGATGCCAGCCTGGGGAGCGTGTTGCCTTCTCTTCGCAGCGCTGTGCTGCATCAGCCTTGGGAGGAGTTGCTCCCCCTTTTTAGGAGGTCCTGCACTCTCCTGTAATTGTGGGTGCAGTCCTGTTAGCGCTCGGGGCGCTTTGATCGCCATGTGCCCGCTTATTTTTATGTATCATTAGGACGGGTGCCATCCTGTTCATTTAATTCGCTACGGGTGCCCACCCCGTTGTAGTGCCCGATTTGTTGCTAGAGTGGCCGAGGGAGCCTAACCCTCAATTTCTGCCCCCAAAGATGCCGTAACCACCACCCGCGGCCCGTCTGACTGTGGGCGGGGCCGCAGTACGGAAGTCCCGAGTTCGGCCGGAAGTTGCGCCACGAGAGAGGAGGTCGGGAACCCACCCCGCCTCCTCGAGCCAGAAAAAGAGGAAGTGAAGTTCTCCCACGGCCCGTGGCTCCCGTGAGCTGTGGAGAGCCCCGGGGCCGCCAGCGCGGAGGAAGAGCCGAGGGGAGGCCCGGGTGAAGTGGAGAGGAGCCTGCAGCCTGAGCGGGAAGGAGGCAGACCGCCGCCTACAAGAAAAATAGCCGGTGAGTGGTGCTGGGCTTCGATGTGTTGGTGCCTCCCCCAGGCACATTGAAGTTGCTAAGCGGCCCTATCTGGCAGAGGCCTGCTCCGGCGAGGAGGCAGAATTGCTGTAAGGTCCCCGCATCAGTCAGAGGGGCCCCGTCCAGCAGCGGGCCGCTCCAAAGTTGGCCATATGGTTTTGGGAGCCCAGGTGGCCTCCACAAGGGGCCCAGGAGCTGCAGGGCTCCCATTTTGCACAGTATTATACAACTGCCCCACGTAGGAGAGGGCAGCTGCAGTATTTGGGGACATCATGAGTACAGAGCCCCGTGTGGCTCCAGCCTGAGCAGGGATTTCCAGAGCCCAGATTGCTCTTAGGGGGCCCAGTTCCCTTTTACAGCCCCAGTGCGTGGGGACCTGTGTTGTTCCAGAGCGCTAGTGCGCTCCACCAAGGGCATAGTTGATTTTAGAGCCTAGAGGGCTCCTATGCTGTGCGCAGTTGATTTTAGAGCCTAGAGGGCTCCAACGTTTTGGGCATCGTTATGTTAAGAGCCAGATGGCTCCCAACCTTTGGCAGCTAGTCTTTGCCCAGGCCCAGAGGGGCCCATAATTTATTAGAGGGGCATAGTTGAGGTCAGAAGCTAGAGGGCTCCATTGTTGGTACAGTGGTGGTTCCAGAGCCAGGTGGCTCAGTTTGGCGCAATTTTGTTTGAAGGGCCAGTGAGAGCCTTTGGCACAGACTTTGCTCCTACGTGCCAGTGAGGGTCCCTGTCGCAGTTTGCTGAATCCCAGCTGTCCAGCAAGTAGTGGGCAGCTGCACCGTTTAGGCCCAATTTGAGTGAAAGTCCCTAGGAGGAACAGACATGGCACAGAGGTGCCAGGCCTTCTACAGCTGCGCAGCACTTAGTGCCAGCTGCAACGTTTAGGTTCTGTTGTTGTTCCCAGCTAGCAGTGGGCAGCTGCAACGTTTAGGTTTGCGCCAGTGGCGCACCCCTGACTGGCGCTGCTTTGGCAGCGCGCCCTGACGTTCTGGACACAGAGCATTTGAGCCCCTTCTTGATGGCCAGTTGGCCTAGGGGACTGGTAGAGGTATAGGGTGCAAGGCCCTAATGTGATTTTTGCGCAAGGTGATTACCTAATATGTTTGTGATGATAATTGCCTAAATGTGATTTATGCGCTAATCTGATTTAATTGTGATATGTGCTTTAAATGTGCTGCAAGGAAATGTAATGCATTTAGTATGTTTGACGCACCCTGTATTGATACCTCTAGAGATGGTTTTACCTGTGGAGGTTTGTGTTAGTGAGATTGTGTTTCATTATGTACGCCCCTAAATGTGAGTTATGCTTAGGGGGTAGGGTCTAATGTTGTTAGACTAGTGAGGAGATTGCCTATTTTATTTTTACTGGTCAGGCCTAAATGTGAGTTAGGCGTAATGTGCAATGCCATTATGCCTGTGATACCTCTAGATGTGCTTTCATGCTTAGGAGGTAGTTTTGTCTAGTATAGTTTATACTAGAGAGGTTATGTGTCCATGCGTGATCTATGCCTATGGTTATTAGTATTGCGTAGTGTGTACCTACCTGTTACCAGTGGTTACTGTTTGTGATCTATAATTTTTATTTGGTGTTACAGATATTCTAAGTGCTATTTCTACTAAGTGCTGATTCTGACACTGGTCCATGTGACTCTGTCCTGGTGTAAATAATCCCTTGTGAATATTGCCCATGCAAGTTGACACAATGTATATTGTGTGATTACTATCTGATGTGTTTTGAAAATACAAAAGTTATTTTTGTATAACCTTGTGTGGAGTTCCTTTTGTGGTGTGCCTAGGATGTTGTTGCTGTTGCGTGCGTGCGCAAATGCTTTACACATTGCCTCCGGGATAAGCCTGTCTGCTCATGCCAAGCTACCAAGGGGGTGAGCAGAAGTTATCTTGGCGTGTGACTCCCTTGCCCTGACTAGAATGGTGGTTTCTGCCTGGCTTTGGCATAAGCCTTAGCCAACCAGAAATCCCAGTTCTAACACACCCACTTTCCTTGAAGAGCTCAGCTGATGCCGTGTTGAAGTGTACTACTTCTGCCCAACAAAAAAATCCGGTAGTTTGAAACTTTTTCAAGACTTTTTTCCTGGAGAACTGATATAAAACTGTGACTAGCCGACCAAACCGATCCACAGGAAAATGCATCACTGGTGGGCCGGACTTTGCCGCAGCTCCTACTATGTGTTCTCCACAGCAGCAAATCCACTTCAGCCAGCCCAATGCCACCCGGCCTCCAACAACGTCAAACCCACTTCGGCTACAGCTTGCAACCTTGCCCCATTTGATGAATCTGTATTCCAGCAAAGCATCTACATCTGAAGGTAGAAAGGACAACATCCTTGGGGCAAATACAGAACTTTCACAGAGTGAACTTTTCCCACCAGCATCAGCGGCTTCATCAAGACCTCATCTTTTATTAATCAATTAGGGTCAATGAACCCATCTTCGGGTCCAGCCTGATGCCTTGACCGGCTGAAGCCGCTGCCATCTCAGGAATCTCTAAATCCAAAGTTACCTTTTGAAAGGGACCAACCTGGTTTTCTCATCCAACCCACACTTCATTGCCATTGGTCTTAAACCTTAAACTTGAACCGGTCTAGCTCAACCAGTTACCTGCTTTTGGCACTGTGCCTTACTGGAGGTTATATTGTTATTTAACACTTCAAAACATCATATATACAGTTCTGTTATTGGATTTATGTTGTTTTGGTGTCATTTTCTTCATTAAAATGTTCTCTATGGCTACAAATAGGAGCAAGATTTTATTGTGTTGTGTTCTTGGCTTTTTAACTTTTTTGATACTTCTAAATGCTTTTCAAATTCTAGTAAATTAAGCATATCTGGTCTGTGCCATATCTACCAGGGGTAGAGCTCAGGGAAAAGTTCCTGAAATATTTACTGGACCTAATTAGAATTGTGAAATCATGACTTTTGGTGAGATGTGTTCTGCCCAAACTAATAATACATTTTCTTACAACCCATTAGACTTATCTTTTAACGATAACATTCAATTCAATTCAAAAGTAGCTTTATTCGATTTAAAATATAAATCATAAAAGCACAATTTATTGCATAGTATTACACAAAAAAGTTACAGAAGAATAAAATGATTGAAAACTATTTTAAAGTCATATGATAAGAACCAAATTGATTCCAAATTGATTTCCTCAAATGAATCACATATTTCAAATACGTAACAACAGAAGAAGTAAACATGTCATATTGTAAAAGTTGTAACATCAAAAAAGCAGAGTGACATTGTCTCAAGCCCAGAATGTTTAAGATTGACACTATCCATCTTTTCCTTGAAACAGAATAAAATTTACAAAATAGGAAAATGTGCATCATAGACTGTTGTGACAGATCATCGAGTGGACAGACACCCAGGTTTTTGGACCAATCACTTGTGACCGGGAAACTTTTAAGTCTATGAAAAGACCCCAGATGGAAACGAGTCAACAGCATCCTATAATATCTTCCAGTTATGTACACAAGATAGGGCTAAAGGCCATTACATGACATCAACAACTGGTTTTCTAAAGGCGTAGGTTTAACAATTTCTTGAGTCTAATAAACTGTAATTGTATTAAACAGTCAGCTTTCAATGTTTTTCTTGAGATTGATGTAATACTGTCTGGTCTAACAAAGCTTTCGGGATGGTCAATGTCAGTCATAAATTTGGAATAGAAGATACCCTGTAAAGCTTTTGGGAATCATTGATAATAACATGGTTGAAGCTAGTGTGTATTGTTACCCCTATATTATGCCATAGCAAGATAGGTTTAATCTTTATCAAATCAGATATATATGGGATCCCAAGCTCGGCATGACAAATGTAAGTAGCAGTGCTATTAGGGACCACCAATAAATATCTGTTAAAGGCATTCTTGATTAATTGAAGGGGCTGAATATCACAGTGGCCCCAAATTTCCATACAGTACATGGCAGTACTAATACACTTGGCTTTGTAGACTTACATAAGTTCCACAACCGGTCTTCTACCCAATTTTCTAGGAAAATTGGCCAGAGCTCTGGTGGCTATAGAGAATAAAATTTTCCTTGCTCAAACCGCATGTGACCAAGTTCCTCTATTATCAAAATGGATGCCCAGGTATGGAAATCTATGAATACACTCCAACTTAATATCATTAATAAAAATGTCACAACATTTAGCACTGTTCTTACCACATTTAATTATATACTTTTTTGAGATGTCTACTTGGAGGCCCCGATTTTGCATAAATGTGGCAAAATGAGTCACTACTCTTTGTAGCCCTAGTTGGGTACGGCCAATTAAAACAGCATCATCTGCATACAATAATGCAGGAATAGGATGCTTGTCAATGAGGGGCAGATCCTGGAATTGACTGACTAGAACTTGGCCAAAGCCATTAATTCATAAGGTAAAAAGAAAGGGAGCAAATACACAGCCTTGTCTCACCCCTTTTCTAATTGGGAATTTGGCTGTGCATTCACCCATATTTCCGTAACAGACCCTTGCGCCTGCGTTTCGGTATAGCTGCCTCATGAAGTTTATAAGTGGTAGTTCTACTCTCATTTCATCAAGTATACTTCAGAGTCTGTCCTGTCTCACTCAATCAAATGCAGACCTCAGGTCCAAAAAGGCCAGGAATAACTTCCCCTGCTTAGCTTGCATATATTTACTTAAAAATAGGCTTAAATTTAGTCCCCTTTGGATTGTCCCTAGACCCTGATGAAAGCCATATCATAGTTTAAAGATGACACCTGAATCTTACACCCATGTGTGCAATCTATTTAATATAATAGGAACTGTCACTTTGAGGAAGGAGTCTAAAAGGGAAATCGGTCAATAACAGGTGGGGATATTACAATCACCCTTTTTAAATATTGGGACCAAGATCGATTCAGACCAGGATGAAAAAAGCCATGATAGCAGCAAGCTGTTAAAACCAAAGTTATTAACGGGCCCTAGAGAGAAGGATTTGACTTATACAGGTCAACGGGGACTCAGTCCCGGCCTGTAGGTTTTACCCCCGCACTGGCATTTATGGCTCTGAATACTTCATCTAGTGAAAAATGAACATCACTTGGAAACAGATTTAAAAATTCAGGTTCTGGAGGGAGTTTGGATTTAACTGGTGGCACTGCCTGCTCCTCATCATTATATAATGTAGTAAAATGATCCACCCATTTATCCTCACTGATAGCTATTTCTATTGTTGGAAGATCTCTGGGAGCTACAAAAAGGTGCATTAACTGCCTTCCAGAAACTAATATTGTCTCTGCATAAGGATGCTTCATGTAGGGCCTGCCAGAATTCAGGTCTCAGTGTCTCCTTACATTCTTTTAGCGCACATCTATAGACATTTCTAGCCATGTCAATTTCTAGCTGATTTGCGGCAGGTTTGTGTAAGACTTTTTTCAAATCTTCTCCTTACATTCTTCTAGCGCAAATCTATGGACATTTCTAACTGTGTCAATTTCAACTCGATTTGTGTCAGGTTTGCGTGAGACTGTTTTCAAATCTTAATGGGCTTTTTGTGCATTTATAGTGAAACCACCCCTGTTTCTTAGACTGACAATTTTTGGTTTCCATAGTTAACCTCTTCCTAATCTCTGTGGCGATAGAACCAAAGGAGTTCAAACATCCACATAAGTAGCGGACTCATTAAGACAATCAAAAAAATCAAAATTGCATTTAGTTAAAAGTGACTTAGTGAACTCGAGTGGTTATATTTTAGACCAGCTCAGGAAGTACCCATTAGTTCTTCTATGACATGAACCCTGTTCCCTGCCTCTTATCCTTGCATTTAATGCAATATATATAGCACTTTATTTCCTTAACTTACCCTTTATCCTTTACCATTACCCCACAACCCCATATGCCTTTATCCCTCCATTTAACCCCTTTATTATAGCCTCCTAACCATAGGTACGTGCTCATACATTTAACCACTATTCCTTAACCTCTTAGTTTATGCCTAACTGCCTACACACTCACTATTATAATTTCCCTTAAACTCTCATTCTTACTGTTTTATCTTTATAACCGTAACTCCTTTTCCGTAACACATACCCATTGCACTTACACCCTTAATGTTGCATGTTTAACTACTTGACTTAAACCCTTATGCATGCTCCTTACCTTTACATTAAACCCCTTGCAATTAAACCATTTATTTTAGCTGCCTATTTGGAACCACTTTCCCGTGCCCTAACCCTTAACCACTCACCCATACTAACTCACCATTTTACCCTTATATATATTTTACACAGCTGTTTCCCTTTAAACCCTTTCCCTTAACCTCTTGGGACCTACTCACCTCCGCATCCCCAGACAACGCCTTCCTGACCGAGACCTGGCTGAATGAAACCTCCTCCCCAGACATCGCAGTGGCCATTACCGACGGATACAAGATCTCCCGTAGAGACTGCGCCAATGGAGCCAGAGAATCACCATCGTCCACAAGAACACCATCAGGGTCTCCACGAACACCGACGACACCCTCACCGCCGCCGAACACATGCACTTCAAGATCCACCCGGACCCCAACACCACCCTCAGAGGCACACTCATCTACAGACCACCCAGCCCACGCCCCCAATTCAGCAACTCCATCGCCGACCTCATCAGTACGCACGCACTGACCTCCACCAATTACATCCTGCTCGACAACCTGAACTTCCATCTGGAAAACAACAACGACAGCAACTCCTCCACCCTGGTCGACAACCTTGCCACCTTTGGACTGAAACAGATCATCACTACCCCAACTCACATCGCCGGCCACACGCTCGATGCCATCTTCTCCTCCAGCCCACATGTCGCCTACAGCCACGCCTCCGAGCTCACCTGGACCGACCACCACTGCGTCCACTTCCCCTTCCAAAAACCCGTCACCCACCACCGCACCCCACAGATGCCCCGCCGACGCTGGGGCAAAGTTACCAAAGAACAGCTAGAAACCCACCTCGCTCTCAACTCCCGATCAGCCCCATCGACCCAGAGGACGGGGCCCGCTCACTCAGACTCTGGATGGAAAACTGTGCCAACACCATAGCACCAGTACGACAACCCACCGACAGAGACACCAGCCTGAGAGCCAGCTGGTTCACCCCAGAGCTCCTGGCCTCCAAACGCACCTGCCAAAAACTCGAAAACTCCAGGCGCAGCGACAGAACACCCGCCAACCACGCAGCCCACAAAGACGCCATCCGCAATCAACAGCACCTCTTCAGGACCACCAAAAGAGCCTCATTCAAAGACCGCCTGGACAACAACGCACACAACAGCAAAGAGCTCTTTAGCATCGTGAAAGAACTCTCCAGCCCCAGCTCCTGCACCAACGACATCCCGCCATCGCAAGCCATGTGCGACGCCCTCGCCACCTTCTTCCACCACAAAATCACCAATATGCACAACAGCTTCAACCCCTGAATGAACCCTACGTACCCTGCCACTACGAACACACCCAACCCCAAGGACCACGTCTCTTTGACCACATGGACCAATGTAAGCACCGAGGACATAATCAACACCATGAGCACCATCCACTCAGGCTCCCCATCGGACCCTCTCCCCCAAGACATTGCCAACAAAGTCAACAGCCTCATCGCATCCCACCTACGCAATGTCGTCAACCTCTCCTTTGAAACCGCCACCTTTCCCGAGGCCTGGAAGCACGCCGAGATTAACGCCCTACTTAAGAAGGCCAAGGAAGACTCGAGCGACCTCAAGAACTTCCAGCCCATCACCCTGCTTCCGTTCCCAGCTAAAGTAATCGAAAACACCGTCAACACCCAACTCACCCTCTACCTAGAAGACAACAACATCCTGGACCCCTCCCAATCTGGTTTCCGCAGCAACCACAGCACCGAGACCGCCCTCATCGCCACCACAGATGACATCAGAATCTTACTCAACAACGGCGAGAAACCAGCCCTCATCCTCCTCGACATCTCCGCCGCCTTCGACACCGTCTGCCACCACACACTTCACACACGCCTCTACGACACAGGGATCAGAGACAAAGCCCTGGACTGGACCACCTCCTTCCTCACCGATAGAACCCAGAGAGTCCTCCTCCCCCCGTTCCAATCCGGAACCACCAAAACCATTGGCGGCGTCCCTCAGGGATCCTCCCTCAGTCCGACGCTGTTCTACGTCTACATGGCTCCCCTCGTTCGCATCGCCAGACTACACAACCTCAACATAATCTCCTACGTCGACGACACCCACCTCCTCCTCTCCCTCACCAAAAACCCCCTCACCACCAAATCCAACCTGCACCTGGGAATGAAGGCCGTCGCAGACTGGATGGAAGCAAGCCGGCTCAAGTTGAACACGGACAAGACGGAGATCCTCATCCTTGGGCCCAACCCCTCAGCATGGGACGACTCCTGGTGGCCCCCATCTCTGGGACCCCCCCGGCACCCACCAACCACGCATGCAACCTGGGGGTCATCCTCGACTCCAAGCTCAGCATGACAAGCCAAGTCAACGCAGTCTCCTCCGCCTGCTTCCACACCCTGCGCATGCTCCGCAAGATCTACCGATGGATCCCGATGAATACTCTGAAAACCGTCACCCATGCCCTCATCAGCAGCCGTCTCGACTATGAAAACGCCCTCTACCCCGGAGCCCCGACCAAACTCATCAGCAGACTCCAAAGAATCCAGAACGCTTCCGCACGACTGGTCCTAGACGTCCCACGCAGAGACCACATCACCTCGCATCTCAGAGAACTGCACTGGCTCCCCGTCGACAAAAGAATCACTTTCAACTCATGATCCACTCACACAAAGCACTCCACAAGACAGGCCCTGCCTACCTCAACAGCAGCCTCTCCTTCGACGTACCCAACCAACAGGAAAATCCGCTCCGCGGACCTATCCCTGGCCGCGGTCCCACGCATCCACAGAACCGCTTCCGGAGGTAGATCCTTCTCCCACCGCGCTGCCAAGAGCTGGAATACTCTCCCCCTCCACCTATGACAGACCACAAACCTTCCAGCATTCAGAAGACTGCTCAAAACCTGGCTCTTCGACCACTAGCTGCAGCTCCCCTCCCCCCAGCGCCTTGAGACCCTAGCGGGTATGTAGCGTGTGCTACAAATGACTTGATTGATTGAATGATTGATTGATTGATTGATCACCACCTTACTTCTAACCCCTCATCATTATCCCATTATGCCTAATCCTTTATCACCATGCCCCTGCCCTTAATCTCTTACCACCAATCAGTTACCCATAGCCTCCTACACTTATCCAACCCTACCTTAACAATATTGGCAATATCAACATACTTTTATGATTTTTTATCATATTACTTGCAGTGAAATGGCAAATAAGGAGGTGGTCTAAGATATCATTGTAATTAGATCTGAACATAATTTACATTATGCAGGCGTAATTCATGTAATTTCAGGAATTTTGCATTATAATTGTTATGTGAAATTCACAAAATGTTGCCATTATCGCGCTTTACATAATTATTTGCCATTGATAGTAAAATTACAGAAAGCGGTATTTAACTGTATCCTCGCAAGAAAAATTGACGCAAAGACGCATTTATAATGTGTGTGAATACTTCATAGCACAATATGAGAATTCTTACACTCCGTGTGCATTCCACAAGGAAATGGCATGACAACAAAATGAATGCAAACAAATGGTATGTCCCAGTATGTGCACAGCAAGTTCTGCTATTGCTGGTACTTTATTTGTTCTGAGTGGGAAAAAGAAAATTGAACTTACTTTCTCTTAGAACTCCATCCTGAAATCCTGCACTTTCCTCTTTAATGCTATGCTTTCTGCTTGCAATTGCCACCTCAATTGCAACTTATGATACCTTAATCCTGTGCACATATTACTTTTATCATTCAGAGTGCTAATCATTTTGACATTTTAATAGTGAAAAGGTTTTCACCATGCTTCATTAATATACAACACAGGTACAACTTTAGCAGCAATGCTCGCTTTTCTGACATAATGAAGATCTCTAAGATAGATGGTTGCAGTGTGTGCTTCCTTACACTCACAGAATAGGTTTAATATAATGAACTGCTACAATGCAAATGTTCGAAATGTGAGAACTAAGTATCACCTACTCTTACCCTTTTACCATATTGTCTTCAGGTTTGCATTTCGTTTAGTTATATACCTCAAAATAGTCTTTACTCTTTAATTTAACAAGGAACTCTCCCCATTACTCCAAATAAATTATGAAGCAACTTTTAGTTCATGCAAATACAAAGCCTGCATAACAATTTTTCATATTTTAGCTGCATTTAGTCTTACTTTCTAATCAATTGATAAATAGGTCTGCAGCTTTTCCAGCATTTTGTATTTCAAATTTCGGATTTTGAGTCCTGACAATTAGTATTTTTTTTAATATATATTCTGTTGCAGAGGTGAAAATAGAATAAAAAAACACGACCTTCTGAATACAATGTGTTAGAAACGGGATCCCTGGCTGGCCAGGGCTCACGCCAAAGTCAGTCAGAGACCACCACTCCTAAGTCAGGGCAAGGGAGTTACACGCCAAGATAACCCCTGCTCACTCTCTAGGTAACGTGGCGCGAGCAGCAAGGCTAAACTTGGAGGCGATGTGAGTTAAGTATTTGCGCAAGCACCCCAGCAACAACACCCAAGGCCCACCACAAAGGAAACTCCACACAAGGTTATATAAAAAATAGCCTTTGTATTATAGTAAAAACACATTAGATAACACACAAACTTTACAATGTGCCAACAGTCACGGGCAGAATTTACAAGGGATTATGTACAGGACAGGGCCACATGGACCACTGTCAGGGGTAGGCACTTGTTAGAAATAATACTTGTAGGTATAACACTTAGCACATAAACATATAATGACTGTCACCAAAATAGTACATGTAGCACACAACCAGTAATCACTGGTAAAGAGTAAATACCTCCTACGCAACCCTAAACACTGTAGGAAAATCACGCAGGGAATTAGGACCTTATCATCAGGACCTATAAAAGGAAAACCATCACCTCAGCAGGTCACTTTTAGCAAAGGGAAGGAAACCTAAACAATCACCTAAGCAGGTCACATTTAGCAAAGGTAATAACATAAACAATCCTCTAAGCAGGTCACTCTTAGCAAAGGGGATAAAACATAGAATACCTAAGCAGGTCACTTTTAGCAAAGGTAATAAACATAAAACAATTGC
Source organism: Lissotriton vulgaris (assembly GCF_964263255.1). Lineage (NCBI taxonomy): Eukaryota > Metazoa > Chordata > Amphibia > Caudata > Salamandridae > Lissotriton > Lissotriton vulgaris. Next base: position 309,149,594 of record NC_141696.1, read on the forward strand.
ACATGAGGCATTAACACACATTCAGAGGTGCAGGTAGAACATTTGCGCAGGAATCAACATGCAGTAAATCACAATGCGCAGGGTGCATGTAGCACAACACTAGAACTGTCCCTCAGGCCAACTGGCCTCGCAAGGGCTGAAATGCCCTGAGTCTCAATGTCAGGGAAGGCTGCGCAGGCAGCCAAGAACACAAAGCCTAAACGTAGCAATTGCCCACAAAGTGCTGGGCAACTGGTGCAGGAAAAGTTAGGGCAACGTTGGAGCCTCATGGGCTCAAGAACCACCACTGTGGCACTGCTGAGCCTCTCTGGGCTCTAGGACAAATGTGGACAAGGAGCCTCTCTGGGCTCTGGGCAAGAACGGGCGCCCTGAGCCTCTCTCAGGCTCTCAAACACGAATGGGCACTCGAGCCTCACTGGGCTCGCAAAATGAATATGGGCTGGAGCCTTGAGAGATTCAGCGTTCTCCAACGATAAAATGCCCCCTCGAGCCTCGGGGCTCGTAAGTACTATTAGGGCGGGAGCCTCTCGGGCTCTAACTAAACAAATTGCCCCCAGGAGCCTCGGGGCTCCAATCTAAATTTCAGGCTTCGTTGGAGTCCCTCACGGGGGACTCAGGATCAGGTAATGGCCCCAGAGCCTCAATCAGCTCTACACACTTGGGCCGCTCTCAGGGCCGTGCACTGCAGGGGAGGGGCGGGCACCGGCAATGTGCCCTGACGCCCTCCTCCCTGCACTCGTCTTCCCGGCCCCACTCACCAGACCTCCTTGCAGTAGCGCGGGGCTCATCTTCTCTCGGGGAGCCTCGGGGACTCGGCCGACTGCTTCCCTTCGCACTGCTCGGCTGCGGGGCGGGACTTCCGGTTGGCCTCGAGGGGGCCGCGCTGTGATTGGCCGGTCTGCCCAATACTTCCGGGTCGCCGCGGGCAGCGCGGCGGCTCGTATCAGGCAGGCAGGCGGGCTCTCAGTATCCGAAGAGTGGGCTCCCTCGTGATAAATTAAATATCCAAGAACGGGGCAACGCCGGGTGGGCATCGGCTTCCAAATGAAATATAAAGCGAGGTAGGCACTCGCGATGCGCCGCAATTTCGGACAAATGCCGGGTGGCACCGGCTCGGCAACCAAAGCGCTTCCCAGTGCTAGATAAAGATAAAAAGCGCTCCCAGCGTGTAGCAGGGACAATAAAGCACTCCTAAGCGCTAGGCAGTAAAGATAAAGCGCTCCCAGCGCTAGGCAGCATGAAGGAAGCGCTCTTCAGCGCTAGGGACAAAGAGAAGCGCTCTCAGCTCTAAAGGACAGACACAAAGCGCTCCCAGTGCTGGGGACAAGAGAGAGCGCTCCCTAAGCACAAAAACAAGCTCCAGCAGGGTCTAGAGGCAGGCAGGGGGCAAGGCAGGGCCAGAGCCAGCTCACTGGGTCTCCAGGCAGGGAGACAGTCCAAGTGGCGGTCCTCCTGGCCCCAGCAACAGCAGCAGCCCCCTCTGGCAAGGATCCAAAGCAGAACAGAACCAAATTGTATGGGGACACAGCCCCTTCTTATACAGTAAATTCCTTTGTCTGTAGGTGCAGGGTGGGGGGAAACCAGTCGCAGCTGGTTTTGAAGTACCCTTGATAGCTCAACCACCCATTTCATTCACTGGCAGGGCTAGGGACATCAGTCGCACTACAGGGGGTGGAGCCAGCATTGTGTGGGGAAAGTCCAGGCCCATCAGAGACCAGGTGCACTCCTCCCAAGCCATCAACATGCTAATCTCACACTCACCACCGGGCAGACCCATCCAGCCTTCCTGGAGCCAGGCTCACCAGCCAGCTCCAGCCAATCACACGCCAGGCATATTTTACATTAATATGCCAAGTCCTAGAAGTGGCATTTCTACACATGACACACACATGCCACATACACTATTGCGAAGCATTCATTCCCACGAGCTCGCACATACCAAATTTGAGCATGCACTCCCCACGCATCAGGAACTACCAGGGACACAGACATTCCCCATGCATTACTATAGGAGAGCAGGCCAGCCTAACTACATGCACACACTTTACTCTGGGACACAGGGAAAAAGTGCGCACAGACCAGAAAATCATCCACACGGATCACAGATCTAAAGCAAAAAGATTAGGGGTGAACCTGCCAGAAGGGCCAAGTTCAACACAATGCATTTATAATGAATTTGTGTGATCATTTATTTTACTTTTTAGATTTAAAATTATCCCTAATGCTTTGCAATGCAAGTACTAACTAAAAACTGCATAGGAGGCAGAATGATACACCAAGCAGCCAGTTACATGAAGTGGGAGAAATATTCCCCTTGGTAGATGCAAAGCCGATTCTATATTTTAAGTAACTGGGTACAATTAGTCTAATCGAAAGCTGCACTCTAAAACCATACCCAGAAATTTCAACATGCTTCACTCCATAACAGCTGCCGTTTTCTCCACTGCATGCCTACACATGTGAATTAAAAACTTGGGTGTATATTTATGAAAGAGTTGTGTTGCTCTTGCCCCACGCAATGGGGCGCAAGAGCAATGCCACTCTTAAGTTAAAGTTTTCAAGCCACTCAAGGCCACATTGTGTGGCTTGATACATCTAGTGTAACACAACACAGTGCAAATCGCTGCCCCAGGAAGACATTCCATGGTTGGATCATTGGTGGCCCCATACATCCACCTATGGATTTTGGCACATTTCCAGAACTACCATTAGTGACATAACTGAGAGTGCATCAAAATGCTATGCCTCCCCAAGTAAGGAGCGTAACGAATAGACATTTTTTTATATCTCCTTGTTACTTCCTCTTTCTATGTGCGGTGCATTCTGCGGAACACATAGAAAGAGGACATTGCCTCATGGGATTGTTTTTGTGCAGAAAGGTGTCCCTTACTGCACAAAGGGTCCCTGTGTTGGCGCTAGGCAGTGCATTGTGCACCAGTGCCAGGTAATGACAGGGATGCGCCATATGTTATTAAGTACAGCGCATTCCTGCCCTTTCCCTATCATGCACATGATTTGACAAGGGTTACCCCATAACTTTAGTGAACCTGGGTTACTGCAATATGCTAAAGAAACAATGGTCCTCTTGATATAAATCTGTGTAACAAAATAAATGCATCTTCCATAGTTGAAGACAGAAATCATATATCATTTTAAATTCCCAAGGCATATAATAAAGAATGATGTTGTCTTGCAATTAATGTATTAATTGCATGTTTTTGTACAGTGTTATACTTGTAAAAGGAATCTGGTGCTCATGTTTTATTGAAGAAGAGGTGCATTAAAGGCAAAAAGCATCACTAATAAAAAGACATATGATTCCTTTTATGCACATTTTTACAAGGCGAATGGAATCTATATAGGTCTGATGTCGGTGGCGTTTCATCCTCTGATAGTGTGAGGTCATGATCAGAACCGGAGCAAGAGTGCCCGGTATCTATAAAATTAGAGGAAGTCACTGTAAGATTATATTGGGGGGAGAGAATATGCCTATAATGATAACTGCGAAATGAGAAAGTGTTTTAACTTGCATGGTAAGGAGGAAAGTCAATCTGAGGGGGCAACCCCTCAGTATGGGGAATTGCAGTCAGGCGTCATTTGGTGCCTAGACACAATAAGAAACAATGTGAGTCATGTAAATTAAGCCACATATGGCAGTTTGCAAGTTATTATTTTCTACATTTGATTCAGGTATAGTTATTTACCATTTGTTAATAATCATTTTGCCTTATTATTAGTTTTGTGTTTGTTAAATAGATTCATTAAATTTAGCCCTGTATCAGTTTAGTCGATTTTATTTATTTAATCATTTATCTGATCTAGCAATGGCCCCTCAACAGGCACCAACCCCCCCAGGGCTCCATGGATCAACCTTCATATTCCATTTCAGCCCATTACTCCACTAATTGGCCCACATTGACTAGACACGCCAACTGTGTTAGCGGTGTAGTCTTTTGACACACAGCGTCTAACACCATGCCTATCGCTGCTGGGTAAACCAACCCTTTCCCTGAAACACACTTGTGGATGTCAGGACTAATGCCAGGTCCCGTCTGGTATCCGGTAGTCAGAGTAATCAGTATGACTTCCCTTGTGCCACAGGTTCCCTAACTCGGATGAGTGTGCGACCTTGCGTTAATTCAACCTCCCCCTCTAAACCCCGCCAGGTGAGAGTCTAATTGGTGTGCCTTTTTGCTTTTTTTCACTATAGCCATGCACCAAGATCCCCTCTAAATACTGCAGATGCTTCAGCATTGTTCATGACACCAGTACTGCATGCTTTCTGGCACCTGGTTAGTATCCTTAGCCGCGTCAGTTCCCTCCCATGGTTATTCTTGCTAATTGATTGATAATTGGAAGGCCCACCTTCATAATTTAGTCAACTGTTTTAACCCCCACCAGGACCTATATTTTGAATCCAGGCACGTTAGGACTAGACTCCAGTTGTTACAGTCCATCCTCCTCGAGCCAGCCGGCCATGAGAACCTACGTAATTATGAGTAACTCAACCACACTCCAGCCCTCCCGCATGGGAGAGCTTTACCTTCAGATTCTCATCCTACAGGTGAATCTCCTCACTCTGTGAGCTGCACATATGACTCTTGCATACTGCCATATGTGCCATATGTGTCAGTCATCATGTAACTCACATTGTTTCTTCTAGTATCTATGGTCACTAATTGACACACTGACTGCGCTTCCCCAATACTGAATGGTTTCCACCTGAGAATGACAATCCTCCTTACCAGTCAAGTTAATACATCGCCTCACTTCGCATTTATCACTACAGCCATATTCCCTCCCCCCATATGTATTACAGTGACTTTTTCAAATTTTTAGGTAATGTGCGCTCTTGCTCCCCTCCAGTTGATTGCGTCACATTAAAAGAGGTCAAAATGTTGTGGACAACAGAACAATACAGACTCCATTCACATTGTAAAAAAGTTGTAATAAAAGAAGTCCTGTGTCTTTTTAGTAGTGACACACTTTGCTTTTGTTTCTTCCATCACCCTTCACTGCACCTTTTCTTCACTAAAAGCATGAACACATATCTCATTTACAAGTACAACACTATTTAAAAAACATACAATGAGTAACTGAATTGCAAGAGAACATTGGTCTTACAGCCTGCCTTTAATTATATGCCTGGGTAATTTAAAATTATATATGTGTTCTTTCTTCAACTAGGGAAGACAGGTTTATTTAGTTATAGAGATTTATATCCCAGTAAACCATTGTTTCTTTAGCTTTTCCCTATCATGCAGCGCAGCAAGGTGACTTGCTGAGTGATCATTTGTTAAATACTCCCCTTGACCTATTGGCTTGGTCAACACTTTCTTGCGTTTGGGTCCCATCTGGCTGAACATGTCTTATACTGAAGAACCCTTCAAATAAAATCAGACTTCATTACAGATTGAATATATTACAGGTGAATGTACCTACATGATTGTTTAAGTTTATTTTCACATAATGTGCAGTTAATCGTAAGAGAAGTATTTCACAAGCACAAGTAAGTTAGTGTACGACCAACAATTTCACCATGATTTTGCAAAGCTATGTTACAAGAAAATTGAAACTCCCCTCTTTATCATGCGTCTGGAATAAAAACGCTTTCTAATTGCATGATTTTTAAAAAATGACTTTCCAAATCGAACCTACATCACATAGAATTCGCAGTCTTACTTTTAGTTTATTTTTTTTTAAAGGTGTAAGCAGGCAAAAGTGTCCGATGTAATGTGTGCGTATATAAAACCTTTGAAATAAACACATTGTGAGACATGTAATCAGACTGCCAGGCAATGTCCAGATGAGGCAGATCAGGTATATATACTTCTGCTGAAGTGTGACATTCTACACTTAAATTTCCTTAACATTTCCAAATCCATTATAGTTTCGCAGGTGAGCACTTCTATTTCTATTGGCCTTTGCTTCGTCTAAAGGCGTATAAGGTTTTCGTTTCCACCTTTTACATCAAGTCTCAAAATCAATCTGTAGACTTCACTTCTCCAGCTGCGTGTTCAGCAATAATCCTGATCTCCTGATAAGAAACTCTCTGTTCAATGTGGAGAATACTGACTGCTGTGCATGGCTGGAAAGGCATTGCAGAAAGGGTCTTTATACATCATCAGTAGTTTGGAAAATGATTATGTGACGATTGTGGAATCTGCTACAAAAGGAGCCACAGTTTGTGGATATGATTGTTGCAGATTTACTCTTTTTATGATTCTCATGATCAAATTTCTTAAAGCTTTTGTATTTCTAGGAGTAAGAAATGCTTACACAAGGGAATGGTTTGTGAAAGGGCAAAAAGAATCACAATAAGATTAAGGGCCTGATTACAAGTTTGGTAGACATGGGTACTCTGTCACAAACGGACATCTTGTCCGCCAAATTATAATTCCATTATATCCTATGGAATTCATAATACAGCCTATGGGATATCCGGCATGTTTGGGACGGAGTATCCCTTCTTGCAAGATCTGAATCAGACTCCTAATTTGTGATATCATAGTAAAATTATGAATCATATATTCATTATTTTCCCTGCATTGGTTTTGCAAAAGATAACGGTCTATCACAATATATCTGGTGAACTGTTTCCCATGTTTCCCATGGTGCAACCTATGGATTATCTATTGAAAGACCCTTCACTGATTTAGTGTAAATTGAAATATGCATTTGCACATATTTTTCACCCTGATTCTTATTCTGTCTTAAGGAAAATGTGGGAATTGATTCTATTATATACAAAATATGGGTAGGATTCTTGCACGTTCACTGCACATTGACACGCTAAATGCTCCATGTCGAAGAGTAAGGGCATTGCCATTGTGGCAGAAGAAAGCTCACCTAAGGATTGCTCAGAGGGCACACAACGTCAGGTAAGCATTTCTTTGGCTGTCTAAAACCAACCAACATCCAAATAGGGAAATAAACAGCTGGAAATGGAAGATTGCGATAACATCCTTAACATAAATTACTTTTGAACACTGCTTTTACAATACAATTGTTTTCCTATAACTTCTTAAACCACACAAATGGTTGCGCTCCCTGCCATGCATAAGTTTTTCATCAATAATTATATTGCAAATGTTGCAATGATATTATCAATAATGTCATAGATGATAACACGAGTGATGTATTCTGTGGCGTAATTAGCAGTGCATGGCAAGGGCTCAAGTCATTGTTACCTTAGGGCATGGTTTATAGTTTTATCAGAGAACTGCTGAATTTCTATAGTTTTGTGTATGTAAAAGGTGAACTTAACTATAATGTCCCTGTAACCTTTGTTTTTCCATTGAATTTCTATAATGTTTTCAACATAAAGTAATAATTAATTACCATACGTTAATCCGACCACCAGCCCTTGACTGTGCCCGGCAGGGGTTGGCTGCATGCAGACAACCCCACACCTCCCTGTGGGCAACCCCCCAAAGGCACCCAACTCAAGAGGGTGCCAAGCAGTCCCTGTCCTAGGGCCTATTACGGCTCCGGGGACCCCATCCCCTGGGGCCTGCCCTAATTTTTAGGGGGGGACCATGCAGCCCCCCCTCCCATGGCCGTATTTTGACTCTGACAACACCATCCCCAAGTGCCCATCATTTAAGTTATTGGGGAAGTTGCAGTCCCTTTCCCAGGCTGATTTCAGCCTTGAGAACTGCATCTCCTAGAGACTGCCCAGTATACAGTAGGTGCCCTGGACCCTCCCACAGAACCCTCTACATCACTTTTCCTGCTCCCGCCCGCTGGTAGTTGACTTACTGTTTGCTCTCGTTTGGTGGGAGCTTGAAATTGCTTCCGCCAAGTGTGAGCAATCACAGGTTTCCCTGCCTGCACTAGAGCAGGCAGGGAAACAGTTATATCTTGGTGGTAGGTGCCCGGGACATAGCATAATCCCAGTCCTGGGCGATGGGGTCCCCAGGGCCATTAATGGCTCCGGGAGGGGGAATGCAGCCCTCCTTTCTTTGTATTGCCTGGCCAATGGCATGTCATCAGTGATGGCATGAGTGATGTCACTGACCATGTTATGAGTGATGTGATATGTGATGTCATCAGCAGCGCATTGCGGGGGCTTGAGTTATAGTTACCTTAGCTAACTTTAACAGCTCAATATCTCTGGTTTTGTATGAGTGAAAATTCAGCCTAACTATAACATCCCAGAAACCTGTGTTTTTTCAGTGAATATCTAAGGTTTTTTAAATGATAATTTCTATTTATAACGTCCCTGAAACCTGTATTTTTTTCATTGAATTTCTAAGGATTTTTAAATGCTAATTTCTAACTAAACCTACATAGGTAAGACGTGCAGAAAAAGGAAGAAAGGTGCAGGAAGAGGCAAGAGAGGTACAGAAAGAGGAAGAAAGAAGCAGAAAGAGGCAAGTGAGGTGCAGAAAGAGGAAGAAAGAAGCAGAAAGAGTCAAGTGAGGTGCAGAAAGAGGCAAGAGAGGTACAGAAAAAGGAATAAGGTGCAGAAAGAGGCAAGAGAGGAGCAGAAAGAAGAACAAATGTTCAGAAAGAGGCAAGAGATGTGCACAAACAGGAAGAAAGGCATAGAAAGAAGCAAGAGAGGTGCAGAAAGCTAAGAGGTACAGAAAGAGGGAAGAGAAGTGCAGAAAGAGGAAGAAAGGCACAAAAAAGGGAGGTGAGGTTCAGAAAGATGCAAGGGAGGTGCAGAAAGAGGCATGAATGGTGCGGAAAGAGGCAAGAGGTACAGAAAAGGAATAAATGTGCAGAAAGAAGCAAAAGAAGTGCAGAAAGTGGCAAGAGAATTACAGAAAGTGGCAATAGAGGTGCAGAAAGAGGCACGAGAGGTGCAGAAAGAGGAAGAAAGGCACAGAAAGAGGAAAGTGAGGTACAGAAACAGGCAAGAGAGGTGCAGAAAGAGGCAAGACAGGTGTAGAAAGAGAAAGAAATGTGCAGAAATAGTCAAGAGAGGTACAGGAAGAGGAAAGAAGGCACAGAAAGAAGAAAGAGAAGTGAAAAAGAGGCAATAAAGATGCAGAAAGATGCAAGAGAGGTACAGAAAGAGGCAAGAGAGGTGCAGAAATAACACAAAATGTACAGAAAAGAGCAAGTGAGGTGCAGAAAGAGGCAAGAGAGGTGCAGCAAGAGAGAGGAGAGGCGTAGAAAGAGGAAGATAGGTACAGAAAGAAGCAAGAGAGGTAGAGAAAGAGGGTTCAAGGCACATAAAGAAGCAGGAGAGGTGCAGAAAGAGGCAAGAAAGGTGCAAAGAGAGGCAAGAGAGATGCAGAAAGACATACAAGAGGTACAGAAAGAGGCACGTCAGGTACAGAAAGAGGCAAGAGAGGTGGAGAAAGAGGCAGTTCAGGTGCAGAAAGAAGTAAGAGAGGTGCAGTAAGAGGCAAGAAGGTGCAGAAAGAGGAAGAAAGAAGCAGAAAGAGGCAAGTGAGGTGCAGAAAGAGGCAAGAGAGGTACAGAAAAAGGAAAAAAAGGTGCAGAAAGAAGAAGAAAGGTACAGAAAGAGGCACAAGAGGTGCAGAAAGATGAAGAAAGGTGCAGAAAGAGGAAGAAAGGTATAAAAAGAAGCAAGAGAAGTGCAGAAAGAAGCAAGAGTGGTGCAGAAAAAAAACAATAGAGGTGCAGAAAGAGGCAACTGGGGAATGGAAAGAGGCATGATAGATGCAGAAAGAGGCAAGGGAGGTGCAGAAAGAAACAAGAGAGGTGAAGAAAGAGGCAAGAGAGGTGCAGCAAGTAGCAAGAGAGGTACAGAAAGAAGAAAGTGAGGTGCAGAAAGAGGAAGAAAGGTACAGAAAGCGGAAGAAGGGTATAGAAAGAAGCAAGAATAGTGCAGAAAGAAGCAAGAGACGTGCAGAAAGTAGTGAGAGCTACAGAAAGAAGAAAAAGAGGTGCAGAAAGAAGAGAGTGAGGTGCAGAAAAGGGAAGATAAGGTGAAGAAAGAAACAACAGAAGTACAGAATGAAGGGAGAGAGGTGAAGAAAGACATAAGAGAAGTGAAGAAAGAGACAACAGAGGTGCAGAAAAAGGCAAGAAAGGTGCAGAAAGAATCAAGAGAGGTCCAGAAAGAGGCAAGAGAAGTGCAGAAAGAAGGAAGAGAACTGCAGAAAGAAGAAGGAAGGTGCAGAAAGAGGAAGAAGGGTGCAATCATGTACAGAAAGAGGAAGAAAGGCACAGAAAGAGGAAGAAAGGTACAGAAAGTAGCAAGAGAGGTGCAGAAAGAAGCAAGGGAGGCACAAAAAGAGGGAAAAAGATGCCGAAAGAGGCAAGAAAAGTACAGAAAGAGTCAAGAGAGGTGCAGAGAGTGGGAGAAAGGCATAGAAAGAGGCATGAGAGCTGCAGAAAGAGGCAAGAGAGCTGCAGAAAGAGGAAGATAAAGGTGCAGAAAAAGGAAGAACAGTACAGACAGAAGGAAGAGAAGTGTAGAAAGAAGCAAGACAGTTGCAGAAAGAAGCAATAGAGGTGCAGTAACAAGAGAGTAAGGTGCATGAAGATGCGAGTGAGGTTCTGAAAGAGGCAAGAGAGGTACAGAAACAGGACAAAAGGTACAGAAAGAGGCAAGTGGGGTACATAAAGAGGCAAGAAAGGTGAGACAAGAGGCAAGAGAGGTGCAGAAATAACAGAAAAGGTACAGAAAAGATCAAGTGAGGTGCAGAAAGAGGCAAGAGAGGTGCAGCAAGAGAGAGGAGAGGTGTAGAAAGAGGAAGATAGGTACCGAAAGAAGCAAGAGAGGTAGAGAAAGAGGGAGAAAGGCACATAAAGAAGCAGGAGAAGTGCAGAAAGAGGCAAGAAAGATGCAAAGAGAGGTAAGAGAGATATAGAAAGAGGCAAGAGAGATGCAGAAAGACACACAAGAGGTGCAGAAAGAGGCAAGTCAGGTGCAGAAAGAGGCAAGAGAGGTGGAGAAAGAGGCAGTTCAGGTGCAGAAAGAGGTAAGAGAGGTGCAGTAAGAGGCAAGAAGGTGCAGAAAGAGGAAGGAAGGTGCAGAAAGCGGCAAGTGAGGTACAGAAAGAAGAGGAAAGGTAAAGAAAGAAGCACGAGAGGTGCAGAAAGATGAAGAAAGGTAAAGAAAGAGGAAGAAAGGTATAAAAAGTAGCAAGAGAAGTGCAGAAAGAAGCAAGAGTGGTGCAGAAAAAAACAATAGAGGTGCAGAAAGGGGCAACTATGGAATGGAAAGAGGCATGATAGATGCAGAAAGAGGCAAAGGAGGTGCAGAAAGAAACAAGAGAGGTGAAGAAAGAGGCAAGAGAGGTGCAGAAAGTAGCAAGAGAGGTACAGAAAGAAGAAAAAGAGGTCCAGAAAGAAGAGAGTGAGGTGCATAAAGGGGAAGAAAGGTGCAGAAAGAGGAAGAAAGGTATAGAAAGAAGCAAGAATAGTGCAGAAATAAGCAAGAGAGGTGCATAAAGTAGTGAGAGGTGCAGAAAGAAGAAAGAGAGGAGCAGAAAGAAGAGAGTGAGGTGCAGAAAAGGGCAAGTAAGGTGCAGAAAGAAGCAACAGAAGTACAGAATGAAGGAAGAGAGGTGAAGAAATACATAAGAGAAGTGAAGAAAGAGACAACAGAGGTGCAGAAAAAGGCAAGAAAGGTGCAGAAAGAATCAAGAGAGGTCCTGAAAGAGGCAAGAGAAGTGCAGAAAGAAGAAAGAGAGCTGCAGAAAGAAGAAGGAAGGTGCAGAAAGAGGAAGAAGGGTGCAAGAATGTACAGAAAGAGGAAGAAAGGCACAGAAAGAGGAAGAAAAGTACAGAAAGAAGCAAGAGAGGTGAAGAAAGAAGCAAGAGAGGCACAAAAAGAGGGAGAAAGATGCAGAAAGAGGCAAGAAAAGTACAGAAATAGTCAAGAGAGGTGCAGAGAGAGGGAGAAAGGCACAGAAAGAGGCATGTGAGGTACAGAAAGAGGTAATAGAAGTGCAGAAAGAGGAAGATAAAGGTGCAGAAAAGGAAGAACAGTACAGACAGAAGGAAGAGAAGTGTAGAATAAGCAAGACAGGTGCAGAAAGAAGCAAGATAGGTGCAGTAACAAGAGAGTAAGGTGCAGAAAGATGCGAGTGTGGTTCAGAAAGAGGCAAGAGAGGTACAGAAACAGGACAAAAGGTACAGAAAGAGGCAATTGAGGTACAGAAAGCGGCAGGAAAGGTAAGAGAAGAGGCAAGAGAGGTGCAGAAATAACATAAAAGGTACAGAAAAGATCAAGTGAGGTGCAGAAAGAGGCAAGAGAGGTGCAGCAAGAGAGAGGAGATGTGTAGAATGAGGAAGATAGGTACAGAAAGAAGCAAGAAAGGTAGAGAAAGAGGGAGAAAGGCACATAAAGAAGCAGAAGTGCAGAAAGAGGCAGGAAAGGTGCAAATAGAGGTAAGTGGGATACAGAAAGAGGCAAGAGAGGTGCAGAAATAGGAAGAAAGGTGCACAAAGAGGCAAGAGAGATGCAGAAAGACACACAAGAGGTGCAGAAAGAGGCAAGTCAGGTGCAGAAGGAGGCAAGAGAGGTGGAGAAATAGGCAGTTCAGGTGCAGAAAGAGGTAAGAGAGGTGCAGTAAGAGGCAAGAAGGTGCAGAAAGAAGAAGGAAGGTGCAGACAGAGGCACATGAGGTGCAGAAAGAGTGAAGAGAGGTTCAGAAAGAGGCAGGAGAGGTACAGAAAGAAGAGGAAAGGTACAGAAAGAAGCACGAGAGGTGCAGAAATATGAAGAAAGGTGCAGAAAGAGGAAGAAAGGTATAAAAAGAAGCAAGAGAAGTGCAGAAAGAAGCAAGAGTGGTGCAGAAAAATACAATAGAGGTGCAGAAAGAGGCAACTATGGAATGGAAAGAGTCATGATAGGTGCAGAGAGAGGCAAGGGAGGTGCAGAAAGAAACAAGAGAGGTGAAGAAAGAGGCAAGAGAGGTGCAGAAAGTAGCAAGAGAGGTACAGAAAGAAGAAAAAGAGATACAGAAAGAAGAGATATGAGGTGCAGAAAGAGGAAGAAAGGTGCAGAAAGAGGAAGAAAGGTATAAAAAGAAGCAATAATAGTGCAGAAAGAAGCAAGAGAGGTGCAGAAAGTATTGAGAGGTGCAGAAAGAAGAAAGAGAGGTGCAGAAAGAAGAGATTGAGGTTCAGAAAAGGGCAAGTAAGGTGCAGAAAGAAGCAACAGAAGTACTGAATGAAGGAAGAGAGGTGAAGAAAGACATAAGAGAAGTGAAGAAAGAGACAACAGAGGTGCAGAAAAAGGCAAGAAAAGTGCAGAAAGAATCAAGAGAGGTCCAGAAAGAGGCAAGAGAAGTGCAGAAAGAAGAAAGAGAACTGCAGAAAGAAGAAGGAAGGTGTAGAAAGAGGAAGAAGGGTGCAAGAATGTACAGAAAGAGGAAGAAAGGCACAGAAAGAGGAAGAAAGGTACAAAAAGAAGCAAGAGAGGTGCAGGAAGAAGCAAGAGAGGCACAGAAAGAGGGAGAAAGATGCAGAAAGAGGCAAGAAAAGTACTGAAAGAGTCAAGAGAGGTCAGAGAGAGGAAGAAAGGCACAGAAAGGGGCATTTGAGGTACAGAAAGAGGTAATAGAAGTGCAGAAAGAGGTGAGTAAGGTGCAGAAAGAGGCAAGAAAGGTAAAAGAGGAGGCATGAGAGCTGCAGAAAGAGGCAAGAGAGCTGCAGAAAGAGGAAGATAACGGTGCAGAAAAGGAAGAGCAGTACAGACAGAAGGAAGAGAAGTGTATTAAGAAGCAAGACAGGTGCAGAAAGAAGCAATAGAGGTGCAGTAACAAGAGAGTAAGGTGGAGAAAGATGCGAGTGAGGTTCAGAAAGAGGCAAGAGAGGTACAGAAACAGAAAAAAATGTACAGAAAGAGGCAAGTGGGGTACAGAAAGAGGCAAGAAAGGTAAGAGAAGAGGCAAGAGAGGTGCAGAAAGAGGCAAGAGTTGCAGAAAGAGGCAAAAAGGTGCAGAAAGAGGATGATAAATGTGCAGAAAGAGGAAGAATGGTACAGACAGAAGGAAGAGAAGTGCAGAAAGAAGCAAGAGAGGCGCAGAATCAAGTGAGTAAGGTGCAGAAAGATGTAAGTGAGGTACAGAAAGAGGCAGGGAAGGTGCAGAAATAAGCAAGAGATGTATAGAAAGAGGCAATAGAGGTGCAGAAAGATTGTGAACCCAGAGTGCCTCCCCAGAGCAGGGCTCACGCCCGCAGCCCGCTCCCTTATAGAGGTGAGCAGAAGTGCTCCCTCCCTAGCCCGTTCCTTGTTGTTTCTCTTCTGCCTTCTTTTTGTTTTTCTCCTGCTGCCCACAGGTAATATTCCCCTGGTGTCATTTTAATTTGTATTCTCCCTGCAACCTGCCGGTTTCCCACCGCCGGTGCCCATGCAGCCCCTCCCCCAAACAGAGCCCCTACTCTCGCCTCCCTTCCTCCCGTCCCGCCCCCTCCCCCTCCCCTACTTAATGGCGACTGCTACGCGGTTGGGCCACTGGCGCGCCAAAGGCGGGCCTGAGGCAAGCCCGTCTTGGCCCATCCGGGACCCAACCGTGGCTAGCGCCAGGAACCCTGAATCTCCAGAACCCAGCCGATACATCTACGCTGCCCTCCATGCACTCAACCCCGGAAGACACAACGACTGCCAAAGAGCAACACTGAACACCACCCAAGAAAAGTTCTCCTGCAGACACTGCCGACAATCCTTCACCATCGACAGTGCCCCCATGACCGCTGAAGAGTTGCGGGACACCCGCACCCCCAGAGCCCTGACATGCATCCTACTCAACGTACACTCCCTATAAAGACATGCCATAGAGATCTGGGACCTGCTCGACACCCACTCATCCGAAGTTGCCTTCCTCACTGAAACTGGACAAATGCCACCTCTGGCCCAGACATCGCCACCGCCATCCCCAACGGATGCAAGATCCAGAGAAGGAACTGCCCTCACCACCCAGGGGGAGAACTCGCCATATCTCACAAGACCTCCCTTCGACTTTCCCCCTCCAACACAAGTGACCCCACTCCAACACAGAACACCTCCGTCCACTTCCAGAACCAGACCAACCTCTGGACCATGCTATGGGGCACTCTTGCACACAGACCCCCCGGACCGCACACCCAGTCCGCAACCACCATTGCTGACCTTGTTGCACCCCATGCCATCACATCTATGAACTGCATTCTAATCGGAGACCTCAATTTCCACCTCGACAACCCAGCGACCCCGACACCATCACCCTCCTCGACTACCTCTCCAACCTCGGACTGAAGCAGCTCGTCACCACCCCCACGCACAGAGCAGAACACACCCTCGACCCTATCTTCAGAGGAGGGACAAACATCCTTTTCAGCCATACCTTGCAGCCCCCCTGGATGGACCACCACAGTGTACATTTCACCTTCAACACTTCAACTGGACCCAATCCCCCCTGTGCCCACCTCGAAGGAACTGGAGCAAGATCAGAGAGGAGCACCTTAACACCACCCTTCTCCTAGACCCACCCAGAACCATGACGCTAACTCTGCAGCCAAGGAATTTTACCACTGGATCCCCAGCTGCGCTGACAAGCTTGCACCCCTCCGCCACCCCGGCAAACAACGCCCCCTAAAAGCTGCTTTGTTCACCTTCGAACTCCAAGTCTCATGACACTTCTTCAGACGCCTCGAGAAAACCTGGCAAAACCGGAAATCCACGGAAGAACTGAACAGCTACCGGAATGCCCTGAAGTAATACTACCAGCGCATAAGAGACACCAAGCAGACTTTCATCAAGAACAAAATCCACACCAACGCAACCAACGCTAAAGAACTCTTCAATGTCATATAGCACTCACCAAACCCACCTGCAAAGCCACTGACATCACACCATACCAGGAACTCTGCAATAAGCTCATCTCCTACTTCCATCCAGAAATCAAGGCCCTCAATGACAATTTCAGCGAACAGACTTCGGACAAATCCCCACTCTCCACTACCACCGACAAAGAGCCAATCATCACAACCTGGAATCCTGCCACCGTCGAACACACCACAGTGATCATGAAGAACACCCACTCAGAATCCCCCATGGATCCCTGCTCACCGAACTTCTACCACAGGGCTGCCACCTCCATTACACCCGAACTAGGATGTACCATCAGCACCTCATTCGAATCTGGCATCTTCCCTGATGACGGAGGCGGGCAAAGGTCAAACTCCCCCTCAAGAAGCCCAGGGCCGATCCAACAGTCCTGAAAAACTTCCAGCCCAACTCTCTCCTCCCCTTTGCTGCCAAAGTCACTGAGAGACTCGTAAAAACCCAGCTGACCGCCTTCATTGAAGAGAACTCCATCCTAGATGCCTCCCAGTCCGCATTCCGAAGCAA
The DNA here is from genome assembly GCF_964263255.1 of Lissotriton vulgaris. Lineage (NCBI taxonomy): Eukaryota > Metazoa > Chordata > Amphibia > Caudata > Salamandridae > Lissotriton > Lissotriton vulgaris. The sequence goes on from NC_141696.1 coordinate 309,165,861, forward strand.
CCAGAGCATTGAGACTGCCCTCCTCACCGCCACCGATGACATCTGCATGCTACTAGACCAGGGAAACACCACAGCCCTCATTCTAATAGACCTCTCCCTAGCTTTGGACACCGTCTCACATCGCACTCTCCCAGCCAGACTCCATGACGCTGAGATACGAGGAACCACCCTCTCTAGGATCTAATCCTTTCTCTCTGGCAGAATCCAGAGGATCAGACTCCCTCCTTTCCTCTCCAAACCCTCACAGATCAACTGCAGAATACCCCAAGGATCATCACTCAGCCCCACGCTCTTCAGCATCTACATGGCCCCACTCACCGCCAGCTTCAGGCAACATGGCTTAGCATAGTATCATACGTCGACAACACCCAGCTCGTCCTCTCTCTCACGAAGAATGCCAAAGACACCAGACTCTGCTTGAAGGAAGGAATGAGGGACATAGACACCTGGATGAAAAGCAGCTGCCTAAAGATCAACACGGAGAAGACCAAGGTCCTCATCCTCGGATCGTCCACCTCCGTCTGGGACAACACCTGGTGGCCATCCACCCTCGGGAGTCCACCCACCCCGACAGACCATGCAGGGAACTTTGGCATCATCCTCGACTCCTCCCTCACCATGACCCGCCAAATCAACTCCATCACCTCCACCAGCTTCAACTGCCTTCGGATCCTCCACAAGACCTTCAAATGGATACCCCCAGAACGCAGAAAAACCATCACCCATGCTCACATAACCAGCAGACTGGATTAGGGCAACGCCTTCTATGCCGGAATCAACTGAACTCTTCTCCACAAGCTCCAAACCATCCAGAATGCTGCAGCCAGACTCGTCCTTGAAACCCCACGACAAGAACACATCATCCAACACCTAGGAGACCTCCACTGGCTTCACGTCAAGAATAGAGTAAGCTTCAAACTGCTCACCCACACTTACAAATCCCTCCACAACATCGAACCCAAATACCTCAATGAGAGAGTCTCCTTCCACGTACCCAAGGGGAAGCTTCACTGTGCAGACCTCTTCCTCGCAGATATCCCCAGCATTTGTAGAGCCAGAGCAGGCGGAATCACTTTCTCCTACATCACAGCCAAAGCCTGGAAGGAGCTCCCTGTCAACATCAGATGCTCCCCCACCCTCCACACCTGGCTCTTCAACTGAACCGAAGCTTGGCTCCTCCCACCAGCACCTTCAAACCCTCACGGGTGAGTAGCGTGCTTTATAAATCCCTGATTGATTTATTGATTGATTGAGGTGAGAGGTGCAGAAAGAGGCAAGAGAGGTACAGAAAGAAGAGAGTGAGGTGCAGAAAGAAGAGCGTGAGGTGCAGAAAGAAGCAAGTGAGGTGCAGAATGAAGCAAGAGAGGTACAGAAAGAAGGAAGAGAAGTTCAAAAGGCACAAGAGAAGTACAGACAGAGGCAACAGAGGTACAGAAAGAAGCAAGAGAGGTGCATAAAGAGACAATAGAAGTTCAGAAAGAAGCAAGCAAACTGCAGAAAAATGAAGAAAGGTGCAGAAAGGTGCAGAAAGAGCAAGAAAGGTGCAGAAACAAGCAAGAGAAGTGTAGAAAGAAGCACGACATGTACAGAAAGAGGTGCAGAAAGAGGCAACTGCGGTGCAGAAAGAGTGGTGCGGACAAAAGGAAGACAGGTGCAGAAAGAAGCAAGAGGAGTGCAAAAAGAGGTAGAAAGTTGCTGAAAGAGGTAAGAAAAGTGTAGAAATAGGCAACAGAGGTGCAGAAAGAGGCAAGAGAGGTGCAGAAAGAGACAGGAAAGGTATAGAAGAGGAAGAAAGAAGCAGAAAGAGGCAAGTGAGGTACAGAAAGAGTTAAGAGAGGTGCAGAAAGAGGTAAAAGAGGTGCAGAAAGAGGAAGAAAGGTGCAGAAAGAGGCATGTGACGTGCAGAAAGAGTCAAGAGAGGTGCAGAAAGAGGGAAGAGAGGTTTGCGCACCATTAGTACCAATTTAACATTCACACTTAGCACTAAGTAATATGTGACCATCCCAGCTTTGCAAAGGGCCTTCCACCACACTGTAACACGTGTTGCTGCATTTTTGGTAACATTTCAGCAGTTTGATCTAGAAATAAGTTTTTTTTAATACAATTCTACAGATTATGCAACAGATGTTGAATTATGTGCCAAATGCATTATAATGATGCGAAAATCGGCACAGCCAAACTGTCACATAATTCCAGTAGCCCTCCTCATACCTCTGACTAGGTCCAGAAGTGCATCTCTGTGGTTGCTTCCTTTTTTGTGTCTCATTGAGTTCATAGTTTAGCTTCTATGGAAATAAGGAAGACTAAACTTGAGGTTACCACTCCATAACACAGACTAACATGCCACATAATTACTCTCCATATCACTTGGCCTTGGCGTAGTTCATGGAGTTTTGCTACGCACAACTCCACGAAGTTACAATAAAACTCAGCGAAGTTCTGTGAGTGGCGGTGTGCAGTGTGAACTGCAGTTTGTGCTGGTATTTCTGCCGCTCAGTGTTGAAAACTCTGTAAACTCCGCGAACGGAGCGAAGATCACCACCCAAGCCTACATAGCACATAATACGACTCCATATAATTCCTATACACAAAATACCACATACTTTCTAGCCACATAATTTCACTCACAACATACGACATAATTCCACTACATACAACGTACATCCAATCTACTCCCAAAAACATTAGTAAAAAACGTATACATCTACAATGCCAACAGCTCTTTCTCTGGCAAATGCAAGACCTATTGTATTAGAAATGCTTGTTTAACTAGTAGTTGAGTTTGCAGAGTGGTGGAGAAATGGGGCTGGGCCTCCAAGCAGTGCTCAGGAATTTCTCTGGGTAGGAGTTACGGGAGGTACCAGGAGGGCTTTTTTGCCCCAAAGTCCCTCAGGAGAAAAGTGGACTTCATCCCTCAACCAGTAGTGTGCCAGGAGGCATGTTTGCAGAGTGGTGGAGAAAGGGGTGTGTGGCCTCCAATGACCTCTTAGCAATCCCACTGTGTGGGAATTACTGGGGGTAATAGTAGGGGTCAACTACCCCTTCTATTGCCTCCAATACGTCCCACACAGTGGGTTTGCTAAGTTCTGATAGCAGGACACACCCCCTGTGCCCACCTCTCTGCAAACATGCTCCCTGGCACACTCTTGGATGGGGATTTAAGTCCCCTTCACTGCTGGTGCTCCTTAGGGTCCACCTGGCCTATCTGTTACCTCCAGTAAGCCCCACAAAGTGGGATTTCTAAGAGGTGGTCACAGGCTTTGCCCCTTTTCTCCACCACTCACCAGCCCCAAGGCTCCGACGGTCACTGCAGGCTTCCCACCTGCTGTGTGGGTGTGGGTCTTCCTAGGGCAATGGAGGGGGTCCACGAGTCTGCCCTTTCATCTGTGCCTATCCCTGGGGAGGTGGTGGTCCCCAGGCCAGGGATCTGCAACTTACCCCTGTATTCAATTGATCTGTGCCCCGGGGAGGTGGTGGTACCTGGGGCAGTGTGGGGGGGCTTGAGCCCCCCACATGTTAATTTTTAAATATATCCCTAGGGAAGTGGCGGTTCCCAGGTCTGCAGGGGGCAGGGCCCCCCATGGCTTTCATTAAAATAATAAAGCCCTGGGGAGGTGGCGGTCTCTGGGGCTTGGGGGGGGGGGCACATGCCCCCATATTAATTGATAATCTCCCCAGGGAGGTGGTGTTCCCAAGGCAGCGGGGCCCCCGCGGGCCCCACATTAAAAATAGGAACTGCCCCCCTGTTCTGGCGCACCTGCAAGCTCAATTTAAAAAAAAAAAAACCTTTTGCCAGATTTGCGCACCCAGTGCAAATCACACTGAAAATTAAAAAAACAAAATGATTTGGGGTGTCCAAGGTCCAAAACGTATATCCCTTTCTGCCTTTGAAGTAGGCAAAGTGCACATGTCTGCCTTTCCCTGACCTGACTCCAGGCACACTACAAGGGGTTGGAAACAGTTTTGTGTGAGGACCCTACTCTAGATCAGGAAAGCCCATCAGCCTGGTGATTGCCCATCAGGATTTGCAAGGCACACCTCATTTCCCTTTCTTTGACTGTCTAGAGGGAATGCACAAGAGCCCAACTGCCAGGCAAACCAGATGTATATTCTACAGAAAGGCTGAGGCACAGAATGGTTAAGCAAGAAAATGCCCCTTTTCTAAAAGTTGCATTTCCAAAATGCACAATTTAAAAACCAGGTTCAGCAGAAGATGTATTTTTAAATTGTGAGTTCAGAGACCCCAAATTCCCATCTCTATCGCCTATCAATTTGGAAGTTACACTTTTTTTAATACATATTTTTGTTATAGTACTGCATTCTTTATAACAATAATTAGCACATTTCACAATTCTCACAGTCTGCCCATAGGACCATTACCTAGGTTTACATTGTGGCATTTGTGGTGTACCAAGGTTTATTCACCCAGGCAACATTTGTGTGCAGTAGTGTTCAATACAATGCAAATGCAGGAGTTACAGAAGAAAGAACTGTATAAAAAGAGAAAACAAACCAACAACATCTCGCAGCTGTAACTGGTGACAGTATTTCTCTAAAAACATGATTACCAGATATTTTGTTCATTTGCGGGGCCGGATATCTGCCTGCCACTTGAGGACTATTTAGTCAGTAGAGGGGAGGATCATCCCAACTCAGCAATGCAAGACTTCCCTACAAATGGATGATAGGGCTGTCCACCATCTCCGTACGTGGCAAAAGGGCGTTGGGTTTTGTTATTTATGTTTCATCTGAATCAGGTCCTAATTGCTTGTCTGGTATTTGGACCCCTTCCAGCATGTGTCCCCAGTCCTCAAGATCTCGTTCTGCATTCTCCTCCATGTGTACTGATTTTAGATGGCCTTCTTCCACTACACCCCATTCTCGCATGTCTGACAAACATTTGTCTAGTTTTTGGGGGAGGGTTGGAGTCCAGTGTATAGCAATGCACCATTTTGCCAAAATTAGGCATAGGAGGACAAATTTATGTCATGTACGTGCTCCCTTTTTTGGTGTTGGGAGCTCCCCCTGTAGGCAATGTTTGATGGTTGCTTCTATTTTAACAGCTGAGACAGTCCAAATTATATGAATTACATGGCGCCAGTACCTTTGTAGTCGGATACATGTCCAAGTCATGTGCAGGAAGTTTGCAGGATCTGTGCCACATCAAGGGCAATGTGAGGGGCGTTCTGGGTTAAAATGAGCTTGTCTCTGGGGTGTTAGGTAAGTGCAATGTCGGTAGTGGAACTGAATACGTTTGAACCAGGCATTGCTGGCTACCGCCTGCACTTGTGCAAATGTTTTTTTCCACTAACCTTCTGTAACAGGAACTGTTATGTCCTCAGATCACCGGCCTCTTATCATAGACATCTCAGTTGTGTGGTCTTCCATAAGGGTCTTATAGATGCAGATGATTAGGCCTCTAGTAGACCCCGGATTATGCAGCATCTGGTTGCTTGTCCAGGAAGGAGGGCCAATTTTCGCGAACTGTGTGTGATATTTTTATATATTGTAGAACATGCCTTTTGGGAATTTGATACCATTCCATTGCTTTAGCATATGTCAGAAAGGTCCCATTCACATATTAATCCCCAGCCATCGAGAATCTCCCTTCATGCCATTTGGAGATATCCATGACTGATTGGACTTGGCAGAACCGCAACAATCGCAGGAGGAGATTCTGTACGGTGCCCTGAGAATAACCCTGGAGACCGCCTGCTACCAGACCGCTGCTACTTGGCGCATTACAAATGGGCATTTGCTGGGGACTGGTACATCCATCATCAGGTACTTTGGTAAGTCTGTGCCTTTAGTTCTGCCTGCTAGTAGTACTTGTTTATATTGTGCCCCTCCATGCATCACTATGTGGAATACTGCAATAATCCAACAAAATAGTTAAGTCTAAAGTCTGGGAATGCCAGTCCCCCTAAATCTATGTCCAGTTTTAGTGTGTCAATTTCACCCTATTCCAGCCACCGGCCCATACCTCGAGACTAATAATTTATTTAGTGTAGTGAATGTGGAATTCAGGATGTGGAAGAACGTGTTCTGTAGTGCATACAGGCACCGAGGCAACATGACCATTATAGCCAGTGCAACTCGTACCTTGATGGGGAGGGGGAGCTTATTCCAGAAGCGGATTGACTCCTTCAGGTTCACAATGACGGCCCCTATGTTTAGTGCATATTGGTCTTTAGGTCGGTGCGTCACTTGCATGCCCAGATATCGAAAATAGTCGATCTCCCAACGGATCTCCACCGTTGGGAGGTCCTGCATATCTACCTGTGCCAGAGCAGCCAAGGGGAAGATAACAGATTTACGGTGGTTGATGCAGAGGCCTGATATCTTTCCCAATGAGTGCCTTACTTCTAGTAAAGCCGGTATCTCTTATTCTGGCTGACGGATATAGAGAAGTGCATCATATGCATATAAGGATATCACATGGGTGCGACCATCAATAGTAATTTATCATCTATCCATATCTCTCCCTAGCTGAATTGCTAATGGCTCCATTGCCAGGGTAAATATCAAAGGGGAGAGAGATCACCCCTGCCAAGTGTCTCTCTCAATAGTCATGCTCCCCAATATTTGGTTACCTGTGTGCACATGAGGTCTCGTCTATGTAAAGCAGCTGGACCCAAGTAATGAATCTGCCACTAAGTCCCATTTTACTGAGAACCTCCTATAGGTATTCCCACCGTAGGGTGTTGAATGCTTGCTCAATGTCGAGGGCGACTACCGCTGCACTATCAACACCGCCAGCCATCGAGTGTAGCACATGCAAAAGGAGGCAGATATTCAAGTGTGTTCCCCTTCCTGTTATAAACCTGGTCTTCGTGAACCAGTCACCACTGTCATGAGGCGTGTCACGAAAATCTTGGCTAGTATTTTTGCATCAACTCTGAGCTTTGAGAGGGGCCTATACAATCCCGAATACTATGTGTCTCTGCCTGGTTTTGGGAGCAAAACTATTCAGACCTCCCTAATAGACTGTGGGAGGATTTATGTTACTTTAGCATCTTGCAGTGTCTCTAATAGTCTAGGAAGTATTAGGTCGCTGTACGTTTGGTAAAATTCTACTGGTAGGCCGGATTTACATCTGGCCATGCTCTGCACAGCTTCGCGTAGTTCATCTAACTGAATTGCTGCCGCTAGGGCATGTGCCTGTTCCAATGTAATTCAGGATACTGGTATATGATTTAGGAAATCGGCGTTGGTTGGCTGCACAATCTCTGGTGTTTCAATGTATATTGTGGCTAGATGGTCATACAAGCACTTGCTAACTCCTTCCTGTGTATTTACTGTGGTCCCATCCGGATGTGTTAGCTTCAGGATTAGTGGGAGCGGGCGCTCCCTTTTCAGTAACCATGCTAGGAGTCATCCCGATGTATCACCTTCTTTATTTAAAAGCTGTTGATATTACTGCTTGGTGAGACAATCAATGCTGCCCTATATCTCGCTCACCTGGCAGAGGGCCTGCAGTAGGGAGTCAATATGTGGTGTTGGTGGTTGTAGTCCATGCTGTAACCAGGAAAGTTTGTCTTCCTCTTTCGTTAGTTCTCGTTCTAGCCTGTGTCTCATCCCCCAAGTTTGGAAAGGCACTCTCCTAGGATCACCACCTTAAGTGTGTCCCATTCTATTCATCTGGAGTTGGTGGTGGACCAGTTTGAGTTAAAGAATCCTGCAATCATTTGATAAAGTTCCAATTGGAACATAGTGCCCCGAAGTGTACCAGGGCTCAACTGCCAGATGGGTAGCTTTGTTCTTGTTTGAACCGGACCTCACTCAAGTAGAACCGGGGACGTTGTCAGAAAGAAATCGCATGAGTGTCCAGGTCTGTATAGCAGCTGTTATGGCCTTGCCTGAGAGAAGGAATCAGTCTAATCTACTGTATACTTCCCATGCTGGCATGTAGCAGATGTATTCCTGCAAGTCTGGGTGGGTATCACGCCATATATCTACTCATAGTAGGCGACGCATGACTTCCTGTAGGGCTGAAGTCACGTTAGGTTTGCTGTGCATTTTGGGGGGGGGGGTTCTATCAAGTATACCATCAAGTATACAGTTCAAGTCTCCCGCCCATATATTGGGAATTGCTGTGTATGTAATGAGCAGTTTTTCAAGTTCCAAGAAAAAAATCACTGTCATCTATATTTGGGGCGTATGTGTTAACAAAACATAACTCCATTCCATCTAATGTGCCATGTATTACTATGATTCTGCCCTCTTTCTCTGCTGTGCAGTTATGCATCTGAAAAGGGACTTGGGACGCTACCCACACCAATACCCCTCCTTTCATATATGCAGAATGTGGAAGATTATAGGTGCCCTCTCCAATTCTTGCGTAGTTTTTCAATTTCAGGATCTAAGAGGTGGGTCTCCCGCAACATTACTATTTGTGCCCCTTGCCTGAGTAGGTCGGTCTATACTCTGTATTGCTTTGCGAATCAATTAAGCCCCCTCACGTTCCTTGTTATAATCTTAAATCATCCCATTTGACTGTTTATCCTCACCTGACCCCGCCATTCCTGCTCTGTGGACAGTCACCATTACTGCTATTGAAAAACTTGAAAATCCCCCACAACATTTGGTTTTCCCCACCCCCCTGGCTAAACACTTTATCGACAATAGGTGCATTCCCAATCATTTTAACCACCCCCTCCCAATTCTCAGACCCCAAACATGACTAAATTCCATTATTACTACATGTGCATCAGGATCATATAACTAATAACACATGGTATCTGGACAGCTGCTGTATCACTGATCCACACACGCATCTAAGACTCATACACTACGCACTCAGTCATCCAAAATTATAATCAGTTAAAATGTGCCAAGCCACAACTGTGGACCACTTAGCACCCCACCTCAGCTCTCGTCCTTCATGCATACAGTCACACTCTTACCACTCACCCATCCATCAGTCCAGTTATTCCACACATTTATCCTTAAAGTATACACTGATTAGCACCCAAAAGTTAGGATTCACAATTAGGGAATTGCAAAACGATTTCTTCATATATCTACCCATTATTGTATATATATATATATAAGATATCATATTGCATTATAGTATAACAGGTGTACTCCAAAGACAAGCCTGCATATCTTAATTTAATTTAAAGTCTGCCGAAAATGGTGCAATTCATTGTCTGAGGTCAGTCCATTTTGGACCGCCCTGAGTCTGCATATCCACCTAGCTTCTATTTTCCTCAAACTGGATTCTCTATCCCCTCCTCTGTGATCCAAACTTACTTGGTGAATTACAAGAACTCAGAAGTTCTACTCTACTTATTTCATTAACACACAAATGGGATGCCAGCGAGTAGGACACATCTTGAACACTGCATGCCATGGTGTTCTAGGATGAGAGCTTGAAGTTGTTGTGCCATGCTGCCCATATACATTTTATTGCAGCTACAGATGATAATGTACACCACATAGGTTGACTGGCAATTGATGACTCTTGTCAGTATTGTATGAGAAGCTTTTCGTCCTAATCAAGCCCAAATGGAATACATGGCATTCACCACAGGTATAGCAAGCCAATGGTCTTTTCAACCAGTATTTAGAGTCATGTGGCTTAGGGAGGCTGTAGCTAGGACAAACTATTTCCCTAATGGTTCTACTTCTTCTGTATGGCATGGTGGGTATTTATGAAATCAGTGAGCCAACACCAGGTACCCTTTTCAGTAATGCCCAGTGTTTGTTAAAAATTTTCAACACATCCTGATTCAATCTTGAATATGTAGTGACAAAGGACATGTAAAACACTATATTACATGCCCCACCTCTTCAATACACTGCACCCTGCCCATGGAGCAGCCTCTGGCCTACCTTAGGGGTTTATTACATGGAAAAAAGGAAAGGTTTGTGCTTTCCAGGTTGAAATGACAGTTTAAAACTGCGTACACAGACATTGCAGTGGCAGGTCTAAGACGTTTGCAAGGCTACTCATGTGGGTGGCACAATCTGTGCTGTAGACCCAATACTAGCATTTGATTTACCGGCCCTGGGCAGATCTAGTGCACTTTACTAGGGACATACTAGTGAATCAAATATGCCAATCATGGATAAACCAATCACCAATACAATTTAGACAGAGAGCATATGCACTTTAGAACAGGTTAGCAGTGCTAAAACAAAAACTATGGGTGCTGGCTGAGGAGCTTTCAGGGTGCTTTCAGGATGACTGTTACATATGCGATGCCATGAAAATATTTGTAATAAATTGTAAAGTGTAGGTTACCTGATTGTCAAATTGATTTTGCAGTGTGGGTAGCTGCTTGTACTGTACAATTATGGGCTTAGAGATTCTTGCCTGCGATAGGTGCTGTGATGAGGTGTATAAAGCTGTTGAAGCTCTTCTTGAATCTGAATCTCTGTTGTGCAACAGGTCTCTATAGTTGTAATACTCTCCTTTGCATGGCCATCCTTTTCTTGTGTTCTCTCCTGCCACTACAGAAGTTTTGCAGATGTACGTATATCATGCAGTGTTTTGTTTTTTACTATGAGCTCGACATGTTCTCCCATGTTCTGTACCCAAGTTTAGTTCAAGAGTACATCTTTGTACATACATTTGATTTTGTAAGAGGTGGTAAAGACATATGCCGCACTTTTAGTTGTTGAAAGTGGGCATTTCCCATTGCACACGATGCCCATATGGTGATGTGGATGAGATATCCAGTTGTGAGATTTGTCAGCATTTGAAACGTGGCCTACCAGGTTTGCTATGTACATTCCTACGACGATTCAGATGTCTTCATTAGTTTTGATCGCAAAGCAACACTTTTTGCCTGCTATTCTGTATATGCTCACAGTTCCTCCGTTAGTCACGATTTAAGTGTTATTTCTTTAGGGGTTCATGTTTTCTTAGTTGTTTTTTCCAGTTTTCCAAGTGGTGAGATCAGGCGTTTTTTACAATTAGTACAACCTTTTTAATTCCTCAACTGTGTCTTTTTTCTTGGACATTGGTAGTAACCATTTAATTTAGTCTCCCACTTGCTTTGATGACTTTGATGTAATTATTAGTGTCCACTAAAGAATTCGTTCGCCTGCATTCATCATGCAGAGTCCATCTCTGCTATTTGTGTCACTGTTGTCTCATTTGCGAGGTTGGAGAGGACAACGCATTCAGTTATCACCGCATCACCCACGACTGCTCTCTGGTGCCTTTTAGAGACATGTGAAGGTGGATGAATTCAAGTAGAAAGCTATATATCTCAATATGATTGTGGCCATATAATTTACATTGAATTGTTACAGGAGCAATTGTGCACCACCATTTCTGTCCGCACTGGCACTGGTGCGATTTGAACTAAGCAACAAGTGCAACATTTTACTTTTTAAGATATACGTCGGATAAAAAGAGGTTCTTGTTATTGATATCCACTGAAATCTTGGCATACAAAATGCATCATCACCAATGCAATGTATGAAATCCTGAAAGGCAGGTGAACAATTACACGAGTGCTGGTGAAATCCATTTAATACAGCCATACAATGTTTTAACATTTGCAACTAACTATTCCCAACCTTCAGAATTGCAGTTCTAAATCTTCCTTTATGTCTGAAGTGCTCTTGTAAAACCGAGCGCATTCATATCCCACTGCCATAATTGGGGCAGCTACCATTGTACTGCTAAAGTATTAGCTTAGGACTGCAACATCACAATTGAAATAACTGAAGAATCAACTCTCTTGAGTATATTTTCATTTCCACTTATTATGCTGCTTTTCAACACTATGAATATCAATATGTTCTTGACTCTCTAAAGGTATATATCTTCTGCATTTGGTTTCATTTTCTCTTTGTGTTGCATTCGAGTGGAAGCCTAATGAGGTGGAAAGCCCTCGCTCAAAGGATTTGTAAATTTGAATAGTCTATCTAAGTTACTTAGAAAAAGTTCGTATTCTGGACACCTCTGTAACTATATTGACAATTTCAGCGAAAATGGGGCAGAATATTTGGAGGTACTGGATATTACAGTGTATAACCTAACTGTTGCTCAACAAATTGCACTTTAACCAATTCTCAGGGTACTTGCCTACCATTTTAACTGGGACAGGTTGAATTTAAAGAAGCTCATGAAACTTTTAATTACAGACTGCTAGCAATGAATAGGTCTGAAAAAATAAAACCAGTAAATGAAGGCATTCTTGCACTGGAGCTCATTATAAGCTCGCATCAACAATATTTAAGGAGATGGAAGAAATCTCTAGGAGTATCTCATCTTTTATTTAACAAGGAAGAAAAGGAAGAGACAACAGACCCAGTTTGACTAGGCATATGAAGTAAGATTTACTTGCTCTTGTAATAAATATTTTATTTAGCTAGGAGATGATTGGTTAAGTATTGCCTATTTTCTTTGAAACATACATTAATTAGGGAAAACTGTCATTACATTGTGAAGAGATTCATCTTTAAAAAATGAGATCCTGAAAATCAATTAGATGTTATCAAAAAAAATTAAAGATAAGTGCTGGATTATTACATTTTTATACTTATATTCTAAAAATATGGAGACGTGGGCTAGGATTTAGTGAAACTGAAGTGAAAAGACGGCGAGTAAACTGCAGGAGTCAATTATGCTAAAGAAAAGGCAAAGGTAGATTTACATTAATACATTAACACTGAAAACGGAAAATGAGACAGGTCAAAACGGTGCTTCCTTCGCCTACATATATACATGCCAGGAAAATATCAAATTGAACCCAGGACGGTCAACACTGCAGAACCAGGAATGTTTAAATCAGTTATTCTCAGAGCCTGTTTCGTGGCTCAAATCTATTTTGGGTTGTCTCATTGTTCAAAGCTTTGTTTATGCCTTATCGGATACTGTTTCGTACACCATGCATTTCGTCATTTTCCGCACCATTTAAAACCCCCTTCTTTGGCTCTGTTTTGGATGTGTCTGAGTGTGTATGTCTGTATGAGTAACCTACTCTGTGGGGACTGAATCGGTCCTCATATGGTGGATTAACCTTGTCCAAACCAGACAAACACTATCTTTGTGAAAACAAGTGCGTCAGGAGGACCGCTCACTGTAGTGTGTTTAAGTACTTTCAAGGGAGTGTATCAAAAACACTAAAAGGGCAATTCTATTTACCTTGACCAGCTTCATAGCATACCCTACTGTCAAAGCGCGCATGGACTTAGCATAGTAAAAACACCCTTCATTACACTCAATGTCAGGTCTTCCTAATAATAAATATGTTATTTTGAGCGTGTGTGTGTGTGTAGTGGGGGTGCGTGTGGGTGTGTGTGTGTGTGTTTGTGTGTGTGTGAGTTTGTGTGTGTGCCTGCCTGTTTTCTTTAATTCTGAAGAGGTGTTGTTTGATGGTAGGAAGTTATCTAAAAAGGGTGTTCGAATACAAATAATCCATAATAAAAGATAAAAATATTGAAATGTTTTTTCATTAATAGAAAGGCGAATCTCATCAATTAGAAGTGCATAGAATTTCCCTAGAATTTACCATTTACTAATTTAATGATCTATTATTTGCATGTAAGGCATCTGTGGTTTTATTCATAGATATGTTGTTTTACTTTGATTGTATTTAATTGTGTTTTTTAAGGAATTAATGTATTGATGGTCCATTGATAACAGAATATCTGATAATTTAATGGAAACCTGCCCTCATAAATCACTTTTAAATTTGAATGAAGTAGAGTACTTGTGTACTGCTACATAAACTTTAGAATATGAATAATGACATAGACACAACTGTAATTGGAATACTTCACTTAATTTTATTTCATAGAGACACTGCTTGCAGGCAAGTCGCCGCCACTCACCACCTGCTGATTCTACCGCTGCCAGACCCACTCGACCGCCGCCTTCTCCCCCGCCCCCACCGCTCTCTACCCAGACTTCCCGCCGCTGCCTCCCAGTGGCCCCATCCCCCCAGCACTCCCATTGGCCTCCCCGCTCCCGCCTCCCAGCTGCTCCTCCATCCCAAGCCTCCTCAAATGCAGGCCGAGAAGCTGCCGCACAGCGGCCGTGCGCAGCGGGCGCGCCGCTGGCGCGCCAAAGGCGCACCTAAGGCAAGCCCATCTGCGCCTTCCGCGCCTGGACCGCACCCAGTCCAAGAACCCCTGGACCCTACGAATGCCATGTCACCAGACTCCACTACGACGCCAGCATCATCCACACACTCAATGCCGGCCGAAACCACACCTGCTTCCAGGCCACCACGAAACAGACCCACGGACCCTTCTCCCTGGACCCAATCACCTCCGCTGCATACTCCTCAACACCCGCTCTGCACGCAAACACGCCATCGAGCTCTGGGATCTGCTCGATACCTCCGCCCCAGATGTGGCCTTCCTGACCGAGACCTGGTGGAACGACTCCTCGGCGCCCGAAATCGCCATAGCCATCCAGGACGGCTACAAGATCACCACCAGGGATCGCGGCAACGGAATCGGAGGAGGAATAGCCATCATCCATAAGTCAACCCTCAAAGTCGCCACCCACGCAGATGACACCCTCAACAACGCCGAACACCTGCACTTCCGAATACACACCGACCCCAACACCACCCTCAGAGGAACACTGATCTACAGACCACCTGGACCCTAGGCTCAATTCAGTGACTCCATCGCCGTCCCTGCTAGCACACACACACTCGCCTCTATGGACTACATCCTCCTCGGGGACCTGAACTTCCACCTCGAGAACAACAATGACGCCAACTCCGCCACCTTGATCGACAACCTCGCCAACCTCGGCCTCAGACAACTCTTCACCACACCCACCCACGCCCCCATCCACCCGCTTGACCCCATCTTCTCCACAAGCTCCCACGTCACCTTCAATCACACCACTGAACTCCGCTGGACCGACCGCCACTGCATTCACTTCACATTCAATCAATCAATCAATCAATTAATTTGTAGAGCACGCTACTTACCCATGAGGGTCTCAAGGCGCTAAAGGGAGGGGTGCTGTCATTGCTCGAATAGCCAGGTCTTCAGGTGCTTCCTGAAGGTGAGGTGGTCCTGGGTCAGTCGAAGGTGTGCGGGGAGTGAGTTCCATGTCTTTGCGGCCAGGTAGGAGAAAGACCTTCCTCCAGAGGTGGTTCTGTGGATCCGTGGAACAGTGGCGAGGGCGAGGCTGGCTGAGTGGAGCTGGCGTGTGGGGGTGTAGAACAAGATGTGGTTGTTGAGGTATGCGGATCCTTTGTCGTGGAGCGCTTTGTGTGCGTGGGTGAGGAGCCTGAACGTGATCCTCTTGTTGACGGGGAGCCAGTGCAGGTTTCTTAGGTGGGCGGATATGTGGCTGTGGCGGGGGATGTCGAGGATGAGTCAGGCGGAGATGTTTTGTATGCGCTGAAGCCATTTCTGGAGTTTGGCTGTGGTTCCTGCGTAGAGGGCGTTTCCGTAGTCCAGTCGGCTGGTGATGAGGGCCTGGGTGACGGTCTTTCTGGTTTCTGTGGGGATCCACCTGAAGATTTTTCGGAGCATGCGCAGGGTGTTGAAGCAGGATGAGGATAGGGCGTTGACTTGCCTGGCCAACGAGAGGGAGGAGTCCAGGATGAATCCTAGGTTACGTTCGTGGTCCGTGGGAGTCGGCGCGGGGCCCAGCGCTGTGGGCCACCAGGTGTCGTCCCAGGCAGAGAGGGATTGTCCAAGGATGAGGACCTCCGTCTTGTCTGAGTTCAGCTTCAGGCAACTGAGCTTCATCCATTCTGCGACGTCTTTCATTCCTTCATGGAGGTTGGTTTTGGCGGTGGCTGGGTCGTTGGTGAGGGAGAGTATCAGTTGGGTGTCGTCAGCGTAGGAGATGATGTTGATGTTGTGTTTGCGAGCGATGGCGCCGAGGGGGATCATGTAGATATTGAGGCTGGGCTGAGTGAGGAGCCCTGGGGTACGCCATAGATGATCTTGGTGGCTTCGGAGCGGAAGGGAGGGAGGCGGACTCTCTGGGTTCCTTTCAGAGAGGAATGATGTAATCCAGTCCAGGGCCTTTCCTTGGATCCCAGCGTTGTAGAGGCGGGTTATTAGGGTGCGGTGGCAGACGGTGTCAAAGGCTGCCGAGAGGTCTAGGAGAATGAGGGCGGTAGTTTCTCCATTGTCCATCATGGTCCTGATGTCGTCGGTGGCTGCGATGAGAGTGGTTTCGGTGCTGTGGTTTGCTCGGAATCCGGACTGGGACGGGTCGAGCGAGTTGTTTGTCTCGAGGAAAGCGGTCAGCTGTTTATTGACGGTCTTCTGGAGAAGTGTGGCTCAGGGGTTAGAGGCGGCAGACCTGGAAGCTAAGATTGGTCCTGGACCAGGGTTCAATTCCCCGCCTCGGTGGGTCTTGGGCTCAAAAATTCCACGGACTCGATAATTCTCGTTCCGGTGCCTACTCGACTCATGGGTTCACACTCTGCGACTCTGGGCAATAGCTTGCTTAATCTCCACTACGGACCCTAGCGGCGGGATGCCTGGCATTCACGTTGTGGATACCCTGCTGGGGTTATCTCACAGGGGAATACCAGGACGGGTTCCCAAGGCAAGCGCCTTGATGCCTTCGGGTGATACACGCGCTATATAAATCGCAATACATTTACATTCTCAATGACTTTAGCCGGAAAGGGACGAAGCGAGATGGGGTGGAAGTTCTTGAGGTCTTTGGGATCCCCCGTGGGTTTTTTCAGTAGGGCGTTGATCTCTGCGTGTTTCCAGGTCTCCGGGAAGGTGGCTGACATGAAGGAGCTGTTTATGATGTTCCGGAGGTGGGGTGCGATGATGCTGTCGGTTTTGTTGAAGATGTGGTGGGGGCATGGGTCAGAGGGGGATCCGGAGTGGATGTTGTTCATGACGTGGGTGGTGTCTTCCGTGCTGATGGGTATCCATGCTTTGAGGGTGGTGGTAGGGGTTGTTGGTTCTGTGATTGGAGGCGGAATTTGGGGTCCGAAGTTGTTGTGTATATCAGTAATCTTACGGTGGAAGAATGTGGCGAGGGAGTTGCAGAGGTCTTGTGACGGTGTGATGTCGTTGTTGCTGGCGCTGGGGTTGGAGAGCTCTTTGATGATGCTGAAGAGTTCCTTGCTGTTGTGGGTGTTCTTGTCCAGTCGCTCTTTAAACAATGTCCCTTTGGTGGTGCTGATCAGCTGATGGTGTTCGCGGGTGGCGTTTTTGAGGGCTGTCATGTTTTCTGAAGTCCGATCGTGGCGCCAGGTTTTTTCGGGGGTCCGGCAGAATTTCTTTGATTCTTTGAGGGTGTCTGTGAACCATGATGTTTTCTTGTTGCCGGTCTTACCTGGGGGTTCTTCAGTGGAGCGAGGTCATCGGCGCAGTTGGTGATCCATTGTGTGAAGTTGTGGGCTGCGTTGTTGGGGTCAGTGGAGTCGGCTGGCGGGTTCTGGCTAAGTGATGAGAGGAGCAGGTCTGTGGTGATTTTGCTCCAGCATCTGCGGGGGATTTGTTATGTGCGGTGGTGGGATGTATTCTTTTTGAAGGTGAAGTGGATGCATCTGTGGTCGGTCCAGTGTAGTCCTGTGGAGTGGCTGAAGGAGACGTAGTTGCTGGCGGAGAAGATGGGGTCGAGCGTGTGGCCGCGCGGTGGGTGGTTGTGTCGACCAGTTGTTTGAGTCTGAAGTTGGCCAGGTTGTCGAGCAGGGTGGTGGTGTTGCTGTCGTTGTTTTTCTCTAGGTGGAAGTTTAGGCACCCTAGGAGGATGTATTCTGCTGAGGCTAGGCGTGCGGGCTGATAAAGCCGGTGATGGTTTCGCTGAATTGTGTGCGTGGGCCCGGGGGTCTGTAGATGAGTGTTCCTCTCAGGGTGGTCTTGGGGTCAGTGTGTATTTGGAAGTGTAGGTGTTCGGCGGTGGAGAGTGTGTCTCTGGCGTTCGTCGTGATGTTGATGATGTTCTTGTAGATGATGGCGATTTCTCCTCTGGTTTGGTTGGTGCAGTACTTCCGGGTGATCTTGTAGCCGTCCGGGATTGCTATGGCGATGTCAGGGGCCGAGGACGTGTTCATCCAGGTCTCCGTGAGGAAGGAGACGTCTGGTGTTGTTGAGTCAGGAAGGTCCCAGAGTACAATGGCGTGCTTGTGGACGGAGCGAGTGTTGAGGAGGATGCATTTGAGGTGGTTGTCGTTGTTGCTTGGAGTGGCTGGCGTGGGGCGTGGGTCTGAGGCAGGTGAATTTGCAGGCTTGACAGGTGAATGGTCCGTGGGTGCGTTTCGGAGTGGCTCGGTAGCAGGCGGGTGGTCGTCCGAAGTTGAGTGTGTTGAGGGCGGCGTAGTCGTATTTCAATCGGGTACCCTGGCTCTGGCGGGGGCCTGGGGATCTGGTGCTGGGCCGGTCCAGGCACAGACGGGCGTAGACAGGCTTGCCTTTGGTGCACCTTTGACGCGGCCGCCGCGCGGCCGCTTCGTGGTTTCCATAAGAGGGAAACTGGGAGGGAGGAGCAGCTGGGTGGCGGGGGCGGGGCAGCGAATGGACTTGGTGGGGGCGGGGCCGCAGGGAAGCAGTGGCGGGAATGTGCGGCGAGGATGGACAGCTCAGCGGCATCTGGGACCGTCCAGGAGCAGGCAGGCAGGAGGAGTGACAGCGAGCGCTGGAGCAGCGCTGGTTGCCAAGAGACTGGCAGGCAGGAGCGGTGTGGGGGTGACCTAGGCTGAGAGCAGGGTCAGAGGTCGCTCCCTGCGCCGCTGCACGGTCCCCTTAAGAGGGAAACCGGGAGGGAAGAGCAGCTGGGTGGCGGAAGCGGGGCAGCGAATGGGCTTGGTGGGGGCGGGGGCCGCAGGGAGGCCGCGGCGGGAAAGTGCGGCGAGGATGGATGGCTCAGCGGCGGTTGGGACCTTCCAGGAGCAGGCAGGCAGGAGGAGTGACAGCGAGCGCTGGAGCAGTCCTGGGAGCCAAGAGTCTGGCAGGCAGCAGCAGTGTGGGGGCGACCTAGCCTGAGAGCAGGGTCAGAGGTCGCTCTGGGACCACCGCACCCAACAGCTGCCTTGGCCCTGCTGGAGCAAAGTCACCGAAGACCAGCTGATCACCTTCCTCACCAAGAACCGACTCACAAACCCCACAAACCCAGCCAGAAAATTCAGACAGTGGCTCGACGACTGCGCCAACACCCTCGCCCCGCTCAAGAAGCCCTCCAACAGCCATGCCAACAAGAGAGCCACCTGGTTCAACAACGAGCTCCAGGCCTCCAAACACACATGCCGAAAACTAGAGAAGACGTGGCTCCACAAACGCACACCAGACAACAACGCAGCCCACAAGGACGCCACCCGCAGACATCAACACCTCATCAGATTAGCCAAGAGATCCTCCTTCAACGACTGCTTGGATAACAATGCACACAACAGCAAAAGGCTCTTCAGCATCGTAAAGGAACTCTCCAACCCCAGCACCAACGCCAATGACATCCAGCCCTCACAAGAACTGTGCGACTCACTGCCATCTTCTTCCAAAGCAAGATCGCGGACATCCACAACACCTTCAATACCATGACCACCTCGACTATGCCAGACTCCACCTCCCCTGTGAACACCACCAGCGCCAACAGCCTGACCTCCGGGTCCAACGTCAATGACAATGAGACAAGCAAGGTCATGAACGCCATCCACTCAGGATCTCAGTCTGACCCATGCCCACACCACATATTAAACAAAGCAGACGCAGCCATTGCACCCCAACTACAGAAGCTCATCAACATCTCTTTCAAAACAGCGACATTCCCGGAGAGCTGGAAACTCGCCGAAGTCAACGCCCTCCTCAAGAAGCCCAAAGCAGACCCCAAGGAAGTCAAGAACTTCCGGCCCATCTTCCTGCTCCCATACCCGGCCAAAGTCATCGAGAAAATCAATCATCAACATGCAACTAACCCGCCACTTGGAAGACAACAACATCCTGGACCCATCCCAGTCCATATTCAGATGAAAGCACAGCACAGAGACTGCCCTCATCACCACCACAGACAACATCAGGCACCAACTATACAATGGCGAAACATCAGCCCTCATTCTCATGGACCTGTGAGCCGCATTCAACACGGTCTGCCATTGCACTCTAAAGACACCCCTCCTAGAAGCCGGAATCCAAGAGAAGGCCCTTGACTGGACTTCGTCCTTCCTCACCGGCAGAACCCAGAGTGTCCGCCTCCCACCCTTCCGATCCAAAGCCACTGACATCATCTGCGGTGTCCCCCAGGGCTCATCCCTCAGCCCGATGCTGTTCAATGTCTACATGGCCCCCCTCACACTAGTAGCCCACCACCACGACCTCAACATCATCTATGCCGACGACATCCAGATCATCCTCTCCCTCACCAAGGACCCACACACGGCCAAAACCAACCTCCACGAAGGAAGGAAGGTCGTCGCCAACTGGATGAGGAGCAGCCGTCTAAAGCTGAACTCGGACAAGACGGAGGTCCTCATCCTCGGATCCATCCCCTCAGCCTGGGACGACTCCTGATGGCCGACCACACTGGGAACAGCACCAACACCCACCGACCACGCACGCAATCTAGGATTCATCCTCGACTCCTCCCTCTCCATGTCCAAGCAGGTCAACGCTGTCTCCTCCTCCTGTCACAACACCCTCTGCATGCTCCGCAGAATCTACAAGTGGATCCCAACCGAAACAAGAAAAACGATGACACAGGCCCTTATCAGCAGCAGACTGCACTTCGGAAACACACTCTACGCAGGAATCCCAGCCAAACACCTACGACAACTACAACGCATCCAAAACGCCTCTTCCCGACTGATCGCCAACACCCCCGCCGCAGCCACATCACCCCCCACCTGAGAAACCTACACTGGCTCCCAGTCAACAAGAGGATCACCTTCAAGCTCCTCACCCACGCACGCAAGGCACTTCACAACACTAGACCAGCCTACCTGAACAGCAGACTCAGCTTCCACACCCCCACCTGCCAGCTCCACTCCGCCAGCCTCACCCTCACCGCTGTCCCCCACATCCACCGAACGACCTCCGGTGGCAGATCATTCTCCTACCTCGCCGCCAAAACATGGAACACCCTCCCCACCCACAAACGGCAGACCCAAGACCTACTCACCTTCAGAAGACTCCTCAAAACCTGGCTCTTCGAGGTGTTGCAGCACACTCCCCCCCCCTCCCTTCAGTGCCTTGGGACCCCCACGGGTAAGTAGCGCGCTTTACAAGTACATTGATTGATTGATTGATTGATTGATTGATTGATTGATTACTTGATAACATTGATGTTATTTTGTAGATCAGAATATCGTCCAACCACCGCATCTGCCTATTCACCCATCCAAGCCTGCGCTAGCTTCAGTGAGTTCGCAAAGTAGGGAACTCTGTGGCCAAGTTCCGTGTTATGAGGGCTGAAAATGGGTGTATGTTCAGTGACTGTTGCCAGGTGACACAAGTGGGTCCCTTTAGCACTTGCGCTCCTTTAAGAGTTTACAAGTGCGTGTGAACATCATCCCAGTGTATGTGGCACTGATGCATCTCCTTGGCTATATCTACATTTCAAAGAGTGTGCGTGTAATGTGATTTTTGCATGTCCTCCATTTTCAAACAAGGCTTTTCTATATGAGGGTAGCACAGGCTGTGTTCTAATTTTGAAAAAAAATCTGACTGATTAATCCATTGTTCCTTTTGGGTAAGTATGTTCATGTACATGCACATGTGAAAATCGCAATATTAGGATGGTACATTGATGTAACATTTGCTTGATGTGCATTTTGTTTACTTTTTTCAAATAAATAAATAAAACAATATTTGTGTGGCTGACGTGTTGGCAGTTAGGAATTTTGCTTTTGCTTAAAAACTACGATACACGGTGTACCTTTTCAGAGCAGACACTCAATTCATTTAGTGCACATATATCAAATACGTAATTAAAGAAAATATATTTTCACCCAAAACTAATCTTACTATCTTTAATTACACTAAAGAGGAGATAAAAAAACTTTTTGGGGAATACCGTACCGATGAAATTTCAATTCCATTTGAGAGTAGAGTTATTCTTTCATCTAAAGTAAATTTGGCACATAATGGTGGTGCTTATTTTGTTCTTTGAGCCACTGTGAAGAATGAAGGCCTGACCCAGAGCTTGGCAGACGGAGGAGTTTCCATTTGGAGAGCTGAGGACATTCCCTCTGCCATCACCATGGTATGCCAGCTACAAATTTAAAGATGACCTCAGGCCCAGAGGTCATGTGTAAATGCTGAAAGGAACAGCAAAACAAAAGTACGAATGACTCTCATACCCTGCTTCTCCTAGGGTGTAGCGTTAATTACTGTTTTTTCCCCTAGCCATCATGCCAAGTTTTTCCTGGTGGTGACTGATAGGAAAGAAAAGACATTACACTGTCCACCCCAAAAATGTTGGGCTCCGTAATGTCCTTCTTCTCATGGACCCTACTCCAACAGGGGCTCTGTCAATGGAATACTTAAGGTCTGCTCATCTCTGAATGCAGAATGAGGTGGGCAGACTGAGATGTTGGTGGTATGGCTACCCTGTTGCATTTATGATGGAGTACTCTGTCCACCAAACTCTCAATCTGGCCATTGTGTATGTCATCTAAACTATTGAACCTCCTGTATTTGCTATTATTGATATGTGCATACTATAGTACAATATTTCTGTTCCAGCATGATTACACTTTAGTTGTACAATAATGATTAGTTCTTAAACTACTTGCATAATTCCTTCTGGAAGTGACAATAGTCAAGATTGAGTTCTGATCCCTGATTGATAACTTCATGTGAGACGAAAGGAGTGAAATGTAGCTCATAAAGCTAATATGCAATCATTGTGAAAATTCACAAAGTATATCGTTTGCAGGTGTGGCACAAAATATTTCTCCAGTTTCCAAGACGTGTTTTGTCAACTTCACTGAAGAGCAGACAAAGATTTCAACAGCAATTATAGATTGTAGCAATTATCTATCACTATTGCCTTGCAAGGATGCTATGGAACATGAATAACGTATACTCTAGGGGGCCTATTTACGAGCTACTTGCACTGCCAGTGCTGCTCCATATTTACAAGGACACTTAAAGTCACCCTATGTGGCTTTCCGTGTCCTTGTAAATATGGCCTCCTTTCATGAAAAAATTTACGTGAAAAGGTTATGCCATGGGTGTTGATGTGGGTGTTCCCATGCAACACCCATGGCTTCAGCCGCATTTCCAGATTTACAAGAAATCGTAAACCTGGAAATGTGTCAGAATGCTACGCCTTCCCTTGGCGTAGGGAGGCGCAACAAGGTGAAATGTTTATTTTTCCTCGTTTTTTGCCTATTTCAATGTGTGCTGCATTCTGCAGCACACATAGGATGAGGAAATCACCTCTTCTGATTGTTGTTGTGCAGGAAGGTATCCCTTCCTCCACAAAAAAATCATCCCTGGGATGCAGGCGCTTTACGCCATGGTGCAAGGGTACCTGCGTCGGCCCATGGCAGCTAATTGTGCGACAGCGCAAGGTAGAGCACAGGGATCAGTCATATCCTTGTAGATATGACACATCCCTTTGCTTTGGAATTAACACAGCACGACACAGCTCAAATGACAGTTCTGTTACCTCATGAAAAATATGCAGACAATTTGCTTATACTCAGGTGTTTAATGGGAGTATGTCCTCTGAGACATGAGTCGTCAGCCAAAATGGTGCCCACACCCTGTGCACTCCTCTATCTTCTTGTGCTCTGGAAGGCATGCAAACTTAGGATCTTCAGAGCTTCAAGTCGTGTTAGACATGTGGGTAGAGGTAAGTGCTTTCATCTAAACATCTTGACATAGATGTGTCCACCTTAAAAGCTAGTAGGTGCTTCCACACTTCCAGCATGAGCTATTTCAAGTTGGTTTTCTCTTTACGAATTGCATTTAACACATAAATCTTCAAGGTCAATTAAGTAGTCATTTCAAATAAATAAATGTATGGTGGTAGGTGATTAAAAGTACTTTAAAATGTAACCCGTAAGAATGATAACAATTCATACTTAATTTTAAGGGAATATCTTCTAGGTTGTTCTTATAACCCCTAAAACACAACCCATCTTCTTTACTGATTTAGCAAAACACTTTCCAACGGATAGTATCAGTTCTTTGCTACATTCTTTATTAGTGATGCAATTAATATGCTTACAGTCTGTGTACTTCCTACAGATAGAAAGTTGAAATAATCAATCTCTTGGACATAGACATCATCACTGCATACTCCAAAGTTCCAATGTTCAACTGAAGGAGTTGTGGTTTCAGCCAGCTCTGCCTGACTATTCATGTGGTGAAATATTGAAAAAGAAAGTGGGGTAGGAATTTCATAAAAATATGTATTAGACATATCATCTGATAATTTGGGGCCCTTATTGATTGCTTGTTTTACACCAAGTCGCACAATTTCCAAACCTATCTGGGCTGATATATCTTTGGTCAATTTTGTAAGATATCCCAGTGATGCTTTCTTTCTGCCTACCTGTCATGCACCACAAAGTATCAGGGCAGAAGTTCTCCATCATGTATTTTTATTGACCTGCTATTGTCTTATATCATGCAGCTTTCCTGCTTCTCTTGCACATTTATCCTAAGTTCCTACTTTAACAGGTAAATACATTGTTTAGCATGGTCCATGTGTGTCACCAGCTTTCATTCTGGCCTCTGAAACCCTGACTGCTCTACACCTGTCATGGTGCCCCCTGTTCCATAATTCTGCAATGCTTCTCTTTTGTGGATATTCCGCTGCCATCCTTTCAAATCAATGGATTTCTGTAACTATACACACTATTCGCATACTACATGATCATGTTTCAAATGCAATTTCAAAATATAGACCATGACTACTATTCACCAGTCAACTGTCATTTGGATGATGCTTCGCTAGTTCTCTGCCTCTACACGCCCACTGACCTCTTGGAAAGTGATAATTGTTTTCCATTCACAAACAAAATCTTCTGAAACAGTGTTGCATTCATGTGTAGCAATTCTGTTCTTATTGCTCAAAAGGTATAAGTATATAATTTATGTGTATTGATGTAGGTATACAAAAGTAGCAGGAACTGAACCAGTCAGAATGTGACTGTGAAATGTGATGTTTTTTATCTAGGCCACTTCAGTTGCTGTAGGCAATGGAACCACATAAAAACCATTACACAGAACCTAGGTCAGGCAAACTCTGAATACACACCCACTTGGAGAGATGGCAGCAGGCTAAGTTCATATGCCTGTGTGCCTAACACAGTATGCATGGTGGCAACCACACCCATGATACACTGAAATGCCACTCAAGCATAGCTAGATTTTGGAAGTGTTTTGAGGATTTATTGTCACCATGAGTACAGTTTGCTCTAAATATATGCACTCTATTTTCTTAGCCTTTTCCCAATTTTAACTTCCTACAACCATCTTTCCTTAAATGTGACATGCTGGTGTTGCAATCCCTTAAGTCTATAGCCATTCAATGTATGTGTCAGTCCTATAACCCTAAAGAAGTATTAGTTTACATTTCATAGTAGAAAATTCCCTAAATCACTAGTGCAAGAGAATAATAATTTACAGTATTTCTTGGTTCCTGGAACGCTTGGCTGCTCTGAATGCTAACTAGCGACAATTGTCTGGTGTGTTTGATATTTTAAGTGACAGTTGATGCTGTAGTTAAGTGAGAAGATGGGTGCGCAAAATTGGGCTTGATCGTGGGCTTGATATCATCAGCACCATCATCAAAGAGAGATAAAGAATTCTAATTCCTTCGCCTGATCTCTGGTGGCCTACCGAAATGGGGACCCCCACCTCTCCCCAGCACTAGTGCCAAAAATCTGGGGGTGAGATGGGATGACGGCCTCTCCTTTTCTGCTCATATCCAACAGGTATTGGCGGGTGCCTAAATAAACTAAGAAATTTCCGAAAGTTCCTGCATCTACTGCCAAAAGATTGCCGTAAATTAGTAGTCCATGCTACTGTAACATCTAGGCTGGACTAGGCTAAAGGCCTCTATCTTGGTTTGTTGAAGTATGCGATCAACCGGCTACAGATGGTGCAGAATGCAGCTGCGAGGCTGGTCGAACATAATCCGTTCAGGCATCATGTCTCTCCGCATCTGGACAATCTGCACAGGTTACCATTGGCAAGGAGGATTGAATTTAAAGCCTTGACCTTGGCCTATCGGGCATTGCAGGGCAAGTGCCCTAACTATCTTAAATTAAGATTCCCTCCGATATATTCAGGCGCGGTCCCTGCGCTCGAATACTCTGAATTTGCTTTCTGTCCCCCGATTTGCAAAGCCTCGTCTTGGGGGTAGAGCTTTTTCGGCTAGAACAGCTAAATTGTGGAATGCCCCACCACTTTCCATTCGTAATGCAAACTCAGAGTCCTGCTTTAGGAAACAGCTAAATACGTGGCTTTTTAATCATTGATCCCTTTTCATGTTGTCGTTAACCACTCAGTTTATTCTGCTGCTCACTAAGTGCCGGGATACCTCCTTGTGAGGTAGCTGTTTGCGCTATATAATTTTCAGTATTATTATTAATATTAATTGTATGTTCAGCACTCCCCATTATATTTGGGCCTTACATATCTGCCACCTTAAGAAGATGGATAGTTAAAACATGATACTCTATGGCATCAACCTAATTTGTCTTAGGCTCCTATTATTGTTTCTTAAATAGAAGTGCATATGCTCCTTGTCGGTCAGAAAGTTAAGTCATCAATGATGTAATTTACTATGTGATGAGTGATGTAATTTGTGAGATTATAAGCAGTGCTTAGCTGGGAGGGGGCAAGTTATAGTCAGTTCAGTAAAATAGACCTTGTGAATTTCAATGTTTTTAAAGATTTTATCTTTAGGGACATTTAACAAACCTTTCCCAAAAAAATTTAATCTACTTCAGCTCCTTCCTGAAAAGCTTCGGTGTGATCCATAAAGTGGGATCTGAGAAAAATGTGAGTCCCAAAACATTTAGAAAACTCCGAAACAACTTATTTGAATTACAATACATTTGACAAAAATCTAGATCTTTATCCAGAAAGTGTGCATTTTGCTATTTGTTGCAAATATGTTTGGCTTTTAAGAGAATTAATTTTATATATATCCAGAGACTCTGTCCTATCAAGGGAGAGTACTGAGGAAGTACCAGGGGAGTACCAAGGTACTAAATGACAAATGACAAATTGAGCATACTAATTGGCTGGGTCGGCGTGACCGAGACCAGTGCTGCATGCCTAAGTGCTATGGCTGGCAACAACATGTAGAAAAATATTGTTTCTACCATCTTAGGAGCAGGGACTCAGCTTCAATGTCCTGAAAATGAAAACATATAAGGGGGTAGGGTAGCTGCATGCCATCCCCCTGGCTCTTTTAGAGTTTAACATTGAATAATGTATCTGACATTTTGACCTTACTATATAATTACTTTATTCGTTGGTTTTCCAGTGAAAGTATACTGGAAATTGGGTTTCTATTTGAGGGTGGGTAAAATCCTACTCTAGCACCAGCCTCAATTTCTGTTAGGGTAAAGTAACAAGCAAACCACAAATTAACCTGTGCTTAACCCTCTCGTGGCTGGGCACAACAGCAGTGAGGCTTAACTTAGAAAAAATGTGTAAAGTATGTATGCAGCACTTCAAACAGTAATAAAGTAAATCCACAATCCCACATCTTCTTAGAAAGGTAGAATACAATTTAATACATTATTTTACACTGAAATGACAAAAATCCAATCAGTAGAACTGAAGATATACAATTTTAAAGATTTCAAGTTCATAAAGTCTTAAAGTGCCTAATTGTACAGTGCCACTCGCGGTTATCTCATCATGCAAGACAAGGTGAAAGTCAAAAGTTCATGTTGACTGCAATGGATACAGGGACCAGGTTTGTCCAGCTGAAAGAGTTACCGTCAAAGTCCAGCACAAAGATTTCTATTCACAGTGGCAATGGTCGCAAAGAGCAGAGAGAGCGTTGTGGATGGCCATCGCTGTAGCACGAAGATACTGTCAAGCGTCACGGATAGTCATTGCTGGAGCTTCTTTTTGCCGATCATCCCAAGCTGTCTATGCTGCGGCATGCAGTGCAGATCTCACACTGCCTCATTGTTGGTCCTTGTAGAGCAAAGTGTCAGGTTCCGCTGAACTTTGCTTTGGTTGACAGCGTGGGCAGCAAGTCACTGCCGAGAATGGGCCTAATTGGATTTGCAAAGAGCCCAAATCATCAGGAGACCTCACCTGTGGCCACATCAAGGATCCGTGACCTAAGGGTCAGGACCTCACTGCAGTAGAGGCCAGAAGGGCTTAGGCAGGTCCAATTTCAGGTCAGCTAGACAGTTGCATGGAGCCTCTGGAGCTTGGTATGCCTTTGTAGCTCAAAGCAAGAGGTGAACTGGTTGACTCCTAGAGTCACTTCAGCCTGGGATGAAGGGTGCAGATCCAGTCTTCCTTTTCAGCAAAAGGGCTGCAGGCAGCAGAACAGTAAGGCAGCAGGGCAGTAGAGTGACAGTCCTTCAGGCAGCAAAGAAGCTCAGCAGTCCGTCTTCTGTAGTATCTACAGGTCCAGGAGTGTACCGAAGCATTGGATGTGAGGGTCCAATATTTATACCTGGTACCCACTGTGAAGTAGGAGAAGGTTCTGGAGGTTTCCACCTTCTGAGGTATTTGGACATTCCTGCTTAACTGCCCTGGACCCTAATTGTCTGGGGTCGCAATGGACTAGTGTCATACTCTTTGAGGGAATGCTCAGGTAGAACCAGTGTGATATGGTTGTGTGGTAGGTGACAGCTCCTCCACCTCATCACCTCAGAGATTGCCCATTCTCCCAACATCAATGAGCCTTTGATTCACTTTCTCAGAACAATACACAATGATCAACTGCCAGCTAGATTAAGCCATGTGGCCCAGGATACAGGCAGCATGCACCTAATGTTTGGGAATATTCTAAAAGTGGTATTTTCAGAATTTTGACATAAGATCCCTATGAACCATTAAAGACAGCTTTGAATTACAATTCTTTAGACATCAAACTTGACATTCCTACCTGCTCCAAATTGAAAGTTATCACTTACTAAATGTAGGAAGTGAACCCAATGTTATCCTACAGGAGAGGTAGGCCTTGCAGTATCGAAAAATGAATGTAAAAATGTTTCACTACCAAGGCGTACAAAAGTACAAGTCCAAAGTTTTAATTATACTGCTCCCTGCCCTGGCTATTTAGGGCCTAACCTAGGGTTGACATATGTATTTGGTAAATATGGGGTCCCTAATTGCCAGTGGTTTGCACCCATTCCAAGTTGGGACCCAGACTCTTGTTAGCGTAAGTTTATTACACACTAGGTTTACCTGTGCTCACCCTTGGGTAGCCTGTGAGAGAGCAATCAGGCCTAACTAAAGAGCCAATGTGTAAAGTATTTGTGCACACACACACACGGAAACCCAGTGAAAACACAACAAAAGTACTCAACAGACATGAATTCTTCAATATTAAATGAAAACAATAGCTCCAACTGGGGCTATTTGGTCACACTTGACAGAGACAAATCCACAAGTTCAGTTCAACCACAATGAAGCATGGGCCGGCTACAGGAGTTTCACTGACCACAGTACAACACCTCACATGCATCACAAAGTCAAAGATGGTGTGCAAAGGAGGTGAGGTGTCACTGTAGCAAAATGATGCACCGGTTGCTACAGGAGGTGCAGGGTCGTTGATCCACTGATGCCAGAGCATGATGAGGAATGCAAGGGATGTGAGATGTTGGTTGCAGTTGCGAGACCTGAGGTCCTGAAGAAAACACACAGTTGATGATGGGTCAATGTCACAGCATGGTGCGTTGATTCCATGACGTTGATGTCACAGGCATGGCGTCAGAGTCAGAGCAGTGCCTCCTGGATTTCGGGGAAACAGATCTTGAGAATCATGCAGTGACAGTACTTTGCAGGCATTAAGGCACTGTCAAGGCATTAAGGCACTCAGCAAGCGAGAACCATAGCTTTGATGCATCGATTTCTCAGGGATGCGCCAGTTCCAAAGTGAAGCTTAAAGTTGATGAACCATTTTCTTGGTTGCAACACCAGAATCACCTCCAAGGGTCCGGTACTGTGTTTTACACAACTTGACAGGTCTGGACTCATAGCAGAGAAGCCCAGGTGCTGGTAGCAAGTGGTAAGTGAAGTCATTGATAGCCATGAGACTTCCAACAGGAGAACTGGCTCCCAGTGGCTGCCAGTGATTTGCACCTATTCCAAGTAGGGACTCACACTCTTGTCAGGGTAAGTGTAGTACACACTATATTTACCTGTGCTCCCCCTTGGGTAGCTCAACTCAAGCCCTTGGAGAAACTTCAGAAAGGAGGTTGCAAAGAGCAAAGTCCAGTCCTCTCACTCCCAGGCAAGAAGCAACAGATAGTATGCTTACACAGTTAATCAAGCTGCAAAGTGACAGTTCCTCCTGTCAGTTTAACATCTCTTCTTAATGGCAGAATGTCCTCAGTCCAGGAGTGTTTCAGTTTCTGCAGTAATGTGTAGTGCACATGATTCTACCCTTTCCGGGCAGGGGGCTCCAGACACTACAGGGGCGCATCTAGTACTTTGTGTGGAGCCAGGCCCAGCCCTACTCAGGTACAAGTGTCAACTCCTCCCACCACTCCAGCTCAGGAAGATCTATCAGCCTGATGATGGGCCATCAGGATATGCAGGGTGCATCTCATCTCCCGCTGTGTGTGACTGCCTAGAGTGAATTCACAAAGCTCAACTGCCATCCAACCCATACATGTATTCTAGGGACAGGCAAAGGCACCAAATGTTTAAAGTTAGAAAATGGCAACTTTCCAAAAGTGCCAGTTTCAAACCTGGAATTTAAAAATCCACTGCACTAAAAGATGTGTTTTTAAATTGCGAGTCCAGAGACTCCAAACTCCAATTTTCCATCACTTCCCAATTGTAACATACCGGCGTAAAAAGCTACAGAGTAGCTCCAATGCTAACATATGGGAGATATAGACCTCGCTGTAGTGAAAAGTGACTTTAGGGGTTTTCAATACCAGGAAAGCACATATCCCTCCTTTTACATACACAGTACCATGCCCCTGCGGCTACCTAGGGCCTACCTTAACGGTGCCATACAAGTAGTAAAAGGGAGGATTTGGACCCGGCAAGTAAGCATACTTGCCAGGTTGACGTGGCAGTTAAAAAGTGTACACACAGGCTCTGCAGTGGAAGGTCTGAAACGAGTTTGGAGTGCTAATCATTTTGGTGTCACAATCAGTGCTGTTGTAGCAATTGGTTTACAGGCCTTGGGCACAAGTAGTGCACTGTACAAGCGACCTACAAGTAAATCAAATATGCCAATCACGGGGAAACCAAATGCTATTACATTTAAGCTCATAAATGTTAGAACTGGGGGTCTCTAGTTGGTAGAGGTAAGTACCTTCTAGTCAGGGTAAATAACCTCTGCTCAACCCCTTGGTAGCTTGGCACAAGCAGTCAGGCTTATCAAAGGCAATGTGTAAAGTATTTGTACCAACACTCAAAGTAACACAGTGAAAACACCACAAACTGACTTCACAACCGTTTAGAAAAATAAAGGTATTTAATCTAAACTACACAAGACCAAAACGACAAAAATCCAACATACACAGTTCAAGAATATGGTTGCAAAAGAGTTCTTAAGGTTGCCATAAAATAATCCATATTTGCGTGAAAAGTTCACAGTTGCGTCAAGTTTTGCCAATAGTACCTTTTAAAAGCAACAAAGTTCCAAAGCAGAAGCTGGTGCAGTGGAAAACAAGCGATGCGTTGCTCCTGAGATCCTGGAGAGGTGATGCGACAACCCCGCTGCAGCAGCGAGTGTGTTGCGATGAATCCGGTCTGTATGAGGAGCAAGGCGGACTTGTATGGATTCTGGTGCGTAGGTTCCGTAGGAAGTCTGTTCTTTCAAAGGTATGATGCAATGATCTTTGGAGTTGCGAGAATCTCCGGGGCGACGATGTGCGGACCAGTGGTGATCTTCCTCTCGCAGCTCCTCAATGAGATGGCTTCTGAGACGACACTCGCAGCGACGTGATGTGGTCTGCAAGCAAGCAGTGTGGCGATCTCACCCAGCGACGACAGGCTCTGCAACGACACTCGCAGCGATGGTAGTCTTCCCAAACCGGTCTGGTGCATCCTGCAAACGAAGGTTGCAACGGCTCTGGCATCGGCAACAGGAACTGCGACGATCTCGGCCTTCGTAGTGGCAGGAATTTTCTTCGCACTGTCGGGGATGCGCTTCACAAACGAGCGATGCGACAAAACTTGCAGAAAGTCTTTAAAAGCTTTGTTTCCAGCTTCCCAACACAGGTACAACTTTCAAAGGCACCATAACTGGCCAAAGCACTCTATGAAGGACAGAACTCTCTCAGCAGAGTTCAGGGAAGCTGGGGGTGAAGTCCTTTTGTTCCTGGGACTTCAAAAACAGGGAGCCAGCTCTTCTCAGGCCCTTGGAGATTCCTTCAAGAAAGGGGACACAGCACAAAGCAAAGTCCTTGCCCTCTCCTTGGCAGCAAAGCAACAGCAGATCAGTCCTGCAGAGCAACAGCAGGACAGTATTCCTTCTTCAGTTACAGTTTTCTCCTTGGCAGAGGTTCCTTCTTGATTCCAGAAGTGATCTAATTTTCTGTAGTCAGGGGTCCTGTACTTATAGCCCTAAAAGTCGTTGATCCCATTGTGCAGGAGAGCTCTGAGCCCGGTCTGAACCAGTTCTGGGTTTTCCTTGAGCACTTTGTTTTCCTGGCCTCTCCTTTCCTTTCAGGGAGAGGGGCAGGGTTGTCAGCCATCCAGCAGGAGGTGGAGCCAGCATTGTGGAAGGCAGGCCCAGCCCTCTTCAGGCCCAAGTGCTATCCCCTCCCACCACTCAAGATGCAGATGCAGTCATTCAGCCTAGGGCTGACTCAGCCAGCTTCCTGGGGACTCCCAGCCTCTGTCACTCTCAAACCAGACAGTAAATTCACAAACAGGCCAAGGCACACAGAAAGGTCAGACAAGAGAACAGAAACTTTCTAAAAGTGCTGCTCTCAAACACAGGATTTAAAAACAACCTTTCCTAGAAGATGTGTCATTAAATTCTGAGTTCAGGGATACCAGACTTTTATGTCCTATCTTGCTCCTATAGGAAGATATGCTGATAGCCACTGTAGCCAGCATTCCCCATGAAAGCCTATGGGGCAAGATAGCCTTGCAATAGCGAAAAACGAAAATGGCTGTAATTCACTACCAGAGCATGTCACCTGCACAAGGACATGCTCTACCTTTCACATACACTGCACCCTGACCAAGGGGGTACCTTTGGCCTTCCATAGGGGTGACCAATGTGTAGAGAAATGGAAGGGTTAGGCCTGGCCAGTGGGGACACTGACCAGGAGGACATGGCAGTTCACAGACTGCACACAGGAACTGCGGTGGGAGGCCTGAGACACCATTTTAGGGCTACTCATGTGAGTGGCACGATCAGTGCTGCAGGCCCACTATTAGCATTTGTTATCACCAGCGCTGGCACACTCAGTGCACTTTACTAGGGACTTCTGGGTGACACAAATATGCCAATCATGGATAACCAATCATCATAACAATTTACACAAGGAGCACTTGCACTTTCACACTGAACAGCAGTGCCAAAGTGCCCAAAGCATCTAAACCAGCAAAAACGAAATCCAGCACAGCATCAGAAATACAGGAGGATTGATGCAAAAAGATAGGGGGAAACCATGCCAAAGATGCCAGGTATAACAAGAACACATCCACTTTAGCACTGGTCAGCAGTGGTAAAATGCCCAGAGTCCAAACACTAGCAAAAATGAAGTAAAAAACCGGAGACCATGAGCAAAAAGACTGGGAAGCCATGCCAAACAAAGCCAGGTCTAACATTATTAAAAAGGAAGATGTGGGCCTGACAAAAGGTTTATTTTGCCAGGTCGATTTGGCAGCTTAAACTGCACACACACAGGCTGCAATGACAGGATGAGACATGGTTAAAAGGATACTTAAGTGTGTGGCATAACCAGTGCTGTAGTCCTACTAGTAGCACTTCATTTACATGCCTGGGTATATGTGATACCACTTTACCAGAGACTTAATAATAAATTAAACATGATAATCGGGGCCAAACTTGTTTTTCGATGTGTGTTTGAGCACAAACACCTTAGCACTGGGTAGCAGTTGTAAAGTGTACAGAGTAGTAAGAGCAGCAACAAAATGTAAGAAGAAAGCTAAACGTTTGGGAGAAGAGCACCCTAAGACTTTCAGGTCTGGCACATGCCCCTCTCAGCTTAAAGTGAAGAGAACTACCCCACCTTCTTTGTATTCTCATCACCAAAGCAGAAAAACCTGGTGAGATCATGAGCACTGGAGTGATCTGACCCAGGAGTAAGTTCCACCATAAAGTCCATTCCCAATAGGGAGATGGGCCATCGCAACAGTTTGGGATATGCACCCCTCCATTGCAGAAGCCATTAGAGAAGCCTGTGTTCTTTATGAACCCAGAAGAGAGTTCCAAGCAGGTATGGTCTCAGCTTCTTCAGTGCCTAAACCACAGAAAAGGCCTCCATCTCATTAGAACTCCACCTCTGTGCCTCCAGCTAATGAAGGCTACAGGTTGGTCTAGGCACTACTCATTTAACTGTGTTAATACAGCCCCTCCACCATGCTCTAAAGTGTACATCTGTATAATGTACTCCTTCGAGAAGTCAGGAGCCTTGAGTATAGGTGCTGTACAAATGGCCTCCTTGAGGGAGTCAAAGGCATTCTAACAGGCTTCTGTCCACATCAACTTCTTGGGCTCCTTCTTCAAAATCAGCTCATTTAAGGGGGCAACAAGGGTGCCATATCCCTTAACAATCCTCCTGTAATATCTTGTGGGGCCCAGTAAGGCTCTCACCTTAGTCCAAGTTTTAGGGGTTTGTCAGGCCAGGATAGTCTCAAACTTGTCCTTGAGGGGCTGCACCTTGGCCCTGTTCACCATGGTTCATTGACAAAAATATCGACCACCAAAATACCCCCATACAAAAATATTGTGACATAAATATCTATGTCAAAAATATCAGCATGCTATACTTATCATGTAAAATAAAAATATAGCAAAAACATATACTGTTGTCACTAATATTGTTGTATAAAATATTGTTTATTTAAATGTTTATACATTTAAATATTAAATATTAAATATAATAAATAATAACACTTTTGTAATAAAAAGAAAATATATGTAATGTTTTAAAAAAAATATAACAATTATTTTTTTTTAAAAAGGAAAACACACATATATATTAACCCCTTCGCTGCGGTGGCTATTCTGCCGCAGCGCTAAGGGGACGGGGGGGCCACGCAGCGCACCCATGCTGGTGACGGACCCTGTCCGTCACCAGCCACGGTCGCGCTGTGCTCATGACGGAGCGGTTCCGTCACTGCCCGCCTGCTTAATGGAACGCTCAGCGCAGGCGCGGATTCCATGCCGCGCAGGCGTGCCGAGCGGGCCATGACGGAACCGCCCCATCATCAGCACAGCGCGACCGCGGCTGATGACGGAGCGGTTCCATCACCAGCAGGGGAGAGGTTAATATTTACCTGTATTTACCTACATCTAATGTAAAAAATATTAGTAAACTAATAACTGTATTTTATTTTATAATGTAAAAAAGTATGAAACAACATTAAAATGAATACATGTATATATACATTACCTACTGGCGGTCGCCAGTAGGTATATATAGTTAGGATTTTTTTCCTATGGGATTTCTTTTTTAAAAAAAATGTTATTGTCCTCATACATGCCACCAGTAAATTGATACTCTGAATTGGCGCTCTTCAAGCCACTGACACAAATCTTCTGTTACGGCCCTTATGTTTGTGGATAGCCATTGAAGATTGCCCAGAGGTAGGGTTGTTACCTGTCCAACTTCCTCTCGTAATGGTACTTGCTGCATAGGAAGGACAGGACCACTAGACCTCTGGCATAATCATTGGACTATTAAATTATTTTTCACTCCAGGTTTTTAGCACCGACCACAGTTTAGCAGACTTTTCGCCCCCACATAAAGTATCTAGTTTACTCACCACCATGATGTTTTTAAGATAGTCTGCAAACGTCGGAGGGAGCGCCGACTTCCATATTGTACAGATCTCTCTTCTAGCGATCACTATTACATAGAAAATAAACTGTGATAGATTACTATTAACAACATAATCCGGAATAAAACCAAAAAAAAAACAATCTGGGGGTACATATAATTGGAAATGATAGTACCTCCTCCAAGAACTTACACACTTGTCCCCAAAAGTTACTTATATTAGGGCAATCAAAAAACATATGAATATCATTTGCATCTTGTGAGTTACATCTGGGACAAAGATACTGGGTTGCTGACAATTTGGAGAGTTTAGCTGGAGTCCAATATACTCTATACATTGTATATAAATGGTTTCTTCTTAAATTGGATGGTTTGATTACTTTCTGAGATATCGAAAAAGAGTCTATCCACAGTTTTTCTAAGTTTTCTAAGTTTTCTGTAATCGGAACCGTACTAAGATCCCATAGTGTGGTGATTTCTAATTCCAGATTATCTTTGTAATCTAATAAGATTTTATAACATTGAGGGGTCTCTCCTTTCCTGCCACTACAGCTACTAATGAATCTCAACAGAGGGTTTTCATCCTCGGTACCCCAATATTGGCTTTCCCACCAGGCCGAGAGTAAAATAATAAATCCGGAAGAGATAGTCCGCCTACTTTCAATCCTCTCCTTAACTTCTTCCAAGCTATCCTTGGAGTTTTAGTTGCCCAAATAAAAGATCCTATCCTGCTTTGCAAATTAATAATATCTTTTTTGTTAAATACTAAAGGAATAGAATTAAACAGAAACGTCACCTTAGGTAGGATAATCATTTTAACTAAATTAACTCTACCATAAATATTGAAAGGAAGAGCGTTCCACCTGGACAAGAGTTTTTTAATCTCCTTTATTACTTCTTCCCAACTAGTCTTGGAAATTTCCTCAAGATTCTGGGTTAAATGGATACCCAGATATCTCATCTTTGGTTTAGCTTCTGGAATAGGAACTAGGATATTCCAGCACATAACATCAGTTTTATCCCGATTAAGACAGAACCAAAATCCTCAGCTAGGCTGAATAATCTTGGGATTGCTACTAGTGGATTAGAGGTATAAAGGAGAAGGTCATCTGCATATAGTGCAGTCCTAATAGATAACTCTCCAATACTAAACGAAGAAGTTATAGGGTCTTGCCTTAAAGAACAAACAAAGGGCTCAATATATATATCAAACAATAGTGGGGACAGGGGACATCCCTGCCTTGTTCCTCTACAAACATTCAACCAATCTGATAAGCCGCCATTTACCAAAATCTTGGCTCTCGGGCCCCTATATAGAGTTTCAACGCCTTTTATATAGATCTCAGGAAAGCCAAATTTCTTCATCACTTTCCATAAATAAGGCCAATTCACTTGGTCGAAAGCTTTGGCAGTGTCTATCGCAACAATGGCGAGTGGCTTTTTCTTCTGGATTGCATAGTCTATCGAGCCAATCACTTGAAATGTAAGTTCGTTCAGTTGTCGGCCAGGGATAAATCCTCGCTGATCAGGGTGAATAATAGTCTTTATAACCTTAGCCAATCTGCTTGCTAATATACCCGAATACATTTTTAAATCAGAGTTCAAAAGTGAAATGGGTCGATATGACCCTATTTTTTCCGGGTCTTTATTCGGTTTTGCAATTAATGAAATTGTAGCATCTAACCTAGAGGACGGAATTTATTCTCCCTGGATAAGAATATTATTGAATAATGTCTGAAGTGGGCCTAAAATTTCATCTATATTGTCCTTATAAATCTCTATTGGCAGACCGTCTGGACCTGCTGCTTTATTCCTTGCCATCTTCTTCACTTGAGATCTGATCTCCCCCTCAGTTTTTTCCTTTACCAGGAAGGCTATATCTTCATTGCTTAGTTGTGGTAGGTTTCTCAAAATAGCCAAATTTTCTAATTCGACAGTTGAGCTATTCATATTTTCTGAATAAAGTTCTTCGTAAAAGGATCTAGCTTCCTCCTTAATCTCGCCATCTTCAGACAGAACAGAACCCGTCCTTCTTTGTTTTAGAGTTTTGATGTTGTTCCTGGTCCTCTCCGACCTGGCTTTCCAGGCTAGCAATGACCCACATTTTTCACCATATTCAAAATTTCTTAGTTTGCTTACTTCCCATTTATCTTTAAGTATTTTTTCGTTTCTTAACCTGAACTTTGTTTGTAAGTCAAAAAGTTCTTTTTCCATTCTTGGTATATCAGATTGATCATTAGAAATGGCAGAAAGAAGTTGCTGTTCTTTTGATTTGATCGCTCTGAGATCATTAGTATCCATTTCTTTATTTAACTTTCTAGTCAGGGCCATTTGGGAACCATATATTCCTCTTAAAACGGATTTAAGTGCGTCCCATATTATATAGTCTGGAGCTGTTTTATGGTTAAACACAAAAAACTCTAATATATTCTCTTTGATTTTAATCTTATATTCTTCGTTTACCAAAATGGTCCTGTCTAAAGTCCACCTATATTCTGAAACATTCTTTTGAAAGTTAATATTTAACTCAACTACTGAGTGGTCAGACAGCCCGATTGGGATGTAAGAAATGGATTCAGTATTTGCAAGCAGTGATCTATTAATCAAAAAAAAATCTATCCTAGAGAACTGATGATATTTTTTACTGTAGAAAGAATACTCTCTACGGGTACCGTACTTAACTCTCCATACATCACTCAACAAATGCTCCTTCATAATATTTTTCAAAGCAGACAGAGATTTCTTAGGGCAGTTATATTTAGATTTAGAAGTGCGGTCTACTACAGGATCTAATAACAAATTAAAGTCACCTCCTAATACAATAGGTATCGTATATTGCAACATATAATTTTCTAATTTCTGTAAAAAACAGGGCTTATCCTCATTTGGGCCGTAGTAAACCCCACATAAAAATTTAACTGCACTAATTGATACAACTGCAACTAACCACCTGCCTGTCTGATCTGTGGCCCAGTCATGCATTACAATTCCTTTATTAGCACAGATTATTATCGCCACCCCTCTTGTGTTGCCTGATTGTTTTGAACAAAAAATTTCCTGAACCCATTTATTCTTAGTAAAAAAAATTCTACATTCATCTGCTTCCAAATGGGTCTCTTGTAGCACAATTAAAGAAGCCCCCTTATTTTCCAAGAAATGGAGAACATTTAATTGTTTCTTGCGACTCCCTAAACCGTTCAGATTCCAGGAAAGGATTTTAGTATGCCTAACTTGAGACATAACGAAGTTTTAAGCTATGAATTGTGGCTTTTCCAGAACATATGTGGTGACAATTAAATTTAAAAAAAAAATGATACTTTAAGGCGCATGAGGACTTTTTTATCTGCTTTTTTCCCCCAACCCTTGCAAGCCCACCCCCCCACCCCCCGAGGAACCCTTCCCTCCTGATTGGCGAAAATACGCCCTAAGAGGCCCTGAACCCCTATTGACCTCCCTATAAAGAAGTATAGGTCTCTATATTTATTTATTTACCACCTAGAGTTTTTTTTTCCCCTTACTTTATCTACCTGTTTTACTAGATCAGACCGCGCCACACATTTATTTTTTGTGAGTTGTTTTTTTTTTTTTCAAGCCCTTGTTAATAACCCTGGGCGTAGTTCGCGGAGTCGGACTCCGCGGAGCTACGCGAAGACGTAGTTGCACTCCGCGAACTACGCGTAGCTCCGC
Organism: Lissotriton vulgaris; assembly: GCF_964263255.1. Taxonomy (NCBI): domain Eukaryota; kingdom Metazoa; phylum Chordata; class Amphibia; order Caudata; family Salamandridae; genus Lissotriton; species Lissotriton vulgaris. The sequence continues at coordinate 309,205,562 of NC_141696.1, forward strand.
AAGCATGCAGAGTTGCTTGCTGGGCCCGTTCGCGCGCCGTTTTTCGTCTTCGGGAGCGCGGTGCGCGTGTTCGGGGCGTTGCCTGCATGCTCTGGATGGCTAGCGCGCTAAATTACCCCAGAGGTTTGTCCCGCCTGCTTGCGTTCCCTTATTTCCTGTTCCGGGTCACAATTAACGTGGTCGCGTTGTGCAAGACATGTTCGGGAACTCATCTTCTCGTTCGCACTACAAAAGTGCGTGATCGCGCTAAATATCGCGCGAACCTACCCATGCGGTCGCGATGGGCGCAGCCATCTTGTGGATCACACACTCTGGCTATGGTTTTGGGCCTACTTTTGCATCCTGTTAAAATCTCTTTAATCCTTGTCTTTTTACCCACTTTTTCTAACTTTCTTTAGTTATTACCTATTTCTCTCTGTGCCTAGGTTTATATTTTTCATTTTATTTCTACCTTTACAACTTTTCTATTGCTTTTTACTTCCTTCTTGTTCTTTTACCTTGCTTCTTCTTTCCCCTACCTTTTTGTCTTGAACTTTTAGTTTTCTTCTACCCTCCACCCAGAACCATGGTCAAGGGTGCCAGCAGCAGCGGCGGCTCAAAGGGCAAGGCGCCAGTGCCCCAAAAAACTAGGCTGCCTTGCGGCAGAATGCGCCCCCAAGGGGTGAGGACCCGCCAACTTTTTGGGGAGGAGGAGGTGGCTGCCCTGGTTTTTTTTATCCAGCGCTCCCTCCCCTTGATGTTGGCAGCAGGTGGCAGGCCCGGCTCCGGCTACCAGCACATTGAGGAGCGTCTCCGGCGGTGGGTGAAGGTGCGCCGGGCAGTCTTCCGCTGCTCCGGTATCCGGCGTACCCACCACCAGCTGACCCACCGTTGGGCAGACATTTTGGACCGGGAGCAGGACCTGTTGGACCAAGTTGGCGTTGAGGTCGTGGGTCTTGGTGAGTGGCTACCCAAATAAAAAAAGTGTGTGTATAATATATCTCTATAGTAGTATAAGTATTGTTGTTGTATCTTTGTAAATCTTGGCTGAATAAGTAACGCAATGACTGGTGCTCCTAGTTACATTTCCGATGTATTCCGTTATTATATCTACTGTAATTGTATGACACTGGTCTATGCTGCGCTTCTTCATCTTCACTGACTCTTGCGTGTTCAATTTGGCGCTAGCTTTTGCTGTTTATTGGTGTGAGATTTTCTTTATTGTAGAGAACTGAAGTTAGTTAATGCTAGTATTAATAGAGTCTTGTCCTTCCTTTGTCCGTCAGTGAAATAGCCGTTGATGGATAATTGTACGTGTTTGCAATGCATATTGTATCTTTTTTTCACGGCCTTCTCTTCTGCATGAATAATACTCCTCTGGCAATGGATGCAAAAGTTACTTTGTTCTTCTTACCTCAGCCAGGGCCGGATTTAGGCATGTTCAAGCTGTGCAACTGCACAGGGCCACCAAACGCCAGGGGCCACCCCACCAATATATATCCTTAATTTAATAATCCTCAGAGGATGGATACATATTTGCGTGGCGGCCCCTGGCAGGGATTTGGTGCCTCCGGCTCTGTTCCACTTCCAAAAACCCTGACTCCCCCCTCTTCACTGGCCTCCGTGCTCCGCCCCCGACCTCCTCTTCCGGGCCCCCCACCTACGCTCCCTGGCCAGGAGTCCAGGACCACCATGAGCCTATAGCCGCCCCTGCCTCAGCCCTCCATAGAACTGATGTAGTTTGTTTATTGAGTGGGTAGGGCAGCAGTAGCATTCAGTCAGTAGCAAAACAAAATATGATGCCATGAACGTACAATTTCGTGTTAGTTAGTATGCACAAAGTTAAGCATGTCTCCTCCTTGCGATCTATGCATTTTGCTGGCAAAAAATGAAAAAGAAATGGCTACTTACATTCTTGAATCTGTGGTGTTGTTCAGGTCTTACTGCCTCTGTGTTACTTAGTAATCTGCAATCAGAATGTTTATGGAACATTTGATTTGTTTTCACCAAGTACACTAGTCAGTGAATCATGCAAGGCAGTAGTCATTTGGTAGACCAATGTTTGTTTCTTTTAATGTTGTAGCAGTGGTTTTTGAAATGCTTGCTGTCTATGTTTCACAGCACTCAATGTTTTCTCTTTCTTTATTATTTCTTACATGAACCACAGAACCCAGGGGCAAGCAGAAGGCTGGGACCGAGTCGGCGGGTGAACGTGATTGTGAACCACAGGCACAGAGCTCCTCTACTGAGGATCCTGCTGCTGTCCCTAGTAAGTCCAACAGTGTTTTCTTTTGGAACAATGATATTTCCCTAACTTTCTAACGGAGCTTTTTTTCCAACCGATTAATGACATTTCACCTAACTGTTTAGTTAAGGTATCAATCTTTTCAAAAAATCTGTGATCGAATAGCGGAAGGCACAGGGTCCACTCCTGTCTTATGCTTTTTCCTCTGTAATGTCTCTTCTTTGGCAATTGACACCAACCAAGTATGCATGCAGATGTTGGTCTACTATTTTGTAAGCGTTAGTAATGAATACCACTACTACTCTTGCGGGTATTCTTCTATGCAGTGACATACATAACTATGTATGCACCCCAAAATTGGATGTTGTTGTTGATAGGCAGGTTGGACCTTACTTACTTACAGTCTTACACCTCAGTCACAGAACTCAGAGGAACCCACAATTCAATGAACGACAACCTATATGGGCTCAGTCATTGGTCAATTATTCAATTACCCCTTTCCTGAACCCCAATATGAAGATGCCAAATGCTTTTATTACACAATCCATAACCTAAGTAACCCCCTTTTTCTCACTCTCTCGTGTAAGTCTACAAGACAACAGACACTGAAAATATACTTCCGAGTCAATGTGGAACTTCAAAACCTTTATTTTGTTAGAAGTAACTAAGTAAGTAACATCAATGTTTTTAAGTTGTTCTGTCAAATACGTCAAGGGCAGGGCCACCAGAAGAAATCCAGAGTTAAAAAAGGCTCAATAAAAAGTATTCTACATTTGTACAGCTACCAGTGCACTATAGGGAAATGTGGGAAATGTCCGAGACCCCTCACCATTGAACGTATACTGGTTGCATATGCCTCTTGTTGGTAAGCTCTGCAAATCTTTGCTTCGTAGAAGTAAATCTTCTCATCTGCCGAAAGATAATGACAAAAGTGGTGCACGTTAGACAGTATGAAAACATTACATACATTTATTCAACTTTTTAGCTGTCATGCTAAAAAAAGGTGTAACCTGAGGCTGTAAGGAAACTGGATTCCACAATCCACATTCAAAAAGTAAATACGGGCCTCTATTTTCCAAACTCTTCAGGTGTATGCTTTGAACTATCATGTGGCCTCAAAGGCGTCTCCTCGTACTGCGCAACAAGCTGTGAGGTAGCATGCGCAAAACTGTAGACATGTCATTGATGTACAAAGTAAACTGGTTAGGTTACATGGTTCAGTCTAACTTTCCAAGGACTAGAGTACCAGTATAGATGAGATGAGCTTGGGTACCATACCATACCAAATAAATGCTGATATGTGTAGTGTGTTACTTACTCTGCTGTACTAGGCAATGTGGACTACTAGTGATTACGTTGTACTTAACTGTTTTGCAGAACTCCGTTCTTGGTGAACAAGTACAATGGGGGCTGTGCATCCATCTAAAAAGGTGTACTTAATTACTTATTTTAGAACCGGTACCATCCACCAGTGCCGACGGGGGCAGCGGCGCTGCAACGCCGTCAGCAGAGGCGATCCCGGAGGGGAATGGAGGACCACCAGAGGCACCTACAGCAGCACCGGCAGCAGCGGGGGAGGAGACAACAACGGTGGGCGATGGTAAGTTACATTCAATAGTAATCCGCATTACTTGGTGGGTGGGGAAAACTTCCTCACTGTACTCTGATATTTATAGTGAACTTGAAGTTCTACTGGACAATATATGACGCCACTGTTCTCATTACCAAGCTTAGCAAAAGCATTACCACCGGCCAGAATTGATAAAATTAGTTATACATGCCTCTTCTATGTGACTACAACTCAGCTGTGAAAGGTTGGTGGCAGACTAAAAAAGTCTTATCCACAACATTACATGACCGCGATGGATTAACATGAGATTGATTTTAAGTATGATGAAAGGTGCAAGGAAAAAGCTCTAATCATATAATATAGAAGGATACTTTGGAATCAGCAATGCAGGTGTTTGAGAGCAGTTGGATGCGTGGGTTGTTGTGGAAGCATAGAAAGTGGAAAACACAGCTGCCTGCGTGGGTGGGAGACACATCCAATATTGGTGGTTAGTGGATAGTGGATACTAGTGTTGGCAGCGGTGTTTTGGTTAAACACAAAGGCAAGGGAAGGAGGGGACGACTGGATGCATTCCGGGTCGTTGCTGGCGAAACACAAACCACCTAACGTTTGTTGGCGATATAAAGAATGATAGTCTCTAGAGTAGACATTTATTAGTACTAGCTGGCCACTGTTAATTTAATGTTAGTTTGAGACTGTCACTTTTCCCGGAAGCACAGAGTATATGATATAAAAAAACGAGATATGAAAAAGACAGGTGTTCGTATGTGACCGTTGAAGTACACCCATGCTATGTTACTAGGGCAGGCATAATGCCGTGCCAAAAAGGCAGACAAATGAAGTATATAAGGCGTAGAATGTTCAAGATAGATAAAACAACATTTTAGGTACTCAACTTGCTTGCTATTGCTACTGTACTGTGCCGCCCACTATGTGTTGGATCCATTTTGCGTTCTTTATTTACTGGGATTTTTGATTACAACAATTCTGTCTCTTTCTTTATAGTTACTCCTTCTAAACCAACGAGGAAGGAGCTGGCAGTCCGGGCCCGTCAGCGGAAACTGCAGGCCATCGTTGAGGCCTACCGCCGGCTGGTGGCTCAGGCCGAGGAGGAGGAGGAGGAGGCGGCGGCAGCAGCTGCTGCCTCTTCCAATGCCCCGGCCCCCAAGCCTGCAGGAGTACGTCGGCGTGCTCAGGCAGCCGCCCGCCGCCAGATTTTCCCCGCATCGTCCACCCCCCCACAACAACATGGCTGCCAATGTAGGTGCCGCCAGTTCCAGCGAAAAATTCTCCTCCGGGTAGCCAGGCTGGAGGCTCAAAGCAGTCAGACTAAAAAACAGATAGAGGAGCGTGTAAAGATCCTGGTGGATCAACACTTAAAAGCCCGCGGGCTATGAGATGGACCCTGTTTGCCCCTTTTTCTATCCTTTTGTTGGTGGGTGGGAATTGGGTGTTGGGTTTTTACTTTTTTTTTACATGACATTGAGCGTGGGAATTTGGTTGGGGTTAGGGGAGGCGGGTAGGGGGACAGCTTGGTGTAGGATTTATATATATTTTATTTTTGTATCATCTTTAGTTATATATTACATTATGTTAAAATAAACGAGACACAAAGTTATGTTAAAAAGAAAACATTTGAAGTTCATTTGCGTTTCTTGTGGGGTTGGAGGGGGGAGTGTTTCACCAAATAATGTACGTTGTGCAACCTCGCAAGGTTTAATTTGGCCATGCAGGTCGGCGGACAGTGCTTTTTAATAATTAAATATATTGCCCACATCTTTAACATGCAAACAGATAGATGCAGTAAACCCTCACCGAGTTATATTTGTAGTATTAGAAGAACGACCAGTCTGTCTTGCGTTATACCTCACTGCAAACTTTTCTTACCTGTGATTGCTGATGAGATGATGATGATTTATCATGAAGTGTGGCACTGCAAGGGCTGCATTTGATTTCCAAGACAATGGCGAAGAATCTGTGGTTCAGAATCAGAACTTCTGTGATAGTAGTAGACAGACCCTGCCAGTAGCGACAAAAAGAAAGAGACAGTCATTTGCGTGACAGACAATGTGGGGGTAGTATAAGTAAGTACAGTACATTGCATGGGTGACCCAATATTGCAACTGCTAAACTGAAACAAAACAATGGTTTTGGGGACTGGAAACAAAGTGCAAGAGAAGATAAGAAGTTCAACTTTACTTGTAGTACTCACGGCAACGTCAAACTTTTCTAAATCATAATGCTTTACACTTTAAACCCAAAAAATTACGCCAATTCATTAGATGCATTCGTTGTTTGATGTTAATGGTAAATTATTTGGCGTTATACACAGAGCTTGAGTTGGGAAGCCGCAGAAGATCCTGGCCATGCCTTGTTGACATTTCACTATTGTTGCTTTGACCACATCTGCCCCAGCAAGCGCGTGATCAAATTGTTGGTGTATATTTAATGTAAGAAACATCACACCTCAATGTAACCACGCAGCCCGGGGGAAGAGGGTTAGGGATTGTTTAATGGATGGGTACGGGGGTTTTGGGAAAGGTTTGAGAAAGAAAAACAGTACGCATGGAGATTGGAGACAACAGAAGCAAAACAATGAAGACGATGATTTATGATGTTGATCAGCTAGCTAATGATTGTAAGCAATGGACGTAAGAAAAGGACACGCTGAATATGATTCTTGGTTTCCCGCAATCCAATTGCTTGATGATGAGGATCTGTGGTAAGGATGAGAGTTGATGCTCATACTATAAAGCAGTGGGTGAACCGTGAAAGATGTCCAGCCTGAAAAAGAAAAGGCAAATACAAAAGAATGTGAATGACCTAAACAAATTGTAATACAGTGAAGATAAAAAAAACAATACAAGAGGAGTAGTCGTATGAGAGGACTTTCAGACTGAGGCGGCTTGGATACAATTTGTATAAGTCTACTAGTTGCATATCATTTTTAATGTAGAAGTACAAAAAAAGACAGGAGCCAGCACACAACAACAGGCCCACGACGACACAGGTTTGGCCGTTATACAAACTGCATTTCCCTAAAAATTTCAGAGCCACAGAAAGGTGAATGAAATTGAAAAAGCAACCTAGCATTTACAAAATTAATCAACAAAATCAATGCGTCATTCTCAGTCATCAATCATACCACTATTGTACTCTACCACAGCACTGTGCACAAACATGTAGTAGCCTGGGTCTACTGTGCTGTGACTCTTATTTGTATTTATTTATTACCTTGTATTCCACTCCAAGAAACATCGTGCATCAATCAGCTCAGATCCAACCGCCTGACAGCAAAGATAAATTAAGTCCTGACTGCATCTGTAGTAGTAGGAACACAAGTGCGTAAATAATTTCTATTATTAGTAAATAACATGGAAGAATTGGCTATCACGTGAGTCTGAACTGAAGTTACTAGTATACTTCAACTCCATGCACATTAGCTCAGAGTCAGCCCAAAAATACATCCAATGCAATGCATGGCATCATTCATTTTTATACCTGTTTTGCTCTTCTTCTCTTTCACTGTCAGAAGATTGATCACAGATGCTGCCGAGCCTTTGTAATGCGAGTCATCACAACAAGTTGACTTCAGTTGTGGATGCCTGCTCAAGTTTCTTTTGACACAGAAGAGTCGTCTCTGAAATGAATGCCTGCAGACATAGGTGGTAGCCTTAACAGTAAGACTCAGCAAGGCAGTTATTATGAGTTGCAGATTTCAAATGAAATAGAGGATGGCTGTAGTCATGTACGGTTCACTTATTATGGAGGGACTGTTAGAGGCTACATTATTGTTATTGTACTATACTCCATCTACAACATCAAATGTATGGCTGCCAAGATGGAATTGTATTGACTTGAGTGGGAGTCAAGAAGATGCAGCAAGACTCTGAGGAGTGCAGTCAACATGGAACATAAATGCACAGGCGTGCAACTCCAGGAGGTAACTAAAAAAGATACAGCGAAAATAAAATGCACAGGTGTGCAACTCCAGTAGGTACATTAAAAGAATGAGTGGTGGGGATGGATTTGGTTGAGCTTTTTATTTTAAGATTAGCAGTTTTGCACCAGAAAGTCATTTTTAATAAGAAAATAAATAACACAAATAAAAGAAGGGAAAAAGTCACAATTTAACAGCCTATTGGTCAGGGAAGAGGTGCTCGTCCTCAAACTCTGCGGGTCCGGACAGCAGTAGGTCATGTAACCCAGCAGTGATGAATTCTTCGGGCTCGCTTTCTTCATCCTGCTCTGATTCACGTACAGTATAGTCTGGTGGTATGAAGTGTTGATTCATTTTTATCATTGTCAGCCTCTCGACGCTTTTGGGGGAGAGACTGGTCCTTTTCGATGTCACAATGGCACCAGCAGCACTGAAAACCCGCTCAGAGGCGACACTGGCTACAGGACAAGCCAAATACTTTATCGCCAGCCTGCTCAGCACTGGCCACTGTCTCCTTCTTTCATACCAATAGACCAATAGGCTTTGCTCCATGAACACCTCTGTTGTGTCATCCAGATAGGCCTGAACCATCCGCTCAGTGTTGATTGGTGCTCGGCTTTGCTGCTCCTCTTTCCCCTTTGCAACAGCAACGGACTTACCCATTCCCTTCTGTAGAAAAAAAGCAGTTATGCTTTTGGTTGTGTCTGCTGAATCAGATCATGTAGGTGCTGCTTTTGGTACTGTTGGTGCCTGCTGGGAAGCGGATGCACCGCTCTCATGCTGTGATGAACTTGCCAGAGTTGCCTCAGGAGGATGGCCTGGAGTACTTTGACTGTCCTGGGCTGGCACTGTCAGGCCTTTAAGTAACAGCCGTTCAGTTTCGAAATCATTAGCTTCCACAGCTATGGAACTTTTGTAATTGGCAACATCCCCATCTGAAAAAGGAATGACTGCGCTACTGCTGACAAACAATTTGTACCGTGGATCCAAGATTGTTGCAGTTATGTAATTTGGATCTGACACAATCATTTTAAGCCTTGCATTTACAGATAAGCGGTTGCGTAAGGCCTTGGCCAAGGTACATGCATCAACTTTTTCTTCGTCACCTTCGTATGTTTCACAGACCTCCTTCAGCTGTTGCTCGAGCATGTACAACAATGGGATGGCTTGGCCCATAGTACAGTCCTCCCTGCTAACTGCACGTGTGAACACCTCAAAAGGTTGTAGCATCTCTGTCAAGCATTTAATGATGTCCCACTGCCACATCTCAACGGTCAGGCTTTTAAGATTAACAGTAGGATCCACTAATCTTCTTGACATTACATAAGCATTCAGTGGTATGTACTGCTCAAAGAGACGCTCAAGCATGAAATAAGTCGAGTTCCAACGTGTTGGGACCTCCTGGATCAGTGCTTTGACTGGCAAATTATGCTCCCGCTGAATGACGCGTAGCAGCTTCCGCGCTTTGAAAGAATGGTTAAAATGCGTGCATATTCTTCTGCAGATGGTCAGTATGGTGCTGACTTGGAGTTCATTTTTCAGAAAGTCTTGCACGACTAAGTTAATGCAGTGTGCCAAACAGGGTACCCTGAAATACTGTCCATCTTTCATTGCCCTCACTACATTACTGCCATTGTCAGTGGCAACAAAACCAATCTTAAGGCCTCTTGGTTTCAGCCATTCAAAGACCTTGCTGTTAAAGTCAGACAAAATGTTGTCAGCAGTATGATTTTTCTCCATACCAAACATGGCTACAGTTGCATGTTTGCGAGTGTCATTGAAAATCCCAGCAACGTCAAGAAGGCCTGATGTTAACTTGTCTTTCACACCTGCAAAAGAGATCCAGTGTGCGGTGATGCACATGTAATCTGCTGTGGCTTCGCGACTGCTCCACATGTCGGTTGTCAGGTGGATACAATGGACAACACTCTGTTGTAAGGCTTTCCCAATCAATCCCAGCACGTCGTGGTGTAGTGCTGGAATAGCAACTCTTGCAAAATAGTAGCGACTGGGAACGTCCCATTTTGGGGCGAGTGTTGCCACTAATTGCCGAAATCCCACTGCCTCAACAAATGAAAATGGGAGAAGGTCCAGTGCCAACATTTTTGCAAGTTTCGCATTGTACAAACGTGCTATTTGGTGGTTACGCTCGTACTTTCCCTCCTGCCTAAACATGCCAGTAATGGTAAGCTGCTTGGTAATTCTGTCTGTTCTGCTAGACGGACCACCTTTCAACGCAGACTTTTCACTCCTTGCCCTTGGTGTCTCCGGCTGACTCTGGTGCCACTGAGAAGTTGCTGATGCTGAGGATTTGGACTGCACCACTCCAGTGCTGGCGACAGGGCTCATTGGTGTACCACTCCCAGATAGAAGGTCATCGTCTCCCTCTTCTTCCATGAGTGGACCTTGTAGTACTGTATCCTCCCCACCAACACCAGTGCTTACATCTTTTTGTAAGCTTGCAAGGTGGTTCTCCCATACAATTGTGTGTGTTTTTTTCATATGGGTCGTTGGGCCTCCAGTACCATAGTTTGTACCAATCTTACCACGACTAACATTGGTGTGACAAATGGAGCATATAGCAATGTTCTCCTGATGTGGGTGAACCGTAAAAAAATCCCAGACTGGGGAGCTAAACTTTTGTCTCCTGCCATAGGAAGAGGAGGACCCACTTCCAATCCCGGATGAACTGGAGCCTTTTTGTTGAATTTCCCTATGTGACAGTTCAGTACTAGTACTGCCACTACCTCCTTCTGTTGAGGTGGCGCTTGCGCTGGATGTCGCACGCTGCCGGGCCTTCGCTGATGCAAAAATGGGAGCTGGTGTTACTTTGGGCGCTGAGTGTGTAGGAGTTACACGTGCTACCTGCTCATCACTAATCGCAGCCCTTCTGGATAGGGTGAAAATGCTGGTCTCTACATCCTCTGCACCAGGAATAACGCTTGTGATGATGACATTGTCAGTGTCAGACCCGTCTTTATCACCATCAGTATCCTGTTCACCTACATCGAACTCCGGAAGTTCAAGCCTTGACGGATCCTTCCTTTTTCCCAGCCTGGTCTTTTGATGCCTCTCCTTTGAATGCTCAGTTCTTCGTTTTGGATGCCATTCCTTATCAAGGTCATCTGAAGGGATGCTGTGCGAAGAACTCGATGCACTGCCACTAACCCTCCTTTCCTTTCGTAAATTTAAAGACAGTAGATCACCTCCAGAAGTGGCTTCCTCTTCTTCTTGCTCGGAATGAGGCTCTACTTCCTGAACTGCCCCGACATCGGGAGGAACAACTTCCACTATTGCGTGCGGAGACGGTGGTTGTTGTTCTTGAGGAAGTACTATAGCGTGCTGTGGTTCTTCAACAACTACTACTGTGGGATTTGGTTGTTGTTGTTGAACAACTATTGCGGGCGGTGGTTGTGGTTTTTCAACAACTATTGCGGGAAGTGGTTGTGGTTGTTGAACATCTACTGCTGGCGGCGGTTGTTCAGCACTTTCATCTTGCGTGGATTGTGTGCTACTTTGAGACAGCGATAAGTTAAGTTCAGGCTCAGTATCACTGCTTTGTAACACTAGGTCGGCTACCTCTTCGACCCTCATGTGCTTGGCCCTGGGTTGGTGGCTTGCCCCCGCTAATGCGGATGTGCTGGCTCCAGCTTGCACCATGGACACCGCTGCTGCAGGCGTACGTTTTGGGGGCCCAAAAAAGGTTTGGGGGTCCATACCAGCCGTAAGTGACACTTCCTTCTTCTGTACCTTCTTCTCAGCAACTTTCTTGGTGGTGGAGGACCTGGTACCTGCTCTCTTAGGACCCATCTTCTTCTGATGTCAGCAGCACACAGCAGCACTCAGTAGCACAAATTGCAGAGATGTGTGGTCAGATGAGTCACACACCACACGTGGCGTACAATTGAAGGACGTCCGTCTGGCAGTTGAACGGGCGATGGATGAAAACAGCCAGCACCTCCTCAGTCTTTTTCTGTGCACCTACAAGCAAAGAAGACAGAAAACGTCAGTCAAACAAGCAGTAAGCCAACACATGAACAATTGAAAGACACACAGGGCAATGTATAAAACACAAAAAAGAAGACTAATAGTACGAGCACCACAGCTCCCAGCCACATGAAGTCCAGAAATAACCAATAATAAAGTCAAGCAGGCCTATCATATACCAATATGGACAGAAAAAGGAGGTTGCCTGCTACACATGAGTCATGACAGGTTAATGCAAGGAAAATCAAAATACCCCATGGCTAAGAGTTTGTAAAACTTCACTGCAAAAACACATACAAGTCATAAAATTATTACACACACAAAAAAGTTACCTACCCCCCTGCCCAGACAACCAACTTGGAAATGCAATGGCATACACACATGCCGTAATGATGGTAATTAAATAGACCAAATAGAAACAGCTACATAAAGCAGCCCCGATAACTAGTAACTAACTACCACCTCTGGGACTCTGTCCTACTATCAGATCAGACCAAAAGCAGGGAGGCCAATGATAAATGCACAAAGGAAGTACCTACAAAATGGCCGCCACCACATGGCCTGTCCAGGAAGACAAAACTACAACCAAATAACACAAAAATGAGGACTTTTTGGTAGCACAGGGGACACATTAAACATTTTCGAGGAACTTTTATGCAACTCGGGACATATTGTTCGCGAGAATGCAAAATCGGCGTGTTCGGCAACGCGAATCGAGTAAAAAGTCGTTATCGCGTTCCCGAGCCAGTACATTGAGCGCGCGAACAAGACAAAAAAAGTAAGGTCGCGTTCTCACACGGCGTGACGTTACCAAAACTACCCGAGCTGTATCCCTAGGGTTACCTAATGGCAGGGAGTGCCATAATAGCTACACACAAGCAACCAAAAAACGAAAAGTACCACCATTACAAAAAAATGTGAAGCAATCCAAAGCCATACACGGTGTAATTAAAGTTACACCACAAAAATAGTTGATTAACTTGAATGCACCTATGGCTGTGAGTGGTAGTACCTACAAAAGCCTTGGATGGCTATGGCAAAAGAAGAGAACCAGGGAAGGACACAGAAAATGGCCGCCTCCATAGGGCCAGGAGGACAGGGACACCCAAAAACAACATGGAAAGGGGATGCACCCAAAATGGCCTCCACCACATGGCAAAATCAGTCACAAAGGAAGCATACACAAAATGGCCGCCACCACATGGCCTGCCCACCAACAACAACATAGCAGAATCATCACAAAGGAAGTAAGTACACACAAAATGGCCCTCACCACTACATGCAAAGAAAGAGAGGACAGACAATAAATGCCTATGCCAAAGGGACAATGCTTAGCTTCACAAAATGGACACACCAGACACCACCCCCCAAATTGGTCACCCCAACCATAAACAAGAAATCATTACATAGAGGACAGAAAGGAACTGGGAGTGGCCCATGCTCCAGGAAGACAAAACTACAACCAAATAAGTAAATAACACAAAAATGAGGACTTTTTGGTAGCACAGGGGACACATTAAACATTTTCGAGGAACTTTTATGCAACTCGGGACATATTGTTCGCGAGAATGCAAAATCGGCGTGTTCGGCAACGCGAATCGAGTAAAAAGTCGTTATCGCGTTCCCGAGCCAGTACATTGAGCGCGCGAACAAGACAAAAAAAGTAAGGTCGCGTTCTCACACGGCGCGACGTTACCAAAACTACCCGAGCTGTATCCCTAGGGTTACCTAATGGCAGGGAGTGCCATAATAGCTACACACAAGCAACCAAAAAACGAAAAGTACCACCATTACAAAAAAATGTGAAGCAATCCAAAGCCATACACGGTGTAATTAAAGTTACACCACAAAAATAGTTGATTAACTTGAATGCACCTATGGCTGTGAGTGGTAGTACCTACAAAAGCCTTGGATGGCTATGGCAAAAGAAGAGAACCAGGGAAGGACACAGAAAATGGCCGCCTCCATAGGGCCAGGAGGACAGGGACACCCAAAAACAACATGGAAAGGGGATGCACCCAAAATGGCCTCCACCACATGGCAAAATCAGTCACAAAGGAAGCATACACAAAATGGCCGCCACCACATGGCCTGCCCACCAACAACAACATAGCAGAATCATCACAAAGGAAGTAAGTACACACAAAATGGCCCTCACCACTACATGCAAAGAAAGAGAGGACAGACAATAAATGCCTATGCCAAAGGGACAATGCTTAGCTTCACAAAATGGACACACCAGACACCACCCCCCAAATTGGTCACCCCAACCATAAACAAGAAATCATTACATAGAGGACAGAAAGGAACTGGGAGTGGCCCATGCTCCAGGAAGACAAAACTACAACCAAATAAGTAAATAACACAAAAATGAGGACTTTTTGGTAGCACAGGGGACACATTAAACATTTTCGAGGAACTTTTATGCAACTCGGGACATATTGTTCGCGAGAATGCAAAATCGGCGTGTTCGGCAACGCGAATCGGGTAAAAAGTCGTTATCGCGTTCCCGAGCCAGTACATTGAGCGCGCGAACAAGACAAAAAAGGTAAGGTCGCGTTCTCACACGGCGCGACGTTACCAAAACTACCCGAGCTGTATCCCTAGGGATACCTAATGGCAGGGAGTGCCATAATAGCTACACACAAGCAACCAAAAAACGAAAAGTACCACCATTACAAAAAAATGTGAAGCAATCCAAAGCCATACACGGTGTAATTAAAGTTACACCACAAAAATAGTTGATTAACTTGAATGCACCTATGGCTGTGAGTGGTAGTACCTACAAAAGCCTTGGATGGCTATGGCAAAAGAAGAGAACCAGGGAAGGACACAGAAAATGGCCGCCTCCATAGGGCCAGGGGGACAGGGACACCCAAAAACAACATGGAAAGGGGATGCACCCAAAATGGCCTCCACCACATGGCAAAATCAGTCACAAAGGAAGCATACACAAAATGGCCGCCACCACATGGCCTGCCCACCAACAACAACATAGCAGAATCATCACAAAGGAAGTAAGTACACACAAAATGGCCCTCACCACTACATGCAAAGAAAGAGAGGACAGACAATAAATGCCTATGCCAAAGGGACAATGCTTAGCTTCACAAAATGGACACACCAGACACCACCCCCCAAATTGGTCACCCCAACCATAAACAAGAAATCATTACATAGAGGACAGAAAGGAACTGGGAGTGGCCCATGCTCCAGGAAGACAAAACTACAACCAAATAAGTAAATAACACAAAAATGAGGACTTTTTGGTAGCACAGGGGACACATTAAACATTTTCGAGGAACTTTTATGCAACTCGGGACATATTGTTCGCGAGAATGCAAAATCGGCGTGTTCGGCAACGCGAATCGAGTAAAAAGTCGTTATCGCGTTCCCGAGCCAGTACATTGAGCGCGCGAACAAGACAAAAAAGGTAAGGTCGCGTTCTCACACGGCGCGACGTTACCAAAACTACCCGAGCTGTATCCCTAGGGTTACCTAATGGCAGGGAGTGCCATAATAGCTACACACAAGCAACCAAAAAACGAAAAGTACCACCATTACAAAAAAATGTGAAGCAATCCAAAGCCATACACGGTGTAATTAAAGTTACACCACAAAAATAGTTGATTAACTTGAATGCACCTATGGCTGTGAGTGGTAGTACCTACAAAAGCCTTGGATGGCTATGGCAAAAGAAGAGAACCAGGGAAGGACACAGAAAATGGCCGCCTCCATAGGGCCAGGAGGACAGGGACACCCAAAAACAACATGGAAAGGGGATGCACCCAAAATGGCCTCCACCACATGGCAAAATCAGTCACAAAGGAAGCATACACAAAATGGCCGCCACCACATGGCCTGCCCACCAACAACAACATAGCAGAATCATCACAAAGGAAGTAAGTACACACAAAATGGCCCTCACCACTACATGCAAAGAAAGAGAGGACAGACAATAAATGCCTATGCCAAAGGGACAATGCTTAGCTTCACAAAATGGACACACCAGACACCACCCCCCAAATTGGTCACCCCAACCATAAACAAGAAATCATTACATAGAGGACAGAAAGGAACTGGGAGTGGCCCATGCTCCAGGAAGACAAAACTACAACCAAATAAGTAAATAACACAAAAATGAGGACTTTTTGGTAGCACAGGGGACACATTAAACATTTTCGAGGAACTTTTATGCAACTCGGGACATATTGTTCGCGAGAATGCAAAATCGGCGTGTTCGGCAACGCGAATCGAGTAAAAAGTCGTTATCGCGTTCCCGAGCCAGTACATTGAGCGCGCGAACAAGACAAAAAAGGTAAGGTCGCGTTCTCACACGGCGCGACGTTACCAAAACTACCCGAGCTGTATTCCTAGGGTTACCTAATGGCAGAAATTGACAGACACCCGAAACCTGACATACCCCACACATAAACATAAGATTTTCTAAATCAAACCAGTCCATCCATTATTTCCTAATTAGAGGTACACCAGAAAAACAGTTGATTACCTTTCATGACCCTATGACTAGTACCTCTGGCCTACTGGAAGAGTAGGCCACAAGTTTGGAGGCCTATGGCAAGACCAAAGTGGCTGGGAAACATAAAATGGCCGCCAACAACACATGGCCAGGCCAACCACAGAAAGTTATTACAATGAACTCAAACATGCCTACACACTAACTACATGGAGTACTAGGGTCAGCTATTGGCTTAAAAAAATAAAAAACTTTTTCATTACACAAACATAAATTCCACAGCAGACATTGCTATTGCATAATGATGACCATAATCCAATGCCAGCCATGATGTTTGTTTACAAACTTGAATAAAAATTTAAACACAGAATTATGATTTTACCCATGGGTACCCCTCTATGTAGCCTGGATGAAATTTAAAAAGAAATACAAGTTGGGACCTCATAAAAGTAGGCACCCATCAATAATTTAAATCAAGGAATGAATACTGTAGTTAAAAAATTTTAAATCAAACAAACACAAGTCTACAACATCATACTCACTCATACATTACTGAACTTACTTGAAAAAGAGAATTCAAAATCCAAAAGTCCTCAGTAAGATTAAAAAAAAGCAGTAATGCAGCCAACACACACAGAAAGTGATCCTGCCAGCTCAAAATCCAAATGAAAGTGACCACCTCATGGACAAAGCACTGGGAGGAGCCTGGTGGACAGGAAGTTGTAAACTCCAGAGCCCTTCCTCCTTAATATTCAAAAATAGAGTAGAAACAGAAAGAGGACTCCTTCCCCCCAAAAAATACATCCAAAGGTACAACTTTGAGGGGTTTTTACTTGTTTGCTAACCAAAATGGTAATTTATTATTATGGTTTAACTTTTAACATGCTCGCGAGTTATTCTGTGCAAAATTGCAGGTTCTGCGTGTTCGGCAACTCTATCTTACCAACAAACATACTTGCGCGTCCTTATGGCTTTATCGCGCTTCCAATGACGTTATCGCGTTCGCACAGCTGCACGGAAGGGTTTACAAACATGGTGGCAGACGCGACCGGGAAAAAGCGAACGCAGAACCAAGGTAAGCCATTGCCGCGCACGCGATAATGTTATTTAGCGCGCGACAATGTTATTTAGCGCGCGACAACTACGCTCCGCACCGGATAGCGGAGTTATCGGCAGCTACGCGAACTCCGCGGAACGCGGAGTTGCCAAAACTCCGCAAACTTCGCAAACGGAGCGTAGTTCTTCGCCCAGGGTTACTTGTTAATCACCCCACAACATGTTATGTTATTTTTTTTTAACTCTCACTCTCGCCCTCTTTAAACTTACTTAGAGTTAGGCAGTTGATAGAAGGTACAGCGAACAACCCAAGTGCACGTTATTCTTCCTGTTCTTTCATCCTAGCTAGAACCGCGTCAGCCTCCTCAGGGAAGTGGCATGTGTACATTTTATTATTCCACATAATTTTGAGGAGCGCTGGAAATTTCATTTGGACCTGTGCCCCATAAGAACGTAATTCTGGCATTCTAGAGCCTAGCTCCCATTGTCTTTGGGCAGTCTTACTACCTATATCAGATCTGATGTGATAGGGATTAGCACGAAAATGTAAGGAAGTGCGAGATAAACGTCTAGTAAGAATCAGCTCTTTTATGCTGTAGGTTTGAAAGTATACCAAGATCTTCCTAGGTGCCTTTCGATCCGGATGTAACTTAAATGGATCTCTATGGACCCGCTGGATCTCAGCTTCCAAGTTAATATCCGGTCGATCTTTAAGAATATCTTCCCGCAGCAGTCTGCAAACGAATCCCTTAATATCTTCCACTTCTGCCCCTTCCGGAATTTTTAAGATCCTCAGGTTATTACGTCGTGATTGAGTTTCCAACCTCTCCAGGTCCATTGTTAAGGTCCGATTCTGAGCTTTTAAGGCAACTATGTCTTGAGAGTTATTATTTGAGGACTCTGTAAGTGAAGATACTTTCCCCTCTAAAGTGCTTGTTCTGATACTAATGCCCTCAATTTTGGCCTCCAGAAGATCGAATCTGTCATGCAATCCTTTCTGATTCTTTTCGGAGAGCTCAAATCTTTCCAACAGATCCCCTCTTAATGAGTGAAGTAGGGAACCCAGGCTCTTCTCTACCGCTTCACTTCCTCCGCAAGCCCCCGCTTCCTCATTTAAGGGTGAGAACAAACCATCGCTTTCCAGACTCAGTATAGGCACTATGTGGGGGGCTGCAAGAGAAGATTGGGGCTCTGTATTCTGAGATACTTGATCGCCACTCCTTAGAGGCTCACCAGGCTGTATACCGGTATAATTCGGGGGAGGTTGTACTGGACCCCTGGCTCCCCCCGCACTTCCAGCTGTCCCAGATACCTCTGAAGAATTAGCTGATTCCAAAGCCGTATATTTATTGCTCAGAGGAAAAATAGCTAAAAGAGGGGAGACTGTGACCATGCTCGTACTCTCAGTGGAGTTACCTGCGGACTCCACAGGCTCATGCTGGTTATTTATTTCTCTTATTTCTCCTTCCACTGTAGTAGTAGTTTCGATATTTGTCTCAATATTGTTTACTTTAGATGATACTGCTTGCTCCATGATCTTGAAATAACTCTTAAATGAAGGAGTCCCTTTCAAAGTTTCAAAGTTTGGGTCTGTTTTAATCCTTTAGCCTTCCCCCTTCGTGCCCCCCCTTTCTTACTTTGCTTACAGGGTGAGATAGGCACAGGTCCACTACTTCCACCCTCATGTAAGTCGGCAGTATTTAGAACTCCTTTCTTCTTAAGTTCTTGTTTAGAGCGTAGCTGATAACGATTTTTAGCAGCGCTTCTTTTTTCACTGCTACTAGCACAAACAGTTTCTTTAGAGGGTAATTCAGGAAAGCCAACTATAGATTCACCACTGAAGGCTACCTCTAAGCTAAGGGTATCACGCTGCGACTTAGGTGCTGCTTTGTCTGCCTCCATGCACACAGCCAAATCACCACAGGCAAGAGACACTATAGCTGTAGCAGGAACACGGCATGTAAATACTGCTGCTGCCCGATACCAGAAGGCTGCTCTCGAGCGCAGCCATGCATTGTAACAGCTTACCCGTAATCCTGTATATTGCTCTACTTGCGTGGAGTTACTGCTGTGTCCTGTGCCGTGTCCTGTGCCCCCTAGCTTCAGGGAATCCTCATGTCTCGTAACACGATACAGCTGCCCCGTTCTAGGCTCCTCCGCGTACCTCCGCTCGGATTCTCGCTCTCGGTCCTCCCCTCTCATCCCAATGCGCTGGATCCCCGGGGAGAGGAACATGGCGGCGGCAGGCTAACGGCTGCTGCGAGGCTCCGTTCCCTAAGCCCTATGGAGCACTTCGACAGGTCTCCTACCCCTTATGACAATGGAGGATTGCGGTTTATTTAACGGTGAGATATGGAGTTGCTACTGATTAATGTTATATTCCGCAATATTGAGCTTTCTTTCTTTTCCCTGCATGGTTTGCGGTCAGCGGTCTGCGGTTTGTGAAGCTGCCGAGCAAGGGACGCGGAGAAGCCGGAGGCGCTAGGACCTACTCAATCCTATGGGATTTCTGAAAATTCTATGTCGAATAACTTTGGCGTTTGTGGACGGAATTGGCTGACATATTCAGGAAAATGGCACATTTTGTTTCTGAGCAGCCCCTGAAAATTTTGGGGGGTTTCGTCAAGGGGGGGCCGAGAAAAAAGGGGGGGTCCTAAAACGCGTTTTTCCCATTCATTTTTCCATAGGGTGGTTGGAATCACGGCTGAATGGATTTACACGAAACTTGGCAAAATTGTAGATATGGTTTGCCCGACGTGCCTTTGCTATGTCTCAATATATGTGCTCCAGTGGATTTTGAGAAATTAACGTTTTAAAAAACAGATATATCTGTGACAGCGCTCCGGTTAGCGCCCCGGTTCGCGTACCTGACACGTAACGGAACTTCGCGAAGTGAAGCTGCTTGGCTCTCCGGTGTCTGTCAACGTTCTAAACAGTCCGGAACGGCCGCCATCTTGTGTCTCGGTAGGATCGAGACACAAGAGGTGGCAAAAACAAAGGGGGAAATGAGCATAAGGGGGCAGAGTACATCCTCCCTGACCCCCTAGGTTTGATGAGGGGGCTTTAAAAGGGCCCCACGGGGCAAAAAAAAATAATTTATTATCGTTTTTTTGCGGGGGGAGCGCCCGGTACGCGCACCGGGAAGCGGTCCGGGGAGCGTAATATATGGAAAAAAGAATGAAAGAATGTTCAAATATTGTATGTTTATTGATTGTTCTTTTTGTTGTATATTTTTTTAATTTTTTTTTATGTAAGTACCAACATGTAGGTACCAATACAGAGTCTAAAAATAAATATACATCGTTTCCTTTGTAGATATCTTGCATGTTGTTTCAGAAGTTATTGTGGTATATGGAATTTATAGCATAGTCTGTGAGGAAAGCAGAAAGAACATGGAGGCAGGAGATGATAAAGAGATGTTAAATACACATTGGAGATAATATAGTGGGAGAAAGGAAGTAACTATGAGCAAACTTACTATGTAACACAAAAAAGTTGCACAGTATATTTTAAGTCTCAGTTTATATTTTATCTTTTTGGGTACTATTTCATAATTTTCATATTAAAAAGAATAATGTCTCAAACAATTTTAACTTTTAAAATGTAACTTTATTGTTCTGATTTTTCAAAATCTAAGAGAATTTGTAACGTTAAATCATCAGGAATGTCCTCCTTTTCATTCCAAGAATCACAATCACATTCTTCAGCACATTTTAATAATTCTTGGTCTTCTGATTCATCCATAAAATCTAGTTCTTCTTTTTCTTGTGTTGGATTGCTTTCAATCTTAATTTCAAATGAAATTGTATTTTCTTTTTGCTGTGCTTCCATTTTCTTGCTGTAAATTGCATAAAAAAATATATCAGTGGAGATAGAGCACTGTTGGGTTTAAGTTCAGACAGGTGCTTGTGAGTTTTTAACAGTGAAGTAATCTTTGGGCAGTGCATGGTTTCAGGCAGGAAGTAGAACTATTAAAAAGTGCCTGTGATGAAGCCTACGTAAATTCATAATTATACCACAGAAGCCTAACTCAAACAATAATTTCAATAATTAAGTCTTTCTCAATGACTAACTCTTATAGAGGGACAGTATGTAACTATCTGAAAACGTTTTCCTTATTTAATTTAAAGTGCATAACATAGTTGTCTTTTCAAATTTTTTAAATTATATCTTACCTTTGAAAAAGAAGTTAAAGTTGACAGTGAAAATGTTCTTGAAATGAACTACAGGAAGTAGTAGTCAAAATGGCTGTGTTTCTCTCTATTTCTTTATATATATTCAGGTACATAACCAATCAAATGTCTTGAAATAATAGTAGAAAATGAAAGTAACATTTTAATTGGTTGTCAATTCTAACACTTCATATGTGTTTCTGTCATGTAATTTACTTCAGGATATTTAGTTAGGCCTACAGCATAATTTTCTCAATGGAATTCCATCAAATTTGGGTAAATGGTAGGGACTGCTATGTAGTAGGGCTTATTCTATATTTGATGAAAGTGTCTCCAGTGGTTTTTCTGTAAATTACTTTCCCACCTTTTTTTAGTGAGCGCTCACCGGTGCGCGCCCCGGTACGCGTACCGGCAGCGTTACGGGTGTCCTCCATTTTGTGTGTCGGTAGAATTGAGACACAAGATGGAGGGGAAACAATGTTCGGAATGGGTAGAAGGGGGCACGGTAGACACTTTCTGCCCCTCTAGGTTTTCTGAGGGAGGCTTAGGACGCTCATATAGGCCAAAATCTTTTCATTTTAAAAATCGCGCGGGGAGCGCCCGGTATGCACACCGGTAAGCGAACTGGGGAGCGTACTTTGGTGAAAATAGTGAAAAAAGTTAGAAAAAGATAAACGTTTTGAATGATCAGAGGTAGGGTAGCTTAGAAAAGAGCTATTGGGTTCTGTGGCTGATTTAGGTACCTACAAGTAGGTTTCAATGCACAGTTTAAAATTCAGGAGGAACATTCTATTCCCCTCATCTGAGAAGTGCACACCATCTCCTCTGTAGATGTCTTGCATGTTGTAACGCAAGTTATTGTTGTATATTGAACCCATTCTAAAGTCTCTCATGTAAGCAGAAACAGATTTATTCACATGTTTCCGTGCTTTCTCAAATTGTGGACAAAATTGGTTGGAACAGTTCCATTTCTGTCTTTGGCATAGATTGGAATATACTAAGGCAGTTTGGGGAAAAAGTGTCATCAATTGATGAAAGGTGTCCTTTAAAAGCATTTCCAGACCAACCCCAGTCATAGTCCCAAAATCATTTCCACCACAGTGCACTATTAAGAGGTCAGGGTTTGGCAGATGCATAAAAAAATTATAATAAAAACATATAAAATATATTTTTCATTTAAAAGAAGAATACATTTTACAGCTTTTGATATTTGCTATTAAAAAACCATTGAAATTCACTGAAAAAACCATAGGTTATAGACCATATATAGTTAGGAATTAGCATTTACAAAACCTTAAAAATTCACTGAAAAAACCGTAGGTTATAGACCATATATAGTTAGGGATTAGCATTTACAAAACCTTATTTTACTCACACAAAACCATTGAAATTCGCATATATAGTTAGTTGCACTAACTATATATCGCGCACCCGCAATCCACTGCTGATGTCACTGACCATGTCATGAATGATGTAATATGTGACATCATCAGCAGTGGATTGCGGGTGCGCGATATATAGTTAGTGCAACTAACTATATATGCAATTTCAATGGTTTTGTGTGAGTAAAATAAGGTTTTGTAAATGCTAATCCCTAACTATATAAGGTCTATAACCTATGTTTTTTTCAGTGAATATGTATATAAATGCATATATATTACCTATAGTTAGGATCTTGTTTCTATTCAAAAAGCGTTTTTTCTTTTGCCAATATCTTTGGCGCCATTTGACGGAACTTCACAAAATTTTCTAAACTAATTTTTCACTCAGGTCAGTTCCTGTCTTGCAAGTGTTAGGGTGATTCATTAAGCAGGGGCGAGAAAAAAGGGGGGCCAAAACGCGTTCTCCCCATGTTATTTTCCATAGGAATTTTGAAACAGGCTACAGCCTGAACTGCTGAACGGAATTACACCAAATTTGACCGAAAAAGTCGTTCTTGGTTCAGAAAGCGCCCTTTGTTTAAATGGTGTATATCCGTTCAGTAGTTCCTGAGGAATTAAAAAAAAAATGTATATATCTGTGCACAAGCCTCATTTTGATTGGCTGTCAACGCTCCAAACCAGGAAGTGTTGGCAGCCATCTTGTGACTCAATAACCGAGTCACAAGAAAATAGTAAAAAAAAGATGAAAACAAAAAAAAGGGGTAGGGTAGAAAAACCCTGACCCCCCTAGGCTAGCTCAGGGGTTCCCACAAGGACCTGAGGGCCCAAAAAAAATATATTGTTTAAAACAAATCGCCGAATATGCGCTGGTTGCGTGAATCCACGGGAAAAGTATAAAAAACAAAGTGCAGGCTTCGTTTCCTTAAGCCTCTGGGTGGGCCATGTCCCAGGAGCAATGTATAAATATGTAGCAGGGCCTGTGGGGGCCCCTACAGTCCAAGGGACCGCCACCTCCCCAGGGCATTGTTATTTTATGGCGGGGGCCTCGCGGTCCTCTTCAACCATGGGAACCACCACCTCCACGGGGCTATAAATAGATTAAAGAGTGTGGGGGGCCTCCTGTCCCTCCCCACACTGCCCTAGGGACCACCACCTCACTAATTATTTCCTCCGAACCCCTGGGGACTGCCACCTCCCTGTGGCATAAATTATGATGGGAGGGGGGCCAGGCAGCACCTCTCCTGGAGCCCTAGATGGCCCTGGGGACAGGCACTCCCAGGGCTGGCTCCTGCAATGACCCGGGGTGCCCATCCCCAGGACATTACCGTTTGCTATGGCAGCTTGTCATAGCAAACACTGCTTTGCTTAATGAAATAAAGCAGAATTGCTTTTAGGCAAGGGGAGCTGCTGACATGCAGCTCCCGTTGTCCAAAAGCAATATCGGCTCCCGCAGAAGGAGCAGAGCCAGCAGGTACCGTGGGAACATTGGGGCTCCCGCCACGCTCCCCATCAAAGAGGCCAGGCCCCGGGAGATGGGATACCAGGGTCAAAAGTGGCCCAGGGAACGGGGCCATGTGACCCCCTTCTCCTTTAAAAAAATAAAATTAAACAAAAAGTAAAAAATTATCAGGCCCTGGAGGATGCCCCCCCCCCCCCCCGGGCCCAAAAATAATAAAGGGAAGGGAGGAGCCACACACCCCACTTCCAAGAAGCAAATGTGAGAAAAGCTGGTGTCTCGTGGGAGGCCCTGTCCCCTCCCTGCTCCACTGTGCAAATGTGCATTCTAAGTTGGGGGATTAAGTCACCTTGTATTCTAAGGGTCCCAGGGGCCAACTAGCCCTACAGGTAACTTCAGTAAGCCCCACACAGTGGATTGCTGAGAGGTGGTCCGGGCCATGCCCCTTTTTACACCACTCTGCAGACGTCCCTCTTGGCATACTGCTGGTGGGGCAATGAGGTCCTCCTGTGTCCGGAGGACCTCAGGACTAAAGTGGACTTTATCCCCCGAGCAGCAGTGCTCCAGGAGGTGCATTTGCAGTGTGGTGTAAAAAGGGTGTGTGGCCTCGGACTACTCTCAGCAACCCAGGTGTATGGGGCATACTTGAGGTACCTGGTGGGCTCCTTGGCCCCCAGAGACCCTCAGGATTCATGTGGACTTAATTCCCCAACCCAGAACTCGTTAGGGGGAGCTTTTGCGAAGTGCAGAAAGGGGGAATGGCCCGTATCACCTGTCAGCTATCCCACTATCTGGGGCATACTGAAGGTATCAGGTAGGGTAGTTGGCCTCTAAGGACCCCCAGCAGCGAAGGGGAAAGGGGGTGTGGCCTTCTATGAGGGTATGCTCAGACGTGAGTCCCTTGCTCACTTTGCCACTGGATTCAAGCAAGCCGGGCTGAAGACGGCTGGAATGCCAGAAACCGGTCCTCGGAAGCTTGTTTCCGGTCCAGGGAAGACATGGCTTGGCAGCTCGGGCTGAACTGTTCCCATGAGGCACAGGATCAGACTGATTTGCATATAGCCATGTCTGAACTGGGGTGGCAGAGTGTGCTAAAGAACGGTGATGGATTAAACCCAGATCTTATGATTGGGTGTGAGTGTTTGATTGATTCAGATGCTCCGTCCATCACCACCCCCTTTTGTACCTCCTATGAGAACTTAGCAATCCTGCTGCATAGGACTTACTGGAGGTAATAGGAGGGGTAGTTGGCCCCCAAGTTTTACCTTAGGGGCAAACTACCCCTCCTGTTACCAACAGTAAAACCCACACTGTTGGATTGCTAAGAGTAAGTGAGTACATTTTTCATTATGCTTGATTAATTAATACCATTGCATACATTAAATACATTTAAAAATAGTGGTTCCTTGTTCATAATACGATGAAGTTAAAACATTTTAAAAATGACCCACATATATACTGTGAATAAGTTTAAAAAGTGGTCTCATGGTTATTACATTCTACAACACAGTAGGTGGCTTGAACACACAATTGAACGATCAAGTCGTGGGAATGAATTAGTAGTTTGGGCTGCCATACTCAATTTACCCTCCACAGGGCTTTTTGCTTTATGCAGAGCTTGATGTAAAATACCTAGACCACAATAGGAGGCTCTTTCTATTCTAGGGCTGGCAAACTACGTGTAAAACCTGTTTTAAAGTGCTAGTGCAGCCATAAAGTGCTATTAAGGGTTTTATAGGACAGATTCAGGTAATGCCAGGAACCACTGTAAAAAGTTGATTCATAACTGCTGGCAATTCAGCTGCACTTCCATTGGGTTGAAGCACAGCTTTACTGCCTGCCTGCAGGACCTAATTCCATGCTGCCTGAATGTTGGTTTTAATAAGGTATCCCGTACATCCCTTTATTTGGTGCAAATGCAAATGACATGTATGAGGTCCTCAGCGCCATGACCACATAAACAACAGAGCTGCTCACCTCCTCTCCTTTCCCAAGGTGGTAGAAATGGGTTAATTAATGCAACACCCAGGCAGAGTTTTATGAATTTTTCTTTAGTAGCTGCTTTTATTCCTGTTTTGAAGTAGGGTTGTGGTTTAAGGACTTTGTAGTTACCAAGCACAACCCAGCCATGCTCTCGTTTAGTTAGTTGTTCTTTATCTTCTAAGGTGAATATCAGTCAGGTCGTCTTTGTAACTATTTTCTTTTAATTAGGGGTGCACTGTTGGAGTATTCCAGAGATCTTTCAGACCGAAAAGATTGATGGATTCTAGGAAATATTCTCTGGCTGTCGATTTTCCAGGACGAGACAGCTCAGTCCAGAGATGATTATTCAAATATCCTTCCTCAGCTTCTCTGATTTTGTGCCAGCATTTTATGTAGGCTGCCCTTCTTTTTACTGCCTGTTTTTGTAGCCCAAACTCCAGCCGCATTTGTGCTGGGAAACATATTTGGGGCGATGAAAAATTGATTGATAGGCCTTTGTTAAGATTTTGTATAGGACTGTAGCTTCTGTTCCTTTCAATGGTTCACTCCCATAGGTGATTGTAGGCTGCAGCTTATCTCGCAGGACCTTTGATAGCTAGGTAGGTCATAACCCCCTTTCTCCCCAAGGATTCCATCTGTGATTTAAATGAGTTATTATGATCTAAAAGTATTACAAGGTACTTGTAAGTTGTCTCCCGGTCTAAACGCTGCCCATCCAAGTACCAATTTATGTTTTTCTTCTTGTGATAATTTACTTTCATTATTTATTTATTTTCTTTAATGTATTTTTAAGTAATTCTGTCTTGAGAAACTGTGAGTCGCAACCAGGAGAGGTTGGAGTCCAATGGGGGTTCGGCTTATCAGGACTAGATCGTTCGCATTAAGAAGGTTTGACAGCGTCATATTCCCTAGGATCAGAGCATGGAATCCGCATCTGTCAAGTTCCCCTGGCAGATTCGCTAGGAAGAGATTAAAAAGCAGGGGGGATGGACGCATCCTTATTTTAACCCCTTTGAAGTAGCTATTCTTTTAGATAGGTGTGTTCCTGCACCTAGCTTTTTCCTTACCAGGTATCAGTGTGCAGAAGCCTAGGTTAATCTAAAAGAGGGTTAGGTATGACCCATCCGTCCAGTTTTTGCCAGAGCTTCGTAGGATCTACATTGTCGAAAGCTGCAGTATAATCGATAAAACAAATGAATAGGGGGTATTTTCCCACCTTAACAGCATCTATAAGCAAGGTTACAGACATAATGCTAGTTAAGGTGCCTTGTCATTGGTGGAAACCTGTCTGTGTTGTTGGTATTATGTGATTATCTGATGCCCAGGAGGCCAGTTCATCCAAAATGCACCTCCACTGTAGGAATTGATCGGCGGTTTATGCCTAGTAGTGGTTCCGTCTCGTGCTACTTTTGTATTGGCCCAGGATGAAAACTTTGCTCTGTAGTCGCCAGGTTGTAAGTTGTTAATTCCCTTTTGGAACTGTCAGTGCATTCATTTCCCAGATATTTAGACTAGATGTCAACTTTTTGTTGAGTATCGTTGAAGTGGTTTGAAAGGTAATCCACCCAGGCTGCTTCTGTTATATTGGAATTCATACCGGGATGGTTACCCCACTGTAGTTTGTTAACTGTATGCCAGAACTTGGCACATTGTTTTGGTATGCATCGTAAAGTAGTTTTGCCGATAGTTCATAGTCCTTGGTTCTTTTATTTTCCTATTTCCTTTGCTTTATTAGAGACTTTGATTCTCGAAGGGTATATTGCAGACTCGAGTCTTGTGGTGATTTACGGAGTTGCCTTAAGGTTTGATTTATGGTGAACTTTAATCTTTTTGCCATCCTTATTGGGGCGACTGATATGTTCCATAGTTTTGCACCAGTCCTAGTTGCGAAGTTAGCACCAAGGGACATGATGAAATTGTCCCAAGTTTTTAGTGGTTGGGCTAGATTGTCCTCCCCTTGATTACGTAGATCTTTAGCTGTTGCTGGTATTACCTCGATGTTTCTAGAATTGCATCTTATTCGTTTAAGATTTACAGATTCTTCAGAGACGATGGTTTTACAGACCACTGGTGACAAGAGTTGAGCTTGCATTAAGTCTCACTTCTTGGGGCATATGGTCACTGTGTTCATTATTGCCTATTTTGAAGGAGGCGATTGCGCTGAACAGAGTTAAAGTTGTAAAAGTGAAGTCTAGATGAGAGGAAGCTTTAGCTGAATGGTATGTGGCTACTGGTGGTTTGTCCCCTCAAAGCGGCCATTGAAAGCTCTAAGGTTTAGGTGCTCTCGCTCATGGAATTCCCCATGCTCCAGTTAGGTCTTGGGATGAGTCCTCATCTTGATTATCTTGATCATTCCCTAAGAGGTGCATATTAAAGTCGCCTGCCAAGATGATGTGGTCTGTATCTTCTTCTTTCATTACTCTTTTTTGTACTGTGTCAAGCTCATTCGCTGTCTTTAATTTTTGTTTTGGATGAACGTAAACATTTAATATTATTACTTTCGGAAGGGTCTTTGTTGAACTTGAGAGTTACTTTTATAGCCTGGATGCAGCATTGGAGATGAAATATAGATTTTTATTTACGGGGTTTCTTTGATTACTGTTATTGATGCTAGGAGCATTAGGCCCCCCGAATATCAGCCGAAGGCAGATCCCTTTGTAGCTGGAATAAAGCAGGAGATGTAAACTTGTAGGTCAAAAGGTTTATGTTCCCAAGTCTTCTGAAGCAGGATCATGTCAAAGGTTTTTAAAATAATGTAGGACCTCTTGATCTTCGGTCTTGTTGGATAAACCGTTGATGTTCCAAATGCAAATGTTAATATCATGTTATTCTACTGGGGTTCCGAAATGCTTGCCTCCCTTTGTCAACTTGATTGCACTGGTATTGTTGTTCGCTGTATGCACATCCAGGTTTTATTTATTGTCAAATACGTAGTGTCAGATTGCCCTCTGCTTGCATTTGGTGCAATAGTAATTTTTTCCACTGAATGGATACATGGGGTACTACTCCTACCTCCTCGTAGTTCTGAAGTGGGCTTTCTGTTTTCCGACTGTTTAAGTCTGTTCTTAGAAAGGGAGTTGGATATGGTGGTTTTGACACTGCCTTCAACTTTATCCCCCAGCTTCAAAATATGTTTTTTTCCTGCATGATTCTGTTTGCTATTGCAGGGGTATTCCATCTTGTTTTGGTCAGTTTGGAGCTTTCCCAGTTGTTACTAGATAAAAATTCGATTGAAAGTAAGTCGATGGAGCTAATGTTAACTAGACTCAGAATGCAATGTAAGAGTCACTGTACATTTCCTCTGTTTAATATGTCCTCTGGACCTTGTGATTTGAACTCTGGGAAGAATATGATGGTATCTGTATCCTTTCCCGTTGGTGGTTCCTGATTCTGAGATGGGAATGCATTGCTATTATTTGCTGAATAGGCATGAGGCCTTGATTGGACATTATTTGTGTGGTTTATTCCACTATTTTCACTATTTTGAAGGGTTGGTAGTAGATCATTTGACGTCAAAATATTGTCTTGCTAATTGGATCTTTGCTCGAGAATTATCGTCAGTGGTTGCAGTGACCTGTTATGACTGTCCCGCGGATCATTATCCAACTTTGAGCTTGAGGTCTGCGCTCCTTTGGAGGGTGCACTAAAAACTTGTGGTGTTATAATTGGTGTTGTTCTAGATTGAGCACTCTCCTGGTTGTTACACTGAATAAAAGAGCTTTGAGTTAAGTCGCGGATTGACGGTCTCCTAGTTGATTTGTAAGTCAATTCATGATAATTATTTGCTCCTGTGTAATGATGGAACTTGTAGTCGGGCACACTGCTGTTTCTTCCTTGATGGGGTATGGGGAGCTTAGAATGCCCTCGACAATGGAAATCGACTGGAACTGGTTGTCATTGCATTGGGCCAGGAAGGTTAGCTTCCTGTTTTTTTCTTTTCCTTTTTTGCGTGTGGCGGGTCTTCTTTAATGGGATGTTTTTGTCGGGTTTGCCCGCTTTAGTGCTTGCCAAGGTCCTGCTTCCTTTGTTTGCTAATGTCATCTCCGTGAGTTGGGGTACTGATTTTGGTTTTGTCTCCATAGATGAATTACTACTTGTGGAGATCTGAGTTTTAGCAGTTGGTTTCAGGACGAATAGTAGGTAGCCCAGTATTGGCGGTAGCATGAGTAATTTATCCACTATAGGAGTGCATGAGTTTTCTTGTTGCCATGTTTGGGGTTTGAAGGATGCTTTTTGCCCTCGCTTTATTAGTCAATTTAGGTCCACTAGTTTTCTATCAATCTCTGAGGGGAAATCTGTCTGTTTGGAGAACTGTGAGTTGAAGGTCCAGTTTGTATGACTGATATTGAAGCACAGTTGCTGAATATTGCATTGTTGCCCAAACTGAGTCTTTGGTTGTGTATCCTACTTCGCTACTCTCAGACTGCTCAATGTTTGGGGGAGCAGTGGCGTCGTTACCGTGCGAGGGGAAAAGTTCCTCCTAATCTTGGGAGGCTAAGAATGGCATGTCACCATTTGGAGTTTTGAAAATCTTTGTAAGGAGATGGTACATTGTTTCCTGATGAGGAAGTTTCCGAAAGTATGCTTGGGATCGTCCAGGCCATTAATTCTTCTAGTTGCATAATTGGCAGGTGTAGAGAAGATCTGTTTTTAATTGTGATATTTGGTCTCTTACATTTTGTTCCGGCTGCTGAGCTACTCAAAGGGAGGGGGCGAGCTGGAGCTTAAAGTCTAGCCCAGTGTCTGGTCCTACTTGTGATTTTGAAGTTTCTGTTGCAAGAAAACTCTCCGCTGCCCAGGAGGGTACTTATTGGAGCTTGGGGTCTGAGCCAATTGTTGACTCCCCTTGCTGGATCGGTTTAGAGTAAGCTGTCTCTGTCTTGTTCCCAATTGCAAGCTTGGTAGGTTTCAGCCAGCCAGGTTGGCAGCAGTTGTTTACTCCCCTTGCCGGGTCGGTTTAGAGTTAGTTGTCTCTGTCTTGTTCCTTTTTTGAGCACCATGATTGCCACTACCATGTTCTGCGTCATTGCCTGACCCTTTGGTATTGTCAACTTTTAGCGTTGCTTCAAAGTTTTGTCGAGTAGTACTAAGATAAGTGTTGTTATTTCCACTAATATTGATGCTGAGATTTTCAATTGAGTAAGTTGGTGAGTTGAGTGGTTTTATTGGAGGCTTTAGGGTTAAATCAAATCTCCCTGGCTAAAGTGGAGTTTGCATCTCTATTATAGTTCCACTTTTGTAGAAAATTGCTGTTCCTGGGTCTTTCATGCAGAAAAATGTTGTGTATATTTTGGGCTGAAAAGAGCATGGATCTCTCCTAAGGGGGGACCCCCCAATATTTATGAGGTCTTGCCCTTCCAAGCCTGACTTCGAATGAGCTACGGCTCCTACAGCTCATGCTGCTGTGTCTGTTTCTGTGTTTTTCTCCTCTAGGCGTTGTAGAAACACCCTGACCACAGGGAACCGAGGGCCCAAAAATTGTTTTATTTTTTAAAGGGCTTATTGTTTTGCTTTTTTTTTGCGCTTCATTTAATTAAGCCCAAGGTGGGCCAGGTTTTGGGGAATATGTTCAAAATACATGCTGGAGTCCTCTGGGTCTCCGCAGCCCTGGAGACTGCCTTTCCCTGGGGCTTTTTAATTATTACAAAGCGTGGGGTGCTTCTGCCTCCCACGCTGCCCCAGGGACCACCAATTCCTGGGTCATTCCTAAATTATGGGTGGGGGGCCTCCCGGGCCCCCCAACCATGGTGATGCACCTCCCTTGGTCTTTAATATTTAAATGCGGGGGGCCTCATGCACCCCCATAGCTCCGGGTACCATCACCTCCCGAGGCAACAATAATTAAAATAAAGAGTGGGGAGGGCTCCGGCCCCCCAAGACTGCCACAGGGACCACCACCTCCCCGAAGCATACATAAATTAAGGGTGGGGTCCGATGCGGACCCCTAGCCCAGGGACCACCACTGGTGCCCAACTTATTGAGCCTTCCATGGCCCTGGGTACACCACCCCCCAGTGCCAGGTCCAGCAATGTCCTGGGGTGCCCACCCCGGGACATTACAGCACTGCTCCTGGGGTGCCCACCCCGGGACATTACAGCACTGCTCCCACCCTATCATTATAAACTTCTGCTTCGCTTCATTGAAGTGAAAGCAGAAAAACTGATCTCGCTTCCATGAAGAGAAGCAGTATTGCTTTTGGGCAAAGGTAGCTGCATGTCAGCAGCTCCCTTTGTCCAAAAACAATGCTGACTCCCGCAGGAGGCGGGGACAACCGGGGAATTGGTGCCCCCCCGAAGTCCCCAAACAGAGGCCATGCCCTGTGTGATGGGGTCCCGGGGGCCAAAAATGGTTCAAAGGGGGGCCACTTGCCCCCTCCCGTTTAAATATTTTTTTTTTAAACGCTAGGCCGAGTGCTAGGTGATGGGGTTCCCAGGGCTAAAAATGGCCTGGGAGGGGATCAATGCCCTTTGCTTTTTTTTAATGAAAAATGGCCAAGATCTGGGGGATGAGGTCTCCCGAGACGAAATAGTGTAATGGAAATGGGGGGCATAAATATTTTTTTTCCTCTCGTCATAGGAGTTGCAATCCCATTGCGGCCCTCAGTGCAGCCCCCACTGTAACGTTGTGGTGAATTTGCGGATCAACTTTAATAAATATTTTAATAGTATGTAATTTAGAAGGTAGTGTTGCATTTCAGAACTTTGTTATAGAGTTAGTGAGATTGAAGTTAATGATCTCATTAAATTTGATAGAGAGAGTAATAATGTTTTTTTTTTTAAATCACTTGAAAAGTACATTGAATTAATGCTTTTGTTGCGGATTCACGACGGGTTCAAGAATCCCCCCCCAAAAAAGAGAGTATGTATTTTAAATAAAGAATAAGAATCACTGTTGGTTTATAGGGTGGGTCTAAAAACAGCCCTTGTTTTTAGTATGACTTTGTTATAGTTATATAGTTATATGTAAGTGCGGACGAACAGCCTAAAGTTATTGAGAAATATCACAATCTATGCAAAAGGAGCTTGTAATTCATCCAAATAATGGTAGCGTTCCAAGCAGTGCGCTCATATATCATCCATTTTCTGTGTATCCAACCAAGAAAATCCCAAGGAAAACTGTTTAATTGGAAAACCAATTCCAAATGTATTATTCAATACATAAAGGTACATTATCCAATTTATCCAGCCAACGAGTTTCGTCCTTCGCGGACATCATCAAGGCTGTAAATTGAAAACAAGCCAGTCAATTATCATATTTTTCACATATATATTCACACTTCACCATAACAATTGTTTTTTAAATCAGTCACTATGAATATATTACTTCAAACTCCCTACCTATATCAAATCTTAAAAACAAAAAGACATGCTCATTCATGAGTCTAAAGCAATACAGTTGCTAGTTCCAAAACGTAGAACCCAGTGTCCCAATTTTGACCATTATAATTGATTCATGAATTTAACATTAGATACAAAGTATACATTTTAGACCCTCTACGTTACTAGATTTCTTCAATTTTGCACCCTACAATGAATAATATTGTATTACATTCTACTTCATGATAATCATATGACTTTAAATTGCATGTTGTGCGTCCAACCTTCTTCTAGTATCAATCTTTGTTTATTGCAAATGTCTAGAATATGAGAGAAAACACCAATTTGCTCCAGTATATGTAATGTTAGTCCAAGTCTGCTATGCAAGTCAACCCTGAGGCCACATTATCACCTATTCCCAACTATCCATGCTCCCACGGGCCCCAATGGTCCTGCTGTGTCCCAATACTGTCCATTGTGTCCCCCAATAGTGTATCCACCATTCATTACCTATTAATAGTCCTCAAAGTCAGTAGCATTATACTAAATAACTCCGTCTTTTTGTGCTATCCCACATCAGTTCATATCTATTAATGCCCTCTGTCTCTATGAACATTTCCTTAAAAAACCCCATGCACTCACGAATTACATTCTACATTTCCTTCTAGCGCGTCTCCAACACTGTCCTTCTTTCGTACACCGTCATGTTCAAACTGGTTTTTAACCTGCTCTTTTATACTCCAATTCCACTAATCAGTGTTCATTCAAAGTCTCCATTGTGCTCCCTTTCTGGTCCACACATCTTTCAACCAATCCATAACCATTTTACTCAGTAGGTTCAATCTACCGATCACTCTATTCCCGCTAAATTCCGCCTAGTTTCCATTTTGCTAGTTCAAAATCTCCTTCCACCAATCAGCATTCATTCTGTTTTGTGAATAAGGTTTCATCACTGGGGTCCTCCAGCCAACCATGTTAATTCTCATCAGCCCGGGGTTCCACCTTCCGCTTGTCCTGCCTGGGCCAAGGTGTTGCCCGGACAGTCATTTGACAATTCCCAAGCCTTCCTTTTTCAACTAATTCAGTCTGTGACAAGGCGCCACCCCCTATGCAATCCCCACAGTCCGTGGCATATTCTATACAACCTTAAACTCTTATTACTATGGGTGCACGGTCCTATTAAAATTCCAAGATTTTATCACTTAATTTCATGTAAATCTGCTGTATCCTTTCCTTATCTTAAACATTCATTCACTCACCCTGTTAAAAGAGAGTACTTTGTGTTCCTCTCATGCGGCCACATAAGCAAGACTCACATTGCTGTACTTGACAATTTGGATCGCTACCCACTATGGCAAGTATATATTCACAATATTAGCTCAGACCTTTTCAGAGTGGCGATATACTCAGGAACACCCATGTGCCCTACACTCCCTTGCCTTTCTCCACTTTGTTGTTTATACTTACACGCTCACACGCTTATAATTCATTCATGTGGTGTTACCAGGGACCTTGTGCAGCTTTCCTCCTTTCTCCCCACTAAGGTGCTACATGCATGCTTTTATGCATGGACTAGTTTTCCACCATGGAGAAGTAATATTGATTTGGCTTGTCCCCTCACTATGCCTCCTAGCAAACCTTGACCACAATGCACTATGGGCCCGATTCACAGAATGAACTTAAGACTCAATCCTAAACTTACTACTATTTTTGTATTCACAGAATGCACTTACTACTTTTGGCATTCACAGAATGAACTTACTACTTTTGGTATTCACAGAAGTTAGGATTTTGTCTTAAGTCTGTCTTAAGTCTGTCTTAAGTTTGTCTTAAGACAAACTTAAGACAAAATCCTAACTTCTGTGAATACCAAAAGTAGTAAGTTCATTCTGTGAATGCCAAAAGTAGTAAGTGCATTCTGCGAATACTCAAATACTAGTAAGTTTAGGATTGAGTCTTAAGTTCATTTTGTGAATCGGGCCCTATGTACCTAACCAGCACTTACATAGGTAAGACCACCTATATGGATGTATGATATCCTGTGGATTGCTGTATTCCTAGCATTTGCTTTATTTTTCATACATTTTTTTTGTTTGTTCCTTGTTCAAATACAACTGCAAAATGTGTGACAATGTTTTGGTTTACTTATCCCTTCAAAATGGCGGCCGTGCTTTCTTGTGTTTATTTATGATAAATTTGAATTAGTCTACTTTTCATGTGTAACACAAGGCTATGTAAATGAAGCATCCCTCTTTATCACTGTGTGATCGGCCGGCATTTCACACCACCTGCCTTTGGCCGAGGTATCCGGCACAAGCATTCTGTGTGTATATATACACAAAATATTTTCTTACACGCATTGACAAATTGGAATGGAAGGAAGGATTCTGTCTGGTGGTACTTGACATCAACAGCCTTTATACCTGTATTGCACATACTGACGGGCTGAAGGCTGTATGATTCTTTCTGGAATCCCGGCCTTTGAAATGCTATGAACACAGTCGTATGCTGCTTGAATTTGTAAGCTTTTGCTAGACCCACAATATATTTTTGTTTTAGAACCAACTATTTAGGCAAATGTCTGGAACAGCTATGGGTACCTGCTTCACTCCCAGCAATGTGAACCTCTTCGTAGGCTGGTGGGAGGAGCAGTTGGCCTGGGGCAGCACCAATCAAATTTGGAATACTAGAGTAAAGGCGTGGCATCGGTATATCGATGATCTTTTCATTGTGTTCAATGGTCCCCCTGAACTGGATAAGTCTTATGTTGAGGTGCTGAATCACTAGGTCAGAATAGAAGGATATAAATTGTCATAAAAGTGGGGTCTATGCTATCAACTCCCCTATCTGGACCATCGCTGAGGGACCCTAAATGGTTTGACCATAATTGCGCAAAAGCAGCAAGAGAGTTAAAAGGTGCTCTGAAAATTGTCCCCAGAGATCATGTACTGATACGGACCCTGCGCCTGACCTATAAAAGAGCCTTAGGACAACATAAAGCTGAACTAAAAGACAAGACCTGGCAAGAACTCTTAGATCCAAATACATTAGGGAACAGCAAGAGATTTTGGGGCATTATAAATAGACCCTTGTTTGACAGGATAGGGGAGCATGAAGTCAGTACCAATATCACTGAAGACGATTGGGTGACCCTCTTTAGTTCTATCTTTAAAAGCAATACTCCCCAGCTACAATGGTATAGCGTTGAGCAAGGTGCAAATTTACCTGTTTTTACCATGAATGAGGTGGAGAGAGGCATTCCTGGGCTGACTAGCAATAAAGCACCGGGACCAGACGGCATACCCCTGACCTTTTTAAGTCAAAAGTGTCCCTATGGGTGCCAGTCTTTACAGCCGTGTTTAACGCAGCGGCAGAGGCCGAGGCCGAGTGCCCAGGGTCATGGGGCACTTCTACAATTGTGACAGTGTTCAAGAATGGAGACCGGAATAGCACTGCCTGTTATAGACTTATCTCCCTCATTGACCCTGTAGTTAAAGTCGTGGGGGGTGTAATACTGAATAACTAACCTCGTGGGCTGATGATAACAGGGTTAATTCAAAAATTCAATATGGTTTTCGGCCAGGTCATTCGACACTGGCGCAATGCCTTAATCTGTATATGGTCCTCAGGAAATATACCATAGCCCGACGGGGCACCATCCACATGGCGTTCATGGACCTTTCCTCCGCATTTCATTGTGTCAACCGGGGGAAATTGTGGGATTCCTTGGGCGCCATGGGGGTGGAAGCCTCTTTGGTCTATTTTCTGAGGGACCTGCACAGGGATACAAAGGCCAACGTTAGATTCTCGCAGGACCTTAAGATATCTAGGGATTTTTGCATCCACAAGGGTGTAAGGCAGGGTTGCATTTTGGCCCCTTTTCTTTTTAACTTTTTATATTAACGATCTGGACGATTGCCTGGTGAACCCTGGAGTGGGCTTCCCCTATGTTGGGTGCAAAAACCACAGTTGATGGACAGAATGCAGAACAATGTCATAAATTCACCCCAGTACAGAGATCTGGGCCTAAATCCATCATTTTTTTGCACTCCACACCACCCCAGTTCAGACATGGCCATATGCAAATCAGTCTGACCCTGTGCCTCATGGGAACAGTCCAGCCCAAACTGCCAAGCCATGCCTTCCCTGGACCAGAAACAAGCTTCCGAGGACCGGTTTCTGGCATTCCAGCCGTCTTCAGCCCGGCTTGCTTGAATCCAGTGGTGTGGAGAGCATGGGACTCACGTCTGAGCATACCCATCCCACTCGGGGTAACAAATGCAAAAACCAGTTGATGGACAGAATGCAGAACAATGTCATACATTCACCCCAGAACAGAGATCTGGGCCTAAATCCATCGTTTTTGTTGCACTCCACACCACCCCAGGTCAGACATGGCCATATGCAAATCAGTCTGACCCTGTGCCTCATGAGAACAGTCCAGCCCGAACTGCCAAGCCATGCCTTCCCTGAACCGGAAACAAGCTTCCGAGGACCGGTTTCTGGCATTCCAGCCGTCTTCAGCCCGGCTTGCTTGAATCCAGTGGTGTGGAGAGCATGAGACTCACGTCTGAGCATACCCATCCCACTCGGGCTGACAAATGCAAAAACCACAGTTGATGGACAGAATGCAGAACAATGTCATACATTCACCCCAGTACAGAGATTTGGGCCTAAATCCATCGTTTTTTTGCACTCCACACCACCCCAGTTCAGACATGGCCATATGCAAATCAGTCTGACCCTGTGCCTCATGGGAACAGTCCAGCCCGAACTGCCAAGCCATGCCTTCCCTGGACCGGAAACAAGCTTCCGAGGACCGGTTTCTGGCATTCCAGCCGTCTTCAGCCCGACTTGCTTGAATCCAGTGGTGTGGAGAGCATGGGACTCTGAGCATACCTATCCCACTCGGGGTGACAAATGCAAAAACCACAGTTGATGGACAGAATGCAGAACAATGTCATACATTCACCCCAGTACAGAAATCCGGGCCTAAATCCATCGTTTTTTTGCACTCCACACCACCCCAGTTCAGACATGGCCATATGCAAATCAGTCTGACCCTGTGCCTCACCACCCCCTTTTGTTCCCCTATGTTGGGAGCTGGGCATTTCCCGTCCTGCTATATGTGGACGATGCAGTCCTCCTGGCTAGAACTGAAAGAGGTCTGCAGTCTTTATTGAATGCCTTTTGTAGTTTCATGTCTGCCTGTTATTTAGCCATTAATAATGCTAAATCGTTTATTATTCAGGTGGGGCAGCGTTCCAAGAAACAATATTCCTTTGTGGTAAACACAGAGAAGGTTTCCTGACCACAACATTCTCTTACTTGGGAGTCTTGTTTGACAATCAATTAAAATGGGGACCATTGCTGCAAAGGAAAAGAGGGGAGGTAATCCGGACAAACACTGCCATATTCAACTTTGCAAAAAAAATGGGAAAGCGTCTAATTGCTGCAATACTAAAGATTTACCAGGCTAAAAGCGTTTCAGTAGGAAGTTTTGGCAGCGAACTCTGGGGGTATGTGGCAGCCGAGGGTATAGCAGTGGCTGAAAATAACTTCTTAATACAGCTCCTGGGGGTACCAAAAGGAACATCTAACTTTTTAACTCATGAGAAAACCGGTACACCCTTCATGGGAGACATCATAGCAATACGGCCCTTAGTATTTTGGCTAAAATGTTGGTTAAACAAACACTTGGTCCTAAATCACCAGCTTTTAAAAGAAGTACTCTCTTTGAAACACATGCTCAATATTCCCTGGCTGAAATACCTAAAAGGCTGTTTCTTTGCAATAGGGCGTCCCGACCTCTTTTTAAACCCAGACTCGATTGTTAATGCAGATGTGGACTTTGTGAAAAAATCATTCACATTATTGATAAAACTCAATCGAGAGGGGGTGGAAATGGTAAAACCTAGCGTTCGCAGTTATGTGATGCTTAAAACCACACCTTCCCTGGAACCTTATCTATCATGGACAATATCAGGATACAAGCGGTTTTTACTAGCAAGGTTCCGGTTGGACTATTTTCACCTTTTACTATCTGTTTCGAAGGGCTCCCACAGAGGACAAGTGTAAGCGTCCTGTGGTTGCGACAATATGTCTCCGCAGGACTGGGTTCACTTTCTATTTATTTGTCCTCTTTATGATGTACCCCGGAGGTCCTTTTTAAAGCCCCTTCTAAAAAAACTGCATTTTACCCAGGTTCGCCCAGCCCTTTGTTATCTGCAAATGTTGAAGCCGGAAAGCACCCTTTTTTTATTGTTTTTTTTTTTTAAATCAACTCTTAAAACAAGGAACTTAAGGGAGACCTAGCGGTCTTATAAATTTTTACTGTGATTATTATGGTTGCTCCCTAGTGGCTATCTGTCTATATTTGTTACTTTTTAAATGAAATGTTTTTATATAATGAACCGTGTTCGTAATTATTGATTATGTTTTAAACGAGAAATATATTAATTGTGGTATTGTTGCTTTTATGGTTTTTAATCTGTAAAACCGAATAAAGTATTTCTGACTGACTAGTAGTGAGGAACTTGCTGTACATCTGTGGTAATCTTAAGGGATCTGGATATTGTATATTTTTCATTGAATTGTTGCTTACTTTGGTGAATCCTCTCTTTGTGTCTTTAATGCTTCATTATTTGATATTGATAAAATATGATACTGAACTG
This sequence comes from Lissotriton vulgaris, assembly GCF_964263255.1. NCBI lineage: Eukaryota > Metazoa > Chordata > Amphibia > Caudata > Salamandridae > Lissotriton > Lissotriton vulgaris. The sequence continues at coordinate 309,245,799 of NC_141696.1, forward strand.
TTTTGATTGAACAGTTTTTATACGTTGCATTTTTATGTTCCAGTCAGTGCATTGGATTTGGACCTATCCAGGGCGTATTAAGTTAACTAATAATGTTAATGAAACCACAAAACCCCATACACAGGCTAATAATGTCATAGAACACAATCTATTGAGGTTTTGTATACTGATAAAATTGTGGGCACAAGTTGCTGTTTTTATGTATTAACAGATCGTGCTTTCATGTTCAACATCGACATTTAGAGATGGCGGACATTTGTGGAGTATGCCTCTCGTGTCCTCTTTCCATGCCTATGTACTGGTAATTTGCATGTGTATAGATAAATGCCAATGGCGGCTGCCAGGTTTTCGTGCAACAGTTGACATGTGCCGAAATGCGACTTGGTGTGCCCGAGTTCTGAGTCTTTGAATACATTTTCTCAGAACTCTCCCCGTGAGTGCTGTCGTCTGTTTCAGGTACGATTACCAGGTGGATTTGGGAGCTTCATGTGAAGATGGTAACACCCCCGTCTGACATGCACCCGTTTATGAGTGCAGCAGGCTGGTGTTTGAGGAGCTACGATACATATATATATCTACGTGCCTAAGTGAACAGCGACTCCTCATATCCAGTAGCATACCACTTCAAGCTAATGCACAACAATGACTTAAATTGCTTGAGTTATTTTGTGGCAGCAGCTATTCCTATACAGCGCCGGGGAGGAGATTGCGAAAAAGCCCTGAGACAACTGGAGCCAAAATTAATCCTCAAGCTTGATACTAAGTTTCCCCATGGCCTGAACAATACCGAAGACCTGCACAATTTTCTTTAAAATGGAGCTCAGCTTCCTCTAGTGAGATTCCCTCAAATTTTTGACAAAATGTAGGGTTTTATTTTCGTAGTTCCATTGTACATAAATAATTAGATGAGCAGCGACCCATGGTCTGTGTGATACATGGAGAAGTGGATTTTATTCAGTTCTTGATGTATACCATGTCCATGGACTTTATTTCCTTGCACAAATGTTTTTAATAACAATGATTGAAGAGTTAGGTAGAACACTTTTAGTATTGGCACTTTATGAATATTGCGGATTTGCACATTTAAATGAATTTTAGATATGAGTCTTATTTTAGGTAAATTCAGAGCAAGAGGTCAGTTGTGGTGTCCAGAGGCAGACATGAAATCAGGGAGAGGTCCTTTATGTAGATATGATTAAAAGTGCATTTAAGCAGGGATGGTCAATCAGTTATGAAAGACCCCTTTCTGTATGGATATATCTACAAGCAGATCTGGGTACATTCATATATTTTCACTATTAATGAGGTATTTATATGTAGACCAAAGGGGAAAAGATATGATACAATGGTAATAATTAGCGAATTTTGCTCCTACCCCTCTGTTACACGGCTGAGAGGTCCCATAAGGGTGTCCATAGAGGAGTTCGAATGAGCTAACCCAAACCTACTTCTGTGGCACCTCCCTGTAGGTGAACAACAGGCATAGTAAGAGGACATCTTAGGCCTGCCTAAGACCTCATGGTCTTAGGCAGGCCTTGAGTCACTCAACAAGCCCATTTTTTTGAGGGTGAAAAGGTGTGAAAAACTTATAAGATACCCTGCACTCATCCAACATTGACTTCTTGTACATTGATATGACATTAGCCATCTGTCAGATATTATTTCCTTGGGGAATCCTCCATGGGTTAAAATCCCCTTCAGCGCCCTAGCTATCGCAGGTTCAGTCACCAAACTCAGAGGAATAGGCTCTGGGTACTGAATGGAGTGGTCCACCAAGACTAGAATGAACCAGTTGCCCAATGCTGCCTTGGTGTCCAAGGGACCAGCAATGATGATGCCAACCCACCCAAAGGGAGTGTAAATGCCAGGCATGTGAGTCAGGTTAGCCATAAACATTTTCACTCGTTTACCACTGGCCTGGAAGGTGGAACAGGACCTGTACAATGTGTTCAAGGCTACCTTCAGCAGGGCCAATAGAAGAGAGGGACAAGCCTGAAAAAGGTAATATATTGCCCCAGATGTTCATCAAGGAAAAAATCATGTGCCAATTCCAGTAGGAAGGTCCTGTAACCCAGAGAGACTAGCAACAGGAACCAGGGACCTAATAGATAAGGTGCTCTCCAGAGTATCATCTGCTACTTAGGCCTCAGCTTGCCAACGCACGCCCTCTAGAGTTGGACACTCATTCTGTGCCTTGAAGAATCCCTTCCTGGTGGGCCCACCCTCAACGTACCATCCAGCAACCTCAGACTGGACTCCCAAACGAACAATGTTCTTCCCAGTAGGATCACTTCCTGAAATACCCAATAAACCAGGATCAGGGGAACTTCACCGGCTGATTTCTATTGCCCCTTGCCCTTTTTGTCCTTGGCAGCTGCCAGCTGCCTGAATCATTGTTCCAGGCTCCATGCTTCCTTGACTTTCCTCTTGGATAGCCATACACCATGTGGTCATACAGACAAATTCAGGCAAGACTAATATCTTTAGGTGTGACATGAGCTTCAATTCCTTCCAGACTGTTTGGTCTAGGTCATTGCCTAATAAACAATCTACGGCTCACAGCTACTTTTGGAGAACCTGAGACCCCTCTCACTCAAAGGGCTCCGGAGCCACTGGGTAGTGACTTTCATGGTTGCCTGCGACTATGACATGGTGGAATGTATTAGGGAGTACTTGCAATGAAGACACCAGGTGACACCTCATATTAGTCACGCTGGCTCCTGTGTCTCTCAGAACCTCCACCATTTGCCGATTGATGGTGTCCAACTGCTTTTATTTAGATGTATTTGAAGGCATATGGACTTTTGGCACCATCTCCCTAACCCCTAGTGACACCAAGCTAAGTGGGGTCATCTCATCCCCAGCGCTACACTTGCCAACCTAAATGTCTGCCCACGGTTAGGGGACTGTGCCCTCTTGAGACATTTGGGGTCTCACTTGGAGTGCTCATACTTGGAGCACTAATTACACTAGGGTGCGAACCTCCCTGTCTTATGATCAAAGAATCACTTCTTCTTCTAATCGGGTTGGGACAGCTTACCTTCGTTACCTTGGGAATTATTTTCGGGGCCTTTAGAGAACTCCTTATTTTTAAGTTTTTCTCCCCTTCTTTCTTCTGATGGGACCCCTGCCTACCCTTCTAGTAATCCCCCTGAGATACCTGCTTGAAAACTCAGATGCTAATCCAGAGGACCGCCTCCTTGGGTCAGTGAGCTATCAATTAGGTCCTGGCACAACTTTGTAAAACAGATTTTGACCATGTGCCCTCTTAGTATCAGATTAAAGAACCCAGTAAAATCATCAAGTTTTCTGCCCTGCGCCCAACCATTCAGTACCCTGCTGGCATAATCAAGAACATCTACCCAAGACGGGTTCTGCAGCTTTTTACTATCCCTTAACCTGATGCAGTATTTCTCTGGGGTGAGTCCAAACTTGGTGACAAGGACGGTTTGCATTGGAATGTACTTAATCTGGTCCCCCGCCTCTAGTGTAAGCAACCTCTACTCGGCTTGCATCTTGAATAACAAACACTATAAAAGAAATAACTCCCCCAAAACCTCCCTTGTCTCAGGATACTGTTGATATAAATTGGAAAGGCATTGGCCTAAATTCATTTTAAGCCTTTCTTCTCCTGCTACCTGTGCTAATCTCGAGGGATATGAGAAAACAGTTTCTGGCTGGCTTGCAGAAGCCAACAACTCTCATGCTCTCCTTTGGAAAACAAAGCTTGCCTGCCGCCATGAAGCTTTTAAGTTGTTTACAGCACATTTGAAAGCCACTAAGCTTGAACTTTGGCAGGGTGTGCGTAAATAGTGCAACACCTATTTGCCTGACAATAGAAAAGTATTTCTCTAACGTTTAAAAACTTCAAAATCTACACTCTTTTCTAACTAAATTTTGAACTCAGAAAATAATTCCAAGGTAATCTTGGAGACGGTCAGAGAGCTGTATATTTCTGACAGACTTTCTGTGCCTGCAGTCCCTACCCGAAATCTGTGTGACAAATTCAACATTTTTTGTAGAGAAAATAAAAGTTATATAAACAATATCCCTCCTATCACCTGAGCCCTAAATATATCACCAGAAGATAGTAATTTTACATCCCTTTCTGTGCTTTTTCAACTTTCAGCAAAGAGTGTCTTATTGCTTTGATGGCCACAGTCAAAACAGGGTCACTGAAAGATATTTGTCGCCCTAACATTCGAAAGTCAAATTTTTTCTTGTTTTCTGGACAAGGCAATAACTCTCCTCAATGTATCCCAAGCTCAGGGCAAGGTCTCCAACTCCATTAAGGAGGCAGTAGAGCTACCTCTTTTATAAAAAATTTGGGGATGATCCCACTATACTTAAAAACTGTAGACGTTTTTCATTGCTGCCCTACTCAGCAAAATTATTTGAATCTAATGGAGCCCAACACCTTTATGCCTTCTTGGAGAAGTCAGGCAACCTGAAGTCCCAGCAGGCTGGTTTCCATGCTGCACATTCCACTGAGACAGTCTTTCTCACTGTTATAAAGGAAATGAGTAGGAAGCAGACAATCAGACCATTGAGGCACTACTACTGCTGGACTTTTCAGCAACATTTGATACGATCGCACATACTCTATTGATCGACCATGTCAGTAACTACAGGATTGTGTTTCACTGCCCCTGCCCCTGAATGGTAGACCTCTTTTCTTAAAGATCAACCTAGTTAGTCTCCCTTACCCCATATTTCTCTTCCAGGGGACACTTAGATTGTGGTGTACATCCAGGATCGTCTTTGTCCCCCCACTTGTTTAACCTCTACATCCGCCATTTGATACACTCTCTTTAGAAGGAAGGTGTGAAAATATTTAATTATGCTGATAAATGCATCACATTTTTGATATCGAGGACACTATATAATCTCAGACACTCTTTCAGAACACCATGTTTTATTTTCTGGACTAGGTGAATTTACACCAGTTGAAATGAAACTCCGATAAAACTGAAGTGGTGGTAATGATCCAGCGGGACACCAACCTGCGGACAATTATCACTAAGTACTCATGAAGGCCCATGAACCACACTTACTCATGATCTGGTCGATGAACCCCGCTGGGAATCAATTTTAGGGCCAACTCTATATGTCTGTTTGCCTCTCATTCTTGATCCCATTTAATACTAAGCCCTTTCTTTACAAATGGATCTATTTTAGTTGATTACATTTGGTAATTTTGACAATGAAGCGTTTACCTGTTCTCCTCAATAAATAACCACAGACTCGGATAAGGTTTAAAGGTTTATCTGAATTATACCATGCGTATCAAAGACAAATCACAGTGTTGACTCAATCATTCTGAAGAGGTAAGATTCGATCTATCTAAATTAAACTATAATTTTCAATGACCAGTACCTCAGGAAGAGAAGATAGAGAGAAAAGGCACATTGACACACAGATTTATATTTAACTAGAATGGTGCAAGATCAGACACTCTGGCCAGAGTTCTGGGGCATTAGAAAATTCAGGTGACAGGTTCAGGACAGGAATAGAACAGGACAGCTAACCTCTACTGGATTCGACGCATGTGTCTGACCCCTCTCTGACTCTAATTTCCTCCTCAATTCTTCTGCGCTCTTTTTTCTAATTCTATTACCTTTTTGATTCTTCTGCGATCTTCTTTCTAGTTTTCTTTGCATGAAATTCCAAGTCTGCTTCTTTAGGTATTTTGATCAGTAATCGGACAGCATCTCTATCTCCCAGCGTTCTGGCAGCAACTGCTCAAACTAATCTATCTAACTACCCCAATTATACCTTCTTAATGGCATGCACCAACCATGAATGTTTCAACCTTATGAAACTCCTAATTCTTATTGGACCAGCCGTGGGGATGATCATTACACCATGCTAAGTTTTAATAATTTTCTTAAGAGCATTGTTTTATGTTCTCGCCCATTAATTTGTTTCGCCCAAGCTTTATTTCCCACCCATGTTCATAATGCGTTAAGAACAATGTATATAAATTGTACAGTTGTCCATCGAGTCTTCCGGATGTTTAGCTAGTTCCCAGGACATGCAGAAATGGTGTCCTTGATTGGGTTCCAAGACTTGAGCTCATGACTGCGGAGTTGTCTCTACCACGCATGCGGATGGTCTCACATGGGTGTCAGCTCTTACCTCTCTTTAAGGCCCAAATACGAACTACCAGAGAGGTCAAAAAGACAAGATGTTAGATTCAAATAAAATGATTCCACTGTATACCACTTATGTCTACTCTTATCCCAATTATTTAAAAAAAATATTTATGTATTAGATTTTAGCATATGACACAGTTTACTTTCAGCAGAGCGGATGCTTAGCATGTAAGTTCTTAAGTGGCCATTTTTGCTGTCATTGCACAGAAGCAACATTTTCCCTCAACGCATTAAGGCGTCATGCAGTTGACACATGTGCAGTTCATTTTTCCGCTTTAGCAGCCATCTTTAGTTGCACTCCGGTTATTAGTTAGTAAAACACATAGGCAAGCTTCCCCCTTTTTCCAGTAAATGTAAAATATTGTGTATAATTAGTATTACGAACGTTATTCATAAATTATTACGAGGTTATGTGAGAGGATTAGATCAGAGCAAGTTGCTTATTTGCAAATCTTTGCTCCATCAAAATACCAAGAGCAAGCCTATTCTGGAAAAACATTGATCTGATTGCAACCATTTCAGTATTGATCATTAGAAACCCTCCAGCAGTATCAGTTTATACAGGATCAACTACTGTGCACAATTGACAAATTCTACTCGTATTCAGAATTACTCCCATTGATGGTATCATCAATGCACTAAATATGTCTCGAACTATTTCTGAAAAACTAGCCCTTTAACTACGTATTAGTTCATTATTGCTTTCATTGCTTCCAGTGATTCTTTTCACATGATAGACTTTAGGGAATACTATTCAAAATAGCAACTCCCATACCGTCTTGCAGGTAGCTTAAAGTAAGCCTTGTTCCCACATATTTAGTAAATTCCAGGAAAGACTGGATCAGTTCCCCCTTTGAGTCCCCATCCTCCAATAACCAAGAAAGTATGTTCACATTCACTGGAACCAATAAATGCATTATAATAGTCTGTTTCAACCTATGAAGACAGAGTTTCCCTTTCTTTTCAAAATCTAGAACCATCACAGCTTGAGTCTTGCCAGATGTACAAATTCTTTCTTTCTCTACCCATATTCCTTCTAACAGGAAATTCTGAACATATCACATCTAGGTTTGAATAATAATACTACAATGTACCTGTTTTATAGAAAAGACTTGTTAGTACACTACATGAAATACCATATGTTAACTGTAAATGGTGATATGTAACACCTACTGCTATTGAAGCTGGTAATTTCATACATACATAACAATCACTAATCTCCATAGTATTTACATTTTCTAACAATAACTTGGTGAAAACATTTAATTCTGTGTTTGGTATCTTTTACTGTGTGATGTATTTCTAACTCATCTGATGCTTCTAGTTCTACCCAATTTTCCTTTATGTTAGCTAGTTTTCCATCTGTGTCTGTATTTTTTTTCTATACTCATCAATATGGTATCGCTATTGTTAAACCCAACCATACTCTAATCACTAATATGATGCTGCATATACATATTCTACAACATTTCTTTAAACAATTTCGTGTTGGTCTTTCAGCAACTCTATTTTTGGCCATTTTAGGAAGATCTCTATTCTTCCTCTACTTTATTTTAGAACATTTTTTAAGTTTTCTTTGTTTGTTTCAAGGTGGTCTCACCTCTCCTTTGTCATTTTGATCTGCAATTATTTCTTCATCACTTTCTTCATTTAAATCTAAATTCTCAAGTTCTTCAAGAATCATATAGGCCCATTCAGGTCCTTTGAATTTGTTATTCAATATTCCTAATCTTTGGCTCCTTTGCTTGTATTTTTCATTTGTTTGTCCTGCTTGACTAGTGACTTCATTCACCTGGTCAGGTTCTACATTAATGGTCCTTAGATGATACCTTAATCCTTTGACATATCTGGGCCAATTATCACCTTTTCTAACCTTTTGGGTTGCACTGTACTTTCTCCTTCTTCGTCACTTTTGAATACTCTTTTATTTATATTATATTGTGGCACAATTTGATTTTCTTCTTCTTCTGAGTCCCTCTCTAACTGACCATGTTCAGGTCTTCTCGAAGTAATACCATTCACCTGAACGTGTTCCGGGTTGTCTATCTGTTCCTGTTCAGGATTTTCTTTAGTTTGATCTTCTTCCTGAACTTGTTTTTCTTTTCCTAACTGGTTCTGTGTATGTCTTATTGCATTTGACTTGTTTGGTGCCTGGATGTGTTCTTCTACACCTATTTGTCCCCCAGATTTGTGAAAATACTTGCTCACCTCAGTCTGAGTGTATTTTTATATCCCTATCTGTTCCTGATCAGATTCTTCAACAATCTTGTATTATATCTCCTGAGTTTGTTCTTCTACACCTGTCTGGTTCTCACTAGTTTCTAACTTCTTTAATTTTGTTTTGCTTCAGGTTCTTATTTTCACATCAGGTGTGTCAATTGCTGGTACCCAATCCTCCTGACTAGTGCTTGGTTGTTCTTGATCAGCTACTTCAGAGTTTGTTGTTCTAGGCTCTTCAGCTGTTCAACCTTCTGCACCCTCAACTTCAATTTCCGTTTGTTGAGTTTCTTCATCAGGGGGTGGTACTCTTTTGGTATGGCTGGCATGTATCCAGTTAGGCAATCCCGCACATTTCACTGCCATTGTTGTAACCAGCATATCCTGGTTTGGGTAACTCCACCTGTGTGCCAGACACGACTCTCTGATGTGATTCTTCACCAACACCGAGATTTAGATCATGTGCTTGATCCGGTTGCCTGGCATCTGCATCTTCTCCAACCTGGTGAAGGACAGAACAAACTAGGTCAGCCAATCTTTTACACTGGTCCAATACCAGATTATCAGTTATGCTTAATAGTCTGTGTCCAGGTATGAAGGCTAATCTCATTGTTCTTCCCATGAGTACCTCATGAGGACTCAAACCTGTGTTTCTGTCAGGATTGTTTCCCATCAGAACAAGAGGCAATTCATATGGTCAACACAGTGATGTAGATGTGCACACCTTTGCCAATCTTGATTTTATTGTGCCATTCAGTTGTTTTACCACCCAGAAGACTCTGGGTGATAAGCACAGTGCCATTTTTGTCAATCATGAATGCTTCATAGATCAATCAAATTATTTAATTATTAAAGTGAAATCCTCTATCTGATTCCACCGATACTGGAAAACCAAAACGTGGTATGAGTTCCCTCAACAATAATTTGGCAACTGTTATGCTATCATTTCTCATAGTTGGGTAGGCCTCCACCCATAGTGAGAACAAACACACTATGACAAGGATGTATTTTAGTCCTCTACATGGTGGTAATTGAATGAAGTCAACCTGCAACCATGCAAATGGTCCTTCTGCCTTTCCAATTCTTCCCCAGCTGACCTCTGTGTTCCTACCTGGGATATTCTGTTGACAAATTAGGCACCTCTGGCAAAGGCTCTCTGCGACTGTCCTAAACTTCGGGTTGAACCTGTCCTGTCTAAAGAGTCCAATCATAGCATCTATACCAATGGGAGTATCTCCACAGTACATTCTTGCTAGCTGTAAAAGTAAACAGTCTGGCATGACTGGCCTGCCATCTGGATAGATCAGAACACCATCTTCTTCTCTCCTTTGACATCCGGTTTTAATTCCACCCTTCCTTTTCACTTGCATCCACCTCATCTTGTAAATGTCTTACTTCGTCCCATGTTGCTATGGTTGAGATAAGCATATGTTGGCATCTGATTCCTGTTGTTTCAATTTTCTTGTTTACTGCCATTTTAGTCTTGGCACAGTACTGAGAAGCTTGGTCAGCATAACGATTACCAGCAGTCACATAGTCAATTCCTGACTGATATGCAGCACATTTGACCACAGCCACTTCCTTTGGTAATTGCATTGCTTCTAAAAGCTCTTTCACATATTGTCCATTTTTGATAGGGATTCTTGAAAAAGTCATGAAAGCCCTCTGCATTCAAAGTTGGCCAACCCCGTACCCTTACTGGCTATCAGTGTAAATGGTTACTCTCCATTTTTTCCCAATTTTGCATGCTTTAATTAAAGCGATCAATTCGGCTATTTGTGCAGACATGATTTCAGGTAAATAGGATGCTTAGACTAATCCAGCCAATGTACACACAGCATAAGCAGCGCTCAACCCTCCCTCCTCGTGCCTCTTGCATGAGCCATTTAAAAATAGCTTGTTTTCACAATTGTTCAGGGGCTCTTCCTGTATGTCTGGACAAGGTTTGGTACAATATTCAGTAATATCTAGGCTATCATGTTCAACATCATCCCTCACCTTTTCTCTATACACATCTCCATACACATCAGGTAATAAAGTATCGGGATTCAGAACCGTACACCTGATTACTCTTACATTTTCTGCTCCTATAATAATTTTTTCATATTTTGTCATACGACTTGGGGTAAGATACTGTTTGGGTTGTGGTCAGAAGAATTTCAACGGAATGAGGCACATATACTTTCACAGGATGCCCCATCACAATAGATTCCCTTTGTTCAAGACTTGTGCAAGTAGCAGCTACTGCCTTTAAACAACCAGGTAATGCAGAGACTACAGGATCCAAAGTAGCAGACAAAAATGCCACTAGATGTCGCATCAAACCATGACCTTGGGTCAGCACTGACAAGGCGCAATTATCTAAAATAATGCACATTTTTTTGTGTAATCTGGTATTTCAAGAGCAGGGGTTTCACATAGGCAATTTCTTAATTTTTACAAAAGCTCCCATGCTTTCATTATCCCATTCTACAGGGTATTTTGCTCGTTTTCTTGTCATTTGTATCAGTGGTTTAGCCAGTAAGGATAAACCTACAATCCATTGCCTACAATATCCTACAACACTAAGAAACATTCTGATTCCTTTCTAGGTCTGAGGTAACTGCATCTGTTTTATTATTTTAATCCTTTCAGGTGACACTTCCCTTACTCCACTTTCTAGTTGATATCCCAAATATTTAACTCGGGTTTGACAGAATTGTAGTTTTTCTGGTGACACCTTGTGCCCTCCATCGGCCAAATGGTTTAACAATGCCATAGAATCAAGAACACAATCTTCTCGTGTTATCAATGCTAACAATAAATCATCTAGATATTGGACCAAAACTGAACTGCTGGGCATCACTAATGTTTCTAGACACCTTTTCAAAATCTGATTAAAGATTGAAGGACTTTCTGGGTACCCTTGAGGAACTAGATTTAACACATGGATACGATTTTCAAATTTAAATGAAAAGAAATACTAACTATCTGGGCGTAACAGAATGGAGAAAAATGCATGACACAAATCCATTACTGTGAACCATCCTGCATTCCATGGTATTTGATACAAAATTTCTGCTGGGTTCGGCACCAGAGGAAAACAAGGCACCACTATTTTATTTTTTCTCAGGTCTTGAACTATTCAATGTTTTCCATTAGGTTTTTTAATGGTAATTATGGGTGAATGAAAAAGGCTGCTAATTATTTCTTTTAAAACACCTTGTTGAACTAGGCGTTCTATTTTTGCTATGACACCTAATTTAATTTCTGTTCACATTTTATACTGTCTTGTGTTTGGAAAAATAGTACCTTCTTTTACAGTCGCTTTTACTGGGTCTATACCTGCCATTAACCCTACTTCTCTTCCAGTGAAATACCACACTTCAGGGTTTACTGTCAGTTTTAATTCATCAGGTAATTCATCCTTTGTCATCATTGAATACATTTCATCTACCTCCATACCTTGTTTTGCTAGCATTCATTTGTAAATACTATCTTCTTCCGGGTTTTGAATTGTAAGTCCATTCTGTGTACAATAAATTGTACAGTTCATCTTACATAGTAATTTGCCTAACAAATTTACGGGACTGGAGTCACATACTACAAATTTGTGCATTTCTCTAAAATTGCCAATGCACACCTTCATGGGTTCTGGGACTGGAGTTCTGATCTGTCTATTAGAAACATCAACTACTTGATTGATTCACCTGAGGGGGGTGGATTTAGGATGTCTGCTATTCTCACAGTAGAACGGGTAGTACCAGTGTCCAATAATGACAAGGAACCTTCTTCTTTGCTTCTTCTCTACTCATTTTCCCTCTTGGTTTCCATAATTCTCATTCCGTCCCGATCCTCTATTTTGTTCTTTATTCTGATTATTTAATTTGAGTTCTTGTTGTTCTACCAATTTTACATGTGCCCACATTACTTTTGCTTCTAACATTTTTTGTCTATTATCTATCTCATCTCTGCAGTATTTTGCATACTTTAAGACTTCATCTATCGGTTTCCCTTGCCAACACAACATATGTGTTTGAATCATCCGACAAATCTCTGGCCTTAATCCAGATTCAAATCGATATACAAAATGTCCTATACCTTTGTCACCAATATTCTCAAATCCACTATACTGCTTGAACACTTGCAACAGACGCTCATAGTAAGCATGTACAGTTTCATATATTTCTTGTTTAGTTCTCTCTGTTTATATCCAATCTGTTTCTTTTGGGGGAATTTTCCCTTTCAAGAAAGTAATCACCTGGTTATATGTCTTCAATGCTTCTTCTGAAGGTTCACCTGTTTTCTCATCTCTTGGGTACTCATCACTAGGCCAAATTAACTGTGATTTTACACTCAGTCCATAAATCAGCCGGTACCACTATGTCAAACAGACCTTCCAAATATTTTAATAAAACCTTTGAAACTTTCACAAACCTTTCAACCTATCTGTACCATTCAACTGGCTTCTCTCATAATTTTGGAAAATCATTTGTAAATGATAAAATATCCTGCCTAGTCCATGGAACATGTACATATCCTCCTCCTTGAACAACAACAAAAGACCTCTCCTTAACATTTAATTAATAATCGGGTGGTGCCTCGATCCTCAAAAGTACATTGTCCTACAATTCGTTAGTTATTAATCATTTTTATTTATCAAAAATATTTTTATATATTCATTTTCCAAGTAGTATAAATAATCTCAACAATATTGGAGCCCGACGAACAAATACAAGAAATATCTCAAACAATGCACTAAAACATCACCAGACACACAGCTCACAATCATACATGACACTATCATACTCCAAGACATAGCTAAACAAATAAATACATATCATATTACATTTCAAAAATACATAAAGTAAAAGAAGAGAAGAAAAGCACCAACGCACGTTTCGGAGGGGAGTCCAAAACCCACAGTCCCTTCTTCAAGGCACAGCTGATCAATTATGCATAAGGTGGTTAATGGTCATTCATATCCATCACGTAGATTTCTTATACGAGGTGCAAAACGGGCTCTATATAACAGTGGTTTGAACCTTATATCAAAAAATAATATTATTAAACGTAGTTAGGGCTGAGTCTCCCACAACACTAGTAGGTAAAAAGTCCAGGGAACTAATTGCTTTCCTCCACAGGGATAAGGCCATGCGTAAAATATTTAAAGGTCTTCAGGCCATCCTCACAAACATAAGCAAACAGGACAGTTTCCATCTTGAGGCAACGTGTGACACTGAAGCATATAGCTATTTGCTGATATTGTTAAAAAAAAGTAGGATCCACGGTTGGGTTACACTTTTCAAGGTTTACAAATGTTTACATCCATACTTGCTGTGGTCCCGCTCCACACGCATAAATAGATAAAAAGCTTGTACAAATAACAAAGCGCTGTAGAGTTCTTCCAGGTTCGCGGATAGGATAACGCCTCCATAAATTCAGGTACCTCCTGGTACTTCTCTCATGGGACATAATCTTTCTGTCTTTTTAGGTTCTCTTAATAAATGTTCTGATGCAGTTTTGTTTGCCTGAGCATCCTCCTTTTTCTTAGTCCACCTTATTTTCCACCTGTCTAATTCTTCCTACTTTTGTAAAATTTTCATTTGATCTTTAATCTGTAATTTCCTTCCTGACACGTTCATATTTTCTAAATCTTTGTAAGTAAATTCTGCTCTGTAAGGTTTCTGCAGTACTTTGGATCTCCCTATTTCAATTCCCATCTCTGAAGCAAGCTCTGTTAATTTCTCATGAAATATTTTTATATTTCTAGTTATGCTTCTACATATGAATAATAATTCTTCTTCGCAGTACGTATTTAATCTGTCTATTCCCACATTTCCAGCTATCATTTCTTCCAATTCTACCTTTAATTTATAAATGTCCAAAATTGTGGGGTCTGAAACTGTTTTGTCCATTTCCTGTGCCCATCTTTCCAATTCTTCTGGTGACACAATGGTAGCGCTTTTAGTTCCTGTAGAGGTTTCAATTCGTATTTCTTTTGAACAACTAGGTGTAACTCTTCTTGGGGTCTCATTTATCTGTTCTCCTATTGGTAAATCAATTCGCGATATTGCTGATTCATATTCGCTAACCTGATCCTCAATTATTATGTTCCTCTCTTTGTGGTTCGATTACAGGAGTGGCCATAACTGGTGGGTTTGAACCGCTTCTTCTATCCCCATATAATGGGACAACAGGACCTGGTATGGTTAATGCTTCAGGATGTACACTCCATTGGGTTATTTTCTGTATTATTTCATCTTTATTTGTATTTATTGCTTCTCTTGATTTTTCCTGTCATATTCTTTCATTTAATGAATCATGCAAAATTTGAAGAACTAATGGGGTCTCTAAGGCAGGAGCGCTCAGTATATTCCTATTGGGTCCTTCCTGATATGGTGGAGGATTCTTTGTTAGAATTACTATCATAAACACATCTTCTGATTCTCCACAGCCGGTCATATTTTTAGTCTTCCTAGTACACTTGCCTCCGGACTGCTCATCTAAGGTTAACACAGGATACAGTCCTTCTGAAACCATTGCCTGTCTCCATTGTTTCATCTGATCTTAACGTTTTATATGCAAAGTTTTAGGATGAAATCATCTATGACCCCTGGTACTTCTAGACATGTCTCGATTGAAGGCCTCCATTTCCTATTCTTCCAAAGCTTCATACTGTGTCAACCTAGGTCGGGTTCTAGCACATTTATTCTATTCCTTACATTCTAAAGAATTCTACCTTTGAATGTACCATTTTCTGGAAAAGCCAATATTCCATCATCTTTTGTATACTCAATCCAATTTTCTAACCATACACAGGTATGATATCTCTTTTCCATCTTCAGTAATGAAGCAAGAATGTTAGGTGGTGGGATAAGGATTCCTTCTCTTATTTTAATGAGTTTATCTTTCTTGTAATAATTTGACATTCTCTGCATAAATGACATTTTTCTTTTTCTCTGTACATTTTATGAATCGGTCTACTTATGTATTCTTGTCTAGCAAAACCTAAATATCTTCTATCTGGGCGATTCCCTATTACAGTTGGATCGTGTTTTCACATACAAATACCACTGTCTATTAGTATTATTGTTTCTAGTTTATTAACCAATTAATATGTTTATTTAGACCCAGGGTTCCCCAATCCTATTGCAGCTTTTATTCTTTTATCGAATCAAGCTCTAGTTTGTAAAATTCACTCCTCACTACTGACCCCTCCTTTACAATCCTCTGTAAATCACACGCCTGCTGTTTTGACCTATCCCAGCACGGCACCTGATGAGGTCAGTGCGATGACTGACTCCTCCTTTACCATTCCCTGTCTTGTCACCCATACCAGCTGACTCAACCAATCACAGCGCAGCACTTTGTGATGTCAGTGCAACTCTGGCAGCTGACCCTTTCTTCACAAGGTAATACAAAAACGTATTTTCTTTTAATCTTCACTAACATTTGTAATAATAACAACATAAAAACATTTGCTACTATGTCAGTTTAACAAATCCAATGGTTGAATTCTTTTTCTACGAGTAAAAACCTCCGCTTACTCTTCATGCGCTGCGAGTAAAACCTTTCCTTTTCACTCTTCACTTAAGCTCAGAAGAACCTGCTACTATTCCAGTGTTACCCTTTCTAGGTGATATAACATCAACATTTCATCAGTAAACTCTTTGCTAACAATCACTCTCACTTTTTCAAAACTTAATTACTAAAAACCGACGAGTAACCTCACTGCAGTATGATTTCCATTTATCACCCGCTATACTCTTACCAGGAATTTCCAAACAACATAAAACAATATACAAACACGTTTGTTATTACATAAATCTATAACCAATATTCACCAAACTAATCAATAAAAACCATAACTCCGCTACCACGCACTGATCCAGCGGGACACCACCCTGTGGACAATTATCACTAAGTACTCATTCGGGTCGATGAACCACACTCACTCATGATCTGGTCGATGAACCCCGCTGGGGATACATTCTTTGGCTAATTCTATATGTCTGTTTGACTCTCAGTCTTGAGCATACTTAATACTAAGCCCTTTCTTTACAAATGGATCGATTTTAGTTGATTACATTTGGTAATTTTGACAATGAAGCGTTTACCTGTTCTGCTCATTAAATAACCACAGACTTGGATATGATTTAAAGGTTTACTTGAATTATACTATGCAAATCAAAGACAAATGACGGTGTTACCTCCATCATTCTGAAGAGCTGAGCTTCGATTTATCTAAATTAAACTTTAATTTTCAATGACCAGTACCTCAGGAAGAGAGGATAGAGAGAAAAGGCACATTGACACAATACACAGATTTATATTTACCTAGGATGGTGCAAGATCAGACCCCCTGGCCCAGAGTTGTGGGCCCCTTAGAAAAATTCAGGTGACAGGTTCAGGACTTTGAATAGAACAGGACAGGTAGCCTGTTCTGGATTCAATGCCTGCGTCTCACCCCTCTCTGATTCGAATTTCCGCCTCGATTCTTCAGCGCTCTTCTTTCAAATTCCTTTACCTCCTGGATTCTTCTGCGATCTTCTTTCTAATTGTATTTGCTTGAAATTCTAAGTCTGCTTCTTTAGGTATTTCAATCAGCAATCAGACAGCATCTCTATCTCTCAGTGTTCTGGCAGCAACTGCTCAAACTAATCTAACTAACTACCCCAATTAAACCTTCTTAATGGCATGTACCACCCCTAAATGTTTCAACCTTATGAAACTCCTATTTCTCATTGGGCCAGCTGAGGGGATGATCATTACACCATGCTAAGCTTTATTACTTTTTTTAAGAGCATTGTGTTATGTTCTCATCCATTAATTTGTTTCTCCCAAGCTTTATGTTTGACCCATGTTCATAATACGTTAACAACAATGTATATAATTTGTACAGTTGTCCATTGAGTGTTCATGATGTTCAGCTGGTTCCCAGGACATGCAGAAAGGGTGTCCTTGATCGGCTTCCAAGACTTGAGCTTATAACTCCGGAGATGTCTCTGCCGCGCATGTGTATGGTCTCACGTGGGTGTCAGCCCTTAGCTCTCTTTAAGGCCCAAATAAGAAACTACCAGAGAGGTCAAAAATACAAGATGTTAGATTCAAATGATATTATTTCACTATATACCACTTATCTCTACTCTAATCCCAATTATTTAAAAAAAAGTATTTATGCATTAGCTTTTAGTATATAACACAGTTTAGTTTCAGGAGAGTGGATGCTTATCATGAGAGTTTTTAAGCGACTATATTTGCTGTTATTGCACAAAAGCAAAGCTTTCCCGCCAAGCGTTAAGCGTTAAGACGCCATGAGGTTTACGCATGCACAGTTCATTTTCCTGTGGTAGCAGCCATCCTTAGTTCGGGTTATTAGTTAGTAAAACACATAGGCAAGCGTCCCCCTTTTTCTATTAAATGTAACATTTTGTGTAAAGTTAGTATTACGACCGTTATTGATAATTTATTACGAGGTTCTATGAGAGGATTATTTATGTCCGAGCAAGTTCTTAGTAGCAAATCTTTGCTCCATCAGCAATGAAAAAATAATTGATCCAATGGAACACTCTCTTTGGCCTTTAGAATTAGGCCCTTCCCTCATGCCTAAGACAGTGATGAAAAGCCTTGGGATTCTAGTTGATGAAGACTTATCTCTCAAACAACAGATTGGAGCTGTGTCATCCTTTTGCCATTTCCAACTCAGAAGAAAAAGGAAAAACTGCAGATATTTTACAGGGAAAGCTGCCATCCAAATCATTATAGCTCTTGTAATATTGTGGATTGACTACACAAATGCCCTCTATTTGGGACTCCCCACTAGATCAAATCACAGTCTGCAATTAGTGCAAAATCAGGTGGCCCAGCCGGTCTTCTGTCAGCCATGTTACTGTTACACTAAGATTCCGATGGAAAAGCTTCACTGGTTCCCTGTGGCCCTGAGGACCATCTCTAAAATGCCCTGCACTACCTTTAAAGCACGCCATAGTAAAAAGCCCTGTTTTTATATCTACCAGAATTCAGTACCATATGCCAACTCACTGTCTTAGATCTGGCACATCTCAATTTCAGTGCCAAGAAGCAAAAGGAAAAGGCTAGGAGGGACCACTTTTTCTGTACTGGGTTCCCTTACAAGGAACACTCTCTCCCTTGACATTAGATCAGCATTCAACTAGGGAAATACAGGATTTTTTTAACATGGTTGTTCCGACAATCCTATGCTTAAATCAGACGATTGATGTGTCCCTCTGCTACCAGTGCCAAAATACCTATGGTGAATGTGCGCTCTACAAGTGAAAGTGTCCTATAATATAACAACAAGGTATTACTCCCTGCTGGAGGGAAATTGTTTCTAAAGTGATGCCACAAAAAACTCTGCTGGGACCCTGTGTATCTTATGGGCCACCTCAGAGGCAGAAAACCACTCGTCCATGCCATCCCCAACCACATTGGTGGGCACCATGTCTTTGGGTATATGAATCTTTTTGTACCCTTTGGACACTGGGGGTAAGCTGCCACCATTGTGCTGGACTCTGCTTGTCTACCTTTAAGTTACCGATATTTGAGGGCGTAACCAATATGGCGACTCGATGAGACACACTTTCTTGGGGAACTCCCTGAGTTGATTATTGGGGGCGAGGCGGGTTCCGCCGCTGCCCCCTCACCCCATTTTCCACCCTATGGTCTTCCACTCTACAGTGACCGCGGGTGCCGGTAGTGGAGAACAGTACTGACCGGCAATGCTAGGTAGCTCCAGCCGGGCCAGGGCTCCCCACTTGCCTGAAATGACTGGGGGCCTAATTGAGGTGACTTTGGAGGTTTGAAGGCTGGCCTGGAGGAGCCATCGGACTTCCACATCAAACTCAATCACATACATAGAGTGGGGTCATGGCGGGCCACCCCGCCCGTCAGCTGATATATTAACATGCATGCATGATTTCCATCTCCAAGAGTGCATACTCTGTGTTGCCAGAGACAACCCTGCATTCCAGTCCTAGAGCCAATAACCCACACAGCATCACGATTTAGCAGCATCTATGTTACAGAAATGCAAAGCTTTTTGGCCTATTGCCATGCACTTATGGGCAGCTGGCATCTCACATTCATGGGGTCACCCATTTGGATTGATTTCCCCCTTAAAGGGAGAGCTGCGACAACTGCTCTCAGTGACTGAGGCCTGCAAGCTGTTAGGTATTTAGGTCACCCTGCCAGATAAGACACAACAAGGCAAGACAAGCAGGTACCGTCACAGTGGCTACAGATGGACAACAATCAAGTCTCCAACTCATCAACTGTGCCCTGAACCGGACACCATGGCCAAAGAAAGGCAAGCGGTCCAGGCAACTCTGGCCGGGGACCCCCTTGGAACATTGACACCATGATATGAAGGGGAAGATTGCGGACAATCTTATGGTCCCTCTTCTTGATCCTCTTTGACGAATGCATGGAGCTGGGCCTGGGTGGGAGCAGGGAGATGCTGGCCACTGGTACGCCTCTACTAATTCTCTAGGAGCACGTAGCTCCAGACTTCAGTCAACCATACAATGATGGTTCATTGGTTTATAGTATTACTTGTTGTTTTTTTTATTTTTACTTACCCCCCCTGGGTTCCCCTTCTGCTTGACTCCATGCTCAGGTATGTGCTTGCCGCCGGGCACACACACTCAGCACGACAGGGGCATCTGAGGTTGATAGTCTTCTGATATGAAATGACTCATTGCTTCAAAATCCTTACCTTAAATGTGAAGTGACTAAATAATCTGACTAAAATTAAGGCTATTTTATCCTACTTAGAGCGGGCAGGTGCTCACATTTCCCTGATACAGGAAACCCACCTCTTTGCAAGGGACACACACAGACTTCACTCGAAGGCTTTCCTCCACCAATACTTTTCCTCACACACAACCATAACAGCCGGATCTGCAATCCTTATCTCTCGCACCTTTGAAGGGAAGGTGGGCACAAAACTAGCTGAAATTAAAGGGAGCTTTTAGCTATCTCAGTAACTATTAACGTTCAAACTGTTACTATTGGTTCTATATACACACACAAAGAGGAGCAAGAAGCATACCTCCAATGTGCAGTGAAGGAAATAAAAAACTCTCGGAAAAGGTAAATTCTGCTGGGGGAGACATAAACATGACCGTTAGGCCCAAAGGCAGGGACAGTCAGGGGTTCTCTCACGGAGTGGGCTTGAGTGGCTACACGACCTGGGATTGATGGACATCTGGCGTTCCTTGCACAACCCACACTACAGATTACACATTCTATTCTCATGCGCACAAAACTTACACCAGAATTGATTATTTCATTGGGTCAGATCTGTGTTTCCTTTAGCGAATGCATCGGATAGTGAACCCCTCTCACTTTCAGATCATGCAGCACTGACGCTTACATTAGCAATCCCCCCTCAGACACTGCACCATATTCTTGGCAGCTACGTGACACACTCTTATATCGCTTGGCTGTGGTACAGCACCTAACTAATACACTAGAGGAGTTCCTGGCCTTTAATGACACCCCTACAACACGTCAATTGCCACCCTATGGGAAATACTCAAGCTAGTCAAGAGAGGGGAACTTATCACCACTTTTTGCACCATCCTGGTGCCCATCTTAACTAGACTTTTTAAGGCGATAGGCAACACCTCTGAAATGCCTCCCATGATGCTCCTGGCCTCTGTTGTCATACTCCCAAAGCCTGGCAAACATAGATGGCAGGGCGCTTCTTACCGACCAATTTCCCTCCTAAATATTGACTTACAGCTTTTTAAAGGGGTTTTAGTGGCCAGACTTGGACCTATGATGCCAGGACTGGTGGACCCAGACCAGTCTGTATTTATGGCCACTAGGCAATGCAGTGACAAAACGCGGAGACTACTCCATCAGGGAGCGGAGCGAGTGGTGTTGTCGGTTGATGCGGAAAAAGCATTCAATGGGGTGTATTGACCATATCTTGAAGCCACACTTGTGCAGTTCAGAATCGGGACTGCTTTTGTAAATGGGTATTTAGCAGCTACAGTCACCCCACTGCTACAGTAGGGTTAAATGGTCCCTCTTCTGACCCCTTCCCGATCGTCCGCAGCACGAGTCAGGGGTGCCCGCACTCACTGCAGCTATTCGCTCTCTATATGGAGCCTGTGGCCCAGAGTATGCGGGAGAACCCACTGATCTTAGGGGTTCATTTTGGGGGGAAAGCCACACCATAAGCCTCTATGCAGACGATGTTGTTGCAGCACTGGAGGACCCCCGGTCCTCCACACCAGCATTTTTTGCCGAGCTCAAGAGCTTTGCAGAAGCCTATGGATTTCAGGACAATGTCTCTATACAGTGGCTGATGGAATCGATCCCATACCTTAGCATTAGATTGGCAACATCAACTTAGGCCACAGTCGCCTTGAATTACAATCACCTCCTCTCCCAAACACGATGAAAGTTACGCCGCTGGAGGCCATTTGGCATCTCTTGGCTAGTTGGCGTGGCACTGCTTAAAATGAACATGCTACCGAAAATATTGTACCTCTTTTAGACACTCCCCTTGGAGCTTCTCCTTTGTATCCCTAAGTCGCTCCAACAGGAATTCCTCTTGTTTGTCTGAACCCCCTGGTCTTGAAATTCTCAATTTAGGCCATTGCTATCAGGCTGCCCAGTTCTGAATTCTACTGGAATGGTCCCATAGTGAATCGGAAAAGCATTGGCTTTTTATGGAAAGAGCCATTGACAGCTAGTCTCTGTGGAAGATCCCTTTTCTCCACAGAACCCAACATCCTGCAGGGCACCAACACAACATTAAAATCCTTGGAATCAACTCCTGTAATGTGCGGTCTCACCTCCTTTCCATCACCCATTACACCAATAGTTAACCTTCCAGATTTCACACCAGGCCTCGACCCGGGGTACAGACCAATAAGACATCTCTTTGACATGGAGGAACCAGTGACCTTTGAGGATATTCACTCAGACCTTGCGCTGCCTGAGACTGAACGCTATCACTTTCACCAAGTGCAGCACTGGGCCATGCTCCCCTCAACATGCCTGGGGGACAATAGACCCTTTACCCTATACAAAAAATGTCTGCACACCAAATCAACCTGCACACGCCTCATCACTGAGTCCTCAGGGCAGAGGGGCTTAGAGACAGAACTGGGGCGTACGCCCTCTCAGAAGGAATGGGGCGAAATATTCTATTGGGTATGCCATACTGCTCGTACCGTTTCTAGCACAGAAAGAGCAAATAAGTTTGCCACATATTGGTACCTCACACCCACCAGACTGCACAGAAGCAGCCTAACCCGCAAACCAGACTACTGATGAAACTGTGGGTCCGAAGGCACACTAACACACTTACTATGGGACTGCCCCACCTTGTCTTCATACTGGGAACAGATCCTAGGCAATATAGACAAACTTGTTGACCCACAGATACCAAGCTTTCTGGTGTGGGCCATTCTAGGCCTGCCCAATGTGCTCACATTCCCTCTCAAATCACACAAAGGCAGACAAATGGGTATAGCTTTGGGCGTGGCCTTGCAAAAAACACTATCTCACTGAGGCTCAGACTGGACTCCTACCTATCATGGGTGGTTACAGAGACTGTGGCATGTACTGGGTATGGAGTGTATATCCCTTTCACTTCAGGGAGACTGTTCCCCCTTCACAGATCTCTGGTGCTCATTCCTCTCCCCCCAACTTATCACAGAAATGCAGGCACCTACCTGTCCCAAATACTTGCGCCTTTTACTTCTCAAGGCGTTCTCACATGATACTGCTTAACCTGCATCACCAGGTTGAACATTTGGGGAATCTCAACTCTGCTCCATTAGCTCCACACCACGTAGGCCCTGGGGGGATTGAGACGAGGACTGTGTTGGGGTGGGCCCCAGGGGGGAACTCGGGAAGGAGGGTGAGAGGCCGTTGTGTTGGGTTTTGTTTTACTATGTGCCCTGCGGTACATTTATGATCTATTTGGCTAATTACTAGTGGCTTTGTTTAATGCAATAACCACATTTATCTAAAAAAAGATTTAAATTCAAGGTTCAGATCTTTGAGGCTCCTTTCATAAGCCAATCTCTCCAAGGCTAGTCTATCCTCCATCTTGAGTTTGGCCATTTGCAACTGAAACTCCCCCTCTTTCTTCCTGTCCACCACCTCCTCTAGTGACAGGCCATCATGTGAAGATGCACTGCATCCCGCTCTGTCAGGGAGTTCCAACTTAGGAGATGAGTTATCCCCTCTATGGAGTGCTGCATCTCGGAGCTGGTATTCAGGCCCTGCTGTTGATCATCCATAGCATCCTCCTAATTCCCATCCTTTGATGCTGTCAGTAACTGATAGACCTCCATCCAGGCCGCTAGAGATTTCTGAAGCTCCAACTTCTCGGTGCCCGTCATCTTTAGCAGTCTCCTTTCCTTAGAGAACTGTTTGAGCTCAACCACAATGTAACTTTTCTGGTTGGCCAGCTCAAATTCCTTTACTGCAGGTATGCTCAAAGATAGTCAGGTAGCAATCATAGTAGGTTTGGAAAAACAAAAGAGCCAATGAAGGTGAATTAAAAAGCTTTTTGGTTTGGAATCAAATTATTTACCTGGGATTTTAGTGTAATACAAAACCACTGTATGGCACTGCACAAACACAAGTCAAAATTTCAACAGTGGAGATTGGGCTACTGGCAAGGGTGGCTGCTCCGCAATGATGGAGGAGCATCGCCCCACTGTCTCAGAGCCAACCGCAATAAAATAAAACAATATTTCTTCATTGATGATGATCCCCATGATTAATTAGTGGGATCGAAACGCCGTCGACCTTATATGTACCTTATACATAAGGTATACCATGTGACATGTATATGTAAAGGTGCATTTCTGATTATCTGTTCTAATTGCTATTACAGAACCCTGAAGCTTTTGCCTAAAAGCCCTGTTTGTGTTCACTGTTTCTCCTAATGTACTAATCTGTATGTGCTTAAGTAGGGTACAGGCTTGTGCCCCACTGAGTTGAATTGTCGAAGGAAATCCTTTGTCTATTTTTCCTGAAGTAAAACATTGAGACCTCTGTCCGGCTGGACAAGTCTAACCAATATAGAATCCATTGTGTCTATATTTATTGTTCTCGTATTTCCTTTTGCATAGGACCACTGTTGTTTTCAAAAGTTTGTTTGTACAGTGGCAGTTAAATGGTAAACACCTGGAAGGGTGATGACTGTAGACTTATCTCTATAGTTAACAGCATCATCTAAACAGCAATGGAATGGAAATTAAATCAGCCAGACGTTACTCAGACATTGATAACATAACATGACATAACAACATTACATGACGTAACATGATACAGCACGACATGACATAGGATAACATAGCATAACATAGAATGGATAGGTGTTCATGGAAATGTGAACGATGACAGGGGCTTCAATGAAAGAAACACAACTCAAAAGAGATGTTTTTATGAAATTTGACCAGATGGTAGTTAGTCTGCTTAGTTGTGGCAAAAGACCCAAGTTGAGTATCTGGATCAGGTATCTTAAAGTTTTGAACAAAAAGAAATCTGTATGATAATGATGTCAATTAATACTAGTATTGTATAATGAGTTTAAACCTTGATTAAAAAGCAATGGAGAGTGAATTTAATTTGCGAGAGAGGACAAGTCTGGCAACTATGAAACTACATTAACAGAGTTTGAGTGCTACCGTGGCAGATCAAGGGTAATATTGTTTGCATTAACCAGGCACCAATTGTTTTGTGGTCACCCCGATTGGCAAACGGATTAGAAATCATGTATTGAAAAGTTTTGTGTTATTGAGGGTGATAAGGTAGGACTTTAAGAGTATTGTTTATTATTGAAAAAGGAAAATGCTGCCCACATAAAACACATTTCATTTTGTCTGTTCTGTTTTTTTTTCCTAGAAACAAGCTTTGTGGTATAGGCAACACCATGGAAACAGAAGGCATCCCCAGAATGTAGAGTGGAAAATGTTAAAAGGCTCTGTGGAATATGTATTTAAGGAACTCAGTTTTATAATCATCGTATAGTTTATTTTCCATATGTATCCCTTATTGAGTTATATATGTTGAATATGTAGGCATAGGTTTCAAAAAGAAATGCACATTTACTCATGTCATTATTCATTGCACAGTCCTTATTCAGTCTGCTGGAATATATTCATGTATTCTGGATGCATTTAATTTATTTTTGAGTAATTGTTTTTGAATAATGAACAAGGTTTTGTGAAAGCTGAAAATTTCATTTTTTGTTTATAGTTATTAAACAATAGACACGGTTTCACTGAATATAAGTAAGTGGAAGTCTGCCATAGCCTTGCTACTAATTCATTCTAAATAAGTTCAACAATATTCACATAATACATAAACTAAAACGAAAGAGAAAGAGAAAAACTTGTTACCAGTAGCTCAAGAATGAGGATCACACAAAGATGTAAATACATTTTGAGGTGGATCGGACTTCACCACAAGTAATGAAGACTTTGTCTTGCTAGGTCCACTCAAATGTTTCAGTTATTTAAACCTCAGTTCCATTCTTGGTAGAAATGGCAAAGGGCATACAGGCTTACCTTTATGAAATTGTATAAATGATTTAGAAGTACCACAATTGGTAAATATTCAAAAACACAACACAATAAAAATACCACTCCGATAAAAAAAAAAAAATAATAACCAAAATTATACCATAATGACAAAAATCCAATAAGGGTAACTGGCAGTTGTCAATTGTTAAAATTCATGTGAAAATAGAGCTGAAAAGAACAAGCTCCTGTGCCCCAGTCCTCACTGCCAAAACAGCTACTAACCATCTCTCTCGCCTGCAAGTGTGACAGTTCGAATTATTCCAGGTCCCCAAAGCTAAAAGGATGGGTGGGGAGGCAGGTATTATGTTATGTTAGGCCATTTCTTTTTTTTTTTTACTTCTTTATTTTTCATTTTTTTGCAAAATACAAAGAAAGAAAACCCCCTCCAAGGCATCATTAAAAACATTTACACACAGATCGGTGGACTCATTATGGCACATCTCGGATTAGGACAACATCTGAAAGCACACAAGTTCATGTAGTACAACAGTATAACAAGCAGGTAACATATGACATCATGAGGAAATCAGGCCAGACACAGCTCCGTGCACTGTTCGAATAACCCCTCAGTCGGCCCCTCCCCCCTTCCCCTCAGATTCTTGCTCAGAGAATAAATCGCCACTAGTCCCTTCAGAGTCACTGTGTGACGAGTGCCCTTCTGTAGCCAACCCTGTCATACACATAGCTCGCCACGCCAGCAGGTCCTCCTGCAATTTCTCATCCCTCCTAGTGTGTTGCATGTGTGTTTCCTCTGCGAGTGTCCATTCCCTCACATCCTTAAATCATGTGTCTATGTCTGGGGCCCTCTGTCCCATCCATGTGATGGCGACCCTGCGCCGAGCCAGCACCAGCATCAACTGCAACATTTGATATGAAACCTTCTGTTTCCTTGGCATTGGTCCAATGCCAGCAGACAATGTAAAGGTGTTAGTTCGATTCAGAGGCCAGTGGTGGCCGTTATACGAGCCACAACCCCTGTCCAAAAACTCCCCACCAACGGACATTCCCAAGCTAGATGCAAAAACCCCGCTTCCCCTGCGCTGCACCTGAGGCAGTTGTCCCTTCTACCACTTCACCGACTTCGGGGTAGTTAGGTGCGGTCCAGGAAGTTAAAATGGATAAGTTTAAAGCGCGCAATACAGGATACCCACCACGCCAAGGCCCCTATACGCTTCCGTTGTCCCTGATCCAGAGGCGCTCCCAGGTCCGCCTCCCAGGCCTCCAATGCCGGAGGCACCAGAGGGGCAGAATCATGCTTCATAGCCGCATACAGCAAGACTATCAATCTACGTCGTCTGCCGCAGGACAATATGATATGTAAGGTATGGGTCATCGGGGGTATCTTCCGACTCTGCGGCCAGACCGAGTGCACAATATAACGCAACCCTTGGTAATGTAAGTATTGTCTGCCACTTTGGCCAAATGACTCCTCTGCCTGTTCATACGTCACAAAGCTCTCCGAGGGGTATAGACCTGCTAGGACCTCACAGCCCCAGTCTCTCCATTCTCAGAAGGACATATGGTGTTTTATCTCTACCATAGGGGCCAGTATCCAGATCGTTAGATCCCTGTGAAAAGGGGTCGATTGTAGGACTCTTTCTATAAAACATTACCATACGCCCGCTGTGTGTCTCCCCACATAGGGCAGCTCAACGTTGGCTCCTGCCCCACGCATGAGAAGAACTAGCCAATGAAGAATAAATCATCTCTACTTTATATACAAAGAATTGCGCAAGATCTTCACTTTGACTAGAGTCAAGTATAGGAGAAGGTTGCATAGCGGTTGAACCGGATAGGTCCTTGACCATTTTGAACAAAGTTTTGGGACAATTTTTTGCCTGTAGAATAGATGCGGAGACCTAATCAGCTTGCGCAACTCGACAAAGGGAGTGATAGGCCCGTTTGCTAGTGTGGCAGGCCAATTTTGCTTCAGCTGAGTAGTTCTTGCACCATCGACGCTCCAAATGTTTGTATTTAGTTCTTACTGTTTTTAAGTCATCAGAGAACCAGGAGACTGGGGGACGGTGGTTATTAAACTTTCTACCAGCGGTGGGGAGGCAGGTATCAAGAGCTGTTAGAATCCAGCTTTGAAAAGCTGCTAGATCAGAAGTAACATTATTGTGATATATAGGGGGGTTTAAAGATAACAGGGAGTTAAACTCAGCAATATCAAGCTTCGTCCAATTCCTGGAAGGAGTAGCAGAGGTGTTATAGTTAGTGAGTGCAGGACTAGATATTTCCAGACTACAGCTCACCAGAAATTGGTCCGTCCAACAGAGAGGGTATGGCAGTCCACAAACTAATGAGGGTAGATTGGAAAAATTGGGTCTAAAAAGTGTCCCGCTTTGTGAGGGGGGCCACTATTTAATAGAAGAATGTTCATGGGTGCCAAATCAGAAATCAAGGTACTGACGATATTAAGGCTGGTGTCCTCAAGATGGAGATCGA
Organism: Lissotriton vulgaris; assembly: GCF_964263255.1. Lineage (NCBI taxonomy): Eukaryota > Metazoa > Chordata > Amphibia > Caudata > Salamandridae > Lissotriton > Lissotriton vulgaris. The sequence goes on from NC_141696.1 coordinate 309,274,183, forward strand.
GGTCACCCAGGATAGAAAAATTGGCCGCTTGAAGCAGCAGAGGGGAAATAAAGCCAGGAAACTTAGTAACCCAGGGACCTGCGGGTCCCGGGGACAGTACATGAGTATACCCGAAAGGGTAAAGTGTGGAGTTAGAGTGGGTTTAAAAGCAGCAGCTTCACAGTCTGGGATTAGGACAGCATCAAATTTACAGCAGAAATTAGTGTTAAAAATTCTGGCAATCCTGACCCCCAGCCTGACTTCTCTATCCTTTCTCACAATTACATAATTAGAAGGCAGGGCACATGCCAAATCAGGGCCGGAAAAGTCGGTGAGCCAAGTCTCCGCTTGAAAAATGGCATCAGGTTGCCGGTCCATAAGAAGATCAAAAATGTCAGTCTGATGTTTGGGAAGGGAGCGACAATTGATGCTTAAAAGAAATTTCTTAGGAAATTCTGATCTTATTTTAAGGGAGGGATGTGTAGACTGTGAAGTTGTCATGTCAGGTATGATAGCTTTAGCTGAGCCATCAAGATGGGCGTTGAAGGTAAAATTACAACCAGGGCAGGCGCCAAAATTATCTGCTGTCTTGAGGCTGGTTCAGCAGGAGTGAGGGTAATAGCGCAAATCAAGCAGCTGGGTGGAAGTGAACTTCGGGGTTATGATGTTACGGGGGGCAGAGGTTTGAGCCCCGAGTCCCGGCCTGGTGCGGACGGGAGCAGGAGGACTTGCCTTATGCGCACCCGCTGCACGCGTCCGCTGCTCAAACACTCGACCGCTGACATTTTATGCAGAGCGGGAAAAAGAAGAAAAAAGAAGAAAACTAGCACGCTACCTGATTGACCGTCCCAATATAGCGGCCACTTTGGGAATTACGATCTCCCGGTACACCCCGTTACCCGGCCTGACAGCGTCTAATCGGCTGTCAACTGGGTGAAGGAAGATGTGAGTGCAGGTTTAAAATTAGTGGCAGAGACAGAGTAGTAAATGCGGCGCAAGTGCTAGTGCGAGTGGCAGTGCAGTAGAACAAATAAAAAACTCCCGGCTTCCGCCTCAGGAGCAAGCTATACAGTTCTGATCAATGGATTTAATACATGCAATACAGTTAAACATTGTTCCAACGAAATATGAGCAATTAGAATTAAGCATTGTGAAATGGTTGCAACCAAATACATTTTAAAGTCTCTCATAATTCTACAACGTAGAGCTCTAATGGACGCCATCTGCACTAGAACTAATGTGGCCACATTCTATGGGATTCTCCCAAGTCAGCTAGGTGTAACCTTGGACATGTAGAATTCTACTGAAACAAAATTTTAAATGTTTGTGAAGGTTGTTATGTTGCCTGTGAGAACACATTTAACATTATTCTACTCATACATTAAAATATGAGTTGCCCACATGGTACAGAACATTGGCACCAAATATCACAAAATGGAGTTTGAGGCCTAAAATGTATACATTAGTTAGTGTTCGACCTTCATTAGTGCAATATGTTTATTTTGAAAAAAGTTAAATCTAGCAATGACACTCCTCTCTGACTAAAGGAGTAAAAGTTCCCAGATCCTGACCTACTTACCTTTGTAGTAACTCCTGTTTGCTTTACTACAAACATCCCCAAAATTATTCAATGTGAGAGGAAGTTTTCAAGATGGCAATAGTCTTCGGACACACTAAACCTGAGCTCTGTTCTTTCAATCCTAACACTGAAATCTAGTTTGAAGCAAGAACTGTACCCACAACAAACCCATATAAAGAAGTCTGATAGAACAAAAGCAGGGTCCTTCAGTAACCCGATATGTTATACACAAGTATTGTCTTAGCATCCTGTTGGCTCCCTTTGAAGGGCTAAAAAGTTTTACAAGTACTTCAGCTAGACTTGTCATACAGAATCTGAAACTGGGGTGTCAGCAGGAGGGGCACAGTCCCACCCTGTATATTCTTTTGAGCTCAGGGAAGTCATCTCTGCAAGTTCAGGTACAAGATCTAGCGTGCCCCTTGGAAGAAATGCGCACTTTATTGACACTTCATTCAAGGCTTAATACTGGCTGGGAGTAGCTGAAGAGGTAATGTAAATTTGCCTCCTGAAAGCTCAGGCATGTAAATGGTAACATTTCATTTGAAAAGTTATTTTTCTTTAATATTTAATAACAATTTGACTTCATAATTGAATTGGATTTTAATAACTATTGAAAATTGTGGTTTAAATATTTTTCTAGCTGGTCCCTTTCCTGAGTTGGCAATGTTAGTAGTTTATCTGCACTCTGGCTTTCTACATAGGACATTTAGGACTTTCACAATTTTTCTGCCTTTTGACCGTAGGAACATGTTAACAATAATTTTCTGCATTTCCCACTTAGAAATACTATGTACCCCACCTTGCTGACTACAAGGCCTACATAAGGGTGACATATTAATATTTAAAAAGGAGAGATTTACTTGTCAAAAAGGGGTATTCAACGGGTCACCGCAGGTTCAAATTGCAGCGGTCAGTTTGCCAGGGTAGGACTGAAGCCATGTTTTCATTGTCACCCTACTAAATGCCACAATAAATGCTGCAGTCCACAGGTGACATTTAAATATCCATGCCAAGTGTGCATTTTCCACGCCATATACTATGAGTAGTCCTCATGCTTCCACACCCTCTGCCTCCTAAATAAAACCTTCAAATGGATCCCCCTAGAGCACAGAAAGACCATCACTCATGCCCTCGTCAGAAGCAGACTCGACTACAGCAAAGCACTCTATGCCGGAATATACAAAAACGTCACCCGCAAGCTAAAGAACATCCAAAATGCTGCTGCAAGACCTCATCCTGCCCAAACACTGCCACATCTCCCAGCACCTGCGCACACTCCACTGGAACCCCATCAAGGCAAGAGTCACCTTCAAGATGCTCCCTGATGGACCTGAACCTGCACCCCCTCACCCCCAGCACGTTGAGACCCTTACGGGTGAGTAGTATCGCTTAACAATTGATTGATTGAGTTAAATGTAGCAAACAAGTATCAGCTCATTTGTCCATGTTTGTGGTGTTGGAGAACATACAGTGGGCACTAGAAAAGCAGAGCTTCAATGTCCAGATTCCAAAATCCAGCAATAAAATTCAGCAAATTAATGTGAATGACCATGCAAATAGGGGCAGTATGTGCTACAGGGAAGGCACATTCAGCCTTCACTCGAAAAACGTATCTGCTTGGATGCATGCAGATTCAAATGAGAGTACCTGATGCTGTAACTTTTCTGAACATTGGTTTTAATGTTCCGAGAGTTATGACGTAAATAATTAATTTACTCTCTTAATTTCTATGCAGGTAAGTACTTAATCAATAATAACTCAATCGGAAAGAAAGAAACAGAGTCCGTGGTGTTAGAGTTCTTAGGGGTTTTATTCCTTAAAAAGGAATGGTCAGGACCAGGATATCATGTTCTGACCACCACAGGGGTGTCAGAAGGGATAGAGCGCTACCTTTTTATTACATTACATAGCTTATATACTTAATTCATGTCATAGGAAACAGTTATAGTAGGCGTAACAGCTGAGAGAAGACAAGATAACAGTATACACGTGTTACTAGTACGTAATCAGAAGGCGTACACGTGTTACTAGTACGTAATCAGAAGGCGTGAACTAGGCGTGAACTGGAGGTGTGTGCTAGAAACGTCACAGGTAGGTGTCACAAAAGGGGTGGCACTAACAGAAATGTTGCAATGTCAGCAGAAATCGGAAGCTTGGATGCGCGCGCAGCTGCATGACGTGTGATGGACGTAAAACTGGAGGGTGCAGGGGACTTGACATTTGCACTAACGGAAAGAGACAGAAGTCTGGCATGTCAGATCAACTTGTGCTTCTATCATATCTGATATCTGGTGTTTAGGAACTAAGCTATCTGGGCGGAAAGGTCTCTGGGGCAGAAGCTATTCTATACTGACTGTGAGTGCGTGTATAAGCGCCTGGGTGTCTGCACGAGGAGCGTGGGGGCATGGGCCTTCCATGGGAGCATGGTAACAGAGGCCATGAATTACTTGGATTACTTGCACAGAGACAGGCCGGCCCTTTGGCTCTGCAGCTGAGGGGGATGTTTACTGAAGCTAGCAGGCAGGAATGTATTTTCGGGGAGCGGAACAGATAACTCGAAGGTTATAGTCAATCTTGGCAGGCAGCAGGCTGAGCTGAGCGCAAGGGGCCGCGCTGAAAGTAAGTCAGAGTTCACGGGTACAGAGGCAGCCTGGGCAGAGGCCCTTGGAGTCAGAAGCCAGAAAAGAGGCTCGGTGGCAGAAATTCAGGGCCTACTCAGCTAGAGCTGAAAAACGGAGAAGTACACCACAAAAAGACGTTGGCATGGCATACTTAGTACATAATAGGGATGAGATATCGGGAACCACAGGGTACTGTGGAATAATGCATTTATTTAGTTCTCGAAGATCAATCACCAGCCGATATACTGGCGGTGCATTGGGATCAGTACGTTTAAGAATCGGAATAATGGGTGAATTACAGATATTGGAGTCGGTCTCTACGACCACTCCTTGTGCTATAAGCTCTTCAATGATTTCCAGTAAAGCCACTACAGCATCGGGTGGTAACTTGTATTGTCTGATTCGGGGTAGTACAACTCCTGCCTTGAGTGTAACGCGGTATGGGGTGATATGCATGCAACCTACATCAGTTGGGCCTTTTGCCCACAAGTGATCTGGTACATTTTTCAATCTGACATCGAATTCTCGCAAAACATAATGACCCTTGAAATCCCGTAGAAAGAGTCTAACTCCTTCCGGGGAACAGCATATTATAGCTCCTAGAGCCTTCAATGTTTTAATTCCTAGCAGATTTTCTGGGCATGATTTTGTAAGTAACAAGTCTGTAACACGTGATAATGGACCCACAGCCAGGGGAACGGGTTGCGATACCTCATTTACAATAGGCTGTCCTGAAAAACCAAGGGAAACATTCTGTGAGCCTGAGAGGGGTGCCCCTGGGACTTCATCATGACTGATCGTGGTGCGACTTGCCCCTGTGTCAATTAAAAACTTTCTGTCTTTTCCCAATACGTGACTGTGTACATAAGGACCTTCTTGATCTACAGGAATTTCAATAAGAGGCAAGCCACCTTCCCTCTCTAGGCTGTTTCATGTATATCGGGGGTAATCTGGGTATGCGGACTGGGCATACTGGTACATCTGTTGCGAAACTTGCTGAGACGCGGCAATGGGCTGTGGCTGTGGTACCGCTACTGTCTGTGCTGGAGGTGAAGAAGCATGCATAGGCTGTGTATTCTGTGTATTCTGATGCTGGTTATGATCTTGTCTAGGCGGATGCGGTCTTTCTTTAGTTTTACCTAGTCTTCGTGTCTTTCATGCGTTTTTGTTCCTGATCTTGTTCTTCTCTAATTCTGTTTTGGTGATATTGGAGCATCTGTAACATCTGGGATGGCGTATTTGCCTGCCAAGTACTTTCAACTTTGTACACTCGATTTTTAACTAATGGTAGGGAATTCTCGACTAGTTTTGATACAAAAAGATGCGGGTATGACTCGCTACTTGGTTTGAGGCCACTATTAATAATGAAACATTTCTCGAATCTTGAATAGAAATCACTAGTATCTTCTGTTTACAGGACGAGATCGCGTCCCAATCTTCCTTTCTAGTTGTCAATAATCTTGGCAGAACCTGTACTATTAAACCTGGTAATGCTTTAGTTTTGTCCCCAAGGCCTACCCCTGGGACACGTTTGCTTTCTTCGTCTTCTATCTCTGCCCATGCAATCTTTGTGTCTCCCACCTCCCAGACTTTTTCTTTTAATTTCTCGTAGATGCCCGTGGGCAAAAGTACCTTCAACATTTTCATGATATCCTCATACGTGTAATCCCCCATTAGTAACATATCTTTAAGCTCTCTGTGAAAACCTGCAGGGTCTTTATCATGGCACGGGACTAGTTTCTTCATTTCTAACAGCTCTAATTTAGTCAAAGGAGTGTGAACATACACGCGTTTCAAACGGTGATCCTCACCCATAACTGGGTGTACTTCTCGTAAAGGGTTCTGGCTTTCAATGCCACTCCCGCACTGCATGTGGTACATTTTCCTTTCTGGAGGCGGGGCGGGAACATATTCAGAGCTTACAAAAGTATTATATTTATGTCGTTGTTCTAGAATTATTTGTATTAACTTGGTACTGAAACCTCTCCATCTATCCATCAGTAGTGCTTCTAATGTTTCGTGTAAGGGACCTGGATCAGAATGTTGGTTTCTGTATTTTATAAGAAGGTGCTGAATCATGTATACACCTGCTAATTTCTGCTCGTCTGGGGAGAGGTTCAGAAACGTCTGTGCTAAAGTATCATCATTATATATGTCTGCATTTTCGGCCCATAATACGGCTGACCGGGCTAGTTCTTGTTCATCCATAGAATTGAGTACATGGTACCCTACTCGATCTCGAAGCCTTTTATCAGTCTCCTGAAACTGATGTTCAGAAGAATTCGGATTTGTTAAAGCAGAGAGAAAAACTCTCTTGTTTTCTGGACGGATACCCTTCCTAAGGTAAGTTCCCTTACCTACATATGCTATAGTATCTGCAGCTCTTTCTGGTTCTTCAAGTTCTTCTTCCTCCTCGGAGGAAGCTTTTTCTTTCTCTTTTTGGTGTACTGCTATCATTGCTTTTCTTATTTTTCTACACATACTGGCTATGCAAGTCCCCTTGTCATGTTTTCCTTCAGCTATATTTTGACCCCACTTGTTCAGTGCATCTAATTCACTCTGATCTGTTCCAGGCCTGTCTCGTTCTCTTATTAGACAATTTATGAAAAAACGTAGTATCTGTGCTTGAACGTCAACTTTCTGTTTCTCCAGGGCCTCCTTAATACTGTCAGGGTCTTTCCCTGTCTGAACAAACTCATATATTCTATCTAGACGGTCCTTCATTCCTACATAGCACAGCAGGAAATCAGTAGCAGATCTTAACCGTAGTGATGCCAATATCATTAGATCGTCTTTTCCGGGTACTGGATCGTATCTGCAAACTGAAATGTTTTCTTTTAATGCGTCAAGGCGGGGTGACCTGAACGTGAGAGGACTCTGCATATCCCTGAGATTGAATCTGTGTGTTAATGGCGGGGTCCGAGGACCCGCGGTCGCACCTCCTGAAGCGGATGCTTGTGCATTATCTCCCTGTGGAGTCTGTATCTGAACTTGAATTTGTCGTTTAGTAGGATCAGGTAGACGTTGTTTCGGTAGTTCAATCTTGGGTGCGGGAAGTGGCGGGGCTGGCGGAACGGGGGAGGTCTGTCGCGGTACTGGCGGAACATGATCTGGGGGCGGGGTGCCATCCCCGTCCCTGTCAGTAGGCAGGGCACGAACAGGCAGATTGGTGTAAGCCGGTGCTACATCCTCTAGATAAGAATTTAGGAATATGTCTTTAGTAGTCTTATGCATTACTTTAGTTGGAACTAATGGTGGCGGTAAGTTTTTCGGTATTTCTGATAGGGCCTCAGGTGTACCCTCGGCCGCGAGATACATACCGTTTACGAGATTGTTTAGTGCGCGGTCTATTTGTTCTGTTTTTACTCGGATCTCCTCGGTAACTAATTCGTTTTCTTGGGCTTTCTCTGATTCTTTAAGTCTATCTTCTCTACGTAATGCTCTTTCAGCACGTTTATGTGATTCCTTACGCCAAAATTCTATGGCGTCTTTCTGAGATTGTCTAGCTTTCTTTTTCCATAATGCTTCCTCTACCTTCATGATGCACTCGGCATCCCATGTTCCGTTAACGGGCCATCTGTGTCTTTCGTCTAGATGTTTGGTATAGTCAGCCCATAAATCGAGATATAATATGGCGTCTATGCCATGCTTGTGGTACATAAAGTTACCTGGAGTGTCCCTAGGGGGGATAGGAATTTCTTCCTCTAGTATCCCTTTCCTAGTTCCTATCTGCTTCAATTTGTTGAAAAACGGCATTTTGCTTACTTATTACTGAATGCTCAATCCTTGATTTACTTAATACTGGGTATAGCTAATTATACAAGAAACACAATAATGCACATAAAAACGGTCACATTCATACCACGACATTAATCACATGAAAAGACATTTGAGACATAGATGACTACCCCCTATACTGGATGTACTGCTAAACAGTACAGATACACTGGTGTAACAGTGCAGAAATTCAGAAATTCAGAATACTAGATATACTGCTAAACAGTACAGATACACTGCCTAAAAACAGTGCAGACCGGACTTGTGTACCCAAACCCGTCTAGATACGTCCCAGCAATGGTACTCACCGGGAAGCACGGAAACAGAAGGCCTCGGAAAACTCGACTGGACTCGGCTCGACACTTCGGAAAACTTCGGAAAACTTTGGAAAACCTCGGAAAACTTCGGAAAAACTTCGGAAACCTGGCGGGCCTCTTGACACCTCGGACCTTGCTTCTTTCGGCTAGGCTCTGGTCGGGATCCTCCGCACTCCTCACCGCCTCGTCTGGGTACTGATCGCAGTCTTCGTCGCCTCCGTGGGTCAGAGGGAGATGCAGGAAATCCTGCCGGTACGCGTAGTTTCCATCTAACTGATGGCAGGGGACATAGCTTGCAACGCACCAACCGGCGCGTGAGGTGGGGGAGGGGTCCCTGTTCGGGCGCCAAAATGACGTAAATAATTAATTTACTCTCTTAATTTCTATGCAGGTAAGTACTTAATCAATAATAACTCAATCGGAAAGAAAGAAACAGAGTCCGTGGTGTTAGAGTTCTTAGGGGTTTTATTCCTTAAAAAGGAATGGTCAGGACCAGGATATCATGTTCTGACCACCACAGGGGTGTCAGAAGGGATAGAGCGCTACCTTTTTATTACATTACATAGCTTATATACTTAATTCATGTCATAGGAAACAGTTATAGTAGGCGTAACAGCTGAGAGAAGACAAGATAACAGTATACACGTGTTACTAGTACGTAATCAGAAGGCGTACACGTGTTACTAGTACGTAATCAGAAGGCGTGAACTAGGCGTGAACTGGAGGTGTGTGCTAGAAACGTCACAGGTAGGTGTCACAAAAGGGGTGGCACTAACAGAAATGTTGCAATGTCAGCAGAAATCGGAAGCTTGGATGCGCGCGCAGCTGCATGACGTGTGATGGACGTAAAACTGGAGGGTGCAGGGGACTTGACATTTGCACTAACGGAAAGAGACAGAAGTCTGGCATGTCAGATCAACTTGTGCTTCTATCATATCTGATATCTGGTGTTTAGGAACTAAGCTATCTGGGCGGAAAGGTCTCTGGGGCAGAAGCTATTCTATACTGACTGTGAGTGCGTGTATAAGCGCCTGGGTGTCTGCACGAGGAGCGTGGGGGCATGGGCCTTCCATGGGAGCATGGTAACAGAGGCTATGAATTACTTGGATTACTTGCACAGAGACTGGCCGGCCCTTTGGCTCTGCAGCTGAGGGGGATGTTTACTGAAGCTAGCAGGCAGGAATGTATTTTCGGGGAGCGGAACAGATAACTCGAAGGTTATAGTCAATCTTGGCAGGCAGCAGGCTGAGCTGAGCGCGAGGGGCCGCGCTGAAAGTAAGTCAGAGTTCACGGGTACAGAGGCAGCCTGGGCAGAGGCCCTTGGAGTCAGAAGCCAGAAAAGAGGCTCGGTGGCAGAAATTCAGGGCCTACTCAGCTAGAGCTGAAAAACGGAGAAGTACACCACAAAAAGACGTTGGCATGGCATACTTAGGAACGGACCATTCAACCCATTCAGGGTGGGTCTGAAAGAGGACATGTTGACGTTGGACGCAAATGTATTTGCGTCTTCATAGCTGGTACAGGAGGGAAGTTACATGCACTTTAACTCGTACATGGAGTCGGTGGGGTACGCGCTAGGGAACACAACTTGACCATAAAATTTATATTTCCTCAGTTATGCAGGTGGGAACCATTCCTGAAACTCCAAGTTGGTCCCTTCTGATGCTAGGAAAAGGTTATTTAGCTGAAAATAACGTGGGTGGGAAACTTCGAAATACAGAAATGTAAGATATAATCACAATGTTACAATATTGTATTTATTACTCACTTTCCTAATAAGTATCATTGCTGCTATTTTCTTTTCCTTTTATAGCGGTTACTATTCCTATTGTGTGCACTTGGATATGGTTTTGATATTAAAGAATCTTGAAAATTCATTGATGATTTGCTAGTGTTCTCAAGTGTTCCTTCTCATGATGAAATAGGGTTTGGGTTACCTGGTTATCCCTGTGCTGTCTCACATGGCTGCTCGTTGCCTATAACACATCCCACTTAATTAATGCTCAGTGGGTTTTGCGTTGGTTGCAGTCCATCAGGGGATGTATTACAATAAGTGCCCCGGCAGCAAAACAGGCGAATTAAAGCATCAGCAGGGGTGTGGAAAGTTTTGAGTGTGCTAAAAGTTACAAAGTCAGTTGACTCTCTACTTTGCATATGTTTAAAACGTTGTAAGCTTGCAAAGCCCTTTTTTTTCAAACTCAAACACTAGGATGTTTAAAAAAATGCAATAAAAAAACCCTTTCAGTATGGACAACCAGTTCAAGGTTCTCCTGTCAGCCACTTACGCCAACAGATGGTCTTCTTCCTCAGGTCAGCTTATTGTGTCACCTGATAGGAGTATCCTGTCACCAAACAAATTGCAAACATTTTGATACCTCATTATCACCAACATTATCACCACCATCATTGCCATTATCATCCTCAAAACAGTTTATTTTGCCCCTTATTACATATAAGAAACACTTTAAAATCGAGTAACTTAAAAAAACAATATTATGCTACAAAGGAACAGGTCAAGACTAAATTCATCATAGGGCAATAGCGCATTTTAATAGAGAAATGTTTATATCATGTAAACAATTATTCTTGTCCGTCCCAAATCCAGCTAGATGATCTGCTATATCAACATATTTTATTAGCTATGACTGGTTACCCGGAAGGGTTTTCTGGCACTAAAGAACTAATAACCAGTCAAAGACACAAATGTATTAAAATCAAAATCATAAGGTGGATTATGAGTACAAGTGCAGGCATTGGCCGAGGACAAACAAAAAGTATGGCCACCTTTTATCATTTTTCAGAAGTGAAAAATTACCAAATTATGACTTAAAACTGAAAAGAGATGTCAGTTAGAAATCTTTCTCTGAAACATTTCTAGTTACAGTTGGGACTCCATTGGGTACCTGCTTGAGACATAAGGTTTTGAACAAAAATACGATTTAACAGAGAGACAATAAACTTAGCCGGCATAATAGGAGACGCTGCCTGAGGTTTAAGGTCAAAGATCATATGAACAGTTGTATTTTGAATCAATAGATGTCATTTTGGTCCATATTAGAGTAGGGGCACGAATTTACAAATTATTGCTGCAGTCAAATCGCAAAAATATATGTACCTGAAATTCTTGTTCACAGTACTCTAAATGAAGGTAGGAGGAATCTTTTTCAACATTTTCAGAAGAGCAAAACAAGTAGAAGTAATCTTATTGACCTGAGGCAAGGAACAGACAGCATCATCAAAATAAAATGATTGCTTTGTAACAGACATGCTTGTGGCCAGTGAAGCCTCCAGCTGAAACAGCCACCAATTATCAGACCAGATAGTGTTGTACTGTCACAAAACTAACAATTATGTTTTTATCAGCGTTGTACTTTAAGGTATTGAAATGCATCCCTTTGGTTATCTCCGAAGGCCAATTCTTAAAATTAGCCTGATTTGATTAGGCATCCCTTTGGTTATCCCCGAAGGCCAGCTCTCAAAATTAGCCTGATTTGATTAGGCTGGCCTTCTAAAGGAATGAGTTGAGTATTGTCTGCGTATTTCATGAAGAAGTATCCAAAAGATTGATTTGGCTGAACAAGAGGTAACCATAGATGTTGAACAGGATAAGGCTCAGAGAAGATCCTTGCAGAATCCTGTATTTCACCTTTTTATTATCAAAAAGAAGACTCTAGTGCAACAACTGGCTTCTTATTATTTTGCATTAGATCAATCAGACCTCAATTCTATGTCAGGACCGGAGGCTTCAGATTATGCTTTTCCTTCTTCGCTGTTTATTAGAATTACAAAACACAGCAGCCCAGAAAAGCACCAAAATTTACAAAAAAATAGCTGTATAATCTCAAAACAAAGAGATTAAGAACATGTATCATCCAAAATCCATGAAGAAAACTACATATCCCATCAAGTCCATGAGTAACCATACAACAATAGTCCTTTAATAGTGTCTATCGCATGAAGATAGGGCGTCCATCTTGTGTCCCCTTCCTCTTTCTTCGCTGCTTCGCAGCCAGTTAAGTCCATTGCTCTTTTTCTCTCAACATTTTGGCCTTTGGGTAGAGTTTAAGTGCATGTTTGGGCTTCGTTTTGAGGTTCCGTGACGATTTGAACCCGTGTTTTCGGCATCGTCGTAGACCTATAATTCCGGTACCAGTGAACCGTAAATGATCCATATAGTATATCCTGGTGTTTTCGCTATGCTACGAGCAAGAGCACTCTTGTTATGAGCACATTTCCGGTACACCAATGGCATCCATTTTAGAATACGGCATCCATCTTGTATTCTTGCCCTCACATAGTCAATGAACAAACAGTGACCTCTGATCAATTCATTTTCGCTAAAAGACACGTAGGCTTTAGCCGGCGATTCACCTTGTTAATGACACGTACACCTTAGTTCAGAAACGCTGTGGTCGCATGACTCGGCAGAAGCTGCCTCCTCTGCCTGAGGCGAGTCCTGCTATACTGGTTCTCGTGCTCGTTGGCCTGATCATGATTAGGCGGCCGAAGTCGGTAGCCTTGCCCATTTACGACCCACAAAACATCTCTTATCCTCTTTTTCTATCTCCTACACCTGGCTCCGCTCTTTTCCTTCTGGGCCTTTATTATGGGGAGGTAACGAAATTTACGATGAGGCGGTCCGGCTCTTAAATGAGAAGATGACATGAGATTATGATTGAACAGTGGTAACCCCTCATTCGAAATGTTTGATATCAGAAACTTTGTTGACTGTTCCTGTTTAACGCCAAATATTTATTGTTTAGGATACAAAGTTTAAGAAATGTACGAGTATGAGAAGAATGTTGCCTACAGCTAAAAATCGTGTATTTAAGGAGCAACCACTTAGTACGAATCGAACAGGCTCCTAGAATCTGCCCGTGTGTAGTTTCTGTGACTTCTGTATCCCTGCAGTAATAAACCTTTGGTCTTTGACGCCACCATCGAGAAGCCCGTGTTTCTGTTTATTTGTGCACCGAGACAGGTAGAACTCAGGGGTCTTTGGGTGTTGTCCCTGACACCTCTGGACCTTATTTAAGTCCAGAACTCCAATTGGCGCCCAACGTTGGGCGACGTCATTCGGTACCGGTCCAAAAGCCTGAAGATTTCGAGAAGCTTCGTGTGAAGATTCCAGAGGGAGGCGCCCCACTTCATCGATTCCGGTATATCGCAAAAGTGGCCCGACGTTCTCTTCCACGAGGGCTCCCGTTCAGATGGCTGCAGAGGTCCGCTGCCTTGACTGTCGCCCTGTCTTGGACCTGAGGTGCAGACCTTAGTACGGCGAGACGTAGACGGGTTTCTCCTTGGTGACGTCTTCAGTGCCTCAGTTAAGTATTAAGTGGTTGCTAGTTGTTATTGGTTACTTTGTAAGGATTTATCAATTGGTTACTCCTGTTCGGATATATCCTTTCAGTTCTCTGATTTGACTTGGTTTTGTAGATTATCACTGGTTGTTCTCGTTACGATAATCTTTGGTTTGGTTTGGGTATCGATATATTTGTTCATTTGGTAGGCCTAATTTCTAAGTTCGATTGCGTATCTTTGTTTGTGTTTGTTCTGTGTTCCGGTTTGTAAAATGGTAAGTCGGAAAAACTGTATGTTTTCATGTTTTGGTTGCAACAGGAATTCCCGGTTGGAGGACTCATGTCCGGTTCCTCCGATAGGAACTCCTACTTACGAGCTTTATTGCAAACATGGTGTGGGTCCTATATCTTATAATGAGGTATGGGTCCGTTACACGAAAAAGGATGGTGTCCTTAGTTGGCCACTACATGGTAGTTTTGAACCTGAAATCCTTGATAATTTGGAAATAAAACTGTTTAAGAAGAAAGCCCGGCCGGCAATGTTTGATTCTTTCTGTTGTTGGCGAAAAGAATCCAAACAAAGAAAACTTAAGAAATTGAAGAAAGAGCAAAAAGAACAAGAGTTGACCTTAATACAGTCTGCTAAGCAGCTGCAACTCAATGAAACTGAGAAAGCGATAGAGATATCTGATAGAGAACGTAATTTGGCGATTGACAAGTGCTACCCTGCCTTGCCATCGAGTGCTGCTAAGCCAGTAGAGGACCCTGAAAAGGATCCCCTGTTGTCTTACTTGTTGAGGTCACCTCCACCATATGCACAGGGTGCTACGGCTCCACCTTTGCCACATGTCTTGTTACCGGCTGCTGGACAGCCTGGGATGCCTGCTCCCGTTCCCTTGAATCTAGCTCCTGCACTCCCTGTGGTTAACAATATTCCTCCGGCACCCCCTCTTCCAGGGTTGCCCGCTCCTCTGCCTATGCCTGCTCCGCTCATACCTGTTGTTTCGCAAGTTGCTTTGCCTGCTACCCCTACTCTTGCTGTTTCATCTGTTCCAATTACTACTCTACTCAAAACTTCTGCAAGGTTTATGACTCCGCTATCTGTTCGTCGGAAAATCACTGAATCTGTCACTAATATTCTATCTCCTTTTTACAAAACTCTAATCAAGACTCCTGCCTCTGAATCTACTCAGAGACGTAGTCAGCTTCCTAATGTTGAAGAACGAGGAATATTAGATTCTACGGCCCTTAGGTGGATTTCGAAAGTTGGAAGGTATGATGTACGAGATGTATTGGAAACATTTATGCAATGGAATGAACCGACACAGCGCTACGTGTTCGATGTAATGTGTTCCCTCTTGCGTGAGGATTGGGAGGAGGACGACTCTGAATCAGTTCCGGATGATTTAATTCATGTTCAGCAAAAATTTGCTGCAGGTATGATAGTAGGTCAGGACGTAAAGGAAGCGATGGAACTGATCTTAAGCTATAGGTTTGATCCTTCTCTCCGCTCACCAAGGGACCTAGAGAAACGTAGCACAAAACAAGGTCGTCAATATCCGATGAGGGAGGTTCCGCCAATATGGCGCGAAGCCATTCAAGCTGATGCGGTCAATGGTATTGTAGCCGCTCCAGCACAATTCCAGAGAGTGTGGATACACATTCCGTGGAAACGAGCTGAAGTGTTAGCAGTAAAACAGGCTTTGCCAGATCCGCGTAAAAATCCAGCCGGGTATTATAAAGAGCTGACTCAGACGGTTCAAGCTTGTGTTATGAATTTAGCAGACATCGACATGCTATTTGGCAATGTAGTGCCGCAACCTATTTGGGCTAAAATTCGTAACGAAAATCATCCAGTTGCCCTTGGTGGTGATTGGCCAGCTATAATAGCGGCAGATGGTCAACAAATTGGTGGTTCTAAGCCCGAACCTCTAATTGCTAATTTACCTGGTAGGATAATTGATTTAATGAAAACTTTGATGCCAGCATTGCGCGTTAATTGGGACAAATTGTCCGCATGCAAGCAGAAGAAAGACGAAAGCATCTCCGACTTCTTCACTAGATTTGAAGAAACTTTCGTAGATCACAGTGGTCAGGATATGAGCACGGAGGGAGGCCAGAGATTGTTTGTTGATAAATTTGTGCACAATTTGTTACCAGAGCTTAGTAATAGATTAAAAGATTCTGAAAGTGCATGGGCTGTCTCTACGACTGTGCAAATACTTGCAACTGCTCAGTACTATGAAAATAGGGATAAAGAAAAGAAAGAAAAGTCAGAAAAGAAAACTAAAGATTTAAAAACTAAAGTCCTTTTGCAGCAGGCATATCCGCCTCGCACGAATCAGACAAACTCACAGCAAGGGCCATATCAGAGGACCGATTACGGTTCCCAAAGACCGCAGTACCAATGGAATCAATGTGCTTACTGCAAAAAGGAAGGTCATTATAAGAATGAGTGTCCAGTCCTAAATGCACAAAATAATGGTGTTCCAGCTCAGAGAGGTCGTGGTGGTTTTACGCAAACTCCTAGAGGCCGAGGACGAGGTACTATGCCTCCGCAGACTAATGATCGTCCTTCTAAATATTTCGATCAGCGAAACGGACAATCTCTACAGCCTGGTAGATCTCAACAGTACCATGTTGAAGATTACTGTGAGGTTAGCGAGGAAATTCAACAAAATGAGTACTAGGACAGCCATGGACAAAGAGAGGGAGTAGTATCAGTTCCAGTAGATCAGAGTGGGCCTTATGTCGCAGTAGCTACATCAGGTGTGGTCGAACCGTTTCTGTTGGA
This sequence comes from Lissotriton vulgaris, assembly GCF_964263255.1. Taxonomy (NCBI): domain Eukaryota; kingdom Metazoa; phylum Chordata; class Amphibia; order Caudata; family Salamandridae; genus Lissotriton; species Lissotriton vulgaris. Next base: position 309,290,550 of record NC_141696.1, read on the forward strand.
TACTGGTGCAGCAAAAAGTTCTATCATGCATGCAAAACTCCCTGGTGCACCTTTGTCTGGCTTAACGAATGTTTCAGTAGGTTTTTCAGGCGCCCCTGTTCACAATCCTGTTTCTGGTCCTTTGTCTATTTCTGTTGGGCCTCGTCAATTAAAAGCACCCCTGATTTTGACGACCGGTTGCAATGAAAATCTGCTTGGTTTAGACCTGTTAAAACGCCTGTATGCGACACTGTACTGCTCTCCGTCAGGAGTACAGCTTACGTTGGGTAAGAGAGTCATCTCCCCAATGTACTTGTCAATGGATGCGCTCCCACTGGAGCTGCGTTCTCTCCCTGATACTCTTTGGGCGACTGGTCCTAATGATGTAGGTCTTTTGGAAATTCCTCCTTATGTAGTGAGTTTGAAAGCAAATGTTAAATTCCCACGAATTCTACAATATAAGATCTCTAGCGAAGGTGAGGGTGCGCTTTTATTGATAATACAAGATTTGATCCAGAAAGACGTAATAGAAGAAACCAGAGGGAATGTCTGTAACAGTCCTGTCCTGCCGATTCTAAAACGCACTGATCCTTCAAAACCTCCAGTCTACAGATTTGTAATTGACCTTAGAGAGGTTAACAAAATTGTGATTCCACAGTTTCCTGTGGTTCCAGACATCACAGCATTGTTGAAGTTGATTCCTGCTACAGCCACATGGTTTTCAGTGATCAACTTGAAAAATGCCTTTTTCAGCATTCCGATAGCCGAGGAGAGCAGAGATATTTTCGGCTTCTCTCTAGGAGGTCGTAGTTTCAGGTTTAAACGCGCTCCACAGGGCTATTGTGAAAGCCCATCCATTTACAGCCAGGCATTAAAAAGTCAGTTAGATTCTTTTGTGCTTCCTCCTGGTTCTGCTTTGGTGCAATATGTAGATGGCCTTCTAGTGGCTGCTGATGACGAGGAAACTTGCAAAACAGCCACAATTTCCCTACTGCATCATTTGTCGGATTTACATCACAAGGTGTCACCTTCCAAACTGCAATATTGTTGCCAAGAAGTGACCTACTTAGGTCATCTCTTGTCAAAGTAGGGAAGAAGGTTGACCCCGGAGAGAATAAAAGCAATCACGCAGATGAATGTTCCTAGCACACAGAGAGAAGTGCGTGCGTTTTTAGGTATTACTTCATACTGCAGGCAATGGATCCCAAATTTTTCTCTCTTGGCAAAACCATTGGTGGCCCTGACTGGAAAAGGTGTCCCGAGTCCGGTGCCATGGTCTGACGAACGTCAGCAGAGTTTCTCTGAGTTACGAAATGCACTGTGTTCAGCTCCTGTGTTGGGTACACCTGACTACAGTAAGCCATTTACACTCTATGTTCACGAGAGAGAAGGTTGTGCGTTGAGTGTCTTGACGCACCGATTTGGTGATAAACAACGTCCTTGTGCGTATTTTTCATCAACATTAGACCCGGTAGCCAGAGCGTTGCCAAGTTGCTTAAGAGCTACAGCCGCAGCTGCAGTGTCCATTCGACAATCTGCTGGTCTGGTCATGAACAATATGCTGGTGGTCATGGTTCCACATGCCGTGGATACACTCATGAACCGAACGAAGACTCAGCACCTCACCAGTGCTAGATTATCAGGCTATGAGCTGACACTGCTAGCGAGTCACATTCAGATTAAAAGATGCAATGTACTGAATCCAGCAACACTGTTGCCGACTAGCCAGGAGTCGAGTGATTCTGAACCCCATGACTGTTGTTTTAGAACCGAGGAGGAGACAAAAGAACGGATTGATCTTAAGGGCACTCCATTACCAGATCCAGATGGCATGTCATATGTTGACGGGTCTTGTTTTAAATTGTAGAATGGTGATGTGACAGCTGCCTACGCAGTAACGACTTTGAGTACGATTGTGGAGACTGCAAGAGTAAGTCAGAATTCTGCCCAAGCTGCAGAATTAATTGCATTGACTAGAGCGTGTGTTTTAGCAAAGGGAAAGAGAGTGAATGTGTTCACAGATAGTCAGTATGCGTTCGGCGTAGCGCATATTTTTGGTCGACTGTGGAAGGAAAGAGGTTTTATTACGTCCCATGGGACTAAGATCCAGCATGGTCAGTTAGTCAATGACTTGTTGGATTCTCTAACCTTACCGACTGAAGTTGCGATTGTAAAGTGCAGTGCTCATTGAGCAGTTACGGATGATGTCGGTCGTGGAAATGCTTTTGCTGATGAGATAGCTAAACAGACAGCTAGGAATACGATGAGTGGGATGTATGTTGTGACGTCTGCGAGATGGATTGCTGAATCGGGAATGTGTGAGGACACAGTGGAAGGTGTGAAAGCAATTGAGGAAGAAGCGACTGAAAAGGAAAAGATTACATGGAAAGAGAAAACGGGTAAATTGGACTCGAGTGGATGTTGGGTTGACCTTGTCGGAGCATCAGCGTTGGATGTTGCCTGATGCGTATGTGCTTGCGGTGGTAACGATGGCGCACGGAGCAGCGCACATCAGTTCAAAAGGAATTTGTAAAATGTTGGCCCCGGTCTGGAAGAATGATGGAATCAGTAAGTGTGCAGAAAGAGTGGTTAGAACTGCATGGTATGCCTGATGCATAATCCTGGTAAGGGAACCCCCACACCCGCTGGACACTTCGCTCCTCCTTCTTGCCCCTTCGAAGTGATTCAGTTGGATTTCATCCACATGGACCGATGTAATAACCTTAAATATGTTGTGGTGGTAGTCTGTGCTTTTTCGAGGTGGATTGAAGCATATCCGTTAAAAGATAACACTGCCTTGTCCACTGCTAAAATCCTCCTAAAAGAATATTTCCCCAGATATGGAATGCCACGGATTGTATGGTCAGACAATGGGAGTGAGTTCGTAGGGAAAGTTATGCAGAGTGTGTGTGCAGGCTTAGGGATTAAGCAAAAGTTTCATAGTGCGAACCACCCCCAGTCAGCAGGTTTAGTTGAAGGATACAATGGTACTCTTAAACTGAAACTTGCTAAGATCCAAGCCTCCACGGGTTTGTCCTGGCCAGATGCACTACCGCTGGCTTTGTTATCCACTAGAGCGACTGTGCACTCTCGAGTAGGGCTTAGCCCATATGAGATTGTGTTCGGTCGCCCTGCAAATGTCTGGGGGTACCGAGACCACGAGAATTTAAGCAGCTAGAGTACCCAATGTACGCTGCCTTGTAAATAAAGCAAAGTCCCTATCACCACAGAAATGTCGTAAAAAGTGACGATCCTGTGGCGATAGGGGCTTGTAAATATGCCCCAGTGTGTCTGTGAGGTATTTTGTATATCGGTTTTTGCACACTGTTACATCACTTGCACAAACTGAAACGTTTCCAGTGCTAGTTGCATACCATGATTTTAACTCAACACTACAACTTTCATGAATAGACATCAATTTTAGGACACAGTAAAATTCATGTAATGAGTTTTTTATATTTTTTATTGTCAATCCACATATTACCCCTCTAATTTCAGTGACATGCTATCTTGATTGCCTAATTGTCTATTTGGCGCACAAAAAGAAGAATACCTTGGACGCAATGGGGCACTATTGCATTGCATCATGCTGTCCATCCTACACCCCCTGCTCCCTAAAAAATTACTTCCAGGCAAGTTGCTACCTGCCATCCTGTCACCTCCCACATCAATTTCTTATTCCCTCCATGCACCCTGTTAGAAACGGGACCCTGGCTGGCCAAGACTCGAGTCGAGGTCAGTCAGGGATCGCCATTTCTAAAGTCAGGGCAAGGGAGTCACACACCAAGGTAACCCCCGCTCACCCTCTAGGTAACGTGGCGCGAGCAGTCAAGGCTAAACTTGGAGGCGGTATGAGTTAAGTATTTGCGCACGCACCCCAGCAACAACACCCAAAGCCCACCACAAAGAAAGACTCCACACAAGGATATATAAAAAAATAGCCTTTGTATTATAATAAACAAAACACATTAGATAACACACAAACTTTACAATGTGCCAGGGGCACAGGCAAAATTTACAAGGGGAATTATGTACAGGACAGGGCCACATGGATCACTGTCAGGGGTAGGCACTAGACATGGGCGAATTTTGCGAATCTCGCGTTCGCGAATTTTGCGGATTTGCGAACTCGCAATCCGCAAAATCCGCGAATTCTCGCGAATTTGCGGATTTTTTTTTGTGTTCGCGCGGGTTTCTGCCAGTTCGCGAGGGTTTTGTACAATTTCGCAAACGCGAACTTACCTGTCGGGTCGCAAGTTTTGCGAACTTGTTGTTTCTACGTGTCCAGCCTGTTTGGGACACTCTTCTTCATCACTGCCACCCTCTGTCACCACTGCCACTCTCTGACTACTCATGCCACCCTCTGGCCCACCCATGCCACCCTCTGTTTCATCACAGCACCCTCTGGTTGTCCATTGTACATTATTGTGGCAAAGCAAAGCACACCTTCCCTGCCTCAAGTGACCTGAATTAATTTGGGGCTGATTAATGTGTCACAGAATATTTTTTTAGCTGGCACCTGCTTCCTTAGTGCTTCCTGATTAGTGATCTTTTGCACTTGCTAAGTGCTTTCATTGTTGCAAAATTAGTTACAACACCTGCCCTGCCCCAACTGACAATAATGAATTAGGGGCTGATTAATGTGTCACTGGATTTTAACTTCTAGCCTGGCTCCTGCTTGTCTCCCTTAGCTGTAATTCAGGACCTTTGTGGCATATGTATAACTATTCTGAGGGTCAGAGCAGGGTCATATAATAGTTGCAAGTAGGCAACTGAACACTTGGAGGGGCCCCTCAGGAAGCACTACAGGAAATGACTACTAATGATGAGCTTGAACTTTTGAACCTGGTAAGTAGTTTCAGTTTTGCTAAGATCGTATTTCTGCAATTTAGCGCTTATTCGCGGGGCGCGAAGTTGAACTGGGAAGCCGCGAACTCACGCGAACAGTGCGAGCAAGCCATAAAATCCGCTGCTCGCGGATTTTCGGATTTTGCGGGAAATTCGCGAATCTCGCGGTTTGCGAATTTACCGAAAATCCGCAAAATCCGCGAGCGGAACGGATTTTCCGCCCATACTTAGTAGGCACTTGTTTAGAAAGTAATACTGGTAGGTACACACTTAGGACATAAACATTAGAATGATTAGCACCAAAATTGTAAATGCAACACACCGCTTGCCGCCAATGTAAGAAACGGGACCCTGGCTGGCCAAGACTCGCGTCGAGGTCAGTCAGGGATCGCCATTTCTAAAGTCAGGGCAAGGGAGTCACACACCAAGGTAACCCCCGCACACCCTCTAGGTAACGTGGCGCGAGCAGTCAAGGCTAAACTTGGAGGCGGTATGAGTTAAGTATTTGCGCACGCACCCCAGCAACAACACCAAAGGCCCACCACAAAGAAAGACTCCACACAAGGATATATAAAAAAATAGCCTTTGTATTATAATAAACAAAACACATTAGATAACACACAAACTTTACAATGTGCCAGGGGCACGGGCAAAATTTACAAGGGGAATTATGTACAGGACAGGGCCACATGGACCACTGTCAGGGGTAGGCACTTGTTTAGAAAGTAATACTGGTAGGTACACACTTAGGACATAAACATTAGAATGATTAGCACCAAAATTATAAATGCAACACACATCCAGTAATCACTGGAACAGAGTAAAGACCTCCTACGCAACCCTAAAACACTGTAGGAAATCACGCAGGTAACTAGGACCTTCTCATCAGGACCTAAGGAAGGAATACCAACACCTAAGCAATTCACTCTTAGCAAAGGGAAGGAAACCTAAACATAAAATGGGACATCAACAATCCTCTATGCAGGTCACATTTAGCAAAGTGGATAAACATAAAATGGGACATCACCAATCCTCTATGCAGGTCACATTTAGCAAAGTGGATAACCATAAAATGGGACATCACCAATCCTCTATGCAGGTCACATTTAGCAAAGTGGATAAACATAAAATGGGACATCACCAATCCTCTATGCAGGTCACATTTAGCAGAGTGGATAAACATAAAATGGGACATCACCAATCCTCTATGCAGGTCACATTTAGCAGAGTGGATAAACCTAAAGTGGGATGTCAACAATTGCACATGAGGTATTAAACACAAAAGTGCAGATTAGAACATTTTGCGCAAGAATCACATAGCAAGAAATTACAATGCACGGGGTGCACATAGCACAACACTCACAATGTCCCTCAGGCCAACTGGCCTCGAAAGGGGCGGAATGCCCTGAGTCTCAGTGTCAGGGAGTCTGCGCAGGCAGCACAGACACAAAGCCTAAACGTGGCAACTGTCCACTAAGTGCTGGACAGTTGTTAACTCCTTTGACGCTCATGACGAGCTCACCTCGTCATGGTGTACACCTCCATACACTCATGACGAGCTGAGCTTGTCATGAACAATGGAAATCAACATAACTCAGCACAGGAGGAAAATAACACTAGCATCGATGGTGTTAAACAGGACTGGGCAACGTTGGAGCCAGGAGGGCTCAAGAACAAGGTGGGGAGACACAGTGTGGGAGCCTCGGGGCTACAACCAACTAGCTGCCTATGTCCCCCTAGAGCCTCTCAGGGCTCGCTGAACAAATGTGCAATGTAGAGCTCAGCACTCTAAGTAGAATGAAAATGCCCCCAGAGCCTCTCTCAGGGCTCTAAATACGATGTGGGCGTGTGGAGCCTCTCGGGCTCAAAGAACAGAATAGCCCCTCAGAGCCTCGTGGCTCTCAAAATTAAGAAATGCTGCCCACGTTGGAGCGGCCCTCTGCTAACCGGGACCGCTCTGAAAACAAAGGTATGCCGCTTGGAAGCCCTCGTGGCTTCACTCAATCAAGGGGCGCGAGATCGCGCTACTCGGGGGGAGAGGGGGCGGACACCGACAATGTGTCCCGGCGCCCCTCCCTTCTGCCTCACTCACCGGCTGTCTCGTGGCGGGCGGGGCTCCTCTCTCCTCACGGGGAGCCTCCCAGCAGCAGCGCAGGGCTCCTCTCTCCTCACGGGGAGCCTCGGCGAGACGCTGCAAGCTGCTTCCTGCTCCTTCGGCTGCCTCGATGACGCGGGGGAAGGCTCGGCCGGCTGGGCCAATCCCAGCGCGGCCGAGCGATGACATCAGCGGCTGCTTTCTCTCGTCCCCGGGCTGCAGCGATGAACACGGGGCAATGCCGGGTGGGCTCCGGCTCGGTAAAAGGATAAAAGACAACGGGGCAATGCCGGGTGGGCACCGGCTCTCAAATTAAAAATAAAGCGAGGTGGCACTCGCTACGCCAACAAGAAAATCGGCAATTCGGCTCCAATGCCGGGTGGGCACCGGCAATGTCGATAAAGCGCTCCCAAGCGCTCTGGGAGCAAAGGAGAAGCGCGCTCAGCGCTTCAAGGAAATAAAAGCGCGCCTAGCGCTATAACTCAAAGTCAGAGCGCCTCCAGGCGCAGCAAAGCTCCAGCAGGGTCTGGAGGCAGGCAGGGGGGCAAGGCAGGGCCAGAGCCATCACACTGGGTCTCCAGGCAGGGAGACAGCCAAGTGGCGGTCCTCCTGGCCCCAGTAGCAGCAGCAGCCCCCTCTGGCAAGATCCTGGAAGAAAACCAAAGACAGGACAAATTGTATGGGGACACAGCCCCTTCTTATACAGCAAAATCCCTTTGTCTCAGGGTGCAGGGTGGGGGAAATCCAGTCACAGCTGGTTTTGAAGTACTCTGTTTACCTCAACCACCCTCTCTATTCACTGGCCGCACTAGTGCCATCAGTCGCACTACAGGGGGTGGAGCCAGCATTGTCTGGGGAAAGTCCAGGCCCATCAGGGACCAGGTGCACTCATACCAAGCCATCCCGCATGCTAATCTCACACTCACCTCCGGGCAGACCCATCCAGCCTTCCTGGAGCCAGGCTCACCAGCCAGCTCCAGCCAATCACACTGCAGGCATATTTCACAGTAATATGTCAAGTCCTAGAAATGGCATTTCTACTCATGACACACACATACCACATACACCATTGCAAAGCATTCATTCTCACGAACTCGCACATACCAAATTCGAGCATGCACTCCCCACACATCAGGAACTACTAGGGACACAGACATTCCCCATGCATCCCTATGGGAGAGCAGGCCAGCCTAACTACATGCACGCACTTTACTCTGGGACACAGAGAAAAAGTGCGCACAGACCAGAAAATCATCCACGCATATCACAGATCTAAAAGCAAAAAGATTAGGGGTGAACCTGCCTTAAGGGCCAAGTCCAACACACCCTTTCACCCCAACTCAAGGAATTATTCCTACCTCTCATCGTGCTAACATCTCACCATCTGCTCATTCTCTCCCATTTCCACGTCAAAGCTGCACTCACAGCTTTCCCAATGAGAATGAAAGCAGAGCACTGCCTGTCAGCACTCCTTACATTTCTCTGTTAGTGCAGGTCTCCTGGGGGAGGGATAGCCATTGGTTAATGGTGCACGGATCCAACCATCATCCCCGCAACATTGGCACCCTTGCACTATTGTGCAAGGGAGTCAGCGTTGGTTCACGTTTGCTGTTTGTGCGCAGGGGAGAAGGACAGGAATGCGCTGTATCTTGTAGATAGGATGAATTCCTGCCCTTGTATTTTGACACACGGCAGAGCAGCAGAAAGGCTTGCTGTGCTGCCATGCGTCAACATATAGTAAATGAGCTCCCCTGTTTTTTCAAAAAAGGTTTCCTGCAATAGTCAGAGATTACACTTATTTTTCTACAGCTTGTCTTCCCCCAGAAGCTGAACCAAAGAGGATTATTTGAAATAGAATGAGTCCCGAAGATCTGGACTATCTTATTTTAGTAGTTCTGCCACTAATCTTGCAATATTACCACACCGTTTACTTACTATGAGCAGCATCATGTTAACCTTAATGCATCTCATTAAAAGGTGTTGCAATATTACCACACCGTTTACTTACTATGAGCAGCATCATGTTAACCTTAATGCATCTCATTAAAAGGTGTTCACTGTGAGCTCCTAGAAACAGGAAGATGACGCTGAAGCTTCTGTATTGCATACAAACTGTCTTCATTGCCAACTTGGACTGGCTGAGCTCCAGAAAATGAAAAGTAAAAAAGAAATTAGAAGACAGTCAGAGTAGCATGCTTAGCCAAAGATAGACACCAGCTCATAGCTGGAGCGTTTGCATTTAGGTTTTTCTACTCAGCTGACGTCTACAGCAGATATTTCTGGCCTACAGGAAGTCTTGTTTGAAAAAGCATTCAGTTTCATCATGCTTGGCAAATTATTCCTCCTAATTGCACTCTGATGCAATACCTTAGACGGGCCTGGGTCCTAAATGTCCGATTGATTCCAATGGTAAATTATATTTTTCTTTAACCCCTTCGCTGCGGGGGGTAATTTTCCCGCTGTGCTGGGGGGGAGGGGGCGTGCACTGTGCCCGCATGCTCATGACGAGCTGAGCTTGTCATGAGGCACGGCGCTCCTGTCTGATGACGAGCTCAGCTCGTCATGACCACACCCGTTCCCGTGGAACGCACAGCACGGGAATGATCCCAGCATGCGAGCGTTCCACGGCTCATGACGAGCTGAGCTCTTCATGAGCACCGGAGCACCGTGGCTCATGACGAGCTCAGCTCGTCATGAGCATGGAAGGAGTTAATACATTTGCAGCTGTTTAATGTTATGTTATAAAAGTATTTATATATCGCGCACTGCTACTCCAGAGTTTCCTGGCGCGAATCAATTAATCATTTTTCTTCCTCTGTGTTGCATTTCATTAATGATGTTATCACAATTTAGGGCCTGATTATGAGTTTGGTGGTCCGATGGACTGCCAAGGCTATGGTGGCGCTGCAGTAACCACCACACTGGTGGTCTGACCGCCGTATTATGACTTTGACAGTGGGACCGCCATAGGACCCTGCCGCCCCCAGGGATCTGCAATCCCTGCTGGTCTTGCAGTGGACTGAGGCCATAATTTGCTGGCAGTGCAGCTGCTACACCACAAACCATATTATGGTTTCCTCACTGCCCTCCTTTTCATGGTGGTGAGTCCGCCATGAAAAAGGTTTGCAGTGAGGAAACTAAGGCCGTACCTCGGTAAATGGGGGAGAATGCAGGAGGGCACATGATGTGCCCCCTTTCTTTCTGTACTCACGGTTTCATGCTGGATTGCGCTGTGGTGGTCCCACACCGCTGCCTCTATAAGGATCTACTATGTGGGCCAACCGCCACAGGACTGCTCACCCGATTACAACTTGTAATCCGGTGGGCGGGCGGTGGTGGAGTTTGGTGGTGTGGGAGTGGGCCGGGGGCAAGCCGCCCGCTCCCACACCACCAAACTCAATTGCAGTCCCTTAGTCTGTACATTCAAGCTCTTCATTTCGATAACTGTATTGTATTCATTGTGCTCAGCCTAGCTACAATAGGTGAGTCTTTGGGGCCCATTAGGATGTCGGGCGGATTGCCTCCGCCAGGGTAGCGGTGGCCACCGCCACCCTGGCGGAGGCAATCCGCCCGACATCCTTCCCTGCATTCCCCCCCACCATATTACCATGGCGGTGGGGACCGCAGCGGTGAGAATGACCGCCCGCCTGTTTTCCGCCCCAGTCGCATAGCGGCCGGGGCGGAAAAGGGAGAACATGGTGGCGGTGTCTATCAGACACCGCCAGCCATATTAGAATAGGCATTTGTCAATGCCTAATGCCTATTGCCGCCACGGAAAGGCATGCAGTGTTCACTCTGGGGGGCCCCTGTGGGCCCCCAGAGTGATGGGCAAAGGGGGGTGGCACACAGGGGTACCTGTGGTACCCCCTGCATTTGCATAATCGCAGCGGCAGGCACCGCGCGGTGCCTGCCGCCTCGGTTATGCAAATGCGTGCATTTGTTTTGAACATTGTGGCGGGCCGTGCAGTGAGCACCGCCCGCCACAATATTAACTTGAGGAATGCGCCCGCCACTGTGGCGGGCGCATCTTAATGCCATTGTCGGGACCCCCGCCCTTTAGGCGGGCGGTCCCAATCTCCGTTAGGGTGGCGGGCGGACTGTTTCCGCCCGCCATCCTAATGGACCCCTTAGTGTTTATTGATCCTTGTAGAGTCCCTATGATCAAGAAGATGAATTTTCGAGATGAGTCAAGGCTGGTATTAGGACAGCTGCTTTTCTCTCTCATAGTTCTTTATGTGTGCCATATAGGCTCTCAGTCAAACAAATATTAACTCATTTTATAGATCCTCATTTTCACAGATATAAGGTTCTTTAAAATCCATTGCTTCCATCATATATGTGACAATTATTCTCAAAACTAGTCAGTGCTTACTAAGCCTTTCTTGTTTTACCTGCTTTATATCAGTGAGTGATTTAGAAGGAAGTTACTTCTTTATAATGTTTAGAAAATGGCTTTAAATCATGTTACCATGGTCCAAATCACCCATTGTTGTTCGTAGTCGGGCACTATATACGTAGAAACATCCACCTTGAATATGGCTTGTTTAAATTAATGGGAATGTTTGCCTACATTTCGTTTTATAGGTGATGTAGTATTCCATGTAATTTTCCATTTGCGGAAACATAGCCTGTACAAATAGCTGCACCCGTTGTGATGTTACAGTTGAATCAATATTTGGTCGAACTCTTATGAACTCTTATTAACAAAGCTTGTTGCAATGCCTATACATAAAACAAAGTTTTTAGGAGGAGATTCTGGTTTTGTGGGCTTGTTTTAAGTTAATAAAAAAAAAGATTTTTGATATTCACATGTGGCATTTCCTTTCAGGTAGCACTTTCTATTACTAATGGGATGCTATGGCGAAGTACCAAAAATAAAAAAATGTGATTCACTTCAACGAGCAATGACTGCTGCCGCGCAATTAAGTACTAAAGCAATATTTTCTGTCTACAAAGGTGCACAAAATGCAACAAATAAATTAGTCTTGGGACATCGAGGTACTAATAAACCTTTACACAGTCTTGCAAGCAAGAACAGAAAATGGCATCATGTACCCAAAATACCACGCTAAAAAATATACTTGAAAAATTTGCATAAAAATGCAAACTTAAAATGCCTAATTTAAAAAGTAATGTTCAAACTTGCAACAAAATTCCCATTATGCATAATTTTTACCATGCAAATGACTCCCCGAGGGACATAAATCAATATAGTACAAAAATATTCCTGTTTTCTTAATTAGTGGGAATTCAAAATGAGGCAACATTTTGCCTGGTGTGACATTGTTAGGTTTCTGATGTTATGCACGAGAAAAAAGGCTCCAGGCTTCTCATGTTCAACACCATTTGCAAGATTTGCACATAATAAACAGTGAGAAAAGGGCTTTAAATTTACCCTACAGGGAGAGCACATTCACTGTAAAGGCATTTCTGTTTTAGGGTTAACATACATATAAATTATACAGTATAAAGCGTTCAATCCATTCTGCATGATACCCATGGCCTTCTGTTTGACAGTGACGTAACTATTGACAATCATGCCAGTGTATTTGAGAATAAAATGATGAATATAATTATTACTCTAGAGTCATAGTGATCATATTGCATTACTGTGAAACTTGAGAGCCTTAGGGTGGTCTTCCCCACAACGTTGTGCTTACCTCCTCCACTTTGCTGACCTCATTTTTGCTGGGTTTTGCACTCTGTGCATGTTACCACTGATAACCAGTGCTTGTGCTCTCTCGCTTGAAAATGGTAACATTGGTTCACCCCAAATTGGCTTATTTAATTTACTTAGAAGTCTTTGGTAAACTGGTACTCCCTGTGCCTAGTGCCTCTTAATTAAATGTTACTAGTGGGCCTGCAGCACTGATCTGCCTCCCACGGAGGTATCCCTTTATCCATGTCTTAATTCTGCCACTGCAGTCACTGCATAGCTTTACATTGCCATGTCGGCCTGGCAAATTAAACCTATTTCCAGGCCCAAGCCTTCTATTTTTATACATTTAAGTCACCCCTAAGGTAGGCCATGAACAACCCAGAGGGTGGAGTGCAATGTATGTAAAAGGCAGAACATGTGCTTTTAAGGTTTACATGTCCTGGCAATTACAAACGCCCAAACTTGTTTTTCACATCTGCAAGGTCTATCCCTCCCATAGGATAACATTGGGATTTCCCTATTACATTTTATAAAAGTAATTTCCAATCGAAAAGAGCTAGGACCCCCCAAGTCTGGTGTCTCTTGGATCCTAATTTAAAATCCTAACATAGTGTAGTCAGATTTTAAATTACGGTTCAGGAAATGCCACTATAAGAAAGTTATAAAAACAATTGATAGACAGAATGCTGAACAATAGCAAACATACACCCCCAGTACAGAGATCTGGCCTAAATCCATCATTATTTTGCTCACCATGTCATTCTAGTTTGTACCCAGCCATATGCAAATCAGGCTTGACCATGCCCTCCATGGGAACAGTCCAAACCGAACTGCCAGGCCAGTACATGTATAGACCGGAAACAAGCAGCCTGGGAATGGTTTTGGGGTATCACCTCATATCAGCCAGGCTAGCTTGACTCCAGTGGCATGCTGAGCACAGTACCCACATCTGGGCATATCCATCCCACCTGGTATGGCAAATGCAAAAAGAACAATTTATAGACGGAATGCTGAGCAATGTCAAACATTCACTCCTCATACAGAGATCTGGGCCTAAAACCATAGTTTTATATTGCTCATCATGCCATTCCTGTTTGGCCATATGCAAATCAGTCTTGACCCTGCTCCCCATGGGAACAGTCCAGCCCGAATTACAGGGCCATGCCCTCCCGGGTCCGGAAACAAGCATCTTAGGACTTTTTTGTGTTGCTTTTAGAAAGTTGGTATTTTCTTAGTTTCGCCATTCAGAGCCTGCTGCCTGTCTCTGATCAGTCTGGGGTGGGAGACTGCTGAACTTTGTGTATTCCCCCTAGACAGCAACAGAAAATGGGAGCTTAGGTGTAACTTTATGGGCCATCCTGGGAGGCTGGGGGGGAGAAGCTGGACCCAGCCTCACTTGCACCTGAATAGGCTGTGTCCTGTCCCCACAAAAAGGGTTGCATAAACCCAGGTAGTCAGTGTGGAGCACGAACAGGGATGGAAAACGTATGTGCACTATAAGACCTGTATTTGAAGTCTCCTCCACTTCAAAGGCCCAACTAGGTATAAGTACTGGACCTATGACACCATGGCTGCAGTACACTTCTGGACCTGTTAAGACTCTGCCAGGAAGAAAGACTGCTGTGCTGCTAAAGGACTGCCATTCCGCTGTACTGCTGCCTCGCTGGATTACTGCCTTGCTGTGCTGCTCTGCTGTCTGCTATATCCTTGCCTGGTTGAGAAGAGCTGGACCTGCATCACTTGAACCCAGAGTGAGTCCAAGGGCTAGCTGGCTAGCCTTATCTTCTTAAGTCTCTGGGACATAAAAGACTGCCAACCTGCCTACTTCTGCACCTGGACTGTGCCATCTGTGAGTCTGCCCTGCCAAGTGGTGCCAGCCCTGTCCTGGACCCTTGGAAGTGGGCCGAAGGTGCTTGCTGCAGCAAAATCCAAGAATTCTCTGTCGAACAAGCGCTTTGCCGCCATTGCGTACATGTGAACTGGTGCATTCATGCTGCTGCGTAGATCAAAGCCGGTGCATTGCTCCTGTTGCGTGGATCAGAACCAGTGCTTAGCTTCTGTTGTGTGGACCAGAACCGGCACATCGCCTCTGCTACTTTTATCGACCCCAACGCATCACCTCCGGAACCACTACTGCACAGCACTCTTCCTGGCATGAGGTCCACATCGATGATATCCTCGATGACTATGTAGAATCTCTTCATCGCAGCTCCACTCTCATCAGAGCTGACACATCAACACCTCTGCGTGAATCAACACCAACACATCGCCTCTGCTGCACTCTGCATTTTCGACATTGACACAGCCAGGATTAAGGTGCTTTTGTTAGGCAGGCCTGATTGGCTCCCTGTATCCGGCCTGCCCTTCATCACGTTTGGCCTGAACTTTTGACTTTGTCCCAGTTTGGTGCAACCAGATGTCCCAAGTAAGAGCTTATTGCTTCTAAGTGTAATTTTACAGTTTATTCTTTAAATTGATTTACGAAATTAGGAGCTATTTTTCTAATCTGGTGTGCAATCTTTTTGTGTGATGTTTTCACAGTTTTACTGTTTGAAGTGTTGCACAAATACTTTACACTTTGCCTCTAAGTTAAGCCTCAGTGCTCAGTGCCAAGCTACCAGCGGGTGAGCATGGGTTATCTTAGGGATTCTCTGTTTCTTACTCTGACTAGGTTTGGGACTGTTGCTTGACTAGGACTCATAAACCAGTCAATCTACAACTCAAATTCTAACAATTATGTTGTCATTCTTTTTTTTTTTTTTTTTTTTGTGTAAGACCTTTATTTGTCACAGAGCAGTTGACACAGCATGAGCCTACAACCCTGGGGCCGGCTCGCTACGTTAATATCAGTAACCAACATTGTCAATGGTTGTTTCGCATTAACACCTCTGCAGTACAATGCAGAGCTTCGTTGCGTGTCTTATGTCTGGCCACTAGCTGGTAAAGTAAATGAGTCTCACATTTTCACTTTTTATAACAAGAACCGTATAACAACACTCCCCAACTTAGACCGTACAGTTAAACCTCACATGCTACTCTGCAGTTGTAACAATAGCACAATTCCCTCCAAAAGCCCGCCACCACCCTGCACATATACTTGCGGTGTCCCACCCATTTGTTTGATCAATCCAATGCAAGTGTCAGGTCTCCTCATCATTCTGCAGGGAAGCAAGATACTCCTCCAAATAACCCCAAATACTTTTTGGTCTGGATTTCGCCGGTAATAGCTCCTCATACGTTTGTAGTTTGTCTCGGCATGTGGACATGTCATGTAACCATGTTTGCACCTTAGGCACCTTTCGACTGTGCCAGCATTGTGCCACCTGCCTCTTTGCCAATAATAATGCTATGGCACAGAACTTGTGCTTCAATGCCCTGAACTGCGGCACTATTCCCAGCAGACAGACTTTAGGCGTACATTGCACCTCCTCCTCCAGAATAACAGACAATGTGGTAGTGACCTCCATCCAGTAACTCTCTATCTTGGGGCAGTCCCAAGCCGGATGCGCAAAGTTCGCCCCCTCCCTGTTGCACCTCTTGCATCTATCTTCCTCCTGTAACCCGTATCGGAGCAGTTTCGACGGTGTATAATAAATTTGGTGAAGGAATTTAAAATGAATAATCCTCAAATTTCCGCTGGGTGTCAGTATCTGTGTCAGGGCACAAGTGCCAGCCCATTCTTCATCAGTTAATGGCGTGTCTAACAGTGCATCCCACCGCCCCTTTGCCTTCGATGTGTGTCCAGCTATTTCTAGTTGCGCAGCTGAGTAAAGTCTAGACACCAGGTGTGACAAATCGTTAGTTGTGATCAATAATTGCAGTGGTGCAAGGGATTCAGGTTCCGAAGGGAACGTTGGGTAGTGTTCCTTCAAGGCTCTAGTGAGTCTGAAATATGTAAAGCGAAACATGGATGTTTGGTTCTGAACATATCCCAGCTTGTCAAGGCCCACGAATTCGCCACCCTGAAAAACGTCCCCCATCCTGTCAATTCCAGCTCTGCGCAGTAGGGACATTCCGACTCCCTCCCCAGTGACTGATAGCTCCTGATGATTGTGTAGCAACATTGCTGGTGCGTACAGTGGGGTCTTATGAGCCAGCTGCCCCAGTCTGTGCCAAGCCTTGACCGTAGTGTCCACTGTGTTAATATCCCTAGCATGTAGCGGGGGCGTGTATGTGAGATAATTGCTGTGAGGGGAACAGGGTGCGCATCACTCTCCTCCACAGCCACATGGGTGAGGTAAGGAACTGCATGGTACCAATACGCCGCGTATTGCGCCTGCGCACATAGGTAGTATAGGAGGAAATCAGGCACACTGAAACCACCCTGCGCAAGCAGCAGTGTAAGAGTCCGCAGATCCACACGGGCCTGCTTGCCAGCCCAAATCAGAGTTCTTACCAGGGAGTTTATCCGCCGGAATATAGCCTGCGGAGGGGTAATCGGAATGTTGTTAAACAGGTATAGCAGTTTGGGCAGTATGTTCATTTTAACGACCGCAATCCTGTCTGCTAGTGAGAGGGGCAGATGTATCCAGCGCTGAATACTGTCCTCCAGTTTCGAGAGCACCACGCCGTAGTTTGCCCTCAGCACCTCTTCTGGATCTCTATGGTACATGACCCCTAGGTATCTGATCGGGTCTTGTTGCCACTCTAGCGGGAAATCTACTACAAAAGGAGAGGTGGTGTCAGTGAGGGGTAGTGTAAATGATTTGGTCCAATTTATAGCTAGACCCGAGTGGCCCCCAAATCTGATGTATTCCCGGAGTAGTGTGTTCAGGTGGGTCTCAGGGTCATGGACATACAGTAACATGTCGTCTGCATATAAAGATATATGAAGCGGCTGGCTATGAAGTGTAGTGCCGAATCTTTGTAGTTCTGTCTTATCAGACAGGCCAGCGGTTCCAGTGCCAATGCGAATAAGAGCGGTGAGAGTGGGCAGCCCTGCCTCGTCCCCCGCTCAATTTCAAACTGATCTGAAATGTACCCATTGATTCTGACCCTGGCACGTGGTTTTGTGTAAAGCAGGGAGACCCACTGCACAAATCGCTTCGGAAACCCCATTCTATTCAGGACAGTGACCATATATCGCCATTCAATGGAGTCAAAAGCTTTGGCAGCGTCGAGCATGACCGCCACCGCTTTGACCGAGGGCTGTAGGTAGTGTGAGAGTGCAAACAGAGTCCTAGTGTTATGTGTGGTCGATCTGGAAGGCACGAAGCCAGATTGGTCCAGCAGGACTAAACTTGTCATCAGGGGTGACAACCGTTTTGCAATTAACTTGGCAAGGATTTTCGAGTCCACGTTGATTAGGGATAGTGGTCGGTACGAGTCGCATTCCTCCGGATCTTTAGATGGTTTGAGGAGAGCGATGATCATGGCTTCGCGTAGCGAGGGGGGGAGCACTGCCTTCTCAAATGAGGTGCCGTACATGTCCACTAAATGTGGTGCGAGAATGTCCGCGTATTGTTTATAAAATTCCGAGGTGAACCCATCCGGGCCAGGTGCTTTGCCATTTTGCAGCGAACCTATTACCTCAGTTACCTCCTCCGCCGAGATAGGCCTAGCTAGGTATTCCCTATGCGCATCCGACAGCCATCCAATTGCTACATCGTGTAGGTAGTCATATGTGTCAGCAGCTGGGGCTGTGGGTTGGGACTTGTACAGTGACCCAAAGGAATTAACAAAACATTTCAGTATGTCTACAGCATGTGTCTGTGGTACTCCCTCTCTAGACTTCACCCTGAGTATCGTAGTCGGACCTCGACCTGTACATATTTTACGAGCCAAAAATGCTCCCGGCCTACCCCCTTCTCCAAAGGCTCTAGCCACATGCGTACGGTTCAGGTATTTCATTTCGGATTCAAGAAAATCTGCATGCTCAGTATGAACTTCCCGCAGTTTGGCTAGGTGGGAGACATCCTGGGTGGACTCATACAGGGATTCCAGGTCTCTCATCTGCCGCTCGCATCTGCGTATTTGGGCCCGAATATCTTTAAGAACCCCTGAGGTGGTGCCAATACAGACCCCCCTGATCGTGGCTTTGAACGCTTCCCATAGGATGCAGGGGTCGTCAGTTGATGGAGCATTAAGGTCAAAATAATCCTTTATCGCCTTTTTAAGGGTGTCTGCATATACCGTGTCAGTTAGGGCACGCGAGTTGAAGCGCCATTGGAAGGGAGGGGGTACGTATCGAGGAATATCCAATTGTAATAGTACTGGATTGTGGTCCGAGAGTGTGCGGGCAGCACCTGTAGGTGACGAACCCATAGTGCCAGGTCCTTTGTGCCTAGCCAGTAATCCAGCCTGGACCAGCTGTTATGTGAAGCTGTTATGTGCGTAGCCCCAGATGCGTTAGCGTTTCTCAACCTCCAAAGATCCTCTAAACCCAGATCTGTCATCATGTGACCCACCAGTATGCGTGATTGCTTGTGTTGTTCTACGGAATTAGATGATCGGTCTAAGCCGTCCCGGAGAGTCATGTTCCAGTCACCCCCACATAATATGTGTGTGCTATTGTGTTTCTGTAAGTGTTCCCACACCTCCCGGAAGAAGTCCGGGGCGTCCGTGTTCGGACCGTACACGTTCAACAACGTTACTCGCTGACCCCTTAAAGTACCTGATATCAGCACAAATCTTCCAGATGGGTCCTGTGTTACAGTGTTTGTCTCAAACCCCACCCCACGCCTTACCAAAATGAGCACCCCTCTAGAGTATGAAGAGTAGGAGGCCCTATAAACCCCTTCCGCCCACCTTGACCCCAACTTAGCGTGCGTGTGTGGTGCCAGGTGAGATTCCTGTAGGAATGCTCTGTCCACATTCCACCTTGTCAGGCTAGCGAAGATCTGCCTTGTCTTACGTGGCTGCGAGAAGCCCCTAACGTTCCAAGTGAGAACGTTTAAACCGCTTCTACCCAAATCCCTCGACCCCATCAAATTTGAGTGGTACAATGCATGACAACTTACTCCCTGTCAACTGTATAGGGCTTGCCAGCTGCTTTCCAGCGGGAGTCCTAAGTGGCACATCGATGGTCAGAATCAACGGTGAACTAGCATGAAGAGATACGTCATACTCTGTCGGTCTACATATACATTCAAACAACCCACCACCCCTTATCCCACCCACTCCAGCAACCCCAACCTGCCGAAGCCATCCCCATTCAGTGCACCATTCCGTAAAATTCACAACCATAACTATAGTGCCCAGAACCAAACTCATATCGGGTTATACCCTCACAGAGGTCCGCCAGGGGCACAACTCTCCACCCGGTGTAAGGGTGTGGGCGATACTAAAAAAGCTGTATGAGATGCAATTTAGGTGGTTCTCCGCCGCCCCTCCCCACCGCCCCCCGAACACAAATCAACAGTGCCGCAGTATTAACAGCATGTCCATGGCAGTGCGATCACAATGTTGTTTCATTATTAAAACTGTAAAGAAGATACCTTCCGCCTCCCACATGCGCTGGTCGCCACCCATAGTGCATTGGAGACCGCAAGGGCAGGTTGTGACTGAAGCTCGTGACGGCTAATGCATAGTAAGCAAAACATATCAAACAGGGAGCAGCGACCCACTGTATGTGAACCGAGCTTCACAGCATATCCGCCAAATGGCACCAACGTTGCATGTCAATGTCGGGCAGTACAGCACATATGAGGAGGCATGGGCCGCGGGGCATTTACAATGCAAAGTCAGGAGCGTCCCCGCATTACCAAGCAGTAGTCTCAGTGCCCCAATACTCCCACTCCAGCCAATCATGCAGTCTTTGCTGTGCCAACTCTACAGTCGTTCTCCCAGGAGAGCAGAGTCACGTGAGCCCTATGGGTGTGGACAACATTGGCCATGCTAGCACGCACGTTTGTAGACAGAACAAGGAACTCACCAGTGGTCGACTAAGAGTCCATTAGTCGCCTTCAGTCCGAGTCACAATGCCTTTCGTTCTGTGAGTTGTCCCTCATCTCGCGTTGCACCTTTTTAACAAATTCCTGTGCTGCCTTCGGTGTCGCCAGGATAGTCGCTTTCTCTTTCCACACCACTCTAAGGCGCGCCGGATACATCATAGAGTACACAATGTTCAAATCACGTAATTTGGCCTTCACCGCGGTGTATTCTTTCCGGGCCTGTTGGACCGCAACCGTGTGGTCAGGATAGAACTCTAAGGAGTTTCCCTGGTGCTGAATCTTCCCTTTCTCTCTCGCCAGTCGAAGGATCGTGTCCCTGTCTCGGTAGTTGAGGATTCGCGCCACAATCGGTCTTGGCGTGGCTCCAGGAGGTGGTTTCGGGGCCAACGATCTATGAGCTCGTTCCACGATGAACAGGGGCGATAAGGCCTCAGCACCGAACAGGTCCTTACATAGCGTTTCCACGTAGGTCTCCATCCGCCCCGTGTTGGTGGTCTCCGGCAGGCCTGCGATTCGAACGTTGTTGCGTCTCGAGCGCGCCTCCAAATCCTCCTCCTTCGCTCTGATCACCTCCAGGAGTCGTTCCATATCGGCGCACTTTGAGGTGGAGGCTCGCGCCTCATCTTCGACCGCAGAGATGCGTGTTTCGGCCTCATCCAGCCGTTCGCCATGTTTCTCCTGCCGTGCTGCCATTCCGTCCATTCTGCAAGTAAGGTTATCCAGCTTGCCATTAATGTCCTGCAGATTCGACTGTATCGCCAGTAGGATCTTTTCTATGTTATTGTTGGGCACCGGCCCCGCACCATCGCCATCATCGACCCCTTCATCGCTGGGCTTCTGCGTCTTTTTTGCCTCAAATGACAGTTTCTGTTGTTGCTTGTCCGGTTTACCCATGGTGGTGGTCGGGGACACTGTCTTCCTGTTTGTGGGCCCCGATGCCCTCGCAGCTCTGGTCGCCGTCGCCGTGGTGATCCCACAACAGGTATGTCCGTCGTATGTTATACCGACCTACAGCGTCGTGCAGAGGGCAGAGGTGATACTGGCCCAAGCGTGATATTATGTGGGTGAGCGCTGATTGTCTCGTCGTACCGCAGCTTCACTCGACGTGGCCGGCCAGTGGCCTCCCAGCAATACAAAATGTGTGAGTGGACGTGACAGTTCACCGTGTTAAAGAGCACCTGGGTCTCTCCGTCCTTCGAGGCGGCGTGCGGGATGCACACCGTGTTCAATGACGTTAGTTCTGCAGCGTAGCCTATATTTTCTCTGCGCGGGCACAGTTTTGCGTCAGGCAGTAAACCTTCGCAGCCTGGATAATCCTTCGCTGACTGGAGCGGAGTCTGATACACACGTGGTCATTAGCCAGCCATCCCCACTTTGGCAGTCGCTAACCCCGGCGTTATTGAAGCGGTGCGCTGTTTCTCCGCAAGCTGAGGGGGCAGGTCAGTGATAGTAACCGGGTCAGGGAGCAGGGCCTCACCTCTGGAGCACCGTACTCAGCGCAGATGATGGAGCGTGGACTGTCCGCCTCACTCTGGCCAAGCGTCCGACATTCAGCGCTGGTGAACCTTCAGGCAGTCAGATGCGACTAAATATTCGCCAGTAAGCAATCCTGCCGCTCCTGCAGTCACCTCCGCAGCCACTCCTGAGAGTCGGCAATGTCGCGATATATGCGCGATGTCCGGCGAGGGTTTAGCTATGCCCGCGTTTTCTCGGAAACAGCCGCCATATTGTCAGACATGAGCTCCTTCGTCCCAGAGGAGCTCCTCGGTACCCCGTAGTGTGGCAGGGCAGGGTATAGGCACCGGAGGGTCCAAGGAGCCAGACCTTACCCCTGAAACGTTGTTCGTGGCGTGGATGGACCCCTGAAGTTCGCCCGTTTCTTTCACCTGCGCAGTTGTCCGGTGCCGGCGGCCATCTTGTCAGGCATGCCGACCCACCACTGTTTCCACCGGCGATTAAACCGGTATTCCACGCAGATCGGGGGGCTCTCCGCCGCACATCTACTGCAGCAGCAGTTCCCACATCAGATGAAGTACTTTGGGAGCGGGCGGCCGGGGTGAGTCCGGCGGGATCACACAATGTTGGTGATCGCCCGGCGGAGCTGCTGCTCAGGCAGCCATCTCGCTGTGCGCCCCCTAGCGCCTCCAGATGTTGTCATTCTTTTACAATTATCTTTATTGCATATGCCATAATGTTACATCGTGAACAGCTGCATTGCTTTAGTGCCTCTTTTTTGAGTTTTCACAAACTAAAGTGAATTCGATTATCTCGAAATTTCTCTAAGGTCGTGCATGAACTACAGACACTAAAGGTCATAAACAACTGAGAGGTGTGAACGCAGCTCACTGTTTCCGGCTTGTGCTACCTGTAGTTCATCCATTAACAACAGCAAAATATTGAGTTACATGTATGTGTTTTAAATAATGCAAATACACAAAAAAAGGCCAGGAGCTTTTGCTGAGCCAACGCAGCTGTCCATGATAGGGCGACTGGCGATAACGAGTATTGCCATGTGAATTCAATGCCAAAACACACATCTATCATTCTATCATTGTAATGATTGGATGAAAAACTCTTTTTTTTTTAGAAAAATGCAATGTATAAGAGCACACAATTAAAGGATTCAATAAATGATCCAGTGAGGAAAACATTTTAGCCTATTTGCACAACAAGTCTCTATTTAAATCACGTAGCAATCCACTCCATTATAGGAACCAATGTGTGAAATAAATGGCAATAGAAGCATGCAGCAGAAGTTAGCAGTGATGAGTAATAATGGTTCAGGGAAATTTAAGTAACTTATGCCATGAATAAAATTACACCCACTTATATGGTTAATGCGTGCATTTCTGGTAATATAGGTACATTTCATTGAGGAGTGCATAAATTGCTCATGGTGCAAGTGGCATATGCATGTTTTTCATAGAACCAAAGAACGTTCTGCTTACACTTTTTACACTAAGTACCGAGAAGTATACATTTACGAAAAAGCTTTCCAATTTATGTAAATATTGATTGACATACAAATATTTCCCCTTACATACACCCATGTTAATGTCTAAAACACCAGGCTAAAGAAGCGTATTCTTTTCTATCGTGGAGAATTAGTGGACATTTTTTGCCTCTTCATTAAATCGAGGGTGTAGTTGTCATTAGAGCAGCAGGTCAGTGTCAGTGGGGCGAGGAGTGTGAAGGACACATCACACCCCAAATATGGCTTCATGATACAAGCCTGCAGTCATTACAGTAACCCTGTGCTGTACATGATCATGTGTAACAAGTCCAGAGTCTTTTACCTCAACTCTGCAGAAGTGGTTCTTGTTTTAAAGATCAGGCACTTGCTTTCAGCATTCCAGTTCAGTCCCTCGCAGTTTCAGTGAGTGAGACTTTCAAAGGCTATTTTAATGCACTGATTTTAAACCGAGTGATCCATAATCAGACTAAATATGGGGCTAAATAGAGTCACAACCCTGCTATCACACCAATAAATGAATGAATGTAATCTCAGCATGGTTTTGGCAAGGTGAAAATGGGGAGTTGTACTTGATAATGAAAGACAGGGTCAAGATATTGAAGGGGACAATATTACTGTTTTATGTTGAATTTATCAAATCCCTTTCACAAAATGTGTGCCAGAACAAAACTTTGTAACAATTCAATATTTTTTTTTTACGTTTAAAAAGCTTTTTTTGAAAGTTAACAAAATATTTAAAAAAACAGCAATACAGAATTGAATATAACAAATAGGACTATAACAGAAGAGTTGGCTACTACTATTAAGAAAAATCAAAGCTATTTTAAATTTTATAGGGAATGAGGAGGAAAAAAGGGTGGGAAGGAGAGAAGGGAAGATGACAGGAAAACGTTTTACATATTGGTATATTAGGGTAGGGCATATTACAAAGGAATGTGATTGAATTAATTAATTAATTAATTACATACAATAAGCCAACAAGGGTTAAAAAGTGAAGAACAGAGAAAACAAGTATTCAAGGAGGTTTACAATTTTCAGAATTTAAACGGGATTTATCTGTTAAGACTAGCTGATCTAAATAGTTAGTAAGGGGTAGTCAAAAAAAAGATCTCTTTTAACTATTGGCTTACAGGAGGAGGCAAAAGCACCGGGAAGTTGATGAAATTAGCAAAGACTATTCCACCAATGTTGTATAGATAGTTTTGTGAGAGTTTTACAGTTGTGTGAGATTTGTTGGAAAGCTAAATCAAGCATAGGATCAAAGAGGCCATGGTGGGGGGGGAGTAGATCTAAGGAGTCATAGACACTTCCAGAGAAAAGAAGAGGAATAGAGTACGGGATAAAAATATTAAACAGTCGCAAAATATAGGACCAGGCTTCCCCCAAAAGTTAGAAACCGATGGGCAAAGGAAGAGAAGGTGTATAAGATTGGTGTTAGAAAAACCACAGGTCCATCAATTAGAATCAGAAGAATGTGAAAAGCGGACAATAGAAACAGGTGTGAGATAAAGTCTATGGTAAAGGAAAAACAGAGATTGTGTAAGAGAGGCAGAGCGAGAACGTTTTAGAGAGTGGGACCAAAGTATATCCCAGAAGATGATAGTCCATTTACATCTCAGGTCAGATTCCCAAGAGAGTTCCAAATTGGATTTTGCACATTCTAATTTGGTGCTGAGAAGTATTTGAAGAAGAGATAAGATTTGGGTAGAGAGAAGAGTATCTGACCGAATCCATGCAAGTAGTATACATTTTGTGTTCTAAGAGCTTAATATGTGCCAAAGCAGTCTTCCGTTGCTGAAGGAAGCGCTACTTTTTTTTAAAAACAAAATCTATAATAAAACATCTCGCAGTAGCTTTAAAAGAATCCCATATGATATGGATGGAGGAATTGGGGTCACTGTTAAGATAAAAAAAATGATTTGCAAAGGTGCAAAAAGAAGAGGAGAAAAGAGGGTCCAGAAGAAGAGAGCTATTAAAATGCCAGCGGGAGGACCTGGGATGTGGAGGGAGCAAATCAAGATCTGTTACAATTGGGGCATGGTCAGAGATGACTATAGGTTCAATAGAGGAAGATAATAGGTTTTGAGATAAAGATTGAGAAAGAAAGATATAATCTAGGCGGGAAAGGGAGGCGTGAGGAGGAGACAAGAAAGAAAAGTCAAGAGTATCTGGGTGGAAAAGTCTCCAAGAGTCTACAAGGTGTGCTTGAGAGATAGTGTTAGGAAAATGTTTGAGTCTTGTGAGGAACAAAACGAACTTGAGATTGGTGGTCGAGAAATGGGTCTAGAACTTGATTGCAATCGCCTCCTGAAATGAAGAGATCATCTCTAAATTGAATACATTTGTGCTTAATCAGTGGCCAAAAGGAACAATCTGGATGTGTAGGTCCGTAAATATTAAAAACAGTTAAAGAAACATTACTAATTAACAACTTTGCTAACAACAATCTACCTTCTGTGTCAATTTTTTTGAGATATAACTTTACAATTCAATTTTTTGTGGCATAAAATATAACACCATTTTTCTTATAGGTAGAGGGAGAGAATTAAACTGAGCCCACCCACCCTCTTTTTAATTTTAACACCTCAATTTCTGAGAGTGGGTCTGTTGTAAGAGAACCAAATCAGGGTTATAAAAGGCAAGATGGGAAAGAATTCTCTATCTTTTAATAAAAACGTTCACATTCCAGGAGATAACTCTGAATGTAAAACTATTAAAGATATATACAGAACAAAATATGCAATAGTGAAAAAATGAGATAAGAAACAAATAGGAAAGAAGGAAAGAAAACAAGGGAAGGAGAAAGGGAGATCAAATAGGAGCAAGAAAGGATAAGAAGAGATAGTAGTTATCCAAGGAACCGAGGAAAGAGAGAGGAAGGAAATGAGGATGAAAGAAAGAACAAAAAGAGAAGACAGTACATGTCAATAAGTGGTATCAATTGAAATAGTGAACAACAATTGAAAAAAGAGAAAGATTGACGACTGTAATTTGTACCTTTTGAGGGGGAACAAGAAGAAGCGGTGGGAGGTGACGACACATAGGAGAAGACAACACAACCAACCAGGGAGAGAAGAGAGAGGATCGGAAGTTTCCATAGAAGAAGGGAAATGTAGAAGGATACATTTCTTTAGGTCAACTGGATCATCAAAAGAGGAAGTGTTATTTTGGTGGGTGACTTTGAACAGACATGGATGGAACAGTCCGTAACATGCTCCAAGTGTACGTAAGGCAGGATGAAGATCAAGGAATTTTTTCCAATGTTTAACTGTTGCCTGAGATACATCTTGCGAGATGAAAAATTTAGAGCCTATCCAAACAAGCTGCTTCTTGTGTTTGGCTGTGTTTAACACTTGTTGTAAGTCTGTAAATTTTCAAAATAAAAAGATCACACCCCTCGGTTTTCGAAGGACCAGCCAATGAGGATAGGCGAGGGCCTAACCTGTGAGCATGTTGAATGTTGAACATTGTAGAAGCAGGAAGGTCCAGAAGTTTTATGAGAAAAGTACTGAAAAATTGGATGGGGTCATTACCCTCCAAGCTTTCAGAGAG
Source organism: Lissotriton vulgaris (assembly GCF_964263255.1). Taxonomy (NCBI): domain Eukaryota; kingdom Metazoa; phylum Chordata; class Amphibia; order Caudata; family Salamandridae; genus Lissotriton; species Lissotriton vulgaris. The sequence continues at coordinate 309,317,549 of NC_141696.1, forward strand.
GCCATAGAGGTGTAGATTATTGCATCTGTTTCTGTTTTCAAGATCCTACACTGTTTTCTTTAGCAAAGAGACCTCCCTCTCTAAAGTAGATAGTTTAGTGGAGAGATTCTGTAAGTCATCAATTTGATTTTCCACAGAAGTAATACGAGATTCCATAGACGCCCATTTAGTGTCCAATAACTGGAGACATGAATTAGTCTCTTCAATGAATGGATGCAAGGCGCAAATTTCTTCAAAGACCATGTCTAAGGAAACCGGAGAAGCATGTTTCAGTGGAGAGGGAGTGTCTTGTTTGAGGCGCTCCGATTCATGAGGCTCTCCATTTCATTTGGTGAAAGTTGGTAAAACCATGGCAGCATTTCCCGCCATGATACAGCGCTCCCGATTCAGGCGGCCATCTTGCTCGGCGCCGCTTGCGCTCCCCTCTCGGTATTTATTTTACATTTAATAAAAGTGGTGATGTATGCCTCCTGATATACTTAGTTTTTTTTAAAAAAAACAATGACTATAAGAGTGTCTTCTGATGTTCTTCCTTTGATTTGTAAAATGCACTATCATCTTCAAGGGAATCCTGGAGGTGAACAGGTGTGCGTTTCTAACCCTGCCTATGGTAGTTTGTTTAAATGAAAAGCCAGCCCTTCCGCTTCTTGCTGAATTAAAGAAAAGAGGAGGAGGCTTTGATGTGGAGTGGGAGGTCATTCCATGCTGTAGGAGCGATGTAAGAGAATGTTGATCAGGTTCTGGGCATGCATGAAATGTGTGTTATGAGGAGTCCTGCAGGATGGTTGTGCTAACACCAGTTAGCGACAGCTTGTAGGCGATAGCGGGCATTTAGGGGCCCACTTTGCATGTCAGCAATAATTATCGATAATGACATGCAAAGTGGGCGTGCCAAAATGTCAGCCTCAGGAAACAGTTGCTGCAATCGCTATCGCCTATGACCAATCTAGGCATAGTTTTGGAAATATTCGCGCTAAGCGCGAATATCTCCAAAACCTAACGCCTGCCCTGACCAGTTCTTAGCCATGTTATCCAATGAGAGGTGGATAACATGGCTAAGAGCATTGTCACGGTAATGCCTGAATATCGCTGTATTGACAGCGATATTCACGCATTTCACCTGTTTTTTTATCGCTCCTGAGATAAACCTTGCTAATAGCAAGGTATCTCAGCGATAGAAACAGGGAAGGGCGGCAATAGAAATATTCCCGCTAAGCCAACACAGCGATAATTATCACTAGTTGTTGGTAATATGCCCCAGAGTTTTATATAGCGCAAACTTGACCCGGATCGGGTATCAGAGTGCTTGACATAGCACCAGTTGTGTTACAAGAGGACACATACATTTTTTTACACTTTTTTTTAGGCACGGGAAATTGAGTGATTTACCCAGAATAACTTTATCCGATTTGAATAAGCAGATCATAAAAGTACAGGCTACAATAAAAATCATTTCACCTTATCCCTAGGTACAGGTATGAATCTACCACATCTAGCTTTTCGGGACCAATTTGCCACTCAAAATTACTTGATTTACTACTTCTGTTGCATTTCATGATGAAACTTTTGCATTTTGATACATTTATCTTCAGGAAATGAGCCATCATATAATTCTGTAATGAAATCAGCTTTCTATTCAGACCCAATAGGGGTTACGTCCATCACTAATATATATTTCACTTCATCACTTTAAGATTCATAAATTAGCCTATCACACACCAGCTAAAACAACGTGTGACATAATAACACTTTGAAATGCTCAAAAAACTGCAAATAAATAAAGCTGGCTTCACTTTTTATTTATTCAGAGCTAAAAGAATGGGGAGAATATATGTATAGACTGTAAGAAAGGGGGCAAGGCGCACAGCGTAGTTGGTTCTTGAAAAGTTGGTGTGTGGTTAATTGAATTTTAAGGTGAATGTTTTGTGGGATTTTTAGGGTGCTCCAACAAGTGGCGTAACCGTACAAATAAGCCGTAGATTGGTGGCTGGTTGAGTGCGTTACGGGGTATGTAAATCCATCCTTGTGTTTGGGCACACCGTTACGTTCGTCATAAATACGACAGACTCCTTTGAATTTCAAAATGAGTTGCTTTTAATTCAAGTTTCTCATAGTTCATTAGGTTGCATTTTGCAAGTTCATATTGATGCATATGGTGAAATGATTCAACGCTGTTATGCTTCACATAAAACAAATGCTCCAATGCATTTCGGGCAGGAGAAGCCCTTTTTCAAGGAGCACTGAAAACGTAATAGTAAACACTTTTAGAATTTGGAACTAACTCAAAAGAAAACATACATGTATGCTTAAACATTACAACAATGATCTTCTAATTGAACCCATGAACACACATGCTTATTTGATGATCTTGTGGCAGGTGGACGAGTGTACCTTATAAACCATTGGGGTAGTGATTGGGGCGGCGCGGTTATTAAAACCAGGAGGTAACAGTGACCTGAGTGAGGAAGGTGCAAAACGAATGTCAAAGAACACTTACGTCCGGGTTGTAGGTTTGTTAGGTGAAAGCCTGAAAAAACATGGGAAAAGAGAGTTAACGGTGTTTGTTTCAAACCAAACGTAATAGTTGAATCGTCGGCTGCAAAAGTGGCAGGAATCTGAATTGGAGTTCCCGCGGAGTTAGATAAGAGGTTTCCGCTAGCGGAGTTAAGCGGAGTCATGTGACGAGTCACGTGACTCAAAGGTAAACCTTGAGAAAAGGCTAAGGTGGAAAGGAGATGGAAAGGAGATGGAGGGTGGCCATGTTGGAATGGGGTAATACTACGAAAAGAATGTAAGGGGTTATGTGTGAACCAATGAATGTGTGATTTCACATCCCAGAAGCCCAACGATAACCATGTTACCAAAGATTCACAAAAATCTAACGAACCCCCCATTTCGACCCATCGTATCGACGAGAGGTTCCCTCCACGAACCTATTGGAAAATTCCTTGACCGTTACCTACAACCATCTGTCATCAAACTTAGAAGTTACATTCAAGATACAACAGAGTTTCTAAAAAAACTTTCTGAAATCACTATTACCGACTCTGAACAACTGATCCTCTGCACGACAGATGTCAAAAGCCTCTACACCTCCATTCCCCACGGCGGTGGAATTGAGGCCATTGAAAACGCCTTACTGAACAGTAACATCACCGAACCTCTCCAAACGTTCCTCATGACACACTCTACCACAGCTACTTTGTATACAATGGTACCTACAAATGTCCGGAATGTCAATGGGCAATTGCGCAGCACCGACATATGCGAACCTGTACATGGGCGAATTCGAATCAAAATACATTTATACCGACACCAACTGGACTGACAACATCCTACTATACGTTCGCTACATTGATGATCTCTTCTTCATCTGGAAGAACACACAACACACCCTTGAGAAGGCCTTAAACTCATTTAACACCAAAGACAATCGCATCATACTAACATGGAACATAAGTGACAAAGAAATCACATTCCTTGACGTCAAGATTAAAATCACAGAAACAGGTCTAGAGACGGATCTTTTCCGAAAAACAACTGACCGTAACAATACCCTCCATCACACTAGTTTCCACCAGGACTCGTTGAAAAGACACTTACCCTTTAGCCAAATGTTAAGAGTCAAAAGAATTGTATCAAATCCAGATGTGTGCATTAACCAAATGAAAGAAATGGGTAAAAGATTTCAAAGTAGGGGGTACCCACAAGAAATTCTTAATGAAGCCATCGCCAAAGTATCTAACATTACACGAGAGGAAGCCCTTAGAGGATCCACCACTAAAAAAGACAACAATAGAACAGTACTTGTATCAAGATACTCTACAGCCAGCAAAACCTTCAAAAGCATCATTTTGAAACATTGGCGCATCCTATCCTCGGAACCTGACTTTGGAAACCTTTTCAAAGAACCCCCGCTCTTTGCCTATACAAGGACGAAAAATCTAAAAGAACTATTATCTAAACCACCATCTGAACAGATGTCACACACTGGGACACGTCCGTGCCATAACTGCAATAGTTGCAATAATGTCATCCTTGGAAACAGTATAAACCACCCTATGAGAGGTTTCAAAATCAAACTTAACGTAGATGCCACTTGTGACTCCTCCAACCTCATATACCTTCTCAAATGCCCATGTGGTATGATCTACGTGGGAAAAACAACTCGGAAAATCAAAGTTCGTCTCAACAAACATAAATCAAATATCCGCACTAAAAATCAGAAATCAAATGTAGCGATCCATTTCAATGACTTTAACCACAACGTGGCCCAACTAAAGTACATGGTACTTGAGACTGTACGCAAAAACGAAGGTAAAGACAACAATAAAGTTCTCCTAAGACGGGAAACCGCCTGGATCTATAGGCTTCAGGCGATGAAGCCACATGGTCTGAATGACCGAATTGAACTAAGTGCATTTCTATAGTACCCCACCAGGTACTTTTTCCACACATTGCCCCCGGCAGCAATCACTTGAGTGTTATTATCAACTGTGCAGAAATTTGTATTCTTGTATGCTTTATGCCAACCGGAAATCACACATTCATTGGTTCACACATAACCCCTTACATTCTTTTCGTAGTATTACCCCATTCCAACATGGCCACCCTCCAGCTCCTTTCCACCTTAGCCTTTTCTCCATGTTTACCTTCGAGTCGCGTGACTTGTCACATGACTCCGCTTAACTCCGCTAGCGGAAACCTCTTATCTAACTCCGCGGGAACTCCGCTTCAGATTCCTGCCACTTTTGCAGCCGACGATTCAACTATTACGTTTTGTACTCATCAAACCAATTTACAAGTAAGTCGGGGCCTCGACGAGTATCAGGATATTGTTTCGCCATTTGGCTTGAAACAAACACCGTTAACTCTCTTTTCCCATGTTTTTTCAGGCTTTCACCTAACAAACCTACAACCCGGACATAGGTGTTCTTTGACATTCGTTTTGCACCTTCCTCACTCAGGTCACTGTTACCTCCTGGTTTTAATAACCGCGCCGCCCCAATCACTACCCCAATGGTTTATAAGGTACACTCGTCCACCCGCCACAAGACCATCAAATAAGCATGTGTGTTCATGGGTTCAATTAGAAGATCATTGTTGTAATGTTTAAGCATACATGTATGTTTTCTTTTGAGTTAGTTCCAAATTCTAAAAGTGTTTACTATTACGTTTTCAGCGCTCCTTGAAAAAGGGCTTCTCCTGCCCGAAATGCATTGGAGCATTTGTTTTATGTGAAGCATAACAGCGTTGAATCATTTCACCATATGCATCAATATGAACTTGCAAAATGCAACCTAATGAACTATGAGAAACTTGAATTAAAAGCAACTCATTTTGAAATTCAAAGGAGGCTGTCGTATTTATGACGAACATACCGGTGTGCCCAAACACAAGAATGAGAATATACGTATGTCATAAGCGTACCCTCCTAGACCAAATACGGATAATATCTAGTGTCTGGTACAGCACCCCATATCACATGAACAAATTGGGGAATCAGAGGATGGCTGGGTATTACCATGGACTAGTGTTGTCAGTGGTAGTATCTTCTACCCCTGGCTTGCTCTTTATATGCGTGGTACTGCCCTTGCAACCTCTCCTCTCAGAGATCATGACGAAGAAAGCAAAGCTTGGAGTGGTGTGTTTACTGTGAACTTTAACCTTGCTTAATTTGCACTAAACACATAATTTTGTTGTCATTTTTTTGGAATTCGAGAAAAAGTAAGGAAAACGTAAATTTTAGAATTTGGAAGATTTCTGTGTGTTATTGATTCCCAATTGACTCATACACTCATACAACATTTCGGGTGATTTCAGACAGTCGGTATGAAAATGCCAATAAAAATGTTCATATGTTTGTAATGTACTGACACTACTTATAAGAAGATTTGAATGGAGCTAGGTTAGACTAAACTCGATTTATCCTATGAAATTGTGACTATTCAGTGAGAATGTGCGATAGTTTTTTCAATATGTACGAGAATGTAATGTTTTGAATTTGCTTATTTCTACGTACTGCTTAAGAAAATATTGTTTTCTTTTATCAAAATATTATTACATTTTCTAATAGATTAGGAGTAGTCAGATTCATTTGGACAGAGATATGCATCCATATTGTTTTTAAATTCCAAGCTGTAGTTGGGCCACACAAGTCACTCTCCGCCAAACGTTATTAGATTAGCCGAACATATCTAAAAGCAGGATGCGATATTTACATAGCTGAAGATTTTATTCTAATGGCGCTGAGGAAAAAAAAATATTTTCATGAACATTGATTGGTTCAACACAAACAGCAGTTTGAAATGACATACTGTAATACGAAGGAATGCATGGTTGATTTTTTTCCACCAGCATTTCAGTATGGCTAACAAATAATATGTTAGGCGTTGGAAAGCGAGTACCTTTGTACTTTACGATTATGTATTCAACGAAACCTTTTCCTTTGCAGTAAAACGATTATTTACGATTTTTTTATGCTCACAACACTTTGATTTCGAATATTATAAGTATCTTCTTTCTAATAGAGATGCAAGCCTAGCTAGAAGTGAATCTGCCGTGAATAAGCATATGGAGTGCGAGCCCCTAAACCAGACCCAGTTACCACCACCATTCAGTATATCCAGTTCTGCTGATGTTTCTAGTGGAGGTGCAAGAAAGGGTGAGTGCAATATGTCTTGGATAAAGAGTTTGCCATGGTCAAAGGGTTTGCATTTATAAATGCTTGTTTATTTGAGCATCACTTCCTGTGTTCCACTCTGCATCAGGATTGTCACAAACGGGCCACAGCCAAGGCAATTTGCCCTAGTCCCTTCTGCAGAAAAGGCCCACACTTTGTATGACAACATATTATGGGGCATATTATCATGGGGGTTTATCTCCGCTTTTTTGGCTTTAAAAGCCAAGAAAGCGGAGATAAAATGATCTCCCTATTACCTAGCTGTCGCTAACACCAGTTAGCGACAGCTAATAGGAGATAGCGACCTTCTTGGGCCCCACTTTGCATGTCAGTGATATTTATCACTAATGACATGCAAAGTGGGCGTGCCAAGATGTTAGCGACTGAAAACAGTCGCTAACATCGCTATCTCCTATTACCAACTTTTGGAGATATTCGCGCTAAGTGCGAATATCTCCAAAAGCTAACACCTGCCCTGAGCAGTTCTTAGCCATGTTATCCAATGGGAGGTGGATAACATGGCTAAGAGCATTAGCTCGATAATGCATGAATATCGCTGACTTTTCAGCGATATTCATGCATTGCGGCGATTTTTATCGCATTTGCGATAAACCTTGGTAATACCAAGGTTTATTTGTGGTAAAAATCGCCGCAGCTCAGCGATAAATTTTTCACGCTAACCTTGGTAATATGCCCCTATATTATCTTGATGGTCAAATTAAGATAACGCTGTATAATCGTGAATTTAATCATGTTTTTAACATTTTCACATATTGCATTTTGGATGTTGATGAGAAAAAACAAGGGGGCATATTACCAAGGGCATTATCGCCGCATTAGCGGGACTTTTTCCCGCTAATGCGGCGATAATTTTATCGCCCTATTACCAAGCTGTCGCTAACACCAGATAGCGACAGCTGGTAGGCGATAGCGGGCATTTAGGGGCCCACTTTGCATGTCAGCGATAATTATCGCTAATTACATGCAAAGTGGGCGTATCAAGATGTTAGCGACTGAAAACAGTCGCTAACATCTCTAACGCCTATTAACAACTTTTGGAAATATTCGCGCTAAGCGCGAATATCTCCAAAAGCTAACGCCTGCTAAAAGCAGTTCTTAGCCATGTTATCCAATGGAAGGTGGATAACATGGCTAAGAGCATTGTCACGATAATGCATGAATATCGCTGATTATTCAGCGATATTAATGCATTTAGCAGGATTCTTACCGCTTTTGAGATAAACCTTGATAATAGCAAGGTATCTCAGCGGTAAAAATCCTCGGTGCTCGGCGATATTTTTTTCCCGCTAACCAAGCATTCGCGATTATTATCGCTATTGCTTGGTAATATGCCCCAAGATTTTAATAAAGACAGGGAGGCATATAATACATGGTAAATATGTCTTTATTTTTCTTTTCCAGCATTAAACTTCATCATTTAGAATCAGAGAAGTCAGTAACTAGAAGGCTAGCCATGCAGACTAAGGGCCTGATTTAGACCTAGGAGGATGGGAGATCCGTCACCTCTCGAAAAAAAGAGTGAAGTCACTGTTAGAGGAGAAGGGAAGTCAGTCAACAAGCCCTATCAACAACTGACAGGCCACATGGATGCATAGAAGATGCAGGAGTGAAGAGCAGCAGGAAGACTTTTTGAAGAAAGCAGAACAAAGGCAGATGAAAGCAAGTGCATGAGGTCAAGGCAACACTCCAGGTCCAGGGAAGTGAAGGCAACGAGTATAAGTTGCTACTGCTAAAAAGAAAGAGTTGCAAGTCCAGTACCACACACTGGCAACCACTGGTACTTTAACACCCTACAATAGATAATAATGGAGAAAATAAAATCCCATATTAAATTACATTATTTAAAATAGATAAAAATTGGAAAAAATATATGTGTTAATGTTAGCAAAATCTAAATTTTTTAAAAAACAACCATGTATTATTCAATTAGAAAGTATTTTAACAACCTTTTTTAACTTATACAATAATACAACATTATTTTTCACCAGTGGTTGGCCATGTGTTGGGATATATTTACTCCAGCTCTGAGCTGGAGGGGTTTAATAAAGTTGTGGGTCCCGTTTTGGTTATAATAACTTTAGAAGTACTTTTTATGAATAGAAACAGGCTTACTCTTTTGTGAGAGAGTGCATGTCCCTCTCAAGCCCCTCCTTAAGCCTTCTTATTCCTCCCTAAACCCCTCCCACTTAGTAATAAGTTTACTTTTTCCAGCCACTCCCCTTTGTCCGTTCCATATTTAGTACTAATGACCAATTATGGGTCAGTTGGAGTTGCCTCCAACTGACATCATTGTGGATTTGGGACCGACCGATCTCCGGTCAGCGGTCTCGACCACAGAATTACGATGCGACCGCACATGATGCTGTCACATACTCACATTTTCCTATGGGAGCTTGCTCTATGACCATAAACCGTCCATAGCACAAGTTCCCATAGGGAAATGGGAGGTTGTGTTCATCCCTGCATCGCGTGACAGGCCCAGGGATCAACATTCGGCCCCCAACCGGAGTCAGCAAGGAGGAAGGGGACCTGCTTGTGGTCCTCAAACTTGCTTTCTGAAAGTTTTTCCATGTCGGAAAGCCCTGCATGGAAAGCCTGTCAGGAACTGAGAATCGTAACCCCAATGGCAGAATGACCATCTGGTTTCAATTCTGAACGCCTCGATTGGAAATAGGTGGGGAGAATTGAAACCAACGATCTCAGTATGAAAACCTCTGACCTAAGGTTGAAGGCTTTCCAACCAGGATTGTATTAGGCACCAAAGTAGTAAACTTACATGTGTAAGTTTCTCCCCATTAACAAAATAGGAGAGGTAGAGATGGAGAGTTACATTCATTGCTTTGTAAATGCATTTTGTGATAATTAATAGCACTACAGTAGTGCCACTACGCATCACATACTACAAAATGCAGTTTGTGAATAGGCCCATTGGTCTTTTCAGAGATGTAAATTACCACACTCTTGGTGGGGAGTTATCTGTCCCTAATGGAAAGGAAGTAGACATATGAAATATTTTTAATGGAAAGAATGAAGAGAAGTGTGGCTAGTATATCAAATGCTCCTTCAGCCAGAGGCTAGGTTTCAGCAGCTAAAAGATCAAATGGGAAAGAACTTAGGGCCTGATTTACATTTTGGCAGACAGCCAATCATTCCGTCATTTAAAGAATATTATTCCCTCCCAATTGTGAAAGGCCCACCTGCCAAATTTATAAATGATAGCCAAGCAGGCTCGGAATACATAGGGAGCCAGTATCCGATGCAGACATGCTTCAAATTCTTCAATGGTCAAGGCGTGACAGGGTTATAGAATGAGGCATCTCATCAGGCAGAAAAAACGAGATTGTTAGCCAGAGACAATGGTTTCCTGGTTCCTTCCAGTGTGCTCTTATATTGGGCAGCTGAGTTATTATCCTTCCAGAGAAGACAAATAAAAGCAGAGCATTCCTTAACTAAGACATTAATGGGAGATGCCCAGTGTAGAATCCCCAGATGGTTGATATGAGAGTACACTTATTGGAAGATCAGAGAATTGGCATCCCAGACAAACCTGCTGGTGTATGGTTATGACATCAAATATAGACAATTTTAACAGAAACCTTCCTGATTTAGATTGAGCCTGGTTAGATGTATGCTTAGTTTCCACTGGAATGATCAACTATCCTGGTTAAATTAACATACAATATATGTGTTTCATAGTGTATGACCTTCAATTGCAAAGAAATTACATCTTTATTATCCTTATGGAAGTTAGACATTGCAGGCAGGCGTTGCTGCAACTAATATGAATAATACTCTGGTGATACATTAAGGATGATAAAAGTTTTTAAAAGAAGCATTTAGATTAAGACCAGCTTGAGAGATTAAGGGCTGTAATTAATTTATGCTATATTATTTTAGAATACATATGTATTAAGTTGCATGTATATGTATTTGAGGCATGAGAAATTTAAATATACATATTTTTAATTGTAATTAAAAACAACCCTCCTCCTCAGATTTAACAGTCCTATGGCTTGTATTGCACAGTGTAACTCCTGACATTATCTTTATTGTGAGATTGATATTAGAAAATTATCATAAAGGGAAACGTATAATCTCGTGATAGGGAAAGATATAAATCAATGTCCAAAAGCAGAACATGTATTGGCAAAGTCAATAGGTCTTGCCTATTGGACCTATTGGTTTTCCAATGCAGTTCATAGGTGTTGAACACAACCGTTGTTGCCAGTGGCATCATTCATTAGGATTCAATGTTTGACCCTAAAGAAGACATGTGTACCAATTTCCTGATTCTCCTAACCGATCAGTGATGGAGGACACCATTTGACTAGGTAAATGAAAAACATGTTTTTTAATGTGAAATTGCAAGATAAGAATAAAAAAGAATGGCAATATGGAAGGTAAATGGAGGTGTGAGTAAGGAAGCTGGAAAATGGACAGCAACAAACAAGGGAGAGATCAACATGGAGGCAGGAAAGAACATGAAGGGTATGGAACCTTGATGGTGAAGACACACATAAGAGAGTAAGTGAGCATCAAATGAGAGAGAGAGCGCAACATGGAGCTTGGAAGGTATTTGGTAGGTAGAGAAACACAGGAGTGGAACAGCTATGAAATACATGCACTTCCATGGAGTATGTAACCAATAGGAATAAGTAGTCCCTTAAAAGTGAACAGATGATGGGAACAAGTCAGCCAATCGAAAGGATGATAAAAATGTATACTTCAGGGGAGAGACAAACTGAAGTTGAGAAAGGGAAACCTTCAAATAAGAGGTAAGCAAATGAAAGAGTCAATAAATCAATATAATTGTAAACAATGGGTGGCCTGTAAGCCCACTGTAAGTTCACAATAGGTATTTTTCAACCAGACAGCTTGCTAGTATGTGAAACCTAAAATGGTGTGAAAATATAATTATATAAAAAAAGGAATGTTTCATCAGAGTAATTATAGTAATTAAGAGCTAACACTGGAGGACAACTCCTATTTTATTTGGAAAGATTTTGTACAAATTCAATATATATTCAAAGGTACCTATTTAGTATCTAAAAAGTATATCAAATGATTATGTATAAATATCTTTTTCTAACAGTACAATGCCTGTAGAATAAACATTGTAAAAAGGATATGAAATTGGTCAATATTGGAATCTAATGGCCAAATAGACAGGTAGAGACATAGACCATCAATGCTTGAGAAACAGATGTGTACTGTCCATACCTTTAGGGAATGTGTCAATTATCCTGGGAAGTAGTTTTACATCTTTACATTATTTTTCCCAACCATGAACAGCTCATCTTTATCTTAATTAATCCCAGTTTTAAAGAGGAATCACATTGTTTTTGATATCTATATATCTTTAAAACAAGGTAAAATGCCTCTGTTGGGAAGAAAGACATAAAAAGATTTGTTGCATGCCTTTTTTAGAGCAATTATAAAAATGCAATGGGTCAAGGAGGTAACCAAAGAGCAAGGGTCACAATGAGACCTAATGTCAAAGGTGAGCAACTATAGGTCAAATAATGTAATGGGCCAACGATCAAAGGAATCATATCAATGTTTTACTGATTTGTGCACATATTTCATTCATGTCTTTTCAGATCACAATCCTTTTGAAAACTGGTTTCAATATTGTTAACTTCAAGTCCACATGGACTGCACAAGAACTTCACCAACACCATAACAGGTTGTGTTGCATCCCTCGCCCTCAACACTAGCAATTACATCCTACTTGGAGACCCGAACTTCCACCTGGAAGACCACGCTGACCCCCAACCCAAAAGCACTGGAGCCTGGGTTGTGCCCAATTAACAAAGGGACTATCTAAGTCACCACCCAGGCACATTCTGGACCCTAATTTCACAACCATTTAAAATATCCAAGTTGAAGAGTCTCCTGGACAGACAGCACCCTCGTCAAATTCAGCATCCCTATCCCAGTAAAACACACATGTACCACCACCAGACCAGCCCATCCAAACTTGAGTAGCAGCACTGACAATACTGGAACACTGCTCTCAACACCCACTGACCTAAACACAGCAACAGCCTCCACAACGCCTTCAGAAATGTCAACAATTGAATCTTCTTAAGTGATGACTCCCTTCCCACTCTCAATCATAGCAATTTGGCAAGATCTAGACCCTAGGTCAGTTGGAACGTAAAGGAACTCAGACGGATGAGAACCACTGCAAAGGACTGGAGCACGAATGGAGAATGAGCAAGGTAACATTCAAATCATCTCTGAGCTCCAAGCAAATGATCTGGACCACTAAATGTGCAACTCTGGCAGACCATAATAATGCCAGCACCAACAGCAGCAAATAACTCTTTGCCATTGTGAATGATTTCACCTCACCAGTGGCCACCTCCAACTTGATTACCCATTGGAGGCCCTCTGCAACAATCTCTCTCAATTCTTTAGCTGCAAAATCACCATTGTTCACTGCATGTTCCATCACAACCCGGCCTAATACACTATGCCAATCCCTTCCAATCTTATTCAAAGAGCCAATGCTAACCATATGGCCTATCACCATCCCATAAGAACCACTGCTACCATGAAATACATTCACTCAGGGTCAGATCAAACCCCTGCCCCGATCATGCTTAGTCCAAAGTACTGCAACCCATATAAAAACCATTCTCATACCCATTCTAAATACCTCCATCACTTCTTCGAGATTTTCATATGTTTGAAAACACTCAATTGTCCTCAAATTGCTGAAGTAACCCTCTGTAACCCTTCAATGCTTGCCAACTATAGACTGATCTCCTGACTACCATTGACAGCCAATATCTTAGACAAATTAATCAACAGACTGAATATCTCAATGACAAACAACTCCAGAACTTCACTCAGTCTGGCTTCAAACCCAACCACAGCATGGAAACTGTCCTCATTGCTGCCAAGGATCATATCAACATGAGTCTGAATTGAGAAGGCGTGGGAGCTCTCATCCTCCTTGAACTTTAATCAGTGTTTGACACGGGCACCTACCCCATCCTCATCCAAAGGCTATATGTCATTGAAATCCAAGACATTCACTCTGGTGACTCTGTTTATTCCTGACTTTTAGGACCTAGTGACTTAGCCTGGTATTTCTCAGATGTCTGTTAACTCATCTTCAAAGTTAGACAATGATCCTGTCTGAGTCCAACCCTCTTTAATGCATACATGATCCCTCTAGCTAACATCATGCGCTCTTACATCACAGTCCTCTCCTATGCTGAAGACACATTGCTCATTCTCTTCCACACAGACAAGATGCCCACTGCCCAGATCAACTTCAGTACTTGCAAGACTGAAATTACAAACTGAATGAAGACCAACTATCTAAAGCTTAACGTCGCAAGACCGAAATTTTGATCCTCAGGAAGAGCACTTTACCATGGGACTCCACTTGCTGGCAAACAGAACTTGGACTGACTTCTATCACCACCACCTACGCCAAGAACCTCAGGATTGTCATCAACAGCAAACTTTACATGACTGCTCAAGTCAATGTTGTCACTGCCTCCTTCTATCATACCCTGAAGCTGCTGAGGAAGATTTTCAAATAACTCCCAATCAGCACCCCGATAAATGTTGCACACACCCTTGCCACAAAATTCTAAGGGAATACCATCTGTGCTGGTATCAACAATAAACGTACCCGAAAACAGCAGACTATGCAGTACACTGCAGACAGAAGCACTCTCAACCTCTCATGCCACACTCACATCAGACCACACTTGTAGGAACTCCACTGGCTCCCCACAAGAAAACAAGCACAATATAAACTCCTCACCCACACTTTCAAAGTACTACATACCATTAGCGCATCATACCTCAACAATAGCATCTGCTTTCACAAAACTTACAGACACCTCATCTTGTCTGGACTCTTACTTGCACACATCCATGCATATGGAAATCCAAATTGGGCGGTCTGAAAAGGTCTAAAAAACTAGTTAGCAATTTTAGATGAGTTCAACTCAAACATGAGGGAAAAATAAATATAGCGGGTCAGTGGACAAGGCAATGGGAGTAAACGTTTTTTAAATGAGTTAATATGGATTTTCTGGTAAAATTGTAATCATCATGTGTAGCTTTCATTCATTATGGAGAAAAAAATGCAGACCTGAGTTGTAAGAAATTAGGGTGTTGATTGAATGAGTAGCGAGCCTTGATCAAGCAGCAACCACAGCCCTTGTCAGGGTGAGGCACAAGCCAACTCTACATTTTCATGTGGTCAACCCCTTGGTAGCTAGGAACAAAGCAGTCAGGATTAACTCAGAAGCAATGAGCAAACTGTAATAAAGTGAAATCACCAGACAAAAAGTATCCGATACCAGATTAGAAAAATAAAGTATGTTTTAATATGAAAAACAAGGCCTAAATGGCAAAAAAACTATCCCGTAGAAGCATAGATATGAAGGTGAGGCTAGTGGCAAAAAGCACAAAACGCCAACTGGGGTTATCTGATCACAACGGATTGGGACAAAGTCACACGTTTAGGCAAATTACTATCAAGTGCAGGTTGGTTACAGGGACCTAGTTAGGCCCACTTAACTAAGTACCTTATATATTGCACAGTCAGGGCGATGCATAGGTTTGAGGAACTACGAGGCTGCAATACAGAGTCCGGCATTGTTGTCGAGGCTGCCATCGACAAGGGAGGCAAGGGCCTGTCCAGAGGATGCATGGTGCAGTGGCGGTTCCGAACAGTCCACAGGCTGTGAGGCGATGCAGGTCTTTGAGATGTGTTTGATCCACGAAGTAGAGGTGAAGTGGTGGTTTTACTCTGGGTTATGCCACACAGCAGAGCAGATGCTTCAGTTCCGCTGAAACCATAGAAGCTGGCATAGCACTTTAGGCCCTTCCAAGGGTCCTGGACAGAGTTGGCACCAGTTGTCAGGGCAGGCTTACAGGTTGCAGACTCGAGGTGCTGCGTTCAAGGTTGTTGGAGTTTTCTGTCTCTGAGGCTTAACACAGGAGGCCAGCCAACTAGCCCTTTCTGGTGGTCCAGGGTTCAGCAGATGCAGGTCTAGTCCTTCTCACCCAGGCAAGAAGTCAGCAGGCAGCAGGCATTAGGTAAGAACACAATGGCAGTGGTCCTTCAGAGCAGCAGTCCTTTCAGCAGCACAACAGTACTTCCAGGCAGAGTATCCACAATTCCAGTAGTGTACTGAAGAGTTGATGTCTGAAGCCCTATTTTTATACTTTGGCTCCCTCCTTCAGGAAGGTGAGAGAAGCTTATAAAGTGTGTGATTTGAAGAAAAATGGATTTCCTGACTCCTCTGCTCTGGCTCCAGGTTGGCTGCAGTGACATTGTGAAGGTCATTTGTGTGAAGGCAAATCATTTCCTATTCAGTTCATGTGGGGCTGTGCTCAGCTCCAATCCCCCCATCCTGCCACCAAATGGTCCATTGAGGCAAAACTAATCCCTGTATTGTGTGACTGTCTGGAAGGAATTCACAAAATCTGTTAGTTACACCTAGTCATGAGAAGTAAGACATTTTCTGGCACAATAGGGCCAGGGGCAGAAAAATGCAAATTTTCTAAAAGTGGCATTTTCAAAATGGTAATCACAAAACCGACTTTGCTATTAAATAGGGGGTTTCCTTACAATTTGAAAGACACCAAACATGGCATAGCTCCTGCTCCCAATTGAAAAAAACAGCTTAATAAATGTAATAACAAACCCCCAATGTTACCCTATAGGAGGAGCAGGGCTCACAATAGTAAAAACGAATTTAGGAGTTTTTCACTACCAGGACCTGTGAGCCTAAAATGTAAATGTTCAACCTTGAAATTACAAGGAACCCTGCTCTATGGGTTACCTAGGGCCTACTTTAGAGGTGAAGTATATGTAATAAATGGGGAGTTGAAGGCTTGGAAATGGGGTTTTCTTTTGAAGTCGACATGGCAGTTTAGAACTGCAGTCAGGCTACAGGGGCAGGCTTGGAGCAGGTTCTAAGGTGCTGCTTAAGTGGGTGGCAAATTAAGTGCTGCTGGCATATGGGTTATTAAAAAAACAGGGGTTAAGCCCAAATTACCCTCCTATACATGAGCAAGGTACATCAAAAGATGTGCATAAACAAGAAAAAAAGTACAGAGGGATCAATTCAATATATTTATTTTCATACAGGGATTATCTAATTACCCTGGTGTTTCAAACGATTTTTATAAAAAATATATTCACAAATCACAAAAACATATATACGTGTCAAGTGACAATGTGGGGCACAGACAAGTTATATGCAAAAAATACATATATCCTAAAGACTAAACAACAATGAAACACCCTAGTTTGCATTCATCTCTATATACAGTACAATGTACAAAATATATACATCACATATACAATATCTACAAAACATATACAAAACATATATACCCTAAAGAAATTCAAGACATTATCACTGTGTACACTCTCAAATCAAAGTGATACACTTCTAGGTTGTCCTAAGGAGCGCCAGAGGTATGCCACCCCTAACTAATTATTTATAATGGCGCTTATATTGGAATATGAACCAACTGAAACTTTATAGAGGACTCCTTCTTAGAGTGTTCTGCATATGGGTAGCATTTAATTTACAGGCTCTGGGTATATGGTATATCACTCTACAAAGGGCTAATATGCCAATTGGATATAGGCAATTTTAACCAGGTTTTAGGGAAGTGAGCACAAGCCCTTTAACACTGGTTAGCAGTGGTAAAGTGCACAAAGAACGAAGGCCAACAAGAATAAGTTCAACAAAGTCAAGGAGGAGAGGCCATAGGGGGAAGATCACCCTAAGGCTGACAGGTTTAACACTATAAAGTCTATAAATGTGCGCTATTTACATTTCAAAACATAGACTCACAACTAAGTGGAAATGTACATGTCTCAACCCTACCAGTTCAGGGGTTGGATACCTCAAAGACTTAGTGCTTTATTTGGAGCTTGGGGGAGTGGGACCACCCAACATGTCAAACCTTTGTTTGAACCACCCTCCAGATTCAGAGTTTTCTCTTACCTGACGGGTGGTCACTGCAATGAGAATGCCAAAATCAGTACCTGCTTGGCATGAACTACTGTAGTACAGGCCGTGCAGGTACTGGAGTGCATGCACATGGGGAAATCCATGTGCCCCCTTGCATGCACCGCATGGCGCAGAAGCACAAGGGGCGGCAAAGGTGTGGCAGATAAGAAACTCATAATATGCTTTGTGGGGTCACAGCCGCCCTGCCAAGCATATTGCAGCCTCAAAACTGCTGATCCACCACCAGAGATCCCTGGCGGTTATGGGGGTCCCAGAGAGGGCCTTTTTGCAATAGCCCAGTTAGAAGCCTGTCACCCGGGTGCCACCACAAGTCTGGTGGTCTGTGAATTGCCAGACTCATAATAATCCCATTAATGTCTGAATGTAAAGTTACCACTAGCAACTTTACGTATATAGGTAGATATCTCCAATACCATGTTGGAGACCCCTTTTCTATTGGAAAGCATAGGTAAAATTATTAAATAATAATTTAAATAATTTTATTTTTATTTTACATTATTTCCTACTCAGTGTTATTTTAGGTTCCTGCATCCATTATGTTCTATGGGAGTGTGTTGCAGCATCTGTGTGTGGCAATGAGTGGTACTTGACTTTCTCCAAGTCTGGGCTGTGGTACATATGTTACTGGTTTGTCACCTTAAGGTCTCTAGTAACTTTAGATGTGAAGTTTGTGAAAAGCAATGTTCTCATGCATTTGTGGGCGATTGTACTAGCATGTCCCCCGTAAAACCCTCTTGACTTTTCACTAAACTCCTTCCATTTTTAGTACATAGTGTCCATTTTCCCATCAATTCCCCTGATCCCATCCACATTTACTACTAAGGGCCGATTACGATGCCGTAGGAAACGGCTCTGACCCTTAGTTGGACCAGTTCCTACGGCATTGTAATTGGCTGTTCGGATTCCTTTCCGACCGACCAAATTTGATCGGGTTGGTCGGAAAAGAATCTGAACCAGATTTCTGAAGGGCCTTGATGGGCTCAGAGATCCTCTCTGCCATTCGGAAATATTCCTGTAATCCCTCGAGCGGCTCTTTCCACCTGGGGGATTACGATGGCAGAATTCCACAGCTTTTCTGTGCCAGCCTTTCCGACAGAGAAAGGCTGTTAGAGTCCAACTTTGAGGGGCCCCAGCAGGGCCCTCACCGGTGCAAGGGCTCCAGGGTGCACGGTAGGGGGAACCTGTGCTGCCCCTTTTTGACTCCATCCCACTTGTGGCAAGCACCTTAAGGTGCCCGCCATAGGGGGCAGAGATGAACTACACCTCAGCTCTTTACAAAGAGAGAATGCATTCCGCTCGGAATGCATGCTCCTATTGTAAAGAATAGGAATGCGACCGATCAGTGTTCGGTCGCATCCTAATTCCTGGATTGGGACCGATGACAGGAGGTCATTCGGTCCCAGTTTCCAAACGATGTCGGACGGACTCAGGTCCATCCGAACTCGTAATCGGGGCCTTACTAGTAAACTTAAATGTGTGGATATCTTGCTGTAGAAAAAACAGGTGAGATGGAGGTAGAGATCTCCACCCTTAGGTTTTAAAGTACATTTTGTACAATGAACATCATATTACTGTATTACTATTTTATGCACTACAAAATACAGTTTGTGAATCAGTCTCCTTGTGGCTCCATGGGATCAAAGAACTAAGATAGATTTAGAGATGGATATTTAAACTAATATCTCCTTCTCTAAAGGTATCATGGTTAATATCTTGTAACTAAGATATACAATGGATAGATATTAGCGATAAGGCAGGATTAAAAATTGTAGTGGCACTGATAGAGATACAAATGTCAAGTGAAGGGTAAAAGGACCTGGGTATAGATAGAGAAATGGGAACTAAGGTATAGTAAGTAAAAGTAGTACTAGGGTATAAGAATAACAACAAGAAACGTTTATAGGTAGGGTGAGGTTGCAAGATTATAAAGGAAGTAGAAAATCTAGGTTATATGCACTCAGAAAGAGACTAGGGTCAGAGTAAAAGTACAAATTAATAGTAATAAATAGATTGATTAGAATCACAAAAAAATTGATGCAGTATAGCACCACCATACTAAGCCAAACAATATGGGGATAGACTTGGAATAGGAAGAAGAGGGATACATGTGATCCCTGTTTTTAAAGGAGCAGGGAATCTTTAATCTTGAAGGGCATTTACCAGGGTGAACTTAACATTCCCTGTATGCAATTTTTGAAAAAAGAAGAGGAGTTTGTGGAGAATATATCTTCAGGACAGGATTCTTGAAGTCACATACAATATTAGAAACACCACTGTTACGAGCATTTATTATGCGCACAGCTGCTCCAGGAAAGGAGCGTCCCGGCGCCTGACAAGGAGGCCACATAACACAACTAAAAAAGTGGACATATAAAAGAGAAAAGACTAAGGGAACAGAAAAGTCTTAACAGCCCTGCGAAATGAGAGCAAATCTGCAAGGGTCCGAATTTCGAATGGTAGAGCATTCCACAGGGCAGCGGCACGTACACGAAAAGAGCGTCCCCCAGCCCGACTACGTTTAAAACGTGGAACTACTGCCAGTTCGCGGTCCGATGAACGTAGAGAACGACCTGGAGTGTAAGGAGACAGAAGGTTCTGAAGAATCTGGGCAGGGGAACCTTTAAGGATCTTGTGGGACATACAAAGCACTTTGAAATGGATCCTCTGCCTAATTGGTAGCCAATGAAGAGAGCGCAAGGTGTTGGAGACAGAACAAAACCTGGGTAAGCCTACAACTGCTCTGGCAGCTGCATTTTGCACTCGTTGGAGACTGGTGAGTTTGGCCTGATTTATCCCTATTAAAAGGGATCTGGCATAATCGTACATAAAAGTACTAGCATCAATGATAAGAGACATGAATAAACAAATGTGTAGATTCTGTGGATCACTCCCACCTCCTTCAGGGAATCATTTGTAAGGTAAGGCTACATACATATGCCTCAAATGAAACAGATTTAAGAGGATGAAGAAACTCAAGAAGCCTTTTCTATGTGATGCCTTAACTCAGCCCTTTGAACAAAAGCATGAACATTCTCCAAAAATATAGACTTTAAAGATTACATTCAGGCATCTTACAGCGTCTGCTTCACAGACGTTAATTTTCCATATCTGCTAATTTTCTCCTGGAAATTCTCAAGCAAGTCTCATCTACGCCAAAAAGGACCCACAGAAAAGATTTCTGAAACATGGCATGGGTGTAACACAGGCCCCCGCAGCCCCTGCGGGGTGGGGGCCCCACACTCCTAGGGGCCCCCATACTCTGCAGAGCCAGCAAGCAAGCCTTGCCATCTTCATGTCAGTCTTCATCAATATGGTGTGCACTGCCTCCCTCCCCACCAATTAAATGGTCCCCTGGGCGTGCACGCCAAAAATCTGTTGCTCCGCAGATAGCTCTGTCCCTGAAGATGGTGGATCACAAACAGTATATTAAAGCAAATGTGCGTGAGGTATGCAGCGCTGCTACAAAACCCTGCCCCTCACAGTGCATCACTGGCTCCTTACCTGAAGGAGCAGCCACAGAATTTCAAAGTTTTTGAGTTTGTATAAAAAAATCCTCCAGGACCTTCCACTTCCCTTAGTTACTGTGCGCTGAGTGAGTCACCTGTTCACTAGAGGGAAAATACTTTTTAGAACGCAGAGGGAAAGCAGTCCTGTTAAGAAGTTGCGAAACAGCCACTCGCAAGGAAGCCAGCTGTTAGGCAGTAGGAGCCACCAGAGACCGCCGAACGCACCATATGAAACAAGCCTGGCTGCAGAAATCAGTGTGCTGGAAACAAGTGAGTAAATGATGGCGCGAGGGGTTTATGATCCCGTGTTCAACTTGTCACCCAGGGAACAAGAAGTAAAAATAAAAAAATCACATTTTAAAAACTGTTTGGGGGGAGGAGTGACATCATCTGTACTGATGTCCCAGTCCCATCAAATCTCCTTGTCTTTAAAGATAATGGACTACTTTTTCCCTTCCTCATTGCCACATTCACCTCATAAGACCGCTATGCAAGCATCATCAAGGAGAAACCTGCAGTGTCAGTGATTGCTCTCGATAATTGTGTCAATTTGGACATGTGCAACATCAAGGCTGGGAATGCATGGTGCACGTGCATTAACATCTTTACAAATAGGTTGGCAAGTTTGTGCCTCACACAAAGGGCCATATGTATCAACACATTTCTCCATGGACACCAAATGGGCAAAACCCTTTGATACATCTGGCCCCAAGTCTCAATAGTTTCTAAATGGCCAATGTTGCTTATAAACTAATATCTACTGTTAATAGTTAAGTCATCACTGCATTGAATTAAGCGTACAGACCTCCCCAGGATTTATTCCACTGACATAATCAGCAATGCATCTAGGTCATTATTGCTTAATTTTGAGGCACATATTTGTTTTCAGCAGTTATTGCCCTATTGATAAGCAGAACAAGAAACCCAGTTGGCTGTGTGTCAGTGTGAGTGATGGAGAGAGAAAGCAAAAGTGAATGTGAGAAAGATTGGCATACAAGGAACAAACTGAGGTTAAGGCTTCTGGGAAAAGAGGGAGAATGAGTGTATATAAAGAGGGCATACAAGGAAGATGTGAATTTGGAAAGGGTTAAGTGTGAGCAGGTGTAAGGGGAGAGGGGAAAACTCAGTCTTGAGAATGGTATAAGGAGTATGGTATGAGTGAGGAAGCAAGTGGGAGGTGTGCGTGAAGTGAGCTGGAGGAAAGTGTAACAGAGAGCTAGAGTAGGGTGACAAACGATGATAGGCAGAGATGGGGGCTTTTGGAAAAAAAAGCGTTCAGAGTTAGGTGAAAGAGAGTAAGTGAGGTAGAGAAAGAGGACTGGGCGGGAAAGACAAGGATATGGGGAGACTGCACGTAAAAAGGGAAAAATGATGAGTAAGGATAAGTTTAGGAGAAAAGAGGTGTGTGAAAGGGAGGATAATATGAGAGAGAGGCAGAGGAGAAGGAAGGCAGCATTAATGGGGAAGGGAATCGCACAGGAATGTCAAGGTGTCATCTAGGCAGTGCTTAATTTGTAAAACAATAAGTGACAAGGTCCTTCTTGGAAGGCTGCTGCAGCAGGCATCCCCCATTGCCCCTTTCAGCACTGCTAGTGACAGTACAAACATAACCCATAACTATCACACTCCTACAAGTGTGAGAATTCAGACTATTTCAGGTCACACAAAGCTCTAATAATGGTGTGAGGTGCTGCTATTATTCATTTTTGGTCCAAATTGACTTAATAAACACAATTATTGTGATTCTTTCAACTTAAACAGACAGCACCACCATGTGTTGGACTGCCATTAGTGCTGGTGCCAAACCCCGGAAACCACCAGCTCAAATTAAGCACTACATTACTAAAGTGGGGTACAGAAAAATGTACCTTACCTAGGGTGGTTAAAATTCTTGCACTTTTGTTATTTCTGATACACACTATATCTGTTAATACAGATCTTGAAAATATGTGAGGACGCATCAGTCCTCAGGGTTAAGTGGCCGAATCTCTGGCCCTCCCAATAAGCACACTAACACAGAGCTTTAAGTACCTGGTAATTACGTAACCCTAGTCTCTGCATAATATTGGGTGCTCAATTTGACCCTTTGCTTACCAAGCAGGGATAAGACCTTTGAACATTAGGTACTTTAATCTATAAACACCCTAAGCAGAGCAGCATGTTTTAAAATGATTTCCCTGAAAAGACTTTATACATGATGCAGAAGCACCCATATTTAACCCCATCCCGAATCATCTCAAAGATAAAATGCTTATCCAGACCTTTGTATGTAATAGTAATAAACCCCATACATTATTAGTCAACTGCAAACAGATCATTCATGATGTCGATTTGGGTATAACTGATGGCTGCTTATATTACTCGGCCTCTCAACTATTGAACAATAATGATTCTCTTATCGCCAGTAAGGATGTCTCTTCGCTCAGGATGGAAGTAAAGCTACTCCATGACTCAACATCGGTTCATTGCCTACATGGTGCTGCCCCTCTACCACCCCTATCCAGGCCCCCACCTTGGTGCTTTCAGATGGTGCTCAAGTGGATAGGATGGAAAGACAAGGTATAGCACAAGACATTGCTATGTGTCCGTATGATGTTGACTCAAGTTTCACAGATTCAGGGTCTGTGCCAATGAGACTTAATAAGCATCTCTAATTTCAGAAATGCTTGAAGACCTGGACATTTAAAGTCACTGGAGATCCTAACAGAAGAATAGTTGCTTCAATCAATCAAATCAATCAGGGTTTTGTAGAGTGCACTACTCATCCTTGAGGTTATCAAGACGCTACAAAAATCCCATTAGTAAAATATTTACGATAGCGGCGGGCACTGGAGCAACTTTGCAACAAACTGTTGTCCTTAGCTGAGCTCACACCCTTGGAAGCAAAGATGACTCTACAGCCTTTAAGCAGATACAACATTTTCAAATTATTTAAGTAAACACCAGTGATTCCCTCACAGCATTTAAAGCCCAATGTGATTGGGATGTGGGTCATCTGGAGGAGGAGTGGTAGGTGGAGGCCAGAAAAGAACCCCAAGAAGTTGCGATAGTGGTTCACCTGAGGCTCATCCAGATTACGTATCTGCAGAAGCTTTAATATTTGTCCAAAATATTATGGAGTAGTGTTACACCAACCACCTCAACTCACTAAAGACCCAACCACATATCTGCAGATTGGTTCCATGGTGTGAGAAAATGCATAGGTACTCAGAAATATTAGCGGTATATCACCCAAGGTCTATCTATGTGCAGGGGCACAACACAGGCCTCCACGGCCCTCGCGGTGCGGGGGGAGGACCCCGCACTCCAGGGGCCCCCTCACTCAGTGTAGCCAGCAAGCAAGCCTCGCCCTCTTCAAGTCAACCTCCATGAATATGGTGTGCATGGCCTCCCTCCCCATAAATTAAAAGGCGCGCCGTGCACGCACGCCTCATCCTAGGCTTCGCTCTTCCTTAATGAAATGATGGCGCCCGTGCGCATTCCCTCTCTGCTGGCCTCTTATTAATTAATTAAATGGTTAGTGCGCACGCGCCTTTGAGGCTCTTCATAATTAAATGGTGCACGGTAGCGCGCAGGGGCAGTTGTCTCCTCGTCTGCGTGGTCTTTAGGGTGGGGTTGGTGGTGACCAATGCCATTGTCATGAGCAGCACAATTAAAAGTGTTAGTGCGTGTGATTTAAGCCGAAGAGACTACTGTACTGTAAAGGAAGGACCGTCACCGTGCGGCCGCCGGGCAGAATTTAATTATTACTACTAGTACTAGCCACTGCTTGGCTAGCCTTGCTCTGTCTTCAGCTGCCCGCTTGCCCCTGCGTCTGAAGCTGCCAGCCAGGCCTCAGGTGAGTGAGTCTGTCCAAGGAGTGGTCCGAGGCGAGCCGAGGTGGAGGTCTGATTGGAGTCTCGGAGAGGTGGGTGGTGGGATGAGATCTTTGGAATCCAGGCATCATAGGGCCCTGCCGGCCGATATTAAAAGTAAAAATATAGGCCTGGTTCTGCAGGACACGATTGCTCCTGTGCAGTTTGTGAAAGTAAGAGGATGGATGGTTCTGCACCGTCGTCACATGGCTGCAATGTGCAGTCAAAAAATTTTAATTATGAAAAGTCTGAGAGCGCAAGAAAGTGCTTGCAGTGACGGCCAGCATGATGAGCAGGAAAACTGATGCTGATCGGCAAGATCAAGAGAGAAGGGCCGGGGTTGCTTGCTCCCCCAACATAAAGTAGGTCAACCTTTCCTGTTTTCCGTCTCTGTCTAGCTTCTCCCTTGCTGAATACCTTGACTCCAAGAACTGCCTCTTATCCTTGCTTTCCTCTCCTTTGCTTCATACGTTCCCCTGTGAAATCAATCTAAAAAGTAAGTACTGTTTTTTGCAGGAAATGTCTGACATATTCTATTCCAAAGTGCAGCGTCGGAAAGGAGATTTTTTTTTCTTCAAAATACAAGAAAATAAATAACTAAATAAAGCAAGACAGAATGGTTACAAAGTGGCCAGATTGGTTTTATTCACACACATTAGCACCACTTTACAGACTTTGCCCGTGAAGCACTACTTTCAAATTTTCTCGTCTTTGAATAGCATTGTTTTCCTCAGGTGAGGAAGTTCACCATTCCTGGAGGTACTGTAATATCTGGGTGATGTGTGGGGTAGAAAATGCTATGTGTGATTCTTATCAGCTGTTTTCCTTTTGTTAGTTTATGAAATGTGTACTGCAGCTTTATGTTCTTGAATGTGGTATTTTAAAACCAAAAATATATAAAATTCAAGAGCATGTGGGTGTAAGACATTTTATGATGATTGCTTTACTTTTCTATGTTCTTGGTACACAACTAGTATTGTATATGTATTTTAACCTTCCATTTCATGGTTTTGACGCAGTTTAAATATACTTCAGGGCTTTTCATTGGTCAAAGGGGTATATTTTCTAATATTTATTTATTTCCTTACACTTCATTGCTTGGTTTTGCTCACAGGAAATGCACACTAAGTGTCACACATTTGGCAGTTGAGGGTCATTCATAAGTGCACTGAATCCATGGTCACACATTCTGAAAACTTGGCAGCTCTGTGCATGTAGCCTTCTCACACGTCTCTACTTCCCTCAAAATGCCAGAATCTGGGACCTGGCTGCAATAACTCACTTAAACAAGCCCATCACTAAACATGCATTCTTTCGTCCCACTCTGCACTTACATCCGCACCCAAATTCATATGGTCACCTCACTCCCCCTGCAGTCACTCCTCTTACCCTACTCTAATACTGTCGCATCACTCACTGTGTACTCACATGAGCACTCCTACCACCCATAAAGTGCAGTGGGTTGATATACCTGCTACAAAGAACATGTACCATGCGGATCACAAAACTGAGTGTGAGTAAACTATGAGTAGCGCTATAGAAAATTAAATGTTTGTCAGGAGGGTGCTTCAGAGAGATGAGGTGCATTGTTTGTGAATGGTAATGAGGGAATTCATGGAAAAGGAGGAGGGCGTGCGTGCCAAAAAAGACTGTCAGATTCCATCCAGCGACTTATTTTTTTATAAATTCTATTTTTATTGAAGAAATGTGATGATACAATAATGAACCACAGGTTCACACCCATCCAGAGGTTTTTTGATGCATGGGCAAAGTGGGCTCTGGCCCAGGACCCCAGACTTTCGGGGGGGCCCCTGATAAAACCAGCTCTGTTCTGTAGAGTCTTGCCCTGATGGCATTAAATGATTCTTGAACAGATTGTTTGCTTTTTTTCAATATTGGTGATGTGTGGTTCGAGCAGGTCGGCATGGCGTCGTTGGCTCAACATCCTGTGATACCGAGGATTGGGGAAAAATCATTAATCTCTCAGTGCCTAACAAAAAAGTATGTTGTTCTTTCCAGTGAATCCCTGTGTAGTTTGTTCCATCGTGGACTTTGGAAACTCACTATTAACACTGTTAGTGAGTTCGCAAAGTCCGTGATAAAAAGAACTACATACTTTTTTGTTGTCACACTCTTTGAAGTTTTTTTAAAAAGTGTTAATGTTTATATAGCGGGAACACGACCCGAAAGTATTAGCACGGCTGGCTTTAAATAACCGCGCCAGTCAGTGCCTGACTTTGTGTGTATGAGGACTGGAGGGAGGAGATTGACTGATACCGATTGTGTCCTCCGTGTGTACTGACTGCCACGTTCATGAAAAGCCAGCCACGCTAAGACTTTCGGGTCGTGTTTCCGCTATATAAACATTACCACTTTTTGAAGTGCACAGTGACTACGTCTCTAGATTTTGTCTACAGAAAGTGAACAATACGTTAATCATCACATTTCTTCTTGAATGCTGCTAGTTTGTGACCTGTTTAGTTGTTTGCAGTTTAAATAAAAAAAAGTCTGTGAGGTTCTCAGCATTGTATCTTGAAGTCTGTTATGAAGCTCTGTGGCTATACTGAATAAGCAGCTACCATGTTGTTGTTATATGACATCCCTTTATTAATGTAATAACTGCACTTTCACAATTGCTTTATTAACCTTCTTGCTTCTCAAATTTGCTTGAAAATGCACCATTTACCCACTCGTTTTTCAAAATTTTCCCGGGATGAGAACCCCCCCAAACCAACCTAAAATTGTTCATGCTCACTCGCTGTACTCGCTCGCCACGGTGCTCTCCCACATGTCATTACGCCCCACCACTTTCATTGTCACCATCCACCACTGATTGTCAGTCGAGTTTTTATGGAATTGCAGGTTGGGGTTTGTCTTTCAAAGTTTCATGTTATTGTCCATTAATGTCAATTCTAATGAAGACCCTTCATAGTTATTCTTCAGCCATAGGCAGTTCTTGAGACAATAGAACCACTCTTTGGCATTGTTCTAATTGCTGCCATTCCTGAGACAATAGGATTGCTTTCTTGCATTGTTCCGATTGCTGCCTCAATCAAATAATCCGGTTTTGACATTATTGTTACAAATTGCTTGGCTTATATGTTAAGAGGGTTTCAGACTTTCTCATTAGAACTCTGAGAAAGACAATATAGAGGCATTGCATTTAAATTGTGGAGGTTTTAAATCAAAATATGCCAAATTGGTAAGCAGTGGGGCAAAGTGGTAGGTGGTGGGCCGGGCCACCGGGGGGCCCTCCATGTGTTTTGCAGGGGGGCCCCCTCAAGTTTCGTTACACCACTGAAACGTGGGCTTAGTCATGTGATCTTACAATTAGTTTGCAGAAATACAATCCATTAATAATGTCTTTAGAAAAGGTTTATTCCAATGAATACATCTTTAATCGCAGAAAGTATTGTCGCAATGGTAAAACAATGAACTGCAATGCATGGACAAAAACGATGTATCTAAGAAAGAAACAGCAATGGTCCAAAGAGAAACTAGAAAACAATTAAATGGACCTGGTCCTCATTGTTTCTAGTTTGGTATTTTTTTGTTACCGGAATGAGACAAGTCACCTAGAAGGGCCTGTAATCAATAACTAATTAGATTACATGAAAAGGGAAATAAAACAACAATTATTGGGTTGCCAACTGATTCATGAAACGTTAAAGAAGACATTTCTAGCAGAATGAAAACATGGAGGTTTTAAAAGAAAAAAAGAAACGCTAAAGAAATAAAAAAAACTCTGTTGTCAAGGTAATAGTTGCCAGATATAAATAGCTAAGATTACTGACCACTCTTGAACACATGTCATGTATTTCACCAGAAATTTGGCGGACTATTTTAGGATTCTACCATCTTATCATCATATCTTTAATTTGTATTTCATGATTCATTTCCAGCTTTGGAGGATACTAATTGTGCTGAGGTTAGGCAAACCGTAGGCTGCCACTTAAATGTATTGTCTCAAGCAAGTGAATATATCAATGCGTGGTTTTTCATATGAGCGCAATTAAATATTGTCATTTAATCGAAGTTCGATATCATTAAAGAGGATACATTGTCGTTCTAACACCAAATACTGGAGCCCAACAGCTACTGAATCCACGGTATAAATAGCCATTAACTGAAATGAATATGATTTTTCTACTTTGGATATCGTGCAAATGCCACATTATACAGTGTATGCACACCACAATACTTTTAGGAGACTCCACAGCGATTGATTGACTGTGCTTTCCAGTTTCCACCGGTCCATCTCTGAGCATTGCGAAAAATCTAATTACGTTTTTTTCGTATAATTTCATACAGATGACCCAGTGACGTATCATAGGCACAATGGGCCCCAATGGAAGCAAGCAAATGAATACAAGCCCCTTGGCTGGATAGGATAAAGTGATCCACCTACATATCAGCTGAAAAATATCGTGTGATGGGAATATCAGGGAAAAATATCATGACTTTCAAAATAATGTGGACAAAAATATCGAAAGTGAGTATATACTTTTTGACTTAAAAAAAAAAAAAAAATGTTCCTTTGCTGTCTAGTTGTATTGTATTACGTTTTTATTTCTGCATTCATGGTAGTGTGATGTTTTTTTTATTGTTTTATATTAATGTATATTTTATGGGTTGTTGAGCTTACTGGAGATTTGTTTGAGCAGACCTTTGTGTTATTTTTTTTGTTATTTCTTTAAATTTTTTATAAATATATACCTTGTATACTAACTTTTATTCAAAAGGGGTGCTACTGGTCTAAATAAGCTAGAGAGTGTCTGCTTTCTCTTGAAGGTTGTGTGTATAAACTAAAAAGTAAGAAGAGGAAAAGGAAGAAACCCCATCAGCCCACCCATGGAGAACAACATGAAACTCATTCATATTTCTTACCAGATGAAGTTCAGCAATTGGAGTCTTGGGGGCTCATTAGTATGGCGGATGGAAAGTCCGCCCGCCATAGCCCCGGAAACTGGGACCGCTCGCAATGCATGCGGTGGTCCCACACAATCCATTAGGATGCGCCACACTGGCGGGCGCATCCCGCATTTTTTACTTTGCGGCGGGCTGTGCTATAAACACAGCCTGCCGCAATGCCAAAAGTGCCTGCCATGTTGTGCATGCACATGCTGGAGAGTACCATAGGTACCCCCCATGTGCCACCCCCACCCCCCAACATCCTGGGGGCCTGCAGACCCCCAACCTCAAAGACAGCATGCCTTTCACTATGGAAAGTCTGCCCCCACCTGCATCCTATATGGATGGCATTGTCTTCCAGACACCGCCACCATATTAAACTCTTTTCCGCCCGGTCAACTTGTCGACTGGACAGAAAGAAAAGCGGTGGACGGTCTTCCCGTCCGCCGCGGTACCCCCGCCATAGTAATATGGTGGGGGAAATGAGTGGCGGGCGGGCTAGGATGTAAGACGGATCGCCACCGCCATGCGGGTGGTGGCTATCTGCCCTACATCCTAATGGGCCCCTTTATTTTTTTCCTGCACAAAGTCTGCTGGGTTTTACCTTGTGTGGGAGATAATTGTTGCAGATCAGCTCCAGGAGTATTTTAATTCAAGGATGAATTCCTATGTGCTCCTATATATGGGTTACTGGTCCTAACTATTCTGAAGAACCATTAAACAAAGACATTTGCAACATAAACTGATGTCAGGTGAAACACTTTGCGAAGTTTTCCTTAACAGTCACAAAGGTTTCAACAGATTCTCTGCAACTTCACACTTTCCTATAAAAACTGACCCAGAACAGGGATAAGGGTGAAACCTCCCTTATGGCATTAGGTTGTTTTAAGGGCTAATATTTGCAAATTTTGGGGTGGGCGAAGCCTAGAGTTATAATAACAGCCTTTTTTCACTTTCCTTGCATCTTTTTCTGAATTTTGTACAAATTAGTTATTTCTTTTATTGTGTTATTGTTTTTAAGTGTGGGGCCTATTCTGCACTGCTGTAGGCCATGGGTGCATTTTAAATGATTTTTTTTCATAGTTACTGTGTGTTAGAAATGGGATTTCGTGTTGGCTAAAGGTACGCACCTACGAACCCACCCCTCTAGTTAAGGCAAGTCACTTACACACTCAAGATAACCTGTGCTCACCCTCTGATAGCTTGGAGCGGAGCAGGCAGACTTATCATCAGAGCTTATGAGTAAAGCGTTTGCACAGCACACTCACCCAGAAAAACAATAATGTACCACAAAAGAGACTCCACAGAATATTATATAAAAATATAGGGCTCGATTCACAAAGGTAAAGTTAGATGAAAGTCTAACTTTACGACTTTCGGAATTCACAAAGGGCATGTACAACTCGTTAATGCCCTATGTGAATACTGAAAGTCGTACTTTGCGACTTTCGGTATTCCCAAAGGGCATTTACGATTGAAATTCGTTAGGTTAGAATTTCGTCTCCTTTTACCTTTGTAAATCGGGACCACTGTTTACTGTATATAACATAGAGCAAAATGACATGAATCATAAGTACTGTGTGTGCATACTGAGCAAATCCGGAGATAATAAAAGTTATCGTGTCAATGCAAGACTCAAAACAACCTACAGTACAACATCAGGGCATGAAATGCAGCAGTTTGGTTGGAAGAAAAATACATAACAGTAAAAATAAACCCACTAGGCACTGGGACCTTTGCACTCCTATTAGCGGTTTACGATAATTTTCAAGAGCCTGGTTGAAATGAGTGTATTAGGAACCAGAGTAGGGCAAAGGAACACCTGCATGCCTATTACATGTAATATGGTAATATCTGTGAATGGTTAAGTGACTGCTATGCCCATTGTGGTTCGTCCATTGGACACATGGTTCAGGGTGCAGGGTGGAGTTGGACCCCAAATGTATCCTGGTGAGAGGCCTGGATGCTTAACTTTAAGAAATGACTAGTGTAAGCCCTGGAAAGTCTGTTGCTTGTTGTAGCCGCCTAGACTTGCAATCCTTATTTGTCAAGAAGAACCGGAACCAAAGGCCAACAGCAGGAAGTGTGGGTGCTTTCCTTTGTCCACGGACAAAAATAATGGGGGGGGCACACAAGGTAGAATTAAGCTGGGAGACCTTGCTTGGCCTCTGTTTGCATAAGAGCCTAGTGCAGCTGCCTTCGAACATGCGGTGCAGCTGCAGGTGACTTAGGGCTTCTGAAGAGGTACCTGCTGTAATTAGAATAGTACTCATGTCTCCAAGGATTGGTTTCTTCTGATCCAAGGTGCCTGCTGTAGAGGGGAGATGCCTGTAGGAATGCCATTGGGCCTCTAGGACGGGTCCTACCTCCTTCGGACACAGCCTGGCCTGGCTACTCCCACATGCCGGCTTCAGGCGGCATGACTGGCTTATTATAATTCAAGCCATACTGGGTAATACTGATCTATGCTTGAGGTCTCGGCCTCTCTTCTCAGTTGGAGCAGATTGTGGCCATCACACAGTTCTGGGGTACAAAGGCAGCACCCAACGTGCTTGTTCATGAATGTGATGGTAAGCAAAACAGGTGCTGGAGAAATCAACAAGGAGCAAAAAACAGTGCTCCTCACACTCTGAGATGAGAGAAGACAGGAGCAATGCATAGCACTTCCCATGCACCTGGCTCCTGTGTGAGCACTGTGGGGGGCACGAATATGTGAGCAGGCAGCAGGTCAGCACATAATGCAGGGTCAAAGTGGCAGTCCCTCCTGCAGCCCAGCAGTTAGCACACAGCAGGCCAATACAACAAAGCAGATAGCCCAAATGGCGGTTCCTCCTGCCAGCACAACAGTCCTCTTGGCAATGGGGAATTTGTAGAACCAGCAACATCTGGTTTCAAGTTCACAATGTGTCTGGCTGGACCATAATCGGGGGGCAGCAGGGTAACAAGCAGAAAAGAAGATCAGTTTACGTCTTTAAGTAGTACAGCAATTGATAGTCAGCAGGGCAACAAACAGAAAAGAAGTTCAGATTAGTCTTTTAAGCAGCACATTCCTCTTTCTGAGAGAGGTTCAGTTCCAGTTCAAGAAGTGCTTCTTTAACATGCAGTCAGAGCCACGGTTCTTATACTCAGAAATGTCATTGTTCAAGGGGAGACTTCAAAGGAAACCTTTCGAGTGCACAATAACCCCTTTCAGCCCAGCTCTGGCTCCAAAATACTAGTAGTGGGTAAATTAGCCATTTGGGTAAGGGCAGGACACAACCTCTGCAAATGGAAAGTGTGAATGACCTCTCCCTCTCCCAGCCAAAGAAGACCTTCAGTATACAGATGCAACCCTGTCACACACAGCCCTTCCTGTGTTGTGGCTATCTGTGAAGTATGCACCAAGTGTAGCTGTCACCCAGCCCTAGACTTGTATTGGAGTCAGGCTGCAAAGCACCAAGTGTGATAAGCACTGAAAAATGGCACTTTCTAAAAGTGGCATTTTTAAACGAGTAATGTAAAATCAAACCTGACCAGTAAGTAGGATTTTTCACTACCATTTTAAACATACCAAACATGGCAACACCACTCCTTTCATATCAAGAATTACCACTTAAAAGTATATATGGGAAATTCCAAGGCTAGCCTATGAGAGGACTAGGCCTTATGGCAGTGAGAAACAAATGAGCCTGTTTGTCAATCAATTAATCAGACATTTGTAGAGCGTGCTACGCACCTGTGAGGGTATCAAAGCGCTAAGGGGTGGGGGGAGGCAGCTACTGCTCAAACAGCCTGGTCTTGAGGCGTCTCATGAAGGTCAGCAGGTCCTGCGTCCGACGCAGGTGGGCCGGGAGGGTATTCCATGTCTTTGCGGTGAGGTGGGATAAAGATATGCCGCCGGTGGTCGTTCAGCAGATGCGTGGGATGGTGGTGAGGGCCAGGTCGGCAGAGCGAAGCTGGTAGTTCGGGGTGTATAAGGAAAGTCGTTCATTGAGGTAAGCTGGTCCTGTGTTGTGGAGTGCTTTGTGAGCATGGGTTAAGAGTTTGAAAGTGATTCTCTTGTTGACCAGGAGTCAATGCAGGTCTCTTAGGTGGGTGCTGATGTGGCTGTGGCGAGGGAGTCCAAATATGAGGCGTGCAGAGGCGTTCTGTATGCGCTGGAGTCTCTTCTGGAGTGCGGTCATGGTTCCTGCGTAGAGGACGTTGCCATAGTCCATTCTGCTGTTGACTAGTGCTTAGGTGACTGTTCTTCTGGTTTCAGTGGGGATCCATCTGTAGATCTTGCGGAGCATTCGGAGGGTGTTCCAGCAGTAGGAGGAAACAGCGTTGACTTGCTGGGTCATCGTGAGCGTTAAGTCCAGGATGAACCCCAGATTGCGTGCATGGTTTGTGGGTGTCGGACCAGCTCCCAGTGCGGTCGGCACCAGGAGTCGTCCCATATGGAGGGAGTGGAGCCGAGGATGAGGACCTCCATTTTGTCTGAGTTCAGTTTCAAGCCGCTGGTCTTCATCCACTCTGCAACGGCCTTTATTCCCTCGTGGAGGTTGGATTTAGCGATGGCCGGGTCTTTGGTGAGGGAGAGGATCAGCTGTGTGTCATCGGCGTACGAGACGATGTTGAGGTGTTGTGCTCGGACGATGTTGGCGAGTGGTGCCAATTAGATGTTAAACAGGGTCGGGCTGAGGGATGATCCTTGGGGTACGCTGCAGGTGATAGTGGTGGCTTCGGATCGGAACGGGGAGGCGGACTATCTGGGTTCTGCCGGTGAGGAAGGAGGTGATCCAGTTCAGGGTTTTGCATTGGATCCCTGCGTCGCAGAAGTGTGTGCGTAGGGTGTGGTGGCAGACGGTGTCGAAGGTGGCTGAGAGGTCCAGGAGGATGAGGGCTGCGTTTTCACCCTTGTCCAGTATGATCCTGATGTCGTCAGTGGCAACAATGAGGGCAGTCTCTGTGCTATGGTTGCTGCGGAAGCTGGATTGCTGTCCTCCTGTCACTATCAGGGCGTGCAACACAATAAAGGCACATGCCTTACCTTTTACTTACACAGCATCCTGCCCATAGGGCTACCTAGGGACAACCTTAGGAGTAACCTATGTGTAATAAAAGGGGAGTTCAGGGCTTGGCCAGCCGTTTTAAATGGCGAGTCAAAGTTGCAGTAAACTGTGCATACAGGTCCTGCAGTGACTGACCTGAAAGAGGTTAGAAAGGCTACTTTAGTTGGTGACACAAACAGTGATGCAGGACCACTAGGAGCATTTATTCAATTCACCGGCCCAGGGTATATAGGATAGCACTTTACACGGATCTTACAAGACAATCAAATATGCCAAAAAGATGTAAGCCAATCAGACCATATTTAGAGGAGAAAGCACATGCACTTCAGCAGTGGTAACATGCCCAGAGTCATAAAGCCAATAGAAAAGATCAGAAAAATAGGTGGAGAAAGGCAAAATATTTCAGGAGATCCCTGCAAAAAGGGCAAGGTCCAACACTATTCTAATGGGGAATGATGGATGGATTTGTATTAAATGCAAAATGTAGGTTATTTTTTTTCTGCATTACCTGTTGGTAGCTATGGTCGGGGGTGGCTCCTAGAGTTCAGGACCAAGTAGAGAGACATTTTCCTATGTTCTTAGCTACTGTCTTCCTCACCTCAATCTGAATCTGAAAAATCACCTCATTGCTCACCATGTTTTGAGACTTTGTGTAAGTGTAGCAAGGTTGATCTTGTGTTTTACATGTTTCTGCAACTTTAAAAAGTATTTCTGACACTGCTGATTTACTGCTGGTGGGTAAAGAACTGTCACTTGTTGTAGGCCTAAAACATTTCAGTCAATATTATAAATCTTCTCAATCTTTTTCCTGCTGCAAGATTTTTATAGGGAGGCAAGGTGATCCAGGTAGGATAAACCAACCATGTTGTTTGTACTCCATGTCTCCTTTGCTGACCATGCAACAGTGGCTATTTATATATAGCCTATGTGTGTGTTTGTCATTGGCCACCATCTTTTCTTTTTTCTTCCTGCCTCCTTCTTTGCTTGCCATGTGGTTATGACCATTGTGTATGGCCGGTGTCTGTGAATGTGTGGTGATCATTTTTTTCTTTGTTCTCTATGCCCCCTTGGTGCTAGCCATTTAGCTTTTTGTGGAGCCATTGAGTTGCCATGCCTTCTTTTTCACTGGCCATGTGGTATATGAGCTAGCTACCACTATTTGCAGCCAGTGTGTCTTTCAATCATCGTATTCCTGTTTAATAAAAGCCATTTTTGAGAAACAATAGCAAAGGAAGCACATGACATATGTTGAATTTTCTTTCCTGTACATATTTATTTGTACCTGTGATTTTGATACACAGTTGTTATTTTGAATAAATGTAGTCAATGTATGCCTGCCCCACATCACACATAGGGTCCTCATGGACCCTGCAGGAAAATGTAAAATTATTTAACACGTTTATTTGATGCTTTCATGCTCATGCCACCCGTAGGTACCCCATGGGACAGAAACGGACTCCAACAGTTACATAATAATATATTTAATTTTTGCTTGCCCTACCCCACCTCCCATACTATCCCTTTGTGCCAAGGAAGGGCACAGGTTAGCTTTTCCAGTATGTCTAACATAAAAATAGTTGGTTTCTGCATGTTCAGCATATGTAATAATAATGATGACTTGTATTGCATTGGCTAGATTGCCCAAGTCTCACTAACTTTATTTGTATTGCTTGCAGGTGCACAAGACATCATGTCACAGACAATACTGAGATAGAGAGAAATCTGCTGACAGCAACATAAGACTACTCAGCTAGGTGCTTCTCCTTTTGCCAAGTGTTAACCCATATTAAAAAAAGATGGCCCCAATGAAGGCAGTTCCTGACAAGTAAATAGCCAGCGAGGAGAGGCATAAATATGTTACCAGTGCCTTCACTGGCATCAAGCCTTCCTCATTTTTCCAGATAGACTAAATACCTGCTGCACACTACAAGGGGCTGGAAGAGCATCAAACTGGATCAATGGCACCACACCAAAACCAGAGCCCATGCCTCTCCCTAGTGCAGTGAATGCATTCATGGAAAACAGAGAGTCTGAATTAGAATTGTCCCAGCAGTAAGCCGCATTTTCACAGGAAAGTCAACAACAGCAACCACAGTATCCAGCACCTGATCATTCAGAAGTAGCACTAAGCAGGAAGTTGAGCTTGCTGTGTGGAGAAGTTTGGTGTGACTGTTCCTCCATTGAACACATTGGCTTCGCAAGCTCCGACAAGGAAAAGAAAGACCTCTGCCCCATGTTTGTCAAGCACACTTTCAATATTTGAATATGGATTGGAACCCAACTGAGACCCACCAGGAGAAATGATGAAAGAGGAAAGTTCCCAAAAGCCTTGAAAGTGAGGCAGATCATGATGAGCCAATAATTGTTTTGTAAATAATGGCACAGAGGAAGTTCAGCTCACATGTTTTCAACCTGCTCTTAGTCATGTAGTCCCACCAACACTGCTTGCTTCCATCTATCCAATATCCCAAAAACATGAAACCACCAGCCCATCCACAGTCACAGCATGCACTAAAGAAAGGCCAACACAACCACCTACTTCCACCTCAACAAGTTCTTCGACCTTTAGCACCATAAGTACCTTTGTGAATAATGCCCAGAGAGTGGAAATCTCCGTATGGTAAAGTAGAAGAAAAATTCTAAAGTTTATTAAACTTTATAAAACATTAGTAAAAATATGTTTGTGTTATATAATATTGTAAATTCAATTAATTAATAATACATTAATTTGAAATTTAGAAGAATAGATACAATGCTACAGCTCTATTACATTTATTTCCAAGGGGAAATGTGATTAATTGAAATATCTTAAATTCAATTAAAATAAATGTTCAGAAGTTTAAATTACAAAATAAATTGACACACACAGAAAATAATGTGATGCATTAATAACAGTTAAACCTGATGATATATAGAATTAGCAATATATATAATTTAATGAAAAATAATGTTACACTAATTCATACATTTAAAAAGATGTTAAAATATTTCACGATTACATAATAAATATGTTTCTATTTATATATCGTTTCTATTTATATATTTTACAGTTACATTATATTTATTTATATTTTAAATCATTTTGTTTAATTTAAGATCATCTCCATTTGAGTTTCATTTCAAATCCCTTTATCTATTATTTTCTATAGGAGGGAGTTGCAGTATAAGTAGTTTGCCATGTGTGGTGCTGGATTTACTACTCTGACTTTTTGGTATAAGTAATATACACCTGTAAATTTGTCTTCACCGATTTTTTGGGGGGAAGGCACCTGTCCAACCTTCTGAGCAACTTTACACTCAGATTTTGTGTACAGCAAATAGTAGTTAAGTTACTCAAAAGTGTGAGAGTAAATTACGTGTGTAAACTACTCACAAGTGTACATTACCTTTGTGAATAGCCCCTTCAATTAAAAAAAAACTCCAGCAGACCTTGTGTAACACTGGTTACCCCAACACCTTGACAAAGTGGTGAGAGATAGTACCATCATGTAACTAATTATGTGCAAATGCTCAAAGGCAGAGGAGGAGGGAAGAAGCTGGAGTTCTGTTGCCCTCGGGTTCTGTCCTAATACAGTATACCTGGAAGGGCCACAGTCTCCAAGAGAAACATTTCAATGTGTTAGGCATAACTACCCAAGCATTAAAGGATGACATGAGTTCTGAGAATGGACAACTACTACGATTTGTGGTATTATATTGTTAGCACCCACAAGTGGGAAAAGACATTAAACAGCAGTTAACCATGAGTCTTTATTATCCGAAGGATTGTACCAGAGATTAAAATGGATAAGAAGGCCCCTTGGAAATGCCTGGAAATGGAAACAAGAAACATGAACTAAGGGCCATATTCATGGCAAGCTCAGGCAGAGCAGCCAGTCACCTTGCTGCACTGCCTGGCATAGAAATGCTCTATATTTAAAGGAATATGGCACAATACTACCCTTTGACCCTTCACTGGCACCATTTTGGCTGCCTAGCACTAATACAGGCACCCTTGCACATGGTGCACCCTTGCAACATGGTGCAAGGGGGCCTGCCTGTAAAGAGAATTGTTTTTGTGCAGGAAAGAGCACCTTCCTGAACAAAAAACACCCTGAGGCATTTTCTCTTTCTGTGTGTGATGCAAAATGTAACAAGGAGAAATAAAGATATTTCTCCTCGCAACGGCTCACCGGGGAAGGTGTAGCATTTTTGCATTCCCAGGTCTGTCACTTTTGGTAAATCCGGGAATGCGTCAAAATCCATGGATGTAGTTTGGGAACATTCACCGAACACCCATGAAACACCTCCCTGGTGCATAGTACCATAATGTAGTAATTTACGCTGCATTGATTTACTCCAGATTCATCAAGCTACTCAGGGCCACGCAAGGAGGGCTTGCGTGGCTTGATAACTTTCATTTTGGACTTGGGTTGCACCTGTACCACGTTTCTTGGTGCAAGGGCAACAAGACTCTATTAATAAATAAGACGCTCAGTCTTAGGTTCGAGAAAAAAAGTCTAATCTTGCTGACCATGAATAATAGTTCAAAATTAAGAATCTCATCTTAGAGGTAATGGTTAGGATGTCTCCTTGCACAATGTAGCGGCAAATGGAATATGCATGGAGAAGTGTAAGAATATCATCGATCATAAAAGTGAGAAAAAGGACTTCCTTGCGTACAACAACCTTAATAGATGACCCATGTGTGATGGATCAATTTAAGCTCAAAACAAAACTAAAGAAAGAATGTAAACATTCCTAGGAAAAATCAAAGTGGATGTTTTCATATTTCATTCTTACCTATAAAAGGGTCTAGTGGAAATGAGTTGCAGGATAATTTTGATGAAGAGCATCAACCAACAAGATATCATCGATGTCTACATCAAAGACCAAAACAAGATCAAGGAGGAAAAATATTGGCAAACAGGCGATGCTCTGTTAAGATGGCCGAGGATATATACACATAACTGTTGATTTACTGGTTCATTATAAAAGAAGAATTTATGCAGCTGGTGAGGAAACATTGTGAGGTTGTGTTTGCAGGCTATCATTTACAGGTGGATCAAGATCTATAATAGACAACACTGCAAGCGAGGAAAGATCTGAACGTTGTTCGCTAATATTTTAAAGTGCAGTATAGATGTGTCAATCAATTTCATATCCTACGCAAATGGGATGATGAATTTCAGGCAACATGTTGATGCATGCAGCAAGAGCGCTCATTTTCTTTTACAAGGAGACAAAACAGCGACCCAGAGGACAAACGGCATCACTGAGCTATAGATTGTCCTCTTCACTGTCTGGGACTGGAATGCTACAGGGCAGCACTAAAGCAGCAGAAATGTTGAGCAACACATTACTAAACCTGAGAAAAGAAGGCTCACAAAAGACATCTTTAATGTCAGCTTAAAAATATGTTACATGTTTTTGGGCTCAAATTCTGTGCCACAATTAACATATTTAAACAAATGTCCTAAGCTAGGGGCCGAGGCTAGAAGGTTTTTTTTGATAAGTTCAATGGTGCTTGTTCTGACAAGCAGCTCCTATCAATTTCAATTTCAAAGTGCTTTATTCGAGTATTACTCATAAAAGCAGACATACAAACATATAATAAAAAGCAATTAAATTTACGAAGTCATTTAGACACAAGCACATGGCACAATTTCAAAAACTATAACTCATCATAAACACAGGTGCAAATTTCATTACTATTAAAAATACCAAAATGATGATCACAGAGGCAATAAAAAAAAAAAAAATCCTTAAAATTTCATACCATTAAAATTTCATACCGATGATACATTAAATGGGCATTTACAGAGAATAGACACTAGTCTAGCAGTCTCTGATCAGCTAAATAAACATTTACAGAGAATAAACATTAGTCTAGCAGTCTCTGCGCTATTAATAAACTGTTACAGAGAATAGACAAGTGTCTAGCGCTCTCTGATCAACTAGGCAGTGAGTAGTTAACCTACCAGCAATCTCTGCCTTATAAGCCACGCCCACCCCAAGTACTTTGCGGTGGCAATTACGATCCAATTTACAGAAGTAGATTTTACAATACGCAGCGCTACCATGCTACTTTTTGTGCCTAAGTTCCTGCACATAGGAGCCAACCAAGCTCGCCTTGGTGCAGAATATACTGGGCAAGAAAACAAAAAGTGACCAAGAGTTTCGTTTCCTACCCCACAGACTGGACAAGTTGCTACACCCCCTGATTTCCACTTAGATGTTAAATTACGGAGGGGGAGGGAACCGACCCTCAATTGGAAGAGCAGTTTTCTGTCCATGGGGTTCGATATGTAGTCCCAGTACAGTTCATAAATAGGGTACATCTTAATTTCTAGGAAACTGGTGGTCATAGACCCACTGTTAGTACTGAGCATACACCTATTAAACACATATTCCCCAAAAAATGTTTTTTAAAATAGATTTAGTGGGAAATGAAGCCCCAGCTGGATCGGTCCATAGAGCATTTAGTCCTAATTCGGACAATGCAATCTTTAATGTTTTAAACCATCTGATTTTATTATAACGATCAGCTTTAATAACGTCTATGAACCCGTCCGCGTAGTGGGAGAGCTCCGGCGTGGTCCAGAGCCTACGCCAGTATAGAATCGGGCGTAGTTTGGCCATTTCTGAAATTTCTCTCCTACCTAGCTCATAACGCAGGGGCAATAGCGGACTGCTCTGAGGGGTACCTGTCAGTGACCTTAAGAATTTGTTTTCTGATGTTTGGAGTTCCTGGAGATTTACATGCCCCCATAGCTCCGCACCGTACAAGGCAGACCCAATTGCTTTTGCCTCATATATTATCAAAGGTGGTTTGATGGGTTTAGTCAACGATTTCCTGTGTTCCTTGATAATAGTGCCAGCTAGTTGCTTGTGCCTTATTGTAGCAATATTAAGATGTTGCTGCCACCTATTGTCATTTGAGATAAGGATCCCCAAGTAAGTAAAAGATTTTACGACCTCCAGAATGCGACCACTCATGGAAATTTTTGATTTAAAATTTCAATGTGGATTAAAAACCATGAGTTTTGTTTTGGATGCGTTCACCTCCAATCCGTGATCTACACAGAACTCATCAAATATTGCCAATGCTTTTTGCAGACCACTTGGGGTTTTGGATAAAATTAAGGTATCATCGGCGAACATTAAAATGGGAACATTTTCACCTGCAAGAAACGGAGCGTCCACCTACCGAGATTGCATGCGGGAGACAATACCATTAATAAAAAGGGTGAACAAAGTAGGGGCCATTGAGCACCCTTGCCGAACCCCGCGCTCAAAGGGGGATTCGGCGGTGTCGTTTCCATACCCACCCCATCGAATTTTGGCATAGTTGCCCTCATGCAATCGCATGATTAAAGTCAACAAGTCCCCAGGGACCCCTAGAGTCTCAATCACTTCCCACAGTTTCGCCCTTGGTACCAGGTCGAAGGCAGCCCGCAGATCAACAAATGCTGCATACAGACCGCCTCCGCCTAGCACCACGGTCCTCCACTGGATCAGTTGGAAACGAAAGACTTGATCCACAGTGCTGGTTGCCCTGCGAAATCCAGCCTGGAAGGGAGATAGAATATTGTTATCATCTGCCCAATCGAGTAACCTATTAACGATTACTCGCCCCACTATTTTTTGAATAGTATCTATTAAACTAATAGGGCGGTAATTACAGGGCTGAGCGCGATCTCCTTTTTTATATACCGGGATGATTACAGCACCCCGCCAGGTTACTGGGATATCTGCACCTCTGGCAATATAGTTTATTAGCAGGTGGATGTATTTGCACCATCTTACAGTATCATTTAAAAAAAACATCTGCTGGAACCCCGTCAATGCCAGGGGCGCGACCACTTTGAACAGTTTTAAGGGCAGTCAGTATTTCGCCCTGCGTGAAAATGTCATCTTCTGCCAGTGAAAAGGGCAAGCATCTACTGTTTACAGACTGATCTCTGGAAGCGTACTGTTCACTAAAGAATTTAACCCAGGCGTCCTGGGGGACATTGTTAGTACTAGCCTCTTCCAGCCTATCATGACCCCATTTGACTATATGCCAGAATAACCTAGAATGATTTTGGTCGCTTGCACTTTTTAGCTTGTTCCAGTGGTCTTCATCCCAATCTTTTTTTGCTTTAACTATGCAATGTTTGTATTGATTCCTGGCTGATCTATTAACCTCCAGGTTTTTATTCTTAATTGCATCTCCCAAGGAGGTTCTTGCCACCTTACAGTCGTGATTGTACCATTTAGCAGCTCTATAGGCACAGATCCTCTTTTTATTTACCGGTTTTAAGAAGTGGCATTTGATAACATTAAAGAGATCTTCATGGACCTTGGTAATATTATTTTGACTAGGAGAATGCCCAGCCTCTCCCTCAAGGGCCATTATAGCCTTATCAGTTGCCATGCTTATTTTTTCTAAAACCAGCGGATCTGTTCTAACGCTTGACCACCTCAACCTGCGTAAGTCATTAGTTGGTACAATCAACGGGGGTAAGGATTCAACACAAATACTAGGAGCAATAACATCAGACAGCCACCATTTGTGGCGAACA
The DNA here is from genome assembly GCF_964263255.1 of Lissotriton vulgaris. Classification (NCBI taxonomy): domain Eukaryota; kingdom Metazoa; phylum Chordata; class Amphibia; order Caudata; family Salamandridae; genus Lissotriton; species Lissotriton vulgaris. The sequence continues at coordinate 309,361,132 of NC_141696.1, forward strand.
CATAGAGGATTGTGATCACTCTCGAGCCTTTCCAAAACAACCATATCGATAACAGATGACCATAGGGACATTCTACAAATGACATAGTCAATGCGGCTCTTATTTCTCCCATTGTTAAAAGTCATGGCTGGTACTCTGTCTGACTTTGTCCGACCATTCAAAGCCCTTAACCCTTGTTCAAGGCACATAGCATTTAAACCTAGAATATCCTCGGTCCAGCGAGTTATTGGGGTTGTATCAAGTGCGGGGATGTCCCAAATCTTATCTTCCTCCGCACCTAAGAAAGCCTCACCAGTGTCTAGTGGTTCAAAAGTGCGATTTAGGTCGCCTGCTATTATAATGTTATTCCCAGAAGAATAAATTTCTAGAAAATTATACAAAGACAAAAGGACCTCTGATTTTCCTGCACTTCCACCTCTAGCATATATATTATAAATGTCAATGGGGGTGTATAAGCCCCTCGTAAGTCTAATGAGCTGAATGTCTTTTCGGTGGAGCTCCAGATTTTTCACTACGATCTTTAGGGACTGGCGGACCCATATGGTGAGTCCCCCCATCGGACGACCTTTGGGGCCCTTTGTGGCCGGAACATAAAAATTCAAATACCCCAGTGCAAAAACGGGATCACAGGCCCAAGTCTCTTGAAAAATACAGACGTCATACTGGCTGACAAACCCAAACCATTCTCCGCAATGCATTTTGTAACAAAGCCCAGCAACATTCCAAGACAATAGGTTCCCGGTGGCATTTACCGTAATTGGTTTAGAACTGTGAACAGACCCATTCAACATTGCATCATCATTAACATTATCATTTATATTTGCAGTAAATAGTCCTACTGTGGCATCAAGGTTGCCTGTCTTGTTTTGAGTGCCTGTGGAATGTCTGTGCTCCTCTGATGTACGTGCAGCCGAAGGAATTTGCAACAGAGGCATGGGGTTGGATGGTTGTCAGTCACAAGCATCTAGGTTGGAGAGGGCAGAAAATCTGTTTTCCAGACCTAGACCCACTCAGTGAGGCCGGAATTCTTACTGCCCCTTTTGGTTACAACGTTCCATTTTGTTCTTAAGGTGCTTGAATTGGGGCCTCTGCCTTTCCGGGGATAGAAAAAGTCTAAAGTCAATGGAACAATAGAAGTAGATCTTCTCTGTGGAGGGAAGATATTAGGCAAGATGTTTGGCAAAACCTCTGGGTCAGAAAAATTGAGCACGACGCAATCTCCCTTGAATTTTTTTACCCTGTTCCCAATCCACTCAACCCTTCTAGCATTTACCAGTTCTTCCTATAATTTAGATCTTTTTTTTAATTGACCTGTTTATTACTTCATTGTATTCAGTAGCAGCCCATGGAGGGAGTGCCGTGGGGCGGCGGGGCGGGGGAGGGACATGGTGGGGGGTTGTAAACTCCGGCTCATGGCTAACTGGAGTAATGTAAATAAATAAATAAATAAAACAAATTTAAATGCACGCACTGAAACACATTCGGCGTTTCAGTGGCGTTGACAATGCCATTAGCCTATTCAGTTGCAAGTTGAGCTTTGCCCAGCTCTGTCCCCCCATCCTGTCAGGAAGGGTTCATCCAGGCACACCTAATATCTCTATTGTTTAGCTGTAGGGAAAAATAAACAATCTCCAACTGCCAACTACGCACAGCCATGTGACCCAAGAATAGACTGCAGGCACCAAATAGGGCAGGAAAATGCCAACATAAAATCAGATTTCACCATTCAAGAGGGTTTTAAATGACTATTTCATAGACACATTACATAAAATGTTCACCTGTTCTCAATGAAATGTTAGTTCTTCTTAAATCTAATAAACAGACCAATGCTATCCTAAGGGAGAGGTACACCTCACAGTAGTGAAAAACAAAGTAAGGACTTTTTCACTAGCAGGTATGTATAATTCAATAATACGTGTCTAAATTTGTATTACAATGCACCTTTCTCTATGGACTACATTGAGCCTCCCTTAGGTGTAACATATACACAACTAAAGGGGAGTTTGAGGCTTGGTAAGGTATTTCGCAGTAGTGAAAAACACATTTAGAACTTTTTTACTATCAGGGTATAAACAAATTATTAGAGTATTGGAATGTTGGGAGCTCCATTGAAGACAATGGAGTGCTCCCTGCTTCTACGGGTTGGTAAAGGCCCACAGAGCAACCTTCCAATGTTTTACAAAGGCCTCTGGGAGCTCGGGGGATTTAAATCTCCTCGAGCTTCAAGAAGCCTTTATTTTATTTATTAGAACACTCTGCCCTCTAATAGCAGAATGTTCTAATAGCCTCATAGCCTTTTGTAGCAGGGCTATACCGGCTATTATAGTCCTGTCCATTGTTAAAGTCCCTTGCCTTTGGCTCAGGCCTTTAACGAGGGAGCGGACCTTTGATAGCCAGTATAGCCCACCATGGTGGGCTATAAGGCACTAATAATACATGACTAACCTTTTATTGCAATGCACCTTGCCCTCTGAGCTACAAAGAGCCTACCTTAGGTGTGACATATATGCAATAAAAGGGGAGGTGAGGCTCGGAAAGGGATTTATATATAAAACTGCATTCAGGATGCAATGTCTGGCCTGGGACATGTTTTAAGAGGCTACCTAAGGTGGTGACACAATACATGCTGCAGGCCCACTAGTAGCATTTCATTTACAGGCCCTTGGTATATGGTATACCACTTAACTGTGGACTTATAAGTAAATTATGTATGCCAATCAGGTGTAAGCCTATTATACAATGTTTTAGGGGAGAGCACAAGCACTTTAGGACTGGTAAGCAATGCTAAAGTACACACAGTTCTAAAACAAACAAAAACAAACGGAACAACATGGGAGAATAAAGGGAAATGCTTGGGGAAGACCACCCTGAGGCTAACAGGTCTAACACCAGTCCTGGTCTAGTTGTCACTAGTCAACTGAGATATTTCACAGAAATGTCCCCTTTGAGTTATGTTTCTTGAGCCGCTCATGGATCAGCCTTATGATCCTTGGAGATCTTGATATCCATGGATTTCAAGTGAATGGGGGTCCAACCTCCTAACAGGTCATAGGTTCCAAGTGAGCAGAGTCAGTACACCTGGTATCCTTTTCGGAAGTCTAGCAGTGTTTTAAGGAAGGCTGGGTGAGAGTCAGGCTTTGTAGGTTCACCAGTCTATGGGTGGGGATTCCCTGAGACACTTCTAGTTCATGTTTGACTAATGGAGTAAAGGTTCCTAGGCCCTGAGCACCTACCTTTGCAGTAGTACCTGTTTGCTGCTCTGCTAATAGGCCCAAAATTCCATTTGTCAGAGCATTTATGAGATGGTAAACATGCTTTGTCACACCCTGTATATTATTTGCAGCTCAGAGGAGTCACCTCTGCCCACTTAGGAGAGTCTAATGTGTACTCCGTAAGAGAAACTTCACCTCTCATACACACCTCATTCAAGGCTGAGCACTGACTGTGAATAGTTGGAGAGCTAACACAAATCAGTCTCCGGAAAGCACAGGCAGATAAAGGCAAACTTTCTAAAAGTTACTTTTTCGTAATATTTATTACACATCTGACATCTGATATTTTAACCTGCACTCTTGTTTTCTACATAGGACAGCTATGCTTGCCACAATGAAAATAGCGTTTTGGGCCTTGTCATGTAAGAACAACATAACATTAATTTTCTAGATAACCCACTTTAAAATATCATGCACCCTACCTGGTTGGCTATAAGGCATATATAAAGGTGATTTACCAATATTTCAAAGGAATGTTTTTACCTGTCAAAAGGAGGTACCTTAATAAAGTTCACTGCATGTTTATACTACAGTAGTCAGAATGCAATGGTAGGCCTAAATCTGTTTTCCTTGTCACACTAGTGGATGGCACAATAAGTGGTGCAGTACATAGGTAATGTGGGTGCAGTTTGTACATCATATAATGTGACCTTATCTAAGAGTTAAGTATGCCAATGTATAGTCATTTTTTGCGGTTTTTTAGGTGTCATACACTGGGCACTGGATCCCAGTATGCAAAGTTTATACACCGGAAATAAAATTAAGCAACAACATTGAGGCGACCATACAAGAGGGGCATGTTCTCGCAGGGACTTCAACACAATATCTTGGTTAATGGCTTTGGTGGGACCCATGTTTACACATGATGCCTCCTGTTTTCTTATTTGTGCCGATACAAGAACTTATAGACTATCAATTTGGGTGGTTAGTAGCGCTTAACAAAAACCCTAAAATAAAATGAATGTGGCCCATTACTCTTCTCCTGTCACCACAGGAGTTCCGGGCCTGATTTTAGGTCATTGCTTAATATCAATATCTATCACTAAGGTGGTAAATCCTGTAGAGTCTTCATGGGAGATACATATTGTCACTCTGTCTTCACCCACTGTCACACTAGCCTAAGCAAATAAAGAGAGGCAGGTATGTGGGAATTCCTCTTAACACTACATGCAGGAGATGCATCAATGTAGTCCAGAGACTAAATAAACACTGGTATACAATTTCAAAATGATCTAACAATATTACCTACCCTTCATCGCAGGGATGTTGGGGAAAAAAGAGGTCAAACTTGCGTGAAAGATGAAACCTATCTTCTGAATAATAGAAAAATATATTATACCAATAGCATGTACACACACACTCAATAAAAAAACTGTCATTACAATTGCCATGAACTGACAGCTTGAGCCCCTATATGCTGTGCAAAACAGAGAATTCTTTCACCAAATAGGGATACTGCTTTCATGGCATGAACTTGTTCCTAGAAATAAAGAGGTGCAGGCAGACGCTGCATGCATACAGTGAGGCCTTACTGGATTCTGGTTGTCAATTATCCCTCTTTCCTTGCAGACTTGCAAAGGCATTTCTTTCATAGTCTCCTAATCGTGACACAGTTAGTACCAGGTTGCTTTTTAAATCGAGCATTCAAGACCTCTCCTATATATTTATATACTTTAGTATATACTTATATGTGTCTGTACTTTGTGGGCTCTGGAGATCAGTCCTAGGACTTTTTTTTCTATTCACCATCCTCTATTTATCTGCCTTGATAGAAAACAACCAGCAGAGGTCAGTAAAATACCAGAATTGCTTTCTGCTGAGGGACTTTCTTTTTTTAAATTCTTCTGGCAACTGCCTCCATTGAACCCTTTGGGAGCACCCGAAATTCCCCGTTGGTTCGGGCGAATTCCACATGTGCGCAGTTCGGACGGCCGTCCAACATACACGCCCACCCTGACGTTAGACGACCACAGTGATATGACCACCGAAGGCCCTATTTTATATTAAAAACGGAGCTTTGGACAATACCATTTCAATCTGAAAGGCAATATTTCTCTCCAAGTGTTCCCATGCCTGGTGTGTCATGCAGTTTGATGCTTATTTTCCCTCCATGTTAAAGAACAGTTGATGTTTCAGCACCCAGGTTATTGTGCTGCATAGCTAAATACATATACTGTCCCAAAGGCGAGACTGATTGCATTGCAAATGCTTGTGTTTTATTGATGTTGAAGGGATGAGCTGAGGTAACTAGATTTCCTTTCAGCAAACTGATGATAGTGTTAAGGATCCTCTCAATGATTTGTGTTTCATACTGTCAAACAGTTGTTTGCAGGCTCTTTGGACAATGCAACAAAGTTGAACTATGTAGGAAACATATTGTTTTCATGTACCTATGTTTATGCTTCGCTCCGGTTTCAGAAATCCACATATTGTACTCTTTCATAGTCTGTTTTCCTCTGTTATCTTGTGTACTGCAGTTATCATGATCTAGTTATTTTTATATTTTTAAAACTTTAAGATACTATCTTCATCCTCTTCACCTGTCCTCTTCCTTCGATATACTATGACCAAGCCAAAGCCCATGACCACTTTCTGTTTCAAGTACCTCCTCTTCCAATTAAACTACAAATGAGTTTCTCTTTTTCAGCCGTGCATTGCAGATGCTTTTCAATGGACACTTCTATCCACTATGACACTGTTGCTCTGCTGTTTATGGTTCAAACCAAACATGGAAGAGAATAATCTCCCCATTATCTGGCACACATAACACACTCTGGTATCCCTTCCATTTCATTTCCCCTGATATAATTCTTCCACATTATTCAGATGGAAATTGGGAGTTCAAAATAATAGTGAATAGTGACTAAACTTTTATTCAACAACACTGTCATAGGCTCTTACCAGAAACTACTAATTTCCCACAGTAACAATCATCTCCACTAGGCCTGGGCTGTAAATTTCGTGCAGCTCGTGGAATTTGCGGAATCTGAGTAATTTTGCATTCTGCGGAGTTGCCAAAAATTCTGCAATCCATGCCTTTATAAAATGTTTTGCTTGTTCGCGCTTTCAAAATGCATGTTCGCAAGATATTTCTCCCCGACTGGCAACAGCGTTCATGAACAGGAAAAAAGCATTGCGAATTGGCGGAACAAGCAATCCTGCATGTTCACAGGACTTTTGCATGCTCGCAGAGATTTTTTACAGTTTCGTGGAGTTTTGCATAGTGCAACTACGCAAATTCTGCCCACCCCTAATCTCCGCACAGGAGACCTCATAACAGAGAACCAAACAGTAGTAAAAGAATGACTATACTACTGCAACACTCAAAGTCTATACAACCTTTGTTCTTACCTACTCTTCATCCCAATCCCAAAACAAAATCCTCAAATTAGCTGACACTCCATCCAGCCTCTCATGATCTACTACAAGATTTCTCCTCAGGAACGGATACCACAGTACACCTGATCCAAATAAAAGTTCAACATACAGTTCAGCTTACATTTGTCAGTCAGTCAGTCAAAAGTCTTTATTTCAATTAATTAAAATCATAAAAGCAGCATCAACAACAGCGTACATACAAGTTAAAAAGTTTTAAAAAGCTATACACAAAGGAATGGAAATATTAACATTTCAGCTATTGAAACACTAGCAGCCCGTCCCGACCTTGTCCGGGAGCAATCAGGCTTCCCTGACCCCCGCCTGCCCCGACATTGCCCAGCAACCCGGGCCCCTGGCCGCTCCGTCCCCCGCCTGGCCCGACCCGCCCCTACTCCGACATTGTCCCCCGGATGTCACAAAGGCCCAGTGTTGAGGCGCTCTGCATAAATCTCCATGGCAGATGCTGTAAGTCCCTGTCCCCTGTCGCCCGCCTGCCCCAACCCCCGCCTGCCCCGACATTGTCCCCCGGAGCCAGCCCGTCCCGACCTTGTCCGGGAGCAATCAGGCTTCCCCGAACCCCGCCTGCCCCGACATTGCCCAGCTGCCCGGGCCCCCCGGCTGCTCCGTCCCGTGCCTGCCCGACCCCCGCCTGCCCCGACATTGTCCCCCGGATGTCACAAAGGCCCAGTGTTGAAGCGCTCTGCATAAATCTCCATGGAAGATGCTGTAAGTCCCTGTCCCCCGCCTGCCCTGACCCCCGCCTGCCCCGACATTGTCCCCCGGAGCCTTTCCTCAGTCGATGTAAATCGTACCCTTCTGTTTTGTTGTAACTCCCCGTCCCCCGCCTCCCAACCCCCGCCTGGCCCGACATTGTCCCCCGGAGCCTTACCTCAGCCGATCTAAATTCTATCCTTCTGTTTTGGTGTAAGTCCGTGTCCCCCACCTGCCCCAACCCCTTCCTGCCCGACATTGTCTCCCGGAGCCTTACCTCAGCCGCCGCTCCTCAATTCACCGCTCCTCCTTCTGTTTTGGTGTAAGTCCACATCCCCCGCCTGGCTTGACCTCCGCCTGCCCGCTTACCTCAGACGCCGCTCCTCAGTTCACCGCTCCTCGCACCTGGTCACCGCTCCTCCCGCCGGTCCACTGCTCCTCACCTCCTCCCCCGCGCCATGTCCGCCGCTCGTCAACGCTCCTCCCCCGCGCCATGTCCGCCGCTCCTCCTCGCACTCCTGGACGCCGCACCTCCCCGCGCTCCTGATGTCAGCACGCAGGTTGGGGCCGGCACTACTTTGAGGGGACTACTTTTTTTATAATGTAAATTTTTTAAATATAACGTATTTTTTAACTTTATATAGCCTATGTACATCTGCACACCCTGAGGATTACAACAATGTATCGGGTGTGTGGATTGGCGCTGCGGTTCCCGAGTTTACCCGCCTCAAAGCCTCAAAGTTCTTCTTTTATAATAGTAGTATAGATATGCAATGGCATATACAAATCATGGCTTCATAATATGCACAAAACGTGCAAGTAACAAATCTTAGATGTGCAAAATAGCAAATTTTGTATGAATAGAAATACTAATTTTAGCAGCTATTAAAGCACAAACAAAACAGGTACAGTTCATAACTTGTGCATAATATGTACAAACATGTGCAAATAGCGAATTTGAAAGTGCAAATAGAACATTTTACAGCCCCACGAAATATTTGATGCAAGTGTGATGATATACAAAATTCAAATACACCTGCTTAGTTACAAATTACGATTTGATCAAATATAAACTCTTATATCACCTCTATTTATATGCTTAGTAAGGGTGACTGCCCCCTTATCACTCTCCTACATCTTGAAGTGGACAGCTATTCCCAATACTTTTGTTGATCCTTACTGCTGCCAACAGGAAGCTAGCTACACTAAAAATAGTGTGCGCGCTGCCCAATAGCTGCAAGTGCAAGAGAGCTGGTCTCACTTGCAAAAATCCAGCTTTCCTTAGTATGGGCAGTAGAAATTTTTTACGGGGCACAGAGTACTTTTCACAAAACATAATTAAATGGAGTGTATCTTGAGGGGAAAAATTATCGCACAAGCATGGTGCAGAATCTTCCGGTTTGGCCCATTGCTCAAAAGATCCCAAAGAAAAGTGTATTAAATTAAACCTAAGTCTTGTCAGCAAGAAACAATGGAAAGGTTTTGTGACAATCCTTAAGTAGGGTTCAAGTGAGGGGGTTGACTGCAGAAGATAAATGCTTCTTACACCCTTTTTTTTTAGCTCCTCTTCCTCTCTGTCAAACTCCAACATAATTCTAAAGTTTTGTTTGATCCAAGCCACGTCCTCATTCTTAATGCTCTCAGGAGCCGTGTAAAGTTTGGGTCTGCCCAGTCTGGCACACGCCGCTCTAACGTATGCCAGCCAGGGGATTCCCTCAGCCTTTTCCAGTGTCAGGCAGTCTTTTAGGATCAGATGGTTTAGTGTGATTTCCTCATTGAGCCACGTTGATGCCCAACAAATTAGGGGCGCAGTCTTTAGGTGATCTGTAATGTAACCTAAGCCTAATTCTGAATGTATGGAGAAAGTGGGGGTTGACTGAGGGACAGATAACAGGGATCTAAGGAATCTGTTTTCCACAAGCTGAATTTAGCTAACAGAGGCGTAACCCCAGATAGATGCCCCATAGGATGCAATAGCGCAACATTTAGATTTATATATTTTTAGCATTGCTTCCATGGGTCTGGCTCCCAATTTTTTAGAAAAAATTCAGAAGGGCTGATGTAGATCTTGATGCAGCGTTGCTTTTCATTTTTTCTTGGGGGAGCCAATTACCTAGTTCATCAAAAAGGATGCCTAGATAATTAAAAGCAGGTACCCTTTTAAGATGGATACCCAGGCATCTAAAAGTGGGTACTTTACTGGTCTTCCTCCTACGTCCTGCAATCATTACATGTGATTTGCTGCTGTTAACTTTTAGGACTAATGACTCCATAAAGGAGCCGAAGTTATCCAGCAACCTCTGGAGACCCACCCCCGTCCGTGCAATTAAAACAGTGTCATCCGCGTACAGGAGAACAGGTATGCCTGCACCCCCTGCACGCGGAATGTCTGCCCCAACCCCAGTCAGAGATTTTTCCAGACCATTAATGTATATAGTAAATAACAGGGGTGCCAGAATGCAGCCTTGTCCCGCCTAGAGTTAAAAGGGCTGGTGCACCTTCCCCCCTGAGTGACCCTCACAGCTGCTGTATGGTTCTGGTGGAGATCACTTAAAAAAAAAACTAGGGATGCTTCTATGCCCAATTCCAGTAATATTCCACAGTTTGGAGCGATTCACCAAGTCAAAAGCTGACGAAAGGTCCGTGAACCCAAGATATTAAAAAGCCATCCTTTGCCACAGTGTATTTATTAATCAAAAGGTATAGGTTCAGGCATTGGTCCATGGTGCTTCGGTGTTGTCTGAATCCATACTGTGGATTCGAGAGCACCCCCCTGTCAGTCAACCAATCCCCCAATTTCTGCAAAATGACTCTGCCCATGATCTTAACCGCTGAGTCCAAGAGGGAGATTGGTCTGTAACAGGCGGGGTCCTCTCTCCTCCCTTTTTTGAATATGGGAACTATTACTGAAGAAGCCCAAGGGGGGGGAACCCGTAGTAGATGCTGCGTTAAAAACATTAGTTAAGATCTTAGCCCAAAAAGTGGGATATAAAATATAGAGATCAGCGGGTACCCCGTCTGGGCCTGGGGCCTTATGTTTCAGCGTATCACGTATGGCCTTTTCTACATCCGCTATTCTAAACTTCACTGGCTGTTTTTGAGGTCTCGGGGTAGAATCACTAAAGGGTGTTGCCCGATGATCCCTGTCACTATAAATGTTCTCAAAGTGATTTAGCCAGGCTTCATCGGGAATCACACAATCTGTATCTGGGTTGGCCCTTTCCTGCTATCTTTCAGTACGTCTATTGACTGCAGGTTATCCCATGCCTCTTCTTTGATTTTACTTTTACGTATAGATATTGCCTGTTTATATTCCTTGCAGAGGGATGAGACGAGAATTTTATCCCTGGGGGTACATTTAAGGGCTTTTAAAAGAGCCCCATGTGCTTTAGAGCAGGATGAATCAAACCATCTATATGCCTTGCTGTTGTAGGACCTACTCTCTTTGTGTAGATTTACAGATATTTGATTACAAATTACTGCAAAGGAGGATAGGATATCTGGCCCCTCAGCATTCTCGTCCAGGCATATTCCAAGGTCGGGCTCCACTTGGGTCGCTATATTCTCGAAAAAAGCTTCTGGGACTACCGCTTCCCACTTTATACGTCTCCCTTGATCTTTCGTAGATAGGGGCATTTTAACAGCCCTGCCTAAATCGGTAGTAGCACCCTTACATCTCAGTTTAACTTCTAGTGCAAGTGGGTTGTGGTCGCTAAAGGTCGAAATGTCAACCTTATACTACCAAATTTTTGCCTTAATACCCGGGGAGACAAAAATGTAGTCGATAACAGACTCCATGCCTCGTCCCATAAAGGTGGGAACCTGATCTCCTCCCTCTTCCTTACCAGGTTCGGTTAGATTTAGCTTGGATGATCCTCTAAGACGCCCCCCATTTTGGTGTGTTCAAAATGGGGAAGCCTCCCGTTTCTTAGGCCCAGTATGTTCTCACCATAACAATCCCATTAACAGGGGTGTAAATTAAAATCTCCCATAAAAATTATCTCGAAATCAAACGAATTTTTAGACTTATATGCTGACAAATAACTATCTAAGGCATTAAAATGGTCCTCTTGCGAAGAGTTTCCTGTGGCGTTATATAAGTTTATTAAAAGGTAATGTTGGTCGGCTATTAACCAATCAATTATAAGGAGGTTTTCTGAATCCCCATTAAGGTTTTTGAATGTGCCTGTCAGGTCTAGGGAGATCAGAAAGAGTAAACCCCCCTTAGGTCTTCCTGCTAGACCCTGGACCGCGGGGATAGCGAAACTTTGGTAGCCGTCTAATATAAAGCCTGAGTCTACATCCCAAGTTTCTTGGAATGCCAGGATATCATACTCTTTCAAGAATTTCATCCAAATAGGATCTGTGCGTTTTGCTTTTATTCCTGCAACATTCCAGCTAATCATTTTACATGTGTCAGCCTGGATTTGTATTTTATCAGTTACTTTGGCTACCACGGTGGACCCACTTTTGGGGTTCCCTTTTTCCCCTCAATCGTTTTGGTCCATCTGCGATAGGAGTGAGAAGGGATTGTATAGCTCTATCTCATCCCTATGAGGCAGGAGTGGATGGGGATCTGAATGTAGAGGTAAGACTAGTGATCCTAAAGGGGTGGTCGACGTTAATTGATTGGGTACTGCTGATTGTATGAGCGCTGCTGTTGGTCTTTCAGAGGCAATGATCCCTCCACCCCTTGGGTGTACATTTATTGAACTTCCCTGGTTACGCATCCTAGTCTGATAAGATATTAGGGGTGTGTGGGTGGAACATGGGGTGTATCGTGTGTATGGTTTGTTCATTTGTTGACGGCTTTTGTAAGTTCCGGCTGGAGGATAGAAAAACCCTAATGGGAGGTACCCCTGTGAAAACAGCTACCAATGGTGCGGCCTCCGGGGGTAGTTCCAAAATGCGCCCACGCCAAATTTTTTCGGCCCTTACTCATAGTTGGCGGCTGCCTAAACCCCGTGTTTAAGCAGGGTAAGGGGTCCCCCACCACACCCTTCCCTTGAGGAATCCCTGGCTGCCTTTGCAGTTCCCTTTCACCATCACTTGTTATCTGGGTATCAGCAATTATCTGGCTGTCACAGGATACTATTGACTGGGTAATCCCCCCATTTTGCCCCTATGTTTGAGCATTTCATCAAATGTTTCACATTTTTTCAAAAGCCCAGACACACATAAATTTAGAGTATCAACAATATCCTTTGCTATGGACACCAGGGCTGGTTCCAAATGTGAGATAAATAAATCTTCCACCATATTTCCGATTAAGTCCTTAAGGGCAGGTTCTATTCCCACTATCTTAGTCTTTGTTGGCTTTCTTCTGCTCGTCATTATGGTGCTTTTTCGTCTAAGTTTCGGTGGAGGCTTGTGTATTACAACCTCCGGTATGGTAGCAGTCTCTAGGGGAGTGTCCTGAATAGTGGGGGGGATTATATGGGTAGGAAGTGAACCCCGGGTCACAATAACAACATTTGGATGTAGAGGGATTGGTCGATTATTGCTTGTTGGTGACCTTTGTATGGGGTCTGTTAGTTCTGTGGGTTTTATGCCAAGTTCTTTTTCGGCATGTGCAATCTCTTTTGAGAGGGCCCCCACAGCAGATGTTAAATATGAAATTATCGACTCAGATTTCCTAGGATGTTTAGCTTTTGTCCCAATGTCGTCAGAAGCACATACCTTTTTCCTTTTGCCCATGGTGCTGATCGATGTTAGGGGGGTGGCCCGTCCAGTCCCCTGCTGTCCCCGGACGGCCACAGATGGCCCCGCCCTTGACCCGGGCTTCACCCGGGCGCTCCCGCGAGCGACTCGTGGGGCGAGAGGAGTGCGAGGCTCTTGAAGCGCCTCCGGGCGCGCTGCTGGCGTGTCAGGTGCGCCGGCCCCCAGGTGGTGCTTGGAGGTGTAGTCCCCCGATGGGGACTACAACCATTGCCCTCACGGCGTTCGCGGCTCGCCTGTTCTCCTGCCGTTCCCCTCACGGCGTTTGGCTGTCCCGCTGGCCGTGTGGCCGTGTGGCACCAAGGTCCGTGCAATTTTTCTAAGCTTACATTTGTAATGTTAATTGCACCCTGTGTACATTGGTATGCCATAAGCTGCATATGTAGCCCTCCTGATTTATAACAAAATGTGAAAGGTGCCACTAGATATCATTGGGCAGACTGGGTGTGTGTGGACTGCATTTGTGGTTTTACAAATAGTCAATAATTTTCCTGCCCCATAATTACCTTCATGGCTGGTAAACACTGCTATTATGAGACCAAGCAGGGAGCCTTTATATTTTAGAAAACATGCACCAATATGGTATTTCAATTAGAGGCTTTTTGTTAGAAATATTATAAGCACGGGCATGCATTTATAAACATGTAGGGCCTCATTTACTATAGTTTGATGCACAGCTGCACAACAAGCCTTCCTGCTGAGCATCAAAATAAAAGGGAAAAATAAAATCTACAAGATACCATGCATTTCTGTCCTTCTCCCCTTCGCCGGCACACAAACGGCAGCGATGCGTCAATGTGGACACCCTTGCGCCATGTTACAAGAGTGCCAGCATTGCAGGGATGATTGTTGTGCGAGAAGGGACACCTTCCTGCCCAAAAACAATCATTAATGACCTTTTGCTCCATATATGTTTGATGTAGGATGAAGCACACTTAGACAGAGCAAAAAAGGAGGAGAAATAAAAGTATTTCTCCTCATTGTTCATCCCTTATGCCTCCCCTGGGGAGGCTTAGGATTCTGACGCATTCCCAGGTTTACAACACTTTGTAAATCTGGGATAAGTCAGGTTATGTGGATGTTACCCTCAGCAACACCAATGGAATACCCCTTTCATGCAGAGTAATGCGAGAAAGGTGCCCACATTTACAAGGCCATTAAAAATCATGCAGGGTGGCTTTACCTGGCCTTGTAAATATGAGCAGGCACACTGAGCCTCCGGTGCATCTAAATAAGTGATGCCCCGGTGGCACCATGGGCTTGTAAATTAGACCCTTAGTTCTTTTGAAGACAACTAGTTAATGAGTTGTCACATATCTTGGATTTTCCTGCCAATCACTGGACCTTACAGTTGAAATTTCAGATGGGCTGTGAGGTACGGGCGGTCAAAGAGTTTTCAATGGCAGAGCTACAATTGACGCTGCTGTTGGCAACCCAGCGGTGTCCTAGAATGCACATTATTCTCTCTAAGTCAATAGATTGTTGAAGCATAAGAATCAAATATTTAAAAAAGTGTACAGATTGCCTTGGCAAAGGCAATGTATTTGGGAGCAGCTAATCTTGTGATGTCTGGAGCTTATCCCATGACATCCAATGCTATTCAAGACAAGTCAACATTTGAATGTTTTGAGCGGGAGGTTAATAGATTTGAAGCTGTTCTGTTGTTAAGAAGGGGAATAACGATGGTTGGTGGAAAGTTATCAAAGAACAATAAGTTGAGTTAGAAAATCAAGCAAGTCAGAGGAAGATAATTGAAAAGAAGACATGTTCGATCTTGGCACAATGGACCTAAGAAGATTTGGAGAGTGAGGTGAAACCTGAAGTGGAAATGAAATGCCATCTCAATTCACTGAACATTTGACAACTGCGTCAGTATGTATTACGAGGGAAGTCTGGAGCATCTCTAGACAGGGCATGAGCAGTTGAGGGAGAGTGTAAGTGAAATAGAGATGAGGGGTAAAGAGTGAGTTTGAGAATATGTTGTGTTGTAGGGCCATTCACAAGGAGGAAACCAAGATGTAAAAAATATGTTGTCACAACTTGAATGGTTGCTTAAGACTTGACATGTATTTTCTACATTGTTAGTGTTATAGTTTTTGTTTAGTTTACGATTGTTATTTTCCATGGTTCAACATCATGTAGCCCATTTTACCTTAATGCTGTTTTGTTCTGTGTCCATTTTTTGAGTTATGAGAGTCATGTGTTACTGTTATGGGTTGGGGGAATGTGCTATGGCCTCACCTTCAGTTGTGCCAACATTTACATCGGGTGGACTGTTCCCATGAGGCACAGGGTCAAGACTGATTTGCATATGGCCATGTGTGAACTGGGGTGGCGTGGTGAGCAAAATAACGATGGATTAAACCCAGATCTGTGACTGGGGGTGAATGATTTGCCAATGTGCAACATTCCATTCATCACCTTGTGTGTTTTGCTGAACATCTACATCATGGCAGGAACTTTCCTGTAGGAAGTTGACTCTCTATATAGTGTACTAAAACGAAATGTACTGTGCAGAGTGTTCAATGGGTCACCAATTGGTTTACAGAGGCAAAAGTACATAATACTAACGCTTTCTTTTTGTGTTAGTGTGGGCAAGATGTTAGACTTATCAGAGGGTAGTGCTGGCATTTCTTGTACTCACAGAGGAACAAAATGAGACAAAACACTCAAAGAATAAATCCGTGACCAAATGTGATAAATAACACTTCTTTTTAGATATATATTTTATAACCAAGAACTTCGTTCAAAGGTATGTACTGTTTTTCATATCAGCAATCATAGGTAAGTAAACTGTTCAAACCTGTGCCCTTTCATGCACAATGCAATCCTATAGGAGGAAATGTCAAAGAAGCATAAAGGAGGTACAGTCGGTTTCAGGGGTTTACCTTCAGGGTTCAAAGTTGTAGTGGGCCAAGGTCCAAAGTACTACCAGCAGTTCTTCTGGAACCTCCCTGGCTGCACCGGGAGCAGGGTGCTGGTGTGGATGTTAGATGGGGCTACAGTGACGGAAGGGGCACCCAAAAACAGGCAACACAGGAGGACTTGCGGACAAGTCAGAGGCCTCCCAAATGGAAAATTAGGTCACAAGGGGTCTTGAAGCAAGGGGGAACAGCCAACTCTTCTGGACCCTGGCAGAGCAGCTTGATGTAGAGTGGTTTGGTCAGTTGGGCTGGTGCGCAAAGATGCACCTCATGGTCAGAGACAAACAGCGGGCAGAGGAGAAATCAAAGCAGCTGGTCCGCTCTCAAAGTGGGTCTCAGTGATGCTGATAAACCTCGATGGCTACTTGGTCCTGGTGCAGTGAGAATCTTCACTGAACCCTCAGTTCTGGTGTTTGGTGTAGGGCATCTGGTACACCAGGGGTTGATGCTGCATGGCTCTGTTTGGTACTAGTGTCTTAACACTCGGTGGGGAGAAAGATCGGACCTCCCGGAGCACGATTACCTTCTCCTGACTATCCGCGGTGTTTGCTGGACCGGGAAGTAGCAAGGCGGTGGACCGGACTCCGTTTTGTCAGTGCCTGTGGACTGCAGGGGAGTAGATCCTCTAGTTCAAGGGAGACTGTCTGTGGTTTTCAAAGTGCTGGCAGTTCACCCAAGATGTTAGTGGTTCTTCAGATAGCAGGGTGAGCCACTATGTTGTGATTGTTGTGAGAGGGCTGAGGATGGCAGGGTTTCACGCCAAAGTCAAAAGTTCTGCTGCAGTTCTCGCCAGGAAGTGACTCGTCTTATTCCTTCTTCTGTTGATCTGTTGAATCTGTGTTCTTGTGTTCAGGGGTGCCACCTAAATACTCAATTTAGGTGTTATAGGGCATGACAGGTAGTAGCTAATGGGCAACCTACCTTTAGGGTGCCTACACCCTCTATGTGACTACTTCCTGTGGAAAGTGGCCATAACCCTGTTCCATCCAAACAACACAGATACATCAGAAAAGTGGCTCTGCATCAGCTAGCTCACCCTCGGGGCGGTGCTGGCTGAATGTGGCACACCTAATTTTAATAATGTTTCCACCTGTCATGCTGCCAAAAGGTGGGATCAGGATGGGGGATGGGCACCTCCACTATCTGGGGAGGCCCAGGGTTGCATTTCCAAGATGACAAGGCCTTTGAATATTTCCGCTATGGAATGCCCATCCTGCTTGGATGAGGTGTGAATACCTCGGCCAAGAGCAGTCTTTTTTCCTGGCCTCCACTTGTAGAGGCTCTCACCTCAGAAAGTCTGACACCTGTCTATGGCGGCTGGCTGGTCAAGACCGGTCAGTCAACACACTAGTAGTTAGTAGGTTTTTAGGCGGCACTTCTAAGGTGCTCTCTGGGTTCATCTATTAATAGATCTAGCACTGGCATCAGTGTGTGTTTATTAATACTAGGTGTTTGGTACCAAACAACTTGGGGGTACAGTGAAGCCATCATGTAGCTGAGGAATTTGTAATCACGAGTGTCCAATCCATGTGCTCATCGTGGCTTTCCTGTCCACTCGTAATATCCAAGGATAAATTTGAATATGAAGGGGATACATCCACTCAGGCAGATATGCCCACACAAGGGTACAGTACACCCTGCCTTTGGGCTGTAAGGCCTACCAAAGGGTTGACTTACCTATACCACATGCAGTGTTTTTTTTGGCATGGCACACAGAGGTGTGTACGTAAACACGATGGAATCTACTTTAGGTTCCAATGCACACTGCACAGCCCCGTCAGTGACTAAATTAATCAAATCTATTAAATCTCTCAGTTTAATCTTCTTATTAACCATCAATTATCCTATATCCTTTTTCTTTTTTATCTCTTTATACAGTTTTTTCAATTCATTTTATCCATTCCAATGCTATACTCATATGTTCACGAAGGCGAAGAGGACACCAATGATTCCACCTATTACTCCTTTCTTTTAAAATAACCCACTGCATTTCAGGGGTCAAGGGTGTCTGCAATAAAAAATATTTAAAAATTCATTTACAATACCATCAGCATGTTTATATACCTTAATAACTAGATAGTATACCATAATTGATTAACTTCACTCCAAATATGAAAAATTATCTACATACTCAAATCATTTATATTGAAGAAACCGTTCATGAGCCAGATCTCTTGTGTTACACCCCAAAACCTACCATATCGCAATGGCATCCTTCCCACCTCTGCCCTTAACACTACATCCCTGACTTTTTTAACATGTTCTTAAAAGCAAAGAGCTTACAGTGACGTGTTTTCTCTCCCTTGTTTAAGACACTAATTTACCCTGAGTCTAACTGATTCCTACAGTTGTAATAAGACAGATGTGTGTGTCAAGTTGTCTCTTCGGTTTTCTTTGCACCAAGACATGCAGGCTGCAATGTCAGTGTGCATGAGCTTGGTGAGCGGTCCCTTAGGGTGGCACAATTCATGCTGGATTAGGGACCCTCTTTGTTCCAAAGCCCTAGGTACCAAGGATAACACTTACTAGGGACTTACAATGATCCTAAAGGGTTGCCAATTGTGGAACAATAATACAGTTTAGGGAAAGAACACTGGTTCTGGGGATCTGGTTAACAGGACTCCAGCGGACGGTTGGTCAAAGTTGCATCAGATACAAGGCAAACAGTCGGGGGTAACCATGTCAAAAGGAGACTTTCCTACATTACCTATGTCAGTAATGGACTCAGTTAGAGTTCATTGAACAGTAACATCACCATAAATTGAGACTACTTCAATCAAATCAAGAATGCCCTACTCTGCCTCATTGAGAAGTAGGGCAACAACAGGGAGTTTGGAGGTGAAGCCTCATCTAGCTCTTTAGTCAGAAAACTTTAATGTGACAGCCCATCCACATCTTGGCTATCAAGTCACAGTTACAGCTACCCGCCCTATTTAGGGCAGCTTGACCATCATTCCTTTTTATTATTTTCTTTATTCATCCCCAGTAATTATGAGTAGCTGAGAATAATTCAAGCATTTCACCACTCACTTTTTAGTATTCCTCAGACGTTGGTCCTGTGCACACAGTTCCTACTGGAAGCACGCAGCACATATCTGATAAGGCCCAGACAGGTCAAAACCTGTCTGGGGTTGCTTGTGTTCCTGTTCAGAGGAGACCTGACCTGGCAGTTTGGGATGGACTGTTCCTATTGGTGAAGGACCAATACTAATATGCCTAAGTCATTCAGGGTAGAAGATTGTTTATCCGCAGACAGGCCAGTTGATGAGAACTATGCTTCCTTCTGAAGTAAGATCACCTCAACCTTGGACTTGGTAGCACCTATAAAAAATCATCGTAACAGAGGCAGACCTTCAGCTGCTTCGTTTAATGAAGACTGAAAAAATATGAAACTGGATTGTAAGCATGCGGAAAGGAGATGGAGACATAGCTATCCCGACATCGATAAGACAATGTGGAAGTCTAAGATTGCGGGATATAAGAAAGCAATCAACATGGCAAAGGCAGATTATTTTTCCTCCTTAATACTTAAGGCCCCCAACAGCTGGAGAAGTATTTTTAATATTTTAAATAGCTTGACTAACCCCGACTGCGCTAAGAACGGGATACCTCCCTCCCAAGAGCTTGGTGAGGACCTAGCTAGGTTCTTCCACAATAAAATTAACACTATTATCGAGGATTTGGGGGGTGGTCAACAACCTTCGGGGGCAGAAACAGAGATTATTCGCTGTGACGATAGGGCTGATAATGAGGCGGAGGCTTTGGCTGTTTGAGCAGAAGGCGAAGCACTTAACTACCTTTCCAAGTTTGTGACTCTAGGATCAGAGGACTTTAATAGGGTGGACAGCGGTGTCCACTCAGGGTCTCTGCTTGATCCTGTGCTCCATAAAATTTGAATGAATTTAAGGCAGAGCTGTTCCCTACTCTTCGACTGATCTGCAATCAATCTCTGTCTTGTGGTATGGTCCCGGCCTGGTGGAAACAAGCAGTGGTGACACCCCCGTTAAAGAAGCCTTCGCTTGACTCGGAGTGTCTTAAGAATTTTAGGCCTATATCTCTTCTGCCTTTTCCGGCCAAAATCGTGGAATGAGTAGTGAGCAGCACTCTGTTCAAATTTTTGGAACAATACAACTTGCTGGAGGAGGTGCAGTTTGGGTTTCGGCCGGCCCATGGAACTGAAACGGCTCTTGTGACCTTGATGGATGAGCTTCGGATGCGGGCAGACAGGGGGCAGGCAGCGGTGCTGGTTTTGCTTGACCTGTCTGCCGCTTTTGACACGGTCAACCATGGGATCCTCCTGAAGAGATTGAGCAAGGTTGGGGTGAGTGGAACAGTCCTGAGGTGGCTTCGGACATTTTTAGGGGATAGCAGCAAGCGGTATCCCTCCCCCTTTTCAATCCACCTACTTAAATATCTTGCATGGCGTATCACAGGGCTCGGCTATCAGCTCTATTTTATTCAACATCGACATGAAACCTCTGATTGCTGTCATCAAAAAGCATAACATTAACATTGTTAACTATGCTGATGACACACAGTTGATCTTCTCCCTTGAGAGAGATCAATCAATATCAACAGAAGTGTTTCGTAATTGCTTGCGTGATACAGCCATTTGGCTGAAAGAGAAATCGCTGCAATTCAACGCAGATAAGACTGAGGTTTTCTACTGTCCGAGGGACATAATTCCATCTGTCTTGCCATGTAATTTCTGGCCAGCCACTGCCTCGACCATGGTTCAACCTGTGAAGAAGGTCTGTAATCTCGGTATCCTGTTTGACTCCAAAGTTACTCTGGAATCACAGGTCATGAAAACTGTGTCCTGCTGTCTGGCTATTATTAGGTCTCTGCAGGAGATCCTCCCTCTGCTCCCATCTTATGCTCAGGCTTTGATAGTTCGCAGCACCATTCTTAGTAGACTGGACTATTGTAATGCCTTGTTTCTCGAGTCTCCTAAATTTGTGGTTGATAGGTTGCAGAGGATTCAGTCTACTGCTGCCAAACTGGCCTTGGGGTGGCCTAGAAGATCTGCCTCTTCAGCGGCCATGGCAGAACTACACTGGCTTCCGTTTAGACAAAGAGTTCATTTCAAGTTTCTCTGCATAGTGTTCAAAGCCTTGCATAGGTTGGGGCCTGTGTCTATGCAGCGAAAGTTTGAGTGGTATGCTCCTGCGAGATGTCTTCACTCTTCTTTGGCAAGACTTGTGATAACCCCCAGAATTAGGAAAGTCAGGGCAGGTGGTCGAACCTTTGGGCACGCTGCTGCCAAACTTTGGAATCAACTCCCTTTGGAGCTAAGAGAAGTTAGTGATCTGTGTGTCTTCAGAAGGAGACTCAAAACCTGGTTGTTTCCCAAAACCTAGTCGGATGCCATCTCCGCTCTATTCTCTGTCCTCTCTTATTTGGAGTCACCAGCGCCAGGATGCCTTTTTGGTGATAGCGCGCTTTATAAGTTAAATAAATAAATACATAAATATTGTTCCTGTATGAGATTGCAGGGGAGGGCAAAAATAACATGGACTGGTATTCAGCCCCAAGTAATTGCAAGTGCCTGAGATTAATTCAAGGATTCTGCACAGCACGTTATTGCATTCCTCAGTTTTACACCCTAAGTCCAATGGGTGTGTTCAGATGTGGTCCTGAAATTATTGAACCACTGGAACCAAGTGACACCCTCCTGAAAAAGGCAGAATAGTTCCAACCCCTCTGAGGCTGCTTGTTTTCTTTTTCAGATTGGACCTGACCTTGCATTGTGGTCTAGACCATTCCAACTGCATCAGGTCCAATGCTCATATGCACATGGCTGGGTCCTGCCTGAGGTTGCGCAGTGGTCAGAAAAAATAATGGACTGGGTTGTACTAGTAGGAGTGGATGGTGCTGGCAGAGTTTCATTCAGCGGACTTCCACAGAATTACATTAAAATCCTTTGAGCTTCCACAAAATTCCCAAAGGGAAAGCTTATAAAGCTGGGCAAGGCTATTATTCATATAGCCATTTACCACACGTTTTTAACTTGTACCTCACGGTCGGTAGGAGTCACTTTGGCCTTGTGGGGTCTTGAAGAATGGTGTGTCCAGTTTTTGATGCAGTGGCTAAACAATTGATGCCCTGAAAAAATTGCTATTAGTATACAAGGCAATGACACATGTTGGCGTGTGGTATGAGGCTATATGAATAATAGACTTTCCCAGCTTTTTAAGTAGATATGCTGCACGTAGGAATGGAATAAAGGTTGTACAAGCGTGCATTTCCTATCTTTTTTTATAGCACATTGGTTGTTGTTTGTACTCTGTATGTGTTGTTTATTATTCTTTCTAATGCACTTTTCTTGCACATAGACTTCTATGGTTTTCTTGGACACATTTCTTTCAAAGCTTGGTGACTGCCGATGATGAGAACAGGGCAACACTGGTGAGTACCTACCAGGTTCCCCGTTGGTGGATCGCCCGTGAGGGGTCACCTCGCTTTCTCGAATTTTTACACACTATATATTGTTGTATGTTGTCCATTCAGCACGACTGTCTAGTAAGGGATTAAAGTTTTTTTAATAATATCAGACATAATAACGGTGTACATTCTACCCCATGAACTGTGAAGATCGGGGAGTGAGTTGTAGAGTTTTGCAACGATTAGTACTTTCGTATAAAAGAGAGTAAAGAATATTGCCTGAGCAGGACCAGGTAATTTTTGTTTGAATGACTTTATGAGTGGAGGGCGACCTGTGTCCTAGTTTTCCCTCTGTGCTCCTTGTTGTGTTAAAGAGGAATATGACTCCACTGCTGGTCATTCCCTGGTATGTCAACATATAAAGATATATGGCACCTGTACTGTCTCTGCTCCTAATTTGGCTTGTTATTTAAAAGGATCCCTTGTTCCCGCAATAATTTCCCCTGTTACATTGCTTTGAATGGAAGCTATTGTGTCCCTAATAATCAGGACTGTTGCAGTCTGTGGGCTGGAATTCCGTATGTGGTGTCTGTTTCCCAGTTAGCCACTTGCTACAACAATATCCTGTTTACCCTCTGCACGGGAGTGTAGATAGTTCATTATGGCATTCCATTCCAACTTTGAAAACAAATTTCAATAAGCTAAGCAGACTGAAAGTGTTGTAGTTTCACCAAGAAGTAGCTCTCACTTCAACTTGCAAAACCTTTGATTTGCAGGTGGCGAGAACGATCAGTAAAAGAGTGAACTAATACATCAAATAATTACAGCCTCTGATGCCACAGGCTTGGCACACTTTTTTTTAAGTTGTGGGCTCCGGCCTCTTGAAATCTTTTCAAACTATTTTTGGAGTAATATCACCTTTTATACGTTCTATTGTTTCCGGCTTGTTCGGTGAGTTCCTGCTGCTGCTCGTCTTGATTTTGGGCATAACAGTGCTGTTCCTGTTATTCCACAATGGATGCTCCCATTGTAATCCGTTCAGGGCAGGCATCACAGCAGCTGTACTGTGAGCACCTGCTATGGCTCCTTGGGGTAGTGGTTCTGGACGCTCTAGAGGACGTTTTTTTAAACTTTCTGCTATGCTTACTTTATTTATTTATTTATTTTATTTTATTTTAAAAGTTTTATATAGCGCTGGCTAGACCCGGAGGTATCAGAGCGCTTTACATTAGCATCAGATCAGAGTTGCAGGTTACATTGTTACAAAGTTTACATAGTTCTTAGAGCATGGCAACATAGTTACTTTTAAGGTTCAGATAAACAATAAGCACAAATACGTAAGGGGAAAAGAAGGTACAGTGAGAGATTCAGGGGGGTTGGAGTAGGGGAAATAGACAGATAATGAAGGTGGGAAAGAGGAAGGCAGGGGAGGGTGAGAGTCACAACAAGGGGAGAAGGGGGGAAGGGTGATGGGGACACAAACCGGTAGACAAGTCAAGGCAACGTCCAAAGTCCAGTAAGCTGTGATCCCAGGGGAAGTGAAATCTCTTTCCTATCTCTATTGCGAGAGGCTCCCTTTATGCAGTGGACTCTCTCAGAGAGGTCTCTGAGACTCCAAGTTCTACATACTGGATCCTTCCCCAAAAAGGGGAGAGGGAGTGCTTTGGCAAGGGGTGCCATACCATACCTCAAGTGGGAGTGGCTCCCTTGGCGCAGTGGACTCACTCAGCGGGTTCGCTGAGATTCCAGAGTATAAATATTGGATCTTTCCCCAACAAGGGGAGAAGGAGTGCTTTGTGAAAGGACACAAAGGACAGGGGGTAGGCAGAGTAGAAGGCAAGGGGAGAGATTCAGGGGAGAGAGGATAGGACCTAGGGAAGAGACAATAGGGAGAGACGAAAAGAAGTCTGCCTAAAGACCGACTGGGTAGGTGACGACCAAGGAGGGAGTCCAAGGCCCATCTCCCCTATAGCTAAACAAAGTAGCTCCATCGGGCATCAGACAAAATAGTTCAGTCTCAAAACATTAAGAGAGGAGAGAGGAGAGACATAAACAGAGGGAGGATGTGGTTGGAGACAATAGGAGAGACGACAGGAAGTGCAACAATGTGGTTCAAGAATATACTAGAAGAGAATCAACAAGTAAACATTAAGTAAGACAATCAGCAATACAATTAGGGGAGAAGTGAAAGGCGAGAGAAACTAGTGGGGGGTAGGGGACGAGAGGGAGTGAGGATAAGGGAAGAGACAACCATAGAGAGGAAAGGAAGTCTGTCTAAGGTTCACAAAAAAACAGGGTGGGGAGCAAAGGGCAAGGGCATATGAGGGCTGAGGACAAAGGACAAAAGCTGGAAAGAGTAGGAGCAGAGAGGGAGGAAGGTTGCACGAGGTGCATAAGGTTTGAACAGAGGCACGTATCTCCTGCCTGGGGCTATATTGTTGGGACCAGGCTTAGATAGAGAAAGGTCCTGGGTAGGGGAAGGGAAATTGGGAGGAGGCTTATTGGGCAAAGAAGGAGAGGTAAGTCAGATAGTCACGTGAGCAGTCAAGGGAGGGCAGTGAGTTGAAGCTGTGGAGGGAGAGACGTGGAAAGAGAGGAGTAGAAGGACGCAGTAATTGGGAAAGGGTAAGGGGAGGATTTGTCAGAGGAAAAGAAAAAAGAGGGGAATGTGGTCACAAGATGATATGCGAGAAAGAGGCCAGAGACATGGGAATATGAGTCATGTAGGTAGGTAGGAAGGAAACGGTAGAACTGGTCCTTCGAAATGCGACTAGTTTATAACCCAGCGTTATGGCCATTGGCTGGAGATGAGCCATGTGCAATGGCACAGCATAATTGGAATCATTATCTTTTACACTTGGCATCCTATATTTTGGGCCCCAGCGACATGCTGTAACTGCTTATGAAGAAAACAGGTTTTTTTTGCCATGATTTTTTGTACTTGTGTCAATTTGTGCTATGAAATTTTACACGTCTTGATTTTGCTTATCTCTTTATTTCTGCCATCACTTTGGTGCTGCTATCCTGAACAAGGGGAGGGTGTCATGTGTATGCTGCAGGTCCAATGTCGTTTTCCCTATGTTAGCATGAGCACGTTGCACTCTGCCCTTTGCTATGCACATGTTACTTTGTAACAGTATTTTGCTTTGTGCCACGTTGTACTTTCAGACCGAACCTGACATTGTTTTTTGTGGTCTGCTCTGCCTGGGATTTAGTCTGAACACCGTAGACAAGGTCAAACAGCAATGCTCTTGTTATTCTGTTTTGGTCAGGCTCTAGCACCAAGACAAAACACACAAATGCAGCTGAAGAGAAGACATTGTGACTACACCTGAGATGTAGAACTTTCATGTGTACATGCTAAGGTACGCGGAACACTGCCAACACCCAGAGATCTTCTTATATATAATCACCTTGCTTCTGTAGAAGGGGAGGGGCTTTAGCTTAGTCTGTCTAATAACATTACTGCTCCATTTATGACTTATGGATTGCTTACTGCGCAGACCGTATTTGTGTTAGGCATCTTCTTGCTTATGGTGGCTCGTTGATGGAGCAATGTTTCATACGTAAAGAGACTTCCTCGGATTCAATCCTCTCGAAATAACAAGTAATCTATTAAACAATATGTTTTGTTTTACTAATAATTGCACCACACAACATTTTAGTATCAAGGGGAAGAAGCTTCTCTATGTTTACTAACAGTAACTTGAATGACTTAAAATGGCGCTAAAAACGCAGGAAACTTACTGCGCATGCGTCTGCCACACTCACGTGGTGTGACGTATATTTGCTTGGGGGAGTTTCTTGCAGCTGCGCACTAGAACTAAGATGGCCGCTTCATGTTTTACATACTAAAGCACCTGCTGCTTCTATAATTAAACTATGTTCGTCTTGCTTAACTAATAATGGTATGGTTAAAATAAAGTAATGGGAATAGAGTAGAGATAAGTGGTATGCAGTGCATTCATTTATTTCCTTGTTCTAAATTATTTCTCTTTGACTTTGCTGCTAGCTCGTATTTGGGCCTGAAGGGTGCTTCTGAATTCCATCTTGAAAGAGCTGCATCTGTGCAGAGGAACTCTAAATCTCTGAAGCATTGGCATTGAAACGCAGCCAAGTCCCGACTTACATATAATATTCCTTGGAAGATGACCGCCTGACCCCTCAAGAGGAAGAAAATATAAACTGATCAAATACATTGTGTACAATATTGAAACATGTTATTGCTGGGTGGAATAAAATCCATGGGAAAGTAAATTATGGGTGGGAACATTGATCATTATTTGAATGAAGATGATCTTGCAACTGGTATGTGTGATGACCTCTCCTCGTTGTTCTGACCAATCAAATCAAGGGAATACATGAATTTGCTGGGTGTGGTACATTGCCCTGGAAAATGGTATAACTAAGGTAGGCTTAGCTAGTTAGATTATTCGACTTGTCCGAGTTGCCGACCTGTCACTGACCCAACGCATGCTATAGGAGATCGAGAGCAGAGGTGCCGGTGCAGCACTATGTCTGAAGAATGGGGAATAGCTGTGGGAGAAAAATCGGTAACCCAATCGGGGTCCGACAGTTAGCCGCAGAGAGGGGTGTGACGCTGGCTTTGCACTTAGCTGAGGGTACCTGTCCTGACCTGCATCTGTCCTGTCTTGACCCGCATTGGTCTTGTCCTGATCTGCACCTGTCCTGTCCTGTTGACACCTGAATTGCCGGGAGTCCTGTTTTTCCTTTGCCCAGCCCATGGTCAGGTTGGTCTTCACACCATTCTAGGTAAATATAATCTGTGGGTATGTCATTGTATTGTTTTCCTCTCTCACCCTTCCCAGGTATCAATGTCCAATAGAAATCTCGCAATATTTCTACAGATCCTCACTTTGATTATTCGTTTCTTGCTTGAAAAGTCTTTAACTGAATGTTTATGGTCTCTTGCAAATAAGAATCTACATAGATAAGGTGTTTATAACTTGCTCGAGTCTGTGGTTATTTATAAAGGTAAATGTTATCATCTACCTATTATGCTAACTCCTTTTTTGATCCCTTAGGACTTTAAATACAGGTGACAAGAATTGGTAAGTCAAGGTATATAAGTAAGTCCTAAAGTGAATAAAATCCTGATTGGCAAAAGGTAAAGGCAGGATTACCTGTTCAAGGTGTGTATGTTTATGGGCCCAGGTGAGTATGGTAATTGAGCCGGTAACTCTACGCGCCATCAGAGTATATTGCACATTAGAGCAAGATAGTTACAATAAATATTATAAAAATTTCTTGTGTCTCTGTCAAATCTTATTGTGTACAAGTACGAGTGTGAGAGCAAAAATGTTTGCTCTATCACCGCGATTCATAAGAGGGTTGGGAGTGTTGTGTCCTGGGGTGTCTAATCACTTGTTCACTGTAAGTGAGTAGGAGGGCATTTGAGACACTATAGCTAGTCGGTCCTGGGCTCATAGGTACTAGGGTGGTAGGATGATTCAGTCCCTGCCTACTAAGATTCTATGGTCCCTAGCATAGTTCTACGATTTTGCAGAATCGCTGCAACAGGTTAATCCAACTGCTGCACAAATATGTGTATTTGTGTGCACATTTCTCTCTCTTCTCAAGGTCAATTTTATTTTATATTATCCATTTCATATCAAATATTTCTAAAGAGCACCAACGCATGCCCCAGAGAGCATTTTTATGTTAGCAGGCATATCTCAAATTTGGGCTGAGGTACTATTGAAATTTATATACAAAACACAGGGGCAGATTTATGTTAACTGGCGCATCCTGAGGGATGCGCCAGTTAACATGCACCACAGTGCGCCACATCTACGCCACCCATGGTGCGCTTCATTTATGATGCGGCGCACCATGGGGCAAAAACGGCACAGATGCGTGACGCATCTGTGCCGGAAATGTGGCGCATTGCTGGAGTTGCATCGCAAGCGCGACGCAGCTCCAGCAATGCTCTGGGGGGCCTATTCTTTCAATGCTGCCTCAAGCCTTACGCCTGCTTCAAGCAGGCGCAGGGTTTTGACGCAGCATGGGCCCAGAAGTGACTGAGTGAAATCTCATAGATTTCACTCAGCCACTTCCAGGAGGCGTTCCTGCGCAGGAACGCCCCCCCGCGCAGGAACGCCTCCTCATGGCGCAGTGCTGTACAACGTGACGCATCTCCTACATGCGTCACGTTGTAAATAGGGCGCAGGGATGCGCCTCGTTTCCGTGCCGTTGCGTCACGCAACGGCGGCGTAAACGTGGCGCAAGCCCTTCATAAATCTGCCCCACAGTCTGTAACGGGGCAGTGAGAAAAAACAGCATGGTACTGCAACATTACTAAAAAACACAAAGATCAGTTGTTTTTTACATTGCACATTGTTTCTTCAGAAGAGCGCTGATCATCAAACCCTTGATATTTCAACCCCCACGACGCCTTTCTCATATCCTGAAGTATATGTGACCACTGTGGCATCTGTCCACAAAGAGCGCAATAAATCCTCTTCCGTAACGGTAATCCTACTTAATCAGATAAATTCCATAAGTATGCTGTGAAAGCTGCACCAGGTGAAGGGTTCCATGCATACTACTGGGAATGTAATGTGAAATCTCCCCTACGCTCTGGTTCCCCGTGTACAGAATTCTAAATACCATAGAATTATTAACAGGGGAAATGCTCTATTACTTACCGGTAATCTTCATTACTCCTGGTCCCGTTGTCCTCGGCCCATTCAGAAACTTATGGAGATAACCATCTTCCCGACAGAAAATAAAAACAAGAGGAATGCTGGGATATCCCTACTGCCCCTCCCCCCGGGAGTATAAAGGTAGGATCTACCCAGCAGCCCTCCTGTACAAACAAGCCCAGACAGGAAGGCCGGCCGCCCGGGAGGGAGGGAGGGGCGTATGAATGGGCCGAGGACAACGGGACCAGGAGTAATGAAGATTACCGGTAAGTAATAGAGCATTACCCCCAGGTCCCTTATGTCCTCGGCCCATTCAGAAACTTATGGAGAAATACCAAAGCAGAAAAAGCCGGCCTTCCCAACCCAACAGAAGCCAACCCAGGAAACCACACCAAGGCAGCAACCGCAGAAGGAAAAAGGAAGAACCGGGGAAACCCCAGGCCGAGCCCCCGACAAGAGGGACCCCCACCAGACCAGCAGACACCCAACAAGAGCAAGGGTGCACAGCCAGACGACCAGACCGGCCACCACAGAGGCCAACCAGCCCACCGCAGGAACACCCGACAGCCAACCAGCGACAGGGAGAGCACAGACACCCAAGCCACCACCGGCAAGGGGACAACAGCAGAAGAGAGGCCAAACAAAGAGAAAGGCCAAGAACCACCAGGGCAAAAAGCCAGAAACGGGCAGGAGAAACAACCCACTCCAGAACCGGCAGGAGACAAGCGGACCAGAGGAACCAAAGGCCCAACCAAGAAGAACAGCGGAAGCCCACCAGACCCCGACCAGGAAGGCAAGACCGAGCCCAAGGCCAGGGAAAGAGAAAAATCCCAGACACTAGGGAACGAAGAGCAAACCCCAGGAAGCCAAGCCACCAGGTCCCGCAAGACGAGGACACAAGGCAAAGGGAACCAGCACCCCCAGGAAACCCGAGCAAGAAGAACCAACAAGGGCAACCAACCGGGACAAAGAGACCCGGAAAAAGAGGAACGGGAACCGAAGGAACCCCAGGAACCCCAAAACAGAACCCCAGCCAAAGCGGAGGAAACGGGAGCAGGAACCCACAGCCCGAAGAAGGCAAACCCGAACACCAAATCAGGAGAGCAACCGGACGGGCCAAGGACCCGGAGGACCCAAGAGAACCGCAAGGAACCCACTAAGGACACAACAACCACAGCCAAGCCGAGCCAAACCAGAAAAAGGCCAGGCACAAAGACCCCAAACAGCCCAAGCAAAGGGCCGGGGCAGAAACCCAGAGGCCAGAGAGACAGAGGCAAAACCCCCCCAGAGGACCTCACAGAAGCAACCGCAGCCAGGGAGGAAAGCACAAGCAAACCACAACCCACAGCCCGGCAAGACTCAAGGCAGGGCCAGCACAGGGGACGAACCCCGCACGGCGGAAAGCCACAACCAAGGATACAGACAGGAAGCCAAAGCCAAAGCCAAAGCAACCCGGAGAACCAACCCAAAAGAAGGGAAGGGCAAAGAGGGCAAGACCCCGACAGAGCACAGGCCCGAGAGCCTACAGCCCTGTTAAAGCCCCAACGAACCCCAGCAGAGGCAAGAAGGGAAAATAAGAAGGCAACAGCGTGACGGCCAGAAACAAGAACCAGACCGGAACACACCACACCCACAAGCAACCGGAACCCCACGACACAGGGACCAGACACCCCACAGGCATACAGGGCACCCGCAAAGAAGCGCCCCGCCACCCATGAAACTCCCAGAAGAGACTCCACCAGGCAGCCCAGGACCGCAGAAAGAGCACAACCAGGCAACCCAGAGCAGGACGCACAAACAGAATGCAGACCAGCCCAGAACAGGAGCCAACAGGGAGGAAGCCCAAGGCAACAGGACACCACAGAAAGCCACGGCCGAAAGCCAAGCAGAAGCAAACGCAGGCCACAGCAACCAGCACAGCGCGCCTCCCACACGGCCAAGCAACGGGGAGACGCGCAGAGCGACCCCGAAGAAACGGGGAGTCGGCACCCCCGCACCAAAGGGCCGAGAAACCGGAACACCGGCCAGGAGGAAGCCATGCCACCCAGCAAGCCCGGCAGGCCGGGATGCAAACCCAGCAGAAATCCAGTGAGATAAGAATCCACAGGCCCAGGAGAGGCAACAACAACGGCCACCCCGCACCACCACCAAAACCAGAAGAGGCAGGGAAGAAACCCACAGGAAGGAGCCAATCGCACCCCTCAGCTCCAGGCGGCCAGGCAGAAACCCACCAGGCCAGACCAAGCCACCGAGCAGACAGCGGAGCGTGGGGACAACACACCAACCCCGAGACAAGGAGGCATGACAGGACCCCGCAGCCGCCAGGAGGCCCCAGGCAGTCAATACAGCAGACACAGGAGGGGATGCCAGGAAACAGCGGAACCCAGCAAAGGGAAGGCCACAGCACCAGAAGGACCAAGCAGGCCCCCACCACGCCCCACGCCCGACAACAGGCGCAGGCCTGGAGGAACAGAACAGCCGGACCCAAGGCAGCACAAGCCACCCAAGCAGAGGCAGAGGGGAGAGAGCACCCCAAAGGACCAACGGCACCAACGAGAGGAACCAGGCGTAGCCAAGGTAAGGGAGGAAAAGGACCAGGAACCAGGAGCCCAAAAAAATGGACAACCACACAGAGGCCAGGACGGGGAGAAACAGGACCCCCAAGCAGGGCAGAGGCCACAACAGCCAGCCCGCAGCGGAGGCAAGGCCACCAAGGAAGAATAGCACGGCAGGCCCACCGGAACGAGGGGAGCCCACAGGAACCCCCCCCCCCACCGCGCAGCGGCCCCAGAAGCATGAACAATGACCCACCAAAGACGGAGCAGAGAGCCTGAAGCAGAAGGCAACCCAATCAGGCCGCCACAGCAGAAAAAGAAGCAACATCGACACCAGAGCACCAGAGGGCAAGGTGTAAGCAAGCAGGCAGGAAAACCCCAACCACACAGGGAACCCAGGAGCAAGCAAAGGCAGGGGCAGCGAAAGAACCAGACACCACAGAGGCGACCGGGACCCCCGCCAGCCTGCGGCAGCCCGAAATGGAAAGGGCAAACACCCCCAGAGGCTCCAAGAGCAGGGGAACACCCCGAAGAAGAGAACCAAGGGAACAGACCCACGGAACTCCCACCCCCGGAGAACCAGGGCCAGCAGAGGGCAGCGCGGACCCCCAAAAAAGCTGCAGCAGGAAACCCCATAAGGGAAGGCAGCACAGAGCCTGCAAGCGAGCCCCGACACCAAACAGAGGCCCACCCAAAGCCGCACAAGGGACCGGAGGACCGACAGGGGGCAAAGCGCCAACCAACACAGCAAAAGAAAGTGCCAGGCAAGGCAACCCAGGAGGCGGACGAGCAGCAGCACGGCAGCGAGGAGCCTACAACAAGGACAAAGGCACCCACACCCAGCCGCAGCGAAACAGCCCGGCAACAAGAACAAGGAACGTACCCCGCACAGTGACACACCCAGACCCCTGCACAACAAGCGTACAGCAAGGCCAAAGGAAACCGCACACCCAGAAGGGAAGAGGGCCACAGAGCCACCAGACCCAGCACAACACAGACGCCAAAGAACTGCCAAAAAAGCCGACACGGCAGGCAGCAGCCCACACACCCATCCAGACCCGGGCGCAAGAAAGCACACCAGAAAACCGGTACCCAAACCCCCTCGCAGCAAACACAAGCGTGGCGAGAGGACAGGAGGCCTGAACCAAGGGTGGCAGAAGAGGGCCAGACCGACAGCCAGGGACAGAGCAGCCCTCACCACAGCGGCAGGCAGCACACCCCCCCCAGACCCGGGCCCAAAAGAGCACGGGACAAAGCAGTGCAGGAGCAAAAAACACCCCCCGGTGCACACCTCCAACAAAGAATGATCATGACGAGGCGAGCAGAGGGGGCGCAGGGCGGCATGTATCGCAGCAACCAAACAAAAGGAAGCTCCGGACATAAGTAAACCTCCGGGACCAGAGCCTGCAGCCAAGAGGACAGACCAGAAAGCCCCAGCAAACAAAAAAACGGCAGGACAACAAAGTACTAGGAGGCATCCAAACTCCGGTAACTGTTGTACTAACATGCAGGCAATGAGACACAATGACATAGGCAGCACATATCCCATTACTGCAACAGTCAACACAAGCCAGAAAAGTAGACTGCAAAGCCACACTTCCCAAACACACCGCAGGCAGAGAAGCACAAACTGAGCAGCCACCGGGTGCACAGGCAGAAAAAGCAGCCCGAGATCGAGCAACCCGCACCGAAGCAGGCCACATCAGTGTAACTCTTACATCACTGCTACACGAAGCTCCAGTAATACAGAAAGAGCGGTAAAATTGTGTTGAGACATCCAGCATAGAACACAATCAGCACCTCAGAATATGCGTTCCGAGGAAGCAGGTGCCGGACCGGCAGTGTTGCACCGTGACACCCAGCCCAAGTGCGGAGATGGACAGAGAAACAGCACTACACACCCAGGTAGGGTAAAAAACACCGCAAAGCGGGACTCACCCGGAGCGGGGGCCCGAGCAGCAACAGAAAGGCCCCCACTCCAACAGCCGGATCCGGGAACGAAGAGCCAGCGCAGCGCGTCTCCCACCCGGCCAGGCTCGGGGAGACGCGCACAGCGACCCGGAAGCAACCGGGAGGCGGCGCACCAGCCGCAAAGGGCCGGAAACCCGGAACAACGGCCGTGAAGAAGTCAATCCCCACCAGCAAGCCCGGCAGGCCGGTGGGGAGACACATCAGGAAATCCAACCCCTGCCCGCGAAGCCAGGCAGCCGGGCAGGAGGAGCCAGAAGAGTCTGCACGCCACTCAAGCCCAGCAGGAGCCGGTGCAGCCCCTCATCACCAACAGCATCCATCAGCCATTCTGTCGAAGACAGAAAAAAAGAACAGGAGGGCTGCTGGGTAGATCCTACCTTTATACTCCCGGGGGGAGGGGCAGTAGGGATATCCCAGCATTCCTCTTGTTTTTATTTTCTGTCGGGAAGATGGTTATCTCCATAAGTTTCTGAATGGGCCGAGGACATAAGGGACCTGGGGGTAATGGAGCTCGATGTTCAAATGCACAGTTTGAAAAAAACATATTTTTCCAATGAGAAAGATGTTCCCTTACTCCCCACTAAATATCCGGATAATATGTTCTCCTTTCCATCATGGAATAAGAATCACTCCAATCTCTGAGTGAATTCAATTTTGGACCATTTACAGGGTGGGAAATTGTCAGATTAGAGTGTGGGAATGACCACAAACTAATTTTCCAGGCAGTCCCAAAATTACATGGCTAAGCACGCCCCCAACATCCACTTCCCGTCTTTTGTGTGGAATTAACTACAATGGATTTCTCCACACTTGTGCTGGTTATGTCAAAAGTAGTAAAATTAATTACACATAGTGCATTCCTGGCATGCGTAAATTAAGGTGTTTTGTGCCGCAAACATATGCCAGACAATGCATTTATGAACTAGGCTCTTAGGACCTGTTTGAGCCAATTTGCTGAGCAAAATACAAACCAGTGAAAATAATTTCGCTTGGTGAATTTTAAATACATAGTTTTAAATGCAAAAGATTTCTTGATATTAACTGGGTTACAGATCTATCAGGCATCAGTGGCTGATAATGACACCATTTTTTTCCCTACAGAATTGTTTGTTGGTTGGTTGGGAGATTTAAAAAAAGGAACCTGTCGGTTGTCCAGAGGACAGGCATCTTTGCAGTGAGCACTGCAATTTCAGTGAAAGCCTACAAGGGCACTGCTCAACCCGACTTGGAAACTACAGATAAGAGAGTGCCTTTATTTGATGGGTGTGACATTCCCAGTTCTTAATTTGCAAATTAATGAGTGCTGGTGCCAACAGCATTGCTCAGAAGCTCGACTTGTGCTAGTACATGTCAAGGCGCCGAATACCAGGGGTCTCATTTATGAGAAATGACGCATCGCTGCGTGAAAGCAGCGATGCGTCACTTCTAAGTGCGCACTCCCTGCGACATTCCTGATGCGTCATATTTACAGTATGACGCATCATGTCGCAAGGAGTTACAGATACGTCAGTATGTCTGACGTATCTGTAAGCGCAAAAGTGACTCATTGTCTGGAGTGTGTCACAAAAGTGACGCAACTCCAGCAATGCCTCCTTTCACATGGGGCAAGCCCCATGTGAAAGGGCCTGCGTCAGTCTTACACCTGCTGTGAGGCAGGCACAAGATTTTGACGCAATGGCGTCCTAAAAGTGACGAAGTGAAATCTCATAGATTTCACTGCGTCACTTATACGACCCTTCCTTGCATCAATACGCCCTCCTTGCATACATTATACCTGGCGCAGGTATAATGTGGCTCAGGGGTTTACAAAGTGACGCATCTACCTAGATGCGTCACTTTGTAAATATGGCGCAACAAGGCGCATTTTTTACGCCACTGGTGCGTCACAAAAAGTGACGCACCGGCGGCGTAAAAGTGACGCACAGCCTCATAAATGAGGCCCCAAGACTTAGTGGTCCCGAATCCACCTCAGGCATCTTTAATCCACTGCCAGACACTCCCCGTCCCTTTATTTCATGTTTGCAGTTTCCTGCGTTCTCCATCCTTAGCATTTCTTCCATCTTTCACAAAGGTAAACTTACACAAACAAATACTGTAATAGTAACTTTAAAACTGTGGAGACTCCGCTGTATGGCAGAGAACCCCACACATAATGTGATAGACCAGACCATAGTATTGTGGGCAACGTTACTTTGTCATGACAGAGTAAGTACCATGTCTACCAAACTCTAAATCTGACACATAGTTTAAACATACAAGAAAAACTAAATAAAAACAAAAAACGTTAAAGAATGGCCCACCAGCCCTGACACGAATGTGCACATATTTGTAGGAGTTTGTACATTTGTGCACATGTTATGAAACAACACGTTACCTCCCATGGTGCAGGAACGCCAATGGATGATTCTGCTGACCTGTTGCCCCATGATGTATGCTTTGGTGGGAGAAGCAAAGTGTGAATGACCGTAGAACAGACGCCTCTCCAACTGTGTATGCATTATGTAGTAATGTGTGTTCCTATATGCGGATTGCAAGACAACTAAAACAGTGTCTAGGCCCGATCTAAAAAGAGTATTCATGGTTTTATTTTTTGGAGATGATGACAGTCCCCTGGGAATGCGACACCTCATGTCACGAAACCGTTTTGCCGAGGACGCAGAAAAGTCAGCAGGCGACAATGTAATTGAATACGACTTGTCTAGTCTGATTTTAAAATGGCAACCTACGGAGAAACTGATTATTACACTTTTGTAAACAAATAGCCATAATTCAGTAAAAGTAACAAATGTCGCACTGATAATATGCATATATTATGCCATACAAAATCACCGATGGTCTAAGGGGGGCTTTTTTCAATACTTGTTAAGCCCTGCATTGCACATGGCAAGGTTTACTTGGGGCAGAGTTTCTAAAGTGCTTTGTGATGTTTCACTGTGTAGTTTCTCTGCGTCATTTTACTTTTGGTTCTAAAGTACTCTTCAGACTTCTTCCTCTTTCCTCAATAATGCGCAAACATCATCTCCTCGGATTCGCTGCACAACATACGTTGTTACAAGAAGTAATTGGCTTATATCACTGAATTACTTTGATCGCCCTGGTAGCTAACATTACTTTGCTCGCAATCATGCAGCTCTCCAGCGGTTAGATGGTGCAGGTGCCTCTGAGAAAAAGTTCTATCAATAAGAGCGCTTGGGCATTTGACCCAAATACCTTGCAGTCAATGATTGCTGTTTTAAAACTTTGGAGACGCAGGGGGGAAATTGTGGGCATAGTGTGAAGAGAATTAAGCACTCTATGCGGCTCCGATATTTATTAATAGGAATTTCATGCCCCATTCACTGCTCACTGTGCTGCAAATAGACTTCCCATTGGCCCCCAAATAGACTCCGAGCTAAAAGATGTGCAGTAGTGGAAGAAAGGTGCACTTGAAGCAGAAAGCAATAGGTTTCAGATCCATTACATAGTTAAGGAAAGTGAGCAATAAAAGAAACGTTAACTTCCTATCGAGTCTCATTTTTAAGTGTACTGTAAGAGGCTGCATCGGCATGCAGATTCATACTTCGAACAACTTCGCCTCAATCGTTTTCAGTTGTTTTGGTGTATAAAATGTTCATACATGTCTACTAATCGTCATTGAAGGTGCATACTGTGTGACATTATTAGAGGAAAGAAAAACAACTGTCCATCTTTCCTTGCAAAACTGAGGCCCGGACCTTCTTTTATAAGGCACAGCAGAGCAAGACAGCTTGCAGTAGTGGGCTGTGCTTCGTCAAATGAAGAAAGCAGGCCTGCGCCATATTTACTAATATATTGTGCATTCCTGCTCTCTCTCTATGCTTGCACACAGAGTGCAACCTCGCTTTGACATAGGCACTCTTGCACCATGGTGTAAAGGTGGCAGGGTTATAGGCAGGATTGATTTTGTGCACAAAGGGGCACCTTCCCACACAAAATCAATCCACAGAGGCATTTTCTTCTTTCTACGTCTGCTGCAGAATGCAGCACAAATAAAAAGAGGAAATAACAAGAGGTAATACACTTATTTCTCCTCGTTATGCATCTATTGGTTAGGCAAAGCATTTTGACGCATTCCTAGGTTTATTAGTCTTAGTATATCTGGGAAGGCACGAAAATCCATGGTTGGAAGAGTGCAAACACCCATACTCCACCTATGGAAAGCCTTCTCAATGGTTTGAGCTGCCTTGCATTACTACTCTCGATTTACCGAGGCACATATGGCCATGCCTGTTGGCTTTGTGTCTCTTAGTAAATCTCACTAAGTCCCTAAGAATGATGCAACGGCAATGCAATGGCTTGTAAATCAGGGCCTGAGTTTACAGAAGATTATCAGAAGGGAAAATACCTGCTACCTTTCCAAGCACTTGTTTAAAAAGTAAAGGGGCGGTGGGTCCAAGATGGCGCCCGTGTAGAAGCAAATCTCCAGAGGTACGCTTCGCTGCACCACGAGATAGCGGATTCCAGGGACAACGATCAGATCCGAGCCCGGGTGCAGTGTCATAACAATTGGGGTGCCTGCTGGCCCCTCCGGTCGAGTGCAGAAGATGCGAGAGCTGAGCCCCGAGGGCGAGGAGCGCTGAGATAAGATGGTGGCCAGAGGACATTGGGGCGGCTCCTGAACATTTTAGCCGATACGGAGTGCAGCACCCGCCCTCGTGGCCCGCAGTCTAGTGCAGGAACTGAGGCATCAAGAGCAGCGCCCTAGCTAGTAGGTGCACTATCCAGAGAAGAGTTGGGGCGGAAGGCATGAGGGTGCCTCCCCCTCCCCCCACTATTATACCAATCTGCAGCCTGGGGGCAGCTGCACCACTCCGTGCAATCAGCTTGGGGCCAGTGACGCAAAATGTGATGGTGCCAGGATGGCTTTGAGCCACAGCACTGCAGTAGCCAAAACACACCTACAAGCATGGGTGGCTCGAAGAGGCAGCAACACGTAGGAGGCTCATCCCTGTACCTGCTCCGAGAAGGACCTGCGGCATCCGTGAGCCATAAAAAAAAGAACTGATTAGCTAAGCCAGCCCCAAGTTGAGGGCTTTCATTTTGCTTGGCCCCACAGTCCCATAGTGGCGTAGGAGCAGTGCCTCGAGATTGAGCAGTGCAGAGTTAGCGAGGACTATTGACTAGGGCAGGAGTGGCCCTTACTGTGTAGTAGGACCTGGGAATTCCGGTCTAGGCTGGCGGATTTGGAGAAAGAAGCAACCTCACCATGGGTTAAGGAGAAACCACCTACAGTCAGGCCTGTTCCAGAGGGTCACATTAAGGCTGCATCAACCGCCGTGCAGACATCCTGCACATATAAACAGCGGCTGGAGGTACAGCCCGAGCGGTTGCAGAGACGGGAGGAGACGGTTGCTGTGGACAAATAGACTTAACAATAAGGGTCTTATCATAGTGCCCTAGCTACTTGAATGACTATTGGCAATGCCACAAAAAATCTTTGCTGCTAACATAAACACATACATACGTTCCTCCATGAGGATAGGTCCTCTGAAATAATCTGCGAGAACAGAATTAGAAGTGAAGTAGACATTTTCACGACAGCACTTGGAATGCTGACCCAAGAGTATCTCTTCGACCATGCCCACTGATCCGTCCACATTCCCGGCATCTACTTTGACAACATTGGAGCCTTGAGAAAGTCACCATGGTGACGAAACACACGTTGGTTGTTTCTGGTGTTCTTCACAACAAGAACTGGACTACTATTCACATTGAGAAAAAAACCTTTAAAAATGTATTAACAAATTATCATGTGCCAGTCCTTGCAGCCGTGTTTTATTATGAAATACATAATTTAATGAATGATCAATTGACCATATCCTCATTGTTTCCTGTAATAGGAGCAATCTCTCTTCATCTTTGTGTTTTTCATTAGATGGACAACCTATTATATTTAGTTCAATGGGAAATATTGTGTGTGCCAGGGTCTTTTTGCATACATTTTACAAGTCACTTGTGTTTCTTGTGGTATTGATACCTTAGGTAGTGGGGTATCTTACCCTGAGTGGCACCAACTGTACTTGCCTGTGTACATATTATTTTGTAACATTTATTTTACTAGCCCATTTATTGAGCTGTGTTGAGGTGCGACCTTGTATCCACCACTATCTCGCCTGTGTTTTTCAACCTCACCATTGTGTTAAGGAGAAACCATCTAGTGTCCGGCCTGCCCCAGAGGGTCACATTAAGGCTACATCAACCACTGTGCAGACGTCCTGCACATATAAGCATCGGCTGGAGGGACAGCCCGAGCACAGAGTAACATATTCGGAACAAGAGTTAACACACTCAGCAAAACTAAGGGCCAGAAAAATAGTGAATACCATCACCAAAAAAGACCACTTCATTAAGCACCTCTTCACTAAACCCCCCTCTAAGTGTGCAGTACAGGCTCCGAGCCCGGAGCCAACCTCCCCAATACACCAATCAATGGGGTCAACAGCGGCACAGGAAGCAGACGAGGGGTACCCAGTCATGTGTGGATTCATGTAGTCCCTCTTCAGCATGCAGAGGTACGACATCGCAACACTAAAGACGGAGATAGCCAACGAGATGAAAGAACTGTGCCGTGAAGTGGGTGAACCAGAACAACAGGTGGACACTGTGGAGATGTCGGCCGATGCCAGAGGAAAGGAGTTGGAAGTGTGCTGCTGCAAAATATTGGAACTTAAAGATCGCAACGCAGATCTTAACTACTACCTGGAAGACTTGGAAAACAGGGACTGGAAAACCAATATCAGAATCAAAGGGGTCCTGCTGCAGACAGATGGAGGTCGCCTAGAGGACTTCATCGCACGGCTCTTGCGCCAGATTGTCCCAGAACTGAAGGACAATTAGATCCCCATGGCTTGCACACAGAGAAAGGGTCATACATCTCAATCTCCTGGAACTCCTCAGGACATCCTTACATGTCTTGTACAATTACCGCCAGAAAGAACGTATCATAGATGTGGTATACGACCAAACGCATGTCATGTTTGAAGGGATCAAGGTGTGCCTGTTCCAAGACCTCTCTCCCATCATTCTACAATGGCACCGCTATATGAAACCAATAACAGATTTCTTGAGGGACAAAGGAGTGCACTACAAATAGGGGCACCCTTTTCATCTTGTGTTCATATGGAACGAAGAAACACGCTCGGCCCACACACCCCCGGAAACAGCATCGCTTCTGGGAATAGATTTGGAGCAGGGTTATCAAACTGACAACCGGTGCTCCCCGTCATCTTCTCTAGGATCTGGCTGACAAAGGCGCCCCAAAAATTGAGCCACAAAAATCGTGAGAAAACCGACCTCAATGGAAAGCATCAGGGAAAAAAAGGCTTTGCTTTAACACCTCGCTGAGCAAGATCCCACACCAGAGCAAGAAGATGACTGACTGCCTTAGAGACACCAGCTAAATTACGACTCTCGCCAGCATGGCATAGACTGACTTTGGCTGGATGGCACAGACAAGTAGAAGCTGCAAGCCCAGCACCAGGATCTGCCCCAGATGTGGGTATTAACATTAGTGAACGCTGATGGAGGACTCCATTAACCGCCACCACTCCAGATGACCCGCATGGACCTCAACTATGTAAATACTGGTTCGTCACCACTTGGTGACTTTATTATTTATGTTTTATTGCATTTTTTTGACACAAGCCCATGCCCCCCTCACACCCACATATGTCTCGATCCATCATATAGAGAGGGAGCACAGTGTCACATTCCGGAGCCATCCCTATGCTTCACAATGAAACTTTGTTATAGTACGGGTAGTTAGTCTTAATGTGAGGGGCCTAAACTCTGCCACAAAGATAATAGCACTCTTGTCCCAAATGAAGGCAAAACAATGGGACATGTGAATCCTGCAGGATACCTACCTTGTATGTGTTGTATGTGAGCAAAGTGGTTCAACTGCCAATTCTGGTTGTCAGGACCGAGCAAGAGAGAGGGGTTAGCTATACTACTTGATTCTCCTTTTCAAGGCCTGGTCATTAAAACACACTCACAGATCAAGGGTCACACAATAGCTTTGCAGATCACCTTCCACCAATGCACAATTACACTTGCATGACTCTATGCGCTTAATGACCATCAGGAATATTTTATCCACCAGGCAATTGGGTCAATCCTCACTACACCGGACAGCAATTTTCTAGTTGGGGGGGGACTTCAATATTGTGTGAGATGCTTCAGTGGACCAGACTCCTCAGAGAATGGGCCCAGCAGGAGTGCTAACCCCACAGGGACTCCATTGACTCTCAGACACAGGGTTGGTGGAAGTTTGGAGGGCTTAACACCCCACTACAAAATCATATACACATTTCTCAGTGGCCCATCAGTCATACACCAGAATTTAGTTTTTTCTGGTCTCCACCTCCCTGTAATGGTCAGTGACGAAAGCTGACTTTGAAGTTGCCTCAGGATTCCAATATGTGACGTCTAAATCCTAAATTGCTCTCCTATGACTCAAATGTCAAGGAGGTCTGGGAGGTAGTTCTGGATTATCTTGCCACCAATGATGCACCAATAACAGGGCATGGGCTTCAATTGGGCACAGACAAGTAGAAGCTGCAAGCTTGGCACCAGTATCTGTCCCAGATCCGGGTTTTAACATTAGTAAACGTCAACAGTGGA
This sequence comes from Lissotriton vulgaris, assembly GCF_964263255.1. Classification (NCBI taxonomy): domain Eukaryota; kingdom Metazoa; phylum Chordata; class Amphibia; order Caudata; family Salamandridae; genus Lissotriton; species Lissotriton vulgaris. The sequence continues at coordinate 309,403,350 of NC_141696.1, forward strand.
CTCCATTAACCTCCACCAGTCCAGATGACCCGCAAGGCTAGCCGAAAACATGGACCTCTACTATGTAATTACTGTTTTTTCACCACTTGGTGACTTTGTTTTTTATGTTTTATTGCATTTTTTTAACACAAGCCCTTGCCCTGCTCACACCCACATATGTCCCAATCCACCATATAGAGAGGGAGCACAGTGTTACATTCTGGTGCCATCACTATGCTTCACAATAAAGTGGTACAGGTGGTTAGTCTTAATGTGAGGGGCCTAAACTCTACAGCAATGATAATAGCACTCTTGTCCCAACTGAAGGCAACACAAAGGGGACATGTGACTCCTGCAGGATAGCTACCTTGTTAAAAAGGACTGGAGTTGTATGTGAGCAAAGTGGTTCGACTGCCAATTCTGGTTGATAGGGCCAAGCAAGAGAGACGGGTTAGCTATACTACTTGCCACACCTTTTCAAGGCATAGTCATTCAAACACACTCAGAGATCAAGGGTCGCACTATAGCTTTGTGGATCACCTTCCACCAATGCACAATTACGCGTGCATGCCTCTATGCACTTAATGACCATCAGGAATATTTTATCCGCCAGGCAATTGGGTCAATCCTCACTACACCAGACACCAATTTTCTAGTTGCGGGGACTTCAATATTGTGCGAGATGCTTCAGTGGATGGACTCCTAAGAGAATGGGCCCAGCTGGAGTGCTCACCCCACAGGGACTTCAATGGCTCTCAGACACCGGGTTGGTCGAAATCATATACACTTTTCTCAGCTGCACATCAGTCATACACCATAATTGAGTTGTTTCTGGTCTCCACCTCCCTGTTACGGTCAGCAATGAAACCTGACTTTGAAGTTGCCTCACTCTCAGGTCACTCTCCCATATCTCTTGTGCTGCGCCTGCCAAATATTGGTCAGGATTCCAAAACGTGATGCCTAAACCCCAAATTGCTCTCCTATGTCAAGCAGGTCTGGGAGGTAGTACTGGATTATCTTGCCACCAATGATGCACCACACCTACCGATGTCCACATTATGGGATACACTTAAAGCGGTAGTGTGGGCAACCCACATATCTATAGTGGCAAGGCACAAAAGGGAGCGCAGGGTCAAGTGCGCTGAGTTAGAGAGGAGGGTGAAGGAATAGGAGGAGGCACATAGACAAAGGGGGTCTCACAAGATACAGCATTAACTAACCATCACCAGAAAACAAATACAGGCCCTAGATATGAACACAACAGATCACGCTTTGCTCCACACAAGGCAGAGATAATACACTGGGGGTAACAAAGCAGGCAGGTGGCTGGCACATAGACTGAATTCCCAGCCACAGGCTCGTCATGTACAGGTCTTAACAAACCAAAACTAACGCTCCCTAATGAGGGACACTGAAATTGCAGCTGAATTCGGTCAGTTCTATGCCCAACTTTATAAAAAGGAGAGCCAGAAGCCCACACACCACACCTCTTACATTGAGCAGGCCCCCCTGATAAAGCTGATGGAACCTGTAGCCGCACACTTAGAATCAGATATAGCCACACAAGAGGATCTTTAGGCGATAGGGAGACTCCAAGTGGATAAAGCCCAAGGACAAGACTGCTTCATAGCTACCTTATAAAAAAAATTTGCATAACAATTGTCCCCCATATTTGCCCAATGGGCAACTCCTTTAGCTCCATGTGCGCACTCACAGAGAACATGAGAGCGACCATGATAACAATATTATCAAATCCCGGAAAAGATTCACAGCAATGAGCCTCCTTTCACCCCATATCCCTCCTAAACATAGATGCAAAATTATTTATGGGGATCCTAGCCAACATACTGGGAAGGTATATGCCCGGGTTGGTTGATCTGGATCAATCACGCTTCATCCCAGGGTGCAAATGCAGGGACAATACAAAGTGGATATTCCATCTTATTGATAAAACCAATCGCTCACAGACACCTTCACTACTTTTATCAATAGATGCTGGAAAAACGTTTGACTGGGTGTACTGGCCCTTCTTGCGAGAAGTGTTGGAAGCCATAGGCCTGGGCCCTCGATTTCATCAGTGGATATGGGCTAAATATACAGACACAAAGGCCATGGTGCATCTCAACAACACTCTATCTCAGGTATTCCCAATATCGAGGGGAACGCAACAGGGGTGCCCCATTTCCCCCTCCTGTTCACGCTCTATATGGAGTCACTGGCAGAGCGGATTCAGGGACATCCAATTATCGAGGGGGTGTGGATGGGTGGACTGGCATACAACATAGCATTATACACTGATGACGTGCTGCTCACCGTAACCAAATCACGTCAGTCATTGCCCCCACTACTTGAGGAACTGGCGGCATTTGGAGAAGAATCCAGGTTTAAGATGAATGTCTCCAAATCTCAAGCCCTTAACATCACCATCCCATTGAGACAAACAGACGTACCTAGCCAACGCACTCCCTTTCTCATGGGCTGCACAGGCTATCTCATACTTAGGTATGCAGCTATTCCCCACCATCGACAAGTCTTTTTCGCACAACTATGCACTCTATTGGCCACGGTGTGCTCATTCATCCAGTCCTAGCACGGAGGCCCTATCTCCTGGTTGGGAAGAATAGCTGCCAAAAAAATGACCTTTTCCACAGGATTTTATATATAGTACAGGCGTTGCCATTACAGCCATCTCCCACCATGATAAAGAAACTGCAACTAACACTGGAGTCCTTTATCTGGGGCGGTAGGAAAGCTAGGATGGCTAGAGAGTGCGTATATCTTCCAGTGGGTAAGGGAGGCCTGGTGAAACCTCACCTGATGCGCTAACAACAGGCGGCACAATTGGGGCTCCCAGTTGAGTGGCAACACCTATTTACGGAAACGCATTGGTGTTTTTTGGATCAGGCATGTTGCTGGTATCCACATCTGGAAGTTACCCTGGCTTTTGCGTAAGAACAACCCACATGGAGTGTATATCTCCCTGGTAGTCGGGCCAAAATGGTTGCTTGGGACAAACTGTGTGCTTCTAAAGGCCTTTCTACCCTGATCACTCCTCTCACCCGATCATAGGGAATGTGGACTTCCCCCCAGCTATACATGTCACAACATACTCTCTGTGGCAAGAGGCTAACTATAAGCTCATAGGGGACCTCTGATGAGTGGGGAATGCAAGACTACTCAGGTAGCCAACAGGATTGGTCTCCCAGTCTCGGAACAATGGCAATATGCAGCAGTCCCCCACTGGGTGACTCAATCAATTATGTGACCCCATTCTAGCAGGCCTCTCGTGCAATTTGAGCACTGGCTCTTAACACAAAGCGATGATCGGCGTCTGTTGTCCGACATTTACACTTTCTTGAACACCTCCACTATCCCCCTACTTTCGCTAGCTAGGCAAGATGGGAAATGGAGTGTGAACACAAGTTCACGGTCAAGGAGTGTACAGTTATTGTGCATTGCGCCATATATCGGCCTGTGGTGCAGCCGGAAGGGAGACAATCCTCAAGCTGGTGCACTATTGGTACTACCCGCCTGCCCGCTTGTCCAAGTGAAAACAAGGATGCAATGACTAATGTTGCCGCCATTGTTGCCACTCTGGTACACTAAATCACCTGTTGTGGTACTGTCCCAAACGACCTCATTATTGGGCAAAGATACTAGCAATTATAGAGCAAATGTTTGGGACCGAATTACCTCGCTTTCCTAGCTACTTTCTCATAGGGCTTCCCAACGCCTTGATGTACCCACTTCGATCCCCCAGGGGGTGGCCATTACTCTGGCATTATGCACAGCGAAATAAGTCTTGCTATCAAGATGGGGATCTGACTCTATACCCACACACTCAGAATGGTTACACAAACTTTGGGACATATTAAACATGGGAAAGCTAACAGCAGTAGTAGATCAAATTCTCCCTGGGATTCAGAAGACATGGGGTCGGTCCTTGCTTAAAATACTTGTCCAGCACTTTCTGGGAACTCACCTGCCCAATATATTTACAAATCCTACATCTCATGGCCGGCATACAACCTGATACTTGCTACATTGGGGTGGAAGTGGGACAAAGCGGACAACAACATGAAACACATGGGCATGGCCTGCATCGTTTATTGTTTTTATTGATCTATAGGTTTGAATTCCCCTCTTTTCCCTTCATTGCTACACAAGCCACTGGATGTAGTAAAAAGATCTGTATGCTTTTCAAAATAATAAAAATTGATACAACCCTAAACAGTAAAGGGGGATATTTTCTAATGCTCCATGCAAAACAGGGCAGCAAGCAACGTTACTGCACCGAGATGCATAAAACAGAGAGAAGAAATGAGCCATATCTACTAAGACACTGCACAATGCTGCTCCCTCCCACTGTTGGTGCCATGTTGCAAGGGTGCATGTGATTCGTATAGGATTGTTTTTGTCCTATCTCAACATGAACAACCCTTAGAGACATTTTCCTCTTTCGATTAAAGCTGCAAAATGCATCACACATAAGGGCCGATTATGATCCTGTTAGGAAACTCCTCCGACCGAATCGGTTTTGGAATCGTTTCCGAACCAATCGGGTTCTGCGAGTCCGACCGACCGATTACGATGCATCCAGATGCTTCCAGATACGACTCGATTAGACTCCCATTGACTTCAATAGGAGCTTGTGTTCCAGCTAGGAAGACATGCGTCTATTGAAAAAAGAGGTTGTTGGGGAAAACCATGCACCCTGGGACGGGCAGCCAATGGTGCCTGCCACACTGTTTATGGTTGGAACGGGGGGTCCCATGAGTCACACGAGCCCCAACCCAAACCATTTCCTCGCATGGTAATAGGTTGTCCAGAATGGTGTCCAATTTGGTCGGAAACAGAGGTTCCTTATCAGATTTGCTGACTTCGAATCCCATTCGGAGCCTTTCCGGACGGCATCGTAATCGAACCCATTGAAGCAATGAGGAAAAATAAAGTTATATCTCCTTATTATGCCCCTATGTTGTAGACAGACCATTTTGGCACAGTCCCAGTTATAGTACCTTTAGTAAATCTGGTACAGCATCAAATTCCATGAGTAGATGTACAGGGATATCCATGCTCCACCCATGGAATGCCTGCTACTAGGAAATGTAACTCAAAGTAGTGCAAGCAGCTATGTTGTGATAATTTTTTTAAATAAATTTACTCCTAGTGGAGAAATTGCCCTTTTGTGTGGCTTTGTAAATCTTACTGAAGCTATTGCTTTGTCTTGTGTTTCATTGCACAATACAAAGACAATACCATGGTTTAATAAAACTGGGCCTAACACTTTAGGACAAAGGCATGTCATTAGGAAATTCTTTTTCTTATTTTTTTTTTAACGTTGAGGTCTCTCCAAATACATGTAATCTATCAATGTCATTTTGTATCCAAAACACAATCCAGAATGAATTGATTTTGACCATCACTTAAATATTCATAGTATATACTCATATTTAAAAAAACATAATTGGTACCAGCATTGCTGATTACTAATTTTCCTTAAATAAAGAATAGATTTTGGAGATACCTGTGTCACTTTCTGGCCAAAGGTATGTTTAATGACAAGTTTGCTCCGGTACTCATAATTTTGAGCTCCCAAAAGTTACAACTATTCAGGTGGATGTTACTGTCTTCGTCTATTGATAGCACAATAATATAGATGTTTGTTTATTGATTTCGATGCTATTTTGACCTTGACTCCTCCTGCTCCTGTTTTGTTCATTAATATTCACTCTCTAGGAACCTTACTTGTGCTTTTCAAATTCCAGTATGTGCTCCTTGGCATCTATGCTTTATTCTATGTCTACTCCCTCAACCTAATGGCTTCTAAACTCTAGGATTCTCCCACACCCCACTCGAACAGACTATCTCTTTATTCATTATTGCCTGGAGGAGTATTTGCTTTATTCTGCATTGTGAGTCAGCAATATGCTACTGTTGCCTTACTATTGTTATCACTCCCTGAGTGGGTAGCTCCATAACAAATGTGCAGTGCACTAAGATTTTATCAAAATTGATGCCACGTGAAGTGTATAGTTAGTAGACTTCATTTCAATCCACCCTTGATTGTGTGAAGTAATTGACAATTTCATTCATAGCCCTAATCCTACCAGACCCAATTACATTAAAAAAGAAGGAGAAGTGAGTCAATGCCAGTGCGTTCATTTATGGGCTGGCTAAAGTTGACACACAAAAGCAGTATCACGGGCTCTTGGCCAATGTGTGAGCATTGACATGCATGACCGTGCGTACTACTGAGCTGTACTTATATTGAATGTAAAACAACATGTCAAATGATATATGAAAAATGTTTGCATTTCAGTGATTGGAAGATCTGACTTTAGATTTATGAGCAAAAGACAGCAGTATTGATTCTGACCTGTCAGCATCTGCTTTCCAAAGATTATTATTTTCACACGTTTCACAGTTTTTTTTCAAAGTCATCACAGTTCAGTAAAAGGAAAGGTTAGCACTTATATTTGGCTGCAATTTTTCTCAGCAAATAAATTGCTAATGTCAAGAATAACATGATTTTCCAGGTAGAAATCAAATCGATGACACAGTAAGACAAATGTTTTGAGCTAAGCACTGCATTAAAAACAAGGGTATATTTCAGTAAAGCCAGATTCACTTCGTTGGAAAATGAACTCTAGGGGGGAACTTTACTCAAATGTGACGCAACGCAGTAGGAGAAACCAAACTTGCACTGTGTTACATCAATGGGAGAATGAAAAACCAGTGTGATATAGACTCAGATATGGTGCAGTTTTTCTCGTCCCCAGCACTGGTGAATTTTAGGCTGCCATGCGCCAAAGCAAGGGTGTGTGCGTTGTACTTTTGTACTGGTAGGTTACCTTTTCAGTGCACAACTATATTTCTGTACTGTTCATACGATGAAAGTGTGCTGTACAATGAAACACATGCAAAGTTTGAAAATTATGGCTAAATGAAAACATTTCTCCTCTATTATGCTTACCTCGAGGAGACCTACTGTTGTGGCATAAATCCCTTCTACAAATGTTACTAGATAGGGATTTGTGTCCATTCACGTGGGATTGTGTCCATGCTCATGTACCACCCATAAAGCGGCCTTGACACAAAGTGGCACATTGTAGACCAGAGTGCTAATATGCCTTATATTGGCTAACTTTCCAAAGCAAATCCTGATTTGATTTGAAATAAATACCACTACAACACCTCACGCAGGGCTTGCGTTACAAAAGGGACAAAGAAGGCACAACGTGTTACTAAATCTAGCGCAACATTTCTTGAAATGTCTGTGCTCACCCAAATTTGCACCTTAGAAAAGGAATTTACTATACTGATCAATTACCTCGTAGAACAACACAACGTCTCTGCCAACATCTCACTTACTTCCTCAAAGACAAACCAGTTAGGCATATTCTTGCTCAGTCCTGGTTCTCAATATTCACAATGCCAAGTGTGCTGCAAAGATTTGGCAACAATGCATATTAATTAGAAGCCACAACACAATGAATTCCGTATGCAGAACTGCAAAGAAAGTAATAATAATTGTAAATTGTATTTCACAAATCATGTGCACAAAATTGCAAATCTGGCTATTTTTATATTGCAAAAAAATAGCAGGGCACGGGAGACTGTTCACTAATTGTAATCAGATGCAAAAAGGACATCTAACAATGGATCAGTGGATTTAGAATTACTGTCCGACCTGCTAGTGAATGTATGTTTGTTAATATAGGCTGCTGAGTAATATATAAAAAAGAAGGCAAAGTTTTACCAACAGGGAATAGCCCTATATCAACAGAGTGAGGAAGCACATATAGGGCCTTATTTATGAAGGACTTGCGCCACTTTTACGTGACTTTTAAAATGGGAAAAAGACACGCACCGGTGGCGCAAGGCCTTCATAAATAAGGCCCTTAGTATATAGAGCATTACTGTCAGTCAGTCATTAAAACTTTATTTGAGTTATTACAACCATAAAAGTATACACTATACATTTATAAACTTTATAAAAACACGAGTTAAAATTTATAAAATTGCAATTCAGTCATTTCCCGGAGGATAACCCTGGCAACATTATTTCTAACAGTATCCTCCTGAGATGTTAAAAACACATGAGAAAACATATCTGTCTAGACCTTCCAAACATAATACATACATTAGAGTACAGTCTCGATAACATATGCCTATAACTCTGTATTCTGGAGGAGCTCCCTAACTCGAATCATGTATTTCCCCAAGGCGCAGGCTATATACAGGTTTCCCATCCCCACCAGGAGCTCTGCAGCCTGCTTCCTATTCGTAATCCTGTAATTTTTGAATAACGGGCCTAAAATCTCCTTACGTATATCAAGGGTCCTCCTGCAGTCTAATAAAACATGAGTAATGTCACAGGTGGAGCCTAATGTACATGTGCAATTACCATTACTATTAATCATGAGGTTTTTAACCCTGGTATTTACATAACAGGGGTTTACACCCATTCTCAGTTTTAAAACCTCTCTTCTTAATTTCTGATTCGGCAGCCTATCCAAGTACGGGTAAGGATGATCTTCTGAATTCCATACTTGGATCATATGGGACACTGATATTTTTTGCCGAAGGTACTCGTGATCACAAGTACGGGACACATCCGCTCCCAACGACCGTAGTTCTTTTTTGCCTATATTGGTGTGTCCTAACTGGGCATCTAGTTCTACTCCTAACTTCCCATAAGCTTCCTTTAATGAGAGTCTGACTTCTTTAGCCCATGATAACTCACTGGAGGTAATTTCCTCTCTACACCACTGTGATATTTTTCTGGGCGCCTCCCCTATCTCCAGACGCTGCCAAAACCGTATTAGTGCCATCCTGGTTGTAATTGCCCAGGAAGTGACTCCCATCTCCAATCTTGCTGCCTGTACCATAGCTGATTTAGGTAACGAGAATAAGCTTTTCAGGATCATACCCTCCTCTTTATCCCAACCTTTTTTCCCACTGAGGAGGAGAACCTCTGATCCATATAGGAATTGCGCGGGGACCATTGCCAGATAGGCCTTAATAACCGGCCCGTCTGACAAATCTCCGTAAAAGCTATTAAACCTTTTTAAGCCCTTTATAGAAGCTGCTGCCCTAATTTTTAAAGCCTCCAGATGGGTGGTCCAATTCAGGTTACTCGTGAACCATACACCCAAATATCTATATTCCGATACTCTCTCAAGAAGTTCCGTACCCAAATACCAAGGGAACCGGGTCTTACTTTTGCCGAAACATAGGATTTTAGTCTTTTCCATATTTACTACCAATTTTTTATTTAGGCATTACTGTGTGACATCATATATCAATGCAGCATTACGCACAGATAAGTAAGGTACTACCTACGTACGTGCATGCACTAGAGTCTGTAGGTCATGCTTCTCCTAGCCTCTGGCACTTATAATCCGACATTTGCGGTGGCTTGTCCCATATTAGAGCTGGCAGCGCAATGTGCACCACACTCATTCATTCATTGCTTCAACGCTGATAAAGATCAAAACATGAATATATCACCAAGAATTTGCCTAGTTCGGAAATGTGATGATAGGCTTGTATAGTTCTGCATATTATCGGACTATTGTTGGTACAAACATTGTAACCACTGTCTTCCAAAAAACGCACATTAAAGACTAGGAAGGGATAAACGCAGCCAGGATTGAGGGCCTGATTCACAAAGGGACTTAGGGCCAGATGTACGACGGATAATTGCATGTGCAAATGGGTTTTAGACCCCTTTGTGCATGCAAAAAATCTGTGGCCCATGTACTAACCCTATTTTGCGAGTCGCTAATTAAATAGCAACTCGCAAAATAGGGCTAGCGACTCGCTATTAGGAAGGGGCGTTTCCGAGAGCGTCTCATCCTAATAGCCAGTCTGAACCCTATGTAAGAATGTTTTGCGACCGCGATCGCAAAACACTTGCAGTTTACTACCCTCTTCAAGAAGGCGGTAAACCATTTGCAAAAGGGAAGGGGTACTCAAGGGACCCCTTCCCCTTTGTGAATGAGTGAGCAAACATTTTAACAGAGCTGGTAGTGGTCCCAGGGACCACTCCCTGCCATTAAAAAATGAAACAAAAACGTTTCATTTTTTTTTTTAATGCAGCCCGTTTTCCTTTAAGGAAAACGGGCTGCATTTCAGTTGTGTACATTAAAATACTGCATGCATGTGATTTACAAGTCAGTACTTATACATGTTCACACCTACCTTTTGCTGAGGCATAATGCTGTTTTTTCCGTTTGACATGGTCTTCTAGCCCTTGTGCATCAGCAGCTAGTGGGGGAAAGCTGCTGACACTTGAGACCTCATTAAAAGAAGTTACAGGTTTTGTTTCCTACATGCAATCAACCAATATATTCCCTGTTCATCTCACCATGTCCTCTAGCAATCATATAGAGCATCTGCTGAAGATGGCTGCTGCATTTGCCCACCAGAGCATGGTCTTTTTGTGGGACCTAAGGCAACGCAAGACAACGCAAGCCCTCAAGTCAGACTTACTGAGTCATGCAACGCACCTTGCATGGCTTAATAAATCTAAACTAATGGAAGGCAGTGCAAGTCACTGCCTTTCGTTACTCTGGTTGGGAAGGCGTTCTATGGATGGAGTATGGACATTCCCTCACATCCACCCATGGATTTTAGTACATTCACAGATTCACTAAGAATAGTAAACCTGGGAATGAGTCAAAATGCTATGCCATAACAACAGTTGCATAACAAGGAAAAATATGTTTAATTCTTCTTGTTATTTCCTCTCTCTACATGTGCTGGATTCTGCAGCACACATAGAAAGAGGAAAATTAATTTGAGGATTGTTTTAGTGCAGGAAGGTGTCCCTTTCAGCACTAAATCAATCCTTCCTGTATCGCAAGCACCCTTGCACAATAGCGCAAGGGTGTCTGTCTGGGTGCTAACATCACTCACTGTGCCAATGCTGAAAGAAAGCAAGAATGCACCATAGCTTAGTAAATATTGAGCAATTCTGCTCTCTCCACCACTTGAGATGGCGCGGTGCGGTAAGTTGTCTGGCTGAGTTGCATTGCTCCAAATGTTAGTAAACCTCGCCCCAAATGTGGTTGCTCTCTCAGACTATAACTGCTGCCTAAATTGTTTATAAAGGGCTGGTGGTTCTTCCTCCCCTTTATCGTGAAGAATGGAAGCAATGCTGTGATGTGGGACCAGCAGGAGAGGAGAGGTAGCAGGCAGAGGCACTTTATCTGGCATTTGTTGTATTGGTAGAGCTCCTAAAGTTGTAGACTTTTTTTCTGAAAGGCTACACGTCCTCTCATCTTCCTTCATTTACTCCACCTCCCCATGTCCTTAGATGTTGGCATGTACATTTGTGCGTGAGTGAAAGACACTATGGGTCAGATTTATTATGCCCTTGCGCCTCTTTGCGCCGTAATTGCGTCACTTTATTTGATGCAACGGTGGCGCAAACAATGCGCCCTATTTACAACGTGACGCATCTAGGCGATGCGTCACGTTGTAAAGCCCTGCGCCATAAGGAGGCGTTCCTGCGCAGGGGGGGCGTTCCTGCGCAGGAACGCCTCCTGAAAGTGGCTGAGTGAAATCTATGAGATTTCACTCAGTCACTTTCAGGCCAATGCTGCGCAAAAACCCTGCGCCTGCTTGAAGCAGGCGTAGGTCTTGACGCATCATTGTGGAGATGGGGCACCCCCGAGCCTTGCTGGAGCTGCGTCGCGCTTGCGACGCAACTCCAGCAATGAGCCACCTTTCCGGCACAGATGCGTCACGCATCTGGGCCGTTTTTGCACCATGGTGCGCCGCATTATAAATGCGGCGCACCATGGGTGGCGGAGCTGTCGCGCACTGTGCCGCACATTAACTGGCGATGCGCCAGTTAACATAAATCTGTCCCGACGTTTTTAAATGTATGTTTACATGCAATAATCCTTTGCGTCAAAATTCTACTGTACGAGTACAGATGTTATTTCTTGAAATATCTTTTATGCCCCATATATATATATATATATATATATCCAGAAAATTACCGTCATAAATCGTTGACAGAGAGTCGAGGCCCAGGTCAGCTTTGTTCAAGTGCTTTTATTTGGCAACATCAACACCCAACGCGTTTCGCAGCCTTCGCCGCTTTCTCACGAGTGAATGGTTGTGCAAATTCAATAAAGTTATATACAATAACAAAAACTTGGTCATGTAACCCATTGCGTGAAACAATCATAAGTGAAAACATACTCTCTCAATGATACAATTCATTTAGCATTTATGTATTTGGTCACGGAATACCCATATTAACTTAACATACTTGTCAAAAGTAAACGGACAAACATTTCTGGGTATTTACGTTACATTTTCGGAAAACGTCGTGTGCTTATCTGCACCACGGACTACTCTTCCCATAATTCATTGTCTTTGGTCAACTTGCTATCAGCGGTAAAGACATGTACTGAATTACTTCATTCAGTAGGTTCTCATGTTGCACTCTTAGTCTAAACATTGAACGCAGTAAATTCAAAGTGGCATCATTATATAGACATTCAGGGCGATTACTCGCGTGCTACTGAATTAAGTGCCCTCTGGACCCGACTGCTTGCGGGCATTGAAACCTCACTGATGTGTCGTCTCAGTAGGTTAATGTCAACAGTTCAACAGTAGGTTAATGTCAACAGGTATTTCCACATACATTGGGCCCCAGTGGGCTTAAAAATAAAATTTATACAGTGCATTCCTGCAGCGCATATCATTATATAGACATTCAGGGCGATTACTCGCGTGCTACTGAATTAAGCGCCTTCTGGACCCCTACTGCTTGCGGGCATTGAAACCTCACTGATGTGTGGTCTCAGTAGGTTAATGTCAACAGTTCAACAGTAGGTTAATATCAACAGATATTTTCACATACATTGAGCCCCAGTGGGCTTAAAAATAAAATTTGTAAACTGCATTCCTGCAGCGCATAGCGCCCCAGTGGGCTTAACCGTGCAAAAGTATATCATTTTAGCATTCCTGCAATTCCGCTTGAATCATCCTGTGCTTGAATCACTCTATATCTTGCTCGTGACTCTCATTCAATTCACCCATTCCGTAGTGAACACCCGTGACCTGCAGAATGAGAGAGCATATCAGTTAAAATCATAGCTTCTGTTATAACCCATTTGATAAAACCAACATATTTCATAGAATTCTATGAAGACAACAAGTTTATCTTATACATCAGTATCGACTAGGCGCTGATATTATCCAAGGTGAGATGCAAGTCCCTCATCAATATTGTGCCCTGATGGAGACAGTGTTTGGAATCCAATTATAAACCTAGATTCAAGTCTACGTAATTCCTTGACTCTGTCTCCTCCTCTTTCCCTTTTAGGTACACTATCCAACACCACAAACGATAATAAATTCGTGTTTTGGCTGTGTTCACTAAAAAAGTGACGGGCAATTGGGTATTGTTGGTCATGGTGGTTTATAGCCCTCAGGTGTTCCAGTACTCTTTTTTTCGCTTTATGTATCGTACTCCCTATGTAAAATAATTCACAGGGGCACTTAAGGGCATACACTGCGTACTCTGTCTCGCACAAGAGGTGCTTCTGTATTTTGAATGGTTTAGTCTTGGCTGATAACTTCACCGTTTTGCAATTTTTACTGTTTTTACAGGCCTTGCATTTGCCACAGATGTAGAATCCCTGTACTGGGTTCAATTTTTTGGGCACTAATCTTGGCAAGTTCGCTGGGCTCACTAGATCACTCATAGATTTTCCTTTCCTGAAGGTAATTTGCGGGTAATCTTTTACTGACTTAGCAATGTCAAGGTCAGTCTGTAAAAGACTCCAGTGTTTCTCAAGACATTTCCTAACCTCATGGGCCTTGTTACTATACGTGGTCACAAATCTGACCGTCTCATTGCTGGCTGTGTTTCCTATTTGTGACTCGCCTGTCAATAGGTCATTTCTAGATCTTAATTTTACTTTGGAGCATGCAGTTGATATATTTTGGTCACTATATCCTCTTTCTTTGAATCTCTTAGTCATTATTTTACACTCATTTTCATATCCCTCATCTGTACTGCAGTTGCGTTTAGCACGCAGTAACTCTCCATACGGGATACTTTCTATGAGACTTTTAGGGTGACAGCTCCAAGCATGCAACATGCTGTTACCCGCTGTAGCTTTGCGGTGTAACATGGTCTCAATTTTGCCATTCTGTACTTTTACCAGCACATCCAGAAATTCCATCTGGACCGGGTGCACCTGATGTGTAAATGATAAATTCAATTCATTGACATTTAACTCTCTCACAAAATTGTCAGCCTCTTCTTTGGTGCCATCCCATACGCAGAACACGTCATCTATAAATCTTGCCCACTTTTTGACATGTTTTTTATACAGGGTGTGGGGTCTGACAGTATGCTCCTCCCACCACCCTAAGAAGAGACAGGCAAAACTCGGGGCAAAACAAGTGCCCATCGAAGTTCCCATCAATTGCCTGTACACCTGGTTATCGAACAGAAAATAATTTTCAGTTAAGCATGTATTAATCATGCTTAACAAGACCTCTGTGTGCATTAAGTATGAAATAGATCTTTCATTCAAATAGTATCTACAGGCTTTCAACCCAAGGTCATGGGGGATGCTTGTGTACAGACTGGTAACGTCTAGGCTTAGCATCATATAGTTGTCCTGCCACACAAATTCATTCATCATTTTCAGGAAATCCCCTGTATCCTTGATATATGACGGTAACTCTTTCATATATTGCTGCAAGAAATAATCTGCATATCTTGAGGTATTCTCAAGGCTAGACCCTCTAGATGACACTATCGGTCTACCAGGTGGATTGTCCTTGTCCTTGTAGACTTTAGGTAACAAATACAGTACCGGAAGTTTTGGATATTTACAGAATAAATAATCATACTCATTCTGTTCAAGTAAGCCTTTCTCTTTCCATTCAAATAATTCATCATAATATTTTTTGTTAGATTTTTCAAAACATGCTTTGGAACTTTTTTCATATTGTTTAACATTGCTTAGCTGTCTTAAACCCTCATTCACATATCTGTCCCTTCCCCATACCACTACATTCCCACCCTTGTCGGATTTTTTTATCACAATGGTATGGTCATTCTGTAATGTCTGAATGGCTGCGGTTTGTTCAAAAGTTAGATTTTTCCTTACTTGAGACGCACCGCCACTAATTCTTTTGAGGCCATTTTTTACTCCTTTTTCAAACACATCTAGGGCCTCATTGATTATTTGTGGCATGAATATGGACGTGGGTTTAAAATGACTCTTACTGCTAAGGTCTGTTGCAATGTCATCGTTGAGCAGATTTAGTATAGGATCGCTATTGAAATTGGCTTGGTCCCCCAGTTCATTCAATAAATGCAATGTCTGAATATCATTAATACATAGGTTACTGACCTCTTCTCTACAGCTTTTGTCCTTCTCCAGATGCGCCTTTGTGGTGAACCATTTCTTAAGGCGTAGTTTTCTTGTAAAATAAAATAGATCAATCCTCGTTTGGGTGTAGTCATATTCATTGGTAGGGACAAAGGTTAATCCTCTAGATAGAACATCAATTTCAATGTTTGTTAATTCGCGATCTGATAAATTCATCACTGTCTTTGTTTTCATTTCGGTTTGTTCCATTCTTTTGTTCTTTTTTGCCAGCGTGTGGGAGATCCTACCGGACTCCCCATTACATCTTTTGGCGTATTCTGCAGCCTTTCTACGCCTCTGCCTACGCGTCCACGACCTCGTCCTCTTTGGTTGCTTGATTCGGCGATCTCCGGTGCTGTTAGCCTGTCTTGTGCTAACATTGAAAACTCCATTAAAATTTTGTCTTTTACCGACATGTTCACATTCTGGGCTGGTTCACTGGTTGTGGCTCTCGGTTCAGGTGTTTTATCTCTATAGTTGGCTCCATTTGCTTGATCTGTATTTTCCAATGTAGTTTTAACAGTCATGCCTTGGCCTCTCAGCCGATCAAATTTCTTGGCAAAAGTTAATATCTGTCCTTTTTCGTAGTCCACAAAGTCCCGTAGGAATTTTCTTTGCTTTTTTTCCTTAATGTCCTTTTCAATTCGTTCCAGTTTGGTTTCAAGCTTTGCCATATCCTGGTTAAATTCTTCGCAGTCACAGAGTGCCTTTAATTTAGCTGTTACCTCTTCAATCTTGGCACTTAGAGTCTCACAATCACGGTTGGCAAATTTAACCAGAAGTTTCAACATTACCATTGAACAATGGTGATTATTTTCAGCCCATTCGCCGATCAAGTCCGGGTCTGGATCACTGAATGTAGGGGTAATGAAGATCCGGAGTCCTCGAGGCACTCTCCCTGCCTCTATGTACTTTTGCAGTGTAGTTGCTTCCCACCATTTATTTTGCTCTGCTTTCATGTGTTTCCAAAGCAGGTCCCATTGTGCTTTTTTTGACACATTTTCTCCAACCGAGGGCTCAGCTGCATTTACTTCACTTGGCGCCACTGTGGATGTTTCAAACATTCTGCTTGCTGCTTCACAGCGTTTCTCGTTTCTTGATGTTGCCATACTGATATAGTATGTTCAGTACGTGTTGCACTTTTTTCTGCTTACCGTTGTTCAATACTTTCGTTGCTTGAGCGGTACTCCACTTGCCTTCAATTAGTGTTGTTTGTATGGCTCGATTCCGTTTACGGCTAAATGCTGATTTCCAACTGTTCAACTCTCGCAGCGTTTTTTTCCACTTTCGGTGCGTTGCGGAGAAATCAGGTTGTTGAAATACAGCTTTCGAGTCACTTACAGGCGTGCGCTGGCTTCGAAACTTTGCATTCCAGAAGCTTGGCGAAGTTCATGCCTGCGCCTCTTTTTTCGTGGCGGGCCTCGACGGGGTTTCGCCTCGCCCCATTAAATCCAGAAAATTACCGTCATAAATCGTTGACAGAGAGTCGAGGCCCAGGTCAGCTTTGTTCAAGTGCTTTTATTTGGCAACATCAACACCCAACGCGTTTCGCAGCCTTCGCCGCTTTCTCACGAGTGAATGGTTGTGCAAATTCAATAAAGTTATATACAATAACAAAAACTTGGTCATGTGACCCATTGCGTGAAACAATCATAAGTGAAAACATACTCTCTCAATGATACAATTCATTTAGCATTTATGTATTTGGTCACGGAATACCCATATTAACTTAACATAATTGTCAAAAGTAAACGGACAAACATTTCTGGGTATTTACGTTACATTTTCGAAAAACGTCGTGTGCTTATCTGCACCACGGACTACTCTTCCCATAATTCATTGTCTTTGGTCAACTTGCTATCAGCGGTAAAGACATGTACTGAATTACTTCATTCAGTAGGTTCTCATGTTGCACTCTTAGTCTAAACATTGAACGCAGTAAATTCAAAGTGGCATCATTATATAGACATTCAGGGCGATTACTCGCGTGCTACTGAATTAAGTGCCCTCTGGACCCCGACTGCTTGCGGGCATTGAAACCTCACTGATGTGTCGTCTCAGTAGGTTAATGTCAACAGTTCAACAGTAGGTTAATGTCAACAGGTATTTCCACATACATTGGGCCCCAGTGGGCTTAAAAATAAAATTTATACAGTGCATTCCTGCAGCGCATATCATTATATAGACATTCAGGGCGATTACTCGCGTGCTACTGAATTAAGCGCCTTCTGGACCCCTACTGCTTGCGGGCATTGAAACCTCACTGATGTGTGGTCTCAGTAGGTTAATGTCAACAGTTCAACAGTAGGTTAATGTCAACAGATATTTTCACATACATTGAGCCCCAGTGGGCTTAAAAATAAAATTTGTAAAGTGCATTCCACGAAAAAAGAGGCGCAGGCATGAACTTCGCCAAGCTTCTGAAATATATATATACATATATATATATATATATATATATATATATATATATATATATAATATATATATATATATATATATATATATATATATGTTCACAGCATCTCCCCTTGCGGAAAGAAAATGAGCCGCACACGTTACTTCACTTTTGAGCCATTTTATTTAAAGGGGGCCAGCAGAATTAGGGACTTGTTCTGACGCGTTTCGTTTCGCCAAGGAAACTTTTTCAAAGAAATTGTCCTGCACCAAAAGAGCGTGCCATAGGTTTCCACAGCCCAATGTTTTTAACTCCTTTTTAAATCCCTCCGATGGCACAGATATGTGAAATACCTTCATTCTTGTTGTTGCTGCATTCTGGGGCTTGTGGTCCGAATGGCTACTCACGTTTCAAACCCTCCAGTGGGTGGTGAATTAATCCTGTGGCTCGGTAAACCTTTCTGTGGCAAGAAGTTTCCCCATGTCAGCCTGCTTTAGAGACTGACTTAGGACCAATGCCGAGGTCCAGTCCTCGGTGGCACCACTCTCCCGATCCGTTTTGTCGGGTCAGCACTTGGGTTCAGTTTGGGAGAGCGTCGGCGCTCTTGTGGCGGTGCGTTTACTCTGCGGCGGAACCACGCCGGTAAAAATGTTCACAGCATCTCCCCTTGCGGAAAGAAAATGAGCCGCACACGTTACTTCACTTTTGAGCCATTTTATTTAAAGGGGGCCAGCAGAATTAGGGACTTGTTCTGACGCGTTTCGTTTCGCCAAGGAAACTTTTTCAAAGAAATTGTCCTGCACCAAAAGAGCGTGCCATAGGTTTCCACAGCCCAATGTTTTTAACTCCTTTTTAAATCCCTCCGATGGCACAGATATGTGAAATACCTTCATTCTTGTTGTTGCTGCATTCTGGGGCTTGTGGTCCGAATGGCTACTCACGTTTCAAACCCTCCAGTGGGTGGTGAATTAATCCTGTGGCTCGGTAAACCTTTCTGTGGCAAGAAGTTTCCCCATGTCAGCCTGCTTTAGAGACTGACTTAGGACCAATGCCGAGGTCCAGTCCTCGGTGGCACCACTCTCCCGATCCGTTTTGTCGGGTCAGCACTTGGGTTCAGTTTGGGAGAGCGTCGGCGCTCTTGTGGCGGTGCGTTTACTCTGCGGCGGAACCACGCCGGTAAAAATGTTCACAGCATCTCCCCTTGCGGAAAGAAAATGAGCCGCACACGTTACTTCACTTTTGAGCCATTTTATTTAAAGGGGGCCAGCAGAATTAGGGACTTGTTCTGACGCGTTTCGTTTCGCCAATATATATATATATATATTGGTGAAACTGGTATCATACTTTTTAGTGCCCTGGCTCGAATTTCCAACATACTTTTTTCACAGTTATCTGCCTGTTTAGAAACATGTATACAGATGTATGCTACTTAATTTATACATATGTCTGACTCATGGAGCAACAGAGTGGACCTGCCATTCCCTTTAATAGATACAGAGGGAGGTAGAAACAACACAGTCCTAAATTTGAGGAAGACAGGTAGAAAGGCAGAGCTAGAAAAGGAGAAAGCCTGGAGCCATCTTGGCATTCGGTACAGCGATTAGGCTCGTCTATCAGATGGGAGGCAGGACAGAAGCGATACCCAATGGAAGATGTTGTATAATAGTTGCAGAAGATAATGACAGTGCCATATTTCAGCAGTTTCCAGTTCATGGTAGGCTTTAATGAGCACACAGACCAAGCAGCATACCAGCATAGACTACAGAGACCCTGAGACCGCAGTACCTATAATGCAGGAGGCAAAGAGAGGACACAAGCCAAGGCAGAAAAGCACAGACCCAGTGACTGAATGGGGATCTAGAACCAATCGAACTAAGAGGGAGGAAACCAGCAGAGGTGCTGGAATGAAGAGCCGGGTGTCAAACTATTTGGGAGCGAAATGCCAAGTACAACTCAGGAAGCGTTGTTATGCAAAGATGTATTGAGTGAACTACCCTTTGTGCTGCCTCTGACTATTTTGCCAAAGACGTGAAGCACACTGAAGTCAAAACCAAGTCCCAACCTTAAATCTCTGAAATGCCAACCACAACAGCAGGCCTGTTCTCAATACTCTACCCAATATCCACGCCTCTTACCTGTTGCTCGTAGGGGCTATGCAGGTATGAAATTAATGAATTGGTACTTGTGAAGCGCACTTATAACCCAACCGGGTTTCCTGGCACTATATGCATACCGCTGTGGAACCCTTCCTGGCTTTTCCCTGTGAAATGTCCACTCCTGGGCACCCCCAAGGTGAAGCGAGGCATCCCAGCACTGTTGGGGCCGTTGTGGAGATTAAGCAAGCTATAGCCCAGAGTTGCAGAGTGGGACCCATGATTAGAATAGGCACCGAGGCGAGAAATATGAGGTCTGAGGGAATTGAACCCTGGTCCCAGGCCAGACCTCTGCATCAGAGTCTGCCGCTTTAACCATTGAGCCACAATGTGATGTTTTGCGAATAATTCCCCATCTGAGTCTTACCCTTAGCCTGAGACTCACAACTTCCGTGCATAACATTAAAGATTACAGTAACCTTTACCACAGCCCCAAGGCTGCCAATCCAACCTGTTGTGATGGTCCAAAACCTGTGGCATTTTTGTCAACTTCTTCCTGGGCTAAATGTGCCGTTAACGTCCACCTCAGGCCGTGGAAGCGCTTTTGCCGATGTTGAATCTTGCAGAATACTTATTTTGGTTTCTTCATACTCTCAGGACATTGTGTGCTTACTAACCACGGCTGTTGTTTTAGTTTACCCTCTACATCAGAATGTTGTCCTATTTGACCTAATTCTTTCAATTTCTGAAATTGACAGGGTCACCGCTGCAAACTGCTGTGCCCATTTTCAGCAGGGATGCATGTACACTCCTGTTCTTCGAACACCTCAGTATACTAATAAGCTGTGGGATGGTCATTTGTCAAAGGAAAGCGGGAGCTGTATTGTATTGACCATCAGACTTTTAGCATATCACAAATTTGTGAACCTTTCTTTGTGAAATGTAAAAAGTAGAAACATTGTAAAAAGCAGCTTTATGCATGACCCACAATGGCATTTTATTTACAATATGCTAAGACGTACAAACATTGACAAGTTTAATTTTCAAATCATGAATTTGTCCTAATATGTTATGATTTATGATATTTTGAACAGATTATTGGGTGACAACGTTTGGGTCACACACATTTTCTCTAACTGTTCCTTCACGATTATGGATAAATAATTGTAAATTTAAAAACAAGTACTACAAAATTGTCTAATACAGTATACAGTATTTTGTTTGCCAGCCTTGTCCAAAATGTCACTACTTTTCAACATCTGCATGCATCCATATATGAAACTGATCTGACCAAATGGTCTCATGTTATAATTTTATGCAACTGGTACACAGATCCACACTCGTAACTAAACTGGAGAGCAGAATGTTTAGACTACATCATCCATCCATTAGAGATACAATATTGCTTCCTGTGTTTTAAAAGTGAAGAGAAGGTGGATCATTATAAAGCGTGACTCTTTAAACTTGATTCTGGCTTCTTCCCTCGCCCATTCTTGAAGTTTCAGAAACATAGCATATTTGAACCCATTAAAACACCAACGGCCACATGCATCATTGTAAGGTTTTGCGATTCCTTATTTGCGATTTTTAGGGAATCGCAAATAAGGAATCGCAAAATGGGATGCATGATTTTATTCGCATAATATTTGCGATTCGGTAAAAATCGCAATTTTTACCGAATCGCAAATATTATGCGAATTCCTAATTGCGATTTCGCAAATCCCATTGATTCCTGTGGGCCAAAAGGCCCATCGGTGTCAATGGGAAGGCATTTACAAATTGCGAATTTGAAAATGCAATTCTCAATTTGTTAATACATTCCAAGGGTGCAGAGGGGGGTCCAAAGGACCCCCCCTGCACCCCTGAAATGTATTTTAAAGTGCATGTTTCACACACACATGTCCTAAGGACATGTGTGTCTGTAACATGAAAGTTTAAAAAATGCATTTTTGAACATTTTCATAACTTTTCGCAAATTAACACGAGGTTCAACCTCGTGGTAATTTGAACCCCCTAATTGCTAATTCGCAATTTGAAAAACAATCATGCATTGCTTTTAAGGAATCGCAAATTTGCGATTTCTTAACAGCAATCGCATTTTGGGAAATCGCTAAAAATAGCGAATTTCACAAAAATGTATGATGCATCCCAAAAACTTATTTAGGAATCGCAAACGGCCGAATTTACCTATTCGCACCGTTTGCACTTCCTAAATAGGTTGATGCATGTGGCCGAACATGTTATTCATTGCGATGATTTCTCAAACAAACCTGCAAGGGGATTCCAATTCATTAAAAGCCAACGTTCACTACATCACAGGGCATACCAGGCTCAATCTTTTACTATACGTTTGTGACAATTCCTTTCTTTTCAGTCTTTACGAAATCAATGCCTTTTTGCTTTTCGCACCTTGAGAATGATCACAGTACCCCTACTCTATCTAAGTGGACAGTCTGCTATTGTAGCTTAAGCCTGTGGTAGCTATAGCTGGAGTTGCAAATGCAAGAGGAAATATTTTAAAATGTGAATGTAGAATATAAGCCTGGTAATAATGATAGGATAAAGTCAGGAAAACTGGTCCTGATGGTTACATATAATTACATAGCCTGTATAACTTTCTAGTTAGTTCTGATTGCCCATCATAACAATTAATGTAATTCAGTGAGGTGGCTATTTATCGGTCCAAATAGTGCATAATCTCTGCTATTTACCCAATACCAGGAAAAACAGTACATAATCTATGCTCTTTATCCAGCGGGTGGCTACATATCTGAAACTTCACTGTTTATCTAACCACCAGCGTAATAGTAGATATGATGAATTATTTGACTTCAACCTGGCATAAAGAAAAAAGAGACTCCAGTTAATGGCATCCTATAATGGGAATGCCACATGTGTGAAGCATTTGAAAATAGATGCATACACAGATGTACAAAAGTATGTAGGAAGGTAAGTGCATGAATTAAGCTAAATTGTTCACAGATGAAAAACATAACAATCAATTTGCAGTACAAGATATGCTATTTTGTATAATAAATTGAGGAATGTAGAAATCAGATTTTTGTGTCTGATGATGATTGGGAGCTCTGCGCATTTTGGGCTTCTTTTGGAATGCTGCGTGCTATTTTTGGACTTCTTTTTATAGAGGATTGTGCCTGCTTAGTATTTCAGACCTGTAAACACAGCAGCAGTCAATAAGCAGCAGCAAACAGGGAATGCAAAGAGATAGGTTGTATCTGAGCATAGAGGGTCAGACACTTACAGTAGGCAAATTGGTGTTTGAGGGTACAGTGCTTTGGGATACTTGCAGGAGGTAAATTGAATGAGACATAGTGCTTAGGGAAGGAAATGAGTTAGTTAAGCTCACTATGAGAAGGTTTGTCACATTGAGTCTGAGCCTACAGGTACAGCCATACTTGATGTTTGTCACTAAGGCATACCATCGCTTTGGCTTTGTGCTAACCAGATTTCAATTGAATCTGGTACTCTGGCAATTAGCTGTCCCTAAAGGCTATATGAAACCTGAAGTACTTAAGCCCTGCCTTTGTGACAACTTTTCTAAGCAGCATACCTACCACTTTATCTTTTTCTGTGATTTTTATGACCTTCAACAAAAAAAGTTTATACTTACGCTGCTCAGAAATTGCGATTTTGCCCAAGTAAGGCCGGATTTACTTTAACTTCAAATGCTTTCCTCTGCCATGGTTTGTTCCGGGGTTTCAAGCTTTCTAATAGGGGCCATAAGACACCGGAAGGGGTTGTCTTTGCAGTAGCCAGGCTGTATTTGTTATCCGTGTTCTGTAAATTTTACATATCACCTCGTGTATGTCATGTCATGTCAACTCCCTAGTCCATTGAGCCAACGTTTCATTACTCGTACATTTTATCGCCTGTATTTATGTCTATTACAATCCTTAGTAACAGCTTTTAAAAATATGTTTTCAATTCCACTTGTTGCATGGTTGGTCTTAGCCTATTGCCCTGCATGTTTTGGAGTTTTAATCGTATATGTGGGATCTTTTAAATACTGTTTTGTTATCAAATGTCTGCTTTTATGCCTTTTTTGGGGCGAAAAAAGTATATTTTGACTTGACTTGCTTGAATGGGACACAGTAAGGTTAGGTAAAAGAGACAGGGAAGAGGTGCACCTGGTTTATTCATGAGAGGAGTGTCTACTCTCTCAGCTGCCAGCTAAATAAACACACTTTGTCATACTATTCACCCAACAGAGTGGGTTTCAGACATAGATGATTAATGGTCCTTTGTCATGAGTAACCCTTTCACTCCCAGTGACATTTCAGTCACCCTTCCAGAGTATCTTGGGAATAGTAGCTTCATTTTTAACAAGATAAGCAGTGTTTTAAGTGGGCAAGTCCTGTCTTCCTAAGAACCTATTTCTGTCCTTAACAGTGCCATTTCAGCAAAATAAATCTGCCCCCCCCCCCCCGAAATAATACACAGGTTTTGCAGCTGTACCAAAGTCAGTATGGAGGCTGCCTAGGAAAGGAAGTAGTAAGACCAGTAAGAGGAGGATGATGACTAGTAGGAGGATAAAGACCAAGAGGTGGCCACCCAGGAGGACTAGGAAGACACGAGCCACAAGGAACAGTAGAAGAATAACCAGGTCCAAGGAGACTTAATTCATGAGGACCAAGTTTATTAATGCCAGAGGGAGGGGTACATAAACAAATAGAGATCAGGAACCAGTTGTAGAGGACCTGAATTAACATATGAATAGTGGTAGAAGGAACACAAGGCCCTGTACCATAATAAAGAGAAGGACTAGGAAGGCCTGAGTGCACAAACCAGAACCAGAGGGATAGGGACTACCAGGGGCAGGACTTGCAGACCCACATGAGCAGACCAAAGAGGACCAGTACCAGGAGTCCAATGGAAAGAAGGACCAGAGACAGCAGGCCCCAACCAAGAACAAGATGGAACAGGCAAAGCAGGATACCAGCGGGAGTAGTATTACTCGCATGGGACAAGGAGAGCTATTGAAACCATGGCCAGTGGGACAGCACTAAAGACCCGATACAAGAGGACCAGACAAGGGAGTGTCAGAACTAAGACTAGGTCTATATTGACTAGGATGATCAAGAGCAGAAGGAGTAGGAACAGGCAAACCAGGGAAGTTGGACCAAGCGGACTGATGGATGAGAATAAGGGTGAGGAGGATGGTTAGGTCCACAACTGGAAGATGTGAAACAGGAAATCCAGTAGCAATAGAACTAGTGGCAGGAGTACATATGAATGATGACCAGCCAGACTAGGACCGATCACTGCAGGACTAGGACGTTCTAAGGCTAGCATGAATCAGAGGAGAAGTTACATCAGAACTAGGGAAGGCTAGGATGACCTATGTAGGACCTGCAGAAGTCACTGCAGAACCATGCGGACAATGAACAAGAGGACTAGGGACAGGAGGTTCATTAGCAGATTGAAGAGGAGTATGAAGATCGCGGCCTGTTGGACAATGGCCAATAGGACCTGGAGACCTGGAAAAGCAGGACAGGAACTGGGGAGACCAGATGCACCAGTCACACATTCAAAAGGGCACCCAGAGTACTATGTGAATTGAAGGGTCATGACTAGGAGGACCAGAAACAGAGCTAAGAGGGCCATGAAGATCAGGACATAGTGGACCAGGGGTTGGACTATGAAGTGGGGCAGAGCAATCATCTTGTATAGCAGTAGCAGGGTGAGGAAGACTCTATGGGACTAGGGGACTGGACAATAAAGGCCAGGAGGAACAGGATCAAAATGACCAGGTTCTAATTGAGAACCTGAGTCAAGAAGGCCAGGACCAGTGGCCGCAGTACCAGTAGGACTAAAAGGATGATGAACAGATCTAGGAGGACCAGGACAACCCAAACCAAGTAGACAAAGACTAAGAGAGCCAGAACTTGAGGCGCTAGATTGATCAAGGGGGCCAGCAGGACCAGCACCTGCAGTACCAGGACTAAGACGGTCTGGGTGAAAATGACCAGGAGAAGGTTGCCAAGGTCTATAAAGCAAGAAAGGAAAAAGACTATGTGGAGCCAAGACAGGGGTAACCAACATAGCCGAACCACAAGGTTTATGATGACCAGCATAACTAAACAAGAAGGACTAAGATCACCAGGACCAAGGAGACTAAGGCACAGATGACTTGTGCAACAGATACAGGAGAATGAAAATCAGTTAAAAGAGATACTAAACAAAAATAACAGGACCAAGAGGACCATGGTTAAATAGTTTAGAATCACAAGGAGAGGAGGACCAGGGCCAGGAGGCTCAGGACCAGATTCAGAAAGATTAGGAACATAAGTAGTATGTCCAGTAGACCCCTAGTGTCCCTAAAACCCACACCATTTTTCAGCCCGCTCTTGGAACTGGTATTTGCTAAAAAGTCTGAATATACAAAGTCATTAAAAAGTCAGCGGGGTTACACTTGACCCCTGAGTGATAGCATAAACTGTCTGGTGCTGGAACCGTATTCTGAGGAGTCTTATGGTGGAT
Organism: Lissotriton vulgaris; assembly: GCF_964263255.1. NCBI lineage: Eukaryota > Metazoa > Chordata > Amphibia > Caudata > Salamandridae > Lissotriton > Lissotriton vulgaris. The sequence goes on from NC_141696.1 coordinate 309,429,743, forward strand.
GGGTGGAAGGGAGTGTGATCTGTGAATGGTGACAGAAAGATTTGAGAAACTCAGAGAGCTGAAGATATGAAAAATGGTAATAGCTTCTACAGGGGGTCAAAGTGTAATGGTAATAGGCAAAGGAGCTCTCACAATCATAAGACGTTTCTGATGAGCAGAAGGGAGGTGATTGAGGCTCTAGATAGTTTGCCTCAGATGACCTGCAGAGTGAGTCTGATTAGCAAAGGACTCTGATTGCCAGCTGTAACAGCACTGAGAAGCAAGACCAGTAGGGATAGCTTTAGCACCACCCAAGTGATCTGCAAATCTTTGAGGGATGGTTGAAGGGCACATTGTGTGGCAGTGCAAGGAAGGGACAGGAATGTGTCATATAATGTTAAATATGGTGCATTCGTGCCCTCTACCTTTCATGCAGCACAGTGCATCAAGGTGTCTTGCTGCGTTGCGTTGCGGGAAAGATTGATTAATCTGGCCCCATGTCTCTAGAACGGAAGTCAAAAATCCTCAGCGGGGCAAGGCAGCAGGCTGTAGTTAAAGAGAGATCAATGCCACCCGACAGCTGGTGGACGAGGTCACAATGAAGCCATTTACTTTTGTCAGAAAAGCTCCAGGAGGGAGAACGTTTTGTTTTCCGCCCAAAGAAGGTCCCCTGCTGGCCAGATACTTTTCAAGACTGTGTATGGTGAAAAATTCTACCTCTGGACTTAGTCACTATTTTCTTGCTTGGATTCTTCTAGGAGGCTGCAGTCGAAGAGGGTTATGCAAGGCCGGCCATTTTCTATTTGAAATCTCGCTGGTTCAGATTTGCTGCTGCGGAGAAGAAAGAAATGGGAGAAACCTGGATTTTTAACCCAGTGGCAATATACCTTCGTCAGATGAGCTTCGTGGTTGGTTCTGGTCCACCGTCAGCTCTCAGAACAAAGATTTGTCAAAACGTTTCTAATTCCCAGGTTTCAGGAAATTTCAGGATGAGTACACTTTGACACCAGCCAACTGTCCAGGACCTTTAGGGGCTGCTCTTGTGTGGTCAAGACTCACTCCTGCAGAGGCCAGCAGTAGGGTTTGGGCGAGGTCCATTTGAAACTGGTAAGATGGGCATGTAAGGAAAGGCATCTTGTTGCTTATTGTATTCCTGTAGTCCAGACAGGAGCTTGGTTTCATGACCCTTGGAATCCACGTCTTAGTCCTGGGTGCAAGATGGAGAGTACCTCCAGTCATCTAGACTCTACTCAAGTCACAAACAATATGTCTAGTCCTCTTTTGGTACTCCAAAGGTCCATACATGATCAGAGGAGGGTACAGGGATGTCACATTTAAGCTCAGTGCCAGTCTATGGGTGGGGAAACTCTTGGCCACTTGTTTTGTTTTATAAACAAAATCTTATTGGTTTTATAGTACATGAAATAAACAATACAGAGTACAAAACATGGTATATCCACAAAAAAGGTTGCAAGCAATAAGAGGAAAAAAATAGTGGGCCATGATATGTCATACATCACGGAGATCGTAATAGGCCCACCACCTATCCCAAATCTGATTGTTAGGACAGCCACAGGCTGCTCTACTTTCACACACCAATTCATCGCCAAGTTCTACTCCATAGATGGTTGGGGGGAGGACTACCAATGGAGAGCTATGTCATACTTGACCACAACAGTGCCAAAGGATGCATTCTCTGCAGGGTCTAAATAAAAAAATAATCTACATCCAGGATTTGTAAAGCACAAACTTCTCACCCCTAAACGTCACAAGGCACTAGGGGCCATCAGGAAACTTAAGTGAGCTATTGCCCAGAGTCACATGGTGCTGACCTGAAGCCCAGGATCAAACCGTGAGCCCTGGACTTCGGAGTCAGCTACCCTGGCTGCTGCGCCACACCTTTCCTCCAACATCATCCAAGATGCCCAACAGGGCTACACGGGGAGTGCAATCAATGGACCTTTCCAGAACAGTGGTTAATGATGCAAAACTAGCGGACCAATATCTTGCTATAAACAGAAAGGACCACACTATATCAAAGAAATCTCTTTTGGTACTCATACAACTATGGCAATTAGGGTTTGGGAGGGTGCCAATTCTCCATAATCGCTGCAGGGTAAAGTGTGAAACATGCCAATATTTTACTTGTATAAGTCGAAGATGAGAGGGAATGACTAGCTCTTGTGGAGCCATCTTGTCATCTCTTCAATCACTGTCATCCAGGTCAACCACCCAACCCTCCCACCAAGCCTGAAGGGTGCCAGAGGACACCAAGAGTTAAGGACTAAGGATCGGTATATCTGTGAGATGCCTCCTTGGCCTAATGATGCCAATAGGAAGTGGCCCTCAAGCGGACTGTATTCTGGGAGGTTCTTCAGTTGAGTCCAATAGACAGCCAATGCATGACAGAGTTGAAGATATTAATAGAATTGGCTTTTGTGGAGATGAAATTCATCTCGGAGAATCCAGATGGTCTTCAGCAGCAAGCCCTCCTAGATATCTCCAAGCTGGGAAATGCCTATGAGATCCCATTTGTTAATCCCGTCCAAATTGGACACCTGTGGCATCCAGCTACCCGGCCAAAAGGGGGTCATCTGCGCAAGCCGGTGGTCCCAGCCAACCTTTCCAGGGATACCAGTTGCCAGCAAAGGAGATTAGGTCTAGTCAACTGCGGCAGAAAATGGGGGATTGAAATGCCATATAATAAATGCAGTATATGCTGTCAGTCCATAAGTGAAATCTCAAGACAGAAGATGGGGTCATCGGAGTCGCCAAATATCTAGTCATGAATTGTTTGAAGCTGTGAGGCCCAGTAATACAGGTGACCATCCAAGAGCCCAAACCCACCATCATAGGATGATTTAATGCAGTTATCGAAGGCAATTCATGGGGTATTATTGTCCAAAGGAAGGCATGTGCAGCAGCATGTAAGCCTGCAAACCAAGAGTTCAGTGTAGGCACACATTAATCATGAAAGGCCAATAATTTTAAAAAGTGCAACCCTACCCCAGACATTGAGCGGGATAGTGGACCATCAGTTCAAGTTGACGTGTTGGGGTTAATTTGGGCTCTAGAGCATTTGAAACCCCTAGGTAAGGAAAACTCGAAATGCATATTGTATTTGAGTTTTCCTAGGCAAGAAAAACTCAAACTACATACTAGGAGGCAGCCTTGCCAATCAGTAACCTCACATCCACCCTGCACAGGGACAATAAAGAACTTGTTCCAGTTGACCACCATCCCTGATGTATTTCCAAACAGCTTAAGCATTTGTAGGCTTTACTTATTGGTGATATGAGGTTAGCCGAGGAAGAGTAGCCATCCATCCAAAATCAATGTGATGCGGTCCTACAGGGCAGTTTAGCCACTAGAAACCCCAGAGTTTGGCATCACAACAAAACCAGATCACCAACAGCTCAATCGCTAGGATGAACAACAGGGGAGAAAGAGGACATCCCTCCCTGGAGCCCCTGTATATTGAAAAGGAAGGAGACACAATGCCAGTGACTCCCACCTGCACCTGGGGCAAGCATGGAGCACTTTGAGAAAAAACAGGAACCAGGGCTTAAATCCCATGTATTAGAGCACTTGAAAAAGAAATCCCCAATCTAGGACATGAAAAGTCCTTTCAAAGTCTAAAAAAATAAGTGGGGCCCGGTACCAAAAGTGCTGTGGTGTTTTAAGGCAATGTGCACTCGACGAGTTGAATGGTGGGTGTTGCAGTAAGGCATAAAACCACATTGATCCATGTGGACAAGAGAGGGTAGCAGCAGCAGGAGGTGGTTTGCCAGGACTTATGCAAAGACTTTTATTTCCGCATGGATAAGTGAAAATCTTCCCCCAGGCTGAACCTGCCTCCAGGGCTGACCCGGTTTATGGAGAACTATGATGGTGGCACGGTCTAACTCGGAAGGGAAATGAACCCTATCCACAGCCTCTATGTAAAAATTGAGGAGCTGGGGGAGAGTAAAGACAAGAACTTTCTATAATATTCAATAGGGAAGCAATCCGTCCCGAATGTTTTACCCGGTTGTAGCTTGCCAACAGCATCAGCCAACTGCTCCACCCTCAGAGCCCAATCCAGGGCCTGCCAGTCTCCCACCGCCAAGGTTTCCAATCAGAGGTTGGCAATCTTAGGACATGTGCCTTCCCATTTGGAACAGTGGTGCCAACTATAGAAGGAACTATAATAAGAGGCAAATTCAGCCGCAATGTCCGAGAGGCAGTGAGGCATTGTCCCGTTGAGGTCTGAATCAAGGGAACTAGCTGAGAGGCTGTACCACGTGTTGCCAACCAGTACAAGAGTTTTCCCAATCCATCTCCCCACTTATAGAATTACCTAGTGGCGGCCATTCAACATTGCTTGGCCTCCTCCAGGCACAACTGACAGAGGAAGGCCCTGCAAGCTTCAAGTTGCTGCAAGGAGTGGGCGTCCTGAAGCTGCCGATAACAGCACTCAAGACACAAATGCTCCACTTCCATATTGGCAATTCACTGAATTCGGGCACAGGTATGCCCGCGAAGGTACGCCTGTGCCCTACACCAAGTGGGGGCAGAAGTCATCAGGCCGTTGAAGTCACATACGTTGCAGGTCGAACCTCATGCAATTGAAGTCGGAAGTGCCGGTGCCGGCGGGAGACAAGGCGGCGGAATCAAACCAAGCAGTAGCTGTCATTACAGGATGCAGGAAAATGGAGACTCAGGTCCCCACACCATAAACGTTTTTTCTAAAAGGTCAATATATGAGGACAGGAATAGCATACCATGAGCACCAGGCTCTGGTGAGGATTCCTGTACACACATTTAAAACACACAGATTTATTTGTGGGGTTAATGGACCCTAAGTGACACCTCCCTGTACTGCTGAACCACCTATTTTTTCTGCAGTTCCTCTGTCTGCTTCTACAGCAGCCTGTGGTACACCCCTGATGTGCACGACTGGAGGCCATACATAGGGGGATCAGATTCTCATCCAGCAAGCCCTTAAAACCGACGGGTGCTGTGCATGGTCAAAGGCTGTGTGCAGTGGGTATAGGACTCCCACAGATGATCTGGTGCAGCACACAGCCAAAGGTGAGCCCTGCACCCCACCACCGCAAAACACAGCCAATGGCTGTGAATGGCAGGTGGTGGACACCACTGTGCTACACCCTCTATTGGCATCTGATGGCTGTATGCAACAAGTGGTACACCCAGAGAGGATCAGTGAAGGCCATGGCTAGGGGCCAGGCCCTGCACACCATCACTAAACTGCATTGCAAAACGCTGTTTGCAGCAGGGATCAGTTACATATGGAGAGTGGGGTGCAGGCCTGGATTCAGAACAGGACCTATGCCTAGGTCTTTGTACTATCAAATGAGTGGCATATTACTTTCTTATTAACATTTTTTGGATCTGCAGAACCACCAGGAAACTATGGGGAAAATATGTGGTAAAATGGAACATATGCATAGGAACAGCAGGCCCCAAAACATTTTTTAAAAAAAAGTTTTTTTACAAAACCATGCTAATAAAAACATTGAGGTCTAAGAAGAACTTTTGGTTTTATGATGATGTTTTGCCCACAACTAGACACAGTTAGATATAGGATGAATTGGACACGTTTCTTCAGGTTGCTAAGGAAAATCCTATTCCGTTGGGCTCTCAAATACACTCCATATCTTCAGAAAATGTCAGGCATCTCAATCCAAGTGCTATTGTGGTAGATGGATCCCATTCCACGGAGATGGATGTATGTATGCGGAAATCACTTTGTTAACATGTTTCAGAGATGTGGCTATTTGTGGACAAAATAGACGGTACCGTTTCCATGACAGATGCTGGAAAATAAGGCCGTTTATGGGAAGAGATCTATCAACATTCTGAAGCTTTTTAAACATTTTAAATGATAGAGTAACAAAGTACCTCTGCCTAAATCCTTCCCCTTCAATGCACGATCATTGGATGTGGTTGCTCACATATTCAAATGCTTTCAAACAACAGTAGAAGGTGATTCCATTTCATTCCACTGATCCCAATGCGTGCAATGTCTACATTAAGCAACCCTAAATCCTTGTAAACACTGAGGGGGCAGATTTACAATCTACTTGCGCCTCTTTTACGCCGCCGTTTCGTCACTTTTGTGATGCAGCGGCGGCGCAAAAGAGGCTACGTGGTGCGGGGTATTTACAACGTGAAGCATCTGGGAGATGCGTCAAGTTGTAAAGCCCTGTGCTAGAAGTAGCCATTCCGGCGCAGGAACGCCTCCTAAAAGTGGCTGAGTGAAATCTACAAGATTTCACTCAGTCACTTTTAAGCTCATGCTGCCTCAAAACCCTACGCCTGCTTGAAGCAGGCGTAAGGATTGACGCAGAATTGTTCAGATAGGGCACCCCGGAGCCTTGCTGGAGCTGCGTCTCGCTTGCGACGCAGCTCCAGCAATGCGCCGACTTTACGGCACAGATGCGTCACGCATCTGTCCGTTTTTGCCCCATGGTGCGCCACATTGTAAATGAGGCGCATCCACAGTGGCGGAGCCCTGATGCACAATAACTGACGCATCCATGCTGCTATGCAGGGATGCGCCAGTTATTGTAAATCTGCCCCTGCAATATCTTGCATACTCGCAAGCCTAGTGGACAAGGGAGTGATGAACATTCCGCACCAACCTTGTAGCTGAAATATTTGTGCAGCTCTCGGGAGCTGCTGCAAAATGCGAACTCTTCCCCAAGTAGGGGTGATTTGAAAAGAATAAAGACTGCTTAGTGTGACAGCACTGTAGTTTGCTGGTGGTGTCTGTGAAGTAGAGAATAAAAGTAGTGAGAGGTAATTAATGCATTGCGGCTGTGCAGAAAAAAAATGATTCTCTTCGGCTTTTTAAGTGGACACCATCACTAGAATACACGGCTTTTGCTGTAATTGGTCTTTCCAGTAATTGGTTTAAACTGATGAGGTGATACCAAGAACTACCAATGACTTCAAAGATGCAGTGTCCCGAAATACAGGCTCTGCATGGTGAACATGTGACCTATCTAGAAACTGGGAACATGGGGTGATATGTTAACCTGGAAAACGTGTGTAATGTGAAAGGGAAGTTTTCATATTGGTCAGAAACTGCAAGGTTATGCCAAGTTCAACTAATGTCTTTGTTTAAATGACATATTTGAAAAGAACCTACCCTCTAATTAGATGTCCCAAGCTTATCCTTGAGATTAATATCACGTCAGTATTTTACAATAAAGATGAGATCTGTTCTCACACTGGAAGAAGAAGTATGTGTATTTGAATTACTTAGAAGGTTTTCAAAGGAATAATTGCAAGGCTTTCTTAAAAAGATGAGAGAATCTGTAGTGTGAGAACCACTTATGTTTTTTGACAGTTATTATTTTTTTTATATTGCTGTCTGGGAAATATAAGATGCCAATTCTTTAAGCAATAAGCTGATGAGATAATAAATGTGGAAAAATAACTGAAGAGAAACTGTGTTAGTAAAAATGTGGGGGCAGATTTACGAGTTCTGGTGCATCTCTGCGAATCAGAAGGGATGCGCCAGAAAAGATGCGAAACACAAATCCCTCCCTGCGCCACCATGCATGTGTCACATTTACAATGCGGCACACCGTGGCAGAAGGATAGGGCGATGAGTGTCGCGTCCTGTGGTGTAAGGGCAGTGCATTGCTGGAGTCGTGTCGCAAGTGCGACATGGCTCCAGCAATGCTCAGGGACGCCCTATGCCTAACATGCTGGGTCACTCCTTACACCTGCTTCAAGCAGGCGCAGGGTTTTGAAGTAGCATGGATGTAAAAGTGACTCAGTAAAATCTTGTAGATTTCACTGCGTCACTTTTATGAGGCGTTCCTGCAACAGAACGCCCACCCTGAGCCGGAACGCCCACATGAAACCTAACGCAGGATTCATGAGGCGAAGGGCTTTAGAACGTGACGCATCTCCCTAGATACAGCACGTTGTAAATAAGGCGCAATATGGCACATGGTTTATGCTGCCGCTGCGTCAAAGAAATTACGCAATGACGGCGTAAATGTGGCGCATGAGGCTTGTAAATCTGCCCCGTAGTGTTTACTATTTTGAAACTGTAGTGGGAAATACAGCTGTCGGTGCATTATCCAAGCAACTATATATTTTCGAAGCATAGCGAAAAATATTCAGCATATGCAAGTCTCCGGGGAATTGAAAGCATTATGATGAAGTCAGTGTTACACTCAGATATATGTTTCACCACACCACTGTCCTGTCCAGGACAAGGGCACTAGGACCCTGGGACAGCGCAGGGGCGAGGGGACACCGGACACCACATCCGGTCAAGGGGCGGGGAGAGGGACATTCTGATGCTGGAACTCGAGGAAGGAGGTCGTGATACATGCATGATGTAAGCCAACGAATAAAAGAATACCTGTAAGATGTACATCGTGCCCTGTGTGAGTTTCTGGGCGGTAGGACACGACAACCACCACACACCCAGAAAGTGAGGGGCAAGCTTCCATTACCCGAACAGGCACACCACACTGTCTCAGTGAAGGGGCAATGGAGATAAATGAACCTTTTATCATCTCCTCCCTTTCATCTGATATGCAGTGGCCGTCCTGGGGACTAAAGCCTGGAATATCCTGCCCACTCAGCTGAGACTGGCGCAGCCTGAACAAATGTTTAAACAACTTCTAAATACCTGGATCTGTGCTGCCCCAGAGCACACTGTGCTATCTGTCATCTGATCCCGTCTTCCGATGTGCTGGCTAAGTTTTTCCACCTCAGAGTTCCAAGTCTTTCCGCTAGCGCCAAAATGCTGCTTGGAGTGAACGTACCGCTTTTCAAATGCACTCATTCAAGACACTCAGTGGCACACTTACGTCCTGACCAAACACACTCTCACTGACTGCGTGGCAATCTGATGCAGTTAAATGCACTATGCTATACTTAAAGTCATTTTGATGGACACGTATCAGCACACAGCCATTCGCTCTGTCTCAGAGAGACTTGAAGAAGTAGCCCAGTCTCAGTGACATATGGCCGGGATGCCCGCCACCCCCTCCCAACACCAATCCCTAATGGATGGGAGAAGTCGGACACAGGTTTGAACTTTTGGAAGGCGGGGGGGAGTTACCCCCCCGGCCGTATTTATTAAAATATGAAACAAAATTTAAAACATTAAATAAAAGTTTCATGAATTATGTACAAGTTTACATTTATTACATTTCGATGAAGACATGTTCTTTGGCTAACCTTAACAGATCTCTAATACAAAGGTTTCCTAGCCGAGTCTAGCATCCTGAAAATGCATACATTCTAAATTAAAATTGTAATTCCTAGCATTAAGGGCCAACGGCAAGGTCTTAACCGGTGTCAGATCCCTACTACCAAAATCTCGCCCTCGCGGTGTGAGTGGCGCATGCGCAGAGGACTCTACCCTCATTGCCAACTGTAACTTCCCTTGTCGTGGTGGGGGCCCCCTTTCCACTCAACGCCATCTTAAAGGTCGTCCGAGTTCCCGTGTGAGGTATCTGTAGGAAGGACAGCGTGGACTCCCCCCCATCCCCACACTCTCTATCCGCCGTCGCGGATATCCGGCCCCTGGGAAATTCGTAGGAGGGGCATCTAGCCGCCTCCCCCCTGGGAGGGGCCTATGGCCGTCTCCCCCTAGGCGACCCATCCTTAGTGGGTGCCGCCTCCCTGTGGAAGGGGCCAATGGCCGCCTCCCCCCGGGCGCTCCCTTCCATTCTGGGTGGCGCCCCCCTCTAGGGACCTTGAAATTACTGCTCACCGATCATGACCTTACCGCCCGGCCAAAAAATAAATACGACAGTTGTTACCTACTAAGGAAAGAAAAAATTCTGACATAGCCTTGATGTGTCATCAACTGCTCTCTCCTACAAAGGAAAACATTATCCTAAAGGCAGACGTCACCTCATTATCTGAAACATTCCTTTACCTCTCTACAAAGGAAAAAAAAGGCCTATATATTTCTCTCTAAGCAAAACTTTATTTAAACAAACATTGCCATAAGGGGCTGGTGGGTGGGTCAAAATTGCCGCTTGTTCCGTCGAGGGCTCACGAGCAACGACTGGGTGCAGCCTTCAGAGCACAGGAACAAGAGGACGCTTCTTCGGATTCCCGCTCTATTTATCCTTCTGCGGGAGGGCGGGTACCCTCCTCCGGTACGCCTACTGGGCGTGGTCTTCAATTCGGGTGTCTAGGACAACCCCTCTTGAGCGGGAAAAGGCGCGCCCCGGCCACGCCACTTCGGGCATACCAGCCGAGCCACGCCCCCCGCCCAAAATGGTTTCCCGGGGGGATCGGGGCACCCAACCATACGTTCGGGGGACCGAGTGGTCGCCCCTTTCCATATGGCCGGGATGCCCGCCACCCCCTCCCAACACCAATCCCCAATGGATGGGAGAAGTCGGACACAGGTTTGAACTTTTGTAAGGCGGGGGGGAGTTACCCCCCCGGCCGTATTTATTAAAATATGAAACAAAATTTAAAACATTAAATAAAAGTTTCATGAATTATGTACAATTTTACATTTATTACATTTCGATGAAGACATGTTCTTTGGCTACCCTTAACAGATCTCTAATACAAAGGTTTCCTAGCCGAGTCTAGCATCCTGAAAATGCATACATTCTAAATTAAAATTGTACATCCTAGCATTAAGGGCCAACGGCAAGGTCTTAACCGGTGTCAGATCCCTACTACCAAAATCTCGCCCTCGCGGTGTGAGTGGCGCATGCGCAGAGGACTCTACCCTCATTGCCACATGTAACTTCCCTTGGCGTGGTGGGGGCCCCCTTTCTACTCGACGCCATCTTAAAGGTCGTCCGAGTTCCCGTGTGAGGTATCTGTAGGAAGGACAGCGTGGACTCCCCCCATCCCCACGCTCTCTATCCGCCGTCGCGGATATCCGGCCCCCGGGAAATTCGTAGGAGGGGCATCTAGCCGCCTCCCCCCTGGGAGGGGCCTATGGCCGTCTCCCCCTAGGCGACCCATCCTTAGTGGATGCCACCTCCCTGTGGAAGGGGCCAATGGCCGCCTCCCCCCGGGCGCTCCCATCCATTCTGGGTGGCGCCCCCCTCTAGGGACCTTGAAATTACTGCTCACCGATCATGACCTTACCCCCACAGGCCGGATAGTTGACCGACTATCCGGCCCCCGCTACTCCTCCTAAAGGTCATGCTTCCTCAAACCCCTTAGCCATGCTATGAAGTCTCCTATGAGTAAGTCATTCCCCTCCCTGGACAGGTGAACCCCATCATTCAGATACATGTTATCACCCCGAATACACCCGTGAGGAATGCTATGCAACTGCGAAGAGCGAAACAATTTACCAATCTTATTGTTAACCCTTTTCACTGAATGGTTCAGCGCTGACACCGAAAGGCCCCCCCGCCATACCTTCCTGGGGATCATGTGGGACTAGGCAATCGTGCACCCCGGGACTTTTTTAGCCAACCAGCTAACAGCCGACAGGATATGTTCTAATAACACTCGTCTACCCAGTGTCACCAAGTCATTGCCCCCCAGGTGTACTATGACTACAGATTGCGGTGACCTTTGCCGCCCTAAAAGACCCTCAACAAATGATTTGAATTGGTCAAAACAGAGCCCGCCCTTCCCATGGAAGGTCACTCTGTACCCGTATTCCCCAGCTGCGTGAGTCGCGTCACCTGCCTTGAATACGTCCCCGGCGCGCCTCACATATGAGTGGCCCACGACCCATACCACTCTCTCTCCAGTCGGTGATCCTTGACCGCTGGTCTCCTGGTGTTAGGTCAACTTCAAATTCCGCCCCGCGTGACAGGCTCGCGAAACTGTAATTCAAACAAAAGACAAGAAGCGTGAGTGCATGTCAATTGATCTTTACAACATGTGCAATCGCACATACCTTTTGAAGCAATTCGAGGACCAACGTCCCAGCTGTTTTACTTCCTCCGCACTCTGACCCCTGGCTGTAGCCTCAGTAGCAGCCCCTATCCTAAAGGAGTGGGTCCCAAAATCGCACGGGTCCATGCCTGCGGCAGCGAATGACAGTGCTAGCATCATCTGAAACTGAAATCTCATCAGTGGGGTGCCATCCTTGTGCCTAAGCAAACTCCCCCCCCATGTAGCCGTCCTTAGTGCCAAATATTCCTCTAAACACTTTATCGGGCACATGGGGGACCCTCACGCGCGCTGCACCATAACACTATTTCCCATAGCTCCCTGGTCAGTCTTGGACCTGGCTATCGAGATCACCATCGAATCACCCCTTATTTGGACGTGATCCCTGCACAAGCCTCCCTCCATATCTTTTTTGTTCCTTGCGACCAGTTCGCTCACCCGCATAGCCCCATGGAATGCCAAGGCGAAAGCTGCCCGGAACAAAACTGCTTCGAAAGGGGAGGAGCACGTCTCATCCAGCTTTGCTACAAGTAGAGACAACCTGTCTAAGTCAATCGGACGCCTCGCATCGTGCTTGCGACCCTCTAGGCGTTGCCAGCCGCGGAGGGCCTTCTTAACCAAAAAGGAACTCGTCGGATCTTTTATGCCATGCACCTGTGCCATGAATGAAATGGCCGCCCTATGCCTATTGGCCATTGCCGCTGATCGGCCTTCTCTGTGCAGCGCTACCAGGAACCCCAGGAAGGGTTCCTCCTGACCCCAGCTCTGTCTCCCTGTTGGACCCAAAAATGTGCAGTAGGAACGAAACGCTCCTTCGTATGCCTTCCTTGTCCTGGGGGCTAAACTGGCTGCCACGAGGTCTTGTAATCCGGGGCACCGATTAGCCATAGTGCTTCGGGGAACGGTGCAGCCACTAGGTCCGCTGTGGGCAGATATCTCCTGAAAGCCTGCATATGTGAACGAGAGAGTGCATCAGCAGCATGATTCAGTATGCCTGGCACATGTTTTGACCTGAACTGTACATTCAATCTCATGCAAAGCAGTACAATTTCCTTCAACAATCTCAAGATCCAATTGCAGCGAGCTGCCTGTTGGTTAATGCACTCAACTACAGTCATATTATCAGACCAAAACACCACTGAGCGGAACCTGAAATGGTCTGGCCATGCCAACAGCGTAACCCAAATGGGGAACAGTTCCAAGAACCCAATGTTACCTGTCAGACCGCTGGAGTGCCACCACGTCGGCCATACTTGCGCCGACCATCGGTTACCAAAGATGGCCCCAAATCCCACGCTCCCAGCTGAGTCAGTCCACAGACCTAGTTCCTCTGAAGACGCTGGTGGCTTGTTCCACACAACTCGACCGTTGAAGTCCGCCAGAAATGCCAACCAAATGCGCATAGCCTGGCGAACCTCTGCCGACAGTCTTGTACGGTGGTGTCCCTCCTTGAGTTCCACCATAGCTTGTGCAATAGAGCGTGAGAAGGGGCGGGCCATTGGTACCACCCTCAAGGCAAAGTTAAGCTGACCCACTGTTTGCTGTAACTGGTGCAGGGTCACCTTCTCCCTGCCCAGGCATTGTGTCAAGGAAGCCCTAAACTTGGCCACTTTTTCGATCGGTAAACGGAAACATCCCTCCACAGAATCGAGCTCAATTCCCAGAAACTCCAGTGAAGTAGATGGTGCGACCGTCTTACCTGGTGCCAATGGGACTCCAAACTCCCGCATGAGGATGCAGAAGTCCTGCAGCGCCTGCGCACATTTCGTATCGCCGGCTGCTCCCAAGAACAGGAAGTCATCCAGGTAGTGCATAACATGCCTATGCCCTGTGGCCTCGGTGAATGCCCACTCCAAAAAACAGCTGAACATTTCAAAATAGGCACAAGAAATAGAGCAACCCATAGGCATGCATTTATCCATGTAATAACTCCCCTGAAAAGCAAAACCTAGCAATCGCTGATCTCGCGGGTGTACCGGGAGCAACCGGAATGCCGATTCGATGTCTGATTTCGCCATCAGCGCTCCGGGGCCCAGGTGATTTAACATGGCCACGGCATCGTCCAACGATGCGTACCGCACTGAACAAATATCCGGGTCGATGGCTTCGTTCACCGAAGAACCTTTTGGGGCAGACAAGTTGTGAATGAGTCTAAACTGCCCCGGGTCCTTCTTTGGGACCACCCCTAGCGGAGAACACACGAAATCCGCCACTGGCGGGCGATGAAAAGGGCCCGCCACCCGCCCCAAGCTGACTTCTTTGGAAATCTTTCATGCAACTACGCTTGGGTTCTGTTGGACAGATAACTGATTTTTACAAAAGGAGTCCCCCCGGAAATCCCCTCCGGGATGTTGAATCCATTCCTCAACACCCCGGCGAACACATTATCCGGGTATTTTTTCAACCAAGGAGTCAGAGCCATGATATCGACAGGTGTAGGCAATCGGTTCCCAAGCATCACCTCACTCTTGCTTAGACCCCCCTTTACCTCCCATTCCGCTGTTCTTAGATCTACAGCTACTCTGTGGGTGTGAGGAGTTCCCACAGCCCGCACACGCATGCCGGAACCTACATGTTCCCTGGGGCCTGTTACAGTTGCCTCTGTTGAAGCCCCAACAAACCCCCCGCTTGCTGCCATTCCCGCCGATCTTAGGCTGATAATCCCCACCGGCACCCGCTCGAAAGGGCACCGCGGGTTTTTGGCGGACTGACCCTGACCCGCTCCCGCCCGGCGAGGACGTACCTGCCGCCCCAGGCAAGAGCTGCTTGTGCCATGACACCGAGTCGAGGCAATCCCAGGTCAAAGTCGCATCAAACTCTTTCGCTTTTCGGAATTTCATATCATATCCTTTCCACTCATCCCCCTCATACATGGTATAAAAATCCATAATCCTATTCTGGAAACAGGTCAGCTCGGTCATGACTTCTGGTTTGCGTTCCCCCATGACTGCCGTAAATATCGAAAAGGCCTTGACCCAATTTGCTACAGTCTCATCGACCCTAAATTCCGCCATCTTGGCCCGCCATACACTGGGGTGCCATAAATCCTTCTGGAATTTTGCATATTCCATCTCACGATGGTCAGTCAACAAGGAAAACATGTTCACATACTTCTCCCCCCATATCAGTTCCTTCGTGGCCGCAGGGATGTGCTGGGCAACCCTTTCCCGCCTTGAAGGTAATGAACCCTCCCCTGCCATTGGCAATGTGTGCTTACCAGGTTCGACCGTCGTGTCTGCCGCCTTTTCCCGGCTAACTGCAGGTCCTCCCGGCGCCACCTGTGGGGGAACAAGAGGAACATTCGCCGTTGCGGCCTCTCTCGACTGCCGTAACTGCTCGATTATTAGCCTAGCTTCCTGCCCGGGTCTCCCGCGGCCACTGCCCCACCCGTTTTCTTTTTGAGCCAGGGCAGCACTGCCTCTAACTGGATGGCCAGTTCCGGGGGCATCTCCTCGTCATTAACAGGGGTAACTACAACCGGGGTTGGTAAACCTATATCTGGGTTTGGCACCGGGCTGACCACTGGTGTAATGGGGGCGACTGGGGGTACCTCGGGAACCGGAACTTCCCCAGAAACCGCCCTCCTCTTCACACGCTTCCCCCTACCCTCAGGGACTACTCCCGGCAAGGCCGGGCCTATTACCTTTTTAGGGCGGCCTGAGCTGTTCTGGGCCGCTAACTGTTTCTTAACTTCGGCCAAACCCCGGCCGATTGAGTCAACTTTTCCGAGCTTTCGGTCCATGCTCGCCATTCGGTTCGACAAATGGCGTAATACCTTCTCCATCTCGGAGACTTTTCCTGTTTTCTTGCCGGCCATGGCTTCGAGTACTCTTGCTCTAGTTGATCAACGAGGTCCTGGCTCCAACGTACTCCAGATAACTGAAAGAGAAACAACAAGATTACAAGTTCTCAAAATTGCCGCTTGTTTCATCGAGGGCTCACGAGCAACGAGTGGGTGCAGCCTTCAGAGCACAGGAACAAGAGGACGCTTCTTCAGATTCCCGTTCTATTTATCCTTCTGCAAGAGGGGTGGTACCCTCCTCCGGTACGCCTACTGGGCGTGGTCTTCCGTGCGGGTGTCTAAGACAACCCCTCTTGGGCGGGAAAAGGCGCGCCCCGGCTACGCCACTTCGGGCATACCAGCCGAGCCACGCCCCCCGCCCAAAATGGTTTCCCGGGGGGATCGGGGCACCCAACCATACGTTCGGGGGGACCGAGTGGTTGCCCCTTTCCGTTCTCGGACAGCACACTGACACGGGCTCCATGATAGTCCAATGGACACAAAGGCTTTACAGGGTAGATACAGTCCAAGTCTGCTGAGAACCATTTCTGGGCTTCATGGACTGCAGTCACCCTCCTATGCGGGGCATTATCGTTACAGGCCACTGTAAGCCAAGCAGTGAGATTATCTGCACTGACTGTGACAGAGTACTGAGTGGTGGGAGCTGTATTGGTCAGTGTGGCCTGGAAGGAAGTTGTATCCAGACTCCTCCAGTTCCTGGCCATAGTCCCTCTGGTTGCTGATGGAGTGATCTTCGTTATATTGTTGATAGTGAACTGTATTAAGTGATGATCAGACCATGCGCAAAGGGGAGACTGTCAAGGCAGACACTGTGGTGTTAACCGACCAGACATAGTCTAAAATATGTCCCTTATTGTGCATAGCCAGAGTTACCCAATGAGTAAAATTCAGTCCACTGAGTAGATCATTCCGCTATTCCGCGTGAGGCCTGCCCAGAGCATCATTGGCCCAATAGTTAAAATAGCTGAACAGCAATATATTCTCATGGTTCATTGTGAGGTGAGCCATCTGTTCGCCCAGAGAGTGGGGGAACAAGGGCACTCTCTGGGGAGGTCTATATAATAAGACGCAAATCAGAGGAGCCGAGGCAGACTCTAGTTTGATAAGTAGGTTATCCATCTGGTTTACTTGCTAATGTTGTTAATGAGGTAAATTTTAACTCCTAACGTATAATGGCTGCTACTCCCCCTCCCGCCTTTCCTAGGGGGGGCGTTCGCCTGCAGGATATAGTGCTTATTCGGGAGTGCCGCCAAAATCTCAGGGGCAGAATCTAGGGATAACCATGTTTCTGTTAAAAGAAGAATATCTGGGTGTGCCGATTCCAGTAAATGGAAGATGTCCAATTTGTGTTTAGGAAAGAAGCGAGTATTTAAGATGATGCTTAGCTCAGACAATTTTGCATGGTCTAAGCACCTATGGGGTCTATTCTGATTAAGTTCTGTTTTCTGTTGAGTATATAGGATTTCTGGGAAGACTGACCTAGCCGCCATGATTCCCAGCTCAGTCAGTCTACAACTGACAGAGAGCTCAAGTGGCTGATCTCCTGTTCGTAGGGAGTTTTAACTGGACTGTGTATAGGTCGGAAAAATGGCAGATTGACTAGCCCCTAGCCCTGTACTGGCACAGATGAGCACAGATGGGCTTGCCTTTGGTGCGCCGCCGTCGTGCCCGCTGCGCTCCCGCGTTTCGGCAACCATTACATGATAGGTGCTGATAGACTCCTTCTCCCCCCCTCCCGTGGGACCGACCCTAATGGGAGTGTCACCAGGAAGTCAGCTCAGCCCTGCAGCAGCAGGGAGCCGGGCCATTGCCAGGTAAGGTGAGTGAGACGATTTAAAAGGGTTTTAAAAGCACAAAATATTCTTTACATTTTGGGAATGTTAAAATAAGTTAAAACAAGCTAACAAGCGGCAGAGCAGCAGCGCTATCCATAAAACGCCCACTCCCGTGCTACAGCAACCATTAAACGGTAGGTGCTAATTAACTCATCCTCCTCACCTCCCGTGGGACCGCCCCTAATGGGAGTGTCACCAGGAAGTCAGCTCAGCCCTGCGGCAGCAAGGAGCCGGGCCATTGCCGGTTAAGGTGAGTGAGACGATTTGATGGATTTTAAAAGCACATCACATTCATTACACTTTGGCAAAGTTAAAACAAGTTAAAACAAGGTAACATGCGGCAGAGCAGCAGCATTATGCAATTCATTTCATTGCAGGGCCCGAACCCCTACAGACATTAAAGATAATGGGCGTACCCTGTGTTCCTCAGAACCTGGGTAAGAATACACAATAAGGAAGGGTGGTTCTGTTGGGTACGACAAATGATTTGTACACGGTATTCAATACACAAAGGTTATTTAGGAAAAAGAAAAAAATGTGTTTCTTTTACTTTTACTTCAAAAGCCACACTGAGACTCTGCTACTCTAGGAATAAATTTATAGCCATCAATAAAACAGGTAAGGACTCAGGGTGTGATGGAGCGGGAATCCCGTTTCATTTGTAGGGGTGCATCATAATCATACAATTTTGAAACAATAATGACGTGAAGTGTTAGAGTTGTGAAATGTATTATTGGTACTACATGACATATTTTAGGCTATTGGCAAGCATTATGGAGAATTAAGGTAGAAAAGGATTGTAATTAGCAGAAGACTTTAACATGAAGAGCTGTAGTTGTGAAACTAACACATATTCATGTACTAAGTGTGCTCATTAACTGCGACATTTCATATGAAGGTTAACTGCATCTGTTGAAAACATATTAATGTTTACGTGAATTTGCAGTAGCTTATATAATGCATTCTTATGTTAGCAGAAGTTGGAGGCCTGAAATGCAAGTACCTGACAACTCTCACTTTAGAATGAACAGTTTGAATTTCATGTGTGCTGTGGAATCTGTTCTTTCTCACGTTTTATATTGCAGGTGAGAAAGTGTTCTTTTAGGCAGAATAATGTCTTTGTTTTACTAGCTAGGCAAGAAGAGAAAAAGTTACAATTGCATGAATTGGGTTGATAAAGGAAGGATGTTATGATTCACAGGAGAAAGCCTGGTAACCAAGGCCAAATAATTGCAAGAAAGGTACATGGACGACATAGTGGAACAGTCCATACAGGACTACATCCAGAGTAGATGCCATGAGCAAGGTGCATGATGGGATTTCTACCTGTTAATCACTGATCCTCAGGAAAGAGCCCCACAGAGAAAGAGAGATAGTCCCAGAACAAGCTCTTTCTTTTCCATGGTGACTTTATTCTACTTGACAAATGGATTGTGGGGAGGCTTTCTTGGAAGACTTCATGCACTGACACCTTTCATCCTTCTTTTTGAAAATGCATAAGTAGGGATGTCACCTTCGTGTCAGAGATGGGATAGATTTAATGCTTTTCACTCATCAACCCTCGATGCTGGGAAATTTGGACTCATGCTTCCTGATTTTCTTTATCTTATTTCTTGAATTAATAGTTTTATTTATGCTGCACTTTTTAAATTGGATGCGTAGATTTGGCTTAATGCTAATTCCTTTGTATTTCTATACTCTCGTTTTGAGGTGTCCTTATGTCCAGTTATTTTTGGCTTCATAATAAACTAACTGACCTTATGCAGTTGTCTGTGGATTATCATGTATCAAAGAGAATGATTGGCTAATTCACTACCTGCTAACAGCTTTTCTCCCTTTATGCTTTCATGCTGTGAAAAGGAACAATTGGGGTGTGACTGGAACAACTCTTGATCTAATCGGACCCTTCAGGTGCACAACTTTAGATTTAAACTCCTAGTTTGCCTTCTCTACTTTCAGTTGTAAGGACCTTCATTTTTCCATGGATAAGGGAGCCTGTGGGAGGTTGGATAATTTACAGGAACATTCCCCACATTGTACTACTCAGACCACTTCAGTTACCAAACAGTGCTATGTTTTAGACAATGCTAGATCCCTTGTCAAACATAAACTTGAAATTGCTAACCTCATTGATTCTCAGGCTCTGGATATTTTGTGCATTACAGAAACTTGGACCAATCAGTCTTCTGGCCTGGATTTGGTTGCTGGAACACTTCCAGGAAACATGATGTATAGGGTGCTTCGACCTGTCAGAACAGGAGGTGGTTTTGCAATTATCTAACACTCCCACATCTAAGCTGTTTTCCAACTGGTCCAGCTTGCACATTGTGAAGCACTTTCTTTCTGCATTGAGCTGTCCAAATCTAGCTCTTTAATAGCTTACTTCTGCATCATCCTCCAGTACCAAGACTTTTTCCTTGATCTGAGCACCATCTTAGAATCTACCCCTAGTACTACAGACTCTACTTTTTTGGGAGACTTCAATTTTTATTTGGAAGACCACACTGATAAAGATATAAAGATGCTGTGCGACATGACAGCCAATCCTGTTCTCTCCTAGGTTATAGTAGGTTCTACCTCCCCTGCTGATCAGTGTCTTGATGGTATTTGCACCACTAACTCTTCCTTAATAGATATCAGTACACAACTATTAAAATGGTCCAATCACTTGGCAGTAGGGTTCAATGTCTTCGTAGATCAAGCCCCTCAATAGGGCAGGACACCTTCCAATAAACTTTGTACTTATCCATGACATAAGATATAGCTGGACGAACTTAGTCAAGCACTACTAGAATCTTCACCCTTGATAACAGAGGAGATTGATGCAGTGTTAGACGATCACGCTTTTTGGTTAACTTCAAGCTGTCAATTGATTGGCTCCAGCAAATAGCTCACTTAGCAAGAGACACTAGCCTTTGGCTCCCTGGTTTACTGAGACCCTTA
Organism: Lissotriton vulgaris; assembly: GCF_964263255.1. Classification (NCBI taxonomy): domain Eukaryota; kingdom Metazoa; phylum Chordata; class Amphibia; order Caudata; family Salamandridae; genus Lissotriton; species Lissotriton vulgaris. The sequence continues at coordinate 309,450,173 of NC_141696.1, forward strand.
GATACCAAAAACAAAAATGCAAAGAAGGCAAGAGTGCATCTGGAGGAAGGATTATCTTGAGTCAGAGAAGAACAAATATAAACAAGAGCTTGCCATTTACAAAGCATTGATATTGAGGGAAAGGTCCCTATATTGTACACAAAAAAACTGAAGCCATTATGAATTCCTTAAGGGAACTCTTTCAAATGGTAAAGAAGCTGACATCAATAGAAGGAGCGACAGCCAGCTAAAGTAGTCAAGAATTCTGCAATAACAAGGCAGATTTCTTTCAGAAAAAGGTTAAAGATGTTTATGATAGGACTTCTTCCATTAGGCCCACTTTGCTGATGGATTCAGCCTCTCCTTTCCTACATGCCAACACTAAGAGTTTTTACAAATTCACAGATCTTACTACAGAGCAGTTCAGTTCACTTATAAAGTCTATAAAATCCAGCTCGCACCTTAATGCCTTCCCCCCTTTAGTAGCCATAGAGTAATCTGAAATAATCTCATCAAATCTCAGTGCTATCTTCCAGGAAATGTTTGACATCGGTTTCTTTCCCACCCATTGGAAGGTAGCATCAATATTCTCCCTTTTGAAAAACCCGCTCTCAGTCCCACAGACACCAATAGTTATTCGCCCATTTCTAGACGGCACCTACTGGCTAAGAGTTTGGAAAAAATAATGAATCTAGTCCTGGGCATAAAACTCAACTCACCGAGTTTTCGGAATTCAGCAACTTTGCAATCCACGGAGAACGCTGAGTTAATGATATGTTCTACACTCTGCAACTGAGCTGAGTTTTTTTATTTCGCATGCCCGAAATGTCATTTTGCACAGGAGTGACTTGCTGGAGGCTCTCAAGTGTCCATAAGATTTTGTAGCCATTCGCAAGTGCCACAAGATTTGCGAGCCACCTACGAGCTCCTGTAAAATTTTGAGGACTTCTAACATGGCTTTATGCCACGCCACCAAGTTATGATGCTTTGTTTTGTGATGTATGCGATCGAAAGTGAGCACAATCAATCGCGGCTGTAACCTGGGCAACATACTCTCCTTGAGAAACATCTAAATCTTCTCCAAATGACAATCTGGAGTAAAAACCTTCTCAAATGGACCGCTCGCATTTTTTTTGTGCGAGGAGTCCTTTTTGTAAAAACAAATTCTAACAGGAAGGAAGTGCTCCAGAGTCTCTAGCTTCCTGTTCCTGTCCAACAGGCTCCTCCCAATGCCGTGTCCATCTCCTGGTCACTTTTCATTTGAATTTAGAGCTGGAAGGATCACTCTCTGTGCTGCCAATATGCACATATATGCACACAATAGAAGCTACCCTGAAATAATGGTCACTTACATACTGTAAGTGTATCCCTACAAAGCACAAAATAGGTCAAATGCTGTGACTATAGAGGTCCCTTTACCCTCCTCTCATGGGGCAATTTGGACCCTACATTGGGGTATATAAGAACACCAGTTTTAGTTGGAGGATGAAATAGGTCACCCTAACTAAGCATGGGCGAATTTTGCGGATCTCGCGTTCGCGAATTTTGCGGATTTGCGGATTCGCAATCCGCAAAATCCGCGAATTCCCGCGAATTTGCAGATTTTTTTTTTTTTGTGTTCGCCCGTGTTTCTGCCAGTTCGCGAGGGTTTTTACAATTTCGCAATTTGCGAACTTACCTGTCGGGTCGCAAGTTTTGCGAACTTGTTGTTTCTACATGTCCAGCCTGTTTGGGACACTCTTCTTCATCACTGCCACTCTCTGTCACCACTGCCACTCTCTGACTACTCATGCCACCCTCTGGCCCACCCATGCCACCCTCTGTTTCATCACCACACCCTCTGGTTGTCCAGTGTACATTATTTTCGGCAAAGCAAAGCACACCTTCCCTGCCTCAAGTGACTTGAATTAATTTGGGGCTGATTAATGTGTCACAGAATATTTTTTTAGCTGGCACCTGCTTCCTTAGTGCGCCCTGATTAGTGATCTTTTGCACTTGCTAAGTGCTTTCATTGTTGCAAAATTAGTTACAACACCTGCCCTGCCCCAACTGACAATAATGAATTAGGGGCTAATTAATGTGTCACTGAAAGAATTTAAAGTTCCAGCCTGGCACCTGCTTGTCTGCTCCTTTAGCTGTAAATCAGGACCTTTGTGGCATACAGTTAAGGTCAGAGCAGGGTCACACAATAGTTGCAAGCAGGCAACCGAATTCTGGAGGGCCCCCTCAGGAAGCACTACAAAGAATCGTTACAAATCATGAGGTTGACCTTTTGCACCTGCTCATTGCTTTTGCTTTTGCTGAAATCGTTTTTCGTTTTTTTTCGCGCTATTCGCGGGGCGCGGCGTCGTGCGAAACCGACCGCGGAAGCCGCCAATTCGTGCGAATGAGCATTTTATTTTTTTGCGGCTTGTTGTTTCGCGAGTTTTTTTGCAGTATTCGCGAGCCGCTTGCAGCGCAACACGCGAATTTACCCCAAGGTCGAGTACGGGCGCGGCCATTTTGTTTGCGTGACGTATTTCCGTTTCCGCCCGCTATGTATAATCTCGCGCAGTAAGCGCATTGCGAGTAGAGGGTCGCACGAGATCGCGCGGGAAATCTAGAGGTTCGCACGAGATCGCGAGGAAAATCTCGCGCGAACTTACTTTTGCGCTCGTGAACGGGCGCCGGCCATCTTGTTTTTCATTCATTTCCTGTGTCTGGGCATGGTGTTTAATCCTCTTGGTATCTTTGCCATCCTTTGCTTGTTTTCAGTTTTTTTTTTACGATTTTGCTTCTTATCTATCCCTCTCTTTTCCTAGCTGTATATTTTTGTCTTTTCTGCTATTTTTCTTTACTTTTAAACTACATTTTTAAACTCTCTTCTTTTCTTCTTCCCTATCCTATTCTTTCTTAATTTTCTACTTCTTCCTACCTTACCTGCCCAGACCATGGTCAAGCCAGGCGCCGTGAAGCTGCCCAGGCACTTGAGGGCCGCAGCGGCGGCGGGGAGTAGTGCTGGACCCAGTGGCAGGACAGCATGCGGGAGATTGAGGGGGAGCAGGTGACGCGACGGGAGATCTTCAGCCCGGAGGAAGTGGGCGCGCTGGTCTACTTCGTCCAGCGCCGCCTGCCCAGGACCATCGCGGGAGGCGGCAGGATCGCGGCCGGCGGGTACAACATGCGGGAGCGCCGGAAGCAGTGGGAGAAGGTGTGCTGGGCCATATCCCACCTCTACGGGGTCCAGCGCACCTACAGCCAGGTCACCCATCGCTGGACGGACCTCCTGGACCGCGAGCGCGACCTGCTGGACCAGCTCGGCTTGGAGATCCCCGGGCTTGGTGAGTAGTAGTAGCCATTTAATCACTCACTACTATGATGTTTTCTCCTGCTCTGTGTTGTTGTATTGCAAATATTTGTTTTTTACATGGAGCAAGCCAATAATGCCGCTGATGACGATTACATTGTAGTTAAATTATATTTCAAAATCTTCTGTGCATTTCAGGTGCACTGCTCTCCTTCTCAGTGGCGTTGCTACTATGCTTATTTGTTTTCTATTTCGTGGTCTCATTGGCCTGAGTAACTATTATGTATGAGTGTACTTTACAGAACTGCGTAATGCTAGACACTAGGGGGCAGATTACATTTACAAGCCCCTTGCGCCACGTTTACGTTGCCTTGCGTGACGCAACAGCGGCGTAAACGTGCCGCATCCCTGCGAGTCATTTACAGCATGACGCATCTAGGAGATGCGTCATGTTATAAAGCCATGGGCCTGCACCACAATGGGTGCGTTCCTAGTACGCAGGGTGGGCGCCGCGGTCCAGCGGCTGTGCGCCTCGCAAAATTGCCTGCGTGAAATGTACAAGATTTAACGCAGGCACTTCTGCAACGCTGCTACGTCAATTCAATTCCTTATGTCTGCTCGAAGCAGGCGAAAGGACTGACACAGCATGTTAAGTATTGGGTGGCCCTGAGCATTACTGGAGTTGCATTGCGTTGGCGACGTGACTCCAGCGATGCGCCGCTCTTACGTGACGAGATGCCTCACGCAAGTGCCTACCCTTGCGCCAGGGCGCGCCGCATTGTAAATGAGGCACATCTGCCGTGTCGCAAGGGTAGTTTTGCGTGACGCATTTGATCTGGCGCATCTCTGGAGATGCGCCAGAACGCGTAAGTAAGTATGCCCCTAAGGGGCAGAATTGCAATTACCGTCGCATCCCTGCAAAGTAGCAGGGATGCGCCATTAATTGTGCGGCCCGCTACCACCACCAAACATGGTGCGCCGTATTTGCAATGCGGCGCACCATGGGCCCAAAACGTCACCGAAGCTTTACTGCTGGAGTTGCGTCGCAACGATGGCGCAGCTCCATCAATGCTCTGGGGTACCCTATCTCCCCAATGCTGGGTCAAGCCGTACGTCTGCTTCAAGCAGGTGCAGGGTTTGTGTGACGCATCATTGTCCTAAAGGTGACTGATTGATATTTTGTAGATTTCCCTCAGCCACTATTAGGATGTGTTCCAGCGCAGGAATGCCCTCCCTTGCGCCGGAACGCCCCCTGATGGCGCAGGGCTTTATAACGGGATGCATCTCCCAAATGCGTCACGTTGTTATAATATTATACGCCGCACCATGGCGCCCTTTTTTGTTTAGCTGCTGCGTCACAAAAGTCACGCAAGAACGGCGCAAAAGAGCCGCAAGGGCTTAAATCTGCCCCTTCCTTTGTAACCCTGACAATAAGAAAAATAGTGGCGGTGGATTGATAGTTTGACTATTTAAATGACTGGTAATGTAGCAGGCAACTGTTAGTGTTGTCACTGATCTGACTGAAATCACAATGGAGTTTGTCTGTCACTTTGCGTCTTGCCTGCGGACTGCTGCCTGCCAGTCCTAGGTGAACGTTTCAGTACTTTGTTTAGTGAGTTACGTGACTTTCGAAGTCACAGGTCCGCATATAAATGAAAAGTAACCATAATCAATATAATTTCGCAGAAATATTTTGTTATTGTTCTTTTGAAATGTTTGATTTGGTTGACATTGACAAGCAACAATCATCCATGTTTTCTGTTCTTTCTTTCATGTTGTACGTCAGCTCCCCCCAGGGGCGAGAGGAGGACACAGGAGCAGCAGGCGGCGGATGCTGTTCATCAACAGGGCCAGGATCGGGCAGGCGAGGGCTCCTCTGCTGGCCCCAGTAAGTTTTCATTTTAGACTAGTACCTATTTTTCCTAGCGTTCCTCATTTGACTTTTTTCAAAATTGTCTTTGCTCTTCTTGTAGACTGTATCTAAATTCTTATCCTGCCTCTACTATGACTCCCTGTGGTATTACTAGATTATTCTTATTAGTCTGTCTGTGTAGCTAACTAAGATTGCACGGTTGGCGAAACTCCCATGATTCTAGTCAGCAATAGCTCTATCAACTTAGTGCAGTCCTCTGGGATTGTCCATAATGTCTTTTGAAGTGTTCTATCTGGACTCATGCTTGCAAAAATTGCAAAACCTTTCGCTCAGTCACTCTAGTCTGGACCAAAAAACACAGATTGTATTTAAGTTTAAAAGTTTTATTAAAAGTAAACACATTTATTAAAATGAAGTCATAATAAAACTAAACGTTTAACTGATAATGGAAAAGTGGTTAGTGCTGACGATTAATTGAAGACATTTCTTGTGGTCGAGCCGAGCTCTCACCTGGTTTCAACTTGATCTTGTTGTTAGAAGTCCATCTTCTGTCTGTGTGGAGAAAAATGGTGCGTGTTAAAAAAACAGCCTTCATCAGTTGTGCCAAAAAGTGCAGCAAGACAACCTTCCCTGGAAAAAGGGACATTTTTTTTTAACTTTAACGACAGTCACAAATTACATTGTTTTCACATGTCTTCATTCCTAGACCAAATACTAGTGACTGCTTTATTCTAACATTCTTAAATGTACTTTGTAGGTGGAACATCTGGTGGCGGGGCCAGTGTGGAGGTGGTGGTGCTCGACACCGAGGCGGAGGGCGAATCGGGCGATGCTTCAGGGGAGGAGGCGGCGGCGGCAGCTGTGAGAGTTGAGACGGTGGTGGTGGCGGCCAGAGGTAAGCTCTTATATATTCCTTACTTATTGAGATTGAAGACTAGCTGGGAAGGCAAGAATATGAGATGCATGGCTGGGTGAATGATGAAGCAATGATGGGTGGAAGGACAACAGCCTGGGTGGGTGACACAGAAACTGTATGTGTCCATATACCTGGATCATGCTACTATCTGACTCTTAGATAGCATATGTGTATCTAGAGCAGGGGTACTCCTAGTACGGCCCGCGGGCCGGTGGTGGCCCGGCAAGCCTTCGTTGGCGGTGCGCTGACCTTGCAGACAATCACTGCTCCCCCGGCCCCCACAGAGCAGAGGCTTTTTTGTATTTCACCTGTTAGCGCCCCTGCATCTCCACTCTGACAATCACTGCTCCCCCGGCCCCCACAGAGCAGAGTGGAGATGCAAGGCCACAAAGAGGTGAAATAGAACTAAGCCTCTGCTCTGTGGGGCCGGGCAAGCAGTGATTGTCAGGGTGGAGAAGCAGGGGCGCTAAAACAAACAAAGCCTCAATAATATGTTAATGGTCTTTTAAAGACCTGTTAAGTACTTTGGTGTTGTTGTCTGTGTGTGCGCGTTGAGGAAGCGGTCTCAACCCGGGCTGAAGGCTGACACAGATAGACACACACACAGTGAGATGACAGAGGGGGAGGGAGAGGGAGGGCAGGAGGGAGAGAGAGATGGAGGGAGGGCAGGAGGGAGAGCAGGAGGGAGAGAGATGTATGTAAATGCTGGGTCTGGTGGCTCAGTGGATGAGGGCATCTGCTGCAGGGACCTGTGTGCAACCTCATGGTCACAAGTTATCGTTTTGCTTTAGCCCCGCCCCCTCTGACTCCGCCCCCACCAGTGCGGCCCTCGGCCCCAAACTACACTGTAAATGTAGCCCCTGAGAGAAAGTTTGTGAGTACCCATGATCTAGAGAGAGTAGACGGTCAGTGGATGAACTAAGTGTAACTTTGAAGAGCATGTAACACTAACACTGCACCCGCACGTCCGTTCCAGTGTAGGAAAGGCAAGGAAAAGAACTTTTAATTTTGTCCAAATACTACCATAAATAGTAGCAGTAGTTTGTATTGCAAGCACTGCATAGATCCGGTTATTATGGTGGCCACTCCCTACCTCTCTTAATAAGTTTAGTAGTACTCAGTCATTCATGTGTGGATGTATCACTGGTCACTCAATAAAAAGCAAAGCACATAAAGTCATCCCATATATAAGCAAAAACATCCCATGTGAAGTGATAGATAATCAGATTATTTATCTTTTTCAATTTTCCATTTCTAGTACTCATTTCCACTGTAGGGTGAAAGTTAAATTAATTAAGCAGTAGCCCTTGAGTTGTAACAGAGTATTCTCAGTGCCACCCGTACTAGAAAAGTAAGAGATTCACCACCTGCATGTACTGGACGGGTACAGTAACGCAACGGCAACGCAAGTCTAGGTCACTCCTCATGGCGTGCGTCTCTTTTTCTCGGGTGCAAGTTTACCGCGCTGGCATTATGCCGGCTTGCAGAAAATAACGTACCAATTTTCCAAAACAAGAGATAAGAAGAAGAATAAGACTGGTGTACTTTCATAGTCGACTCCAATGGAAGTCCACAGTGCTCGTAGACTTTGTTCCTTAAACTCCCACTAATGTTAGAGCAAGGATGAAGAAGTGTGAGGTTAGATAGATACTGGCCTCAATAGTTATGTAATGCGCTTGCAAGTTGCTAGTTGTACTGCAACACAAATTTCTGCTGAATGATTGAGTTAATCTAAAAGAGCATTGGTTACAGACTATGTCTTTCTTTCTTCATATAGGTTCTCCTTCCAAACGGACAAGGAGGAAGGAGCTGGCTAGAGCGGCCCGGCAACGGAGGATCGAGGCCACTGTTGCGGAATATCGGCGGCTGGTGGCCCTGGAGGACGTGGAAAGTGTGCAGTCGACAACTACAACAACGTCGTCTGCATCGGCCTCCGTGGCCCCACGGGCTGCCACCCAGCACAGTGGTCCACCCAGACTGAGCCGGGCTGCCAAAGGCAAACGCCACCACCGAGCAGCAAGGCCAACAGCTGCCTCTCACAGGCATTGCACCTGCAAGGCAGTGAAGGCACGCCTGCGCCGCACCACCCTGATGGTGTCCCGCCTTCAGCAGGAGCTCGCCTTGCTCCGCGAGGAGCATGATGCCCTGGCCCAAAAAGTGAACAGCATCCACCCATAGTGTCCCTTGCCCCTTTTTTAGAGACTTTTGGGGGGTGGGAATTGGGAGTTGGGTTTTTGGGGACTTTTGAAGGACAATCGTTGGGGTTAGGGAGGGTCTTGCGGGAGATTATTTTGTTAGGGATATAAATATACTTTTTCAAACTTTATCTGAGCATACCTGTTTTTTACTGCTTGCCTGGTGGGTGGGGGTTTAACGTTGACTGTTTTCCTGAAAGTTTAGTTCCATTTTCTTCCTTTAAGTGTAAATGCCCAAATGTTTTCAACACTAAGTGCCTCTCACAGACTCAGTGAAGTGAATCCAAGAGTCCTAGGACTTTAGTAGTACTACCTTCAGTCTCTCGTCTCTCGTACTAATACTCCATTATACCCCCAAACCACCAAACGCTTATCTTACCTGTAATTTGTGTTTGAAAGTAGGGCTAGACCCAGGGCTGGCTCCACGGGAAACACCGAATAACGTTGGCAATCTTGGTCGGATAAAATTTCCTCATAGCGGTGGTACTATTGTTGTGACACAGTGGCAGTTGCATGCCTATGAAAAAAAAGAAAATGAAATCTGGTTTGTCCTCCTGAGCAATTCAACGGTACAACTGAGAATATAGCATGTGACAGAAGTACAGTAGAGCAGTGCCACATTGTAGCCTAACAAATGGTAAAGTATAACTACTAATTCGGTTGAAGTTCTTTCACATTAGCAATGGTTCTTTGTCAAGCTGAGTAAGAATATATCATCGACAACTGTGGAAAGAAAGAATGCGACAGTACAGGGCCTGTGTGGAATTATTGATAACGATATTCAACATAAGGTCTCTGTAGCCAGATACCCGAGAGCCTTGCTGGTCACTATAAATCCATTCACAACAACACTCAATGGGGTTGGTCTGGAAGGTGTCCGGTTTACTCCCCGTGATCCAGTCGATGCAAATATGGTTCCACTTCCAAATGTCACCAACACCCAGAAGTGTAAACACAGGGTGTTCGAGGCATTAGGCGGGGGAGAAAAATAACAAACTAAAATAAAAAATGTGGGATGGGTAAAGGTAGGGTCAGCAGGGAAAGGATACCTGTAACAGAAGACAAGACAGGCATCAGTGAAGTGCTGTCCTAACATACAAGAAGAAGGTATAGTAGATAGAAAAGGAGAAATTGCTTTTTTTCTAGGTGTCCCCTCACTCACCAGGGTTGCCCCTTGGTGACATGCTTCATCATTGGGGCCATCCCAGTCCTCTACGGCCTGGGGCGTGCTGCGACTTGCGAATTACGTAGGAGCACTTACAAATGACTATGTGTGGTGCAGATGTGATAGTGGAGTGGACTAAGTGATGTGTTAAGGGATCAATGTAGAAGCAGAGAGAGAGCCAAGAAATGCAGTCACAGTCAGAGAAAAAGGCAAGGGATACTGTATCTATGTGGTTGTAGTGGTCCTGTTGGAAGTGGTAAGTAAGTTGCCCGCAGAAAAAAAATCCTCCTATTAGCGGCACTCCTCCATTGCAGCCGACGCTTCGTCCATCGATGTTGGTCACCAGAAGACACCCTGTCCACTGCCTGCCTGATGCTGAATTGTGGCTCGCTACTGTGAAGCCTGACTCCATCCTTTTTTCCCCATTGCAGAGACTGAAACCCGGCCTGTAATTATTCAACGAAAAACAGGAAGTGATATAATATTACAACACCACTGATAAATAAATATAAGGCATGTAGGCTGTGGAGTGCAAAAAGTCACAATTTGTTTTTCCTAGTAGACAGTACAATGTTTTTGAAAGTGCGTACTCTGAGTCACCTTTTGAAGGATGTATGGGCAAATTAATGTATCGGATCTTGCCCCTCAAGCTAGGTGTACTGTAAACTGTGTTTTAGAACAAAATTAGATCTTCCTAGCAGTGCTCCCACCCAGACCCTTACTAAAGCCAGTCGCAAAAATGTAGAAGACCCCCAATCAAATCTCAAAAAACGAGGCCTAGCAGAAAACTGGTGACAAAACTTACTTTGAAAGTAAAAGTAGGCCGAAGTACCCTAATTACCCATTACCCACCGTGGATTGCATTCAAACCACTTGCAAGCAACCAAGCAAAAGTAGCCATAGCCAGCATCGCTCCAAGACTCGAAATCCCCCCCACTCAAACACATGCAATAGAAATACTGCTAACCCTAACGAACCCTAAGTTAAGAATAGTGGCAAAGGCTTTCTTTAACTATGCCAAATCCCCCCTTTCCCACCATGGATTTTCTTCAAATGACTTGCAACCAAAATTACACATTCTCACGAGTGCTCTAAGACCCCAGACCTCAGTTTGAAAAATCTAGAACACCCCGAAACACATGCAATCCTGCTGCTAGGGCTAACCCTAACGAACCCTAAGTTACAAAAAGTGCCAAAACTAAAGGCTTTTCCGCGCGGATTTTGTCCCAACCACTTCTACCCGGTATTAGACCTTCCCAGGAATGCCCCAAGACCCGGCAACCCACCCGCCAAGAAGCGTAACACCCCCAAACAGGCCAAAAGCAAAATCTCATACTTGCAATATTTCTGGGCCTTCGGTCCAAACGCGCTGCGTAGCTAGGCCATAAGTCGGGGTTGGCACGACGGATTTCCTGAAAAGCAAATGCAATCAAGATTAGAGTGTCCCAGCAGTGCTCCCAGACCACGAAACTCACCCGCAAACAGACGGAACCCCCCCTAAGAGCACCTCAAAGGCAAGCAAGTCATCAAAAACACAAAAAAAATTCCGCCTGGGATTTGGTCCAAAACACTTTTATCCGGTATTAGAGCTTCCCAGCAATGGCCCCAGAGCCGTCAACCCAGGAGAAAACGAGTAGAAGACCCCCAAACAGCCAAAGAGCAAAAGTACAAAAATGGGGACTTAGTCACTTTTTCACAAATTTCCCAAATCACTCCGCGCGCGCTCTGCAGCTAGGCCCTAAGTCCCCTCAGCCACCATGGATTTGCTTCAAACCTCTTGCAAAGTAAAGTATATATAGCCAGCAGTGCTCCCACACCACGAAACTCACCCGCAAACACCAGGAAGCCCCCCAAACAGGCCCCCGAAAACGCTACATAGAGCAAAATGTCAGAAATAGCCCAAAAAAAAATCGGCCTGGATTTTGTCCCAACCACTTCTACCCGGTATTAGACCTTCCCAGGAATGCCCCAAGACCCAGCAACCCACCCGCCAAGAAGCATAACACCCCCAAACAGGCCAAAAGCAAAATCTCATACTTGCAATATTTCTGGGCCTTCGGTCCAAACGCGCTGCGTAGCTAGGCCATAAGTCGGGGTTGGCACGACGGATTTCCTGAAAAGCAAATGCAATCAAGATTAGAGTGTCCCAGCAGTGCTCCCAGACCACGAAACTCACCCGCAAACACCAGGAAGCCCCCCAAACAGGCCCCCGAAAACGCTACATAGAGCAAAATGTCTGAAATAGCCCAAAAAAAAATCGGCCTGGATTTTGTCCCAACCACTTCTACCCGGTATTAGACCTTCCCAGGAATGCCCCAAGACCCGGCAACCCACCCGCCAAGAAGCATAACACCCCCAAACAGGCCAAAAGCAAAATCTCATACTTGCAATATTTCTGGGCCTTCGGTCCAAACGCGCTGCGTAGCTAGGCCATAAGTCGGGGTTGGCACGACGGATTTCCTGAAAAGCAAATGCAATCAAGATTAGAGTGTCCCAGCAGTGCTCCCACACCACGAAACTCACCCGCAAACACCAGGAAGCCCCCCAAACAGGCCCCCGAAAACGCTACATAGAGCAAAATGTCAGAAATAGCCCAAAAAAAAATCGGCCTGGATTTTGTCCCAACCACTTCTACCCGGTATTAGACCTTCCCAGGAATGCCCCAAGACCCGGCAACCCACCCGCCAAGAAGCATAACACCCCCAAACAGGCCAAAAGCAAAATCTCATACTTGCAATATTTCTGGGCCTTCGGTCCAAACGCGCTGCGTAGCTAGGCCATAAGTCGGGGTTGGCACGACGGATTTCCTGAAAAGCAAATGCAATCAAGATTAGAGTGTCCCAGCAGTGCTCCCAGACCACGAAACTCACCCACAAACACCAGGAAGCCCCCCAAACAGGCCCCCGAAAACGCTACATAGAGCAAAATGTCAGAAATAGCCCAAAAAAAAATCGGCCTGGATTTTGTCCCAACCACTTCTACCCGGTATTAGACCTTCCCAGGAATGCCCCAAGACCCGGCAACCCACCCGCCAAGAAGCATAACACCCCCAAACAGGCCAAAAGCAAAATCTCATACTTGCAATATTTCTGGGCCTTCGGTCCAAACGCGCTGCGTAGCTAGGCCATAAGTCGGGGTTGGCACGACGGATTTCCTGAAAAGCAAATGCAATCAAGATTAGAGTGTCCCAGCAGTGCTCCCAGACCATGAAACTCACCCACAAACAGACGGAACCCCCCCTAAGAGCACCTCAAAGGCAAGCAAGTCATCAAAAACACAAAAAAATTTCCGCCTCGGATTTGGCACAAACCACTTTTAGTGCTTCCCAGCAATGGCCCCAGACCCGTCAACTCACCTGCAAAGAGGTAGAACAACACCCCCACAAGTGCTGAGTCTTTCTTCATTGGGCGTAAACCAGCCCTCTGCTTTGATGGAAATAGGAGTCTGGAGGAGGAGGATAGAGGAGCATGTTCTTCTGAACTTGTGAACCTGAGGAATGCAGACTGCGGCACCTTCAAATAAATTAGCAAACAAGTGAAGACAGTTCTGCTGATGGGCTTGTCTTTGTGATTATCTGATTAAAGTTTGAATTATATTAACTGTGCACAACAAAGAAAGACAGACACACAGGAATAAAAGTGAATAAGGATGAAAAAGAAAGTTATTGATTCGTTGTCTCATTTTCAGGGCTCGAAGTCGGTATCACGGTCCAGGAATAAGAATAAGGCTTCGTCATCATACTCTGCGAATTCAGCCCGGGTGAGGTCAATGCCACCTGACAGAGTAGAAATTCCCTCATCTATGGGGCTGGCCACCTCCTCTTCATCCGGCACGCTCTCTCGTACTCTTATATCTGGTGGTATGAGGTGCTGATTCATCTTGATCATTGTTAACCTCTCCACATTTTTGGGCGAGAGGCGGCTCCGTTTGGGAGTTACAATCCCACCAGCCGCACTGAAAACCCGTTCAGAAGACACACTTGCGAGTGGGCAAGACAAGTAGTTTATAGCCAGGTTGGTGAGCTGTGGCCACAATTCTTTTTTCCCATGCCAATACGCCAATGGGTCAGAATTAACATAGACCTCTGTGGAGTCATTCAGATAGTCCTTCACCATCGATTCAAGGTCCTCCTCCAAGGTTCCTCCACTTTGCGTAGCTCTTGCTGTGCCTCTGACCTTTTGAGAACCAAACCCACGCAGAGCTAGCCAATCCTCTTCAGCCTCCAATGTTTCTGTTGTCTTTCGTGCAGATGATCCGGTTGCCGGTGTCTTTAACGGCTGAGAGGTCACTTGTGCCACAGCCACAGGTGCAGAAGTGGATTGTTTTGACTGGGGATGGCCTGCTGATGTACTGCCATTTCCTTCAATTTCCAGCCGTTCTGTTTCAAACTTCTTGGCTGACAAGGCTAGCCAACGTTTGTACTTTGTAACATCTTCATCACCAAAAGGAAAGAATGCTCTGCCTGCCAGCGCCTTTTTGTAGCGTGGATCCAGAATAGTAGCACAAATGTAATGCTGTTCTGAGTGGATCTTTTGAAGACGTTCATCACCTTGTAGGAGCTCTAATAATTGCTCAGCCAGAAGCAAAGAGTCTTTCTTTTTGTCATCTTTTCGAAACACAGAACACACCTCCTTCAGTTGGTCCTCCAGCATGTACAACAATGGGATAGCTTTTCCCAAATTAGAGTCCTCCTTGCTGACTGCACGCGTGAAGACCTCAAAAGGACGAAGCATGCGTGTTAGGCTTTCAACTATGTTCCATTGCGGCCCACCCATCCTCAGCTCCTCTATACCCTCTTTCAAGAAATATTGATCGAGTTGCGTATACTGCTCATACAGACGCTCAAGCATGTAGAAGGTTGAGTTCCAACGTGTTACCACCTCCTGGATGAGTGCTTTCACTGGCATTTGACATTGATATAGCATGCTCCTCAGCTGCTTCCGGGCCTTAAAAGAATGCCTGAAATGCTTGCAAATTTTTCGGCAGTTCTCCAATACACTGTACGCTGCACTGCTTTTATTACCCAAGAATTTTTGGACAACCAGGTTTATACAGTGCGCCAAACACGGCACTCTGAAATAGTAACCGTCCCTCATGGCCTTAACTATAATGGAGCCATTGTCCGTGGAAACATAACCAACCTTGCGTTTTAGTGGGGACAGACAGTTAAGGACCTTTGTGTTAAAGACATCCAAAATGTTTTCTGCTGTGTGACGTTTCTCCAAACCAAACATGGCTAGTGTTGCATGTTTCCGAGCACCTTTAAAAACAATGTTAGTGTCAACACCTGAGTTTAGCTTTGCTTTAGCCCCTGAAAAAGAGACCCAGTGTGCAGTGATGCACATGTAATCAGCGCCTGCGCCACTGGTCCACATGTCTGTTGTCAGATGTATAGTGTGAACAGCACTCTTCTGCAAAGCTGCCCCAATCACCTTCAGAACATCTTCATGTAGTGCTGGAACCGCAACTCGGGCAAAATAGAACCGGCTAGGAACCTTCCATTTAGGGCAGAGCACTGCCACTAATTCTAGAAAACCAACCCCTTCTACAAAAGAAAAAGGGAGAAGGTCCAGAGCTAGCATTTTAGCCAGCTTAGTGTTATACAGACGGGTCATTGGGTGGTTGCGTTCATATTGCGCTTCTGTAAACAACATCTTTTTAATGTTGCCCTGGACCAATGATTTACGGGATGATGATGATCTCTTCGACCCAGTTACGCTCGCTGATGAACTTTTCCGCATTGATGTCTCACTCTCTCCCACACTCTTAGTGTGGCTCCCATGGGGTGTGCTGCTGACATGGGAACTGGGTGTAAGTGAAGTGTTTGAATCGTCTTCTTGTACCTCCTCGTCATCAGCAGATGACAAATCAACGTTTTCATTACGTGCAATTCCGGCTTTCTTGACCGCCTCTAGGTGCGGAAACCATTGGACAGGGTGCGCTCTCTCAAGATGACCTCTCTGGCCTCCGGTACCATAGTTAGAACCAAGCTTACCACGACTAACTAGAAGCTTACAAAGGCTACAAATGGCTACGTTTTCCTTTTTTGGGCAAACACTAAAGAAGTCCCAAACTGGAGACTTGAAATGTCTTCGGGGGCCGGAGGAGGCGGCGATACTGGTGGTGGTGGTCCTGCTGCTAATGACAGATGAAGTGGAGGATGTGGATTGCCGAACTTCAGTACGTTTTGCACTTTCACCACCACGAATTGAGGTCGAGGACGAGGTGGGTACCTTCTTGCGAAGAAATATGGAAGCGGTAGGTTTTGGTGTACTACTTAACTCCAAATCTAATGATTCCATTTCCATTGCCTCCTCGCCGACATCATCATCACGCTCAGCAGCTTCTCGGGATAGGGTCAAAATGTCTCTTTGCTGCATGCCCGGTGGGGCTGCAGTGACCTTTGTGATGACTGGCTCGTCGTCATCGTGAGAGGCTTCATCACCAGCAGTATCTGTCACTTCTTGTTGAGCCTCATCACACTCCATAGGTTTGAGTTTTTGGACGACCTTCCTTTTACGCTTAGGTAACGGTGTCAGATCATGGTGTGCCTCTGCCTCACTGTCAGACCGCAGTTGTGGTTCCCAAGACAGATCACTTGCACCAGAACGAGGTGGGCTTGAAGAAGATGTAGACACCCCCCTTGATCTTTTTCTTGCTAGGGATGTGGAAGACAATGAATGATCATCAGGAGGAGTGGCTTCCAATGATACCTCAGCTTCATTGTCGATTTCCAAATGTGCCCCTACTTCGGGAGGAACAACTATTGTGGGCACTTGTGAACGTCCATGCACCTTTGCTTGCGCATCTCCTTTTGCTGCCTCTCCTTCCACATGTACTTGGGCGTGTACTTGCACATGGTGTTGTTGTTGCGGCTGTGGTTGTTCAACACTTGTCAGATGAGTTACAACAACCTGTGTTGATTCAGGGACATTGCTGCTACTTTCTTGCGATGAGCCAACATCACTGGTCGATGGTGATTGGAGAAGTACACTGACTGCCTCTGAAGCACTCAAGGGCTTTGACTTAAGTTGGCGTGGTGGTGGAGGCACTGAACCCAATGGAGCAGGGGTGCTGCTCTCAGGTTGGTCCCCAGCAGATCCTGCTGCTGCAGGCGTACTTTTTTTTTTGCTCCCAAAAAAAGTGGCGGGTGGCACACCAGCCTCCTTGGTAACTTGCTTCTTCTGCTCCTTACTAGCAACTTTCTTGCTAGAGGAGCTACAGAGAACTTTCTTTGGGGCCATCTTCTTCAGAGCAGGTCAGACAGCAGGCCGCAGTTGCACGAATTGTAGAGTTGTCTGAGGCCAGACGTGACGTCGCGTGTCGTTATGCTGCACACACACACCGCTGCAGGACTTCTTCCTGGCACTGGTGGTTCTCTTGAGTCTTGTGCACCTAAAAAAAATGGAAGACAGAGGAACATCAGTTCAGTTATAGAGCACAAAAAAATCGAAAAACACTGCAAAATCAGCACAATCCCAATCCATCCATGCCCTCCATAATGTTTAAATTCAAGACAACCCACAGAAAGACTAGGCCCATGCAAGACTCACTACCCCTGGGCATAAATAAAGGTTGAAAAGTAGGCAAAATGGTTGGAGGCCTAACAACAAAGCCTGCATTCAAAATGGCCACTTGCCTGCCAGCACATGGCCAGTGCCTGTAGCTGCACTCAAAATGGCCACCAGCCACATGGCATGTCCCTCCCCATGAACACCCCCAAAAATCGAAAAACACTGCAAAATCAGCACAATCCCATTCCATCCATGGCCTCCATGATGTTTAAATTCAAGACAACCCACAGAAAGACTAGGCCCATGCTAGACTCAAATACCCCTGGTGAAAAGGCCACAAGTACAGGCCCAAAAATCGAAAAACACTGCAAAATCAGCACAATCCTATTCCATCCATGGCCTCCATGCTGTTTAAATTCAAGACAGCCCACAGAAAGACTAGGCCCATGCTAGACTCAAATACCCCTGGTGAAAAGGCCACAAGTACAGGCCCAAAAATCGAAAAACACTGCAAAATCAGCACAATCCTATTCCATCCATGGCCTCCATGATGTTTAAATTCAAGACAGCCCACAGAAAGACTAGGCCCATGCTAGACTGAAATACCCCTGGTGAAAAGGCCACAAGTACAGGCCCAAAAATCGAAAAACACTGCAAAATCAGCACAATCCCATTCAATCCATGGCCTCCATGATGTTTAAATTCAAGACAACCCACAGAAATACTAGGCCCATGCAAGACTCACTACCCCTGGGCATAAATAAAGGTTGAAAAGTAGGCAAAATGGTTGGAGGCCTAACAACAAAGCCTGCATTCAAAATGGCCACTTGCCTGCCAGCACATGGCCAGTGCCTGTAGCTGCACTCAAAATGGCCACCAGCCACATGGCATGTCCCTCCCCATGAACACCCCCAAAAATCGAAAAACACTGCAAAATCAGCACAATCCCATTCAATCCATGGCCTCCATGATGTTTAAATTCAAGACAACCCACAGAAAGACTAGGCCCATGCTAGACTCAAATACCCCTGGTGAAAAGGCCACAAGTACAGGCCCAAAAATCGAAAAACACTGCAAAATCAGCACAATCCTATTCCATCCATGGCCTCCATGATGTTTAAATTCAAGACAGCCCACAGAAAGACTAGGCCCATGCTAGACTGAAATACCCCTGGTGAAAAGGCCACAAGTACAGGCCCAAAAATCGAAAAACACTGCAAAATCAGCACAATCCCATTCAATCCATGGCCTCCATGATGTTTAAATTCAAGACAACCCACAGAAATACTAGGCCCATGCAAGACTCACTACCCCTGGGCATAAATAAAGGTTGAAAAGTAGGCAAAATGGTTGGAGGCCTAACAACAAAGCCTGCATTCAAAATGGCCACTTGCCTGCCAGCACATGGCCAGTGCCTGTAGCTGCACTCAAAATGGCCACCAGCCACATGGCATGTCCCTCCCCATGAACACCCCCAAAAATCGAAAAACACTGCAAAATCAGCACAATCCCATTCAATCCATGGCCTCCATGATGTTTAAATTCAAGACAGCCCACAGAAAGCCTAGGCCCATGCTAGACTGAAATACCCCTGGTGAAAAGGCCACAAGTACAGGCCCAAAAATCGAAAAACACTGCAAAATCAGCACAATCCCATTCAATCCATGGCCTCCATGATGTTTAAATTCAAGACAACCCACAGAAATACTAGGCCCATGCAAGACTCACTACCCCTGGGCATAAATAAAGGTTGAAAAGTAGGCAAAATGGTTGGAGGCCTAACAACAAAGCCTGCATTCAAAATGGCCACTTGCCTGCCAGCACATGGCCAGTGCCTGTAGCTGCACTCAAAATGGCCACCAGCCACATGGCATGTCCCTCCCCATGAACACCCCCAAAAATCGAAAAACACTGCAAAATCAGCACAATCCCATTCAATACATGGCCTCCATGATGTTTAAATTCAAGACAACCCACAGAAAGACTAGGCCCATGCTAGACTCAAATACCCCTGGTGAAAAGGCCACAAGTACAGGCCCAAAAATCGAAAAACACTGCAAAATCAGCACAATCCTATTCCATCCATGGCCTCCATGATGTTTAAATTCAAGACAGCCCACAGAAAGACTAGGCCCATGCTAGACTCAAATACCCCTGGTGAAAAGGCCACAAGTACAGGCCCAAAAATCGAAAAACACTGCAAAATCAGCACAATCCCATTCAATCCATGGCCTCCATGATGTTTAAATTCAAGACAACCCACAGAAATACTAGGCCCATGCAAGACTCACTACCCCTGGGCATAAATAAAGGTTGAAAAGTAGGCAAAATGGTTGGAGGCCTAACAACAAAGCCTGCATTCAAAATGGCCACTTGCCTGCCAGCACATGGCCAGTGCCTGTAGCTGCACTCAAAATGGCCACCAGCCACATGGCATGTCCCTCCCCATGAACACCCCAAAAATCGAAAAACACTGCAAAATCAGCACAATCCCATTCAATCCATGGCCTCCATGATGTTTAAATTCAAGACAACCCACAGAAAGACTAGGCCCATGCTAGACTCAAATACCCCTGGTGAAAAGGCCACAAGTACAGGCCCAAAAATCGAAAAACACTGCAAAATCAGCACAATCCTATTCCATCCATGGCCTCCATGATGTTTAAATTCAAGACAGCCCACAGAAAGACTAGGCCCATGCTAGACTCAAATACCCCTGGTGAAAAGGCCACAAGTACAGGCCCAAAAATCGAAAAACACTGCAAAATCAGCACAATCCTATTCCATCCATGGCCTCCATGATGTTTAAATTCAAGACAGCCCACAGAAAGACTAGGCCCATGCTAGACTGAAATACCCCTGGTGAAAAGGCCACAAGTACAGGCCCAAAAATCGAAAAACACTGCAAAATCAGCACAATCCCATTCAATCCATGGCCTCCATGATGTTTAAATTCAAGACAACCCACAGAAATACTAGGCCCATGCAAGACTCACTACCCCTGGGCATAAATAAAGGTTGAAAAGTAGGCAAAATGGTTGGAGGCCTAACAACAAAGCCTGCATTCAAAATGGCCACTTGCCTGCCAGCACATGGCCAGTGCCTGTAGCTGCACTCAAAATGGCCACCAGCCACATGGCATGTCCCTCCCCATGAACACCCCCAAAAATCGAAAAACACTGCAAAATCAGCACAATCCCATTCAATCCATGGCCTCCATGATGTTTAAATTCAAGACATCCCACAGAAAGACTAGGCCCATGCTAGACTCAAATACCCCTGGTGAAAAGGCCACAAGTACAGGCCCAAAAATCGAAAAACACTGCAAAATCCGCACAATCCTATTCCATCCATGGCCTCCATGATGTTTAAATTCAAGACAGCCCACAGAAAGACTAGGCCCATGCTAGACTCAAATACCCCTGGTGAAAAGGCCACAAGTACAGGCCCAAAAATCGAAAAACACTGCAAAATCAGCACAATCCCATTCCATCCATGGCCTCCATGATGTTTAAATTCAAGACAGCCCACAGAAAGACTAGGCCCATGCACCACTCACTACCCCTGGTCAAGGCCCCAACAACAGGTCAAAAATCGAAAAACACAAAATTTTACAAAAAAAAAAATCGAAAAACACAGAAAAATCAGCACAATCCCAATTCATCTATGGCCTCCATGATGTTTAAGTTCAAGACAACCACAGTCCACCCACCACTGAGTACCCCTGGGGAAAAGGCCCCAAAACAGCCCAAAAATCGAAAATCCCAAAATTTTAGTTGCAGCAACTGTAATGCCCCAAACAAACTTACTTGTAAAATTTCTAATCCAACAGTGATCCAAAGAAAGTCAAAAAGGCCTCAAATCCAAAGATCCAGCAGCATCCACAAAAAGTAATCCTTCCAGGTCCACATCCGAATGAAAAGTGACCAGGAGATGGACAAAGCACTGGGAGGAGCCTGCTGAACAGGAACAGGAAGTTGAAGACTATGGGGCACTTCCTTCCTCCCACCCCCCTGCCCCCCTCCCCAAAATGGACTCCTCGCTAAAAAAGTGCAGGCAAATGTCAAACTAAGGAGTTATTCACATAAAAATCATCATTTCTAGAAGGTTTATGCTGCTTGCTGGTGGATTTCTTGTGCAGAATTGCAAATTTATATTTTCGCTCGCCGCATCTCAAATCTCGCAATTGCGAAGTACCGCGAGACGTGATCTCGCCGTACTCGCGTTGACAAACTATCGCTGGCAAGCCGCGATGACGTAATCGCGCTCGCCAATTCCCGCGGGATCACACAGCAAGATCCAAAATGGCGCAGCACTCGCAAACTATCGAAAAAAACAACTCGGCAAACGATGATAAACGCCGCGCGCCGCAAAAATTGTATCACCAACGCCGCGCGCCGCCAAAAAAATCCGCTGCGTGCGAATTTGCGGATTTTGCGGGAAATCCGCAAATCTCGCGGATTGCGGATTTCCCGAAAATCCGCAAAATCCGCGAGCGGAACGGATTTTCCGCCCACGCTTAACCCTAACACGGTGGCAATATCTGGAACCAAAACACATCCTGATGAATGCCACAGACTCAAATGAGCCAACAGCCGAAACATGTTGACGACAAGAGTGGTGATGGGGTTGTAGTTCCCCTAATCCCCACATTCTAGTTTTTAACACCAAGTAATACCCTACAATTAAATGTAATTTGAGTTAATACATTGGTTTTTAAATCACTATTGCACAGGCTCCCACTTATACAATTAGAAGTGCCTCCCTGTCTCCAGGTGTAGGCCCGATCTCTATCAAACCCAGTTTTTAGAGAGCAAGGACTGCCTATGATGAAGCATGACACCTGGTGGTGTGTGAGGACAGTCCATAACATTTTCTGAGATGCCCAGCACTCAATCTATTTAGTACTTTGTAGGGATAGGGTTACATTATATAAGTGACCATTATTTTAGGCTACCTTATATCGTGTGTTCATTTAATAGGTTTGGAGGACAGTTCATCCTGAAAACCCTGTAGCCTTTAGTTCCTTCCATCTGATAATTCTAAAGGTTTTGTATTTAGGTCCTGCTGAATATATACCATTGGTTTCTGTGGTGTCTGTTGAATTGAAACATCATTTAGGCCATGGATGGTATTGTATTAAAATACATTTTTTTTAAATTTGGTATTTCACATTTTCCTTCTTGCAATGAGTGTGAGATGGGGTAAAGCCTTTAGGGGATGTGTTTTGTAAAAAATGTTAGCCCTGTTAATTTTCTTTTGGCATTGCTGAATTAATGCTGTGTTCTCTGTGTTACTATGCCTCCTTTGTCTGACCAGTGTGTGAGTGTGTTTGCCGTCGGCCACCATTCTTTTTGTTCCCCATGCCATGTTGCATGGGGCCATTTTGCATAGTCAATGTCAATAGCCCTGCATGTGTTCTTTGTTTTTCAGGCATTCTGCTTAATGTGGTCACCAAGTGTCTGGCAGCCATTTAGTATAGCCAGCCACAGTGCTATTGCCATAGGCCTGCATGTGTTCTTTGTGTGGCCAAGCCTTCTTGCTGGTTGTTGTTGTGACCATGTGGATAGCAGACATTTTGTACAGCTAGCCAGTGTGCTTTTGCCATGGGCCTGCATGTGTTCCTTGTTTCCCAGACCTACTGCTTGTTGTTGTGACTATGAGGCTGGTGGCCATTTTGAGTAGACAGCCAGTGTGCTTTTGCCATAGGCCTACATGTGTTCTTTGCATGTGGCTATGCCTCCTTGCTAGTTGTTGTTATTTTTCTGCATGTAATTTTTCTTTTTTTGTAAAGGAAAAATGTTGCTCAGTTTAGTACATTTTCTCCATGTTTTTAATAAATATGCAATCTTCTTTGAATTCACTGTGTGGCCTAGTCTACCAATCGGTCTTCCAGCCATTAGGCCCAGTACTTGTCATGGGTGCCTGAAACAACTGTTTCTGTTGTGTTTGTTGAAGTGAAACATAATTCAGGCCGTGGATGGCATTGGATTAAAAGACAAAATGTGGACAGCCAGTGCGCTTTTGCCAAAGGTGTGTATGTTTTCTTTGTTGTGGCCATGCCTTCTTGCTTGTTGCTGTTATTGTGACCATGTGGCTGGTGGCCATTTTGCGTAGGCAGCCTTTGTGCTTTTTTCATAGGCCTGCGTGTGTTCTTTTTTTGTGCCCATGTCACCTTGCTTGCTGTTTGAACATTTTGTGTGTTATGCTTGAGGTCTCGTAGCCCAATGCTCATACTAATATACTGTATGAACAGTGTTTTATATATATCATTACATACTTTTTTGTATTTTTTATCTGCGTCACTCCTTTCCTTCCAAATCTCAGTGGGTTCCAAATTCAACTGTCACAGTAGTAAGTAGAGGTCCCCTTTCCCTAGTACATCATTAATTGAATGAAATTTAGCTTGTTTTCTAATTGTTTTAATTTCTACATGATCATTTTTGCAAATGTATTTTCAATTCTTTTTCATTTTCTTCACTCTTTCAGAAGACCGTTAAATTCCAGATCTCCAGGAAGAAAAATGAGGATTACTCCACCATCATCTTCTCCGAGTCCCTATTCTAATGATCAAGACTCCACTTGGATCCGAAGTGGAGTCTCCCTGGTAGGCAGGGTGAATGCTTTAAATATGTCTATGTTTCCTAGAGTGCTGTATCTGTTCCGTGACATCCCATTACTGATACAGGATAAAATTATGAAACATCTGGAATCCGTTTTTATCAGATTTGTGTGGCAATATGGAAGGGTAAGACGCTCCACTAACTTAATGTCGTTACCTGGAGAAAGGGGTGAGATGGCTCTCCCGAATTTAAGATTATATCATTGGGCCTGTCTCCTGATCCAAATGAATATCCTAGTTCAGGCGGAATCTGAAACTGTCACAGGGCCCGGGACTTTAGATGGAAGGGAGCCCCCCCAGATTTTTAGGATGCTTTTGGGTGGCAAGGCATCAGGTTTGCTGCAGTGTGAGTTAGAGCCACGCTTTTATAAAAAAAACACGATTGAAGACACTGTATGGGGCTTGGCAGGCGTGGAAAGCTATCCTGAAATTCTTTAATGTCCCACAATTAAATCCCTATCTACAATTGTGTAACTCGTCCATCTTCCCCCAATTAAAAACCGATAGAAATCTGCAGGTGTGGAAGAGAATGGGGATCTTATCTTTGGGAGATATATTGGAAGGAGATAAGATCTTGGGATTCGAGATACTGCAGGACAGATACGGTATTCCAGGTAGCCATTGGCTTTTATATGGCCAAGTTGCTCGCACGATCGGGGCTGTTAGACCTAGGGTCCCATCGACAATTGATTTTACGGGGATTGAGATATTACGCAGAGGCTGTAAGAAGATCAAAACTGTTTATGACTGTTTAGTGGAGCGAATTCAGGATGACATTGAGAAGGTGGAGTCTAATTGGGCTATAAAATTGGGGGATCCAGATGTGGATGTGGATATTTCCCTCTCATTGAACAAAAAGGTATTTCGAGCTTTCAACCTTCGGGTGCAACATTATAAGACTATTTTTAATCTGTACCACATGCCTGCTAAGCTATGCGCCTGGGGTTTAAGGGAAAACGATAATTGCCCTAGATGTAATGAAAGTCATACTGATAAAACACATATGTTCTTTTTCTGCAATCGGTTGGATTCTGTTAAAAGTGAGATAATGACATTTTGGGAGGGGCTGCTAGGTCATGTCATCGATCTATCCCCTACACTAATGCTGCTCGGTAATGACTCTAAGCTGGGCTTGGGGGAGGACGAAAGGGCCTTAGTGTTTTTATCTTTGCAGTACTCCGAATTTTAATCTCTGCAGCTTGGAAGGATGCGATTGCCCCGACCTTCCAGATGTGGCTATCCAGATTGTTGGGAAATCATAACATCGAGCTATGCCTGTACGAATTTAAAGGCAGTAGAAATCGTGAAAAGGGTGAGCGCCTCTGGGCCCCGGTAACAAACTGGAGGGCTGCCAGAGTATGATGGGCCTTAAAGTAATTGCTGTCTTATGGTGTGATAGGTTCTGTCAATGAAATGTCTTTTATTACTAATCTTTTATTCCTTCCGTTAAGGTTTTATCACAGAATGTGTGTAAATATATCAATTGCCCAATTTGTGCTTCAACCATGTATATAATATTGTATGAATTATGTCCTTTTATGTACCACATTCCCAATAAAAATACATTTAGAAAAAAGACTCCACTTGGATCCCACCTTAGTCTGAGACATGCCAGGAGAGGTTAGAGAAAATAAAGATTCCTGAAGCCCTTAGAGTTATCGATTCAGAAGTGGAGGATGACAAAGAAATAGTCATCATGGATGTTAGCCCAGCCCTAGTGGAGACCGATGCTACCCCATCTCAACCTGCTCTGAGTGATGTGGCACAGATACCACCACCGCCAGCTGCCATATTTTCAAGGCCTCAGCAGCGAACTATATCCACAACTACCTCAGTAGAAGTAGGCACTGCAGAGAGGCAAATGTCAAAACACCCATCTCTCTCCAGTTCATACGACATTGGCAGTGGCACCAGCATCAGAAAGTGGACCTCTGGAGTTTGGGATTTCTTTACAGCTAGCAAAAAGGAGCCGAACATTGCCATATGCTCCATTTGCAGGGCAAGTGTTAGTTGAAGTAAGCTTGGTACAAACTATAGTACTGGAGGCACATTTAAGAAAACACCGGACAATCCAGTGGGAGGAGCACCTTAGCAGCCATAAAACTACAAGGAGGTGTTCTGCAAATCAACCCTGTACCCAGCAGTGCAGTAGTATTACCCACATCAGCAACTTCACAATGGCACAAGACTAAGGTTGGGACACTCCAGGTATGAGTGTATGCAGGATGGCGGATCTCCGGGTGGGGGGAGGAATGGCAGCACCTCCACCCTGGGTCTGAGCCCAACCGCAGTCCTCCCTCGGGGCTCCAGGCAACTGCCGGTGCACTCCGCCATCGTCTCTTCGGCACACAAATCTGGATCCGCCCTGCAGATCCCAACGCGGCCGCCCGGCTGGGCTATCAGGACGAGGCCCAGCCTACGCCTCTCCGGTGCACTCTTCGCCGGGGATCACCACTTTAGCACAGCGATCCCAGGTGGGTGTGGATCACAATACTCCGGTGCAGTGAGGTCACGCCCACGGCAATCTGGTACTCCTCTGGGCAGATCTAAAGGATATTAATGGCTTTTCAGCATGGGTAGACGGAGCCCAATCAGGCTGCGTCCGCCATGATGGCTACCCAAGCCACGCCCCCACTTTGGATTAATTTGATGGATGTCTATTGGCTTCATTTCATTTTTGCATTTATTTTGGTATTTTTGGCGAAAAAAAAATCCAGTTTTTGGTGGATTATTATTTTTGACTAAGCAGATACTGAAGCAGATTGGCAAATAATGAACAGTAAGTTACATTTATTTTATTTTTGTGGAGTAGGAAATGTTATATTTTATTGATTGTGTAAATATAATGTAATTCTTATTTGGGAATGTATGGTTTATGTGTTATATTTATTTTACATGATGGATTGAGTTTGTTCTATGAGTTTTTTGGTTGTTTTCATTTTTTATGTAAATAATTTATATATTATTTCATTATCTCAGTTGGAGTTTTGTTTAATGTATAGACCGATGAAATACATTATTATGTTTATTATTTATATTCAAAATGATTTGTCATCTTGGTTTCGATTTTATGATAATTTTTGGGGAAATTTGTAGGTTACTACTTGTAGTGTCTTAGTGTGGACACGTTCTAGTGTTCCTATGTAATGCAACACACTCTACACCCACCCACCACAGACGTCATGGTGTCACATGACGCTGCCAATAAAAGAGGCTGAGCGCACGTGCTCACGACCTTCACTACCACTCATTCCTGGTGTCCGTGTCCATCCTTGCTGCGCCTACCATGAGGGCCCAGGGCCCATAATTTCCATCATTACAATGGCGACGAGGTCGGTAGTGCAACCCACGCGCGCCACTACCCTACATTGAGGAAAAGGGGGAGAGAGTGCCCGCCTGAAGAGCACCCCCTGCAGCAAGGCACAGCGAGCCGAGGAGCCGGTGAGCACGTCGGAGCCCAGCAGCCACCAAGAGGTCTACAACACCGACGGTAGCCTCCCGAGTCAGCCGCCACCAACATGTGCCTCGAGGAATGAGCGGACCGCCCAGAGCCCACCTGAGACGGCCGCAAAGCTGATACCCCTACCGGAGAGGTGCACGGGCCGGGCGGAGCCCACCCGCCACGACCGCGACAAAGCATCTGGCCCGCCGGCCGAAGGTGAGCCCCAGGGGCGGAATGACTTTAATAAACTGTGCCCAAGTATAAGCAGGACCAGCGGAGCCTACCCGCGGCCTGCCCGAGTCGTCCCCTGCCCCCGCCGCGTGTGTGCTTAGAAGCGGCGGGGCACAGAGACTGAAGACGGCGTGTGAGAGTGTGGCCGGACCCGCAACTAACTGAATCAACGAGGGGGAGGGAGCGGAGTAGCTAACCGCCTCCCGACCCCCCTCGCAGTGTGATCCGGGCCAGCGGAGCCCACCCGTGGCCCGCCGGTAGCGCCCCAGCAAAAGGAAGTCTCAGCAGCACCAGCGGAGCCCACCCGCGGCCTGCCGGCGGCACCCCAGCGTGTGAGGACACTGCAGAGCCAGCGGAGCCCACCCGCGGCCTGCAACAAGCATGGCAGGTCTCCGCCGCGCAGCGTGTGCAAAGAGAAGCTGCTGCGGCGGGAGACCGGCGAAAGTGGGGCCAGCGGAACAGTACATTCAAATGACAGAGCCGGCGGAGCCCAACTGCGGCCTGCCTCGAGCGTCCCCCGCCAGGGAGGAGTGACCGGAGCGACGTGCTCCCCCGCTGAGTGAAGCAACTTCTCTCCCGCCCGCGTGAGTACTGTCGAGGCGGCTGCGGACGGGAAGAGAGAGTGAGCGAGGGAGAAGCAAGCGTCTGCAGGAAGCCAGCGCCGCCAAGACCAGAAGGCCCCCCCACCTCCTCGTGTGCTCCGTGCAAGGAGCAGAGTGCAGGGAAGCAGGGGTGAAGTGACCGTCTGCACGCGGCCAGCGCCGCTGTCAGCAAAAAGGTGCCCCCTCCTTGTGTGCTCCGGGTGAGGAGCAGAGTGCCAGTAGCGCGGTCAACACAGCCAAAGAGTTACCGGCCCCACCGGAAAACTGATCAAAAGGAAGTACACATGCACCTACAAAGACTGCCACATTTGCCCCCAGCATCAAAGCCAGCACAACACCAAAGGGGAAATAAACTGTGCTTGTGTAAGGTCGTCCTGTAGTACATGTATGCTTCAGTACATTTCTGTGAACACATAAAGCAAGGAAAGGCTACTCACCCTTACACAGCAGCAGCTCCAACCCCCTGTGCACTGAAGCAGTAGAGTGCACACCCGGGAAAGACAAGACAGGCTGCTAACAGATCCAGCAACACTGCCACCCAGTGGCCAAAAGCATTAGTGCACCAACATCTTCCAGCACTGAAACAAGCACTGCTCAACGCAAAAGAAGTTAGCACCATCTAGAGGCAACAGACGGAGTAGCGCCTCAAGGGAAAGCATCTTAACGCCCGAATCCAGAAAGCGCGCTCTGCGCAGAAGACACCCACACGCACCAGCAAGGAGTCGGCAGACGCCACTTCCAGAGTGACGTGGGAAGAGGCACCAACGCCTCACCAAGCATCCAAGCAAGGACAAAACGTCTGGAGTAAACGAGTGCCAAGCACGGGAGGAACGATCAGGGAATAAGACTGCCGTGATCAGAAGACGGAGAGAGCTGTGACTCCTAGTGGCCACAGGAGATCACCGCAGCATCAACTACTCCCGCCAACGGTCCGAAGCAGCAAACTTCTGACGCCATCCAAGGCAGCAAGTACCCGACGGTCCAAAGCAGCAAAGTACTGGACGTCAGCCAAAGCAGCAAGAAAACGACGCCAGCCAAAGCTGCAAGTACCGACGACACGCTACAAGTGTCCGAGAGCCTTGAAAAGAACGGGCTCAGATAACGCGCCACGTGGCAAGGCACAGCCCCCACGAGATGGAAGAAGGGCACAGGTAACGCCACAGTGCAGAACAGTTACCGAAGAAGACCACTAAGCGTGGCACCCCCAGAAGCCGATCCACAGAAAGATCGCGTACCAAGTATGACCCGCGACGGGTTCTCTAACCTACATCAGAAAGTCCGACAGGACGACCGAAGAAACCTGCCAAAACATCAGCAGGAGCGGACCGCCAAATGGTCCAGGACGTTCGACCTAGTCAAGGTCTCTAAACACCATCCCACGAACGTCACCTACAAGAATCTAGAGAAGAGGGTTCGCGACACCAACTCAGGAAGCTGAGGAAGAAGGAGGAAGTGTTCCAGTCGGGGACAAACCAGGATCACACATGCAGCGGGCGCGCCCTGCATGGAGGACCCAGGTCAGGAGAGAAGATGCAAGATCGGACCAAGTGATGTCGCGAAACAGGAAGGGAGAAAAGGAGAGATCCGAGTGGCACGCCTGCCACCGTGAAAAGAAAGGAAGAAGAGTAGAAGAGCTGCGTGGCACATCTGCCACCGTGAAAAGAAAGGAAGAAGAGGAGAGATCCGTGTGGCACGTCTGCCACTGTAAAAAGAAAGGAAGAAGAGGAGAGATCCGTGTGGCACGTCTGCCACTGTGAAAAGAAAGGAAGAAGAGGAGAGAGGTGCGTGGCACGTCTGCCACTGTGAAAAGAAAGGAAGAAGAGGAGAGAGCTGTGTGGCACGTCTGCCACTGCGAAAAGAAAGGAAGAAGAGGAGAGAGCTGTGTGGCACGTCTGCCACTGTGAACAGAAAGGAAGAAAAGGAGAGATCTGCGTGGCACGTTGCCACCGTGAAAAGAAAGGAAGAAAAGGAGAGACATGTGGCACCCCTGCCACTGCTAGAGCGCAAGGAAGTATATCCACGTGGCCGTTGCCACAGTTAAGAATGGAAGGAAGTATATCCATGTGGCCGTTGCCACAGTTAAGCATGGAAGGAAGTATATCCACGTGGCCGTTGCCACAGTTAAGAATGGAAGGAAGTATATCCACGTGGCCGTTGCCACAGTTGAAGAGCAGAAAGAAGTACATCCCGTGGCCGTTGCCACAGTCACTAATGGAAGGAAGTAAATCCACGTGGCCGTTGCCACAGTTAGGAGTGAAAAAGAAGTCAGTGCGAAGTAGGTCCCCACAGTGAGCCCAAGGCCAAAACTGGCACGTACTATCACCCACAGCGAACTACAAGAACTCCAACCGCACCCGTGACCACGGAAGCCAACCACAGAAAGACGGTGAGGACAAAAAGGGGCTCCCCAGTCGTTTACGGACTGCTTCCATCTAGCACCGCCAACCTGTGCCAAAGCGGACAAAAGTTCCCCGTAACAGACTGAACTCCATCTGCCCATTCCCAAGCTGCGGCGGATAGAAAAGCTTGGTGGAACTGAACACTTCACTGCATCTTGAGATAAGTTAATTCCCCAAATGTGAATTGTTAAGTTGGGTCTTTTCATTGATTAAAAAAGGGGAGTGATGTAGTGTCTTAGTGTGGACACGTTCTAGTGTTCCTATGTAATGCAACACACTCTACACCCACCCACCACAGACGTCATGGTGTCACATGACGCTGCCAATAAAAGAGGCTGAGCGCACGTGCTCATGACCTTCACTACCACTCATTCCTGGTGTCCGTGTCCATCCTTGCTGCGCCTACCATGAGGGCCCAGGGCCCATAATTTCCATCATTACACTACTTGTTTTATAATACGTTTTTTGCTGTTATTTTTAAGTCATCTAATCCTTTGTTGTTTATGATGATTTTGACTTTAAATTGCAGCATCTCATACATTGGTTTAGCTTGTCTGTTCAGTTTGGGAGCAATCTGGGTAACAGCTCCAATCGTTTTTGTTGGTAACTTTTGTAATGCTTCTGTACATTTATAGAGTGTAAGTTTTTTTTTTGTTTTTTTCCAAAAACCTTTATTAATATTCGTGCACATGTACACAGCTTGCGCCCACAACCACAGCATGGCCGGCAGCATGGTATCATAGTCATTGAACATCAATATGTGAGTAATATTGTACATTAGTCTGACGCAGCAAGCCGCCTACAACCACTTTGGGCCGGCCGCGTATTGAGCTAGGTTTAGTATATCGGTGATAGCAGAGATGGCAAGGTCGAGCACAAAGCAGCCACATGGAAACAACAAAGCAAATGCGCAAATCACTTATCCGGCATGGGACATACCTCTCTCCCTCTGTGCTTAACACCCAGTAGGCCGGCTCTCCTCAATCACATTGGCACTAGTGTATGCTATCTAATACACGGATATATGTTTGCAATGCAGCAGATCAGTAAAGTTGAATGTCAGTGTAGTTTACCGTGGCTAAGGTAGCTCTCCAGTTGTGTCGTGTGCGTGTTACACCTGCCTGGGATACCGTTGTTCAGGCTCTCACTAATTGTGTAGGTGTCCCCTCCTATCTGGCTCTCGGGAATTGCTCTCACTATGTGTACCCCATAACTGCCCGGGGTAAGTCGGACGATACTGGTGTTAAATATCTCCCCAGCAGGTCCGTTACATGGACGTAGCTTGTACCAACCAAGATTAGTGATCATGTTTGGGAACGTCTATTCTCTGAGTCCGACATGGCGCCATCCGTCGATTGTGTCGCCGTCTGTATGAGGTAAGTGTGTAGTGGGCCCCAAATGTCTGCTGGTTTAGATGTCATTGATTGCATTTCCGAGTATATCCCATATTGCTCCTGACAGTACACCATGTCTTGCAGCCATTCCTTAAACTTGGGGGCACGCCCCCTCCCCCATCTGCACGCAAGTCATCTTTTGGCCAATAGTAATGCTACATTGGTAAACTTCCGGCTACTCCTCGGGATTGGCGCCGTATAGCCCAAAAAAAATACAAGAGGCTCTATCTCTATTGTGTCATCTATCATACGTTCCAGTGCCTCATGAATTTGCCCCCAGTATGTCCTCACCTGCGGACATTCCCATGCCAAATGCATAAAACCAGCACCAGGTTGCTTACAACATTCACAGCAGTCTGAGTCTGTGAGGTGAAATCGAAATTTTCGGGCCGGGGTGTAATACATTCTATGTAGAAACTTTTAATAGATTATTTTAAAACAGCAACTCAACATCAATGTCCCAGCGAGTCCACAGCAATACTCCCATTGCTCATCCATCACCTCTCTGCCAAGATCTTCAGCCCAATGCGCCCTGGCCGTACCCACAACTGCTGGTATATGACCACGCATGCTGCTGTATGTGCTAGATACCAAATGCGCGCCATCTGCGCTATTCAGAACCACATTAAGGGGAGCAGTGCAAGGGGGTTCTTTGGGGTAATCTGGAAGCACTGTTCTTAATCCTTCTCGCAACCGGATATAATAAAACACCTCCAAAGGGCTAGGGGGGTGTTCACCAAAAAAATTGTTCCCGTGAGCAGAAGATCCCTCCAGGGAATAATTCGCTCCATGTACCTACATTGAGTCGACGACACATATTGCGGAAGCCCACTTCTTGAAGTAACGCCATCTGAGGGTGGTATGACAGAGGCATTCGGGGCACGTAGAGCATCGGTGCCCGCAGTCGCTGCCCTATACTCCGCCAAGCATGCACTGTGCACCTCACTGTAGTTGGTGGGGTATCCAGAGCACTAGCAGGACCGTATACAATACCAGTTAAGGGCAACGGGTGGGCTATCCAGTCCTCAACCGCTATCTGCGGTATAAAGCTGGTAGGTTTTATCCAGTGATAGAGATAATGCGCCTGTGCGCTCAAATAATATAGTTCAAAGTCAGGTATGTCAAAGCCACCCATGTTATAAGGCTGCTCCATAACAGCCCATTTGAATCGTGCCTGTCTACCCCCCATACCAACGAATCAGTTCAGATTTCAATGTCTTAAAAAAAAAAGGACCCTGGGTAATATGGTATGTTAAGAAAATAATAAAGAAAACGAGGCAAGACTACCATTTTAATCAGTGGCAGCCATTCATAACGGAAGCCTTATCCAACGCGAGAACGAGTCCGTCAATTTGGTAATGGCCGTCCCATAATTGAGCCGGAGTGTCTCATCCCTATCTCTGGATATTGGGATAGCTAAGTATCTTAGATTGGTATGACACCATTCCAATGGGTAGTCCAGTGAAAATTCCGATACTGCAGCAGTAAGTGGGAACAGCTGTGATTTCCCCCAGTTTATCGTTACACCAGATAGCCCACCAAAAGCAACAAACTCCCTCAATAGAGCATTTAGGGCCAGATGTAGGTAAATCCCATTTACCGATTTTGAAATACCGAATTTTACTGATTCAGTATTTCAAAATCGGTAAATGGGATATAGGTACCCACATCTGGATTTTTTACCGATACCTTGAAATTCGGTATTTACAATTCGGTAAATACCGAATCGGTATTTGCTATTGAATCCTATGGGCCTTGAAGCCCATAGGATTCAATTCAAATACCGATTCGGTATTTACCGAATCGGTAAATACCGAATTTGTCAAGGGTGCAGGGGGTGTCACTTTGACACCCTCTAGCACCCCCAAAACGGGCATGTGTGCAATGTGGCACACAGACATGCCCTAAGGGCACGTCTGTCTGTCACATGGCACATGTGTACATGCACAGATGTGCATGTACACAGGAATCTGTATTTTACCATGGATTTGTATTCCATGGTAAAATAACGATTCTGAAAGCCATGTGCCAATGGGAAATTGGCTACCCACATTGCATTTTCGGTAATTTTACCGAATCGGTAAATATTACCGAATGGGCAAATTTACAGATTCTGTAATAATAACGATTCGGTAAAATTACCGAATATGTGCCCCTACATCTCCATAGCCCTTTACCGATCGGAAACGGCTGAAAATCGGTATTTTCGGCCGATTCCGATCGGTAAAGGGCTCCCTACATCTGGCCCTTAGATTCTTGACCGGCTCACCTCTGAGGCGGAAGCCGGAGGCTAGCGCATTTCTTTTAATTGTGTGCATTTAAATCCTCTGTTACTTCATTTATTTACTGAAAGTTTTTAACCTCACCTGCCCCTCGGCTGAGCACCTCCTATCTCCTAGCGCAGCATACTGCGTGCTGACGCTGTAGGAGAGAGTGCTGAGAGCCGCAACACTGGACGGAGGAAAGGGTTGCGGTCCAGTTGCTGGCCACATCCCGCCCTCCGGAGGTATTTAAACTGCTTTGTAGTGCGAGCGCGTGACTCTTGACTGTCTCACCTCTGAGGCGGAAGCCGGAGGCTAGCACATCTCTTTTAATTGTGTACATTTAAATCCTCTGTTACTTCATTTATTTACTGAAAGTTTTTAACCTCACCTGCCCCTCGGCTGAGCACCTCCCATCTCCTAGCACAGCAGACTGCGTGCTGACGCTGTAGGAGAGAGTGCTGAGAGTGCCATACTGGACGGAGGAAAGGGTTGCGGTCCAGTTGCTGGCTGCATCCCGCCCTCCCGAGGTATTTAAACTGCTTTGTAGTGCGAGCGCGTGACTCTTGACTGGCTCACCTCTGAGGCGGAAGCCGGAGGCTAGCGCATTTCTTTTAATTGTGTGCATTTAAATCCTCTGTTACTTCATTTATTTACTGAAAGTTTTTAACCTCACCTGCCCCTCGGCTGAGCACCTCCCATCTCCTAGCGCAGCAGACTGCGTGCTGATGCTGTAGGAGAGAGTGCTGAGAGCCACCATACTGGACGGAGGAAAGGGTTGCGGTCCAGTTGCTGGCCGCATCCCACCCTCCTCAACACCGGATATAAAGACGGTGCCATTTCGTCCGCGCAGAGGCCAAAGGCATGCCCGTCTGCGCCCGTCCGCGCCAAGGTAGCGCCTAGTGCCAGTTACGCTGCCTGTTTTGGCTTTTTGGAACCTGGGCAATTAGCATCCGGTCCTCCCTGTTCGAGAGAGACGCTCATATAAATAAGTAAGCTCCATGCAGACAAGGGTAAGGTTGGACTGTTGCACACAGCCCTTCCGCGAGCAGACTTTCTTGCTGCCAGTCTCTTGAAATGTGGGCTCTTGAATGTGAGGTCCCTGCCTAAGCACAGTATAGAGGTCCAGCTGTTGATTGAAACTCATGAATTGGAAACATGAACTCGCTCTGATTGTCTGGTCGACCCCGGTTGCGCCTGTCCCCCGGGCTTCAAATGTATACATCTCCCTAGGTGTAGTGGGAGAGGTGGAGGACTAGGGGTGATCTTTAATGCAACTTGTAGAATCAATATTATTGACCTAGATCCGGTTGACGGAACAGAGTTGTTGGGTCTATCTATTCAGATTCACTCTGGGACCACTTTCACTGGGGTACTATGCTATAGACCACCAGGGGCATTTAACCTACAGCAGCAACGGGCGCTATTAGCTACCTTTACCAACATGGCAGTTTCTCATCATAAGCTGGTTATTCTGGGAGATTTTAACCTTTGGTGCAATGGTTCTCTTGATGTGGGTCTTCTTAACATACTTCAGTCCTGTGATAGTCTTGGTCTTACTCAGCAGGTCATGGGTGCTACTCACAAGGCTGGACACCTTTTAGATCTGGTGTTCACGGCTCCCGACCTATTGGTTATGGGGGAAATCCTACCCATGGACTGGACAGGTCACTCTCTTGTCAAATTCTTTGTAAACACTAATGGAGTACATGTCAGGGCTTCTACGACTACTAAGGAATTTTGGTGTAGAGATTGGAGGGCTCTCGGACGCCGGAAATCCCTGAGGTGGGGGTGTTTGATGTGCGAGAGCTCTTTGATGCGGACAAGCAAGTAGAGGAAAACTATGACTCTCTTTGCATAGGAATTAAAGCTGTCTTGGATGCTTATGCTCCCAAAAAAACTCGCAGTTGCAAAGGGAAGGGATCTGCCCCCTGGTTCAACGACACATTGAAAAATATGAGGCGGGGCTGTAAAAAGGCTGAAAGAAGCTGGAGACGGGAATATGAGGAATCCTCTAAGGAGGTTTGGAAAAACAAGGTGGGGGAATATAAGAATATGATTAAGAGATCTAAGGCAGACTATTATTCCTCCTTGATTTGTAACTCTAATAACAGCTCCAGGAGCATTTTAAATATACTGAACAGCTTTACCAACCCTGATTGCTCTAAGAATGCAATTGTTCCGTCCCAAGATCTTTGTGAGAACCTCGCCAAATTCTTTAAAGAAAAAATCGAGAAAATTATTGAAGATTTGGAGGTTTCTCCTGATCTTGCTCCCTCTCTCAATATGAGACTCGGATCTTTAGTGGACGGCCCGGTTGGGTCAGCTGAGAGACCTAAGGAGCTCTTACTTGAATTCCCTCTCTTTACGAAGGAGCTTTTTAGCGGGCTAGCCAGAGGGATTTCCTGTGGGTCTCCTCTGGACCCTGTGCCACACAAAATTTGGAAAGAATATGAGGAGGAATTATTTCCCGCACTGCGTCCTATATGCAATCAATCTCTGGCTACTGGTACTGTTCCAACCAAGTGGAAAAGGGTGGCGATTTCTCCTTTGCTGAAAAAGCCCTCCCTAGACCTGGACTGCTCTAAAAACTATAGACCTATTTCCCTGCTGCCTTTTCCAGCCAAGATTGTCGAGCGCATGTTCAGCACCACCTTGTCTAAACATCTGGAAAATCATCACTTACTAGATGATGATCAATTTGGTTTTCGCCCACTTCACGGGACTGAAACAGCCTTGGTCACTGCCATGGATGAGCTTCAGAGGCGTGCAGACAGGAGGCAGGCAGCGTTTCTGATCCTGCTAGATATGTCTGCCCCCTTTGATACGTTCAACCACAAGCTCTTGTTGAACCGGCTATCTGAGGCTGGGGTGAGAGGCGTTGCTTTGATGTGGTTTCGCTCATTCTTGCAGGATCAGCAGCAGGCGGTGTCTTTACCCCCCTTTCAATCGGCCTTTACTCAGGTATACCATGGGGTTCCTCAGGGCTCTGCAATTATTCCCATACTTTTTAATCTGTATCTTAGACCTTTGATTCCACTTATTAAATCGTATAACATCAGGATTGTAAATTACGCTGACGACACGCAGATAATCCTCTCCCTTGAGGGCGAGGACTCAACTTCTGTGGAGGTTTTCCACAACTGCCTGCGTGATACGGCACGATGGTTAAAGGATAACTCCCTCCAGTTTAATGCTGGGAAAACGGAGGTGCTCTTTAGCGCCGGGAATATGATCCCCCGTCCTTTTCGAGATAACTTTTGGCCTCCGGAAATGGGACCAAAGTACCACCTGTGAACTCAGTCCGTAATTTAGGGGTTATACTAGATCAGAGGCTCAGTATGGAGACCCATGTAAAAAAGACAACTGCCTGCTGTTTTGCCATCTTATGCTCCCTGAGGAAAGTCTTGCCACTTCTACCATCTCGAGTGCGTGTTCAAGTGATAAGGTGTACAATTCTTAGCAGGCTGGACTATTGCAAAGCCCTTCTGCTGGGGTCCCCTGAGTTTTTGCTGGATAGACTCCAAAGGGTTCAATCAGCGGCGGCCAGGCTTGCTCTGGGGTTACCTAGAAGATCACATGGGTTGTCCGCCCTTGCGAAACTGCATTGGTTACCTATGAGGCAGAGGATATATTTTAAGGCCCTCTGCCTAGTTTTTAGGGCTCTCCAAGGAACAGGTCCTGCCTCCCTGCAATCGAAATTTGCTTGGTACGCTCCAACTAGACAGCTTCGATCTTCCACTGGCAAGTTGGTGAAGGTGCCAAGATTCAGGAAGGTCAGAGCTAGAGGCAGATCCTTTGAGGTGGCAACTTTCAAACTCTGGAATCTGCTCCCACTCGAGATCAGGCAAATCTCTGAACTGCTTCCGTTTAGGAGAAAGATTAAAACATGGCTGTTTCCCAAGGTAACTCTCTGAAAGATCTCACTCTAGTCGCTAACGTCCGTTCTGAACCAGTCAGCGCCAGGATGCCTGCAAGGTGACAGTGCGCTTAATAAATGTTTTAAATAAATAAATAAATAGATTATTCTGAGGGTCTTTGACATAGAGCGTTACATTGTCCGCATATAGCGAAATCGAGAGCTGTCTCTGAAAACAACGAAAGGAGCTATCTTTGTGTAATTGTCGGTGTTAGACCTGGCACCTTGTCGTGAGTCTCCCTTCCACTTTTTGCTGATGTGCCTCCGATGTTTTGCTGGTTTTCCGATACTCAGGGCACTGCGCCACGGCTGACCCGTGCCGCAGTGCAAGTGCTCCCTACTGTAAATTGTGTATGCGATTGGTATCCATGATTGGTGCATTGGATCTACTGTCAGTCCCTAGTAATGCG
Organism: Lissotriton vulgaris; assembly: GCF_964263255.1. NCBI lineage: Eukaryota > Metazoa > Chordata > Amphibia > Caudata > Salamandridae > Lissotriton > Lissotriton vulgaris. The sequence goes on from NC_141696.1 coordinate 309,488,381, forward strand.
CACTAGAGAGTGCCGGGGCTTGTAGATGCCAATACTGCTGGTGGGCCTGCAGCGCTGGTTGCGCCACCCACCGAAGCAGCCGTAAAGATGTGTCTGGGAACTGCGACCGCAGAACCCGCGTGCGGTCTCGTACTGTCACGCTAGCTGGGCAAGTGCACCCACTTGCCAGCCCCGAACCTTCCCTTGACTACATATTAGTCACCCCTATGGTAGGCCTGCGGGCAGGGTGCGTTGTAGGTGTAAGGTAGGACAAGCCCTGATGTGTGTGGCATGTCCTAGTAGTGACTTACAACCAAGACCGTATTTCACTATTGAAGGCTACCTGCTCCATTAGGCCAGACTGAGCTGCGGGAATTATTACACCCTATAATCCCAGCAGGCTCAAGGAGCATGGTAGCGAGTCATGTTTAGTATGCCTGAACTCAGGATGATAAAATATTTCTTTTAGTAAAGTTTATTTTAGTATCCTGGGTTTGCAAATGCTACTTTTAGAAAGTTAGCATTTGCTTGCTTAACCATTTCAGTCCGCCTCTGCTGGTATGTGTATCTGACTGTCTGGGACGTGTGAGTGACAGGGCTGGAGGGATGACAGGTGGTGAATGCGCAGATTACACCTTAGTGGGAGGTAGGGGTGCCTCTTGACTCGAACTGTAGCTGTGCTCGGCCACCACAATGCTGGCTCCACCCTCCTGGGGAGCGGCGGATGACTCGGCCGGCACCTGGCCCAGGAAGGGCGAAGCCCCCATCAACAAGGTACTCTGGTCGCCCCTGTCCGCACAATGCTGGCTCCACCTCCTGTGGGGCGTCTGATGCGCCTGCCCCTCACACTGAAAGCAGAAGCCGGAGTACACCCGCCAGGGTACTCAAGGACTGAGAGTGGCTATGCAAAGGCCCCCCTGGCCTGCGAGAACAAAAGAAATGGCCTATAAAAGAAGGAGCCCTGCTCCTTGAAAATTAGATCCTGTTTGGGCCACAGAAGGACTCTGCCCTACGAGAAGGACCGCGAGAGACAAGGAAGGGTGCTGACTCTTGCCTGTGTCGGGTGCCTTGCTGCCGAAGGAGAGGAAGAAGAAAAGACTACGAGAAGACTTTTGCTTTACTTTGTGCCAAACTCTGCTAAAGAGATCTCCAAGGGCTTGCAACTGAACTTGCCCCCTGACCAGCGCCCCAGGACCAGTGGGCGCTACACCCTGAAAGGAAGCGACTATGGGTGCTGGCCATCGCTGCAGTACCGACTGAGGAATCTCCTCCAAAGTAACGACATCCACCTGACCACCGTGACCGGGGCCCAAAGCAACAGCGAAAGCAAAGTGATGTCCAGCCGCCGCTGGCCCGAACACCGTGACCGCAACTGCACCGGGAGCCCGAGAGCAAAGCAAAGGAGGACCCGTCCGGTCAGAGCGCAACGAGCAGCCACTCACCTGCAAAGACGGACAGTTGCCCTGTGAGAATCCGCAAGGTCGGTAGCCTGCCCGACAGCCCAGCTGTGAGCGCACAGCTGCACCGGCACTTGGCTGGGTACGTCCTGCACTTGGGGACCGTACTGCCACTTGCCGCCACCGCACAGCCGCCGCCTCCAGGGTCGGAGCGGACGACGAGGAGAGGACCCTGCCGCCACAGAACACCGCTGCCCCGGACGACCCGTGAACTGCTCGGCTGAGAGCCGCGACGACCAGCGACCCCGGGAAGGCAACGCGACGTGGGACAGATCCCCTGGAAGCCGCCTGCTCCACAAGAACTTTTGTTGACATCGGCCTGAAGGCCCTAGGAGAACGCTTATACTGCTAGAAAGAACTGTGGTAACCTGAACTGAGTAACTTGCAACCGTTATCGTAAAGTACGTTGACTGTATTCACAAGCCTGCTTAAAATCTATATAAAGATATATATTTTTACATAATACAGTCTGGTCTTGTTGTGTGGTGGGCTGGTTGTAAAGGTGTACTATTGCAAGTGTTTAACCTATATGCCCCAAAGATTAGCCTACGACTGCTTAAGCCACACTACCTAGAGGGTAAGCAGAGGTTGTCTGGAAGGTAACCCTCAGCCCTGACGAGGAAGAGGAGAGTCCCTGCTTGTCGCTAGTGTTGCACTGCGCCAACTAGAGACTCCCCCTTCCTACATTGGACGCAGCGGTGAGGATTTTCGAATTTACACTTGCGATATCTATACCTGAGCTTCTGACCACTACACAAGGATTACGGTCCAGTTACTTAGCCACAGACTTTGCTTTTGAATTTTGCCGAAAAGAAGATTCCGAGTGCAGAAGCCATGCCGGGCACGAAGAGCCTGGATGGAGCGGAGTCCACGACCTCCGAGGTGTTGGAGGTGGAGTGGGACCCCGCAAAAGTGGATAAATATTCCAGGGACGAACTGAAGTTCTTTTGCAAGAAACTCAAGGTCCCGCACGCTGGCTGCAAAAACAAGACACAGCTCTCCAAGGCCCTGAAAGCCTGGATAGAGTCCAGAAAGACCCCGGAGGATCAAGACGCCCTCGCCGAGCAGAATGCAACGGAGGAGCAGAATGCACTTGGGGATCTGATTGACCTCGAGAGGCAAGACAGCGAGCACAGCTTTGGTAAAGGCCTGTCGCCAGAGGAGCTGGCGGACAGGAAGGAAACAAGGAATCACGAAAGAAAGCTGGCAGAATTGAAAATCCAACTGGAGCTTGAAACAAAAAGAATGGCGCTGGAAGAGCGAAAGCACCAAATGGATTATGAAGTGAAAATTAGGGAGATAAGTCTCAAGGAGAGAGACTTGGATCGTCCTCCCTCTGGTGGCAGCACATCGTCAGTGCAGGTAGAGTCAAGAGTGCACATCCCGAAGGACGTAGTTAAGGAGTTCTTTAAGGGGGATGACATAGGACAGTGGTTTAGGGCATACGAGGTAGCCATGTCCTCCCACCGGGTCCCTGACAAGGATTGGGGAGCGGGGTTGTGGGGAAGGTTCCTTAGCGAAGGGAGAGATACCTTGCTAGATTTGCCCGTTGAAAATCAGAGATCCTATGCCCACATGAAAGAAGCTTTAATGAACAGGTACGGGCTTACCCCTGAAATGTATAGACAGAAGTTTAGGGGATGTACTAAGCGGCCTGGGAATACGTATGTGGAGTATGTGACTTACTTTTGCAGAGCACGCGGATGGTTGGGTGAAGGGTAGCAAAATTGATGATTTTCAAGGTCTCTTTGATTTAATTGCATGGGAGCACTTGTCTGATCACTGTTTTCCTGAGTTACGCCAACACCTGATCGATAGCAAGCTGTCCAACCCGAGGAAGCTTGCTGAGGAGGCGGACCGCTGGCTCAGCACCAGGGTCCACAAGGGTCCCGTGGGAGACTCCGCCAAGAGTGGGCAGGGTCCCCAGCAGAAGAGTGGGGGGGACAGGGGGGGAAAACAGAAAGGGTTCCAAAAAGGCCCCCAAAGTAGTTCCCAGGGGAGCCCGCAGCAGGGTTCTCAGCCTCCCCCACCTCCGAAGCAGAATGGGGCCCCGACAGGTAAGCCTGTTCCAAAGGGGCCCTTCAATTGTTTCAAATGTGGCGAGCCTGGGCACATATCCAGTGACCCCAAGTGTCGCCTGTTTGGAAAACCCGCACCCACTGGTGCTCCGCCCCGACAAGTGACTAGCGTGAAGGACTGGGTTCTGTAAGACCCAGCGGTGCCAGGGCACAACACCTGAAACCTTCGTGGGTAACCTGCTCCGGCGTACAAGTCACAGAGACACGGGACACTTCCTTGGGCGTCAAAGATTCAAGGTTTATTTGCTGCAGGGAACACAGAGATCACGACAAGTACACAGCGTGCAACTTGGGGAGACTGCTTCAAATTGGTTCTGTAGATCGCTCCTTTTATACAGTTTTTACCCATAGGATAACATTGAACACAAAAGTTTACAACCCGGTTCCCACAATTATCCCTTAGAGGGGTCGCTTTGGTCACTTTGAAACACATGAGGTCCGGAACATAAGTGCGGAAACATTTGGCGGTTCCCAACTGTAATAACCCATCTTCCCACCATTAGCAAATTCCAATCAGCAGTAAAACAGATCGAAATTGGAACAAGGACAGGTGTAGAGGAAGACGGAGACAGTGGGGAGATCGGAAAGGGTGTAAAAGGGGAGGTAACGGGAAACACGAGATGCAGGCATCAAAGGGACGTGCCTAATGAGATGCACGGCTGAGACAATAAGCCCGTGCGGCAAGATGAGCCTCATGCGGCGTCATCTGCCTTACAGTAGCATCCCCCTCGTCATAAAGACATTCACAAAGAACATGTGTCTTCCGCAAATATCTTGGGAATCCCAGGGTCGCGAAGCGGACAACGTCCGTTCGCTGGCTACTTGAGGGCAAGAGACAAAATGGATGCCGTATCTAAGATGGAACCCGTGGGTACAGATGAAAAACCCACATAACAAATGAACGGTTTAAGCTAGCACAGCGAAACTGCGCACACTTACTAAACTCGTCATTTGCGGTTCATAGATACCAGACTCGACCATATTCGTACGAGTCGAGAGCACCACTTACAATTGTCACGGAACCTCAGACGCTCCTTTTGCCCTCATGTAGGCAAGCACTAGTCGGAATCATATTCGATATTCATCAGACCATCGAGATGTTGCTGTAGCATAGCTCTGTCCAACTGAGTCCCCTTGGTAACAGATGGTTGTCTCATACACGTTGTAGCACAAAGACCACATAAGGCAGGACCACACTGCACACAAAGGCAACACGTGAACAGGAACACTACCACAACTCCGATGATCATCAGAATTTTCCAACCCCAAGTCGACATCAGGCCCCAAAACCATCCTAGCAGCGTCCAATCCCCTACATCCACGTGTATGGATTCGGAGATCTTATGCAACCTCGAGATGGCTTGATAGACAGTTGGAGCATTATCTGGAATGAAAATGCAGCAGCTCGAATGGATCACCTTACATACCCCACCGCGATCTGCTAAGATGACATCTAAAACCATACGGTTTTGTAACGTCATAAGTCTCTCCGCCTGAAGTTCTGTGGTAATATTACCAAGGGCACTGGCAGTAATATTAGCTGTCGATTCTACCACTCGAGTCAACTGTCTCAGGTTCCTACTGTTAACCATAGGTCCCCAAAACGGGAGGAAACCCTTGAAAAAGTCTCCTGCCTCTTGACCGGCAGTATCCTCTTCGCTAATTACGCCTCGCACAACTCTAGTCTTGTGATAATCGGCATCTACAGTGAACGTCGGAGGCAACAGATTTGCAATGAAGCATGAGCCCATGAAGTCAGCGGGCAACCATGCATATGCGCGATCATAACAGATAAAGTATGTACCCTTGGCAGCCAGAAACACGGGGGACGAGGACATCGGCAGAATGTAATTTTCAGTGCAAGCACTTGCTCCAAGTCGGGCTTGCGATCTTCGACCACGACCCATAAGACAGAAATTACCAGTGTGGGGTACGACTCATATTGGAGGCGAGCTTTTAAGCTGTTTTTCACTAGTGAACACACTATATTCGCCTCTACTTAGGACTCTATAGGCTTGTACCTCTTCTTCAGGGATAAGCGAAGGATCATAGATATCGCTATCTAAATCCTCTATGGCTATCGACAAAGGCTTCTGATACGAGGTAGGACCAGAGTAGGGGGAACGTGGTTCTCGAATGGGGTGGAAACCCAGTGCGCTTCGAAACATTGTTTGGAATGCTCGAGCTGACCCTTGGGAACTATACGGTAACACCAGATATGGAATTCCCTTATCCGTAGTATGTGGCATCAACCCACACACCCAACAATTAGTAGTGTTAACCACTAACTGATGCTGATGGAGGAGCTGAATAAAGGAATTGTTGCGGAATTCTACACGTCTAGCCTGCTCGTGTTCCGGTAACATGTGAAAGGAATGGGGAGAAGCAGTAGAGGTGAGATTAGGGTAAGGGGTAGGAGTAGGTGTAGCAGGTAAGAAGTAAGACATCGTATAGTACACCCCACCCGCCAATAATGCAGAAGCAGTCAAGAATAACACAAACAATTGGAATATAAAACATTTGGTACGACTGAGTTGCTGCAGCTTGAGTCGGTGCGCTTTAGCTCCCTCCAAATCATTCAGCTTCGAGAATGCCATTCCCTACGACCGTCCGCAACGTTTCTTGACGCACTTCGTTCTGTGTAGCAATAGTCAATCCCTAGGAGTTCCTAGGAACCGACGGCCTTTAACCTAGCGTCAAGACCTACTATCCAGAAGGAAGTAAGCGCGCGGCCCTACGGCCTTCAATACACAATATGTATATACAAACACAAAGTCTCTCGGCTGTGGAAGTAAAAAGATACAGGGAGGAAGCTCAATATATAGATATATACAAAAAATTACAGTGATACGAATGTTCAAAACTGATCACGGGAAACGGGGATAATGCAGTCGTTAATTCAGCAAAACAAAATTTTTTATTTGTCCTTAGTGCGAGATCGCAAAGAATATCGGTGTTTCCCGGGACGTGTCTGCTCGTCAAACAAAGGATCCGTTGAAGAGACAGCGTCCTGCTGATCAGTCGATTGTTCTGGTCTTGAGTCTTTTGCTGACAATTGTTCAACAGTGTCTTTCTGCTGCGCTGAGGATTCTCCAACAGGCTGTGCGTCGCTGAAAGGTACAAACGCCGGCAATGTTTCTGTTTCTGTTGACGCAATGCCTTTCCTTACCCACGGGTCTGCCGGCAAAGGGATAGGGACTCGCTTCGTATGGGTGGCATGCACCCAATTTTTACGCCCCTCAAGACGAACGGCAGTCCTCGTGGCCAGGAGCACCTGGTAGGGTCCGGTAAACCTTGGGTCCAGATTGTTCTTTCGTGAAAAGTTGCGTGTCACCACCCAGTCTCCAGGCTGGAGCTGGTGGCCTGGACCCTCCGTCTGCGTCGGCAATGCGTCGTAAACCTGTTGGTGAATTAACCTCAGTTTAGCAGTCAAGTCATGTAAATAGTCAATCAACATTGGATACTCAAGATCAGAAAACATTCCTGGCCTAGGAACCCCCCACACATTCGCAGGACGGCCGAACACTATTTCGTAGGGACTAAGCCCTATTCGGGAGTGTACAGTCGCCCTAGTTGACAGTAATGCTAAGGGCAAAGCGTCAGGCCACGAAAGACCAGTCGTAGCCTGAATCTTCGCTAGCTTTAGTTTAAGGGTGCCGTTGTACCCTTCAACCAATCCAGCTGACTGGGGATGATTGGCGCTGTGGAATTTTTGATTTATTCCAAGGCCCTTACACACACTCTTCATCACACTTCCAACAAACTCACTTCCGTTATCTGACCACACGACTCTAGGCATTCCGTACCGAGGAAAATATTCCTTCAGTAAGATTTTCGCAGTAGACAAAGCAGTATTGTCTTTGAGAGGATAGGCCTCGATCCATCGGGAGAATGCGCAAACCACAACCAAAACGTATTTCAGATTATTGCATCGCTCCATATGGATGAAGTCCAATTGAATCACCTCAAAGGGATACGAAGGGGGAGCAAAACTGCCAGGAGGAGTTGGGGTTCCTTTGCCAGGATTGTACATCATACACACCATACAATTCTTCACCAATCGTTCAGCACATTTCGTAATTCCATCATTCTTCCACACAGGCGACAACAATTTACAAATGCCTTTCACGCTAATATGTGCTAACCCATGTGCCATTGTCACAACGGCCAGTACATACGCGTCAGGCAACAACCATCTTTTCTGATCTGACAAATCAATCCAACAACCACTCGCATCTAACTTTCCCGTACTTTCTTTCCACTTCGCCTTTTCAGTCTCGGTGGCCTCATTCTGAATTTCTTTCACACTTTCAATGGTGTCTTCACACATACTCGATTCCGTAGGCCACCTAACCGAACTCGTCACATACATCCGAGTACTAAGGTTCCGGGCAGTCTCCTTAGCAATCTCATCTGCAAACGCGTTACCACGACCAACATCATCCGTTACTTTACGATGCGCACTACATTTAACAATCGCAACTTGCGTAGGCAAAGTCAATGCATCCAAAAGATCATTCACAAGCTGGCCATGCTGAATCTTCGTACCGTGCGACGTCAAGAAACCTCTCTCTCGCCACAATCGTCCAAAACTATGCGCTACACCAAAAGCGTATTGGCTGTCGGTGTACACATTCACACGTTTACCTTTTGCTAACACACATGCTCTAGTGAGAGCAATCAATTCCGCAGCTTGGGCAGAATTCTGATTCAATCTTGCAGTCTCAACAACAGTATTCAATGTTACAACTGCATAAGCCGTAGTCACATCACCATTCGGCAACTTAAAACATGACCCATCCACATACAGAGTGCCATCCGGATCTTCCAATGGGGTGTTTTTAAGGTCCACTCGACCTTTTGTTTCCTCTTCAGTCCTCAAGTAGCAGTCGTGTTCTGCTACTTCATCTGACTCTGCACTAATTGGTAATAAAGTTGCCGGATTTAAGACATTACAACGTTTTATCTGAATATGGCTTGCCAATAACGTCAACTCGTACCCAGACAACCTCGCACTCGTCAAGTGCTGAGTTTTCGTACGATTTAAAAGAGTATCGACTGCATGCGGAACCATTACCGTAAGCATATTATCCATGACCAATCCTGCTGATTGTCGGATGGAGACCGCAGCTGCCGCTGTTGCTCGTAAACAACTCGGCAATGCTCTAGCTACTGGATCCAAGGTCGAGGAAAAATATGCACATGGACGCTGCTTACCACCAAAAGGTTGCGTTAAGACACTCAAAGCACAACCTTCTTTCTCGTGAACATATAGCGTAAACGGCTTGCTATAGTCAGGAGTACCTAACACAGGAGCCGAACACAATGAATCACGTAGTTCAGAAAAACTTTTCTGACATTCTTCCGTCCATGGTAAAGGAGTTGGAACATCCTTGCACGTAAGAGCCACCAATGGTTTCGCTAGCAATGAAAAATTAGGAATCCATTGCCTGCAGTACGACGTGATACCTAGAAAGGCACGCACATCTCTTTGGGTTTTTGGCACAGCCATTCGCGCAATCGCTGCAATCCTCTCTGGGGTCAATCTCCTTCCCTCCTTTGACAATAAGTGACCTAGATAGGTAACTTCTTGACAACAATATTGGAGTTTAGAAGGGGACACCTTATGATTTAGCTCACAGAGATGTTGCAGCAATGACACCGTAGCTATTTTACAAATGTCCTGAGTATCGGCAGCCACCAATAAGTCATCGACGTATTGGATCAAAGCCGCACCAACCGGCAACCGAAACGCATCCAGTTGACCCTTCAAGGCTTGACTGTAAATCGATGGACTTTCACAGTAGCCCTGAGGAGCGCGTTTGAACCGGAAGCTTCGTCCACCGAGAGAGAAACCGAAAAGGTCCCTGCTCTCTTCGGCAATCGGGATGCTGAAAAACGCATTTTTCAAATCAATCACCGAAAACCATGATGCAGTAGCTGGAATCAGAGTCAGGAGCGCCGTGATGTCAGGCACAACAGGGAATTGAGGAACCACAATTTTATTCACCTCCCGTAAATCGATAACAAAACGATAAACAGGCGGTTTTGTAGGATCTGTGCGTTTAAGAATAGGCAGTACAGGGCTATTGCACACGTTTCCCCGAGTCTCCTCAATAACATCTTTCTCGATCAAATCATAGATGATCGCCAACAGCGCTCGTTCACCATCAAGGGAGATACGATACTGGGGAATACGTGGCAATCGCACATTAGATTTCAACTGAACAACATAAGGGGAGATATCAAGTAGGCCCACGTCATTCGGACCCGTCGCCCACAAAGACGCAGGAAGAGAACTCAATTCCGGTGGAAACTTGTCGAGAGACAAGTACATGGGAGAGACAACCCTCTCTCCTAACGTAAGCTTTACACCCGCAGGAGAACAATACAAAGTTGCGTACAAACGTTTAAGCAAATCCAGGCCCAAGAGATTCTCGCCACAACCCGTGGTTAAAATCAACGGAGCTTCTAGCTCACGTGGCCCAATTTGAAGGGGCAAAGGGCGTGAGACTGGATTGCTAACGGGGGCGCCAGAGAATCCAACGGAAACATTTGTTAAGCCAGACAAAGGTGCGCCAGGGAGTTTTGAATACATGATAGAACTTTTCGCTGCACCAGTGTCCAACAGAAAAGGCTCAACGACGCCCGATGTAGCAACTGCGACGTAAGGCCCTCTCTGATCAACCGGAACTGATACCACTCCCTCTCCTTGTCCTTGGCTGTCCTAGTAATTACTGTCGTCAGTTCCCTGATCGACGTAATAATCGTCTACATTGTACTGCGCAGATCGTCCTTGCGATGATCCACGTTGATCAAAACAGTTATTAGAATTAGATGAGTTCTCTGAGCGATCATTCTGAGCACCACGACCTCTACCACGTGACGCCTGTTGCGAACCACCACGACCTCCTTTAGACGAATTACCACTATTACGTTCGTTTAAAACAGGGCAGTTAAATTTAATGTGTCCCTCCTGTCTACAATAAGCACATTGATTGTACCCTAACGATGATCTTTGGGAGGAGGAATCATTACGCGACTGTGATCGATTCGATTGCGACTGCGATCGATTCTGTTGTGAATTGTTCTGATTTGACCGCGGAGGATACGCTTGTTGCAACAACACTTTAGTTTTCAGCTCTTTCGTCTTTTTGTCAGCACGGTCATTCTCTTCTTTCTCTCTATTCTCATAATATTGTGCCGTAGCCAATATCTGAGCTGAGGTGGAAACGGCCCATGCACTCTCCGAATTTCTCAATTTATTGCTCAAGTCGGGCAATAAATTTGAAACAAATTTATCCACAAACAACCTTTGACCACCCTCAGTACCCATATCCTGACCACTATGGTCAATGAATGCTTCCTCAAACCTCGTAAAGAAGTCGGAAACACTCTCATCTTTCTTTTGCTTACAGGCTGACAATTTGTCCCAGTTTACCTTCATAGCTGGCATAAGAGTTTTCATTAACGTAATAATTCTTTGGGGAAGGGCAGCAATCAACTGCTCAGGTTTAGCTCCACCAGTTTGTAAAGCATCTGCCGCCAAGATGGCCGCCCAATCACCACCTAATTCATTTGCGTGATCCTGCTGGCGAATCTTAGCCCATACCGGTTGTGGTACAACATTGCCAAACAACATGTCGATATCGGCAAGATTCATTATCGTAGCATCTACGAGCTGCGATAATTCTTTGTAATACCCTGCAGGATTTTTGCGAGGGTCAGGCAATGATTGCTTCACCTGTAACACTTCCGATCTTTTCCACGGGAGATGTATCCATACTCTCTGAAAATACGGCGGGACCGGAGGGGCAGCTTGAGGGTTACCTGGCATCCAAACCGGTGGAACTTCTCGCATGGGATATTGGCCAGATTCATCTGGTTGTTTCTCAATATCCTCAACAAATAATGCATAAGGTATCGGAGCGGGACGAAAAGATAGTAACCGCTCGATAGCACGTCGGACATTGGTATCTACTATCAGTCCAGTTGCGAACTGAAGCCGAAGCTCAGACAGGGCGGTCAGCACCTCGTCAGGCGCATCGGCCGCTATCTGATCATGAAGGAACTTACACATTTCATCAAACACGTATCTCTGGGTTGGTATATTGAATTGACAAAACGTTTCGAGGACAACACGTGGTGGATTTCTCTGTGGATTTACCATCCAACCCATCGCCATATTATATAGCGCAACGCGTTCTCTGTTTCCAGGAAGCTGACTTCGTCTCTGGGGACCATCGGAACCAGCGGACCCATGAACAGGTCCGAGCGAATGAAAGAAGCTAGCCGCAAGAGGAGAATTGCGACTACGGGTAGAGGGAGAAGAATAAGACACAGGGCTAACAAGAGAAGGAGTAGAAACAGTAGCGACAACAGGGGTTAACAAAACAGGAGCAGTAGCGGGAGCAGGAGTATGAGGAAGCGGAGGAGCAGTAGGGATAGAAACAGACAAAGGAGCAGGAACAGTCGGAAGAACGGGTGCAGGTTGAGGAACAGGAGGAGGAGGAATAGGTGGAAGGACAGGTACGGCAGGGACCACAGGAGCTGCGGTACCCTGTACGTACGGAGGTGGCGACTTCATAAGATAGGACATTAAAGGATCCTCAACTACCTCTTCCTTCTTGTCCGACTCCGTAGGCAAAGCAGGATAACATTTATCTATGGTCATACGCTGTAGTCTCTCAAACACTTCCTTATCCTTATCCTCCTTATCACGCTGGAACTGCTCAGCTTTCTTCACTATGGTAGCAACATTATCTCGCTGACTACGTTTATTCTGTCTGATTTCTTTCTGTCGGGCTTCTTTGCGCCACAACCGAAAGGCATCAAACATGGCCGGCCTTGATTTTCGTTCGAACAACTTCATTTCTAGATTATCTAAGATTGACGCCTCGAAGCTACCGTGAGGTGGCCAACGAAGGTCGCCGTCCTTCTTTGTATATTTAATCCAATAATCGTTAAAGGTAATTGGGCCTAGCCCATGTTTGCTATATAGATCATAAGTAGGAGTTCCAACCGGAGGTATCGGACACGAGTCCTCCAGTCGGAAATCCGCACCACAAGGTCTGAAACAACTAAACAAAGCACTACGACCAGGCATCTCGCACACTAGCCGAGTTTCACAAACTTCAAGGGTTACGGGATTTACCAAGTCCCAGCAAAGAACAAAACCCTCGGTCTTTGGCGGCTGCAGTCGTCAAACAACACAACAAAGTACGCTAGCAAAGTGTCACCGACAAAAACACTTACACAGCGTGGACAACAAAAACACTCGCTAAAGTGTCAACAACCAAGAGCTATGGGAGCGACCCACAAATACTTAACTCAAAAATCGATGGCGTCACCAGGAAGGCCCGTCAATCGTCTCGCTATACCAAGGTCTACGCCAGGCGCCAAAACAGGTCTACAGTCAGGGCAGCAGTCCGTCGCAGCCGTCCGGAGGCGGGAATCTTCGCGGGAAAAGTCTTCGGGCCACTTATTTCGACAACAGGATCGATGAAGCGGAGTGCACCTTCCCTCGGAGATTTCACACGAAGTTCCTCACGATCGTCGGGCTTGGACCGGTACCACTGATGCAGCCCCACGTTGGGCGCCAACTGAAGGACTGGGTTCTGTAAGACCCAGCGGTGCCAGGGCACAACACCTGAAACCTTCGTGGGTAACCTGCTCCGGCGTACAAGTCACAGAGACACGGGACACTTCCTTGGGCGTCAAAGATTCAAGGTTTATTTGCTGCAGGGAACACAGAGATCACGACAAGTACACAGCGTGCAACTTGGGGAGACTGCTTCAAATTGGTTCTGTAGATCGCTCCTTTTATACAGTTTTTACCCATAGGATAACATTGAACACAAAAGTTTACAACCCGGTTCCCACAATTATCCCTTAGAGGGGTCGCTTTGGTCACTTTGAAACACATGAGGTCCGGAACATAAGTGCGGAAACATTTGGCGGTTCCCAACTGTAATAACCCATCTTCCCACCATTAGCAAATTCCAATCAGCAGTAAAACAGATCGAAATTGGAACAAGGACAGGTGTAGAGGAAGACGGAGACAGTGGGGAGATCGGAAAGGGTGTAAAAGGGGAGGTAACGGGAAACACGAGATGCAGGCATCAAAGGGACGTGCCTAATGAGATGCACGGCTGAGACAATAAGCCCGTGCGGCAAGATGAGCCTCATGCGGCGTCATCTGCCTTACAGTAGCATCCCCCTCGTCATAAAGACATTCACAAAGAACATGTGTCTTCCGCAAATATCTTGGGAATCCCAGGGTCGCGAAGCGGACAACGTCCGTTCGCTGGCTACTTGAGGGCAAGAGACAAAATGGATGCCGTATCTAAGATGGAACCCGTGGGTACAGATGAAAAACCCACATAACAAATGAACGGTTTAAGCTAGCACAGCGAAACTGCGCACACTTACTAAACTCGTCATTTGCGGTTCATAGATACCAGACTCGACCATATTCGTACGAGTCGAGAGCACCACTTACAATTGTCACGGAACCTCAAGCGTTCACCTGGGAGAAGAAATGATGGTCCCGGGGGGTGGAGATCCCGTTCACATGACCCTGGTCTCGCTAGGAGACAGTGAGATGATCCCTACGAACTACCTGCCCTCTAACACTAAGAAATATGGGCAGGTGGTGATCATCAATGGTAAAGAAGCTGAGGCTCTTCGAGACACAGGAGCCAGTGTGACTGCAGTGAGGCAGCACCTGGTGTCTCAAGAGCAGGTCATACCCCATGCCTACTGTAGGGTTATCAACGCTGATAATTCTGAGAGTCAGTGTCCGATGGCTCAAGTTCCCTTCGAGTGGGGGGGTCTCTGGTACTCTGCAGGTCTGTGTGAGAAAAACCATGCCTGTTGACTGTTTGCTAGGGAACGACTTGGAGCACTCCCCTTGGGAAAAGGTGGAGAAGACGACTCACCTGCGGATGGTGGGTCTGCCTGACTGGGCGTGCGTGACCACCCGGTCGATGGCAGCCAGTAGGGGTGATCGAGAGGTCCTGGGGCCTGAAGGAGAGGCCCAGGAACCGGCCTCAGGGAGAAGGCGCAGGGGGCGCGGGAAACCGGCCCCTGAAGTTCCCACGGTCCAGGAGGAAGCAGACCTTGAGGGGGATGCCCTGGAGCCTACAGGGGAACAGATCGCCGAACTGGGGGACCTGCCTGAGCTGACCCATTGGCAGCAAGAAGGAGGACCCTCCAGGGAGGAGTTCTGCAAGGAGCAGAAAGAATGCCCTTCTCTCGTGGGTATGCGGCAGCAGGCTGCAGACCAGGCCAATGGTGTTCAGGCCAAAACACATTACGTGTACTGGAAGAACGACCTCCTGTATTCAGAGCCTAAGGCTGCTGAACCTGGGTCAGCCCGTGTGCTGGTGGTACCCCAGAAGTTCAGAGCCTTCCTACTGGGTCTGGCTCACGATGTGCCTTTAGCAGGACATTTGGGGATGGACAAGACCTATGACAGGCTTGTCACCCACTTTTACTGGCCCCAAATGCACAAGAGCTCAGACGCTCATTGCAGAACCTGTCCGACTTGCCAGGCAAGTGGGAAGACGGGAGGGAAGAACAAGGCTCCCCTCCAACCCTTCCCTGTGGTCGGTACGCCATTCCAGCGAGTGGGTATTGACATCGTTGGGCCTCTGGACCCCAAGACAGCCATGGGCAACAGGTTCATCCTGGTCTTGGTGGATCATGCCACCCGGTACCCTGAAGCCATCCCTCTGAGGACAGTGACGGCCCCCGTGGTGGGACGTGCACTGATGGGAATTTTCTCACGAGTAGGATTCCCTCTAGAGGTGGTGAGCGACAGGGGGACCAATTTCATATCCAAGTATATGAAGTCCCTTTGGCAAGAGTGTGGCGTAACGTATAAGTTCACCACGCCTTACCATCCCCAAGGTAACGGGTTGGTTGAAAGATTCAACCGAACCCTGAAAGGCATGATCATGGGCCTAGACGGTCCGATGAGGCGTAAGTGGGACGTCCTCTTACCATGCCTGCTCTTTGCATATCGCGAGGTGCCACAGAAGTCCCTAGGGTTCAGCCCCTTTTAACTACTGTACGGTCACCCCGTGAGAGGACCGCTGAGTTTGGTAAAGGAAGGCTGGGAGCAATCTCCCAGGAAACCTCCCCAGAATGTATATAGCTACATGTTGGCCTTCAGAAACCAGACCAGACGCTTCAGACAACTTGCCGAGGCAAATCTGGAAGCAAGCCAGGAGGAAATGAAGCGGTGGTACGATCCAGAATGCCACTCTGGTCGAGC
Organism: Lissotriton vulgaris; assembly: GCF_964263255.1. Lineage (NCBI taxonomy): Eukaryota > Metazoa > Chordata > Amphibia > Caudata > Salamandridae > Lissotriton > Lissotriton vulgaris. The sequence continues at coordinate 309,504,175 of NC_141696.1, forward strand.
TTCAGCCTGGACAAGAGGTGTATGTCCTGGCCCCAGTGGAGCCCTGTGCCCTTCAAGATAAGTGGACAGGCCCATTTGAGGTTGTGGAGCGCAAGAGCCCCGTGACATACTTGGTGGACATGAAGACGCCCAGGAACCCTTTGCGGGTCCTACATGTCAACCGCCTCAAGCCCCACTTGCGAAGGTCCGAAGTGGGCATGTTGTTGGCAACTGATGACGGAATGGAGGAGGAGTTGGAGCCTCTTCCTGACCTCTTGGTGGCCTGTGAGAAAGATGGGTCAGTGGATGGAGTTAACCTCTCACCCACCCAGACCGCCGAACAACAGGAGGACTGCCGCCAGTTGCTGGGGCAGTTTCCAGACCTGTTCTCCCTGGTTCCGAGTGTCACAGATTGGTGCGTCCATGATGTGGACACTGGAGACAGCTTACCTGTGAAGCATAAGGCTTACAGGGTGACTGACAGGGTTCGGGCCTGCATCAAGGAGGAGGTCTCCAAGATGCTTGCCCTGGGGGTGATTGAGTCTTCCAGCAGTCCTTGGTCCAGCCCCGTGGTCTTGGTTCCGAAGGCTGCTGCGCCGGGAGCCACACCCGAACTCCGGTTCTGTGTGGACTACAGAGGACTCAATTCAGTCACGAAGACTGACGCGCACCCCATCCCCAGAGCTGACGAGCTCATTGATCGGCTAGGGGCTGCCCGGTTCCTCAGCACGTTTGATTTAACGTCTGGGTACTGGCAGATCGCCTTGACCGATGGGGCAAAGGAGAGGTCGGCATTCTCTACACCAGATGGGCATTTCCAGTTCCGGGTTATGCCATTTGGAATGAAGAATGCCCCTGCCACCTTTCAGAGATTGGTCAACCAGGTGTTGGCTGGACTGGACGAGTTCAGTGCCGCCTACCTGGATGACATCGCGGTGTTCAGTGGCACCTGGCCCGAACACCTGCGACACCTCTGGGAAGTGTTGATGGCCCTGCGCAGAGCAGGCCTCACAATAAAGGCAAGCAAGTGCCAGATTGGGCAGGGTTCCGTGGTGTACTTGGGACACCAAGTTGGGAGTGGCAAGGTAGCACCCTTGCAGCCCAAAATTGAGACCATCCTGGCTTGGGAACCCCCCAAGACCCAGACTGCAGTGAGAGCCTTCCTGGGGCTCACTGGGTATTACAGGAGGTTTGTCAAGGGTTATGGCACGATCGTGACCCCCTTGACAGAGCTGACTTCGAAGAAGCAGCCCAGGAATGTGATTTGGACTGACACCTGTCAGAAGGCTTTTGACACCCTGAAGACTGCCATGTGCACGGCGCCCGTGCTCCTGGCCCCTGATTTCTCCAAGGAGTTCATAGTGCAAACAGACGCTTCAGAGCATGGTGTAGGGGCTGTTCTTTCACAGATGACTGAGGAGGGCTTTGACCAACCCGTAGCCTTCATAAGTAGGAGGTTACTTCCACGGGAAAGTAGGTGGAGTGCAATAGAGCGTGAAGCATTTGCAGTGGTCTGGCCGCTGAAGAAGCTAAGACCCTACTTGTTTGGGTCTCACTTCCGAGTTCAGACGGACCACAGGCCCCTCAGATGGTTGATGCAAATGAGGGGTGAGAACCCGAAACTGTTGAGGTGGTCCATTTCTCTACAGAGTATGGACTTTACGGTGGAACACCGCCCTGGCACCGATCACGCCAACGCTGACGGTCTGTCCAGATTTTTCCGCCTTAGTGATGTGGAACTCCCTGGGGAAGGGTAGTTCCCCCCACATTTCAGCTGGAGGGGACACATGTTAGACCTGGCACCTTGGCGTGAGTCTCCCTTCCACTTTTTGCTGATGTGCCTCCGATGTTTTGCTGGTTTTCCGATACTCAGGGCACTGCGCCACGGCTGACCCGTGCCGCAGTGCAAGTGCTCCCTACTGTAAATTGTGTATGCGATTGGTATCCATGATTGGTGCATTGGATCTACTGTCAGTCCCTAGTAATGCGCACTAGAGAGTGCCGGGGCTTGTAGATGCCAATACTGCTGGTGGGCCTGCAGCGCTGGTTGCGCCACCCACCGAAGCAGCCGTAAAGATGTGTCTGGGAACTGCGACCGCAGAACCCGCGTGCGGTCTCGTACTGTCACGCTAGCTGGGCAAGTGCACCCACTTGCCAGCCCCGAACCTTCCCTTGACTACATATTAGTCACCCCTATGGTAGGCCTGCGGGCAGGGTGCGTTGTAGGTGTAAGGTAGGACAAGCCCTTATGTGTGTGGCATGTCCTAGTAGTGACTTACAACCAAGACCGTATTTCACTATTGAAGGCTACCTGCTCCATTAGGCCAGACTGAGCTGCGGGAATTATTACACCCTATAATCCCAGCAGGCTCAAGGAGCATGGTAGCGAGTCATGTTTAGTATGCCTGAACTCAGGATGATAAAATATTTCTTTTAGTAAAGTTTATTTTAGTATCCTGGGTTTGCAAATGCTACTTTTAGAAAGTTAGCATTTGCTTGCTTAACCATTTCAGTCCGCCTCTGCTGGTATGTGTATCTGACTGTCTGGGACGTGTGAGTGACAGGGCTGGAGGGATGACAGGTGGTGAATGCGCAGATTACACCTTAGTGGGAGGTAGGGGTGCCTCTTGACTCGAACTGTAGCTGTGCTCGGCCACCACAATGCTGGCTCCACCCTCCTGGGGAGCGGCGGATGACTCGGCCGGCACCTGGCCCAGGAAGGGCGAAGCCCCCATCAACAAGGTACTCTGGTCGCCCCTGTCCGCACAATGCTGGCTCCACCTCCTGTGGGGCGTCTGATGCGCCTGCCCCTCACACTGAAAGCAGAAGCCGGAGTACACCCGCCAGGGTACTCAAGGACTGAGAGTGGCTATGCAAAGGCCCCCCTGGCCTGCGAGAACAAAAGAAATGGCCTATAAAAGAAGGAGCCCTGCTCCTTGAAAATTAGATCCTGTTTGGGCCACAGAAGGACTCTGCCCTACGAGAAGGACCGTGAGAGACAAGGAAGGGTGCTGACTCTTGCCTGTGTCGGGTGCCTTGCTGCCGAAGGAGAGGAAGAAGAAAAGACTACGAGAAGACTTTTGCTTTACTTTGTGCCAAACTCTGCTAAAGAGATCTCCAAAGTCTTGCAACTGAACTTGCCCCCTGACCAGCGCCCCAGGACCAGTGGGCGCTACACCCTGAAAGGAAGCGACTGTGGGTGCTGGCCATCGCTGCAGTACCGACTGAGGAATCTCCTCCAAAGTAACGACATCCACCTGACCACCGTGACCGGGGCCCAAAGCAACAGCGAAAGCAAAGTGAGGTCCAGCCTCCGCTGGCCCGAACACCGTGACCGCAACTGCACCGGGAGCCCGAGAGCAAAGCAAAGGAGGACCCGTCCGGTCCGAGCTCTCGAGTTGACTGCGCAACGAGCAGCCACTCACCTGCAAAGACGGACAGTTGCCCTGTGAGAATCCGCAAGGTCGGTAGCCTGCCCGACAGCCCAGCTGTGAGCGCACAGCTGCACCGGCACTTGGCTGGGTACGTCCTGCACTTGGGGACCGTACTGCCACTTGCCGCCACCGCACAGCCGCCGCCTCCAGGGTCGGAGCGGACGACGAGGAGAGGACCCTGCCGCCACAGAACACTGCTGCCCCGGACGACCCGTGAACTGCTCGGCTGAGAGCCGCGACGACCAGCGACCCCGGGAAGGCAACGCGACGTGGGACAGATCCCCTGGAAGCCGCCTGCTCCACAAGAACTTTTGTTGACATCGGCCTGAAGGCCCTAAGAGAACGCTTATACTGCTAGAAAGAACTGTGGTAACCTGAACTGAGTAACTTGCAACCGTTATCGTAAAGTACGTTGACTGTATTCACAAGCCTGCTTAAAATCTATATAAAGATATATATTTTTACATAATACAGTCTGGTCTTGTTGTGTGGTGGGTTGGTTGTAAAGGTGTACTATTGCAAGTGTTTAACCTATATGCCCCAAAGATTAGCCTACGACTGCTTAAGCCACACTACCTAGAGGGTAAGCAGAGGTTGTCTGGAAGGTAACCCTCAGCCCTGACGAGGAAGAGGAGAGTCCCTGCTTGTCGCTAGTGTTGCACTGCGCCAACTAGAGACTCCCCCTTCCTACAGTCGGATACGACAGGCTAATGGTTCTATCGCTATAGCAAACAGGAGAGGGGACAGCGGGCATCCCTGGCGGGTGCCTCTAGTGATCGCAAAGGCCCCCGACAAGTGACCATTGGCCAGCACCTTGGCTGTAGGAGCGTTGTATAATAAACGTATCCTTCCCACAAAGACCGGAGGGAAGCCCATCTTATGCAGGACAGTAAACAAATACCGCCACTCCACGGAATCAAACGCCTTGGATGCATCTAGGAATATCGCAGCCAAAGAGAGTTCCGGGGCCACTGTTTGTATGAGTGAAAATACGGTACGTAGATTGTGGGAAGTCGATCTCGTTAGCACAAATCCCGACTGATCGGGTAGTATAATGCTGGTTATAAGTAGAGAAAGTCTCGTAGCCAACACTTTGGCAAGGATCTTAGCATCACAGTTAAGTAACGACAAAGGTCGATAAGAGTCACACTGTGTCGGGTCTTTACTCGGCGTAAGGAGGGAAGTAATAACCACCTCTCTCATGGATCTGGGCAAAATCCCAACTTCTAATGAGTCTTCAAACACTTCTCTTAATACTGGAGCCATTATATCAATATAGCATTTATAAAACTCAACTGGGAGTCCGTCTAAGCCAGGCGCTTTCCCATTACTGAGGGACATTATGGCATCTCGTATCTCATCCAGTTCGAACGGGGCGCTGAGGAACATTCTATCGGTGTCACTCAGCCAGCAAAGCGCCAGTTCTCCAAGAAATCCCTCCAGATCAATGTCATCGGAGGAATGGGATGTGTATAACTGCATATAGTGTGCCTGGAGTGCGGCATATATACGATCATTATCCCTACAGGCCTCTCCGGAGTCATCCACTAGTTCCAATATGGTGCTAGCTCCACGTGCATCTCGCACCGCCACTGACAACCCTTTACCAGGCCTGTCTCCCTCATTATATTGCCAAGCTTTCCAATACTTGTCCCTGAAATGCACCTCTCGCTGTGCCTCTGCCTCATACTCCGAGAGTTTGGTTCAAAATTGTTGTTGTAAAAGCCCCGAACTCTCACCCAGCATTTGTCGCTCTAGCCCCTGCAATTCCTCCTCCAGTTTCTGCATTGTGCGTTGTATGTCCCTTAAGACACCAAAGGTCTTAGCTATGCACCAGCCCCTGACCGTAACCTTAAAGGCCTCCCAGATCGTCTCTACACTATCAACCGTGTCTTTATTGCGAGGAAAAAATTCCTTTATGTCTGTCTTCAGCTCTTCACGAAAGACAGTGTCTAACAGGGCAGTAGGCTGTAGCCCCCGAGGGGGCATAGCTAGTGTAATCAACACCGGACAGTGGTCTGACTGGGTCCTGGCCAAATGCCTGGCAGCTGTTATACAAGGAGCCAATTCTCTGGACACGAGGCAATAATCTATCCTTGCCCACGTCCCTGTACAGGAAGTAAAATGTGTCCCTTCTCTGAGTCCAGGGTGTATGTGTCTCCAGCCATCTACTAGTCCTCTATCTTCTACGATGTTTTTTAACGTTTCTCTTGCCCTGGTATGATATTGTGTCTGCCCATCTGCTCTATCTAATCCAGGAATCATGGCTACATTGAAGTCACCTCCTCATATGACGTGGCGCGATCCAATATCTGATATCACTCTCCATACAACTGCAAAAAATTATGGTGTGTCCACATTATGAGCATAGCAATTAGCGAATGTAATAGTGTCTCCACCCAGTGTCCCCCATAACACAACATATCTCCCCACCCTATCTGTCCGCTGACCCAGGAGTGTGAAGGGAACATTGCGATGTATGAGGATGGCCGTGCCTCTGGCATATGACGAATAGTTTGAAAATGCTTTTATCCCCGCCCATCTGGCAGCAAATGTAGAAGTAACCTGAGGAGGAATATGTGTTTCCTGCAGCATCATTACATTTATCTTCTGCCGGTCAAAATAAGATAACATTTGCCTGCATTTACGAGCATCCTTTAGACCACGCACATTCCATGACAATACAGTACATGCATTTGCATCTACTTCACTCATTGGAAATGATCAGTATGCATTCAACAAGTAGTCATAACTGCCGCAGCCAACCCATCCCACCGCATCAGTCTGATCCGCCAATTGTTCTCTCTTGCGCCGCCCTGCTTTATACCATTGCGTACGTATCATATGCCGCTGTGTAGTCAACCAACACATCTCACATAGAGACCACAGGTGCAGTCCCGAAGCACATCCATGCAATCTGTCCACATTCAAACTTTGCAACCCCTGCCATTTCCCTAAAAACCCTCCCCACACCCACTGAAGCAACCCCAACCTGCCAGTATCGTTGGCCCCCATCCTGCCCAGAAAGCCCCAAAAAACAGGGGCCAAAAAATGCCTGAATTAGAAAACAACAATGAGGGTATTTCCCGCTGGGGAACATGTCCAGGTGGCAACACAACAGTCTCCCACACCTACCGGATCCACAGCAGTACTGTGGCCCGATCAAGTGGAAAGAGGGGTGCCCAGCGATATAGACGTAGGCACCATGGAAACTGCGTCGCCCATATATCTATCCATCAATCAAGAAGAGAAATTAGCAGAAACTGTGGAGGGCCCACCAACATAAGCTGTCCTGTACTCACATATGGGCATTCAAGTCATTGATATTCACTTCAGTCCATGACAGTCACTGTTCCTCTTCCTCCATTCTCTCATGTGGTGAATCCGGAGCCTCTTCCATCCCCTCAGCTGACCTGTTAGTGCGTTTGTAGTGTTTAACGAAGTCCTCCACTTGCTGCGGTTTCGTAAAGAATTTCTGTCGACCTTGGTACGTGATTCTCAGGCGAGCCGGATACAGCAGTGCATAGTCAATCTGCAGGTTGCCAAGCCTAGCTTTCACATCTAGAAACTTCCGCCGCTCCTCCTGCACCATTAGGGTGAAATCTGGGTGTATGGTAAAGGAATTGCCATCATACGAAAGAGATTTAGTGCTACGTGCTGCTCGCAATGCCAAATCTCTGTCTCTGTAATTCAACAATCGGGCAATGATAGGCCTAGGAGCTGTGCCCGGTTTGGGTCTAGGGCCCAACGATCGATGCGCCCTTTCCACAATAAATTGGGGTGAAAAGGCCTCGGAGGCAATCGCCGCCAACAATGGTTTCTCCACATATTCCTCCATCTTGCCCATGTTGGTCGTCTCCGGAATACCAACTATACATACGTTGTTACGTCTACTCCTCGCCTCCAAATCCTCGTTCTTAGTCGCAATTACCCGCAGGAGGTTATCTATTCTGGAAAGCTGCGAAGCATGCCGCGTCATGGTGTCCTCCGAGTTCGAGATGGGTTGCTCCGCTTCATTCAGGCGATCTTCGTGAGCATCTAGTATGAACCACTGCATCGATGCGTGACGACATTATGTCGACTTTATCTGCTATCGTAGCAAAGCCCTGTCGCATTTCTCGAAGGATTTCTTGCAGATCCACTGCAGATTCCAAGGGTCCTTCAGCTGCTCCGCTAGTGCCCGCCAAATTTTGCTGGTCCGGTGCAGTGCGATTCGACTTCTTGGCGGCCTCAAAGGTAGCTTTAGTTGCCTCGTGTCTGGCCTACCCATCTTCGCAGCAAACCAGGCCAATCAGCCGCTCTCCACAAAGGCCACACAACAGCTCTCCGGCTAGCAGTCATGGACAGAAGGATGGGGCGAGGGGGAGGAGTTCGTCACAGGCCTAGCTCGTCGCAGGCTCCTCGCTGTGAATTCCGTTCACTATAGACCTAGCTGAGTAGAATATGGCCAGACTGCGGCGGATAAGGGGGCAGCGCGGCCCGATAATAGCAAGACCAGAACAGTGTCCCCTACCCGTGCGCCCGCGTCACCTCCCTGTATCTTGTCCCGCCATGTGTAGTCACTCCATAAGGGCCGGTGAGCTCCAAGGGACGCTCCTCTCCAACCTTGTGAGATTGATGGGTCAATGCTAGAGGTTGCCCTTTTCCTTGTCCACAGGTGCTGCCCACTATGTTGAGACTTCAAGTTTATATGAGCCCGTGCAGGCTCCGCTCCGATCAGGCCCACCCTGCGACCTCGAGGTGGCGGTTATGCGACCACTCCGGATGTCTCACTCACCGCCCATACGGTGCTTCAATTCTCCACTCTTGTCTCCCAGGTCCCCAGAGGGTGTCGTCCTGCAGGCGGGCGTCTCGCCTAGAGCGGGAAGGTGGTCGGGAGGGCCCCAGTCCGCATCCCCATGCTGCCAAGAGATCGCGGTTCTGAACCCCCCACTGCCCCCCGCAGGGTCCACTTTGCACCTCAAGGCAGTATCCGGCAGACAGGGGGGAGGGAGCGGGTCCGCAGCTGTCCCTGATGTCCCTGTGCAGGCAGGTGTAGAGGTCCGGGCGATTGGAGCCGCGTTGTGCGAGGCCTGAGGCCTCAAGGGAAGCCTCGGTCTTCCATGGTTAGTATGGCCGACCACTGACACAGCGTGCTCCACAGGTCCAGGTCGCCGAAGTTACTGCGACGCCTCACCAGCTCCGTTTCGCTCCGATCCGCCCCAAACTCAGCCAGAATTCGTCGGAGGTTACGTGGTGCAGGATCTCATGAGCCCAGTTCCCAAAAGTGCCTAAAAAAGGATAATTTACAGGATAAATATTGCCGGGCGGCGGGAGCCTCACGCAAAGGCTACCATTCGCTAGTGCGCCACCTAGCGCCCCCCTTTTATAGAGTGTAAGTTGGGTTTTGCCTATTCAGAGTGATGCAGTCTGCCAACTCAAGTTTGTCTTAATGTTGTCGGTAGGAAGGGATTTGTATTACTAAATTGTAATGTTTAGCTACCTCTCTGTCAGGGACATAGGCTAGTTGTAGGATCCTCAATACGAGATCAAGGAAAGGACAATCCGAAGCCAAGATGATTTTCAAGTGATGTTTATTTTGTAGGAAGGAAAATCCTATCTATCTCCCAACAACTTTGATCAACAACTGTCCTCATATTCAAACCTAAACATTCCAGACCTACCTATGTTACAATTGCCTGACAGTGATGACATTTCACAGTCACTACGGCCCCTTCTTGGATACCAAAGCCCAGGTACCAAACACTTCCCTCCTACAATAACACCAGACAAACTATGTACAGAGATAAGCTACAAAAATGGCCATACAATAAACATTAAAAGAAGACCCATTATAAAGGGAAACATTGGGATTCGTAATGTACTATAATGCCATGGGGTTTCTACTAATCCTCAACGTCCCCTTAGTTCTACCTTTCGCTCCATCTCCATTCACACCTTCCCCTTTCATCTCAAACCCGCTCACCACCTGTTCATCAGGAATAGACTCTGTACCCTTATGCACTACGACTCTCCCAAGCTTCCAAATGCGGCGATCCTGTGTTTTTCTTGCAATATCAAACACTTTAATAACTCGGATAGGTTTGGAAAATTTGGCACAACCTCCACCCACACCTGGACGTTTTATCATGACCATGTCTTATACCACAACGCAGTACTCTTCACTGTTTTCCTATTGTTGAATTTTCGCTTTCTCAACAGCATTTTATCAATCTCTTTCTCACACCAACTATCCTCACGCTCATTCTCTTTCTCCACTCCTTCTACGTTTCTCACCCACACTGGTTCCACCATGGTGTTAGGCAGCCTTCCCCAAAACACCTCAAAAGGAGATTTTCTAGTTGTGCTATGCGGTGTCAACCTGTACATTTCAACGTTCTTTTCAAAACCCTCCTTCCAATTCAAACAAATGGTTTTCACTAGACCAATAGTCTCCTTGAGCACCCTATTGAATTTATCAACTATACCATTAGTTTCTGGATGATAGAGAGAACACCTCTTTCATCTTATGCCATGCATCCTCAAAAATTCTTCCATCTCTCAATGGATAAGTTGAGCACAATTATCAGTCAACAGACCGTCTCGATACCCTTGTCTCACCATTAACTTTTTCAAAAACATAAGCAAATGTCTGGTTTCCACTCCCACAGGCAAACACACTTCAGGCCACCTAGAGTACATATCCATGACAACTATCACATAGTACTGCTGTCCAACTCCACTAATAGGACCAAGAATGTCCAAAGCAATCTCCTTCCATCGTCCCAGAGGTAACTCCCTAGGAACTATCGGCTGAACCCTCACCATCTTAGATTTCTCACTCATCAGCATGGCAAATAATCCAGTACAAGCCTCTCCACCTGTAAATCCATGCTCGGTCACCAGAATAACGACTGCAACCTTTCTTTTGTCTTGGACAAGCCCAAATGTGAGGCATGAGCTAATTCAATAAGCCCACTCCGAAGTTTAGGGGGAGCACCAACCTAATGCCTCAAAACAGTAGAGCACTGCATGTGCCCAATTCTTCTCCCCACCCCAAAACAACTTTCCTTCCTCAGAGACTTGCCTTTTGGTATGCCACCCGTTCTTCACCAGAAACAAAGCCTCTGAGAGAACAGGATCAGTCACCAATTCCTTATGCCACTGATCCTCCGAAATCACCTCATTGCCTACGAAACACACAAATTCATCCTCATCATACCCATATCCAGTTCCTCTTGTTCTTCACATTCACCTCCAGCCAATCTCGACAACGTGTCAGCTACTCCATTCTCAATCACTGGTATATATCGCATAACACATTTGAATTCTTGTAAAGCAATAACCCACTTTGCTATCCTCTCTGATACCTAATCAATTTCTTTTTTCAAAAAATCTCACAGAGAGGTTTGTGATCGGTCCTGACTTCAAATCTCGTACCCAACAAAAATGTCCTTAGTTTCCTAATAGCCCAAAATACAGCCATGGCTTTGCATTCAATCACCGAATAACAAGATTCAGCCTTCTTTGAACCTCGCAACACAAACATGATTGTGTTCAATCCCTCTCTGCTGTAAAACTGCACCAAGCCCTTTGAGGCTAGTATCCATGGTAATGATTGATTCCTTACTGGGATAAAAACTCTTCCGCTTAGCAGCCTTATTAAGCCTCTTCTTCAAAACTGTGTATTCCTTCTCACAAGCATTGTTTCAATGAAACACATCACCCTTTCTGAGCAAGTCTCATATTTGCACTCAACTCCGCGAACGTTTGTTCAAACTTATTGTAATATTCTATCATCCCTAGAACCTTCATTAACTCTTCTCCGGATGATGGAGAACTCATTCACAATATAGTATTCACCAGTGCTGTCATTGGCTTCATGCCATCCCCTGTAATAGTGTGGCCCAAATAATCAATGGTGGTTACGGCAAATCGACTTTTCTCTGCCTTAATGGGTAAATTGCAGCCATCAAACTTTCTCAACACTCGCTTCAAGTGTACCCCATGTTCCTACTCATCCTTCCCAAATGAATGAATGAATGAATGTTGGATTTATAGAGCGCGTGGTTACCCTGGACCGTCCCAGCGCTGTACCACTGGGAACCCGTCCTGGCTTTCCCTGTGAGATGATCCCTTTACTGGGCATCCCCAAGGTGTAGCCAGGCATCCCCAGCGGTGATGGGGCCGGAGTGGAGATTAAGCAAGCTATTGCCCAGAGTTGCAGCGTGGGACCCCATGGTTAGAGTGGCACCGAGGCGAGATTTAAGAGGCCCGCTGACATTGGTCCTGCACCCGGCCGCGTCGCGAATTGAACCCTGGTCCCGGGCCGACCTCTGCCTCTGGGTCTGCCACCTCTAACCGTTGAGCCACACTTCTCCACTAGGAACACGAGGATGTCATCTTGATAGATGTAGAGAACCTCTAAGTCTTACAACCATTTCTCCATGGCATGCTGAAAAACTGTGCTGCTGAAACTAAACCAAACAGCATCCTGATAAATCCAAACATGCCAAATGGATTGACAAAAGCCAAGAGATCCCTGGATGATTCCTTCAATTCTACCTGGTGGTAGGCATAAGCAAGATCAATGGTGCTAAAAACATTTGCTCCACCCATAGGTACCAATAACTCTGATATAATACGCAGGGGATATCTGTCAACTATCACCCACATATTGAGATGGCCTTTAACGTAGGACACCCCTTGTTATTCGCTAATTGGACTTTTTTGTCACATTTGTAAAACTTAGTATTGTCATTTTATTCTTCACCCCCCCCATCGTCACTCTTACCAACTTGATTCTTAAGCTTCTCTATCACAAATTGTACAGTTTGCTCTTTTACATTCAAAATTGTAGCAACATATCTCAATGAATGGTCCACCCTCTTTGCAACCTGTATCACTTCATCTAAGGAAGGTTCATCTCTCATCCCCAATTCTTTTCTTACTTATTTCAATACGCAGCCCAACATGATTTGGTCTCTGATTCGTTCATCAAGTTTTCTTAATTGCGTTACATAACCCTCAACCGATTCACCTATACTTTGCATTCTCCTTGCAAAGTGGCACCTCTCCTGTTTCATGCTGATTCCATCCATCTTCCAACAACTTAAATCTACAACTGTCCTCACATTCAAACTTAAACATTCCAGACCCATCTATGACACAATTGCCTGACAGTGATAACATTCCACTGTCACTACGGCCCTGTCTTAGATACCAAAGCCCAGATACCATACTTTTTTTATATCAAAGGCAAATTAGCTGTTTGTGAAATATTCTATACTTAGGGCCTGATCACAAGTTCAGATGTCCGGGAACCGCCATACCTATGGTGGCAGTCTGACCGCTGTAATGTCAGTGGTCCAAGTACTATATTATGAGACATGCAGTTACATGACTGAAACACTGCAGTCGTTTCACTGACATCGCCAGCCAAACGTGGGTGCTGCAGTTACAGAAAAGGCCAATTAGCCTGTCAGAGGTTAAGACCACCTGTAAAATCACCAGCCCTATTAGACGGTGCTTTACAAGCTCTGTGACCAAGGTGGTACCACCACCACATATGAGTAGACGGAAAGGAACATATAAATGGGCAAATCTCACCTTTACTCACCTCTACACCTTCTGTACCACCATGGAGCCAAACGTACATGTCCTTCTGCAGCTGTGCTGATCACCTCAAAACACACACTGTTGTGTATGCAACTGGCAGTACGTTATACTACTGTTTCTGTACACTATGTTCCACCATAGACCAGGCAAGGGACTTAGGATGGCATGATCAAACATATTTACTGGGTCGCTGTGTGGGATTAACATTAACGTATAACCCAAATACATCTGTATGATTCCCTCTGTCCCCAAAGTGCTGTTACAGCACATGCACATTGGACTCATAATGTGTGATAGTGATGTGTGCATTAAACAGCACCTTCTCATCAATATTACATCTATCAATCTTCCTAACACCCTCACTTTGCATTGATCAGTCCTTTTTTGATGTCAAATATGTAGGAGAGTAGGGTCTGCTTCCTATGGTCACCCCCACTTTTTGCTGTTATTCTCTGTTTTTCCAACTTTAATGTGGCTGTGGGCATGCTAATCAGACCCACCGCCCAGCTGTTCTCTCTCTAAATTGATACCATGTACTTTAGGCGCATACCAGATTGGTTACTGGGTCACTCTTGTGAGCACCTGTATAGAGTACCATAGGTACACTATCCAGGGGCAGCAGCATGTATTGTGCCACCCCTGGTTTGCTTTCCAAACTGACACCACAGGTCTGTTCACACAGCCTGGGTAAGGTGGTGTAATCACCCCTTGCTTAGATATAGTATACCTATATCTACCTTTATATATAGACACATATACACCTATAAGACACTCCTATGGTAGGCCTTGACAATCCTGGAGGCAGAGTGCTTGGTTTTATGTGAGAGGGTGCCCTAGCATGAGCTGAGCCCCTCTGCAGCTTTCAGAACCATCTCCTTATAGCTATTCTATGATATAGCCATACCATATACTCTTAAATGCATTATAATCCTCGCGGTTAATGCCAAATTTGGTTTGGCTTTATCAAAACATGTCGTGTAAGATGTCAAATACTTTGGAATACTACCCCCGCCAATTCTGGCAGCGGAGGTAACATTCCACCCTTCTAGCGGGAAAAGACATGTATGTTACTGCTTTACCCGGTAAAAGTTAAACAGAGCCTCAGCATCACAAAATGGATGCCGCTGCCACAGACACGATTCTGACCTCCTGTTGCTGGGGGAAACTCCAGCAAGGGCGGCCTGGACAATAGGTTTCCTGTCCAGGGAGGTGCCAGCACCTCCCCAGACAGGGGTTTTGTGAATTTGGGCAGGGAGGGCTGCATTCAGTGAATGCATCTAGACACTGCCTGGGGCACACAAGGTGCTCCATGCATAGCCCGGTTCCAACCAGTTGCTGGGGCACTCCAGCCCCAGCTCTGGCATGAAACTGGACAAAGGGAAAGGGGTGTAACCACCCCCTTCTCAGGTCCACCCATAGGAGGGACCTAGGCAGGTAATCCAGCCCCCATTCTTAGTATAAGTATAGGAGCTGTGTCCCCAGGACTTTAGATTATCCTGGAAAGAAACTTTGATACAGAGCTCTTGGACCTTCGACTTTCTATTCTGACTAGAAGACGGAAGACATCTCCCTTGTGGTCAAGGAGCGACCACCCTGTTCAAACAGGCACCAACAGCAACCTTGCCGGTCTGCTGTTTCAATGCTCCCGCCGGAACCCAATGACTCTGCACCTCCAAAACTAGAATTCCAGACTTCTCTGACCCAGACCCACATCCACAGCAAAGCTGAAAACCGTGGCGGACACGACAGGTGTGGAACTGGACATCTTGGACATCCTGCATTTTGCTATCTGCACTAGTAAGTTGTGTATTGGGGTTCAAGAAGCCCCAGCCCCGAGCATCATTTCACCTGAAGCCCAGGCCCCCACATTTCAGGAGTGTCCAGTGGGTCCCACCTTTACATTTGTGCCTGACATGTCATCCTGGCTCCTTGCCCATTGGCTAGTGAGCCCCCTGAAGTCGCCATCTTAAATCTGACTTGCGATCCTGGTTGCTCCAGGCTTGCGCCAGCTTCTCTACAAAGGAGAAGCACCACAGATCTTGCTGGTCTGCAACAGAGCCAATCTTGACATCCTGCGTGGGTTGCGGTTGCCAAGGCTTGTTGTATCCAATCTGGATACCAACACTGCAGTCATCTAGATCCATTGTGGGACAGCTTGAATCCAGCTCCTGGTCATCACCGATTCCTCCTGGACCTCGTGGCTCAAGAGACAAACTCACCTTCTTCACCTTAAAGCACCCAACATCGACTGGTAACTTCCTGGTTCCTTCCTGGTCACTGGCTAGTGACCCAGACTCTGCCCCCTCTGCTTTCAGGGTCTTCACATCTCCGATCCACCCTTGGATCCACCCAGACACTTTTCCTCTGGTCGCCTGCAGCACTTCTTTGCAGCTCTCCATAGAAAACGACAACAAAACCCAACATCAAAAGACACCTATGCACCCGGCTTCCGTGGGTGAGGTAACACCAGTACTCTGGTAGTCTCAAGGGTATTGGCCCTCCTAGATTCTAAGTCTGAAAGGGTTCCGTCCTAGTCCATCCGGAAGTGTCCTTAACTTGTAAATGTGTAACTTTTATGAACTCCATAGAAAGTCAATGGGAACCCGCACCTTTGTTTAGACACTGCACGCGGCTTCCGTGGGTCTCCTACTTCTTAACCTTTGGTTGCTTAGTGTAGACCCTGCGATTTTACAGGCCCTAGGCCTGCTTTCTAACTCTCCTATGGTAGTTATACCAGTTTCTTAGTATATGGTTAGTGAGGCCCCTAGGGCATAACGTATACTGTGCAACTTATTGTGTATTAACTGTGTGACTTGTATTGTATTTTTACCTCTGACCTCATAAAGAGTGCAGAGGGGTTGTGTTTAGATTAAATACATATATACTTGATATATACCTTGTGTGGTGTCCTTTTATTTGTTATTCAAGGGATTATATATGGTAAAACAACTTGCTTAACTCGCCTACTGAAGTCTTAGCCTGAAGACTGCTGGTTCATGCAACCACTAGGATAGCTTTAAATAAAGTTGACTTTACAACCACCATCAATAAGGGTCGATTAGACTGGTGCAAGGTGCCCACTAGAACTAGTGGACATCATATGCCAGGCTAACTTCTCACAACATATACATCTGTATCGATGTGTTACTAAACTGAAACACACCTTCGGTGCTAAAGCTTGGTATTGGACTCTCACATATCACCAACATAAAAAGGAAAAGTATGTAAATAGGATTACAAAGAAGCACTGTGAGAAGCATTTCAAGAGCACAATGGTATCACACTCTGCAGAATAGGTATGCCTCTTTCATGTGGAATCCTGAAAGGCTGGGGCACTTTTTTGCACATGCTTGAAAAGGTCAATGTGCACAGGACCTGGAAATTGAAGTATATCAGGTGCAAGTATTAGAATAACCAAGTGCCAAGCATGTATAGGAAATGTGTAAATGCAAGTTGTGAATGCAAACACAGCACTAACAGCATTTGTCATACATCTATATAAATTAGATGTAAGGTACACACTGGAAAATTGAGACATATCCAGACAGAAATCCACAAAAGGTATGACCATTTAACACTCTCCATGTGTGGATAAACATATATCTAACTTCAACACTTTAAACACATATCCAAACTACATCATAGGAGGAAGAGAAACCTAAATAGTGGCCTGGCCAAGCTGAAAGCCATACCACATAACATGCCTCTCAATGAAATGTCTTCCCCATTCACTTTTACATCCCAAATAGACATCCATCCTACATTTCCTCTTGTCCAGTGTAACTCCTGCATTGGGTCCAAGGTCACATCATACTGACCAAAACAACTGTAGCAGCATTCAAGGATGAAAGAAACACAACTGGTGTCATACATCTCTAACTATACAAAAACAGAAATCATCAGAAAATAAATGGCAGGACCAATGTATTCAAACATATGACAAGGTTTACGGAACATATTTAGCAAACCATATTGTCCAACTAAGGTCAATGGCCAGTCCATGATATCATAATGTGCCACAGCACAATGCTGCGCCCACTCACTTTCCCTGTCTGACACTGTTTGGAAACCTCCTCACAAAGGGGCATCCATTGGGCATAACAGTCATCTCAAAGATGCTATTTGGGAAGGGGGGCTGTGGTTTAGGGATGTTTGGATTGCCCTTTAGGAGGTTTCTTTTTTGCTTTGTTTGCTTTGGGGCTGTGATCATTGGGGTGGGGAGGCACTTTCCCTGAGGTGGAGTGGAATGTGGAAGGGATGGGTTGGCCTTTGGGAGGTTTTTTCATTTTGTGGGGGCTTTGTGGCTGGGATTTTTAGGGTGGGAAAGGCACTTTTTCTGAGGTGGAGTGGAATGTGGAAGAGATGAGTTGGTTTTTGGGAGAGTTGTTTAGTTGCTTTGGCTTAGGGGCTGGGATACGGGGGGTGAGGAGCATTTTCTCTGGAGTTGAGTGCAGTGTGGAAGGGATTGGTTGGCCTTTGAGAGGGATTTGTTTTACCTTAGGATGGGTGGGCGTTGGTGTCACAGGGCAAAGGGCAAGGCACACAAGGCTTTTTCTCATGGGGAAAATGGGTAGCATGTTCAGGTTGGAGCTTGGGTTGGGAGGCAGAGAGAGTGGAAGTGTGACCTGTGTCTGCCGTTTGAATGGTGTGTGGTGTGGGTGACTGTGAGTGGTTGTTGTTTTGGCCTGTGTGTGCTGTGGATGTCCTGGGTGTTGTGGAGGGGTCTGGGTTTGTTTCTGTGGTTCCTGAGGGTATGGTTGCAGGTGTGGAAGGATCTGGGTCTATTGCAACCCTGGGCTTAGTACTATGCTACGTTCGCGGAGCATGCGTAGTTTGCGCCACTATGCGAATTGCACGTAGCACAGGGCAAAAACGCGTAGCATAGTGGGCATTTTTAACGTCAAGTTGGCGACCACGAGCAAGCAAAATCACCATCCCGTCGAGACTTTTTCCTCGTTTGCGATCAGCAACATCAAGTTGCCGATCGCGAGCGTGGAAAACAAACCTCCCGGCGAGATTCTCAACGCGGGTAGTTCAGGTTTCTCATTGCGAGTGGTCACGTATGCTCCAGTCAGCGTTAAGAAAGCTGCCGCTCGAGTACAAATCTACTCGAGCTGCAGAAAACGACAGCTTGCACTGTGCAAGATGCCGTTTGCAATGATTGCACTGTGCGGGCAAGCATACAGCACTGTACAATCAGTGCAAACAGCATTTTCCCTACCGCACTGCGCAGTTCGTGTAGCTACGCGTAGCTTGCGTGGTTTGAAGTGCACTTCATGAAGCTACGCATAGCACTACTACACAAACTGTATTGTTGTGGCACCTGGGTGTATGTTTATCAGTGTGGAGGGGCTGGTTCTGATGCTGTGGTGCCTGGGTTTATGGCTGTGGGTGTGGAGGGGGCTGCGTATTTTAGTGCGGTACCTGGGGGTATGGTTGTGGATGTGAAGAGGGCTGGGTGTGTTGGTGTGGTGCCTGGGGGTATAGTTGTGGTTGCGGAGGGGCCAGGCTCTGTTGGTGTGGTGCATGAGGTAAGGTTCTGGGTATGGAGGGTTCTGGGTCTGTTGCTGTGGTACCTGGGGGTATGCTGGGGTGGCAGGCGTGGTGAGGGGGATGTTTGATAAGTGTTTGCATGTCCTTGTGGTTTTTGTTTGTGTGTTGTTCTTGGGTCTGTTGAAGTGTGTGCTTACTTAGGTGTGCTTGGGACAGGAATGGGAATAGGGAATTGGATTTAGAAGGGGAAGGAGGTGGGGTGGATGGTTAGGATGGGCATAAGGCTGCTGTGAGGGGGAGGCAAGAGCCTGGGAAGATCTCTGCAGACATTTTAGTGTGAATGCTTCCAGGTAGGCCACCATCTTTGTCAGCTTGTTTCCTTGCCTCTGGATAGCATCAAGGACTGTAGTCTACCCACAGAGATAGTCCCCAGAAGATCAATAGCCTCCTCTTTCAGGGCAGCAGGAGTAACAGAAGCTGATGTGCCAAGAGTAAAGGAGACTGCTCCCCTTTTAGAGGAGCAAACCAGGCCAACTTGTAGGGGAACAACAGAGAGGATACTGATGGAACTGGAGGTGGCAGACAAGGATAAATGTGATAATGGTCTCGGGGGTTCACCACCACTAGGGAATATCCACCGGAGTATGACTCAGATGATGACAAGCTTGAGCTGCTGTCTCATGTGGCACACCCCACTCCTTACTGGTCACATGGTTCCACTGTGTCTGACGTCTCACATTCAGAACCACTGTGACCAGCTGTGTCCCTACCATTTTTGGCCTCTTCTTCTCTGCTTGCCCTGGTTTTATTTGAAATGACATGTTACATGGGTTTATTGTAACTTCATTTCCACACCTGACCATCACAAATGAAGAGAAAACATTGAAGAAGTCTACATATCACACATGCATGCACGCTACATAACTAGCAAAGTGTTGGGTCTACTCATGTCATAACCCGTGACAGGGCCAAATGCATTGATGGAGTTGGATACACTACATCCCATGTCCATACTAGGATAGTTGATCACCTTGCATACTTTGGCACTGTTATCATAGCTTTGTAAAATTATGTAAACAAGTAGAATGGATACAGTGTTGATATTCACACAATGATCATATAGATTTACATATCCCTCATAACATATCATGATGTCATGAAGGTGAAGTTGAACACCAATGTACCATTAATTACTGTTGGGACAGACATCTTGTCACATGCAAATGCTCAATGCACACTGACGAGACTGTGTACTCCAACTTACATCATAAGGCCAATACCTGAAAAGTCTAATTACAACTGCACAGAAATAGTTTACCTATGTATCACATTTAGCATATGAAGCTGCATGAAAACAATGAGGTCCAAACATTTGGGAAACATATACTCAGAATTCACACAGCACAAGCCTTCATATAGCCATATGAATATACACAATCCTGCTTGGTACTGCTTGGTACTATTCATAGATTGCAAACCTACAAGCCAATGTACCTTTGAAGGGATTGTCTGTCCCTAAATATCAATGACAGTGGGATCACTAGAGTCCCAATGGGCTGGCATATCACAGCACTCTTTTCTATTCTAAACTCATATTGCCGTTTAAGGATCAGTGTAGACACTCACATATTATCTCCAAAGTTCTACATCACACTCCCTTATGCATGTCACCAGTCAGTGAATGAGTGTTGTGAAAGACTATTGCAGATTAACCATCAACTGGCAAATGCACAGTGGCCAACATGTAGGCACTAAATCAGATGGCACCAGTGATGTTTGCTAAACTCTTTTCACTGGCTACCAGCACTTACCAATGGGCAATTTTGTAAAGTCATATAATGTCCACTCCATGGCATGTCACATGTAATAGTGCCACCATCATATGAGAGACATTCGTTAGGGAACATCACTCCTCACACAAAGAAGGCAAGTTGTCTGGGTGGTGTAATTGTCCCACAGAACAACCTAAAACAGGAGATGATCACTCACTTCAATCAGCCAGGAGTCTGCTCCAGAAATAGAAATTGGGTGTGGACACGACTCAGCTGTCCTCATGGTCTGAATGACAATAGGCACAGCACAGCAGCACTTACCTACAACCAGACCTACACGTACAATGACTCATCTGTTGACACTTGGGTCACCACCAATCTTGGTTTGGAAATGTCTGCCTGTAACACACAAAGTTGAGAAAGTAACATGCATGACTCTGGCCAGGACTCACCCCCATGTAGCTGCTGTTGGGCCATCAGCTGCCAACCAAGCTCCGGGTATGCCACTGCCAGTATGCAGGCCATTAGGGAAGTCAGGGTCATGCAGGAGTCCCTTCTACGTTGGGAGGACTTCCCCAACTGGACGTCCACCATCTTGCAGGTCCAGTGCCTCACGTCCTCCCACCTCTTCCTGCAGTGGATGCTAGGCCAGGTGTAGACCCAAGCGCCCACACCTTCAGGTCGATGGCTCTCCAAATGGCTTTCTTCTTTATTGACCTGTATGGATGCAAAAGATTTAGTAACAAATTGTAACTGGAAGAACTGGAAGTCTAAGGATATCTATATGGTTGATATAGATTTTTTAGACACCTACCAAAAACATTCATCAAGAGTAAAACACAATACATGTGTAAATATCACATGCTAAGCACTACTAAACATGTATACACACTTTTCTGGTCAACTGTTGACTCACCCCACCCTGGTAATGACTTATACTGACTGAGCCAGCCCACTAACATCATGTAGTTCAGGGCCATCCCACATGTAAAGTGATGTGAGGTACCATGACATATAACTCACCATTTTGACAATATGGAGGATGAACTACTTATGCATGACTGCACGCACACCTTCACTGCCATTGACTTGACGCTGATGGTCTATAGAGCACAGTACCACAGTATACACAACATACTGACACTGAGGTAACATTGAAAGAGCTTCCTCTCAGGGGAATGTGTGGAGATGTGGACTACTTGGGATATATAACTAGATACCTTTTGACATATGTGGCACTGTAACAGGGATCACGTTCACCATACCATTGTATTTGTTGTGTGATTGAATGTAATCTGATAAATCTTAGGAATGGCATTTCAAAATCTATACAGAAGGTACCAACCAACTACACTGTTCATGTGTCAGATGTGCAATAGACCTGTAAAGTAGAAGCATGACTGATGAAAAAGTTACAACACACCTGTGTGAGTTGGGAGAGTGTCATAAGTGAGCACCACACATTGACAATGTGGGTCAATGCTATGAAACATAAGGTCAGGAGGTTATCTGTGTCACCATTCCAAATAGGGTGCATGTAGCAGCCACCAGGGCTACTAGTGGTTTAGAAAACCCATTTTAGTGACATCGGGGATTTACAGATCTACAGGGACATTTCAATGTGTGTTAGTTGTCTTGCCACAGTGACCATGGGCCAGACTGCCCACAACTCATTGTCATTGAAAGTGGGTAGGAATACACTGCTTGCATGTAACAGTGCTATTATCCCATATCATCTTGGTAATTGTAGTTCAGTTTTTCACACAAAGTTCATAATAGTTTTCAGCTTTTGCCATCTTTCGAAATCGTATCCCTAGAGATTAAGCCTGGGCGGAGTTTGTGGAGTTCCGCTACGCGGAACTCTGCTAAGTGCAAAAATAAAAAATGATAAATGCCATTCGCTGTGATTTTCAGTGCCAACTGTTTGTCCACACTGTGTAATCATTGTACATTGCACCATGTGCAGCGCAAGTGGGACCAGCTTCTTTTCTTTTTGCTCAAGTAGTTTTTCACCCGAGCGGCAGCTTTCTCAATGTGAACAGACGGTTTCTCAACGCGAGTGATCGCAAGCATAGGCGACCACTCGGAAAGAGAAATCCAACCGCCTGCATTGACAAATCTCACTGGGAAGTTGATTTTCCATACTCATGTTCGCCAACTTGATGTTGACGATCATGAATGAGAAAAAATCGCGGCAGAGGTGGATTTTCTTTGCTCGCGTTCGCCAACTCGACGATGACAAGCGTGAGCGAGAAAGAAAACTACGCACCACTACGCGGAGTGGAGTTTTTTTCAGAACTCCGCGAGCAACAGAGTGCGGAAAACTCCACGAGTGGAGCAGAGTTCACCACCCAGGCTTACTAGACACCAGTGTTTTTGAATTCCTCCCTCATCAGCAGAGAATATTTACTGGTTGCTGGAAATGCTGCCAATTTTCTCAGGTAAAATCCCTCTCATAGAATGCAGGCATTCCAAAGCTCGTCAGCTTGGGGGCGGCTCACAAGAACCTTTTTACACACAGTTCATATTATTTTTCAGCTAATGCCATCTTTTGAAATTGTATCAACATACACTAGTGTTTTGGGAATTCTCCCTCATCAGTAGAGAATGTTCACAGGTTGATGGACATGATACCAATTTTCTCAGGTATAATCCCATTCATAGCGTGCAGGTGTTCCAAAACTTGCCAGCTTTGGAGCAGCTCACAAAAGCCTTTTATCAGTGAAAGAGGGTAGGAACGACCTGCTTACATGTAACAGCACCATTAACCCATAGCGTCGTGGTAGTTGTAGTTCAGTTTTTCACACAAAGTTTATATTATTTTTCAGCTAATGCTGTCTTTCGAAATAGTATCTCTAAAAAACAGTGTTTCAGCATTCCTCCCTCATCAGTAGAGAATATTTACAGGTTGCTGGACATGCTGCCAATTTTCTCAGGTATAATCTGACTCATAGCGTACAGGCGTTCCAAAGCTCGTCCTCCTGCTGGTGGCTCACAAGAGCTTTTTTTGGTGAAAGTGGCTAGGAATGCACAACTTACATGTAACAGGACCGTCGCTCCATAGCGTCTTGGCAGTTGTTCAGTTTTTCACACAAATTTCATAATATTTTCCAGCAAATGCCATATTTCGAAATTGTATCTCTAGACACCAGTTTTTCAGGATTCCTCCCTCATCAGTAGAGAATATATATGGACTGCTGGACATGCTGCCAATTTTCTGCGGTATAATCCCACTCATAATGTTCAGGAGTTCCAAAGCTCGTCAGCTGGGGGGCAGCATACGAGAGTCCTTTATCAGTGAAAGTGGGTAGAAACACACTGCTTGCATGTAACAGTGCCATTACCCATAGTGTTTTGGTAGTTGTAGCTCAGTTTTTCACACAAAGTTCATATTATGTTTCAGCTAATGCTGTCTTTCAAAATGTTATCTCTAGACACCAGTGCTCCGGTATTCCTCCCTCATCAGTAGAGAATATTTACGGATTGCTGGACATGCTGCCGATTCTCTCAGGTATATTCCCACTCATAGTGCGCAGGCATCCCAACTCTTTGTCAGGCCAAGTTAACATCAGTGCTATGCATAAAAGAGATTCATCTGCCCATCTAATATGTGACCATAGGTTTTGTGGCACTCTGAAGGGGTATATGAGGTATAACTACCTCCCATGCAACAGTTTGGCCATGCCTGATGTGGGCTGAGTGATCTGTGGGACTGTACACATGGATAACATTGTCCTCAAATGCTCTTAACGGTTTACAGATTAGGCCCGGGTGGAGCTCATGTAGTAGCGCTATGTGGAACTCCATGAAGGGACAGAAACTCTATTCTTCACTACGTGGAGTTCAGCAAGTGAGAAGAATATCACTTGCTTGGCCATCCTCTACTGTGCAGCAGAGGACAAGGGAAACAGAGTGCCCTTCCAACGAAAAAAGCATGTGCAATGAATTGAATAGTGTTAGAAATGGGTGTCACTAGTTGGCAAAGGTTTGCACCTTTGTCCAAGTAGGGACCCTTCTTACTGATCAGGGTAAGGGGGATGCACTTCAACAATACCACGTGCTCGCTCCCTTGGTAGCTTGGCACGAGCAGATAGGCTTATCTCAGAGGCAGTGTGTAAAGCATGTGTGCATGCATATAGTAACACAGTGAAAAAACAACAAACGGACACCACACCAGTTTAGAAAAATAAGCAAACTTTATCTAAACCAAGAAGACCAAAAACAACAAAAATCTAAAATACAATACTCTTAAAAACTAGTTACTTTGCAAGATAACCTATAAATTGCAGGAAAAGAATGAAAATACAGTTATTTCGACACAGTAGCTCCATCAAGTGTAATCGCGATACTGAATACGACAGAGTCCAACAATTCCAGCCAACCGCGTTGATACGGGTTGGCTAAAGCGTTGGCAGACACAGAGACAGTACCTTTTCTTGTTGCTGCCGACGCTATGGTACGAGCCAGTCTGGGGCAACCGTTGAGGTTGCGATGTGAGATGGAAGCGTTGCAGCGTACGGTGTCCTCACAGCTTGGTGCAGGCAGTGGCCCGTTTACGGAGCTGCTGAGACCAAAGCTTGTGGCAGGAGGTGGAGACAGCATTGTGGATGTAGCATTATGAGCTGTCGACCTTTAAGCTGTGGAACCGGGTTCGAGTCTTGGCACTGATGCTCAACATCCTGTGATTCTGGGCAAATCACTGGACCTCCCTGTGCCTAAAAATAACATAAAAATAAAAAAGAATGTGTGCTTTTGTAACAAAACGGGTGCTATGAAAAGCGCTGTGCTACCCGATGTCTTTGGGTCTAGTTTGCGCTATATAAAACTCTTTAAAAAAAAGGCAGATCAGGCCCATTCAGATGAAAGAAAATCCCCTCCCCCTACTCAAAAGGCATCCCAGGTCTATTCAGCCCAGCCATGACTCATCCAGACTCTCTGGGGCCATTGCTCATCCCTAGCACCTGACACTCCAAAGCCAGACAGTCAAAACACATCCTAGCAGAGGCACATTGGATGCCTAAGCAAGAAAATACCTACTTTCTAAAAGTGGTATTTTCAAATACAGAATGTAAAAATCACCACAACAAACAGATGTATTTCAACTTTCTGAGTTCAAGCATACTAAACTTTATTTTCCTACCTTGTTCCCAGGAGTAGTTATGTGTTTAAGATGTTTTAAGCAAACTCCCCATTCTAGCCTACCAAGAAATTGGAAAATCCATGTTTGGCATCTCCCACATTTGATTTTCTAACCATGTGAAGTGAAGTGATTCCAGAATATATTTCATGGTTTCCTATAGCAGATTTATTTTACACCTGTTCAGATTTATCGCTTTCAGCTTCCGTCGACTATTACATTGACTAAATAAGCCAAAGATGCAAAATAGTTGATCAGTGGAGTGGCCCCTTTATTCTATATCAATAAAGCCCTACCCTGCCCTCCTAATCCCTCCACCATACTCTGCAGTAGAGTAAGTCTAGTTTCCTTTTGTTGCTTACTGCCATGCAAGGTCATTTGTTGTAAATAATATCTGGTGGTGGACAAGGCCAGTGAGTAAAGTAGGAGTAAGTGCATAGTTTGATGTCAATTTTGGCATATGGGATACACTATGATGAATGTGTCAAATATATTCTATATAGCCCATTCCTTTCCCAATAGTGCAGTCCATCATGTTCCCCAATGCCTTCTTATGCCAAACAGGATGATATCCACATTTCATACATGAGGGGTGTAAAGTTTTATATTATTTACTGTTCACCCGCCTCTTTGAAGTCAGGGTACAAAGATAAATGCATTTAGAGGAGAGCAGGGCCATAGGATTAAAAATAGATCATTGTCAACAACGGCTGCCCCAGCTGCAGACAGTAGCAAATTACCTGGTGTGGTGGCTAGCAATGAGCATGGCTCCATTATTTTAGGAATTCGTAAAAAACAAGGACCCCCTGAGTAGTAGTATAACCAACTCCTAGGACAGGGAAAAAATGTATGAGTATAACTTCCTAGGCAGTTGCAAATGGAAACAAGTAAAAGAAAACAAAGCAAGAAGGAAACAAAAATTATATAAAAAACATCATAATTTTAATAAGCAAAGTTAAAAATCATGTAGTGTGCTAGATAGCATTAGCTACCTGACATCAAGCATACAAAATTAAAAAACATTAATTTTCAAGACTTCAAATGCGATTTAAAAAGTTAGAGACACAACTATTTTTAATGGTATCTATTGAACAGTGGCAATAGAATTCGACGCGCGTTTCGGCGTAGACAACGCCTTCTTCAGGAGCCACACAAATATCTGAAATACAAGTATGAAAAAAACCCCAATATAAATATTCATCATTTTATAATCTAAGACAAAATACATAAAATGTACACAACAATTCATAATATAATTAAACGTTAAAAACATTCCAACTTATGCTCATTTCCTTGTGTTTAAAATCATGTTTCCATATACATAATTATACATTCTCTAAACTTTATCTGAGTACTTATATTCAGTAAGGTATCGTTATAAACCTTACCCTCAAAGCATGAATTCCATCCATCCCAGACTGAGGAGATAGCTCCAAATTAATAAATAGCCAGGGGGTACTGTTAAATACCATAACTAATATGGACATAACTCAATCATGTGTGATATTCATAGATCATAGTTACACAAAAGTGTGACCATAAATAGTAGAATTATTCACTAAGAAGATAACTTATATGAAAAACAGGGAACTTACATAATGAAGAATCCCACTAACCATTCATTACAGTTCCAGCTTATTTTTCACTTTCCATAGGCAGAAATGGATATATTTCCGACTCTACAATAATATAGTGAAATCACTCAAAAGAAGTTTGATTTTTTGAATTCAAATAAAGATAAAACTGCATGTATTTATGGTTTACCAAAAATACATCAGAGTCTAACTAATCCCCCATACAGGCCCATTGTCTCGACAATTGGAACCATCACTAAGCCTTTATCTAAGTTCTTTGACTTTCATTTACGACCACACATACCTAGAATAACTTCCTACATTAAGGATACTGGCGAAATGATTATTAAAGTTGATAATTTATGTTTCAATCCAAATAGGGATATCCTAGTAACAATGGATATTGAATCACTTTATAACAATATTCCTTTAAAAGAGGCTATAATAGCTACTGATTGGTTTATTGATGAGTACCACATAGCCTGCCCCAAAAAAGTCATTCTTGATTTATTGAACATCGCGCTGACAGAGAACATCTTTGAATTTGGTATTGGAATTTGGTAACACCCTTTACCGGCAGGTGAAAGTGGTAAGTACGGGCACGTCAGTTGCACCGTCCATAGCAAATATATACATGGCAACTTTTGAAACCAAATATATTTATAATGAAGTCGCACCAATTTATGAGTCTATTTCCCGTTGGTCAAGATATATTGACAACATCTTTTTTATCTGGACCAATGGGAAGGACTCATTACTGGAGTTTTTGGAATGGATCAACATGACAGATGTAAATCTTAGGTTTACTGTACAATATAACACTGATAAGGTTGAGTTCCTCAATATTTTGATAAAACACCGGGGGGCAGATTTATGATGCCCTTGCGCCTCTTTGTGCTGCAATTGCGTCACTTTATTTGACGCAACGGCGGCGCAAAAATGCGCCCTATTTACAACGTGACGCATCTAGGAGATGCATCACGTTGTAAAACCCTGCGCCATAAGGAGGCGTTCCTGCGCAGGGGGGGGGGGCATCACGCATCTGTGCCGTTTTTGCACCATGGTGCGCCGCATTGTAAATGCGGCGCACCATGGGTGGCGTAGCTGTGGCGCACTGTGGCGCACATTAACTGCCGCATCCCTGCGGATGCGCCAGTTAACATAAATCTACTCCCAGGATAATAAACTTGAGGTGGATCTTTACGTTAAGCCAACAGGTCGTAATATGTTGCTCCATTTTAACAGCTTTCATCCTCGGAGTCAACGTCAAAGTATCCCATTTTCACAATTTTTAAGAGTACGTAGGAATTGTACCAACCTTGTGGATTTTGACAAACAGGCAGCCATTATGAGACAAAAATTCTTGAATAGAGGATATCCCCACAGATTAATAAGGGACTCATATAAAAGAGCCAGATATTTATTTCATCTTATTCCCTTGCTGGTTAGACTATGTGGGTGAGACATCCAGACCTATTAAGGTCAGACTGACTGAGCACCGTTCAGCTATTAGAACGAATAAAACTGTAGCACCTCTCGTTAAACATTTTAATGAGAAAAAGCATAAACCAGAAGACTTCAAATGGCGCATTGTAGTATAGATTCGAACACCGGATAGTAAAGGAGATTGCCAAATACGTAAGAAAAGAGAAGTCTTTTGGATTTTTAGTTTGGATACATTCAGGAATGGTTTAAATAGTGATATTCCATGGGAGAATGTGATAGTTTGAAAACAGGTAATCATTATCCTTGGACATTGGGTTTCATGAAACTGTAGTGATGTCTTCATGAAGTGATGCCTTCATGTAGCAAGTAAGATGATGTCCGTCGAATTGGTCCTTCGAGGCAGAGTCTTTAGTGTCATTTAATGTTTTATTACCACAAAAAATGATTAAATTATGGTTGTGGTGTTTGTCAAACTCCTCCCACCCCCATTCTTAAATTTTGATTAGATGATCGTTAGATTGGTTAGTACCCAACTTTTTATATTTTTGGCTATAGGAATATATTTTCAATCCCGTGTTTTATAACTTTATTTGTAAATAAATAAGTCCTTACGTCATTTTACCAGTAGATGTTGTCGCAACATATTTCTTGTAATTGCAAATTTTGAGTACCCAAATTACTGGCTTTATTTATAAAGTCAATATTATTTTGTGGTTCTTTTTCTAGGTTATCCTTCCTTGGTAATATTTTGTGTCATTAGTCCTATCTCTATTTCACCTGATTAGGATTGACAATAGGGGTGTCATATATACCGCTCCTGACCTGTTTTTAAATGCATTGATAGCTGGAACATTGACTATTAGTATGTTGCATTGGGTATTTTTATATTGTGGATAAATAATTCAATTGCGGTGTAAGGCAGATATAATATAGAATCCGTTATTACCACTATACCGTTGGTACTTTAACCTTTAAGTGTGTAGGCTTGAGTTGCACGTCCTCATTTGTAGTTTGTGTATTGTTTACCTTGCGGACACGTGACCTCCGCTTGTCGGCTATTTATACTTCCGGGTGTCTCAACCTGTGGTTTTCGTTGCTATCTGACATAAGACGCCAGCGGCTATCTTTGCCCCGATTTAAAGCTACATTGTGTCCGATTTCGGAAAGGTAAGCGTTCTGTGGCGAAGTAGCGTTACCTAACGGGCCCCTGCGAACCGAAGGTAACTCTCCTGGGGCTCTGTCATACTATGTCCAATTCCTTTATTAGTCATATGTTTCTTTTATTTTCTTTTAGACCTTGCAATCTTCTGGGCACGTACACCTAGTCCCTTTTTGATACCTTTCGTACCAAGCAGCAAGGCCATTACGATCTATATTGCTGGGAAAATTGACACAGGTACGAGTTCCCGCTTTGTAATGTGTATTCATTTCTTCGTTATATAACGTTAAGAAATATGTGATTTGTGCTTTACGATATACCATTGATCCTTTCAATAGTAAACATTTATGGCCATCATCTCCGTTTGAAATCTATCCGTAGCCAGGTTACGAAATTGTAGATGTAACAATATAAGGTACAAGCACTTTTTGAATACAATACATGGGGTACTTTCCCCAAGTTTAGATTTAAGCCATGAGTATCATTATATATATATGTTGGCCGAGGCTCGTAAAGAGCGCTGATTGTTTGCCATTACTGAGTAGGACAGCTTTTTAGAGTTCAGGGGGCAGAGACACTTATTAGGGAGTACGAGTGTTTTTTCCATTTGTTTCTCGTTATTAATGTTGTCCCGTGGCTAGATATTATCTATAGCTGCATTTATTTAGCCATTTGAATCAGCAATTCCAACAGAGATTATTTACTATATGACGGCTTTGCAGAGTGACACGATGTGTGATTAAGGTCATTTCTTGTCATTGATTTATTGTCTATGATTAACATAGGAATAGGAATTTACGCTGGCACTCGCGGAAGTGCACACCAGCAGACCCCCTCGTTACGGAGAAGCGCCAACAGCGTTAAGATCCTTAAATTTGGGAACAGATCACCCAGCAAAGTTCAGATTCTCTCGCACTAAACAAGGGGAACCAAAAGAAACACTCCATTTCCGCACAAATAAGAAGAATATCAGAAGGTTCCACCCTAAGAGAAATATAAGGACGACATAAGCGTTTTGTAATAAAAATACCCTTCTGCCTAAGTAACTATATTGAGATCATCATGTGAACTTATGCTGAAGCAAACTATACACCAAAGTACCCATGTACCTCTACCTCCCATAACGTGGATCTTGAGCCCTTACGTATCCCTTTGGGTTACGTGAAAAGAGAGTAAAGAAATAAGAACAGATAATCCCAGTGTTTTATAAATATCTCGACGCTGTCTCTCAGTCTTTTTTAAACCATTCAATCAGCTGTTTGTGAAAAAATTAGAATCTACTCCACATCTAAATAAATAAAAGTTTATGTTAAATCACCTGTTTTTATGTAAGATACGAATGACGGTCACCTGATGAAGGCCCCAGGCCGAAACGCGTTGTGTTCCACTCTACCGCATTTGCCACCTTCATTAATTTTTTCCACCGACTGAATATATCGTATAGTACTTTCTGTATTCATGTGTAAAAGTTCTTGTTTTTTGTCAATATGAGTATTGTATGTCACTTATTGTCATTATTATGAAGTATACATGTTTTTTTACAAATCAATTAACACACTATATAAAAGAAATATAAAAAGTAAATAAACAGAATGAAAAATAAAACAATCAAATATTATTGATATACTACTGTCTAAGTGAATCATTATTGTGCATGTAGTTAATATTTGAACTGAGGTTGAAATAAGGGCGACAATACTATCATTGGTTTGCTAGATATTTTCTTTCTCAACTTGTGTCTATATATTCCCTACGATTAGCAAACTAACTACTATGTAGGGGTCCCCATTTTTTCCAAACTAACATAGGAATTGAGACATATTCTACATAGTCACTGTATTTATTGACTCGAGGTTGGGTTAAGCGCTCTTAGAACAACTATTATGAGGATCAATACATTGTTGTCAATCATTATTTATCTACTTTCACCACCTAACTTTGATCTATGTATATTGTTGTAGAGTCAGAAATATATCCATTTCTGCCTATGGAGAGCAAAAAAATAAGCTGGAACTGTAATGAATGGTTAGTGGGATTCTTCATTATGTAAGTTCCCTGTTTTTCATATAAGTTATCTTCTTAGTGAATAATTCTACTATTTATGGTCACACTATTGTGTAACTATGATCTATGAATATCACACATGATTGAGTTACCTCCATATTAGCTATGGTATTTAATAGTACCCCCCGGCTATTGATTAATTTGGAGCTATCTCCTCAGTCTGGGATGGATGGAATTCATGCTTTGAGGGTGAGGTTTATAAGGATACCTTACTGAATATGAGTACTCAGATAAAGTTTAGAGAATGTATAATTATGTATATGGAAACATGATTTTAAACACAAGGAAATGAGCATAAGTTGGAATGTTTTTAATGTTTAATTATATTATGAATTGTTGTGTACATTTTATGTATTTTGTCTTAGATTATAAAATGATGATTATTTATATTTTTTTTTTCATACATGTATTTCAGCTGTCTACGCCGAAAAGCGCGTCAAATTCTATTGCCAATGTTCAGTTAGATACCATTGAAAATAGTTGTGTGTCTAACTTTTTAAATTGCATTTGAAGTCTTGAAAATTAATGTTTTTTAATTTTGTATGCTTGATGTCAGGTAGCTAATGCTATCTAGCACACTACATGATTTTTAACTTTGCTTATTAAAATTATGATGTTTTTTATATAAGTTTTTTTTTCCTTCTTGCTTTGTTTTCTTTTACTTGTTTCCATTTGCAACTGCCTAGGAAGTTATACTCATCCAATATTTTAGAACCACACACAATGCGTACTTTATGATGCATAATGCTATTCTCATTAATGAGAGGTAATTTATTTTTCCTCTCAAAGTGTCTGTTTCTAGTTACTTGAAAAACACTTAGAAGAGAAAAAAAAATCAATGCACTCTTTTTAATCTGGTGTTATTCTACCTTAATACTTTTCTGCCACACAGTCAGTGTTTTTTATGCAGGGCATTTGTGGGTAAAACGAAATTGGCCTTGTGACTCTCCTAATCATAATCACATCAAATTCCAATGGCACCGCGGGACCAGCAATGTACTGCTACTGTACCACCCACTAATGTCAAACAGTTGTTTGTACACACCATTTTTTACAATTTGTCTTTTTTCTTTTGTCAATATAGCTGCTCCTGCTGGTCTACCCAATTGATCCAACAGGCAGGAGATAGCGGCATGTCTGCAGGGGCAGAGGCTGGAGAGTCTCCAGCAATAATGCCAGAGGTTGGTGGTCTTGGAAGAGGAGAAGGAGGAAATAAGTGCCTCTCTGCCTGGTCCCAGGACAGCAGGTCCCCCTCAGCCTCCAACCTACCGACCATCCCATCGCTGGTGCTGCCACTATCTGAGATCAACTGCCACCTTCACCTCCTACACTGGCAAAAGCAGGCCATTGGACACCTGGGTGGACACCACCGAGAGCCGGTTCAAGTATATGTTGTTTTCAGCACATCTGCCCCATCAAGTGTGTAATCCACTGATGGTGTAAATTATGCCATACCACAATAAATCATGCATTCCGGGGGAAGAGGGTTAGAGTTTTGATGAATGGTTGGGAAAGGGGATTTGGGGAAAGGTTTGACAAAGACAAATACTACCAAAGGACAACATTCATCTGGGCAATGGGCACCACATAATTTATCATCAATCTGTTGTGGATGGAAACCAATGAATGAGTATGATACAGTACAGAACATAGTCCTTCTGCCCTGAGACCCAAGTTGTCAGAAATCTAAATGTTCTGTCTTCTAGCTAGGGGGTGAACTCACATTCCCAGATCTCCAAATTAGATTGATGAAAGAAAAATGGTACTGTATTGCAAAATTAGGTTGCGTATCTTTATTCTCCACAGGAATGTCGATCATTCTCGGATACCTGTCGCGACTGGTCCAATAGGTAAGCAGGATTGTGGAGTTCATTGTTCACCTTTGGTTTGTGCAAGAGACAATAAGGTCTACAGATTGTAAAACAGTTATTGTGTTTTAGAGTCAAGAAGATGGACATAAGGAAGGCACGCTACATTAGGAGTGTATCAAGAAGACTCAGAGGCCGGGTGGAAAAAATAAAAGGGGGATTCAGAGTTTCACTTTTGCCACAGGTCCAACACTCACTCACACACACACACACACACACACACACACACACACACACACATATCGGCATTTCACAAATAAACACACCTCTCTTTATTCTACGTAGCTGAGAATTGAAGTCGATCATTTCTTGCTTCTAGCCATTGATGAGGTAGTCCTGCAACTCCCCTTCTGAGTTCTTCCACCCTCCTCCTGACTCCGAGTAACTCCATCCCAGACCAATCATCATGACCCGTGCAAGCTACACGTGTAATTCACTGCTTTTGAAAAACAAGTAGAGATACATCATTGCAGTATTTTGCATAGGGTTTTGTTTGTTAACTAAAGTGACTGTTTTGGTCTCTGATGAACCAGAAAAAAGAGAGGACCTGGCAAGTAAAT
Source organism: Lissotriton vulgaris (assembly GCF_964263255.1). Classification (NCBI taxonomy): domain Eukaryota; kingdom Metazoa; phylum Chordata; class Amphibia; order Caudata; family Salamandridae; genus Lissotriton; species Lissotriton vulgaris. The sequence goes on from NC_141696.1 coordinate 309,538,258, forward strand.
GTGGCTAAGTGTGAAATGATCAATCACCTCCAGCGAAAAAAATATCACCCATCATCCAAGCACCAAACATTGCAAATCAATCATCTCAAGAAAGTCCAGCATTAGAGCTAAACACACCCTCTCTCGCTGTCAGCCACTTCCGGAATCTTCAATCATCTTCACTCACACAATCCCTCACTCACCATTGCAATAGTTGTAGTTATCTCTTCCAATACAAGCACATGTAGTTTAGGTATTAGGTATTCCTTTTTGGCGCAGGCTACACAATGGAATTTAGTATTGGTACTCTTGCAATTCAGATATCTTCTGGGCGGACCTGCTAGTTCTTACTGATGCAAAAAGGGATAGGCAAGAGGCATGCAAGGGGGCAGGCATTGTCTCCAATGTCATGCAGGAATGGTGGAGGCTTCTTCAATGCACTCTGGGCAAACTGCAATCTGGTAATATATGTGACAAAAAAATGGGGGGGTCAGCATAAATCTGCCACAAAAATAATAATGTTCCGCTTGCTACTTTTCTGCTTTACAAAGATGGCAGGTCAATGTGAAATAATTAAAACTTTCTGTTTAGGCACTGGCATACTTAGTCTGGGAAGTAGAGTTTGTCCTTAAATTCAGGTGGTTCACACAGATGTTGATCAGTTAATACACTTGATTCTGATCAATGCTTCTCCTCCTGTGCTGTTTTAGGAATAGTCAATTGTGTGGCATTAAATGTTGGTTAATTTTGATCATAATCAATCTCTCCACATTTAGAGGCAAGAGACTGGTCTTTCTCACTGTAACAGGGTCACCCGCAGTCCTGAACACATGCTCAGAAGATGCATGGGCTACAGGATAAGCCAGATAATTTATTGTCAGCCTGCTGAGCTCTCGTTATTGGCACATCTTCCCATACCGATACATCAATGGATTTCTATCCACATATCCCATTTTATGTGATTTCTCCATAGCGAACACAACCATTCGTTGTGCAGTGATGCACATGTAATCAGTTGCATGACAACTGGTCCACATATCTGTCTCCAGGTGGATGTTGTGAACAACACTTTGCTGTAAAGCTTGTCCAACCAACTGCAGCACATCGTGATGCCATGCTGGAACAGCAACACTGGGCAAAATATGTCCGACTTGGTACCTTTCATTTCAGGCCGATGGTCTCTACAAATTCCCACTCCTTTATCAAAAGAAAAAGGGAGGAGGACAAGTGCTAACATTTTTCCAACCTCCCATCATACAAACATGTGGTTGGGTTCTCATAAACATGCCCATAATATTTGCCTGCATTTTCTTTTTTTCTGGGGCCAATGGCACAGGTGTCTTCAGAATTAGATGGTGGTGGTTGACTCAATGTGCATCATGGTAGGAAGTCACTGTATGATGTGGTGTCTCCATCTCCCTCAGAGTTTTGTGCCATTTTGAAGTCATTGAGGTGGGGGATTCTGGTGCCACACTGCTGGGGTCAGGGCTGCTTTGCACGAAAATGTCATAATCTTCTTCCTCCTCATCACCTCCCACCATAATTGGACTTGTAGATGATATTCCCCAGTTCTCCTCACCACCTTGATTTGGTTCAGCAATTTTTTAAGGTGCTCCTCCCACTTGATTGTGTGGTGTTTTTTCATATGGGTTTGTTATGTTATGTTATGTTGTGTTAGGTGCCATTTGACGCCGAAGCTTCCTGGCGCTGATAGACAGAGTAGGAGAGGAGGAAACACGGGAGGTAGAGGAACCTAGCTAGAGGATGGGAAGAGATGGGTTTTTTATTGTTTTCTGAAAGAAAGGAGAGAGGAAGAGGATTTGATCGATAGGGGAAGAAGGTTCCAGAGAATAGGAGCTGGGTAGGAGAAACGGCGGACGCCAAATTTCTTAGTTTTGTTTCTTGGGGTGGCTAACAAGTCACAATGGGCTGATCGGAGGTTGCGTATGGGGCGGTAGGGACGGATAAGGGATTTGAGGAACCCAGGGCTAGAACAGTGAAGAGCTTTGAAGGTGAGACATGCCACCTTGAAAGCAGCCTTTTGGTCTATTGGGAGCCAATGGAGGCTATGAAGCAGAGGCTTGGCAGATTGCCATCTGGGAGTTCCAAGGATCAGGCGAGCCGCCTGATTTTGGACGACTTGGAGACGGTTTAACAGAAATTGTGGGAGACCGTGATAAATGGAGTTGGAGAAATCAAGACGGGAAAGCACAAGTGAGGTAACAGTTTGGGTAAGTGCCACGGGGGGGGGAAGGTGACGGACTTTCCGAATCCTCCGAAGTTGGAACATGCATGATGAGATTACCGCTCCAACTTGGGCTTTGAGGGAAAGTTCAATGTCAATGATTACGCCCAGACTTTTTATAGTTTTAGCTGGGGTGGGGGGGAGCCAAGCTCCGAGGGCCAGAACTGGGGGCCCCAGTGAGCGTGGCTGAGGCCAGGGAGAAGGAGCTTGGTTTTGCCGGGGTTCAGTTTTAATTGATTCTGGTCCATCCAGAGTTGGATGTGAATCATACCTGCGTGGAACGTATTGATAGCCAGTGGGGAGTTAAGTGAAAAAATGAGCTGTAAGTCGTCGGCGTAATTATAAACTGTGATGTCCCATTTGAGAAGGGATTGAATCAATGGCCGGAGGTATAAATTAAATAGAAGCGGAGAAAGGGAGGAGCCCTGAGGGACTCCGCAGGATGTGGGGGATTTTTTGGCTGTATAGGGGCCCAGACGGACCGCCTGTGTTCTTCCAGTGAGGAAGGACCTAACCCACTCAAGAGCAGAGCCCTGGATGCCAGCCTGCTCGACACGGTGAAGAAGGATGTTATGGTCCACCGTGTCGAACGCGGCAGACAAATCGAGCAGGACGAGGGCTTGAGGACTCCCAGCGTCCGCATTGCTCCTAAGTGTATCAAGGACTGCCAAAATGACAGCCTCTGTAGAGTGGGCAGGTCGGAATCCAGCCTGATTAGGCTCAAGATGGCGGGAGGATTCAATGAAATTTGACAGGCAGCGGGTTACATGGGCTTCTAAGATTTTAGAGAAGTAGGGGAGGAGGGGGATGGGGCGATAATTCGATGGCTCTGCAGGGTCGGCACCTGGTTTCTTAAGGAGGGGGACTAGAATGGCCTCCTTGAAGGATGTGGGAAAATAGCCACTGCTGAGCGATCTGTTGAGTAGATGTAAGATGCAGTCTGGCAGATTAAGGCAAATGCTCTGCAAGACAGAGGGTAGACAACAGTCATTGGGGGAGCCAGATTTCACACGGATGGCAAGTTCCGCTAGGGAGGTAGTATCCAGAGCGGGAAAGGTAGTGAAGGTCGAAGGGTTATGAGAGGAAAGATCCAGGGGGGAAGACTGGGAAGGGGAAGGAATAGATTCTTTGATTTTTATTACTTTTTCCAGAAAGAAGAGTTCAGGGTGTCACAGGCGTCCTGAGTAGGAGTCTGGGCTGGGAGGGTTTTAGTGCCATAATGTGACCCAGGCTTACCTTAACAAACATGTGTGTGGCAAATGGTACATACTGTAATGTGCCCCCCTCTTTCCTAACCATAAAAAAGTCCCACACGAGAGAAATATGTTCTTACTGTGCAACTGCCAATGCCTGAAGAAGAACTAAAGGTAGTTGGGTGTGTCATCAATTGCTTCTCTGCTTCCCCTGAGGTAGGGTTCAGTGCAGTTCTCAGCTGGGGGTTTTGCAATATAGGAGCTGGTGGTGCTACCTTTGCCACATCCCTAAGACCAGGTTGAATAGCAATGTCAGAATCTTCAATTTCATTTTCCACAATGACTGCCTTGTCATTGCCATCTTCTTCATCATTCCCTGCCATTAGTTTAAGTCTTTCAGGAACTTTTATTTTCCATTGCCTCTCCTGTTGTCTACTGGACTCTACTGGGGTCCACTATGAGTCCCTATCATCATCATCATCATCATCGGAAGTGGTGCTTGGAGAAGATGGTGGAGTAGTACCCTTCAATTTTCTTGTTGGAGATCTGGTAGACAATGAGTCTAATAGAGGAGTTTCTTGCTTGGAAGAAAGCTCAAACTCCTGATCTGCTACAACCTCAGGAAAATGTACTATTGCTGGCTGCAGCTTCAGTCCACCTTGCTTTGTTTCCTGACGCCCAAAAATAATATTCCACTACCTACTTTGCAAAAGGGACAAATCAAATTTAACATCACTACTTATCGGCTTCAACATGATTGAAGTTGCTGCCTCACTGACAGACATGGTCCTGGGTTTAGGTTGGGGTAGTGCTGTTGATGCAGGAGTGCTGCTTCCCAGAGGCCAGTGCTGCAAGCACATGATGTGGTGGTCCAAAAAAGATTTGAGGGGACAAGCCAGTGGCGGGAAGCTGCTTCTTCTCACTGACCACTTTCTTGGAAGCAACTTTGTTTGGGGCCATCTTAAAGCTGTCAGTTGGCAGTTGCACCAAGCTGCACACGCCAAATTGATTGGAGGAATGACATCAGACTGTACAGGCCTTCTGTTTGGCAGTAATGAAGTTGACGTCTCTTCTCTTTTCTTATGCACCTAAAAGCAAGCAAGCAAGAAAAACATTTAGTGTGAAATGTAGCATTGAATGCACTTTGAATTAGCACAGACGAAGACAATATTTGTGTGGTTGTTTTGTTAATTTAGGTAACCACCTTAAAGTCAAATCACAACACCATACCATAATTCCCCATCAGAATAACACACAATATACAGAATGATAGATCTCTTCCCCTTATGGTCATATTTTCTAGAAAGACATCTGCGGTGCTCAGGGAACTAAGGGCCCAATTCACAGAACTAACTTAAGACAAAATCCTAAATTTACTACCATTTTAGTATTCACAGAACATACTTACTACTTTTGGTATTCACAGAAGCCACTTACTACATTTGGTATTTACAGAATGCACTTACTACTTTTGATATTCACAGAATGCACTTACTACTTTTGGTATTCACAGAATGGATTTACGACTACTAACTTTACGTCCGCACTCGGGCTGGAATTTCCGCACACAGAGTAGTAATTCTGCTCTTGAGCTGGAATCTCCGCTTTTGGTCAGTAATCTCCGATTCCAAACCGTTATACACATACTGTGGCTGTTGATCATTTTCCTCAAGGGTAAACACCTGTCCAAGTGCCTACCATCCCCCACCATGCATAAGCTGACACACTGCAGCCAATCCCAGCCCTGAAGCATGTATGAATGTAGAGCAGACACACACAAAACCTTTCAACATGTCGATGAAAGTCTTTGTTGCTATGCCCCTTGCCATGCGGCAAAACTGGTGAACGCCCTTAATATCAAATTTAAAATATCGATATGACATAATATCGAGTTTTAAATATCGAATGTTCCAAATATCAAATGTCAGTATATATAATGCCAAAATATCTTTTTTTTTTTATATCGAATGTTGAAATATCGAGTACAAAATATCGGTATGTCAAAATATAGTTATTTTGTACAGGTAAGTGATATTGAAAATCATAATATGGAATGTAAAAAAATTACATTTTTAAAATATCAAAATGCAATGAAAGTAATAATGATAATGTAAAAATAGTGTAAGTAATAATTGTATAATATTTTTTTTAAATGTTTTTGTGAGATGATGGGTCATTAGGGGATAAGGGTGGGGAGGGTTTTAAAAATGTTGAAATAAATAATATGCTTCTTTAAAAAAAAGCTGAGAGAAAATGTATTTTTATGAGATATTAATAATTTGGAATATTATTATAATTTTCATTCGTAATACAAATTTTTGTAGCAGGATGCAGGGGTATTAGGGTAGGGAGTGTTTTAAAAATGTTGAAATAAATATTATGAAATTCATAAATATGAATTATTGAGAGTTTACAAAACATTTTTTATGATCAAAGAAATTGTTTGTAATATTTACATTTTAAATGAATTAAAAAATTGAAGTTGTATTTAAAATTGTATATTATTAATTTATTATTTATACTAAATTTGTGGTTTCAATATTGTTAGATACTATTTTATAGTGGGATGTTGTTTAGTAAATATATAGAGGTAGGCTGTGTTAAAATGTGTTAGAAATTTATGACATTTTAATTAATAATTACATTTTGAGAGATATATGGGTCGATTCCGATTCGGGAGAAAAACGTCCATACAATTCGCATCCGGAGAACTCTCCATACGAATCGTACCCGTCCATCCAAGTCGCATAATACGATCCATATTTCGTGAATATGTCTGAATTGTCGCGATCGGTACGTATAGCAAGGCCGAAACCGTGAACCCTTCGACTCGTACACATCGAGTACGATCTGGAACGTGTTATGAGGACGAGATTCGTACGGTCCACGTCAGGTAAGGGCACTTTGTAAGGAAAAGCACACAATCACAGACACATCGTACGGTCCCTACGCCCCATGATCGCGGGGTATGGTGCGTATCCCTGCAATCATGGGGTGTACGCATCATACCAATGCGATCGCAGGGTGTACGCACCATGCACCCTGCAAACAAGGGGTGCAGTCTGTACGCCCCATGATCGCAGGGTAAGGTGCGTACTTCCACCATGATTGCAAGGGTACACACCGTACCCCGGCGATAATGGGGGTACGCACCGTACCCGGGGGGCCATTCCGTACCTTTTTCGAGGCAAACTCTGCTTTTACAGCTGTTTTCGGCAGTCGTTGGAAAAGGGTCGTACGGTGCGTACCCGATACGAATCGAACTTGCTGGGTCGGAAAAACCAGCCGTGAACCATACAGATGTCGCGTACAGTGGGTTCTGAGGGAGAATCGTGCAGAGATTTGAATCGTACAGTCTTTGTACGATTCGTATGGAGTCCTGCTCCCGGTATGAATCGTACTTCGTCGTACATGCGGGGGACGTGGCAGGGTACGAATCGTACGGGAAAAACGCTCCGCACGGCTATTCGGAGCGGTTTTTCACGAATCAGAATGGACCCCCCTTTATTTTTTGATATACATTTGTAATACATATTATAATGTGTGCAATATATATTTTCATTCATATATACTTTATACATTGTTATGTTTAGTAATAGCTGTGTAGATCATTGGTAACATAAATTTGAAACATTTTTATTATTGGCAAAAATATATTTTTCATATGAAATAATATTGGTATATTAAGTAACAGTAAGTTTTTTTATCTTTCACATTTTTTATGTAACATACAAGTATAAGTAAACCTAATATTGCATTTTTATATTCTTGTAAATTACAAAACATATTCATATTATTCATCACATTTTTACATATATACAGTATTATTTTTGTATTGACATTATTAATATGTGTATTATTAATTATTATTGTGTATTATTTATAATATTAATAATTGCATTCTTTCTATTTTCATTTTTGTTGTGAAAGGAATATTGCATTTTTCTGTAATGTAATTTAAAAAAACATAACATTGCTTTAATAGTACTTTTATTATATATACAACATATTTTTTATTAACATTATTAATATATTTGTATTAATAATGTTACTAATTACAATATGTAAGTTTTTTTCAGTTAAGGTATGTATTTAATTTACATTTTGATATATTACATTCATTTATTTGCAGTGTTGAGATAGTAATACAATTTATTTTTAATAATAATAATTAATATATATTATTTATAATTGATCTTTACAATGTTGTACAAGTATTAAATTATGTTTTATTAATTTAAACAAATGTATTACATTTTTTGAAAATATAGTTGATTATTTTTTGGTCAGTTTATTCTTTGTTTTATTTTATTTAAGGTTTACATTTATATTTATACAGCCATTTTTGTTTAGGGGAACTACTTTTCTAACCGCTTACTGTCATTTTGAGTCATTTCTCCGGGGATCAGATCGCGGTTGGGAGCTGTGTCGATTGGAGCCAGGTAAGAGTTTTTTTTTCTTTATTTAAACTAAGTTTTCATCTATCTTGAATGTAGTTAGGTAGTATGCAGTGTATTTAGACTTTGGTCGATGTGTTTTTGGTGTTATTTATTACGTTTTGTTAATTTTCTAGTACGTTCGGTGTTTGAGGCCTGGTGTTTCGAGTCTAGTATATGTAGATATGTTTATGTGTATTGTGTTACAATGTTATTAAAAGTGTTTTGAAGGTATGTTTATGTACCTTTAGTTGGTTGGGTATGTTTTAAAATTCTTTACAGGTTTTTGTTTTATGACATCGTATTTTGGAGAACTTTGATGTTTTTTTAAAGAGGTGTGTATTTGTTTTTTAAACTAATATTTATTTAACACACTCTTAATTTTTTGCGTTTTCCTGGAGCGTTTGTTACTTTTTCTACGTTTTCGGGTTTTTGAAGGGATTTGCCAATTGGATTTATTTGGACATATTTGCATTTTTGCATTTTTTGGGGGGTTTATTTAACGTTCTTTGGGAGGAATTGACTCCTAGATGGACTTAGAAGGTGAATTCTATCAGCTTTGGAGCTACGACAACTGTAAGTACATTTTTTATTTGTATGTCTGAGGGAAATGTAATTTATTTCTATTTTAATATGTATTATATTTTGTAAAATATTATTATGTTGTCAATATGTTTTTAGTATTTTATCAATTGTATATATTTGACAAATTAATAATGTTTTACAAAATATGAAAAAATATAAAATATTATTATGTTGTGTTTTGTTTGTAGATGTTTTAATTCATGTTCACATTACATTTAAAGGATGCTTTTTGTAATTTGGAATAGGTATTCTAACCCTCTAGTTGTAGGATAGAGGGTTACTTAACTTTCTAAAAGCTCGCACATTTTATTTGTTTATTTGGTTAGTTTTGGTCCAATTAGTGTTATGAATTGGTTCATCCTTAGTTCTTGGTAACTTTGCTCTTTTGGATAATTTCTAGTAATTTTTGAAGTGTGGGTGTACCTCTCCCTGTTGTTGCCTGGAAGGCGTTATGCCATCCTTCAACGGCGTTGTTACTTTTTGCTTCCTTGTTTAGGTTACTAAGATAGACGTTCCACCATGGTATGTGGTACTTTGTTAATCTTCTGTGACCTCATCGGTATAGTCTCCCTACCCATGTGTCCTCAAAGTAATCAAGTAGTGGCCTTAATTTCTCCTCATTTCTCTTGTAGTATGGACTCTCTATTAGTAGGTAATAGTGTTCTGCCACGTCAGTCACAGGGACATAGCACCGGGCTATAATTTTTTTTATTTGGTATGCTAAGGTGCTATCTGTTACATATTCTACACTCAGGGGTAGATTCTGAGGTGGGTCAGAAATCACTCCGACCAAGCCGGATCCGGGGTGTTTTCCGATCGATCCGGACTCCAGGAGTCCGACCGAGCGAGTACGATGTGGCCGTATGCTGTCGTACTCGTTTCGGTCGGAGTCCCATTGAAGAAAATGGGAGCCGGTCGTACAACCCGTACATGGGCTCCCATTGACTGAATGGGTACGTTCCGGACAAGTGTGCCCCCTACAGTGTGTACGTGTCAGTGCCATCCGCACCGTACATGCCATTGTTGGAGAGACCCATGGGTCTCCCCCTGTGTCTGAGCTGTAGGGCTGCGGGTACCAGGGGGTCCGATGCGGACCCCCAAAGACCAGCTCTGGGAGCTATTGCGAGCCAGAAGCTCCAACTCGATCTGGCTGTCTGAATCTAGCATCGTACTGGCTCGGTCGGAATTCACCTCTATTGCACACCACGGTTAGCTTACGGTCAAGACGTACAGAGTGGTTCGGACCTGGAAACTATTCGGCCGGAGATTTCGCGCTTGTTCGCATCGTACTTTGTCGTCCGGACCCGCGTACGAATCGGACGGAAATTCAGCCTCCGAATCCGACCCGCTAATCCCGAACCCGATTCGGAGCCCTTCCGACCGAGATCGGAATCGGCCCCTAAGTGTTACATTTTTGTTGAGAAATCTCCACAGGCACTGATTGAAATGATAGTAGCATGCTTGTATAGATGAATGGGGGTATGTTTTTAAAATTTCAGTAATCATGGCTAATTCAAAGTCCATAATTATTTTATGTGGGAAGTAATTTGGATTTTCTAATTGTATTTTATTGAGAATTTCCAGATAGGGACTTTGAGTTTTATTTGGTAGTAAGCAGTAGATGAAGGGAATATTAGTGTTTTGGTATATGCCATGTATTGTATAAAGTTGGTGAAATGGCTTTGGACTGATTTTAAATCTGCCATCAATCATCCAGGTTTTGTATTGTTGGAGTTTTGTTAAGTTATTTGCAGTGGCAAACATTATTATGCGTTTTCAGAGTGGTTATTGTCAGAGAAAATAAATGGCTCTTTGTTATGGGTAATGCTTAGTTCTGGTGGGATGTTTACTTCTTGGAAAGTTTTAGGGATAGACAGGGTAGTAGTTGTTTTTCTTTTATGTCTAATTATCACTTGGGTATTTGTAGTAGCTGCTCTTTTAATATTTGAGTAGTGGCTTTTTCTGTGCCACTGCTTGCTACTTTGATGTTTTCTAAAGCTCCTCTAATTTCTACTTCAGTTATATTTGGGGGGTGGTTGTGCTCAGTGACAGATACAACAGTAGTTTGAATAGTATTTGCTACATTTCCAGAAGACTTTTGAATCTGCTTTTCTTGCGAATATACATAACCCATGTAACATAGGAGCATTTTCCCCTTTTGTGATTCTGTGTATTGTGCGCCTTCAGTCATAATGTTATGTTTAGTGCTGTAGAGAATGTAGATATAAATAAGTTAACATGATCCAGTAAAATACTTATTTTACAAATATATACATTTGTTGATATATACTTACAATGTTGATGTAGATGTTGAAAAGAATTTTCCTTTGATAGTTGGTGGCTGTTATTTTTATTGTTAAGTTAATTTGAAGCATTTGTTGTAGGTTATAGGGCAATTGGGAAAGTGTTTGTTTTTAATTAGATACATTATTGGTTTTTTTAAGTACCTATTTTATATACTTACTTTTTGATTTGCTTTCTTTTCTTAGCCGTTGTACATAGTTATTGTTGTGTTGGAAAGAATCTGTGGTAAAGATATAAATAAATGAAAGTATATTTTAGTTTAATTTCATTAAGTTGTATTTTTAAGAACATTTTAGCAATATTAATGTTGTACAAAAGATTATTTACTTACTTTTTGTTTATCTTTATTTTCTTACTTGTTGTAGATAATTCTTCTTGTGGCAGGAAGAATCTGTAGTGTAGATATAAATAAATGAATGTGTATTTTAGTTCAATCTCATCTTTTGTTGTATTTTTGAGAACATTTTAGCACTATTAATGTTGTACAAAAGATTATTTACTTACTTTTTGTTTAGCTTTATTTTCTTGCTTGTTGTAGATAATTAGTCTTGTTGTTGGAATAATCTGTAGTGGATATATAAATAAATGAAAGTATATTTTAGTTTAATGTCATTTAGTTGTATTTTTAGTAACAGTTTAACACTATTAATGTTGTACAAAAGATTATTTACTTACTTTTTGCTTGGCTTTATTTTCTTGCTTGTTGTAGATATTTCTTCTTGTGGCTGGAAGAATCTGTAGTGGAGATATAAATAAATGAAAGTATATTTTAGTTTAATCTCATTACGTTTTATTTTTAAGAACATTTTAACTTTATTATTGTTGTAACAAAACATTATTTAGTTACTTTTTGTTTACTTTTATTTTCGCACTTGTTGATAATTCTTCTTGTGGCTGGAAGAATCAGTAGTGGACATATACATAAATGAAAGTATGAAAGTATATTTTAGCTTGATATAATTTAGAAGCATTATTTAGAACTTTTTAGCACTATAAAGTTTTATAAAGGATTATTTACGTACTATCCCTGCGATCATGGGGTGTAAGCATCATACCCATGCGATCGCAGGGTGTACGCACCGTGCACCCTGCCAACATGGGGTGCAGTCCGTACGCCCCATGATCACGAGGTACGGTGCGTACTTCCCCCATGATTGCAAGGGTACACTCCGTACCCCGGCGATTATGGGGGGTACGCACCGTACCCGGGGGGCCATTCCGTATCTTTTTCTAAGCAAACTCTGCTTTTACAGCTGTTTTCGGCAGTCGTAGGAAAAGGGTCGTACAGTGCGTACCCGATACGAATGTACTTGCTGGGTCGGAAAAACCAGCCGTGAACCATACGGATGTCGGGTACAGCGGGTTTTGAGGGAGAATCGTGCAGAGATTTGAATCGTACGGTCTTTGTATGATTCATACGGAGTCCTGCTCCCGGTATGAATCGTACTTCGTCATACATGCGGGGGACGTGGCAGGATACGAATCGTACAGGAAAAACGCTCCGCACGGCTATTCGGAGCGGTTTTTCCCGAATCAGAATGGACCCCTAAATGAAAACAACAATAAATAATTGTGAAATTATTTAAAATTTTGAACATAAATTATATATATTTTGAGACAATAAATATTAATGGAAATTATGACATTTACTGGTTATATATTTAAAATATTTTATATTATATTTGAGAGTAGATTAATCTATTACAATTAACTGTAAATTGTTATATAAATAATTTATGAATATTTTTCTTCAAAACAAGACATAAATATGTTTTTATAACAATCCAGTACCTTCCTTGATTTAATGCTGACTGGAGTTTGAATAGTAATAGTAATTTATTTATATTTACTATCCAGCACCTTCCCTGATTTAATGCAGACTGGAGTTGGAATAGTAAATTATATATGGAAAGGGGCGACCACTCGGTCCCCCCGAACGTATGGTGGAGTACCCCGATCCCCCCGGGAAGCCATCTTGGGCGGGAGGCGAGTCTCGGCTGGTATGCCCGAAGCGGCGTAGCCGGGGCGCGCTTTGTTCCCGCCCTAGAGTGGGTTGTCCTAGACACTGAAGCCGCCAACCACGCCCCCGGAGGCGGGCGGAGGCGGGTTTACGCCCGCCCGAAGAAGGATAAAAGGAGCAACAAGCCAGAGAAGCATCCTCTTGTTCCTGTGCTCTGAAGCTGCACCTCCCCGCTGCACGTGAGCTCGAGACGGAACGAAGAGCCAATTTTGACCCACCCACCAGCCCCTGGAGACAGCAAGTGGTTTGAAATAAAGTTTTGATGTGGTAACTCAATTTTCTTACAGGTTGTTGTGATTACGTTTTGGTTCAGTATGCAATAAAGTGAATAATTCCTTGCAGTATAATTTTTCGAATAAAGTATTGGCACCAGTGTGGATCAGTGATGTTGCAGTATTCATACTTTGAGCATCTGTTGTCTTTTAGTTTTAGTCTTTCTAGTTTAATGTCGTATTTATTCGGTCGGGCGGTAAGGTCATGATCGGTGAGCAGTAATTGGAAGATCCCTATGGGTGGGCGTCACCCATTACGGATGGGAGCGCTCGGGGGAGGTGGCCATTGGCCCCTCAACGGGGAGGCGGTCCCTTCTAAGGATGGGCTGCCGAAAGGAAAGGAAAGGCGGTCAAGGCCCCTTCCTGGATAGGAGGGGCTACGGCCCCCTCCTGGGGAATTTCCCGGGGCCAGGACATCTGCGACGGCAGATGTGGTAAGTTGTGTGGGGTTTGGGAGGGGGTTTACGCTACCTTCTAGACACCTCACACGAGTCCTCGGACGACCTTTAAATGGCGTTGAGTTCATTGGGGCCCCCGTCAAGTCAAGGGAAATTGGTAGATGCACTTGAGGTACAGCCCTCTGTGCGGTCGCCCCTCGCAAGCGAGGGGGTATTTCTGGTTTAGGGATCTGACACCGGTTACGACCTTGCCGTTGGCCCTTAACGTTAGGATGTACAATTTCAAGTTATTAATGTATTGGTAAGATGTTAGTTTCAACTAGGAGAACCTTTGTATTAGAAATATGTTAAGGTTAGAGGTTAGCCAAAGCATCGTAATGTGGAAACGAAATTGTACATGATATGAAACTGTTATTTTAATGTTTTTGATTTTGTTTCATATTTTAATAAATACGGCCGGGAAGGGTAACTCCCTTCCCGCCTTCCAAAAGTTCAGAACTGTTTCCGGTTTCCCATCCTTGGGGATTGTGTTGAGAGGGGGTGGCGGGTATCTCAGCCATATATCTACCATCCAGCACCTTCTCTGATTTATTGCAGACTGGAGTTGGAATAGTAAATTATATATATATCTCCCATCCAGCACCTTCCCTGATTTAATGTAGACTGGAGTTGGAATAGTAAATTATCTATATCTACCATCCAGCACCTTCCCTGATTTAATGCAGACTGGCTTTGAAATAGTAAATTATATATTTTTACTATCCTGCACCTTCCCTGATTTAATTCAGACTGGAGTTGGAATAGTAAATTATATGTTTACTATCCAGCACCTTCCCTGATTTAATGTAGACTGGAGTTGTAATAGTAAATTATATATGTTTTTTGATGTGTCATAGTATTTTTGATAAATGTTTGTGCTTTTATGAATAGTTAATAAAAGTAGAAATATTGTGAAATAATCAGACATTGAAATTTGATGAACAAAGTTTTTATTTTTATTACAATATAATTAGTTCAAATACCCATTTTTTATTACGTAAATCATATAAGTATATGTTCAACATGTTTATAACATTTATTTTTTGATATACATTTGTGATACATATTATAATGTGTGCAATATATATTTTCATTCATATATACTTTATACATTGTTATGTTTAGTAATAGCTGTGTAGATCATTGGTAACATAAATTTGAAATATTTTCATTATTGGCAAAAATATAATTTTCATACGAAAAAATATTGGTATATTAAGTAACAGTAATTATTTTTATCTTTCACATTTTTAATGTAACATACAAGTATAAGGTAACCTAATATTGCATTTTTATATTCTTGTAAATTACAAAACATATTCATATTATTCATCACATTTCTACATATATACAGTATTATTTTTGTATTGACATTATTAATATGTGCATTATTAATTATTATTGTGTATTAATAATAATTGCATTCTTTCTATTTTCATTTTTGTTGTGAAAGGAATATTGCATTTTTCTGTAATTTAATTTAATAAAACATAACATTACTTTAATAGTACTTTTTTATATATACAACATATTTTCTATTAACTTTAATAATATATTTGTATTAATAATATTACTAATTACAATATGTACGTTTTTTTCAGTTAAGGTATGTATTTAATTTACATTTTGATATATTACATTCATTTATTTGCAGTGTTGAGTTAGTAATAAAATTTATTTTTAATAATAATAATTAATATATGTGTTGTATTATTTATAATTGATATTTACAATGTTGTACAAGTATTAAAATATGTTTTATTAATTTAAACAAATGTATTACATTTTTTGAAAATATAGTTGATTATTTTTTGGTCAGTTTATTCTTTGTTTTATTTTATTTAAGATTTAAATTTATAGCCGTAGTGGATATATAAATAAATGAAAGTATATTTTAGTGTAATGTCATTTAGTTGTATTTTTAATAACAGTTTAACACTATTAATATTGTACAAATGATTATTTACTTACTTTTTGCTTGACTTTATTTTCTTGCTTTTTGTAGATATTTCTTCTTGTGGCTGGAAGAATCTGTAGTGGAGATATAAATAAGTGAAAGTATATTTTAGTTTAATCTCATTTAGTTTTATTTTTAAGCACATTTTAACTTCATTAATGTTGTAACAAAACATTATTTAGTTACTTTTTGTTTACTTTTATTTTCGCACTTGTAGATAATTCTCCTTGTGGCTGGAAGAATCAATAGTGGACATATACATAAATGAAAGTATATTTTAGTTTGATATAATTTAGAAGCATTATTTAGAAATTTTTAGCACTATAAAGTTTTATAAAGCATTATTTACTTACTTCTCTTAGTTTAAAGTTTTCTTTAAAAATGGAGTCTTGTTATCAGGAAATAAACTGGTAGTGTTTCCTCTTCTGTTTTCTTTGCTGTTGAAGTGCAAAAGAGTAACTTTTTTTGTGGCTTTTATGCGGTTGTTTTAATTAGTTAGTTTTAGGGGTGGGTGTAGTTCCCGCAGTAGCGCAACGCGTAGCTACGCGAAGTGCAACTCGCACTAGGCAAGCTACGCGTAGCACTACGCAAACTGAGTAGTAGCATGTTCGCACTGTGCAAGATGTCGTTTTCAATGATTGCACAATACGGACAAGCATCCAACACTGTGCAATCATTGAAAACAGTATCTTGCATAGTGCGAGCTGTTTTTTTCTGCACTCGAGCTGCAGCTTTCTGAATGCGGACTGATATTTTCTCCTCGCGAGAATACCCAACCACTTGCAATGGGAAACCTGACCTCACCGCATTGAGAATCTCGCCGGGAGGTTTATTTTCCATGCTCACATTTGGCAACTTGATGTTGCTGATCGGGAACAAGGAAAAAGTCTTGTGAGGATGCCATTTTGCTTGCTCGCGGTAACCAACTTGACGTTGAGGACCGCGAGCAAAGCAAAAAATAACCACTACTCTACGCTACGCTATGCATGTTTGCACTGTGCTACGTGCTGTTCGTGTAGTGCGAAGTTGCGCAAACTTTACAAGCGTAGCGTAGTGCTTTGCCGGGAGTTAGTTCGGTTCTGTTATTGGTCATTTTCATTTGTTCTACATTTTAATTTGTTGTTGTGATTAGTTTAAATTTTTTTTGTTGGTGTTTCCATATAGGGAAGATGTTAATTAAGTCATAGTAATTTATTTTAAGTATATGTTGTAGTTTAGATGTTATTTATACATAATTTATTATTATATATTTTGGTTTTTATTTAGTAAAGTATTTATTTAATTTTCTTTTTAAGTAATATAAGTCAATATTATATATTTTTGGCATGAATGTGTTTTTAAAA
Organism: Lissotriton vulgaris; assembly: GCF_964263255.1. Classification (NCBI taxonomy): domain Eukaryota; kingdom Metazoa; phylum Chordata; class Amphibia; order Caudata; family Salamandridae; genus Lissotriton; species Lissotriton vulgaris. Next base: position 309,555,029 of record NC_141696.1, read on the forward strand.
TATGTATTTATTAAGCATGGGCGGAAAACCGTTTCGCTCGCGGATTTTGCGGATTTTCGGTAAATTCGCAATCCGCGAGATTCGCGAATCTCCCGCAAAATCCACAAATCCGCGAGCAGCGGATTTTGCTCGCACTGCTCGCTCTGTTCGCGTGAGTTCGCGGCTTCCCAGTACAACTTTGCGCCCCGCGAATAAGTGCAAAATTGCAGAAATACGATCTTAGCAAAACTGAAACTACTTACCAGGTTCAAAAGTTCAGGCTCATCATTAGTAGCCATTTCCTGTAGTGCTTCCTGAGGGGCCCCTCCAGAGTTCAGTTGCCAGTTGCAACTATTATGTGACCCTGCTCTGAACCTCAGAATAGTTACACATATGCCACAAAGGTCCTGAATTACAGCTAAGGGAGACAAGCAGGAGCCAGGCTGGAAGTTCAAATCCATTAATCAGCCCCTAATTCATTATTGTCAGTTGGGGCAGGGCAGGTGTTGTAACTAATTTTGCAACAATGAAAGCACTTAGCAAGTGCAAAAGATCACTAATCAGGAAGCACTAAGGAAGCAGGTGCCAGCTAAAAAAATATTCTGTGACACATTAATCAGCCCCAAATTAATTCAGGTTACTTGAGGCAGGGAAGGTGTGCTTGCGTTGCCACAATAATGTACACTGACTGGACAACCAGAGGGTGCTGTGATGAAACAGAGGGTGGCATGGGTGGGCCAGAGGGTGGCATGAGTAGCCAGAGAGTGGCAGTGGTGACAGAGAGTGGCAGTGATGAAGAAGAGTGTCCCAAACAGGCTGGACACGTAGAAACAATAAGTTCGCGAAACTTGCGACCCGACAGGTAAGTTCGCAATTTGCGAAAGTGTACAAAACCCTCGCGAACTGGCAGAAACCCGCGCAAACACAAAAAAAAATAAATCCGCAAATTCGGGAGAATTCGCGGATTTTGCGGATTGCGAGTTCGCAAATCCGCAAAATTCGCGAACGCGAGATTCGCAAAATTCGCCCATGCTTAGTATTTATATGTATTAATTGTATTGCGCATGGTTGTGTGGTAATTATGTGTGTTTCATATGAAGTTATATGTGATGAAGTGTTTTATATTTAATCGATAATATTCGAGATTCAATATTGTTGGCTTTCTATATTTTTGTTTTCGACATTATGGGAATTTGTGTTTTAATTGTATGAATTTAGATAATTTTAATTTTTATATTTTTTCATTCGATAATGTTAGAAACAATTTTTTTTAGTCAATATTGTGGGTTCAATATTTTTTTTAAAATTAATTATTGCTGGTCGATATTGTGGTTTACTATATTTTGGCGTACATGTTTTGTGTAATCGATATTTTGTCTCTCGATATTTAGTCACTGACCCAGCAAAAGTACTTGAAGAGGAGTAGGAGGAGGAGGAGAGCAGAGAGGATCTTCAGACAGAGGATCAACCTATTTGGAATTTCCAGCCAAGATTTCAGGGCCAGGTACCGTTTCCAGCCAGAAGTCATCTCTCTGTAACCTGCTGCTCCATGCCATACCAGCATATCGCAAGATCCTTTCTGCTCTCTATTTCTTTGACAATGGGTCATTCCAAAGGGTCTCCAGTACTGAGATGCATCACTGCTAGAGCCCACAACCACATACAGATGCCCCATACACCTGCCAGAAGACAAAGGGCAGCACAAGATTTCTATCTCATGGCTCACTTCCCATGTGTTCTTGATGGAATTTATTGTACCCATGTGGCCCTTCAGCCACCCCCTGCATTGCAAACATCTTCTGCAACAGACACTGATGGTATTCCATCAATGTGCAAGCTGTCTGTGATGCCAGTGGGAGATTCATTGTTGTTCATGCAGTGTTCCCAGGCAGCACCCATGACAGCTTCGTAATCCGCATGTCACCTCTTGTCTGGGGGATGGCTGCGGGAGAATATGGCAATATGTGGCTACTGGGTAAGTACCAAGCACTAAAAATTAGAGATATGTGTTACATGTCTGAATGCCACCTAACATTAACCATTGTCCAATAAGAATCATAAAGCTACTGCATGTCCTAAAGTATAGATCATGTCCTGTGCAAATCAAAGAGGGAAATGTAACCAACTGGCCTTTCTTCCCTCCTCAGGCGACGCTGGGTATGCACTCTCTCCACAACTACTCAACCCTTACAGGCGAGCCGCACACATACGGACTAGAACCATCACAGAGCACACTTCTGGTCTGTTGAAGTCACAATTCAGATCTCTTGGCCATACAGGGGGTGTGCTGCAGTAGTCCCCTGAAGCCGTGTGCAAGATCATATTAGCCTGTTATGTTTTGCAGAACATTGCTTTAACGCATGGCTTACACATATCTCTGGAACCTTGGCTAGCTCTAAATCTGGGAAACCAGGCCATTGCACATAACCAAGGTCAGGGTATGCAAGTCCATGATCAGCTCGTTGCCACATTTTTCACATGAGCAACCTGTAGTATCATGGACAAAATGTTTTTTGCAGTCTGTAGTCAATGATAAAACTTGAATATACACAACTGTGTCAAGAAATTCCATCCTGAGACTACTTTGCAAGCCACACTAACTGCATGTTAACCACAGCTGTTGACAGCAGTCAAAAGGTTGAGCATGCCTCAGGTCATGTGCCCATGTCAGTGAACAGTGTAGTTGATGTCCTTAAAGAATCTATCCACGCAGATGAAAAACTATACATGTTCTGAGAGACCTACCTGGACCTTATGAGGATGGGTCACTTAATCACAAACGGACATATCCATTGCATTCTCAGGTCTGTGCCCTCAACAGATTTGACTCCCCACAAATGATGGACCCACAACGCGAGTGATGATGTCATGGGTGAAACAGGCACCATGTGTCTGTGATATACAGCACTGCCTCAACCCAATTTTCCGTAACACAATACACAACTCTTGTAATGAGCACTCAATATGGACTACATGTACCATAATGCAAAGTAGGAGAAAAAGAAACTGTGGTTTGATGGTGTGTCAGACCCCCCCTGTCCGCGCAAAAATGTCATTAAATGGTCTGTTCCCCCTTTTGTTACATGTTTATGATTCACACCTGCACTGTCATTTAAGGATTTTCCACAACAGAACAGCTGGATGGCAGTGGATTTGATTAGTGGTTGTGGATGGATCAGGATGAATACAAAATGGCTGCCAACAATTCCCTGTGATGTATGTCCTGTCTACCACTTCCAGCATAACATTTCCTGTATGAAATAATGTGTTCCCGGTCAATTTGGGAGGTTACGGCCCAAAAACGTAATTTCCGAATACGGACCGTAATGCCCGGATGCGGACCTGCCGCTCCGGAACCGGAAACTACGTTTTCGGGCCGTAATCTCCGAAAATGAATCAGAACACATTATTCCATGCAGGAAATTATATACAGGAAGTGGGAGACAGGAAATACATCACAGGAAGTTGTTGACAGCCATTTTGTGTTCATTCTGAGTCATCCTCTATCACAGATCAGATCCTCTCCCATCCTGCTGCTCTTATTTAACTTATTTGCCCCACAATGGGTGAGGGTTATGAGGAGTAAGTACCCCCTTTCACAGAAAGGGAATTAGACATCTTGGTAGAGGGGGTGCTGTCCAAATATCCTCAGCTATATGGGGACCCTGAATACCAGCTGAGCACTGCAGCCCGGGCCAGGCTATGGGCCAACATCGGTGAGCACTGCGGTGCAGTGGGAGTCAACACCAGGAGTGCTAGGGCATGCCTCAAGCGCTGAGAGGACCTAAAATGTTGGTTGAGGCACAAGGCTGGGGTGCTAGTGGGCTAGTCTTCCAGGCACCATGTGCATTGTCCTCGCGTCTCCCCACTGTACAGCAAGGTCCTGCGAGCAGCTTGGTCGACCCTCCATGCTCAGCTGGAAGAGCATGAGCAACAGAGGCCTGGTAAGTGAATTAAATGCAATGTGTGTCTGGGAGTATGGTGTGAGTGAAGACAGTGCTGTACCATTGTGTGTTCCATGCCTCCATTCACCTATTCAATGTCCATGCAGCAGTATTCAAGAATAAGAAGGCACACTGTGGCATATGGACTATACAGGGCAGAGTGCATTTTGGGAGTTGTACTTTCTTCATGACAACTGGGTAAATGAGACACACTTATGCATTTGTGTTGTAATTTGCTCTGCCAGCACCACTACCAGTGAACCAAGGGAATCATAACTGATGTGTGTGTGTATGGCAGGCCAAACGGTATTGGATGCTGTGACTTGCATTGCATTTGTTGAGTTTGGGTTCTAATTGAAACAGATCATCATGTGCCATGGAGTCTAGAAAGACTTTGAGATCCTTGCCTCACTCTTAGGTAGTTCCTAAATTTGCAAAGTGTGTCCACTGACACACGTCTTACCCTCAGTGGCTTTTATGCCATTTCACATGGACAGGTAGCTGTCACAATGACCCACCACTGGTCACCGGTGTACTACACTACCTCATCAGTCACCAAAGCAAATATGTGGCACCGGATTGTCAGATTTTGTGAGGGGACATCAAAAGGCTAGACTCACAATGTAGCAAAACAAGTAGTCCAGACCCTATGTGGATGACTCCATATCACTGGCCAATTTCAATTAAATCTGGACTCTCTCTGATCTCCTTTGGTGGACTACAGATGTAGCAGTGACTGGCCATACAGGTCACAAGAATGCAAAGTTGAGTGTTGGCCAATACATTTGTGTAAGCCATAAATATTCACGTGAGATGTCCATGTCAGACTCACTACAGGAGATGACAGTGAACATACAAGTAATGTAAGCTCATAAACATTGTCTGTATAGTGTGATCAGAGGAAAACAAAGTCTGACCTCGGCTCATCTATGTATGTGTCTTGTCCCGAAGTATACAACCACTACATCATGATTTTGCTTACATTTCAGTGGGCTCAGCTGGCTAAATGGCAGAACAGCAGGACAAGGTTCAGAGCGAGAAAATATCAGTGCACCAGCGGCTACAACTTCTTTCTACCAGTGATGAAAAAGAGGACGAGGAGAGACCCTCAACATCTAGAAGCAAGGGGATTGTGCCAACCCGGACTGACCAGGAACACTACTCTGGTGCTGCAGCCCGGGTGAAGCCTGTGGACATTGAAGTGGGGGGAAGAACCCCATACCTCTGGCTAGGGGGTGGTGGAGAGCCACTCTCTCCCAGACTATTCACCTATGGGTTCTGTCGAGGTGTCTCCGAGGAAGGCCAGTACCGGCCTGTGCCTGCCATCAGCCCCTCCATACCTCTAGAGGCCCCCATTCCATCTAGAACTCCAGCTGCATCCCCTGCAACCATTCCCCCTCATCGTAGCTTCCAGCTCGCCAACAACATTGGCTTGTGACCTGAGGCACCACATCCCTCCTTTCCCACCCAGGCCCCTCCCTGTCTTGTTCCTCCTGTGGTTGTCCCAGAGGACGTAATGTGGATTCATGAGGGTCAGCCCGACATGTCCTCTCGCATCATGCTGCAGTTGTGTCTAGAGATATGCATGATGCGAGAGGAGATTGTCTGAGCTCTGGCCACCCTCACTACTAGCGTCAATTCCCTTGCCAACTTCCTTCCAATACGACCGTCAATGTCTCCCCCTGTCCATTGGCCCACACTGTTTCCCCCTGTACTCCTTGTGTGTCCCCACCTCGTGTGGTGCCTGTTCCTGCATCGGCCAGCCGCGTGCCTGTATCGGACTGGGAGGATCTGGACATTGTGGTAGTAGAGGATGACCAGAAAGACACTTGACTTTTTGACTGAATCATCTTTGTGGACAAATATTTTCCTTAGCCCTTGTAAATAAACTGTTTTCCCTGACTCTCCCTAACAGGTTACATTTTTGTTGCCCCACCCCAATCCAAGTTCCCTTCTCCATCTGCATTAAGATTTTCATTTGTTTTCCTTTCTCCCTTCCAAACGGATGGTTGTTCTTCTAATTATACATAAATAACGTTGAAGAATTCTACTTACTTTAACTTGTTTGACTTCATTGTGAATGTCTGGTACAGAAAAGGCATACGTATTTGGCGAGTCATCTGCTATGCACATTATGGCTTGTTGCAATGATGAGTCACACACACACATACCTCCTCACATCTCTAGGCCACTTACATCGTTGTACAGGACATGATACACAACAGAATTTTACTTTGGAAGATTATTACTTTTTCTTTACACATATTCACAGTGGTCAATTTGTTTTTGGGATGTTGTCAATGGCGATCGTGCTTGCGACATCACAATTTCGGAGGTGATTATCGCTGTGAGGGATCAGGTCTGGCTTGTCACCTATGTGTAGGTGGGTGTTGTCCGTGTGCCTGTACAGGGTGATCTACATGTGCAGGGGCAGATGGTGTATGTACAGTTGGTGTTTGTGCCTTTTACAAGAGCTGGTTGTGCAGGTGGTGGGAGTGCCTCTACAGGGGTTTGTGGTGGTTGTGCAGGTGGTGGGAGTGCTTGTGCAGGGCTTGGTGGTGGTTGTACAGGTGTTGAGAGTGCCTATATAGGGGTTGGTGGTGGTTATGCAGGTGGTAGGTGTGTCTGTACAGGGGATGGTGGTGGTTGGGCAGGTGGTGGGCATGCCTGTTCAGGGCGCCAGTGTGGATGTGTACCTTTGCTGCTGTCCTGTGCAGTTGGTGGTACATGTGTGTGGATGTGCTGTCCTGCAGGCAGATATGATGGCTCCCCTTCCTGCGTTGACCATGAAGGGAGACTTTGGATCACTTTCAGCATGCCCTCCATCATCTTCATGGCCAAGGCATGGTGTCTTGCACTCTCTTACCTGTAGATGGATATCATGTCTCTCATATTCCTGGACATGTCCTGCCAAGTTCTATCCATCCTATCCAAAACATGGCTCAGTCTGTCCACCACCTGAGCGAATTGGACCATGTCCTGCAGGGACTAAGACATGTCTGACAGGATAGCCCCTATGGCAGGAGTGTCCTGCCTCACATCTGTCTGCTGTTGGAAGAAGTCCTGCTCCCACTTGCCACCATTGCCAGGTGCAGGCCCTCTCTGCAGGTGTCGGCCATGGATGAGACTGCAGGTCCAATAGCTGGGAGTGGCAGGTGGAAGCCTGTGGGCAGGAGAATGGTGCCCAGGGGATACCGGTACCACAACAGGGTTGGTACTTCTCCTGGATGGTGGAGAGGATAACGGGGATACACTGTATAGGGAAGAGCATGTAGGGGAACCACCATGTCGGGCCTGGATGTGAGGGCTGTGAGGGATTGATGTCTGTGTTGGGATGCGTGAGAGCTGTGGCAGGTTAGCTCTATGCTGGGGACTGGCAATTGTTTGTTTTGGGGAAGGCTGACAAACGTTGCTGGGCGGAGGATGTGATGCCATGATTGATTTTGGCAATATGGTAAGATTGCTGTCAGTGGCATCCAAATCGTCATCCCTGGAGTGGATGGACATATAGTCACCATCATCTTCCAAGTCTTTGTCCTCAGGAACTTCCTCCTCCTCTTGCGCATTACTTGCTGCCAACATAACTGCCTGGAGGATCCGTGGATTTTCCCCTCCGATTGCCCGTCGGCCCACACTGGTTGTAGGTCTGTCATTCTAATCCTCATCATCTCCTGGAACACAGCGGTTGCAACTGTATTAGTAATTGACCTAGTATTACATGTGGTGCAACAGAAGGGTTGGATTCATTGTATTTTGCATCAACAGATAAGGATCTTGAGGACTGGTTAGGGTACGACCACAAATGACAGCTCACACCATAGCACTGAGGTGTTAAATGGAGATGTACATTATACAAGCAAACTCACCAGCTCCAGCCTCAACTTTCTGTCCCTTCGTGATCACCCGTGATGTCAACTGCTGAACCTGGCCCGATCCAGAAGCTGTAGACAGAAGTGACAACATTCTTAATGATCTGCATTACTAATTGACAAACTGGCACATGTGACACTCATAATATGTATGTCACTTTGTAAACAACAACTGCTGATTCCATATAGAAGGGGGTCTTGATTGCTGTCATGGCTTAGTAATCTAAGCTAGTGACACACTTGATGCCACAATTACCTGATGGACAGGTGCAAGAGGGTTTCACTGCTGCAGCCAGGTTGTCATGCATTCCCCGAGATGGTGTACGCTGCACTGGTGTCATCCTGTCAGCAGCTGAGACATATATGTCATTATTTCAGTACAACAGATGGTAGCTATGAGCTAACATGTCATTCTCAATTACCATTGGTCGGATAATCCAGGGCAATGTGCAGCATGTTTACCTCATGGACTTTACATGTGGGCCCCTGCTCACATGCAGCAGTTGCCAGCTGTTACCTCCACGCACCACTGACATCAATACGATGACACATCAACAGACAAACTTGTATGAGAAAGTTACTGATATTTCAAGGAAGGGGATAAGTGACCCGGACTCTTCCGCATTACACTGATTTCACCTTCACCATTAAGATGAACATGAGTCTAATGTTGTCTGTTGACTAGTCAAAAAGAGTTCATGTGTGAGATGTGTAATAGTCAGGTACGTAATGTTGTCATTTGTGCTTCCCTATCCATGAAGTCACAAAGCTAATTTCTGAATGAGAGAACACAGTTTTCTTATGTCCATCCTTTGAGTGTCCTCTGTTTGCATACTCTATTTCCAACATCATGGTAGTACTTAGCTGACAACGGATGGTGTCTTGTACAGCAAACAGCCTAACCTCATATGTCAACGACTCACATATATATATATGTGAATACAGTAGAAAAGGAGGCAAGCAGAATGCAACATTTGGTTATGATCTAACATTGCGGATAAGTTGAGAAGCTTTGATGCTTTCTGCCAGCACTGGATTAGCGTGTTGCTTTTCATCAAAGTGATTTAAAAATGTAACTGCATGAAGATTCGCCTTAGCAGCCCATATACCCATCTCAAAGGTACACAACTGGCATCAGTGTGAGCCTAATACATACCAATTTCAATATGATTTTACCATAGATATTTTGCTAGGAAGTTATCATATCCTTGAACTGCAAACCAGTTCTGTTATGGACACTTCATATGACACATTGTACTATTTTATGTCCATTCTGCACTCACTTGGCATACATTTTGTGTCATCCTTTTATTAGCCAACAAGGTCTGATCTGGTATGTAGCTAAATACAATATGTGAGCATATTGTGATGCAGGACAACAGTATTGTACAACACATACAACATACAGTGGAGATTAAAGGCACATTTAATGAGAATTAATGTATATTATTTTGCCCAGTGTGTGGTCCCTGGCCGGATATCACAGCCAACATTGTAGCAGCAGTCAGCGTGTGTCTTTGATTCTGGGAGGACCTCATTGTACCTACAATGATAAGTGTGTTAGCAACTTTACATTTCTGCTGCCACATGTGATGCACTGAATTTCCGGCCCAAAGAATGAGCAGTTGTGGGCACCACCGTTGCAGAAGTGTGCAGCACTTAATATCATGAGTGATCCCACATATAACTTATTATGGGCCCACTACCTAGAAGCGACGTATATCTAAGTGACATGACTACGAATACTGAAGTAAGGTCCACTATTGTGTTTTGTTGATGGCCAACAAACAAGTCATCCAATGTAAGAAGTACATGACCTGCTGGGTAGACTGGGCGATTTAATGTATAGTGAAAACATTGGACAGTGGAAGCATTGTCAATACTACTGACAATGGTATCTCACTTCTTGTTCATCATTGTCATATTTGTTAACATTGGATTTCTTGATTAGGTCTACAGAAACGATTACAATATAGTGGGGACACCCTTTTGACTTGTTGTGGCACTCAATACCAGGATTGAGTTCCCAGATCTGGGACTGTTGGTGGAATACATGTTTTATTCCCCAATTCCAAAGTTATGATGAGCCAAGACATATTATATTTTGTCTTTCGCTATTCATATATTTGCTAAAGGTGAATGTCCATTGACAACTACAATAGTTATTAGGCTAGTTTTTCATCTCTGTTTTCCTTTCATATTCGGGAACTATATCAATCAATCAATCAATCAATGACACTTATAGAGCGCGCTACATACCCGTAGGGTCTCAAGGCGCTTGGGGGAGGGGGGGTGCCGCTACTGCTCGAACAGCCAGGTCTTCAGCTTCTTCCTGAAGGAGAGGTGGTCTTGGGTCAGGCGCAGGTCGGTCGGGAGGGAGTTCCAGGTCTTGGCGGCCAGGTAGGAGAAGGACCTTCCTCCTGTAGTCACTCTTCGGATGCGGGGGACGGCGGTGAGGGCGTGGTTGGCTGATCGGAGGTGGCGTTTGGGAGCGTAGAAGTTGATCCGGCTGTTGAGGTAGCTCGGGCCTTGGTCGTGTAGGGCTTTGTGTGCGTGGGTGAGGAGGCGGAAGGTGATTCTTTTGTTGACGGGGAGCCAGTGAAGGTCTCTCAGATGTCCGGAGATGTGGCTGGTTCGTGGAATGTCGAGGATGAGTCTGGCTGAGGCGTTCTGGATCCGCTGGAGTCTCTTCTGGAGCTTGGCGGTGGTACCGGCGTAGAGGGCGTTGCTGTAGTCCAGTCGGCTAGTGACGAGGGCCTGGGTGACGGTCTTCCTGGTCTCGGTGGGGATCCACCAGAAGATCTTCCGTAGCATGCGTAGGATGTTGAAGCACGCTGAGGAGACGTTGTTGACTTGCCTGGTCATGGAGAGGGAGGAGTCCAGGATGAAGCCCAGGTTGCGTGCATGGTCTGTCGGTTTGGGTGCGGTGCCCAGGGCGGGAGGCCACCAGGAGTCGTCCTGACAATGTATGCATTTTGACCATCTCCTGACCAGTTAGACTTACCAGTTTGTGAGGGTGGTATGCCTTGCCCTGGATGATATTGATTCCTCCCAGAAGATGCAGGGACCTCTGCTTCTGCTGTTGTCTGTGCTCTGGCTGAATGTGTCAATAGGTGAGAAGAGAGAAAAGTAACCAAATGGGAAATGTACATGTGGAACTTGTCAGGCACTTCCCCATATCTTCAGCATGCTAACAGTGTTGTGAAGAACTGCCTCAGACGGGGCAGTTCGGAGCAGTGGGGTGTTGGGGATGTAATGGCATGGTAGGGTAGGAAATAAACAACGGAATATGTGAATGATATATTTTGATCTGAGGATTCTCTCACCTTCTGCTTTGTGATTTTGGCTGGCACAGGGTGAGTTACTTCTTGGTTAATTTGTGGCTGATTTACAGGCCCCTTGTAAAACCCTTTTCGCCGCTTTATTTCTGTGACACAGCAGCGGCGTAAACCATGCACCACGTTGTGACTTATTTACAACTAGACACATCTAGGGAGATGTGTCACGTTGTAAACCCTGCGCAACATTAAACCTGCATCAGGTTTAATGTAAGCAGGGTGGGCGTTCCTTTGGGACATGCCTCGTAAAAGTGACGCAGTGAAATCTACAGGATTTCATTGAGTCACTTTTCAGAGGCTGCTGCAACGAAAACGTATGCCTGCTTGAAGCAGAGGTGAGGATTAGCGCAGCGCGTTAGGTATGGGCGGTCCGTGAACATTGTTAGAGTTGTGTCGCACTTGCGACACAACTCCAGCAAAGCGCCACCCTTGCAACATTAGATGTGTCACACATCTGTCTATCCCAGCGCTACTCTGCGCCGCATTGTAAATGCGATGCATCTGTGGTGGCGCAAGGGTAGAATTGTGTGTTGCATCGGTACTGGAGCATCCCTGCTAAGATGCAAGGATGGCCAGTCCTTGTAAATCTGCCCCCTTGTATTTTCCCAATTCATTTGTCAGTTGATTTTCATATGCTCCACAACCCTTTACATTTTTGACTGACTCAGCCGCATCTGGATGAGTGGAAATGGGACTTTGTCAATTGCTACTTAGCAGGGTTAGGTATATACAGCAGCAGTACTGTGCCCATGTTTTTAATAGTGGGAGAGGGATTTGCCATTTTTAATACAAAGGATTCTGGGACTTGTGGTACAACATACAGAGGGTAACACATGAGTCTCTGACTTACTATATTTTTATAGCCACTTTGGATAACTTACTCATAACGGCAGTACAACAAAGACAGTCTTTATAGACTTTTTCTTGTCATCCCATTTACCTGGTACCATGTTGCGGACATCGCTCACCGGCAGACCATGGACCATGTGGGATCGGATTGTGGTGAGGATATCCTCCTCTAGTGGGGTGAAACTGAGGCGGGGTCCAGAGTGTGGGCAGGGAGGATCCTGTTCAATTTGATCCTGGAGTACTTCTCCTTCACCCTCTTCTTTTCATCCTGTCAGGTCTTCTTGATGTTCTGGACTGTGCGTCTCTCCTCCCCAATGCTGTGACAGCAGTGGCTAATTGCTACCATAGAGCTGCCTTGCCACTGTTGGAGTAAGGTGGGAGACAATATATGCATTTGTGGTGCCTCACTATGTACTCCACAAGCATGGTGGTCTCCACAGTAGTAACGTTCTTCTTCCTCCTCATTTGTTCCATTTTCCTCAGGTGATGTACAGCGATTGCGAACACAAACTCTCTGTGGCCAAACCTGTTCCTTAAATGTGTGCTGCTTTTATATGTTTTGTGGTACTGGTCTTGCAGTTAGTGCTATTTGACTTCAGCTGGTGCTTGGTGGGCGATGGTAGGCACTTGAAACGTTCACCAGGCCAAAATAGAGGTAATCCAGCACACAATCAGAAGTTCTGGCCCAGAAGCGGAGATTCTGGCTCAAAAGCAGAGATTCCGGCTCAGGGGCGGAATTCCCACTCCGGGTGCAAGAATTCCGGCCTGACTGCAGACGTAAAGGTAGTAGTCCTAAATCCATTCTGTGAATACCAGAAGTAATAAGTGCACTCTGTGAATACCAAAAGTAGCAAGTGCATTCTGTGAACAGCAAAAGTAGTTAGTGCCTTCTGTGAAGACCAAAAGTAGTAAGTACGTTCTGTGAATACGAAAATGGTAGTAAGTTTAGGATTTTGACTTAAGTTAGTTCTGTGAATCAGGCCCTAAATTGGTAAATGGAATAGTCATCTTTTTTAAATGGAGGTTAGAGTGTGCCTATGGCAGGTACTGTGGTCCAGGGAGAAATAGAATACAAATAATCATCATTACATAAATGAATGATTCTAAAGTCTAAATTGCACCGAAGCCACAGTGTCCACCAGGAGAAAATCGAATTATATAACTAAAAAACTGAATGCTCTTGCATGGCTGTGCACCTATGGTGGATGGAGGCTCAATTGACTGAAATCATTTTCAATTACAAAAAATTATTATTAAAACATTACAAAAAATGTAAATTAAAAAAAGTAAAATTCCAACAAAAAAAACCATTTAAATTACAAAAAAATACAAAAAATAAACACAATTACAAATGCAAACTAAACAGTAAGTGAAATTATCTTCAAGCTTATTATTAAACTTATATTTCATCGTTCTGTGCAGGCCTATGGCAAAGGCACAAAATCTGGAGGCACAAATAGCTGCCAACCTAAGCCACAAGTTAATCTACAACAACACTGAACAAGTAGGCATGGGGAACAAAAGAAATCAAGCAGTCCTATGGCAAAAGAACACTGGCTGCCTATACAAAATGGCCACCATCCATATGGTCATAACAACAAGCAAAGGCCTGGAAAGCAAAGAACACAATTAGGCCTATGGCAAAAGCACACTGGATGGCTACAAACAACTGGCCACCAGCCACATGGTCACAACAACTAGTAAAGAGGTATGACCACAGCAAGGAACACTTGAGTGCCTGTGGCAAAAGCACACTAGCTGGCTATACAAAATGGCAACAAGGTAACAACAGCAAAAACAGCAAGGAGGCATGACCACAACAAAGAACACATGCAGGCCTATGGCAAAATCACACTGGCTGACTACACAAAATGGTGGCCAGCCACCGGGTTACATAAACAACAACCAGGAAGGAGGCCTCACCACAACAATGAAAACCAGCAGGCTATTGCAAACGAACACTGGCTGGCTACATAAAATGGCCTCAGCCACAGGGTCAAAACAACCAGAAAGGATGACTGGCAACACCAAAGAACACAAACAGGTCTATCACAAAATTACACCACCTGACTACACAAAATGTCCACCAGCCACATGGTGACACAACAACAACCAGCAAGGAGGCATATTCACAACAAAGAACCCATGCAGGCCTATGGGAAAATCACACTGGCTGGCAACACAAAATGGCTCCAAGCCACATGCTCAGTCACACAACAACAACCAGCAAGGATGCATGGCCACAACATTGAACAGAAGCATGCCTATGAAAAAAGCACATTGGCTGCCTACACAAAATGCCATCAGCCACATGTTCAACCAACAATAAGCAGGAGGCATGGAAAACAGAGATGACATACATTCTTATAGCTACAAAAAACGGATGCCAGCCACATGGTCACAACCACCAGCAAGGATGTATGGCCTCAACAAAGAACATATACAGGTCCATGGCAAATGCACATTAGCTGGCTACACAAAATGGCCACAAGCCACATGGTCACAACCAAAAAACCCAGCAAGGAGACATGACCACAAGAAAGACATATGGCAAAAATAAACTGGATTGCTACACAAAAGTGTGGCCAGCCACATGTTCATAAAAGCAACAACCAGCAAGAAGGCAGGTGCACAACAATGAACACTTGCAGGCCTATGGCAAAGGCACACTTGCGGGCTACACAAAATGGCTGCCAGCCGCATGGTCAAAATAACAACAACCAGCAAGGATGCCTGACCACAACAAAGAACACATTCAGGCCTATGGCAACAGTACATTGCCTGGCTGCACAAAAAGGCCACCTGCCACATGGTCTCACAACAACAACCGGCAAGGAGGTATGGCAACAACAAAGAGCACATACAGGCCCATGGCAAAAGCACACTGGCTGGCTACACAAAATGGATGACAGTCACATGGTCACAACAACTAATAAGGATGCCTCACCTCAAAAAAAGAACACATGCAGGCCTATGGCAAAAGTACACTGCCTGACTACACAAAATGGCCACCAGCCACATGGTCACACACCAACAAAAGGCAAGGAGATATGACCACAACAAGGAGCACATTCAGGCCCATGGCAAAAGCAAACTGGCTGGCTACACAAAATGCCTGCCAGCAACAGCCACAACCAGAAAAGAGATGTGGCCACAAGAAAAACACATGCAGGCCTATTGCAAAGCACACTTGCTGCCTACGCAAAATGTCTCCCAACCACATGGTCAACCAACAATGAGTAGGAGGCATGGAAAGCAAAGAACACATACTGCCCTATGAATACTGCATTAGTTCAACAATTCCAAAAACGAAAATTGACTGGACTAAGAAATGTTACAAGAACACACATCCTCCAAAGTCATCAAAAATAATTACCCCACCTATACACTGTTTGCAGAAAAAAATGAAAAACCTCTAAAAAAACACATTGCATTGGTTGGTATTTCATATGGTAAGTATTTGAGCTTGTCTTGGCCAATGTCAACATCATTTAGCTTGCACTTCTCCATATTATGTAGATTGGACATGTGTTTGATATGTGCAAGTTAGTTATTTGTCCATCCACACATGAAAGCTGTTAAATTGTCATACCTTATTAGAATTTTAATTGACATCTGTTCATTTTTGTGTGTGTACCTTACACCTACTTTATATTAATATGAGCCAAATGCTGTTACTGCTGTGTTTGCTTTTATGACTTGCACTTACACATTATCCGCATATGCATAACACATGGTTATGCTAATGGTTGCCCTAATACAATTCAAGCCACAGCTCCTGTGCACATAGAGGTATTATAGCGTGTGCAAATCAGACTGTGACACAGGGCCCCAGCCTTACAAGTATCCCTCTGGTACAGGCAAACCTAATCTGCAGAGTCTTCACATTATGACCTTTGAATGGTTCTCACACTGATTATTTTGAATCCCATTTACCTAATATTACATTTAAAAGTGGGTGATGTGTGATTCCTAAAAGAAAACATTACAGAGATTTAGCAAAGAAGGTGTGTTTCAGTTCCACATCCATACAGATGTATATTTGATATCACAACATGACCAAGCATGGGAGCAATGTGAGGATGCCACAGAGAATAATAGCGGTGCTGTTGATGAGGAGGTGTTGTTGTGTTACACAATATAATGCACGCATTACTATACTTGATTATTATATGTAAACACATGTCGACTTTGGTAGAGTGTACCTGTGCATTGTCAGTGACCTGGCCAAAGAGGGCATTATAGAGCTGTAATTGGATAATAAATTCAATCATTTTATAACAGGGGCCAAAAAAATATGTTTGGCCCAGGGACCACAAACCAAATGACATAACATGGTGGGAATCTATTTTCTGAGGAGTCAATGGAAACAGGTAATATTGTGGCTTACAATCTGTTGCATCTACGGCGGTGTCGGTTTTGGACATCATCAAGCATGAGAAACAGGTATTTTTGTTAACAATATTTATTTTTGTAATTCCTTAACCCGTTCTATGCTCATGACGGAGCAGCTCCGTCATGAGCCTCGGTTGAGCTGTGCTCATGACGGAGCGGTTCCGCCATGGCCCGCTCGGCGCGCCTGCGCGGCGCGAATTTCACGCCTGCGCTGGACGTTCCATTGAGCGGGGTGGGCCATGACGGAACCGCTCCATCACGAGCACAGCTCAACCGTGGCTCGTGACGGAGCGGCTCCGTCACGAGCGCCGCTCGGCCCCCGCCCCCTTAGCGCTGCGGCGGAATTCCCGCCGCAGCGAAGGGGTTAATGAAAGTATCAATATTATGTCAGTGATCTGTTAGCAAATACCATTTTGTTGATGCAGACTTTGGAAGGGATGTCTCACCTTCCCATTCTTGTTAGACTACTGTGAAACCCTACCATTGCTATTATCGGACCTGTGGATGGTCTGCTAATCCTTTCAGGACCTTTGTGTTTTAGAGGGAAAGACTTATATTATGTTTTCAGTGCCATCATATCTTCTGAAAATACCGGAGTAAGCCAAAAAACATCAAGTGCTTACGCAGGACTGTTGGGAATTCGGTTACTGGTTGAGAGGGGTGAACCCTACACAAGCAGCAATCGCAATGCCTCTCAGAGTTGAATCACAAGCAAACCACAAACTAACTTGTGCTTAACACTCCGGTAGCTTGGCACAAAGCAGTCAGGCCTAAATTAGATTCAATGTGTAAGGTATTTATGCAGCACTTCAAACAGCAATAAAATACCTGACCAATTTAGAAACATAGAGTACCTTTCAATAAAATATTAGAGTAAAAAATGAAAATAAATCCAATCACTAGAACTAGGGATATAGAATTTAAAGGTTTCAAGTAAATGAAGTGCCTAGAAGCACAAAGCACCAACTATGGGTATCTGGTCGTGCCGGACTGGTACAAAGTCATAAATTCAGGACAACCTTGATGAAGCATGAACTATATACAAGGACTAAGTTAGGCCTGCTGAACAAAGTACCCCAAATCCTATTTGCGGAGCTTTGAGAAATACTCAGTTGAGGATGCATTATGCAGCAGAGGTTCTGAGGAGCGGCAAGTCTATGATGCCAAATCCTGAGTCATCATCAAGAAGGCCCTCAACAATGGGGCTTGTGATGCAAAGCCCTGCATCAAAGATGCTTAGTGCACCAGCGGTATGAAGAAGCTCCGGAGCTGCAATGAGGAATCCTGCATTATCATTGAGGATGCTGTTAACAAGGGTCTCATTATGTGAAGCCAATTGTGGAGGATGCAATGTGCAGCAGTTTTTCCAAGGTGACTTTGAGGGCTCGCTTTGGGGATGTATCGGGGATGTGTAGCTTATCTGCTGAGATTCCGAAGGGGAGCTGTGTTGTGCTGTGGTGGTTCCAAAGCAGAGCTGGAGGAGATACGACAATCTGCATTGGTTGTGACCACAAGGACACAGCTGGTGTGGCACTCCAACTTCAGGCCCACTTACAAGGGTCCAGGACTGGGGTAGCACCACTTGGGGCCAAGACTCACAGCTGACTGAGTCCTGGTGTTGGGTTCAAGGTGGATGGAGCATGTTTGGCCCCTGGGTCTCAGGAGTTCAGCTAACTGGCTCTTGGAGTCACTGTGATTCTGTGATTGATTGTGGTGGTCCTATGACCAAGCTACAGGTTCAGTCTTTTCACTCTACAACATTTATACCCAATGAAGAAACAAATAAAAAGTTATGCAAACAGTTTGCAAAATGTTTAACAAAAACACACAACAAATGCAACAGCTAAAGACTCAATAAAAGTTTAAAAATGAGGAACCTAAAACCTCACAGAAAAAAAAAATATTGGCTCCCTATAATGGGTTCTGTACAAGTCCTAACTTCAAACTGCATGTGTGAACCAACACTACAATTCAATCCCAACACTACAATTCATTCCCTCTACTTATGGCCATAGGCTGTGAGCTGTTGTTGTCAGCAGCCTGTAAAAGGCGGAGGGCAGGGCCTGACTTGAGGCTAAGCACTGCAGTGCACTTGCACAGCCAAAAAATGTGCACGGTGGGGATGAGAAACACAGCGTAGGTAGGTTCAGGGTCTGGCTGCAGGTTGTACAATTCTCCACTTTCTTACATATTAGAAGTCTGTGCACAGTATATTTTGCCACTTGGTAGTGTTTGGGAACAGAGTCTTCTTTCACTACCCCTTATAAAGGTGTGATACAGGGGCTTATCATAGGTAATGATTTAAAATAAATGCTCTGGTACAGCTGAGTACTAATGAATGTATACAGTCCTGGTAGCCATTTCGTACTATGCACAGTCAAACACTGTGAGAAGTGAATATTTGCCTTAACAGATGTTGAGATCCAATCAAACAGACCAATGTAGAATATGATTAAAAAATCACATATTCACTGACAAAAACAAAGATTAAAGTCAAGTTATTGTTAGGTTTAGTTATAAGACCCTATTGTGTGTTTATAAAATCTTACGAAATTCAATTAAAATAACACTACAGAAGTGCAATGATTATTACAAAACCAAAGCTAAAAACCTCTGAAATCCACCAGCTATGGTTCAGCAAATCAACTATAACTTTCTCTATGAAGTGCACTGATTGTGATCTCACATATTGCATCACTCATGACTTGTTAAATGTCATTGTTGATTACATTCAGATTACATCATTGATGACCTCATTAGTGACATCATCCAAGATGCCCTTGGTCACATTACTTCAGGAATCCTACTAATGTATAAAACTGAAAAAAAAAGTTACAACGTGTACTTTAGACATATACAGCATAGCGTTACTACCTGCAGAAGGACAGGTATAGGGATTTTGCATAGAACATAGGCCAAAGGTTACAGTGGGCTTTTTTATGATGCCTGGCACAACTCAAGGTAGCCTAATACTTTTTGTGGTGCTCATTCCCTTCTGAAGTGCAACCAACAGAAATAGGCACCTTTTCTCAACACTTGTAGGAGATTTTGGGGTGCTCCGTCTCACCGTGACAAGGCCTTTCCATTTGGAAGCAGATTGAAACTTTTTACTTTTATTTGATCTTTTCTAAAAATCTTTTGCAGCTTTTCTTTCAAGTGGGTTCCTTATGCTCGTCCTGAGTCTGTGGGTGCATTCTTATCAGAACCAAAAGGGCCATGGACCCTCTACCACTCATCCCGCTGCACCACACATGTTTAAGTGCTTGTTCTCTCCACTCTACGGCTCCAATGCAGTTCTCTATTCAAAGTGCACAGTGCTGCACCAGGAAAATACTTAACAAGATTAAAGTTTAATGGTATCATCATGGGAAAACTTGATCTTTAGGATCCCCCCCCCCCCAAAGGGACATTGAGTGTTGATGTGATAGGGCAGGGGTTGAGCCAGTAGAATCTCAACAATTGTGGTCCAGAAGAGCTTACATGTATGGGACCTCAGGAAAGTAAGGGACCCCATGCATGAACAAGATCAATATGCTAGAAGGTGCTTCTAAGAGTTTGCAGAGAATGAACATTTAAAAAGATGCGACCCATGGCCACATCAAATGGTTTTTTTTTTGAGACAAAAAAAGATCAGCCATAAGTTTCTGCAAGGGCGGTGAAAATGTGCATATTTGTACTAGCAGAGCCGCAGGAGGACAGGGATTTAAGTTGTCTTCTGGGGTCTTGGCGCTGTGCCAGGTTCAACATAAGAACCCCCACTAGATGGATGTCTAGGTTCTTGGCTCAGACTATTAGTGACACTTGGTGAGGTTTAGGCTAGATGTAACCACTCTTTGTGCTGAGTTTTGGTGTTTATTAAAGAACATGAAACCTGAAACGTTTTTGAGTTCTGACAGATTGCTAGACAGTCTTGTTCAACACTAAATATAGAGGTCATTATTTACTGCAATTATCCTTGGGTGCTTGCAGAGAGCAAATCATTGTATACACGTACTTATCATGAGGTGTCCATAGGTGCAGACCACAATTGAGCAGTAGCACACAAGCGCCAGTGCACCCCTTAAAATTTAGATTGATTTGAAAATAAAAATAATATCCTTTTTGAAATATGTCTGAGCCAATAGGCATGTTTATAATGTGGTCATGTTGGTGAAAGATTCGAAAAATCTTTATTCTCAGTGAAAAGTCTACCTTCTTTTTGTTGAATATGGTGAATACACCGTGAAAACCGTAGGTGGCCTGTTGTACTACAACTATGTAAACAAGGACTTGTTGGAAGTGTAACAGAATTTGGTGAAACCTCTAAATTAAACAACAAACCATAGCAGTGACATAATATGAAGCAAAATAACAACTCATCAAAAAATAACAGGGCAAACACAATACAGAATGCATAACTACTACAATGTAACGCAACAACTCAGTGCCACAAAACAAAAAAACAAAATAATAATGCAGCTCATAACCATAATGGCACAAAAAAGGCACATCACCACCACAACATGAACCATCACAGCATATATGCTCAATCGGTTTAGTCACACATTACCTCTTCAAGAATTGTATTTTCATTACAATTTAGGGAAAGGTGTGGACACAAAACACTGGGGGGCATATTACCAAGCAATAGCGATAATTATCGCTATTGCTTGGTTAGAGACAAAACTTTACCGCAGCGCTGCAGCGATTTTTACCGCAAATAAACCTTGGTATTACCAAGGTTTAACGCAAATGCGGTAAAAATCGCCGCAAAGCATGAATATCGCTGAAAAGTCAGCGATATTCATGCATTAGCGAGCTAATGCTCTTAGCCATGTTATCCACCTCCCATTGGATAACATGGCTAAGAACTGCTCAGGGCAGGTGTTAGCTTTTGGAGATATTCCCGCTTAGAGTGAATATCTCCAAAAGTTGGTAATAGGAGATAGCGATGTTAGCGACTGTTTTCAGTCTCTAACATCTTGGCACGCCCACTTTGCATCTCATTAGTGATAAATATCACTGACATGCAAAGTGGGGCCCAAGATGATCGCTATCTCCTACTAGCTGTCGCTAACTGGTGTTAGCGGCAGCTAGGTAATAGGGAGATAATTTTATCTCCGCTTTCTTGGCTTTTAAAGCCAAAAAAGCGGAGATAAACCCCCTTGATAATATGCCCCTGGATTTCTTATCCTCATGGACATTTGGCAGACAAAAATGTTGTCTCCTCTCCGGCCTTGTGATTCCCAGCTGCGCTGTCTCAGTGCCAACACTAAGTCAGAGAATAGTATGTGCTTAGGAAAGGGTGGTCACATAAAAACAGACCAGCAGCTGTGCCTGGGTGAAGGTACAATTTAGTAGAATAGAACTTGGTCTTATTTTGTGATCAATGCCATTTTTTTAAAATGCCTGTTAATATGACTGACAGAAAGTCATCCTTTTTGGCGTCATCATCCCCGTTTCTTGAATGACACTTGTGGTTACTGACTCTGTAAGTGCCCAGGGCTCTGCTGACAAGGGCCAGAGCTTAGGCCTCTAAAAGTATATGGTAATTGGTACAATTCTAATTGGCAAGGACAACTTACCTGTAAGTCCCTAGTATTTGGCAGGCAATGTAGGTTTAGAGGCCCAGGTGGACTGCTGTGGTGGCTGGTGTGATTGATTTTAAAACCAGGCTGGTTTTAAAATAAAACTATGTCCAAATTCGACTTTGGAATAATAATTACTTTGAAGTCCAAAACGATAATTTAATGACTTATAATTCACCCATTACATCTTCCCTAGGGGCCACAAGAATAGGATGCAGTGTTATAAAAAGATGGTACAATATAAAAAATGTTTCTATATGGCCTTGTAAGCAAAAAACACCCTAAGTTGTTTTTCCCTATTGTTGTACTGCTAACCCCATAGTTTAACATGGAGAAGGCTTTATTACGCTTAGGCATTGGATCTATCTAGCAATACAAGTAAGGTAATGGTCACATTAAATCCAACAACTTGCCAAAGTTCGATTTAATGTAACTATTAGAGGAAAGTTGTTTTAGAACGTACCATCCTGAAGTTACCTAAAACAGCCCTGTATCAGCCTCTTCTGACTGGTTAGCATTTGACAGCCTGAGCCAAGCAGCTCCCTGAGTAGGTGTGAAGAGGCCTGGGTTGAAAAACAATACAGCCATTTGGTAGGATTTGCTTCCTGGAGAACAGATTTCACATGACCCAGGCTGGCCCCTACTTTGCTGAACCCTAGCCAGGTGGGACACTCCTATTCAGATTAGGAGAGGTCTGGAAGCTCAATGTAGTCATTTCTAAGCCACACCTTTGGGTTGGGTTATACAGACACACACACAATGGAGAGAGTTTCTCTGTTTTGATTTTTGTGAAAGAAGTGCATTCTGGCCCACAAAATTACACATTTTACTGGAAGTGGACGTAGCAGAGGGAGGTAATGTTACCCCTATTCTTTGGAATGTTTTCCCTCTTGTCAGCCCAGTATGGATGATAAACGTGGGGGAGGTGCTGGAGCTTCTCAAAATACTCTCTGGAACATAAGCTTAAGAAGTATTTACCTGCTAGACCCTTGGACAGCACCACAGAAGGCTTTTACTCAGCAATACTGCACCTGCTGCACTCACAAGTCTCCACAAAGAAATGACTGTGTCTGACTTAAAGGCAAAGGAGTGGACTCCCTGATCAGCAACAGGTACAAAGGAGCTGGAAGAATTAATCCTGCAAAGTCAAAGAGGGGATCAACACAGCTGACCAGTTGCAACTGGATTTTTCCTGGACTGTGTAGGTGCTTTGTGGGAAAATGAGTCCTAGCCAACAAGAGGCATTCCAGAGTCTCCAAACCCTTGGCTGGAGCTACTGGGCCATTGTCTTTGCCTTAGCAACAAAGGCACTGCAAGATTTAAAAGTTTGAAAACTTTCTGTAAACGTTTGGAGAAAAACTCCAGGAGGCCACTTGCTCAACATCTAGAGTCAAACTGCAGACATTAACTCACCAATCGTATCGGCCATTCTGGTTTGTCCCTCTGAGAAGCTAAGGGCAGAGCCCTACTCGGCATTGAGAGGGTAGCCGCTGACAACCGCTTGAGACCCTCTATTCCATCTATGAGGAGCATTCGGCACATGCCTTTTCACTAAGCCACCACATTGACTCAAACTTCAGATCTAAGAAACCCGAGGACCCAAACTCATCAACGAGAGAAAAATTTCAAGAAAAGACTAAGGGCCACTGCCATACCAACAGAGCAGCGGTCCCGAGTACATCACTGAGTTGACGGTCTCCCTTCCACCATATTATGAGGTGTCCGACGGGCTGGCAGTCTCTTGGTGGCAGACTGACGTTTCACTGCTGGAAAGATAGACAAGTACAACCTGCGTTTATCTGAAATGCATATGAATGATATGTATGTGTCATAATGTATATCTAGGTCATGTCTCCTGTATGTTTTGTTTCATGTTAAACATAACAATCTGTTACCATGCACTACATAGGAGAAGTGACAGGGTGAAGCCTACTCTCAAATCTGGCAACAATGAGGTTGCAGATCATTGTGATCTGGTAGCAGAAGCACAGGAGGGATCTTGACAATCTCATCTGACACTGATTCTGAAACGGACCCTGAAAAAAAGGGTGTTTTCACCTCTTTATGTGCCTTTCTGATGACTTGTGCAGCTGGTGTCCCTCCCAGGAAAAGTTTGATGGAAAGGCAGATTGTAATTTGGATGGCAGAAAACTTGGCAGG
This sequence comes from Lissotriton vulgaris, assembly GCF_964263255.1. Taxonomy (NCBI): domain Eukaryota; kingdom Metazoa; phylum Chordata; class Amphibia; order Caudata; family Salamandridae; genus Lissotriton; species Lissotriton vulgaris. The sequence goes on from NC_141696.1 coordinate 309,579,130, forward strand.
ACTGTCTCCAGGACCCAGCTCTGACTTTTCGGCCATCGCCATGGTAGCAGTGTCTCAGCAGTGGCAGAGGTCCAGCGCTGGTCTTAGTAAAAGTAAGTAAAAATAAGATTATATAGTGCACAATTACCCAAGGGTGCCTTGTAGCTAGCATTCCAAAAATAACCATCAAGCTTAAACAAGGCTGGCAGAATCATACAACAGAATAAGAGAAGAGTCAAGTTTTTAGCATTTTCCTGAATGCTACAGGTTTGGTTGGGATCTTAAGTTTAACTGCAGGAAATTCTAAGGATTATCAGCACAAAAGGAGAAACTCCTGCCGCCCAATCTTGCCTTTTTCATTCTGGAACCCTCCATAACCAAGCAGAGTTGATCTGAGCAAACAACTAGGAGAATGCCACTAAATAATTTTTGAAAGAATTCTGGCCCTTTCCGGGGAAGGACTTTATTCACAAGACACAGTGCTCTTAAGTCAATCCTATTCATTACTGGCAACCAATGAAGGCCCTATAAGGAATTAGACATTGAATCAAATTCTTGACTTTTCAAAAGTAGCCTGGTGGCTGAATTCTCAAGACGTTGATGTTTTTTCATGAGACGCTTCTTAGCGCCCTGGTACAAAGCATTAAAATAATCAATCCTATTGATGAAAATTGCTACAATGATTGTCCTTCGTAACTCAAAAGGTATAAATTAAAGAATCTTCTTCAAAAGCGAAAAAAGGCAGGAGAAGGTGGTCTGAATAATTAGATTTGAAAAGCAAATAAAAAATAACTCCCACGTTTTTAGACTTTTGGACTGGGGAGGACTAGAGGTCTTGTAGTTGAGTTCCCATCATGATTGTAATCAGGCAGTCAGACCACCAGGGCACTGAGTGGGAAGACTGCTAAAACAGCAACAGCAGTGCCTTTCTTCCATACTCACAATCAGGCCCTAAGTCAGAAGGTAAACTTTTGAGTGGAACCTACACTTCTGCTTATCTGACTTGCACTCCATTGTGGCCGGGCTAAAACTTTGACTTTGTCCCAGTCCAGCGCAACCAAATAGCCGCAAGTGGCGCTTTAAAATTTTTGGTGGTAGAATGCACACTTCTTTATTTAATATTTAAAAATGTATATCTCTTATTCCCTACATTGGATGTTTGTCATTTCAATATTGCTTTGAAGGTAAAAGCATTCTCTATTTTTATAAATTCATGTGGGATTTTTATTGTACTGTCTCTTTAACTTTTTATGGGCCTTATTTAAGGACTTTTGCTATAGGCCAGCACTGCAGGCCTCACTGCTGTGCACCGCTATGGCAAAGGACAGGGCAGAAATGCATTGTATCTATATGATTGAGCACATTCCTGTCCTTTTTCCCTGAGCGGGTGCACAATGGGCTTCCGTCGGCCAATGTACGCACCTTTGCACCATGCTGCAAAGGTGTCTGCGTTGCAGGGATGATTGATTTTGTGCAGGAAGGGACCCTTCCTGCACAAAATAAATACATTCAAGTGCTTTCCTTTTTTTATGTGTGGTGCAAAATGTAGCAAACATAGAAAAATGAAAGCACAAGGAGAAATATTTTAATTTCTCTTCATTGCACCTCCCTAACGCCACCCCTGGGGTGGTGTTAGGTTCTGACGTATTCCCAGGTTTACAATGTATCGAAAATCTGGGAATGTGTCAGGGGTTGCTTGGGAACACCCACAGCAGCACCCATGGAATGCCCCTTTCACACAGTTTTCTGCGTGAAAGGGGCACATATTTATAAGAAGGCCATGAAAAGCCATGTGAAGTGGCTTTACGTGGCCTTATAAATAGGCAATGGCACATTGCCTAACCGGAATGTTAAAAAAGTGACGGTCCAGGTGTGCAAAAGTGCCGATAGGGCCGATAGGGCCGATAGGGCCTCATAAATGAGGACCTTACTGTTTTGGTGGTATTAAATGCTTTAAACAAACATGTCTCCTAAGTTAAACCTGACTGCCCATTTGATAAACTACCAAGGGTTAAGCTAGGATTAATTTACTGAGACTTCACTTGACCTATTAGTGATTGTTGTAATATTACTGGCTGAGGGTGAATACCCCCATCTACTGATAACCCACATTCCTGCAGTGGCATTGGTAATAAGCCTACATTATGCACTGACTAACTTTCTCTCCTTCAGATATTACCTGCCATATATTATGTTAAAACACTTCAGTTTATCAGTCGCTAAATATTTCTTAGTATTAAGGAGTTTACTGTAAAGGGTCCAATTATGACTTATTCACCCTCGCTCTAAATGAATGCCAGCACAGGCCCTAGCATCAGCTGAAGGTGGTCATAGCTGCATGACGGTGTGTCCCTTGTCCTCCCGAGCATCGAATCAATGAATGTAAACTAATTAAATCTACATTACTAATGCACAAGGAGCTTGATGGCAGTTTTCAGAAAACAAAATCCAATATGTCATCGTTGCACATTATTAACTGTTATTCAGTGGGAACATATTTACCCTACACTGCAAAGGGCACCAGAATGGAAATGCAGTATCCTTCATATTAAGTCACAGATTGTAATTGGGAACAAAGGCAAGGGACTGCTTTGTAACTTTAAACTTTCGCTTTAATGAATGTACAGTGCATACACTGTCCGTGCAGTCGAACCGATGTTTGTGCTCGCTCTCATATCCGCTTTTAGGAAAATAGAAGTATAAATAATGGTACGCTGCTTTGTTGACAGGTGACCTGCCATGATACATTATTGTCAGAATAAGACTAAGGCAAAATGACTACCTTTCCACCTGATAACACTTGTCTTCTGTCATGTTCTGTTAAAATCCTGTTGCCAGTACTTAGCCTTTCTTGGCATGCTCAATTAAAACACAGTTTTCTTGTTTGTTCTCTTCCACTGGTCGATCCTCTGTTTTCATATGATAATTTTTCTTTTATAATTTTTTCCTGACTGAATCAAAGGGTTCAGAATAGAAACCTAGATCACATCCTCTGTTTCCTAAAGGAACTCTTAGGAATAACTGCTTATGCCTTAGTGTCCAGTTTCAGTTTAATGATGCAACAATATCAACATAGGTAGTGCTAGAGCCCAAGGACTCACCCAGATGTTTTTGATCTTTCTGTATATACCTACTTACAAATGTCACCAGGGATAATCCTAGGTACTCTGGGGAGTAAATGGACCTTTTGCTCCATAGGGGATGTAGAGCTGTTAAGAGAAAATCAGTAAAACATAATTGACATTTAGAATTTGCAATGAGTCAATAATGAGAGGTTGGGGAAAGTTTTAATACCTTTATTTTATCAAAAGGTCAGAATGTCTTATTATCTTTATTCAGTTTAGTAAGTTACAGAAATAAAGAAAGGGTTAAAAGTTAGTATTTAATAGACACAGTGGTCCATAAAGAAAGCCAGTAATCCAAGAGACCTATTCTACAATATTTCCAGAGATGAACTTCGCATAAAGAGTAGTTCTGGAAACTCAGGTTGTTTCCCAGAGGTGCAATACCAACTGTATTTTAGAAAGGATATCTGTGCAGTAGCATTGATCACAAAATAAATAAGGTAAGTCACCTCAAGAATCTCATAAAAGAATGTACTCTCCATAAAAAAGGGTCTAAGGACAAGAGGAAAATCCAGCAGCAGGACCACCAGACAGGGTACAGGATATTAAGGGGTGTGCGTGCCTGTGACAATACTAACTTGCTAGGAACACTCACTAATATAGTTTTTTCACACAAGTCACAACTTCTGAAGGCATCCTTACTCGATATCCAATGAGAACAGTTCATGAAGTGGTATTGGCAGTCATGTTATGCATCTTCTTCTGATTCCCACAGTCTGCACTCTCATCATCAGGCTTGATACAGTTTCTAGCACATATGTTACTTGATGAAAGATTCCCATGAGAACCCTCTTACCTAAGCAAATATGCACTGTAAGCTCATTACATAGATAAAAACAACTCAGTATTGTGAAAGCAAATATAAATGTTATTCCGGAACAACATTTATAAAAGTCTATATCACCTTATATTCCATACAGTTTTAATAAGTTCATTGTATTCTAGTGAGATGATCTAACATGGGGTGAGAAACTAAATTAACATATTATAATCATCACTTTTCTAAAGATAACATCAATGCCAGGTAATCAGTCACTGTCTTTCAAAAAGGAGTTTGGCCCTTGTGGACAGAAGTGGGGTAAGGGCCCAAATACTTTATAAAAAAGGAAGGAACCCACACTTCATTGTATTTCACACCATTCAATTTTGGATGAAAGGATAAACAAAACTTAATATGTTTATCAAGGCGATTATTTACGCCGTTTTATTCATCAATTTTATGAAAAAAGCAACTTTTGGTAGCGATTACCTGGTTCCCTCCTTGCCTTACATCCAGGTATGAGAAAATTGGTCTTTTTTACCTTCAGTTCAATTTGTAAAACATTTTCGGACAACTAGCACCTGACATAAAATCCCGTGTTTTTTTAGAAAGCGCACAGATTCAACAAATCCTTTTAAGCGTTTTGGATGAACTGAACTTACCTCAAGTCCCCAGAGGTATGTTTCATTTTAAAAGTTGTACATATGAGAAGGTAGGAGCAGGTTGAGGGGAGCAATTTATAATGAGTGTCCACAATTTGTTTGTGTTTTCACTATTAGGTTTAAGGAACAGGGGAAAGAATTCATTTGGCCCTGAAGAGAGTTTGCGAAGAAACCCTTCAAACTCGAAACGCGTAGGCGAACAGGATCAAGTCCTAAGTTTTGAACTACAGATAAAATACTTAGGAGTCCATAGCCTAAAAACATTTCTACCGAGAGGTTATTTGTTTTCACGCAGACTCAGTGGAAGGCTGCGTTGTGGTTAAATTTTGCTTTTGTGATGAAATGTATGTTTGCTTAAATGCTTATATTGATGTTAATGAAAAATACTTTGACATCTTTCCCTTCTTTTTGAAATGTTATCACTTTGTTGCAAATTATTTACACTAGTTATATGTTTCCATATTGTTTATGTTTTTTGATTCATGTTTTGTGTTGTAAAGATTAGGCATCACAACTTTTTTGGTCAGTACGTAAATAGCAGTGGTATTTCTCTTGACATAAACAGTATCTACGAAAAGTTGCTTTTTTCATAAAATTGATTAATAAAACGGCGTAAATAATCGCCTTGATAAACATATTAAGTTTTGTTTATCCTTTCATCCAAAATTGAATGGTGTGAAATACAATGAAGTGTGGGTTCCTTCCTTTTTTATAAGGTAATCAGTCACAGCATAGGTTGAATTATATTTGCCTGTTGTAAACAATTAAAAAAGCTAAGGGCAAGATGTAGGTCGCCAAATACCGGTCGGTAACGGACGATTTCAGTTGTTACTGACCGGTATTTGGGATTTGACATGTAGGTGGCCTTAATTTTACCGATTCGGTAAATTACCGATTCGGTAAAATACTGAATCGGTAAAGTTACTGAATCGGTAAATCCAGATGAAGTGGCACTTTAAACAGTGCCTCAGGCCATTACTGATTTGTTATTTACCACCAAATACTATTTGCTGGTAAATAACGAATACCTGTGTACATGCAGATCTGTGCATGTACACCTGTGCCATGTGGCACACAAGCCAAAATCAGGGGTGCAACAGGGTGTCAAAGTGACACCCTGTTCCCTTTGACAATTCAGTATTTTTACCGAATCGGTATTTACCGATCCGGTAATTGACATTGATTCCTATGGGCCTCAAGGCCCATAGGAATCAATGGCAATTACCGAATCAGTAAATACCCATTCGGTAATTACCGAATCCTACCGAGCCGGTAAAAAATACCAAATTTTTAGCTACATCTCATTTACCAGATCTAGAATACCGAATCGGTAAAATTCGGTATTTTAGAGTCGGTAAATGAGGATTACCTACATCGGGCCCTAAGCATTTATTATAGAAGCATTTCTAATGGCATCTTCTAATTCTTCATTATTTTAACGAGATATAGTTTTGCCATATTTATTAATATTCTAACAAAGTGCATTTACGTTTTTATTTGTGAGTTATTTTCTGAAGCAATTATTTCAATCAAATTTAAATGCACTCCAAAATGCAATTCTAACATAGTAACTAAGTCAATTTTCTAAATATATGGTAATTTCTCTCCGTAGTAAGTGCTCCAATTTTTCAAAAAATTTGAGCAATTGGGTTTGCCGAAGGGCAAAGTTCACTATAAAAAGAGCGTGGCATTGCGACAAATTTCGCATTGCCGTGATGTAACATTTCTAAAATACAGGGATGCGCCCTATTTACAACAATATAGCGTTCTCTGTGTTTTCCCTTGCGCAAAAAATAGCTACATAGCACCAACACAGACACCCTTGCGCTATAGTGCAAGGGGGCCTGCGTTGCAGGGATTATTGTTTATATGTCGGAAAATGTCCCTTTCTGCAAATAAACACGAATATTGCCGATATGTTACTTCTATGTGTGCTGCATTCTACAGCACACATAGAAGTAACACATCGTCATTATTTAATCATTGTTTATGTGCAGGAAGGGACACATTTCTGCACATAAACAACCATTAAAGACATTTTCCTCTTACTATGTGTGCTGCTATTGCATGGCATTAGTTTTTGGTGCTGCCTCAGATTTACAGATCCTTATACATCTGGGGTAGCACAAAAAGTAATGGGTATTGCAGTGGAAAGCCCACAACAACACCCATTGGATGCCCCTTTCATGCAGAAAACTTATCGAAAGGGTGATATATCTACAAAGCGACGTCAAGCCACAAAAAGTGGCTTAACGCTGCTTTGAAAATATGGTGCAGGGCATTGCGCCACCGGAACGTCATATAAAGTGAAGTTCCGGTGGTGCAGTCCCCTTGTATATATTACCCCAGGTTAGGAAACATATTTCATTGTAGAACACATGCTTTTAAGTGATTGAAGCAAGTTCTGTGCCTTTACAGACCAACGTGAAGTACACCAAATATAGCAACCGCATTGTAAAATTATTCCCACATGCATTTTCAGCAATTTAGTATTTTAATGTGCTTATTTTTTTAAGGAATGGGGAGAAGCCTTACTTCTTGCTCATATGAGTTTGCCATGTTTTAGTAACAACAATGGCCTTGATTTACGAAGGTATTTGCACTCATGAATCAGGTATTAGAATTCAAATGGCAGGAATAATGGCTGCAAATCATTTAGAAAAGGTTACTCACCATCCCTAAATCAACCTACTCTTGCATAATTGCACCCCACACATGCATACAATTATGCAGGACTATGTCCCATGCAAGTTGTGAAAACTGGGAGGATTAGGTCATGGTTTGCTTTGTGAGATTGGAAACACCTACATACTTGTGAACTTATGGGCATTAACAAATTGATCACTGACCCTTTCCTACCCTGGAAATATTTGGAGATTTGCTTCTGCGAAGAACTCGAGTAAATCCCTAAATGTTGTCTGTAATATGTATCAATATTTTCTAGAATTGTTCAATGTAGGTATTAGACCCTGTACAAATGCAAATACTACTTATTATGTAGATGGGGTCGTGGCCTGTTTGTATTGATTGATTATTCGTTTTTTTAATGTATGAAAATGTTGTAGAAGTTTATGGTTGTAAACATGTATGTATGTATATGTATGTATATATATATATTCACTGAAAAAAACATAGGTTTCACACCAGTTATAGTTAGGAATTTGCATTTAAAAAACCTATTAAATTCACTGAAAAAACCATAGGTTTGATACCAGTTATAGTTAGCTGGAAATTTTACTGACATAAAACCATTGAAATTCCCAAGTTATAGTTAGTTGGACTTACTATAACTTGCGCGCCTGCAATGCACTGCTGATGACGTCACATATTACATCACTCATGACATGGTCAGTGACATCACTCATGGCATCACTGATGACACCATCCAGTGAATGTGTGTCTTTCTGTAAAATAAATATGTTTTATATATGTATTTGTAAAGGTCGATGGAAGAATACATTTTTAAATAAGTGTCTAAATGGATGTTTTTTTAATAAAAAAAAATGATTGGTTAACTGGCTTATTAAGTGTATCTTAGTGAATACATATATTAGCGTCTAATGTTTAAATATTTAAATATATGTATCAGTGTTTCACTTTGTGTATAAGTGGCTGCATGGGTTGGTGAGTAGCTACATGTGTGTATGTGTGGGTTATTAGATGCTTTTTTTAGTATTAGTGACGTAAATAATTAATTTACTCTCTTAATTTCTATGCAGGTAAGTACTTAATCAATAATAACTCAAGTCGGAAAGAAAGAAAACAGAGTCCGTGGTGTTAGAGTTCTTAGGGGTGTTTATTCCTTAAAAAGGAATGGTCAAGACCAGGATATCATGTTCTGACCACCACAGGGGTGTCAGAAGGGATAGAGCGTTCTTTTATTACATTACATAGCTTATATACTTAATTCATGTCATAGGAAACAGTTATAGTAGGCGTAACAGCTGAGAGAAGACAAGATAACAGTATACACGTGTTACTAGTACGTAATCAAAAGGCGTGGTCTAGGCGTGAACTAGAAACGTCACAGATAGGTGTCACAAAAGGGGTGGCACTAACAGAAAATGTTGCAATGTCAGCAGAAATTGGAAACTTGGATGCGCGCGCAGCTGCATGACGTGTGAATGGCATGAAGTCGGAGGGTGCAGGAGACTTGACATTTACACTGACGGAAAGAGACAGAAGTCTGGCATGTCAGATCAACTTGTGCTTCTATCATATCTGATATCTGGTGTTTAGGAACTGGGCTATCTAGGCAGAAAGGTCTCTAGGGCAGAAGCTATTCTATACTAACTGTGAATGCGTGTATAAGCGCCTAAGTGTCTGCATGAGAAGCGTGGGGGCACGGGGCCTTCCATGGAAGCATGGCAACAGAAGCTATGAATTACTTGCACGGAGACAGGTCGGCCCTTTGGCCCTGTAGCTGAGGGGTATGTTTACTGAAGCTAGCAGGCAGGAATGTATTTCCGGGGAGCGGAACAGATAACTCGAAGGTTATAGTCAATCTTGGCAGGCAGCAGGCTGAGCTGAGCGCGAGGGGCCGCGCTGAAAGTAAGTCAGAGTTCACGGGTACAGAGGCAGCCTGGGCAGAGGCCCTTGGAGTCAGAAGCCAGAAAAGAGGCTCGGTGGCAGAAATTCAGGGCCTACTCAGCTAGAGCTGAAAAACGGAGAAGTACACCACAAAAAGACGTTGGCATGGCATACTTAGGAACGGACCATTCAACCCATTCAGGGTGGGTCTGAAAGAAGACATGTTGACGTTGGACGCAAATGTATTTGCGTCTTCATAGCTGGTACAGGAGGGAAGTTACATGCACTTTAACTCGTACATGGAGACGGTGGGGTACACGCTAGGGAACACAACTTGACCATAAAATTTATATTTCCTCATTCCCTCCTTGTTCCCTACGGACCCTTCATGATATATCGATCATCATAAATTGATCAGTTTGTTCTTGTAACATAATTTGTTCATCTCTCTTCCGTTGTCTATTTGAGAGAAAACTGGAATGTTCAATGCACGATGTGGCACACAGTCCACATATCGCCGGCCCACACTGTAGGCACAGGCAGCAGCTGAATACTATGACAAGGCCAAAACCTAGGAAGGATAGGATCTTCCATCCCCAAGCGGTTAACGTCCAGGTGCCTGGATTCTGATGTATCTGATTTGCAATTTTATGCAGACGGGTAATAGCTTGATAGACAGATGGCGCGTTTTGTGGGATGAAAACGCAGCAACTTGACCCGATGACCTTACAGGCTCCACCTCTATCTGCCAAGATGACGTCAATAACAAGACGATTTTGAAGGACAACAACCCGCATAGCAGATTGCTCCTCGGTTAAGTTACCTAAGGCGGAGGCAGTTTCATGTACTACAGCTTCAAGTGTTCTAGTTAATCTACGTATTAATTTACTGTTTTGGACGGGTCCTAAAAAAAAAAAGAATCCTTTATTAAAATCAGTGTACTGTTCCCATGCCGTTTCTGTGTAGTCGACAAGTGGGATATCTCTTCTGGGTCTATTCTTTACTAGATTTGTATTTCTATGGTAATCAGGGGGAGCTAGGAAAACAGGTGGCAGAAGGAATGCAATATAACAAGTACCATCCCAATCCGGAGGCAGACGTACGTATGCGGTATGACCACAAACAAAATAGGAATGACTGATAGCTTTAAAGGATGATTTACCATGATCACTGAATTCGACCACAGTAGTGCATTTACTATGACCTAAGTGTACTGAACCTTTCTTTCGGACACATAATTCACCAGTGACTGGTAATACTAGCATATGGGGCAGACCTGGGGCAGCCTCGGATTCTACAGTAAGGATCATAAGGCTAATTGTGTAGTTACCTAATCCATATACTTCATTTTCTAGATCAGTTCCTATTCGAGTGGGGAGTCCCTCCTTATCGGGGTAACAGACGTCGAGCAGGACTAAGTTCAAGTTTCCCCAAACCCAGCCCCCATCGAAGACAGCAATATCAGTATCTAAGGAATTAATTATTTTAAACCATGCCCCACAGGAGCCATTGTGAGTGAACGGGTACGGAAAGAGGGGAAGGGCTCCCTTGTAATTCTGGTAGGGAGGGAGTCGGCCACATATCCAGCAGTCTGTAGCATTGTTTGTCTGATGGGAGTGGTGTAACATACTAATGAATGTGTTGTTGCGCAGCGCAAGTCTGTAAGAGAGTTCGTGTGGAGGTAACTTGCTAAAAGTGTGTTCAGCAGAGACATTGTAAACAGATTGTTCACGCCTGAAAATAGGCCAGTAGATAGGTAGCAGAATGCTAGCAACAATAACTAAGATACTCAGAATAAACATGATTGATAGTGTCACTATACAGTGACTACGAAGTGATTTACAATATGCACGTTTTTTGGATCGTCTCTCTCTCTCTCTATCTCGATCTAGGGGATACATGTCAGAAACTATTTAACCGATTCACCTAGGGGAGGACTTAAACAATTAAACTGTCTGACTTGCTAGATCGGAGTTTCGACCTGTACTCCTCTTGGGGAGTTTTTTCTCGTTCGGTAACTGTAAAGTCTTTTGGCTCAACACAGTCTTTGGTGGGGGTGGACGAGTCTCGGTCTGGTTTCAGTTCATGGAATTTTTTCACATGACTCGTATGGACCCACCCCTTTCTTCCTTCGATCTTTACGGCGGTCCTCGTGGTGAGAAGGACGGTCTTCGGTGATTTCCAGCGGGGCTCCAGCGGACTCTTCCTATCAAAATTTCGGACCAAGACTAGGTCCCCAGGACGGACATCGTGTGGCTTTACATCAGTGTTGTCAGGGAAGGCAGCGGCAACCTGTGAACGACATGATTGGAGTGCAGACATCAAGGAGGCAAGGTAATCTGTCAACATATTACAATCAACATCAGTGATCTTTTTAGGAATGGGCGTCCCCCACATATTTGGTGGTCTGCCAAAAACCACTTCGTACGGGGATAGCCCTGATCTCGAGTGGGCAACCATTCTCATGTAGAACAGTGCCACGGGCAGGGCGACTATCCAGTCGACCCCTTTCTCCTGACATATCTTTGCAAGGCGGATCTTTAGTGTCTGGTTATGCCTTTCTACAAGGCCTGCGGCTTCAGGATGTCGGACACAATGAAATTTCCACTGGTATCCTAACAGTAAAGAAACATGTTTCATTAGCTCGGACGAGAAGGGTTGTCCGTTATCTGAGTACACGACACGAGGCAAACCGTATCGTGGGAAGAATTCACGAACCAACTGCCGGGCAGTGGTCGGAGCAGTATAATCTGGGACTGGGTAGGCTTCGGTCCAACGGGACAGTGCACAAACAACTACAAGAACATACTTGAATCCTCGACAACTGTTCATCTGGATATAATCCATCTGGAGGACTTCAAAAGGGTGATCGGGAGGATGAAATCCACCTTGCTCTACAGGGACGCTTTTACCGGGATTGAACTGACAACAGATCATGCAAGTACGCACTTTCTGTTTTGCTGCTGCTCGTAAGTGTTTATTGTTCCAAAGATTTTGTAAACTGTCTAACATCGCTTTCTCTCCTAGATGTGCTGGGCTATGTACTGTATTAATCATGACTTGAACCATAGAGTCAGGGAGAAACCATGTAGATTTTCCCTTCGTCATCCAACCTTGATCTGTCTGGATCCCTCCTAGTTCAATCCATCTCTTTATTTCTTCTGGGGTAGCATGTGCCTGAATATCAATTACATCTAGAGCGGGATCCTTGACTGCCATACACTTTGTCGGTACTATTGTCTTTGTCATGTCAGCTGTCTGAGTGTGAGTCAATGCTGTATGTTTCGCTGTCTGATCTGCCAGGTCATTCCCCTGGGAAACAGAATCTGTGACCTTAGTATGTGCTTTACACTTCATGACTGATATGCCCGAGGGCAAATGTATTGCTTCTAACAGTGCTTGAATGAGGGGGCCGTGTTGTATCTTGGTACCATGAGAGGTCAGGAAACCTCGTTCTTGCCATAACATGCCGAAGTCGTGTACGACTCCGAACGCATAACGGGAATCAGTGTATATGTTAACATTTCTGTTCTTGGCTAGTATACAAGCTCGGGTCAGAGCGATGAGCTCTGCTGCTTGAGCAGACAGTGTGTCAATACGATGTGTTTCTTTAACTTCAGTTTCAGTGGTCACTGCATATGCGGCCACTAATTCTCCTGTACTTGTTCTCATGCATGAACCGTCCACATAAAGTGTCAGGTCTGGATTAGTCAGTGGGACATCTGTTAAGTCTCGTCGTGGCTTTGTTACTGCATTAATGATTTCTATACAATCATGCGGGGCTGGATCTGTCATAATTGTAGGTAACAGTGTTGCGGGGTTCAGAATGCTGCAGCGCCTGATTTCTATGTGCGGCTGGAATAACGTTAATTCATAACCTGTCAGTCGTGCTATAGTCAGGTGCTGAGTCTGGGTTCTGTTTAACAGAACCTCTACAGAGTGTGGAACTTGTACTGTTAATTGATGGCCTAAAACAATTGAATCGCTCTGTCTGATGGCTAACGCTGTTGCTGCTACTGACTTCAAGCATGCAGGGAGTGCCTGGGCTACTGAATCCAAAGTACTTGAGAAATAAGCGCAAGGCTTATGTGAACCTGCTTGATCTTGGGTGAGGACAGACAACGCTGTACCATCACGTTCTGTAACAAAAAGTGTAAACGGTTTGCTGTAACATGGTGTCGCTAAAACTGGTGCTTGGCATAAGGCTTTCTTTAATTCTTCAAAAGCTTGTGTGTGTTCCTGAGTCCAAGGGAGGACAGTCGAGGTTGCTGCCTCCTGTGTCGTTAACTGGATGAGTGGTTTGGCCAGAAATGCATATTGAGGAATCCATTGTCTGCAGTATGAGGTGAGGCCTATGAAGGCCCGCACTTCCTTTTGTGTCTGGGGTTGTGGCATATTCACAATTAACTGAATGCGATCGGGAGTGAGCTGTCTCCCCACTTTGGACAGCAAGTGACCCAAGTACACAACTTGCTGAACACAGAATTGTAGCTTCGAAGGAGACACCTTGTGTCCCTTGTCGGCCAGAAAATGTAAAACTGTCAGTGATGCTTGTTCACATTCGGGCTCACTTCGTGCGGTGATCAGCAGATCATCGACGTATTGCAGTAAAGCGGTGTTAACTGGCATTTGAATACAATCTAGCTGTCTTTTCAGTGCTTGATTGTAGATGCTGGGGCTTTCTGTGAATCCTTGAGGTGCGCGTGAAAATTTGAAACTGCGTCCATTTAAACTGAATCCGAAGAGATATTGGCTCTCTGGATCAATAGGCACGCTGAAGAAGGTGTTCTTGAGGTCAATTACAGTAAAGAACGTTGCTTCTGAGTCAATAGCAGTCAATAAGGATGAGATATCGGGAACCACAGGGTACTGTGGAATAATGCATTTATTCAGTTCTCGAAGATCAATCACCAGCCGATATACTGGCGGTGCATTGGGGTCAGTACGTTTAAGAGTCGGAATGATGAGTGAATTACAGATATTGGAGTCGGTCTCTACGACCACTCCTTGTGCTATGAGTTCTTCAATGATTTCCAGTAAAGCCACTACAGCATCGGGTGGTAACTTGTATTGTCTGATTCGGGGTAGTACAACTCCTGTCTTGAGTGTAACACGGTAGGGTGTGATATGCATACAACCTACATCAGTTGGGCCTTTTGCCCACAAGTGATCTGGTACATTTTTCAATCTGACATCGAATTCTCGCAAAACATAATGACCCTTGAAATCTCGTAGAAAGAGTCTAACTCCCTCTGGGGAACAGCAGATTATGGCTCCTGGAGCCTTCAATGTTTTAATTCCTAACAGATTTTCTGGACATGATTTTGTAAGTAACAAGTCTGTAACACGTGATAATGGACCCACAGCCAGGGGGACTGGTTCTGATACTTCATTTACAATGGGCTGTCCTGAAAAGCCAAGGGAAACATTCTGTGAGCCTGAGAGGGGTGCCCCTGGGACTTCATTATGACTTATTGTGGTGCGGCTTGCCCCTGTGTCAATTAAAAACTTTCTGTCTTTTCCCAATACTTGACTGTGTACATAAGGACCCTCTTGATCTACAGGAATTTCAATAAGAGGCAAGCCAAATTCCCTCTCTAGGCTGTTTCATGTATATCGTTGATAATCAGGATAAGCGGACTGGGCATACTGGTACATCTGTTGTGAAACTTGCTGGGATGCGGCAATGGGCTGTGGCTGCGATACAGCTACTGTCTGTGCTGGAGGTGAAGAAGCATGCATAGGCTGTGTATTCTGTGCATTCTGTGAAGACTGATGCTGGTTATGGTCTTGTCTAGGCGGATGCGGTCTTTCTTTAGTTTTACCTGTTGCTATGTTATGTTTCAGGACTGGGCATTCATGTACGTAATGACCTGGCTGCTTACAGTAATTGCATGTCCCTTTAACGGGAGCTGTAGTGTGACTTATCTGGGTCCCACCCTTTCTCTGACCGTCGGCTGGGACCGTCTGAGCTACTAACATTTTCATCTTCGTGTCTTTCATGCGTTTTTGTTCCTGATCTTGTTCTTCTCTAATTCTGTTCTGATGATACTGGAGCATCTGTAACATCTGGGATGGCGTATTTGCCTGCCAAGTACTTTCAACTTTGTACACTCTGTTTTTAACTAATGGTAGGGAATTCTCGACTAATTTTGATACAAAAAGATGCGGATATGACTCGCTACTTGGTTTGAGGCCACTATTAATAATGAAACATTTCTCGAATCTTGAATAGAAGTCACTAGTATCTTCATCATGTTTCTGCTTACAGGACGAGATTGCGTCCCAATCTTCCTTTCTCGTTGTCAATAATCTGGGCAGAACCTGTACTATTAAACCTGGTAATGCTTTAGTTTTGTCCCCAAGGCCTACCCCTGGGACACGTTTCTTTTCCTCCTCTTCTATTTCTGCCCATGCTATCTTTGTGTCTCCCACCTCCCAGTCTTTTTCTTTTAATTTCTCGTAGATGCCCGTGGGCAACAGTACCTTCAACATTTTCATGATATCTTCATACGTGTAATCCCCCATTAGTAACATGTCTTTAAGCTCTCTGTGAAAACCTGCAGGGTCTTTATCATGACACGGGACTGGTTTCTTCATTTCTAACAGCTCTAATTTAGTCAGAGGCGTGTGAACATACACGCGTTTCAAGAGATGGTCCTCACCCATAACTGGGTGTACTTCTCGTAAGGGGTTCTGACTCTCAATGCCACCCCCGCATTGCATGCGGTACATTTTCCTTTCTGGAGGTGGGGCGGGAACATATTCAGAGCTTACGAAAGTGTTAAATTTATTTCGTTGTTCTAGAATTATTTGTATTAACTTGGTACTGAAACCTCTCCATCTGTCCATGAGTAGCGCTTCTAATGTTTCGTGTAAGGGACCTGGATCAGAATGTTGATTTCTGTATTTCGTGAGGAGGTGCTGAATCATGTATACACCTGCTAATTTCTGCTCGTCTGGGGAAAGGTTCAGAAACGTCTGTGCTACGGTATCATCATTATATATGTCTGGATTTTCGGCCCATAATATGGCTGATCGGGCTAGTTCTTGTTCATCCATAGAGTTGAGTACATGGTACCCTACTCGATCTCGAAGCCTTTTATCAGTCTCCTGAAACTGATGTTCAGAAGAATTCGGATTTGTTAAAGCAGAGAGAAAAACTCTCTTGTTTTCTGGACGGATACCCTTCCTAAGGTAAGTTCCCTTACCTGCATACGCTATAATATCTGTCGTCTTTACTGGTTCTTCCTGTTCTTCTTCCTCCTCGGAGGAAGCTTTTTCTTTTTCTTTTTGGTGTACTGCTATCACTGCTTTTCTTATTTTTCTACACATACTGGCTATGCAAGTCCCCTTGTCATGTTTTCCTTCAGCTATATTTTGACCCCATTTGTTCAGTGCATCTAATTCACTCTGATCTGTTCCAGGCCTGTCTCGTTCTCTTATTAGGCAATTTATAAAAAAACGTAGTATCTGTGCTTGAATGTCAACTTTCTGTTTCTCCATGGCTTCCTTAATACTGTCAGGGTCTTTCCCTGTCTGAACAAACTCATATATTCTATCTAGACGCTCCTTCATTCCTACATAGCATAGCAAGATATCAGTAGCAGATCTTAACCGTAGTGATGCCAATATCATTAGATCGTCTTTTCCGGGTACTGGATCATATCTGCAAACTGAAAGGTTTTCTTTTAATGCGTCAAGGCGGGGTGACCTGAACGTGAGAGGACTCTGCATATCCCTGAGATTGAATCTGTGTGTTAATGGCGGGGTCCGAAGACCCGCGGTCGCACCTCCTGAAGCGGAGGCTTGTGCATTATCTCCCTGTGGAGTCTGTATCTGAACTTGAATTTGTCGTTTAGTTGCATCAGGTAAACGTTGTTTCGGTAGGTCAATTTTGGGTGCGGGAAGTGGCGGGGCTGGCGGAACGGGGGAGGTCTGTTGCGGTATTGGCGGAACATGATCTGGAGGCGGGGTGCCACCCCCGTCCCTGTCAGTAGGCAAGGCACGAACAGGCAGATTGGTATAAGCCGGTGCTACATCCTCTAGATAAGAATTTAGGAATATGTCTTTAGTAGTCTTATGCATTACTTTAGTTGGAACTAATGGTGACGGTAAGTTTTTCGGTATTTCTGATAGGGCCTCAGGTGTACCCTCGGCCGCGAGATACATACCGTTTACGAGATTGTTTCGTGCACGGTCTATTTGTTCTGTTTTTACTCGGATCCCCTCGGTAACTAGTTCGTTTTCTTGGGCTTTCTCTGATTCTTTAAGTCTATCTTCTCTACGTAGTTCTCTTTCAGCACGCTTATGTGCTTCCTTACGCCAAAATTCTATGGCGTCTTTCTGAGACTGTCTAGCTTTCTTTTTCCATAGTGCTTCCTCTACCTTCATGATGCACTCGGCATCCCATGTTCCGGTAGCAGGCCATCTGTGTCTTTCGTCTAGATGTTTGGTATAGTCAGTCCATAAATCGAGATACAATATGGCATCTATGCCATGCTTATGGTACATAAAGTTACCTGGAGTGTCCCTAGGGGGAATAGGAATTTCTTCCTCCAGTATCCCTTTCCTAGTTCCTATCTGCTTCAGTTTGTTGAAAAACGGCATTTTGCTTACTTAGTACTGAAATGCTCAATCCTTGGTTTACTTAATATTGGGTACAGCTAATTATACAAGAAAACACAATAATGTACATAAAAAAAACGGTCACATTCATACCACGACATTAATCACATGAAAAGACATTTGAAACATGGATGACTACCCCCCTATACTGGATGTACTGCTAAACAGTACAGATACACTGGTGTAACAGTGCAGAAATTCAGAAATTCAGAATACTAGATATACTGCTAAACAGTACAGATACACTGCCTAAAAACAGTGCAGACCGGACTTGTGTACCCAAACCCGTCTAGATACGTCCCAGCAATGGTACTCACCGGGAAGCACGGAAACAGAAGGCCTCGGAAAACTCGACTGGACTCGACTCGACACTTTGGAAAACTTCGGAAAACTTCGGAAAAACTTCAGAAACCTGGTGGGCCTCTTGACACCTCGGACCTTGCTTCTTTCGGCTAGGCTCTGGTCGGGATCCTCCGCACTCCTCACCGCCTCGTCTGGGTACTGATCGCAGTCTTCGTCACCTCCGTGGGTCAGAGGGAGATGCAGGAAATCCTGCCGGTACGCGTAGTTTCCATCTAACGGATGGCAGGGGACATAGCTTGCAACGCACCAACCGGCGCGTGAGGTGGGGGAGGGGTCCCTATTCGGGCGCCAAAATGACGTAAATAATTAATTTACTCTCTTAATTTCTATGCAGGTAAGTACTTAATCATTAATAACTCAAGTCGGAAAGAAAGAAAACAGAGTCCGTGGTGTTAGAGTTCTTAGGGGTGTTTATTCCTTAAAAAGGAATGGTCAAGACCAGGATATCATGTTCTGACCACCACAGGGGTGTCAGAAGGGATAGAGCGTTCTTTTATTACATTACATAGCTTATATACTTAATTCATGTCATAGGAAACAGTTATAGTAGGCGTAACAGCTGAGAGAAGACAAGATAACAGTATACACGTGTTACTAGTACGTAATCAAAAGGCGTGGTCTAGGCGTGAACTAGAAACGTCACAGATAGGTGTCACAAAAGGGGTGGCACTAACAGAAAATGTTGCAATGTCAGCCGAAATTGGAAACTTGGATGCGCGCGCAGCTGCATGACGTGTGAATGGCATGAAGTCGGAGGGTGCAGGAGACTTGACATTTACACTGACGGAAAGAGACAGAAGTCTGGCATGTCAGATCAACTTGTGCTTCTATCATATCTGATATCTGGTGTTTAGGAACTGGGCTATCTAGGCAGAAAGGTCTCTAGGGCAGAAGCTATTCTATACTAACTGTGAATGCGAGTATAAGCGCCTAAGTGTCTGCATGAGAAGCGTGGGGGCACGGGGCCTTCCATGGAAGCATGGCAACAGAAGCTATGAATTACTTGCACGGAGACAGGTCGGCCCTTTGGCCCTGTAGCTGAGGGGTATGTTTACTGAAGCTAGCAGGCAGGAATGTATTTCCGGGGAGCGGAACAGATAACTCGAAGGTTATAGTCAATCTTGGCAGGCAGCAGGCTGAGCTGAGCGCGAGGGGCCGCGCTGAAAGTAAGTCAGAGTTCACGGGTACAGAGGCAGCCTGGGCAGAGGCCCTTGGAGTCAGAAGCCAGAAAAGAGGCTCGGTGGCAGAAATTCAGGGCCTACTCAGCTAGAGCTGAAAAACGGAGAAGTACACCACAAAAAGACGTTGGCATGGCATACTTAGGAACGGACCATTCAACCCATTCAGGGTGGGTCTGAAAGAGGACATGTTGACGTTGGACGCAAATGTATTTGCGTCTTCATAGCTGGTACAGGAGGGAAGTTACATGCACTTTAACTCGTACATGGAGACGGTGGGGTACACGCTAGGGAACACAACTTGACCATAAAATTTATATTTCCTCATTAGTATGAGTGTCTGTATGGTTTGGTGGGGGTATTACTTAGCACATAGATGCATCAATGACTGACTCACTGTTTGTATGTGTTTTGAAGACAGCATATGTTCAGGACTGTATGGGTGGATGAGTGTGTATATGTGTGTGTTAGTGAGTGAATGACTGTCTCACTAGTGTCTTTATCAGTAACTACATATGTTTTAATCTAGTATATGTGAGTATTGATGTATATAAGTGAGTATATGTGAGAGTGAGAGATTGTAAGAGTTCCTGTTTGAATAAGTATGTGTTTCTATAAGTGATTGTTTATGAGAGTAAGTATGTGTAAGTTTATAGTTAGCTGGAAATTTTACTGACATAAAACCATTGAAATTCCCACGTTATAGTTAGTTGGACTTACTATAACTTGCGCGCCTGCAATGCACTGCTGATGACGTCACATATTACATCACTCATGACATGGTCAGTGACATCACTCATGACATCACTGATGACACCATCCTTGTGACAGACTGACAGACCTCCTTTCAGTGTAATGTAACCCTTGAAACACATATTCAAAAATAGAAACTAACATTTTCCAAACCAGTTACAACAACCAATTCAGTAATTCCACCATCTACACACACATCCACTCATTCACCAACAGTTCTATATCGTCACTCATACATGTACTCACTCATCATATGTACTCATACACCTATACATCCTGTTACACACCAATACTCATTCATATAGTTACTCACACATGCAAATAAACTATCAAACATCCATTTACTTGCATATACAGCTATTCACACACCACTACACTTACTTCTACAGAAACGTACATATACTTACTCTCTTAAACAATCAATCGTAGGTACACATACTTATTTGTACAGGAACTCTTCCAAACTCTCTCTCTCACATATTCTCACTTATATCGATCAATACTCACATATACTAGTTTAAAACATACGTAGTTACTCATAAAGACACTATTGAGACAGTCATTCACTCACTAACACACCCATATAAACACTTACCCATACAGTCCTGCACACATGCTGTCTTTAAAACACATACAAACAGTGAGTCACTCATTCATGCATCTAGACGCTAAGTAAGAACCCCCACCGAACCATACAGACACTATTGCTGATACTCAAAAAAATAACTAATAACCCATATACACACTCATGTAGCTACTCACCAACCCATGCAGCCACTTATACACAAAGTGAGACACTGATACAGATATTTAAATATTTAAATATTACTTGTTAATACATGTACTCACTAAGATACTCTTAATAAGTCAGTTATACAATCAATTTTACAACAAAAAAATCCATTTAGACACTAATTTACCCATTTATTCTTCTATCGACCTTTAGATATACATATATAAAAAATATTTATTTTTCAGAAAGACCCACATTCACTGGATGTTGTCATCAGTGATGTAATTTGAGATGTCATCAGTGATGTCATGAGGGATGCCACTGACAATGTCATGAGTGATGTAATATGTGACGTCATCAGCAATGCCCAATCCTGCTGTAACAATCTAGCAGAGTTTTTTCTCAACAAGCTACAAACTATCTGCTTATCTTTCTCCCACACTCAATTCCCAGCTCGCACATTAAGCCTACTGAGTCAGGGACTCACCCCCCTGCTACCCTTAAAACCATTTCCCCGCTGGATCTCTCCACATTACAAACTATCATGCTGCAGGTAAAATCCGACTCACCTAATGACCCAGCACCCCCACGCTCCCTGCTAACTGTGTGCTCGCACATTCTCCCAACCATCTTTGATGTGGCCAATGCCCCTCTTGCAATGGGTATCGTCCCGCCCATTTGGAAACGGGCCATGGTCAAAGCCCTTCTTAAAAAATCCAACCTTGATCACAATAACCCATGGAACTACCGACCCATCTCCCTGCTTTCCTGGATAAGCAAAATCACTGAGAAACACGTCAATAAGACTCTGACGGAGTTCCTCGAAATCAACCTTCTGCTGGACCCCTCCCAGACTGGGTTTCGACCCATGCACGGGACAGAGACCGCCCTCCTTGCCGTGACAGAGGAGGCCTGGGAGATCATGGATCAAGGCGGTACCGCCACTATCATCCTCCTTGACCTAAGTGCCGCCTTCGACACTGTAAATCACAACATCTTACTACGCAGACCGACCATCTTAGGAATCTCTTCAACTGCAATCACATGGCTTGAGTCCTTCCTGTCAGATCGCTCTTTCCAATTCTTCAAGGTGTGTTCCGCAGGGCTCTTCTCTGAGCCCTACGCTTTTTAATGTTTACATGAGCCCACTAGCTGAGATTGTCCGTCCATTCGGGCTAAAAATCTTCTCCTACGCAGATGACACTCAGCTAGTGGTGGCTCTAAACCAAACTCAATTAGGGCCTTGCAACATGAGGGACTGCCTAGAAGCAGTGACCTCATGGATGACCTCTTCTTGTCTCAAACTGAACGGGCACAAGACCAAGCTGATGGTTCTTGGCAAAACCCCGCACCCCTCCATTGATTCCTTATGGCCATCCTGTCTTAGTCCTGTCCCCTTATCTAAGGACTCAATTAAGAGCCTTGGTGTATAGCTGGATAATGCTCTGAATATTAACCATCAAGCTGCCAAACTTTCAGCCGTCTGCCTTGGCATACTCAGGCTTATCCGGAAAATCCTCCCCCTACTACCCTTCAAGGC
Source organism: Lissotriton vulgaris (assembly GCF_964263255.1). Classification (NCBI taxonomy): domain Eukaryota; kingdom Metazoa; phylum Chordata; class Amphibia; order Caudata; family Salamandridae; genus Lissotriton; species Lissotriton vulgaris. Next base: position 309,601,381 of record NC_141696.1, read on the forward strand.
GAGGCAGATTATGATTCAGGGGCTCATTTTGTCCCACCTGGACTTTGGCAATGCCCTCTATCTTGGGTCCCCATATGCTATTCTAAACAAGCTCCAAGTTACTCAAAATTGTGCTGCCTTAACCCTTCTTCAGATTACAGTCACCGCCCCGTCGCAACTGAACTTAAAACCCTCCACTGGCTCCCAATCAGGAGCAGAATTGAATTCAAGGGCCTGTGCACCCCCCACCGGGCCTTCTGGAAAAAGGGTGCCACCATCAACCACACTCTGATCACCCCATACCACCCAAATAGACAGCTCAGATCTGCCTCCTCCTTCCAGGCCACCGTACCCAAGATCCGGAGAGCCAGATGTGGCGGACGCTCATTCTCCTACAACGCAGCAGGACTTTGGAACTCCCTCCCCATCCATCTGCAATCAGAACCCAATCTACTGCCCTTCCGCAAAAAGTTAAAAACCCTGTTGTTCAATAAATCAGACTAGCTCCCACTGTTCATTTACATCCACCGTCGGGAGGGCTAGGATTCCTCAGGGTAGCTACCGCGCTATACAAAAACTCTTTTCATTTCATTTAATTCATTCATTTCAATGCATTGCAGGCGTGCGAGTTATAGTTAGATGAACTAACTATAACAGGGGAATTTCAATAGATTTGTATGTGTGAAATGTCCAGCTAACTATAACATGTGTGAAACCTATGGTTTTTCAGTGAATTTCTAATGTTTTTTAAATGCTAATTCTTAACTATAACGTGGCTGAAACCTATGGTTTTTTCAGTGAATATATATATATATATATATATTCACTGAAAAAAACATAGGTTTTACACACATTATAGTTAGGAAGTAGCATTTACAAAACCTTTGAAATTCACTGAAAAAAACATAGGTTTGACACATGTTATAGTTAGCTGGACATTTCACTCATATAAAACCATTGAAATTCCCCCGTTATAGTTACTTCAGCTAACTATAACTCGTGCGCCTGCAATGCACTGCTGATGATGTCACATATTACATCACTCACGACATGGACAGTGACATCACTCATGACATCACTGATGACATCACAAATGACATCACTGATGACATCATGCAGTGAATGGGTTTTTTTCTGAAAACTAAATATGTTTTATATATGTATTTCTGAAGGTTGATGGAAGAAGAAATGGGTATATAAGTATATATATGGCTGCTTTTTTGGTGAAAAATAGATTGTATAACTGACTGATTAAGTGTATCTTAATGAATACATGGGTTAGTGAGTAATGTTTAAATATATACATTTCTGTATCAGTCTCTCACTTTCTGTATAACTGGCTGCATGTGTTGGTGAGTAGCTTTATAAGTGATACATAATGTCTATATAGGTTATTGTTTGTTTGATTAGTAGTAGGAGTGTATGAGTGTCTAAGTGTCTGTATGCTTCGTAGGTAGATCTTACGTAGTGCATAGATGCATGAATGAGTGACTTACTGCTTCTATGTGTTGTAGGCAGCATATGTGCTGGACTGTGTGGGTGAATGAGTGTGTGTGGTGAGTAAGTATATAGGTTATTATTTGGTCTTTTTTTCTGTATGAGTGGTTCAGTGTATATATAACTGTGTAAGTGAATGAATAACTGTTTTAATAGTGTATTTCTGAGTAAGTACATATCTTTTAAGTTAGTACATATGAGTTATGTTTGAGTAACTCTATGGTTAAGTGTCAGTGTGTAACAGGATGATCAGGATGTATCAGTGTATGAGAACATATGATGACTGAGTACATATATGAGTGACTGTATATGATATATGATTGACTGTATATAATCTGTTGATGAATGAGTGCATGTGTGTATAGATCTTCAAAGTACTAAATAGGTGTGTTCTAAGTGGCATTGGTATGGCTATTGTATTGAAAATGTTATTTTCTATTTTTCAGTCTGTGTAATAAAGGTTATATTAGGGTGAGTGAAGGTCTGCCACTCTTCCACAAGGATGATGTCATCAGTGATATCACCAGTGATGCAATTTGAGATGTCATCAGTGATATCATGAGTGATGTCACTGACCATTTCAAGAGTGATGTAATATGTGACGTCATCAGCAGTGCATTGAAGGCGAGTGACTTATAGTCAGCTGAAGTAACTATATATCAATGGTTTTATATGAGTGAAATGTCCAGCTAACTATAACATGTGTCAAACCTATGGTTTTTTCAGTGAATTTCAAAGGTTTTGTAAATGCTACTTCCTAACTATAACGTGTGTAAAACCTATGGATTTTCAGTGAATTTCAAAGGTTTTGTAAATGCTACTTCCTAACTATAACGTGTGTAAAACCTATGGTTTTTTCAGTGAACTTCAAAGGTTTTTAAAATGCTAATTCCTAACTATAACATGGGTTAAACCTATGGTTTTTTTTTTGAATTTGCAAGGTTTTTTAAATGCTAATTCCTAACTATAACATGTCTGAAACCTATGTTTTCTTTTGTGAATTTGCAAGGTTTTTTAAATGCTAATTCCTAACTATATCGTGGCTGCAACCTATGGTTTTTTCAATGAATTTTGGCAAATGTTTTCAACACAAAAAAAAGTTTTTTTTCCCTGGCGGAGTTGTTTAGGGACTCCCTGAGAAGCTCTAGGGGGTCAAGGAGTGTCTACCTTGCCTCCTTTTCACGTTTTGAAACTTTTATGTAAATGGAGCAAAACGCCATTTTAAACCGACATGCGCGACCGGGTGCGCGCACCCCGCTATATATATTTTTTTTATTTGGGTTTTTTGGACCGTCAAGATTCTTCTTGGACCCCCTGAGAAGCTCTAGTGGGTCAGGGATTTAAGGGAAATTAAGAATTATGAGAAGAGCAGTATGGAAAAGAAAGTAAAAGTGAAGGAGTCACAAAAGGTGACTGAGGATGGACATATGGAAGAAGAGTAAGATAGAAAGAGAGATATACAGAGTAGGGTTAGGGGAGTGAAAGTAAAACAAAGAGAAAGATGATGAAGGAAGGAAGGGGATTTGAGGATGATAAAAAGAAGGTAAGTCAAAGTGATGAGTGGGAAATAAGTGATTTAAAAATTGAGTAAGGGAATGAAGAGACTTATTAAAGCGTACACAGGGAATGCAACAGAGACACCAATTTATATTACCCAACACATCTTTGAAAAATAGCACAGATGCGCCAGGAAAGATGCGACATACAAGTTAATCTTTGCACCAGTCATGATGGACCGCATTTCCAAATCGGTGCATCATGTCGGAGGAATAAACAGATGCGTATCAGATCTAGGGCTAAAAGTTGGCACAGTGTTGAAATTGTGGTCCATGCACGACGCAACTCCAGCACTTTTCAAACTTGTTCTATCTGTAACGTGGTACATCAACCTTTACAGTTACGTCAATAGGTGCAATGTTTTGACACAAAACCGAGTTGGTGAAGTGACTCAGTAAAATGTTGTAGATTTCACAGAATCACTTTTCAAGGGGGTTCTTGTGACAGAACAGTCACTCTTGCGTAGAAATGCCCACATGAAACCTGACACTGGTTTCATGTGCTGGACGGTTTTAAAACGTGATGCGTCTCCTTGCACTATATCACTTCTTTTGCACTGCCACTGCGTAACAAAACTGACACACAGGCAGTATAAAAGAGGTGCAATGGGCTTCTAAATCTGCCGCTGAGGAATTAAAGTAAGTAAGGGACTGAGAAAGAAAAAGGTACTTAAACAAGCTGAGTGAGGCTGAAAAAACAATATTAATAATGATTGAAAGACTGTAAACAAGATAGAAAGGGAAATAATAAGAATGGAAAGGGGCGACCAACTCGGTCCCCCCGAACGTATGGCCGAGTGCCTCGATCCCCCCGGGAAGCCATTTTTGGGCGGGAGGCGCGCCTCAGCTGGTATGCCCGAAGCGGCGTAGCTGGGGCGCGCTCGTTCCCGCCCTAGAGTGGGCTGGCCTAGACACCGACGCAGCCAGCCACGCCCTCGGGGCAGGCAGGGGCGGGTATACGCCCGCCCTGAAGACGAATAAAAAGGGACGCAAGACCAGAAGACATCCTCTTGTTCTTGTGCTCTGAAGCTGCACCTCCTCGCTGCACGTGAGCCTGGGACAGAACAAAGAGCCAATTTTGAGCGTTTTAATCTCTCTTTTTGTTTTCTAGATACTTCGTCTGAAAAGATGCCCAAGAAAGGCGCGAAGAGCATGTCGACTGACCAGTTGGTTCGGGCCCTCATGAAGGACATGTCCGAAATTAAGAAACGGTTGGCGGAGCGAGACGGCGAGGAGGGATCGGGGCGTCCACCGGCCGGAGGGAAGCCAAAGAGGCCGAGAAGGGGACCGGTCGGGGGAGACGTCCCGGTTCCCTGTTCCCCGCTCGAGGCGCCAGCACCGGTACCGGCCCCGGTACCGAAGGAGGGGAATCCGATCCCGGTAGTAGTCACCCCGACATCCACTGAAGATATGCCTCCCGAGTTGGCGGCACAGCTAGCAGCGTGGTTGGGGGACAGTACAGAGGGCGCCACGGCCGCCGAAGCGCAAGCACTCATGAAACAGTTGCGCGAGAAACGTGATGCAGCCAAGGTGCCCGCGCCGGATGCGGTGATAGACAAGCCACGAGGGGCGGAAGTAGCGTCCGGTGCAGGTAAGCGGCCATTGCCGATCGCAAGGGATGAGTCAACACCCTCTCGTAGAGAAAAATTGGGGCAACATGTTCCTTTGCCAATAAAGGAAAAGATTTGGGCGGGGGAATACGTAAACATTTTCTCCCTGCTCGTTGATCACTATGAGGTCGAGACTGTTAAGGGTCAAAAGGATCTGATGCATCCAAGTGTTTGGCGCGCCAAAATGGCCGCCTTTAAAGTGAATGAGAATATTGGTAACTGGGGTAATGCTTGGGGAATTTTTTACGTCAATTTTGGGGGAACGTAGGCCTGAATTGCTCCCTGAATTTCCAGTATATCAGTCACGAATTATGGGGTACTCGACATCGCACCAAGGTAACCAATGGTTCTGTTATGACAACCTTTTCAGGAAAGCGATGGAGCACAACAAAAGTTTAACCTGGGACTGTTACGATTCTTTGACATGGAATAGAATGAAAGAGTCGGGGATGTTGAAAGTGCCGTTGGTGGGGAGTGCTGTTGGGGAGTCCTCCCGCCAAAATGGGGGGACGCCCTTTCGGTCGGGTACGGGTACAGACGATTACCCGAGATCCGCCGGCAATACAGGGAAGAGGGGTTTCTGTTTCAATTTCAACAGAAGTAAATGTACTAGGCCCCCGGGATCTTGTATATTCAAACACGAATGTAGTGGTTGTGGGGCACCCCATCCTGAGTCCTCGTGCAGAGCCAAATCGGGTGAAAATGGGGGTAGAGGGGGCGCCAAACAGGTCTAATATAGTCCGAGGGGCGCCTTTACCAACCCCGATTGATACCCTGGCGATGATTCCCTGGCTCAGCGAATACCCAGATCGTACTTCTGCTGGGGTGCTACGAAACGGTTTTTCATATGGTTTCCGCATCCCGGTGGGGAACTTTCAGGGTGTCGGGACGTGCAAAAATCAACTTTCCGTCTTGCAGCATACGACTGTAGTACAGGATAAGATCCGGAAAGAGGTTACCCGAGGTCGGGTTGCCGGCCCGTTTCGTGTTCCCCCGGTACCGAATTTTGTTTGTTCTCCTTTGGGGGTGGTCCCCAAGAAGGACCCGGGTGAGTTCCGATTGATTCACAATTTATCAGCTCCTCATGGCCTTTCTGTAAACGATGCAATTGATCCAGAAATGTGTTCGGTGCGGTACGCATCATTCGATGAGGCCGTAGCCATTTTGAATCGCCTGGGGCCCGGGACGCTGATGGCGAAATCAGATATCGAGTCAGCGTTCCGTTTGCTCCCGGTATACCCGGAAGACCAACGTCTTTTGGGATTCATGTTTCAAGGTTTGTATTACATGGATAGGTGTATGCCGATGGGGTGCTCTATATCTTGTGCATATTTCGAGAAATTCAGTAGTTTTCTACAATGGGTTTACACGAAGAAAACGGGTTTTCAAAATGTGATGCATTACCTCGATGACTTTCTGTTCCTTGGGGCCGCTGGAGATGATGAATGTGCCCGGGCCTTGACTGAATTTTGTGTTTTAATGAATCAATTTGGCGTGCCATTGGCACCAGGTAAAACTGTGGGTCCCACGACTTGCCTCGAGTTTCTCGGGATCGAGTTGGACTCTCGTGAGGGTTGTTTTCGTTTACCAGCTCCCAAAGTGTCGAAATTCAGGACAGCCCTGCAAATGTGTATTACTGCATCTAAAGTTACGCTGCATCAATTGCAGCAATTGGTGGGGAAGTTGAATTTTGCCTTAAGGGTGATCCCGATGGCCCGCCCCTTCTCCCGTTCGATTGCACAGGCGATGGTCGGCCTAAAAGAGGGTCATCATCGCACGAGGTTGTCGGCCGAGGTCCGCCAAGACATGCGTATTTGGTTAGCATTTTTGGCGGATTTCAATGGTCGAGTCGTCTGGAACAAACCGGCCTTGTCCTCTGAAGAGCTTGGTCTATGGACGGATTCAGCGGGAAGCATGGGTTTCGGCGCCATCTTCGGCACAAAATGGTCGGCACAAAAGTGGCCAACATGGTGGCACGAAGAGGGGCTGACGAGTAATATTGCTTTCCTTGAACTGTTTCCCATTTTGGTGGCCCTCAGAACCTGGCCCGATGGATTCAAAAATCACTCTGTCATATTTTGGTCTGACAATATGACCGTTGTAGAATGCATCAATAGTCAGGCAGCACGTTGTAAAATGATTTTAAGGCTGCTTAAAGAAATTGTCTTACTGTGTATGCAACTGAACGTGGTATTCAGAGCAAAACATGTCCCAGGGGTGATGAATCAGGCTGCTGATGCACTGTCTCGTTTTCAAATGCAGGCTTTCTCGGGTTTCCTTCCCTCAGCGGACCCAGAGCCAGCACCCTTTCCCGAAACTCTCTGGTCTCTCGGTGCCCCGAACTTCGTTACCTCGTGGGAGAGAGTCTAGCACCAAGGACGAGGAAGGCATACGAAGGGGCGTTTCGGGCTTATTTAGCCTTTTTGGGGACTGAGAAAGGGGGACTTTGGGGGCATGAGGATTGGGTAGTACATTTTCTGATGTCCTTGCGTAAGGCTGGGAAGTCGGTGGCTACAGCCCAGAGGCATCGTGCTGCCATCTCCTTTGTTGCCAGGGCTCATAATATCCAGGACCCGACAGCGTCTTTCGTGGTACAGAAAGCGCTGCGTGGGTGGCAACGCCTTGAGGGTCGCAGAGTAGATGAGAGGCGCCCGATAGGTCTGGATAGGTTGTCCCAGTTGCTGGCCACACTCCCCGCCATATGCTCGTCTCAATTCGAGGCCTGTTTGTTCCGAGCTGCTTTTACGCTCGCATTTCACGGGGCCATGAGGATAAGTGAGCTGGTAGCAAGGAACAAGCGGGATGTGGCGGGGGGTTTGTGCCGGGAACACGTTCAGATCAGGGGTGAGACTATGACTGTATCCTTTGTCAAGTCAAAAACCGATCAAAGTGGGGTGGGAGACTGCATAGTCATTCGCAGGATTCCAGGGTCTTCCATGTGTCCGGTGAAGTGTTTAGAAGATTACCTAGCACGAAGGGTGGCATCATGGGGGGGGGCATTGTTGAGACACGCGGACGCCACCCCACTGACGAAGTTTCAGTTTCAGCGGGTGCTCGCGATGTCAATCACCGCAGCGGGCTTGGACCCGGGTGAGTTTGGGACCCATTCCTTTCGGATAGGAGCTGCCACCGAAGCTACAGCCAGGGGTCTTAATGTGGAACAAGTAAAACGAGTGGGGCGTTGGTCCTCCAATTGTTATAAGAGGTATGTGCGGTTGCACATGTTGTGAAGCTGTAATAATGTACTCACGCTTCTTGTCTTTTGTTTGGTTTTCAGTTACGCAAGCCTTCGAGGTGGGGCGGACTATGCAGTCGACCCAACACCAGGCCAGCGGTCAGACATCACCGGCTGTGAGAAAGGAGGTGTGGGTCGTGGGCCACTCATACGTGAGGCGTGCCGCAGACGTATTCGAAGCAGGTGACATGATTCACGTAGCTGGGGAATACGGGTACAGAATGTCCTTCTACGGAAGGGGCGGTCTCTGTATTGACCAGTTTCAGGCATTCTTTGAGGGTTTGTTAGGGCGGACGAGGTCACCGCCGTCTATAGTCATAGTACATTTAGGGGGCAATGATTTGGTCACCACCGGTAGACGACTTCTCCTGGAGGCAATGCTTTCCACTGTAAGTTGGTTGGCGAGGAAAGTTCCGGGGTGCATAATTGCGTGGTCTCATATGATCCCACGAAAAGTGTGGCGGGGGGCTATTTCGATCCCTGCTTTGAACCATTCTGTTAGAAAACTTAATAACAAAATGAGTAGGTTGTTTCGTTCCAGGACATTGCATTCTATCTCGCACGGTTGTATTAATGATGACAGTATGTATCTGGGGGATGGTGTGCATTTGTCTCGGGTGGGAAATGAGTTACTCATAGGAGACTTCTTAGCATGGTTAAAAACGTTGGAACATGACCTTTAGCTAGGAGTTTTGTGGGGGGCCCGGATAGCCGGTCAACTATCCGGCCCTGTGGCGGTAAGGTCATGATCGGTGAGCACTAATTAGTAGATCCCTATGAGTGGGCGTCACCCAACACGGATGGGAGCGCTCGGGAGAGGTGGCCATTGGCCCCTCAATGGGGAGGCGGTCCCTTCTAAGGATGGGTCGCCGGAAGTAAAGGAAAGGCGGTCAAGGCCCCTTCCTTTGTAGGAGGGGTTACAGCCCCCTCCTGGGGAATTTCCCGGGGCCAGTGACATCTGCGACGGCAGATGCGGTAAGTTGTGTGGGGTTGGGATAAGGTCTACGGTACCTTCTAGATACCTCACACGAGTATTCGAACGACCTTTAACTGGCGTCGAGTCTTTAGGTGCCCCCGTCAAGTCAAGGGAAATTGGTAATAGTTGCACTTGCGGTACGCCTCCGTGCTGTCGCCCAGCCCAAGTGGGAGGGGTAAGTCTGGTTAGGGATCTTGACACCGGTTATGACCTTGCCGTTGGCCCTTAAACGTTAGGTTGTACAATTTCAATATGTCTAGAAATGTTTTGTAAGATGCTAGTTCGGCTAGGAGAACCTCTGTATTAGAGAATCTGTTAAGGTTAGCCAAATATCGCAATATGGTTATGAAATTGTACATAACATGAAACGTTTAATGTTTAATTTTGTTTCAATAAATACGGCCGGGATGGTCACTCCATCCCACTTCCAAAAACTTCAAGAACTGTTTCCCGTTTCCCTCCTTTCGGGGATTGTGTTGAGAGGGGGTGGCGGGTATCTCGGCCATATGGAAAGGGGCGACCAACTCGGTCCCCCCGAACGTATGGCCGAGTGCCTCGATCCCCCCGGGAAGCCATTTTTGGGCGGGAGGCGCGCCTCAGCTGGTATGCCCGAAGCGGCGTAGCTGGGGCGCGCTCGTTCCCGCCCTAGAGTGGGCTGGCCTAGACACCGACGCAGCCAGCCACGCCCTCGGGGCAGGCAGGGGCGGGTATACGCCCGCCCTGAAGACGAATAAAAAGAGACGCAAGACCAGAAGACATCCTCTTGTTCTTGTGCTCTGAAGCTGCACCTCCTCGCTGCATGTGAGCTCGGGACAGAACAAAGAGCCAATTTTGACCCACCCACCAGCCCCTGAAGACAGCCAGTTGTGTTTAATAAAGTTGATTAATTGTGCTTCGGTTTTCGTATACAGATTGTAGTGCCATGTTAATATTGAGTTAATAAAGAATGGTCGTTTGAGTATGTTTGCCAATAAAGATATTCAGTTTAGTGTTGAATTTTTAATGCATGCTCTTTCGGTCATAGTGGCCAATGTATTCGTAGGTTAATTTGCACTGTCGTATTTATTTTGGTAGGCGGTAAGGTCATGATCGGTGAGCACTAATTAGTAGATCCCTATGAGTGGGCGTCACCCAACACGGATGGGAGCGCTCGGGAGAGGTGGCCATTGGCCCCTCAATGGGGAGGCGGTCCCTTCTAAGGATGGGTCGCCGGAAGTAAAGGAAAGGCGGTCAAGGCCCCTTCCTTTGTAGGAGGGGTTACAGCCCCCTCCTGGGGAATTTCCCGGGGCCAGTGACATCTGCGACGGCAGATGCGGTAAGTTGTGTGGGGTTGGGATAAGGTCTACGGTACCTTCTAGATACCTCACACGAGTATTCGAACGACCTTTAACTGGCGTCGAGTCTTTAGGTGCCCCCGTCAAGTCAAGGGAAATTGGTAATAGTTGCACTTGCGGTACGCCTCCGTGCTGTCGCCCAGCCCAAGTGGGAGGGGTAAGTCTGGTTAGGGATCTTGACACCGGTTATGACCTTGCCGTTGGCCCTTAAACGTTAGGTTGTACAATTTCAATATGTCTAGAAATGTTTTGTAAGATGCTAGTTCGGCTAGGAGAACCTCTGTATTAGAGAATCTGTTAAGGTTAGCCAAATATCGCAATATGGTTATGAAATTGTACATAACATGAAACGTTTAATGTTTAATTTTGTTTCAATAAATACGGCCGGGATGGTCACTCCATCCCACTTCCAAAAACTTCAAGAACTGTTTCCGGTTTCCCTCCTTTCGGGGATTGTGTTGAGAGGGGGTGGCGGGTATCTCGGCCATATAAGTAAAGGAAACTAAAGGAAAGTAAAAAGAGTTAAAGAAGGTGAATAAGAGATAGATTTAACAATGACCAGGAGAGAAAGAGAAGTAAGAGAGTGATGGAAAAGTATTTTTGTTTGTCATACTTACCTAAGAAATAGTAACAAAGTAATAGTAAACTTCTTTAAAAAACATACTATCTGTGGAAGAAAAGAAAAAATAGGGTTATAATCTACATTTCATAAAACAAAACAAAGTAGGAGTGAATGAAATAGAAAGTGAAAGAAAGGAAGAGTAAGGGAGAGAGAGACACACAGAATGTGTAGTGTATAAATCAATGACTAAGATAATTGAGGGAAAGAGAATATGGCACTGAAGAAATGACTGTGTAAAGGAAAGTATGGTAAGGGAGGAAAGGAGAGTATGAAGAGTGATGGAAGACGAAATAAACAGTGTCTAAAACAAACAGACTAAGGTTAGGGGAATGTGTTAAGGAGATAGATAAAATAAGGGAAGGACACTAAGAGAAACAGAGTGAAAAAGGGTGAGTGACAGAAGGTGAACGGGGCAGAAACAGGGAAGGAGTGTAATGGATGGATGAGCAGAAATAAAGTAGGGTAAGGGGACTGAAGTATGGATTTAAGTATGGGAAATGGGTATAAGTGATTGAAGCAGAGTAAGGGAACAAGTATTAAGGTATGGTAAGAGAAGGGAATTAAGGTTGAGGAAACAGAGGTGATAGAGGGTGGATAAAGGTGAGTGACCATGAGACAATGGGAGTAACAAAGTGAAGAGATAGACGGAGTGAAGGAAATAGTGACAGAAAAGGACTCAGGGAAGCAGGAAAGAAAGGTAAACAACCAAATGTGGATGAGTTAAAGGGAGTGAGCGTAAGAGAAGGGCACTGACAAAGGAAGGGGATGAAAGGAGTAAGGGTAAGAGAGATGGAGAGAGGGAAGTATAGGGGGAAAGAGAAATAAGAAACTAATGAAAAAGTTTTTTTTATTTATCGTACTTACCTTATAAATGTAATATCTGTGGAAGACAATAAACAAATCCGTTATAATAAATATTTCTGAATGCAATCTAACAAAATAACTTGCACAACATGTTACATGGTTTATTTTTGCTGTTCTCAGAATATATTGATTTTCACTATAAGCAGTGAGTTCAATACTACTCATCATATGACAGCGGGCAAAAACAAAAACAATCAAAATGATTGTGTTTAAAAAACCCATACAACATCTGTATACATAATGTAATTACTTGAAAAAAACATGTCTTAAATGTTTTTCTCTAATTCGCAATTTCTTGTGTAAGGACACTACATCTTCAACAATCACAAACTAATAAAACAATATCACTTACTTTTAAATACCTCTCAATAAACTTCTGTGCAAGCATGTTCTAACAACATTTATCTCAAGTAGTCATTTTGTTCTCTCATGCTTTTCCGCGTTGCCAAATAGCATGAGTAAAGTCCTTATTTCTCAAATTACTTAATTGTACTCTTAACCATTCTTTTCCCGAGTCTTAGAATGAAAAGTTCCAATGTGTTCTGTACCATCAAACACTACTTAAACCTGTACCTGATACTATCACTATGCCAAATACAAGTTTCATTTTTAAATTTCAACACCCTCAGTCACACAATACTTCTGAACAACAGAGTTTCTTTTCTTAACAGCATTAATCTTCCTACACCAAGTAATTTTACTGAAATTTGGGTTGCAAAAACACCAGATAAGAATTTGGTAAGTCAAAAGGCAAACGTTTCTTAAAAGTCAATTGACTATCATTGCAGTGTGTCCAGCCTGTTGGAGATTTCAAATAAGCTGTGTAATGTCCTGATGTTGTTGAAGGACCTTCATGAAAGATAATTGCTACAGTTACAAATGTTCTTCTAGAAATTGATATTTGAGAAGCCACAACATTTTTAATTGAAGTTGTCAATTTTGTTCCATCAGCTCTGCATCGTTGCAACATTAAAATTACATACTGTCCATATCTATGGATAATGGAAAGGGGCGACCACTAGGTCCCCCCGAACGTATGGTCGGGTGCCCCGATCCCCCCGGGAAGCCATTTTGGGTGGGAGGCGTGTCACGGCTGGTATGCCCGAAGCGGCGTAGCCGGGGCGCGCCTTTTCCCGCCCAAGAGGGGTTGTCCTAGACACCTACACCGTTGGCCACGCCCTGTAGGCGGTCGGAGGAGGGTCCACGCCCTCCCGGAGAAGTATAAAGGAGCAGCAATCCAAGGAAGCATCCTCTTGTTCTTGTGCTTGGAAGCTGCACCTCCTCGTTGCACGTGAACCCTTGACGGAACAAGAGCCAATTTTGAGAACTTTTAATCTTGTGTTTCTTCTTTCAGCGATTTCGAAGCTTCTTGACCTAGGACCTCGAGGAATATCCGTGAACGATGCCTGGCAAGAAGGTCGGAAAGAAGGTTGGAACCGACCAGATGCTTCGTATGCTGGTGAAGGACATGGCCGACATGAAGAAGCAAATGGCGGCAATGAATGGTGCGGGTGGACCAAAGAGAGTCATCGGACCAGCATTGCCGGGAGTAATCCCTAACGGGAGAGGTAGAAGGGCCAGAAAGGGGGCATCAGGAGGGGAGGCTCCGGTTCCCGAATCACCTCCAGCGAGCCCGGTCACTCCGATCGAGGCCCCAGTGCCGGTCCCGAATGCGGGACAACCGATCCCTGTGGTGGTCACTCCTGTGAACGAGGAAGATATGCCTCCTGAGCTGGCTGCCCAGTTGGCGGCGTGGTTGGGCAGAGAGAACGAGGGGGCCACGGCTGATGAAGCCAGGTCAATAATGAAGCAGTTGCGGCAATCGAAAGATGCTGCGAAGGCACCTTGTCCTCTTGTTTCCCCGCAGGTTCCCGTGGAACAACCAGTATCGGGCGTTGGTTCGGCAGCAACAACGGTCACAGCTACTGGTTCGGTTAAGCAGTCATTGCCGATGGCGGGGGAGGGGTCGTTACCCTCAAGGAGGGAAAAAGTTGTGCAACATATCCCGATGGATGTGAAAGAAAGGATTTGGGCAGATAAATATGTAAACATGTTTTCCTTGTTGACCGATCACTATGAGATTGAGCATGTTAAAAATCAGAAAGAGTTGTTGCATCCCAGTGTATGGCGTGCAAAGATGGCGGGTTTCAGAGTAGATGAAACGATCGCCAATTGGGCCAGGGCGTTTGGAATGTTCACTGCAATTATGGGGGAACGTAGGCCTGAATTATTGTTGGAACTAGCCGTTTATCAGACACGTATCATGGAATTCTATGAATTCTATGAATCGTACGGGGGCAATAAATGGTGGTGTTGTGATAGCACATTTCGTAAGTCCAAGGAGCATGACTCATCCCTGACGTGGGATTGTTTCGACTCCATTTCCTGGCAGAAACTTGAGAGGTCAAACACCGCGAAGTCGCCTTCTTTGGGCGGGAACGGGGTCGAGCCTTCCCGCCATTCTTTGGGGGCGCCCTTTCGAGCGGGCACAAGCAGTGATCAGAACGCGAAGAATAATGGGAACTCGGGTAGGAAAGGGGTCTGTTGGAACTTTAACAGGGGCAAGTGCACTAGGCCACAGGGGACATGCAAGTTCAGGCATGAGTGTGCAGGGTGCGGACAGTCCTCACACCCCGAAAGTTCGTGCAGAGCCAAGAATGGTGATACGGGAGGTAGAGGAGGCACCAAACGGGTCTAAAATCAACCGAGGGGCACCATTACCTACTCCTGTTGATATCATGGCACTGATCCCTTGGCTGAATGAATACCCTGATCATATCTCCGCCGGGGTGTTGCGAGACAGTTTCTCATATGGATTCCGCATCCCGGCGGGGGATTTTCGGGGGAGGCACAATGTAAGAACCAACTATCGGTTCAACAAAATACGGCGGTGGTGCAGGCAAAGATTGGAAAGGAAGTGGCCCGAGGTCGGGTTGCTGGACCATATGGCATGCCACCAGTTGGCGATTTTGTTTGTTCACCGTTGGGAGTGGTCCCCAAGAAGGACCCAGGTGAGTTCAGGTTAATACACAATGTGTCTGCTCCTAGGGGTCTTTCGGTGAACGATGCGATTGACCCGGGAGTTTGTTCGGTGCGGTACGCTTCCTTTGATGAGGCCGTCGCCATTTTGAATCGCCTGGGGCCCGGAGCGCTGATGGCTAAATCAGACATCGAGTCAGCGTTCCGGTTGCTCCCGGTACACCCAGATGATCAGCGACTCCTAGGTTTTATGTTTCAAGGACGCTATTACATGGATAAATGTATGCCAATGGGTTGCTCCGTCTCTTGTGCGTATTTTGAAAAATTCAGTAGTTTTTTGCAATGGGCGTTCACAAGGGCCACGGGCTTTACACAGGTTATGCATTACCTTGATGATTTTCTGTTCCTGGGGGCAGCCGGGGACACGGAATGTGCACAGGCTTTGAGGGAATTCTGTACTCTTATGAAGGAATTTGGCGTGCCACTGGCACCGGGTAAGACGGTAGGGCCATCTACTACACTCGAGTTTCTGGGAATTGAGCTCGATTCTGTAGAGGGGTGCTTCCGCTTGCCCAAAGGGAAGATAATGAAATTCAGGGCCTCGCTCGAAATGTGTCTCGGCGAGAGAAAAGTAACTCTACATCAGTTACAACAGGCTGTGGGTCAGCTTAACTTTGCCCTGAGGGTAATACCGATGGCTCGCCCCTTTTCCCGTTCTATCGCACAAGCCATGGTGGGCCTCAAGGAAGGGCACCACCGCACAAGACTGTCAGCAGAGGTTCGCCAGGATATGCTCATATGGCTGGCATTCCTGGCGGATTTCAACGGTCGTGTTGTGTGGACCGAGCCACCAGTTTCCTCGGAGGAACTGGGGTTGTGGACCGACTCGGCAGCGAGTGTAGGTTTTGGCGCCATATTTGGCAATCAATGGTCGGCACGAACCTGGCCTGTGTGGTGGCACGATAATGGACTCACTGGTAACATTGGGTTTCTGGAGCTGTTCCCCATTCTGGTGGCCTTGAAAACTTGGCCAGAGGGGTTTCGTGATCGCTCTGTGGTGTTCTGGTCTGATAATATGACCGTGGTTGAGTGTATCAATAATCAGGCAGCACGCTGCAAATGGATTTTGAGATTGCTGAAGGAAATTGTCCTGCTATGTATGAGACTAAACGTCCACTTTAGGGCAAGACACGTGCCAGGGGTACTAAACCAGGCAGCTGATGCACTCTCTCGTTCCCATATGCAGGCCTTCCGGGGTTTTCTGCCCTCAGCGGACTCGGTGGCGGCACCATTTCCCGAAGCTCTCTGGTCTCTCGGTGCCCCGGATTACAAAACCTCGTGGGAGAGAGTCTAGCACCCAGGACAAGGAAGGCATATGAAGGGGCGTTCCGTTCCTATTGGTCCTTTTTGGGTTCAGCTGTGGGGGAGCACTGGGGGCAGGAGGAGTATGTCCTGAAATTTCTGGTATCATTACATCAGGCAGGCAGATCAGTGGCTACGGCCAATAGGCACCGGGCCGCCATTTCCTTCATGGCACGGGCCCATGGCATCCAGGACCCCACATCGTCCTTTCTGGTACAGAAGGCGCTGCGTGGGTGGCAACGCCTTGAGGGTCGTAGAGTGGATGAAAGGCACCCGATAGGTTTGGAAAGATTGTCCCTTTTAATGTCCGTACTTCCTGCGACATGTTCATCTCAATCCGAGACGGTGCTGTTCCGGGCCGCTTTTGCATTAGCATTCCATGGGGCTATGCGGGTAAGCGAACTGGTAGCGAGGAACAAGCAGGACACGGGGGAGGACTGTGTCGAGAACACATTCAAATTAAGGGCGAGACAATGGTGATCTCGATAGCCAGGTCCAAGACCGATCAGGGAGCAATCGGGGACAGTGTGGTAGTCCAGCGGATTCCGGGATCTCCCATGTGCCCGGTTAAATGCGTTGAAGAATACTTAGCGCTGAGGGCGGCAGCATGGGGGGGAAGCTTGCTGAGGCACATCGATGCCACCCCACTGACGAGGTTTCAGTTTCAGCGGGTGTTAACAATGGCAATCGCGGCGGCGGGCTTGAACCCGAGCGATTTTGGGACCAATTCCTTCCGGATAGGGGCTGCTACAGAGGCTACAGCCAGGGGTCTGAGTGTTGAAAAAGTGAAGCGGTTGGGGCGTTGGTCCTCAAACTGTTATAAAAGGTATGTGCGTTTGCACATGTTGTGAAGCTAATGTCATGCACTCACGCTTCTTGTTTTCTGTTTGGTTTGCAGTTTCGCGAGCAGGCTTTGCGGGGCGGACTGTGCAGTTGACCCGACACCTGGGGACCAGCGGTCAAAGATCACCGGCTGAGGAAAGAGTGGTGTGGGTCGTTGGCCACTCATACGTGAGGCGCGCCGCGGACGTATTCAAAGCAGGTGACATGATTCACGTGGCTGGGGAATACGGGTACAGGGTGACCTTCCACGGAAGGGGCGGGCTCTGTATTGACCAGTTTCAAAGTTTCATTGGGGACTGTTAGGGCGGACGAGGTCACCGCCATCTGTAATCATAGTGCATCTTGGGGGCAATGATTTGGTGACCATTGGTCGACGAGTGCTTCTCGAGTTAATTTTGTCCACAGTAAGTTGGTTGGCAAGAAGGGTTTCGGGGTGCACAATCGCATGGTCACACATGATTCCTCGGAAGGTGTGGCGGGGGGCCCTCTCTGTGCCAGCTTTGAACCAGTCAGTAAAGAAGGTTAATAACAAATTGAGTAGGTTGTTCCGTACAGGTAAATTGCAGTGTATTCCCCACGGGTGTATCCGGGGGGATCATATGTATTTGGCGGATGGGGTCCATTTGTCCCGGGAGGGAAATGTCTTACTCATAGGAGACTTCTTAGCTTGGTTAAAGAGTTTACGTAACCATGACCTTTAGTAGGAGCTTTTGTGGGGTGGTCCGGATAGCCGGTCAACTATCCGGCCTGTGGCGGTAAGGTCATGATCGGTGAGCAGTAATTGGAAGATCCCTAGAGGTGGGGCGCCACCCATTATGGATGGGAGCGCCCGGGGGGAGGCGGCCATTGGCCCCTCACACGGGGAGGCGGTACCCTTCTAAGGATGGGACCGCCGAAAGGGAAGGCGGTCAAGACCCCTCCCTGGGGAGGAGGGGCTACGGGTCCCCTCCTTGGAATTTCCCGGGGCCAGGACATCCGCGACGGCGGATGTGGTAAGCAGTGTGGGGTGGGAGGGGGGTCTACGCTACCTTCTAGACACCTCCCACGAGTCCTCGGACGACCACCAAGATGGCGTCGAGTAAGTATGGGCCCCCGTTAAGACAAGGGAAATTGGAAGTTGGCACAGAGGTACAGTCCTCTGTGCGCCCGCCCCTCACAAGTAAGGGGGGGAGTCTGGTATTAGGGATCTGACACCGGTTACGACCTTGCCGTTGGCCCGTAATGTTAGGATGTACAATTTGAATTTTGAGAAATGCATTTACAGGATGTTTTAGAATCGGCTAGGAGAACCTTTGTATTAGAGATATGTTAAGGTTAGCCAATAAACATCGTAATGTATAAATGAAATTGTACATGATATGAAACTGTTATTTTAATGTTTTAATTTTGTTTCATATTTTAATAAATACGGCCGGGAGGGTAACTCCCTCCCGCCTTCCAAAAGCTCAAGAACTGTATCCGTCTTCCCATTCTTGGGGATTGTGTTGGGAGGGGGTGACGGGTATCCAGGCCATATGGAAAGGGGCGACCACTCGGTCCCCCCGAACGTATGGTCGGGTGCCCCGATCCCCCCGGGAAGCCATTTTGGGCAGGAGGCGTGTCACGGCTGGTATGCCCGAAGCGGCGTAGCCGGGGCGCGCCTTTTCCCGCCCAAGAGGGGTTGTCCTAGACACCTACACCGTTGGCACGCCCTATAGGTGGTCGGAGGAGGGTCCACACCCTCCCGGAGAAGAATAAAGGAGCAGCAATCCAAGGAAGCATCCTCTTGTTCCTGTGCTTGGAAGCTGCACCTCCTCGTTGCACGTGAGCCCTTGACGGAACAAGAGCCAATTTTGACCCACCCACCAGCCCCTGATGACAGC
Organism: Lissotriton vulgaris; assembly: GCF_964263255.1. Taxonomy (NCBI): domain Eukaryota; kingdom Metazoa; phylum Chordata; class Amphibia; order Caudata; family Salamandridae; genus Lissotriton; species Lissotriton vulgaris. Next base: position 309,620,100 of record NC_141696.1, read on the forward strand.
GTTTTGTATTGCAATAAAGTCGAGTAATGATGATATTATCTCTTTTTCAGGTTGTTTCTAATAAAGTTTGATGTCTCTTTTTCAGGTTGTTTTTAATAAAGTTTGATGTTTTGATATACAATAAATGGTTGCTCTTTTAGCATGAACTCAGGCGAGTATCGCAGCTGTGATGAAAGAAGTGTATTGTAGAGATAAAAGTTTATACTTGAAATGCTGGTATAACTGTATATGTTGTTCTCAGTAGATTAAACAATGTCGTATTTATTTTTTGGTCGGGCGGTAAGGTCATGATCGGTGAGCAGTAATTGGAAGATCCCTAGAGGTGGGGCGCCACCCATTATGGATGGGAGCGCCCGGGGGGAGGCGGCCATTGACCCCTCACACGGGGAGGCGGTACCCTTCTAAGGATGGGACCGCCGAAAGGGAAGGCGGTCAAGACCCCTCCCTGGGGAGGAGGGGCTACGGGTCCCCTCCTTGGAATTTCCCGGGGCCAGGACATCCGCGACGGCGGATGTGGTAAGCAGTGTGGGGTGGGAGGGGGGTCTACGCTACCTTCTAGACACCTCACACGAGTCCTCGGACGACCACCAAGATGGCGTCTAGTAAGTATGGGCCCCCGTTAAGACACGGGAAATTGGAAGTTGGCACAGAGGTACAGTCCTCTGTGCGCCCGCCCCTCACAAGTAAGGGGGGAGTCTGGTATTAGGGATCTGACACCGGTTACGACCTTGCCGTTGGCCCGTAATGTTAGGATGTACAATTTGAATTTTGAGAAATGCATTTACAGGATGTTTTAGAATCGGCTAGGAGAACCTTTGTATTAGAGATATGTTAAGGTTAGCCAATAAACATCGTAATGTATAAATGAAATTGTACATGATATGAAACTGTTATTTTAATGTTTTAATTTTGTTTCATATTTTAATAAATACGGCCGGGAGGGTAACTCCCTCCCGCCTTCCAAAAGCTCAAGAACTGTATCCGTCTTCCCATTCTTGGGGATTGTGTTGGGAGGGGGTGACGGGTATCCAGGCCATAATAATGTTGATAACATTTCTGAGTTACATTGAGAGCAGACCATGTTTTGATGCGCATCTCTAACTAGTTTATTGAAGGACACTGCTTTACAGTCTGGTAATGTTAAATATATAAATCTTTCTGTGTGTATGTCAGTACAACTTGAAAATGAACAATTGTCACAGTTATGTTGCCATTTATAAGAAAGGCCAAAAAGACTATCAATATCTACACCTTCATCTTCTAAAACTGTAAGCATATACATAATAAATTCCTGACAATCTTGCAGAATATTCTGAGAAAATTGATTTAGTCCAGCACATATGTCTAAAACATTCCGAAGTTATGAAACACTTGCTATTTCACTATTATCACTGCTACATTTTTCAAACACAGAATTTAATGAACAACAAAATGTTTGCTCCCGATTTTCTACAATCTGTTGCTGGAAAGTTTTAAGAAACAAAACAACATTAACCACTACATTTGCATAGCAGTTGACACCAGAACTGTTTTCAAATTTAAATCCAACAATCTCTTCAGTAGTAACCTTTTTCTTTTTGCTACCAATCACAGGTTCATCTTTTTTTTTTCATTTCTCTACTACTTCACTACATTTTTCCTCATATCTCCTTTTTCGACCTACAACACACTTTTCAATTAAAGGATATATAGGTAAACTTGGAGCATATTCTCTTCTTAACCTGTTATACTCCTTCACACAATTAGATAAAGTCCAGATAAAGCTCTAACTCGAGATAAAGCAACATAGGCCATACCCTCTTTGAACACAGTACTTCCAAAATTTACCAAAGCACTATCTACACTTAAACCTTGAGATTTGTGAATAGTCACTGCATATGCCAAACAAATAGGAAATTGTTTGCGACGGACATATAAGTCTTTCACAAGCAAAAATCGAGTTGAACAACGACTGAATTGTTGAACTTCCTCAATTCCATCAAATTTGATTCTTAAAAATTCAGTCTCATCTCTATTTGGGTAATTCACAAAACCAACAACATTACCCTTTGCTCCATTCACCAATCCTCTTTCCACATGTAAATTTCTTCGTAAAATAATCCGACAATTTAAACATACATACAGATTCTTTTCTAAGCCAGCAGTTTTAGATATAGATTTCTGTAGAGAATCCAATTTTAACTTCAACCTTTCTGACAAAATAATAGTACTTCCTTCATGCTCTATTCTATCGTTAGCTTCCAGTTTCTTAATTTCTTGATTTTCTAACTTCAACATTTTTTCATTGAACATTGAACATTCTTGTAGAGTGGGCATCAAGCATATAACTGACTTATCTTCTGCCTCTTTAGTATATATTTTCTCTGCCACATTATTTTCATTGTGAAACAAATTGGAAAGTAATCGTGTTTGTAAAGTTTCTTTCGCATGTTCACTTAGTTTTCCAATTCCTATATCTTGAAGAATATTTCCATATTTAGCATCCTTTGCCTGTCGCATATTTTGAATGAGTTCAGTATATTTGAAATGTGACCACATATTAACATTTCCAATACTTCCCAGGCACTTTCTGGTGTCTTCATGTTTAACAGTTTTAAATACAAGTTGTCCTTTTACAGGAGTTAGCTGCAGTAGATCTCCAAAAACTATGACATGTTTGCCTCCAAATAACACACCATACTCTGTTTTAAGAATCTGTTGCATTCTTAAATGCACAAAAGCAAGTTTTACATTTGATACCATGCTTACCTCATCAATAATGAGAAGTTTCATTTTTTTAAGGACTCTAGAAACTTCACAACTAGCTTCTCCAGATAGCTTGTGATATTGTAATTTATTTTCATGTTCAACTGGCAGCATCAATAAACGATGTAAAGTAATCCCTTTAATGTTGTGTGCTGCCAACCCAGTTGGAGCAGTAACAACACAAGAGAGTGATGACTCAGTTCTTTGCTGTAGATATGTGGCAATTCCTTTAATTAGAAAACTTTTACCAGTTCCAGCTTCTCCACTCACATATAGTCGTACAGGTTGAAATGACATACATGAGCATTCTTTTTTCTCATGACGAAAACCATGCTCAATCTGCTCTGTCACTTCATCGTATATTTGTTTTTGCTCAAGATTACGTTGCTTTTCCAATTCTTCTAAGTTTATTACATCCTCTTGAGCGTGTTCCATTGCTCTTTCCACCTCATCCATGGCATTGGCTGCTTCATTTTGGATAATTGGTTGTCCTAGTGGATCTTGACGCAACGAAGCAGAACTTTGACTATCTTAAGAACTGTCTCTAGCAATCTCCGCTGCAATTGTTGCTTCTTGCTCTATTTTGTTGTTTCACATTTGCAGATAATTACTAAAAACAGGACATTCTATACTATTTTTAGATGCGTTGAATGAATCTTCATAACTATCAAAGTTACCAAGTAGTTCCTCTTCTGTACGCCATGGTTTAAAGAGTTGCAAAGGAGCTAAATAGTAAAATTCTTTTTTGTCAGGAGTTTCACAACTCAGTTTTTGGTGAATAATCAAATGTCCTTTTCTTTGTTTCACCAGACGTCCTTCATGTCCAATCACAGCATATACACCTTTATCAATATTCCCTGTAATATTCCTTTTAAAAGTGTAGTTTTGTAGTATTTCATACAGACAAATGTTTTCAAGCAGATTACTTCTATTTGGATAGTATGTATCCAACATGTTTGTCTTCAGAATGTCTGTACTGTTTGGTTCTTTCTCTGCTAAATATTCAATTTCTTGAACAGGTTTCAAAACTCAGTTTCGTGTTCCTGTAAGACCTAAACTCACCCACAGGATTGTTCTAGATTTCGCATAAAGACTTGCTGATGATAATCGATCACAACATTCATATGCTCCAATTTCCCTATGAGATAACATCTTCAAACTGTAGGTATACAATTTCTTACTTAGGCTCTTTTCATGAAAAATGTCTTCCCACATATCATTTAGTTCCGTCTTTTCAGATTTGGTGATGTAAGACGTTACATATCGAGCCACAGCATTTGAGTTGTCTGCAACATATTGAATATCCATGTTAGCATTCCACATGGGCAAAATGACTGGGTTATAGTCATTTATGTATTTGGACTCTTCACTTCTTCTTAAATTGTAGGTATTTTTGGGTGATCTTCTTGTGATAGTATGTCGCAAAGATGACATAAAATTGTTGACTCTTCCTTTTGAAATCACTGGTCGTGGAAATCCAAAACGACATTTGGTATAGAATTTATCCTTTGATTTGAATTTTCGCCGACAATATTTTACACAACGATGGCTTTGAAATCGTAACACTTTTCCTCTTAGGTCCTTATCAGTTGTACTTTTAGGTATCTCACATGTTGCATATTCTTCAATGAAAGACAGTACAGTGTCATCTGAGTCTGTTCCAAATTTGGGAGCATCCTTGATCCATAATAGCATATGAATATGAGGAGCACCTCTCGCTTGATACTCTTTTTTCCAAAAGACATCCAGAACTTCGCCAAGAGGAATTTTTTTTTGTTTGTAATAAAATACATCATAGCTTCAAATCTATGATTAAAATATCTGCAAACATTAACCGGATCCAGAGAGCACAGTTCTCCAGGTGTCTTGCACTCTATATTTTCTATATTTGCATTCGCCTCCCGAAGAACTTCAAGTAAATCTTCCCAAGCATACTCAGCACAGCTTAGAGTTAAAAACCATGTAGGTGCTCCTAAGTTTCTTAGCATGCATTTCAAATCTCCATGACGACGGTACCAATACTCATTAGTACCACGCTGACATGCCATTAGATTACTTAGGTGAGAATCCAAAACAGTGTCTTTCTGTTACACTTTATCCATAAATTCCTTTGCTGAAACATTTTGCAGATGCACTCCACTTTTTAAGATATGGTTCACTGCATAAGAAAGTCCAGATAAGTCACTCTCAAACAGAAGATGAAACAAATATGGAATACATTGACGAATTCTCGGATCTTCTGCATATAATCTTGTTGTTCGGTAATCAGATGCAGGAATCTGCATAGGTCGGTCATCATATTGTGCACCTTGACCTGTTGGAAATAACTGAGGAAAACAACGAGCTTCCAAGCTTTCTTCCCATACACTAATAGGACTTCCTTTTGCTTTTGTCATCTGAAATAATTCAATAGCATTACCCATTGCTTCTTTGGAATGCAGTGAATGAACACTGTAATGTTCATAACTTTCTTCACTTCTGGACAGATCCACTTTTTCAATTTGTCCAATAGACAAATCATTATCTTCTTCTTCATTTATTTCCTCTTCTTTTACGTATACATTTTTATAGTATTTATTGTTTTTGACCAAATACAACGTTGCCTTTTTGACTTTTCTAACATCCACTAAATCTTGCCAGATTTTCTTACTCTTTGTAAGCACACCATTAACTAGAATAACTAGAGGTTCCTCTTCTACATTTTCAACACCAATTGTCTTAAAGTTTTTCTTTAAATCAAGTGGCAAATATACAACTCTACCCTTTAATCCTCTTTGTAAATCTGAAGGATTTAATTTCCCAGTCTTAGGCTCCATCCGAACAATAGCCTGAAATGGATGCACACATTGAATCAGAATAGTCTCATAGGTATTTAAATCCTTCAGTTCAGATGGAAAATTTATCAACTCAAGATGATTATGTACAGCTCTACCAGGCATTCTATTTTCATTTAATTTATTATAACAATTTTTACAAATACGTTGATCAAAACCCAAATCAAAACAGTTTTCTACCAACAAATAAGTTGCAAAATCTTTACACTCACTATTATTTTCCTCTTCACTTTTTAAATATAAATCAACTAACCTAGTTTGATTTTTGTAATGAGTGCGTCGACAACACTCACAAGGACAATTTGGTTTTTCACCTGCAATAACCTTAAACTTTGTTATTTCCTGTTCAAAATTTTCAGTATTACATTTTCCGACATTTTCTACCACATTTCCTTCTATTACTGTATTAGTTTCTGCATTGTCTTCTTCTGGACCAAAGTAACTAACCTCAATTTCTGCACAAATCTTCTTAACATCTAATTCACAACCATGCAAAAGAGCACTATTTAACGGTTTAAGTTTAAGTGCTGGACTTTTTGCATAATACAACTTTCTCACTAATTTCCTCATTTTGGTATGATGCACTGCTAACATCCTGAAATGATGAAAAACACTCTGGCATATTTTTTTAGAAAGACAAGCCAGAGAATGCCCTTGCAGACCTGTTTTTTCTCTCACTCTGCAACGGTCTAATTCTTGCAACATTACAATCTTTTTTTTTTAGACATTCCTTAGTATACTTACATAGGAAATTGTGAAAGAAATCAATTGAATCCTGTCTGCAAATACTACTACATTTCCAATTGTACACAGGAAAGTTAGGACGCCTCTCTAAAATTTCATCATCTATCACCTCTTCTGCATTTCTAAGCACAATTTTTTCTTTTTCAATAGGACAACCGTCCTTCACCTCATATGCTCGACCACTGGTGTCAACTGCATGCAACAAATCATTACTTTGAAAGTAACTCTCTTCATTAAAAAATGTCTCAGAACTTGAAGTATGCATCCAATTTCCAGAAAAAAACTTTACAAAAATTACTTCTATTTATATATCTTTTCCATTTACTCTTAGCTTTTAAAACTTTGCTTGCCTTATTCAGTGTATTTATTCTATTAATGACTAAAATAAATAAATTCTTTTTGTCTCAAACGCGCGTTCAACAATATCCTCAATATATATTTTTTTCTTATAAAAAGCAGATTTTCTTTTAGAAATGTTTTCCTTTTTTAATACATTCGAAACTACTCTATTATAAAACATACGCTTCCTAATTTCCGCAAACTGATTAGTACGTCTATTACTATACACATTTTGTTCACCGCAGAGTTGGGAAACATCTTCTTTTTTCTCTGATTTCTCCTTGTAGATACTGACAACTGTTTTTCCTTTCCCAAATTATCCAATTTTTTTTTCCTTTGAGATAATTTCTTTATGAAATCCTTGCTTGTCTTACCAGGAGCTCTCTTGTTTTTATCCGTCCTTTCTTGATTACGTAATTCTTCTAATTCTTTTCTCTTGGAATGGTATGTCCATTTATAGTGCTTTCTTTTTTCATTTTTGGTCGGCATATTGATTTTTCTTTCTGTTCAAAATTACAATCTGTTATGAAAAAAGAAAAAAAATGTTATAGTCCTCTACTAACATATAACATAGAAATTATAACCACTGGTTTACTTTATAACTAAAATAAAGACAAAGCAATAGTCTCTGAACAGAGTAGGAAATCATGTAGTGAGTGCTGTTTCTGACTTTATGACAGTGCATAGCTGTGTCAACATTATAGATGTATTTGCTGACAATAATTTTTCAGGCTTAAGAACAGTACACTGATTTTTAGGCGCTGTAGGTGATCATAGTGCAATTAATATTTCTGACCATAATCTCTAACACACTTCATCAAAACATTTATTCTCATTTTCATTAAGCAGATCAACGATCAATACGACAAGAAGACTGACTCGAAAAATGTTTTATTATAAATTATAAATTTATTCATTTAACAATTCATATTCTAATAACACTTGCAACATTACTTCATCAGGTATTTCATTTCCATCATATTCAAAATTCTCATCATCCCCTTCCAAATCTTCAACCATTTTTAAAAAAGCACTGTCCAAAGTCTGATCCATGAAATCCTCATTTCCACTTTCAGTTTCCTCTTCAATAACTCCATCAATCAGTTCTTCTATTAAATCACTTGCGATTTCAAAATGTAAATCGATGTTTTCTTGATGGCTTTCCATTATATCAAATTGATTTTGTTGCTGGTCCTTCCAAAAAAATGTAAAGACTAAATTATATCTTTTTCATGAATAGATAACTAAAAACTACCTTTACTAATTGTTTAAGTACATACATTACCATACTTTGAAACACATTAACTACATAGATTAATGTACCACCTTCCTCTTCTTTGAAAACAGACTCACACTGTGATCCTAGACACTTAACACTATCCCTTATAATTTATTTAAATAATTATTGCAGTCAAAAGGAATCTTACTGTGAGTTTTGTTTATAGGTTTTCTGGACTCTAGAACTGTTGAAAGACTTTATAATTTATTTCTAGGGATGGATTTTCTGAGTTTACCACTATAAACTGGTATTCAAACTGTATACAGACTGAAGGTGGGACTCACAATGTACAAATGAAAATTCACTAAACAGATAACTACTTGCCACAGAGACAGTTGATTTTGCCTTTCAACAGCACGCTGAGCATCTAAATTCCACAGCATGTGCAACATTTCATGCTAAGCATGAGCAACCATATCATAATAGACATCTGCAAATGCATATAAAAGGGTGCAGACAGATGGTACAGGCACAGATATAGAGAGATGGTGCCCATGAACGAATAACATAACGCAGGTAGATAGTAAACTGCTACAGTCAGAGAATAGATGATGCACTGCTGCAACTTATAAAACAGATTGAGCAGTTACAAAAAAAGAAGATGTACAGACACAGTGAGATGATATCACAAGAGAGACACATAGTACAGGCAGACTCAGACATGGTAGATTGCATGTAACATACAGGTCATGTGTCTAACATCACACTATAAATTAATGTGGGTGAATAATTTGCTTAGTTGATATGTTTTAAAATCATACTTGGAAGACATTTGCACTTCAGGATATATACTATTAGAGAATCTTATACAGAATGTCTGTTAGGCCTCTTTGTTGCCAAAAAAATATATACTGTGCAATAAAGGTCTAGAGTATGCTATTGAAATGAAAAAAAGGAATGTTATTTCTTGCTTGCATGTATATGGTATGTTTTTTGCCAGTAGAGACGGTGAGATGGTATAAGCACAGACAGAGATAGTGCAAGCAGACTCACACATGGTACACTCAGATGATAAAATGGTACAACTGAGAAAAAATGCTAGGAACAGACACTGAAATGTTACATCCAGAGGCTTTATTAAGCACACAGAGACGCAGATAGAGAAGACAGAGAGAAAACAGTACATCCAGACAGTAAAATAGTATGACAACATACATAAGTAGTGCAAGCAGATACAGACATGGTACACATAAAAGATAAAATGGTACAACAGAAGAGAAATAGTGCAAACATTCTGGGAAATTATCAACTCACCTTTATAAATGGTTTTGAAGGTTCAAAACTCTATTAATTACACTCCAGATTCTTGGAATTCAGCAGCAAACACTAAAAAAAACAAAGAAACTCAAATTTGATTACCATATTACACACATCTTTATTACACTACATAGAGCCTTTGTGGCAAATAACAAGCCTAACAGACATGCTACCTAAGATTCTCTAGCAGTAGATATCCTAAAGCCTAACTAACTTCAAGAAATGATTTTAAACACATCAAATAACCAAATTATTCACCCAGATTTATTTAAAATCAAGCTTCACTTACAGTGTGATCTTACACACATGTCCAGGATGCTACATGCAATCTTTATGATATGTACTGGTAGAGAATCTTACGCAGCATGTCGGTTAGTCGTCTTACTTGCCCAAAGGAATTACCATGGATCACCTACATCACACTGTGAGTTAAGCTTGTTTTTAAATGATTTTGGGTGAATAATTTGCTTACTAGATTTATATTTAGATTCCGCTAATTATGGTGATTTGTTTTGTTTCCAATATTTTGACAATCACTACTTGCACAAAACTAATGACAGAGGAGGAGGGAGAGGGAGGGCAGGAAGGAGACGCAGGGCAGGAAGAAGAAGGAGGGCAGGAGGGAGACAGAGGGCAGGAGGGAGAAGAAGATGCAGAGAGAGAGCAGGAGTGAAAGACACAGATGGAGAGGGAGAAAGAGGACATGAGGCAGAGAGAGGGCAGGAGAGAGAGGGAGGGCAGAAGGAAGAGAGAGATGAAGATGGACAGGGAGTGAGAGGGTAGGAGGGACAGAGAGGGCAGGAGGGAGATGGAGATGGAGGGCAGGAGGGAGAGGGAGAGGGAGAGGGAGAGGGAGAGAGAGGGCAGCAGAGAAACAGGACAGGAGGGAGAGATGGCAGGAGGGAGGGAGAGATGGAGAGGCAGAGCAGGAGGGAGAGAGAGATGGAGAGGGGGAGGGAGGGCAGGAGGGAGAGAGAGAGAGGGCAGCATGGAGACAGGGCAGGAGAGAGACTGAGGGCAGGAGGCAGAGAGAGATGAAAAGGGAGCGCAGGAAGGAGAGAGAGAGATGAGAAGGGAGAGGGGCAAGAGGGTGAGACAGGCCAGAAGGAAGAGGGAGGGCAGAAGGGAGAGAGAGAGCAGGAAGAAGGACAGCAGGGAGAGGGAGGGCAGGAGGGACAGGAAGGTCAGGAGAAAGAGGGAGGGAGAGCGAGGACGGGATAGAGAGGGAGTGCATGAAGGAGAGGAAGGGTAGGAAGCAGAGGGTAGGCAGGATGGAGAGGGAGTGCAGGATAGAGAGAGATGGAGAGGGCGGGCAGGAGAGAGAGAGATATGGAAAGGGAGGGCAGGAGGAAGAGAGATGGACAGGGAGGGAAGGAGGGAAACAGATGTATGTATGCTGGGTCTAGTAGCTCCGTGGATGAAGGCATCTGCTACAGGGACCTGTGTACAACCTCATGGTCCCAAGTCTTTGTTTAGCTTTAGCCCCGTCCCTTTCCTCTCTGACCCCGCACCCACCAGTGCGGCCCTCGGCCACAAACCACACTGTAAATTTGGCCCCCGAGAGAAAGTTTGTGTGTACCCATGAAAACTAACCGACGAGGTTGACTTAAATTATTTCATAAAGGGCCCGGCTAACGGTAGATCTAAAAGGCAGTTGTGGACAACAGCATTAATACCCTTTCCTCCCGAATTTATGCATTCGATAATATTGTTTAATCTGTTGTTGAAATAGTACATCATGAAGTATCTGTTTTATACCATGGACAAAATCAATTGCGTTCCGTTATACAGTTTGCCTGCACCTTGTCGACGCTGAAGCATGAAGCATGGAAAAGTGCCTTGGACCTATGCAGGGCTTTAAGTGGGATAAAAAAACTGTGCTTAGCATAGTGTGCTGCCCGACTTGTATTTTGCTGTTTGTGTCATTGCATCTAAATATGATACAACAAGTAACATCATACCTACAGCAAGTGACGACTATTGGCTTTGACAATGGTTGGTAGTAGCAAAAGTTAAATAAGCAGAAACTTTGGCCTGTTGATAATGTTCAGAAAGCTTTCACTTAAAGTCCTGGTGATGCCACAACAATATTGCTCTTACCTGAGTCTCAGAAAGAGAAGGAAAATCAACAGACAAAAATGACTCTCTTTGAAAGATTTCCCTTCCCTTACAACGCTCACCTAGCATGACCTCATGCCGCTACTTCTCCACTAGTGAGAACTGAGCAATGTCAGCAGCGTCAGCAGCGCACATAATCTGCCCGCAGTCTCTGAACGGGTGTCTATCGGGCTCTGTTTTATGCCCTGGCACTTTTTCTCGAACTGCAGCAACAGCAGGCTGTCACTGCAGTCCGGGAAAAAAGACAGTCTGCCTGTGCCAAGGCTCAAAACAGAGCCCGATAGAGACCCGTTTCGAGCCTGCCTTAAAAAACTGCAGTGCTCAGACCCGAAGAGACCCGGCCCACTTAAAGCCCTGAAACTATGTGAATGTCTCCTCTCTCTTTGCACCCTTAAATTTGACTGACAAATAACGTTTGCTTTCCATGAGACACGCTTCTTTTTCGATGTTCCACATTCAACGCCTAGAGGCTTTGCCCTTTTTAGTAGCAGAAGCCACTGCTGCAACGTGGCTAATCCACAGATTAATTACTCTACCTTTCGCGCTTTTTCAGTTTTGAAATTGCGTGAAGTATTTTGACATAGGCAGATACGAGCGGCTCAGAACCTCCTACTTGCATGAAGCCTGGTCGCTCCCTTTCACTTATAGGTGCCTTAGGGACGGGAAAGAGATGAGTGTACAGGAACACCAGATCACTCGATGATGTGTAGGCACATCCGATTGCATGGTTAATGTAACAAGGACCGCCCTAATTTAGCATGTGTTTTAAAAGGTACACCGGTGCCTGCTATAGTCCCGACTTTTACCTTATTGGTTAACGGGAGTTATTTACTTTTAAACAATGGGGATTGCTATGAGTTATTGAACGACACAGCTTACGTTATAATAGTCACTCAGCATATGCTTTCCTGTAAGAATGTACTTTATCCACCCCTGCATGGGAACCTTGATGTTTCCATCTGGCCGCGAATTCCGTCCTTGAATTCAGAGTTCAATAAGATATGCTGAACAAGAGCCTTATTGTCACAAAAACAAGTTACCCTGACATCTGCTCCCAAACATTTCTCCTTCACTTAGCTAACACTCGCAGAGAAGTGCATGCCTTATTAAATAGTGACCTTCCTTTACAATTTGGTGAGCTGATTCACACAATCTTTAACGCATCCTCAGCTTCGGGGCTGGCTCTTTTTTTTTAAAGTAGTGAGCAGTGGTTTAGTGACTTCTTTGCCGAAAATATTTGGAGTCATTCCTGATTTCCTTCACTCAATATTCTCCGGTCTATTTTGTGGACTTCCTGTTTTGCTGGCACTGGCTGCTGGTTTTTTGTTACTATTTTGTTTATTGCAAAATGGATGTCCGTCCTTTCTTCGCAAACGAGCTGGAGCACGTAGGACTGTTTCGCCACAGGATGCTTGAGTACTACGGTGTCCTGCCACTAGCCACTTTGAGTGCATCATATGGATTATCATTTCGATTTTCCTATTTCACCTGTGTGCAGCCTGTATTTCATTGCCTGAGCTGTGATTTCATGTGGGCCCTGGACTTATGTCTCTGCAAATTGGTGTCTCCTGAAGTGGATTACGATCATCTCATGAGTCCTTTAATTGGTCATGAATTGCTTTGTTCTGACGGAGGGATTATGGCCTTTACAGCGATACATGGAGTTCTGGGTCGTTGAAATATATTCGCAGCGGCGCAAGATTTCTTGGCACACAGCTTCATTGAAAACCCACCGAGTTATCCTCTGATGGTAGTAGAGGCTCCGGTATTTGAAGAGCATGTATGTTCTTTTCCTCTATTGAATTGGATGGCTGAGTTGTTTTCGGATGATAACAGTGACTTCCTTTTAGAAGCGGTTGCTGCTTATTTCGCCTACTCAGTTTTAGGCTCACTCTTATTGAAGCCATTGATGTCATAATTTTTTTTTTCTCTCACTATTTTTCCGAGCTTTTATGGACTTTTTTTATATAAACAGACCTATTGGCTTTACTAACAGTGGACATTACAATTTCGTGCTGGTGAGGTTTTAGATTTTTATGTGGACAACGTTTTTTTTCCTCACCTACTCGATTTCGAACTGAGCATTTCATTGAACTCTGATTTCAACAATTGAGACTCTTATCTTATCTTATCTTATCTGATACGTGCTCGGAGCAAGGCAGGGTAATATATGGATAGATGTGCCCTGATTACTGTATTAAGTTAGCATGAGCTTTTTATGAGTTTAAACGCCATTTTTCCTTTCTGCTGCTTTTTGCGCACGACACACATCTGCTTCTTTACTTTTCAGCCTAGTGAAATGTTTTTGGTTCATACGAGAATAATATGTTGTTACACTGATATTAGCCTTGCTTGTCAAGCTGTATCTGTACAGTGAGTGCTGAAACCTTCAAAGATATCTCAATACAGTAGTTGTTATGAGCACTGATCTTCGAACGTCCCTACAGATAACATACATGTAGCTGCAGCCAAGTTCTGGCTTTTGGCGCGTTTTATATTGCCTATAAGAGCATACAAACACGTGTTAGTGCTTCGCATGCAGAGAGCTGGTTGCTAATGATGTGATCCCTAACCCCTAGGATTTTGAGTTATGGTCCCTCTACTTAAACTCAAAAGCGACCTTCTTATATATAATACAATATACTAGCTCGGGAGGGTGAGAAATAAGTTTTGTTAAACCCTATTAATTTTGCATCATACTATGCTTGCACCGTTTGTGTTCTATGGACTAGTGACTATGCCGATTACTTTGTTTCTTATAATATGTTTGCTTGTATTAGATAAGATACTGCCCTTGAGAGCACTGCATCACTGAATAAACATTTCAAATATCCACGCGTCCTCTTTAACTCCTTATTCTGGACTGAAATTATTGTATACTGAAAGAGTATTCATGTGTTCCACGTAACCTGAGATGTACAGAGTAGAGGCTCTGTTGTATTTCACCTCTTAGCGCCCCTGCATCTCCACTCTGACAATCACTTCTCCCCCTGCCACCACAGAGCAGACTAGAGATGCAGAGGCACTGAGAAGTGAAATACGACAAACCCTCTGCTCTGTGGGGCCGAGCGAGCGGTAATTGTCAGAGTGGAGATTCAGTGAAGCTTCAACAAACCCTCAAAATTATGTAAATGGTCTTTTAAAGACTTGCCAAGTACTTTGGTGCGGTTGTCTGTGTGTACGCGCAGAGGAAACTGTCTCAGCCCGGACTGAAGGCAGACACAGACATACACACACACAGTGAGATAACAGAGGGGGCGGAGACGGAGGGCAGGAGGGAGAGAGAGATGGAGACAGGTGGCAAGAGGGCGAGAGATCTATGTATGCTGGGTCTGGTAGCTCAATGGATGAAGGCATCTACTGCACGGACCTGTGTACAACCTCATGGTCACAAGTTTTTGTTTTGCTTTACTCTGCCCCCTCCCCCTCTCACCCCACCCCCACCAGTGCGGCCCTCGGCCACAAACCACACTGTAAATTTAGCCCCCGAGAGAAAGTTTATGAGTACCCTAAGCATTGGCAGTTTATGATAACCAATAAGTCACTGATTGCTACTCTGGTGGATGATTTTTGAGTACTAAGGTGAGTTTTGGGACATTGTAAATCACTGAGTTTCCATGCCTCTATGCACAGTTCTGTCTAAGCACGGAATCCCTGTGACAGTCTGTTAGACCTCTTACTTGCCAAAAGGAATCACCAAGTATCTTTTGACAACGACGAGGCCTAACAAACATGCTGCCTAAGATTCTCAAGCAGTGCATACCATCTAGCCTAACTAACTTCCAGAAATGATTTTTTAACACATCAAGTAAGCAAATTATTCACCTAGATTCATTTAAAATCAAACTTCACTCACAGTTCCATCTAACACATGACCAGGATGTTACATGCAATCTACCATGTCTCTCTCTATCTACACTATATGTGTCTCTACTCATACCATCTCACTACCTTTACTAGCAAAAAATACACCATATATATTTATGCAAGAAAAAACATTCCTTTCTCATTTCAACAGCACACCCTGGATCTTTTGGCAAGTAAGAGATTTAACAGACATGCTGCCTAACATTCTGTAGCAGTACATTTCATGAAGACTAACTAACTTCAAGAATTGACTTTTTAACACATCAACTAAGATAATTATTCATCCAGATTCATTTAAAAATAAACTTGATTCACAATGTAATCTTAGACACATGTCCACGATGTCACATGTAATCTACCATTTCTCTCTCTACCTGCACTATGTGTGTCTCTGCTAATACCATCTCTCGATCTCTGCACCATCTTTACAGATTACAGAAAAACGCTTCCGAATCAGTGAAATAATTTCTGTCTGCTGTAAACACATTTTATATACCATTTATTCAGTATACCAAAAATGGTTGCAAAACTACAATTTACAGTTGAAGGAAAGAAACTGAGGAAGGAGAATAAGGAAAAAGAACTGACATCAGGCGCGCAACCCCCATTGAACTCACAGGGCTTCAGCCCCCCCCCCCACCCGTCGGGTGTGACAGCCCGGGATGAGACAGATCCCGGGCACACACAGAGCTGCACCCGAACGTTTCACATGTCTTACCATTTGAATGTTAATTAGGGCTTGCAGTTGTTTCACCCCTTCTAAGAGCCCCTGAAGCTTCACTCTGCCTACTGAATTTTTTGTTAGCCCCCCCCGAAATTTGGCTTCAGTTGCGCCTCTGAGTGACAGTGAATAAAAATAACTAACAGTGAGGGATTACATAACAGAACGAGTGAAGAGCACTGAGGATAATGAAACATATTAAGAGAAATTTAAAAGTAGTAAGTGAGAACAAATATTTTATATAAAGAGTGAGGAAACGAAAAGGAAGAGTAGTAGAAAGAAAAGAAAACAGTGCCAAAGACAAAAATGAGGTCAGTCAGAGACTGTGAGGGAGAGAAACAATTATAGTGACTAAAGCAAAATTTACGATGAAACACAATGAAAAAGAATTAAAGACTCACCTTTAACAATGCTTTTTTAGATATAGAACAGTGGCAGTCACAAAAACAGAAAACAGAATGTTGAAACTCTGAATAATGCTTCTATCACTGCAACCAAAGATTAATGGCACAGATTTCCTCTCAATACAGACTCATATTTGTCTATAGAACCAATCAGATTTGTTCCCACACAAATTGAAAATCAAATTAACATTTCAGTTGGTTATCCCTTTCAATATTTTCAAAGTCACATAAAGGTCACTCTTCACTCTCTGCCTTCTCTGGCTGTTACCATGGTAACACCTCATTCTGCACCTGGCTGAAGACACAGGTCAATAGTTCATATCCAATGTTCCAAATCAAACAAGCAAGGCTGATTTCCCTCCAAACACACCTGCTTCTCCACTGCTTTGTTAGTTTTCTTTATTTTTTCACAACCAATAGCATTTTTCGTTTAAAAAAAAACATTAACATGCAACCTAGTCTTCAATCTTGAATTGTAAAAATCAACCAATCATTTCTAGTTTTTCAAGTACACCAAACCTCATCCACTTTTTTATCAAAACTCTCAGCTTCTAACTGCCATTTCACTTCCAGAACCCATCGGAGTACTACTCCATCTGCCTTGAAAATGAAAGTTTGGCTTTTAGGACACATCTATATTCACTGGAGTGAAAAATATGCAGCAAACAGACGTATTTCCAACCTTGATTTACCAAATGTGGACATTACGTGGATTGGCCACAGAGGATTGAGATGTCACCAATTGATACTGTTGGTGAAAACGTTTATGCTTCTCCCACAACCTGACCTCATAATTGTGCACTGTGGTGGAAATGATCTAGGCACATTGACTGGGGTAGGTCTGGAAATGCTTTTAAAAGACACCTTTCGGCAATTGATGTCACTTTTTCCTCAAACTGCCTTTGTGTATTCCAATATATGCCAAAGACAGAAATGGAATTGGTCCAATCAACATTGTCCACAGATTGAGAAAGCAAGGAAACACATAAATAAATCTGTTTCTGCTTTCCTCAGAGACTATAGCATGGGTTCTATATACCACAACAACATGCGTTACAACATGCAAGGCATCTATAGGAGAGATGGTGTTCATTTCACGGATGAGGGGAATAGAATCTTCCTCTGTAACATGAGACTCTGCATCGGTACTTACTTGTAGGTACAAAAAACACCCAATTAACACCACGGCTCTTTTTAGAGCCAACTTACATCTAAACACTCAAACTTGTAATTTAACTCAATTTTTTTAATCTTTTTTATTCGCCGTGCGTGACCGGGTGCGCGCACCCCGCAACTTTTTTGCAAAATAAAATGTTTCTTTTAGACTTTTGGGGTCCTTAATGAACCCCCTGAGAAAACCTAGGAGGTCAGGGAGTCTTCACCCTGCCCCCTTTCCACACTCTCCGTTATAGTTTTTCACATTCTTGTAAATAGCAGTGTGCGACTGGGTGCGCGCACCCCGCAACTTTTTTGCAAAAAAAAAGTTTCTTTTTGGCTTTGGGGGTTCTTACTGCACCCCCTGAGAAAACCCATGGGGCCAGAGAGGCTCTACCTTGTCCCCTTTCTATGATCTGCCCCTTTGTTCTGTACAATATATATATTCACTCGCACTAACAAAATGGCGTTCAACACTTCCTGATTTCCTCCGAATCGAATGTTGACAGACGTCAAACAGCAAATCAGAATTCCGCTCGCGCACAGCCGCACTAGTGCCCGCACCCGTGCGCGCTTATAGATATATAATTGATTTCAACTTTAATTTTCTCAGCAACTACTGAACGGATTTACACCATTCAAAGAAAAGCGTAATCTGCGAGCCAGACTCTACCTTTTTGCCAAATTTCTTATAAATCCATTCAGCCGTTCGGACTGCAGCTGTGTCTAAACGTCCTATGGAAAATAACATGGGGAAAACACGTTTTGGAACCCCTCTTTTATCACAGCCCCCACTTGACGAATCCCCCCAAAACTTTCAGGGAAGGAGCGGAGCGGAGCGAGCCATCTTCTTTGAGAAATTCGCAAACATTCGTCCACCGGCGCCACAGTTAATCCAAATAGAATGTTGCGGATTTCCTATGGAAACTAGGTCCTAACTATAACTACCTACTGGCGACCGCCAGTAGGTAATATATATATATATATATATATATATATATATATATGTGTGTGCTGAAACTCCGCATTACCACCTCCAATCCCCCAGGACCGGCGAAGCAGTAGACAGAGCACGAACTTTTCAGGTAACCGATTTTAATTGCAGGTCTAAGTGGTACAAACAACCATGACGCGTTTCGGGCTATACAGCCCTTGTTCACATGCAAGGAGTAGCTGGGTTTAATGATTTTTAAAGTGCATTTTGCCCCGCCTGCTACCCGCCTCCAAGCAAGGTCATTTGACCTACAAGCACAAACAACAGACTGGATTTGCCTGAGTCCAATGTAAGAAAGCCTAGTTGTTTTCATATGTACATATTGCACAGAATTAAAGCAATTGTGGATAAAACAACAATTCGAAATTATTGCACGGCAAGTACTATGCATGAATGCATTTATGAACTGTAAACACCATTTTGTTATTTTCTAGTCACTTGGTCAAAAGAGCTCATAATTAGGCTTGGCAAAATAACTGGATAAATCCGTTACGTCACAAGAAAGATCAACTATACTTGTTTACAAAAGGTGACTGTGCTGATAATTTCAACTTAACCTCTGCCCCATGGGACAGAAGAGGCAAGAGCTGGGTGTGCAATTGAGCAAAAAAGTGCTACAGTGTCAACAACCAAAAGCTGGGACAACCCTGCCTAGTGTGCAAAGAGGCTTTGTATAAAGTGCATATATTCACATCTAAAAAGTGATAAAATACATGATACACATCTTACTGATTAAAAAGAATGCACATAAAAACGTTACCTGTATTAAAATAAGGACTGAGCCATATTATTTGATCAAAGGTAAGTCAAAAATGCTATTCTAAAAACAGTAATTCATCATGATTTTAAAAGTGAAAAATAAGTGCAGTGACCAAATATATGGTAATAAAACTAGATAATGAGTAGGGAGGGAAAGTGCCACCGGTGTAAAGTGGCCGGAGGACAGAGTAAAAGGGAAAAAACGAATAGTGAAACCTAATAGATAACACGGAACGTGACTATCTGTTGAACATCATAAGTAAGCCTGTTAATCGGTTCCTTCATAACCAGGAGAACAGATGGGCAACAGAGAACCTGACTACCCATCTGGACCAAACTCCATCTTAGTGCAACTGGCTTGAGCGACAATACTAGCTGAGTCCCTTGCTGGTTTCTTAATAGGCACCAATGCAGATAAAGGGCAATACCTCTTCAAAATGCTAGGATGAGGAAACACGCTTCAGAGTTGTATCGTGACTATAGAAAGTTGTGAATATCTTCAGTGTTGTTGAGGCCGTTAGGCCACATGCTATCAAACTCCAAAATGAAGCGTGTCTCTAACTGCCTCAGTAGCAGCTCCCTGTTTCCTCCTCTACGCGAGGGCGGAACTGATCCTACCCCAAAATACGTGAGGCACTCTAGATCTTTATTGTGCCTTAACGCAAAGTGTCGTGCTACTGGATAGGCGGGATCATTGTGTAGTATTGCTCTGAGGTGTTGGAGAATTCTGACGTGCACCTGGGTTTTAGTGCTACCTATATAGTGTAGCCACAGGTGCACGTCAGAACGTACACTGCGAAGTCGGTTTTGCAATCATGGCTGCCCTTGATCGCAATGTCTGTCATGCAAAAAGGTGTGTATATATGTATATTACCTACTGGCGGTCGCCAGTAGGTACTTATAGTTAGGAACTATTTTCCATAGGAAATCCGCAACATTCTATTTGGAATAACTTTGGCGCTGGTTGATGAATCTATGCAAAATTTTCAAAACTAATGGCCAGCTCCGTTCTGCTCCTCCCCTGAATGTTTCGGGGTGATTCATGAAGCGGGGGCTGAGAAAAAGGGGGGTCCCAAAACATGTTTTCACCATGCAATTTCACTTTGGACCTTTAGCTGCAGCTACAACCCGAAGTGCTGCACGGAATTACGTCAAATTTGGCAGAGATGTAGTCGTCAGTTCAGACTAGTGCCTTTTGCTTAAATTGTGTCAATCTGTTCAGCAGTTCCTGAGAAAATTACAGTTAAAAGAATATATGTATCTATGGGCGCGGTGGATCCGCTGACTATGGGCGCACAATAAGCGCTGAATGCTAATTGGCTGTCAAGCGGTTGTCAACATTCGAAACCAGGAACTGTTGGCAGCCATTTTGTACCTCGGTAGAAGTGAGGCTGAAGAAGTCAGAGGAAGCAAAACGTAGAAAGGGGGCAGGGTAGAAATACTTTGACCCTCTAGACCTGCTTGGGGGGTCCGAGAAGGACCCCCAGGGCCCACATAATTTTTTTATTGTCGAAAAAATGGCAAGTGGCGAATGGTGCGTGGACTCTGCCGTAAAAAATAAAGAAAGAAAATGGAGTTCTTTCATAACTAGCCCCCGGGGGGGCCAAATCCGGGGGCAAAATTATAAAATTTTATGGGGGGCCCCCGGGGATCGTGACCCCCGGGCTACAAAAAGAATGGTTGGGGTGGCTCCAAGGTCCCCAAAGCCCTGGGGACCACCACTCCGTGGGGCTTTATGTATTGTGGGAGGGCGGGCTCCTGCAGTGTCCCGGGGTGCCCATCCCACCCTCCCATAGCAAGGAAATGTGTTCTCTCTTTCCAAATCTAAACCAGATTGCTTTTCCACATGGGGAGCTGCATGTTAGTAGTTCCCCATGTGGAAAAGCAATGCTGGCTCCCAAACGCGTAGAAGTTGTGCACGAAAGGCACTGGATTCGTGCACACTACAGATTATGAGTCATGCATCCGGCGCGTGCACACCAGGGAGCCGCATTGAGCTCGTGCTGGGTGCGCGACTTCAAATTTTTCCGTAAAAAAATAGCCCCGATCAGTAATTTATAATAACCCCAGGGAGCCCATCCCTTGGGTGTTATAAAAAAAATTAGGGACCAAAAATGTCCCCACGGTCCCGCCGGCTCCCCGCGTCCTTTGGGAGCTGGCATTGCTTTTCCACATGGGGAGATGCTAACATGCATGTGGAAAAGCAATCTAGTTTGGATTTTGAAAGGGAGAACAGATTTCCCTGCACTCTCTTTCAAAATCCGAACCAAGTTTACTTTGGGAGGGCGGGAACCACGAGACTCCCGCCCTCTTATAGCAAACTGCATTGTCCCGGGGGTAGGAACCATTTATGTTATATCCCCGGAGGGTGGCTCTCACTCTTACATAGCAAACAGCAATGTTGAAAAAATCTTCCAGTAAGATAACAAAGGATTTTGAAGTCCATTTATGCCATTTTTGTTGTAGTTTGCTGCCGTTAAAGCGAAGACAATTTTAACGCTGCTGCGAGCTTTAGGGAATGTCTCTCTGACGTCACAAATTGGATGAACGACCACTTCCTAAAGCTTAACACCGAAAAGACCGAAGTGATCGAGTTTGGCCAAAAACCATCTATTTGGAGTGACCTATGGTGGCCTCCAGAGGCCGGCATATGCCCTGTCCCTGCCAAAAAGGTCAGAAATCTTGGCTTTATGATCGATAAGGAACATACTTGCACTGCACAAATAAGTCAGGTAACCTCGGCTTGTTTCTACACAATAAAGATGCTTCATAAAATTCTTCCCTACATACCATTTACTTTTAGGAAAACAGTGGTGGGAGCTTTAATAATGTCTAGGGTAGACTATTGCAAAGCACTATACATAGGAGCGGGGGGAAAACAGCTTGCTAGGCTCCAGTTCATTCCGGATACAGCAACTAGACTTGTACTTAACCTCCCTAAAAGACACCCCACTTCAAAAGCCATACGGGAACTTCACTGGCTCCCAGTCAGGTGAAGAATTCATTTCAAGGCTCTATTTCTGGTCCATAAATCTCTTTACGGGAGCACATCTGAGGAGCTCACCAACCTTTTCCCTCGTTATGTGCCTGCGCGCACGCTAAGATCTTGCAGTCAAGACCTAATCCAACTACCCAGAATAAAGAGAGCCCGATGGGGCGGAAAATCTTTCTCCTACCGGGCATCCAAGCTGTGGAACAGCATGCCCACCGCACTGCGCTCGGAAAATAATAGAGCCGGCTTCAGGAGGGCGCTAAATACCTGGCTTTCAACTATGTCCTAACCA
Source organism: Lissotriton vulgaris (assembly GCF_964263255.1). Lineage (NCBI taxonomy): Eukaryota > Metazoa > Chordata > Amphibia > Caudata > Salamandridae > Lissotriton > Lissotriton vulgaris. The sequence continues at coordinate 309,642,600 of NC_141696.1, forward strand.
CCTCTGCACTCCCTTCCGTTCAACAGCGCCAAGACGCCTCGGCATAAGAGCGCTTAAAAAATAATTCAGTCAGTCAGTCAACGCTGTGTTTGTAAATATGCCCCTAGGTTTTGTAATGTTGACAATCCTGTCTCCCATTTAAATAGGCACGAAGTATTTATTGGAGTGCATTGTGAATCTTGAAGCAACACTGTCTAATTGTGAACGATAAAGAATTGAAAGAGTTGTGTACTTCTTTTGCTCATAATGTGCATAGGGGCAGATTTACAAGTTCATTGTGTTACTGTTGCATCATTTTTAAGATGGTAAAAGTGATGCGAATGTGGCTCAAGGGGCTTGTAAATCTGCTACACAGTGTTCTGTCTTACTTTGCTTTTCTTTCTGTTATGTAAAGGATCCTGGGTAAATATAGCCAGTACTTTTCAACCCAACCCCCAAACTGCTTACTGCCTGTTACCATAGTAACAATTCATGGAATAGTTAAGTGAGCACAGAGGTTAGAAGTTCACCACACAATGTTGGTATTCAAAACAGTTACTGTGCTGGAGTTTTAAAAATGTTCCATAGGAACCGTTAGTCGTACAAGAAGTCATTGGAAAATATAATAAAAATATTAGCGGGTTAGCTGGGGCCCCCACAGTCCCAGGGCTTCACTCATGTTGGGATGGGGGGTGCAGTAGGCTGTGGAAATTATATCGGGAAAACAACAATACGGGTATTGAGGGTTTTCTCTAATATAATGTGGAATAATGTTTATTTATTAGGCAGTGTTCACTTTTGTTACTGATAGGGTCACTTTGTTACAGGAAATGTATTAATATGTAGGAGGGCGTGTTCTGTATGTGTGCATGGAACAAATGTAACTTTTAATTGGCTAAGGTGTTTCAACAAGCTTAATGTTAATTGGGTGCGAACTATTAAAAGTAGAAGTGTTTTCTGCAATTCACTTCTGCTCCAGAGAGTAGCAAGGACATCTAATTGGCTTACATGTGGTAAGGAGGACTTTCCTGAGCTTTAAGTTGGTTGGTAGCATACTTTTGAAAGTAGAAGTGTTGCCAGCCATTCACTTCCGCTCTGCAGAGTAGGAGGGACATCTGATTTGCTGACGTTCTCCAAGGAGGGCCTTTACAAGCTTAATGTTGATTGGCTGTAAACTGTTGAAAGTATTGTCAGCGATTCCTTCCCTCTTCGCGGAGTATTAGGGACATTTCATTGGGTAACATGTCCCAAGCGGGACCTTACGAAGCTTATTGTTCATTGGCTGTAAAGCAATAAAAGTAGAAGTTTTGGCAGTCATTCCTTCTTCCTCTGCGGAACAACATGGACATTTCATTGGCTAAAGTGTTTCAAGCACAAGTTTGCTCCTTATTGGGTAGGAACGGTTCACTGTTATCAGTGATTTTGTGACGCATTTCCAACGGAGTATGGGAAAAGAAAGTAGTAAAGGGGAGGTTAGGAACACTATTAACTCTATACAGTGGTCACAAGGTGGTGGACAGCAAATTATGAAGGTAAAAATTGTTTTTATATGTTTTAAGGGCCATTCAATATAATTGCCGTGTGGTGTACAAATCTCGGCGGAAAAATGTCAGTGTCTTGCCGTTGTTTTTTTATCAGGTTTGCGGGTAGGATACTTCCCAGGAGCACTATTTACTTATAATGTGGTGTTTACTTTTCTGATGGGGATGTGTGGTTGTGCAGCAAAAATGTCAGTCTAAGTTTGGAACAGTTTTTATTTAGCAAATACAAATAAACTTTCTTTAGAAACTGACGCTATATACATGAAAGGGGTGACAAATAAAAATGGAATTTCATAAAATATCAGTTAAGCCTTTTTTCTGCTATAGTTTGTAAAAGTGTTGCCCCATATTCTTGATAATGTAAGATGGCATCAGTTACTTTTAGAGAGAGTAGAATAGAAGTGCTACAACAAATACTCCCGCACTACATTATCTGAGGTCAGGAGATCAAGTACAAAACAGTTAAATACAAGTGACTTTATATTACACTAGCAGCCTGTCCCGACGTTATCCGCTAGTAGTATATTGTTTTGTAGGATTTCGTTTTGATAGCATTTCTTATCTGTGACAGGCCTGTGAAACACTCCGATTCACAGTGCACTGCTGATGCACTTAAGAGTGCGCGTTCAGTAGTGTGTGAACTCCAGTTTCCCTACTTTATTTTTCCTTGCAATATTATGTAGCGCGAACTCGACAACAAGGCATGAGCACAATTTACATTACAGAAGAACACATTGTAGGCACGGGGAGACAAAGCGATTTGCCTTGAATCACAGGATGTTGAGCTGATGCTGAGATTCGAACGTAGCTCCCCAGCTCTAAAGTTCGCAATTCCAGAAGTTGTGGTGGGAAGTGTGTCTAAAAGTGTATATCGGTGCTGGCCATCAATGAGAGAGACCTGTGCATTTTTCAAATGGGTGGTGAAAAAATATGAGTATTCTTGCTGGAGATGTGGGCCGCCGTGCCACGAATGTACTTACCGGGGGAGGGTAAATGCCCATTAATCCGCAACTTTCTTTCCACATACCATCACTCCGCATACTTTCATTACGAAAGTATTATGACTCTGCAATGCCATTATAACGCATGGCATTACATTTTATATGCTTTTACCACATATACATTTACAAGGAAATTCGTTGTAAATGCATGAGTGGTAAAAGCATTTTTTTTATGTTTGGATAAGGTAAGTATGGGTATAGGGGTATATGTTTTGGGGTACTGAGGTATTTGGGGGTGTTTGGGTATTTTAAGATGTTTTGAGGTGTTTTGGGGTGTTTAGGTATTTTAAGGGTTCAGATACAGTTTTGGGCTATGGGGTACAGGGGTAGTTTTAGGGTTTAGGGATAGGTATGGGTTTTGGGGTACAGGGATATTTTTAGGGTTCGGGGCTAGGTTTGGGTTTTGAGATATAGGGGTATTTTTAGGGTTCAGGGGTAGGTTTGGGTTTTGGGGTACAGGGGTATTTTAAGGGTTCAGGGTTAGGTTTGGGTTTTGGGGTACAGGGGTATTTTTAGGGTTCAGGCTAGGTTTGGGTTTTGGGGTACAGGGGTATTTTAGGGTTCAGGGGTAGGTTTGGGTTTTGGGGTACAGGGTTATTTTTAGGGTTCAGGGCTAGGTTTGGGTTTTGGGGTACAGGGGTATTTTTGGGGTTCAGGGGTAGGGTTGGGTTTTGATGTACAGGGGTATTTATAGGGTTCAGGGCTAGGTTTGGGTTTTGAGGTACAGGGGTATTTTTAGGGTTTAGGGATAGGTTTGGGTTGTGGGGTACAAGGTATATTTATAGGGTTAAGATGGGTTAGTGTTTAAGGGTGATGGGGTATTTTAGGAATAAGGGTGGGTTATGATTATGGGGTGCAGGGGTATTTAAAGGGAGCAGGGTGGGATTAATTGTTATGGTGTAAAGGGTAATAAAATAAAATCATAAAAATAATATCAATAATACAATTTAAAAGAATAAAGGTTTTAATTAAATACAAAAATGTGTATATATATATTTACATATATATATATATATATATATATATATATATATATATATATATATATACACACATATATACAAACATATATTTGATGTTTTAATAATGTACTTTTACAATGTAAATGACTTTACCACACATGCATTTGCGTTATAATGGCATGTGTGATAAAATCACATGCGTTGTAAAGGTTTTAGAAATTATGTCTTTGCGGAGTAATAGTCCTGCGTTATAAAAATTGCGGAGTGATAGTATGCGGGATGTTGGTTTGCGGAATATCATCACATATTCCCGGGGGAGGGATAGTCCCTTTCTTGCTATTTCCGTGGAGGAGGGCCTTGTGTCCGGATGTGCGTGGCGCGAGGCCTGTGCCCAACAGAAGTGAAAAATCTCCAGTGTGCGCTTCAGGCGTCACCGGAAGTTAAGGCGAGATTACATTTCCTGCACAATGGCCCCTGTTTGCGCTTCTTCCGGCCCTTGGGAATAGCGCCATGCCTGACCTCCATACAGTAAAGCAGGTGCACGTCACTGGGAATGCGGGGCAAGCACACCCGGAGCTGGAATGTACAGAACCTGTTAAGAAAAAACAATAAAATATTGGGCACAACGCTCTCTTTTTTTTCCCGTAATCCCGCGCCCCGCACACGCCCACGCCCCCAGTACACGCCCACAGCACAAGATATGAGACATGGCATGAAGGGCGGAACGTACCACACGCCCCCAGCGTTTGTCACGCCCCCAGCACACGCCCACAGCACAACGCAGACACACCCACAAGGGACTACTTGCTGGCACGGTTCTTTTACCTTTTAAATGTATAGGGTGGGCGTCTGCATAGCCTATGTCCTTCTGCTGCAACTGCCCTTTCTAACACTGTATTGGGTGTTGTGATTGGTGCTGTGGTTCCTGAGATTACCCGTCTCAAAGGTTTGGGCTCTCTCTTTATTATATTAGTATAGATAGAAATGCATGCATTATTATTTTTCAAATTTGTATTTTGTATAATTCAGGAACCTTCTGTCATAGTGCTTAGAGGTCGCACACTGTTCCGCTAACAAATCACATACTCACTTAAGAATATGTAGGATAGTACTGTTATAATATACAGAACTGGTCCTATATATTCTTTAGGGAGAAGGTGAATAGGAACCGCAAAGGGGAAGAATAGATATTAGAAAATAACATTCAGAAATGTAGGGTTTATCAAATATTTAAAATAACAAAGTATGTATGAAAGCTATATTTTTTATTCTGCAATTTAATAAAAATATGCTCCCTGAAAAAATATCTGATCTAGTACGTTCTAATGTTTTGTAAGCTGTGTTACAGATGGCGCCGAAAAATCTCCTATTCCTCTTCTGTATCAATAGGACAATCTATTACAATATAACGATTGATACCATTGTTACAGTAAAAAGAAAAGGAAAATAAGGTTGTCTATTTAACAGAAGATCCATAACAAAATACTTTCGAGCGGTAATTGTTTTCCAAGCTTCTTTTCTCCGGGAGGTCGAAAGGTTTGATATTTGTGGCGACGGGTCATAAACTCCTCTGAGATCATTATGAATGTGAAAATTATAATATATATATTCACTGTATGTGATCAAAAGGGGGGAACAAACTAAAAACCAGAAGCTGGTGACGTTGCTTATATATCTTTACTCTTTGTGCCGACGGGTCATGAACTCCACTGAGATCAGCATAACTGTTAATATTATAATATACATATTAACAGTATATGTTCCCTAGGGGAAAACACACTAACAACTGGTAGGTGGTGACATTAAATGTAAATGTTTAGGGTTTGAGCCCACGGGTCACCAACACCTCTGAAAGCGAAGTACAGTGTCACTATTATAATAAAGAAAGTCACACTATATAAGCTGAAAGGAGCTAGAAAAGGAGCAATGTTTGTTGTAATCTATCTGTTTCTGCAAACAAGCTGCTCACGTTACGGAGAAAAAGGGAAAACATGCAATAACACTCTTTTCTAGATATAAATGTTTAAATATTGACAAATAGCCACAAATTGTAACTATCTACTATGCCATAATGAAACAACGTACAACTCCGGAATACTTTTGTTGAAGCAAAACAAGAATCCAATGCTAGAAAAGGGAACCTGCATCACAGATTGGCAATGCAGAAATAACTGGCGAAAACGAAACTAATCGCACAATAGGTGTGGTTTATATAGTTTTTGGTTGTTTAGTAGTCTATGGAAGGAAGATTCAGCTCCGCCTATGTAGATGTCACGTTTTACAGTTTACACGTGCTCACGTTTTAACTGTTTTACTTGTGCACATGTTGGGAAAAGTTACGAACTGTGAAGCTGTAAAGGTTTCTATTTCGCATATAAGGTCCTTCTTATCTACATACATTGGAGAGTTTAAAAAGTGTTACCCGGTAAACTGTGTTCTTTGCATTCTCATGGTTAGAAACATCTAAATAGAAGACATAAAAAAAATATATTGTTTACAATAGAAGAGAAAAAAATGTATTAATGTTTGTAATCACTATACTTTTTAATTAAAAAAATGCCAGCATTTGTAAAGCGTAAAGCTACCCCCGGAAAGGTGTACCGGTGCTTGGGGCATTGAGAAGATTAAGCAAGGTGTTACCTACAGTGAGATAGTGGTGGGCTAAGATGCTGATGGACTTTGGAATCGAACTGTGAACACCGTTCCTACAAAGTCAGGTATTATAGGTGCTGCATCATACTTTTACCACACTTATAAGTTAATTACTGCTAAATATTACATTGAAAACATTCTAAAATTATAAGTAGGGCTTCTTGATTTATGTTTTTACAGATTTTTACAGATAAATACAGACAGAAAAGAATTTATTTTCCTCTCTGTATTTATTTTAAAGTGTGGATAAATACGGAAATTGGGTTCTTTTTTTAGCGATTGTAAATACTGTCAATGATAAGTAGTAGGCCAATAGGTCTGTCGTTCTAAAAGTAAAAGGGTAAAAACAATAAAAGACTTTTAGTAAAGTGCCTTAAGGAGCAATATATATTCTCGTATAAGAAAACTTGCACATTTTATATGAAGGTTGTGTATAGTTTATCATCTAATGACATGAGTGAAAACGGTCAGTCTTTCAGCCATGAGTGCATATTTATCAGTAAAATAAATGTGGAAATATACTAATTTCAGATTCATTTTTTTACAAAACCCGAAATATATAAGGGTAAATACACATACAATTATTAAAAAAAATATATGGATAAATACAGATGGAAATGTCCCAAAAATAAATACCATAACACCAGGAGGTATAATTATAAGTTATAAAACACTACTGTTAAGTTTGTTTCACTATAAAAAGTATACACATGTTTTAAAAATTTACTTAACAAACACTATAGGTTATAGGGATATTGTAGTCATATATTGACATTTAAAAAAACTTTTAAATTCACTGAAAAAACCATTGGTTTCAGGCAGGTTATAGTTAGGAATTATCATTTAAAAATCTTAGAAATTCACTGAAAAAAACATAGGTTTCAGGGGTGTTATAGTTAGCTGGACATTTCACTCATACAAAACCATTGAAATTCCTCCGTTATAGTTAGTTGTACTAACCGTAACTCTCACGCCCACAATATACTGGTAATGATGTCACATATTACATCATTCATGACATGGTCAGTAACATCACAGATGACATCACTGATGACATCTCAAATGATATCACTGATGACATCATCCACATGACAATCAGATACACCTCCTCATACACTAGTATAACATTTCATCACTCTGGGAAGCAGCTTCTGTATAGAGCACTCTCAACACCAGTAACACTCTAGATCTGCTCACCTCAAATGTCTGCTTTTCTATCAAAGTTTTTAAGCATAGGATTAGCACAGTGCTATCCCCGCCGAGATAGAAAGGGACAAAGTCTTTGGCCATTTCCAAAGCCAAAGTCTTTAAGCATAGGACTAGCACAGTGCTGTCCTTGCCGAGCTGTAAAAAAACTAAAGCCATTTACCACTCCAGTCACAGTATCACAGCTTTGAACTGATAAAATACCAACCAAGTCAACCTGAAATGAGTAGAAGCAACCCCTGTCATAGTATTTCGCTCTAATAAGAGCTCTTCAGAGAGCTATAGCTTTGTCCAGACACAAGGGAGCACCCAGTATAAGTAAAAGAAAATACCCTTCCAGGCATAGAGTGATGGATAAATAATGCAAAAATGAAGCAGAGAACTTTGGGTAGTTCTCAAGTTTAGGTGGAAAGCAGCTCCTGTATAGAGCACTCTCAACACCAGCGACATTCTAGATCTGCTCACCTCAAATGTCTGCTTTTCTATTAAAGTATTTATGCATAGGTTTGGCACAGTGCTATGCTCCCCGAGATAGAAAGGGACATGGGGGCATATTAGCAAGAACCTTGTAAAGTTATCGCCGTTTTAGCAGCAGGAAACTGGTGGTATCCTATATTTTATGTTAATATTATTTAAAATTACTTCCTATTTAATGTACAGAATAAATCAAATTTTTAAATGAACTACTATATTCTAGTGTTCAACATATTTTAAAATGATTGTCATTTAAATGATTTCTTTTTAATATTTTTACCTTTAGCGTTATTCCTGCCACCATTATTTTCAACAGGAGCATGGTTGAAGTACCATTGGTTGTCCAGATGTGGTACTTGACTTTGCCCAGGGTTGGCTAAAGTGCATTGTTATACCTATCACTCTTAAGGTGTTCTGTCCCTAATGCTTTGCCTGCTTGACTGCTTGACTCCAATTTTGCTGAAATATTTTTGTTGACCTTAGGACTCTGACCACTTTACCATTGACAATCAGTGTTAAAGGGCATATGGTCCCTCCCCTGATTATGGTTTGATTGACTTATCCACAATTGGCATAAGTAATTAAGTATTAATAGAGTGCACTCTATGTGCCCAGGGCCTGTAATTTAAACATTACTATGGGACCTGCACAAAAAGAACAATTGATGGACAGAATGCTGAACAATGTCAAACATTCATCCCCATTACAGAGATTATGTAGGAATAAAGTGTTGCTTCAACCAGAATCCACGCATCGACGCTGGTGCACTGCCCAGAACTAGTACATCTCCATCAAAGTTGATGCATTGCTGCAGACGCGAGGATTGAGTACCTCGCTTCGGCGACTGCTCAATGCATCTCCGACTTTGAGTAGCTCGGACCAGGGCATCCCCATTGACAACAATGCATCGCTGTGGCTGCAAGGATCCAGTAGATCGCTTCATCAGCCGCACACCACATCGTCTCTGTTACCGACACATCCTCTTTGAGTAGCTTGGAACCAACACATCGCCTCCATTTTAAGGATTGACAATGACACATTGCCACCACCACTCCATTCATTATCCTCACTGTCAATGCATTTAAGGTACTTTTTTAGTGGGCAAAGGCTGGTCCCTGTATCCGACCCAATACTCATTGCAATAGGCCTGAATGTTTGGATTTGACCCAGTTTAGCGCGACCAGATAACCTGGTTGGCACTTTATGGCTTTAAGCACTACAATTTAAGTTATTATTGAAAATTCATAACTCTGGTTATACATATTGTGTTTTTGTTGTTTTGGTGTGGTTTTGTTCATAAAAATATTATCAATTTGTTGTGGATTTTTTGCAGTGTTTTTACTATGTTACTGTTTGTTTGCACAAATACTTTACACATTTCCTCTTAAGTTAAGCCTGACTTCTACCTGCCAAGCTACCAGAGGGTGAGCACAGTTTAATTTATGGTGTGTATCTGACTTATCCTGCTAGTATTGTGGTTCCTGCTTGCACCGAGTGCATACCTGTGCAACCAGAAACACCATTTCTGAAATACATTTAAACATTTGTTATCAGCAGGTTGCCAGAAGTAGATGTAGGTGTGAATTTTGTGAATGAGCATTTTCTTATTCCTTTGTCGGTTCATTTTTCTACTTTTATGTCACTCCTTTAATCCCTCCTTTACATTTCCTAAATCCCAACCATTTTGTGATAATTATTCCCTTTTCCCAACCATTTTGCGTGTCCATCCCACATTTACCACTAAAACTATATCAATCTATTCATAGATCTCTACCACAGGGACAGAGATTTTTGTACCGAGGACAGAGATGGAGATCTCTAGATGGAGGTTTATGAAATGAATTTGGGAGATGGCCCAAAGTGGTTTCAAGAACTGTTTACACCTGCTCACATGAAGTTGCATATTTGAAATCCCCAAGATGCATCTTAAGTCCTTCGGAAGACATATTAGCCCATGTAAAATGGGCTCTCCCAGAGATCCAGCTCCCCCTCACTCTCTGAACCAAGCCCCTAGAACAATTCTCCCAGTGATACTGGAACTGATCAACTCTTCCTTCTCTACAGGATAAGTCCTCCACCATGGAAATGTTACACGGTGAAAGCACTGCTCAAAAAGCCCAATCGTGACCTTGACCTCCTGGGGAACTTTGGACCCATCTCCCTCCTCCTGGTGATTAGCAAGATCCTTGTAAAGCATGATAACTCTGTCCTGTCTGGGTTTTCAGAGTCCCACAGCATTCTGCACTCCTCCTAGACTGGTTTCCCTCCCCAACAGGGGACAGAGACTGCTCTCTTAGTGGTGGTTGAAGAGTCCAGGAAAATGATGGACCAAGCGGTACAGCAGCCATCATCCTCCTAGACCTCAGCCCCGCTTTTGACACTGTCAACTACAACATCCTAATCCTCAGACTGAGGAGTCTTGGAGTGTCTGGAGGTGTCATCACCTTGTTCCAGTACTTCATAGAAGACAGCTTTTTTCAGGACTTCTCAGTTGCGGTGTAGCTCAGGGGTCATACCTGAGTCCTACATTGTTTAATGTATATATGAGCCCACTGACGGAGATAGTCCATCCATTTGGTATTAAGATAGTCACACACGCTGATGACACACCACTCGTTGTGGCCTTACACCAGCCGGAGAATTCATCTTCCGGCCTGTGACCCTGTCTAGAGAAGGTGGCTAAGTGAATGGAGCTCTCCTGCCTTAAACTGGACAGAGAAAAGACAGCGTTAATGCTCCTAGGCAACTCTCCTATGTTCAATTCAGGGTTGTTGTGGTCAAATTGTCTTACCCCCACTCCTGCCCCAAAAAATCAGATCAAAAGTTTGGGCATGTGGCTGGATCACTCCCTGAATTTTGAGTATCAGGTGGTGTAACTAGCGGCCACCTGTTACGGTATTCTCAGAATGCCCTGTACAGTCCTTCCTCTTTTTCACTTTTTGGCTAGAAGATTAATGGTTCAGGTCTTGATTCTTTACTGCCTGGACTATGCGAATGTCCTTTATCTAGGAGCTCCCCTAGCAACCACCTCCAAGTTACAGGTTAGCCAAAATTGTGCAGCTCCTTTGCTCTCTCAGATACCCTACCATCAATCCACTAAACTGGTGCTGAAGGCTCGTCATTGGCTACCTGTATCGGAGAGAGTAAAATTTAAGTCTCTATGTATCGCCCATTAGTCCTTCTGGGGGAAAAGACAACCAATTATCCAATCTATTCTCTCCCCCTATTGGCCAACAGATGTCTCCGTTCGACCAACCTCCTTCTTGCTTCAGTCCCAAAAAGTAAAATAGCAAGAAGCGGCAGGCGTTTATTCTCTTGTAACGTCGCCCAGATTTGGAATGCCCTCACTTATGTCTTGAGTCCAATCTTTTGGCGTTCCGGAAATTTCCCAAAACATGGCTTTTCCAAAATCCTGCCTAGTAAGCCGTCTTCTCTGTTTGCTGCTACTATTTTAGCTGGGATGCCTTAGGGTAGCTATGCGGTCTATAAATATCTTTTGTTTAATTTATTCATAACTATATATATTTTAATTTCACAAGTTTAAGTCGCAATGAGACAATGTTTCCCATAACTAATTTGTTAAACCCATTTTTTGTAAATGAAAGAATATATGAAACACTTTGAAAAGATCTAAACTTTTGGGTAATAATGGACAAGGTGTAAGATTTAATATTACGCCAGGATAGGACCCATTACATGTATAGATAATTTTTTATTGAAAGGCTTTTCTGTAGCTGTTATATTTCTTTTTAAGTAAGTAGTAGTAGTAAAAATACTTTATTGCATTAATCATTTGAGTAAGTATGATTTATGTTCATTTAACAAAATCTAAATGTGTTTTTAATATGTTTAAAGTAAGGTTAAAAGAATTAACTGAATAAACACAATGGGGCCCATTATGATGTCGGGCAGAAAGCGTTGTAACAGCTCGTCAGAGGCTTTTTGTGCAAAGTCATAGGTTTCTGTACGAATGCCAAATCATGATACAGACAGTCAGAGGAAAACCCGTGGGGTAAGCCCACTCCGCTGTGGCCGGAATAGTAATCCCAAATTGACAACGAAGCCAGCCTTGACACCACTAACGCGATTATGATATCAGTTTCCACCTGCCTTTTTATGGCAGTTTGCCAGCCATAAAAAGGCAGGTGGAAAGTGACTTTGGGCCCCCTAGCAGGGCCCTCTTCCCGTCAAGCCCTCCGCTATGGGACCTGAGGAGGGGCACCTATGGTGCCCCCCAAAACATCCATGCATCATGTGTCAGGCAACGCATGCCACACAGTTCATTGGTGTATTTTTTCAATTTTGGCTTGTGCTGCAGCCCTCAGCACAAGCCACAATAGAAAACATACACTTTACGACCCCCATGAAGGCGGTGGCATCCTAATGATTGCAGTGGGACCTCCGGCTCCTTGTACGGCGGTCCTGTTTCCGCTACGGTGTCGGTCAGACAATCTTTTGACCAACATTGTGATTAGGCCCAAAATTTCTTTTTTGATCTTAAATATAGTTTTCATTTTTTTATTGTATTGTTTATCTGGTTTAGAAAACCACATAAAACAATGTTATTTAGATTCAAATACCAAAAGTAAAGAATCACAATAATTGCATATTCAAGAAGGAACTCTGGATTTCAAAAGATGCATAATATTTATTTCCTCAGATACATTTTCTTCACAGTTATTTACAAAAGAAATACATGTGTTTCATTTTAATTCATCTAACAATTTGCATTCTTCGATGAATGATCAAGAGATTCAATATCTTTGCTGCCTTAGTAATAAGTTTACTGTCTTCCAGGTACTACCATCATCTTAAAGCATGACAGATGAATGCATTTAATCCTATATAGTTCACGAAATATATGGAACACTTAAAAATGTTAAAATTAGTATGGTTAGAATCGGCCATATAACTTACAATACTAGTGGATTGTTTTTGGTTATCAACTGGTCAAAGTCTTACATTAAAAAATATTCTCTGATTGCAGTACTTTTTGTACATTTACACTTAAGTTAAGTAATATATATGATAAGGAAAAAAAAATGTTGGTATGAGTGGGTCTGCAGTCCTAATGTTTTATCCTTTGTTGTTTTTACACCTGAAAGTCTACTGATCAAAATTGCCACATAATGATTAAGGATTATAGGGGACCTGCCCAACCAGATCTAATTTCAAATTCGAATAATTAAATCTCAATTGGTGTAAGGCTTCATAAACCTATGATATGTCTTAGTGTAGGACTGTCTTATGAACCTATGGATTATCTAATTGACAGGAGACAAATCTGGGCTGCATAAGACACAAATGAGGTTATTTTTTATTGATATACATTACCTACCTTCTCAATTTACAAATAATAAGGTGGATATTAGTGCCTGTTTCTTATTTATGATAAGCCCACATCAATGTGCAAAGAGAATGTCCTTTTCTGTAATGTGTATATGTTGAATGTCATACCTATCAGTCCCCAAATGGCCCCCATAATGGGATGCTTCCAATATGAATGACCTGACAGTTCTTGTTATTAATTCTTAATGATTTGTTTTTCTCCTATGTAGGCAGTTCATCCAATATTTGCTGTAACTATATGGCAGTGTGAATTGATTTAAATTGAATTTGGACTTGTATCGCGCATGGCTACCCTAAGGCCTCCCAGCTCTGCAGACTAAAGCATAAGGAAAGAGACTGAAAGCTCAGAAAGAGTCCTTAAAGAGATAGGATTTTAGGAATTTCTGGAACGTCAAGAGATTTCGCTCCATCTGGAGGTCTAAAGGGAGTGTGTTCCAAAGAGTGGAGGCATTATAACAAAAGGAGCGTCCGCCCAATCTTGATCTTCGCATTTTGGTAGAGATGACAAGGAAAGAGGAACTGGAGAGGAGGTTCCGCGCCTTGAGACCCTCTGGGTATGTAGCGCGCTATATAAATCTCTTGACTTGACTTGACTTAACTATAATGTCCGGGCCCTTCCTCCAAAAGGCCTTGTGGGCCAAACACATGGATTTAAATTGTATTCTTTCCCTAACAGGGAGCAAATGAAGGCTCCTTAAAGCAGGTTTGGGAGATTGTCTGCAGGGAGTCAGAGAGAGCAAGCGGACTGCATATTTGATAATTAAATTAAATTGCCTTTCATCAATTGGATTTCAATTAGTAATTGGTTCAGGAATAGACTAGACATTACGCAATAATCTAACCTATTCAGAAGAAGCACTATCATTTTGGATTATGCCATAATATGGCCATGAACTCATTTTTAAAGCATGACATCAGTACTTTAGTATACAACTAATTATGTTTTCTGTTCATAAACAGCTGGCCCACAGGTTTGGAGTGGAAATAATGATTAATTATTAACATTTTCGGAAGGTCAAGGTCTGCTACACTCATATTTACCTAATTGCTCAAATGATGCAAAGTAAATACTTTCTTCTCAATTTACGCCTCATACAAAAAAAATCAAAAGTATTTCAGAATGTTTAAAAAATATATATATTTTAATTATTTTTTACAAAGGTACAGCATAAACTTTTAAACAATTGATTCAAAATCACCATAACGTAATCCGCAAGAAATCTGGTCACACGCAACGCTGATACATAACCTTGGGATACATACATCTCATATACTCAGTGTCTCAGTCCCATCCCCCTTCTGCATTACTTTGCAGTTCAAGTTGGATGACTTCCTGTGATCCCTCCCCCAGGAGTCCATAGTATTGTATCCAGGGGTTCCAAATTTTCTTGATCGTACGTGTCAGATCTCGCTTGGCGACCCTAGACCTAGGTTGGCTAATTTTAGCTTTCTCCTAGGGAGATCAACATCTGTGGATATACTTAATAGCAGAAATTTGAGTCCATAGGTATCTTTTCTTCTAGTATTTTCTCCAGTTCTGTTGTTATAGTTTTCCAGTACCTCTGTATCTCCTGGCATTCCCAAATTGTGTGTATGTGTGTGCCTATTTTCTGGGTACATCTGAGGCATTCAGGAGTATTGGCCCTTCCAATTTTGTATACACAGGATCTGTTGTAGTAGGTCCTATGTAGAACCTTGTATTTCAGAATGTTTCACCTATTGATATCAACTTTTGTATATTCTAATATTCTATTTCAACTCATCCTAATTTTTAGAACAACTTGTACAGAAATGTTAACATGTTGCCAATGTGTATAGCATTACAACAAATGTTAACAACTAGATTACGTGAATCACATTTTTGGTAGAAAAAACCGGAAGGACTTGAAAAATTGCTTAAGCAATAGTTCTAGAAAAGACCTTAATAATGTGCATAAATAATTAAGAATTTGGAAATCCAGAAACTTCCATTTTTTATCTCACAGCTCCAGACGATTTTAAACCCTAATTCACTGTTTTCCAGTCATGCATTGGCAAAATATGTTGTTCAGTCAGGAGGCTGTGGTTACTCTGGGTATGGAATAGGACATATTTCTAATTAGATCAGCTCTTGGAAAGGGGCCGCCTTTCCAAGCGAACGTATGGTAGGGGGCCCGGATCCCCCCGGGAAACAATTTTGGGCAGGGGGCGTGTCACGGCTGGTATGCCCGAAGTGGCGTAGCCGGGGCGCGCCTTTTCCTGCCCAAGAGGGGTTGTCCTAGACACCTACATCGTCGGCCACGCCCAGGAGGCGTACCGGAGGAGGGTACACGCCCTCTCGAAGAGGAATAAAGAGAGCAGGAATCCGAAGAAGCATCCTCTTGTTCCTGTGCTTGGAAGCTGCACCCACTCGTTGCACGTGAGCACTCGACGGAACAAGGAGCAATTTTGAGAACTTGTAATTCTTGTGTTTCTCTTTCAGTGACTTCGAGGCTCAGGGTTCAGAACCGTGTTGATCAACGTAGATCGGACACTCGATAATAATGCCTAGCAAGAAGGCAGGAAAGAAGTCCGGAACCGACCAAATGCTTCGCATGCTGGTAAGAGATATGGCGAACATGAAGAAGCAGATGGCTGCGATGAACAATCCGGGTAGGCCGAAGAAGGTAATAGGCCCGGCATTGCCGAAGGTTGTCCCCGAGGGTAGGGGGAAGCGGGTTAGGAATAGTGCGGCAGGGGGTGAGGTCCCGGTTCCCGAGTTACCCCCGGCAAGCCCGGTCATTCCAGTCGAGGCCCCGGTACCGATCCCAGACGCGGGTCAACCGATTCCGGTTGTTGTTACGCCCGCCAGCGAGGAGGACATGCCTCCGGAATTAGCCGCCCAGTTGGCCGCATGGCTTGGCAGAAAGACAGAGGGTGCTACGGCACCGGGCGACACGGCCGAAGAGGCCAAGTTACTAATGCAGCAGTTGCGGCAGTCGCGAGATGCCGCGAAGGCGATCTCCGTTTTGTACCCCCGCAGGTGATCACGGAAGGACCGGCAGCTGGTGTCGAAACAGCAGCGGGAACAGCACCGGGGCCGGGTAAGCAAGCATTGCCGATGGCAAGGGAGGGGTCTTTGCCCTCAAGACGGGAGAAGGTGGTCCAACATATACCGTTGGCCACAAAAGAATTGATATGGGCTGATAAGTATGTGAACATGTTTTCCCTGCTGACTGACCATCGCGAGATGGAGTATGTTAAGACACAGAAGGAGTTGTGGCACCCGAGTGTATGGCGAGCCAAAATGGCGGGATTCAGGGTTGATGAGACAATCTCGAATTGGGCCAGGGCCTTTGCAATGTTTTCTGCAATTATTGGGGAACGTAAGCCAGAGGTTTTGCCCGAATTGTCCTGCTATCAGGCCCGAAAAATGGATTTTTATGATACATATGAGGGTGACGAATGGATGGGGTACGATATGAAGTTTCGTAAGGCCAAGGAGTACGATTCATCTCTGACGTGGGATTGTCTCGACTCGATCTCTTGGCAGAAGCAGCTCCTGCCGGGCGCGACAAAGTCGTCCTCGCTTGGCGGGAATGGGTCGGGGCCTTCCCGCCATCAGCCTGCGGCACCCTTTCGAGCAGGCCCCGCGGGCGACCACCAACCAAGGAATGGTGGGAATGGGGGTAGGAAAGGGGTCTGTTGGAATTTTAACAGAGGCAATTGCACTAGGCCACAATGGACATGTAAGTTCAGACATGTGTGTGCAGGTTGCGGAAATTCTTCACACCCCTAGAGTTCGTGCCGAGCCAAGAATGGTGATACAGGGGGTAGAGGAGGGGCCAAACAGGTCTGAGCGGGACCATTGGGTACCGCTACCTACCCCTGTAGATATCATGGCAATGATCCCCTGGCTAAACGAATACCCTGATCATGTCTCCGCTGGGGTGTTGAGGAACGGCTTCTTATATGGTTTCCACATCCCGGCGGGGGATTTTCGAGGGGAACCACTTTGTAGAAACCAACTGTCGGTTCAGCATAATCCAGCGGTGGTTGAAAGGAAGATTGCAAAGGAGGTTGCCCTTGGCCGGGTAGTTGGCCCATATAGACACCCGCCAGTAACTAATTTCATCTGTTCCCCATTGGGAGTAGTTCCCAAGAAGGACCCGGGGGAATTTAGGCTGATCCATAACTTGTCAGCTCCGAGGGGTCTTTCAGTGAATGATGCGATTGACCCGGGAGTTTGCTCGGTGCGGTACGCATCCTTCGATGATGCCGTCGCCATGTTGAATCGCCTGAGGCCCGGAGCGCTGATGGCGAAGTCAGATATTGAGTCAGCGTTCCGGTTGCTCCCGGTACACCCACGGGATCAGCGTCTGTTAGGCTTTGTTTTCCAGGGCCAATACTACATGTATAGATGTATGCCAATGGGTTGCTCCATCTCTTGTGCTTATTTTGAGAAATTCAGTTGTTTTCTGGAATGGGCGTTCACCAAGGCCACTGGCCATACCCAGGTTATGCATTACCTAGATGATTTTTTGTTTTTGGGGCCAGCCGGCGACACAAAATGTGTGCAGGCGTTACAGGAATTTTGCACTCTCATGAAGGGGTTCGGGGTGCCATTGGCACCGGGTAAGGCGGTAGGACCATCTACTTCACTCGAGTTTCTCGGAATTGAGCTCGATTCTGTGGAAGGATGTTTCCGTCTGCCAGTGGAGAAAGTAACGAAGTTCAGGGCTTCCCTGGAACTGTGCATTAGCAAAGAGAAAGTTACCCTCCATCAGTTACAACAAGCAGTGGGCCAGCTTAACTTTGCCCTAAGAGTGATACCAATGGCCCGCCCCTTTTCCCGCTCTATTGCACAAGCCATGGTTGGTCTCAAGGAGGGACACCACCACACGAGACTGTCTGCAGAGGTTCGCCAGGACATGCGCATATGGTTGGCATTTCTGGCGGATTTCAACGGTCGAGTGGTGTGGAAGAAGCCACCAGCGTCGTCGGACGAGCTGGGTTTGTGGACCGACTCGGCTGGGAGCGTGGGATTTGGCGCCATCTTTGGTAATCGATGGTCGGCGCAAACATGGCCGACGTGGTGGCACACCAGCGGTCTCACAGGTAACATTGGGTTTCTCGAGTTGTTCCCCATTTTTGTGGCTCTGAAGGCATGGCCGGATGAGTTCCGAGATCGCTCTGTGGTGTTTTGGTCCGACAATATGACTGTCGTTGAATGTATAAATAATCAGGCAGCACGCTGCAAGTGGATATTGAGATTACTGAAGGAAATTGTACTACTTTGCATGAGACTGAACGTACAATTCAGGGCGAAGCATGTGCCAGGTGTACTGAACCAGGCGGCTGATGCACTCTCTCGTTCACACATGCAGGCTTTCAGGGGTTAGACCTAGCGGCGGCACCATTTCCCGAAGCACTCTGGCTACTCGGTGCCCCGGATTACAAGACCTCATGGCAGCAAGCTTAGCCCCAGGACAAGGAAGGCATACGAAGGAGCGTTTCGTTCCTATTGTGCATTTTTGGGTCCAGCAGGGGGGGACAATTGGGGTCAGGAGGATTATGTCCTGAAGTTTCTAGTAGCACTGCACAGTGCAGGCCGATCAGTGGCAACGGCCAATAGACACCGGGCCACCATTTGATTCATGGCGCAGGCGCATGGCATCAAGGACCCGACATCGTCCTTTTTGGTGAAGAAAGCCCTTCGTGGTTGGCAACGCCTTGAGGGTCGTAGAGTAGACGAGAGGCGACCGATTGGGTTAGAAAGGTTGTCCCTCCTGATAGCGATACTCCCCACGACTTGCTCCTCCCAGTTCGAGGCAGTGCTGTTCCGGGCCGCTTTCGCATTAGTGTTCCATGGGGCTATGCGGGTTAGTGAGCTGGTTGCTAGAAATAAGAATGATGTGGAAGGAGGTCTGTGTCGGGACTGCATTCTGATTAAGGGTGACTCAATGATGGTCACAATAACCAGGTCCAAGACCGACCAGAGTGCTATGGGAGACAGTATTGTTGTCCAGCGCATGCGAGGGTCCCCCGTGTGCCCGGTAAAGTGTGTTGAGGAATATTTGGCACGAAGAGGGGAAACATGGGGGGGAAGCTTGCTGAGACACATCAACGCCACCCCACTGACGAGGTTTCAGTTTCAGAGGGTGCTAACAATGGCAATCGCAGCAGCGGGCTTGGACCCGGGCGATTTTGGGACCCATTCCTTTAGGATAGGGGCTGCTACAGAGGCTACAGCCAGGGGTCAGAGTGTTGAGAAGGTGAAACAACTGGGACGATGGTCCTCGAACTGTTATAAAAGGTATGTGCGGTTGCACATGTTGTGAAGTCATTTTCATGCACTCATGCTTCTTGTCTTCTGTTTGGTTTACAGTTTCGCGAGCAGGCTATGCGGGGCGGACTGGGCAGTCGACTCGGCACCTGGGGAACAGCGGTCAGAGATCACCGGCTGAGGAAAGAGTGGTGTGGGTCGTGGGCCACTCATACGTGAGACGGGCCGGGGACGTATTCAAAGCAGGTGACGTGACTCACGCAGCTGGGGAATACGGGTACAGGGTGACCTTCAACGGAAGGGGCGGGCTCTGTATTGACCAGTTTGAATCTTTTGTTGAGGGTCTCTTAGGGCGGCAGAGGTCACCGCCATCTGTAATCATAGTACACCTGGGGGGCAATGACTTGGTGACACTCGGGAGGCGAGTATTACTCGAGCGAGTTTTATCTACTGTTAGCTGGCTGGCGAGAAGAATCCCGGGGTGCACGATAGGATGGTCCCACATGATTCCCAGGAAGGTGTGCCGGGGGGGCCTCTCTGTGTCAGCATTGAACCATTCAGTTAAAAAGGTCAATAATAAACTCGGTAGGTTGTTTCGCTCGGCGCAGTTGCACTGTATTCCGCACGGATATATTCGGGGGGATCACATGTATCTCGATGATGGGGTCCATTTGTCCCGGGAGGGGAATGTCTTACTCATAGGAGACTTCGTAGCATGGCTAAAGGGTTTGGAAAAGCATGACCTTTAGTAGGAGTTTGTGGGGTAGCCGGATAGCCGGTCAACTATCCGGCCTGTGGCGGTAAGGCCATGATCTGTGAGCAGTAATTTCAAGGTCCCTAGAGGGGGGGCGCCTCCCACTATGGATGGGAGCGCCCGGGGGGAGGCGGCCATTGGCCCCTCACACGGGGAGGCGGCACCCACTAAGTATGGGTCGCCTAAGGGAAGGTGGTCATAGGCCCCTTCCAGGGGAGGAGGCGGCTAGATACCGCCTCCTACGAATTTCCCGGGGCCCGGATATCCGCGACGGCGGATGTGATAGACAGTGTGGGGTGGGAGGGGGGTCCACGCTACCTTCTTACAGACACCTCACACGAGTCCTCGGACGACCCTTAAGATGGCGTCGAGTTAAAATAGGGGGCCCCCGCAAGACAAGGGAAATTGGAGTTGGCACAGAGGTACAGTCCTCTGCGCGCCCGCCCTCACACCGTGAGGGGGAGAGTTCTGGTAGTAGGGATCTGACACCGGTTGCGACCTTGCCGTTGGCCCGTAATGTTAGGATGTACAATTTTAATTTAGAAAGTATGCATTTGCAGGATGTTAGACTCGGCTAGGAAATCCTCTGTACTAGAGATTTGTTAAGGTTAGCCAAAGAACATGTCTTCATCAAAATGTAATAAATGAAAATTGTACATGATATTAAACTGTTATTTTAATGTTTTAATTTTGTTTCATATTTTAATAAATACGGCCGGGAGGGTAACTCCCTCCCGCCTTCCAAAAGTTCAGAACTGCGTCCGTCTTCCCATCCTTGGGGATTGTGTTGGGAGGGGGTGACAGGCATCCCGGCCATATGGAAAGGGGCGACCACTCAGTACCTTCGAACGTATGGTAGGGGGCCCGGATCCCCCCGGGAAACCATTTTGGGCGGGGGCGTGTCACGGCTGGTATGCCAGTAGTGGCGTAGCCGGGGCGCACCTTTTCCCGCCCAAGAGGGGTTGTCCTAGACACCTACATCGTCGGCCACGCCCAGGAGGCGTACCGGAGGAGGGTACACGCCCTCTTGAAGAGGAATAAAGAGAGCAGGAATCCGAAGAAGCATCCTCTTGTTCCTGTGCTTGGAAGCTGCACCCACTCGTTGCACGTGAGCCCTCGACGGAACAAGGAGCAATTTTGACCCACCCACCAGCCCCTTATGGCAACGTTAGTACTGCAATAAAGTGATTTGCTTTGATTGATACCATGACAATATTAGTTCTGCAATAAAGTGATTTTGTTGATAACATTTTCTTACCTTGGTTTAGCAGATGATAACGGTCTAAGTTTATTGATGTAATGAATGTCTAGTGGTAGAGACAAATATTGCTATATACAGTGTAATTTTCTCCCTTAGTAGTTAAACAAACGTCGTATTTATTTTTTGGTCGGGCGGTAAGGTCATGATCGGTGAGCAGTAATTTCAAGGTCCCTAGAGGGGGGGCGCCACCCACTATGGATGGGAGCGCCCGGGGGGAGGCGGCCATTGGCCCCTCACACGGGGAGGCGGCACCCACTAAGTATGGGTCGCCTAAGGGAAGACGGTCATAGGCCCCTTCCAGGGGAGGAGGCGGCTAGATGCCCCTCCTACGAATTTCCCGGGGCCCGGATATCCGTGACGGCGGATGTGATAGACAGTGTGGGGTGGGAGGGGGGTCCACGCTACCTTCTTACAGACACCTCACACGAGTCCTCGGACGACCCTTAAGATGGCGTTGAGTTAAAATAGGGGGCCCCCGCAAGACAAGGGAAATTGGAGTTGGCACAGAGGTACAGTCCTCTGCGTGCCCGCCCTCACACCGTGAGGGGGAGAGTTCTGGTAGTAGGGATCTGACACCGGTTGCGACCTTGCCGTTGGCCCGTAATGTTAGGATGTACAATTTTAATTTAGAAAGTATGCATTTGCAGGATGTTAGACTCGGCTAGGAAATCCTCTGTACTAGAGATTTGTTAAGGTTAGCCAAAGAACATGTCTTCATCGAAATGTAATAAATGAAAATTGTACATGATATGAAACTGTTATTTTAATGTTTTAATTTTGTTTCATATTTTAATAAATACGGCCGGGAGGGTAACTCCCTCCCGCCTTCCAAAAGTTCAGAACTGCGTCCGTCTTCCCATCCTTGGGGATTGTGTTGGGAGGGGGTGACAGGCATCCCGGCCATATGTGGGCCCAAAGGACAACTATCCTGAACTCTTGTGCTAACCCCCAGAATCTGCACCACACCCAGCATTCCTGGATGGGCCATGGAAGCAGGAAAACACTTGAGTAGGGGCGTAGCTACATCAGTAAACCCCCTTTACCGCAGTGCAAATTCCGCCGCTCTGCAGGAGTTCTATGAAGTGGGCGGGGCCGCGTCGGCCAACGGACGAGCACAGCACTACCGAGGTAGTGCTTGAGATGGCTGTTGGCCGACGCGTGCACACAACGGGTTAAGATTGAGAGTGAATGAGCTTCCAATTTCTCAACAATCATGCTGGTATATCAAGGTAAAATGCATTATTTGACAAGTAAAGCAGGAGGGGGCTTAAGGGGCAGATTGCTAGGGATACTTAAAAGGTAATATGTTGCAAAATAACCAACACTTTTTACAACTTCAAAACAGAGAGAAGAGAGCGAGAGTGTCTATGTATGTTTTGTCTGGGTGTGCATGTACAAATCCTAGGTCAAATCGGACAGGCACCTCACCATATCAGACTGAAAGCACTGGTAACCAACTATTTACTAAAGATTACATTTATCAGGGGTGTAAAACACCTCCCCTAAAGCTACACTGCTGCCCACACAAACCAGATTTAGCAGCATTCTGGACCCTGCTGTGTGCTGGCTGCTACATCAAAATGGCAGCCCCAGTGCAATTGCCAGAGGATTGCTTGGGGCTGTGAATGGGTGAGCAGCGTAGTTGGTGCCTGAATGGGAGTTCTGCAATGAGCGATAGGACACCTGCCTCACCCAATGGATTGATGGAGTGGCGTTGCAGGTGACAGAAACTACCTGCATATCAAGGTTTTGGAGGTACACACCAAGACAGTTTATCTCTGCATGCTCCCCCTTTTTTGGTTATTCTTGTCTCCCCCTTTATCATGGGATGGTGTTGACAAGTGTACCAACTTAGACTTCTGTTACAATGTAAACTGCGCAATAGGACATGTTCAAGTAGCAGAAAGGAGGTTTATACGCATCCGTGGTCCGTGCAGATAACAGCGGTGGGGATGTGAGGCTGGAAGATTTCGAGGGATGTGGCCGAGGGAAACTTAATTATTTATTTAATTTTCCATTGGCATGGTCCCTCAAAATTCCCCATTACCCTGCCCCACCACTGTTACCTGCATGGACTGCAGCTGTTTATACGCTGGATTGTTGCTGCTACCAATAAAGTGAATGTCTCTGGGGCTAAAACATTTTATCCAACACATTGGGAATGTGTGTGCTTCAGTGATGCCAGATTGTAGTACAATGCTTGGTACAATTAAGAGACATAATCCTCCCTGGCGTTCATTGCATGGTAGGTGGTATCACCATTGCTTGCTTCACTATTCTAATTCTGTGTGCTGTGAAAACACCTATGTTATGTTATGTTACATTTTCTTGTATAGCGCGGCGGCTGCCCCAGCGAAGGGGCGTCCCGGCGCTGGACTAGACAGGAGAAGGCACAACATACAGATAGGCTAACAGGTCAACTTAGCAGAACAGGTGGGTTTTCAGTGCCTTTCTAAAGGCCAGAAGATCATTTATATTTCGGATCCACAGAGGTAGTGCGTTCCATAGTTTGGCAGCCATGTATTGAAAGGAACGTCCTCCAATGCGGGCGAGTCTGCCACGAGGAATCGTGACTCGATTTTTTCCTTCTGATCTAAGGGCTCTATTGGGAGTATACTGTGTCATCAAATGGCATAGCATGGGGGGAGAAGATTTTTTCAGTATCTTAAAGGCCAAACACAAGGCCTTAAAGCTAATTCTCTTTTCCACTGGTAACCAGTGCAGTTTCACCAGGGTCTTGGTTACAGACTCGAACCCGGGAAGTCCTGTAATGGCCCGTGCTGCTGCATTTTGAACATGCTGTAGACGTTTTTTTTCTGCTTGATTGGCTCCCAAAAGTAGGGAGTTAGCATAGTCTAAGCGGGAGAGGATAGTGGCTTGGATAATTACCTGACTGTGGAGGGGTCAAAGAATTTTAATATTGGTCGTAAGTTACGTAGGATACCAAAGCTTGTGGCAGCTACTTTTTTTGTGTGGTCGACAAAACTCAAGGTTGAGTCGAACCACACCCCCAAGTTTTTTACCTCTGCTTTGGGGTTGGGGGGGGGCCAAGAGTATCGGGCCACCAATCTTTCCCCCATGCTTCGGCCTTTTTTCCTACAATTAACACCTCCGTTTTGTCAGCGTTAAGTTGTAAATAATTATCCGTCAGCCACTCAGTTACTGCAGTAAGGCCATGCTTGAAATTCAGAGCTCCTACTTCGTTGTCATCACTCAATGTTACCACCAACTGAGTATCGTCGGCGTATGAGACGATGGATAGGTGCCACTCCTTGGCGACCTCAGTTAGTGGTTGAACATATAAATTAAAGAGTGTCGGGCTAAGCGCTGAGCCCTGAGGTACTCCTTGCATTATATTGCATTTTTTTGAGACAAATGGAGGGGTAGCTACCTGAAAGGATCTGTCCGACAGAAAACCTTTAAACCAGGCCAGAGCTGCATGCTTCACCCCTGCTGCCTCCAGTCTGTACAGAAGCACCTCATGGTAGACCGTATCGAAAGCAGCGCTGAGGTCGAGCAGAATCAGCGCTGCCGTTTGACTGGAGTCTCTGATGGATCTGAGATGTTCTGCAACACTAAGAAGTGCGGTCTCCGTGCTGTGATCTGCACGGAAACCATGCTGAGAGGCGTCCAAGATGTTATTGGTATAGAGGTGTGCCGTAAGAATAGTATTTACGTAGGACTCAGTGATCTTAGCAGGCCATGGTAGCAACAATATAGGTCTGTAATTTTCTGGCTTCGTTGGATCTAATTTGGGTTTTTTGATTATGGGATTTACCCATGCCTGCTTCCATTTCCTGGGAATTTCTGATGTGGTTAATGATGTATTGATTATGCCTCTTAGTGGTTCCAGTACTATGGCATCTACTTTCCTGAATTGCTCAGGTTTTAAAGGGTCGAGGGGAGAACCGGATTTAACTTTTTGACAGAATTTGTCAAAGACCTCCTGACTAAGCTCCGGGATGCTAGTGAGTTCTGATATCATTTCTATTTTAGAAGGGCTGAGCGTGGGCTTTGCGGGAAAAACATTATAGATTTTTTCAATTTTTTCCACAAAGAACAGGGCTAATTTATCGCAGAACATCTGTGATGTTGGAATGCTAACTTCTGCCTTTTTTGTGCTAAGATCTTTCAAGATTTTAAAAATAATTTTGGAGGGATTAGAACTTACGTTAAATTCGTTGGCATAGAAAATTGCACGGGTTTTGCAGATCTGCCTGTGATACTTTTTCTGGATTGTAATATAGTGAACTTTTAGGTCGGGATCATAACGTTTCCTCCATTTACGTTCAGCTATTTTACAGCTTTTTTTCAAAGTTAATAGCTCTTCGTCGAACCATGGACTTGATTCCTTGGCGCGGTGAGTCCAGGAGGTAGGAATCAGTATATCGAGAGCCTGAGTTATCCAGTTACAGTAGTGTTCGTAACATAAGTTAGTATCGTCAAGGTGTGGTAACAGAAGTTTTTTTAGCAGATTAGTAAAATCTTCTAACCGTAACTTCCTCCAAGGCCTCTTATGGATCTTGTGTATTGGCCTGGGCTGAGGTTTGGCCTGGTTGGGGATGGACATAATAGTTAGCATGTGGTCCGTCCATGCAATAGGCATGGGCACGGACACCACAGCTTCTTCTATGTTGGTAAAAATGGGGTCTAGGAGATGACCTCCAGTATGCGTTGCTCCCTGGACCATCTGTCTCAGTTGAAACCCTGCTAGATCTGCAAGCAGATTAGTTATTTTAGTCTCATTGTTGCAGTCGAAATGTATGTTCAGGTCTCCAAGAATATTGAAATTCGCTGTTCCGGCTGCTAGTGAGCAGACTGTTTCTAATAGTGCCTTTACAAAGTTACTTTCACTTCCCGGCGGTCGGTAGATTAGAATTCCTGAGAAGGATAGGTGAGGGTTTATTTTAATATTGTAGCGAGCGCTTTCGCAGCCTGCAATTTGTAATTTAATGAATGTGCACTCAAAAGAAGATCTGGTCATTACCGCTATCCCCCCTCCTCTAGTTTGTCTGTTTAGGGAGTGGATAGTATAGCCTGTAGGGGTAGCAAGGTTGGCTACTGTAGTTATGTCATCTTACATCCAGGTCTCAGTAATGAATAAGATATCGAGAGAGTGGTCGATGGCTAGGTCATGTATTTGTGAGTGGTGTTTACCAAGGGATCTTACATTCAGTTGTGCAACTCGTACTGAGTTACCTACTGTTGTAGTCTGAAGACATTGGGAGGGGGGTGTATGTGTGAGTACATATCCACAAGCACAGCGACTGTCACTCTGCAATAGGTGAGGGTCAGTTTGCCTACAGGTCGGTTGTATCGAATTAAAGCCCATCAGCTGTGCCTGAGTGTAGACAAGCTTAGTTACCTCTGTTTGGCCAGGGTCCCTGGCGAATGGCGACATCCTGGCGCTGATGGGCGCAGACGGGCTTCTCTTAGGCGCGTCTTTGGTGCGCCCTTCGTGCGCCCGCTGCGCTTGTCCGCTGCGCTCCTCGCACTTGCCGGTAAATATAGTGCCGGCTGGTTAGGTTGGGTCGGAGCAACTAGACCGCTCACCCAACCAAGATGGCGGTTAAGGATAGGCCTATCAGGAAGTGAGTGACTCAGAAAGATCGGCCTGTCCCCGAAGTCTCCCTCCACTTCAAACAGTCAGCTGCTGACTGGCGGTGGAACGAGGAGTCTGCGGGTGCCGAGTCGACTCGGAAATCGGGTGTATGCAGTAATAAAACAAAGCAGTAACCACAACAACAGGTATGATTAATATCTATACACAATGTTAAAAATTATTTCTCCCAAAAAAAGAGACTACAATTTAGCCCCTAAGACGGAAATATGATGTAATTGGAATTTAAAAATGACGAAGCTGTAAATCTTTTCCAAAACGGAAATAAAACGCAATTAGGGTATTTAAAATTACAAGCTGTAAATCTGGCCGGAGAGCGATAAGTATGCCCAGCTTCTCCGCCTAGTCTTTCATCCTATAGTGAAGGGGCAGTGATCATGGACACAGACAATTTAATATGTGTGCTATGTTCATGTTGGAAGGCTGGGTGTTCTTGTTGCAGATGTTACATGCAGGAATTGTGTGCACAATGGAGGAGGAGAGAGAGGTTGGGGATTGTATGAATGGGACTGTCGTCTAAAAGGTGTCCCGTTACAAGATGAGCAAACCTAAAGCTGCCTGATGTAAGGCACCAACTGGGGTTTATATCGACCCCACCAATACACAATCAGCGGGAGACCCCCTGAGGGAAATAGAGTCTGCACTTGATGAACATATGAGCAAATTTCACCAGATCCTATGGCCATTTTGGATGCAAAAGTACTCTGTAGACAAGGATAGATGCAGTAATAATTGAGTTGTCCCTTTTGAGATCCGATCACAAGAAACGTCTGCTAAGACTAAAGGTAAATCAATTGGTGCTGCCATCTGTTAGGCCAATCACGCTGGAGCTACAGGTGCAGGAGAAAGAATTGAGAACTAACATGTGACACCTAGAAGACCGGGCTGAAGTGGTGAAGGATGCTCACTGTTCAGAAACATCCTCATAATAGGGGTACCAGAAATGTCAGAAGACCCATTTGCAGACTTTTTCCTTGATAAATTAGTTACTAAATAAAGCCTCACTATTACTCAGATTTTACATTAGGGTTGGGTCACTTTTGTGACACAGACCTAATCAGGGTCAGACTGGCCGTAGTGGGCACCAGGCGTATCCCCGGTGAGCCGCTAGGGTGGGGGCCAGTTTTGGGTCCCTGGGATGCTGTTTTTGGAACCAGGGTCAGCAATATCGGCCCCCTGTAACAAAATCAACTGAAATCAGCTCACTGTTCGGCTGCACCCCCTGTTCTGGGGGCAGCTGAGCAGTTTGCCAGGTCCAATATTAGTTCCCAGTCCAGCCCAGGCCCCAATCTTTTTGGGCATTTACTTAGACATGCAAAGTCAACTTGGGTAATGCAACGCAGCACATAACGCTGCTTTACATTTCTGTGTATCGGGGAGGCATCACATCGGTGGAGTATGAACCTTCCTATGCATACACCTATGTATTTATACGTAAAACCAAATTTACAAAGACTTGTAAACCTGGTTTTGCACCAACATGGTGCCCCTATCCAACAGAGGCATAACAAGGAGAAACATCTTTATTTCTCCTCATTACTTCCTCTTTCCATGCATGCTGCATTTTGCAGCAAACAGAGAAAGATCAATATACTTCTAAGATAGTTTATGTGCAAGAAGGTATCCCTTACTAACCAAAAACAATCCTGCCCACAAATCAAGCACCCTGGTACTGTGATGCAAAGGTGCCTGCATTGGTGCTTGTCAGGACGCAGTGAACAAGTGCTGGCAGAGAGCAGAAGTGAGCCATATCTTAGAAGATAAGGCACATTTCTCTTCTATCCCTTCCAGGCAACGAAGTGCAGCAAGTTTCCTTGCTGTGTTGTGTTGCCTGATAAGTAAATCTGGTCCAAAGTGTAGTAAATGTCTGCTTAAATTGCAATAGAAAGAAAAATTATCTCCCTGATTGAATTAAAAAATAGCATACTTACTGCCAAGAAAAAACATATGTTCACGGAACGCAAGACATCAATGACGCACATTGATCTTTAGGGATTCCGTTAATATTTATCAATGCTACTGAAACTCCCTTGCTATCCATTGAGAACCTACATTCCATATGGCTGAGATACCCGCCACCCCCTCTCAACACGATCCCAAAAGGAGGGAAACCGGAAACAGTTCTTAAAGTTTTTGGATGTGGGAGGGAGTGACCCTCCCGCGGCCGTATTTATTAAAACAAAAAATTAAACATTAAACGTTTCATGTTATGTACAATTTCATTATCACATTGCGATGTTTGGCTAATCTTAACATATTCTCTAATACAGAGGTTCTCCTAGCCGAACTAGCATCCTACAAAAAACATTCTCTATAAAAATTGAAATTGTACATCCTAACGTTTAAGGGCCAACGGCAAGGTCATAACCGGTGTCAAGATCCCTAACCAGACTTACCCCTCCCACTTGGGAAGGGCGACAGCACAGAGGCTTACCTCAAGTGCAACTACTAACAATTTCCCTTGACTTGTCGGGGGCACTTAAGACTCGACGCCATTTAAAGGTCGTTCGAATACTTGTGTGTGGTATCTAGAAGGTATCGTGGACCTCCCCCCACCCCACACAACTTACCGCATCTGCCGTCGCAGATGACACTGGCCCCGGGAAATTCCTCAGGAGGGGGCTGTAACCCCTCCTACACAGGAAGGGGCCTTGACCGCCTTTCCTTAACTTCCGGCGACCCGCCCTTAGACGGGACCGCCTCCCCATTGAGGGGCCAATGGCCACCTCCCCCGAGCGCTCCCATCCGTGTTGGGTGACGCCCACTCATAGGGATCTACCAATTAGTGCTCACCGATCATGACCTTACCGCCTACCAAAAATAAATACGACAATTCTTACTCGAACCTATGAAAACATTGGTCGCTACGACCGAAAAAATGCAACACTACATCAAGTCATTTTTAATCGTAACAACCTAAACGATATTCACCATACTTTATTATGATAAACAACAAAACTGAAACTTTCACAACCTGTAAACGAAAACAGCAAAACATACTTAGAAAATTCACTTTATTGCACAACAACTTGCTGTCCTCAGGGGCTGGTGGGTGGGTCAAAATTGGCTCTTCGTTCTGTCCCGAGCTCACGTGTAGCGAGGAGGTGCAGCTTCGGAGCACAAGAACAAGAGGACGTCTTCCGGTCTTGCGTCTCTTTTTATCCGTCTTCAGGGCGGGCGTAAACCCGCCCCTGCCCGTCCCGGGGGCGGGGCTGGTTATGTCGGTGTCTAGGCCAGCCCACTCTAGAGCGGGAAAAAGCGCGCCCCGGCTACGCCGCTTCGGGCATACCTGCCGAGACGCGCCTCCCGCCAAAAAATGGCTTCCCGGGGGGATCGAGGCACTCCGCCATACGTTCGGGGGGACCGAGTGGTCGCCCCTTTCCATATGGCTGAGATACCCGCCACCCCCTCTCAACACGATCCCAAAAGGAGGGAAACCGGAAACAGTTCTTAAAGTTTTTGGATGTGGGAGGGAGTGACCCTCCCGCGGCCGTATTTATTAAAACAAAAAATTAAACATTAAACGTTTCATGTTATGTACAATTTCATTATCACATTGCGATGTTTGGCTAATCTTAACATATTCTCTAATACAGAGGTTCTCCTAGCCGAACTAGCATCCTACAAAAAACATTCTCTATAAAAATTGAAATTGTACATCCTAACGTTTAAGGGCCAACGGCAAGGTCATAACCGGTGTCAAGATCCCTAACCAGACTTACCCCTCCCACTTGGGAAGGGCGACAGCACAGAGGCTTACCTCAAGTGCAACTACTAACAATTTCCCTTGACTTGTCGGGGGCACTTAAGACTCGACGCCATTTAAAGGTCGTTTGAATACTTGTGTGTGGTATCTAGAAGGTATCGTGGACCTCCCCCCACCCCACACAACTTACCGCATCTGCCGTCGCAGATGACACTGGCCCCGGGAAATTCCTCAGGAGGGGGCTGTAACCCCTCCTACACAGGAAGGGGCCTTGACCGCCTTTCCTTAACTTCCGGCGACCCGCCCTTAGACGGGACCGCCTCCCCATTGAGGGGCCAATGGCCACCTCCCCCGAGCGCTCCCATCCGTGTTGGGTGACGCCCACTCATAGGGATCTACCAATTAGTGCTCACCGATCATGACCTTACCGCCACAGGTCCGGATAGTTGACCGGCTATCCGGACCCCCCACAAAACTCCTACCTAAAGGTCATGTTTTAACGTTTTTAACCAAGCTAGGAAGTCTCCTATGAGTAACTCATTGCCCACCCTCGACAAATGCACACCATCCCCCAAATACATACTGTCATCATTAATACAACTATGTGAGATCGAATGCAATGTCTTGGAACGGAACAACCTACTCACTTTGTTATTCAATTTTTTAACGGAATGATTCAAAGCAGGGATCGAGATAGCCCCCCGCCACACTTTTCGTGGGATCATATGAGACCATGCAATTATACACCCCGGAACTCTCCTTGCTAACCAACTTACCGTGGAAAGCATAGCTTCCAGGAGAAGTCGTCTACCGGTGGTGACTAAATCATTGCCCCCCAAATGTACTATGACTATGGACGGCGGTGACCTCATCCGCTCTAACAAACCCTCAAAGAATGCTTGAAACTGGTCAATACAGAGACCGCCCCTTCCGTAGAAGGACACTCTGTACCCGTATTCCCCAGGTACATGAATCATATCACCTGCTTTGAATACGTCTGCGGCCCGTCTCACGTATGAGTTGCCTACGACCCACACCTCCTTTCTCTCAGCCGGTGATGTGTGACCGCTGGCCTGGTGTTGGGTCAACTGCACAGTCCGCCCTGCCGCGTAGGCTTGCGCAACTGAAAACAAACAAAAGACAAGAAGCGTGAGTACATGATTACAGCTTCACAACATGTGCAATCGCACGTACCTCTTATAACAGTTGGAGGACCAACGCCCCACACGTTTCACTTGTTCTACATTAAGACCCCTGGCTGTCGCTTCAGTGGCAGCCCCTATACGAAAGGAATGGGTCCCAAATTCACCCGGGTCCAAGCCCGCTGCGGCAATGGCCATTGCAAGCACCCGCTGAAACTGAAACCTCGTCAGCGGGGTGGCGTCTATATGCCTCAACAATGTCCCCCCCCATGATGCCACCCTTCGTGCTAGGTAATCTTCTAAGCACTGTACCGGACACATGGAGGACTCGGGGATCCTGCGAATGATCGTGCAGTCCCCCCTCCCATCTTGGTCAGTCTTGGACCTGAGAAAGGAGACAACCATCGCATCACCCCTGATCTGAACATGTTCCCTGCACAAGCCCCCCGACACATCCTGTTTGTTTCTTGCAACTAGCTCACTAACTCTCATAGCCCCGTGAAATGCCAGCGTAAATGCAGTCCGGAACAAACAGGTCTCGAAAGGGGACGAGCATGTGCTAGGGAGTGTGGCCAGTAACTGGGACAATCTATCAAAACCTATCGGTCGTCTTATGTCCACTCTGCGACCCTCTAGACGTTGCCACCCACGCAGCGCTTTCTGTACTGTAAAAGACGCTGTTGGGTCCAGGATGCCATGGGCCCTGGCAACAAAGGAAATGGCGGCACGATGCCTTTGAGCCGTAGCCACCGATTTCCCAGCCCCACGTAAGGACATCAGAAAAAGTACTACCCACTCTTCCTGACCCCAAAGTCCCCCTCTCTCTGCCCCTAAAAAGGCTAAATAGGCCTGAAACGCCCCTTCATATGCCTTCCTTGTCCTGGGTGCTAGACTCTCTCCCACGAGGTGACGAAGTTCGGGGCACCGAGAGACCAGAGAGCTTCGGGGAAGGGTGCCGGCTCTGGGTCCGCTGAAGGAAGGAAACCCGAGAAAGCCTGCATGTGAAAACGAGACAGTGCATCAGCAGCCTGATTCAACACCCCTGGGACATGTTTTGCTCTGAATATCACGTTCAGTTGCATGCACAGTAGGACAATTTCCTTAAGCAGCCTCAAAATCAATTTACAACGGGCTGCCTGACTATTGATGCATTCTACCACGGTCATGTTGTCGGACCAGAACACCACAGAATGATCTCTGAACCCCTCTGGCCAGGTTCTCAGGGCCACCAGAATGGGAAATAGTTCCAGGAAGGCAATATTACTCGTCAGCCCTTTTTCGTGCCACATAGGGGCCACCTTTGTGCCGACCATTTCGTGCCAAAGATGGCGCCAAAGCCTATGCTCCCTGCTGAATCTGTCCATAGCCCAAGCTCTTCGGAGGACACGGCTGGCTTGTTCCAGACGACTCGGCCATTGAAGTCCGCCAGGAATGCTAACCAAATCCGCATGTCCTGGCGGACCTCGGCCGATAACCTCGTGCGATGATGACCCTCTTTTAGGCCAACCATCGCTTGGGCAATTGAGCGGGAAAAGGGGCGAGCCATTGGGATCACCCTCAAGGCAAAATTCAACTTTCCCACTAATTGTTGCAACTGCTGTAGTGTAACCTTGGATACATGTAAACATACTTGGAGGGCTGCCCTGAATTTCAAGATTTTGTCAGCTGGTAAACGGAAACACCCCTCCCTTGAGTCCAACTCGATCCCCAAAAACTCGAGGCGAGTCGTGGGACCCATAGTTTTACCCGGTGCCAATGGTACGCCAAAATGACCCATCAACACACGGAATTCAGCTAAGGCCTGTGCACATGCGGGATTTCCGGCGGGGCCAAGGAACAAAAAGTCGTCAAGGTAATGCATTACATTTCGGAAACCCGTTTTCTTAGTGAACACCCATTGCAAAAAAGTACTGAATTGTTCAAAGTAAGCACAGGATATAGAGCAACCCATTGGCATACACCTATCCATGTAGAATGACCCCTGGAACCCGAATCCCAGCAGACGTTGATCGTCTGGGTGTACCGGGAGCAACCGGAACGCTGACTCGATGTCTGATTTTGCCATCAGCGTCCCGGGCCCCAGGCGATTCAAGATGGCTACTGCCTCATCAAACGATGCGTATCGCACCGAACAAACTTCTGGATCAATTGCGTCGTTCACCGAAAGACCATGGGGAGCAGACAGATTATGGATCAAACGAAACTCACCCGGGTCCTTCTTGGGGACCACCCCTAACGGAGAACAAACGAAATCTGGTACCGGGGGTATACCAAACGGGCCGGCGACCCGACCCCGGCTAACCTCTTTCTGGATTTTTTCTTGCACTACAGATGTATGTTGTAAAACGGAAAGCTGATTTTTGCACATCCCTACACCCTGAAAGTCCCCTACCGGGATGCGGAAACCATGTGTAAAACCGTTCCGCAGCACCCCGGCAGAAGTCCGATCCGGGTAGTTGCTG
The DNA here is from genome assembly GCF_964263255.1 of Lissotriton vulgaris. Classification (NCBI taxonomy): domain Eukaryota; kingdom Metazoa; phylum Chordata; class Amphibia; order Caudata; family Salamandridae; genus Lissotriton; species Lissotriton vulgaris. The sequence goes on from NC_141696.1 coordinate 309,676,953, forward strand.
AGCCAGGGAATCATTGCCAGGGTATCAATCGGGGTTGGTAAAGGCGCCCCTCGGCCTAGCTTAGACCTGTTTGGCGCCTCCCTTACCCCCATTCTCACTCGTTCTGGCTCTACACGATGACTCAGGATGGGATGATCCACACATACTACATTCGTGTTTGAATTTACACGACCCCGGTGGCCTAGTACACTTCCCCTTGTTGAAATTAAAACAGAAACCCTTTCTCCCTGTATTGCCCGCGGGCCTCGACTGGTCGTCGGTGCTCGTACTTGGTCGAAAGGGCGTCCCCACATTTTGGCGGGAGTAATCAACAACATTGCTCCCGACCAATGGCATTCTTAACATTCCCGATTCCTTCATTTTATCCCATGTCAGAGAATCGTAACAATCCCAAGTCAAACTCTTGTTATGTTCCTTTTCCTTCCTGAACAGATTGTCGTAACAAAACCAATGGTTACCTTGATATGTTGTCGAGTAACCCATAATCCGTGATTGATAAACGGGAAACTCCGGGAGCAACTCGGGCCTACGTTCCCCCAAAATCGATGTAAAAATACCCCATGCATTGCCCCAATTGCCAATGTTCTCATTTACCTTAAAGGCGGCCATTTTTGCGCGCCAAACACTCGGATGCATTAAGTCCTTCTGACTTTTCACATGCTCCACATCATAATGATCAACAAGCAATGAAAAAATATTCACGTATTCCCCTGCCCAGATCTTTTCCTTTATGGCTAAAGGCACATGTTGTCCCAATCTCTCTCTACGAGAGGGTGCTGACTCGTCCCTTGCAATCGGCAATGGCCGCTTACCTGAACTGGACGCAGCTTCTGCTTGCGGCTTGTCTATCCCCGCCAATGGCGCAGCCACTCTCGCTGCCTCTCTCTTCTCCCGAAGCCCTTTTATCAGCGCCTGTGCCTCGGCAGCCGTGGCGCCATCACTACTATCCCCCAACCAAGCTGCTAGCTGTGCTGCCAGCTCGGGGGGCATATCTCCCTTGGATGTCGGAGTGACGACAACGGGGATCGGATTCCCCTCTATTGGAACTGGGGTCGGCGCCTCGAGCGGTGCAGGGGGAACCGGGATGTCTCCACCGGCTGGAACCTTTCTCGGCCTCTTCGGTCTCCCTCCAGCCGGCGCAGGGCCCGAACCCTCCTCCCCGTCTCGCTCTGCCAACCGTTTCTTTATGTCTGCCATATCTTTGAAAAGTGCCCGTACCATCTGGTCGGTCGACATTTTCTTTGCGACTTTCTTTGGCATCTCACCGACGAAGTATCTAGAAGACAAAGAAAAAGATCAAAACACTCAAAATTGGCTCTTCGTTCTGTCCCGAGCTCACGTGTAGCGAGGAGGTGCAGCTTCGGAGCACAAGAACAAGAGGACGTCTTCCGGTCTTGCGTCTCTTTTTATCCGTCTTCAGGGCGGGCGTAAACCCGCCCCTGCCCGTCCCGGGGGCGGGGCTGGTTACGTCGGTGTCTAGGCCAGCCCACTCTAGAGCGGGAAAAAGCGCGCCCCGGCTACGCCGCTTCGGGCATACCAGCCGAGACGCGCCTCCCGCCAAAAAATGGCTTCCCGGGGGGATCGAGGCACTCCGCCATACGTTCGGGGGGACCGAGTGGTCGCCCCTTTCCACAATGCACCTTGCATCTGACTGAGACTTCTATCCGCAGATTCCTTATCTTTGAACTGCATCTAGACAGAATCTCTACCAGATAAGGAGTTACCTAAGTAAGTAACATGTTCACCAGTTCACAAAAGATCATTCTGTCCAATGTTGGGGGAAATTCCATGTATTTTCGAATAAAAATTCCAATCCTGGGACTGAATTTCCAAATAAGCTAATAGTCTCTGCATTCCGAAGTTTCCCCAAGCTTTCCTACATGTGCTTCGCCATCACAAATCAGAAGTGAGGTAAGCATTCAAAACTTACATTATTTGACTTACTTGGGCAATATTTCAGCCGAGATGTTGACTCGTGCCATTTCTGCCTTTGAAAGACAATTTCATCTTTAACATAGATATGACTGTTCCATTCAGCTTCGTATATGACAAACCCTCAATGTGTATTCGTTCAATTATCATGAAAAACACGTCTTGAATAAATGATATGATCTAATATAGATGTTGTATTGTAAGATTCCTATAAAATGAGAAGATAACATAATGCTTGAGGCTTTCTCCCTTTTATGCTATAGGATAGTTTTGATGCCCATATTCTGTGAGTGCTTGAGCTAATATTTATATCATCTGGGAGGCAGGGAAGTGAAGTAGAAAGTAGATAAAGAATAAAGCTCTTCTGTGCATAGTTTTCAAGGTTATTTGTAAGGCTGATAACAAAAGAGTGTAATTATTGTTTTTGCTTTGTTTGCAGCACACTAATTATTTCAGGATTATATTCATGCCATTTACCGCTTGGAACTGTTTGAACATTGCAAGATTACTCAGTTAAGCAGCAAGCACATGACCTTGGGAAACTTGTGTTTAACTTACATTTAAAGAAGCATACAGATTATTGCAAAAAGATGATAAATAAGAGGGTAGGCTTTGCATTCTTTCAGCACCGGCAGCAAGTGAGAGTCTGTTCCATGGGCACTTTCTCCAGAAGGTCAGTGTTTGGGCTATTTAAATTGTACTTCAATGCATTATTTATCAAAAAGCAACTTGTTTGCATAGAGCATGTACGGCCACCTTATGAATTACAACTGAAACAGTAGTATAATGAAGGATTTATTCGTCCCTTCTTAAACAAGGCCAATTAGCAATTTTTCAAGTTGAACACCAGCAGATTTCTAGATGAGTTTTATAAATGAGGTCAGTAGCTCAGGGACAGTCAAAGGTAACTGTTACTGATTGCAGCATTATTGTGACGTTCCTGGAGTGTTGGCTTTTATTCAGCACCCAGCAGGTTCTAGGTCACATAAACAGCTAATGTCATGCGTGGGCCTACTAGACAATGTCTGGGCTTTAAAATGTATGTGCTAAATTAAATCCAACAGAGCCGGTGCTGTTTGCAGAGGTGGGATAGTGACGTGGTCTTTCGTTACAAGTGGCCGGATAATACCGATTAGCACAGTCATTGGATTTACCAGGCCCATCAGAACTGTTTCTTGAGGTGTTTCAAAAGGAAGGGTAAGTAGCCCAAATCCGTGCATGAAAAGCTGGGAACAACATGCAAGAAAGAATCGGGAAATAAACACCAAGCTCTATAAGTTATTTCCCCAAATCTCTGTTATTTCCCTGGCACTGAAATAAATGGGACCACCAGTAATGGGAATCGTGGGATAAAGAAATAACATAGATAATACTGGAGCACTATCAAGTCGAGGCCATAGTCCTCTTGACAACCAACTTACGTCCGCATTGCAAGTCGACTGGATTGGTATTACAAGAGTGATACTGCTCCTGTTGATTCTGATTGGGCCAGTGTTTCTGCTCCAAAAATGACAGGGCCCAGGAATACCCGGTATAAACTTACTAGGTGCCCTTCTGCACACAGTAAAACCAACTGTGAAAAAACTGGCATTTTCCACCTGTTCAAAGTCGGTGAAATTCTGTCAAAGTCCCATAAATTGTGAATGTGCATGCAGTAAAGGAACTGTGGGGCATATTTATTAGGAAGTGGCGGAGCGCAGTGTTAGCCACCTTGGCTTACAGCCACGCTACGCCACTTGCAAAACCCAGTGCTGCACCATATTTACAAGGATACGGTGCAGCCCTGTGTTTCCCCCTGTGCTGGTGCAAATTTTAGCTGCCTAGCGCCAACGCATACACCCTTGCACCATACTGCAAGGGTGCCTGCGTTGTAGGGGAAGATTGTTTATGTGCAGGAAGATTTCCCTTCCTGAACATTAACAATCTGAAATGGCATTTTGAAACTTCTATTTGTGCTGCTTAACGCAGCCCACATAGAAGTTGCAAAACTTCATTAGTTATTGATTGTTTATGTGCAGGAAGGGTCACCTTTCTGCACATACACAATCCCTGGCCTTTTACTGTATGTGTGTGTGTGTGCTGCACAACGTAGCACACATGGATACATCAAAAACTAGGAGAAATGAAACATTTCTCCTGGTTGAACTTGATTAAGACCAGATTTTCTTGGTCTTTGTTTTGGTGCTGCACCATATTTAAGCTGCCCTTGTAAGCATGGGGCAGCATCAAAATCAATGGGTGTTGCTGTGCAACGCCCACCATAACACCCATTGCCCACCCCTTTCACGCTAAGTATAACGTTATGGTGGCAGTAGGGGTTGTAGATATGCCCCTGTGTTCCTGGGTCTGCACATTATTGTCCATTCCAGAGGCATTTGTAGTATGATTCCCAGTCTCTTGGATGGAGTTATCAGATAGAATCATTACCTCCAACCCTGGTATTCCTCTCCTTGAAATCCAAACAACTCTTAATAAGCGCTTGGACGTCAGTTTAATGAATGGACACAAAACAGCAGCTGCTGTAGGAAAGTACAAAGCATGTCATTGCTTGCACAACGTGTTTACTTGAAAGCAGCATATTCATTCTTTCCAGTAGCCTGAACGATAAAAAAAATAAAGAAAAATATGCATTTCGTTATAAAATATGAAATTTAAATTGAACGAAAAGAAGAATGACAGCTTTGTTCTGTGGCTGATTTCTGCTGGTGAGTTCGAACAATGTATCTGTTGCTTAAACATCTGACTGCCTTGTGAAGTGCATATATAAATCTTACTAAATTTGTAAATAATATGCTAGTACGATTTATATACTCTTTTAACGCATTTTTGTGGACAAAGGAGAGCAAAGGTATATGCAAAGGAGAGCACTTACAGTAGTGAGGCACATTGATCCCTTAATTAGGTACTCAAGGCGAGTATCCAGTCGTCCGCTGGCCCAAGTGTGCTGGTCATCATGCTCCCAATATAGACATTGAGTTACTGCAGTAATATGTAGGCCCTCCTTTCTATACCCTGCAGACTGGAGATGCAAGAGGGAAATAACTTATTGGACTGATATATGGTCACATAATATGTTAGGCCGTATCAAGTAGCACCTTCCCCTTAATATGTAACAATGCACTCTGCTGCCCATGACAGTGCAGAATGCTAACACGGGCTTGTGTAAACAATTACAAAATCACCATGAGTAAAGTTTATATACTTGACCATTTATTGACTAACAACCCGTAGCAGGCCAATGTAAGGAATTCACTGAGGAGTGAGCATTGATCAGTAGGGGAGCAAAATATTCTTAGGGAGTCATTTAACTGCAGTCAGAAATATTAGGATGTAGAATGGAATGATGCTTTTCAGCAGTGCATTTGGACTATGATTCCAGTGCTTGTTCACATTAGTTGTTTGAAAATCATGTTTTGGGGAGCTGACAGTAAAGGCTACAATCCATGTTGGTCAATACACTGAGGAAATGACCTTGCATGGGAAATTGAATTACATGTATACTATTATGCCCTTATTGTAGTGAAAAGTAGAATGGAGTGGGAAAGTGGAGTACAGTCTAATTGTTCATGAGCGCATGAACCATCTTGACTGTGAACTGGGTCACTTTCATCTTAATTGCCAGGTAATGGGATAGTCATCCAGTGTTTTGAAGGAAAGACCCACATGTATGCTGAATTATGAGTGAAAGTTGTGGTAGCAGAAACAAATTGGTTGTCAGTGATCTAGTGGATAATGGTCTCTGGCAGTGTGCAGTGGTGCAAAGGCGACTGCAGTAAGGCCAGGAAACCTATTGCATGTCAATTGCTTTACATATGGTCAAATGGTTACCAGTTTGCCATCTCTGTAACACAAGGCCTGGCCACATTTTAGTTCATTTTATATGGTAAAACTACTGTGCAAGTATTGCATGCACCACAAAATGCTGCACAAACAGCTAATAACAGCTTAAAGATCGGATATCCACCACAATTACGCAGAACTACCTTCATGAGGAATGGGGTGTTGTATGAAATATGATTGACCTTTACAGCTCATAATTAAAGGGTTATTCTTCTGCCTTGTGCCTTGCCGCCTTTTTAGAAGCACATCAACTGTGTAAGCCATCATGCTGCAACATATATGACGTACCTCTGTGGCTATACACTCTGCTAGCTAGATAGAAGCTGTCAAGAGTAGAAGTAGAAATTTAACACCCATTGATAGCTTATCATTGCACAATTGGTTAGACACGTGTTGTTGAAAGACTTAAATGTGTGTGAGGACTCACACATAGAAGGTCTGAATAAAAGAAGAAACGTCTTCTGTATATTTCCTTGGCCACTTCTCCAAATTGAAGGTAGGCACCCTCCAAATTGTGGGTAGTGAGGGAACTTCGGAAGACACAGTGCTATGAAAGTATACATTTGGCGGAAAGAGGAGATTTTTTAGAGGCAGGAAGAGGTACAAAAGACAGGCATGTTATTTGTTATCTCGCAATTCATTCTTCTCCACTCCAACGGTTTGTTGTTCAATATAATCCCAGCTGCCATAATCAGGTACTAGACATCTTTGTGTGACCTGCTATTCGGGACTGGATCTAGGGAGCTCAATGCATCCGGGCCTCAGATTTTAGCAGTTATTGTGTCAACTGATACATAAATGATAGCGATATATTTAAAAAATACCTGCTTAAAGTGATTGTCATTGGTTGCATGAGTGGTTTTAACATTCCTGTGATGTTGTCGTGTTCCATTGAGCCTGTCTCTCATGGAACACTGACCAGAGATCCTATTGCCTGACAGTTGGAAGTTGGTGTTTGGTGGCTGAGGTCGTTAATAAAGATCTCCAACATTTTAACCACTTTTCTTGTCCTCTTGCATCTTTACATTGGCGACGATCTCGTGTACACTTGAGGCGAGGTGAACAGAAGGAGTGGAGAACGACCTCAACACCATTGGATTAATGGGATATAAAAAAAAGAAAATAAGGTGGAGAGTAACTTACGGCGGTACCGGCGTTGGGTGGTGGTGATAATTTATGGAATCAAGCCTGGTGAAGATCCCGACAAATCGCGGTTGCTAGTGGGTGAAATCCTAGTGCTGAAACGCATGGAAGAGCAGTTAAAGGAATCGATGCTGGAACGCATATAAAAGGTGCGGTTCAAGACTCGTTGTGTATCGACGTTGGGACGTAAAGCGATGCGATTCAAGCCTCGTGTTGGTGTGGAACAAAGGAAATCGCCTAAAGAAAAGCGGAAGAACAGAAAGGCGTTTATGGGTAAAAACGTGCTCTATTTCCCAAAGAAATAGGTCTTAATACTCTGATTTGTATGCTAGAGTGTGCGGAACAAATTTGAGTGCGGAGAGAAAACATGCTTTATTAATGCATTGTCTTGGAGGTAAAGGCCAAGAAGTGTTAGAGAATTTGCCTCAACTAAGTCAGGCAGAGCAGAGGGGTCTCAATGAATATGATATATGCATTTGACAGTTAGATCTACACTACTTGCCTAAAGTTAGCACAATTATGGAAAGATATTATTTTGGGTTACGAGAACAAGGGGTGGATGAATCTGTTGAACAATATGTTACATCATTACGCAAGTTAGCCTCAAGTCAAGTTGTAAATTTGGAGAATTAGTTGAGGAGAGGATTAGGGATCAATTTGTTTTAAGGTGCTCCAATGATAAAATAAGAGAAGAGCTATGGCTCAAAGATGAACGTCCATTAGATGAAGTAATGGTTATCGCAAAGCGGGTGGAACACATGGTGAAGTGTGTTGGGCAGTAGAGCAAAGCTGGTAAAGTAGCTTCTCAATCAGAAAAAGTAAAAAGAAATTCAGTGTCATGTTGTAAAAAAAAAGCAGAGGAAGGGAAGAAAAGTGAATATACACAAGATAAGAGTATTCTTGATAACAAAACAACTAAGCTACATGTAGAGAAAAGGGATACAGGCAAGTTTCAAGGGAATTGCTTCCGATGTGGTAAATTTGGACATCTAGCGAATGCAAAAGATTTCCCAGCATTGAAAGTAATTGCAGTGTGTGTGGTAGGAGAATACATTATGGAAAAAACGATCGTTTCAGGAATAAAAGGGATGACAAGAATAAAACAAAAGAGGTCACTTTTCAAATAAATTAGAGTAATATTGAATGTCCTACTGAGTGGGTTAAAGTGGTGGGCTCGGCGTATCATCAGGTTTTGCTTAGTGATGATTCACAAGCACTAACGACGTTCATAACACCGTTCGGTGATTTAAGTTTAAGAGGATGCCCTTTGGGCTGGGTTCCGCAGCCTCTGTGTTCCAGAGAATTATGCATGATCTTTTTAGAGACATACCTGGTGTCAGATGTTATCAGGATGATGTTCTTGTTTACGGCAAAACTGTGAATGAGCATGATGAGAGGTTGGCGTGTGTTCTTGAGAAAATGCTAAATGCAGGTTTGACATTACGTCATGAGAAATGTAAGTTTGGTGTTACCGAGCTAGATTATCTTGGACATCATATTTCTAAATTTGGGGTAAGACCAAAAGAAGAACTGGTCAAGGCCATTGAAATGTTAAAAGAACCATGTACAAAGGATGAACATGCTTCTTTTTTAGGCATGGCGGAATTTTATAATAAGTATGTCAAGAATTTTGCTGACAAAACAGTAAATCTTAGAAGTTTATTGTGCAAAAATGTGGAGTTTTTGTGGAGTAAAGAGTGTAACAGTGAGTTTTTTCAGGTTAAAGAAGATCTGAAAAATGCACCAAATTTACAAGCGTTCAGGCCAGGAGATCCAACCTTTATAGTAACTGATGCTAGAATGAAAAATGTGAGGGCATTACTGTTCCAATTGAGAGGTGGTTGTGAGGAGTTAATTGCTTGCACCTCAAGATGTTAAAAGAGGAACTGAATTAGATTATTCAGTAATTGAAAAGGAAGCTCATGCCATTTTTTGGGCAGTAAATAAATTCAAGAAGTTTGTGTGGGGCAATCCTTTTGTTGTGATGTCAGATCATAAACCTCTTGAGGAGATTTTTAAAAAAAAAAGGTCTTGATGCAGTATCTTCAAGGATAAGACGTTGGGTTATTTCTCTTCAGGAATATAATTTCAAATTTGAATATATTCTTGGGTGCAGTAATATTTCTGCTGATTGTTTATCTCGTTTGGTGGGAAATTTAGAAACAGTGAAGTCTGTCGGTGAGGATGAAGATTTTGACGAAGATGTTGAAGTGAGAGTATGTGAGATAACTTCTCATAAAAGAAGAAGATTGGAAAGTGGAGTTGTCTAAGGATGGTGAGCTTGTGAATGTGATGGACTTGTTAGGTAAAAATATGAACAACTCCTCTTGGTAAACCTTGGTCTTTGGTTTCAGATGAGTTATGTGTTGTTGATGGGCTTCTTGCAAGAGGCACAAGATTGGTTCCTCCAGAAAGCTTAAGGCTCATCTTAGTGAATATGGCTCATGAAGGTCACATGGGCATTTCGAAAACCAAGAAACGTATCAGACAGGATTTTTGGTGGCCAGGTCTGGATTTGATGGTGGAGAGTTCTGTTCGTGATTGTGTCCCATGTCAGTTGAGTGATAAAGTGCTGAAGCCAAGATTCTCACCGATGGTTTGTAGGAAATTGCCAAGTTGTCCGTGGGAGGAGGTAGCTATTGACATTGTGAGGCCATTGCATGGGGAACAGCAAACACCATATTTAATAGTTCTGATGGATTTATATTCTCGATGGGTTGAGATCAGCACTGTCAGAGAGATTACTTCCCAGTCTGTTAAAAATTTTTAGAACCGATTTTTAAACGTGAAAGTTTTCCTAAATCTAATCTGTCTGACAACCGACCACAATTTTGTTCTACTGAAATGGAGAAGTATTTGTCTGAATGCGGTATTGTACATAAGAAGATATCTTTGTATCATCCAGAATCAAATGGTGCTTTGGAGAGATTCAATAAAATATTGAAAGATAGTATTCAGTTGGCGAGAGTAAACAAGTTGGATTGGGAAATAGAGTTGCAGAATCGTATTTCTGCTTACCGTTTCTCTCCACATTTTACTACTGGAAAGACCCCGTTTGAATTGTTCAGGGGTAGATCTGCAAATACATGTTTATGTCCGGTTTGGATGAGTTTAGATAAAGGTATAAAAAATAATGACATTGGAGAAATGAGAGAAAAGGAGTTGCTTCTTCAGAAGAAAAGGAAAATCTATATGGACAAGCGGAAATCTACAAAGGAATCACATTTCAACTTGGGTGATAAAGTGAAAGTAAAAGCTCCTGTTGGGTGTCAGAATTGGTCAAAGTTCACAGATGTTAAAACTGTAACTAAACTTTTAAAAATGCTTTGAAAACAGATGATGGACGTATTTGGAATCACAGTCGAGTTGTTTGTGTTAATTTACAAAACTCTACTGTTCCTGATTCAAATGTCACTGCTGATGATGCTTCTCATTCTTTTTCAGGTAGTACTTCATAGGGTTCTTAGGCCTCCAAGTTTCCTGCGAGATTATGTAAGATGAATTACATTTTTGTGAATGCTTTTGTTTTAATCTTTAGGACAATTTATTTCTACTATTGTTTAAACATGTTATTTTTATGTGAAGGGAGATGTGTGATGTTGTCATGTTCTATTGAGCCTGTCTCTCATGGAAAGCTGACCAGAGATTCTATTGCCTGACCGTTAGAAGTTGGTGTTTGGTGGCTGAGGTCGTTAATAAAGATCTCCAACATTTTGACCTCTTTCCTTGTCCTCTGGCATCTTTACAATTCCCTTGGTTACCATTATCATTAGCAGGTGAGGCCATAGACAGTGTACACTGTCCCCTGATAGTGTCCTTTCAAAACTACTATTCTCCTATACTGGGAACATTGTGTTCAAAGAAAGAAGGCGACTCTGTTCCATTTGTACAACTGTAAAATAATGCAATATAAAAATGAATGTGCATCACATAAAATTAGACTAAGAAAATACATCAACGATGAACCATTGAGAGTAGCAGAACCTCAGAATGAGGAAATCTCCAACTCGGAATGTGTCTAATTTCCCATTGCAAGGCAGGGAAATGTAATCATTGGAATAGAGGCGTTGGGCAATATTTTTGTGACATATATCACTAGCACAGAAGCATAATGATGCTGGCTGTGATGAGCCATGTCTATTTTATGCTGTGTTAAATTTGAACAGCCGGTGGAGATCTGCATCCTTTGTAGTTTGTCTGCATTCATAGATTCGGGAGTTAGGGTCAGAAAAGCAAGGATCGCAGGAATGTTGGCAACGGCTGTGCAAAGTGTTTGGTGCACACACAAAGGGGGATCTTTGTAGATATATGCAAACATTAGCAAGCTTATCTTTATCTGAGAAACTCCCACTTCAAAGGTAGCAGTAAGAATGAGTCTAAATTAGTACCTATAGGGGACACCCCATTTTAAATGTGTTGCAGAGAGGACTGTTGATTTGGCACTGAAAATGAATCATCACGTGCAGAAGAAGCAACTAATCGGTAAATACCTTCATGCACATTACCTTCTCACTTATGCTTGCAGTTTTTCTGCCCTGGACAATCTTTCTGAGTTACCCGGTGAAACAAACTGGAATATCTAATTCAGAAGTGGGGAAGTAAAGCTCTTCAACTAGGACTCCTATACAAAAGGGGGGAACCCAGTCCAAAGACTATGGGCCCGATTTAGGTGGCTCATTACCGGTCGGTAAACCCGAAATTCAGTAAATTTCAGGCTTACCGACCGGTATTGTAGGTGATGATTCGGTAAATACCGAATCGGTATTTAACGATTCTGTATTTACCGAAACATTATTTACCGATTCAGTATTTACCGAATCGGTAAATGGCATGTAGGAAGCACATTTAAGAGTGCTTATGTGTTTTAAGGATTCGTTATTTACCACCAACTAAAAGTTGGTGGTAAATACCGAATGCCTTTGAAAATGCAAATCTGTGCATTTTCAACTGTGCCATGTGGTAGACATACATGTACTTAGGGCATGTATGTGTGCCACATGTGCACACAAGCACGATTATGGGGTGCAAAAGGGTGTCAAAGTGACACCCTGCCACCCTTCAATGTGTTCCCCCTTTTACCGAATTGGTATTTACCGATTCAGTAATTCACATTCATTCCTATGGGCCTCCAGGCCCATAGGAATGAATGAGAATTACCAAATCCCATTACCAGGCCCATAGGAATGAATGGGAATTACCGAATTGGTAAATACCGATTCGGTAATACTTACAGAATAAATACCTACATCCCATTTACCGATTCTAAAATACAGAAACGGTAAAATTCTGTATTTTAGAATGGATAAATCTTCATTACCTACATCTGGCCCTATATTCAGAACACCTACAGTTCACATTCACACTCTTGTTAGCGTTTGTGAAACATCTTAAAGCTGGGAATATATTCCAATCAAATGAAGAAACCTATGAAGTGTAAGTGAATTACGTTTTTGGAGCTGATTATAATTTTGACTAAGCAGTTTGCCTGGTGGGAAGCTATTTTGCCTATTTAAAACTGTCCCAGTTTCCCATAGCGGCATTTAACAAGTGAAGGATCACATGACCAGATTTACCAGTCAGTAAAACAGCATTAGGTTTGGGCTGCAACAGGCATGGCTTGGCAGTTCGGGCTGGACTGTTCCCATGAGGCACAGGGTCAGACTGATTTGCATATGGCCATGTCTGAACTGGGGTGGTGTGGAGTACAAGAAAACGATGGATTTAGGCCCAGATCTCTGTACTGGGGTGAATGTATGACATTGTTCTGCATTCTGTCCATCAACTGTGGTTTTTGCATTTGCAACAGCGGCAGGGCCTCAGCCCCTACCCAACCCTAGTCTATGGCAAGGGAGGAGCAAACAGTGGACAAACCTGCATAAGCCAAACTGATGATTGGGGAATGTAATATGGTGGACACTTCCAACATGGGTGACGAAGAAGACCAAGGAAACTATGGGGGCAGATTTACAAGCCCCGTGTGTCACTTTTGCGCCGTTGTTGTGTCACTTTTGTGATGCTGCGGTGGCGTAAAAGATGCGGCCCATTTACAACGTGACGCATCTAGAGAACTTGAAGCAGGCGTAAGGAGTGACGCATTGTAGTAGGAATAGGTCAACAACTGCATTGCTGGAGTTATGTTGTGCTTGCGACACGACTCCAGCAATCTGTGACTTTTGGCCCTAAAAATGCTTCAGAATTTCTGACGCATCTGTCAATCCTTGCGCCATGGTGCGCCGTATTGTAAATACGGCGCATCCATGGTGGCACAGGTATTTTTTAGGGTGGCGCAAGGAAAATGACGTATATAATAATGATAATAATAAGGAATTTTATAAAGCGCCTGGTTACGCCATATCAGCGTGTCCCCACGCTAGTATAAGTGGGAGAGGCAGAGTCACAAAACCTAGGACGACGTCAGAGCATAAGTATTAATGTGAGAACAGGTAAGTTTTGAGATCCTTACTAAACTTCATCTCAGATAACTCCAACTGGAGGTTAAGGGGGAGTTTATTCCAACTCTTGGCCTCCAAAAGCCGGAAGGACATACCACCCATCCTGGCCTTCTTAACCTTAGGGACTAACAACAGGCCAGTCCCAATAGATCTTAGAGGCTGTGCAGGTGTATAGGAGGTAGAGAGACTCGCAGGTACACAGGGCCAGTGCCCTGGATAATGCGATGGCACTTGCAGAGAGCCTTGAACATCACCAATGTAGGGTGCTCAAGGTTCTTTTGGAGGCAGCCCTCCTGGGTTGAAAGATGAGTCACTTTCTTGTAAATCTGCCCCTATATGTCGAGCACTCCAGACGTCCAGACGTCCCTGTTGATGACATCAGTGAAAGGGCAGAAAAAGAACACCGGAAGGATGTGGGTCAGTGTGCAGGAAGGAGAGGCGAGTACCGTAATGAGAGCTGCACCAGGGGACAGGGGACGTCTGCTACCTGCAGTGCGGACGAAGGCAGAGAGACAGAAACCCGGCGAGTTTACACCAGTATTCAAGGCGAGCACCACCAGGATGCCACAGCTTTGACTTCGAGCTGTGGCCAAAGGCAAGTTCCACATTGGGGATGTTGGGGTCGCTGGGGGGATGGTTCATCTGAAGGGATACCCTCAAGGAAAGAGGAAGAAAGGGTGCTAAGAACCTAACCACTCCTTCACACTTCCCTTTTGAATTCTTTGGCACAAAACACAGGTTTTGGTGGCGGTTCTTTGGCCTTAAAGCTCAGAGCCTCAAGGAGTTTTTTTTGTATTTGTTTGTGTGTTTCTTTCCGAAGTACCCGGAGTAACAAACTGGAGTATCTAATCCAGAAGTGGGGAAGTAAAGCTCTTCTACGAGGACTCCTATACAAAAGAGGGGAACATCAAGTCCAAAGACTATATTCTGAAGACCTACAGTATAACCCAGTGGCTAAGAGTTGTTGAAGTTTGACTTTTCAGTTTGTCATTTTCACAATAAATATTCTATCAATAAATACACAGGCTTTTGGCATCCTTACTCCCTTAAGAGGGACTTTATCCGTAGGGTGCAGGATGTTGATACTCCAACATGATTTCCCATACATGTCATGGGAAACAATTTCTTATTCCATGCTCACAGGTTAGTCGACAAAAGAAAGGATACATCGTTGCAGACCATGAGGTCTGTATAAAATCAGGTTCTCACCAATGCACTATTCAGTGAACACTGGAAGAATCTCTTTAGATTTCCTAAAATGTTGTACATGTAGAACAGATAAAGCAACATTCGAGGACACAGGAAAAGGATGTCCATTGTATTACGCTGTGAAATAATGCAGCTCAGCAAGAAACATGGAACAAGGCATTTAAACTATAATTTCATTTGTAGTCCAATAAAATCTTAATTAGAATCAAACAATATGAAGTTTATCAAGAATTCATGTACATAAATAATAATATAAAGGTCAGTGTATTATCAAACAAAAATAACTAAGGTTAACTATAGCTTATTACCACAAACTATCAACATTCATGTATGTAAATTATTCTCAAAATTCATTTTACTGATTTTCTTTTAGCTTTTATTTACTCTTTATGGTGTCAATATTAACTACTGAAAATGTCAACTATGTAGCTAGTTCTACTAGATTTTTGCACCACATTATTTTTTATTATGCATTACAATGAAATGCAATAGAAATTCTAAGTCACATCATTAGAATTGCATTATTGTGATAGTAAAGGCATTATAAATCATTTCTTTTATGAGTAATCTGTTATTACACCTTATTAGTAAAAACTAAAATCATTATAGTAGTCGCTCCTCTTTTCTATCTTTTTCAAGCATGCATTTATGATACTGTTTCTCTTTTCTGTGTAGTTTTTTTCCGACGTGTGCAAAGTGCATATTTAGATTTCTGTGTCTAAATCGGTAAACACGTCATGCTCACATTTAACTGACTTTGAGCTTCATCAGTTTCATAAAGCAAAGACTTTCACAAGTAGCATGCAAAACCACACACTTTTTAAGTCTTTTTTTTTGGTAAGTGGTATTCAAAAGTGGTGTAAACTATGTCTCAGGCTGCTTCAGTCTAACAATCGATTTCCTTCTCTCAGGTAATATGGGTCACATTCTATAATATGAATACCAATTTGTTCCACGCTATGTATTTTGGGGCTATTAGTGATGTGTAATCATTTTTCTTATTTGCATGAAGTGCTTGTTTCCCCCAGCCATATTCTTTGATTGGCACAAAACAGTTTTCAACAAGGCTCCCTGCATAATATTGAACTATGCATTGCAAATTTTTCTTTCACTAGATACAAATGATATTAACTTAATTTGATCATAATGTTACAATTATTGTACTTTAACAATGGGCTTCCAATCTTTTTGGGGTTTAGGGAAAGGCCTGGGTCACTGCTGCAAAGTTCAGTCAAAGAAGAGTCACAAGTGGTAAGGGCCTTACAGAACTTTATTAGAAACTCCTCCACTAACCGAGAGATAGCAGCGAACAATCTTCAGCCCACCGCTCCAACTGACATCTCGGAATCTTCCTGACACATCATTCCAGAATGACAGGTTCCCACTTAGAACAGTAGGCGTTTACATTCCAAGCTCAACACAATACATATCCCTTCCCTTAATAGTATAAGAAACTTTTGTAGCAAAAAAATATAAAATGTTAAATGATGCAACCAAAGATGCAAAAGAGTATACAAAATAATATCACAAGTGCTATAAAAATAACAAATGTACAACCGTTCAGAATCACGTAATGACAAAGGGAAGAAATATACATAAAACAAAAAGAACAATGTATCATGAAACTAAAACAACAATGTATCATGTAATTACAACTTTGTTGAGACAAGTATACAATTACTACTACCCCATTGTAGCATAACTACGATAGAACATAATCTTTCTATCATTTAGGTCTGGTAAAATATTGTGGGTATGTCTGGAAATGATTTAAAAGCCTAACAACCTGAGTGATCATCTTGCAGAACACTGCACTTCCGAGTACCAGGTCTACAACTTGCCTCCGAACTAGAACTGGCATTTGTGCCATCAGGATTCATTTCAGTATATTTAACAAGTCTAAATATACTCCACACATCACCAATATCGACTCTAACCACATTATTCATGATTGTCTTAATCCTGAGAGGACCGTGTAACTTGATTCATCCTTGCTCACAAATACTAGTTTCTTCACTAGTATCTTTTTACCCACCAACAACAGTAAAGACTTTGAGCAGTTTCTCTGATCATATCTTTTGTTGTAATTTGATACACACCTCTCAACAATTTGGCCTCTCTTTTGAACTCGCTCATATCTACCTCTCATTCCAACCGCTTCAACACCTGAACTCCTCCACTCATCCATGCTGGATTCAATTTTGTGGTTCCATCTCATAAAGAAAAAAGCTTGCTTGAACATTACTAGACTGTGAGTGTTTCTAAGAGCCCGCCACACTTCTTTCAACACATCTGACAAAGGCCTTCTCATTTCTACTGCTTTTTATATACCTGATTTCACCACTCGGTTCAGCGTTTGGCAAGACCTTTCGCTTGTGGTGAATACAACACTGTCTTGGGATGAACTATAGGCAGATCTTCTAAAAAACTCCTGCACATCTTAAGATGTTAGCTGGACACTATTGTCTGTAACAACTTTATGAGGCACACCTTCATGAACAAACTCTTCTTTCAAGAAGTCACAGCCCTGGTGCCAACTGAGCTCACACACTTGGCCTGACAAACCACCAAACCTGTGAGCGGGCCGCCCGCCAGATTATGAGTGATTCCAGTGTTTGGTAGGCTTTTTTATGACGTTCTCATGGTGGTGCCCAAAAAATGGACACCACCATGAGAACACCCAAAACAGTTGCTGTTTGACTGAAAAGTTCATGCCCTGCAGGAACTGGGGTGCATGAACACAGGTGAGCACACGGTGTGTCCCCCCCAGCATACATCGCATGGTGCAGAGGCACAAAGGGGCCCTGTAGGGCCCACTTTGTTTTCTCTCCTCCAGCTTTTTCATGCAGGATAAACCATCATTAAAACAGTGGCGGATAGGAAACTCTTAATATGCTTGGCGGGCCGACAGTGGTTCGGCTAAGCATAATGCGCCCCCTGACCACCCCAACACCACTAGGGAACAGCAGTTCCCTTGTGGCTGTGGTGGGGTGATGGATGTCCGACCCCCCTAATTGAAAAAGCGCTGGTGGAAGACCATCATCGCCTCGCTCCCACAAGTCTGGCGGGATTCATAATTAGGTCCTTAATCACTACGCACTTGGATGTGTAATATACCAATATTATCACATATATTTCATTTGGAGGTAGAAGATGGAAAGGACCAGCAAAATCCAGTCCCATCTTCTCTGGTTCTTCCAGAATTCCCACAGGAGACAGTGGGGCTTTAGCTACTGCTTTACTCTTGTAACTCTGACACATGAAGTGCAGTGCTTAACTGCAATCTCAACATGCCAATCTAACCCTGGCTACCAGTAAAACTCTCTCATACTAGCTTTAGTGAGGTTTCTCCCCAAGTGGCCCTCATCCGCCAAATTCACAATTTTCTCTCTCATGCCCATGGTTGGAATTGACCATGTGCCCCATAACAGTAGTGCGCCATTAAAACTCAACTGTTCCTTCACAGTGCAAAACCCCGTCATCTCCTCTGGGTGCATTCTAAACTCTGGCCAACCCTTAACTATGAACTCTTTGCTTTCCTTGGTTTCCTCCACTTTCTCTCTTGCCAATTGCCACTCATCTTTATGTATTGGACTCTCATAGACCAAGTTGATGTAGTCAATGTCTGTTGATGTCACTTCCCTGTCTATCGGCAACCGGGACAAACAACCTGAAACAATGTTCCTGGAACTGGTAATATACTTAACCTGGAAATTGAAATCACTCTATTCCTCTATCTGTCTCTTAATTCTGGGCGTAAATCCATCATCTTTCCTGGTAGAAAATACATGGAGCAATGATCTATCATCAGACCTGCCGAGAAACAGCATCTCCCACAGATAGATTTTAAAATGTCTGCTCGCCCATGCATACGCCAAAGCTTACCTTTCGATAACGGAATGCAGCTCTTTTGCATCTTTGAGTGAACTGGATGCAAGTGCTACCACCCTTTCTTCACCCCCATTAATCTGTGAGAGCACTCCTTCTAGCCATTTAAGGCTAGACACAGTGATCAAGATAGTTTTTTATAAAGATCAAAGTGTCCCAAAGTAGGCCTCCCGCTTATACAGTTTTTAATAGCATCCAAAGCCTCCATACACTCAACAGGCCATTCAAATCTCACACATTTCTTCAACAAATGTTGAATAGGTTGGGCTATTGCAAAAACAACAGGTGATGGACCGAATGTGGATCAATGTCACACATTCAACCCAGTCCAAAGATCTGGGCCCACATCCATCGTTTTTTTGCACTCCACACCACCCTGGGTTAGACAATGGCGATATGCAAATCAGCTCTGACCCTGTGCCCCATGGGAACAGTCCAGTCCGAACTACAAAAGCCATGTCCTTCCCAGAACGGAATCAAGCATCCGAGGACCGGACCGGTTTCAAGGTAACACCTCTCATCAGCCCGGCTAGCTTGACTCCGGATGCTTGATTCCGTTCTGGGAAGGACATGGCTTTTGTAGTTTGGACTGGACTGTTCCCATGGGGCACAGGGTCAGAGCTGATTTGCATATCGTCATTGTCTAACCCGGGGTGGTGTGGAGTGCAAAAAAACGATGGATTTGGGCCCAGATCTTTGGACTGGGTTGAGTGTGTGACATTGATCCACATTCGGTCCATCACCTGTTGTTTTTGCAAATTCCGCCCTAAGTGCGCTGGGGATGCCCAGACGTGGGTCCCAGGCACTCCACACCACTGGAGTCAAGCTAGCCGGGCTGATGAGAGGTGTTACCTCGAAACCGGCCCGGTCCTCGAATGCTTGATTCCGTTCTGGGAAGGACATGGCTTTTGTAGTTCGGACTGGACTGTTCCCATGGGGCACAGGGTCAGAGCTGATTTGCATATCGTCATTGTCTAACCCGGGGTGGTATGGAGTGCAAAAAAATGATGGATTTGGGCCCAGATCTTTGGACTGGGTTGAATGTGTGACATAGATCCACATTCGGTCCATCACCTGTTGTTTTTGCAAATTCCGCCCTAAGTGCGCTGGGGATGCCCAGACGTGGGTCCCAGGCACTCCACACCACTGGAGTCAAGCTAGCCAGGCTGATGAGAGGTGTTACCTCGAAACCGGTCCGGTCCTTGGATGCTTGATTCCGTTCTGGGAAGGACATGGCTTTTGTAGTTCGGACTGGACTGTTCCCATGGGGCACAGGGTCAGAGCTGATTTGCATATCGTCATTGTCTAACCTGGGGTGGTGTGGAGTGCAAAAAAAGATGGATTTGGGCCCAGATCTTTGGACTGGGTTGAGTGTGTGACATTGATCCACATTTGGTCCATCACCTGTTGTTTTTGCGAATAGGTTGGGCTAAGCACTAAAAACTTTCCTGAGGCGAAAGCCGGGAAAGTTAGGCATCGAGCTACTACTTGTTTTAATTCATTTTTAATCTTGCTATTTGTTATTTGCACTACGCTCACTAACCCTTGCACCAACCATCATCCCTCGCAGCCGATTAGGCGCTGTTGCAGTATGTTTTTGGGGTAAGCGGCCATCTTGCTGGGAGTCGCAGGGTTGTGGACTAGCTCATTGAACACTCCCCACCTCTTTCTGCATAAATGTCAGTCATTACCCGGCCAAAGGCGTGCCCTTCTGCGCCCGTCCGCGCCCAAACGAGCCCAGGGGCCATACGCCCTGAGCAAAATGTGTTGAAGAAGTTTATTTATGGCTCTGACCAATTGCATGAGCTTAGACCCACAAAAAAGCAAGACTGTATCACCTTTGACATGACTAATCAATTTCCCCAGTCCTGCTTGCACTGCACCTTCTCCCTGGATGTCCCACAGCTATGTTACTGCTGTGCATCACGTGCCACTATTTCCTCCAAGTCTTCCTTTACGTTTCTCAGCCTGAACTGTCGCTCTTTACCAAAGAACAAACGTGAGATTTTTTACCTTCTAGCCGAAGAGCTACCTGATGCATTATTTATCACTGAGACGTCGCTTCATGAAAGCTCCGGACCTGACATTGCGGAAGCATTACCCTCCAATTATGCCATCGCTAGGAGCGACAGACTCAATAAAATTGGGGGTGGCATTGCGATCATATTTAAGAACAGTTTCCAATGCCAGGTCGATCCTAATATTTTAAGCAATTGTGAGGCAGCGCGCTTCAAACTTGCCCTTCATCCTAAGGTTACCCTCACGGGTCTCTTGGTCTATCGCCCTCCAGGCCCAGTGAATGCCTGGTCGGCACAACTCTCTGACTATATAGCTTCTAATCTTACTAATTCCAGTAATTTTTGGGTTATAGGGGATTTCAACGTACATTTGGAAGATTTTAAGAATAGTGCTGGCAGAAATCTAATTGCCGACTTTGAGGACATGAACATTACTCTACACAACCGTGGCCCCACGCACAAAGGTGGCCATTTTTTGGACCCCATTTTTTCTAATATCTCTCATTTACATTGTTTTCCTGCTTTATCAGTTCATTGGTCTGATCATTATCTTATCAGATTTACGTTTACTACTACTGATGTGTTGCCTCATTACAGAGCTCCACCAGTTTCTAGTAAAAGAGACTGGAAAAAGCTGGACATCGACTCTCTCAACAATGTTCTTGAAACACATCTTCCTACTATCCCGTTCAAGTCGACCGATATGGAAACAGTAGCAGGTGTAACAAATTCTTGGCTTTTTGATGCTATTGACATCTGCCTTCCTTCCTCCCACAAGAAAGCGGCAACCCATAAAAACCCGGCACTCTGGTTCAACGAAACATTAAAAGCGGATAGGTCTCGTTGTAAAAAACTTGAACGAATTTGGAGAAAGGACTACTCCCTAACGGCAGGTTCTACTTTTGAAAGCGAATCGAAGCGTTACCACATAGCTTGTGCCCTAACTAGGGCTAACTATGTTTCCAATACTATAGCTGAAGCAGTAAATAAGTCCAAAGTACTCTTTGGCCTGGTCAAAAATCTTGCGGGCTCTCATACCACAGCCAAACTTCCGCCCCTGTCTAGCAGCAAATGCGGCGAACTTGTCCAGTTTTTTATCACAACAATTGATAAGATATATCAAGACATCTTTGACCAAAGTGACAGTAATACTTCTCCTATACCACCCACGAATCCTGGGGACATAAACTATTTTTCTATTCCAACCTATGCTCCCCTACTTCTATGGCCTGACGTGCACCCCGTAGCCCTGCTTGAGATTCTGTGTAAAGTGAAATCGGGTTCACCTACTGATCCCTTGCCCATCCCAACACTGAGTCTGCTGGATGTCCCAAAGCTCTCTATGATCTGCACTACACTTAATTGCTCACTAAAAACTGCCATGGTTTCTGCCAGTTGGAAGCATGCAATGTTTACTCCATTGTTGAAAAAGCCCACTGCTGACCCTAAAGTTCTCTCCAATTTTCATCCGATCTCTTTGTTGCCAGCCTTCTCCAAAGTCTTGGAGAGACATATTCATCACCATCTGTTTCAGGTCATTGACACAAGTAACCTATTACACTTCTCTCAGTCGGGTTTTTGCCCTGGCTTCTCTACCGAAACTACACTCCTGGGCGTCACGAAGAACCTCCGTTTTCTGTTGGACCGAGGTGACACAGCTGCACTGATATTGCTCTATCTCAGTGCAGCTTTCGATACTGTCTCCCACAACATACTCCTCAGTTCCCTTGCCGCCAAGGACAAGCCTTGGAATGGTTAGCATCTTTTCTGACTGATCTGACTTTTCAAATTTGTTCACACTCGACTACCTCCAAAATCTATTCACTACCTTGTGGTATTCCCCAGGGCTCGAGTCTCAGCCCCCTCCTTTTTAATCTCTATGTCACTCCCTGGGCCTACATTGCGGAACGTGCCGGGCTAACTTTGTTTACCTATGCCGATGACTTGCAAATTGTCTTTTCCCTATCACAATCAGACCAGGCCCACACCTCCCTCCTTCAGACTGGCCTCAGGGTGATATCCAGATGGATGAATCTAAACCTGCTGAAACTGAACGGAGGGAAGACTGAAGTCCTGATCCTTGGGCAAAAACAAGACCTCTGGAGCTCTAGGCATTGGCCATCTGAGATGGGCCCGCTTCCGTTCCCTTCTGAGCATGTGCGCAACCTGGGTGTGATCAAAGACAATGGTCTAACAATGCAATGCCAGCCCAATAAAGTGGCCGCCACTTGTTTCACCATTTTACGCTGGCTGAGGAAAACATTTTGGATCCTGCAACCGATACCCAGATTCAGATAAGCTTTATTCGATTTTAGTTTAAAAATCATAAAAGCATCAACAATACATGAATAAAAACCATAACATTTCATAGACATCGTAAAAGATCATTACAAAGTTAATAAAACAAGATTAAATAAGTATAGCGAATCAGCTAATTAATATGCAAGGGTTTCATGATCAGTGAAGCAACTCTAAAACAATATACTTATCGGTTACATCCTACCCTGTCAGTTTAGCTCAAACTTATGGGTGGCCTCTGAGTAGTGGGGTCTTAAAAAAAATACAATTTTTGGACAAAAGTTCGAAACCTTTACAGGATAGGAAATTGGTTCTATGTAATATGTGGAGAACTCGGGTAAAAATCGTACAAATCCCATATGCGAATAGTGCAATGTCTTGCTTTGGGGAGGCAAAATCGTAAATAGGGGACAACATTCCTGTTTTTGAATTTAATTAGTACCAAATCCCCAGCGATGTCTTTGGGCAGCGTGCCTAACCATCCCACCCTCCTGACACTCAGGATACCGCCATCTAAGTCAGGTGGCAAAGGTCTATTGTTTTGTAGCCAGAAAATGACCTTATTTAACAGGTCCTGCTGGGATTCATGTGTTCCCTGGCTGAGGGCAGGGACCCCAGAGAGGACAGACACATATGGGGCGGCTTCAGGAGGTAGGTTGATACGTGGCATTCTTACCATAGCGGGTCTAGCCACTTTATGAGTTTTTGACATGGGTATTAAGATTACTTTGGGGCCTGTTGGGGTAGGTATACAGGGAGGCTGTATTTGAGTTACACCATTACAAATACCGAACTTATGTTTTTCGGGGACGATGGGGGGGTTAGGGCAGACGGATGTAGCCATTGTGTTTGTTGGAGAAGGATGCTTTCTGATTACTTCCTCGATGTTAGTCAGCCTTTCCCTCAAATCGTTGATTTTTTTAACCAAAGGTGAGATGACAGCTAGCAACAGTTGCTCAATTTGGGCCAATAAAGTCAATTGGGGAGACAAGACAGAGTCATCTAATTTGTCCACAGCCGGGTCCTCCATTAATGCTGTTGTGTTAGGGGGAGATAATATTGCGCTGGTACACAAATTTTGTTTACTTACATAGTTCCCATTGTCAATTTCGCTGTCGTGCTTCCCTCTAATGTTGGGTCCCAGGGGCGAAGTGTTTACTTGGCTATGGGCTTTATTTACGGGAGGAGCAAGGTCCCGTGGGGAGCCATTTGAGATAACACAATAAGTACCCACAGTAGGGGAGGTTATTAAATCAGGGACGTACTTTGTACCACACAGGGCGTTGAGCTCTTCCCAAATGGACATAATGTTTTATGGTAGTAAAGAGTTCGCTAGACAGTTGATAGAAAAGGAGCATCACATTACCTCCTCCTGTGGTAGAAACAAATGAGGTGGCCCGTCCCGTCCTCCTCGTGCCTCTGAGGGCCTCAGAGGGCCCGCCCTTTGCCCGGGCTTAGCCCCGGGTACCGACCCGCGCGCGATCCCGTGACGCGGGGGCTCGCGCTGTCCTTAAGCGCACCTCCGGGGGCGGGACAGGAAACACGACTTCCTAGGCGCTAGCGGTGCTGGGGGATGTAGTCCCCGATCTGCTGCCTCGCCACAATTGTTGAGAAGCGGCAGGCAGCAGGGAGCCTGGTGAGTGTTGCAGCGTTGCTGTGCTGTGGCTGCGGTGGTCAGGAGCCCAGGTGTAAGAAGACCCTCCCAGGTCAGTGTCTGCCCAAAGTCCCCCGATCCCCCGGGGCTCGCGCTGTCCTTAAGCGCACCTCCGGGGGCGGGACAGGAAACACGCCTTCCTAGGTGCTAGCCGTGCTGGGGGATGTAGTCCCTGATCTGCCGCCTCTCCACGATTGTTGAGAAGCGGCAGGCAGCAGGGAGCCTGGTGAGTGTTGCAGCGTTGCTGCGCTGTGGCTGCGGTGGTCAGGAGCCAAGGTGCAAGAAGACCCTCCCAGGTCAGTTTCTGCCCAAAGTCCCCCGCTCCCCCGGGGCTCGCGCTGTCCTTAAGCGCACCTCCAGGGGCGGGACAGGAAATACGCCTTCCTAGGCTCTAGCGGTGCTGGGGGATGTAGTCCCCGATCTGCCGCCTCGCCGCGATTGTTGAGAAGCGGCAGGCAGCAGGGAGCCTGGTGAGTGTTGCAGCATTGCTGCGCTGTGGCTGCGGTGGTCAGGAGCCCAGATGCAAGAAGACCCTCCCAGGTCAGTGTCTGCCCAAAGTCCCCCGCTCCCCCGGGGCTCGCGCTGTCCTTAAGCACACCTCCGGGGGCGGGACAGGAAACACGCCTTCCTAGGCGCTAGCGGTGCCGGGAGATGTAGTCCCCGATCTGCCGCCTCGCCGCGATTGTTGAGAAGCGGCAGGCAGCAGGGAGCCTGGTGAGTGTTGCAGCGTTGCTGCGCTGTGGCTGCGGTGGTCAGGAGCCCAGGTGCAAGAAGACCCTCCCAGGTCAGTGTCTGCCCAAAGTCCCCCGCTCCCCCGGGGCTCGCGCTGTCCTTAAGCGCACCTCCGGGGGCGGGACAGGAAACACGCCTTCCTAGGCGCTAGCGGTGCTGGGGGATGTAGTCCCCGATCTGCCGCCTCGCCGCGATTGTTGAGAAGCGGCAGGCAGCAGGGAGCCTGGTGAGTGTTGCAGCGTTGCTGCACTGTGGCTGCGGTGGTCAGGAGCCCAGGTGCAAGAAACCCTCCCAGGTCAGTGTCTGCCCAAAGTACCCAGAGGTCCGTAGTGAACATCTTGGTGACCTCTCGGTTGGACTATGGTAACGTACTCTACCTGGGGGTGACCAAGGCAGTCACAAGACGACTCCAACTAGCACAAAATGCTGCTGCATTCTTACTTTGTCGCTGTCATAAAACTGACCACATACCAGAACGTCTCCGAGACCTTCATTGGCTTAAAGTTGAGAGCCGAGTGAAATTCAAAGCCTTGAGCTACATGCACAAGATCAAGGCTGGGAATGCTCCCAGTTACTTGCAATCTCTTGTCAAAACCTATTCCCCTATTCCCCTTCTCGCTCTCTCCGTTCCTCCTCACAACACTTTATGAATACAGGGAACAACATTTTTCTTCAAAATAATCTTGGGTTCGAAAGTTTTAAGAGTTCCCAATTTACCACTGAACACCCTAGGAAATTGCAACAATGGGCAACATGCATCAATATAGGATTTTGCGATTCCATAAAAGCAAATTTTACCGATTCGCTATTATGGAAAAGCAAAATGCACTGCATGTAGCTTTCTCATTATTAATTGTGATTCCTACATACTCCTTAATTGCGAATCACAAATTGCGATTCGCTATTAAAGAATACCTTCCCATTCATTCCGATGGGCTTGGAGGCCCATAGGAATGAATGGGTAGACAATCGCAATTTGCAAGTACCAAATAGGTACTCACAAATTGCAAATGCAATTTCAAGGGTGATAGTGGGCCAAAAGGCCAACCTGTTGCACTCCCTAAAAGGTAAGCATGCACATGTGGCGCAGATACATGCCCTAAGGGCATGTATGTACGCTACATGGCACATTGAAAAATGCAAAAAGTTAATTTTTCATGGTATTCGCATATTACCACCAACTTGAAGTTGCTGTTAATTTGCGATTCCTTACAGGCAGGTCGCCATTTTTTGGGGCTTCCTGCATTTCATTTAAGGAAACACAAATTTTGATTCCTTAATGCATTTGCAAAATAGGGAATCGCAATTTTGGTGTTTCCCATTTATGCAAATGCCTTTTGGGATGATACATCCCAAAAGGCTTTTTCCTGTTGGCAAATGGGCCGATTCATTTGTGAACGGAAAAACGATTGATACATCCGGCCCAATATCTCTTTATGTTCTTGTTCAGCTGACACAGACATAACTGGTTTTACAGCATTTGGATTTAACAGAATTCCAATATCACATGCCAACCCAACAAATTACCCCTATGCTTTGCTGAACACACTTTCCCTACAGTTACCTTGTCCATGAATGTAATCGTGACGGCATACCCCAAGACATCAATTTTTAACCTCCATACCTCATGGCATTTATATCAGGGAGAAGAAAAGAACCATATTAATCACCAAGGGCCAGATGTAGGTAAAATAGATTTACCGATTTTTAATTACCGAATTTTACCGATTGGGTAATTAAAAATTGGTAAATCTAAGGGGTGGATATGTAGGTATTTCAGATGTGCTGGAATACCGATTCGGAAGAATTTGGTATTTACCGATTCGGTAAATACCGAATCGTTAATGCCCATTCATTCCTATGGGCTTTGAAGCCCATAGGAATGAATGGCATTACCGATTCGGTATTTACCGAATCAGTAAATACCGATTTTCACAAGGGTGCAGGGAGTGTCACTTTGACACCCTCTGGCACCCCCAAAACAGGCTCGGGTGCCATGTGGCAGGCATACATGCCCTAAGGGCAGGTCTGCCTGTCACATGGCATAGGTGTGCATGCACACATGTGCATGCACACCGGAATCGGTATTTTACCATCAAATTAGATTTGATGGTAAAATACCGATTCGGCAAGGCCTCTGGGACTCTGAAGAGTCCCACCTACATCTGGGTGCCTCAGAATCGGTAAAATGACCGAATTTTTATTTTACCAAATCGGTAAAATTACGGAATCGGTAATTTTACAGATTCTGTAAAATAATGCCCCCTACATACCTGTCACCCATTTACCGATCGGTAACGGCCAAAATCAGCCGTTACCGATTGGTAAATGGCCTCAAACGGCCACCTACATCTGGCCCCAAACTCTTTCTCCCAATTTCTATCACCAACCAGTGAGTAAAGTGAACCTGAGAAAGCTAAGACAACAATATCCTTATTATCAAGTTTAATGCTGCACTCAGGCATTGGTAAGGGACCCAAATTCCCTTCACTTGGACTAGACGTAACAGTTAAAACCATACTAATCAGATTCTCACATACTGCATTGACAGCTTGACCCTTATCACCCTTACAAACTCTGACATAGTGACCCCTCTTTCCACATTTCCTACAAACAGAATTCCTGGCATAACAGAGACTATTATTTGACAAATGTCCAGTATTACCAAACAATGTATTTCATCTTGCTAGTCTTGTTTTCCTGGCTGGTGTTACTTTGTTTCCGCTCCTGTTTGTTCTAATCCATGACATCTCCCAAACTTGCATTTACTGTAGCATTATTGGAGGCACTTTGCAAAGAAGAAGTTACAACTTGCATTTCCCACATCCATTTACTTGTACTTTGCATGCTTTCAACAATGCTAATAGCCTCCCTGAGATCAGGGTTCTTTACCTGTAATTTCTCCTGAACCCTGACATTATTGGTGCACTGCACCAACTGATCCCTAATAAGTGAATTAGTTAACAGATCACATTCACAAGAACAATTGTTCACAAATAAACTATGCAACTCCCCACACTCTCACTTGTCCCATGCGTTCTTGAGAAGAATTTAGAGGGCTCCAATACCACATTGATCCTAGCTTCAAAATGTTTTTCCAACATTAATACAGACTTCTGATAAGCATTTTTTTTGCTTCTTTATGTTTACCTCCTTCTTATAGCTCTTTCTGCTCAGAGGAGCCCAAGCTTCCTTGCCTGCTCCTCTTGCCCTCCCCTTTGTCTTCACTGCCCTGTGCTTCACCAGGGGAAGTCAGATATGCTTGGAAAATTATTTGTGACTTTAGTCAATTGAAGTACACTTTTGTGAAAATAAATAGCAGCCCAGGTCAAAAGACAATGGGGCATATTACCAAGCAATAGCGATAATTATCGCTATTGCTTGGTTAGAGCCAAAAATTTACAGCTGAGCTGCGGCGATTTTTACCGCAAATGAACCTTGGTATTACCAAGATTTATCGCAAATGCGATAAAAATCGCCGCAATGCATGAATATCGCTGAAAAGTCAGCGATATTCATGCATTACCGAGCTATTGCTCTTAGCCATGTTATCTACCTCCCATTGGATAACATGGCTAAGAACTGCTCAGGGCAGGTGTTAGCTTTTGGAGATATTCGCGCTTAGCGCGAATATCTCCAAAAGTTGGTAATAGGAGATAGCAATGTTAGCGACTGTTTTCAGTCGCTAACATCTTGGCACGCCCACTTTGCATGTCATTAGTGATAAATATCACTGACATGCAAAGTGGGGCCCAAGATGGTCTCTATCTCCTACTAGCTGTCTCTAACTGGTGTTAGCGACAGCTAGGTAATAGGGAGATAATTTTATCTCCGCTTTCTTGGCTTGAAAAGCCAAAAAAGCGGAGATAAACCCCCTTGATAATATGCCCCAATATGTTTGGGAGGGAAAGCCAACCACCTAAGGACATCTACCTGCTTTGGCCATCTTTTAAGGAGCATGCGTTTGCAGACTTACCTGTCTCATGAACAGTGCTCTGGCTTGTTTGTGTGGATTACTATGCTGTGCATATTAAATGTGTGCTCCCTGGTTAAACATGCAGTGAAGATTGTGATTTGATAACTGACTCTGGAATAGATTTGCTTTTAGTTACAGAAATTCAGTTACTGGAATGTTCAGCTTGTTACTTAGCATTAGTCACGCCCCCAGGTGACTCTAGCAAGCATATCTGTGGACCAGATCAGTTGAGGCTTCCTGCATTTTTACATTTAATTCTAAAGTTTCCCTCTAAACTACTGGCATCATTAAGAAAGTTAAATCCATAGGGCAAATTCATGAAGGTTTTGCATTGCCCTTGCACTACACAAGAGGGTGCAAGTGAGACTGTTGGATTGCGGTTTATTAGTAGGGGAAAGTAGGTACCTTTCTCTAGTAATAAGGCCACCATCAAAATATGAGGTCCAGTCAATTATTCTATTGCCCAACTCTTGGTAGCTGGCGGCGAGCAGGCAGGCTTAACTTAGGAAACAGGGGCCTCATTTATGAAAAGTGACGCATCGCTGCGTGAAAACAGCGATGCGTCACTTTTCACTGCACACTCCTTGCGACACCAATGATGCGTCATATTTAATGTATGACGCATCATGTCGCAAGGAGTTACAGATACGTCAGTATTTCTGACGTATCTGTATGGCGCAAAAGTGACGCATTGCTGGAGTGTGTCACAGAAGTGACGCATCTCCAGCAATGCGTCCTTTCACATGGGGAAAGCCCCATGTGAAAGGGCTTGCGTCAGTCTTACGCCTGCTGTGAGGCAGGCGCAAGATTTTGACGCAACCGCATCCTAAAAGTGACGCAGTGAAATCTCATAGATTTCACTGCGTCACCATTACGAGGCTTTTTGCGTGGGAACGCCCCCTCTGCATACATTATACCTGACGCAGGTATAATGTGGCGCAGGGGTTTAAAAAGTGACGCATCTACCTAGATGCGTCACTTTTTAAATATGGCGCAACAAGGCGCATGTTTTATGCTGCAGATGCGTCACAAAAAGTGACGCATCCGCAGCGCAAAACTGACGCAAGGCCTCATAAATGAGGCCCCAGGTGGGTAAGGTCTTTAAAAACACCATACAGGGGGGCATGGCTAGCAGCCGATCTGAATGGCGGCGTAGCCTCTGAGCTCCGTGGGTGAAGCACCCTTTCACATAAATCCGGCTATTAATCCGTGCAGCTAAGTGACCCCCGGTGCGGGAGCCAAGGTCCGAAGCCGAGTGGAACCATCCGGTGGAGTCGAGGGACGCTCCGAGGTACTGCACAGCGGAGAATAGGCGGCGGACACTGACGGCCTCCACGCCAGCCCTGAGCAGCGGTCGGCATGCATCTACACCCGGGTGGAAGTGCAAGCTGCTGGGCACCGCAAAACCGGAAGGGCCCCCTGGTTCGGCCTGAGCAAATAACGGCCGCCTCCTCATCATCCTTCCCTGACGAGGCTGCACGCCTTATATGGACAGGGCTCACTGACTGCCCCGACGTTAAAGCTGGGCAACCCCCCTCGACTGCTGGTTCCCCCTGCCTTCCGCTCCCCTGCCCTGTGCCGAGATACCGCTGGTGATAAGAAACGATAGCGGCTTGGAGATCACCTGCCCCGCTGACAGCAGCCACACGAGGACATCGGCGCCGGCTAATTAGAGGCTGGAAGTACCGAGCGGACAGTGTGGAATGAGCCACTACTGGACCCGCCTGCGCTGGCAACCTTGGGGGCGGTGGGGGAGTGTGACAGACCAGTGCCCAGTAGTGGAGACCCCAACAGGTGCTCTAAAATCCACCATTTGGGACAGACAGGCAGACGTGCAGTGAACAATACTGAGGTACGGTCTGGGACCTCACCCCCCCCCCCCAACCTGCTCTTGGCCCTGGGCATGGTGTCACAACTATCACAGCTCCAAAGGCAGTTTGGACTTGTTGTAGGTCTCAAAACCCCAGTAACGGCTATATTTGTGTGCCCAGGGTTACGGCTAAGGGCGGAACTCCACAGCCAGGACTTTGTACGTCATTGATTGGGCTAGTGTGCCTAGCGCCACACAAGAACCAGCAAACCCCACCAGGCCCGCACCCTTCCCTACTCAGTTGCAAACTTTCGTCAGTGTCGCCATGGCAAGTGGAGGCCCGAGGAACCACTCGACACAGACCAAATTAGACAAATACGCATATGAAAAAGGCACCTCACATGGATCGGAGGGATGCCCATCTCCAGGAAAGACACCGGAAGGCGCCGGTGCCAAAAAGGTCACGTTGGAAGACATAATGAAAGCTCTATCAGCAGTTCACACTACGGTGGGGACAATTTCGACGGACATCTCTCTGCTGCTGGCGGACTTCCACAAAATGACTGAACGGATAAAGAAAGTGAAAGTTGTAACTAAATCATTAGTGGAGGACACGTCAGAATTGCAAAGAGCGATGGAACAGAAAATAAACACATGAAAGAAAAGCTGGACGATCAAGAAGGGAGATCAAGAAGAAACAACGTGCAAATTCTTGGCCTTCCCAAAACGGAGGGGAAGCAGGCAATGGACCTATATATAGAAGACTTGATCAAAACAAGAATGCAACCCAAGGGGCTGTCCCATTTTTTCTCCGTGCAAAGCGCCCATAGAGTCCCGGGAGGTAAGCCTAAACCAGGGGGGCCCCTAAGACCGGTACTGGCCAGATTGTTTAATTTTAGAGACCGGGATGCAATCCTCCAAACATCAAGAACATCCCAGCCAATCCGTGTGCACAACTCCACGATTGCCTTCTTCCTGGACTACACAGCAGAGGTGACCCGTTGCAGAAAAAGCTTCATGGACATTAAAAAGGAAATGAGGGCACGCGACCTACCCTTTTCCATGTTATACCCAGCCGGGCTCCGAGCGGTGGCTGACAGTAAAACGTGTTTTTTCGACACTCCGAAAACAGCATACGACTGGTTGGAGTGGTGGCGACAGGCGGGATCACAGAAACGCACCAACAAGCATCGCCAGCACCAACGAGAATCAGATCACGAAGGATCCCAAGAACAAAGGAGGGAAGTGCCGAGCCGTTCTCCACAGGAAGAGGCGGTTGGCCTTGAACTGTGACAGGAGTGAAGACCTATCGGCTCACACCGGCGATACGTTATGTTAAATACTAGAAATTGGACCGACTCTGGACTTTGGACTGAGGCAAGCCTGGGGGAGCAGAAGGAGCTGCAGCCTCCTCAGACCTTGAACCCCGGCAAGCAAGTACTATGGTTGGGTTTTGTGTAAAGCACTCTGCTATGTTGGAGAGGCGGGCGGTTATAAGTCCATTGAGCAGGGAGGCAGGGAGGGTGGTTGGGGGAGAAGGGAAAGTTATGGTTAAGCAATGTTTATCTACTATGGCACAGCTTGATGACAGACGCACACTGAAAGCGCGCTGAGACGACGATTACATCATGAACATGGCGGGAGGGGCGCACACAGCACATCCACGAAGGTACCCCAGACACCTTGATATCTATGCACAACAACGTCACCACAGAACTAGGCAGACCAATGACACCGCACAGCACACAAGGTGATGCCCACGGAGATGTAATACAAAAAGCCCCGGTGCCACCCCTGATGATCCTGACGTGGAATGTGCGAGGCCTGGGCGATAAGATAAAAAGAGGCCTGGTACTTCAGGCCTTGAAAAGGCACAACCCGACAATAGTTCTGTTGCAAGAGACACATCTCACAGGGAGGGCATGCCAGGCGCTTGATAGACAAGGGTACAAAATGGCCGCACACGCTGAGTTTACATCAGGCTGGAGAGGGACGGGTATCCTGATCAAAAAGACCTCTTCGTTCATACTGCTACAATCTAAGACTCATGACCAGGGTCGCTTCGCAGCTATACAAGGACAATGGGATGGCAAACTCCTAAATATAGTCTTGGTCTATGTTCCCCCGGCACTACAGTCGGAGGCAATGCCAGCGCTAGGGGCATTTCTATTGACACTACCGGAGTGTGACCTTATATTAGGAGGGGACTTTAATGCGACTATAAAGTCAGAAATTGACAGATTTCCAGCGCAGCCACAGACAATGGGACCCTCCCCATTCCAAGGATTTATTGAGGCGATGGGCCTTGTAGACGTCTGGCGACAGACACACCCAACAGCAAATCAATATACGTACTATTCTGCTGTACACAATAGTCTTTCACGAATAGACTACTTCCTAATGGTGGGGTCACGAATGCAAAATGTTGAGGAGATTGATATCAAACCTAGGGGCGTCTCAGACCATTCTCCGGTGTTATTGACTCTCACATGTAGCGAAAGGTCGCGCAGGAGGATATACCCAATTTACCCTAATTATCTAAAAATCCCCATTGTACGGCGAGAACTTAAAAAGACGACCAAACATTACTTTGCAGAAAATACCACCTCTGTAGAGTCCCCGTCTATACTCTGGGAAGCGTACAAGACGGTCCTCCGAGGACAGGCCATAGCATCCATTACGGGGCATAAACGAACACAGCAATCGGAACTGGCAGGCTTAGAACTCGTTGTACACACAGCAAATATAGCGCACATGGCAGATCCCTCCTTAGACACGGCGCATACCTTACTACTTCAGCAACAGCCCCATAAAACCCACTTGCAACACCAGACCACACAACACATTACTACAACATTACACAAAATATACGACGTGGGGGGTAAGGCGGGGAAGATGTTGGCATGGTTAGATAAAAAAGGGGAAGGACCCAAGGGGATACAACACTTATACTCGAAGACAGGCATATTGCAGACCCACCCTGAGGAGATCGTAACTAAGCTAGCTGAACGCTTCCAAGAAATCTATACTCCAGCCCACGAAGTACTGGAATCCGAAGCGCTCAGCTCCATTGGTCCAATAGAAACCCATACCCTTCCGTCTGAGGCTACCGCCCAGCTAGAGGCAAACCTCACGACTGGCGAGCTGCAAACAGCCATAGGAGCAATACAATCTGGAAAAGCGCTGGGCCCTAATGGGATCCCCATAGAATGGTACAAACTCATCTCTGACACCCTAAGCATGACTCTGCTGGCAATGTATAACGATAGCCTACAATCAGCAATACTCCCACTAGACCAACGTACGGCGATGATTGTGGCAATTCCCAAACCAGGCAAACTCTTAACGGAATGCAACTCCTACCGCCCAATATCGCTGTTGAACGCTGAAGCAAACATTTTGGCTAAAGTACTGGCAAATAGGTTGATGCCCCACCTCCCCCACGTTATTCATCCGGACCAGTCAGGCTTCATGCCTCACCGGAACACTGCCCTCAACCTCAGACGAGTTCACAGAGTACTGGCTGAGGCTTCGTTGCTCTCCGAGCCGGCAGTAATAATGTCATTAGATGCCAAAATGGCTTTCGATTTAGTGGAATGGAGCTACCTTTTTGCGGTCCTATCTCATATGGGCTTCGGGCCTAAATTTCAAGCCTTGATGCGACTCCTATATACTGAACCAGTGGCTCAGATAACTACCAATGGCCATATATCTCATACAATAAACTTGGCAAGGGGGACGCGCCAGGGCTGTCCTTTGTCACCATTATTGTTTGCATTAGTACTAGAGCCCTTAGCGACCTTAATTAGGAAGACGCCGTTATTAAAAGGTCTTAGCTGGGCAGCGGGATGGGAAGACCGAGTCTCCCTCTATGCCGATGATATGTTACTGTACCTTACGGACCCTGAGCGTAGCATTCCTAAACTCTTGGACCTCTGTAATACACACGGAACGATATCAGGGTATACAATAAATTGGTCCAAATCAGTTTTATACGTCCTGAAAGGTCCTGATCCGTTGCTCCCTGCTGATTGCCCGATTGTGGTAACTAGGGATTCTTTTAAATATTTAGGTATACACGTCACTAGAAACACATCAGACTTCTTTGATAAAAACGTGACACCCCCTTTGGAGCGGTTGAAGCGAGATGTTAAACATTGGACGTCAATCCCACTAACTCTGTTAGGAAGAGCAGCGCTATATAAAATGATGGCCCTACCACGGTTCATTTATGCTCTAGATAATGCACCATACCCGATACCGCCACCATACTTTAGGCAAGTCGCTGCTCAGGTTTCGGCCCTCATGTGGGGCAATCTACCGGCACGTATAGCCCAAACTAAATTAAATAGGAGCTGGTATGATGGTGGAATTGCATTGCTGAACCTACAATTGTACTACTGGGCGACGCAACTCAAGACCATCAATGGATGGCTACATACGCCCCAGGACGAACCTGCCTACAGAGCCGATAGGGGTCAATTAGGTATGAACAACGTACTGGCGGTGCTATATAATAAAAGCCTAGCCGCAAAATTGGTAGGACCCACAAAACAGACAGTCATATTATGATATACGGCACAGGTAAAACTGGGATGGAAAAACACTATCACCAAACTTACCCCACTGTGGGACACCAAAGCACTGGGACAATTGAGGAACAGCAAAGGCTTTACGCAATGGGACAATATTGGAATCTCCACGGTGGGTGACTTGTGGGATAAGGGAACAGCGCTCCCCTTTGCACAACTCCAACAACAATATGACTTGGGTCAGAATTAAATTTATCGTTACGTACAGATTAGGCATGTATTACTGACTGCACTCCCAGCTGACACAGTCGTCCCAGAAGCATCACCACTGGAAGACCGCTTACTCACAGGTTTTATGCAACAACGCGCTACGTCCCTCACATTTAAGAAGTTGATTAATAATTTGCCTGACCCCACACTTAAACTCCGAGATAAATGGGTGGAGGAGGTAGGAGATATGGATGACTCGGACTGGCTGATGGCTCTGGCATCCCCTAAGGAGGTGGACATATCGGCTAAGTTTCGGCTGGTGCAACTCAAAATAGTACATCGAGTATACTACACCAGAACCACACTACACAGGATACAACGAGCGGCAGATCCCTTCTGCCTCAGAGGGAGCGGGGAGGAGGGCACATTTTTTCACAACCTATCGGACTGTCCGGTAATAGTCGAATACTGGCGGTAGATCTTACGTACTCTGTCACAAACGCTGAGTGTTTCCCTCTTACCAGAACCTAGAAAGTGTATTCTAAATGTGTGGGACCCCACAGACCTCACTCGACAGGGACAAACCTGGGCTACACTTGGTCCAATAGTGGCAAAGAGAGACATAGCACAGACTTGGGGAGCGGCAGATCCCCCCACATTGGCGATGTGGTGTAGGCATATGGACTTACTTATGGCGACAGAGCGCACAGTTTATAAAAACAGGGGAAGACCGCGTAAATGGAACAAAATCTGGGCACCATGGAACACCTACAGGGGGGAACTATGCGATTTACTGCCGGAAGATGACGTAGATAGTTCAGAGGATGAGGATATGGAGGACTAATGATGCAATGCCTGAACAATCTGATCTATTTCATGAGACGTGTGTCGTGTATGGACTGTTTTGAGAATTGTGGATTTGCTTAAGCCTTGATGATCGAATGAACCTAATATTATGCGCCTTATTTGATTGCCTAAGTTTTGCAAACCAAATTCATTTACTGCCTTGATTATTGTCTAATTTCAATTGTTTTTCTTCAATAAAAAATATAATTAAAAAAACACCATACATTCAATAAGTAAGACCCAACACACAATAAAAAAATCCAACACCAAATTCAAAATATAGGAAATAATTTTAATAATAAAAGGACCCCAATACGACAAAAACCCAATGTAGGAAACTGGAGATATGAATGTTTAAAGAATAAACACTTTCTACTGCTTAAAGTTAAAACACCAAATTGGGACATCTGTTCATGCTTGACCAGGACAAAGCCAAAGGTTGAGGTCAACTTCGATGGAGTACAGGTCGGATACAGTTAGTGGTAGGGCCTGGTCAAACTTTTACCCTCTGACTTAGTCTCTTTTTTGGAGCTTCTTCTCTTGACATCAGCAAGGCTCCTCATCAGACCAGGTTTGGGTTTGAGGATGGCTGCTTGGGTCAGCGTGATGCCCCGCTCCACTCCTGGAAATCTTGTCAACTCCAGAAAGGTCTGGATCTTCAGCAGGGCAAACCTAAATGTCAGGCTTAGTCGCTGTTCTACATCTCCAGCTTGACACTCATCAACGGATCGCTTACTTTATGGAGGTTTTTGAGAAAAATTCTCCAAACTTCTAGATCTTCTTCCACAAGATTATTTTGGGCTGCCACAGTGTACACAACACCAATGCAAGTTTCCAGAAGTTCTGAGTGACTCCTTGAGAAGTTGGGACTACATGTTCCACAATAAACATTGGCAAATCCTTTAAAGTCCAGCTGAAGGTGATCAGCTGGTTTCGTCCTGCTGAAGATGATGCAGGTGTGGCTCTTTTGACCTGTTGTTTTAAGGGAGTCTACTCCCTCACTTTGCAAAGCAAGGCAAAGTCCTTTGGGCTGTAGCTCCCAAACTGTGCAGCAGGTGCAGTCATTCAGATTACTATCCTCTTGGTTCAGGGCAGTCCTACTTCTTGTAGTTTCAGGCAGGGATCTGAGTTGCTGGGCGACTCTCCCATATTTTTCCAGTGTTCTTGGATGACAAGCATGTGACACCACTGAGCAATGGGTTGAAGGGTGCCACGCTCAGCTATGACCACTTCCTCCAAAGTGTGGCACATTCTTGTCCCACAAAGTACGGTTCCTTTAAAATCAAAAATAGAGGAACTTTCTCCTGGAGGTTAAGGTCTGGCTAAGCCAACTCAATGGCATGACTAAGTTTCCATAACACTCCCATTCCAGCCCCTCTGCTAATTTAATCACTGAGTTTTATGTCTGGAAGGGGGTACAGATGTGCCTTCACTCTTTGACGACCAGTTTGACTACTCCAACCCATCCAACCTTCTGCTCTGCAGCTGGAGATCTCTGCCCACCAGACGTCCTTAATCTCTATGCAGGCCACATCACACCTAATTAGAGTAGATTGGCACAGCCTGTTAAAGGCTGGCCAATCAGGAGAGCCTGTTAGAAGGGTGGATTTTAGTTAATCAGAAAAGAAAGTTCTATAACTTATTTTCTGGGATAGTTATAATAATTCTAACCTTGACAGATTGTTGGATGTATTCTAGCTATCATGTTAATACTTTGAAGTATATGTTGATCTCACTCCTATCAATATTTATATTTTTCAAAGTATTCCCATATTAATATATGGAGCCAATGTGCTACAATGGGGACAAATGCAATTGCCATTTTTTCTATCACCAGGGCATAAAAAACATCTTTTAAAATGTTCCTTGTTTATAATTACAAAGCACCCTATCCCTTAGTGGAGACCTTAGGGGTGACTTCTATGTAAAAACAAGGTAGTTTAAGACTTTAGAAGTACCTTTAATTCAAAAGTCGAATTTGCATATATTTTAATTTTAAAAGCAGCCTGCCAAGCAAGGTTGCCTTTAAAAAGACAGCAGGCAACACAGCAGTGCACACTTATGTACATTATATCTGTTGGGCCACTGAACCCACGTGCCCTACCATATACTAGGGGCTTACCGGTAGGTTTTCATGCCAATTGTAATTGTGCCTAATAGCCATATACCTTTTACAAAGACAACTGGCTCTGAGACTTTTTTTAGCAGATCCCATGTCACAATCAGGGTCAATTACCACCAGTATCAGTCAAAAATGGGGGTGATCAGGACAAAAAGGATAACTTTCTCATAGCAAAGAAAAACCGAAGTTGAACCAGTCCTGCAAGGTCACCTTGCCTGGCCCAGCAAAGCTTGATAAATCCAGAGTAAAGCACCTCAAATCACTGAGTTGCATTACTCTGCCCTGTGAAGTTGTTCCATGTGTGAAGCGTGGGTGTTCCCATGTATCCACCCATGGGTTTTGGCACCTTCCCAGAATCACCAACACAGGTAAACCTATGAATTCATCAACATGCTATGCCTCCCCAGGGGAGGCGTAACAAAGAGAATTTCACTATGTGTTTTCATTTTAATTTGTGCTGTATTCTGCAGGGTAGATAGAAAGAGAAAAATGCATCAGAGGATTGTTTTTGTGCAGGAAGGTCCCCTTCCATGCACAAAAACAAACCTGCTCACAACGCAGGCACCCTTGCACCATGGTGAAGGGCGTCGGCATTGCAACAAGGCAGCGTAAAGGGTGCCAGCAAAAGAAAGGACAGGCATGCATCATAATATGTTAAAAATGGTGCATTCCTGTCCTTTCCCTTTAACACAGCGCAGTAAGGTGGCTTGATGCGTTGCACTGCTTGACAGCTACATTAATATGCACCCTATGCTTTTAGTATGTAACATTAATGCCTCTACCTTAGTTAACTGTATTCCTATTTAATGGCCCAGTGAAGACTTTACTACCTTTCTATCCGATATAGCTTCAGCTTGCCTAATGGATATACACAACCTGGTGACACTGGGAGATTCTACCTTACAAATCAATGACTCCTCGGACGCAGAAGCTCAAAATCTATTATATGTGAGCCAAACATTAATTATCAATTTTGTAAATATTGGGCCCATCCAGTCAGCTGGTCACATAAAGAGAAATTGTTCTTCACACTTCTATGTTGGCTCAGGTCTTGCTATGAGGAAGCTGATTTGGACTAACCATATGGCTATTTTCCTAATTAGTCTAATCAATTCAGGACGCATGCATGCATGCAAATATTGTACACATCTGCTCTAAGTTGGTCCACTATCACTTGGTGGCCATCTCTGTTTGACAACACCCAAGCTTCAACCTGATGATCCTGTTTCAACTTCGAAATTTCTTATCAATTGCCTTACTATCCCCCAGATTCATCATCCTCCTCTTTTGCGAGTCCTTAATAGCGATTATTAAGGAATCGCTATTAATGACTCGCAAAACGGGATGCATGTAGAAATCGCAAAATTTATAGCGATTTCTACATCTTCCTTATTTGCGATTCGCTAATTGCTAATCGCAAATAAGGAATGACTCCCGATTCATTCCTATGGGCCAAAGGCCCATAGGTATGAATGGGGAGTCAATCCTTATTTGCGATTTGCAATTAGAGAATCACAAATAAGGAAGCGATTTCAAGGGTGCCAGGGTGTACAAAGGACACCCTGTAGCACCCCTGAAATGTTGATTTACACTGGTGTTGCGCACACACATGTCCCAAGGACATGTGTGTGTGTCACATACAACTTAGAAAAATGCACTAAAGTACATTTTTCTAAGTTTCCGCTATTTACCACGAGGTTTGACTTTGCTGTAAATAGCTGCCCCAAATTGCGAATTCGCAATTTTTAAATGTTTCACAAATTGCATTTAAGGAATCTCAAATAGAGATTCCTTAAATGCAATTCCTTGCAAATTTACGAATTCCATAATAACGAATTTTGCATTTGGGATGATGAATCCCAAATGCAAAAATTGCGCTCGCAAAGGGCCAGATTCTCAGAATCTGGCCCTTTGCGAGCCAATTTCACTTTGTTGAATCTAGCTGTAATTCTTTAGATTTATGAAAATAAGTACTTCTTAATGTATGTATTTAGCTCACTGATTCACTTCTGATCTTGCTAGAGCCAAATTGGATTGTAAATCTTTTCAGGGATTGTGGCATTGCAATTTTGATGACAAGATTCTTAGAAAGAGAAACAAAGGAAAACAAAAAATATTAGTCAAACAGCTGACCACAAGTTATTTGTATAATCCTATTTTTTCAATCAACAACAGCACCAAATAAATGTTTTTGCTTTTCAATAGCTCAGTGTCGCCCACAGCAATAGCATTCAGTGTTTTACCTACTCAGTCTTATTGTTCCCAAGTATCCAAGTATTTTCATGAAAAGTTAAGAAGCTAATGATTCCTTGGACCACGTGTATAAACCCTATTTGCATTCGCATGAGGGCAGATTCTCAGAATCGGCCCATTTGCAAACACAAAAAAGGGTTTTCACATATATCAAACCCAAATTGCGATTCAGTAACATGTTACCGAATTGCAATTTGGGTTTGCGAATCAGTATTAGGAAGGGGCATGTTTAGGACGTCCCTTTCTAATACCGATTCGCATCGGTGATGGAGCAAGGTTTCACATATACCGAAACTTGCTTGTACTCAACCCTCTCTAAATAACCTGTAATGAATTAACCAACATGTTTTGTTTACTAATATTTACATTTCACGACATTTCTAGTATCTAGGGGAAGCTTGACAATGTGCTTTTTCTAACAGTAACTCAAATGCATTAAAATGGCCGCCGCAACGCGGGAATTTCACTGCGCATACGTCTGCCACACTCACATGGTGTGACGTCTTTTCTGCTTGTTGGGAAATCTTTGCTTCTGCGCACCAGTGCCAGAAATGGCTGCTTCAAATCTCACATGCTAATGCTTATGCTGCTGCTTGTACTAAGCTTGTTCATCTCGCTTAACTATTAATGCAAAAGTTAAAGTAAAGTAATGGGGTTAGAGTAGAGATAGTTGGTATACAGTGTATCATTTATTTTTGTATTCTAATATGTTTCTCTTTGATTTTGTCACTAGCTCGTATTTGGGCCTGAGGGGCGTCTTAAATAGCCATTTTGAATGCATACTGCGCATATGTCCGGAGAAAAGAGAGTCCTCGAACTGTGGCATTAAAACTATGCCAGGGATTGTCTTACCCACGATGCGCCTGAGAAACTCACCCCATGACCTGGGGAAAGGAAGAAGACTGATAAAATGTTTCAACATTGTATGCTAAAATGAAAGAATATTGGTGGTGGAATAAAACCATGAGAAAATAAATGATGGGTGGGGATTTAATCAATATGAACTGAATTGAAATTACATCCTCTTAGTATGGTGTGCAGACCTCTCTTCATCTTTCCAACCAATCACTGAAGGAGAACACATAGATTTGTAACATTTAGGGGTGGTACATTGCCCTTGAAAGGTATAACTAAGGAAGGTTTAGATAGAGAAATTGTCCGAATTGTCCCAATAGCTGACCTGTCACTGACACAATGCACTCAATAAGCGATCGGATCGAGAGCAGAGGTACTGGCGGAGAACTCGGTCAGAAGAATCGATTACCCAGTTGGGGTACCAAATTTGCTAGAGAGGGGTGTGACGCTGGCGTTGCACTTAGCTGAGGTCACCTGTCCTGATCTGCACCTGTCTTGTCCCGTGGGCACCTGATTAGTCGGGAGCCGGGTCCTGGTCTTTTTGCCCGAACCAGTGACCAGGATTGGTCATTGCACCATTCTAGGTAAATATAATCTATGTGGTATGTCCATGTTTTATTTCCCTTTCTCATCCTTCCCAGGTACCAAAGTCTAA
The DNA here is from genome assembly GCF_964263255.1 of Lissotriton vulgaris. Taxonomy (NCBI): domain Eukaryota; kingdom Metazoa; phylum Chordata; class Amphibia; order Caudata; family Salamandridae; genus Lissotriton; species Lissotriton vulgaris. Next base: position 309,719,378 of record NC_141696.1, read on the forward strand.
GGTGTTACTGTGATTTCTTACAAACTTTATGTCCTATTAGTTACATTCTTGCTTGTAAAATTTATGGTCACAAGATTGTGGCCCTTATCAAATTGACTCAGACAATCCCTCACAGATAAAGGTTTTAATACTTTCCCAGAGTCTGTGGGTATTATAAGAAAAGTAAATGTTTTTAAATAGTACCTGTTTATTCTAACTCTCTGATTTACATGACTTATAAAAAGGTGACAGTGTTTGGTAAGTCATGGTTTACAGGTATATGTCCTAAATCGGACCTCTGGGCAACTGATAGGGTGACTAAATTAGTAACTGGTTAGGCAGGACTATTATTTCAAAGTGTGAATGTTATTGGGCCCAAGGTGAGTATGATAAAAACTGAGCTAGTCGGTCCGTGCGCGCTCTATCATCGGTATGTATGAATGTTTTGCGACCAAAATGCTGTCACAAAACATTTGCATTTTTACCACCTACTTAAGTAGGTGATAACCCATTCACAAATGGGTAGGGGTCCCCAAGGGACCCCTTCCACTTTGTGAATGTTTGTTAAAGTATTATTTAGGAGCAATCAGTGGTCCCACAGACCACTGCCTGCTCTTAAAAAATTAAAGGAAAAGTTTCATTTTTCTTTTTGTAAGGTGTCCCGTTTTCCTTTAGGGAAAACGGGATGCTTTCCAAAAAAAAGATGATTTATGTAAAAGCAATCTCGGACATGGTGGTCTGCTGACCCCAGTATGCCACCCTCCCTGTGATTTTTGCGATTCCTAGGGGGTCGTAAATTGCGCCCTACCTCATTAATATTCATGAAGTAGGTAATTTGCAATACCCTAGGAATTGCATAAAGTATTCAACACACTTTTATGCATGCCATTTTGCGATTTGCTAATTGTGATTTGTGCAATTAGGAAATCAAAAAACAGGGTCTTCATACACCTGGCCCCTTAAATTCTAATTTCCTTGATTATAACCCTCGGTCTGAGGGGCCTTGGGGCTAAATGATAGGGACTAGTTGTCCATGATGTACAGATTTTCTCCTGACAAGGATTTAACTCTTCACTACTTAGTTGAACTCCTATAACTCTGGCCCTGCCCTGGATTCATAACCAGTTGCTCATCTGAAAGTATTCATTCCTACTGTTGCCCCCTTTTGTAGTCAGAATAGACAGTCATCTACCATACTATGAATAGCAATTTAAATTCTGTTTCGGTGTGGCTATCGGGAGGCAATCTAACTCGCAGAAGAGCGAATTTCTGATCTTTAGTAATTCTTGGTTCCTCCACCTGGTGACCAAACATGTTAGGGCTTCCTTTTCCTCCTTCACAGACGTGGCAATATTTGGGCACTGTCTTTGATCACAGCAGTCTTTTGAGACCCATATTAACAAGTTAACATCCTCCTGTTTACTTTTAGTTAGTATCTTTATAAGAGAACGGAATGTTCTACTCAGTTCTGCTAGGAAGATACTGGATTGTAGAATGATCACTTCCAGGCTGAACTAGTGCAATGCTTTGTTTGTTGACTTACATAGCCACCTGACTAAATAACTTCAGCTTTTTCAGAAAGGCTCAGTCCATTTCGTTTTGGGTTTCAGTGCACATACCTATATTATCCCCTGCCTTGCTTTGCTTCTTTGGCTTTTAGTCCTGGAAAAGAGAGTCTTAAAACACTTTGATTTTATCAGAAGGCCATCATGATGACTCGAACAACAGATACATGTCTTCTCTTTTCACTAAATACAGTTAAGGTAGGATGCTAATGTCTAACTCCCATTCGCCTGTGTGTTGGAAATTATCCTCTCTGCAGGTTCACCCCCAACGTTTTGACTTACTCCTCATACTTTTTGCTGGATTTGCTTTTGTTGGCTTTAGGACTCTGTGTATTTTGCAACTGCTAACCAGTGCTGAAGTGCTTGTACTCCCTCCTTAAATCAAGGCAGAATAAGCTGATACCCAAATGGCGCATTTGATTTACTTATTAGTCCCTAGTAAAGTGCACTACATGGGCCCAGGGCTTGTAGAATCAACGCTATTAGCGGGTCTGAGGCACTGATTGTGCCACCCACTCAAGTAGCCCTTTAAGCAGGTCTCAAGTCTGCCATTGCAGAACTGTGTATTTAGTTTAAACTGCCATGTCAACCTGGCAAAAGAAACCTCAGCCAGAGCCAAACCTTCCTTCTTAATACATATGTCACCCCTAGCAAAGGCCCTGGACACCAAGCGGGCAGGGTGCAATGTGTTTAAAAAGTAGGACTTGTACTTTTAAGTTTTACATGTCCTGGTGGTGGAAAACTCTTAAATTATTTTTTCACTTCTTGCAGGCCTATATCTCCTATAGAGTAACATTAGAGTTGCTTTATTACATTTTATAAGTGTCATTTCCTAAAGGGAAGAGATGACCCCTTCAAGTTTGCTATCTCTGGAATCACAATTTTAAATTCTAACTCATGGTGAAGTCAGATTTTAAATTGCAATTTGGAAAATGCCACTTTTAAGAAAGTTGGCATTTCCTGTCATTAGCCATTTGGTTTCCTTGCGTGTCACATGTCTGGGTAGGTGACAGACGGGCTTTTATGGGAGGTTCGATGCACAGGCAGGATTAGAGGGAGGAATTTAGGGTGTGTTTGTGACTTACTCTTATTTGGATTACGGTTCCTGCTTGGACAGGGTGCATTGTGACACCCTGACAATACCAGTAGGCCTGATGTATATATAAGGACATACCATATATTGTAATGTTACATCTAACATAGGTTAGACAGATATTGTGACCAAAGGCTTCAGGACCCCTTAAGTGTGAAATGTGGTATGAGGATGTCACCAATGCTATTTTCATTTACCTGATGTGCTTATTTGTAATTTAGCAGCTAGTATTTGGTAGTGTGTGTGCAATTAATGTACTTTTCTTTTTTAAAAGAAAAAGCACTGACTGGCCAAAAATGTATTGGTTGTTTTGCGTGCTAGCGAATTCGAATTGCTAGCAGACACCACCTCTCCTGAGTAGGCTTTGGACTACCTGCTGCGCATCGTCTCACATGCTACAATGGGGTAATTGGTTACCAGTAAACCACAACTGCAAGCGTATAACTTACGGAGGACTCACATCCTTCACAACTAATAACCCAATTTCTTACTGTGGTGAATATGTGTCATACATTTGGGGCTTGAGAGGTCTGAATACCTGTCACCCCAAAAGCATCCCAAATCAATTTTTGACCATCCCTTTATCCTTCAATGAATAAAAAAATAAGCAGGAAGGCTAACGACGGACAAACCCACCTAGCTTATCTTGTGAGGGTCCGTCCTATAATTTTTTTGAAATTCATATACTTGAGGCTTTCCAGCACTTGAAGGATTGCGGAGAGGATTGCTTGGCACATCTGTGTTCCCTGGCAGCGCTGGGTCCCTGAGGCTGTCTGTTCACCCGCGGCCGAGTAGTTTCCATCACTCGGCCGCGGACAGGGAAGAACTACAGCTCCCAGCCTGCCCTGAGGCAGAACCACGCCCACTTCCGGCGGAGCGCGACCGGAGGCGCAGAAAAGGAGAGAGCTCCCACTGAGGAGCGGGAGGCTTTCCAGCACTTGAAGGATTGCGGAGAGGATTGCTTGGCACATCTGTGTTCCCTGGCAGCGCTGGGTCCCTGAGGCTGTCTGTTCACCCGCCGCCGAGTAGTTTCCATCACTCGGCCGCGGACAGGGAAGAACTACAGCTCCCAGCCTGCCCTGAGGCAGAACCACGCCCACTTCCAGCGGAGCGCGACCGGAGGCGCAGAAAAGGAGAGAGCTGCCTCCGCGTCGCGGACGCGCGCGGACGGCGCCGGGGCAGAGGGCGGGCCGTCTGTGGCCGTCCGGGGCCGGCAGAGGCTGGGCTTGGCCACCCCCCTTCCATCGACTTCTACGGCTCCAATCCCTTTGAGCCCAACTGTAGCTCCTGAATCCATTATGTCCACCAGATCCGGTAAAGCCCTGAGGGGCGGTGGAGCAAGTGCTCTAGGGGGCTCCACGACGATTGGCACAATGGACAAATTTATCACCCGGGTGGCTAACGTCATTGAAAAGGAGATGGCAATGACGGAACGCCGCCTCTCACTTGACCTCCTTCCATCCAAGCGCTCATCCTTGGGAGCTGCGGCACATGCCTTGTCGCCGCCTACCTCCATCTCCAACCTACCTCCGCCTGGGCCCCCATCTGACGAGCAACACATTGTAGCGCTAGAGGCAGGACTAGATAGGATAGAAAGCCTCATATCACTCCCTTCCCCAGGCAGTCGCTGTACTGAGGCTATTGCTTCTGGACCATCCCACTGCTTAGCCAGCTTTCCAGACAACAGGTCTCATTCGGATCCTATTGTCCCCTCACCTGACCCACAACCATTTCCCCAGACTAGACCTTCACGGGTACATAGGAAAAGGAAAAGGGGGATTAACACTCCATGCTCTACAAGCGCTCTAGGACACAGCTCCATAGGGGCACCTCATACCCAGACGCTGGAGAGCTGGAACTCCTCAGGATTTCTAGCTCCCCCCAGCACGCAGCTGAGTCCCAGACACCATCCACCCTGCCTCCAGCAACACCGGCCCTAACAAAACAGGGTACCTCTCTCGAGTCTCTCGAGAAACTGGTAAAGTCTCTGTTTAATCCACTACTCGACCAAGTTAAGAGCCTGGGGGTCAGACTGGACTAATTTGAACAGGCCACTAGGGACAACTTTTTCTCCCTGAAAACCCTGATGAAAGTGCATCCTAAGCCTAGTGAGATCAACCCCGATAGGAATGTTGCTAAAGAGGTCCCAGTAAGCCAAACAACCAGAGTCCAGTCGTCACTGCCGGCCAAAACACTGGCTACAGGAAAAACTCCTACCCCAGTCCCTCTAGCCAGTGCGAAGCAGGCAATGCCGAGTGATTCCACTCACGTAGTTCAGGTGCACGGCACTCCCCCCACAGCAGCGACGGCACTTGCGCCGAACCCTGCTCAAAAGATCTCTCAGAAGAAAGTGGCTGGTCCAAATGTGCATTCGGCTTCCGCTGCGCCTGTTAAAACCAATGGAGCAGCACCAATCTCTAGGGTTACCCATTCCACCTCTTTGCCTAAAAATCCCCCTCTGTCTAAAAATCCCTCCTTGCCAAAAAATCCTCCCCCAGTGGCCACCCAGCAGATTCCGCCACGCAAGTGCCCCCCGGTAAATCTCCCTCCCGAATGCCACCCGTATGTTGTTGTCCTCATCAAAGTCCCCCCCCTAAAAGAATCACAGCAGGAAACACATCAGGCGCTAAAAAACAAAGTCATCCACTGGATGATAACCACAGACCACTTCCATTGGGTGTAGATGGCCTGATCCTTGGGGTGCGTAGGGTGGGTTGGATTGGCCATGGGAAGAAACCTTTTGAGGGAGATTGCGTGGTGGTCAATTTTCAAGATATACGAGCCACCCACTCAATATACTCCCAAGGCCGAACGGCCGGCACGGGGGTCGATGCTGTCGACCTAACTTTCTTCTACCCGAGGCCGGACCTGACCACCCCGCTCTGCCCTGTTGGGCCCCCTCCCCAAAACATTGTCCATGGTCATCCCTCCCCGGGAATCCTCCCACAGCAGCTATACCCAGCTCCAGTGATGCAGAATTGGGGTTCCTGGGGTTGCTGACTCTGTGACGCTCCCGGGGAAGCCCTTGTGGTTTTGAGTCCTGCTGCCGAGCCTACCCCCTTCCTTAAAATCCGTAGCCCCTCGACTATACCACAAAGCCAGGCTACTGTCGAGCTTGTAAAAGAGCAAGGGGAGTCCAGGGCATCTTCTGACCCATTGGTTAGCCTCCCTGTTGTAGGTGTTGTGGACACGCAGCCTCCTGTCGAGAACTGTAGCATTGCGGCTGTGACGGACCCCCCGTTTAGGGTTTTCAGCTGGAATGTGGCGGGCCTCGAGAGGAAGCTAGCGCTGCCGGACTGGAACTCGCTAGTGGAGCAACACTCCATATGCCTGTTCCAGGAAACCTGGAGCGGGGTGCCCCTGCACAAGGCAGGATACTCCACCCATTTTTTGCCAGCAGTCCATAGTGTAACTGGTAGGGGCCGCCCTTCGGGTGGCCTCTTAATTTGGGTGGCTTCAGAACTCAACTGCAGGGTGGTGGAGCGGGATACCAAATGCCCGGATCTCCTTAACATATTGTTGAAAAACCCCCAGGGCCGAGTCATCCTAAATATTTTTAACATTTACGCCCGAGGCACAAAGGGGGGTAGAGAATCCTCAGTAATATCTTGTCTAGAAGCCCAGCTTCGCTCGTCACCTCACAGGTCATGTACCTTGGTGGCGGGCGATCTCAACTGTACCTTTGAGCCCCTGGACCTCGAAATCCTAACTGATCAAGAGGAACACGACACTAGGTGGGGGATTCCATCCCTTGAACTCAGTCCCATTAAAAAGTGGACAGAAGTGGCCCTCCAGATCAACTCAATAGATATGGAGTTTGGTCTGAGGGCTGCCAATGGCAGGACTAGGTCCGACAAAGCAGGGGCCCATACCTACAACAGGCCAGGGCATACGTCACGGATTGATTACTTCCTCCTTGACGTACACCTGTGGAGTATGGTGGAGGACATGGTGATTACACCATCTGTCGAGCGTGACCACAACCTCCTCTCTCTCACCTTGTCTCACAGGTGGTTAACTAGCACTGTGACCAGAACTTCTCGTAACCCCGCCCCGGACCTGTCAGTAGTCGCCAACTGTGGACGGCGGCTAAAGTGGGCGAAGTTGGCACTTTCAGAGGAGAAAACCTCTGCCATTAGGCAGCTTCTTGCCTCAGCCCTAGTCAATCTTGACCCCCAAGAGGATGGGTTGCTGGAGGTGGCCTGAAGGTTCTGCACCATAACCCAGGCTATCAGTGACCTCTTTATAGTTTCAGCTAACACGATCAGAAGGAAACCAAGCTCACGAGCTAGACAGGGCTGGTACAATCAGAAGTGCAGGGAGGCGAAGTCACTTCTCATTGAAGCAGTCATGTCCAAATTACCATCTAGGACTAGGGTGGCCAGGAGGCACTATGCACTCTGCCAAAAAAACGCCAAAATGGAGTGGGAGGACAACTTCTGGCAGGACCTCCTGGCCGCCAGTCGTGGGAAAGATGCCAAAGGTTTTTGGGATTTGGTGGGCAACAGGAACCGTCCCGACGACACTCTGAGGACCTGTACCATCAATGCCCAGACATGGTCCTCCCACTTCCAAAAACTCTATTCTGCCGCTGAAGGCCCACTAAACGACCCTTTTAACCTCCCGCCCTTTACCCTAGTTCAAGACCTGGAACTTTTTTCTGTTTTGGATGTCACAAAGCAGATTAAAACCTTGGTACCATTAAAAGCAGCTGGTCCGGATGGCCTACCAGGCGATATCCTCCGAGCATATCCGGAAGAATGGGGGGTATTAATCTCTGCACTCCTCAATGCAATCGTTGTGGGAGGCCCTGTGCCAGATTCTTGGAGAGGTGCTGAGGTAGTCCCCATCTACAAAAAGGGCAGCCGGGATCTACCTGGGAACTATAGGCCCATAAGCCTAATAGACTCGAGCCAGAAACTGGCGGGGAAAGCCATTTTGGGGAGGATCTCACAATGGGTGGACGAAAACCACATCCTGTCCGATATGCAAGCCGGGTTCCGTTCAGGCACCGGAACTATCGAACAGGTCTTTAGGCTCCTGCTACTACATTGGAAGGTGGTGGAGCTAGGCAAAGGCAGTCTCTACTTGGCCTTTATTGACCTTAAGACTGCCTTTGACCTGGTTCCTAGGGAGGAACTTTGGAGGGTGCTACATGGTCTAGGGATGCCCCCGTACATACTAAACCTCCTTATCAAACTGCATAACAACACCTATGCCCAGGTCAGATGGGGGTTGAATGGGGAAAAGACCGACAAGATCAGGGTCGAGAGGGGAGTAAGGCAGGGCTGTGTCCTGGCCCCCACCCTATTCTCCCTCTATATCAATGGGGTGGTAGATCATTTACTCGGCGAACCGGCAGACGCTCCCACTCTGGGAGGCGTAAAAATTCCAACTTTGCTGTTCGCCGATGACACCCTCCTCATCTCTAAAACCCCCCAAGGTCTCCAGACATTACTGAATCGCTTCCAGGACTTTTGCACCACCAGGGGTCTTGTCATCAACGTGGAAAAAACCAAGTACTTAGTTATGCACCCACCCCGCAAACTTGGCCGCCCTCCCATTCTGAACTCTATACCCCTTGAAAGAGTGACAGAATTCGACTACTTGGGAATTCGACTTAACAACGCGATGAGCTGGACCGCCCACATCAATAAAATGACAATGGCCCACAAAAGGGTGGGGGGGGCCCTCCTTAAGGAGTTCAACAACTCAACAAAACATTGTGTTGCCCCTCTACTAGATATATATAAAGCACGTGCGGTCCCTGCGTCACTTTATGGAGCCGAACTGTGGGGCCTGGGCAAAGTGGATTTACTGAGCAAGGCTGAAAACAAATTCATTAAAGATCTCCTTGCCATTCCATCGAGTAGTCCGACTATCCCAGTGCTCATGGATGCTGGCTGTAAAGCAATAGGGGATCAGGCCCGTCTTCGACCCCTCATGCTCTGGGCTCGCCTGTGGAGGGTACCGGAGCTAAAACCTTATGCCGATGGCCTAGCTGAGGTGATGCACTCCGATGGTTGGCACAGCATTAAATGGCTGAAGGACATTAAACATCTTTTAGGGGACCTAGGCCTGGACTCCTGCTGGCATAGTCACTCCGCTCCCCCGAAGGAGACCTTAAAAAAACTTTTTTGGGAGTGGGTCCGTGTGAAGCGCATCAGTAATCAGCAGCACTGCAAAACCACCGCAGCTTTTCTGCTGATAAAAGATGTCGTCGCCTACGAGCCGTACATGGACATAATAACAATCGCCATGGACCGGTCCTTGTACATCAAATTCCGGCTTGGAACCCTACCCTTGGCCGACCTCTGCTCCAGGTGGAATAAATCCCAGTCCTCATCACGCTATTGTGCTCTTTGTCCCGATAAACCTGAGACTGTGCCACACTTTCTTTTCGAATGCCCGGACTATGGTCGCCCCAGATCATGTTGGCTTGGACCTATTTGCGGAGAATTGGGTACCCGCCAGTACTCTGTCGCCCTTCGGATTCTTTTAACCAATACAGCCCCTCCTATTGTTTGTGCCGTTGCCAAGTTTTTAAAATGGGCTTGGTTGATTAGACTTAGAAGACTGTCCATATCAATTTAATCCTTTTTTAACTAATTTATGCTGATCAAATGTGTTTTACTCTTTTATCTAATGTACAGTCATACTTTTTCGACATGCTGTTTTTATCTTTTGTACCGCTCTTATGATATATGCATATCGAAATAAAGCAATCAACCAACCATATACTTGAGCTACCTGGGCCTCCAGAACATTATTCAACACACAAAAAAGTTCACAATTCTTCCTCGGGCTTTTATGTTCATATTCGTATAGCTAGTCAGCTCTTTATTAAATGAAAATAATTATGCCAGTTTAAATTTACACAAATCTCTTTGTACATTGCAAAAGACAGACACGCTCATTGTTCTAAAATTTGAAATGAATATACAATGTAATACATTCTGTAAATGATCAAATCAAAGCGCGCTTCTGTTGGGTTTTCATTTTAACATGCTTTTAAAGCAAGCTGCCAGGTAGATCAAAATAATGTGGCTCGTTGACACCGCATAATTTCTCTACAAAGTGGAAAGTGTAGTATCCAACCGCCCTTTCAGTAGTACTTCTATTCAGAAAAGAGAACTGAAGGTTATTTCAGAGTACTGCTTAACATTAACATGAAAAGAAGGTAGAGGGAGGGAGACGTGCCTTAGATGCCAATACAACTCTGCCAAAAGTTTGACATTGCAGAGGCGAGAGCTTGTTTAGGTCAAATTTAAAGGAGCACGATTTTGTTGCTTTATTGCCCAAGAGGATGTATGTAAAAATCACAAGAACACTACTCACACTGTTGCAATTCACGCATGTGTCTATCTGTTCTCGAGAAATGGCAGAGTCCCTGCAGTTCCCCCCGCTGTGAAAACAAGTATTCCTCTCAGAAAGAGCTTGGCACCGCGGCCTTATTTTTCTGAATATTGCTAATTCCGGATAGAGTGGTTGTTATCTTCTTGCGTTTTGGAAAGTGTGATATTTATGCGTTTCTGAACACCGCGTCGCAGGTGAAAAACGAATATCAGCACATCTCGAGTCTTTCAATTCCTTAGGAATAGAGATGAGATTAAACTCTACTTCATGCTGAGAGATTGAGGACTGGTGAATGTGCAGCAAATTACAGGATATCAGCACACTGATCACTTTCTTGTACCTCAAATTGCAGTATAAAGAATGAATACAATTTGATGAAGGGATTCATGAACACGATTCTAGACATGTTTGTAAAAAACGTAAATAATGACGCATTATAAAATAATTAAATCCCAGCTCCTCATTGCAGTCTAAAATGAGTCTCTCGTTCAGTCACATTTGGAAAAGTGCCTGTTGTTTTATTTGGGCCTACACTCTAATTAACAAATTCCAATTTCAAGCTTGCTGTCAAGAACATTAAGCATATGGTTCATCACTTAGTACTGCTAGTTACTAAGCTATAAATTGCGCGGAGAACCAACAAAACAATCGTTCTTTTCTTTGATTTTTCCTGTCTCCAAAATGTCACGAGGATTAAACGAGCCATTTACGTTTTTTAGTAATGACATTTTATTTCGAATATGGATTTCCTAGCTACTTTCCGAGTTCTTGGTTTGTAGTTATTTTTCCGAATTATCTGTATGTGGGAAGCGTGCCATATGGAACATTTCTCAACAGAAGGAATCATGGATTAAGTGAGGCAGGTGGGTGCTAAGACGTTTTTAATGTCTTGAATAACATGAGTTTACCAGTATACGATTTTTTTTAGAAATCACTATTGCCGCTTTTAGATTGCACGACTGTTTTTGAATTAATCAATTTGACAGTGGCTAGGATCCTCTTCATAGAGAAGAGTATAGAAATGCTGTAGTGCATGAGTCTTAGTTTTTATTTCATGTACATTTGCTGAAATAAAGTATTTTAGCATTAGTTCTGTGTTATGGATGAATGCATGAAAGAAAGAATGAAAGAAAGAAAGAAAGAAAGAAAGAAAGAAAGAAAGAAAGAAAGAAAGAAAGAAAGAAAGAAAGAAAGAAAGAAAGAAAATAAATTTATAAAAAGAAAGAAAATACATTTATAAAACACACAATTACCCCAAAAAGGGGCTTTGGTGCACTGAGCGGAACTGATTGATCCAACCAAAACAACTGGATGGAGGAATTGAACAGGTACGTTTTGACAATTTACTAAAGTTAGTTAAACAGCATTCTACAGGTATCATAAGAGGAAGGGAGTACCATATCATGCTTGTTAGTTACCACTGCAAAAGAGAAACCACCCAGTCTGGTTCTCATTAACCTATTCTTAGAAAGTGGGTTATGTGACTGTGTTATTAGCCTTGGTCAAGCAGCAACAACAATCAGGGTCAGGATAAGGGGCAGACAATCTCTAAATCAGGGGTCTCCAAACCGGTCATGGAGGGCCGGATCCATGCCAGATTTTTAAAATTACTACATGTATCTCAATGGGGATATCCAAAAAATCTGGAATGGATCCTGCCCTCCAGGACCGGTTTGGAGACCCCTGCCCTAAAATATCCTGTGTTCACCAGTATTTGTGCAACACATCGAACAGTAAAACAGTGACAACACCACTCAAAAACTTTCCACACCAAGTTAGACAAAATGGCTCTTAATTTATTAAATAAAACAAGGTCAAAACAACAGAAATCCAATGAGTAAAAGTCGAGATGTGAATTTGTAAAGAATAAATTAAAAGATAGCGCTTAGAAGAAATAAGAACCTATGTGGGATATCTGGTTTTGCCAGGCTGGGACTAAGTCAAAAATTCAGGCTGACTATGATGGAGCGCAGGCCAGATACAGAGACCTTAAAAGGCCAGCTGAACAAAAGTACCCTGATCCTTGTCTGTGTTGATCTTGCAATTGAGGTTATGTGTTAATTTTCTCCATGCAACAATGGTGATGTGCTGGTTCCAAAGGCGAAGCACGGTTCCGAGATGCCATGGTTCTAAAATTGATGCACCAGGTTTCTCCACCCATTGAGGTGATGCCTCGATTGTCTCTCTGCAGTGGTGGCGATGCAGTGGTTCTGATGCGGCTGTTCTGATGGTGATGTGCTGGTTTGGAGTGCAATATGCTGGTTCTGTTCCTGCAACAGCAGTGGTGTGTCAATTCTGCTTTGCAGAAGAGGATAGGTCAGTTCCACTGGAGCAGGTACCTGGGTCTATTTCCTGTGGGCCAGGCACAGGAGTGGGATGGAAGGCTTTGATGTCCCTGAGTCTTAGGACAGGCGACTAGTCAGCTGTCCGTTGGAGTCACTCTGATGGAGGTCCAGACTTTACTCAGTCAGAGAGAACAGCAGGCAGCAGGGCAACACAGCATGGGAGCAGTCTTCCCGGCAGCAGTCCAGCAGAGTGGCAGTCCTTAAGCACAGCCATTCTTCTTCCTGGCAGAGTAGGTTCAGCTCCAGCAGTTCACTGAGTTGGTAGGGGCAGAGGCCCAGTACATTTATACAAGTGGGCATTTGAGTGGGATGACTTTAAAAGAAGGGTGTTTGAAGTGCACAGAGGTCATTTCTTAATGTCCTGGGTCCAGATTCTCTGCAGGGGGGGGGGGGGGGGTATGCAGATCTTTGTGTGTTGACAGGACACAAACTTTTCAGTTGTAAGTGGGAGGCTATGCCCAGCTCCTCCATCCCATCCTTCCAGGAAGATGCATGACGTCACATCCAGGTTCTCTTTGAATGTGACTGTCTAGAGCGAATACACAAAGTCCAGCTGTCAATCAGCCCAGCCAATGATCAGAGAAAGGCAGCTGACACCAAATAGGTAAGAGTAGGAAAATGCCTAATTTCTAAAAGGTAAACAAACACGATTGAGAGTGCACTCCTTCCCTTAATTTCTAAAAGTGGCATTTTCAGAGTAGTAATAACAAATCCAACTTTATCATTAACAAGTATTTCTCACTACCATTCCAAAGGTACTAAACGTAACATATCTTACTGCGCTCAGTTCTGGATTAACAGCTTAGTAAATGTAATAAGGAATCATCAATGTTAACCTACGAGAGGGGTATGCCTCTTGGTAGTGAAACATTTATTTGGGAGTTTTTCACTAACAGGATATGTAAAATGTAATAACATATGTCCTACCTTTTAGTTACATAGCAACCTGCCCTATGGAGAGCCTAGTGCCTAGGGGTGACTTAATGTATTAAAAGGGGAGGGAGTTAAGGCTTGGCTAGGGTGTTTAAACGCCATGTTGATACTGGAGTATAAACTGCACACACAGGCTCTGCAAAGGCAGGAGTGAGACATGTTTAAGGGCTACTTGAGTGGGTGGTGCAAGCAGTGCTGCAGTCCCACTAGTAGCATTTAATGTTCAGGTCCTGGGCACATGGAGTGCACTTTACTCGGGACTTATAGGTAAATTAAATGCGCCAATTCTTGGATGCATCAATCAAACCATGAGACAATATACACGGTTTAGCAATGGTTAGCAGGGGTAAAGTGCCCAGAGTCCTAAGGCCAACAAAATGGAACCAGCACAAATATGGGCAAGACCACCATAAGGCGGTCAGTCCTAACACACTGTTATATATAAAGCAGGCCTACTGGCTTTGACAGGGTACCACCATATTAATAAAAAAGCCACATGTTATATGTCAGTAATATGCCACAGTGATGTCACCATCTCCTTGATAGCACTCAATCTGGTTTTAGACCTGACCACAGCATGGAACAGCCCTCATCGTCCCAACAGACAACATCCATATGATCATGGAAATAAGAGACCCCACAACCTTCATCCTCCTCGATCTCTCTGCGGCCTTCAACAGAGTATCCCACTTCTTCCTCACCCAACGTCAGTACAAAAATAGAATCCAAGGACCAGAACTCTCTCAGATATAATCCTTCCTCACTGGTTGAATCCAATCAGTCAGGCAGTCCTGCTACTGCTCAGATGCATGTAACCTCATCAGTAGAGTATCACAAGGCTCCTCACTCAGCCTGACCCTCTTCAACACCCATGTGAGTCCCCTCACCAGAATCCTCTGTACTATGGAATAGACATTGTATCCTACTTTGATGACACACACCTGATACTCTTCCCCTCAGACACAAATACAAGTTTGCAGCCTGCATTACCCAAGTCTCCAACTGGAATGAAACCCACTTTGTAAATCTGAACATTGACAAAGCAAAAGTTGTGATTTTGATCAGAAACTCCTCGCAGGGGGACTCCACTTGTTGACCGGCAGAACTCATTTCAACACCCACCACAACACTCACTCCAAGATCCCCAGCGTTATCATTGGCAATCAAGTCAGTATGACAGCACCACGTCAACTTTGTCACATATTCCTGCTTCCACATCCTGCAATGGTTGAAGAAAATATTCAAATGACTCTGTACCAGCACCCATAGATCCATCACATAAGCCCTCATCACAAGTAACTGGACTAAGAGGAAACACTCTATGCCAGAATCATCAAGCAAGTGACAAGGCACTCCAAACCATAGAGGGCTCTGGAGCCAGGTTCATACTCAACTTGCTACCATGCCATGAACACATCACCCTACACCTCTACACAAATTAGCTCTGTTCAAACTCCTCACTCACACCTTAAAGCCCTAGACACCAGGGGACATAAGAGGGCCAGTGCCACACCAATGGGCTTGGTGAGGGCCATCCTATATATAGGGGTCAGATGGAGTCAAAGTCAGAGTCCATATTGGTAGGGCATCAGGGGCATGTCTTTGTAGCTGGTCATCCTTGCTGCTGTGGTCGCCTCCAAGGTCTACTTCACTATATCTCCCTTCTTCAGGGGTTTATTAAAGGGGGAAGAAGGTTTTAGATGCCAGGAACCCCTGGGTATGATAGGCCACCACATCATCCTTCCACCCCTGTTCCCAAGTCTAGGTCTGGGCGTAGTTCGCAGAGTTTGCTAAGCGAAACTCCGCAAAGTTACAAAAAAGTCCCTAAAGTTCTGTGAGTGGCGGAGTGCAGTGCGAACTGCAGCTTGTGCTGGTATTCCTGTTGCTCGGGTAGAAATTCTACGTGAGGGGTAGCTCGCGCTCCCAAACTTACCGCTCACAATCACGAGCTGGGAAAAACTCTGCTGCACATCGCAAAGAGGAGTTTTCTGCTCTCCGTGAGCTCCGCAGAGCTCAAGAAACTGCACAAACTCCGCGAATGGAGTGAAGTTCACCGCCCAGGCCTAGTCCCAACCCTCTTGCACAGCATTCTGGGACAATCTAACATGGCACCACAATTCTATCTTTGGAAAGAGCTCCTCTGTGGGCCTGAGCTTCGTCCTTAGTTGACATCACTGCCAGACACCCTCTCATCAAAACTTTAAGACCTGGGCCCCACGTGTGTGGTCTACAGTGGTCTGGGCTACCTCCTTTATTCAGTGGGCTGACTCATTCAGGTGCAATGTAAGAAGCTAATTAACAGATGCAGATTTTCCTCCAAACCCATTATTTTCCCAGAAGTCAATCACTGATAATTGCTCATGTTGAGGGGGAAGGCCTTTGTTCCTTCTGCTGGGCAGCAGAGTAATAAACTTTGACCAATAGAGGGATAAAACCCTTGAATCTGATTATGACCTCAGCCAGAGAAACATAACAATTACAGAAGTTATAGAAGAAGAGGATTTACTGTGTTTGTCGATGCAAAATCAAACTCAGCATGCACATTTTGTCCCCGTTGGGCATCTTTCTGCGCTGCATAAGCCTAAGTGGAGCAAAATTCCACTTTATAGCCGATTTCATCTCTATATTTAATACAGTAAAATCACTATAGATTTTTCAGTATACTCTACTGAACTATCTATGAATGCCCACTTATGTTATAAGTCCTACGAGCTAATGAGACTTAAAAGGCTTCCCAATTGTGCTATCATATCAAAAAACTGTTGCAACTAGGTTGACAGAACTAAATGAACAACAAATGTAAACTGGAGAATAACACAAGGATGCATCCTTATCAAATGTGTTTTTGCAATCTAACCCATGTGGAGGCGCTAAAGTGAACTGTTAATCAGGCAGGGATAGGGAAGGTGGATGTTTAAAAGTCTAAACGTTGCCCATTGACAAGGTGAATGCTTGTGAAAGAAAGTGTGTCCTGCATTTAGAGGGCACCCAATTTGAGTAAACTGATGGATAAAAACCACAGAAATTTTTTGAGCAATAAAGACTTGATTATATTCCGAGAGGAGAATCATATATTTGCTAGATTGATGGACAAGAATAATCACAAAAGCAACAAGATATGATAATTTTAATATGTGTTTTTGTTAACCTTCATGTCCACAGGTATAGGTCTCTTGAGAAAGAATTGAGGGGCATATTACCAACAACTAGCGATAATTATCGCTATGTTGGTTTAGCGGCGATATTTTTATCGCTGAGCTGCGGCGATTTTTTATCGCTTAGGAAACTTGCTATTATCAAGGTTTATCTCTTAAGCGATAAAAATCGGCCGAAATGCATGAATATCGCTGAAAAGTCCGCGATATTCATGCATTATCGAGCTAATGCTCTTAGCCATGTTATCCACCAACCATTGGATAACATGGCTAAGAACTGCTCAGGGGCAGGTGTTTGCTTTTAGAGATATTCGCGCTTAGCGCGAATATCTCCAAAAGTTGATAATAGGAAATAGCGATGTTAGCGACTGTTTCCAGTCGCTAACATCTTGGCACGCCCACTTTGCATGTCATTAGTGATAAATATCACTGACATGCAAAGCGGGGCCAAAGATGGTCGCTATCTCCTACTAGCTGTCGCTAACTGGTGTTAGCGAGAGCTTGGTAATAGGAAGATAATTTTATCTCCGCTTTCTTGGCTTTTAAAGCCAAAAAAGCAGAGATAAACCCCCTTGATAATATGCCCCTATGTCTACAAAGAAAACACTGAGTTAACAATGTTATAAGGAGGCTTTACGCTGATGAATTCCACATGACAGTTATCAAAGGAATGTTAGTTATGGTTTAAATAAGAAAAACGTAATTGTTTCTAAGCACCTTATACTAAATTCCTTAATAATGACGTGCAATATTTATTGCATTGTTGCCCAGCTCATTGGCACTATGACCAGAAGTGCATAGTGGGTAACATATACAACCTGGATGAATTATTGGCCAGCAAATACAACCTTACTACAAGACGGGAATGATTAATATCATTAGGGAGTTGATCGATGCAAAGGTGTGTCTTTACATATTTTGTGACCTCATGGGTGTGAGGAGTATTAAAGTATGCTTGTAGAAGAATACAGATGCATTGAAGTAACATAGGAGTGGCAAAGTTGGCAAACTATGTTCCTAAATCAGGACAAGAGCCAGTGACATGTAGATCAGCAAGATTTCGATAGAAAGCTTTGGGGACATATATTAAGAGAAGTTTTGCATAAGCAAAAAACTTTTTTTTAAAGATTTTCCTTATTTTCATAAACCAACACAACTTAAACCAGTGGTGTCTCAGTGATATGTCCATACCCTGGAGAACTACACAGTATTAAGCCCTTCCATACTATGATTGTATTTGTGGAATATTACAACATATGGTGCTCTCTGCTTGGGAATTTCCCACCCCTAACTCAGCAGGCATCCCACATATTCCATCCACCAAGGTTACCTTATATGTTACGCAACTGGTTTCCCCATCTTGGTCGCATCTTTTATTCATTTGGTAATTATCACACCATCATATTTCTGACCATCTCCCTAATATACCTTGGTTTCACTCGATATTAAGCAAATTACACCATTTTAGATATCTTGGAGCAGCCTCTCCTCCTCTATACCTTTAGTTTCGCCATCATACACCAGTCTATATTTTGCTTCACCAGTACAGAAACTTGGATGGATGTTGCCCGCCTTTGCAATGTCACATCGTTCTATACCAATCCAGTGTCACAAAATGATGTTTTATGTTTAGGGAGTGAATGTTTCCCCAGACACCTCTCAACATAATCTTGGAATACAATTCGACTTGTAATTCTGCAATATCCATGCTCACACATCCTGCACTAGCTTTGGGCATTCCCATTATATTTTTTAAGGTTACCATGTCTCTGCATACTCTCAGGCAGAGGTCATCTCCGTGAGGCCAGGTTTCATAAGGTATGTCCAGGTGTAATATGTGCGAGGCAATAGTTTGAGCTGTATGGGGAGATAACCTGTCATCATGGCTACCTCCCTCTGGCTCCATCTCTCACCCCCAGCTCTGTGTCAAGCACCTTGCCCAAGTCCCCATCCCACTTATACATCATCACCATCCTTTAATCTAGGTAATTATTCAATAGCATCCTATACAATATGAATTTTGCGTCCACCTAAGAGGCTCTCGTAGTAGCCTATTCCACATGGGGAGGAAACTAGTGTAGGTTCATTTCCAGGGGATGTTCAGCAAAGCTTCCTCTTAAAGATCAGAGCTGTTCATTGGGGAGATTTTCAATTCTGGAGTTGTGAGATAGATGGGGCTACCTCATCAATAATAACCAGCCTAAACTCAATGCTGGGAAAACGGAGGTACTATTCTTCGGCAATATCCTACCACCTATAGCGGATCTGTGATGGCCAATGGAAATGGGTACCCCACCCATTGTAGCAGGCATAGTAAAAAATGTGGGTGTAAAATGGGAGGCTGATCTCTCCTTCTCAGAGCAGATACAGCAAGTAACAGCTGCCTGTTTTAGCAAGCTGAGACACCTGCAAACATTTCTACATATGTTGTCAGAAGACCCCCGCCTAGTTATAGTTTATGCCATGGTGACATCTAGGCTGGACTATGCCAATGGCTTATACCTGGGTTTGCCATCGTATCTAATAAAAAACCTACAGATGATACAGAACGCGGCTGCAAAATTGATTAGACAAATTCCATTTCATCACCATATCTCTCTGCACATCAATGAGCTGCACTGGCGTCCGGTGACAAAAAGAATCTAATTGAAAGCCCTAACGTTAGCTTTTCGGACAGTTCACAGGAGGTGTCTCAGCTATCTGAGAAAACGTTTATGTATCTACAGACAGCATGGCAGCTTGAAGTCAAATTCCCAAAATTTGCTTTGTATTCTGCGAGATAAGAAAGCCCGACTTGACGGCTAGATCATTTACAATAGGGGTGTCCAAACTTTGGAATTCTTTGCCCAACTGCATACTGCTGATCAAGTCTGAATCACTATTCAGGAAAGCTGTAAAAATATGGCTTTTCAGCGCAAATGAAATTGCTCCCTGGACCCGACATGATATTGCCTAGTCACTTGCTGATGATTGCTTCTATAGCGCTGGGACACCTCTGCTGGAGGTAGCTGTTTGCGCTCAACAAATGACTTTATTATTATTATTATCAACATTCTATTTGTGATCTTGATTGACCCGATGCTCTGCTCTCAATGCCTGCAGGGTGAGATCCACCACAAGGTCCACCACGTCTTCTGGTTCACAGAGAAGCCAGGGTCCATAGAAGTCTTTGAGATAATCATTAAAGCCATCCTGAACTGTCCCATTCCCTTTGTTTGGCATCCTTTTGCAGTTTTAGTTGTATGAATCCATTACGGCCAAGCCAGCAATTTGCCCACCTTGTTGGCTACCTCATTTAGGCAGCATTATTTAGCACTCCCAGGGTATATTTTCCATGCATAATTTTCCTCCAGGGCCCTCTATTTACTCTGTTTAACCAGTAAGCTTCTAAGTGTCTTACCGGCAAAGGGATGAAGATAGTTACCCCTAGGTAAAGGATTTCAGATTCTATTTCTCCACTTGAATTAGTCTGGCCACATATATGCCTCTTATTTTTTAAAATAGCCTAGCTGTTTGTAAAGAATTGGGTTATTGGTTGAGAGGGTCGGTGGAAGCCCCATTCAAGCAACAAACAAAATCCTTATCAGGTTAAAACACACACTTCAGTAAATTAACCTCTATTTCATCGTTTGGTAGCTGTACACAAAGAAGCAATGCTTCTCTTTGTGGCACTGTCTAAAGTATTTATACAGCATGCCAACAGCAAAATAAAAACACACCTAAAGATGAAACACCAACCTATTTAGAAAGCTAGAGCAGATTTTAATAAATAAAATAATACTAGAATGTCAAAAATCAATCGAAATTTGGGATATTGAATTGTAAAGTTTTAGATTGATATAGCACCTAAAAGCACAAAGTGCCACTGGTGGTCATATAGTTGTGCTAGACTGGGGAACAGTCATAAGTTAAGGCCAATGGCGATTGAGTGCAGGCCTGATACAGGGGCCAGATTAGTACAGTTGAAAAAGTTACCTTCTCAAAGTCTGTTGCAAAGGGGTTCCGTTCTCAGTTGGGGAGGCCGTGAGGAGCAAGTAGAGTGTCACGGATGGTCATCACTATAGCACAAAGATCCATTCAGGTATTGTAGATGTTTGTTGCCGGAGATTTGCTTTGGTGGTCAACGTGGGCTATTGTTTCTGTAGCTGGAAATGCAGACCTCTCAATGCCAGTCATCACTGTCAGTTTTTCCTATGAAGAGTCAAGTTAGTGGTCATCGCAACATGAAGAGCTCAAAAGCTCTGCATTTCACCTTTTACACTTTGAGCTAGCCAAGGGGCCAGTGCCTGGAGAAGCATCTATTTGGGATCAGGGACTCAATCTAAAAGACCAGCAGGACGCATGCAGGTCCAGGCAGATCTAGTGCAGCTGTTCAGGTGGGCAATTGCAGGGACTCCTCTGGAGCTTGTTGTGTACTTGTATTTTAGGACAGGAGGCAAGTCAATGGATCCTTGGAGTCACCCAGGCAGTCTGGGATAAAAGTAACAAGTGCAGTTTCCTTCTAAGAGATCCTGGCAGTCCTCAAGCAGCAGGACATTCATCTGGGAGACAAGCCAGGCAACTAATTCTCATGAACAGCCACCTGTCATTTCAATGAGGGAGATAAATGTAATAAACTATTAAGTAGGTTTTGTCCCCAGACTCTGGAGGAATGCTGGATCTTCCTTAGGGCTTAACAGTTGGTTGGTCAATGTGATATTGCTTGAATCTCTCTTTTGGCTCACCCTATAATTTTGTTTTTTAAGGATAGATCGCACAATCAGTTTATCACTATATCTATATCTGTGCATTATGTAACTCAAAGTAAGAACATTTGGTCGAATAATACTCAATATAGATAACATGATAACATGAACGTATTATTTGAAAATGTGTAACCTATACACAAAGTGTAAGTTACACCTTCACACAATATATGTTTGAGTTGTACAGGAAGCATCCAATCATATGTGGAGTTCATATAGGTAGACACAGACCTAAGTGGTTATTCCCAACTGAGACATAACTTATGCCTGATCCCCTTACCCTAAATAGGTATGCTTAGACATTATGTAAAATACTCATATTTAGGGTTAGTAAAAGCAAATATTCTTATTTCAGCATTTGAAATGTTTAATCTTTTAAGTAAAGTGCTTCTCAAGTGCTTCTCTTTTTGAGATAGTTTCAACATAACTTAAGCATTGAACTTTTAGTTGAAACCTATATGCTCTCAAAATAGAAAGAAAACATATAGGCAATGATAGAAAATGCCTGGATCAGAAGGATGACTAATGATTACATTGGGTTCATTACATTGTTTTGTACCTTATATGTGCCATTACAGAAAAAAAGAATAACAAAAACAAATAAGTCTTCATCAATCTTCAGGAGGTATATCACAGCGAAAACGTCTAGTTCATGTCACCACTAACTAGAAAAACAATCATCTCCAAATAGTCTGTCATTTTGGACCTCATTGGAGAGGTGTGGCAGCTTCAGTCTCTGTGGCATTGGAAACTCATAGGGATTTACTTGGATAGCACAAGCATGAGGTATGGAAATGCACGAATAAATATGAACTGTTAGCATATTATATTCAAGTTTGTTGACCTTGTGGGCAATGCACTTGCCTGCAAATAACTGTGAAATTACAAATAAGTGCGCACCACCCTCATTTTTCTACAGTCGAAATAGGGCTAGCACCTCACCAGGGTCCATTTGCACCTTAAACCGAATTAGAATTTAGGTGCATACTGCATTCAACACAGGTGTGTGGACTTCCAATTTTCACTAGAGGTCTTATAATACGAAGTGCCAGTTGGCACGTCTTTAACCCATTCTGAGATACACTCATTATCAGGTGCAAATAGCACACTCATTATACTATTGGTATTTAGCAGGTGTGCAAATTGCACCCTCTGTGAAACGTAGCTCACCTGTGTAAGTATGCAAAATAAAGTAACATATTTGTGAATCAGGTTCAAGCATTTTAGTGTCACTTACTCTTGTAGTTCTCTTAAATTTTAGGAGTAATCAACGATGAAGAAAACTGTATTCTTGGCACCTTAAATTCATGTGTGCAGGGAATCCACTTTTTCTCTTTCTGAACCCCCATTTTGCTGGTTTTAAAACATTGTGTACATTACAACTTCTATTCAGGTGTATAATGCCTGTACTTTAATCATGGGTAAAGAGGCTTTTTTGAAATTGATAAATGTTTCTTGCCAATAAGCTCCTAATATATTGTATACAAAATGCACCCAGGGCTTGGAAGTTAAATGCATTCTATTTGAAAGGCACAGGCCTCCATTTAAATACTTATAAGTCACCGCTGTCTTGGTCTTGTAGCCCACAGGGTAGGGTGCATGGTAATTAAAAGTGGTACATGGAGAAAATGTATGTCATCATGTCCCTACAATGAAAAGGCCCCAACAGTTATTTTCACTGTACCAGGCCTCACTGTCCTATATAGAAAACCATAGTACAGATTAACATATTAATATTGCTATCTCAGGTTTGGACCAGCTACAAAAATAATGAAACTACTATCTTTAATAATATTAAAAATCCAATTCAATGGTGAATTTGGATTTTGAACTTTTAGGAAGTTACCTGTACCATGCCTGAAGCACCTGAAGGCTAAATGCATTAGCTCTGTAGCAGTTGCCCAGCCTCTAATTAGCCTTTAATGAGGTATGAAATTCCTTCCAGGAGCCACACAGCAGACCACTTTGATTGGCAGATTGACCTCACTGCGCATGGATGAATTCTATGAGCTCAGCTGGACATTTAGTGAGGGGAATACTGTCCTGGAATGGGCCGACCACTCGGTCCCCCCGAACGTATGGTTGGGTGCCCCGATCCCCCCGGGAAACCATTTTGGGCGGGAGGCGTGGCTCGGCTGGTATGCCCGAAGTGGCGTAGCCGGGGCGCGCCCTTTCCCGCCCAGGAGGGGTTGTCCTAGACACCCGCACGGAAGACCACGCCCAATAGGCGTACCGGAGGAGGGTCCCCGCCCTCCCGCAGACGGATGAATAGAGCGGGAATCCGAAGAAGCGTCCTCTTGTTCCTGTGCTCTGAAGGCTGCACCAACTCGTTGCTTGTGAGCCCTCGACGGAACAAGCAGCAATTTTGACCCACCCACCAGCCCCTATGGCAATGTTTGTTTAAATAAAGTTTGATTAGAAAGAAATGTATAAGCCTTTTTTCCTTTGTAGAGAAGTAAGGGAATGTTTCATATAATGATGTGGCTTCTGCTTTTAGGATAATGTTTCCCTTTGTAGAAAAGTAAAGTTGATGACTCATCAAGGCTATGTCAGAATTTTTTCTTCCCTTAGTAGGTAAAACAACTGTTGTATTTATTTTTTGGTCGGGCGGTAAGGTCATGATCGGTGAGCAGTAATTTCAAGGTCCCTAGAGGGGGGGCGCCACCCAGAATGGATGGGAGCGCCCGGGGGAGGCGGCCATTGGCCCCTTCCACGGGGAGGCGGCACCCACTAAGGATGGGTCGCCTAGGGGGAGACGGCCATAGGCCCCTCCCAGGGGGGAGGCGGCTAGATGCCCCTCCTACGAAATTCCCGGGGGCCGGATATCCCCGACGGCGGATAGAGAGTGTGGGGATGGGGGGGAGTCCACGCTGTCCTTCCTACAGATACCTCACATGGGAACTCGGACGACCTTTAAGATGGCGTCGAGTGAAAAGGGGGCCCCCACAACAAGGGAAGTTACAGTTGGCAATGTGGGTAAAGTCCTCTGCACATGCGCCACTCACACCGTGAGGGCGGGATTTTGGTAGTAGGGATCTGACACCGGTTAAGACCTTGCCGTTGGCCCTTAATGCTAGGATGTACAATTTTAATTTAGAATGTATGCATTTTCAGGATGCTAGACTCGGCTAGGAAACCTTTGTATTAGAGATCTGTTAAGGTTAGCCAAAGAACATGTCTTCATCAAAATGTAATAAATGTAAAATTGTACATAATTCATGAAACTTTTATTTAATGTTTTAAATGTTGTTTCATATTTTAATAAATACGGCCGGGGGGGTAACTCCCCCCCGCCTTCCAAAAGTTCAAACCTGTGTCTGTCTTCTCCCATTGGGAATTGGTGTTGGGAGGGGGTGGCGGGCATCCCGGCCATATTCCTATTAGCACAACAGTGTCAAATCCTGCCTGTACAGAGACACAAGAATCTGCAAGATGCCCAATCTAACCAGTTTTACCTAAACTGGATTTTGCAGTTAGCTTCTTGCCTCTGTCTGACACTTTCACAATCTACAATTGCCTCCCCCTAAAGTTCGGGGGGACTTTCAAGTGTGCTGCTGTGGTTGTTTGGGCTCCAGGACAAAAGTTTGTAAGCTTTTGAAAACTTTTTCTCCAGAGCATCAAAGCTTTATCTGGAAGTGCTGGAAAAGTATGTGACAATCAGATTGGATTGCAACTCCAGCCCATGTGCAGACACTTGCAGCTCTGAGCAAAGTAACAAAGTCCCATTCTGCTTTAAGACTTAGGGGCCAATTATGAAGTCGTAGGGAAACTAATAGGTTTGAGAATAGTTTCCAAATGAATCGGGTCCTGTGAGTCCGGACGACAGATTATGATGCTTCCAACATTGTTCGGTCGGACTCGCATTGACTTCAATGAGAGCATGTGCTCCTAATGAGACTCCCATTGAAAAAAGGGGTGGTTGGAAAAAACCTTGCACCCTGTGACAGGCACCATATAGTGCCTTCCACACTGTGTATGGATTGGAAGAGGGGTCCCTTGGGTACCCCCACGGGTACATTCATAGGTCTTCAGTATGAAGGGGGGCCTGCAACAGGACCCCAAAGACAGATTCCAGCAGCCGTTTCTTCTCCGGCAAACCGAATCGGAACAAATTGGTCATCGTAATCGCTCATCTGGAAACTGTGTCCATAGAGCTGTACGAATCAGCTTTGAAAGGCTCAGGGTGTCCATATGCCTTTCATAACCGATTTGGTCTGCTCAAATGGTTTCCGGGCATCGTAAATCGGTCGTTGAGAAGTCTGTATGATTCGATGGGAAACAAGGGTGCCGAATCGGATTGTGCAATGCCGAATCCCAGCCTTTCCTAACAACACCGTAGTCAGCCCCTTAGAAAGAAATGTCAATGTTTTGCATCAAGAAATTGACAAAGTCCCTTCCTAAAGTCAGGCTTTGAATGGTTATCAACCTTTTTGACTTACAGACTTTCTCATTGACAAGTCCACTTGTGTATCTGATCTCGGCTCCAATGCGGTCAGCCTTAAACTTCACCTTGGTCCCAATCTACCATTTCCTTTGCCTATTATTGGTGTTTGGTACCATTTTTACTTATCCATGATAAAATAGTATCTCCAGTTTCCCTGGTTGTATTTTTGTTGATTTGGTGTAATTTATCTAATGACATGTTACTCTATTCTTCTAATTCACTTTTAGATTTTTATTGATTGGAGTTTTGACATTTTCACTTATTTGGCCCTGCATAAATACTTTAAATATTGCTGTAAGTGAAGACTATCTGCTTTGTGCCATAGCTAGCAGGGGGATGAGCTCAGGTTAATTTAGTATCATTTAGGGTATTCCTTGATAGAAATGTTACTGTTACTTGAGGTGGGAAGTCACCCACCCCAAATAATAGTCCATTTTATTGCAATGAGCAAGCTGGAGTATTACAGGAGTAAGCCACACTGAGTCATATGCCAATGTTTGTGAATCAGGGCCATTGTGAAAGGTATACCTACATATAAGAACACATTTCACATGTTTGGGTATTCACATATGTTTCCCACCAATATAGCCATCTCTTGTGACCGCTGGGATGAAAAGGCATGCATGCATCCCAGTTCTGAAACAAGACAATACTTTACATACACTTGTCTAGGATTAACAAATGATCTTAACACTTGTTAGAAAATTGACTAATTAATTGCTCTTTCTGACCCTTTATTCAGTACTGAAACCTGAACCTTTGACTAATAACATAAATATTCTGAAACACTTGGAAAAAGTATCTACAAATTGTTCAGAAACCCCATTAAGTTCAACAAAGGGTTAGTTCCTCCCATTTCCATGAGATTTCCCTGTTCATTTCTTTTTTTAAAGACATATTCTATTGCACATTTATAAAATATCAGCACATTTTAATAATGCCGGTTCGATCTGGTAACGTAAGCTCTACAAGATTATAAGCTGTAAATATCATCCATACTGTTCATTTAGTCTACAAGCTATAACAATTTAACACCCAACATCCCTCCCCACCCACCCGTGAGGTCCCCGCAGCAACATTAATGGGTGTACATAGAACTTACGGACCTGCACATATCTCTCAGCTAATATGTGATGTCAAGGGTGTTGCAGTAGTGGGCCGGCGTCTGCGTCTATGTGATTTAGATCTAGTAATAGCTCTAAGGGCAATCTCTGCCTTATCATCGTGTTCATGGAATGAGATCGTGCTCTGTCTTCGTCCTCCGCTTCCTGATTCTCCTGGTCCATTAGTATTAGGTCATGTGTAAGAGTCTCCCAGGCTCTGGCTATGTCAATATACCTTTGTCCCCTCTTTGCTCCCCTCATCAGGATTCTTCCCTCACATTCTGCCCATTACAGGAGCACTGCCCTCCAAGGAGTCACTTTCGGGCCACTTGCGGATTTCCAGTTCCTGGTTATTTTATGTTTCGCTAGTATCAAAGCCAAGCCTGGAATTTACTAGTAACTTTGTTTTTGGCTGTGTTAGGGAACCACCGTAGGAGACAATGAGCTGGGGAGCAAGGTATCTCCTTGTCAATGATCCTTCCTATTATGCATGTTACCCCTGCCTAGTATTCCAGTAGATGTGAGCATGCTCATACCATGTGTAGGACATTTGCTTGTTCTTCTCTGCAGCGGGGACAAGCTTTACATGCACTACCACATGGGGGTAGCTGGAGGGCCCTGGGAACCTGGATGGAAGCTGGGGTGACAAAGGTGGGCGACCTCTACTGAGATAACAAGCTTCTACCATTCGAGGAGTCCCACACCTAGTTTTGATTACCACAGGGTAATTTCCTACTGCACAGAGCGCTTACAACAGGAATATGAAAACACTGGACAGTGGCACCTCAGAACCACATTCCAATGTACCTTTTACCCCATAGCCGTATCAGAGGGCACCAATAAAGAGGTTTTCTGTCTCTATAGAGCATTTGACGAACACCCAGGTTGTTCACAAGCAAAAGCTATAAGTGAATACACTGTAGATATTTGTCAAAATTCCACCTTTTCTACACAATCACCCCCGATTTTCATCCTTTTCTGGATTCTCTTTTTACTTGTCTTAGAACTTTGTGCACTGTTACCACTACTAAACACAAGTTAAGTGTAAGTGCTCCCTCTTTAAATGTAGTTTGACATGTTTAACTTGTCTAAAGTCCCCCCTATATGGTGTGAAAAATATATCTAGTGCCTGGAAGTTAAATGACACCTGTGGACTGTAGCATCTATTGTGCTATTCACTGAGGAAGCCAGAAAACATGGATTCAGACCTACTATGTGTTGTCTTACTGTAGCAGCCTAAAAACCTGCTGTCAATCATGCCAAAATAACCTTTTTTGACAATAGGGAATAACTGCTTTTAAATACTAATCTGCATTAGGTACACCTGGTTGCCAACAAGGTGGAAAACCAGGCATTCAAATGTGTAATGTATGCAAAATAAAAACTGGCATGTTATCCAGTGAATGTAATTATGTACTCCTGACACTGCACTACTGCCCTCCTTCTCCCCTCCTCAATTAACTTTTTGATAACCAGTGTAGAAAACACATTTGGCCGAAAGTTAATTGAGGAGGGGAGAAGGAGGGCAGTAGTGCAGTGTCAGGAGTATTTAATTACATTTTTAGAGGGAAAACGCTGGGCAGGGCAACCTGCGTAACCTTGAACGTTTCTTAAACATGAATTGCAATTTTGTTAAGATGTGGGGATGTTTTAATTTACACAACCTAATGGCACTGTTCTTTTATTTGTAGCAAAACCTCTGACGAAGGGCCACAAATGGCTTGAAATGCATTGGGTATTAGATCTTGCAAAGGCTGAGGATGTTTTAATGGATTCAAGCGTGCCCAGAATTAGGCCTGGGTGGGCATATCTGGCGCATGAGAAGAAGCAGTAATGAAAACATTTCATCCAACGTGTGTCATGTTAAAGAACAATAAACAAGTGAATACAAATATTTTTGAGCAGTTTGAGTGACTTCAAAAGTGATTAATGGACAACTTTTTCTCGTGAAAATTTCGGAAAAGGCTGTGCGCTTGGAAAGGAGTGTAATCACGCTCGCCCTACAGATGAATTTACGAACACGTGAAACCAGGGTGAATCACGGTTGCCCAGGCTGCACGCAAGTGACTCAAAAACATATACATTTGATCAGTATCAAAAGGAAGAAGAAATTGGTGTGCACTGTATCTCTCTTTTTTTTGGATTTCAGTAACAAGTCTACCCTACCTACAGTTGCACCCACTGGAGTACAAGCTAAACAACGTACATGGAGTTTGCACACGCAGGATGATACATCCAAGCAACAGATTTTTAAGAACTGTGTTGGACTTTCCTGAAAGCCATGGTTATATCGTTTTGAGGAAAATAATGTGCTCATGTCTTTGTAAAAATTATATTTTTGTAAACATTGTAATTCGAGCGTATAACATTTTAGCATTCAAGGGTAGCATCAGCGTTTTATTTAACATCATAAGTGAGGGCGGGATACTCAGATGCAGAAGTTTGAAATTCGTTTTCTAATAAGGAGAGGGAAGCAATTATGGAAGGACATTATTAAACAGCAAGCTTGCTTGGAGATGAAGCTTCTATTTAGTGCATTATGGGGAATGTAGGCAGAAAGGATAGTTCTTGAAAGTGTTGGGCCGCAAAGATTCAAGTAGAAGGGGCGGAGGGTCGATGTGCTAATTAAAAGAGGTGGTGAGCTAGCAACACGCAAATTTCGTTTCCCGTTGAGCAGTACCAGATGGACTATTGAGGAATTAAGAAGCAGCCACGAAGGTACGAAAGCAAGTTTCAGTAGTTTTTCAACATAGCACTGCATATTAAGAACCTAGCGGTAACAGAAGTAAGACGGGGCCAAATGTGTTTTCTACACTGGTTATCGAAAAGTTAATTGAGGAGGGGAGAAGGAGGGCGGTAGTGCAGTGTCAGGAGTACTTAATTACATTTTTCAAGGGAAAACGTTGGGCAGGGCAACCTGCGCAACCTTGAACGTTTCTTAAACATGAATTGCAATTTTGTTAAGATGTGGGGATGTTTTAATTTACACAACCTAATGGCACTGTTCTTTTATTTGTAGCAAAACCTCTGACGAAGGGCCACAAATGGCTTGAAATGCATTGGGTATTAGATCTTGCAAAGGCTGAGGATGTTTTAATGGATTCAAGCGTGCCCAGAATTAGGCCTGGGTGGGCATATCTGGCGCATGAGAAGAAGCAGTAATGAAAACATTTCATCCTACGTGTGTCATGTTAATGAACAATAAACAAGTGAATACAAATATTTTTGAGCAGTTTGAGTGACTTCAAAAGTGATTAATGGACAACTTTTTCTCGTGAAAATTTCGAAAAAGGCTGTGCGCTTGGAAAGGAGTGTAATCACGCTCCCCCTACAGTTACATTTGATTAGATAACATATTCATATTCGTCCTTTATAAGAAATCATTCCTGTTGTAAAATGTCCTGCCTTTGTGTATTTTTTTTTTTATTGTTGACTGTTCAATTATTTAAAATCATTACAGTAAAAATAAAATAAAATACAAAAAAAAAATGAAATAAGGCAAATAATAAAAAAAAAAAAAAAATAGGATCCCACCCCGCCGAACTGCGTGTCTTTCAAGCCCTATTTCTGGCAGTCCGGTCCTATGTTGCCAGGTCCCTTTTTGCCTTCAGCTCATGGAGCTTATTTTGCTTCGGCAGAAGATCATCCGGCTGGCTCCTCAGTGACTTTGGATTGTTACTGAAGCACATCGTTTGCCTGTTTCTGCCTCTATGTTGTTCGTACTTATGGTAAAGCACTCGCACCTAGGGCCAGTCTGATGTGATGAATGCATTTTGCTGCTCTGGCGAGGGAGTGGGCTGTTATTTCTGAGAAGCACCAATCTGATGCCTCCCTGCATGTTCTAATGCCGAGGTTTCTGAAGATGGGGTGAAGCATCCTTTGTCGCTCGTTGATTAGTTTGGGGCAGCAACATAGTAAGTGGAGTCAGGATTCCTTTTGGTAATTGCAAAGGCGACAAGAGGAAGCACCAACTGCACGTGCCCATTCAGGATTGAGGTCCGCTGTTCTTAAGGCCACTAGTCTCATAAAAAGAATTTTCCGAGGGGCCTGGGCCCCTAGTGCTTCATTTAGATATGGTTGGGCTTTTCCCATTATGTAAGATTCGTTCAGTGCCTTAGTGAGGGTGTTCTGGCGAAGAGCGTTTAGATCCAGTTGGAACGAAATAGAGCGGACCTGCCGTCTCATGATGTTTGACCAGGTCTTGTGCGGGATTTCTGTTAGGCACAGGCTTTGTGGTTCAATGTTAAGGGTCTCTATTGCTATACCCAGCTTGATGTGCCAGGGGGAATCCTTTTCTCTAAAAATTGTTTCCAGATGATGTTTAAGAGAGTCTTGGGGTGCTTTCAGGACTCTAATGTAGTACTTAATTAG
The DNA here is from genome assembly GCF_964263255.1 of Lissotriton vulgaris. Classification (NCBI taxonomy): domain Eukaryota; kingdom Metazoa; phylum Chordata; class Amphibia; order Caudata; family Salamandridae; genus Lissotriton; species Lissotriton vulgaris. The sequence goes on from NC_141696.1 coordinate 309,750,467, forward strand.
GTCCCCCTGAAGTGCCAGTTCTGGTCTTCTGAGCCCTAGTTCCAGCCGTAATCTAATGTTCCTTGCAAACCTTGGTGTTTGCAGCACGATTTTGAGTGCTTTGACCTGCGCTGCTGATATGAGTTTGTCCAGGTCTCCTGGGAATGCCAGATGCCCGTAGTTGATGGCCGGGATTAGTTTAGCCTTAAGGACCTTCAGCATGGGTTCCGCTGTGGGGCTAGGTAAACGTTGGCTGAGGCGTCTCATTGATAAGAGTACGCTCTTGGTTTTGACAGTTTGATGTTTTGCTTGAGTTGCCGATGTTGCCCTCTCATGCAGCCAAACCCCAAGATAGTTATAGGCTGTGGTAGTGCCAATTTGAAGATCACCCAAGGTCCAGCGTGCCTGCTTTTTGTGAGGGTATCTGCCGAATACCATTATCTTTGTTTTGCTTTGGTTGACTGTTAAATGATTTTCCTTATTGTACTTCCCCAGCTCTTTTAGTGCTCTTTGGAGGCCCACCCTTGTATGATCCATCACTACGGTGTCGTCTGCATACTGAAGAATTGCAAGTCTTACCGTTCCCACTTTAGGTGGAACTAGACTTGCCTCTTTCAGGGCTCCCCCCATGTCGGCTGTGTAAAGATTGAATAGTAGGGGGCCTAAAACACAGCCCTGCTTCAGACCGTTGTTGGTTTGCACTCTTGCAGATAACGCTGTGGGGCTTAACTTAACTTGTACCCAGGTCCCCTCATAAAGGGATATGATGGCTTTCAGTAGCTTTGATGAAACTCCCCAACCTGACAGTTTTCCCCAGAGTTTGCCCCTGTCCACTCTATCAAAAGCTGTGCTGTAGTCGATGAAACAGCAAAACAGTGGCATATGCCTGTCTTTCACTGCACGTTTCGAAATGTATGACAGGGTCATGATGTTGTCAATGGTTGCACTGTTAGCCCTGAAGCCGGTCTGATAGAATTTGTAGCATTTCGTTGTTGTTAGCCCAGTCCTCCAATTCCCTTAATAATAGTTCAGCATAGGCTTTGGCTTCAACATCCAGCAGGGCCACTAACCTATATTTGGCGGGATTGGAGTGGCCGCCTTTCTTGTGGATGGGAAAAAGGATTGAACCTTTCCATGTTTGTGGAATTAATGCTGTTAAGTATGTGTAATTATAGAGAGGGGTGAGAATTTAGGAGAAGAATGATTGAGCTGTTTTGAATACCAAGGCTGGTATGCCGTTTGGGCCTGGCGCCCCATCATTTCTCATGTTCTTTATTTCCCTTGTTATTTCAGATTCTGTGAAGCCTTTGCTCCCAGGTATCGTTGATCTTGCTTTGTCTATATTCCCGGGGAGAGTGTCTGTGTCGATCTTTGTTTCCCAGGTGTTCTTAGGAGGAGTTTGCTCTGAGGTTGGTGTTTCTTTATTATATAAGCCCCTTACATGCACTTTCCATTCGTAGCTTCCAATGTTGTTCACCTTGCCTATGGGCTGAGAGCTCAGATGGTTTATGTACCTCCATAGTTTGGCGTTGTTCTTTTTCTTTAACAGGGCAAATACTGTGAGCCATTTTTGTTCCATTTCTATCCTCTTGTGTTCGCCTACTTCCCTCCTGTAGGCAGCTCTCAGTGTGCTGATGTTGGCCCCCTCTTCCGGTGAGCCTTTGTTTTTCCTTTTCCTTAGTGCCTTTATTAGGGCGCCTTTGCATTGTCTTGTGCTTTTTGGTATCTGTTTTGCCTTGCAGGAGGGTCTTTTTCAGCCTTGTTCTTTACCCAGCTTCTGCCACAGGTCTTCCGTAAGTGCTTCCAAGTGCCCAAGAGTGTTGTGGTTAATCTCCCATGGTCCTCTGACTTCCTGCGTTGCTGCCCACTCCTGCATTTTCCCCTCAAGTTTGATTGTCCATTTTATTCTTTTGATGGCTCTATGTTGTTCATCCCCTGTGGTTTCTCCCATCAATTTCTGGAGCTCTGCTGTTTCCATTCCTATATCGAATGTGGCACGTAAAGGCCTGTGATCACTTTCTACTCTATCATCGACCTGAAATTCTTTCAATTTGTCAGCCAATTTCTCGTTGGTTAAGATGTAGTCGATGGTAGATATGTTTTGAAATGATGGTTTTGGGCACCAGGAGGGTGAGCGTGATTTAATCGTGAAGTGGGTTGATTTTAATTTGACATTTTTGAGAAGGCAGAGCAGTGGACACGCCTTGTGCCCTTTCTTTGGTGTGCTGGGAGCTCCTTCCAGACTTCTCAGGTTGAAATCGCCGCCGACGATTACATGGAAATGTTCATATTTTAGAATTATATCTTCCAGCATGTTGGTGAAAGATTCTATGCTGGCGGCTGTCATTGCTGGGTTGATATAACAGTTTATGAGCAGCAAGTTGAGCGGTCGGTGACCTTCCCTTAAACCGGTGATCGTCATTGCTTGCATGTCGGAGGAATTTACGCTTATTTCTGTCGTTCTAAGTTTGTGCGCATGACTTATGAAGATGGAAAGACCCCCAGATGGGCGTTCAAAGATGTTTTTTTTTATTGCATTTTGTCGATGTTCGTGGAAGCCCTCTAGGGGGGTTGATGTAATTGACCAGGTTTCTTGGCAACATGTTATATCCCCTTTAGCGAGGTAGTCCTGTACTTCCTTGTTCCCTACTTTTTTGTTTAACCCTGCTATATTCCATGATATGAGGGTTAATTCTTGAGGAGAGTTAGGTTTTTGCTCTTTGTATTGGTCTGCCCGCACCAACTTTACCCTTCCTTCGTTGTTGAGTACTAGAGTTTGGCTTGGGTTGCTGAAGCCAATTGGCCCCGCTTACAGCCTGTTTTGGTTGACCAATTAGTACTCGACGCAGATTGTTGCTTTGAAGGACAGAAATGTTTATGGGGGTGATAAGGCGTTCATTGATGTGTTCCCCATGTTTTCTAATATTGCTGGTGCCTTTCAGAATTTATGTGGCTCCCTGGCCCCTATTTTGAGGTTTGAGCGCAAAGGGATAGTTCGGTTGTTTAGGTTCTGATGCATCAATGCCCCAGCTTGCAAGTTGTTGCGCTTCTCCTAGAACAGCCCGTTGGAGTGCTTTATCCTTGAAGCCCAGTAACGTTGAGTCACCGTGACTGTCACCTGGTGATCTTTTGAACTTTACCCACTCTATGTTTTCCGATGTTATCTGGCACAAGGAATTGATGTGGGCAAAAAGCCGGAGAATGTTATTTCTGTTTAAGATGTCATGGGTGCCTTCCATGTGGTACCTGGGAGTTAGCAAGACCTCATAAAATGTGGGTATTTCCTTGAGATTTTTCATTTGTGTGGCCCCCTCGTTACACTGGTTGCATGCTCTCATGCTGTGGGGGGGGTTAATCGGTGATCGCCAATGTTGTTCGATTTCTGCCATGTTGTTGGTTCCCAGCCTGCTCGCTGAGCGTTTTTGCTCCAATGGCCATGATGTAATTTGTTCCGTGGTGCCTTTGTGGTCCTCTTGTTCCAAAGGGTCGTCGGGCCTTATTTGTGTGGATGCATCCTCCTTGCCCCTTCCAGCCCTGTTGGGTATCACCTGTGTGGCCGTTGATGGTACCCCTACTGGGTATGATGGTGGCTCCTGAACCGCCTGCTTCTCCTGATCCTCTTGAACAGGGTCTTGTTGCGGAGCTGCGTCTCTTGCCCTTTCTTTGTCCATTTCTTTTCCTATCAATGAGCATTTATTCTTAGGCTTCCGTTTGAAATTAAAAATTGGATAGGATGGCAATAAGTTTCTTGTCTCATTAGCTCTATGACTATTCTGCACTATTGGCAAAATGGATCTGCATTTCAGCTTTGCTCTCTTCTGCTGTTTCTTCGGTTTTTTCTTCTCCCTTCGTGTTAGAGGGGCTTCTGATCTGGCTCCTGTTTCCCCTTCCGTGGTCGCTTCCGGCCCTTCGATTCCCTTCATGGCTGGACTTTTGCCTCCATGTTTCCTGGGGCAGCCGGAAACTCCGGGTTATTGGATTCATTTTCTCTGGATTTAATTTCCAATTCCTGCTTTTGGCTGCGTGCTCCATTGGTCACCACTTCATGATTGCCCTCTGCTGTTGGTTCATTCATTTTTTTAATCTTTGGTGATGTACCTCTACTTTTGGTTAGGGCCACTATGTCCCCCAGTATTACCGGCAGTTCTGCCCACTTCTCTATTATCTCTGCACATGTGCTTGTGCGAGCTATAATGGCCTGATTATGCTTGATGGTTGCCTCCAGTTCTTCCAGCTTGCGGCCCTGATTCCCCAAGCATTGGGCTATTGTTTGAAGTAGGTCAACTTGGACCTCCATTTTGGTTGCCTGCCATATCAGGGCCTGGGCAATTGACTTTTGCGCTTCTCTGATGGTTATCAATTGGAGGATGTCTTCTTGTTCAACTGGGTCCTTCTGGCCTGAGGGTGAGAGTATTCCTGGTCGATCTGTGGCATAGTTGTCTGCCGCAAACCCTCTGCCGATGAGATTGGGGGTGAGGTCCAAGGTTCTTTCGATTGTTCGCTCTAGTTTTTCTAGGAACGAATCGGTGAGATCTCCTGTCTCTGGCGACTCAAATTTCTGACGCTCATTTGCAGTGACCATTGTACTTGTTCCTAGAAAGGGTTTCTGGCTGGTGCAGTGCGCATATTTGCCCTCGATGACTTCTGGCTTGACAGGTGTTTCCTCCTCCTGGTGCCAGTGGATCAGGGCTTTCGTTGAAAGTGGGCTTTGTTTCTCTTCAGCGGGCCTCCTTGAGATCCCTACCGCTGCTATGTGCTGCTCTAGTTTGTCTGCGGTATCCCTCATTGAGTCGATGTCGCTGATCCATTCATTTTGTGTTTTGCTGTGCCCCACATCGCACCCGCTTGGGGGGCCTCCCTGATCCCCTGGTTCTTGCACTTGCACCTGGTCCTGATCTCCTTCTTCGGGCCTCAAATGAATTCCTCCTTCAGATGTGGGATTTTTGCTGACGGGAAGCTCGATTGTCCCTTGATCGTGCTGCGGTGACCGAGGATTGCGCTCCGTGGTCTCAGGGTACTCTTCTGCCCCCCCCCCCACTGGCATTCCTGGCAGAGGCAGTGGTGAATTGCCCGGCGTCTGGAAGTAGTGAGTGATGAGCCCTTGGTGGGGGGGTTGCCGTGGGGGGCTCACTGAGTGAGATTCTTGTCTAGAGTGCTGGGCTGCACTTCTTGTAACCCTTGTATAATTTTTGGGTGTATCTTCATCAGAGCCCAGCCTCCTTGGTTTAATCAAATTTCCCTTAGTCATTTTCCCACTTCCCACTTCCCAGGTTCTGGCAGGGGTCTGGCTCTGTCCTCCTCTTCCGCTTTTCGCTTTGGTCTCTAGATGGTTTTGTGCCTAGAGCCACAGTCCTTGGCAGAAGTACCACTGCACAGCTTGTGTTTTAATGCCTGAGCAGTGCCGCTGATGTTTGTACTGTCCTTGGAACCTCAGATCAATACTTGCAGCTTGCTGTGCGCTGTTCGCTGCTCTCTGGTCTGCGCTCTGTTCTGGTGCCTAAATCCTGGTTTGTGTGACAATTTGTGTAGATGCCGGGGTGCAGAGCATACATCTGTGCGGAGCAGGGAAAGTGTAAGGCAGGAGCGGGGGCGCGAGTGGGGCACTCAGGGAGTGGCAGCAAACTGGCTAGTTTTAATCACCCCCCCCCCAGCGGCCCCACCCGCTCTCTTCGCTCACAGCAAACTTTTTTTCTTCTCCGTGGGTCCTTATGTGAGTCCTTATGTGCTCTCCGCTTTTCTCTCGTTTTTCTCTCGGCTCCCTCCGCTCTGCCTGCGGCTTCTGCGGACCTCCCACAGATCATTACGGAGGGATTAAGTTCGTAGTTCAGCTCGTAGTTCTGCTAGTGGCTGCAGGTCTCCCCTTTTTTCCTCGCGGTCCGTGGCGTGAGCTCCGCTGTCCGCTGTCCGCTACCGTCCTGCTACCGGTTCTTTTTCCTTTCTCGCGCTCAGACGCTCTCCGCAAAACCTGGGCTGGAGTTCGTTTCCTCCAATACTCTTCTCCTGCACTAGCCTTTGTGTATTGATAATATTCTGCTATTTAAAGATGCTTTAATGTATCTAGAAACTAGGGGCTAGATGTAGGTAATTCCATTTTACCACTTCTAAAATACCAAATTTTACCGATTCGGTATTTAAGAGGTGGTAAAATAGAAGAGGGCACATGTAGGTATTTCAGAATCGGTAAACACCGAATCTGTAAGATTCGGTATTTACCGATTCAGTAAATACAGATTCGGTATCCCCCATGGATTCCTATGGGCCTTGAATCTCATAGGAATCAAAAGTGAATACCGAATCGGTATTTACCGATTCGGTAAATTCCGATTTTTGCATGGGTGCAGGGGGTGTCACTTTGACACCCTCTGGCACCCCAATTCCGGACTTGTGTGCCATGTGGCACACAGACATGCTCTGTGTGTCACATTGCACAGGTGTGCATGCACAGATGTGCATGCAAACCTGGATTCGGTATTTTACCACCCAATTGGATTGGGTGGTAAAATACCGAATCTGAAAGGCCTGCAGCACTCAAAGATGTGCTACCTACATGTGCTTTTACAGAATCAGTATTTTTACCGAGTCTGTATTTACCGATTCGGTAATTTTACCGAATCTGTAAATACAGATTCGGTAAAATACCGATTCTGTAAAGCATGCTCCTACATTAGAAAACCCTAATACCGGTCGGAAACGGCCGAAATCGGCCGTTTCCGACCGGTAATAGGGCTCCTACATCGGGTCCTAGGTTACCAATATAGATTTCAGTGATACGGATGAGGTTACTTCAGAACAAGAGCTAACTAAAGGGACATTCTAGACCTGTGTTAGCACTAGCAAAATCGCCAAAGCTATTGATGGGAAAGACTCTAATGAAGAAACGGTAAACAGGAACAAGAGGTCCTGGGTCTGGGAGCATTTCTCTTATACTCCCAAGAACAAACGTATTAAAGCAAATTATGAGGAATGAGATATTTGTTTTGGACAAAAATCCCTCTGCTTGACATTGAGGCACCACATTTTCTATTCTTGATTTCTCCATTAAATATGACCATCTGAACATTTCTGATACAAAACTAACGTAGTTGTGTTAGAACCGGGGGTCTCTAGTTGGCAGAGGTAAGTACCTTAGACCAAGTAGGGACCCTTGCTTCTAGTCAGGGTGAAGGAAGAACCCTCTGAGATAACCCCCGCTCACCCTCAAGGTAGCATGGCGCGACCAGTCTAGGCTAAACAGAGGCAACGTGGATAATATTTGCACTTAACACAACCATAATCCCCAATCCACCACAAACTGAGACCACACAGGTAAGTATATTTTATAAAAATATATAACTTTATCTAGTTTCAGCAAGGTAAATCAAGCAGTTGCACGATAATCATTTCATTATTAAAATGATGCACTTAATCTCAATGGTGGTACGTAGTTTCAGGAAGTTCTCAAAAACAATGTCTCTAGTCTCTTCTAATCAGGTATTAAAAATAATGCCCCTGATTTCTAAATGATGCGCTCTAAAAACGAGCAGTCCCAAACTATGCCACTGTTAAAAAATATGCCACTGATTTTGGGATTAGAACGCTCTCAAAAAAATGAGTCAGGACAACAATGTTGGCGCTTAAAGTAGCCTAGCCGATCTGCCCCCAATGCCAGGCATGCCAAGCGCTACAAGCGCGTCTCACCCGAGGGCTGGGGGAACTCCTTTTCCTTCCCACGGCACTTCCTTCGGCCTCAGGTGAGCCTCCTTTGCCAGCGCTCACTCGCGCTCGGGCCCGGCCGGTCTCAGCAGGCTCTCCGCCCGCTCCCAGTCTCTCGGGGGCGGCGAGGAGCAGAGACGGCAGGCTGTGGGCTCGAGCACTCCTACCACTCCCTCGGCGAGGTCGGGTCAGTCTTCCCCGGGCCCGGCGGTGATTACTCCGGCAGCCGAGGACCTTGACGGCGGGATCCAAACCTGTCGCGGCACTCTTGCCGAGCCTCCCGTGACGACACGGTCACACAGGGGGAATCAGCCAATCCGGTCGCGGCGCTTCTGCCGAGCCTCCGGTGACATCACCGCCTGCTTTGGAGAGAGCGACCAATCCGGTCGCGGCGTTTCTTCCTCAGCCTCCGGCGGCAGCCAACCACAGCGCGGCCCCTTCGTGGCTGCAGGCAGACCTTCGGGGGTGATTTCTGGGCCCGGGCCCGCGGCGATGCTAAGGCGGGTCAAGCGAAATTAACCCCCGCCACGCTGGGAAGCTTCAGCACCCTCTGGCCCCCACACACACGTGTAAAGGCACACGTCGATCTTGAGATACAGCAGTTAGCGGACAGCGCGGCGCTCTCCAGCAGAACAGAGAGCAGCCAGCGCTACACAGGGCAATCAGCAGGGCTTAGTCCAGCAGTCCCCGAGTTTCCCGGCACACAGCTATTTCTTGATCTCCTCCCCACACAGCAGCCTCAGGGGGGGGGGGGCACAGCAGAGTCTTGTTATCCTTGGGCAACCTTTATGTTCCTGGGTTGCAGACAGGGAGCCAGCTCTTCTCAGGCCCTTGGAGATTCAGGTTGCAGACACAGCACACAGCAAAGTCTTAGCAGTTTCAAGCAGGCAGGGACACAGCCCACAGCAAAGTCCCTTTCTCCTCCTCAGCTTCCAGTGGTACAGCAGAACAGGTCAGCCCTTAGAGCACACAGCAAGGCAATCTTCCTTTAGTTCTCTCGCCGTCCTCCTCCCAGCAGAGGGTCCTCCTTGATTGTAGAATTTCAGAATCTAATCTTCTGTAGTAAGGGGTCCTTCCCTTATACCCCTGAACGCCTTTGAAGTTCTTTGTGCAAGGGGGTCCTTGGCTCTGGAATGTTTCTGGTGTTCTTCTTCCTGACAACTTCAGGGCCAGGGGTGACAGTGGGCCGGCAGGGGAGTTAGCCAGCACGGTGGTCAGGCAGGCACAGCCCAGCACTATCAGGCGCTTCTCTCTCCCCTTCCCCAGGCAACAGATGTCGCCTTTCGCCCCTGGGCTGACTCCAACCCCCTCCGGGGCCCTGCAGCTCCTGTCACGCAGGCATTCCACACACACAGGCCCAAGCACACAGAAAGGTTTATACAAAAGAACAGCCACTTTCTAAAAGTGCTATTCTCAACCCCAGGATCCAAAAACAACCTTCACTAAAAGATGTGTCATTTAATTCTGAGTTCAGGGATATCTTTCATGGATGTTCCATCTTGTTCCTATAGGAAGATAGGCTGGGATCCAATGGGACCAGCCTCCCCAGGTTACCCTAGGGAGCCTTACAGCCCTACAGCAGTGAGCACACAAAGTGGCTGCTGCTCTCTACCAGAGCATGGTACCTGCACTAGCACATGCTCTACCCTATCCATACACTGCACCCTGCCCAGGGGGGTACCTGGGGCCTTCCATAGGGGTGGCTGATGTGCACAGACAGGGGAGGGTTAAGCCCAGCCAGTGGGGACACTGGCCAGGCGGACATGACAGTCCACTGACTGCACACAGGCCCTGCGCTGGCAGGCCTGAGACACCATTTTAGAGCTACTCATGTGGGTGGCGCAATCTGCGCTGCAGGCCCACTAGTAGCATCTGTCATCACCAGCCCTGGCACACACAGTGCACTTTACTAGGGACTCCATGGTGATACAAATATGCCAATCAGGTAAACCCAATCATTATGACAATTTACAGAGGGAGCACTTACCCTCTGACACTGAACAGCAGTGGCAGAGGGTCCAAGCATCTAAATCAGCAAAAACGAAATCCAGCACAGCATCAAAAATACATGAGTCAGAGACAAAAAGATGGGGGAATAACCACGCCAAGGATGTCAGGTCTAACACGTGTCCCCTCCAGCTGAAAGTGGGGAGAACTACCCAACCTCTTGGGAGTCCTCATCACTAAGGCGGAAGAATCTGGACAGACCGTCAGCATTGGCGTGTTCTGTACCAGGGCGGTGCTCCACCGTGAAGTCCATCCCCTGTAGGGAAATGGACCACCTCAACAGTTTTGGATTCTCGCCCCTCATATGCATTAACCATCTGAGGGGCCTGTGGTCGGTCTGAACACGGAAGTGAGTCCCAAACAGGTAGGGCCTCAGCTTCTTCAGAGCCCAGACCACAGCGAAAGCTTCCCTTTCGATTGCACTCCATCTCTGTTCCCTGGGGAGTAGCCTCCTACTAATGAAAGCCACTGGTTGGTCTTCGCCCTCCTCATTGATCTGTGAGAGTACTGCTCCCACGCCTTGCTCTGAAGCGTCAGTTTGCACAACGAACTCACTTGAAAAGTCAGGTGCCTTAAGCACCGGTGCCGTGCACATGGCAGTTTTGAGGGTGTCAAAAGCAGTTTGACAGGCCTCAGTCCAATTCACTTTTCTGGGCTGGTTTCTAGATGTCAGCTCTGTCAAAGGGGCCACAATGGTGCCATAACCTTTTACAAACCGTCTGTAATACCCGGTGAGACCCAAAAAGGCCCTCACCTCAGTCTGGGTCTTGGGGGGTTCCCAAGCCAGAATGGTCTCAATCTTCGCCTGTAGGGGCGCCACCTGGCCGCTCCCCACCTGGTGTCCCAAGTACACCACAGATCCCTGCCCTATCTGGCACTTACTGGCCTTGATAGTGAGGCCTGCCTTCTGCAGAGCCTTCAACACTGCGCAGAGGTGTTGCAAGTGTTCCTCCCATGTGGAGCTGAACACAGCAATGTCATCCAGGTATGCTGCGCTGAATTCCTCCAGCCCTGCTAATACCTGGTTGACCAGTCTCTGGAATGTGGCCGGGGCATTTTTCATCCCAAAGGGCATGACCCGAAACTGGAAGTGCCCCTCGGGTGTTGAAAATGCTGATCTTTCTTTGGCCCCCTCAGTTAAGGCAATCTGCCAGTAACCTGAAGTCAAATCAAAAGTGCTCAGGTACCGGGCAGCTCCCAACCGATCCACCAGCTCATCAGCTCGGGGGATGGGGTGCGCATCAGTCTTGGTAACCGCATTGAGCCCACGGTAGTCCACACAGAACCGGAGTTCTGGGGGGCCACCAGGTGTAGCAGCTTTCTTAGGCACTAAGACCACTGGGCTAGCCCAGGGGCTGCTGGAGGGCTCAATTACCCCTAGCGCTAACATCTTAGAAACCTCTTCTTTGATGCTAGCCCTGACCTTGTCAGCCACTCTGTAAAACTTCTGTTTCACAGGCAGGTTGTCACCGGTGTCCACATCGTGGACGCACCACTTGGTGACACCTGGGGTCAGGGAGAACAGGGGGGCGAACTGACCCAAGACTTGGCGACAGTCCTTCTGCTGCTCTGGGGTCAGGGTGGGTGAGAGTATCACACCATCCACTGACCCATCCTGCTCCTTGACTGCCAGGAGGTCAGGGAGAGGATCACTATCCTCCTCCCCTCCCGCATCTGTAGCCATGAGCATAGTCATTTCAGTCCTCTCAAAGTGAGGTTTGAGGCGGTTCACATGTAGCACTCTCAGGGGTTGCCTGGGAGTCTTCAGGTTAACCAAATAGGTAACCTCGCTCTTGCGCTCCACCACCTCGTATGGCCCTGACCATTTGTCACGGAGCGCACAAGGCTCCACCGGCGCCATCACCCACACTTTCTGCCCAGGTTGGAACTCCACAAGAGAGGTATTCTGGTCATACCACCTCTTCATTTCCTCCTGGCTAGCCTCCAGGTTCTCTTGAGCGAGCTTCCTGAAGCGCTTGGTCTGGTTGCGAATGGCCAGCACATAGCTGAACACACCCTGAGGGGTTTTCCCACGGGATTTCTCCCACCCCTCCTTCACCAGAGTAAGAGGCCCTCTGACAGGGTGGCCATACAGCAACTCAAAGGGACTGAACCCTAAGGATTTCTGAGGCACCTCCCTGTAGGCAAACAACAGGCATGGCAACAAGACATCCCATTTCCGCCTCATGGGCTCTTCCAGGCCCATGATCATGCCCTTCAAGGTGCGGTTGAATCTCTCAACCAAACCATTTCCTTGAGGGTGGTAAGGAGTGGTGAATTTGTAGGTCACCCCACACTCCGCCCACAGGGACTTCATATACCTCGAAATGAAGTTTGTCCCCCTGTCTGAGACCACCTCCCTGGGAAATCCCACCCGGGAAAAGATCCCCATCAGGGCACGGCCCACCACGGGGGCTGTGACCGTCCTGAGCGGGATGGCTTCCGGATACCGTGTGGCATGGTCCACCAAGACCAGGATAAACCTGTTGCCTAGGGCTGTCTTGGGATCCAGGGGCCCCACGATGTCAATGCCCACCCGCTCAAAAGGGGTGCTCACCACGGGAAAGGGTTGGAGGGTGCCACGCACTTCCCTCCGCTCTTGCCACTGGCCTGACAAGTCTGACAAGACTTACAAAAGGCAGCGACGTGCTTCTTCATCTGGGGCCAGTAGAAATGGGTGACAAGCCTGTGATAGGTCTTGTCTTGCCCCAGATGTCCTGCGAGAGGCACGTCATGAGCCAGACCCAGTAGGAAGTTCCTGAAGCGCTCGGGCACTACCAGCACTCGGGCTGCACCGGGCTCAGCGAACTTAGGCTCACTATAAAGTAAGTCATCCTCCCAGTAGATCAAATGCTCCTTGGACACCAGGCCTGCGGCCTGGTCGGCAGCCTGCTGCCGCACACCAACGAGAGAAGGGCACTCCTTTTGAGCCTGGCAGAATTCCTCCCTGGAGGGACCACCTTCTTGCTGCCACTGGGACAGCTCAGGCAATTCCCCTAGTTCGGCCACCTGCTCCCCTGTAGGTTCCAGGGCATCCCCCTCTGGGTCTGCCTCCTCCTGGACCGTGGGAACAGTGGGGGCCGGTTTCCCACGCCCTCTACCCCTTCTTCTCTTGGTAGGTTCCTGGGCCATTGTTCCAGGCTCCAGCTCTGCTAGACCGCCCTCTCTGGCTGTCATGGCCCGGGTGGACACACAGATCCACGCAGGCAAACCCAACATCTCCAAGTGAGTCCTGTGCTCTACATCTTTCCATGGAGAGCTCTCCAGATCATTACCTAATAGACAATCTACAGGCAAGGCATCACTTACAACAACTTCCAATGTACCGGAGACTCCTCCCCACTCAAATGGAACCCGTGCCAACTTGCAGTAGCGCACTGAACTGTCAGCTGCCACCACAGGACGGAGTACATTGGGAATGATCTGCTCTTCAGACACCCATTGACACCTGACATATGTCACACTGGCCCCGGTGTCTCTCAGAGCTTCTATCTCCTTTCCATTGATGGTCACCTTCTGCCCATATTTCTTAGTGTTTAAGGGCAGCAAGGCTTCCTGGGCCATCTCTTGGTCTCCTAAAGAGACAAGGGTCATCACTGCTAACCCCTCCTCCCCACTAGAAATCAAATCCCCTCCCAAAGCTACACTGGCTAACGCCGGTGCTGGAGCACCAATGGGTGCTGGAGGTTTCTTTGGACATTTGGGGGCAATGGGCCCCACCTCCCCGCATGTAAAGCAGGTAGGCGGGGGCCTGTTGTCCTGCTTGCCCTTACGGGGCCAGGACTTCTTAGACTTGGGGGGTTGAGACACCTTCTCCTGGGAACCAGTTTGGGGCCCTTTAGAAGACTCCTTTTGATTACCCGTGTCCCCCCCACTCTTCTGCTGGGGACCCTGTCCACCCTTGGCTGGGGTACTTACCACCCCCTTGTGGACCCTGGTGCTAGTCCACCGGTCCGCCTCTTTAGCAAGCTCACTGGGATCAGTTAACTTGCTATCCAAAAGATGCTGGCGCAGCTCTGGGACACATAAACTACTTAAGTGCTCCCTACTAATCAAGTGACACAACCCCATATAATCAGTAACCTTGCTGCCCTTCATCCAACCTTCCAGTGCACGCGTGTACATACTCACACACTCCACCCAAGTACTTGAATCAAGCTTCTTGAAGTTCCTAAACTTCAGGCGGTACTGTTCAGCAGTGAGCCCATACCTGAGGCACAAAGCCTCCTTCATGGCGGAGTAGGATAAAGCATCCTCTGCGTCTAAGGGTGCCAAAACATCCCTCCCAGAGGCCTCAAAATGCTTCCACAATCCTGCTCCCCAATTCCTCTCAGGCACCTCATTCATCTTTAAGGCAAGTTCATACGCTCTGAACCACGCATAAATATCCTCACCCCTCTGATAATTCTGTACCAGATCCTTTGGTATGTATACCTTACCCGCCTGTACTGGTTGTGCGCTGCCACCATTAGAACTGGACACCCTCTCCTTATATTTGATGTCCAACTCCTTCATGCTCCTCTCATGAGCCAATTGGAGCTTTTTCTCCTCCAAAGCGAGAGCATGCCTTCTCTCCTGCGCCGCTCTCTCCTGCGCCTCTCTCTCAACTTCCAGGCGCAGTTTCTTCTCATCGGCGTCTGCTCTGAGTTTCAAAAGCTCAATCTCATGAGCCCTAGCTCTCTGATTATCCTCCAGCTCCTCTGGAGAAATAACCCTACTGGAATGGTTGCTGCCAGCCTTAGATGCTGACCGCGCTGGCAAATCACTGAGCAAAACAACATTCTCCTGTGTGCCGTCCACTTCAGTAGCTTCTTCTGAGACAACATGTTTGGCCTCCCACCAGGCCCTCAGAGATTTCTGTAACTGTTCCTTGTTTGCGCTGCCCTTCACTGGGCATCCAAGCTGTTTGCAGAATTGCTTCAGGAGCTCCTTCCTGTAGTTGTACAACTCCTGAATTTCGAATTCCACTTCCAATTCTACTCTCACGCTTGCCGCATTCTCCGTCATGATGCTTCCTAACCTTTTCACCAAAAAGGTTTCACCAAAAAGAAAAAATCTTGCGCAACCTGTGCTTGCTAAACTAGACTAGTGATGTACAAGGAATCACTGCCGGTCAAGTGCAATTATTAGTTCCAAATCCGCACCGCTGTCCAACAATGTTAGAACCGGGGGTCTCTAGTTGGCAGAGGTAAGTACCTTAGACCAAGTAGGGACCCTTGCTTCTAGTCAGGGTGAAGGAAGAACCCTCTGAGATAACCCCCGCTCACCCTCAAGGTAGCATGGCGCGAGCAGTCTAGGCTAAACAGAGGCAACGTGGATAATATTTGCACTTAACACAACCATAATCCCCAATCCACCACAAACTGAGACCACACAGGTAAGTATATTTTATAAAAATATATAACTTTATCTATTTCAGCAAGGTAAATCAAGCAGTGCACGATAATCATTTCATTATTAAAATGATGCACTTAATCTCAATGGTGGTACGTAGTTTCAGGAAGTTCTCAAAAACAATGTCTCTAGTCTCTTCTAATCAGGTATTAAAAATAATGCCCCTGATTTCTAAATGATGCGCTCTAAAAACGAGCAGTCCCAAACTATGCCACTGTTAAAAAATATGCCACTGATTTTGGGATTAGAACGCTCTCAAAAAAATGAGTCAGGACAACAATGTTGGCGCTTAAAGTAGCCTAGCCGATCTGCCCCCAATGCCAGGCATGCCAAGCGCTACAAGCGCGTCTCACCCGAGGGCTGGGGGAACTCCTTTTCCTTCCCACGGCACTTCCTTCGGCCTCAGGTGAGCCTCCTTTGCCAGCGCTCACTCGCGCTCGGGCCCGGCCGGTCTCAGCAGGCTCTCCGCCCGCTCCCAGTCTCTCGGGGGCGGCGAGGAGCAGAGACGGCAGGCTGTGGGCTCGAGCACTCCTACCACTCCCTCGGCGAGGTCGGGTCAGTCTTCCCCGGGCCCGGCGGTGATTACTCCGGCAGCCGAGGACCTTGACGGCGGGATCCAATCCTGTCGCGGCACTCTTGCCGAGCCTCCCGTGACAACACGGTCACACAGGGGGAATCAGCCAATCCGGTCGCGGCGCTTCTGCCGAGCCTCCGGTGACGTCACCGCCTGCTTTGGAGAGAGCGACCAATCCGGTCGCGGCGTTTCTTCCTCAGCCTCCGGCGGCAGCCAACCACAGCGCGGCCCCTTCGTGGCTGCAGGCAGACCTTCGGGGGTGATTTCTGGGCCCGGGCCCGCGGCGATGCTAAGGCGGGTCAAGCGAAATTAACCCCCGCCACGCTGGGAAGCTTCAGCACCCTCTGGCCCCCACACACACGTGTAAAGGCACACGTCGATCTTGAGATACAGCAGTTAGCGGACAGCGCGGCGCTCTCCAGCAGAACAGAGAGCAGCCAGCGCTACACAGGGCAATCAGCAGGGCTTAGTCCAGCAGTCCCCGAGTTTCCCGGCACACAGCTATTTCTTGATCTCCTCCCCACACAGCAGCCTCAGGGGGGGGGGCACAGCAGAGTCTTGTTATCCTTGGGCAACCTTTATGTTCCTGGGTTGCAGACAGGGAGCCAGCTCTTCTCAGGCCCTTGGAGATTCAGGTTGCAGACACAGCACACAGCAAAGTCTTAGCAGTTTCAAGCAGGCAGGGACACAGCCCACAGCAAAGTCCCTTTCTCCTCCTCAGCTTCCAGTGGTACAGCAGAACAGGTCAGCCCTTAGAGCACACAGCAAGGCAATCTTCCTTTAGTTCTCTTGCCGTCCTCCTCCCAGCAGAGGGTCCTCCTTGATTGTAGAATTTCAGAATCTAATCTTCTGTAGTAAGGGGTCCTTCCCTTATACCCCTGAACGCCTTTGAAGTTCTTTGTGCAAGGGGGTCCTTGGCTCTGGAATGTTTCTGGTGTTCTTTTTCCTGACAGCTTCAGGGCCAGGGGTGACAGTGGGCCGGCAGGGGAGTTAGCCAGCACGGTGGTCAGGCAGGCACAGCCCAGCACTATCAGGCGCTTCTCTCTCCCCTTCCCCAGGCAACAGATGTCGCCTTTCGCCCCTGGGCTGACTCCAACCCCCTCCGGGGCCCTGCAGCTCCTGTCACGCAGGCATTCCACACACACAGGCCCAAGCACACAGAAAGGTTTATACAAAAGAACAGCCACTTTCTAAAAGTGCTATTCTCAACCCCAGGATCCAAAAACAACCTTCACTAAAAGATGTGTCATTTAATTCTGAGTTCAGGGATATCTTTCATGGATGTTCCATCTTGTTCCTATAGGAAGATAGGCTGGGATCCAATGGGACCAGCCTCCCCAGGTTACCCTAGGGAGCCTTACAGCCCTACAGCAGTGAGCACACAAAGTGGCTGCTGCTCTCTACCAGAGCATGGTACCTGCACTAGCACATGCTCTACCCTATCCATACACTGCACCCTGCCCAGGGGGGTACCTGGGGCCTTCCATAGGGGTGGCTGATGTGCACAGACAGGGGAGGGTTAAGCCCAGCCAGTGGGGACACTGGCCAGGCGGACATGACAGTCCACTGACTGCACACAGGCCCTGCGCTGGCAGGCCTGAGACACCATTTTAGAGCTACTCATGTGGGTGGCGCAATCTGCGCTGCAGGCCCACTAGTAGCATCTGTCATCACCAGCCCTGGCACACACAGTGCACTTTACTAGGGACTCCATGGTGATACAAATATGCCAATCAGGTAAACCCAATCATTATGACAATTTACAGAGGGAGCACTTACCCTCTGACACTGAACAGCAGTGGCAGAGGGTCCAAAGCATCTAAATCAGCAAAAACGAAATCCAGCACAGCATCAAAAATACATGAGTCAGAGACAAAAAGATGGGGGAATAACCACGCCAAGGATGTCAGGTCTAACAAGTTGTTTACCACGTATGTTGTTTGCAATTAAATTATTTTGTATAATGAAGCTCTTTCTCCTGTTGTACAATGTGGGTTCAAGTTCCCTGATTCAGGACTACAGAACAGAATGTTCAGCTTGGCTAGCTGTGACAGGAATTTTGTTTTGTAGCTGTTATGGTTCCCACACTGTGAAACAAAAGTGGTAAAAAGGGTCATAAGGACTATACACTGACCACCAGGCATTCTCTGGATGACTAAAAGATGCCCTTCAACGAATCGAAATTAAAAAAAGCAAATCTTGCACCTGCATACCTTTTCAAATTGCACACACACAAAACATGGAATTACACCGGCCAAGTCACATACCTACATAGTGTGTTGGCTTCAGGGATTGGCCTTAAACTTTACAAAAGCTGACTCTCATTGTTCATGGCTAGGTCAGGAGTCAGTCAAACCCTTAAGGTTGATTTCAGAGCCTCGCCAAATGCTAGGCCTTGTATCCAACCAAGCTGCGTGATCAACTCCTCTGAGTTGATTGAAGGCATAGATTGGAAGCTGCTGCAGTTATGTATAAGCCAGGGTAAAACAAGTAACATATTTAGCACAATCAATGATATAATATTTAACAAAAAGGTCAGAGGATGATTCTCAAAGAAAACATTCGTGTTTTGTGTTTTTTCTGTTTTTTCCCTGCTTTTTTTTATAACATTAGTTGCACATTTTCTGCAGAAATTAACCACCACAAACACAACTAGCAGAAGAAAATCAAATTGTAGTTGAAACATAATATTTTCGTCATTGACCAACTTCTGCCTAATCTAGTGGTTGTTTATTAACACCAGACATGTTTAGTATTTCTTGAAATTCTTCCAAATTCAGGGGTTATTTTCATGTTACTATTTTTGCAGTTGGTCAGGGGATAAGTGCTGCACGTCCGTTGCTCATACAGACACTTAGTGGTCTTCCGCTTTTTCTCTCTCTTGCCTGGTTTATTGCAGTAGCCAGCTTTATATCTGGCTTTTGTACATTTTGCAATGGTTGTCATACCAAAGGAACGGAGTCTAAAATGTAGTCTTCTGAGTACCTCGTTACATGGTTTACATGTAACTTTGCAAGCTTTTTCCTTCTTTTCATCAGAACGATGATTTAAAAATTGTTACTTATAAGATCCTTTGGGGCCTATTCACAAAGGGAAATCGACATGTAGACTTCTTTACACACGTACATTTTCAACTATGCCAACATGGACATATCCCCTGGGATGGTACTCACCAATTCCTGGCTGAAATATTTGCCTTTTAATTGAATATATGAGTTTTCACCTCCTCAGAAAAGGGTTGGAGCTTCCTAGGGCAGGGTTTAAGACTGTAAATGCATTATCAGTAACCTTACAGTTAGAATTCTTCCACACATCAGTTGAGAAAGCTCTCTGCCACAGCGAGGAGATCTCTACAGATGGAGTGGAGAACTCCACAACCAGGGCAAGGAACTCTGAATGGAAGTGGATCTGTAACCATCATACATATGATCAAAATCTCACACTTGACACAAATCACCCATGGAAATACATGAATACATCCCAAACCGTAAGCTTTGTGACTATTTAAAGATGAAAAGAATCAAAAAAGGGCCTTGACTCATTACTCAGTGAGGCTGAGTCCAACTAATACTAATAACCAACACAAGAGCCAAAACTGGGGTTCCAATAAATAAATGAACTGGTTTCAATGAGGGTTGTTTTGATTGAATCAAGCAACAACCGGTTAACTTGTTAAACCGGGCAATTTTATTTTTTGCAAGCGGTCTTGTTTTCAAATTTTAACACATTATTTGTTGTGCATGGAAAATACAAAAATGGACAATGAAATACGTTTTATGTACAATATATACAAACATATAAATGCAACATATCATACAAACTTGGCCATACATTCATACACAGACAATACAAAGCAAATAATAATACAAAAAACACTGTGTCCAGGCAACTGGCAAAAAATCAGTAGAAAATGATATTTTCTATTTTACAATGTCGTTGTGATTGTCATGAGATCCCTCATGAGACCAAATTTATGAAAACTCTATTCCGACAAAATAATGGTAGCCAGATGCGGGACAGAAAAGCTGGTCGACGCGTTTCAAACCCCTAAGAATAGGTGGGGTTCTCCTCAGGACCGGGTTTTGGTTCTGAAATGTTAAAAAATAACTAGCTTTAGCAAAGTGTCATAGAGCGGCTATCTTTTGGCTCTTGTGTTGGTTATTAGTATTTAAAGATGAAGCCAGCTCCACTCAAAATGAAGTGGAACGTCATTGAGGGGGAGATAGACTTTGTAATCTCCTTTGTACAGGCTCATTGCATGGAACTACATTGTGCCACTCTACACTGCCTCAGTGGTGCAGAGCATTTGGCCACCTGAAAGGAGTTGGCAAATTATAATAATGCATTGATGGAGGAGGCATACACAATGGCAGAATACACAAATGTGACAGGATGAGAAGAGGTGGGTGAGGGAGGACATTCTCTTGGCTGAAAGTAACAACTATTCTTCATGGAAGGAGATCTATATCTTGTCTTATCCCCCTCAAGGAGGATGTCTTCACCACCACCACTCTTATCGCCTATGTGGCTTTCTGGTCCAGAGGCACACCAAAGTAAAGTCCAGATAAGAACTTAACACCTCCTCTTGCAATTAGTTCCTGTATCGCCACTCATATGACTTTGCCCTTTCCCACACTTCACAGAGAAGCTAACACCACACACATGTCACTCATATATCTCTCTTTACTGTTTTCAATGTACATTTTGACATGTAGTCTTCATATCTAGTGCTTTCTTAGTAACAACTGCAGATGAAGTACACACTGTCATTATTTAGAATTTGAGATATCTACAAAGTCTCTATTGACAATTTATAAACAATACAAGGGCCCGGTAGTAGACTGCAAGCATTATTTTGAAATGCAAGGTTATTATTCAGGAGTGAATTGTAGATAAAGTGAACTTCTGCTTTCAATCAGTAACCACTTTAAGGGGGGCATATCTCATTAATAAAACAAATGTTGTAACTCTTGATGAGTGTGACAGCCCTTGAGATGTTCATACCCCTTTTGTGATAGCAGGCATGTTGCATTTGTTTGGAACAATGTTGGAATATATGTATTAAATAACTTGAAGCTACAATTAATCTTGCTTTAATTATTTACATTGTATTTAACAAATGAAAATATGTGGTGTTAGTTTTATTCCTTGCCACCTGCCAGATGAGTACACGTTATCGACAATTTAAGATTACTGTGCCGAGCCTCAGCGTCTTCTAACATGGGAGCAGAAACTACACACTCGGATAGGTATGCGAGGGTGGACTGGCATATTCATTAGTAAGTCCAGAAACAGCCTTGAACAGAAGAGAAAAAATAAACATAATACAGTGTCTGCTGAGGCAAGCAATACCAGTAATAGGGCCTAGTTCAGGCACAGTCTAAGCAGCCTATAAGGGATTACGAAATACAAAATGCAAACCTAACAGACCCTCCTTTTAGCATGGGTGGCTAAATGCTTTATTGAGCTATCTGGTAGGGTCTTTACAATTCTAAGGGGGGGCAAATGCATAGGTACTCATGTGACAATCATGTAACAATGGAAAAGAAAGCAACACACTTAAGGCCTGATGTAGGTAGGCGTTTACCGGTCGGTAACGGCCAAATTCAGCCGTTACCGACCGGTAAATGCCTTTTACAATGTAGGGGGCATGTATTTACAGATTCAGTATTTTTACCGAATCTGTATTTACAGAATCGGTAAAATTACCGAATTGGTAAATACAGACTCGGTAAAAATACTGAATCTGTAAATGCAGATGTAGGTGGCGCTTTAAACAGTGCCACAGGCCCCTAAGAATTTGTTATTTACCATGTAATACTATTGCATGGTAAATAACGAAGTCAGGTGTACATGCACATCTGTGCATGTACACCTGTGCCATGTGACACAGACATGCCCTTAGGGCATGTATGTGTGCCACATGGCACACAAGCCTGACATTGGGGTGCTACAGGGTGTCAAAGTGACACCCCGTTCCCCCTGGCAGGATTCGGTTGTTACCGATTCGGTAATTACTGAATCGGTATTTGCCATTGATTCCTATGGGCTTCAAGGTCCATAGGAATCAATGGCAAATACCGATTCGGTAATTACCGAATCGGTAAATACCGAATCTTTCAGATTCGGTAATTGAAAAAGAAAAATTACCTACATCTGCCTACTTCCAATTTACCGACTCTTAAATACCGAATCGGTATGATTCGGTATTTAAGAGTAGGTAAATCGAGATTACCTAAGTCGGGCCCTAAGTATGAAAATCCAACTAATACTCAAAAATGCCCTCGTCTATGAGCATCATATCCTGGATAGCCTGCATCATCATCGTAGAGACCTTGTTATCACGTCCTGAGAACTTAGGAATAGGGGCGAGCATGCTAACACAATAGGTGCAACATGCTGGAAGGCAATTAATACATAAGCAACATGTGAAGATGACAACAGCGATATATATCATGACAAGGAGTATCTTTCAACCCCATGATGTCAGCAGACCCCAGAGCCACCCTGTGAGGGACAATCTACCATTATCTTGGTGGATGTCCGAAGCAAGTCAATGTAATTTTGGTAATGCAAAGTATAGAGTAGGGACTCTATCTGGAATGTACACACCGCACCTGCTGCTGATGGCGCAACATATAGTCAATATACCTGCAGTAGTATTAATGATTTCCTCAACTACTCTGGACAGGCAACAAATATTACGGCTATTGAACATGAGACCCCAGAACAGCAGAATACCCTTCATTATGTCAGTAAATTGCTGAAGGGAAGTATCTGTGTGATCAACATTGTCTGCATTAACTACTCCCTCAACTCAATGGAAATGGAGCTCCCTACGCTGTAGCCTATGATCCATGTGATAATTATACGATGCAATGTAAACGTGGGGTAGTATGAAAGAGACAGAACACCAACCAGACCATCCCCTGGGAAGCCATGTATAAGCCTGTTCCCCACAGATGGAGTTTGCATTCGGGGGTGTGAGCGAAGGAGGGCTACTAGTAGTGTTCAATTGGTATGTGTAGGTACAACTGCTCTGTCCTACAGGAACGTTCCCTAAACCTTTGACAAACTTGTTAGAGGTGGCATTGATCACAGGGATGGGCATGGCTTTGTCATCAGTGATATTTCTTTCCAGAAACACTTGAAAGTTTCAATAACATTACATCCTTGGAAAGCTAGCATTTTATTTTGTAACCAAGTGGCATTTTCATTAGCCTCAAAGATGTTCATGCAAGCTTCTGGATGTAAGGTACCCACCTTTCCATCTATCCCAGGTGTATATCCCTGGGGTGCCACTATATACTCTAACACTGCTTCCTAATCACCCTATACCATATTTATAGCATCAGCATGATAGTGCATGTATACCATTGAAAGTAATTGAAACTATGCCATGCAGCTACCCAGATATGATAGGAGCAATGACACTAGCAAATTGTGTTTGTGCATAACGGAGGTGAGTAACCCACACACCCAACAATTCATGGTATTAGTGGTGCTGTGTACCTAATGAAGCATCTGAAGAAATGCGTTCTCGGTGTAGGTTTGTCTCTGTCTCTCTTTATGCTGGGCCAATGTAACGAATAGGTGCTCAGGGGGAATCCGGGTAGTCCCTACCAGAGTGTGCACAGGATGTTGTTCCTCCAAATACCACACCACCCCAAATAGTGTTAGCGTGACTATGAGGATGACTACTACCACTACTACCCTGCTTCCAGTAGATCAACTAGACCACATAGGAACATTCTGCTGCAATGAAGGGGTCACTAGGGGCTGTTCCTCCGTCATGACTGCACAACAAAATGGGAACATGGAAAGAAACCGTAGGAATTGGAGCCACAAAAATACAACTAACCGGAGGCGTACAAATCACCCGGCGCCCATTTAGAGCCTTGCTGGCAGGCTCCTATTGTTCATCAACGATGGTGCTATGAAGCAGTCCCACAGGGGACCTGTGCGATCGCAGACCTTGCTGAAAAACAAATCCTCTTTTTTCAGGATAAGGCACCCTCCCTCCTGGGCAAGTACCCCCAACTATCCTGTCCAGTGTCCAGGGCAGTGCACCAGTGTAACTCACTCTAGTATAATACAAGCACCTTAGGCACAGCACCTGTGCCCTAAGATCAAGTCCTTCCCTAACTCATGGACTGTTCAGCTAGTGCACCGTCCTTCTTTTGGGGCCGCACATTATATATTTTTATTCCAGGCACTGTTTCATCAACAAAAAGGGACAGAAACTGCGGGTCAGGTGGGCATTGTGACTCAGATTCTGGTGTATTAGAAACTGTAATATCCGTGGCGTCTCTTATCTCTGGTGGGATCGCCTCGAATAGGGCTGTGTCACTTTCTTCGTCCATCTATGCCCACTACAATTGGGCGTCAGAGAAGGGAACGAAGCGTAGCACCCACTCTCCATCCTGATCAGTGAAGCCTTTGTTGACCCAACAGTCATACTGCAGCGGTAGAGGTATCTGTTTAACATGAGAACCATGGACCCAGTGTTTTCTGTCGTCGAACGTTCACTGCAGGGCAGGTGGCGAGAAGGACGAGAAGAGGCCCTTTCCACCTCAGCTCCAAACAGCTTTTACGTTGAAAATTTTTGATAAGCACAAAGTCTCTGGGCTGTATTTGATGCCCGGGCCCCTCTGGTACTGGTTGCAGCGTGGCGTGTATCTGTTGGTGAATAGAAGGGAGATAATTAGACAACTCATACAGATAGAGTACACCATGTTTGTAGACTATCTCAGAAAAGCGCTTAGATCTTGGTACGCCCCAGACATTAGCAGGGCATCTGAAGACCACCTCATACGGGAACAACCCTGTTCTAGAATGCGCTGTCGCTCTGGTAGATAGTAAAGCCAAGGGTAACGCATCTGGCCTTTGCAGTCCTGTGATTTCTTGAATCTTCGCTAACTTCAATTTGAGAGTACCATTGTACTTCTCAACGAAGGCCTGCTGACTGGTGTTGATTCACTGCATGAAACTTCTGCCTAATATTCAAGTAGTTGCATAACAATTCAATGACTTTTGTATTGAAGTGACTTCTATTGTCACTCCAAATCACATGTGGCCATAGCGCAGGAAAAACTCTTTTAAGAGTGCCTTTACTGTTGCCATGGCTGTATTCTCTTAAGTGTGGTAAACCTCAATCCATTTGCTGACTGTGCAAATCACTACTAGCACATACTTCAAATTGTTAACTCGTTCCACTTTGATTAAATTCATCCGGAGAACTTCAAAAGGCGGTGCAAAGTTATCAGCGAGTGTAGGATTACCTTTCCCAGGGTTATGCTCCAAACAAATTGTTAGACTCGGGATTCCTGGTTGGCTGAGGTAGAAATGAAGGTCACCTTTTTAGATAGCCCCGCTCACCCGCAGGCTTATCTTCAAGGCAAATGTGTAAAGTATTTGCAACCACGCTCACAATAATCCAAAGGTGACACCACAAATAGACTCCACAAGAGTTTTATAAAATGAGTATACACTTGATGTAAAATGATATACAATAAAACCACACAATATAAAACCAACATATGAGGTTGTGTAATATTTCTCCTGGTCGGTTGCTAGGCCAGCCAGCCCTTGTAAGTTCTGGCGATGTCAATGATCACTTCTAAACATTCTCCTGTACTCCCCATCCCATGCCATACAATTCATAATGCTAGAATCAGGTACTTTTGCAATGGAAAATTTCTGTAATGCGTAACGTAGCAAACACTTTGCAATGAAAAGAATGCAAGGCGGAACGCAACAATCAGGCACTTTGCAACTTAAAACAATGCAATGCGTAACCCAACCACCAGATATGCGTATACACTAAGCAGGTAATTTGTTATGCAGGAACAATGCAATGCGCAATACGCTAATCAGGTAGTTTGTTATACAGAAATGTTGCAATATGTTATATGTCAGTGAGGTACTCCGCTCTCAGAAACGGAAAACTATGTAGTACACTTAGGCCCTGATCACCGGGACTTAGGCGGTCCCTTCGTCTCTCCTTCTAACCTTCAGTCAGCCTCTCACAGTTGCCCCCAACACAGTACGGTGTAATTCCAAAGTGCAGCTTTGCACTCCAGCCCGGTATCACCACTCCCTTTGGCAATGCGGGCCACAATATGAGCTGAAGCAGAGGCTCGTGCTGCCAAAGGGGGAGAGAGGCTGAGAACGCCTCCCTCCGAGCCTGCGCCCCAGCCTAGGAGTTGACACGCAAACCCACTCTCTTCTCCTCATCCAGCGGCTGGGCCTCCAAGCAGCTTTGTGGAATGGCAACGGCGGCTCGGGCCGGCAACTCAGCTCCTCCAGTACTGCCAGTCCGGGTTGCTTCACTTAAGAAGATCTCAGGCTGCCACAAAGCACACACACACAGCACGAAGATCACACGCACAACGTCGCTGAGACTCACGTTACTCCGGTGCACACGATAACATAGCAAATCCTCATGAAAGTCTCCAGGTGCACAACGCACCCGCAACCAATGGCGTTGAGACTCGCTTGGGTTCCGGTGCACATGATGACAAGGCCAATCCTCACTAAAGTCTTGCGTGCACAACACACCGCACACTTGGCTTCCGGTGCACATGATACAAGGCAAATCCTCACGAAGATCGAACGGTGCACAACGCACCAGCACACAACGGCGTTGAGACTCACTTGGATTCTGCTGCACCCGATAACAAGGCGAATCCTTCGAGGGTCTCAGGCTAGAAAGAGCAGAGTTACACAGAGTCTCTGAGACACACTAGGACTCCAGGTGCCACGATCACAGGGCACACCTTACAAAGATCTGAGGTTATACCGAGCACACACACACAGTGTCTCTGTGAGTCTTCTTTGGAAACTTTTGTATTCCTTTGTTTCTGAACAGGGAGCCAGATCACCTCAGGCACTTGGGGATAGTTACTTCAGGACACAGCACACCACAAAGTCCTTCAAGCAAGGGGACACAGCACACAGAGAAATCCCTTTAGTCTTTCCTTGGTTGAAACAGCAAACTGCAGGCCATTCGCATATTACACAGCAAGAGCAGTCCTATCCATCAGTCTCTTCAGCTGTTTCTTCCTTGGCAAAGGTCCTGTTCACACTTGATCAAGCCATTCTCCAAAGTTCAGGGGCTTTAGCTCTCTTAGTTATACCCCTCAATGGCTTTAAAGTCTTTGTGCTTCAGGGGACAATAACCCCTGCTCAAATCGGCTATGGTTGCCTCCCTGCCAGTGACACCTCGCTTCCTTTGATTAGTGGGGCCTGGATTCTCAATCATTCGGCAGGAGATGGGACAATTCTTTTATAGCAGCAGCCTAGGCCTCTTCACCTCTAGGGGCTTCTCCTCCCCCTACACTCCAGATGCTGGTCAGCCTGTTGCTGTCTCACCTCCTCCCCTGGGTCAATACATTCCCCAGATCCTATCGCTTCCAAGCCCGACAGGCAATCCACAGCCAGGCAGAGACACACAGAAATATCAGAGCACCAACATGCAGCTACTTTCAAAAGACTGGCTTCTGAACACACAATGCACAAACCACCTTCTTAATCCCTTGGGAAGATAGGCTGAAAAACAAATTACACAGCCTTCCCATTCTATCCTATGGGCAAGATGGCCTTTCAACAGTGAAAAACTAAATGGAGAATATTTCACTGTCAGGACATGACACACACCTTAGTACATGTCCTACCTTTCACGTGCACTACACCCTGTCCAGGGAGGAGCCTAGACCTACCATAGGGGTGTCTTAGGTGCACAGGAAGCGAAGGGTAAGGTCTAGCTAGTGAGTGCACTTGACAGAACAACATGACAGTTTCACAAATCATGCGCAGGCCCGGCAATGGCAGGCTTGAGTTCCCTTTCTAAGGCTCTTGTGTGGGTGGCACAAATAGTGCTGCAGGCCGACTAGTAGCATTTGCATTACCAGCCCTGGCACACATAGTGCACTTTACTAGGGACTTCGCTTAGTAAGGCAAACATACCAATAATGGACAACCCATTACCATTATTTTATACAGGGAACACTTACCCGTTGACACTGGTTAACACTGGCAAAGTGTCCAAAGCATCTAAGTCAGCTAAAAAAATAGCGGAGGTAGAGGCAAAAAGTCAGGGGTAGTCACGCCAAGAAGTTCCAGGTCTAACACAAATGATACTTTGTGTAGCTACCTTAGCAATATTATAATTATGCCATACTGGGTCGAGTAGCTTGGATATTCCTTTGGCACAAATATGCGCTAGGCCAGGGATCACATATGAAGTGGGGAGCAACCATCGCTGTTTTCCAGACAAGTCAGTCCAACACCAATCCTCATCCAAACAACCAGTTCTCTCCTCCCACATTGCCAATTCATCTAGAGTAACCTCACCCTGAATTTCCCTGACATTTTCCAATGTGTCCTCGAACATTCCATTGTCTGGAACCCACCTAGAGGACCTGCCACAAACATCTTTTTCATATTTGATCAAGCCGTCTCCTTAGCTGTATGGTCTGCAGATGCATTTCCCCTCCCAACATCATCTGTGATGGCTTTATGAGTGCTACATTTTACTATTGCTAACTTATCTGGAAGTGTCAATGCAGACAGCAATCTATGTATCAATGGCCATTCTGTATTTGCAGTCTGTGCGAAGTCAAGGTCACTCTCTCCGCCCAGAGGCTCCCAAAATGATGGGCCATCCCAAAGGCATACTGGCGGTCAGTGCAGACATTAACAGCCAGTCCCTGACTCAAATCACAAGCCCTGAGGAGGGCAAACAACTCTGCAGCTTGGGCCGATTGGTGTGGGATAAAGGATGTCTCAACTACAGTGTGTAACGTTGTGATTGCATAGGCTGCAGTGGTGGTGCCATCTGGTAGTTTGAATCAAGAGCCATCGATATATAGTTCCCCTTGGGAGTCAGATAAGGGAAAATCAGTCAGGTCAACCCGTCCTTTCATTTCATCCTCAGTCCGAAACAATCATGGACATCATTGCCCTTTTCTTCCGAAGGGAGGGGTAGTAATGTGGCTGCGTTCAGAGTGGCACATCTTTTGATGGCAATGTGCGGAGCAAACCATGTTAGTTCATATCCAGTCAGAGGCGTACTACTAAGGTGCTGCATCTTTGTCTTATTTATTAGCGTATAAACAGCATGAGGTACCGTTACTATGAGATCAGTATCAAGGATGAGCCCTGCCAATTGTCTGATAGAAACTGCCACTGCCACAGTAGCTCTCAGACAGCTCGGGTGAGCTCTGGTGATGTTAACAAGCATGGCATAGAAATAGGCGCAGGGTCTCTGCTTACCACCAAAACTTGCTGTTAGAAGAGAAAGTACACAACCGCCTGCCTCATGCATGTAGAGCACAAAAGGCTTCTGGTAATCAGGAGCAAAAAGCACAGGGGCAAAGCAAATAGCAACCTTTAATTGCTCAAAAGCTTGCTGGCATGCAGGTGTCCAAGGCAGGGGTTCATGCATATCTTTGGTGGTCAGGTAAAGAAGGGGTTTCGTTAGTAGGGAATAGTTAGGGATCCAGTGCTGACAATACGATGTTATCCCAATGAACGTGCATACCTTGCGTTGGGTCCTAAGAACAGGCATATTAGTAGACCTCCTTCGACAGTAGGTGACCTAAATATGTGACCTCTTGTCAACAATTGTGGAATTTTGAAAGTGACACCTTGTGTCCATGGTGTGCCAAATGCAACAATAATTTAACTGTTGCTTCTTTGCAACCATCCTCAGTGTCCGAAGCCACAAGGAGGTGGTCAATGTACTGCAACAGCACATTACCAGGGGCAAGCTCCAAGGAATCCAACTGAGCTTTCAAAGTTTGGCTATAAGTACTGGGACTTTCTGTATAGCCATGTGGAGCACAGCAGAATCTAAAGCTCCGACCAGCTATTGCAAATCCAAACAGATATCTGCTATCTGTATGGATTGGTGTGCCGAAGAAAGCATTCTTTAAGTCAATTACGGAAAATAATGTTGCTAATGGGGCAATCATTGTCAGGATTGTGGTAATGTCTGGGACCACAGGGTACTGGGGAAAAACAATTTTATTTACCTCTCTAAGATCTATCACAAAACGGTGAACATCAGGGTGGACATCAGAATATTCCAAGGGTTTCTTTTTAAGAATAGGAAGAATAGGGATATCACACACCTTCGCCACTGTCTCTTCAACGACACCAGACTTAATCAAATACGAACTATTTGTAATAAAGCCTTTTCTCCTGCCCGGGAT
The DNA here is from genome assembly GCF_964263255.1 of Lissotriton vulgaris. NCBI lineage: Eukaryota > Metazoa > Chordata > Amphibia > Caudata > Salamandridae > Lissotriton > Lissotriton vulgaris. The sequence goes on from NC_141696.1 coordinate 309,780,329, forward strand.
ATCTTGCACTGGAGAATTTGTGGCAATTTGGCATCGTCCTTTATGTGAATAGAGACCAGTGGAATTTGGAGCAACCCCACATCCGTGTCCCCTGTAGCCCATAATGTAGGTGGCACGTTCTTGAACTCTGCGGGGAGGGAAGCAGCTTTTGTGAAGCATTGCTTTGTATTGGCAACCTGTGGTCCAATAGACATGTATACACCATCAGGAGAACAAAATATTGTCGCATGTAACCTTTTTACCAAATCCAATTCCAAGAATTCCCCCACACTTGGACGTCAATAAAAATGGTGAATCAACCATGAAGGTGCCAATAGTCAAAGCAAGAGGTTTGCAAATGGGGCTAACAACCGGCATGCCTGAAAAGCCTACTGACTAATTATTTTGGCCAGGCAGAGTGGCTCCTGGACCAGTGATTGGGAAACAGAGCTATTTATAGCCCCCGTATAAACAAAAAATGTCTTAGTTGTACCCTGTAAAACCACCATAAAATAGGGTCTGAGCTGATCTACAGGCACTGCAACTGGTCCCTCACACTGAACCTGGCTGTCCTAGCTATGGGACAATCCTGTCACCTCATCCATGTCATAGTCATTGTGATAGTACTGTCGGCCACGAGGGTCGTCAAAATAGTTCCCGCTCTTGTCTATTGTGTGATGTGATATATTCTCTGACTGCATCTCCCCTCGGCCTCCTCCTCCTCATCCACGTCCTCTAAACCGTCGACCTCTTGGGGTCTCTCCTTCCGCCAATGTCCCTCATGCTTACAATACGCACATTGGTTAAGCCCAAGGGGAGCACTTGAACCACCACCCCTATTAGACCTAGGTAACTGCTGAGGGGAACTCAAAGCTCTGCCTCTCCCCCTCGCAACCTGCTGCATAAAAAACCCTCGTCTTCAGATCCTTTGACTTTTTGTCCACCTTCTCTTTGTCCTCATTCTCTCTCTGCTCATAGTACTGTGCCATCCTCAAAATCACCGATGGGGATGAGGTCGTCTAAGTAATTTCCGAAGCCTGCAACCTAGCTGCAATCTCGAGAAGCTAATTAGTGACAAATCTGTTAACAAACAAACAAACACCACCCTCCTGTGACAGGTCCTGACCTCTAAAAATCTAAAAATACCCCTTTAAATCTAGTAAAGAAATCAGACAAACTTTCATCCTTCCTCTGACGACACACAGTCAACGTATCCCAATCCACCCTCTTTGGTTGGATAAGGGAGTTTATGTAAATGATAATACCCCCCGGCAAAGCTAGGATCTCCGCTTTTGGCTTGTCACGGGGCTTACGCTCCTTATCCCATGCCTAGATCTCATCCCATGTGCAACCCAACTCCAGAGCATGGTCCTGCATATGTACCTGCCTTCATATGTCTACCGGTACCAGCAGACCAAAGAACAGTTCAATATCAGCTAACATAATCACTGTGAAGGAGGCTGCCTCCGTAAATTCTGTATAATACGCAGTGGGGGTTTTCTGAGACTCCGGCAGTGGGCTCTTTAGGGATAGGACCTCACTCCTCTTTTAAGGAGTATAGACCCTGTGTTCCTGGCACCAAGCATCAACCTGTGGTCTAATTATGTTGTCTATGGAGTCACGCAGCTCTGGTTTTTCAGGATGGTAAATGGGATGGACCTCCCTCAAGGGGTGCTGTGTCCCTATCTTCGGAACCTTTTGGAGCAACATCCTACAGTAACCCACCAGTGTAGTTACAGTCATAAAAACATCATTGAGAGCCATACCTGTAGCATATACCCTGTCTCGTATGTCATAGAAGATCTGCGTTACAACACCCTGAAAGCACTATTCCCACAGTCCTATGAGCGTGTCCAACATGTGCTTAAGAGAATTCTGCGGTATGAAGGGCTCATAATCTTTCATCACACTCCACATATCCTCCACACTATGGATCGCATCCTGGGCCCACTGAGCAGCTTGATTCACTACCATTTGCTTTTCCTCATCACCTGCTCTCTCCTGCAGTCTTGCGCAGCTTCCCAATTTGCTTCATGCATCCCACGCACCGGCGTTTCAGAATTTGACAGCGCTTGAGGTGTTACATCCATGTGGAAAGAGCAGATGCAGAGACAGGTACCATCATGTAGGGAGACAGGATAGCAGGGGTGAAAGGGAGCGTAGCAGTCGTAACTGAACCAATAGACAGCTCAGGAGAGCTAACGGCTCCTGCCCCGTTGACTGGCATGGGTAGAAGAGAAGCAAGCTGGCTGGGGCTAAGGCAGTAGTGCTAGAAACAAAAAAATAAAGAGAGTGGCACTAGGGTCCGAAGACTGGGACGTCAGAACTGTCGGATACATCCGTTCAGGGGCATAAGGAGGGGGGGGGTGAGAAACCAATAGCTCTTCAACAAAATCATTACCTTTCTCTCTAGTAACATATAATTTATCAGTCTGTAGTCAGAACTTTCTATCTGCACATTCTATGCCTTTCTCTACCTTTTCCCTTTCCTAGGCCATTGCTTTCTGTGTCTGTCTCTTCCGGGCCTCTTTCTCTGCACTCATACAGCGCTGTTTCGCTTATTTCTGCCACACTCCTAGAGAATCAAACATCGACTGCCTGCTCTTTTTAGAGAACAATTTGTCCTGCAAGAAATTCAATTTCTGCTCATCAAACGAACCAGTAAATGGCCATTGTAACTCAGCATTGTCCCTTGTATATTTTAGGCCAAAAAGCACCCAGAACCACCCTCTGGTAGCTTGGCGCAGAGCAGGTAGGCTACACTCAGGAGGCAATGTGTGAAATATTTCTGTAACACATACTCACACCAACACAGTAAACTTGCACCAAAAAGGGACACCACAACTGTTTTTATAAAAATAAAAACATCTTTATCTAAATTTTAGGCAAGACACACAAGAGGTTCACATATGTCAAGAGCTTTTATTTTCTAATACTTTCTGAGTGTTCTTGGTAAAAGAAATAGGATATGAACTTGCAGGTTCTGGAAGTCTTTTAGGCCAGTAATCATGAAATCACCACTTCAGTCTCAGGTATGAGTGAGGATGATCCCCGCCCCAGGCCTGGAGAAGGTCACGGGAAAAACAGTTACAGGCTCAAAATATTGTGGCCCTTTAGTGCTGGTGCTTGTCATTAGTACGCAGGACCCTCCTCACTGTGTAATCAGATTAAGACCAAGTAAGGCGCTTTTACCAGCCAAAAATACTGCCACAAAGGTTGGGCTTCCAATGTTAATATGCCCCGCCTGTACTTGCAGACAAATGCTGTCCCCGGTATGCGCTCGGTTCAGGCCAGGAGGCCGGGACAGGCCTCGGTACCTCCGCCCCAAGCTCGCTACTCCGGGCCGCGACCCGGGGCAAACTTAAAAAGTAAACAATCCAACTTGCAGCCTCAGACAGCTAATGCAAGCCTTACCTGCAGTGGGGGGTTCTAAGGGCCAGATGTAGGTGGCCCATTACCGGTTGGTAAACCCTAAATTCTGTAAATTTCAGGTTACAGATGGGTATTGAGCCATTTGCTATGTAGGGGAGATTCGGTAAATACCGAATCGGTATTTACCGATTCTGTATTTACCGAATCATCATTTACTGATTCGGTATTTACCGAATCGGTAAATGACATAGAGGAAGCACTTTGAAGAGCGCTTCTGTGCTTTAAGGATTCGTTATTTACCACCAACTGTTAGTTGGTGGTAAATAACGAATACCTCTGTAAATGCAAATCTGTGCATTTACACCAGTGCCATGTGGCAGACATACATGCCCTTAGGGCATGTATGTGTGCCACATGTGCACACTTGCACTATTCAGTGGTACAACAGGGTGTCAATGTGACACCTTGCCACCCTTGGCTCTTTCCCTATTTTACTGAATCGATATTTACTTATTCGTTAATTCACATTCATTCCTATTGGCCTCCAGGCCAATAGGAATGAATGTGAATTACCGAATCGGTAAATAAAGATTCGTTAAATACTGAATCTTAACAATTCGGTAATACTTCCCGAACTTTTCCCTACATAGCATTTACCGATGAGGTTCCGTGACAATTGTAAGTGGTGTTTTTGACTCGCACGAATATGGTCGAGTCTGGTATCTACGAACCGCAAATGACGAGTTTAGTGGGTGTACGCAGTTTCGCTGCGCTAATCTAAACCGTTCGTCTGTTACGTGGGTTTTTCATCTGTACCCACGGGTTCCATCTTAGATGCGGCATCCATTTTGTTTCTTGCCCTCAAGTAGCCAGCGAACGGACGTTGTCCGCTTCGCGACCCTGGGATTCCCAAGACATTTGCGGAAGACACATGTCCTTTGAAAGTGTCTTTATGACAAGGGAGATGATACTGTAAAGGCAGAAGGCCCCGCTCGAGGCTCATCTTGCCGTGCCGGTCTATTGTCTCAGCCGTGCATCCCATTAGGCACATCTCTTTGATGCCTGTAGCTCGTGTTTCCCGATACCTCCCCTTTTACACCCTTTCCGATCTCCCCACTGTTTCCATCTTCCTCTGCACCTGTCTTTGTTCCTTCTTCGATCTGTTTTACTGCCGATTGGAATGTATTAATGATGGGAAGATGGGTTTTTACAGTTGGGAACCGCCAAATGTTTCCGCACTTATGTTCCGGACCTTGAATGTATCAGTGACCAAAGCGACCCCTCTCGGGGATAATTATGGGAACCGAGTTGTAAACCTTTGTGTACCATGTAAACCTATGGGAGAAATGTGTATAAAAGGAGCGATCCACAGTAGCAATTTGAAGCAGTCTCCTCGTACCTACACTCGTTGTACTTCCTGTGACTTCTGTGTTCCCTGCAGTAAATAAACCTTGAATCTTTGACGCCAAAGGAAGTGTCCCGTGTCTCTGTCATTTGTACGCCGGAGCAGGTTACCCACGAAGGTTTCAGGTGTTGTCCCCTGGCACCGCTGGGTCTTAAATAACCCAGTCCTTCAGTTGGCACCCAACCTGGGGCTGCATCAGTGGTACCGGTCCAAGCCCGACGATCGTGAGGAACTTCGTGAGAAATCTCCGAGGGAAGGTGCACTCCGCTTCATCGATCCTGTTGTCGAAATAAGTGGCCCGAAGACATCAAATTCTAATAACTGTTTTGATCAACGTGGATCATCGCAAGGACGATCTGCGCAGTACAATGTAGACGAATATTACGTGGATCAGGGAACTGACGACAGTAATTACTAGGACAGCCATAGACAAGGAGAGGGAGTGGTATCAGTTCCGGTTGATCAGAGAGGGCCTTACGTCGCAGTTGCTACATCAGGCGTCGTTGAGCCTTTTCTGTTGGACACTGGTGCAGCGAAAAGTTCCATAATGCATTCGAAACTCCCTGGCGCACCTTTGTCTGGCTTAACAAATGTTTCCGTTGGATTCTCTGGTGCCTCCGTTAGCAATCCAGTTTCGCGCCCTTTGTCCCTTACAATTGGGCCTCGCGAGCATCAAGCTCCGTTGATTTTGACTACTGGTTGTGGTGAAAATCTTCTGGGTCTGGATTTGCTAAAACGTTTGTATGCAACTTTGTATTGTTCTCCTGCGGGTGTAAAGCTTACGTTAGGTGAGAGGGTTGTCTCTCCTATGTACTTGTCTCTCGATAAGCTTCCACCGGAATTGAATTCTCTTCCTGCATCTTTGTGGGCAACAGGCCCCAATGATGTGGGCCTGCTTGACATCTCCCCTTAAGTTGTTCAGCTGAAATCTAATGTACGATTGCCACGTATTCCCCAGTATCGTATCTTCCTTGATGGTGAACGAGCACTGTTAGCGATCATCTATGATCTGATCGAGAAAGATGTTATTGAAGAAACTCGGGGAAACGTGTGCAACAGCCCTGTACTGCCCATTCTCAAACGTACTGATCCTTCGAAACCGCCTGTTTATCGTTTTGTTATCGATTTACGGGAGGTAAATAAAATTGTGATTCCTCAGTTCCCCGTTGTGCCCGACATCACAGCGCTCCTGACTCTCATTCCAGCTTCTGCATCTTGGTTTTCGGTGATCGATCTGAAAAATGCTTTCTTTAGCATTCCGATTGCCGAAGAAAGTAGAGACCTTTTCGGTTTCTCTCTTGGTGGTCGCAGCTTCCGGTTTAAACGTGCTCCTCAGGGCTACTGTGAGAGTCCATCGATTTACAGTCAAGCCTTGAAGGGTCAACTGGATGAGTTTACGTTGCCGGCTGGTGCGGCCTTAATCCAATATGTCGATGACTTATTAGTGGCTGCAGATACTCAGGACATTTGCAAAATTGCTACGGTGTCGTTGCTGCAACATCTCTGTGACTTACATCACAAGGTGTCACCTTCTAAACTCCAATATTGTTGTCAAGAAGTAACCTATTTAGGTCACTTATTGTCAAAGGAGGGAAGGCGGTTGACCCCAGAGAGAATTGCAGCAATCGCGCGAATGACTGTGCCAACAACCCAAAGAGATGTGCGTGCTTTTTTAGGTATCAGGTCGTATTGCAGGCAATGGATTCCAAATTTTTCATTGCTAGCGAAACCATTGGTGGCTCTTACGTGCAAGGATGTTTCAACTCCTTTACCATGGACGGAAGAATGTCAGAAGAGTTTTTCTGAATTGCGTGACTCATTGTGTTCGGCTCCTGTGTTAGGTACTCCTGACTACAGCAAGCCGTTTACATTATATGTTCACGAGAGGGAAGGTTGTGCTTTGAGTGTCTTAACGCAATCTTTTGGTGGTAAGCAACGTCCTTGTGCATATTTTTCCTCGACCTTGGACCCGGTAGCTAGAGCATTGCCGAGTTGCTTGAGAGCAACAGCGGCAGCTGCGGTGTCCATCCGACAATCAGCAGGATTGGTCATGGATAATATGCTTACGGTGATGGTTCCGCATGCAGTCGACACTCTTTTGAATCGTACGAAAACTCAGCACTTGACGAGTGAGAGGTTGTCTGGGTACGAGTTGACGCTGTTGGCAAGTCATATCCAGATAAAACGTTGCAATGTTCTGAACCCGGTGACTTTGTTACCAATCAGCACGGAGTCAGATGAAATAGCAGAACATGACTGTTATTTGAGGACTGAAGAGGAAACAAAAGGTCGAGTGGACCTAAAAACACTCCTTTGGAAAATCCAGACGGAACTTTGTATGTGGATGGTTCATGTTTTAAATTGCCAAATGGTGATGTGACTACTGCGTATGCTGTTGTAACTTTGAATACTGTTGTGGAAGCTGCGAGATTGAATCAGAACTCTGCCCAGGCTGCAGAACTGATTGCTCTCACTAGAGCGTGTGCGTTAGCGAAAGGGAAACGTGTGAATGTGTTTACCGACAGCCAATATGCATTTGGCGTCGCCCATAGTTTTGGACGGTTGTGGAGAGAGAGAGGTTTTATGACGTCGCATGGCACGAAGATTCAGCATGGACAGCTTGTGAATGATCTTTTGGATGCACTTACGCTGCCTAAGCAGGTAGCGATTGTTAAATGTAGTGCACATTGTAAGGTGACGGATGATGTTGGTCGTGGTGATGCATTTGCGGATGAGACTGCTAAGGAGACTGCCCGGAACCTTAGCACTCGAATGTATGTGACGAGTTCGGTTAGGTGGCCTACAGAGACTAGTATGTGTGAGGATACTATCGAGAGTGTGAAAGCGATTCAAGATGAGGCCACCAAGACTGAAAAGACGAAGTGGAAAGAAAGTACGGGAAAGTTGGATGCGAATGGTTGTTGGGTTGATTTGTCGGAACATAAGAGATGGATGTTGCCGGATGCGTATGTGCTGGCTGTTGTGACAATGGCACATGGGTTAGCACATATTAGCGCGAAAGGTATTTGTAAGTTGCTGTCCCCTGTGTGGAAGAATGATGGTATCACGAAATGTGCCGAACGGTTGGTTAAGAATTGTATGGTATGCATGTTGTACAATCCTGGTAAGGGAACGCCAACACCTCCTGGCCATTTTGCTCCCCCTCCATGTCCTTTTGAGGTGATTCAATTAGACTTCATCCATATGGAGAGATGCAATAACCTGAAATACGTTTTAGTTGTGGTTTGCGCGTTCTCCCGATGGATTGAAGCCTATCCTCTCAAGGACAACACTGCTCTGTCAACTGCGAAAATCCTACTGAAGGAATACTTTCCTCGGTATGGAATGCCTCGGATTGTATGGTCTGGTAACGGAAGTGAGTTTGTGGGGAGTGTAATGAAGAGTGTGTGTAAGGGCCTTGGAATTAATCAGAAATTCCATAGCGCCAATCATCCCCAGTCAGCTGGTTTGGTTGAAGGGTATAACGGCACCCTTAAACTAAAGCTAGCAAAGATTCAGGCTACGACTGGTCTTTTGTGGCCTGACGCTTTACCCTTAGCCTTACTGTCAACAAGGGCAACCGTACACTCCCGAGTAGGGATTAGTCCTTATGAAATAGTGTTCGGTCGTCCTGCCAATGTTTGGGGGGTCCCTAGACCGGGTGTGTTCTCTAGTCTTGAGTATCCAATGTTGATTGACTATCTTCATGATCTGACTGCTAAACTGAGGTTAATTCACCAGCAGGTTTACGAAGCATTGCCGACGCAGACGGAGGGTCCAGGCCACCAGCTCCAGCCCGGAGACTGGGTGGTAACACGCAACTTTGCCCGTAAGAAGAATTTGGAACCCCGCTTCACTGGACCCTACCAGGTCCTCCTTGCCACGAGAACTGCCGTCCGTCTAGAGGGCCGAAAAAATTGGGTGCATGCCACCCATACGAAGAAGGTTCCTATACCTTTACCGGCGGACTCGTGGGTGAGGAAGGGCATTGCTTCAGCTGAATCCGAAGGATTGCCGGCTTTTGTACCTTTTAGCGACGCACAACCTGTCGGAGAATCCTCAGTGCAGCAGAAAGACATTGTTGAACATTTGCCACCAAAAGACTCAAGACCAGAACATTCGACTGATCAGCAGAACGCTGTTCCCTCAACGGATCCTTTGTTTGATGAACATACACGTTCTGGGAAAACTCGATACTTTTTGCGATCCAGCACTAAGGACAAATAAAAAGATTTCGTTTTGTCCCTTGACAATTGCATTTCCCGTTTTCCACGATCAGTCTGAACACCCGTATCATTGTAATTATTTTTGTATATATTGAGTTTCGTTCCACATGTATTTTTGCTTCCACAGCTAGGAGACATTTTGTATATACATTGTGAATAAAGGCCGTAGGGCCGCGCGTGTACTTCCTTCTGGTTAGTAGGTCTTGACGCTAGGTTAAAGACCGTCGGTTCCTGGGAACTCCTAGGGATTGACTATTGCTACACAGAACGAAGTGCGTCAAGAAACGTTGCGGACGGTCATAGGGGATGGCGTTTTCGAAGCTGATGGACTTGGAAGAAGCTCAGGCGCAAAGATTCAAACTGCAACAACTTATTCGTACCAAATGTTTTATGTTTCAACTATTCGTATTGCTTTTGATTGTTTCTGCACTATTGGCGGGTGGGGTGTATTACATGATGTCGTACTTCTTACCTTCTGCTATACCTACTCCTACTTCTGACCCTAAACTTACCTCCACTGCATCCCCTCATTCTTTCCATATCTTACCCGAACACGAGCAGGCTAGACGTGCAGAATTCCGTAATAATTCCTTTATTCAGCTCCTTCATCAGCACCAGTTAGTGGTTAACACTACTAATTGTTGGGTGTGTGGGCTGATGCCACATACCACGGATAAGGGAATTCCATATCTGGTCTTACCGTATAGTTCCCAGGGTTCAGCTCGAGCATTCCAAACAATGTTTCGAAGCGCACTAGATTCTTACCCCAGTCGAGAGTCACGTTCTCCCTACTTTGGCCCTGGCTCGTATCATAAGCCTTTGTCTATAGCGATAGAAGATTTGGATAGAGATATCTATTAGCCGTCGCTCATCCCAGAGGAAGAGGTACAAGCCTATAGGGTCCTGAGTAAGGTCGAGTATAGTGCGCTCACGAGTGAAAAACAGCTTAAAAGCTCGCCTCCGATATGGGTCGTACCCCACATTGGTAATTTCTGTCTAATGGATCGTGGCCGAAGATCGAAAGCTCGACTTGGAGAGTGTGCTTGCACCGAGAATTACATTCTGCCGATGGTCTCGTCCCCTGTGTTTCTGGCTGCCAAGGGTACTTACTTTGTTTGCCATGATCGTGCGTATGCATGGTTGCCCTCCGACTTTGTGGGCTCATGTTTTATCGCAAATCTGTTGCCTCCGACGTTCACTGTAGACGCAGACTATCACAAGACTAGAGTTGTGAGAGGCGTAATTAGCGAAGAGGACACTGCCGGTCAAGAGGCAGGAGACTTTTTCAAGGGTTTCCTCCCGTTTTGGGGGCCTATGGTTAATAGTAGGAACCTGAGACAGTTGACTCGAGTGGTGGAATCAACGGCTAATATTACTGCCAGTGCCCTTGGTAATATCACCACGGAACTTCTGGCGGATAGGCTTATGACGTTACAAAACCGTATGGTTTTAGACGTGATCTTAGCAGATCGAGGTGGGGTATGTAAGGTGATCCATTCGAGCTGCTGTATTTTCATTCCAGATAACGCTCCGACTGTGTATCAAGCCATCACAAGGTTGCATAAGATCTCTGAATCCATACACGTGGATGTAGGGGATTGGACGCTACTTGGGTGGTTTTGGGGCCTGATGTCGACTTGGGGTTGGAAGATTCTGATGATTATTGGAGTTGTTGTGGCGTTCCTGTTCACGTGTTGCCTTTGTGTGCAGTGTGGTCCTGTCTTATGTGGCCTCTGTGCTACAACGTGTATAAGACAGCCGCCTGTTACCAAAGGAGCTCGGTTGGACAGAGCTATGCTACAGCAACATCTAGATGGTCTGATGAATATCGAGTATGATTCCGACTAGTGCTTGCCTACATGAGGGCAAAAGGAGCATCTGAGGTTCCGTGACAATTGTAAGTGGTGTTTTCGACTCGCACGAATATGGTCGAGTCTGGTATCTACGAACCGCAAATGACGAGTTTAGTGGGTGTACGCAGTTTCGCTGCGCTAATCTAAACCGTTCGTCTGTTACGTGGGTTTTTTATCTGTACCCACGGGTTCCATCTTAGATGCGGCATCCATTTTGTTTCTTGCCCTCAAGTAGCCAGCGAACGGACGTTGTCCGCTTCGCGACCCTGGGATTCCCAAGACATTTGCGGAAGACACATGTCCTTTGAAAGTGTCTTTATGACGAGGGAGATGATACTGTAAAGGCAGAAGGCCCCGCTCGAGGCTCATCTTGCCGTGCCGGTCTATTGTCTCAGCCGTGCATCCCATTAGGCACATCTCTTTGATGCCTGTAGCTCGTGTTTCCCAATACCTCCCCTTTTACACCCTTTCCGATCTCCCCACTGTTTCCATCTTCCTCTGCACCTGTCTTTGTTCCTTCTTCGATCTGTTTTACTGCCGATTGGAATGTACTAATGATGGGAAGATGGGTTTTTACAGTTGGGAACCGCCAAATGTTTCCGCACTTATGTTCCGGACCTTGAATGTATCAAAGTGACCAAAGCGACCCCTCTCGGGGATAATTATGGGAACCGAGTTGTAAACCTTTGTGTACCATGTAAACCTATGGGAGAAATGTGTATAAAAGGAGCGATCCACAGTAGCAATTTGAAGCAGTCTCCTCGTACCTACACTCGTTGTACTTCCTGTGACTTCTGTGTTCCCTGCAGTAAATAAACCTTGAATCTTTGACGCCAAAGGAAGTGTCCCGTGTCTCTGTCATTCGTACGCCGGAGCAGGTTACCCACGAAGGTTTCAGGTGTTGTCCCCTGGCACCGCTGGGTCTTAAATAACCCAGTCCTTCACCGATTCTAAAATACCGAATCGTTAAAATTCTGTATTTTAGAATCGGTAAATGTACTTTACCTACATCTAGCCCTAAGTTCCAGCTGGCACCTGGGCTAGGGCAGACAAGCTCCCTCATAGTCATCGCAGCATGGGGGAGGTTGGGGTCATCTTTATCCAACAGTGGGCGCAGCTCCCCTCGTGACGCGGCGGTGAAGTCTTGCTGGCCAACTTCCTTCACCATCGTTGGTGCATCGATGGGGAGGCCCCGGTTTCTAGGCAACGCCTCGCGGCCGGGGATCACAGTATGGCTCGCCTCTTCTCACTCAGTGGCTTTGCATTTAATTTCCATGCCACACTATGGGGGTTCTACGGTCAGCCCTATATGAAGGTCACAGTTTGGCCGGGCGATGGCCAGAAACAGGTACACAGTGTTGTGGCGCATCGGCCCCACGGATCACATTAATGCAGGCAGGGCGTTCTTGGCGACCCCCGGGCCGGCGGTGGTGTCAGCTGGCACCACGCTTCCTATAACACATGTGGAGTGCAGAACACGTGCACTCAGTGATAAGCAGCTGATCCTTTGGGGTGACTTTTCATATCCACACAGCGAGGGCGGGAGTGAAGTCGGGCACAGCTTTGCGTGCACAGCGTGCCGGCACAGACCTTGCAGTTTTTAGTGTTCTGGGGATCCCAGTGACCAGGTGATCAGTAATTATTTCATGGAGGTGTTATTACAGTTCCCTTCTGGCAGGGCAAGATCAGCAGGCAATAGGGCAGCTCAGCAAGTTGGGGCAGCAGTTCCTGGGAGCAGTCATCCTCAGCAGTGTGGCAATCCTCCTGGCGCATCAGTCTTCACTCCAGCAGAGTTTCTTCTTATTCGAGTAGTGTAACCAGGATGTGTGGCCAGGACCCTCTCTTTTATCCCCTGGTGCCTAGTCACTAGATGAGGGAAGAAGCTTCTGGAAGAGTCTAGGGGATTCAGGGGTGTTCCCTGCCTTCCTTGACCTAGTTCCTGGCTGTCTACAGAGACAAAGGCAGGGTCATTATGCCTATTGTGGGGCAGCTGGGCCCAGTCTATTTATGTGTAAAGGTGTGAATCACCACTCCCTCCTCACAGCCCAGGAAGGATATCCACATGCAGATGGGAGGGGGCGTCTACAGTGCACAAACTAAGTGCAGGCAGAAAAATGTCCACTTTCTAAAAGTGGGATTCCTAAAGCAGTAGTGCCCAAACCCCATTTACCACTAGGGAGGGTTCCCCGCTATGATTCCAGCTATACCAAACATGACATACTTATTAGGTCCCAGTCAGAAGTTATCTCATAAGGGGGGTTCCCAATGTTAACCCATGGAGGGGTAATCCTCACTGCGGTAGCAAGGGCCTTTGGCACGTATGCGATGTCACCATGTTTTGAGTGGAGAGCAGCTGCACCTTAGCACTGTTTAGCAGTGGTAAGGTGCCCAGAGTCCTAAGACCAACAAGTAAGGGGTGGTCAAAGTGGGTGGCAAAAGGGCATAAATGCAGGGGAAGACCGCCCTAAGGCTGACAGGTCCAACAGTGTCCCTTAGACTGGGATATTTTTGTTTGCCTTGCACTGCAATTGCCTGTTTTTATGGACATTAACCTGTTGATGACCCCTTTTTCAGAGTTGTCAAATGAACATGCAGCTGTTTCAAGATGCATGGTATGAGCTACTCCCTATTGTGGGGATGGGTGCTTCAGCACCAGGACTTCCATACTTAGGCTCTAATATCATGGATGCAGGACAACAGACTACTTTCTCAGCATTGGCTGATTACAAGGATCATTATTGTTCTATGGAGTTTTTAAATCGGACTATTGAGGAATCATCTTCTGCAGAGACTGAATTGGTTCTGGATTCACTAAACATAGATCTTTCAAAATAAATCTTGGGTTCCCTGGCTCTTCCTAATTTGGCCACCTTTTGGAAACTTTCAGTTCCATCTTTATTATGCCTATAATTTTTAAAATTAGGCTTATTAGCTTCACATTGAATTTGCTTGGCTTTGGGATTTATTTTTTGCTTGTCGCTAAGTTACTTTCCGGACCAAGGAGAAGTGTAGTGATTTCCCTTCTGGGCACATTATGGATCTCCCCTAGTTCTGCATATTAGATGTTTTAAGCTGTCTCTGCTATAAACAGCCACACATGATACATTTGTTTTTATGCCATTATTTTAGGATAACGAAGTACATGTTGTTTGTTATTCAGTGTTTTCTCTTAAGAGTCAGTCTCATCCCCTTGGGGACAGAGTGGAGTTTTCCGGCAGAAAAACCTGTCCTGGAATGAACCCACAAATAGTTTGACATGCAGCCTTGTGTAAACTAAGTTTGCACACATGACACAAACCACCTAACTATAAACATCAGGTTTTTTCGTGTACTTCCTATAAACCTATATAGGATCTGCACGTTTACACAACATAGACTGTGGGAGTGGTGTCCAGACTGATTCCAGACACCCCCACCGGGTATGTTCACCCGTACGCCGGGTAACTCACAGTGCCACTGATAACTCCTCTTACCAAGGAGAGAATAGTTCTTGGCAACTATCGAACATGAAACCCCTGATTCCCCAGGACCGTTCGAACAGTACAGTACTTTTTACTCAGTCACTCATGCTCACTTTGTCTCAGAGAGATGCACAGAATAAACAGTGGGGACTTTTTCAATAAGTATTTATGGAACTAGCATTATTCTAGTATAAAATAGGTGTGCTGAAACAGCCATAAGACAAGAACAGATATAAATGATTATAAGCAATAACATGGAAAAAGGATGGTAGGTCCCTACCATCATGCACAAACAATGAATACAGGTAAGTATATAAAATACATGACAGTAATAATGTGTACTCCTATGATGTGACCCTATCTAGATGTACCTAAGTGTACCTAGCATGTATGTAGGTGTATAGCCAAGGATCCCCCTAGGATAAATTCAACCCCACTACCTCAAGTGAGAGACTGTGGGACCCAGTCTTGGTCTTAAGATGGACAGCCTGCGAGGGATGTCAGACCTCTGCAAGCAAGAGTGTCTGCATGCAGGAACCTCAGCATCTTGTGTCAGTGTATCAGCATGGAAGTCCTTTTGCTCTTCTGCTGTTCAACAAAGATATGGTGTTTATATACCCAAAGTGGTATCCTCAGTGGATCAACCTTGCTGTGTTATGTTGGGCTAGGATGACGGACAGAATGACCCTTATACATAGTTATTATGCAGGAGATTGTAGTCCAGCTGAGATTCCAAGAATTCTCATGCATAATGAATGAGGCTAGTTTTCGGAGAAAACCCCATGTCATTTAAGCAGTACCGTAACTAGGTAAAACGTCAGTACCAAGAACCAATATGCAGTGTAATGTCACAGGAAATATAGGTGCCTCCTACCACTAATCGCCTATCCTCCCTCACCCTCCCTCCTTCTAACCTAGCACAGCATCAGAACGACACACCCCTCCTCCATTCTCCCAGTATTCTAGTCATTCACCCACCCGTTACAGTAACCTCACACCCCTCAATCCCAGGCGTAGATCACTTCTCTTCCTACATCCACCCCACCCTCACTCTCCCCGCCCTCCACCATAACCCTTCCCTCCCACTACCAACTGGACTCTCAGAACACCTCAACTCCTTTAACTCCACTCCCGCTCCCCACAACAGGACCATTTCACATCCCATCTCCCTCCCATTCTCAGACCCCACTACCACACCTGCACCCCCACCAACCCAACCACACCCCTCCCCCCCAACTTCCCTCCCCCTCTGACCACCAACCCCCTCATTAATATCACCAACCCCTGCAATAACACACCACACCCCCCCACTCCAGTACCCTTAACACTTACTCACCCTCAGTGCCCATCCCCAACACCTTTCCTAATCCCACGCTGGACAAGATTATGTCTTTATACACCGCAGAAACCCCCTACCCACCACTACTTCCTCTCCTAACAAGTCCCCCACCCATCCTACTCACCCTCTCACACAAAACTCCCCACACTGGACCTCAATCCCCGCTCGCAATTCCACCAACCGCTCTCGACGTACCATCAATACACTTTTGGAATACGACATACGCACACTCCTCCTCATGTGACCAAGTTCCCCAAAACCACATAGTCACCACACACGTTTCCATCCCCACGATTCACTCAAACCCCCTTAGGCCCTCCACACACAACCACACAGGCTCTGTCCCTAACAACCTTCAAAAAGTCCCCCTCACTCTAGAACCCTCTTCCTCCCTTATCACCCCTCGGCTCAAGTGCACACTACTCAACTGCAGATCGGCCCCTAGACACTCCTCCGAAATCACTGATCTCATCAAAACACTGGACCTTGACCAGACCATTCTCACTGAAACCTGGTTAACAGAATCTTCTACACCAATCATCGACATTCTAGTTCCCCCCGACTATCACATCATTAGACTTGACAGGACCGGCAAAACAGGCGGTGGAATCGCATGCATTTATAGGAGCAACCTCTCAGTTACTAGAGTCACTTCCCCCTCTCTTACCTCCTGTGAATACATCTGCCTCGTTGTCATCAGCGAGGGCAAATCTGTATGCGCTCTACACATCATTTACCATCCACCTGGGGGCAACCTCATCTTCACCCAACAACTCATGGACACAATCACAACCAATTCCAGACGGCAAAACACTCACATTTTCCTTGGTGATTTCAATCTCCATTGGAACGATCACAATGACGCGTTGGTAAATAGTCTCAAAAACTTCCTCAACGCTCTTGACCTCACCCAAATCTGCAATAGCCCCACCCATGACAAAGGCTCTATCCTCAACCTTATCATCTCCAAAGAGCACTCTACCCAACTTGGGTCAATCCAACCCTGTGACTGGTCAGACCACCACATTATCACTTTCTTCATCAATGAAAAAGTTAAATTTAACCTGGTTCAATCCACCAAATCCAAGGTCTGGAAAAGGGACCTGAAGAAACTCATCCCCAACTCTTTACCTTCCCCCTATCGGCGCCTTGGACGTTCAAGCTCTGACCGACCACTACCTTAACTCTATGACCTCAATAATCAATGAGGCTGCCCCTTGCAACTGGAGAGAGTCTCCACTAAGAACTCTAACCCATGGTACGATGGTAGACTCAACAAAGATAGACGTGCTATGCGACTGGCAGAGTGCACCTGGAGATCAGCCCCTTCGGCATTGCACCTTAAAGCTCTTAAGAAAAAGAGAAACGCCTACTTTAGGAAAATCAAACGCTCGAAATCAAATTTCTTTAGCCTCCAGCTCGACCAAGCAAAAAACCGGCCAAGAAAGCTGTTTGAGCTAATCAAAACACAATCCAAGGAATAACCCCAACAATCACATAGCACAATGGGCGATATACCATCCTGTGAAGACTTCTCTACTTTCTTTAATCTAAAGACTGATAACATCAGGAGAGATCTCCTCAATGACGTAAGCCTTTACTCTAGCCCCCACAGCATAACACCCACTGAACCAAAAAACAATGCCACATGGTTGTCCTTTGACACTTACTCAGAAGAAATAATTGGCAAACTGCTCAGTACATTGAAACCTTCTAATCACCTCACAGACCCCCTTCCTGCTAACGCTGTAAAGGACTTCATCCCATTGCTCCTCCCACTTTGGACCAAAATTATTAACAGGTCACTTCAACAAGGACTAATACCCGACTCCCTCAAAGTGGGACAAGTCACGTCTATACTCAAGAAACCAACAGCTGACCCTACTGACCTAAACAATTACCGTCCTATTTCCAATATCCCCATGCTGGCCAAACTGTTGGAAAAATGCATACAACTCCAATTAACAAAACACATTGATCAGTTTGACCTCTTCAACCCTCATCAATCAGGCTTCAGAGCAGGACACAGTAAGGAAACAGCTATGACACACATAATTGATGACACCCTCCAAATCCTAGATCAGAACGATACCTGCCTCCTCATCCTACTTGATCTCTCTTCAGCATTTGACATCATCAAACACGAGAACTTACTCGAGCTGTTAAATATCAGAAAGGGTCTATCAGGGACTGTACTCAAGTGGTTTACTTCCTTTCTGCATAACCGGTCTCAGAAATTCAAGAGCAACAACTTGATGTCCCCACCTGTGCCTGTAACATTAGGCATCCCACAAGGAGCTTCCCTATCCCCAACATTGTTCAACCTAGTCATGGAGCCACTCACCACTTTGTTACAAGCATCTAATGTACACTTTCACATGTACGCTGACGACACCCAACTCTATCTCAAATTACAATACCCCAAAGACATTAACTTCTGAACTCAACCCTTAGAAACACCCAATCATGGCTTGCCGAAAATCACTTCTAACTCAATGCTCTGAAAACTAAGTTCCTTCTGATCTCACCTCCCGCAAAAATCTCCACCACTCAAACATGGCTTAAGCACCTAACTGCACTCAATGTCCAACCTACCATCGTGGACTCCGCGAAATACTTAGGCATAACCCTTGACGCCAATCTCAATATGCAACATCATTTCAGCAAGGCAACTAAGGGAGCTAATTTCCAAATCAATACTTTGAAGAAACTTAAACCCTTCCACCCAGCTAAGGACTTCCCAACTGCAGTACAAGCCCTAGTCATTCCTCGGGTAGACTACGGAATTGTCGCCCTCTTCGGACTCCCCCTGTCAACAACCGCACCCCTAAGAGCCTCTTTGAACGCTGCAGCGAGACTTATCACTGGATCAAAGAAACGCTCGCATATTTCCCCTGACTTAAAATCCCTGAACTGGCTGCCTTTTGAAGCCACAATCCACCTGAAAATCGACTGCATGACACACATGGCTGTCCACCACAGTTCACCCAGCTACCTTACTCAGAAGCTGACAATCTCAGGTGGCTCAAGAGCCACTAGAAGCACAAAAAATCTTCTTCTGAAACCTCAAAGATTCCGGAAGGAAAAAACTTATAAACGCTCCTTTTCAGGAATGGCACCCAGGATCTGGAATGCACTCCCTCCAGAAACCAGACTTATCTCCTCCACTGCATTTTTCAAGAAGGAAGTAAAAGCTATCCTCATGGCTAAATTCACCTGAACATTTACTTTAGATTCATCTGCGACTCTGCACCTACTTGTACTATTTGTTTTGTCTAACCGACTATGCTCCTTGATGTACCTACCCTATTTTGCTACCCATTTCTTACCTACAGCTATTCTTTGCTCAAAAAGTCTGTTAAACACTTTCTTGTTTTTCTTACCCCTTGTTTTTGTAAAGCGCTCTGATATCTGCAAAGATCTTGTTCACGCTATATAAAACTTTCAAAATAAATAAATAAATAAATCGGGCACCTGTATGAAACATAACAGTTTGGGTGTCTTTGCTAATGCCTGAGATCACTTATATATCCCTGTATTCTTACTTGACAGAACGCTTGCTCCTAAAGGCAGAAGCCGGGAGCAGCGCGAACATCGTTTTAAAGCATTTTTAAAAATTGTTGTGAATATTTACTTACTTTGCTCATTTTGCACATCCCACCTACCCTTACCCATTTAATTCACTGGCCGTGCCCTCTGCAGCCAATTAGGCGCTGGGAGGAAACTGATTACGAGTTTGGCCACCAGTTAAGGAAGGTGCTGGTTGACGCTGCATTTGGCCGGGCGATCCCACTCAGTACTTAAGGCGCCCTCTAGCAGTGCATTTCATTGACAGAACGCTTGTCTCCTGAGGCGGAAGCCGGGAGTAGCGCCAACATCGTTTTAAAGCATTTTTAAAAATTGTTGTGAATATTTACTTACTTTGCTCCTTTTGTACATCCCACCTACCCTTACCCAATTAATTCACTAGCCATGCCATCTGCAACCGATTAGGCGCTGGGTGGAAACTGATTACGAGTTTAGCCGCCATCTTAGGAAGGTGCTGGGTGACGCTGCATTTGGCCGGACGATCCCACTCCCGGTCAGTACTTAAGGCGCCCTCTAGCAGCGCATTTCATTGACAGAACGCTTGTCTCCTGAGGCGGAAGCCGGGAGCAGCGCGAACATCGTTTTAAAGCATTTTTAAAAATTGTTGTGAATGTTTACTTACTTTGCTCATTTTGCACATCCCACCTACCCGTACCCATTTAATTTACTGGCCGTGCCCTCTGCAGCCGAATAGGCGCTGGGAGGAAACTGATTACGAGTTTGGCCGCCATCTTAGGAAGGTGCTGGGTGACGCTGTATTTGGCCGGACGATCCCACCTCCCGGACAGCATAAAATTACATCATATCCTCGGACGCTCAGCGGACAAGCGCAGCGGGCGCGCCAAAGGCGCGCCTAAGGCAAGCCCGTCTGCACCCGTCCGCGCCGGGACCGGGCCCAGGGCCATGCCCCTGTCCAGAACCAGGCCGATAGAAGAAACTGGACATATTCCAGCCAGGAGCTCCTATTACTAAGACCCAGCGTCACATGTATCCCGATTGACCTACATAAGGAAGGTAAAAAATGTCCATCTTGCTCACCTGCCTTTTCTTTTTCACAGATTAGAGCTCTTAACATGCCCCATAACCAACCTAAGATACCAATTCATAGAATCTCTACTATAAAAGCAGGTCTAATTAATGTCAGGTCCATGGTCAAACACAACGTCCACACAGCAGAGCTAATTGAAAGCCAAAATATCGATCTTCTGTTTGTCACTGAAACGTGGGCAAACAAAGCATCTAACGCCGATCTGACCCTTGCGATTCCCGAGGGCTTCTCTATTTTTAGAGCCGACAGAAAAATGAAACGCGGGGGAGGATTAGCAATCATAGCAAAAGAGGTATTCAAGATCAAAAGTTCAGATAGAGGAAGCAACCCGGATTGTGAAACTTTGACCTTTCAAATTAAGATTACGACCAATTATACGATTAATGGCTTACTGATCTATAGACCACCCAATGCCAAGACACCTCTTATTGAGCTTTTAAGTCCATTTCTAGAGTCAAGCGTGACAGGCCCTGATTATACAATTTTAGGAGATTTTAATTTACACTTGGAGAAAATTTCCGACCCCAAGGTAATTTCACTTAAAGATGAACTGGCAAACTTTGATTTAGAATAAAAAGTACACCTAGATACACATTGCGCCGGCCATACCTTAGATAGCATCTTCACCTCATGTCAGAACCTAAATAAAATTGATACGCTCATGATCCCGTGGTCAGATCACAAGATGGTCTCCTTCTCATTAGATATCTCAGAAGATACGGGAAGACCTGTTGAAACCATAAAGAAAACCACATATCCTGACTGGTCTAAAGTTCATCCCCAAACTTTTATTGACACACTCTGCTCATCTTATCCAACTCTCGAAGTAGACAGCAATAAAGCCTGTAAACAATTTAACGAGTGGTTGGAGGATGCCGTCCGACTCACAGTCCCACAAAAGAGAGTCACCTTCAAAAGAAAGATTCCCTCACAACCATGGTTCTCAGAAGCTTTGAAGGCACAAAAACAGTCATGCAGAAGAGCAGAAACAAAGTGGAGAACCAATTACGACACCCAGCTAAAAAAGAATACAAAGCAGTCCTAGCTAGCTATAAAAAATTAATAACAACAGAAAAAAGCAAATACTTCATTCAAAAAATTAATGAGTCAAAAAACTCTAGTAAAGCCCTCTTTTCTACTGTTAAAAAACTATCAAAAATTGAAAACAGTACTTCAGAAGAAATGTCGTCAGACTTTTGTAATACACTAGGTGAATTCTTTGTGAGCAAAGTATCTTCCGTTTATGACTCTTTTAAAAGCCATAACACAGATATGGCAGATCAGGCTATCTAATCTCACACTCAATACATTTAGTGGAACAATCAGTTCAACCCATATTGTTCCAATTTATTCCTCCAACAGCAGATCAAATCCAGAAGGAATTGCTCACCACTAACTCAGGTAGCCCAACGGACCCTTGTCCACCCAAAATAATGCAAATCTGCTCAGAACAACTGAGCCTGGTATTAGAAAAATTATTTGCTCAAATACTTGGAACTAATACCTTTCCAGATGACTGGAAAAAGATATCGATTAAACCGCTACTGAAAAAATCAAATCTGGATTGTGAAGAACCAAGTAACTATAGACCAATAGCTAGGATCCCTTTCGCCGCAAACATTTTAGAGAAACTTTTAAACAAACAGTTATCCCGTTATCTGATGGATGGCAACTGGCTAGACCACTATGTGTTCGGTTGTCGTGAAGGACACGGAACGGAAACTGCTTAAATCACAGCTGTGGAAGAATTTAGGAAAGTGCTGGATAATGGAGCGAAGGCCGCCTTGGTATTACTTGACCTATCGGCGGCCTTCGACACGGGCAGCCACGAGATTCTCCTAACTCATTTAAGAACAGCATAAATACATGATTCAGCATGTACCATCATTGCATCCTACTTAGTAAACAGAACTTTTTCAGTAGAAGTAGAAGGAGTGAAATCTAAATCTTTTAAATCACCATACGAGGTCCCGCAGGGGTCCTCGCTGAGTCCCACCCTTTTTAACTTATATGTGGCCCCCCTTGCAGAAATTATAAGGAACTGTGGATTTACCCCAATATCCTATGCTGACGACACCCAAATTGTGGTGTCTATCAGCAAGGATGTGGAAGACACAGCAGAAAAATTCCAACTATGCATGACACAGGTCAGCCAATGGATGGAATAGAATTGCCTAAAGCTTAACGGAGACAAGAGTGAGGTGATGACACTAGGGGGTGACAGAAACATCTGGTCCCCCGCTTGGTGGCCTAATGATTTGGGTAGATGCCCAAATTCATCAGAAAAAGTGAAGAATCTGGGCGTCACTCTAGACACCAGTCTATCTTTTGAAGCCCAAGCCAGCAAGCTGGCATCAACACTCTAAAAATGATAAAAAAGATACTGCCTTATCTACCACAGGATTCGCGTAAGACAGTAGTGACAGCCTTAGCCTTGGCAAGACTAGACTATGGGAATGGCCTATATGCCGGAGCTAGGACAAACATCATAGCTAAATTACAACGCCTGCAGAACGCAGCAGCCAGACTGGTTTTAGGCACACCTAAGTTTGAGCCAATCAGTCACAAACTAAAAACCCAGCATTGGCTGCCAATTGCAAAAAGGGTGCAGTTTAAATCACTTTGCCTGGCCTATAAAGCACTTCAGGGAACAGGATCACAATTCTTGAAGTCACATTTAAAACATTATGAACCAACGAGACTTCTTAGATCCGGTCAATTGAAGCTAATTAGTGTCCCCAAATTTAGACGAGCAAGTTGGGGTGGAAGAAGATTCCTGGTACATGCAGCATGAACCTGGAATCAGCTGCCTCTTGCTATAAAAACCTGCCCATCCTTGGAGTCCTTTAGAAAGGAAGTAAAAACCTGGTTGTTCTCTGCACAGCTCTAGACACCACTCTTGAGAGATGAGGATCTGTCATAGCGCCAAGACGCCCACAGGCATTCGCGCGCTTTACAAGTTGACAAATCAAATCAAATCAAATCAAATGTGTAAGGGTTGGAATAGGCAAATAGATAATTTGCCATGGTGGGAATGTTTACTTTATAGTCTGGTAGTAATGCTAAGCACTTTGTTAATCTAAATGTTTCTAGTGATTGCAGCACATTTGCTTCATATTAGACTATGATAGTTTAAAAAAATATATTGTGAACTTTCTTCATGTCTTTCTTATGTTTACAACTGGCATTCATAAGCGAGTGATGATAGGTGATGATCTATTTCTGCTGTTCCATTAGGGACTAGAGTGCCATACTGACTTACTGCACTGGGAAGGGTTGGAGTTCAGGTTAGGCACTGTGAGCTAGCCGGATGATAGATACTGACACTGTAGAGATATTCTGGGCCTCTTTATAGGTTTTTTGCCATAGGGCAGTGCAGCAGGCCTTGCTCCTGTGCTGCCCTGAGCCAAAAGAAAAGGGCAGGAAATCGCTGTTTCTATTAGATACTGCGCATTCCCTTCCTTTTCCCCTGTACCAGTACACATTAGGATGCTGTGCGACAACGCAGGCAACTTGTACCAAGGGTGCCTGTGTTGCGGGGATGAATGATTTTGTGCAGGAATGCAGACCTTCCTGCACAAAAACAATCCCAAGAGGCAGAATGCAGCACACATAGAAAGAGGAAAAACAAGGAGAAATAAAGACACTACTCCTAATTTTGCCTCCCTTATGCTTCTCCTGGGGAGGTATACGTTTTTGGCGCCACCTCAGACTTACGATTTCTCATAAATCTGGGGAAGGATCAAAAAGCCATGGATGATGATGGGAAAACTCTCAGCAACACCCATGGAACTCCCCTTTCAGACAGTTTTTGCATGAAAGGGGCACATAGTTAAAAGGCCATGAACAGCTATTTAACATGGCTTCAAGTGGCCCTATAAATATGTCAGTGGCACACTGCGCCACCAGAACATCAAAAAGGTTAAGTTTCAGGGGTGCAAAAGTGCCAGTTGGGCCTCATAAATAAGGCCCTTAGGGCCAGATGTAGGTAGGCATTTACCGGTCGGTAACGGCCGAATTCGGCCGTTACCGACCGGTAAATGCAATTTGAGATGTAGGGCCCTGTATTTTACAGAATCGGTAAATTTACCGATCGGTAAATTTACCGATTCTGTAAAATACCGAATCGGTATTTTTTCCGATTCGGTAAAATTGATATGTAGGTGGGACTCTTCTGAGTCCCACAAGCATTACAGAATCGGTATTTTACCATCAAATACTATTTGATGGTAAAATACCGATTCTGGTGTGCATGCACATGTGTGCATGCACACCTGTGCCATATGACAGGCAGACCTGCCCCTAGGGCTTGTATGCCTGCCACATGGCACCCAATCCTGTTTAGGGGGTGCCAGGGGGTGTCAAAGTGACACCCCCTGCACCCTTGTGAAATTCGGTATTTACCGATTCGGTAAATACCGAATCGGTAAAGCCTATTGATTTCTATGGGCTTTGAAGCCCATAGGAATCAATAGGCTTTACCGATTCGGTATTTACCGAATCGGTAAATACCGAATTTTACCGATTCGGTAAAAGGGAACATCTGTATTCCCTACATACCAACCCCTCACATTTACCGAATCTTAATTACCGAATCGGTAATTTTCGGTAATTAAGATTCGGTAAATGTTACTTACCTACATCTGGCCCTTAGTTCTGAGGCACAATTCTGCTTTACCTAAATATCTTACAACCTTGCATTGAAGGGCACATTGGGGTACTTAACTAATGTTGGTGCTGTAGCTGAATTCCATATTGACAATATGTTGCATTTTGATGTGACAGTTACAGATTGTTTCAGAACAGTTAAAAAGCACCTGAAAATAAAAGTATCTACTGTGGAACATCAAACAAGTCATGTCCAATTATTTATATCTTGTAGATTCAGATATGACTTACCTTGAGAAATAATGTGTGGAAATGTTGTCTTTCACCTTCTCCCCTTCACTGGAGGTGGCCATCAACCACTAAATCAGATTCTGAAACAGCCATGTGTAGGCCTCTCCTGGTTGCAATATTGTATAGGGTGGCACATGTTGCTGTTATCTTACATTCAATTTCAGGTACATAATGTAAGGCCCCCCTACGCTTATGTAGGCAACAAGCTTTCAGTATGCCAAATGTCTGCTCAACCACAGTCCTGGTTCAACAGAACCCAGGGAAATCAACTAATCGGCTGCTGTTGCTGTTAGAATTACATGTTTTACTCAGCATGTCAAACATTCTTCTCAGATCAATGAGGTAGTTATTTGTGAATTCATAGAAATTGTGTCCTCATTTTAGCTTTTAGAACATCTCCCGTAAAGTCTAAAATAGAATCATATCAGAAAGCCATTTTCTCTGAAACATGGTTCATCAAATGTCAGCACAAAATCAGATATTTTTCCTATAGGAAGTCATCTTAGAACTCACCACAATTCCTAAAACTAGCATGACACTATTCAAAAAATGATTTATAGCAAGCTAGTCTGCTATCACCTTTGTATTTGTTCCTTTTTGTGACCCCCAAAACCGGCATTCACTACAATGCCTTTTAATAGGACCAAATTTAAGATGCCTTATCACCAAATCAAATCCAACAGGGATTCTTCTTGCAACCTTCCATCTAAATGATCTCATGGAAAACACACAATCTGACAAATATTTTTTGAGAATTTTACACTAAATTGCAAGAATATGATTTTCAGTTGCAACATTATCCAAATTGCTTATGTAGTGTTATTTAAAAGCATAAAATGTACACATGTAAAATTCCTTCATTTTCTAAATTCTGCTTTTGTCAATAATGGGCAAAGGCACATCAGCCAATTTGACTTTATGTTTCCCCATATTAAACATGGAAGTGTTTTCCGCCTTCCCCTTTCAAACATGCATTTCTACATTTAAAAGCCCAAATTATCATGCATTTTAGGACTAGCAAGGTAACTGCAAGGGCTATATGAACACCCATAGATATGCAACTTTATGAGTGTTACTTTAGCTGCTCAACAATATTTTTTAACCCAAAATATTTGCGAAATCCAACCTTTAACACAAATGATTTTCTTGTACACCAATGTTCAATTGAGAAGGAAAAAAAAGTATGTGAATCAGGCCCTTAAAATAACTTCTCACAAACCAAATCAAATCAAAATATTCTTTATTTGTCTGTCAGAGACACACAAAAGAATACAAAAAATAAAACATACTTGTAAAATTTATAATAAAATGCTGACAGGTCATAAGCAATTACCAGTGCATAGATTGTCTTGAGTAAACAAGTAATTTTCAAAATGAACCCACCCTGAAACATGACTCCTCATCACTTACCAGTTGCAAGAACTAAAGCTCTACTCTACAATACATACAGTGATGCGTTTTTTAGCAAAAGAATTTATTGATTTTCTGCAGTACTAAGTAGGCAGAGCCCGACAAGCATCATACATGTACATGGCAGATTGCAAAAACTGTAGGTACTGAAAATTTTCCCCTCAGGAGGTCTGCTAAACATCAGACCAAACCCCCCCGTCTCTCCCCCCCACCACGCACCATACATCCCATGAAAAGCAAGATATTGATACAGCAAATGAGTTTCCATCCACATCTGTAATGAGCTATCGCATTAAACTAGTGAATAATTTACTACCAGCCGTTCAAGAGGGTCCTGGTTTGCTGGCTGCATAAGGAGAGATAAGTCAATACCTTGATATTTAGCCCACCTGGCGCAGATCTTTGCATGCTTCTGGGACAGCCCCTCACCTGAAACACCGCTATTTTGTCCAACATACATTAATCTAAAGCCTTTTTCCATTTCGCAATACCAGGGGGGAGGGTAGCCTTCCAGTGTTGTGCAATATACCGCTTGGCTAGTGTGAGACCCAAGAATAGGAGGTGTCTTTTGTATCTATTCCCCTGATGTCCTCTGTGCTGTGTAGAAGTGTCATTCTAGGGTCTGCTGCGATGTCCCATGCCAGTACCCACCCCATGCAAGACAGTATGCCTGACCAGAAGTGTTGCAGTGCTCCACTCCAAACCTTGTGGAAGAATGACCCTTGTCTGAGTTACAGCGGAGGTATATGGGGGACTGAAAGGTCCCCATCTTCCAGAGGCGGAATCAAGTGTAATATATTCTGTGGAGGTACTTAAATTGGATCAGCCGGTATATAGTGGAGACAGCGGAGTACCTGGGGCTAGCCAGAGCCTCGGCCCAATCAGCGTCTGTCAGGGTCAGTAAGGCTGTCTACCACGCCACCCGTGTATAATGCATGTTAGTTTTGGAGTGTGTAGCGAGGGTTTGATAAATTTGACACATTTTCTGGGCCCCCAGATCTCCCATTAACAATCTACCCTCCAGTGGGTGAAATTGGGGTAAAGAGTGACTTGAGATGTCGTATCAGGGAGACTGAGTATGGCGGAGCTGTACATACCTATGGAACTGGGATTTGTGTAAGTCAACCTCTGGAAGGACGTAAGCATGGGCCCCTGCATTTTATCTCCAAGTGTAGATATCCCGTTATTGTCCAATCTGCAGAACCCAGCAAGGGTCGAATTAGGCTGAAAGTGTGATGCCTGCCAGAGGGGGGTTGTGCTAGTCAACATGCCCCACCATCCCATAGACCTGGTCACTCGCCTCCATATCTGGATCACTGTCCGGCACACCGGGGGAACGCCTCCAAGGAGGTAGTACTGTATAGAAGGTGAAGCAGCGGGATATCTGCCATAAAGAGCCTGTCCACAGCATAGGCTGGGTCTGCTGAGAGCTATCCCACCAGTCATTGATCACCGAGAGCTGCAAAGCCCAGTAATAAGCCCGAACATTGGCTGCCGTAATCCCGCCGCAATATGCGGAATGAGTACACATCACAAGAGCCACTTGAAGGGCATCCCCCCATAGGAACCTTTTCAGGAGAGCATTTATTTGGAGAAACCACGACGAGGAAATAGGATATGATAGTTCTGCAGCCTATTCAATTCAATAGCAATTTGTATAGCGCGCTACTCACCCAGAAGGGTCTCAAGGCTCTAGGGGTAAGGGTATGCTACTGCTCGAAAAGCCAGGTCTTGAGAAGTTTCCTGAAGGAGAGGTGGTCCTGGGTCAGCCGTAGGTGGATGGGGAGGGAGTTCCACGTCTTGGCAGCCAAGTAGGAGAAGGATCTTCCTCCAGCGGTGGCTCTGCGAATGCGTGGTACGGCGGCGAGGGCGAGGCTGGCCAATCGTACTTGGCGGATGGGTGTGTGGAAGGTGAGGCGGCTGTTGAGGTACCATAGAGCAAGCGTGGCAGGGACACCATTTTAAAATCGCGGACTGGCCATATAGCGATAGACGGAGGTGGGACCACACTGTTGTTTCGTTTTGCACTACAGGGAGCAAGGTAGCTATGATGTGCGACCAAGCTTTATTGGAACATTATGTGATATACACTCCAAGGTACTTGAAACCCTCATCCGCGACGATCAGCTACGAGGCCCAAGCCTGACTCCTCTGCTGTATTTAAATTATTTTTTTATGTACTTAAATTATTTTTTTATGTACTTAAATCTTTATTTTTTTGATGGACTAACATAATTGCCATTTCCCCTGATATTTTCATGTGTAACATTATTGGACTAAAGAAATGTTATGTTCTTGGTTTTTATTCTTCCTTTTAATATGTATATAATGTTTTGTCTTTTATGATATTAATATCGAAATAAAGACTTTATGAAATGAAATGAAAATGACTCCTCTGCTCGCTGTATATGGGGAACAAGATGGATTTGGATGGACTGGCGCTTAGTCCGGATGTCTCCCCAAATATCCGCAGTATCTGGAGCACCCGCGGCCCGGTTGCCCAAGGATCCAATATGAAGAATAAAGCGTCATCAGCATATAGCGCGATCCTATCGAAGCACTCCGGCAACCATTCCAACCCTCTGAAGACCGCATCTAGGTGCACCCATGCGGCCAAAGTCTCAATAGCTAAGGCGAATAAGAGTGGGGAAACGGGGCACCCCTGTCTCATGCCCCTGCAAATGGGGTACAGAGCAGAGCAATATCCGGCCACGCGGACCATTGCGGTAAGGTTTGTACATAACAGCTTCACGTAGGCTCGAAAACGATGCCCCATGTTAACAGCCTGCAAGAGTTTAAAAAGGTAGATCCAGCTCAACGAGTCAAACGCCTTATCAATGTCTGCCAGCAGGACAGCTGTGGGGCGTCCCAGACAGTGGGCCTCCGCTACAGCGTTATGGGCGTGTCTAATGTTTTGCCTGGTGGAGCGCTGTGGCATAAAACCAGATTGATCTGGAGGCACCAGATCCTGGATACCAGGCGGAGGCGGTCGGCCAGGACCTTCTCTAACAGTTTAGGCTACAAATTCAGCAAGGATATAGGGCGATATGAACCCGGATCTTCTGGAATGTGGCCGGCTTGAGGAATACGATTATCTCAGCGTGTCACCAATATGTTAGCAGAATGCCCCGCCCCGACGCCGCCTGTAGCGCCTTAAGTAAATGAGGGCCGAGTTTCCCCATATGCCAGCGCATTAAATCGCACGGGAACCAATTTGGGCCAGGCGCACATCCTGGTTGCATATTCGATAGAGCTGCCTGCAGGTTGTCCAGGGAGATGGGCTTATCTAGGGCATCGCCCTGTTCATCCAAGAGGTGTCAAGGGGGGATATCTGAGAAAATTTCATCTAGGAGAGGTTCGGCTATTACCTTGCATTCGTCGTACAATGCTGCATAGAAATTGGCAAAGGCCTGAACCACCGCCTCAGGGGAAGCACATTTGTTGTCATCTAGGGACCTCAATAGAGGAACCTGCGTCAGGGATGCTCTGGCCTGGCACAGCCTATGGAGCATCTGACTGGACTTATCACCCCATTAATAAATCCTAAATTGGGTCACCAACCAGGCCTCCTTAGCGATATCAGTGAGCAACTGGTGCAACTGCTGCTGAACATGTACTAGATTGCGGAGTGCCCCAGTGTTGGAGGCTTCACCATTAGGGATTTTAAAGTGACCTGTCTGTCTTCCAGTTCCTGTATCTGTGTCAGATGGTGCTGTTTTTCCCCAGTACGATGTGTATATAGCTGTGAGGGAGGAACAAATAGTCCAGGCGTATACGGTGGGGTGGACGGATGATGCATAGGTGAACCCAGCTTCCGAGGAGTGAAAGGCCCGCCAAGTGTCTGCCCAGCCCAATGTATGTGTCAATATGTTCAGTTTGGACCTCGGAGGGGGGGCATCCAGTGGTCTAACCCACCACCTTGTTGAAAGACCCAGTATGTCATTCCAATCTCCACCCGAATCGTCAGGCCTCCCGGGAGATCTCCCCAGAGCTGTGTTATTTTGTTGATGAAGGTCTGGCCTAGCGGTGGAGGGGCGTAGATGCTCCCTATTGTGATCTCTTCCCCGGCTATAATACCAGAGATGACCGTGAATTGGCCACCTGGGTCCAACCAATGTTGTGTAATCTGGAGTGGAATGCTAAGGTGGATAAGTACTGTTGTACCACGCGCCCCCTTGTGAAGCCTGAGTGGTACACCATGGCAAACCCATAGCGGGAGAGGCATGGGGCTTTATTGCCAAAAAGATGTGTCTCCTGTAACCGCAAAATGTCAGCTGAATATCGCTTTGCCAAATGAAGCAAAGCCCCTGTTTAACGTTGTTCAATAAACCCCGCACATTCCAGGTAAACGGAGGATCACCGGCCGTGTGGGTCATGTCTGGTCCTCAAAGTGTAGTGCGAAAGATGTTGTGGAGATGATGGGACAGAGTGGTGCGTGTACGGTGCGTGAAATGTCAAACAAACAACAAACAACCCCACAACGCCCCTCCTCCCCCCATACTTCCCGAAACATGTAGTATCTGTTGAGGTGAAATCTCGTCTCAAGCCCCAAACATGATGACCCAAGCCGTGCCACCAATGGATCCCCCCGTCCCAACATAACTCAAAACGTTGAGGGCGTGTTAAGTTCAATACCGTCCAGGACAAATAATAGAGGCCCCAGCCCTCAGGATCTAAGACATCCCAACATGTGGCTGCAGCTAGGCTAGTGACTTGCCCAGCTAATGGAAAGAACAGGACAAAATAAGTCCGAGACCCCCAGGTCTACCTCAGTCCACGGTGCCCTTTTAACTCTGAGCATTCCAATTGGAGCGGTATCTGTTTTACCGAGTAGTTGTTTCTCTGCCCTTTCGGCTGCACCTGTGTGAATCTTAGGAAAAGTCTGAGTTTGCATGGGGTGGTGAGTGCGGCTTTGTCCGTCCACACAAACACCTCCTCTGGGGTATTGAAAGATCACCTTCATGCGGCCCGGGAACAGTAGCGCATAGGATAAATTCAGCTCATGTAGTTGACGCTTGGCCGCCACAAAGGCCTGACGCTGCTGCTGGAGTAGTCCGGGAAGACCATGATCGGATGGGACTCAAACGTCATCTTGTCTTTGTGTAGCCGGGTAAAGGGGAGGATGGCATCTCACTCAGCATAATTGAATAGCCAAGAATTCACGGGCCTCGGACGCTCCCCAGGTGGCTGGCGGCTTATTGGTCAGAGCGTGGTGTACCCTCTCATTCACAAAGCAGGAAGACATGTCCACGGGGGTAGCAATGCCTTGAGCCAACCCGAAAGGAAGGCATCCATTAAGGACCCCTCTCAACCCTCTGGGAAGATCACCAGGTGAATGTTGCTGCGACGGGCTGCGCATCTGCATCCTCAACCTGCACCGCAAGCACTTGAGAGACCATGGCCAGTTTGTCCACCTTCTTCTTGAGAGTGGAAACAGTGACCTCCACAGTGGAGACCCTTGTCTCCGCTTCAGTGATTTGGCTGACCGCCTTCCGAAGATCCCCTGAGCCCACAGCTCCGATCTGGGCCTCAAGGGCAGCTCGTGACTGATTAATGGCCTCCAGCAGCTTTGCTGTTTCCGAGGATAGGCCTTCTGAAGCTTCCTTTCCAGACGGGGTGGTTGTGGTGTATTGGTCCATGGTGTGCTGCTTAGGGGCACACGTACCGTGTCTATCCTTGCCCATAACGGCTTGAAGGTCTAACCCAGAGGGTCCACACCATATCAGCCCCCACTGCAGTTGGGGATGGGAAGGAAATCCGTGGGAGAAAGGCATGCGGCAACCCAAGGTGCGTGTCACCAACCCCGAAACTAGACAGGGAGCGCCGTGTCAGGGTCTCCAATCGTCGCACACACCCGGGCCCTGGTGGATACAGTTGTCCGAACCTCCAATGTCCCCAGTTCGACGCGAGGGCCTGCCCTTCGCAGAGCAGCCCCCACTCTGGTAGAAGGCTGACTACCGACGGCATGGCCTGGCTGCCCACCCGAGCCACCAGCTTGGAAGCCCTAAGCCCCCCTGCCATATCTCTCTCCACAGCGAAGCTGGCGCGGGAGGCAGCAGCAAAGCACCCTACAGTCAACACTGGTGATGGGTCAGGTTAACTGCCGGCAAGACCCAGGGTCCCCAGGCGGCGCCAATCATCTGCAACAGGGCGACCCTCACAAATAACTGCACCGCGGCCGGTCAAGAAGGCTGCTGTCCTAAGGCCGGGTCCACCGTCGCTCACTCACCGGAGCTCACCTCTACAGTGGACTTCTCAGCTCCAAGTAGGTGGGTAGGCAATGCCCTACGACATCCAGGCCGGCCAGGCTCATGGAAAGTCCAGTGTGTTCCCGGCTTCGAATGTACCCTGCCAGGCCTCGAACTCCAATCTATTAGGACCATTTGTGAGGAGTGGGGGGGGTACCACTATGGCATCACAACAGCAGTGCAGTCCGATCGCACTCTCAGCCGTTCCCAGGGCCTCTCTGGACAGGATCGCAGCCGCCGCAGCCGTTTCCTCAAAAATAGCGGCGATCGACAGCCGCAGCTCAGATTCTGCTGCTCTCTCTCTCGTGCGCGCCCACCACCAGTCGAAAATGGGGGAAGGCTATCTGGCCCTCCATCGCCGCCAGATAGCTCCAACAGGGTCGCTGTATGCCCCACAGCAAGTGATCCACTGGAGCAGCTGCTGGGATCTAGGATCGTACAAGATTCTGGGCCTGGAAGGGAGCGAACTGCGGAGCTCTACAGAGACGCGTCTGCCATGTTCGGCTCCTAAGCCACGGCCAAAAATGTATACTTTTTAAAAACAGAATAAAAAACTTATTAGTAAAAATAGCATAACATGTACAAAAAAATTTGAAGTAAAGTAGTGATTGCTCAGAAACCCCATCTCATGGGCACAACACATGAGTGGAAGAGTTGGTCCAATGAAAAACAAAACAAGTATCTACCCTGAAGCGAAACAGCAAGCACCATTCCTACTTTCTGAGTGCCAGTAATAAATACAATTATATGCCGATATGCATTTTCAAGTTGGTATAGGCCTTCACCATAGATTTATGAAGCTCCACATTACTCCTTGTACTTCTTTTCTTCCAGAAACAATGACTTATTTCGTTTTTTATCCTGCATACTAATAGAGTTTGGATTAACATAGAAGGATGCCCCAACTCAGATGGAGTTCCAGGAACATACTTAACCCAAGGAATGTCAAGCCCTTTATCGCAAAGAAAACAATCTTTAATGACAGATTGATTCCAACTAGATTCTGGATTGAGCCAAACAGATAACCACAAAACCAGGGGACCCAGTTTGATTCAATCTTCTAAATAGGAGAGAACAAGCTTCATGTGACAATCAAATGTGAAGCTGAGAGGGGGTAAGAATTTGTCTACAAAAATTATTCTCTCCAACCTGAATTACAGAACATTTAGCATATCCCAAAACCATAGCTCTGTTTACAGCAGCAGGAACACAATGAGCCTTATGAACCTCAAGAAGAAGTTTAATTGCCTTCCATCCTAATAGCTGAGGAAATTAAAAAAGGTCAACCACAGATTTGTACAACTTCATACAGCAATTTGAGCTTTTTATACCCCAAGAACCAGAGGGGTCAAAATAAATCCCAAGGAAAGGAAAATGATTAACACTTTCTCAATGATGACTATCAAATGCCATAGTAGATATACTCAGCCAATTAGGACCACAGGCCATTATATGAGATTTGCTTGAGTTACTTAAATCAAGGCCTGCCATAAACGGTACAAAGAAGCTGACTGACTTGGTTAATAAAAGTGTGCATGACATCAGAAACGCATCATTGACGTATGGAAGGAGTAGGGACATTATTTACAGCTTGGAAAAATTCCAACAGCGTATAAATTATCATGTAAACATGAAGGCAGTTGACTGTGCCTTGTCCAATTGCAACTCAAAAGTGTTATGCAAAGCTTATTGAGATTTACACAATCAAAAACTGTTGACAGGCACATTAACGCCAGGCACAGTGGGCAGCAGTTGGCAATGGTACAGCTTATTTCATATTATCTCTTTCACCATACATTGCAATTTTGCATATGGAGTCCCTTAATAGTCATTTATATTTATAGTCCAATCAGTATAAAGCAAATCCATTCAGAAATCAAGAATAATTTACAATACTACAATGCTAAATATATGGTACCTTTTTAGTTATGTTATAAAGATGAACAGGAAATAATAGTACATAAAGAACATTAGCATTGACATAGCTTTATTGAGATGTGCATGGTTATTGTTTACCCATCCGGCAAAATCTGATCAGGGTATAAAAGCATTGCATAATGCTTGCACAGCATAGTCAACCAAAGATTCATGCACTTTTCCTTTTGTAGTAAATCTAGATAAGTGATTTACTCTTAACTCCAGGATTACACAAATCAACTTGGTCTTCAGCTTTGTCCATTGGCTTAGGAATATATTTTACTATGTGTCTCTTTAATTACCCAACACAGTATACTGGAGACAAGACTACAGCTTCCTCATTCACTTGATCCACTTTCAAAATACTTTTCTTCATTTTTTTATTAGAAAGGTACTTCTACATATCAAAAATTGATAAAAATAGATACATAATCAGGTATGTCAACTTGAGAATTGTTCTCAATTCATCAGTTATATCTAAAGAACAATCACATCTCTAATGTGGTTGTGCATATTCATACATAACTATACTCTTGACACATTTACCACCTTAAGCTAATAACAAAGGACAAAGCTTATCTAAGGCATAGTAATCAATTTGGGTACATCTCACTCCTCGATGTTTCAGAATTTGAAGATAAAGTATGCTTCGTAGTATGGTGCCAGATTTCTTGCTGACTAACTCTACACATTTTAATTTCCCAATCATTGTAACTAGGACTAACATAGGATTTATAATGAGTTGTTATCAAAGAATGGGCTCACAGCATAGCTATAGGAATAACATGTTTTACATTGTGATCCACTAGAATAGCAATCCGCTAAAAAGCTGTTTTCTGGTATAGTGGACTAGCCTTTTGAATAGTGATACTAACAACCTTAAGGGCCTGATTTAGATGTCGGTGGTCTGGTTCCTCACAACGTTGATGGCTATACTGTCAGCTGAAATATAAATCCTACAAGTGATAATGGGATTTATATTTTGGCGGATGAGATATCCACCACCATTGTGATGGATTAACCTGTCTGCAGAGATCTAAATCAGGCCCTACATATTTATTGCAAACTTTTGTCAGAAAGCTGCAAGACCAAAACATATGTACCCAATATCCTTCTAAACAGTATTTTGGACATTACTTGGCTGCAGAAGGGAACCTGTTATGTATAATTTGAGGCATATAATATATATCTATTAATTAAAAAAGCTCTAAGATGGAAATGGTCCATCCCTAAACTAGAGTAACAGAGTCAAGAATAGTTTTCCCACATGTTGAATACTGTATTGTTTATCCCACTGTAGGTGCCTGAATGCACCATAGAGATTGCTGAATGTACCTAGTACGCCCAAAGGTCTCAAATTAAGCCGTGGGTCCAACAGCTGACAAGGTTCTGTTCCGATAAATACCTCACTATGCAACTGTGGATGAAAATTCGTAATGTACGGTGAAAAAAATATTGTTGTAAAAAATATTGTTTTTAATGTTTAAAAATAATATAAAGTAAATGATACTTATATTTAAAATAAGCATAGTTAAAATATATTTACAATTAATACGTATAATATAAAAAATAAATAAAACATATATATATAATATATTGTATATACTTAACAATATTTCAAATTAATTACTCTAATGACTTATCAATTGTAAAAAATGTTTATAAATTATAAATACATACATACACATTCAACAATAATATAAATATAAATATCAAAACTATATATAACAAAGTTTAAAAAATAATTTGAAATAAATTAGACACTACATTAACTAAAACAATAAATATTGGATAGAGTATGGGTTAAAATTACTATTCCAACTCCAGGGAGTGCAACAGCAGAGAAAGTGTTAGATAAAGTAGGGCAAATTACTATTCCAACTCCAGACGGTGCAACAGTAGGGAAAGTGTTGAATAGCATTGAGGTAAAAATTACTATTCCAACTCCAGAGGGTGCAACAGTAGGGAAAGTGTTGGATTGCGTAGGGGTTAAAATTACTATTCTAAAGCCAAAGGGTGCAACAGTAGGGAAAGTGTGGGATGGCATAGGGTTCTAAACAACTTACTAATGATTAAAAAATTATATTGTTTGTAAAGAATTACAATTTAATTATTAATTTACAACAAATTAATTAACAATACCAAGAAATAAAACAAAATATTAATTACCAATTAATAATTAATTAACAATTAAAATAAATACAATTAAATATTATTGATAAAAAAAATCTAAACAAATAATAAAATAAAGAAATAAAAAAATCAATACCAATAAATATTAAAATACATTTAGCTAATAATAATTAATTAATAATAATGTATTGAATAACTCAAATACATTTAAAAACATCAAATTTTATTACCAATTATTAATTAATAAACAATTCATCAAAAAATAAAATACAATATTAACATTTATTACCAATTAATAATTGATTAACAATATTTTATTTATCAATAGTCAACACAAAAAAAATATTTAAATGATTACAATTAAATTACTTCCACCCTTTTACCCTATAACCTCACAACATACTTCAATATTAAATGAATACACTTAATATAATTACCAATTAATCAATTAATAAAAATCAATTATCCTTACTAGTATTGGGAAACTAGTTTTGGAAATTAAAGACATTCCTTGCTCCGAGCCGGCAATTGATCTCATAAAACCACCTGCAGCCAGGAAACTATATTTACAGTATGGATATGAGGTGCTTCCACTCCGCTGCTTTATATCTAAGTGAAGAGACCAATACATCACTCATTGTCTGGCTTGCGAGCATCCTGTAGAAACTGAGCTCCATGTTTTCTTTAGCTGTCCAGGCTACAAGAGAGCAAGGAGGCGTTGGTTGATCCAGATTTGTAGGAATCTGGGCAATAGGCGTTGCCTTGAAGTTTTCAGGATTCTGAAAAGCGACTCGAGCATCCCAATAGTATACTCTGTTGCAGGTTTCTTGTTTGCAATGTGTTGCACCAGAAGGGTCTAGTTGAGATCTAGAAACAATGCACCGATAGTCCAGTACTGAAGTACTAATGGTAGTTGAATAAATTCACTAGTTACATTGCATATCTGTAAAGTTTTAAACTTATACATTTTTGCTTTTATATTTTCCTTTTTAACTAATCTATATATTTATTGAACTGTGCACTTTCCATAATTGTTTTTAAAGCTACACCTATCTAAAGTCTCAATGTATTGGCTAATATGAAATTATGTGTACAATTATTACTGGGTTTTACTTTTTTCTTTCCTCTTTTTTTAACTACGATTGACAGCATGTGTATTTTATTTCGTGTTTTTTCATGTAAATGCTTGCTGTATGTGAACTTTCAAGGTCATTTTGACCGAAGAAAGTCTTTTTTGAACATGAACAAAAATCAATTTACACTTATAAAAAATTAATAAAAATGCATTACCAATTAATAAAAAATTACCAATTCATAATTAATTAACATAACAATATGTATCAATACCAATACATAAAAATTACATATTTACCTAATTACAATTAAATTACTTCCAACCCGATTCCCCTATAAAACCACAACCCGCTACAGAACTAAAACGCTAAATGTAATTAAAAATATTAATAATTCCTAATTTTTTTTAAAAAAAATACTATAATTAAATTACTTCCCACCCTATTCCCCTATAAACCCACAACCCACTACGGTAGTAAAACACATATTTAATGAAATAAATTATTACTACTAAAAATGTAATACATATATTTTAAAAGTAGTACAGTAATTAAATAGAAGAACAAACAGTTTCCTTTGAAAGGTCATGGAGCATAGGGTTTGTTTGGACAGATTAACAGTAATGATAATGCATGTTGACAAGATTCACAGGAATGAGGTTTTGAAGGTTCTTTAATCTAGTGCCATCAAAGAAATCTCCTATTTCAGTTATTGTCAGCTCTGACTGTGAGAAATTGGGTTGTTTATTGACTGGGTATGAGCCCTAGTCAAGCAACAGCCACAATCATTTTGAGGGTGAACCATAGACAGTAACTAAATTAATCTGTGCTTCATCCTGAGTAGCTTGGCACACACAAACTGTCAGGCTTAAGTTAGAGGCAATCTGTAAAGTATTTATGCGGCACACAAACAGTAACAAAGTAAAAACACCACACAAGAAAAATCTCAAACCAATTTAGAAAAATAGAGTCAATTTTAATAATATTATTTGACACCTACATGAAAAAATTCCAATCAGTAGAACGAGAGTTATTTCTTTTTAAAGTTTCAAGTGAAAACTAGTGCCTAAAAGATCAACAGTCCAACCTCCGGCATGAAGTCGCATGAGACTAGGTGTAAGTCAAAAGCTAATGCCGACCACAATGGAACGTGGTTTGGATACAAGAATTGGATTGGAGCCAGTCAGGACTCACTTTCAGACTTGAAACAATTCTTGAAAAAAAATGTCTGAGAAGCAAAATAAACAGTGCAAAGCTGCAGGAGGTGTCAGAGGAGGGAGCGTCATCATCACATGGCCTTGGGTAGAAATCGAGGTGAAAATTCCTACATTCAGACTTAGTCATCAGAATGGTAGTCAAAATACGAAAGCAGGAATGTAGGTGAAAACACTTCTACTACTTTGGACACTCCTTTGTTGGAGGACCACTGAAACGGATTTGGTTCTAGGGAGAAGAATGTAGTGGGAGAAGCAACAAAGTCAAATGGGCTGGCTGTGCCAGTTGGTCCCAGTTTTTTCCTGGTTCTTAGAGAAATTTTGGCCAAATTTTGACTTTGTCCTCAGTTTTGGAAATGTACTGTCCGAGCAGCTTTACCACAACAACCACTGGTCCAGGACTGGTGGAAAACCTCTTGGCGGTTCAAGACTCACTTAAACTAGTCATTGTGTTGGTTCAAGACAGTGGGAGCCTTTTATGTACCTGTGGCACTGAACAGGAGGCCTGAAAAAGTATCCCTTGGAGTCACTTCTGGTAGTCCTGCGTGCAGGTGACGATGTGGGGCTCAAAGGCAGGGCTGGCCTCCGGGGGTTCAAGGCAAACCCCAGGCATAAAAGCAGTCCTTCCACGCACAACTTCAGTCTGACAGAGTGCACAGCAGGTTACAGCTGAAGGTTGTCCGTTGATAGTCCTTCCCTAAATCCAGTAGAGCACTGAAGAGTGGGTCTGAAGGTCTGTGGCGATCTAATCAGTGATAGAAGACAGTGGTGGAAGACTTCATGGTCTGCGTTCCATGGTCTGCCTATAGAATGTTGTTCGCCAGGGTGGCAGTTGGTTCCCGGTGGTATTTGAGGAGAGATTTAATAAATTCCTCTACATTGTACTCTCTGTGGTGTGTGAGTATATTACTACAGTTTGGTGATGGTTGGACTAGAGGCCCACTGGGAATTTGCTGTATGTCTCCAAACATTTTCCTGTCTTGACAAAGGTTCATGGAGCAGTGCAGTTTGAGGTGAGAGTGATGTGGGTCAAGCTATCAACTGCATAACTAACGAGGCAGCTTATTAATGAGTAATGCACCAGACTAATCCACGTAGACTTACATTTTTGTGTAGAGCTGAGAGTTTTCCTTGTTGCAGGCTGGTTGGGAGACGTGAGCAGCATCAGAGGGTTTGAGCCAGTGCATACCTTCAGAGCATCTCGAGCCAGCGCACGCGGCGTGGGAGTGTCTCGCGCCAGTGCGCAGCACTGGAGTGCACACACACACCTTTTCTAGAACACATGGAAGAATGGAGCACTCGTCTCCTTGACAAACGTTTCTTAGCCCAATCACAGATTTTACCCATTTTTGTGGTGACGTCAAGCTGTCAAAATCGTTTTTTATTGCCTGAGGAATCTTCCCGGTGTGTCAGGAGTAGTGATAGACTCACTCATCTTGTGAGGAATTTTTTCAGCATGTTAGCTGCAGTGATACACTCAGTTGTTTTTTTGGAGGAACCGTACCAACTTGTCTCTGTTTGCCTTCAGTCTGCAGTGATGTGCTCACTTCATTTTGTATGGACTGTGTTGTCAGAAGAAGTTACTTTAAATTGGCATTGATCTTCACCAGGAAATACGTTAATGGTTGTTGTATGTTTATACAGTGTCAAGCACACTGCAAGGTGTTCATCAGTGACACACACACTCTATGGAGTGTTTAAGATCCACTGTTTTAAAAAAAAAAATGTGTGGTTAGTGACAGATGCACATTTTGAGTGTTTCCTAATTTATTGTACTGTTTAAGTTTACTTGATTATCATAGTGCATTTATTTAATTCTGTTTGATTACTTTTTAACTTTCTTTAGTGTTTTCATTTTTACAGGAAATGCAGTCAGTGAATCCACCACCTCTATTTTTACAATCTCCAGGTGACCTACCAATTAAATGGAAGATTTGGTGTAGGGCTCTTACAAAACATTTGGGGGCTGTGGGAGGAAATCATTCATGTACAGAAAGGAAAAGGTTTCTCCTGGTGCACAATTAAAGTTTTGAGGGCCAAGCTATTTTGAACACCTTCCTCCAATTCAACAAGCTTTTGATGATGAAGAAGATTTGGATGAATTTCAAGAGGTTGTTCAAAAAAAAATTTGATGTGATACCTATTGTAATTGTTAATGGAAATAGGTTTTTCACATGAGAACAACACCAGGAGTAGCAAATGGATTTGTATGTGGCAGCCTTACACGTTTTAGCCGCGGATTGTGAGTTTGAAGGGTGTATGGATCAATTGATCAAGGACCAAATTTTGGTCAAGTGCTGTAACAAAACATAACAGTGCAAGAGAAACTCCTTACGTGTAAAAATCCATTGTTGAACGGACAATAGACATTTTCAAAAGTATTGAAATATCTGAAAAGCGTTTGTGAGTATTGGTAAACAAAGAGAGTATGGGGCGCGTTTGAACAGGGGTCAACCAAGGGTGAGAGCAGCAAGCCTTACACTCCGAAGAAATTTGACTCTAAGAGTAGTGATAAAAAGTAATTTTTTGAGCAAAAGAATATTTGGTTCGGATGTGGGTTTTCCGAACATTTTCCAAATGGACATTCTTGTCCTGCTAAAAATGCAACATTAAAAAACTGCTGAAGTCTGG
Organism: Lissotriton vulgaris; assembly: GCF_964263255.1. NCBI lineage: Eukaryota > Metazoa > Chordata > Amphibia > Caudata > Salamandridae > Lissotriton > Lissotriton vulgaris. Next base: position 309,822,125 of record NC_141696.1, read on the forward strand.
TTCATTTTGCGAAGGTGTGCCAAGCAAAAAAAAAAAGGTGAATGTAGCACTTCATGAGAGTTCAGGTGAAGAAATGGTGGGGATTATGTTTGGAACGAGGGACATGGTGTTGGTTATACATAATGAGAGTGAACAGGAGTGTAGGGATCCATATTTTTCTATTTGTGTGGATGGAAAAAAATCTGAGGCTATTAATAGACTCTGGGGCTAAAATGACCATAACAACTGAATAATTGTTTAAGAGCACATGGAACAACAAGGTTTTACGGCCTCCTGACAGGTGTCCGGTCACATATGATGGTGAAAGAATTGACTTGGTTGGATCCTTTGAAGCTATACTCCAATTTAAAGAGAAAATAATTTTTGGTGAAGTCCATGTCACAAAAAAAGGCTTAACATTTTAGGGTGGTATCACCAAGGTTTGTTTGGTTTGACTTTGAAACCAGGTAAGGAAGTGCAGGTGATCTTGGTCAAAGAGGGCTGTATGGACATTAGTAATGAGTGGATGATGAAGCTTCCAAAGGTTTATGATGAAAGGTTAGGTAAAATCTGTGGATCCAGGCATAAGCGTAAAGTCTAGAAGGATTCTATTCCTGTCAAACATAAACTTAGGATGGTGCTGTTTAGCATCAGGTTGGTGTTAGCTAACATTCTGGAAAAAAATGTGTATCCAAGGAGTTATTGAACCAATAAAATTGATCCAGCGCTCTTACTAAAATTCTGCATAAATGATGTCACTATCTACCACCAAACTTACCAATCAATACCAGGCCCATAGAAATAACAAAGCAGCTGAATCATGAGGAGAATGGATCTAATATGTTTGTTTTAGACATTCACAATAAACAAGACCAGCTTGTCATTTTAAAAGTTTATTCAAACATATTCAGGAAAACTTAGGTTTTGGAACTTTATTAAGCAAGCATTTTAAAAAGTCATAAGAAAGTTTTATTCAGCATTTATAAAGAGAGCTTAATTCAAGAAAATATTATTCATTAGCAGAAATAAGTGAAAAGAGCATTTCCAAATCCTAACTAACTCTCTGTCTCTACCCTCATCGCCTGAAAACAAAGTCTTAAAAAGTTACATTTCCTTACGTGTAATCATCGGACAGCAGAACACGTCCCTCTGGAATCAAGAAGCGTAAGCCAAAAATTCTGCAGCTAAAGCCTATTTTTATACCCTAAATTAAGCTGAGCTAACTATTTTTCACATTCCATCAGCTGAATTCTAGCTCCCCATTGGCTGAATCACCTCACGCCACAGTAAACTGTGACATCTTCCACCACGAGACAAGCCTTTTACACAGAGCCATTGTTCATGCACAACGTCCTGGTGACAGTTCCTTAGTCTGCTACATTTTGTAGCAAAGATGTTCAAGCAATACAAAATCTGTCACGTCTCTTCCTTTCAACCCTGAGCCTGTCCGTTCTGAGATTTCCATGGCACAAACATAACCACTCCACAGAGCAGTTCTTTTTCAAAGCTTTTCATAATAAGAGTTTATAAGCTTGTCATCCTTTTTCAAAATAAATGTTCTCCTGTGGCTTAACATCAGCAGGCTTTTTCTGCGCCACTTTTGCTTGCGTCACTGCGCCACTTTTAGCTCGCGTCACTTTCCAGAAAAACTATTATTTAAACAAACACAAAACAATAATTAATTCAGGTAAAACAAACCCTTCTGTACCACCCAACCCTTGCTAATTATTAATTAACCCACTAATAAAAGACATTTAGCAAAAGCAAACAAATAAAGCAACACATAAAATATCTACCATTCTTCATGTAATCCAGCTTTATGTTTCTGAAAGAGTAAAAAGATGATTAAATGATACACAGACAGACAAACACAACATAGGACAAACATGTAAGCACATATAAAAGCACATGCCATGAATAATCTGCCGCATATTAATAGTGACAAAGACAATAGGACAGACATGACAAACAAAACCATATTAATCACATGTTACAAAACAGACTTGCAAATGCAACAAGAGCACATATTATTAGTTTCCCGCGTGTTCATGTGTGGTGCAAACTTAATCTAGGTTGAGTTAATTAAACAAATCATGCAACAGCTCATTAATAAATTAGTTTGTGTTATAGGGAAATGAATCCACGAGTCAGAATAAAATAATGTCTGAAGCTCGCTTCATCAGAGTCCTAATTATGTCCTTCCCCTTTGGTATTGCAAGTAAGAAAACTGGGGATCTGAGGGTTTGCATTGACCTGCTTAGTTTGAACAAGTTGATTTGGGGTGACTCACATCCCTTACCTTGCATTCATGACATTGTGCCAAGTTTTGCAGGAGCTTCTGTGTTCATCAAGACTGATTTTGCGTTCGCTTATCATCAGGTGTGACTGAATCAAAAAAGGAGGTATCTCACTGCTTTTATCTCACCAATGGGTACTTTTCAATTTAAAAGGATGCCTTTCGGGTTGGCGTCCCCTGCTTCCGTTTTTCAATGGAGTATGGAGTCTATAGTGAAGGGAATCAATGGTTTAGTTTTCTTTTAGGATGACATTTTCGTTGCAGCTATTGATATCCAGGAACATGACTAAATTATGCACAGTGTTTTGGAAAGACTTGAACGAATAGGTGTGGTGGTGAATGTCAAGAAACTCGAGTTTGCGATGCCACAGATGGAATATTTGGGTCATGTGTTTTTTCTTCCAAGTGGATGGAACAATGTACTGGCTTAATGGAGGCTATTGTAGGAGCTCCAGCACTCAGCAGTAAGGAACAAGTATCATTATGTATTGGTGTTTAAGAGTTTTATACGAATTTCATTAAATTTTGCAAGCAAGAAAGAGAATTTGCAGAATCTGCTTAAAAACAAAACATATTCAAGTGGGACGAAAGGTGTCAGAAACAATTAAAAAAATTGAAGGCAGAGATTGTATCTGAGAGAACTTTGGCACCTTATGATCTGAGAAACATTTGCATTCTGAAAGTGGATGCAAGCAATAGTGGTCTGGGAGCTACTCTTACACCAATTGTGGATTCAGGTGAGTGCACGTTTGGGTTTGATTCCAGGGCTCTGCATGAAAATGTGAAAAAAGATTCTGTCATAGATAAAGAATTACTTGCTTGTTTTTGGGCAGTAGAGCATTTCAAGTGTTTTGTTTGGGGAAGAAAGTTTAACATTTTAACGGTTCACAAACCTCTTCTTGGGATTCTGATTGGCGATGTCATTAGAGATTTAACTACAAGGATTGTGAGATCTAGGGGCAGATGTATCAAGCTATTTTTTAGTCGCAAACACTGCGATTCGCTAAAAAACAGCGTTTGCGACTAAAAAATAGTAAAATGGTATGTATGAAAAATGCCTCGCATTATTAAGGAATCGCAAATTTTGCAATTCCTTAATATTGCGGAAGCATTTAAGAAATCGCAAATTGCGATTTCTTAAATGCAATGTATCAACCATTTAAGAATTGCGAATTTAGGCTAAGAAATTGCAAATTACCACCAACTTGTAGTTGGTGGTAATTTGTGATTTCTTTTACAAATGCAATTTATGCAATTTGTAAAGGTGGCATGTGACGCTCATACAAGCCCTTAGGGCATGTATGTGCACCATATGCGCACACATGTCATTTTCAGGGGTGCAGCAGGGTGTTCTTGAGACACCCCTGCACCCTTGAAAATTATTCTCAATTTGCGATTAGCAAATTGCGAATCGCAAACTGAGAATAATTTCACATTCATTCCTATGGGCCTCCAAGCCCATAGAATTGAATGGGAAATTATTCCGTAATCGCGATTAGCAATTTGCTAATCGCAATTAGGAAATTTTAAGAAATCGCTAAAAATTAGCACATTTCTACATACATACCATTTTGCGATTTCTAAATAGCGATTCCTTAAAAATTGCTATTTAGAAATCGCGAAAGGTTATGTTGATACATCTGGCCCTAAGTGCCAAACTTCTTCAATATAATTTTGAGGTAGACCACATACCTGGTGGGAGATATATTAGGGTGGACTATTTATAAAAGTCTCCTCTAATTTTGTCTGATTTAGATTCTGAGGAGTACCAAGAATGCCTTATAGCAGCAGTGGATGTATGTTTGGAGAATTCTTTTTGTATAGAGGAATGGATGGAGGGTATGGACAAAGCTGAAGTTTTGAGAATGGTAAGGGAGTATGTGGTGTGTTAATGAAGAAATTCAACCCAGTGCCCAACCATATTTTAAGATTTCAGAGGAATTAACGTTAGACGACGATGAGCATGTTATGAGGGGTGATACGTTTATTCTCCTGGTTTCTCTTATGAGGTGTATAATTCAAGCGGGTCATGAGGACTATTTGGGACAAACAGTCACCAACAGAAGGATTTGTGTTGTGTACTGGTGGCCCAGTATAGACAGAGGGATTGTGGAAATGGTCAGAGATTGTGCAATTTGTGCTACTATGTATAAGATACTTAAACCTGTCACTCCACCTTTACATCCTGTGGACCTACCAGAAAGACCTTGGTCCAAACTTGCTGTGGATTTGATTGGACCCTTTGGTGTTCTTCCAACTAAAGGGCTGATTACGACGTCAGGTGGAAAGCCTCCTCCTGACAGTCGGAAACTTCTATATTGTGTCGGAACCCTTCCGACCAACTCAGTCCGTTTACAATCCGACCGGCCGATTATGATGTTTGAGGTCCGCTTGTAAACTGCACGGTCTTTCTGAATTTGTTCTGAACGGCTCCCGGACAATTAGTGTCAGTCGGACCTGCATCGTACAGCTGTACGGACTGCGTTTTCAACCAAGCAATTACAATGTTGGTTTCCAACAGTTTTTCTGAGTCGCCTGTCCGACACGAAAAGGCTGTTGGAAAGTGACTTTTCGGCCTCCAGTTGGTGGGTGAGGGGGTACCTAAGGGACTGCCCCCTGTAACACCTTACACTGTGTTGCAGGCACCATGGCGTACCTGTGACAGGGTGCAGAGTTTTCCGCACACCCATCATTTCTGCATAGGAGCTTGTGTTGTCGGGCAGAACAGGGGCTCCCATAGGAGTCACTGGGAATCCAACCCAACAGTGTTTCAGTCACATCTTAATCAGTCAGGAGGAACCGTCAACCGCAAGTCGGTTGGTCCTGATTCCGAGTCAGTGTCGGGAGGCAGAAACTGTGACCGAAATTGTAAAGAGGCCCTAAATGCAAATATGTTATAGTTCTGGTGGACTACTATATTAAGTGGCGGGAGGTAAAATTTGTACAAGAACCGAACAGTAATGTTATTTATTTCTTCAACAAAATGTTTCAGAGAAAGGCTTACCAAAAGAACTGGTCTCTCTTAATGGTGTTCAATTTGTGTCCAGAGATGAAGGAGTTTCTATACAAAGTGGGTTACATGCAGCAAAGGGTGGAGTTGTATCATCCACCGGCAAATTGTTTGTTAAAGAAAAATAATTAGAACTTTGGTAGAACGCACTCAGTGGGTTGTTCATAATTAAGTTGATGTGTGTGATGCAGTGGGGAAAATGTTTTTTGCTCTTTGCATCAGTCCCAATGCTGTTTCAAACATGACACCATTTGAGATTATGAGAAGTCGGGTGCCTGCCAGTGTATTTTTTTTCCTGCATGGTTGAAAGACAACAGATTTAGTTCTTCTCATGAGTGTAATGTATATAAGTGTATTCGTCCTTTAGTGGAAATGGCAGAAAGTAAGGCAAAACTGAATGTTGATGATAAACATGGTGGGATGAAGCAAGGGAATGCCATAATGAAGGAAGATTGAGTTTGCATAAAGGAACCTTCTCATGTGCCCAAAGGACAGTCTAAATTCAGGCATCCGGAACAAGTTGAGCCTGTGAGTGGTCATTCAATCAAAGTGAAGGAAAATCAGTGGTGGAATAGTTCAAGGGTTGTGAAGGTTGGACACAGAGATGTGGTTGAGGCGTCTGAAAGAGAGTGTTGGCTTGGAGTGATAGAGTGCCTGCTGGAAATGGTACAATTCAAAAGTGAGTCTCCAGAAAACCATTAAGGTATCAATAAGGTTCCAGAAATTTGTATGGTGTATTTCTTCTCAAAACATGTATTTATATGCAAGTTCATAGTTTGTTTGTCTCTTTTGAGATGTTAATTTTTATTTTTATTATTATTCTTTGTTCTTTATTTGGTTTTGAAAAAAGGAGATGTTGCGGTTAGCTAATAAGAGGTGGAAGATAGTGATGGAACACTTCACGTCCTATGTTCCATGTTTTGCCTGTGGAAGGTTGTTAGCCAGGTTGGCAGTTGGTTCCTGTGCTGCTTGAGGAGAGACCTAATAGATACCTCCACATTAGACTCTCTATGGTGTCTAAATTTATTACAGCACAGTTATTTTTGTATACCCTTGTACCCTTCATCTTGAAGTTGGGAGAAGCTTCTGGAAAAATTATTTGAAGTACATGGAATTTCATGACTCCCCGGCCATGGCTACTAACCGGCTGGAGTAGGCAGATTATTCTCTGTAAAGAAAATAATAAAATATGTCCCAGTGTCTTTGCTAGCAGTCAAACACTTCAAGTGAATATTTTTATTTATCTCTATTGCTACCTCTCTATGTGTAGCATGGGCTAAGAAGAAATTCACAATACTGATGAATGTCTCCCACTATCTGGTGAATATTCACCAACACCACATGCATCATTATGATGAATGCTGAGACAAAGACCCTGTGAGCAACCGTGCCCAAGGTCTGTCAGCAATGATCGGCACCAAGGCCTTCCCTCACCCTGTAGGGGCCAAATGTTAAAGTAAATGCCATATAAACTGTGTGTGACAATCTAACTAGAAGCTATGGTGAGAAGAATATATATATCACCTACTGGCGGTCGCCAGTAGGTAGTGATAGTTAGGACCTTGTTTCTATTCAAAACACGTTTTTTCTTTTGTCAATATCTTTGGCGCAGTTTGACGAATCTTTGGGAAATTTTGAAAACTAATGGGTCGCTCCGGGCAGTTCCTGTCTTGAAAGTTTTGGGGTTAGCGTGGGCCAAGATAAAAGGGGGTCCTAAAACACGTTTATTCCATGTTAATTTCCATAGGAAATTTTGGAACAGCCTGTAGCCCGAACTGCTGAACGAAATTACACCAAATATGGCAAAAAGGTAGCTCTTGGTTCAGAATGGTGTAAATCCATTCAGTAGTTGCTGCGAAATTCCAAAAATAAAAATGTATATATCTGAGCACCGAGGAGGAGTCCCGACTCCTCCTGAGCATGAGTTGACTTCTGATTGGCTGACAACACTCCAAACCAGGAAGTAATGGCAGCCATTACTGAGTCACAAGAAAAAGGTTAAAAAACAAGAGGAAACTTAAAAAAAGGTGGCAGGGTAGAAACACCCTGACCCCCTAGGCTTGCTCAGGGAGTCCCACAAGGACCCCCAGGTTAAAAAAAGAAGCATTTTTAAAAACGTATTTTGTCCCAAATGACGCTTGGTGCGCAAATCTGGCTGAAAATATTTTTAAAAAATGAAGCATGGTTTCCCGTGCTTCGCTTGTTAACCCCTTGCATGCTGATGACGGAGCGGTTCCGTCATCAGCTACGGGTGAGCTGTGCTGATGATGGAACCGTTCCGTCATGACTCCGCCCGCGCAAGGCGGAGTCAGCATGGGCGGGGAATTCCCGCCGCACGCAAGGGGTTAAAAAGCCCCAGTGTGGGCCAAGTACCGGGGGCAATTCTATATTAAGGTGTGGGGGCAACCTCTCTGGGGCTCCATACTTTATGAATGGGGGTGCGTGGCCTCCCGCAGCCCACCTCCCCAGGGCTTTATTCAAATAAGGGCGGGGGCCTCACGGGCCTCCCCAAGCCTCGGGGACCACCACCTCACTGTGGCGTTGTTAAAATTGGGAGAGGGGCCTTATGGGCTCCCCAAGCTGTGGGGACCGCCACCTTCCTAGGGCTATAAATAATAATAATAAGTGTGGGGGCTCAAGCCCCCCACACTGTCCCATGGACCAACATCTCCAGCGGCACTAATTCCCTGAGGCTTTCTACATGATGGAAGTGGGCCAGGCGGCCCCCTCCAGGAGCCGTTGCTGGCCTTGGGGACTGCCACTCCCCAGGGCCGGCTCCTGCAATGTCCCAGGGTGCCCAGACCATAAGAGGCCCGGGAGCGGGGCCACAATTTCTGTACCGCATTTGCATCTTTATGTACCCCTCTTGCCTCTTTCTGCACCCTTCTTTCATCTTTCTGCACCTCTTGTGCCTTTTTCTGTATCCCTCTTATGTTTTCTGCACCCTTTTTGCCTCTTTCTTCACCTCTGTTACTTCGTTCTGCACTTTTTTCCTTCTTTCTGCACCTGTCTTGCCTCTTTCGGTACCTCACGTTCCTCTTTCAGCACCTCTGTTTGTTATTCTGCACTGCTTTTGCTTCTTTCTGAACCTCACTTGCCTCTTTTTGTACTTCTCTTGCTTCTTTCTACTCCTCTGTTGCTTCTTTCAGAAATTCTCTTACCTCTTTCTGACTTTTCTTCCTTTTATCTGCAACCCTCCTACCTCTTTCTATACCTCTCTTGCCTCTTTCTGCACCCCTTCTACCTTTTTTGCACCCCCTTACCTCTTTTGTTACCTCAGTTGGGTCTTTCTGCACTGCTCTTACTTCTTTCTGCACCTCACTTGCCTCTTTCTGCACCCCTGTTTCTGTACTTTTCCTGCCTGTTTGTGCACCTCTCTTGTCTCTTTCTGTACATCTGAGTTAGAGGTACTTTTAATCCCCCTGCCCTACTATATACTAGGGCCTTACAGGGGAGGTCATGCCAATCACAGGGATACCCCAATCCATAGTGTACCCTCGTGTATGTAGGTGTTTTCACTGTATTCTAAGTGTACTTCAGCATAGCACTGGCTCCAGGCCTGGTTAGTGGGAGTCAGTTACCACCAGTACCAGTCAGTAAAAGTTGGGGGAATAGAATGACTTTGAAACAAGGCCTCTTTCTGCACATCTGTTGGGTCTTTATGCATATCTCTTACTTCCTTCTGCACTTTTCTTTGTCTTTCTGTACTTCTGTTGCGCCTTCTGCATTTCTCTTACTTCTTTCTGCGCCTTTCTTCCTCTTTCTTCACATGTCCTTCCTCTGTAGGCATAGTTAGAAATTAGCATTGGAAAACCTTAGACATTCACTGAAAAAACTATAGGTTTCAAAGACGTCATAGTTAAAAAATATCATTTAAAAAAGCTTTGAAATTCATTGAAAAAACCATAGGTTTCAGGGATGTTATAGTTAGAAATTATCATTTAAAAAACATTTGAAATTCTATGAAAAAACCATCAGTTTCAGGGACGTTATAGTTAGAAATTAGCCTTTAAAAACCATTGAAGTACACTGAAAAAAAATCGCTTTCAGGGACGTTATGCGTACAAATCCAGAGAAATTCGGGCATTGTAGTTAGTTGAGCTATCTATAACTCGCGCCTCCGCAATGCACTGCTGATGACATCACATATTACATAATTCAGGACATGGTGAGTGACATCACTGATGATATCAAAAATTACATCACTGATGACATCAGTCAAGTGATAATTTGATGCACTTCCCCACACCCCAATATAATCTTTGACCCACCCACTCTAAAATGCAGACTACCATTTGCGAAACCATAGACACACCAATACCAGTTACTACATACCCACTCACAGATTCCTAGGTCTACACACATGTCCACTTATTCACCCATACAATTACTCATACATGTAGCACTCATCAATACAGCACTCGGATATGCACTCATACACCTATACAGACACTCACACACCATCACTCACCCATAGAGTTACTCACACACCTAGTCAGTGATGCAAAGAATCAATCACACTCCCATTTACTCACCTATACAGTTATACACACATCAATTCACTTATTCATACAGATACTAACACATACTTACACAATCACTGATACAAGCACACACTCCTCCATACAGCCACTCTTACAATCACTCACTCTCATTTATAGTCCTTTATATACTCCAACACTCACATATACTTACTTTCACATATGTAGTTACTCACACATGTACCACTGGGATATGCATTCACTCACCAACACAGCCATACACACACTCACCCACCCATACAGCCCCTCACAGATGCACTCTTGAGTCCATTCAGCCAGTGACTCACCCACTCATACATCCATGCAGTGAGTCAAAACACCACACACACACACACACAGACACTCAGGCAACCATACAGATACTCAGACAAGCAATCAGTAACCCATATAGACACTCATGTAGATACTCACCAACCCATGCAACCGCTTAAGCACCAACCGACAGACTGATGCAGACATTCACACAGTTAAGTCACTAACCCATGCATTCTGTAATACCCGTTTAATCACTCACTTATACAGTCAGTCACACACCTACTAAATCATCCATTCAGACAGTCATACACACCCACTCATTCTTCAATACACCTTGGTCTATATATATAAAACATATTTAAACTTTACAGAAACACACAGTCACTAGATGATGTCATCAGGGATGTCATCAGGGAAGTCATCAGTGATGTCATTTGAGATGTCATCAGTGATATCATCAGTGATGTCACTGACCATATCGTTAATGATGTAATATGTGATGTCATCAGCAGTGCATTGCAAGGCGCGAGTTATAGTTAGCTCAGCTCAGAATTTCTCTGGTTTTGCACGAGTGAAATATCCAACTAATTATAAAGTTCCTGAAACCCCCAGCTTTTTCAGGGAATATATATATATATATATATATATATATATATATATATATATATATATATATATATATATATATATATATATATATATATATAGTAGAGCCAATTGCGCAAGCGCTTCGGGAGGGCTCACCGCTTCATCCGACCGTCTGGTCTGTATTTGGCTCCTCTGCAATGTTCACAGGTTCCCCTGAATTAAAATTGGGTCCGACGCATTTCGGGCCACAAACGCTCTTCCTCATGGACTGTGCGCAGTTCAACACCATGTTCTCTTCATGCTGGTCAAACGCGTTTTAGTTTGAACAGCTGGCGTCGTCCTCCCTGAGTGGGTGGAGTCTGGCAACACCGGGACTCATGGTCAACGTAGTCCTGTGAAGTGAAACAAAATAGTAACCTTAAGTAGGCTGGCGTGTCTGCACCTTCATTACTATCATTAAGATCCTTAAGTAGGATGGGAGGGAATCTGCGGGCATCACGTTTTATTCAAATGGATGTTGCGCTGACAGGCAAGTGTGTTTGATCTCGCCTCAGTCTCTTAGGACAGGATACATGTTCCGTCATCAGAGTGGAGCTCCTTCCGCGACTGAGGCTGGCCGCCTGAATATAGTAGAGCAAATTGCGCAAGCGCTTCGGGAGGGCTCACCGCTTCATCCGACCCTCCGGTCTGTATTTGGCTCCTCTGCAATGTTCACAGGTTCCCCTGAATTAAAATTGGGTCCGACGCGTTTCGGGGCCACAAACGCCCCTTCCTCATGGACTGTGCGCAGTTCAACACCATGTTTTCTTCACGCTGGTCAAACGCATTTTAGTTTGAACAGCTGGCGTCATCCTCCCTGAGTGGGTGGAGTCTGGCAACACCGGGACTCATGGTCAACGTAGTCCTGTGAAGTGAAACAAAATAGTAACCTTGAGTAGGCTGGCGTGTCTGCACCTTCATTACTATCATTAAGATCCTTAAGTAGGATGGGAGGGAATCTGCGGGCATCACGTTTTATTCAAATGGATGTTGCGCTGACAGGCAAGTGTGTTTGATCTCGCCTCAGTCTCTTAGGACAGGATACATGTTCCGTCATCAGAGTGGAGCTCCTTCCGCGACCGAGGCTGGCCGCCTGAATATAGTAGAGCAAATTGCGCAAGCGCTTCGGGAGAGCTCACCACTTCACCCGACCCTCCGGTCTGTATTTGGCTCCTCTGCAATGTTCACAGGTTCCCCTGAATTAAAATTGGGTCCGACGCGTTTCGGGGCCACAAACGCCCCTTCCTCATGGACTGTGCGCAGTTCAACACCATGTTTTCTTCACGCTGGTCAAACATGGTTTAGTTTGAACAGCTGGCGTTGTCCTCCCTGAGTGGGTGGAGTCTGGCAACACCGGGACTGATATATATATATATATATATATATATATACATATGTATATATATATATATTGTTTAAATTCAGCAGACATATCAATCAATCAATCATGGTCTTATAAAGCATTGCAAATCTCCGCGAGGGTCTCAAGGCACTAGAGAATCTAGGTGCTGTCATGGTGATCTGTTCCTTCCTTTCCTGAATTGCCAGAGTGATAAGAAGGTCCTGAAAGAAGATTTGAAAGGACTACAAATTAGTACCACACGCAGAAAGAAACGAGTTAAATATATGGAAAGACAATACCATAAATTGATGAAAAAATTAAGGAGTGATTCTAACCTTATAATTAACAAGTCTGATAAGGGAGGCAACACAGTCATCTGGCCTCGAGACCTTTACATGGCTGAAGCAGAAAAACATTTAAGCGACACCACCTGCTACAAAAAGGGTAGCTTTAATGATATCAGGAGCCTGAAAGAAAAGACCCACAAGGAATTAAATCAATGGAGGCATCTTGGTTTATTAAGCAAACAGGAACATGCCTTTTTGAAGAATGATTTTCCAATCACACCTTTCTTTTATTTAATTCCTACAATTCACAAACAATCATTTCCAGTCCCTGGGCGTCCTATCATCTCTGCCCAGGGAAGTCTACTAGAATCTATTTCAAGATATGTGGACCAATTCCTGCACGAATTTGTGGAAAATTTACCATCCTTCATCAAAGACACTGGCCATATCCTATCCAAGATCAATAGTATCAAGTGGGAGAATGACTTTATTCTTATTGCTTTAGACATTAATTCACTTTACACCAGCATCTCACACGAGGATGGGTTGAATGCAGTAAGATATTATTTGAACAAACGGAGTATTTCTTACAGTCAACACAGCAATATGTTATTGAGTATGCTTGAATTATGTCTTAACAACAATTACTTCCTTTATAATCGGGAGGTTTACCAGCAGCTCAGAGGAGTGGCAATGGGGGCATGCTTCTCTCCTACCTACGCATGTTTACATGTGGGGTGGTGGGAGGAACATGTCCTCAAAAGAACACTCGCTGACTTTTTCCCCAACTGTTTGATACATTTTTGGCGATTCATTGACGACATATGTGTGATTTGGAGAGGGTCGTTGGAGTCAGCAAATGAATTTGTCAATAGGATTAATGTCAATGATCTTAATTTACGTTTCACCTCACAGATCAGCACTCACCTTATCCAATTTCTTGATGTGGAAATTTACATTGAGGATGGTGGGTTACATACCCGTTTGCACAGGAAAACTACAGCGGGCAACGCAATATTGCACGCAAGTAGCTCCCATCCTACCCATCTGATTAGAAGCATTCCCTATGGGGAGTTTTTAAGGATGAGGAGGATCTGTAGCACCCCAATAGACCTGGAAAAATGTCAGAATGAGGCTCTGGAAAGATTTCGTGCTCGAGGGTATGATGCCGCCCTGTTATTAGAGGCAAAAGACAGGGCTAACCAACTGGACAGGGATAATTATCTCGCCTCAATCAATGTTGATGTTACATCTAGTCCAGTTGAGATGGAGGATGAGACAGAGAGCAATAACATCAGTTTAATAACAACTTTTAATGAGGAACACAAAAAAGTGAGAGAAATTTTGAAAAAGCATTGGCCCCTTTTGAAGACAGACATCAGTTGAGCCCCACTCATACCAGCTGAACCAGGGGTGGTTTTTAGAAGAGCTCCGTCCATGAGGGACGTGTTGGTCAAATCTAGTCCTGAGGTAGTAATGAAACCTCATCGGATTTCAAATAAATGCGGCTTTTTTAAGTGTATATCTTGCAGAGCGTGCAAGTTCGGTGTAAATACCAGCGAGTACTGCTCTGCTTTTGATCCTAACCCCATTAAGATCAGGGAGCATTTCACCTGCCGCACGGACTTTGCGGTGTATGTGCTCCAATGTACCTGTGGACTCAGGTACGTTGGCAGCACAAAACTACAGGCTTTTAACCGCATTTTGCAACACCTACGAGCTGTGGTCAATTCGGATGGTAATTATCCGGTCGCCCGGCATTTTGAATAGGTCCACAACAAAAACCTCAACGAACTGAAGTATTTCATCATTGATGCGGTGCCCAAAAATATTAGAGGGGGGAACAGGGAGAAAGCTTTAAGACAGCTTGAAAGTAAATACATCTTGCTTCTAGATACCAGGATCCCTAATGGATTAAACACGGGGGAAGACCTTTATTGCTTCCTATAGCGGGGTGAAGTAATGGGAATACTGGACTCCTACCTGCCGTGTCACCATCTTTCAGGAACCTGATTGGGCAGGGGCAGAATAATTTATAGCAATTTATGACCCAGTGGGCCTGGCTATCTAGTGTAGTATACACACTAGGATCCCTGAAATCATCTGAATGGGTATCTTTTCTGAAAGCATTGGGCACCCCTGTTTGACCCCGTATCTCTCCAGGCTATCAATGGATTATGGAATGGGCACTGTGCCATAATGTTTACTCTTTGTCGTATCACAAGCTGTGTCTAATTTGGTTTTCGGCATTGATAATATTGTCAATACAATCACTTCTGTTAGTGGGTGGCATGTAACTCTTCATAATGAGAGAATTAATTAACGTGCCATCACCAATGCACTCCCTGTATATATATGAGTTGGATACTTGGTTTTAACATGCACAATTTTGCACATTAGCACAATTTTGCACTCTATGAAATAGCATATTTTGCACGTTCCCTGTAAAGTGAGACTTTAGTAGCAAATTTTGACTGTATATACTAATTCAAAATATGGAGAGGGTCAACATGTGTATTATTCAACAAGGGAAATAGGGAGATAGGAGATTTGATTGGAAATAACACTTCAGTCAATGGGTAATTGTAATGTATGATATATTTTGTAGATATTGTGTAAATATATCAATTTACCTTTCCCTTTGTATATATATATATATATATCAATTTACCTTTCCCTGTGTATATAGACCTATGAAAATTGTAAATTGGGTTTTAGACAATATCTCCGATCATGTAGTATTTTCTCTATGTCTATGTTTTGCTTAAGTTTCACTATTGGGGACACACACAGTATATAAATTGCACTTATTGGTTCTTTTGGTCATGTGATCAAGGCTGCCGTGTTGCAGCCGAAACGCGTCATGCTGGGGACAGAAGATCAATAAACCACCTTTAATTTGAAAAAAAGCGCAGTTTTGTGGTCTGTACCTACGTCTGTGGAGTTGGTGTCCATTGCCGATTAGTAGAAGTGTGGAACGGATATATACATATGTATATATATATATATATATATTGTTTAAATTCAGCAGACATATCAATCAATCAATCATGGTCTTATAAAGCATTGCAAATCTCCGCGAGGGTCTCAAGGCGCCAGAGAATCTAGGTGCTGTCATGGTGATCTGTTCCAGGCTTTGGTCAACAGGTGTGAGAAAGTGCATCCTCTGCTGTTGCTTCGGTGGATCCTGCGGGTGTCTTGTCAGTTGGTGAAAGGTCATGCACTTGTTGATGTGTGCCAGTCCTTCTTTGTGCCGGGCTTTGTATTCATAATTCAACTTCTTGAACTGGCATCTCTTCTGGATCGGGAGCCAGTTTAGTTTTGTGAGCTGGGGTGTGATGTGGATCCATTTGGGGAAGTCGAGGATGAGTCTTACCAATAAGTTTTGTGTTGTCTGTAGTCTCTTTGGGAGGTGTGAGGTGATTCATACTTTCAGTGTGTTCTCTGTAGTCCAGCCTGCTAGTGATGAGGGTCCTTCTGGTGTTGACTGTGAGCCACCAGTAGATCTTGCATCTCATGCGTAGTGTGTGGAAGCAGGAGGATGAGACTGCGTTTACCTCTTTATTCATGGATAGCTTGCTGTCCAAGATGATGCCAAGGTTGCATGCTTGGTCTGTTGAAGCAGAGGATGGGCTGAGTGCTGCAGACCACCATGCTGCAATTAGATCCACAAAGTGTTTCTTCCCCTCATAGGGTACAAATATATCCCAAAACCTAATGAGTGCAATGAAACAGGGACACCTACTAATGTTCTGAGGCACTGCCGTCTTTGTGGTATCTCTATTCAAACTATCTTATAACTACTTTTTGTACCCAAAATGGTGCAGAACATATGGCCAAAGAGCTCCCAAGTAGGGTGTGCAAAATTTGCATAGTTATGTGAAATGTTGACAACATTATGCAAAATTTTGAGTAATTCTGCAAAATCAAAATTCATTAATTCACCGTATATTTTGGTGCAAAATGCATCCTTGCGTGTATTTTTGAAGCGAGAATGCATTTTTGCTAAATAATTGTGTAAAAAAGCATCACAAACAACAGTTGCTTGCATTCTGTTCTTTCTATATGTTTACTGTACATGTTATCACAAATTGCAAGTTTACTGTCATTTTTTACAGTGAACGGCACATAATTACACAAAATGTCATAATTTTGGACATTTTTCATAAGGTCTACTCCAAAGCCGTTGGCTCATTAAACACATGATTCTGATAATCGGTGGAATCTCCGAGTCCCTGTCTACAAAACATGACACTTTACAATGGGAACACACAACAATAACAAACCAAAACTAAAAGAAAGGGGGTTGGGAGCAAACTGCCTCACATCCCAGCACAGTTCGCCCCTTTGCATCCTGGTAAATGCAGTACAAGGTTAGTGCCAACTCGTAATTTAGCTGTTGTTTTTCACAAAAGTTGGTGCAGAGAGTGAAGTATATTTCTAGACATGTGTTTCTGGGTTCAGTCCTTCCACATTATAAAGCAGCAGTAGTAGGAAGTAAAAGAGAAGTCATCTGGGGTTGCTGGAAATGCTGCCAAATTCCTCTCAGTTTACAAAAGGGGGTGGTGATGAACAGAGTGTCTGAATTGAGCAGACCACTCTTACCCAGTCCAAAGATCAGGGCTTGATCCATCACCGTTATTTATCTCACTGCCCCATCCCAGCTCAGAACATGGCTATATGCAAATCAGTCTGTCCCTGGCCCAGTGCATCATGGGAACAGGGCAGACTAAACTACCAAGCCAATTCTTTACCAGAAAGGAGACAAGCTACCGGGGACCGGTTTCTGGCATTTCAGCCTCTTCGGCCCGGCTTGCTTGAATCCTGATGGAGCAGTGAGAAAGGGACTCATGTCTGAGTATACCCTGCCACACCTATAGTGGCCAAAATCGATTTACAAAAAGGGGTGGTGATGAACAGAGTGTCTGAATTGAGCAGACCACTCTTACCCAGTCCAAAGATCAGGGCTTGATCCATCACCGTTATTTATCTCACTGCCCCATCCCAGCTCAGAACATGGCTATATGCAAATCAGTCTGTCCCTGGCCCAGTGCATCATGGGAAGAGGGCAGACTAAACTACCAAGCCAATTCTTTACCAGAAAGGAGACAAGCTACCGGGGACCGGTTTCTGGCATTTCAGCCTCTTCGGCCCGGCTTGCTTGAATCCTGATGGAGCAGTGAGAAAGGGACTCATGTCTGAGTATACCCTGCCACACCTATAGTGGCCAAAATCGATTTACAAAAGGGGGTGGTGATGAACAGAGTGTCTGAATTGAGCAGACCACTCTTACCCAGTCCAAAGATCAGGGCTTGATCCATCACCGTTATTTATCTCACTGCCCCATCCCAGCTCAGAACATGGCTATATGCAAATCAGTCTGTCCCTGGCCCAGTGCATCATGGGAACAGGGCAGACTAAACTACCAAGCCAATTCTTTACCAGAAAAGAGACAAGCTACCGGGGACCTCTCAGGTCACAGTACCACTCACAGGCACACGGGTGCATCTCCAAAGCTCGTCAGCTTTCTGGCTCAAGGGAGCCTTTTGAACAGAAAGGGGGAAGGGAGCACACTGCCTCACATCCCAGCACCAAAACTAAAAGGCAACCTAAAAACAAAATGATAGTGACACAGAACAATACACACTCAAACTAAAAAACATAAATTCGAATCGAGCACACACCAAAACCTAACGCAAAAAAATAATTGTCATTTTGTCTTGTTATTTAGCATTATAGTATGTTGCTATTTTCTTTTAAAGCTAATTTGTATTGTGCTGTTGTATTTTGTTTGTTTTTCTCTATTGATTTGTATGTATTACTTTCCTTGTTTGTCAACTAAGTGTATTGAGCTGTCATAGTTTGTTCATATTTTAGCGGTTTATGTTGATGTGTTGTCATTGCATTGTGCTGCCGCGTTGCTACAAATATTGGTGAGTTGTAATGGTTTAGACTACTGTGTATGTGTTGTGCTTTATCTCCAACCCCAACCCCAGCGCCTGCAACAACGACATCACACCCTCGCAAGACCTCTGTGACTCGCCTTGTTCTTTCACCGCAAGATCGCCGACATACACAACTGCTTCGGCGCACAGACCACGCACCCAACCTCCGAACCAGCGCCCCCCACCACTACCCTACGCACCTGGACCCCGGTCAGCACCGAAGACACCACCCGCACGATGAACAGCATCCACTCCGGCTCCCCAACCGACCCCTGCCCACACCAGATCTTCAACAAAGCCGACTCCATCATCGCACCCCAACTCCGGGACATCATTAACAGCTCCTTCGCATCTGCCACCTTCCCGGAGAGCTGGAAACACGCCGAACTCAACGCCCTCCTGAAGAAACCCACCGCGGACCCCACGGAAACAACTGCCCTCTTCCTCCTGGACCTCTCAGCAGCCATCGACACCGTATGCCACCGCACCCTGATACAGCGCCTCAGCAACACTGGAATCCAAGGAACGACCTTGGAGTGGATCATCTCATTCCTCGCCGGAAGAACCCAGAGAGTCCGCTTCCCCCGTTCCGATCCACGGCCACCGAAGTCATCTGCGGCGTTCCGAAAGGATCCTCGCTCAGCCCCACCCTCTTCAATGTTTATATGAGCCCCCTCGCAGCCATCGCACGCCAACACAACCTAAACATCATTTCCTATGCTGACGGCACACAGCTGATCCTCTCCCTCACCAACGACCCCGCCACCGCCAGAGCCAGCCTCCAGGAAGGAATGAAAGACGTCGCGGAGTGGATGAGGCTCAGTCGCCTGAAACTGAACTCAGACAAGACCGAAGTCCTCATCCTGGGACCATCCCTCTCTGCCTGGGACAACTCCTGGTGGCCCCCTGCCCTGGGCACCGCCCCAAGCCAAAGGACCAGGCACGCAACCTAGGCTTCATCCCGGACTCCTCCCTCACGATGATCAAACAAGTCAACGCCGTCTCGTCATCCTGTTTCAACACCCTGCGCATGCTCCGAAAGATCTTCCGGTGGATCCCCACTGAAACCAGGAAGACGGTCACCCAGGCCCTCGTCACCAGCCGACTGGACTACGGGAACACCCTCTACGCCAGTACCACAGCCAAACTCCAGAAAAGACTCCAACGGATACAGAACGCTTACGCACGCCTCATCATGGACATCCCCGTCATGCCCACATCTCCACCCATCTGAGAGACCTGCACTGGCTCCCCGTCAGCAAGAGGATCACGTTCAGACTCCTCACCCTCGCACACAAGGCTCTCCACGACACGGGCCCCTAATACCTCAACAGCCACCTCACATTCTACACGTCCACCCGCCAGCTCCGATCCGCCAGCCTCACCCTCGCCACCGTCCCACGAATTCGCAGAACCACCGCCGGAGAAAGATCCTTCTGGCGGCCAAGACATGGAACTCCCTCCCCACCCACCTACGGCTGACCCAGGACCATCTCTACTTCAGGAAACAACTCAAGACCTGGTTGTTCGAGCAGTAGCGACTCCCCCTCCCCCCAGCGCCTTGAGAGTGAGACCCTAGCGGGTGAGTAGCGCGCTATACAAATTCGCCGATTGATTGATTGATTGATTTTGCCGATGAGGACGGTATTATTGTAAAATTGTGTGGAGTTTTAATAGTGTTGAGGGGTATTTAAGTTTGGCTGCGCCTCCACAAATCTGCTTGCATGATGAATTGGTTAAGTGTTGGCATCAGCCCCACCAAGAACATGTAGTAAGACCAAACTCTAACGCCAGAGAAAAATGTTTTGTTATCCGTCTATAATACTGCCAGGCGGCACAAGAAGAGTTTTCTTGTATCATTTCCTCAAGAAAGAGCTTTAATATTTTTCCAAACCAAAGGGTTCTGGGTTATTTTTTTTTTAATACACTTTACTAAAAGAAAACAAGTTCATGTTTATTGTTGGCATGAAAACATACACTTATGTGCGACATGTTACATTTTTTGGTTGAAAGACCTGTTCCTCTAGACGATTGTATTTGATCGTCTCCCAAAATGTCGCCGGTTTCAATTTGCTGATTGATTACCATGTTTTAAATTTTTTGAACAATACACATGTTACCTTCACCTCAATAAAAGCATGTCTCGTATTTTTAAAATCTGAGATATAGCAAATATAATTCTAAAATACGTATGGAAAGGGGCGACCACTCGGTCCCCCCGAACGTATGGCGGAGTGCCTCGATCCCCCCGGGAAGCCATTTTTGGGCGGGAGGCGCGTCTCGGCTGGTATGCCCGAAGCGGCGTAGCCGGGGCGCGCCTGTTCCCGCCCTAGAGTGGGCTGGCCTAGACACTGACGCAGCCAGCCACGCCCGCGGGACGGGCAGGGGCGGGTTTACGCCCGCCCTGAAGACGGATAAAAGGAGACGCAAGACCGGAAGACGTCCTCTTGTTCTTGTGCTCCGAAGCTGCACCTCCTCGCTACACGTGAGCTCGGGACAGAACAAAGAGCCAATTTTGAGCGTTTTGATCTTTTTCTTTGTCTTCCAGATACTTCGTCGAAGAAGATGCCCAGGAAAGGCGAAAAGAGAATGACGACTGACCAGATGGTTCGGGCACTCTTTAAAGATATGTCCGACATAAAGAAACGGTTGGCGGAGCGAGATGGAGAGGAGGGTTCGGGCCCTTCGCCGGCTGGAGGGAGACCTAAGAGGCCGAGAAAGGTTCCAGCCGGTGGGGACGTCCCGGTTCCCTCTGCCCCTCTCGAGGCGCCGACCCCAGTACCGATAGAGGGGAATCCAATCCCGGGGGTCGTCTCCCCGACATCCAAGGAAGACATGCCCCCCGAGCTGGCAGCACAGCTAGCAGCGTGGTTGGGGGATAGTGGTGATGGCGCCACGGCTGCCGAGGCACAGGCGCTGATAAAAGGGCTTCGTGAGAAGAAAGAGGCAGCTAGAGTGGCGGGGATAGACAAGCCGCAAGCGGCAGAAGCTGCGTCCGGTGCAGGTAAGCGGCCATTGCCGATTGCAAGGGACGAGTCAGCACCCTCTCGTAGAGAGAGATTGGGACAACATGTGCCGTTAGCTATAAAAGAAAAGATCTGGGCGGGAGAGTACGTGAATATTTTTTCCCTGCTTGTTGATCATTATGATGTGGAGCATGTGAAAAGTCAGAAGGACTTGATGCATCCGAGTGTTTGGCGCGCAAAAATGGCCGCCTTTAAGGTTCATGAGAACATTGGCAACTGGGGCAATGCATGGGGTATTTTCACATCGATTTTGGGGGAACGTAGGCCCGAGTTGCTCCCTGAGTTTCCCGTTTACCAATCACGAATTATGGGTTACTCGACAACGTATCAAGGTAACCATTGGTTTTGTTATGACAATCTGTTCAGAAAGGAAAAGGAACATAACAAGAGTTTGACTTGGGATTGTTACGATTCGTTAACTTGGGACAAAATGAAAGAATCAGGAATGTTAAGAATGCCATTGGTCGGGAGCAATGTTGTTGATTACTCCCGCCAAAATGTGGGGACGCCCTTTCGGCCAAGTACGAGCACCGACGACCAGTCAAGGCCCGCAGGCAATACAGGGAAAAAGGGTTTCTGTTTTAATTTCAACAAGGGGAAATGTACCAGGCCTCCGGGATCGTGTAAGTTCAAACACGAGTGTAGTACGTGTGGGTCGTCCCATCCTGAGTCAGCGTGCAGAGCCAGAACGGGTGAGAATGGGGGTAAGGGGGGCGCCAAACAGGTCTAAGCTAGGCCGAGGGGCGCCTCTACCAACCCCGATTGATACCTTGGCAATGATTCCCTGGCTCAGCGAATACCCGGATCGTACTTCTGCCGGGGTGCTACGGAACGGTTTCACACATGGTTTCCGCATCCCGGTAGGGGACTTTCAGGGTGTAGGGACGTGCAAAAATCAACTTTCCGTTTTACAACATACATCGGTAGTGCAAGAGAAAATTCAGAAAGAGGTTAGCCGGGGACGGGTCGCCGGCCCGTTTAGTGAACCCCCGGTACCAGGTTTCGTTTGTTCTCCGTTAGGGGTGGTCCCCAAGAAGGACCCGGGTGAGTTCCGTTTGATCCATAATCTGTCTGCTCCACGAGGTCTTTCGGTGAACGACGCAATTGATCCAGAAGTTTGTTCGGTGCGTTACGCATCTTTTGATGAGGCAGTAGCCATCTTGAATCGCCTGGGGCACGGGACGTTGATGGCGAAATCTGATATCGAGTCAGCGTTCCGGTTGCTCCCGGTACACCCAGACGATCAGCGTCTTTTGGGATTCGGGTTCCAGGGGTCATTTTACATGGATAGGTGTATGCCAATGGGTTGCTCTATTTCATGTGCTTACTTTGAGCAATTCAGTACTTTCCTGCAGTGGGTGTTCACTGAGACAGCAGGTTTCCGAAATGTAATGCATTACCTTGACGACTTTCTGTTCCTTGGCCCCGCCGGTAGTCCCGAATGTGCCCAGGCTTTAGACAAATTCTGTGTGTTAATGGGTCATCTCGGAGTGCCGTTGGCACCGGGTAAAACTATGGGTCCCACGACTTGCCTCGAGTTTCTGGGGATCGAGTTGGACTCAAGGGAGGGGTGCTTCCGTTTACCAGCTAGCAAGGTGTCGAAATTCAGGGCAGCCCTCCAAGTATGTTTAACTGCATCCAAAGTTACACTGCATCAGTTGCAACAGTTAGTGGGAAAGTTGAACTTTGCCTTGAGAGTGATACCAATGGCTCGCCCCTTTTCCCGCTCAATTGCCCAAGCGATGGTTGGCCTGAAGGAGGGTCATCATCGCACAAGGTTATCGACTGAGGTCCGCCAGGACATGCGGATTTGGTTAGCATTCTTGGCGGACTTCAATGGCCGAGTTGTCTGGAACAAGCCAGTCATGTCCTCCGAGGAGCTTGGGCTATGGACAGATTCAGCAGGAAGCGTAGGTTTTGGCGCCATCTTCGGCACAAAATGGTCGGCACAGAAGTGGCCCCTATGGTGGCACGAGAAGGGGCTGACAAGTAACATCGCTTTCCTCGAATTATTTCCCATTCTGGTGGCCCTGAGAACCTGGCCAGAAGGGTTCAGAGATCATTCTGTTGTGTTCTGGTCCGACAATATGACCGTGGTAGAATGCATCAATAGTCAGGCAGCCCGTTGTAAATTGATTTTGCGGCTGCTCAAAGAAATTGTCTTACTGTGTATGCAACTGAACGTGGTATTCAGAGCAAAACATGTCCCTGGGGTGATGAATCAGGCCGCTGATGCACTGTCTCGTTTTCACATGCAGGCTTTCTCGGGTTTCCTTCCTTCAGCGGACCCGGAGCCGGCACCCTTCCCCGAAGCTCTCTGGTCTCTCGGTGCCCCGAACTTCGTCACCTCGTGGGAGAGAGTCTAGCACCCAGGACAAGGAAGGCATATGAAGGGGCGTTCCAGGCCTATTTAGCCTTTTTGGGGGCAGAGAGAGGGGGACTTTGGGGGCAGGAGGAGTTGGTGGTACTTTTCCTGATGTCTTTACGTAGGGCTGGGAAATCGGTGGCTACGGCCCAAAGGCATCGTGCCGCCATTTCCTTTGTTGCCAGGGCCCATGGCATCCTGGACCCAACAGCGTCTTTTACGGTACAGAAAGCGCTGCGTGGGTGGCAACGTCTAGAGGGTCGCAGAGTAGACGTGAGACGACCGATAGGTCTAGACAGGTTGTCCCAGTTGCTGGCCACACTCCCTAGCACATGCTCGTCCCCGTTCGAGACCTGTTTGTTCCGGACTGCATTTATGCTGGCATTTCACGGGGCTATGAGAGTTAGTGAGCTAGTTGCAAGGAACAAACGGGATGTGACGGGGGGCTTGTGCAGGGAGCAGGTTCAGATCAGGGGTGATGCGATGATTGTCTCCTTTCTCAGGTCCAAGACTGACCAAGATGGGAGGGGGGACTGCACGATCATTCGCAGGATCCCCGAGTCATCCATGTGTCCGGTTCAGTGCTTAGAAGATTACCTAGCACGAAGGGTGGCATCATGGGGGGGGACATTGTTGAGGCATGTAGACGCCACCCCGCTGACGAGGTTTCAGTTTCAGCGGGTGCTTGCAATGGCCATTGCCGCAGCGGGCTTGGACCCGGGTGAATTTGGGACCCATTCCTTTCGTATAGGGGCTGCCACAGAAGCTACAGCCAGGGGTCTTAATGTAGAACAAGTGAAACGTGTGGGGCGTTGGTCCTCCAATTGTTATAAGAGGTATGTGCGATTGCACATGTTGTGAAGCTGTAATCATGTACTCACGCTTCTTGTCTTTTGTTTGTTTTCAGTTGCGCAAGCCTACGCGGCAGGGCGGACTGTGCAGTTGACCCAACACCAGGCCAGCGGTCACACATCACCGGCTGAGAGAAAGGAGGTGTGGGTTGTAGGCCACTCATACGTGAGACGGGCCGCAGACGTATTCAAAGCAGGTGATATGATTCACGTACCTGGGGAATACGGGTACAGAGTGTCCTTCTACGGAAGGGGCGGTCTCTGTATTGACCAGTTTCAAGCATTTTTTGAGGGTTTGTTAGAGCGGATGAGGTCACCGCCGTCCATAGTCATAGTACATTTGGGGGGCAATGATCTAGTCACCACCGGTAGACGACTTCTCCTGGAGGCTATGCTTTCCACGGTAAGTTGGTTAGCAAGGAGAGTTCCGGGGTGTACAATTGCGTGGTCTCATATGATCCCACGAAAAGTGTGGCGGGGGGCTATCTCGATCCCTGCTTTGAATCATTCCGTTAAAAAATTGAATAACAAAGTGAGTCGGTTGTTCCGTTCCAAGACATTGCATTCGATCTCGCATAGTTGTATTAATGATGACAGTATGTATTTGGGGGATGGTGTGCATTTGTCGAGGGTGGGCAACGAGTTACTCATAGGTGACTTCCTAGCTTGGTTAAAATCGTTAAAACATGACCTTTAGGTAGGAGTTTGGTGGGGGGTCCGGATAGCCGGTCAACTATCCGGACCTGTGGCGGTAAGGTCATGATCGGTGAGCACTAATTGGTAGATCCCTATGAGTGGGCGTCACCCAACACGGATGGGAGCGCTCGGGGGAGGTGGCCATTGGCCCCTCAATGGGGAGGCGGTCCCGTCTAAGGGCGGGTCGCCGGAAGTTAAGGAAAGGCGGTCATGGCCCCTTCCTGTGTAGGAGGGGTTACAGCCCCCTCCTGAGGAATTTCCCGGGGCCAGGGTCATCTGCGACGGCAGATGCGGTAAGTTGTGTGGGGTGGGGGGAGGTCCACGATACCTTCTAGATACCACACACAAGTATTCGAACGACCTTTAAATGGCGTCGAGTCTTAAGTGCCCCCGACAAGTCAAGGGAAATTGTTAGTAGTTGCACTTGAGGTAAGCCTCTGTGCTGTCGCCCTTCCCAAGTGGGAGGGGTAAGTCTGGTTAGGGATCTTGACACCGGTTATGACCTTGCCGTTGGCCCTTAAACGTTAGGATGTACAATTTCAGTGTTTATAGAGAATGTTTCTGTAGGATGCTAGTTCGGCTAGGAGAACCTCTGTATTAGAGAATATGTTAAGATTAGCCAAACATCGCAAATGTGATAATGAAATTGTACATAATATGAAACGTTTAATGTTTAATTTTTTGTTTTAATAAATACGGCCGCGGGAGGGTCACTCCCTCCCACATCCAAAAACTTTGAAGAACTGTTTCCGGTTTCCCTTCTTTGGGGATCGTGTTGAGAGGGGGTGGCGGGTATCTCAGCCATATGGAAAGGGGCGACCACTCGGTCCCCCCGAACGTATGGCGGAGTGCCTCGATCCCCCCGGGAAGCCATTTTTGGGCGGGAGGCGCGTCTCGGCTGGTATGCCCGAAGCGGCGTAGCCGGGGCGCGCCTGTTCCCGCCCTAGAGTGGGCTGGCCTAGACACTGACGCAGCCAGCCACGCCCGCGGGACGGGCAGGGGCGGGTTTACGCCCGCCCTGAAGACGGATAAAAGGAGACGCAAGACCGGAAGACGTCCTCTTGTTCTTGTGCTCCGAAGCTGCACCTCCTCGCTACACGTGAGCTCGGGACAGAACAAAGAGCCAATTTTGACCCACCCACCAGCCCCTGAGGACAGCAAGTTGTTGTGCAATAAAGTGGATTTTCTAAGTATGTTCTTCCTTTTTCGTTTACAGGTTGTGAAAGTATCAGTTTTGTGTTTTTCATAATAAAGTATGGTGAATATCATTTAGGTTGTTACGATTAAAAGGACTTGATGTAGTGTTACTTTTTGAGCATGCTCTTTCGGTCGTAGCGACCAATGTTTTCTAAGTTCAAACTGTCGTATTTATTTTTTGGTAGGCGGTAAGGTCATGATCGGTGAGCACTAATTGGTAGATCCCTATGAGTGGGCGTCACCCAACACGGATGGGAGCGCTCGGGGGAGGTGGCCATTGGCCCCTCAATGGGGAGGCGGTCCCGTCTAAGGGCGGGTCGCCGGAAGTTAAGGAAAGGCGGTCATGGCCCCTTCCTGTGTAGGAGGGGTTACAGCCCCCTCCTGAGGAATTTCCCGGGGCCAGGGTCATCTGCGACGGCAGATGCGGTAAGTTGTGTGGGGTGGGGGGAGGTCCACGATACCTTCTAGATACCACACACAAGTATTCGAACGACCTTTAAATGGCGTCGAGTCTTAAGTGCCCCCGACAAGTCAAGGGAAATTGTTAGTAGTTGCACTTGAGGTAAGCCTCTGTGCTGTCGCCCTTCCCAAGTGGGAGGGGTAAGTCTGGTTAGGGATCTTGACACCGGTTATGACCTTGCCGTTGGCCCTTAAACGTTAGGATGTACAATTTCAGTGTTTATAGAGAATGTTTCTGTAGGATGCTAGTTCGGCTAGGAGAACCTCTGTATTAGAGAATATGTTAAGATTAGCCAAACATCGCAAATGTGATAATGAAATTGTACATAATATGAAACGTTTAATGTTTAATTTTTTGTTTTAATAAATACGGCCGCGGGAGGGTCACTCCCTCCCACATCCAAAAACTTTGAAGAACTGTTTCCGGTTTCCCTTCTTTGGGGATCGTGTTGAGAGGGGGTGGCGGGTATCTCAGCCATATGCAAAACACTTGTTTGGCTGTCGTGTCTTGGGATTGAATGTTTGCTTTGTTTCTATAGAAACCAGGTTTGATATTTGGAAATAAGGCAAAAGAAAAATGTGAAAGAGGGGAATTGATTAAAACCAGAGAGGCAAACATAAAGCACGTAAATGAAGAACCAATGTAAATAGTAGCTAATGCCAGTGGACAGTAAAAGATATCCAGTTTTCGTAAATAGGTCGCTGTTTAAATGCCAACATATGAATTGAAGAAATGTATAGATTTTCACAACACGAAGCGCACGTTTGTATGGAACCTGTGTATCATGGTCAGAATATCGTCTGGCATATATATCTTGTTCCCTAAATACAGTTTACAAAAATATCACCCGCTTTAGTTAAATGTAGATATTTAGGACAAAATGTGCACGTCATATTCTGAAATATAACCCACATTAAGCACTGGAGTGAATCATTACGTTCCATGCGAATGTTAACAATTGATGGAGCTCTAGAATAGGCATTGCATCATTAAGTAAAACAATATTAGATACGATAAAAGTATTGTGTGACAAGGCATCAATTCAGACATCATTTGAACACAATCCAACATATCATCTTCTAAAATCAGATTTGTCTGCTTGTGTCCAGCACAACACACAGAGATATAAAGTCAGAATATTGGTATCATAAACTTCCTGCCCTTCGTCTACCTCTTTCATAAGACTTGAATTTAGTCAAGGAATTGGTGACTACATATGTCCACGAAGAACTGTCAATCTGATTTCAGGTGTATATACATTATCTAAATTTAAAGACGCCACAAAACAATTTATAAAGTGGCCTTTTTTCCAAATCTAAGCAATCGGAAAGAAAATATAAATTCTGGTCGGATTAAACCAAGATTAAAAAACAGGTGAAACAGAGTCTAAAAGTGAGGACTGCCTCCCTTGCAGACAATTTCCACACTGATGACAGTTTATATGTAACTTTCATAAGGTACATAGCTCTTTAAGTGTGGAAAATCCATCAACATCATCCAATAAAAAAATATTTTTGTAACCTCTCAAACATGTCTTGAATGATGTGACCTGTTGTTAAGACAGTTATTTGAGCTGCAATGTCTTATGTCAGTATTAGTCACAACTTTATTAAAAGTATGAAGGGTGAATGCAATATCCCCCAGACATCAGCAAGTGTTTGTAGGGGTCAAATAATCATACTTATTTTTCCATTAAACACATTTCTGTATTTTATTTAGATTAAAACATTATATGAAAAGTTAGAACTCCTAACTGTCAGTATTGTTTTAGGATTACTGTCTTGTATGCCAGTATCAACACATTTTTCCACAATATTTCTGATATACATCCAAGGCTGAAATTAATATTACATCAGTTCACCCCATGAACAGTTAAACCATAGCCAACACTTGTTTCGCAGAGATCCAACTGCTTATTCAGGGGTCAAATCTGATGATGTTCTTTATAAATTGAGCAAAAGATAGTACCTGTACAACATCGATAGGTAAAAAGACCAAATGATTGAGACTTAAAACACAAAAATCAATACTTGGTAGCCACCTTCCTGGTAATACCAAAACTGGCACGTAATGCCGAGATTATAAATCGCTGGGATGAGATTTTTAATGGAGAATGTGATTGTAGGAGATTGTGATCATGACTAAATGTGATGCAGTCCTGGCTCCTCGAGAGACTGCTGCGGGCGGTGGGGCACGGCAGGTGACGGTAGGGTGGGGGGTAGTAAACTCCGGCCTACAGCCGAATGGAGTTAAGTGAATAAATACATTTTAAAAAATTGCGATGAAGCACTCCCACTGTAATTCGTTTTATTTATTTACTTAACTCAGTTTGGCTGTATGCCGGAGTTTACTACCCCCCAACCTGCCCCTCCCCCGCCCTGCCGCACAGGACTCCCTCGAGGAATCGCAACTGATGTGCTGTCAGATTTATCAACCTGATTTATGATTGAAAAATGTTCTGATACTGGCATACATCATGTTAATCCTAAATTCATACTGACTGTCATGAATTAGAATTGTAATGTATATGTTAATCTGATTAAAAACACAAAATGTTGTTATTTATGAAATAAGTATGAATATTTGGCTCCCTACCAATGTTTGTTAATGTTTTTTTAAATTATATGTCAATAGGGGTATTGACAGCAGTGGGCAGAAGCCAGCATAGGGCATTGTGCATCTTTAGCCCAGTACAATAATAACCCATAGACATCAATTACATTGAAGATTAAAATTATGTAAATCTTCAATGCAGCATGAAACCAAAGATATCTGGTCCCCTTCAAACATTCTTTATGCAGATAAGTAAAGCATTATTTTTTCTTTTCTCTTACATCCAATTCCCACCAATTGTCTACAATAATATTTGTGAGAAATTGCTCATTTTTTTGTGGTCGCCCCCACTTTTTTGGCTGAACTTTGCTGCACTATTCAGTGCCTAGTGTATTTGGTCTGAACCCTAAAACATGTAGACATTGGCTAATCCCTGATTGGTGTATTTAACTATCCTATAAGGTCATATAATGTAGTGTAGAGCTTGAACCCGTGGCATGGAAAGGGCAATTTGCTCTAAGAACTGCAGCACTTATGGTGCCATCCACTAGTGTGAGAAGGAAAACATAACTTAAGGCCTATCATTGTAGCCTTACTGTTGCAGTTTAAACCTGCAGTGCTCCCTTTTAAAATAACCTTTTTTGACAGGTAAAAGCATCCCATTTAAATATTAATAAGTCAACTCTGTGTAGGCCATGTAATCCACAATCTAGGGCTCATGGTACTTAAGAGTGGAACTTGTAGAAACATGTAGAAAATTAATATTAACATGTCCCTCCAGTGACAAGGCTCAAAAGCTATTTCCACTGTTGGCAAGCTTAGGTACCCTATGTAGAATGGAGTGCATATTAAAATACTAAGATTGGCAATGTAGGAAAGGGGCCAGTGTTTAATAAATATTTAGTAAAAGTAACTTTTAGAAAGATACTCTTATCTCCCTGAGATCTGAGGAAGCTAACTTACTTTAAGTCTCCAGCCTTGAAAGAGGTGTGAATGAGGTAGGAACTTCCTCTCAGGAGCTCACAGTCAGCTAACCAGTCTAGGCAGATGCAACTCCTGTCTCACCTGTATGGGTGCTGAGTGACCCGGCTTTTGTCCTACCAGATTTCTGTCTCTTTAATTTTTTTGAGTACAGTGCTTCCTTCAAACTGAATATTAGTGGTAGAGGTAAGGCAACACTAGAATTATCATGGTACACCTCCCACTTTTACCCGCAGCCTCAGAGCCCAGGTTTAATGTGGCCAACGGCCTTTGCCATCTTGCATTTGCCCTAACACATTGCATTTGGGACCTGTTTGCAATTAGAAACTGCAGAAAAAATATAGCCAAGGGCCTGAGAAGAACTATTCCATTCATTAGAGAGGGAATAGGAGGGCATTAGGGTGTCTTCCACCCACAGACTTTTGAACCCAACAAAGTTGGACCCTCATACAACTTTACCAAGAGCACTGCTGGACTTTCAAAAGGATACCAGGAAGGGCGGACTGAACTTGGTACCTGTAAACAGTTGGAAGATCCTGAAGAGATTGGGCCCCCTTCCATTTGAAATCCAAGAACAAAAAGATCCCCTAGAATCATAAGGTTGGACTCCTGGGAGGTTCCATTTGCGCAATGTTTCAGATATTGGAAAGGAGGCATTAGGGGTGAAGTTATTAGATCTCTCCGATGAACAATAGATATCTTCAGTGATTGTTTACACAGGTTTTAGATTGTTTGATTTGATTTGGATTACATCTTAATCAGCAGCAGTAGGGAGATGGTGTGATATGGATAATGCTAGAGAGGTCATACTGGTAATGTGTCACTGAAGAGATGGGGTACATTTCTCTTGGACTGTATGGCAGTAAGTGGCAGAAAATTGGGTTTCCCACCAGGAAAGGTATAGAGGCTCGAATCTAGGAATCACGTAATGGTGAGAATTATATTGTTTTATGTTAAGGGACTTTATTCCCCAGTGAAGTGAGTTACTGTTTAGAGAGTCCAACTGGTGACAAAACCTGAAACTGGTTGCCAGCTTAGAGGGGACTAGGGATGAATGAGACATAGTGCATAATCAGATGAATAGTATTCCCCAACCTCCTCCAAACAAAAAGAAGCACATTTTCTAAGGAGAAGCCTTCCATTTGTAATCACCAGTCATAAATCATGTAGGAAAGGCAGATTCCTGATTGTGATGTGTTCCAAAAAGACATTTGCGATGGTTTACTCGCTGAACTCAAGATACCGTTTTCAGGATATGGTATTGACACTTGCTGAATTTGGGATAGGTGATGCCATATTAATTAGGGACTTTAAGTTGGTTTGGGACAGTTGTCAACATAAATCCAGCATGAGGGCAGAACCCCTTTGGCACATTCTCTAAGAAACTTTGAAGCGTTTTATAGGAGATGGCCATGAAAGGTATATGACAACTCCACATTAATGGCATTCATATTTATTCCTCCTGAGTCTATACATCACATTCTTCTGTAGATTTATATATTGTTTGCTAATTCCTTGGTCCCATTTGTTGATTCAACTGAGCTAGGTGAAATGGAGGCTTAGACCAGGCCTCCACATCAATAGTTTATATATGGATGTGAGTAAGCCTAGATCTGTAGCATGGAAGCATCGCTATGTTGAGGGATACAGTTTTAAGGGAGGAAATGAGGAAACCAATAAATGAGTGGTTCTTCCTGCATGAGGTCCAGCCAGGGGAGATCTGGGATGACAAGAAAGCAGGGGGAATTGCATTGTTCTTATGTGACTTCTCCAGAGTTTGAGAATGTTAGAGGTCCAGTAGTTGAAAGCTGGGCTGAGCGGACTCATGGACTAGTATAGAGAGCAACCACTAATAGTACGTCTATGTAAATTGAAAAATACTAAAGAACAACTAATTGATTACCTGTAATAATAGAGCTGAAATTGAACTACTGCACCTGACACCACCATTACAGGGTGTTGAATGAGGTGGGCACATATCTTGCCAACCAACTGTGAAACAAGAAGTAAAAATAGTGCGTAAGAGAAATGAAGAATATGCAGGCTGCAATTTTTGGATATGCAAAAAATAGAATTGAAAGATTTTAAGACTCATATACCACATATAAGTCAAGTGACTTTACCATCCAAGCAAACAAAACAAATTAGATATGCATCAGTACACGAGCAGTAGGAAGTATTAGACTAACACACTGCCGAAGAGGAGGTGTGCAGGGCAATTCAAGCCCTGTAAAGTAACTAAGCACGGAGGTCAAAGTGATTTAGCGGTAACTTTGACAAGCTCCCAGGTGGCCCTCAGGCTAAATGACCATTTTAACTGCTCGAATTGGTAACTCCCCCATGATTGAGGCCGCCGTTTTAGTCATTCTAAAGCTATTGTCCCAGTCACCTGCATGCTTCCCATAAACCTCTCGGTACAAAAGGGGGTGGTGATGGACGGAGCATCTGAACCAATCAAACACTCACAACCAGTCAACAGATCTGGGTTTAATCCATCATCGTTCTTTAGCCCACTCTGCCACCCCAGTTCAAACATGGCCATATGCAAATCAGTCTGACCCTGTGCCTCATGGGAACAGTCCAGCCTGAACTGCCAAGCCAAGCCTTCCCTGGACCGGAAACAAGCTACAGAGGACCGGTTTCTGGCATTGCAGCCGTCTTCAGCCGGGCTTGCTTGAATCTAGTGGCAAAGTGAGCAAGGGACTCACGTCTGAGCATACCCTGCCAACTTATGGCGAACAAAGAGGTACAAAAGGGGGTGTTGATGGACGGAGCATCTGAACCAATCAAACACTCACATCCAGTCAACAGATCTGGGTTTAATCCATCACCGTTCTTGAGCCCACTCTGCCACCCCAGTTCAGACATGGCCATATGCAAATCAGTCTGACCCTGTGCCTCATGGGAACAGTCCAGCCCGAACTGCCAAGCCATGCCTTCCCTGGACCGGAAACAAACTACAGAGGACCGGTTTCTGGCATTGCAGCCATCTTCAGCCTGGCTTGCTTGAATCCAGTGGCAAAGTGAGCAAGGGACTCACGTCTGAGCATACCCTGCCAACGTATGGCGAACAAACCGGTACAAAAGGGGGTGGTGATGGATGGAGCATCTGAACCAATCAAACACTCACACCCAGTCAACAGATCTGGGTTTAATCCATCACTGTATCCCATAAACCTCTGTCACTACTTAATACAGCTACTACTATGCAAAGTCCTGGCCTCCAAACTAGAAAAGGTTTTACCCGACTTGTTCCATGCTGATGAATGTGTCTTTATTAAGAACAGGCAATTACATGAGAACATTAAGGACACAGGGGCATATTACCAACGATTAGCAATATTTACCGCTAACGAGGCTTAGCAACGAATTTTTTAACGCTAAGCCTCGCTGGTAATTATCGCAGAGATAACTTGCTATTAGCAAGGTATATCTCAGAAGTGATAAAAATCCTCGCGCTAACTGCCAAATGAGAGATTATAGCTGGAAAACCAACGATAATCTCTCGAAGTTTGGAGTTAGCTTGATGATAGGGGCTCACAAACTTAGCCATGATATCCACCTTCCATAGGATATCCAGGCTAAGTCAGGAAAATACCAGGTGTAAAAAAAGCAGTGCTAACCGCGGTTAGCGCTGCTTTTTTTATCACTAACAGGGTTAGCGAAATCTTTGATAATAGGAGAAATGTCTCTTAACAACATTGCTCCTATTAATTTTTTCTGAAACGCCCCCTTTGCATCTCATTAGAGATGCAAGGGGAAGCGTAGAGAAAAAGGGTGCTAACATGCGAATTTGCGTGTTAGCACCCTGTTGCTGATAGGGAGATAATTTTATCTCCGCTTTCTTGGCTTTTAAAGCCAAAAAAGCGGAGATAAATCCCTTGATAATATGCCCCACAATTTGCTTAGTAGAGAAGATACAATTGAAAAAGACTCTGGCCTGTCTCCTGTCTGTAGATACAAAGAGCAGTTTCCCGATTTTGTAGGCGAAGTCTCACATCAGATATTTGGAAATCTACATCACACACCTGGTGCAGAGTTGTATCGGAGTAAGGGGCATATTATCAACGGGGTTTATCTCTGCTTTTTTGGCTTTAAAAGCCAAGAAAGCGGAGATAAAATTATCTCCCTATTACCTAGCTGTCGCTAACACCAGTTAGCGACAGCTAGTAGGAGATATCGACCATCTTGGGCCCCACTTTGCATGTCAGTGATATTTATCACTAATGACATGCAAAGTGGGCGTGCCAAGATGTTAGCGACTGGAAACAGTCGCTAACATCGCTATCTCCTATTACCAACTTTTGGAGACATTCGCGCTAAGCACGAATATCTCCAAAAGCTAACACCTGCCCTGAGCAGTTCTTAGCCATGTTATCCAATGGGAGGTGGATAACATGGCTAAGATCATTAGCTTGGTAATGCATGAATATCGCTGACTTTTCAGCGATATTCATGCATTGCGGCCGATTTTTATCGCATTTGCGATAAACCTTGGTAATACCAAGGTTTATTTGCGATAAAAATCGCCGCTGCTCAGCGGTAATTTTTTGTCTCTAACCAAGCAAAAGCGATAATCATCGCTATTGCTTGGTAATATGCCCCTAATTTCTCTCCTTTGTTATACGTTATTAGGAAGTTCATGAGTAGATGTTCGCTGTTGTTTATTTCATGGATTTGGAGAATCATTCCGCCGACATTGGATATTCTATAGATAATTCTTTATTTGTATTCACTAAACGAGTAAGTTCGATAAATACTAAATACTAAATATATGTTTAAGAATATATGCCTGGATCTTATGGAAATGTGATACTCAGGCTTTTCAATTACTGCACGGTGGATGTCCGTATAATAATCTTTAGGAAAGGCTATATTTTGCTGTATTGATGAAAACTAAGATATTATATAAAAGCAGTGCATCTAATAGTTATTTATGAGAAAGAAATGGCATTTAAATAATACTCTGATAACAGATGCACATGAAATTGTTATGGTACTTCGGCTTAATTAATAATCTGTGTACAAGCAAGTGTCCGACCGCTCACATAGGTAGACAGTTGTAAAAAGGTGAAAATTGTAACTTTAAAATCAGCATTTTGTCGGAATAGGCAGAATATATGTGTCTCTCTCCTTTTTATAGCTTTGCTTCCATGCGTTTTGTGTTTTTTTTAGTTAGGAGTGGAAATTAAGCATTGTTTTCTTAACAACTCCAATTTAGTTTCATATGCATGGCTGAATATGGAAGATTTACTTGTAACACTATGCCAGTACAAGATGATGAAGGCGTTAATGATGTTTCTTAGCAATACATCTAGTTTTTGCAATCATTAATGATGTTTTTCAGTGATAGAGCAATTTATGCAATGATTTTGATTGAAGGTCTTGTACTTTGCTTTAAATCGATGATTTTGGATTCTCCTGATAATTGGTTATTAGACTGTTACTAGAACTTTTAGGGAGAGTCTAAGATCCGAAATTGACTAAGTTATTTGCTCTCCCACTGTTAATACATTAGTGGAAATGGCAACATTTTCTAGGACAAGAGCCCTTTTTTGATTCGCAAAATCAGTAAAAGTGTGAGTTTCAGTGGCGGTTCCTTGAGGGAGTGCTGCAGGCGGTGGGGCAGGCGTGGGTAGGGCAGGGTGGGGGGTAGCAAACTCTGGCATACAGTGAAACCGAGTTAAGTAAATGAATAAATAAACAAAACAAATTACATTGCATGCGCTACACCGCCGATTGGGTTCAGCGCGCGCAATGTAATTTGTTTTATTTATTATGAACTTAACACGGTTTGGCGGTATGCCGGAG
Organism: Lissotriton vulgaris; assembly: GCF_964263255.1. NCBI lineage: Eukaryota > Metazoa > Chordata > Amphibia > Caudata > Salamandridae > Lissotriton > Lissotriton vulgaris. The sequence goes on from NC_141696.1 coordinate 309,858,347, forward strand.
TTTACTACCTGCCACCCTGCCCCTACTCCGCCCCTTCCCACTGCCCTGCAGCACTCCCTCGAGGAGCTGCCACAGGTGATTTTGCTCCATAAATTGATATCTGTTGCACCTTGAGCAGCAGAATTTTACGACTGAGCAAATTAGCTCAAAAAGGAGGATTCTATGTGGTCCAATGTCGGGCCACATGCAAACAGTGGTTAACAACCATAAACTCACAAGTTGATAGGTATTCACAAATCGTTTTGTACCTACTTTCACACTCTCAAAGGGCCTCATTCATAAGAAGTGTTGCATCGCTGTGTGAAAGCAGCAATGCAACACTTCTCAGTGCGCCCTCCTTGCGACACGAATGATGCATCATATTTACTGTATGACGCTTCCTGTCACAAGAAATGAAAGATACATCAGTATGACTGACGTATCTGCCGGCACAGGTGCAAGGTTTTGACACAGTGGAGAAGTGTGGCTCACTGGTTAGAAGCGGCAGACTCTGAAGCAGAGATCAGGCCCGGGACCAGGGTTCAATTCCAGACGCGGCAGGGTCTTGGGCTCAATGTCCGAGGGCTCGATAATTCTCGCCTCAGCGCCTACTCTAATCATGGGTCCCACGCTGCAACTCTGGGCAATAGCTTGCTTAATCTCCACAACGGCCCCAACAACACTGGGATGCCTGGCTTCACCTTGGGGGTGCCCAGGACGGACATCTCACAGGGAGAGCCAGGAAGCGTTCCACAGCGTTATACAGCGCCGGGACGCCCCGTTGCTGGGGCAGCTGTGCGCTTTACAAGTATACTACATTTACATTTACACATTGGCGTCCTAGGAGTGGCGTAGCAAAATCTCATAGATTTCACTCTGCCACTCCTGCGACCCTTTCTTGTGGGGGAACGCCCAACCTGCATACATTATACCTGCTGCAGGTGGTTTACGAAGTGACACATTTGCTTAGATGCGTCACTTCGCAAATATGGTGGAACATAGCACATTATTTACCCCCCTGCTGCGCCACTGACGGAACAGTGGTACAAAAGTGACGCAGTCCTCCGTAAATAAGGCCCAAAGATTTCATAGACTTACTACTGTCAATGAAAGGAGTAAATTATTTTCCAGTTGGCAAGGAGAGATAACACTCTCAAAATAGGTAAAAGATAGCGGTGGGAATTTTACCATGGGTACAATATTTCCCTCACACAATTAATTAGCACAATTGTGTTTGAAAATTTTAAAAAATCAGTACAAATGCATATGTGCATGTCATTGTTTCTAGCCAAAATATGGACTTACCACAGTTACAAAATGGGAAAATGCTGACAGATGCCTGTGCTCATAGAACGTTGTGACTATAGTAAATTAGTCCGGGAATTCCAAGATTATTAGAAACTTGCCCAAAAATTTAAAAATGATATTAAGTAAATAAATCCATCTTTCTGGGAAACCTCTGTAAATTGGACCCTCAATGAATTTGAAGCTCAGAGCTATCCTGTTACTGAGCTTTGATGGCCTAAACAAGGCGAGTTAATAAAGGAACCCACATTGGAAGAAGCTATGGTTGCTATAAAATATCCTAAATAACATTTATAGTAATTTAATTTCTACTTAACTACAGTGGATCAGATTTTCAAAGGGACTGCTGAGATCGTCACAAATGCCATTATCAAGAGTAGTGCAAAAAGAACAATTGATTGACAGAATGTGGAACAATGTCATAGATTCACCCCAGTACAGATATCTGGGCCCAAATTCATCGTTTTTGCTCCCCATGCCAATCCAGTTTGAACCCAGCCATATGCAAATCAGTCTTGACCCTGCGCCCAATGAAGAGTAGTGGCATTCATTTGCTTTTCGTCACACGGAAAATACATTATTGCCAAAAAACCCTTTCTTTTCCATCATTTGCATGTGTGCCAACCCTGGAATATCCACAATCTACCCATGTCAGCAGATTAACTGACATTTAAAAATAGCAGCAGTAAAGAAGAACGAGTAGATCCATTTACAGAGTTACATCCTACTTTTTGTGATCTAATCTTGCAAAATAGAAAAATCAAAAGAGATGCAGGTTAATAACTAGAAATTTCAGTCAAAGCAGTAGAATACATGATGTTTCTGAACTCATCAAATTCAAGAGCTTTTTTTTATAATCAAGCCGTCTCTCAGTCTTCCTGCCCTCAAACAGCTTGCAGCTCCCCAGCTCATATGGTTCACGTTGTTGCAGAAAGAATCACTCAACTCTGAATGGTATCCTTGAAGAGATATTCCCAGGCAGGCTATGAGCTGCCCCTTCTTGAGCTGGTTCTTCTTTTTCTTCCTTATCGTCCATTGGGGAGATGTACGTCCTTCAGTGGACTGAGAGCTTTCTCAAAATCCATCTTTTACATTGGGCTGATTTTTGGCCACATTTCTTCACACAAAGCCTTCACATTCACAATGATATTGCAAGCAAAGTTAGACAGATCCACCTTCTTGTTCTACAAAATCAAGGTACAACAATGTGATCAAAATCACAGAACAACAACCACAAAAGATTCAATCAAAAATGAACAAAAACAGCTGTGAAATAGAAATAAAGAAGAATATATTTTTTTCCCTAAATTTGATGAGGGATTATAATTCTTCACTGAAAATACTGCATGGTACCTGTTGGACACAATTGTAACTCTGTTCTGAACACCAATATGAAAAAGCAATGGGTATATTAACAAGGCCAGGCGATAATTATCGCTAAGAGCACTTAGCGCTAGGATAATTATCGCCGGCCAACTCTGAATTTTTTCGCAGAGATATCCTGCTATCAGCAATGCTTACCTCCAAAGCGATAAAATTAAGAGCGCAAGCTGCCAATTGTGAGATTATCTCTGGAAATACAGCGATAATCCCACAAGGTTTGGCGATAGCTTGCTGATAGGGATAGACTTACTTAGCCCTGATATCCACCTTACATAGGATATCATGGCTAGGTCAGAAAAATACCAGACGTAAAAAAGCAGCGTTAACCGAGGTTAGCACTGCTTTTTTTATCGCTAACAGGGTTATCGATGTCCTTGATAATAGGAGAAATGTCGCTTAGCGACATTTCTCCTATTATTTTACTCTGGAATGCCCCCTTTGCATCTCATTAGAGATGCAAGGGGATGCGTAGAGTAAAAGGGTGCTAACATGCAAATTTGCGTGTTAGCACCCTGTTGCTGATAGAGCACTAGTTTTATTTCTGTTTCTTTGGCTTTTAATATGCCCCTAAATGCTTAATATTGAAGGGTGTGACTCACAAACTTAATGAGGCACTTTCTTGCTAAATTGTGCAACAATTCACTGAGAAAAGTCTGCTGAACCGACTGTTAGTAAATAGGCAACATTGGGCGTTTTTAAGCAATTAAATGCTAGACACAAGTACTGCTCATTGGCAAAAACACCTCACCATGGCACCTGATATCTGGCTGACCTCAAATGCACATCTACACTTAGCACTCATGCCAAGAACCTCAGAATAATCATCAACTGCAAACTGGAAATGACTGCACAAGTCAACACCATCACTGCATCTTGCTTACTCACAAAACAAATGATGAGGAAGATCTTGAAATGGCTCCCAGGCAAAAGTAGGAAAGTTGTCACTTTTGCCATGGCCTTATGGGACTCCTCCTATGCTGAGATTATGAAGCAACTCACTAGAAAGCTACACACGATCCAGAACTCAGCATCAAGACTCACTCTCAACGTCCTGCATAGAACTCTCTTCACATCAAACCTCATAGAGCTCCTCTGACTACAGATAAATAAACACGCTCATTTCAAACACACATTCAAGGCACTACACAACTTAAACCCCTCCTTCCTGAACAGTCGCATCTCCAACCGCAAATCACCTAGACACCTCCACAGGACTCCTACTAGCATAAATATTTGTTAAGTAAAATTGCACAACAATGGCTAAACTATAATTAAGATAAACAAAAAAAGTGCAAAATTGTGTCAATATTCATGGTAGAGTGGAGACTGGTAAACCTTGCAGGTCATGCTTGTCAGATGTAACACTTCCCGAACAATGTAAACCAGGATAATGAAGCTGGGGAGAATCAATAGAAGCAGTTTGTGCTGTTCTTATGCTCTTATCTAAAGTTCTGCAGCTGTCCCACCTGTTTAGAGTGTACTATTCTAAATAAAAGCAACGTCTTTTTTAGGTTCTCAGATTTTTCACACAAGGCAGGAGGCTGTAGTTGATCATGGCTTCATGAGATCACACAGTTGATTTTGGTCATCTAATCGAAAACTCAAACTTTACTGAAATAATCTGAGTGGGCCAGACAGCAACCTTTAGCTAGTTAGGTTGCACCTCTCTTGGGGAACTTTGTTGTCTATCATTCTTTTTCCCAGATCTTCAGAGACCAATACAATTACAAGATGTGCGGATGCCTGAAAAATAAAGGCTTTCAGGTTCTCTGTTAAAGCTCTTAGGCTTCCAAAGGAGGGTTCAGTGGTCCAGGTCTATCTCTAGCATGGGCTCCTAGTGAGTTCAATGAAGTCCATTTCCCACTGGGGAGCTGGAATTCCCATATGGGATAGAGACCTTCACCAGCCCTTCGATTACCTAAAGTAGTAGAGGGAACCAGCCTAAAAATGACTATTTGAGAGTACTTCAAGCCCTTAGATTCAAGTCACTAATGTGAGAAACTGCAGGTTTATCACATACAGGTCAGACAGGATTCTTCCTTGTGATATTACATCAAGGCCAAGGAGTGCTTGATGACTTTGTGTTGATGTGCCATTTGCATTGGGTTCATTAGTAAATATTTGGTGAATTTCCTAAGCCCAATACAAACGGTTTTCTCACTACTAGCCATCCCTCTTATGCAGTGCTTCCTGTCTTGCTACCCAGCAAAAGTACCCTGAAAACGATGGTGCCAAATGGCAGAGGTCAAGCTCATCTCTTTAGAACTTCTAGTCCCCTTCCACAGCCAGCCTATGGAAATGAGTCACCACCTCTTTTTCATGATCAAATAGCGTCTTTGTCTCCCGTTGGAACAGAGATGAATACTTGAGGGTGCTTCATTGATGAAAGGCATCTTGAACACCTGGAGCTGACTCTCCTCTTCCTGTGAAAATGAAATTTCATTACATTTGGTCCAGTCCACTTCTAAATGGCATATAGAATCAGAATTGATCAGCAAGATGTATCAAATCAAATCAAGCTTTAATCGGTATATAGTGTATAACCATAAAAGCATTCTACACAAACATTAATTCTCCATGATAAAATAACTTAAAAAATGATTTACATAAAAACATTTCAAGAAGAAGTTTCCCATACACAAAGCTTCACCCTACACAGTTTCTAAAAGTCTTATTAACATATCCTCACAAGAAACAATAAGGAATAACATACATACAACAATTCATAAAATGATTAAATCACTAGTTACCGCTTATTATAGTTCTATCTCCTTCAAACAACAGGTTTATTGGAATAATAAAAAAATACAGTAGGCTAATCATCAAAATAAGGGACCTATTCAATTTCATATATTAATATTTCCAAATGTGAAAGGTCCTTTCTTCTGTTGATTGCTATTTGGGTAACAAGAATAACTGCATTACATGTTGTTACATTTTCCAAGTTACAAATATGATAAAAAGCTGATTAGTAGGTATACAATCTATTTTCAGTAAATAAAGATCGTAAAATTGATTTTCTGATATCCCGATAACATTTTAAAAAAAGTATCAAATGCAATGTGGTCTGGGGTTATATTTCATCACAATGGCAGTTAGGTAGATTACAACTCCACTTACCCATTCTAGGGAATGCAATCTGAAAGTGCAGGGTGCACATCCTTAGCCTTGTTAAGTAAAATCTATGTTGCATATTTCTAGTTAGCACAAGGTACGTCTAGACACCCAATGTGAGTGGACCTTCGCAAAAAGATCTAACACTTGATGTTGTACTCATTTCAGCGTCTCTTATAGATTCCCTAGAGTTTAGTAATCTGGACAGATTAAGGATCATAAAAATCAATTATCACAGTGCACTCAGTTAAAAGACTGTAAATATACTGTAGCCACGGTATTGATCTACAATGATCAAGTGTAAGGCAATCCAAAATTATATTTTTGGTAAATTATGTCTCATCTTTAGTCCAGATTCTATGCCAGAGTGTAAGGGCAGCCACGCTAATGGAATCACTAATGTACTGTACACCTATCTCCTTATGTGCACTATTTGAAGCAATTGTATTGGGGACTGATAGCAACCTTCTTAAAAATGTATTTTCAAGGGTTTGTAGTAATGAAATATTTTCCCTTCCACATCGGGCTCCTCCATAGCACGCCCCTGTAATACACTTACTGGCTTGTTACCTACTCTATTAGAGAATTTAAAGATGGCCTCACTTGATCTTATACGTTTTTAATTTGCATAAATTGATAGGTGTACTCCAGGAACCATTCCCTTTAAAAAGGAGCCCCAAATATGAGAATGAAGTTGTCCTTTCAATATATACCCCTTCTACATGATGGTTTCTACTCTTGACTTTACTTTTCCCACAAGTCATTACCAGTGATGAAATTTGTGAAATTGTCTATCAAACATTGAAGGCCATTAGCAGGCCTAGATATTAGGACTACATCATCTGCATATAAGAGTACTGGAGTTACACGTTTACTAACAATCGGGGCACCGTAACTTCTAACCTCCCCCCCTTGCCCCCACGACCCGCAGGTGTACTGATCTTAGCGCTGGGATACTCACAGGTGACTACGCCCTCTATAAAATTTAATAATAATAATAATAATAATAATCAGCTTTTAAAATTTGCAATAAAAGATCTATACCTTTGATATATAATGAAAATAAAAGTGAAACAAGAACACAGCCTTATCTAATCCAGCGGGTGACTCTAAAATGTGCGATAAATAGATTATTATATCATGTGGGGCGCCCATCTCTTCCAGCGTTTGCCATAACTTGGCGTGATTAGCTGAATTGAACGCGCTGGTAAGGTCAACAATACAAAGGTGGAGCTGACCTTCTTTGGCGATGGGATATATCCCTATTAGCAGCTCGAGGTTAATGCACTGTTCCAATACCCTTTCTAAATTCATACTGGGCTTCAGTCAAGATGTTTTTTTAATTTGCCCAACATTCCAATCTGTCTAGCATAATTCTGCCCATTCATTTAGATGTAGAGTCGAGAAGGGATATTGGATGGTAGCATTTTGCATTTCCTCTGACGCCTTTTTTAAAAATAGGGAAAATTGTACTTTCCACCCAGGTTGCAGGTAGCACCCCTCCAATAATTGCATTAAAAAAGTTAACTAGAAAAGGGGACCAAAAGTCATTACTAGACTTAAAGATATCAATGGGAACCCAGTCTGGTCCTGTGGCCTTACCACTTGCACTTTTCTTTAGGGCAACTAAATCTCCTCTGTAGTGATAGGTTCTATCTTAACAATATTCAGTAAGATAAATTTGCTGTTATCATAGGTCTCAGTGATTTCTCTTCTGGGGTTAACCACTGTTCGGGAGTCACTAATGTTTCTACCTTAGCGGATGAATTGTCTTTAAATAGTGGTTGATCTATTGTTTTCCACAATAGGATAGAATCCTTAGTCTCAGCTGATTAGATAAGTGTGCCCCATGCAGTCTCCCAGATTTTTATTGTTCTCGAACTTAAGGCTTGTTTATAACATTTCCGAAGGGTACCGATTCTCGCTCTGTCCCTAGGTTTTTCTTTTGATGCTTCCTTTAAATACATATTTATTCCAGAGCACTGATGATTAAACCATCTAGGGCAATGGTCCCTATTTTTCATATTTCTAATTTTCAAATCTTTGATGATTTCAGCAGCAATATTATGAAATGCACTTACAGTGTCGATGTTAGTAGAGGATTTATCCAAACATGTATTTATATGGTGGTGAGTTTTGTGGACTACATTTTCCATGACAATTGCTGGATTAACGCCTGACCACTTAATGGCAATCCCATTCTCGCCTTGTGTTTTGAAATCTACTGCAGAGACACACGCCTTTTCTCGTTGATACAAGCTGGAATTCAATGTTAAAACAGTGGATGGTGGTCGCTAAGCAAGCCAGCCTGTATATGACATTTTCAAACAAGAGTCCTACTGTTCCTTGATATCAGAACATGGTCAATGCACGATAAAGACCTCGCCTCTGAACTTAGTAAAGAATTCGAAATGTAATCGAGTAGTAGGTTCCAAGGATGTCATTTTTTATATCCAGTTCCAAGTAGATAGTGAGTAAGATGGTAATCAGTAGTAGCTCCACCAGGAGCAGCCTCCCTGCGGCTCAACCTCCAATCTTCAACTGACACTCTAACCAAGACCAAGCCCTCCAACATTCTGTGACATCATCCAACATTCTACAGTCATTCAGGTGAACGGAAGGGAGAATTTCAATGCAAAGAAAGAAGGGAAGAAATCACGCTATAATATATTCTCCATCTTTACATCAACAAAAGAAATGTAATGAAGAAAGGAACAATGAATGAAGAAAGTCAAAGATGTAGGTTCAACAGTTGAAAGAAAATGAAACAGGGTAAAAGATAGCAAGAAGTACTATCCTGAACGCAAAAGTACAATCACATGAATATACAGTAATACAATGGCATGAAATTGCAGAAATACAATGTCATGAAAATTGCCAAAAACGCAATAAAAGCATAGCATGAAAATACAATAATACAATGGCATGAGGTTACAGTAATACAATGGGCTGAAAATTGTCTAAACGCAATAAAATGTCATGAGAATACTATAATACAATGGCATGAAGTTGCAGTAATACAAAGGCATGAAAACTGCCTAAATGCAATAAAACAATGGCATGAAATTGACAAACACCAAATACATAGAACACATGAAAATGAAAGACACCAAATACATGGAACACACGCACACCATATCCTTTTCTCACAAAGTAAAGGCACAACCCAGAAAACAAAATCAGGAGCCAAGAAAAACGCACACCTGTAGGGGCCTACAGTCTCAGGCAAAGCAAGAAATAGACCACAAGTAGAAACGTAAGGCTGCGCTGTAAAGCACAATGCAAACAAAGTAGAATGAAGGCCCTGAAATACTACTAAAAGCAACATACATACACACAATGGCAATGTCATGAAATCAAGCACACAAAACCGAATACTGAAAAAGAAAACATGGCAAGCAAAGTACGTACAACACTCGTACGCCTGACGTTTCAGGCAACCATGCAATCCGTAGATCCCATCACCGGCAACACACAAATAGGTGGAGACACAGATGAGCCATGAAGTAAACAGTGAATCAATGCTGAAACAAATTTACAGAACCAAAACACGGAACATAGAAAAGTGCATACGTGGCAAATGGTACCCACCCATGAAAACAGCAGAAGATGTACTGGGCTGCACTCACCCATGAAACAGAATACAATGTACTGGGATACACTCCCCCATGAAACAGAATAAAATGTACTGGGATACACTCACCCATGAAACAGAATAAAATGCAGTGGGACACACTCACCCACCAAAACAACAGAAATATGTACTGAAGTGCACACAGACCTAAAAACATGTGAAGCATAACGATTAATGGACAAAGGCTTAAACTCCGGTGAGCGATCTTTCACCCAAAGTCCTCAAAGACATGATGGATAAAGACAATAGCAGGAAACAACAATCCACAGCGTAGATCAATTGTAAAAAAAGGCACGCTTCAAGTCCTCTGGAAATAAACAGGACAACAGTATTTGGGTTAGTTTCACGAAGTAGCCTCAGTTCTTGAGGAAATATGGCAACTGGAGAAGTAAAATTGTCTGCAATAGTGCTGAATGGCTAACGGTGTGTCTGTGTAGCTGGGCGTCTGACAGCAGCAACAATATTGTGTTAGACGGCAAATGAATAATAAAGTTACCTTATGCCTATGCTGCCCAAAATACCTCTGACCTCGTAAATTAAATATGCAAGACTGTGTCCACAGTATCCATAGACGGTGAAGGTAGAAAGACCTTAACTGGACGCAGAAGAACTTCTGAAAACGAAGACAAAGGACACTTCTTATCACTGCATGTCTCGCATCAGAGTAAACGGCAAAAAAAACGTGGATGACCAAGAGAAGATTGTGTCGAACAGCCAAAACATGGCGGCGTATCAACTATGTTGCAAAGCGAGCCTCACGGCACGTTCATGCAGAGCAGCGTCCCCCAGCAGCTTGTGACATAGACATCACAGAAGGACTCGTGAAGAGCAGCGTGAAGATCCCTCGAAGAACAGGATTCCAACATTCTCAGGGCTATGGGGGATGTAGCTTTGAAAGATGCAGTGACAGTTTGAAAGATACTGTGACAGTTTAAAAGGTATGAACTCACCACTTGCCTTATGAAGGATCAGGTAAACTTTCTCCAACAAATTAAATGCCCATCTGAAATGTTTGAATGGAGGGAGAGAGTTTGAAACACCACACTGCCTAGGCATCGCTCACACACAATCGAATTGCAATTGTGCAAATGCAATCCTCTGCACCAAACAAAAAGTCCAAACACGGCAGCCCTTGTACAGCATTTGAAAGCAACCAAGATGGGAAAACACTGGTAGTTGAAGGTCAGACACCTTACGTAGAGTTTGTAGCATAAAACAAAGCTGTCAAGTACGAGCAGTACATAACTCAACAAGTTTGTGAACTCGAATCTGGCACGCCTGAGTTGAGGCTGCCCGGTATTGAGGTTACTAGTGAGGCTGGGGGCGGCCAGTTTCTTCAAGATGAATGAAATATGCACGTATCTGCTTCAAGCTTAAATTTCTGTATGTTGCAGTTTCTCTGGTGGATTTTTTAATTCCAGTTTCAATGTTCTGTGTATAAGATAGACCAATATTTGTAGGTTCTGAGTCCAAATCGTCGTCATGTTGTACTAAGTAAAGAAGTCCAAACGTAATCGAGTAGTAGGTTCCAAGGATGTAATTTATTATATCCAGTTCCAAGTAGATAGAGAGAAGGTAGATAGCAAGTAAGGTGGTAAACAGCAACAAACCACTACCCACCCACAACCACAACAGCACCCCAATTGTCCTGGCAGTACATAGCCAGGACATAGCAAACGGCAACAAACCACTACCCACCCACAACCACAACAGCACCCCAATTGTCCTGGCAGTACATAGCCCACCCAACATGCCAAAAAGAAACTTTGACATTACAGTCCTGAGAAAAGGGGAGGGTGCGCAGCATAGTTCAATAAGAAAACTGTAGCTTACACTAAGCCCAATGCTCTGCCATGTACTGCACCCAGTACAACAAGAACACTTATATGTCATCGATGAGCAGCATTCAGTACCAGCCATAAAGAGAGTGGGTAGTGGTCATCATGGTAGAAGCAGAGAGGATTTTCTTGTCACTGTGAAGAGCATAGATCTGTAAACAGTTTCAGAGCTTGGGGTAGACAGAGCTTTGACTATATGGCATCCTTCCCTGCAGTGTAGGTCAGTCTGCTGCAGGAGACGGAGATCTGGACGTGCGGTCATTGGAGTCTCGTCGTGGCGAACGTCGCTTGATAGTCTTGAGGAAGTCTTCAACCTGCTGCAGATTCATGAAGATATTGTGTTTGCCCTGGTATGTAACCCGCAGACATGATGGGTACATGAGAGCATACTCAATTTGTGCCTTTTTGAGCTTCTGTTTTACAGCAAAGAACTTGCGTCACGCCTCCTGAACAGCCACGGTAAAGTTAGGGTAAATGGTGAATTCAGTATCCTCAAAGAGTAGCAATTTATTCTTGCGGGCCATCTTGAGTGCAGTGTTGTGGTCGCGATAATTACGAGGACGAGCCACAATAGGACGTGGAGCACTGGCCGGAGGAGGCCTGGGACCCAACGTGCGGTGTGCTCGTTCCACTATGAGCTGCGAAGAGACGATATCTTCACCAAATATAGTTCTCAACAGGCGTTCGATTAAATTTTCCATGCAGCCCGTATTGGTGCAACCTGGAATGCCTATGACAAGGATATTTTTACGGCAGCTGCTGGCCTTTAGATCCTCATTCTTAGCTGAGATTATTTTAAGAAGCTTATCCATTTGTGTCATTTTTTCCTGCATCTGGGATGTTGTGTCTTCGTTGTCCGAGATGCACCATTCAGCCTCCTTAATCTGTTTATCGTGCTTATCCACCTTCAGAACCAAGAAGTCTAAGCGACTGTTCATGGAGTCCATTTTACTAGATAAGTTTGTAAGACTACTCTGCATAGCCAGCAGCAAAGTTTTCACTTCGTCATCAGGAGGCGACGATTGTGCTTGTGCCTGGTCCTCATTGGGTTGTCCGGGTTCCTCAGAGCACGCCTGTGTAACAGTCTTTTTGGCATCAAAAACAAGTTTGCCTGATGGCCATCTGGTTTCCCCATTACCGCAGGGGTAGCGTGGGGTAGGCACAGAAGTGCTAGCAGTGGCAGAGGGCTTCCTTGTAGTAATCTTCCTGACACAAGCTTGAGGAGAAGAGACAAATCGTAGGCAATAATGAGGCTGCTCCCAGGACAAGTGACAGAGTGACTGCAATCGATAAGGCATCCTTGAGTGATGAGGAGAAATCCCCAGCTGCAGAAGCAGAGTAGGAAAGTGACTGTGGCCTCGCCATGACCTGCCCAGTCAGCAATCCATGCCAGTCACCTCAAAGATGCTGTGACCGCTATTGCATCGTAGGGATGTAACGTATAACACTGCTGGCGATAATTTTAAGTCGACGCACGAGGCTGCCTATTGATGTGCCCACAGTACACAAAGCGATGAGTCAATTATCCTCCAATACTATAATCAGTGATGGGCAAATGCCTGTCAGTAATCTGTGTGCAATGATCCCCTAGCGGCATGAAATACAAGTGGATGTATCGAAGCATGTGCAGGGCTCCAGCTTGCAGGCCTTCAATATGCAAGACATTGCAAGACAGTTCTGCGGTATGCTCTGGAGCCGCTTGTCGCATCCTGAGGTGTATAGGCCTCAGGAATTGCAGGGACACAGTGTGCAGTGCGGTGCTGGACCAGGAGGGTGGCCTGCTGCCGAAAGTAGAATCCAAGGGAGATATTCACCAGGTGTCGGGGAGAGGGTGAGAGCGGGAGGCTGGTCCAGTCACAGTGGCAGTACTTATTTTGCCACAGTAGTCCAGAGCGCGCCACAAGCAGATAACGCCACCTCTCACCTGCAGCTCCACACTCTCAGAAGTCAGGCTGACGAGACACTCAATCTGGGCAATCACTGCCAAGCAGATTAGGAAGCTGTCAGAAGAGGCAAGGCCTCCCCAGAAGTTCCCGCAGGACCCACCGCCACGTGGGATCCATGGGACTCGCGTAGCAGGACAGACGTACAGGGATCCAGGCACGTCACCACCCACTAGACCTCGGTCCAGGCTCCACTTACTAATGCCGGGGAAACTCAGATTTTTTACACAGAGACAAGGAGTGTGTTCAGCAGCAAGCGGCATGCGTCAGAGGCAGGAATATTGCAGAAATGAGAAGGATAACTGTAGGATTTGGCTGCCAAGTTGCCAGAGCCTCACAGGTGCACAGCCATCTTGGTCATGCACCGCCTAGAGCCTCCCTTAATAAAACATACACATTTACAACACCAATAGCTCTAACTCTCGCAAATACAGAACCTTTTACTTTGCAAATGCTTTTTTTAACTAGTACTCGTGTTTGCATGGAGGTGGGGTAATGGGGCTGGGCCTCCGACCACCGCTCAGGAATTCCACTGTGTAGGACTAACAAGAGGTACCATGAGGGTTTCCTGTCCCTCAAAGTCCCTCAGGAGAAAAGTAGACTTCATTCCCCAATGCGTAGTGTGCCATGAGGTGAGTTTGCATTGTGATTCAGAAAGGGGAGCATGGAATCCAAAGATCTCTTAGCAACCCCACTGTGTGGGACTTACTGGAGGTAACAGGAGGGATACCCCTCCTATTGCCTTCAGTAAGTCCTACACAGCAGCATTAGTAAGTTCTCATAGCAGGCCATGCCCCTTTTGCCCACTTGTCTGTAAACACACTCCCTGGCATGCTCCTCGATGGAGATTAAAGTTCGCTTCATTTCTGGGGATGGTTAGGGGCCAACTAGCCTACCTGTTACCTCCAGTAAGCCCCACATAGTGGGATTGCTGAGAGGTGGACACAGGCCATGCCCCCTTTTTTCCACCACCATGCAAATACTCCTCTTGGCGCACTCTTGGTTGGGGATCAACTCCCCTTGCCTCCTGAGGATCCCTAGGGGCCAACTAGCCCTCTTATTACCTCCAGTAAGCCCCACACAGCTAGATTGCTGAGAGTGGTCCGATGCCAGGCACCCTTTTTACACTGCTCTGCAAACGCATTCCTGGTGCACTGCTGCTCAAGGATTAAGTTCACTTCAGTCCTGATGTCCTCAGGACACAAGAGGACCTCATTACCCCACCAGCAGTATATATTCAGATATGTTCAAAATCATCTAATATTTTAAATTTGTTTTGAGAATGTGTGTGTGTGTCTGTCTTTGTGTATTCAATGAAAAAACATTAAAGTGATTTCGTGTGTAATGTTGAACACCTCGTTTTAAGACTACTGTAATGCTGAAGGTCATGTGCTGCAGATGTAGTCCGTTAGTGATGGGTTATGTTCAGTTGCAGGCCAGAGGTCACACACTGTGGCCAAACCTGCTGCACATGGCTAAAAGCCATGTACAGATTGGATGCCTATGTAGGACCTAGAGGCATGAGTATTGCATTTGATGTGCAAGGTTTGTTTTACATGACTGTTGTGTGAATTATGTATTATGCTCCTAAACAAAAAAAGTGTTGGGGATTTTTCAGTTTTAATTCATAACTGCTCTGATGGTGGAATAAGTCTGCTTGGAACTTTCCACTTTATTCAAAAGGCCTCCATAAATTACAGAACCGTCTCTCCTTCAATCAATCAATCAATCAATCAATCAATCAATCAATCAATCATATCATTTGTAAAGCGCACTACTCACCCATGAGGGTCTCAAGGTGCTCGGGTGGGGAATGCTGCTACTGCTCGAAAAGCCAGGTCTTGAGGAGTTTTCTGAAGGTCAGCAGGTCTTGGGTCTGCCGTAGGTGGATGGGGAAGGTGTTCCAGGTCTTTGTGGTGAGGTAGGAGAATGATCTGCTGCCTGAGGTCGCTCTTCGGAAGCGGGGGACTGTAGCGAGGGCGAGGTTGGCGGAGCGGAGCTGGCGGGTGGGGGTGTAGAAGGTGAGTCGTCTGCTGAGGTACGTTAGTCCGGTGTTGTGGAGTGCCTTGTGTGCGTGGGTGAGGTGCTTGAAGGTTATCCTCTAGTTGACCGGGAGCCAGTGCAGGTCTCTCAGGTGGGGTGTGATGTGGCTGCGGCGAGGGATGTCGAGGATCAGGCGTGCAGAGGCGTTCTGGATGCGTGGGAGCTGTCTCATGAGTTTGGCCAAGGCTCCTGCGTAGAGGGCGTTTCCATAGTCCAACCTACGGCTGACAAGGGCCTGGATGACTGTTATTCTCGTTTCAGTGGGGATCCACTTGTAGATCCTACGGAGCATGCGGAGGGTGTTCAAGCAGGAGGAGGAGACGACGTTGACCTGTTTAGTCATGGAGAGGGTGGAGTCGAGGATGACCCCTAGGTTGCGTGCGTGGTCGGTGGGTATTGGAGCGGTTCCCAATGCGGTCGGCCACCAGGAATCGTCCCAGGCCGAAGGGTTGGATCCGAGGATGAGGACCTTCGTCTTGTTCGAGTTCAGCTTCAGTCGGCTGTTCCTCATCCATTCAACAACGGCCTTCATTCCTCCGTGAAGGTTAGTTTTGGCGGTGTGGGGGACCTTGGTGAGGGAGAGTATCAACTGGGTGTCATCAGCGTAGGAGAGGATGTTGAGGTCATGCCGATGGGCGACATGGGCGAGCGGTGCCATGTAGATGTTAAACAGAGTTGGGCTGAGGGATGAGCCCTGGGGTACCCCGCAGATGATCTCGGTGGCTTTGGAGCGGAAGGGGGGAAGGCGTTCGCTCTGTGTTCTGCCGTAGAGGAAGGAGGTGGTCCAGTCCAGGCCCTTCTCTTGGATCCTAGCGTTGTGGAGGCGTGTTCATAGTGTGTGGTGACAGACCGTATCAAAGGCGGCTGACAGGTCCAGGAGGATGAGGGCCGCCGTTTCTCTGTTGTCCAGCAGGGACTTGATGTCATCGGTGGCGGCGATGAAGGCAGTCTCGGTGCTGTGGTTGCTGCGGAACCCGCTCTGGGAAGGGTCCAGGATGTTGTTCGCCTCAAGTTAGCGGGTCAGTTGTTCGTTGACGGTCTTCTCAATGACCTTGGCCGGGAACGGGAGCAGGGAGATGGGCCAGAAGTTCTTGAGGTCCTCTCCTTCCACCAAGAACAAGGGAAGATATAAAACTCTTAACATTTTGACCAATTTTCGATTGTAGACATTGATCAAAATATGGGCTCAATGAGGTGCATAATAATTGCTGATAATAGCCATAATGGTGGTTTGTTATTTTTTTTCTTGTGACAGTCGCACCTCAAGTGAGCCCAATTGGCCCCCTGTGTCCTACTATCTACCATTCCGAAAAGGGGGGTGGTGATGGACAGAGTTTCTGAATTAAGCAGAATACTCCTACCCAGTCAACATATCAGTGCTTGATCCATCACTGTTTTTTAGCTCACTGCACCATCCCAGCTCAGAACCTGGCTACATGAAAATTAGTCTGTGTCTGTCCCAGTGCATAATGGGAACAGGGCAAACCAAACTACCAAGCCAATTCTTTCACTGGGAAGGAAACAAGCTTCCGGGGACCGGTTTCTGGCATTACAACCGTCATCGGCCCGGCTTGCTTGAATCCTGATGGTGCAATGAGCAAGGGACTCACATCTGAGTATACCCTTCCACGCTTATGGTGGACAAAACGATTAGCTTGTCTCCTTTCTGGTGAAGAATTGGCTTGGTAGTTTGTTCTGCCCTGTTCCCATGATGCACTGGGCCAGGGACAGACTAATTTGCATATAGCCAGGTTCTGAGCTGGGATGGTGCAGTGAGCTAAATAACGGTGATGGATCAAGCCCTGATCTTTGGACTGGGTAAGAGTGGTCTGCTTAATTCAGACACTCTGTTCATCACCACCCCCTTTTCTGAATCGTTTTTGGTCACTATAGGTGTGGCAGGGTATACTCAGACATGAGTCCCTTGCTCACTGCACCATCAGGTTTCAAGCAAGCCGGGCCGACGATGGCTGAAATGCCAGAAACCGGTCCCCGGTAGCTTGTCTCCTTTCTGGTGAAGAATTGGCTTGGTAGTTTGGTCTGCCCTGTTCCCATGATGCACTGGGCCAGGGACAGACTAATTTGCATATAGCCAGGTTCTGAGCTGGGATGGTGCAGTGAGCTAAATAACGGTGATGGATCAAGCCCTGATCTTTAGACTGGGTAAGAGTGGTCTGCTTAATTCAGACACTCTGTTCATCACCACCCCCTTTTCTGAATCGTTTTTGGCCACTATAGGTGTAGCAGGGTATACTCAGACATGAGTCCCTTGCTCACTGCACCATCAGGATCACCACCCCCTTTTCTGAATCTACTATCTACCAGGCATTTGTGGCGACCTCCTGACACCGTTGCCAGGGTAGCCGCTCCCCACGCCGCGCAGCTCCACCCGACTGCGCCTGTGTCATCTCCCAGCTGATTGCTGCTGCTGGGAAGATTTATTTTCTGCTCACTGGTCCCTGCCGCCTGTTCTGTTGGCCTGTCACCTGCCTGTTTACTGTTTTTGTTTTGTACTACCTCTCTGCCTGTTTGCTAGTATTGTTGTATTGTATTACCATTATGCCTTGTTCCCCTTGCCGCCCCTGCCCTCCGCTCACCTGCCGCTGCGTCCCCTGTGGCCCCGCCCCTCGCCCCCCTTCCCTGAGTCTTCTCTTGCCGTTTTCCAACCGCTGTGTCCCCTGTGGCCCCGACCGCCTTGATCCCATTTGCCGCTCCCAGCTGCTCCTCCCTCTCAACTTCCCTTCTTATGGTGGCCGCACCGCTGGCACACCAAAGGCAAGCCCGTCTGTGCCCGTCCGTGCCAGGACCACGCCCAGTGCCAGAACCCCTGGACCCCATGACAGCCACGACACCAGACTCCGATACGACTCCAACACCCTCCACGCACTCAACGCTGGGCGAGCCCTCACCTGCTTCCAAGCAGCCCCGAATCGCACCGACGGACCTTTCTCCTGCCGCACCTGCAGCTTCACCTGTGAAAGAAGCGCCAAAGCACCAACTACCTCAGCTGCATGCTCCTGAACACACGCTCCGCACGCAAACATGCCGTAGAGCTCCGGGACCTGCTTAACACCTCCGCCCCAGACGTTGCCTTCCTAACTGAGACCTGGTGGAACGAATCCTCAGCACCTGACATTGCCATAGCCGTCCCGTATGGCTACAAGATCTCCCGCAGAGACCGTACCAACGGAATTGGAGGAGGAATAGCCATTGTACACAAGTCCACCCTCAAGGTCTCAACCCATGCAGACGACACCATCAGCAACGCCGAACAACTGCACTTCCGGATCCACACCGACCCCAACACCACCCTCACAGGAACCTGTAGGAAGGTGGATATCTGACTATGGTTACCCCCAAACATTTTGCCTGGTGTTTAGCTGGTTTTTGACATAGTTGGCCTGGGATCCTGCTATTCAGGGCCCCAGGCTGATTGCTCTCTCCTTAAAATGGACTCCATGTACCTTAGGTGCATACACAAACGGAACTGGTTCACCTTATAGGCCCCTGTAACAGTGTACCATAGGTACCCAGGGCATAGGTGTAGCCAAGGCCTACCAGGGGCTGCAGCATGTATTGTGCCACCCCTGGCCTGGCCTCCATATTTTGACACAACTGGCTGATCACTCAGCTGGGGTAAGTTGGTGTAATCACCTCTTGCTTAGATATAGTATCCCTATACCTAACCTTAACTGGACACATGTTAACCTATAAGCCATATCTATGGAAGGCCCCTGCAATCCTGGGGGCAGAGTGCGAGGTTTCATGTGAGATGGTGCTCTAGCATGAGCTGAGCCTGTCTGCAGCTGTCGGGAACAACTCCCTTAGCTATTCCGGGATATTGCCATATCATATACTCTTAAGTGCATTATAATCCTCGCGGTTATATGCTAACTTTGGTTTGGCTTTATCAAAACATGTCGAGTAAGGTGTAATACGATTTGGAATACTATCCCCTCAACAGTTCTGTCGATGGGGATAGCATTCCACCCCTCTAGAGGGACACAACATGTACATAGCCTTAACCCCGGTTAAAGTTAACCAGAGCCTCAGCATCACAAAATGGATGCTGCCACCACAGACACAAGTCTGACCTCCTGCTGCTGGGAGTCCTTCCAGCGAGGGAGGCTTGGACAAAGGGTTTCCTGCCTTGGGAGGTGCGAGCACCACCCCAGACAGGATTTTGTGTATTGGGTAGGACAGGGCTGAATAGAAACAGACATGCCCGGGGCACACAAGGTGTCCCCGTGCATAAGCCAGTCCAAACCGGTCCTGGGACTTTCCAGACCCAGGCCTGGCGTGGAGCTGGACAAAGGAAAGGGGGTGTAACCGCCCCCCTTCCTGGTCCCACCCAGAGGAGGGACCTAGCAGGTGATCCACCCCTCAGATTGGGAATAGGAGTGGGAGCAGTGCCATAGCACCGCAGATCATCCTGAAATCAACTTTAAACTAAGAAGACGACTGGACTTCGGCATTCTGCTGCACTGAAGACTGAAGAGTATGACGGAAAATCTCAGGACTATCCTGGACTCCGGCGATACGGCAGCACTGATTCTTTTAGATCTCAGTGCTGCCTTCGATACGGTGTCACACGAGGTGCTGTTGTTAAGACTGCAGGAGATTGGAGTTACTGGTCAAGCCCTGAATTGGTTTAACTCCTTTCTATCAGGAAGGACATTCAGAGTATCTACTCCCCCATTTATTTCCAAAGAATGTCCCATCAGACAGGGGGTCCCCCAGGGGTCGGCGCTCAGCCCCACACTATTTAATATTTATGTTCGACCACTAGCTGAGGTCGCCAGGAGGGGGGGCTGTCGCTTGTATCCTACGCTGATGACACCCAGCTGGTGGTGGCCCTGAGGGATGCAAATGGGATGAGCGCAAAGAACTTCAAACAATGCCTCATTGACATCACCACTTGGATGACCTCTGACTATCTACAGCTCAATGCTGGTAAAACTGAGGTACTGTTGGTAGGCAAAGAAGTAAGTACCTGGGACGCCAAATGGTGGCCTGAAGCTCTTGGCAATCTACCAGATCCCAAAAACCATGTAAAAAACCTTGGAGATTGGATTGACTCTGCCTTGAATTACACCCAACAGACAAAAAAGGTCGCAGCCACCTGCTTTGGGATTTTGCGAAATCTCAGGCCTATCCTAAAGTTTTTTGACCCAAAAACCCGGCAGATAGTGGTTCAGTCTGCCATCCTCTCTCGGCTGGACTACGCGAGCTCCCTGCTCCTCGGAGCAAATCTGGCGGAAAAAACAAGGCTGCAACGCGTCCAAAATGCGGCAGCCAGAGCGCTGACCGGTATCCCCCGGCACCAGTCAGTGGCAAGCACCTTAATTAAACTGCACTGGCTCCCGGTGGAGAAGAGGATCTATTTCAAGACCTTATGCATGGCGTTTAAAATTTTGAAAACTGCATCACAGCCCATGCTTACTCCCCTTCTATCACCTTACTTACCCAGACGCACCCTCCGCTCAGAAAGCCAGAACTTGGCAAATGTCCCCCGCATTAAGCTAGCCCGGATGGGTGGTCGCTCCTTCCGTTATCTTACGGCCAAGCTCTGGAATGCCTTACCTCCCCCGATCAGTGGCCTGAATGATCTTCTATCTTTTAGAAAGGCATTGAAAACCCACCTCTTCTGCTAAGCTGGTACTGTTATGTTCACTGCAAATTCCATCTGCAGCTACACCTTCTGTCTTTAAAGCGCCGGGACGCCGCTTTGCTGGGGCAGCCAAGCGCTATATAAGCTCTTTTAACATAACATAACATAACATCTCCCTTGTGGCCTAGGAGTGGCCATCCTGTGAACACAGGTCCCTTCCAGCAACTCGACGTCTGCTTTGCCACCGCCTCCCGCTAGAGCCCGAGCCCAGAGCCTGACAAGACCCAGACTTCCAGACTTCTCACAGTCAGATCCACAGTCCCTGCAAAGAAGGGACCCGTGGAGGCATCGAGAGACGTGGGACCGGACCTCTTGAAAGACCCCTAAGACGCTGACTGCGCAGCACCCGAGGCACCCTCGATGCTATGCTTTGGGGTTTAAGAAGCTTCACAACCGAGCAGCCCTTGCACCAAAGATCAGCCCCCCAGCATCTCCACGATCTGCGTGGCGCCCTTTTGCATTGTGCCACTTGATGTGCCATCTTGGCCACTTGCCACGTGGTCAACGGCCATCTTGGCAACAAAACCTACAATCTACCCTGCGGGTTTGGTTGCTCCAGACTTGCCCTCGCTCCTGTAAAAGGGAGCACCCGCTCTGACATTGCTGGTCCGAGTGATAAGCCTTTTTTGATTCCTGTGTGGCTTGCATTAGCCAAGGCCTGTTTGCTCCAATCAAGTTGCCGATACCGCCAACAGCGAGAAACCTGCGTGGGACAGCTCGTGATTGACTCCTGGACATCCTCGACCTCTTCGTGTCCACGTGGCTGCAGAGAGAAGCTACACCTCATCACCTGTTTGCACCCGACATCGCCTGGTTCCAACCTGGTTCCACAGTAGTCACTGGCTAGTGACTTTGAACATTGTCCCCTCTGCTTTCATGTCTTCACCACTTCAGATCCACCCTTGGATCCACCGGAACTCTTCACATCGAGCCGCCTGCAGCATCTTCAGCTCCAACCACCATCGAGCTGCGTGATGAAACCTGACACTACTTCGCACCTGTGCACCCACTTCCTGTGGGTGAGGTAACTCATCAACGATGGTATTCCTACACTGGTACACACCTCTAGTGCCTCTGTCTTAAGTTTCATCCTTATAGGTCACTCGGAAGGTTCCTAAAACACTAACTTTGTAACTTTTACGCACCATCGACAATGCATTGGTGAATGCGTGCACTTTAAACACTGCACCCGAGTCCCGCGGGCCCTGACCGACTTAGTCACTGCTAGTCCTGATCAGCTCCAGCGATTCCCAAGGCCCTAGGCCTACTTCCTTTTGGATTGGTATCTCTTATACCACTTTCTTAGTATATGGTTTAGGTGGCCCCTAGGGCTCATCCATATTGTTCAACTTTTGTGTATTTTAAACTGTGCTTTGTTTTAACGCTTGTGCTTCTGTGCTCATAAAGAGTATAGGGGATATTTGTACTTAATAAATATATATATATTTTCAATATATATCTGTGTGGTGTTCTTTCATTTGGTACTCAAGGGGATTGTATATGGTAAAAAAGCTTGCTTCGCATGCCTTTCAGAGTTTAGCCTAAGACTGCTTTGTCCACGCTACCACTAGGATAGCTGGCCTATAAGGTTGACTTACAACCAATCATCATAAGGGTTGCTTGGCATGGTACAAGGTGATCACTAGAACTAGTGAGCATCATATACCAGCCCAACTTCTCACAGAACCCTCGTCTACGGACCGCCCGGACCCCGGCCCCAGTTCAGCGACTCATCAGCACTCACGCACTTGCCTCCACAGACTACATCCTCCTTGGGGACTTGAACTTCCACCTCAAGAACAACAACAACGCCAACTCCGCCACCCTGATCGACAACCTTGCCAACCTTGGCCTCAGTCAACTCATCACCGCTCCCACCCACGCCGCCGGCCACACGCTCGACCCCATCCTCTGCGCAAGCCCCCACATCTCCTTCGACCACACCACCGAACTCCATTGGACCGATCACCGATGCTTCCATTTCACCTACAAGAAGCCCACCACGCACCACCACACCTAACAGCTACCCCGCCGCTCCTGGAGCAAAGTCACCAAAGAACAGCTGACCACAACCCTTTGCCAGACCCCACCCACCGTCCCCACCGTCCCCACCGTCCCCACCGACCCAGACACCGCGGCACGCAAGTTCAGACAATGAATCAACGACTGCGCCAACAACCTCTCCCCACTCCAGAAACCCTCCAACAGCTGCTCCAGCAAGAAAGCCGCCTGGTTCACCGAAGTGCTCCAGACCTTCAAACGAGCATGCAGGAAACTGGAGAAGAAATGGCCCCAAAAATGAACATCAGACAGCCAAGCAGCCCACAAAGACGCCACCCGCAGACATCACCACCTCATCAGATCAGCCAAGAGATCTTCTTTCAAAACCCGCCTGGACAACAATGCACACAACAGCAAAGAGCTCTTCAGCATCGTGAAGGAACTCTCCAACCCCAGCGGCAACACCAATGACATGGCCAACTTCTTTCACCGCAAGATCGCTACTCCCCCCCTACGAACACCACCTGCCTCAACCGCCTGACCTCCTGGACCAAAGTCAACAACAATGAAACACGCAAGATCATGAACTCCATCCACTCAGGATCTCCGTCTGACCCCTGCCCACAAGTCTGATAAATTTGTCTTCAGAGTGCTACAGCTTACAGCAGCGATTTCCGACAGGGAGCAGCAGTGAGCAAGAGAACTGCACAAGCCATAGAGCGAGGACACCAGCCACGAGTGGAGGGGAGGTAGCAGCGAACTGTTTGGCGATCTGTTTGGCGTTTCGTGAAAAACACGAGCCGGGAGCCGCAAGCTGCAGGAGGGCACAGCGGGCCAGCTGTACGAGCGGCGTGGGCGTTGCGGGCACCATTGCCACCACCGGTGCTGTTGCAGAGCTCACGGCTCGAGCGGAGGTCGGAGGTCGGAAGGGAGTGCCGGGAGTGCCGGGAGTGCCTGGGAATCGGCTCCTGCTCCCACCCCTCGCCCCCCCACCCCCACGGGAGTTACGGCCTCAGGTGTTTGGCCAGGTTTTTCAACAACGCTCAACAACGTTCAGCACCGGCCTCTCCTGTTCCCTCCCGGGGAGAATATCGCGACGCCAACAACTGGTGACTGCAGAAGTGCAGGACTCAGCAAAAAAACTCCGGTGGTGAATTTCAACCCGTGCTGGTGGCATAAGTGAGGCAAAAGTGTCGGGACCTGATCCCCGGCATTACTGGGGGGGGTGCATCCGCAGCGCCACCTGTGTTACCCGGGAGCTTCAACCTGTGCTGGTGGCAAAAGTGTGGCGAGCGGTGATGGCGACGCTGATAACCTGGTAGCTGCAGGACTTGGCAGGGGGGCTTTCCAACCTGTGTTAATGGTAAAAGTAAAGCTGCTACCTGTGTGATCCTTGGCAGTAAGCAGTCAACAAGCAGCAACCAGCGGAAGCCTAAGTTGACCCGATCTGTCTGTCGATCCTCCCAAACTGCCCCATTAGCGGTTGATCGGCGCTCTAAGAACTCACAGAGCGGTGTAACCTGGACCTGGATCTGTGGAAGTGGAGGAGGAGGAGCGGCGACGCAGGCACAGTGGAAAGGTGAGCTGCTGTGCCCCCTTCCTCGTCCCTCTAACGCCCAACTAGAGCAGTCAGAGTCAGCAGTCGCACCAAAACTGCCGGACAATACTGTCAGTGCACGTGCCCGAGGACTCATCGCTGTCTCTGCCGCATCACTCCTGCATCACTGCCCCTTGTGTGTTTGTTGGTCTGTGCGCTCGATCATATGCCCAACAAGGCTTTATGTAATGGTTGAACTGCCACAGCACTCACAAAATCCAACATAGCCAACATTGCCACCAGACATTAAACAAACAGGTGGCCCTGTCAGTCAACCGCAGCAGCGAACAATCGAGTCACTGATGCAGACGCAGCTGGGTCACCTTTCGTGCAGCCCAGTGAGTTGAGGAGCAGCGACCGGCTCTAAGCGATTCTGGAACCCGCTCTCTTGCCCCTCGCCCCTGCGAGAACAACCTCTGAACAAGCCCCTCGGAGCAACAGTCAGCAAAGCCAAGTGCGCTTCTGAACCCACTGGCTCAAACCACTGCTTAATCTCAGCATGAGGTCAGGCAAAAAAAGGTTCACATTGAGAACAAGCCAAAGAGCAAGGCAAAAGCCAAAGCCAAGCAGAACGCTGTGGCAACTGCTAACATAAAGGACAATGCAACCGGTGTCAGTAGTAGCTGGGAGGCTTGCGATCAAGATCTACCGGACGTGAATCCTCGCCCCAACCTTCGGCAACCAAAAATCACATCAAAATTCTACTTTCTGAAAGATCCACTCTCCACCATCTTCTCGTCCAGTGGGAAAATCCTGGGTCTCCAGGACTCACTACTTCCACTATCT
The DNA here is from genome assembly GCF_964263255.1 of Lissotriton vulgaris. Lineage (NCBI taxonomy): Eukaryota > Metazoa > Chordata > Amphibia > Caudata > Salamandridae > Lissotriton > Lissotriton vulgaris. The sequence goes on from NC_141696.1 coordinate 309,883,641, forward strand.
CCCTGTGAAGCGCAAAATGACCAATCCCCGGGCCAAGGAAGTGGTATTACGAACAGCTCTTCAACAGCTGGAGACCAATGGCATCGCCCTCTTTTGCGGAGGGGAAACTATGTCCTACAGGTAAAGGCAATCCCACAGACAGGACCATCTGTAGCCCATCAGGGCCACGGTTGGACGATAGCGGGGTCACGTCTGACCCACAGTCATCTTCATCTCTTATGTGTATCAACTTCCGTCCGCCACCGACTACCTCACCTGCACTAGGAACCAGTCAGAACTCAAACTACGTCCCGCACAACCTTACAATTTGTAGCGGCAAGGACCACTCCCAACAGCAAGAAACCCTAAGCAGCGATAGCCCACATAATTCAAACAATTCTCTGACCACCGACAAAAGTCCTCCGGACCAACTGGTCGACTTGGACAGCTTAAAACCTCATCTAATGCCAAAGGTAGCCATTGGAAAAGATCAGACCTCTGAGGTCCACCAAAAAGAGGACAGGGGTAACTCAACAAATCCCGGGAGCGACGGCCCCGCTAACCTAACCTACCTGGGCTCTCAGGAGTGGGCCGAACTAGTTGCCTCATATATTCCCTCAACACTGGCGAACCCATCCTCGCTCACAGAGGAACCAATCGAAAAAAAACAGCGAACAAAAAGGGGTCACGAATGTGAGGGCGTCCTCACGGATCAAACCACCTTACCGAATCCCTCTTTGCCGTCAACCCCCAACAAAAGGACAACCCAAAAAAGTCCTCTACCAAGGACTCAAACATCAGATATGGCAAACACGTGGAACATTTTGCTAAACACCTTTCAACGAACCGTAGACACTCTTCATTTTCAATCCGACAAAATGGATTTGCAGCTGACCCTACTTGACACTCTGGCTGTTTTTGTTGGGCGAATAGATGAGAAACTTGGCCAACTCAATTCGCTAATCATCAGAGCCCAGCAGGAGGCAAAGCTAGTGTGCAGTTGTGGGCCTATTATCGACAAACTATCAGCCCTTCCCGAAATAGTATCATCTCTTATAGAAGGGTTGCCAAAAGGGCAAAATGCAAGGCCTCAGCACATTAATCCCAGTGAAACAGCATTCCCCGGACATCCAAACAGAGTGCCTATAGCAGCCAGTTCTGCCGATAAGGGGGCATTGACACCGCCATCAGGTGACCAGGTGTTACCAGAGGGCCACCCGAAAACAACTTTCACTCCTCCCCCAAAGAACAACATTCTGCCCTTGAACGCGAAAGGGCGGCGGCAGCAAAGGAGGAAAGGCCGCAATAAACTGACTACTACAAGCATGCCAGAACTGTATCCGCTTTTTAAGCCAGGGAGAAAGCAGGAGCAGCGAGCCCTCGGCTCGACGCAAGGACCAGTCACCAGCGGAAAACCTACCTCTACGGGGCATAGATCCTCCGTAAACGGTCCACACACAGTAACACCCACCGGGGCTCCTTCACAGGAGGAGGGGTCGGCCCCGCCTGGCACCGACAAAGTCAACCAATGCACTTTGGAAAACCGCTGCCCGGACAACGAAAAAGGCAATAGTCCCATCATACCACCTCCAACATCTGAAATTAGGGGGGTACAGTCTAAGTACAACTCGGACTTGGCACAAGAAGGACCCATCAGCACCTACCGGGAAGGGCCCCGTGCTCAAGAACAGAGGATAATAGCACTCCCGTGCCCCCAAATTCAGCCATACTTCACCATAGCTAGCGCCCCTTCAGCTCCATCTCCCCCCGTTTTTAAGAATTTTTCCTTCGGGGGTACTCGCCCAGGAAACTCACCCCAGCCTGATAAGAGCGACTTAGGGACCTAAATCCTTCCCCACCTGCCAACCGTTCAGGTGAACGATCCAAGCAAGACGTCTACCATTGTTCTCTTCACCCCAGAGTAGGATTCAAAAGGTTCATTCGACATTCTGAATAGAGGCAACCTCTTACGATTACTCAGCACAATACCAGAATTAAACAACATATCCTCAGCCGACCTTATTTCCATAGAATTTATAAAATCTGATGGACCACATGGTAAAGAAGCGACTAAAGCTACATGGATTTTATCCGAAATTGCTAGCAAAATCCTAGAAGAGCAAAATCTCCTCAAGAAATGGGGGATTAAATCTGCCTTTTATCATAACATCGGATACCGGCTGCCTCTGCTTGAGAGACCCAAGGAGGGAGTACCTACAATAACTTCCAAAACAAGGTCGGTGCTGAAAGGCGCATTGGGTCGATCTCCAACAACCAGCCAGGTGTCAGGGATCAAAAACAGCTCAATGATGGTAAATCCCCACAGCACGGTTGAAGACCGACTTTTCAGAATATGCAATACATCATATAAGCGCCAATGACAAGGACACTCAACTGAATCAGACCTGTGCCCGGCCCATACCACGTTTGGAGTTATGTTCGTGGAACTTAAACGGCCTTAACAACAAAGCAGCGGACACTGACTTCTTGCAATACGTGAAATCGTTTGACATCATTCTCCTCCAGGAGACATGGCTTGAGGAACCGGTTCACTTAGAGGGCTATACCCGCCATCATTCCCCAGCTACAAGGAGAAGCAAGTTCGGGCGGTTGGCAGCCGGTCTTGCAACTTACATTAAAATCTCAACTGTTGGCAATGTACAGGTGCTCACTTCCAATTCTCCATCCATAAACACTGTTGAGTTGGTATTAAACTTTGGGGGAAACAAGAAAGAGGTCCAACTGATCAACACTTATATTAACCCAAAAAAGAAAAAACAAGAGTCAAAGCTTTTAACGGACCATCTACATCGTGTCTTGACAATGCAAACCTCACCCTACCTAATTGTTTCTGGCGACTTCAACCAATGTATTCTAGGGTCATCCTTGAACAGTGACATTCAGGCCCAGTCTTACTATTGGAACATCCCAAATCAAACTTGGAGCAGCCAAGGTAAAACCGCTAAGTTGGCAAAGGACCTGTTGGAAGACTTGGAACATATGGGCCTGAGGGTCCTAAATGGAAGATTTCCTGAAGATTCTCCACCTATGGCCACGTTCAACTCAGGCAATGTAACTTCGACAATAGATTATACGTTGGTCTCTCTTCCTCTTTTTCACAACATTTTGGGCTTTTACCTAGGGGACAAGGGAGACAGTGACCATCGCCCTCAGGAAGTCTCTTTTTGCGCCCTCCCGGACCTAATACTTTTAAATCCAACAGGTCCACACGCTACCCACACCATAGACTTTAAACGGATCAAAACCCCAGTCGCTAACACTCTGGAGGTATTACAAGAAGCAAAACACCAACTAAACAGCTTAAACTATCCCTCAGGCAATCCAGTAGCAGGTTGGGAACAATTTACGGCTGACTTTGCAAGTCAATATTCATCTATCGTACGGCACAGTTCATTTGCCGGCTCTGGTGCCCTAAGGAAGATCTCAAGCTCCCAGAAATCAACCCTAAAAACCCACAAAAAAGAGATCAACAGACTGTTAAGACTGCTGAGAAAAAGCCCGGGGGACAGGGTCCTTCTTGCAAAACTTCAGAAGGTTCGGACGGACCTAAAAAACTGAAATGGACAGTCAAAAGATCCAATGAAGACGACCTCTGGGCAAAACTTCATTATGACTCAAAGGGTAACAACAGCGCCCAGTTTTGGTCCACAATAAACAAAATCATAAATCCAAAAAATTGCGGAATAACGTCTCACATTACTAAATCTTCTTGGGAATCTTTCTTAGACTCGCACTTTAACCAGCAGGTCGCTACAATAAGCAAGTCCCAGGAAGCCCCAGAGGGCCAACCGCCACAAACAATAACAACTTGGTTAGAATCCAAACCTGGAATCTCTGCGGTACTGCTTAAGAAACTCATTTCGAAGGGAAGGAAGGATGGTGCAGCAGGGCCAAATGGGATTCCTCCGGCCCTGTTCAAACTTGAGCCAGAATACTGGGCAGAAACGCTGACCCCTCTTTACATGTCTGTGAGCCGATCCAGGACTCTTCCGGCCTCATGGAGGGGCTCAATCATTTCACCAATTTATAAGGCGGTGGACAGAACGCTGCCAAAAAACTATCGGCTGATAGCACTCCTGGATATTGAGGCTAAGTACTTTGCGGGGCTCCTACTGACCCATCTGTGCGCATGGGCAACATACCACAATATAATTCCGCCGAGCCAAACTGGCTTCAGCAGAGAAACTTGCTAGCAATTTCGCAACTTATCGACAAAGCAAGGGTGAATAAACAGGCTCTCCACCTTTGCTTTGTAGACTTCAAGGCGGTGTTTGATAACGTCAACCAGGGCTATCTCTGGAGAAAATTGGCCTCCTGGGGGATCCCCGACCCCCTATTGGACCTTCTGATCGAACTGCACACCAACACGTGGGTCCAGGTAAAGGTCGGCATTGGCACACACCTTTCCAGGCGCATCCCAACCAGCAACGGCCTTAAGCAAGGGTGCGTCTTAGCACTGACCCTTTTCAACCTATTTACAGCCGATTTACCACCTGCCCTAGAAACCTGTAATGCGCACACTCCACGCCTAGGGGACAAAGCGCTGCCTAGCATATCCTACGCAGACGACGTGGTCCTGGTCAGCCACACGAAAGTAGGTCTCCAAAATCTCATCAATGCACTGCATGGATATGCCAAAGCGAACCTGTTAGAAATAAACATCGACAAGACCAAAGTTCTGTCTATAAATGGGAACAAAAAGCTGAACACTTGGTTCCTGGGAACAAAGGTTGTCGCAAATTGCTCAGAATATAAATACCTCGGAATATTGTTCGACAAAGGAGGTCGCTTCTCGAATCAACTAGAGGCAATCAAGAGGAAAGGGATGCTGATGGCTACCACGCTTAAACAGCTTAAGTCTAAATTGAATGGTCCCACTCTTCTCCCACTGCTCCATGTGGCACAAACTAAGCTAGAGTCATCTATTACATACGGCAGCGAGGCTCTAAAAGGCATAGACGCGAAACTGCTGGATACAACCATTGCAAAGGCCTACCGACTTCTCTTTAACCTGCCAACCTACACCTCACAAGCCCAGATTCGGTTGGAGTTTGGACTGACGTGCCAAAAGCTCGCAAGAAGAGGTACATACATAAAGTGCTGGCAGAAAATAAAGAACTCGCCAGAAAATTCACTGAACCATCTGCTATGGCTAGACCTAAGCAGCTCTCTTCAACTGCCGGCGAAAACTTTCCTAGAGGAATCCCTGACTGTCACAGGTCTAAAAGAACTATGGGAAACTCCATTACCTCATGTGCAATTCAAGCGCGTTGTAAACAAGTGCATAAAAAGACAATCGCACTTGGAAGACAGAGCGACCTTTTCACAAAGGCGACACGCATGGATGACTTTGTCCACTTACAAATCGCCTGGGTTACAAGGATACTTTGGTCTGGGGTATGGCAGGAAAACAAAAGAAGCCTTTTTAAAACATAGGCTAGGAATTCTACCCTCTATTCCACATCTGCAACCATGGCTGAGAAGGGACTGTGGGACAAATTGCAGGCTGTGCGGGGCAGAGAATGAAGACTTCGAGCACCTACTATGCACCTGCCCAAGGCTGAAAGAGGAAAGAGTAGCCCTGTTAAAAACTGCCTTCAACGAACAAAAAATCCGCACACGAAGACAAGCAGTTCTTGCTTGTTTTGACCCAGGTCTTCCCCCACTAAATGGGAAGTTGGTTAAATTCCTGAAATGTCTGGAACTGAAACTAAAAAATCTGGAAGATGGCACCAGATCGGTCTAGTGGAAAACTGGCTAAGACACTACACTACGATCACACACCTTACCAAACAGTTTTTATCAAAGTTCTTTTGTTTTAAAAATAACATATTTTTCTTATAATCTTTTATCCGAAGATATGAGCTATCAATGTATTCTTGTAATGGTTTTAATTAACCTAAAACAATAAAAAAATGTACTTACTTACTTACCCTGCCCACACCACATATTCAACAAAGCAGGCGCAGCCATCGCACCCCAACTACGGACGGTAATCAACATCTCCCTTGATACAGCCACTTTTCCGGAAAGCTAGAAGCACTCCGAGATCAACTCCCTCTTCAAAAAATCCAAGGCGGACCCGAAGGACCTCAAGAATTTCCGGCCCATCTCCCTGCTCCTGTTCCCGGCGAAGGTCATCGAGAAAATCGCCAACACGCAACTCACCCGCTACCTCGAGGGAAACAACATCCTAGACACTCCCCAGTCCAGATTCCGAAGAAACCACAGCACCCAGACAGCCCTCATCGCTGCCAAAGACGACATCAGGATCCAAATAGACAACGACAAAACATCAGCCCTCATCCTCCTGGACCTGTCAGTCGCCTTCGTCACGGTCTGCCACCACACACTAAAGACCCACCTCCAAGAAGCCGGAATCCAAGAGAAGGCCCTCGACTGGACCACGTCCTTCCTCTACGGCAGACACCAGAGCGTCCGCCTCCCCCATTCCACTCCGAAGCCACCAACATCTCCTGCGGCGTACCCCAGGGCTCATCCCTCAGCCCGACGCTGTTCAATATCTACATGGCCCCCCTCGCCCACGTCGCTCACCAGCACGATCTCAACATCATCTCCTATGCCGAAGACACCCAGCTGATCCTCTCCCTCACCAAGGACCCACACACTGCCAAAACCAACCTCCACGAGGGAATGAAGGCTGTCGCCGAATGGCTGAGGAACAGCCGACTGTAGCTGAACTCGGGCAAGACGGAGGTCCTCATTCTCTGAACATCCCCTCCACCTGGGACAACTCCTGGTGGCCAACCACGCTGGGAACGGCACCAACACCCACCGACCACGCACGCAACCTGGGAAACATCCTCGACTCCTCCCTCTCCATGTCGAAGCATGTCAACGCCGTCTCTTCCTCCTGTTTCAACACCCTCTGCATGCTCCGCAGGATCTACAAGTGGATCCCCACCGAAACAAGAAGAACTGTGACCCAGGCCCTCGTCAGCAGCAGGTTAAACTACGGCAACAGACTTTACACAGGCATTCCGGCCAAACACCTGCGACAACTTCAACGCATCCAAAACTCCTCTGCCCGACTGATCCTCAACGTCCCTCGCCGCAGCCACATCAAACCCCATCAGACAGACCTACACTGGCTCCCCATCAAAAAGAGGATCACCTTCAAACTACTCACCCACGCACACAAAGCACTCCACAACACCGCACCAGCCTACCTCAATAACCGACTCAACTTCTACACCCCCACCCACCAGCTCCGCTCTGCCAGCCTCACACTCGCCGCTGTCCCCCGCATCCAACGAACGACCTCCGGCGGCAGATCCTTCTCCTTCCTCGCCTCCAAGACCTGGAAAACCCTCCCTTCCCACCTACAGCATACCCAGGACCTGCTCACCTTCAGAAGACTCCTCAAGACCTGGTTCTTTGAGCAGTAGCAGCGCCCCCTCCCCACAGCACCTTGAGAACCTCACGGGTAAGTAGCATGCTTTATAAGTGTAATGATTGATTGATTGATTGGCGTCTACAATGTGGTCCTCACTCAGCACATGTAAAAAGATATTTCAAATTGGGGGAGAACTTCCTTGTGGAGCAAAAGCCAGAAGTAGTAGTAGTAGAGATAGGCTGAATTTGCTTTTTCTTTAGGCAGGCAGCGACTGTGGTAGGGGTTTTTGGTGTTGGCTTTTGAGTATTACAAATTATAGAAGCAGGTAGCATTTATACATGAGCAGGATAAATTGATTTAATTTGTGCTCCATCATGCCCACTTACGAATGAGCAATCACTGGTTCATCTTTGTCACTATCACCAAGGCTCTATGAAACATTTGTTTTCCCTTGTCTGGTGTGGCAACTTAGTGGTCCAATTCATGGCACCTTACGTTGAAGGGGGCTTGAAGTAAACGGGTAGTGATCTTTCTTTTCTTTGAAGGGGATGGTGAAGATGATGTGTCAGATGCAAGAGAAGACAAATTATCCTGCTGTGCATGTAGTTCACCTTCCTTTTTGGCTCGTATCCCAGGAAGATCAGGTTAGCAAACTTGTGTTGATGTTCTGTTTCCTGGGAAGATTGGATTTGCTGAAAACAATTATTTTTTGCACCCAATAATCTCACCCACAATATTGTGTCTGAGCATAAGGATTTTAAGAATTCAATATTGACTAATAGTCAATGGACAGACTCACACACTGGTATGACAAAATGGTGGACAAACATGTAGCTTGGCAAGGCAGAAGGCAAGATGGTTACCTAAGAGATACTAGTTTCACAAAATTGTGGATCTGCACATGGCAAGGAAAGAGGAGGGGTGGAGAACAAAGAAAACATTTCTACCTACCCTTTGACCTGATGCTCCCCCCTTAAACAATTAACAAATACAGCATGGCAGGGAACATATTGTAAAAATGTAACCCAAAATGTGCCTAGACCTGTCTTTTGCCCTGTACCCCACTGTCAGCTTTGAGCATTAAAAAAGTGGAAACTGACACCATCAATTAAAATAAACTTCTTGCCCCAAACACAAGCTACCTGAGGGCAATATTTATCCTAGCCAACCCAGAGGTGAAGCTAAAGACCTGTATATTTCTTAAAATTGCACACAATTCTGAATTCAGAAAATGGTCAGTTGTGTACCTCACTCATTGTTTTCTGACTAAATGTTGAAATCAATTTTATAATTTACATTTTTAGCGTAAGATTATTAATGATTTGTAGATGTAATATTCTTAAAGATTAAAAACATCACTTAAAAGGTAATGAAAGTAAGTAGGTAAAAATAAAAATAAGTGACAGCGTTTCACTTGTAATTTCTGATCTGATTGCTGATCTACAAAGGTAACATACATTTACATATGACAGACTCTTCCCATTGGAGAGACATAGAGTTTTAGCATTGTCCACCCGCTGTTGCCTGCTGCTGTTGCTGCCTGCTGTCTGCCTGCCCTTAGGGGGACCACAACGACCAGCCTGCCCTGCAACCTTGCGGTGCCCGGCCACACTTATCCTCAAGTAGCGCCAGGAGGCACTACAAAACCGGCTGCGAGCTCCCGCAGCGTGGAACCTGATATTTCCTGCTGCTGTTGCTGCCTGCATGTCTGCCTGCTCTTAGGGGGACCACAACGACCAGCCTTCCCTTCACCCTTGTGGCACCTGGCCGCACTTGTCATCAAGTAGCGCCAGGAGGCACTACAAAACAGGCCGTAGGCTCCCACAGCACAGGACCAGATATTGCCTGCTGCTGCTGTTGCTGCCTGCTTTCTGCCTGCCCTTAGGGGGCCACAACGAACAGCTTGTCCTGCACCCTTGCAGCGCCCTTTGCTGCACTTATCATCAAGTAGCGTCAGGAGGCTCTACAAAATCGGCAGCGGGCTCCCTCAGCGCAGGACGCGCGTGGGCGAAGCCCATGCCAAGGGTGTGCCCGTCCACGCCTATCATAGCCCGGATGAGATTGGGCTGGGCCCCCCTAACAAATGAGGCACAGATTCTTCCATCTTGGTCTGAACAACCCCCAGGAACTGAATGAAATGAAATGAAATGAAAAATTGCATTTGTATAGCGCATAACCGCCCTGGGGCCTCGCAGCGCTTGAAGATAAAATGGTTTTAGCGCAGGCTCGGGGCAGATCAGAGAGATTTAGCAAACAAATGCGTTTTTAGGGCCTTTCTGAACGAGAGGAGGTTGCTGTTACCCCGGATGGCAAAGGGGAGGGCTGAGTCTGAACCCCCTGTTTTGTGTACCTTATTTACATTAATTGTGTTAGTGGCTTCTTATTTTTTACTCAATATGAGCAAACACAAAGGAGTGGCATGTACTCTGGATGCTTTCATTGTCAGAGTCGAATCCCTGCTTAGTCATGAGATCGAGCTGGCCGAGAGGCGACTTTCCTTAGGGCCCTCAGGAACTTTGTCTTAACAGAGGAGTTCATTATTGGGCACTAGTATATCGGGCAAAGCTCTTCAAATTTGTTCACCCCCCGCAATACAGGGGCAGGGACAGGGGCAGATTTGTTCTGTACCAGACTGGGACGCATTCGTACTGGAAACAGAAGTTGTACCAACTACAGCCATACGTTTAAGGACAAGGGCACCGTCCACTAAGACCCAAAACAAGGTCACTACCTGTGAAGTGAAGAAGGGCCGCGGATGCAGACCCTCAAAAATCTAAATTACAGAAACAGACTCCGCACCCTTGCCCTGAGGCGACCAACACCCGTACTATCAGCACACATACTGATGTTGTCTCTCTTGCATAAAAATGTAGCGCCATTGGGGATGGGGACGTTGATCCGGTTACTGTTCGGAAACTAGATTTAGCTTTTGCAAGGGTTAAAAGGCTTAGATAAACTAAAAAATGTCAGGACGGCCCCTTTAGAACCTGTAATTTTGTTTGCTGATAACTTCAGTCATAAGGTGTCCCACGAACAACTGTGTTCTATGCTAGATGTCATTCAAAAGGCTGTTGCTGAGTCCGTAGAGAAACTACTGGCTAAGGTTGTAGCCAATGAGGAGGTAGTCAGAAACAACTTTGAAGTCAGCCCTAATGCCTGCCCCAGCAAATCCTCAATTCCGGTAGTTTACTCAGGCATGGTGGATGCACCCACCCAGGCGGGCCACATTTCAGTAAATGTGCCTGCAGATAAAAATGATAGTGCAATTAGCAATAGGGTTGCCCAAGCAGGGCCTAGAGTAAATCACATGTCCCCCCCATGTACTAAATCTATGGACATGGAGGATGTGATACTGAATTTACCACCCGAGGTCACTCCCGGTATAATAATACTGTCAAATGCACACATCTTTCCCATCAAGCTAACGAAACATGGGAGGCTTTAAAAAATACATCTCTTTGCTGGATTGGCTCTAAGACTGGCATAACTGTTCTGTGAGTTTAAGCTGGTAAGAAGAGTAGACTGGGTTGGGATAAGGGAAAAACTGCACCCTGGCGACTGTATAGTCCTCACTTTTAGAATGCAGAGACTGGTAAGCGAAGTCTTACGCAGACTGGGGAGTGAGTGTGTGTCCAATCAAAGAATAAATGTACTTCCACTTGGATACTTTTATACCCCCAAACCCAGTTGTCTATACCTCACAGCCAAGACTCACTAATTCTAACCTTCAACAACGATTCACCATACTCACTTATAACAGATTTGAAACATTGACAGGCTTATAAGATATAGATTGACTTACCCTCACACACAGTCACAGTTATGTGGTACATAGAAGGGTCATCATTAATTTATTTATTTATTTATTTATGGGTTTCTATAGCGCTGGAATCGACTCCGACCGGAGTATCTCTGCGCTGTGATACCAGATAGAGTCCAACACTATGCAGATGAGAGAATGGGTTTAGATTTTATCGGTGAATAGCAGAGTTTTGAGTTGTTTCCTGAATTTTAAATGATCTGTGCAGAGCCTAAGGGTCAGGGGCAGTTTATTCCACAGTGTAGGCCCCGCAACGGATAGGGCTTTCCCTCCATGTCTAGTTTTTTTTACACGAGGTACAGTCAGCAGAAAATTCTCACTAGATCTCAACGATCTGGAGGGAGTATAGAAGGTAAATTTCTGCTCCAGATATGTAGGGCCATTTCCATTCAGGCATTTGTGAATGATACAACATATCTTGAACTTGGCTCTTTGTCTAATGCTCAACCAGTGTAGTTTCTGCAGCAGAGGTTTTGATGCTGTTCTAGGGGGAGCATTTAGAACAAGGCGGGCTGCCGTGTTCTGGACCACCTGAAGCCTGTCTAGAACTCCTTCATTGGCAGAAAGGAGTAGCCCGTTACAATAGTCAATACGACTCAAAATAAGGGCTTGCACCAATGTTCTTCTGGAGGAGTCCGGTAGCAGTGGAAAAATTCTACGCATCATGCTTATGATGTGGAAGCATGCGCCAGCTACCATATTGCTGTGCTGTTTGAGCGAAAGGTCCTGATCAAGGTGTATCCCCAGATTTTTGACAATCTGTTTAGGCTCTGGAACGACACCGAGATCAGAGGGCCACCAGTCGGGGGTCCACAGTAATTTGGCGTCTCCAAACAGCATTACTTCCGTCTTGCTGACATTGCACTGTAGGAAGTTGGTGGACATCCACAGTGCGACGGCTTTCATGCCAGCGGAGAAGGAGTTTCTTGTTTCTGTGGTGAGGTTACGAAATGGGAAGAGGAGCTGCGTGTCATCCGCATATGACACGGGGATGAAACCGTATTTGCGCATCACTCTTGCCAGGGGTGCCACGTAGATGTTAAAGAGTGTTGGGCTCAGGCAGGAGCCCTGTGGCACCCCTTTCGTAATCCCCACCTCAGTTGATCTGTATTTGCCCATGGTGACAGTCTGGGTCCGATCTGTAAGGAAACTCCTTAGCCAGGCAAGGGCGTTGTTCTTAACCCCTGCGTTCGACAACCGGTCAATGAGGATGTTATGTGACACGGTGTCGAACGCGGCTGAAAGGTCTAATAACACCAGAATTACTGAGTAGCCTTTGTCTTGAAACATGTGCAGATCGTCAGACACAGACAGGAGGGTGGACTCTGTACTGTGTTTCGGCCTAAACCCGGATTGAGAATAGTCTAGGCCGCCAGCTTTCTCAATGTAGCTAGATAGCTGACGATTAACATGCTTCTCAGCTAGTTTACCCAGATAAGGCAGCAACGAAATAGGTCTAAGGTTAGATAGGTCAGTCCAAGGAGTAGTGGTTTTTTTCCTGATTGGTCTGACCAAAGCTTGTTTCCACTGCTTAGGGACAGAACCTGTGGAAAGGGATAAGTTAACAAGTTTCTCAATGGTGGGAGATAAGATTCCAAGTAAGATGGGCATGAGTCTTGCCGGGATGATATCATCAGGACTTCCACTTTTAATCTGCGCCATGAGCAGGGATACCTCTTTATGAGTGATAGGGGAGAAGAGGTCTAAAGTATGAGAACCACTATCAAGTTCTGAATCCTGAAAATTCGGGGCTGTGTTTGTAGTCAGGGTATTATTTGTATTTACTATTTTAGCATAGATAAGATCTATTTTATTGCAGAAAAATTGCGATATATTATCGCAAAGTAATTGCGACGATGTGTCTTCACTCTCACATGCTGTGGGATTGGTGAAAGAGTGAAGGACCTGGTACAGTACTCTGGGAGAGTTATCTGCAGCCATGATAGTGTTAGTAATATGGGTTTTACGCGCCATTCTAATAGCCTTGTGATATATGCTTAGGGCGTCCCAGTAATGTGTCCGATCTGTTACTAGATGGGTAGATCTCCATATTTTTTCTAGTTTCCTGGCTGCTTTCTTGAGATTTCTGAGCTCTTCAGAGAACCAGATCTCTTGTTTTTTGGCTGGTCGGGGTCTAAATTGCTTTAGAGGAGCAATCTTATCTATGGCCATTTTAGTGTCTTTATTGAATATGTCAATAGCTTTATCGATGTCATCAGGAATCTCATGGTAGGATTGAGCAAACTGTTCAGCAAATGAGGCCTCATTAACCTTATGCCATTGTCGTCGTATTTCGGGGATGTTGGTGGTTTTGAGGGCAGTAGTTGTAGGATAGGGAGTATGAAACTCAAGGATAAAATGGTCCGTCCAACTGACCTGTGTGGGTGGCATACATGTGACATTAGGGAAGTTGGTTATTACCAGGTCTAAGGTGTGTCCGGCCACATGAGTTGGGCCCACATTGTGTGGTTGAAGACCTAACAATAAAAGATCATTAAGAAAAGCCTGTGCTTCTTTGCAATTTGTAAGTTCACTGTGAAAATTAAAATCACCTATTAACAAAAAATCTTTATCCTTTTGAACATAAGGCGCAAGATTTTCCAGTAAAGTATTTACAAAGTTAGAGCTAGGTCCAGGAGGACGATAGACTAAGGCTCCTAATCTGGTTTGTTTGGTAGAAAGAGAGGTTTTAAAAACCAGCAATTCAATGTCTGGTGTACAGAGTTCTGCCAAGACAGAACAGTCAATGTGACTTTTGTGAGCAATAGCAATTCCACCGCCAATTTTCTTAGGTCTGTCTAACCGGAGAATTTTATATCCCGAAGGGATGGCCAATGTAATGGACGGAGTAGAATGGGGTTTAAGCCACGTTTCGGTCATAAAACAGTAGTCAGGTGCATGTGTGGAAATAATGTCCCAGACTTCAGAGGTATGCTTGGGTAGGGAGCGTACATTACAGAGAATGTTTTTATGACCGGTGATTTTAGATGTTTTAAGAGGCGGTGTATAACTATTCACAGATCTATCAGTACTGAACTGGGATTTGCAATGTAGACAAGAAAAAGGACCTTCAATGATTGGTTTAAGGGCCCCGTGACAGTCAATCCTCTGTAAATCCTTTAGTACCTGGGCTGGGTATGTGATCCTAGCAGGGCGCGGGACATGCGGGAGATTGGAAGAGACCGCCATGGCCCCTGGCACCGTCCTGGCGCGGACGGGCGCAGACGGGCAGGTCTTTGGCTTGTCTTCGGCGCGTCTAGAGGCGCCTCCCTGCGCGCAAACGCTGCGCGCTTGATCCCGACGAGTGGCTAAGTAGCCCCAGAAACAGCAAGGCTAGAGCGCTACCCGCTCTGTGCTGCAGCGGGGAAGCGGAAGTGAGTGACTCAGGCTCGTACCTGTCCCGCCCTCCGCTCAACGGTATTGGATACCGAGTCGGACCAGGGCGGGCAGGCGGTATCACAGAGCGCTGAGAACACACGTAGGTTAGCACCCCTGACAATGTCTAATTCTGGCGTTATGCCCTCAACAGGTTAGTAGCACCGTTTAAAATGCCAATTGACACAATTACATAAACATTAAAAACTATTTAAAAACGGGTTTTTCTGTGTGCTGCTATCGCTAGAGAGCTTTCCGTTTTCAAAGTACAGCATCAGCGAGTATTAATCACTGTACCTGGCATCAAGCGGGGTCGACCGACACTGCCACTGTCAGCCTTACCGCACTGTGCCTCGCCTCCTCGCCGCCTAAGTAGCCCCAGAAACAGCAAGGCTAGAGCGCTACCCGCTCTGTGCTGCAGCGGGGAAGCGGAAGTGAGTGAATCACTCAACTGGCCTGGTACCGACAACTAGCAATTCAAATGTTTTTAAATACTGTGCTGCAAGAGCTAGCGATGACTCACTTGTTGATCTTTGTAATGGTCCTTGTAATGGTAGCACCGTGGCCCAGCTTGATGTTATGTCACATGGTGTAGTAGTAGCTGTGCAACAATCTCATGAGCCGGGAGCGTTTTTGATTAATCTAAATATTTCCCATTTAACTCTTCCTAAAAATCCCGCCACCACCTTATCATTAATATTAGTGAACCTGCTCATAATATTAGTCCCATACAGGCTGAAAATAGGTCTGGTACAATTATATTTCCATCCTGGAATTTGGCAGGCTTAACCACCAAACTTTCCAATCCTGCCTGGCTTGATTTAATAGCTGGCTTTGATATTCTATGTAATCAAGAATCCTGTGTCGACAGCCCTCTGCATATCAATGGGTTTAAAACTTTTTTTTACCCCGGCTGTACCGTCCAGACATGAGAGAAAAAAGGGCGGCCTGTGTATTTTCACCTCATATCGGCTCAATGTAAAAAAGTTAGATCTTTTGGGTTCTAATACTTTTTACCAGGTCATAAAAATGATTATTGATGCCTCGCACAGTACCATCTTAGTAAACTTTTATAATAATATTCCTGCGTCGCATATCAAGGATGTTTTGATGAAATTACAGAAGTATCTGGAAAAAATACAAGAGTTAACTAACATGGACATGTTTTTAATATTGGTAGGTGACTTTAACATCAGCCCTTGTATCCATGCTGAACGTGGTAACTGTGGCTTAACATCCGATGATGAAGTAGATATCTCTCACTTCCTGCACTCCCCCCTTGGGGATCAGTTAAATACAATAAAATATACTATGGACTTGGGCTTTGTGAATGATTGATGCTCACCACCCCTCCCATTTAACAGAACCTTTAATGGTCCTGGACTGTCCTCTATTAAAGATCACATTTTAATTTCTAAAAGATATGCAGACAGAATACAGAACCTTTATATCCACTCTGTTGTTTTTAGTGATCACTACCCCATTATTGTTACCATGGACCTACCAGCTAATGTGCTATAAGGGGGACTTTCGGCAGGAAGTTAACAAAGTCAATCTTTTTTTTTTAAGTTTGATTTATTGAAGGAAATAAAGAGGGGAGAGGGAAAAGGAGTGGGTTAAGAATTACAATAAGCAGATGGGTGAAATAAGTAAAACAAAAACAATTTCATAAAAAGTAGGTACAACAAGAATGAGGAATAATGAACATATCATTTGAGTATAAATGAGAGTAAAAGACATTGTAATAAGACTTAATAATTATAGCAGTCAGATATTAAGAAAAAACAAGTAGTAAGAAATCATGGTGGTTTACGTACTTCAACTGTTGTAGAATCTGGAGAGGGCAGAGGATGAAAGATACGTTACCAATGGAAGCCAAACCAGGTCACGTTTGATGGCTAGGGAGATGGGAGACACAAAGTTGGTATCCAGACGATGATGAAAACAGACCGCATTCCACCAAGATTGGTATGAAATATTTGCAGCTTGTTTCCAATTGGAAGTGATGATATGAAAAGCCACAGCTATGAGGAGATCAAGTAAAAGGTAGTGGTTGGGAGAAAGAGGAAGTTCCGGTGAAAGGAAACCAAGAAAAACTTGTGAGGGGGAGAAGGGGACCTGGAATCGAAAAAAAATGTGTATTTGCTTCCAAACTGACTGCCAAAACTGGGAAGTAGGAGGGCAATCAAATAACATGTGTTTGAGATCAGCAGAGGGGCAGGGGCAGGACCAGCAGGTAGAGGAAGTTTCCGGTGAAAAACAGGACAAAGCAAGTGGAGTGAATAAAGTTCTGTGATAAATGAAATATAAAGTTTGGGTGGTATTAGCAGCTCTAGAGGTCCTATGAAGTTTAGTCCAAACCTTATCCCAAAAGAGTACAGGCCAATTCTGAGAAAAATCCGATTCCCATGCAGTTTCAATGCAAGATTTCAGTCTGTCGTTGACAATACGAAAAGAATTGTACAGAGCAGATGCAGAAGGGGAAGCATCTAATAATAGAGCAGTGGGTTTACAGTCTAGCGAAACATCTTTGGAAGAGGGTAAAGAGCGAAGATAGGAAACCAAGACTGGATAAAGGGCATTGTATTGAGACCTAGCCGAGGAGGGCAATGAGAAGATAGATTGAAGTTCCTGGAAAGAGGAGTAACCTGAGAGATGAGTTGAGAAATCCAACATATTCCTCGAGAATGCCAAGCTTTCCAGAAAATAGTGCGGTTACGGATTTTGAGAAGAGAATTGTTCCAGATCGGTTGTTCATGAATGGAAAGGAGGGAGGGGTAAGAAGAAGACAAATATGGAAGAAGATTACGAGAGTGCGAGATAACCGGTGTGCGAAGTCGAGCTAAGGAAGATGTAAAGTACAGGAATTCGCGAAAGGTAAATGGAAAGATAAAATAAGATTCCATACTCAACCAGACAGGAGGATAATGAGGCAGATCGGATGAAAACCAGCGAATTGATTGTTTCAAAGAACAGGCTCGGTGATATTCTTTGAAATCAGGAAAACGTACTCCAGAATGAGTTTTATGCTTTTGCAAGGAAGCAAGGGCTATGCGAGGACGTTTACCGTTCCATAGAAATTTCAGTAGTAAGGAATCAATTTTATTGAAAAAAAAAGAGGGATATGTAGAGGAAGCATGGAGATAGGATAAAGAAGAAGAGGGGACAGCATCATCTTTATAGAGTTGAGCCGACCCCACCAGGACAAAAAGAGCGGATGCCAACGAGTAATAGCCTGTCCATTTTCTTGTAAATATAATCGAAGTTTAGTTTAAGAGTATCAGATAAAAGAGGAGCAAACCAAACCCCCAGGTACTTGATTTTAGATGGTTGCCATGAGAAGCCTGTTTGAGAAACGAGATGTTTCTGACAAAGAGAATTCAGAGGCAAAATTTCACATTTGTCGGCGTTCAAGCGGTAACCAGAGATTGCAGAAAAGGATGAGACTTGCTGTAGAAAGGAGGGAATAGAAGTAATAGGATCAGAACAGTAAAATAAAATATCATCAGCATAAACTGAGAGCTTGACCTGCTGGGAGCCGAATTGAAAACCAGAGATACTATTGTCTAGTCGGATTTTAGTAAGGAAGGGTTCCAAGGCTAAAACAAAAAGCAAAGGGGATAATGGGCAGCCCTGCCGACCCCCCTATGTAAAGAGAAATAGTCTGAGGAAATTCCATTAACAAAAATGGAGGCTTGGGGATCGGAATAAAGTAAAGAAATAATAGAAGTACATTTAGAATGGATGCCAATCCACCGCAAAGCCTGAAACATATAGTCCCACCCAATCCTATCAAAGGCTTACTCAGCATCTAAAGAGATAGCTGCTAAAGGAAGGGTCAAAGAAGAAGCCTTACTAAGTATATTAAGGAAGACTCTTGAGTTATCGGAGGAGAGACATCCTTTGACAAAACCAGACTATTCAGGGCCAATTAGATCCGGTAAGAGAGGGTCCATGCGCAACGCTAATATTTTTGCTAGGATTTTATAATCAGTGTTAACCAAAGATATTGGCCTATAATTTTTGCACAAGGAGTGATCCTTGTCCTCTTTGGGAATTAAACAAATTAAAGCCTGTTGAAAAGAACCGCTAGAGGATCCTGCACCTAGGAAAGTCTGAAATAGGAGTAAAAGTTTAGGAAGAAGGAGAGAAGCAAAATGGCTATAAAACTCTATAGTAAATCCATCAGGACCTGGATACTTACCGTGGCGGAGTTTAGAAATGGCGTGGGAGATTTCAGAAAGTGAAATGTCCTGTTCCAAAGAGTGAAAATCAACATGGGAAACCGAAGGTGATGGGAGAGAGTGGAAGTAAGAGAGTAGATCTTCAGGCTTCGGAACCTGTTCTGGAGTATAAAGAGTATCATAAAACTTGACAAACTCAGTGAGAATGTCCGTATCCTTAAATGTGGATTCTCCAGAAGAAGTCTTAATAGATTGAATCTTTGTACATACCTTCCGAATCTTTTAAGTAGTTGGCCAGAAGCTTCTCCATTTTGTTCTTACCTCCATAATATCTGGAGTTGCATTTTAGCAAGACATTAGAAGCAGCGTCCGTGGTGAGTTTGTTAAATGAGATTTTCGCTTCAATAAGTGATTTAAGGGAGGATTCAGATTTAGAGGCATAATAGGCAAGTTCTAAGGCTTTGATGCTAGCTAGAATTTTCTCTGAGTTGGCCTTTCGAAGCGTCTTCCGCCGAGCTACAAAATTAATAATAAAACCTCTAGAGGCTGCTTTAAAAGAATCCAAAACCATAACAAAAGGGGAGTCATGAGTGTGATTTAATAGAAAAAATTCCTTGGCAAAGGCAGTAAATTCGGTACAAAAAGTGGGTTCTAAAAGCAGTGCATTGTTGAATCGCCATCTGCCAGAGTGGGGAGAAAATGGGAGAAGGTCGGTCAAGATCTACAAAAACAGGAGCATGGTCGGAGAGGAGGATGGAGCCAATTTCAGAACGGATAGCATGTTGTGACAAGGATTTACTAAGAAAAATATGATCAATGCGGGATTGGGATTGATGGGGGGAGAAAAAACTGTAATCTCTAACATCTAGATTAAACAATCTCCAAATATCTACTAATGCATTATTTTGAAAAGAATTTACAAATTGGGTATGCATTCTAGAGGGAACAAAATACATTTTTGAGTGACGGTCAAGAAAGGGGTCAACAACCTGATTTCAATCCCCACCAAAAAGTATATAATCTCCAGAAAGGGAGGATAGCTTGGTGGAGATAGAGGGCCAAAAGGATGTGTCAATCCCAGTGGGGGCATATACATTAAAGAGGGTGAGAGGAATATTGTCTATGAGTAATGTAACAATGACCCAACGACCGTTAACATCGCATTTGTGAGTAATGAAAGAAACATTCAACTTTTTATGCAACAAAATTACAACACCATTCTTTCTAGTAGACGTAGGAGAGCAAATAACATGACCCACCCAACAACGCTTGAGCTTTAGAGCCTCCGCTTCAGCGAGTTGAGTCTCCCGAAGGAGGGCAACATCAGTTTTAAGTCGTGCTAAATGTGAAAGAACCCTTTGTCTTTTAATGGGATTATTCAATCCCTTAACGTTACATGTCGTTACACGGAATGAAACAGTTTAGAAAAACAACTTACAGCAACTTGCTTATTGATACATAAGAAATATATTGAAAAAATTGAGAAAGATGGAGACATATTGTTAAAAAGAAAAAGCTGAGAGAAAAGGAGGAGAGGAGAGAAAGATGGAAGGAAAAAGAGGAAAAAACTGTTACAGAGATAAGTCTGAGTCCAAGAAGGGAGAAAAGAAGAAAAAAGGAGAGACCATGATAAATGCAAGAGAGAGTTCAAGAGTAAGAGGGAGAGAAAGAGGACAGAGACAAAAATAAACAAAGAGACAGTACAAGTCTGAAACGAACGACTGAAAGACATACTTACGAAACGGAAAAATCCAGAACAGGGATGGGGATGGTGGTGGCGGGAGACAATGACGACAACAACCAGAGCCGGCATCGAACCTCTATTACCATAAATCCAATGGGCAAGATAAGAAAACAGTAGGAGACATCAGGATGAAGATAAGAAGGGACATATCTGAAGAAATGAGAGAAAACATTAGGGAAAATACAAGGGTCTACAACAAAACACGAGCTGGGATGGAATGCATAGAGTATAAAAAACAGTAGAGTGGTAAGACAATCATTCTAACAAAAATGGTAAGGAAAACAGATCAAGCAACGTCAAAGAAGAAAAGCAGAACTGCAATGTAGTGAAATCAATAAGGCAATGAACAGCAAAGTCACACATCCAGGCTTGGAGGTGTCCATAACATCTGGACTCTGCTGACGAAGGAAAGCTTGCAAGGCAGCAGGATCTTCGTACGTGGTTGTTCTGTCTTTATAGGTGACCTTGAAGAGACAAGGATGTAAGAGACAATACCTGGCACCAAGGGCTCTTAACTGCGGCCGTAAGTCTAAAAATGTTTTCCTCTGATCTGCGGTGGCCTTGGAGACATCCTGGGAGAGATAAAGGCGATGGCCTTCCCAAATAATCTTCTTTTTGAGCTTGGCGGCTGAAAGGACCTGCAAGAGGTTGGTATACTGCAAGAACAGCATAATCACATCCCTAGGCTTGGAAACTACCCTAGGGCTGAGACGATGGGCTCGCTGGATGTTAATGGAGGATAAGACCGAAGTGTCTAGGATCTTTGCAAAGAAAGATTGGAAGAAGATGATAGGGTTGGACCCCTCTGTGAGTTCCGGAAGACTATATAAGCGTAGGTTGTTCTGTCGTAAATAATTAATTTACTATCTTAATTTCTATGCAGGTAAGTACTTAATAACTCAGATCGGAAGAAAAAAGACAGAGTCCGTGGTGTTAGAGTTTCTTAGGGGTTTTATTCCTTATCCTTATTCAACCCATTCAGGGTGGGTCTGAAAGAGGACATGTTAACGTTGGACGCAAATGTGTTTGCGTCTTCATAGCTGACACAGGAGGGAAGTTACATGTACTTTAAGCTGATACATGGAGTCGGTGGGGTACACGATAGGGAACATAACATGACCAAAATTTATATTTCCTCATTCCCTCCTTGTTCCCTACGGACCCTTCATGAAATCAATCAGTTTGTTCTTGCAGCATCATTTGCTCATCTTTCTTTCTTTGGCGGTTTGAGAGAAAACTGGAATGTTCAATGCAGGATGTGGCACACAGTCCACAAATCGCTGGCCCACACTGTAGGCACAGGCAGCAACTGAATACTATGACTAGGCCAATGCCTAGGAAGGATAGGATCTTCCATCCCCAAGCAGTTAACGTTGTCCAGAACCAACCGGACCAAGTCCAGGTGCCTGGATTCTGATGTATCAGATTTGCAATTTTATGAAGACGGGTGATAGCTTTGTATACAGATGGCGCGTTTTCTGGGATGAAAACACAGCAACTTGACCCGATGACCTTACAAGCTCCACCTCGATCTGCCAAGATGACGTCAATCACAAGACGATTTTGAAGGACAACAATCCGCATAGCAGACTGTTCCTCTGTTATGTTACCTAAAGCGGAAGCGGTTTCATGTACTACTGCTTCAAGTGTTCTAGTTAATCTACGTATTGTTTTACTATTTTGGACGGGGCCTACAAAGAAAAAGAATCCTTTATTAAAATCTGTGTATTGCTCCCATGCCGTCTCAGTATAATCGACAAGCGGGAGGTCTCTTCGGAATCTATTGCTTACTAGATTTGGATTACGATGATAATCAGGGGGAGCTAAGAAAACAGGGGGCAGAAGGTAAGCAAGGTAACAGGTACCATCCCAATCTGGAGGTAGACTTATGTATGCGGTATGGCCACAAACAAAATATGTATGTCGTCTAGCTCGGAATGAGGACTTACCCTCATCAGTGAATTCGACTACAGTAGTGCATTTACTATGACCTAAGTGTACTGAACCCTTCTTTCTAACACAGAGATGACCGGTGACTGGTAATACTGACATGGCAGGAAGGGTGGGTGCAGCTTCGGATTCAATAGCAAGAATCATAAGGTTTTCTGTGTAATTTCCTAACCCGTATACTTCATTTTCTAGATCAGTTCCTACGGAAACAGATTGACCTTCACTATTAGGGTAACAGGCGTAGAATAGGACTGAATTCAGGTTTCCCCAAATCCATTTCCCTTCGGGGGTAACGGCAATATCGGGACCTAAAGATTTAAGCATTTTATTAAGTATTTTAAACCATGCACCACAGGAGCCATTGTGCGAGAATGGATACGGAAAAAGAGGCAGAGCTCCCTGGTATTTCTGATGGGGAGGGAGTCGGCCACATACCCAGCAATTGGTAGCATTGCTGGTCTGATGAGAGTGATGTAACATACTAATGAATGTATTGTTGCGCAGCGCAAGTCTGTAAGAAAGCTCATGTGGAGGCAATTCGCTAAAAGAATGTTCAGCAGATACATTGTAAGCAGATTGTTCACGCTTGAAAATAGGCCAGTAGATAGGTAGCAGAATACTAGCAACAATAGTTAAATTACTCAGAATAAACATGATTAATAGTGTCACTATACAGTGACTACGAAGTGATTTACAATATGCACGTTTTTTGAATCGTCTCTCTCTCTCTCTATCTCGATCTAGGGGATACATGTCAGAAACTATTTAACCGATTCACCTAGGGGAGGACTTAAACAATTAAACTGTCTGACTTGCTAGATCGGAGTTTCGACCTGTACTCCTCTTGGGGAGTTTTTTCTCGTTCGGTAACTGTAAAGTCTTTTGGCTCAACACAGTCTTTGTTGGGGGTGGACGAGTCTCGGTCTGGTTTCAGTTCATGGAATTTCTTCACATGACTCGTATGGACCCACCCCTTTCTTCCTTCGATCTTCACGGCGGTCCTCGTGGTGAGAAGAACGGTCTTCGGGGATTTCCAGAGGGGCTCCAGCGGACTCTTCCTATCGAAATTTCGTACCAATACTAGGTCCCCAGGACGGACATCGTGCGGCTTTACATCAGTGTTGTCAGGAAAGGCGGCGGCAACCTGTGAACGACATGATTGGAGTG
The DNA here is from genome assembly GCF_964263255.1 of Lissotriton vulgaris. NCBI lineage: Eukaryota > Metazoa > Chordata > Amphibia > Caudata > Salamandridae > Lissotriton > Lissotriton vulgaris. Next base: position 309,907,238 of record NC_141696.1, read on the forward strand.
CAGACATCAAGGAGGCAAGGTAATCTGTCAACATATTACAATCAACATCAGTGATTTTCTTCGGAATGGGCGTCCCCCACATATTCGGTGGTCTGCCAAAAACCACTTCGTACGGGGATAGCCCTGATCTCGAGTGGGCAACCATTCTCATATAGAACAGTGCCACTGGCAGGGCGACTATCCAGTCGACCCCTTTCTCCTGACATATTTTTGCAAGGCGTATTTTTAGTGTCTGGTTATGCCTTTCTACAAGGCCTGCGGCTTCGGGATGTCGGACACAATGGAATTTCCACTGGTATCCTAGCAGTAAAGAAACTTGCTTCATTAGCTCGGACGAGAAAGGTTGTCCGTTATCTGAGTACACGACACGAGGCAAACCGTACCGTGGGAAGAATTCACGAACCAGCTGCTTGGCAGTGGTCGGAGCAGTATAATCCGAGACTGGGTATGCTTCGGTCCAACGGGAAAGTGCACAAACAACCACAAGGACATACTTGAATCCTCGACAACGGTTCATCTGGATATAATCCATTTGGAGGACTTCAAAAGGGTGATCGGGAGGATGAAATCCACCTTGCTCTACAGGGACGCTTTTACCTGGTTTGAACTGACAACAGATCATGCAAGTACGCACTTTCTGTTTTGCGGCTGCTCGTAAGTGTTTATTACTCCAGAGATTTTGTAAACTGTCTAACATTGCTTTTTCTCCTAGATGTGCTGGACTATGTGCTGTATTTATCATGACTTGAACCATAGAGTCAGGGAGAAACCATGTAGATTTTCCCTTCGTCATCCAACCTTGATCTGTCTGGATCCCTCCTAGTTCAGTCCACTTCTTTATCTCATCTGCGGTAGCATGTGTCTGAATATCAATTACGTCTAGAGCGGGATCCTTAACTGCCATACACTTTGTCGGTACTATTGTCTTTGTCACATCAGTTGTCTGGGTGTGAGTCAGTGCTGTATGTTTTGCTGTCTGGTCTGCCAGGTCATTACCCTGGGAAACCGAATCTGTGACTTTAGTATGTGCTTTACACTTCATAACAGATATGCCTGAAGGCAGATGTATTGCTTTTAACAGTGCTTGAATGAGGGGACTGTGTTGGATCTTGGCACCATGGGAGGTCAAAAAACCTCTTTCTTGCCATAACATGCCGAAGTCGTGTACGACTCCGAACGCATAACGGGAATCAGTATATATGTTGACATTTCTGTTCTTGGCTAGTATACAGGCTCGGGTCAGAGCAATAAGCTCTGCCGCTTGAGCGAGCAGTGTATCAATACGATGTGTTTCTTTAACTTCGGTTTCAGTGGTCACTGCATACGCGGCCACTAGTTCTCCTGTATTAGTTCTCATGCATGAACCGTCCACATAAAGTGTCAGGTCTGGATTTGTCAGTGGGACATCTGTTAAATCTCGTCTAGGCTTTGTTACTACATTAATGATCTCTATACAATCATGCGGAGCTGGATCTGTCACAATTGAGGGTAACAATGTTGCGGGGTTCAGAATGCTGCAGCGTCTGATTTCTATGTGTGGCTGGAATAGCGTCAATTCGTAACCTGTCAGTCGTGCTATAGTCAAGTGCTGAGTCTGGGTTCTGTTTAACAGAACCTCTACAGAGTGTGGAACTTGTACTGTTAATTGATGGCCTAAAACAATTGAATCGCTCTGTCTGATGGCTAATGCTGTTGCTGCTACTGACTTCAAGCATGCAGGGAGTGCCTGGGCTACTGAATCCAATGTACTTGAGAAATAAGCGCAAGGCTTATGTGATCCTGCTTTATCTTGAGTGAGGACACACAATGCTGTACCATCACGTTCTGTAACAAAAAGTGTAAACGGTTTGTTGTAACATGGTGTCGCTAAAACTGGTGCTTGGCATAAGGCTTTCTTTAATTCTTCAAAAGCTTGTGTGTGTTCCTGAGTCCAAGGGAGGACAGCCGAAGTCGCTGCCTCCTGTGTCGTTAACTGAATGAGTGGTTTAGCCAGAAATGCATATTGAGGAATCCATTGTCTGCAGTATGAGGTGAGGCCTATAAAGGCCCGCACTTCCTTTTGTGTCTGGGGTTGTGGCATATTTACAATTAACTGAATGCGATCGGGAGTGAGCTGTCTCCCCACTTTGGACAGCAAGTGACCCAAGTACACAACTTGCTGAACACAGAATTGTAGCTTCGAAGGGGACACCTTGTGCCCCTTGTCGGCCAGAAAGTGTAAAACTGTCAGTGATGCTTGTTCGCATTCGGGCTCACTTCGTGCGGTGATCAGCAGATCATCGACATATTGCAGTAAAGAGGTGTTAACTGGCATTTGAATACAATCGAGTTGTCTTTTCAGTGCTTGACTGTAGATGCTGGGGCTTTCTGTGAATCCTTGAGGTGCGCGGGAAAATTTGAAACTTCGTCCATTTAAACTGAATCCGAAGAGATATTGGCTGTCTGGGTCAATAGGTACACTAAAGAAGGCGTTCTTGAGGTCAATTACAGTAAAGAACGTTGCTTCAGAATCAATAGCAGTCAATAGGGAAGAGATATCGGGAACCACAGGGTACTGTGGTACAATGCATTTATTCAATTCTCTTAGATCAATCACCAGCCGATATACTGGCGGTGCATTGGGGTCGGTACGTTTAAGAATCGGAATGATGGGTGAATTACAGACATTGGAGTCGGTCTCTACGACCACTCCTTGGGCAATGAGTTCCTCAATGATTTTCAGTAAAGCCACTACAGCATCGGGTGGTAACTTGTATTGTCTGATTCTGGGTAAAACAACACCTGTCTTGAGCGTAACACGGTATGGAGTGATATGCATGCAACCTACATCAGTTGGGCCTTTTGCCCACAAGTAATCTGGCACATTTTTCAATCTAACATCAAACTCTCGCAAAACATAATGACCCTTGAAATCCCGCAGAAAGAGTCTAACTCCCTCCGGGGAACAGCATATTATAGCTCCTAGAGACTTCAGAGTTTTTATCCCTAACAGATTTTCTGGGCATGATTTCGTAAGCAACAAGTCTGTAATACGTGATAATGGACCCACAGCCAAGGGAACCGGTTGCGTTACTTCATTTACAATAGGCTGTCCTGAAAAACCAAGGGAAACATTCTGTGTGCCTGAGAGGGGTGCCCCTGGGACTTCATCATGGCTGATTGTGGTGCGACTTGCCCCTGTGTCAATTAAAAACTTTCTGTCTTTTCCCAATACGTGACTGTGTACATAAGGACCTTCTTGATCTACAGGAATTTCAATAAGAGGCAAGCCACCTTCCCTCTCTAGGCTGTTTCATGTATATCGGGGGTAATCTGGGTATGCAGACTGGGCATACTGGTACATCTGTTGCGAAACTTGCTGAGTCGCGGCAATGGGCTGTGGCTGTGGTACCGCTACTGTCTGTGCTGTGTGTGATGATGCATGCATAGGCTGTGTATTCTGCATGGGTTGTTCGTTCTGTGAGGTCTGTTGATGCCCATGGTCATGTCTAGGCGGATGCGGTCTTTCTTTAGTTTTACCTGTTGCTATATTATGTTTCAGGACTGGGCATTCATGTACATAATGACCTGGCTGCTTGCAGTAATTGCAAGTCCCTTTTACGGGAGCGGTAGTGTGACTTGGCTGGGTCCCACCCTTTCTCTGACCGTCGGCTGGGACCGTCTGGGCTACTAACATTTTCATCTTCGTGTCTTTCATGCGTTTCTGTTCCTGATCTTGTTCTTCTCTAATTCTGTTCTGATGGTATTGGAGCTTCTGTAACATCTGGGATGGCGTATTTGCCTGCCACGTACTTTCAACTTTGTACACTCGATTCTTAACTAATGGTAGGGAATTCTCGACTAATTTTGATACAAAAAGATGCGGATATGACTCGCTACTTGGTTTGAGACCACTATTAATAATGAAACATTTCTCGAATCTTGAATAGAAGTCACTAGTATCTTCATCATGTTTCTGTTTACAGGATGAGATGGCGTCCCAATCTTCCTTTCTAGTTGTCAATAATCTTGGCAGGACCTGTACTATCAAACTGGGTAATGCTTTAGTTTTCTCCCCAAGGCCTACCCCTGGGACACGTTTACTCTCTTCGTCTTCTATTTCTGCCCATGCAATCTTTTTGTCCCCCACCTCCCATTCCTTTTCCTTTAATTTCTCGTAGATGCCCGTGGGCAGCAGTACCTTCAACATTTTCATGATATCCTCATACGTGTAATCCCCCATTAGTAACATGTCTTTAAGCTCTCGGTGAAAACCTGCAGGGTCTTTATCATGACACGGGACTAGTTTCTTCATTTCTAACAGTTCTAACTTGGTCAGAGGCGTGTGAACATACACGCGTTTCAAGAGATGATCTTCACCCATGACAGGGTGCACTTCTCGTAAGGGGTTCTGACTTTCAATGCCACCCAGGCGTTGCATGTGATACATTTTCCTTTCTGGAGACGGAGCGGGAACATATTCGGAGCTTACAAAAGTGTTATATTTATGTCGTTGTTCCAGAATTATTTGTATTAACTTGGTACTTAAGCCTCTCCATCTATCCATGAGTAGTGCTTCTAGTGTTTCGTGTAAGGGACCTGGGTCAGAATGATGGTTCCTGTACTTGATGAGGAGGTGCTGAATCATGTATACACCTGCTAATTTCTGCTCGTCTGGGGAGAGGTTCAGAAACGTCTGTGCTACGGTGTCATCATTATATATGTCTGGATTTTCGGCCCATAATATGGCGGACCGGGCTAGTTCTTGTTCATCCATGGAATTGAGTACATGGTACCCCATTCGGTCTCGAAGCCTTTTATCAGTCTCCTGGAACTGATGTTCAGAAGAATTCGGGTTTGTTAAGGCAGAGAAGAAAACTCTCTTGCTTTCTGGACGAATGCCCTTCCTAAGGTAAGTTCCCTTACCTACATACGCTATAGTATCTGTAGTCCTTTCTGGTTCTTCACGTTCCTCTTCCTCCTCGGAGGAAGCCTTTTCTTTCTCTTTTTGGTGTACTGCTATCACTGCTTTTCTAATTTTCTTGTACATACTGGCTATGCAAGCCCCCTTGTCATGTTTTCCTTCAGCTATATTTTGACCCCACTTGTTTAATGCGTCTAATTCACTCTGATCTGTCCCGGGCCTGTCTCGTTCTCTTATTAGACAGTTTATGAAAAATCGTAGTATCTGTGCTTGAACGTCAACTTTCTGACGCTCCATGGCTTCCTGAATACTGTCAGGGTCTTTCCCTGTCTGAACAAACTCATATATTCTATCTAGGCGGTCTTTCATTCCTGCATAGCACAGCAGGATATCAGTGGCGGATCTTAACCGTAGTGATGCCAACATCATTATATCGTCTTTACCGGGTACTGGGTCATATCTGCAAACTGAAATGTTTTCTTTGAGTGCGTCAAGGCGAGGTGACTTGAACACAAAAGGATTCCGCAAATCCGCGAGCTGTAACCTACGTGTTAACGGCGGTGTGTGTAGACCCCCGGCCGCACCCCCTGAGGCGGAAACTTGGGCATTATCTCTCGGTGGAGTCTGTATCTGAACTTGAACTTGTCTTTTAGTAGGATCAGGTAAACGTGATTTCGGTAGGTCAATTTTGGGTGCGGGAAGTGGTGGGGCTGGCGGAACAGGGGAAGTCTGTCGTGGTACTGGCGGAATACGATCTGGGGGCAGGTTACCACCCCCATCCCTGTCAGTAGGCAAGGCACGAACAGGCAGATTGGTGTAAGCCGGTGCTACATCCTCTAGATAAGAATTTAGGAATATATCTTTAGTGGTCTTGTGCATTACTTTAGTTGGGATCAATGGTGACGGTAGGTTTTTTGGCATTTCTGAAATGGCCTCAGGTGAACCCTCGGCCGCAAGATACATGCCGTTTACGAGATTGTTTCGTGCACGGTCTATTTGTTCTGTTTTGACTCGGATCCCTTCAGTAACTAATTCGTTTTCTTGGGCTTTTTCTGATTCTTTAAGTCTGTCTTCTCTACGGAGTGCTTTCTCAGCACGCTTATGTGCTTCCTTACGCCAAAATTCTATGGCGTCTTTCTGAGATTGTCTAGCTTTCTTTTTCCATAATGCTTCTTCTACCTTCATGATGCACTCGGCATCCCATGTTCCGGTAGCGGGCCATCTGTGTCTTTCGTCCAGATGTTTAGTGTAGTCGGCCCATAAATCTAGATATAATATGGCATCTATGCCATGCTTGTGGTACATAAAGTTACCTGGAGTGTCCCTAGGGGGGATAGGAATTTCTTCCTCTAGTATCCCTTTCCTAGTTCCTATCTGCTTTAACTTGTTGAAAAACTGCATTTTGCTTACTTAGTACTGAATGCTCAATCCTTGGTTTACTTAATACTGGGCACAGCTAGTTATACAAGAACACAATAATACACATTAAAACAGTCACTCACACAACGACATTAATCACATGGCAAAACATTTAAAGGCACATATAACTACCCCCCTACACTAGATGTACTGCTAAACAGCACAGATACAATGCTGAGCACAGTGCAAGAACTGAAAACATCGGATATACTGCTAAACAGTACAGATACACTGTCTAAAACAGTGCAGACCGGACTTGTGTACCCAAACCCGTCTAGATACGTCCCAGCAATGGTACTCACCGGGAAGCACGGAAAACAGAAGGCCTCGGAAAACTCGACTGGACTCGACTCGACACTTCGGAAAACTTCGGAAAAACTTCGGAAAACTTCGGAAACCTGGTGGGCCTCTTGACACCTCGGACCTTGCTTCTTTCGGCTAGGCTCTGGTCGGGATCCTCCGCACTCCTCACCGCCTCGTCTGGGTACTGATCGCAGTCTTCGTCACCTCCGTGGACCAGAGGGAGATGCAGGAAATCCTGCCGGTACGCGTAAGTTCCTTCTAGCTGATGGCAGGGGACAGAGCTTGCAATGCACCTACCGGCGCGTGAGGTGGGGGAGGGGTCCCTATTCGGGCGCCAGAATGTCGTAAATAATTAATTTACTATCTTAATTTCTATGCAGGTAAGTACTTAATAACTCAGATCGGAAGAAAAAAGACAGAGTCCGTGGTGTTAGAGTTTCTTAGGGGTTTTATTCCTTAAAAAGGAATGGTCAAGACCAGGATATCATATTCTGACCACCACAGGGGTGTCAGAAGGGATAGAGCAACATTTTATTGACAATACATAGCTTATATACTTGATTTACACCATAAGAAGTAATACAGTAGGCGTAACAGCTGAGAGAAGACAAGATAACAGTATCCAGAGGCGTGGACTAGGCGTCAACTGGAGGTGTGTGCTAGAAACGTCACAGTTAGGTGTCACAGGTGGGTGGCACTAAGCAGAGATGTGGCAATGTCAGCAGAAATTGGAAACTTGGATGCGCGCGCAGCTGCATGACGTGTGAATGACGTGAAGCTGGAGGGTGCAGGGGACTTGACATTCGAACTGACGGAAAGAGACAGAAGTCTGGCATGTCAGATCAACTTGTACTTTTATCATATCTGATATCTGATGTTGTAGGAACTAAGCTATCTGGGCGGAAAGGTCTCTGGGGCAGAAGTTATTCTATACTGACTGAGAGTGCGTGTATAAGCGCCTAAGTGTCTGCAGGAGAAGCGTGGGGGCATGGGCCTTCCATGGGAGCATGGTAACAGAGGCTATGAATTACTTGAATTACTTGCACAGAGACAGGCCGGCCCTTTGGCTCTGCAGCTGGGAGGATGTTTACTTAAACTAGTAGGTAGGAATGCATTTTCGAGGAGCAGATCAGATAATTCGAAGGTTGAAGTCAGTCTTGGCAGAAAACAGGCTGAGCTGAGCGCGAGGGGCCGCGCTGGAAGTAAGTCAGAGTTCACGGGTACAGAGGCAGCCTGGGCTGAGGCCCTCGGAGTCGGAAGCCAGAAAAGAGGCTCGGTGGCAGAGATTCAGGGCCTACTCAGTTAGAGCTGAAAAACGTAGAAGTACACCACAAAAAGACGTTGGCATGGCATACTTAGGAACGGACTATTCAACCCATTCAGGGTGGGTCTGAAAGAGGACATGTTAACGTTGGACGCAAATGTGTTTGCGTCTTCATAGCTGACACAGGAGGGAAGTTACATGTACTTTAAGCTGATACATGGAGTCGGTGGGGTACACGATAGGGAACATAACATGACCAAAATTTATATTTCCTCAGTTCCTTCGATTTCTATTTTCCAAATCCTCTGTTTGACGCCTGAGCAGAAGAATCTCAGCTTCTATTGAAGGGATGCGGGAGGAAGCAGAATGGAAAAAATCCAAGGATTGCTCTAAGATCGTGACACGAGAGTCCAGAGATGTCCATTTCTCCTGCATGGCCTGCATATTTTTTGTGGTTGCTTCCATAAAAGGCTTTAAGGCCCGCAATTCTTCCAGGATAAGATCCATAGAGGAAGATAAAGCGTTGCTCCCAGGGGACGGCGGATCCTTCTTCAGATGTTTGGATGAGGTCAAGGAAGATTGCACCTTCCCTCCATTTTGAGCCTTAGGAATAGCACCATGGGCAGAGTCCGACTTCGAAGATTTGCCTTCTTCCATTTACTGGGTAGGTGAGTCGGAGTCAGAACCAACGGGTAACTTCGGTAAATTGGTGAGTCTCAAAGTGCGAAGCTTCCCCATGTAAGGCAGCCAGAATAGTGAAGGTGAAGACAAAAAGTCAATATTAAGTATGGAGTCCTCCTGACAAGGAAAAGCGCATGAAGAGCAGTGATAAAAAGTCTCAGCACGAAGCCATGGCCAGCGGAGGGAGAAACATGCAACTCAATAGCAGGTATTAGGCCAGGAAGAAGATCATGTCATAGTGGGAGAGCGATTCAGAAAAGGAGGTGGTGATGAACAGAGTGTCTGAATTAAGCAGACCACTCTTACCCAGTCCAAAGATCAGGGCTTGATCCATCACCGTTATTTATCTCACTGCACCATCCCAGTTCAGAACCTGGCTATATGCAAATCAGTCTGTCCCTGGCCCAGTGCATCATGGGAACAGGGCAGACTAAACTACCAAGCCAATTCTTCACCAGAAAGGAGACAAGCTACCGGGGACCGGTTTCTGGCATTTCAGCCGTCGTCGGCCCGGCTTGCTTGCATCCTGATGGTGCAGTGAGCAAGGGACTCATGTCTGAGTATACCCTGCCACACCTATAGTGGCCAAAAACGATTCAGAAAAGGAGGTGGTGATGAACAGAGTGTCTGAATTAAGCAGACCACTCTTACCCAGTCCAAAGATCAGGTCTTGATCCATCACCGTTATTTATCTCACTGCACCATCCCAGTTCAGAACCTGGCTATATGCAAATGCCTGTTCCCATGATGCACTGGGCCAGGGACAGACTAATTTGCATGTAGCCAGGTTCTGAGCTGGGATGGTGCAGTGAGCTAAAAAAAGGTGATGGATCAAGCCCTGATCTGTTGACTGGGTAAGAGTGTTCTGCTTAATTCAGATACTCTGTCCATCACCACCCCCTTTTTGAATCAAAGTGGGAGAGCAACTCAAATGAGCCATGAGATAAAATGCAATAAATGATAATGACAATGCGTAGGGGAAGGAAAGCAGCTGGAATAAACATAGCCACACCCAGCATTGCAAAAGCTCATAAAAGTACAATGACAGTCCTCCAGGCAAGAAACATGAATGAGAAAAACCGTATGAAAAAGCGGAATGAGTGTCGCTTGACTCCCTGAAGCAACCCTTGAAGGAGAACCTCCTGACGCAGTACTTCAATGCATGGCACAGCGAAAGGGTGAAGTCAGATGTTAGAAAGCGTTGCAAGAGATCAATTTAGTTCAATTCATAGCTGTGACGTAGAAAGGCAAAGAAGTGAAGCAGGAGGGCGATGAGGTGAATTGCAGTAATCGCAAAATGGCGCCCAAAATCACAGTGAGCAATGCGCGAGAAAGAGAGCGCCTCAGAAATTAATTTGCAGCTGAAGGGGGCTCACCAGTAGTAGTCCGTGTAGCAAGTGTCATCCGCTGATTGAGGAAGAAGTAAATAAGTTGATAGGCATATAAGCCGGCCGCCTCCGAAAATCGCGGCCAGCGCACAAAATAGCGGCCGCAGCCGTGAAAACGGGACTCTCTCGCAGCCGCCGAGTAAGGTCGCGAAACCGGGAAACAATGAGGGCGCTAGGCTCTCCTCACGTTCCGGTTTGCGGGACACGTTTCATTTTGGCTGAAGTCGTAGGCAAGCCGTCCCAAATGTGGTGTTGGCAAGGAACAATGCCGGAGCTCCCGGTCTACGCCACCATCTTTGCCGGCATCCAAGCCACGCCCCCAACAAAGTCAATCTTAAGTGGCTGTAAAAAGGATTTTGCCATTTGCCTCAACAAGTCTGTTGCAGACTCGGATATTCTTAATTCCTTTCTTAATATTACACAGGCCAATCAAACTAACTCATCATCGGAATTAAAAAAACGTCATGTTCCCAAGACAGGCTGGTTTGACTCCAAATGCAGTAAACTCAGGTTGTTTTGAAAGCTGCCCTAATTAAGTCCCCAAGGGACAAGGAAATGATAAGAAGTGCGAGAACAGTGTATACAAAATCACTTAAAGAGCGTAAAGAAAAGAAAAGAACGGAACCGTGGCTGTCACTTAGGAACGCCTCAGAGCTAAAAGATCCCAAAAGCTTCTGGCAGGCCATAAACACCCTGTTCTTGGCTGCTAAGCATTGGGGAGGATCAATGTGTAATTCATTTCTCTAGGATATATTGTGACAACGCAGAAATAATTTATAGCGAGGAGTCTCACACTAGGTATACGAGTAATCTCCCTATTTAACTTGATTTCAATGTACAAGAGGTGTTTCTGGCCATAAATGAGTGTGCCCCTGGACCTGATAGCATTCCGATGAACTTATATAAATCCTGTCCTTAATAATGGGTCCATTAATTACTTTGGTTTTAAAAGCATGTTGTACTCAGGGCTTCAGCCCAACCTGGACAGAGTCAACACTTGTCGCTATTTTCAAAAAAGGGGATCGCAACGACCCAGCCTCTTACAGACCCATTTCACTTTTGAATTCCATGGTGAAAGTGGCCGGACGTGTTGCCCTGAACAGACTACAAACATGGGTGGAGGACAAGGGTGTTCCCTCAAAGCTACAGTATGGCTTCCGTCAAGGACTTGGTACCATAGAACAGGGCCTAAACTTAAGCCTCCTATGGGGTAAATATATAAGGGCTAAACAGGGCAGACTTTTTTTGTGCTTTGTCGACTTAAGTTGGGCCTTTGACTGTGTTAACCAATTGAAACTCTGGGTTACCTTAGAGTCCATGGGGGTGGAAGCGTCATTGATCAACTTTAAAAAAAATCCTATTTGGATGGCCAGGCAAGTATCCGTTATGGGTTAGCAGGTGAGCGTACCTGTAAGTTCCCTGTTAGGAGGGGGTAAGGCAGGGCTGTGTCCTGGCCCCCCTTCCTTTTCACCTTATATATAAACAGTTTGGGTGCTACTTTGTTAAGGGAAGGTCAGAAATTACCCAGCATTGGTAGGCGTCAAATTGGAGCTTTGTTATATGCCGACGATGCTGTTCTCCTGTTGCCAACCCCATTGGCTTTGGAGAAAACTGTCTCGAGTTTTGGGTCTTTTATTTCTAGTCTCGACCTAAAGGTAAATATCACCAAAACCTTTGTTATGAAATGTGGTAAATTTGAATGTCAAGTGTCGAGACATATTCATAGATGACAGAAAACTCGAATTTGTTAATCATTTCTCCTACCTGGGTATTGTGTTTGAAAAACGAGGCTCATGGAGTATAGCCAGGAACACCAGAAAAGTATTGTTTGCTAAAGCCATAGGAGCTCTAATAAATTTCTCCAGAAAACTCGGCAAGTGCCCCATCGAAGAAATGTTGACCATTTACAATTTTAAATGTATTCCCGTAGCCATGTATGGAGCAGGCATCTGGGGCTTTGGAAATACAGCGTCCCTGCAGCTGGTTGAGAATAGGTTTTTAAAATACCTTTTAGCAGTTCCGACCAGCACAACTACGTATATTTGCCATGCTGAGCTGGGCTTACCATACTTATCCGACCAAATTAAAATCCAGGCAGGCTTACTTTGGCATAAGGTTTGGACCGGTACTGCGACTAAGCTTAATCAGGATGTGATTTATGATTGCCAGCATTTACAATGGGCACTCTGCCTCCCATGGCTTGTGTATGTTAAAAACTTTATGATCGACATAGACCACCCTGAGTATTATGCTAACCCTGATTGTTTGTCTCGTGTTACCCTGAAGGAACTAAGATCATTATGTCTAGATCACCTGGAGACGATTAGATTGTCTGCCAATGTCATAAAAGCGTCTGTCAGAGAACATCAACTTCTCTTGACACAACCAGGGTTACAACCTTATCTATCCATAACATCATGGAATTACGACATGATGCTGATGACGCGCTTGCACTTAGGCAACTTCCGTACTAGGGTTGCCTTTCCCAAGATACATGATTGGTCGCGTACCCTGCCCCCTAGTCCATGCAATGACACCTCAACTCAGTCCACAATCCACGTTATCTTTTTTTGTACATTTTACACACTCATTGCTGCCTGAGTCCACTCGTAGAACTGTCGTACAGGCCCTTGTGATGTCCCATATCGACTATGGCAATGTGCTTTATCTAGGAGCAGATAAAGCTACAATCAATAAACTCCAGGTTGTACAGAACTCAGCCGCCCGCCTGCTGCGTAATGTCCCAAGGAGAATGTCCGCAATGCAGGCTCTACGTGACCTCCATTGGTTAAAAATCTCGGATCGAGTGGCCTTCAAAACTTTGTGCATCCTCTTCAAAATTCGCCAAGGCTCCGCTCCGGCCTACTTGCACAATCTTGCGCAGCCATATCAGCCTGGCCGCCTTTTGAGGTCATCCAACAGTGGCAATCTTGTGATTCCCAGAATCCGACTGGCAAAAATGGGAGGCCGTTCATTCGCATATCTGGGCCCCAAGATGTGGAATGCTCTCCCATTGGCGCTTAAAACAGAAACCAGTCTTCTGGCTTTCCGCAAAAAACTGAAGACCCTCCTGTTCTAGTTCCAGATTCCTCCGGTCTAGTGTCTCCCTCTTGCAATTACTTGTTTTCTGATTTCTCCTCCAGTCTATCCCTGGCGCCGGGAAACCCACTGCGGGTAGCTGCGCGCAATATAAGTTCAATAAAATAAAATAAAATAAATTAGGAAAAGATGGATCTTGCCGATCTTAAAATATCAAGGCCTGAGACAATGTCGACCTGCTTTTGTCAAGATACAATTCCTTCATGAAATGATGTTTCTTGATCACATTGCCAAATTCTTGAAAGTGGTGGTTAGATTCAGACTGAGTATGCAGGGTAGTACCTTATTGTAGCTGTTCATGAATTTATTGTACCATCGGATTGCCATTGTATTTTGCTATATTGTTATTTAATGCTTAATAACATGTGTTATTAGATTGTTGATTTTAACATTTATGCATTGCTGCAATTGTAAATTCTATTAATGTATTGTCCTTTTATGATTTGATAATCTGAAATCAAATAAAGCATGTTAGAAATGGGATTTCTGGTTGGCTAAGGCTTGTGCCAAAGCCAGGTAGAAACCACAACTCTTGTCAGGGCTTGGGAGTTACACACCAAAGATAACCCCTGCTCACCCCCTTAGTAGCTTGACATGAGCAGTCAGGCTTATCATGGAGGCAATGTGTAAAGCATTTGCGCACGCACACAGCAACAACATCCCAGGCACACTACAAAAGGAACTCCACACAAGGTTATATGAAAAAATAGCCTTTGTATTCTCATAACACATTAGAATAGTAAACACCTAGCATACACTGTGCCAACTGGCACGGGCCATATTCACAAGGGATTATATACACATGACAGGGCCACATGGACGACTGTCAGAACCATCACAAAGCGAACTTGGTAAAAGGTAAAACAGGTCATCAAAGCACAACCAGTAAACATTGGTAATCACCGTACCTAGCATCAGCCTGTAACATAAATTACATTATGCACAGTCACGTCAGGCGTGAATTACATTCTGCGCCTCCCTCACACGCATAAACACATTATGCAATCTCCTCACTAGTCTAAACACATTAGAACCTACCTCCTAAGTATAACTCACATTAGGGGCGTACCTTACACAGTGAAACATAATCTCACCAGAATAAACACATGGTATGCAACCTCATAATCATAAACCATATTTAGAGGTATGAAACAGGGTGCGTAAAACATACTTAATGCATTACATTTCCTGGTACCACATCGCATGAGCACATCAGTCACATTAGGGCCTGACGCCCTATAAATCTACCAGTACCCCTGGCCAACTCCAAAGGGGCTCGAATGCTCTCTGTCCAGAATGTCAGGGCGCGCTGCCAATGCAGTGTGATCCAATTGCGCCACTGCGCAAACCTAAACGGTGCAGATGGCATCAAGTGCTGTGCAGCTGTGTCAGTGGCAAAGGAGTGCAACTCACTCCTAGCTCAGACATGCCCCCCAAAGAATTGCACCTAAACGGTGCAGCTGCCCACTACTTGCTGGGCAGCTGTGAACATTCCACTGGGGCCTGGCACCACTGTGCTCTTTGATTTGATGTGCCTACATTGGAGCCACACGGGCTCATAGACAATCAGGCCAGACGTTGGAGCCACGGAGGCTCTAGGACTAATTTAGGCTAGGCATTGGAGCCACGCAGGCTCTGTCCACAACCACATGCCCCCCCTAATAGTTGAAGCCACCTTGGCTTGGAAAATAATCAGGTCCAATCGTTGGAGCGGCCCACTGTACAACCAGGGCCGCTCTGACTCTGTGCTTCTCCCCCTCCCCTCCAGCCGTCTGAACTCACCGGCTCTCTGTCTTCACTGGCGGGACTCTGGACTTGCAGCATGAGCTGGGTAGCCTTCGCTCCTCGGGGACTCCCTCCGCTTCTGTCCATTGCGGTGGCAGCTCCTCCTTCACCTGGGCCCCCTCCTGGGACTCAGGGCTTCTCAAGATTCCACAGGGCTCCCTCTGCTCATGGGAGCCCCGCTGTCCAGCCGCAATACCTCTTGCCTCTCTTCTCCCCACCGGGCCATTCCAGCGCGGGGTGGGCTCCCAGCTGTTGTCATCCCTCACTTCTTTTGGGCCGGCGGCGTGCGCAGGACTTCCCTCGAGAAACTGGAAGTCCCGCCCGCTATCCGGCTAAACGTTGCCTGACATTCTCCTGGCCGCGGCGGTGAGTTTCTCTCAGATATAGATGCTGGGTGGGCACCCGCTCTCGATTAAAAAGCAGCGAGGCAGGCAACATGCGGGGTGGGCTCCTGCCATAATAAAAAAATGGCAAAATAAGCGGGGTGGGCACCCGCATTCAAAAGTCTACCTCAGATGCGGCCATGACGCGGGGTGTGGCACCCCCTGAGAAGTCGGCAAAAGTGGGGGAATCCCTACATCAGGATTCCCTAGAAGAGGATTGCAGCCCAGCGCTGCAGGTCAAAAGCAGGAGCGCTCCTCAGGGCCACCACGTTGTTCCTGGAAATGTAAAACAAGGCGCTCACAGGGCGCAAGGGCCATCCAGAGTAGGTCCCCATAGGGTAAGGGGCTCTGCAGACAAACAAATCAGTCCTGAAAGGAATAAGGGGCAATGCAGGGCCCAGGTAGGCAAGCCCTCCTAGAAGCCCCACCACCCTGGGCCACAGCAGCAACACGCCCCACAGGTTCAGGATCCAGAAACAAAACAACATGGGGTCACAGCCCCTTCTTTTATACACCTAAATCCTTTGTCTAAAAGTTGCAGGCAATGGGAGAACCAGCTACAATTGGTTCGGGGGAACTCCTGAGCACTGGACAGGCTAGGGTCATCAGACGCACCACAGGGGGTGGAGCCAGTATTGTGGAGGGAAGGCACAGCCCTGTTCAGGTCCGAGGTGCAACTCCTCCCTCCCATCTATCTGCAGATCTCCCTATTCACCCCCGGGGAAGGCCCATCCTGGCTCCTGGAGCCAAGCACACCAGCCAGCCCCTGTCAATCACAAGCCAGACATACAATTCACATCAGCCAGGCAGACACTGCACACAGCCAACTTCTAAAAGTGGCACTTCTCCTCTAGCCACAATCAATCTGCGCACACTATTGTGCAGCATTTATTCTCACCGAGTTCGCACATGCCAAACTCGCCCCTGCCCTCCCCTCAAATCAGGAAGTACCAGGGACACACATATCACCCATGCATTCCTATGGGAGAGCAGGCCAGTCTCACCACACATACACAAAGAGCGCACACACTTTACCCTGGACCACAGTGAAAAAGTGCGCAGCGGCATAAAATCACCAACACCAGGTTACAGAAAGAGGCTAGGAGAACGGAAAAAGTTTTGGGGTAAACCTGCCGAAAGGGCCAAGTCCAACAAAGCGTAATTTGAATTTGAATTTGAATCATTGTTCAAAAACATGGGAAACCCAGAGCCATCAATGGAGTGGCAATTTGTGATTATTTTCATTGCATTTTGATTATGCATCAAATCAAATATATTTAATAAAAATGGGCACACAATAAAAAAGCAATTCAATTCAAAAGTGTGTCGAATAATCTGACAGTAAGAATAACGATTGTTTTTATAACCCTGATTATGGAGATACCCTTAATATCTTGTAATTGGATGGACTTTTAAAAAACATGCTCTCTCTCGCACAACGACTTACATTTGGAAGCTAAAAATGGAGAGTACTTCAATAGATAATGACAGATGTTGTACAATGCTGAATTATAACCCTTATCCTGATCAAAACGGTAACAAGCATGCAAATTGCACAGGAATGGCACAAACATACCACAACAATGTCGAGATTTGTTTTTAGAGTTACTTTGATTCATGGGATAAGGTTATTTGAGACTGGAATTGGCAGGCATTCAACGTGACCGACCAAATCCATGCATTTTTTAAAAAGCGGGATCCCAGGGGGAGTCCAGTGGATTGTGGCATTAATCCATATATTTGTTCTTACATAGAATGCCTTACAAATGCCACGATTTTGGAAAGGTCACAGATCTTTTTCAAATTTCTGTGAGGGGAAGATCTGGAATCTGCATAGATTGACAAAATTCATACCACCTAGCGTTTCTACATTTCCCTGCATAAAGGTGCCCACTTTGGTGGACAGATTTTTGTCTGCACAGGAAAGACCCAAAATGTGAAAACATCAAGATTATTACTATGAATATGAATCATTCACAGGATGTGGGTGTGGCATTTGGGCGCACAGGCTGCTGTCACCCAGGAAATTGTACCAGTCTCAAACATCTTTTTAAACGAGACAGTGTGGAAAGTCCAGGGTAGTCTGGCTTGTGCAGATCCTCCCACTTTTTCTAAACCAAAATACCCAGCAAATGTCATAACTATGCCAAAAATCACCCATATTACTTTAACTGTCTTTAGAGGACAGCTGCAGTATTTGACCTGACAAAGGCCACTGACGAGTTTAGGAAAGTATGAAACCAGTTTGGAGTTTCTTGTGGTTCCTTCTGGAGGCAGCCTTGCCTGGCAATGGGTCACCATTCTAATATGGAGCAAGGTCACCACTGAGTTGCATAAAGGAGACAAAAGTAAAGTGGTCTACTAAGTGAAAAACAATTATTTGGAATGCTACCCATAGGAACTTCCATTGGCTATACTATTTACAAGAATTCCTCCTATCACCTTTTATGTGTTTGAACATTTCAGGCTGACCATGATGAAGTGAGAGTTGTGAGCCAAAAGTCTCACATTTTCTTGTAGGTGCTTGAAAACCTGCTCCTGGATTCTTCTACAGCTGCCACACATCCAATTGAAGTTCCTAGGGTCAATTTAATATTGACTTTCTTAAAAAAAAATAGGCAGTTACATTAGGCCAAATTTACATCATGTTTACTGTTGGAGACTAAAAAGCAGTATATACTATTTAGAGTCAAAATGCCAAAGGCATCATTTTAAAGAACTTCTCAAAATGAGGGTTTCTAAGACTAGGGGCCAGATGTATGGCCCTATTTTGCATGCGCAAACGGGTTTGCAGTGATCCCAGGGACCACTACATGCCCTTAAAAAATGAAACAACAACGTTTCATTTTTATTTTTTGAAATGCAACCCCTTTTCCTTTAAGGAAAACAGGCTACATTTTTATAAAAACTGCTTTATTTAAAAGCAGTCCCAGACATTGGCGGTCTGCTGAGCCCAGCAGGCCACCATACCTGAGAGGGCCAGCCATTCCTAATGGGGTCACAAATTGTGAGTGCCTCATTATTATGTATGAGGCATGCAATTTGCAACCCCATTAGGAATAACTAGCAACGTCTCAGACACTGTTGTACATGGAATCTAGCAACTCGCAAATTGCAACTCGCAATTGAGTGCAATTTGCGAGTTGCTAAATGACATGGTCGTACATTTGGCACCAGGAGCAGATCACAATATCTAATGACATGATTCGGCACATGAGCACCATACAAGCCTTTGTCAGGATAAAGCAAATCTAAAATGGTTGATGACAACCTGGTATACTCAAACTAAGAGCCCTGGGCCCGCTCTCCCACTGTCTCCTCAGGTCTCCTCTGACGCCTGCTGAGTCGGTAAGCCCCACCCCTTTTTTACTGATACCACTGCCTTCCACCACTGCTGTCATGATTGTTCCCTGGCATGCCTGCCTGAGTTATCCCATTTAGGTGTTACACCCACCCTACACAGTCTGTCTTTCTCACTATTAAAACCATTATAGAGTCTCTAATATTAACCTTTCTGCATTCCGATCTTTAATTCAGTTGCCAGCATGGGGACGTCAAACCCATCATCTCCAACACGGTCGTCGTTTATTATATATCCTCGCAGTGTCAAATTTGATTATTCTGATAAAATATCTTTCTGAATTTGTGAAATGCTTGACACCACTGATTAGAGAGAATGCACGATGCCTAAACTAAGTAAATATATGAATAAAATGCTATTTGAAAGTCCGGCAGCTTCCTTTGTACGTGAATATCTGAACATAGGTTCAATGAACCGTGAATTTTATGTTACTGTTAGACCAAGGTGTTGAAGCAAGATACACAAATATCATCTTGTTTGCCATCTGAGGAGCTTTCCCTCTATGTGAGCAGGGTTGAGTGCAAGGTTGGATCTGACACAGGGAGACGTTACATTACAGTGAGGAGAGTCTTTGGATTACCTTTCATTGATCGATTATTTTTTTTACTCCTGCAGAAATAAGCTGCTGAAAACCCCATGAGATGTATGGGATGAGCCAAGCATTTTCCTACTTCCTCTAGGATTGATTTTATATTCAGGATTTTGAAAAGCGCGGAAATTGAGATAAGAAAAGTGAGGAAACCCTTGTACAAAATTACAGGGTCCTTTCATATCGTAGTGAGTGCCTATAAAATACGAGTTTCTTCTTCATGAAAGAACACTTTAAACGCAGGCTGTTTGTGTGAATTAGATCAAAAGCCTCGATCCCACATTGCAATCATCTTGTAATGGCGGCGTATCATTAACTTTATCGTTGGTGAACACAGGGAGATGTGTTTACAAATTTAGATGCCATTTCTTTTTTTAATGTTTGCATCGATCGGAGTCTGTTCGGGAAGATGGCAGCGCTGTTTGCCAGGTAGCCACTTACACCTAACTATTCATAGTTTATTTCAAAACCAACTCCATTTCCGAAATTGTTTTGAATATGTTTTAATGTCTGAATGCTTTGTGTATTTTTTTGAGATTATTGCTATGCATTTGTTGGGGCAACAAGATCAGTAATGATTTCAACAAGAGAAATTGATGTTTTAATATTTTTTCACATAGCAGTACTCACAGCTTCTCATAAACACTTACAGAATTTAATACAGTTTTGTGGCACTCCCAGTAGGGCTAGCAGACCACCTTATACCTTTATAACTTGGAAATTAAAAAGGTAACTCTATCAATCGTTAAACTTTACATTTTCCCATATGATCTCATACTGGTGCATAGCGTGATTACAGGAAACGAGGGCTCATAGAAGGTGCCAGGACACCTAAATCTGCTAACCCAGTTTTAACGGTCGGCGTGGAACTAATTTTCTAGATTGTCAATCCATTATTATTCATCAATATTATTTGTAGAATATACAACGATGGTAAGATGCTTCTTGATTACCATAAAGAAACTCTTCTGCTTTATAAGTTCTAACAAAGCCAATATTTTCACCAGATCTTTTAGTTGAAACCTTGTGTTGAGAACAATTCATTTCACAATCTACTCGAGTGGCAGAAAAGAAGCTGAGCCCGCTTGAGCTGTGCATGGTGCCGTTCGCAATGATTGCACTTGGCACTGAAAATCACCACAAACTGCATTTATCTAACACACTATGCTGCTCACCGAGCTTCTCGTAGTGCAGCAGAGTTTTTTTTGCACTTCAGGGAGTTCCATGCAGTGGAACTCCACAAAGTCCACCCAGGCTCAAACTTAATTGTAAAATTGAAGTGGTTTCCTTTAGAATTGGTACCCACAGGCAGCTCTCAATGAAATATTCAAAAGTTTTAAAGAAGTCCCGTTTCCTTTAAGGAGATTGGGCTGCTTTACAAAAAAAGCAAACACAAGAAGATGATGGTTGGAGCACTGAAACTTTTCAGACACTCACAACCAGTCACAGATCTGGATTCAATTCATCATTGTTCCTTAGATCACTTTGCCACCCTAGTTCTGACCCCACCGTATGCAAATCAGTCTTTACCTCATGGGAACAGTACAGCCTGAACTGCCAAGCCAAATCTTTCCTAGACCAGGAAACAAGCATCGTTGGACCAGTTTCGGAGTAACAGCCCTCATCAGCCAGGCTAGCTTGATTCCAATGGCAAAGTGAGCAAGGGAGCCACATCTGGGCATACCCTGCCAACTTAGGGTGAACAAAGCAAACACAAGGAGATGATGGACAGGGCGCTGAAACTTTTCAGACACTCATCCCCAGTCACAGATCTGGGGTGAATCCATCATCATTCTTTAGCTCACTTCACCACCCCAGTTCACCCAGCCATTTGCAAATCAGTCTTGAGCCTGATTCTCATGAAAACAGTCCAGCCCGAACTGCCAAGCCAGGTCTTCCCTGAACAGCAAACAGGCATCCTTGGAACAGATTTGTGGTAAAACACCTCATCAGCCAGGCTAGCTCCAATTCAGTGGCAAAGTGAGCAAGGGACCATGTCTGGGCATACCCTGCCAACTTAGGGGGAACAAACCAAATGCAAGGAGATGATGGACGGAGCGCTGGAACTTTTGAATGCAAATCAGTCATGACCCTGTTCCTCATGGGAACAGTCCAGACCAAACTGCCAAGCCAGGCCCTCCCTGGACAGGAAACAAGCATCCTGGGACCGGTTTTGGAGTAACACCCCTCATCAGCCTGGCTAGCTTGAATCCAGTGGCAAATTGAGCAAGGGGCCCACATCTAGGCATACCCTGCAAACTTGGGTGAATAAGGCAAACACAAGGAGATGATGGACGGAGAGTCTGAAAAGTTTCAGTGCTCTGTCCATCATCTCCTTGTGTTTGGTCTGCTTTACAAAACAAACGTTTTTCAAAAGCCTTCAAGGGGATGGTGGTCTGCTGTCCCTTGTGGGCCACCATCCTTCTGATTGTGGCCAATAGAAGTGAGTACAAATTTTGATTGAGAGCAAGTGAATTATTAATTGGGGTGGATGGCAGTCCACCATAAGTAATAACCTGTTAGGTCCAGTCAAAGATTTCAGTAATTTAGTTATAGTAATTCAGTATTTAAACCGGAGCTCAACGCATGGCAGCTATGGAACAGATCAGACATTCTAAAGTGAAAGAAAATGTGTAAAGCATTTAGAAGTACTTAAAGAGTTAAAAGGTCAAAAACGTGGCACACTCCAATTTATAAAAATAGAGAACAATGTAATAACAAAAGGACACCAAAATTATAAAAATCCAATAAGGGAACTGAATCTATGAATTGTTACAGATTTAAGCAAAAAAAAGCACTAATAAAAATAAACCTCCCATTATAACTCAATCGTTACGGTAGACCAGGACAGAAGTGCCATTGCAACTTGAATGCAATGGATACACCAAGTTGAATGGCCCCACTCAAAGTTTGGAAGTCAAACAGTTCAAAACTTTTTGTAAGTCTCACTTCTGATATTGAATTTTTCACTTTATTAAAGAAAAAGTTTGCTTGGAAACTTCTTCGAAATCCCAACACAGAATGGGACTGTGTCTCTTTTTAAAAAGAAAAGGCCTTTCCACACACTGGAAATTTTAAGATTTCGTACTGAAACTGCGTCAAGTCCCTACATAGAAAGGGGCTTAGCTGTTTTCTAAGTGGTGCAGGGCTAACTGAGGGGTCAAATCTCAAATCCAACCTAAAGCAGTGGAACTGGTGGCTGGATCCTTTTTCCAGCCGGTCCCTGAGAAGGTCTTGAGGTTTGGAGGAAAGTTTCCAAACTTTCTTCTGGTGCCTAACCAATCACAGACGTATACTTCCAAAGTTCCCAGGCCCACAGGAGAAGCCACTTGAAGACTTGGAGCAAGGCAGAGGACAGCAGATGAGTTAGTTCGGATACAGTTGCTACTGGTCAGATGGGCACTTTGGGGAAAGGGTATCTTGCACCTTGTTT
The DNA here is from genome assembly GCF_964263255.1 of Lissotriton vulgaris. NCBI lineage: Eukaryota > Metazoa > Chordata > Amphibia > Caudata > Salamandridae > Lissotriton > Lissotriton vulgaris. Next base: position 309,929,846 of record NC_141696.1, read on the forward strand.
TCTCCTGGTAGCCACACAAGATGGTACTGGACTGACCATTGGGGTCCACTTCTTTGTCCTGGATAAATGTTCAGGCCTTCTCACAGATCTCAAACAGTTGGTGCAGTCCTTCTTATGTTCTTCCACAGGTAAAGAAAGTGTTGTAAGGATTGTGTCACAGATATGTTTGACCCCAGCTAATCAGTGGGATGACATCTGACTTCTCCCTGACCAAGAAGGTAAAAGTTCCCAGGGGCAACCCACCTCAATTTTGCAGCTGTTCCTATTTTCCATACTTCAAACAATCCCATGGTGCACCCCATTCTCAAAATCCTAGATTTCGAAACCCTTCTCCCCTGTGCAAAGCCTGTTTTCCCAACCAGTAGGGGGTCAGTGTAATGAACAGTCCCAAACCCCTATTGTCACCCAAATAGGTTCTGTGGATAGCTCTTTTCCCATTGAGTTTAATTCCAGCTTGACTAGGAGGATGAAGGCCGGGACTTTCCAGGTGTCTCCTGACATTTACTTGTGACAGGGCAGGCCCCTTTGACATTAGTTAAGTTCCTGGGCCTACCCCAATTCTCCTGCTAGGTGAAGAAAAACAGCTTCTAATTCCGATGCCATTGTCCATGCTCAGGAAATCATTTTCACGCCATATTTAGCACAAGCACTTGGTTGACAGCTGCTAGAGAGCTAATGCAAAATAGCCTACAAACCCTTCAGGCAGGGAAAATGTAACTTTCTGAAAAGTTTGAATTTTCTCAAATATTCAAAAGTTCAATTTCACCATTGAATAGGGCTTTCAATAAATGCTATAAAAACCTGTTAAATTGTTTGTCTAGCTGGTCACAAGCTCATGATACAAAATTAATATTTTAATTTGTACTTCAGTTTTCTAATAGGCCAGCCAAGACTTTCAAAGTGAAAATAACTTTTGGGGGCTTGTCACTGAAGGAACGCAGTAACGTTAGTCTTCTACTTGCACCCTATTTAAATATTATGAACCCTACCTTGTGGGCCACAAGGACTATGTAGGTGTGACATCTTATCATTTAAAAGGAACATTTTATTCCTGTCAAAAGAGGTATTTTTACATTTCGTACTGCAGGTATACAGCCTGAAGCCATGTTTTCTTTTCACACTAGTGGATGGCACAATAAGGTAGCATTTACCTTTCTATGTCATCAATGTATTTTCTGCATGATATACTAAGACCTTATAAGAAAGTTAAACGTGTCAATTAGTATATAGCCAACTTAACCTTGATTTTGGGGTCAGAGCACATACACTGGGAACTGGACAACAGTATCCAGGTGCACAGAGTCAAAATGAGATCAGCATCAGTCCGAAAAATGGGAGTGACCATGCAGAAATGGGCTCTTCTTTACAGTGACTTGACCAATGAATGTTCATTATGTAGGTCAAACTGAGAACCATTCTTAAACAGAATTTTGGGAATCAATTTATTAGTTCATAGGTCGAGGCACACAATTAGATACTGCCACATAATGACGAGGAGCAAATTTTGACTTCTTTTTGCGTCCAGTATCTTGATACATTTGGGCTTCAGTTCTTTGAGCATATTGTGATATATTGTTTTTAGAAGTCTATATCTTTCTGTATCGTTTTCAGGCTTAAATCCAGGTAATATTAGAAGGTATGAGACACAATATACCACCAATAACTTAATCCAGGTGTATTGCCAAACTTGTATCCAATACGTGTCACTTGTGTGGGAGGCCCAACTACCTGCGACAGGCAAAGGCCTAAAACATTTTTTGATAGGCAATGTTGATGTTGCCTCAAAACCTTTTGTGCTCTTGTATGTCGCGGGTACTCCCACACAAGTAAGGCACCATTTTTATCAGGAGACCTGGGGGTATGCTGGGTGGTAGGAAATGTGTGTGAGCCCAGTGATGCCACACTTTTCCACACAAAAATTTATGAAGATTTTTTTTTTCAGCTAAAATTGAGGTTTGCAAGGGATTCTGGGTAAGGGAACGTTGGGGGATCCATGCAAGCCATACCTCCTTTGAAGCCTTTTGGTGTCTAGTTTTCAGAAATGTATGCGTTTGGTAGGTTTCCCTAGATGGGCGCCGAGCACGGGGCAAAAACCCCAGGTGACCCCCCCTTGCTAAAACAGGTGGTTTTGAGAAAGGCGATTTTGATGTTGCCTCACTACATTTTGGGCCCTTGCCTGTCGCGGGTACTTGGGCCTCCCACACAATTGAGGCACCATTTTTATTAGAAGACCTGGGGGAACGCAGGGTGGTAGAAACTTTGTGTGAGCCCGGTGATGCCACTCTTTCCCACACAAAAATGTGTGAAGAAGCTGTTCTTTCCGGCTAAAATTGAGGTTTGCAAGGGATTATGGGTAAGGAAATGTTGGGGGATCCACGCAAGCCATACCTTCTTGGAAGCTACCAGGTGTCTACTTTCCAGAAATGGGAGTGGTTGGTAGGTATCCCCAGGTGTTGGGAGATCTAGGGGGTTCACAATGTACAGCTAGGCACTTTACCAAATAAGGGTCATTTTTTACTGCGAAATTCAGGTGTGACCACGTTGAGTTTTGTGCAGTTCCCTGTCGCAGGCACTAGGCCGACCCACACAAGTAAAGTACAATTTTTCTTGTAAGACTTTGGGGAGCGTGGGTTGCTATCCACGCAGATTCCAGAACTTTCCACCACAGAAATGTGGAGAAAATATGTTTTTTTGGTCAATTCTTTAGGTTTGCAAGGGATTCTGGGTAACAGAACCTGGTGGAGGCAGTGAAGTCACCCCATCGTGGATTTCCCTGGGTGTCTACTTTTTAAAAATGTATAGGTTTGCTAGATTTTCTTAGGTGCCGGCAGAGCTAGGATTCTAAAACTAAAGCTAGGCACTTTACCAAAAAAGGCTAATTTTTCACTGTGAAATTTAGGTTTGACTACGTTGCGTTTTGCGCAGCTCCCTGTCGAGGCACTAGGCTGACCCACACAAGTGAGGTACCATTTTTCTCGTAAGACTTTGGGGAACGCGGGGTGGGTAGAAAATTGTGGATCCACACAGATTCAAGCCCTTTCCATCACAGAAATGCGGGAAAAATATGTTTTTTTTACCATTTTTTAGGTTTGCAATGGATTCTGGGTAACAGAACCTGGTGGAAGGTAGTCAAGTCACCCCATCCTGGATTCCTGGATTCCCTTGCGTGTCTACCTTTCAAAAATGTATAGGTTTGCTAGGTTTCCCTAAGTGTTGACAGAGTGAGGTTTTAAAAACTACAGCTAGGCACTTTGCCAAAAAAAGGTCATTTTGCACTGCGAAATTGAGGTGTGACCACGTTGCGTTTTGTGCAGTTCCCTGTCGCAGGCACTAGGCCGACCCACACAAGTGAGGACCCATTTTTCTCGTAAGACTTATAGAAATGCGAGGTGGGTGGAAAATTGGGGATCCACACAGATTCATTAAGCTTTCCACAACAGAAATGTGGGGAAAATGTGTTTTTTTAACCATTTTCTAGGTTTGCAAGGGATTCTGGGTAACAGAACCTGGTGGGAGGCAGTCAAGTCACCCCATCCTGGATTCCTCTGGGTGTTTACTTCTCAAAAATGAATAGTTTTGCTAGTTTTCCCTAGGTGCCAGCACAGCTAGGATTCAAAAACGACAGCTAGGCACTTCCCCAAAAAAGGGTCATTTTTCACTGCGAAATTGAGGTGTGACCATGTTGCGTTTTGCGCTGTTTCCTGCCGCGGGCACTAGGCCAACCCACACAAGTGAGGTACCATTTTTCTCAGAAGAATTTGGGGGATGCAGGGTGGGTGGAAACATCTGGATCCACGCAGATTCCAGAACTTTTCACCACAGGAATGTGGGGAAAATGTGAGGGTTTTTTCAGTTTATTAGGTTTGCAAGGGATTCTGGGTAACAGAACTTGGTGGGAGGAAGTGAAGTCCCCTCATCTTAGATTTCACTGGGTGTCTAGTTTTTAAAAATGTATAGGTTTGCTAGGTTTCTCTAGATGGTGGCAGAGCTGGGGTTCAATAACTACAGCTATGCACTTTGCAAAAAAAAAAGCTGTGTTTTGCACCGTTCCCTGCCGCAGGCACTAGGACGACCCACACAAGTGAGGTACAATTTTTCTTGTAAGACTTTGGGGAACGTGGGGTTGGTGGAAAATTGTTGATCCACACAGATTCAAGAACTTTCCACCACAGAAATGTGGGGAAAATGTGTTTTTTTAAACCATTTTTTAGGTTTGCAAGGGATTCTGGGTAACAGAACTTGGTCAGAGGCAGTCAAGTCACCCCATCCTAGATTTCCCTTGGTGTCTAGTTTTCAAAACTGTATAGGTTTGCTAGGTTTCTCTAGGTGCCAGCAGAGCTAGAGTTCAAAAACTACAGCTAGACACTTTGCCAAAAAGGGTCATTTTTCACTGCGAAATTGAGGTGTGACCATATTGCGTTTTGCGCCGTTTGCTGTTGCAGGCACTAGGCAGACCCTCACAAGTAAGGTACCATTTTTCTCAGAAGACTTTGAGGAACGCGGGGTGAGTGGAAATTGCTGGATCCATGCAGATTCCAGAACTTTCCACCATAGAAATGTGGGGAAAATGTGTTTTATTTTACAATATGTTAGGTTTGCAAGGAATTCTGTGTAACAGAACCTGTTGGGAGGAAGTGAAGTCCCCCCATCCTGGATTTCACAGAGTGTCTAGTTTTTAAAAATATATAGGTTTGCTAGGTTTCCCTAGGTGATGGCAGAGCTGGGGTTCAAAAACGACAGCTATGCACTTTGCAAAAAAAGGGTTGTGTTTTGAGCTGTTCCCTGTCGCAGGCACTAGGCCGACCCACACAAGTGAGGTACACATTTTCTTGTAAGACTTTGGGGAACGCGGGCTTGGTGGAAAATTGTTCATCAACACTGATTCAAGAACTTTCCACCACAGAAATGTGGAAAAAATGTTTTTTTAAAACCAGTTTTCAGGTTTGCAAAGGATTCTGGGTAACAGAACTTGGTGAAAGGCAGTCAAGTCACCCCCTCCTAGATTTCCCTGGGTGTCTAGTTTTAAAAACTGTATAGGTTTGCTAGGTTTCTTTAGGTGCCGGCAGAGCTAGGGTTCAAAAACTAAAGCTATACACTTCGCAAAAAAAGGGTCGTTTTTCACTGCGAAATTGAGGTGTAACCACGTTGCATTTTGCGCCATTCCCTGTCGCAGGCACTAGGCTGACCCACACAAGTGAGGTACCATTTTTCTTGTAAAACTTTTGGGAACTAGGGATGCGTGGAAAGTTGTGGATCCACACATATTCCAGAACTTTCCACCACAGTAATGTAGGTAAAATGTGTTGTTCGGACTGGGTAACAGAGCCTGGTGGGAGGCAGGGAAGTCACCCAATCCTGAATTCCCCTGAGTGTCTAGTTTTAAAAAATGTATAGGTTTACTAGGTTTCCTTAGGTGCCGTCAGAGCTAAGGTTAAAAAACGACAGCTAGGCACTTTGCAAAAAAATGGTCATTTTTCACTGCGAAATTGAGGTTTGACCATGTTGCGTTTTGCGCCATTTGCTGTCACTGGCACTAGGCTGACCCACACAAGTGAGGTAACATTTTTCTCAGAAGACTTTGGGAAACGCGGGTGGGTGGAAATTGGTGGATGCACGCAGATTCCAGAACTTTCCACCACAGAAATGTCGGGAAAATGTTATTTTGTAGTTTTTTTAGGTTTGCAAGGGATTCTGGGTAACAGAACCTGTTGGGAGGCAGTGAAGTCATACCATCCTAGATTTCCCTGGGTGTCTAGTCTTAGAAAATGTATAGGTTTGCTAGGTTTTCCTAGGTGCCGGCAGAGCTAGGGTTAAAAAACAAAAGCTATGCACTTTGCAAAAAAAGGGTAATTTTTCACTGCGAAATTGAGATGTGACCCCGTTGCATTTTGCGCCGTTTCCTGTCGCAGGCACTAGGCCGACCCACACAAATGAGGTATCATTTTTCTCGTAAGACTTTGGGGAACTAGGAATGATTGGAAAGTTGTGGATCCACGCAGATTCCAGAACTTTCCACCCACAAAATGTGGGGAAAATGTGGCTTTTTTGATAATTCTTTAGGTTTGCAAGATATTCTGGGTAACAGAACCTGGTGGGAGGCAGTAAATTTACCCCATCCCCATTTCCCCATAGAGTCTACTTTTCAACAATATATAGGTTACTAGGTTTCCCTAGGTTTTGGCAGAGCTAGGGTTAAAAAACAACAGCTACACACTTCGCAAAAAAGGGTACATTTTTATTGTGAAAATGTGGTGTGTTCACGTTGGGTTTTGTGCCCTTTCCGGTCATGGACACTATGCCTACCCACACAAGTAAGGTACCATTTTTATCGAGAGACTTAGGGTAATACAGATTTGTAAAGCAACTGTTATTACCTATTGATTTTTGATGCATTTATGTCTTCCAAATGAAAGACATTGTGTAAAAATTATTCTCATGCTGAGTATTCCCAATTTTGAAAATTTGCAAATATGTACTCTTTCTAAACTCTATAATTTGTTCCCATTTCAGAAATATATCAGTGTCTTTCATACCGATTTTTCAATGTATACATTTTCACACAATAGTTACTATGAACCCGGTCCATAATAAAAAGCCATTGCAAATTGCTGCTCAGTTTTTGACTCTGGGTTCGTCTGGTTCTTGGTGAACCTACAGGTCCTATATATCCCCACAATTAAGAAGGTCCAGCGAATGTAACGGTATATTGCTTTTAAAGAGCTGTCATAATTACAAGAAGTTAGAGGTGAAAAAGTTGACACAAAAGGCTGTTTTTTTCAACTAATTTTCAATGTTTCCAATATTTAACTGTTAGTTTCTATAAAGAAACCTTGATGGATCTACACAAATGACCCCTTGCTGAATTCAAGATTTTGTCTACTTTTCCAAAATGTATAGCTTTCCAGGATCCAGTATTGCTTTCACACTAATTTTTAACATTAACTGGAAGGAGGTTGAAACCACAAAAAATAGCAAAAATAGGCTATGTCCCAGAAAAATGCCAAAACTGTGTAAAAAATGTTGGTTTTCTGACAAACGTCTGTCATTCACTAAAAGCTGGGAAAATGGTGATTTAATCCCCACAAACCCTTTTTTGATAACATTTGCAGGCGCTTAAATTTGTAGCCCAGTTTTCCCATTTCCCCCCCCCCCAAAAAAAAATGTGTGCTGTATTTTGGCTAATTTCTGGGACCCCTCCAGGGAATCTACAAACCCTTAGTACCTTTAGAATCCCCATGATGTTGGAAGAAAAGGACACAAAATTGGTGTGGATACCTTATGTGGTCAGTTACAGGGGCCTACACGTGCATTACCCCAAATAGCCAAAAAATGCTTAGCACGAGGGGAAAGGCCTAGCAGCGAAGGGGTTAAGAAGTATGTGTGTGTCGTCTGCATAGTTATAGCAAAACACACAAAATGATGGATGGAATGTTGCACAATGGCAAAACATTCACCCCCAGTCACAGATCTGGGTTAATCTCCACTGAGGACACCATCCGCCTGATGAATTCCATCCACTCTGGATCCCCCACAGACCCATGCCCTCACCACATCTTCAACAAAGCAGACTCCGTCATAGCACCTCACCTCCGAGACGTCATCAACTGCTCCTTCAACTCCGCTACCTTCCCAGAAGATTGGAAACACGCTGAACTCACCGCCCTTCTGAAAAAACCAACAGCAGACCCCACCGAACTCAAAAACTACCTCCCCATCTCGCTTCTTCCATTCCCGGCCAAAGTCATCGAGAAAGCTGTCAACAACCAGCTCGCCGCCTTCCTCGAAGCCAACAAATCACTCGACCCCTCTCAATCTGGCTTCCGAGCCAAACACAGCACTGAGACCGCCCTCATCGCAGCAACAGACGACATTCGAACTCTACTGGACAATGGAGACACAGTCGCCCTCATCCTCCTCGACCTCTCTGCAGCCTTCGACACAGTCTGCCACAGCACCCTTTTACAACGCCTCAGAAACATCGGAATCCAAGGAAAGGCACTGGAATGGATCACCTCGTTCCTCACCGGAAGAACCCAGAGAGTCCGCCTCCCACCATTCAAGTCCGAGGCCTCTGAAATCATCTGCGGCGTACCACAAGGATCCTCACTCAGTCCCACCCTCTTCAACGTATACATGAGCCCCCTCGCAGCCATCGCCCGCCAACACAACCTCAACATCATCTCTTACGCGGATGACACTCAACTGATCCTATCTCTCACCAAGGACCCCAGCACCGCTAAAACTAACCTACACGAAGGAATGAAAGAAGTCGCCGAATGGATGAAACAAAGCCGTCTGAAACTGAACTCAGACAAAACAGAAGTCCTCATCTTAGGTAAATCCCCCTCTGCATGGGACGACTCCTGGTGGCCGGAAGCCCTCGGAAATGCACCCATCCCGACAGACCACGCACGGAACCTTGGCGTCATCCTGGATTCTTCACTCTCAATGAACAGACAAGTCAGCGCCGTATCCTCTTCCTGCTTTAACATTCTTCGCATGCTCAGAAAAACATTTCGCTGGATCCCCTCCGAAACAAGGAAAACAGTCACCCATGCTCTAGTCACGAGCCGACTGGACTACGGAAACACCCTCTACGCAGGTACCACCGCCAAAATCCAGAAGAAACTACAACGAATCCAAAACGCCTCAGCCAGGCTCATATTAGACATCCCACGCAACGAACACATCTCTGGTCACCTTAAAGACCTCCACTGGCTACCCGTCAATAAGAGGATCACTTTCCGACTGCTTACCCACGCACACAAATCACTCTACGACATCGGACCAGATTGCCTCAACTCTCGACTGTCCTTCTACACCCCCTCCCGCCAACTTCGCTCTTCCAGCCAAGCCTTCGCCACTGTTCCTCGCATCAACAAGACCACCATGGGAGGCAGATCCTTCTCATACCTGGCTGCCAAAACATGGAACTCGCTCCCCGCTTACCTTCGCCTCACCCAGAACCACCTAGCGTTCAGAAAGCAGCTTAAAACGTGGATTTTTGACAAATAATCCACCTCCCCTTCCTAAGCGCCTTGAAACCCTCTGGGTATGTAGTGCGCTATATAAATGTTTTGACTTGACTTGACTTGACTTGTTATTTTGGTCACCAAGCTCCCACAGTTCAGACATGGCCCTATGCAAATCAGTCTGACCCTGTGCCTCATGGGAACAGTCGAGCCTGAACTGCCAAGCCATGTCTACCCTGGACCGGAATCAAGCATCCTAGGACCGGTTTGTGGTGACTCTAGTAGCGTAGTGAGCACGGGACCCACGTCTGGGCATAGTTATAGCATGTGAGCTGAAATACATTGAGCATTGCTGGTAAATACTTCACATACATGCTGAAAGCATGGGTGAGATGATAGAGCCTTCTGAGATGCCTGCTTTTGTGAAGTACAGTATGGAGGAGAATAAGGGAGTATTGATGACATTTGTTCTGTTTTGAAGGTAGGATGTGATCCAATTGAGAGCAGTCCCCTCTATGCCGGCTTACAAAATCAAATGATTTCCTATGGGATCTGTATTTCGTCGGATGGGATCTCGGTCACTGTTATGATCCACCAAAATCTAAATCAGGGCCTAAGTCAGAACATAGAAATCTTCATCACAACTTCATCCATCAGCTCCCCGACAATGACAGCTCCTGTTCTGACACCGCCGGCTGCCTTGCCTCACTGAATCTTACCTTCTCAGACATTTTTTTAATCAAAAATTCTTCTAAGTTTATAATCCCTAAGGAAGGGAAAGACTCTCTATACTGTAAAAACTATACACTAATTTCCCTTGTCAACATTGATTATAAGATTTATGCCAAATCCCTTGCAGGTTGGTTAGACCCCTTTCTACCTGAATTACTTGGCCCCGAGCAATCTGGATTTGTTAAGGGACGCTTTATTACCGATAATACTAGACTTCTTTTTAATGTTTTGTCTAAATCTCCACGCTTTAAAGATTCTCTGGCGGCTATTGCCTTGGACGCAGAGAAGGCGTTTGATAGGGTAGAATGGACGTATCTTTTCTCTGCCCTCAAATGGTTTGGTTTTGGCCCCAAATTTGTGTCCTTAATTTCCTTTCTTTATTCCAATCCCAGAGCGGCGGTCTGTGCAAATGGTCTGGTTTCCTCATTTTTTGAGTTGGGTAGAGGTGTGCGACAAGGTTGTCCTTTATCCCCTTTTCTCTTTAATTTAGCTTTGGAACCCTTTCTTTCCAAACTTAGGCAAAATCCTGACATACATGGCTTTCAGACATCACACTCTCACATTAAACTCGCTGCTTACGCAGACGACATCTTGCTTTTTGTTTCTAATCCTACTGTCTCTATTCCTGCCTTCCTTACTGAAGTACTGGAGTATTCGCAGATTTCTGGATATAAGTTGAACAATGACAAATGCGAAATTTTGCCCCTTACGAAATATACCTTCAAACCTGATTTTGTTGCTTCTAATTTTACTTGGAGTCCTTCTCACATCAAATACTTAGGTTTACATGTCACTCCCTCCATTGCAGATAAGGTCTCACTTTGTCTCAACAAATGTACCCAGAAACTCTCCGATCTCACCACCAAATGGCATCCACTCTATGTTTCAGGGTGGGGCCGCCTCGATACTATTAAAATGATGTTATCCCCCATTGTTTTATACACTATTTCTAACATTCCAGTTCCTATTTCCATGAAGTTCTTTAAGAAGATCAACACCATTCGTTCCTCTTTTCTCTGGTGAGGCAAAAAAACCTGCATGTCTCTCTTTAGATTGACACGTCCTAAATCTGAGGGAGGTGTCAATTTTCCTAACTTTCCAACCTATCACAAAGCTTTCCTTTTGCGCCAGGCCTCCTTTTGGCTACGAGACCATGATGAACCTTGTCCTTTATGGGTTACTGTAGAACGTCTTTCTCTCTCTCCCTTTACTTTTGCTGAGTTTCTCTCTTTCTCTCATAAACCACAGATACCATCCATCCCATACATAAATTCACAGTCAAGCTACTCCTAGCCTCCTCTCCGGCCCCTCCCTCCTCTATAGCTGATTTTTTATCCACTACCATTTGGCATAATAAAAATCTTCTTATCAATAACAAACCTTTTTATTGGAATTATTGGAGGCAGAATGGTTTAATTTGGGTTTCTCAACTTTTTTCTCACTCCACTTTTTTATCTATTTCAACATTACACCACTCTTTTGATTTTCCCACTTCCTTTGCTCGTAAATATCTTATACTTAAAGAAGTGGTCATGTCTACTTACACCCAGATCCAGCACTCTCATAATCATTCTTCGTCTCCTAACCCCACCTCACTACTTCACTCCTTGTTGGCTGTTTCTTCTAAAGCTTCTCTCATTTACGCATTTCTTCGCTCCACACCTACTCCTCGTCCAAAGTCTAAGGTAGAGGAACAATGGGAGTATGACTTTGCCACTTCTTGGCCTATTTCTTTGTAGGATAAGCTGTGGGTAAAGATTCGCAAATCCTCTAGATCTGCCTCTTTAACACAGACACTATTTTTCATTTATAATAGACTTCTTTTTACACCATACTTGCTTAGTAAGAAATTTTCCTCTGTTCCTGACTTCTGTTGGTCTTGCTCTGCACTCAATGCAACTTCATTCCACATGCTCTTCTCATGCACTACACAGAAATGGTGACAGTTTACATGGAGCGCACAGCGTGTATAAGTCAATCAAATCAACATGTAGATAGGTGCTCTTCTCATGCACTGTTGTTCACGATTTTTGGAAACAAATTTGGACCCAAATTAATGATATTTTTCATACTCAAATCCCTTTTTCTTTTATTCACATTTTTTTGGGTAGTCTCTCCCCTTGTTGGGATCATATCACTTTTGATGTGCGAATCATTGATTTACTGATAGCGGTTGCACTCCAACAAATTACTGTTAACTGAAAGAATTTTGGGAATATATCGGTTAAAGCATGGTGGTATAATGTTTGTCATAACCATAGGTTGGATACTGCATTTGTTTTTCCTCTTCATGTGGCAATGAAACGCAACACTTTATGGCTCCCTATAACATTGTAACTTGATACTTGTGCTAAAAATTCATTTCATTTATCACCCATCCAGCAAGAAGTCTCCAAACCTCCCTGATTGACCTTATTGTTCCTAAGTATTTTCCTATCTAACAGATTTTACTACTGTTTTCTTTTTTCTTTACTGTATAGCCTCATCTTGCCTCCAAAACCAGTGTACCTTTTATTTTTTATGCAGTGTTTTTCTAGATTGTTTTGTTTCTTTTCTGTATCATATGTGTATATTGTATTGACACCTCTTATTGCTTAATAAACTCTTTTTTGAACTGAAAAAAAAATTCTTTTAAGTCTGATCTTAACCATTAACCTGGCCCAATACTTTCGACTTTGCTGTGGTCTCGACTCAACATCCACGATTGGCGCTTTGATGTTTTAGGTGTTGTTTTTCACTTTAAACTTTAAAAATGCATAACACCAGTTCTACTGATTGTATTTTTGTGACTTTGGTGTTGAATAATTTATTAAAATGTACCCTATTTGTTTCTTAATTGCTGTGATTTTTCTTTTGTTGTGTGTTTGCTTTGTTTAACTGCTTCAGAAACACTTTACACATTGTCTCCAAGTTAGCCCGATTGGTTTTGTGCCAAGCTACCAGATGGTTAAGAACAACATAATTTAATGATTTTTGTTCGTTCACCCTGACAAGGATAGTGGCTGTTGATTGAGTAGGGTTTCACCCCCTCTACCAACAACCCAATTTCTCACTACATCATACAACTTAACTATTTACCATGCTCAAACAATGCATAGGCATAATGTGATAGTGGAACCAATTGCCTATCAGTATTATAGGCTTTAGTAATGTCACCAAATTGGATATGCTGCCTACATTTCTATACCTACTTAAAGCTATTACCTTCCATGCACCAAACTGTTTCTTAAAATGCTTAGACGCTACTCTAGGAAGCTTTGTTTAGGGCTATAAGAGACCACTTTGGATGATTTGACATAGGAAACTAAACCCGCACAAAGGGGCATGGCTACTGCCGGATTTTAAGATCTACTTAGGGCCTGCATTTGGTCAACATATGCACTTCCTTCTGACTAACAGTAATGAAAATAAGAATCAATTAATGTATCACATAGCTATATAAAGGGAAGGATTGGAGGTACCCTTTGTTCAGACACATCAATTCTAATTACTCTAACTGGATTTGTTTTAGGGTTAATAAGTTTGCTCTGAAGAACTGGTCAGATTGGTGCAAAGCGTATCAGATCTCCAGGATTAGCAGGTTTACATCTTTCAATCATAACCCCTCATTCCCAGCCAATTTTCACAACTTGGTATTCGTATTTTTTTGATGTTTTACAAAGTTAGTTTGAATTACCACAAAGCAGTTCTTCTTGAAATATCTGCTGATCCAGGATTATGCAGGTAGAATCCTGGGCCAAGAAATATATAAGGGCATGACCTGCCAGCACTCATTTACACTCTTAGAGAGACGTTCTCAGTCAAGGAAAATCCAAAAATGGGTGCAAATGATGCAATGATATGGCAGAGCTAGCTCACAAAGGGAGAGGTAAAGGTGGACAGATAATCTTCCCCAACAATATTGAAGAGGCTCTCAATCTAACTAGTTTGTTGGTTATCTCTATCAGTTTAAAGCTCTATTATTCAGAAAATGGCGTATGCTGTATCACACATCAGAGAAAATTGTGAAACAGGGCATTACCAACAATCTGATAATTTATTTGGATGGCAGAAAATGGTGTCCAAGGTGTGGGCTACATGCCGCTGATATTGTGCACATGTTCACAACTTGCTCACTTCTTTCTAGAGACTGGTTGGCATTACTGAGTTTTTGTCACATCATTTTCACAGTGATCAAGAGTTTACAGCAACATATATGACCTTGGGACTGCAAGCAGGCACAGACATCAATAGGTCAACAATAATATCATCGCTATTCTAGAGGCCCGCCTATCTATCACATAAGAATGGATAAAGAGGATACCTCCAACACTACAGGATTAGTGTATAATAATGTGTCAGACTCATGAAATAGAAGCAGCAACGTTCAAACATAAGGAGCACAGGTGGTGCAGGGTTCTTTAAACCAGATGTGGTCGCTGCTCGTTTGATACTGAACAGTTTCAAATAGACTGTAATATGGACATTCCTTTTTGTCTTTATTTTAACTTGCTTTATGAGAAGGCATATGGTTTTGTATAAAAATCAAATGGACAATTAGCTGCATGGATGTAATGAAAAAGGTATGAGCATTTTCCTAGAAAAGTATTTAAAACATAAAAAGATGTAATTTGTTTATTTGCTAATAACCTTTGTTCTCTCAAAAGGTTTTGCGCGAACCTTGGCAAATGGCTAGCCCAGTGCTTATTCTGACATGTTAATGTTTTTGCAGATCAGTGCAGGTGAACAAATTAAAGGGACCGGTAAAATAAGAAGTCCTGTTTTAGTTCCTATAGAAAAATGTCATCACACTTAGCATGAAGGTAGCGCTTTACTCAGAAATTGTGCTTTCATTGGATCTGGTATCAATCCATCACGTTGTTTTTTACATACTAGCATTTCATTAAGTTGCTGAGCTCTGTAATTTAAAAAAATCTGATTGGGTGTGTGAATCTATTCTCCCATTTTTGATTTTAGAAATGTGGTACCTGTAGATGTGATTGGTTGACATAAATGAAAAAAAATATATTGCCTCAGCGTTTTACAGAGTGACAGGCACAGTCCCTGTGTACTGAGTTCTAATGACAAAATGTTCTCTAATGGTGCATGGTAGACCTTCCCTGACCTCCAGGCCCCAGTCGGGGACCCTAAAACAGCACTCTGTTTGTGGAAATGTACAAAACAAAAAGCCAAAATGTAGAGGGATCCTCGAGTCTGATTTCAGACTTGCGAGTACCCAATCCCTAAAACGTCAGCAAGGGGAGCACAACACCTGTCTCAGTGCAGTACCCAGCTTTCATTTTGTTGAAGATCAGAAATCAGCTTTTGCGATTGTGTGACAAGCTTCAGGGTTTGATAGTTGGATTCATGAATTCTGTCTAGGATATGTATGATGGGAAAGAAAAGATGCAGAAGAGGTAAATGACAGCCCCGGCCAAAAGCCACGACCTATTGGCCAGAACAGGCCCTGTGCACAACCCTCTTGTGGATTGCCAAAGGCCTTATACAGGATGTTGATTGCCCAAGGCAAGTTGAGGACAAAACAAAATAGCCAAATGCCAGGCACTGCAGCTAACTCGCACTGCACACAGTGTGGAGTATGGGAAATACAGTAATCATTAAGAAAGCAGTGAAGCACAGACGAAACAATACTGTTATAAACTGCGTTATGGCTCTAGCTCAAATCTGTAAAACGACTTAAATTCACCTGCTGTGGTTTCCAAAGGACACAACACAACTCCTAACTGGTGCAGCATCCCATGCTCAGGACATCTATTTACTGAAAAATAGGCATCGCAAAGGCAAAATGAAGGGCGACGCTAGTTATGGAGGTGTTTCCAGGTCCATTGCAAACGACTGCTTTCGGTGACATGCTTAACAACAAACCAAAATACTGCAAAAACTGCACAACTTAGTCCTTCTGAATTTATTTTCATTGTCATTAAGACAAAGTAATAGAAGTGAGCAGCTGCGTCAATTTATCGAATATGCTTTACATATGCCAGTGAGTTAGAAATCCAAGATGGCCATTGTAATGACCTGCCCTCAATTATATTTGTTCTTTTGCAGAGTGATGACTCAAAATCGATTACATTGTCACATCTGAGGAAAAGGCTTTATCTTCAACACTTTGTCTATTGATTTTTTCACTGGTCTGACGTTACGCTTCTGGTCGACTAAATACAGCGTCGTTATTTGGAGACTTTTTTGCGTGCTTGCTTACTCAAATGGATGAATTAAAAATAGTGCACAGAAAAATATGCCTTCAATTTAAGGAAGAAAAATCACACACCCATACCACTGGGCCTTTTCTTTCGAAAGGTTAGATTTTACTTATGTTTTTTGCTGGATCTCCATCTGAAGTCTGCAAACCCTTTGTAAGCAGCAACTAGAATAGTCTTTCTTACTTTATAGTGTATTGTCATGAAAATATATAAAAATTAAGTGGGTCGCCAATTATATGTTACCATCACCTCACTAAAATGAATACCAGCCAATTTACTAACCTCTCTGTTTTTCTTTATTCGGTTCGGTTCGGAAGAACTGTGTATTCGTTTGATAGTGCAACCATAAAAGCAGAAGAAAACATAAACCATATACAAACTTACATATAAAATACTTCCAGCTTTGATAAAAATTAAAATAGTGTCTAGCACAAATCCAAAGATTAAAACTCTATACGCATATTATGGGTGAAGTAGTGCATATTTCTTTTCACGATAGCAGCCCATAAAGTAACTATCAGCGTCAAATATCTTAAGTTAAGTGCATCGTTCTACAGCACAAAGAAAGCGATTTACAACAATGCAGATTTCCTCATCAAGGAGGCATTGAAGAAATAGGTAAGCTCTGGCACAATGTCTCGAATTTCTACATCTCAAAAAAGGAGCCATGGAACTTTTAGCATATAATACATACTATTTACAAAATAAAATAAAAATAAGCCATGAACTGAGTGGCCTCGTTATTGCACGGACATACAATGACGTCTAAGTAGGTCTGATACCCGAGGGTAAAACAAAGTATACATTTTACTGTGTCCCCTCCGTACCTAAATAACAAAGAGCTCTCCCAGCTCCTTCTAGCTTTCCGTATATAACTATCTGATATAGCCTCCACGTTCAGGGACAAATACGTTCCTATAGATGTTTTCTGTGATTCCTCCTCAACCCTGCCAGAGCTTTCCTGCAAAATTCATTTTCCTCCCTCTGTAATGCTGTGTAATCAGCAAAACCCCATACAACTGCCCCATAGGAGGCTAATGGAGAACATTGTGCAGTTTAAATCTGTAACACCTGGTCCAAGGGCCACCCATTAGAAGGACGTGGCAGGATGAGGAGTGAACCCAAAGATCTAGCCAATTTCGCTCTATTCTGCAAAATATGTGGTGCCCAAGATCCTGTTATGATTAAAGTTACATCCAAACAGAGAACATATTTTTAGTGCTCTCTAAAACATTTGGACCAATAATACAACAATCCAAAGATGTTTTGTGCCTGCATGTCATTACATGAGATTTTGCTAAATTAGTTAAAACATCAAACTTTGCCATAAAAGCCACAAAAGTATGGACTAACATTCTTAGAGCTTTTTGTGTGCTGGCCATAATAACCGCATCATCTGCATACAGAAGTGCGGGAAGTGGAGTGTCATTGATCCATGGGACATCTAAAGTGCTAGCTGCGAGTTGAGTGCTCAAGTTATTAATAAAAAGTATAAATCGCAAAGTACGCATCCTTGCCACACTACACGATGGAATAAGACATGTTAAAACGCGTACTAATACCATGTGTGTCACTACAATGCGGGTATTACTATGCAGTCATTTACCATGACCTGCCATTACATCGCATACATTTACCACGAATATACCTTCCCACGCATGCCATTACAATGCAAAGGCATGAGTGGTAAAGGTATACTCTTGGTAAATGTATCTATGGTAAGTTACACTACCCTGCCCTACCAAACCCTAATTCAGTATCCCTGCATGACCCTTCCCCTGATCCCCTGTCCTCTCCCTACTCTAAAACACTACCCTGCATGACCCCCAACTGACCCTACACTAGACCCTACAACACAACCCCAGCCAGACCCTCCCTCGAACTTCAGTCCTCTCCTTACACTAACACACTACCCTGCACAACCCCGACCCTACCCTAAACTCTAAAAGATTACACCCTCTATGACCCTCCCTGACCCCCAGTGCTCTCTCTACACTAAATCACTACCTTGCACGACCGCCCAACACTACCATAAACCCTAAAACACTACCCCCTGCATGACCCTCCCCGACCCCCGTCCTCTCCCTACACTAAAACACTACCCTGCACGACCCCAACACCAACCTAAACCCTAACACACTACCCCCTGCTTTTACCGCACATGCCTTTACAATGACTTTTGTTGTAAAGGCAAGCATGGTAAAAGCACATGGGATGTAAAAAAATGCCTAGTAATGACTACGCCTTGGTACATCGCATGTGTGGTAACACTTGCAATGTAATGGTATGAGGGGAAACAGCTGCGTTGTAATGGCTATTTCCTTCCACAATGTGTCTCAATAATATCTGACAATGAGCCTTTTTGAACATATTTTACCCTTGCTGAAGTATTTGAATAAAACGCAGCCAGTATATGATTAAGGGTCCCGACAAGTCTAATTTCGTAAAGATGCTACCAGAGCTTGTTTCGAGTTACACAGTCAAAGGCCATGGATAAATCCATGAATCCCAAATACAAAGTGGACTGTTTGTCTACAGAGTACTTGTCAATTCCCAGAATAAAATCTAAACACTACCCCACCTTACCATCCCTAAAATTGTATTGACATGGATCCAAGATGTGATTTTCACGTACCCAATACTAAATCCTGTTATAAACACAACCAAATACTTTGACTGCTATATCGATTAAAGAAATCAGGCAGTAACAGTTGGGCTTGGCACGATCGCCTTTTTATAAATGGGAACTATATTAGAGTTCACCCAGGAACTTGGTATCATAGAGGACATCATGTACTAAAGACGTTTGTCAACAGGGGAGTCCTTAAGGCCAAATTGAATTTTCTAAAATTGGTGGGGACTCCATCGGGGTCCGGTGATTTACCCCCGTACTCTGCACAATAGCTTCTGTGACTTGATCAAGAGTAAGGTTTTAAACTTTAAAAGAGATGGGATCCTGACCTGATAAAAACAAAGAATTTGTAGCATTATCTGAGTAAACCTTAGAAAAGCAGTCCACCAACGCAACGCTGTCTATATGTCAGCAAACAGTAGTCGATGTCTGGTCAAAAGAGTGCATACTGGCCACAGCTTTCCAGAAAATATTACTCTCCTTTGTAAGTGCTTTATCAATGGAAGGGGTATGCTCAGAGATGAGTCCCATGCTCTCCATGCCACTGAAGTCAAGCTAGTCTGGCTGATGAGGGGTAATGCCCTGAAACCGGTCCCAGGATGCATATTTCAAGTCCAGGGATGTCCTGAACTGGCAGTTTTGGCTCGACTGTTCCCATGGGGAACTGGGTCAAGACTGATTTGCTATGACTGGGTCTGAACTGGAAAGGCATGTAGAGCAAACAAACGAGAGATTTAGGCCCAGACTTCAGTACTGGGGTGAATGTTTGACATTGTGCAGCATTCTGTCTATCAATTGTTCTTTTTGCCTTTATCATCTAAAACCTTCAACTGCTGAGCATGACCTAATTTCTTCTATGAGAAACCACGGTTTCATATTCTTTCCTCAATACGGACCACCTCAGCATGATCGCTGGTATTCTTACACAGGGCTATGCATAATGATTGATTAGCAAGTGAGCATGCATGGTCAAACCCCATGGACGTTGTAACATGGGTCTATGAGGCTTGCTAAGAGTTGTTTTGATCTTCTCATTGTAGCCTACAAAGGTACTAACTACTTTCCCATGCTCCCCGTGCTCTACAAAATTAAACAAAAAACAATGGTTCTGTTGGGCTCTACAAAGCAGCTCACATACTATTCTCAGCAATGACCTTTTACAAAAATTGCAATGGATCTGACGGTTTCCAAAATAATTTCAAATAATCAGTGGATGAGACCAGCTTCATGTTTGGGAGTCTTTCTAACTGAAAATTCAAATGCTGCTACAATAGGATTATGATCACCGAATTGGGTGGATATACAGGTACTATGCATTAAACAATATGTCAAGATATGGAGACAAATAAATAATCTATATTCGTGGAGCAATTTCTTCCTCAAAATGTTGATATCCCCACATTGTCCATACCGCTACCTCTAAAGCATTGTGCATATCGGCTGAGTTAAGTAATGCCTCTTATTCTTTGCCCCATTTATCCCCTCCCACATCACCCATATTATATTACCATTACTTTTTAATTGGAAGTTTTGCATTGAAGTGCCTCACCAAGCAAACATATCATTTATGACCCACATTTTCCCATTTTTCAAATGAGGCGGGAATAAAATCAAATACTACCAGAAAGTTTAGTTGGGAATGTTGTTGAAATCATTGTTGTAGAAACTCACTGGGTATAGCTTCAAGGCCCCCTATATAATACCACTTGGATTTTTTCCCATTAACTTCTATAGCCTCTGCTCGACATAAAAACAGCAAATTTATCCAGAAATAAAACACCCCGGATGGTTGTCCAGATGTAGAGGGTAATGTGGGTTGAGAAAAACATACAGAACCTTCAAAAATAGTAGGGCCAATGCCCCACATTTCTTGGAATAACAAAATATTGTAGGTTTTTATAAACAATTGCCCCTTTGGAAGCAAGTTCTTGAAACCTTTACCAGCAATATTCTAACTTAATAAAGATAGTGGACACGATTTAGTAGAAACAAACATGGTGTTAGCCTCCTCAAAATGGGTTCAATTCTGTGACAAGGTCAAAACCTCGTTAGGCGGCTCTGCCTTACTGTCAAGATGTCTGACTTGGCTGACCTGGGCGCACCATATCAGTCAACCTTGTTGCAGTCAGCTAATGGAGAATATCTATTGCTGCTTGCTAAGCCCACAGAGGGTCAGGACGATAATCACGGGGCAGCGTGTGATAGAACATTTGAGGGGGTGTGCAGAAGTGTAACAATGGCTGATTTCACAAATGGCCTTAGGGATTTGTGGCACAACATGTTCTCCACTGTACTGGGCAGACAAAAGTTGATTACAATACAGTCACCAGGTATGTTTTTGGGACAGTCTCAATCCAGCTGTTGTGTCGGACCATTAAGATATCGTTTCCCTCCAGCGACATATAATTACTTTTAACCCTGAGCCGGTGTATCACCTTATTTTGTGCTTATTCCCATGACTCTGTTTGGCCATTCTTCAACAAAAGGCACCCAAACCATAACCAGAACATGAGTAGAGGCCTCTGGTGGGAGGTGCAAAGTGCCAGCAGTGGATTTTCCTTACTGTATTTTAAAAGTATTTGAAAGTCCACTGGTTTGCTGGTGCAGTTCCATACCACAATTACTTCCAATGAGGCCATGCCCCTCCACACCAGTATCACCCATGTCAACCTTGGTTCCCCTTACACCACCACATGTATGTTGTATCTTTTGTGTCTGTTGTGTTGAGTCCAGGCTGCTATTAAATCAATGAGGTTGCCATTTGCCTTACCTTTGCCTGGTATATTACCCACAACAGTCACAGGCAGAGGGGTTAGGTGCCGAACATACTAAAGGGTGCTGTATGGCTGGGGTCTTCATCAATAATGCCAAACACTTTTCTATGCTTGATAGATCCTCTTTTATAGGGGTTCAACGTTTTCCATTGATTCAACAAGTAGGCGCTACAGTGAATCTGTCAGCTACGACTCCATCCCCATTCCATGTGTACTCTCAATAGTTTACATTTCAGTGAGTCTTAAATTAGGCTCTCTTTCTCTTTACTACTGGTTCTGGGGTTAAAATTGGGCTACTAATGATCTCAGCAATACTAGTTGTGATTTAGAGGGTGAGGGATTGTGTGAGTCTCAGTTATACAGACAGAATTCTCTCTTGGGCTCCCCTGGGGATCAGCCTAAGTTTGGTTTCAGCGTTGTAGACAGTGTGTGTTGATTCACATAGACTGCTTCCTTGACCAAGAAAGTGCCTGCACTCAGTAAGGGCGATTTCAGTGCTCAAACCCCCTGTTGCTCTCTGAAGCTTAGTGTCAATGCTTGTGGATGTATACAGCACCACTGTCATACATGTGCCTTTACTCTTCCCAATTCTGCTGACTAATAACAGGATAAAAGGTTGTGAGACTGTGCATTTAAGTTGATCAAAATAACCCAACAATGTCCCAACAAAATCTTAAAGTACTCACATCCGAGGGATGGCCCATCCCAGCATCAGTCGGCCATGGATGGGCACAGATGGGCCTGCTCTATGCCCTGTCTTAGCCCGGGCGCGACCCACTGCAGGAGCCCCGCAGGTAATTTATTCGCCTCCAGGTGCAGAAGTGACACGGCAAAGATTAGGGAAGTCTGGGTGTTGTAGTCCTTACCCCTCGCTCTAATAGTCTGCGCCTCCAGGCAGAGCATGTTGGTCTTAGATTGATTAAATGCTTGTTTATTTTTAGGTGCCTTATAGGTTTGTGAGCACACTTCGAATCACAGGCCCATAGTATGATTTTGTGATGGGGATATGGACTGCTGAAAACTTCACTTCAATTGATGTTAGATTTAAAAGACAAAGGTAATATAAATATTATCCTAACAGCATCTGTCCCGTTTATGTGGCACTGTAGTCCTTTCATGATTGTTACTAGAGAGTTGTTTACAGTTGATTTTAATAATAGTGTATACTGGTAGAGTGAAAGTAAAATGAGTTTGTTATTTGTAGTGTGTGTATGTATGGATGGGAGTGTGACCTACAAAGATGGTTATTTTTTAATGAGCTGGGCTGTCAGTTTTCCAACAACTGAATGATGCGGTATTTGTGAGAATTGCTAAACAGGTATATATATAGCTATGATGAAACGGTGAGTTCTTGGTGGGGTTGTGTGGTAAAGCTCACTTTACATAAATGTTTGAAAGAAGTCGATTGCTGAAATGCAAAGGGCCACTCAGGACTTCTGCGGTAGCAAAGATCCTCTGCCACTTCCCCTGAGGGCAATCCGTATCAGAGGAGATGGCTAATACCTCGGACTAACTCTGGGGGAAGGGATGGGTTAGAAAGAAAGAGAGCTAGAGAATGAGAGTGAGAGATGGATCTGGTATACCTTGCAGTTCCCATAAAAAGGATGGCGTGGGTGTTCAACCTTCTGAGCAGGACCCCTCAAAAGTTATACTGGCAAGGTGCACTCCTTCAGTCAGGATAGGTACTCTGCAACGAGAACACAATCATTTGAGATAACCATATATGAATGCTCTAAAATCAGCCTGAGGTGTGAGTCCTTAATGAAACATATCAGAAAGGAAATACGATAAAGAATTTAAGTCCATACGAAGGGCCCTTGAGTACAGACTGCTGTGCTGAATCCTGAGCTTGTATCCTATAGCCTCTGCTCAGATGATTCAGAAATGGGGGCATGGCTTAGCGCCCGACGAGAATGGCGGCGTCCTTGTGAGCGCTCCGTACCTGCCGGGGCAGACAGGCGGTTCGCGCACTTTTCTTCACCCGAGGACAGAGACTTCAGCCTTCGGAACATCCCAGGCATGCCTTGTTACCCTCCATGTGGCTCCTGGCGGATAATTTCTCCTTTTTCTAGCCGAGACTTTCTCCGGCCGCGGCTTCATGATGGCCGCGGCCGCCATTTTGTGTGCCTGACGCGCTTCTCACTTGTGGCGCTCTCCTGCCCTCAACAGATCCTCATGATGCTTGGCTCCAGTTTTTGCATGCAAGGTGGGCTATCATCCCTTTTCTATGCAATATAGTGACTTTCCTGACTTTCTGATTGCATATTAACTCTGTCATAGCCCTCCACGATTTTGGCGGCCATTTTGTGTGCCTGAATCACGTCTTACTCGTGACGCTTTCCTGCCTATCACGGCCCTTCACGTTGCCTGGCTCAAGTTTTTGGATGCAAGATGGACTACCACCTCCTTTTTAATAAATTTGTGTGTCTTTTCTAACTCCCTGCTTGCACACGAATGCTGTTATTGCCTCTCTCGACTTCGAATGCCATTTTAGGATTTCAGGCATCCTTTCTCTGGAACTTTCGTCTATGACAGCCTCCTTATCAGTGACACTCCACAGCTTTTGTTGATATTCCCAGCTACTCAGCAGTCTCTTCTCATACCTTTTGGCCCTTGGTTGTTTTTGCAGCATATACAGGTCCTTTGGTTGATTTTTCTTTTTCCTTTTCTCACTGATGACCAGTACCTCATGAGTGAATTACAACGGACAGCGCTAACAAGCTCCCGAAACGCACCTTCATCAAAAATTCCAAAGTATTCTCCGCACTGGCTCATTTAGAAGCCTCTCAAGCATCTACTACCCTCGTGCCACTGTCTGAAATGGAGACTTCCGTGCAGCCCTCAGGGAAAGTTACCACTAAACGGCTAAAGAAGGATCCTCCCTCGCCATCTAACTCTGCCCGACCATCTCTATGGAATTGCTGCTGGAGAAAATAAGGGCCCTCCGTCCCTTTATGGAAGAAACCAATGCTAAGCTACAAGTCCTGACCGACAACTGGTCGCAGATGGATGCTAGAGTCACGTCGGTGGAACGAAGTGTTTCCTCTCTCCAAGAATCACCCACTAAAGTCTCCCATATGCACTCGCAAATCTCCTCCCATCAAAGACAGGTGGAGGATCTCGAAAACAGAAACAGATGTAATAATCTGTGTATCTACGGCCTGGTGGAGTGCTGCGAGGGAAACAACCCCATTGCTTTTTTAAAATCTTTTCTACCTAAACTCCTACATCTACCAGAGGACACTGTACTCAATATTCAGCGGGCTCATAGACTAGGTCGGGCTGCTTCACCTACTTCCACTTTATCGAGACCAAGAGGTGTAATCATGTACATCCTTGAATATACCGATCTTTTGAAAGTCCTCTCTGCGGCCAGAGCTTCTCCACATCTCACATGGTCAGGATCCTCCTTGTTTTTTGCGCAAGATTACGCCAAGTCCACAGCCAACCGCCGGAAAGCCTTCCTGGACATGAGATCGGACCTTCGCTCCATTGGCGCCAGATACGGTCTTTTCCATCCATGTCTCTTTAAGGTTACCTACAAGAACAAGACAACGACCTATGAGGATCCTGTCCGGCTTCAGAGTTTCTTGAATTCCTGCCGAGCAGCTGACATTGATGTCTCTGGTTCTTCTTCTTCCTTCCATCAATGACTTTCCTGAGTTGTCGTTTGTTTCTCCCAGTTTAGCTTGTTACATTTATTATTCACGCTTCACCATTTAATTCCTTGTTCTTGTGTCCTTCCTTGGTATTACGTGCTGGTTTGGTCTCATAGTAATTTTTCCCTGATTCTCATCCCCCTTCCTATTGTATTTGGTTGTATAAGTTCCTCATTGTTCCTTAACCCTTTCGATGCTGATGACGAGCTCAGCTCGTCATGATGCACAGTTGAGCTGTGCTGATGACGAGCTGAGCTCGTCATGAATACATAGTAAGAGCAATTTCCAGCACAGGGGGGGAAAACACCTAGCAGCCAAGGTGTTAATGGTTTGTCCTCCTAACCTTTTCCTCATGTCTCCGCAGAATCCATATTGTGTCCTGTGTTGTCTCCCTGGCTGGACGGCTTTCTGACCTTGGACGTCCCGCCTTCTCCAGTTGGCTCTACCCCCCTCCCTCACGTTTGATCTTTTTCCTGATTGTCCCTCCTCGCTTCCCTTCCTTGTAAGTGCGTTTTTTCATTCCTTGTTTGGCATATTTGCTCATGTCCATATTCCCTCTCTCCTACCCTTTGTCTTTTTTCTCCTTTGTTTCAAGGTGTCTCTTTTCCTCTACTTGATTCAATTTGCCTACTCCTTCTTTTACTATAACTCTCCTCTCATTCGCTGGTTTCATCTATCTTGTTTGTTTGTTTTTGCATATCTCTCTCTGATGTCCTTTATCTCTATTAATTGCTCAGGTTCTTACTTCTTTCTTTCCCCCTCCTCTCTTCCCTTCCTTATTCCACCTTTCATAATTCCACTTCTCAGCAATCTCCTTATTTATTTGCTCATAGGTGTTATTACTCTTTACACATACTATATTTCTGCTTTCTCTCTTACACTCTTACAACGCTTTTTTTCCCCTGGCATCTACTCCCCTCCTTTCACCTTTTTCCTCCTTCTCATTCATGACCTACTTACTCTTCCTCTTCTTCAATTTAACCTTACTGTTTTTTCTTCTCTTTCTCTCTTCTTTCCTTACCACAACCATTTTTCATTTTTCAGTATTTCTCCGTCAGATATCATTCTTTCTTCTCCTTTCATCTTACTCTCATTGTTCTCCTTACTTCATTGCTTTATCTCGTATTGTAGGCATGGCTCGTCACTTCTTCATTTTTCTCCTAAACAAATCAAGACTTTTTTTTCTCTTGACTTCTATATTCTGTCTTGTTACATGATGTATATTAGTACATATATTTTATGTAACTTCCTGTTTCTACTTTTCCCCTCTACATCTCTTCTTGTTTTTTTCTGTCCTGAGGTTTTTTCTTATTGTATTTGCTATCCTTTATCGTATTGTTTTAATGTCAGTATGTATCATTTCATGGAATGTTAAAGGTCTTCATTCTCCCATTAAGAGACAAAGAATTCTTTCTCATCTTGCCAAATTGAATGTGGATTTTGCTTTCCTACAAGAAACTCATTTGTCTGAAGGAGAATCTGTTAAGCTTAAGAGAGGTTGGGTGGGAGAGGTGTGTTTTGCTCCAGGATATGGTAAGCGCAATGGTGTTGTTATTCTAATTCGTAAATCTCTTTCTTATTCCCTGCTGGCTAATGAATCTGATTCTGATGGTAGATGGTTATATGTCAAGCTTTCCTTCAGGGTTGTTCCACTCTCTCTTCTAAATGTTTATGCTCCCACGGGCGGTGACCCAGTTTTTTAGCGCGAGATGGCTTCTCGCATCACCACTCTCATTGATGCTAATTTCATTATGGCAGGAGACTGTAATCAGCCTCTTGATCCTTTTTTGAACCGACACTCTAAAGCTTCCTTCATTCCGAACAAGCCTCATAAACTTTTTACTCAAGCAGTCTCGCAGCATAAACTTATTGATGCTTGGTGTTTATGTAATCCGACGACCAGAGAGTTTACCTTTTATTCCCCTTCTCACCATTCCCAATCACGTATTGATTACATTTTTGTTTCCGATCATCTTTCCCAATCTCTCACCCGTGTAGAAATTGGCCCTATCCTATTGTCTGATCATGCCCCAGTCTCTATTAATATTGATATCCTACCCAAGGTCATTGGGCCCAAGAGGTGGCGTTTTAACAATTCTTTGCTTTTGGATCGTAAATTTACCGCCTCCTTCACTGATGTTTTTCAACCAATATTTTGCCATTAATGATACCCCTTCTATTCCTACCCACACTATTTGGGATGCATCCAAGTCCACAGCTAGGGATTTCATCATCAATTATGTGACTAAGAAACGGAAGACCACTCATAAGCATTCTAGCGATCTTCTCCACAAAATTAAGGGTTTGGAGCACTCCTACTATACCTCTCACTCGAAGGAAAGCTTGACAGCACTTATTGACGCCAAGTTGAAATTTAACAAAAAATCCACAGAAGACGCTTCTCTCTACCTATTGAAATCTAGTTCGAAATTTTATGGTGGGAAAAATAAAGCGGGGAAAATTCTGGCTAATTACTTGAAAATCAAACACAATAAGTTGAACATTGAATCTGTATTTGATGATAATGCTGTTCTCAAACATAAAGACAATGATATTCTAGAGGAATTCTCCCGTTTCTACTCTACCCTTTATTCCTCTGAGACTCATCCCACTCCCGAATCTCTTTCTAATTTTTTCTCTTCTATTCACCAACCAGACCATTTCCCTATTGACTTAGCCTCTTTGGAATTGGACATTTCCCAACAAGAATTACTTTCCGCTCTCCAATCTCTCAAAAAGGATAAAGCTCCTGGACCTGATGGGTTCACTGTTGAATTTTATCTTCATTTTTCCAAATTGCTAATGCCTAAATTACATTCCCTCATAGATTCATTTGTTACCCTTGGCAGCTCTTCGGGTACCTTTTCTGATGCTCATATTTGTATTATCCCTAAGGAGGGGAAAGATATTCGATATTGTAAAAATTATAGACCAATCTCCCTCGTCAACATTGATTATAAGATCTATGCTAAATCACTTGCAACACGATTAGACCCCTTTTTACCTAACATACTCGGCCCGAGCAATCTGGATTTGTTAAGGGATGCTTTATTACTGACAACACTCGGCTTCTTTTTAATGTTTTATATAAATCCTCACGCTTTCAAAATTCTCTGGTGGCTATTGCCTTAGACGTAGAGAAAGCATTTGATAGGGTAGAATGGACCTACCTTTTTTCTGCCCTTAAATGGTTTGGTTTTGGCCCTATGTTCACATCCTTAATTTCCTTTCTTTATTCCAATCCCAGAGCATCGGTCTGTAAATGGTCTGGTTTCCTCTTTTTTTGATTTGGGTAGAGGTGTACGGCAAGGATGTCCTTTATCCCTGTTTCTCTTTAATTTAGCTTTGGAACCCTTTCTTTCCAAACTTTGACAAAATCCTAACATAAAGTGCTTTCAAACATCACATTCTCACATCAAACTTGCTGCTTATGCAGATGACATTTTTCTCTTTATCTCCAACCCTACTGACTCTATTCCCACTTTCCTTGCTGAAAGGCGTGAGTACTCGCAGATTTCTGGCTACAAGCTGAACAACGATAAATGCTAAATTCTACCTCTCACAAAATATACCTTCAAACCTGATTTCTCTGCCTCTAATTTCACCTGGAGTCCCTCTCACATCAAATACCTAGGCTTACATGTCACTTCCTCCATTGCAGACACGGTCCCACTTTTTCTTAACAAATGCACCCAGAAACTCTCTGATCTCACCATCAGATGGCACCCACTCTATCTTTCATGGTGGGGGCGCTTTGATACCATTAAAATGAGGTTATGCCCTATTGTCCTGTATACTATTTCTAATATTCCGGTTCCCATTCCCATGAAGTTCTTTAAGAAGATTAACACCATTCTTTCTTCTTTTCTTGGGCAAAAAATCCCGTATGTCTCTTCTTACATTAACACATCCTAAATTAGAGGGTGGTGTCAATTTCCCTGACTTTCCTACCTATCACAAGGCCTTCCTTCAGCGCCAGGCCTCCTTTTGGCTACGAGACCCTGATGAGCCTTGCCCTTTATGGGTTACGGTAGAACGTCTCTCTCTCTCCCCCTTTACTTTTGCTGAATTTCTCTCTTTTTCTCGTAAACCACAGCTATCATCCACTCCCATACACAAATTTACTGTCAAGCTACTCTTATCCTCCTCTCCATCCCCTCCCTCCTCCGTTGATGATTTTCTATCCACTGCCATTTGGCATAATAAGAGTCTCCTTATCAATAACAAATCTTTTTATTGGAAATCTTGGAGGCAGAAGCGTTTAATTTGGGTTTCTCAACTCTTTTCTCACTTCACTTTTTTACCTTTTTCAACACTACGCCAATCTTTTAATCTTCCTGCTTCCTTTGCCCGTAAATATCTCACACTTAAAGAATCAGTTATGTCTACTTATTCCCAGCTCCAGCATTCTCACAATCGCTCTACATCTCCTAACCACATCTCACAACTACACTCCTTATTAACTGTCCCCTCCAAAGCCTCTCTCATTTACACATTCCTTCGTGCCATACCTTCTCCTCGTCCAAAGTCCAAGGTTGAGGAACAATGGAAATGCGACTTTGCCACCTCTTGGCCCATTCCTTTGTGGGACAAGTTATGAACCAAGATTCGCAAATCCTCTAGATCTGCCACTTTAACACAGACACTATTTTTCATGTACAATAGACTTCTTTTTACACCACATTTGCTTAGTAAGAAATTCTCTTCTGTCCCTGACCTCTGTTGGTCCTGTTCTTCACCCAATGCGACTCTATTCCATGTGTTCTTTGCTTGCAATGTCATTCATGATTTCTGGAAACAAATTTGGTCCCAAATCAACGCTATCTTTCACACTCAAATTCCTTTTTCTTTTACCCACTTTTTTTAGGCAGTCTTTCTCCTTGTTGGGATCATGTTACTTTTGATGTGCGAATCATTGATTCATTGATAGCGGTTGCATTCCAACAAATTACTGTTAATTGGAAGAATTTTACAAATATATCTTTCAAAGCATGGTGGTATAATGTTTGTCATAACCATAGGCTAGATACTGCCTTTGTTTTTCCTCTTCATATGGCAACGAAACGCACCAATTTATGGATTCCTATAACATTACACTTTGATGCTTGTGCTAAAAAATCATTTCATTCATCACCCATTCAGCAAGAAGTCTCAAAACCTCCCTGATTTACCTTATTGTTTCTGCATACTTTACCTTTTAACAGATTTTATTGCTGTTGCCTTTTCATTCTTTTATTGTATAGCCTCATTTACTCCTTTACAGCCAGTCTACTTCGTGTTATTCATGCAATGCTTTTCTAGAATGTTTTTGTTTCTTTTCTATATCACCTATGTATATTGTATTGACACCTCTTATTGTTCAATAAACTCTTTCTGAACTTAAAAAAGATGATTCAGAAATCCCAATCTGTCCTTAATGTTTTGTTAATTCACACAAATACTCCTTTTCCTTAGCCAATGTTTTTTTATTCTAATCTTGAACTGCTAGTATGCCCTTCAGGGACAAGCATTTGCTATGCATCAGGTCTCGCATTTACACGAGTTGGAGCTATTGGCATTATTAATGATAATGCCTTTTATTTATGTTTTGGTTTTTGAAACATAAATAAAACGCATTGTCATTTACAATGCCAATAACCTAAACTTGCGTAAATGCGAGAACTATTGCATTGCAGATGCTTGTTTCCTCTTTCAATGCATGCTGCATTCTACAGCACGCATTGGAAGAGAAAATCACCTAATTTGATGGTTTTTGTGCAGGAAAGAGCTCCTTGCTTCACAAAAGCAATCTCCTCAAGACACAAGCATCCTTGCACCCATGCTAAAAGGGTGCCTGTGCCGGCACATGGCAGCAGTGTGTGCGCCAATGCAGGGGAAAGTACAAAGATGTGACATATTGTTGTAAATATGTCACATCCTTGTGCTTCAAAACTAAGGGAGTGCGGCGCAGCAACATTACTTGCGGCACCACTCTGCGTTAGTTTCTTGTGAATCTACCCCTATATGTTCTTGGTAGTAGTTTGAAATATAGAACGTGACGACAGTAAGACGTCGTCACACAGTCGGTTGATGTTTGACTGCGTTGCTGCCGGTGCAATTGATTAATTTTTACTACAAATTTGTGAGTGTTTTACTACACAGACCTCCTGTTTATTAATAAATCCTATTTACTGAACCTACCAATTTTGTTGGTTCTAGCGGCTCTCTTTTCAAATGTAGCACATTGTTTATTTTGAATATCTCAATGACAAATGTGTCTAGAAAATGTTGCACGGCAGCAATTTTCAAATAAATGTTTTTATTAACAACAAGCTAATTACACCTAAGTCTCAAATCGTAAATGCATGCGAGTTGAGAACAATCGCACAGGTCTGATTAGGTTACTGAGTCACTACTGCTGATGTGTCGCCCCCCGCTCTGACCTTGGTACAGGCGAAGCTCCTTCACTGCAAGTGTCGGTGGTAATGGTCGAGTTTTTGAAGTAACAGCGACCCGTTGGAAGCCCTGGTGACAGATAAGGGGATTCAGTGATGCTTGAAGTGCTAATGCCCCACCAACCCTAAACCCTTTCCATGTAGCTTAAATATTATCCTGACAAGAAAAATGGGTGCATACTTTTGAACTATGTGCAGAGCTATCACTCAGACTCCTAAGCAAATAAAACATAACTAAATAAAACAACAATTTAAAAACACAAACATTGATGATGTAAGAGCACAAGCAAACTTCTAGAGGTCATAATCATGAGTGCATAGTTTATGTGGGTACGCAATGTTTAAAAACTGAATAAGCTTAGGCAGGCATTGGGGAAAAGCTGCACTTTGCCCTTGGGATACAGAAGGACACATACCTCTTCTTGTCTGAACCTGTCAGCTGATTCGCGGCAGCTCTTTCAGCAGGCTCAATGCAATCTGGCGCCGGTAGGTTCTTTGCATTCTTTCTTTACGCGCTGGCAGGAAATGTGCGGTACAAAAGGGGGTGGTGATGGACGGAGCATCTGAATCAATCAAACACTCACACCCAGTCAAAGGATCTGGGTTTAATACATCACCGTTCTTTAGCCCACTCTGCCACCCCAGTTCAGACATGGCTATATGCAAATCAGTCTGACCCTGTGCCTCATGGGAACAGTCCAGCCCGAACTGCCAAGCCATGTCTTCCCTGGACCGGAAACAAGCTTCCGAGGACCGGTTTCTGGCATTCCAGCCGTCTTCAGCCCGGCTTGCTTGAATCCAGTGACAAAGTGAGCAAGGGGCTCACGCCTGAGCATTCCCTGCGGTACAAAAGGGGGTGGTGATGGACGGACCATCTGAATCAATCAAACACTCACACCCAGTCCATCATCACCCCCTTTTGTACCACTTTTGGCCGCCATAAGTGTGGCAGGGTATGCTCAGACGTGAGTCCCTTGCTCACTTTGCCACTGGATTCAAGTGTTATTATAAAGAACAGTGGTCCCTATAACGAATATACTGTAAGCAATGATCATACACTTAATAGATTGTATGTCTGCTGTCCGTCCGGACAGGAATTTATTTTTTAGATCAAAAGAGTAATTTTTAGGTTGTTAAAAATGTCAAGCGGGCACAGCCGTGACCTTCAACATATACAGGACAACAACAAAAAGAAAAAATGGAAAAAGCACGAAATTTGTCTGTACACTTGTGTTTCAGTAGGACAGGCGTTAAATGTTAAACAGCACCATTGCAATTATCAATGTTACATACACAATTTGCATATGGGGTTATGTGTTATGTGTCAGACACATAACCCCATATGCAAATTGTGTATGTAACATTGATAATTGCAATGGTGCGGTTTAACATTTAACGTCTGTCCTACTGAAACACAAGTGTACAGACAAATTTCGTGCTTTTTCCATTTTTTCTTTTTGTTGTTGTTCTGTATATGTTGAAGGTCACGGCTGTGCCCGCTTGACATTTTTAACAACCTAAAAATTACCCTTTTGATCTAAAAAATAAATTCCTGTCAGGACGGACAGCAGACATACAATCTATTAAGTGTATGATCATTGCTTACAGTATATTCGTTATAGGGACCACTGTTCTTTATAATAATTAATGCCCAAGGTCCCTATGCTATACCTTAAGGGTTCCCTTGTTTTGTTGAAACACTGGATTCAAGTGTGGCAGGGTATGCTCAGACGTGAGTCCCTTGCTCACTTTGCCACTGGATTCAAGCAAGCCGGGCTGAAGACGGCTGGAATGCCAGAAACCAGTCCTCGGAAGCTTGTTTCCAGTCCAGGGAAGACATGGCTTGGCAGTTCGGGCTGGACTGTTGCCATGAGGCACAGGGTCAGACTGATTTGCATATAGCCATGTCTGAACTGGGGTGGCAGAGTGGGCTAAAGAACGGTGATGGATTAAACCCAGATCTTTTGACTGGGTGTGAGTGTTTGATTGATTCAGATGCTCCGTCCATCACCACCCCCTTTTGTATGGCAGGAAATGTGCAGCGCACCCAGCGTGCCCTGCGACGGAGATTTTACAAACACAAAACATACGCCCTTAGAAGATAGCACTTAGCACGGACGTCTGCGACACGCATTCAGCACACTGTGTTCAAACTTTAGACTTACAGAGACTCACATAAACGTGTCCAAATTTTAAAATATTTGCAATGCTATAGGTCTGGCATTTAAATGCAAGACCTATGACATTGCAAACAAACGGGTGCCATTGTCCCAGCTTCAAAAGTGAAAGCGGGCACTCCTAATGTAAGCAAGACACGTCGTCATGCCTAATATAGGAGAAGTTCAATAAAGAAATAATGTACATGTAACAACCAAGTAAAGGGGCTAGAAGGCATGGGTTGATACAAATGACGACATGGCCATACTAAGAAGAAACTAACAAGCCTATTAAGGAATCAAACACCAGTATTTACGAAGGATAAAGACACAAGCCAATGAAAAATATGGGTTGGGCTCTTCCTCCGTACTCTACCTACAACAGATCGCCAGAGCAGTGCATGCACGCTGGCTCAGGCACGACTTAAAAAGGGAATACCAAAACTAGAAGCACCCGGTTAATACACTTAGCTGATGTCCTAGTAAAGAGCTGGAATAGCTGGTGAGTTAAATGGCGAGTAGATGGTCATAGTCATGGCAATGTGGGCATGCAGCATTGGCCAGGTTCAAAGTTGTTGAATGGACAGAGATTCAATAGGGATAGCAAAGTTCCAGTGTTCAGGGTTGTCAAAAGCTGTCTCAAAGGGGCACCATTTCAAGAGGGATTGTTGGCTCCCAGTATCCAGTTGAAGAGGTCCAGGTTATTCGTGCTGCAGCCAGCGGGGCTCCGAACCCAAGAACTGTGCTGATGGGATACAGTTCTCTCTCAAAACAGATTGATAAAGGCAAGCAACAGACTACACTTGAAAGCGGTATGTATAGTCTGTCATGCAAGTGTTTATTTGATGCCTTCTAAAAGATTACTGAGTGTTTCCTGCTAATTAGAATGTTGTTTCAAGTGGGAGACTAGGGCAGGAAATTGAAGGTTGAGTAGACAAGCATATCAAGCACTGAAGACTTCCTGAAGATATTTGAGTGTTTCTTGTCAATTCGAAAGGTGTCTCCGAAAGGAAACTGAGGCAGGAAGTGAAGGGTTTAAGTATATCATAGGTCGGCTGAACAAATAAAAACAGCAAGCATTCTAGATGACCTTGAGTTTAGCAGGAAGCATTTAACTAAATAGCACCACTAGTTAGGGCAGTTGAATAAATAAACAACAAACACGCATTAGGTGGCCCTGAGGTCAGCAGGAATCAAAAGCTTTTAATTTAATCAATGCCACCAGTCAGTAGACTAGAGCAAATAAACAACAGAGAAGCACTAGGTGACCTTGCAGTCAGCAGAAATTTTTGACTTTTAACTAATCAACACCATCTGGTTGCATTAGCACTTAAGTAAATCGATCTTGAAACAGTGCACTCAAGCTAAAGTACATGGCAAGGTTCAATAGCGTGCGCAGAGCACATGGCAACTGCCTAGCTAGTAAATAGTGGAAAGTGCATAACAGAATACACAGCATCTGCCCAACTAGAATATAGTGAAAAGTGTATTCTGGAGTGTTAAAAAGTAAGTTTCTGATTGGCAGAGGTATGCACCTTGTCCAAGCAGGACCCCTAAACCTTGTCAGGGTATGTCACAACACACCCTAAACTATCCCGTGCCTCCATCAGGTAACTTGACACAGAGCAGTCAGGTTTACCTTAAGAGGTAATGTGTAAAGCATTTGTTCAACCCTTCAAACACTAACAGAGTGAAAACACCACAAAAAGACTCCAATTAGGTTATAAAAACAGAGAAAAATTGTATAAATAAAACAGGACTCAACTGACAAAAAACCAATAAGAAGAAGTTGAAATATGTTTGCAAAGAATAAACTGTGAAACACGAATTATAATCAATTACCACTTAAATGGGATAGCTGGTAACACCAGGAATCCCTCAGCAGAGGATGTGTCAATTCTGAAGGCAATGCACTAGTTCCAAATGTGATACACCACTCCATTCCACATTTTGACAAGGATGCACATGTTACAACCCATGCAAAGGTGAAGATGCCCCAGTTCTGATGAGGTTTTGTGGACTGGGGAGAGAAAGCACCTTTGTACTTATGTCCAGGGATCCAGGACCGGGGTGCGCCATTTGGAATGACAGACACACAGTTTGCAGAGATGCAGCTATAGGTAGTTGGAAGCCTTTTGTATCCCTAGGTCTACAATGAGGAGGGAAGCCAGCAAGCCCTTGGAGCTACTCTGGGTTGAAGTGAAGCTGGTCCAGTCAGTCCCACCCAGATAAGAAAACAGCAGGCAGCAGGGCAGCTCAGCAAGGCAAGAGAACACAACGGCAAGAGTTCAGCAAAGCAGCAGTCCGGCAGAGTGGCAGTGCTTCTACCAGCATAGCAGTTCTTCTTCCTTGCAGAGTGCTCCAGAAGTGTACTAACATCATGGTGTCAGAGGTCCTGTACTTATATCCAATTGGGCCTTTGAAGTGGGGGAGACTTCAAAGAAAGCTTTGAAGTGCACACAGGTTTTCCCTTCAGGCCTGACTAAAGACTCACTAACGGGTGGTATGCAGCCCTACATCAAGTGTAAGTGTGAGGCTGTGCCCAGGCCCTACCTCCTATCTCCCAGAATGGCCCATCAAGACATACCTACATTCTATTTGTGTGTGGCTGTTTAGAGGGAATACACAAAGCCCAGCTGTCACCCAACCGAGCCTGAACAGAGATAGGCAGCAGGCACTAAATTGCTAAATGACAACTTTCTAAAAGTGGCATTTTCCAAACTGCAATTTGAAATCCAACTTCATCATAATTTGTGATGTTGAATTACAATTTAAGAGACACCAAACTTTAAAAGTGTATATCTTCACGATAGGAAATCACACTTAAAAGAAGTAATACGGTAATCCCTGTGTTATCCTATTGGCGAGGTATGCCTTAAAGTAGTGAAAAAATGAATTTGAGATTTTTTTACTAGCAAGACATGTAAAACTTAAATGTACATATTCCGCCTTTAAAAGTACATGGCACCTTGCCCTGTGTGTTAGACAGGGCCTATTTTAGGAGTGACTTATGTGTATAAAAAGGGAATGCTTAAGCCTGGCAAGAGGTTTATCTTGCCAAGTTGAAGTAGCAGTGTAAAAACTCTCATCCAGGCTATGCAATGGCAGGCCTGAGCCATGGTTACAGGGCTACTTAAGTGGGAGGCTAAAATGAGTGCTGCAGGGCCACTAGTAGTATTTAATCTACGGTCTCTAGGCACATGTGATGCACTTTACTAGGGGTTTACAAGTAAATTATATATGGTAATTGTGGCTAAGCCAATATTATCATATTTAAAGGGGAAAGCAGAAGCACTTTAGCAGTGGTCTGAAGTGGTAAAGTGCACAGAGGCCTAAAGCCATCAAAATCAAGGTCAGAAAATGGAGTGAGGCAGGCAAAAATATGGGAGAAGAGAATTATAAGGCTGTCAAGTCTAACATGTGTGCTGAAAGTGGGGCAAGCTACCCGACCTCTTGGGAGTACTCTTCCCTAAGGTGCAAAAATCTGGAGAGACCATTAGCATTGGCGTTGTCTGTCCTCAGCCAATGCTCCATGATAAAGTCCATTCCCTGTAAGGAGATGGACCACCTCAACAGTCTGGGATTTTCACCCCTCATCTGCATGAATTATCTGAGGAGCCTGTGGTCTGTATGAACCAGAAAGTGAGTCCCAAACAGCTTTGGTCTTAGCTTTTTCAGTGCCCATATCACAGTAAAAGCTTCTCTTTCAATGGCACTCCATCTCTGTTCCAGTAGAAGTAACCTCCTGCTAATGAAGGAAACCATTTGGTCTAGTACCTCCTCATTCAGCTGTGCCAAGACTGCCCCTATGCCATGCTCTCAAGTGCCCATTCCCATGATGAATTCATTGGAGAAATCAGGAGCCCTGAGTACAGTTGCTGTGTACATGGCTTACTTGAGAGAGTCAAAGGCTTTCT
Source organism: Lissotriton vulgaris (assembly GCF_964263255.1). Taxonomy (NCBI): domain Eukaryota; kingdom Metazoa; phylum Chordata; class Amphibia; order Caudata; family Salamandridae; genus Lissotriton; species Lissotriton vulgaris. The sequence goes on from NC_141696.1 coordinate 309,967,325, forward strand.
GACAAGCCTCTGTCCAGATCATCAATCTGGGCTATTTCTTAGAAGTTATAGCCCTTAACAAATCTTCTGTAATTGGTTCTGAGACCTAAAAAGCTTTCTTTTCTAGTTTGGTTTGAAGTGGTTGCCAGGACATGATGGTTTCAATCGTGGCCTGGAGTGGCTGCACCTTGACCCACTTGCCAGGTGTCCCAGATACCCTGCCCAATCAGTCACTTACTGGCCTTGAAGGTCAGGCCTGCCTCGTGCAGGGCATGTAGCACTATGTGGAGATAATGCATGTGCTCCTCCCAGCTGGAACTGTAGACAGCGATGTCATCTAAGTTGGCTGCACAGAAAGCCTCATAAGCAGCCAGGATCGTGTTAACCAACAGTTGGAAGGTAGCAGGGGTATTTCTCAAGATAAAGGGCATCACAGTGACACAAATGGTTATTACTGGTACTTTTATTCTGAGAATGGAGGAGGATTGTCATATTTCTGGATTGAGGTTTCAAGTGGAAAACAGATATTAACAGATATTAAAATGAAAGTTGGACAACACCAAAGACATTTTACAGGTATGTTAATTAGGATGCACTATAAAAAAGTATATTAAGCAAAAAGTACTATGAGATTATATAAGCTGAAAGAAAATCTGTAGCTTCTAGAAACTACAGTAAAAGGCAAAACAGAAGGGGGGTATATAAGAGCATTAACTAAACATATACAGCCTGATTCATGAAAACCGAATTCTGCGAATTCTAAATTGCGATTGACAGCGAATCGCAATTTAGAATTCGCAGAACAGCATTCATCAAAATCTGCGAGAAAATAAAGCGAATCGCACGCGGCCGCAAAAAGCGTTAGCGATTTTTCAAAATCGCAGAAAAATCGCTATTTCCGTCAAAATCCGTGTAGGAATTGCGATATGGCTATTAGCGAGATCGCTAAATGCGATCTCGCAAATAGCGAGATCGCAAAAACGGGAAGTCGCATTTCGAGCACAGTGATGACATCACAACCAGGAAGCAGGCAGTTCCCACCCCCAGAACAGTGAGGCAGATCTCGAGGCTGCATCACACAGAGCTCCTTCCAGAACACCTCCAAACTTTCAAATCTTTAACTTTTGTGACTGCAGCAATGGCAGAAGATGCAGCACCAGGGCCCAGTGACACCGGGCGCAAGCGCAAGCTTAAATTCTCTGAGCAGGAGTTGGAGCACCTGATAGACGGAGTGGTTGAAAACCACCCAAAACTATTTGGTAAGAACTCCAGGAGGGTGCCTGAGGCGGAGAAACGCCGACTGTGGCTGGGGATCGGCGCAAAAGTCAACGCTGCGTGACACACAGGTCGCTCGAGGAGCTAAAAAAGAGGTGGTACGACCTCCGAGGTCGTGCCAAGGAGAGGGTTGCAGAGAGGCTGGGCGAGAGCCTGGCTACTGGAGGTGGAGAACCAACAGTCCCTCCCAACACCCCCATAGAGGACCGTGTGGAGGACACACTTGAGCGCGAGGCGTGTATAGGGGTCATCACTCTGGACTCATCCCGACCCACCCAAGACAGCCAAGGTAAGTGGCATGCGACTGCGACCCTGTCCCCTAACAATGTCCATGACCCTATAGCCTCCCATAATCAACCCAAGTCATGCAATCCATGCACATTAGGTCATGCACAAAAGCATTGTGGGATATGTAGTCTGCCCACAATGTACTAAAACCCCAACGCAGCCAGACATGTCCCAAAGTACGCAATGCCACAGCCAGTCAGGGAATGTCAGCCAGCATGCATGTAGCAACTGCACGTGTGAAAGATACATGCAATTAATCTATGTCCACTTCCCCTCACAGGTGGCGTTGACAACAACAGCAGCGACAGTGATAGGCTGCTCATAGACGAGGCAGCAGAGGAAGCAGAGGAGTTGCCAACAGCCACACATCCTGCACCATCAGGCGCTGCACCAATCCCTGCTGCCAGAGCCCCACCATCTGCGCCAGCACCATCAGGCGCTGCACCAATCCCTGCTGCCAGAGCACCAACATCTGCGCCAGCACCATCAGGCGCTGCACCAATCCCTGCTGCCAGAGCACCACCATCTGCGCCAGCACAATCAGGTGCTGCACCAATTGCAACCGCAACACCACCACCAGCGGGTCCCTCAACATCTGGTTCTGCTAGTGCGGTGACAGTGCGCACACCCACTGTGGCCAGCCAGCACAGCAGGCATGGCAGGGATCGCCAGCAGAGCACAGCACGCAGCGGCAGGAGGGGGATGGCTGTGCGCGTGCCAGGGCTCAGCATAGAGCGCCAGATGCTGCGCATCCATCAATTGCAGGCACGACGCCAAGGGGCAATCCAACTCCAGCTCCACAACATTGGCCGCAATGTAGCAAATGTGTCGGACAGGATAGAGCGGATGACAACTGCCATGGACGCTAACACTGTGGCCATCATCTCGCAGCGCAACACGGCCCGCCACCGCCACCGCCAGCTACTTACGCGGCTATCTGCCTACACGCGCTCAAACTATGTAATTGGTAATGCCACCTCCCAGCTCTCACGTCCGTCCCTGGCTATGCAGCAGCAGATGGTGCAATGCTGTGAGGATGGGGCGCGAGTACTGGAGCAGGTCACCAGTGCAGTACTGGCACTACATCCAACTGGCCCAGCCAATGGTGGTGGGGATGACACCAGTGAGGGGACCTCCAGTGTCAGCCTCACAGGTCGGTGTGCTACGCCGCAGCTGCAGGCCCACTGCGGGTTCACGTGCTGTCCCTGAGGATGAGCCAGAGAGGCGTTTGGGTGCCCCGCGCTGGAGGCGCACTTGACTTTACTGTCCATTCGCAGGGACATGCTGATGGTAGAAGCATGTCCTGTGTATGGTTTAGAGCAGTATGGCGCAATACTGCTCACATGTAAAGAATTGCAAAATCACATTATTTTTGTGCCTTCAACAATAATATTTATTCTAGCATCGTACATCGGCCTCCTGTCATTATTTCCATTGGCATGCAATTGTGAATTGTTGGGTGAGGGGAGTGGGTGCACTAGAAACTGTTCATTGTGATGTGGTTGCGGCGTCTGTGTCCTTCAGTTGGATTCTCCCCGCGTGAATGACGCACATTTGCAGGTGGCCGGTCGTCCCCTTCTGACTCACTGCCAGAGATCTCTACAGGTATCCGGCGCTTGGTAGCAATGTTGTGTAGTATTGCACACACAGCCACAATGCGGCAGCACACATCAGGACTGTCATACATGGCCCCACCAGTCTTGTGCAGTATGCGGAATCTGCTCTTCAGTAGCCCAAATGTCCTCTCAATGCAATTCCTTGTGCGTATGTGTGCTACATTGTAGAGCCGTTGCTGTGGTGTAGCAGGGTTGAGGTATGGGGTCAGGAGGTATTCACGGAGGGTGTAGCCACTGTCACCTGAATGAGAGGAGCAGAGGGTGAGTGCCTGTGCAGCGCAGCTACTTCATCACACTGTAACATTGTGGGCCAAGTGTACTTACCAAGTAGGTGCCCCTTACCAAAGTCTCCCCTGGCCAGTCGTGTGTGGGGCCGCAGTGCCAGAATATGAAGGAGTCATGTGTGTTCCCCGGGTACTGTGCCACTATGTCCGTGATGTATGTCTTAGCATTGCACACCATCTGGATGTTGAGGGAGTGGTAGGACTTGCGATTGCGGTACATGTACTCTGTTGCAGCTGGTGGGCAGATGTGGATGTGGGTACAGTCAATGCATCCTATCACATGTGGGAAATGCGCAACATTGTAGAATTGATGCTTGGTCTCATCCAAGTCCTGTTGGCTGGTGGGAAATTTGATGTGCTGGTGTAGCTGGGTCAGCATTGCATCTAGGAAACTCCTTAGGCAGCGGGACATAGTGGGTTGGGATATCCCCCCCAGCAGCGACAACTATCCCCTGGAAGCCCCCGGAGGCCAGAAGGTGCAGGCTGCACAATACCTGGACATGTGTGGGAACGGCCTTGGTCTGCCTTAGCTGCTGCATCAGGGGGTCAAGGTCCTGAATTAGCTTGATGATCATTGGCCCATTCAGGCGGTACTTTGCGTATATTTGCTCTCTGGTTTGGCCCAGCAGGGTGACACTCTGGCGGAATATCCTCTCCTGGATTCTACGTCTCCTCCGTGCTGATCGCTGTAGCCTTCGCCGCCTGACCACCATGTAGAGTCCTGGCATTGTGAGACACCTAATGCTGCTGCTGCATCTCCTTAAGTGTGTTTGGTCAGGCCAGCACCTGTTACTGATTGGGAAACGGATTCCTAGGCTTTGATGGTTACCACCTGCTTTGGGTTGTCCTTAAATTGCGCCTCGCAATCAGCGATTTACGGGTTTTTCGCAATTTGCGAATTTTCTTGAATAGCGTCTGTGATTGTATTGCGGTTTCACAATTTTAATCGCAGAATCTGTGGTTTCTCGCAATTTCCGATTCGCTAATGGTCTACTGCCGGGATTCTGCGAATGTTTTTGCGATTTCGCTATTCTGTGTTTGCGATTTCGCTTTTTTCTTCAAGAATACCGATTTTGTCAATTGCACTCGCAATAGCTTTTTCGCAGCTATTGCGATCGCAATTTTGCTTCATGTATCAGGCTGATAGTGAGCTTCAAAGGATGAAGATTAATTGCTATATTGAAAATGTAGTTATTTTATAAAGCCATTATGAATGAATGTGTTTGAAAATATATATGGGTGGTTGCTTATCATATGTACACAGTCAGGCACCCATAAAAACATTAGCACACTCATTAACTCACCTATAACTCACTTACATAGTCACTAATACACCCATACAGACATTGTCACACCCATTGACATACCCAGCACTGAGACAGTCATCATCAAGCTTACTTTATTTCAGAATTAAGCAACCTTAAAATTACAATACAAACATAATAATTAAAAAAAAAACATCTTAAAAGCACTAGTTTAAAAAAGTCTTTAAAATAAACATCACCATATTAGGGGAATATGCTTATTAAAACACATTCCTACATTGACAAGCATCATTAGTGTGCAAGGAAGAGACAGCATAGATAAAAGTTGCACAATCATAAAATGCCAAGTGCAACTTTTGCAAGATAGTCGCAGATCAAAAGGATCAAGTCCATATATCAGGGATACAAATCAAGCAAATCAGGAAAACAGCAATCATTAAGATGTAACCTGTCAAGATTTATTTTTATCTGCAGACTTGCCCAAATAGAGAATCAAATGGCTAGTGCAACAAAGCAGTAGAACGTCAATTGAATGAAAATTTCAAGACATAATTTATTGGCCAAATTATATATACAAGTAGTCACAGCATTATAGAGCAACCTATGGCATAAAGAACAGGTATGTGATGTGGCATGACTATTTAAAAACCAGCCCAACCACAAGAATTTCATAGATTGGATACTAAAGACAGTCTCTGCCCCCTGCTTACATTTAACCTGATCGTATTGCCATGCCTACATAAGGAATCTTGAAAGTGCAAATGCAGTTGGTTCTGAGGTATTATATTTTAGTATGACCAATGCCTCCATATACCAGTTTACAGCTAAATTGCAACATAGTAGGTGGATCCGTCTTGATTTCCGGATTTTACTCTCATGTCAAAAAATAGAAAGTATGCCTCATTTTCCAAGATGTTACAACAGAAGGGACACTACCCAGCTATTTCCCATCTGGCTGTGAAAACCTTAAGTGGCAGTATTCCTAATCTGAAGCAAAGTCTTTGACTCACAGGGGATAATTCTATCAAGGAATAGTTCAAATAGTGGCCTACATTTACGGCTTAGGAACATGTCAGTCAAGCTGTCAGGCCACACCTCACACCACACCCTCTGGATGGCATGGTCCCAATAAATTACCTTCATCCAATTAGCTGAATTTTCCTCCATTTTACTAGTGTCTTCCCACGCTCCTTTGCCTTAAATTGGGTACACAAAGCTTTCACTGCTCCCAGCCAGGGGGGTAATACAGCACTTATCTAGTATGATTAGCTTCTCCTGTGCTGCATTATTCATGTGTTGTCCATATTTTGACCCAGTAGAACAGAATTTTTAAGACAGGCTAAATGGTCAATCTTTTTTAGATTTAAGTCCTACCTGAGATGTATTAATGTAATGTTAACTGGGACATTCAGGGGTGATCTCACATATTTATTTTCCAGAATATTCGATTGCATGCTCTCCCCACAGCCACACATTTGTGCCCCATAAAATGCTCTCCAAGTGTCACAGCGCAATAAACCTCAATGACTAGAGAACCAGCTCTACTAGTTGTTGACTGCAATCTTTTAACAATGGCTGCTGATCTGTGCAAAAAGATAGATTTGACAGCTGAGGTCCCAGGAAACCGTGTTCATGAGCCTGACTCCCAGGTAGTCAAAGTTCCTGACCTGGCTAATTACTGCTCCATCCATGACCATTTTGTTCCTAAATGTTAAACAGGGATGTATAGCCATGAACTTAGACTTACCTGCATGTATCTCCAACCCCCTGGACTTGCCGAATCCTAAACAGTGATTTAACGTTCCTGCAAGCCTATTTGGTGTTTGTGACAATAGGAGAGTTTTGGTGGCGAACAAGACAAGGGTGCTAGTACCAGCTTTCTTAGGTGCATCATGCTAGCATTTGCTCAATGTTTCCACCATGCCATTCATATACGAAGAGAATAACGTGGGGACCAGACTCAATGGAATTTCAGTGGTCAGCTAGCCTTGGTTATTCCACCTAACCTGGAAGTAGGTGCCCAAGTGCAGTCTAAATAGTAAATAAAGCAGATCTTGTGACATTCCATGCTGACCCAGTACCTCCCAGAGATGTTTTCTCTGTACCAGGGCAAGTGCAGCCCTCATATCCATTTTTTTTTTTTTTAACTTCATTTTTATTGCATCACCATTATAAATGTACAGACAATATACTTAGCATTAACAACACATCATGTACAGTCTTAGTTAGATCCAGTCGATCGCCGGCAGGGGGTTTCATCTCGATCTCAGCACGGGTGACCTCAACCCTGCCCATTTCTTGTGGCTCCTTACAGTGTCCGACCGCTTCATCAAGCAAATAACCCTGGGACGCTTTTGTGGTTTTCTCCCCTCCCCCTCCCCAAATTTCGGTACCCCAATTCCCCTCCAAAACAGCCTCCTACCCACCCACCCCCGTGGTCGCTCTGCGCTGGGTTAACAGTGTAAAAGCGTCTGGTGTGTTGCAGGAGGAAGTAAACTTTCGCTAAGGTGTGTTCTCCTGTGTAGTGTTAAGGTCTGCTCCGGCTAGTGCACTCTCGCCATCCTGCCCCTCATCGTCCACCTCCCGGAGTGCCTGCACCATCACCTCCCATGCCGTCGCCCTCTCCAGCGCCTTCTCATCATTCAGCCTCCAGGCCAACTGGTATCGTAGGGTACTTTCACACGCGGCCCATCTCAGACATTCTCCATACCATCTTTTATACGTGGGCCCCACTCTGGACTTCCAGTTTCTCGTGATCTCCCGCTTGGCCAGGATGAGCCCCAAGTCTATAAATTTACTAGTCATCTTAGTCCTAGGTGTATGCGGGAACCAATGTAGGACGCCAACCGCTTTAGTGAACTGGATATCCCTGTCTGTCGCTGCGTTAAGGGCCCGCCCAACTTCCTGCCAATAATCTCGCAAGGAGGGGCAATCCCACAGCATATGGCACAAATCCGCCCCAGCTGTGTTACATCTGGGGCAAGCAGCGTCAGTCGCCCCAAAATACTGTTGGATTTTCCCAGGGGTGAGGTATGCCCTGTGAATCACATAAAAGTGAATCAATTGGAACCTGGCGTTCCTCGAGCTCTTCCTTGCCCGTCTTAGCAACTGGCCCCAGGTCGTGTCTGGTATCTCCACTTGGAGGTCCAGCTCCCACTTGGCCTTCAGGGCTGCCAAGGGTTGCAAGGCCTCCCGCTGCATCCTGGAGTAGAGGCACGTGACCGCCTTAAAGGTTCCCGCCGCCATCATGGCGTACTGGCAGGCCATCGAGGTGCCAGGTCCCTGCAGCCCTTCCCCCCAGTGGGCTCGCATAGCGCCCGTGACTGCTGCGTGCAGCAAGTAGTCGCCCCTTGGAAGGTCAAATCGCTCCTGCAGGTCCCGAAACGGCAGCAACGCCCCATCTTCGTAGAGGTCACCCAGCATTAGTATTCCCGCCTCCTCCCATCCCAGCAAGCGCGACCAGTCACCCCCATGTGGGAGGGCGGTGACCATCCCCAGCGGAATTTCGGGGGCATACATACGGCGGACACCCGCCCGCTTACGGGCCCGGTCCCAGGCAAGCCGGAACGTCTGCTCCTCGACCGTCAGATCTCCCACCCGGAGTTTCTGGTGCAGCGTAATATATGCCAGAATGTGTCGCGGGGTGCCTTCTACTCTCGCGTCCTCGGGGCCTCTATACACTCTCGCCACCTCCTGAGTAAAGGTCTGCAGCTGTGCAGCTAGGTAGTACCCTTCAAAATCCGGCACTGCCATACCTCCTTCATCTTTAGGGTGCAACAGCGTGTCGAGCGCTATGCGCCTCCTACCCGTGCCCCACAAGAACGCTATGACCAATGACCTCAGGCGTTTGAAAACCGAGCTCGGTACCCACACCGGTAGCGTCCTGAAATAATACAAAAGCCTGGGCAGGGCTATCATTTTAAGCAGGGAAATTCTACCAGCTAGGGAGAGCGGCAGGGTTGCCCAGAAGTCCATGGACCCCCGCAGGGCGTTAATACAGCGAGTGATGTTACCATCCAGCAGGTCGGACGGGGCGTGGTAAACATAGACCCCCAAATAATGCAGACAGCGCGGCTCCCACCGGAGTTCCTGCGCAGTGAGTGGGCACGGTTCTCCCGGCCTCAGGGGGAACAGACAGGATTTAGGCCAGTTGACCCTCAGGCCCGACAACCTACCGAATCGTCCCAGTAGCTGTCGCGCCCCCTGAAGCTCGGGGCCCGCGTCGGCCAGAAACATCAGCAAGTCATCCGCGTACAGGGAGATGAAGTGCGGTCTCCCCCTGAATGACAAACCTGCGTAGTGGCGGCCCAGTCTGGCTTCCGCAGCGAAGGGTTCCATCGCCAACGCGAATAAGAGCGGGGATAGCGAACAGCCCTGTCTAGTGCCACGCCTAATCGGGTATTGGTTCGAGATCAGTGTGCCCACTCAGACCCTCGCTACCGCCTCGGTGTAGAGTACCTTGGTCCATTTTATATATCCGTCCCCCAGCCCGAAGCGACGCATCACCTCATATAAGTATCCCCATTCAAGACTGTCAAATGCCTTCTCAATATCAATGGAAAGGACAAATGGGGAGACGGCGTCCGGCCAGTCCGCACCCATCAGTCTCGTGAGTCTACGAATGTTATGGGTGGTGTTGCGTGTCGGTATGAAACCGCACTGGTCACCGTGAACCAGGCCCGTCATATGTACCAGCAGTCTGTTGGCCAGAATTTTACTGAGGATCTTGTAGTCCGTTGTCAACATAGACAACGGACGATACGAGGACAGCGCCGCAATCTCTCTGCCCGGCTTCAAGAGCGGGATCATGAGGGCCTCGCACATGGAGCCCGGGAGTCGGCCCCTCTCCTGCGCCTCATTGTATACCTCGCGCAGCCGTGGTGCAAGGTACTCTAGATATTTGCTATAAAATTCAATCGGCAGTCCGTCAAGGCCCGGGGTCTTATTTCTAGCCATCTGTTTTATAGCACAACCTATTTCTCCGAGAGAGATGGGCCGACCTAGTTCTTCTGCCTCCGAGTCCTCCACTCGCGGCAACTGTAATCCGTCCAAGAACTCCTCAAGCTCCTCTGTCCCTCCTGTTCCACCACTCTCATAGAGCCCTTCATAATAAGCACGAAACTTATTCAGGATCCCGGGTTGAGTGTGGCTGGGCTCCTCCCCTGGCTCCTGGATCCCCATGATCGGCACTCCCCCCCGGATTGGGTTAGCAAGCCACGCCAACATTGACCCCGCCTTATCACCTTCCGCATGCGCCCTTGTGGTCGAAGCTTCGCAGCCGCTCCAGCTCTACTGCCAGCCCCTCCCGCGCCCCGCTAAGCCCCTCCTGCAGTTCAGGGTGATTCGGGCGCCTCTTCTCTAGTTCCCTCAGCCGTGTCTCAGCCTTATCTAAGTCATCCAACAAAGTCTTCCGAGCCCCTGCCGTGTGTCCAATACAGTGTCCCCGCACCACCACCTTGAACGCATCCCATTCAACCGCCCTCGTGGAGGTTGAGCCACTGTTCTCCTCAAAATACCTCTCAATACGCTCACTTAGGGCCTCCCTGAACAACAAATCGTCCAGGGTATCAGGTTGCAGGCGCCATGTTGGCACGCAGTTAACCGTCACCATCCATTCCAGAGATAACAACAAGGGGTTGTGGTCTGATATCGTCCTAGCCAAGTATTCCGCCCCTCCCACCGCTGGGAGCACACATGCCGAACAAAGAAACGCATCCAGCCGCACATGCAAGTCATGCAGGTGTGAGTGAAAGGAATAGTCCCTAGCGGTGGGGTGCAACGCCCTCCATGCATCCGTGAGGGCCCAGCTCTCCTGCCATTCCAACCTACGCTTAGCGACCCTATGTACTGGGGACGCGCGCAGCGGGGGATGGGACCTATCTAGTAACACATCCTCAACCGAGTTGAAGTCCCCCCCCAAGAGGACCGGCCCTGCCAGGTAACCCGCCAATTTGCCCGAGATGGTAGACAAGAAGGCGGGCAGGTCTACATTAGGAGCATACACATTACAGAGAGATATCACCCTGCCTCTCAGCTTCCCCTCCACCGCCACATATCTGCCCTCAGGGTCCACCAATGACTTTGAGACCTGGAAGGGGACCCCCGCCCGTATCCAAATCAGTGCCCCCCTTGCAAAAGCCGAAAATGTCGTGTAGAATAGCTGCCCCCTCCAGCGCCTTTGCAGAGCCGCCCCTTCCTGCTTATTAAGATGTGTCTCCTGCAGGAACGCTACATGAACCCCCCTACGCTTGAGGTACGCCTGGACTTTATGTCTGCGCGCCATGGACTGCATACCCCGCACATTCCAGGTCACACATTTCAAAGCCCCAGTGCTAGCCATCTCCCCCTACACAACCGGACCATACAGCAAAGAACAATGTCCGCACAAGTCCCGCGACCACGGGCCCACCCACCCACCCTCTCCAAACAGGAAGCTGAACCCCACCAACAACAACTGCCCCCCGAGCAACCCCAACTGCTCGCAACTCCCACCCCCCCAGGACAGGCCCCCCCGCAACTGGAAGTACCCCCATCCAAACCAACACTCCCGACCACCCCTCAAGGAGAGGTGGTAATGCTCGCAGTCCCCACTGCGATGACCTTAGGGGCCAGTAGGGCGCGGCTCAATGCGATAGAACCTCAAAACAAATCAGCCCCGCGCGCTCGACCCCGCAATCCCCTCATTACAACTCCCCAAAACCTCAATCAATAATGTTCCACTGCTGCGGGCCCAGTGCCCCGGTGTCCAACCAACGAGCTCACTCCACCAGTTCAGTTCAACACGCCTCCAATACCTGCTCCGAAGTCTGCGGCGTTACAATAGGGCCCCGGGCTCCACCAAATTCCGATTGTCCTGTCTCCGAGCCCGTGCCCGGGTCCTCCGATTCCGTGCCCTTCCCGGACTGAGTCCTGGCGGTCCTAGATAAGTCCACTACCGCCTGTAGTGCCGCCTGCCTCTCCGCCTCCGTCTGTGACACCGATGGCTTCCCGGTTCTCTTGCGGTTCCTCCTGATCCGTTGGGACTGCCTTACTGGTTTCGCCATCTTGGCCTCCTCCTCCCTGGCCTTGGCACCGTCCGTTCCCGCTTTGTAAGTGTCCCACCAGTCCCAAGCGTCCGCGGAAGTTGTGAAGAATAGTGTTTTCTCATCCACTACCACTCTTAGCTTGGCAGGGAACAGCAGGGAGTACTTGATGCCTTCCTGGCGGAGCTCCCGCTTGAGGGACAGGAAGTTTGCCCGGAGTCGCTGCGTCTCAAACGTATAGTCCGGGAACATGGTGACTCTATTGTTCTCCACTTGAAAGGGCCCTGCTTCTCTCGCCCTCTGTAAGAGCCAATCTCTGTCCCGATAATGGAGCAACTTGAACACCACCGGGTGAGGAGGAAGGCCCAAGGCTGGCGGGCGCGCTGGAACTCTATGTGCCCGTTCCAGGGAGAAGAAGGGGGACAGACCTTCCGGTGCCACCTCCGTCCGCAACCAGTTATCAAGGTATCCCACCATGTCGTCGCCTTCAATTTTCTCCGGCAGGCCCACTAGGCGTACGTTGTTGCGCCTGTTTCTGTTTTCGGCATCCTCGGCCCTCCTTTCCAGCACCTTCAGGCGGTCCATCACGTCTACCATCTGGGCCTTCAACGTTTCATGGCCCGGGGCTAATTCCTTGACCGTGATCTCCACGGTTTTCACCCTGTCTTTAAGTTTGTCGTGGTCGGCCTTCAGGAGGCCCAAGCCCGTCGCCACCTGAGCGATATCTTGCTGCAGGGCGTCCTTAGTGGTGGCGATGGCCTCCAGGATACGATCCTGCATCCGCTGCAATGCCGCTTGGTCTCGCTCCGCTCCCTCCGCAGCCTCTGTGTCGGTCGCGCCATCTCCCTTCCCCTTTGGTTTCCCCATCTGGGCCGGTTTGGGCGGCGGTCTCCGAGTATATTCCTGGTCACCCTCCGAGTGCCGTCGGACTTCGTTCTTCAGCAGGGTTCCCGGGCCCAGGTTTGTCACCAAGTAGTAGGAAACACTGAGCGATCGCGACCCGGCCTGCGCTAGACGTGCCAGGGGCCCGGGGCTCTCGTCACTGGGCCACTGCCGCACTGCCGTCGCCCTCGCTAGGGGGGCGGTCCTCAGCCACCGCCCAAAAGTGCTCCCAAAGTCCACTCGGCACCCGGGGAGAGGCGCGATATGGCTGCCAACACCCTTGTTTCGTCTGGGAGTAGTCCTCAGTGGGTCTCCGGGCAGATGTCTCCGTCGTGTCTGCTCTCATGCCCTCGCCGCCATTTTGGGGTCCGCAACTTTTTGCCTGGGTTCAACTTTCAAAGTCGAAATACTGCTGTGGGATGGCTCGGTGTCGTCCTCCGTGGGACTCGGACCCTCCGCAGTAACGTCCAGTACCGGATAGTATCGGTTACCTCGGGGTCCGATCAGATTTTCAGGATATTTTTCGGGATCGGGCACGGAGCTCCGAGCTCACGCTGCCTACCTCCTCGGCATCCAAGCCACGCCCCCACCGCAGCCCTCATATCCATGAAGGCTATATGCAAGTTATCATTATTGATAGAAATATACTTCCAGCAGATGGCCATAAAATTGAACATTTGTTCGATTGTACTTGCTTTCCCTCGAATCCTGCCTGGTGCTCAGGCATCCACTCCAGGAGATGAAATAAGACTTATTTACAAAAGATCTTCTATGTGCTGTCAATATGGCTAATTGGCGTTTAGTTTACAGGGTTGTCTTTTGGCCACTTCTTACAGATTGGGACAGTAACAGCAACAGCACCACACCATGTCTCGGGATTACCTACCCAGTGGCTTTGGCATTACTAAGCATATTCAGGTAACGAACCCAGATATGCAAGTCTAAATGGAACAGATCTCCAGGTGTACCATCAGGGCTAGCAGCCATCTATGATGTCATAAGTGATGTCACTGACCATATAATGAGTGATTTAAAATGTAAGACTATAAGTAGTGCATTACTGGGCGTAAGTTATAGTTAGCTCAGGTAACTGTAACTGCTAAATTTCTATAGTTTGTGTGTGTAAAATCTGAGTCTAAGTATAAGGTCTCTGTAACCTTTGTTTATTTCCAATTAAAAAAAAATATATCCTTGTACTCACACCACTGGAATTATTTTCCAAAAGAGACAAGGCGAACCCAATTGCGTGCTGAATATTTTTATTGCTTTTTCTTGCCCAGCACCGCCGCCATGACGCGTTTCGGTCCTACTCGGAACCTGATCACATGACATATTACATGGGGCAGGCCACAAATTTAAAGTGACAGTGCATCATAGTGTGAGTATACATGGACAAAAGACTTTCAACCTGCCATGTATCAAAGTAGCTGTAAAATACATTTTCTTTTTGTGCAAAGCAATGCCAATCCTCTATGCAAATCATCAATAAATATTTAAAAAGTCAATTATAAAAGCACTTTGATCAGTTTAGCCAACAGAAATCATATCCATCAACCATGATTAATTAAAATCTATGTAAAATTTCTTTCAATAGGCAATATTCCGATCATATATCAAAATAGTAGCAATGAGGAATACTATACTAAGTACAGTGGATGATAGCAGCTTCCATTATGATCATGGCAATATATACGTTGTTGTGATGCCCAAGTGGGCATTCCTAGTTATTTGTCCACAATAAAGTGCAATGTATATCTTAAGATATGTACAAACCCTAAAACCAAGTATGTGCAAAACAGTGATTAAAATACTGTACTTCTTATATGGCGGTCAGCAAGGATAGTTCATTGATAGACACATAACGAAGATAAATAGATTAAAAGACTTTCAATCATATTCATAAATATGTTAAAAAAATCTTCGCTAGAATTCAATCTATTCGGTGTCTTTGTGTCCATTTTAAGTATATATTTTGTTTCCAACATTCTCAATTTCATGTTACGATCACCACCACGTCTCAACAGGGCCATGCAGTCCACCACATAATATCTGAGATGTCAGGGTTCTTGGCATGCACTAAATCAAAATTATGTATATATAGATAGCTCAGTCGTTACTGTGCCTCGCTCGTCTTCCTCAGCACAAAGGTATGGACACGGACCAACAATTCTCAATGCAAAATATTTTATTTGTGCAATTCCTGTCGCTATAACGTTTTGGCTCCGAGGAGCCTTGATCACAACGTGTGAACATAAACCACCAACTTTAAAAGTGCTCGTGCATACAAAATCATAAGTCATATGGCATAGACACTGAAGACAGAGTAAACACAATTCAACAAATAAATATCATTTGTTAAAAATCCAGACAGTTGGCTAAAAAGATACTTGATACCACACTAAAATCGTTAATTTCAGACTTTCAAAGTGCACATATAGCCAATAAATATGTGCAAAATTACATCTGCTACATAAAGACTGTCCTACCGATCTACGGGCACCATCTGTGTTGGGGGACTAGTTGTTTCCCCTGCACGACTCCCACGTGTACTGCTACTTAAGATAGATTGTCAATCAGCGCGCAGCGATGGCGCGCAGCGGGTGCGCTCCGGAGGTGTGCCAGAGGTAAGCCCGTTGGCGCCCGTTCGCGCGCCGGACGCCAGTAATGATGCTTCTTTGCGCCGAGCTGCTCTCACTTATTCCTGTGATGACCTTTTAAGATTAAATGTAGGCGCTATTCCCTGTCCCCTGCCTTCTACCATCAGTAGGCATCAAGATTCTCTGTCATGTGGTTTGCTGAATGTGAGATCTCTCAGCAAGCATTCTGAAGAAATTGTGCTACTCATTGAGTCTCTTGAGTTAGACGTACTCTTCATGACAGAGACTTGGACTAGAGCGAATAGCGCGATGGAATTGGGGCTAGCTTGCCCTCCTGGATATAAAATCAGACATAATCCCCGGTTGGGGGCCAGAGGAGGAGGAGTGGTGCTGATTTTTAGTGAGACATTAGATCTTTCCCAGCTCGATATTAAGGCAATTCCAGGTTGTGAACTAATAGGCTTCTCCATAAATGGTCAGGGGGGGTGCTTTATATACTGGGCTGCGGTGTTATAGACCCTGGGCCAGCGCTTTGTCTGCTGTAACGGAGCTTATTGATCTTATTTATGATTTATCTAACTCCCATACCAGGCTCATGGTGTTGGGGGATTTTAATCTGTGGCCGGACGGACCGACTGACTCAGCCTTTAAAGAATTGGTCCAGGCCAGTTGCAATATTCAGCTGCAGCAGTTAGTACTTTCTCAGACCCACTTAAAGGGTCACGCCTTGGACTTGATATTTGCTGATGCAGGCCAAGTAACCATACGGAACATCTTACCTCAGTGCTGGATGGATCACGCACTCGTCCATTTCTCTCTCTTACTTCCCGCCGCATTAGTGAAGAAAGGCAGCTTAGGAACCACCAAGACAATGGTCTAAGCTCCTTAAACAATCTACCCTGCCTGCTCTGCTTCTAGATGGCTTCACCTTGGGAGATAATGTGGACGTGAGCTATGAGACCCTTAGCCAGCAAATTGTAGCCTCACTGAACTCATTGGCTCCGTTGCGAAAAACTAGAATCAGGACAAAAGATGCAATGCCGTGGTTTTCAAGAGAACTTTTTCAGCTAAAACTCCAGTGCAAACGGGCCGAGCGTGCCTGGAGAAAGCAGTACCTAGAATCAGATAGAGTTCTTTTTAAACAGGCACTGGCGACCTTTAAGACCCAGATTAAACGTGCCAAGGCTAGTTTCCTAGAGGAATCATTACTGTTAGCCGTGAATAAATCGCAGGCCCTATTTAAGATCGTTAAAGACTTGGCGCGCCCCGCCTGCACGGTAAATGATATTCCTGCCTCTTAATCTTTATGTGACTCATTGGCACAGGCCATTGACGACAAGATTGCCACTATTCTGAACAATCTTGCTTTACCGCCAGGCCCTGACCCTCAGACCTTGCCTAATCTCATTTTAACTTCCTTTGCGGAGATTAGGCCAGCTAAGCTGAACAGCTTTCCCCCGCCGTCTTTTGCAGAATTCTGTGTGCTGGCAAACGGTGTCTCTTCAAAATCGCCGCTTGATCCTCTTCCACATAAATGTAGGAAACTATTCCATGAAGAGCTTTTTTCCCCTCTCTTTTCCATCTGTTGTCATTCCCTCTGGTCTGCGAGGGTCCCGGATTGTTGGAAGCTGGCGGTGGTTTCCCTACTCCTGAAGAAGGATACTCTGGATCCCACCTGTCCAGCAAGTTACAGTCCTATCTCTTTGCTTCCTTTTCCTATTAAAATTTTGGAAAAATTGGTCACAAAACATCTTTCTAGCTTCTTAAAGACCAATGCTTGCCTGGACGTGGCCCAATTCGGCTTTAGACCAGCCCACGGGACGGAGTCTGCATTGGTGACTGTCTTAGATGATCTTCGGACGTATGCCGACCAGGGTCGAGCAGCCTTTTTAGTACTGCTCGACATGTCGGCCGCGTTTGACACGGTCAGCCATAAGATCTTGATCGGGAGACTGGAGGAAGTGGGGGTGTCTGGTTTGGCCCTCAACTGGCTGGTGTCCTACCTTGGCAACAGGCACCAGATGGTGGCCCTGCCACCCTTCAAATCTAACATCAGAAGGGTTGGGCAGGGCGTGCCTCAGGGATCGGCCATCAGCCTGATTTCATTCAATCTCTACCTCCGCCCCCATATCAAACTGATAAAATCCTTCGGTATAGCAGTCACCAATTACGCTGACGACACCCAACTTATCTTCTTGTTTGAGGGCAAGGAGGATGTGTCTCAAGAGATCTTTCACCGCTGTATGTCCTCCACTGCAGAATGGTTGAGCCACAACACCTTGCAATTTAACAGCTCCAAAACAGAGGTGCTACACTGCTCAATGGATCGCACCCCTAGGCCTCTTCCATCACATTTTTGGCCTTCTTCCTTTCAGGGTACTAGTTTGCCAGCTGAATCCGTTTGTAACCTGGGGGTGATGTTTGGCTCCAGCCTGCAGTTAGTCGTATCCGTGAACAAAACGGTGGCTACTTGTATGGCACTGCTGCGGATGCTGTGGAAGATCTTACCCATGCTCCCCGCGCAGACCAGACCAGAGGTAGTGTGGAGCATCATCTTAAGTAGGTTCGACTACTGTAATGCACTACTTCTGGGGGCGCCCAAGACCCTGGTGGGAAAACTAAAGCGTGTACAGAACGCTGCTGCCAAATTGGCCCTTTCGCGCAGACAATCTGATTCATCCACTGCGGCACTCAGAGATCTTCACTGGTTGCCAATCCTTCAGTGGATTGATTTCAAAGCCCTTTGTTTGGTATTTCGGGCCCTTCATGGACAGGGTCCATCTCCTTTGCGGGACTTGTTCTCTTGGTATGTACCGTCCATATCTCTAAGTTCGGCCTCAGCCTTTCTGGTGGTGGTTCCCAGGATTTTGAGGATCCAGATGGGAGGGCGGTCTTTTAGGATCACCGCAGCGAGACTGTGGAATTCCCTACCGCTGTGCTTGAGAAGCATGGAAGATCTTACTTCCTTCAAGAAAGCTTGGAAAACACACCTTTTCCCGAGAACAATGTAAGCTGGGCAGCTGCTAAACTGTGTATGTATAATCTAAGTCTAAGCGCCAGGATACCCGTTGGGTGAAAGTTATTGCGCTATATAAATATGTCTATACATACATACATACATACTAGCCCACCAGGTACCTCCGGGAGCACCACAATTTAACTGCATTGCAGAGTGTTGTAAAAAGGGCTGTGGCCTCTGAACGTGGCGCATACTGGAGGTACCTGGTGGGCTAGTTGGCCCCCAGGGACCCTCAGGATTGAAGAGGAATTAATTCTCCAACTTAAAATGCTCTACAGGGCGTATTTGCAGACATGTCACCTTAGGCCCCGCCCCATTCCTTCATTATTGTGCAAAGGCGTCCCCTGACGAGTTGTAAGTTTGGGAATTGATTCCCCTGTAATACTGAGGGTCCCTGAGGGTCAACTAGCCCATCAGGTACCTCCAGTATGCCCCAGGGAGCTGCTTTGCAGAGAGGTGTTCAGAGGCTACACCCCTTTTTACATCTCTCTGCAACTCAGCTCTGTGGGGCTTACTGGAGGTACCTGATCTAGTGGTCTAGTTGGACCCTAAAGGAAGCTCAGGATTCAAGGGGACGTAATCTCCCTACTTAAAATGGCCACAGGGTGCGTTTACACAGTGGGGAAGGAAGGGGGCTGGGCCTGAGGTGACGTGTGCAAACACGACCTGTGGCGCGTTTTAAGTTGAGGAAATAATTCCCCTGCAACCCTGAGGGCCCCTGGGGGCTAACTAGCCCACCAGGTGCTTCCAATAAGTGCCACTGCCCTGCGTTGCTGAGAGGTTGTCCAGGCCGTGCCCCTTTTTACACCTCTCAGCAACGCAGCTCTGTGGTGCTTACTGGAGGTACCAAGAGGGCTAGTTGGAACCTAGGGACCCTCAGGATTCCAGAGGAGTTAATCTCCCTACTTAGAAAGGCCACAGGGCATGTTTTCAGGGTGGTGAAGGGAGGAGATGGGGCCTGAGGTGACATGTGCAAACACGCCTGTGGCGTGTTTTAGGTTGGGAAAAAAATTCCCCTTCAATCTTGAAGGCACCTGGGGGCCAACTAGTCCACCAGGTACTTCCAGTAAGTGCCACAGCGCTGCGTTGCAGAGAGGTGGTCCAGGCCGTGCCCCTTTTTACACTTCTTCTACATATTTTGGAATTCCAAAAACCAGGCGGGCTGCGGCATTTTGTACTGACTGCAGTTTCCTCAGTACTCTGGATTGTGTATTTAAAAATAGACCGTTGCAATAATCCAGTGACGATAAAACCAGGGAGCTGACTAAGGTTTTAATAGCCGTCACAGGGAGGTAAGGACTGATTTTTTTAATCATGCGGAGCTTATAGTGGGCTGTGGAAGCCACTTTATTTGCATGGTCCATAAAATTGAGGCCATCATCAAAGATGACACCCAAATTCCTGACCTTAGGGACTGATTTGGGAATAGCACCAAAACTGGCTGGCCACCATTCTGCTGACCAGCTGGGTGACATTGGGCCAAATAATAGTACTTCAGTCTTTTCTGAATTAAGTTTTAAGCAATTGGTTGCCATCCAGTTTCCTATCTCCGTCATTCCCCTCTGAAAGCGTTGGGCCACTTCTGGTCCATCTCCCTTTATGGCCATAACCAATTGTGTGTCATCAGCATATGAGGTGATGCCCATCCCGTGTGCCTTGATGACATTAGCAAGGTCCGACACATAGATGTTAAATAGTGTCGGACTCAGGGATGAGCCTTGAGGTACCCCACATGGCAGCGTCAGCTCCACAGATTGGTAAGGTCCTAGGGTGACTGCTTGAGTTCTCTCTGAGAGAAAAGTGGCTAGTAGTTCTTTGGCTGTGTGACAAATGCCCATCTTCTCGACACGGTCGACTAAGATCTTGTGGTCGACCGTGTCGAATGCCGCTGAGAGGTCAAGCAGTATCAGTACTGCGGTTCCGCCAAGGTCTCTGATTCGGCGTACATCGTCAGCGGCTTTAATCAGGGCTGTTTCTGTCCCATGATGTTTCCGAAACCCGAACTGGGTATCATCCAGTAAACTATACCTCTCAATATATTCTGATAGCTGAATATTCATGGCCTTTTCCACCACTTTGGCCAGGAAAGGCAGATTAGCAATTGGCCGGTAGTTTTTTAATTCGGTCTTGTCTGCTCCTGGTTTTTTTAGGAGAGGTTTAAGCAGCGTAGTTCTCCATACTGTGCTCAGGTAAATATATTAGGGGTTCAACTAAAAGCCATGGTAGGAGAAATGTCTTTTTAATTGTGGTATACATAATATGTACAAAACTCGATGGCATACTCTTGCTACATTTGTTCTCCGATGTTATAAGCCATGCTCATGATTATTATATAATGTCATAGTCTAATAAAGACATTATAAGACACAGAGATGTTCAGAAAGCGCGACGATCTTTACGGTCATCATCCGTCGCACTACGGACATCCCAATAATCTAAACACATCCTCCTGAGAGTTTACTGGTATCTACAATGTGAGCCGGGATTACCGGTTGTTCAATAACTGTCCATGTGAAATCGTTGGGGCCATGACCGACTTCCAGAAAATAGTTAGTTAACCCGGGTCGCTTGTTTCTTGCACCTAATGGTGCTTTTATGTTCCGATATGCAAACCCTGATTTTTCTGGTGGTCATGCCCACGTACTTCCGCTGACATGGACAGGTTAAGTTTTGGCTATTACAGTTAGTAAATCGCTACTGCTGCCAGGGACGATTACTGCCAATGTCAAAACTAGTTGATTTAGAGGTTTGAGGACATGCTGCACAACTACCACAGGGATGATGCCCCTCCACAGCTGGCATATCCCATAGAGTACCTACAGGGCGTGCAACTTTGGTCTTCGGTCTAGTGTGCACCAGTCTATCTCTCATGTTAGAGCCACGTTTATAAGCAAAGAGTGGAGGTGGTAACTGCTCTGAACCTGTATTGAGAATTGACCAGTGTTTCTTTATGATCTTTTGCATGTTGTTTGATTGGGTACTGAAAGTGTTGATATATGTAATCCTCTGCATCTTCTCTTTTGAAGTAGATTGTCCCAGTAGAGCCTCTCTGTTATTATTAGCGGCTCTCTTCATGGATTGACGGACCAACTTCTTGGGGTACTTCCTTGTGCATAACTGATGTTCAAGCGTTTTTGCATGCTCCCGAAAGGCTTCCTTGGTGGAACAGTTGCGTTGAATGAGCAAAAACTGTCCATAAGGCAGATTGTCCCTGAGTGCCTTAGGGTGACAACTGTCATATCGCAGCAGTGAATTTCTGGCCATGGGTTTTCTGAACAATTCAGACTTCAGACCTTCTGGTGTGGTTGTTATTAATAGGTCAAGGAATGCTAGCTCCTGTCTGCTATGTTCAATGGTGAAGCGTAAAAAGTTGTTCCTGGAGTTCAACCACTGGTGGAATGTGATAACTCATCATCTGTGCCTCTCCATACGACCAAGATATCATCAATATACCTACGCCAGACCCACAGGGAGGCGTGGTATGGGTTCTCTGTTGTCAGAATATGATCTTGTTCGAACTAATGGACATACAAATTAGCTAAACTTGGAGCAAAAACATTGCCCATACTGGTACCGGATGTTTGTTGGAAGACAGTGTCCTCAGAGCGAAAGAAATTCTCTTTCATGGCTATGTTGGCTAGATTCATAATCAGATGTATTGAAGTGATGGATTCCCACTCTCTCTACAAAAGAAGGTTCTCAATTACCTGCAAAGTGTCATCATGAGGGATGGATGTGTAAAGAGATTCGATGTCGAATGACACCAAGGTGTCAGTCGAAACATCGAACTCTATGTCAGGGAGGATATGGAGAAAGTCTTTCGTATCCTGGAGATAGGTCGGCATCTCCTTGACTAACAGTTGTAGAAACACATCCACAAATGCTGACAATGGTTCCAAAAGGGAACCAATCCCAGATATTAAGGGGCGTCCTTTATCCTTATAATCCAAATCCAAATGTTTCTCAAGAAAAGTCATTTTCAATTGTTCGGAATATCGGCGTTTGGGCAGATATGACCCACGGACACGGTTTATGACTTTTCTTGAGAAACATTTGGATTTGGATTATCATGTCCTATACTTTGGAATTTTTGAAACACTGACTTTGAGGATGCTACAAATTACTCAAGTCCATGGATGCTGCTGGGAACGCACCCAGCAACACCCATTGCGTGCACCTTTGACGCAGGACACTGCGTTAAAGGGACTGATATTTATCAGGCAGGATTACGCCACAAAAAGTGACTTAGTCCTGCCTGATAATTATCACTCAGTCTTCTGCTCCACCGGAACGTCACAAAAACTGACGTTCCGGAGGCGCAAGGGGCTCATAAATAAGGCCCCATAAGTTTCACAATCCTTATAGTTAGGAATTAGCATTTAAAAATCCTTTGAAATTCACTGAAAAGACAATAGGTTTCACACCAGTTATAGTTAGCTGGACATTTTACTCCTACAAACCATTGAAATTCCCCCGTTATAGTTAGTTGTACTCAATATAACTCGCGCGCCCGCAATCCACTGCTGATGATGTCACATATTACATCATTCATGACATGGTCAGTGACATCACTGATGACATCACTGATGACATCTCAAATGACATCACTGATGACATCACTGGTGACAATATCCAGTGAATGTGGTTTTCGTAGATATTTAAAATGTATTATAAATACACTACTTTGCATTGAAGAATGAGTGGATATATAAATATAAATGTGTGGATGGTGGATTTAGTAACAGTGTCATTAATTGTTTCATTGACTAATTTGTAGAGTCTCACTATATATAATATTTAGTTCCTAAACTGTGTGAAAGTCTTTAGTGCTTTGTTTTAATTACTATGTTAAAGACTATATTTGGAATTGGTTTCTTAACCCCTTGCATGCTGTTGATGGCCCCCAGCCTTCAGGCACTATGGTGCTCGTGTGCTGATGACGGCTGGGGGCCGTCATAAACCCGCCCACTCGCGATTCTGCTGCACAGGCGCAGAATCGGGGCCGCATGGAAGGGGTTAACTGAGTATTTGAATGTCTATGTGGTTTGGTGGGGGTGTGATTGCCAAAAAATGTGTGAATAGTTCATTCAGTAGGTATATGAGGTTAAGACTACATGCTATAACAGTTGTTTCAGTGAGTGTATATGTTTATGGGTGTGGTGGTGATGAAATATTTCTCTCAATGGTACATCTCAATTAAACTTGAATAAAAAGGCAGTGTATGTGACAGTTATATCTAATTAAGTGTGCATAAGACTTAGTGAGTCACTATATTGATAACTGTATACTTGTAATAGTTATTTTATAACACACTAAGTGTGAGTTACTATCTATATAAATAGATGAAGTGGTGTTTGTATAAGTGTGTAGGTGAGTAAATGTAAGTACAATCAATTGTTTGCATAAGTCAGAAGGATGTCTTTATAAGTGAATACAATGTGTGCTGGTGTGTAATGTTGAAATAGGCGTATAAGTATATTTGATAGTGTTCTGTTGATTATTCACTGCATATAACACTGAATCTATAGGTAAGTGATTAGATGTGTGTATAGGTCTATGAATAACTGAGTGGGTGTTTAGAAATTTCTATTGGAGTGTCAATGGTTTCAAATATGGCACTTTCTATTTTACAGTGAGTGATGAAAGATTATACTAGTGTGTGATGAGGTGTATTTGATTGTCACATGGATGATGTCATCAGTGATGTCATCAGTGATGTAATTTGAGATGTCATCAGTGATGTTATCAGTGATGTCACTGACCATGTCATGCCATTTTTTTTTTCAAATGATTTTTATTAACTTTTAGGCCAATAAAAGACTTCCCCAATACATCATTCGCTGTTAGAGGTGGTACAACATTGCAGTCATGCCAATAGGATGTATACATTAGTCTGCGAATATATGGATTGAGGGCAATGGGTCGCTAATAACTGATGCAGCGGGAGAACGGGGGGTGGCACTCGGGGGAAAGGAGGGAGGGAAGGGGGGAACTAGGAACCAGTTGTGGGAAGAAGGAGTTTGAGAACATAGGTCATGTGACTGCAGGGGAGATGGAAGAAAATACCCTAATGAGGGGAGAAAAAACTATGGGAGAGGGGGGGAATCAAGAGGCGAAGACTGAGGCAGGGGAGCAGAGTTACACGGAAATTGTACTAGATACATCTATTAAGAAGGCGATGAGGGGGACGATGAAGAGGGGGGGGAGAATGTAGGGTGCGCAGCTGGGGAGGCAGGATGTGAGTAAGGGAGGGGAAATTAGGCCATCTGCATGCTAGAGAGGCTTTGGTGCTGTCAGGGACGCGGCAGCGTGTTGTGAGATGGTCGGGGCGTCGCGTTGGTGGGCTTGTAGAAATTGATAGGACAGTGTGGCCCATTCCAAAGATATAGGGCGCTTCCGCTGGCCCCTTGCCTCCTCCTCCCGCAGTGCATCTTCCTCTACCATAGCCCATTTTTTCACTGCTCCCACACATGTCTCAAATGCATGGCTATGTTCCTTTTAGCTAGGAGCAGGGATAGGGCGGCCAGCAGAAGATCCCCAACGCAACTGCCTCCCAGGAGCGAAGGTCTGTGAGGCCTGCTAGGGTGCAAATTGAGTCAAGAAGGGCCGACCAATAGTTCTGAAGTGTCGGACAACTCCATAACATGTGTAGGAAGTGTGCGTCCGGAGAATGACATTGAGGGCACAGGAACTGACTGTTGGGAAAGAACCGCTGTAGGCATGCAGGGGACTGATAGGCCCGGTGTAAAATATAGAATTTAATATTTTTTAACCTTGCGTTTCTCGAGACTTTCTTTGGGAATTCTAGCGCCCTATCCCACTCCCTGTTGTGCATTTGTCATCCAAACTCGTCCTCCCAGTTAGCCCTCAGAGTGAGTAAAGGTTTGTATGTGAGTTCCCTGATTGACTTATATAGCCAAGTGTCTGCCGCAGCCCATGTAAAGGATGAAGTGAATTACGGGGTGTGTCGCAGGTTCGCCTGCTGTTAGGTCGCTGTGTGGGTGAAAGCAGTCAATGAGTTAGTGATGTGTCAGAAACTGTCTGGGCGGGAGCCCGTGGTCCTCAATAAGTTGGTCGTACGGGCGAAGATGGCCCTCCGCAAATAGCGTCTCAGCCTCCGTGATCTCTGATTCCGTCCATATGTGTACCATGGTGCTTGTGAAGTATTAGTCCCCTCAAGGCCAACCCCTAGTGGTAGTCGAGGGGAATAGCAAGGAGTCATTGGTGCCAAACGGTGTATACAAACATACATTGGCAGGCCACAGACACCTGCAAGGGATATGTCCGGCGGGGCTTGGTACCGGGGAGCAGCAGGTGACAGAGTTCTGGTGTGGGGATAGGGCTGTGTGACATGTGAGTTTCTCCAGCGTGTCTGCTTGCCGTCCAGTATGACAGCCACTGGAGTTGCGCTGCCAGGAAGTATGACTCTAAGGCAGGGGCACCTAGGCCTCCCTGTGTGGTGGGCAGTTGGAGCTTGGCGAGGGCTATTCTATGTCGGCCATCTCCCCACACGAGTGTGTGGAGTAGTATGTCCAGCTCGCGGAAGAAGCTTATAGGTGGGACAACCGAAAGTTTGGTGAAGTAGTACAATAGTCGGGGGACGATGACCATTTTTGCGAGTGCTACACAACCGATAGGGGCCAGTGGGAGGTGTTCCCAGAAGCCTACCAAGGCTCGGATGCTGGCGAGGACTCTGCGGTGGCTGCCCTCATAAATATCGGTGGGTGACCGATAGAGGAGGACTCCCAGATAACGTGGGGCGCCCTCGGCCCAACAGAGGTTCTGCATACCGATCCGGACTTCTCGAGGGTCTGGGGAATGATGCATGGGATACACCACCGATTTCTCCCAGTTCACTCAGAGGCCAGATGCCTCTGCAAACTCGGAAAGGATCGTCCATATGGGGGTTAGGTCCTTGGTGATGTCCCGAACATATAGTAAGAGGTCGTCCGCATACATAGAGACGCAATGGATCGTATCAGCTATGGGAATGCACCATGCTGTGCCCTCCTGGCGCAGGCGGATCGCCAATGGCTCTACAGCTAAGGCAAAGATCAGTGGCGAAAGGGGGCAGCCCTGTCTTGTACCCCTCTCGACTCACAACGGGGGCGAGATGTATTTGGCAAGTCTGACCGGAGACGTTAGATTAGTGTAGAGCAGTCGAGTGTATTGTATAAGGGTGGGACATATTCCCGTCCAACAGAGTACAGCAAAGAGGTATGGCCAGGTCACGGTATGAAAGGCTTTTTCAAGATCTAAGATAATACAGGCTGCACGTGGAAAGGCTACACCCACCTGATCCTGAATATGAACGACTCGCCTGATGTTCTGGGATGTATTCCTGCCGGGGACAACACCGTTTTGGTCTGGGTGTATTAGGGGACGAAGTATTTGTTCAAATCGGGTGGCCAGAATTTTCCCCAGGAGTTTTCAGTCCGCTGAGAGGAGTGTGATGGGGCGGTAGGAGGATAGCTGTTGTGGGTCTCTCTGCGGTTTGAGAAAGGACACAATCACCGATTAGCGGAGAGAACTTGGGACTTCCCCTTGCTCAAGAGCGTCCGCAATCATGGCCGTGAACCAGGGAGTTAGCAATGTGGAGAAGGTACTGTAGTACTCGAGAGGTAGCCCACCAAGGCCTGGGGCCTTGTTCCCAAGCTATGGAACGTATCGCACTGGAGACGTCGGTCGCTGTGATTTTCGCATCCAGGGTATCCCTGGTTGTTTTCGCGATATGGGGAAGTGGCAGTGAGCCCAGGAATTGGGCGGCCGTGTCCTGCCGGTAATGTGTCTGAGTGATGTACACGGCAGCATAATAGTTCTGGAACGCATCGAGTATGTCCTGTTGAGAGCGTACCCGAGTGCCCGCGGGTGTCAGAATTTCGGTAATAGGTGTCGCATCCGAGTCTTGGCGCGCCAACCACACCAGTAGTGAGCCTGTTTTGTCCCGCTCCTTGTGGACACAGGCGGCATAAGCTCGGAAGTTGAACTTGCGCATATCCGCCAGAGCAGTGGCGTATTTCGTTTTGGCCTCAGCCACCTGGGCCACTGTAGCCGCCTGCGCATCCTCCTTCTTGGTGAGTGTTGCTAGCGTACGTTCCGTGACGACGAGTGTGCGTTCAAGCGTGCAGTGGGCCCCCGTTATATGTTTAATTCAAGCACCCCGTGCTACTATTTTGAATGTGTCCCATTCCACGAGTCTGGTGGTGGTGGTCCCAGTGTTGGAAGTAAAATATTCTTGGATCGTCTGCGCTTGTTCGTGTCTGAAGACCTGGTCTGAGAGACAGTCCTTCGGGAGGCGCCAAGTGGATACCGGAGGGTGGGGAGGTCTCCAGCTGATGCTTAGGATGTGTGCGTTGTTGTCTGAGATCAAGCGGCCTAAGTAGTCAGTGTGTTGGACTGTGGGTATTAATGACGGGGTGCATAAAAACCCGTTGAGACTGGTCTGCAGATTATGTGGGATGGAGTGGAACGAGTACAACCGACTATAGGGGTGGTGCGCTCTCCAAGCGTCTACTAGTGACCAGTGTGTGACCTAGCTACGGAATCTTCTGGATCGTGTGTGGGCTGGGGAATGTAGGGGTGGAGGATGGGACCTGTCGAGTGTAACGTCAAGCTCCCAGTTGTAGTCGCCCCCTAGTATCCATGGGGGTATGGCAAATTGGGCAAGAACGCCCGAGAGAGAGTCCCAGTACCTATCCTGCTGTGTATTGGGTGTGTAGATGCTACCTAAGAGGACTGGCCATCCGTCCAATAGACCCCCCAACAGGACATACCTTCCCTCCCTATCCACCACCCTACGTGTCTCTTGAAAGGGGGTGCCTGGGCGAACCCAGATGAGCACGCCGCGCACATATGCCGAGTACAATGTGGCGCATATGAGTCCACGTCAGCGGGACCTTAGTTTATCTGTCTCTGCTGCTGTAAGATGTGTTTCCTGTAGGAACGCGATTTGGGCTTGTTGGCGCTTAATGCATACAAAGGCCGCACATCTCTTACACCACGTCTGTAAGCCGCGCAGGTTCAGGGTGACTATATTAACGTCTGTGTGCTGCATGGGATGGCATGAAAAGGGTGTCCCGCTCCTAGATGTGGCTGCTCGAATACGGGATACATGGGCCTGTCTGTGAGCGTGGTGGCGCTGCGCGTGGGGATAGCCATCATTTGCCTTTCTCCATGTGTGTCATCTGCCATTATGCACATGCCTTCAGTCGGGTGTAGGGGAGGTGAGAACGGGTAAACAAAACCAACAATTGAATGGGAAAACTGTCCTAATACGTGGGGCGCATCGGCAAGCTCGATGGGTCCAAACCAGCTCTCCTAGAACCAGGGAGCGAACAGTCAAGCCTTGGGGGTGGCAGGCCGGGCCTGCGAGGCAAGTTCCTTTTCGGGCGTTTGCAGGATAAGTGATCGTCCATTTAGGGTGTACTGTGTCCATCATGTCCTGACCAGGGTTGTGGGTGGGCCTCAGGGGGGGTGCCCACCCGCCTTGGTCCTCCAGCTGAGCATGTTGCTGGTTTGCGGCCACTGTCATCGCTATTGAGCAGAGTCGGCGATCAAGGGTGTGACCGGGGTCATGGTGATGGAATCCGTTGTGGGGTGGCATGAATTACTGTTGTCTTTGCTACTTGATGAGAAAAGGTGCGGGATCCCCTCAATATCTTCCTCTGATTGGGGAGCCTCAAGGTCGGCGACAGCTTACAGGGCTCTGCAACGCTTCTGCATAAGCTGCTCCAGGTCCGGAAATTCAACTTCTCGGCGTTTTGGTGAGATCTCTCCAGTTCTGTCATCCCTGCTGTTACGTTTGCTGTGTGTCACCCTTCCTATTGCGGGGTGTCCTGTGGTTGTGTTTCTATGGCTGAGTCGCAGCCGGTTCACGCTCAGCCCAGTCACAAGCCTCCTCAGCCATGAAGAAGAAGTGTGTGGAGCCCTCGTGGATTACTTTCAGGCGGGCAGGGAAGAGCAGAGAGTACTGTACTTCATTCTCCCTCAGTTGCCGTTTCACCTTCAAAAAAGACGCCCTGAGTTTTTGTACCGCCTTGCCGTAGTCCGGGAAGACCATGAATGTGTTGGTTTTTCACCTGCAGAGGGCCTGCACATCTGGCCGCCCGCAACACTGCGTCTCGGTCCCAGAAATGGAGAAATGTTTCTAGTAGGGGGCGAGGGGCGCTGCTGGGTATCCTTCTCCCGGTTGGGACCCGGTGGGCCTTTCTAACAGGAAGAAGGCGGTGCAGTACTTTGTCGGGGTGAAGGATTTTAACCAAGCTTCTGCATATTCAATGGGGTGTGTTCCCTCGACCCCCTCCGGCAATCCTATTACACGTATGTTGCTGCACGGAGAGCGTCCTTCCAAATCATCCACCCGGTCCTCTACCGCGGCGAGAAAGTTCATGGCCGAGCGGAGTGTTGACTGCTTGGTCTTCAAAGTGGGTAAAACGTCTGCCAGGGTCTTTTCCCCCTCTCGGACCCTATCCACCAGCTTTCGTTGGTCGTCGCAGAGTAGGTTGATGTCTGTGGTAAGAGTGCCCAGGCGTTCCTCCATGGATGCCCTGGAGAGTTCAATGGCCACCAGGACTTTGTCTAATTTGTCCGATATGGTGGGGTCCAGTTGTGGCAGGGGCATCTTGGTGAAGGTGCTAGTGCGAGGTTGGTTTTCTGGCGCGGTTTCAGGGACCGCCATCTGTTGTGTGGTCCTTGGCTTTCCCATGGCGATGATCTGGGGTGCAGCGTCCGCGTTCATTTTCTTCTGGTGCGGAAGTGCAGTCAGGGTGCCGCTTCCCTACACGGCAGTCGTGTGGCTCACCGCCTGCTTGTGGTAGGGGGCGTAGTGCACCCTGAGATCACCCGCGCCCCAGGGGGCTGCCCCGTCATGTCGCCAGTCGTGCCCGTTTGGCAGGGGCCACCGTACTCAGTAAGTCTTGTGTCAGTCTTCACCGCGCACCCGCGCTGGTAAGTAGGGCAGGGGGCGATCGCCCCTCGAGAGCAGTCTTATGCCTGCCCAAAGGATAGTCCAGTGAGCCCCCGGAGGGTGCCGCCAGCTGAGGAGGTTCCAGGAATGGGGCCGGGTCCTTGCCCAGGTCAGTCAACCCTGGCCGCCATCTTAGGGTCAGGCAAAGGTATTTGTGGCGTTTGGTGTGCCATCAGGGTGTTCAGGCTGTCGATGGTCTCCTGCAGCGAGGAGGGAGGGGGGGCATGCAGGAGCGACTGCTGGGCGCCGCGCTCACCCCCTGATGTCTGTGTGCAGGGTCAGGAGTGTTCTCCGCTCTGACGGTGTCCCGGCATGGGCGCCATTTTGGGGTCAGGCAGGCACCAGTTTCAGCAGCTCCCAACTGGTATCCGCGCCCCCGGGGGGTGGAAACTGATCTGCTGTCACTCCCTGGGATTATGGAGTATGTCGGGGGGCGAGGGACACCCCTGCCTTCCGCAGCAGTTCGTGGCAGGGCGGTGATGTCTAGTTCCCGACGACCGTCTCAGGGTTGCACAGGGTTGGTACCAGCAATCTGCCAGCATCTGATGACTCTACCCAGCGCGATTCTTGAAGGCAGGGGAGGACACCGCGTCGCAGGAGCTGGCTCTTCGCATCCGCCGGGCTGCGCACGTTCAGGTAGGTCTTGGCTGTCCTTCCCCGTCTCTGTCAGTGACGGGTCACCGCCATCTTAGCCTCGGGTCCACGGAGTTGGGGCAGTGCTGCTTTCTCGTTCCTCTGGCACGATGATCCTGGGTCTGGTGGAGGTGTTCTGACCCTAAAAGGACAGCGATGAACGGACTGATGGGCCACCCATATCAGGAGCCTTAGCAAGCGGCAGCTGCCATCGTGGCTCACTAAGCCACGCCCCACTGACCATGTCATGACTGATGTAATATGTGACATCATCAGCAGTGGATTGCGGGCGCGCGAGTTATAGTGAGAACAACTAACTATAACGGGGGAATTTCAATGGTTTTGTATGAATAAAATGGCCAGCTAACTATATAACTGGTGTGAATATATATATATATATATATATATTACCTACTGGCGGTCGCCAGTAGGTATATATAGTTAAGATTTCTGAAAATTCTATGTCGAATAACTTTGGCGTTTGTGGACGGAATTGGCTGAAAGTTTCTGGAAAATGGCACATTATGTTTCTGAGCAGCCCCTGAAAATTTGGGGGGTTTCATCTAGGGGGGGCAGAGAAAAAAGGGGGGTCCCAAAACGCGTTTTTCCCATTCATTTTTCCATAGGGCGGTTGGACTCACTTTTAGCTTGAACGGCTGAATGGATTTCTATGAAACTTGACAAAATTGTAGGGAGTGGAAGCCCGATGTGCCTTTGCTAGGTCTCAAGATATGTGCTCCAGTGGATTTTGAGAAATTAACGTTCAAAAAAATATATACATCTGTGACAGTGTCCCGGTTAGCGCCCCGGTTCGCGTACCTGACGCGTAATGGAACTTTGCGAGGAGAAGCAGATTGGCTCCCCGGAGACTGTGAACATTCTAAACAGTCCGAAGCGGCCGCCATCTTGTGTCTCGGTAGGATCGAGACACAAGAGGTGGCAAAAACAAAGGGGGAAATGAGCATAAGGGGGCAGAGTACATCCTCCCTGACCCCCTAGGTTTGATGAGGGGGCTTTAAAAGGGCCCCGCGGGCAAAAAAATTATAATTTTTATTATCGTTTTTTTTGCGGGGGGAGCGCCCGGTACACGCACCGGGAAGCGGTCCGGGAAGCGTAATAGAGGGGTAAAAAATGTAAGAATTTTCAAATATTGTATGTTTATTGATTGTTCTTTTTGTTGTATTTTTTTTTGTTTTTTTTTTTATTTAAGTACCAACATGTAGGTACCAATGCAGAGTCTAAAAATAAATAAACACCGTCTCCTTTGTAGATATCTTGCATGTTGTTTCTGAAGTTATTGTGGTATATGGAATTCATAACATATTCTGTCAGGAAAGCAGAAAGAACATGGAGGCAGGAGATGATAAAGAGATGTTAAATACACATTGGAGATAATATAGTGGGAGAAAGGAAGTAACTATGAGCAAACTTACTATGTAACACAAAAAAGTTGCACAGTATATTTTAAGTCTCACTTTATATTTTATCTGTTTGGGTACTATTTCATAATTTTCATATTAAAAAGAATAATGTCTCAAACTATTTTAACTTTCAAAATTTAAATTTATTGTTCTGATTTTTCATAGTCTAAGAGAATTTGTAACATTAAATCATCAGGAATGACCTCCTTTTCATTCCAAGAATCACATTCTTCAGCACATTTTATTAGTTATTGGTCCACTGTGTCACCCATAAAGTCTAGTTCTTCATTTTCTTTGTTAGGATTGTTTTCATTCTTAATTTGAAATGAAATTGGAAAGGGGCGACCACTCGGTCCCCCCGAACGTATGGCGGAGTGCCTCGATCCCCCCGGGAAGCCATTTTTTGGCGGGAGGCGCGTCTCGGCTGGTATGCCCGAAGCGGCGTAGCCGGGGCGCGCTTTTTCCCGCTCTAGAGTGGGCTGGCCTAGACACCGACGTAACCAGCCCCGCCCACGGGACGGGCAGGGGCGGGTTTACGCCCGCCCTGAAGACGGATAAAAAGAGACGCAAGACCAGAAGACGTCCTCTTGTTCTTGTGCTCCGAAGCTGCACCTCCTCGCTACACGTGAGCTCGGGACAGAACGAAGAGCCAATTTTGAGCGTTTTGATCTTTTTCTTTGTCTTCTAGATACTTCGTCGGAGAGATGCCAAAGAAAGTCGCAAAGAAAATGTCGACCGACCAGATGGTGCGGGCCCTTTTCAAAGATATGGCAGACATAAAGAAACGGTTGGCAGAGCGAGACGGGGAGGAGGGTTCGGGCCCTGCGCCGGCTGGAGGGAGACCGAAGAGGCCGAGAAAGGTTCCAGCCGGTGGAGACATCCCGGTTCCCCCTGCACCGCTCGAGGCGCCGACCCCAGTTCCAATAGAGGGGAATCCAATCCCCGTTGTCGTCACCCCGACGTCCAAGGAAGACATGCCCCCCGAGCTGGCAGCACAGCTAGCAGCTTGGTTGGGGGATAGTAGTGATGGCGCCACGGCTGCCGAGGCACAGGCGCTGATAAAAGGGCTTCGTGAGAAGAGAGAGGCAGCGAGAATGGCTGCGCCATTGGCGGGGATAGACAAGCCGCAAGCGGCAGAAGCTGCGTCCAGTTCAGGTAAGCGGCCGTTGCCGATTGCAAGGGACGAGTCAGCACCCTCTCGTAGAGAGAGATTGGGACAACATGTGCCTTTAGCCATAAAGGAAAAGATCTGGGCAGGGGAATACGTGAATATTTTTTCCTTGCTTGTTGATCATTATGATGTGGAGCATGTGAAAAGTCAAAAGGACTTAATGCATCCGAGTGTTTGGCGCGCAAAAATGGCCGCCTTTAAGGTAAATGAGAACATTGGCAATTGGGGCAATGCATGGGGTATTTTTACATCGATTCTGGGGGAACGTAGGCCCGAGTTGCTCCCTGAGTTTCCCGTTTATCAATCACGGATTATGGGTTACTCGACAACATATCAAGGTAACCATTGGTTTTGTTACGACAATCTGTTCAGGAAGGAAAAGGAACATAACAAGAGTTTGACTTGGGATTGTTACGATTCTCTAACATGGGATAAAATGAAGGAATCGGGAATGTTAAGAATGCCATTGGTCGGGAGCAATGTTGTTGATTACTCCCGCCAAAATGTGGGGACGCCCTTTCGACCAAGTACGAGCACCGACGACCAGTCGAGGCCCGCGGGCAATACAGGGAGAAAGGGTTTCTGTTTTAATTTCAACAAGGGGAAGTGTACTAGGCCACCGGGGTCGTGTAAATTCAAACACGAATGTAGTACGTGTGGATCATCCCATCCTGAGTCATCGTGCAGAGCCAGAACGAGTGAGAATGGGGGTAAGGGAGGCGCCAAACAGGTCTAAGCTAGGCCGAGGGGCGCCTTTACCAACCCCGATTGATACCCTGGCAATGATTCCCTGGCTCAGCAACTACCCGGATCGGACTTCTGCCGGGGTGCTGCGGAACGGTTTTACACATGGTTTCCGCATCCCGGTAGGGGACTTTCAGGGTGTAGGGATGTGCAAAAATCAACTTTCCGTTTTACAACATACATCTGTAGTGCAAGAAAAAATCCAGAAAGAGGTTAGCCGGGGTCGGGTCGCCGGCCCGTTTAGTGTACCCCCGGTACCAGATTTCGTTTGTTCTCCGTTAGGGGTGGTCCCCAAGAAGGACCCAGGTGAGTTTCGTTTGATCCATAATCTGTCTGCTCCCCATGGTCTTTCGGTGAACGACGCAATTGATCCGGAAGTTTGTTCGGTGCGATACGCATCGTTTGATGAGGCAGTAGCCATCTTGAATCGCCTGGGGCCCGGGACGCTGATGGCAAAATCAGACATCGAGTCAGCGTTCCGGTTGCTCCCGGTACACCCAGACGATCAGCGTCTGCTGGGATTCGGGTTCCAGGGGTCATTCTACATGGATAGGTGTATGCCAATGGGATGCTCTATATCATGTGCTTACTTTGAGCAATTCAGTACTTTTTTGCAATGGGTGTTCACTAAGAAAACGGGTTTCCGAAATGTAATGCATTACCTTGACGACTTTTTGTTCCTTGGCCCCGCCGGAAATCCCGCATGT
Source organism: Lissotriton vulgaris (assembly GCF_964263255.1). Taxonomy (NCBI): domain Eukaryota; kingdom Metazoa; phylum Chordata; class Amphibia; order Caudata; family Salamandridae; genus Lissotriton; species Lissotriton vulgaris. Next base: position 310,002,193 of record NC_141696.1, read on the forward strand.
GCGCAGGCCTTAGCTGAATTCCGTGTGTTGATGGGCCATTTTGGCGTACCATTGGCACCGGGTAAAACTATGGGTCCCACGACTTGCCTCGAGTTTTTGGGGATCGAGTTGGACTCAAGGGAGGGGTGTTTCCGTTTACCAGCCAGCAAAATCTGGAAATTCAGGGCAGCCCTCCAAGTATGTTTACATGTATCCAAGGTTACACTACAGCAGTTGCAACAATTAGTGGGAAAGTTGAACTTTGCCTTGAGGGTGATCCCAATGGCTCGCCCCTTTTCCCGCTCAATTGCCCAAGCGATGGTTGGCCTAAAAGAGGGTCATCATCGCACGAGGTTATCGGCCGAGGTCCGCCAGGACATGCGGATTTGGTTAGCATTTCTGGCGGACTTCAATGGCCGAGTCGTCTGGAACAAGCCAGCCGTGTCCTCTGAAGAGCTTGGGCTATGGACAGATTCAGCAGGAAGCATAGGCTTTGGCGCCATCTTCGGCAAAAAATGGTCGGCACAAAGGTGGCCCCTATGGTGGCAGGAAAAAGGGCTGACGAGTAATATTGCCTTCCTGGAACTTTTTCCCATTCTGGTGGCCCTGAGAACCTGGCCAGAAGGGTTCAGAGATCATTCTGTTGTGTTCTGGTCCGACAATATGACCGTGGTAGAATGCATCAATAGTCAGGCAGCCCGTTGTAAATTGATTTTGAGGCTGCTTAAAGAGATTGTCCTACTGTGTATGCAACTGAACGTGATATTCAGAGCTAAACATGTCCCAGGGGTGTTGAATCAGGCTGCTGATGCACTGTCTCGTTTTCACATGCAGGCTTTCTCGGGTTTCCTTCCCTCAGCGGACCCAGAGCCGGCACCCTTCCCCGAAGCTCTCTGGTCTCTCGGTGCCCCGAACTTCGTCACCTCGTGGGAGAGAGTCTAGCACCCAGGACAAGGAAGGCATATGAAGGGGCGTTTCAGGCCTATTTAGCCTTTTTAGGGGCAGAGAGAGGGGGACTTTGGGGTCAGGAGGAGTGGGTAGTACTTTTTCTGATGTCCTTACGTAGGGCTGGGAAATCGGTGGCTACGGCCCAAAGGCATCGTGCCGCCATTTCCTTTGTTGCCAGGGCCCATGGCATCCTGGACCCAACAGCGTCTTTTACAGTACAGAAAGCGCTGCGTGGGTGGCAACGTCTTGAGGGTCGCAGAGTGGACATAAGACGACCGATAGGTTTTGATAGATTGTCCCAGTTACTGGCCACACTCCCTAGCACATGCTCGTCCCCTTTCGAGACCTGTTTGTTCCGGACTGCATTTACGCTGGCATTTCACGGGGCTATGAGAGTTAGTGAGCTAGTTGCAAGGAACAAACAGGATGTGTCGGGGGGCTTGTGCAGGGAACATGTTCAGATCAGGGGTGATGCGATGGTTGTCTCCTTTCTCAGGTCTAAGACTGACCAAGATGGGAGGGGGGACTGCACGATCATTCGCAGGATCCCCGAGTCATCCATGTGTCCGGTACAGTGCTTAGAAGATTACCTAGCACGAAGGGTGGCATCATGGGGGGGGACATTGTTGAGGCATATAGACGCCACCCCGCTGACGAGGTTTCAGTTTCAGCGGGTGCTTGCAATGGCCGTTGCCGCAGCGGGCTTGGACCCGGGTGAATTTGGGACCCATTCCTTTCGTATAGGGGCTGCCACTGAAGCTACAGCCAGGGGTCTTAATGTAGAACAAGTGAAACGTGTGGGGCGTTGGTCCTCCAATTGTTATAAGAGGTACGTGCGATTGCACATGTTGTGAAGCTGTAATCTTGTACTCACGCTTCTTGTCTTTTGTTTGTTTTCAGTTGCGCAAGCCTACGCGGCAGGGCGGACTGTGCAGTTGACCCAACACCAGGCCAGCGGTCACACATCACCGGCTGAGAGAAAGAAGGTGTGGGTCGTAGGCCACTCATACGTGAGACGGGCCGCAGACGTATTCAAAGCAGGTGATATGATTCACGTACCTGGGGAATACGGGTACAGAGTGTCCTTCTACGGAAGGGGCGGTCTCTGTATTGACCAGTTTCAAGCATTCTTTGAGGGTTTGTTAGAGCGGATGAGGTCACCGCCGTCCATAGTCATAGTACATTTGGGGGGCAATGATTTAGTCACCACCGGTAGACGACTTCTCCTGGAAGCTATGCTTTCCACGGTAAGTTGGTTAGCAAGGAGAGTTCCGGGGTGTGTAATTGCGTGGTCGCATATGATCCCACGAAAAGTGTGGCGGGGGGGCTATCTCGATCCCTGCTTTGAATCATTCCGTTAAAAAATTGAATAACAAAGTGAGTAGGTTGTTCCGTTCCAAGACATTGCATTCGATCTCACATAGTTGTATTAATGATGACAGTATGTATTTGGGGGATGGTGTGCATTTGTCGAGGGTGGGCAATGAGTTACTCATAGGAGACTTCCTAGCTTGGTTAAAATCGTTAAAACATGACCTTTAGGTAGGAGTTTTGTGGGGGGTCCGGATAGCCGGTCAACTATCCGGACCTGTGGCGGTAAGGTCATGATCGGTGAGCACTAATTGGTAGATCCCTATGAGTGGGCGTCACCCAACACGGATGGGAGCGCTCGGGGGAGGTGGCCATTGGCCCCTCAATGGGGAGGCGGTCCCGTCTAAGGGCGGGTCGCCGGAAGTCAAGGAAAGGCGGTCAAGGCCCCTTCCTGTGTAGGAGGGGTTACAGCCCCCTCCTGAGGAATTTCCCGGGGCCAGTGTCATCTGCGACGGCAGATGCGGTAAGTTGTGTGGGGTGGGGGGAGGTCCACGATACCTTCTAGATACCACACACAAGTATTCGAACGACCTTTAAATGGCGTCGAGTCTTAAGTGCCCCCGACAAGTCAAGGGAAATTGTTAGTAGTTGCACTTGAGGTAAGCCTCTGTGCTGTCGCCCTTCCCAAGTGGGAGGGGTAAGTCTGGTTAGGGATCTTGACACCGGTTATGACCTTGCCGTTGGCCCTTAAACGTTAGGATGTACAATTTCAATGTTTATAGAGAATGTCTTTTGTAGGATGCTAGTTCGGCTAGGAGAACCTCTGTATTAGAGAATATGTTAAGATTAGCCAAACATCGCAATGTGATAATGAAATTGTACATAACATGAAACGTTTAATATTTAATTTTTTGTTTTAATAAATACGGCCGCGGGAGGGTCACTCCCTCCCACATCCAAAAACTTTAAGAACTGTTTCTGGTTTCCCTCCTTTTGGGATCGTGTTGAGAGGGGGTGGCGGGTATCTCAGCCATATGGAAAGGGGCGACCACTCGGTCCCCCCGAACGTATGGCGGAGTGCCTCGATCCCCCCGGGAAGCCATTTTTTGGCGGGAGGCGCGTCTCGGCTGGTATGCCCGAAGCGGCGTAGCCGGGGCGCGCTTTTTCCCGCTCTAGAGTGGGCTGGCCTAGACACCGACGTAACCAGCCCCGCCCACGGGACGGGCAGGGGCGGGTTTACGCCCGCCCTGAAGACGGATAAAAAGAGACGCAAGACCAGAAGACGTCCTCTTGTTCTTGTGCTCCGAAGCTGCACCTCCTCGCTACACGTGAGCTCGGGACAGAACGAAGAGCCAATTTTGACCCACCCACCAGCCCCTGAGGACAGCAAGTTGTTGTGCAATAAAGAGAATTTTCTAAGTATGTTTTTTGCTGTTTTCGTTTACAGGTTGTGAAAGCTCCAGTTTTGTTGTTTATCATAATAAAGTATGGTGAATATCGTTTAGGTTGTTACGATTAAAATGACTTGATGTAGTGTTGCATTTTAAGCATGCTCTTTCGGTCGTAGCGACCAATGTCGTCATAGGTTCGAGTAAGAATTGTCGTATTTATTTTTTGGTAGGCGGTAAGGTCATGATCGGTGAGCACTAATTGGTAGATCCCTATGAGTGGGCGTCACCCAACACGGATGGGAGCGCTCGGGGGAGGTGGCCATTGGCCCCTCAATGGGGAGGCGGTCCCGTCTAAGGGCGGGTCGCCGGAAGTCAAGGAAAGGCGGTCAAGGCCCCTTCCTGTGTAGGAGGGGTTACAGCCCCCTCCTGAGGAATTTCCCGGGGCCAGTGTCATCTGCGACGGCAGATGCGGTAAGTTGTGTGGGGTGGGGGGAGGTCCACGATACCTTCTAGATACCACACACAAGTATTCGAACGACCTTTAAATGGCGTCGAGTCTTAAGTGCCCCCGACAAGTCAAGGGAAATTGTTAGTAGTTGCACTTGAGGTAAGCCTCTGTGCTGTCGCCCTTCCCAAGTGGGAGGGGTAAGTCTGGTTAGGGATCTTGACACCGGTTATGACCTTGCCGTTGGCCCTTAAACGTTAGGATGTACAATTTCAATGTTTATAGAGAATGTCTTTTGTAGGATGCTAGTTCGGCTAGGAGAACCTCTGTATTAGAGAATATGTTAAGATTAGCCAAACATCGCAATGTGATAATGAAATTGTACATAACATGAAACGTTTAATATTTAATTTTTTGTTTTAATAAATACGGCCGCGGGAGGGTCACTCCCTCCCACATCCAAAAACTTTAAGAACTGTTTCCGGTTTCCCTCCTTTTGGGATCGTGTTGAGAGGGGGTGGCGGGTATCTCAGCCATATGTATTTTCTTTTTGCTGTGCTTCCATTTTCTTGTTGTAAATTGCATAAAAAATAAATATATCAGTGGAGATAGGGCACTGTTGGGTTTAAGTTCAGACAGGTACTTGTGAGTTTTTAACAGTGAAGTTATCTTTGGGCAGTGCATGGTTTCAGGCAGGAAGTAGAACTATTAAAAAGTGCCTGTGATGAAGCCTAAGTAAATTCATAATTACACCACAGAAGCCTAACTCAATCAATAATTTAAATAATTAAGTCTTTCTCAATGACTAACTCTTATAAAGGGACAGTATGTAACTATCTGAAAACGTTTTCCTAAATTAATTTAAAGTGCATAACATAGTTCTCCTTTCAAATTTTTTAAATATTATCTTACCTTTGAAAAAGAAGTTTAAGTTCTCAGTGAAAATGCTCTTCAAATGTACTTCAGGAAGTAGTAGTCAAAATGGCTGTGTTTCTCTCTCTTTCTTTATATATATTCAGGTACATAACCAATCAAATGTCTTGAAATAATAGTAGAAAATGAAAGTAACATTTTAATTGGTTGTCAATTCTAACACTTCATATGTGTTTTTGTCATGTAATTTACCTCAGGATATTTAGTCAGGCCTACAGCATAATTTTCTCAATGGAATTCCATCAAATTTGGGTAAATGGTAGGGACTGCTATGTAGTAGGGCCTATTCTATATTTGATGAAAGTGTCTCCAGTGGTTTTTCTGTAAATTACTTTCCCACCTTTTTTAAGCGGGCGCTCACCGGTGCGCCCCCCGGTACGCGTACCAGCAGCGTTACGGGAGTCCTTCATTTTGTGTATCGGTAGAATTGAGACACGAGATGTAGGGGAAACAATGTTCGGAATGGGTAGAAGGGGGCACGGTAGACACTTCTTGACCCTCTAGGTTTTCTGAGGGGGGCGTAGGACGCTATTATAGGCAACAAAAAAGAAAATCGCATGAGAAGCGCCCGGTACGCGCACCGGTAAGCGAACCGGGGAGCGTACTTTGGTGAAAAATAGTGAAAAAAGTTAGAAAAAGATAAACGTTTTGAATGATCAGAGGTAGGGTAGCTCTGAAAAGAGCTATTGGGTTCTGTGGCTAATTTAGGTACCTACAAGTAGGTTCCAATGCACAGTTTTAAATTCAGGAGGAATATTCTATTCCCCTCATCGGAGAAATGCACACCATCTCCTCTATAGATGTCTTGCATGTTGTAACGCAAGTTATTGTTATATTTTAAACCCATTCTAAAGTCTCTCATGTAAGCAGAAACAGATTTATTCACATGTTTCCGTGCTTTCTCAAATTGTGGACAAAATTGGTTGGACCAGTTCCATTTCTGTCTTTGACATATATTGGAATATACCAAGGCAGTTTGGGGAAAAAGTGTCATCAATTGATGAAAGGTGTCCTTTAAAAGCATTTCCAGACCAACCCCAGTGATAGTTCCAAAATAATTTCCACCACAGTGCACTATTAAGAGGTCATGGTTTGGCAGATGCATAAAAAATTATATTAAAAAGATATAAAATATATTTTTCCTTTAAAAGGAGAATACATTTTACAGCTTTTGATATTTGCTATTAAAAAACCATTGAAATTCACTGAAAAAACCATAGGTTATAGACCATATATAGTTAGGAATTAGCATTTACAAACCCTTGAAAATTTACTGAAAAAACCATAGGTTATAGACCATATATAGTTAGGGATTAGCATTTACAAAACCTTATTTTACTCAGACAAAACCATTGAAATTCGCATATATAGTTAGTTACACTAACTATATATCGCGCACCCGCAATCCACTGCTGATCATGTCACATATTACATCATTCATGACATGGTCAGTGACATCACTGATCACATCACTGATGACAACTCAAATGACATCACTGACAACATCACTGATGACATCATCCATGTGATAATACGATGAACCTCTTCAGACTCTAATATAACCTTAGATACACTCAGTTTAAACAGACACTTACAGATTGTCACTCATCCATGGAGTTACTCATACACCTAGTCAGTCATGCAAAGAATCAATCATACCTCCATTTTCTCAACTATACAGTTATACACACCTTACTTATTCAAACATATTCTAACTCATATTTACTCTCTTTTACAATCACTCATACAAGTTTTAAATGATCCATGCAGCCACTCACACATTTACTGGCTCTTAAACACAGTAATTTATATATGTCAACTCTCACTTGTACTGTGTTTTACAAATGTACTTACTTTGACATGTAGCACTGACATATACATCCACTCACCAATACACTCATGCACACAGACAACCACCCATACAGCTGTTTCCACATGCAGTTTTGAACCCATACATCTAGTGAATCAACTGTTCACACATCTATGCTCAGAGTCACACACCTCCCAGCCACCCCCACAAACACACTCACTCTCCCATACAAATACTTGGGCAACCAATCAATAACCCATATAGTTAATCATATAGCTACTGATCAACACATGCAGCAGTTTACAGAACAACATAAATAATGATGCACAAATTAAGACAGTTTAGTCACTAACCCATGCTCTCAGTGAGACACATTTAATCACTCTCTCATACAGTCAGTCATGCACCTACTAAATCCTTCATCCAGACACTTATACATCCACTCATTCTTCAATATGTAAGACATATTTTAACTTTACAGAAACATACAGTCACTGAATGATGTCATCAGTGATGTCATTTGAGTTGTCATCAGTGATGTCATCAGTGATGTCACTGACCATGTCATGAATGATGTAATATGTGACATCATCAGCAGTGGATTGCGGGTGCGCGATATATAGTTAGTGCAACTAACTATATATGCGAATTTCAATGGTTTTGTGTGAGTAAAATAAGGTTTTGTAAATGCTAATCCCTAACTATATATGGTCTATAACCTATGGTTTTTTCAGTGAATATATATATATATATATATATATATATATATATATATATATATATATATATATATATTGAAGTCCAAATTGCCCTTAAGCAGCGGGAGGGCACTCGACAGCGCTCTCTCACAGTGTGAGCCTCGCTGCAGCTCGCTTCTCTGTACCTTAATTTCTAGTCAAAGCCGACGCGTTTCGAGGCATTGCGCCTCTTCTTCTTGGGCAGACTGAAAACACACTGCGGGGCTCACCATTCACTTTCCTTTATTGGTAAAAACACACTTAGTAGTGGGCGTGGCATCTTTAGCCCGATGGTGTTCTGGGACTTGCAGTTCTTATGGTGAGTACAAATTTAAAGCCTTTCGTGGGTACAGTGCTGTAACAGTCAATTAGGTCCATTTATTTCCTTAGTAGGATAGGTTGCAGAAAACGGGCTTTTTTTCATGCATCAGAGCGCCGTGCCTCGTGGTTTGGAAGGGTTCCACTCCACAGCCTTTTCATTGCAGAAAATGGTGCTCATCCCCACGGCAGGGGCCGCCGTGTGAAAGATTGAAGTCCAAATTGCCCTTAAGCAGCGGGAGGGCACTCGACAGCGCTTTCTCACAGTGTGAGCCTCGCTGCAGCTCGCTTCTCTGTACCTTAATTTCTAGTCAAAGCCGACGCGTTTCGAGGCATTGCGCCTCTTCTTCTTGGGCAGACTGAAAACACACTGCGGGGCTCACCATTCACTTTCCTTTATTGGTAAAAACACACTTAGTAGTGGGCGTTGCATCATTAGCCAAAAGTTTATTTAAACACCCTGCATCAATGCCGCCATGATGCGTTTCTGCCCCACCTGGGCCTTGATCACATGACGCCTTGCGCTTGGGAAAAGACGCTTTTAAAGTGCAAGTGCAATGATAATACACTTCAGCTGTGCTGTGCAATAGTAAATACTGTAGACAGACTATGAATGCTCATAAATAGAGGCATAAATGTCGGAATTCATCAAGTTTTAAAGTGCGACATAAATTAGCAATAACTAACTGCATGAATGCACGAATAATTGCTGCATGGACATAAGTACACAACCCGTTAAAAATATATAAATATATAAATAATTAAATAATCATATATATACATAGTATAACATGTAATATAAAGTGCAATCAATAGGGTAATGTCCACAGGGCTAATCTCTCAAATATCTACAATCTATATTAAGAGGTGCCCAAACGGAAGGTTCAGAGTGGAAAGCTTCCAATTAACATAACCCCAGGTATTCTCAACAATGCCTAGTCACATGCTAAAAAATCAATACAAATGTCGCAAAATAATATCTGTCTAAAATTGGAATTTGAGTGTGGCAACAAAATTTCCCAAGAAAATATATATAATAGGCCCGTGTGGGCATGCACAGTAATCAATTTGCTGGCTTTCCAAAGTGGCCGAACCCACTCAAAAAAAACCTCTTAACCAACAGAAAAGAGATAAGGGTGGTACGTGAAAAAAATATATAGCGAATGGAACCAAGTGCTACATAAATCATAATGAATAAAATAATAGTACAATACATAGCGCATAGTTATTTGACAATCCTTGTTTAGTGGATAGGAGTTCAAATGCTTAATTAATCAGTAATATAATAATGCTGCAAAGATGTTAAAAGCTTTACAGAAAACAGCATAACAGTGGATATCATAATTTATAGGCATGTATGCATATCCTCAGTCATATTTAAACCCGATGGGGACTTTGTGTTAAGTTCCAGTATATATCTGGTTTCCAGCAGGCGAAGAGCACTTTCACGATCACCCCCTTTACGGGACTGAGGTATAGAGTCTATGGCGTAGTAACGGGTCACTGCCATGCACTGCCTCAAAGTGTCTCGCCACCGGGTAAGCCTGGTCCTTGTTTGTAATTGCCCGTATATGTTGAAGAACTCTTTTGTGCACATGTAGCTTAGTGCTTCCCACATAGTGTAGTGTACATGGGCATTCCAAAACAAACACAACATATTCTGTCTTGCAATTGATTCTTTTCTTGATATACACTGGATAAGGCGAAAAGGGAGTACTGTAATCTTTTCTATTTTTGGCATGTTTACATGCCTTGCATGTGATGCACTTAAAAAAAACCTTCTGTTTAGATAGCCAGTTAGACGGTAGCTTAATTTCAGGGCTAGTTTTCACAAGGCAATCAACCATAGATCTGGCCTTCCTGAATGTCAGTTGTGGTGTACGACTTCTCTTTACCAGGTCTGCACCTATTATTGGGTCTTTTAGTATCAGGTTCCAGTTTTGTTTAAAAATATCCCCTGATAGTTTTATGCTGTTTGTTAATCCTCATAATGACCTTAATTTTTGGTGGTTCCTTTCTAGTCTGGTTTACATGTGTTTCCTTAGGGATTAGTGACTGTTCCCCTGTGAGCAATCTAGTTTTGTTAACTGCTCTATCAACAACTGATACCTATATATATATATATATATATATATATATATATATATATATATATATATCTTTCATAACAAGGATGCCCCAGCATCGAAAGAGCACATGACGGCGCCCTCGTACCATCAAGTAGGTTTAAGCTCGCTCCTTCACTGCCTTATCTTTTCATGTTGCCACCGACGCGTTTCGAGGCTAGAATGCCTCTTCTTCATGGGCTTTAAGCAGGAAACCGGCATTGAAACATCCCCTCCATGTGCAAGTTTTTATTTGTAAAACACGCCCACAGTGGGCAGAGCTACACTTGATTATAGTAATCATCGCATTATGGGACTCGTAGTTCCATGGAGGTACAGTCTTTCCTTTGTAGGCTCAATGTCAGTCCAATTTAAAAAGCTGTATCTTTAACCTTTGTAGGTAGGCAAAGTTGGAGTGGGCTTGATTTGCAATCGGATGCCGTGCTTCCATGGAGGAACGTATCTCTCCCCACAGCCTTTCACCTTTCAGGAAATGGTGCTTCTTTCCGCAGCGGGCTGCCGCGTTAATCTCTTTCACAACAATGATGCCCCAGCATCGAAAGAGCACACAACGGCGCCCTAGTTCCATCAGGTAAGTTTAAGCCTCTCTGCAGCTCGCTCCTTCCCTGCCTTATCTTTTCATGATGCCACTGACGCGTTTCGAGGCTAGAACACCTCTTCTTCATGGGCTTTAAGCAGGAAACCGGCATTGAAATATCGCTTCCATGTGCAAGTTTTTATTTGTAAAACACGCCCACAGTGGGCTGAGCTACACTTGATTATAGTAATCATCGCATTATGGAACTCTTAGTTCCATGGAGGTACAGTCTTTCCTTTGTAGGCTGAATGTCAGTCCATTTTAAAAAGCTGTATCTTTAACCTTTGTAGGTAGGCAAAGTCTGAGCGGGCTTTATTTGCAATAGGACGCCGTGCTTCTAAGGAGGAACGTATCGTCTTTCACAACAGGCACCTCTTTTGCTGATATATATATATATATAAAGCCCCGCTGTGTCCTCTGATCTCTTCTCATTCGGAGTGGTCGCTGTTTCATGTTTCTACGCGGTAGCTGGCGAGCCGCGTCTGAAGGACCCGTTCTACAAGAGGACTGTGTTCTTTCTGGATCCGGTGGCAACACTGCGCTTTCTTTCTCCAAGGTATCGGATCACGCAGTCCCGCCTCATTAATCAGGTTGAGCATACGGCTACCGCCAGGAGCGGCTCGTGACTTCACTTGGCTGTATGGCCCGTTCTGATCCTGACAAATGAGGGAGAACGTGTGGGGACCTAAGGAAGGCTCTTATCAATATTTACAGGATTCATCAAAGACTGCTTTGTTTGGCATTTCAGCGCTCATCAAACACGGGGTACTTACCGAATACTGCATGATGGGAGCTGTAGTTTTCATTTGCTTCACTACAGCTGCAAACAATCTGATGGAGTTAGCTGACTTCCCGCCCAGGGGAGGACCGCAACAACACAAAAGGAGGCGTGATGTATTCCTGTTTTTGCGCAGGGCGTCTGACGAAGGCACACACACGCCGAAATGCATTATGCCCTGCAATCCTCATTAAAGAATCTTACAAACAAAGCCCCGCTGTGTCCTCTGATCTCTTCTCATTCGGAGTGGTCGCTGTTTCATGTTTCTACGCGATAGCTGGCAAGCCATGTCTGGAGGACCCGTTCTACAAGAGGACTGTGTTCTTGCTGGATCCAGTGGCAACACTGCACTTTCTTTCTCCGAGGTATCGGATCACGCAGTCCCGCCTCATTAATCAGGTTGAGCATACGACTACCGCCATGAGCGGCTCGTGACTTCACTTGGCAGCAGAATCACTGCATTTGTGCTGTATGGCCGTTCTGATCCTGACAAATGAGGGAGAACGTGTGGGGACCTAAGGAAGGCTCTTATCAATATTTACAGGATTCATCAAAGACTGCTTTGTTTGGTATTTCAGCGCTCATCAAACACGGGGTACTTACCGAATACTGCATGATGGGAGCTGTAGTTTTCATTTGCTTCACTACAGCTGCAAACAATCTGATGGAGTTAGCTGACTTCCCGCCCAGGGGAGGACCGCAACAACACAAAGGGAGGCGTGATGTATTCCTGTTTTTGCGAAGGGCGTCTGACGAAGGCACACACACGCCAAAATGCATTATGCCCTCCAATCTTCATTAAAGAATCTTCTGAATAAAGCCTCACTGTGTCCTCTGATCTCTTCTCATTTGGAGTGGTCGCTGTTTCATGTTTCTACGCGGTAGCTGGCAAGCCATGTCTGGAGGACCCGTTCTACAAGAGGACTGTGTTCTTGCTGGATCCAGTGGCAACACTGCACTTTCTTTCTCCGAGGTATCGGATCACGCAATCCCGCCTCATTAATCAGGTCGAGCATACGACTACCGCCAGGAGCGGCTCGTGACTTTACTTGGCAGCAGAATCACTGCATTTGTGCTGTATGGCCTTTCTGATCCTGACAAATGAGGGAGAACGTGTGGGGACCTAAGGAAGGCTCTTATCAATATTTACAGGATTCATCAAAGACTGCTTTGTTTGGTATTTCAGCGCTCATCAAACACGGGGTACTTACCGAATACTGCATGATGGGAGCTGTAGTTTTCATTTGCTTCACTACAGCTGCAAACAATCTGATGGAGTTAGCTGACTTCCCGCCCAGGGGAGGACCGCAACAACACAAAGGGAGGCGTGATGTATTCCTGTTTCTGCGAAGGGCGTCTGACGAAGGCACACGCACGCCGAAATGCATTATGCCCTGCAATCTTCATTAAAGAATCTTCTGAATAAAGCCCCGCTGTGTCCTCTGATCTCTTCTCATTTGGAGTGGTCGCTGTTTCATATATATATATATATATATATATATATATATATATATATATATATATATATATATATATAGATATATATATATATGTTACCTACTGGCGGTCGCCAGTAGGTATATGTAGTTAGGATTTTTTTGAATAGGGATTTCTGAAAATTCTATGTGGAATAACTTTGGCGTTGATGAATGGAATTGGCTGAAATTTTCAGGAAAATGGCACATTTTGTTTCTGAGCGTCCCCTGAAAGTTTGGGGGGGTTTCGTCAAGCGTGGGCCGAGAAAAAAGGGGGGTCCCAAAACATGTTTTTAACATTGAGTTTTCCATAGGGCGGTTGGACTCACTTTTAGCTCGAACGGCTGAATGGATTTCCACAAAACTTGGCAAAATTGTAGGGACTGGTAGCCCGATGTGCCTTTGCTATGTCTCAAGATATATGCTCCAGTGGTTTTTACGAAAATTAACTTTGAAAAATATATATTGTGCTACATTGGGCTATATATATGTTAGAGCCCAAATGTAGCCCAATGTAGCCCAATGTAGCCCAAAGATGGCCACCAGAGACAAAAAAAAACAAATGTAGCCCAAATATCAGCCAGATGTAGCCCAAATATAGCCCAGTGACAGAATGTCCCAGAGTGTTCTAAAGAACAACTAGAGCGCTAACAGTCTTACTTATGACAAAAGTATGGCACACCTGAAGTCATCTTGATTGGAATAAAGTGTTAACACTTAAAACATTTAATTTGCAAAGGAACAAAATGAGGGGTTTCATTTTGCCAAAGATATGTTATATATTACCTACTGGCGGTCGCCAGTAGGTATATATAGTTAGGATTTTTTTTAATAGGGTTTTCTGAAAATTCTATGTTGAATAACTTTGGCGTTGATGGACGGAATTGGCTGAAATTTTCAGGAAAATGGCACATTTTGTTTCTGAGCGTCCCCTGAAAGTTTGGGGGGGTTTCGTCAAGCGGGGGCCAAGAAAAAGGGGGGTCCCAAAACGTGTTTTTAACATTGAGTTTTCCATAGGGCGGTTGGACTCACTTTTAGCTCGAACGGCTGAATGGATTTCTATGAAACTTGGCAAAATTGTAGAGACTGTTTGCCCGATGTGCCTTTGCTAGGTCTCAAGATATGTGCTCCAGTGGATTTTGAGAAATTAACGTTCAAAAAAATATATATATCTGTGACAGCGTCCCGGTTAGCGCCCCGGTTCGCATACCAGACCCGTAACGGAACTTCGCGAGGAGAAGCGGATTGGCTCTCTGGTGACTCTCAACATTCTAAACAGTCCGGAGCGGCCACCATCTTGTCTCTCGGTAGGATTGAGAGACAAGAGGTGGGAATAAACGAAGGGGGAAATGAATGAAAGGGGCAAGGTAGACCCCTCCTGACCCCCTAGGATTGATGTGGGGGCTATTAAAGGGCCCCGTGGGGCAAACAAAGAAAATACATTTTTTTTTCAATTTTTTCGCGATGGAAGCGCTACCCGGTACGCGAACCAGGTAGCTCACCGGTAGTGTAACGGGAGTCTGCCATCTTGTGTTTCGGACGAATTTAGTCACAAGATGGAGGATAAACAATGTTGGGAATGTGTATAAGGGGGCACGAGAGACATATCCTGACCCCCTAGGTTTTCTGAGGGCGGCTGAGGAGGCCCATATATGTAAAAAAAAAACACTTTTTTTTCAAATTTTGGCACAGTTAGCGCCCGGTCCGCGCACCGGGTAGTGTTCCGGAAAGCGTAACAAGGGGAAAACCAAGGGAAATAGTAAATGAATATTTTAGAGTGCTTTGAGGTAGGGTAGCTCTGAATAGAGCTGTTGTGTTGTGTGGGTGTGTTAAGTACCAACATGTAGGTACCAATGAAGAGTCTAAAATTCAATGTACACCATCTCCTCTGTAGATATTTTGTATGTTCTAATATGGGTTATTTAAATGTAAATGTGTGGAAAAGCACTTCATGCTCTAAAGCAATTGTATTTTTGAACTGATTGTTCTTTCCTCTTAGTCCTCCTCTTTGGTTTTTTTTCCCCACACTCTTCTTCAGCATGATAGTTGATAAATTTGTTCCCTCAAAAAATGTATATACATAAAAAAATTATATTAAATACATATAAAATATATTTTTCCTTTAAAAGAAGAATACATTTTACAGCTTTTGATATTTGCTATTAAAAAACCATTGAAATTCACTGAAAAAACCATAGGTTATAGACCATATATAGTTAGGAATTAGCATTTACAAAACCTTGAAAATTCACTGAAAAAACCATAGGTTATAGACCATATATAGTTAGGAATTAGCATTCACAAAACCTTATTTTCCTCACACAAAACCATTGAAATTCGCATAAATAGTTAGTTGCACTAACTATATATCGCGCACCCGCAATCCACTGCTGATCATGTCAAATATTACATCATTCATGACATGGTCAGTGACATCACTGATGACATCACTGATGACATCTCAAATGACATCACTGATGACAACATCCAGTGACTGTATGTTTCTGTAAAGTTAAAATATGTCTTACATATTGAAGAAAGAGTGGATGTATAAGTGTCTGGATGAAGGATTTAGTAGGTGCATGACTGACTGTATGAGTGAGTGATTAAATGTGTCTCACTGAGTGCATGGGCTAGTGACTTATCTGTCTTAATTTGTGCATCATTATGTCTATTGTTCTGTAAACTGCTGCATGTGTTGATCAGTAGCTATATGAGTAACTATATGGGTTATTGATTGGTTGCCCAAGTATTTGTATGGGAAACTGAGTGTGTGTGTGGGTGGCTGGGAGGTGTATGACTCTGTGCATAGATGTGTGAGCAGTTGATTCACTAGATGTATGGGTTCAAAAGTGCATGTTGAAACAGCTGTATGGGCGGTTGACTGTGTGCATGAGTGTATTGGTGAGTGAATGGATATCTCAGTGCTACATGTCAAAGTAAGTACATATGTAAAACACAGTACATGTGAGAGTTGACATATATAAATAACTGTGCATAAGAGCCAGTGAATGTGTGAGTGGCTGTATGGATCATTGTGAACTTGTATCAGGGATTGTATAAGAGAGTAAATGTGTGTTAGTATATTTTTGAATAAGTAAGGTGTGTATAACTGTATAGTTGAGGAAATGGAGGTATGATTGATTCTTTGCATGACTGACTAGGTGTGTGAGTAACTCCACGGATGAGTGACAGTCTGTGAGTGTCTGTTTACACTGAGTGTATCGAAGGTTATATTAGAGTCTGAAGAGGTTCATCGTATTATCACATGAATGATGTCATCAGTGATGTGATCAGTAATGTCATATGAGATGTCATCAGTGATGTCATCAGTGATGTCATTTGAGATGTCATCAGTGATGTCATTTGAGATGTCATCAGTGATGTCATTTGAGATGTCATCAGTGATGTCATCAGTGATGTCACTGACCATGTCATGAATGATGTAATATGTGACATGATCAGCAGTGGATTGCGGGTGCGCAATATATAGTTAGTGCAACTAACTATATATGCGAATTTCAATGGTTTTGTGTGAGTAAAATAAGGTTTTGTAAATGCTAATTCCTAACTATATATGGTCTATAACCTATGTTTTTTTTAGTGAATTTTCAAGGTTTTGTAAATGCTAATTCCTAACTATATATGGTCTATAACCTATGGTTTTTTCAGTGAATATATATATATATATATATATGTATATATATATATATACATATATATATGCAACCAAAAACCTTCCCTTTGCCAGAAAGGATATCAGCCGTCGCAGGAAAGGTTTGGTACGTCCTTTTATTTCAGTGCACACATTCGATCAGCATGATGCATTTCAGCGTAATATCCTTCCTCAGATGCTGTTTGTCTCGAAAAAGAATTCACTGTCCACTTATGAAAGCACCTTACTTAGTTTTTGGAGACACTCCTACATGGTCCAGGGGTGGACGTTCAGAAGCGTCTGAACTTCCCGCGCTACAGAAACACCTTCGTAAGTACCTGTCCAAGTGGGCGGTGTCTGTAGCTGCCCCACTGAATCCTGGATCTTGTAGTACAAGGAACAGCATCAAACCTCCTTACTTCCAACCGCAAGTCACCACAGCGAGCAGAGTTACACACAAATTCCTCAACCGGCGCCAGAGTTATTCCCAATAGAATGTTGCGGATTTCCTATGGTAGCTAGGTCCTAACTATAACTACCTACTGGCGACCGCCAGTAGGTAAAATATATATATATATATATATATATATATATATATATATATATATATATATATCTGCAAATACCTCGCAGCAGCGCTCCTTCCAAAGGAAAACTCGAGGCAAGGACCAACTTTTTTCCAGCATTCTTTATTTAGCCATCAGGTGGTCTGTCATGACGCGTTTCAGCCGTCAAAGCGGCCTTGGTCACATGGCGATACAGATTGCTTTTTGCCCATTTAAAGTGATAGCATGTGGTCACATGTTAGACAATGGTGGACATAGAAAGAATACTACATGTATAAATACAATATTATATGCATTTTCTCACACTGCCATTATTCAAACTTTCGAAAATACCTGTATAAATACATAAATAAATCATAGTAATGCATAGTTTGTTAGTTGATTTAAAATTATGCATATACTGTGCTTTCAAATTTAATGTGCAAAGAGTATTTCAAATTCGATTATAAATTGGTGTTAAATGCATGAATGCCTGTTTTACTCTTGCCGATGGCATTGAAAAAGAAATATATCAGGTTGTCCATCACAATCTAACTCTAATTGTTGTGCTTTTTAAAAAATATGTGCTCACCCTAGTGAATTGGGGTATAATACACCATTATACAACTGTTCACTACTCTTGTTGTAATAGTAGTGATAAAGTGAATCCAACAAAAACAGGTGGAAGACATATATTCTATTATTGTGGATCTCTTTTAAAAAAAGGGGGAGAAAAAACACTAAGAAATGAATACCAAACGTCAAAAATACCAGCCACAGAAGCTCAAGAGGGGAAAGAAAGGTTCTGGTGCCTAAACATACATACGGCTCCATTATACCATTCCTAACTTTTGGCTGGACTATTGCACTTGTATATTTAAAGTGCACTCGTGTCTTAAAGGGGAAAATTACTGTTAATTGCAATTCCTTCCTCTAAAGTGACAATGTGCGATCAATAAAGTGCAATTACAAATAAGGTGGCTGGTGCTGGAGGTAATACAGTACTGGGATACGAGAGGAAGGGGAGTCTAGGCCCTGTAAGGACAGTGCCTGGCTTCCTATTATCAAAACAAGTTAATTTATATACATCATCAATATTGCATATGTAAGAATAATCTTCACACCATAAAAACAATCTAAAAATGGAGGGAATCGGTAACATGACTAAAATCAGTCGCCATATCAAAAACCAGGATAAAAAACGAACTATCCTAATATCTAAAACGACGGCTAAAATCAATCAATTAATATATATACACACACCTAATATATACACTCAACATATAAATTATACATAGTATAGTACAGTATAAACACAATATGTAAACAAAGTGCATGGTGCGGACCAACTCCTATAGTTTTTCAGACTGCGATCTTATCATGGTGTTAATTAAACTGTGAGGGTGGCCTGATCCCAAAGTGGTCAAAGGTATGTGTGGAGGTCCTCCGTGGTGTTAAGACCCCCCGGCCACTTGGAGTTGAATTCCAAGATATATCTGGTTTCCAACCTGCGCATGCATGCCTCCCTGTCACCTCCTCTTCTGGTAAGTGCTACAGACTCAATAGCAAAATATTTCAGACACTGAGGCTTACTGTTGTGACACGCCTCGAAGTGTCTGGCCACTGGATAACTTTGATCTTTATTTACAATGGCGCGTAGATGTTGCAAAATACGCTTATGTATTTGTAGTTTGCTGCTGCCAATGTATTTGAGCTTACAGTCGCACTCTAAAATGTATACACAGTATTCTGTCCTACAGGTTAGATGCTGTTTTATTTCCCTGGTGGTTTTGGGGATCACTGTTGTGTATCTTTTAGTATTGACACCATGTTGGCATGCTTTGCATGCCAAGCACTTGTAAAAGCCCCTGCTAGTTGGTCTCCAGGGCTCCTTGCCTATGTAATCTTGGCTATTTTTGGAGAGGATAGAGCCCATACACAAACCTTTTCGAAAGGTAATAGATGGATTAGGGGGCATCACATCACCAATTATGGGATCATCCTTAACAAAGTGCCAATTTCTTCTGACCATACTCCTAAGTTCTTTCTCCTGTTTGGAGTATGTCAGGATGAGTCTGACCTCATTGGTATTGTTACTTTCTTTTACTCTCCTGGTCAGCAGATCGCCCCTATCTTTAACCCTTGATTTCTTAATAGCAGTGTTAACTAGATCGGCAGTATATCCCCTATCTACAAATCTAGCAAAGCTTTCCTGTTGTTTTGCAAACATATCTTCTTGGTTGCTACAAATCCTGCGGATGCGAAGCATCTCGCCATAGGGTATAGACTTGATTAGATGTTGGGGATGAGCACTCGTAGCGTGTAAAAGAGTGTTACCTGCCGTCGGCTTTCTAAAAAGAGTACTGGAAATCACATTGTTACATATAAAAACCTGTACATCTAAAAATGTTACCGATTCCCTGCTAATGTCGGAAGTAAAATGCAGATTAAGATCGTTGTTATTGATGTCATGTATAAAAGTTAAAACACTTTCTTCAGAACCACGCCACACAATAAACAAATCGTCAATAAACCTGAACCAACAGGTAACATTAGTAGTCCAATAATCTTCAAATTTTCGCTGGAGGACCAGTTCCTCCCACCACCCCATAAAGAGGCAGGCATAACTGGGGGAGAAACTGGCCCCCATTGCTACACCCTGAACCTGTTGGTACATTTGTCCATTAAAACTGAAGAAGTTGTTGTCGAGACAGAATTTTAGCATATCCATGAGCATTTTGGTGTGTTGGGTCAGTTCAATAGGCCTGCGGCTAAGATAGTACTCACATGCCCGCAGGCCATCCTTGTGCTTTATACAAGTGTATAGAGAACTGACGTCCAACGTTACCAACAACAAGTCGGGGCTCCATGGAACATCATTCAATTTGCGCAGAAAGTCACTTGAATCTTGTATATATGACTTTAGGGACTTCATGTGTGGCTGCAAGAAGTAATCAATGTATCTTGAAATATATATATATATATATATATATATATATATATATATATATATATATATATATATATATATATATATATATATATATATATATATATATATATATATATATATATATATATATTACCTACTGGCGGTCGCCAGTAGGTAGTTATAGTTAGGATTTTTTTCAATGTTAAATCTCAAAATTCTATTTGGAATAACTTTGGCACCGGTTGACGAATCTGCCTGAAAATTTCCTGAAAATGGCCTCGTCGAGCTCCGGTCCTTCCTTGAAAGTTTGGGGGGGGATACGTCAAGCGGGGGCCGAGATAAAAGGGGGGTCCCAAAACGCATTTTCCCCATGTTAATTTCCATAGGGCGGTCGATTTCACTTTTAGCCCGAACGGCTGAATGGATTTCCACCAAACTTGGCAAAATTGTAGGGACTGGTAGCCCGATGTGCCTTTGCTATGTCTCAAGATATGTGCTCCAGTGGATTTTGAGTAATTAAGGTTCCAAAAAATATATATATCTATAGCAGCGCTCCGGTGCGCGCACCGGGGAGCGCTCCGGGCGCGTGACGCGAGGTGCGCATGGAAAGCTGATTGGCTCTCGGGTGTCTGTAAACATTCGAAACAGTCCAGAGCGGCCGCCATCTTGTGTCTCGGTAAAATCGAGACATAAGAGGTGGCTAAAACAAAGGGGGAACTGACCATAAGGCGTCAGGGATAGACCCCTTTGACCCCCTAGGTTTGATGTGGGGGCTATAAAAGGGCCCCGCGGGGCATTTAAAATATTTTTTTTTTTCGTTTTGCGCGGGGGAAGCGCCCGGTGCGCGCACCGGGGAGCGGCCCGGGGAGCGTACTATGATGAAAAAAGGTGACAGAGTTTTTAAAAAATGAAGTTTTGATTTAGAAATTGGAGGTAGTTCTAAAAAGAACTTTTTTTTTCTTCTTTTTGTTGTTTTATATTTTTTTGTGTTTTTTGAACTTTTTGAACTTTTTTTGGCTTTTCAAAACAGTTTTATATTTTTTTTTGTATTTTTTTAGGGGGAGAAACAAAAAAAGGGAATTGAAACTGGCTCAACTGGAGCAAAAAAACAAAAAACCCAAAAAATTACTTCTTTTTGGGGCACTTGTGATTATCACCTGCAAGGACGATGAGCTTAACGCTTTTTTCCCCATAGGAGATAAGCTTGCCACATGCAGCACAAGTGATTTTGAAATCAGCAAATCTCGGCTGAATGCAAGGCATCACCTCGGATGTTTCTGGTTCCGAGGAAGTGGGTTGGTTTCTTTGGGAGGGGGTCCTTGATGACTGGGGGAGGTTACTGGCCAGTTCCCGGAACTCTGCACAAGAGTAGTTGTTTGGATGCTTTCTTGTCATGTGCCGAATCATGGTATAGTTACCAAATGAATATTTCTTGTTTGGGTTGCCCCGTGAAAGTTCATCATTGCAGATGAGGCAAGTCACCTTGGGCGCATTCACCTTTTTTTTCCCCTCTGGGATTGAAAAAAACTGCCATACAATGTGTGGTTTGGGTTTGTAAGGTGTATTTTCTTCTGGCAGCCATCTTCTTCTCCCCTCCTCCTCTTCCTCTTCCTCCTCCTCCTGTTCTTGACCACCAATATAATTTGGAGCTGGTCCTCTTGGTGGTTGTGGTGGTGGTGGTGGGGCAGATGCACCAGCTGATGCTACTAATGAAGCCATTATTTAGAGCAAAAAAGTAGAGAGAGCAACAAACAGGTCTTCCTCAGTCAAAGGACAAAGTCAGAATAAGGGAAAAAGGTGGGGTCTTTCATCATTTAGAAAAAAAAACTGTCCTGAACCAATGAGAAGTGTTATTTTCAGGTCACAAGACCAGGGGCTTCATCATTATGAAACTAAAACTGTTATGAACCAATGAAAAGTGTTATTTTCTGCTCACATGACCCGACGCGCTTACGCTACGCGCCCGGGGCGCGCCCGGGGGCGCGCCCCGGGTCGCGCAGCGTAAGCGCGTCGGAAGTTTACGTTGTGCGATCGTATTCGCTCGAGTACTTCCGGGTGCGCTTACGCCGTGCGTATCACGCGGTCGCGGCTACGCGATACGTCACGATCATGTTTACGTTTGCGATATTGGCGCTCACGGGACGCTCCCCGGAGCGCGCCCGGGGGCGCTTTTCAGAAATACGCTTTTCGGGGCGCTCCCCGGGGCGCGCTCCGGGAGCGCCCCCCCCCAAAAATTAAAAAAAAAAAATGGGATAATTGTAGGGACAGGTAGCCCTATTCTGAAGTGGTTTGTAAAAAATATGTATTGTGCTACATTGGGCTTAATATATGTTAGAGCCAAAATGTAGCCCAAATGTAGCCCAAAGTAGCCCAATG
Organism: Lissotriton vulgaris; assembly: GCF_964263255.1. Taxonomy (NCBI): domain Eukaryota; kingdom Metazoa; phylum Chordata; class Amphibia; order Caudata; family Salamandridae; genus Lissotriton; species Lissotriton vulgaris. The sequence continues at coordinate 310,024,529 of NC_141696.1, forward strand.
TAGCCCAAAGATGGCCACCAGAGATCAAAAATTGTAAATGTAGCCCAAATTTCAACTAGATGTAGCCCAACTGTAGCCCAATGACAAAATGTACCAGAGTGTTAAAAAGAACAACTAGAGTGCTAACAGTCTTATTTATAAAGTGAAACTTATAGTTAGGAATTAGCATTAAAAAAACCTATGAAATTCACTGAAAAAACCATAGGTTTCACACCAGTTATAGTTAGGAATTAGCATTTAAAAAACCTTTGAAATTCAGTGAAAAAACCATAGGTTTCACACCGGTTACAGTTAGGAATTAGCATTTAAAAAACCTATTAAATTCACTGAAAAAACCATAGGTTTCACACCACTTATAGTTAGCTGGAAATTTTACTGATATAAAACCATTGTAATTCCCACGTTATAGTTAGTCGGACTCACTATAACTTGCGCGTGCAATGCACTGCTGATGACATCACATATTACATCACTCATGACATGGTCAGTGACATCACTCATGACATCACTGATGACACCATCCAGTGAATATGTGTCTTTCTGAAAAATAAATATTAGTGAGTTATGTTTAAATATTTAAATACATATATTAGTGTTTCACTTTGTGTATAAGTGGCTACATGTGTTGATAAGTAGCTACATGCGTATGTATATGGGTTATTTGATATTTTTATTAGTATCAGTATGAGTGTCTATATGGTTTGGTGGAGGTATTACTTAGCACATAGATGCATGAGTGACTGACTCTTTGTTTGTATGTGTTTTGAAGACAGCATATGTACAGGACTGTATGGGTGGATGAGTGTCTATATGTGTTTGTTAGTGAGTGAATGACTGTCTCACTAGTGTCTTTATCAGTAACTACATATGTTTTAATCTAGTATATATGAATATTGATGTACATAAGTGAGTATATGTGAGAGTAAGAGATTGTAAGATTTCCTGTTTAAATAAGTATGTGTTTCTATAAGTGATTGTTTAAGAGAATAAATATGTGTAATTTTCAATAGAAGTAAGGTGGAAGTGTGTGTATAACTCTTATATTCAAATAAATGGTTGTTCAATAGTTTATTTGCACGTGTGAATATGTGTGTGAGTAACTTTTGGATGAATGTCGGTGTGTAACAGGATGTATAGGTGTATCTCTTCATATGATGAGTGAGTATATGTATGAGTGACTATATAGAACTGTTGGTGAATGAGTGGATGTGTATATAGATAGTGGAAGTACAGAATTGCTTGTTGTAACTGATATAGGTATGTCCATTTTTTAAAAATTTCAGTTTCTATTTTTGAATATGTGTCTCAAGTGTTACTTTACACTGAGAGGAGGTCTGTCACTGTGTCACAAGGATGGTGTCATCAGTGATGTCATGAGAGATGTCACTGACCATGTCATGAGTGATGTAATATGTGATGTCATCAGCAGTGCATTGCACGCGCAAGTTATAGTGAGTCCGACTAACTATAACGTGGGAATTTCAATGGTTTTATATCAGTAAAATTTCCAGCTAACTATAACTGGTGTGAAACCTATGGTTTTTTCAGTGAATTTAATAGGTTTTTTAAATGCTAATTCCTAACTATAACCGGTGTGAAACCTATGGTTTTTTCACTGAATTTCAAAGGTTTTTTAAATGCTAATTCCTAACTATAACTGGTGTGAAACCTATGGTTTTTTCAGTGAATATATATATATATATATATATATATATATATATATATATATATATATATATATATATATATATATATATATATATATATATATATATATATATATATATATATATATATATATATATATATATTTAGCAAATCCAGTTCCTCTTACAAGGATAACGACGCCATGCGTGATTGCCAATATTTGTATTGTCAAACAGCCATTAAACACGTTTCGGCTGATCCCAGCCTTGATCACCAATGCTGGTGTGGTAGGGTCCTCTATATAGGAGTAGCGCTCTACCTTAACCTGGGAACAAACCCAGAGTTCTCTGTTTTTTTGCATGATTAATGCAACTCCATGACTGAAAAAGTATTGTTTAGACTTATACTGGGTGCTCCATTGTGCCTGGACAAAGCTAAACCGCTCAGAAGAGACAAGTTCATAGCAAAACACATCAGGAGTTGCTTTTATTCATTCCAGGCTGGCTCAGATAGCATTTTACTAATAAAGAGCTGTAATACTGTGCCTAGAGTGGTAAAAAGCTTTTGCCATTTCACAGCTCAGCATTGATAGCACTTTGCTAATCATATGTTTGACGAATTTGTTGTAGAAATAGCAAAATACTTTATCCCTTTCTATCTCAGCTTGGATGGCACTGTGCTAATCTGTCACAAAGCTGCTCACCTGAAATCCAAGTTGTTCCTCTTGGGAGATGATTGACCTAAAACCTTCTAGGACCTTGCCTGGCAGCAATGAATATGGGCCTCATTATGGTGGCAGTCGGACTAGCATTCTACTGCTATCTCTGTGGGACCTGATATATTATGGTATGAAGCATAGTGTAGGTGGTTGGAAACATGCAGTTTACTATTGAGGCTTGCGCTACGGCCCAGAAAAGGGCTGTAGCACAAGCAGCAGAAGTAAAAGGCATGTGTGTAAACATCCATGCACTGTGTGCCAGGTACCCTGTGGTGGCAGGTACATAGTGCATAGATGTTTGGGGGGTACCACATGTGCTCCCTGGCCAGTGGAGGCCCACAGGGGATGGGTGCCTTGCTGGGGGCCCCCAAAGTCCATTTCCGACAGCCTTTACATTGCAGTGGTACTGCCATGAAAAGGCTGAGGGAAGTGGACATCGTAATTCCTATTGTAGTGCCAGCACGGGCACTGCCTTTATAGCAGGGATTACGGTCTAACCACAGCACTATCAGGCTTCTTGAACCTGTTGGCCTCTCCCTCCAACTGTAAATGTGCCTTTAGGGTTGTCACCTTAGTACTAGAGTAGGGACAGATTCAATGCTTTTCACTCTCCAACCCCTCAATGCAGGGGAATTTGGACTCATGCTTCCTGATTTTTGTTATTCTACTTCTTGAAATAATTGCATTGTTTATGCTGGACCCCCTAAACTGGATGCCCAGATTTGACTTTATGCTAATGCCTTTGCATTTCTACACTCTGGTATTGATGTGCCTTTATTTTCAGTTCATTTTGGCCTTGTGATAAAGCTAACTAACCTTAAGTAGTTGTTAGTGGGTTATTATGTATCCAAAGAAGTTATTGGCTCATTGATTGTGTCCTAACTACTTTTCTCCCCGTTACACTTTCATGCTGCGAAAAAGAACCATCGAATTGTGACTGTAGGATTGATCTAGAACTTTTTTTTTTAATAGTTTATTAGCATAGTTAATTAAAACCATTGCAACAAAAGCACTACAAAATTTGTAAACATGGTTAAAATCATTTAAAAGAGAGAATAAAAATCAGAATTTCATACAGTTTAAACACAGTTAGATCATACTAGTTGGAAGAGTCAATGAGTCAATGAGTCACTGGATAATGTGCCTTACGTGGGCTCGGAGATCTATAGTCTTGCCCTACTTGCCAGATTATCTAAGCGAATTGACTTTGCTTATTACAGTAGTGTTCGCATTGCTCACATCTGACAGTCTGTTTCACGATGATGGGCTTAACAAAGCATTTTTTTTAACCGTATCGCTGTGGCGGTTATTTTTGCGCTACGCGGCTTTTTTGCAAAAGCCACGTTAGATGACGAGCTCAGCTCGTCATCCGCACACGCCCCCCGTGGCTGATGACGAGCTGAGCTCGTCATCAGCATCGAAGGGGTTACATTTTTTTATGTTAAAAGCATTTTTTGTTTAGCCATCTTCAGGAATTTTACCAGTCTACAATTCAATTGAATATTTGTCGGGTTAAAGCAGGACAGCACTGCTTGCCTTCTAGTGCCGATGCCTTTTTGTTTAAACGGATCTTTCAGAAGTTGTATCTGTGCTTGGTGCAGATCTTCACATAGGCAGATTAAATGGAGAATATCACCATTCTTGATATCACACAGCCTACAAGCATCTTCGCAATTTATCCTCTGCCATGGTGGTAGATGCTGAGTGCATGGGAGGATCCCCATTCTGTGCCTTAAAAAATTAATTTTTGTCACCCTAGGGTAGCCCTGATCTAGAACTTATGGGTCGGACACTTTCACCATAACAAGCGTGATTCCAAAATCAGCAAAGGACCATTGAAACGAATACTAATCACTTAGTTGCAAAACTTCATGAAGGTGGTGGTAAACTAGGCAAAAAAATGCAGTAATATTTTCGCCACAATACCTGCGCTCCTGTTGATTTCATACCTTAAATCGTTGTGATGCAGTTCTTGATAATAATTAAAACTGTTAGTCCATAAAAACATGAATATTTGCATTCAAAATAGTTGTGTTCATATAATAGTGGAAGAGTAAAACATAATAACTTGATTATGCATTCGTATGGTTTGATCAGGCAGTCGGCTTCAGACATTAGGCGCGTTGTGGGATTTAAGAGCTGCTCTTAAAAAACCGTGAACTTCAGCAGGACATATGAACCTACCACTGCACCTGCTTTACAAAGTGAGCCGCACATTGCAAACATTAAACATTCCTCGTCGGATGGAGTATTCGGCATCAAGTCCTTTTTGGGATAAATCCTCTCTATTATGCCATGTCACTTTCAGTAAATCAGAATGCAGTCCTTAGGGAAGGCCAATCACTGTTAGAGCTCTGAATGACGGGGCAAAGGTGAAAGAAGAGATAAGTACGGTACAGTGCCCAGCTGTCACCTACTCTTTCAGTGATAATTACTGCTAGATGCTGCTACATCAAATGCCCCAGGTTGCATGTGTTCTTCCATATTAGCATCCGGTTGCAACCCCAAGGGCTTATGCGTGCACAGGGTCTCCAATGACTTCATCTGGCAGGGGTCATGGCCACCTGTCACCAATTCATTTTTGCACACTCTTGCTACCTAGTTATTTTTGCTGAGCTCGTTTCTCTCTATTCAGCAGTGGTAGTGATATTGCCACTGCATTCGCCACTGAGAACATCAAGCATTTTTTTCATCTCATCGGTTTATCTGCTATGGAATGAACTCAACACTGTGAACCCCTGGAGTTTAAATTGTTTGAGAGCATCAAGTGTTATGCATTTTGAATCTTTATTTTTCCATGCTTATTCGTTCGATGTGTTAGAACAAGTTATGGCAAGTTAAATGCCCTAATTAGAATACAAATCGTGAAAGACCTGGCAGAAGCAAAAGTGTTCAATCATTTATAAATTATTCCATAGTATTGCATAAGGAAAATTTCAAAAAGGTGCTTGTGGACGGTGGCAGTGATACAATAAATCTCCCTGTACCAGTGCATATATATCCTATATTACGAGAGAAGATTAACCACAGCACGTGATAATAAAGCAGAGAGACAAAAAGGTGTTTCCTGTGTTATATATGAATACTCTAATTATTTTTCCTTTATACTGCATCCCTCAATGCATAGATTAAGAAACGGGCAGTGCGGTACTTGGAAGATGGTAGGGATACGATATGGGAGGCTGTAGTCTCTATGAAACATAGTTTTGCCCAAACCCACATTTGGCCAAATGAAATTTCCACCAAAGCGACAAATCCCAATTTTATATAATATAATATAATCATATATGAGTAGAAAAGCAGGTTATTAATCTGTGCTTCCAGTATGTACAGTAGTAACAAAAACAATACTGTGGGCCTTATTACATGGAGTACTCTGGGGCAGCGTCCATTTGTGTCCATTTTCTGCACCCCCAGGGCACTGTACTTCCCACATTTGCATTGGGATTTGGCACTGGTTGAGAGGGGTGTTCCCTCATTTGTATGGTGTGGGGCATTTATTAAAACATCCAACTTTACCAGGGAGTTGGGATTTTAATAAATATTTTAAAAAGTCCAAAAGGAAATTTGGAGTTGTCCCCTTGCTGGCGAAAACATTATTACATTCACTATTGTATCCCAATGCTTTCCAATAGAACAGCCAGCCTTCTACATTGAAAATAGCAGTTATGGGTTTTCTATAAGAACATGTGTAACAATTAACATGTACATGTCATATTTCTAAATGCCATGCATCTTCCCTTATGGGCAATGAGGCCTACTTAGTGGTTGTTGGACCTAGCCCTATATAAGTCGCCCTTTAAAACATGCCCCAGGTCTGCCATTAGAGCCTAAAAGTAGTTTTAAACTGTCAATTCGACCTGGTATTATAACCCCCTTACTGAGCCTTAAACTCCCTTTTTATTGCATATATGTCACCCCTAAGGTAGGCCCTAGGTAGCCCTTTGGGCAGGGTGTATTGTAACTCAAAGTTTGGACCTGTACTCTTATTAGTGAAATTACATTTGTACTACTGTGAGGCCTACACCTCCCATATGATAACATTGGATCACCTTATTACTATTAATAGGTACTAATTTTTGATTGGCAATAGGCATACAGATTGTGTTCTGTGTCTGAGAAATAGTAGTTACAAATCCTCTTTAATGGTAATATCGGATTTTTAGTTAGAATTTGAAAATACCACTTTTGGAAAGTTCTACGGTCTGCCCCCTAACTATTTGTTACCTTCAGCATGATTGGGATCATGTGACTGGATGCAGTTGGCATTTAAACTTTGTTTATTCCTTCCAGACAGACACACCATAGAAGGATTAAATGATTCAAGATGGGTCATTAACTGGGAAGATGGGGGGTGAAGCTTAGCACAGACCTACTTGCACCTGAAAGGCTATGCTTTGCCTTCCCATAAAGATCGTGTCACGTATGCATTTTTCATGCACCCATCTTGGAGGCATGGCAGCCGAAGCATAAAACTTCTGGCACTTCAAAGGGAGCTTTCTAAAAATGTCTCCTACTTCAAAGGAGGCGCTAGGTATAAAAACATATGACCCTCAGACCCACTGTACTCTGGACCTGTTGAAGGACTCCCCGAGAGCTGCCTGATACTGTGGCCTACTGTTTACTCCGGAAGACTGCCTTACTACACCTGGGAAGACTGATTTGCTACCTGAAGTCTGCTTTGAACCCTCAGAGACCTGCCATGCTGTTGAAAGCCTCTTGTACTGTTGAACCCAGGGCTATTTGGTATCATGGAATGCTTGTCGACTACATATTTACGACATCCTAAAAGAGTGACTACGTCGGAATGAAGAAATTTTCACATTAATATAGTTCAGTCATTCCCCAAGAAGAACGTTTCCTCCCTGTAAACCACTTTCAACCTTGCCCTGCTGAACTTCATCTTCTCATATTGCTTCTAAGTCTGAGGTTACGCCCCGACTAGGTCCAATTAACTTTTTGTATCTTGCTTGTGCATCCATAATTTTTTTTTTATCCTGTCTCATGCGACTAGATGTCTGCATTTCTCTCTTTGATCTTGTGGGCACTAGATTTACCTTAAACTTTAAAAATTAAGAACTCCAGTTTACCTAAATGGATGTTTGTGATGTTGGTATAAAATAATTTAATAAAATATTTCTAGGTTGGGGTCGGGTTTTTGTTGTGTTGTGGTTTCACTTTATTAGTGTTTATTGGTGTTTGTCTACTGTATAATTACTTTACCCATTATCTCCAGAGGGAAGCAAAGGCTACTTTGGTGACTTATTAGAATCACCCTGACAGGGATTGAGGCTGTTGCTTGAAAAGGGCTACCACCACCCTAAACCAACAACCCAATTTCCCACCACAGATATATAGAGGAAAGATCAAGAAGGCTCAAAGGAAGCAGTAACCTCAAGATCATAGCAATGTGTGAAAATATGTTGATAAATAATTCAAGCAGGCAAAGAGAATTTCAAATACTAGAGCCAATGTCTTCTGATGTTTATCCTCAAGCTAAGTTCACAGTGTTAATTACAAAGCAAAGTGGCATTCGTTTTGGATGCCTCTGGTTTGACATTGCATGGAAAGGGGGGGTAGGGAGAGCTTTGCCAGACAGCATATGCACATTGATTACATTCCTGTGGCTGGAAGGTGGATATCCAGACATTTGGGGTATTGAGATGGTCATAGGGTTCCCTTTAGTAAATCTATGGAGACAATGAGCCTGATTACGAGCTTGACAGTGCGGGAGAGGACTGCCATGCAGGCGGCCAGCTCCTGCACCACCAAACCCTTGTTCGGGCAGCCCCCCAGATTCCGAGTGTTTATTGTGTCGGGTGGGCTTTTTTGGCAGTGCCACAATAGTGCCACCATCGCTCCCCCACAAGTCTGGTAGTCCTCGGACCGCCAGACACTTAATTAGGCCCTATGTTAGCACGAGGCTGCTGATTACACTTACCGAAGCACTGCTCCATGGTGGATGGTGAAGTTGAGGGGAGAAACAGCCGATTTTGTTGTGCAAATAAAGGGCTCCCTTTTGATGAGGCCCAATTTTATGTCTTCCATTCAGTAAGGCTGATGACAGAAACATGACATCTATTTGTTCCTCTATTGTGGTGCTCCAGTCTGAGGCTGCCCTTCTGTGATGGCATCACTACACAATGGCTTTGTTAGCAGAGAAGCCTAGTAGGATATTAGAAAGGAGAACCACCCCAAACCAGTTCTGCAGCATGAGTAATAAAGATAAAGGTTGCTTGTTTATCATTTATATTACTCTCAGTATGCACAGTGTACTAGTAGACCTTACTTAGTAGACCTTACCTTGTGCACTCTTTCCAAAATGAACCTCCAAATCTGACCCATACCTCTTTTCCTGGGCCTAGCTGCATTTCATACTTTCTGCAAACTTCTTCATCTGAATTTTAATTTAAATTATGATGTGGCTATTTACTTGTCTTTTGTTACACAGAAGACCAACATCGCTATTAGCTCCTCGTACTCATGTCAGTCACTGCAAAGTGCTGTCCTTGAGCTGATAGGAGACACAGTGATAAAAACTGATATCAAATGAAGACTGGTCATTACTGCAAAGCTCTACCTTTGTGATGCGAGGAAACACCTCGACAAAAAGTAATAGCAATTCAACAGTGACTATCACTACAAAGTGCTGTTCTTCAACTAACATAAGTGAAGAGACACCCTTACAAAGATTGAGAGCAAATGAAGACCAGCAGATCTCAAGGTGGCTTTGGGATCGAAGTCGGTCTTCATGTAGGATGCGCTAGGGGCAGTAGGAGACAAGGTGCCAAAAAATAAAGGAGAATGAGAGGCCTTGTATGTTTGTGGAAAAGTCTCAGTGGTGCAAGAGACACAGGCCATGAATAATGCACCTTTGAACTAACCAACTGCTTGAAATAGGAACTAACACTTGGCTGTTCCCTTGTAACAGCTTGTGCATCTGCTGCAGTAAAGAACTCAATCTTAAGGAAATCAGAATAGTTTCTGCACACATACAAATTATATAAGGTATAGCAGTGCTGTCAACTGAATTATATAGTGCTAGCAGTGGCATAGCAAAAGGGGGTCCAACCAGGGCGGCTCGTGTTTTTGGGGACGGCTTCTCCCCACCTTTACCTGCCACCAGCACACAACTGCTCTTCAATGCAGCCGTCACAGGGCTGCAGGTGAGCAAACAAAGTGACCGCCATGGGCGCCAAAATATATAGCTACATCACTGAATGCAAATGAGGTGTTTGAAGATATTTTCAGCAGACAAAGAGAAAGGTGTGGAAATGTTGCCTCCTCTCAGTTTTTTATGTGATATAAAGAATAATTGCTTACCTGTGTTCTTCATTACCTGAAACCTTAGTCCTCCTCAACACAGTCCATTTTGTAAAAGGAGGTCCATTTCTCGCCAGAATCACATTTTCATTGAAGTCGTTATGCAGGAAGTACCTTCCCTACCCTCCCCATAGGCCACTCCATCAAAAGCTTGCGATTATCTCCAAACTTCAGTGAGGAATCTCCTAATGAATCTAGGTCCTTGAGCCTGTTATTTGTTTTACGGTGATTGTTTTAAATACAATTTCTATCTACTGACAACTACTGTAAACGTTTTTATTTGGTGTGCTGTGAAGTTAGTGGGGGAAAAAATAAATGTTGGCGGGCATTTTGATCAGCCACTGTATTATTGAAGTTAGCAATCAAGGATGCTGCACTCTGTTTTGTTGCACCTCCCCAGCTTCTTTAAACGAGAACGTGATGTTGACACTCAGCGAGTGTGCCACTGGCGCACTGAATGCACAACTAAGGCGACCCCATCTGCACCCATCCTCGCCCGAATGGGACTATTGGCCAGGAAATGCTGCCTCTCTAATCCCAGGTAAGCTCTCCTACTCTGCAACAACCATTGAGTGTTACTCCAGCGACTGTCAGATGCCGGAGTGAGGGGGACAGCGCTGAACTGGCTCAGGTCATTTCTCAGCAAAAGATCCTTCCAGGTCTGGGAAGGGGGCGCACGATCGGCATCCACCCACCTCCACTGTGGTGTGCCTCAGGGCTCCTCCCTGAGTCCCACATTATTTAATGTGTACATGGCACCCTGGAGGATGTGGTGGCTCCATTTAACATCAAGATCGTGAGCTACGCCGACGACACCCAGCTGGTGTTCACCCTCTCCCAATCCACGGACAATTCCCAGGTGCTACACTCTTGCCTTTCCAAAGTCTACTCTTGGATGGGGGACTCAGCATTAAAGCTGAATGGGTCAAAAACGGAGATAATGTTGATGGGACTGAAAAATCCCTCTCTCCCCTGCTCGGCTTGGCCCAGCTGCCTGGGATCCCCTCCCAAACCCAAGGCTGAGATCAAGAGCCTGGGTATTTGGTTGGAGCAAGATCTCTCCTTTAGGACCCAGGCCTCCAAACTAGCTGGTGTCTGTTTTGGCCTCCTCCGATCGGTACATAAAGTTGTGCCTCTGATTTCTTTTCTATCTCGGAAGCTCTTAATCCAGGGTCTGATCATGTCCAGGTTAGATTTCAGCAATGCGATCTACCTGGGTGCCCCTGAGATCACTCTGAACAAACTTCAGCAAGTTCAGAATGCGGCAGCACGAATGCTTTATAACATCCCCATGTCACAATCTGCCAAACCAGCACTGAGGGAGCTACACTGGCTGCGAGTACGAGAAAGGGTGAAATTTAAATCCCTCTGCCTTGCGCACAAAATCTTGCAAGGCAAAGACCCTCCCGTCCTTCAAAAGATGGTGACCCCGTATAAAGCCAGTAGAACTTTACGTTCGGACCAACAACATCTTATCATTGTCCCCAGGGTCAAAAAGGCCCGATCATGAGGAAGGAGATTCTCTGTTAATGTCGCAACCCTTTGGAACTCACTCTCCCTAGGTCTACGCTCGGAGCCATGTCTCCTATGTTTTCGAAAACAATTGAAAACTTTCCTCTTCTGCTAAACTCCTGTGCCTCTGTTCTGTCTGTAGCATTACTCTGTTTGGTGAAGCGCTGGGATGCTCTTGGGTAACCACGCGCTGTACAAAACCGTTTTAATAATAACACAACTATATGCTCTGAGACTCCTTTCCACTGTAGCATGTCCATGCTTTTCTGAATAAGATTAAGTGGTAACTAATAAAAAATGACCTCATTGTAGTTGAATGCCCCTTCTCCCACACTGTGAAGCAGCTTCTATTCCTGTAACCCAATTTGTGCATGCCAAGGTAAATTCTACCTGGGGGGTGTGGCTAGCCACCTAAGATGGCGGTCATAACTCGGTAGAGCTCCCGACCCTTGGGGGGGATTAACACCTCCTGTACCATCACCCTCGGCCACTGCCGGACCGGGGACATCGGAATCGAGGTGCCAGAATCGCCCGCATTTTGGAGTGCCTCAGATGATCCGTGAGACCATGAGAAGCTGGAGTTCTGGACCAGGGCCTACTCGCCGCTGAACTCGGGCGGAGGCCGGGACCTGGCGTGAGGTGCGGGCCCTCGTATGGCACTGATGGCCCTGTGCGCTGCAGTGCGAGGCCCGCTTTAAGCCTGGAGACATTGGAATCCCCTTGCCCCTCCACAGTACCGCCCCATCAGATCTGCACGTACCGCTGAGGGGCAGGTACGCCACAAGGTGAACCCCACGCGGTGGCTGCGGGTGTTCACAAGGCCTGGTGGGGTTGCCGCCTCAGGGGGCACAGGATGGGTAGAAGTTGGTGGTGAGCTCAGGAGGCCCATGGAAGGACGGTGCGGTGAGTAGTAACGCTGCATTGTCCCGCATTGGCTCACACGACTTGCCTCTGAGTCTGGCAGTTGGCCTAAGTGTGCAGCTGGGTGTGTTCTTTGGAGCTCGAGGGTTGGCTGAGCTGAGACATTTGGACGCATGCTGAGGGCCCCCGGGGTATGACACCGGACTACTGCGGATTCTGCCTTGTGAATGCAGGGGGTTTCTCCCCCCTACAGTTTAGAGCCCCATCACGCAAGATGCCCAGCACTTTGCAGTGCTGACCCTCACTTAACTGCTGCGACGTGGTGAGTGTCCCCCCGAGGTAGGGCCTGCACTGCTAACACTTCGACACTGCGCAGACTGGTGAGAAAAGAGTAAGGTCCCGCTGCGCTGCACAGCACGGTACAGGTGCAGGAAAGGACGCACCAGGTAGAATTGACCAGAGGTCTCGCCTGACAACCTTTAATGCGCCACTAGGCACTACTACCGCGCCCTCAAACTGGCATTGGCCTGCTCAACGCGGCATCATACAACCCAACCAGCGAGCAGCTACCCTGTTGGCTACTGTATGGGAAGGGTTCTCCTACTGACTGTGCCGAGAAGGATGAATCACTCCTCCCAAGTTACTGGACCTCCCTTTCGGACCGCAGGGTTTCAACAGCAATGCATATCCAACGCCTACTGAGGAAAAGAAGGGACTTACTTCTACCATTGCCCAGAACATTGCAGAAACCCCTCTTGATCATCCACTGGGACGGGCTTGAGCTGCGCTTAGCTGATAACCCACATCATGAGCAGAGTCCGGGCGAAGACGCTGGAGGGCCAACAAGGAACTGGCCACCCCTCCAACATTACTGAACACTGTAGCTGGCCCTCCTCAACTGGGGCAACATCTACTGAGCCTACTGATGGACCACCCGATAAACTAGACCGCATTCTTAATGAGATCCGAGACTCCAGAGCGGCGCTCGAGTTGCAGATGGGTACACTCAACACAGGATTGATGCTACTCTGTGCAGACCATGGTAAGCTAGCTGACACGGTCAAAGACCACGGACAATCCATCACAGACCTGACCCACAGATTTGCAGAACACTCGTCCACCTTACAACAGCTACAACAACAGATGACAACCCTCTTAGATTGGGTAGAAGATGCGGAGGGCAGGAACAGGCGTAATAATATACGCGTTATTGGCCTACCAGAATGCAGTGAAGGGGTTAAGGCGGCAGAATTTATGGAAGCATGGTTCAGAGACCACTTGGTGTCTGAGGGACTTTATTCATACTTTTGCTTTGAACGTGCACACAGAATTCCGACCGGACCGCCCAGACCTGGCACACCGCCCGGCCCACTGATAGTAAAAATCCTAAATTATAGGGGCCACGACGTCCTACTACAGAAAGCAAGAGAAAACATGCTTATCCAATTCGAAAACCACTGTATATCGTTGTACTCCGATTATACCATCTTGGTGCAGAGCAGAGATCGTCCTATCAAGCTGTAAAGAAAACACTCCAGAAAGCACAACTCAAATACGCACTTCTGTATCCTGCCAGGCTGAAAGTTATTCATGACAAAAAACTCACTTCTTCAAAAGCCCAGCCGATGCTGAGGAATGGATGAAAGTTATGTGCATTGGCTCTAGCCAGCTCAGCCACTCGGACTTCTCTTCGCAGGACTCAGACAAACTCCCTAAACGGGGTTCCCATCGATCCCAGAACTCCAACCGGAGTAAAGGCAGCGCCGGTCCATCGCATGAACAACAACGTTGTGACCAGGCGGTGGCCCTTGTGGCTGCCGGTACATTCCATGAAGATTCAAACAAAATCCCCACGGATTCGAAGGACAGTAGTCTGCATTCAGACTCTGAACACAGTATAACTCTGTTCCGCATGATGACAGCCCGAGCAGCATGACATAATTGATAACTGAACACAGACAACGAGTCTACAATCCCCGAGAAATGCTCTGTGGTTTTCGCTTCTACAGATAGCATGGACTCCACACCTCAGAGACTGTCATATGCTTTTTTCGCAATGGTCCATATGAACATTATCACTCTGCTATAATCTGTTTATTAATATAGAGGGCTTGTATTGTTTGGTGCAATGATGTAGATTGAGCACCTCTGTAAATGTGATTCGAGTTATGTTCTTGTGGGGGCTCTGGAATTCTCTTCCAAAGGATTGCTTAAGACGGGAATACTGTCCCTGACAAATCAAATGATAACACCCCCCGGGCAGGGTTCCATAGAGCCGCCAAGTTGCAGACCTTCCTATTACCATGACCATGTCTGGGGGCGACTGCCTCCCTACTAGCGTATGCACCGTTATCTGTTATGTACTGCTTGTGCACTGGTATTGGGCAAACCATAGTTCAGGCGCTGCACCAAGTTTTGTTAATGTTTCAGGAAAAGGGGACTCCTGGTCGTGTTTGGTCTACCGGCTCCACATGCACCGGAGCTCCACACTACACACGGGGACATGCCCAGGACTGTTAACACTCTAGGGTCTTACAACCTAATCACATGGAACATAAGTGGGTTGGGGGCGATTCAGAAACGGCATTGTATACATGCATATCTCTTCAGGCATAAGACAGATGTAGCGTTCCTCCAAAAATCCAATTTAACTGACGCTGAAACACAAAAAACGCGCGAAAATAGAGGAGACAGATTTACACTACTAATTATTCAGCTTTTGCCAGGGGTGCGACCATTTGGATATGCCACGGGGTCCCATTTCTTGAGCTGGAGCGCCAAATTGATGAGCAAGGGAGGTACATCCTACTGAAAGGCATGCTTGATGGTTCCCTGGTAGTCCTCAGCAGTGTTTATGCCCCTAACTTTGATCAGGATGCTTCCTGCATAGACTAAGGGCAGCATTAGTGGATTGGGATGGTATCCCCTGGGTACCAGAAGGAGATTGGAATGCAGTATTGGACACTGCCCTAGACAGGTCACACCCACCCCTACATGGTACGAACACTAGCAAATTGGCCGACCAGTTCACGGCATGGGCGGAGGGATGGACACTCTCTGATGCATGGTGATGCCTCCACCCTACCCACAAAAAATATTCCTTTTATTCTTCAGTACACAGTCTTCATACAAAAATTGATAGATTCCTCTGCTCTAGATCCATTATTACTCAGGGCTGCCAGTTCACATACGTAGCAAAAACCTTCTCTGATCATAACCCTCTAGAGCTCACTCTTAACTGGGGTACTATGCCCATCTCAGTGCCCACCTGGGAGTTACACCCACAATTGCTGGAAGACGCTCCATTTCGCGCAACACTTTCCAACACTATCTCTAACTATTGAGTGGAAAATTGGAACACAGCCTCCTCTAATTTAATTGAATGGGATGCCCTGAAAGTGTTGGTACAGGGGCGTCAATAGGGCAGTTGGTAGGGGCCAGACAGGAGGCAGCCCAACGTTTATAGAGCATTGAACAACGATTGGATACACTTGAGCGAGAGGTGGTGACAGACCCAGACAAACGAGAGGCATTGCAGTCTGCCCATATAGATCATGCGGAACCAATAGAGACACTGCGGAATAGACCATAGAGCATTCCTACAATGGAAACACACGGAGGCGGACAGGTTCGGTGCACAGCTCGCCCACATAGTTAGGGATAGACCGGATCCGACAATCATAACTAGAATCGGTACACCTATGGGCCATATGGGCCATACACAAAGAGAAATAAATACAGCCTTTTATGATCACCTTTGAGTGCTTTACACACTACCTACTCCTGTGGAGGGCCCCTCTATAGCCGAGTTTTTACAGGATCTCCCATTTACGGTACTTCCTGACGACATACGAAAACACATAGACGGCCCCATAACTCAACAAGAAATTCGAAATGCAATTAAGGGTCTAAATCGTAACAAAGCGCCTGGGATTGATGGACTACCAGTTGAATTTTACCATACCAACTCAGAGACCATGGTACCCACTCTGGAATCAGTATACAAAGTTGCCTTTGAGACTGGTCACCTCCCACATTCCACCATGCAGGCACTGGTCACATCGATCCCCAAACCGGGACGTGATGGCTTAGAGCTGTCTAATTATAGACCCATTTCCCTGCTAGCCACTGAATATAACATTTTAAGTAAGGCCCTTGCTAATCGTATACAGCCATATCTTAATACACTCATACACAGTGACCAATGCGGATTCCTACAGAACCGTAGCAAATCCCTTAACGCCAGACCGTTGCCCTATGTAATGAAGGCCACTCCACATGTTTACAAGTCTGCGGGATGCATAGCACTAGACCTTAGGCAGGCCTTTGATTCCCTCTCTGGGGACTTCATGCTAGAGACTTTACAACGTTTTGGGTTTCCGGACACATATCTCAAATGGGTTTGCCTATTATATACATCCCCCACAGCCAGAACGCGCACAGGACGGTATATCTCAGATCAATATTGTTGGACTTGGCCCTTTTGGCAGGCTCACACCTAAACTTTCTGCTTTTAAATGTGACCTGTTGTTGGTTGTTTTTCGCTTCTGCGCACTTTAACATGGTGTCCCAGTGTAAAGTGCGTGCGCACTCTGAGTGCATGTTGTGAGATTGGCCTGCCCTCCCATAGGAATGCATAGGGAATGTGTGTGTCCATGGTAGTTCCTGATGTGTGGGGAGTGCAGGGGCGAATTTGGTATGTGCGAACTCGTGAGATTAAATGCTGCGTGACGGTGTGCGCAGATTTAATGTGTCTAGTGTAGAAGTGCCACTTCTAGAAGTTGGCATGTCTATGCAGTGAATGTGAATTGACTCTCTGGCTTGTGATTGGCTGGAGCTGGCTGGTGTGCCAGGCTCCAGGAGTCAGGATGGGTCTGCCCAGTGGTGAATGGGGAGATCTGCATGTTGATTGCAGGGAGGAGTGCACCTGGGACCTGAATAGCGCTGGGCCTTCCATCCACAATGCTGGATCCGCCCCCAGTGGTGCGACTGATGTCCCTAGCCTGTCCTCTGAATAGGGAGAGGGGCTGAGCAAAACAAAGTGCTCCAGGGCTGTGCTTTCCTTTCACAATGCTGGCATCACCTCCTGTGGAGTGTCAGATGTCTCTGCCTTGCACCTGTGTCACAAAAGAAAATATGTGTATAAAGAGGGCCTTTGCCCCCCTGCACACTGAAGACTTCCCCTGGACTTCTTTTGCCTGTAAGCGCCTGGATGTGCTTTATTTTTTCTGCCTAAAAAGGGGGCTTTGCTGTACTAAGGAGCGCTGTGCTCGGCCCAGGAGGACTACTGGGGGCATGCAGCATGGAGAGGCTTCCTGGGGATTCTCCCCTTTGTTTTGACGTCTAGCAGGAGCCCACCCTGCCTTTTGTCCGCTTACTTTGGCAGGTGCCCACCCTGCATTCTGGCCGTGGATTTATTCTACTTAATTATGGGTGACACCCCACTTATGCAATTGTTTTTATTGCGCGGGTGCCCACCCCGCGACTTTTCCCGCGTTATGGCCGCCTAGTTTTGTTATTTTAATTACGGGTAGTTTTATATCATGAAGCGGGAGCCTACCCCACATTGCCCAGAGTGAAAAGAAATCACAGCCACAGCCTGTGATCCAGGAAGTCAGGCAGCCCCGCAGAGGATCTGGGCGGGGCCACCAGCAGAGACAGGAAGTGGACGGGAGCCTAACCTGCGCTCCTGTGAAGGGAAGTGAGGTGGAGGAGCGAGTGTGTGAGCCAGCGGGGCTCCCATGCAAAGGGAGTGCCCCGTCTGCTGCTGGGCCTTGACCGCTGCCGCGAGGAGGAAGAGCGGGACGCACAAGACGGTTGTCCGCCTCACGTCGGGGCTCCCATGTGAGTGAGGGGAGCCCAGCCAAGGCCGTCCAGAGCCTCAAGGACTCCACCGGGAATTGACCGAAGCCCCGTGGGCAGCACAACAGCCGCCATCACCAGAGGAGAGCCAGAGAGGAGCTGAGTGCTCCCCGAGGAGGTTCCGGTGAGTGGGGCAGTGTTGTGCATCTGTGGGGGCAAGTTGAGATTCTCCTTCTGAGTCCCCGAGCGGGACTCCAACATGTGGGGGCAAGTTGGGATTCTCCTTCTGAGCCCCCGAGCGGGACTCCAACGTTGTAGAAGTATTTGGGGGTATTTCATGGTTGTTTAGAGCCCAGTGGCTCCAACGTGTAATTGGGGCATTTGTGAGTATTTAGAGTCCACCTGGCTCCAACATGGTTGGTGGCAGTTTTTCACTGCAGAGCCTACGTGGCTCCCATGTTGTGTTTGTCTCATTCTGGTTATTAGGAGCCCCAGAGGAGAGCCAGGAGGCACACTGGTGCCAGGCTCAGTTTCCCCAGCTGTCCAGCACTTAGTGGGCAGCTGCAACGTTTTGGTGGTGCCCCTGCACCCTGCGCATTGCTGCAATTGCAGCTTGTAGCCCTTACTCTGCTGGACAAAGGGTTGTTGAGCCCCTGAGAGGCCAACATTCCAACAGATAGCCCTCCCCTACTGAAGACTACCCTACAGTGCTGGAGAAAGGCATTATCATACACCTCCCCAGCGACCCCTTCCGCCATGAACCTCCCCCTCCTGGGTATTCCCACACCACAAGGCAGGCTCACGAAGGCCAGAATACAGGACTGGGCAGACGCAGGAGTACAGGACATTGGTGCATTCTTCCGGGATGGTACACACTTGATCATGACTCTTTTCTGCCTGCTATTGGCGCATCACCACGCTTATACTTACTACACGCTAAAGTGTCACACTATATTAGGAGCGCCTGGGCCTCACAGAGGAGTGAACCGCCACAACATAACCTGGTACACCTCTTATACTACATGGGAACTGGGGGGCACCTGGTCCGTTGGCTATACACAGGTATACGTACACATGCAGGAATTGCACTTACGTCCCTTAAAGCGCACTGGTCTGAGGACTCTGGTATTGAAATTACTGACAAGGCCTGGAAATGTATGCTTGAACACCCCAAAAAAGTGTCACGTAACAGGAAACTGAAGTTTATCCAGACAATGGAGGATTCATCACATGTTCCCAGGCTCCTCCCATTGGTACCCCGCTGTAAGTGAGATGTGGCAGACTTCCTTCATATGCTATAGTCCTGCCCCTGCCTTCGGGACTACTGGGTGGGAGTCCGCCACTCTCTGAACGAAGTCACACAGCTCCTGGATGATGCTTTGAACTGCCTCATGGGCCTCCACAGATGCTCAGGGGTGCAGAAAGTGCAGTTAAAGTTTTTAGACTTGGCCCTTATTTTAGCAGTAAGATGTCCCGGGATATCCACTTGGCAGGCTGACATGCTTCAGTGGGGGAGAGCAGAGGGCGCAGCTCTTTATAGAGAGAAAGAGAGGGGGCTGAGAAAGCAACCCATCTTGATGGACTGGGAGGCTATGCTGATTGAACTAGAATCACTTGACTTATTACCCCCACAGGATACCCCAACCCCATAGCACACAATGTCGCCCTGCGACTTCTCATCTGTAGGTCCAGAGACCAAGACCCACACATTATAACACAAGGACACTACAATCCATCGAGTGTTACACCTATTGTGATCTATCTTGATTACCATGGAACCTGGAGTAAGACTAACCAGGAGTCGGGGTTGGGCGGGCTAGGGATGGAAGGGGACATGATTGAACAGGTTTTTCTTGGTAATTAGAAATATGAAGGCCTTATACTGTCAATTGCTATATTGGGACTCCAACGTTTTAGTACCAACGATGTCATTGGAGATCATTGTCCATGGTTTTTATATATCACATAGAGTGAAATATGCAGAATCTGTATGTAAAGTTATGTTATGTGATCTTGTATAGCGCATGGCTACCCCAGCGACGGGGCGTCCCAGCGCTTGCAGACATGCCAGATCCAGGAAGGTAAAGGAGGTGCTAGATGGATGCAAACAGCCAGGTTTTTATAAGTTTTCGGAATTGCAGATGATTTAGAGTAGCCCGAGCTTTAGGGGGGATAGAATTCCAGAGCTTAGGGGCCAGATACCTGAAGGAGCGGCCACCAGCTCTGCTCCTCCGAATTCTGACAGTACAAGCCAGTGAGAGGTCCGCTGAGCGGAGTGCGCGCATGGGAGTATAGAAAGAGCACAGTCCCTGCAGAGTATGGGGGCCAACATTATACAGGATTTTATGGGTAAGGCAGAGGGTTTTAAAGTGAATGCGCTGTTGTATGGGAAGCCAGTGTAGTCGACGGAGAAGGGGGGACGTGTGACAGGTTTTAGGTAGAGCAAATAGAACGCGGGCGGCAGCGTTCTGTGCTCTTTGCAACCTATTTATTGCAGTCTTGTTAGATCCTAGCATGAGGGCATTGCAATAGTCCAGGTGAGATAGAACTAAAGCCTGGACTATGGTCTGACGAATGGTAGGCTCAAAAAAACCCAAAATGGGTTTAAGAGAGCGAAGACGCCCAAAGCAGGTACCTGCCACTTTTTGAGCATGAGACTCCAAGTTGAGTGTATTGTCCAATAACACCCCCAGGTTTTTTACTGACTCCTTGGGTATAGGAGCAGGTCCCAGCGCCAGAGGCCACCAGTGCTCTTCCCAAGTCTGCGTGCCATTGCCAATCAGGAGAACCTCTGTTTTGGAGGCATTAAGCTGAAGGCAGTTGTTGGATAGCCACCTTGAGATCGCCAGAATGTCTTCCTGGAATTTAATTTGGTCCTCCACATTGTTGTTGGAAAAGTTGAAAATAAGTTGCGTGTCGTCCGCATATGATGTTAGTAAGATCTTACGTTCCCGGGCCAACAAGGCCAGGGGTATGCTGTAACCACGACAAATACAAAAGACTGCCTCCGTAGAATACTCATCGCATTGTGCAAAGTGGCAAAGTCATCAATAAAGTCCGTTAAAAATAAAGGTCAATTCTACCTGGGACAGTTTAACATTTTTTAACCTTAACTGTCGGTCAATAGTGAGGATTTTTTTAACTTTCTGACGGACCATGGGCCAGATGCAGTGTTTCTCAATGAGACTTGGCTGAACTCTTACTCAGGTCCTGATGTTATCATAGTTCTGCCCCCTTCTTACCAGATCCTGAGAATGTCTGTAATACAAGAAAGTTGCTGGAATTGTTGTTATTTTGAAAGCACAATATAGGTGCAAAATTGATAAATGAGTAATCCCTGACTGTGAAGCTCTGGTTTTCTGGAGTCTGTAAGATGGTCCACCTGGCAGTGCGGTTAACTGGAGCCTGAGGATTTCTGAATCCCTTGTAATATACATTTTAAAATGTGCCACCTTACAGGTTGTCTTGTAGTCTTGCCAGGGGGAACATGGCGCCCGCTAACTGAGCAGCGGTGCGCGCGTCCTGAGAAGCACTCTCTCCCCACCGGGGCTATGTGCTAGCAGCGCTCGGTAAATAGAGTGATGGCAGCCGTGAAACGTGGCAGAACTCCTACCTCTAATACATTTTTATCTTTGTGGCCTTCCGGATGTGTGTCAGCTCCCTCTCCCTATCGCCCATCGCCCCATGCCTGGTGCGTCTGCTCCACCTCCTGCGCTGGTTCGGAGCCACCCTGGAGTTGAGACGGGGTCGCAGAGCGGCAGCCTGCGGTCTCCTTCGGGTTAGCAGTGGCAACGCCAGAACCAGTGACAGAATCATCATGTTCTTCGGGCGGGTGGCCCCCGTAGAAGGGGAAGGCTGCTCAGGAGAGGAGGAGCATACCAGCGTTGGCGGTAAGAGTGAGACTTCCTCTACCCAGGAGATCGATTCTTACCCTAAATTTTGCAAAGGGGCTCAAAACCTAGATACCTCAAAACCGAGGTCTTTTAAAAGGGGAGGAAAAAAGAGAGGCAAACGTGGAAAGAGCGAAGTTGGTCAAGAAGGCAGCGCCGAAGTACAGGACAAAGGGCTAAACAGGCTAAAGGACTAGTCATCTGGGTTCCACTCCGAGGTAGAAAAAACAAAGAGGGTCAACGCTACTCCCCCTGATCACAGCACAACCTTCCAGGACTATCAAGTGAAGGGAAGGAGCATAAAAGGGGGCAGAAAAAAGGTGTTACCCTACACGACAACAAAGTGAGAGTCACCTCATTTTCACGCTCATTCTTTAGGGTGCAACCAGAGGTTTTGGTTGTGTCAAAGCAGGGAGAGGCTTTAGATTCTCCTAGCTCAGCTGCTGATAGCTCCTTTGGCATTATGGAATCCAATGGGGCCCCCCTAAATCATAGTGCTATGCCCTCAGACTTTGCGCCCATAACTCCCATATCCTCTATACTATCTCTCATGCCATCTACGGTATCTGAGGCATCTGAGGCAGCTTTGGAATAGGCAGGCTAAGTCTCAGGGAGCAAATGGAGGGCAACCTAATATCCAGATGGGTGCCGTTGAAGTTAACTGTTCATCTCGGCTCTATTCACATCTTTAAAAGAAGACATAAAATGGGGATTTACAGTCTCTGCAGACAATCAAACTGAGATACGAGCGGCTTGTGAGACCTTGGAAAGGAAGGATGATTTGTTAAATGTAAGAACTGAATCCTTGGAGAGCTTGGTTGAGGAGCTCAAGATGAACTTGGGGTCAGCAGAGAGTAAAATATACCCTGTTTGAAAAATTGAACTTTCATCAATATCGTCCTGCACAATTTTTTCTACAGCTGTTAAATTGTGATTACACTTTATTTGTATGTGGTTTCTTGAGAATGGCGATCAAATTCAGAAACAGTATGGAAGGATAACAATACTGATATGGTTATTTATCACTGCGGCCAAAAGAACATTATTTTTAAACGATTTTTAATATCTTGAAATAGGGATGTATTTTTTAACTCTGTGTTTTTTCTACTTGTAATTGATTATGACCTTTTAAGATTATATGTATGTCATGCTTTTTTCTGTAATGTAAATACTTTTATGGTTGTCAATTCGAACAACCGAATAAAGTTATTTGACTTGACTTGACTTGACTTGAGTAAAATATACATTTTACAGAGGGATGAAGCTGCTTTACGAGATAGGGTGGAATCACTTGAAAACAACTCTCGCAGAAACAATTTACGACTTATGAATGTTCCGGAGGGTAACGAAGGGACAGACATTAAGACCTTTGTCATTGCACTGCTTAAGGAGACTCTAGCACTTGAGGAGTCAACAGAGTTTTTGGAAAGAGATATCCAAAGAATTCATAGGGACCCATTTTGCCACAATCCTAGTAGAGCCAAACCTAGGAAGGTCCTTATTCATTTCCTTGCCTATGCTATTAAGGAGAAAATGTTGAACTTGGCCCTGAAGGAGAAGATGCTAAGAGAAAAGACTTTTCTTTTGAGGTGAGTTCGGACCTTTCTAGAGCCACACTCAAGCGACAGTGGGAATTGGATCAAAGAATGGAAAAGTTCAAGAAAGTCAGTCCAGTAGTAGAACTAAAATTCCCGGCCTTCTTAAAAATAATGTTCAACAATGAGATGTATAACATCAGATCAACCTACGAGGCAGACAAGTTGCTAAAGTCTATTAGTAAAGAGGCCCCTAGGAAGGCATGATCAGGTTAGGTTTCATGGTCCCCCTTCCACTGCATCGAAGGCTAGGTCACATCTGAGTAGAGTTTCCTCTCCGATACCTGGTTTAAGTTTGGAAACTATATATAACAATAAGAATATGAAATGAGAAATAAGGAAAAAAAAGATACAAACATATATATACACATATTTAAAACAACGAGGGGGGGAGTGGGTTCTCAATCTTTAATATCAACTTTCACTATGGGTTTGGTCTTTAGGGGCTTTTTTGGTTTTCATCCCCCAAGGGGAGGGGGGTGGATGGAGGGGAGGGCGGCACAAGGGGATAAAAATACCTCATTTCCCAAGACCTTGCTAGAATCACTTATCTTGAATAACAGGAACGATGTAAAGGCTGGAGGGCGTAGGGGATGTGTGTTTCTCGTTATGGCCATGGCTATGTTTTGTTTGGTGCTCGCAGAGTTAAGGCAGTATCTGCTAAGTGTAACATTGAAATAACTTGACTATTCTTCAGTTTTTGTCATGGAATGTCAATGGCCTGCGCATGAAGGGAAAAAGAGCTACAATTTATAAAATATCTAAGAGACTCTCCGGTGCAGGTCATTGTCATCCAGGAAACCCATCTTCTTAAGATAGAGACAAAAGAATTGTTGAAATGCCAGAAGTGGGTGGATACTTTCATTCGCACTGACCAGACGGCAAATATTAGAGGAGTATTGTTCTTTTTATAAAAACCAAGCTAGATCCCAAATACTACAATATAGGGAAGATCTTTGAAGATCTCTTTAAGGGGCATGCTTTTCACCTTGGTTAAGATACTATGGGACAAGAAATAGTATTCTCATAATCTGAGTACACGGACATTATAGCAGATTTTTTGTCTTTTGACTGAATATATAACCATCTCCATTATGGCACTGATCCCAGGGTTATCATTTGGGGATGACATTGTCTACGACATCCTTGCAGGGCCCTCCCTCTTAGGAGACAGCACAGTAACAGAAGTTCTGGCACAAGGAGAAGGGTGGGATACTCTCCTGGAGCTCAAAAAAACACAAGTGAAGACCATCCTGCATGGAGCTATCCTTACAGAGTATCTAAGGGTGAATGCAGCCCCAAGGGGCCTTTTGGTCACCAACGAACCCCTCATTTTTCTTGAAGATGAGGATTTTCGACGAGATTGGGCCTTAGTGTCCTGGAAATGTACCAGGGATTGGCTGGTCCTAATTATTCGGACAGCCAAACGTTTGGCAGATGCCATCTTAATCAAAATCCAGGCCACAGAGGCGGGACTTCAAACTGGCATTGTTATGACATCTTTTAGTCAAAAATTGGAACAAACCAACACTGAACTAGGAGAATATAGAGAACACTTGATCCACTCTAAAATCTCCAAACTTCAAAAAGATCTGAAGAATTTCTCAAGAGAAAAGGTTTACCCCTATACATCCAATGAATATGCTAAACAAAAAATGTCAGAGGGTAAAAGGAGCAACCAACAGGGCCGCCCTCGCCAATATACAACTAGTAGTTCAAGCAAGGAAAGTGGAAATGAGTACCAACCTAAGAGAAGAGGACGAGGCCGCGGGAACTGGTGAGGTCCTAGACCACCATTTTCCCACCAATCCTTCCAACCTTACCCTAACCAGGCTTACAACTGGCCTATGATGGGTTACCAACCCCCAGGCCCATTCCAAAATCAAGCGTTTGATAACCAAGGATTCCAAAATTCGGAATTTCAGAATCCCCAATTTCAAAACTTCCAGGGGCCTTTTTTAGGGAGAGGCCGGGGCAAGGGACGTGGCAAACAGAAACCATCAACACGGGCGAATTGGTCCGATCAAGACCAAGAAATCACCCAACGGGTAACCAGGAGCATGGCACAGGGATTCACCCCGAGCACGAGCAGAGAGCAAGTCTAGTGGTGAACCTGTCGGGACATCTCCTCACCCCCATGGAGGAACAACTCCTGAACAAGGGACTAGGTTTCGTACCTACCTACCACCCAGACTTCTTCAAACTCCGACAACATCTGGCGGTCTTCTTTCGAAATCTAAGATTGAAGGTATTCTTTGAAAACCGGAATCCCAACGAAAACAGCACTGGCGATACTCCCTTCCGCCCGAAATCCACGTTCACACCACAATTGGCGCTACTTCCCCCACAGGTGGCGGCTTTTGAAGAAGCAGTGGTTTATGATCTGGAAACCTCCAACCTGAATAACTCTGGGCATTATTCCAACTTATCCAACTGTGAGAGGGTAACACTGAGATCACTAGGTAACAACAAAGAAATTATCTTGAAACCCGCGGACAAAGGCGGTGCGATAGTGGTGATAGACGCAGTTGCTTATCGTCAGGAATGCACCCGCCTCCTTTCAGACCCCAGGACTTATCACAAACTAGGAGATGACCCTACTGAAGAGATCTCGAGAGAAATCTTAAGCATGGTGGAAGAGGCAAGGACAAACGATTGGATTACTGAAAAGGAAGCAGAGTTTCTTGTCAACAAACATCCTAAAATCCCTTATTTCTACTGTCTTCCTAAAATACACAAGACAGTAAGGCCCCCTCCTGGTAGACCTATTGTCTCCGGGATGGGGTCTCGGCTTGAACCTCTTTCGCAATTCTGCGACTTTTTCCTTAAACCTATGGCTCAAGCCTTACCTACATATCTGAGGGACACTCTGGATATTCTAAATGTGTTGAAAGATGTCACTTTTGACCCTGACCATGAACTCCTGATAGGGCTAGATATAGAGGCCCTCTATACAAACGTTCCTCAACGTGAGACATTGAGGGTCCTCGAGTCCCTACTCTTTGAAAGAGATTGGCCTTTTCAAACTCCACGTGCCTTTATTTTACATCTGGCCGAAATAACCCTCACAAAAAACTTCTTTGACTTCGAAGGGGATATTTATCTTCAAACCCATGGTACTTCCATGGGCATTGTTTTTGCCCCCAGTCTTGCTGGACTTTATGTGGGGGCATTTGAAGATATTACAGTGTTGAACACAAGCGGACCTTGGTCGAACAACCTGAGGCTATGGAGACGTTATATAGACAACGTCTTAGTGATATGGAGGGGCAAGAGAACGTCGGCTGACCGTTTTCTTGAGTGGCTCAATGCCCAGAATCCGTTCCTCCATTTCACTTCAACTGTCACTAAAACCAACCTGCCTTTTCTGGACCTAGTAATTGAACCCAGCGGTGGCTTTCTAAAAACAAAAGTCTATCATAAACCGACTGACAAAAATGCCCTTTTGGACTTTGAAAGTTTCCACCCACGCTCCTTACGGGAGAATTTACCAGTGGGACAATTCTTTTGCATTCGGCAGAACTGCTCCGACAAAGATGACTTCACTGAGGAAGCCAAACATCTCACCTCTAAACTGCAGCCGAGGGGGTACCCCACCCGAGTCATCAAGAAAGCACGGAAGAGAGCATTCAATGCCAACCGCGAAGCTCTTTTGTCTATAAACATGAGACCCCAGACCAAGAAGCCGGTTTTTGTATCTACATTCAATACGGCATCACAACAGATTGGAAAATTGGTCTTAAAAAATTGGAAGATCCTAAATACAGGGGATATGAAAATTGAGACATCCCTATTTTCTTTCAGACGTAGCCAAAACTTGAGGGATCTTCTGATACATACCAGACCGAGGGATCTGGGAATAGCGAGAGAGAATCCTACAACGACAGGCCTATCTAAAGTGATGGGTCACACACATTGTGGCGCATGTAGTGTCTGCCACTTTGAGGTTCCGTGACGATTTGAACCCGTGTTTTCAATATTATCGGAAATACATAATATTAGTATCAGCGAACCGCAAATGATCCATTTAGCATATCCTGGTGTTTTCGCTACGCTACGAGCAAGAGTACTCCTGTTACAAACATATTTCCGATCTACCCATGGCATCCATCTTAGATCATGGCAGCCATTTTGTGTTTCTTGCCCTCACATACGCAATAACCTCTGATTTCTCCATTTCAATTAAGGACACATAGCCTTAGCCGACGATTCACCTTTTTAGTGACACGTGCACCTTAGGACAGAACACGCTGTAGCTGCATGACTCGACAAAGGCTGCCTCCTCTGCCTGAGGCTAGTCCTGCTATAATGGTTCTTGTGGTCGTTGGCCTGATCATGATTAGGTGGCCGAAGCTGGTAGCCTTGCCCATTTACAACCCACAAACATCCCTTATCCTGCTTTTCTATCTTCTGCACCTGGCTCTGCTCCTTTCCTTCTGGGCCTTTATTAGGGGGAGGTAACAAAATTTACGATGAGGCGGTCCGGGTCTTGAATGAAAACTTGACATGAGATTATGATGGAAAAGTGGGAACCCCTCGTTTGTAATGTTTTGACATCAGATATTGTCGACGATTCCTGTGCAACGCCAAATATTTATTGTTTAGGACACAAAGGTTTGGGAATGTACTAACATGTGAAGAATTTGCCTGAAGCCCAATTTTTAGTATATAAGGAGCAACCCTCTTTGTACAAATCGAACAGGCTCCTAGACACTGCCCATGCGTAGTTTCTGTGACTTCTGTGTCCCTGCAGTAATAAACCTTGGTCTTTGACGCCACCATCGAGAAGCCTGTGTTTCTGTTTATTTGTGCACCAAGACAGGTGGAACTCCGGGGTCTTCGGGTGTTGTTCCCTGACACCTCTGGACGGAACCAAAAAGTCCAGAACTCCAATTGGCGCCCAACATGGGGCGACGTCATTCGGTACCGGTCCAAAAGTCTGAAGAGTTCGAGAAGCTTCGTGTGAAGATTCCTGAGGGAGGCGCCCCACTTCATCGATCCCGGCATATCGCAAAAGTGGCCCGAAGTTCTCTTCCACGAGGGTTCCCGTTCGGACGGCTGCAGTGGGCCGTTGCCTTGACCGTCGCCCTGTCTTGGACCCGAGGTGCAGTCCTTAGTACGGCGAAACGTGACGGGTTTCTCCTTGGTGACGTCTTCAGTACCTCAGTTAAGTATTTAGTGGTTGCTCTTTGGTTACTTCGTGAGGGTTGTTAAAATCCTTTTTGGTTCTTGGTTTGGTTTGGTTTCGTAAGATTATCACTGGTTGTTCTGGTTACGATAATCTATTTGGTTTAGTTTGGGTATCAATACATCAGTTCGCTTTCGGTAGGCCTAAGTTCGTGGTTCAAGTGCACATATCTGTTTCTTGTTTTGTTTGTTCTGTGTTCCGGATTACAAAATGGTAAGTCGGAAAAATTGTATGTTGTCTTGTTTTGGTTGCAACAGTGATTCACGATTGGAGGACTCATGTCTGGTTCCTCCGATTGGGACTCCTCTATATGATTTGTATTGTAAGTTTGGTGTGGGTCCTATATCTTATAATGAGGTGTGGGTCCGCTATACAAAAAAGGATGGTGTCCTTAGTTGGCCACTGCATGGTAGTTTTGAACCCGAAATCCTTGATAATTTGGAAGCGAAATTGTTTAGGAAGAAAGCCCGGCCGGCAATGTTTGATTCTTTCCGTTACTGGCGAAAAGAATCCAAACAGAGAGAAATTAAAAGGTTGAAGAAAGAACAAAAAGAGCAAGAGTTGACTCTAGAACAGGCTGTTAAGCAGCTGCAAGTCAACGAGTCTGAGAAGGCCATAGAGGTGGCCATTAGAGAGCATAATTTAGCGATTGACAAATGCTATCCTGCCTTGCCATCGAAAACAACTAAGATACTGGAGGACCCCGAAAACGATCCTCTGTTGTCTTATCTGTTACAGTCCCCTCCACCGTATGCAGAAGGTGCTACGGCTCCGCCTGTACCGAATGTTCAATTGCCGGTTGCTGGACAACCTGGTATTCCTGCTCCTGCCCCTCAGAATCAAGCTCCTGTACCTCCTTTAATTAATGTGAATATTCCTTCGGCACCTCCACTCCCTGGGTTGCCGGCTTCTTTGCCTATACCTGTATCGCTTACACCTCCACAAGCTGTTTTACCTGATACTCCTACTGTCCCGCTATCTATTCCTACTGCTTCTGTGTTCTCTACATCTGCTAGTATTATGACTCCGCTTACTGTTCGTCGAAGAATCACTGATTCCGTCTCTAATATTCTGTCTCCTTTCTATAAAACCTTAATTAAGACTCCTGCCTCTGACTCTGTACAGAGACGCAGTCAGCTTCCAAGTACTGAGGAACGGGGAATCTTGGATTCCACGGCTCTTAGATGGATTTCAAAGAGTAGGAGATATAGTACGAGAGATGTACTAGATACTTTTATGCAGTGGAAGGAACCAACGCAACGATATGTTTTTGACGAGATGTGCTCTCTGTTGCGTGATGAATTAGAAGAAGATGATTCTGAATCGAACCTAGAAGAATTAATTAATGTTCAAAAAGAGTTTGCTGCAGGTATGATAGTGGGTCAAGATATAAAAGAAGCGATGGAAATGATTTTAAGTTTTAGAAATGATCCATCTCTTCGTTCACCGAGAGACTTAGAGAAAAGTAGTACGAAGCGGACTGGCCAATATCCAATGAGAGAGGTTCCTCCAATTTGGCGTGAAGCTGTGCAACCTAATGTAAACCTTGGTATTGCAGCCGCCCCGGCCCAATTCCAGAGAGTGTGGATACACATTCCTTGGAAGCGAGCCGAAGTGTTGGCAGTAAAACAGGCCTTGCCAGATCCGCGTAAGAATCCTGCTGGATATTATAAGGAGTTAGCACAAACAGTTGAGGCTTGTGTTATGAATCTAGCGGACATTGACATGTTATTTGGGAATGTAGTTCCGCAACTAATTTGGGCTAAAATTCGTAGGGAGAATCATCCAGTTGCCCTAGGTGGTGATTGGGCAGCTATCATTGCAGCAGATGGTCAGCAAATAGGTGGTTCCAAACCCGAACCTCTAATTGCTAATCTTCCAGGTAGGATAATCGACTTAATGAAGACTCTGATGCCCGCATTGCGCGTTAACTGGGACAAATTGTCCGCTTGCAGGCAGAAGAAAGACGAAAGTGTCTCCGACTTCTTCACGAGGTTCGAAGAGACTTTTGTAGATCATAGTGGTCAGGATATGAGCACAGAAGGAGGACAGAGATTATTTGTCGATAAATTTGTACACAACTTGCTACCAGAGCTCTGCAACAAATTGAAAGATTCCGAGAGTGCGTGGGCTGTCTCTACTACTGCACAAATACTTGCAACTGCACAGTATTATGAAAATAGGGATAAAGAGGAGAAAGAGAAATCAGATAAGAAAACGAAAGATTTAAAAACTAAGGTCCTTTTGCAACAGGCGTATCCGCCTCGCATGAATCAAAATAATACACAGCAAGGATCGTATCAAAGGACAGATTATAGTTCACCGAGGCCACAATATCAATGGAATCAGTGTGCGTACTGTAAGAAAGAGGGTCATAATAAGAATGAGTGTCCAGTCTTAGCACAAAATAATGCGACAGCAGCCCAGAGAGGTCGTGGTGGTTTTGTACAGAATTCTAGAGGTCGAGGACGAGGTGCTATGCCTCCACAAACGAATGATCGCCCTTCCAATCACTTTGATCAACGAAATGGACAGTCTGCCCAGCAAAATAGATCTCAGCAGTATCATGTTGAAGACTATTGTGAAGTGGATGAGGGATTTCAGCAAAATGGGTACTAGGACAGCCATGGACAGAGAGAGGGAGTAGTATCAGTTCCATTGGATCAGAGTGGGCCTTATGTCGCAGTAGCAACATCAGGTGTAGTCGAACCGTTTCTGTTGGATACTGGTGCCGCAAAAAGTTCTATCATTCATGCGAAACTCCCTGGCGCACCTTTGTCCGGCTTAACAAATGTATCTGTAGGTTTTTCAGGCGCCCCTGTTTACAACCCCATATCTGGTCCTTTGTCTATTTCTGTTGGACCGTGTCGATTGAAAGCACCTTTGATTTTGACGACAGGTTGTAATGAAAATCTGCTTGGTTTAGACTTGTTAAAACGCCTATATGCGACATTGTACTGGTCTCCGGAAGGAGTACAGCTTACGTTGGGTAAAAGAATCACCTCTCCGATGTACTCGTCAATGGATGCACTCCCGCCAGAGCTGCGTTCGCTCCCTGATACTCTTTGGGCGACTGGTCCTAATGATGTAGGCCTTTTGGAAATACCACCATATGTAATCACTTTAAAAGCAAATGTAAAATTTCCACGAATTCCCCAATACAAAATTTCTAGTGAAGGTGAACGTGCACTTTTATTGATCATACAAGATTTGATTAAGAAAGGTGTGGTTGAAGAAACTAGAGGAAATGTCTGTAACAGTCCTGTATTACCGATTTTGAAACGTACTGACCCGACAAAATCTCCAGTATATAGATTTGTCATTGATCTTAGAGCGGTTAATAAGATTGTGGTCCCACAGTTCCCTGTGGTTCCAGACATTACTGCCTTGTTAATATTAATTCCTGAAACAGCAACATGGTTTTCAGTCATCGACTTGAAAAATGCCTTTTTCAGCATTCCGATAGCCGAGGAAAGCAGGGATATTTTCGGCTTCTGTCTAGGAGGTCGAAGCTTCAGGTTTAAACGTGCTCCACAAGGCTATTGTGAGAGTCCGTCCATTTACAGTCAGGCATTAAAAAGTCAGTTAGATTCTTTTGAACTTCCTCAAAGTTCTGCCCTAGTGCAGTATGTAGACGATCTTCTAGTGGCTGCCGATGACAAGGAAACTTGCAAAGCAGCTACGATTTCGTTATTGCATCATTTGTCCAATTTGAATCACAAGGTGTCACCTTCGAAATTGCAATACTGCTGCCAAGAAGTGACCTACCTAGGTCATCTCTTGTCAAAGGAGGGAAGGAAGTTGACCCCAGAGAGAATAAAAGCAATTACTCAGATGAGTGTTCCCCGCACTCAGAGAGAAGTACGTGCCTTTCTAGGTATTACCTCTTACTGTAGGCAGTGGATCCCAAATTTTTCTCTTTTAGCGAAACCATTGGTAGCTTTGACTGGGAAAAGTGTTCCGAGTCCGGTGCCATGGTCTGATGAATGTCAAGAGAGTTTTTCTGAGTTACGAAAAGCATTGTGTTCAGCTCCTGTATTGGGTACACCTGATTACAGCAAGCCATTCACGCTCTACGTTCATGAGAGAGAAGGTTGCGCGTTGAGTGTTCTGACACAGAAATTTGGTGATAAACAACGCCCCTGTGCGTATTTTTCATCAACATTGGATCCGGTAGCTAGAGCGTTACCTAGTTGTTTGAGAGCTACAGCGGCAGCTGCGGCTTCCATTCGACAATCTGCTGGTTTGGTGATGAACAACATGTTAGTGGTTATGGTTCCTCATGCTGTGGATACACTCATGAACCGAACCAAGACACAACACCTTACCAGTGCGAGTTTATCTGGCTATGAGCTGACACTGCTAGCAAGTCATATTCAAATTAAAAGATGCAATGTATTGAATCCAGCAACATTGTTGCCGGCTAATCAAGAGTCGAGTGATTCCGAGCCCCATGATTGCTGTTTTAGAACTGAGGAAGAGACAAAAGGACGAATTGATTTAAAAGACACTCCGTTGTCAGATCCAGATGGCACGTTGTATGTGGATGGGTCATGTTTTAAATTGGAGAATGGTGATGTGACTGCTGCCTATGCGATAACGACTTTGAGAACGATTGTGGAGACTGCAAGAGTGAGTCAGAATTCTGCCCAAGCTGCAGAATTAATAGCTCTAACAAGAGCGTGTGTTTTTGCTAAGGGAAAGAGAGTGAATGTGTTCACAGATAGTCAGTACGCGTTTGGCGTGGCCCATAGTTTTGGCCGTTTGTGGAAAGAAAGAGGTTTCATTACGTCCCATGGGACTAAGATTCAACATGGTCAGCTAGTTAACGACTTGTTGGAATCTCTAACCTTGCCGATTGAAGTTGCAATTGTGAAATGCAGTGCTCATAAAGCAATCACGGATGATGTTGGTCGGGGGAATGCTTTTGCTGATGAAACTGCTAAACAAACAGCGAGAGATATGATGAGTAGAATGTATGTTGCTACGTCTGCAAGATGGATTTCCGAGTCTGGAATGTGTGAGGATACAGTGGAAAGTGTGAAAGAGATTCAGAAAGAGGCAACTGAGGAGGAAAAACGTGCATGGAAAGAAAGTACGGGCAAGTTGGATTCAAGTGGGTGTTGGATTGATTTATCGGAACAACAGCGTTGGATGTTGCCTGATGCGTATGTGCTTGCAGTGGTGACAATGGCACATGGAGTAGCGCACATAAGTTCTAAAGGAATCTGTAAAATGTTGGCTCCAGTCTGGAAGAATGATGGGATTAGTAAATGTGCAGAAAGAGTGGTGAAAAATTGTATGGTATGCCTGATGCATAATCCTGGCAAGGGAACCCCAACTGCTGCTGGTCACTTCGCTCCTCCTTCCTGCCCCTTTGAAGTAATTCAGTTAGATTTCATACACATGGATCGTTGTAACAATTTAAAATACGTCCTGGTGGTAGTCTGTGCATTCTCCAGATGGATCGAAGCATATCCACTGAAGGACAATACTGCCCTATCAACTGCCAAAATTCTTCTCAAAGAATATTTCCCTAGGTATGGAATGCCACGGATTGTATGGTCAGATAACGGAAGTGAGTTTATAGGGAAAGTTATGCAGAGTGTGTGTGCCGGTTTGAACATTAAACAAAAGTTCCACAGTGCAAACCATCCCCAGTCTGCTGGTTTAGTCGAGGGCTACAATGGCACCCTCAAACTAAAACTAGCTAAAATACAGGCATCCACAGGTTTATCCTGGCCAGATGCATTACCCTTGGCTTTGTTATCAACGAGAGCAACTGTACATTCTAGAGTAGGACTTAGTCCTTACGAAATTGTTTTTGGCCGTCCGGCAAATGTGTGGGGAGTGCCTAGGCCGAAAGAATTTTGTTCTCTAGAATATCCTATGTTGATCGATTACCTTTACGACTTGACTGCTAAATTGAGCCTTATTCACCAACAGGTTTTCGATGCATTGCCAAAGCCTCCGGAGAGTCCAGGGCATCAGCTGAAACCCGGCGACCACGTTGTGGTCCGAAATTTTACGAGGACAAAGAACCTTCAGCCCAAGTTTGTCGGCCCCTTCCAGGTGCTGCTTGCAACGAGAACTGCCGTTCGTGTGGCTGGACGTAAGCACTGGATACATGCAACTCATGTCAAACGTGTACCTTTGCCACTTCCTTACGACGACTGGGTGAAGAAGGGAATTGGTGCCTCTGAATGCGAGCAAACACCGAAGTTTATCCCCTTCAGCGATGCCAAATTGATAACTGACACTCCGAACTCTGACTCTCCTCCCGAAAAGACTCCTTTGAACTCTGAACATTTGTCCACTGCATCAGAACAAACTCTAGCATCTGCGAACCTGAACACTGCAACAGCTACTAGTGATACGTTATTTTCCGATCAAACAGTTCCTGCAAAACAAAGATACAACTTACGACCTCGTAATATGGACAAATAAAGCAGGCAACTGCCTATTGTGATACATTTGAAATTTTAATACTTTGCCTTCAGCCAGGAAGTTTGCTATTGTTTTATTGTTGTTTAAAATTGCCTTGCCGTCTGGGTAGCCGTAGGGTCGTGGCTGTGTGCCTAGTTGAATCTGCGGGGGTCTGACACAAGGTCGATCTTTCTGTTGGTTTTGGGAACTCCCAGGGCTGATAGAGGCATTTTCATCTACGTACACATCATCAGTGGTCGCGAGCGGATTGTAGAAGATGGAGCTTCCTGCGCTGCAACGAGAAAATGTGATTTATGTTCGCAGAAACAGACTTTACAAAATTCTTCATAGCAAATGCTTTTTGATACAATGTGCCATTACATTTTTGATTGTTTTGATAACGTTGGTGGGTGGAATCGTCTTTGGTATGAGTTTGATTTTTGTACCAGTAACTACAGTACCTCCCCTTGATCCTGCTACTTCTACTGTTTCTTCTATGCACTCTTTTCACTCATTTCCTGAACATGAGCAAGCTCGACGCTCAGAATTCATCAATAACACTTTTGTACAGCTCTTGCACCAACACCAACTGGTAGTTAACACTACAGACTGCTGGGTGTGTGGCTTGATACCCCACACTATGGATAAAGGTATTCCCTATCTGGTTTTGCCTTTCAGCTATAATGGATCATTTCAGGCCTTTCAAACCATCTTTGCTTATGCCCTTGAAACCTATCCTCCGCGTCCACCACGTTCCACTAAATATAACTCTGTCAACAAAGCTTTAGTCCAGGGTATTATTGATATGGTCAAGGATGTCAATAACACTCCATCTTACCCTAGAGACGAATTACAAGTATATTTGAGTTGGAATTCTTCAGAGTATCGCCTTAGTTTGGGAGAAAGCAAGCGTAAAAGCTCAACTCCAATCTGGGTTGTACCTCACCGAGGTCAGGTCTGTTTGCAAGGTAATGGGAGAAATCCAAGAGCTCAGCTAGGGAGGAGTGAGTGCATCGAAACTTACGTGTTTCCGTCTAGCTCCTCCCCTGCTTTTCTCACTGCTAGGGGTACCTACTTCATCTGTCAAGACAGAGCGTATACGTGGTTGCCTGCTGACTTTTCAGGGTCATGTTATATTGCTCGGTTGTTGCCTCCAACATACACTGCTTCATCTGATTATCACAAAACCAGAGTAGCAAGAGGTGTCTTCAACAAGGAAGATACCGCTGGTCAGGAAGCTGGAGACTTCTTCAAAGGTTTCCTTCCGTTCTGAGGGCCTATGGCCAATAGTAGAAACATACGTCAGCTAACACGGGTAGTTGAATCTACTATTACCGAAACTGCTGGTGCCCTTAGCAACTTGACAGCTGAGCTTCAGGCGGATAGACTCATGACGTTGCAGAACCGTATGGTTCTAGACGTAATACTTGCAGATCGAGGTGGGGTATGCAGAATGATCCAATCGAGCTGCTGTGTCTTTATTCCCAATAATGCTCCAACAGTTTATGAGGCGATCTCTAAGCTCCACAAGATTTCCGACTCTATTCATGTAGACAAGGGAAACTGGTCCTTCATGGAGTGGTTTTGGACTCTGATATCAGCGTGGGGATGGAAGGTTCTAATGTTCGTTGGTGTCATCTTAGTATTCCTATTCTCATGTTGCCTGATTATCCAGTGTGGTCCAGCTCTGTGTAGTCTTTGTGCTGCAACCTGTTTTAGAAAACCACCTGCGTTTGGAGAAAAGGCACAAGAAAGGATGATGATACAACAACATGTCACTGACCTGATGAGCATAGAACTAGATTCTGACATAGACTGAGTAATTGCCTATGTAAGGGCAAAAGGAGGGTCTGAGGTTCCGTGACGATTTGAACCCGTGTTTTCAATATTATCGGAAATACATAATATTAGTATCAGCGAACCGCAAATGATCCATTTAGCATATCCTGGTGTTTTCGCTACGCTACGAGCAAGAGTACTCCTGTTACAAACATATTTCCGATCTACCCATGGCATCCATCTTAGATCATGGCAGCCATTTTGTGTTTCTTGCCCTGACATACGCAATAACCTCTGATTTCTCCATTTCAATTAAGGACACGTAGCCTTAGCCGACGATTCACCTTTTTAGTGACACGTGCACCTTAGGACAGAACACGCTGTAGCTGCATGACTCGACAAAGGCTGCCTCCTCTGCCTGAGGCTAGTCCTGCTATACTGGTTCTTGTGGTCGTTGGCCTGATCATGATTAGGCGGCCGAAGCTGGTAGCCTTGCCCATTTACAACCCACAAACATCCCTTATCCTGCTTTTCTATCTTCTGCACCTGGCTCTGCTCCTTTCCTTCTGGGCCTTTATTAGGGGGAGGTAACAAAATTTACGATGAGGCGGTCCGGGTCTTGAATGAAAACTTGACATGAGATTATGATGGAAAAGTGGGAACCCCTCGTTTGTAATGTTTTGACATCAGATATTGTCGACGATTCCTGTGCAACGCCAAATATTTATTGTTTAGGACACAAAGGTTTGGGAATGTACTAACATGTGAAGAATTTGCCTGAAGCCCAATTTTTAGTATATAAGGAGCAACCCTCTTTGTACAAATCGAACAGGCTCCTAGACACTGCCCATGCGTAGTTTCTGTGACTTCTGTGTCCCTGCAGTAATAAACCTTGGTCTTTGACGCCACCATCGAGAAGCCCGTGTTTCTGTTTATTTGTGCACCAAGACAGGTGGAACTCCGGGGTCTTCGGGTGTTGTTCCCTGACACCTCTGGACGGAACCAAAAAGTCCAGAACTCCAACTTGACGAGTATCTCCACCTCCATCAACTTAGGACTCCACACTCCCTGGGAACAGAGTTCACACACCAATTGTAATTCCCAGGGAGTGGTCTATCTGCTGACTTGTCCCTGCCAAAAAATGTACGTAGGGATGACTAGCAGAAAAGTGCAAACTAGAATCACGGAGCACCGCAGTACCATAAGATGTGGTAAAACTAATACGAAACTCACGTCCCACTTCTTTGAGCAAGGACACAGCATTGAAGACATCAGATGGCCTGTGATTGAGAAGATAAAACCGAGCAGACATCACATGGAGGATCAAAGGATACTACTACAAAGAGAACAGCGATGGGTCTATCGCTTAAAAAGTCATGTAGTGGGTTCAAATGATGAGATCCCGTGGCAAACACTAGGGAGACAACTATGAAGAATTGATCCCCTTAATGTCGCCATGGTCACCTCCTATCCCATACTCTCTCACCTACTTTTAACTGTGTTCCAGTGAGAAATTAACACTTGGGGGACAATAGACAATACACTACTGTATAAGCTTAGGAGGGACGCCACCCTTATGGATGGATATGGGTTAAGGTATTTCCACCATCAGGGGGCTAGCAAGGCACACACTTATGCACTCTGTTGTTCCATAATTACCCGTATGGGCAAGCCTGCTCTACCATAATGAGCCCACTCAGATAATAAAAATAAAAATAAAATTAAAAAATAAAAATAATAACAAGAAATAAAAGAAAGCATATAGGATGGGGCACACTAGAACTATACCCTCCCCGTATGATTGGGAACGACTATGATGCCGAGGTGAAGTAATATTGTCACAATGGATATATACCATACTCTCTTTTCACAAGGAACGAGTGTTATTTCTGACATCCATATAAAAACATCCAATATGATATAACACTTGTTATGTTGGATACCTTTTTATTCAAGTGCGATTGTATAGTCTACACTTCGGAGGGGGCCATGCACGATAGCTAACTAATCTCTTTGTTGTGTACTGACGATGGGCTAAGACTATTCAGCATCAGGATCGTCTACCAATTCCTGTGTGGGCATTGCGCTCAACTATAGCTTACGTTGTCAACACACCACATGCTAAATATCCCATTACCCTGTGAAATGGTTAGGTGAGATATCCCTCTCATCATCATCGTGTTGCTTTCACCCAGCCCACCCCCCGTGGCACCTCCCCCCGGTACCTACCCAGAGGCCTACCTCTATCTTCTGCTGC
The DNA here is from genome assembly GCF_964263255.1 of Lissotriton vulgaris. Taxonomy (NCBI): domain Eukaryota; kingdom Metazoa; phylum Chordata; class Amphibia; order Caudata; family Salamandridae; genus Lissotriton; species Lissotriton vulgaris. The sequence continues at coordinate 310,063,527 of NC_141696.1, forward strand.
CGCTCTAAGGGCAGTCTATCAGAGAGGTCTCCCCGTGATCCCCCACACTCTGTATTGTTATCATACGAGAAAAGAAAAAAAAAAGAATTTTTATTTTTTTATTTTATCTCTCTTTTCTTTTCTTTTTTTTTTTTCCCTCCCTTTCAAAATATAAATCCTAATGCCCTGTTAAATTGCACTAAGCTGTTATAGTTGGGCGTAAATCTCTCTTTCCGCCTCTCAACCTCCCCTGCTCCCATCTCTCTGTCTTATATAATTTCCCCCCCCCTTACGTGTCCCTCTCTTTACTAGGTATTTAAAGTCATTTTTGCAAGAAGTTACTCGGCGTCTTCTATTTCAGTGAAAAAATAAGTATGTTCAGCTTTCATGACCTTGAGGCGGGCCGGTTCTTGAAGATAAACTCTAGCCCCCAGCGACTTAAAAGGATCTATCAATTTACGCAATCCCCATTTTTTGTCCATAGTGGACTTGCTAAGGTCAGATTTAACAAAAAAGGTTACATTGTCTAATGTCACTGGTGAATTCGGTCTGGCTTTAATTGAGACCGCTTTTCTTAACAAGTAATTACCAAAGTAGACCATAATAGGTCTAGGGTATTTACTCTCTTTGTTTTTTAAAGTTGGTGGCAATCTATGTACCCGTTGTAATTGGGAGTCCCAGTCCCAATCAGAGAGGTCTGGAAAAGCTCTTTGAAATAGATTGACCAAATAGGCACTGGCATCCGAACCCTCTGACCCTTCGGGTATTCCAAAAAGTCTCAGGTTCTGTCGGCGCTGTCTATTTTCCAACTCTTCAATCTTACTATGTAAGAGCCATATATCTTCTTTGTGTTGGCTAGTTTGGGCTGAAGTGGTAGACAGGGACTCCTCCCCTTCAACTACCCTTTGTTGCAATCCTTCGATGTCTTTTGTGACCCCATTTAGTTTGTTAGTAACCTCCTGGAGACAATTATGTACCCGTGGTATTATCTTCTCTTAGTTGGAGAAAGTTCTGTTGTGTTTCTTGACGGTGTATCAGCAGTGTTTTTAATATAAGGTCCAACGAGGAAACTTCAGGGGAGGTCTCAGAAGAATTAGGAGCTGGTGGTGGTGATACAATTAGTGGTACAGGTGAGGACTCACTGTTCAAAACCTGGAAAGTATCTCTGTTTTTCATTTTAGAGTTGGATTGAGTTGGTCTAATGAGCGATGAGTTAGGTGATAGAGTCAAAGCTGAGTCGGCAAGGATTTGGGTCGGGGGTGCCCCCAACGATCCTAAATCTACATCTCGGTCGTCATCTCGGTCTAACAAATCGCCACTAGCGGTGGAATGTTGTTGCTTTTGTTGCTTTTTAGAGGCATTGACTCCTGGAAGAGAACCAGGGACACACAATGGCATATTCTTTGACGACACTCTTGGTTGCACTCTTGGTTGCATCCATTTAAGCAAGGGGGTTTGGTCTTTTGTTGATTTCCCTCGAGCAATTTCTGAATCTAAAATGGAAGTTAGTAGAGCAGGTTTCAATTTTTTCCCACCTTTCTTTGCTTTGGCTCTTGACTTTCCCCACTTTTTGAGGCTTGAGGAATTGTTAGCTTCTATTGGTAATTTAGGATGGGTTTTTCGAACGAATGTGCTATTAGTTCCTAGCTCTTACTGCTAGCTATACTTCATAAGTAGCAATTGAAGTATATCTTGCGGATGGTTTAATAAGACCGTCCCCATTTAAATAACATACTAATGAGTGTGTGTGTAGAATCCAGTTGAAACACTCACTTATTTGGAGATAGATCCGAGCAAACTACTAATCTCAGGGTGGAATTGAGTTTTCCTAGACTAAATCTTGCTTTGGGAGGGACTAGCTCCTATTCTCTCTCTCTCTTTTTCTTATTATCTTCTACTCTTTTCCAGTGAATGTTCTCCCTTAATACTTGGGGACATTTTCTCCACTGAATTACTGATATACCCAGAAGAGTACGGATCCTAGAGACCTAATTCTATTTGGGAAACCCAATGATCAAACTACGACATGGGTAACCGGTGGATTTGACTGCAACAGTCCTCAGAAAGACCGGAGTGACCTTTCGGGGCATAAAGAAAGCGGTCAAAACATGTTGACTTGAGCAGTGGTCGGAGGGAAGTCTTGAGGAACTTCATTTCCTCACTAAGACATTTTTCCCATCCTTTCTTATTTTTAATCCTGATAAGGGTACCATATTTGGTTCTAACAAAGTATTTCTTTCTTCTGGCACCCCTAATCAGTTTTAACACACGTCCTTACTGCACTAATTTTCGTTGCACTCACATCAGATCCACAAGGTGTTTCTTTGCACACTATATCACTCATGTATGTTGCTCGTTGTACGTATTTACTAATTGTGTTATACGTCTTGTAACGTGGAATTTATTATTTTTTCCCCCTCCCTTATGCTCCGCCCTGGATGTGGCTACACCAGGGCGTCTGTAGCAGGCCCTATGATGAAGCATGTCACATACATCGGTATGTGAGTGAGGGCAGTTTTCTCAGACTTGGGAATTTCCCCCTTTATAATGCTGGCGCACTCTATCAATTTTGTATGTGACTACAGTTAATTTAGGGGGTTCGGGGTATTGGAGTATAAACTATTTTGGCCCTCTCCCCTTTTGCGTGTTGAATAGGATACTATGGACCCAATCAAGATGATGCCTCATAACTCATTCTTATCCATTCTCATCTTCTTGATGGGTGGGAGATTTTAACATTGTGCTAAATCTCAAGCTGGATAAATCACCAAAATGTAGGGCAGCAGTTCCCTCTAGATCTAGGCACTTGCTTTTGACAACAATGGCTCAATTAGTGTTATGTGATATATGGATGGAACGGTCGGGAGAACAATTAGGAGTATCTTTTAGAAATCTGAATTGACTACGCTTTGATTAGTTACAGTCTAAAAGATCAAGTTAAGAAAATTGAATACCTTCCGTGGCATCTCTCTGATCATTCAGCAATTCTTTTAAGAATAGATTGTATACAGCAACAGCATATTAGAACTTGGTCATTTGACCGAACTATATTGCTTGAGGAGGATGAAACTACCTTCCTTCTCACTGAAACCAAATACTTTCTTGAGAATAACTTAGATACAGCCAATATTATTGTAGTTTGGGACACCCTGGCAGCTTTCTGGAGAGGCTGTATCACTAATAGAGCAAGTTAAAGAAAAAGGAAATATAGGGAAGTCACCTCTGGCTTAGAAGCAGAAATGAGGGGAATCGAGAACAAATTGAACAATCAATCCGGCATCGGCATTAAAGAGGATCTGTAGAAGCAAGATCAGCTAAAAAAACTGTTGGAGGGTATTCTCCAAGAGAGACTTATGCACATATGGGAAGCAAGCAAAATCTCCCATTTTGAATATGGGGAAGGGTCAGGGAAATTACTCGCCTGGAAAGGTAAAACAGACGAGATGTGAAATCAAATATAAGAGATAAAATTAGACCATGAGCAATTAAGTCGCTCCTCAGATAAAGATATTGGTATGGCCTTCCAGGACTTTTTCCAAGATATATACAAAGAGACCATTATTGAAGACAACACTAAAGTAAAGCTTTCGCTAGGGGGGTTACCCTACCATCTATCACGTCTAACCAAAAAATAGATTTAGAACGGGAAATCACAGAAGAGGAAGTGAGGAAGGTCATAGTAGAGATAAAAAGAGGTAAAGCGGCTGGGCCTGCTGGGCTCCCAGGAGAATTATGTTGATCCTTACAAGAGATTATAATCCCAGTATTGACCCAACTATATAATAGGATATTATTGGAGGGAGTAAATCCCCCCTGTTCGTGGAACGAGGCGACAGTGGTATTGATCCTGAGACCCGGTAAAAATCCAACTAGTTGTGGGTCATATCGACCAATATCACTGTTAAACATAGATCATAAACTCTTCTCTTCCATTTTGGCAAATAGGCTGGTGGCTGTGGCCAATAGTATTCTCCACCCAGACCAAAAAGGCTTTGTCAAAGGATGTCAATTAGCGGACCTCACATACGATCTTGTCGGTGCAATTGATATCGCCTCCACTTTTTCTCTTCCTCTGGCAGTCCTTACCTTTGAAGCAACTAAGGCTTTTGACAGGGTAAATTGGGGCTACCTGTCAGAAGTCATGGCAAAATTAAATTTGGGGGACAAATTTCATCGCACCATCGAGCTTCTATACCAGGCCCGACAGCTAGCTTACTGGTAATGAAATCCTGACTGATGCCTTCAAGATTACTAGGGGTAGGCGGCAGGGTTGCCCTCTCTCCCCGTTGCTCTTCAATATGTATATAGAAACATTTGCACAGTTACTTAGGGAAGATTCTAACATCACTTCTTTTAAATATGGAGAGTGGGAGAAGAGGATGGCCCTGAATGCGGATGACATCCTGATACAAGCGCCCTGAGACCTCTTCTGGTGAATTGTTGCGCTATACAAAAGCCTTTGACATTGACATTGACATACCGACAGCAGATCTGGACACAGCTTTCCCGATAGTTATCAAACGGGCGGAAGGAATCGAACAAGTTTAGGGATATGAAATCAATGCCAGTAAAACCGAAATAATGGCATGGAACATTTCTTTTTAATACAATCCAGCTGTTTTTTGACAAATATCTGATACAAAAGTTCCAACAAGAGGTAAATTCCTTTATTTGAAAGTACAGATCGATTAGCATAGCATGGAAGAAGCTTAGACGGAGGAGAGAGAAAGGGGGACTGGCGCTGCCCGATCTGCAATATTATGTCTGAGCTTTCCAGCTCTCACACTCACAAATGCTGCTGAAAATGCCAACCGGTATAGGGGGAGGAGACATGTTTCGGGCCATGTTAAGGGGTGCTGGTTCACCAGAAGAAGGATTTATGTTTAAGTTTGGGGATCAAAAATTCTTAAAAAACGTCAAAATTAAGGTTCTTTAGTCGATAGCAAAAAACTTGGGGTAGAATAAGAAAAAAGGTGGGGCTTAACTATTTTTCAAATTTAGCGCCACTTTGGGACTCCCCAGGCGCACCTGAATGCCTCCAGGATAGTCTGATAAAACCATTAAGAGATGGTGGGATTCCAGTGTGGGGAGATCTGTAGAATGAAGATATTTTTGTCTCCTGGGAAGATCTAAGAGAGAGAGTAGGGACAGGTATCTCTAGATTTAAGTATATCCAGCTAAAAAGCTGGGTACAAGTCCAGCCTAGTCGTAATACATCATTTGGTAAGGGTAGCAACCTGGAAGAACAGCTTGTTGTGAGACCCGTGCGGAAAAGAGAGGTCTCAGTGTGGTATTGGGCAATCGAGGAGGACGTGGACGGGGTCTTTAAGCTTGCAGTTGAGTTATGGCGAGAACAGATGGATATACGGTGTGATCTTGTATGGCAGGACTCATTCAAAACCCTTTATAGAGTAGTTAAACCTGCTTGGTTGAAACGGAACCATCAGTTTACTGCTCATAGAGCGTATTTATCCCCTCTTAGGTTATCAACATTTTTGAAAGGGAAAGTCTGTAATAAATGTGGGATGGCAGAAGCATCAGAAATACACATGTTTAAGGATTGCCCCTCCATCTGGCTTTTTTGGGAAAATGTGCGGTAGACCCTCAAGAGCATCTTGAAAGTACCAATACATATAGATAGGCCCCTGATAACCTTCGGCCTTAATGGTAACATCGTAGGACCTGCTAGATCCTTTTAATTCTTGCAATTTTAATGGCTAGGAGACAAATCTGCAAGTATTTGATAGATCCAGCTCCATCTAACCACTCAGAGTGGCTAACCTCACTAGATGAAGTATCCAAGATGGACATGTCTAGATTATGCAGTATAAAAAAATTGCATATTGGGACCTGTTGATTCAATGGAAGTAGAGTGCCCATTTTTTTTTTTACCCGGGTCCTATGATTATGCCTTTTTGGATAGTCTGTGGACTACCTTAAGCTCCAAGGCTATCGATATAGTCCATCAGGTTTGTTTAAGACCTAGTTGGAGTAGACCCAACCTTATCCTAAAGTTAGGAGTCCTAATTTTACTACTCCTAAACTGAGAAAAATTCTAACTTTAAGACTTTCGGTATTCACAGAAGGCATTTAGGAGTCCTAAACTTAGGAGTCCTAACTTTAGTACTCCTAAGCTAAGTAAATCCTAACTTTAAGACTTTCTGTATTCACAGCAGACATTTAGGAGTCCTAAAGTTAGGACTCCTAACTTCTGTGAATACCAAAATGAGTAAGTGCCTTCTGTGAATACCAAAATAAGTAAGTGCCTTCTGTGAATGCCAAAATGGTAGTAAGTTTAGGATTTCGTCTTAAGTTAGTTTTGTGAATGGGGCCCTCTGTGTTTAGTTCACAACTTGAAGCTCTACATTCTTTATTGACCCACACAGTGGAAGTTGACTCTTGCAGTGTTGACAAGTGGATCAGATCCTCATTGGATGTTTGTCCCCTACTATATGAAGGAAACATCATAAAATCATCCTCCTGGCCCTGGGGTACAATGAAGCATTGCATTAATTGGAAAAACTATGTAAAGGCCTGAAAATAATAAGGTGTGAAACATACAATAAGGAGAATAAACACAATTATAGGATGGCCTTAAAGAAACTCTAACAAAATTTTTATGGCAAATATGTGCCCCAAAACCTTTCTTAGATAGTAAGGAATCTGACCAACCAGAATGCCATGGCCGCCACTACCTCACTCTCACAAATCAAATTCAATGAAATATCTGATTTTTTCTGTAAAAAATTTGAAGATATACAGACGACTTTCTATGATATGTCCACAGCTTCTTCTGATTGAATCTCTCCATGCTTGTCAGACAACTTGAAAACTTTTACCCCATTAGAGGTGACTAGATTTATCTCCTATGCTCACTGCGACTAGGTATTACTCTCCACTTGTTGGAAAAAAATTTAAAACAGCAACTTACATCTTATGTTGAGCTAAATGTGATAATGCATCCATCGCTTCTGGGCTGGCCACAGCACTGAATCTGCCCTCCTTGAAGTCATGGAATATCTCAGAGGCCAATTAGACTCGGACAGTTCAGCTGAAATAATTCTTCTGGACCCGAATGCTGCATTTGACAAAGTGAATCATTCCACTCTGTTTTGTAGACTACAAGGAATGGGCGTGCAGGGTATAGACTTGACATAAATCATATCTTTCCTGTATAACTGTACCATTCGGGTACTTTCACATCTATACCAGTCCAAATCTTATCTTCTAGCCTCAGGGTGCCTCAGGGCTCCACCCTTAGCACATTCTTGTTCAATCTATATGTAAGGCCTCTGGCTGATATTATTGAGTCCCAGGGGCTTACACTTTCTTCAATTGCCGATGATATGCAAATTGGGGTTTCCTTATCTACCAAGGAAAACCAAAATTCAGAAGCCCTTACTACCTGCCTTGCCCACGTTTCATCCTGGATGAACATCAATTTGCTCAAACTTAATGAGGACAAGACAAAGGCTTTATTTCTAGGAAACTACCCTCATCTTTAGGTTCCTCATCTTTGGCCATCTACCATGGGCAGGACTCCTTCCAAAGTTCAGGTGGTAAAAAGTTTGGGAGTATGGTTAGACGTCAAGCTGTCTATGAGTCACCAGATAAATAAAGTAGCCCCTACATGCTTCGGTATTCTTAAGTGGCTGAAGAAAATCTTGGCATGTCTACCGGTCCCGGCCCAACGAACAGTAGTCCATGCTCTGGTGATTTCCAGACTGGACTATCACAATGCTTTATATCTGAGTGTTCCACAATCCTTGCTCAAGCGTCTTCCAATTGTTCAAAATGTGTTGACCCATTTGCTTTTTCGTCTACCTAGGTTCACCTCTACAGCCAGTTTGATTCACATTCTTCATTGGTTGCCTATTGAGGCGCGTGTCCAATTCAAGACCTTGTGTTACATGGGCAAGTGCCTGGTTAATATGGGCCACTGTATCAGAGACCTTTGGTGTCTGAATACTTCCCAAACTGTTCTCTTTGTTCAAGCTATCAGGACCGTGCATGGATTCCTAGGATTAGGAAGTCCTATCAGGGTGACCTGTCAGTAAGTATCTTGGCCAAAAATGTGAACTGATTTGCCACATTTGCTGGGAGCCTGCAAATCTCCCACAGTATTTCAATAACAGCTTAAGACATGGCTGTTCCATCTGTATAATGTAATGCAACAGTCTGATTGCCCTTTTTAGTGAGGAGGCTATTGCTGGGAAACCTTTTCTAGGTAGCCATCCACTTTACAAGTCACTATGACATAACAGGAATTAAGTACCTAGGACGGGAGGAAAGGAATTAGGACTGTGATTGGAAGGACTAAGATTTTGGGTAATAAAGATCACTGGTAAGTATTATATTCATTACCCCAGCACCTGCCCTCCCTGCCACAATTCATCACTCTATTTGGATATGCAGAATATATTACTATAATTCCTCAATTAGCAGGTCACAAACTGTATTATATTGGCCAAATGGAATTGTATTTCTGAGATATCAGGGACTGGTGGTCTAGCTTGCGGTGAAATAAGTTTTTAGGTGGAAATTAGCCCATGGAACTACTGCTATAATTGCCACCACTAACCCTTGAAACATCACGAAAAAGGAGTTGTTCCAAAATTTGTTAGGAAACAAAACCATATTCTGATGCTTGCGTTGAAGTTTAAGATTCCAAAACACTTCTTATATGCTTTTTCATATCAGACTTATTTATTACAATAGGCACAGACTCCGGAAATAAATATTACAAGTCAGATCTTGACAGGGGCACAATATCATCCTCCTCCTCTTCTGTATAGTGCCTCTTTTGCAAACTCCTAAAGTGTTCCATAGCCTCTATTTCAGCCACTACTAGCTATGTACTTCCAAAACCACTCTCCCAGCAGCGGCTTCCTGTTAAGAGGAGTTTCTATAGTGACAAGTTCACATCTAGGGAGATTTTACTTTGCCTCTACAGAATCCACTCAGCCTTACTGTAAATGTAAATGTAAATGTACAGGAATTTATATAACACAAATCACCGAGCGGTTTCTAAGCGCTTGCTTAGGGAACCCGTCCTGGTATTCCCCTGTGAGATAACCCTGGCAGGGTATCCGCAAGGTGAAAGCCAGGCATCCCGCCGCGAGGGGCCGTTGTGGAGATTAAGCAAGCTATTGCCCAGAGTCGCAGAGTGTGAACCCGTGAATCGAGTTGGCACCAGAGCGAGAATTGTCGAGTCCATGGACATTTTAGGACTCAAGACCCCGCCGAGCCGGGAATTGAACCCTGGTCCCGAGCTGACCTCTGCTTCCAGGTCTGCCTCCTCTAACCAGTGAGCCACACTTCTCCTGTTTATCTTGCACATCCAAGAGAGGCTGACAGGCAATGACCAAACTCCCCCATTACCTTCGTCCTAGTCAAGCATATGGACACAGGCATTAGAATGATCCTACGCACCATATGGCGCTCTCTGATGCAACATTCAAAGAAATGATCATTACACAACTCTTTCTCTTCATAAGAAGTAAGTCTTACCGGTGCCTTCAATAACGTGATCTTATCAAGAGAAAGAAAAATATAAAGCAAGCTTGTGAGGTAGGAGTGGCTTTACGTGGAGAGCATGAATGGTTTGTTTTGCATAAAGAATGTGGAAAGACTACAGCAATATTGTAGTTGTATGGAGAAGGCAGAATTCCTTATAGAGTAATGACTGTGAATGGGAGGATGGGTATTTAGTCGGTTTGGCAGTTGATCCTGTTTAAAGTCTCGTTATGAGTGAAAATTATACCTCGTACATATAAAATATACAAGCATGTGTTAAACCATGGTATGCTGTATAAGCTGTATATGTTGTATTGTATTACATGTATATACCTATGCTTATGGGTATACAGTCTAGTCCAAACTACAAAAGCCATGTCCTTCCCAGAACGGAATCAAGCATCCGAGGACCGGACCGGTTTCGAGGTAACACCTCTCATCAGCCCGGCTAGCTTGACTCCAGTGGTGTGGAGTGCCTGGGACCCACGTCTGAGCATCCCCAGCGCACTTATGGCGGCAATTGTAGTTCGGACTGGACTGTTCCCATGGGGCACAGGGCCAGAGCTGATTTGCATATCGCCATTGTCTAACCCAGGGTGGTGTGGAGTGCAAAAAAACGATGGATTTGGGCCCAGATCTTTGGACTGGGTTGAATATGTGACATTGATCCACATTCTGTTCATCACCTGTTTTGTTTGCAATTGCCGCCATAAGTGCGCTGGGGATGCTCAGACGTGGGTCCCAGGCACTCCACACCACTGGAGTCAAGCTAGCCGGGCTGATGAGAGGTGTTACCTCGAAACCGGTCCGGTCCTCGGATGCTTGATTCCGTTCTGGGAAGGACATGGCTTTTGTAGTTTGGACTGGACTGTTCCCATGGGGCACAGGGCCAGAGCTGATTTGCATATCCCCATTGTCTAACCCAGGGTGGTGTGGATTTGGGCCCAGATCTTTGGACTGGGTTGAATGTGTGACATTGATCCACATTCTGTCCATCACCTGTTTTGTTTGCAATTGCCGCCATAAGTGCGCTGGGGATGCTCAGACGTGGGTCCCAGGCACTCCACACCACTGGAGTCAAGCTAGCCGGGCTGATGAGAGGTGTTACCTCGAAACCGATCCGGTCCTCGGATGCTTGATTCCGTTCTGGGAAGGACATGGCTTTTATAGTCCGGACTGGACTGTTCCCATGGGGCACAGGGCCAGAGCTGATTTGCATATCGCCATTGTCTAACCCAGGGTGGTGTGGAGTGCAAAAAAACGATGGATTTAGGCCCAGATCTTTGGACTGGGTTGAATGTGTGACATTGATCCACATTCTGTCCATCACCTGTTTTTTTTGTTTTTTTGTTGACTATAAAATGGTGCAAGGCGGAGAAGCTTCATAACCAAGCAGGCAGAGGCCACATTAAGCACCAGTATAGGACACGAGGTAGGGACTCAACAAAAATAACTGACACTTCCAATCTTTAACAACATCATCCTGGGTCACTGATCACAATATGGAGGATCCCAGTGGTCAGGCAACCTGGCTGCAATGCCCTCTGCACCGGCGGAATATAACTGTAAGAACTCATGCTTCCAATTCTAACAAAAACATTCAGGGTGCCAGGCTTCATCCACGCAATACACCTTTATACCACGCAATACACCATTATCCCTAAAATGACCACCATGTGTGTGTCCTTTGCCTAAGCACTTCTTATTCCCTTGTTGGGGAGGGATCCAGCATTCATGCCCTGGAGTTTTAGAGACCCCTCTGAGAGAGTCCACAGCATTAAGGGAGCCTCACGCAACGGAGGTGTGGGAATGGTGCCCGTTGCCAAAGCACTCCTCACTCCTTGTTGGGGAGGGATCCAGTATTTATGCCATGGAGTTTCAGAGACCCCTCTGAAAGAGTCCACAGCGTCAAGGGAGCCACACGCAGCAGAGGTGTGGAAATGATACAATCACCACTGGCAGCACAGCACTGTAAACTGTGACCGGCGCACTCAATGGATTCTTTTTTGAGGATGCCTTCCTAGGTGGAAACTAGAACCTTCTGTATGCACTGCGGTGCCTGAGCAACCTTTGGCCGATGACCGGTAAATCTGTCCTACACAGCTATAGAGGAGTTTGCCCCTGGTTAACACCTCGGCAGTCACCTACTCAGCCGAACGTCGGACACTGTTTCTCCTCATTTCCCGGTTGTGTCTCCTTCCACCTCCCTCACATCATCCCTCTTTTATTCTTTATCTTCCTCCTTTGCTCCTATCCGCTCTCCCCTGAATGTCTCTTCCCTTGCCCCCTTGTTTCTAACATCTATGTTATGTTTTTTTTTTTTGCAACTCTTGTAACGCATGTAACTACGCTCCAGCAACTCATGTAACTTGTAACTATGCTCTGAAAAATGTTTGTCTTCATGTAAAGCGCTCTGATACCACCGGGTCTAGCCAGTGCTACATAAAACTTTTCAAATAAATAAATATTGATATGAAATGGGTCTAAATAAAATGGTATATGGCTGAGTTGTCGAGCCTCTTTTGTGTAGAAATAGGTATCAATTTACTTTACAACTCTGGCCATACCCAAGGGTAAGTCATAGTAGTGATCAGGGGACATCTGTGCAAATGTAAACAGCCACCATCTTGGAAATAAGTGGAGATTCATAAACAATTGTCAAAGTACTTTGAGAAATCAATTTTAAAATCAAATTTCAACATGCATACCGCTATAGAGAATCCCTTTAGAATGTATTTAAACATCTGCTAAAACAATTTGGCATCAATAAATACCACATAGGGCAAATGGGGGAATATTGTTTACAACACGGTGTTTACAATGCACTACCTTAACCCCTTGCATGCTGGTGACGAACCCCAGCCGTCACGCTCCGTGGTGCTCGTGTGCTGATGACGGCTGGGGTTCGTCACGGCCCCGCCCTGTTCATTTGTTTACCGCACAGCGGCGGAAATGGGCCAGTAGCGAAGGGGTTAACAACGCTGCCATTACAACGCAAGTCGTTACTACGACTTGCGCTGGATGGCGCTGTTGGTTAAGGAATAATGTAATTTTATATTCCAACACCTTCCCTACTGTTACGTGGACTGGTGTTGGAATATAAAATTATAATATTCCACATTCCACCCCCTCAAACGCACGTCGTTGTAACGACTTGCGTTGTAATGGCAGCGTTGTCAAGTACCGCGATCTAAAAGATTGCGTTGTACTGACATACATCCGGCAAATGTGCTTGCTTTAACCTTAATTTCCGCTGTGGTGCGGGTGATTTATGGCGTGGGCATGGTTCGGACGGCCCCGCCCGTCCTCTGCACACGCCTACCGTGACGTCGGACGGCCGGTGGCCAGCCGACGCACGCAAGGGGTTAAATGTGTAAGAATCACTTTACAATGCATTTAAAACTCTGCTGAAGACTTTCATGAGCAAATCACAGGTAGGAAAAACCTGCTTGCTTAAACATGTAGGACAAATAACATGAAGAAAACATTGTAGTAGGCTATCATTTTCAATCTACTTCTGTACCTAGGCCCAAACCAGATTGACTCCCTACGTTATTGGCACCCTTGCCTGACCTGACCCCTGACCCCTTTGCCGAACACTGAATTTATGTCCACCAAGTGTAACATAGGCAAGAGTAGCCCACCTGAAAGAACAGAAAAGGACATAGGAAGGATAGCGACTAGTGTTTTAGATTCTAACCCAGTCACAACACACTCCATCGACAAAATAGTCTTGGAGGGTCAAGTTGAGCAGGGCGTGCTGAGCAATACCTTTCAAAGGGCGGCCCATGCTCCAGGCATTTTGTCCCAGACTTCTCCGTTACCATTGCCACCGGATGCAGTAATCCGTTATAAAAACACTGCTGGTATTGACTTTGATCCTTCTGTAACTACACCCTCAGGGGCGGAGAATATACAGCCCTCCCCGGGGGTAACTGAGGCGGATCAACTTCCACTGCCCACGGCTAGGAAGCCAAGCCTTACTCCTGACCGCCTTGTGTCTGCCTTTATGTTAGGGTCGGGGGTGTTGGTAGTTTAGGGCTGAAGGTGCTTAGCTGGAATGTAGCGGGCCTTGCGCGGAACATCGACATGCCCGAATGGATCTCATTTGTTGAATCCTTCGGGATTTGCCTCTTTCAGGAAACCTGGTGCTTGGAACCACGCCACAAGGTGGGTTATTCCACGTACTTTGTGCCTGTGGCACAACCACCTGGCGTTAAAGGCCGCCCGTCTGGTGGCCTATTAATTTGGGCTAGTATCTCCCTGGGTCTAAATATCAGGTCCATACCAACAAATTCACCTTACCTGCAGAGAGTATCAATTAAAGGTTCTGGGGGAAGAAGCTAGAAGTTTTTAACATCTATGTAAGAGGGGCAAGGGATGGTGCTTCTATGCTGCCACTCACAGGAATTGAGGAGGAACTTTGTTCTTGTAATGCTGATTCCCTCGTTTTACTAGCTGGGGACTTTAATTGTTCATTTGAACCACTTGCCCGCGAGGACATATTAGGCACCAGGGAAGATGATGCTAGGAGAGGCATCTCCCCGCTCACTCTCGCACCCATCAGAAGCTGGACCCAAAGTGCCATAGACCTTAATGCCCTCTGCTTGGAATTTGGCCTTAGGGCACCCAATGGTAGATCTAAGTCCAACTCCCTTTGGGGCACACACATTCAACAGGGTGGGCCACTCCTCACGGATTGATTATATACTCCTGAATTATAGGCTCTGGGCTCATCTGATAGATATGGTGGTCTTGCCATCTACTGATAGTGACCACAATCCCCTAGCTTTGACTTTGTCCTCCCTCTGGAGGGGTATGACTCCAGTCCCAACCTCACACACATGCAAAACAACGCATGAAGTACGCCCTTCCAACTGTGGCAGGTGGCCGAATTGGAATAAAATTGCTGCTAATGAGGGAAAGATCTTAGAAGCAAAATCCATAATGTCCAAGGTGATGTTGCGTTTAGATTCTTCGGGACTCAGTAAGCATGATGTCCCAACTTTGTTTTCCGAAACTACCAATGCACTAGGCGAATTGTTCACTGTCCACCCAGCAGGTATGATGGATAAGACAAGAGGTGGACCTAAGGGTAGCGTGAGTTGGTTTTCCTCTGCCTGCCGCTCCTCCAGACGGGAGCTAATTAAAGCAGTGAAAGCTAAGGATGGCGGTCAGATTAGCCTTGCTAGGAAAACTTACAGAAGGGCTTTAGTTACGGCGAGGGCTGAGCATGAACCCCAGTTTTGGAACGACCTAAAGGCGGCTAGTTCTAGGAAAGATGCCAAGGGCTTTTGGGAATTGTTGAGAGCGAGGTATAAACCCGCAGAATCCCTATTAACATGCAATATAACCGGTGAGGTGTGGTTCACCCACTTTTCCTAGCTCTATTCTCTGTCTGTGGGTCCTTCTGCTAGCCTGATGGGTCAGCCCCTTACCGAATGTACTGACCACAATGAGGACAATCTCTTTCTGCCCAAGGAAGTAGAGGGGGCAATCAAGTGCCTGGTTTCAAACAAGGCTGCGGGACCTGACGGTATCCCAGGCGATCTACTTTGGGTTAACCCAGAAGAGTGGGGCAGACTCATTGCTTCCCTTTTGAATGCTGGCTTGTATGGTGGGTGTCTCCTGGACTCATGGAAGGGCGCGGAGGTCGTCCCAATCTTTAAGAAAGGGAGTCGGGACGACCCCGCTAACTATCGCCCCATCAGCCTGTTAGACTCCACACAGAAGGTGGCTGGCAAGGTAGTCCTAGGAAGGGTCTTGCAGTGGGTTGAGGAAAAGCAAATTCTCTCAGATTACCAGGCTGGTTTTAGAACTGGCACGGGGACCATTGGACAGACATTCTGGTTATTAATGATCTACTGGAAAGTGGTTGTACTGGGCAAGGGCAGTCTGTACCTTGCATTTATAGATTTATGGACTGCCCTTGATCTGGTCCCACGTGGTCAACTCTGGAGTGTTCTTGATGCACTGGGTATCCCCTCATATTTACTTAATATGCTTATAAAGTTGCATGAGGATAACTTTGCACAGATCAGGTGGGATGACCAGGGACAAAGAACACCATGTATCCCTGTAAATAGGGGTGTGCGCCAGGGTTGTGTGCTAGCCCCCACTCTGTTTTCATTATATGTTAACGGAGTGGTGGAGCATTTATTAAAACATCCAGCCGACGCACCTTCCCTGGCTGGTAGGAAAATTCCCACCCTCCTATTTGCAGATGACACCCACCTGATCTCAAAAACCCCCGCAGGCCTGCAATGTCTCCTTACCAGCTTTAAGAACTTTTGTGATTGTAGGGGACTTGCTATCAATGTAGGAAAAACCAAGTTCCTAGTCTTAAACCCCCCGAGGAAGACTGTCAACCCACCTTCCTTGGACTCTGTCCCACTCGAGAGGGTTAATAAGTTCGACTACTTAGGCATCCGTCTATGTGATTCCATGAGCTGGAAATCCCACCACCAAAAGATGTTGTTGACCCACAAGAGGGTGGTGGGGGCCCTTTTAAAGGAACAACGTGCCTCTTCACTTAAACCTATTGCTCCTGTACTGGACATTTACAGGGCAAGAGGGGTGAATGCAGTTTTGTATGGGTCAGAACTGTAGGGCGTGCAGAATGTAGATTTTTTGACCCGCTCAGAAAACAAATTCCACAAAGACCTTATGGGCCTACCGTATAGTACTCCATCTCTTCCACTTCTTTTAGATGCTGGTACTCGTCCAATTAGTGACCTGGCGGGGCTGCGCCCCCTCCTTTTATGGGCACGCATCTGGAGGGTCCCAGAACTGTCTAGTTATGCAGAAGGCTTAAGGGAACTTCTTTTAACACCTGGTTGGCACAAGGTTCGTTGGCTAAAGGAAGTTAAGCGCCTCCTTTTTGACCTGGGCCTTGAGGATGCCTGGTCTAATAGATCTGCCCCGCCCAAGCTGATCCTGAAGAAACTATACTGGACCTGAGTGACTGATGGTAGTAACAGCAAGGCCAACTTGTGCAGAACAACTGTAGAATTTTTGATGGTTAAGGAGGTTCCCTTCTGCGAACCATATCTGGATATGATTTCAAAAACCTGGGATAGGGCACTATACTTTAAATTCAGGGTGGGCTTATTGCCAGTGGGGAAACTGACTGCCAGCTGGAAGGTTCCGGCACAGATGACTCCTTTTTGCCCCTTCTGTGCGAACAGGCCTGAGTCAGTTGCTCACCTATTGTTCGAATGTCCAGCCTATGCAGCTCCACGCCGCAAATGGCTGAAGCCACTCTGTAGGAGCCTTGGTACTAGATCGCATAAGGAGGCCCTACGAATCTAAAGATCTGACCCTTGTCCCTTGTTTGCTTGTGGCCTGACCAAATTTCTTGGTTGGGCATGGCGAGTTTGATCCTCTAGGCTTCTGTATCTTGTATAAATATATATTCTAGCTTGTACCCATGTGTAATCTCTTTGCTTTTCTAAATATGAAATGTATGTTTTTAATTATGCAATGAATTTTACACTGTTTTTATTGATTTGTAATGCTTTTTAAGATATGCAAAATATATCGAAATAAAGCTTGTTACTACTACTACTAATAAAGTTTTTGAGAAAGTCTTCAACTTCTTGTCTTTGACTGAGCATTAAGAACCTGAGAGTTGAGCATATACAAGACCTGAATTATGTTTAGCTCTATCGAAACCTGGTAGCAAAGGTCTATCTGACCTGTAAAGCATGACAGAATGTTGAGAGGGCAAACTGTAAGTTTGGGGTGATTGACTTAAGAGCCAATTTTTCCAGGTTTTGGGCTCTAACAGTACTCTTTTCGACTCATCTGAGTTACACTACCATGATCCAAATGCACTAATGGTGGGAAAGTGCACCAACTTATGTGTCAATCACAGGGTGAAAAATGCAAGCGAAACTTTCAAGGGTAAAATATTATTTGAAAAGAATAGAGAGTCCATTTTTTTTAAAAAAAAGTGAAATTTCTCATTTCCTATCCTTACTGCAGCAGACTTTAGGGAGTACGCACAGTACACACACATATTGGGTGCATAATGACTTTCGATTATGATCTTACTCCAAGTCCAAGTCAAGTAAGCTTTATTTCGACAATTGTCATAAAAGCATGTTCCACATATAAAAGTACATGTATAAACTTCTAATGCCAGAATAAGTCAGATAAGCACACGTACGCAGATAACAAGATGACTCATTCATCCATCCCGTGATCTAAAAACCACAATGTCCAGCAGGACCAAGTCATCCTTTTATCCGTCTGAGGTCAGTAAACTGAAGACAGCTGAATTGTGTAATAGAAACCATTATTTTCTGTTCTTGGATGATGCAGAAGTGCTATATAAAAGACATCTTAATATAGAATAAATTAGAGGGGTTTTGTAATTACTTTATTGAGTTTTGTCACTGTGCAAGTACAAACACAACTGCTCACCAAAATTATCTTAAAGAGCAGTACATATTTTTCTACTATGTTAAGTCCATTCACACAGTCATCAGTGTCTGGCTCGGTTATCATTTTTTTATTATAAGACCTATGCAAATAATTATGTGTCTCCTTTTCTGTTAAGCTGTCTCCCTTTTGTATCACTTCCATGTCCATTCCTGTCTATTATGGTAGTTTGTGTCCTCTAACTCCTGACTGTTTACAAGCCCCATTATCAGGTAGAGGTGATCCAGCTGGATGCCCCAGGGATGAATAATTCACAAAAGAGATATCTCAATAGGGCCCATTCACATTTTACTCAATGTTCATACATAATCCCTGGGCAATCCGAGGGGGGGGTTCGGGGGGAGTCAAGTTTATAATTCACCTAATTTCTGATTAGTTAGTTTCTGTAAACATAAAATAGTTTGTAAATAAATGCAATACCTAACTAATTTTCATGAATCAACACTCTTCCTCTGGTCGTTGGACCATTAGTTGAGTTAGTTGATGGTGATATGAACAACTATCTAAATCATCCACAGATCCCAGCACAATAACTAAAAACTCTGGGTGAAATTCATACATTTTATCTAAGATTTCAATCATAAATCAAACAATCATTTAAAACAGATTCACAGTGCAAACCTCATCATTCTTAATCATGGTAGAGAAATTCTCATTTAGCAAATACATTTATTTACACAGATGTAATTCAACAATTCAAATGCAAAGAGTGGGTAGATGAAGAAACAAAAGTCACAAAATAAGATACATTTTCAAAGAAATATGCAAATTTAAGACAGAATGGAATTTACCTAATGATATACTGAAAACCTCCCCTCTGGCCAGAGGAACTGGTGAGGGTCACCTGAATTAGGATCAGGAGACAAAGAACTATAGGACAGGATTAGGACAGGGCAGATACTTACTAGACTTCTCTATAAACCAGACACCCCAGGGCGCATCCCTCTCTTATTCTCCCTCCCTCCTCGATGTTGTTTTGCAATCTTTAAATCTAATCAGGCTGTCTTTGGATCTGAATCCTCCCAGTCTGCTCTCTCTTCTCTTCTTCTAGCCGCTCTCTCCTCGCTCTAAGCATCAATGTCTTGATTTTCTCTCTGTTTTCTTAGCTTTAAGTCACTCTAGTTATAGTCTTTGGGGCATATGTAGGAAGGCGTTTGCGAATCGCAAACCGCGTTGTGGTATGAAGGTACCACATAGAAAAATAAGGAATCACAACTATTGCGATTCCTTATTTTGCTCAAGCATTTAAGGAATCACAATTTTGCGATTCCTTAAATGCTATGTAGGGGTGCCTTTTAAATTGCGATTTTGGGTTAAGGAATCGCAAAATACCACCTACTCCAAGTAGATGGTATTTTGCGATTTCCAGTCAAAATGCTTTTTTTTTTAAATTCAAAGTGCCATGTGGCGCAAAGACATGCCCTTAGGGCATGTCTGTGTGCCACATGTACTTGCAGGCGCATTCCAGGGGTGCAACAGGTGTCCTTTGGACACCCTGGCACCCTTGGAATTGCGATTCTCAAATTGCGATTTTCACATAGAAAGTCGCAATTTGAGAATGCTTCCCCATTCATTCCCATGGGCCTCTTGGCCCATAGGAATGAATGGGACACTCATTCCTTAATTGCGATTCGCGATTTGCTAATCGCGATTAAGGAATTTTAGGGATTCGTAAAAAAATTGCGAATTATTACCTACATTCCATTTTGCAATTCTCAAATAGCAATTCCTTAAAAATCGCTATTTGAGAATCGCAAAATGTAAATTACCTACATATGTCCCTCTATTTCTACATGTCCCACCCTCAAAGTTGCAAATAGTGAAGAAATATGGAATATGATTGAACGGGGCCAGGGGAGTTTTCATCACACCATGCTGACATTTTCATCTTTATTAAGGGTCTTATTGTTCTGCAAACCCTTCCCCTTAGCTCATTCATTACTTTTAATTCTCATACATGTATTGTTGCAATATTTAAACATTTTTATACAAGCTCCGTTGACAAGGGATTCTCATCTCCATTTTCTCACATCTTCTGTCCTTGCTCTTTGGCAGTCATTCAGCTCTTGCAGTCATTTGGTCACATCATGAATTCACTGAGCATGCGTAACTTCTAGTTTTCCATCGCCATTTTCTTTCTGTCATGTGCGATAGCAGGCCCAAAAGCACGCTATTAATAAAGAGAACATAAACAGATATTTATTTCTCAAATATATAATTCTCACTGTTCACCACCCACTTCTACTCTAGCCCATGTTATTATTATTCTCTTGAGCAAAAGCATTAGCATTATCAGCTTTCCTTTAAGTTCAAGCAAGGATATGCCGGACATGTGGCTCCTCAAGACTTAGTTATTCCTGCGCATGCCTGAGAGTTTTCCCTCTCAAGCGGGTTAGTCACATGATTTTCTATGTAATTCTTATTTGCACATGCGCAAAGCGTTTTTCCATTTTAAAGCGAGTTTTAGTTGCTTTGCATTCTATTCCATATTAATTAAGCATGCTTAAATCTTTTCTCCCTGGTGACGATGTCTGGTGCGTATTAGTCTTGTCTTTTCTCTAGTTTAAATGGTTAGTGAAGTTAATGAAGGATTGCTCCGAGCAAGTTTCGTTTTCTTGAATCCTTGCTCCATCAATCCCCCCTCTGCTGGGATTTGTGAGCCTTTATAAAATACCCATAATTACCAAGTGCCAACTTTAACTTATTCTATTTTTTAGTGTCTTCCTTTCTTTCAACAAATTCTCCACTTTTCTCTTTCATGTCTAATTCTTTCATTTTATCACATAGACTTCCTTTTATTTCCTCTAATTCTATCTCTTCCCTTTTTCTCTCTCTTCACATTATTTTATTATTTATTTCAATCATCATTCTGGTTCTGCTTTTACCCTTGCAACACTTATATGTCATCACTATCATGAGGATTATTATCACTACTGAGATTATAGGGATTAGTATTTTCCCTAACAGACTACTCCCAAAAGTAGTAAATCAACTACCTATAGCGGAAATACTTGTACTTAGTTTCTCCCATACACAATTAACTTCCAGTTCGGTCAAATCTTCATGAATCTTTGTAATATTCTTAATATATCCCTTAATACCTTTACTTTTGTCTGGGATATATGTACAGCAGTGTTGAATATTTTAACATGCCACAGACTCCACCCTCTTTTGCTAATAATATATCAAGGGCAAGTCGGTTTTGCAAAACCATAGACCTAATTGCAACCATTTTGGTATTTATCATCAAGAATCGTCCAGCAGTATCTGTTGACAATTTGTGTATTTTATGTGAATTCAGTATGACCCCAACTGATGGTATCAGTGCACCAAATATATCACCTACTAGTTCTGAAAAAATTGCTCTGATACTTCATTTTAGTCCTTGACTTACTACATCCATTTCATTGTTCTAAGTTACATTGTTTGGGCAACCTATAATAGGCATTTTTTCCACACACGTAAAAAATCCTCAGAAAGACAGGATCAATTCCACCTTTTAGTCCAAATCCCGCCATGATTAGTCTGTTTGTAGTCTATGCAGACAGAATTTGCCCAAATTTGACAAGTCTAGGGACAGCATGAGTCTCGCCTTTCTTATAGTCCCCTTCCCTATTAGCCCATGGTGGTACATGGGACTTCTGTTCAACAGCCTTCTTTTGAAAACCTACCTTCCCTCCTCTACTAAATTTAGAAAATCTTTCTCTTCATTGCGCAAAATACAGGTTAGATTATTCTTATCAGCATATGTTATGTCTATTGGGTTTGCTGTTAAGAAAAACTCGCCCCTGAATTCTGCATCTTTACCACTAAGGACTGGGTTCAGGTTTCTTTGAATAGGGTTTTCTGAAAATACTAAATCCATATTTGAATTATAATACTGCAACTTGCATGTTACATAGAACAAACTAGCCACAACACTACATGACAGGAAGATGGGGATATGTCACCCCCTCCGAGATTGATGAGAGTAATTTCATGCAAACATAACATTCACTCACATCCGTAGTATGTACGTGTTCATGAAGAAGTTTAGTAAATACATTTAATGACGAATCACTCTTCGATTTGTCCTGATGATACATGCTCTCATCCATTTGCTTTAAATTAGAGGTAATGGTTCTTTTGCTAACTGTATTTACTCGATCACTTGCATTAGTGTTATCTCTATTATTAGTTACCATTAGATTATGTATCACAACAGTTAGTAATAACCACATGAACATTAGTATTAGGATACTGCACAAACAATGTTTAATACATCTATGTTTTAGACTAGATTTTGGACGTTTAGTCACTTCTGTTTCTGCCATTTTAGTCTTAAACGAAAAATAACTTCAGGATTTAAAAATAAATATATATAAATTCTTTGTGTGATCCCAAACTTCATAAGCTTTTCAAATGTGCCCCCTTTTTCTATATTCTCTTTTCCTCTTTGGTTTCTTTTATTCTCTCTTTTTTGTTCATCAATTCTCCACCCTTTTTGTCAAAGTGTTTTCCTTTTAAAGTGGTCTCAATTTGCTTTCATCAGTTCTTTCAATAGAGACACCTTCTTGTTCTTCATTCAGATCCAGATTTTCAAATTCCTTGAGGATTACATATGTCCATTCAAGTGCCTTATATTTTCTGCTCTGTACTCTCACTCTTCTATATTTCCGTAAAGACTTTCTTCTTGATTGTTCTTGCTCCACTTGACCTGACACCTCATTTACTTGTTTGAGTTCTTTCCCTGTTTTTCTTCTTAGAAAGTATGTCAGTCTTTTCAGTCCCCTCGGCCAGTGATCACCTTTTCTGATCCTCTTTGTTTGTACTACCTTTTCACCTTCCTCGCCCATTTCGAATGTTCTTTTATTTTCTCTTTTTTTTAACTGAGCTTGTTCTGGACTTTCTGATCTCTTTCTTTCTGTCAATTGGATCTGTTCTGGATCGTACAGTCCTTCTCTTCCTAACTCTAATTTAGGTTGATTTGGATTACCTGTAGCAGGTTCCTCTGTTGATTGAATTTGTTCTGACCCTGTCAATATTTCTTTTTCTTCTTTTGATTGAGCTTGATCTGGATTTTCTTTTTTTTAAGTTTGACTTATTGAAGAAATAAAAGCTTAGAGAGGAAGTAAAGAAGAAACAGGAAAATGGATATGGTGGTAATATACATCATAAGTAGAAAAACAATTGCAAATACGAAATGTACAATGAAGAGGATTAAACAATGTAAGTAAAATCACATAAAGTGGAGATATAGCAAGCATATTAAAATACAGAGCTGAATAAGCAACTAAAATAGCAGGAACATATTAAAAATAATGTTAATGAATAAACATTGGGGGAAAAGGCATTGGGAAAATCAAGGTGGCTTACATACTTCAACTGAGGCAGGATCTGGGGAGGAGATAGAGGGAGCAGAGGATGAAAGGTAATCCACCAAAGGGAGCCAAAGCAGGTCTCGTTTGATTGCCAGGGATATGGGAGAAACATAATTAGTGTCTAAACGAGGGTGAAAACAGGCTGCATTCCACCAGGAGCGATATGAAACATTGGCAGCAAGTTTCCAATTAGAGGTAATAGTGTGAAAAGCAACAGCGAGCAAGAGGTCAATGAGTAAGTAATGAAGATTAGATTGGGGAAGCTCAGGGGAGAGGGAACCTAGGAAAATGTGAGAAGGGGAGAAGGGTATCTGAAGATGAAAGATCTTTTGGATTTGACTCCAAACTGAGTTCCAAAACCAGAGGACAGGAGGATATTCAAACAACATGTGTTTTAGGTCTGCAGAAGGGCAAGGAAAGGACCAGCAAGTAGGAGAGAAATCAGGAGAGAATTTTGATAGCGCAAATGGGGTAAATAAAATTCTGTTATAAATAAAATAAAGAGTTTGAGTGATATGAGCAGCTCTAGAGGCCTTATGAATTTTAGCCCAGATTTTACGAGTCAGACAAACTTGAGATAGATCGGATTCCCAAGCAAGTTCGATTTTAGTTTTCGGTCTGTCAGCAGTAAAATGAAAAAAATTATAAAGGGAGGACGCAGAATGAAAGGACTCCACTATTGAGGTAGTGGGTCCATGGGTCAGAGGGACGTCATTGTAAAGAGGTAACGATTGAAGAAAAAGAGTGAGAACAGGATTCAATAAATTGTATTGTGTGCGAGCACTGGAGGGTAAGAAGAATTGGGATTGAAGATCTGAGAACGAAAGAAGATTATCATGAGAAAGAAGTTGAGAGATCCAACGTAATCCACAAGATTGCCAGGTTTTCCAGTAAAAGGTACAATTACGAACTTTAAGCTGCGTATTATACCAGATAGGTTGATCACGTGTCGAGAGACGGGAGGGATAAGATGAAGACAAGAAAGGATAGAGGAGTTTATGAGAATGGGAAATAATAGGATTATGAAAGCGAGACAGACTGCCCGTGAAAGATAAAATTTCACAAAAAGTGAAAGGATAGATGTAGGAAGATTCCATGTGCAACCAGATGGGAGGATATAAAGGAAGATCAGATGATAGCCCGCGGGTTGATTGTTTCAAAGAATAAACACGATGATAAGCACGAAAATCAGGAAAACGGATACCAGCCTGAAATTTATCTTTCCGTAAGGAGGCATTAGCTATACGGGAACGTTTACCACTCCATAAAAATTTTAGTAGTAAAGAGTCAATTTGTTTAAAATAAAAATCTGGAATACTTATTGGAATCATAGAGATAGTATAAAGGAGAAAGGGGAAAGCATAATTTTAATAGTACTCAGACGGCCCCACCAGGACAAAAAGAGTGGGTTCCAACGGATGATGGATGTATCCAGTTTCTTGGAAATATAATCAAAATTAATTTTAAGAGTGTCTGATAAGAGGGGAGCTAACCAAACGCCCAGGTATTTAATTTTAGTAGGTTGCCATGAAAAACCAGATTGGTAGAATAGATGTTTTTGGCATAAAGTCTTCAAGGGAAAGATTTCACATTTATCCGCATTGATACGGTAACTAGAAACCGCAGAAAAAGAGGAGACTTGTTGAAGAAAAGAAGGAAGAGAAGATAGAGGGTCAGAGCAATAGAAGAGGATGTCATCAGCATATACTGAAAGTTTAACCTGACGAAAACCAAAGTGAAAACCAGATATGTTATCATCCTGTGGGATTTTAGTAAGAAAGGGTTCCAAAGCTAAAACAAACAATAAAGGGGATAGTGGGCATTCTTGTCGAACACCTCTGTGAAGGGTAAAATAATCCGAGGTCATGACGTTATCAAAAACGGAAGCTTAGGGGCTCAAATAAAGTAGTGAAATGATAGAAATGAATTTAGAGGGAAGACCCGCCCAACGAAGAGCCTGGAACATAAAGTCCAAGTTGACCCTATCAAATGCCTTCTCTGCATCAAGGGAGATAGCAGCAAAGGGAAGGTCCAGAGACGATGCCTTACTAAGAATGTTAAAAAGGACCGAGAGTTATCTGAAGAAAGACGACCCTTGACAAAACCCAATTGTTCAGGGCCAATTAAATCTGGTAAAAGGGGGTCCATCCATGAAGCTAAAATCTTGGCCAGTATTTTGTAATCCGTGTTAACCAAAGTGATAGGGCGATAATTCTTACATAAAGAATGATCCTTATCTTCTTTAGGAATTAAGCATATTAGAGCCTGTTGAAAAGAGCCACTTGATGAACCAGCGTCCATAAAAGATTGAAATAAGCGTAAGAGTTTTGGGAAGAGAAGAGAGGCAAAATGTCTGAAAAATTCTATAGTGAATCCATCTGGACCCGGACAGCAAGGGAGATTTCAGAGAGTGATATGTCTAAATCTAAAGAAGTAAAATTTATATGGGATGAGGGAGGAGAAGGGAGAGATTGAAAATAAGAAAGAAGATCATTTGAAGTAGGGACATTTTCCGGGGTGTAAAGGCTTTCGTAAAAAGAGACAAATTCGTTAAGTATATCCTTATCTTTAAATCGGGATTCCCCAGAGGCGGTCTTAATAGATTCAATCTTGGTGCGCTCTTTCCTAATCTTCAAATAATTAGTAAGAAGTTTCCCCATTTTATTCCTACCACCGAAATAACGAGAGTTACATTTTAAGAGGATGTTAGAGGCTGCTTCAGTTGTAAATTTATTAAAAGACATTTTGGCCTCAATAAGTTGTTTAAGGGAGGATTCTGAGTTGGATGAATGATAAGCGAGCTCCAGGTGCTTAATATCAGCGAGTAATTGAGCTGATTCGGTCTCTATAAGCGTCTTCCCTCGCGCTACAAAATTTATGATAAAGCCCCTACAAGCTGCCTTGAAAGAGTCCCAAACCATAACAAAAGGGGAGTAAGGAGTTTGATTAAGTAGGAAAAATTATTTAGCAAAGGTAGTGAATTCAGAACAGAAAGTGGGGTCAAGAAGGAGAGTGTTATTGAATCTCCATCTGCCAGAGTGGGGGGAAAATGGGAGGAGATCAATGTCAACCAGGACAGGGGCATGGTCAGAAATTAAAATGGAGCCTATATCAGAACGGATGGCATGTTGGGACAAAGGTTTACTGAGGAAAATGTCGTCAATGCGGGATTGGGAATGGTGGTACCGGGAGAAAAAACTATATTCTCTGAGATCAGGGTTACATAATTTTCCAGATGTCAACTAGAGCTACTACTACTAAATTGAGAAAAATTCTAATTTTAAGACTTTCGGTATTCACAGAAGGCATTTCGGAGTCCTAAAGTTAGGAGTCCTAACTTCTGTGAACACCAAAATGAGTAAGTTCATTCTGTGAATACCAAAAGTAGTAAGTGCATTCTGTGAATGCCAAAAGTAGTGACTTCATTCTGTGAATACCAAAAGTAGTTAGTGCAATCTGTGAATACCAAAACTGTAGTAAGTTTAGGATTGAGTCTTAAGTTTATTCTGTGAATCGGGCCCAATGTAATTTCTGCTCAATTTTGAAAACTGTACAAATTAATTTAATCATCTCATTATTAAAATGAGGTCCTCTATCTGATCCTAAAGAGACTGGAAATCTGAATCTGGGAATTAGCTCTCTCAACAGTAGCTTGGCAACTGTGAGACTGTCATTCCTTCTCGTGGGATAGGCTTCCACCCATCGAGAAAACAGACATATGATGACAAGGCCATACTTCAGACTGTTGCATGGTGGCAACTCTGTAAAATCAAGATGCAGTCTTGTAAATGGTCCTTCTGCCTTTCCAAATTTTTTCCCAGCTGACAACTGTTGTTCTACCTGGGTTTGCTGGTGTTGACATGTCAAACATCGCTGGCATAGACTGTCTGTAATTTGCCTGAAATTTAGGATTGTACCATGTCTGTCTGAAATGCCTAATCATAGCATCTCTCCCAATGTGTGTAGCTCCATGATATATTCTTGCCGTTTGTGATAACAAGATCTCTGGCATTATTGGTCTACCATCTGGACACACCCATACTTCATCATCTGCTCATCTGGTAAAACCTGATATAATCCAGAGTTCCTTTTCTCTGGTATCTGCCTCATTCTGCAACTGCCTAACTTCATCCCACATTTCAAAAGCAGAGAAAAACAGTAGTTGGCAATTGGTAACTTATTTTTCCAACCCTCTGTTCAAAGACATTGGATTTCCAGCACAAAATTGTGTAATTTGGTCAGCATATCTGTTGCCTTGTGTCACATAATCATTTTCTAACTTATGTGCGACACATTTGACCACTGCAATTTCTTTCGGCAATTGTAGGCCTTCAATAGTTCTTGGACATTTTTACTATTTCTGAAAGGAGAACCTGAAGAAGTCAGAATCCCCTTTGCATCCATAGTTGGTAAAAGTCATGCACAACCCCAAAACCATATTGACAATCCATAAATATGGTTACTCTCAATTTTTTCCCAATTTTATCACGCTTTTGTTCAATCTATCAATTCAGCTATTTATGCAGACTTGACTCCTCTTAGACAGGATGCTTCCAAAATAGCAGATACAGTAAATACAGCACAGGCAGAACTCAATTCTCCATCTTGTTTCTACAAACATGACCCATCAGCAAACAATACATAGTCTGATTCTTCCAGTGGGACATCTGGATTTTTCGTCTGTTCTTTGTACACATTTCTGTTACATCCAAACAACTACGATCAACCTCCTCCTGTTGAGGGCTGAGTCCCTGAACCTTGCTTCCACGGGGTCCGAAGATCTTTTCCAAGTTCCTCTACTCCATTGCAGTCAAAATAAATTCAACTAGCAGTAAAGAGGGGGAAAGGGGAATGGGAGATAAGAGAGACTGCCACTGCAATGTCTTGTCCAACTGGAATTCCTGAGAGGGCTCTTTCAACACCTGTAACAACAAACACAAGGTTACAAGTTCTCACTAAGTACTTCAAACCTCCAAACTGATTTTTTACAGGCCCACCCTCTCAATAGCTCTCCCTGAACCTATTACCTGTGATTTCAGTGGCCTTAGCTTCTCTCTATGTAAGTTCTCTGAATATACTGTTGTGGTATATAATCAATAAATGTTCTTAAACTGTCTTATCTTAGATTCTGTTCTTGTGCGAGAGGAGAAATTCGCAGTTTTGATGGTAAGTATAAATATATATATATATATATATTTCCACCTACTTGCAGGTAGCAAGTTATGATGAGATTGAACTTGGTGTTGTAGTAATGACAAGAAAGAATTAAGAGTCTCTATACCATTCTGAGAAAAAAGGCTAGCGAAGGCTTTCTTTGAAGTACTGTCACTGCTGTTCATGAAGTGCTGTTTAGTAACCAGGAGGAAACAACAGCGCTGGTCAAAAGAAAGAAAAAAATATAAAGAGCCTCCTTAAAGCTGAGGAAATTCTCTTGTGAAAATATACTGTGCAGTATTGATACTATTGAGTCCCAAAATACTGTCCTGACTCCACAATAGTGCACTCTCAAAAATAAAATTGAAGTAACATAACGACGGACTTCAGAGAGAGACACAGACGGGCCTCTCTCTAGTCCACTGGTAAATACCTGAAGTCCCACAATGCCTGAATGAAGCAGAGAACTGACTTCAGGGCTTCGGGGATTAAGGCTGATAACTGGATGGCGAGCAGAAAAATCCCTTGCAACAAATTTCTGACCAAAATCTCTGTGCACAAGGAACATGCAGCTTCTCTCGGTGAAATGACGGTTGAAGTGTGCTGAGCTTCAATCTCTCGCGCACGAAGACAGGAACAGCTTGATTGCTCTAAAACATTAGAGCGCTGACCAGCAAAAATCGTGACGACCACCATGTTGGAAAACCGCGAAAGGGGCAGCAGCGGTCTAAATGCTTTTACATGGATAGCTGAGCCACCAGTTGCCTCTAAGGCAGCTGAAGCACCTTCCGGCCAATCCTGACACCTCCTTCACTTCTTATCAGTAGGGATCTGGCAGCAAGGTTGTTGAATTTACTGTTGTGCATCTTATCACATTTACATTATCTGCACC
Organism: Lissotriton vulgaris; assembly: GCF_964263255.1. Lineage (NCBI taxonomy): Eukaryota > Metazoa > Chordata > Amphibia > Caudata > Salamandridae > Lissotriton > Lissotriton vulgaris. Next base: position 310,092,873 of record NC_141696.1, read on the forward strand.
TAGAATCACTCTTTCATACTTAGTTAGCCAACTAGGGGTCAAATGCTGAGTACAAGTCCTTGTTAAAAGGATCTCAACTGAATGTGGAACATTTACCTTTAACAGATGTCCCATTTCAATCGATTCACTCTGCTCCAGACTCACACAAGTAGCAGCTACTGCTTTTAAGCAGCCAGACAATACTGCAGCTACTGAATCCAAAGTGGCAGAAAAATATGCCACCGTACGTCTTGAAAATCCATGTCTTTGGGGTAGCACTGAAAGTGCACATCCTTCTCTTTCACACCCGAATAAAACAAATTCCTTTGTATAGTTCAGCATTTCTAATGCTGGTGCTTGACACAAACAATCTCTCAGTTTTATGAAGACCGAATTACCTGGCATAACCAATGTTTCAAAACACTTTTTCAGGATCTGATTGAAAATCAAGGGGCTCTCTGAGGAACGTGAGGAACTTGGCACCATGCCAAAACACAATCTCCGAACCGGAATGCAAAAAGATATTGGCTATCTGGGTGTAAAGGAATCAAAAAGGATGCTTGGCACATATCAATTACTGTGCACCAATGTGCATCTCATGGTATCTGATAAAGGATCACTGCTGGATTTGGTACTACTAGGTGACAGGGTACTACTATCCTATTATTTTCCTTAATCTTTGCACTATCCTATACTTGCCACGAGGCTTCTTAAGCCCCATGATTGGCGAGTTACAACAACTGCCCATTATCGCTTTCAAAATACCTTGCTCAATCATTTGATCAAATACTGGAGCAACTCCTGCTTCGACTTCGGGATTCATTCTGTACTGGGGTGTGTTCGGGTAAATAGCACCTTCTTTCGCCATGATTTTAATTGGGTCAACATTTGCCATCAGACCAATTTCTTTTCCTGACAAATAACACATTCTGATCTCACTGTGTTTTCCAGCTCATCAGGTAAACTGTTTTCAGTAAGAAGTGAAAACATCTCATCCACTTCTGTTCCTTGTTTCGCTAGCGTCCTTTCAAAAATAACATCTTCATCAGGTGTTTGGAAAGCAATACCATAAGGTGCACAATAAATAGTGCAGTTCATCTTGTACAATAAATCCCTCCCTAACAGATTTACTGTACTTAAATCTCATACCACAAACCGATGCATGTCTCTGAAATTTCCAATATTCACTTCTATTTGCTTAGTGAATGGGTTCTTTATCTGCTTATTTGAGACTCCTACAACTTAGATAGTTTCTCATAAGAGGGGTAGGTTTGGAATTTCTGCTACTTCATAGTAGATGGATGGCACTAGTATCCATTAGGAAAGTGATATCATTACCTTCCACTTTTTCGTCTACAAATGAACCTGACTGATCTACCGCTAAGGATGCACTAAGCACACATTCTTCCATCCCCTTGAGGCACCAGCATTGGGATGTGTCTGATTCACTCACATTAATTTGCATCCAAGATTTGGAGAACCGCAGCCTTAAGGCCCGGCGGCGCAGGGTACGCCTGAATTCCCCGGTATTCACCTGCCTTGTCAGAAACAGAGACACAGACTCTTCGTCTGGCGTAGAAGATAGTATTTATTAGCTGCAGCTAGTACAGTGGTCTTAGAAGTCATTGGTATAACGAGATTCAAAAGAGACTGCCACTTAACTCCGTGGCGCACAGGTTTATATATATGATACAATACAATGCTAAATGCAATCACACAAGAGCATGAGCTATAGGCAAATGTTATAGACAATGTTTTAAGACCAAAGCAACTCAAGTTCCCGGTTCTGTTCATCACTCGACCCCTTAAGTAAATTACAAATGAATCCATACAAATCAATTTACAAGTAGAGAAAACACAGCTGCATGTTGTACAAGGACAGTCGTGAAACAGGAGAATGCATGAGACATGTAGCAAAGGACAGCAGATAAGATAACTTAAAGGAAACAATGGTGTGAACCAACAAATAGTCCGGACGGGGATTAATCAGCTCAGACAGGAATTAGTGTACTCGGCCAGACCCTGACACTCGTTAGTAAACATAGGCAAAGAAGCCACCTGACACGTAAATGCAGAAACGACAAAAACATTGCGCTTGCCACACTGCCTGAGTGAGGGCAACATAAAATGGTGGCGATCACAAAATGGAGCCTGAGCACGAACGAATTCGTAATTTACAGAACCTCAGTCCCTCCTTTTGCCATTACTCCGGCAAAAATGAACCAACTCATGCTAATCTGAGTCGGAATCAACACCGATGTTCACCTGAACGCTAGAGGGCAGCAGAGAGCAGAGTGAGCAGACCCTAACGATCAGAGGACACGAGAGTGCGGCACCGAAAAGCAGCAGTGACGAACATCGCTTTACGCACCTCCCCTAACCCCCCAAGCCCGCAGCCCCCCTACCCCTGCCTAGAAGACCGAGAAGCCCAAGGAAGCGTGGCATGAGGCAGGAGGCAAGAGGCAGGGGGTAGGAGCCCACTGCAAACTGTAAGTGGGGAAGCGGGGAATAGCGGGGAATAGCGGGGAATAGCGGTAAGCGAGCCACGTTTACCTGCTGTCTCCCGGCTTGATTGCCCGCCTGCCCGCAAGCACGTTAATTTGCTGTAGCTATTGCCTTCCTGCCTGCTACTGCCGCTGATGCTGACGCGATCGGGATCACGGGCGTCCCAGGGCTTGGTGTAGGCTCGGGCACGGGGTGCGGGTGCGGGTGTGGGAGCAGGTTTAACTCTTCAATCTGCCCCACAGCCCCCACAGGTTCAACCCTTTAATCAGCTCTGCAGCAGCATAAAGCGGTTTGGTTCAACCAGCAGCGCCCGAGACCACAAAGGAGGCGCAGGGTGGCAGTGAACAGTCTGGAATCTTACCAGGAACTGTAGTGGTGTGAGCGGGTACAATCCTTCAATCCTTTAATCTGTCCCTCAGCCCCACAGCAGCACATAGCACATAGCGGTTTGGCCAAACCGGCTTAACCTGGCCTAACCTGCAGTGCCCTAGTTCACCAAGGAGATGTCGGGAATCTTGCCAGGAACTGCAGTGGTACAAGCGCCGACTAATTGAAACCGAACAACTGGACAACTGAGCAATTTCACAACATTGTGTTTAACCGAACTAATATCCGGAGGAGCAGAAACAGCAACCCCTTGCTGCCACCTAACTTGCAGCCGCGACAGAGGTACAGTTGGACAGTGGTAGCAGGCAGTGTGAGCGCTGGAAGTAAAAGGCATAGCGCTGTGACAACAACACTCCCTGAACACCCTGAATGTACTACTCATCACCACCAGCAGCAGCAACAGCAACTCCCGCAGCAACCCCTTGCTGCCACCTAATTTGCACCTGTGACAGAGGTACAGTGGGACAGTGGTAGCAGGTAGTGTGAGCGCTGGAAGTAAAAAGCATCAGAAAAACAGAACAGTTGCCTGCAACCTCCTTATTAGTTCTACGTAGTTAATCTAATAGAGAGCAAACAACTGTTTAGTTACGTTTAGTCAGGTACCTTAATTTGTACCAATCACTTTTTTATTTTTAGCAAGTAAAGAGGCAGTAAAATCATACACATTCACATTTAAACATTTACCACGTGTATGTACATTTCGAACAAAACAAATGCTTTTTGTAATCACGAATTAGACTACAACACATCCAAATGACAATTAAATTATACACATTACAAACATCACAATTAATATTTTCAAAAAGAGATCAACTTCATGATTTGTCACAAGACAACGTCAAATGCCCAGGAACATTGATGGAATTAGTCTTTTTAATCCTAGTGTATACTCAATATACTAGTCTCAATATACTAGTCTGTGGACAGACTAGTATATTGAGCAAAACATGTACTATCCAACCTGTACAAGCTAATAAAATACAGAAAAACACACAAAGCTACACTGAATCGACTACGCAATAATTTACAATACTTCGATCTCATTTCCTGCTTCCTATTTTCCCTACCTATGATTGTTGTACCATTAGTTAAAAATCATACAAAGAGCATAAAAAAACATTTATATACAAGTAAAATACAACTAAACAATTTTGTTTCAATCGAATTCATGTGACGCGGTATATCAATTAAAACAAGATTAAAAAGAATATAAAAGACAGTTCATACAGGGAAGTTTTAAAGTATTTTGCGTGATCTTGATCTAGCCGCCACCACTAAAAAGTTAGCCATACAGAATGTGATGCGGATGTTACTCAATGATTAAAGATAAAACATGGCTGGTCTCACCTGAGAGAAACCAGCTTCCCTTAGGACCGGTAACAAATATTTTTTCCTCTGATCAGAAAAGAAATCACAAAACATAATAAAGTGCATGGTGTCTTGTACAGAAAAATTATCACAAGTACAGGGCGGTGCTGACTCTGGTTTCACCCAAGTGTTGAAACTTCCCCAAAAAAATTAATAAGATTAAAACTAAATTTTGTTAAAAGGAACCTGTGAAATGGCTTTGTGACAAAACATAAATGGTGTTCTAGTGCAATTGAGTTAACTAACAAATAGTGTTGTCTTACTGTAGGCTTAAGCAGTTCCTTTTCCTCTCGGCACATTCTTGCCCTTAGCATAAATTGTTTTTTAATGATGACTACGTCTTGATTTGTTATGCCAGAGGGGTCTATAAAGAGTTCCGGCCAGCCCAGATCCGTAAAGGACTTCTTCAGATAGGCCAGCCACTCAGCTACTCACTTCTGTATATCCTGAGGCGCTAGCCACTTGCTAAAAGAGCAAAAACAAGGTTACAGTCTGAGTCTCCTACCGTGACCCTGCGACAGAGACAGATGGCACATCTAATACTAATATCACACAAAAACAAGGAGGCAAAAAGACCCAAAAAGAATGTCTTTAAATAAAGAAAAAAAAGTGTTCAAAGTGTTCAGTTCCCTTGGTTAGCTCTCGGTCTCAAGTTGTAGAGTGTTTTGCTCGGCACGGTCTGGTCCTCGAAGAGTTTCTGGATTAGTAGTGTCTAATCGAAGATGCGCAGGCACAGCAGCTTGAAGAATGTCGTCATCTGCTTTCTCAGACTGAGTTCCATAAATTTGGGCATCACTGAAAGGCACAAAACAAGGGATCGCTGCAGATTCAGATTATCTTACACCACTGCGGATCCACTGATCGAAGGGTAATGGCAGTGGCACCTTTTTACAGTGCATGCCATGCACCCAGTAACGCTTGCCGACCACTTTCACGGGCGTGCGGCTGACGAGCAAAACTTGCGTAGGCGCAGACCAACGAGGCTCCAAGTTCTTAGTCCGTTGAAAATTTTTGACGCAAACCCAGTCACCGGGCAAAATGGTGTGACCTGGGTCTGTGGAGGCCTCCGGCAAAGCACTTTGTACCTGTTGACGAATAACACTTAATTTAGTAGTCAAGTCATGCAAGTAGTGAATTAACAGAGGATATGGTATATCTGAATATCTCTTGAGACGAGGGACGCCCCAAACATTAGCTGGGCATCCGAATACCACTTCATATGGGCTAAGTCCCATACGAGAATGCACAGTAGTTCTGGTTGACAAAAGAGCTAAGGGCAAGGCATCAGGCCAAGCAAGGCCCGTACTGGCTTGAGTCTTGGCTAGTTTAAGCTTGAGTGTACCATTATAACACTCAACCAAACCCTCTGACTGTGGATGGTTTGCTGCATGGAATTTCTGTCTAATACCAAGACCAGAACATACTTTCTGCATAATCTGGCCCACAAATTCACTTCCATTGTCACTCCAGACAATGCGCGGCAAACCAAATCTGGGGAAGAACTCCTTAAGCAACACTTTAGCAGTCGACAGAGCAGTGTTATCTTTCAAGGGGTAGGCCTCTATCCAGTGGGAAAAGGCACATACCACCATCAGAACATACTTAAGGTTGTTGCATTGATCCATATGAATGTAATCAATCTGCAACACTTCAAAAGGATATGACGAGGGAACAAAAGGACCTGCCGGAGTTGGGGTACCCTTTCCTGGTTATGCATTAAACAAACAATACAATCCTTAACCACATTCTCTGCACATTTTGGGATTCCTTCATTCTGCCACACAGGAGCCAAGAGCTTACATATGCCTTTCACACTAATGTGAGCTGGACCATGAGCCATAGTCACGACCGGCAACACATAAGCGTCCGGTAATAACCATCGCTGATGTTCCGACAACTCTGTCCAACAACCCATCCAATCTAACATTCCCGTACTTTCTTTCCACGTACTCAAGTCATTCTCAGTAGCCTCTCCCTGAATCATTTTCACACTCTCAATTGTGTCTTCACACATTCTAATTTCCCTAACCCAGTTTGCAGGACCTGCCACATACATTCGACTAGCGGTGTTTCTAGCTGTAGTTTTCGCTACCTGGTCTGCAAACGCATTTCCACAACCAGGTGCCAGTGTTGTTCTTTCCTTCTTAAGTCAAGGCAGTCTGGCGGGGTGACAATTTTCCACATAGTGTGCTTCATTTCAAGCAATATTGAGTGACTGTCTGGATCACTATCCACCATGGGCTGTAATTTGGTCCTTGCCCCCTCAGTATGCACTTCTGACATGACTAGTCCACCTGTGTGTCTTGCCTGTAACATTATTTTTCTTGCTTCCATTGTGTTTGCCCATATTGCTACCTCTGTCTATATACCCTCTTTTCATTCAGTGTATTCCTGAGGTCTCTTACCCTTCTCTTATGTTCCTGTGTCTCCTGCTAATTAAGTAGGTCTCCCTGGGATTGCCAGTGTCCATTATTTTGGCTTCAAATTCTGCCATGGCACACTGCTGTTTCCCTGCTTTCGTTCGCTGTTGCATTAAAGTGTCTTGTAGACTATGCACTCCCATAGGGAACTTCCTAGCATTTCACCTGTCTCTACTGGTGCCACCACAGCCCACTATTATGCGAGCTGATCACACATTTTCTGATGTTGCTGCACTATTGTCATGTCTGACCATCTTGCGCATCCTAATATTCAGCCATCCATCATCTCTGGAAGCCAACAGATATCCCCACACTAGGTTTCTTTGGCATGAGTCATTTCTGGCCGTTTCATTTGGGACACTTTCCCTTGCAAGCACTTTCCTCTTTTAGTGCCCTGAGATAGTGTATATGTTTGATGCCTTAAATGGGTCTTGGAACCATCTTTCAAGAGATTGTACTACAACACCAAACAATGAATCAATCAGAGTTCTTGTAAAGTGTGCTACTTACTCATGAGGGTCTCAAGTCGCTATGGGGAGAGGGGGGGGGGTGCTGCTACTGCTCGAAGAGCCAGGTCTTGAGGAGTCTTCTAAAGGCGAGTAAGTCTTGGGTCTGCCGTATGTGGGTAGGGAGGGTGTTCCAGGTTTTGGCGGCGAGGTAGGAGAAGGATCTGCCACCGGAGGTCGTTCGTTGGATGCGGTGGACAGCGGCACGGGCGAGGTTGGCGGAGCGGAGCTGGTGGGTGGGGGTGTAGAAGCTGAGTCTGCTGTTCAGGTAGGCTGGTCCGACGTTGTGAAGTGCTTTGTGTGCATGGGTGAGAGCTTGAAGGTGATCCTCTTGTCGACGGGGAGCTAGTGTAGGTCTCTCAGTTGGGGGTGATGTGGCTGCGGCTGGGGACATTGGTGATCAGTCGGGCGAAGGCGTTTTGGATGCGTTGTAGTCGTCGTAGGTGTTTGGCTGGGATTCCTGCGTAGAGTGCGTTGCCGTAGTCCAGTCTTGTGCTGACGAGGGCCTGTGTCACTGTTCTTCTTGTTTCAATCAGGATCCACTTGTAGATCTTGCGGAGCATGCGGAGGTTGCAGGAGGAGGAGATGGCATTGACCTGCTTAGACATGGAGAGGGAGGAGTCGAGGATGAATCCTAGGTTGCATGCATGGTCAGTGGGTGTTGGTGCTGTTCCCAGTGTGGTCGGCCACCAGGAGTCATCCCAGGCTGAGGGGGTGGGTCCGAGGATGAGGACCTCCGTCTTGTCCGAGTTCAGCTTCAGACAGCTGCTCCTTTTCCAGTCGGCGACAGCCTCCATTCCCTTGTGGAGGTTAGTTTTGTCGGTGTGTGGGTCCTTGGTGAGAGAGAGGATGAGCTGGGTGTCGTCGGCGTAGGAGATGATGTTGAGGTTGTGATGGCAGGCCACTTGTGCGAGGGGGGCCATGTAGACATTGAACAGCGTCGGGCTGAGAGATGAGCCCTGGGGGACGCCGCAGATGATGTAGGTGGTTTTGGATCAGAAGGATGGGAGGCGGATGCTCTGGGTTCTGCTGGAAAAGAAGGACTTGGTCCAGTCGAGGGCCTTCTCTTGGATTCCGGCTTCTAGGAGGCATGTCTTTAGAGTGCAATGGCAGACCTTGTCGAAGGTGGCTGACAGGTCCAGGAGGATGAGGGCTGATGTTTCGCCGTTGTCTAGTTGGTGCCTGATGTCGTCTGTGGCAGCGATGAGGGCTGTCTCAGTGCTGTGCTTTCGTCTGAATCTGGACTGGGAGAGGTCCAAGATGTTGTTGTCTTCCAGGTGGTGGGCCAATTGCATGTTGACAATTTTCTCGATGACCTTTGCCGGGAACAGGAGCAGGGAGATGTGCTTCCAGCTTTCAAGGAATGTCGCTGTTTCGAAGGAGATGCAGATGACCTTCCGTAGTTGGGGTGCGATGGCTGCGTCTGCTTTGTTGAATACGTGGTGTGGGCACGGGTCTGACAGAGATCCTGAGTGGGTGGAGTTCATGACCTTGTGTGTCTCGTCGTCGTTCACGTTGGACCAGGAGGTCAGGCGGTTGGCGCTGGTAGTGTTCACTGGGGAGGTGGAGTCCGGCGTAGTCGGGGTGGTCGTTGTGTTGAAGCTGTCGTGGCTGTCAGCGATCTTGCGGTGGAAGAGGATGGCTAGTGAGTCACACAGTTCTTGTGAGGGCGGGATGTCGTTGGCGTTGGTGCTGGGGTTGGAGAGTTCCTTTACGATGCTGAAGAGCTCCTTGCTGTTGTGTGTGTTGTTATCCAAGCGGTCTTTGAAGGAGCATCTCTTGGCTAATCTGATGAGGTAGTGATGTCTGCGGGTGGCATCCTTGTGGGCTGCCTGGTTATCCGGTGAGCGTTCCTGGAGCCATATCTTCTCCAGTTTCCGGCATGCGAGTTTGGAGGTCTAGAGCTCATCAGTGAACCAGGTGGCTCTCTTGCTGACGTGGCTGTTGAAGGGTTTCTTGAGCGGGCGAGGGTGTTGGTGCAGTCGTCGATCCACTGTCTGAGGTTGCAGGCTGTGGCGTCTGGGTTGGTGGGGTCGGCAGGTGGGTTCTGGGCGAGGGTGGTGATCAGCTGGTCTTCGGTGACTTTGCTCCAGCAGCGGCGAGGCAGCTGTTGGGTGCGGTGGTCGGTGGTTGGTTTCTTGAAGGTGAAATGGATGCAGCTGTGGTCGGTCCAGTGGAGTTTGGTGGTGTGGTCAAAATGTGGGTCCAGCGTGTGGCCGGCGGCTTGGTTAAGTCCGGTGACGAGTTGTCTGAGGCCAAGGTTGGCGAGATTGTCGATCAGGGTGGTGGAGTTGGCGTTGTTGTTGTTGTTCTCGAGGTGGAAGTTCAGGTCCCCGAGGAGGATGTAGTCCCTGGAGGCGAGTGCGTGGGTGCTGGCGAGGTCGGCGATAGAGTCGCTGAACTGAGCCCGGGGTCCGGGTGGTCTGTACATGAGTGTTCCTCAGAGGGTGGTGTTGGAGTCGGAGTGGATCCGGAAGTGGAGGTATTCGGCGGTGTTCAGGGTGTCGTCTGTGTGGGTGGCGACCTTGAGGGTGGACTTGTGGACAATGGCTATTCCTCCTCTGATTCGGTTTGCGCGATCCCTGCGGGTGATCTTGTAGCCATCCCGGATGGCTATAGTGCTGTCAGGCGCTGAGGAGTCGTTCCACCAGGGCTCAGTCAGGAAGGCCACGTCTGGGGCGGAGGTGTTGAGCAGATCCCAGAGCTTGATGGTGTGTTTGCGTGCGGAGTGGCTTATATGGGGAGGTGGGAGGGAGTAGCAGCTGGGAGGCGGGAGCAGCGAGTGGGCAGGGGCGGGGCCGCAGGGGGCACAGTGGTGGGGAAACAGTGACACCCTTTCCTTTCGCAGCAGCCATCTTAGACAAGTCCCCTATAAAGGAGGGCTTTGACTTGACATGCAAGCTTCACATTTAAGTTTTCCCTGTAAGAGAAAGGGTTCTTATGATTTCCTGAACATCGTGGATACTTCCTGATTTGACTCAGCTGTCGGCCACACCATGCAGTAGTGACTCCTGGTGGGAGTGCTGCTGGGTGGTGATGTGGGGCAGAGGCAGGCAGGGGCGGTAGTAAACACCAGAATACGGATGAATGCAGGTACGTAGACACTTAAATCAACAAAACAAATGTTGTTTTGTGTGCTGCATCGGCAAATGCGATGCAGCAGGTGCAAAGAAATTCATTTTGTTGATTTAATTGTCTACTTACCTGCATTTATCCCTATTCCGGTGTTTACTACCCCCCACCCTGAACCTCACCCACCACACGTCACCGCCCGGCAGCATTCCCACTAGGAGCCGCTACTGACACCATGAAGTGCTCCTTGGCACTTCCGCAAATGCATGTCTTCCAGAATAAAGCATCAGGTGTACTTTAGAAAGGACGAGCTGGTAAGCTTGTTAAAGGATATCTCTTGACATCCCTTTGGAAACCTCAGATAGGATCACATCAAAATTATAATCTGAGTTGGATAATCACTTCAAAAAGTGAACAATTGAAAAAAATGTGATTCCTAAAGGTAATTTTGGACATTGAAAAATCATGTAATATTAAAGTTTAGCGAACCTGGTAATATAAGGAACCTTTCTCTTGAGTCTTAACTGAACAGGAAAGTTAAGCAAACCCAACCATAAAAATTAATAACATTTTGAACACTTGAATTAAGTACTAAAAAAATTGTACAAATGGAAGCAAACCCTAAGCGCTTAATAAAGTTTTAACAGTAAAAGCTCATCCAATATATATTTGTTGTATTTTTCATTTGCATATGAAGCTAAGCTGTTAAACTGATATCCCTGTTGCTTAACGGTCTGAAGTGACAATGTTAAAGGGATTCTAGAATGTAGGTAATTTAACTTGTTGATTCCTTTGAGAAGCTGATATGTAAAATCAAATGTTACATGTGGGTTGAATCTCTTTGTTGTGCCACACACTTTGTGACCCAGAAAATATAATGCAAGCCTCCAGTGAGGCCTGACCACTGCAGCATGCAAACTCTCATGTTTGCACCCAGACCTATAAATATATAAAAATAAACTCTTTCACAAGCATAAATACCCAATTTATAATTCACTTATTGTCCCCCAGGTAGGGTGCATGGTGTGAAAAATCCCAAATGCTCCAGAACACCAGCAGGACCATCCTGCATCATTTTTCAGGCATTCATTTCCACTGAAGGTATGTTATGTTATGTTAATAACACTTCTATAGTACACAAATGCCCCAGCAAAGGGGCGTCCCGGCGCTTCTGGAAGGGAATCCAGACACAACACAACAGAAAGATGAAGGAGGCAAACAGAACAGAATCCTAAGAGGAATGGGGGAACAGATGCGTTTTGATGGCTAACCTGAATTTCAGAAGCTCCTCAATTTCGCGAATGTGGGACGGTAAGGAATTACACAGCTTCGCAGCCAGGACTCGGAAGGAACGTCCTCCTGCTCTGCACAATCTAAATTGCGGAACCACAGCCAAGTTTTGGCCCATGGATCTCAAAGGACGCAAGGGAACATAAGGCTTCAAAAGACTGTCAAGAATCGGGTGGGAGGCCATCCTGAGGATCTTAAACGACAGGCACAGTGTCTTAAAATGGATCCTCTGTGCCACCTGCAGCCAATGTAGAGAGCGGACGGAACTCTCAGCAGAGCAGAGCCTCGGTAGCCTCACCAGGGCTCTGGCTGCAGCGTTCTGAATACGTTGCATCCGCGCGATTTCAGCCTGGTTGGCACCCAGCAATAATGAGCTGGCATATTCAAGCCATGATAGTATAGATGCTTGAATAACCATCTGCCTGGTTGAGGCATCAAAGAACCTCAGGATAGGTCTCAGCCCTCGTAAGATGCTGAAACAGGTGGCCGCTACTTTTTTCGTATGGCCACAAAAGTTGATGGGCAGGGTCAAGCCAAACCCCCAAATTCTTTACCTCTGTCACAGGGGTAGGGGTTACACCCAGCTCAGGGGGCCACCACTTATCATCCCAGAGATCCGCTCGCTTACCCACTATCATGACCTCTGTTTTTTTAGCATTAAGCTGGAGACAGTTGGTATTCATCCAGCTGGCCACTGCCAGGAGTCCTTCCCGAAATCTGGGGGCATTACGGTTGGAGTCCCCACTCAAGGTGACCGCCAGCTGCGTGTTGTCAGCGTAAGAAGCCATAGTCAGGCCCCGATGCTTGACGACATCAGCCAGCGGCATCACATAAAGATTGAATAATGTGGGGCTTAATGACGAACCCTGGGGCACACCCATATCCAGGGGATAGAGTTTGGACTCAAACGGTGGAGTGGCAACCTTGAAGGTCCGATCAGATAGGAAGGAGAGGAACCAATCGAGAGCAGTGCCCTCAACCCCTGCCTCTCGTAGACGTTGAAGTAGAATTTTGTGCGAAACCATGTCAAACGCGGCACTTAGGTTGAGAAGTATCTGTGCCGCAGTCTGACCGGAGTCGAGCACAGAACGAAGATTTCAAAAAGGGGGTGGGGTCACACACCACTCACTCACCAGCGGGATCGCCCCTAAGGACTATGGTCAGTGTAGTTTTGTATTCCGCGATGTATCTTTCTTCGCCATCCCTGGACACGTGTTTCGGGGTATTTACCCCTCATCAGCAGGGAATAGGCCATCTTCTTATCTTCTGGGGTTGCCGGTGGCTGCCAAATATTGCCAGGTCTAGTACCACACGGGCGCGCAGGTGCGGGGTCCCAGGCTCGTCAGCCCGCTTAAATATTTCAAAAAGGGGGTGGGGTCGCACACCACTCACTCACCAGCGGGATCGCCCCTAAGGACTATGGTCAGTGTAGTTTTGTATTCCGCGATGTATCTTTCTTCGCCATCCCTGGACACGTGTTTCGGGGTATTTACCCCTCATCAGCAGGGAATAGGCCATCTTCTTATCTTCTGGGGTTGCCGGTGGCTGCCAAATATTGCCAGGTCTAGTACCACACGGGCGCGCGGGTGCGGGGTCCCAGGCTCGTCAGCCCGCTTAAATATTTCAAAAAGGGGGTGGGGTCGCACACCACTCACTCACCAGCGGGATCGCCCCTAAGGACTATGGTCAGTGTAGTTTTGTATTCCGCGATGTATCTTTCTTCGCCATCCCTGGACACGTGTTTCGGGGTATTTACCCCTCATCAGCAGGGAATAGGCCATCTTCTTATCTTCTGGGGTTGCCGGTGGCTGCCAAATATTGCCAGGTCTAGTACCACACGGGCGCGTGGGTGCGGGGTCCCAGGCTCGTCAGCCCGCTTAAATATTTCAAAAAGGGGGTGGGGTCGCACACCACTCACTCACCAGCGGGATCGCCCCTAAGGACTATGGTCAGTGTAGTTTTGTATTCCGCGATGTATCTTTCTTCGCCATCCCTGGACACGTGTTTCGGGGTATGTACCCATCATCAGCAGGGAATAGGCCATCTTCTTATCTTCTGGGGTTGCCGGTGGCTGCCAAATATTGCCAGGTCTAGTACCACACGGGCGCGCGGGTGCGGGGTCCCAGGCTCGTCAGCCCGCTTAAATATTTCAAAAAGGGGGTGGGGTCGCACACCACTCACTCACCAGCGGGATCCCCCCTAAGGACTATGGTCAGTGTAGTTTTGTATTCCGCGATGTATCTTTCTTCGCCATCCCTGGACACGTGTTTCGGGGTATTTACCCCTCATCAGCAGGGAATAGGCCATCTTCTTATCTTCTGGGGTTGCCGGTGGCTGCCAAATATTGCCAGGTCTAGTACCACACGGGCGCGCGGGTGCGGGGTCCCAGGCTCGTCAGCCCGCTTAAATATTTCAAAAAGGGGGTGGGGTCGCACACCACTCACTCACCAGCGGGATCGCCCCTAAGGACTATGGTCAGTGTAGTTTTGTATTCCGCGATGTATCTTTCTTCGCCATCCCTGGACACGTGTTTCGGGGTATTTACCCCTCATCAGCAGGGAATAGGCCATCTTCTTATCTTCTGGGGTTGCCGGTGGCTGCCAAATATTGCCAGGTCTAGTACCACACGGGCGCGCGGGTGCGGGGTCCCAGGCTCGTCAGCCCGCTTAAATATTTCAAAAAGGGGGTGGGGTCGCACACCACTCACTCACCAGCGGGATCGCCCCTAAGGACTATGGTCAGTGTAGTTTTGTATTCCGCGATGTATCTTTCTTCGTCATCCCTGGACACGTGTTTCGGGGTATTTACCCCTCATCAGCAGGGAATAGGCCATCTTCTTATCTTCTGGGGTTGCCGGTGGCTGCCAAATATTGCCAGGTCTAGTACCACACGGGCGTGCGGCTGACCATAGTCCTTAGGGGCGATCCCGCTGGTGAGTGAGTGGTGTGCGACCCCACCCCCTTTTGGAAATATTTAAGCGGGCTGACGAGCCTGGGACCACGCACCCGCGCGCCTGTGTGGTACTAGACCTGGCAATATTTGGCAGCCACCGGCAACCCCAGAAGATAAGAAGATGGCCTATTCCCTGCTGATGAGGGGTAAATACCCCGAAACACGTGTCCAGGGATGGCGAAGAAAGATACATCGCGGAATACAGAACTACACTGACCATAGTCCTTAGGGGCGATCCCGCTGGTGAGTGAGTGGTGTGCGACCCCACCCCCTTTTGGAAATATTTAAGCGGGCTGACGAGCCTGGGACCCCGCACCCGCGCGCCTGTGTGGTACTAGACCTGGCAATATTTGGCAGCCACCGGCAACCCCAGAAGATAAGAAGATGGCCTATTCCCTGCTGATGAGGGGTAAATACCCCGAAACACGTGTCCAGGGATGGCGAAGAAAGATACATCGCGGAATACAGAACTACACTGACCATAGTCCTTAGGGGCGATCCCGCTGGTGAGTGAGTGGTGTGCGACCCCACCCCCTTTCACAGAACGAAGATGTTCCGTCATAGAGAGCAGGGCAGTTTCCGTGCTGTGGCCCTCACGCAACCCATTCTGGGAAGGATCCAGAATACATTCCCTCGCAGGATGTTTAGTCAGCACGTCATTCACATGGGCTTCCGCAATCTTCGCGGCCCAAGGAAGGAGAGAGATAGGGCGATAACTCTCAAGTTTAAGGGGGTCCAGGGTGGCCTTTTTGAGTATGGGTGTCACAACGGTCTGTTTCCACTTTATCGGGACAGTGCCCAAAGTGAGGGAGAGATTAATGAGGTGGCATATTGGAGGGAGGCAGACAGCAGCAGATTCTCTAAACTGGGCAGGCTTTAGTGGGTCCTCTGGTGAGCCTGATTTAATTTTAGAAGCCAGTTTGTAAAATGCCTCCAACGACAAACTAGGTAAAGAGGATAAAACCTCACCTATGGTAAGTGTGGAACTAGAGGGCTCATCTCCCTGGTTAATGGTGGGACAGGCGCGATAAATAGTTTGAACCTTTTCCCTAAAAAAAGCAGCCACATTTTCACAGTTATCCACAGAACAAACTTCTGCGGCAGTGGCTCTTTTGACCATCAAGTCCTTTAGGACTTTGAAGATTAGCTTGGAAGGATTGGGGCTATTTCTAAATTCCTGGGCGTAATAAGCCGCACGAGCTCTACATACCGCTCTGTGGTATGATTTAATTTTGGAGAGATAGGCAGTTTTGTCACAGCCTCACAGGATTTCCGCCATTCCCTTTCTGCTTGTTTGCAGGCTTTTTTTAACAGAGCCAGGGAACTGTCGTACCATGGGCTGGGTTCTCTAGAATGGCATTTAGTCCAGGCGGCGGGGATTAGAGCATCTAAAGCACGAGAAACCCAATCACAATAAGCGTCATACCCAGTTTCCACACTAAGGTGAGAGAGCCTAGTGGGTTGACCTCCAAGAGATGATGAAAGTCATCCAGTTTGAGTTTCTTCCGGTGACGTTTCATCACTACTCCATCTTGGGGCTACAGTGGCTACAGTTTCAACGACTTGTCAAGCAGATAGAATTTTTCTTCTCAGAAAGTGGCATACTCCCATTCTGCTGTGAGACAAAGGGCCTGATTATGAATCTGGTGGTGTGGGAGTAGGGAACTCCACCGCCGACCGCCCACCAGATTACAATGTTTAATGCTGGTGGGCAGTCCTGTGGTGCTGCAGCACTGTCCTACAAAGGCTCATAGGAGAGCCTTAGAAAGACAGCACTGTTGGATAACCACTGGGCATTCCAGCATGGCATGGACTGTACCATCCATGCCATGCCGGAACAGGGAGTGAACACAGGCACAGGCAGGGAGCACATCATGTTCCCCTCGGCATGCATCCCAAAGGCCCTGACTCAATAACGGGGTCTATAGCACCTTCATTAGTGACTCTCCGCCACCCTTTTAATGACAGTATCACCACCATGAAAATGGTGGCTGACAGCCAACCCGTACTAAGCTTGGCAGTGCCACAGAGGCACTCCAAGCATATTGCGGCCTCAGACCGCCGTTCCAATGTCAGGGGTCACGGATCTCTAGCGGTTGCTGCAGTCCGAATGCAGTCCGAATGCAGTAGTTGCTGGATGGCGGTTGGACCACTTATACTGTGGTCCTCAACCGCCCCTACACCTCCACCTCAAGTTTGGACCGCCAAACTCGTAATTAGGCCCGTAGTAGAAATTTTAAAAAAATGTCAGGAAAGTGATAAAGTCTCTCTCTGATGTAGGACTTATAAACTTTTGTGACCTTTTTGGATAGAAGACTTTCACTGGGATCAACTTATTTGGTGCATCTAACCCAGGCACCAGCATGATCACCCTAAAATGGCACCTTGGCCTTGGGCTACCATGACCATTGGCTTACACTAGGCACTGACATTTTCTTGGGGCTTTTTCACTTTAATTATTTAGGAATTCTTATTTCCTATTCCCCAGATTGGTGTATTGGTCCTATTTTACCCATAACATATTTATTTTTATTGAACAATTGGTTATATCATTGTTGCATTGATTTTTGTGTTGCTTTTTCTATTGCTTATGCACTGCTGACATATTTTACGCAATGCCTTTGAGTTAAGTCTGACTGACTTGTGTCATGTTACCATGGATTCAGCACAAGTATAGTTTTTTCGATTACTGTGACATCTAGCAGGCATAGGCCTCATCCTTTCAGGTGGACACTTGTCTATCCCAATGTCGTGTAGTTTTTACCAATATGTAGGATCTGCACATTGTTAGAAGAACATAAACTACGGGCTTTGTGCCTAGGCTGGTTCTGGACATCCCAAATAGGATATGTTAGCCTATAGACCAGCTAGCACACAGTCCCACAATAAGCCCGGGCGGAGCCTCAGCGGACATGATCTGCTGGGGCTCTGCACACAGGCACGAAACACAGCCGCCAACTCGCACCGCAGGTCGCCGAAAACCGGCTCCCCAGTGCATGAATATGGAGAGAATCTGGTGTTGGATGCTGAGCCCTGTTTGGGTGCGGGCTCTCAGGAAAACTACCTCCATCTGACACTGTCCCCAGTGACAAGATGGGTACCGTCCACCACCGGAGCCTGCTCCTGATCGGCGGAGCCCGGGACTTTTCGCGAGGCTCCTGCATCACAACCAACGGGGCGGAGAATTCAGATTTGAAGAGCGATGAGTCCGCGGACCTACTGTCGGCACCTGTGGAGCACGCTGTAATGCCTGCGGGGATACGCAGGACCGGACCAGGGACTGCCTCCTTCTCCTGTCGATGCGACGGTGATGTAACCAAGAATCCAGGCCAGCTGGCCTAGGGCGCAGCAGTGAGGAGCGACCCGTCACCTCCCACCTGGGGTCAGCAGGCAAGAAGCTCTGTGCAGTGCCCCCAACCTGAATCCCGGTAACACTAGTCATTCGGGGATGCCTGGTTCCAAACTGGCACCCGTCAGACTTAGCGGCTGACTCTGGGAGAGAGGAGAGTTGCACCCAACACCGGAGCACTCTGTCCACTGTGTAGAGATAGGCTGACGTGCCCCCGTGATGACCGCTGCCCCTGGGGGGAGGGGTATCACACCCCTACATGTGCCAAGTTGCTACATTATCTCTGGAACAGGTCTGGCTTTAAAATAGTGTGTGCACACCCACGCTGGATCTGCGCACTTTGAAGCCTTCCCCTCCCAGAAGCAATTGGTGCGGTTATTATCTAAAACAGCAGGGATCGTAGGGGGAGAGCATCAGCCGCCTCCTTGTTAACTTTTGCGGACTATGCCTACTTGGTTCGGCCTAGCACTACCTGTATCCAGCATGCTGCATCCCTCACCAAAAATCTTGAGAAAATCTATTTGTTTATATATGTATATAGAGATAACTCTAACCACTAGCATATGTAGTAGACCTATTACTCACTACCATTCCTATGTGATTCTTAGAGTATATCAATTTGTATCTATTTCTTTAGTGACTTCACAACTTGTACATTTGCAATTTTTTTCTGTTTGTATCTTTTATGTAACTCATATAATCCTAAGTCCTTATGTATCGCAACTGGTTCTTTTGTAAAGTGCTCTGACACCTTCGGGTAATGTTCGCGCTATATAAAATCGCATTAAATAAAATAAACAAAGAAATAAAATAAACCTACCAGGGAGTGAACAGTGAACCACTGAACATGACAACCCACAAGACTTTCACTTAGTACCTCATGCTCTTTGTTCTCAGAGAAATATACAGAGAATACACTGTGGAACATTTTCAATAATATTTATTGAACCAATACTATTCTTGCATTAAATACGTGTGCTGCAATGATTAGGAGACAGAAGGATACAAAAGAGATTACAAGCCAAAAGAGTGTACTTAGAGTGTGTGCAGGTGTAGAGTCAAGACTCGCATCTAGGGACAATCCAACCCCATTACCTGATTGGATAGAGTGAAGGACCCTGTCTTGGTCTCGACTTGGACACCCATCACGGAATGTCAGACTGGTCTGTGGTGATTTCTCAGCATGCAGTGTCCTTCTGTATCAGCAGAAGTGCCTGCTCTACCAATCCATTTGAATGGCTAATATTTATAATAAAAAGCAATCTTCGCAATGTGCTACTTTAGTGATGTCATGCCTTTGTGGATAGCGCTGTTGCCTCGTGGATGAAGATAGTTTGCATTTTGTACCTAGTGCGTAAAGAGGGCTATTACATGTTGCTCAAGGTATCTTGATAACTTTGTGCGAAGCAGGATGTGAAAACAAAGTAGTTTCAGGGAAACAAATCCAACATTGTCGAGCATGAAAATGTGTGCAAAACTCACCGCTGAAATTGTATTTTCTAGGACAATGTAAGGAATAAGCTGCCTCGCTACATAAACCTAACTCGGGAATATAACACAAAATAAAAATCC
Organism: Lissotriton vulgaris; assembly: GCF_964263255.1. Lineage (NCBI taxonomy): Eukaryota > Metazoa > Chordata > Amphibia > Caudata > Salamandridae > Lissotriton > Lissotriton vulgaris. Next base: position 310,112,273 of record NC_141696.1, read on the forward strand.
AGTCTCCTGCATAAACCCACTTGTTAGAACTGGGGTCTCTAGTTGTTTGAGGTAGGTTCCTTCGTCCAAATAGAGACCCTTACTTCCGGTCAAGGAAAGGAGGGACACACTCTTAGATAACCCCTGTTCACCCCCGTAGCTTGGCATGAGCAGCCAGGCTTATCTCCAAGGCAATGTGTAAAGTATTTGCACCGACACTCCCAGTAACCCAGTGATAACACCACAAATGGACACCCCGCTGATTAAGGAAAATAGCGGTATCTTTATCAAGATGAAAGACGTTGAGACCACACAATAAAAACCATATCCAGCATATGCTTATTCCTAATATTTCACTGGGCTAGTTATTAGGCCAAAAATCACCTGTAGGTTCTTGCTGTATTAATGAGCAGTTCACAATGATTTAAAGCAGTCCTAATGCAATACGATGCAGTTTGTAATACAGTATGTAATGTAGAAATAAGACAGTCCTTAACGCAAGTACTAATGCAGTTCGTAACGCAGGACTAATGCAGTTCGTAATGCAAGAATAATGCAGATCTTAATTTCAAAATGACGCAGTTCTTAATGCAAGAACAATGCAGTTCTTAATACAAGAATAAGCCAATCTGCATGGTCAACTCGGGCACCACAAGGCCCCAACAACAGAGACAATGGTCGTAAACTTAAAGGGGCAGCCCGGGAACTCAGCGCTTCTAACACGGTGCAGCAGGAGAGAGATCAGAGCACTCCTGTACTCCTCCTGCACGCCTCCCCAGGCCACACACGCTAGCGGCTCCCGACCAGAGTGAAGCCTTACCTTGGGGGTGCCCTGCCTCGCTCTCTCGCTCTCCCCGCTCCTGCTGGGCGGTCCTGATGACGTTGCAGCTCCGTTGATAGGCGCCGCTGTAGCCGGATGGCTTATGTAGCTGCCTTCTCCTTCGTTTACTATCTTGGGCAGATTCCTCTTGGCGAACAACGATCGCGATCCCTTTCACCTTTCAGATTCCTTAGCGTCAAGAAATACTTTAGCATGTTGCGGTTCGGGATGGCGGCGGCAACCCTTACTCACAGCCTCTCTTAAGATGACAGCTCGGGCCACAAACAGCAATGCAGCAGCGTGGACAATGTTTTCATGCTGTGGGGGCAATGCGTTCATGGGACACCTAGTAAACAGCACCACAGACCACCCAGCAGTCTCAGGCATGCAAACGCACATGCACCAAGTGTCGCTGAGACACAGTTGGAAACTTTGATGTTCCTGAGTTTCCACAACAGGGGACCAGCTCTCCTCGGGCCCCTGGAGACATGTTACTTCCGGACACAGCACACAACAAAGTCCTTTCAAGCAGGGGGACACTGCACACAGCAAAGTACCTCATCCTCTCCTTAGATAATTCAGCAAACTGCAGGCCAGCCCCAGAACACACAGCAAGGGCAGTCCTTCTCTTCAGTCTCTTCAGCTGTTCTGCCTTTGGCATAGCTTCCTCTTTATTACAACGTAGTTTCAATCCTTTTTCAGTCTTGAGTTCAATTGTGAGTTCAGGGGTTTCAGCTTTTACATTTATACCCCTAAATGCCTTTGAAGTCTTTGTGTTCAGGGGCGCTGAGCCCGGTCCAAACCAGACCTGGGTGTCTTCCTCCCAGTGCACAACTTCTTTCTTTGATAGTGAGGGTCTGGGCCCCAGACGCTCTGCAGGAGGTAGAGCCATTATTTTGTGGCAGCAGCACAGCCCTCTTTGCATCAAATGGCTACTCCTCCCACCACACCAAATGCAGGCCAGCCTGTTGCTCTCTCCCCTACTCCTCCCCGGTGTCAGGGCACTTCCCAGATCAAGTCACATCCACACCCAAACAGTCAATACACAACCAGGCAGAGGCACGCAGGATGGTTAAGACAAGAAAACAGCCATTTCTAAAAGCGTGGTTTCTGAACACACAATTTAAAAAACATCTTCACAAAAAAAGTGTTATTAAATTCTGAGTTCAGGCAAACTAAACTCCATCTCTCCATCTTATGCCTATGGGAAGATATGCTGGAAACTTGTGACACAGCATTCCCCATTCTGTCCTTTGGGCAAGATGGCCTTGCAACAGTGAAAAACTAATTTGGTAATATTTCACTGTCAGGACATGGTACACACCTCAGTACATGTCCTACCATTGTCGAAGCGCAATGTTTAACTGCAGGAATAAAAGATCAATGACAACAGTAAAATAAATAATTCGCTCTCAGCATGTTTGAGTATGCAAGATTTATTGGGAACCCAATTAGAAAGTAATCACAATATCAAATACGTGCGCACGGATACCTCAGCAAAGCTCACTGAGTGCCCAATTGGTATGACAATGCAGAGACATTTTATAGGTATAAGCCCCCACAGGATGGGCATCATAGCATACGTAATCTGGATCAGGCCATGACCTGCTAGACCAATCAGTGAAGTGCACATATGGTGTGATACCCTTTTAAGGCTCGAAGTGTGCCTACAGAATTGGGTTTTTCCATAAAGGTGAAATCTGTGTTTCTAGTGTACGTGGGTTTCTGCATGTATTTGACCAGCTAGGGCAGGTCATGTCGACATCTTTTACTGGAGATATGAGGTTTGGCAATAGCAAGCTAAAAGCTGAAAGCTGGCATGTCATTTCTCGGAAGCCTTGCGTTTGCTCTGCACGTTGCAGCTGACTGAGACTGGCTTGACACACAGAATGGAGCGTGCGACCATTCTGTGGATTTCTGTTGGTGTCTTTCTTTAGTAGTTCAAAAATGACTATAGGCCTGAAAACATATGCATTTGGTATCATACAAATGTCTACTTCGTCATCCCCAAATCTGATACTAAATCATATGTTAATCAGAAGTCATTCATCTTTATCATCTCCTGTTCCTCATCCTCATCCTCATCTTTGTGAGTGTGGTGTTGTGAACCACCTTTCCTGAATATACAGTTGGCGCAGGACCTAAAAATTGCTGCACAACAAGATGGGCATATTCTTATCAGAAGGCATAGTGTCAAAAGAGCTGCCATCACTATTATAACTGCCTCAAGTATCCATGAGCCCCAGCCTGTGAACCACTTCATCACATCTTCCCATAGACTACCTGTGTGTATCCCGTGGGCCTCATCGCTTATATCTTTAATTTTTTTAATGGCTTTTATTATATTCCCACTGTTATCCGGAATAAATACACAGCATTGGCTCTGAGCCAGGGAAGATGCTGGGGAAGATGCCTCATGGAGGACGGAACAGACTCCTCCCTCCTTGGCCAGAATCATATCGAGAGCAATCCGGTTTTGAATTATGACAGCCCTCATGGAGGTGAGCTTTTCTGTTATATTTCCTAAGGCATCAGTGGTAGAGTCCGCTAGATCTTCAATAATCCTGGACAACTGGTGTATCCGTTCTGAAGTATAGACATTGCCTAGTATTGGAACCATTGCCCCAACACCTGTTAACACGTGGTCTACCCAAGCGGCCGTTCTCTTGGCCCTTACCAGTGTCATCTTTGATTTTTCTGCTGGCACTAATTTTGTCAAGTGGGTCATTCTTGGGATGATGGATGCTAAATAGCAACTTCCATACCATCCTGGGGGCAGGTAGAAGTTTGCCCATGGACCACAAACAAATAAAAGGCCTTTGTAACCTACCAGACCTGGTGAGAGCTCATCACGACTCCTAACTCGAGTTAGTCTGGTTGTGTGGTTACAGCTGCTCAGTCCCATGTAAATCTGGGGAACTGTCTTTATGGGTGGTATGCTTTTTATCTTGTTTATCCTGTCCTCGCAAACAAATAGGCCCTGCTCTCCTTGAGCGACCTCTTCGAAGGTACATCCAAATGAGATGCACTCCTTCCAATTGTCTTTGAACAGCAGTTCTGAAAGGGTGCATGTTCTGGTAGCCCCCTTTGGAAGAACCAGCACTCTCTTGGGTGTTACTACTTCTTCCTTGAGGATGCAGGAGGGGGCTGGAACTTCCCCTACCCTGAACCTTGGTATTTTCAAGTGGCCTGTTTCTATGTCATCCCAACCTGCCCTGCCCTTCCATTCCTTGTTTCTGGACGCCCTGTCAAATCCCTTTAGCATCTCTAAGTCTCCCTTAGTTGGCTGCATATTCATACAAGGGATCCTCTTAGGTCTGGGAGGGGGGTCTGTTGTCCTTCTGCTATAGCTATAGCCATTGCTGCCGCTGGTATCAACAGTCAGTATTTCAGATGAGGGTGTACCTATCGATACTGATGCAAACATGCCGTGTTGACTTTGTAACATGTCTCGCAAGAGGACACAGCCTACATATTTGGATAATGGCAGGACGTTGTACTTTAAACTATGTGTGGTGTCTGTGGGCAGGTGTGTGCAAACATAGCAGTCAGATATATTGACAATTGTCACATATAGTTTCAACATTTCCACATATTGGTTCCCTTCGTAGGTATCCCACAATCCTTCTTTGTCCCCTTTATTCACATCCACCCCCACACCAGTACTGTTCATTGTTATATTTTGTTCATAGTCTCTTGGTGTTTTCGTTGGCTCAGTTCCATCACTACCATCCCCCACCCTTCCATTGAGGTGTGGTATTTCAAGCTCATTAGAATATGTTATTATAATTGCTGTCACTATAACCGCTGGAACTGGTAACAATATTGCAAGAATCACTGCTCTCCAATTACATGTATGTCTCTCAGTGGACTGCATGACTCTGTACAAATCTTTCCCTTTCCTATGCTATGCAATCTTCTTGTGAATAGGCCCTGAATTTATTCTTGGTCCACTCGGTCTTGTGAATAGGCCCTAAATTTATTCTTGGTCCACTTGGCGCTATGCTGGCTGGCCCTTAGAGTCAAGCATTTACCCACTGCTCTTCTCTCAGTTTTCAATGTCTAGAACAGGTCTAGGACCAGTGGTTTCTGTTGCAAAAGCGGCACAATGGATGGTGTTCAAGGTTTTGAATAATGCTAGAACCATAACTCTGTATCGCAAAAATAGAACTACTGAGAATGTCAAAACGTAGGTTTGTTAACTCTTTCTCAGGAATTTGCTCTTGGCCCGCCGGAAAGGAAATTTCATTGAAAATCAAATGTATTAGCTCACTGAGAAATAGTTGCCTCGGTACCAGCAGGGTCAGTTTTGCAGTTATGTATTTTCCTTGGCATAAAATGGTTAATTCTATCCTGGACCGTTGTCCGCAGGCTTGTATTGACACAGATCGAAGTCTATTTGTCAGGAGCATTGCATTTGGCCAGCAGTCTGTTGATGATTAACTGGATTGTTCATGTTTCTGTTTGCTGTGGGAGCGAAGGTGGTATCCCTTGCTGGGCTCAGCGGCTGCTACCTGAATCGGTTGCGTCCACTCTCCGTCCGTTACTTTCTTCGTGTGTGATGCATGAATCCACGAAGCTACGCCTTCACACTTCACAGCTGTGGCCGTCGTGAGGATGACCTGCCTTGGCCCTTTCCACCTCGGCTGCAAGCAATTCCTCCGTGTGTGGGCCTTGATCCAAATCCAGTCACCAGCCCTTAGGTCATGGGCTGGCGGTGTCACTGCATCTGGAAGGGACGTCAGCACCTGGCAGTGGAAGTAACGTAAGACATGTGTTAACTCTTTACAGTAACATAGCAATAAGTCGTCCATTACTGACAGGGGGGCTGTTGACATATGCCCTGGTATTTGCATGGGTCGGCCAAATATAATCTCATGGGGGCTTAACTTTGTTATTCTGTCTGGTGTACACCTCATTGCTAGAAGTGCTAGAGGCAGCGCGCCTACCCACGAAAGGTCAGTTGACGCACAGATCTTTGCAATTTTATTTTTCAGAATTCCATTTCTGCGCTCGACAGCCCTTGCCGCCGGCGGGTGGCAGGTGCAGTTTAGTCTTTGTTTTATGGCCAATCCCTTACACAGTCCCTTTATGACGTTGGAAATGAATGCAGGCCCATTATCGGATGCCAGGACGGAAGGTAACCCAAATCTGGGCAATAGCTCCTTAAGTAGACACTTTGCCACGCTCTGGGCATCACAGTGTTTTGTGGGATAGGCCTCTATCCATTTGCTAAACATACAAACGATTACCAGGATGAATCTATATGACTGGGTGGGGGGCATGTCTATAAAATCAAGCTGAAGGCTTTCAAATGGTCCATGGGGGGGTGGGAAGTGGCCAGGCGCAGTTTGGATACCCTTTCCAGTGTTGTATTGCGCACAGACAGCACACTGCTTGCACAGCCTTTCTGCTGTCTGGCGGAATTTCGTGTTGTACCAACACTGGGAGAATAACCTGACCATACCATCCTGCCCCACGTGTGAGGGTCCATGGAACAACCTACTCATTGAAGGGAGCATGGTTGAAGGCAAGCATATCCTGCCATTAGGTCCTACCCATAGCCCCTCTTCAGTTTGTTTGCATCCCTGTTGTTTCCACTCCTCTCTTTCATTGTCAGCGGCCTCCCTCTGAATACGTATTGGATCAAAATGCAGTGAACCCTTCCCCTCTTCTGTGTCTGTCTTGTTGCCTACTAGTTGTACCATAGCTCGCTCGCAGCCTGTAAGCGCTATTCTCTTTGCTTCTTGGTCAATGAAAGCATTGCCTCTGGAGATGGGGTCTTTTGATGAAGTGTGGGCAGCACATTTTATTATGGCCACCTTGCAAGGTAGTAGCAGTGCTTGGAGGAGGTCACAAATCAATTGTGCATGCTGTATTTGCTGGCCTGCTGATGTAAGGAACCCCCTCATTGCCCATAACTGGCCAAAATCGTGGACCACCCCAAAGGCGTACTGACTGTCCGTGTATATATTTACTTTCTTCCCTTCAGCCCATGCACATGCTCTGGTGAGTGCCACAAGTTCAGCTGCTTGTGCACTTTTTGCTGCTGTCAGTCTCCCTCCTTCCAACAATTTAGTTGCTGTGCCCACCGCATAGGATGCTTGTAGTACTCCTGTGTCATCCCTTAAACATGACCCATCTACAAATAGATCTCCTTGAGCATCTGGGAGTGGTGTGTCTTTAAGGTCTGGTCGTACCTTAGTATGCCTGTCAATGGCCAATGCGCAATCATGAAAGGAATCATCTGACTCAAAATCTTCCAGCTCATGCTGCGTTGGTAGCAAGCATGCAGGGTTCAAAGTGGTACACCTCTTGATGATAATGTGTGGTGTCAGGACTACCAACTCATACCTGGTGAGGCGTGCAATTGTGAGGTGCTGTGTCTTAGTGGATGTCAGAAGTGTGTCCACGGCGTGGGGCACATGGAGCACTATTGTGTGTCCTAGCACTAAGTTGTCTGACTGTTCCACGGCGAGTGCTGCAGCAGCTACTGCTTTCAGACACGGTGGGAGCCCTGCAGCCACTGGGTCTAGTGTGGCAGAACAGTATGCCACGGGCGGTAGAAAGCTCCATGTTTCTGAGCCAAGACCCCCGTTGAGCACCCCCCCTTTTCGTGGCAAAACAAATGGAAGTCTTTCCCATAGTCTGGTATGCCTAATGCTGGTGCTTCTTCTAATTCCCTTTTTAGCGCATTGAAGGCTGCCTCGCATTCTTGTGACCAGGGCACAGTGTCAGGTATGCCTTTGTGTGTCAGTGCCTGCAGGGGTTTTGCAATGAGAGAGAAGTTTGGTATCCAATGGCGACAGTATCCTGCAACTCCCAAGAAAGCTCTAACTTCCTTCTGAGTGCGGGGTCTGGGAAAATGGGTTATTGTCGAGATTCTGTCTGGCAACAGTTTTCTTGTTCCTTCTGTTAACTCATGGCCTAAGTATTTCACAGAGGTGAGGCAAAACTGTAACTTCTTTGGGGAGACTTTGTATCCCTTTAATGCTAAGTGGCATAGGACAGCGATGGTGTCCTTCACACAAGCCTCCTTTGAAGGTGAGGCCAATAGCAAGTCGTCAATATACTGGATAAGTGTGGACCCCTCCTTTAGTACCAGTGAGTCTAAATCTGTTTTTAAGGCATGTATGAAAATGGATGGTGACTCTGTATAGCCCTGAACCAGCCGTGTCCAACCAAATCTTTTTTGTCGGAAACTGAAGGAGAAGAAGTGTTGGCTGTCAGGGTGCAAGGGGATCGTGAAGAAGGCGGAGCTAAGATCCATCACAGTGAAAGTCGTAGCCCACACAGGTATATTAGATAATATTGTCGCTGGGTTTGGGACCACTGGGAAAGATGGCAAGACTATTTTGTTCAATTCTCGGAGGTCCTGAGTGAATCTATAGACAGGGGCCCCGTTAGGGCCCTTGGATCCCTTTTTCACAGGAATTATAGGGGTGTTACATTGACTGTATTGAATCTCTCTTAAAATTCCTAGCTTCAGAAGGTCTTTTATAACTGGTGCAATGCCCTCCTCCCCTTCTTTTGAGATCTTGTATTGTGGCACTCTTGGGAGAACTGCCCCCGGTTTCAGTTTTATCTGTACCGGTGGGTAGTTCAATACCCGCCCTACGTCATTGGCACTTGTTGCCCAGACCTCCAGTGGCACACAATTGCGTAACTCTAGTGGTATTTGGAGGTCGGTGCTGGAAGGAGTGCATTTCATAAAGGCTTGTATCATTAAACCGTTTGCCTTGCTCTCTAAAAAGACCCCTGTCGGTGAGCAGTGTATGGTGCATTGTAATTTGCATAACAGATCTCTCCCCAGCAAATTCACGGGGCAGAACCTGCTAAGAATAAATTGGTGATGCACTGTTATCGCGCCTACTACAAACTGTAGTGGCTCAGTAAGGTATTCTGTAATAGGTTGGCCAGTCATGCCTACTGCGGGTATCGTAGTCCTAGAAAGTGGAGCTTCAGGCGTTGTTAGCGCCTTCAGCATTGATCTTTGAGCCCCTTTGTCAATTAGAAATGGAACAACCCTGCCCAATACCTCTCCCTCTACATATGGTCCGGATTGATCTACTAATATTGCTGGTGCTGTTATCACGCAGTTTCCCACTTTCAGGCATCCCTAGAATGGTGCTGGGGGTGGGGGTGGGGGCCAGTCATTCGTTACTGGAGTCCATCCCTCCCCCCCTGCCCATTGCTGCTGGGACTCATTTTCATGTGGCATGTTGTCTCGGTACTCTGTGTGCCGAGTGTAGCTGGCGTGCTGGTGTCTGCCCTCTTGCCCGCTGTTCTGTTTGTACCTACTGTCCTCATTTCTTTTCTTTAATATTGGACAATCTGCTTTCCAATGATTAGGGTCCTTGCAATAAAAACATGCTGTTCCTTGGGGTGGCAGGGAGGTTGATCTGCGGGGTAAGGAAGGTGTCCTACCGGTCTGCTGTCTTCCTACGCCTCACCCCCCCCTGCTCCTTTCCCTACCTCTGTTATTGCTATAAAACCGTTCCTGTGCTACCATTAACCTGACTTTTTCTTTCTTTGATTTTTCTGTCTCCATTGCCTGCGCGCTAGCCTGGAAATCTGCGCAGTATTTAGCCGCTGATAGTACTTTTTCAATTTTCTCGTTCTGCCAACAGACGAAAGAAGTTTGCAGGTGTGTCCTGATAGGTGGTGCAAGGCCTTGTACAAATGTAGTTACCAGGGTTGGCATTGCATCTCCCATGGGGGTCTTTCAATCCACTGTTCTGCCTATATATTTGCAGGAGGCGGTCAAAGTATGCATTCACACTTTCATCTTTCTCCTGTTTGGTACTTGTAATTTTGCTCCAATCAACCCTATCTTCCGGTACCTTTTCCTTCAAGTGTTCCACTACTTTTGTGTATAACTCCTCTACTTCTGGGCCTGGCGTCCCTCCTTTCCCCCGCTTTGGTTCAACGTCTGGCCACTCAATCGTTCTTTTACAATCTTCCCATAGATCTTTTGGGATGATAATGTTAAAGAGAGTGTCAAGGTCGCGCCATAGTAGACCTCCCAATGCTTTCATTCTGCTAAGCTCCTCGTACCATCTTCGGGGTTCCTCTCTTAAACGGGGGAATTCTCTGCTGAAGACGCTAATGTCTTGCCTTGACCATGGGACATAAACATATGCTAAATCATTTGGCGCGATGCCAGGTGGTGGCGGTATCTCTCGTAGGGGCATGATAAGTGATGGGACTTCTGTAATCATGGAGTTGTCTGTTGTGTTGGCTTTGGAGATGGAGTGGGCCAGAGAGTGAGCTACGTCAATCACTGCACATGGGTGTATTAACTGCTTCCATTGTTGTAATTTATCTATAGCATATTCAAGCGTGTCCTTCAACTTAGATTCCTCCCATGTCATCAAATCTGGGTCTGTGAATCCGAACTTCCCTACCTCCCAATCATATTTTTCTGGAAGTTGGGCATGACTACCTGTGGTCGTCTGGGCATCAGCTTGTTTTGCATATGCTAAGTGGGCCTGGGGTGCTTTGTTCATTAACTCTGCTCGTGCTAAGGACAGTGTTTACTCTAAATACCTCCTATGCTGCGTTTGTATAAAGGAGTCCACAGTTAGTGTGCCCTCCAAGAGCCGCTGTAGTAGCGCTTGACAATTTAAAGAATCACTTTTTAATATCAGTTTTGGTGAGTTTGGGTTTGATGCTGAAGCTCCTCCCACTGTTCCTCCCAAACTGCTTCTTCTTTTGTTCTCTGGAGCTGGCTCTGTTTCTGTGAAACACTGATCTAGTGTTGAAATGTCGTGTTCTGTGTGATGGACATATGTAAATGCATGCCATATTAGCGAGTGCCATTGTTGTTTGCTGAGTGAGTCATCCTGTGATTCATCCTCAAATAATTGCTGCCATGGTCTGTCTATTAGTTTAGGTATTTTAACCTGTTTTTTGATACATTGTTTGAGAACGCTGTTTTTCTTCTCGTTGTAATCTGAAGCGGCTTTGACAGCTATCTTTCTCATTAATTTCAGCGTAGCCAGGTCTTGGATAGACTCCAATTCTGGTTTCGCAACCTTATCTTTCAATGCTCTGCGTACAAAGGTTATGGCTGCGTCTCGTTCCCCGGGAGTTAGCTCAGTGTGTTCTGGCTCAGGTACCTGCAGCGGTGAATCACCACCCAGGCATCCCGAGAGAATATCTTCAAAGACTTGGTCTTCTGCCTCTTCTTCTTTAACTTGTACACATGGGAATGCGCCTATTTTATCTAATTGCTCTTTTCTCCATTTGCCCTCCAATTTTGCCTGTAATATTTTTTTTTTTATTTCCATAAGTTCGCTGTGGACTTTAGATTTGACTGCGCTTGTTGAACGCATATTTATAGCTACATTATATGCAGGTGAGTTCTTGGGTGGGGCTGGCTGAGTCGTATTTAAATTCTTTTTACTATTGAGGTTTCCCATGGTTGAGTCGTGTGTAGCAGCTAGTCCTAAACGCTTTACAAATAACTGTTCAAGTATACCAGACAGATGGGTTGCGGGGTGGACTTCAATAGAGTAACATGTGACACAATAGGTTGACAAATACTTCACTTATATTTCAGCCGCACAGTATTTCCAAGAGGTCAACAAGAAAGCCATACATCAATCACCCCAACAGGTCATGTATGCCAATTCACCAAAGCATTTTCACAAGGGAGAAAAGAAGCCAGATCCTAGTTTGTTTATTTGGGCCTTGACGGCCTGTAAAAACAGGTAAGGTAGAAAAACAGACCCTGTCTGAGGCTGTGCCACAGGGTGCTTGCATTCAACAAATAGAGCGATAGTGGTGAATTGTCTCGTTCAGTTCAGTCGATCAGATAAAACATCTAGGACGAATACGGGGATCCTACGCAGCAGCGCTGTAGAAAGAACTTTCTGTGCAGAGAATGTCTGTGGGTCTGCTGTATGTAGTCCCAAAGAAGTGAGGGGAATATTGGAAATTTTATCACATTTTCGATTTTTTAGAGAGGTGCACTTTAATCGGTCTTTCCAGCCAGTCCCTTCCAGAGGCCAGGGGGTATTGTGGGCGGGAGTACTTATTTGGCAACGTTGGTAACTGGGTGTGTGAGATGGAGGTTTTCTACCAGATCTCCATCAGTAACGTTCTAGTATACAGTTTAAATGAATAAGCCTGAAAAGGTAACCTAGAACCTAGCCCTAGGAAAAAAATACTCCACCTTCCTAGCAATATTTGGCCACTACATAGGCCAAGCACATCAAAAGTACACAATAAAAAAATGCAATGAAACCTATAATGATTGAGAAAGGAAACACTGTTGTACTAGGCGTCACCCCCCCCTCTACGTGCCGAGGATATCCCCTAGGCACGAACCTAGAACCCAGGCAGGGCGACTGGCGTTAGCCAAGGAGCCAGGAGCGCCCGGGGCGTTCCTCATAAATGCCAAAATATTAGGCCAGCTGCGCGTGGGCGATGGTGCTGGACCCAGACCAGAGCTCATGAGAACAAATAAAATCACAATCTATCAAATACACAGTACAAACTAAATCTAGTAGCCAACCTGGCCACTCGTATCGCGATACTTAACAGGCACAAACACTATGTGCCAATCTGGGGAGCGAAACTGCCATGCCCTAAAATGGCGAGCTACCTGCTACCACCCACAGGGGAGCAAAAACTGCCACAGCTCACAATGAGGGGCCAACTGCAACAACCCAATACCGGAGGGTTAAAGTCCCCTCCCAAGTGTACTCACCGGGCTTCGTCCAGTCTGTTAGAGCCTACCGACGTCCACTGCACCCGCTGGGAATGGTCTGGCGATGGTATCCCGCATCCCAGCTGCCGGTGACTCTCTGCGGCGGGGGTAGGGGTTGCAGACCTTCGCCCTCAATGGCCGGCCAAGGGCCCACTGACACGAAGTCACCAAAGAGTTACTGCTGGCCAGGAATCCTGCAGAAGCTTGCCGTCACCAGCCAGCCAGGGAGACGCAGGGGACCAAGGCCAGACCCTATAAGATAAAAAAAATGTATGTGAGAAAAGGCAGTGGACTTCAGGCAGTGATGACAGAGGTGAACACACGCCCGTGGCACAGATCGTCAGAAAAGTCAACAGCGCCGAGGGCTGGAGAAAAGGAAAAGAGAGCTAGACGGGAGCTACCTCCCGGGTCGTGTGGTGACAAAAACACACGTAAACCATCAGAGCCAGACACAGCAGAATGAAGAAGGTGATCAGAAAAGGAACCACGAAAGACATGGAGTCTGAACAAGCCTTGTAAATATCCCCAGGACACAGACACACCTCGTCAGACATAGAGAGTCAGGAATAAAACATGTCAGGAGAGGTAGAACACAACACAAGCGTGCCGAGAGCGAAAAGAGCAGGATAATGCCAAAGACAACAGAGAGGCCACAAACGGGTCATCCACCGGACCCGGCCCCCTCCAGCTACCAACCAGGCCGGGGAGAGATAAACAAACAGAACGTTATCACCTCAAATCCCGGCCCTCAGAAGGGTGCCAAAAGGGTCCGATCCAGTGTCTGCTCCGTCGGTGTAGCCAGTCAGCTGTATTGGGCCCGCAGCATTCTTCACCAGATGTCGAAGTGCAATGTTTAACTGCAGGAATAAAAGATCAATGACAACAGTAAAATAAACAATTCGCTCTCAGCATGTTTGAGTATGCAAGATTTATTGGGAACCCAATTAGAAAGTAATCACAACATCAAATACGTGCGCACGGAGACCTCAGCAAAGCTCACTGAGTGCCCAATTGGTATGACAATGCAGAGACATTTTATAGGTATAAGCCCCCGCAGGATGGGCATCATAGCATACGTAATCTGGATCAGGCCATGACCTGCTAGACCAATCAGTGAAGTGCACATATGGTGTGATACCCTTTTAAGGCTCGAAGTGTGCCTACATTACTCACGTGATTCAGAAAAGGGGGTGGTGATGAACAGAGTGTCTGAATTAAGCAGACCACTCTTACCCAGTCCAAAGATCAGGGCTTTATCCATCACCGTTTTTTAGCTCACTGCACCATCCCAGCTCAGAACTTGGCTAGATGCAAATTAGTCTGACCCTGGCCCAGTGCATCATGGGAACAGGGCAGACCAAACTACCAAGCCAATTCTTATACTGGGAAGGAAACAAGCTACCGGGGACCGGTTTCTAGCATTTCAGCCATCTTCGGCCCGGCTTGCTTGAATCCTGATGGTGCAATGAGCTAGGGACTCACATCTGAGTATACCCTTCCACGCTTATGGTGGACAAAAATGATTCAGAAAAGGGGGTGGTGATGAACAGAGTGTCTGCTTAATTCAGACACTCTGTTCATCACCACCCCCTTTTCTGAATCGTTTTTGGCCACTATAGGTGTGGCAGGGTATACTCAGACATGAGTCCCTTTCTCACTGCACCATCAGGATTCAAGCAAGCCGGGCCGAAGACGGCTGAAATGCCAGAAACCGGTCCCCGGTAGCTTGTCTCCTTTCTGGTGAAGAATTGGCTTGGTAGTTTAGTCTGCCCTGTTCCCATGATGCACTGGGCCAAGGACAGACTGATTTGCATATAGCCAGGTTCTGAGCTGGGATGGTGCAGTGAGATAAATAACGGTGATGGATCAAGCCCTGATCTTTGGACTGGATAAGAGTGGTCTGCTTAATTCGGACACTCTGTTCATCACCACCCCCTTTTCTGAATCATACATTACTCACGTGTCATCTACAAGAGCAGAATTGGGTTTTTCCATAAAGGTGAAATCTGCGTTTCTAGTGTACGTGGGTTTCTGCACGTATTTGACCAGCTAGGGCAGGTCATGTTGACATCTTTTACTGGAGATATGAGGTTTGGCAATAGCAAGCTAACAGCTGAAAGCTGGCATGTCATTTCTCGGAAGCCTTGCGTTTGCTCTGCACGTTGCAGCTGACTGAGACTGGCTTGACACACAGAATGGAGCGTGCGACCATTCTGTGGATTTCTGTTGGTGTCTTTCTTTAGTAGTTCAAAAAAGACTATAGGCCTGAAAACATATGTATTTGGTATCATACAAATGTCTGCTTCGTCACCATTAACATACATTGCACCCTGCCCAGGGGGTACCTTGGGACTACTATAGGTGTGTCTGATGAGCATAAAAAGGGAAGGGTAAGGCCTGGCAAGTGGGTGCACTTGTCAGGACAACAAGGTAGTTAACAAACTGCATGCAGGCACTGCAGTGGCAGGCCTGAGATCTCTTTTTAGGGCTACTTGTGTGGGTGGCACAATTAGTGCTGCAGACCCACTAGTAGCATTTGCATTACCAGCTCTGGCACACATAGTGCACTTTACTAGTAAGACTAACATACCAATTATGGACAACCAATTACCATAACACAGGAAGCATATGCACTTTAGCACTGATCAGCAGTAGTAAAGTGCCCTGAGTCCTAAAACCAACAAAAACAGTTCAGAAACAATACATGAGGAAGGCAAAATTTCAGGGATGACCCTGCAAAAAGGGCCAAGCCTAACACCATTAATTCGTATACACATCCAGTTAATGTTTTTAGAAACCAATTTGGGTGCATCGTGCCAATGCTGTAAAGGGTAGCAGGAGGGGGATTGTAAACAGTGAGAAGGAGCTGTATTTCGATGTCCGAAATTTTGGAGTCACTGGAAGTTGCATTTTGTACATGGCGCTTAGTCGGGGGTCGGAGGGGTGGGCATGTTCTCCATGCAGGCTGTAATTCAGCCTGCATGGAGAACGGGGAAAGTGCGCATGACTGGTGTCACTGAAGTTATTATCATTTTATGTTTTTGCTTCTTGCACTGCTTGAAAGCAGTGGGGCAACGCTCCTCCACAATAGCACTGTCATATTATTGGTCCATGTGCTTGCTAGTTTTCTTTCCTTAGTTTCTATTGGTTGAGGCCTGTTCTCCCTTCTGTGTCTCTCATTTTCCGGCCACCTAACTACTAAAACCCCTCTGGGTTAGTGGTTTGAACTTGTTCTTATGGTTAAGGCTCCATACTATTTACTTTCCCTGGTTGCATGCATTTAGAGCTTGCTTTTTGTTGTGTTGCTTTTCTCATCCTGTACGACATTTTTGCCCAGCTTTCTCCAATGTCTTTTATTTAAACTTTTTTTAGCAGGCATTTCAACCACCGTCAACACTGAAACCAGGCTCCCCAGTTCAAATGTCGGCAATTCTGGACATTAGGCCACATCCTCTGTCATGCCCCTTCTCTCTATTGTTTTTTTTTCATTTAATTTGTAGCACTTTAAACCAGAAAAGGTTTTTGCAGACTGTTCTCCCCTCATCCCCCAAAAATGTTAGCATCCCCCTCCAGTCCCGTTTTTGATTGTTTAGGATTGGAGTGTTTGGGCTGGGACAGAGAAATTCTCTTGACAGTACAATATGCTTTGAGACAAACAGTGTAAGTGGTAGGTTTACTCCAGAAGGTCGAACACTTTTTGAAAATTGCAGAGCAGGCACATTTGATTCAGTCCCAGCTGTCATCTGAATGAGGCGAGCATGAATATGAACTATCAGCTCTTATTCGGGAAAACTAATACCCTTGTATTTTCATTTCATTTTTAAACTTTTCATTAGTAAAATCTTGGTATCAGACTTAATAAAGCAAAAAGTAATGACAAAGTCTCATTAAAACGTCGCTAAAAAAGTGATGTTAGTAACTGATGCGTTCACAAAATGTATGTAATGAGTTTTCATTCTCATTCACCTTTAGTATGAACATAACTGCTTTCTATCAATTTACGCTATTTATTCACTGCATTCATTGGTGCAGAAGAAAGGGTGCTGGTGGCCCTTATACAAGCAGATCACAACATTTTTCTTACCGGCAACAATAATATTATAGTACAAGCATGGATTATGACATACATTGGTATCTATATTGTTGAAGTCGGCGTCGTTGTGCGATCACAAGTTACAGCATACATTGACATTTCATTGACAGGCATTGTCGAGGTTATGTGAGCACAGGCTGTGGCATACATTCACATAGCATTTACTGAGATTGCCGCTGTCGGGCCTGCCCATATTATGACATGTATTGACATAGTATTCACCGATGCCAACAATCCCCCATCTAGCTGAGTCATCAACTACTTTATCCTCCTTGTCTGTCATGACAGTTATATTATTTGAAAGGGTGTATGTGCGTTTAGGGTGGTTTCCTTTTCTCTAAGTGCATACTACCCAACTGGAGGACTGCTTTTTTACAGCAAGAAACACCCACTTGTAGAAAACCACTAACAGAAGTACAGCAAAAAGAATAGGCATCACAGATGTCATTAGCTTTGAAACCTATAAGGGGATCCATGAAAAGATACTGTACAACCAGACTGCTCGGGTGCACCTCCCACCATCTTCATATTGGCTTGTAGATAATGCAGATCTTGGTTGGCCTGGGCTGATGTGCCATTGTTCATATCATTTCAGGGGATAAAAGTAAAATAGAAAGCAACAATATTTACACACACCCCACCCTCCATTCCGGTTTTGAAGTCCAACACCTAGTGATATTTCAGTTTTCTTCTGTAACAAATGTTGAGATGACTCAGAAAGACCATCTCCAGAGATCTCCTTCAAAGAAGCACCAGGCTGGTGGTGGAGGCTCAACCAGGTAGTTTGGAGCAATCCTTCTCCAAGCCTATAAGGGCGTGATGATCATGTGTCTGTGGTGATTCGGGGTCACCGGTTCTGTGTGTTCCATACATGCTACTGCTTTGGCTCTTTGTACTAAGCAACAATGGTGTGTGTGGCCAGTCCACTCTCATGCTAGGTCGTACACATTGAGGAGGTCTCCCATATTAACCCTGGACTAATCTCTCGAGGAGGGCTCGACGGTCTGGGATTGTCCTGACTAATATTCTTGAGGTGTGGGCAGATAGTATTGTTCTGTGCTACAGGGGGCAGAATTCAGGGAAAGAGCAGG
This sequence comes from Lissotriton vulgaris, assembly GCF_964263255.1. Lineage (NCBI taxonomy): Eukaryota > Metazoa > Chordata > Amphibia > Caudata > Salamandridae > Lissotriton > Lissotriton vulgaris. Next base: position 310,129,972 of record NC_141696.1, read on the forward strand.
CTATTCTCCTATCCTCGTTGAACAAGAAGGGCATCCTCAGTTTGGACAATAAGTCCCATCCTAGTATATTGGTCAGGGAGGATGGATAGAACAATAACTGTTCTCTGATCTTATGTCCTTCTATTTCCAGTTCGAGTGGTTCCATGAGATGGACCATAGTCACGAATCCTGAGATCCCCGCTATCTCAGTGGTGGTCTTCTGCATAGAGGCTGCTCCTTCCCGAAAGGCATGACCTAGTCCCCCAGTATCCACAAGGAAGAGGTACAGTGTTTTGCTTATGAGGATTGTGACCATGGGCACTCCTCAAGGCTATCCAGGGCTTCCAAGAGGTTGAGAATGTTCTTACACAACTGGGTGGGTGGATGGGTTTGGTGAGCTCTCCCTGTCTACTCCTGGGTTGGCAGGCCCCATTCTAGGCTTTTGCTGTCAGACTCGGAGGAGCTGCTGCTAGTTTTGTGGTCCTGTATGGTGCGTGTTGCATCCCACATTCTTAACAGGGACATTTGCATGTCTCCCTCTTGACCCTTATATCTCATTTGAATGAAAGCTTAGGTGAGTTCTATGATGTTGGTATCAAATGATGCCACCTCAGGCCAGGGGAATGCATGGTTCCTGGTATGGACATGGCACTCACAGCAGTGTCTTTCTATCAAAGACGGTCTAACAGAGTCTCCATGGTGGAGTGAGAAGCTTGTTTGTTTTATGGGTTTGTGAAATTTAGGTTATTTCAAGATTTCATTACAATTTATTACTAACTAGCTTACCCGTCGCGCCTTGCTGCAATCTCAAAAGAAAGGAAATTTAAGGAAACTTGTTATGATAACATTCAATTTACATTGTGTCATTTTTATTGAAACGTATTCATTTTAATATGGAAAACATTTTAAAGTGTTTTAATTTTGTTTATTTATTCGAGTGCTTGTGGATACACTGTATTATTTTTTTCCGTCTGGTGCGTACACAAATAAATCAGAAGGTTTTCCGACGCGTGAGCTGGACACTTACAGTTGTCCATGTGAGAAGCACAGATTCTCCAAATCTAGTCCACACACTTGCAGCGATTGTCCTTGTGCTTTGTTGATGATCATTGCAAAAGCGAGTCGCTCCAGAAACTGTAAACGTTCAGTATTGGAAAGATTATGAGGGCAAACTTTTAACATATTTTTTTTTTTTATTCTTTTTTTTTTTTGCCAGAAACCTTCGCGGGAGTGTACTCAACAACTTCCCAAAGTTTCATGCCGATTGGATGGATGGTGTAGTAATGCATGAAGGACAAACAGACATACTTTCGTTTTTATATATATATAGATTCTACTCTTATTTTGGGGAACTGTATACACGGGCTGGTATCAAAACTCAATTTACTGGTTATGAGCTTAAAAATAACGATGCATGAACAAAAAACTGGCCAGCATTAAAATAGAGACTATAATGCAATGAAGCAATAACAACCTGTAACAAAAGTGCAATTGTTAGTTCAGGACAGTGTGGTTTGTTTTGCAGCAAAAAACTAGCAATCTTGAACTTCTGATTTGGATTTTTATTATATTATCATCTAACAGCATTGACTTATTAATGTGACATTAAGGTGGCATGATTTTGCAAAATTCAACAGCACCACAACAATAATAAATGGAAAAAATGGAAAAAGTGTAAAAGAGACAAAAATAGTTGACAGAAAAATTATTTTGTCCGAAACCCTGAGCCCTTTCCTAGTGCCTGTAGCCTGTGGAGAGAGGATGCTCTGCGCAGTATGCAGAGCCAGGTGAACCTGATAGTCTGTCGCTATCAGCAATAATTTGATGAGAGAAAAAGGAATAACCTCACACTACAGACCCTCTATAGTCAGACGCAAGCTATACCTGATTCACCCATGTCCGAAATGTTTTCCCTAACTTCTGATTTACACCCTATATTACACTCAGGGGATGTGTGTATCACTGCCTAAAGCCCAGTGATCCAGGCAGAGAGAGAAAACGGAAAACCTCTCACTTCTCACTTCTTTCAGGTGATATCAGTGTTGGAATCAAAGAACTTTGTAACTAAAAAATTAAGTTTGAGATGTTGGCTCTGTATCACACCCAGGGCCTATGGGAACTGTCTTGCCACTAAGACCAGTCTTGATGAAACCCGGGTACTAGGCAAACGCTATTCCAAGATCAAAGACAGGCTATCCCTTGCTAACACCCAGGGATGAGGTGGACCCTGTTCCAAGCCCACAGCCAGTCTATCCCTTGCTGACACCCGGGGACGAGGAGTACCTTGTGCTCCACACCAAAGGTCAGGTAGATACCTTTCCTTTCTTCCAGCATGCTGACTAGGTGAAAAACAAAAGCTATCTACAACTTGTCTTAGTTTGCTATACACCACAAGTTGGGACTAAGGATCATATGTAGTCTCTTACCCTATGATGTCTGTCTCCAGACTGGCCTCTGCTGAATAGATTTAGCAGAACTTCTAATCACTTATGGCATCTCATCACCGATGTTTTCAGAGCAGATGAGGCAGTTTAGGCAAAGGTCCTTCCTTCGACAGCAGTCGGGCTTGATGAGCCAATCTCTCCTATCTGGCTCGCCAAAATGTTGCTAGGAGTTGAATTTACCTTAAATAAATAAAAAGAAAATAGGCGTTTGGCAAACAGGAACAAGTTGGTTTAATTAAACGCTGGGACCTGGAGAGCCTGGACAGAATGTGTCTGCTCAAAATCTCTTGATGTACAAAGTTTTGGACGTCAATTTAGACAGTTCATGAGGTACAGTAAAATGTTCTCTACTTCCCAAAATATCATTTTAGTAATAAAACAGTTGCATGTGTGCATCTGATAAGGTCACATACGGCTCTTGGCCACAGGGAGAGCTAATGTGGGCCAGTGTGTATGTGTCCAGATGTCTGGTGTGAGGGGCACATAATCGCTGCGTGTCGTGTGCATGTTGTGTCCTATTTAGTTGTGTGTGCGTATCTACATGTGGTATGCAGCTTTGCTGTCTTTCTAAGGAATGCAAGCCTTTGCAAACACAAGGGGGTGATAGATGAAGTGCTGAAATGTTTCACTTTTTTGACATTTTGACATTCACCCCCAGTCACAGATATGGGTTGAATCCATCATTGTTCTTTAGCTCAATTCACCACCCCAGTTCAGATCTAGCTATATATCCAAATCAGTCTTGGCCATTTTCCTGATATGAACCGTCCTGCCCAAACTACCAAGCCAGGTCCTCCCTTGACCAGAAACAAGCATCCTCGGAACGGTTTGGGTAACCAGATTTTATTGGGGCCAACTACCTCTGTCTTGTTTGTGCTGCAACTATCTGTCTGTGGAATCGGTCAGGGCCCTTCCTGCCTGCGTGTTTGCCTATAATTATGGGGAACCTTATCTGTAACTTGTTACTCGAGAAGCTTGGGCATGGGTCAGAGGACCTGCCTGACCATGTATCTCTGGCTCGAGGTTGATGGGAAGTTCACCTTGGGTGAATCCGACAGCAATGGTATGGGTTCACTAGAACTCCTATGAATAATATGGCAGCCACTGGTATAATTTTTTGCGACATTAGCAGCATTGTGCAAACAGTTTTCATCTTGCACATTGACATTGTCCTTACTGGTGTTGTAAGAGCGTTCACTTATGTTGTCCTTATTGGCAACAATTATATTATTGTACATGCATGGAACATGACATACATTGGTATCATTATTGCTGAAGTCGGCACTGCTGTGAGGGCACAAGTTATGGTATACATTGGCAATACATTGACCAGCATTGTCGAGGTTATGTGGACGAGCATTGTCGAGGTTATGTGAGCGCAGGCGGTGATATACTGTTAGACCTGACATCATTGGCTTGAGTCTCTCCTCCATTTTTTCTGTTTGCCTCCACTGTTTTTCGATGTTTTGCTGGTATATGCTTTGGGCGCTGTGCCACTGCTGATCGGTGCCACAGCGCAAGTGCTCCCTATGTTAAATTGATGTATCGATTGTATCCATGTTTGACTTATTTGGTTTACTATCAGTCCCTAGTCTAGTGCATCAGGAGTGCCGGGGCTTGTAAATACAAATGCTGCTCGTGGGCTTGCAGCACGTGTTGTGCCACCCACAAGAGCGGCCCCGTAAAAGAATGTCTACGGGTCGGTCATTGCGAGACCCACGTGCAGCCTAGTGCTGTCACGCGGGCTGCGCAAGTATACCTACTTGCCAGCCCTCAAACCTTCCCTTGACTTCATGTTAGTCACCCCTATGGTAGGCCCACGGGCAGGGTGCATTGTAAGTATAAGGTAGGACACGCCTGACCAAGTTGGCATGTCCTAATAGAGAATTACAGCCATCTTCGTTTTTCACTATTGCGAGGTAACCTGCTCTCCATTAGTTAGAATGGGCCGCGGGGATTATTCATGCTATGGTCCTAGCTGGCTCGGGGAGCATGGTGTAATGTCGAGTTTGGTATCCCTGAACTTGGGGTTGAATTACGCATCCGTTGGTGTGGATGGTTTTTGGCCTCTGGGTTTGAAAATAGCACTTTTAGAAAGTGTCTATTTTCTTGTCTAACCATTTCTGGTTTCTGCTGGTCTTGCGTGTGTGTGACAGGAGCTGGGTGGCTCCACAGGACTGGATGAGTCAGTGTGGGATGAGTGGGACATTTGCGTTGAGAGTAGGGGGAGAGTAGTTGCTGATAGCCTGCCCTGCCTGATACAATGCTGGCTCCACCTCCTGCCAAGCGGCTGATGGCTCTGTGCCTGCCATGGACGATCCTAGCCCCACCTCCTGCCAGGAGGCCGATAGCTCTGCTCCTGCCAGTGACAATGCTGGCTCCACCTCCTGCGGGGCGTCTGAGGACCCAGCCCTGCTCAGTGAATAGGCCAGGTGCTTCTGCCTGGCTCCACCCACAACAGACCCAGGATGTTGGGAAATTCCCCTGCATGGACAAAGGGATCAAAGCCGAGAAGGGGTATAAGACAAGGACCCCTAAACCAAGAAATCAGATCACTTCTGACAAGGAACCCTGTAACCAAGGACAAGAGGCCTGCTGATCGAAAGACTTGCCTACCCCTTCTGCCAGTGTGCTGTTTGCTGGGGGGAATCCTGCAGTGCTTCTTTATTTTTGCCAAGGAACCAGGAGAGAGGAACTGTGTGTGTACTCTCACGCTTGCTAAGAAAATCTCCGAGGACTGGAAGAGTGCCAGTCTCCTGCTGAAGTCACAGGGCTAAAGGACTTCACCTGCTACAAGTGCTATTTGCTGGAACCTGTGAATCCAGCACCTCTGAAAGAGCCAGCAATCTCGACGCCGACGGACGTCGCCGAATCCAGCTCGACACCGTGAGTGACGGCTCAAGTGTCCCGCTTCCTCGATGCCGGCCGCCGGGCCCGATCGACGCCAGCAGCAACGCCAGAGTGTAGTGAGTTCGGCTCCAGCTCCAAAGGACCTCGTGTCTGCACCGCTGCTGATCGCATCGCCCTCGTGCCCTCTCGACGCCGTGAGCGCTGCTCACTCTTTGCAACAGCATCATCGACAACGACGCCTGCTGAGGCCTAATCGACACCGAAGACGCGACGCCGGATTGCTTGACGCCGCTGATCATCGTGTGCTTCATTTTCCAAGGTACTGTGTTGTGGGGGGTCCGTGTGACTCCGGGCTCGACGTAGCGCTCCTCGCGGTCGACGCCGAACCTTTGGATTAACTTTGCCTCGACGTCATGTAGCCCCCGTGTGGGTTACCTTGTTGCCAAGAACTGTGTTTCCAGGAAGAAGAGTTGCTTTGATACTAAAGACTTTGTGCTAAAGAAGAAACTACCTTTGAACTATTATTTTCCTTTCCAAGAGTATTTATCCAGATTGTGTATATTTTTGTCGTTATTTGGTCTTGTGCTAAGCCTTATATAAAAATACTTTTTTTTATAATACTACTGTGTTGTGTCCATTTGTAGTGTATTCACTTTATTACTGTATGTGGTCATAAATGCTTAACGCACAGCCTACGAGATAAGCCTATCTGCTCTGCCAAGCTACCAAGGGGGTGAGCAGGGGTTATCAAAGGGTGTGATCCTCTTGCCCTGACTAGAAAAGGTGTGTCCCTATTTGTCAGAAGTGTATACCTCTGCCAACTAGAGACAGCCGGTTCTAACATATACGTTCACATTGCATTTACTGATATTGTCATTGTCTGGCCTGCAAATATAAGGGCATTCATTGACATCGTATTCACCCATCCCAACATTGCCTTTCTCAAAAAACAAGTTATAAGACTTTTATGGCAGCTGCTCACCAACTTGAAACTTACCGAAAAATATATAATTGATCACATAGGTGAAACTTAAAGCACTTACCGATGTTTGTCACATTCTGATGTAGATTGATGGAGCCATTGCACTGGGCATGCAGCACGTCAAACAGTTACACATGGTGAGCCCAAAGGGTTCATTCATGGTCCTCAAATATTGTTCTTCCAAACGCCAAATAATAATTTTTGGGTTAAAGTGAAATGTAATGTTAATATAGTCAAATCTTGAAGACTCCTAGAAACAACACGGGCAAAATAACTACAGCAAATATTTATTAGGGACACATTCAGTAAAAATATGCATTTTTATGTCATGATGAGTTCTGATCATTAGTACATTATCTCAAAATTACACAGTCAATAAAACGTGGGCATTGAGAGCCAAATGCGTATTGTTGCATGGGCTTTGACGTTCACCTAGTTGCTTAATAATCTCAAGAGCCAAGGGGGCTTTTCGATTGCGGCAACTATTCGGAGAAGTTCGATCAGACCCTTAAAATAAAATTACATTTTCGAGACACTTTAATAGGATAACCCTAGCACTGAAAATATTCGGCCTCTTTGATTTAAATTAATGTTAATGTGGCTGTATCATAGATAGTTCCTTTAAACTCCAGGAACCTATTTACTAATACATTTAAAATAAAAGTTTGCATATTAGAGAAAAACAGCCTACCGCTCTTGGCTTTTTAGGGGATTTATTCCTAACGGGCTGTCCTTTCTGATGCCTAATTGGGTCCTCCGGGCTCAAATTACAAAAAGTGACCCATCACTTGGCATGCACCACTGCGCAAACACATGTTATCATAACATAACATTTTAGCTGTACTGCTAAAAATTCGAATCCTTCCGAACTTAAATGTACTTAATGCATAGGGAATGGAATTTTATGTTCTGAACAAGCCTTTCCTTTTTAACATCGTCCCCTAGAGCAAACCCTTCCTTTTGAGTACATTTCTAAGTACAGAGCACGGTGAAAATAAAATGTCAAGTCCATTCCTTACATTTTTAAGTGACACGTAAACAGATTTATTATTTATGAATTTCTTAACTTGTGGATGCTAATTTATCCATTAGAGATGGTTTGTATCCATGCTGTTAGCTTTCATGTTCAGTTAAAAATACAGAAGTACATGTTTGACCATTTTGAACATGAAGTTTGCAGCCATTTAACCATTTTTCTTTAAAATATTGAACACATTTTCTAGTGCAATCTGCAACATAATTTTTTTCCGTGCAATTATGTGATGGTGCGAGTAAATCAAGCATGGAGGTGGTACTGATGCACAGCGTGATGGTTTTGGTTAGTCGGCAGTATGTTATTCGTAAATTATATTGTGAAAGTACATGATGTGCTACGACTGGACCATCTCTTTTTGGCTGATTTTTCATTAGCACCCGCAGTTACATGGTGTTGCGGTTTCTTATGGAAAATATTTGTATTTTACTATTTGCTGCTCTAAATAGAGTATCATACATTTAATTTAAAACATTCCTCCATATCTGCCCAAAAAGTCGCCTCATTTCTAACAAAAGCATAGGAGTAACTAGCGCCTTAGAAACTCGTATAAAATGCCATAACATACATATTATACTACACCATACCATACCACAAATCAATGGATAATTATTTACATGATAAATAGCTATAGGAAGAGGCCATCAATTTCACATCAAATTGAAATATGGGTAACAATTTTCCTTTGGCAAATCAATTTTTCATATTCTCAAATGTTCTTGTAGAGATAATACCTAAAAAAATATTCCAATAACTGAGAAATATAGTGAACTATAGTACTGCAAAAAAAATCCCATTAACTATGGTGTCCCTTGATCAGTTGTCACTGAATTGATTGAATTGCTTATTTCAAAATATTTTGCTTGAGTGCACCGTCAACACTGAAAGAGTTCAAATGTTCTGAGGAAACACACGTGGTTGAGAACAACTTAAAGACACATTCAAGTCTAATGCTTCCAAATAAAGAAATTCCACCATTCGCTCTAAAGATTATTTTGATTTGCTATCCAGTAACTTTTTTCATTTGATATTTTCTAACATTGTAATTCAGAAGATTATAAAGAACGTAGGGCCAATGCAATAAAAAAATATTTTGGATCTTATTGTAATAAGTTTAAATATTGTTAACTGTTGTTGGACATCTGCTAGACACTGTCTGGCACTAGATTTCAATCTTAGCAAAACTAAAGGGGACGATGGACGGAGTGTTGAACATTGCAAGCACTCACCCCCAGTCGACTGATCATATGCAAATCGGTATGACCCTGTGCCTCATGGGAACAGTCCAGCCCGAACTGCCAAGCCATGTCCGTCCATCACCCCCTTTGGTTTTGTTTTGAGTCAGACTGATTTGCATATGGCCATGTCTGAACTGAGCTAAAGAATGATGATGGATTAAACCCAGATCAGTTGACTGTGGGTGAGTGCTTGCAATGTTCAACACTCCGTTCATCATCCCCTGTGGTTTTGTTTTATTCGCCCTAAGTTGGCAGGGTATGCACAGATGTGGGTCCCTTGCTCACTTTGCCACTGGATTCAAGCTAGCCTGGCTGATGACGGCTGATTAGCCAGAAACCGGTCCTGGGATGCTTGTTTCCGGTCCAGGGAAGACATCGGTTGGCAGTTCGGGCTGGACTGTTCCCATGACGCACAGGGTCAGACTGATTTGCATATGGCCATGTTTGAACTGGGGAGGCATAGTGAGCTAAAGAATGATGATGGATTAAACCCAGATCAGTTGACTGACGGTGAGTGCTTGCAATATTCAACGTTCCTTCCATCTTCCCCTTTGGTTTTGTTTGTACTAGATTTCAATTTACAGAAAATACAGATTTAATTGGTAGTTTTGGAGGCATCCCTTGATTTACTGTCAGAGTATGTTGTGACAAAGTGTGTCTGATTTTCTCTTACATTCTTGGTCAAACGTCTGGTATATTTTTCAGACTATCACATCTGTGGGCTGCACCTGCTTCATGATGCCTGGCATTCCTTTGACAGTGGGTACTGCAACTTCTGCTTTCTGCTGAGTCTCCTTTCTTTTTTTACTGATAATCTGACTAATGAGATGATATGATGTGTTCAAGGCCTGACTCTCATGTTCCCTCTGCCCTGCCTCTGGACATCCTCCAGGCTTCATAATTTTCTCTGTTCAAGCAACCAGTTTTTCACCTGTGGCTCTTTCTGCTATCGCAATTCCAATTTGTTTCCAGTCAAAACACCCCTACTCATGGCTGCTCAGACTTCCCCCATGTCTTTCACTCTTGGAGTATTCTTTGATCCTGCTGCCAAGCCTCTCCTGTGGTTAAGAGGCCTTTTAACGTCTCTTGCTGGTCCTGTGTTTGGGGTCCGCCATTATATTTACCTCATATTGGCCAACACAGTGACGATTGCTCTTGTGTCTTCATGCTTATGACTTAAAGAGTGCTGTTAAGATCTTTGGGTCCTATATTCCCGCTCTGTGGTCAACTCCTGGGCACCTGACATTTGCCTCCCAAATCCAATTAAATGGTCCCCAGGGTAGGTGCAGTCTCTCGAATACACCTGTTAGACTCAGAGGTTTCAGCCAACTATCTGATGGCCTTGGTGATCTTCTCAATGATAGCATTTTACTGCGCTCTGATCTTCACTCCGATCTTCCTTAAAGGGTTATCCACTTAAACATATCTCCGCTGTGCAGGTCTGCATTTGCTGATTCATTACTGAATAATCATCCTTGTGCCTGTCAACAAGAACAATAGGTTCCACTATCATGTTTTAATTGCCAGTGTCAATCTTTTAATATGCTATGTTTGACCTAGTTGGTTGGGCATGCTTTTATTCGAAATAGCTTTATACGTATGTGTATCAAACGTGACCAGAACTCTACTCATAATCATGTTTCATTCAAATACTGCCCATCCTTCTCTTTTTTATTTTGGTTTCATGGTGAAACTAGTGTTATTCCTCAATTCAATATCATCAAATCATTCTCATCTGCTTTACTGCCTACTCTCTCTATTGATCTCTATATGCCTCTCATCCCGTCCTACCATGTGATATCCATTCTTCATCTAGCCCTCTCTATTCTGTTCCCCTCACTGATCTCACATCTGGTCTCATGATACCTCTAGCAATGTATCTAAGAACTATAAATATCTATTGCTCAGAAATAACCATAAAACCTCATTACAGGCAAATGCTACTATTTCCATAAGTGTCATTAGAAGACTGATTTATTCTGCTTCCTCGTGAATGACATCTGTCTCACTCTCTAGTTAGAGGTTTTCATGAGCTCCTTCCTCCTTAATTCTAACATTCCATATGAGTGCAAGCTAATTATCTTTTGTTGCTTACCTTTCACTTCTGAATATCAATTTCTTTTGCCACAAATAGGAGAATTGTGATCCAAGCTTTCAAAAAACACATTAGTCTTTTAAGTCACACTTTCTAACTATTCTTTACATTTGGAAATATTGTGCTAACAATAATTTGTCCTCATAATACCCACTTTTTGACCTCCAGTCCTCCCCACTGCTCTCTCTGCTCCTCCCTACTTCCAGCTGTCACTCTTAAACTCAACTTTAGATCCCTGAATCAGGGACTACTTTTCTCCCTGTCTGTTTTCATGATAACTTCAATATGGGTCCTAGGTCTTTCCGGCACGCTTTACTACTTAAATGCTACCATGGTTTTCAGCACTCTTGTCGTCCTTCAAAATCCCTTTACATACATTTTGGCCACTCATCCCTTTTCACCTAAAGACTCTAGAGATTGCATGTCATTGGTCCTATCACACCAACATTCTGTCACTACTCCTCTTTATTATTCCACCTCCTATTGATCCTCAGTCTAATAAGTGACCCCACGCAATAACCTAGCCCATATCTAATTGTGGGGTGGTGGAGAAGCAGACCAGGATGCAAGAGTATCTGATTTAGTGGATTTATTGGTATACAGAATGGTGCTATAGTCTTTAGGCAAAACAGTCACTCAATAAGGGAGATATACACTTCCGGTACAATGCCTTCTGGTATTTGTAGTTGGCTTCACAGCTTCTCTTGGGGTTCTGAGAGTGCAGATCTCTTTGTCATCAGGATTGAGGCTGTCACTTCTCAGTGCTCAAAAAGAAAAGAAAGAACAAAAGACTCCTGTAAGGAAAGGGCTCTCAGTCTTTAACGTTTGACGCGGGAGCTGTGGGGAAGTGAGGGGATCGACAGCACCGCCATCACCAGTGTTTTGCTTGCAGTGCCTGTATACCGGGGACAGTCGCGGCTCAGAAGGACTTCTCCCCCTCTATTCCCCGCCCCTGGACCCCTCTAATGCACAAACCCAAACTGAGGATATGCGCCCCCGTACCTTGTGGAGCCACGTCCCTCCGGGGCCGTGGCTCGAGTTGTTGCGTTGCCAGGTAGGGTCTGGCTGCCCGTCTGTGTCGTCCTCCGTCCTCTGGTTCTCCGCTCCCGCTGACAACTCTGCTGTCTCCTCCTCGGGCAGGATTCTTTCCGACGGCAGGACTGAGTAGGTTCGGGCCAGCGTCCTCCCTTGGCGTTCTCGGTCCGTTGGACCAGGTGATCGAAGATTAACGCCGGCGTCTTCCCATTTGAAGTCCTCCGCCCCACGTGACCTCTCAGAGTCTGGAAAGCCCGCCGTGTTAAAGGGCCAGCTCCCCGCAGGCACACTCTGCAAGAACATGAGAGGAGACGGGGAAAGACATTCCGATGTAGACATTCCGATTTGTACATCCCGCTCCTCCTCACACAAATATAAACTCATTTCACACTGCCTGCTTCTCCTCTGTCCTCTCCATTTATACCAAACAATGAACTGATATTATCACAATACCTAAGAATTCAAATGTTCTTCTAGACAAAATAAAGTTGGCCTTTACTCTTCTGGTAGGCACCAAACATGCCCTGGTTTCACATACAATTTTAGTATATACTCTAGAAGAAAGAAAACAGCAATGTTTATTCTTCTATCGCAATTGCTGCACAAACAATACCCCAGACATATAAAGATCCCCCCCCCCAGCAAGACTTGTAGAAAACTTCAACTCCACTAAGCCCAGTATCCACTATCTAGGTTCTTCTATATTCCTGCATCCTTACCCTGGTATTGTGTGGAGGTACACTACTTTGCATTGCCATAATATAGCTCTCCTCCAGAAGCAGGAGGGCTGTAGGCACATGTGGAGTGTAGGTACTGCCTAGAAAAAGGCTTTGAATCTCTGATGAATGCACTATATGAGACATATGAATAAAGCCAAATAGGGCTATTTGTTCCCTGTAACTACAGACTCTTACAAGACATGCAAATGGTGGCAGCCATTCTATAGTACTTTGGCTGCTTCTCAAACTTCACTTTGTATTATGTTTCATAGTACTACAAAACATATTACAGAATGTAACTTTTTTCCGAAAGGATTTGTACAGATTTCTGCACCCGACTGTAGAGTCTCCACACATGTAAGTATCGGTTTTAGTAGTAAATGTGAGAGGGACACATGGAGTGGGTGGGAAAAGGGGTGGGGAAAAGGGCAGTCTTACTACTAAAGGGATATGATTAGAGAGGAGTAGGAGGGATTTAGGGTGTGGAAGAGAGGGATTTAGAGAGCATGTCACCTACTCACACAAAGGTACGCAAATTGCATTTCTCTAGGGGTCAAGACATGTAAGTTATACTTTTGTAGTAAGTTTAAACTCGAAGTTAGTAAAATTAGTGAAAAGTTTAACCTACATTTGCGAATTGGTTCCTTAGAATATAAGTTGTTCATGAAATAGTGAATCTTTGCTAGGCAAAAGATATTCATTGTTATTGTAGCTGGGACCCTGTGGTCAGGTTTTAACATTTTTCATTCTGTTATTATCTCTGGAAGTCTACAGAAGACTGAAATGCATACATAGAATTATTCAATGACAATTCTTGCGCTTATGGTTTTGGAATTTGTGATTGAACATTATTTCCAGGACTCATAGCTTGAGGAATGTGAACTCTTACATTGGTAACCTTTCTTTCGACACCTATATGGTAATAATGTATTGAGTAAGGGGGTGCGAAATTTGAATAATTATCTTTGTGTAATTCCTCTAAATTATGGAAAAATTATGTGACATTGTACATAATTATGCAAAACGCCAATCTGTCACTTTGCATTATATTTTGGTGTAAAATGCATCTGTATGTCTATTTTTTTAAGTATTTCACATTAAATAATAGTGCAAAATCCACAGCTGCCACAAACAATGTCCTGAATGTTCATGTTGTTACTGCACTATAATCTTTAGGGTGAATGGCAGTGTAATTACATGACCTGGCATAATGGCATAATTTTTGAAATTTCATCACAAGCTAATGTGAATTTAACGAAATTATGTAAATGACACTTTTATTATTAAAATTTCAGCCAGGCCTGGTATCGACCTACTTGAGAAAGTAATTGCCTATTGTCAGGTGAATTCTTCAACACTGGCGTACATTTGTTATGTTGCAGTTTATGATCCTGTCACATTAGAACAAATTGACACCATAGTGGGTATCATATAAAAGAAAAGGTAGGTGTCTATCGCAAAAGCACACAATAACCCAGAATAATTGTCTATGGGCCTTATGTATGAAGATCACGATTTGCGTTTCGGAATTACCAATTTTTACCGAATCGCTGATTCCGAATCCCAAATCGATATGTATGTACCAAATCGCAAATAAATAGCGATTCGGTAGAAATCGCTATTTATTTGCGAGATTCCGAAAAAGGATTCCTTAAACCCCAAAAATCGCTAATTTGCGATTCCTTAACGGGAAAAATCGCAATTTTGCGAATTTCGCTAAACAGCCAATCGGAAACCTGGTGCAGTTTGATGACATCACTTCCAGGAAGTGACTGACTACCCATGCTGCAACAGTGCTGCTGAGGGAGAGTCACAGAGAGGGAGAGTGGGAGATTGGAAACTGCTACAGGTACGCCATGGCTAAAAGTGGCAACATGGAAATGGCTGGAACACAGCAGGAGCAACAGCAGGAAGGAGAATGTTCCAGGAAGAGAAAATTAACATTTTCTGAAGCAGAACTTGAGACCCTGATTCAGGAGATGGTGCCAAACCACGATTTGCTGTTTGGGAGGAGTTCCCTGAAGGTGCCAGAGACCAGGAAGAGAAGCATTTGGGCAGCCATACAGGCTAAAGTGAATGTGGTGGGAGTGACACACCGGAGTGTGAACGTACTACGCAAGCGCTGGTACAACCTGCGCTAGCGCTCTAAAGAAAAGCTTGCTTCCAGGCTGAAGCAGTCACGACTCACCGGTGGAGTTACCTCAACTGTGCCATAATCCACACCTCTGGAGGAACTAGTGGAGGCTACTCTGGTACCGGAGAGCGTGACAGGCGTGGCTGACCTAGACAGCTCGGACCAACAAACATCCAGACCAGGTAAGAAGCATGCCATCACACACCAAACCCCACCCCCCAGACCTGATGCAGCAACCTAGAGGGTAGGGGAACCACATTTCATGCTAGAGCAAGTACAAAGGCAGTAACAGCAATGCATTATGGGAGATGTAGTCACATGTAAATCAAAGGTGTGTAAACAACAAAGCTAGGCTATTTTGGCATGTGCAGGTCAAGTAAGGGGAAAGAAAAAGTAATGTTAACCCGAACTGTGAAATAATTTATTTTCACATTTCAAATTAGTAAAATAAATAAATGTGTCCTGTTCTGTCCACAGCACCAGCAACTACACAGTCAACAGGCAGTGGAAGAGTGAGGGAACAACCAGACACTGGAGACGCAGGGCAGGAGCCAGAATCAGATGGGGAGGATAGCCCTGTCAATCCTCCGAAGAGACAGAGGCGGCACATAGTGAGGCCTCTGCCACCAATGGAGGACGAGGCAGAGGACTGCAACAACAATTTGCAGTCCGAAGACACACGGCCACAGCAGGAGTCCAGGCCTCAAAACAGCCACGGTCTACAGGGCACAGCCAGGCGCAGAAACCGCACGGCCACCAGCTTTGGGGACCAGGCAGATGAATCAGTCTTTGCAGGCTTGGAATTGAACATGCTCCAGGTGCAGCGCCTGCAAGCCAAAAACATAAAGGTGTTACAGCAAGAGGTGAGGGCAGGGCTCAGGGGCATACAAGGAGAAGTGAGGTGTGCCATGCAAGCGCTTTGTGGGGAGCTGCAAGCAGAACGTGCAGCAAGGGGCAGGGAGCTTGAGCGCATGGACCGTAATACATGTGCAATCAATAGATTGGCCTCTGCTATCAACGTCCAGAACAGGCGCAGCATCCTAATACAGCGTGAGTTCTCACATGGCATGCAGGATATCGCCACTGCAGTTGTGCAGGCAACATCTGCTCTGGGCGAGCTGCGTGCCCTCCGTACTGCAGGCCCTGGAGTCCTTACTCCCAGTGAGGAAGATGCACAATCGGTGCGGAGTAACAGCACCCCACCACCCGTCATGGAGAGGCGCAGTAGTGGCAGGAGCAATAGGCCTGCTACGCACAGTTAGAATTACTTTGCAGTCACACCGGTTTATTTGTTGCACTGTGACTTTAACATGTGCATGTCATTAGGATTGTGAGTAGTTGCAATGGAGGATATGTGGCATTGTTACTGCTGCTATTAAAACACAGTTACACACAATAGAGTTGTCATTGTGTCATTATTACATACCTAGAAGTAGTTGCGCGTGATCTCATCAAGCCTCTGTCGGCCAGCTGCAGCACCAGCGACACCAGCTGCCATGCCTCCAGGTCCAGGCCCATCCATGTCAGAGAATTCAGATTTTCTCAACTCCACTGATGTGCCTTTCCTGGTGGCGATACTGTGCAGCATGGCACATGCTACCACTATTTTGCAACATGTTTCTGGGCTGTATTGGAGGGCTCCTCTGCTTTTATGGATGCATCGAAATCGGCTCTTCAGTATGCCAAAAGTCTGTTCAATGGTGCCTCTTGTGGAAATGTGTGGGCGATTGAATCGCCGCTCCCCAGCAGTAGCAGGATTGAGGTAGGGTGTCATGATGAAGTCCCGGACTGCATAGGCACTGTCACCTGTGGTTTGAGTCGGTAGAAATGTGCCCTATGTTTAAATGCATTTACCTAGTAAGTATCCCTCGCCAAATTCACCTCTTGTGAGTCTACGGTATAGCCCACTGTGACGAAAGATGAACGAGCCATGTGTGCTGCCGGGAAACTTTGCTACTATGTCAGTGATGATGTTGTTAGCATCACACACCATATGCATGTTAAGTGAATGGTAGCATTTACGGTTCCTGAATATGTACTCATTGTTTGAGGGGGGATATTGCGACATGTGTCCCATCGATACATCCTATGACGTGGGGAAATTGTGCAATATTGTAAAAGTCCTGCTTGGTCTGGGCTATTTCCAGTGGGGTGCTGGGGAAGTGAATGTGGTGTTGCATCGTCTGTGCCATGGCTTTGAGGAACGCATGGAAAAAGCGTGACAGGGCACTTTGTGACACCCCTCCTGCTGTGGCTATCACCCCCTGGAAACTACCTGAAGCCAGCAGGTGTAGCGAACACAGGACCAGGATGTGAGTGGGGATGGCTTGTGTCCTGTGTGTGGGGTGTTCAAGATAGGGTCTGAGTTCTTCAATTAAATCTAGTATACTGTCTTCCTCCAGTCTGTAGTGGGTGTAGATGTCCTCCTCAGTGCGCTAGTAGATTGTGGTGCGTGCACGGAAAATCCGCTCCTGGCGTCTCCTCCTCTGCGCAGCAGCTCTCAGTCTTCGCCTCCTCACAATGACGTACAGCCCAGACATTGTGGAAAAGTCTGTTGCATTGTGGGCTTCCTTATATACTTTGCACCTGGTTACTACCTGCCCCCACTTGGTGGTACTTGCGATTTCTACATTTGCGAATTTCGTGTATTCGCAATTTGCGATTTTTTTATACATTCGATTGCGATTCCTTATTAGCGATTTCTGCTTTTGCGGTTATCGCTAACTGCATGTTCGCACAACAAGGAATCGCAGTATTCTGGCTCACGCAATTTAAGGATTCGCTATTTTTGTGATTCCTTAAATTGCGATGTGATTTTGGCTTCATACATAGGAAATTGCAAATTTTTTATCGCAAACGCAATTTTTTGCAATTCGCAGCGTTTGCGAGGAAAAATTTGCTTCATACATATGGCCCTATATGATTATCTAACACTATATCAAGAACAACAATAATTATGTACACAAATATCACCAAACTTCCTTATCACAACCATATACTTATTAGGAAACACACAAATATCGATGTCAAAAATATTGCAGAAAAAATATAAAAAAGTAACCATATCCTAAAGAAATCATAAATATCACCCACATATTAAAGCTAAGGAAAAATAACATTCTTGAGAATCAAAATATCAAACTATTGAAAGCCAACATATTTCTAAATAAAACAAACAATATTAATTACATAAAAATTAAAAATAAATAAGTCGGGCTGCAACTAAAAGTGAAATAGCTGAAAGTGTTAGGGAACGTTTTAGGGACCATTAGCATAGTTAGAATTGGGGGTCTCTAGTTGGCTTAGGCCAAATAGGGACCCTTGCTTCTACGTCAGAGTAAGAAAAATACATGTTTGTTAATAACCTCCGCTCACTCCCTCGGTAGCTCGACTTAAGCAGGCAGGCTTATCTTCAAAGGCAATGCGTGAAGTATTTGTACGAACACTCACAGTAATATAATGATGACATCACAAGCAGACTCCACACCGGTTTTGGAAAATAAAGTATCTTTACTAAACTTTAACAAGACCAAAAAACGGTAAAGAGGTTTCACATAAATAAGGTTACTTGGTTGAAAAGGTTCTTCTCTGAAAGTTTGTTACAAATCAAAATTACGTTGTAGCCACCGGTAGCTCCACTGAGGCTACTCCTGCATCAACAACACACAGGGATCCAAAGTTCAACACAGCCTGCGGGACTCGCATCGGCTGGGGCAGAGTCACATGGACCATCGGCAACAGTACCATGGACAAAGATGGTGATGACGATGCACGGCGTCAGAGGAGAGCGATGTCGTCTCCGGCCACTGTTGAGGTCGGCAGTTCTCTTGAGAACAGAAAGCGGAATCTGCTCCTCTCATGCTTGCACGGCTCCTCCATGACACAAAGGCCTTACTCTCAGCTTCAGGCCCTCCTCACGACTGGAACTCCCAGAAAGTAAGTTCGGGGGGGCTGGGGGTGAAGTCCTTTTGGGCCTTGGACTTCTTAACGGGAGACCAGCTCTACTCTGGTCCTTGGAGACGCTTCTCCCTTCAGCCGGACACTGCACTTCAGCATAGTCCGTCTTCAGGTAGGGGGGCACAACTCACAGCTGAGTCCCTTCGTCCGCTCCTCAATGGCAACAACAAACTGCAGGCCAACCCCAGACACACAGCAAGTGCAGTCTTTTCCTGAGTCTCTTCAGCTGTTCATCTTCGGCAGGGATTCCTCTCGACTATGAAGGTAGTCAATTCAGACTCGTCTAATTCTCCGAGGTTTTGGTTGTGTACTTATACCCCATAAAGGCTTTGATCTCTTTGTGTGAGGGGTCTAGAACCCAGTTCCAACCAGTTCAGGGTGCCCACGGACAGGGCGCATTGTTTTCTCTTTGTGCAGGTGTTCCAGAGTCCTCAGACGCACCACAGGAGGTGGAGCCAGCTCATAGGGAGGCAGGCACAGCCCTATTCAGGTCCGGGTGTGACACCTCCTACCACTCTAGGTTTCAATCGGACTATTCAGACCTCCCAGGGGTCAGGCACTTCACACCAGACCCAGTCACTCACAAACCCAGAGGGTCAATACACACAACAAGCCGAGGCACAGGGAACGGTTGAACACGAGAACAGCCACTTTCTAAAAGTGCTGTCCTCAAACACGGAAGTCAACAACCATACAGCCTAAAAGATGCGTTATCGAATTTTGAGTTCAGGGGTACCAGACTCTGACTCCCATGGGAAGATACACGTTGCGGTCTTTCACCACCAGGACATGTCACCCATACTAGGACATGTCCTGCTTTCCTTATGTACGGCACCCTGTCCAGGGGGTACTTCCTACTATAGGGGGGACTAACGTGCACAAGAAGGGGAAGGTAAGGCCTGATGGTGTGAACACCGACCAGGTCGTCGGTGCAGTCGACAGACTGAGCATGGGCAAGGCAGTGGCCGGCCCAAGACATTGTTTCCAGGCTACGCGGGTGGGTGGGTGGGTGTATTAATATTAATTGCTAAATATTATTAACACAAATTGCATCTACTAATCCGAATAAAAAGGCAAAAGATAAAATATTTGATTGATAATAAAAATTCACTATAAAAATATTTAAACTTTTATAAATATACAATGCTAAATGAGCACCACTGGTTCACATACACAGATATTTTTCTATGAACTATAAAAGTATGCTAACACTATAAAAAATTATACATAGTGAAAAAATATATAACATCAAATAAATGACCATTTCCTACCCAATAACTTACAATTTCATAACTGAAGACCTGATCAATGGAAACGCAATCACAAAACTACAAACCCCCAAAATATTGTTAAAAAAGCTTAAAAAAATGCCAGAAATAAACCAGAGATACACTGAACAGCCAATTCAACTTCATGAATCATGGGAATCCATCCTGACGCTGAAAAAGCTGAAAAAATAAATACATTTTACAGGACAACTGGAAAATCAAGGAAAAAGCTGAAAATGATTTTGGATATAAAAATGACCAACTTTTTGTTCTGGAAAAAATATAAAATAAAACCAGGTTAAAAATAAACTCCAATATGCAAAAATGAAAAGTTGAAAATAAAAAAAAATGTTCAGCCTCAGGGGCTTATTACAATGTCAATCGGAGTTTCCTCCGAACGACACTATGGCAGAAACAGGACTGATTGACTGACCTCTGGTCAGTGGTCTGAACCACCTAATTATGATGCGACCGCACATGGTGCGGTCACATTCCCACATTTCCTTATGGGAGCATGCGTTACGGCCATAAACCGGCCTTAGCACAACCTCCCATAGGGGAATGGGACGTTGTGTTAATCAACAAAGGAGCACCATAGGTGCCTCTTCGGCCCCCAGCTGAAGCCAAAAACTGAAGGGGGGCCTGCTAAAGGTCTCCAAACACACTTTGTGACAGGTTTTCCATGTCAGAGAGCCCACCATGGAAAGTCTGCCAGAAATCGTGCATTGTAATCCGGAGGGCGTAAAACACTGTCCATATGGATTACGGAGCCTGTTGGAAGCCAGCCAGAATGACCGGCCAGTTTCAATTCTGACTGGCTGTATTGTAATCAGCCGGTTGGGATTGAAACAGATGACCTCAGGTCGCAGGTTTTATGACCAAGATTGTAATAGGTCCCTTAGTATAAAACAAAGCACAGTAAAAAATCACTACACTACAATAAGTTATACTAACCAACACATAATGCAGTAAAGAATATACTAACACAGCATTCAATGACAAAGACAAACCTAAACTAAATAAGTATATACAACACCCCTAGCATTTAACCAATATGAACGTTTAAAATGACCTGGAGACTGGCAAAGGGAAACTGCAACTGCAAACTATGCAAACAGCCAAAAATGACAAAGAAAGGCTATGAAAGCATGTATTTTGGATATTAGTGTTTAAATAAAAATACAATATTAAAAATATTTATACAAGTTTTATAAATATACAAAAACATTATATGTACAAATATACATTAAACAAGACTGACAATAAAATAAAATTCCTGCAGTACTTTAAAATATTTAATAATGTTAAAATAAATAAATAATAAAAAAAAAACATGTTCACTAAAAATGACTATTCCCATTCCAAATGAAAGTGCATTGGAGTAAATGCTTGATTTGAGGTTTCATACTTATTATTGCCACTTCAAATTTAACCACATTAGATATACTATTTGACTTTAAAGAGGTACAAAATATCGATGCCAACTCCAGATTTTGCCACATTGCTTAAAGAGTTGTATTTTGATGGTGGGGAGGCAGTTCACAGTTCACTCTCCAAATTTCACACACATTGTGAAAAAAGCTGTACTTGTAATTTCAAGATTAACTACTCCCACAAAACTATAATAGACACTATGCTAAATATAATGCATTGATTGAATTACCTAAAAATCTAAACCACATGACATAATAAGGTAAGCTAGGAGCACAGCAAAAACAATGTAATAAAAAAATACCAAATTGTGTAATTTAGCTGTAAAATTTACGAGCTTATTTAGGAAAATATTTATTTATAATAATCAAAAAAAATATCATGAAGCAGTATTTTCATTTTTGAAATTCAATTAGAACTAATAAAAATCATGTATTTTAATTGAAGTAATAAATAAAAAAGTAATTAGCATTTATCAAAAACCTTTTTATGCATATATATACATAAATGTATACTTATCACACATGATACAATAAAAGAGTAAACAATTTATACATTGTAAATATGCAAATTCTTAAACAATGATTTATTATAACAATTAAATGTAAATCTAATAGTATTCCAAAAACAATTTTAAACATGACAAATTAAAAAAATTAACATGTAATGTATGTCCCACATTACACAGCCATAAACCTAACCTCCCATTTTTAAAATTATTACACAAAAAATGCTAATATATTACAAAGTATATTTTATTCAGAATACACTTAAACAAATATATATGTTACAATATTATACCACCCAAAACTATTTATAATGATGCTAAAATATTTTAAAACATTATAATGTTACCTGTAATTATCTGACCCACAAAATTTACTAGTTACTATTTAGAGCTCGATTACAATGTCATTTGGAATGCATTCCGACTGTGTGCATGTGCCCCATGTCCTGCATGGCATGGACTTTTCAGTCCATACCGTGCAGGAACTGTTTTTGGTGTACCCATTGCAATGCAAGTTTTTTGATGCAATGTCATGAGAACGCAAACATCAGCCCATCAGACAGGAGGAAACTCTTAATCTGGCGAGTAGACTGACCACTGCTTTTGACACTGCCAAAGTTATAATCAGGCCTAAATCTAACGTTAAGTTGGTTGGCTAATCCTTAGGGCCTTATTTTGAGTCTGGCTGTCTGATGGACTGCTAAACCCACTGTGGCAGTGCGGCTACAGCTGTACCAGTAGTCCAACCGCCCCATAACAAGTTGAGCGGTTGGCCGGCGTTAGCAATGCGCCGCAGTGAACCAGCCGCCGCAGGACCACCCAACTTTGAAACCTGTTGGTATCCGGTGGGCGGTTGTATTATGACTTTTGCACTTTGGCAGCGGGGCGCTGGCATGGCTGCTCGCTGCCAGTCTGCCAAGGTCATAATAATGATTCAGAAAGGGGGGTGATGATGAACAGAGTGTCTGAATCAAGCAGACCACTCTTACCCAGTCCAAAGATCAGGGCTTGATCCATCACCGTTTTTTAGCTCACTGCACCATCCCAGCTCAGAACTTGGCTATATGCAAATTAGTCTGACCCTGGCCCAGTGCATCATGGGAACAGGGCAGACCAAACTACCAAGCCAATTCTTATACTGGGAAGGAAACAAGCTACCGGGGACCGGTTTCTGGCATTTCAGCCGTCTTCGGCCCGGCTTGCTTGAATCCTGATGGCGCAATGAGCTAGGGACTCACATCTGAGTATACCCTTCCACGCTTATGGTGGACAAAAATTATTCAGAAAGGGGGGTGGTGATGAACAGAGTGTCTGAATTAATCAGACCACTCTTACCCAGTCCAAAGATCAGGGCTTGATCCATCACCGTTTTTTAGCTCACTGCACCATCCCAGCTCAGAACTTGGCTATATGCAAATTAGTCTGACCCTGGCCCAGTGCATCATGGGAACAGGGCAGACCAAACTACCAAGCCAATTCTTATACTGGGAAGGAAACAAGCTACCGGGGACCGGTTTCTGGCATTTCAGCCGTCTTCGGCCCGGCTTGCTTGAATCCTGATGGCGCAATGAGCTAGGGACTCACATCTGAGTATACCCTTCCACGCTTATGGTGGACAAAAATTATTCAGAAAGGGGGGTGGTGATGAACAGAGTGTCTGAATTAAGCAGACCACTCTTACCCAGTCCAAAGATCAGGGCTTGATCCATCACCGTTTTTTAGCTCACTGCACCATCCCAGCTCAGAACCTGGCTATATGCAAATTAGTCTGTCCCTGGCCCAGTGCATCATGGGAACAGGGCAGACCAAACTACCAAGCCAATTCTTATACCGGTAGCTTGTCTCCTTTCTGGTGAAGAATTGGCTTGGTAGTTTAGTCTGCCCTGTTCCCATGATGCACTGGGCCAGGGGCAGACTGATTTGCATATAGCCAGGTTCTGAGCTGGGGTGGTGCAGTGAGATAAATAACGGTGATGGATCAAGCCCTGATCTTTGGACTGGGTAAGAGTGGTCTGCTTAATTCAGACACTCTGTTCATCACCACCCCCTTTTCTGAATCGTTTTTGGCCACTATAGGTGTGGCAGGGTATACTCAGACATGAGTCCCTTTCTCACTGCTCCATCAGGATTCAAGCAAGCCGGGCCGAAGAAGGCTGAAATGCCAGAAACCGGTCCCCGGTAGCTTGTCTCCTTTCTGGTGAAGAATTGGCTTGGTAGTTTAGTCTGCCCTGTTCCCATGATGCACTGGGCCAGGGACAGACTGATTTGCATATAGCCAGGTTCTGAGCTGGGGTGGTGCAGTGAGATAAATAACGGTGATGGATCAAGCCCTGATCTTTGGACTGGGTAAGAGTGGTCTGCTTAATTCAGACACTCTGTTCATCACCACCCCCTTTTCTGAATTGTTTTTGGCCACTATAGGTGTGGCAGGGTATACTCAGACATGAGTCCCTTTCTCACTGCTCCATCAGGATTCAAGCAAGCCGGGCCGAAGAAGGCTGAAATGCCAGAAACCGGTCCCCGGTAGCTTGTCTCCTTCTGGTGAAGAATTGGCTTGGTAGTTTAGTCTGCCCTGTTCCCATGATGCACTGGGCCAGGGACAGACTGATTTTCATATAGCCAGGTTCTGAGCTGGGGTGGTGCGGTGAGATAAATAACGGTGATGGATCAAGCCCTGATATTTGGACTGGGTAAGAGTGGTCTGCTTAATTCAGACACTCTGTTCATCACCAACCCCTTTTCTGAATCGTTTTTGGCCACTATAGGTGTGGCAGGGTATACTCAGACATGAGTCCCTTTCTCACTGCTCCATCAGGATTCAAGCAAGCCGGGCCGAAGAAGGCTGAAATGCCAGAAACCGGTCCCCGGTAGCTTGTCTCCTTTCTGGTGAAGAATTGACTTGGTAGTTTAGTCTGCCCTGTTCCCATGATGCACTGGGCCAGGGACAGACTGATTTGCATATAGCCAGGTTCTGAGCTGGGGTGGTGCAGTGAGATAAATAACGGTGATGGATCAAGCCCTGATCTTTGGACTGGGTAAGAGTGGTCTGCTTAATTCAGACACTCTGTTCATCACCACCCCCTTTTCTGAATCGTTTTTGGCACTATAGGTGTGGCAGGGTATACTCAGACATGAGTCCCTTTCTCACTGCTCCATCAGGATTCAAGCAAGCCGGGCCGAAGAAGGCTGAAATGCCAGAAACCGGTCCCCGGTAGCTTGTCTCCTTTCTGGTGAAGAATTGGCTTGGTAGTTTAGTCTGCCCTGTTCCCATGATGCACTGGGCCAGGGACAGACTGATTTGCATATAGCCAGGTTCTGAGCTGGGGTGGTGCAGTGAGATAAATAACGGTGATGGATCAAGCCCTGATCTTTGGACTGGGTAAGAGTGGTCTGCTTAATTCAGACACTCTGTTCATCACCACCCCCTTTTCTGAATCGTTTTTGGCACTATAGGTGTGGCAGGGTATACTCAGACATGAGTCCCTTTCTCACTGCTCCATCAGGATTCAAGCAAGCCGGGCCGAAGAAGGCTGAAATGCCAGAAACCGGTCCCCGGTAGCTTGTCTCCTTTCTGGTGAAGAATTGGCTTGGTAGTTTAGTCTGCCCTGTTCCCATGATGCACTGGGCCAGGGACAGACTGATTTGCATATAGCCAGGTTCTGAGCTGGGGTGGTGCAGTGAGATAAATAACGGTGATGGATCAAGCCCTGATCTTTGGACTGGGTAAGAGTGGTCTGCTTAATTCAGACACTCTGTTCATCACCACCCCCTTTTCTGAATCGTTTTTGGCCACTATAGGTGTGGCAGGGTATACTCAGACATGAGTCCCTTTCTCACTGCTCCATCAGGATTCAAGCAAGCCGGGCCGAAGAAGGCTGAAATGCCAGAAACCGGTCCCCGGTAGCTTGTCTCCTTTCTGGTGAAGAATTGGCTTGGTAGTTTAGTCTGCCCTGTTCCCATGATGCACTGGGCCAGGGACAGACTGATTTTCATATAGCCAGGTTCTGAGCTGGGGTGGTGCAGTGAGATAAATAACGGTGATGGATCAAGCCCTGATCTTTGGACTGGGTAAGAGTGGTCTGCTTAATTCAGACACTCTGTTCATCACCACCCCCTTTTCTGAAAGGTCATAATAAGGCACTTAGTCTTGTCCATAGATGACTATAACTCACTCATTACTGGCATACTTAAAGTAACACTTGCTCCTGGTAACATGGGCCTACCTACTACAGCTAGGTTGTTCTAATGAAGTAAATGCTTTGACCATATTACTTCTATTCTTCTAACTGTTCAGGTACTTTGAATTTAATCCAAACCAATATATAAATGATCACAAGCAGTAACCAATGCCTTGCACTTTAACACAATGAACTTCACAGGCAGGGCTCTTGAATTTGGAATTTAACTCATCTCTCCATCCAAATAAACCCTCAAACTGATGCTGATGCTGAAAGAAATGTATTATGGATATATTCAGAAGTTAGCCAATGTTTTTGAATATTTACATAGAATCAATGCACTATTCAATACATCAAAAAGCTCCTAAAAATATTTAAGGAAATGTTACTTTAAATCTGTAAGGAATCTGCCCACAGGCACATTGGTCTTGCTACTCGCAGTGAAGACGCCAATGAGACCGTGTCCGGTTGACTAATTGCAACACACATCGGAGATTTATTACCCTAGATAACCAACATATATCGGGAGATTTAATACCCCAGATCACCAATGTTCAGTAAAATACCAAGGAGCTATTGAATGCCCAATAGGATCGTCCATTGATTGTTACATCCACCCACACGTGCTCTCTATACAACCTAGTCCTGAAGAAGACCCCACATTGAGGAACAAACCACCCTCCTTCAAACAGGGGTCGAAATGTAGACTACCATACACCCTCAAACCCATAGGAACAGAACAAGCCAAATTAATTTGTACCTATGTGTTATGATTATAGGGGAACTACAGACTGAAACTAGACAATAAAGGTTTCACTTTATATAAATGCAAATGTGCCTATGTCACCATATCTTTACCATGTCCCTCACTCATCTATTCACTCCCATTTCTCAAAAAAACTTCCTCTTCTATGTCACACTGTTAACACTGTAAATATCACATGTACTAAGGACATATCAAAGTTGATACATGAAGTAACAATAATGCTTCGAATCACAAGAGCATATAATGAATGTTTCACTTATGAAATTAAATTCCTTTTTCTGTTGAATAGAATGCGAATTGTCTGTGTGGTGAATAGTTTATCTTCACATGTCTAAAAATTAATGAACTACCACAACCATTTCCTGAACGTACTGCGAGGCACATGGGAGCCTCAATCCTGATGTGATACTTGACTGCATCTCTATAACCTCACTACAAACAGTAGGTGTTAGAAAATGCCTCTTCTTGAGTCATCACCTCTGCCACATATTTTGTAACGTTTTTTATTGATCCCAAAAACAGAGTCAAATGAACAAAAAAGGGTGAAATAGTCACTAGTGAATGGTTTAGTCCACTTCTAGTGCCAAATGCTGCATTACAATATCTGTCACTTCACTGAGCAGTATGCCATATCACGCTGCTGTAAAGGAGAGAGAAATTGCATAACCCCTAGCAATCTCAACCAAAATGAGAATGACAAAATTATTAGCTGTACACTTGTTAAAGCACACAACATATATTAACCCATAAATAATCATTTTCAGATTTCTGTAGTTTTTATTCATTATATAAAATAATCCCTCTGTAGAGTTTGGAGTAGTGGGAAGCTCTACTGTAAATTGGCGGAGACCCCACAGTGGAAAATGCAATTTAAATACCATAGGACGAAAGCTTCTCTAGAAAAGGTGTTGGCCTGTTGATTAAAAAGAACATATTGAAAGAGTCTATCTCTGTCATTTGACTGGAATCTGAGACAAAACTGATTGAACAAATATTTTACAGGATGTTCATGTAAGATGCCTACTCATTTTTTTGTGTTGCATCAAACAAATGATGGATGGAATGCTGAATGAATCAAACATTCACTCCCATTCAGGAGATATGGGTTAAATCCATAGTTTTTTTGCTCACTATGCCATCCAAATTTAGACTCTGCCATATGCAGATCAGCCTTGACCCTGCACCTCATTTTGAACAGTCCAGCCCGAACTGGCAAGCCGGGTCCTCCCTGGACTGGAAACAAGCATGCTGGGACCGGTTTCATGGCAACACACATTGGCACAGTGAGCAAGGGACCCACGTCTGGGCATACCTATCCCACTTAGCGCAAAAAGCGATGCTGCAAGATATGATGGATGGAATGATGAATGAACCAAACATTCACCCCAAATCAAGAAACCTGCTTTAAATCATCATTCTTTTGCCAAGCCAGGTCATTACTGGTCCGGAAACAAGAATGAAGAGAGGTGAAATCCCAAAACTGGCCCCAGGATGCTAGCTTCTGGTCCAGGGAGGATCTGGCCTAGTAGTCAAGCTGAACTGTTCGCATGGGGAGCAGGGTCAAGACTGATTTGCATGTGGCTGGGTTTACACTGGAATGGCATGGTGAGCAAAAAAGTAATGGATTTAGGTCCAGTTCTCTGTACTGTGGTGAATGTTTGACATTGTTCAACATTATGTCCATCAGTTGTTCTTTGTGCATTACTCATTTTTAGTTCATGTGATAGTTATTTGTAATTGTTATGAGCAAATTCTCACAGGCCAAATTTACAGAGACTTCATCCATATGGAAGTTTCATTTTCCATATGCCTCCAGAGTGTGGCGAGATCAAAATCATCTTACCCTGCACTAGTAGTCCATGCTCAGATGTTCACCTTTCAAATGTATGTTTGCTGCTGGAAATGTTTCCCAAGGTGCATGCTGCTAGTGTATGCTGTCAAATGTTATTCCTTTGAAATGCTGAGTCTGGGACCATTAATTTGGCAATAACTGTATTAGGTTTTGCACACTTTTTGAAAATGTACCTGACAGTATAGCACATAAAAACAGATCACAAGACTATATCATGTGTTCAATGGTTACACAAGATGCCAGCAACAAACTGGTTCAAGGAGAAAATCTCTCTCAGATAGTTTTACAGTTCTGATATAACATTTACAGCTCACACCAGTCTTCCACAGGTGAAAATCATTTGAAATCATGCACCAAGAAAATCATGCAAATTTGGAAAAATGTATGTCATGCAAAAGTCAAAAAATTTCACTGGATTTCACCTGCATAAAAAATCACCCTAGTCTATCTTAACTCCAACTGACCAGTCTTTATGAATACGGAAAAGTAAAATTGTGTGATGTAGAAAAATGTATTACCCATGTAGTTCATGAGGCAATGTCACCAAATAATTACAATTATACCTGGGTGAAGTTTCTATTGCAAGGAGGTAATCTCACTTAATTTCAATACTTTTTGTTATTTTGTATTGCGCTTGTTACGAGAAATTCCAGAAATTATGCAATTATGTAACTTTGTGCATGGTTTTAGATATTTCACATAGTTAGGCAAAAGCAAATTATGGGAATTGTGCACATCCCAAATAGCAATATCAAATGAAACATAAGTTAACGGGAAACTGAAAAAGCTATTAAACCATGTCACCTTTACTACGAGTGTAAGAAATTTTGTTTTCTAGTTGTGAAGAATATGAGCCCTTCAGAAATAATAAGTATGCAACTATCCCATTACTCTGATAATTACCATTCTAGCACTTGAGTTTTGTTAAGGAGAGCATATGAGGGTACTGAAACAGAGCAGGCCAAGATAGGTAGTACGGGCAACTACCCTAGTCCACTGAGATGCTACAAATACCAATCAGTAATCATTGTCTATCAGTGCTTTTTCCTATGAAAAGTACTCTGTTACACACAATATTAAATACTACACATTCATTTACAAATACGTGAAATCAAGTACCTAGAAATACTTCTGGTGACACCCTCATTTCAAATTACACCTGAACATTAAATTCCAATAACCTTACCTTTACTTGACACAATATAAGGGGGTGTCATTATCAAAAAGGCAGGCTTATTGGCGTTGTCAGTATGCTGTCACATAAATAAAAGCAGAAATATAGATAAATAAACAAATAACTCACCATTGAAATCTAGAGGTATGGTACCATCTTACAAGGACATTTAATAAGGCTTGTCATGACTCTCTGTTAACCTTATGTTTGTCAAAAAAGCAATTCAAGTTCTGTTGATGAGCATAATTAAAACATGTAGTTAATGAACTGCTTGCCAAATAAAAAGATGAATAAAGTTGATATTGGACCCGGCAATTTTCTGCAGGTTACCCCCAATCATTTGCCTTTTTCCCCCCACGTTTTGCTGATATTGTTTTTGTTGGCTCGAGGACTCTATGTACTTTACCACTGCTAATCAGTGCTAAAGGGCCTATGCTCTCTCCTCTAAACCTGGTACTATTGGCTTATACCCAATTTACTAATTAAATGCTACCATTAAGATTGTATTTACAACAAGGGGTGGTGAGGGACAGAGTCTCTGAATTAAGCAGAAAGCTCTCACCCAGTCAAGAGATTAGGGCTAGATCCAACACCGTTTTTTAGCTAACTGCACCATCCCAGTTTCAGAACCTGGCTGTGTGCAAATTAGTCTGTTCCTGTCCCAGTGCATGATGGGAACAGGGCAAACCAAACTACAAAAGCCAATTCTTACACTGGGAAGGAAACAAGCTCCCGGGGACCGGTTTCTGGCATTACAGCCGTCTTCGGCCCGGTTTGCTTGAATCCTGATGGTGCAATGAGCAAGGGTCTCACATCTGAGAATACCCTTCCACGCTTAGGGTGGACAAAAATATTTACAACAAGGGGAGGTGAGGGACAGAGTCTCTGAATTAAGCAGAAAGCTCTCACCCAGTCAAGAGATCAGGGCTAGATCCAACACCGTTTTTTAGCTCACTGCACCATCCCAGTTTCAGAACCTGGCTGTGTGCAAATTAGTCTGTTCCTGTCCCAGTGCATGATGGGAACAGGGCAAACCAAACTACAAAAGCCAATTCTTACACTGGGAAGGAAACAAGCTCCCGGGGACCGGTTTCTGGCATTACAGCCGTCTTCGGCCCGGTTTGCTTGAATCCTGATGGTGCAATGAGCAAGGGTCTCACATCTGAGAATACCCTTCCACGCTTAGGGTGGACAAAAATATTTACAACAAGGGGTGGTGAGGGACAGAGTCTCTGAATTAAGCAGAAAGCTCTCACCCAGTCAAGAGATCAGGGCTAGATCCAACACCGTTTTTTAGCTCACTGCACCATCCCAGTTTCAGAACCTGGCTGTGTGCAAATTAGTCTGTTCCTGTCCCAGTGCATGATGGGAACAGGGCAAACCAAACTACAAAAGCCAATTCTTACACTGGGAAGGAAACAAGCTCCCGGGGACCGGTTTCTGGCATTACAGCCGTCTTCGGCCCGGTTTGCTTGAATCCTGATGGTGCAATGAGCAAGGGTCTCAAATCTGAGAATACCCTTCCACGCTTAGGGTGGACAAAAATATTTACAACAAGGGGTGGTGAGGGACAGAGTCTCTGAATTAAGCAGAAAGCTCTCACCCAGTCAAGAGATCAGGGCTAGATCCAACACCGTTTTTTAGCTCACTGCACCATCCCAGTTTCAGAACCTGGCTGTGTGCAAATTAGTCTGTTCCTGTCCCAGTGCATGATGGGAACAGGGCAAACCAAACTACAAAAGCCAATTCTTACACTGGGAAGGAAACAAGCTCCCGGGGACCGGTTTCTGGCATTACAGCCGTCTTCGGCCCGGTTTGCTTGAATCCTGATGGTGCAATGAGCAAGGGTCTCACATCTGAGAATACCCTTCCACGCTTAGGGTGGACAAAAATATTTACAACAAGGGTTGGTGAGGGACAGAGTCTCTGAATTAAGCAGAAAGCTCTCACCCAGTCAAGAGATCAGGGCTAGATCCAACACCGTTTTTTAGCTCACTGCACCAATCCCAGTTTCAGAACCTGGCTGTGTGCAAATTAGTCTGTCCCTGTCCCAGTGCATGATGGGAACAGGGCAAACCAAACTACAAAAGCCAATTCTTACACTGGGAAGGAAACAAGCTCCCGGGGACCGGTTTCTGGCATTACAGCCGTCTTCGGCCCGGTTTGCTTGAATCCTGATGGTGCAATGAGCAAGGGTCTCACATCTGAGAATACCCTCCCACGCTTAGGGTGGACAAAAATATTTACAACAAGGGGTGGTGAGGGACAGAGTCTCTGAATTAAGCAGAAAGCTCTCACCCAGTCAAGAGATCAGGGCTAGATCCAACACCGTTTTTTAGCTCACTGCACCATCCCAGTTTCAGAACCTGGCTGTGTGCAAATTAGTCTGTTCCTGTCCCAGTGCATGATGGGAACAGGGCAAACCAAACTACAAAAGCCAATTCTTACACTGGGAAGGAAACAAGCTCCCGGGGACCGGTTTCTGGCATTACAGCCGTCTTCGGCCCGGTTTGCTTGAATCCTGATGGTGCAATGAGCAAGGGTCTCACATCTGAGAATACCCTTCCACGCTTAGGGTGGACAAAAATATTTACAACAAGGGGTGGTGAGGGACACAGTCTCTGAATTAAGCAGAAAGCTCTCACCCAGTCAAGAGATCAGGGCTAGATCCAACACCGTTTTTTAGCTCACTGCACCATCCCAGTTTCAGAACCTGGCTGTGTGCAAATTAGTCTGTTCCTGTCCCAGTGCATGATGGGAACAGGGCAAACCAAACTACAAAAGCCAATTCTTACACTGGGAAGGAAACAAGCTCCCGGGGACCGGTTTCTGGCATTACAGCCGTCTTCGGCCCGGTTTGCTTGAATCCTGATGGTGCAATGAGCAAGGGTCTCACATCTGAGAATACCCTTCCACGCTTAGGGTGGACAAAAATATTTACAACAAGGGGTGGTGAGGGACAGAGTCTCTGAATTAAGCAGAAAGCTCTCACCCAGTCAAGAGATCAGGGCTAGATCCAACACCGTATTTTAGCTCACTGCACCATCCCAGTTTCAGAACCTGGCTGTGTGCAAATTAGTCTGTTCCTGTCCCAGTGCATGATGGGAACAGGGCAAACCAAACTACAAAAGCCCATTCTTACACTGGGAAGGAAACAAGCTCCCGGGGACCGGTTTCTGGCATTACAGCCGTCTTCGGCCCGGTTTGCTTGAATCCTGATGGTGCAATGAGCAAGGGTTTCACATCTGAGAATACCCTTCCACGCTTAGGGTGGACAAAAATATTTACAACAAGGGGTGGTGAGGGACAGAGTCTCTGAATTAAGCAGAAAGCTCTCACCCAGTCAAGAGATCAGGGCTAGATCCAACACCGTTTTTTAGCTCACTGCACCATCCCAGTTTCAGAACCTGGCTGTGTGCAAATTAGTCTGTTCCTGTCCCAGTGCATGATGGGAACAGGGCAAACCAAACTACAAAAGCCAATTCTTACACTGGGAAGGAAACAAGCTCCCGGGGACCGGTTTCTGGCATTACAGCCGTCTTCGGCCCGGTTTGCTTGAATCCTGATGGTGCAATGAGCAAGGGTCTCACATCTGAGAATACCCTTCCACGCTTAGGGTGGACAAAAATATTTACAACAAGGGGTGGTGAGGGACAGAGTCTCTGAATTAAGCAGAAAGCTCTCACCCAGTCAAGAGATCAGGGCTAGATCCAACACCGTTTTTTAGCTCACTGCACCATCCCAGTTTCAGAACCTGGCTGTGTGCAAATTAGTCTGTTCCTGTCCCAGTGCATGATGGGAACAGGGCAAACCAAACTACAAAAGCCAATTCTTACACTGGGAAGGAAACAAGCTCCCGGGGACCGGTTTCTGGCATTACAGCCGTCTTCGGCCCGGTTTGCTTGAATCCTGATGGTGCAATGAGCAAGGGTCTCACATCTGAGAATACCCTTCCACGCTTGGGGTGGACAAAAATATTTACAACAAGGGGTGGTGAGGGACAGAGTCTCTGAATTAAGCAGAAAGCTCTCACCCAGTCAAGAGATCAGGGCTAGATCCAACACCGTTTTTTAGCTCACTGCACCATCCCAGTTTCAGAACCTGGCTGTGTGCAAATTAGTCTGTTCCTGTCCCAGTGCATGATGGGAACAGGGCAAACCAAACTACAAAAGCCAATTCTTACACTGGGAAGGAAACAAGCTCCCGGGGACCGGTTTCTGGCATTACAGCCGTCTTCGGCCCGGTTTGCTTGAATCCTGATGGTGCAATGAGCAAGGGTCTCACATCTGAGAATACCCTTCCACGCTTAGGGTGGACAAAAATATTTACAACAAGGGGTGGTGAGGGACAGAGTCTCTGAATTAAGCAGAAAGCTCTCACCCAGTCAAGAGATCAGGGCTAGATCCAACACCGTTTTTTAGCTCACTGCACCATCCCAGTTTCAGAACCTGGCTGTGTGCAAATTAGTCTGTTCCTGTCCCAGTGCATGATGGGAACAGGGCAAACCAAACTACAAAAGCCCATTCTTACACTGGGAAGGAAACAAGCTCCCGGGGACCGGTTTCTGGCATTACAGCCGTCTTCGGCCCAGTTGCTTGAATCCTGATGGTGCAATGAGCAAGGGTCTCACATCTGAGAATACCCTTCCACGCTTAGGGTGGACAAAAATATTTACAACAAGGGGTGGTGAGGGACAGAGTCTCTGAATTAAGCAGAAAGCTCTCACCCAGTCAAGAGATCAGGGCTAGATCCAACACCGGTTTTTAGCTCACTGCACCATCCCAGTTTCAGAACCTGGCTGTGTGCAAATTAGTCTGTTCCTGTCCCAGTGCATGATGGGAACAGGGCAAACCAAACTACAAAAGCCAATTCTTACACTGGGAAGGAAACAAGCTCCCAGGGACCGGTTTCTGGCATTACAGCCGTCTTCGGCCCGGTTTGCTTGAATCCTGATGGTGCAATGAGCAAGGGTCTCACATCTGAGAATACCCTTCCACGCTTAGGGTGGACAAAAATATTTACAACAAGGGGTGGTGAGGGACAGAGTCTCTGAATTAAGCAGAAAGCTCTCACCCAGTCAAGAGATCAGGGCTAGATCCAACACCGTTTTTTAGCTCACTGCACCATCCCAGTTTCAGAACCTGGCTGTGTGCAAATTAGTCTGTTCCTGTCCCAGTGCATGATGGGAACAGGGCAAACCAAACTACAAAAGCCAATTCTTACACTGGGAAGGAAACAAGCTCCCGGGGACCGGTTTCTGGCATTACAGCCGTCTTCGGCCCGGTTTGCTTGAATCCTGATGGTGCAATGAGCAAGGGTCTCACATCTGAGAATACCCTTCCACGCTTAGGGTGGACAAAAATATTTACATCAAGGGGTGGTGAGGGACAGAGTCTCTGAATTAAGCAGAAAGCTCTCACCCAGTCAAGAGATCAGGGCTAGATCCAACACCGTTTTTTAGCTCACTGCACCATCCCAGTTTCAGAACCTGGCTGTGTGCAAATTAGTCTGTTCCTGTCCCAGTGCATGATGGGAACAGGGCAAACCAAACTACAAAAGCCAATTCTTACACTGGGAAGGAAACAAGCTCCCGGGGACCGGTTTCTGGCATTACAGCCGTCTTCGGCCCGGTTTGCTTGAATCCTGATGGTGCAATGAGCAAGGGTCTCACATCTGATTTTCTAAATCGTTTTTGGCCACTATAGGTGTGGCAGGGTA
This sequence comes from Lissotriton vulgaris, assembly GCF_964263255.1. NCBI lineage: Eukaryota > Metazoa > Chordata > Amphibia > Caudata > Salamandridae > Lissotriton > Lissotriton vulgaris. Next base: position 310,165,333 of record NC_141696.1, read on the forward strand.
TACTCAGACATGAGTCCCTTTCTCACTGCTCCATCAGGATTCAAGCAAGCCGGGCCGAAGAAGGCTGAAATGCCAGAAACCGGTCCCCGGTAGCTTGTCTCCTTTCTGGTGAAGAATTGGCTTGGTAGTTTAGTCTGCCCTGTTCCCATGATGCACTGGGCCAGGGACAGACTGATTTGCATATAGCCAGGTTCTGAGCTGGGATGGGGCAGTGAGATAAATAACGGTGATGGATCAAGCCCTGATCTTTGGACTGGGTAAGAGTGGTCTGTTTAACTCAGACACTCTGTTCATCACCACCCCCTTTTCTAAATCGTTTTTGGCCACTATAGGTGTGGCAGGGTATACTCAGACATGAGTCCCTTTCTCACTGCTCCATCAGGATTCAAGCAAGCCGGGCCGAAGAAGGCTGAAATGCCAGAAACCGGTCCCCGGTAGCTTGTCTCCTTTCTGGTGAAGAATTGGCTTGGTAGTTTAGTCTGCCCTGTTCCCATGATGCACTGGGCCAGGGACAGACTGATTTGCATATAGCCAGGTTCTGAGCTGGGATGGGGCAGTGAGATAAATAACGGTGATGGATCAAGCCCTGATCTTTGGACTGGGTAAGAGTGGTCTGTTTAACTCAGACACTCTGTTCATCACCACCCCCTTTTCTAAATCGTTTTTGGCCACTATAGGTGTGGCAGGGTATACTCAGACATGAGTCCCTTTCTCACTGCTCCATCAGGATTCAAGCAAGCCGGGCCGAAGAAGGCTGAAATGCCAGAAACCGGTCCCCGGTAGCTTGTCTCCTTTCTGGTGAAGAATTGGCTTGGTAGTTTAGTCTGCCCTGTTCCCATGATGCACTGGGCCAGGGACAGACTGATTTGCATATAGCCAGGTTCTGAGCTGGGATGGGGCAGTGAGATAAATAACGGTGATGGATCAAGCCCTGATCTTTGGACTAGGTAAGAGTGGTCTGTTTAACTCAGACACTCTGTTCATCACCACCCCCTTTTCTAAATCGTTTTTGGCCACTATAGGTGTGGCAGGGTATACTCAGACATGAGTCCCTTTCTCACTGCTCCATCAGGATTCAAGCAAGCCGGGCCGAAGAAGGCTGAAATGCCAGAAACCGGTCCCCGGTAGCTTGTCTCCTTTCTGGTGAAGAATTGGCTTGGTAGTTTAGTCTGCCCTGTTCCTATGATGCACTGGGCCAGGGACAGACTGATTTGCATATAGCCAGGTTCTGAGCTGGGATGGGGCAGTGAGATAAATAACGGTGATGGATCAAGCCCTGATCTTTGGACTGGGTAAGAGTGGTCTGTTTAACTCAGACACTCTGTTCATCACCACCCCCTTTTCTAAATCGTTTTTGGCCACTATAGGTGTGGCAGGGTATACTCAGACATGAGTCCCTTTCTCACTGCTCCATCAGGATTCAAGCAAGCCGGGCCGAAGAAGGCTGAAATGCCAGAAACCGGTCCCCGGTAGCTTGTCTCCTTTCTGGTGAAGAATTGGCTTGGTAGTTTAGTCTGCCCTGTTCCCATGATGCACTGGGCCAGGGACAGACTGATTTGCATATAGCCAGGTTCTGAGCTGGGATGGGGCAGTGAGATAAATAACGGTGATGGATCAAGCCCTGATCTTTGGACTGGGTAAGAGTGGTTTGTTTAACTCAGACACTCTGTTCATCACCACCCCCTTTTCTAAACCATTAAGATTGTAGCACTTATGGTGCCACCCACTTAAGTATCACCTTAGAACATGTCCCAGGCCTGCCACTGTGGACTGAATGCAGTTTTGAACTGCCATGTCAACTTGCATTGAAACACCCTTTGTCAAGCCTTTTATTACACATAAGTCTCCCTAGGCTAGGACCTAGATAGCCCAAAGGGCATGGTGCTGTGTGTGCTGTGTAATTGAAAGTTTGAACATGTCATTTTAAGTTTTATATGACTGGTAAATGATTCTCCTATATATGTGTTTTGCTACTGGGAGGTCTACCCTTCTCATAAAATAACATTGGAGATTCCATTTTATATTTAATAAGCTGTAATTTACAAATAGGAGCCTGTACCTATGTCATGTTTGGTGTCTTTGGGATTGCTATGATAAACCCTATTTAATGGTAAAGTCTGAATTTTCATTTCAATTTTGAATATTCCACTTTAAGAAATGTTGGTCCTTAATCAGTGAGCCAAATATTAATAAGCAACAACAAACATGCAAATACTGATATTCCTTTACAACAGGTCCTATGCAAACACATACATGTTAAGTACAGTACAACATATTTCTGTTGATCAAAAATGAAGAGGATTGGTGTCCTTTTGAAGTGTTCACCTTTAGTGGTGTTTTTCAAAACAGACCAGCCAACACGTGTTACATCAATAGGGTGTTAGACCCTGGACTTCTTCAGGGCTGTAACGCGGCAAATGTTTCATAGACCTCAAAACCGGTGATAATTCCAACCCGGTGGGTCATGAATAGTACAAATACCCGTAATCTCAAATTAGTTCCGTTTCATTCTGTGGCGTGAGTCTTCACTCGGCGTCATAGGAATGACCGGTGAACCATTTTTTGGGGTTGGTCCTTCAAAGATTAAGAGGCCAGCCAAGTACGGGGAAAGCAGAGTCAATCCTGTATCCAAAATATATCAGGCAAGATTCAAAGTGGATGATAAGAGCCGCAAATAAGTATTGTTTATCAGAGGAGTGCCTAGTATGATCCCCAGAATATGGAGTGCAAGCCTAGTTCGGCAGAGCAGAGTAAACTCCTTTTTTGAATGCCAAAGTATGCCAGGCAGAACTCCCAGATGCTGATGTGAGCCGTAATGCTATCTTGTTACGAGTATGCATAATCCTCGTAGCGCTTCCAGGACCGTGTTCAGAACCAGAGGCATCTTAGGGTTCTCTACAGGACCAAGAGATGAAAGAAGATAAATTAAACTCTTATTACCATATTCGTCACATAATTACCAAAAACAACAGAACTACACTTTCCATAAAAAATGGTTTCAAAAAGATTACTTATTTCTTAGATCAGCTGATCTCATCTGTTCAAAGCGAATCAGATACCATCCTTAATGTTTCAATCAAATTACTGTAAAACGAACAGGAAAGATAAAGAGAGAAAAGTAAAGAGAGGTTCATTCATATGTCTGATCTTCTGTCTGTTGCTTCCATTGCTTAGAGCAGTTAAACAGTAGTAAAGCAACTTAATGAGATCCAATGGGATGGATTAAACTAACTATCTGAAATATATAATTTATAGTAATAAATAGATGGGTAATCTTTTTTAAATCGTTTTTTTATGGAAGACTGGAACACCATTGGTCATCTGGAATACGGTACAGCAGCTCTGCATTCCAGCCCACCAAAGCCTTTGGCTGTGTAACAGGGAATGTACATTGCATGGAGTTGTAAAGCCTAGTAATACGTTTATTAGGTGATGGTTGGTAAGCTTTGATTCTAGGGCCAGGAGAGGGACTGGGGGGGATGAAAATGTGTCATGTAGTTGGCGACATGTACCTCTGATACTGTAATATAACAATAAATCAGAGAATCTGGAATTCCTACCTGGCTCCACTGTAGGAGTGTTTATAAATTTATCATTCGGGTATAGGTCGGTGAATGTGTCCAAGTCCAAGTTGTGCATGCTTGCAATGTTTCCCCTGTCGCATAGTATTGGCAGCTGTGGATTTTGGGCAAGTGTAATAGACGGTGCCTATAGTATTGATTGTTCTACTCGGTTGCGGAGCCTGTCGCAAGCCCAGCACAGTGTTTCCACTCTGTTTAAGGTAGTGTGTTGTCGTCTATAGGGTTGATATAGAGCCACTGTTAGTGGTATCAGGGCTTTGCTGTCAGCTTCAGCTGCCATGTGAGGTTAAAAGAAGGTGGGAAAGATCCAATTGTGTAGGAATTGCGCGTATGTGCAGAAAGCATTCAACCCACCTTGAGCCAACAGGAGCGTTAACAACTCCCATGATATACATGGCTTTTTACCCTACCAAACCAGTGATATAATTAATGATCTAAGTGTTTTCAAGAAAGATTGGGTTCATTGTAACAGCAATTTGATGTATTAAAATTGCCGCACCTCTTGCATAGTTTGAGTAAGTAAAGGAGTAGCATTCGCCCCAACATTTGTGTTTCAATTTACTCAAATCAGCGGAGCTTAAGTGTGTTTCCTGCACTACATATGACGCCTCCACCCTCTTAGCCCTAAATCCCGGCCGACTCCCTAACTGCGCCCAAGCCGCTCCTGGACACACCCATGGACCCTTCACATGCAACTCCTGCAAGTACGATGGCACCAAGACCAACTCCACATCCACGAACACCAAACAGTGATCTGACACCAACCACCTAAAATGTATCCTGCTCAACACCCGCTCAGTCCACAGACCCGCTATCGACCTTTGGAATTTACTAGACACCATCTCTCCGGACGTCGCCTTTCTAACAGAAACATGGATGAACGCCTCCTCAGCCCAAGACATCACCATTGCCATCCCAGAAGGCTACAAGATCATCCGTAAGGACCGCACCAAGCAAACAGGAGGAGGCATCGCCATTGTCCATAAGAATTCCACCCGCATCTCAACCAGCTCAGACGTCAACCTCGCTAGCGCCGAACACCTTCACTTCCAGATCCACACCGACCCCAAGACCACACTCAGAGGCACCCTCCTCTACCGGGACCCCGTGCACAATTCAGTGATGACATCACTGACTTTATCACCCCACACGCCCTCCCCTCCGAGGACTACATTCTACTGGGAGACCTCAATTTTCACCTGGAAAAGAGCAACGACAGCAACGCCACCACCCTTCTGGACAATCTCGCCAACCTTGGACTCAAACAACTTGTTAACACCCCCACTCACAACGCAGGTCACACACTCGACCCCATCTTCACCTCAAGCAAACATATCTCCTTCAGTCACACCACAGCTCTCCATTGGACGGACCACAGCTGCGTTCACTTTGTCTACAAAAAGACCACATCCCACAACCATCCTCAACCTACGCTGCGAAGAAACTGGAACAAAACCACCATCGACCAGATCTCCTCATCGCTTCTTCAAAACCCCCCTGCCCACTCTTCGAACCCCAACCAAGCAGCCATTAACCTCACTCAATGGCTAACCAACAGCGCCGTCAACCTAGCACCTTTGAAAAAACGTCAAATCAAACCAGACTGCAAAAACGCTTCCTGGTTCAACGATGATCTTAAGAAATCCAAGAAACTCTGTCGCTCCCTTGAGAAGGCCTGGAAAAAAGACCCAAACACCAGCACCAAGGACGCCTTCAAAAACGCATCCCGCACACACCACCAACTGATCCGGACTGCCAAGAAAACTGCACTTAAAGAACGACTAGACAACAACGCCCACAACAGCAAGGAATTATTCAACATCGTTAAAGAATTTACCAACCCCTCAGCCAACTCCAACGACATCACTCCCTCTCAAACCCTTTGCGACTCCCTAGCTTCGTTCTTCCACAACAAAATCGCAGACATCCACAACAGCTTCGACAACCAACCCGGAGACCAACCCTCCCAACCTTCTGCCATACCCTCACCCCCCTTGAACATCCTTAATGACTGGAACCCAATCTCCACTGAGGACACCATCCGCCTGATGAACTCCATCCACTCAGGATCCCCCACAGACCCATGCCCTCACCACATCTTCAACGAAGCAGATTCCATCATAGCACCACACCTCCGAGAGGTCATCAACTGCTCCCTCAACTCCGCCACCTTCCCGGAAAGCTGGAAACACGCCGAACTCAGCGCCCTTCTGAAAAAACCCACAGCTGACCCCACCGAACTCAAAAACTACCGCCCCATCTTGCTCCTACCATTCCCGGCCAAAGTCATCGAGAAAGCGGTCAACAACCAGCTCGCCGCCTTCCTCGAAACAAACAAATCCCTCGACTCCTCACAGTCCGGCTTCTGAGCCAAAAACAGCACTGAGACCGCACTCATCGCAGCAACAGACGACATTCGAACTCTACTAGACAATGGAGACACAGTCGCCCTCATCCTCCTTGACCTCTCCGCAGCCTTCGACACAGTCTGTCATAGCACCCTCCTACAACGCCTCAGAAACATAGGAATACAAGGAAAAGCACTGGAATGGATCACCTCATTCCTTACCGGAAGAACTCAGAGAGTCCGCCTTCCACCATTCAAGTCAGAGGCCACTGAAGTCATTTGTGGCGTACCACAAGGATCTTCACTCAACCCCAACCTCTTCAACGTATGCATGAGCCCCCTTGCAGCCATCGCACGCCAACACAACCTCAACATCATCTCCTACGCTGATGACACTCAACTGATCTTCTCACTCACCAAAGACCTGAACACCGCCAAAACCAACCTACATGACTTCTAGAGGGACACGACATGTGTGTAGCCTTAACCCCGGTTAAAGTTAACCAGAGCCTCAGCATCACAAAATGGATGCTGCCACCACAGACACAAGTCTGACCTCCTGCTGCTGGGAGTCCTTCCTGCGAGGGAGGCTTGGACAAAGGGTTTCCTGCCTTGGGAGGTGCGAGCACCACCCCAGATAGGAATTTGTGTATTGGTAGGACAGGGCTGAATAGATTGAGACATGCCCGGGGCACACAAGGTGTCCCCGTGCATAAGCCAGTCCAAACCGGTCCTGGGACCCAGGCCATATGAGGAGCTGGACAAAGGAAAGGGGGTGAAACCTCCCCCCTTCCTGGTCCCACCCAGAGGAGGGACCTAGCAGGTGATCCACCCCTCAGATTGGGAATAAGAGTGGGAGCAGTGCCAGAGCACCTCAGATCATCCTGAATCAACTTGAAACTAAGAAGACGACTGGACTTCGACATTCTGCTGCACAGAAGACCGAAGAGCATCTCCCTTGTGGCCTAGGAGTGGCGACCCTGTGAACACAGGTACCAACCAGCGAATCAACATCTGCTTTGCCGATGCCTCCCGCCGGAGCCCGAGCCCAGAGCCTGACAAGACCCAGACTCCCAGACTTCTCACAGCCCGATCCACAGTCCCTGCAAAGAAGGGACCCGTGGAGGCACCGAGAGACGTGGGACCGGACATCTTGGAAGACACCCGAAGAGCTGACTGCGCAGCATCAGAGGCATCCTCGACGTTGTGCTTTGGGGACTGAGAACCCCCACCAGCGAGCAGCCCTTGTACCGAAGATCAGCCCCCAGCATCTCCACGATCTGCGTGGGGCCCTTTTGCTTTGTGCCACTCCACGTGCCATCCCGGCCACTAGCCACGTGGTCAGTGGCCATCTTGGCAATGAAACCAAAGAACTACACTGCGGGTCTGGTTGCTCCAGACTTGCCCTCGCTCCTGTAAAAAGGAGCACCCGCTCTGACCTTGCTGGTCCGAGTGATAAGCCTTTTTCAACTCCTGCGTGGCTTGCATTAGCCAAGGTCTGTTTGCTCCGATCAAGTTGCCGACACCGCCAACAGCGAGAAGCCTGCATGGGACAGCTCGTGACCTACTTCTGGACGTCCTCGACCCCCGGTGTCTACGTGGCTGCAGAGAGAAGCTACACGTCAATGCCTGTTTGCACCCGACATCGCCTGGTTCCAATCTGGTTCCGCGGTAGTCACTGGCTAGTGACTTTGTACATTGTCCCCTCTGCCTTCAGGTCTTCACATCTTGAGATCCACCCTTGGATCCACCGGAACTCTTTACATCGAGCCGCCTGCAGCATCTTCAGCTCCAAGCACCATCGACCAGCGTGACGAAACCTGACACTACTTCGACCCTATGCACCCGCTTCCTGTGGGTGAGTTAAATCAGCAACGCTGGTGTTCCTACACTGGTACACTCCTCTAGGGCCTGTGTCTCAAGTTTCAGCTTTCTAGGTCACTCGGAAGGTTCCGAACTAACTAACTTTCTAACTTTTACGCACCATAGACTTTGTATTGGTGAGTGCGTGCACTTTAAACACTACACCCGAGTCCCGCGGGCCTTTCCCGACTTAGTCACTGCTAGTCCCGAACAGCTCCAGCGATTCCCAAGGCCCTAGGCCTGTTTCCTTTTGGATTGGTATCTCTTATACCACTTTCTTAGTATATGGTTTAGGTGGCCCCTAGAGCTCATCCATATTGTGCAACTTTTGTGTATTTTAAACTGTGCTTTGTTTAACGCTTGTGCTCCTGTGCTCATAAAGAGTTCAGGGGATATTTGTAGTTATTAAATATATATATATATTTCCAATATATATCTGTGTGGTGTCCTTTCATGTGGTATTCAAGGGGGTTGTGTATGGTAATACAGCTGGCTTCTCATGCCTTTCAGAGTTTAGCCTGACTGCTTTGTCCACGTTACCACTTGGATATCTGGTCTATAAGGTTGATTTACAACCGATCATCATAAGGGTTGTTGGGACTGATACAAGGTGGTTCCAGAATTGGAAACATCATATATCAGGCCAACTTCTCACATTGGTGAGCAGCGGATTGGGATCTGAGCTTGCTGTTGTTTTACCATTACAATCTTTGAGAGTATCATTTGAAAGATCATACAGGTACCTGTTAGGTACATATAAAACAAGACTAGTATACATAAGTTCTACTGAACTTAGTTGTTGTAGAGGATAGGGAGTAGCACACCCTGACTACAACTACTAGATAGGTTTATTAGGTAAACACTAGTGTAGGTAGATTGCAACACATCCACTACACTAGAGCAATGTCTGTAGCAGAGGGGTCCAATGGACTTACTCCTGTTGAGAGTGACCCTCCAAGGGCACCATCCAAATTTGCTATCTTTTCCTTTAAGGAATTAAGGCAGCTTTGTGCCTTAAGGGTTCTGAAGACAGGGCCTTCCCCTACTACAGACCACCTTAGAGAGATCTTGGATCAGTCTGAGACTCTAAAGACCTCTAAAGCAGACCCCACAGGGAATTCTGAAGGAGACTCTCCTTCTGAGGATGACAATGCTGATACCCCTGTCCCTATAATCCTGGTAGATGAGGAAGTCCCCATCACTGGATCTCCTCAGGTAGATCCAGAGGAGGAAGAAGAAGAAGAGACAGAAGGGGGGAGCAGTGATTCTGATGATGGTAGAAATAGCCAGGTGCTAGTCAGTAGGCTTAACCAGGCTAACTTAAGTATATTTGGGACTGAAGCAAGGATGACCTTGCCCAGGCACCCAAGTGGACTTAACCAGGGGCATAGGAGGAGGAGGAATCACTCAGGTGAATCCAATACCTCCCAGGCTTCTAGAGGTTCTCATGGTCACTCCAGAAGGGAGATGACTAGCCCTCAGAGAAGGGAACATGAGGCCAAAATGAGAGAGGCTGAATTGAGGATCCAGAGACAAGAATTAGAGGTTGCCCTGGCCCAAGAGAAACTTGCTAGAGCAAGACAGCCTAGAGAGAGTGGGTAATAGAACCCACTGGTGGCAGCAATATCCACACGGATAAAGACAGGTCTTTTGATAACAGAAACCTGAGTAAGATTGTGCCCCCTACAAAGCTGGGGATGATATCCACAAATGGATGACTGCACTTGAGAGAGCCTGCAAGGTACAGCAGATCCCTCAGGAGCAGTGGGCAGCAATCTTGTGGCTCTCCTTTGAAGGTAGAGGCCGAGACAGACTCCTCACAGTTAGTGATGGGGATTTTAGAAACTACCTGGTCCTGAAGAGTGCTCTGATTGATGGGTTAGGCCTAACCACTGAACAGTACAGGTTAATGTTCAAAGATACCCAGAAGACACAGACTCAGGACTGGTCTGAATTTGTTGAGTGTGCCACTAAGGCTCTGGAGGGATGGTTGCTGGGAAGCAAGGTTACAGACTATGAAGGATTGTATAATTTGCTGATGAGAGAACACATTTTAAATAATTGTCAGAACCAGTAGTTGCATCAACATTTGGTTGACTCAGATTTGACCTCTCCCCAAGAATTGGGAAAGAGGGCAGATAAATGGGTTAGAACCAGAGTTAAGCAAAAGAACCAGAACCAGAACCAGGGTGGTGACCAGAAGAAAACAGACCAGAAGGGTGGGGAGCAGAAAGCTAAAGACCGGAAGTCTTCAACAGGCCCCAAACTAATGCAGAGGGTGGGTCCCAAACTTCTAAGAAGAAGAAGAAAGAAGGTCAAAGAAAACCCTGGTGTAGTACTTGTAAAAACACCTCTCACTGGACACGTGAGTGTAAAAAGGGTGGAGCCCCCAGCACTGCAGCCCCTAAGGCACCTGCACCCACTAGTACAGCTAGCAGTGCTGGTCCACAAACCAAGGGGGTAGTGGGTATCACCTTGGGAACTGAAGGAGATTCTGACCTAGTCAGAACCCTTATACATGCTGTTCTGATTTGTGAGGGGGACATATATTTGGCCCCTACCATAAATCCCAGTAATCTGGGCAAATACAGACAGACACATTTGATTAATGACAAAGTGGCTCAAGCTTGCAGGGACACATGTGCCAATGTCACTATGGTGACACCTAACTTTGTGGACCCTGGACAATACATGCCAGGTGATAATTACCTGGTGACCAATGCCAGCAATGTCACTACTACCCATAGTGTGGCAGTTGTTAACTTTTCCTGGGGAGGGGTAACTGGCTTAAAAAGAGTTGTGGTTAGTGCTGATCTCCCAGTTGAATGTTTGTTGGGCAATGACCTGGAGAGCTCTCTATGGTCAGAAGTTGAGTACAGGACCCATGCAGAGATGTTAGGGATATCATCACATGTCCTTGTTGTGACCAGGTCACAGGCCAAAAAGTGCCTCTCTGAACCTCAGGTCTTGGATCCTGGAACAATGGACCAAGCACCTTCCAAGAAGAAGAACAGGAGGGTTAAGGCTGTGCCTTCCCAACTGCCTACAAGTGAGGATCAAGCTTCACAGGAAGCTGGTCTTGAGACCCCTGAAGGAACTGTCTCTGAAGAACTTGAACTTGACCAGGGCAGACTTGGGGCAGGTTCAGTTAACATGTCCTTCTCTTGAACGCCTCAGACAGCAGGCTGCTGCTGAGGCTGCTGGGAATGCTCAAGGTGCCCATAAGGTTTATTGGGATGAAGGACTCCTTTATACAGAGGCTAGAGACCCCAAGGCTGGTGCAACCAGGAGGTTGGTTATACCTCTGCAATTTAGGGGTTTCCTTCTCACCTTGGCCCATGATATTCCCTTAGCAGGACACTTAGGCCAGAATAAGACCTGGGACAGGCTTGTCCCTCACTTTCACTGGCCTCACATGTCTGAAGACACCAAGGAGTTTTGTCGCTCCTGTGAAACCTTCCAAGCCAGTGGTAAAGCAGGTAGCACCACAAAGGCCCCCCTGATACCACTACCTGTGGTGGGGGTTCCCTTTGAAAGAGTGGGGATTGATATTGTAGGTCCAATGGATCCCCCTACAGCATCTGGGCACAGATTCATACTGGTGGTGGTGGACCATGCCACCAGGTACCCAGAGGAATTCCACTTAGGACCACAACAGCTCCTGTTGTGGCCAGGGCCTTACTTGGAGTTTTCCCCAGAGTGGGGTTTCATAAGGAGGTAATATCTGACAGTGGTGCCAACTTCATGTCAGGATATTTGACAGCTATGTGGAAGGAATGTGGTGTCAACTACAATTTCACCACTCCTTACCATCCACAGTGTAATGGGCTTGTTGAAAGGTTTAACAAGACCCTAAAGGGTATGATCAAAGGATTACCTGAAAAGCTCAGGCGCAGATGGGACATCCTTCTACCCTGCCTTTTGTTTGCTTACAGAGAGGTCCCTCAAAAGGGGGTTGGCTTCAGCCCCTTTGCATTGTTGTTTGGGCATCCTGTAAGAGGACACCTATGTCTAGTGAAGGAAGGATGGGAGTTACCTCTCAAAAAGCCTAAACAGGACATAGTGGACTATGTACTTGGTCTCCGCTCCAGGATGGCTGAATACATGGAAAAGGCATCCAAAAACCTTGAGGCTAGCCAAGAAATACAGAAAGCTTGGCATGACCAAAAGGCTGTCTTGGTTGAGTTTCAGCCAGGACAGAAGGTATGGGTGTTGGAGTCAGTGGTCCCAGCAGCCCTCTAAGACAAATGGTCTGGACCCCATACAATTCTGGAGGAGAAGGGAGAGGTTACCTACTTGGTGGACCTAGGAACTCCCAGGAGCCCCCACAGGGTGCTCCATGTCAACAGACTAAAGGCATATGTCAACAGGGAAGACATGGGCTTGCTCATGGCTATAGATGAGGGACAGGAGGAACAGAGTGACCCTCTCCCAGACCTGCTGACTCAGAACCCTGAGGATGGCTCAGTTGATGGTGTGGCCTTAGATGGCAGCCTCACTGAACATCAGCAACATGAGTGTAGACAAGTTCTGCAGGCATACAGGCATATGTTCTCATTGACACCCAGTCAGACTAACTGGTGTACCCATATGGTGGACACTGGTGACAGTCTTCCTGTAAAGAGCAAGATTTACTGGCAACCTGATCATGTCAGGGACTGTATAAAGACTGAGGTGCAAAAGATGCTGGAATTAGTTGTTATTGAGCCTTCGGAGAGCCCCTGGGCTAGCCCAGTGGTTCTGGTCCCCAAACCTCACCTCAAAGATGGCAAGAGATAGATGAGGTTCTGTGTGGATTACAGAGGAGGACTCAATGCTGTCACCAGGACAGATGCACACCCTATTCCAAGGGCAGATGAGCTCATTGACAAGTTGGCTTCTGCCAAATATTTGAGCACATTTTACTTGACAGCTAGCTACTGGCAAATCAGGTTAGCTGAGGAGTCTAAAGCCACAACAGCATTTTCTACCCCTACTGGGCATTATCAATTTGTGGTGATGCCCTTTGGTTTGAAAAATGCACCTGCCACCTTCCAAAGGTTGGTGAATCAAGTCCTTACTGGGTTGGATGACTTTTGCGCAGCATATCTGGATGATATTGCTGTCTTTATCTCCACCTGGGAGGATCACCTGGTCCACCTGAAGGAAGTGCTTGAGGCTCTGCAGAAGGCAGGCCTCACTATCAAAGCAACAAAGTGCCAGATAGGGCAGAGTAAGGTTGTATACCTGGGCCACCTTGTAGGTGGAGGCCAAGTTCAACCACTGGAGAGTAAGATCCAGACCATCAAGGACTGGTCCCCTCCAACTACCCAGACTCAGGTCATAGCTTCCTTGGGCCTGACTGGGTACTACAGGAAGTTTGTTAAGAACTATGGGTCCATTGTGACTCCTCTTAATGATCTGACATCCAAGAAGATGCCCAAAAAGGTTCAGTGGACAGTAAACTGTCAAAAGGCATTTGATGACCTGAAGAAGGCCATGTGCTCTGCACCTATCCTGAAGAGTCCTGACTACTCAAGAGAGTTCATTGTCCAAACAGATGCTTCTGAGTTGGGAGTGGGAGCAGTGCTTTCACAGCTTAATGTAGATGGCCAGGACCAGCCCATTGCTTTTATTAGCAGAAGGCTGACCCCCAGAGAAAAACGTTGTTCAGCTATTGAGAGGGAGGCCTTTGCTGTGGTGTGGGCCCTAAAGAAGTTGAGACCATACTTGTTTGGCACTCACTTCAAGATTCAGACCGACCATAAGCCCCTCTTATGGCTTAATCAGATAAAGGGTGAAAACCCCAAACTACTCAGGTGGTCCATTTCCCTACAGGGGATGGACTTTACAGTGGAGCACCGCCCAGGGACTGACCATGGCAACGGAGATGGTCTCTCCAGGTTCTTCCACTTAGAACATGAAGACACAACTGGTCAAGGTTAGTCTAATGTCCCTGCATTTGGGGGGGTGGTGTAGGAGAGTAGGGTCTGCTAACCTATGGTCACCCCAAATTTCTGCTTTTTGCTTCACTGGTTTATGACTTAATGTGGCTGTTGGCCTGCAAATCAGACCCACAGCCTGCTGTTCCCTCTCTAAATTACTGCCAATGCACTCTAGGTGCATTACGAATTGGAACTGGTTCACCTTATTGGCCCCTGTAACAGTGTACTCTAGGTACCCAGGGCATAGGTGTTTCCAAGGCCTACCAGGGGCTGCAGCATGTATTGTGCAACCCCTGGCCTGGCCTCCATATTTTACACAACTGGCTGATCACTCAGCTGGGGTAAGTTGGTGTAATCACCTCTTACTTAGATATAGTATCCCTATATCTAACCTTAAACTGGACACATATGTTCCTATCAGCCACTCCTATGGAAGGCCTCTTCAATCCTGGAGGCAGAGTGCTTGGAAATATGTGAGATGGTGCTCTAGCCTGAGCTGAGCCTGTCTGCAGCTGTCGGGAACCACTCCCTAAGCTGTTCCGGGATACTGCCATACCATATACTCTTAAGTGCATTATAATCCTCGTGGTTATATGCGAACTTTGGTTTGGCTTTATCAAAACATGTTGAGTAAGGTGTCATACGATTTGGAATACTATCCCCTCGACAGTTCTATTGACGGGGATAGCATTCCACCCTTCTAGAGGGACACGACATGTGTGTAGCCTTAACCCCGGTTAAAGTTAACCAGAGCCTCAGCATCACAAAATGGATGCTGCCACCACAGACACAAGTCTGACCTCCTGCTGCTGGGAATCCTTCCAGCGAGGGAGGCTTGGACAAAGGGTTTCCTGCCTTGGGAGGTGCGAGCACCACCGCCGACAGGATTTTGTGTATTGGGTAGAACAGGGCTGAATAGATTGAGACATCCCCGGGGCACACAAGGTGTCCCCGTGCATAAGCCAGTCTAAACCGGTCCTGGGACTTTCCAGACCCAGCCCTGGCGAGGAGCTGGACAAAGGAAAGGGGGTGTAACCGCCCCCCTTCCTGGTCCCACCCAGAGGAGGGACCTAGCAGGTGATCCACCCCTCAGATTGGGAATAAGAGTGGAAGCAGTGCCAGAGCACCTCAGATCATCCTGAATCAACTTGAAACAAAGAAGACGACTGGACTTCGACATTCTGCTGCACAGAAGACTGAAGAGCATCTCCCTTGTGGCCTAGGAGTGGCCACCCTGTGAACACAGGTACCAACCAGCGAATCGACGTCTGCTTTGCCACCGCCTCCCGCCGGAGCCCGAGCCCAGAGCCTGACAAGACCCAGACTCCCAGACTTCTCACAGCCCGATCCACAGTCCCTGCAAAGAAGGGACCCGTGGAGGCACTGAGAGATGTGGGACCGGACATCTTGGAAGACACCCGAAGAGCTGACTGCGCAGCATCAGAGGCATCCTCGATGTTGTGCTTTGGGGACTGAGAACCCCCACCTCCGAGCAGCCCTTGCACTGAAGATCAGCCCCCCAGCAACTCCACGATCTGCGTGGGGCCCTTTTGCATTGTGCCACTCGACGCGCCATCCCGGCCACTAGCCACGTGGTCAGCGGCCATCTTGGCGACAAAACTGAAGAACTACACTGCGGGTCTGATTGCTTCAGAATTGCCCTCGCTCCTGTAAAAAGGAGCACCCGCTCTGACCTTGCTGGTCCGAGTGATAAGCCTTTTTTAACTCCTGCGTGGCTTGCATTAGCCAAGGCTTGTTTGCTCCAATCAAGTTGCCATCACCGCCAACAGCGAGAAGCCTGCATGGGACAGCTCGTGACTGACTCCTGAACATCCTCGACCCCCGGTGTCCACGTGGCTGCAGAGAGAAGCTACACCTCAATGCCTGTTTGCACCCAACATCGCCTGGTTCCAATCTGGTTCCACGGTAGTCACTGGCTAGTGACTTTGAACATTGTCCCCTCTGCTTTCAGGTCTTCACATCTACAGATCCACCCTTGGAGCCACCGGAACTCTTCACATCGAGCCGCCTGCAGCATCTTCAGCTCCAAGCACCATCGACCAGCATGACGAAACCCGACACTACTTCGACCCTATGCACCCGCTTCCTGTGGGTGAGGTAAATCAGCAACGCCGATGTTCCTACACTGGTACTCTCCTCTAGGGCCTGTGTCTCAAGTTTCAGCTTTCTAGGTCACTCGGAAGGTTCCGAACTAACTAACTTTCTAACTTTTACGCACCATAGACTTTGTATTGGTGAGTGCGTGCACTTTAAACACTGCACCTGAGTCCCGCGGGCCTTTCCCGACTTAGTCACTGCTAGTCCCGAACAGCTCCAGCGATTCCCAAGGCCCTAGGCCTGTTTACTTTTCAATTGGTTTCACTTATACCACTTTCTTAGTATATGGTTTAGGTGGCCCCTAGGGCTCATCCGTATTGTGCAACTTTTGTGTATTTTAAACTGTGTTTTGTTTAACGCTTGTGCTTCTGTGCTCATAAAGAGATCAGGGGATATTTGTAGTTAATAAATATATATATATTTTCAATATATATCTGTGTGGTGTCCTTTCATGTGGTATTCAAGGGGGTTGTGTATGGTAATACAGCTGGCTTCACATGCCTTTCAGAGTTTAGCCTAAGACTGCTTTGTCCACGTTACCACTAGGATAACTGGTCTATAAGGTTGACTTACAACCGATCATCATAAGGGTTGTTTGGACTGATACAAGGTGGTTCCAGAATTGGAAACATCATATATCAGGCCAACTTCTCACATTTCCAAACTCACTAAAAGCTTCCTAGTTAACCACTTTCAAATGTATATATGTTTCGCACACGGGTTTGAGTTGATTCGGTCTATCACTTTCCGTAGAGTAATATTGTTGTGGTACGTTTAATTGGCCAGTCCCTGAGACGCTCTAGTAAGATTTTTCATTCGAAAATGTCCCCTTCTAATTAAATGCGGTCAGGTCAATAATATTCTCTGTAAACATAATGGAAACTAACCAAATTATATCTAGCACTGAAAAGACGTAGTAGGAAACTATGGGCTCCTTGGACACAGGCTTCTCTGGTGGTGGTATGTTAATGTCTCTTTAGCCAATTGTCCATTTGAATAGCAATTGGTAAATGTCTTCCCCCTCCTTTTGTCCCTCTCTGCCCTCCACCCCACCAACTGCCTTTTCCCATGACAATAAAGCACGAGCAGTGTAACCACATAAAAGATTCTTCCCCCATTGAATGATGACTTCGAGACAGATAACAACAGCCTTAAGGCTTCAAGGACTTTCATTAAAAAGTATTTACACCTTTACACTTTTAGGGTCAAACATTTTTGATAGTTTCATCTCTCATTGTTAAGCCATAGTTAATTCAGTTCAAAGAAACATAAACACTGTATGGTATGCTCAAAAGCTCAGTAAATGTTTGATGACTATCATTTGGTACACCCTGGGTCTCTGCAACTGCAGGAATCATGATCTCACATCCCATCCTGCCAGCCATCTGTGAGAACATGATTGCATGGCTGCCACTCTCAAGCACCTCTCCCTCAGAATTTCCTACTTTGCCTGGCACCTCATTACTATTCTATAATATTCCTCCAGCCACTCACTTTCAAGTTAATAATACAATTCTATTATGTGAATAGGACTCTCAGCCAAAAGCAGTGTCCTCATCTGGTTGGCGCCCAATGAAAGCATTGCTTTAGGGAAACTGCTGAACATAGGCAGTAGGCAGCAGCGCATTGTCAGGCGGCGCCATATCACATCTTGTGCTGATATTTTTAAAACACTGTGTGTGCATTTGTGCATCTTGTGCTGATATTTTTAAAACACTGTGTGTGTATTTTTGCATTTCTTTTAACCTTCTCACCTCTTACCTTGGTGTGCTGGTCCCCCCACCAATTTCGCCAGTCCCCGGTCCACCGCAGCGAGTGCTGTTTGTGTGGAGGGACGTGGCTCCGCCCTCCTCTATTCATTTCCGCTACCAGGGCATATTTAAACAGCATGCTTGTCCAGCCGCACAGCGGACGCGAGCAGCAGGCGCACCACTGGCACGCCAAAGGCAAGCCCGTCTGGCCCGTCCGCGCCAGCCCAGCGCCAGACGCCAGACATGCTGCCAATTTTGGGAAATCTCATCTTACCTATACCCAGAAGGAGCTGTTAGCAACTAGAACATTGTCCAGGAGGTGTCTAGTCCATGGGCTAGAGGAATTAGAGGGTCCCTTCAGCTGCAAACAGTGTGGGTTTACATCAGTTACCTAGCAGGCGTGCAGGACTGCCCTCCTATCCAAGGCAAAAGTCTGATAATATTTCACCTGAACTACTGTTCATTGGTCAAACATTGCGCTGATGTTTATGACCTTCTGGAAACCGAAGCGCCGGATACCCTGTTCTTAACTGAGACCTGGCTCTCGGAAGACTCAGTAGCAATCCCACGGCTGGCACTTCCGGAGGGTTATGTCATTCATACCCTTAATAGAGACACAAGAGCCGGAGGTATTGGGGCTATTGTGAAAAGCGGCTACTCCTGCTCCTTCAATAAACAGCCCATTTTAGGCTGTGAATGAGCCTGTTTTAAAATCACCTTTAATCCCAACTACAATATGACAGGGCTACTGATCTATCGCCCACCGGGCCCATCTAAACCCTTTAGGGAAGCATTCATTGATACTGTCTGCACCTTGGCAGCCAATTCTTCAAATTTTACGATCCTTAGAGATTTGAATCTTCGCTTTGATAGCCACCCAGATGTGGATGTGGCTAACTTGATGGCGGACTTAGCAGCCTGTCAGTTCGACCAGCAGGTTCCTTGTCCTACTCATTCAGCCGGTCACCTGCTGGATCTGGTTTTTACCAACATTCCGTCCCTTACGTCTCAACCGCCGGTACCTATGGCCTGGTCGGACTATTTTTTGGTCCCTCTGTTCATTCAGGGCATAGCTCCTAAACGTAAATTAGACAACTCCCACTCTCTGAAACGCCCTTGGCATAAGCTAAATTGGGATCAATTTAAAGTTCTTCTCTCGAGCTCCGTTCCGGTGTTGCTGACGGATTCTGAAAAGGCTTATTTAGCCTTTTCAGATTGGATCAATCAGCCGCTGAATAAACTGATTCCAGCTAAGTGGTCCCCCAATCGTATGTCCAAATCAAATCCATGGTACAACGAAAAGTTAGCATTGTTGCGAAAAATTTGCAAAAAATGTGAATGATCCTGGAGGAAAGTCTTTGAACCTCTATCAAGAGCGCACTATCGGGATGCAGTAAAGATCTATCACAAAGCAATTCATACTGAACGCGCAGCTTTTTATGCTATGGAAATTAGTAATAGTACTAATCCCGCGAAGAGTATTTTCTACATTGTGTCAGATCTAAAAAATCATAAGGGGATGGCGGGCCCACTGATCTCCTCGAGTCAACGATGTGAGGAACTTGCCTTATTCTTCTCAAAAGAGATAGAAGACATCTATAAAGGCTTCCCCATGACTGTTCTGGACTGCCCTGAAGCACCTAGCAATGGTACGTTGAACACTTTAGAGGTTTTCCCTCAGATTGAACAGGACCGGTTACTCTCTCTCTGTGCAAAAATTAGATCAGAATCACCGCCTGATTCTTTGAAACCTGACCAATTTAGGAAAATGTTGGTCAAGTGATCAACAAATCGCTCAGTTCGGCGGTTGGACCTACAGCATGGAAACAAGCTAGTGTATTGCCACAGCTTAAAAAACCTTCTCTGGATGCCAAAAAAACTGAGAAGTTCAGGCCAATCTCACTGCTCTCTTGGACTGTAAAAATCGTGGAAGCTTATATTAATTCCGTTCTTTCAGAGCACTTGACTAGCAATAATACACTCGACCCCTCGCAACACGGTTTTCATCCCGGCCATGGCATAGAGTCAGTGCTTCTGGCAGTAGAAGAGCATCTCTGGGCTGTGTTGGACGCAGGACAAACATCAGCACTGATCTTTTTGGATCTCAGTGCCGCGTTCGATACTGTGTCCCATTCCATCCTGCGGGCATCGGTGGCCTTACTTTGAAGTGGCTAGCGTCATTTCTCTCCGAAAGGACCTATCAGGTGATTGCCCCCGATTTCTTCATCTTCATTTCCCATCAAGCATGGAGTACCACAGGGTTCCTCTCTGAGCCCTCTGCTCTTTAATTTGTACATACAACCTTTGGCTGTCTTTGCCAAGAGCAGAGGACTGACGGTGGTTTCCTATGCCGACGACACGCAGCTGGTGGTGGCACTATCGAGCAACTCCAAGGACGCTAAGTTTCAAGGTGATCTTGCGGCAGTTGCATGTTGGATGACAGCTAACTGCCTCCAGCTGAACGCTAGAAAGTCGGAGGTGCTGCTGGTGGGAAGGGACCACGGGTTGTGGAATGAGCATTGGTGGCCCAGGAACTTAGGCACCCCTCCTAAACAGGTGGTAAAGAACGTGGGGCTATGGATGGACTCCTCGCTCAGTTTCCAGACAGAAACGAAGACGGTAGTGGGCACCTGTTTCGGTCTACTATGCGGGCTTAAACCCATTCTAGGCTTCTTTGATGCCCCGACCAGACAGGTCATTATAAAAGCATTAATTATATCTAGGCTTGATTATGTGACTCCCTGTACTTAGGGGTGAACAAGGCAGAAATACAAAGGTTACAGAGAGTACAGAATGCCACAGTTAGAGCTCTTTTGGACTTGGGTAGATTATGTTCGGTGTCCAGCACTTTTTGCCGCCTTCATTGTTTGCCTGTGGCTCAACGGATCGAGTTTAAGGCCCTCTGTATAGCCTTAAAAATTCTGAAGCTCGGATCCCCCAGCGCTTTGACAAATCTGCTTTCTTTTTATGTTCCTTCCCGTCAACTTCGCTCCATGGGCCAACATTTGTTGTTGGTCCCTCTAGTTAGGAAAACTCGGGCCGGAGGTCGTTCCCTCTGATACAGAGCAGCGATTCTTTGGAACTCTCTGCACCCCCATATTCGTGGCCTCAACAATCTCCCTGAGTTTAGGAAAGCTATTAAAACTTTTCTTTTTCCTACTGTGTAGGCTGCCGTCCATGGTAACGCTGCCATTTCTGCTGATAGTGCCAGGACGCCCCTTGGCTGGGGCAACTGTCGCGCTCTATAAATGTTTTAAGTAGAAATAGAAATGTGAAGCAGAAATGTGTCCACATCAACCCGCAAGTGGCATGACCCTATACAACGTTCCCTTGGGTATGTTCCCTGCTGTGTCACAAATTTTCAATTTGTAGTGTCCTAAAACCACAGATGATAGCTAAAGTAGTTGTGCTATGCAGCCTAGCGGATAAAAGTGAATACTAAAATGAGAAAGGTGACTGGAACAAAAGGGCTTTCATACAGAAAAAGGGCACTAGGGCATGAAGTTGATGTTCAGATGAACTGAGGAAAAGATTGGTATTTATCATGTTATTGAAACAAAGGTAGTCCTCTTTTCTTCAAAGTGTAAATTGAAAAATGTTCCAGAGGAGGAGCCCTGGTTGATGATGCCTTGAACTCAAATATTCATATTTGTATTACCTTAGAATGAGACTGCTTTGCCATTGGTGTGTACATTTATTGAAAGATTCTTGAAGTATTTCATCTTCTCTCACAAAGTCCTATGTGCACCACTCTGAGAGTCATTGCATGGGCTAGCAGCCTCTGCCATCTCATTTGCAAAGATTTCTCTTATCTTGGGGTTTAATATTAAAAGTTAGCATAGATACTGTTTTGAACTCTACTCCTTTCTTTCTGTGAATGATTTTAAAACAAACCATGGAATACATTCTGAAGAATATGTTTGATAGACAAATGCCCCTAGCTGGGGCTGCCTGCTGTCTTGTGGGCAAGAGAAGATTAATAGCAGTGTCCAGTATTGATTGCATTTGTGATACTTTTTTCGAAGTTTGCCCTGTTCCCATCATGCACTGGGACAGGAACAGACTAATTTGCATATAGCCAGGTTCTGAGCTGGGATGGTGCAGTGAGCTAAAAAACGGTGTTGGATCTAGCCCTGATTTCTTGACTGGGTGAGAGTATTCTGCTTAATTCAGAAACTCTGTCCATCACCACCCCTTGTTGTTAAAAAAACAAAACTTTTTTCGTAGTGACATTTTATTTTGAAGTATGTATGTATCTATTTGTGTAGAACACACCTAGCCAGAAAGGCAGAGAAGCACTGTAGAGGGTAAAATGCAAGCAGATAGTCATCAAGTGATGAAGACATAATTGATGGTGATTCAAGTACTTTGCCCCACCTCAAGGGGAATGCAGGGGGTTGTGGTGCCACGAAACGTCAATCCCTTCTTCCTACAATTAATCTCCCCCCTGAGGCTGTCCTCTACATGATTATTCTGGTAGGAATCCCGGAATTGAAGGAAGATCACAAAGAATCCCAGCTAGAACTTCGTAATAAGATCTTGTTCTGGCTGGTGAAGAATAAGTAGTTCCCGTATGACAAGGCTAGAGAGATTTTAATGGTCAGGAGGGTAGCATGGGTGGGCCCTACTCAGAAGTCTATTGGGGAGACTGTGTAATTATTAATTTTAGGCATCCAGAAACCACCCAAAGAATAATTCCATGCCTCACCCCTTATTAACCAGCTTTCGCCTATCAGAGCTTTTACCTTAGACTTTTTCGATCCAGGTCCATGAAGGGTGGGCTTTTTACAGCCCTTATATTACTTTGATCAACAGGATAAGAATTTTTACAATACATCTACCTCTTGGCACCCAAATCCACCCTTTTTCAGTATCCCCGTCTCGAATCGATTTGCCCCATTGGAGTACGTTGACTGACTGACTGGGCAGGATGTCCTAAATACTCTTGTGCCCCAACCCAGGTTTTCTGTGGCATCTTTCACCAAGGACCCGTTTTTAGGAAACCTAGGTCTGGATACCAATTCTCCTAGTGGGGATACTCCAGTAAGTTTGGTTGAACCAGAGTTAGGTACATCTGTTAGTCACTCACAGTCTGTATTCCCTTTAAGGGGTTACTTGAAGCTGGAATTCATTAATGTTAATTGTGAAAATAATGGCAGTATTTTGGCTGGGCACGCTTCGGCTACTGGGATTGCAATTAGCAACCATGGTGGGCTGAATAGCTGTGGCGCCAAAATCTCTATTCAGTCCTGGAATGTGGCAGGGCTCTCTAATAAAGTCTCCAACCCCGATTGGGGACTTTTTATAGACAAGTCTGATATTTGTCTCTTTCAAGAGACCTGGTCTAGAGAAAATGTTCATAGGTCAGGATTTTTGTCAGTAAACTGTCTGGCCTCGATGGGTGAGAGGGGAAGACCTGTTGGGGGTATGACTATTTTCGTTGGTTTCCATCTGGGTTGTACGGTGATGCAATTGAATTCCCCTTCAATAGATCTTCAATGTATTAAGACTCTCTTTTACACCTACATTTTGTGTGATTCTTATTAATTTTTATTCTCGACCGACCAGGTTGGGTAAAGAATCTCCTATTTTGGATATTTTAGACAACTTTATCACTAAGGTTAAGAGGGAGAGTACTTTGATAGTTGCAGGAGACTTTAATTGTCAATATGAACCGCTCCTGGGTATGTTTGAATACATCTCCAGTACTGAGGACTCTCTATGGTCCATCCCTGATCTGTAAATACCCCACATTAGGGCTTGGACTCCTAAAGCCCTCCAAATGAACTCCATCACTTTGGCTCACTCCTTGAGAGCCTGTAATGGTCGTACTCAATCTGACCTCGAGGGTTATAATACTTTTATTCGTCCAGGCCAGTCCTCCCATATCGATTATATTTTGGTTGAGGTTTGTACCTGGTCTAAGGTCATTGATTTTGTGGTCCTTCCACGCCACGACAGCGACCACAATGCCCTGGTCCTCGACATAAGCTTCCCCGAAATCGGCATACATTTGGGTGAAATAGTGGCCAATTGGGGGACTCCACTGGTATACAATAATACGAGAAGGCTTAAATGGCCAATGGTGAAAAAATCCCCTGAAATAATGAGTTCCCTTTACCAAGTTGTTCTAAGGGCACTTGACAATCTAAGTGGTCTGTTAGAACAGGGGCAGGAAGCATCTCCCAATCAAATTCATAAAAACCATACAGGTCTAGTGACCACCCTTACACAATTATTTAATCCCCCCATGGGCAAACTGAGGAAAAACAGGAAGGCCAGCTCATGGTTTGATTCCAACTGTAGGGTAGCCAAGGTGGCACTCCTGGCTGCAATCAAAGCCAAGAATAGACCATTATTACAAAGAAAGAGGCTCGAGTATAACAAAGTGCAGTCTGAGGCTAAACAGACCTGTGAGAATTCCAAATGGACAGCTATTAAAAATGCCCTTGGGTGCAGGGATATGAGGGAATTTTGGTCTATTGTTCGCTCTGGTAGCA
This sequence comes from Lissotriton vulgaris, assembly GCF_964263255.1. Lineage (NCBI taxonomy): Eukaryota > Metazoa > Chordata > Amphibia > Caudata > Salamandridae > Lissotriton > Lissotriton vulgaris. The sequence continues at coordinate 310,189,417 of NC_141696.1, forward strand.
AGGATGGTCGAAAGATTGATGTGTCTAATATTGCACCAGAGAGATGTGTTGAACATTATCAGAAGTTGTACGCCCCTCTGGATGAAGACAGTCCCTCAGTGGATGCTTCTGAACAGATACTTTTACAGGACTCAGCGCCAAATAACAATCTGGTCTTTTTCCCTATAGTTTCTTCCAATAGTAAATCTATAGAGTCTAAAATCACACTGAAGGAGCTTGAACATGCTATAAATAGGCTCCCTTCTGGGAAGGCGCCTGGTCTTGACAGAATTCTTGGTGATCTTTTTAAAGACCAAATAGGGGTCTGGGTCCCTTATTTGTATATCTTGTTCAATGCTATATTACAGGGCTCTATTCTACCTGCAACTTGGGTAGGAGCTGAGATCATACCTGTGTTTAAAAAAGGTTCTCCACTTCTTCCGGTTAATTAACGTCCGATCAGTCTGATCGATGTTAGCCAAAAAATATTTTCACGTATTATTCTCGATCTGCGTCAGAGTTGGATGGAGGAACGTCAGATTCTCAGTCCCCTTCAGGTCGGTTTTAGGGAAAAGACTTCCACGGTCGACCAGTTATTAATGCTCCAACTTCTTTACTGGAAGAACGTGAGAGTAGAGGGTGGCAGCCTCTTCTTAATTTTTGTTGACCTTAAAACGGCCTTTGATTTAGTGCCTCATAAAATTCTTTGGGCCGTTTTGGAGGATATGGGGGTCCCAGTATATCTGCTTAATATTATTAAGAGACTTCACCTAAACAATTTTGCTCAAATTAGGAGTGGTAAATGGGGTAGTCTTACATCTAAAATCCTAGTCACTTGAGGAGTCAGACAGGGGTGTGTGCTGGCGCCCACCCTATTTTGTCTTTTCATCAATGCCCTGATTGCCCACCTTAAGGGGGTCAAAGACATCGATGCCCCTAAACTGAACAATGAGCAGGTGGTGGCATTGATGTTTGCTGACGATACCCTCCTATTGTCAAAATCATCCATGGGTATTCAACGAGCCCTGGACAGCTTCATAAAGTTTTGCCACTTAATGGGGTTGGAGATTAATACCCAAAAAACCAAGTTTATGGTCTGTAATCCAACGAAGGACAGATGTCCCAATCCCTCTTTAAATGGCATAGCTTTAGACAGGGTAACCGTCTTTGAATATCTAGGTATTACTCTCACTGGTAAAATGGACTGGGCGCCCCAATTTGCCAAGGCCAAACTCAGATTAGCCCAGATTACGGGTAGTATTCTGAAAATCCACAGAGAATCCACCTTTAAGCCTGTTGCTCCCATTTTAGAAGTATACAAAGCACAAGCTAGGGGAGCAATTTTTTATGGGGCTGAACTTTGGGGCCATCGCCCAGCGGATGACATCAGTAAGACTGAAAATCAATTTCTAATCACTGCTGGCTCTTCCATCTGGTACCCCCAGACCCCTATGAGAATGGACCTAGACATTGCTCCTATACTAGAAGCAGACGCATTACGCCCTATTATTTATTGGCACAGACTATGGGTAACCCCTGAATTATTACATTTTAGACTCGAAATGAAAGAGGTTCTGGGCCTCTCTGGGTCTGAGAAACTGCCATGGTTTGCCTTTATTAAAAAGGAGAGCAATAGACTGGACCTACCTGGTCTATGGTTTAATCCTGCTGTGGTCTGCGCTCAGTTGTCGCGCACCGATCTAGTTAATATGGACCGTAGGTCCAGAATCTTGGTTATCCATGGCAATCCCTCTCTAGGCCCACTCAATGCCAAGTTTTTTAGTGTGAAAGATGAATACATAATAGAGCCTTTTCTTGACAAGATTTTACCTATTACAGTGAGGAAATATTATCTACAATTTAGATACGGTACACTCCCGCTTAGGATCTTCTCCCACAAATGGTCCACAATCAAATTAATTGAATGTCCGGCGTGTGGGGCCAAAGAGGAGTCGGAGTCCCATGTCTTTTTTTTCTGTCCTACATACAAAAACATACTGCAAGGTTGGCTTATCCAACTTTGTAAAAACATGGGGTTCAGATTCCCCAAAGAGGCCATTAGAATACTCAAGAGTAATACTTCCACTCCTGTTGTATTCTTAGTCTCATGCTTCATTGATGCTATGTGGCGCAGGAGAATATACTTTCTGTAGTAATTGTGTTTTAGCTTGTAGAAACTACTTATGAATTCATTACGCTTATACTTCCAATGCTGTATATTTTTAATGTATTTATATTTTTATTGTCACATAATTGTTATGTAGTGTTCTTTAAAGAGGTGTATCTTCAGTTCTTCCTAAATTTGAGCACAGTTGGGGTAGTCCTTGCGGAAGTGGAGAGGCTGTCCCATATTTTGGGTGTGCAGATGGGAAAGGCCTCCTGTCTTCTTTTTGTTCTTTTTCACCTTTCTTAGTCTTCAGTATAACAATGAACTAATTGTGGCTGAGCCAAGGTACACCGGTGATGGTGATCATATCCGGAAGAAAGGCAGGGGTGCTGATCATGATGGCTTAGTAAATGATGCAGCTGACTTTGAAAATATTTCTAGCTATCAAGGGAATACAATGCAGTTCCATCAGGATGGGGGTGATGTGATCACATTTCTTCTGACCCTGGATGAAATGTGTTGAACAGTGTATTGTGCACATTAGGGTTGGAAGAAACCCTGATAAACCATGGGTCAGAGTGTTACCACCACCAAGTATAACTCCCAGGCATAGCATAGTCAGGTGTGCAGAAATAATTATACGACCAAAGTCAAAAAATTGTGAACCATGAAAGCAGGACGGACCTGAAATATCTAATGTGAAAGCACACAGCAATAGTGTCTATATTCAAATTAGATGCACGATTAGTGTTTCACAATACTTTTCCAGGTGTACTACCGGCTAGGTGGTGCATGCCTATATCCTGCAGATTATTATTATTTTTTTTTACAGAGTTTTATATAGAGCAAACTTGACCCGGTATCGGGTATCAGACCGTTTTACATAGCACCAGTTGCGTTACATAAGGACACACATTTATTTTTGGTAGGCATGGGGAGATTTCGTGATTTGCCCAGAAACACAGGATGTTCAGCATCATTGCGGAGACTCGAACCTGGTTCCTGAGATTCGAGGTCCACCGCCCCAGCCATTAGGCCAACTCAATTTCCTTGTTATATAACCCATTGGTCAGATTTATACCATGAATAAAGGCACTTCTAGGACCAAACAGTGAGCAACCTTTACCTTTATGATTTAAACCAGGCATTTTCTGAATTTGCACGGTTGACTTGAAGGGAAACTCTGAAATCTAATCTTTCCTTGTGGATCTGTGGGCAACATCTCTGGCTGAATCCTTATTCCGACAGGTATCCATGAAGGGACATGCGTATGGTTAGGCTCCGGGGTTGGCATTTAGGGAGGAGATAGAGAAGCAGTGTCCTAATCAGGCTTAAATTAACAGACCTGACTTGAAGATTTCAGGTACATGAGATCTATTTACATACACATGAATGTCCCTCCCATCATTTTCCTTTGACTCATGTTATATGTTTTATGATTCACTGCATAAGGTACGTCAATTTAATGTTTGTATCACCATAATCACAGTTTTTTATTAAACAGAGGCATATGTGTGTGTTTACACATTATGTTCATTGTTACCCACCATCGCCCATGGCTGAAGGCACCAATCATTTACAAGGATAATCAAGGCCTTTGCTGAATTAAGATAATTTCAGTATAACAAAATATTGTGTATGGTTTATATACTATTATAATGTGATTTTAGCTCATATATTCAAATGATGTGTAGTGTTCCATCTTAGGTCTAGTGGTTTCCTGTATGCACATTCAAATGTGGGACTGTACGAGTTCCCATGAGGTTCTTTCACACACTCCATTTAATTAATCATGGCAACAACTTCTCCACTTTCTAATGAAAGTGATATGACACAGTACAAATACAGAGCCTTCAACTATTGTAGTTAGAGAGGTGCATCTTGGAATCCAGGAAGTGTGTTCTTCCACCATCAAGAACACTGGTAAGAAGCGGGGCCCTCGCAGACGAAGGCTGGCCTTGTAGGCTTTGAGCTACCTGCCCATATTAAACAGGTGCGTGATACTGTACTCCACCTTCCTTAATGTAAGACTTTTAGCTGCTACTTCTAATTACCAAAAACGTAGCAGCAAGGGAAATTATTGAAAATGACACGTCACCTCTTTCCTTCTTGCTTACATTGTGCTTATTCCTTACTGCACCAGTAATATTCGCTATCATAATTTTGAATATGTTATTCAGAAGTTAGACTTCTAGTAAAAGCCTCTAACAAAAGTTAAGATGTCTCGTGGGAGTGCTCCGTTTGGGGAGAGGATGAGGGGGACCCCAGAAAATACTGGCAGGTGATTTTTGTTCCTAAAGTGGATCCCTTCAAAGTTAGTTTGAAAGAGGTTCATGCGACACTTCTCCATTTCATTCTCTGCAAATTACGTCAGTACGACGGACTCTGTCTGGTTCCTATGAAAAAAATAGCAGATGTGAACCTAATTGGTATTAAAATGGAACAACAGTGATGAGTGATATAGATACAACATGCTGTTAGTTCCCTATCATGGGGTCCAGCCGATCAAAGGTTTAGCAGAGAGTCGAGGAAAGACAAGTTGAGGCAGAGCCTGGTTTGGAATGTATGCATGAATCTTCCAGAGAATGTATGCATGCATGTATGCATACATGTATGCATGAATCATCCAGAGAATGTTGCAGATCTAATGATGAGGGAGAATGTAAATGTTTTCGTGCCTCCGTTTTTTGGATGTTTCAGATCAGATTTTATCTGTATCTCTGTTCACCAGCATTTAAATTGAGTAATGCACAATTTGTAAATCATTTAAAAGATAATGAGCTGCGTTTTGTCAAATAATTATTGTAAGGAAGCTACATTAAATAGAAATGTGAGTAAATCTAATAATTATATTACCAGTGTGGTGGTTGTTATGAACAACAGTGCATTCTTATGTACAACTACTTTAACAAATAGTCCCCTACTGTATAAAGCACGTTTCATTAAAGAGCTGTAATTCGGTGAAAACGTGCTGTGTGCTTATCTGACAATACAGTATGTTTGTGGAGGAGTGCTTTCATGTAAATTCATACATTCGGTGGAGACTTGGTAGTCACCTGCAGCTTGAAGAAACAAAGAACTAATCCTTTTTTAAGGCCTATGTAAAGGACGCAGCTTGAGATCTATTGACTGTTGCATTTTGGATTAATGGAGCTCTGTGTAAACCAACTTATGTTTCACTACATAATGAGATTGTCATTTCATGAATGTGCATTTCATTATGGATTTTGCTGCGACCTTTACAGTTCTAGCCCCATGTTGACTCCTCTTTTCGGGCGAAGTGAACACATATTAGAAGCAGGTAAGAATTAAAAACTTAGACGAAATATGGAAATGAGGTACTTTGGATTGGCCTAATATGACTGACGAAGCTCACACAGAACTCAGTTGTGGAAAGGCCATATTTAGAGGATATGATTGATTATACATGGCCGATTTTCTGTTTCTATTTCATAGCTTCCAGCTTTGTCGAAAATATAAACTGCATTGTCTCAATAGGTATATTTTTGAAATAATGAAAGTACAAACGTCCCTTATTATTTATTTTGTTGACAAATGCTTACAATAGTTCCTTTTGGCCAATGTTACCTACATTGCCTATTTTTTTTGCCGTGGCGCTGGGCAAATTTGAACGATTCTTTTAATAAGATTTGCACCAGAAGAATGGTTCAAAATGTACTTTTTGCAGTGGTTAGGTGGTTACAATTTCGTTTTTGCTCTCATCATAAGTGTACATGTCACCACAAAACTGCCTGGCACAGACTCCCTACCAATGTAATGTGCATGTTTTCCATTGAGGTTTCTTTGCTGTATCTAAACAGTGTGTGGCTCCATTGAATGGCAGGTTATGGGCCCTCAGTTCCCAGCAAGGGACATGCCATTCTGCTTTTGTTCTTGTGTGAACCTCGCATGGCCATACTCAGTAATGGTAACGCTTGTGGTAAATAGTCCAACATTTATAGCTCATAGGTACGAGTGATATGCTTAAATATACAAATATGCATGGCAAAAGGACAGTGCCTTCGAGAGTGAGGCTATGCTTCTAAAGACCGTCCTATATTGTCCAGTTCTTCATTCGCATTAAGACCGCTGAGAATCCTACATTCATAATCCTTGAGGGCCAGCTTAGAATTATTTAGAACATGGCATCTTATTTTAATTGCTATCCTATTCAGAGCATTTGTTGAATGAGAACGCATGCTTAAGTAAGAAAAACTGAAGGGCCTGTGGAAAATTAACTTAACTTCAAATTGTATCTAGTGCTTCATACTGCACGTTTCATTGTCTAAGCACTGTAAATTGCAGGAGTTATTATTGTTCAGTTAAATGACATTCATTTCATTTACTTTGGGAATGTGAAAAGCTGCGTTGACCTTGACGAAATTCAAACACTTAACCTATAGCTAAACGCATATTTGTTTAACCTATATCATCCTGGCAGATTATGTTCCTTTCAGCCGTGGTTCTGTCAATATTTCCAGAAAATGTATCAGCTCATATGGCCCTCTGCAACTAATAAAACTCTGTTGGAAATGTGTTGCCACTGTGATTTCCCAGAGTTTAGCCAGTCATGAATATCAGGACAACAGATACTATATTGACAACAAAGCTGCATAATCTACAAATTGTTTAGAAGTTGGACTATTATGGCAACATGGATGAGTAACTGACAGAGTCCATGCATCTGAATACAATGATAAGTGTTTACTTTTTGTCACTGTCAGCTCTCTTGTCTTTGCCCCATTCCTGCCAGTTTTTCTCACAGCACTATTTTGGAGCTTATTCTTTTGGCATTCAAAATGAGCCCATCAAATCTATCTTTCCCCATGCAACATTCCCACAATATGGCACAATGCATGCCTTCATGGTGCACTGTTGCCCACAAATTCTCATTGCTTGGTGTCTCGTGTTTTACTGGTACTATTTATGTGCCAATTAGTGGTCTGCATGTAATGGGTATTGGTAACACTATGGGATTATTAAGCTCTTATGTGATGACAATACACTTTCGGTATAGTTTGAAGATCTTTATTCAAATTACCGACATCAACCATGAAAATCAGCTTCACCCTTCAGCTTACGCATTCTAAATGTCACCTTTGCAATCCTTACAATGTTATCTTTCCAAGAAGGCATATGATGGTCAACATGGAGGATCTCTCAGTATTCCAAGACCACCACAACACATATCCCTCTCCAGAATAACATGGTGAGAATAGATAACATTTAACATAAAAGTGAACAAAGTTTGAATCTAAAACGAAATGAAATTATAAAGGAACAATGTTCATATAATATGAAGTAGAATTAGAAAATTATGTTACCAAACTTCTCCATAAGGATACTGGGAGGTAATTCAACCATGTATATAGGAAAACACAACCGATACAATAACCTAAGACTAATACATTTACTACATGAATACTTTAGGGCACCCCTATACTGTATAAGGCAAATACAGTGCACACAGTGTAAAAGTAACCTGTATTTGCTATGGTATCACATAATTACTCCACCAATCGGGTTTTACATGGCATCTCTCAGTGCGTCGGAGTACTGAACCAGGAACCTTATCATCAGAATGACCACTTGTGCCATACTGCATCCAGAGATGCTCACATTAGATTTAACTCTTCCAATGACTTAAGAACCTGAGACTTCACCAACCAAGATGTACCTCACCATCACCATTGTTAAGTTTAACCACATTTTTACTAACCTTCTCAATTATGAAAGAACCCATGCAGCTTGATTCACCCTTTCCCACAAATTTTAACTAGAACCTCCTTCCCAACTTTTCACTGTTCAGTGTCTGATCATATAGACACTTTTAGTTTTCTTTGTTTTACATTCTAAGCCACCTTCCCTCTCTTTTGAGCTCACTCATCTCTTCTTCTTGCAAATGCTCCATCATTTGCTCCTTTCTACACAGTCATGCAAGGTTCAACTTAGTTTTGCGAACTTTACCCCTAATCCAAAAGAAATGTGACTTGAATGTCACAGAACTAGGTGCATTACGATGAGCCCACCACACCCCAGTCAAAACTTCAGGCAAAGGTCTTCCTGACTCATCAGCTCTCTGCACACATGATTTCTCCACCGTATTCATGCGCTCCACAAAACCATTGCCCTGACGAAAATACAGACCAGATATAAGGTGTAGACAGGTTTACCAAAATTCCTGATTCTCATGTGAGGTTAACTAAACACCATTATCTGTTATAATCTGCTGAGGAACTCCTTCAACCTTTAAGTCCAAAGAAATTCCTGAAGAATGTATCCAAGAAAACCAACATTCCACATCCAAACCTTGTTACTCTGAAAGAAAGTATAAAATAGGTTACTCTACCCGGGCGGGCATCAGTGGTGGGATAATCTGAGCCTCTGTGTCCTTAATAAAATCCAGATTTTCAGCTCATCAGGCTATGAAAAATCTACATTTTATGGCACGAAGTGGAGGCCAATATTATGCAAGTTCAAACATCATTCAACACATTATTATTCACATTAGGCATTGGTTTAAAGTAACAACTTTTGAACATGCTCTCGTCTGACCAATCGGCCGCTCTTAAAATGTCCTGTAAACCTACTCCCAAGATGAAAGCTCTGGAGGCTGAGACACTGCTAAGTGAATGTGCTCCGAAAATAGAAGTGTCCACAGCCCCTTCAATCATAACCTCTTTCACCCACCTAGCTAAAGTATGGGGCAAAACAACTTTGTACGACACCATTTCTCAGATTAAGGGTTCTTCTTTCATATTCTTTCATGCATAGCACTACACAGAGTCTTGGGTTTCATGATAAGTAAGGGTAGAAAATAGTTGATGAAAGAGTCTTAGGGGCCCATTATGATTGCGGGCAGATCGCCACTGCCACGCTGGCTACCACCGGGCCGGCAGTGGCAATCTGCCACTAAATATCCCTTGGTGTCCCCCGCCATATTAGTATGGCGGGGACACCGCGACAGACAGAAAGACCGTTTGCTTTTTTTCCACCGGTCCACTTGCCGACCGGGCTGAAAAGGTCCTCAATATGGTGGCAATGCCTTGCAGGCACCGCTATCCATATTAGGATGTGGCATTTGCAAAGCCTTTCCATGGCAGAGACTCCGCCATGGAAAGGTATGCGGTGTTCACATTGGAGGACCCCAAGGGACTTGGGGGGCTGCACTTGGGGGGTACCTATGCTACCCCCCCCCCCACATTGGCATGAACAAGGTGGCAGGCACCGCGTGGTGCCTGTCACGTTGTGCATGCCAATGCACAACATGCATTTTGGACATTGTGGCTTGTGCAGCTTGCAGCACGGTCGGCCACAATGTTCAATATGCAGGATACGACCGCCAGGGTGGCGGTTGCATCCTAATGGGCACAGCAGGACCGCACACCTCTGGCGGTCGGTCCCGTTGCTGTTTCGGTGGTGGGCGGACTCTGTCTGCCCGCCATCGAAATGACGCCCTTAGTTCTTCTTTTAATATAGAAACATACTCCCTCAGTTTGGTATGCTCTCCTGGTGACTTCTAAATCTCTAACATCAGATGTGTGTGTAAAAGAAACCAGGGTTGTCAGTTTGTAAGTGAGTTTTTTCAGCGATGAATATTGGTTATCACCCCAGTACTCTAATACTTTCAGGATCAGTTTAATATCCCAAAGAGAGGTGTATTTAGGTATGGGTGGTTTGAGGACCCTAATGCTTCTCATAATCTTCCTTGTTAAAGTGTTCTGGCCAACAGGTAATCCACCTATCAAGCAATGACCGGCAGAAATTGCTGTTCTATAGACATTTACTGTCCTATAAGACAATCCTGACTCAAATAGTTCTGTTAGATAATTTATTACATAGACTACATCAGTTGAAATGGGATTGATACCGCTTTGAACACAACAGCAAATCCATTTATTCCATGCCAGTCTACATGCCTTCATTGTGCCAGGTGCCCAAGAATCAGATATGAGTTTGAAAGCATCTGGTGAAGGCCAGGGATTTCCCATTGTCTTCTGAAATCATCCATGCCATCAGTGTGAGGGACCCTTCTTCTATCAGAGTATGGATTTCCACTCGAGGGCCTAGAATTAGGGTCCCAAAATGCAGAAAAAGTAAGGGGAAGTCTACTGACATTTCCAGAATCACTGGTAAGCAAGCTTTGGATCTCCAAAGAGGAGTTACCAGTACTACTGTATCCCTGAATCTACATTTTTGTAGCAGGAAGCTGGGTAGCATGAAGAATGCTGGGAAGGCATATGATCTTAGACCTCTCCAGTCCTGTAGGAAGGGGTTTACCCAAGCAGCTTAAGTGTCTGGTTTCCAGCTGAAAAACAGTGTCAGTTGAGTATTCAATCTGTCTGCAAAGAGATCTATGTTGAAAGGACCGCATATGTGTTGGATATGTAGGAATATCTCCCTGTTCTGTCTCCAGTTGCTAGAGTATCTGAAGTTCCTGGAGAACCAGTCTGTTACTCCTTTGCTCAAATCAGGAATGTGTTGTGCTACAACTGAAATTCCTGTGCTCAAACAGTAACCCCAAAATTCCTTCGCTAGGTCTGCTGTGGTCCTCCCATCTTGCTCACACATTGGACTGCTGAAATGTTGTCCATGCTATTCATTATACAACATTTCATCCTTTCTTGAGTGAAACTGCGGACTGCAAAGGAGCCCGCTAGGAGTTCCAAGCAGTTGATGTGCAAGTTACTCTTTTGCTCTGACCAACGCCCCCCTGTGGAAGAACTTAAACATTTCGCTCCCCAACCCTCTAGACTTGCATCTGAATCTATTACCATTTCGGGTTCCTCCCCGAAGATTGCTCTCCCGTTCCAGGCTGGTGTGTTCTTGAGCCACCATTCTAGTTCCTCCCTTGAGTCCTGATCTAGGGAAAAAGTTTGAGAGTATGAGTGATTTATGCGAAGGCATCTCTTTTTAGTCATTGAAGGGCTTAATAGTAGAGTGGGCCTGGGAATATGGCTTGGATGGTTAAGGATAGGAGACCCAGGGTTCTCGCTAAAGTCTGTAGTGTAATAATATTTTCTGATAAGACCTTTTTTGTTTCCTTGCGCAACTTTTTTATTTTGTCTTTGGGTAAGCGTAGTTCTGTGTTAAGGGTGTCTACGATGAACCCCAAGAATTGAGTGTCTTTTGCTGGAGTTAGGCATGACATTTTAAAGTTTATTACAAATCCTAGTTTCTCAAAATTTCTATTGCCCACTGAGTATGGAGGAATACGGCAATGTCCTTGGATTGATCCATTATTAGGATGTTGTCTAGGTATATTATTAACCTTATACCTTTTGCCCTGAGCCAGGCTGCTACCGGTCGGAGTACCTTTGTAAAGCACCAAGGTGCTGAGGACATACCAAATGGGAGACTGGAGAACTCCCAGATTTTGTTTAGCCATATGAAGCAAAGGTATTTTTGGTGTGGAGGCCAGATGGGAATAGCCGGGTAAGCGTCCTTGAGATCTTCTCTTGTTAACCAGTCCCCTTTCCTTGAACCCCAAGAATTGAGTGTCTTTTGCTGGAGTTAGGCATGGCTTTTTAAAGTTTATTACAAATCCTAGTTTCTCAAAATTTCTATTGCCCACTGAGTATGGAGGAATACGACAATGTCCTTGGATTGATCCATTATTAGGATGTTGTCTAGGTATATTATTAACCTTATACCTTTGCCCTGAGCCAGGCTGCTACCGGTCGGAGTACCTTTGTAAAGCACCAAGGTGCTGAGGACATGCCAAATGGGAGACTGGAGAACTCCCAGATTTTGTTTAGCCATATGAAGCAAAGGTATTTTTGGTGTGGAGGCCAGATGGGAATAGCCGGGTAAGCGTCCTTGAGATCTTCTCTTGTTAACCAGTCCCCTTTCCTTAGGATTTCTATTAACAAATATATACCCTCCATTATGAATTGTCGGTAGACCACCCATTCATTTAAATCTTTGAGGGTTATAACTGGCCTCATCTCTTTGTTCTTTTTCTCCACCAAAAGATGTTGCTGATAAAGCCATCTCCAGGATCGGTTGTCTCTTTGATGGCACCTTTGGCCACCAGGTCTTGTACATCCTTTGTAACCAATTTTGAGTGCTCATGTGAAAAGCTGATTTCCCTTGAGATCTTGTCTTGAAAGGGTGTGTCTGTGGATTATATTTGGTATCCTCTGACCGTTTGTAGCACCCAAGGGTCTTGTGTCTCTAAGTTCCAGTTTCTACAGAACTGGGCTAGTCTCCCTCCCACTTTATAGGGGACTCTGAAAGGTCTTTCATATGAAGTACCTGATGAGAAGTTTGTCTTCTGTTGCTTCTGGTGTTTTGGAAATGGCCTCTCTGTGTTTGGGGGTAGAAGTTAGAATAGGAGTCATAGCCTTGTTGGAATGACCTATTGCCTTGTACCATGTAGGGTCTTGAGGAAGGTGTACCCCGGCAAGGGAACCAACCCCTTGTTCCAAAAACTCTATCATGAAGCACCTTTCTTATCTCCTTTTGGGACTTCTGTATGGAGCTGGAGATCCCTACGTATTTCGCCATCTCTTTTATGAAGTCGTTGCCAAAAAGTTGGCTTTGGGAAGAAGGTCCCCCTTCTTTATTGTCAAGCTCTATTAGTTTTGGCTTGAGCTTCAAGATGATGCTTTTCCTTCTTTTGTTAGAAAGAGCCGTGTCTTTGTTCCCAAGGAGGCAAACAGGTCTCTGCACCCACTCTCGCAGCTCTTTTGGGTCGATCTGAGGTTCGCTCAGGTAAGCTGTCTCGGTCATCTCGAACATTTTGGCAAGGGGGCCTGTAATGCCTAGGAGTCTGACCTGGCAAGACTTTAAGCCTCTTTCTAGGCCTCTTCTAGGGTCTTTTCCCCCCTTGTTGATAAATCTGGCCCTTAGTCTCATCAAAGCATTATACATGGTACACAAAGTTTTCCTACAATGGCCACTGAAAGCTGACTGAAATATGACATGGAAAGATGCCCATCACAAGTAAAAATCATAGTAGATTTATAAGTGGGTACGTATATGAATCGACTGTGATCAGTGTACATACGAAAGCCTTAGCCATAAAAGTGAAAGTTGCAGGCAGTTGATTACAAACATACTATTTTGGGAAAGACACTGTGACTTGGCCTAAAGCTTTCCTGGAAATACTTTACATGGGAGTACAGCCTCCCTATTTTATAGTCTCACTTCTGACCTTTGTGCTAGTGAAGCACTATATTTCACTTAAAGGGATAGCACATAAAAATCCAAACCTAACAGTATGGATGAGGGATCCTGTATTCTCCAATGTTGTTTAGGAATCCTCCAATCCATTTATTCTGGTGGATGGAGATCCTCTCCTGTCACGGCCAGTATGACTCGCTGGTGGGTGGGCAGATGGGGGGTACCGTAGGGGGTCACATGGGTTTGTGGGGAAGCAGGTGGGCATTAATTAATTGTTTTTTTTTTACTTACCTTACCGGGTCCCATGCCGACTCAGCTCTCCTGGCCGGGTCCCACGTTTTCCCAATAGGAAGAAGCCACAGGCAGTATCCCTCCCCTAAGCCAATCACAACTTTGAAATGGTAGCGTTGAGGTTGGTAGTGACAGCGCTCAGCCGGGCGCCTATGAGGAGACCACGTTCTCTATGTAGGCTGTATACAGCCTACTTAGAGAAAATGTATACAGCCTACATATAGAAAATGGAGAGTGCGTATGACTGGTTTGGTCGGCCCCAGAGGGCTGACCAAACAGTCAAGTCCCACAGCATTGGACAAGCCACTCCGTCCCCAACCAGTCATACCCTTCTGCTTACTCCTCAACCTGCCTGCCCCAACCGGGCATACCCTTCTGCTTTCCCCGCAGTGCAAGAAGCAGAAACATAAAATGGTATTTAAAATACCATTTTATTTTTCTGCTTATCGCACTGCAAGAAAGCAGTGGGGCGACGCTCCTCTGCCCTAATTGAGGAGCCACCCCTTTCTACACACGGAATCCAGGGAGGTATTTGTTGCTGAATGAAGTTGTACCCCTCCCAGTGCTAATGTTTGGAGCAATGGCATGACTAGCATATTATTCCATCAACGGTGACTTTGTAGCTGTCATGTCATGTATTGTGTATGTTGGATCATGCTGCTGTGGGCATGTGTGATACTTACTTGATATTGATTTAGGACATTCTGCTCTTTCTTTCCCTGTTTTGAATTTAGTTAAATATACCGCCATAATTAGCAAGACATGGCATTTTAATTGCCAGAAATTGGTTCAAATCTAAAGTGTTGTGCTAATATTTGGACCTCACAACATAGGGACGTATATTTAATGAATTATATCAACAGGCACCTTAAAGTACAGAATACAATTTAAACCCAACACTTTTATATAAAAATAAATAAAAATCATGCAGCTAAACTGTATCGTTAATAGTTTCTTTCCAAGGAGGCTGCTTCAATATCCAATGAAGGGTAGAATTTAGAAACTAAGTGTACATCAACAACCTATTCCTGGGATTGAGCCTGCCGTGATGCCTGAAGGCAATTAATTCCAGTTCACCTATTTTATTGTAAGGTAAAATCAAGTAAATGGATGTGTAGGGGTTGAAAGATGCATTAATGTGTTTACAACTCCATCTGCCTCTCCACAGGAGCTCCCCAAAGACTGAGTGAAAACCTGCTTCTGCGGACCAGGTGTCCTTTGCCTGATTTCACAAGCAGCGCACAGAAAAGACATTTAAAAAAGTTTCTCACTGCTAAAGTGCCCTGAATTATTAAATGGCGTTCCTAAATAAATTTTTAGATATGTAAGAGTTGAGGAACTTTACATTCCTTTGCGTGTTATGATTAGTCTCTTTAATGCTTGAGTGTAATATTCGAAGATCAAGCAAGTTAACATGGGCGTCCGCAGAAATGTTTCCAGGGGGGGGCAACATTTTAACTTCATCCCCATCCTCCGACATGATTGAGCACAAGTATTAAATACATTTAAAAAAAAAAATAAGATAAAGAGCTTAAAAAAATCAAAGAAACCCATAGGGGGAAGAGAACAATCTTGTGAGGCGCCACAGCAGACGACCTGGCAACTACAATAAAACAGAGGGAAAAACTAAAAATAGCCAGAAAAAAAACAAAAAAATTCTAAATCAGGTTGATGTGGTTCTAGAGCATGGGTACTCACAAACTTTCTCTCAGGGGACACATTTACAGTGTGGTTTGTGGCCGAGGGCTGCACCGGTGGGGGCGGGGTCAGTGGGGGAAGGGGTGGGGCTAAAGCAACAAAACAATCTATGACCACGAGGTTGAACACATGCCCCTGCAGCAGACGCCTTTGTCCACAGAGCCACCAGACCCGGCATACATATCTATCTATCTATCTATCTATCTATCTATCTATCTATCTATCTATCTATCTATCTATCTATCTATCTATCTATCTATCTATCTATCTATCTATCTATCTATCTATCTATCTATCTATCTATCTATCTATCTATCTATCTATCTATCTATCTATCTATCTATATATCTATCTATCTATTTATCTATCTCTCTCTCTCTCTCTTTCTCTCTCTCTCTCTCTCTCTCTCTTTCTCTCTCTCTCTCTCTCCCTCCCTGTCTCCCTCCCCCCCTCCCCTCCCTCTATCTCTGTCTCCCACCCTCTCTCTCTCTCCCTCTCTCTATCTCTCTGTCTCCCTCCCTCTCCCTCCCTCTGTCTCCCTACCTCTGTCTCCCTCCCTCTGTCTGTCGCCCTCTGTCTGTCCCCCTCTGTCTGTCTCTCAACCTCAGTCTGTCTCCCTCACTCTGTTCCTTTCTCTCTGCCTCTCTCTCGGTCTCCCTCTCTCCATCTCTCTCTCTCTGTCTCCCTCCCTCTGTCTCCCTCCCTCTCTCTCCCTCCGTCCCTCTGTCTCCCTCCCGCTGTCTCCCTCCCTCTGTTGGTCTACCTCCCTCTGTTGGTCTACCTCCCTCTGTCGCCCTCCTTCCTCTGTCTGTCTCCCTCTGTCTGTCTCCCTCTGTCTCTCTACCTCCGTCTGTCTCCCTCACTCTGTTTCTCTCTCTCTGCCTCTCTCTCGGACTCCCTCCCTCTGTCTCTCTCTCTGTCTCCCTCCCTCTGTCTCCCTTCCTCTGTCTCCCTCCCTCTGTCTCCCTCCCTCTGTCTCCCTTCCTCCCTCTGTCTTCCTCTCTATGTCTTCCTCTCTCTGTCTCCCTCTCTCTGTCTCCCTCTCTCTGTCTCCCTATCTCTGTCTCTCTCTCTGTGTCTCTCTCTCTCTGTGTCCCTCTCTCTCTGTCTCCCTCTCTCTCGGTCTCCCTCTTTCCCTCTCTCTCTGTCTCCCTTCCTCTGTCTGTCTCTGTCTCCCTCTATCTGTCTCCCTGTCTGTCTGTGTCCCTCCCTCTGTCGCCCCCCTCCCTCTGTCTGTCATCCTCTCTCTCTCTCCTGCCCTATCTGTCTCCCTCTCTCTCTGTCTCCCTCTGTCTCCCTGCCTCGGTCTCCCTCCCTCTGTCTCCCTCCCTGTCTTCCTCCCTGTTTCCCTCCCTCTGTCTCCCTCTCTCTCAGTCTCCCTCTGTCTCCTCTCTCTCTGTCTCCTCTCTCTCCGTCTCCCTCTGTCTCCGTCTCCCTCTCTTTCCCTCTCTCTCGGTCTCCATCCTTCTGTCTGTCTCCCTCCCTCTATCTGTCTCCCTGTCTGTCTGTCTGTCTCCCTCCCTCTGCCGCCCTCTTCCCTCTGGCTGTCTCCCTCTGTCTGGCGCCTTCTGTCTCCCTCCCCCTCTCCCTCCCTCTCTCCCTTTGTCTCCCGCCCTACCTGTCTCGCTCTCTCTGTCTCCTTCTGTCTCCCGCCCTATCTGTCTCTCTCTCTGTCTCCCTCGGTCTGTCTCTATCTCCCTCCCTGGGGCTTCTTGCAGGGGATCAGCACAGCCTGCTGTAATTGTGAAAATTAAGGAGACAAAAGACATCCGTAAAAGGAATTTTGACGGCCTCCCTGCTCAGAAATCTCATCCATGCTCTACTGAATAGCAACCAGTGACTACCAAGTCTGCAAAGCACGTTGGGATTTTGATAAGAGGTGTACAAAGCGCTATAGTATCAGTGTAATAAAATACCTCATTACTACCAGCTAAATGCCTGACACAGCAATTAGTAATTCAGGATAACCAGGGCAAAGAGTGTGCACTCTGTGCTGCACCACAAATGGCACTTTATTGTAATTTTTTACCAATTTGGGCTAGAAACAAGTTTTATTTCATTGAAATATGCCAATTTATGTTGCAGATCGTGGATTGGGTTGCAAGAGCAGCAGATTCATAGATATGCAGAGAATGCCTGGCTGCAGAATTGTATAATTCCAGTAGCTGTATATAAGCATAGTAATAAAACACATACACACCCAAAAGCTGCTACCGCCACTGTACAAAGCTCTCTGAAGTGGCTTAAGGCAGCATGTTTGCTCTTTCTACAACACACTAAGACATAAATGGTGTCCCATAGCCTACAAATGAACCCTTAATAGGGAAACCGGCCAGCAATTTACACTCATTTATTAACCAAAAATGTCAATATTCTTGTTCCTGTCTAATACGTCGTTCGTAGTAAAACTTCATGCTGGACCAAATGTTTACTGGCAGAAGACCCTTGTTAAGATTCAGACACTCCCAAAAGTGAACGCACAGTCCTATACACTCTCACACAGACATGATATGTGATGTTGGTTACTTTTAACTATTCAAGCTGAATCGTCGATAGGAGAGGTTCTCGCAAGGTGATCAGGAGAGCAGTGTGTTGAGTACGTTTGATTCCGAAGCGCCAAGAGGCAGTTCTTGTGGAGTGTGCTGCTAACTTTCAAAACTCTGAGAGCAGTGTGGTGGCTGTCAGGGGTGACTAAGTGGACTGCAGCTTTGGCGCACATCCTGCTCATTGGAATTCGTATTTCCACATTTTGTCTGCGCCTGCAAGCCTTTTTCTCTTTTTAAAGTAGTTTACACTTCTAGTAGGGCTATTTTATGCAATTCAATGTTTTAAACAGAATCAAAGACTTTAAGAGACCACTTCCGCATGGGCGTCCCTTACAGCAACGTGCGCTGCCTGAGTGATAATTACACATTGTCACTGGGCCAGCACCAGACGGACCGGCGATCCAGGGGGGGGCAAGTGCCCCCCCTTGCCCCTCCCTGCGGACGCCCATGCAAGTTAAGAATATGAAAAATAAAATGCCAAGTTTACAAGAGAAAACCACAACAGACTGCTAAGTGGAAGAACATTTTAACTATGAGTCATTGAGCTACAACAGTGATATTACGGGGGACATGCAGAAAGTCCTTTCTGGCTGTAATCCTCTGCTCTGATTGCTGAACAGGCCATTACTCCATGATACCAGCTGCATCTTCGTAGTGTCCAGGTGCTGTGTGCTTTAGAGCAACAGGAAGCCACGCAGGCAGTCACTGTAATAGGGAGCTAGGGAAAAAAGAGACAGGCAGCTCAGTCTGCAAAGTGATGAGCATTTGTTTTAGCAGTACCTCATCTGCCAGTCTGCAAGCGACTGTGTTCAATGCGCATACCCACACTGGTGGTCATTCTAGAAAGAATACCATAGTTTGCATAGTAAACACCAGAATAAAAAAACAAAAAAATTGTGGACCTCAGCATCCATGGATAAAACAGGCTACATCTATGAACAGGATCCAACATGGCCACTTGCAAAAGACAAGTGGAGCAGGGTACACAATCACAGTCAGTAGTCTCTCTCTGTCGGTCATTCTGTGTTTAATCTCTGAAGAATACAGCTGGGAGAAGTGAATCTCCAACACAGTCTGCTGGCAGTAAAAGGGAGAGGCAGCCCTGACTTCTTAGAAGAGTTGCCACAGGTCCGGATAGGCCAAAGGTCTATCCATGTTGACTTCCAATGAGCATTTAGCTCTAAAACAGATTGCAATTCTATGGCAGGACCGGAGGCTTCGGAATATGCCTTTCTTCCTTCGCTTTATTGACAAACACAGCAGCAAGAAAAAACTACAAACAACTACATTTCCCATGAACATTAGGGAAAGAAAAGACTCACAATGGTAGTCCTTCGTCGCTCTCCGCACTCCGGCAGCTCCCATCATGCCTTGCAGCTGCTTCCTCTTCCTCTTTCTTCGCTGCCCAGCAGCAAGTTAAGTGTTTTTTTTGCTTCTCAGTGCATATTTGGGACTGTGTGGGTAGCGTTTTGGGTTGTAAGGCAAGCGCTGACCTTTTCATTCTTACAGAGTCCCCTAGCGATCGCGGGACGCTTTGTAGCGCTCCTCACGCGATCTGGTCCTAGTGTGAGGTGCGCTGTGCGCTTTCTACCGCTAGGGGGCGAGTTTCCTTTGTGGCTAGTGAGCCTGAGGGACGCTTTTGAAGCAGTTTTGGC
This sequence comes from Lissotriton vulgaris, assembly GCF_964263255.1. Classification (NCBI taxonomy): domain Eukaryota; kingdom Metazoa; phylum Chordata; class Amphibia; order Caudata; family Salamandridae; genus Lissotriton; species Lissotriton vulgaris. The sequence goes on from NC_141696.1 coordinate 310,208,820, forward strand.
ACGTTTATGCCTGTGGCTATTTACGGTGCCCCCTGCCTCCCGGTCTGACACCCTGCGGGGTTGTAATTATAGGGTTGCCCCAGGTGTTGAACGCCCAATAAGGGTTGTATCTTTCTGATTGTGTGGACACCCTGCGGAGTCGTAATTAGCACCGGCTTGCTGGTGCTGGGGACGCTTTGCCGGGTTGGTGCCCTGTGAATTAGAGGGCTGCAGCGTTCCCTGGGCTCTGACCCGTGAATTGTGTGCCTTAGTGCCCCCCTCACTGTCTGGGCCCCCTCCCAGCTTACATTTGGTGCCTGTTAAGGCCCTTATTTACTGGCTGTGCTGCAAATCCCTACTTGCCAGAACCTAATTTCAATAATGCAAGGGGATCACGAGTCAGCTATGCCTCTTGGGATGAAGATTTCTACCAAGCCGTGGATGATTCCATTTATAGGGCGGTTGACCAAGCCATGGTGCCCCTGGAGCAACGCCTCACAGCACGATTGGATGAGGCTTATTCCAAGTTGGCGGCTCTGATTCCCGTGCTGGCTCCAGCCCCGGACCCTGCGTCCTCGCCCACCCCCCCTCCACCCAAAAATCACTGTGCAGAAGGGGTTGAATCAGAAGCTTTCGCTCGTGTTAAGAGCGCCTTCAAGGCGCTTGAGGGGTCCCAAGCAGGCCCCATACCCGCGGAGGTTCCTCCCCCGACCTCGCGTACTTTGTCCCCAGTTCCCCAGGACGATGAGGATTCCCCGGATTCGGATTCGGAGGCTTGTTCCTCGAGATCCTGGCTCCCGTCTCAGGCCGCTTCCTCTGAGGGCCCTTCGGACATGTTGGACCCGGACGACATCGTCCCCCCCCGGTCCTCTGACTGGGTCCCGGGTGACAAGGTGGCCCGGTATGTGGCCGGTCGCTTACGCAAGCCAGTAGAGAAGGACGCACGTAACCGCCTTCGGGCGGAGTGCCCTCGACCTACCTTGGAGGGCAAGGTGGCTATGACGCCGGACATCGACCCTAAAATGGCGACGTTCCTGGCAAAGTTTGTCACGGATCCCCGTAAGGGGATTGACAGGTCCTGGCGCACTTGCCAGGACAAGTTGTTAGAGGTGGTAGGTCCTCTGACCAAAATCCTGGACATGGCCGAGGAGGCCTAGGTCACAGGAGATCAGATTTCCCTGGAGGTCCTGTCCAAAAGGGCCCAGCGGGCTATTGTCTTCCTTGGAAATGCGAATTGTGCCCTCTCTACTGAGAGGATGAGGTCACTGTTGAACAAAATTGACCCTAAATTGGGTGACCTCGCTTCTTCGGAGGCCGGCGCTGTGGCTCAGGGGGGTGTGTTCGGGGACCCTTTCATTAAGGAGCTTGGAAAGTTTGTGGCCACCTTTACATCCTTGGACAGGGCGCAGTCCAATATCAAGAAAGTTTTTGCCCCTCTGGTTTTTGAGGGGGCCGGAAGTGGCAGGGGCTGCTTATTCGGCCGTGGCAACCCCTCTGATCGTAGACAAGGCTCCGGCCGCGGGCGTGCCCAGGACGGTGCCCGCTTCAACAACTTCTATCCCACCCGGGGTCAGCAATTCCGGGGCCGTGGCGGCCAGAGGAGACAGCAACAAGGTTTTGGAAGAGGTGTGTGTGCTGCCCTCAGCGAGTTTGTGGGTTGGGGGGCGCATGGCACAGTTTCTCCCCGCATGGGCCTCCCTGACCAGCGATGCTTGGGTGCCGCAGACGGTCCAGGGCTTCCAGCTAGAGTTTCATGGCCGTCTGTATCAGCTTCAACGTCCCCGTCCCATTACCTTTTCGCAGCGCGACACAGATTTAGTGCGCGACGAGGTGTCCGCCCTCCTCCACAAAGGGGCGATTTGTTCGGCACAGGAGCACCCCGGGGGTTTCCTCAGCAATCTATTTTTGGTCGACAAAGTCGATGGGGGCCGTCGTCCAGTCATCAACTTGAAAGAGTTCAACAAATGGTTGGTTAACCGCCATTTCAAGATGGAGGGAATCCATCTTCTGAGGGACGTTTTGCGTCCGTCAGATTGGATGGTCAGGCTTGACTTGAAAGACGCTTACTTGGCGGTGCCCATTTCTCCCCCTCACCGTCGTTTCCTTCAGTTCGCATGGGACGGTCAGGTCTACGAGTTCACCACGCTACCTTTCGGGCTATCCTCGGCGCTGCAGTGTTTCACAAAGGTGTTGCACCCGGTCGTCGAGGCTTTGCGGGCTCGAGGTATCCGAATGATCGTTTACCTGGACAACATGTTCTTCATGGACCATTGTCCAAAGCGCTCGCTTTCCACGCATGCGCAGTCACTCCCTTGGCCGCGCATGCGCATTAGACAAGCCCATACACGCATGCGCGCTAGGTAGAGTTCAACGGGAGCGCAACACCGGAACCTGGGAGACTACGATCTCCGTATTTGGGCATTTACTGGACCTTTTCAATCAATTAACTACCACTAATTACTCCCAGGGGCAGTGTTTATAAGGGCCTTAACGCGATCTATCCTCACTTCATCGGAGCCGCGTTGAGGGAAGGCAGGCGATTAGCTGTTGCAGTAACCGTGAGTTTTGGGTGACAGAGACGAGCATTTGTTTCATCAGTTTGGTGCATTGAGTATCGTTTTTTTTCCAACTGAACCCCGTATATTAATGTTGTTATAGGTCTTTTCTGAGCAGAAAGGAAGGATCCCCAAAATACGCTTAGGCTCATGAGGTCTTATAGTTGAGAACTCTAAGTAAGACTTTTCCTTCTTTTTTCTTTCTTATTGGTTGCTCTCTTTCCATCTGAGCAGAGAGTAATTAAGTGTTTTGTATATATGTATGTCAGTATTGTGTTATGTCCATCTGTGTTGTTTTATTTTTTCACAGGGTCCCATTATTTTTGGTCTGACCTGGTGACATTCAGAGAAGGTTTTTCTTCTCCACTGATCTGTCTGTTACAGACCCATGTATTTATTTATGCATTTCTCTCCGCAGGTTCTATCGCCAACTGGACGCAACTGCATTCACTAACACTAAAACATTGTTAGGGATATTACACATTGTGGTAATCATTTTTTATACACTTTTACATTGTGCATGTGATTAAGGGGAGGGTAAGTGCATAACCCTTGTCCTGAAGAAGGAGGCTGTGACCTCCGAAACATGTTGACACCTTAATAGTGGTTTTGATACCTTAACTCGTATCTATTAAACCACGCCCTGCACTTCTTTTAACAATACCAGCCGGGGATTTAATTAAAATATTTTTTCCTCCCACGTGCCAGGTATTTTTTAACTTTTCACTTTTTTCACCTCACCTCACTCACACCATTGTTACATACACACACCCCCACACATAGTTCACTTCCAAGTGCTCCTGCGTATCCGCGAGTCGTAGCACGCCGCATCCCGTAGAGGGGTGCGAAGGCCCCGATGATGAAGCATGACACCAAGGGGCCTGTTGGTGTGTGAGGGGCATTTAAACAACACTGTGTGTTCCCCATCACTTTAGGGATCACTATCACTTTGAGTGGATTCCACTTTGTTTATTCATACATTTAGGGAGACTGAATCCACTGACTCTCTCTCTCCCCCCTCTTGTTAAAATCCATTGTCCAAAGTGCCTTTCGTCCCAGCTTCAGGTGGCTGTCAACCTCCTCCAGGATCTGGGTTTTGTTATCAACGAGAAGAAGTCTCTTCTGGTCCCCACTCAGTGTGCCACCTTTTTGGGGTTCACCGTCAACTCGGTGGCAGCCAAATTGAGCCTTCCTGCTCGGAAGATGGTAAAGATCAGGCACGAGTTGCGTCAGATGCTGGCGAAGTCTCACACATCGTTGCGCCATTTGGCGCGGTTAGTGGGACTCCTGTCCTCTTCAATTCAGGCCATCTTCCCAGGCCCCCTTCATTATCTGGCCATGCAGCGCCTGAAGGCGTATCACCTCCGGAAGGGTCTGACTTACTCCCAGATGATCCCACTTGCGGAGGAGGTGAGGGACGAGATGCGGTGGTGGCTAACGCACATGGAGGCCTGGAATGGCCATGCGATTTTCGACTCAGAGCCGGATGTCATTATCGAGTCCGACGCCAGTTGCTCTAGTTGGGGGGCCAGGTGCGGAGATTTTTCCACACGTAGAGCCTTGTCAGCCCACGAGCAGTCATTGCATATCAACTGTTTGGAATTGCTAGCAGGCTCCTTTGCGGTCCAGTGTTGGACGAAGAACAGGGTTCAGTCTTGTGTCCTCCTCCGGATGGACAACGTGTTGGCGGTCCGTTATATCAACCACCTGGGAGGAACCAGGTCCAAAATGCTAGCGGACCTTGCCAAGGATTTTTGGCACTTTTGCCTGGACCGACAGGTGTCTGTCACGGCGGAGTACCTGCAGGGTTGTCAGAACGAAGTGGCCGATTGGCACTCCCGGCACCTGCTGGACACCAGTGTATGGAAGTTGGACCCTCTGGTGTTCTCCTGGTTAGCGGACAGATGGGGCCCCTTTTCGGAGGACCTGTTCGCATCGCGTCTGGATTATCAGCTTCCGAGGTTCTTCAGTTGGCGCGGGACCCTCTGGTGGAGGCGACGGATGCTTTCCTCCAGGACTGGTTGGGCGAGCAGGAGTATGCGTTTCCCCCGTTTTTAATGATAACAGGAGTGTTGACATTACTCCGCCGTCAGTTGGCTGAGGTGGTTCTGATCACCCCTTGGTGGAGGTCTCAAGTGTGGTGTCCGGTTCTTCTGGAACTTTCCTGGGATTCCCCAATCCTACTCCCCCACTCTCCTCACATTCTGCTCAGTCCGGAGCGGCTTCCCCACAGGTTAGTACAGGAGGGGTCTCTGCATCTGATGGCTTGGTGGATCTCTGGCGTTGCTGGACGCTCCCAGGCCTTTCGGGACCTACTCTCCAAGGCATGGGCCAATAGCACGACCAGGAGATCCGGTCAGCTTGGCATAGATGGCGTCGCTGGTGTGTGCGATGGGGTCTTGATCCCGTGGGGCAGACGTAGTGCAGGTTCTGAACTTCTTGGCTGGGTTGGCGGAGGATGGCCTGGCTTACCGGTCAGTGAATACCTTCCATTCAGCTATCTCAGCCGGTCATGACCTGGTGCAGGGTTCCCCGGTTGGAGAGCATCCTTTGGTGTGCCGGCTTTTGAGGGGGATTCGCCTCTCGTTGCCGCCGAAGCCACGTTATTCTGTCCTTTTGGGATGTGAACAGGGTTCTGAACTTGTTTTTGTCCTGGCAGCCAAATCGGTTTTTGTCTCGCAAAGAGCTCACGGCTAAGTTGGCTATGCTGTTGTGTTTGATATCTTACAGGCGGGTTTCCGATGTGCGAGCATTAGACATCACTGCTAGAGTTTTCTCCCCTGACGGGGTGTCTTTTACGGTGAGTAGGTGGACTAAATCCCTTTCGAGAGTAATCTCATACCTGGCCTTTCAGGACTCCCCTAAGCTGTGTGTGGTGCAGTGCCTCCGTGCCTATGAAAGTTTGACTGAAGACTCTCGTCCTCAGGGCGAGAGACAATTGCTTATTGCCCTACGTAAACCGTACAAGGCAGTCTCTTCCCCAACTATAGCCAGGTGGGTGTGTTGGGTGATGCAGGAGGCGGGGATTGATACCAAGCAGTTTGGTGCTCATTCAGCGAGAGGGGCGATGGCCTCTAAAGCTTTTGTCCTTGGGGCTCGGTTGGAGGATCTGATGAGGGCGGCCGATTGGTCCTTAGACTCCACTTTCAAGAGGTTCTATTTTAAGCCAGTGTTAGAGGTTGCCCGGCTAGTGGTCGACAAGCTTTGAACTGGCATAATCCGAAGCCTCCGGTCCTGCTATAGAATGAGAATTTGCCTAGCCTTGGTGCTGGTAGGTTCCAATTCTATTAAGGACTCGGAGGCGAGGATTATCCCCTCCAATGACTTCAGGGAAGTGGACCCTCCCCGTAAGAAATTAAAGTAATGCATTTATGAGGTTTTTATTACTGGCTATGCTGATAGTACTTGAAAAGTTCTATGACATACGTTTTTTACACTTGTTAGTAGCTGCTCGGTGTCTGTCACACCGTATTTTGCAGGGAATGACGGTAATAAACAGGAGGCTTAAGATGAATGGAGCATGGGCTTCGCGCGAAGAAAGAGGAAGAGGAAGCAGCTGCAAGGCATGGCATGATGGGAGCTGCCGGAGTGCGGAGAGCGACGAAAGACTACCATTGTGACTATTTTCTTTCCCTAATGTTCATGGGAAATGTAGTTGTTTGTAGTTTTTTCTTGCTGCTGTGTTTGGCAATAAAGCGAAGGAAGAAAGGCATAATCCTCGCCTCCGAGTCCTTAATAGAATTGGAACTTACCAGCACCAAGGCTAGGCAAATTCTCATTAGGGAGAGAAAAAAATCATGTCCTACGACCAACTCTGTTTTAAGAAGCAATTGATTATGCCTTTGCCAAGGAATGTGCCCTTGAGTGCGTATCAGAAATGCACAGTCACAATTTTCCTCGATCCATAACACTCCGTATGGGGAATTAAAATACATTGCCCACAAATTGAAAAGAGAAAAGCGAATATCATCATCATATTTCCTTTATTTCGGTTCTTTGGAACTATAAAAGGTACAGAAATAACATTCAGTCAAGAATACAATATGAATATACAGATTCATTTTAATGAGTAACACATATGTCCTAAAAAGTACAAATTCATTAAAAAAAATGCAGTCAAGTAGTGCAAACATTTTCGTATTTCCAATTTCAAAAGAGAGCTAGAAACATTTGCCAAAAGAGGAGCATACTCTACCTAAAAAAAGACTTTCAAAGCAATCAAACTAAAATGTTTAAGCTACCCAAAGTGACAAATATGCACAAAAATAATCTTTGCTGTAATGACATTCAATTTGATATACCAAATTGCTGACGCGTAATGTAAATGTAAATGTAAATGTACAGGAATTTATAAAGCGCAATTCACCACTGGTTTCTAAGCGCTTGCTTAGGGAACCCGTCCTGGTATTCCCCTGTGAGATAACCCCGGCAGGGTATCCGCAAGGTGAAAGCCAGGCATCCCGCCACGAGGGGCCGTAGTGGAGATTAAGCAAGCTATTGCCCAGAGTCGCAGAGTGTGAACCCATGAATGGAGTAGGCACCGGAGCGAGAATTGTCAAGTCCATGGATATTTTAGGACTCAAGACCCGCCGAGCCAGGAATTGAACCCTGGTCCCGGGCTGACTTCTGCTTCCAGGTCTGCCTGCTCTAACCAGTGAGCCACACTTCTCCAAGTAATTCGCACTTGAGTACACAACGCAGTCTCTAGTATTGGTTTTGCATACCCAAAGATCTGTGTGACGATGCCTAAAACCAAGAAGTCTGCAAATCTAAACGTTGTTTTTCATAAGCCTTGCAAAAATAGGCACATGCTCAGTGCTCATCAGATTTAATGTATCTCCTTTTTTAATCCAGGCGCAAGTAAAATAAGCCAAAGTGTGGTCAGACTACGATGATAGCAAAAAAATTAAAGAAATCCAGCACCAATAATCTGCTTAGATAGGAATATGAAAGACTTTGGCATGGTTTACAAATTACAAAGCATCCATGTGGTGATTTCAAATTCTTATATGGTTGTTGCTGGCTTAACCCAACGGGCAGAAAAGTTAAGCAAATCTAGATCAGGCTAGATTCTTCCAGGTGGTTCAATAGGCCAAATATGTTTTGAAAGGGAAGATTGTGGAAACAATTCTGACATTTTGTCACTGTTGGTGGACATAACCGAGTCCTACTGGTGGTTATGTCCGAGGAGCGCAGGTAGAATCATTTTAGAAAGTTGTATGGCTCCTACGGGGGTGTTGCCAGATGTCAAATGATATCAACTGATGTTGATAATATCATTAATATGTATCTATGAGAAGTTGTCAAATAGATCGAAGAATGTCCTTCAAATAAAAGTCCTGTTTCTGATGTGGTCACTCTAGATTTGTACAAAGACAATTTGAATCTATGGTCCTCCATTTTAACTAAGAAGCAATTTGAACAACTAGTGAATTGTCTCGGTCATAGGGACAGGGGTTGTCTTTGATTATCTCAAATTTCAAAAAGAAAGAATAATACCTCTATGAAAACCTTGGGGAGCATTCTCTTGGAGAGGGTGCAGAAATCAACTTGCGAGTAGAGAGTGCTTCAAAAAAATCCAGTTTGGTTGTTAGGATGGACTGTGGATAAAAAATAAATACTTCAATTTGTACTTTTTCATAGTAAAATGTGTTAAAATCAAAAGATGAGTAGTCCATGTAGGATTTATGGACCAGTCACTTATATTTAGTCTTCTTGACAGGTCCAGCTTGTTACATGTCTTGTTAGATAAATGGGCTGAGGTAGGTTTGTTGCGTTTGCTGGAGATGATGCATTTCTCAATTCACGCAACACTCAAGATTGGATTATATAGCCCCATTTAGCCTGAAAAATTGTGTTCTCCCTGAAATATTTTCAAACACCTTTTCTAAGTGCTTTGTATATAAAGTACCCCGAGCTGGTGTTGTTAAACTAGATACCGAAGCAAAACCAAAGGGGATGATGGACGGAGTGTTGAACATTGCAAGCACTCACCCCCTGTAGGCAGGCTATGCGCAGAAGTGGGTCCCTTGCTCACTTTGCCACTGGATTCAAGCTAGCCTGGCTGATGACCGCTGATTAGACAGATACCGGTCCCAGAATGCTTGTTTCCGGTCCAGGGAAGACATGGCTTGGCAGTTCGGGCTAGACTGTTCCCATGAGGCACAGGGTCAGACTGATTTGCATATGGCCATGTCTGAACTGGGGTGGAGGAGTGAGCTAAGGAATGATGATGGAAAAAACCCAGATCAGTTGACTTGGGGTGAGCGATTGCAATGTTCAACACTCCGTCCATCATCCCCCTTGGCTTTGCTTTATTCACCCTAAGTTGGCAGGGTATGCCCAGACGTGGATCCCTTGCTCACTTTTCCACTGGATTCAAGCTAGCCTGGCTGATGCCGGCTGATTAGCCAGAAAACAGTCCCAGGATAGTTGTTTTTGGTCCAGGGAAGACATGGCTTGGCAGTTCGGGGTGGACTTTTCCCATGAGGCATAGGGTCTTTCTGATTTGCATATGGCCATGTCTAACCTGGGGTGGCGGAGTGAGCTAAAGAATAATGATAGATTAAACCGAGATCAGTTGACTGGGGGTGAGTGCTTGCAATGTTCAACACTCCGTCCATCATCCCCTTTGGTTTTGCTTCGTTAAACCAGATACCCCAGAATTGATGCTGGAAGTATTAATATATTTGAGGACACATCCTACTTTCCAGAACAATGGTAGGGTTTGATTTTATGGTGGATTAGTATGTTGGCTTTATGGACAATTTTTATTTAAAAAACAAACATGAAAAGTGTGGGACCCTGAACCCAATAACTATTTTCCTAGGGCCATTAATAGATTGCTGGTTTCCCGCTGAAGAGGTTTAGCACTTTCCTGTACATAGCCGTTACCTTTTGATGCTATTATGAATTTGTGGATAGAGTATCAAATCTACAAATGCTGTAAAAATTAATGGTGGATTTCTTTCATTTTTACATCCAATGATAGGCTTGGATTTTTTTGATCATAAAATTAGTTGCCCTGGTTTGATTTTATAGGTCTCTGGATGCTCTTGGCCACATGCAGAACTTAGTAGAATGGTCCCAGGTGACATTCTTAACCTTTACATCCTCTGACAATCTCATGGATACTTTTTTTGAAATAGAAACGTGCGATATTAGCATAAGCTTTTCAGTAATATGCATGAAATAATTTGATACACTATTTCTTTTTAGAGCTAACAAGGGTTTGAGGAGAAATGAAACATGTTGCTATGGTTTCAAAGTGTCAATAAAACCTATACTATTTTGGAGTGTGGATTCGGGGTGTGGATGTGTTTATAGTTTATCTGAGCATAACTTCCCTCATATTTGGTTAGATCTCAGGGCTTTTGAATTTCCAAAAAGCTAATGGCTTGATTTAGATTGTGGTGGATCGGGTCCTGCCCTTACTTTTTCAGAGGTATTCCCACTTGATGACGTGGCGGTCTGCCCGTTCCATTTAAATTTTGGCTATTGCATAGACAAAGACCTTCACAGTCCCGCTGTCACCACCAGGAAATCTCAACCACGTTGATCGCAGGATAGGCAAAAGTTGCTGTCAGAGCGAGGACTGACAGTTTCTCCACATGGCCAATCACAATGAGCCTTCCTGCCTATGCAACTGTTGCAAGGAAACCTCCACACCTGAGTTGGCAGAATGGAATGCACATGAGGCTCAAATTCTCTGTTTCTCACCGTCCCACTTGTACAGCCATGTACCTGATCCTACATGTCCTTCCACTGTTGCTGCTGGCTGATCACAATGCAAATCAACACCGTGTTTGCTGCCTTTTTACTTGGCTATTCACATATGCTGAGGACTCTTGCATTACTGAAATACTCACACAAGCAATAGCATACCAATGTGCAATGTATCTGCCTCTGAGGTTGACGTTTATGAAATTTAAAGTGACACACCTCTATAACACATTGTTAATTGTTAATTATGTTATGTTAATTAGCTTTTGTATAGTGCTGGTTCACCATCAGGTCTCTTTGCGCTTCTGGGGGGAATTTTACAACAGACAATGCGTGTAAACTAGTGTGAACAAATTATTTCATAGTCAGTGCCTCCACAAACAAGATAGTCTTGAGTTTTTTCCAAAACGGAAGGAGGACTGGTTCCTTGCGCACATTTTCAGGTAAGTTGTTCCAGAGCTGTGGTATCAAGGTGGAAAAAGCTCTGCCCCCTTTAAGAGAAGAATGAAAGCGTGGGGTGACAAGGCGCCAGGCTACAGAGGAACGGAGAGTCCGAGCAGGGATGTAACTCATCAGGCGGTCCTTGATGTAAGAGGGGGCCTGACCATAGATGGCCTTATGGGCAATGCAAAGGCCCTTGAAAACTGCTGGCTGCCTAATAGGGAGCCAATGTAATTTCGAGAGCAGTGGAGAAGGATGAGCCCGTCTTGGTAGATCAAAAATGAGGCATGCCGCATCGTTCTGCACAACCTGCAGTCTTCTTGTCAGTTTCCAAGGGAGGCTGATGTAAAGGGCATTCCCATAGTCTATCCTGGACAGTATTGTAGCAGAGGCAATTTCCTGTAGAGAAACTGTGGTGAGGAGGGGGACAGGTTTCCGCAAACACCTCAAAAGCCCTGTGCAGGTACCAACCACTGCCGACTCTTGATTGTTCATTGAAAGTTCGGCCTCGATTTTAATACCCAAGCTTTTTACCAATGGGACTGGAGTAGGAATGACTCCCAACTCCCGTGGCCAAAACAGGTCACATTGTGTTCATTAATTAGGTGACAGCTGCCTTGCAAAGAAAGGAAACTTGCACAAAAAATTATATCAAATTAAGAATCAGAAGCTCACCATATAGGTGTGTGGAAATAAAGTAAATTGTCGCAATAAAAACATACGCATTACACATCATTGGATAAATGCAATGTAACCTCATGTAGAAATTGCACTAGGCAAGCTGTAACCCTCAACTCACAGATTACCTGGAAAGTCAATGGCAGTCCCAAATTTGAAGCACTTCACATATTCACCCATGTAGCAGTCCCCCTTGTCTAGTGCAAGTCCTGCATTGTATACAAATTCAATTTGTACACAATATTACTGGTTGAAATGTATATGTGTATATACTTATCAGTAATCAAGTTGAAACAACCACACCTGTAGTAAAATATCCTTAAATAAAGTCTCGATATCTATTTGTTGGTGCAAGTGTCCACTACTATGTTGAAGGGCTTCACCTACTTTCAAATCACCATCTTATACCATGTGAACCAGTGTATGCACTTAATACAGTAGACATTTTAGTACCAGTGGAGCTGGAAACATGTTCATGAGAACTGAGGGGGCTTTGAGAGAACTCCTCCTTAGTTTTCTCTCCCACCTCATTTTTGTCCTGGGAACTCAACCACCCTTTTGGGAGTGTCCACCCAGATTCATTCTTGGACACACTGGTACTGACCTAGAAGTCTGCCTCCTTAGCAAGCTCCCTATGGTCAGGGAGCTTACTATCCTCTAGGTGTTGTCACAGCTCTGTAAAACAGGTATTGAACATGTGCTCCCTCAAATTTAAGTTGCATAGCTCGCCATAAGTGTCAGCTTTGCTGCCCCTCTCACACACCGATTCTGCACCTTGATGGAATAGTCCAATAAATCCACCCAAGAATGGTTTTGGAGTTTGTGGCTATCCCTGAGCCTCTGATTGTACTTCGTAGGGGTCAACCCAAATTTAAAGACAAGTATGGCTTTCATGGGGATGTACTTTGTGTGGTCAATGACCTCAATTACAAGAACTGTGTCCCTCCCAACTGTAAACATGGTGTTCTATAAGCTAGGCCACCATTACTTCTCTGGGGGCCTGTGTATTCCCAGGGCAACCTCATAGGTAGAAAACTAGGGGCCATAATCATGACCCCAGTTGAGTTGCTCTTGCACCATGCAACATGGTGCATGAGATATGCAACTTAATTATATTTATGAAGCCACAAAAGGCCACCTTGCATGTCCCCGAGTGGCTTAAATCTTGAAGTAATACAACACAGGGCAAATCATTGCATTGCATTACTCTGTGCCAGGGAGGCATTATCATGGGTGTTGCGTGGGTGTTCCCAGGCAACTCCCATGGATTTTTATAACAGTCCCGCATTTACCAAAACTGGTAAACCTGGGAATGCACCAAAAACCTTCTCCTTCCCCCATTGATGTGTAATAGAGAGAAATAACTTTATTTCTTCTCATTTCTTCCTCTTGCTATGTGTGCTGCATTAGGCAGCACACTTAGAAAGAGGGAAGAGCCTCAGGGGATTGTTTTTGAGAAAGAAGGTACCCCTTCTTGCTCAGAAACAATCCTCCTTACAACGCAGGCAACCTTGCACCATGGTACAAGGGTGCCTGCATTGCCACTAGGATGCCAAAAGGGTGCCTGCACAGGGAAAAAGTCAGAAATGCGCCATTTTGACTTAAATACAACACATTCCTGCCCTTTGCCTGTCACACGTGTAGCGCAGCAAGGTGACTTGTTGAGCGGCACTGTCTGACTTGGCCATAAATTCGGCCCTATTTGTCTAAGTGATCTCCTACTACATAACTGAGCAACAGGTTTTGTGGTATGTCAACTCTCTCAAACTGACCCACATGACAAAAACAGTCCTCAGCACTGCAATGGATCCTATCTGTATGATCACAGACAGAGAAGACACTGAAGCCCTCTTTCTCTTGGATCTCTCTGCAGCCTTCAACACTGTCTTCCACTCCATCTACATTCGCAGAGTGCACAATGTTACAATCCAAGAACCCGCACTCCATCCTAATTGGCTACATGCAGTTAGTCAGCCTGGCCCTCTATTGTGCAGATGCCTTCAACCTGATATGTGGAGTACGGCAAGGCTCCTCTCTCAGCCTAATCCTCTTCAACACCTACATGATGCCACTCACCAGTAGTCCTATATTACACTGATGACAAACAGCTAATAATTTCCCTCTCTGTCACCTGCATGACTGAAGCTGACTATATAGAATCCTACTTTCTCAAAATGAACGTCGACATGATGACATTCGTTATCTTTGGCAGACACTCCACACCATGTACCTCCAGCTGGTGGCTAGCAGAACTTGGACTCACAGCCATCCCCATCCCCCATGCCAAGAACCTTATTAAAGGCACGGACAATCAGCGTACATTGACTGCGCAAATAAATGCTGTCTCTGTGTCTTACTTTCACACCCTGAAGATGCTGAAGTAGATTTTCAAATAGCTCCTCACCAACCCCTGCAGAACTGTCTCCCAAACCCTCATCAACAGCACACTGGACTATAGAAACACTCTATGTGCCAGAATCAGCTCACAACTGACTAGTCAACTCCAAAACATACTGAAATCAGCAGCCAGGAACTCACCTAACCTAACACACCACTCACACATCACCCCATACCTCAGGGAACTCCACTGGCATCTGATTCACAAACAATCTTGGTTCAAACTCTTCATGGAAACCTTCAAAGTCCCACAACACATGACTAGCTTACCTCAATGCCCTAAAGCAACCTGGCATCGCCGCTCAGGCAGACTCCTTCTTGCACACATCACACACATTTGCAGAACTATAGAGACCTGTTGCACCTTTGCCTACATCACAACTAAAGCTGGAGTGACCCAGCCTTGCACATCAGAGCTCACTCTTCAATATAGGAATTCTGCAAGAATCTGAAGACTTCGAACTAGGCTAGAGCTGGCAAAGCATCGCTGCTCATATTTCAGCACCAGAAAAATGTCTCAGGTGAGAGTGCTCTTTACAAATCAATCAATCAATCAATCATCACATTTATATAGCGCACTACTCACCCAGAGGGTCTCAAGGCGCTGGGGGAGGGGGGTCCGCTACTGCTCGAACAGCCAGGTCTTGAGTTGCTTCCTGAAGGCGAGGTGGTCCTGGGTCAGGCGGAGGTGGGTGGGGAGGGAGTTCCATGTCTTGGCGGCGAGGTAGGAGTAGGACCGTCCCCCTGTGGTGGCTCTTCGGATGCGGGGGACGGCGGCGAGGGCGTGGCTGGTCGATCGAAGCTGGCGTTTGGGATCGTAGAAGTTGAGGCGGCTGTTGAGGTATCCTGGGCCTTGGTTGTGTAGGGTTTTGTGTGCGTGGGTAAGGAGACGGAAGGTGATTCTCTTGTTGACCGGGAGCCAGTGCAGGTCTCTCAGGTGTCCCGAGATGTGGCTGCGACGGGGGATGTCCAGGATGAGTCGTGCTGAGTCGTTCTGGATTCGCTGGAGTCTCTTCTGGAGTTTGGCGGTGGTTCCGGCGTAGAGGGAGTTGCCGTAGTCCAGACGGCTGGTGACGAGGGCCTGGGTGACCGTCTTCCTGGTCTCGGTGGGGATCCACCGGAAGATCTTACGTAGCATGCGCAGGATGTTGAAGCACGACGAGGAGACGGCGTTGACTTGTCTGGTCATGGAGAGGGAGGAGTCCAGGATGAAGCCCAGGTTGTGTGCGTGGTCTGTTGGTTTGGGTGCGCTGCCTAGGGCGGGGGGCCACCAGGAGTCGTCCCAAGCGGCGGGTGAGGATCCCAGGATGAGGACTTCCGTCTTGTCCGAGTTCAGTTTCAGGCGGCTGTTCCTCATCCATTCGGCTACCTCTTTCATCCCTTCGTGAAGGTTGGCTCTGGCGGTGGCGGGGTCGTTGGTGAGGGAGAGGATCAGCTGGGTGTCGTCGGCGTAGGAGATGATGTTGAGGTTGTGCTGGCGTGCGATGTCTGCGAGGGGGCTCATGTAGACGTTGAAGAGGGTTGGACTGAGCGAGGAGTCTTGAGGAATGCCACAGATGACTTCGGTGGCTACAGATCTGAACGGAGGGAGGGGGACTCTCTGTGTCCTTCCGGCGAGGAAGGAGATGATCTACTCCAGTGCCTTCTCCTGGACTCCGACGTTGCTGAGGCGTTGTACTAGTGTACGGTGGCAGACAGTGTCGAAGGCCGCGGAGAGGTCAAGGAGGATGAGGGCCGCTGTTTCTCCGTTGTCGAGCAGCGCTCGGATGTCATCGGTGGCTGCGATCAGGGTGGTCTTGGTGCTGTGGTTGGCCCGGAAGCCAAACTGCGAGGGGTCGAGGGATCCGTTCGTCTCGAGGAAGGCGGCCAGCTGCTTGTTGACGGTCTTCTCGATGACTTTTGCAGGAAGCGGGAGCAGCAAGATGGGGCGGTAGTTCTTGAGGTCGGTGGGGTCGGCCGATGGCTTCTTGAGTAGGGCGCTGAGTTCGGCGTGCTTCCAGCTCTCCGGGAAGGTAGCGGTGTCGAAGGAGGTGTTGATGATGTCCCGCAGGTGGGGTGCGATGACAGCGTCGGCCTTGTTGAAGACGTGGTGAGGGCAGGGGTCGGTCGGAGATCCGGAGTGGATGGATTTTATCGTGCGGACGGTGTCTTCGGTGCTGATCGGATTCCAGGCGCGGAGTGTGGTGGTGGGGGGCGGTGGTTCGGTCGTGGTGTTCGTCGGTTGAGTGCTAAAGCTGTTGTGTATGTCCGCAATCTTGTTGTGGAAGTAGGAGGCGAGGGAGTTACAGAGGTCTTGCGAAGGGGTGATGTCTTTGTTTCCGGCGTTGGGGTTGGAGAGCTCTTTGACGATGTTGAAGAGTTCCTTGCTGTTGTGTGCGTTGTTGTCCAGTCGTTCCTTGAATGCAGTTTTCTTGCTGGCGTGGATGAGTTGGTGGTGTTTTCGGGTGGCGAGCTTGAGGGCGGTCATGTTGTCCGGTGTTGGGTCTATGCACCAGGTTCTCTCGAGGGCTCAGCAGTTCTTCTTGGAGCTCTTGAGTTCGTCGGTGAACCATGGGGATATCTTGCTACCGGGTCTGCTAGGCGGGGTCCTTAGAGGGGCGAGCTCGTCTGCGCAGTCGCTGATCCACTTCGTGAGGTTGGTGGCCGCCTGGCTTGGGTTTGTTGTGCTGGTGGGAGGGTTCATGCTCAGGGAGGTCGTGAGCTGGTCGGCTGTGATCTTGTTCCAGCTCCTGCGTGCAACCTGTTGCTGGTGGTAGTGGATCGAGGTCCTTCCGAAGCTGAAGTGGACGCAGCTGTGGTCCGTCCAGTGGAGTCCGGTGGCGTGGCTGAAGGTGATGTCCTTGCTGGATGAGAAGACGGGGTCGAGTGTGTGTCCGGCGTAGTGGGTGGGGGTAGTCACCAGCTGCTTGAGTCCCAGGTTTGCGAGGTTGTCCAGCAGGGTGGTGGTGTTGCGGTTGTTGTTGTTCTCCAGGTGGAAGTTGAAGTCCCCTAGGAGGATGTAGTCAGCGGAGCAGAGGGCGTGCGGGCTGATGATGTCGGCGATGTCTTCGCTGAATTGTGTGCGTTGTCCCGGGGGTCTGTAGATGAGGGTGCCTCTGAGGGTGGTCTTGGGGTTGATGTGGACCTGAAAGTGCAGGTGCTCGGCGGTTGCGAGGGTGTCGTCGGTGTTGGTCGTGATGCGGATGGTGTTCCTGTGGACGATGGCGATGCCTCCTCCGGTGTGGTTGATGCGGTCCTTTCGGATGATCTTGTAGCCGTCTTGGATGGCAATGTCGGGCGCTGAGGAGGCGTTCATCCAGGTTTCCGTGAAGAAGGCGACGTCTGGGGCTGTGGTGTCGAGTAGGTTCCAGATCTCGATGGCGTGCCTGTGAACGGAGCGGGTGTTGAGTAGGATGCATTTCAGGTGGCTGCTGCTGTTGCTCGTCTTGGTCGGTGCTGGAGTAGTGCAGGTCCGGATGCAGGTGAACTTGCAGGAGTTGCAGCAGAAGGGTCCGTGGGTGTGTCTCGGGTGGCTCGGTAGCAGCCCAGGACTCGGCCGGCATTGAGGGGGCGTTGAGGGTGGCGGCGTCGTACGTCCGGCGGGCGGGCTGGGGTCTGCGGGAACCAGGAGTAATGGCGCTGGGCGCGGTCCAAGGCGCGGACGGGCGCAGACGGGCTTACCTTTGGGCGCGCCGGCTGCGTATGCACGCTGCGCGTACGCGTGGACTCCGCCATAAATGGCGTAGTGGGGGGTTGGAGCGAGGGAGGGGCAGCTGGGAGGCGGGAGCGGGGAGGCGAATCAGGGGCGAGCAGAGGGAAGAGGGGGCGGGCCGCAGGGGGGCAGCGGCGGGGAGGGGGGAAGTGAGCGGCGGGGGGAGGAGGGGTGGGGGTAGGATCGGCGGGAAGCAAAAAACGGCGGGAAAGTGGCGGAGCGGCGAGGGGGGAGGCCTGAGGGCTGACCCTAGCAGGCGGCGGGCAGGGGGCAGGGGCAGGGGTGGGGCCAGCAGTAGGGTGACCTGGCCCCCGGGGACCGTGCTATGGCAGGGTCGGGGGTCAGGCAGCCGGCAGCAGGGGGGCCAAGCACGCGGGAACGTGCGAGGCTGGCCTGGGGCTGGAGGCAGGCAGCTGGGGGGCCAGGCAGGTAGGCAGCGGGAGGACCTGGCAGGAAGGCGGCAGGCAGAGGGAGGCCCTGGCACACGGGGACCGTGTGGCAGGAGGAGCGGCCAGGAGGGAACATAACATAACAAAACGTAACACAGCATAACATCATAACACAACAGATCATAACTCAGCATAACATTGTATAATGTGAGATAATGTAGCATAACATAATGTGATGAATTGTCAACAAATTGGGATCTGTTTTTCAATCTGCAGCCTGGAAAAAGTTCATATTCCCTTATGTTGAGAGCGAAACAAGTGTTAACTGAATACATTAGGCCTATTCTGAATGGAAACTTGCTAGCCTTCACTAAACAATATTGCATCTGAAAAATAATCGGCCTTTTTGAATCATTGAGTAGATGAGTGCTCAAACAGGTCTTCAATCTACTAATTTAACACTTCTGAGCTTGGCTATAAAACTCAAAGGGGTCGAGAACCCAATAAAAGTAGTTCCTCATTTATGAGTATTGGCGTAGGCCAATGCAGCTAGTTGTGCTGCCCTACACAAGAGTGAAAGGGTAGTGTTGCCTAGTATTTACGTAATATGATGCATTCCTGTCCTCCCCCTTGCACTGACACCATTTCAGCAGCCTACCGCTGATGCAGGCACCATTGCACCATATGCCTTTGCTGTCCGCAGGATTGTTTTATGTAGGAAGGGGCATATATATCTATGTGTGCTTTAGAATGCAGTCTATAAAGAAAGCGGATAAATGAAGAGAACTGGAGGCATAGGGTATTTGGCGCTTCCCCAGGGTTACATGGTCTTGTAAATCTTGGGAAACATTAAAATCTAAGGGTGTTGAGTGGGAAAACCCACCGCAAAGCCCATGGTACGCCTCCGAGTGCAGAGTAAGGCAACACAATGTTTTGAGCTGCCTTGCCTTACTCCATATCTATAACACCCTTCAAAGCCGTTGTAGCTTTGTGTGGCTTCATAGATATGCTTTTGTAATCTGTCCCGCCAGAGCCTCACAAAAAGTGATGCCCAGGTGGTGCAAGTGGCTCACAAATATGCCCCCTTGAGTTTATGCAACACTCGAACCCGACTCAAAGCATTAGTGAAACTGGGCTTCAAACATGACATTGCACGGTAAACATTGCCCCACGAGACCTGCCACTTCCAAACACTATAACAGCCTGTTTCAGGCCTGTCACATCACTGCAATATGTGCTAGAAGATGTTCCATGAGAACCACCACAGCTGTCGTTAGAAAATCTAACTTTGTCACCACCACAGCCACTCTAACAGCATCTCAGATGCATTGCTCAAAAGAACTGGATATTTTATCACATTCACAGCTGCCTCCACCACTACCACAGACACCTGTCACCATCACAGTTCCTACAACCAGCCTTGTACTGACTATCAATTTAAGTAAGGAGGTGATGAACCACCTTCAACCAGTGAAATTCATCACCATTAGTCAGGATAATAGTGGGAGGATGACTGACCTGAAATTATCCATATATGAAAGGCTTAATAAGCGCGCACCACCAGTTGTCCATAGCAACGTGACCTACCAGGGTAAGGAGAGGATGACGATGATGAAGCATGACACTATTGTCTGTGTGAGGATTCCTCTTCCATAATGTATGACTTTCCTCAGACACATGGCAGAGGTCCTGTGACATCCAAACTCTGGATTCCTGAACTGTTCCGAGAATATTAGGAACAGTACAATTGTCTTTCTTTTTTACATGTCGTTAATTGTTCCGTACCCATTTCTGTGATTCACTTAATGGGAAAAACGAACAGCAAAGTTGGTGCCAGTCTGGCATGGAGGTGATGAGATAGAGACCGAAGTGGAGGTGGTGCCAATTGGGAAATAAGCACGTAAGTCTCTTTTTTTATGAAGGCCATGTAAACTTGATAGTGTTATAGTACTACCTTTGTTTTTTCCTAGCCCTCAAATACCAGAAGAGGTCTGAGTACATACTCTATGCCTTCACAGAGTGTTACAAAATTATTTGCATAGATCATCTGAAGTTAGAACTTGTAATGTGTGCGTCTCAAAAAATGATGAATCCGTGGTATGGCTTCTGCAGAGAAAAGTGGTGCATTTGCCGCCAAACTGAAGCTAGGCTGATTTGCGGCAGGTAAAGCTACGCAAATCACCTAAGCGCACCTTGGAGTGCGCCATGTGTCAACAAACCCTCAAAAAGTAAAGCAGTTGGAAAAAAAACATTACTTCTACCTCAAGAGGAAGAGATGAACCAGACAGCAGTGATCTGGGCAACAACTGCAACAACCCCAACACCAGCCAGGATGTCCAGACAGAACCGCAGGGGAAGATAAAGAGTGAGAGTAATTTTAGTGAGGAGGAGAATGACATTTTACTAATAGAGGTGCCAAAGCATGAACATCAACTCTTTTTCGCCTGAAAATTGCCATTAGGGAAGAAAGAGGCAATTTGGCAGTCCATAGTCGACAAGAATAGCAGTGTAGGGCAAGATAAAAGGACAGTCAAGAGGGTAAGAAGCTCTGGCATCGTTATAAGCGTCGGACAAAGGTGAAACTGGCCAACAACCTGACGACAGCCATGCGGATAAGACTAAGAGGGCAACGTTGGAGGAGCAGGTGGCGTCAGTCGTCCCAGCAGAGTTGGTGGCAGGAGTGTCTGGATAGTGGAGATCAGAGGCAAGATGGCCGCCGGGGGATGCAGTGAGTGAGCCGCACTCTCCTCCTCTCCACTGCCAGGCTTTTCCCAATGGCGAAATAGAGTAACTAAGGTGCTTGGCCTGAGGTCACTGTATGCCTTTTTTGTGCAGTACTGCGTTATTCCTTTCCTGGGAACAACGAGGAAATACTTTAGCACGCACCGCCCTGCACTTCAAGAGGAGAATATCAGAGGTTGTCAGACTTGTTCTAAAATCTTGGTTCAAGATGCCTCCTCGCCTGCAGCGCGGACTCGAGTCCAAGGACGGCAAGGGAGGGAAACCTACAGACGCGGATATTTCCAAAGGACAAACAACAATGACAGCAAAAGAAAAAGAGAAAAATAAAGCAGACTTAAAAACTACTGGTCCCGCCATATCTACCACACAGAAAAATGCTTCAAGCTTGAAGAAAACGGCAGCAAAAAGAAATGAAGCAGATAATACAGCACTCGTGAGAGATGCAGGTCTCGTCACTAAGCCAAAAGTCAAGGAAAACGCACTGCGGCAGCCCACGGTAACGGAGAGCTTTGTCAACTCCCCAGCTAGTAGCGGACCCCCCGCAGCCAAACCTGATGTCTCCGCGGATCTTAGCGCAGGAGCGGGAGCAGGAGCGGGAGCAGCCTTGGAAGGGGTAAACGGCGTTGGAGTTAGCGGAGTTGGCGTCCTCGGCGCGGATGCAGGGCTCGGAGCCGGCGCTGGGGTTGCTAAGCAACCAGCAAGACCAGCAGCAGCAGGGAAGCCGCCCGCTGCAGTGCCTGCAGTCATTCCGGGAGTGAGCAGCGATGCGGGCTTGGCGGCTGCCGAGGGTGAGTCAAGTGGTTACGCGGGGTCTGGAACGAAGCGGGGGGCAGAGGCGACTGAATCCAGACATATGGAAAAAACAAATATAAGGAAAGGAGCGGGTAAAGAGCATATAGTTATGTTTGACAATCGGGCTTTGAATACTGAGCTCCCGGATGAGCTATCGGATGAAACTCGAAGGCCCTCTGTAATGACACCAGCAGTAGAGTTGGGGACTGAGCTACTTGGTCAAAATCTAAATATTGGAATGGAGGATGCTGCAACTGATGGAGTTTATGGAGGTACATTGCTGACTAAACCTCTAACTTGGGCAGAAACTATGGACCTAGGTATGGAGAGCGGGGGGATTAGATCAGGAGGTGAATCCTCTACCTCTGCCGAGATCGGCATCGCTAGTGGGTCAGCTTCTGCGGAAAGATTTTACTCTGTCGATGAAGACACGCAGTCACAGTCACAGTCACAGTCTCAGCCATCAGAGGGCTTTAGTTCTGATGAATCCACGGGTATTGACTCAGTCAGTAGTTCTCCCGCTAGGAAAACTTCACAGAAAAAACGCCTCTCTAAAAGGAAACCTTCCACTGCAAGTAGTACTACTGATCCTACCAAAAGACTAGCTTGGGATTATTCTACCACTACCTTTTCGTTTCTGGAGCAAGACAGCCCGGCAACACTGATTGGGGAACATGGCCCTACTCAATCCTCGCAGCCTCCTGTTACGCTTGATCTTCTCTTTAATACCCTGAAATTAATGTAATCTGAGGCTAGAGGGGAGAGTAGGAGGGCAAGACAGGAATCAAGGAAGATACAGAATAAGCTCAGAACTATAAGTAAAAGGCAAGACGAGATGGTTGAGAGAGTTGTGCATGTCGAGGAAAGGACTAGTAAAGTGGAAGATGACTTGAGAGACCTGAAAACATATAAGGAAGAGCATCAAAAGGTGGCTGAGGATGTCAACTGGAAGCTGGAAGATTTTGAGAACAGGCAGCGTCGTAATAATATCAGACTGCTAGGCGTGGAGGAAGGTCTTGAAGGGGAGGACCCCAGATTGTTTGTGGTGAATTTGCTAAAGTGTGGGGGGCTCAGGGAGGCAGGAGGGAGGAGGGGGAAGAGGGGGGGGGGAAATGGCACACATCATACACAGTGAAATATAGTTTGAGGCAGCTGCAGATTTTGCACAAATGGAGGAAAAAGGAAGCGGTGGGTTTTGTTAAGAGTTGGAATCGGAAGTTGGTGCTAATCTTTGATGTTTTCTGATGACTTGTCGTATTTTGTCATTTAATGTTTGTGGCCTCAATGATCTCCAAAAAAGGCTGCGAGTTTCTGCATTTTGCAAATCAATGTCTCCTGATCTCATTTGTCTACAGGAAACTCATGTGGAGGGTGGAAAAGGTTTTTTGCTAGAACAGGCTGGCTTTAAAGTCATAGCTTACACTAAACAGGCCTCCAAAACTCGTGGGGTAGCGATTCTGGGGAGAGGAGCAGATTGTACAGTATTTAGAAGTAAAGAAGATATCTGGGGTAGGTGGGCGATTACGGAAATAGGTTTCAGAGGTGCTAGGTTCACACTGGCTTCAATCTATGGTTCAACGTGCGATGACCCAGATATATTCCAATTTCTGGATCATGAACTCTCAACTTGGTCGGAGCCAATTGTTTGTTGCGGAGATTTTAATATTAGCCGACCGGCAAATATTGAGCTACAACTGAGCCATTCATATACGGGGAGGAAGAAAAGGGTGCATAGGGCGATAGCAGATATGGCATCGCATAATGCTCTCTCAGATGTATGGGCCAACTTGCACCCGCAGACAGATGGGGATACGTTTTTCTCTGCTCCTCACAATATAACAGTAAGGTTGGATTATTTTTTAATTTCTAATGTTTTGATTTCTAACACGCAGATTAAGAAGTTACCCCGTTTGGTTTCTGACCATAACCCACTGTTGTTGTCATTAAGTTTAAATGGGCTAGGTAGGAAACCATATAGATGGACATTTGAGCGAGCTCTGCTACATGACGAGGGTTATTGTAATCACATGGAAAAATGGATCAGCGAGTTTTGGCTTAACAATTTGGGGAGCACTAGTAGTGGTTATATTTGGGATGTTTTTAAAGCAGGTGTCAGGGGAGAGACAATTAGTTTTTCAACATATAGACGGAAAAAAGAAAGAGAAATGATCGATCAGCAAGTTAACTCCCTTCTGGACGCTGAGGCTGAGTTAAGTAGGTTAATCATGAGGGGGCTCCCACTGGATCAACAATTGTTGGAGATTACGGTTTTAAAGGCAGAGATAGCGGAAAGAATCACTAATAAGACAGTAGTTAGCTATTTAACAAAGAAGGAGCAGGCCTGTGAGTTCAGCGAGCGGGTCGGTCATATTCTTGCTGTTAGATCCAGACAAAAAGTCAATGCAGGGGACATTAAAAATATAGTTGATGATTCAGGCAATTTGATCTCTGACTCTGCTGGAATAAGGAATGAATTTTGGAAGTTTTACACTGGACTATATGACAGAGAGACTGAGGTTGATATTGATAAAATTATGGAATATTTAGGAGACATTCAACTTGGGAAACTAGATCCGGAGGAAAATACTACACTCGAGGCCACTATAACGCTAGAAGAAATGTCACTAGCTTTATCAGATCTCCCATCCTCTAAGGCTGCAGGACCAGATCTGATACCGATCGAATTTTACAAAACTTTTATATCAGTTCTTAGAGTGGAGCTACTGGACACACTCATTCAAGCCCAGAGAGATATCTCAATTCCAAAATCATGGGGCGAGACTGAAATTATAGTTATCTTGAAAAAAGGTAAACCCGCCACAAATCCTGGGTCATATAGACCTATAGCCTTAATGAATACTGACGTAAAGCTCTATTCGAAAATTCTGGCTACAAGGCTGTCAGCTGTCATAGAAAAATTAGTTACCCCAGTTCAACACGGATTCATCCCGGGGAAAGGGACTACAGAACATGTCAGGACTGTGATTACCTGTTTTGATGCCATGGAGGTTTCTGGCGGCCCTGTCGCGGCTTTATTTTTAGATGCCGAGAAGGCTTTCGACAGGGTTGATTGGGAGTACTTGTGGGTGCTAATGAGAACTTTGGGGTTTGGTGATAATTTTATAAAAGCAATTCAGGTTCTTTATAGGGATCCAACAGCTAGAATTAAAATCAATCGGGAATTAACAACGGCAGTGCAGATTAAAAGAGGAACAAGGCAAGGTTGTCCTAGCTCTCCTCTCTTGTTTGCATTGTATATGGATCTGTATTTACGCAATCTTGATTTTAATCCCAGTATCCCCCCCATGTGCGTAAACGAGATAGTACTTAAAGTATTGGCATACGCAGACGATGTCACGATAATTACTCTTGATCCTGAAATGGCAATAGGTGAAATAGAACAAGAAGCCCTAAATTTTGGCAATATTTCTGGCTATAAGCTTAATAGAGCCAAAACACAGATTATTAAAAATATAGCAGCTCAATGTGGTGGTCCCTGCAGCAGTCTACCTTGGGGTTGAAATTTCTTCTAACTTAGGGACAATAGTTGAACGTAATATCTCGCCCTTATTAAAGAAAGTAAGTTCGGACCTGCTGAGGATAAATAATCTTAGGCTTACGTTAGTGGGCCGCACTAATATTATTAAAATGCTTATACTTCCTAAATTTCTTTATTTTTTTCGTACAATTCCTCTTTTGTTTGAGTCTATTTGGTTCAACAAGTTAGAGGCGATTCTTAATAAATTTATTTGGTCGTATGGGAAGACAAGACGGGCATATAAGTTTATGACCTTGCCAAGGGATAGGGGTGGTTGGGGGGTTCCTGATTTTAGGTTTTACTATTGGGCATCGGTATTACAATATATTCAAGGTTTAATCGGAGCAAATGAAGGGGATTTGAAAGTTAAAGCTATCTCAACTATGATTTATTCAATTGTTTTGGGCAAAGATTCAGCAAATGCTTTCTTAAATTGTACAGATTCATCATACTACAAACGTACACGTTTCAAGACCTTGGCCGCAGCCTATAATGTATGGTCTGCTGTTGCAAAAAACTGTGGACTAGGGAGATTTAACAGGTATACTAGATTGTATAGGAACAAGTCCCTACCCCCTTTAATTTTTTCGGATACCATTATGGCAGACTGGAACAGTAAAGGTATTAAAAATATAGGAGATATGCTAAACTTAGATGGTAACATACTTCAATTTTCAGATCTGATGGCTAAATTTAATATAGCAAGATATAGTTTTTTCAAGTATCTGTAGACTAGGAGTTTTCTTTCTAAGAAAAAAGGAGGGGCAGGTGGATTTAATACAAATAACATTGTGGAAGCAATAGCGCAAAGTGGGGTGTGTTCCATTCGGTATTTCTATGCCCAGTTGGCTGAGACGAAGAAGGACGATACTGACAGATTCGGTAATAAATGGGAGGGAAAATTAGGGACTTCGAGTGAGTCTTTCTTGAAATCCTTGGAGTTAGGTTGTTCAGCATTTTATTCTGCCCCATTACAATCGCAACACTTTAAAACGCTGTACCAACTTTATCATACTCCAGATCGCATAGCACAGTGGGGTGCAACTACAGGGATTAATTGTTGGCGATGTAATGCTATTGCCTCAGATAGTATACATATTTTTGCGATCTGTCCCAAATTAAGGCCCTTATTAAAGGGCATTGAGGATTTTATGGCTCATACACTTGCCTTAAATGTGACTCTAACGCCGACAGTAATTATGTTAGGCGTCAGGGACTGTGAAGGCGACCATAGTGAATTTATATTCGTAGCGATGGCGGTTCTCAGGTTGTTGATTGCTAGAGTTTGGCTGGACCCCCTACCCCCGGGAATACAGCAGTGGATTGCTTTACTATTAGGGACATTTAACCTCGAAAAGGGTATATTTGGGAAAAAAGGTAAAAGGGTAAAAAGATGGGGAAGGAAAATTTGGGAACCGGTACATAGATGGAAGGAAAGGTCAAATGCAAATGTAGTCTGATGTATTATTAATTTGATCAATGGTCTTCTTTCCACCTTTTTTCTTCTTTCTGTGTTGAAGATTATGTTTAGTACTATATTGTTTTTTCTTGATAGTAATTTTGATATATTATATGTACTAATTTTTTTTTGTATTCTGTGTTATGTGTGTGCCAGAAAAACCCTTTTGTTTTACAATAAAAATACTTTAAAAAAAAAAAAAGGAGTGTCTGGATAGTGCTGGCTGTGCGTATCAAAAAGATCTACAGGGTAAGTGGCAACAAGGAAAAGAATGCCAAAAAATGTCATGCAGTGCAGCGCAGCACAGCCACCTATGGTGCTGCGCCGAACTGTGCTGAGTGCAAGGGAAAGGGTTGGAATTTCTCACATGTCCAGTCAATCATCATATAAATGTAAGTCATACTGCCCAGTTACATTTTGCACAGCCCAGTCTTGCTTTATGAAATCTGTCCAGTCCATGTGTGACCACCCTACCTTCAGCCATGCACAAATGTATACTGAGTGTGGGGTTGAATGCTAGTGATACACACCAGAGGACCATGAGTGTATGTTGTAAGAATAGATGGTATGTGAGCATGGTGAGCTCCTGGTAGGGTAATGCAATGTAGGTGTGGCTGAGCACATTGACCTGGCACTGTGTCTGAATGGGGAGACACTGCATAGCATGAATGTGGGAAGTGACATGTGTACTGCAAGGTAGCTTGAGTGATACCATGTACTGCTGTGTCTGAAGTGTCACACTTGTGATTCAGCTGGGAAGGGATGCCTTGGAAGAGGGAATTGGTGTATTTCATCCTAAATGTGATGTGGACCTTGGTGAAGATGTAGCACGTGTCAGGAGGAATTTGGAAACATAAATGTCTGAATATGCCACATATGTCAAAGCAGGAGTATGTCAAACAGGGAATCGTGAAGTGACTGGATGAGATAGGTTTCCAGGACGATGGCCAGGTCTTAGGGAATGTTTAGCTGGTGAAGTGTATGGGCCTAGTTCTGTGGCAAACCTGGGCAGGTAAATGTAAAAAGAATATCATTACTTCTATCATGTGGGCGACAGCTTGAGCTATAGCCCACAGATAAGGGCAACCATGTTGGTCAGTTGCAAATGGTACCTCACGTTGGGGGTGTTGGTGTCACAAGAGAGTTAGAGTATGATCTGTGTGCCATCAGTGAGTGGCAGAAAGTTGAGTCCCTTGGGCTACTAGAGGATTGTCAGAAGAGTCATGTACAGGTACGATTGAGCGGGTTGAGTTTAGCGATTTGTGATATGCTGTAGATACCCAAAACCTTCAATGAAAAAATGGATGAATGTCAGTGATAGCAATCGTAATCGTTTGACTAAACCTATCCCCTCAAAATTGGTACCCAGTGCCTATGGTTCTGAACTCTGGAGACAACTGTGTGTGTACTGAAATCACATGAGTATACACAAATAGTAATACCATAGTAAGTACGTGTCCTTACACATTCCTGCAGTGCAACAAGGTTGCTAGCTGTGGAGAGATGCATAGATGTGTATCAAATACGAGCCCTTGGCCACATGAATGCCCAATGTTCATGCAAGACAGCATAAAAAGGCAGATTGTGCAGTGTACTTTTTAAAAGGCAGACTGGCAGATCAAAAATAATACATGATCAAAGCCACATCATTTTCCCAACAGTGGGCTGAGTAGTGACCAGAGGATATGCATGAAACCTGGTGACTTGGTTCAATGTGTACAGTAGTGGTCACAAAAAGTGATAATTTATAAAGTATAGCAACCTTGACAAAGAAAGGCAATCACCAAGTCAGTTGTGGAGCTTACCTCAACCTGCCCTCTCTGGCAGCGCAGGCCAGCAAGCTGTGTAATTTTGTTGCAATTTGTTGTATGTCACAAAAATTCACCCTTGTCACACATTGACTGTAGTTGCCATCTGAAAGGCAACTACAGTGAATCATGGCCATAATTCCTACGAGTAACAAAATTGCTACACACCGAAGTTGAACTGAAAGTGAATGAGAATAACATCTGTATGTCAGCTAAAGATACTCCTGTCAACATCTAGCAGAAATCACCATTAACAATTTCATCGCAGAGGGAGAAACAATACATCCTGACCTGAAGCCTGTTCTGGACAACCAATCTGTTGCTGATGACATAATGCCCCTGTGGACGATGACACCATACAGCAACTCCTGAACTCCATTGGAACACTCTCTCCTTTCATTGCAAGGAGTGACAGCGTTGTTGGGCATCCAGGTGAACTTTCTACCACATAATATGCCCCCTGTGCCAGCCAAAGCCCAAGCCTCCTCTCCGAAGACCCGTAGCTGTCTTCCAATGGCGAGCGGTAGGAGTCCAGAAACAGCTGGCAGATGAGGTGTGGACAGGGATGGAGACTATTGGGGGCACCCTGGAGGGAGTCCATATAAGCTCATTTCCAGTAAGTATACCTCTGAGGGAGTCAAAGATACCTATCCTTCACTTCATAATATGGAACAGTCCCTGGCTGACATTGCTGGTGTCATGAGGCAGAGGCAACAACAACAGCCCTACCAATGTGATGCCAGTAAAGTTGCCACCCAACTGGGGGCCATTTGCACCATCCTCCAATCAATGGAGTGGAAGCAGGGATCCTATTTCAAGACTATGATTGCCTTCCACCACAAAGTTGTTGCCTTACTGACAAGGCATCAGGCCCTTGTCAGTGTTGTGCTGCCCTCCTTCTTGGCACAGACACATGCTGCTGTAGAGAGGGGAGCCAGATATTTACTCCTAATGTGTGTGTGCCTCAGATGCCTCCTGCAGAACCACCACCACCACCCTCAGGGGCGGCACAGCACACATCAGAGGATAAAGATGTGGACTTCACCACTTTCCGGTGCCGATCTACCCAGTAACATTTGTCTGTGACTCTTGGCCTGTTTCCCAATGACCTGTGGCAAATATCAAGCCAACAGCCTTGTCACCTGGTACTGTCCCTTTTTGTATGCCCACCTGTTAATCTGATTCCTTTGTGGACTGTTGACGAGGCCTACCTTACCTAATGGCAATTTGAACCTCCTCCTTACTGGAATACTCCTCTCCTCAACATGTCACAAGACACATATCCCCCATGGACTCTATCTGGACATCCTTTGGCTCTCAAACAATGGTGATGTTGCTGCTGCTAGAACAGCTATTTTGAAATAGCCTATATACTTACTTGTAAATAAATGTACTGCGATGAACGAGTGTGCTGTATGTCTGTTGCAGATAGGACTAACTAGACCCTGGTGGATGTGTATATGCAAAGGCCACTTCCTAGCATCTCAACAATGTTACACTACAGTCCCTATCACATGCTCTGGTTCGGAATTGACCACACACCATGTACAGTCACTGCCATGGCACTATGAGGAAAATCCCATGTACCTATTGACCGTCATCGTAAGACAATAACCATTAGTAACTTTACTGACACATATTGAAAATGCCAAACTAATCACATAAATGCCTACCTGCACAAAAAGGGTCATGTGAGGCATGTGAGCCAATAACATAGTTTCACAAAACCACAGATATCATGCTCAGTGATCACATCAACATGATCAAGCACATATGTCAGTTTCAATACTCACATTGAAGATATCCCATAAGTACTATAGTAATGAATGCACTGACAGCATGCAGATACTAATGGGCAGACTCCTTCAGATTTTACAATATACTATTGTCATTTAAGGATGTAGAAGCTCAGTGCTACTCCTTGGATGTCAATATGCATGAACTTCAGTAATTAAGTATTTTGGGTCCTGTATCACCTGATAAATGGTGTGGCAAGGCACAATGGGATACCTAGGGTCAATGTGTTCCACTGCCCCTGAGAGCACTCACATGCATTCAGGTTGAGTGTAATCACACAAGAAATACATTGTGCAGTGTAGACACACAACAAATATTAGGAGCCAGATCACAGACCCAGGAATCCAGCTACACATTCCTAGGGTAAGAGAAAATAGGAAACTCATAGTTTACCAACATAGCAAACAGTTCCACATGGTCACATGCAGGAAGTCCCCTACTTAGAATTAACTCAATGCCAAGGATGCTTGACGTTCTGGGCAAGTGTGGGCCACATTTGTGGCACCTAACCAGCTACCAACAAAGACCTACGATTACAATGGTGCAAGGGTGAGTGCTGTTATGTTTCATATAGGTACCCTAATATAGACCCGGTTAACATGAAACCCTTTCACCTACATCACCTCCCCTACACTACACAGTAACAAGCCTTTTAGGATTGAACCTTTACCTATTTCTAGTCCTGGGCGCAAAAGGAGGGTTTTCCTGAATAATGGTGTTTTATGACTCCATCTTTAGACTGACACAATATGAATGAATATTCATAAGAGTTCTTGGAAACCAGGTTGGGGTTACACCACCTTCCTCCGTACGTGGTTCATCCCATACGTCATCCTCAAATCCAACAATTGCTGATACAAGTAACAAGGGACAAAGGAACCTTAGATACTTTATGTAGAAATATAGCACCTCTTGTTAGCTAGAGGGAACTGAGACTTCCAGGACGACACACTGACCCGAAACGCTGAGGCTCCTGCATTCAGATGCTCCAGCTGACAGCGGTCTAAACATCCCTTGTGGGTGTCCAACTCGAGACCAGGATGAGGTCCCACACTCTCTTGTTTAGGTAATGGGGTTAAACTGAACCTAGAGGGATTTTTGGCTTCACACTTACTAACATGCTCAGTTCACTTAGATACATCTAAATTGGCATTGTATGAGTACGCAAGCTTTCTTTTATTATGCATTTTATATCCATGCATGTGTTCATGACTATTGCAAAATAGTAGACCTGTACTATCCTTTTATATTCACTGTACTGCTGATCATATCTCTCATCTACCGTCTAGCGGTTGTTGCAGCACATATATTTTACACTAGAAGAACAACTGTGCAATAAATACTTATTGTACCAAGCCCAACAGTTATCTTTTGTTTAGCTCTTGGAGAAAAACGAAGTGAGCACAAGTGACTGAGTGAAAGGTAGTACATTGTTTTCACAATACTGGGGGATCAGGGTTGTCATGTTTTAAGGTTGCCAGAAACTATTCTCTTCCTGAAAAGAGGAGATTCTAGTGGTACTGTGTGCTAGCTAATGCAAATAGGCTTCCTCCCTGGAGTAGCCGTGCGCTTTATAAATTCCCCAAAACATTAACATACTCTGTGGGGGTGCTCAGAGTTAGTCAGCCACTAATCCTGCAGTTTATGTTATCCAAATGTGCAGGTCCTGTGTAGGTAATTTAGGAACTACACTACAGTGCGTAAGTGGTACCAGTGTGTGACCATGCACAACCAGTAATGGGGACTCTGGATTCACATAACCATCCCTATTATATATGTAGAATATCTTGCACACAAAATGCTACAGCAGATGGCTATGTACGTTGGTCTGTGCATCATGCCACATTGCCTAGAGAATGGTAGAGTGTCCTTAAGTGTCTCAATTGTGAGGTAGACTGACAATTGTCCATAGGCCTGTCACTGAGAAACACATCTAAAAAATACTGCACACAATTGCTTCCTCATATACACAACACAATGTTAACCATGCCAACAAATCATTAGCAGAAAATGACGATGAAGCTGTGAAAGTAGGAACATATTTATAGAAATGCCTACTTTTGCCTAAATACACCTATCTAGCCTATACTTACCAACATATGTCACAGCACTTACTAATTTAAAACTACCTACATCATACCTATCCCATCCTAACTAATCATACTTCTAACCTCCACAATCATGACTTATCCCAAACTATGTTAACTATTAAACACAGATGACAAGTTAAACATCTGCCCCCACCCACTTAATACACATACGTCAGCACAACAGAGAAGGTAACAACATACTAAACTGACTCTAACTATACATTTAAATACAAACAACTATATATATAATTTTTTTTATTTTTTTGCACACTAAACACTCGCTAAAGAACATACCCATCTACAAAACCCATATAAAAATTTCTAGCTAGAAAGGTATTTCACTAACTTACACTAATCTGCCCTGTTGTACATTCTACCTATCCTAAAACTTATTCTAGATCATGCAAAAATGCATATCCCAAATAAACAACTTGTAAAAACCTGGGGAAAGGGAAAAGCCACAGGGAGATTCATATCCGGACACTGATCAGCACCATTGCCTCCAGCAACATGAGCATATTGGCCCACAAGATTGAGAGCTACCCTCTCAATGGCTGCCATCCCCAGTTTCATCTTCTCCAAGTCCTTTAGCACATGTGCCTCAAAAAGAGAGCTGACTGCAGGGATAGTGACCACGGCATGTATTGATTGCACTTGCTGGGCAGAGAATGGTCTTGAAATGGCCTGTGGGATTCTGATCTATGCACCCTTCTGATGTGCCTTTGCCTTTGAAGGTCCCGTTTGATCTTGCCTACCTGTCGTCCAGGTACTAGCCTTCCTCATACAATTTACCCATCTTCATATACGTCTTTGTCACGTGCTGGATGTGGCGGTGGTGCTCCAGTCTAATGTTGTGTTGCTTTTCCTCTTCTGGTGTCATGTGGTCTGGGGAGGTAAAGGAAATATGTATCAGCTAAAGGGAAAATTGTCCATGTTGCCTACAAAATAGGATCACATATTCTGACCATCACATGTGGCATCTCAGTCTAAACCCACATATTAGGAAGGAGATATGAACAATATTCCTTCTAAACATATACTTTTCATAATGAAACAAGGCAAACATTCTCAAGTGATGGCACTGTAGGTATGTGATATGGCACTGTCAACACAAATACACTTATAACCATATCAATTAATCAATCAGGGATTTGTTAAGTGCGCTACTCACACGTGAGTGTCTCAAGGGTCTGGGGGCAGGAATCCTGCAGCTACGTCTTACCCAAAGAGCCAAGTCTTGAGGCTCTTCCTGATGACATGCAGAGTGGGGAAACGTTTGATGCTGAGCTGGAGTTCAGTGAATCTGGGTAATCATTCCTTTGCCACTGTGTTCAGGTCCAACTGAGACAGGATTAAAACTGCAAAAATGTAAGGTACGAGCGCACTGTCGTTTGTTAAGGAGTTTATATTTTCAGAAAGTAACTTTCGTCAATTTTGCAGCGTGCTGAAACAGAGTGGCGCCTCTTGTCGTAGGCGTCTAGCTGAAAGTCTCAATGTCGTGCTCCCCATCCAACTGTGAGAGCATCCCCTGTTGCACAGCTTGTAAATCCTTCTGCCTGTCCCATAGTTCCTCCAAATATTAAACCAAAAAATATGTTTTGCTACTTTTCGAATTTATTTCATTCTTAAGCTTTTCAAAAGTTCATTTTTCATTCATGAATCATTGTCTTTTCGGATTATAATCATTTTCAATACATTCGTCCAATGCATTTCGGTCATAAATGACCTTCATCAGGGACAATCAGCTGAAACAAGGTATAAAAATGCCAATCAATGAATAGATAAATTAACGTATACAAGCATCTAATCAAACAAACATTGTGATCAAAATTGTGTTCAAACGTGATAAACCCAGTGCATCGGTGCTGTGTGACGTGCATATCAAAAATAATGCCAACTTGGCACTCACTTTTGGTCATGTTCCTCGATTCTTCAACAACGCATCAACTGAAAGTACGACATAACTGTAAAGTAAAATAACATAGAGCAACTCGCTTTATCTGTAGCTCTTAAAAACAGTTTGCTGTTTGAAAAAACCACTTAATCGCAATGTTTCTAAACTTACATCTCTGACGTAGAAACGCCTATAGCTGTATTCCTTAGCTTGATCCAAGTGATGCCGGCATTAGCAGAGCATCTGACCTATAGCGTTACATTTAATAACAACGAAGTGGCCTCAAATGGAATGATGAGTTCTAATTGGCCCGAACTCCGAGCACGTGATCGGAAAACCGGCCAATGAGAAGGTTAACATATCCACTGTTTAATCTGACACTCCGCTTTGTGAACAATAAAGTTTACTTGTATCCAAGTTATTAAAAATATTAATGAAGCTTTAGCAAAAAAAATAAAGATTTAACAACAGCACCGATGCACTGGGTTTATCATGTTTGAACACAATTTTGATCACAATGTTTGTTTGATTAGATGCTTGTATACGTTAATTTATCTATTCATTGATTGGCATTTTTATACCTTGTTTCAGCTGATTGTTCTGCCTTTCATGCCATGTCTCATATCGTGTGCTAATCCCACCCTGCTCCCTTTATATACCCCTGCACCCCATAATCAGAACCCGCCCTTACTCCTTAAAATACCCCAACACCCTTAAACACTAACCCATCTTAACCCTATAAATATACCCTGCACCCCAAAACCCAAACCTATCCCTAAACCCTAAAAATACCCCAAAACCCAAACCTAGTCCTGTACCCAATAAATACCCCTGTACCTCAAAACCCAAACCTACCCCTGAACGCTAAAAATACCCCTCTACCTCAAAACCCAAACCTACCCCTGAAACCTAAAAATACCCCTGTACCCCAAAACCCTAACCTAGGCCTGAACCCTGAAAATAACCCTGTACCCCAAAACCCAAACCTACCCCTGAACCCTATAATACCCCTGTACCCCAAAACCCAAACCTAGCCCTGAACGCTAAAAATAACCCTGTACCCCAAAACCCAAACCTAGCCCTGAACCCTTACAATACCCCTGTACCCCAAAACCCAAACCAACCCCTGAACCCTAAAAATACCCCTATACCCCAAAACCCAAACCTAGCCCTGAACCCTAAAACTACCCCTGTACCCCATAACCCAAATCTATATCTGAACCCTTAAAATACCCAAACACCCCAAAACATATACCTCAGTACCCCAAAACATATACCCCTATACCCATACTTACTTTATCCAAACATTACAAAAAAAACATGCTTTTACCATTCATGCATTTACAACGAATTTCGTTGTAAATGTATGCGTGGTAAAAGCATATAAAATGTAATGCCATGCGTTATAATGGCATTGCGGAGTCATGGTACTTGCGTAATGAAAGTATGCAGAGTGATGGTATACGGAAAGAAAGTTGCGGAATAATGGGTGTTTACCCTCCCCCGGTAAGTACATTGGTGGCATGGCGTCCCACATCTCCAGTAACATACTCATATTTTTTCACCACCCATTTGAAAAAAGCACAGGTCTCTCTCATTGATGGCTAGCACCGACATACACTTTTAGACACACCTCCCGCCACAAATTCTAGAATTGCGAACTTTAGAGCTGGGGAGCTACGTTTGAATCTCGGCAGTAGCTCAACATCCTGTGATTCCAGGCAAATCGCTTTGTCTCCCCGTGCCTACCACAAATGAACGTGTTCTACTGTAATGTAAATTGTGCTCATGCCATGTTGTAGAGTTCGCGCTATATAATATTGCAACGAAAAATAAAGTAGAGAAACTCAAGTTCACACACTACTGAACGCGCACTCTTAAGTGCATCAACAGTGCACTGTGAATCAAAGCGTTTCACAGGCCTGTCACAGATAAGACATGCTATCAAAACGAAATCCTACAAAACAATATACTACTGGCCGGCAGCAATTCATACCCGGACAACGTCGGGACGGGCTGCTAGTCACTAATAAAGAGATGTGATGTTATAGAACAAACCCCTAGGACATACCACGAAACAGGAGTAGAGGCAGGGAGAATAAGGAGTCCGTTGAATCACTCAAAAAAGGATCAAATAATATGTGCTACTTCCCAATGTACAAATAAAGATAAGTCACTGAAGTCACAACAGGGAATCACAGATACGGTAGTGTGTAGGAAGCAAAAACCACAACACTCCGCTTTTGTTAAATACTGTCTTAAGTGCACTAGTCTGTGTAACTAGTTTGGTACCGAGATAAGTGAATACGGTAATGCATAGTTGGGACCACTACAGCGCTCCGCTTCCTTTCCATATTTCCATAAATATATATATACAATGTCAGGACATACGGTAGCACGTAGTTGTGACCACTACAGCGCTCCGCATGAAATAATAATCCAAGAAAAAATGAGGACATTCCAAAACAACAGCAAACAACGAGAGCGGTTGCCAAAAAAAAGCGAGCCTCGCTCCTTAAAAACGCTCTATGAAAATTAACCACGGCAACACGTAGCAGCAACTACAGTTCTCCGATTAATGTCACAGCATAGAAAATCCTTCGGCAGCGCAGCGGGGGGCAGCGCGCTCCGACTAACAGGGAACAGCTCGAATCCTACCTTGGACTCTTGAAGCCATCGAAAGGCTGATATACAAAGCTCAGGAGGCTCAGAAACGGCGTGCAGAGGAATCCACCCACACGCCTGGAGAATGTCGGGAACAAACAAGAATAACACGCAACAGGAAGCGTGTTTGGCTCACTGAAGTACTTCCTTGTTTCCGGGAGGGAATCATGGGAGATGTAGTTCTATTGAGTCACGTAGGCGCAATCATAGCAGAATCCTGACAGTATGTCCTCCCTCCTAGCGCCTTTTAGGGCCAGGCCGCAAGGGAAAGCTACGGTGGAAAGAGCGGATCGCAGCAGGAG
Source organism: Lissotriton vulgaris (assembly GCF_964263255.1). NCBI lineage: Eukaryota > Metazoa > Chordata > Amphibia > Caudata > Salamandridae > Lissotriton > Lissotriton vulgaris. The sequence goes on from NC_141696.1 coordinate 310,245,758, forward strand.
CATGAATGTTTCGGACAGGCTCCCAGGAATCGTCTTCCGCTGAGTACCCTTTCCAGGATACAAACTACCACAGAACACCTCTTCTCACCCTGGAGTCCTTGATACTCCTAACCTCATACTCAAAAACCCCCATCACTAACCACAGGTGGAGGTGCACGTCTTCTGGCTGAGAGAGCACGTTTCAATAGGCTACAATGAAACACTGGATGTATTCTGAGAGTACCAGAAAATTTCAACTTATAAGCCACATGATTAATCTGCTGCAGAATGACATAAGGTCCTATGTATCGCGGATGAAAAACACTACGTAACTTGAACTTGATGTTACGAGTGGATAACCATACTCTATCACCCACCTGATACACTGGGCCCTCAGTCTGATGCTGTTCCTCCCACTTTTTATACTCTTTTTGCCTTCAGATGATGAACTCTAACCTTCTTCTGTGTGATATGTATCTTCTGCATTAACCCGATAACGGTCGGCTGGTTCGCCACCTCCTCAGGAATGCGTACAGGAAGAATCTGAGCATCAAAACCATAGGTAGCAAGAAAAGGGGAAACACCCACTGAACTGTGCCAAGCATTGTTATACGCTACCTCCGCCATCCACAACAGCGAAACCCATGAATCCTGGGCGTCAATAGCGTAACATCGGAGGTACTTTTTCAGTGTTTGGTTCAGTCTATCAGTCTGCCCATCAGTTTGTGGGTGGAAGCTCGTGGAGAGTGAGGATTGGATATGTAATGCCTGACACCATACTTTCCAGAATCTGGCAACAAATTGGGGGCCCCTATCAGATACAATAACTTCCAGCACTCCATGCAAACGAATAACATTGGTCAACAGCAACTGTGCCGTTTGACCAGCAGTAGGAAGATTAACACATGGGATGAAATGTCCCAGCTTAGTGAGGCTGTCGATGACTACCAATATGGCCGACTTGCCCTGATCAGGGGGTAATCCAGTAACAAAGTCCAAACTGATATTCTGCCAAGGCCTTCTTGGTGAAGGCAAGGGCATCAACATGCCTTTCTTTTTTCCAGTCTCATTTTTTGCCGGTGCACAGTCCTCACACTGCCCTATCCATTTGGGTACATCGGTCTTTACTGTATTCCACCAAAAATGACGTTGCAGGAGCTGTATTATCTTTTTTACTCCCTGATGACCTGCCAAGGGGGAATCATGGCACCAAGCAAAAGCTTTCTTTTGCAACGCTGAGGTGGGTAGGTACAGTTTATTATCATGAAGCGGCAGTCCTTGCTTTAAAGTGCGACTGCTACCCTTTGTCGCCCTTATTACCCAGGCGTTCTGGTCCTTTGTCCTGCGAATAATATCCATAAAGGTATCTACCTGAATCACACAGATCACCTTTATAGGATCCACAATTGCCTCCATAGTGTGCTTATTCCCTTCTGTTTCGACCTGATCTTGCCTCGATAAAGAGTCTGCTTTCAGATTGTCCGCCCCAGGCCGATATGTGATGGTGAAATCATACACTGAAAAAAAAGCATCCACCGCATCTGTCTCTGAGTGAGATGTCTGGCTGTCTTCATGAACTGGAGGTTTCTATGGTCTGTAAAGACTGTGACCGGGAAAGCAGCCCCCGACAGATATTGTCGCCATTCTTGAAAAGCCCTCTTAATGGCTAAAGGCTCTTTTTCAGCTATTGTGTAGTTCTTTTTCGACATGCTCAATTTCTTTGATAGATATGCACAGGAAGGAGTTGACCTGTGTTCTTATCCCTTTGTGACAATATTGCTACTACTGCCTCATCAGAAGCATCTGCTTCCACGATATAAGGATATTCGGGCTTTGGGTGAGCAAATATTGGAGCTGTGGGCTTCTTTAGGGCTTCAAAAGCGTCAGCAGCCTTAATAGACCACTGAAATTTCACTCCTTTCCTGAGCAATTTCGACAAAGGTACCGCCACCTGGGAGAAACGCAGAATAAATCTGCTGTAGTAATTTGCGAAGCCCAAAAAGCTTAGGTCTTCTTTCACACATGTGGGGGTAGGCCATGCTTGCACTGCCTGCACCTTTCTTTCCGACATTTTCAACCCCTTGTGACATAACATAACCCGCAGGAATTCTACTTCAGGCACACTTAATTCGCATTTGCTTATTTTACAGAAAAGCCTGTGCTCTCTTCATTTCTGTAACACCTTCAAAACATGCTGCCTGTGTATTGCTCTATCCTCTGAATATATCAAGATATCATCAATGTATACCACTACACTGACATCCACAAACTCTTTCAGAACATCATTTAAGAAATACTGGAATGCCGCTGGTGTGTTGCACAGACCGAACGGCATTACAGTATATTCATACAACCCGTAATGAGTCTTGAAAGCTGTCTTCCACTCATCCCCCTCTCGAACGCGAACCAGATGGTACACGCCTCTAAGGTCCAGTTTAGTGTATACCTTGGCATTCCTCACTTGGTCTAGCAGAACAGAGATAAGAGGCAATGTGTATCTATTTCTTATGGTGTTTCTGTTCAACATGCGATAGTCCACACAGGCTCTCAGATCTCCATTTGCTTTCTTTATAAAAAACAAAGGGGATGCTGCAGGAGATCTGGATGGCCTGATGAATCCAATGTCCACATAATGGTCCAAATACTCTTTTAAGTGTGTCGTCTCGGGAATGGATAAAGCATATACTCGACATGATGGAATGGTGGCCCCCTCAACTAGATCAATTCTACAGTCGTACATCCTGTGTGGAGGAAGCTGCTCTGCCTTACTTTCACTGAAAACATCTTTGTAACTCAGGTACTAAGAGGGTAAACTAACTATTTTCTCAGTGGCAGTAGCCACAACCAATGGGATCAGTAATGGAGAGGCTAGCGAGGTCCTGTGCTCCTCCATGTGTACCTTGCATTCTTCTGTCAAGAACTGAACCGATTTTTCCTTCCAATTTATCAAGGGTTTGTGGTGACTTAACCAAGGCATTCCCAAGATGACCTCATACTGTGGGGCTTCTATGATGTTCAAAGACAGCTCCTCTCTATGTTTTTTTTTTTCTGTTACCTCGACGGACAACACCACCAACTCTGTCTGCTCTGTGATGAGACCTGAAGTCAATGGTTTCCCATCCACTGCTAAGACTTCTTCAGGTGTATCTCTAGGGACTCTGACCAATGACAAAGTGGACACTAACCCACTGTCTGTAAAATTACCGGTAGCTCCGGAGTCTATCATAACCATGACTTGGTGAACCTGTAGCTTACTCTCAAGCCTCATGGGTAGTATATTATGAGTCTGTATCTAGTAAGGTAAGTACTGTTAGAGAAGGGACTTTTCATGGTTGTGCCTCACTCGTACTCTCATGAGAGTTCCCCGCCAAGCCATCCTGTGAACTCAATACCGATATTGCAAATTATTTGTTCCTATTCCATCCCCCTGGGGTCTTAGGTATGGAGGGACATTCCTTTACATAATTCCCCTTCTTGCCACAATACATACACAACCCCGAAACCCAACGGCTTTCTTTCTCCTATTTGGATAATGGAGCCCTGACAGCACCAATTTCCATGGGTTCTGCGCCTATATCCGAGGGAGGTAAGGCCCTACGAGGCGTCAAGTCAGACCTAAAGGAGGCCATGTCCCACCTTCTCCTATCACCTCCTCTTTCGGCCATTCTACCATCTAATCTTATTGTCAAGTTAATCATGTCTGCACAGTTGGCTGGTTGTGGGTATATTTGGGCTATTATATCGTTCAAACCATCCGTTAAGCCTTGGTAAAAAATGGACATCCTTTTTTCTTCGGGCCATGAGGTCTCAACCACCAATCTATTGAAATTGGTTAGGTATGTCACCAAATCTCCTCTCCCTTGTTTCAGTTCCAGCGGTTCTCTGTCTGCGCTGAAAGTAGTGGCCCTTCTATCGAACACCCTTTCAAACTCGGTGCGAAAATCTGACCAATCTGATAGTACAGAGTCATTGTTTCTTACCAATGGTACTGCCCAATTCGCGGCATCTCCTATCAAATATGATATGGCAAAAGCCACAGGGGAGTGATTATTAGGGAAGGAGGCTGGTTTACAAGCAAAATGGAGCATGATTTGTGTTAAAACACTTGAGTCTTAGATGGGTCACCAGAATATCTCTCTGGACTAGCCAGAGGGATAGGAGGTGGGACCGTGACCTGAACCTGGGGTGAGGGGGCATCAAAAGGATTCTTGACAACTTTTCTACTTTATCTCTTAAAGTGTCGGTTTCCGCTTTAGAAGAGGCTAGCTCCTGCTGTAACAGAACTAAAGCTTGTAGCACATCGTCCATGGTAGCCATTATTATTAACAACTGGATCGGGTAGAGCAATATTCGTGGGCGTGTTATTCTGTCAGATTTGGCTCCACGGAATCCAGTTGTAGTATAAAATGGTCCACCTCCTAACATCACAAACACTCTGATTGTAGTACACAAAGTATTTGAGCCATTAGGTGTGGGAAAAATAGGAAAGGAAAGGGAAGGGTCAGCAGGGAAGGGAAAACCTGAAACGACAAAAGATACTTTCATAAACAAAAACAACCAACAACAGGCTAAACTCATATAGTCTCGCTAAAGGAAAGCTATATACCTGCATAAGGTAAAGAAACAGACTCTCTGCTAATATATCTCTTCGCACACTCCTCTTGTGACCTTGAATTGCCTAGTTGAAACATAAACAATATTCAGTAATGCATCCATAACATTATCACTAATAAAGAGACGTGATGTGATAGAACAAACCCCTAGGACATACCACAAAACAGGAGTAGAGGCCGGGAGAATAAGGAGTCAGTTGAATCACTCAAAAAAGGATCAAATAATAAGTGCTACTTCCCAATGTACAAATAAAGATAAGTCACTGAAGTCAGAACAGGGAATCACAGATACGGTAGTGTGTAGGAAGCAAAAACCACAACAATCCGCTTTTGTTAAATACTGTCTTAAGTGCACTAGTCTGTGTAACTAGTTTGGTACCGAGATAAGTGAATACGGTAACGCGTAGATGTGACCACTACAGCGCTCCGCTTCCTTTACATAAATATATATATACAATGTCAGGACATACGGTAGCGTGTAGTTGTGACAACTACAGCGCTCCGCATGAAATAATAATCCAAGAAAAAATGAGGACAATCCAAAACAACAGCAAACAACGAGAGCGGTTGCCAAAAGGAAGCAAGCCTCGCTCCTTAAAACCGCTCTCTGAAAATTAACCACGGCAACACGTAGAAGTAACTACCGTGCTCCGATTAATGTCACAGCATAGAAAATCCTTTGGCCGCGCGGCGGAGGGCAGCGCGCTCCGGCTAACAGGGAACAGCTCGAATCCTACCTTGGACTCTTGAAGCCATCGAAAGGCTGCCATACAAATCGCAGGAGGCTCAGAAACGGCGTGCAGAGGAATCCACCCACACACCTGGAGAACGTCGGGAACAAACAAGAATAACACGCAACAAGCGTGTTTGGCTCACTGAAGTACTTCCTTGTTTCCTGGAGGGAATCATGGGAGATGTAGTTCTATTGAGTCACGTAGGCGTAATCATAGCAGAATCCTGACAATCTGTATCTAAATGGACTCAGGTGTTTTCTATTTAGACGAGGGCGCGCTGGAATTTGGGTATATAAGAGTGTTGCCCGGAGTGAGTTTTTATCGCGGTAACACCACGTACGGAGACGGATGTTGACAGAGGGAAAGAGACAGTCAAATGCAGTAAAAAAGCAAAGCCCCTACGCGTGTCCCCAATTCGATCTAGGGTAAATCGTTTAACAGTGGATAAGGAATCTCATAGGACTGTAGATTAACTGTATTTTAGGATTGTGGTGAGAAGGTTGAAGGGGACTTTAGAAACATTGATTTCTGACACTTTTATACCAGTCTCTATATGACAGTAAGGGATTTATATAAGAGAAAAGTTTAGCAGATAACATGATAAGTAAGACGCAACATTAAACTTGATGCAGGTAATATACCCAAGGAAGACAATGTGGTAATCTTCTCCCTATTACCCTAATAGTGATGTGATGTACTACGTATGAACTGGTGACTGAGACCATTCGACATTTTGGAAAAAGGGCAGAAAAGAAATGAATAAGGAAGCATGTAATTAAGTCAAGAGGATAAAAATGTTAAGGTATCTATCTCTCCAATGAGGGAATTATTGGATGTTTTTATACACTGTGGAGAAAATATCAAGTTACATGTAGGTTAAAACTTCCTAAAGTACATATTGGTGCCTTGCTGGTCAAAAATACAACTTTGAAGCAAGGTTTTTCCGGTTAACATCCTCGTCACATGGAATTCCAGAGAGAACTTATTTGCTATGATATTTAAGGTAATATAAGGTTCCATTGGACAACATGAGTAATAACGGGTTGGTTAGATACATATCAGTTATTAGATCCATGGTCTCTGTTCCCTTCCAGAGAGGACAATTACTCCAAGATAGTGACAGTGCTGAATCTCTAACCGAATTTCCCACGGCAGCACAATCACTAGAGCTGTTCTAAGGTAAATAAGGGGTTAGGGATAAGGTCCATGAGAGTGATAAGGTCCGTAATGGTCTACGGTTTTCACTTTGTGAATGTTAGAATCATCCCTATATTATTTCTTATATACAGCCTAATTGTGGATACTGCGCCATCCAAAAGAATTTTGAAGTACCCGTGATATTCTGGTGAAGAATTATTGAGAGTGAGTTATCAGAGCTGCTATATCTTAAAATTAGCATACGAGTTGCTAGATCTGAAACGAAGAATGAGAAATGAGAATATATAGATAAACAATAGTCTGTGTTCCCATTGGAGCTCTAGGGAGTTTCTCCTTCTCCTTCTCTCTTCTTTTATATTAAAAAATGAAATGGCTGTTTTTCTCTTTCTTACAGAGTAGTCACAGAATGGGTTATAAGGTGTCACAAGGGGTAAAACAAGAATAAGGATACAAATCGATCCATACAATGTCTGATTTTAAATATGTTTCATATGGGCATACAAGTAATGTAGATTTTTATATATGTACTTTATCAGATACTTCCAGGTCTAGAGAACATTTATCTTATCTGACGGGTCCTGATGAAGGTGGTGTCCATCATTGTGCAAATCCCATCGAAACGCGTTGACCAAGTCCCCATTTTTTTAACAACCAAAGTGGTTATGTACTTGAGTAACAAAGATAACATCTAATAGGACATGTATATAGAACTCAGACACGTGAAGTTGTGAATGTGATTGAGTGAAAGTGGTATGTGTGGTTTTGTTCTCTACCTGGTATTTTTTGTACAGAAGTTTTGAAATAATGTATTGCGTACTTTGAGTAATTTTTGTTACTCTTTGATGTATAAATCTTTTATATGGAAAAAAATCATGAAAAAAGGAAAATATCAAATGAAAAAGTAATTTAAAGAATAAAAACAATGAAAAAAATGAAATAAATGTGTTGTATTTTAATGATTATGCCTGTATAATTGGAGTACTTACCCTGTAAAACCAATAGGTCACGAGGGAGTTTTTTCCATTGTATTTGTTTATATTTCCCTTCTTCTCCCTGACCTGAAAGAAATTACCTCAGAGGGGGTCCCCCTATTTCTTACTATGCATAACTTTGCCCTCTCACAACAACATATGCAGAATCTACAGTAGGAAGGATTGTTGGTTTGTGATGTATAGCCTGTTATCACTGTCAGAAAGGATTGTGTGAATGTGAAATTTTACTTCAGAGATAGATACTGATAAATGTATGGATCACAAAAATTTTAGTTGTTGATCATCATGAATGTCTGATTATGCCTATAGTCTTTCACACTGAACTCATTTTGGCAGCAAGGTTAAATGTACATTGCACTCACACCAAGTACAGAGATCTGGGCCCAATTCCATAGTTTATTTGCTTACAATGCCACCCCAGTTTCGACCCAGCCAAATGCAAATCAGTGTTGCCCCTGCTTCTCATGGGAACAGTCCAGCCTGACCTGCCAGGCTAGGTTCTCCTTGTACTGGACACAGGCAACTTAGAACTGGTTTTGGGGTATCACCACTCATCAGCCAGAATAGCTTGACTCCAGTGACATGGTGAGGACAGGGTCCACATATGGCCATACCCATCCCACTTAGGACGTCAAATTCAAAAAGAACAAATGAGGGATGGAATGCTAAACAATGTCAAACACTCACCCCCAGTACAGAGATCTGGGCCTAAATCCATTGTTTTTGTGCTCACCACACATTTCCAGTTTGGACCCAGACATATGCAAATCAGTCTTGACCCTGCTCCAAATGGGAACAGTGCATCACAGATCTGACCCAGATCTGTGACTGGGGTTAATGTTTGACAATTTTCAGCATTTCTTCCATCATCTTTTTGTGTTGATATAGTCGCCTCAAGTGGGAAGGGTATGCCTAGATGTAGGTCCCATGCTTGCTATGCCACTGGATTCAAGCGAGTCTGACTGATGAGATTAATACTCTGAAACTGGTCCCAAGATGCTTGTTTTCTCAGTCAAGGGAGCTCCAGATTTGTGCACAAGCGGCAGTGGGCGGAGGATGGCAGGATACTCTCAGATATTTAGTTCGGTTTCCGGGAGGGTTTAGGGACAGTTGAACAGGCATTAAATTTAACTTTGCTTGCAGAGAAATATGTACGTGCAAAAGCGGGCAGTATCCACATGGTATATGTGGATCTGTCGGCAGCTTTTGACTGCATCTGTCATACCAAACTATGGCCAATACTGCTGAACATGGGGCTGGATTTACCTCTGGTAAATTTCCTCCGTGAACTTTATACAAATGCCACAGCCAAGGTGAGGTTTGGCACAAAAGGGGAGTTATCGTCATTGTTTGGAGTAGAAAGGGGAGTGAGACATGGATGTGTCCTGGCTCCCTTTCTTTTCACGCTGAACACCAATGGCTTAGAACAAGCCATGCTGAATGGGAGTCAGGACCTTCCTCAAGTTAATAATAGCTCGATCCCGGCATTGCTCTATGCAGACGATGCCGTGATATTAGCACGCACTCCCCTAGAGCCCCAGAAGGCTTTAAACAGGTACTCCCAATATATGGGTGAATTAGTCTTACGTATCAATATTAAAAAATCTTTTGTTATGAGTGTTGGTCCAGTTAAACAAAAACGAAAAAGCATATTCTTAAACAAGGAGAAACTGGAGGAAACATCACATTATCCCTATTTGGGTATCATTATTGACCATAAATTAAATTGGGTTACTGAGATAGAAGCCAGAAAACTTCATCTAGTAAGAACTATTATGGCCCTGGTAAATTTCTCAAAAAAGTTAGGAAGGAGACCACCAGCACAACTCCTAATGATATACAGAGCCTAATGTCAGTCAGTGGCGTTATATGGCGCAGGAGTGTGGGAGTACGCAAATACAAAAATCCTACAACTGGCAGAAAATAAATTTCTTCGATTTCTCCTAGTTGTACCAAAAAGTACATCCACTCTTGTTTGCCATACTGAACTAGGAATCTCTTATATTATGGACCTAGCTAAAATACAGCCACTTCTTCTCTGGCACCGTGTATGGTCGAGGAAAAAAATACACTTACCCAGCAAATTATTCTTGATTGCATGTCCCTGGACCATTCACTTAAGATAGGTTGGTTGGCATATATAAAAGGCTTTCTACATGACCTAGGATTGGAAAAATATTACTTAAATCCAACAACAATCCGGTCAATATCAAGAAATGCCTTACAGGCACTCTTGCTGGCTCATCTAGAAGAAATTTGATTAGTGAATGAAGCCACGAAACCATCTGTCCAACACAGTGTTGCCGTACAGATAACTCCATCAATTCAGCCATACTTAACCTATGATCTAACTACCTTTGAGAGATTTCTCTTAATAAGATTCAGGTTGAACATCTTCCACCGTTTGGTCACATTCCCGGAAAAAAATAACTGGGATTCTGTTTTATATTTATGTCCCTGCGATGAGTCCTCAACTCAGGCCACCATTCACACCCTCTTCTTCTGTAAGTTCTATAGAGAACATAGAAAAATCTGGCTCCTATCATTATTAAGATATGTTGGGATAAGAAGATGTCGTCCGGCCCTGCTATTCTTACAATCACTGAGCGAGGAGTGGATGGCGAAAGGTATTGTAAAACTCCTGAAATGTATTTTCCGCCCTCGATTTAACCTGTAGTCTGAATTCTGATAAATATGAATTAATAGAGTAAATCGGGACTGATATCTCTGTAAATACTTTTAAATAATTTTAAATATTTATAATGTACTTGTTCTTTTTATATGTAAAATTCTGTACTAAGTGTCAGTATTTCGTTTTAAAACTGATCATGAATTGTAAATGTTTTTATGTAATTGCTTTTATGTATTTTTACCTGCTAAAAACCGAATAAAGAAATACTTGACTTGACTACCAGTGGCAGAAAATCTGGGACTAGACAAGACCTTAACTAGGCTTGTTGCCAATTTCTATTTGCCCTGGATGAAGATGGTCTCAGATGCAGTCTGTAGGTTCTACTCGAACTGCCAAGTCAGTGTGAAGTCAGGGAAAAAACTGAACGCTCTTCTGACCCCATCTGCTCTTGTTGGCACTCCCTTTGAGAGGGTGGCTATCAACATTATTGAACCCTTGGACCCCAAAACAATTTCAAGCAACATGTTCACCCTGCTCTTATGGGACCACACCAGTTGCTACCCAACGGCCATCCCTCTGAGATCAATAGATGTACCTGCAGTGGCCAGGCACTGGTGGGGATTTCCAGGTAGTGTCTGACAGAGGTACTAACTTCATGTCAGCATACATCAAGTCCATGTGGGATGAGTGTGGGGTAACGTATGAGTTCTCTCCAACTTATCACCCACAAACAAACTGTCTTGATTCAACAAGACATCGAAGGGCAAGATAATTGGCCTACTGGTGCCCAAGAGGTGTATGTGGGACGTCCTCCTTCCATGTCCTCTCTTTGCCTATAGGGAGGAGCCACGGTCCATTGACAAAATATCAAAACCCTCAATATCATGGAAACAAATATTGTGTCAAAAATATTGAGCAAAAAAATATTGTTTTCCTACAATGCAAATTACAGAAATATGTTTTTAAAAAATATAATGTTTCATTAATACCAACAAGTTACACAAAAATATATATTTTTTAAATATATTCAGTTAAACATTGTAAACATTGAATATTTTAACATATAACACTAATTTAATGTAAATTAAAGATATTTAAACAATATAAAAAATATATATAAATATATACTTATTAAAACAAACACACACACATATATGTCTGTGTGTCTTTTTATACATATAAAATGTAAAACTATAATTAAAGTAATAATTTACATTTATCTTATAATTTACTAATTTACTAATTGTGTTTTTAAATTTAATGCTATAGGAAGCTCATACATGTGTATATATGTAAATATATATGTATGCGTTTCAGACACTGATGTGTCCTTGTTCACGGACGTGGAGAAGTGCAACCAGCAACAGCCTGGGGAACTTCTGATATATATCCCAAGTCCTGCCCCAGTGGGCGTGTGCAATAGCATGCTGGTACTCGCAGTTCCCTAACATTTTACTCGAGTGAGTGCTGCTGTGCATTTCAAAATAATGATCCATCATCTTACCCCAGTGGGCTTTAAGGGGTAATGACCCTGCCGAAGCTGTCCATTTTCATGTCATACCACACGGACCTCCTCGCTCCGTCGCGCTCGGTGTTTGCAAAGGTTGACTGTGGTGGAGGGATGCCGAGATTCTATTCAGTACAAGGACTTAGAACTCAGTTTTCTCCGCCACAAACTGATTGACTTAGAGGACCACAGCAGGAAAGACAATGTCTGTTTCTTTGGCTTCCCAGAAATAATTGAGGGTTCAAAGATCAGGGCATTCCTGAGAAACACCTTTCCAAAACTCCTCAGCACTACCTTTGACTCCTCACTGGAGATGTAACCCCCAATCGCCTTGGCCCTCCACACAAGGACTCAGCTACACCTCCCTGACCTATCATTGCATACTTCCTCCACAAAGAGCCAGCAACGCAGATGCTGGCCGCAGCTCGTACCCAATGACTGTTCACATAAGAAGGGCACACCATCTGCAAGGCTGCAGATTTATCCAGAAAGACTAACGACTGCTCTAAGGCATGTATCTCTCTCAGGCCTTGACTACACCAAATGAACATCATGTGTGGTCTTTTTTAACCTGTCCTCTTCCGCATCACCAGGGATGATGACTCAAAGGATTTCTTTAACCCAGAGGACCTTGACCTGGCCTTGGACAGCTTGGGCTAGCAGGAAATGAATATCCAACACAACACTCCTAAACAGACACATAACATCTCTTCCCCCCAAACATTGGACAGCAGACAACAGATTACCAGTGGCTCCCGGAACAGTCGAAGAGACCATGAGAGACTGGCCCATACCCCTGAGGATAAGGCCTCAGCTCACCAAACTGTTGCCAAACTGTTGCCACCTTCATACATGAGCAGCGAAGGGACACATCCTGCTCCCCTTTAAAGCCTGCCTCAGACACTGACTGAGGGGGGTGGGTCCTAGGAGAGGCCCCCATGCCAGAGACAAAATAATGAGCGAATACTTCCCTGGGAAGAGAGACGTCTGCCAGACATCGAACAGCTAAGTATCACTTACACTATATTGGCTATTTATGTAGTTGTACAAGTTAAGTAAGTTGTATAAGAAGTTTGTTGAAGATGCTATCATAGCTCTTTTTCATGCTAATAACTGACATCATTGTTTGAGCTTAGCCTGATATATGTCTGTGACCCCCCTCTTCTAGCCAGGCCCCTGCTCAGGTGCTGTCCCAGTAGACCTGCCCTGAACATCATGGGATCGTTTGGGGCTGTCCTTTGAGCCCCATCCCCTTTCCCCCACTTGCTACACTTTTCAATTCAATTCAATTCAATTCAATTAATTTATATAGCGCGCTACATACCCAGAGGGTCTCAAGGCGCTTGGAGAAGGGTGGGGAATTACTTGTCGAATATCCAGGTTTTAAGTTGCTTTCTGAATGCTAGGTGGTTCTGAGTGAGGCGAAGGTGTGTGGGAACTGAAGTGAGTTCCAGGTTTTGGCTGCCAGGTAGGAGAAGGATCTTCCTCCCATGGTGGTTTTGTTGATGCGAGGTACAGCAGCAAGGGATTGGTGGGAGGAGCGTAGCTGGCGGGAGGGGGTGTAGAAGGAAAGTCGTGTGTTGAGGCATTCGGGTCCAAGTTCGTAAAGTACTTTGTGTGCGTGGGTTAGGAGGCGGAATGTTATCCTCTTATTGACGGGGAGCCAGTGGAGGTTTTTCAGGTGATCAGAAATGTGGTCTTTACGCGGAATGTCTAGTATGAGTCTGGCTGATGCGTTCTGGATGCGTTGGAGTTTTTTCTGAAGTTTTGCGGTGGTGCCGGCGAATAGGGTGTTTCCGTAGTCCAAGCAGCTTGTAACCAGTGCGTGGGTGACCGTTTTTCTAGTTTCGGTGGGGATCCAGCGAAATGTTTTTTTGAGCATGCGAAGCATGTTGAAGCAAGATGATGAAACGGCGTTGACCTGTCTGGTCATGGAGAGTGAGGAGTCCAGAATGACGCCCAGGTTCTGTGCGTGGTCCGTCGGGATGGGTGCTTTTCCAAGGGACTCTGGCCACCACGAGTCGTCCCAGGCGGAGGGGGAGGTACCTAGGAGAAGGACTTCAGTTTTGTCAGAATTCAGTTTCAGACGGCTGTGCTTCATCCACTCGGCTACTTCTTTCATTCCTTTATGTAAATTTTTTGTGTGTGGCTCTTCAAAGCCCCATCAAGCCACCCCAAAACTGAAAGCCTGTCGCTCCAGTGGGGGACTGGGCCTCCCTTCAGTGGAACACTCTGCTCTTGCCCTCCAACTTTATCAACTGGCGTACATGCTGCTGGGGATCCCAAACACACCACACTGGGTAAACATCTAACAACACCTACTACCTGCTGATGTAGGTCTCTGTGCTTTATATGGGATGAGGACATGCCAAAAAGACCATGCCCATCCAGTATTATCTGCCATGCACAGGGCCTGGCAACGTGCACACCTGCTGATGGGCTTGAACCAACCACTCTATGAAAAAGCACCCCTATGGGGAAATGCTGGCATATGCATCACTGAACAGAGGCAGTCCTGGCCCCTGTGGAAGGCGGCGGGCATTCACAGTATAGACCAGCTCCTCCTTGATGGTGACATTAAAACATTTCCACAGTTAGGGGAACAGTTTGGCCTCCCTGCATCACGATCTAACTGAAGCACTGCATGAGGAAATGCCTAGGTCAACATCCTAGGTCCCTGTCGTCCTCATCTGTGGTATCATACATCCATATATTGGGGAAACACAAAGGGCCTATAGGGAGTTCTCTCCTCCCATCTCTTCTCGCAACCTCTGTCGCAAGCTCTTTACGCAAGATGGCAAGCACAGCTATCAGTCTCCTATGAAGAATATGAATGGGCAGATACCCTAGAAGCCCTGGACAAGGGCACCAGGAAGGTATGATTGAAATTCTGTCTTTTTAAGACCTTACATGACTGGCACTGAACACCAATGAAACTGCATATACCTGGCTTACTCCTGCATGCAAATTGCTGGAGATGCATGTTTACACACTGTGACACAACACATATTATATGCAAATGTCCATTGGTAAAGCCCTTCTGGTCCTATGTGGGCCAGGTCCTGAGCGCCTCTATGCCCCTACACCTGCAACTCACCACCACCTCTTCCACATGGCGGTTGCCCCATCTAAAATATGTATCTTACGACAATGAAGGACGCCGATACCGCCAACATAGGAGGCTTTGCTAGTGGCCATGATCAACACTGCATCACATGAACGAGTCCTTTACAACCTACAGGGCCAATCTGACCAGTTTTTACAGATATGGGCACCCTTCCTGCATGCAGAGGAGAGCGCTGAGGACAACAATATAGCAGGGCACTCGGATCCCATCCCTCCCACCGCTGACCTGTGAACCACAGCATTTAATGTTCCTCAAAGTTTTGAAGTTGCATCCCTTCCAACACCCGCTCTACAGTGCTCTCATTGAGCTCCAAGCTTTCACCTCTGCCCTTTTCCCTCGCTAATCTCCCCACCATCACCCTATGCGGTCTATACAGCTAAACTCTACCTGTACACATTTGCCTCCCACCTACTTTTTCTTCTCTGCTGATCTGTCATCTCCACTCTTCTCTTCTCTTCTTTCAAATCTCAATGTGTGCTCACAACCATTCTATGGCCCAACTCCATATCAATCCTTACCCCCTCCACACTCCTTTGTCTGTCTACCCGACCTTCCCTTCCTACCCCCCTCTTTTTTACCAAACTCTTCCCCCACCCCAACCCCTGGCACTGCTACGCAGCACCACGCAGCACCACAAGGGGATTTAACTACAGACCTCTTGTCAGTAGTCCCCTGTCCACACCCAGGAATATGTAAGGGACACAGTGACACTATCAAATAGAAACACATTCCTGTTAGACTAGAAATATTCATGTTCGTGTTTGCATTCGTTGCACCTTTTTCTATTTTTCTATTGAGACTCCATTTTGAACCACAATCGAAACTAAGTCCTTGCTGTTTCTGAGAAAAGACCTCAGTTATGCTTTGTTTATGCAATGTTAGGTTTTTCTTCACTAATGAATAGACTCTTATTATTATTAGGCCTGGGCGGTAAATTCCGTACTGCATGCAGAATTTGGGTAATTTTGCGTTCTGCAGAGAACGCAGAATTGCCAAAAATTCCAAAATCCACGACATTGAGGAATTTTTTGCTTGTTCGCGCTTTCAATATGCATGTTTGTGAGATATTTTCCCCCGAGCACACAAACAGCATTCGCAAACAGGAAAAAAACACAGCGAACAAGCAATTCCGCATGTTCGCAGAGATTTTTTACTGTTTTGCTGAGCTTTGCAGAGCGCGTCGATGCAGATTCCGCCCACCCCTACTTATTAGTGCATACCTTTCTCTTTGGATAGACGCCCTCTCCCACTTGTCGGGTGGCGGGAGCAGGGTGAAACAACCTTGGGCAATAATAGGAGGTATGAGGTATGAGAACCGAAAACTTTTTTTTTGTATTTCACTGTCCAGCTGCATCTGCTCCAAAAATTCCACTATGGGTGAGCTCTAGCTCAAGTTACGAAGTGTACAAGGTGCATTTATGCTTATTGATTTCAGTCCCTCTGCAGGACTCCGAGAGACTGTGCAGATCGGGCTCCATTCTGAGTGCATCTAATAAACAGGTATTGGTTTGTATTCTCTACTGTGTGACCGACTCTTATACTCCATGGAACATAAGTGAGGTTTTTGCCCTTGAGGCTGATTTGCCTGACCCTAGGAAGATTCCTACAGCTTATTATAAACCACTGACTGAGGCTGCCTCTTCTGCTGTAGTGACTCTTGCTGATATTGAAATGTTCTTTGGTCTTCTTGTTCCAGTTGACTTTTGGAGACAGGTGCATACACAAGATCATGTTGCAGAGTTGGGTGGTACATCGGATTTGATTAAAGGATGGGTTCAGGAGAGGAAGCCAGGTGATAAGCCCGAGCCGAGATATTAGCTCTGCCAGGTTGTATTATTACATAGATGCATTCTCTTATTCTTCCTAACAAGGTCAGCTGGGATAAATTGACGGCTTGTCAACAGAAGAAGGATGAAAGTGTGTCTGATTTCTTCACCCAGTTTGAAGATACGTTCTTGGACTGTAGGGGGCGGAATAAGTCTATTGAGGGAGGGAGTTGTTTGTCAACAGATTTCTTCCTGAAATTGTGACTTGTTTACAGGCGTCCAAGAGCACTTGGCCCACCTCTTCCCTCTCTGTTATTTTAAATATGACTCAGTACTATGAACATCTAGGTCAGGAGGAAAAGGATAGAACTAATAAAAAACATAAGGACTTGAAGACAAAGGTGTTGTTACAGCTGGCGTTTAGGGGATATAGTAGGGGACAAGTGGTCCTTCTAGACAGCTTCCATGTACCAGTAAGCAGCCTTCCACAACACCTTTGGGGTCAAATCAGTGTGCCTATTGTAAGGAGGAGTTTAAAGAAACAAGGGCAACCCTGTAGTAGGACCCGGGTTAAAGTATGATACTTTTAGAAAACAGTGGTCAAAGAAGAGACCTATGGGGTCCTTTAGCAGCCTGGGCTGAGTAATTTTAAGGAGATGAATGAATCAGTTTAAACACTTTCATGAGGGGTCCTAGGAGGACTGAATTACTTCAATTGCAACAGACACAGAATTTAGGATGGTTCTGACAACACATTTATTATCTCCATAAATTGGCTTATCATATACTTTATTCGTTGTATTTGGTGCTCACAAAGGCATTAAAAGTGTGTGAAGTGAAGGTGTGTGGGTGACATATTAAAAGTACCCTTCCGGTTGAGTTTTCTGATGTCCCACCCACTCTATGGGCCACAGGTGATACGGATGTAGGGCTGTTGAATATACCACCAGTTGCTATCCAAGTTAAAGAAAATGTTGTTTCGCCTCGTAGTTCCCAGTATAAGATACCGCAGGAAGGATAACGGGCTCTTCTTCAGATTTATCATGATTTGATACAAAAGGGAGTAGTTGAGGAGACATCTGGCAATATTTGTAATAGACCTATTCTTCCGATTCTTAAAAGGGCACCCTCTAGCTCCTCTAAGGACGCTGATGATGTTTATCGCTTTTAGATTGATCTGCGCAAGGTTAATACAATAGTGGTTCCGCAGTTTCCTGTGGTTTCTAATATTACTG
Source organism: Lissotriton vulgaris (assembly GCF_964263255.1). Taxonomy (NCBI): domain Eukaryota; kingdom Metazoa; phylum Chordata; class Amphibia; order Caudata; family Salamandridae; genus Lissotriton; species Lissotriton vulgaris. The sequence continues at coordinate 310,263,501 of NC_141696.1, forward strand.
CACCTTTGATGATGATTCCTTCTACAGCTAAATTCTTCTCTGTTATTTATTTGAAAAATACTTTTTTTGCATCCCTATCCATCCAGACAGTAGATGCTTTTGCGTTCACACTGGCTGGTAGATGTTTTAGATTTTGTGACGCTCCTCAGGGCTATACGGAAATACATAGTATTTATAGCCAAGCATTAAAAGGTCAGTTGGATTCCTTGTCACTTCCCTCAGGTAATGTATTGGTGCAGTATGTAGATGATCTACTCTTAGCTTCTGATACAGAACAGTGTTGTAACGATAGTACAGTTAAGCTGATGTTGCATTTAGCCGATCATTGACATAAGGTTTCCCTTTCTAAATTTCAATATTGTTGACAGGAGGTTACCTACTTAGATTGCCTACTGTCGAAGGAGGGTAGGAGGTTGACTCCTGAGCGCATTAGTACTATTGTTAACATGTCCCTTTCACAAATTCAAAAAGATGTATGCACTTTTATAGGTATCACTTACTATTGTCATAAATGGATACCTAACTACTCATTATTAATTAAACCTTTGCTTGCATTAACAACGGAAGAAGTGCATGAGCCTTTGCCTTGTTCGCCAGACTGTCAGCAGACTTTTGAGCAATTGAAAACTGCGTTTTGCTCAGCTCCAGTGCTTGGTACACCTAATTAGGTATAGCCGTTTGTGCTCTATGTGCATGAGTTGGCTGGTTGTGCTATCTCTGTCCTAACACATAAAATAGGGAATAAGCAATAGCTGTGTGCCTATTTTTGTGCTGTGCTTGATCCTGTCATCAGAGCCCTCCCGAGAGAAGTCGTGGCTGTGGCCATTTCAATTAAAAAACAGCTGGACTCCTGCTCGATACTGACCTCACAGTTATGGTACCCCGTGCTGTGGATACACTTTGGAATAATACGAAGACACAGCACCACAGCAGTGCACGTCTTACTGGTTATGAATTGACATTGTTTGCTAAACACATTACAATTAAAAGATGTGCTACTCTAAATCCAGCCATGTTACAACCCTTCCCTTCTTGGAGCGATGCAGTCGATAAGCATAATTGTATCTATTGGACGGAAGAAGAGACAAAAGGACGGGTAGACCTGACTGATGCTCCCTTATCTGACCACCAAGCAGAATCATACGTCGATTGCTCCTGTTTTAAGTTACCAGATGGCACCACGACGGCAGCCTATGCTGTCATTATGTTACACACAGTGGTAGAGACATCAAGGGTCCCCTGTCAGTCAGCTCAAGCTGCTGAACTTGTTGCTCTCAATCGAGCTCATGAATTGAGTGAGGGACTGGTTGACAACATCAATACTGACAGCCAGTATGCCTTCAGGGTCGTGCATAACTTTGGGCAACTCTGGGCAGAGAGGGGGTTCCTTATTTCTCATGGTACCAAAATTCAACATGGGCACCTCATATTGAGGCTCTTGTCTGCTTTACCGCTCCCTAAGAAATTGGCTATAATAAAGTGTAGTGCCAACAGGAAGGTTCTGATCACATGGGTATAGGAACTGCTTTCGCAGACCAGACAGCTAAGGAAACAGCCTGAACAGTGATGAAAAGCATATTAGGGGTTGGGAGCATACTGCCTCACAGTCCTAGCACAGTTCGCCCCTTTGCATCCTGGTAAATGCAGTACACAGTTCAAACTTACTTCAAAATTAGCTGGAGTTTTTTTACCAAAGTCGGGGCAGATATTGCTGTATATCTCTAGACACTTGTTTCTGGGTGGAGCCCTTCATCAGTAGAGATCAGCAGTTTTAGAGAGCAAAGAAAAATCCTCTGGGGTTGCTGGGAAGGCTGCCAAGTTCCTCTCAGGTCACAGTACCACTCACAGGCACACAGGTGCATCTCCAAAGCTTGTCAGCTTGCTGGCTCAAGGGAGCTTTTTAAACAGAATGGGGGTTGGGAGCACACTGCCTCACAGTCCCAGCGCAGTTCAATCCTTTGTATCCTGGTAAATGCAGTACACAGTTCAAACTTACTTCAAAATTAGCTGGAGTTTTTCACCAAAGTTGGTGCAGACATTGCTGTATATCTCTAGACACGTCTTTCTGGGTTGAACCCTTCATCAGTAGTAAGCAGCCGTTTTAGAGAGCAAATAAAAATCATCTGGGGTTGCTGGAAATGCTGCCCAGTTCCTCTCAGGTGACAGTACCACTCACAGGCACACAGGTGCATCTCCAAAGCTCGTCAGCTTGCTGGCTCAAGGGAGCCTTTTAAAAAGAATGGGGGTTGGGAGCACACTGCCTCACAGTCCCAGCACAGCTCGCCCCTTTGCATCCTGGTAAGTGCAGTACACAGTTCAAACTTACTTCAAAAGTAGCTGGATTTTTTCACCAAAGTTGGTGCAGACATTGCTGTATATCTCTAGACACGTCTTTCTGGGTTGAGCCCTTCATCAGTAGAGAGCAGCAGTTTTAGAGAGCAAAGAAAAATCATCTAGGGTTGCTGTAAAGGCTGCCAAGTTCCTCTCAGGTCACAGTACCACTCACAGGCACACAGGTGCATCTCCAAAGCTCATCAGCTTGCTGGCTCAAGGGAGTCTTTTAAACAGAATGGGGGTTGGGAGCACACTGCCTCACAGTCCCAGCACAGTTCGCCCCTTTGCATCCTGGTAAATGCGGTAAACAGTTCAAACTCGTCAGCTGTGTACTGCATTTACCAGGATGCAAAGGGGCAAATTGTGCTGGGACTGGGAGGCAGTGTGCTCCCAACCCCCTTTCAGAGATGACAAGCATGTTTGTAGCAGGCCCAGCCAGGTGGGTCCCTGAAGTTGTCATGTTTGAAGACACTCTTGAAAGTGTAAAGGAGATACAAAGTGAAGCGACAATTGAAGAATTTGCAGTGTTGCAGGAATGTGCAGCACAGCTGAATGAGGAAGGATGTTGGATTGATAAATCAGGGAAACAGAGATGGTTGTTACCAGATGCATATGTTATTCCTGTGGTTACAATGGTGCATGGTCAAGCTCATATCAGCGCCAAAGGCATTTGTAAACTGTTGGACAACATTTCTAAGACAGCCGCGCAATTGGTGAAATATTGCATGGTCTACCTGATGCCTAATCCAGGAAAGGGTATCCCTACACCTACTGGTAATTTTGCACCCCCCACTTTTCCTTTTGAAGTCCTTCAAATGGACTAAATAAAGTTGGAGAGATGCAATAATTTGGAATATGAAGGAGTTCTTTCCTTGTTTTGGCTTGCAATCGTGATTCAATGAATTTGTGAGGGGCTCCATGTGAAGCAGAAATGTCATGCTGGTAATCATCCACAGTCAGCGGGTATGGTTGAGAAGTACAATGGTACACCCAAACTGAAACTGTTAAAGATACAGGAGACACCAGGGTTAAAGTGGCCAGATACTTTTGTCAACAAGAACAACAGCTCATTCCAGGACAGGATTGTATCCCTACAAGGTCGTGTTTGGGCACCCAGCAAATGTCTGGTGCGTTCTGTGTCCTCAGAGATTTTCTGACATTGAGTAACCTATGTTGCTTGATTATCTTGGCCACCTAACATAGAATTTACATTCTATTCACCAAGTGCAGGAGCCTCTGCCTTCTACACCAGAGGGACTGGCCATGACAATCAGTCTGGTGATTTTGTGCTCCTCCGGAACTTTCAGTGAAAGAAAAGTTTGGAGCCACACTGGAGGGGGCCAGAAAAAGTCCTATTGGCGACACATACTGCTGTGAAGGTTGCTGGCCGTAAGAGCTGGATGCATGCCACCCATTGTCGGTGGTTCCTTTACCCCTACCCTATGAACAGTGGGTCAAGGACGGCATTGGGGACTCTGAGTGCAAGCAGGTGCCTCGGTTTGTACCCCTCAGTGATGCCCAAATGAAGTGGACGCAGACCGATAAGGAAAATGACGAAGTGTTGAATGTGGCTGTTCCTCCGGAAATACGAGCTATTCAAGAGCCTCTGTTCATCGATCATACAGTGCCTGGGGCTACGAGTTAAATTTGTGCCCTCGGCTGAGGGAAAGTGCATCCAAGGAGAAAAGAGATTAGGAATGGACTGCGTCAGATATATTGTACTAAGTTGTAGTACCAACTGAAGTAGCTGATGCTAGTGTTGAACATTTGCTCACTTTATCTTAGTTGTTTGAACATTAGATAGGGAAGAATGAAGTATACCCTGAAGGGATACCATCTTGATCAACGTGGGATACAAGCTTAGGACAGAACAAGCTCCACCACGGGTGCTCAAGAGCACCAATGTATTAGATGAAGAATGAGAGCCTGTACCAGTGAGGCTGTGACAGACAGAGAAAACCTCAGTTATGTTTCATTTATGCAATGTTAGGTTTTGCTACACTAATGGATAGACTGTTCATATTAGCGTAAACCTTTCTCTCTAGATAGAGGCCCTCTTCCACTTGTCTGGTGGCGGGAGCAGGGTGAAATAACCTTGGGCATTAATAGGGAGGTGTGAGATATGATAAGAAAAACGTATTTTTTGTATTTTACTGTCCAGCTGCATCCGCTTGGAAAATTCCATTATGTGGGTGTTCTAACCCAAGTTACGAAGTGTACATAATGTGCCTTTATGCTTATTGATTTAAGTCCCTCTGTAGCACTCCTAGAGACTTGGCAGACCAGGCTCCACTCTGAGTGTATCTAATAAACAGTTATTGGTTTGTATTCTCTACTGTCTGGCCGACTCTTCATTTAGGAAGGAAGGCTGAGAGGTGGTCATTAGTGACCCGGGTGACCCTAATCAGGCCATTTCCTTCATTCCATGCCACCCTTCTCCATATCCCCACTCCCCCCTTTTGCAGACCACCCATACTTTGGCAAATGAGTGCCCTCACACCAAGAATATTGGACAAGGAGGAGTAGCATACCCTCCATCATCTTTCATCACAGACCCCTCCCTCCATGCATGCATACCATTGTCTTCCTTATGCGATTGTCCTTTTACACTTATAGACAAATACAGATACACACATACAAGCATCATCACTGCTCCTCTGGAAAAGGGCCAGTTGCTACGGGGGATACTCCTGAAGTTGCATATGGACGTGCGGTCTTGCCCCGGGGGGATACTGGCCAGATTCTCTGCAACACTCCACCAACGAGAGATACTGAACTGTTGGATCATCCGGGTTTGATACTCTTCCAACTATGGACATCAGTCCCATAAAAAAAAGAGGGCTGATACCTTAACAACTTGGAAACAGGTGATCACTCAGCCCACCAGCGTCACGCTTGTGATACTAAGATGGAAATACTATTCATGTTTTCATACTATCACTGTTACCGGCTATTGCATTTAGTCGGCTGATGTTGACTCTTACAAAAAAAAAGACTGACCTGTGTGTCTGCATATCTAAATTAGGAGGCGGACATAGAGGTCAGCCTCAGATGGCCCTTCCTCAGTCAGGACATGGGAGGGGTGAAACCATGGCAGAGATGGAGTAGCCTTCACCACAGTTACACCAATGATCCATCCAGATATGTATTGGGTGGAGTTAAGGATACTCTGTTGCCATTGTGCCGGAGTATCCTTACCACCACAGATAGAAATCTGGTATTGACTTTTTTAAGTTAATCCACCACTTACACTGTTTGGTTTTAGCACCTATAGGAATGCTAGCTTTAAAGCACAAATACTATTAAAGTATCTAAATATTGAAACTAAAACTACTGCGGCGAGACATAAAGCCATGTTAAGTCACTAACCACATTATGGTCCATTCACACGGCACTCATGCACCACTACATGCAAGAATTTCATACCTCCGGATACTCACATCAACATACCACTGCCATCCAATGGCAATCACATTAATACTCCACAGGATGGAATCCCCAATAAAGATAAAGTCTCAACCAGTCATCAACCAAATTGCACACAAACAAACCACAAACAAATCTCTATTAAACATGTGTCCAGACACGTTGACAGTTGGTGCATCCACAAACTTCACAAATGAAAAATGTTTGACTACATTTTTACCACCTGTTAGGTAACCACTTCCATTCAGAACATTACCAAACACACAAACTGCTAACCCCTGGGTGCATGGTTTTCAAAAATGTATAGGTTTGCTAGGTTTCCCTAGGTGTCAGCTGAACTAGGGCACAAAATCCACAGCTAGGCAAACTGCAAAAAAGGGTCAGTTTTCACTGAAAAAATAGTATGTGTCCACGTTGCGTTTTGGTCTGTTTCCTGTTGTGGACACTAAGCCTACCCAAACAAGTGAGGTACCATTTTTATTGGCGGACTTCGGGGAATGCTGGGTGGGTGGAAGTTTGTGGTGCCCGCAGATTCCAGAACTTCCATCACAGAAATATGAGAAAAATATGTTTTGCTTTTTTTTTTTTTAAAAAGTTTGACCTTTGCAAGGGATTATGGGTAACAGACCCTGGTAAGAGCCACACAAGTCACCGCATTCCGGAACCTCCTGGGTGTCTATGTTTAAAAAATGTACCGGGTGATTAAGTTTCCCTAGGTGCTGGTTGAGCTAATGTTCAAAATGTACAACTATCCACATTGGAAAAAAGGGTCAGTTTTGAGTCGTTAAAAGTGATGTCGCAGTTTTCTATCATGGTCACTAGGCCTACCCACACAAGTGAGGTCCCATTTTTATTGGCAGACTTGGAGGAATGCCAGGTGGAAGGAAGTTTGTTGGTTGCTACAGATTCCAGAAATTTTCTTTAACAATATGTGGGGAAAATTTGTTTTTTTTGGTCAAAGTTTGAGGGTTATAAGGGATTCTGGGTGAAAAAAACGGATGTAAGCCATGCAAGTTATCCCACCCTGGTTACCCCTAGGTATGTCGTTTTTAAAAATGCACATTGTTACTAGGTTTCCCTAGGTGTCAGCTGAGCTAGCTTCCACAATTTACAGCTACCCACATTGGAAAAAAGTGTAAGTTTTGAGTGGATAAATGCGATGCATCCATGCTTTGGTTCGGGCCGTTTCCTGTTGCGGCCTCCAGGTCCACCCACACAAGTGAGGAAACATTTTTATTGGGCGACTTCAAGGAATGCCAGGTGGAAGGGAAGTTTGTGGCTCCCCACAGATTCTAGAACTTTCCATCTCTGGATACCCTTCTATGTCTAGTTTCAAAATATCTTCTGGTTTGATAGCTTTTCCTAGGTGCCAGCTGAGCTATGGTCAAAAATCTACAGTTACCCACTTTTGAAATAAGGGTACGTTTTTAGTGGAAAAATGTGATGCATCCATGTTATGTTTTTGGCTATTTCCTGTTGTGAGCACCAGGCCTTTATGCACAAGTGACGTACCATTTTTATCAATACACTTGTGGGAATGCTGGGTGGAAGGAAGTTTGTGGTTTTCTGTGAGAAATTGGGTGTCTGTTGCAGTACCCCAAACTTTTTGCCTATTTTTTGATGCAACTTTGACTGAGATGTACTGGGTCCCTATCAACCAGACTTATTGAACTAGTATTTTGTCCCTAAATGTTTACTACAATTGGTACCACTTCAACTACCCCTATATGTCCCAAGTAAATGGTACCCTTGGTATCCAGGGCATTGAGACTGAGGAGGGCCCTTTGTGGCTTCAGCAGCACAGAAACCTATGCAAACTGCCATTGCAGGATGTGTGTCTTAATGCAGAGAAAACCAAAGAGTTGACATGGCACACAGCCCTGTGCGCCATGCCCCCATACACCGCATGAGGTATAGTTAAGTCTCCCCTACTGCAGGCATTACAACCCTAAGGCTGGGTTCACAATATCTTGTGTGTGGACATATCTGCATGAGCAGATATTACCCGGCAAGATCTCAGCCTTTCCTGGATATTCTAAGTGCACAGGGAAGCCATAAAGAGTACTTTGGCTGGATACTTGCCATACAAGTTTCCTAGCTCAGTGATGGCTTCAGTGCCTCAAGATGTTGTTCTTAATAAATCCTCACAGATGCCAGTGTTGGATGTGTTATTAAATCGACCCAGGAGACCCTTTAGAGGCTCCCCTGAAAACCTACTTAACACTGCAGTGGTCTCTGACTAGTCATAGCCAGTCTGCCACCACCAGACATGCTTCTGACCTTATGGGGTTAGAGCATATGCTCTCAAAGTCCTGAAACAAAGCCTGCTCTTCACAGAGGTGCTCCACACCTCCTCAAGCTGGAATGGTTTTCCAGTGTGGGACGTTTCAAAGGAGATGCTCCTTTGAAGTGCATGCCAGTCTTACACAGATAATGGGGGAATGCCACCCCCTCTATCCTGCTCCACATTTGGTGGGAGGACAGGAGAGAAAATAAGATAGAAGAGGTGGAGGGTCCGCATTCAGACAGCACCACCCCTAAGGTGTGGCATGGGCTGTAGAAACCAAACAACCTATCAGGGCAAGGATAATGCTCTTCTCACAGGAAATGGTCACTTAGATGGTGTAGACACCGTTAAAGTAAGTAAACAATTGGCAGTACGTGTCTCCCCCTTTAACAAACCTAAATGTAATATTTAGCTAGCATCGCTGGACCTTTAACCTTGAATTCAATAGACACAGAGAATAAAGGGACCAAGAAGAACCTCTGCCTAAAAATGCGCTGCTGCAGAGAAATAGGTGCTAACACCTGCATGCTGCCTGAAGGACACCACAATCCCAATGTGCTGCCTTACCTTGGCACTGTGAGGACTGCAAGAGCCCTGTAGCACCTCCAGTCTTTGACAAATGGCCAAATATCCCCCCTTGGAGCAGAGGATCTGTTTCCCTTGCACTGCAGGCAGCAAACCGTAGACTTATCAACTTGCCGCTCCCCGGTGACTCCAACTCAGCACCCAAACCAAACATGGTACACCAGCTCTGAAGGTTTAGATTTGTCCGCCACCAAGTTTGGGGACACCACAACCTAGCGGAGCCATGCTGCACCAATACCTGAGGTAACGGACTTCCTGCAACCTGCGCTGAGATGAAGAGTCCCTTCTGGACTCAAACTGCCCAGGAAGCCAGCACCAATTGAGGGACACCAAGACCTGCAGCATGAGTAGCCCAGCTGTCCCAAAATAACCTCTTCAAGTTGGCTGCTCCTAACCTCGCAGACATCTTGACACATGCTGTCTGTCTGGACTATCTGCCCTGTATCTGGCCCAACCTGCCCTTGCAATGAGGATACAGCTGTGCTCTGACTGTCCTGAGGCCCTTGCAACCTTCTCTCTTCAGTGGGCCTCCTCGGACTTACTTGTAAGTCCCCTTGAGCAGTGTGTTTTCAAGTGGCCACCTCTCCGGTAGCGTACCAGCTACCAATGACCTCAGCACCCTGCTCCCAGCCGAATTGAGGATGCTCCAGAGAATCTGCTGGTAAAGCATTGGACCTGACTTTGCTTATCACTGAAATCCAAGAGGTGAACTTTGAAAGTCGACTGTACGATTTTACATGCATTTTTGTCTTTTTCCAATGACTACAAATGTGCATAATTGTGCACAAATGTGACTGATTTTGCGAAATTTAAAAATTCATAACTTTAAAAGTACTTACTGTAGAATAAAGCTCTTAAACATTATATAAAAATTGAAGGTCGTTTTGCTAATTGGTCTCGGATTTAATCTTGAGTGAGTGTCTCATTTATTTCCTCTGTGAGTATAACAAATGCTTAGCACTAACTTCTGAAAAGCCTAACTACTCACCCACATTACCACAAAAAGGCCCATAGTATTATCTACTTTTGACGCCAATAAGGGACTCACTGGACTCTCTGCTCAGTGTACTTTGTTTGTACACTATATAGAGAGCCAGCTTCCTACACTTCTCACAGATTCCAGAACTTTCCATCACAGAAATATCAGGAAACTGTGTTTTATTGTCATAAATTGAGTTTTGCAATGGATTCTGGATAAAAACAGCTGACGAGAGCCTCTCACGTCACCCCTCCCTGGATACCTCTAGGCTAAATGTGCAGGGTTTCTAGTAATCCTCAGGTGCCCTCTGAGCTAGTGTCCAAACTCTACAGCTACCCACATTGGAGAAAAGGGTCAGTTTTCAGTGGAAAAATGTGATGCGTCCATGTTGCATATTGGGCTGTTTCCTATTGCCTGCACTAGGCCTACCTACAAAAGTGATATATTATATTTATTGGGAGACTTGGATGAATGCCGGGTGGTACATAGTTAGTAGCTACCCACGGATTCCAGAATTTTCTATCCCAAAAATGTGTGGAAAATGTGCTTGTTTACTCAAACTGTGAGGTTTGAAAGGGATTCTTGGTAAAATAATCTGGTGGGAATCACTGAAGTCACCCCATCATAGACACACCTATGTTGTATCTCACTAGGAGAGTCTTTACAATGTGGCGACCATCACCAACACAAGGACCCAAAGCTAAAGGAATGCAAGGAAATGAACAAAAAACTTCACCAGAAATTAAAAAAATAAAAAAATAGGAAAGAATACAGTAAGGACCACAAACCTTCATGAATTACTAATAACAACTGAAGAAAAGCAAAGGTCAGTCAACTATAGAATGTTTTTGTAAAATGCTGTGCGTGCTGTAACCACTACAGGGAATCAAATTACAGACTGTATCGAGAAAAAAAGGAAAATTCAAAAGAAGGAAAATACTGTAGATGAGGCAACATAAAGAGTGACTGTGTGCGACTGTAAAGAGAAGAGTGGCAAACTACCATGAGAAAATGTGTGATCCACGATGTTTAAGAAAAACCGGATGCTCAAAAAAATAACAAGGGTCGTGATCACGAAAAAGTTTACCTCAAAAAATAAAACCTATTGAAGACTCAACAGAACTGGTCTTTGACATTTGAAAAAAACATTTACTCACAAAGAAAAAAGCAACCGTCAACTCGTAACCGCCATCAACAAAAGGAACTTCACGTCTGACGCAGCACGCAAAGGCTAACAGACGCAAACAATCGAAAGAAAGAAACAGTCAGTGGTCAAGCATATTCGTGACGTTGCACGCACGCTTCTGCGGCGCCATCTTGATCTAAAAAAAAAATCGAAACAAACACGGAAAGAACACAGAAGACTTCCTCAAAATCCAGAGACCAAACGATCGGACTTTCTGCATCAGAATATACTTAAAGGTACAGTCCACTTAAAAACAAACATAAACAAGGAAAGTACTCTACAATAAATGCAAAGGAAAACATACTCAGTGGAAAAAAGGAACTGTGACTGTTGCCCTCGCTCAGCAGACATACAGTGTGTTGAACAGTGTTCCACAAATATAGCAATATACAATATACATTAGTGGTAACATGGCAACAGGGTATGTTTGGAATTGATCACCACCAGAGACATTCTTAAGGGCAGGTGGTGAACCTTCACTCAAGTGGGAAGAGTGGAAAGAATATTTTATGAGTAACATCTCCACATTAGAACATGTTGAATATTTAAAACCAGAAAGGAAGTACAAAATGCTCATGCATAGCTTTGAACACAATTCACAAAAAAAAATAAGAGCTGAGAATGAGGGTGATATCTTTGTAAATGCAATAGATGATCTCAACACATATTACAAGCCAACAGAAGGTGTAGGTGTTGATAGATATAAATTCTTCCATAGAAAACAGGGAAAAGAAGAATCTATAGACGACTTTGTCTCAGCACTAAAAAATCTAGCGATCAACTGTGGTTTTGGGGGACTACATGATGAGTTTATTAGGGACCAGATAGTCAAGAAGGGTCAATTTGTGAGCCAAGGGCGAATATCCCATACAAAAACATCATAGATATTGCAAGGAAAGCAGAGCTCACCGGACGCTGCGCAAAGACAGTACTATCGGAAAACAAAGATAAGTAAGAAAGACGAATGTTTGGGAAGGTGACGGAGCACAAACACAACATAAAACAAACCTGGAATTGAAAAGCAACCAAACCAATGTATAACAAATTCCAGACCAGCAACAAGGGGCATTGCTACAGATGTGGGAGCACATCGCACATGGCTGAATGACTTGAAGTGTCCAGCACGTGGAGTGAGGTATTCTTATTGCGGTTTTTTGACATTTCCTCAAGGCATGTCGGAAAAGAAACACGCTCAGTCAAAATCGTGGACAAAGAAGAAACAAACGCCCAAGACACATATGAAGAAAATGATATCAACATGTTTGTGCTAAATATTGACCATGATCAGGTGGATGAAGTCAATGAAACCAACACCACTAAGACCAAGAAACCTGTATGCAACATGAACATTGGTGGAGTAGATATCAGTATTGTAGCTGATTCAGGATCTCCATATGCAATAGTCAATAGAAGAGTCTGGGAAGAAAGATTTACACCCAGCACAGGTCAGCACCTAGATGAAGCTGATATCACCATAAAGTCATTCACCGGTGATCCTATAGACATATGTGGATACAGGAAACTAGACCACGTTCAAGGGAAGATGGTCCAGTGGTTAGCTTTATGTATATAAAGTGGGTCCTTCTGTATTTGGTTGGATGGACCAAGGAAATCTAGGAATAATTCTAGACCCAAATAAAGCAGACCCAGTGTTAGTGGTTTTGGACGTTGATGAATATGCAAAAGACTTATTAGGAAAATACCCAAGTGTATTTAGTGGAAAAGTGGGTGCTCTTAAAGGTTACCAACATAAAATCAGAGTCATGCCGCATGCAAATCCGGTTGTACAGAACCCCAGGAGCCTTTCATTTTCAATTAGGGATGAGGTTAAAGGGCAAGTTGACTACCTTCTTGAGGACAGAATCATCGAAAGAGTGGAAGCTTCAGAATGGGTGAACGGAAAACTGAGGTTGTGCTTGGATCTGAGAGACCTCAATGAAAACATAGTTGTTGAACAGTTTCCACTCCCTGAATAGCTAAAATGTTATCTACAACAAAGGGGGCTAAGTGATTCTCCACAACTGACTTGAAGTCAACTTACCACCAAGTGCCCTTACATCGTGAATGCAAAAGGCTGACCACCTTTATCACATCATTTGAGTGTTTCCAGTTCACCTGGGTACACTTTGGGCTGGCCTCAGCCACAGCAATGTTTCAGAGACTAATGAACAACATCTTTGACGGATTGCCTGGGATACTTTTGCTTCAGGACGACATCCTGGTGATGGGAAAAACCAGAGAAGATCACAACATTAGAATCAACAAAGTCTTAGAAATCCTGGAGAAAAAAGGTTTGACTGCCGAGCATGGAAAGTGTAAATTCACGTGTGAATCTGTGACGTATCTTGGTCACGAAGTAATGACGGATGGTATCAGTCCTAAAAAAGAACGTATACAGGCTATCAAAAGCACCCCAAAACCCAAAAACAAGGATGAACTATGATCCTTCATAGGACTAGTGGAATTTTACTCAAAATTCATCAAAAACTTTTCACAGAAAACGTATGCTTTACATCAGTTACTCAAACTTAAAAGCAAATTTGAGTGGACAGAGCAATGCAATCTTGTCTTCAAACCCTCAAAGGAGAACTGTGTACCGCCTTACCACAACAGGTCTTCGACCCTAAACTGGAGAACTATGTATCTACAGATGACAGTTCATGTGGTCTAAGTGTAGTACTAACACAGAGGGATGCTAAAGGTGTGGAGTACACCATAGCTTTTGCGTCACGCGCAATGACCCCTGCCTAGGAGAAATTCACTGTGATAGAACTTGAAGCACTAGCATGTGTATGGACCTTAGAACACTGTAGGCAATTTGTTTGGGGCTGCAGGGTTACATTATGCACAGACCACAAGCCACTAATGAAAGTTTTCGCAACCAAAAGCTTGATTGTTGCAGCAGACTTTTTAAGCAGGATGCCGGTAGGTCCAGCAGACAGTAACCCCATAACCGAACAAGAGGAGCCGTGCATAGCCAGTGTCCTGGAAAAATTTAACAGGATTTCTAAAACTGAGTGGCTAAAGGAGGAGTGCGAGGATTCTGTCTTGTGCCAGCTCATAAAAATGGTAACTGAAGGGTGGCCATCCAAAAACAGATTAACTGAACCATTGCGTCACTTTTGGGAGGTGAAAAACGAATTGTCTCACGAACAAGGTTTGCTGTTAAGGGGTGGAAGAGTGGTATCTTACAAAAGCCTAAGGTCAAGACTAATTTCTTTGTGCCACAAGGGCCACTTAGGAATCGAAAAAACTAAAAACAGGGTAAAAAAACAACTACTGGTAGCCCGGGATCAGCTTAGATGTGGCGAGGGTGGTCAGGAATTGTCCACTATGCCAAGAATTGGCTAAAACCCAGGTCACTTTCAAACCTCTCCTGCATCCTATTTCCAGCCCATCCATGACATGGGAGAGGGTTGGGATAGACATCATGGGGCCCATACTAGAAAACAAGGAGCGGTGTTATGTAATAGTTATCATTGACCATTTTAGCAAATGGCCGGAACTCAAATCTGTCAATAAACCCGACGCAGTGAGCGTTGTCAAATGCCTAGATGAGATTTTCACACGTGAGGGACTACCTAAACAGATAGTCAGTGACATCGGGCCACAATTCTTGTCAGACACATTCAAAAATTACGTATAGAGAAACCAAATTGAGCATAAAACTACCTCTGTTTACCACTCTGCAGGTAATGGGGCTGTTGAGCGCTGTAACAGAGTCATCAAGGGAATTGTTCAGTTAGTCAGCAGCAATAATCTTGTTTGGAAACAGGAGATACTCAACACTCTTTGAGCTTACTGCATATCACCAAGCAACACCATCAAACATAGCCCTTTCAAACTCATGTGGGGCAGAACACCATTGAGCAAGGATAATGTGGGGTGGACCAAAGCGGCTAAAAGAGTACACTGGTCAGCTGACAGAATAAAAAAAAGATTGGAGCTAACTCCGTCCAACATCAAGGCAAGGTACGACCTCAAGCATGGTGTAAGCCTGTAGAACTCAAAGTAGGGGACATGGTCAAGGTCAAAAAGAGCGGGCATAACAGGAAGGGACAGGACAGATACACCCCGCCCCTATCAGGGCACAAAGTACACTGAAAATCTGCACTGTTGAGTGATGGAAAGGTATGGCATTTCTCCACACTTTCAGCCTTTAAACAGACCACTGAGAACCATTACAACAGCTCACGCACGTTATACTTCAGTAAGTGCACCACGGACAACAAACAAACAAAGACACTGATCACATTGTCAGACGATGAGTCTGACTACCAATTTCCTGGCAAAGAGATCACTGCAAACAGTACCCTCACACCACCCGTTCCTACTTCCGCTGATGTGTCACTTCATCACAAAACCATGGAGAGAGTCAGAAGGCTGTAGCAGGCCATTGCCTTAACAGGACTCGCCGACTACAGTCAGCACGAGTACGGCGGGTAGAAAGTTAGTGCCACCTGTTAAGCTTTCAAATTATATTTGTGAGTAACCCTCCCGTTTTTTTCTCTCTCCCTCCTTTCTCTCCCTCTCCCTCTCTCCTTCTTCCCTAAGCTTTCATGTTCTAAGGGAGAGGATGTGTTGTATCTCACTAGTTATGTCCCTGTGTGGATATGGAAACTGTTGTGCTTTCGGTTGTCCCCTTAAGGACAATGTACCACCTGTACTGGCTCTGTGTTGGTGATATTAATAAAGGAACTTTTTTCAACAACGTCTGAGTGAAGAGTCTTTACAACCTAGCTGGTTAGTTAAAAAAAATATACAGGTTGGCTAGGTTTCTCTAGGTGCCGACTGAGCAATCGTCCAAAATCTACGGCTGTCCACATTGGAAAAAAGTGTCAGTTTTGGGTGGAGAAAAGTGATGCATCCATGTAGCATTTTGGGTCTTTCATATTGTGGTTACTAGGCCTATCCACAAACAGGTGAGGTCCCCTTTTTTATCAGGAGACTCGGAGGAATGCAAGGTGGAAGGAGATTTGGGGCTCCCCCCAGATTTCAGAACTTTCCATCACAGAAATGTGAGGAAAATGTGTTTTTTGGTCAAAGGTTTAGGTTTACAAGGGATTCTGGGTGAAAAAACCTGTAGAAAGCCAAACAAGTCACACCACCCTTGATACCCCAAGGTGTTGAGTTTTAAAAATGCACAGTCTTCCAAGGCTTCATCAAATGCCATCTGATCTGGTAGAGAGACAAAATATTGAAATTAAAATATCGATATACAATAATATCGATGTTTTAATTTCGATGGTATAGAATATCGATGTGTAATAATATCGATAGACAAAATATCGATATTAAGGTAAGTAATATCGAAGTCAGTAATATCGATATCAAATATATCGATGTTAGTAATATCGAAATTTTGTTTAGTGTTGTGTATTTTTATATGTATTTTATATGTTTGTTAAACATGTTTTTTAATGTATGTTTAGAAATTAGTAATTTTGTTTACATTTTGCGTTTTAGTATCAGAGCGGGTTGTGGGTTTATAGGGGAACAGGGTGGGACGTAATTGATTTATAATTAATTAATAAATATTTTTTTCAATAGGTTTGATTAATGAATATTTATTAATTAATAATTGGTAATTAATCATTATTAATTATTTAATTAAATTAATTAGAGTTCATATAGTAATATTTATTATTTTTTGTTATTGTTATTTAATAAATAATTGGTAATTAATTATTATTAAGTGATTAAATGACAATTAACATTTTTATGTGATTTATTTATGTGTAGTGGGTTGTTGTTTATAGGGGAATAGGGTGTGACATACTTAAATTAAATTAATTAAATAGATTGTATTTATTTATTGGTATCTATTAATTATTTGTTAATTAATTAATTGGTAATTTGTATTTTATTTAATAATATTAATTCTAAATAATTTATTACTAAATATTGTTTATTCTTGTAAATATCTTGTTAATTAATTATTAATTGGTAATTATTTATTAATTGGTAATTAATATGTGTTAATTAGTTAATTTATAATTACATCAATGTCATAATATTCATTGTTATTAATTGATTAATTGATATTTATAGTAATTGTATTTTTGGATGTGTAGTGTGTTGTGTGTTAATGGGGGAGTAGTGTGGGAAGTAATTTCTACCCTCATGCTATCACACGCTTTCCCTACTGTTGCACCCTCTGGAGTGGGAATAATAATTTTTACCCCTACGCTATCCAATGCTTTCCCTACTGTTGCACCCTCTGGAGTGGGAATAGTCAGTTTTAACCCTACGCTATCCAACGCTTTCCCTACTGTTGCACCCTCTGGAGTGGGAATAGTCATTTTTACCCCTATGCTATCCAACATTTTCCCTACTGTTGTACTCTCTGGAGTGGGGATAGTAATTTTTACCCCTACGCTATCCAACGCTTTCCCTACTGTTGCACCCTCTGGAGTGGGAATAATAATTTTTACCCCTAAGCTATCCAACACTTTCCCTACTTTTGCACCCTTTGGAGTGGGAATAGTAAGTTTTTACCCCTACGCTATCCAACGCTTTCCCTACTGTTGCACTCTCTGGAGTGGGAATAGTAATTTTTACCCCTACGCTATCCAACGCTTTCCCTACTGTTGCACCCTCTGGAGTGGGAATAGTAATTTTTACCCCTACGCTCTCCAATGCTTTTCCTACTGTTGCAATATGTGGAGTAAGTATATATATTAATTTATATGAAGAGTTTTTAATGTATTTTAAATGTATATGTATTAGTTAATTTTGTTTAAAATATGTTTTAATGTTTATATTTATAATTTGTAAAATTAATTTTATTTGTAAATTATTTTTACATTATCATTAATACATTTAAAAAAACGATATTTTTAACTTTGATATTTTTGTACTTCGATATTTTATTTTAGATATTTTTGTACTTACCTTTATGTAGATAGAAGTCTGATATTTTTGATGTCGATATTTTTGTGTCGATATTTTTGTATGTCTATATTCTGTCTGTCGATATTATGTCATAGATCTATCTGATCTAGTGTCCAAAATCTACTGCTATCAGCATTTGAAAAAAAGTGTCCGTTTTGAGTAATAAAATTTGATGTGTCCATGTTGCAAATTGGGCCATTTCCTGCTACTGACATTCAGCCTACCCACACTAGGGAGGTACCATTTTTTATCGGAAGACCTTGGAGAATGCCTGGTGGATAAACATTTGTGGTTTCCCACAGATTTCATAACTTTCCATTACAGTAATATGAGGAAAATGTACTTTGTCAGTTAAAGTTTGAAGTTTGCAAGGGATTGTGGGTAAAATATCTGGTGAGAGCTATGAAAGTCACCTAACCACGGATACCTTTTAGTGTCTAGTCTCATCAAATGTGCAGGTTTGCTAGGTTTCTCTCGGAGCCAGCTGAGCTAGGGTCTGAAATGTACTGCTCCCTGTGTGGAAAAAAAGAGTCAGTTTCTGTTGAAAATGTGATAGGTCTATGTTGTGTTTTGGGCCATTTCCTATCATGACCTCTTACCCACACAAGTGAGGACCATTTTCATCTGAAGACTTAGGAAATGGTGGGTGAAGGGAAGTTTGTTGCTACCCGCATATTTCAAAACTTTCCAACATAGAAATGTGAAGAAAATGTGTTTTTAAGGCAAAATTTAAGCTTTGCAAGGGATTTTGGGAAAAAGAAAACTAGTCAGAGCCATGCAAGTCACCTCACCTTGGATACCCCCACAGGTTAGTTGTTAAAAAATGTACATGTTTGCTAGTTTTTGAGCTAGATAGAAAATCTACAACTACCCACATTGGAAAAAAGGTCAATTATGAGTAGAAAAATGTGATGTGTCCATGTTGCAGTTTGGGAAGGTTCCAATTAGTCTACCCACACAACTGAGGTACAATTTTCAGCAAGAGTCTTGGAGGAATGCCAGGTTGAAGGAAGTTTGTGGTGCCTTGCAGATTCCAAATCTTTCCATCACAGAAATGCGAGTAAAAAAAAAATGTTTTTCAGTCAAAGTTTGAACTTTGCTAGGGGTGTTTGGGTAAAAATGTGCTTAGAGTCGTGCAAATAACACACCCTAGACACCCCTAGATGACTAGTTTTCAAAAATGTACAAGTTTGCTAGTTTACCCTAGGTGGCAGATTTTACATCACAAAAATGTGAGGAAAATGTGTTTTTTTTGTCAAAGTAAGAGGGTTGCAATGTGTACTACGCATAAAAAACTGATGCAGGACACACAACTGACCACACCCTGAATGCGCTTAGGTGTTGTGTTTATAAATGTACAGTTTTGGTAGGTTTTCCTTGGTGCCAGCTGAGCTAGGATCCAAAATTTACACTACCCACATTGGAAAAAAATGGTCAGTTTTCAGTGGAAAAACTGTGATGTGTCCATGTTTTTTTTGGACCGTTTCCAGTTACAGACACAAGGCCTACCCACAAAAGTGAGTTCCCAATTTTATCACAAGACCTGGGGGAATGCTCAGTGGATGGAAGTTTGTGACTCTGCCCATACTCCAGACTTTTCTATGACGGAAACGTGAGTAAAATGTGTTTTTTTTAGTCAAAGTTGGAGAATTGCAAGGGATTGTGAGTAAAGAATATGTGAGAGACACACAGATCGAATTCAAATGCGTAGCTCTTGGATCCCAAGATTTACTATCACATGAGCGCTCGCAAAAGTATTCAGTTCATTCAAATTCGGAATAAAGGTGTTCACATCCTATTCATGTGTCATTTTCATTTATTTTCCATCATTATGTCGTTATTTACTCATCATAACTTCCATCATCTTAATTCATATTACAATTAATCTGCCCGATGCATTTCGAGCTAACGCTCTTCCTCAGGGGACTTTTAATCTGAAAAAGTACGTAACATACACAGTGAGACACCTTTTTCACTTTAAAACATATTATTGGCATGTAAACTGGGGACTAGAAATAACGATTTGAACGGACGTTGACTTAAGATGTTATAATTTATTCTGTACCTACCTATGATGTTACGTATTTTTTAAGATTAAAAGTCCCCTGAGGAAGAGCTGTTAGGCAATAGGCCTGCACACATAAGTGAGATATAATTTTTATCGGCAGACTTGTGGGCATGCGTGGCAGAAGGAAATTTGTGACTATGCCCATACTCCATAATTTTCCATCACAGAAATATGATGAAAATGTTTTTATCTAGTCAAAGTTTGAGGTTTGCAAGGAATTCTGGGTAAAATACCTGTTGAGCGCCACGGAAGCAACACCACCTTGTATACTGAGCTAGTGTCCAAAATCTACAGCTAGCCACATTGGAAAAAAAGAGGCAGTTTTGAGCAGAAATTTGCTATGAGTCATGTGTTGTTCTGGGCTATTTCCTGTTGCAGGCACTAGACCTAACCATACAAGTGAGGTACCATTTTTGTCATGAAACTTGGAGGAATACAGGGTAGAAAGACGTTTTTGACTCACATCAGATTCCACAACTTTCCATTACAGAAATGTGAGGAAAGTTAGTTTTTTCGTCAAAGTTTAAGATTTTCAAAGGATTCTGAGTTAAAGAAACTTTTACAGCCCTGCAAGTCACCTGACCCTAAATACCCCTGGGGCGTCTAGTTTAAAAAAAAGTAAGCCTGGGCGTAGTTCGCGTAGCCGCACTCCGCGAGCTACGCGAAGATGCACTTGCACTCCGCGAACTACGCATAGCTCCGCGAGCATGCGTAGTAGCTTGCTTGACCCGTTCGCAAGCCATTTTTCGTCTTCGGGAGAGCCGTGGAACTCTGGAACCTGCTCGACACCACATCTCCAGACGTCGCCTTCCTCACGGAAACATGGACGAACGCCTCCTCAGCGCCCGACATCGCATTCGCCATCCCGGACGGATACAAGATCACCCGGAGAGACCGCGTCAACGAGACAGGAGGAGGCATCGCCATCGTCCACAAGAACACCATTCGCATCACGACCAACTCAGACGACACCCTCACAGCCGCTTAACATCTTCACTTCCAGATACACACCGACCCCAAGGCCACACTCAGAGGCACCCTCATCTACAGACCCCCAGGACCTCGCACACAATTCAGCGAAGACATCGCAGACTTCATCAGCCCGCACGCCCTCGCCTCCGCTGACTACATCCTCCTAGGGGACTTCAACTTCCACCTGGAGAACAACAACGACAACACCACCACCACCCTGCTGGACAACCTCGCCAACCTCGGACTTATGCAACTGGTGAACACCGCCACCCACTACGTCGGACACACGCTTGACCCAGTCTTCTCCTCGAGCAAGTACATCTCCTTCAGCCACTCCACCGGGCTCCACTGGACAGACCACAGCTGCGTCCACTTCAGCTTCAGAAAGACCACGACTCACCACCACCCGCAACAGGTTCCCCGCAGGAACTGGAACAAGATCACCACCGACCAGCTCACCACTTCACTGAGCCAGAACCCGCCCGCCAGCTCAACGGACCCCAACCAAGCAGCCAACAACCTCACACAGTGGATCACCAATTGCGCTCGCCCAACCAGCCTCGACCACTCGCAGTCCGGCTTCCGCACCAACCACAGCACCGAGACCGCCCTCATCGCAGCCACTGACGACATCCGAGCCCTGCTCGACAACTGGGAAACAGCGGCCCTCATCCTCCTGGACCTCTCCGCAGCATTCGATACGGTCTGCCACCGCATCCTAGTGCAGCGCCTCAGCAACATCGGAATCCAAGAGAAGGCACTGGAGTGGATCATATCGTTCCTCACCGGAAGAACCCAGAGAGTCCGCCTCCCCCGTACAGATCCAAGGCCACCAAAGTCATATGCGGCGTACCACAAGGATCATCACTCAGCCCCACCCTCTTCAACGTCTACATGAGCCCCCTCGCAGCCATCGTATGCCAACACAACCTCAACATCATCTCCTACGCCGACGACACCCAGCTGATCCTCTCCCTCACCAACGACCCAGGAACCGCCAGAACCAACCTACACGAAGGGATGAAAGACGTAGTCGAGTGGATGAGGAACAGCCGCCTGAAACTGAACTCAGACAAGACGGAAGTCCTCATCCTTGGATCATCACCCTCCGCCTGGGACGACTCCTGGTGGCCCCCTGCCCTGGGCAGCGCACCCAAACCAACGGACCACGCACGCAACCTGGGCTTCATCCTGGACTCCTCCCTCACGATGACCAGACAAGTCAACGCCGTCTCATCATCATGCTTCAACATCCTACGCATGCTCCGAAAGATCTTCCCATGGCTCGCCACCGAAACCAGGAAGACGGTCACACAGGCACTCTTCACCAGCCGACTGGACTACGGAAACACCCTCTATACCGGAACCACAGCCAAACTCCAGAAAAGACTCTAACACATCCAGAACGCCTCCGCACGACTCATCTTGGACATCCCCCGACACAGCCACATCTCCGGACACCTGAGAGACCTTCACTGGCTCCCCGTCAGCAAGAGAATCACGTTCCAACTCCTCACCCACGCACACAAGGCCCTCCACGACCTGGGCCCCAGGTACCTCAACAACCGCCTGACCTTCTACACTCCCACCCGCCAGCTACGATCGACCAGCCATGCCCTCGCCGCCGTGCCACGCATCCGAAGATCCACCATGGGAGGAAGATCCTTCTTTTACCTGGCAGCCAAGACTTGGAACTCCCTCCCCATCCACCTCCGCCTGACCCAAGACCACCTCTGCTTCAGGAGGCAACTCAAGACATGGCTGTTCGAGCAG
The DNA here is from genome assembly GCF_964263255.1 of Lissotriton vulgaris. Lineage (NCBI taxonomy): Eukaryota > Metazoa > Chordata > Amphibia > Caudata > Salamandridae > Lissotriton > Lissotriton vulgaris. The sequence goes on from NC_141696.1 coordinate 310,286,005, forward strand.
TAGCAAACCCCCCTCCCCAAGTGCCTTGAGACCCTCTGGGTGAGTAGCGCACTATACAAATATCCTGATTGATTGATTGATTGATTGCATGCATGCTCGGGATGTGTAGCGCGCGAAGTTACCCATGAGGTTTGTCTCGCCCGCTCGCGTCCCCTTATTTCCGGTCACTACTAACGTGTTCGCGAGTTATTCTGTGCCAGATTGCAGTGTCTGCGTGTTCGGCAACTCGATCTTACCGACAAGCATCCTCGCGCACGCGAAAATGCTATTGAGCGCGCGAGAACTACGCTACGCAGCAGTTTGCGGAGTATTCAACAACTTCGCGTTCTCCGCAGAGCGCGGAGTTGCCAAAACTCCGCAAACTCCGCGAACGGAGCGTAGTTCTTTGCCCAGGGTTAAAAAAAAGTACAGGTTTGCCAGGTTTCTGTAGGTGCTGCCTGACTTAGGGTCCAAACTCAATAGCTACCCACATTAAAAAAAGGTTCCATTTTGTGTGAAAAAATGTGAAGCATCCATGTTGCTTTGTGGGCCGTTCCCTGTTGCAGACACCAAGCCTACCCACACAAGTGAGGTATCATTTTATTGGGAGCCTTGCAGGAATGGCAGAAGGTATGGAGATTGAGGCTTGCCACATATTCCATCACAGATTTATGAGGAAAACGTGTTTCTTAGTCAAAAATCTTGGTTTACAAGTAACTCCGGGAAAGAGCCACGCAAGTCACAAAACCCTGCCTACCGCTAGTTATCTAGTTTTGAAAAATGTACATGTTTGCTATGTTTTCCCAGGTCCAGTGTCCAAACTTTATAGCCACCCACCTTGGAAAAAAGGGCCAGTTTTCAGTACAAAAACATGATGGCCCTTATTTATGAGGCCTTGCGTCAGTTTTGTGCCGCCGGTGCGTCACTTTTTGTGACGCACTAGCGGCGTACAAAATGCGCCTTGTTGCGCCATATTTAAAAAGTGACGCATCTAGGTAGATGCGTCACTTTTTAAACCCCTGCGCCACATTATACCTGCGTCAGGTATAATGTATGCAGAGGGGGCGTTCCCCCGCAAAAAGCCTCGTAATAGTGACGCAGTGAAATCTATGAGATTTCACTGCGTCACTTTTAGGATGCTGTTGCGTCAAAATCTTGCGCCTGCCTCACAGCAGGCGTAAGACTGACGCAAGCCCTTTCACATGGTGCTTTCCCCATGTGAAAGGACGCATTGCTGGAGTTGCGTCACTTTTGTGACACACTCCAGCAATGCGTCACTTTTGCGCTTACAGATGCGTCAGAAATACTGACGTATCTGTAAGTCCTTGCGACATGATGCGTCATACATTAAATATGACGCATCATTGGTGTCGCAAGGAGTGCGCAGTGAAAAGTGACGCATCGCTGTTTTCACGCAGCGATGCGTCACTTTTCATAAATGAGGCCCCATGTGTCTTTGTTGCTTACAGGGCCACTTCTTGTTGCAGGCATTAGGTCAACCCGCACAAGTGATGTATTGTTTTTATCAGCAGACTTGAGGCAATGCCTGTTTGAAGGAAGTTTGTGACTCCCCACAGAACTTTCCATCACAGAAACAAACCTGTATAATTTATTTCATTTTAAATTTGGTGAAAGTTGCTTTCATGAAAATGAACACTTACTCAAAAGTGGACATTGATCAAAAAATCAAAACCTGAGCATAAAGGTATGTTAACTTAATTTTCCTAAACTATAAAATCATAAACATATGCTTTACACATTTTTTGAGATAATATATAGGTGTAATATAAAATAGAAATTTCACTTGGGAAGGCTAAACATGTTTCCAAAAACTAACTGTAAAATCAATATTGTTTAACACTTCCCCTTTTTTTTAGTGCATTTCCTGTATTTTATTAAAGGATATTTGTGTCATTAAAATTTCTTTAGGTGTAATGCATGCATATGTGTTTATTTTAATCAATTATCAATTACAAATTCACACATCTGTATTAAAACTTTTTTTAAATATGGCAAATCCATTTGTTGGTGCAAGTGTCCATTATCATGATGAATGCTTGCACCAAATTTTAAATGTCCATCACATACTTTTATTACTAGTGTATGGACTTTACAGATTAAAAAATTTAAAAAAGGTTGACATTTCTGCCATAATTTTAAGTTAAAATATGTAAATCACATTTTAAACATTAACATTTCTAGTAATAAAAGAATAGTAAATGAAAAATAATGTCAGGGCAAACTTGTTGAAATAAAAGTAGGTTTTATTAAGAAATTAGATATTTCACACAAATCAATATTTTATTTCAAAACATAAAATAGTAAAACATTTAAGTGTTACAAACACATGATGTTGTACCCAGCTTGCCTCCTAGACAGACTGCTAAAGGGAAAAATCCTCAGGAAAAAGCATCTAGTGGCCACAGAGAATGCACCTCAAGGATCATTCTTGGGAGGGGTGGGTTTGACGGGGTTATGACCAGGTAAGACATTAATTGGAGGAGTACGGGTGGGAGATGATTGGGTTTGGGAGGTGGAGGGAACTACAGTGTGTGATGTGCATGTGTTTGTTTGTTTTGCAGTTGCATTTGGGTCTGGTGTATGCTTATGTGTTTGTTTCCTGACGGGAAACATCCTTTACGACGCAACTTTTACCATAGCAGTACCTTTACATTGCAGGTTTGTCAACGCAAGTCATTACAACGACTTGCGCTGGGGAGCGCTCTAGGATAGGTAATAGTTTAATTTACTATCCAACACCGTCCCTACTATCCATGGGGACTGGAGTTGGAATAGTAAATTAAACTATTCACTATCCAGCACCCCCCAACGCAAGTCGTTGTAACGACTTGCATTAAAAAACCTGCGTTGTAAAGGCATGCATGGTAAATCATGCGTTGTAACAACATACATCCTTCCTGACAGGTGTATGTTGTTCAGGTGATTGTGTGCGATTGTGTTTGGTGAGTGTTTGTTTGTGTGTGGGTGTGCTTGTGTTTGAGGGTGTTGGTTTAGATAAGTGTGCTGTTGAGGTGATTGGTGTGGGTGTTGGGTCTGTGGGGGTATGATTTGCAGGTGCATGTAGGCCCAGAATTGTTTGGGATGTGTGTGGTTTCTCATGTGGATTGTATTCAGGTAAGCATGTATGTTTGTGTTTGGTGGGTGTTGGTTAATGTGCAGGTGTGTGTTTGGGGAGTCTGCTGTTGAGGTGGTTGGTGTGGTTGTGGTGCCTGTGTGTGTATGTTTTACAGTTGCATGCAGTTCTGTTGTATTTTTGGATGTGTGGGGGTTCTCAGGTATTTTGTATTCGGATGAGGGTGTATGTTTGTGTTTTTTGGGTGTTGGTTTGCGTATAGGCATGTATTTGGATGAGTCTGCTGTTGAGGTGGTTGGTGTGGTTGTGGCAGTTGTGGGTGTGCTGCTGGATGGGGGAGTGCTGGTGATTGTGGTGTTGTGGGTATGCTGGTAGTTGTAGTTGTCCTGGTAATTGTGGGTTTACTGGTAGGTGTGGTTCTTGTGTGTATGGTGGTGGTAGTGATACTTGTGGGTGTGGTAGTGGATGTGGTGCTTGTTGGTGTGCTGGTAGTTGTCAGTGTGGTGATGTTTGTGTTTCCTGTTAGTGTAGTGTAAATAGTATCTGTATTTTGTTTGGGTGTTTGTTTATGTTTCTTTGTATGTTTGTGTTTATGTGTGTATGTGAGTGAGCTGCTTGTTTGCTTTGGAGTGGGTGCCTGCAAAGAATGGTGTGTGCTTGGGATAAGGGTGGGACTTTGGAATTAGGATGAAGAAGGGACTTGAGTTTGGAAACTAGGCTGGGCTGGTTGGAATGCTGCAGTCAGTGAGGAAGCTAGTCCTGCAAATGATCTCTGCAGGCGATACGTGGCCAGCTGCTGCCCTGCCTTCGTGGCCACTGTCCCCTTAGCCTGCTCCTGAAGACCAGAGCTACACACATATATGACCCAGTAGAAGGCAATTTGCCTAAACACATTGGTCTCCTGGGATCCAAGAGTCAGAATTCCTTGATCCAGAGATTAACAACCTCCGTGCATAGCGTTGGCTCACCCGAGGGTTAGTTTGCAATCCTGACACTCCCCCGGGGTTGCCACTGGTTGGCAGCCAATTAGAGCCAAGCTTGCGGGTTAGGCTCCGCCAACATTTGTACTTATCCAATCACTCCGCCAATCCCCAAGCACTTATAAATTTGCCATACACTCTCCTTGCAGTACTCTAATCATCCAGTCTGTACCCATGTACTCATAGAATGACCCAGACAAAGTTACATAACCAAGGTCTTCCCCACTGCCACAGGTAACCTGGGTTCATGCGCAGTCAACAGCACAATGTAATGTGGTAGGACTTAGGGCCATCATGCATACATAATGAGCACATGAACACAGTTAGATAGATAGAGAAACTGGCTACGGGCACTTGCGCCCAGCCCCTTTTTATTACCAAAGTCACATGTCCAGTGACGCCTGTGCTGGATGCGTGTATGATGAGTGTAAGCCAGCCCTCAGGGAATGGTTGGTGCTGGCAACAACTACAACAGTGATAATCGGATCACACACAGAGATTCAATCATAAAAGATCCATGACTTGTGGTGCACTAAGGTAGGCGCACCAGATCTTAAAACACACACAAAATATTGTATCGTAAGGGGTCCATGACTTGTGGTGCACTGAGGTAGGGGTACCAGAGATGATCCTTTGGGATATTCCTGTTGCCTGAGGTGACATTGTTGCGTCCGGTGTCTTCAGCACGAAAGTCAATCATAAAGGGTACATAAGTTGTGATGCAAAGAGTTAGTGGCACCTGAAGAGCTCAGAGTGTGCACAGCCAGAGAAGATGGCGTGTCCTTGCAGGACAGGATTAGATTGGATATGTGTGAGACCTGCTGACCACAGTGTAGGCCGGAGCAGCGGTCAGCAAGGGCCCACAACTACATGGTGTTGACTTGTGGTGCACTGAGCTAGTGGCAATAGTGGTGCTCAGCGTGTGCGCAGCCAGCGATGATGCTTGGTCCGGGCGAGCCGCACTGGGAGCAATGTCTTTTGCCTAATGAATTCTGTCTCAATAAGGCCACGTGGCGGTGACTTGTGGTGCACTGAGTTAGAGACATGAGAAGCATTCAGGGTGTGCACAGCAAGCAATGATGCATGGTCCTGGAGGGCCCACAGCCTCGTGGTGTTGAGTTGAGCTGAGCTGCACATTTAGTGGCACCAGAAGCAGAAGCATTCAGCGTGCGCCCAACCTGCGATCATGCATGCCTGGGGTAGGCCACACTGGTAGTAATGTTTATTGCCAACTGGACTGCGTCATCTGCAATTGTGACTTGCTCTGAATTGTGAACCCTGCTGTCCGCAGTGTACATCGAAGGCAGTATTCTGTACAGACATAACTCTATGGTGCTGTGCCGCTGGATTCTCAGACAAGTCCCAGACCAGTACGATGCCCACCGATGACTGCCCGACCCTTCGTACCCAGACCTCAATGCTCACCTGCTGCCACCGGTTTGTCTCCAAGAGGGCCCACCACGTGCCGGAGCAACCTCCTCAGCTGTCGCTGGATTCAGTGGCACAGGCTCCCAGCGCATCCTGCTGCACAGTGCCGAGGAGTCATGTCTGTACATCCAGCTGCCTTTGGCATACACGCGGTCTAGCAGAGCTCACAATTTAAATCGGGTCTTGATTTCCAGGATGGTGTATCGAGGACCATGCATCATCACAGGCTGCACACTGCTCAGCTCTGGTGGCACTAACTCAGTGCAGCTCAAGTCATCGCCAGATGACAGGAGGCTCATGTTGGCCAAAATGCCTCAGCTGCCAACAACTCTGTGCACCTCATGCCATCGCCACCTGGCAGGAGGCCAGTGTTGGGCATAGTGCTTTGGCTGCCACCAACTCTGTGAACCTCAAGTCATCGCCACGTTGCAGGAGGCCTGTGTCGGCCAAAGTGCCTCGGCTGCTACCTACATAATACCCACAGGGATACACCCAGATAGAGAGTGGAAATGGCGTTGAGCATGTGTGCCCGGCCCTTTTAATTGGCAGGGTCACATATCCTGTGACGCCTGTGCTGCATGGGTGTGGTGTGGGTGTAAACCAGTTCTGAGGGAGTGACTGTGGCGTGCTGACAACTAGACTTGTGATCAGCAGATCAGTACAGGGAAGACCTGGGACATGTAGCGTTGTAGTCCCGCCACTGTAAGCGTAAAGGGAGTGGACTGGCTGAAACGCGCATCATTGATGACTTTACCGAAATGTCAGTTTGAATCCGCACACCCACCAAGATAGGTACATAATCGGTGCCAGACTCCACTCCCCACCCCCAAAAATAAATATATATTAATATTTAAGAAAACAGAAGACATTATATTATTATTTCAATACCAAAGAAAAAAATTAAAAAACTATTTTTAGGATATTAAAATCACAAAATATCACCCAAAAAATCTAACTTACTGAAAAAACCATAGGTTTAATGAACATTATAATAATATTGATGAGTGACTGCATGTATGAGTGATTGTATGGGTGAATGAGTGGATGTGTGTAGACCTAGGAATCAGTGAGTGTGTATGTAGCAACTGGTATTGGTGTGTTGATGGTTTCGAAAATGATATTCTGTATTTTACAGTTGTGTATCAAAGGTGTATTAGAGTGTGAAGAGATGGATCAGATTTTCGTGTGGATGATGTCATCAGTGATGTCATTTGAGATGTCATCAGTAATGTGATCAGTGATGTCACTGACCATGTCATGAATGATGTAAAATGTGACGTCATCAGCAGTGCATTGTGGAGGCATGTGTTATAGTTAGCTGAACTAACTATAACATGGAAATTTCTATGGTTTTGTATGAGAGAAATGTCTAACTAACTATAACGTCCCTGAAACCTATGGTTTTTTCAGTGAATTTCTAAGGTTATTTAAATGCTAATTTCTAACTATAACGTGCCTGAAACCTATGTATTTTTTTAGTGAATATATATATATATATATATATATATATATTCACCAAAAGCTATCCGTCGATAGCGCAAGTCAGCACACAACACAGGAGTTCTTTCCCAAATCGTCACGGTTTATTTATCAGGAAGCAGCATGCATCACACAGCACCAACGCGTTTCGCAACCCACTGTTGCTTGATCACGGATATATATATATATATATACACACACACACACACATAGAAATACACAGTAATTAAATTATAGGGCATCAAACACACAACACATACTAATGTTGTGAAGTGCTGTCATTATAATGTGTATAAAAATATACACCATCATAGTTCAAGGTAATTTTATAAGCACTGAAACTTCACTTCAATAACTGCACTTCACTTAGTAAATAATATGGACATTCTAGCCTGTGTTTTTTTAAAAAAAGGAAAGTTAGTCAGATTGACCTGCTCAGGACCTCATTTATGAAAAGTGATGCATCGCCGGGGAACAACAGCGATGGGTCACTTTTCATAGCTCCATCCTTATGACACCATGGATGCACCTTATTTGCAATACGTGCTCCATGGAGCAAGGATTTACAGATACGTCAGGAACTCTGATGTATCAGGTGGTACAAAAAGGACACATTGCTGGAGGGTCTGGGCCGGAAACTGACTCAACTCTGGCAATGTGTCATAACCCATGGGTGAGTCCTATGTGAAAAGACCTGCATCAATCCTTACACCTGCTTGAGGCAGGAGTAAGGATTTTGATGCATTCAAGTCATAGAATTGGCATAGTGAAATTCCATAAATTTCCCTGTGCTACTTCTAAGAGGCAATTTTTTTAAACGTTGTGTACACGTACACAATGTATGCTATTGTCCACAGAGTATTGGAGAAATTGGCTTCTGTAGATTGCTATCACACAGGTTAGCCTATGGCTGTGTCCGTCATGGAGTATCACACTCACTACCGGGTCAACTTCCTCCATGGCATTCTGTTAGCAAATGTCCTGATAACTAGGTCAGACACCCACAATTGTAGATTTTAGACATTCTCCTACAGGGCCAGACTGACTACAGGGAAGTTTTGAATGCTGCAGAGCTTGGGGCTGATTTCATTGCAGTGGGGGCTGATTTCGTTCATGGAGACCTGCGTGTGAATTGAAATAATGAAAGTAAAACGAATTTTGCTTAGTACACGCAGGTCCTCATCAACTAAATCAGCCCCCAGCTCAGCAGCATTCCAAACTGCCCGGTAGCCAGTCCGGCCCTGTTCTCCTACCATGGAACAAATTGTAAAGGGGGGCTGGGAGATCCTCCAGCAGTCCTCTGGGCCTCCAGGTGGCGCTTGGAGGCCAGGGAGCGCACTCTCCTGTGCAGGTCGTTCCACCTCTTCCTAATTTCTACCTGTGTGCACAGGTTGTTTGCTACAGCACTCACTCTGTCAACTACTCTGGTCCACATTTGCCCTTTCTGAGATATGCTTGTATTTTGTACTCAGGCTCGAAGGAATTGTGGCTTCACACTAATAATTTTATCCACAGTGACTGACAATTCCCCCTCTTTAAAATGAGGATTTTTCTTCCCTGCCATTATCAAGCAAGCAAAATATTAATTACATATTATAACCCACAAGAAAATAAATTAGATATAAAATACGGGACAAGAAACAGAGAACGCTCACAAAATGAACCTGACTTATCTGGCAATATTTGTGCTTGAAAATGTTGTTGTGCAGTGGAATGGCAAAATATAATGGTCTAAAATGGAGTGTATTTTACTGTGCGGTGTGCACGTGAACACAATTAGCTAAAACAAATCAAATGTGTGATGCTATCATCCATCCTACAGCCACAGGAGTAGTTCTACAAGAATAGTCCTACAGGAATAGTCCAATGTTGAACGTGTCCCACAACAAAATCACTCAGTCGGCAATCCACAATTAGAAAACCGCCAGCACAACGGTGAAATCTTAATTGGCCCGGCACAATACCGTCACCCTGACAGTGACGGAGTAATGTTAGTCAGCAGAGAAGTTCACCCGGATGACACAGGTGAACTGTTTACACAACAGAAAACACTCTGTCAACGCAGACAGCAATTTATCCAGCACACATCTAAATAGGGCGGTGCGATTACGCCAACTTGAGGGAGTACTCCTCCACGAAGGGGCGACGGGAGTCCCACCAAAATATAAATCTGGCACTTACTGACTGATTGCGATCTTGGTGGAACGAATACTCCATCACCAAAGTGATGGATATGCTGTCCGCCATATTACAAGTTAAATTATGTATAATTGAATTGTAATTTGGTGGGTGGGATATCCGTCATGTTTGTGACGGAGTTACCCTGTCTACCAAGATCAGGCCCTGAGTCTCCCTGTGCCTACATATGTAATGCAATCTGGTGCTAAGGTCAAGCATTGTAACAGCCTTGGTCCAAGTATACACTACATAAAACTGCAAAAAATGCAATACAAAACTATTTTGAAATAAAGCTACATGGCTCAGTTAGGACATTTTGGGGCAGATTAACAAGCCCCTTGCGCTGCATTTACGGCGCCGTTGCATCACTTTTGTGACGCAGCGGCGGCGCAAAAGATGCACCATGGTGCGGAGTATTTACAACGTGACGCATCTCCCAGAAGCCCTGCGCCAGAAGAGGCGTACCATCAGAGGGGGAGGCGTTCCGGCGCAGGAACGCCTCCCAAAAGTGGCTGAGGGAAATCTACAATATTTCACTCAGTCACTTTTGGGCCCATGCTGCCTCAAAACCCTGCGCCTGCTTGAAGCAGGCATAAGGATTGACGCAGCATTGTGCACATTGCTGGAACTCCAGCAATGTGCCGCTTTTACGGCACAGATGCGTGACACATATGTGCTGTTTTTGCCCCATGGTGCGCCGGATTGTAAATGCGGTGCATCAAGGGTGGCGGAGCTGCGGCACCCTATTACTGGCGCATCCTTGCCGATATGCAGGGATGCACCAGTCATTTTAAATCTGCCCCTACGTATCTTAGTGAAAATATATTAAGTTTCCCATTTGACTGCATATCACCAATAACTATGCCCTGTTCTCTGCTAGTCATGTATTCATTTAGTTATTTAAATCTTTGTTTTGTGGTGGGTTTATTTAATTACATCCGCAAATGTCAACTAGGACTATTAATATCCCAGAATGCATTTGTTAACTCAATGAAAACCAAGGGCTAGAACCCACCTTCACGCTTTGATTCCTTACAGTAGTAAAGCGTTAAAAATGAATGTTAGTGATGAAAAAACAAGAGTAACATGCCTCTGTATTGCAGCCATTTAAAGAACGGTATTCATAACCAAAAATCACAGCTAGCCTAAAAAGGGTTATCACTAGTTTTGGGTGAAACTTGAGACAGACGTGTAGTTATTTTCATTATGGCTTTCAGGGAATAGTTAAATCAGTTTTTTGTAGTACTACTGTAAGCTGCCATAAAGTCTAGTGTGTAGCTCAGAATGCTCTTAATTGCATTTCTTTTCTTTTCTGACATATCCTCCTGCGAAGCAAATAACTGCTAAGCCGCACATGGTATGTTAATGTCACTTGATGTTGAACCTCTACTCTGTAGTGGTTTCCTACTGATCCCCTGCCAGCTGGTAAGAGCCAGGCTAGCAGTGTCTTGAAAACATACTCGCCCTTTATCAGTAGGGATCTCAATCAACGCCACTTGAAGCGAGAAAGGAACCTTCAAGAGTGCTTATGAGAAGCCAGTCATCCTCTCATTACAGCTGCACAGGAACTGTGCAGACTCCACCATATGCTCCATCTTCTAATTTAAAATGTGCATTGCCGAACAAAGCACACAACGCATTTACAGACCTGCACAATAACAAGTGGCTTGGAGTGTGAGGCTAAATTCATTTCAATCACGTCTTTTTCAATGTTTCCTTCTTTTTCATAGGCATTTACAAAAAAGTTTTTTTTCTTTTTTTTTTACAAAATATATGTAAATCCACACTCTCTTCGAATGAACTGCAGAAGGAGGACAGATTTGTGTTAGGATATGTTTGCCGTATAATTCGCCATGTATTGAGCAAATCACATCAAAATGGCATTTAATCTACAAACCATACAAAACGCAATACATACAAGCACAGAGCACAGTTGGAGACCAATCCAGGGGGTGTTCACAGCAGCTGGAGATTGTGAACATTGGATAGTTATCCAGATTGCTGACGGAGCGTTTGCTTTTTTAATGTGTTCTCTTGTATGGCATGCATATTGAGTGTTTTGCTATATTAAATTGTTTCTCTTCTTTGAGACATTTGTCCCGAAATGCTGATTGCAGGACCACATCCAATGGCATTTAAAAATTCTTGTTATCAGTTTCCTTTCAGACACTCTTTATTCAAAGATTTTGCATTGATTTAATCTGGTGGTACTCTAGACTTACTCCTGGGTTACCAGGGAGGCTTACCATCTCATTCTAGGTCATTGTGGACAATGCCTTCCATCTTAACCTATCCACCTATTGTTGCACCTGGCCCATTCTGTAGGGTCATTTCCAAACTTTTTTGCCTTCCTTCTATTTGTTTTTGCTGTGTTAGTTTTTGTCGCCGTTAGGACTCTTTGCCTTTTACCACTGCTAACTAGTACTAAAGTGCTCCTTTAAACATGGTGCATTGGCTTATCCTCAGTTGACATATTTAAATGTACTTATAAGTCCCTAGTAAATTGGCACTAGTTGTGCACAGGGCCAGTAAATTAAATTCTACTAGTGGGTCGGCTGCACTGATTGTGCCATCCAGTTGACTTTCCCTTTAAACATTGCTCATACCTGCCTTTACAGAGCCTGTGTGGGAAGATTAAACTGCCATTTCGACATGACAAAAAAAAAACTTTTGCCAGACTCCAACATTTCTTTTTAATACATATGTCACCCCTAGGGTAGACCCTGGACAACCCACAAGTCAGGGTGCCATATATTTAAATAATTGGACATGCACTTTTAAGTTTTTCAAGTCCTGATGGGGAAAACCTCTTAACTCCATTTTTCACTACTGCAAGGCCTATCTTTCCCATAGGATAACATTGGAGTTGCCTTATTATATTTTGTAAGTATAATTTCCAAATGGGAAGTGAAAACCAGTTCATATTTAGTGTCTCTGGAATCATAACTTCCCTCCCCCTCTAGCGTGTCTGTCTACACCACTAGCCTGGTCAGCTCCCTCCCCATGCAGCTCCATCAATAAGATATGCCCGGTGAGCTCTTGGCTCTCCGTTTGGCCGTAGGTTTGAGGCTCTCCTCCACTTGCAGGCTCCTGATTGCCGCCTCGTCCCTGGTAGTCCAGTGTAAGAGCACTCCGCTATTCTGCTGTTCCACCTGTCTTGACTTTTTTCTCTGCCCTCTTTTTTTCTCTTGTTGCTCTCTTTTTCTCTGTTTGCTCTCTCTCATCTCGTTTGGCACTCTTTTTCTCTGTTTGTTCTCTCTTGTCTCTTTTTGCATTTTTTGCACTTCCCGCCGCTTCTACCCCCATGGCCCCTGTAATAACGGAGCTACCCGGCCTGTTCACACTAGCACGCATGCACGCATTCACCTCAGGGGCGGGGTAGCCCCTGAGTATAAAGAAACGGGTAAAAGACCACTCGGGGTCTTTGGCCCTTATCAAGCAGTCAGTGTCTGTGTCGTCATTGACCAAATTAGCTAGGCACCACTACGTGGCATAGGCCTTTCACTAGCCCGTGCCCCCGACACTACACCCCCTACTCCTCCAGCGTATTCTTTTACCCCCCCATCCCCTGACCTCTACTTAATGATAGCCGCTGCGTGGCAAAGAGAGCTAATCCACTGTCCTGGTCAGCTCTCCCCCACGCAGCTCCACCAGTAAGTGCTGCCCTGTGAGCCCTGGGCTCTCCGTTTGGCCTTAGGTTTGAGACCCTCCTCCCCCCGCAGGCTCCTGCCCCTGCCTCATTCCTGGTGGTCCAGTAGGAGAGCACTCTGCTCTTCTGCTGCTCCGCATCTCTTTGATTTTTCTCTGCCAGTTTGTTTCTATTTTTGTTCTCTTTTTCTATGTTTGCTATCTCACTTCTCTTTTGTCTCTCTTTTTCTCTGTTTGCTCTCTCTTGTCTCTTTTTGCATTTTTCATGCACCCTTCTGCTGGTGCCCCTGCAGCCCCTCCTTCCTGCAGCATGTGCTTCTCGATCCCGCCCTCCCACGACACCTACTTAATGTCAGTCACAAGCAGAGGGCATGCCAAAGGCAAGCCCATCTGAGCCTGTCCGTGACACGACAGTGACCAGTGCCAGGGACTCTGGTCCCCTGACTTGCCTCCGTGAGGACTCCAGCACCCTTTGCACTTTCACCCCTGGATGCAGCAACAACTGCCAGCTTTCAAAGGCGAGCAACATCCGAGGTCCGATCTCCTTCCGACACTGCCGCTGCACCTTCACCCACCTCCGGACCCCAGCACCCAATGTCCCGGACGTCACCGCACACAAACCCCTGAACTGCATCCTCCTCAACATGCGCTCCCTACACAGGCACACCAAAGAAATCTGGAACCTCCTCAACACCCTGACACCCGATGTCGCCTTCCCCACGGAATCCTGGCCCAGGGGCAACTCTTCATCTGACATCGCAATCGCCATTCCAGATGGGTACAAGATCCTGAGAAAAGACCGCCTCACCAGCCCAGGATGTGGCATCACCCCTGTCCACAACATCTCCCTCCACATGACAATCCCGAACCCGGGTGAAGCTACAATCCCCATGGAACATCTCTACTTCCAGATTCAGACCAATCCCAAAACAACTCTCTGCAGAACCCTCATCTACAGGCCACTTGGCCCAACACTCCCTTCACCGACAGCATCACTGACCTCATTGCACCTCACGCCCTCACCTTCTGATCTTTCGACTTTGACTCTGTCTCACTCAAACAGTTAGTCCCGGTTGGCGCTTTATGCTTTTAGGCGTTATTTTGCAGTTTATTCTTTACAAATACACAGCTTTGCTTCTACTGATTGGATTTCTGTAGTTTATGTTCTGTTTTATTTATGAAAACATATTGAATTTTTCAAAATCTTTGAGCTCCTTTTGTGTATTGTTGTCACTGTTTTACTGCTCGAAGTGTTGCTCAAATACTTTACACATTGCCTGTAAGTTATGCCTGACTGCTTTGTTCCAAGCTACCAGGGTTTTGAGCACAAGTTAATTTGGGGTCTGCATGTGCCTTACCATAACTAGGATCATGGTTGCTGATTGACTAAGGCTCACTCCCCAGTGATCCAGTAGCCCAGTTTCTAACACGGGTGATCCGGGGTGAGGATTGGACTGGTGTGTGTGCATATCTAAGACCAATTCAAGTTTTTATTTGCCCTAGATTGGCCTTTTCTGTTTTAAATTCATTGTTACTAACTGATTGAGTCTGTTACCTCACCTGAAAAGGTGGAGTATGAGTCTGTCAACCCGGAGAGCTACACTGTGACTGAGCTCAAGGAGTTTTGCAGGGAGAGGGGACTGTTTGTTAAAACAATCATCAAGAAGGAGGAGCTCCAAATGGTCTTGAGGGCATTGGTAGAGGCGTATCAATTGCCAGTCTCAACAGATGACCAGAAAGAAGAGGAGGATGAGGAAGGATCAGACTAGGGCCGGCAGGGAGCAGAGAGTGTTCTCTTGCAACCTGTCCCCAGAGGAGCTCGTGGAAAGCAACGCAGAGATGGAATACAGGCTGGAGATAGCTAAGCTCAAGGTGGAGGAAAAGAGACTGGTCATAGAACCAGAACAAAATAAACTGGCCATGGAAGAAAATAATTTCTCCTGGAAGTAGAACAACACAAATTGGCCTTGGAGGCAGAACAGAGGTAACTGGCCATGGAGGAATGCAGGCTGGAGATAGCTAAGCTCAAGGTGGAGGAAAAGAGACTGGTCATAGAACCAGAACAAAATAAACTGGCCATGGAAGAAAATAATTTCTCCTGGAAGTAGAACAACACAAATTGGCCTTGGAGGCAGAACAGAGGTAACTGGCCATGGAGGAGAGAATTACCTTGGAGCATTTGGTTCATGAAAGGAGCCTTAAAGAGTTGGACATCAAGGCCAGACAGGCAGAATCCAGCAGTGATAGTGGTAGCATTTCTCCAGTGCCCTCTGGAGACAAAGGGTCCATAACTCCAAAGAACTGGTGCCTGACTTTGTTGTTGGAGACGATATTGACAAGTGGTTTGAGGCTTATGAGATTGCCTTATAGATGCACAAGATCTGTGAGGATGATTGGGGGCCAGTCTGTGGAGGCATATTGCTAGTGAAGGGAGGGACACCCTACTGGCCCTAGAGATGGTAGACAGGATGAGGTATCAACTCATGAAGGAAGCTTTTGCCAGGAAGTATTGTTTGACCTCAGAGAAGTACATGTTGAAGTTCAGGGACAGCTGGAAGCTGCCCCAGAGGTACCAGGTGGATTTTCTGGATACCTCCTGCAAGGCACTAGATGGTTGGGTGAAGGGCAGTGAGGTGAAGAGTTGCAAAGGTCTGTAAATCTGTTCGCAAGGGAGCACATGTTCAGTAATAATTTTCCAGATCTGCGTCAACACCCTATTGTTAGCAAGCTGACTGGTCCCATGGAGCTTTGCACCAGTGTCCATTTGAAGGTTTCTGGGAGTGACCCCAAGAAGGGTGTTTCACGTTCCCCCCAGCAGATTGAAGGGGAGGCCCAAAGAGGGAGAAAATGGCTCCCATGCCTCTTCTGAGAAAAAGGGAGGAGGTTCTTATGGGCTGTGGCCCAGAGGGCACCATTTACAACCCCTCTGCTTTAATTGTTCTCAGGTAGGACACAAGTAGGGGGACTCTGTCTGTCCTATGAAGCCATTCATTGCTGTGTCCTCAACAGGGGTGGTCAATGTAGCCTTAGGGGCAAGTAGTCCCCTGGGACAAGTCATAGACCATGCCATTATCTCCCTTAGCTGGGAGATAGACACTACCAGGCGACAGTGAATGGGGTCGTAGTCACTGCTCTGAGGGGCACCAGGGCTAGCCAGACCATAGTAGTGAAAAGGCTAGTTTCCCAAGAGCAACTCACCAGCCAGGTTGTCAGGGTATCTCACGCCAATGGGCAGGACATGTTTTGCCTTATGGTCCTGTTATCGCTGAAGTAGGGTGGGGTAGTGACCCAGAGGAGGATCATAGTTAGTTCCCAGATTCTCATATACTGGATCCAGGCGAAAGTGAATGGAGTCGTAGTCACTACTCCTAGTGGCACCAGGGCTAGCCAGACCATAGTAGTGAAAAGGCTAGTTTCCCAAGAGCAACTCACCTGCCAATGGGCAGGACATGTTTTGCCTTATGGTCCTGTTATCGCTGAAGTAGGGTGGGGTAGTGACCCAGGGGAGGATCATAGTTAGTTCCCTGATTCTCATATACTGGATTCTGGGGAATGATTTGCCCCCGGTCTTAGGGAAACTGAGAGGGATCAACACCCATGGCAGTCTGACACTTCAGTATGCTGAGGGCACCGCTTTTAAGCAGAGGGTACGGGAGTTTTCCTTGGGTTGATGACAAATATCTGATCCAAGTGGTGGAATAGGCAACATTACTTTGTTGGCCATGGTGGTACTGTCTGTGAACGGGGATGATTATGTGAGCAAGTTAAGGTTAGGAGCTGCACAGGTGGGGTCCACAGATGGGAGACGGGTTCCCCAGGGTCAGTTCAGTGGCTCAGGAGAGTATAGACAGAGGGACCCAACTGAGTTCAGAGAGGCTAAGAACTGTCTAATACTTCTGCAGTAGAGGGACATTGTTTATGTTCTATCTTCTAAGTAGGGAAAGTCAGTAAAGGTATTGGTTAGTCTCCCCTGGCTTTAGGCTGAACGGTGTTGTGTTGGAACTGGCCCTTTCTGCTGGGCTCTCACCGAACATTTTGCCTTCCTTTACTTATTTTATTACAGGTTTTGTTTGTTGACCATAGGACTCTCTGCACTTTACTACTGCTAACCAGTGCTGTTAGACCTGACAGGCTTAGGGTGGTCTTCCACAAACTTATTGCCTGCTTACCATATGTTTTATTGATTATTTTTTGTTCACCTTAGGACTCTGAGCTCTTTGCCACAGTTAACCCATGCTAAAGTGTATGTGATCCTTCCTCTAAAACATGGTTTAATAAATATCCACAATTGGCATATTTAATTTACTTAATAGTCCCTATGACAGTGCACTACATATGTCCAGGGCCTGTAAATTAAATGCTTGACCACTGTCGCCAGGACATTATGTGTGAATCACCTAAAGAGGTGCTTTGGCTCTACTCACGTGTTGGGAGCTAGGAATGCATATTTTGTTTGGGCAAATGGTATGTACTTCCAAAAATGCTTGCCCTCCATGCTGTTAGATTATTTTGTCTGTTTAGCCATCTGCCTGAGCCAGCAGAGGTATAATTTCCTTCACTTGAACTCTCATGGGGAGACAGATAATATGGTAATGCTAATAAAGTGCCTTGGATCACTAGATCATTTATGATGTTAATTTTTCTTCTGACAGCAACACAGATGGGGGGAGTGCAGTCATCAACTTTAGATTTAAAAGTGGACATTTATGATCGAGAGCCCAGGGTTATACTAATCTACATAGATTTTTAGATATGGCTTGACAGTACAGCTGTCAACTGACTGTATGTGATCAACAAAAAAATAGTTTTCAGAGTCCTACTGAGAGAGGGGCTTAGACTCCACCCACATTTTGGTCCTCGCCCCTAGTGCAGAATTTGATTTTGCTGAATTTTTGTGCTTCTACTAAAATGAATGCTCACATTCCACTTTTTGGCTTAAGCAGTTTGTACTGTATACAGCAGGTCTGAGTTGGCTATGTTTGGAAGCCAATGATCTTGGCTAGCGCCTCATATGTTTAATATGACATTCTATGATCAAGGTAATAGGCCTATCACAATTATTGTGAACATCATGTATTAAAGTCATTAGGCATTTATGAGTGGATTGTTATTACTCTGTAACTAAATTCTACTGATAGGCATTTTTTACATGGAATCTCACAGATTACCACAGTAGGTAATGGTTGTGGTGCAGGTCACCCAGTGTGACAAACCATGTTTAGTGATACTTATTTTTAGAACATTTTAGGAGAGATATTATTTTACTTAGCCAACTGTAGTTTTGGATATCTTTCTAATTTTATTACTGTCTGTCTGATGGTTGCCTTGTGTGGCTTCATATTCTCAGAATAGTAGACACGAGTTGGTTATGGTGACGATCTATGCATGTTTGATGCACTGGAAAGGGTATGTCCAATATCATAACTCTGGCCTGCTTGATATGAAACTTTATGACAAAGGCAATTAGTCAATCTTATTATTTGTGAAAGTATATGTTAAAGCCAGTACGCTTTTACAGTTAGATGCTATCACATTACTTTACAGACTATTGACAGGTATTGTGTTACATGTAACTTCATAGGTTACTATATTAGGCAAAGGGCTTGGCAATTGCTCCCTATTCTGACACACCATGGTGGGTGTTTTTGCTGTGATTGTATTGTGATGTATTGTAATTGCATTTGTATAGAGCTTACTACCCCTGATGAGGCGTCAAAGCAGTTTTTTGGCAAGTAGCACGCTACTCTGGAACCCATAAAGGATTAGTGGTGAAATAGTATAGTGAAATAATGGGTGCTATGTTAGTCAGTTATTTGGACTGAGATGATAGTGGTGGGATAGAAGAGGGAAAAAGGTTTGCATTCATACATTGCTTTCTACCCTTGATGGACTGTTGACATGCTTTTTCTGCGAGTATCACACTACTCAGGAACCCGGAAAGTATTAGTGGTGAATTAGTATGGTGAAGTATGGAAGTAACTTGATTGGTGGATATGTCAGTCAGTAATTTGGATTGAGAAGGATAGTGAAGGGATAGAAGAGGGAAAAAGGTTTGCATTTACATAGCGCGTGCTACCCCTGATGAGGTGGTGAAGTGCTTTTTTGGTGAGTAGAAAGCTAATCCGGAACCCATAAAGGATTAGTGGTGAATTAGTATAATGAAAA
Organism: Lissotriton vulgaris; assembly: GCF_964263255.1. Taxonomy (NCBI): domain Eukaryota; kingdom Metazoa; phylum Chordata; class Amphibia; order Caudata; family Salamandridae; genus Lissotriton; species Lissotriton vulgaris. The sequence goes on from NC_141696.1 coordinate 310,304,956, forward strand.
TTGAGATTAATTTGAGTGATGGACATGTTAGTCTGTTATTTGGATTGTAAAGGATAGTGGAGTGATAGAAGAGGGATTCTGTTATTTTGGGGATTATAGTAGTGGTATGGGGTTTAATGGTATATTCCTGTTAGGCCCTCTTAAGAGCTGTTATATATTGGCTTGCAAGCTGTATCTGTCTACATATTTGTGATTTTTATCTGTAGATAAGTTGGTTGCCAGTTTATGTGCACTTAAATAGGCTACTTCTGCATAAAGTGAAAAACTAATGTTGAAGGGTAAAGACTTTATCAATTCCTTGGGAAAAGTCAAGCCAGCTTTCATAGATTTTATCAGTTTCTTACACAATTGTTGTGACAAAGCAGTAGGCCTGACCTATTTAGTGTGAGAATGATGTGTAAAATACAAAAGGCGGTAAAGGTGGGATTGTTATAACACTTTAGTTGTTGGCGATTAACCGTGTGGGGTCCCTCAAGGCTCATCCCTCAGTCCGACAATATTTAATATCTATGTGTCGGACCTTGCTAGTGTCATCAAAGCACACGGGATGAGCCTTACCTCATACGCTGACGACACCCAGCTGGTTTTGGCCATAAAGGGCGATGGACAGGAGGTGGCAGAAAGATTCCAAAGGGGGATGATTGCTATTGGTGAGTGGATGGCAAGAAATTGCCTGAAGCTCAACTCCGATAAAACTGAGGTGGTCATCTTTGGCAACCTTCTGCCAGCCTGGTCGGCAGCTTGGTGGCCATCGGCTCTTGGTGTCCCTCCTACCCCCACCGCTAAGGTCAGAAACCTAGGAGTGACATTTGATGACAAGCTCAGTTTCATGGCCCATGCAAATAAGGTGGCAGCTAACGCCCATTTTAAGCTCAAAATAATAAAAAAGATCATCCCTTATTTACCAGATTCAGTAGCCAAGACGTTAGTCACCTCCTTGGTCCTGACATCGTTGGATTACTGCAACGGTCTATTGCTCAATGCACAAAGCAGAGTCACGAAAAAGCTTCAGACTGTGCAGAATGCAGCGGCATGCGTGTTATCCAAAAAACCTAAGTTTGCTCCCATCTCGGACACCCTGAAAGATTACCACTGGCTAACCATTCAAAATAGGGCTAAATTCAAAGCACTATGCATAGTCTATAAGACCCTGCAGGATCAAGGACCGCGCTTCCTCAAAAAGCTACTAATTCCTTATAATCCGTCCAGAACACTTCGTTCCTCCTCGCTTAACCAACTTGTGGTTCAACGAAGCAGAACAGTCTCATGGGGTGACCGCCGCTTTTCTATCGCAGCCCCTAAAATCTGGAACTCCTTACCGAATCACATTAAAACAAGTTCCACACTCCTCCAGTTCAGAAAGAAACTGAAGACGTGGTTATTTAACCAGTAATCCAGCCACCAACCTTCTGATCAGGGATAGACAGCATTGCATACCAGCGCCGAGACGCCTACGGGTAATTGCACGCGCTCTACAAATGCCATTAAATAAATAAATAAATAACCCGAAAAAACTGTGGGGATAGAAGATATTCACTGCAATAATCATTCTTAGGCTCTTTTAGAAGTGATAGGACCTAATTACAACTTTGTGTGGGAACAAGGTGTTATCTAATCTGAGTTTTTGGGGAATAGCAGATTACCCCTGTTTAATTTCAGCAGCCTTGACCTGCCAAAGTCAGAGGAAGTTTGAGTTATTAAACACATCCAATAATTATGGGATGAATAAATAAGCTGACAAACAGGGGTTTACACACAGGCCACAATAAACAGACTCATTTGTAATTAGGTCCATAGTATTTTGCTTAGGTGATTGTAATTTTGTATACATTTATAATTTTATGACTCTATATCAAATGGTTGCCTTGCGGAAAGTTTACCATCAGTAGAGAGGTATTGAGTTGGTTGTGGTGATAATACAATGATAAAGGCTATATGCCTAGTGTTTATTATGAAAAGTTACAATAAAGGCAGTAGGCCTGACATACTGATTGTGAACAGCATCTGTTAAAGTCAATAGGCATATAAGGGTGGATTATTATAACTCTGAATTAAAGGCAAGAATTAGTGTTTTTTTATTAACTGGAATGTGATTGATGACCTTAGTAGGCAAGGATTTTGTTTTTAGTTAAACTCTCTAACCATAAGTATAGAAGATCTGCACAGAGAGAATCCATTTTAAGCACTGTTAGGAAAATCATGTATCCAAAGTATCCCTTAGTCGCATATATTATATAAAACTCAGAATCCAAATAGTTTAGTCTCAACAAAGAGATATGGTGTCCTGATATTGTAATGTATCATATTTTTCTATTTTGCAGGCTCTTGGTATCATACTATTTCTGACCATATAGCCCCAGATAAGTAACTGTCACCAGACAACCTCATAACAACAGGGACTACCTCTCCCAAGGGCCCGCAGACAGGCATAAGCACAAGGCAGCAGTGTGTTGGATAATCTGTAATCTTCCTATATAGTCTGATACTTTGGCTAAAACAAGACCATTTTGCCATTAGAAAGCTCAGTATTGCGTGCGGCAAGCAGTGAGACACGTGTTGGCTGGTTGCAGCTCATTTGCTCTTGCACTGTGTTAATGAAATATGAAAAACACTAAGAGCTTACAAAATAATAAATACCATTTTTCACAATATCAAAAGATCGTATCCATGTTCTGTGAATAACCCATTTGTCGTAATTTGACGATGGCCGAGTTAGCGCTTAGCTGTAGCTACACGTTTTCTGTTAAAGTTGGCCATACTCGGAAAACGCCATTTTGTGTGTTACGGCGGCCATCTTAGATCATGAGCGGCCTCGTGGCCAGCATGGCCTTTAGTCCGTTGTCCGTACCACTGACCACTTGAGTTTGCCCAGCAACAGGCTATTTTTAGTAACGGTCAAGCCTGTACATGCGCAGACCCCATTGACCAGTCACCCCTTAGGAATGTGCCGCACACTGACCAGTGGGTTTGAAACCCTCCAATGAGCTGGCAGTGTTCCAAAACATGACCATATATGTACATAGTGTTCTGTAACTTTGTGCCGCCTGTCCTTTTTATTACCTGTAAAACGTATAAAAGAGGGGGTCACACCGATGTTCGGTGTGATACTTCTTGCATTACCGAAGGGTGCTGTAGGAATGTACCACCACCCCATGGGGTTTTAATAAACTTGTTCTTTGCATTTTTCAGTTTCCGTGCCAACAGTTCTTTCGGTGTAAGTGGGTTATCTTCGGAGCATGTAGGCCTTGGGAACCCAATACCACAAATTGACGACTCTGGTGGGACTCATCGGCGACTCGGATGCCCGAAGGAGAGGTCGTGACGAAGGTCTGGATACTCGCCATGGACGCGCGCTGCCACTGAGTGACCCAAGTCTTGGCACCCACGGTGTTTTTTCCTTTCCTTCTGATCTGACCTTCCAGGTGGCGCCGGTCTCCGACTGAGTCCTCGATTGTCCGTGTTGCTGGATAAAGCGCCGTTTGGCTGATTCGATTACAAGACCTTGGCAGTTGGAAACTGGACCTTTGAGGCTTTGGGTAAGATTTGTGATCGGTAAGGTAGTCTGCGGACGCTTACTGAAGTTCTATGAGTTGTGATCGGTAAGGTAGTCCTCGGACGCTTGCCGAAGTCCTATGATCTATGATTTTGATTTGAGTTAGCTAACATTTGTGAATTTGTGAATTTGTGATCTTTGAAAAAGTATATGTGTAGTGCACTTCACATAGGCAGGCATGTAGAGATGTTTCTCTAATTTTGTTTCTTTTTCCTTTGAGCGGCACATTTGTGTGAAGTACTGTAAGTGCCATTTTATAAGGTATCGCGCTTTCGTGATACTTTTTGAACATGCCTGTTTTAAGCACACTCCGAGGAATGTGCTGTTTTGGAAATGGTACCACAATTAGGTTAGCGGAATCACAGCCGGCTCCCCCAGAAGGAACACCGAATCGAGAAATGTACATTAAATTTGGCCTTCCCCCTATAATGTACAGTAAATTATGGAATAAGTATACAAAGTCTGATCCTGAATTGCAATGGCCTCTACATGGGTTGTTCGATTTGCGTAAAGTACAATTTGTGGAGCAATGTTTGTTTCAACGAAGGTCTTGACAAAACATGTCTGATTGTGTGCGAATGTGGGAGAAAGCGGTGCGTGAGCGAATGAAACGTGAAGTTGCCTTGGCGGACAAAGAGCAGCGCAAGGCTGCTCGGGATAAGGCTTTACAGCTTGAGGAAAATGAGGAGCAGGAAAAGAAAGAAAGGGAGGAACGGGAACGTAAATTGCTAACGACGGGTCAATTCCCTATTCGTCGACCGCTTTATCCTGTCCTTAATAATGAAATTGATGATTTTTCTTTATTAGATCGATCACCGCCTCCGTACGTCTCGCCTACGGCTCCTCTTGCAGAATCGGATGATGAAGGACAGGATAAGTCGGGAAAGAAAGGGGTATCCGCTCTCAGGTTTACTGCGGAGAGGTCTGCACATTTACCTAGTTGGGCTCGTAAAGTGAATAAGAACTGTGTTTCTAAGTCTGAGATTGTTACGGAAAGGGGTAGTTGGACGGATCATGAATTACTGTATTTTCTGTCTAATTTGGCAGATGAAGTTATTGCCGCATATCGTCAACTTTCAGATACGTTAGAATCTAAAGCTGTGTCAGTTCATCGTGAGAATCTGGATAAAGGTTTATTTGATCTTGCAGATGTTGATGACTTTTACAAGCAACTGGTCCAGCTGCGAGATGAGACCACCAGATTGCGGGACGAGCGGAAAAAGAAACAAAAGGAGTCCGAGCTGGAGCATAACGAGCAGTCTAAGGAGTGTTCTCTCCGGGGTTCAGATAAGAGTTCTGCACTGCATGTTATGCCTATGCGTGAAGCCGCACCTTTGTATGTCCCTCCTAAAGGGCAAGGTACAGATGAGGATAAGTTATCAAAGGATGTGAAGGGATATTTTATATATAACTGGGTGTATACTCCTTGGAATAGAGCAGATGTTATGGCATTGAAAAATTCTTTACCTGACTTTCGGAAAAACCCGGCGGCATTTTATGAGGGGGTGGAAGGGGCTATTTCGTCTTGTGTGATGACTCTTGTCGACATAGATCTGTTTTTTGGGTTAATTCTTCCGCCTGATATGTGGAGACAAATCCGTAAAAATAATGATGAAACAATACTTGGGGGGACATGGAAAGAAATAAATGCTGCTGATTTAGATAGGGAACCGGCATGTAAGCCTTGCCAGTTGATTTTAGATCTCCCGGCGGCTATTTTAAATAAGTTGAAAACACTTGTGCCTTCTAAAAAGATAGATTGGACCATGTTAGCTTCGTGTAAACAAAAGCCAGATGAAACGGTTTCAGACTTTTTTACACGTTTTGAAGAGGCGTTTCATGATTACAGTGGTCAATCTTTAACAAATGATACAGGTCGACATTTGTTTGTAGATAAGTATGTGGCTAATCTCCTGCCGGAGATTGCCAAACGATTGAAGTCGAGTGAAAGTTCCTGGGCCACGGCGACCCCTGCGTCTTTGTTAACTATGGCTCAGTATTATGAGCGGCAGGAGTTGGAGGCTAAAGAAAGTGTTGATAAGAAAGCAAAAGAATTGAAAACGAAGGTGATGTTGGCACAGGTTCGTGGAACACAGGGTAGAGGGAACGATAGGGGTAGACGAGGTGGAGGAAACTCGTCGTATGGTCGTACGGATATTGCGGAGGATCAATGTGCTTATTGTAAGGAGTTTGGTCATTGGGCTGAGGATTGCCCGGTACTACGGGAGCAAGGTAGCCAGCGTGGTCGAGGAAGTGGTAGGTCGCGGGGTGGTTATACGGGCGCGAGAGGTGGCGGAGGTGATCGTGGAAGGGTTGAGCAAGGGGGCCGTGGCCAGGATGAACGAAATACTTTTGATAGACGGAACCAATATCAGATTTCAGAGGGTGAGAATGTGGAGCACCAGGATTATGTGCATGCATAGGACTGCGTAGGATGGGGTGCGGAGCCAATTGAAGTGCCGGTAGATCAGGAAGGTCCATATGTAACAGCGGGCATTTTGGGTTCTACTGATCAATTCTTAGTCGACACGGGAGCTACTCGTAGCGCCTTGTCAAAGAAATTGGTTCCGAGGGCTCCCCTGTCTGGCGAAATGATAACATGTGTAGGGTTCGATGGCACACCCTCCCCTAGCCCTTTGTCTAAACCCCTTGCACTCTGTCTTGATAAATTTTTTAGTTTTGGCCAATTTTTGTTATCTCCCTATACCCCAGATAATATCTTGGGCCTTGATTTGCTTAAATATTTTCGAGCAACGATACGGTGCGCTCCTGAAGGAGTGCGGGTTATCCTGAATGACAATTACCCTGATCCGAATAGGTTCTATACCATATCAGATATTCCCGCTTTGGCCTCTCTCCCGCCCACGTTATGGGCGACCTCAGACACGGATGTGGGGGAGATGCGTATTCCACCTATTCATATTACTGTTAAGGAGGGGGCCTCTTTGCCACGGGTGCCACAGTATAAGATTTCGAAAGAAGGTGAAATTGCCCTGACTCACATTGTCCAAGATCTGATTGCGGCTGGGGTGGTGGAAGAGGTTTCTTATAATGTTTGTAACAGCCCTATTCTCCCGATTCTTAAAAGAGACACTGATGACAAAGTCTATCGCTTTATTATTGACTTGAGAGAGATCAACAAAATTGTCGTTCCCCAATACCCGGTGGTGTCCGATATTACGACCTTGCTTATGCTGGTACCACCAACGGCAACGACCTTTAGTGTAATTGATTTGAAAAACGCTTTCTTTTCTATCCCTGTCCATCCCGATAGCAGATATCTGTTTGGCTTCACGTTAAATAATAAATCGTATAGATTTTGTCGTGTTCCCCAAGGTTACACTGAGAGCCCGAGTATCTACAGCCAGGCTTTGAAAAGACAGCTTGATTCCTTTGAGTTGCAATCGGGGGTTGTTCTGATCCAATATGTGGACGACCTTCTGCTTGCCGCAGATTCTTATACGCAATGTGAGGAGAGTACAATTGCGTTGCTTTCCTTTTTGGCACAGAATAATCACAAGGTTTCTAAGAAAAAGCTACAATATTGTAGACCCAAGGTGACCTACCTCGGTCATCTTTTGTCTAAGGAGGGGCGTGCATTGACATCAGATCGTATTCAGGCAATATTAGATACACCAGTCCCCCGCACACAGAGAGATGTACGTGCCTTCATAGGGTTAACGTCCTTTTGTAGGCAGTGGATCATGGGGTTTTCGCATATTATCAAGCCTCTGTTAGCGTTACTGTCCAAAACGACACCAATGCCCCTTGAATGGACAGATGAATGTCAAAATGCTTTTGATCAACTTAGGCAAGCCCTTTGCTTTGCACCCGTATTAGGTACACCAGATTATACGAAGATTTTTACATTTTACGTGCATGAGAAAGATGGGTGTGCATTGTCGGTGTTAGTGCAGACACACGGGGATAAGCAGAGGCCATGTGCATACTTCTCTGCCATTCTTGACCCTGTAGCGCGAGGGTTACCTGGGTTTTTCCGAGCAGTCGCAGCAACAGCAGTAGCGATACGGCAGAGTGAGGGAATAGTGCTATCGCATAAATTGTTGGTGTTAGTTCCTCATGCAGTAGATGCCCTGCTAAACCAAACAAAGACCCAATATCTCACGAGTGCACGGTTAACAGGATACGAGCTTACCCTGTTGGCGCCACATATCACACTAAAAAGATGTGCTACTCTGAATCCTGCCACTTTATTGCCCTATCCGGTTGAGGAGGGTCAGGAAGAAAAACACCATGACTGTGTTTTCCTGACCGAGGAACAGACAAAGGGTCGTGTTGACCTACAGGATATGCCACTTCCAGATGTGGATGGGGAACTGTGGGTTGATGGATCATGTCTGAGGCTGCCAGATGGCACAACTTCCGCAGCCTATGCAATAACGACACTTAAGACAGTGGTGGAAACAGCTAGAATACCACAGAAATCGGCTCAAGCAGCGGAGCTGATAGCCCTGACAAGAGCCTGCGAATTGAGTGCTGGCCTATGTGTGAACATATACACAGACAGCCGGTACGCCTTCGGAGTAGCGCATGACTTCGGTCTACTCTGGAGAGAGCGTGGGTTTTTAACTTCTCATGGAGTACATATTATGCACGGAGAGTTGGTGCGTGATCTCCTCAGCGCATTGCTTTGTCCAAAGAAAGTAGCGATAATCAAATGTAGCGCCCATAAAAAGATCACTGACGAAGTAGGTCAGGGAAATGCCTTTGCGGACAGCATAGCGAGACAAACGGCTATGTCCCGAGCTGACTCCCCCATGTATGTGACCAAATCCCAAGCAGAGCGATGGAATGATGCTAGAGCGGAAATATTAGACATTCAGAAATCAGCTACTGAATCAGAACTTGCGGCATGGGCAACTGATGGGGTACTAGACGATGAAGGGTGTTGGAGAAGCAAGGACATGGAGAAATGGAAATTGCCTGCAGCTTACTTGCAAGCGATGGTCCAAATGACACATGGGTTAGCGCACGTGGGGGCTCTTGCAATTACTCGATTGTTAACACGAGTTTGGGAGCATCCCGAGATAGCTAATACAGCCAAGAGAGTAGTGCAGACCTGTCTGATATGCTTGCAGCACAATCCTGCTAAGGGGACCCATACTCCGAAAGGAGGGTTCGTTCCACCTTCTGCACCATTCGAGGTACTCCAAATGGATTATATCCAGCTTGAGCACTGCAATAACCTGAAGTATGTCTTAGTGGTGGTATGTGCTTTTAGCAAATGGGTTGAGGCCTTCCCCACAAAAGATAATACAGCACTGACAACAGCTAAGGTTTTGCTCAAGGAGTACTTCCCTCAATTCGGAATTTGCAAATTTTTGTGGAGCGACAATGGGCCTCATTTTGTCGGGAAAATTGTGGAATACGTGCTGAAGGGGTTAGGGATCCAGCAGAAGTTTCATGCTGTGTTCCACCCTCAGTCAGCAGGTCTTGTGGAGCGGTATAATGCTACGTTGAAACTAAAATTGGCTAAGATCGTGGCGTCCACGTCATTGAAATGGCCGGATGCTTTACCGCTGGCATTACTCTCTCTTAGATCAGTGCCCCACTCTCGAACAGGCCTCACACCATATGAAGTGGTGTTTGGAAGGCCTATGAATATCTGGGGGGTGCCCAAGCCGCGATTGATACATGATGTGCCTTGTATAATGATGAACGATTATTTGGCACGATTAACAAATGATTTGCTTTCTATTCATCAACAGGTTCGAGAAGCGCTCCCTGACAACTCTACTGGAGAGGGCCATGATCTTCGCCCTGGTGATCATGTAATGATCAGGTCGTTTGAGAGGACGAAAAGCTTGGAACCGAGGTGGCGTGGCCCCGAGCAGGTCCTCCTGGCTACTCGAACGGCCGTACGAGTGACCAACAGGAAGCGGTGGATACACTCAACTCACTGCTGTCGTGTCTCTCCTGACCTGGTGAATCCTGCTGTGTTGACCGACTACAAAGAGATTCTGGATAAAGAAAAGAGCCCAGCGGTGACATCGGCCGAAGCTGAGGGAGCCTTCCTGGACCACACTGTTTCTCGACGAGAGCACTACAATCTACGGCCACGATAAGAAGATTTTTGGGTTGTTTTTGAAACTGGTTGGTTACCGCTCCAGGTTTGTGAAACGGACACCGGGAATTCCAAGGGGGGGGGATCAGTTCTACCAAGTGTAGCGACACCCGTCTTGGCCCGGAGAAGAAAACAACGGCTACCTCGGAGCTCAGCACCGTATTTTTCTTTTTTTTAGGTATAATACATACATATGTACATTTGAGAACTTGTGAACTTTCTGAACTTTTTGAACATTTAAGACTTTTGAACTACAATTGAACTATGGCGTCGTCTGCATCACGGGATAAACGAATACTTGGTGCCATCCTTTTTGTCCTAACGATTGTGGTAATAGCAGTAATAGCCTGGGTAGTTGAACTTGTGGTACCTGTACGTGAACATTTGCTGCCGACTACCCCGGCTCCATCTGAACATTTTCATTTCACCTTGCCTTACCATGAAGAACGGCACCGACAAACTTATCTGAACAATAGCTTCATTCAGATCTTGCATCATACACATAATATGACAAATACCTCAAATTGTTGGGTGTGTGGGATGCTACCTGGGCACCAGAAGAAAGGGGGCACTCCACTCATTCCACTCCCGTTCTCACATAATGGATCCTGCAACGCCTGGTACACCCTGCTCTTCACTCTGAGATGGCCAACAAAAGGGGGGGTGCTTTTCCGTTTAAATAAAGTGTGCTACCATGATCGAGATGGGTATCCGCGAGCTGAGGGTACTCGATTTGAATGGGAAGAATACCGGCCCGACAATATCTCTGCCCCACGTGTTTACAGCAATCAACGTAACATAAATGTCTCCAGCTCACATGTTATAAATGTCATTGCCACGAAAGCTGATCTATGTATACGTAATAAAGGCACGAGTTTGGTTGGGAAAAGCGAATGTAATACCACAATAACGTTTGATAGCCCGAATGGTATATCGTTTGTAGCATCACGAAATACGTATTTTATTTGCGGAACAAAGGGTTATCATCAGCTCCCTTTGGGATGGTTAGGTACTTGTTATGTATCTTTTGTACTGCCTCCTGTATTCATTGCCCCACCAATGTACCATAATGATTATATTTTGTATCACGATTTTATACTGAACCGTGTTAAACGTGCCATTGTGTTAGATGACATAGACCAGACAGACACTGCTTTGCAACAGTATGTGGATTTTAATCTCGGACTGTTTTCTTTTGTTGGGGCTGCTCTGAATAGTCGGAAAATACGAAGACTGACTCGTGTAGTTGAGGCTGTAGCAAATGACACTGCTATCGCATTGGGGAACATTACTGAGGAACTGCAGATTTCTAGAATTGTTACGTTACAGAACAGGATGGTTTTAGATGTAGTTCTAGCCGATCGTGGGGGGGCATGTAGAATTATCGGAAGTAGCTGCTGTGTTTACGTACCTGACAACTCACCATCCGTTTATGATGCAATTTCGAAACTGCATAAGATAGCTGCAGAAATACATCCAGATAATGGTACTTGGACTCTTTCAGGGTGGTTCTGGTCAATGCTTACCACTTGGGGTTGGAAACTGCTAACGATTCTATGTATTCTTGTGGGGATACTGTTTTCTATATGTCTATGCATTCAATGTGGTCCAGCTTTGTGTTCTATGTGCCTATCGGCTTGTATACCATCAAGACGAGCTCTTGCTCATGACAAAATGATGCTTCATAAAGAAGTAGCCCAGATAATGTTGATCGACATCGAAGATGAGCACCCAGATTATGTTCACTATGAGGTAGCTTCAGCTGAACGCTAAAAGGGTCGTCTGTCGTAATTTGACAATGGCCGAGTTAGCGCTTAGCTGTAGCTACACGTTTTCTGTTAAAGTTGGCCATACTCGGAAAACGCCATTTTGTGTGTTACGGCGGCCATCTTAAATCATGAGCGGCCTCGTGGCCAGCATGGCCTTTAGTCCGTTGTCCGTACCACTGACCACTTGAGTTTGCCCAGCAACAGGCTATTTTTAGTAACGGTCAAGCCTGTACATGCGCAGACCCCATTGACCAGTCACCCCTTAGGAATGTGCCGCACACTGACCAGTGGGTTTGAAACCCTCCAATGAGCTGGCAGTGTTCCAAAACATGACCATATATGTACATAGTGTTCTGTAACTTTGTGCCGCCTGTCCTTTTTATTACCTGTAAAACGTATAAAAGAGGGGGTCACACCGATGTTCGGTGTGATACTTCTTGCATTACCGAAGGGTGCTGTAGGAATGTACCACCACCCCATGGGGTTTTAATAAACTTTTTCTTTGCATTTTTCAGTTTCCGTGCCAACAGTTCTTTCGGTGTAAGTGGGTTATCTTCGGAGCATGTAGGCCTTGGGAACCCAATACCACACATTTGAGTTTCTCATTCTACATACTGTATATGACTAACCAATACCTTGGCTAAATTAACTTTACTGTATTGTGGGCTTTTAGGGGTACAACACAAATACAGGTTAGTCTTTAAAACAATCTTCCCTGTCTGGATGATGAAGATCCCCCTAGATCATTACACCTTCCTTGGAATGAAGCTGTTTAGAGAAGGACATTATTTTGCATTGACAACTGTAATTTTGAAAACATTTGCAATTTTGTTACTGTATGTAAGATGATTGCCTTGTGGGAAGTTTATGCTCAGTACAGTATGCATGTCTTGGTTATACTGACATGAAAACTATGGGATTGATTGGTGTGCAGGTACATTTTATGCTTGATGCCATAGGTCTGGCTATTTTACTATGAAAACTTATTCCAATGGCAGTAGGCAGATTCAGACAGGAGAGTGTTATTACAATATGTTTCAGGCTGTAGAAAGGGAGTTGGTTAGATGTGATCTTATAGATTTCCATGGTAGGCAACGTTTTTGCTGTTGGTCCCCCACTCTGACAAACTAGGGAGTAGAATATGACTGTGTTTTTTCATGTTAGGCCTCATTGAGAGGATTTTTATTTTGCTTTACCAACTGCAACTCTATACATATTTGAAATTTTTTAAATGTAAGCCAGATGGCTGCCAGTTTATCTGCATTTCAGTTGGTCTGCATTGTGCATAGTTGAAAACCTTATCTGTTCACTGTGAAATGTTAAGATAGATTCTTCAGGTGTGATCTATTTATAATGAACAGTTATGACAAAGAAAGTAGACCTTACTCACTTATTGTGAAAGCATGTGTTAAAGTCAAATAGGGTAGATTGAGGTTACATTGTGCTAAAGCCTTTAGGCAGGTATTTTGTCACATGTAATACTGTAATAAGCAAGGGTTTTGCTGCTGGTGACTAACCTGAGTAAACTATGTATATAGACAATTTGCACTATGGTAATCTTTAATAGCCTCTATTAGTAGTTGCTATTGCTCTGCTTTAAAGCCTACGGATAGGTAGGAATCTCACAGATTAACATAGTAGGCAGGGATTTTTTGCTGGTGCCCCCTCTAGCAAGTTGTAGGCATCAAAGATGTGTACTCTCAAAAACCTTGTTAGACCCTCTGAGGAGAGTATTTCGCTGTGCGAACAATACTTTTGTATGCTATGTAGTAGATAGGCTTTATTTGATAAAAGATTTATCATAAAAGCATTTTACAGAATAAAGAATAATTAAACAACATTTTAAAACACAGCTAAAACTTCAACACAGATAGTAAAATATTGTGTACAGTGAAAGAATCATAAAAATGACACAACATGTCTTTAAAATAGTCATAATTTCCATAGGTCTAAAGATTCCATTACAGAAGGAAAGAAGGTTTCAAGCCATATTATTCCCCGACTTGGGATAAGTACACCGGAACAAAACCAGGGTTCCTTGTCCTAAGCAATTGAGATTGCCTTACAATTGTCTCGGTGCTTTTGTCTGATTAGCCAGACACGCCCCAGGTATTTGGCTACACCACAAACTATTGTCAGAGAGGAGGTGTCGGTTTTCAAGATAAGCAGGGCCGCAATATGGCTCATAAAGCCCAGTGCCCTGCATATTGGTTTAAGCCACTTTTCTCTGGCGTTTTTATATGCCGGACATGCCAGAAAAAGGTCGCCGATAGACTCATCAGGGTGGCCACAACTAGGGCAGGGTTCCGGGACATGGTTTGGTCCTTTCCATTGTGAAGTTAAGGTGTTGACTTGCAGGATTCCAAATCTCATCTGCATGTACACAGACCTATCCCTAGGTACCTGGATGAAGTCGAGATAGGGTTCCAGACTGCAGATGCTTTTATGCTCAAAGAATCCCTCTGTTAGTTTCCCTGGTTTTAGGGTAGATTGATCACGTTTCGACACCCATTCCCAGTAAACACGTTTAAATCCCTGCTTGGAGGGGGTGTCTGAGAAGCCCAAGCCTCACTTAGCCCAATAAGGCCAGTAAGATATCTGAGGTCCGCCAGCCATTTTATCCTGCGCCCTGAATCAATGGCCAACAGTTCGTCAAAAGCTGCGGCATAGTTAGACAGCTCTGCGGACTTCTTTAGGCGAGCCCAAAAAAGCAAGGGACGGAGTCTGGCAATATCCTGTATATGCCTTCTACAGGTGTCATAGAACAAGGGATTCAGGGGGGTTGAGGCAGGGAGCGAGGTGATAGATCTTAAAAATTTGTTCTCAGACTAGGATAGATCTCCAAGTGTCTCCATATCCCACATTTCTGCTCCATAGAGGGCCGAAGGTAATGCTTTCCCCACATAGATAGCGAGCACCGGGGCAACCGGCCTACTCACAGAGAGGTTCCGTTCCCTAATGATTGCCCTGGACACCCGTTTGTGATTTAAAAACATCTTATCTAGGTGGGAAGCCCACTTCATACCTTTCGTGATTCTAATCCCTAGATAATCAAAGGAGTCAACCACATCTAGCGGGACCTTGTACCTCAGTTGGTGATGGTGGTATTTTTTCATTTTGTGTACATTTTCAGTATCTTACTGCACCCGACAAACCATAGGGGGAGAACATTTGCTATGTAATAATTCTTGCTAGATTCTCTTCTTAGCTGTCTCTCAGGATTCATTAGTAAAAAATGTTTAAATCATACACAATCCATATATAATATATATCCATATAGATACAAAGAGGCCCTCTGGGTCAGCTCTGCTCTACTATTGGTCTGTCTGAGTGTCATTTACACTCGGCTTCCAACCATGACAGCGAACTGCATTGCGTAAATGATTGAGTCCACATCATTCATTGGCTCTCCTGCCCTGTGAATGACTGCATGCCACCTGAAAATGAGGGCGCTTGAGTGTTAGAGCTAGTTGGAAGTCCTTTTGTTCTGAATGTTCTTCTTTTATCGCTCCCATTTCCTTAGTGTGCCTTTTTATTTTAATGCTTCGTACAAGGACTCTACCACTCTACAGATAGTGCTAACAGGTTGCTCGCTTGCCATTCATTCCATCTGCTCTGTGTGTCATCCAACACAGCCACTTCCTCTAAACCAGAAGACCATTATGGATTACTGTTGTCCATAATGTATCAATGTTTTACCTTTCTAAGATGGTCACTAATTGGCTTTGAATGTGGCTGCCAAGTACATCAAATTTAAAGTAAAAATGAACTATTTACAATACCTTTGCAAGACGGGCATCTGCTGCTATGTTAAGTTTTGTTGTCACAAGATAATACCTTTCGTGTTTAGATGATAGCATAGTTGTTTTTCTTCTACTTATATTTTTTTATTTATCTTGCATATAATATTGAGTATGTGTGTGTTTTATTGCATCTTTATATGTCCATCAGTTGCACTCTTTTTATTCCACTTTTTACATATGTTTGAAAAAATTCTTTAACGTTGTGCGACTCCCTCTGTAAGTGTTTTGTCTCGGAACACTGTCAAATAATTCAACCTAGATGAGGGCAGGAGTACTACTCTCGGTTTAGAGGTGTGCACACTTTTACTTGGACCAAAGACTTGGTCCAAGTAAAAGTGTGCACACCTCTAAACCGAGAGTAGTACTCCTGCCCTCATCTAGGGTGTGTTTTATTGCAGTCGTGTCAGAGGATGCATGCAAGAATGAGTCAGTGGATGGATAAATAAATGCATGATTGCAAGATGAATGACTGAGTGCATGTTTGAGGACTTTATTGAGTGCCTATATCCCTCAATGACACAAAATGTATATTGACATTGACCATGTTTGTTTTAAGTGATCCATGGTCATATTTATATTGCTTCTGATGGTTTATACCATACACTGTTTCTGAATTAGGACTTTATATGTGTGTGCATTACTTCATTCAATTGCAGGGTCTGTGTGATAAGGAGGCTATTAGGCTACAAAAAGTGCCTGCGAGTTTCACAGTATGATGTTGCAGAGCGATTTCTCTGCCAGCTTTCTTGTTGACATGGTTCAGTCTGGGTTGGGACTACATCCCCATACTATTGTCATTGAAAGGCAGGCCCCAGGGCAAAAAAATAGGCTTTTGCACTACAAATAAAACTGAACCTCACCTCGTGGGTATTGTAGAGCTGTTTCTCTGTCCTCTTTCCTGTTGGCTGTGGTGCAGTCTGGGGTTGGATTATGTCCCCCAGACTCATGTGGCTAAAAGGCAGGGCCCAGGGTGAGAAAGAGGCTAATGCGCCACAAAAAGCACAACACTTGACCGGGCAAAGACCAGGCCAAGACGAGCCCATCTTAGCCTGTCAGAGCCCGACAGAGGCCAGGCCGGTCTCTCCTTCTTGATTTTTGGCCCTTGCCTCCAGGTACTTCTTATCCCAGCTAAAAAAATAATTTACTTGAGAGATTCTGTGTAGCTGGAATGGAGAAAACAAGAAAGTCGCCTCTGCGTTTGCCACAAATTACCCTACAAACACTCATACTCAACCATGATCAGCTATTGATAACTTTCTTTTGAGGACTGTGGATGTAATTTCAAATGACATAAAATTGGCAGAGCAAAGGCTTTCTCTTACAGATGTGTATTTTGCTTTGTCAATACTTTCCTCGCCGCCCAGGCCCATCTCTAAGGAAAATTCACATACCACTGTTCCTCTTGTTTGCCCCATCATGCAATCTTCATCTGTAGGGGCCACCAAAGTTTTTTTAAACACATTTTATTTGTCAAGATGCACATATATTGCAGGGCTCTGTACTCTAGAGACAACTGTACAATGAAACCATACAAGAATTATGGCTTTGCCATTTTTCCACTTGGATATAATAAAGCATGTATAACAATATAAAGATTGCTCCTACTTCTTCCCACCCCTGTCCCTCCCCCGATGATACTCCTGACCAAAGCTTGTGAATATAGCAGGGGGATCTACTCCCCAAGGCCCCCCCCCACAGAGCACCCCCACACTCCAAACATGTGCATATGAGGTATCCCAATGGGTGAGCCTCAGTTGCTGATGTTGATTCCAAAAACAGGCCCCTATAATCCGCCCATCATTTCCAAATCTTGTAGTGTTTGTGCGAGTATCCCCTAGTAACAAAAATGGATTGTTCCATCCTCATACAAAAGTCCAGGCCATTCTTCCATGCGGCTGTTGAGGAGGCCCTGAGAGCCGTCCATACCTTGGCTATGTCCCTTTTCGCTACAGTAAAGCCCAATTGCATTAGGTGCCGCTTGTAAATATTGCCTCCTATTCCATAACATGGAGCAGGGCCAGCTGTGGTACACGGAGGAGTTCCCACCCCAGGACCCCCGAGAGGCAGATAAATACCCCCTCCAGAAACAGTCTAGGGAAAGACAATGCCAGACTGTGTGGCTAAATGTGCCCTCCTCTAGGCTGACACATAGGAGAGGCTATCAGCCCGCCTTCCACAGGCACACTTCTGTAAAATAAACCCTGTGCTAATATTTGAACTGTACGAGGCGGAATCGTATTGCTATGGCCGCCCCCCACAGAGCAGCCAGGGCCTCGACCCAGTCTTCCTCCTCCAGTGGACTTACATCTCCCTCCCTGTCCCCCCGGAGTTTCTGGAGCGTGGGGGAGCAATAGGTAACCAGGGACTGATGAATCTGGGAGATTTTATGGTCTTTTAGTTCCCCCATAAAAACGTTTGCCTCCAATGGGCTGAATTCCGGCAAGGACTCCACGCCTCCCAAGCTGGGAGACAGGGCATGCCTAAATTGAAGGTAGCGATAGAACTGGTACTGTGGCATGAGGAATTGTTTCTGGAGGTCCTTAAAGGATCTGAGCATCAACCCCCTCATTACATCACCCAGGACTGAGATGCCTATGTTATCCAACCCCCGGAAGCCCTGTGGTAAGTGAACATTATTCCAGAGGGGAGTCTCCCAAGTCAGCGTGTTCCACCACCCCACCCGTCACAGCGCCTGCCTCCAGATCTGGAATACCACCTGTGTAGCCGACAGAAGTGAGCCCCACAGAGGTGCTGAATAAAGAATTGTATGTAGCTAGTGGTGTCCCATGAGTTGCCACTCCACCACGTTTGCTGGGTCATCCCTATTGCCGTACCACCACTCATTAAGGACCAGTAGATGCGAGGCTTGATAATATGAGTGAATATCAGAGGACGCTAGCCCACCGCAAGAAGTGGACAAGAAGCAAGTTTGCAGAGCTACCCACACCCTTCCCCCCTCCCATAAAAACTGTCCAACCACTGCATTTGCATGTCGGAACGATCTGGACAGGATCTGATAGGGGTGATTCTGTAACTGATAGAAGAGCCGGGAAGCGCCACCATCTTGAATATAGCTGATCTTCCATATACTGACAGGATCATTCGGACCAGGACTTGATGTCTTCACGTATTCGTTTCCACACTGGAACCAGTTACCCTCCCAGGAGACGGCTGGCACATCTGACAGCAACACGCCTAGGTATTTCAATCTCCCTGCCGCCAGCTGGACAGAGGAGATCCAAGCGCTCATGCCTGTCAGAGCCCTGAGAATCCTTACCGTGGACTTACTGGAATTCATATATAGTCTAAATGTTTTCTCAAAAATCTGCTTGATTCGCAGTAGCCGCGGCCCCTTTTTGTCCATGGCTGTGAGAAATAAAAGGACGTCATCCGCAGATAATGCAATCCTATCTGACAGTTCCATAGCCCATTCAAATCCCTGTACCTGTGCATTGATGTGCACCCATGGAGCCAATGGCTCCATAGCCAGAGCAAATAAATAAGGGGACAGGGGACATCCCTGCTGCATGCCCAGCCTGTTAGAGAAAGTGGATGAGGTCGCACCAGCCACCCTCACCGACGCTGTCAGATCAGTTTATAAGAGCGTTAGATAGGAAAGGAAGCGCGGTCCAAGGTTGAGTCTTCGCGGGAAATGCAAATAAATACACCCAGCTCAGGGAGTCAAATGCCCTGTCCATATCGGCCAGTAAGAGCGCCGCCGGTTTCCCCAACTGCCGGATAGCTGCCATCGCCACCTGCGCCCGCCTGATGTTATGTCTGGTCGCCCACTGTGGCATGAACCCAGCCTGGTCAGGGTGGACCAGGGAGGTAATGCGGGGCAGAAGGCGATTGGCCAAGGCTTTGGCCGGAATTTTTGCCTCCACATTCAAGAGGGAAATGGGCCGATACGAAGCTGCTCCGAGGGCCTGTCCGGCTTATGGATCACCACTACCTCTGTTTTTAGAAAAGACAACCTTAGCACCGGGTTATGTGCATATTATTATTACAACGCTGACAGTTGACCCCTATTTAATAAATCACCTAACAGTATTTCATATTAAAAATATAAATTTGTATTCATTTGTTTTTTTGGATATATAGTCAATATTCTTTCTTTTTTTCATTTTCAAAACAGTGAAAAATTGTACATCTGGTTTTGTTTAAACAATCAATTCATTAATATTCCTACTCATCATGATAATAATCGTACAATTCTCTTTACATAAGACTCTCTATTCAACACCAATAATAAGATACAATGTGCAAAGCTAGCAATTAGACGTGTTTGTATACAGAACCAAGTATTTCCAGGAAATTCTGTATAATTTCTGTTTGATAACTGTTTAATTTGGTAAATGCTGGTCACCTGGGTTGCAATATGTTGATCTGATCTACAGTCGCAGTTCTGGGTATCCAATTATATCCTCCCTAAAAATGTCTCTCTCTAAGATTACACTTCCTATCTGATATTACTTCTCCGTGGGTGGAATACACCTTTTCGGTGGCGTTTAATAGTTTAGATCTTTTGTCCTGGTAAAGCACTCATGCGTCATGACGATATACATGTTCTGCAAAACTGTCCCTTTTAATGTGATCTCCAGTACTTTGCTGCATAAACAGATCTTCCCGAACTATTCCTCGGTATATTGGCACCAATACCTCTGCACATCTCCCGTACAAGGGGAGTGATCCCCGCCCACGAGCCTCTTCCAACGCAGATCGATAATGAGGGGCCAACTGCAGGAAATAGCGTTTAAAGAATTCACTAGGTAACCCATTGGGCCCCGGCGCCTTCCGGGATTAAGTTCCCCCAAGGCTGTGCCTAGCTCCTCGTCCATCAGTGGAAGCTCCATCAGGTCCCTTACCTCATTCGAAACGACTTTGGGTGGGAGATCAGTTATGAATTTCTCTATAGTGGCGGCGTGTAAGAATTCCTTGGGAGCGTACAGATCTGCATAATATGTGGTGAAGTTTTCTACCAGGGCCAGTGGATCCGTAAGTGGTTCACCCGTTGGGGCCAAGACACCCGGCAGGGCCTAAGAATGGAATATCCCCTGACGGAGACGATGTAGCATCTTGCTGGTTTTGTCTTCCCATTGATATACCCTGCTACTCATCGCCAGCCAGGCTTGGCAGGCCTCATCCATCAGAAGGGCGGCATAGCTATGTTGAGCCAGCAATAACTGTCTCCGCACCTGCCCGCCTCCTGCCTCCTGACCCCTGTGTTAAAGTGCCTCTGTGCCTGCCTCTACCTGCAGCAGCTCTTCCCTGTACTCCCTACGCGCTGCATGCACCAGGAAATGTCTGCCTCCTCAGTGTGGGTTTCAGTGCCTTCCATAATGTCTCAGCTATAGTAACAGACCCAACATTGGTCGTCAGGTATTGATCTATAGCATCGCTCATGTGTTCCTTATAATCTTCATTTTGAAGGTGCCACACTGAAAGGTGCCATCTGAACGGTTGTTTCCTTCACCCTATTTGGAGCGTGAGAGCTGCAGGGGAGTAATCTGACAGGCCCCATGGAAGAATCTCCGATGACATCACCTTGCCAACCGCCACCCAGAGACAAAGCGATAATCAATTCTGGAGTAGGAATCGTGGATCGGAGAGAGGTAGCTGAATTCTCGACTATCTCTGTGGAGGCGCCGCCACACATCAACCCAATCAAGGGCTGTCACTAAGGAGAACAACCACCAAGGTTTTTGAGGAAGGAGATAGCACAGAGGCATGGGTGGCTCAAAGTTGAAGTCCAGAAATGGATACCCACATGCCTGATTCCTAACCAGCATTGAAGTGGAGGAAAACGACTCAAAATCTAAAATCCAGCAACCTAAAACAGGCACAAATGTCCCAAATATAGCTTGAAAACCCACTCTGCTACCACCACCTCTAAATTTTTGGGACACTATGAGCAAGACGACTCGGTGAGCTATTGGAACAAAAACGAAGCCCATTGTAGACCAGCTTACTGCCATTGATTCCTGTTTAAATTCACTGATGATGTCCAGCAAGGTCTGCTTCGATGACCATTTGCCGGCAGAGAAATCATCAGTATCTGTACTAACTCCCCCAACCTATAGCGAGAACTCAGTTTCTAGCTCCAGGCAAGTTATAGAAAGAGGAGACATTAACACCCAAACAGGTGATACAACTTCTGGGGCAGCCACCATCCTTCAGTCTGGGGGGACATGCAACAGGTATCCCTGGTGCACCCCAAGATATGTCAGTATAATAGTTCAGTCCCCTACCCAGTGATTAATCTCCTTCCTGCAGCCAGACAGTCAGTTTTTGTTTTGGCCAAAATGATCAATTTGTAAACGGTTCATTGAAGCCAATATTGGCCTTTGAAAAATAAGATAGTTTATTGGCTAAACAATAATGTGAGTGACTGGTGAGACCTTTGCAATGAGATCCCTTTGTTCGCCATGTGGAGGGCAGTGGCCTTTGAAAAGAAAAAATTCCCAGGTGTTTTTGTAATTATAAACTTTCTAAATCCTTGAACAGCAGGGGAGATCCTGGCGCCGGCCAAAGCTGGCATGATATTATCAAGTTCTGTTAGATTCTGCTGCTAGGTTTTTTCTACAAACATTATCCCTGTTAACTTCAAAGATAAACTGTGATCAAACAATTCTCCTAATGTAGCAACATGCCAAATGGGCTTCAATCCTCTATCCGAAAATAGATGTATGGTCCCATCCAGCCTGGAAGACAATGACTGACATTCTACAGGGGAGAGTGACCACACCATTAATGTTGATGTTGTATGACATTCGAATATATTGGATGCCTTTACATCGTGGTATTCTTTACTACAACTGCTTCTTTCCCACACATGCCTTTACATTGAATTTCATTGTAAAGGCATGATTGGTAAAAGCATATGAGTGGTAAAGATCACATCCCAAACCCCCCACCCTAAGCCCTAAAACCCAGCCCCCTGCCCTACAAACTCCTCTGATCCCAGCCCCCCTTGAGCCCTAAAACCAGCCTCCTGCGCTGAAAACTGTCCCTTCCCCCTGCCCTGAGCACTAAATCCCAGCCCCAGCCCTAGTAAATGTCCCTAAACCCTCCCCGCTCTGATCCCTAAAACTCGACCCCAGCCCTATTTACCAAGTTGCATCCCAATCCTTCCTGTCCAGATTCTTCCTGTTCCTTCACATAACCTCCCTGCCCATCGCTCTGAATCTAGAAAGCTGACTGGCTTTACCATGCATATACGTGGTAAAGACATATGCATGGTAAAGGCAAGCATGTTAAAATGTGTGGTGTTAAGGAACACGTGGTTCCGCCTGCGTTGTAATTAACATTTCCCCCACGTGAGTTGGATTTGACACCTCCGGAACTCGAAACATGGCAAACTGTGGCCCCCGAGTTTGATCCTGTCGTACTGCTCCAGGAGCAACACACATGCACTGATCTAGTCGTAGCAGTTTGCAGGGAGGGAAATGGACTACACCCCTAGAAGGCAATATTTATTTACAAATTTACAGATAAAATTAAAGGTGCACCGAAAAGCCTGACTGGCCACATGAAACATCACAGACACCCTCTCAAAACTAAAAAATCCAGACTGGTTAAACTTTACACCTCCTTTTTTAGGTCTCGGCTAAAAGACGCGCGTAAGCGCGTCTCCGCCGAGATCTTATGTCAGCGAGTGGCAGTCCCAGGAGACAGTCCAGGTCACGCGCATCCTTCCAGGCGATTTGTAGCTGGAACGCGCGCTGTGGCCAGGCGCTGTCTCCTGGGAAGCGCAAGCACAACACACGCATGCGCATACACACACACACGCACGCACATACATACATACAGAGACACCACCCCTGACTCATACTCACGCGCGCGCACACACACAAGTGCACCGAGGCCCCCCCTCCCCCTCCCCCGCCGTCACGCACATACATACACACACACACACGACCATACACACACACAAGTGCACCAATCGCGCTCCAGACCCCCCTCCCCCGCCGTCACCGTCGCGCACATACATACACACACACACACACGAGCATACACACACACAAGTGCAGCAATCGCGCTCCAGAACATACCTTACCTCAGCACGCGGCGCCCAACCTCCTGCTGGCGCGGCCCCGGGGCTCTACACCGCTCACAGGAGCCCCGGGCCGCGAGACGCTACGACTCCGCCTGCCTCCTCTTCCGGTGTGAACGTGGCCCCGCCCCCATCACAGGCGACCGTGCCTGACTTCCGGGGCGGCGAGCTTGGTAACGAATCTGGTGCTATCTCTTGGTTTAGAAAACGTAATTGTGTCGTCCATTGTACCCCTTGAGACATGTGCACGATACTGGGATAGTTATGCCTCTCCAGTCAAGAAGGCATGCATTAACAAATCTTTCAAGGGCTTTTGGAGACTCAGACAGACACCATGCCTCAGCTGTCGATCAATGAGAACACATGCTCCCACTGCAGGTAAGGAAGGACAACAGCCAGCTGAAGCACTGGAATGCAGAAGACCAGCCAGCAAGAAACACAACAAATATATGGTGTTAGGGTTCTCAAGTCCTCCTTTGCCCATTAGTTTCTATCTCACCCAAAGTTGCTTTGATCTTCTGTTTCTGCATTTCGAATAAACACAGAAAGGACTTCCCACTGCATGCAGAACACTGGCACCCAGCCTGGGCGATGGCTGTAAATAACTGCTCCCACGTGCCTCTAATTTCAACAATAATAATTACACTAAACAGCTTTATCCTGCCCATCTGCTTGCACGACATGGCAGCTTGGCATGGCACCCTGGCATTGCCATCCACTGAACTTGGATCCGCAGCTTGTCAGGCACCTCCGCATGTGCAGGCGCTTCAAGACTTTGAAGGGGACCATATTGCCCGCAGACCAGCAGTTGGCGAAGAGCTCGCATCATATTTTACTTCTATTACAGTGATGGAGCAGACAGATGGTGAGTGCAGAGTGGTGAGTGCAGAGTGGTGAGTGCAGAGTGGTGAGTGCAGAGTGGTGAGTGCAGAGTGCAGAGTGGTGAGTGCAGAGTGGTGAGTGCAGAGTGGTGAGTGCAGAGTGGTGAGTGCAGAGTGCAGAGTGGTGAGTGCAGAGTGGTGAGTGCAGAGTGGTGAGTGCAGAGTGGTGAGTGCAGAGTGGTGAGTGCAGAGTGGTGAGTGGTGAGTGCAGAGTGGTGAGTGGTGAGTGCAGAGTGGTGAGTGCAGAGTGGTGAGTGCAGAGTGGTGAGTGCAGAGTGGTGAGTGGTGAGTGCAGAGTGGTGAGTGCAGAGTGGTGAGTGGTGAGTGCAGAGTGGTGAGTGGTGAGTGCAGAGTGGTGAGTGCAGAGTGGTGAGTGGTGAGTGGTGAGTGCAGAGTGCAGAGTGGTGAGTGCAGAGTGGTGAGTGCAGAGTGGTGAGTGCAGAGTGGTGAGTGCAGAGTGGTGAGTGCAGAGTGGTGAGTGCAGAGTGCAGAGTGGTGAGTGGTGAGTGCAGAGTGGTGAGTGCAGAGTGCAGAGTGGTGAGTGCAGAGTGGTGAGTGCAGAGTGGTGAGTGCAGAGTGGTGAGTGCAGAGTGGTGAGTGCAGAGTGGTGAGTGCAGAGTGGTGAGTGGTGAGTGCAGAGTGGTGAGTGCAGAGTGGTGAGTGGTGAGTGCAGAGTGGTGAGTGGTGAGTGCAGAGTGGTGAGTGCAGAGTGGTGAGTGCAGAGTGGTGAGTGCAGAGTGGTGAGTGCAGAGTGGTGAGTGCAGAGTGGTGAGTGGTGAGTGCAGAGTGGTGAGTGGTGAGTGCAGAGTGGTGAGTGGTGAGTGCAGAGTGGTGAGTGGTGAGTGCAGAGTGGTGAGTGCAGAGTGGTGAGTGCAGAGTGGTGAGTGCAGAGTGGTGAGTGCAGAGTGGTGAGTGCAGAGTGGTGAGTTCAGAGTGGCGAGTGTGCAGAGTGGCGAGTGTGCAGAGTGGCGAGTGTGCAGAGTGGCGAGTGTGCAGAGTGGCGAGTGTGCAGAGTGAGTGTGCAGAGCAGTGAGTGCAGAGTGAGTGTGCAGAGTGAGTGTGCAGAGCAGTGAGTGCAGAGCAAGTGTGCAGAGCATTGTGTGCTGTTGAGTGCAGAGTGCTGTGTATTGGCAATGTTAATGACAATGGCCATTTATTTTTGATTTAAAGAAAAAAAAAGAAATGTCATGAGCAATGCCAATAGCTCTACCTTTAATGATGCCGAGACCATTGCATTGCAAATGCTTGTTATCATCTGTATTCAGGAGACATGGATGCTCAACTCTTTTTATATAAATGGTCTCGACGCCTAATTCAATTAAGCTGTTCCTTCTTCAGCAGGAAAGGCACTGGTTGGTTTTGCCACATTTGTATCCGCTAAACGTACAATTGTTACCACACTTCCTGGTTGCTCTGATCTCATTAACAGGGGAATTTGATAGATTGCTGATATATCTTTATAACAATATTTTAATCAACAGGTGTGTAAAGCAATTGAGGACCTTTACGAGTTTCTGAACAGTTCTCATTCACACTTGAGCAATGAAGTTGTTTTTTTGTTGGTTGTGGATTTTAATGTTTAATGTTACATTCATTTGTGGGGTGTTCCTCTAGAAGACAGTCCCGATAAGACGCATCATAAACACTCCACATTAGGGGATGCTCTAAATACACTCATATTAAAGTACGATTTAACATTCACAAGAGATGTTATACCAAACGATTGTCAAATTAGCCATACGTTTATGTGTAGTTCCGCTAGAATGATTACAGACATTACATTAATATCTACAGCTACATTGCCCCTTGTTTCGGAATGTAAATCATTCCCAGCTGCTTCAGTAATCATAACCCAGTGAGCATTGTCTTAAAATTTCAAGACAGGATGAACACTAGGGGAAAAGGCTGTAAACCAAGGATCACAAACAATAAAGGTTTGAGAATTAAATGGGGAAATATTGATCTTGTAAGGTTGAACCAAAAAAATAATTAAAGAAAATATGGAGTCCAATATGGTGTTTTTGGTAGACAACCCAACCCACACATCTATTCTGCTAGGATATGAGCATTTATATGAGTATAGCGGAGGGTTTAACTTTTTAACACTGGTACAGTTTGGCTTCAGACCTGGTATAGGCATAGTAGAACAAGCTTTAAATCTGCATCTTATTATTAGTAAATATGTAAAAACAAAAAGGGGGGCCATCCATTTGCATTCATTGATCTATTGAGCGTTTGTTATGTGCCAGGGTTAGGCCCATCTAGCGTAACAGCTAGTTTCTTACATTGTCCTATTTTCTACAGTAAAATATCTGCTGTGGCCTATTGCACATATTTGCATGCATGACAATGTTGGATTTGTTTCTCTGAAACTACTTACACATCTAGTTTGGCACAACATTATCATGATACCTTGAGCATCATGTATAAGGATGCTTTCTATAATAAATAAAGAGCATCCCAATTGATTAGCAGAGGAGGCACTTCAGCTGACACTGAGAGTCATTGTTTGCTGAGACTTCACCACGCAGTGGTCTGATATCTCATGAGTGGTGTCCAGTTTGTGACCAAGACGTGGTCCTTCACTCTCTCCCATAAGTTAATGGAGTTGGATCGTCCTTTGGGGGGATTCTTCGCTTTACACATAAACACACTCTAGACACACTAAGAGTAGGGTTTGCATAGTAGGAGTACACCTGGTTTCTGCCTTGCATCATATGCCTGCAATATACAGATTTTCAGCACCATGGTGGAACTGTATTTACTATTCACTCTTTTGGTGCTTGTAGTTATAATTACTTTCAACTTCTTCTGTCTACTGATTATCAAAGCACAGTTATTCTATAAAAGAATAATGTTGGTTCAATAAATATATTGAAAACATCCTAGTGTTTATTCTCCGTATATTTTTCTGAGCAGAAGCAAGCATGAGTGAATGAGCGAAAGGTCCTGAAAGGTTTCCATGACCCCTGAGGAGTCACAGTTGTCATGTTCAGTGGTTGCCAGAAACTATTCGCTCCCTGGTAAGGTTATGGGTGCTTATGGTGGCACTGTGAACTAGTTGGTCTCTAGACCAACATATCCTGTGAGGGTGCCAAGAATCAGTTTAGGCATCTTGCCCAAAGCCTTACAAGTCCTAAAGTTAGGAATCCTAGCTTTATACTCCGAAACTGAGAAAAGTCCTAACTTTCAGACGTTCGGTATTCACAGAAGGAATTTAGGAGTCCTAAAGTTAGAACTCCTAACTTCTGTGAATACCAAAATGAATAAGTGCCTTCTGTGAATACCAAAATGAATAAGTGCCTTCTGTGAATACCAAAATGAATAAGTGCCTTCTGTGAATACCAAAATGAGTAAGTGCCTTCTGCGAATACCAAAATGGTAGTAAGTTTAGTATTTTGTCTTAAGTTAGTTCTGTGAATGTCAGTGTGAATGAAGTGTATGTCAGATTTCTTATCATTAGAAAATGTAAATAGAATACCCTGACAGACACATTTTAAATCATCCTTTCAAAAACTGGGTTTAAACGAAATGTTCGCAAAGTTTAGTCACAGACGCCAGCCAAGAAGATTATGAAGCGTCGATTTATGGAGACGGCCTGTTCAAACATACGACAGAGTGCATTAAAAATGAAGACTGTAGAGTTTTATGTACAAACATCAACGTCCATATATAACGCAAATATATGTTGTCTCGTATTTGCTGTGGATAGAGACCACCACTTACCGTTCTTTTTTAACATATTTTTAGAATGAACCTGATTCACTTCAAAGTCGCCTTCCCATTTCAATGAGCGTAGCACCATGAATTCCACGACACTGCAATAATATCGCAAAACAGAGCACTTGTCATTTTACCTTATTATCCTTCATATAATGATCAAATATTCTCTTTCCGGACTCTGTTACTTCCCCTGGCAGGGCTTTGGCAACCCTTGACTGCAATGACATTTTTTACAAAAACTATCCTCAATAGAGATTTGTCATGCAGTTATTTATTTTATTAGAAGTGTGCTACAAATTAGAAAGGCTTCGAGCTGTTAACCCTTTAATATATCATTTATAAAACATATATAACAGCATGTTGGGAAAAAAACTTTTCATTATGTCCAAAAAATCTTGTAGAACGTTGTTTACGGTTGAGGCTAAAATGAACTATGATTTTAAACTATTTATTCATGTTTTTTAGATATGTTTTAGTAGAAATACAATATGCATTCTTTGTATTGTTTGCTTATGTAAGATTTATATCCTTTTATGGCAAAACGACAAATTAAGATAAATTGACTCACTGACTGATGATCAGTTTTTAATTTTCGTGGTTCGTAAGTCCATCATGACTTTTAATAAATGTAGTATGTTACAATTGACATTCTTCACCTATCCTGATCTGCTTCTCTTGATATGGTTGTGTGCGCCTAACCTCCTCTTTCAATCCATGTTCTTCTCATCCACCATATTGCTAGCGATTTTCTGAAACCTTCTATTCTAATCGTGTACCTCATACTTTCATTTTCTTTTTTATCTATTAATTTCTGTGGCTCTGAAAAGATCAATATTTTCTCATTCATCAAGGATTGCATTACAGTAACACTGAACATTTTCACTTTCATATAATTCCTCAGCGGAAATGCTTCCCAATGAATTAATGTATTCTGTGTATTAGTATGGAATTTTATTCTCCACCTCTTGTCACTTTGTCAACATGGTCTATGGTTTCAAGTCGGTGTCAGAGAGTGAATCTTTTTCTTAAAATGTTTTACCAGAGATGACCATTCATTTTCAACCATATATGTGACTTGTGTTCCATCTAATGTTTGCCTTGCAAGCTATTTCTCCATCTCATTGTAATTAGCAAGCTACATTAGAATAGGTTGAGCAACTTTGTAAAACATTATTGGTGAAAGAATCCAACTCAGTATAACAGTAAGTGGGTAAATCAACGATGTACTTTCTTGATTTGTAAGTATTATTGGTCACGAGTATATTTGTAACAAGAACCTTTACAAAAGCAATTAATATGAATTCATCACTATATGCGCTACGTTTTCTTCCATTTATTTAATTCAAGGGTTTTCTTACAGTGAACTGTTATGTTAAAATATAATAACGTGTTATCATCAAGAACATAAGGAGGCAGAGGAGGGTTTAGTGAACCAATTCAGAGAATGTAGCATAAAGGAGGAATGGATTTCATAAACAAGTTGTAAATTGGCTAATATAGAAAGAGAGGATTTCGGAAAATGAAAAAAGAGAGAATAGTCACCATAAAATGCTTACAACCACAAGTGAAGCATATCAATAGAAACATACAGCATATAGTAGAAATCACGGTGGCCCAAGTAAGTGACAAAACACTAGGGATCGTATTACCGGAGTTCCATTGGGGCGAAAGTGGGTGTGCGCATGCTTTGCACACCCCGAGGCACTTTGGTTTTATAGAAGGGTCCACATATGCCTGTTCGTCCCCTTAAACACCAGGGCTATACTCAAAGGGTGTTCCCTCATTTACATGGGAATGTGGCTCCATGCAAATGAGGGAATCCCTTTGCCTCTGATCCCACGCAGTTTTACAGAAGCGGGCGCAGAGGCAAAGAAGCTGTCAGGTGTCAGTGTGTCACCTAAAAGGTGACACAGTGTCAGTGTGTCCCCTGATGGCAGCCCAGTGGAGGGGGTATGGGTGTCCCATGGAACCCTCAGACATCCCCTTGTCACTCACTGCACCCGCCTGAAAGAGGATCTCCAATCCTCCTTCAAAGTGCAGGTAGATTGCCGCCTGCACTGTAAAACATAGAGCAACTTCAAAGCAGCTGCTCAATTTTTTTCAGATGAATGCACTGCTGCCAGGGCAGCCGTGAACACGAGGCTGCCCTGGGGGCAGCCCATTCACTAAAATGAGGCACATTTTTCTGGCTAGTGCTGGGCGCACCGTTTGAAAGGTGTGCCCGGCAATAACCAGGAAAATGCGACCATATAGAAATATGGCCCCAGGGGCATTTGCATCCGCTTGACACACCCCTGGGGCACTTTCTGTTATTACAGAAGGTGCCGCAGATGCTTGTGCGTCCCCTTCTTCAATTCCGGTAACATAAAGCAACAGCGCTATCATCAGAGGGTGTTCACTCATTTGCATGGGAGTGTGGCTCCAGGCAAATGAGGGAATAACTTTGCCTCTGCGCTATATTACGAAGGCGGGTTCAGAGGTAACAAAGCTGTCCGGAGGTGCACTGTCAGTATGGCCCCTGCTGGCAGAATTACTGATTCTCCTCAAACCATCATTGGAGATTCTACAAATTGAGGTAACAAGTGGTGAATTGTTTGTATATATGAAATATCTGAGGGGATTTTTAAGTCTGCTCCTTAAGAAAATATTGCTATTTAAAGGTGGCGCCATGTAAACAATACAATACACCTTGATGAAGGAGTTCTGTTCTGAATCACATTGATTGCAATGAAGGAATGCAATGAAGAATATAGAATATCCACATACACACTAATTAAAGAGAAAGAGAGACAGATTTGATAAAAATTGTGAACCCAATTATATTTAAAGTTAATCACCCTTCAAAAGGAGCAAACATACTACTGATCAACAACTTGAAAATGCACGAGTGCTGGGACAGTGTCAATTTTCATATTAATGTCAAAGCTAATAAGACCCCACAAAGCTATTACATAACACATGCTTGCATAATTTTGTCTGATATATTTTTTAGCACTCAAAGAAATGTCCTTTATTTTTCTTAACTCTGTAAATACGCGTAGCTATAATACAAATGGTAGGATTGCCCTTTCTTATACATATTCCAAGGGATCAAGCAACAAGATGAATTCTCACACATTTCACCATTCTGTTAATTTCTTTGAACTGGGTGGAGGTGCTAATTCCTGGGCATTGGATGCAACATTGAACATACTGGCTTGGTGATGACTCTGAACAGCAGAAGTCACTGTTGCTGGGGTGTCATGGGCATGTACACCTTATGTATCTGTTCATGTCTGTGCATACAACGAGACCCAACGTTTCCTGCTTTATATCACTTTTGTCACAAATTTGCAATGGGTAATTGCTTTAAACACACACACCCTAGAATGTGATGTCACACTGATTGTATGATGTAATCAGTGAGGTAAGCAAGGATGTAATTTGAAATGTCATCAATGATGTAATATAACTTGTTAAATTACATCATATATGAGCTCTTAAGCAGTACATGGAATGGGGCACACGTTATAGTATGCTCTGTAAACCAGTACTGGTGAATGTCAGTGTTTTTCATTTCTCAACTATTAGTTTTAACTTTCAATCTTTGTTTTTTCCTGGGCTATTTACAGCTGCGATCTGAATACCATGCCAAACTATAATTCTGCTTTAAACTATTCAGCCAATTCTCCCAGGACTTACAGACATCGACTGTGGACAGTAAAGGGTTGACTGGAGGGTTTTGCTT
Organism: Lissotriton vulgaris; assembly: GCF_964263255.1. NCBI lineage: Eukaryota > Metazoa > Chordata > Amphibia > Caudata > Salamandridae > Lissotriton > Lissotriton vulgaris. The sequence goes on from NC_141696.1 coordinate 310,336,550, forward strand.
TCAACCAGGTTCTACACCCAATCCCCTCGGTGGGTAGGCTGTGCACAGCTAGGGGTCGGCTTCAGCGTCAGGCCTCCTATCAGGCTGTTGTCTAACCCCTGCCATGGGTGGACAACCTCAGCAGCACATGGTCTTCGGCCATGCACAGTAGGGAATTGGACATATTGCCTGGCCTCCAGACCAGGCCATATGCCCAACCATACCCATGAGGAAACACCCCCTGTTGAACACAGTTTCAGCTGTGTGCATTGAGGGGTTGTCCACAGAGCCTGGTACTGGCCAGACCCATACCCTACACAGATTATTAATACCCTCACGGTTACCCAAGCCCATTTTTTTGACATTTTATAACTTCTTCACAGTAGCTCTGTATTGGCACCCACCTCTTCTGGTCAAGGCCTGAAGCCTACCTGCCTCATGCGCCAGCATGCCTTCATCCATGCAAAGTGAGGGATTGTCTAGCTAACCATTTTATGGGTAACCACCATCCAGCTGTGTATGGCCTTTGGTTGTGTACAGCTGGTGTGTTCCCTGAAAGGACAGGTCCGAGGCTAGGCCCTGCAGCCAGCCCCACTGTGTAAATCCAAGCCTCGCTGCTAATGGCTGAAGTCCTGTGCAGAGGGGGTTTGGTTGCAGGACCTCGCCTCTTGCCAGGTCCTGCTGCAACCCTTCACTCTACATTACCTTAAACTTTACACAACTAGGGTTTTGGCGGCTGGGCCAGGTCCTGCATCCAAATCCTCTCTTGCGGCCAACCCTCTGCTTTGTTCGGCCTTTGGCATTGTGTTGCATGGGTTTGACCAAGGGGTCAGGTCTCCCCCAGGCGCTGCACCCAAATCCTCCCCAGATGCTGATCCACCTGCAGACACCGAACCTGCATTTGTTTTTGTTTTTCTATAAACTCTTCACTGTACTGCAGTATTTACACTCCAGTCACTGGAAAGGCCCTGCAGACATCCCACGTTGGGCAGCCAACCTCCAGTTGTGCAAGACTTTTGGCTGTGGGCAGATGATGGACTATCACGAGGGCTAGGCCTGGGGCAGGACCCTGTGGCCAGCCCCAACATAGGCAGTGAACCTTCAATACTCATGGTCAAAGTCCTCTGCAGCAGGGTTCGATCGAAGGGCCTGCAGTCCACCCTGGTCCACACAACCTTAATCTGTGCACATCTAGAAGGGCTGACTGCAAGGCCTGGCTTCTGACCAGGTCCTGCACTGCAACCCTCGTGTTTGGCCATCCTCTGCTGTGCACAACCTTCGGGCATGTGCTGTGGGAAATTGGCATCCCCATGCCCAATACCCTATGTGTCGCCAACCCACACATATATATTTATTTTCACCAGAAAATGTCTGTCAGTCCTGAGCAGAAACAAATATATATAACCTCCGAGCCCTTGTAGGAAACATGAGGGTGTCAGTGTATTAGTTTGTTTTTCAAATACAAACATATGTTTTTGGAGCGTCATACATTTTGCCACCCTTCCTTGATATTATGTATCTGTGCTTCCTTGATTAGAGTGTTTTGTATACATTCCACAATTCAACGTGGATTCTGGCTTTATGCTTGTGTTCAGATTGGGGCAGAGGTCCAACCCCTCTATGCACAAAGCAGTCCAGCAAAAGAGTCAGTATTTCTTCATTGATTTTTAGGTATCAGTGTGTCAATTAATATGGCATAATGCCTAGTGACTTCAAGGGCGAGTACAAAGGCTAGGATAAACAGTTGTTTCATTGGCAAATGGAATTATCTTTTTACAAAAAAGTATTTCTTAGTGTCATTTTTTGTAAAGGGTGCCATGCAGCACAATTACATGGAAAATAATGGACTTGAATGTATATATTATGAAAAACAACATGGAAAATAATAGTCTTGAAAGTATATATTATGGAAAACATTGGCTGTGGCATATATCATAGCATTTTCAAAGTCAATAACAATTTTTTAAGTAATTGTTAATTTATCGTTGCATTGCAGTTTGTGATAATTACTCCCTTGTGTGTTGGGCAGGGATAGTGCAAATATTTGGGGGATATTATCATTCTAATATTGTCCGTGCATAGAATAGATTTGGTAGTTTGGACATGTTTTGAAGGTGTCATCTGTGAAACAGGCTGGTTAGTATTTAGGGTTAAGAGATTTTAGGCTGTAGCATAAATAATAATTCTTTCTATTTTAAGATATTTTACAGGCAGCATTGGAACGTTTGAAAATCTCTTTTAAGTCTTGGCTAATGTTATGGACCCTAGTCCCTGAATATTTGGGGGGAGTTGTGGTTCAGTTACATTTTCCTCATTATTATTCCCAGTTGTGGCCTACCACAAAATCCATTTGAAAAGTACTTTGTCGACTGATGTGCTCTTTGCTGTAGATGTGTTCGAATTCCAAGTAAATTTAAAGGGGGGGCTTTCTTTCTGTGAGGGCCTACAGTGGCTTTACTGGACATGTTGAGCTCTATATGTGATGTAATAATAATAATGTAATGTAATATTTTGGTTTGATTATTTTTTTTACTATTACATAACATATATAAGGGTGGTAGCATTTTTGTAGACTTACTTTTCCACTTTCAGGTTTGTGGTGTGATATAGCTGAAATTATCGTGTGTTTTCTTGGTTGCTTTTAAGGTGAAATTTGTTGTTTCCATTTTTTGCCGAAAGGAAAGATAAGAAACAAAACATACTTTAGGTTAATAACTGAAAGTGTACTATTTTCATAGCTATTGTTAAATGAAATTATTCTTTTTTGATTTAATATTATTGGACTTACCGTGTGGAAGCTAGAGTGCATTTCTCTCCGGCAAAAATAGCAGGCTGCCGTCTTCTTTAGTCAGAGTGTAGGCACAATGTGTACTTGCTGTGTCTTCTGTTGATTGTATTTTCCTAATTAATAGTGTGTCCTGATTTTTAAACTGTTCTACCTTTGAATCTGGTTTATTTTTCTGTACCGAATTTGAGGTATTGAACGTTTTTTGTTTTTAAAATTAGGTGATCCCCAATTACTTTTGATGTTAGTGAAATGGTTTATGCCTATATACACGCATTTATAATTAACCTCATAGCTGCGGCGGCTATTCCGCAGCAGCGCTAAGGGGCGGGGGGCGCGCCCATGCTGGTGACGGAACCGCTCCGTCACCAGCCGTGGTTGAGCTGTGCTCATGACGGAGCGGTTCCGTCATGGCCCGCCCGCTTAATAGAACGAGCCGCGCAGGCGCGAAATCAGACCGCACAGGAGCGTCGGGCAGGCCATGACGGAACTGCTCCATCATCAGCACAGCGCCACTGCGGCTGATGACGGAGCGGTTCCGTCATCAGCACGGAATGGGTTAAAGGGTGTTTTGTGTGTTTTTAGTTACAGTTTCTTATTTATTTTATGTATTTTTACTTAATGATATTTATGTTTTTGATAGCTAGGTATGTTCTAATTGTATTGTGGGTGTCTATTTTGACTAACAATATTTTAGTTATAAATGTTTGAATATTTTAAACAGAAACCACAAAAAATCTATATTGCGATACTTGATTGTTGGAGTTTGATATTTATAATTAACACTATTTTCATTTTCGATATTCTAAAATGCAACCGACTAGACCCAGCTGACTTAACAAATTAAAGAATAATGTCAAATATACAATTTCTGGGTAAGCTGGTTTTTTCAAGAGTTCTGAAGAAATTGAGAAAAATAAACTCCTTTCTGCCCAAGAAGACAGAATTCAGACCTGGCAAGAAAGCATCTCCCTTGCTGTCTTAGATGACCTAAAAACACAGTACATTGCAGCTGAATTGCTGTCCTGATTCTTCTGGGCCTCTCAGCTTCTGCGGTAGTATGAAAAACCAATACACAAAAAAATCGCTTTAGACTTGGCACCATTGACGTGGGTCTCCCTTCCATTTTTCTATTGCTTTTTGTATTTTTGGTGTTAGATGCTTTGGGCACTGTGCCACTGCTATTCAGTGCCACAGTGCAAATGCTCCCTATCGTAAATTGATGTATTAATCAGTGGTTTCATGTTTGACTGTTTGGTTCACATGTCAGACCATAGTCTAGTGCACTGAGTGTACCCAGGGTGTGTAAATCCAAATGCTGCTGATGGGCTTTCAGCACTGGTCATGCCACCCACAAAAGCAGCCTTGTAAATTGTGTCTAAGGTCTGCCATTGCAGAGCCTGCGTGTAGTCTGGTACTGTCATGCTGACTGGGCAAGTGCACCCACTTGCCATTCCTCAAACTTTCCCTTTTCCTCATATTAGTCACCCCTATGGTAGGCCCAAGGGCAGGGTGCATTGTAAGTATAAGGTAGGACAAGCCCTGGTATGTGTGGCATGTCCAAATAGTGAATTACAGCCATTTCGTTTTTCACTCTTGCAAGGCTACCTGTTCTCCATAGGCCAGAATGGGCTGTTGGAATTATTACATGTTATAATCCTAACTGACTCAGAGAACATGGTAGAAATTCGAGTTTAGTATGCCTGGACTCAGAATGGTAAAATACATTGTTTAGTGAAGTTGGTTTTAACATTCTGTGTTTGCAAATACTACTTTTAGAAAGTAGGTATTTGCTTGCCTAATCTGTCAAGCCTGCCTCTGCTAGGTTGTGTATTCCTTTGTCTCGTTTTGTGAGTGGCAGGGCTGGGCGATTCCAAGAGACAGGATGAGTCAGCCCAGTGTTGAATAGAGAGATCTGCATCTAGATGGGAGGAAGGAGTTGCACCTGAACCTTGAATAGGGCTGTGCCTGCCTTCCACAATGCTGGCTCCACCTCCTAGGGAGTGGCTGATGTCTCTGCCCTGCACACTGAAAGAAGAGAAGGAGTCCTGTAAACAAATTGCTCCAGGACTGTACTTGCCTTCCACAATGCTGGCTCCACCTCCTGTGGGGCGTCTGGTAAACAGAGTGCTTCAGAACTGGTTTCGAACTGGGCAAAGGACCCTCTCCCCTCAGAGAACAAAGGATTTTGGGGTATAAATATTGGGACCCTGATCCCATGAAATTAGATCACTTGGACTACATGAAGAAACCTTTACTGAGGAGAGGAACCTGGAGCAACTGAGGAGAGACTATTCCCAAGCTGAAGTGCTGCTTGGGGAATTGGCCTGCAGTGGTTGCCTTACTGCCAAAGGAAGGAGAAAGGAACTTTGTGTACTTTGCTTTCAACTTGTGAAGGATCTCCAAGGGCTTGAAAAAGAGCTTGCCTCTTGCTGAAGTCTCAGGGAAACAGACTTCACCCCCCAGCTCCCCAGAGTTCTTTGGAAGTGCCTGTTGCTGTTTTGGGCTTTCTGAGGAATTGCGAGTCGCAAGGAGCAGGAAGTGTGACTCATCGAGTAAGAAGCGTGTCGCCGTTGCTGCTGCTGCCTAAGCAACTCCGAAGGAGGGTGTCACCACTGTAGCTGTCGCACTGCACCGCATAAAGAGAAGAGTCTCACAACGAGGTTGGAGCGAGTCACAGTCAATGTGCCTGCCGTCGCAACTCCGAAGGAGGGTGTCACCACTGGAACTGTCGCACTGCACTGCATCGAAGAAAGCACCTCGCATCCTGAGCAGCGCACCGCCATCAGAGCTGCTACCGTCGCATCGTGGATGTCTCCGCTGTCGTTGTGGCATTGTGCGGAAGCTTCACACATCGTGGGAGAAGAGTGTCGTAGTTGGAGCTGTTGCCGTTGCATTGCTGATTAAGGGTGTCGCCGCTGCAGTCCACACATCGAACCGAGAACTTCTCACAATCCTGGACGAGTGAGCTGCATCTGGAAGATCTTCACGTCTTTATTTCTTTATACTTGAACTTTGTCACATTTCCCTCACAGCGACATTGCTTGTTGTGGAAGCGCAACGCAACCTAAGGTACATTGAAGCAAAGTGTTGCATCTTAAGAATTGAACTTAACTAAGCTAATTCTACCATCTTAAAGTAACAGTATTGTGTATTTTTGTTGTTTATGGTCTTGTGGTAACTCTATATAAAGTATACTTATTTTTTATATATATATAAAATGTTTATTCGGCTTATTCACAATGGAAAAACCATAAAAGAGCAGAAAATATCATACAACACAAAAATACATATGTTACATAATGTTTCATATAAAATTCATTTCACAATAAAAAAAGTTAATCAAAATGTGCAAGGAGCCGCTCAAATGGATCTGACGAGGATTTTAGAGGTTCTTTCTATGTTTCATAATACATTTTAAGAAACTACTGACAAAATAACAGACATTTTCCGTTTCCAGCATTTGCAATCTCAAGAGAGCGGGTCTGCACTGTCTCAACCCCCAAGATCTTAATATCGGTAAAAGCCAGATCTTTCTATGGGCTTGATGGTATTTACAGAGCAGGATCACATGCAAGTTCGACTGCATTGATAAACCATCACATGGACAGGGCGGGAGTATGGGATTCCAACAGTTTTGTGACAGAAAGGTGATCATTCTAAAGAAGGTATTTAGCCTGAATCTTGTAATTAGCATTCTCTCGTAAGTAGATGTTTGGAATGCCAAATACGGGTGGATGTCAAAGGCTACTTGAATCATGTTTGCATGGATAACTGCCGTTTTTGAGGAATTGGATGCAAGTCTTAAAGATTCCAGATGACTTAATGCTTTCTGTTTAAGATCTTTTTTCGAGATGTCCGTTATAGATACCGGGTCCAAATAGTAGTTCTCAAAGCCTAGATCGTTAAAAAAGTTTCTAACATATAGGAGCCACTTTATTTTTGCAGAATTGTCCATGTTCATTGAGTCTGCAATGATGGCTTGTGTCAAAGCATTTTTGTCTGACTTCCAAATGCGGCGCCACAGCATCAGAGGTTCTATTTTAATTAGGTCCTCTATGTAGGGTATAGCTAATTCTAGGTGCATTGCATAGGTTGAGGTGCCTTTGGGGGTGGCTAACAAGAATCTTAAAAAGGTGTTTTCTGCCTTCTGGATGGGCCTAATGTCAGTGTACCCCCAGACTCCCGCACCATATGTTGCGATTGCCTGGCATTTGGCGTTGTAGATCTTGAGAAGCTCTACTGGTGGTCTTTTGCCTAATCTCTGAGAGAAAGTTATTAGAGCGGCAATTGACCTCCTGAATAAAAGTGCCCTTGTGTTCACTGCTTGCTTCCAGCTAAGTTGGTCGTCTATCATGACCCCCAAATAGGGATAGTGGGGGGTAGCTTCAAGTTTTTGATTGTTGAGCAGTGTGGGATTTATTCTTTTTTGGCCTCTACCAACTGTCATTACGAAAGTTTTTTTCACGTTCACCTTTAAGTCAAGATTGCCCATGAAGGACGTGTACCTGGTCACTGCTTCCTGGAGTTCTCGGGGGGTTCGTGCGAGGATAACAGCGTCATCCGCGTAGAGCAGGGCTGGGATCAGGCGGCGATTTATGCGTGGGAGGTCCTGGGCCCCCCTCAGCATCTCCCCCTCCAAGCCGTTGGTGTAGAGTGAGAAGAGGAAGGGGGCCAGGACGCATCCCTGCCTGACCCCACGCCCTACGCTAAACGGCGACGTCAGCTCTCCATTTACGCCAAAGCGCACTCTGGCTGTTGCCCCGGTGTAAAGCTCTCTTAGAAAGTCTAAAAGGGGTAGATCTACTCCCAGTTGAGCTAGGACCTTCCACAGCTTTGTATGCGAAACGCAGTCAAAAGCTGCGGAAAGGTCGACAAAGACCATATATATCTTAGTGGGGATGGCCTGGGTGTATTTGCCCATTATTAGGGTGAGATTGAGGACCTGCTCTAGTGTACCAAAGCCCTCACGGAAGCCGAATTGAATATCAGAGATTATGCCCCGGTCCTCACTCCACTGCTGAAGACGCTCTAGGATCACTCTCCCCACTACTTTCCCGAGCGAATCCAGCAGTGATATGGGCCGGTAGCATTTTGCGTCTTGCCGGTCCCCCTTTTTGAAGATGGGAACCATTATTGATTTTGTCCAGGAGGTTAGGATTCCCTCGTTCGCTGCCACTGTACAGACTCTGGTTAAGATGGGGGCCCAGAGGTCTAGGTTGCTTTTAAAGAAGTCCACTGGGACCCCATCAGGTCCTGGTGCCTTGCCTGGTTTGCTACTCTGCAATGCGTCCATGAGATCTGGGATATCAAAAGGAACCAAAATGGGATAATGGGCCTTAGGAGGAGGAGATTCTGTTGGTGAAGTGTTTTTGAAAATCTCCTCAAAGTGGGAAACCCATGTATTTTCGTCGATAGCGACTTCTATTTTCGGGGTACCCTTTTCGGTGAGATATGGAGTTCTGACTGTGCGCCAGAAAAGCTCACTGTTTTTTGAGACTGCACCTTTGTGGAGATCATCCCATAGTTTTTGCTTAAGTTGGGCAGTTCTCAGCTTTCTTTCCCCTGTGTATTGGCGCCTTAAGAGTTGGATCTGGGCTGCATCTCGCGGTTTGTTTTGGAGTGCAGATTTTAATTTTGTTAGAGCAGCTGTGCAATTATGGTTAAACCACTTTGGTTTTGTGGAGCGGTTTGGATTGGGTTTTGAGGTGAGTAGGTCCTTTATGGTATCTAAAATTGAATTGAAATTTCTCAGGACTTCCTTGTGACTTGTTGCAAGGTCCAGGCATTTCACAATATTTGGGTAGGACCGAGTTATTAGTTTTTTCATTATGTTAGATGGATTAATTTTTGCCCATTTGATTGTGAATCCGTTACGTTTACCAACCTGGATCTTGTTCTGTGTGAGGGTGGTAGCCATCTCCAATTTGTGGGAGGAATTGGATGGCATAGATAGTTTTATTGTTAAGGCTGAGTGATCACAGAGGGGAGTGGCAATGACCTCAAAATCTTTGAGTTTGTTCATAAGACTTGGGGAAAGGAATATGAAGTCTACTGTGGTTTGATGACCTCTGCCCACATAGGTCGGAGTAAATTTATTTGGGTCTGCTTTTAAATGGTTTACAATGTGGAGATCCAAGTCTGACAGGACGGTGTTAGTGATATTTCCCAGTTTAGTATGAGCGAGGTGCGCTATTGGGACGTTGAATTCGTCCACTATCCCACAGCACAATAGATTGGGGGCTGTGCAGGGGTGGAGATTGAAGTCACCTCCCCAGATTAAGTGGGTTGCCTTGTTTGCGGATCCCCAGTGGTGAACTTGTTTCAGTTTGTCGCTTAGAGTGGTAAGAAGAATTGTAAAGTTTTCTTCCGATAAGTTATTATATATGTTGGTCAAGATGATTGTTTCTTTGTTAACCAGGGTGAGTGAGAGGATTTGGTGATTAGCGTCCTCGGAGAGTATAACCAATTTGTTAAGTGGTAGGGTATTTGAAATGTAAATTGTTAACCCGCCTTTTGGTCTACCCATTGTGCTGGTTAGTGCTGGAACAAAATAGGTTTTATAGCCTTGTAGGTGTAGTTCTTCTACAGACCATGTCTCCTGGAGACAAATTATTTGATATGGATTTAGGAACTTCTGCGCAGATCCATCCTCGATTTTATTTCGGAGGCCTGCGATGTTCCAATAAGAAACTGTGATAGATGAAGAGTCATCACTAGATTCTTCTTTTGGGGTTATGGGTTCCTTGTTGCTGAGATCTGGAGAGGTAATGAGGAGCTGTGGAGGGGGGGATACTTGACGGTCATTTGGGGAGATTTCTGTTAATGGTCAGTCGACCATTTCTAGGCCGCTATACCTATTGTTTAGCGGGATGTTGTGCCATGGGTCCCATCGAGAATGATCTCTGTGTGGGGGCCATTGTGCGTAAGGTCTTCTGTCGTCCCATCTTCCACCCTGGTGGCGTTGTCTTACTGTGTGCCAGGAGTAATCTGGCTCATATGAGTTAGGGGGACCATGGTATCTGGAATTTGATAGGTCGTCCTGTCTGGGGAATGGAACGGACCAAGGAGGCTCCTGCTCCTGTATGTAGCCGTCCACTTGCCTAAAAGGATAGAAGAAGGAGAGTGACTTGATCTTAATTCCTCCGTTTGGGGTGATATCTTCCCATGCGCAGACATAGTCCGCTATTCGTGGGTCCTCAAATGTGATTGTTATGCAGTCCCCAGGAATGGTTTTTCTAGTGCTGCCCACCCACGGTACCCTGGCTACAGATCTAATTCTTCCGCGCCAGGAAGATGGAATCGGGCGGTTGGTCTGGAGCCAATGCTGGGCCTTATTTTTTAAGGACCAGACCGGTTCTGGGGTGAGATCTGTTAATTCGGGGACTCCAGCCATGACCACCACGTAGGGTGAGGCCTCAGGAGGGAAATCTGCTGGGAGTCTTGGAGGGCCTGGATTCCTCGCAGTATTTCTCTTGGGCCTAACCGCAGGGGTTTTTTGTGGTGCGGGTGGAGGGGGTAAGGTTTTCGTTGTTGGTTTGTTTACATTTTTGCCAGGGGTTTTATTGGCGGAGCTACTAGGTGTAACCAGGGTGGCGGCAGTTGTAGGTGCCGCACCTGGGGAGGTAAGAGTAATTATCTGTTGCGAATTGTTAGTGGTGCTTGGGGCAATTTTTTATATAAAAACCTTGTGTGGTGTCCATCTGTAGTGTTGTCACTGGGTTACTGTATGTGGTCACAAATGCTTTACACACTGCCTCTGAGATAAGCCTGTCTGCTCGTGCCAAGCTACCAAGGGGGTGAGCAGGGGTTATTTTAGGAGTGTAATCCCCTTATCCTGACTAGAGGCAAGTGTCCCTATTTGTCACAAGTACCTACTTGTGGGAACTAGAGACCCCCAAATCTAACAAATCATGTTTAAAAACGTTTACTAAAAAGGCTATAAACAAGGAGTAATGTCCGAGGTATTAAGTTCACAAGTTTATACAAGCTTGACAAGCCTTGGCTACTGCACCTGTTGGAATGGGGACAACCCCTAATTTGATTTGTTGCCCCTCCCTGACAAATCAATTATTGAGATATATACAGACTGTGAAACAATAAAAGTCAATAAGGTTGTGGGAGAGGTGTGGCGCCGTGGCCAGGGTGACTGACTCCGGAATCTGGGGATCACGGTTCGATCCCCGGGGCTGGTAGCAGATTAGCCCAGCAACATGTGACTCTGGGCAAAACCTTGCTTAATCTTCCCAACGGCCCCCAGCGCCTAGAGACCCTAACGGGTGATGGTTCGTGCTTTACAAATGTGGATTAGCAGTGGCTGGCTCGGTCAGTTCTCTTATTTATTTATTCATCTATGGTACTGGAAATTGTTCCAGGGACCTCCATTGGCTGAGCGGACTTCCTTCAGTTATGGGAGTTGCTGCTACTTATGGTGGCAGCGTTAGCTATTAATAAGACTGGTAGTGTACGCCATTTTTTAGCTTGTGTTCAGCTTGTGTCAAAAATTTAACTCATTTCCTATTCAGCTGTGGATCCTTGAGGTTGAACCATGCAATAACAGCCTGCTCTGGGTGCAGATCCCTCGGATTGTGATTTGAGTAGGTGTGCCCTCTCCTACTGTAGGTTGGTGCATGAGCAGATTAAATGTGCCATGTCCTCGATACCATTGCCGCACAAGCAGTGAGTGTTCGCGGATTGCCCCCTCAAGCATGGTGGGAGGTGCAGGATTGCTGGGAGTATTTCTAACTGGTACATTAATAATTTTTCATTTATCTTCTTTGAGTATCACAAGCTAAAGTATGTATGTATACTAATCGATTTATATCAGTTGATTGTCAAACAGGGGTGGCTTCTTCGAGCAAAAACAGCTTCATATTCCACTAGGGAGAGTTTCCTTATTGCCTTTTTCACTGCTTGCTTGAAGACTACGTGGGAGGTTTGAGTTTCCCTGAACTCAGAGAGAGCTGTGGTAACCAGAGAGTCCTTTAGGAATTGTCTGGCTGGAGAGGTTGCCCTAGACTGGAGCTCTTTTCAAAGCTGGTTATTCAAAGTAGTCAGGGTGCATTCCTGATTTTTTTTGCCAGCAGGTTATGTTAACCCTTGTCTTGCCAGATGTTGTTTCGTTAGACCAAACTCTAACCGAATCTGTGCTGGAGAGTCCTAGGTTGGAATATTAAACAAGACTCTGTAGTCCCTGGCTACAGTGCTACCCAGGATTTTTGAGTTCCTTCCTCTCAGGGCTTCACTTCAATTGGTGATGGTAGATAAGATTGGGAATTTGGTACCCGGGGCAAGGAATAGAAAATGGGGCCAGTTAGATTTTAGCTGCCTCAGTATTGTTGCTATGGCATCCCTTTTCTTCCAATTGTCTCCAGCTGACTGGCAAATTGGCCTCCTTGATCAATGATTACCCCCAGGTATTTGTGGATGGGGGTGTTTGCAAGTACCAGGAATTATTGCGTTGTTTGCCACTTTTTATTGTCAAGGTTTTTTTTTTCTCATGATTCACTTTAAGAGAGGTTTCCACTGCATACTCTTGCATTTTAATGAGGAGACGTTGCATCCCCTCTTGACTGTGGCTTGCCAAGACCACATTGTCTGCATATAAAATGCTGGAAATGGCTTGCCACCCTGTCGAGGATCGTGCGCATTGTATGAGGTTTGGGTTTGTGTACTATCCACCACCACACCAGAGGTTAAACAAGTTTGGGAAATGTACGCATCCTTGTTTGTGCCCCTTGGTGGTTGGGATCTTATCTTATCTTATCTTAAGCAGAATTAAAAAAGCACATTGACAACATAAGTTTCCTGGTGCTGGGAGATTACAGAGGTTGCAGCGAGGCAGGCTAACTGGTGGTGGAGAAGAGCCAGGTGTTTAAGGTCTTTCTGAAGCTAAGCAGGGAGCCGCAAGTCTTGATGGGCAGAGGGAGGGGATTCCATAGTTTTGGTGCCAGATGGGCGAATCTGCATCCACCAAGTTTTTTTAGTTTGACGGTGGAGACGGCCAACAAGTGAAGGTGAGCTGACCGGAGGTTGCGAACCGGGAGGTGCTTCATGATGAGGGCTTTCAAGAAGTCTGGGCTGTTGCCATGAAGGGCTTTAAAGATTAGACAGCCGGTCTTAAAGGCTGCCCTTTGTTCGATTGGTAGCCGGTGCAATTTGTGCAGCAAGGGCCTTGCTGATTGCCACTTCGGGGTTTTGTGGATAAGTCTTGCTGCCTGATTTTGCACGATTTTGAGGCGGCGAAGCAATGCTTGTGGTAGACCTAGATAGAGGGAATTGGAGAAATCGAGGCGGGATAGTACCAGCGCCGCGTGCGACAGCTGGAACATGCTGGATGAGACCTCTGCCCCCACCTGAGTTTTGAGTGAGAGGTCTGTGCTTTAAAAGATGTGTGCTATTGCCTATTTTGACCTGCACCCATGTGTCAGTCTGGAGATGCATTAGCAGGTTCAAAAGTGCTGACGGGATTCCCCATTGTGCCAATTTCTTCCACAGTCTTGCACAATCAACATTGTCGATTGCTGACATGAAGTCGATAAAACAAAAATAGAACACCTGTTTTGTTGTCAATCTCTTGTGTATAAGTAGTGACATGGTTAGTTAATTGGTTGATATACCTGTGTCTTTGCAGAATCCAGTTTGGTGTGAGCTAATTATTTCATTCATGCCCAGTCCTGGAGATCTATCAGTAAGGTAACAGCAAAATAATTTGCCTCAATATCCAGCAGTGAAATCAGGTAATACCTTTTCAGGAAGGATGTTTCTCGGACTTATGAATCAGAGAGATATCAGAACCCCTCTATGAGACTGGTATATGCCGGAGCAGTTTGATTCTTGGGAAGATAGAGTCCAGAGGACCTACCCAAAAGTACAGGTCTTGTTTGAAAAGGGCTGGTGGGATCCCATTTGGCCCCATTGCTCCTTTTCTCCTTGTTGTCTGCTGGCTGAAATGTGATACCCAATAATCTGCACAGGAGTTTTCTGTGGTGTGATGATGTCCCTTCCTGTACCAGGCGCAGTACTTTGTTTATGGTGACAAAAAGTGTGTGCTGTTATTGTCTCTAGAGTCGCAGAAACGTTTTGTCCAGAACGTTCTTTCTTTGCACCTCTTAATTTCCCACTTGAGTTTTTTTATCTTACTTCTTTGATGGCGTAAAGAGTTTCTGATTCCCGGGATGGCGCCTCCGGGATCTGAGCAATTTATTTATCGATATTTTTGATGTTTTCAATTCGATCCACTTTTGCGCCAGAGGCCCAGCCCTCATCTCTTGTGAGGTGGCTTGGATCTGGCTATGGATGCAAATGAGCTTGGCAATTTAGTGGTAAGAATTTACCTTTGCTGTCTAGGTTGTTTGTAAGATCGTGTTCATCCTGTAGCAAGGCCTTTGCAACTTGAAGGACCTCCCCTGTGTTTACCAGTGAAGATTTGATGCTTTTTATATTTGTTGTGTGGAATTTGTGCATGAGTATTGGTTTAGGTATGATTTTTTGAAATAATACTTCCGGTGGGTGATGGTCGCTGTCCCCCTCATCCCCTAAGCAGAACCCAGCTTCATATTGGAAGAGTGAGAGGGAGACCAAGGTGTAATCTAGAGTTGAACACGCTGTTTATAATTAAAATGTAGCAGCTGGTGGAGAATCTTCATGAAATCTTCCATTCAGTGCCCTTAGATTGATATGCTCCTAGATATCCAGTATTCGCCTAGCCGTCTTGGTTGATCTGCAGTGCAAGCTTCTTTTTTGGGCTGGTATGTTCCAGTGGAGTGACTGGGCTAACACTTCCTCATTGTCTAATGAATCTAGGATTTGTAAATTTAGGTCACCTGAGATAATAAGGTTGGCGGTATTCTGCAAGCATATAATTGACAACAGGTGGTCCATAAGATGCCTATTTCTATAAACCCTTTTTGAAGTAAGAACCACACCAAGGACTGTGTTCTGTTAATGCTCAGGATTCCTTTTTAAACTCACATTCTAGGTTGATGGGAAGATCGAGAGGATCCCTTTCTATCGTAGCTAAGCTAAAATGCTCTTTCATAAAAAAATCAAAACTTTTCTCAGAACTTTCCAAACTGGAAGACTCAGGACTACTTACGTCAGACAGCTACAACACAACAATGGATTCCACTCAAGCACCACTTCGGAAGTCTAATGTGAAATGTCTGAAAAAGAACCCCCTGTCACCATCCAAACCAGTCTCACATGTTTCAATGGAATTGTTATTATATGAAATAAGACCCGTTGTTGAGGAAACCAATTCCAAACTACAGGTCCTTTCCGATAGTTGGTCCCAACTTTATACAAGACTTAAAGTAGTAGAGCAAAAAGTTTAATCAATTAAGGATACCACTAAAAGAGTTACCCTTATTCAATCTCAAATGTCAGGACTTCAAAAGCAAGTTGAAGTTCTTGAAAATCGCAATACAAGGAACAACATAGGTATTTATGGTTTGGTGGAAGGGGCCGAAGGTAAGGACTCTCTTACTTTCTTTAAATCTTTCCTCCCCAAAATTCTTCATATGCCAGAGGACACCGTGCTCAACATACAACGCGCACACAGGTTGGGTCGCCCTCCCTCAAATGCTTCATCTTCGCAACAACCAAGAGGAGTCATCCTTTACTTTCTTGAATGTACGGATCTGCTAAAAGTGTTCGCAGCAGTTAAAGCCATTCAATGGATTTACTGGTCTGGCTCGACACTATTCTTTGCACAAGATTATGCCAAAGCGACTGTAGCTCGACGTAAAGCCTTCCTCGGTATGAGAAAAGACCTTCCCTCAATGGGAGTCAGATATGGTCTCTTCCACCCTTGTCTCTTTTAAGTTATGTACAACAACAGAACAACAACATATGAAGATCCCACACATCTACAAAGCTTCATAAACTCCCACAAGATGGACCATATGGAATCTTCAGGTCCTTCATCTTCACTAGTTACTTGACTTCTATAGACATTACATATGGGTTTCTGTTTTTTTCTTTATTGCAGGTTACATGATGTCATTATTTATATCAGGATCTTTGGCCTTGATAGTTCACAGCCTATTGCTGTTTTTGTATACTCTTGTTTGTTCTATTATGCTTCATTGCTCTATTGCTTATTATGCACTTCATAATTTAATGTTAAATATTGTATTCTTTGCCTCCACAGTTATTTCCACGATGTGACGTGAACCTTCCGTGGTTTCAGGCTAGTCGATCCTGGATGTGTTGTCTGTTCCATGTGGTTCGACCCCTCCCTACATCTATGTTCCCTTTTTGTAGGTATGTTATTTGTTTTATTTATTGTATGTATTTATTTATTTGTTTATTTTGAAAGATTTATAGAGTGTGAACACGACCCAGGGGGGTATCAGAGCACTGTACAGCGTTGTGGTAAGCAATTATACAGAACATAAAGAAGGTATTACATTAGTATCGTTGGTGCAATTTAGCGCTACGAGGAAAAAAAAATCTTACAATCAACAGTTGATGCAGGTAAAGGGGCTGTCTAAGATTAGAACCAAAAGAAGGGAAAAATATGTCATAGAACATCAGTGAGAAATATTTCAAGATTTTGGTTATTAACAGAATGCACTAACATGATCAGCTCGCTAACGTTCATTAATTAGTAGCCTTTTAACCAGTTTTTTTAAAGGAAGTATTGGAAGCATTTGATCTGATCTCTGTTGGCAAGGAGTTTCATATTCTTGTAGCAAGACCGGAGAACGCACGGTTGTACGATCTGTTCGTTTTGAACCTTGGAGGTTTCAGGAGAAGGGTGGACGTACTTTAGAGGTTCCTGTTAGAGCCCGAAAGTTCAAGTGTATTAGCTAGATAGTATTGGGTATTGTAGTTTATGGTTTTATGAGTCAGACAGGCTATCTTGAGTCATATTCTTGCTTCAATAGATAGCCAGGTTAGCTGCAAAAGGTCGGGTGAAATGTGATCAAATTTTCTAGAACCTGTTAAAAGCCTGGCCGATGCATTCAATGTGGCCCGGAGAGGAGCAAAGCTAGCTTTGGGAAGTCCTGCGAGGGTCACCAGCCCGTATTCCCATCTTGGGATATTCAGGGATTGAACCGCCGGTCAGAGATCTTCGGGGGAGGAATGGTTTTATTTTCTTCAGTGTGCTGAGTTGGAAATTGGCTCCCCTACTAGTCGCACTGATGTGTGCCTGCATGTTTAGGTGTTTATCCAAGGTGATGCCTAAAGATTTGGCAGAGTCTACAACGTGAGGAGAGCAGTTAGGTGTTTGATTCAATCTAGGGTAGGAGCTGAGTGATTAGGTGGGGTGATCAATAGAAATTCCATTTTGAGAGTATTTAGTAGGAGATGATTCTGAGCTAGCCAATGTGGAGTTTGAGCAAGTGCAGTGTTTAACATTTTTATGTCCTCTTGCGAAGAGATCTTCAGGTACAATTGCTTGTTATTCGCATACATGTGGTTTTGGATGTTGGCTCTGTTCAAAATGACCGCAAGAGGTTCCATAAATAGATTGAAAAGAGTGGGCGAGAGCGTAGAACCTTGAGGGACTCCAATAAGTACAGGGGTACTGGAAGTAAGTGCATGATTAACTTTGATCCTTCGTGTGCGGTTGTGAAAGGAGGAAAACCAGTTTAGGACCGGGCCCGACAATCCCATCGTATGTTGTAGGAGATAATCAAGTTTTTGGACTGAGGACAGGTCTAGAAGGATCAAGTGACAAGGGACATTTTGGTTGAGGGCTCTCGCAGCGTCATCAACAATGTGAGTTAGTGCCGTTTCGGTGCTGTGCCCCGCTCTGAATCCTGACTGATGGGAAACCAGGAGTGGATGTTTCTCAATATGTTTGCATAGCTGAGAGTGAACACATTTTTCAAACAATTTTGTCAGAGTCATGCTGCTGGTGATATGTCGGAAGTTGTTTGGATCTGATAAGTCCACATTGGGCTTCTTGGGGATGGGAGTAACTTGCCCAGCTTTTAAGCAGTCTGTAATCTTTCCCTGTAAGAGAGATTCATGAATGATCCTGGACCAAAGAGGGAGAACGGCAGAGATTACATTTTTATAGAGCTTGGCGGGGAGAGGATCACCAAAATGGTTTGAGGGTTTGATGGATGCCATGTTGCAAAGTAACTCAGTGTCGTCTGGTAGGAGAAAACTGCTCCAAGAGGCATTGTTTTTGAGATCCAAAGGCGAGTGTATTGTTGTGGGTTCTGCCACCTCTCCTGTTCCTGTCGGCAGTATCTTGGATAGCAAAGTTGGGGTAGTGCATAATAGCTCCAGCTCGATTTTCAGTGGTTTTTCAGCGAAGTGAGCTGTAAAATCATCACCACTAGGGATCAGGGATAACGGAGTCGAGCTCTGGTTAGATGGCTGGTTAGATTGTTCCTTAATGATTTCGAAGAGTTTTTTTGGGCTGTTTTTGGCTCCATCCAGTTAAAGTCTGAAGTGATCGATTTTTGCCAAGCGTATGTGTTTGTTGTAAATGCTTCTCATTTTCCTCAGTTTAGAGAGATTTGAGGTGGAAGGTGAGTTTCTCCGAGTGCGCTCAGAGAGTCTTAGATTGTGCCGTTCATCATTTAGGGCACCATTAAACCATGGTTTAGAGAGTTTGACTGGGATCCTTTTGAGCTGTTTCGGAGCAAAAGAGTCAAGAATGTTAGAAAAAGTGTTAATGTAATGCTCCAAAAAATCATCAAGGTTGGTTAAATTAGGGGGGGTGTAGTCTATATTTAGTGATTGAGATTATAAAACTAATGTTGAGGTCTCTCATTTTGTGAGTCATTTGCTTCGCTTTAAGGGGTTGTCCCTGTCTACCCAGTCCTTTGTCTAGGATGAGGAAGCAAATTTGAAAATGGTCAGACCAGTCAAAGCGTAAGATTTCTCCTGTTTGTATGAAGTTGTCTTTGGCAATGATGAGGTCTAGAGCGGCACCTTTATTGTGAGCAGGGCCTTTACAGAGCTGTGAGAAATTGAGGTCAGAGAGGAAAGTCTTAAAGGAATAAACAACTGGATCGTTTGAGTCATTCCAATGAAGGTTGAAGTCTCAGAGGAATATATGACAGGGTTGATCCGAGCTCGAGCTAATGATCTCCATGATATGCTCTGTGAAGATTAGATTGTCACCAGGAGGGTGATAGATCGAATGTAGCACACCGACCTTCTTGTCTTTGTTCCATATTTCAGAGACTAGCTGTTCACAGAAGGGTAAGACCGTGCTGGATGATTGTTTTACTCTGAGGTTAGAGCGATGAATGCAGGCAATGCTTCCTCCTGTTTTATCTAGTCTATCACTTCTGAGTATAGAGTAGTCGAGAGCAATTAAGATGTCAAGAATTGATGGGGAAGTATCATTGAGCCATGTTTCAGTGATGATCAGGATGTCCAAGTTATGTGCAATGATTAGATCAAAAATATCAGCTGCATGTTTCACAGCTGATCTACAATTGAGAAGCATCGAGTTGATGTGCAGGTTAGATGTGACCACTTCTTAAGTCGACGTGTTTATATGACGTAGGTTCTCTATGTTCAATTTCCTGAGATTAAGGTTCGGTTGCCGGTCAAGGTCAGCAACGATTGAGGGTATGTTGAGAGTAGATTTGGGTTGAGAGACCGTTTTAGAGTCAGAGTAAGACCCAAGCAAGGTGAGAATGTCTTCATCAGACAACTGAGGTGGAGCTCTGTGGAGCCAAGAGTGGTGGTTGAGTAGAGGCCTCGAGCTCTAGCTGGAGCTAAGATAAGAGCATTATGAGGTAATGCCTTTGGTACAATAAATCTTCTGTGGGTTGTGGATATCATTCCTCATCGTGGGGGGTGAAACCCAATGCTTCCCTGTCTTCAAGGAGAGCTTCCGAATGCTTTGCACTAACTTTTTGACTACCAAGATATCATGCTTGAGGTCATCAATCTTCTTCTCAAAGCCATGATTGTTCAGACAGTTATTCGCGAGAGTAGGCCACTTTGTAGGGGTAAGATCCACTTTTGTAGGGTTACTAGAGGTTTGGGTGGAACCATTGGCACAGTTACATAGGAAGATAGGGTCAGACTTGAGATGGGGATCAGAGCTAGGATTGGGAATAGGGAGAGATGGAGTAGAATTAGGAGGAGTAGAGGGTGGTGAGGCATGTTGTGATAATGTGGGTGATTGTCTGTCATTGGTCAATTTACCGGCTGCACCAACAAGGTTCCTTGCCCTGAGATTGGCGGATAGAGTGCCTAAGGGGCGAGTATCAAACCAAACCTGACTATTAGGGTTGGTAGGGTGGTCATCACTCCCGTTATTGGAAGAATAATGTGTGATATAGGGGATTGAGGATAGGAGGTGAGGCTAAGTAGAGGAGGGGAATTGGAGTGGATAGTAATATGATGGGAAGTACTCAGGTCAGTTACATCTTCCTCTGCACAATATAGACGTGTGTTTTCCAGGTTTGTAGGGTTGGGGTTTGGGATATTATCTGTTAGGTTGGGTCGTGCTGTGGGGAGCGTGTTGACAGACAGGAGCGTGGGCAGTAGGGAGGAGGGACCTTCCATCACCTCAGGATCTGAGCCAGTGAGTGGAACATTTTGATTGTCGGTGGAGGTGTTGAGGTTAGATAGAGTGTTCTTGAACTTCAAAAAGGCATAATTGAATAGCTTGAGTTTCAGGTTCGAAGCTTGAATAAGGACATTACCATTATTGTAAAGGGAGATAGCTCTGCCATAAGGGCCAGGGATGGAAGCATGGTTACACGAAAACCACGTGGAGTTTTGGTCAGTTAAGAACGCAGCATAGAGGTGAGGGTCTTTCTCCACTGCGCTCTTCTGTTGGTGTAGCAGATGAAATCCGTCACTATAGTGCCTTTATTTGGGATATATGTGTCTGATATTAGTGTTTCGAACCATCTCTTGATGATATTGTGCTTAAAGGTCTTCTTAGCCTTGAATTATAGGTTGGGGGGGTTAGATAATCTTAACTTAGTTTACGCCAGATTGGACAAAGGGGTTAGAGGCGACATAAGTATTGTGTGCCATAATAACAGAGGAGAGTAGTAGGTAGTTTCTTTTTGTTTCATATTGCATTCCCTTGATTTCTTCTCTTATGGTGTCTCTACTATTTCCTTCTTTTTTCCCTCTTTATTCTTCTTCATGAATACCCTTGTCATTACCTATTTCGTCTTTCCTAACCTTCTCTTTCGTATTTTCTCTAAAAAGTCAATTTTTATAAATATATATCAGTCTCATGTATATTGTTGGCTTTGATTTTTCACTTCTTTATCTTTTCCTTATCCCATGGTGGAATTAATCACGTATTTGGTATTCTTCTCTCTTCATATTCTCTACTGTTTTTTTTAAAAAAAGAATTGGATTTTTGTTTAATATTTTTACTCTCACCTTTCTTTTGATGTTTTATGGCATTAAAACTTGTCTCCTGGAACGTTAGGGGATTAAACTCACCTATCAAAAGACAGAGAGTTTTAACTCACCCAGCTAAATTAAATGCTGATATAGTATTTCTTCAAGAAACGCACCTCACAGATGTTGAATCACTAAAATTATAAAAAGGCTGAGCGGGGGGTTTATTTTATTCTCAAGGTGATGGTAAACGTAACAGAGTTATGATACTTTGTGGTAAATCGCTACCAGTTAAATGTATTTCACAAGATTCTGATACGTATAGTAGATGGCTCGATGTTAAATTATGACTGAAGGATGCTCCAGTCTCTTTACTTAATGTTTACGCTCCTACTGTTGGAGATTCTTCTTTCAGGCCTTCATTTGCTATGCAAATTGCTCATTGTATCGAAGATAATTTTTTACAAATAGGTGACCGTAATCACATTTTTGACCTGTTCATTGATCGGAATTCAAAAATTTCCTTTGTCCCTAACAAGCCCCACAAATCTTTTGTGCACACTATCACCCAACATAAACTCCTTGAAGCATGGAGATTATGTAACCCTACTTCCAGGGAATATACTTTTTATTCCCCAGTCACACTCAATCTCGGATAGATTACTTTTTTGTATCTCATATCTCCCAAGCCCTTACAAAAGCTGAAATAGGTCCTATTCTTCTATCGGATCATGCTGCTGTTCCTATTAGCCGTGATATAATACCCACGGTGAATGCTACTAGAAGATGGCGTTTTAACAATGCTCTTCTTTTAGATCCATTATTTACCTCCTCCTTCACCACATTTTTCAAAGATTTTTTTCTTTTGAACCAAAACTGAATCCCTGTTATTTTCAACTATCTGGGATGCCTTCAAGGCCTCAGCAAGAGACTTCATCATTGGCTTTGTTGCCAAGAAGCGTAAAATTGCGCGTAAACACACCAATTATCCTTTTGCAAGATATAATGTGAAAGGAGCACTCATATTATGCTTCTAATTCAAAAGATTGTCTAAAAGCTCTCATGAATACTAAACTTCAAGTTAACAAGAAATCAACAGATAATGCCTCATTATATTTCTTAAAATCTAGTGCAAAGTTCTACAGAGGCAAAAATGAAGAAAAAATAAAGCAGGGAAGATTTTAGCTACACAACAAACTAAACACTGAATCTATATATATATTAACACACCCCTCCTGACTTGTCCTCCTTAGAATCGGACTTAACACAGCAAGAACTCCTAGATGCTCTCCAACACCTCAAAAAGGACAAAGCACCAGGTTCTGATGGTTTTACTGTTGAATCTTTCTCCATTTCTCCAAAATTCTAGTGCCCAAATAACATTCCCTGCTAAATTCCTTCCACTTCATAAATAGCTTAGTTGGTTCTTTTTCAGAAGCACACATTTGCTTCATTCCTAAGTAGGGTAAGGATTCAAAGTATTTATAAAAATTATAGACCAATCTCCCTCATCAACATTGATTACAAACTTTTCTGTGAAGCATTGGCCCTCCATTTGGACTCTAATCTACCCAATTTATTCGGTAAAGAGCAATCTTGCTTTGTTAAGGGTCGGCTTCTAACAGACAACACCCACATTTTTTTAATGTTTTATCTAAATATTCATATCTAAAACAATCTCTTACAGCAATAGCATTGGTTGCGGAAAAAAGTGTTTGATAGAGTTGAATGTCCTTACCTATTTTATAACCTCAGATAGTTTGGTTTTGGCCCTAAGTGTATCTCCTTAATCTCTCTTCTTTATTCCAATCCCCGCGCTGCTGTCTGTGCTAATGGCTTAATTTCCCCTTTCTTTGATTTAGGTAGAGGAGTATGTCAAGGCTGGCCTTTATCCCCTTTCCTTTTCAATTTGGATCTGGAACCATTCTTTCTAAAATATGTCAAAATCCAAACATACATGGCTTCGAACACCGATTTCCCATATTAAACTTGCAGTTTATGCTGATGATATTTTGCTCTTTATGTCACAACCAAATGTTTTGATTCCCGCTTTTTTAGAGGAAGTACAGTCATTTTCCCTCATCTCTGCCTATAAATTAAATAATGCTAAATGTGAGATTTTACCCCTGACTAAATACACCTTTAAATTGGACTTTGCCCCATCTAACTTCACGTGGAGCCCTAATCATATTAAGGACTTAGAATTACACTTTACTCCTTCAATCTCGGACACAGTAACATTATGTATAAATAAATGCATTCAAAAGATTTCAGAATTAACCATTAAATGGCATCCTCTTTACTTATCTTGGTTGGGCCTCTAGATACAATAAAAATTATGCTTTCCCCAATAGTATTATTTACCATCTTCAATATCCAGTCCCTAGTCCTGCTAACATTTTTTTTTTTATTCCTTTCTTCCTTTTTGTGGAATAGCAAAAGGTCCCGAATTTCAATATCAAGATTATCCCGTCCTAAAGCAGAAGGAGGAGTCAACTTTCCCAATTTTTCGGCATTTCAAAAAGCATTCCTTCTACGTCAAGCTCTTTTTGGCTGCTCAACTCCATAGATGATTACCCTTTGTGGACTTCAATTGAGAGCTTATTTTTGTCTCCCTTTTCCTTTCAAGAATATCTCTCCTTCCCACGAAAACCATGGGGCATATTATCAAGGGGGTTTATCTCTGCTTTTTTGGCTTTAAAAGCCAAGAAAGCGGAGATAAAATTATCTCCCTATTACCTAGCTGCTGCTAACACCAGTTAGCGACAGCTAGTAGGAGATAGCGACCATCTTGGGCCCCACTTTGCATGTCAGTGATATTTATCACTAATGAGATGCAAAGTGGGCCTGCCAAGATGTTAGAGACTGAAAACAGTCGCTAACATCGCTATCTCCTATTACCAACTTTTGGAGATATTCGCGCTAAGCGGGAATATCTCCAAAAGCTAACACCTGCCCTGAGCAGTTCTTAGCCATGTTATCCAATGGGAGGTGGATAACATGGCTAAGAGCATTAGCTCGCTAATGCATGAATATCGCTGACTTTTCAGCGATATTCATGCTTTGCGGCGATTTTTACCGCATTTGCGTTAAACCTTGGTAATACCAAGGTTTATTTGCGGTAAAAATCGCCGCAGCGCTGCGGTAAATTTTTGTCTCTAACCAAGCAATAGCGATAATTATCACTATTGCTTGGTAATATGCCCCCATATTCTCTATCTACCTCCATAATCAAACTTACAGCCAAACTCCTAGAGTCAACCTCTCCTTCAGCACATAGTACTATGGACCACTTCCTCAACTCAAACATTTGGCATGACAAAAACTTACTCATTCATAATAAACCTTTCTATTAGAAGACCTGGAGACAAAAAGGATTCATTTGGGTTCACCAATTATTTTCACAATCAGAATTTTTACCCTTTTCTACACTTAGGCAGTAGTTTGGTTTGCCTGCCTCCTTTAATTCTAAGTATAATCTCCTTAAAAAAGCTGTGTTAGATTCACACGTTCAATTCACGACTAGACCTGTTAGTGTTACCATCCCTGACCCAACTGAACGCTTCAACACTTTACTACGTACTATGCCTAAAGCATCTACTATTTACAGCTATTTAAAAGATACTCTTACTATTAGGCAGAAATCTAAAATAGAGGAGGCATTGGAACGTGATTTTATGAAATCTTGGCCGCTGTCACTCTGGAGTAGCATTTGGACTAAGATATGAAAATCTTCACGAGCAGCAAATACAAAGCAAACACAAGTTTTTTGTATATAATAGACTCTTACTAACTGGGAATACTTTAAGCAAAAGATTTTTTGCTGTATAGGATAGCTGCCGGACTTGTTCGTCTCTAAATGCTGATTTGTTTCATATGCTTTTTTCTTGCTCACATGTGCACAATTTCTGGAAACAAGTATGGTCTCAAATTAATTTAATTTTGGTACTAAATTTTCTTTCTCATTCATTCATGTATTTTTAGGAAGTATTTAATCGATCTGGAACAATGTTGCACTCAATGTCAAAATTGTTGATCTATTGTTAGCGGTTGCCTTACAGCAAATCCCTATTAATTGGAAGGATTTCACAAAAATCTCCTATAGGGCATAGTGGTACCCTGTATGTCATAGTTATAGGTTAGATACATCCATTGTTTATCCCATACATATGGCAATGAAACGTTTAGAATTATGGTCACCTGTTGTACATTGATGCAAGCGCCCCAAATTTTTCTCTGTTACAACCATATCACAAAGAAGTTCTCAAACCCCCTTAAATTCCTCAAATGTTCCAATGGTTTTATTAAATTAAAGATAATTATATTTCTCTTTTATTTCTTTGCTCTCTTTTCTCTTAATAATTAATCCAATTTATGTAACTCTAAGTATAACACTATATATTGTATACTGACACCTATATTCTTCTGAATACATTTTTTTATTTGAACTGAAAAAAAAAGATGTATGAGGGATACCTTGCTTTTCAGACCATTTATGTTCCAAGAGCAAAAGCGCAGGGTTGATTTGTTCTGTTGTGGCGGCCTTTTATGTTGGGTGATTGTTATCAGGCCTCCATATTTATGTTGATGGTTCTGGAGATCTGCTGGGTTCCCAGAAGCATAGGTGGATACTGTGTTCGACTAAATTGTTTACTGTGTGCTTGTTCTCTTTCAGGCGACCGGCCTAATGCCCCCCACAGAGGAGGTACTTTCTCTGCTGCTGTTGATTATCCAGTACTATGGTAGGGTGAAATACCTTTTCAACATGATTTGAAGGTTTCACATTGTTTGATCACTTTGTTGGGGAGTTAAGTTGAGGCATTGGTGGTTTCTCTTTCCAGAAGTGTTTCTACCCTAATAGATTCTATTGAGACAAGGTTGGTTGTATTGATATCTCTTAAAGTTGGAATAGTTGCCAGGAAATGAAGAATATTTCCTCTATCTTAAGTGTCACGGTTCCCTTTCGATTTGAACTCCAGTATAAAGAGCAGAATGCTGGACTCTGTTGACTGCCGGGCAGGGCTTCCTCTGGAGGGGATCTCCACCTGTGCGAACAGCCTGATGATTGCAAGTGCAGCAATCTGTCCTCGTTATTGTGCTGGGGGCCCTGTGCATGCTAACCAGCATAGGCTTTTGGAGCTTTCTGCGCCAGTCTCTATTGTTATTAATTCTTTTGGAGTTAGTGAAAGTGTGGAACTTGGATCCAAGTTTACTGATGTCATTATAGTTGTGCCAGGAGGATTTTCCTGTACCAGTCTTTGGGCCATATTGGCTTTGGCATTTTCTCTTGTGTCTTCCCTAGGGTTTGATGAGTAAGTGAGGCCAGGATTTAGATCGCTGCTGTTGTTATAGCTGTGTTAGGGGAGTTTGCCTCTGCCAGTGTAGGCGCTGTGTTAGCCCTTGTTTTTTCTTTTGTGGCTTCCCTGCAGCTCTCTCCAGGGGGTGTGCCTGTGTTGATAATAGCTCACTTATTGCTGATGTCAGTGAACCAGGAGCGTAGCCCCAAAACCTCTGTGGCTGCTTGGAGTGAGCACTTGTAGTGACTGGTGTGAGGTTTTGCCCTCCCTGCGCCGCCATAGCAGGCTTGCTAGGTGTTATTTCGGGTTGATCAGCCTCCGGCTTGAAGCACCTGGAGAATCTGTTGGTTGATTAATTATTTCTGGTTGTATTGAAACCTGGGTCTGAAGTTTAGAGCAGGAGGGGGGATATGTTACTGCAAGATTTGAGTTGGCCATCTTTGTTTGGCGTTTTGTACTGAGGCTGTTTTTTATTGTGATAATGCTGGCACAGTATCGAGTTGTTAGGAAGTAGACTTTTGGTGGCAATTTGCATCGCAGTTGACTTCTTGGGTGGTACTTTTTCAAAGTTTGCGGTCTTTTTTTGTCTTTTTTGTCTTTATTTTTATCATCAATGAAGGTGGATAGCATGAAGGAGAATGAAGATAGTTTGTCAACGATTGATCTGCAGCTGCAAAACAAGTTTGCCTCCTTTCGGGCCGAGCTGATAAGTGAATTTAAGTTTCTCAGTTTTTCATCAGTCTCGCCTGCAAAAAGGGCCAAAGTATTGTGTAGCGTCAGCTGCAAGTCCATTTTATTGGACTGGTATTGGAGGACTTAAACTATTTGTTGCTTGGTCTTTAGTAAGGTATACCAGGGAATATGTGGTGAGGCCCTGTAGCTAGGTGGTACATCATTGTTCAGAACATTGCATGCCTGGCCTTGTACTGCATTGTTACTGAATGTGCAGAGCTATGTGGGAGTCCAAAGAATCAGATGCAACCAGGTTGGCCCACTCCTGAGAGCCTAGGTATGAGAGTGCTTCCTGATCACTCCCCAGGCATCTGGGTCTTCAACTCCCCTCTTCATTAGGGCTTTGGAGTTCTCCTGTTTGGCCGAGTATGGCAACTGTTGTAAGGGCCAATTGAGGATGTGCCTTTGGGGAGGGTTGACAGTAAGGGAGTTGTGTTTTGTTCAACAGGAGTGCCAGGTATTTTTCCCATCACCTTTCAGGGAGCTTTATGATGGGTAAGGTGGGCTTCAGGATGTGCACCAGGGCTATGTGCATTGATCCAAAATGGTGAAATGTAGGGACTTGAGATGTTTCATAGTCATGGTTGGTGCCTGCTTGAGTAGATGACTGTGCAGGTGAGCCTGGGAAGTTGGCTAGTTGCCTAGAGGGAGGATGAGAGGCAACTTGGATGGATGAACTGTCATTTTCTTTTGTTTCCCTCCATGATTGTCCTGCATTGGAAATGTTGGCTGGGTCAACTTGCTCTTCTATTTGTTTGTGGGGGTACATAGGTTGACCAGGAGGTGCTAACTGACGAGGTAGTTGTGTGAGTGGGAGATAGGGGATCCTGAAGGCCTTGAATTCAGCCACTTGAGGAGAATATGGAGGATCCTGGGTCTTTGAGAAAGAAGAAGTTTGAATACATTTTTAGCTAGAAGAGGTGTTTAGTGGGCTTCCTCCCTTGGATGTTCTTACTTTCAGCACTCCCCGATGGGGAACCCTGTGTCGCTGGTCCTGGAGAGGCTAGGTCCACTAAGTTCACCGGAGGGACTGTCTGATCAGGTTCAGTTGGCCTAGTCTTCTTCCTGCATTTGGCCCCCCCCGTTTGAGGAGGGAGTAACTCCCTATTCCTTCCTGACCTCATAGTGTTGTTTCACTGTGTCCTCCTATATCCTCCTGTGCCCTTGTGCCTCATGCCTCTTTTTTTCATTTCAAATTACTTTATTGTGTTTCCATACTTTTTTAGGAACCATAAAAGTACATAAAAACAACATTTCATATTGTAAAACTTAAGAATAAAACATAATTAAAAAGAGTGCGGAATTAGATATATATACAAACATTATTTACAAACGAGACATTCAGGGCAGTAAATCTGAATTAAAGTCAATAAAGTGCTAATGCCATCTGGGTTAAGGACAATTACTGTGATGTTTTATACAGGCCTTCAGAAAACAAGCAATACATTGGGCACTAAATTCAGAGTCTAAATATTGTATAGCAAGGAAGGCGGGGCGGCAGGTTCTCAAGCCCATTGACAATAGTAAAGGAACAATCCAATACTTACATGGGATTACATAATATCTGCAACACAGTACTACATGTATTGTGGACTGTACCGAGGTTCCATCACAGGGACACACAGATTGTAATTTTGACCAGTCATGGGGTTTTGGAAATGTTACAATGCGAAAAAAGTTATTAAAACGAAACCTGGTCAGTAGATATTTTTCGTATGTGTTCAGATGATAGGATAGATATGGTTGGATCCCTGTAACAGTCTGGATGGTTAGAATGTGAATGTTCGAGACTTTGGTTATTTCCTGGGACAATCGCAGTTCCCTTAAATGAGACAGGCAAATGGTTTTCAAAGCTTTCCTGGAAATACTCTCTATAGATGGTGGTTGAAGAAAATGGGAAACACGGTTCAGATCCTTTAGGAAATTACTCACATATACCAACCAAGGAATTTTTGGCCAGTTTGCCAACCCAATACAGTCCATAATACGGGAGCGTGTCAATTTGCACTGTTCTATTGTCCAAACACGGTGCCATAGAAGAATTGGCTGAATTCTGATAGTATCCATAACATAATCCATACCCAACTCGATATGGCATGCATAGGTCGGAGAACTCTGCGGGACTACCCTCTGTAGGGAGTCTACGGCAGCATGGCCCCACACGCCAGCACCATATAATGCTACACTGTGACACTTCGCCTGGTATATTTTAAACAATTCTTGGGGTGATGGTTTCCCCAACTTTTGGGTGAATGCTACCAGGGCTGTAGTGGCTCTTAAGAATAGTATTTTCCTGGAACTGATGGCCTCATGCCTCTTCATTATGGGTGCCTCAAGGGACGTCCTGTTAGATCTACGGCCTAGGTTGCTACTGGGTTGTGCAATACATACTGGAGGATCCGTGTAGGTGGCAGCACCGTTATTGGCATCCTTCTGCCAGAATTGGTGGTTGTAGACTGGCCAGCAGGGTAAGGGATGAGTCATGAGACTGAGAGATGGGTGAATGGTGCTGAGAGAAAGCAGGGGAGTGGTCTCGCTGAAATGGCAATATTGGCAGGGTTGTGGGTCGTGGGTGGGGAGATTGGGGTGGCTGACTCTTCAGGAAGCTGCTCGACCCTCAACTTCCTACCCCGCTCACCTCCACTCACTGGAACCTACTGGCTCTCAGGTGCCATCGCCTGGTTCCCATTCTCTCTGCCTTCTCTTTTTCAGCCACAGGTCCGCTGTACCTCACACTGCACTGCCTCACTGTGTCTGCACTGTGTCGCTGCTGGTGGCGCACACCCACCTGTTTTTGGGACAGTGGTGAGATGCGGTAACTAGAAAAGAAGCCAAAGGGGGGAGTGTCTGGCTGAAGAGAGGGGGAAGTTGGAGGAGTGGGTCTGGCCTACTTGCAAGCGGGGCTCCCTACAGGATGCCTTAAGCAGCTCCCAGCGCTAGCCGGGCCACCTCTGTGGGTCTCCTAGAGCTCACACTTAGCAGCAGCTGAATACAGCTTCTGAACTCGCACTCTGACCTTCCCTCTGCCCCTCCCTATCTCCCCGGCTTGGTGACTGATAACACTGACAGAGAGTGTGTAGCAAGAACAGCAGGTGCAGCATAGAAAGGGGCAGGAGCGTGGCATCCCTCGAGCCACCAGTCACCACCGGTGCCAGCGATAATTGCTGATGGCCTCCTCCCTCCGCTCTTGGCCAGGGTTTGATCAAGTCTAGTTCCTCAATAGCCGGCACCCATGCTGCTATGGCCCCTACGAGTGTTTCACGGGTCTTGATAGCTGGCTACCCTGTGCTACACCTTCTCCTTTGCTCCACTGTGTGTGACATGC
The DNA here is from genome assembly GCF_964263255.1 of Lissotriton vulgaris. Lineage (NCBI taxonomy): Eukaryota > Metazoa > Chordata > Amphibia > Caudata > Salamandridae > Lissotriton > Lissotriton vulgaris. Next base: position 310,366,965 of record NC_141696.1, read on the forward strand.
TGCGTGTTGCATGTACCCTCCTTTGCTGCAAGTCACTGGATCAGACTAAAAGATAAAGGAATATAGGGCGTCACACTAAATGGATACATTCAATCCACACTAAAGAACACAAGTCATACACTTCCTCCAGTCTTACCATTTTCACAAGATGTAAGGATGCCCAAAGCCTTTGGTTAAAATTAAAGGTATGATAGTAGTTTTCAGATGCAGGGGCTAGATTTACAAAGATTTTGTGTCAGGGTTGAGGTAACTTTCTGATGCAGCCCTGATGCAAAATCCTATTTGGTATTTGCAAAGTGTGAGAAGTTGGCCTGATATGTGGTGTTTCCAATTCTGGAACCACCTTGTATCAGTCCAAACAATCCCTTATGGTAAGTCATCCTTGTAGACAAGCTATCCTAGGGGTAGCATGGACTAAGCAGTCTTAAAGGCTTAACTTAAGAGGTCGTGTTAAGCGAGCTGTTTTACCACATACAATCTGTAATACCAAATGAAAGGACACCACACAAGTATATATTATAAAAATATATGTGTTTATTTCTAAATTAATCCCCAGTACTCTTTATGAGGAAAGGGGCACAAGCGTTAAATCAAAAGCACAGTATAACATACAGGGTTGCACAATTATGGATGAGGGCGGGTGGCCACTCAAACCATATACTAAAAAAATGGTATAAGAGATACCAATCGAACAGTGGTTAGGCCTAGGGCCTAGAGAATCGCTGGGAGCAGTCAGGACTAGCAATGCTGAAGTAGGGAGTAGCCCACGGAATTCGGGTGCAGCACGTAAAGTGCGGCTTGCACAAATGCAAAGTCAATGGTGCGTAAAAATTATACAAAGTTAGTTTAAATATACTTCCGCTGAACCTAGAGGAACAAAACTTAAGACACAGACCCTAGAGGTGTGTACCAGTGTAGGGACACCGGCGTTGCAATGTTACCTCACCCACAGGAAGTGGGTGCGAAGGGTCGAAGTGGCGTCGAGTTTTGACACGCAGGTTCTTGGTGCTTGGAGCTGTAGAAGCTGCAGGCGATGGAAAGCAGAGGGGACAGAGTCTGGGTCACTCAGCAGTGACCAGGGTGGAACCAGGACGGAACCAGGCAATGTCGGGCGCAATCAGATGGTTGTCGAGAGGCTTCTCTCCGCTGTCACGTAGGCTCTGGGGCATCTGCGATGTCCAGGAGCAGGTCACGATCTGTCCCACGCAGGCTCTCGCCATCAGCACCGTCGGCTTCAAGATTGCAGCAAACAGCACTTGGCAAAAGCAATCCACGCGGAACCGGGAGATTGCTTCTCACTCAGACCAGGAGGGTCAGAGTGGGGGCTCCTTTTTACAGGAGCTGGTGCTGACCTGGAGCAACCAGGAAAGCAAGCTGTTTTCAAGTTTTTGTCGGCACAGGGACCACAAGCCAGCTGGCAAGTGACCAACGCGTCAAGCCAACACAAGCAGAAGGGCCCCACGCAGCACTCGTCGAGTGTGGAGGGGGTAGCTTTGGTGCAAGTGTAGCTCAGGGTTAGGGCTTCTCAAACCCTGGTGTACAGCTTCGAGGTCACTCGTGGGCTGCACGGTCAGCGTCTCGTGGCCTTTTCAAGATGGCGTGCCCCACGCTTCCGGTCGCCTCCACTGGTCTCAGCTCTGCAGGGACTGTGGATCGGGCTTGGAGAAGGCAGGCAAGCTTAATCTCGTCAATCTCTGTCGCTCGAGTTCCGGCAGGAACTGCAACAAAGCAAGGGTCGAGGGCTGGATGTTGCCTGTTTGCACAGGGTGGTCACTCCTTGACCACAAGGGAGATTCTTCAGTCTTCTACGTTGAGTAGGATGTTGAAGGGTCCAGAATTCGTTTCTTATGTTTCTTCAGGATGATCTGAGTTGCATTGGCACTGCTCCCACTCTTATTCGAATCTGGTGGGCTGGACATCCTGCTACGTTCCCTCCTATGGGTGGGACCCAGGAAGGGGGTGGTTACACCCCTTTCCTTTGATCCAGGCCGCGCTGGGACTGGGGCTGGGATGCCCCAGAACCGGTTTGGCCGGATTATGCAAGGGGCAGCCTTGTGCTCCCCAGGCAGTGTCTGGTTTCTTTGAAACCTCTCTGCTACAATCCACTATCTCCTGTCTGGGGTGGTTTGACACCGCCCTGCGACAGGAAACCCTTTGTCCAGGCCACCATTCGCTGAGTTTCGGTCAGCAGCAGGAGGCCAGACCCGTGTCTGTGGCAGAGGCATCCATTTTGTGGATCTGAGGATCATTTTAAATCAACTGCGTTTCAGTAACATGTCTTATCCCTCTAGAAGGGTGGAATGCTACCCCCGTCGCCTGAACTGGCGAGGGGGTAGTATTCCAATTCGTATGACACCTTACACGACATGTTTTGTTAAAGCCAAACCAAAGTTGCTATATAACCGCGAGGATTATAAGGCGCTTAAGAGTATATGTTATGGCATTATCCCGGATCAGCTTAGGGAGTTGTTCCCGACAGCTGCAGACAGGCTCAGCTCCTGCCAGAGCTCCATCTCACATAAAACCATGCACTCTGCCTCCAGGATTGGTAAGGCCTTCCATAGGAGTGGCTCACAGTTTATATGTGTCCAGATATAGGTTTAGATATAGGTATACTATATCTAAGCAAGTGGTGATTACACCCACTTGCCCAAGCTGAGTGATCAGCCAGTTGTGTCAATTTAAGAACCAGCCAGGGGTGGCAAAAGCTATGCTTCAGCCCCTGGTAGGCCTTGGTGGCACCTATGCCCTGAGCACCTATAGTGCATGGTACAGGGGCTGACAAGGAGTCCATTTCCAATTGTGGTATGTACCTATAGCACATGTATTATAAATTTAGAGAGAGAACAGCAGGCTGGGGGTCTGATTAGCAGGCCCACAGCCTCAGTAAGTCGAAAACCAGTGAAGCAAAAAGCAAAAATTGGGGTGACCATAGGATAGCAGACCCTACTCCCCTACACAAAGCCACACGAATGTTGATTTGCATGGCTTTGTAAGAACAAATAACACTACATAGCAAGTTGTGCTTCCTTGCATTACATTGCATCATGCAGGAATTCCATGGGTAGTTCATGGCCGTTCACATACATCCACCCTACATCCACCTATGGATTTTGAAACAAACCCATATTTGCAAAAAACTGTAGACATTGGTTTGTGCTTAAATGGTATGTCTTTCTGAAGCTGTCGTAGCAAGGAGAAATAACTTTATTTCTCCTCACAATTTCCTCTGTGCATGTATTCTCATCAAGCAGCACACATAAAAAGAGGAAAAAGCATTCAAGAATAGTTTTCGTGCAGACAGTACCCCTTCCTGTAGCTGTCTCTGTTGTGCAGTCTGTAAATGTTCCGAATGTTTTATTTGGTGTCTTAGATCTGGTTACCCTGTCTCAAAGTGCCAGTCCAAAAGGTGATCTTCTCTTTCTTTAAATATCTTACTCCTTATTTTGATTTGTCAAAAAATCGTAATTTAGCCTGATTTAAAAAGTCTTTCTCTGACCATAAATTGAGACACTCTTAATCAATGACAAATGATAGGCGATTAGCATAGCTTTTTGCGAGTAAGGATGCCCTAATCATGGAAACATATGAAAAGTAAATGTAGGATACTTGTAAAGCGCACAGTTGCCCATCACCGGGGCGTCCCGGCACTGTATAACCCTTCCTGGCTCTCCCTGTGAGATGCCCCTCCTGGGCACCCTCAAGGTGAAGCCAAGCACCCCAGTGTTGTTGGAGCTGAAGCAAGCTATTGCCCGGAGTTGCAGTTTGGGACCCCATGATTAGAGTAGGCACCAAGGCGAGAATTATCAAGTCCACCGACAAATGAGACCAAGACCCTGCCACGTCGGGAATTGAACCCTGGTCCCAGGCCAGACCTCTGCTTCAGGGTCTGCCGCTCTAACCATTGAGCTACACTCCTCCACAATCAAACCTAACCCTGGGGAAAGACAGAACTGCTCAATGAAAAAGCTTTGTGAATTAGTCATGAATATTCTGTGTGCTTTTTACCTACAAACAGGGGTAAGATGCAACTACTAAAAGAAAAAGATTTTTAGTATTTAATAGCATTCAATCATGTTTGATTTTAATTTACAAAAGAAAATATGAATGAGGAAAGTTATTTAAAGATTTTTTGCATGCAAAGATACAAACAGGATTATAGTCATATAACCAACAAACACGCAGGAATGTGGTACTGCACATGCATGATGCCTGATTCACGATTGACAAAAGTGAACATTCACGTTTGTGTATCTTGCTCTTTTTCAGTACTCAGAGAAATGCATTTTAATAGCAAGTTTACTAGTGGGGGACTCCACAGTCGGGCAGAGAACTCTGCACATAACATGATAGGACAGGCCCATCTTTTTATGTGCGAAGTTCTCTGTCCAACTGCTGAGTCTCCCCATATGTAAACTTAATATTAAAATGCAGTTTTGTGAATAATGAAAACGTTTAAACTTACACACACATGTAAGTTTACCAGTGTGAATTTAAGCCCATGAGGTTTATCATCTGGCCATACAGGAACTGCACTAAGTCTGGCAATACAGCCATGGAGCTAAAAAGCGAAGGGGACAAACTGCTCACCCATGCATAGAATAATGCAATATTGAACGATTCTTTATTATCAAGAGACATTCTAGAAATTAAGTGCAATCAAAATGTCAAAGTAAAAGGACGGGGGGCGTGGCTTGGCGCCCGGCGAGGACGGCAGCTCCGATGTGAGCGCTCCGGGTCGGCAGGGGATTTCGCTTCCTTCTTCCACTCACCTACGCCTGCAGAGTGAAGTTTCCCCGAGCGGAGCTCACAAGCACCAGTGCGCTCCCAGCTACAGCGGCATTCGAGCGCTGTAATGAGCATTTTCGCAAGTTCTTTGGCGGACGCGGCTCTCTGACGGCCGCAACCGCCATTTTGTCCTCCAACAGCGCGATTCACGGCGCACCCACTCACAGGACATGCGTGTTTGCCACAGAGCTCCCACTTCCAGCAACTGCTCATGGTGAGCTAATTTCTTCATTTTTGCAATAACACCACAAGTATTTTATATGCGCTGACTTTATGCGAGTCTTACACGCGATTTTACGAATTTGGCGGCCATTTTGTTTCACTGGACTTCTCCTTTCCTCATGCAGTCTGCCTGTACACGCAGTTTGAGCCTATTTACTATCAAAAGCGCTGCAATTCCTCGCACTTTCTTACACATGGTCATTTTGTCTTTTTGGCAGTTTTTCATGCTATTTTTGCGCATTCACCTCCAACTGCTCTTTTCAAATTGATAATGCGCTTCCTCTGATGGACTTCTTTTGCTCCACAAAATGCTACTTCTTGGCACTTCATTGCCATGGTGATTTTCTGCTTCGTTCTTCAGTGTAAGGGATCCTCCACATAAGCATATGAATGCTGCTCTCCACATCTCTATAATTCTCTGGCGTTCTTGAGTTGCGAACAGACAGCCTTCTTCTCCTTCCTCCTTTTTTGAAGCTTGTGTGCCTTTCCTCATTCTGGTGTTCCTACGCACACTTATTAGTGTCTGCAGGCACACAGAGGATACTACCGGACTCAACTTTTCGCTTATTTTTCCTCTGGAAGTGACTCTTTTTGTATGGAAAGAAGTGCAGTTACTCGTACTCCCAAAATTCCATGTCGTGTTTTCATAAAATACTCAAAAGTCTTTTCTGCATTGGCGCATCTCGAGGCTTCTCAGGCGCTTGTTGCTCAAATGTCGCAATCCAACACGGAGCCGCCTGTTCAGCCTTCAGGGAAAGTCACGTCGAAACGCCTTAAAAAAGATCCTCCATCACCGACAGGATCCACATCGGCTGTATCCATGGAGATGTTGCTGGAAGAGATACGTGATCTCAGTTCCTTCATGGAGGAAACTAATTCTAAATTGCAGGTTCTCACTGACAACTGGTCTCAGATGGATGCTAGAGTAACTACAGTGGAACGTTCTCTGTCTTCTCTCCAAGAGTCATCCTCCAAGGTGACACACATGCAGTCGCAGATTTCCTCTCTCCAGAAGCAAGTTGAAGAATTGGAAAACCGAAATAGACGCAATAACCTTCGACTCTACGGCCTGGCCGAGAATTGTTGAGGGCACTGACCCCAATTACCTTCTTCAAATCATTTTTACCCAAGCTTCTTCATCTGCCCGAAGGTACCACGCTTAACATCCAGCGAGCACATAGGCTTGGCCGCCTCTCCTCTACTTCTTCCCCTTCTTCACGACCAAGAGGTGTCATCATGTATTTCTTAGAATACACTGATCTTCTCAAAGTCATCTCAGCGGCTCGTGCCTCTCCTTGTCATACATGGTCAGGTTCTAATCTCTTTTTTGCGCAAGATTACGCCAGAGCCACAGCCAACCATAGTAAAGCCTTCTTAGATATGCGACCAGAGCTTCGCTCAATTGGGGCAGGATATGGTCTTTTCCATCCTTGCCTGTTCAGAGTCACTCACAACAACAAGACAACGACTTACGAGGATCCTGTTCGTCTCCGGAGTTTTTTGAACTCTGCACAGACGTCTGATATGGACTTATCCGGTTCTTCATCAGCTTTTCCTCCATGACTTTCGCATGTTGCCGCTTTGTTGTCTTAGTTAATCCGCATATTTGATGTTTGATGCTGGCTGTTTTGCTGTTTGCCTTTGTTAGGTTCCCCAGCATCTTTCATTTTATGTGTTCCCTTTTGATTCTCGCTCGTTTTCTTACGTCCCTGTCATATAGTTATGTAATGTTCACTAGTGTATGTTATTTCCTTTTTTACCACTCACCTTCATTATGTTTATTTTTTCTTTTCCAATTTATTGTTCTTTTTTTTCTTCCCTTGCAGGTTTTACAATTTATATTGTGTTTTCCCCTCGACTTGCTGGTTCGCTTGCGTTGGATGTTTTGCCTCCTCTAGTTGGCGCTCCCCCCTCACTCCTTTCTTCTTGTTTCCTCTCCCCGGTGATCGTCCCTCCCCAGCTCTGTCCTCCGTAAGTATGTTCTCTCTTTTTTCCCTGGTGTTCGCTTCCTCTTTTTCATCTTTTTTTCTCTTATCTTCACTGGTTTCCCTTGTTTCACAGGTGTCTTCCTCTTCTGTTTTTCGACAATTCTTCTGCTGTAAATTCTTTCCTATCTTTTTCTGATTTCACTTCTATTACCTTATTTCGTTTTTTAATTCAACGGGTTTTCATTATCACTCTTTTACTCTCTTTTCCTATTCCTTATCCTCCTTTTCAATCTCATATTGTATTGCCTCTTATAGACTTTCTTATTCTTTTGATTTCCCTTCCCCTCTGGGTTCTTCTTACATACTTTTTCTTCATGTTGATATTTTCTTCTTTCCTTATGTGATATGTCACTGAAAGTAATTACATGGAATGTTAAGGGCATTAATTCTCCCATCAAACGACAGAGAATTTTGTCTCACCTTGCACGTTTAAACGTGGATATTGCTTTTTTACAAGAAACCCATTTATCTGCTGAAGAATCTGTTAAACTGAAGAGAAGTTGGGTGGGAGATGTTTACTATTCTCCTGGGGATGGTAAGCGTAATGGTGTGGCCATTCTCTGTCACAAAGCTCTTTCTCACTCTTTGCTCGCTCAGGAATCGGATGCTGATGGCCAGCTGGACGTATGCTAAGCTCTCTATTAAGAATGTTCCAATTTCTCTTCTAAATGTTTATGCCCCTACTACTGGTGATCCTACTTTTTGGCATACATTTTCCCGGCACATTACCAGATTTATTGATGACAATTTTATTTTAGCAGGGGACTGCAACCAGCCCCTAGACCCCTTTTTGGATAGGAATTCCAAGGCTCACTTCATTCCTAATAAGTCACATAAATCCTTTTCTCAAGCTATCTCCCAGCATAAACTTACTGATGCATGGTGTTTATGCAACCCAGAGCTTCAAGAATTTACTTTTTATTCTCCATGCCATCACTCCCAATCCCGGATTGATTACATTTTTGTTACCCACAACATTGTCCAAACTCTTACCCATGCTGAAATTGGTCCGATTTTACTCTCAGACCATGCCCTCACTTTAGTTCAATTGGATATTTTACCCAAATCAGTTGGACCCAAACGTTGGCGTTTTAATAACTCCCTTCTCTTAGACCCTAAATTCACCACTTCCTTCACTGAATTCTCAGATGAATTTTTTTCCTTCAATGACAATTCCTCCATCCCCAGGCACAGCATTTGGGACGCCTTTAAAGCTGCAGCAAGGGACTTCATAATTGGCTTTGTGGCAAAAAACAGAAGGCTGCTCGCAGCTTCACAACGGCTATCCTTCTGGATATTAAGAAACTGGAGCATTCTTATTTTACTTCCCGATCACAGGAAAGTTTAACTGCCTTGATTAATGCTAAAATGAAATTTAACAAAAAATCCACGGACGATGCGTCTTTGTATCTATTGAAATCAAGTGCCAAGTTCTATGGGGGCAAAAATAAGGCTGGTAAGATATTAGCTAATTATCTGAAAGTTTAGCAAAATAAGTTGAATATTGAATCAATCTACGACACTAACTCCACTCTCAAACACACGGACACAGATATTCTTACTGAATTTTCTACCTTCTACAAAACTCTATACTCCTCTGAAACCCAGCCCTCTTCTCAATCCCTAGACCACTTTTTCTCTACTATTCAAAAACCAGCCCACTTCCCGCTTGACCTTTCTCATTTAGAGCTTGACATATCCCAACAAGAATTGCTCACGGCACTACAGACTCTCCAAAAGGATAAGGCTCCTGGGCCAGACGGCTTCACTGTAGAATTTTTTCTTCACTTTTCAAAACTTCTCATCCCAAAACTTCATTCCCTCATTGGCGCTTTTCTCACCTCGGGTTCCTCCTCAGGCTCTTTCTCTGATGCACATATCTGCCTCATACCCTAGGAGGGGAAGGATCCTCAACATTGTAAAAATTACAGACCAATCTCCTTGGTTAACATTGATTATAAAATATTTGCGAAGTCTCTCGCGGCACGTCTTGATCTTCTTCTCCCGGATCTTCTGGGTGAGGAACAGTCGGGCTTTGTCAAGAGTCGCTTCATCACTGATAACACTAGACTTCTCTTTAATATTCTCTCTAAGTCCCGCCTTTTACCCCATTCCCTTGCGGCCATTGCCCTAGATGCTGAAAAGGCGTTTGATAGAGTTGAATGGACTTATCTCTTTCATACCCTTCGTTGGTTTGGTTTTGGTCCTAATTTCATTTCTCTAATTTCATTACTTTATTCCAACCCGCGTGCAGCGGTTTGTGCCAATGGTCAAGTATCCTCTTTTTTTGATTTGAAAAGAGGCGTTCGTCAAGGATGCCCCTTATCTCCCTTTCTCTTTAATTTGGCCTTAGAACTGTTTCTTTCTAAACTACGTCAAAATCCCATTATCCAAGGTTTCTAGCTATCAGACTCCCACATCAAATTAGCCGCATATGCGGATGACATCCTCCTCTTTATCTCTAATCCTGCTGCTTCGATTCCCGCCTTCCTTACTGAAGTGCAGGCCTATTCCCAAATATCTGGTTATAAGCTTAACAACAATAAATGTGAGATCCTACCCTTGACAAAATTTACATTTAAGCCTGATTTTGCCGCATCTAATTTTACATGGAAGTCCTCCAATATTAAATACCTTGGGTTGTATATCACTCCTACCATCCCAGACACTGTTTCCCTTTGTATGTCCAAATACATCCAAAAGTTAGTAGATCTCACGTCCAAATGGCATCCTCTTTACCTATCCTGGTGGGGTCGCCTTGACACTATTAAAATGATGCTGTCTCCCATTGTCCTTTATACTCTCTCTAATATTCCAGTCCCCGTCCCTTCCAAATTTTTCAAAAAAATTAACTCCATTCTAACGTCCTTCCTTTGGAATAAAAAGAAGCCTCGAATGTCTTTAGCTCGGCTGATCCGTCCTAAGTCAGAGGGTGGGGTTAACTTCCCTGACTTCCCTGCTTACCATAAAGCGTTTCAATTGCGACAAGCCTCCTTTTGGCTACAGGACCCTAGCACTCCCTGTCCTTTATGGACTAAATTCGAACGTCTTCTTCTTTCACCCTTTTCCTTTGCCGAATATCTTTCCTTCTCTCGCAAACCCTCTTCGATTTCCACTCCTATTCATAAATTCACTACTAAACTGCTCCTATCTTCTTCCCATTCCCCTCCCACGACCATTGCCGATTTCCCTTCCTCCCCCATCCTGCATAACACTGCTCTGCTTATCTGTAACAAACCCTTCTTTTGGAAAACATGGCATTGCAGGGGTCTGATGTGGATTTCCCAACTCTTTTCTCAATCCTCTTTCTTACCTTTCACTACTCTTCGCTCCCTTTATGACTTACCTACCTCCTTTGCTCGCAACTATCATTTGCTTAAGGACACAGTCCTAACAACTTTTAATCGGCTCCCTCAGCTCTGTCCTCCTCCTGCTTCACCCACTCTCCTCTCCTCACTCCACTCCTTTTTGCGCAATGCACCAAAGGCTGCCGCTATTTACAAATACCTTCACAACGGTGAATCTATCAGACCTAAGTCCAAGGTGGAGGAATGCTGGGAACACTACCTATCTGTGTCCTGGTCAGTTTTATTTTGGGATAAGGTCTGGATCAAGATCCGTAAATCCTCGAGAGCGGCAACCCTGACACAGACTTTGTTTTTTATTTACAACAGACTTCTTTTTACACCCTTTGAACTTCACAAACGCTTTCCAAACACTCCGCACACATGTTGGTCTTGTTCATCACCACAAGCCACTTTGTTTCACATGTTATTCTTATGTACTCCTGTTCATGGTTTTTGGCTACAGGTCTGGGCTCAAATTAATCTGATTTTTCATACTTGTATCCCCTTTTCTCACATACACATCTTCTTAGGCAGCCTTTCCCCTTGCTGGGACAATGTTGAACTAAAGCCTCAGATTATTGATTTACTACTGGCTGCTGCATTCCAGCAAATAACGGTTAATTGGAAGGACGTAGTTTAATGTCTGTCATAACCATAGACTTGACACTGCTTATGTTTTTCCGGCCTGCATGGCTGCAAAACGCCTGGACTTATGGTTCGCTGTCACGCTTTATTTGGACTCATGTGCTAAACGTTTGTTTCATCCACCACCTTCGCAACAGGAAGTCCTCAAACCTCCTTAATTGCTCACTGCATTCCATTTTTCTTCATTGTATCATCTCCTTGTTCCTTTCGGATATTTCCATGCTTACTATTTTCGCTGTTTTAAATGCTTTTCTCTTGTCTTTTCTTTTTCCTTTCCTCCATTACCCAGATTTACCTTCTCATACTATTTGCATTTGTATGCTTGTTTTATTCTCCTCATAGTTTTCAAGTTTATATTCCAATGTACTTTGTTTTGACACCTGGCTTTTCTCTTGTCATTATCAAATAAAATTTTCTTGAACTTAAAAAAAAGTAAAAGGACAGATGAAAATTTTAGTTTGAGGCTTTTACATCTTGCATTTGTGTCAGATAGGATCAGCTCTTACCTGGAGCAGGTCTATACTTTTGAAAACCCATCAGTGAGAGCTTCCACTGAGTTGATATGCCACTTTGGGACCTTTGTTTTGAGTAATCTATTAACCTAGACCTCATCTCAACATGATCTAGTGCTAAGCTCCTATGCTGAAACCCAGCTTTAGACATCGCCCTTAACCAAGTTTTGCTTGAAAAGGTTTGCGTTCCAATCCTTCTTTGAAGTAGCAAGGTAACATTTTCACTGGTCCTTATCCTTTGGCCCATTTTTAGACTGACCTGTGTAACTTACAGACATGTTTTTATTGATCATTGCACCTAAACATACTGGTAATGATATTTATCAAATTTTACTAGCCAGAGTATAACTATCATTGTTATTATTATTACTGTTATTTTTAATATTATTACTGACACCTTTAAGGTGCTTACAACATCAAGTTTTTTTCATCTACTACTTGTCAGCAGGGTATAAAAAGGATGTAAAGGAATTACCATTTTATTGTGTTATGTACAGGTAGATTTTTTTCGCTATTTACTTTAGGCTCAGTGCAATTTACCTCTGCTAAGTAGTAGTAAAGTGTCTGTACTCCCCTTTTGTGCAAAAGAAACAATTGATGAATGGAATGCTGGACAATGCGAACATTTACCATAAGTCACAACCATCTGGATTTAATCCATCATTCTTTTGCCCACCACACCACCCTAGTTTGGACCGAGCCATATGCAAATCAGTCTTGACCCTGTTCCTTGTGGGAACAGTCTAACCCAAACTGTCAAGCCAGGTCCTCCCTGGACTGGAAACAAGCATCCTGGACAGGTTTCAGGGCATCACCCTTCATCAGGCCAGGCTAGCTTGAATCCACAGGTGTAGTGAGCACGGGACCCATGTCTGGGCATACCCTTTCCCCTTAGGGCGGCATATGCAAAAGAAACAATTGATGGACGGAATGCTGGACAATGCAAACATTCACCCCCAGTCACAATGATCTAGGTGTAATCCATCATTCTTTTGCTCACCAAAACACCCCAGTTTGGACCCAGCCATATGCAAATCAGTCTTGTCCCTGTTTCTTGTGGGTACAGTTCAGCCCGAACTGCCAAGCAAGGTACTCCTTGTATTAGAAACAAGCATCCTGGGACCGGTTTCAGGGCATCAACCTTCATCAGCCAGGCTAGCTTGAATCCAGTGGTGCAGTAAGCACGGTACCCACATCTTGGCATACCCTGCCCACTAAGGGCGACATATGCAAAAGAAACAATTGATGGACGGAATGCTAGCAAATGCCAACATTCACCCCAGTCACAAAGATCTTGGATTAATCCATCATTCTTTTGCTCACCACCCCACTTTGGACCAAGCCATATGCAAATCAGTCTTGACCCTATTCCTTGTGGGAACAGTCAATCCCGAACTGCCAAGCCAGGTCCTCCCTGGACCGGAAACAAGCATCCTGGGACCGGTTTCAGGTTATCACCCTTCATCAGCCAGGCTAGCTTGAATCCAGTGGTGAAGTGAGCAAGGGACCCACTTCTGGGCATACCCTTCCCACTAAGTACAGCATATGCAAAAGAATTAATGGATGGACATAATGCTGGACAATGCAGACATTCACCCCCCCAGTCACAAGGATCTGGGTTTAATCCATCATTGTTTTGCTCACCACACCACCCCAGGTCGGACCCAGCCATATGCAAATCAGTCTGGACCCTGTTCCTTGTGGGAACAGTCCAGCCCAAACGCTTATTTTTGCATTTGTCCCCCCGAGTGGGACTGGTATGCCCGGACGAGGGTCGTATGCTCTCTATGCCACTGGAGTCAAGCTATCCAGGCTGGTAAGGGCTGAAAGCCCGAAACCAGCCCTAGAATGCTTGTATGCCCAGACGTGTGTCCCGTTCTCTCCATGCCACTGAAGTCAAGCTATCCTGGCTGATGAGGGCAGAAAGCCCAAAAATTGTTCCTAGTATGCTTGTTTCCAGTCGAGGGAGGACCTGGCCTGGCAGTTTGGCCTGGAATGTTCCCATTGGGCACAGGGTCAAGACTGATTTGCATATGGCTGGGTCCAAACTGGAATTGCATGGTGAGCAAAAAAACTATGGATTTAGGCCCAGATCTCTGTACTGACATTGTTCTACATTCAGTCCATAAATTGTTCTTTGTGCATTTGTACTCCCCTTTTAACATGTTTAATTGGTATACTCCTAATTGGCACATTTATCTTACCTGTAAGTCCCTAGTATATATAAAACCAGGTATACCAAGAGTTTGTATGTAAAATGTTTGTTGAGGATTGCAGCATCTATTCTGCCACCCACTACAGGGGCTGTCTTGAGGCATACCATTCTAACCTGGCTGGGGCAGTGTAAATAATGCAATTTGACCTAGTGAAATGAACCCTTTTAACAGCTCTAAAGTCTAAACTGTCCTTTTTAAGATTAATGAGGCTACTTTGCATATAGCCTACAATGATCAGCTAGTCCATGGCTCTGACGATGTGTTGAAATAGTTCCAAGACTAGGTACAAAACCCTTGGTTTAGTGAAGTGTTTTGTTACTCTGGCAGAAACACCAGCTGGGCTATGGCCAGGGATTTAATTACCTTCAAAGAGGCTTTCCATGTAACAAGGAGATGCCAGATGACACCTGAACAGGCCCATTCTTTTGTCCTTCCTACCAGGCAGGCACCTATCCTGTTGGGGGAAAGCTGCTCTCAGAACTGATTCGGCGTGACCACAGGAGAGGGCAACTCCCTGCCCTGGGTGGGGGCACAGGCGCTGCACAAGGGAAGAAGAGTTTTACCATTTTAAATATAGTGATTTGGTTTGCAGTATGGCTCACTAAACCTCTGAAAATATGGGTTGTGTTACTCCTTAGAACCATTAGCTTATTGTTTTTGGCATTGTGCCATGAGTCCCACCATCCCCTCCACAAGCTACTTTCAGGCATACATGCGGCACCCCTTGAGCTAGTGGACCAGTGGAAGGACAGAAGAAGGACTGAATGTGCTGTTTAAGACCTTTAACGAGATTTGGAGGGCTGGACCTGCTTGTACCCAGGACAAGGAAGGGGACTCCAAGGGTCAGTTGTCTGATCTCCTGTATGGGCAAAGGGACCAAGCAAACTCCAAGAGGCATTTTTCCTGAAGTGTCCAGCTGACCAGTACCAACTAGACCTAACCTGGACCATGCTGGTATCCCCTGCTGGAATGCTTCTTGATCCGCAAGTGCTTTTGCGGAGGTCCTGGAACTATTAGCTGTGCCTAACTGGACTTCTTTAATCAAATATGAAAACTTAGGACTTTGAAAAGTATTGGATTTTAAGGCCTTTGAACAAACAACACAACCCTGCCAAGCCAATCTGCCCAAGTGGTGACCTGGAGGGCTGAAGAAACAGATTTCCCTTGGCTGCAGCTTCACCATAGCAGCAGCAAATTAATTTCATTTCAGTTGAATCATAGAAAAAGGGTATTCGGCCCTGTTGAGCACTCTTCGGACATAGCCTGCAGCATTGCCACACCTGAGTATTTCAAGCTCTGAAAAAAGACTTGGGGGCATAATTCCAAGAAAATGTCCAACAATTTAAAAATGCAGGGATGCACCATTTACAGAAGAATATGGTGCACCCCTGTGCTTTCCCTAGCGCTTGTGCTAAATTTAGCTGGCTAGTGCCAATACAGGCAACCTTGCACAATAGTCTAAGGGTGCCTGCATAACAGGGAATGATTGTTTAAGGTGTCCCTTCCTGCACATAAACTATCACTAATGGTTATTTGTTGAATCTGTGTGTGCTGAAGAATGCAACACAAATGGAACTAACAAATTAATATTATTTAATGATTGTTTATGTGCAGGGACACCCTCCTGCACATAAATAACCATTATGTGTGCTCTTTCTGCAGCACACATAGAAAAAGCTAACTCGAGGTAAAATAAAAGTTTAACTCCACTTTTGGTAAATTCTACTGCCTGCTCTTGGATGGCATTAGTTTTTGGTGTTGCCCTACATTTACACCTTCTTGTAAATCTCAGGTAAATCTCAGGCCGCCTCAAAAGCAATCGGTGTTGCAGTGGAACACCCATTGCATGTCCCCTTCTTGCTAAGTGATGCGTGTAAATGGGCCTTATTTACAAGGTGGCCTTAGGCAACAAAAAGTGGGTAAATGCTGCTTTGGAAATATGGAGAAGGGCATATCGCCACCAGTACGTCTCTAAAAGCGACACTCTAGTGGCAATATCCTCTCATAAATATGCCCCGAGTCTGAAGGTACATATCATGACTAAGTGAAGATGACAAAAGTACCCACCAGTGACAGGACTTCTCTGGACACACAATTCAAATTTTAGTGCTAATAGATATCCACCAAAACCAACAGCTTTACCCATACCTTGTCCAATGCCTGTCTGATGTGATAGAACCCTCCTCAGATGCAATTGGCTTTCTTACCTCACTTAAGGATTTTGCCTTCAAGTAAAAAGGCTAATGGCCTGATTACAGCTTTAGCAATCTTTCCCACTCGACCACTGTCATGGCGGTCTGAGGAAGACCGCCAAGCCATTGGTATAGCCGATTACATAGTAATCCAGGGCTGGAAGTGTGGCGGTGGTGGTGTTACTGCAGCTGCATGCTGTGGCCCACAGACAGAGACTGCAAGACATGCCACCGCAGTACTATACCTTGTGTGCGTCAGGTGCAATGTGTGGCATGCACCATGTTGTGCATGCCACACAGTGCACCAACAACAGTGGTGGAATTAGGGGGCACACCATGTGCCCCCAGCCAAATTTTGAAATGGGCTATTATGCCCGGGGGCCCTGTTTGAGCCCCCTTTCTTGCTTTCCCGCCAATCTTTTCATGGCAACATCCCCATAATGAAAAGGTTGGCGGAAAAGCAAATTGTAATTTGGACAGTAGTGCCGGCATTGGCACTGCCATCATAGGCCACAGCTTTGGCCTCTGCCTATACGACAGGATCAGAAATCTGGGCTGAGATGGTAGTTATCTTACCACCCTGACTGCACAGCAGTCTTGCGGCCACCAGTATCACAATCATTGCTGTTCCAAAGTGAAACCTCTGACTGGCCAAACCTATTTGGTGTGTGCAAAATCCAACCCCTGCTCTATTGCAGTCAATCTGAAATAGCAACAATGACCCTTGACTATTATTGGTGCTTTGCGCTTCTGGAAATATTTTTCCTTAAATGTATACTAATTCCGATCTCTAGTTCCCCTTATTGAATTATTCTCATTTTGGTATAATTTTGCTCAATAAATTAAACTTTATTTTTATGAATTGGAATGAGGGTATTATTGTGTTGTTGACTTTTAAACTGTTTTGAAACTGCTAAAAGCTTTGCATATTTTGTCTTAGTTAAGCTTATGTGCTTTGTGCCATAGCTACCAAAAGTTGAAGTCAGTTTTAAATGACTGAAGACTTTTACTATACATAATAAGATAGTACCTTTATTACTTCCGATGGACCTCAATCCACCACAATAAAAAAAAAAAATCTCAAAATGTGAGTAATAGGATGTGCTTGTGCAGCGGACAGGGAAATGGTGCCTGAAACCCAAAAATGGTGATGACAGAAGGTTACTACCAACCTAGAAATAGCAGATCTATTGTCAACCACCACTTTGTGCGTCAGGTGTTAGGTTTAAATCAGATGTTGAAACTATTCTTGGAAGGAGAATCATTTTTCATAGGTAAGCTGGCATTTTAAAATGATAGTTTTTTGTACATGTGCAAAATGCCATCAAACAATCATTAGACTCTGTCCAAATGTTGGTAACTACTTAGGAACAATTACATTTTGCTTTAGCAAGTTGCCTGATGTTGTGCAGTGACACAAATGATATGTGAAGTGGCACTGTGCAAATGTGTTTGGAGGTCTGCAGGTTTGGTCGCATTGCATATGTTTGTAGTAGTGTGTATGCATGATATGGAGCAAAGTGTGTATGTTATGTGCCAAGTTTATATAAACGTTTGCAAATGTTACAAATATGGGATGATGCTGTTTTTGGTGCAACAGAGACTTGTCGTTTGTTTTCAAGGTAGTTAGATGTATAATGGTATGAGATATTGTTCTGAATATCATATTTTTGTTCTCTTCTAGGTATTCCCCTTGTAGTCTCCATATAGTCATTTAAAAGTGAAAACGTGATTAACATGAAATGTAAATTTGTTTTAGGTCAATTTTCTTTGCGACGTTATAATCAATTATGCACAGATATTTTCAAAGTATTTATTCTGAGGTGGCTAATTTGTTATAAATAACTGTTAAGTTGAGGCCTGGGTGACATTTTGACTAGGCCAGAATAAGTAGTTTCAGTAATTTTCTGTTACTTTTTTGCATTATATTACCAAGTGTGTGAGGATACTGGCTGTTGTTATTCGTGCTCTATTGCATTTAACACTATTTTCCCAGCGCAAAATGCATCCTCCAGACAATTTTGGATGCAAGGGTGCATTTTGCACTAAGAAAATGGCGCTAAATGCTAATCTACATTCCTTGCGTGATCTTACATAATTGTGCTGCAATTTTGCAGAATTCCATTACAGCAAATTACAAAAATCAGGTTGCCCACTCCCAATTAGGTTGTGACCAAAGATTAATTAGAAGCTGATTACCATGTTCCTCTTTCATTATTACTGTTCAAGAGAAAATAGTAATGATGTAAATTGTTAAAAGAACATCAGGCCACATTCGGCTTATTAATTATCCTAGAAGTTTTAATGACAACTTAATACAGTTATATAAGAAAAGCACAATGTGCAAAGGTTCAGAGAGGAACTTTGTGCTAGGCTGCTAAATGAGCAGAATCACAGCACCCACTTTGGCTGAACGGCCAACAGGAAGACATTCAGTCTCAAGACTCAAGAGCCCAACTGGATGCACAAGACAAGAATAGCTGACTGTGGGTGTAAACATCTCTGACACTAGAATTAGGCTTTTATTTTTAGAATTAAGATTAGTTTAGTGAATATAAGAATGAGGGTGGGATTGCTATAAAGTGATACAGCAAATATGATTACGTTATATATGGTAAGGAAGGGGAATGTGCAAACCTTTTTGCTATAGAATGAGGAGTGAGGCGTGGTTGTGTTCTTGCCCCGTTCCTGTTCTCCCTCTATACCAATAAGGTGGAAGAGACTCTAAAGCAGTCCAAAAGAGATGTCCCACATATTGAGGCATCCCCTGTTCCGATTCTCCTGTATGTGAACGATGCAATGCCCTTGGTGAGAACTCCAAGAGCGCTGCAGAGACTCATAGAGGAGAATACTAGTTTCATGGCCTCGTTGGGTCTAGATGTTAACAAGTCCAAATGAAATATTGTGATTGCTGGTCCATCGATGAAGAAACAATTGGGTTTTTAGTCTTCACAGCGGAGGGTTGAGGTGGTGTTTAGTTTTTATATCTGGTAATTGTATTTGATGGTAAATACCTCCGAAAAGATATGGTCTCAAATAGAACACTTCTTACGGAAAGAAGTACAGGGGCCTTATTTATTTTTCCAGAAAGGTGGGGAATAAATCCATACCAGAAATGTTACTTATCTATAAGGCACAGGCAAAAGCCATAGCCACAGAAGGGGCCGCAATATCTAGCATGGCAGATGTAGAGCCATTGCAACGTATAGAGGACGCATATCTTAAGAGACTGCTTTCGCTTCCTAAAAGCTGTTGTAATTTTATATGTCAGACTGAAACAGGACTTCCATATAATGGCGACGTATTATGGTTGGTGTCACTGTTATTGTGGCATTCCGTATGGAGAAGGCAGTCGGTGCCATTGAATCAAGCTATATTATGGGGATGTCTAAATTGGATTGAGCCAGAGAGATATCATGGATACAATATGTGGGATATATGCTGTCCAAACTGGGTTTAAGTTTTTTATATTATATATATTACATATTTGAGGCACCAGAAAACAACACAACTTTTTCCTATGCAAAGCTAAAATAGTCCTTTAAGGAAAATGCTGCTAATGAAAGATGGGCTAAAAAGAAAGAGAAAATAAGTGTTGTTTTATATTACTCTATCCCTCCAGTGGTACAAGGCATACAACCTTACCTGGGGCTTAGTCCATACAGCATTTTTTTATCTTGAATAGATTCCAATTGAAATGTATTCCTTTGATGCTTGGCTTTCCAATAAATGTTAAATACCATAAAAATGTACCTCAATGTTTTTGTGATGGGGTGTCTGGTCAGTTCACTGAGCACATTGGGGGTCATTAGGATAGTGGGCGGATTGCCACCGCCCTATGGTGGTGGCGATCCACCCAGCAAAAACCACTGCCCGTATATAAATTCCCTCTGCCACATTACCATGGCGGGGGGACCCCGGCGGACGGAAAGACCGTACGCCGGTTTTCCTCCCGGTCGAAGAGTCGACTGGGCGGAAAAGCTGTTAACATGGTGGCGGTGTCTGGGAGACACCTCCATCCATATTAGCATATATGCTGGGAGCATGCAGTTCCCAGCATTGGGGGCCCGTATCGGGCCCCAGGGTTTCTGGGGGGTGGGGGTTGCACATGGGGGTATCTATGGTACCCCCCTGCATTTGACAGTACAACGTGGCAGGCATCACACACTGCCTGTCACGTTGTACTGTCAAATGCACAACTTGCATTTCTGGCATTGTGGCGGGCGGTGCATTCAATGTCAGAAATGCAGGATGTGCCTGCCGGTGTGGCGGGCGCAGCCTAAAAGGATGTGCGGGACCGCCACAAGCATTGTGGGCGGTCCCATTTCCCACAGGTATGGTGGGCGGACAAAGTCCGCACGCCATACTAATGCACCCCATAGTAGTTTTCTGCCCAATGTATAGGCAACAAAGGCAAAAAATGCTGGCACCTTATTTGCGCAGTGTGAAGTAATGGATCAAAATCTTCAAAACGTTGAAAAACCCTTGTATGTTTAGTTATCACCATTTTTTTATGGGCAGTATGGAAACGATGGAAAGAACTTAATTATACGAAAGGGGATAGAGCTTAACAACATGACGCTCTTTTTATATATTTTTCCTTAGTTCATCAGATAGACAAATTGTTTCAAACAACAAAAAATAGGATTATCCATTGCCCTCTCTGCATCCTGAGTGTTTTAAGGAGTTGTGATACTTTAATGGATTTTACATCAATTTTGAATGGAATGTAAAAGGGAATTTGTGGGTATTTTAATTTTCTAGAATGTTTTTAACTATGTCTTTTAAAATGTTTTAAAAATTTGGCAATCGTATCTCTTTACACTATGATGATACATACTTTTCTTAAATTATGATGATATATGACCATTTATGCGATGGATATGTTGCAAATAAAGTTTAAATTAATTGACACATCAAATATGCTGGGTTTTTATTTGTTGTTAACGCTTATAGTAAACATTTTATAAATGTTGCAGCTACCGTTCTGGTTATCTTTATTGCATTAACCATTAGAAATGGGGTCTCTAGTTGACAGAGGTATGCACCCTGTCCAAGTAGAGACCACCACTGTAGTCAAGGTAAGCTAAATACAAACCCTAAAATAACCCACCCTCTGGTAGCTGGGCACAGAGCAGTCACATTTAATTTAAGAGGCAATGTGTAAAGCATTTGTGACACATTTTAATTGCATTACCTCAAAGAAAGCACCACAAAAAATAATCAATACCAGTTTAGGAAAATAGAGAATATTTGTCTGAATGAAACAAGACCAAAACAACAAATATTCAATAAGTAGAACTCGAGATATGATTTTCAAAGATTAAATGTGGAACCAGTGCTTAGACCTCACTATCTGTCAAAAGAATACTTAAGGTCGCCAGGGACTGGTACATATGCAATATTCATGCCGACTGCCTGGAGGGCCGGCAAGCTACAGAACCAATATTGAATGAATTACTACGTGAACAATAATTTACCTATTAGTTTATGATTTTTAATTGTATAATAAGGGAGAATTTTATGTATGTAATTTTTATTCTTTAGTGTCATTGTATGACTTTATGTATTTGTTTTTTAATAATAATGTACTTTTGTAATGAATAAACACTATAACGCATATTCTAGCTTATTTTACAGTGTGTTTGTTATACCCTCCGCATACTTATATATATATATATGTATTTATGATTGCCTAGGAATTGTTTTTCGCACACAGCTACAGAACTTATGCACGGTCCACTGCAGAAGTGCCTTGTATGGAACAAAGCGTCAACATCGAGAACAAGATGCATCAGTTCCGATCCCCACACTTGGGCCACTGCGTCGTCGTCAAGCCTTGCAGACTGTGTTGAAAAAATGGGTTCTGCATCATCGTCAAGCCGCGCAGTCGGGACCTGTGTCATCGTCAATTCGCCAGTATGACGGCGTCAAAGAGTGATGATTCGAATGTTCTCTTACAGTTGAGTCTATGAGTTGTTTTTTGCCAAAAAGCAGCTGTAGAACCCCCTTTTGAGGGCATGGATTGAAGGGGCAATCTCAGGCAGGGGTG
Source organism: Lissotriton vulgaris (assembly GCF_964263255.1). Classification (NCBI taxonomy): domain Eukaryota; kingdom Metazoa; phylum Chordata; class Amphibia; order Caudata; family Salamandridae; genus Lissotriton; species Lissotriton vulgaris. Next base: position 310,388,927 of record NC_141696.1, read on the forward strand.
GTACTCACAGATAGCAGAGTCCAGCAACACCAGCGGAGTTGCAAGAATCCTTTGTGCCCCTGAGACTTTAGAAAGCAGTAGGAAAGCCAGCAAGCCCTTGGAGAATCTTGGGTTTGAGGATCTAGAGAGCAGGCGCAGTCCATCTCACTTCCAGGCAAGAAGCAGCAGGCAGCAGGCCAGCACAGCAGAGTAAGTTGCAAATTGGCAGTCCTTCCTGTAGCACTGCTATCAACAAGCAGCAGACCAACACAGCAGAGCAAGTTGCAAAGTAGCTATCTCTCCTACAGCACAGCAGTTCTTCCTCCTGGCAGAATATATTTGGCCCAGGTAGAGTTCTGATTTGGTGTTGTCAGGGGCCCAGTATGTATTACCAAATGGGCCTCTGAAGTTAGTGGAGACATCAAAGAGGCCTTTCAAGATCACAAGGTCTTTGCCTTTCCTGCCTTGGCTCCAGACACACTACACGGGGGTATGCAGCTCTTTGTGTGGGGACAGGCACAGCCCTATTCAAGTGCAAGTGTCAGCTCCTCCCTCCCAATCTATCCTACAAAGGCCCATCAGACTTGTGATGGGCCATCAGGATGCAAATGTTACACCCCAGCTCTCTTTGCGTGACTGTCTAGAGGTAATCCACAAAACCCAACTGTCACCCAAACCAGACATGTATTCAGAGACGGGCAGAGGACCATATTGGTTAAAGCAAGAGAATGCCAACTTTCTAAAAGTGGCATTTTTAGGCTTACAATTTAAAATCTGACTACACCATAACTTGCGATTTTAAATTGTGAGTCCAGGAATTGGAAACTAGACTTAAAAGGTCTTCATGGCAATCCCAATGTTAGCCTATAGGATAGATAGGCCTTGAAGTGGTGAAAACGAATTTAAGAGCATTACACTACCAGGACTTGTAAAACGTAAAAGTACATGCCCTACTTTTTAAATCCACTTGACCCTGTCAATTCAATTCATGATGCTTTATTTGGTACATGTAAATGACCACAAAAGCACAACATAAAAACATCGACATTTCATTAAAAGTTATACAAGTAGTATTAAAGGACAACAAAATTCATTAAAACACACATTGATTCACAGAATAATTTACAGTTAACAGTCGGAGGTCCGTTAAAAACACATACTTTTCCTGGAGTTGATGCACCGATTTCAAAACAATGCAGTATAAAACAGACGTCTACAGATTGCAGGTTAAAAATTAAAGCCATAGCATGTTTAACTGTACGTACACCATATTTAACAAATATAGGTTTCAAAAAGGTAGTACGAAAATTTGTGTACAGTTTACAAAACAGCAAAAAGTGCAGAGTGCTCTGGATAGACACACCATCACACATACATGGCGCACTCTGGTGTTTTTTAATGTTTGGATGGGCCACTAAATAATGTGCCATACCAAACCTGAGTCTGGTTAGCACAAATTTATGTGAGTGCCTAGTTACCTTAGTTAAATAAAAAGGGAAGCCTTCCCCAGAAATATAGCGATTATAAAACATGACAGTGGACATTGCTCCAGTGGCAAATGCTCGCTTTCTTTCAGCATATACCAAGAATACCCTTTTCCTTTCAGCTTTAGGGATCCTTGCTGCTGCACCAGGGTCAAGTAAGATATTCAGGCTAAATATGTCTGAGAATCAGACAATTACATATTTAATCAAGTGTATCTCAAGATATTTATCCAACAATAAACAATCCTCTATAATGGACCTGTTGAAAGACTTCTCATCCTTAAGCCAAATAGACTGCCAGATCATCAGTGGCCTAAGGGATAACAGATCGATTCAATAATTGGTGGCTAGCTCTAGGTGGATCAATTCGGTAGTGGCGGAGGGGGGGGCAAAAACAGGAGCTTTTTTAGGAATGAATTTTCCTCCAGTTGCAGATTATGAGCGCAACTATGGCCCCATACTCTCGCCCCATACAATGCTACGGTAACACATCTAGCCTGATAAATCCTCAACATATCCCTGGTACGGCGATCCCCAACCTTCGCAGCAAATCTATAAATGCCATGGGCATTCTTTGCATTTTATTCCGGATATTATTAAATTCATTAGTCCATTTCCTGTCTTTAGAAAAGGTAATACCTAGGTAACAAAATTTGCCAACCTGTTGCAATTTTCACTGTCAATAGAAAAAAGCATTAAAAAATTTATTTTTTGCCCCACAAGTCATTATATAGGTTTTACCTTTATTAATTACTAAATTTTTATCTTTAAAAATGGAAGAAAAACTATCCAATAGTCGCTGTAAACCCACAGGCGTTCTGGAAAGTAAGACAGCATCATCGGCGTATAATAACACCGGCACCGGGGCACCTTTAATCTTAGGGTCATCTGCATTAACTTTTTCTAAAATAGCATCAATTACATTAATAAATAATATAAAATGGAGGGGGGCCAGAACACAACCCTGTCTGATTCCTCTTTTAACACGGAATTTTGGGGTGCATTCTCCTTTGCCTCCGAAGCTCACACTAGTTTGTAATTTCTCCTACAGCTTTGCGAGAAAGAAAATTATGCCATCAGGTGCTCCTAACTTCAACAAGGCTGGCCATAGGAGAGAATGGTCCACCATATCGAAGGCGCTACTAAGGTCTGCTAAGCAGAGGTACAGGGAGCCAGGTTTCGCTTCAGTATATTTCCCGATCAGTAAATCAAGATTGACGCACTGATCGAGTGTGCCCCGACCCTTCCTAAATCCATACAGGCTGTCAGCCAGGATGCCATTCTGCTCAACCCATTCCTCTAATCTACAAGCATGACTCTACTCATGATCTTTACAGAAGAGTCAAGAAGGGAAATGGGACGGTAATTTTTGGCATCAGACCTACTTCCGTTTTTATAGATTGGCACTATGATCGATTCTACCCAGGTTGCAGGGGCCTCAATACACACAGCTGCATTAAAAACGGCAGCCAAAAGAGGTCCCCAAACCTCTGGTGTGGCTGTATATACATCTATAGGCACCCCGTCAGGGTCCTGGGCTTTCCCTCCCTTACTGGCACTAATGCCCTGTTCAACCTCACAGACTGAAATATCCAGCGACAACACAGCCCACCTATTAAGTTCACTATCCAAAATTCTATTTGAATCAAAAATGTTGGAGAAGTGAGCTATCCATCCATCACTCGGGACATTAGAAGTTAGCTCAGGTGTCATTTCATCCTTAAAAAAATAAGAATTAATTGTGGCCCAAAACAAGGTACTATTTGATTGCTCTGCTGCTTGGTTAAGGGAGTCCCAAGCCTGTTCCTGCAGCTCACTCTTCCTCTGTTTGAGCACACATTTGTACGCCAATCTCTTTTTGATAATTAAGTTATTATCCCTGGGATTTTTTACCAATGGCAGCTTAAGATCGGTTAGTGCGGCGGTACAGTAATGATTGAACCAACCCGGTCCCTTCCTACGCTTCCTGTTGCTTTGGCAAGTAAACTTGACATTAATAGCTTTATTAATTTCATTAATAGAAAATATAACCTTCTCCTGTTCAAATCTATTTTCCAAAATAAAAACAATATCCGACAAGCTCTCCATAACAATGGAACTAATTAATTTATGGGCCCTCTCTCCTACCCATCTTAACCTTACACCATTGGTCCTGTGTGGTTCCACATTAGTGATTGTCGTAGGTACTTTGACTGAGCTACCCACCCAGAGAGTAGTGTCCAAGATAATACAATTATGATCACTTAATGGTGTTTCATCAATTCTAGGTGGCGCACAGCGAGAGATAATATTAGAGGAGACAATCACATGATCAATTATAGAGCTAGTATGCCATTTTTTAAAAGTAGGGATGGGTAAGCCATTTGCATCCTTACTATACTCTAAAATTTCCAGGTCATAACAGCCCATAAGCTTATGCAATGCTTCTCCATAGCTGTTATGCCCGAAGTGTAAGACATCCCATCCGGCATTATTAGTGACCCCCATAAGCCTTAAGTGATGACAGTTCACATAGGGTGGTGTTAAAATCCCCCACCCATATAAAATCAAATACAACATTCACTTCCTGACATAAATTTCCAATAGCTTCAGCTAGATCTATTACTACTTTGGCCCTGGTCCCATCAAAAATATTATTATAATAATTGATCAATAGGATGTTATGGTTTTTATCCTCAATGTGCCAAAGAATCTGAACAAGATCGTCCACAGATATATACTTTTTAACCAGAATTGGGCGGAGAATTGATACAAGTGTCAGAAGGCCTCCTTTGGCTCTGCCTGGTTCCACACCCAACGCAGGTAAATTATAGGAGACGTATCACTCATAGCTGACCTCCTCTCTACGCCATGCTTCCTGGAAACATAAGATGTCATACGTATTGATAGAATTTAACCAGTCCAAGTCCTTCCCCCTAGATTTCAGCCCTGCCACATTCCAACTGACAATTGTAGCACCTTTACCTCTGGTACCAAAACCATCAAGCATTAAACAATCATTTTGATCCCCCCTTCATTCGGGTTTCCATTCCCTGTGTCCCCACATTCCATAGACACACTTGAATCTGCCACTGCACCCTGTCCATGGGAGCTCTTCCTTGATGAAAGTAGGTCTAGTGTTATACTAAATATATCTGAGATTTTGCAAGTGATTGATTGTTACCTGAAACACATCTTACTCAAATATTGCAAAGTGGGATGGGGTTTCAGGTCAAATGTGTTTTTGTCTCGAGTCAGATCATTGGCTAAGTCCTTAGTGACAGGGCTTTAGGAAATAGAATTTGGGCTGTGTTGAAGAGAATGATGTAGAAAGAATTTCTAGTTTGCTAGCACATCAGTGTGAACAAGGTTGTCTGATTGCATGCACACGTGTGTACATTTAGGAAATTGGGCTTCATGTGAGCAATGGTGTCTGATGATGTGGAATCGCTTCCACATGCGCATTTATGGATTATATTGCCCATATGTATTTGATTGTGTGAAGGTGTATGTAATATGGAAAACGTGTCTTATGGTGTGCCGTGGTACTATTGTAGACTGTGCCTTGCGGGGAGATACCGCCGCTGGGACGACTGCTGCATTTTCCTGACCTCACCGCACCCGCTCCGTGGGTGCCGCATCGCGCTCCGAGCTCTGAGCCTGAGGTAATTGGACGCCCTGAGGGAGCTGTGAACTGCGGGCTCTTGCTGGTGGCATGTAACAGGGCTGCGAGCGTAGCAGGGACTCCATCTCCCAGGAGTCCCTGCCTGACCTGCAGCTACCATCTGGTCCGCTCACCTGTTTGCCCCGCCCACAGCCCACTGGAGGGAACTTAATCGCCAGCTGCACATACCTCGTGGGTGTACTTTTGAAGACTGTGCCTTGCGGGGAGATACCGCCGCTGGGACGACTGCTGCATTTTCCTGACCTCGCCGCACCCGCTCCGTGGGTGCCGCATCGCGCTCCGAGCTCTGAGCCTGAGGTACTTGGACGCCCTGAGGGAGCTGTGAACTGCGGGCTCTTGCTGGTGGCGTGTAACAGGGCTGCGAGCGTAGCAGGGACTCCATCTCCCAGGAGTCCCTGCCTGACCTGCAGCTACCATCTGGTCCGCTCTCCTTGTTGCCCCGCCCACAGCCCACTGGAGGGAACTTAATCGCCAGCTGCACATACCTCGTGGGTGTACTTTTGAAGACTGTGCCTTGCGGGGAGATACCGCCGCTGGGACAACTGCTGCATTTTCCTGACCTCGCCGCACCCGCTCCGTGGGTGCCGCATCGCGCTCCGAGCTCTGAGCCTGAGTTAATTGGACGCCCTGATGGAGCTGTGAACTGCGGGCTCTTGCTGGTGGCGTGTAACAACAGGGCTGCGAGCGTAGCTGGGACTCCATCTCCCAGGAGTCCCTGCCTGACCTACAGCTACCATCTGGTCCGCTCTCCTTGTTGCCCCGCCCACAGCCTGTCACCACCCCTACTTATTGGTTGTGGCGACCTGCTGCGCGGGAGCGTCGCCGGGCAAAGACCGAGCCAAGAGCGGGCCCGTTTGTGCCCGTTCGTGACAGTTCGTGACTGGGCCGGGCCCCCCCCCCATTATTTTTGCTCCCTCCTGTACATATATAGTGTGGGGAGATGTCCTGCCGAGATACTAGGAGCAAGTCATCCTTAGGGGGAGCAGCTATTGCCGGAGGTATGGAGAAATTTCTGGTAAGAGCCAAGGCTCTTATTGATACCGAAATAGACGCTCTGGAGAAGCGCTTATCTAAGGAACTAATAACCAACAAAAGATCCTCCCTTGGTACTCTGGCTTGTGCCAAAACTCCGGACCGGCATAAAGAGACTAGTAATAATGCCACGATGAACTCTTCTTTAAAATCTGTGAAGATTAATTTGGCATCACATGATCTGGACTTATTGGTTAATGAAATTCTCCATTTAATTGATTTGGTTCTTGACATTAATATGCCCACTCTCCCTGATCCAGTTGTTATTTGTGATTCTACTTCAAATGGGGTGAAGGAGGGGGCTGCATCCAAACGTAAAAGACCATATAATTCAAAATCGGGAGGCAAATCCAAATCTGCCAAACTTCGACATGAAACCCTCAACCCCACACCTAGTTCATCCCACTCCTTATCTAACTCGGATTTTACTATAGAAACCCTGGGAGCTCTTTTTAAAACCTTACTATTCCCCTCAGAGTCTAAATTGGAACGCATTGAACTCCGTCTATCCAATATCGAGAAAACCTCGGCCGCTATTCTAGCTAGACTCTCCGAGTCTAATTCTCCCTCTAATCCTCCTAACTCTCAAATTCCCCCAACCAATTTAGGACCTTCCCTAGTGATTTCTGCTGCCCTTCCTTTGCAACCCCCTATGGGCAACACAGCCCCGATACAAAGTAGCAATCCTATTATTCCACCTCTGCTACCAGTAGGTCCAGTTCACCCCACGACCGCTACCAACGGGACCATATCTAATGACCATATAGTTCCCCCAACCCCTGAAAAGTTTGTTCCTAGACCACGTAGACCCGACCTGCCCCACGAAACCAATTGCTTCATGGTAGTCATGCCTAGTGTCCCCCCCCTTGAGGCAGGAGAAGGTGAGAATTTTCTTTCACTCAAAAGTAGAGTCATTAAATGGCTGAATTGGAATAGACCCCTCCCGGCCCACTTTAATAATGACATTATTATGGTGAGAAGGGTACCCTGTCTGGGTAAAACCAGAAAGTCTATAACTGGGGATTATATCACGGTGAGTTTTCGAGACCCTAGGACAGTTCTACACATATGTGCCGGGTTTAATAGACCTCTCGATTCCACCATTCAGACACTGCCAGTGTCCTTTTTTTCCCCCCTCTCCATATGCACCATGACCAAGTCCGAGGTAACTGGACGAGGGTCGAGCGGAGGGGTAGATCTCGTGGGTATGAAGCAAGACCAGTTTTTCTGCCCCCTGAGACCCCCTTCTATGATTTTTACTGATTCAACTGTCTTAACGGGCTGGATGGTGTTGATTGACTGCCCCCAGCCCCAGTTCCCACCCCTCTCACTACTGGTAACGATCTAGTTGTAACATCGGGTATCGGTTCATCTTTCACTTCTCCACCTGTAATGCCCCTTACCGCTGTCCCGGTGTACTCACTTCCCCAGGGAACTGTAACCGCTGATAATAATTTAGTTGCAGCCATGGGCCAATGCTTAGTACCCGTAACATCTTCCATCTCTACTCTGGTGCACACACCCCCTCAGGGAGCCAACCCCCTTGTCCCTACCCATTTTCCTGTCCCGATGGTTTCCCTAGCTGCCAATACGCCCTTTATCTCTATATTGTCCCCGAGACCACTGTACCAGCCCCCTGTATCCCTGGCCTTAAATTTGCCAGTTGGAATGTTGCAGGTTGGAGCCGGCAAATGTCGTCCCTGGGCTGGAGCGAAATCCTTTCTGACTTCGATGTCTTATGTCTACAAGAGACATGGGTAACCACTGATATCACCCTCGATGGATTTGTGTCATATAACAACCCGGCACAAAGGTCTAATATGGGCAGGGCCAAAGGGGGTTAGTAATTTTACTTTCTGTGAATCTCCCTGTTCGTATGAAATGACATCAGACAGTGGGTCTCCATTCACAATTTTTAATCCTGGAACATATAAGGGGCCATATAATTATGTTGATTAATCATTACAACAATTTGTTTGATGCTTCTAATACCACTGTGGTGGATGAGTTGGGTCTAGCCGGGAGTAATATTCGTAAAGGCATTCAAAAACCCTTTGATATCATCTGGGGAGGGGATTTTAACATTCGTACCTGCCCCCATTCATTCACCAGAATTTGCGGGTATGATGGGGATAATGGGGAAAACCGGGCACATTTTATTCATTCACCCTATGGTGATTCCATCAATTCTTTCATGTTAAACATGAACCTTATGATACACCCCCCGGCCGCAGACGCTGATGGTAACCCTGTACCAACCTTTGTAGGATTGAACTCGGCCTCTGTTATCGATCATTTATTAGTTTCTGTACATTTTGTCCCATTTTGTACGGTTCCAATTGTTGTCGACCTTGGAAGTAGCGATCATAATGCTATCACCATGCTGATTTCTGTTTGGGGGGCTACAGCTAACATTCAACGCTTAATAGTTGAAGATGTAACCCCTTGTAGGCAGAATGGTATCCGTATCAAGTGGTGTATGGATAACTCCGAGAGGCTGCAGCTTAAAATCTTAGAAGCGGGGTCTGTGGCAATATTGAAATGTTTGGATTCAGAGGCATCTCCTGAGTGCATTATAGCCGATTTTGTGGAACTAGGTACAATTATAAAAAGATCGCTTACCATCACCAAAGGCCTAATTAAGAAGGAAAATGTTGGCTGGTTTGATAGCATGTGTACGAAATCTCTCCGGGAACTCAAGCGGGCACTCACTAAACAACCCAGAGACAGGGAGGCTATTACATCCCTTAGACTGACTTATAAAAAGCACCTAACTCACAGAAAACAAGAGCTAAGGGAGCAAGCTTGGGATGCTCTTGATAAAAGCAGCTATATTGCATGATAGTAAGCTCTTCTGGAACACGGTTAACAGCCCTTTTCTTGTAAAAGAAGACTTCCCTGTATTGCCAGCCCAGGTTAGTGAAGCAAACTGGGTTGCTCACTTTTCTGAAATCTTTGACCCGACTAGGGAGGATTGCGCTAGTTCCCCCTCCCCCATGTTTGAAGTGAAGTTATCCCTCGATATTACCCTTCAAGAAGTGGAAACTGCCATCAGTCAGAGCAAAGGGGGAAAGGCACCGGGACCTGATGGGGTCCCGGTTGACCTGTATAAATCCAACCCGACACTTTGGAGTCCACTCCTAACACAGGTGTTCAATGCTTCAGTTAGGGAGAGTACACCACCTACCTGGAGTGAATCCATAATCTTACCCATCTTTAAAAAGGGAGATAGAGGAGAGGCTAAGAACTACCGCCCTATCTCCCTTCTGGATTCCTCCCTCAAGATCATGAGTAGGGTCCTACTGATGCGTTTAGAGGAATGGGCGGAGGACAATAAAATTCTAGCGGAATCTCAATACGGCTTCCGCAAAGGCCTTGGGACAACAGAGCAGTGTATCAATCTCAACCTCCTCATCGGGAAGTACACCAAAGCGAAACAGGGTTCTTTATTTCTCTGTTTCGCTGATCTCTCGAGTGCATTTGATCTAGTGGACCATACTCTGCTATGGTCTACCCTACTGGAAATGGGAGCCCCGCCTGCAATTATATATTTCCTGGCCAGACTCTACAATAAACTATCGGCCCAGATCCGCTATGGTCAGGCAGGGGAATGCACTGGGAAAATTAGTGTTAACTCAGGCATAAGGCAAGGCTGTGTGCTGGCCCCATTGCTTTTCTCCCTTTTTATAAATTCCATGGAGCCCGAATTGAAGAGGGTACAGGCAGATTCACCGCAGGTTGGTGGTTATCCTGTGCCGGTCCTGCTATATGCCGATGATACGGTCCTACTCTCTCGTACTCCAAATGGGGTCCAAAACCTAATGAATTATTTTTACGACTTTATTAAGGGGAGAAAACTGAAAATCAACAATTCCAAGACTTACATTATGGCCTGTGGGAAACGGATGAAATTAACCAAGCCGTTTCATTTTAATAATCACAGAATAGAGGTTGTGGACAGATTCTGTTATCTTGGTGTAACTTTTAATAACAGAGGGACTTGGGCACCTGAGATTTTAAATGTGAATGCTAGGATGGGCAAAAGCTCCTCTGGAGTATTTAGCTTTGCATCAAAGTTAGGTAGCCGCCGTATTCCAGACATGTTAAATATCTATAGGCATAGATGTGTATCCATCGCTCTATATGGTTCTGGTATATGGGGCTATTGTAACCACAGGGAATTGCAAGTCTCTGAGAATCAGTTCCTTAAAAGACTCCTTTGTCTACCTCCCTTGGCATCCAATGAAATGAGCCACAGAGAGGTGGGCATGAATCATTTTACAGACCTAATGGGAATGAGACCTCTAATGGGCTGGAGGTCAATCTGGGTTAAGGATGAGACTGACTTTACCAGGCAGATTATCCTAGATTGTCTTCGTTTGGACAACGCCCGCAAGATTCCCTGATTAAATTACGTCTCATCTTCTTATAGTGAAATTTTTAACCTTGATATTGTTAGTGACCCCCATAGTGCTGTTACTGTACCAAAAAAGGAACTCAAGAATGTCTTTTTAGGGACCAAATCTAACTTGCGCAGGGCTGTATGTAGCCTCATGTCAACTCATGTATTTTATCATTCTATTATGTTGGAAGACAGGGGCATGCCTATGTACCTTAAAACTATTGCCAAGCAATCCCATCAGTTTGTTCTCACTAGGTTGAGACTTGGTATTGTACATAATTTAGTGGCTTTTCCAAAGATGAAAATTTATAGCCAATCCCCCTCCCCCTGTGATGGCCTAACTAGGCAAAGCACTTTGCACTTTATGCTTATTTGCCCTTTTTACATGCACCTTCGTCGTTACTACCTCAGACCTGTTTTTAAGAAATATTCCGTGTATACTACTGCCCAAGCACTGAAACTGTTATTTGCACTTGATACCTTGGATATCTGTTTTTTTACCGCCACCTTTTTACTAAAAGCTGTTTCTCATAGGAAAAGCCTGGTGTTTTAATCCCATTATTGATAAGCTGTTTTTTCCTACTGAAATGTCTGTTGCCTGTATTTTTACACATTGTTTGCTTTTGTGATTGTTTTTAATAATTGAATAAAGCTTTGAAATTGTAATTGTGTGCCGTGGCCCACATAATTTTACATTTTCATATGTCAACACATCTCAAAACAATCTGCCTATCATGGTTTGTAAATATGCCTTTTTATTTTTCATTAGAAGCACTATGAATAAGTCAGTGATGCATAATAGTGTTTTAATACATGGGGTTCTGTAATCCCTGCATATTTGCTGTCTCTAATTTCTCTATGATTGGGGACATGCGATGCACCCAGTCACCGATTATAAAAGAGCAGACATCAGAACTCGGCTATTATAAGTTATTAAAGTCCAGTTCTGATGTCACAATACCTGCTGCTCCAGCAGCTGGGTTGAAAGGAAGGCCACGTCACAAGCAGATAGAACAGGTTTATTGTTGCCATTCATGAGATATTTAGAGAAAAGCTAGAGTCTTTTTGCCTGCTTCTACTCATTTTGAGCTACTGGAGCTTTTTTTTAAAACTGACTTGTACTGAACCGTTTCTAATATCTGTAACAAATATCTAAAAGGCTTTTGATGTATTTAATTATGCACTAGAGTTTTTATCTTTATTCTTTATGTTTGCAAACATTCTCACTCTTTCTTATGAAAGAGGTCCGCACCAAGGTTTTAAGTTGTTTGTGTTAAAGGTGATGGTATGATCATATATTATGAGGCATAACATACCCCCTGGAATATATGATGAGGATATTATAAGTCACCTTGAAGTTCCATAACCTTATAATGGAACTCGGCCGTCAGTCTCGTTCTTCTCTATGCTTATCCTCAGTCACTTACAATATCTGTCAGGGTGTACTTTATCCCTTATATTTTTTGCACCATGAGTGATGGCTTGATCAATGTTTTAGATTATGTGATTTTTTAAACATATTCATTATAGCTGAATGTCCTACGTATGTCCTACTTGCTAAACATGAGCAATCCCTCGTCCATCCGTTGACCCTGTGTGACTCTAAAGAAGGGATGCCATTATTTATTATTTGATATCAAGGAGCAGATTCCAATAAAAATGATGAACCTACCAGCTCACATTTGATGAAAGATCCGTGCACAGTGTGGTTGGGTATGCAAAACTGTCATGTTCCTGCTGCAGGCATAGATACATTATAAAGTCATCTGGTAGAAACGAATTAACATTAATGCCCTGGAAGCCAACCGAATGAATCCACAATTTAGAGATTTTAGAAAGAAAATATTGCAATTATACGTCTGTCATATACTTCCAAATGTTTATGTTAATTGGAAAGGGCTGTTGTCACTATCCCGATTTAAACAGTTCTTCCTTCAAGTGTATTTGGGCCTCACTGTCACTTATAGTAGAAATGTGCTTAGATATGTCATAAAATACATTGAACGAATGAGGCTGATTATGCATAACTGGATACACTATACACGCAATGAATGCCGTACCGTATAAGCCTGGTTGTTGCTCTTTTTTTAAAGAGAACTCTATAATATTCATGCACTCATCAAAATGAAAGGTGTACTTTATCTATTAGTTTCCGATACACTACCACTAAATGATTTCACTTGACTGTACCTAAAAAAGCAAGATAGTGGGCATTATTAATAAGAGCAGATGCATTTCTCATAATCGCCCTACACAAAGAAATATATGCTTGTACTACAATTAATATGCACTGTGTGACGGTCCGATTAAAATGAATTCTCCTTTTATAGCCGATTTATCTGCCCTTTCATAGATTGTCAGAAATACTGCATAAAATGTGCCATGCCATTGAAACATTAATATGACCTTAATTCGAATTCATGTCCTCCTAAAATAGATAACGAAATGCATCACATAGATTTAATAACCCTGTCTGGTATCATGTCCAGACAAGATGACAGATAAGCGGGAGAAAGTCATACTAAAAATCTGCATAATCTAATACGGATTCCTTTCTTTTTTTGCAAACACTTTTTAATCTATTGTATGGATATGTGTCAATATTGGTTTTTTAAAAAACGATTTTTTTGTGGCTGAACATCAGTTTATGCAAGGAGATATACATTGAGTGGGGTAACAAGACAGCTACAGGCTCCCTCGCGTTCTCCTATTAACATTATGCGCTCTTCACAAACACAATCTCTGCTTCGGAATACAGCATCAGGGCCAACTTGCAACAGCTGTTTTTGTTACACTCAGGCATACAGTTCAAGTGAAATGAAATGTGCATTAAGGCCAGGAGAGACTGTACCAGGCTTTAACACCACGCGTGTGACATGGAAAGTTACTTGTAATGTTCATTTCAGCTCTTTTCTTTCTTAGTTGAATCGGCAAGTGAGACTCAGTTCAATGTTGAAATAAATAAATGATGTTTGTCTTTCTGGAGGTTCACATGTATAGTTGTTAACTCTAGTACTGTTAAATCGGGCAATACTAACACCTGCTAAATACATCGCAGAGAGTTTCAGAAATGAAAGCGATTCATAAAAATGTGTTTAATATAAGAGCGCAGTACAGACCAGTAGAGTGCCCATTTCGAACTAAAATCAAGAAGTCCAAGAGTTAACGGTGATGAGATGACAATAGATTCATAAAATATAATTAGATGATATTTCTAAGCTATTATGCCCACCTGTACCTGACCTCATTAAAACCAGATCGGTTAATGTGATGGTGTTATGGATTTGCAAAGCCGCCATCTTTTGATTTTATAGACAAGCATGTTGCCTACCTTTGGCAGAGTTCCTTTGAACAAGTTAAACATTTCCGTGTTAAGGGATCGAGTTGTTATTTTCCAGCTAGTTTTTATGTATATGGCCTCATGAAGCTGAGCCAGTGCAAGGCTAATACCTGATCAGGGATCAATACTCAATAAAATCACAGAACAATGGCCCATACACATTCACCCAAATCCCTGATGCACTGCGGTCAATTTATATACATTCAGTTCTTTTACTTCTAGATTCCATGTGGATGTTTTAAAATACTTATCTAACTTATATATCAACTTTCCTTGCACTTGGTGGATGAACCATTGAGTTGAATAGTTGATGGTAATGATAACACTCTCTAACTAACTATTCAGTCAGCTAAATAATCACAGACTCGGTAAAGTTAATAAAGCTTTATCTCAATATTATTGCAAATGCTCAATGCATACAGTCACAAAATGCAAATAATGAAACTCACAAAGGGGGAGAAAACAACAGCAACTATAAATGATATAAGCTCATTATACATGCAATGACATTATGTATGAAGGAGTGGATAGATTAAGAGACAAAAGTTCAGCAACATCAAATGCGGAACAAAATACACTCGGAGGGGATAGATGAAGAGACAATAGTTTAATCTAAAACAATACGTATCAATGTATGTATTACAGGATGGATAGGTGAAGATATAAAAGTTTCAGGGACAAAATGCATTTGCAAGTCATTTTGCAGGAATGAGTCAGAATAATACAAACCCAAGGGTCTGTAGAAAACCACTCACTTGGCCTAGGTGATGGTGGGGTTTCCCCGAAATAGAATCAGGGAACAAAGATTTCAGAACACAGGAGCAGGACATGGGCAGGAACAGCTAGGCCTCTCTGAAAACCGACAATCAGTGACGCATCCACCCGTCTTCTCTTCCTCCATGCAAGTCTAAACCACACCCCTAAAGGCACCCCAGTTATAGTCACATTTTTAAAAACATTTTATGAAACTCGACAGGGGATTGGTGGGTTTGGGAGGTGGTGTTGTCACACCACTGTGACCTCACCTACAATGTTGTCATTTTATTGTTCTACATCCTTTCCCATAGCTTGGTTCTTGACTCGTTCTCACAGTTTCTACACAAGATACATTTAAACATGATAATTGATAAATGTTAACATCGTTGGTGGAAGGAGTCTCTGGCCCTACGGTTGGTCACATCACTTGGCAGACAATCATCACATTGGCCTTCAGCCGTGCATCTCTTCTGCTGTGCTCAGCGTGTCTGTCTTGCCTCTGACAAATCAGATTCATTCCTTTGTTCACCCCTCCTTTATTTAGCTAACTTAAGGAAAATGGCGTTTCATCCAGCTCACTATAGCGAATGGAATATGAACATTCATTAATTAAAGGATAATGCATTTTCACTGTTTACCACCCACCTTCACACTATTCCTTCTTAACATTACCAAGCATAAGATTTAAGCAAAAGCTGCATTATTTATTATTCCAAAGCAAGGTAGAGCATGCAAACTAAAAAATGCACATGCAGCCTAGTCATGTATTTGTGTTTCCTTCAAAGCATATTGCAAATATGTTTTAGTTCTTTCATATATTATTTCACATTAGTGCATACATGGCAAAAGCCATTTTCCTTGTGTTTGTGTAAGGTGCACATTAGTTTTCTATTACTACTTACTGTTAGTCTGGATTATGGGGGTGTCAATTCGAGCAGGTTTCTTTTTGCGAACCCCTGCTTCATCAATCCCCCCTCTAATGGCTTTCTGGAGCCATCATAAAATACCTAACATACCGAGTGCCATCTTCAATTAATTAAAACTCAGTATTCTTCTCTCTTTTTATGACACTTTTGACTAAATCTTTCCTCATATCATAGTATTCTCCTTTCATATCTTCTAATGCTTTCTCTTCTCTTCTTTCTCTTTCTTATTGTTTGTTGAATTTTTGATTCTGTCACTTCCTTTTTTCTACTCCTACACTTACAACATTTATATGTTGTTATTATAATTAAGGCTACAGTGTCTACCCAAACAACTGTAATTATTATTTTCCCTAATAGGCCACTTCCAAAGTTAGAAAACCATTTACCTACAGATGAGAAACTCTTACCGAGTCTCCTCCAAACACCGTCATCCTCCAGTTGGGTCAAGTAGTCATGTAATTTTGTACTATTCTTGACATATCCCTCCATTCCTTTACTCTTATCAGAGATATATGTACAGCAGTATTGAATTTTGAACATGCAACTGACTCCATCCTCTTTTGCTAATACGATATCACAGGCAAGTCGATTTTGTAAAACTATTGATCTGATTGTAACCATTTCCGTGTCAATCATTAAGAACACACCAGCAGTATCTGTTGATAAACGATCAACTGTGGACAATTTTCTAATTTTGTGTGAATTCAAAACAACTCCAACTGGGGGTATCAGTGCACCAAAAATATCGCCTACTATTGCCGTAAAACTTGCTCTCTTGTTACATGTTAGTCCTTGTTTTACTTCATTTAGTTTGTTGTTGTTTCGGTCCAACTGATAGACCTTTGGAAAGACAATAGCAAAATAACAACTACCATACCAATGTGCAAGCAACCTATAGTAGGCTTTATTACCACACACATAATAGGCTCTTGGAAAGACAGGATCAGTTCCCCCCTTTAATCCCCAACCTCCGGTAGTTTGGAAAGTATGCTCACATCCACTGGAACAATTGAAATAATTGTTATTGTTACAAGTCAGGTTATTTCTATAGGCATATTCAACATCTAAAGTTTTAGTGATATGGATGTCCTCTCCCATATAGCGGACATTTTTACTACTTAAAACTTTATTCCGTTTCTTAATAACAGGTATTCTTGAAAATACTAAATCTATATTGGAATAGTGGTATTCAAGCTTCCCTTTCTAGATAGAACAGGCTAGTTAGTACACTGCAAGAAATACCCTATGTTAAAGGTAGGTGGTAATAGGTCACCCCCTCTGAGACAGACAAAGGTAATTGCATGCACACATTACAATCACTCACATTCATTGTGTTAATGTACTTGTACATCAATTTAGTAAAGACATTTAACGACAAATCATTAGTTGATTTATCATGATGGAGAATGCTTCCATCCAATTGTTCTATTTTAGTATAAGGGGTTGCATTAGTGACATCATTCATTCTTTCACTTGTTACATCATTAGTATTGTTTACATTATCAGTTACCAGTAGAATAGGTACAAGGACAGTCACATGAATGTTAATATAAAGACACTACATAAGCAAGCTTTAATATAGCTACGTTTTAGACTAGATTTTTGATGTTCAGTCACTTATGCTTTAGCCATTTTGTATTCTAAAAATAAAAATCTATTTCAATCTATGAATTCTGAGGTACTAAAACTTTTAAAAATAGCAGTGTAATCCTACACTTCAAGGCTTTTGTCTTTACTCCCTACTTTTATTTCTTTCCTTGGGTTTTCTGAATCTTTTATTCGTCTTCTTTTCGGTTGACAAGGTTTCCCCTCAAATTGTCACAGTTCTCTTAAGGCGGTCTCAATTTGCTTTCATTAACTTGCTCTGTGTCTGAAATTTCTTTTTCTTCACTTGGATCTGAACTCTCAATTTCTTCCAAAATGAGGTACGTCCATTCAGGTGCTGTGTATTTATGGCTTGGAATTCTTACTCTTCTGGTCTTTTGTACTAATTCTTCTCCTTACTCTTCTTTTTATGTTTGACTTGAGACCTCTTTACTTTGCTCTGGTCTTTTTTTAACTTTCTCTTCACAAGAGTGTACTTCAACCTTTTCAAGCCATTTGGCCAACTATCACCTTTTCTTGGTGTCTTAGCATTGACTACTTTTTCATCTTCTGCATCTGGTTCACAGATTCTTTTATTTGGCCTTTCTTCTTTCTGATTTTCAGCCTCTTCTGTTTCCGCTGATTCAACAATAATTTCTCTTTCATTGTTAAAATAATTTCCTTCTGGTTCAACAGAAGTCTCACTTGTTTCTGGTTCAGTTGGGAATTCACTCTTCTTGGTCAACAGTGAACTCACTTTTTTTGTGGCTCAAAAGCAGTCTCTTGAGTCCCAGAATCTGGTGCCCACTGTAATTTACTTGTGCTTGGCTGTTCACCATCTGGAAAGGGGCGACCACTCGGTCCCCCCGAACGTATGGTTGGGGGCCCGGATCCCCCTGGGAAGCCATTTTGGGCTGGGGGCGTGTCTCAGCTGGTATGCCCGAAGCGGCGTAGCCGGGGCGCGCCTTTTCCCGCCCAAGAGGGGTTGTCCTAGACACCCACACCATTGGCCTCGCCCCGTAGGCGTACCGGAGGAGTGTACACGCCCTCCCGAAGAGGAATAAAAGGAGCAGCAACCCGATGAAGCATCCTCTTGTTCCTGTGCTTGGAAGCTGCACCCTCTCGTTGCACGTGAGCCCTCGACGGAACAAGGAGCAATTTTTGAGAACTTGTAATTTTTGTGTTTCTCTTTCAGTGACTTTGAACCTTCGGATCCAGGACCACGTTGAACGCCAAGGATCGAACATCCGACAACGATGCCTGGCAAGAAGGCCGGAAAGAAGGCAGGGACTGACCAGATGCTCCGTATGCTGATAAAGGATATGGCGAGCATGAAAAAGCAGATGGCGGCAATGAACAATTCGGGCAGACCGAAGAAAGTCATAGGCCGAGCATTGCCGGGAATCATCCCCGCACGGAGAGGTAAAAGGACCAGGAATAGGGCAACAGGGGGGGAGGTCCCAGTTCCCGAGTCACCCCCGGCAAGCCCGGTTAGTCCAGTTGAGGCCCCGGTACCGAGCCCGGACGTGGGCCAACCGATTCCGGTTGTAGTTACGCCCACCAACGAGGAGGATATGCCTCCGGAATTGGCCGCCCAGTTGGCTGCATGGCTTGGCAAAAGTCCAGGGGGTGCTGCTGCACCTGGAGATACGGCCGAAGAGGCCAAGTTGCTAATGAAGCAGTTGCGGCAATCACGAGATGCTGCGAAGGCGAATCTCCCTCTTGTCACCCCACAGGTTACATCGGAAGGACCGACGGCTGGCGGTGGAAAAACAACGGGATCAGCTATGGAGTCGGGTAAGCAGCCATTGCCAATGGCAAGGGAGGGGTCTTTACCCTCGAGAAGGGAAAAAGTAGTCCAACATATTCCGCTGGCCACGAAAGAAATGATTTGGGCTGATAAATATGTGAATATGTTTTCTCTCTTAACTGACCATCACGAGATAGAGTATGTTAAGGCTCAGAAGGATTTATGGCACCCGAGTGTGTGGCGCGCAAAAATGGCGGGGTTCAGGGTTGATGAGACGATCTCAAATTGGGCCAAGGCCTTTGCAATGTTTACTGCAGTCATGGGGGAGCGTAAGCCCGAAATTTTGACCGAATTGGCCTGCTATCAGGCGCGTATAATGGATTTCTATGAATCATATGAGGGCGATGAATGGAGGGGTTATGATAGTAAATTCCGTAAGGCCAAGGAGCACGATTCATCTCTGACATGGGACTGTCTCGACTCCATCTCTTGGCAGAAGCAGCTCCTGCCGGGCACGACAAAGTCGTCCTCGCCTGGCGGGAATGGGTCGGCGCCCTTCCGCCATCAATCGGCGGCGCCCTTTTGAGCAGTCCCCGCTGGTGACCAACAACCGAGGAATGGTGGGAATGGGGGTAGAAAAGGGGTCTGCTGGATTTTTAACAGAGGCAAGTGCACGAGGCCTCAAGGGACATGTAAGTTCAGGCATGAGTGTGCAGGGTGCGTACATTCTTCACACCCTGAGAGTTCGTGTAGAGCCAAGAATGGTGATACCGGGGGTAGAGGAAGTGCCAAACAGGTCTAATACCGACCGCGGGGTACCGCTACCTACCCCCGTAGATATCATGGCAATGATCCCCTGGCTAAACGAATACCCTGATCATGTCTCCGCTGGGGTGTTGCGGGACGGCTTCTCGTATGGTTTCCACATCCCGGCGGGGGATTTTCGGGGGGAACCACTGTGTAAGAACCAACTGTCCGTTCAGCAGAACCTGGGGGTGGTAGAAGGAAAGATTGCAAAGGAAGTTGCCCCTGGCCGGGTCGCCGGCCCATATAGGCACCCGCCAGTCACTAATTTTGTTTGTTCACCATTGGGAGTAGTCCCCAAGAAGGACCCAGGTGAGTTTAGGTTGATTCATAACTTGTCGGCTCCTAGGGGTCTTTCAGTGAACGATGCAATTGACCCAAGAGTTTGTTCGGTACGGTACGCATCCTTCGATGAGGCCGTCACCATGTTAAATCGCCTGGGGCCCGGGGCGCTGATGGCGAAGTCAGATATTGAGTCAGCATTCCGGTTGCTCCCGGTACACCCGCAGGATCAGAGTCTGTTAGGTTTTGTGTTTCAAGGACGCTACTACATGGATAGATGTATGCCAATGGGTTGTTCCATTTCTTGTTCTTATTTTGAGAAATTCAGTTGTTTTCTCCAATGGGCGTTTACCAAAGCTACGGGCCATACACAGGTTATGCACTACCTAGATGATTTTTTGTTCTTGGGGGCAGCCGGTGACACGGAATGTGCGCAGGCGTTACGGCAATTTGCATTCTCATGAAGCAGTTCGGCGTGCCATTGGCACCGGGCAAGACGGTGGGACCATCTACTTCACTCGAGTTTCTTGGAATTGAGCTCGATTCAGTGGAGGGTTGCTTCCGTTTGCCAAGGGACAAAGTAGCGAAATTCAGGGCCTCTCTCGAACTGTGTATTAGCAAAGAGAAGGTTACTCTCCATCAGTTGCAGCAGGCAGTGGGCCAGCTTAACTTTGCCCTTAGAGTGATACCGATGGCCCGCCCCTTTTCCCGCTCTATTGCTCAAGCAATGGTCGGTCTCAAGGAAGGGCACCACCGCACAAGACTGTCTGCAGAGGTTCGCCAGGATATGCGCATATGGTTGGCATTTTTGGCGGGTTTCAACGGTCGAGTGGTGTGGGGCAAACCACCAGCGTCCTCGGACGAGCTGGGTTTATGGACCGACTCGGCAGGGAGCGTGGGATTTGGCGCCATCTTCGGTAATCGATGGTCGGCGCAAACATGGCCGACGTGGTGGCACACCAGTGGGCTCACAGGTAACATTGGGTTTCTGGAGTTGTTCCCCATTTTGGTGGTTCTGAAGGCATGGCCGGAGGAGTTTCGTGATCGCTCAGTGGTATTTTGGTCCGACAACATGACCGTAGTCGAATGCATAAATAATCAGGCAGCACGCTGCAAGTGGATACTGAGATTACTGAAGGAAATTGTACTACTTTGCATGAGACTGAACGTTCAATTTAGGGCGAGGCATGTGCCGGGTGTGCTGAACCATGCGGCTGATGCACTCTCTCGTTCCCACATGCAGGCATTCAGGGGTTATCTACCTTCCGCGGACCTAGTGGCAGCACCATTCCCCGAAGCACTCTGGTTACTCGGTGCCCCGGATTACAGGACCTCGTGGGAGCAAGCCTAGCCCCCAGGACATGGAATGCATACGAAGGAGCGTTTCGTTCCTATTGTGCATTTTTGGGTCCAGCTGGGGGGGGACAAATGGGGGCAGGAGGAGTATGTCCTAAAGTTTTTAGTAGCACTACACAGGGCAGGCCGATCAGCGGCAACGGCCAATAGGCACCGGGCCGCCATTGCATTCATGGCGCAGGCGCATGGCATCAGGGAGCCAACATCGTCCTTTTTGGTGAGAAAGGCCCTGCGTGGTTGGCAACGCCTGGAGGGTCGCAGAGTAGATGAAAGACGCCCGATTGGGTTAGAAAGGTTGTCCCTGCTGATGGCGGTACTCCCCGCGACATGTTCCTCCCAGTCCGAGGCAGTGCTGTTCCGGGCCGCTTTCGCATTAGCATTCCATGGGGCTATGCGGGTGAGCGAGCTGGTTGCAAAAAATAAGAAGGATGTGGAGGGAGGTCTGTGTCGGGAACACATTTTGATCAAGGGTGATTCGATGGTGGTCACAATAGCCAGGTCCAAGACCGATCAGGGTGCTATGGGAGACAGTATTGTTGTCCAGCGCATGCGAGGGTCCCCCGGGTGCCCAGTGAAGTGCGTTGAGGAATATTTAGCGCAAAGGGCAGAAGCATGGGGGGGAAGCTTGCTGAGACACGTTGACGCCACCCCACTGACAAGGTTTCAGTTTCAGTGGGTGCTAACAATGGCAATCGCAGCGGCGGGCTTGGACCCGTGCGGTTTCGGGACCCATTCCTTTAGGATAGGGGCTGATACAGAGGCTACAGCCAGGGGTCAGAGTGTTGAAGAGGTGAAACAATTGGGACGATGGTCCTCGAACTGTTATAAAAGGTATGTGCGATTGCACATGTTGTGAGGACAATGTTGTGAAGCCAATGTCATGAACTCACGCTTCTTGTCTTCTGTTTGTTTACAGTTTCGCGAGCATGCTATGCGGGGCGGACTGAGCAGTCGACCCGACACCTGGGGACCAGCGGTCATAGATCACCGGCTGTGGAAAGAGTGGTGTGGGTCGTGGGCCACTCATACGTGAGGCGAGCCGGGGACGTATTCAAAGCAGGTGACATGATTCACGCAGCTGGGGAATACGGGTACAGGGTGACCTTCCACGGAAGGGGCGGGCTCTGTATTGACCAATTTCAATGTTTTGTCGAGGGACTGCTAGGGCGGACAAGGTCACCGCCGTCTGTAATCATAGTACACCTGGGAGGCAATGATTTGGTGACACTCGGGCGGCGAGTACTAGTCGAGCGAGTTCTGTCTACCGTTAGCTGGTTGGCGAGGAGGATCCCGGGGTGCACGATAGCATGGTCCCACATGATTCCTAGGAAAGCGTGGCGGGGGGGCCTCTCGGTGTCAGCACTGAACCATTCTGTAAAGAAAGTTAATAACAAGCTTGGCAGGTTGTTTCGCTCGGCGCAGTTACACTGTATTCCACATGGATGTATTCGGGGGGAGCACATGTATCTCGAGGATGGGGTCCATTTGTCCCGAGAAGGGAATGTCTTACTCATAGGAGACTTCTTAGCATGGTTGAAGGGTTTGTAAAAGCATGACCTTTAGTAGGAGTTGTGGGGGGTCCGGATAGCCGGTCAACTATCCGGCCTGTGGCGGTAAGGTCATGATCGGTGAGCAGTAATTTCAAGGTCCCTAGAGGGGGGGCACCACCCATTATGGATGGGAGCGCCCGGGGGGAGGCGGCCATTGGCCCCTCACACGGGGAGGCGGCACCCACTAAGTATGGGGTCGCCTAAGGGAAGGCGGTCATAGGCCCCTCCCATGGGAGGAGGCGGCTAGATGCCCCTCCTACAGGAATTTCCCGGGGCCAGGATATCCGCGACGGCGGATGTGATGAACAGTGTGGGGTGGGAGGGGGGTCCACGCTACCTTCTAGACACCTCACACGAGTCCTCGGACGACCACTAAGATGGCGTCGAGTTAAATAGGGGCCCCCGCAAAGACAAGGGAAATTGGAGTTGGCACAGAGGTCCAGTCCTCTGTGCGCCCGCCCCTCACACCGTGAGGGAGGAGTTCTGGTGGTAGGGATCTGACACCGGTTGCGACCTTGCCGTTGGCCCGTAATGCTAGGATGTACAATTTTTAGAAAGTATGCATTTGCAGGATGTTTAGACTCGGCTAGGAAAACCTTTGTATTAGAGATTTGTTAAGGTTAGCCAATGAACGTGTCTGCATCGTAATGTAATAAATGAAAATTGTACATGATATGAAACTGTTATTTTAATGTTTTAATTTTGTTTCATATTTTAATAAATACGGCCGGGAGGGTAACTCCCTCCCGCCTTCCAAAAGTTCAGAACTGCGTCCGTCTTCCCATCCTTGGGGATTGTGTTGGGAGGGGGTGACAGGCATCCCGGCCATATGGTTGTTCTTCAGAATCTACCACTCTAGATTCTTCAGCTTTACACACTTCAACCACTGGTCTTTGACTTTGATTTACTAGTTACAGCTCTTTTGGTCTTTCGAGTGGATCTAGGACTCGGCTGGTATGGCTCGCATGAATCCAATTTTGCAAACCACCACACTTCACTTGCCGTCACCAGTATGATTTGATAGGGTCCGTTCCACCTGGGTTCAAAACTCAATTTTCTCACATGCTTCTTGAGAACCAATTCACCAGTACTCAAATCATGAGCTTGATTTTACTGTGTTGCAGTGGCATCTTCTCCAACCTGGTGAGACACAGAACGCACCAGATCAGTCAATCCTCAGCAATAGTCATGAACTAGATCATCAGATATACTCATCAGTTTGTTCGCTGATATGCATGCTTGTCTCACTGCTCTTCCCATTAGGATTTCGTGAGGACCCAATCCCGTCTTTTTGCCAGGAATACTTCTTAGACTATTCAGTACAAGGGGTAAAGCGTGAGGCCATTTCAGTGATGTGGATGCACACACATTCGCTAACCTGGATTTTTATAGTGCCATTGATTTGCTAAACCACTCCAGATGCTTCAGGTCGATAGGCACAATGCAGCTTCTGCTCAATTTTAAATGCTGCACAAATCAGCCAAATTATCTCCCTGTTAAAGTGGACTTTTCTGTCTGTCTCTAAAGTGACTCGAATTCCAAATACAGGAATCACTCAAAAGCAGTTTAGCTACAGTGAGGCTATCATTTCTTCTCACGGGATAAGCTTCAACTCAACGAAACTACAAGCAGACAATAACCAGCACATACTTCAACCCGTTTAATGCCATTACATTTTGTGCACAGAAACAAGCTATTTGCTCCGCTTATCTGTTGCCCATCATCACATAATCCTCTCCTGATTCATGTGCAGCACATTTGACCACTGCAATTTTTTGGGCAAATTGCAAAGCATCCAATAGTTCTTTTACAGTTTTACTGTTTCTGATAGGGGAAAGTGAAGAAGCCAGAAATCCCCTCTGCATCCATAGCTGGCCAAAATCATGGACAACCCCAAATCCGTATTGGCTGTCTGTATATATGGTCACCTTTAGGCTTTTAGTAACTTTGCATGCTCTAATTAGAGCTATAAGTCAGGAATTTGAGTGGAGTTTACCCCTTTTAGACAGGATGCTTCAATAACTACCTCTATGGTGCAAACAGCATAGGCAGTGCAGAATTCACCTTTCTCATTTCTTAGAAATAAATGACCCATCCACAAATATCTCACAGTCTGAATTTTCTAATGGAACATCCTCTATATCAGGCCTGGGTGTGGTGCACAGTTCTGTCACATCAAACAACCGAGATCCGTTTCCTCTCTCACATCCTCACAACAAGAATTTGGCAATAAAGTTGCCGTATTACAGTTGTGCACCTCACCACCGTCACATTTTCAGAACCCAGAATCACTATTTTGTACTCAGTCAGCTAACTAAAAGTTAGGTTCTGCGTCCTGGTGTGAGTTAAAAGAACTTCAACAGAATGTGGCATATACACCTTGACTGGATATCCCATCACAAATGGTTCACTTTGTTCCAGACTCACGCAAGTGGCCCTACTGCGTTCAAACAGCTTGGTAACACCACTGAATCCAAAGTAGCAGAAAAATATGCTACTGGACGTCGTGATATTCCGTGTTACTGAATTAGGACTGAAAGTGCACATCCATCTCTCTCAAAGCAGTACAACACAAATTTGTTCGTATAACCTGGCATTCCGATTGCAGGTGCTCAACAAAGACTGCTTCTCAATTTAGTAAAAGCTTCCATACTTTCATCATCCAGAACAATCAGATCTTTCACATCTTTAACTGTCAGCCTCTGTAGAGGTTTTGCAATCAGTGAGAAACTGCTGATCCACTGCCTACAGTATCCAACCATTCCAAAAACTCTTGTACTTCCTTCTGAGTTTTTGGCGGGTCATATGTGTGATTACATCAATTCTTTCTGTAGTCACTTTTCTAACCCCTTTTTCTACTTTGTCTCCTAAGGAATGGACTACTTGTTTACAGAATTATAAATTTGCCGGGGACACCTTGTGTCCTCCTTTCACCAAATTGTTCAATAGGGCAACTGTGTCTATCACACATGCCTCTCGTTTCTACGATGCCACTAGGAGGTCATCAATATATTGAACCAAAACTGATTTTACTGGCATGACTACAGTCTCCAGACATTTTTTCAAGATCTGATTAAAGATAGAGGAGCTCTCTGTGTACCCTTGAGGAATTAGGCGCTATGCCGGAACACGGTCTCCGAACCGAAAAGCAAATAAATACTGGCTTTCTGGATGTAAAGGAATCAAGAAAAATGCTTGGCACACATCAATCACTGTGTACCATATAGCATCACGGGGAATTTGGTAAAGGATTACTACTGGATTTGGCACGACTTGACAACAGGATACTACAATTTTATTAATTTTCCCTAAATCCTGCACTATCCTGTATTTTCCATTGGGCTTTTTAATTCCTATAATAGGCGAATTACAAGGACTGCTCGGAATTCCCTGTTCAATCATTTGGTCAATCACAGGAGCAACTCCTGCAATTACTCATTTTTGTGCTTGAGGTGTGTTTGGATATATAGCACCCTCTTTCACTGTTTTCTGAATCAGATCTACATTTGTTTTTAGGCCAATATCCTCTCCTGAAAAATCCCACACATCCTTTCTTACAAAACATTTCAATTCTTCAGGCAAAGTCTCCAATGTGAGAAGTGAAAACAATTCATCCGCTTTTGTCCCTTGCTTCACTAGCATCATCTAAAATTCGACATCCTCATCAGATGTCTGAAATTAAATATCATCCGGTGTACAATAGATGGTGCAGTTCTTCTTGCTTAATAAATTCCTACCTAAAATCAAAAAACTGATGCATGTCTTTGAAGTTTCCAATATTACCTTCTATTGGATTTGTGACTGGCATTCTATTTGGCTTATTTGAGACTCCTACAACTTGGATAGTTTCTCAAGAGAGGGCTAGGTACAGAATTTCTGCTGCCCGCACAGTAGAACGGATAGCACCAGCATCCACTAGGAATGTAATATCATTACCTTTCATTTTTCCATCAACATATGGACCTCACTGATCTACCGCCTAGGATGTTCCAAGTACGCACTCTTCCTCCCACCTCAAGCACCGCCATTGAGTAGAGTATGAACCATTCTCATTGCATTACAGCCAATATTGCAGAACCATTTGCACACTTTAATTCTTACCAATTTGGTCACCTCTGTGATATCCAGTATTCACACTGTACCTCTGCACAGGAGCTTGTGGCACCTGTAACTGTGGAGTAACTATTTGCTGCTTTTGCTGTTGGTTTACACCCACTTCATTCTGCATCTGTGAAATTACATTTTGATTTACCTCATTATTCTTTTTAGCAGATCTACACTCGTTCATCCAATGTCCATGCTTTCCGCACACATGACAAGGACATTTCTTCATAGCTTCCTCTCTACTCATTTTACCTCTACCTCTACCTCCACTGGGTACCTGGCCACTTTGATTCTGACCATTCATCTGGTAATGTATTTGAGTATTATTGTTTTCTTGCTGCTCTGCTACTTTTACCTGCACCCATATCATTTTTTCTTTCAACTTTTTATGTTTTGTATCAATTTCGTAACTACAACACTTGGCATACATTTGTATGTCATCAACTGTTTTGCTCTGCCAACAAATATAATGCTGCTGTATCATATTGCTAATCTCTAGTCTCAATCCAAACACGCAACGGTTCACAAAATGTCCCATATCTTTGTCTTTAACATTCTCAAACCCACTGTGCTGCTTGAAAACCTACAACAACCTTTCATAATAGGCATGCACTGATTATTTTCATTCTTGGGTCATCCTGTCAATTTTAACCCAATCTGTTTCTTTGGAGAATTTTTTTCTTTCAAATAAGTGATTATCTGATTATACTTTTTCATTACTTCATCAGAGGGCACACCTGTTTCAAGGTCCCTAGGATATTCTTGGGAGATTGACAGTGATCTTACACTCTGTCCATAAATCAGCTGGAACGACAATCTCAAACAATCAATCTAGATTCTTTAATAACACCTTTGAAACCTTCCCAAATCTCTCCACTTGTTTTTACCACTCAACAGGGTTTTCTCTTAATCTAGGAAAATCATTTGTGAAAGATAATATATGCTGTCTGGTCCAAGGTACGTGGACATATCCACCATCTGGAACTTGTCTCATCGGAAACGCCCTTTCAACTGGCTCTGTCTCTTTCAATGGAAATTTTGATGCTCTTTTACCTGCTGCTTCTTCCTTCTTTCTCGTCCATCTATTTTTCCATTGATCTACATCTCCCCACTTCTAAAAAATATTCATAAATTCCTTTATTTGCAATCTTTTTCCAGATGCATTCAAACTCTCTAGATCCTTGTCAGTGAAAGCCAATCTGTATAATTTCTGCAACACTTGTGACTTCTCAATGTCTACTCCATACTCACTAGCAGCTTCTGATACTTTTTCATGTCATGAAGATTATTCGCTCTCCAAGTAATGCTTTTAGATAAAAACAACAGCTCTTCTTCTCGGTAAGTCCCGAATCGGTCTGGACTTATTGTACCAATAATCATGTCTTCCAAATCCACCTTCAACTAGCTCACATTTATATTCTTTGTTTGCGGTTTCAGCTTTGTCATTTCCTTTAGCCAATTATTTAATTCTTCTGGTGACAGACCTCCTGAACTTCCAGCTACTGTAGTAACATTCGGCCATATCTTTCTTGGATCTATTTATATGCTTCTTCTAGGGGTCTTAGTTAATATTTCACAAACCAGAAGATCTGACAAACTTTAGTCGTATTAGCCTGTCCATCCTCATTCGTTATCATGCCACTCCTTGTACTACTTCCTGGAACAGACAATGTATGGACTTTGGATACATTCTGTCTTTCTCCATACAGCGGAACTACAGGATCCATTGTTACCGGTACTGTCAATGCTCCTGCATTCAGACTCAACTGGTTCAATTTCTGGACCTGCTCCAACTTTGCCTTATTCAGCAGATTCAGTTATTTTTTCGCACTACCTTTGCTATATCTGAAACTTGTTGAGCTATTGGGATTCCCATTTGTGGGGCAATTGGAGCCACCACCCCTAAATTCTCTTCATAAGGCAGAGGTCTTTTGTTCATAATGTCCTCTAACAATTCATCAGCCTCAGAATCACTCATATCATCTCTTAAACCTGGAGTCTCTATATTTCTTTTTCTCCTTACATTTGCCTCTATTCTGATCATTGACGGTTAAAACTGGGTACAACCCTTCCGTTATCACAGCTCTCCTCCATCTTTTCAGCTTTTCTTCCCCGCTCTCTAAACATCATACTCCTGTAATCTCTGTTACCACTTCTGTATATCTCTCTCTCTCAAATGCCTCAACTTCCCATTCTTCCAATGCATCGTACTACTTCAGTCTAGGATTCAGTTCTAATGAATTAATTTGATTTCTTAAATTCTGCAATATTCTTATGTTAAATGTACCATGTTGTTGAAAAGCTATAACACCATCATCCTTTGTATACTCCATTCAATACTCTAACCATATACAAGTATGAAGCAAGCATTTTTGGAGGTGGACTTGGAATTCTATCTCTAGTCACAATCGGTTTAACTTTGTTAAAGAAATTCCATATTTTCTTAAGCAACTTCATATTTCTGACTCCTTACACTAATGTATTTCAACAAAACAACCTTTCCATTAACTCTATTTGATCTATTGGTCAACTCTGGTCCTATACTAGCGCGACTCAGACCTACAGTCCAATAACAGCTTTTTACGTGTTCATTATCTCAACCAATGCTAGCGCGCCTCACACCTACCAACCAATTAGAGCTCAGAACATGCCTGCTGCCTGACCAATGCAAGTGCGGCTTTTTCTGACTTCAGTATTACTTCTCTAATGACCCTCCCTTCACAAAATATTACGGCAATATATTTTCCTTGTTTTCTTAATAAAGTTTTGGTTAGTAACAACACAAAACAATGTTTCCTTGTCTGCCCCACTAAATAAAGAGACAGTCTTCACTTTTCAAAGATATTTTTCTGACACTGCAAGCAATAATAGCGACCAGCATTATTTCACAAGAGGACTTTTTTGTGTAAAAAGAGGTCTTGTTACTCTCCTGAGGATAAGGCTAGAGTTTTGGAAGTGGAACCTTGGATACTTCAGACATAGTACTTTTATACAAAATTTCCCTAATATAACACCTAATGCCCTTTGTAGCCTCGGTATTATTACAATAGACAAAGTATTTCTGCAGCGTGATTTCTTTACCACACTCTTCTTCTGCTTATTTCAGGCTAAATTCCATTCCCGGGTTGCCTCAAGTATCTCCGTACCTGTACTTCTAGACAAGATAGAACAGGACACTAACTTTCCGTGTTAAGAACATATAATCAATAATCAATAACCATTTCCAAACTAATCAATAATTAACCTGGCCTCTGCTACCAAGAAACTGATCCAGCGCAAGGCTAATACCTGATCAGGGATCAATACTCAATAATATCACAGGACAATGACCCATACATATTCACCCAAATCTCTGCTACTAAGAAACTGATCCAGCGCAAGGCTAATACCTGATCAGGGATCAATACTCAATAATATCACAGGACAATGACCCATACATATTCACCCAAATCTCTGTTGCGCTGGGCTCAATTTATATACGTTCAATTTTTTTACTACTAGAATCCATGTGTGATGTTGTAAAATACTTATCTAACGAATACCTCAACTTTTTTCCACTTGGTCGATGAACCAATTAGTTGAATAGTTGATGGTAATGATAATCAACTCTAACTAACTATTTAGTCAGACAAATAATCACAGACTTTCAGTAAAGTTAATAAAGCTTTATCTCAATATTATTGCAAATGCTCAATGCATACAAATGCAAATATTGAAACTCACAAAGGGAAAGAAAACATCAGCAACTTTAAATGAATACAAACTCATCATACAAGCAATGACATTAATTACGAAGGAGTGGATAGATTACATCTAATGGAGGGGATAGATGAAGAGACAATAGTATTATCTAAAATAATACGTAGAAATGTATCTATGATGGAGTGGATAGGTGAAGAGACAATAGTTTCAGAGACAAAACACATTTGCAAGTAATTTTGCAGGAATGAGTCAGAATAATACTGCCCAATGGTCTGTAGAAAACCATTTCTTTGGTTGGGGGCTCCCCAATATGGAATCAGGGGACAAAGATTTCATAACCTAGGAGCAGGACAGGGACAGGAACAGCTAGGCCTGACGACCAGCGACACACTTCCCCGTCTTCTCTTCCTCCCTGCAAGTCTAAACCACACCCCTAAAGGCACCCCAGTTATCCCCTAAAACCTACATGTCCGTCCCACATTATTTGAAACATTTTATGAAACTATGAAACTTGACAGGGAATTGGTGGGTTTGGGAGGTGGTGTTGTCACACCACTATGACCTCACCTACAATTTAGTCATTTTATTGTTCTACATCCTTTGCCAATGCTTGGTTTTTGACTCGTTCCCACAATTTCTACACAAGATACATTTAAACATTCTAATTCATTTTAATTCATAAATGTTAGCATCGTTCGCGGAAGGAGTCTCCGGTCCCACGGTTGGTCACATCATTAGCAGACAATCATCACATTGGCCTTCAACCGTGCGTCTCTTCTGCTGTGCAGCATGTCTGTCGTTCCTCTGACAGATCAGATTCACTCCTTTGTTCACCCCTCCTTTATTCTGCTAACTTAAGGAAAATGGTGTTTCATCCAGCTCACTATAGCAAATGGAATATGAGCATTCCTTAATCATATGATAATGCATTTTGTCACTGTTTACCACCCACCTTTACACTATTCTTTGTTAATATTACCTAGCATAAGCTTTAAGCAAAAGTGGCATTATTTATTATTCCCAAGCAAGATTCAACATGCAAACTACAAAATGCACATGTGGCCTAGTCATATATTAATATATATACTGCAAATATGTTTTAGTTCTTTCATATATTATTTCACATTAGTGCATACATGTGCAAAGCTATTTCCCTCGTGTCTGTGTAAGGTGTATGTTAGTTTTCTATTGCTACTTACTGTAAGTACGTATTATTGGGGTGTCAATTCAATCAGGTTTCTTTTTGCAAACCCCTGCTCCATCAAAGCCATTTTTTGTTCCTAGGTTGATCATATCTTCTTAGAGTAGGGCAGCTTTGTACTTATTTGCCACCTGGAAATTTAATTTATTGCAGTGGTACCTATTGGGGTGAAATAATGGAGACAGAATAGGCGGATAGCTAGAGGCCAGCTTTGGACTTCCTCTTATTCTCAACAATGGGATGGGTATACCGTTATTACTTGCCCTCTTCCCCCAGGGGTCAATTGGCAGCCTTCTCGGATCAGTAGGAGGCCCTGCAGGTTGAGTTATTGGTACCAGGCAGGTGCCTGTTTCTTAATGTGGCACTGAGACACACACCTGGAGTGATCTGTAGGAGGGCTTCAATGCTCTGAGTTGAACAGGCATAACAGCTCTGTCACCATCTGAGCTCTTCTTCATCTTCGCCTGGGGAGTATGGGATTGACAAAGCATGGATCCATAGGCTTGTCCATAGGTGAGCTGGTCCATTTCATTCCAGGTTTAGGAGGAAAGGGTGCAGAACGAGAGATCAGGTGAGATGGAGACAAAGAAGCAGCTATTGGTCTAAGCATTCAAACGGCCAGCATTAACGGATAACACTGGGTCTCCCAATAGCACAGAGAAGATCAGATGTTTGATTACTCCAGAGGTAATGTCAGGACTGGACTGGCTGGTATGGTGCAGCATCTGTTCAAGGAGCTGTCT
The DNA here is from genome assembly GCF_964263255.1 of Lissotriton vulgaris. NCBI lineage: Eukaryota > Metazoa > Chordata > Amphibia > Caudata > Salamandridae > Lissotriton > Lissotriton vulgaris. Next base: position 310,421,586 of record NC_141696.1, read on the forward strand.
TGGAAGGCGGTCCTTATTGGACCAAGTATGCAGGGTGAATAAAAAACAGCTCTAGTGGCTCTCTTAGTCTAAGCCATAATTAATTTCAGAAATTTCCAATATCCCCAGGCTAAAGGAGAGATAAACTGAGAGAGGTAAACCTGCTCCTACATCTTCATCACTGTAGGCAAGCACAGTTCCACTACACAAGATCCTTTATGGTTTAACATTTTTAAAAAAATACAGATGCCCTAGGAATTTATACTTGACAGAGGGAGGAAGCCTCATTTATGCCCTATGATGCACATCTGCCTTCTTCAATCCACTGGTCATGGAAGTAGGAGCAACAGCTCTTTCCAGATATGGGTATTAGAAAATAACCCTGCAAGTGATTGTATCTTTTTGAGGCTGTCTGTTGCTCTCCAGGATCCAGTAGAATTTTGGTGAGTTAATACACCTTGTGGATGCAAGTGGAGGAACAATTGCTAATGCCAGGTTGCCAGCACCTTTTTCACATATAAATTTGGCAGTTCAGAAGATGGTGGCCCTAATATTGGTATCTGTTTAGAAAAATACCTATGTACCTTCCCAAAGCATTTTTAGAAAGTCAAAGCCATTTGGTAAACATGTGTCTAGCAGTATAAGAAACCTTGATGTGCCAATTATTGCTTACAATTGCTGCTTAATTGTGGTGGCATGTCGATACTTCAAGACTGAGATTCTCAGATTTGAACATCATTTTATTTTTTACCTAGAAGCCCACTGGCCAGGTAAGGGTTCTCCTCCTAAGGCCAGAGCAGAAGTAGTAAAAAGCCCGGATGTGAAGATTGCCAAACAGCTGATGCTACAAACTCAAATGAACAGGGTGGTTGGCACATACTTTTTTTGATCTGTTATGAACGGCCAAATACATCCTGCAAATCCTCTCCTTACCTGCATTGATTACTGTTCTTTTGGCCCTAGTGGTGTCCAGATTGGACTATGCCAATCCTCTTTTTACAGGACTTACACAATATCTGCTGCAGAAATGATAATGTTCAGAAAATTGTGGCCTGTCTGACTCTTCAATTACCCAGGCGAGCCTTGATCTTATCTCATCTGAAGAACCTACACTGGCTTTCTGTTAAAAAAAGGAACCAGTTTAAGACATTGACACTTTCACAGGGCTTTGCACCAGTCTGGACCTAAAAATCTGTCTTCCAGGATTCAAATCTACTCCCCTCTGAGAACTCTGCACTCATTCATTGGCCGTTTTTACCAAAGTCCCCAAGGTAAAATTAGAAAAAACCTGAGGCAAATCCTTCTCCCTCTCTGGCCCACAAGCTTGGAACAGCATACTTGGTGAGTTACGTCAAATGGACAAGGAAAAGTCATTCTGAAAGCAACTTAAAACCTGGCTTTTTATTCTTTATTGTGTACCCTTGCACTCTCTTGTTTTCTAAACTAGTGCTGGGACTCTCCCTGGAGTAGCAGTGCATTTTGGAATTTCCAAAAATCATTAATTCATATTCATTCATGTCTCTTCCAAATATCTAGTTATATTTCAACTTCTCTTTCATTTCCCACTTATCAGCAGTTAAGTGTCACTCCAAACTACCCTTGCTGGATCTGTTTCTGAATTATAACATTTATAAGTAAGGTATCCCACAGTTGAAAGGTTTGGTTGAAGGAGCCAATTTTAAATATACTAGGTTTAATTCGGGTGTATCATATGTTATGGTAGGCTGTGAAGTCGATCTGCAATAGTTCTAGTTTTAACCATCATACCTCTCTTGGCTATAACTACCTCATTTGTAGATGAGAGGTGTTTAAGGGGCTGGCAAGATTAAGACCTAACTGAGGATTGCGCTGGCACTCAACAATGCCAGTGTCACATAGGGCACAGACTGTTGTGTGCTGAACTTGTCAGCGAGGTTGTGAACAATAAAGTTTTCAACAAAAGCTGTTTTTTGGTTCAACACTCTTTAGTATTTTATTCATACTTGTTGAAAGTTGTTGTTTGGCAGTTTCATAAATTTTTTCAATCAGTCGGTATATTTACTCAACAATTGTATTTGTATCCAACTTATATTTCAAAAGAATACATTCCATCTATTCTAATGCATTTCGGCCTGGTGGGCCTTCATCGGGGAAGTCTGTGAAACAAAGATAGTATCTATCACTATACAATACAGGTATTTACATATACAATATACAAAAAAAGATACGACTCCGTTAATCAAATTTATAGAACACAATGCATAGGGTTCAGTGTCCGAACAACATTTACTGGAACATGTTTTATGACGCCTGATAGATTAATACCCCTGAATTTTACGCGCTAAGCCAGTTGGTGTGTTACTATTCTCTACTTGATTTCTCATCCCAAACATGCTACCAACATCATATTCACATGCCCACTGTTATCGCATGTCCCAGAGGGTTCGTAAAAGATTTTAAAGAACTGAGTTCTAGTTATAAGCTAGTTATAAGCGTTTAAAGCGCTTTTTTAAAGTAAGTATTTTACGCGCAGTTATAGATCTTACCGGGAATGTTCTAATGACTGGATTGCAAGCTGCACAGGAGGCGACTGCTCTCTTAGCGGAAAAGTTGGCGTGTGACGTATATGGGTGGGGCTTCATTTACACTGATGCGCGCATTAGTTAAAGGGCCAGGCTATGAATTATCGGGGTATGACAATGTATCACAATGTAAAATGGTATAAGATTTTATCAGCATGCAGCACTATAATTACACGACTTGCGAATCACAAATAGCAACTAAATTCTGTCCGTTCATTAATGCCTAATGGGCGTAAAGTCTGTAAATAGAATATCCAATGATTTTCACGCTTTAACAAGGCTTTTCTGTTGTCTGTTTCGTCATTCTTTTCTACAACTTCCAAAATACATGCTTTGATTTGGTTGATCTGGTGGTTGTTCTCGATGAAATGTGTAGCAATGGCTGAGTTTAACACTTTTGTCCTTATATTACTTTTATGTTCGGTTAACCTGGTCTTAAATTTACGTTCAGTTTGTCCAACATAGGCCTTGCCACATGGGCATTTCATCATGTATATAATGTTCTTTGTATCACAAGTACCATTAACATTTAATTTGATCTTGTTACCCCTCATGGGGTGGGTGATGGTGTTACCCTCCATGATGTTATTGAAATTACTGCAATTTCTGCATGGGATGGTTCCTTTGAATGTTGTTCGTGGTTTCATGACCTTGGGTTTTTTGATGATTTCTCCTATGTTTTTTGCTCTAGAAAATGCAAACAATGGTTCCTCACCGAATATGTTGTTAAAGTCAGGTTCAGTTTGTAACATCCGCCAATGTTTTTTGATGATTTTCTTGAATTGGGGACTGGCTGTGGAATATTTGCTTACGCACGTGATTCTGTCAGTCTTTTTGCTTTTTTGAGAAGAAAGTAAAGTTTTTCTATCTTTCGGTGTCGCTCTTTCTAAGGCTCCTTGTAGTACCTCATTAGGATATCCTCTTTTTTTTAATTTATTCAACATGATTTGCATTTGAGTCTTTGATTCTTCAGGGTCTGAGACAATTCTTTTCACCCGGAGGAGTTGTGAGTACGGGAGGTGTTGTTTGAGGGGGGTTGGGTGGAAGCTCTGGTAGGCCAAAAGATTGTTGCGATCTGTGGACTTAGTGTAGAGCGTAGTTTCAAATTTATCTCCTTTTTTGTTAACTGTTACATCCCGGTAATTGATTTGACTCTCATGAATTGCATAGGTGAATTGTATTCTTTGGTCAACGCAATTGAGTTGTTGGATGTTAGTGATTAAGCGTTCTCTAGTGTCTTTCCACAAAATGAAGATGTCATCAATGTAACGTAGGTATAGGCATAGCCACAGTTGCCATTGATCTTTTTGTAAAATGTGGTTGTTCTCATATTGATGCATAAAGATGTTCGCGTATGCTGGGGCTGCCGGATTTCCCATTGCAGTTCCCGACTTTTGTAAGAACCATTTGTCCTCCCATTTGAAATAACTATGCATCAAAGTGAAGTTGAGTAATTCCACCCATATACGTCACATGCCAACTTTTCCGCTCAGAGAGCAGTCGCCTCCTGTGCAGCTTGCAATCCAGTCATTAGAACATTCCCGGTAAGATCTATAACTGCGGGTAAAATACTTACTTTAAAAAAGCGCTTTAAAACGTTTATAACTAGCTTATAACTAGAACTCAGTTCTTTAAAATCTTTTACGAACCCTCCGGGACATGCGATAACAGTGGGCATGTGAATATGATGTTGGTAGCATGTTTGGGATGAGAAATCAAGTAGAGAATAGTAACACACCAACTGGCTTAGTGCGTAAAATTCAGGGGTATTAATCTATCAGGCGTCATAAAACATGTTCCAGTAAATGTTGTTCAGACACTGAACCTTATGCATTGTGTTCTATAAATTTGATTAATGGAGTCGTATCTTTTTGTATATTGTATATGTAAATACCCGTATTGTATAGTGATAGATACTATCTTTATTTCACAGACTTCCCCGATGAAGGCCCACCAGGCCGAAATGCATTAGAATAGATGGAATGTATTCTTTTGAAATATAAGTTGGATACAAATACAATTGTTGAGTAAATATACCGACTGATTGAAAAAATTTATGAAACTGGCAAACAACAACTTTCAACAAGTATGAATAAAATACTAAAGAGTGTTGAACCAAAAAACAGCTTTTGTTGAAAACTTTATTGTTCACAACCTCGCTGACAAGTTCAGCACACAACAGTCTGTGCCCTATGTGACACTGGCATTGTTGAGAGCCAGCGCAATCCTCAGTTAATTAAAAACGTACTCCCGAGCGGGGGTATACATAGGAGCACGAACCACGCCTTAATCCTAAGATATACTGAAGTGCAGTGCACGGCTATTATCCAAAATAGGTGAACTCAAATTCTGCTCCGTAGCTGTAGCACGCAAAGCAAGAAACATGCAATACGATGAGATTACGAAACTTACGGAAACCAAAGCAGATACATTTGCATACTCCAGTGAAGAATATTCCAAAATATATGCACTTATTCAAGAAGAAACTATTGAATATACTACAACTAAATCCAAATATCAACAAGTGAAACAACTTTTGTATCTATCACGAAAAATCATCAACCAACGGCTACATGCCAGCACTATGAGTCGATACCACAAAGCGTCTAGGATTCCAAGGGGACTGAGAATAATATTAAAACCATCCTTGTGCAAAAATTCCAAAAAATTTACTGATAAATGGTACGCAATTTTAAATAAATGTTCTTCAGACCTTATCCTGTTGATAATCGAGGAATTGTCCCAAATACTAGAAGAATTAGAGAAAGACATAACCATTGTGAAAGAAGATCTAAGCAAAATGATGACAGCTGATGAATTTGAACAGCAAGATAACCAAGATAATAAGGAAGACTCCTTGAAAGGTCTAACCACTACGAGCACCTACATGGCTCCCATTAGCCATAAGACGCTGGATCTATTTGAACAACTAGTCAAACAAGATTTAAGTAAAATCAATTACCGAAGAAAAACCAAAACCAAGAATCTCACTCAAAAAGAATATGCTATCCTTAAAAACATAGCAGACATCCCCAAAATCATTTGTCAGAGAGCGGATAAGGGTGGCGCTCTGGTCATCATGAATAAGGACTACTACAACTCACAAGCCTTACTGCATCTCCAAGATGAAAATACGTACATGGAACTTAACTCCAACCCCACTAAGGAAATTCAGGCGGTTCTTGAAACCATAATATCAGAGGGCATCAAGAAAGGATGTGTAGACGATCGAATGAAAAAATATCTCTCCACGGATCACCCCAAAACACCAAAGTTTTACCTAACACCAAAAATCCACAAAGACTCCAGTCGACCTCCTTGTCGCCCCATAGTATCCACCTGTAGGAGCATCCAAGAACCAGTGGTTAAACTGATTGACAAATACCTCCAACCTTATGTCATCACTATGAACTCTTACATAAAAGACACCACTGATTTTTTGACCAAGCTAGATAACATCAAACTGGACCCTAACGAAGAAATACTTATGTGTACCATCGACGTTCAAGCACTGTACACCTCTATACCCCATTTACTGGGGTTAGAGGCAGTAGAAGAGGCTCTTTTGCACATGGAATATGAGGAAAACATGAAAGTATTTCTTCTGGAATTACTCAACTTCACTTTGATACATAGTTATTTCAAATGGGAGGACAAATGGTTCTTACAAAAGTCGGGAACTGCCATGGGAAATCCGGCAGCCCCAGCATACGCGAACATCTTTATGCATCAATATGAGAACAACCACATTTTACAAAAAGATCAATGGCAACTGGGGCTATGCCTATACCTACGTTACATTGATGACATCTTCATTTTGTGGAAAGACACTAGAGAACGCTTAATCACTAACATCCAACAACTCAATTGCATTGACCAAAGAATACAATTCACCTATGCAATTCATGAGAGTCAAATCAATTACCTGGATGTAACAGTTAACAAAAAAGGAGATAAATTTGAAACTACGCTCTACACTAAGTCTACAGATCGCAAAAACCTTTTGGCCTACCAGAGCTTCCACCCAACCCCCCTCAAACAACACCTCCCGTACTCACAACTCCTCCGGGTGAAAAGAATTGTCTCAGACCCTGAAGAATCAAAGACTCAAATGCAAACCATGTTGAATAAATTCAAAAAAAGAGGATATCCTAATGATGTACTACAAGGAGCCTTAGAAAGAGCGACACCGAAAGATAGAAAAACTTTACTTTCTTCTCAAAAAAGCAAAAAGACTGACAGAATCACGTGCGTAAGCAAATATTCCACAGCCAGTCCCCAATTCAAGAAAATCATCAAAAAACATTGGCGGATGTTACAAACTGAACCTGACTTTAACAACATATTCGGTGAGGAACCATTGTTTGCAATTTCTAGAGCAAAAAACATAGGAGAAATCATCAAAAAACCCAAGGTCATGAAACCAAGAACAACATTCAAAGGAATCATCCCATGCAGAAATTGCAGTAATTGCAATAACATCATGGAGGGTAACACCATCACCCACCCCATGAGGGGTAACAAGATCAAATTAAATGTTAATGGTACTTTTGATACAAAGAACATTATATACATGATGAAATGCCCATGTGGCAAGGCCTATGTTGGACAAACTGAACGTAAATTTAAGACCAGGTTAACCGAACATAAAAGTAATATAAGGACAAAAGTGTTAAAGTCAGCCATTGCTACACATTTCATCGAGAACAACCACCAGATCAACCAAATCAAAGCATGTATTTTGGAAGTTGTAGAAAAGAATGAAGAAACAGACAACAGAAAAGCCTTGTTAAAACGTGAAAATCATTGGATATTCTATTTACAGACTCTACGCCCATTAGGCATTAATGAACGGACAGAATTTAGTTGCTATTTGTGATTCGCAAGTCGTGTAATTATAGTGCTGCATGCTGATAAAATCTTATACCATTTTACATTGTGATACATTGTCATACCTCGATAATTCATAGCCTGGCCCTTTAACTAATGCGCGCGCATCAGTATAAATGAAGCCCCACCCATATACGTCACACGCCAACTTTTCCGCTAAGAGAGCAGCCGCCTCCTGTGCAGCTTGCAATCCAGTCATTAGAACATTCCCGGTAAGATCTATAACTGCGCGTAAAATACTTACTTTAAAAAAGCGCTTTAAAACGCTTATAACTAGCTTATAACTAGAACTCAGTTCTTTAAAATCTTTTATGAACCCTCCGGGACATGCGATAACAGTGGGCATGTGAATATGATGTTGGTAGCATGTTTGGGATGAGAAATCAAGTAGAGAATGGTAACACACCAACTGGCTTAGCGCGTAAAATTCAGGGGTATTAATCTATCAGGCGTCATAAAACATGTTCCAGTAAATGTTGTTCGGACACTGAACCTTATGCATTGTGTTCTATAAATTTGATTAACGGAGTCGTATCTTTTTGTATATTGTATATGTAAATACCCGTATTGTATAGTGATAGATACTATCTTTGTTTCACAGACTTCCCCGATGAAGGCCCACCAGGCCGAAATGCATTAGAATAGATGGAATGTATTCTTTTGAAATATAAGTTGGATACAAATACAATTGTTGAGTAAATATACTGACTGATTGAAAAAATTTATGAAACTGGCAAACAACAACTTTCAACAAGTATGAATAAAATACTAAAGAGTGTTGAACCAAAAAACAGCTTTTGTTGGAAACTTTATTGTTCACAACCTCGCTGACAAGTTCAGCACACAACAGTCTGTGCCCTATGTGACACTGGCATTGTTGAGTGCCAGCGCAATCCTCAGTTAATTAAAAACGTACTCCAGAGCGGGGGGTATACATAGGAGCACGACCCACGTCTTAATCCTAAAATAAACTGAAGCTCAGTGCACGGCTATTATCCAAAAAAGATTAAGACCTACCCATGGTAGGACAACTAGCCAAAAGTGAATAATTTACTATTGATCTAGAATCTGCAAAGTGCACATGCAATCCCATGACAAGGGTTTTTTAAAATATTTGCAGATGCTCAATTTTTTCAGCAACATTCACAGAATATGATTAAATTGACACATGAAGATTTTTTTTGACTTTTTCTTATCAAGGCATCTCGGTGGACGATTATTGCCATGTTCTATCAGCTTTTATATCCATTGCAAAAAAACCAATTTTGAGGACTTGGTTGCTGATTTAACTAGAATGATGGGTGTAACTAGCTCTCAGAATGCCATTTGGTATAGCTTTCAACTCATACAATTCAATCTCAATGCTTCTTGACTTAAAGTGCATCATTTATGAACACTTAATAGTCTTTATTTGACTCTTTATAGATTGTTTAGGTGGGATCTTCTTTCACTTCAAGATCAAGACGTTCCAAGACAAGTTTGACGACCAAGACCACAACACCGCCTCAAAACCCACCCCCAATAAAGCCATCCATCAGACCCTTCTCACCTGGAGTCCTCTCACCACAGACAACACCTTAAAAACAATGGAGAGCATTCACTCCAGACCCCTCTTCATCGCACATTTTCCACAGGGCCACCACTGCCATTGCACCTGAGCTGCTTCAAACTATCAACTGCTCCCTCAAGACCGCCACATTCCTGATGGCTGGAAACAAGCTAAAGTCTACTCCCTCCTAAAGAAGCCCTCCGCAGACCCGACGGATCTCAAGAACTTCATGCCCATTTCACTGCTTGCCTTTGCTGCCAAAGTCATCTAAGAGACTGTCAACTCCCAGCTAGCACACATCATAGAATCCAACAGCATCCTAGACACCTCTCAATCCGGATTCTGCAGTACCACAGCAACAAGACCGTCCTCCTTGCCACCACAGATGACTTTGGCGCCCTCCTTGACCAAGGCCACACAGCAGCCCTCATCCTCCTGGACCTATCAGCAGCATTCAACCCTGCCTTCCACTGCACACTAGACACCGGCATCTGAGGAATAGCCTTAGCCTCTCAGGCAGAACATAGAGATTAAGATTACTGCCCTTCCTCTCAAAACCAACCACGATCAGATGAAGAGTACCCCAAGGATTATCACTCAGCCCCACACTCTTCAACATCTACATTGCCCCCCTTGCAGCCATCTTTGAAAACCACATGATCAACAACATCTCCTATGCTGATGACACCCAGTTTATCCTCTCCCTCACCAAGGAACTCAACTTCACCATGCACAATTTCTAAGAAGGGATGAAAGCTGTTGCGACCTGGATAAGCAACAACTGCCTGAAGCTCAATGTGGAGAAAACAGAACTCCTCATCCTCAGCTCCACCGCTCTTAATGGGACAACACCTTGTGGCCTACGCCGTTGGAACCCCACCATGCCAACGAACCAACCTCAGCATCATACTCCACTCTTCACTTACCATGAATTGCCAGATCAATGCTGTATTCTCCCACATGTTTCAGGACCCTCGCCATACTTCTCAAGACATTCAAATGGATCCCCCCACCTCTAGGAAAACCATCATCCACACACTCATTACCAGCAGACTAACTACAGAAACGCTCTCTACACTGGAATCAACAAAAACTCCCCAAACTCCAGACTGTCCAGAATGCTGCAGCCAGATGTATCCTCGACATCCTACAACAGGAGCGCATCGCCCAACACCACTGCAATCTCCACTGGCTCCCCGTCAAAAGAAGAATAACCTTCAAACTGCTCACAAATACCAACAAAGCCCTCCACAACACCAGACCCAATACCTCAATGACCGAATCTCCTTCCATGCCCCAAAAGAAACCTCTGCTCAGCCGACCTCGCCTTAGCCATTATCCCTCATTTCTACAGGACCAGAGCAGGTGGAAGATCCTTCCCCTACCTCGCAGCCAAGACCTGGAACAAACTCCCCCCTCACCTCCAGTGAAGCCCGACACTGCACCAATTCAGAAAGGACCTCAAGACCTGGCTGTCTGAATGACCCTAAAACAGTAACCAAAAGAAAAATCCCCCTGCCACAACTGTCTAAAGGTGGAATATCTCGCTCTTCACTGGAACAAAAAATTACGAAACCATCCTAGAGAAAAAGAATAAACTAATATTTGTGAGCCATAAAAAGATGCTTGGTTTTTTTATTTTTTTTTTATTTTAAATATTTTTTTATTTGACAATACAAATAATACAGAAAGTAACAAAGAAGAAGAAGGCAAGGAATAATGCATGAATGAATAGAAAAGGTACTATCATGAAAATATTATGGTCAGAGTACATGGCACGTAGTGAAAAGACGCAGCATTTCACCTACAGATAATTCCCAATTGAAAAACATTGTACGTAACAGCCATGCTAAATATTTGATTCTGTGGGACCGATGTATTAAAAGAAAGGGGGGAGAAGGAGAGAAGGGGTAAAAGCAAGGAAATAGGGAAATATGAGAAAGGAACTGAGGAAAGAGAGCAGAGAGGGAAGAAGGAAAGAAGGGTGGACAACAGCAACATGTCATAAAGCAATAAGCTTGAACAAGGACAGCAAAGACGCAGCTCTAGAGCAAATGTACACTTTGGTGCCAATGACAGGGCATGGAGTAAGATTCAAACATCGAAGATAGATAGCCTAAGGTGGATCGTAACAAAGCTCTAGTGAATCTAGTAAGCTCCAGAGTTTGGTATGAGGTCTTCTCCAAGGAGAGGAATGAAGTGCGTCATTATCTGCTCCCCTCAATGAAGACAGCCATTCCTGCCAAACCTTGAAGGAAACTTCGGAAGCACTCTTCCATTTACTTAGCACTACCTTACATGCGAGTGTGTGCATGAGGTCCAGTAGATGTCTCTCATGATCATTCGTCACTCTCGGGTCAATCGCACCCAGAAGTACGTACACAAAATCTCTGGGCAGCTGGAGGTGGAAGGTTCGGTGAATGTAGTTATAGATTTTATCCCAGAACGTTTGGAGTAGCGGGCAATGATAGAACATATGCACCAGGTCGCCCACGTGGGATTTGCAGTTCCAGCAGAGAGGATTATCAAGGAGCTTGAGCTTAAAAAGCTTTTCTGCAGTCCAATACGATCTGTTAATTAACATAAATTTCGTCTGAGAGAGTATAAGAGATATTTTGTTGTAGAAAGGAGTGAGGTGTAAGCATGGGCGAATTTCGCGAATCTCGCGTTCGCGAATTTTGCGGATTTGCGAACTCGCAATCCGCAAAATCCACGAATTCTCCCGAATTTGCGGATTTTTTTTTTGTGTTCGCGCGGGTTTCTGCCAGTTCGCGAGGGTTTTGTACAATTTCGCAAACGCGAACTTACCTGTCGGGTCGCAAGTTTTGCGAACTTGTTGTTTCTACGTGTCCAGCCTGTTTGGGACACTCTTCTTCATCACTGCCACCCTCTGTCACCACTGCCACTCTCTGACTACTCATGCCACCCTCTGGCCCACCCATGCCACCCTCTGTTTCATCACAGCACCCTCTGGTTGTCCAGTGTACATTATTGTGGCAAAGCAAAGCACACCTTCCCTGCCTCAAGTGACCTGAATTAATTTGGGGCTGATTAATGTGTCACAGAATATTTTTTTAGCTGGCACCTGCTTCCTTAGTGCTTCCTGATTAGTGATCTTTTGCACTTGCTAAGTGCTTTCATTGTTGCAAAATTAGTTACAACACCTGCCCTGCCCCAACTGACAATAATGAATTAGGGGCTGATTAATGTGTCACTGGATTTGAACTTCCAGCCTGGCTCCTGCTTGTCTCCCTTAGCTGTAATTCAGGAGCTTTGTGGCATATGTGAAACTATTCTGAGGGTCAGAGCAGGGTCACATAATAGTTGCAAGTAGGCAACTGAACTCTGGAGGGGCCCCTCAGGAAGCACTACAGGAAATGGCTACTAATGATGAGCTTGAACTTTTGAACCTGGTAAGTAGTTTCAGTTTTGCTAAGATCGTATTTCTGCAATTTAGCGCTTATTCGCGGGGCGCGAAGTTGAACTGGGAAGCCGCGAACTCACGCGAACAGTGCGAGCAAGCCATAAAATCCGCTGCTCGTGGATTTGCGGATTTTGCGGGAAATTCGCGAATCTCGCGGATTGCAAATTTACCGAAAATCCGCAAAATCCGCGAGCGGAACGGATTTTCCGTCCATACTTAGTGAGGTGTATCTTATCCCAGTCAAAAACTAAGTTGGAGGGGTTAAGTTCAGATTCCCAATCCCGTTCACACTTTCTATGGGTTTTCTGGGGCAAAGGAGAGAGGATTTTGTAAACTTTCGACACCATATGACCCATTGACATGAGTTGGAGCAATTTACTGCAAAGTGTAGGAGCGTGTGGCGGGATGGCTCTGGCAGAGACAAGGGCTTTAAGGCGTAGGAATCTATAAAAATTAAGTGGTTTGAGATCAAAACATGTTTGTAAGGTGTCAAAAGGTAGGGGAATAGACCCTTCTTAAATATCTTGCAGTGAGTTCAGACCCTTCTCAGACCAGTGTTCCCAAAAGAGGTATTTACCTTCATCTTTGAGAGCCAGGTTGAACCAGAGGGAGGTTAGATTGGATTTGGAGAATGTTACTTTAACTTAACAGTGTCTCTCGAGGTTAAGAAGAGCTCTTTTAATGTTAAGAAATATATACTTGGAGTGAGGAAAGGCTGTGGCATCCATAGTCATTACAGCGGAGAGTGGTAAGTTGTTGATAGACTTTTCAACTTGGACCCATATAGGAGTATAACCCTGCTGAGCATGGAACCAATTTGTTCCTTGTTTGCACAGATAGGCCGTCTGGTAGCATCTAAAGTTTGGTAAGCCTACCCCCCCTTTATCTTTTGGTAGTTGGAGTTTTTGTAAGGAGATTCTTGGTTTCTAATCCTGCCACAAAAAGACATTAAAAAGCTTGTGTATCTTGGTAAGGAAGTCATCAGAGAGTAACATGGGCAACATGCTTATTAGATAATTGACGAGGGGCGTGATCATCATTTTCAGGGTTTCTACCCTGCCCAACCAGGACAAAAATTTTGGGGACCAGCCATCCAGCTCATTGATTTTAAGAGTGCTGATTAAGTCTTTCTCAAAGTCAATACCTAGGTATTTAAAGCTCTTTGATTGCCAGCAAAGACCGGAACCACCCAAAAGGCTCTTGTCACCTATATTATTAAGCAGTTTTACCTCCGTCTTGTTTTTATTGAGTTTATATCCGGACACTATTGCAAATTCAGCAATAGAGGACATCAAAACCGGAATTGCCACTTCTGCGTTCTTGGAAACTATCAGAACATGGTCGGCGTAAGCTGAAATTTTGAAAGTTTAGTTCGAATGAGTTCGACAGGCATCCCCCAGCTCTCACCCTCGCTGAAGGATTAGAATATAAGGCCATCACCATGCGGATGAAATCGGAACCCAGATTGAATTTATGTAGAGTTGCCTCTAGGTAGGCCCAGTCGACCTTGTTAAAGGCCTTTTCGGCGTCCAAGGTCACCGCCACTGTGGGAGAGGTAGTCAATTTTGCTCTTTCTAAGATGTGCGCGAGGGTTCGGGTATTGTCGCTCGATAGCCTGTTTTTAAGAAAACCTACTTGTGACGGATGGATCAGCTGGGGCAAGACCTTTTGAATCCTTTTTGCTAAAATCATGGCGTAGATCTTACAGTTGAGGTTAATCAAGGATATCGGTCTATAGTTCTTCGGGGATGTCGGGTCCTTCCCTTCTTTCGAGATAACCGCAATGATGGTCTCTGCAGGGGTACCTAGTACTTGACCACTTGAGGAAAAATGTTTTTATAAGTCCTTGAGTGTTTCTATCAGGTCAGACGAGAAGCTCTTATAGAAAGTAGCTCTTAACCTGTCAGGGCCCGGGGCTTTCCCTTTTTTGAGGGATTTAATGGCCTGGGTGATGTCAACTAAGGATGTTGGACGGTTGAGTTCGGACTGGTCAGTTAACGGAAGAGAGGGGAGCTTACAGTTATCCAGATACTTCCCTACTTATAGCCATTGATTTCTAGGTTTTTACTGTAGAGGTCATTATAAAAATCTTTAAAGATGTCAGCAATTTTGTTGGGGTTCGAATGGGGTTCGCCTAATTTGTTGCTTTAATTTGAATTTCAAGTAGGAAGCAAGGCTCTTACCCGCCTTACTGGTATGACATAGCCTGACATTTTTATGATGCTGAAGCCATATTCCAGCTCTTTCGCTAACTATTTTGCTATATTCATATTTTTTGTTCATCAAATCATTGAGAACCAAGGGATCTTTAGAGGTTATGTGTCGTTTTTCTAGTTCTGATATCTCCTCTTCTAACCTTGTTCAGGTTGCATTAGCATCCTTATTCATGGCTGCACATATTTTAATTAATGCCCCTCTGATTGTTGTTTTAAGGGCCTCCCATCTTATTAGGTCGGTATTATCCCCTTTTTTATTGTGAATAAGATATTTGGTAATGGCTGTTTCTTTAGCCACCCTGTTTGCCTCTTTTTTCAGGACTGCATTATTGAATCTCCATAAAGATGATTTTTTAACCACATTGTTTAATACCAGAGTCATCGTGATGCATGAATGGTCAGATATTACACCCGGTTCAATGGAAGTAACTTCAATGTCCGCAGTGGAGTGAGCCGCTGTAAGTAAGTAGTCTATGCATGAATATGAGCCGTGAGGAGGAGAATAAAAGGTGTAGTCTCTTCCTGTTGGATTCATCAGTCTCCATGAGTCAACCAGGTTGAAGCGGGAACAGAGATTAAGTAGAGCTTTGTGTGAGTTGTTTGGCCGGAAGGGACACCGGGAATCTCTTTCTAAGAGAGGATCCATAGGTAGATTTAGGTCACCACCCAAGATGTGCGTTACATTGTCTGGGATCTTGTCAATGTGGGTACAGAGTTCCCTCCTAAAACCTTGGTCGTCCTTATTGGGTGCATAAACGTTGGTTACATAAAATTCACTACCATCTTTTGTCAGTTTAGTGGACACCCACCTACCCTTAGTGTCAGCAATGTTATGTAGAACATCAATGTTAGCCCTTTTCGCAATAAGTGTTAGAACCCCATTATTTTTTCCCAAGGCATCAGACCCAATTGCATCACTGTACCATTTGTTTTTCATAGAGTTAAATTGTGGTGAGTCGATTTTAGTCTCCTGTAATAGTATAATGTCACCTTTCTGTGTGTGTAGGTAGTCTAGAATTTTCCTCTTTTTGATTGGGTGATTGATACTCTTAACGTTGAGTGACACTATTTTGATACTCTATCTATTCACTGCCATGAGAGGGGGATAAGTGAGATATGTGGAGTGTCGCGTTCTTCACAATGCGGAATGTCCAGGGCATTATGCCCAAACCAGGGGTGAGGCCAAAGGGCCGTAATATATACCAACAAAAGTGAATGCATACAATTTGACCACTGTCCTTGTTACTGTCGAATAGAGCGTTGCTGTAGGAGTACTGAGACAGAAGGGAAGCAAGAGCAAAAGCAGGATGAAAGAAGAAGAAATAATAAATAGCAATACAGTCAAAAACCCTCCCTAACCCACCCACAACCCAGACCCACCCAACCCACCCAAAAAGTACACTAGGAACATGGCGACCAGGGAGAAGCCACCACATGAGTTTCCCTCCCCCGTGGCGCTTACCACAATGTAAGTACAAAGACCCAAATGCATAGTACCGGAGAAGCAAAGGAAAACCCAACAAATGTTATGATGTAGTGAGAATTAATCATCCAGTATGTCATGCTAAAATGAGTGTTTGAGAAAAAACACTGTAATGTCCATAATTGTGATCATTTAGCATAGGTTTCTTAATGTATCATTGACATCCTGATGCTCCTGTTGTAGCCTGAGCCGATACGCGTTTCGGTGACTTCCCAGGAAGAGATTGCCCCTTCATCAGGTTACTTGAAATAGGATGAGCCAATCGAAAAGAGTGGAATGTAGTGGGGGCAGAACAAGGAAACCTACAAATAATGTATGGCTTTGTCAACCATACCATAATAAGCAAAGCTACCAAAAGAGCCTAGAGTGGAGACCATGTTACTCACCATCTTCAGTTCATAGATCTACTTCTA
Source organism: Lissotriton vulgaris (assembly GCF_964263255.1). Lineage (NCBI taxonomy): Eukaryota > Metazoa > Chordata > Amphibia > Caudata > Salamandridae > Lissotriton > Lissotriton vulgaris. The sequence continues at coordinate 310,438,101 of NC_141696.1, forward strand.
AGCACAATGTAGGTGACCAGCTGAGTGTGATTCATTCCCAAAAAGTGGTCAGAAAAGATCTCAATATACTTATTCCATGTCGCAAGTTTGTGACCACATAGAGAAGTGCACCAAGATAGAAAAAGCAATACCAGGAAAAAACACCAAGGCAATAGACAGAGGTTCCACCTACTTCCAAACAGGCCCTGCTAAAGCTATGTAGGATAATTGCCTGGTCATGCAATGAAGACACCCCGAACATCCAAGGAGATACTCACATAGTTGAATGGGTTCAAATAGGACCAGCAAGAGTCTCAATATGATAAGGGGAACACATCGCAGTCCTCTAGAGAGACAAACAAAAATGCAAAGAGAAACCCATAACAAAGTATGAGAAAATAGAAGAATAACATACATTTGACAAAACATTAGTGAATAACCCAGGGAAAAAGGAGAGGGGGAGGGAGGAGAGGAAAGAAAAAGGGCCAGAATACCTAAGGACCAAACCGACATCTTCATGGTCCTAATAGCTTCAAAGACACTTTCATAGGGTATCGATCAGGCCTCTAACTAAGACAATAAATGGAAGGCAGAAAGTCAAGGCGTAAATCACAAAGTCTAGGAAGTACTTAGTCTAACGCTAGAGAAAAAAGGATAGACACTGAGAAAATAATAAACTCTCGCTTAATAAGTAAAGGGAGGAAGGGCATCCCTAATGGAGAGCCCTTTATAGGTAAGATGCTCAGGGATTCGAAAGAAGGTCAATGTAAAGCTCATGGTCAAGTCCTCAATATTAAAAAAATGTAAGACAGAAAGCACAAATTGCTCGGCTAATAAAGACAAATAGATCACTATTTGCAAGTGGAGTCTCAAAGATGACACGAGGGTCATCCAAACTCCTAGCACCAGTATTAGCAAAGAGAACACACTAGGGTAAAACCTAAAATGATACAGGAAAATTAGTATAAGAAAACTTGAATCACCCTGGAAAAGCAGGACTTACTTGTGCGTAATAGAGCATCGATGCAAGCTGCGTCTGGGATGAATCATCCATTTGGGAATAGATGTAATCTAGGGGCATATTATCAAGATGTGCGTTAAAAAACGTACATCACACATTTCCCTATCGCCGGCTATCGCCGGATTTTATCGCCGTGATAGTGAGTTATTATTAACGCGCAACACGTAGGCGATATTAAATCCGGCGATAGTTGGCAATAGGGAAAATTAGCACATGAAAACAAGCGTTGTTGTCATGCGCTAATGTGTGCCTTGATAATATGGGGGGGTGGATTCAGCTTTATGATCCACACCCCCATGTTATCAATGCCTAACACCTGATCAACGAACTCGCGCTGTCCAAGTAGAGGGAGAAGACCATCGTGTTTCTTCCTCCCACCCACCGCTGCTTCTATTGTGAAGCAAGCATCAAGCTTGCGGACCTTGACGTAAATAATTAATTTACTCTCTTAATTTCTAGGCAGGTAAGTACTTAATCAATAATAACTCAGATCGGAAGAAAAAGACAGAGTCCGTGGTGTTAGAGTTCTTAGGGGTTTTATTCCTTAAAAAGGAATGGTCATGGCCAGGATATCATGTTCTGACCACCACAGGGGTGTCAGAAGGGATAGAGCGCGCTACATTTTATTAACAGTACATAGCTTATATACTTAATTCATGCCATAAGCAACAGTGCAGGAGGCGTAACAGCTGAGAGAAGACAAGATAACAGTATACACGTGGTACAAGTGCGTAATCAAGAGGCGTGAACTAGAGGTGTGTGCTAGAAACGTCACTGATAGGTGTCACGAGTGGGTGGCACTAACAGAAATGTGGCAATGTCAGCAGAAATCGGAAGCTTGGATGCGCGCGCAGCTGCATGACGTGTGATTGACGTGAAGCTGGAGGGTGCAGGGGACTTGACATTTACACTGACGGAAAGAGACAGAAGTCTGGCATGTCAGATCAACTTGTGCTTCTATCATATCGGATATCTGATGTTTAGGAACTAGGCTATCTGAGCGGAAAGGTCTCTAGGGCAGAAGCTATTCTATACTTGCTGTGAGTGCGTGTATAAGCGCCTGAGTGTCTGTATGAGAAGCGTGGGGGCATGGGCCTTCCATGGAAGCATGGCAACAAGGGCTATGATTTACTTGAATTACTTGCATATAGACAGGCCGGCCCTTTGGCTCTGCAGCTGGGAGGAATGTTTACTGAAACTGGCAGGCAGGAATGTATTTTCGGAGAGCGGAACAGATAACTCGAAGGTTATAGTCAATCTTGGCAGGCAGCAGGCTGAGCTGAGCGCGAGGGGCCGCGCTGAAAGTAAGTCAGAGTTCACGGGTACAGAGGCAGCCTGGGCAGAGGCCCTTGGAGTCAGAAGCCAGAAAAGAGGCTCGGTGGCAGAAATTCAGGGGCCTACTCAGCTAGAGCTGAAAAACGTAGAAGTACACAACAAAAAGACGTTGGCATAGCATACTTAGGAACGGACCATTCAACCCATTCATGGTGGGTCTGAAAGAGGACATGTTAACGTTGGACGCAAATGTATTTGCGTCTTCATAGCTGGTACAGGAGGGAAGTTACATGCACTTTAACTCGTACATGGAGACGGTGGGGTACGCGCTAGGGAACACATCTTGACCATAAAATTTATATTTCCTCATTCCCTCCTTGTTCCCTACGGACCCTTCATGATATATTAATCATCATAAATTGATCAGTTTGTTCTTGCAACATCATTTGCTCATCTTTCTTTCTTTGACGGTTTGAGAGGAAACTGGAATGTTCAATGCATGATGTGGCACACAGTCCACATATTGCCGGCCCACACTGTAGGCACAGGCAGCAGCTGAATACTATGACAAGGCCGAAACCTAGGAAGGATAGGATCTTCCATCCCCAGGCAGTTAACGTTGTCCAGAACCAACCGGACCAAGTCCAGGTGCCTGGATTCTGATGTATCTGATTTGCAATTTTATGCAGACGGGTAATAGCTTGATAGACAGATGGCGCATTTTGTGGGATGAAAACGCAGCAACTTGACCCGATGACCTTACAGGCTCCACCTCTATCTGCCAAGATGACGTCAATAACAAGACGATTTTGAAGGACAACAACCCGTATAGCAGATTGCTCCTCTGTTAAGTTACCTAAGGCGGAGGCAGTTTCATGTACTACAGCTTCAAGTGTTCTAGTTAATCTACGTATTAATTTACTGTTTTGGACAGGTCCTAAAAAGAAAAAGAATCCCTTATTAAAATCAGTGTACTGTTCCCATGCCGTTTCTGTGTAGTCGACAAGTGGGACATCTCTTCTGGGTCTATTCTTTACAAGATTTGTATTTCTGTGATAATCAGGGGGAGCTAGAAAAACAGGTGGCAGAAGGAATGCAATATAACAAGTACCATCCCAATCTGGAGGCAAACGTATGTATGCGGTATGACCACAAACAAAATAGGAGTGACTGATAGCTTTGAAGGACGATTTACCATGGTCACTGAATTCGACCACAGTAGTGCATTTACTATGACCTAAGTGTACTGAACCTTTCTTTCGGACACATAATTCACCAGTGACTGGTAATACTAGCATATGGGGCAGAACTGGTGCAGCTTCGGATTCAACAGTAAGGATCATGAGACTAATTGTGTAGTTACCTAATCCATATACTTCATTTTCTAGATCAGTTCCTATTCGAGTAGGGAGTCCCTCCTTATCAGGGTAACAGACATCGAGCAGGACTAAGTTCAAGTTTCCCCAAACCCAGCCCCCATCGAAAACAGCAATATCAGGATCTAAGGAATTTATTATTTTAAACCATGCCCCACAGGAGCCATTGTGAGTGAACGGGTACGGAAAGAGGGGCAGAGCTCCCTTGTAATTCTGGTAGGGAGGGAGTCGGCCACATATCCAGCAGTCTGTAGCATTGTTCGTCTGATGGGAGTGGTGTAACATACTAATGAATGTATTGTTGCGCAGCGCAAGTCTGTAAGAGAGTTCGTGTGCAGGTAGTTCACTAAAAGTGTGTTCAGCAGAGACATTGTAAACAGATTGTTCACGCTTGAAAATAGGCCAGTAGATAGGTAGCAGAAAACTGGCAACAACAACTAAAATACTTAGAATAAACATGATTAATAGGGTCACTATACAGTGACTACGGAGTGATTTACAATATGCACCTTTTTTAGCTTGTCTCTCTCTCTCTCTATCTCGATCTAGGGGATACATGTCAGAAACTATTTAACCGATTCACCTAGGGGAGGACTTAAACAATTAAACTGTCTGACTTGCTAGATCGGAGTTTCATACGGTACTCTTCTTGGGGAGTTTTTTCTCGTTCGGATACTGTAAAGTCTTTTTGCTCAACACAGTCTTTGGTGGGGGTGGACGAATCAGAGTCCTGTTTCAGTTTATTTTTTAGTTCATTGCAAAGCTTAATATGACTCATGTGGACCCACCCCTTTCTTCCTTCCAACTTGACGGCGGTCCTGGTCGTAAGGAGGACGATCTTCGGGGCTTTCCAGCGGGGCTCCAACGGGCTTTTCCGGTCGAAGTTCCGGACGAGAACTATGTCCCCCGGACGGACCTCATGTGGCTTTACATCAGTGTTGTCAGGAAAGGCTGCGGCAACCTGTGAACGACATGATTGGAGTGCAGACATCAAGGAGGCAAGGTAATCTGTCAACATATTACAATCAACATCAGTGATTTTTTTCCGAATGGGCGTCCCCCACATATTCGGTGGTCTGCCAAAAACCACTTCGTACGGGGATAGCCCTGATCTCGAGTGGGCGACCATCCTCATGTAGAATAGTGCCACGGGCAGGGCGACTATCCAGTCGACCCCTTTCTCCTGACATATCTTTGCAAGACGTATTTTTAGTGTCTGGTTATGCCTTTCTACAAGGCCTGCTGCTTCAGGATGTCGGACACAATGGAATTTCCACTGGTAACCTAACAGTAAAGAAACCTGCTTCATTAACTCGGACGAGAAGGGTTGTCCGTTATCTGAATACACGACACGGGGCAAACCGTACCGTGGGAAGAATTCACGAACCAACTGCCTGGCAGTGGTTGGGGCGGTGTAATCTGATACTGGGTAAGCTTCGGTCCAACGGGACAGAGCACAAACAATTACAAGGACATACTTGAATCCTCGACAACTGTTCATCTGGATATAATCCATCTGGAGGACTTCAAAAGGGTGATCGGGAGGATGAAATCCACCTTGCTCTACGGGGACGCTTTTACCTGGATTGAACTGACAACAGATCATGCAAGTACGCACTTTCTGTTTTGCTGCTGCTCGTAAGTGTTTATTGCTCCAGAGATTTTGTAAACTGTCTAACATCGCTTTCTCTCCTAGATGTGCCGGGCTATGTGCTGTATTAATCATGACTTGAACCATAGAGTCAGGGAGAAACCATGTAGATTTTCCCTTCGTCATCCAACCTTGATCTGTCTGGATCCCTCCTAGTTCAGTCCATTTCTTTATTTCATCTGGAGTAGCATGTGCCTGAATGTCAATTACGTCTAGAGCGGGATCCTTGACTGCCATACATTTTGTCGGTACTTTTGTCTTTGTCACATCAGTAATCTGGGTGTAAGTCAGTGCTGTATGTTTTGCTGTCTGGTCTGCCAGGTCGTTACCCTGGGAAACAGAATCTGTAACTTTAGTATGTGCTTTACACTTCATGACTGATATGCCCGAGGGCAAATGTATTGCTTCTAGCAGTGCTTGAATGAGGGGACCATGTTGTATCTTGGCCCCATGAGAGGTCAGGAAACCTCGTTCTTGCCAGAGGACTCCGAAGTCGTGTACAACTCCGAATGCATAACGTGAATCTGTGTATATGTTAACATTTCTGTTCTTGGCTAGAATACAAGCTCGGGTCAGAGCGATGAGCTCTGCTGCTTGAGCAGACAGTGTGTCAATACGATGTGTTTCTTTAACTTCGGTTTCAGTGGTCACTGCATATGCGGCCACTAATTCTCCTGTATTTGTTCTCATGCATGAACCGTCCACATAAAGTGTCAGGTCTGGATTTGTCAGTGGTATATCTGTTAAGTCTCGTCGTGGCTTTGTTACTGCATTAATGATTTCTATACAATCATGCAGGGCTGGATCTGTCATAATTGTAGGTAACAGTGTTGCTGGGTTCAGGATGCTGCAGCGTCTGATTTCTATGTGTGGCTGGAATAGCGTTAATTCATAACCTGTCAGTCGTGCTATAGTCAAGTGCTGAGTCTGGGTTCTGTTTAACAGAACCTCTACAGAGTGTGGTACTTGAACTGTTAACTGATGGCCTAAAACAATTGAATCACTTTGTCTTATTGCTAACGCTGTTGCTGCTACTGACTTTAAGCACGCAGGGAGTGCCTGGGCTACTGAATCCAATGTACTTGAGAAATAAGCGCAAGGCTTATGTGAACCTGCTTGATCTTGGGTGAGGACAGACAACGCTGTACCCTCACGTTCTGTAACAAAAAGTGTAAACGGTTTGCTGTAACATGGTGTCGCTAAAACTGGTGCTTGGCATAAAGCTTTCTTTAATTCTTCAAAAGCCTGTGTATGTTCTTGAGTCCAAGGAAGGGCAGTCGAAGTCGCTGCCTCCTGCGTCGTTAACTGAATGAGTGGCTTGGCTAGAAATGCATACTGGGGAATCCATTGTCTGTAGTATGAGGTGAGGCCTATGAAGGCCCGCACTTCCTTTTGTGTCTGGGGTTGTGGCATATTTACAATTAACTGAATGCGATCGGGAGTGAGCTGTCTCCCCACTTTGGACAGCAAGTGACCCAAGTACACAACTTGCTGAACACAGAATTGTAGCTTTGAAGGGGACACCTTGTGTCCCTTGTCGGCCAGGAAATGTAAAACTGTCAGTGATGCTTGTTCGCATTCGGGCTCACTTCGTGCGGTGATCAGTAGATCATCGACGTATTGCAGTAAAGCGGTGTTAACTGGCATTTGAATACAATCTAGTTGTCTTTTCAGTGCTTGACTATAGATGCTGGGGCTTTCTGTGAATCCTTGAGGTGCGCGTGAAAATTTGAAACTTCGTCCATTTAAACTGAATCCGAAGAGATATTGGCTCTCTGGATCAATAGGCACGCTGAAGAAGGCGTTCTTGAGGTCGATTACAGTAAAGAACGTTGCTTCTGAATCAATAGCAGTCAATAAGGAAGAGATATCGGGGACCACAGGGAACTGTGGTATAATGCATTTATTTAATTCTCGAAGATCAATCACCAGCCGATATACTGGCGGTGCATTGGGATCAGTACGTTTAAGAATCGGAATGATGGGTGAATTACAGACGTTGGAGTCGGTCTCTACGACCACTCCTTGGGCTATGAGCTCTTCAATGATTTTCAGTAAAGCCACTACAGCATCGGGTGGTAACTTGTATTGTCTGATTCGGGGTAACACAACTCCTGCCTTAAGTGTAACACGGTATGGAGTAATATGCATGCAACCTACATCAGTTGGGCCTTTTGCCCACAAGTAATCTGGTACATTTTTCAATCTGACATCGAATTCTCGCAAAACATAATGACCCTTGAAATCCCGTAGAAAGAGTCTAACTCCCTCCGGGGAACAGCATATTATAGCTCCTAGAGCCTTCAATGTTTTAATTCCTAACAGATTTTCCGGACATGATTTTGTAAGTAACAAATCTGTAACACGTGATAATGGACCCACAGCCAGGGGGACTGGTTCGGATACCTCGTTTACAATAGGCTGTCCTGAAAAACCAAGGGAAACATTCTGTGAGCCTGAGAGGGGTGCCCCTGGAACTTCGTCATGGCTGATTGTGGTGCGACTTGCCCCTGTGTCAATTAAGAATTTTCTGTCTTTTCCTAATACTTGACTATGTACATAAGGACCTTCTTGATCTACAGGAATCTCAATAAGAGGCAAGCCACCTTCCCTCTCTAGGCTGTTTCATGTATATCGGGGATAATCTGGATATGCGGACTGGGCATACTGGTACATCTGCTGGGAAACTTGCTGAGACGCGGCAATGGGCTGTGGCTGTGGTACCGCTACTGTCTGTGCTGGAGTTGAAGAAGCATGCATAGGCTGTGTATTCTGTGTATTCTGTGAAGACTGATGCTGGTTATGGTCTTGTCTAGGCGGATGCGGTCTTTCTTTAGTTTTACCTGTCGCTATATTATGTTTCAGGACCGGGCATTCATGTACGTAATGACCTGGCTGCTTGCAATAATTACATGTCCCTTTAACGGGAGCTGTACTTCTCGTAAGGGGTTCTGACTTTCAACGCCACTCAGGCGTTGCATGTGATACATTTTCCTTTCTGGGGGCGGGGCGGGAACATATTCAGAGCTTACAAAGGTATTATATCTGTGTCGTTGTTCTAGAATTATTTGAATTAATTTGGTGCTTAAACCTCTCCATCTATCCATGAGTAGTGCTTCTAGTGTTTCGTGTAAGGGACCTGGATCAGAATAATGTTTTCTGTATTTGATGAGAAGGTGCTGAATCATGTATACACCTGCTAATTTCTGTTCGTCGGGGGAGAGGTTCAGAAATGTCTGCGCTACCGTGTCATCATTATATATGTCTGCATTTTCGGCCCATGATACAGCTGATCGGGCTAGTTCTTGTTCATCCATAGAATTGAGTACGTGGTACCCAACTCGATCTCGAAGCCTTTTATCAGTTTCCTGGAACTGATGCTCAGCAGAATTCGGATTTGTCAAGGCAGAGAAGAAAACTCTCTTGCTTTCTGGACGGATGCCCTTCCTAAGGTAGTTTCCCTTACCTACATATGCGATAGTATCTGCAGTCTTTTCTGGTTCTTCAGATTCTTCTTCCTCCTCGGAGGGAGCTTTGTCTTTCTCTTTTTCGTGTATCTCTATTACTGTCTTTCTTATTTTCTTGTACATACTGGCTATGCAATTCTGTCTATCATGTTTTCTTTCCGATATATTTTGACCCCACTTGTGGAGTGCCTCTATTTCATCCTGATCTGTCTCAGGTCTGTCTCGTTCTCTTATTAGACAGTTTATGAAAAATCGTAATATCTGTGCTTGAATGTCAACTTTCTGTTTCTCCATGGCCTCCTTGATGCTGTCAGGGTCTTTTCCTGTCTGAACAAACTCATATATTCTATCTAGACGTTCCTTCATTCCTACATAACATAGCAATATATCAGTAGCAGATCTTAACCGTAGTGATGCCAATATCATTAGGTCGTCTTTTCCGGGTACTGGATCGTATCTGCAAACTGAAATGTTTTCTTTAAATGCATCATAGCGGGGTGATCTGAACGTGAGAGGACTCTGTATATCCCTGAGATTTAATCTGTGAGTTAATGGCGGGGTCCGAGGACCCGCGGTCGCACCTCCTGAAGCGGAAGCTTGTGTATTATCTCCTTGTGGAGTCTGTTTTTGTACTTGAATTTGTCTTTTTGTTAGATCAGGTAAACGTGGTTTCGGTAGATCTGTTTTGAGTGCAGGAAGTGGCGGGGCTGGCGGAACGGGGGAGGTCTGTCGTGGTACTGGCGGAGCATGATTTGGGGGCGGGGTGCCACCCTCGTCCCTGTCAGTAGGCAGGGCGCGGACAGGCAGATTGGTGTAAGCGGGAGCTACATCTTCTAGATAGGAATTCAGGAATATATCTTTAGTGGTCCTATGAGTTACTTTAGTTGGAACCAGTGGTGGCGGCAGATTTTTCGGTATTTCTGAAATGGCGTCGGGTGTACCCTCGGCCATAAGATACATGCCGTTTACTTGGCTATTTCGGATGCGATCTATTTGTTCTGTTTTTACTCGGATTCCTTCAGTAACTAATTCGTTTTCTTGAGCTCTATCTGATTCTTTAAGTCTGTCTTCTCTACGGAGTGCTTTTTCAGTACGTTTATGTGATTCCTTACGCCAGAATTCTATGGCGTCTTTCTGAGATTGTCTGGCTTTCTTTTTCCATAATGCCTCTTCTACCTTCATGATGCACTCAGCATCCCATGTTCCATTAACTGGCCATCTGTGTCTTTCGTCTAGATGTTTCGTATAATCGGCCCATAATTCTAGATACAATATGGCATCTATGCCATGCTTGTTATACATAAAGTTACCTGGAGTGTCCCTAGGGGGGATAGGAATTTCTTCCTCTAGTATCCCTTTCCTAGTTCCTATCTGCTTTAACTTGTTGAAAAACGGCATTTTGCTTACTTAATACTGAATGCTCGATCCTTGATACTTAATTCTGAATATAACTAGTTATACAAGAAAACACACAATAATGCACATAAAACGGTCACATTCATACCACAACATTAATCACATGAAAAGACATTTGAGACATAGATGACTACCCCCTATACCGGATGTACTGCTAAACAGTACAGATACACTGCTGTAACAGTGCAGAAATTCGGAAATTCAGAATACTAGATATACTGCTAAACAGTACAGATACACTGCCTAAAAACAGTGCAGACCGGACTTGTGTATCCAAACCCGTCTAGATACGTCCCAGCAATGGTACTCACCGGGAAGCACGGAAACAGAAGGCCTCGGAAAACTCGACTGGACTCGACTCGAAACTTCGGAAAACTTCGGGAAACTTCGGAAAACTTCGGAAAACTTCGGAAACCTGGTGGGCCTCTTGACACCTCGGACCTTGTTTCTTTCGGCTAGGCTCTGGTCGGGATCCTCCGCACTCCTCACCGCCTCGTCTGGGCACTGATCGCAGTCTTCGTCACCTCCGTGGGTCAGAGGGAGATGCAGGAAATCCTGCCGGTACGCGTATGGTCCATCTAACTGATGGCAGGGGACAGAGCTTGCAATGCGCCAACCGGCGCGTGAGGTTGGGGAGGGGTCCCTATTCGGGCGCCAAATGACGTAAATAATTAATTTACTCTCTTAATTTCTAGGCAGGTAAGTACTTAATCAATAATAACTCAGATCGGAAGAAAAAGACAGAGTCCGTGGTGTTAGAGTTCTTAGGGGTTTTATTCCTTAAAAAGGAATGGTCATGGCCAGGATATCATGTTCTGACCACCACAGGGGTGTCAGAAGGGATAGAGCGCGCTACATTTTATTAACAGTACATAGCTTATATACTTAATTCATGCCATAAGCAACAGTGCAGGAGGCGTAACAGCTGAGAGAAGACAAGATAACAGTATACACGTGGTACAAGTGCGTAATCAAGAGGCGTGAACTAGAGGTGTGTGCTAGAAACGTCACTGATAGGTGTCACGAGTGGGTGGCACTAACAGAAATGTGGCAATGTCAGCAGAAATCGGAAGCTTGGATGCGCGCGCAGCTGCATGACGTGTGATTGACGTGAAGCTGGAGGGTGCAGGGGACTTGACATTTACACTGACGGAAAGAGACAGAAGTCTGGCATGTCAGATCAACTTGTGCTTCTATCATATCGGATATCTGATGTTTAGGAACTAGGCTATCTGAGCGGAAAGGTCTCTAGGGCAGAAGCTATTCTATACTTGCTGTGAGTGCGTGTATAAGCGCCTGAGTGTCTGTATGAGAAGCGTGGGGGCATGGGCCTTCCATGGAAGCATGGCAACAAGGGCTATGATTTACTTGAATTACTTGCATATAGACAGGCCGGCCCTTTGGCTCTGCAGCTGGGAGGAATGTTTACTGAAACTGGCAGGCAGGAATGTATTTTCGGAGAGCGGAACAGATAACTCAAAGGTTATAGTCAATCTTGGCAGGCAGCAGGCTGAGCTGAGCGCGAGGGGCCGCGCTGAAAGTAAGTCAGAGTTCACGGGTACAGAGGCAGCCTGGGCAGAGGCCCTTGGAGTCAGAAGCCAGAAAAGAGGCTCGGTGGCAGAAATTCAGGGGCCTACTCAGCTAGAGCTGAAAAACGTAGAAGTACACAACAAAAAGACGTTGGCATAGCATACTTAGGAACGGACCATTCAACCCATTCATGGTGGGTCTGAAAGAGGACATGTTAACGTTGGACGCAAATGTATTTGCGTCTTCATAGCTGGTACAGGAGGGAAGTTACATGCACTTTAACTCGTACATGGAGACGGTGGGGTACGCGCTAGGGAACACATCTTGACCGTAAAATTTATATTTCCTCAACCTGAAAACTCAAGGAGCAAACTGACTCCTCCAACTTATAACTCCCCACAAAGGAAGACTTGTGACCTCACAACCCTGTCCCTGGACCCGTGAAGGCAACTGCTCCTTGTTGCGGCAATCACATTATTTGCACGATCGGAACTAGCCCCCCACTTAACGTGTATCCCGTCTTTCTCAGGTCATTTGATGGTACGGCAATAGCCCCATTGCCGCTCCACGTCCGACCAAGCCTCCCACGGACTTGGCAGGCGTTCGTAAATGTAAACAGGCAGTGATTTAAAACAGTCCTGATGATGATCCCGGTTCATTAGGAGCCTTGGGATCGAAACATTGACGCTTAAAAAACAGTGTTGCGTGACATTTACTGCACATATCAATCTGTATACACTGTATGTCATGACTTGCGGGGATTGATTATTAATTCACAAGCGACAATTGGCTCCAAAAAACTTTTCGTGCCTGTTAAACCTCTTTCTTGACTTACTTTCTTCTCTTATTCTATGGTTTTTCTATTTTTCGGGATAGGTACAGGATTGTGCCCTATCTAAATGTTCTTATGTGACCCCCTTCAGGTCAACTAAATTCTTGTTATCTCAAAAATAAAATATTCCTCGCCCGGCTTGGCTTGGAAGCTAAACTATAGTGATTATTGTGGTCTATAGATTTATTCACTTTTGTATTGCGACTCCTTAGGACCCATGTTCTTTCTAATTAACACCTGATCAAAGCAGGCGTTGGGAGACCTGCGATAAACAAGTTTATCGCAGTTCTTCTTCTCTCAACGCCTGCCTTGATAATAGGGTGTTATCCCCTCCAACCACATTCTACATGTGGTTGGACGTGGGAACGCCCACCCTGCATCCCATTAGCGTTATCTATCGCCCCCAGTGCGAGGGCGATAGATGAAGTCAAGAATACGTCTCTGACTCCAGTTAGAGACGTATTGAGAATAGTGTGATAAAAAAAAATGCGTTTGCGACTTTAAAAAGTCGCTAACGCATTTTTTGCGGGCTTGATAATATGCCCCCTAGATTTAAACGGAAGGTCGACATTGCGTGAACCGCATCCGGGTGGATACAACACATCATTATTTGTTGACAAATTTCGCCCATCTTAGAAAAGAGCCTCTAACAGTGAGAACTATCGAAATGACTAAAAATGACCACACAAACTCTTTCATCAAAGTTTGATGAACCCTTGAAAGAAGCGGAAGCCTAAGTAAGACAAATATCCTGATATAGGATAACAGAAAGAGAGCAACCTACATTTAAAATTAGGTCAGGTCTACTTAACTGAGGTCAGATATGGATTAAAACCAACAGGATGTTCAGCGGCTGTCCAGCGATGGACTAGGGATCAAGGGGACACCCTCAGAGATACCAACCATGGGCCAAAAGAATCAGTCTGTCTGCACCAAAAAACAACTTTCAACAGGACCAAGGGGTATCTTACTAAAGACCTCAGGAGTAGAGAGATAAAACAGGGAATAACGAATTCAAGGGCCACTAATATGGATAGACTTATGTGTCCTAGTGAACAAACACAAGCCTGGGACACATAGATAAATTCTAGATGTCTAGTGGGGCGATTCTACTAAACATTTTCCCATAGCATCATTTCATTATGTCCTCTTTGATATGGATCCAAAAGACATCTTGTTTCTTACGGTGTCTTTTACCATCTCGTCCCCTCATAGGGACAATTTTCTCTATTATTGTCTATTGCAGGTTTTTTTCCATGTGTTTCTGGTCAAGCCAATGTTGGACTAAGTGTGCCACTGTCTTTTGGTTGTGGACATTGGATTTATGTTCTCTTGTACGTAATTATACTTCTTTCTTTTTTCCCCAGTGTAGCCTAGCCCACATGGACAAAGCATGAGGTACACTACATTTGTCGTCCTGCAGTTTGCCATAGATCCTAGTTGGATGGTCTGTTGCCTACCTTCACGTGACCAGCTATTAGCCATTGTCGCAGGCGTGGCATGTTCCACATCTATGGTTGCCCATGATGGGCCTGGAGCCAGTGATCAATTTCTGGAAGAACTGATCTTGGGTGGTAGGTCTGTCTTCAGCGCCTTGAGACCCTCATGGCTGAGGATTGCGCTCTGCAAAACCCTGATTGATTGATTGATTGATTGGATCTTAGGGATTTGTCACAGTAAATGTAACATCATTATGGCAGACTCTGCCCGTATCTTTGCTACACATTCTCACGTTCTCACATTTCACTTTATTGGTCTCATACATTCAGCAATATTCAGTTATTAAGTACCCTGATTTGCTGGTATTGTCAAACTATATTACTTGGATATTCAAATCAGGTTCCATGTCATTTGGTAGGGATTGTGTTCTTTGCGGTCATAGTTGATTGACTTGGAATTACATATGTGCAAATTTGTAAGGACCCTCTGTAATATAAAGTATGGTAGTGTGAATTTGTCTTTTTATGCATCCTCAAAATTTCTATTATCCAAAGTTGCCGAACTTGGGCAAAGATTAGGAACATTAGGGACCCTATTGTTGATTGGGCGGTCTCCCTCAATTCTGTGATTACTGCAGAAATATTTTTCTAAGTAAAATGAGTTCTTCTGTAGAGTCTTTGATCATATTGGGCATTGTATGGCACACATGTATATGAAATTTATTTGAGCTGTATCTCACCCATTTATGCTGTATATAAGAAATTATAAAGTATACTAATGGTACTCATATGAATTGTTTTATATGGTATCTCTGTAAATAAAAAAAGTAAAACACAGAATAAGGTGGTCTGTTGGACATACCAGTAGCAACCTCACTGGACATATTAGTACCATGAGCCTGCACTAGATGCGGCAACATCTGGTGACTCTGCCACACAACAGGTGAAGGAACACTAGTGCCAGGAGAGGTGTGCTGGAACTCACGGGCATGTTGAAAGCAGAAGACTTACCCAGGAATTTCCTCCAACACATTTAGTAGACAAATTACATGATACTTTAGAATGATTCTCGAGAAATATTATGTCAGATTTGTGCGATCCAAACAGGTGTGAATATCTAAGGTCTTTATTGGGCTCTGGAGATAAAATAAGAGGTCGAAACTGCTGCTGGATATGACAGTAGTTTCTCTGGCATTGCCTTCTTACAGACAAATTTAGAGGGAATACTGGCTGCTGTAGAGTCTATACTGAAGTCTTCCCTATTGACATAAAGGAATAGATATAGTGATTCTATGACTTGTGTATTTCCGTCAACCTTAATTACTATCTGACTTTCATAAATTCTGGCACAAAAAAACAAACGTGTATGGTCTGCAAGATCGATGATGCTCAGAGTAAGCACATCCTTGAAGATTTTACAGTTACCAGAGGAAAATATTGATTCATAAATTCCTAAAGATTAATTCAGTATTATTCTTCCTATTGTACCATGGAATTTGTCTGTTTATGAGGAAACCTATGGATGAGAGCAATATGCAGAAGCCAATAGCCTGCTTACTAAATGAAAAAAAAATTAAAAACATTTTGAGTGATTAAAGTAAGCCAAGCAAATATTTGAAAGATTGAGTAAAAGGCTTGGACGTTCATTAATCACAGTTGTTTAACACAGGTTGGGTGTCTTTTCATGAATGGCTTTAGCCAGGTGATGGAAGCCTGGGGTGGGTAGTAGTTGTGATGGTAAGATATCCCACAATATCTATAACTCTAGTTTTGCAGCATGCCTCTCATTATTGCTACCGCCACAGCATGTATTTTGAGACTGGACACTCTTTTAGCCTGTCTTACCAATAGGGTTGTTCATAATTTCTTAGGAAAATATCATTAAAAATGATGAAATGTCCACATAATTGTGTGAAATTTCAAATATCGAACGATTTGCTATGCTCTTTCTTACTAGGACATAATGTGCATTAAAAAGCAATGGAGGTTTTGGCATGAGATAGACTGGTTTGAGCAAAAAGTTCTTCTTAGAAGACTTGTTCTGCATGATTCAGTCTTCTACATGTGTACAATTCTGTGGTTTGAATTTAGTTGTCATGTACTGCCATAATCGGAAATCTGCTACATTTTATCAGTGTCATTTAATTTTTGCCCAATCTGTCTAACAACAACATAGTTTTATTTTCGGTGTTGTTCTCTTATTCATTCTTAATTTATGACTCACCTCATACTACCAATCTGCAAGATATCTGAACTTTCAAAGTCTATAATCCTGAGAGGGTCATTTAGAATGTGTCAGGTAAACATGCCTTACACATGAGCCCATATCCAAGCACAAAACCATAGTAATGCAGCAAAAAGACAGGTCAGTTTAATGCCAAATAAAGGAAATTAAACTTGCCTGACCACGATAGGCAACAGGTCTGCTGCCTACCAAGCATGAATAAAGGGGGAAGTGTGTCTCCTTAAGCTAGCTTATTCTCTTTCCATTCATCCGTACTCTTTCTCTCTCCTATCCTCTTTACATTCCCGCTACAGATTTTTCCTTTTCGGGATCAGCATGTTTTATTAGGCTGGGGATCTCTAGATATGGTGACCTATCTTTTCCTGTGGTGAGGGGACCGAAGTAAGGGGGTCATTGCAATGGCGGAGGGAATTCAGTCTGTCCACCATCGTATTGGATATGGGACTGGCCGTCTATGAGGCAGCCTATCCACCATTTGAAATATGATAGGACCGCCAACGTGGCGGTCGCATTACCTATATTTTGTATTGTGGCGGGGATGTGGGCAGCAGTCCCCACCTCAATACAAAAAATAGGGTGCAGACATATCCCTGCACTACGTGGCAGGCACCACACAGTGCCTGCCAAATGGTGCAGGGATATGTAGGGGGCGCCATAGGTACCCCCCAGGGTACATGTCCCAGCCCCAGGGATTAAAGGGGGCCACAAATCAGTTTCCGGCAGCAGTGGGTTGACTGCAACAGAACAACCGGAGAAATGGATATCATAATCCTTATGTTAGTGCCTGGTAGGCACCATTGCAATGCAGGGATTAGCAGTTGGTCTGGAGGGCGGTCAGATTTGACCTGGCCGTCTGGACAATGGCGGTCAGTCTTTACAACCGCCACAGTTCCCCCACCATTGCAATAGGGCGGGGGACAACAACATTGCGATGGCGGAGGGACCGCCACTGACAGAATGTCAGTGGCAGTCCCGCTGCCATCATAATGTGGCCCTAAGTGTGGGCAAATCCTTTTTTACAGCTGCAAACTTTTTCGAAATGATCTGTGGCAGTGGGGCTATAACTGCCTATTTTTCCTTTGAAGGATCAGCATGCGTGGCCAAGTGGGGATTTGTAGAAATGGAAACGTGCATTTTCACAAGATTTTGCAGATGGAAATTATCACAGAAGTGTTTTCTTGTGGCAGATTGATTAGGGTAAATGTCTCACGGGAGACATTCGTTAATCCAACCAGTCTCTTCCTGCTATATACCTAGTTCTAGGAGCACACGTTATGCCTTCATTTTCAATTTTCATGAGCAGCACAAGCAATTGAATCTTGCAAATTTCATGTAATACATGCATTATTATGAACATTTGTGAAAAAAATTATCCCTTTGACACTGTGGTAGGGCCACCTTGAATATTGAGGGTTGGCAGTACACCTGGAAAAATGTAAATAAGTTGCTCCTTGTTTCTTGTTGCCACATTTTGTCATGTCCTTGGGATCCTCCTTGTCTATTCTTACCTGTCTTTCTTGTAAGATATGATGCAGTTCTACTATTGGATCAATAGGTGTGTTGATAAGTAGGTCCAATATGAAAGACTTAATATGGCACTTTAAGACAGGTAAACGCCTAGTGACTTTCAGTCCCTCTCCGATACTGGGAATGCTCATCATTCCCTATCTGGTATATTAACATCTTTATACCTATCTTTTTATCTGCCATCCCCTATCAGTACTTCAAGACAGTCAGTCCCACATCCCGGACTAATTTGACCTGTGTCTCCGTGAGAATCTGCACTATCTCCACCCAGGTACAATGCTGTTTCCCATTTAAAAGCAAAACCCTTTCCCCTTTCTTTTTCTTTTCTTTCCCGGCCCTCCCCCCCTCTTTTCTCCCCTCCCCCTCCTCCTTTTCCCCTTTTTCTCTCTTCTTTTTTCTTTTTCCCCCCCTCCCCCTTCATTAAACACACCGCTCTCTCTATTTCTAGTGCCTACATCATGTGTCTCCCCGTTCCCACAATATGTGTGTTCCCATTCCACCCTTCTCATCACGAAATGTACTGCAATGCATAATTTTATGTAGTTGTCCATGTGTACAGTCAGTTAGGATTAGTATCAAAGTATTGTATATATAATCACGCATATACGAGTCAGAATAGGTTATACATTGTATATAATTGTAAATATTAGGACAGGCATGAGCATCCATAGGACATTGTTGTCCCTTTTCCATCACTGTATAAATGCACCATATGTTTCTTTCTTTGTTTTTAACATGTAAATATTTAGGACAATATACTGACACTGACATGCTTTACTATTTTCTTTTTGTGTGCATAGGTTCATTTGGACATTTGCATGGCTTCCTGATGAAGGCCCTCAGCCGAAATGCGCGTAGTTGTTACATTTAGCCATGTTTTTAAATTACAATGATCAGTGTGTTTAAATAAGCTTCCATACAGTTCCCAAACAATGAATTCCTTTGAAATGTATTAAACTGTACCATGAACAAAATTGTATATTATTGTGTATATGTAGATTAACCATCACATGTATAGTGTAGGCATACACACAGAAAAACATAAAACAAAGTAAAAATGTTTTGTATTTTAACCACAAAGAAACCGCTTTAATTTAATAAAATAAAACCTATATATTTTTGTACCATGCACGGTGTTTACCTATAGTTATTGCTGTCTCATGTCAGGTCTTGTCCTTTAGTTAAACCAGTTCCTAATTATTCTGTTTTTCCAAACCCAATATAAAAGTTTACCAACTCATAGTAGAGTTTATGAATTAGTTCAAGGGATCCACCATTTTCACAATTTCCAAGTACACTATAGAGTTCACGTACTACTGCATAGAACACACCTTGGGTACAACATTTTTATAGGTCACACACATTGTAGGGTGATAAGTAAGAGGTCTCAGGCACCTGACAAAGCTCAGTTATTGAATCAGATGGATTTGTTTCTTCACATTTAGCCTGTGAACTGAGCTTAAATCCAAATTTGTAGAAAGTTGCAGTCCAGGTATCTCTAGTTGCTAATCTTTAAATTCCACCTGGCACATTATTTTGCACATAGCTACGAAATGGATGTCCATGAAACCAAGCAAAGACACTCCTTTGAGTAAAGCATATAGTTTCATGTGCAAATCTGTTTTGTATGTTTTCCCATATCGGCGAGCTATCACAATCTGTAGTACGTCAGTAACATCTAATCATTTGCCCAGGTGCAATTCGAAGATTCAAGACCAAGGATGGTCCATTCAGTTTGGAGTTGCAACTGCTCCATCTGATTGGGCAATTGCTGTGAGAATCTTGAGATGGAATCTGGCTCCAACGAATGCTCATCCAGCTCTGTGCTCTCCTCTATGCCTTGATTTTCATAAAGGAGGGAAGATGCAAACTTTATGCTTGCTTTGAAGATGTCCAACATTTTGGTGGACATCTTGGCTATTTAAACTCGAGCTTGACATGCATAGCTGGGAAATCAGTTTGAGGAAGAAGCCTTGTAGTGGCAGCAGCTAAAAGACTTTAGATGGCATCCGTCCCTAAACTATTATCATCGTAAAGGATTTATTCTCTTGTAACACTATCTCATTGTTGGGTCTTGGTGGAGGCAGGTCTGTTAAGAGAAGAAAACAGTTTAAGACTACAGCAAGGCATGCATGTAAGACAGAAAAGAAGATCAATAGTTATTCATTATTCTAAACTTTAGCAAAGAGGGAAATCAGTGAGGGGCATATTTACAAGCCCTCACTGCCAGCAGAGCATCGCTTTTTATGCTGTAGTGGTGCTGCACTGTTTTCCCTGTTTAGAAGGTGGCTTAAGCCACATTGCGTGGCTTAAGCCACCTTGTAAATATCCCCCTTTTTGCAGCAGTCCTCTGCAGTAAAGGAGTGTGCCTATGGGTGCTGCTGTGGATATTCCACCACAACCCCCATTTCTTTTTGACGCTGCCCCAGATATATACAAGGCTGAGGCAGCACCAAAAACTAATGCCATGGAATGCCAGGTATTGCAACGAGGAGCAATTATTATTTTCTCCTAGTTTTTTGCTGTCTCCATGTATGCTGCATTCTGCAGCACACATTCAAGGTGCAAATCACCATTATTGATTGTTTATGAGCAGGAAGGTGTCCTTTCCTGCACATAAACAATCGTCACTAGAGTGCAGGCACACTTGCAACATCGCAGCAGTGTTTTTTGCACCAACGCTAGCGGAAACACAGGGGTGCGCTATATACTTGTGAATACGGTGCATCTCTGCTTTTTAAAAATGTCAGAGGGCAGTGCTACAAAAATTTGGCACAGCTCAACGCTCCGACATTTTATTGTGAATATGCCCCCAAATCTAAATAGAAAAATTGAGACTGAGCACAATATGTGTACAACACTGGAAAACCTGAGCTTTAAGAGTGAATTCTAGGAATAATTTCAGCCAGCATGAGAGCATAACAAAGACTAGGTAACAAACAAAAACATTTTATGGTTTAAGTGAGACATGACTTCTAGTCCCACTTAGATCACGCTTTAAAGCACTATGTGTTGTGTTCAAGGCGGTAAATGGGATTGACCCGGAGTTTCTAAAAAACAGACTTACATGGTACGTCCCAAGCAGAACCCTTCACTCTTCCAGTTCTAAACTAATACAAACCTCCACCGTTAAGAAAACCAGTTGGGGAGGCAGAAGCTTTTTCCACTGCTCCCCCAAGGCATCTCAGAAGTGCTCCAGACCTCATCTTTTTTCACAAGGGCTTAAAAACCTGGGGCCTCATTTATGAAAAGTGACGCATCGCTGCGTGAAAACAGCGATGCGTCACTTTTCACTGCGCACTCCTTGCGACACCAATGATGCGTCATATTTAATGTATGACGCATCATGTCGCAAGGACTTACAGATACGTCAGTATTTCTGACGCATCTGTAAGCGCAAAAGTGACGCAACTCCAGCAATGCGTCCTTTCACATGGGGAAAGCCCCATGTGAAAGGGCTTGCGTCAGTCTTACGCCTGCTGTGAGGCAGGCGCAAGATTTTGACGCAAACGCATCCTAAAAGTGACGCAGTGAAATCTCATAGATTTCACTGCGTCACTATTACGAGGCTTTTTGCGGGGGAACGCCCCCTTTGCATACATTATACCTGACGCAGGCATAATGTGGTGCAGGGGTTTAAAAAGTGACGCATCTACCTAGATGCGTCACTTTTTAAATATGGCGCAACAAGGCGCATGTTTTACGCCGCCGATGCGTCACAAAAAGTGACGCATCCGCAGCGCAAAACTGACGCAAGGCCTCATAAATGAGGCCCATGGTTATTCTCTCAGTAAGCATTGCGAAGCTTCCCATGTCACCGGTCAGTCAGAGGGGGTGGGGGCTAGGATGAGGACCTCCATCTTGTCTGAGTTCAGTTTCATGCGGCTGCTCCTCATCCACTTGGCGACGGCTTTCATTCCCTCGTGGAGGTTGGTTTTGGCGGTGTGCGGGTCCTTGGTGAGGGAGAGGATGAGCTGGGTGTCGTCGGCATAGGACATGATGTTCAGGTTGTGCTGGTGGGCCACTTGTGCGAGGGGAGCCATGTAGACGTTGAACAGGGTCGGGCTAAGGGATGAGCCCTGGGGTACGCCACAGATGATGTCGGTGGCTTCAGATCGGAAGGGTGGGAGGCGGACTCTCTGGGTTCTGCCGGAGAGGAAGTACGTGGACCAGTCCATGGCCTTTTTCTGGAATCCGGCTTCTTGGAGGCGTGTTCTTAGTGTGCGGTGACAGACCGTCTCGAAGGCGGCTGACAGGTTCAGGAGGATGGGGGCTGAAGTTTTGCCGTTGTCTAGTTGGTGCCTGATGTTGTCTGTGGTGGCGATGAGGGCTGTCTCTGTGCTGTGGTTTCGTCTGAATCCGGACTGGGATGGGTCTAGGATGTAGTTGTCCTCGAGGTGGCGGGCCAGCTGTGCGTTGGCGATCTTGACGATGACCTTCCTTGGGAAGGGGAGCAGGGAGATGAGCCGAAAGTTCTTGAGGTCTTTGGGGTCTGCCTTTGGCTTTTTGAGGAGGGCAATGATTTTGGCGTGCTTACAGCTTTCCGGGAATGCCTCTGTGTCAAAGGAGATGTTGATGACCTTCCGTAGTTGGGGTGCGATGGTTCGGTCAGCTTTGTTGAAGACCTGCGGTGGGCAGGGGTCTGATGGAGATCCTGAGTGGATGGAGTTCATGACCTTGCGTGTCTCGTTGTCGTTGACATGGGACCAGGTGGTCAGCTGGTTGGTGTAGGTGGCGTTCGGGATGGGGTCTGTTGTGGTCGAGGTGGATGAGATGTTGAAGCTTTCGTGGATGTCGGAGATCTTGCGATGGAAGAATGTGGCCAGTGAGTTGCACAGATCTTGCGAGGGCGGAATGACGTTGGTGAGGCGCTGGGGTTGGAGAGTTCCTTCACTATGTTGAAAAGTTATTTGCTGTTGTGTGGTGAACCTTCTATGGTGAACCACGCGGCTTTCTTCCTGGGGTGGTTGATGGAGGGTCTCTTGATCGGGGCGAGGGTGTTGGCGCAGTCGTCGATCCACTGTCTGATGTTTTGGGCGGTGGCATCTGTGTCGGTGGATTCGGTGGGTGGGTTCTGGGTGAGAGTGGAGGTCAGCTGGTCTTCGGTGACTTTGCTCCAGCAGCGGCGAGGCAGTTGTTGGGTGCAGTGGTGCGTGGTTGGTTTCTTGAAGGTGAAGTGGATGCATCAGTGGTCGGTCCATTGAAGTTCGGTGGTGTGATTTAAAGCAATGTGGGTGCTTATGGAGAAGACGGGGTCGAGCGTGTGGTCGGCGGTGTGGGTGGGTTCTGTGACGAGTTGTCGGAAGCCTAGGTTGGCGAGGTTGGCGATCAGGGTGGCGGAGTTGGCGTGTTGTTGTTCTCGAGGTGGAAGTTCAAGTCCCTGAGGAGGATGTAGTCCATGGAGGCGAGTGTGTGGGTGCTGGCGAGGTCAGCGATGAAGTTGCTGAAGAGGGCCCGAGGTCCAGGCGGTCTGTAGATGAGTGTTCCTCTGAGGGCGGTGTTGGGGTCGGTGTGGATCCGGAAGTGAAGGTGTTCGGCTGGTTGGGGGAGTCATCAGCGAGGGTGTGGATCTGGAGGGTGGACTTGTGGATGATGGCTATTCCTCCTCCAATTCTATTGGTGCGGTCTCTGCGGGAGATCTTGTAGCCGCCCGGGATGGCTATGGCGGTGTCAGGTGCCAAGGAGTCGTTCCACCAGGTCTTGGTCAGGAAGGCAATGTCTGGGGCGGAAGTGTTGAGCAGGTCTCAGAGCTCGGCGGCATGTTTGCATGCGGAGTGGGTGTTGTGGAGTATGCAGCAGAGGTGGTTGGGTTTGTTACTTGGAGGTTTGGTGGTTCTATCACATGTGAAGTTGCAGGTGTGGAAGGAGAAGGGTCTGTGGTTGCGTTTTGGGGCAGCCTGGAAGCAGCAGTGGTTTTGGCCGGTGTTGAGGTTGTGGAGGGTGGTGGCGTCGTATCGAAGACTGGTGTTGTGGCGAGGTCCAGGGGTTCTAGCGAGGAGGGAGGGAGGAGCAGCTGAAAGGCGGGAACAGGGTGGTGAGGGGGCTTGATCGCAGGGGACAGCGGCGGGAGAACGGGGGTACAGAACACAAGAAGGTGGGTGGGGGCGTGACTGGGATGAAAATGGAGGGAAAATGAACACTTATACTGGGCACAGAATACAAGCAAGCAGGAGGAAAAAACAACAAAAGAATGAACACACCAAATACTCAGCGGCGAGAGCGGGGAACTGAAGGCGCAAACTCGCGCTCGGGAACAGCAGCGGGCGGTCAGCAGGTGGAGTTGTTCGGCAGCAGGCTTGTGACCTAGCCTGGGAGCAGGGTCAGGGGTCAGTCTTGCTGTCGGGCAGCGGCCTCCTTTTAAGACAAGAAGGGAGGGAGGAGCAGCTGGGAGGCGGGAGTGGGGTGGCGAGGGGGCGTGGCCGCAGGAGTAAGCGGCAGGAGAGCAGGGGTAGAGAACACAAGAAGGGGGTACGGAGGGCACGACTGGGATGACCATAGATGGAAAATGAACACTACTACTGAGCATAGAATACAAGCAAGCAGGAGGAAAAAACAACACAAGAATAAACACACCAAATACTTACCGGCGAGAGCGGGGAACTGAACGCGCGAACTCGTGCTCGGGAACAGCAGCGGGTGATCAGCAGGTGGAGCTGTTCGGCAGCAAGGGGATGACCTGGCCTCTGAGCAGGGTCAGGGGTCACTGGCCCAGGCATCCCCGCACACATAGCGATGAAGGTGTCCTGCCCCATGTGTATAGGTGGGTCCTTGCTGAGGTTCCGTGACGATTTGAACCCGTGTTTTCAATATTGTCGGAAATACATAATATTAGTATCAGCGAACCGCAGATGATCCATTTAGCATATCCTGGTGTTTTCGCTACGATACGAGCAAGAGCACTCCTGTTATGAACACATTGCTGATCTACCCATGGCATCCATCTTAGATTATGGTCGCCATTTTGTGTTTCTTGCCCTCACATACGCAATAACCTCTGATCACTTCATTTCGATTAAGGACACGTAGCCTTAGCCGGAGATTCACCTCTTTCATGACACGTACACCTTAAACCAGATCACGCTGCAGCTGCATGACTCAACAAAGGCTGCCTCCTCTGCCCGGGGCTAGCCCACCTGAACTGGTTCTCGTGTCCATTGTCCCGATCATGATTAGGCGGCCGAAGCCGGTAGCCTTGCCCATTTACAACCCACAAACATCTCTTATCCCGCTTTCCTATCTTCTGCACCTGGCTCTGCTCCTTTCCTTCTGGGCCTTTATTAGGGGGAGGTAACGAAATTTACGATGAGGCGGTCCGGCTCTTGAATGCAATATTGACAAGGGATTGTGATGGACTAGTGAGAACCCCTCTTCGTGATGTTTGGCATCAGATATTATCGACAGTTCCTGTGTAACGCCAAATATTTATTGTTTAAGACACAAAGGTTTGGGAATGTACTGACATGTGAAATATTTGCCTAGAGCACAATTTTCAGTATATAAGGAGCAACCCTCTATGTACAAATCGAACAGGCTCCTGGTTACTGCCCATGCGTAGTTTCTGTGACTTCTGTGTCCCTGCAGTAATAAACTTTTGGTCTTTGACGCCACCATCGAGAAGCCCGTGTTTCTGTTCATTTGCGCACCAAGGCAGGTGGAACTCCGGGGTCTTTGGGTGTTGTTCCCTGACACCTCTGGACGGAACCAAAAAGTCCAGAACTCCAATTGGCGCCCAATGTGGGGCGACGTCATTCGGTACCGGTCCAAAAGCCTGAAGAGTTCGAGAAGCTTTGTGTGAAGATTCCTGAGGGAGGCGCCCCACTTCATCGATCCCGGCATATCGCAAAAGTGGCCCGAAGTTCTCTTCCACGAGGGTTCCCGTTCAGGACG
This sequence comes from Lissotriton vulgaris, assembly GCF_964263255.1. Lineage (NCBI taxonomy): Eukaryota > Metazoa > Chordata > Amphibia > Caudata > Salamandridae > Lissotriton > Lissotriton vulgaris. The sequence goes on from NC_141696.1 coordinate 310,463,746, forward strand.
GCTGCAGTGGGCCGTTGCCTTGACCGTCGCCCTGTCTTGGACCCGAGGTGCAGCCCTTAGTACAGTGAAACGTGACGGGTTTTCTCCTTGGTGACGTCTTCAGTGCCTCAGTTAAGTATTTAGTGATAGCTAGCTGGTTACTTTGTGAGGATTGTTAAAAATCCTTGATCGGTTCTTGGTTTGGTTTGGTTTTGTAGGATTATCACTGGTTGTTCTAGTTACGATAATCTATTTTGGTTCAGTTTGGGTATCGATACATCAGTTCGTTTTGGTAGGCCTAAGTTCTTGGTTCAAGTGCACATATTTGTTCCGTGTTTTGTTTGTTTTGTGTTCCGGACTAAAAATGGTAAGTCGGAAAATGTTGTCTTGTTTTGGTTGCAACCGTGACTCACGATTGGAGGATTCCTGTCTGGTTCCTCCGATTGGGACTCCCCTTTATGACTTATATTGTAAATTTGGTGTGGGTCCTATATCTTATAATGAGGTATGGGTCCGTTACACTGCGAAAGATGGTGTCCTTAGTTGGCCACTGCATGGTAGTTTTGAACCCGAGATTCTTGATAATTTAGAAGCGAAATTGTTTAGGAAGAAAGCCCGGCCGGCAATGTTTGATTCTTTCCGTTACTGGCGAAAAGAATCCAAACAGAGAGAAATGAAGAGGTTGAAGAAAGAACAGAAAGAGAAAGAAGAGTTAACTCTAGAGCGAGCGACTAAACAGCTGCAAGATAATGAGTGCGAAAAGGCTATTGAGGTGGCCATTAGAGAGCATAACTTAGCGATTGACAAGTGCTATCCTGCCTTGCCATCGAAAACAGCTAAGATACTGGAGGACCCCAAAAACGATCCTCTGTTGTCTTATCTGTTACGGTCACCTCCACCGTATGCACAAGGTGCTACGGCTCCACTTGTACCGAATGTTCAATTGCCGGTTGCTGGACAATCTGGTGTTCCTGCCCCTCAGAATCAAGTTCCTGTACATCCTGTGGTTAATGTGAATATTCCTACGGCTCCTCCTCTTCCTGGGTTGCCGACTTCTATACCTGTATCTGTCTCGCTTACACCTACTACTTCACAAACTATTTTTCTCGATACTCCTACTGCCTCGCTATCTGTTCCTACCTCTACTGTGTTCTCTACGTCCGCAAGTGTGTTAACTCCACTTTCTGTTCGTCGAAGAATCACTGATTCTGTGTCTAATATACTGTCTCCTTTATATAAATCTTTAATTAAGACTCCTACTCCTGATTCAGTTCAGAGACGTAGTCAGCTACCAAGTACTGAAGAACGGGGAATTTTAGATTCCACGGCTCTCAGATGGATTTCGAAGAGTAGAAGATATAGTACGAGAGATGTGTTAGACACGTTTATGCAGTGGAAGGAACCTACGCAACGGTACGTCTTTGATGAGATGTGCTCGTTATTACGTGAGGACATAGAGGAAGATGATGTTGAATCAGACTTGGAAGATTTAATTAAAATTCAAAAAGAATTTGCTGCTGGAATGATAGTGGGCGATAAAATAAAAGAAGCGATGGAACTTATTTTAAGTTTTAGGAATGATCCATCTCTTCGTTCGCCGAGAGATTTAGAAAAAGGTAAAATGAAGCCAAGTCGCCAATATCCTATGAGGGAGGTTCCTCCAATCTGGCGCGAAGCAATACAACGTGATGATAATGCGGGTATTGCTGCTGCTCCAGCACAGTTCCAACGAGTGTGGATACACATTCCGTGGAAGCGAGCTGAAGTGCTAGCGGTGAAACAGGCCTTGCCAGATCCGCGCAAGAATCCTGCTGGATACTACAAGGAATTAACACAGACAGTTGAGGCTTGTATAATGAACTTAGCGGACATCGATATGTTATTTGGAAATGTAGTTCCACAACCAGTGTGGGCTAAAATTCGTAGGGAGGATCATCAAGTAGCCTTAGGTGGTGATTGGGCAGCTATCACTGCAGCGGATGGTCAGCAAACGGGTGGTGCAAAACCCGAACCCCTAATTGCTAATCTTCCAGGTAGAATAATTGACTTAATGAAGACTCTGATGCCTGCGTTGCGTGTTAATTGGGACAAATTATCCGCATGCAAGCAGAAGAAAGATGAAAGTGTCTCCGACTTCTTCACGAGGTTCGAAGAGACTTTTGTAGATCATAGTGGTCAGGACATGAGCACTGAAGGAGGACAGAGATTGTTTGTCGATAAATTTGTGCATAATTTGTTACCTGAGTTATGCAATAAATTAAAGGATTCAGAGAGTGCGTGGGCTGTTTCTACAACTGCGCAAATACTTGCGACTGCACAGTACTACGAAAATAGGGATAAGGAGGAAAAGGAAAAATCAGAAAAGAAAACGAAAGATTTAAAGACTAAGGTTCTTTTGCAGCAGGCGTATCCGCCTCGCACGAATCAGACTAATATGCAACAGAATTCGTATCAGAGGACAGATTATAGTTCAACGAGGCCTCAATACCAGTGGAATCAGTGTGCATACTGTAAGAAAGAGGGTCACTACAAAAATGAATGTCCGATCTTAGCGCAAAATAATGCAGCAGCAGCTCAGAGAGGTCGTGGTGGTTTTGTGCAGAATTCTAGAGGTCGAGGACGAGGTGCTATGCCTCCGCAAACGAATGATCGTCCCTCCAATCACTTTGATCAACGAAATGGACAGTCAGCTCAACAGAATAGATCTCAGCAATATCTTGTTGAAGACTATTGTGAAGTGGATGAGGGATTTCAGCAAAATGGGTACTAGGACAGCCATGGACAGAGAGAAGGAGTAGTATCAGTTCCAGTGGATCAGAGTGGGCCTTATGTCGCAGTAGCAACATCAGGTGTAGTCGAACCGTTTCTGTTGGATACTGGTGCCGCAAAAAGTTCTATCATTCATGCGAAACTCCCTGGCGCACCTTTGTCCGGCTCAACAAATGTTTCCGTAGGTTTTTCAGGCGCCCCTGTTTACAACCCGATATCTGGTCCTTTGTCTATTTCTGTTGGACCGTGTCAATTGAAAGCACCTCTGATTTTGACGACAGGTTGTAATGAAAATCTGCTTGGTTTAGATTTGTTAAAACGACTATATGCGACATTGTACTGTTCTCCGGAAGGGGTACAGCTTACGTTGGGTAAAAGAATCACTTCTCCGATGTACTTGTCAATGGACGCACTCCCGCCAGAGCTGCGCTCACTCCCTGATTCTCTTTGGGCGACTGGTCCTAATGATGTAGGCCTTTTAGAAATACCACCATATGTAGTCACTTTGAAAGCAAATGTAAAATTTCCAAGAATTCCTCAATATAAAATATCTAGTGAAGGAGAACGTGCACTTTTATTGATTGTGCAAGATTTAATTAAGAAAGGTGTGGTTGAAGAAACTCGAGGAAATGTCTGTAACAGTCCTGTATTGCCGATTCTGAAACGAACTGATCCTACAAAACCTCCAGTTTATAGGTTTGTCATAGACCTTAGAGAAGTTAATAAGATTGTGGTTCCACAGTTTCCTGTGGTTCCAGACATTACTGCCTTGTTAACATTGATTCCTGCTAGTGCCACTTGGTTCTCAGTCATCGACTTGAAGAATGCCTTTTTCAGCATTCCGATAGCCGAGGAAAGCAGGGATATTTTCGGCTTCTGTCTAGGAGGTCGAAGTTTCAGATTTAAACGCGCTCCACAGGGCTACTGTGAAAGTCCGTCTATTTATAGCCAAGCATTAAAAAGTCAGTTGGATTCTTTTGTCCTTCCTCCAGGTTCTGCCCTAGTACAGTACGTAGACGATCTTCTAGTGGCTACCGATGACAAGGAAACTTGCAAAGCAGCTACAATTTCATTATTGCATCATTTGTCTAGTTTGAATCACAAGGTGTCACCTTCCAAAATGCAATACTGCTGCCAAGAAGGGACCTACCTAGGTCATCTCTTGTCAAAGGAGGGAAGGAAGTTGACCCCAGAAAGAATAAAAGCAATTACACAAATGAGTGTTCCACGCACACAGAGAGAAGTACGTGCCTTTTTAGGTATTACCTCTTACTGTAGGCAGTGGATTCCGAATTTTTCTCTGTTAGCGAAACCATTGGTAGCTTTGACTGGGAAAAATGTTCCGAGTCTGGTGCCATGGTCTGATGAATGTCAGGAGAGTTTTACTGAATTACGAAAAGCATTGTGTTCAGCTCCTGTATTGGGTACACCTGATTACAGTAAGCCATTCACGCTCTACGTTCACGAGAGAGAAGGTTGCGCGTTGAGTGTCCTGACACAGAAATTTGGTGACAAACAACGCCCTTGTGCGTATTTTTCATCAACATTGGATCCGGTAGCCAGAGCGTTACCTAGTTGTTTGAGGGCTACAGCGGCAGCTGCGGCTTCCATTCGACAATCTGCTGGTTTGGTGATGAACAACATGCTAGTGGTCATGGTTCCTCATGCAGTGGACACACTCATGAATCGAACAAAGACACAACACCTTACTAGTGCAAGATTATCTGGTTACGAGCTGACGTTACTAGCAAGTCATATTCAGATCAAAAGATGTAATATATTGAATCCAGCAACGCTGTTGCCGGCTAATCAAGAGTCGAGTGATTCCGAGCCACATGATTGCTGTTTTAAAACGGAGGAAGAAACAAAAGGACGCATTGACTTGAGGGATACTCCATTATCAGATCCGGATGGTACGCTGTATGTGGACGGGTCATGTTTTAAATTGGAGAATGGTGATGTGACTGCTGCTTACGCAGTAACAACTTTGAAGACGATTGTGGAGACTGCAAGAGTGAGTCAGAATTCTGCCCAAGCTGCAGAATTAATAGCCCTAACGAGAGCATGTGTTTTAGCTGAGGGAAAGAGAGTAAATGTGTTTACAGATAGTCAGTACGCATTTGGCGTGGCCCATAGTTTTGGCCGTTTGTGGAGAGAAAGAGGTTTCATTACGTCCCATGGGACTAAGATTCAACATGGTCAGCTAGTTAACGACTTGTTGGAATCTCTAACCTTGCCGACTGAAGTTGCAATTGTAAAGTGCAGTGCTCATAAAGCAATCACGGATGATGTTGGTCGTGGGAATGCTTTTGCTGATGAAATTGCTAAACAGACAGCTAGAGACATGATGAGTAGAATGTATGTTGCTACGTCTGCAAGATGGATTGCTGAGTCTGGAATGTGTGAGGACACAATGGAAAGTGTGAAAGAGATTCAGAAAGAAGCAACTGAGGAAGAGAAACGTGTATGGAGAGAGAGTACGGGCAAGTTGGACTCGAATGGATGTTGGATTGATTTGACAGAACAGCAGCGTTGGATGTTGCCCGATGCGTATGTGCTTGCAGTAGTGACGATGGCGCATGGAGTAGCACATATAAGTTCTAAAGGTATCTGTAAGATGTTGGCTCCAGTCTGGAAAAATGAGGGAATCAGTAAGTGTGCAGAAAGAGTGGTGAAAAACTGTATGGTATGCCTGATGCATAATCCTGGCAAGGGAACTCCAACTCCTGCTGGTCATTTCGCTCCTCCTTCCTGCCCTTTCGAAGTGATTCAGTTAGACTTCATTCACATGGACCGCTGTAATAATTTAAAATATGTCCTAGTGGTGGTTTGTGCTTTTTCCAGGTGGATAGAAGCGTATCCACTGAAGGACAATACTGCCTTATCCACTGCCAAAATTCTTCTCAAAGAATATTTCCCTAGATTTGGAATGCCACGGATTGTATGGTCGGATAACGGAAGTGAGTTTATAGGGAAAGTTATGCAGAGTGTGTGTGCAGGCCTAGGGCTGAAACAGAAATTTCACAGTGCAAACCATCCCCAGTCTGCTGGTTTAGTGGAGGGTTACAATGGCACCCTCAAGCTGAAAATAGCTAAAATACAAGCATCCACAGGTTTAGCCTGGCCAGACGCACTTCCTTTGGCTTTGTTATCAACGAGAGCAACTGTACATTCTAGAGTGGGGCTTAGCCCTTACGAGATAGTCTTTGGCCGCCCAGCAAATATCTGGGGTGTGCCAAGGCCTAAGGAATTTAATTCTCTAGAATATCCTATGTTAATAGACTACCTTTACGACTTGACTGCTAAATTGAGTCTTATTCATCAACAGGTTTTCGATGCTTTGCCAAAGCCTCCGGAGAGTCCAGGGCATCAGCTGAAACCGGGAGATCTGGTTGTCATCAAGAACTTCGCGAGGACGAAGAACCTTCAACCGAGATTTGTGGGGCCCTTCCAGATCTTACTGGCAACGAGGACAGCAGTTCGTGTAGCTGGTCGCAAGCACTGGGTACACGCATCACATGTAAAGCGTGTACCCCTGCCGCTTCCTTACGACGACTGGGTGAAGAAGGGAATTGGTGCCTCCGAATCTGAAAGCACACCGAAGTTTATCCCTTTCAGCAATGCCGAATTGATTACTGATACTCCAAAATCCGACTCTCCTCCTGAAAAGACTCCTTTGAACACTGAACACTTGTCTCCAGCATCAGAAGAAACTTTGCTATCTGCGAACTTAAACACTTCAACAGCTGCTAGTGATACACTATTTTCCGATCAGACAGTACCTGCGAAGCAGAGATACAACTTGAGAAAACGTAACATGGACAAATAAAGCAGGCAACTGCATATTGTGATTTTGATATATTGAACTTTTGCCTTCAGCCAGGAAGTTTGCTATTGTTTATTGTTTTTTTTAAAATTGCCTTGCCGTCTGGGTAGCCGTAGGGTCGTGGCTGTGTGCCTAGTTTGAATCTGCAGGGGTCTGACACAAGGTCGATCTTTCTGTTGGTTCTGGGAACTCCCAGGGCTGATAGAGGCATTTTCATCTACGTACACATCATCAGTGGTCGCAAGCGGATTGTAGAAGATGGAGCTTTCTGCGCTGCAACGAGAAAATGTGATTTATGTTCGCAGAAACAGACTTTATAGAATTCTTCATAGCAAATGCTTTCTGATGCAATGTGCCATTACATTCTTGATTGTTTTAGCAACATTGGTGGGTGGAACTGTTTTTAGTATAAATTTGATTTTTGTGCCAGTTACTACAGTACCTCCCCTTGATGCTGCCACTTCTACTGTTTCTTCTATACACTCTTTTCATTCGTTTCCTGAACATGAGCAAGCCCGACGTTCAGAATTCATTAACAACACTTTTGTACAGCTCTTGCACCAACACCAACTGGTAGTTAACACTACAGACTGCTGGGTGTGTGGCTTGATACCCCACACTATGGATAAAGGTATTCCCTATCTGGTTTTGCCTTTCAGCTACAATGGATCATTTCAGGCCTTTCAAACCATCTTTGCTTATGCCCTTGAGACCTATCCTCCACGTCCACCACGTTCCACTAGATATAACTCTGCCAACAAAGCTTTAGTCCAGGGAATTATTGACATGATCAAGGATGTCAATAATACTCCATCATACCCTAGAGACGAACTGCGAGTGTATTTAAGTTGGAATACTTCAGAGTATCGCCTTAGTTTAGGAGAAAGCAAGCGTAAAAGCTCAACTCCAATCTGGGTCGTACCCCACCGAGGTCAGGTCTGTTTGCAAGGTAACGGGAGAAATCCGAGAGCCCAGCTGGGAAGGAGTGAGTGCGTAGAGACTTATGTGTTTCCGGCTAACTCTTCCCCTGCCTTCCTTACTGCTAGGGGTACCTACTTCATTTGTCGAGACCGGGCATATACATGGTTACCTGCTGACTTTTCAGGATCATGTTATATTGCTCGATTATTGCCTCCGACATACACTGCTTCATCTGATTACCACAGAACCAGAATAGCGAGAGGTGTCTTCAGCAAGGAAGATACTGCTGGTCAGGAGGCTGGAGACTTCTTCAAAGGCTTCCTTCCGTTCTGGGGGCCTATGGCCAATAGTAGAAACATACGTCAGCTAACACGGGTAGTTGAATCTACTATTACTGAAACTGCTGGTGCCCTTAGTAATTTGACAGCTGAGCTTCAGGCGGATAGACTCATGACGTTGCAGAACCGTATGGTTCTAGATGTTATACTTGCAGATCGAGGTGGGGTATGCAGAATGATCCAATCGAGCTGCTGTGTCTTTATTCCTAATAATGCTCCACAGTCTATGAGGCAATCTCTAAGCTACACAAGATTTCCGACTCTATACATGTAGACGAGGGAAACTGGTCCTTTATGGAGTGGTTTTGGACTCTGATCTCAGCGTGGGGGTGGAAAGTTCTAATGATCATCGGTGTCATCTTAGTATTCCTATTCTCATGTTGCTTGATTATCCAGTGTGGTCCCGCTTTGTGTAGTCTTTGTGCTGCAACCTGTTTTAGGAAACCACCTGCAATTGGAGAAAAGGCACGAGAAAGGATGATGATACAACAACACGTCACTGACCTGATGAGTATAGAACTAGACTCTGATATAGACTGAGTAATTGCCTATGTAAGGGCAAAAGGAGGGTCTGAGGTTCCGTGACGATTTGAACCCGTGTTTTCAATATTGTCGGAAATACATAATATTAGTATCAGCGAACCGCAGATGATCCATTTAGCATATCCTGGTGTTTTCGCTACGATACGAGCAAGAGCACTCCTGTTATGAACACATTGCTGATCTACCCATGGCATCCATCTTAGATTATGGTCGCCATTTTGTGTTTCTTGCCCTCACATACGCAATAACCTCTGATCACTTCATTTCGATTAAGGACACGTAGCCTTAGCCGGAGATTCACCTCTTTCATGACACGTACACCTTAAACCAGATCACGCTGCAGCTGCATGACTCAACAAAGGCTGCCTCCTCTGCCCGGGGCTAGCCCACCTGAACTGGTTCTCGTGTCCATTGTCCCGATCATGATTAGGCGGCCGAAGCCGGTAGCCTTGCCCATTTACAACCCACAAACATCTCTTATCCCGCTTTCCTATCTTCTGCACCTGGCTCTGCTCCTTTCCTTCTGGGCCTTTATTAGGGGGAGGTAACGAAATTTACGATGAGGCGGTCCGGCTCTTGAATGCAATATTGACAAGGGATTGTGATGGACTAGTGAGAACCCCTCTTCGTGATGTTTGGCATCAGATATTATCGACAGTTCCTGTGTAACGCCAAATATTTATTGTTTAAGACACAAAGGTTTGGGAATGTACTGACATGTGAAATATTTGCCTAGAGCACAATTTTCAGTATATAAGGAGCAACCCTCTATGTACAAATCGAACAGGCTCCTGGTTACTGCCCATGCGTAGTTTCTGTGACTTCTGTGTCCCTGCAGTAATAAACTTTTGGTCTTTGACGCCACCATCGAGAAGCCCGTGTTTCTGTTCATTTGCGCACCAAGGCAGGTGGAACTCCGGGGTCTTTGGGTGTTGTTCCCTGACACCTCTGGACGGAACCAAAAAGTCCAGAACTCCATTGCGTAGTAGGTGCAATGTAGTGCCTTAAGTTGCACTAGCCTAAATCCGTAGAGGACTGCTATTTCTATTGGGCTCTGAATTGCTTCCTGCCACTCCTCGTCATCTTTGGGTCCCAGGTCTTTATCCCATGTGTCTCAGAGGGCCCTCAAGGGATGGGGCACATTATTTATCAGTTTGTGATAGACCGTAGAGGTTGGCTTCTCCTTAATTGGGTTCAATAGCAACCTATCCTCTAGTGGGGAATATTCTGGAATAGAGGTGTCACTGTGAATGTGGGCACGTAGTGCGTTTACTATCCTCAGGTGTTGATATCTTTGAGTTTGGTGCAAGTTATATTCCTGCTGGAATTTCTCAAAAGTAAGATGGAGTCTCCCTTCCACACGTCACCCAAATATTCAACTTCTAGCTGTTGCACAATCACACACGGCGGTCCGGTTGTTTCCTTCTTGATGTTACAAGGTCCCAATTCTCCTGTGAACCAGCCAACTCAGCAAGGAAGGGAACAATTGATGAGCTAACTCGTCCCCAAGGGAAAGAGAAAGTGGAGAGAGAAACAAGACAAAACACTGGGCCTTCGTCTTGAAGTGCTCTGGGCCTTTGTTGTGAAGTTTCTGCCAGCCAGCGTTTTACTTCTTCTATCAACAGTAATACCGAAAAGAAATGAATATGGTTCTCTCTTTAGGTAAACAACAAGGTACAATAATCACATAATAATATCTGGACATACCATTTATCTGTAGGCCCATTCAATCACTTCTATTGGTTTCAGGTTTAGTCTGATTCTTGCTTTAGACCTTTACACCTTTTGAACAATACAACATATTATCATTAAACTTGTAAATGCTAATATTCTCACATGTGAACAACTGATTAATAGGGTAAGTCGAGGGTCGGTAAACAAACACTCACTCAAGAGGCATTCCTGTAAACCTGAGGTGGGACTCTTCACTTGGGATTCTGTTCTGCAATGATATTAAATAAGAAAACAATTCCAAAAGAAAAGCAAACACTTGCACTAAAATTAGATAATCGTTTGTTAATGCCTCTTACTTATTCAACATGGACATTAATGTACATTATGCATGGTTTTAGAATCCTGACGTGCACATGATTTTCCTTACAAGCTCAGTATTTCTTGTTGTCTTTTCTGTGCTTGTTGACAATCTGTAAATTTGTCTTTTCAGTGCTTTATGACAATAACTAAATTGTATTCTCAATGCTTGTTGTCAAAATATTGCTATGTAATTTCCTTTTCAAAGGTTCTTATTAACTAAGTTCCAAAAAACGCATTAAAGTTCCAAGAATAATAATTAGTCTTGAAATGTACTTAAAATGTTTCGAAACGAGGTGAGATAGATTGCCTAGAAACCTAAGAAAGCTTACTTTCATTTTTGTAGATCGTCGTTAGCTGCCGGACAGATTTCGGGTGAAGACGAGACCGGAATGGAGTCCAGGGTTAGCCGATCATCTGGAAGGCGTCCGGGAGTTTTGAAGCCTCAGGTAAGTCGGGGAACAGCTGGGTGGGGGTTTAGAGGATACAGGGAGAGTAGGAACTTGAGCTGGAACAGAACGAGGGCAGGAAACAAGGTGGCTTCCAATCCGGGCAGAGCGGGGGTCCGGAGTGCTCGTAGTGACGCTGTGCAATGAAGCGAAGCACAGTCACGTTTTCGAGCGCTCCATAAATAGTTTCTGTGTGGCGGCGGAGCTCTCCTGATTTGCATGCGCTTCACGTGGAATCCAAGATGCCGTTAAGCGGTTATTCCATGTGAGGATTCCACATGGAACCAAGATGATTCCTGAATCTATATCCTAAATAAACAAGCATTGCTACGTGCAACCGCCGAAAACATGATTCATTAATCCTAACATTGCTGTATTCGACTTTTTAAGTGTACATGGTACCATTAACCATTAATTAGAAGGATTTGCAATACACATACCCTTAGTTAACAGTAAACATGACCTCTATTTATAGGTTGTGACAATTGTGTAGCATTTAACAGGCAGCAGCATATGATCCTTTAACACTATCAGCCTCCACCTTTGAAAAACCGATAGGGCCACTACCCACCTCAGGGGATCACCCACCCACAACGGGGGGTTACCAGTCAGCTTCCCCACCCAACCTAGTAGTTTATTGGCCTTTCTCCAACACAGAATCACCACTTTGGTGTGCTCCGGCCACTCTGCTCGTGTCTTTCGGGAGTATAGAAGAGGTTCACAGTTTCGTTCCGGCATGGCGACTCTATCTGATCTATAAGCTGGTTCGTCATGTCTGCGTATACCCAATCATTGATGACCTGAAGCTGGGAGGCCCAATAGTATAGCTGAACGTCAGGAACTGCCAATCCGCCATCATACACCCCCTTCTGTTGCTTGTGCAGCGCTATTCTAGGTGCTTCATCCTGCCACAGCAACATTCTAACTTCCTGGGCTACCTGTTTATAAACTGTCAGAGGGACTGGATATTTGGTGTTTTGGAGTACTTATAGGAGGTGAGGTAGTGTAATCATTTTAAATAGAGCCGCCCTACCCATGAGTGAAAGCAGAAGAGTGAGCCAATGACTAACATCTGCACCAAGGCGGCTCATTTGTGGCCCGAGATTCCTGTCAAAGAACTCCTTTGGATCCCGCGTGACAGAGATAGCAAAATACTTAAAGCCCTCAGACACCACCGAAGCCGAACATTGCACTGGAACTCTCGGGGTGGGGGGGCAGACAGTGGAAAATGTCACAATTTAGGCCAGTTAATGGTATATCCTGAGTAGCTGCCAAAGGTATAAAAAGTATGTAGCACTTGAGGGATCAAGTAGTATGGCCTTACTAGGTATAAGGCGATATCCTCGGCATAGAGCAAATTTCACTCTTCCCACCCCCCAGGTGACACTATACCGCAAATCTCTGGTCTCTCCGGATACAGTGTGCCAGTGGCTCCAACGCAAGGGCAAATAACAGCGGAGACAAGGGACACCCCTGCCGAGTCCCCCTTCTCAGCTGGAAAGATCTCAATACCGCTCCGTTAACACATACCCAGGCTGTGGGCCTCTCGTATAATAATCGCACCCAAACACAAAAGTTAGGACCAAAGCCCAGTCTTTGGAGCACCATGAACAAGTAGGGCCACTCAATGCTATCGAACACCATTGAGGCGTCCAGCGCCATCAATGCCGTCTTTTGGGTCTCGGACCGCTAGTCATGTGAAGTACTCCATAGAGCCTTTGACAATTGTGCCGGGTGCTCCTGGAGGGCATGAAACTTGATTGTTCTACATGTACCAATTCTGTAATGACGGACACCAGCCTATCCACCAAAGCTTTAGCCAGAACCTTTGCCTCAACGTTGATAAGGGATATAGGGTGGTAGGAGCTACACTGCTCTGGCGGCTTTCCGTCTTTGTATATCACCACTATTATGGCTGCGTGCTGGTTTGACAGGCTTTCACTTTATTTCTGTGTGACTACTGCATTAATACCTTATACATTGCCTCCAGGTTAAACCAGGTTACTTAGTTACTTCTTTGTTTCACACTGACAAGGATTGTGCTTATTACCTCAGTGGGGCTCACACCCTTACAGCACTCTTATGGCTGAGATACCCGCCACCCCCTCTCAACACAATCCCCAAGAATTGGGAAACCGGAAACAGTTCTTGAATTTTTGGAAGGCGGGAAGGGAGTAAACCCTTCCCGGCCGTATTTATTAAAAATATGAAACAAAATTAAAACATTAAAATAACAGTTTCATATTATGTACAATTTCATTTCCACATTACGATGTTTGGCTAACCTTAACCGATCTCTAATACAGAGGTTCTCCTAGCCGAACTAACATCCTACAAAACATTTGACTTGAAATTGTACATCCTAACGTTAAGGGCCAACGGCAAGGTCATAACCGGTGTCAGATCCCTAAACCAGACATACCCCCCTCACTTGTGAGAGGAGCGACCGCACCGAGGCGTACCTTAAGTGCATCTACCAATTTCCCTTTGTACTTGACGGGGGCCCCAATAAACTCGACGCCATTTAACGGTCGTTCGAGGACTCGTGTGAGGTGTCTAAAAGGTAGCGTAAACCCCCTCCCGCACCCCACACAACTTACCCATCTGCCGTCGCAGATGTCCTGGCCCCGGGAAATTCTCCAGGAGGGGCCGTAGCCCCTCCTATCCAGGAAGGGGCCTTGACCACCTTTCCTTTCCTTCCGGCGGCCTCTCCTTAGACAGGACCGCCTCCCCGTTGAGGGGCCAATTGGCCACCTCCCCTGCGCGCTCCCATCCGTAATGGGTGACGCCCCCTCATAGGGATCTTCCAATTACTGCTCACCGATCATGACCTTACCGCCCGACCAAAATAAATACGACAATTCTACCTAATTTACTAAGAATAAAAACGAACATGACTTATTACAAGCATGAATACTGATCAACATTAGTGCAACATTACCTTATTTGCAAAACATACTGAAAATAACCATTCTTTATTGCATATTCAAAAGTTTCACGACGATCATTACAACCTGCAAGAAACGGAGTTACCAGATCAAAACTTTATTCAAAAACAACTAGCTGTCCTCAGGGGCTGGTGGGTGGGTCAAAATTGGCTCTTCGTTCCGTCTCGAGCTCACGTGCAGCGGGGAGGTGCAGCTTCAGAGCACAGGAACAAGAGGATGCTTTCTTGGCTTCCGCTCCTTTTATCCGTCTTCAGGGTGGGCGTAAACCCGCCCCCGCCTGCCTCCGAGGGCGTGGCCGACCGCGTCGGTGTCTAGGCCAGCCCACTCTAGGGCGGGAAAAAGGCGCGCCCCGGCTACGCCGCTTCGGGCATACCAGCCGAGACACGCCTCCCGCCCAAGATGGCTTCCCGGGGGGATCGTGGTACTCCACCATACGTTCGGGGGGACCGAATGGTCGCCCCTTTCCATATGGCTGAGATACCCGCCACCCCCTCTCAACACAATCCCCAAGAATTGGGAAACCGGAAACAGTTCTTGAATTTTTGGAAGGCGGGAAGGGAGTAAACCCTTCCCGGCCGTATTTATTAAAAATATGAAACAAAATTAAAACATTAAAATAACAGTTTCATATTATGTACAATTTCATTTCCACATTACGATGTTTGGCTAACCTTAACCGATCTCTAATACAGAGGTTCTCCTAGCCGAACTAACATCCTACAAAACATTTGACTTGAAATTGTACATCCTAACGTTAAGGGCCAACGGCAAGGTCGTAACCGGTGTCAGATCCCTAAACCAGACATACCCCCCTCACTTGTGAGAGGAGCGACCGCACCGAGGCGTACCTCAAGTGCATCTACCAATTTCCCTTTGTACTTGACGGGGGTCCCAATAAACTCGACGCCATTTAACAGTCGTTCGAGGACTCGTGTGAGGTGTCTAAAAGGTAGCGTAAACCCCCTCCCGCACCCCACACAACTTACCCATCTGCCGTCGCAGATGTCCTGGCCCCGGGAAATTCTCCAGGAGAGGCCGTAGCCCCTCCTATCCAGGAAGGGGCCTTGACCACCTTTCCTTTCCTTCCGGCGGCCTCTCCTTAGACAGGACCGCCTCCCCGTTGAGGGGCCAATTGGCCACCTCCCCCGCGCGCTCCCATCCGTAATGGGTGACGCCCCCTCATAGGGATCTTCCAATTACTGCTCACCGATCATGACCTTACCGCCACAGGCCGGATAGTTGACCGGCTATCCGGACCCCCCACAAAACGCTCCTACCTAAAGGTCATGCTGTAAACCCTTTAACCAGGCTAAGAAGTCTCCTATGAGTAACTCGTTCCCCACCCGGGACAAATGAACGCCGTCCCCCAAATACATACTGTCCCCTTTGATACAACCATGTGAAACAGAATGCAGTGTATTTGAACGAAACAATCTACTCACTTTGTTATTTATCTTCCTTACTGAATGATTCAAAGCAGTAACTGAAATAGCCCCCCGCCACACTTTCCGTGGGATCATATGGGACCATGCAATTGTGCACCCTGGAACTCTTCTCGCCAACCAACTTACCGTGGAAAGCATCGCCTCAAGAAGAAGTCGTCTACCAGTGGTCACCAAATCATTGCCCCCAAGATGTACTATGACTACAGACGGCGGTGACCTTGTCCGCCCTAACAAGCCCTCGAAAAATGATCGAAACTGGTCAATACAGAGCCCGCCCTTTCCGTAGAAGGACACACTGTACCCGTATTCCCCAGCCACGTGAGTCATGTCACCTGCTTTGAATACGTCCGCGGCACGCCTCACGTATGAGTGGCCCACGACCCACACCTCCTTTTTCACAGCCGGTAATGTCTGACCGCTGGCCCCCCGGTGTTGGGTCGACTGGACAGTCCGCCCCGCCTCGTAGGCTTGCGCAACTGAAAACCAAACAAAAAACAAGAAGCGTGAGTACACGTTACAGCTTCACAACATGTGCAACCGTACATACCTCTTATAACAATTCGAGGACCAACGCCCCACACGTTTTATTTGATCAACATTCAGACCCCTGGCTGTAGCTTCCGTAGCAGCCCCTATCCTAAAGGAATGGGTCCCAAAGTCGCCGGGGTTCAAGCCCGCGGCAGAAATCGACATCGCAAGCACCCGCTGAAACTGAAACCTCGTCAGTGGGGTGGTGTCAGCGTGTCTTAACAAGGTCCCCCCCCATGCTGCCACCCTCTGCGCTAAATATGTTTCTACGCACCCAACAGGGCACATGGCGGACCCGGGGATCCTCTGGATGATTACACAGTCCCCGATTGCATCCTGATCGGATTTGGACTTTACAAACGAGACCGTCATCGTCTCTTCTCTGACCTGAATGTGTTCCCGGCACAGTCCCCCCATCGTATCCTGCTTGTTCTTTGCCACTAATTCGCTTACCCGCATAGCCCCATGGAATGCTAATGCAAATGCGGCTCGGAACAACACTGCTTCGTAGTGGGATGAACATGTTACCGGTAGCACGGATAATAACAGGGCCAACCTATCCAAACCTATCGGGTGCCTATCGTCTACTCTGCGACCCTCAAGGCGTTGCCACCCCCGTAGCGCTTTCTGCACCACGAAAGACGCTGTCGGGTCCTGGATCCCATGAGCCCTTGCCATGAAGGAAATGGCGGCCCGATGCCTCTGGGCCGTAGCTACTGACTTGCCTGCGTGACGTAAAGAGAGCAGGAATCTTACTCCAGACTCTTCCAGACCCCAAAGCTCCCTCCCGGAAGTACCCAAAAAGGCCCAATAGGAACGGAACGCCCCTTCATATGCCTTCCTCGTCCTGGGTGCTAAACTCTCTCCCACGAGGTCTTGTAGTTCGGGGCACCGAGAGACCAAAGAGCTTCGGGAAAGGGTGCCGCCACCGGGTCCGCTGTGGGCAGAAAACCCCAGAAGGCCTGCATACGGAAACGAGAGAGCGCATCAGCCGCTTGGTTCATCACCCCCGGCACGTGCCGCGCCCTAAACAGTACATTTAGTTGCATGCACAACAACACAATTTCCTTGAGTAATCGGAGAATCAATTTGCAACGTGCTGCCTGATTATTGATACACTCAACCACGGTCATGTTATCAGACCAGAAAACCACAGAGTGACCCCTAAACCCTTCTGGCCATGTTCTCAAGGCCACCAGAATAGGGAATAGTTCGAGAAAAGCAATGTTACTCGTCAACCCGCACTCATGCCACCATGACGGCCATTTTTGAGCCGACCATTGTGTACCCAATATGGCGCCAAAACCCACACTCCCCGCCGAGTCTGTCCACAGTCCCAACTCCTCGGAAGACACTGCAGGTTTATTCCAGACAATTCGACCATTGAAATCCGCCAGGAATGCAATCCAAATGCGCATGTCCTGGCGAACCTCTGCCGAGAGTCTCGTACGATGATGTCCTTCCTTCAAGCCGACCATGGACTGTGCAATCGAGCGGGAAAAGGGGCGCGCCATCGGCATTACTCTCAGGGCAAAATTCAACTGACCCACCACCTGTTGTAATTGATGCAAGTTCACTTTCGTTGCACGAATACATGTCTCAAGGGATAACCTGAATTTTAACACCTTTTCTTTAGGTAAACGAAAACAACCTTCCACTGAGTCGAGCTCGATCCCCAGAAACTCGATCAAGGTCGAGGGACCGACCGTCTTACCTGGCGCCAATGGCACACCAAATTGATTCATTAGAACACAAAATTCATGTAAGGCCTGTCCACACTCAGAATCCCCGGCTGCCCCCAGAAACAGAAAGTCATCGAGATAGTGCATAACATGGTGAAAACCTGTCTTCCTCGTGAATACCCACTGCAGAAAACAACTGAATTTCTCGAAATAGGCACATGAAATCGAGCATCCTATTGGCATACATTTATCCATGTAATAGCGACCCTGAAACTGGAAACCAAGGAGACGCTGATCGTCTGGGTGTACCGGGAGCAACCGGAACGCTGATTCGATGTCCGATTTGGCCATCAGCGTCCCGGGCCCCAGGCGATTCAACATGGCGACGGCCTCATCGAAAGATGCGTACCGCACCGAACATACTTCCGGATCTATCGCATCATTTACGGAAAGACCATGTGGGGCTGACAAATTGTGTATCAGCCGAAACTCCCCCGGGTCCTTCTTGGGAACCACCCCCAGAGGAGAACACTAGCCCTGGGCGAAGAACTACGCTCCGTTCGCGGAGTTTGCGGAGTTTCGGCAACTCCGCACTCCGCGGAGAACGCAAAGTTGTCAAATACTCCGCGAACTGCTGCGTAGCGTAGTTCTCGCGGGCTCAATAGCATTTTCGCGTGCGCGAGGATGCTTGTCGGGAAGATCGAGTTGCCGAACACGCAGAAACTGCAATCTGGCACAGAATAACTCGCGAACACGTTAGTAGTGACCGGAAATAAGGGGACGCAAGCGGGCGGGACAAACCTCATGGGTAACTTCGCGCGCTACACATCCCGAGCATGCAGGCAATCAATCAATCAATCAATCAGGATATTTGTATAGCGCGCTACTCACCCAGAGGGTCTCAAGGCGCTTGGGGGAGGGGGGTCCACTACTGCTCGAACAGCCATGTCTTGAGTTGCTTCCTGAAGCAGAGGTGGTCTTGGGTCAGGCGGAGGTGGATGGGGAGGGAGTTCCAAGTCTTGGCTGCCAGGTAGGAGAAGGATCTTCCTCCCATGGTGGATCTTCGGATGCGTGGCACGGCGGCGAGGGCGTGGCTGTTCGATCGTAGCTGGCAGGTGGGAGTGTAGAAGGTCAGGCGGTTGTTGAGGTACCTGGGGCCCAGGTCGTGGAGGGCCTTGTGTGCGTGGGTGAGGAGTTGGAACGTGATTCTCTTGCTGACGGGGATCCAGTGAAGGTCTCTCAGGTGTCCAGAGATGTGGCTGTATCAGGGGATGTCCAAGATGAGTCGTGCGGAGGCGTTCTGGATGTGTTAGAGTCTTTTCTGGAGTTTGGCTGTGGTTCCGGTATAGAGGGTGTTTCCGTAGTCCAGTTGGCTGGTGACGAGTGCCTGTGTGACCGTCTTCCTGGTTTCGGTGGCGAGCCATCGGAAGATCTTTCGGAGCATGCGTAGGATGTTGAAGCATGATGATGAGACGGCGTTGACTTGTCTGGTCATCGAGAGGGAGGAGTCCAGGATGAAGCCCAGGTTGCGTGCGTGGTCCGTTGGTTTGGGTGCGCTGCCCAGGGCAGGGGGCCACCAGGAGTCGTCCCAGGCGGAGGGTGATGATCCAAGGATGAGGACTTCCGTCTTGTCTGAGTTCAGTTTCAGGCGGCTGTTCCTCATCCACTCGACTACGTCTTTCATCCCTTCGTGTAGGTTGGTTCTGGCGGTTCCTGGGTCGTTGATGAGGGAGAGGATCAGCTGGGTGTCGTCAGCGTAGCAGATGATGTTGAGGTTGTGTTGGCGTACGATGGCTGCGAGGGGGCTCATGTAGACGTTGAAGAGGGTGGGGCTGAGTGATGATCCTTGTGGTACGCCGCATATGACTTCGGTGGCCTTGGATCTGTACGGGGGGAGGCGGACTCTCTGGGTTCTTCCGGTGAGGAATGAGATGATCCACTCCAGTGGCTTCTCTTGGATTCCGATGTTGCTGAGGCGCTGCACTAGGGTGCGGTGGCAGACCGTATCGAATGCTGCGGAGAGGTCCAGGAGGATGAGGGCCGCTGTTTCCCAGTTGTCGAGCAGGGCTCGGATGTCGTCAGTGGCTGCGATGAGGGCGGTCTCGGTGCTGTAGTTGGCGCGGAAGCCGGACTGCGAGTGGTCGAGGCTAGTTGGGCGAGCGCAATTGGTGATCCACTGTGTGAGGTTGTTGGCTGCTTGGTTGGGGTCCGTTGAGCTGGCGGGAGGGTTCTGGCTCAGTGACGTGGTGAGCTGGTCGGTGGTGAACTTGTTCCAGTTCCTGCAGGGAACCTGTTGCGGGTGGTGGTGAGTCGTGGTCTTTCTGAAGCTGAAGTGGACGCAGCTGTGGTCTGTCCAGTGGAGTCCGGTGGAGTGGCTGAAGGAGATGTACTTGCTGGAGGAGAAGACTGGGTCAAGCGTGTGTCCGGCGTAGTGGGTGGGGGTGTTCACCAGTTGCATGAGTCCGAGGTTGGCGAGGTTGTCCAGCAGGGTGGTGGTGGTGTTGTCGTTGTTGTTCTCCAGGTGGAAGTTGAGGTCCCCTAGGAGGATGTAGTCAGCGGAGGCGAGGGCATGCGGGCTGATGAAGTCTGCGATGTCTTCGCTGAATTGTGTGCGAGGTCCTGGGGCTCTGTAGATGAGGGTGCCTCTGAGTGTGGTCTTGGGGTCGGTGTGTATCTGGAAGTGAAGACGTTAAGCGGCTGTGAGGGTGTCGTCTGATTGGTCGTGATGCGGATGGTGTTCTTGTGGACGATGGCGATTCCTCCTCCTGTCTTGTTGACGCGGTCTCTCCGGGTGATCTTTTATCCGTCCGGGATGGCGACGGCGATGTCGGGCACTGAGGAGGCGTTCATCCATGTTTCCGTGAGGAAGGCGACGTCTGGAGATGTGTTGTCGAGCAGGTTCCAGAGTTCCACGGCGCTCCCGAAGACGAAAAATGGCTCGCGAACGGGTCAAGCAAGCTACTACGCATGCTCGCGGAGCTATGCGTAGTTCGCGGAGTGCAAGTGCATCTTCGCGTAGCTCGCGGAGTGCGGCTACGTGAACTACGCCCAGGCTTAGAGAACACACAAAATTAGCAACTGGCGGCAAATCGAATGGACCGGCGACACGACCTCGAGTCACCTCTTTCCTAATCTTTACTTGAACCACCGCCGTGTGCTGTAAGACCGACATTTGATTCTTACAGTCCGGTACCCCCTGAAAATCCCCCACTGGGATGCGGAAACCATATGAAAACCCGTTCCGCAACACCCCAGCGGAAGCATAATCTGGGTATTCGTTGAGCCAAGGAATCATTGCCATGGTATCAATCGGGGTCGGTAAAGGCGCCCCTCGGACTACATTAGACCTGTTTGGCGCCTCCCTTGCCACCGTTATCACCCGTTTTGGCTCTGCACATGGACTCAGGATGGGATGGCTGCCCGCATCCCCCACACTCATGTCTGAATTTGCATGACCCCTGGGGCCTGGTACATTTGCCCCTGTTAAAATTCCAACATATCCCCCTTTTACCTGTGTTGCCACTCGGCTTCGTGTGGGACTCGTTACCTGTACCTGTTCGAAAGGGCGTCCCAGAGTTCTGGCGGGAGGATTCCCCCCCGTTACTCCCTACTAATGGCACCTTCAACATCCCTGTACTCTCCATTTTTTGCCAAGACACAGAGTCGTAACAGTCCCAGGACAACAACGGGTCGTGTTCCTTAGCTTTTCTGAACAGATTATCATAGCAGAACCACTGATTGCCCCCATATGCCACAGAATACTCCATAATACGTGACTGATAGATGGGTAACTCGGTCAACAACTCAGGTCTGCGTTCCCCCATGATGGAAGTAAAAATTCCCCACGCTCTGCCCCAAGTACCAATGGTCTCATCAACCTTAAAGGCGGCCATTTTAGCGCGCCAAACACTCGGATGCATGAGCTCCTTTTGACTCTTTACATGCTCGATCTCGTAATGGTCGGTAAGCAATGAAAACATGTTTACATATTTGTCCGCCCAAATCAACTCCTTGACTTCTAGTGGGACGTGCTGGGCAATCTTCTCCTTTCGAGAAGGTGCAGAGTCCCCCCCCCGCAATCGGCAATGGCCGCTTACCTGAAGTAGACCCCACGCTTGTCGCCGAACTTGGGCCTGCTGCACCTCCAACCGCTGGGACCTGCGGGGTAACAGGAGATGGAGCTTTCGCAGCCTCCCTCGATTCCCGCAGTTGTCTCATCACTGCCCGGGCGTCGTCAGCCGTGGCGCCCTCGCTATCGTTTCCCAACCACGCTGCCAATTGCGCCGCTAACTCGGGGGGCATATCCTCCCTGTTCGCAGGGGTGACCACCACAGGGATTGGGTTCCCCTCTTTTGGCGCCGGGGTTGGCTCTTCTCGTGGCGCTTCGGGAACCGGGGTCTCCCCCCCAAGTGCTCCCCTTCTGGGCCTCTTGCTCTTTCCACCGGGGATTGTTCCCGGTAAAGGCCGTTTCGGTCCTCCCTCCCCGTCCTTGGCCTCAACCTTTCTCTTCAGATCGGATATCTCCTTCATGAGCATACGGAGCATCTCATCGGTACCGACCCGCTTTCCGACCTTCTTGGGCATTCTTAGACGGGATATCTGTAAGACAAAAAGAGGGATTACAACGCTCAAAATTGGCTCTTCGTTCCGTCTCGAGCTCACGTGCAGCGGGGAGGTGCAGCTTCAGAGCACAGGAACAAGAGGATGCTTTCTTGGCTTCCGCTCCTTTTATCCGTCTTCAGGGTGGGCGTAAACCCGCCCCCGCCTGCCTCCGAGGGCGTGGCCGACCGCGTCGGTGTCTAGGCCAGCCCACTCTAGGGCGGGAAAAAGGCGCGCCCCGGCTACGCCGCTTCGGGCATACCAGCCGAGACACGCCTCCCGCCCAAGATGGCTTCCCGGGGGGATCGTGGTACTCCACCATACGTTCGGGGGGACCGAATGGTCGCCCCTTTCCATTCGTTCTGTCTTTCTCTCTTGTTTAAGCTTGAGAACAAACCTAATTGGATAAATATTTTGTACTATCTTAGGCTGGATGGATCTGTAAAAATTCCTTGGCTATACTGTATAAGTTCCACATTTTTAGAACAATATGTACCAGACCAGTTTTCTAAGTAAGAATGATTTGTTAATGTAGATCAGAAAGGGACTAGAACAGCTTTTACATGCTGTAGAAGTGCCCTCCGAGTAAACATTGAATTCATTATTTGTTTGTTGGATATTTTGGAACAAGAGTACCCTCGTTAGAAACATATTTATATTCACTGCAATGGTAGATATTGTTTTTTATTGATCCCCTCAAATCAAAATGTATTGTGCTGTTACTCTTCAGAGTTCCTAAAGGTTGTTTGCATATCTCAACACTAAGTCCTTGCCCTTTTGATCCAATTTCTCCTCAAACCACATTGCAATTTATTATTTTTCCTGCTTTGTGACAAACATTTACTGAAGGGTTAATTCATGCCTTTACTTAAGAAATTAAAAAGAGAAATGTTAGACACATTCTTATTTATTTGCACATGCTATTGGACCCCTATGCTTGTTTTTGGTTGCACATTATTTATCAAGAGCTGTGTTTGTGAGAGCCTCATTACCATGTATATATGATAAATTGGTGTTATTACTTTTTATTTAGATGTATTTCTTGTATCATTACAGTTTCTTTTATATCTCATACTGTGATTACTGCTATAATTATTTATATCAACTATTATACTAACCAAATGTTGTTTTATATTTTATGTTATGCAAGAATCAAAGACCAAATCAAGATTTATAGAATGAATGATTTCCAGAAAGTATTTTTTACCCAGGGAGACCATTTAGGTACATTTTGAGTACATAATGCATCACTTTTTATTATATATAGTTTTTTTATTTTGCATACAAAACCACATTGTGTAACTGAGATATCTGTTGGGGAAATTAATTTCACAAAAACAATACAATAGGCATGTGCAAACTCAAAGGCAGTGTTACAGAGAGTGAGGCTACAGACCTGAAAACTCCTCCCTTTGCCTTGGTCAGCCTTTGGCCATTTTGGATTCAGATTTTGACAACAGCACTACCACCAAAAACAAAGCAGATGTCTCCCAGTGCTGCATTGATTACAGGCATGGCTGAGACAAGTGAATCTGAAATTGAATTGTCCCTTGAGCAAGCAGAATCATCACATAAAGTTCAACAGCAACCACAGCCTGCTATACATGATCTCCCAGAAGTTGGAGCAGAGCAAGAAGTTGAGCTTGCTGCAGAACAAGATGTTGTTCTAACTCATTTTCCATTGGACACATAAGTTTAACAATCAGGAAAAATGGAAAAGAAAATACATATCCCCATCTTCAACAAGCTCCTCTTTTGATGAACTTGGGATTGGATGGACCATGCCCGAGACTGCCCATGATAGACTAGATAAAAGGAAGGTTACCAGAATCCTTTGAAGTGAAGAAGAAAATGAACCACTGATTGTTTGAATCAGAGCAGAACAGAGGAAGTGCAGATCACCTCTATTTAACCTGCTGTGAGTCATGTAGTACCAGCAACATCCCCTGCTTCCATTTTTTAAAGAACCATAAAACCTGACAAGCCACCAGCACCCCTAACTGCAGTTTCAGCATGCCATAAAGAAAGACAAACGCAGCCTTCTGGCCTCACCTCAAGAAGTTATTGATATACGTGCTTAACAAGAACACTATCCTCTATAGTTTGGGGCTTCCTGACACTTAGACCTCATGAGCAGCTCGTCACAAACTTCACACTTTGTAGCAAACCAAGGTATTGTTGTAAGCCAGGTGGACATCATTGACCAGAGGCCGAATGCAAATTTAAAAAATGAGCATGCAATCATGTTGATAGAACACCTCAGATAGATAGAAAACTGTTGAGACAGGAGAAGAGATTTAACTGATATAAGGATATGGTGGTGAGGTAGATGTTATGTGAAGCAATCTTGTGGCTGTCACTCTCAGTATGCAGTCATAACTTGCAGCAAGGTATAACACAGGGAAAAGAGGGTAAAGTCACCAAAAAGACATTCTAACAGTTTACCTGCCTCATGTAAGTCACTTGTGGGGATATCCTACTGCTCACAACATCAAATTATCAAGTCAATTTTCAGCATGGAGTGGCATGTAAAAGCCCTGATATTGAAGGTGAAGTAGTGTGGCTCACTGGTTAGAGGCGGCAGACCCGAGAGCAGAGGACGGCCCGGGACCAGGGTTCGATTCCCGGCGCGGCAGGTTTCTGGACCAGGGTCAGCGGACTCGATAATTCTCTCGCCTCGTTGCCCACTCTGATCAGTGATCACACTCGGCAACTCTGGGCATTAGCTTGCCTCATCTTCACTAACGGCCCCACCAGACCGCCGGGGATGCCTGGTCTCACCCTGGAGATACCCATTAAGGGACCATCTCTCAGGGAAGCCAGGAAGGGTTTCGCAGCGGTCGAAGCGCCTTGGGACCCTACGGGTAAGTAGTGCGCTATATAAATGCCTATACATTTACATTTACATTTACATTTACATTTGCTATATCATGAAGTCTGTTTATATATTCAAAAGCTGTCCAAAAGATTAATGATTGACCTCCTGCTTTTTTCTTTGGTTGAAAGAGTATATTTACTGGAGACCCTCTACCAAGCAAAGAAGGTTACAAGCCATTTCTGTGTCATCCAGTGTTGCAATTGATTGGCAAAGCAATTAAGGAGCACACTATTTTGTCCGTTAACCTCATGACATGTAGACTAGTTCTCAAGCAAAAGACTACATGTGCACCACTGCACACTTGCTCTCCTTCAAGCCAAGCCTTGATGCTGGTTTCACCCTTAAAGATGCTTTTGGAGGCATTTGGTAGGATGCAACAGTTGCAATGTTCTCAATGACAAAGTCATATACATCTATTAACATTTTGGAAGAATTTAAAATAAAAGTCCATGAATGGTTTCAACCCGGAGTTTCAGCATTAGATTTTGTTCCAATGACAATGGCAATAATATTGTCAAAGCCATGGCTAATGGAGGAGAATTCAACGTTCTATGTTTAGAGTATTGCCACAGCCTATTTGTGCACAGCCTACTTAAAATAGAACCAGCAGTCAAAAGAAACTGTTCACCGTCTCTGTATCTGCACTTATTTCAGTCATTCTTTCAAATCCAGAAAGCATTTGAGGATCATTCTATGTACTTGTAAAAGCCCTGATATCGAAGGTGCTAACCTGATGGAACACCATCTTCTACATGCTTCAATGCCTGTTTGAGAAGTACAGGTCTATGAATCAATTCCTAGTACACAAGAGAGAGGATGCAACTGCCAAAGTAATGACAACGGAGGTTGACAAATGAGGACTAGTGGAGTACCTGTCCTAAATGATAGTGCCTTTAAGATTTTGACACAGTATGTCAACAAAAGAACGATACCATGAGCCAAGTGATTCTGTTTTTATACATTCTGCAGGAACAATTGAAAATGGGGGAATAAACATTTGCCACTGTTACGGAAGAAGCAGTTGTTTTGGCTAACTGGTTAATCCTTCGCCTGAACACATATATAAGGCTGAAAAAGGCATTGTTTCCTCAAATGAGAATCGGAGCCACATAACTGGTATAAAAAATGTTTAGAACAGTCATTCCTTTTTCAAAAGTGTACATGAATTTTCAAGACTTAGATCATCAGGAAAGTGGATGGCCTAGAAGATGAACAGTTGCACATTGGATGCCATAGCAGAACAGAATTACTTGCTTCAATTTCTATAGAGAACAGTATTGCCCCAGAATCAACAAGAGTGCCATACTTGCAACTGCAGCAATAACACCCAAAAGTGGATCCACTATTGCCTGCTACTGAAGCTACAGCACCAATAGCTTCACTTCCAACAACTGTAATGGGTTGGTTTATGGATATAGCAGAACTTAAATCAAATGTACAGGTACAGCCACTACAGAATCAACAGGTATCATCAACAATAACACTTGAGGAGATGATACAGGACCATTTCAGTGAACAAACATAGGTGTACCTGGATAAAGACCCATTGCTTTACAGGCACTGTTTAAAAGATGTACGTTAATTTTTGGGGTAGGTGGACTGCACACATCAAGGAATAATCATGATTCTTCTCATACTAACCCTCAAAGTCACTAATGTAACCCAAGGTCAAGCCCCCGGTAGCTATGGCACAGATCAGATAGGCCTACCTTAGGGCTATGTGTAAATGTTTATGCAACTCCAAGACAGTAATACAATCAAAGACCAAGCAATGACAAATCTCCAAAAGAATTGTAAAAATACAGTAAACTATAATAAACAAAATGACACAAAAATGGCAAAAAGTCTAACAAAGGGAACAGCAAATATCAATGTTAACATTTTTAAGTAGAGGTGTGGCTACACGGCGTAGCAAAATGGCTGCTGCTTAGTAGAGCTCCGGTGTACCCAGCCCAAACCCATGTATCTGCCTCATAACACCTGAACATCTGTGGAGGAAACCGACGATCGGAGGGCACCCAGGCCTCTTTGCTCCAAGAAAGGATCCTGTAGCTGCTCTCCGAGCTGATATATCGCCCTCTGAAGTGCGGGGCCTGCGGGACAAGGAGCGCCGGGAGCCTGAGTGAAGGTGGATGCTGGATGCGTGATGACACAGGCGGCAGGAATTTGCACCTGACTCCGGCTCATCTATCCCAGATCGACTGCCTCAGCTGCATACCTTCTCGGTAAAAAATGACTGGGCAGACTGTTGATGAGGCTGCGGAGCACAGGTGAGGAGCTGGGGCCGCAGTACCTTGAACGCCAGACTGGTGTGTCTATATTGAAGGCGTTGGGGTTCTGACCTTGAAATCTGTGGCAGACGCAGCTGGGGGAGAGGTTCCGCTTGAGCTTGAGCGGGGCCTCCGCTTGCCCCGCCGGTGCCACTCCACACACAGTGCTCGCCTCGAGATACAGAGCTGTAGCAGACAGTCCGCTGGACGAGACTGGGACACCAAGGAGCAGCTGGCTCAACTGAGCAGGACCCCACTGCGGTGGGGACGAGGACTGACACGGCAAAAGAGTGATCTTAGACCTGCGTGGGACATTCCAGAAGGGAAGTAGTGGCACTGCTTCACATCGCACAAGCTGGGTTGCCTGGCTGCCTCAGATCAGGGCTCCATGGTGGCGCCCGTCAGGCAGCTGAGCCTTACGTATAGGACGAGAACCGACCACTTGCCGTCTCCTTTATTTTGGTCCGCATATGGCACACCCAAGATCTAGCCTAGAGACTTTGGAGCTTTTGTTGGCAGCGTCGTAGAGCTGAGTGTTCACCTCTACTAGCCATACAGGGAACCCCGCCACGAAGTGCAGTAGACTACCTAAGGACTATAACATAACGTCCTCGCGAGGCCTCAAGTCAGTTCAGACGAATAGGCTGGACAAGTACGCTTTCTCCAAAGAGAGTGTGCAGGAACATTCACCGAAGCACAAGAATGCCGGGGACCAAAGGAACCCTGACAAAGACCCCACCCTCAAGGATGTCATGGTAGCAATAGCAGAGATCAAAACCTCTCGCAAGCACAAAATGGACACCGTAACTCTCAAGGTGAACGTCATCCGAACAGATCTTAACAAGAATAATGAACGACTTAAGCAGGTGGAACTCAAGACCAACAGCTTGGTGGAGGATACCTCCCACATACAAACCGAGATTAGCGAGGTGTAGTCTTTCCGAAAGTTTGCAGAGACTAAAGTGGACGATTATGAACGACGTCTTAGATGTAACAACGTTTGCATATTAGGGGTTGCGGAGAAAGAGGAAGGGGTGACGGTGGATCTGTTTTTTGAGGTCCTCATCTTTCACCATCTCAAACCCAAGGGGCTTGGCAATTTCTTTGTCATTGAGTGAGCCCACAGAGTCCCAGGGGTCGTCTGAAGCCCGGCCCCCCCCCGGCACTTGATGCTGCCCAGGATCCTCAACTGCTGGGGCCGTGACACCATACTCCAGCAAGCCATAGCAGGACCCCTGCTCCGGTTAGAAAATGCTGATATCACATTCTTCCCTGATTTCACCCAGATGGTCCAGTAGCAACGGAGATCCTTTTTGGGTGCTAAGAAACTGCTTAAAGACAAGGGCCTCAAGTATGCAATGCTTTTCCCGGCTAAACTACGAGTGGAAGTAGATGGAAGGGCCTGGTTCTTCGATCACCCAGAGGTGGCGCAAACTTGTTAGAGTCCTGCAAAGCGTGAGATCAGGACGGCAGAGTTGAGGGAACAAGTTCAAGAGCATTGGGAGAGAGTCAGGCAACATAGGACACACAAGAACTTCACCGGAGAAATGGGTTACCAGGGTAGAACCTCCGATGGACAATAAGGTACATTACGAAAATGGTAAAGGGGGTGAAGCTGGTCTGAACCTCGGATCACTTAATGACAGATTGTTTCTTCACAGAGACACATATAGTGCTGACAGCTGGGGAAGGAGGGGAACCTGGGGCATTGCACACACCAATTTTCTTCACTTAGTAACAGAAGTTGGGCGACAGGCACTCTGCCAGTTTAGTATGAGCAGTTTCAAGTATAGAGGGCAGGGAAGCAGGGAGTGGGGTTGTTGGCGGGGGTTTTATTTTGTTTATTGTTGCAGTTTTTACATCGAAAAGCAATGTGACCGGCATGACTAAGGCTATAAAGTCTTCCATTAGTTTTAATGCATGCACAGTTGGATAAGAGTGCCAGACATTTCGCAGTGGTGTATACAGAGGTAGCACCCTATACAGAAGAAGACTCCATCAGATTGTTGAAGGACAGAGCACTTCCCACCCTCTCCCTTACGGAAAGTCAACTATTGGACAGCTCTTTGACAACAGAGGAAGTAGGGCAGGCAATTAGATCACTCAACTCAGGGAAGGCTAATAGCTAATATCGTAACTATCCATAAGGCAGGCAAATCCAAAACAGACTGTACCTCCTTAATGCTGAACCTAAAATTCTTGCTAAGGTACTGGCTAACCGTCTAGTAAAAATCATATCAAGTCTCATACACCCTGACAAATCTGGTTTTATTCCACAACGGAATATGGCACTGAACCTGCGCCGAGTCCATGGGGTTCTAGGTAGGGAAGGCACTATACTGGAATCAGCTATTCTGGTTTCATTGGATGCCACTATGGCATTTGATATGATCGAATGGTCTTACCTCCTCGCGGTGGTCCGAAAAATGGGGTTCGGCCTGGAATTCATCCGGTGGGTGCGCCTCCTATACTCAGTGCCATTGGTGCGAGTTGTGGTTAATAATAAACAGTCAGACACGTTTGCCCTGAGCCGGGGCACCGGTCAAGGATGCCCGCTTTCCCCCCTCCTATTTGCCTTAGCCTTGGAACCACTGGCGGCCAGGATCCAGCAGGACTAACCCTGGGCGAAGGACTTCGCTACGCCCACGGAGTGGGTGCAGTGTTGCCTACTTCGCCCTTTGCAAAGTAGGCGTAGCAGGCAACACTATGTCCACTCCATGGGTGTAGCAAAGTTGCCCGCCACCTGCCTCCCTCCCGCCCTTCCCTACATACCTAATTTTTGTAAATTCAGAAATAAAAGGCACTTACCTTGTCCGCTGCGTCCCGGGGCTCCCTCTGCTCATTCGCGCCGCCGTCGCCGCCATCTTGGATACCAATGCGCATGTGCGGCCGCCCGCGCATGCGCATTTCTTGTGAGAAAAGGTAAGTGCCTTTTATTTACTTTTATTTCTGAATTTACAAAAATTAGGTATGTAGGGGAGGGGGGCAGGCGGCGCGTAGTGGGGCTACGTGAAGTGCGTAGGTGGGTGTAGTTTCTCGCCCACTTTGCGTAGCTTCACGTAGCCCCACTACTCATACTACGCCAAGGCCAGTAATCCGCGGTTTGCGCTGGTCACCGGATTGGGAGGACTGCATCTCGCTTTATGCAAATGACTCTATCTAGCCGACCCCAAAAAATCTCTCATTGCCGTTCTAGACATATTGGCGGTATTTGGGAGATATTCTGGATTCACGATTAATTGGGCTAAAACCCACTTATATGCCCCACTTATATGCCCTCCAGAGGGTTGTACCAGCCTACCCAATAATTGTCCGATTCAAGTCAGTACCGCAGGATTCAAATATTTGGGGACATTTTGCTTCTTAGACTCCACGCTCCGTTACAATAACAACCTGCTTCCCCCGATATTACGGTTAAAATTGGATATAGCCAGTTGGAAATCACTCCCTCTTTCCCTCCTGGGTAATGCGGCCCTTTTTAAAATGATGTCCCTTCCCCACTTCCTCTATGCCTTGCAAAATTCACTCCACCCTGTTCCTTTGACCTAATTCAAAGAAATTGAACGCCTCCAGAGAGAGTTATTGTGGAATAGAACGCCACCTATAGCCCTGAGGAAACTTACCTTAAAATGGTATGATGGAGGCAATGGCCTCCCTGATATAAAAAATATTATTGGGCAGCTCATTTTGGCAGCTATTAATCCCAGCACCTACGGTGGCCCTGAAAATCCAGGCTACCGATGAACAGGTGGCTTCTTCCGGGAGGGAACTATAATAGGTCACTTTATTCGAAACCAGGCCGACCTCCTCTGATAGGCCCTACTGGTCATTCGATAAGTGTATGGCATGCCACAAACAGAACCCTAGTTTGGGAGGATAGACCGACGTTAGCCACCCCTCTATGGGACTCTGCACAATTGGGCAATTTGTGGATGACAAAGGGGTTTGACAAGTGGGACATGATTGGTATCTCGTGAATTAAAGACCTATGGGAGAAGGGAGAAATGAAAACATTTGCAGCTCTTCAATGCCAACACGAGCTGGCTGACTTAGAAAGTTTTCATTATGCACAGGTTTGCCATGCACTACGTTCACTCCTTCCAAAAGGTTCCTCCCCTCCAAAGTCCCCACCATTGGAGGATAGGATATTGGATGGCCACCTACCGGAGAAGACCATTTTACTGATTTATAACAAACTATTATATAATATGGAAGATCCTCTTACCTTGTTACGACAAAAATGTGTGGCTGATGGTATTGAAATTGATGATGAGGAATGGCAGGAGGCTGTGTCCTCCACCTGGGTTGTGGCGATTCCAGCACGACTACGGCTAGTGCAGCTTAAATTCCTGCATAGGATATATATATGACCGGGCCCCTAATGGCACAATTGGGGAGAGCAGAAACAGGGGACTTTCGTCGGCGTTGTGGGCACACGGGCAACTTTATTCACATCATCCCAGAATGCACACATATTCAGCCCTACTAGAGGACAATACATGAAGAAATGGGGGTGGTACTTGCAATTCCTATTCTCCCGGAAGCACGTAGATGTCTACTGAACATATGGGAGTCAACTGATTTGAACACACACCAGACACAATAGGCCACTCTGGGGTTCATGCTAGCAAAAAGAAACATCACCCAGGCCTGGGGGGCGGCAGCACCGCCCAAACTGGAGGCATGGGAGTAAAGCATGGACTGATGCATGTTCTGGGAAAAGACAGTATACGTTGCTCATGGCTGCCCTAAAATTGGTCCCGTTCATGGATGCCTTGGAACTCGTACCGTGGGGACATCTGTGCTCCCCCTCAGCATATTGCCTTGGATAACATGCTTTCTCTAAGATCTGTCCTGACTCTGTGTAATGTGAATGGTTACTGCTGTATTATTTCATGCCTAAACTGATATTGATGTATTGCTATGATCACTTGTATGTCGATGACTGTTAATGAAAAGATATTAAAAAATAAAAAATAAGTAGAAACAGTACCACAAAGTACCAGCACCAATGGTAGTCTATGGGAGGGTTAGACCAAGACCAAGGTGTGATTTGAGGCCAACTGCAAAGTTTCTAAATGTTCTTTCTTTTGGTTCCAGCAACCAAAGGAGTACACATTTATGCCCCCCAGGTCATGAGAAGAAGGCATTTAGAAACTCTCAGGGTATCAGGCAAAGGCCATCAGCAAACTCCAGTCCAGGTTCAGCTGCCATTATTTAGCTTGGGAGAAGGTCTTTTGAAGCTTGCTTAATGCCTGTAGTCACACGGGAGGTCAGCCAATTGAGCGTTGTAGACCACTTTTTCATCATAGATGTTAGGGGGAGCAGGTCCAGTACCTCTGGGCTCCTCTCAGGTCACAGACATGAAGGCCAGTCACTTCTGCACTTCTGCAGGTATAGAATGCATTCTGATTCTGGTACCTTGGGGTACTGTTTAGTGTCCTAATCTGGCTCCAGTTAGTAGGTGAGAGTGACTCCTAAGCACTTCCTAACCAATGGGGAAAAAGTTCTTGGGGGTAACATAACCACTTTTTTAAGTAGTTGCTGTTAGATTTACTGCAAACAGGCCTGGAATACCATGAGCCAGGGCATTTTCAAAATGGGAAAACTTTTCACCATACTAAACTTGGCCTCTGAGTACTGTGGGTGTGTCTGGAAGTGTTGCAGGACTATCACTCATGTCCTCTCATATCAAAAACTAATATCCAGTTTGAAGCACATCCTGTACCCTTAACAATCCTGAAGACAGAAGTGTGGCAGGGCAAAAGCAGGGTCCTGCAGTACTCAGACAGGGGATACATAATAATTTCCTTGGGATCATGTTTGCTCCTTTATAAGTAGACCAATGTTTACATGTTCTTCAAGCAGACCTGTCAGCCAGGATCTGAACTGCCATGCCAACAGAATGCCAACAACCTCTAATATAAATATTCCTCCTTAACTCAGAGGAACAATTCCTGTCCATTCAAGTTGACCTGTCAAACAAGCTGACCTATTGATAAGCTCCTGAGAGGGATTTTACACTGTGTTCACACCTCATTCAGGCCAAGTACAGGCAGTGACCCGGCAGAGGACAGTACTAATTAGCTTTTTGAAAGCTTGAGCTGGAAAGGGTAACTTCAAAAACGGTCCATTTCTATTAGATTTATTTTTTATTGAATATAACAATAGATCGGTAAATGGTGTCTGTAGCTAGTAGTGATCAAATATTATAGTTTAATGAAGTGTATAATGTACCCTTTGGGATCTATTCACAAATCGCATTTTGTAGTATACTTTGTAGTACTACAGTAGTACTACTGATATTCTATCAAATGCTGTTCATAAACCTATGTGTGGAATTTCCTCCTCTCCTATCTCTTACTGTGCTGTAACTTCCCCCTAAGTGCAAAGTCTCTGTACAGTTAAGTACACATGCTAATAGTACATTTGGGATGGACAGAGAGAGTGCCTGGAAAATGAGGAATACATATTGCCTCTGATAGAAAGAGAGAGGAACAAAAATAAATAGATATATTTCTCCTTGTTATGTCCCCACGGAAAGGTGTAAGATTCAGGTGTATCCTGGGGTTTAGAAGTTCTTGCAAATATGGAGATGTGCCAAAATCCATGTGAGTTACATAGCCCATGGAATGACTTCCCAGGGCAGAGTAACTCAATGCAGTGATGTGTGCTGTGCTGCATTACTCTATGTTTCTGAAGCCACTCAAGCCACACAACGTGGCTTTGCGTGGCATAAAAATGTGCCTTAGAGGTTCATGTTAAGTATGTACGAAGTTTCATGGTGCAAAAGTGACACAACCCTCTCATAAAAAAGGCCCATGGTATCTTCCTAAAGTTGTTGTAGCCAAAAAGAGATCCAAAATGGTACAAAATGAATTCAGCTCAGAGAAGAACTAAGTTCAGCACCACACATGGCCAAACACAAGTACTGTAAAACCCTTGCATAGAAAATAATCGAAAAAGACTTAAAAAACCCATAAGAAATAATCCTACATTAAATAAAATATTTTAAATATTTAAAAATATGAGGCACTTCATTTCATGTTAACAAAATTATATAAAATTAATACCTATTTCAATTTTTTTAATATGTTAATAATTTTGTAATGTTAACTTCTAAAGAAATGTATATTAATGAATTCTTATGCATGTACATTTTATTTGTTTCCATATTATCTAAATGTATTTTAAAATATACTCCTGAAAAGCTACAGTATATAATTGAAGATAATTACAGAGATTGAATATTTATTAAGTTAATTGTGCATTATCATTTGTTTTGTTTGGTTCTACATTACTTTTCCTTATACGTTATCATAGGGATACACTACATCCAAAAGGCTAAACAATGTTTGACCCTAAGGAAATAATTGTTTGTACAGCTTTGCAAATTTTCCTTAGAACCTTAATGTTGTAGATGTACATTAGAAGGATTACAACACACCTGATAATGAAGAGTAATTTTTCTTAGCTCCACAACCCATCTCCTGATTAAACTAATTTAACAACAACTATTCACAGCGAGACTGACCACATAAGAAAGGAACCCAGCCGCTATTACTTCCTTCACTGTATCAGTGAACATCTTTGTATTTGCCTGTGTTAACCTCTAATTTTGAGGAGGTTTTATTTGAGGAGGAGCACAAAGAGAGGGCTTACAGTCAAAAGAGCAACATCTTTGGTATGTGCAGTGAAGCTGTCGTTGTCGCTCTTCACTGATGTGATCCGAATCATGAGCAGAATTCACTTACAGTCTGATCTCAAGATATTCCAGCCTATGTGAAAATAGTGGCTACACTTTATTTCCTGGTCACCAGATCTTCCAGAGGGTTTCCTTTGACAACATTTGCTTCACACAAGCAAGCCAGACCTGGTGCTTGCACCAAGTACTCACATGCATCAACAGAAGGTTGAACCAGTTAATGGTCATGCCACAATTAGAAGCTAAATGACGGAAAGAGAATTTAATGTGTTTGTCTACTTCCACCATGTGCTATAAACCATTGAGTGCCCCCAAGTGGCACTTTAGCCAAGTCACCATACATTACACATTTTCTGCAACAGACATCGCTGGTACTATATTAACATGCATGCTGCCTGTGATGCCGATTCTCACAGTCAACTCGTGCATGTAGTTTGTTTGCTGAGATCTTCAATAATGACTACAAGGAAATAGACAAAAATTACACTAACACACGCTGCATGTAGGAATGATGGAGTCCAATTACAATAGATACACATTTGTTAAAAAGGCAATACCCATTATGCTCTCTCTCTCTCTCTCTCTCTCTCTCTCTCTCTCTCTCTCTGTTTCTCTCACCAACTCCACACACCCAACCATGGTATCTCAGCAGAGGTACAAGAGGGCCCATATATGTACACAAGCCGTTATATAACACAATCTTTTGGTGGTCCTCAAGTTGCAATTCAGTTGATTTTACCATACTGAGGGTGCTGGTGCACTCCCCAGAAGATGTGAACAAGGCTGGTATAACCTGTTGTCTGTTGCACCACATTGCCATACGATGGAGATTTCACTTAGATATTGACTCTGATCCATGGCCACATCAAGGACCCTAGGGTTGGGCTCCGAACAGATGTCAGGGTATGTAGCTAGTGAGTGGGTCTGTGAGTGCATGTCAGAGTGTCTGAGCGACTAACTCCAGTGTCTGAGTCAGTCTATGAGTGAGTAAATGAGGGTCTGAGTGGATCTGTAAGTGACTGCATGCCTCTCTAAGTGACTCTGTGAGTGGGTGTGTGAGTCTCTGAGTGGATCTGTGAGTGAGAGCACGAGTCTCTGATTGGGTCTGTGAGTCTCTGCATGAGTCTGTGAGTTAGTGCATGAGTCTCTGAGTGGGTCTATGAGTGAACATGTGAATTTCTGAGTGAGTCTGTGAGTGGGTGTGTAAGAATATGAGTGGGTCAGTGAGTGGGTGCATGCATCTCTGAGTGAGTCTGTGAGTGGGTGTGTAAGTCTATGAGTGGGTCAGTGAGTGGGTGTGTGCATCTCTGAGTGGGTCTGGGAGTGGGTGAAAGAGTGTCTAAGTAGGTCTGTGAGTATGTGAGTGTGTCAGTGGGTATGTGAGCAGGTGTGTGAGTATCCGAGTGCTCTGTTTTGCCCTGTTCTACTTTGTTTTGCTTTTTCTACTCATTTTCTCCACTCTGTTTTGCCCTCTTCTGCTGTTTTGCCATTCCTGCATATTTTTCTTCACTCTGTTTCGCCTTTTCTGCTCTCTTTTTGCCTTTCTGCTCACTTTTGTGCCATCTATTTTGCCTTTTCAGGTCATTTTTCTGCCTTCTGTTGTGTCTTTCATGTTTATTTTATTGCCTCCTGTTTTTCAACTTAAAAGCCCTGTTTACCACAGCCTCCCTTGGGCTTTACTCATATCGAGGAGGGGGCCCAAGGACCCCACTTCATTAAGCTCTAAGAACCCCTGGGACCGTCATGTTCCCAGTGCTTTGTTTTTACAAACATAGGGAGGCTGCATGGACCCCCTTCCTGGGAATTTCATATGCCCCGGTGATCTTTCATCCACTACACATGAAAAGGTCATTCAAAGATTAGATGGCATCTTTGCAACATTGAGTGGACATGCAAAGGTAAAATCTGACAATGGTCCACCCTTTAATAGCTGAGAATTCAAAGACTTTCTAAATCACATCAATGTAAAGCATCAGAAAAGCACTCCTCTTTGGCCCAAGGACAATGGCCTGGTAAACGGTTCATGAGAACTCAAAAGAGAGCTGTTAAGCATAAGAAATTAGACCTTAAAGTTTTTTTGAACACTACTTTTCAAGCTTACTGTTCGACCCCTCACTCAACGACAGGGGAAAGCCCTGCAACTCTGATGCTTGGAAGAGCCATGACGACCAAGCTGCCCCAATGGACCAACCTCAATTCCAAGACTGGAAGTCAGTCATACTGAATACTTTGGTCACAAACAAAAGATGAAAATACATGCTGACAAATGACGTGATATAAAATATGTAAATTTACAAGAGATTGAGGGCTTCTCAGAGAGCTCAGAAAAAGAAAGTTTGATGCTCCTTTAGAGTTTAAACACATGGTCCATGTGGTCCATGTTAGAGATCGTATGCACGATGTATCCTCAGAGGTGGTTCCATGCTTATTTGGTCCACCTCTCAACTGGCTCAATTCTGATATGCTATATAAGCATGGAATATTAAGGTGATCAAGTGAGGGAAGGATAGGGAAGGTACAGAAGTGATCTAAAAGAAACAAACAATTCGCGCTATCACTCACTGTAACACTGTAACACTATTTGGAATATCAATCCATAACAAAGTTCTATCATCCCCTGTAAAGGAAAGCAACTCCACTTTAGAATAACTTTAAGATGTTTATAGGCATATCCTTAAATAGATAGTTATGATTTTTTCTCATCTTCTGATTGAGCGGGGGAAGGAAAGGCTGAAAAGATGCAAAAGATATATATTACCTACTGGCGATAGGCAGTAGGTATATATAGTTAGGACCTAGTTACCATGGGAAATCCCCAACATTCTATTGGGAATAACTTTGGCGCCGATTGAGGAATCTGTGTGAAATTTTCCTTAAAATTGCCTCCCTTCGCTCTGCTCCTTCCCTGAAAGTTTCGGGGGAATTCGTCAAGCGGGGGCCGAGAAAAAAGGGGGGTCCCAAAATGTGTTTTTCCCATGTTAATTTCCGTAGGAAACTTTAGACACGGCTACAGCCCGAACGGCTGAATGGAATTACACCAAACTTGGCAAAATGGTAGGGACTGGTATGGAGATGTGC
This sequence comes from Lissotriton vulgaris, assembly GCF_964263255.1. Classification (NCBI taxonomy): domain Eukaryota; kingdom Metazoa; phylum Chordata; class Amphibia; order Caudata; family Salamandridae; genus Lissotriton; species Lissotriton vulgaris. Next base: position 310,501,735 of record NC_141696.1, read on the forward strand.
CTTTGCTATGTTTGGTGAAAATCCCTTCAGTACTTTTTGCAAAAATTGAATGTGAATTGTAGCTCAATGCAATTTTCCATAGGACCTTTAGACACGGCTACAGCCCGAACGGCTGAATGGAATTACACCAAACTTGGCAAAATGGTAGGGACTGGTATGCATTAATGCCTTTTTTATGTTTGGTGAAAATCGCTCCTGTAGTTGTTGAGAAAATTGAATTTTCTCACGGTTTATGCACGGTCCTTGCACTGTGCGTGGACCCTAGCGTGCGCGAGCGGAATTCTGACAGGCTTTTGGACGTCTGTCAACATTCCAGTCAGTCAAGATGAGGAAGTGCTGTCCGCCATCTTGTTTTTATGGCAGAAGGTAGCTGTAAACAGAAGGCTAGTACTTGAAAAGGGGTTAGGATAGAGATTCCTGATCCCCCTAGGTTTTATCATGGGGTCTCTAAAGGACCCCGAAGACCAAAAAAATGATTATTATTTTTTTTTAAATCCCGGGGTCCGCGCACAGTGCGCGGTCTAAAAAGACAAAAAATAATACATTTTAATAACAAGTATGAGTGTTTAGATGTTGGTTAAGTGTAATATTGAGTGGTGACTTTTTCACCTTTGGGTTTAGATAGGTGTTTTGTGGAGAGTTAGTATGGTAATAGATAGAGAGCAGTGGGTGTAGGTTGAAGATTATGTGAGTTTGAAAGTGATGAAATTTTGAACCAATTAAAATCTTACTTTGGTTTTGATTTTGTGTGTGATGAAATTTGATTGGCTGGGTATCTGAATATGTATGAGAAATGAGAGGGAAACACAGCCATTTTGTAATTATAGTGTCTGAGGTACTCTTCTGAGGGATTATTGTTGAGTTGAATTTCTGGTGTGAGATTGACACAGTATTTACTGTTCAACAGTTTTCTAGAAGGTTAGTTGTTAATTTGTAAGGAGATCTATGTTGTTTAGTTTAAGTAATTAGGAAAAATGTTTTGCTACTCTCGCTGTCTTTCTCTCTCTCTCACTGTGTCCCTTTCTGTCCACCACTGTTCTTTTTCCTTTTTATCTTTTTCTAAAAATTCTTTTGTTTAACTTATTCCTTTTATTTTTATCTTTATATTGTTGTTTTTCTCTCAGTCTTCAATGTTACTGTTGATGAGAGTAATTTTGAAGGAGAACTTTATGATGGAGGAGATGGCATGGAGGATTTCTATAATGAATACTTGGATTCGGATTTAATGGAAGCTTTGGAGTTCATTGAGTTTGAGGATTAATTTTGGGAGATTTTCAATGTGGATATTGCTGATGATGCAATGTTAGACGATGATTTAAATTTCTAAAATTCCCAACAACAAATGTATATTTAGTAAATAAAATTTGTTTGAGAAATTAAACTTTTTAAAATGTAATTTATGAGGTAGTGGTCAAATAATTGTTGTATGAAGTGAGATTTGTAGTATAGAGTGCAACATTTTTGTGTTATACAGTAAGTTTACTCATATCCTTAAGCCTTATTGAAATGTAAAGACATGGGGCCCGATTCACAGAATGAACTTAAGACTAAATCCTAAACTTACTACTATTTGGTATTCACAGAATGCACTTACTACTTTCGGGATTCACAGATTAAACTTACTACTTTCGGGATTCACAGAATAAACTTACTATTTTCGGTATTCACAGAATAGATTTAAGACTACTAACTTTACGTCCGCACCCGGGCCGTAAATTACGGCCCGGAGGCGGAATTTCCGGCTTGGGGGCGGAGCTTACGGCCCGGAGGCGGAGCTTACGGGCCGGAGGCGGAGCTTGCGGCTTGGAGGCGGAGCTTCCGGCTCGGAGGTGGGTATTTAGCCATGGCTGAAATCTCAACCTCCGAGCCGTAAGCTCCGCCTCCAAGCCGCGAGCCCCGCCTCCGGGCCGTAAGCTCCGCCTCCGGGCCGTAAGCTCCGCCCCCAAGCCGGAAACTCCGCCTCCGGGCCGTAATTTACGGCCCGAGTGCGGACGTAAAGTTAGTAGTCTTAAATCTATTCTGTGAATACCGAAAGTAGTAAGTTTATTCTGTGAATCCCGAAAGTAGTAAGTTTAATCTGTGAATCCCGAAAGTAGTAAGTGCATTCTGTGAATACCAAATAGTAGTAAGTTTAGGATTTAGTCTTAAGTTCATTCTGTGAATCGGGCCCATGGAGATTGCATGATAGTATGGGAACCGTGTAAATGTAACTGCATTGCTGTCATTTTTGAAATACCAATGCTGCCTTGTCTTTTTATATTACCCTATCAGCAGTGCACTATCCTTATACTAAAGACTTGATAAAGCTAGTATTTCTAAAAACGAAAAATTAAAGTGATTTATTTTTCTTTCCAAGTTACAGCAAGAAAATTTAAATATAAAATGGATCACCAGAATGAGGAATTTTCTGCAACCTATATTCAGATTATCAATGAACCAGAAATTGACAGTATTAGTGATAATGAAGATGATGTTGGAGGCGAAGACCTGGTGGAATTCTTTGATCAGTCTGTTGATGATGAATTCGTAGAATATTTGGACACCATAGAGTACCAGGAACTTTCTTTGCAGACTTTTCATAAGGAGAATCCAGAAGATGTGAATGAAGAAGAAATACCAGATCAGTTAATATTGGAAGTTCCTATAAATTTTGAAAATTGCGAAGATTAAATTTATATTTAGAAATTAAGAATTGTTTGTTTGTAATTTATGAGGTAGTTGCCAAGTGATTGTGGTATGATGTAAGACTTGTACTATATAGTGCAATATCGCGCCATTTTGTGGTTTCAAAAGAAAGTGAACAATAAAAGATGAAAACGTGGAAAGGGAGCAGGGTTGAGTGTCCATGACCCCCTAGGCCTTCTCAAGGGGGCCTCTAAAGGACTTCAAAGGTAAAAAATAATGTTTATTTAAAAAATATATATATATTTCGTTAGGTCTGCGTACGGGGAGTGCTCGGAAAGTGCTCCGTGCGCGGACCTTTTTAAAAATTAATAAAAAAATAAAGGTAAAAAACATATTTGTGTGTTTAGATGCTATTTGGCTCTAAAATGAGCCGTTGTGTTCATTGTGGTTTTTTTTGTACCTACAAGTAAATACCAATACAGAGTCTGATGTTACAGAGAAAGACTCTGCTCCCATCATCAGTAAAATGTACACCATCTCTCCTATAGATGCCTTGCATATTGTAACACAAGTTGTTGTGGTATATACTAACCATTCCATAGTCTCTCATGTAAGCAGAAACAGATTTATTAACATGTTTCCTTGCTTTCTCAATCTGCGGACAAAATTGGTTGGACCAATTCTATTTTTGTCTTTGGCATATATTGGAAAAGACAAAGGCAGTTTGAGGAAAAGGTGACATCAATTGTCCAAAGATGTCCTTTAAAAGCATTTCCAGACCAACCCCAGTCAATGTGCCTAAGTCATTTCCACCACAGTGCACAATTATGAGGTCAGGGTGTGGGAGATGCATAAAGGATTTCACCAATGGTATCAATTGGTGACATCTCAATTCTCTCTGGCCAATCCACAAAATATACACATTTGGTAATTCAAGGTTGTGAATTCCTCTGTTTGCTGCGTACCTCTTAGACCAGAAAATAAAGCTGTGTCCAACAATCCATACTGAAGGCATCTTCAAGTCAGGTCTGGTTGTACTCAGATGAAGGCTGTAAATGAAATGGCAGTTGGAAAGCTTGCAGTTTAGAACAAAAAGAGGATGACATTCAGTGCACTTGAAGCTTAAGAAATGATTGGTGCTTTCTGAAAATGCAACACAGCATATTAGGGTGCATAGTTTTGATTTTTGAAAGAAGCCATTCAAATGGTTGAAAAAAAGGTATTTGAAAGGAACAATGCACATGATTAGCAGGTATATTGAGAGCTCAAACACCCTTGCTGAGTTCATTTGCAACATTGTATGATGAACTTTTTACCTGTGTCCTTAGTTAGGTGGGAGTTACCATGGTAACAGCCTGAATGAGCACTAGGGGGATGGGTGAATATTATGTGAGTTTGAAAGTGTGCAAATGTAGAACCAATTAAAATGTTAGTTTAGTTTTGAAATAGTGTGGGAAGATATTTGATTGGTTATGACCACAGATGTTTGTGAAGAATTAATGGGAAACTGTGTCATTTCTGGTTCCAGTGTCTGATCTGCATTTCAGAGATTCTGCTTAAAAAAAAAACTGCTGTGTGTTTGACACTGTTCAACATTTTCAAAAAAGATATATGCTCCTAATTTTGTTAAAGGTGGCGCATTGGTCTTGTAATTATGCTCTTATTTTTCTTAAAGGTGACACAAGGGGCTTGTAAATATGCTCCTGTTTTTGTTAAAGGTGGTGCAAAGGGTTTGTAAATATGCTCCTCTTTTTGTTAAAGGTAACGCAAGGGGCTTGTAAATATGGTCCTCTTTTTGGTAACGATGATGCAAGGGGCTAGTAAATATGCTCTTCTTTTTGTTTAAGGTGACGCAAGTGGTTGTTAATATGCTCCTCTTAAGGTGGCGCAAGGGGTTTGTAAATATGCTTCTTTTTTTTTTAAAGGTGACGCAATGGGATTGTAAATATGCTCCTCTTTTTCTTAAAGGTAACGCAAGGGGCTTGCAAATATGCTCCTATTTTTGTTAAAGGTGGTGCAAGGAGTTTGTAAATATGCACCTGTTTCTGTTAAAAGTGGTGTAAGGGGCGTGTAAATATGCTCCTGTTTTTGTTAAAGGTGGTGCAAGGGGCTTGTAAATATGCTCCTTCTTTGTTAAAGGTGACGTAAGGGGCTTGTAAATATGCTCCTGTTTTTGTTAAAGGTGGTGCAAGGGGCTTGTAAATATGCTCCGCTTTTGTTAAAGGTGACGTAAGGGGCTTGTAAATATGCTCCTGTTTTTGTTAAAGGTGACGCAAGGGGCTTGTAAATATGCTCCTCTTTTTGTTAAAGGTGACACAAGGGGCTTATAAATATATTCCTCTTTTTGTTAAAGGTGGCGCATGGGTCTTGTAAATATAGTCCTATTTTTGTTAAAGGTGACGCACGTGGCTTGTAAATATGCTCCTTTTTTGTTAAAGTTGACGCAAGGGGCTTGTAAATATGCTCCTATTTTTGTTAAAGGTTACGCAAGGGGCTTGTAAATATGTTCCTCTTTTTGTTAAGGGTAACGCAAGGGGCTTGTAAATATGCTTCTCGTTGTGTTAAAGGTGATGCAAGGGGCTTGTAAATATGCTCCTCTTCTTGTTAAAGGTGGCGCATGGGTTCTTGTAAATATGGTCCTATTTTTGTTAAAGGTGGCGCATGGGGCTTCTAAATATGCTCCTGTTTTTGTTAAATGTGATGCAAGGGGCTTGTAAATATGCTCCTCTTTTTGTTAATGGTGACGCAAGGGGTTTTGTAAATATGTTCCTATTTTTGTTAAAGGTGACGCAAGGGGCTTGTAAATATGCTCCTCTTTTTCTTAAAGGTGATACAAGGGGCTTGTAAATATGCTCCTATTTTTGTTAAAGGTGACGCAAGGGGCTTGTAAATATGCTCCTCTTTTTGTTAAAAGTGATGCAAGGGGATTGTAAATAAGAAGAGGATTTCACTAATGACATCAATTGAGAAACAATATAAAAAATGGACATATTTACAAGCCCCTTGTGCAACCTTTAACAAGGGTAGAGGCAGTGAATGCATGCACAGAGACACAAATGGGGCACAGAAAACAATAAGAAATGGTGTTGGAGATATATAAATGATTTCACTAATGGCATCAATTGAGAAACAATATACAAAAAGAGGGACATATTTACAAGCCCTTTGCACAACCTTTAACATGGGTGCAGGCAGTGAATGCATGCAGAAGGATAGGAAAAGCAGACAGAAAACAATATGAAATGGTGTGGGAAATGTATAAAGAAATTTAACTAATGGCATCAATTGAGAAACAATATAAAAAAAGAGAGGCATATTTACAAGCCCCTTACGCAATCTTTAACATGGATGCAAGCAGTATATGCATGCAGAGGGAAAGGAATGGCACATAGACAAGAATATGAAATGGTGTGAGAGATGCGTAAAGAATTCACTAATGGAATCAATTGAGATACAATATAAGAAAAAGAGGGGCATATTTACAAGCCCCTTGCGCAACCATTAACATGGGTACAGGCAGTCAATGCATTGAGAGTGATAGGAATAGCACACAGAAAAGAATTTGAAATGGATTTCAGTAATGTCATCATTTGAGATACAATATAAACAAGCATTGGAAGTGCAATAGGGCTCGCATTAGGAAAGTTTGAGCTATTGGTCTTATAAATTAAATTTGTTTTATTTATGTGTTATTTTTTAAAATAGCTAAATTAATAGCTTTGTCATTTACAATGCCAATAGTTATAACTTTCGCAAATGTGACACCTATACCATTTGTAATGCAACATGTTTTGTATTTACGTGACTTAGATGTATTGATATTACAAATAACAATGGTTTTTAATTTTTTTAAATAATTAATACTTAAATAATTTATTTAATTTGTAATGGCAATAGCTTAAACTTTTGTAAATAACTTTTGTGAAGATTATGTTCAGTGTTTTTTTATTGTAACGAAAATCCAATAACGGAAGTGAAATGTTAACATCTTTTTGTGATTTGTAATAAAGCGTGAAAGCTTGAAAACAGTTTGAAACATTGAAAGAACATATTTGAACCAGTGATGCTGTGGTTGCACTGAGTGATGCTGTGGTTGCGCTGAGTGATGCTGTGGTTGCGCTGAGTGATGCCGTGGGAGCTGAGTGGTGTGTGCATCGGTGGAGCTGTATGGAGGGTGCCTCGGCGGAGTTGTGTGGTGGGTGCATTGGCGGAGCTGTGTGGTGGGTGCATCGGTGGAGCTGTGTGGTGGGTGCTTCGGTGGAGCTGTGTAGTGGGTGCATCTGTGGAGCTGTGTGGTGGGTGCATCTGTGGAGCTGTGTGGTGGGTGCCTCGGTGGAGCTGTGTGGTGGGTGCATCTGTGGAGCTGTGTGGAGGGTGCCTTGGTGGAGCTGTATGGTGGGTGCCTTGGTGGAGCTGTGTGGTGGGTGCATCGGAGGAGCTGTGTGGTGGGTGCATCGGTGGAGCTGTGTCGGTGGAGCTGTGTGGTGTGTTCATCGGTGGAGCTGGGTGGTGGGTGCATCGGTGGAGCTGTGCCAGTGGAGCTGTGTGGTGGCTGCATCGGTGGAGCTGTGTGGTGGGTGCATCAGTGGAGCTTTGTGGTGGGTGAATCAGTGGAGCTGTGTCGGTGGAGCTGTGTGGTGGGTGCATTGGTGGAGCTGGGTGGTGGGTGCATCGGTGGAGTTGTCGGTGGAGCTGTGAGGTGGCTGCATCGGTGGAGCTGTGTGGTGGGTGCATCAGTGGAGCTGTGTGGTGGGTGCATCGGTGGAGCTGGGTGGTGGGTGCATTGGTGGAGCTGTGTCAGTGGAGCTGTGTGGTGGCTGCATCGGTGGAGCTGTGTGGTGGCTGCATCGGTGGAGCTGTGTTGGTGGAGCACTGTGGTGGGTGCATCGGTGGAGCTGTGTGGTGGGTGCATCGGTGGAGCTGTGTGATGGGTGCATCAGTGGAGCTGTGTGGTGGGTGCATCGGTAGGGCTGTGTGGTGGGTGCCTCGGTGGAGCTGTGTGGTGGGTGCCTCAGTGGAGCTGTGTGGTGGGTGCATCGGTGGAGCTGTGTCAGTGGAGCTGTGTGGTGGGTGCATCAGTGGAACTGTGTCGTGAGTGCATCTGTGGAGCTGTGTGGTGGGTGCATCAGTGGAGCTGGGTGGTGGGTGCATCGGTGGAGCTGTGTGGTGGGTGCATCGGTGGAGCTGTGTGGTGGGTGACTCAGTGGAGCTGTGTGGTGGGTGCCTCGGTGGAGCTGTGTGGTGGGTGCATAGGTGGAGCTGTGTGGTGGGTGCATCGGTGGAGCTGGGTGGTGGGTGCATCGGTGGAGCTGGGTGGTGGGTGCATCGGTGGAGCTGTGTGGTGGGTGACTCAGTGAAGCTGTGTGGTGGGTGCCTCAGTGGAGCTGTGTGGTGGGTGCCTCAGTGGAGCTGTGTGGTGGGTGCATCGGTGGAGCTGTGTGGTGGGTGCATCAGTGGAGCTGTGTGGTGGGTGCATTTGTGGAGCTGTGTAGTGGGTGCATCGGTGGAGCTGTGTGGTGGGGGCATGGTAGAACTGTGTGGTGGGTGCCTCGGTGGAGCTCTATGGTGGATGCATCAGTGAAGTTGTGTGGTGGGTGCATCAGTGGAGCTTAGTGGGTGCATTTGTGGAGCTGTGTGGTGGGTGCATTAGTGGAGCTTAGTTGGAGCATCAGTCGAGCTGTGTGGCGGGTGCATTGGTGGAGCTGTGTGGTGGGTGCATCAGTGGAGCTGTGTGGTGGAGCTGTGTGGTGGATGCATCAGTGGATCTGTGTGGTGGCTGTGTGAGTGAAAACTGGAATGTTGCTTCTCTTGTGAACTGGCTTTAATTTCCATCATTGTTCTACGTGTTAAAACTTGAGGCATATTTAAATCAGTTATGCTAATGTCCGATCCCGGAAACTGCATTGTGCACACTTCTAATTTCAGAGCCTCAAGTAGCAGTCACTGTGTTTTATTTGGGAACAACTTGTCTCTGGTGGTTGTGCTCTAGGAAGATAATGCAGAGGTGCGAATGGAGATGTCTGGAGTGAATGGGACGAAGGGCTGTTTTTTTTTTCTTCTTCAATTTGCATCACGGGACCTGTGTATTAATGTCAACCTTTTTGTTGACATTAATACACAATGAGGTTGATTTCATGACATACATTCAATGAGGACTAAACCTCTTTAGGAAGGTGTTGCAGGTTTGCAAAAATGGTTACCCATATTGAAGTCTTTAGAAGCATGGTGCTTTGTAGGATGGCGAAAATCACTGAAAAGCGGACATCATCCAAATAAGGGTAAGTTAACAAGCATGCGTCTGCATGTATGGCAAAATTACGTTTGAGATTGCGAAGAAAAACCTCACTGAATGAGAGATCAAATTAGCATAGGCATTGTTGCTCTGTATGGGAATTGTGCTCTGGCAGGGGCAGCCAAGGCTTTCGTGATCTACAAAACAAGAGTTAATTGATTTGGGTAATAACTGTCAATCGTTTAACAGCAAAAGAGGCCTGATCTGGTTTTTGCCTGGAGCCGTGCAAATGGTGGCCATAAAGTCTCCATGGTTAGATTGATATATTTTTGCTATGTCGTTTCTTCGTGTCATGGTTGCCTGTTTGTATGTAGGCCCAGGCTGCAGAGTCTAGAGGCTGCATTTCTGCCTGTGTAAATAGACTCTCCCTGTTGCCGAGGGCCTCTGTTGCAAAGCTGTGCCAGGGGCTCGGCCTAGGCGCTGAGCGAGCTGGAGGGAGGGAGAGAGGAAGGAGGGGTAGATAGAAATGCAAGGCCGCAAATTAAAAAACAAACAAGCATTGGTAAATGCATTGTAAAAAAAAAAACATAAGCGGAATGAAGTCCCAGGCATCAGAGCTAGGAAAAGTTAAGTGTGCAGGCCAGGGAACGTTAAGTAAACGAGCCTGGGAGAAGGCATACAAGCCTCGGCATTGCTGTTGTGGGGGGGTGGGGCGGGGAGAGGCAAGAAGGGAAGAATAGCTGAGAGTAAGGGTGACGAGATGCACGGGGAGCAGCAGCCTTTGATGTGCCGGCCGGCCGTGGGCAGTGAATAATTAGGGGAGGAGAAATGCCAGAGCGCACGCTGGGGTAAGCTTGTAGGGGGAGGCTGGTGGCTTTGATGCTGTGCACGCTCTTTTTCACGGGCACAGCATCAAATCGCCCCTTTAGTTAAGGTCTGGATAAGCCATAATATGTTCGACATCTTCAATGCTTGCGCATTGGCAGAGGTCGAGCCCTAAAAAGGGGCATATTTACAAGCCTCTTTTGCAACCTTTAACATGGGTACAAGCAATCAATGCCCATGTTAAAAGTTGCGCAAAGGGCTTGTAAATATATGTCTCTTTTTTTATATTGTTGCTCAATTGATGCATTTAGTGAAATCCATTTTATATTGTTTTCTGTGTGCCATTCCTAAGTCCTCTACATGCAATCACTGCCTGCATCTATGTTAAAGTTTTCTCTTCCTGTACAGAACTCAGCAAGAGGGTTTGACTTCCCCGTATACCAGGTTTTCCTGTGAAATGTTCCTTTTAATGAACTTTTCTCAACCATTAGAATTACTCCTTTGAAAAATGAAAAACATGCATTCTAATATGCTGTGTTGTATTTCAGAGATTCTGCTCAAGAAAATCTGGTGTGTGTCACTGAGACTTTTCTAAGTCTCCCAAAGCTTTTTTTCAGGTGAGTAATGATTTATTTATTATAGATAGAGTGTAGTATACACTCTTGGGACCATTAAGAAGTATATAGGACTTCATTATTGTTTCATTGTGAATCATGTTTTTTTGTAATGCCGGTAAAAAAAATGATGCGTTATAGAAATCGATTAATATATGACACACAAACACACACACATAGGGAGATGGTGCAGGCATAGAGTGAGATGACACACACACAAACAGAAAGATGGTGCAGGCAGAGAGTGAGATGACACACACATGCAAAGAGAGAGCTGGTGAAAGGAGAGAGTGAGATGAGGCATGCAAAGAGGAAGATGGTGTAGGCAGAGAGAGATATAAGACACACAAAAAAAAAGATGGCGTAGGTAGAAAGTGAGAATAATGTTGAAACTGTACTGCACTGACATAAACTGAGAAACTGTGAAACAGTGAAGGTATTGGATCCTACATCTGACTAGCCCGGATCTCAACAATAGGGAAAAACAGAACAGGTTGGTGGACAGGATAATTCACAATATAATTCTCGAATCACACAGTCAATATGTACCATGTGACCATTGGATTTGAATTCCCAGCAAATTTATTTTCTTTTTCACATAATTACCAAACTTTCAAAAGAACAGGCACAAACAAAAAGCTGTCAGATCAGTAGGTTCATGTGTACAGTATCTACAAATATACAAATTTACAAATATACAACACTTACAACAACGAATCAAGCAAAGCAAATGTTGACAAACCAAAAAACAGTAGAACATATAATAATCCAATTGAATTGCAGTTATATACAGTGCAAAATTAGTGCATGAAAAAAGAGAAAAATCCAGTCCTAAGAACTAAAAAACCATGAGACAGGCGGGATTGAGATCCAAAAGAGTGCCTGCCTGTCTACAAAAACCCGTGGTCTAGTATTTCTATAGGGTTGCAGTGCTAGGGTCCAGGGTAGTGATATGATTTACATCCTAGCAGCACCCTTTGATATTGCCACAGGGTGGAAGTGTTGACGCATTTAGAACCTGGATGTTGTAGGTTCTCTTCAGGACAGGGACTGGGGGCAATAATTCTGTAAAGAAATATGGAATTGGTGTCAGAATAGTACATCATAGTACTGCAAAAGCCTCCTCTGACTCCGGGAAGAAGGGAAATGATTACCTGCACAGGGGCACAGAAGTTGCCGTAGTGTGGGTGAATCGTGGTTCACAGCCAGGTCTGAAACAACATACAAAGAGTACTCAGCACGATCACAAACCGTCATGTCGAGGGTGTTAGAGCACAATGGAATGGCGCAAGGCCTTTGTGTATATGAATCATACCTGCAAAATACGCAGTAGAGGACTGGAGACGTGATGCCCGCCGCTCGGTGCACACTCGAGGTTGGAGGCAACTCACATTTTGCAGCGCCGGTGTTGTTTGCTGGATTAATAACAACAAAAGAAGGATTCCCTATGTCAGCATGAGCGCAGTGTGTTTAAACCCATATAGAACAACCAGCTACCCAGAGGCATGATGTAAAGAAGAGGGTTTCCTACCTGGGTTAAAAAAAACAAAAGTGGGGCGCCTGGTCACTGAACCGAATTCGAGCCGGCAGGCGGTGTCGGTTTAACCGCAACCCGCTACAAGAGAAAAGGGCTTGTGTTACTAGCGTTATCTGAAAACAATGTTGATGCTAATAGGGAAGCAAATCACATACGGATTACACGGGGCGCTTACTCGTGTGGAGGAATCAGTCACTCCAAAGGAAATTGAGTCTGTAGGTACGGCAAGAATCAATCGGTCGCTCCGAGGGACATTCAGTCAGTGGATAAGGCGCGGCGCCTGCACGGTGTATTAAAACAACCGGGTCAGAACGCCGGGGGGCGTGGCAAGTACGAGAGGACCACTATGGAATGCTGGTAGATGTAGTTTTAGTTATACCGTGCTGGCAAGTACGGAAGGGCAACTGTGGAATGCTGGTAGATGTAGTTTTAGGTATACCGTGCTGGCATCAATGAAGGAAGCATAGAAGTCATAATCTAAACACGTCTAGCATATCTCATTCCTATCGTATTTTTGGTCAGTAACATAGTGATCAGTTCAACAAGGAAATTCGACTTCATTATACAATCCAACAATTAAAGAAATTCTTTTGCAACGCACATAACTGAATCCTCACAAAGGTAACAGTACATAGGCATATTCACAGAACAAGTCTGTTATAATCACTAGCATAAATATGACACATGTTCACTTGGCTATCACATAGATATGTGAACCTAACCCCATAATCTTGTGACTGGTTTTTTAATCGTGTGAGAGACTATATAGAAACACAACAAAGGTTTGGGATTTGAAGGTTGGAAGTGAAGAACAAAACAAAGTGAGAGTGCAGCTCAGCCAAAAGCGGCTGAATTCAGAAATCTCACTGACGGAGGTGGAAAAAACCATAAAGAAGGGTAAGAGGGGTAAGGCTCCGGGGCCAGATGGTCTTCCTCTGGAGGTCTACAAAACTCTGATTGGCTCAATTGCTCCTTTTTTACATCGAGTTTTTAATAACATCTTTAGAGGAGACATAGCGATGCCGGAGTCTTGGAATGAGGCGGTAATAGTCTTGATCCCAAAACCCGGCAAATCACCCAAATATTTAGATGCATACAGGCCAATATCATTATTAAATAATGATTACAAATTGTTTACTAAAATTATGGCTGATAGACTGAGTTTAGTCATCTCACATCTAGTTCATGATGACCAAAAAGGATTCATGAAGGGTAGATATTTAAAAGAACTTACCTTCTCAGTGGTTGGCGCAATAGACATAGCGATAATTTTCAATCTCCCTCTTGCTCTTATTGCCCTTGATGCCGCCAAGGCGTTTGACCGTGTGAATTGGCTTTATCTGAAGAAGCTCATTCAACATCTAGGACTAGGTCCAAGTTATACTAACACATTGTTATCACTGTACAGCTCCCCTACCTCTAAGGTGCTGGTAAACGGCATTTTGACACCCTCCTTTAGAGTAATGAGGGGTACACGCCAGGGATGCCCGATTTCTCCGTTAATATTTAATTTATATATAGAGCCGCTTGCTAGTAGGATTAGAGCTATGGATACAATAGCTCCTTTTAGAGCAGGCGAGTGGAATAAGAAGATTGGTCTCTATGCGGATGACATTATTATTTTTACTTCAAATCTGAAAGAATCACTGGGAAACATTTTTAAGCTCGCTAAAGAATTTGGCAAAGTTTCAGGGTATGAAATTAATGAGAGTCAAACAATCAATCAATCAATCAATCAGTGACACTTATAAAGCGCGCTACATACCCGTAGGGTCTCAAGGCGCTGGGGAGGGGGGGTGCCGCTACTGCTCGAACAGCCAGGTCTTCAGCTTCTTCCTGAAGGAGAGGTGGTCTTGGGTCAGGCGCAGGTCGGACGGGAGGGAGTTCCAGGACTTGGCGGCCAGGTAGGAGAAGGACCTTCCTCCTGTAGTCGCTCTTCGGATGCGGGGGACGGCGGCGAGGGCGTGGTTGGCTGATCGGAGGTGGCGTTTGGGAGCGTAGAAGTTGACTCGGCTGTTGAGGTAGCTCGGGCCTTGGTCGTGTAGGGCTTTGTGTGCGTGGGTGAGGAGGCGGAAGGTGATTCTCTTGTTGATGGGAAGCCAGTGAAGGTCTCTCAGATGTCCGGAGATGTGGCTGGATCGTGGGATGTCGAGGATGAGTCTGGCTGAGGCGTTTTGGATCCGCTGGAGTCTCTTCTGGAGCTTGGCGGTGGTCCCGGCGTAGAGGGCGTTGCCGTAGTCCAGTCGGCTGGTGACGAGGGCCTGGGTGACGGTCTTCCTGGTCTCTGAGGGGATCCACCAGAAGATCTTCCGTAGCATGCGTAGGATGTTGAAGCACGCCGAGGAGACGCTGTTGACTTGCCTGGTCATGGAGAGGGAGGAGTCCAGGATGAAGCCCAGGTTTCGTGCATGGTCTGTCGGTTTGGGTGCGGTGCCCAGGGCGGGAGGCCACCAGGAGTCGTCCCAGGCGGAGGGTGAAGAGCCCAGGATGAGGACCTCCGTCTTGTCCGAGTTCAGTTTCAGGCGGCTGGTCGTCATCCACTCGGCTACCTCTTTCATCCCTTCGTGCAGGTTGGCTCTGGCGGCGGCGGGGTTGTTGGTCAGGGAGAGGATCAGCTGGGTGTCGTCGGCGTATGAGATGATGCTGAGGTGGTGTTTGCGTACGATGGCCGCGAGGGGGCTCATGTAGACGTTGAAGAGGGTGGGGCTCAGTGATGATCCTTGGGGGACGCCGCAGATGACTTCGGAGGCCTCTGACTTGTACGGTGGTAGGCGGACTCGCTGTGTTCTTCCGTCGAGGAAGGAGATGATCCATTCCAGCGCCTTGTCCTGGATTCCGATGTTGCTGAGGCGCCGTATTAGGGTGCGGTGGCAGACCGTGTCGAATGCTGCGGAGAGGTCTAGGAGGATGAGGGCCGCTGTTTCTCCTTTGTCCATCAGGGCTCGGATGTCATCGGTGGCGGCGATGAGGGCGGTCTCGGTGCTGTGGTTGGCTCGGAAGCCGGACTGTGAGGGGTCGAGGGATCCGTTCGTCTCGAGGAAGGCGGCCATCTGCTTGTTGACGGTCTTCTCGATGACTTTGGCTGGAAACGGGAGAAGCGAGATGGGGCGGTAGTTCTTGAGGTTGGTGGGGTCCGCTGTTGGTTTCTTGAGTAGAGCGCTGAGTTCGGCGTGTTTCCAGCTTTCGGGGAAGATGGCGGTGTCGAAGGATGTGTTGATGATGTCTCGCAGGTGGGGTGCGATGACAGCGTCGGCCTTGTTGAAGACGTGGTGAGGGCAGGGGTCGGTTGGTGATCCGGAGTGGATGGAGTTCATCGTGCGGATGGTGTCTTCTGTGCTGATCGGGGTCCAGACGTGGAGGGTGGTGGTGGGGGGGGGGGTGGCCGGTCGGTCGTGGTGTGCGTTGGTTGGTTGTTGAAGCTGCTGTGTATGTCCGTGATCTTGTTGTGGAAGTATGAGGCGAGGGAGTTGCAGAGGTCTTGCGATGGGGTGATGTCGTTGTTTCCTGCGCTGGGGTTGGAGAGCTCTTTCACGATGCTGAAGAGTTCCTTGCTGTTGTGTGCGTTGTTGTCCAACCGGTCCTTGAATGCTGTTCTCTTGGCGGCGCGGATCAGCTGGTGGTGTTTCCGGGTGGCCAGTTTGTAGGAGGTCCTGTTGTCCGGTGTCGGGTCCCTTTTCCAGACTTTCTCGAGGGCTCGGCAGTTCTTCTTGGAGCTCTTGAGTTCGTCGGTGAACCATGGGGCCTTCTTGCTGCCGGGTCTGCTGGGCGGGGTCCTCAGCGGGGCGAGTTCGTCCGCGCAGTTGCAGATCCACTTCGTGATGTTGTCGGCGGCCTGGCTGGGGTTCGCTGAGCTGGCAGGAGGGTGTTGGCTCAGGGAGGTGGCGAGCTGGTCTGCTGTGATCTTGTTCCAGCTTCTGCGGGCGGTGTGTTGCTGGTGTTGGTGGGTCGTCGTTCTCTTGAAGGTGAAGTGGACGCAGCTGTGGTCCGTCCATTGAAGCTCTGTGGCGTGGCTGAAGTTGATGTCTGTGCTGGATGAGAAGACGGCGTCGAGTGTGTGTCCGGCGAGGTGGGTGGGGGTGGACACCAGTTGCTTGAGTCCCAGGTTGGCGAGGTTGTCGAGCAGGGTGCTGGTGTTGTGGTCGTTGTTGTTCTCCAGGTGGAAGTTCAGGTCCCCCAGGAGGATGTAGTCAGCGGAGGGGAGGGCATGCGGGCTGACGAAGTCGGCGATGTCCTCGCTGAATTGCGTGCGTGGTCCAGGGGGTCGGTAGATCAGGGTGCCTCTGAGGGTGGTGTTCGGGTTGGTGTGGATCTGGAAATGCAGGTGTTCGGCGCTGGTCAGGGTGTTGTCGGTGCTGGTCGTGAGACGGATGGTGTTCCTGTGGATGATGGCGATGCCTCCTCCCATCTGGTTGGCGTTTCGGTCCCTCCGGACGATCTTGTAGCCCTCCGGGATAGCGATGGCGATGTCGGGAGCTGAAGAGGCGTTCATCCAGGTCTCCGTGAGGAAGGCAACGTCAGGGGCTGTGGCGTCTAGGAGGTTCCAGAGTTCGATGGCGTGTCTGTGGACGGAGCGGGTGTTGAGCAGGATGCACTTGAGGTGGGTGCTGCTGGAGTTCGACTTTGCGGGTGCTGGTGCGAGGCAGGTTCGGATGCAGGAGAACTTGCAGGCGTGGCAGCTGAAAGGTCCGTTGGTGTGTCGTGGTGTGGCTTGATGGCATTCAGGGAGTCGGCCGGGGTTGAGAGCGATGAGGGTGGCGGCGGAGTACGTCAGGCGGGTCGGTCGGGGTCTTCGTGGGCCAGGGGTCCTGGCGCTGGTCGCGATCCGGTCGCGGACGGGCGCAGACGGGCTTACCTTTGGCGCGCCTTCGGCGCACAATCGGCGCGCCCGCTGCGCGTGGCCGCCGCGCGTTCGCACGGTCGCCATTTGAGGCGAAGTGCGCGGGTGGGCGGAGCAGCTGGGAGGCGGGAGCGGGGAGGGAACAGAAGGCAAAAAGGGGCGGGGTCTGCGGAGGTGGCGGGAAGCGGGGAGCGGGGAGGGAGGACGGAGAACTAATGGCATGGAACTTGGACACTAAAGACATTAAATTCAAGAAGGAGATGAGATATTTAGGAGTGAGAATAACGCAGAATATAGCAGAATTAACAAAAATTAATTTTCTAGGGTTAAGAAAGAAATAGGGGTGATATTGCGAAGTTGGAGTCATTTACCTCTCACTCTGTTTGGTCGTACAAATTTGATTAAAATGGTGATTTTACCAAAACTTACTTTTCTGTTTGAAACAATTCCCTGGGACTTTGACAAGAAGGGGCTAAAGAGATTACAAAGAAAGATTTGTTCTTTTATTTGGGCTGCAAAAGGATCTCGCTTATCCTGGAAGAAAATTAGAAGAAGATGGGACAAGGGCGGGCTATCAGCCCCAGATTTTTTGTTATATGACTGGGCTTTCCGTTTAAAAAACTTGAGAGAGCTTATGAGAGTACCGAAGGCTACAACCATTGGGCGTATTTTTTTGGTTATGTTAAGTTTGAGTAACTACGATGAAGACGGATTCATTTATAAATTTTCCGACCCAAAATTTTTCAAAAAGGTGAAATTGAAAACTCTACGGGAAGCAGCAGAGCTCTGATATAAAATCAGGAAACTAGCAAAGTTAAGCTATTTTGGATATAGGTCGTCTATCTGGGATACACCAGGATCACCGTCGTGGACAGAGGATGCATTGGCCGTCCCTTTGAAAACAGCAGGATTAAAAACTTGGGGAGACCTATTTCCAGAGGGAATATTGATTGGATGGTTACAAGGGGCAGTGGTGTGGGGTAAAGGGCTATCTAAGTTCAAATACTTGCAGATGCAAAGTTGGGCAAATAAATCGGATATTGTCATCGGTCTCCAGAATGACTTTGAAGACAAAATATTCTCTCCACAATTATTCAAGAAGGAAGTTGCGATGTGGTATTGGGCAATGGTGGAGATGGAAGATGGTCGATTCACATTGCCGGAACTGCTATGGAGAGATTGCTTGCCGGACATCGCTACAGAAAATCAATGGCAAGTAATGATGACTATACTTTATAAAACAGTAAAATCTGCAAATTTAAGGCGAAATGTTCTGTTTACTATTCATAGAGCCTATTGGACCCCCCGCAGATTATCGAAGTTTAAAGCTGGAGGACGGGTTGAGTGCCCAAAATGCCGAAATATAAATGTGGACGACCTGCACATGTTTGTGGAGTGCTTAAACATCAGGGAATTTTGGGAGGCGGTAAGCAATTGTCTATCACAAACAATCGGCTCCACGATAGAGGTAAGCCCTGAACTAATCATTACCGGGAGATATGATTTACATGATAACAGAATGAATGATAAAGTAAAGTTAGTTTTTTATGGGGTTCTGCTAGTTTGTAGGGAAATCTGTAAAGTATGGGTAGAAGCTACGACACCGATAGTCATGGACTGGCTAAAAAGCATGAGACATTTTGCGACATTAGATTCCAAAGGTCGGTTGAATAAGAAACACAGATTTTGGTTACTTTTCTTGCAACATTTTGGGTAATAGGTGGGTTTCCGTCTTGGTATATTGTAAGAGATCAGGACTTAAATGAAAAATCCTATGATTAAGGTCTTAGCCTATCTCGCAGGCATGAGGAATAGGTCCGTCCTTCGTGAAGGCGGAGTTGAAGACCGGGCTGCGGCCTCCAGCGTGGCTGTGACATTATCTACACAGGGTGGTACAGAGGATTGTGGCCCAGTCCGGGCTGGAGAGCCGCATTTACCTGAGTCCATAGCCAGCATATGAGATAAAAGCCCAGGGCGGAAACTATCGAACATGGGTGGCGAAAAGGCTAATGAGGATTAAGGAAAAAAATATATATATATATGTGACAGGCAAAGGATGAAGATTACAAAAAACATTTTACAAGATGTAAGAATTGGAAAAGTAACTAAACATGGCAAAGAAGCTTTACAGGCACGATTATTTTCAAACTTGTTTCCAAATGAAAATATTCTCCCAGAGAATATCTATAAGAATATTGCTGAAAACAAAACTCTAATATGCTTGATGCCAACTCTACGAGAATGTTCAGTCTTCAAAAACAAAATGTTAGAGTTAGAAAATCAAGAGATTGTGAAACTGGAAGCTATTGATAAAATAGAGCACGAAGGAGTTACTATTGTTTTGTCAGAGAAGTTGAAATCAAAGTTGGATTCTTTAGAGAAGACAATATCTAAAACTGCTGGTTTTGAAAAGACTCTATATGCATGTTTAAATTGTCGTATAATTTTACGATGGAATTTACATGTGGAAAGAGGTTTAGTAAATGGAGCAATGGGTCATGTTGTTGATTTTGTGAATTACCGAAATAGAGATGGAATTGAGTTTTTGAAAATTAAATTTGATGGAATTGAAGAAGTACAACAATTTAGTCGTTGTTCTGCTTGATTTTTGCTTGTGAAAGATTTATATGAGCGCCGAAAACAGTTTCCTATTTCTTTGGCATATGCAGTAACTATTCATAAATCTCAAGGTTTAAGTGTAGATAGTGCTTTAGTGAATATTGGAAGTTCTGTCTTCAAGGAGGGTATGGCATATGTTGCTTTATCTCGAGTCAGAACTTTATCTGGATTGTACTTGATTGATTTTAATGAGACAAAGATTAGTGCAGATCTAAATTGTGTAAAGGAATACAATAGGTTAAGAAGAGAGTATGCTCTAAATTTACCTCAATATCCTCTATTTGAAAAGTGTGTGGTAGGCCGAAAAAGAAAAAAATGAAAAAAATTGTAGCGAGGCTGTAGCAAAAAGAAGAAAAGTAGATGAACCAGTAATTGTTAGCGGAAACAAAGAGGATTCTGTTGAAGATATTGTTGGATTTCAATTTGAGAACAGTTCTGGTGTCAACTGCTATGCAAATATAGTGGTTAATGTTGTTTTTTTTTCTCCGAAGTTTGCAAGAACAGATTGTTGAAAATCAGGATCAAAGATTATGTTGTTTGTTGAAGACTGTGTTTGAGAAATGTAGCAGTGATAGAACAAAAATAGAAAGTGTTTCTGTTATTCGAAATGATTTAGATATATGTTCTGGTATTAATCAATTTTCTCAGGATATTCAGCAAGATTGTCAGGAATTTCTAATGTACATGCTTGTTGTATTGCAAGAGGAAGGTATAGATGTTGAAAATCTTTTTGGCCTTTCTTATAAATGGCAACATGACTGCAGTAATTGTTCCTTTTCAAGTAGTACTACAGTAGACACTGAAAGATTTATATTTTTGACTTCACCAGACTGCAAATCAGTGTCTTTTAATAATCTAGTTACAGCAGCATATCAAAACATGGTTTGTACCCAATGTAACTCTGCAACGCTATCAACATTATTAATACAAAGTTATGGAAGGTATGTAATTTTAATGTTCCAACGATGTAGATCTGATGGAACTAAATTGACAACTTTAATTAAAAATGTACCGGCTTCTCAATTATCACTTTCAGGAAGAACCTTTGTAACTGTAGCAATTATTTTCCATGATGGTCCTTCAACAACTTCTGGACATTATACAGCTTATTTAAAATGTCAAAAAGGCTGGACTTATTGTAATGATACTCTTCTGACTTTCAAAAAACGTTTGCCTTTTGACTTAAAAAATTCTTACCTAGTGTTTTTACAACCTACATTTTAGGAAAAGTAATTGGCCTAGAAAGATTGGAACAGTTAATAAAAGTTAGTCATCACGATAGTCTATAATGTAGAGATTGTGATAGTTTTCTGGTTGTTTAATGTTTTATGGACATGATACACATCATCGGTGGAGATGTAAATATTGTTAGGTGTTACAAAAGACGTTGGAGCTTTTCATGCAGAAGGTCGGGAAATGGAAGGTCAAGAGTAGTATTAAGTGTTTACAAAACCAAGAAATTAGTATGTACTATTTGGCCATGTGGGAAAGTATGTCAATAAAAAATGAGTTTCTCGGGTAAATGTTGATAATATATGTTTTTACATAAGTTTGTAATGATAGTCAATTCATTTCAAAACAAAATTTTCCTTTTGACTTAAGAAATTCTTACCTAGTGTTTTTAGAACCAACATTTTAGAGAAAGTAATTGGACAATGAAGATTGGAGCAGTTAATAAAAGTTAGTGTGTTGTTCAAAATTAGTTTGTGAGTGAAAGTGATCAAGATAATTAGTAAACTTGGAGGTGTCATAGAGGTAGAGTTAGTGTATCACATAGTGAGTGATATCACTATTATAGGAAATGTTAGTCAAGAGTGAGTCAGAGGTGCAAATATACCTAGTGTTAGATGATGAAATAGATGTTGGAGCTTTTCATTCAGAAAGTCGGGTAAATGGAAGTTTAATACTACTATTAAGTAATTTCCAAAAAGAGGACTTTCGGTATACCATTTGGCCATGTGGAAAGGTATATAAATGAAGAATACGTATTTCGGGTAAATGTGGTTAATATATGTTTCTATATCACTTTAGTTTGAGAGAATAATAATGAGATACTGTATGTTAGAAATTGCTGTTTGGAAGAAAACACTTAAAATATGTTTTTTCTAAGTTTTATGGGTTTTTTAGACACAATCATTTTGATTGTGTTTTTTTTTTGCCCGCTGTGATATGATGAGTAGTATTGAACTCACTGTTTTTAGTGAAAATCAATATATTCTTAGAATAGCAAAAATAAACCATATAACATGTTGTAGAAGTTACTTTGTATTTTGTATTGTGATATATATATTATAACTGATTTGTTTATTCTCTTCCACAGATATTACATTTATAAGGTAAGTACGACTGATAAAAAATACATTTTCATTACTTTTTAATTTCTGTTTCTCTCTATCCTTCCCTCACTCTCTGTCTCTTAACCTCACTGCCTTTAACCCTTCACTTTCTGACTCCCTTTCTCTAATGCTCACTCACTTTAACTCATCCACATTTCGTCATTGACCTTTCTTTGCTCCTTCACTTAGTCCCCTTCTCTCACTCTTTCCTTCACTCCCTCTATCTCTGTACTCTTTTACTTCCCTTGTCTCATGCTCACTCACCTTTATTCATCCTGTATCACCTCTGTTTCCTCAGACTTACTGTCATTCTCCTACCATACCTCAACCCCTGTCCCCTTACTGTGCTTCCCTCACTTATCCTCATTCTCCATACTTCAATCCCCTTCTTCTTAGTCTTCTCACCCTTTAATCTTATGTCAGTCGCTCTGCTTCACTCCCCTTCACCTCTGTTTCCTTCCTTTGCTCCTTTACTAATTCCCATTTCTGTCACTCACCTTACTCCACTTCAAACACACCTTCTCAAAACTCCCTCTGTCCTCTTACTTTCTCTGTCCTTTTTCATCACTCCCTCTCTCTTAGCCTCACTCCTTTCATCACCTCATTCTGTTACTCCTCTTCCCTCACACTTACTCTCTTTAACTCACCCACACTGCCTCATTTACCTTTCTTTGATCCCTTACTCAGTCCCCTTCTTTCACACCTTCCTTCACTCCCTGTGTCTTCTCAATCACTTACTCCTATTGTACCAGGCTCAATCGACTTTATCCACCCTCTATCACTTTTCTTTCTTCAACCTCACTGTCCTTCTCTCACGCACCTCAACCCCGTTTCCCTAGTACGCTTCCCTCAGTACCCCTTATTCCCCATCCTACACTCCCTTTTCCCTTTCTTCTCTCCCCCATTTACCTTCTCTCAGTCCATCTGCTTCACTCCCCTTCACCCCTTTTTCCTTCCTTCACTCCCTCACTAATTTCCCTTTTGTCACTCATCTTACTCCTCTTTAAACACATGTTCTCAAAAATCCCTCTGTCGTCTTAGTTCCTCTCTCCTCTTCCCTCACTTCCTCTCTCTTACCCTGACTTCCTCTGTCCCCTCACTCTGTCAGTTCCGTTCAGTCACCCTCAGTCACCTTCTATCCCTCACTGTTGTTAACGCACACTACTCACTCCCCCTTGCCTCTCCCTCATTTCCCTTCCCTTACTCCTCTTTCCTCATTTAGTTCTGCTAATTCCCATTCCTTTAGTCCCTTACTCATTTTCAGTTCATTTGTCTTTCCTTCTGTGTCTCTGAATCTATCTGCCTCATTATCCTGTTAGTTATTTGCTCTCGCTTTGTTTTTTCATCTTTTACTTTACCCTTTTGTGACTTTTAATCTCCTGCCTTGTCTCTTGTATTGTGAATAATATATTATAACTGATTTGTTTTTTCGTTTCCACAGATATTTCATTTATAAGGTAAGTACAACTGACAAAAAAAACCCTTTTTAATTTCTTTTTCTGTCTATCCTTCCATCACTCCCTCTCTCTCGGCCTTACTCCCTCCATCACCTCACTCTGTCACTCCTCTTCCCTCACCCACACTGCCTCATTCAGCTTTCTTTGATCCCTCACTGAGTCCCCTTCTCTCACTCCTTCCTTCACTCCCTGTGTGTTCTCAATCACTCACTCCCGTTGTCTCATGCTCACTCAACTTTATCCACCCTCTATCACTTGTCTTTCTTCAACCTCACTTTCCTTCACTCACCCACCTCACCCTCGTTACGTTAGTCTGCTTCCCTCAGTACACCTTATTCCACATCTTTCAGTCCCCTTCCCCTTACTTCTCTCCCCCACTTACCTTTTCTCAGTCCATCTGATTCACTTCCCTTCACCTCTCTTTCCTTCCTTTGCTCCCTTACTCATTAATTTTCCCTCACTTCACTTACTCCTTCCGTTACTCCCTCTGAACTCTGACATCCTCACTACTCTTCCTTCATTGTTTGTTAGCCTTACTCCCTCTGTTCCTTCACTGTCTCACTGCCCTTCACTCACAATCACTCTCTTTAACTCACCCACACTCCATCACTTATCTTTCTTTGCTCCCTCAGTCCCTTTCTCACACTCTTACTTCACTCCGACTGTGTCGTCTTTTCCCTTGTGTCATGCTCATTTCCAACTCTCTTTTGACTGTGCTATGTATTCCTTTGGCTGTTCCATGTTTGTCTCTGTGTGTGCCATCTTACCCTCTGTCTGCACAATATATGCATGTGCCTGTGTCATCTTACCTTCTGCTTGTACCATCTCACCCTCTACTTGTTCTATCTCACTCTCTGCCTGCACCATCTTACCCTCTAACTAAGGCATCTGTCACTCTGCGTGTGCCATCTAACTTTCCCGTCTCTTAATCTTCTTACTTCTTTCTTGTATTGTGAAATATACATTGTATGCATTAAAATGTTTTTTTGTTGTGTTTTACAGATGTTATAGTTTTAAAAAAAAGTCCTTAACTTTTTTATATCTTAGTAGGTAAGTATAACAAATCAAAAAGATTTTATGCAACAGTCTCTAAATTTTTATTATTTATAAGGTAAGTATGAGAAAGAAAAATAAGATTGCTATCACTCTGTTATTGTGACAGAATAACTGTCTCACTCTTTCTCAGTCCGTTGCTCTCTCTCTCTCTCTACATCTCTCTCCCCTACACATAATCTTGTTTGTTTTCTCTTTCTACCACTCCTCCTCTTTACCTCAGTCAGTTTCCCTCATTCTTTATTTTTTTTTTGTTTGATCTTATTTTCCTTCCTTCACTCTGTTAGCAAGACTTCATTTATTGGCATTCCACTTCCCCAGTGCACTTCCTTCAGTCTGTTTCACACACCTCTTCCCTTTTGTGTTCACTTTTGTTTACACCTCTTTGTTTTGTTTTGCAAACCAGTGCAGGTTTTTTACGTAGTCTAAATCCAAGAGTGACTGAATGAAACATTATACATTTTTTTACCACTGTTGCATCATGCATGTGAAATCTTAGTTGTGTAAAAGACACACAAGGCTACTATAAATTACCCATAATACATATAAATTAATTCATGCCATTTTACTAATAGTGCAACAGAGGCACATGTATGATACCAAGTACCAGTTTGTAACAGCTGTTTTCGGCCGTTACCGACCGGTATTTGGTGTTTGATATGTAGGAGCCCTAAATTTTAAAAAAATCGGTAAATTTACCCATAGGAATCAATGGCAATTACCGAATCGGTAAATACCTATTCGGTAAAATTATTGAATCATACCGATTTGGTAATTTCAAAAGAGAAATTACCTATATCCCATTTACCTACTCTTAAATATTGAATTGGTATGATTCGGTATTTAAGAGTATGTAAATCGAGATTACCTACATCTGGCCCATAGAGTTGTAACATATTTATATAGATATGTTACATTTCAGTGCTTTGGAAGTAATACAGTATACTATAGGTAAACACCTTATAGATTTATGCTGTACCACATCCTTATAGTTTTGCACTTTGACATTCACTATGACAAACTTTTACATACAAACATAGAAAGGTAGTTCTTTTTTTAACCAGTAGAGGTAGTTCTTAAAAGAACTATTTTTTTCTTTTTTTGTTGAAGGAAAAAATGTAAACAATTGTTCAACAGGAACAAACTATGAAATTGAAAGAAAAAAATTATTTGCTGCATCTGTGGTTACTGTTCTTCTGCAAAATTACTTCAATGGACTGTTGTCCGAAGGCTACTAATTTATTGCAATGTATGCATTGCATCATAACATTTTTCAGTTCTGGCTGAATGTTCGCCACCATTGAAGATGGCATTGGTGGTACTCCGGTTCTTGCTGTAGATGTACTAGGAGAAGATTCCTGCTCCTGAGATCTATGCACCACAGCTCTACTCCAATTGTTAGTGGTGTATAGTTTTTACATGGCGTTCCATGCTGTGGGTTCCGAATGAATATTTTTTTATTAGGATTTCCTCTAGATAACACTGTGTCACAGATCTTGCAGGTGACCAGTGGTGCATTTACTTTCTTCTGATATTCTGGAATGCTGAAAAACTTCCAAACTATGTACTCCTTCTTCTTACTTGGGCAAGGGTCCTCTTCAACAAAGTCTTCATTAGAAGAATGGTCAGACTCTGGATGTTCAGCCATTTTGAAGTATTTTTCTGTAGCTAGGAGCTGTAGAAAAAAGGTGTTGCTTCTCTGAAAGCCAAAGACGAATGATGAACATGGGAGGGGTTTTTCAACAATTGGAGTAGGAAGTATTATAAACCAATAACATTTTTTGTTTTAAGGTCCCATGGTTGGACGTAAGCTTATGGAGCGTTTACGGAGCGCTTACGTAAGCTTACGTTGTGTTTACGTTCCATTTACGGAGCGCTTACGTCATCCTACGATGCGCTTACGTGTTATTTATGCTGCGCTCACGTAGGACGCACCCTCGTGAGTTTCGTTATTGCTTTAATAAAGTAATATACGGTCTTTAAAACTTTAAAATAAACATGTTTTTTATTATACCAGATAATGTGTACTTTTACATTCTACAATAAATACGTAGATATAACGTTTTTAAGTTTATCAGTTTGTCATTTGAGATGTCATCAGTGGTCAGTGATGTAACTGACAATGTTATGAATGATGTAATATGTGACATCATCAGCAGTGGATTGCGGGTGCGCGAAATATAGTTAGTCCAACTAACTATATAGGTGCAATTTCAAAGGTTTTTTAAATGCTAATTCCTAACTATATATGACCTGAAACCTATAGTTTTTTCAATATATATATATATATATATATATATATATATATATATATATATATATATATATATATATATATATATATTAATTATAGTATGATACCTTCCAGTAAACTAACTGTCTATATATAGAATTAATCACTGGCATACCCACCTACATATATCATGCTTCGCACCTCACAGGATATGAACCGAATATTCGGTACTCATCATCCGTGTTAGAAGACATGATTACACACAATGAATATACAAGTTGAATTTTATCTTTACCAAGCACAACCAAAAGAAAAGACCTTCCCCTGTTTACTCCAGTTGTCGCTGAAAGGCTATTACATCATAGACTCTTTTAATCTTACTTGCCTCAAGATAAGTTCCAATGTAACCTTAGTATGTGTCCAATTAAACCGAGTGATGAATCCAACTAATTTGTAGGTTTTTTCACATGTCTCATACTTATGGAAATCTTTAAACAAATAGGTGAATTCCTGATATTCTCTACAACCACAGAACAGCTAGCTGAGATGTGAGCACTGCAGCTAAATGTTGTATACAATATAGAACCATGGATTGACACAGAAAAATTCCTAGCAAAACTATGCACAAAAATCATCCAGAAATCCAAGCGGACGACCGCAACAAACAGCAGCGCTCTTTAAAGAAAAGAAACAGCTTAGATCGGTGCGACCGCACCCTTACCAGATACTGGTTCGGAAACTTCCTCTGACATACAAATAGATGACTGCTAAAAATGGGATGAATATTCTGCCCCTTGTTCACCATTACTGAATGTTTAATACCTTTTCCACTTCCTTTGCTGCACGTAATAGTGACAATGCAAAGCTCATGGGAATTGTATTTCCCCTGTCTACTGCTGCTTCCAACAACTGTGCAAGACTTTGAACAGCGCCACTAACTCATTCTGGTCAACCACAGGTAATGTACCGAGTACCCGTGGCGCCTTCTGCATTTCATTAGAGAGTATGTGTGTAACAGTCAATCCCCCACCAAATATTGATATCAATGTAGAGGTTAGGTCCAGACAACCTGGTGATGACTCTGTGTCTGCTGATGATTCCACCTTACCTGTGCAGATCACTGACACTTCGACTGCCAGCTCCAAGTTTCAAATGACCCGATCAGGATGAGTGATTCAGGAGCCCCTTCGATGAAATGAAAAATTATTCTTTGATATATCCATGATCATCTGTGTATTTATTTATGAGTTTATTTATTTATTTATTCATTCATTTATTTATATATTTTGAAATGTTGTAACTTTTGACTTCACAAAGCAGGAGATTTAGTGTCTTGTAAATAAAGAACGCTGGAACTCTTTTGGTTCCCAAAGTACACCATACACTTGTGACATGAGCATTGGAGGGATGAATTGAAGGCAAGCTTAGAATGGTGAGCACACAGCGTAAAATTACTCTCTGTATATCGGGTACTTATTGGCGAGTACCTGGGCTGATAGGACCCTACATAGCATGGACCAAAGGTTCAACCTATATTTGCTATTGATTTCCTTGGGGAAGCAGTCTGAACACTGGGGTCTTAACCACGCATGTTGCGACAATGCAAGCTAAATGAAGCTTGCCTTAAGCATGTGTATGCCTTACCCACACATATGCATGGTTAAGGCAGTGCGCTGTCTAGCTGCTGGCTGTTAACTGCTGGGGACGGAAGCAGGAAGACCTCGCCAGGAAGAGATACTCAGTGAGATAATTGGGGCCGGGCTGTAGTTTTCTGGGCTGGGGTAGTTTTCTGAGCTGGGGGTCTGGGTAGTTTTCTGGGTTGGGAGGGTATGTTGTGGATGGTTTTCTGGGCTGTGGGTGGGATAGTGTCCTGGCCTGGGGGTTGGGGTAGTTTACTGGACTGGGGTAGTTTTCTGTGCAGGGGTAAGGGGTGGTTTCCTGGGCTGAAGGGTCGGTGCTAGTTTTCTGGGCTGGGAGTCAGGGGGAGTTTTCAGAGCTGGGGGCATTGGACGTAGTTTTATGGGCTGGGGTTTGGGGCTTCAATTTTAGGGTTAGCGGGGTTGAAGGTAGTTTTTGGGGCTGGGGTTTGGGGCTAATTTTCAGGGCTGAGTTCAGAGGCAGTTTTAAGGGTGGAGGGTGTGGGCTAGTTTTCAAGGCTGAGGGTCGGAGTGGTTTTCAGTGCTTGGGAGTATGGGTTACTTTTCACGGCTAGGGGGATTGGGTTGTTCTTTCTTTTAATTAGGGGTTAGGTTATTAGGCCTAAGGGCAGTGGAGGGGGTGGGATAGTGTGTGTTAAGGGACAGGGCTTTAGGCCACAGGACAGGGAAAGGGGAATGGGTAGTCGGGATACTTTTTAGGGCTCAGGGGAGGACAGGTAGTGTTTAGCACTCAGGGGGTCGGGTAGTTTTTCAAAATAGCGGTTTGGGGTTTAGGCCAAATGGCCGTGGAAGTGGCTGGGGTAGTTGTAGGAACAACACAAGGGGTGGGGTGTTGCAAGCTTAGCCACACATACTCCTTCACCAATCTTGCCTTTACCATGAGTAAAGACAGATGGGCTCAGAAATAAATTTAAGTAGGCTGTCTTGAAAACATTGTTTCTCGATTATTTTTTCTATTAGCCTGACCGTGCCATACATATGCAAAAGAATAGTCTAAACATGACAGTTTCTTTCACAGTCCGTCTTAGCCTGTAGCACAATGACACATTGTAAGGGAGCCAGTTCAATTTGTATACCTATGGCCCGAATCTTGGGGGCAGATTTTCCAATTTCCCGAAATGTTGCGCTACATGAGAAGGTGAAAGCAGGAGAACACCATATTTACAGTCATATGGCACTCTCCTCTCCTCTCCCCAGCACAGGGGAAAACATATGCACTGTGCACTGTGGACACACCTTTTCATCATAGTGAAAGGGTGTCTCTGTGAGTCCAGCATAGGTTTAGTACTGGAAGGGAACCCGTCCAGTACAAAATACTATGTATAGACTGACTTTAACCCGTTCCCCTCCAAGTATGTGTGCTGTAAACATACAAAGACAGAAAAAGAAGGAGAAATCAAAGCATTTTTCCTTCCTTGCGCCTACTTCAAAAGAGCACAGTTATCCGACACTAAACCCTGTCTACTTTAGTAAATAGGGTTTAGCATCATAAACCTTGGATGGTTGCATGGAAATGCTCAAGTTCCGCCCATGGTACTCCCCCTTGGCGCTTCCTGCCTTCATGATTTTTCCCTTTCACATTATTTCGGGCTCTAAGCAAATTTAGTGCTGGAAAGACTTTTGTGACGCAAACACAGAATAAAATCTTAGGAAATCTGCCCCTTGGTGTTTATTATTTCCACATATGCTCTGCCCTTGTCTGATAGCTACAGGCTGCCCTGCTCGTTGTAACAGAGGAATCACAAAGTAGTGGAATTCCTTCCTCTTCCTATTTTGAGTCACCTAGTGAGTGTACATGGATTGAATTTTCTCAATTTCATTGAATAATTCTGTTTTTATTCTCCAGAGTAGAAGATTAATTATTGATCAACAGCGACATATCTCTTCCTTAGTCCTCTTCAGCTATTTAGTGTATGCTGATGCAGCGTTGCCTCTGCTATTCTTGTTTGCACTGAATGTGAATATCTCCAGTAATTGAGGCAAGAGAAACAGCATTCATTAGGCAGATTTATAAACCAGAATTCTCCAACTCGAAGGAATTTGGTACCTCGAAAACTGTCTCGAATTAGTGATGTGGGTGAAAGGGCTTTGCCTCAGCAATCACATTTTTCACTACATTGGAAGGAATGCAATACATGCTGTAGATCAGATTTCTCCAACTAGTAGCTCCTGAGGTACCGGTAGCTCTCCAGCTACCTGTCAGTAGCTCTACTGTGTGCAGCCAGCCTTCTAAATTGAAACCTTTTGCTTGCTTACTTTGACATAAGCATGCCAGAATTATTTATTCCACTCAAAATGTGTGTATTCTAACAAATCACTTGTGCTAATTTTTGGAGAAGAAAAGGCTGAATTTGCAAATAGGATTCAAATGTGACTTTGAAGATATAAATCATGTGTGGAGACTTATTTCTACCATAATTATTTTATTGCCAGGCGGCACTGCAGCTGTAGCTGGCCTGTCTTATCTACGTGTAGGCATTCAAAATTTACAATGCCTCTTTTACATTACTGCTCGCAACCCTTCTGATGCACTGAAGTAATCACTGATCCTAATCTTGGACATGGTGGTCACTAATGCAATCTTGTATGAAGTGGTCACCAATAGAACACTAATAATATTAGTAGCTCTTATTACAAAAAGGGGTGAAGATGTACTACTATATATCTACTGTAGATAAATCTGTAACATCCCTGCATGATGCCAGCAGAATGATTATTTTTTACTATATGCACACTGCATTACTTTTTCAGAATAACAAAAGTATATATAACCCAAACAAAAGTCTATACCTAATTATCTTCCGTTACTCATATTGGTCTTCTGAAATCATGCAAGGCAGTTTCTATAAGTTTGCCTCAGATAACATTACATGAGACCAATGCTTGAGCAACACCAAGAATTGAATTGTGGGAATACTTGACCTGATTCAGACCCAGAGATAACACTCAATAATATATTCTCAACTGTCTTCATCCTCTACACATATTGTTATAAAACTCTTCTAGTTTCCTGTTTCTCAACTTTCTGGCAGTGTGGTTCTCACAAGTCCCCTAGATAAAATAAACATGCAATGGAAACTGCAATCATCCTTAAATATGAAACATCTCTTACCCTGGATCTTGATGGTTGCCATGCCTGACCGTCATTTGAAGTATAACCATTGCCATCACTGTGGGAAGTGAGATACTTGTGGTAACAAGGTGTGACCATGCAGGTGTGGCCCATAGTAGCATAGGGTAGTGGGCTTGTTGATCTCAGCTGCTGGCCCACTTGCACTGTGAGCAATGGTATTGTGCCTGGTAATATATGCATATCCGTATAAAAGTGCACTTTAGTACCAGAGGTGTTAGGCCAATACTTTGTCAGTGTCCTTTTTTCTTTCCATTCATTACACTGCTGTTAAAATTTGCGGTCATGGGGGGCATGGCTTGGAGCCCAATGGACGTTGTGGTGGCTATGTGAGGCTCCTGAGCTGTATTGAGAGAAATGCGCCTTCAGCACCCCCAGAGGGAAGTTTCCTGACCGAGTCATCACATGGATTAATGCTCATATCGTCGGGAGTCATTTCGTTACCATTTAATAGTGGGACTCTGCTGAATTGAAAGGTAAAGAAGCAGCAAGCACTCACGTAGCGGTAACCGCCATCTTGCACCACTGCATTCTGCCGCGAGTACTGACGGCTTACACTGCAATTATCGTGGGAATGTGCCCTGAGCTAATTCTTGAACTGCAATTATCAACCGAATGTGCTAACTCTTAACATCCACACGTTTGAAGGCATTTTTTCTCTTCAAGTTCACCTCAGGAAGTGTTTCAAAACAACGCGTCACGAACATTCATTTCCTCAGCTCTGTCAGTGCCCTGGGGGAATGCGTTCATAAATACCGTCATGAGGCTTGAACAAGTTTCTTCAGTGCTGCAACTATAATGCCTTTAAAATCTTACCTGGCTCTTCTCATTACAATTCAAGCATGTTGTCTTACTCCCTACAGCATATTTTTGTGCATACTCATAATTCTGTGCGAATAAGATATGATAGTCGGCATTTTATTGCCTTTTCACCCATTTTCACTCATGTTGTAAACCCACATGTACTTGCATAAATAATTCAGTTCAACGTGAATTTTACTCCTTTACTTAAACTGTGCTGCGTTTGCCTCTGCAGAGATACTTAACAAGGCAGTTACCCAGTTTCTCCTCATATCTTCACAGAGGCTGAAGTGATATGGTCATAGCTGATACTTTATTTCCTGTCAAATCTCTGGTTGAAGATTTCTTTTTCTTTTTTATTACATCAACAAAGAGGAGTACCAGCTTAACTATACAGCCCTATGATGTTATGCGGAGGTTTTTTCTCTCAGTGAGCTACCTTGCTGCCTTATAAGTCAGTTTTAAATGTATTTTATAGTGTTTATTTCAAGCAATGCAGCTACGTAACCTGTGGGGATGATTTATGGTTTTCATGGACTCCCATTAATTATTGACCTGCCTTAATTTCCAACATATCTACTCAAAGTGGTACCCTACTGTTTTGTATACCTTCTCAGCTCTTCATTTTGATGTCTGTGTCTGTCTTTTGGTCTCTTGCTGTATAGATTTTCATGGGAAGAACAAAAGGTACCCTTCCTATTATCTCAAAACCTGAACGCATCTTCATCAAAAAATCTAAGGTTTTTTAGAATTTTTGAATTTAGATTGTTTAGGACTTCTTCCAAAAGACTAGTATAATGCAGACACGGAACCATCACAGCTACCAACGGGGAAGTTGAATGTAAAACACTTAAAAAAAGACCCTCCCTCTCCACCTAAACCGGCTTCGCCTGTTTCTATGGAATTTCTCTTACAGGAAATAAGGGCCCTCAGGCGATTCGTGGAGGACACAAACACCAAATTACAAATTCTGTCTGATAACTCGTCACAAATGGAGGTCAGACTCACAACAGCAGAACATAATGTCTCCTCCCTTCAAGACACTCCTAAATGTGTTACCTCCCTACATTCTCAAATATCAACATTACAAAAACAAGTTAAGGACTTTGGAAAACCGAAATAGGAGGAATAACATACATATTTTTAAACTGGCTGAGTGGGTTGAAGGTGATGATCCTATTGCCTTCTTCAAGTCTTTGCTCCCAAAGATCCTTCATTTACCAGAATACACCACTCTGAACATACAACGCGCTCATAGGTTAGGTTGTCTTGCCACAAATACTTCTACTCCCCAGAGACCAAGAGGAATGATCATATAATTTTGGGAGTACGCGGATTTGTTAAAAGTTTTACATGCTGCCAAGGCTCTTCAAAAGATTTCCTGGTCCAGAGCTACATTATTCTTTGCACAGGACTACTCCAGAGCTACTGCAGCAAAACGTAAGGCTTTCCTCGATATGAGTGCCAGGTATGGTCTATTCCACCCATGTTTGTTTAAAGTCACCTATAATAACAAAACAACTACTTACGAAGATCAAATACGTCTGCAAGGCTTTATTAATGCACACAAGACAGACCTCATGGATTCTTCAGGACCATCCTCTTCACATGGGACTTGACGTATTTGAGTTTCTTATCTGAGTTGTTATTTTTCTTGTTGCTTACAGGTTCTATGATATTATTGACTCTACATTTTATTATTTTCTTAGGCAATGTTAACAAATTGTTATAAGCTTTTATTACTTTTATGTTAACACTTAGTATATAATCTAAAGGTAACCTTGTTTATTTCATTCTTTTTTCCTTCACAGTTACGTTTATGTCATGGGGTGTTCCCTCTATGGCTCAGTTTGACCCTCGCTTGGTGTCTCATCTGGCCCATGTGGTTCCATCCTCCTCCACACTCATGTTCCCTAAATGTAGGTATGTCTTTTGTCTGGTCTTTCGTTTTCTGTTTTGTCTTACAATTTCGATCCTTTTTCATTTGTGGTATCTTTCATACTCCTCTTCAGCCTCATTCTTTCCTTAACAGGATATTACTCACTACTTTAATTACCATTTTTTCTTGTCCCTTGTCTCCTCATCATATTACCTTCCATTCTTTCCTTTGCTCATTTACCAACTCCATTTTACTTTCATGTTTAATACTTTCTATATTCTTCATCCATCCTTTATGTAAGTTCCTATCTCTATTTCAATTCTCTCTTTCTTATGTACAATATTGTTATAACGCATCAGATTTATGTTTCAAAATTTGGATTATTTCCGTCTTTGATTATCTATGTCACTGAAACTTGTCTCTGGGAACGTTAAGGGGTTGAACTCCCCCATCAAAAGGCAGAGAGTCCTCACCCATCTAGCCAAGTTAAATGCTGATCTGGTGTTTTTACAGGAAACGCATTTAACACATACTGAATCTTTAAAATTGAAAAGAGGGTGGGTGGGAGATGTATTCTCATCTCCTGGAGATGGGAATCGCAATGCAGTAATGATACTTTGCCGTAAATCACTTCCTCTCTCATTTTCTATCTCAAGAATCTGATGGTGATGGTAGATGGCTGAATGTTAAATTGTTGTTAACCCCTTCGCTGCGGCGGCTATTCCGCCGCAGCGCTAAAGGGGCGGGGCGGCCACGCGGCGGCCGCATGCTGGTGACAGAGCCGCTCCGTCACCAGCCGCGGTTGAGCTATGCTGGTGACGGAGCGGTTCCGTCATGACCCGCCCCGCTCATTAGAACGCCCGCGCAGGCGCGAAATCAGCGCCGTGCAGGCGCGGCGGCCGGGCCATGACGGAACCGCTCCGTCATCAGCACAGCTCAACTGTAGCTGATGACGGAGCGGTTCCGTCATCAGCATGGAAGGGGTTAAAGGATATTCCAGTCTCTCTACTTAACGTTTATGCCCTCACATGCGGTGAATCCTCTTTTCGGCCCACACTAGCCAAATAAATTACGCACTCTATGGAAGATATTTTTGTATTTGCTGGCGAGTGTAACCAGGTTTTTGACCCATTTGTTGACAGGAATTACAAATTTCCTTTTGTTCCTCATAAACCGCATAAATCCTTTTTTTACACTATCACTCAACACAAACTTCTGGATGCCTGGCGCTTATGTAATCCAACTACCAGAGAGTACACCTTCTATTCCCCTACTCACCAAACTCAATCCAGAATTGATTATATCTTTGTCTCTCATAATATTTCCCAAACACTTACGTATGCAGAAATAGGCCCAATTTTACTCTCAGATTATGCTCCTGTTTCAATTGCCATTGACATCCTACCTAAATCCTCACTCCCTAAAAGATGGCGTTTTAACAATGCTCTTCTTTTAAATCTATAGTTTACTGCTTCCTTCACGACTTTTCTCAAAGAATACTTTGAACTTAGTCAAACTGACAACATTCCATTTTCAATCATATGGGACGCTTATAAAGCTTCGGCAAAAGACTTCCTTATTGGTTTGGTCGCCAAACAACGCAGAACTGCTCACTTACATACTACACATCTTCGTCAAGACATCAAGAAATTAGAAAATTCTTACTACACTTCACACTCTAAGGAATGCTTAACAGCTCATA
Organism: Lissotriton vulgaris; assembly: GCF_964263255.1. NCBI lineage: Eukaryota > Metazoa > Chordata > Amphibia > Caudata > Salamandridae > Lissotriton > Lissotriton vulgaris. The sequence continues at coordinate 310,537,273 of NC_141696.1, forward strand.
TAAATGCAAAAATGCAATTTAACAAAAAGTCGACTGATGATGCCTCATTATACTTGTCAAAACCGAGCGCAAAGTTTTATGGAGGTAAAAATAAAGCTGGGAAAATGTTGGCGAATTACTTAAAGGTTAGAAAGAACAAATTAAATATTGAATCAATATATGATACCAATTCAAATTAAAAATTTGAGGATACTGAAATTCTAAATGAATTCTCTGTTTTTTACAAATCCTTATACTCATATGAAACGCAACCCACTCAATATACTTTCTCATGTTTCTTTTCTAACATACCAAAACCCTACATCTCCTCTCAAGACTTGACCTCTTTGGAATCAAATATTACACAACAGGAACTATTATCCACACTTTAACATCTTAAGAAAGACAAAGCACTGGGTCCTGATGGATTTACTGTTGAATTTTATCTCCATTTTTCTAAACTCCTTTTGCCTAAATTACATGTTTAAATTATTTTTTTTAGCTCTTTAAATATCTCTTCTGGATCCCTTTAGAGGCAAATTTGCCTTATCCCTGAGGAAGGCAAAGATTCTAAATTTTGTAAGAACTATAGGCCTATTTCCCTGGTTAATATTGATTATAAAATCTTTTCAAAAGCACTAGCTATTAGATTGGATTCCAATTTGCCAAATCTACTAGGAAAGGAACAATCTGGTTTTGTTAAAGGGCGATTCATTACAGACAATACCCAACTTCTTTTTAATATTTTGTCCAAGTCTTCTTGCTTGAAACATTCCCTGGCAGCAATTGCATTGGACGTGGAAAAAGCGTTTGATAGGGTTGAATGGACCTATTTATTTTATACTCTTAAATGGTTTGGCTTTGGTCCTAACTTTATATCTTTGGTTTCTCTTCTTTACTCTGACCCCATGCTACAGTCTTCGCAAATGGTATGATCTCCCCATTTTTTAATATGGGTAGAGGAGTTCGGCATGGTTGCCCACTCTCTCCCTTTTTATTTAATCTACCGTTGGAACCCTTCTTCCCCAAATTGCGCCAAAACCCAAATATACATCGTTTCCAAATGACCAATTACCACATTTAACTTGCAGCTTATGCTCATGATGTCTTGCTCTTTATTTCTAATCCTAGTGGATCTATTCCCGCCTTTTTAGCTGAAGTCCAAACATATTCCCTTACTTCTGGTTATAAGTTCAACAACTATAAATGCAAAATTTTGCCCATGACTAATCATACTTTCAAACCAGACTTTAGTGCTTTAAACTTTACATGGAACTCTAACCATATTAAATATACAGGGCTATATATGAAACCTAACATCTCAGACACAATAGCACTGTGCATGAATAAATGCATTCAGAAGCTCTCAGACTTGACCACCAAGTGGCATCCCCTTTACCTATCTTGGTGGGGACGCTTAGACACCATTAAGAGAATGTTATCTCCCATTGTCTTGTACACTATATCCAATATACCAGTTCCTATCCCGGTTAAATCATTTAACAAAGTTAATTCAATTCGCTCTTACTTTTTATGGAACAACAAAAAATCGAGAATGTCTTTGAAGAGGTTAATTTGTTCCAAGGCTGAAGGTGGAGTTAATTTTCCAGATTTCCGGACATATCAGAAAGCTTTCCTTTTACGTCAGGCATCCTTTTGGTTATTGGAGCCCACTGCTGACTGCCCCATGTGGACCTCAACAGAACGTCTATTTTTTCTCCCTTTTCTTTTCAAGAGTATCTTGCTTTCTCACGCAAACCACAGACACTCCTTACCTCCATAATCAAACTAACTTCTAAATTTCTCCAACCGCCACCTCCTCCTTCACAACACACAATAGATTCCTTTCTCAGTTCCACCATTTGGCATAATAAAAATCTGCGTATTCACAATAAACCTTTCTATTGGAAAACTTGGAGACAGAGAGGATTAATTTGGGTTCATCAGTTATTTTCCCAATCAACTTTTTTTTATCTTTTTCCTCACTTAGCCAATTGTTTAACATGCCTACCTCATTCACAAACAAATATAACCTATTAAAGGAAACTGTAATGAATGTTTATACTCAAATATCTAGTACGCATATCACTTCTCTTAACCCTATCATTCCCTCACAATTGCACTCTCTATTACAAAGCATGCCTCAGGCTTCCACCATATACAGATTCCTACAAGATACTGCTATTAATAGACAGAAATCTAAAATAGAAGAGGCGTGGGAACAAGATTTTCAGACCTCATGGCCAATTCCTTTATGGAAGAACTTATGGATCAAATTACGTAAATCTTCAAGGGCAGCAAATACAACAGAAACACTATTTTTTGTTTATAACAGACTTTTATTATCACCGCTCGTTTTAAGCAAAAAAAATTCAACTGTTTCAGATGTTTTTTGGACATGTTCATCTCCGGCTGCTGACTTATTCCATATGCTGTTCTCCTGTGCATCTGTATGTCACTTTTGGAAGCAAGTATGGACTCAAATTAACTAAATTTTTGACACTAAGCACCCCTTTTCCTTCATCAATGTTTTCTTAGCAGCCTCTCACCTGTTTGGGAAAATATGACGTTAAATGTTAAAATCATTTATTTGCTGTTAGCTGTCGCTTTTCAACAAATTACTATAAACTGGAAAGACTCTACAAAAATTTCCTATAGGGCTTGGTGGTACGCTGTTTGCCATAATCATAGGTTAGACACTGCTTTTGCATATCCTATAAACTTGGCAATGAAGCGTTTAGACTTATGGTCACCTGTCACAACATTTTTTGATGTTAGTGCTAAAAGGTTCTCTCAGCCACAACCATCACAACAAGAAGTTCTTAAAACCCCCTGATCCCTTACCTGCTCCACTTTTTTGTCTATATTGTATTGCTTTTTAATTGCTTAGTCACACTTTACATGTATAATTTGTATTTTATCAATTAATATTCAAAAGTTTGATTCGTATACTTGCCAATATGCTCATTTTGAATATTTAAGACATGAGGATACCGATATGTACTAACTATAGACACCTTTATATTTGTCAATAACATTTTTCTTGAACTTTAAAAAAAATTGCAGTACTTCCTATGTGCTCAAAATATGCCTTTTTTTTACAATTTCTCTGCACAACTAAGACTTATTTTCGTGTGATGTCCAGTCAACATCTAAAAGAGGTTATTTCCATATGTGTTCTAAATATAACCGCCTGCTAGGTTGCATCTATATTTTTCTATTAAAGTGATTCTTTGTTTAATTGAATTTATTTATTGGAAGCATATGGCTGCCACACTAAGGCAGCTGCGAGTTTTTCTTTCTTACCTTCTATTCGGTTGCAGTAAAAGCTTTCTTTTTTTTAAAAAAGAACCATCTCTCTAACTTGTCAGGGCCTGAACTGTTGCCTTTGCCAATGCTTGTTTTGTACACGTTTCTACCACTGCATTGTTAATGAGACCGAAAGGATTGATAATTACTTTTTATCATAGGCTTCCTAAACCCACAAACGTTTGGAATACCATATTCTCATATTATCATCTTAAATACGCTTTATTTTCTTTTCCAGCAGTATTTCAAACATCTTGGCAATACACAGAAGTGCAGAAATGCAGAGGAAAATTAAATATGACTTCAGATACCTTTCAATGAAATACATATATAAGCATGGTTTGATCAGATTATTTTTTGTTACTGTTTGAAATGGGAAAATACCAGCTGCGCTGCTATTGTCAATACTCTCTGAGAGTTAACGCCACCCTTGGCCACAGCTGTCTTCTGATTTCAAGATAAATGAATAGGTCACCCTTTGAACCTGGAAAATGTGTTATTAAGACTCGGAGAATCAGTTTTCCAGTGTTATGTACGCAGATTGACTCTGCCGCAGCCGCAGCTACCTCTGCTCTACAGTCTTACAATATGTTCAATTGTTCAGGCTTGCAGCTTCTACAATCCCATGTTTGCGGTGCAGGCGCGGCTACCACATATATAAGATTCTCATTTCTGAAGTCGCTACTTTAAGTGTTTTTTTTCTCGTGAATTTTTCTGTGTGTATCTTCAGTATCAGGAAACCGGGTTTCTTTGATGTGCTGATCATTCCGAAGGAAGCAGGTGATCAACCGAATAGCAATACTGGCGGAAACACTGCACAGCCAGCACATCTTTCGAATCTGTGTCAGCCTCAGAATGAAATGTGGATGTAATTTCATGCTTGGAGCTAAGATTTTGCATGGACTTCAATGTAGACTGCACAGTGATCTTGGCTAATCCACTTTAGATTCAGTATTACTCTGCCCCAAACTTGCTGGATATCCTGAATTACAAACTGCCCTTAGCACAGAAGCTCACCATCTTACTCTCGAATGAAGTCAGGCAAGGACTATTGATTCAGTTGTGCATCTTTTGTTAACCTAATGTTGTCACAATTTTAATAGGTATCTCATCGTCTCACTCACAAATGCATGCAACATGCACATCCCTTAATGCAGAGTCACACCTGTAAAACCAATAAGCTGAATCATCGCAGTCAACAATCTCCAACACACTGCTGATGACCACATTCATCATGTTGCAGATGAAATCACAAATGACATCATTTGTGATTTCAGGTATCCCACAACCATTGATGACAGTGGTGAAATTACTGAAGCTGAAAACAACTTTTCTTTCTCATATCAGTTTGCTGTCAGCGTAAATGAATCGGCTATTGATCCACTTGTATGTTGAACGCTGCACTGCCGCGAGGTGTGGACTAAAATCCATCATAGAGGACATGCCCTCATGGAATTCCAACCACTAATATATCCAGTGGCTCGGAACTTTAGTACTCAGCAGCCGTTTCAGGGGTTTGGTCCTGATAAGCATTTTAGAGCATGAGGAAGATCCTTCCCTGTGTTGTTGTGAGTGCAATTGCAGTGAAACCTGTGAAATAGAGGCAAAAGCCAGCACTTCCCAATTATCTTTAGAACATCGAAATATTCTTGACATAAGAAGGTGCATTGGTCACATATTGAAACAGAAACAAGTCAAGAAATCTTTAGATATGTTTCTGCAAAGCTATTATGGAGCAAACAATCAGTCTCCCAGGTCATCTGTGAAGGTTTTTATGCACCTTCAAAAGAAAGTATGTAGTCGATATCCTCACATTAATGCCCTACAAGTATTGATTCCGCTCCAAATCCAGAAACGCTTTATTCAACCATTTGCAAAGCAAGGAATATATTCTTTTTCAATGACTTTCAGTGGATTATCCCTCAGTACCTGGTAAAATTCCACATTTTCCAATTGCTGATAGGTCTCAGATAGATACATATTCTTGTATAATGTGACTACATTGTTCACTGTATCTTTTAACACAAGGGAGTCATCATTTCTCAACATATTCAGTGTTTTCTAGTCCTTTAATGAGAAATGCTCTCTATGCTTTCATCTTGACTCATTCCTTAGCTTATTGACACTACCGTTTAGTAAAAGCAATCAATCTCGTTGCCTCGGGGTAATCATGGACAGAACTTGCTCTTAGGTTCACACTTGCTCCGTCCAGTGATATTAAACCCTATCGTCCCAAGGGCTTTTTCCTAAGGTACATAAGATGATAAATTTCGTATGTTTAGGCCAGATGGTATTGTCTCCTTTCAGGATACCTTATTTTCCATATTTATGTATGTGAGAAGTTGGGTAGTTAGATGAGTGGGGTGTGAACCCTGCTCAAGCAACAGCTACAGTCCTGCTCAGGGTGAAACACTAAAGTCACTAAATTATCATATGCTTAATCCTCTGGTAGCTTGGCACAAAAAGTAGTCAGGCTTAACTTAGAGACAATGTGATAATGTGTAAAGTATTTATGCATCACACAAACGATAAGAAAGTGAAAATGCAAGGAAAATACCACACCATTTTAATAAATTATTTGACACCAAAACGACAAAAAAATCCAATCAGTAGTGACAGAGTTATCAATTTTTAATGTCTAAAAGATCAAAGCACCAACAGCGGATATCTAGTCATGTGAGACTGGGTCAAAGTAAAAAAATATGGCCAAACAGATTGGAGTGTGGGTCGGAATCCAGAAGTGGAGTGGGCAGGGTCGGAGCTAACCTTCAGGCTTAAAAGAAATTTCAGCAAAAATTTCATATGAAGATAAAGTTCAATGGCATAAGGCTGCAGGAATTAGAGAGGAGTCGTCATCATTGGCAAGCCACTGGATTAACTGCTGGTGAACATTTCCACATTTGGTCTTAGTCTCTCTTTTAGAAGTCAAAAATCTCCAGTGGGATTAGGCTGGTGACTGTAGCTGGCAGAGGCTCCACAAGGCAGTATACCCCTTTCTGGGAAGGATTGTTGAAGCGGATTTCAGGCTGCAGAGAAGAAAATAGCAGGACCTACAACAAATTCAGACCGACTGGTGAAGTACTTTGTGTGGATAGATGAGCAGGTGGTCCCAGTATCCTCTCAATTCTCACAGAGGTTTTTAGCTGCCATGTTTTGAATTTTGGCAATCTGAGCACAATTAGCACTACTTCCAAGGATCAATGACTGATGAGGCACCACTTAGAGGGTTGAAACTCACTCAGGGTGGGTTGACGTGCAAGTTCAAAATGGAGGGAGACTTTTCTGTACCTGAGGATCTGATCAGGAGGCCAGCTAATTTGCGCTTGGAGCCACTCTGGTTGTTCCAGTTTCAAGAAGTGGACCAGGGCTTATTTTATTTGTATTTTATTTAAGGAGTTTTATATAGTGCTGACCTGACCGGTGGGTATCGAAGCGCTTTACATCAGTTACAGAGCATGTTAAACACAAAATACAATGATGCGGGCAATCCCGTAATACAAATACTGATAGGTCACAATGCCAGAGAGCACTGCTGTACTCTGAGGGTTTGAGGCAGGCTTCAGGCAGCAGAGCAGTCTTTCCAGGTACAGCAGAGCAGTCTTCTGAACAACACAGCAGGCCACAGCAGCAGGCAGTCCTCCAAGAGTCCTTCCACAGGTCCAGAAAGAGATCTGATGAGTGGGTCTAAGGGTACTATTTTTATACATGGCAACCCTCTTTGAAGTTGACATTTCTATGGAATTTCCTTTGAAGTGCTTGGAATTTTGTGTCTCTCCTGTCCTGGCTCCAGCCTGATTGCCGGCACAATACCTTGGTATCAAGTACTTGTGTACACAGGTAACAGCCTATTGACGCGCAAGTGGGGTTGTGTCCACCTTCACCACCCCATCTTGGCACTGTTGGCCCGTCCAGACATACCTAATCCTTCTATTGTAGAGCTGCCTGGGAGGAATAAACAAAGTCCAACTGCCAACTACACCTAGTCATGTGATTCAGAAAAGGGTGAAAACTCGAAATAGTGCAGGAAATACCAATTTTCTTAAAGTGACATTTTCTAAATTGTAGCTTAAAATACAACTTTACCACTGAATACTATTTTAAATTACAATTTCTCAGACAACAAACAATGTTGTCTTGTGGGAGAGGTAAGCCTCACAGTAGTGAAAAAAGAATTCAGGGGTACAGTCCGACCTTTAAATTACAACGCCCACTGCCCTATAGGCTGCCAGGGCCTACCTTAGGTGACATGTAAAAAAGGGGAGCTTACGGTTTGGCAAGGGGGTTATTTTGCCAAGTTAAATTGCAGTTCAAAACTCCAATCAGGGTGTGATGGCAAACATGGGATATGTTTTAAGGGGCTACTTAAATGGGTGGCACACTTAGTGCTGCAAGCCCACTAGTTCCATTTATGGGTTTGTGATATACCACTTGACCAGGGACTTAAGATTAAAAGAAATATGCCAATTAAATGGGAGCCTCTTTTACCTTGTTTTAGGGAGGGAGCACAAGCAGTTTGGCACAGGTGCAATTGTCCTACAGGAAATAAAATGCATTAAGCATAATTGGAGGGTGAAGGTAAACATTTGGAGCAAGACCACCCTACGGATGACTTGCCCAAGAATATATACATATATTACCTACTGGCAGTCACCAATAGGTAGTTACAGTCAGGACCTAGTTTCCATATAAAGAGGGTTTTTTGTTTTGCCATTTACTTTAGTGCTGTATAACAAAACTTTGCACATTTTTCAAAACTATTGGGGTAGTCACTTCAGCTGCTGTCCTTAAAGTTTTGGGGTGATTCATCAATTGGGGGCTGAGAAAAAGGGGCGGGGCAACATTTTTCTCCATGTTAATTTCCATGGGAAACTTTAGACACAGCTACAGTCTGAACTGCGCAATGGAATAACACCAAATTTGGCAGATAGGTAGCTCTCGGTCCAGAAAGCACTTGTATGTTAAATGCTGTAAATCCAATTAGTAGATACTGAGAAATCTGACGAAATTCCCAGTTGTATATCTAGGGGCGCAAAGGATCCATGAACTCTCCCGACCTTATGCCTGAGATGTGATTGGCTACCAACACTTAAAAGCAGGACTTGATTGCAGCCAGCTGGTGACTCGGTTGAACCGAGTCAAAAGAAAAAAGATTTAAAAAAAGAAAATAGGGCAGGGCGAAACAGCCTGACACCCTAGGCCTGTTCAGGGGGGTCCCACAGGATCCCCACAGCCAATTAGAAGGTGTTTGTAAAAGAAATTACATATTGATGCCTAGCTGCTATGCTCCTGGCCAAGTGCCAACATTGTCAAACATTGGGGTAGGGAATCCATACCCAAGGTTACATCTTGATTACAAGATGCAATGTACTGCCCATAACAACTAGCCACTTACTGGGGCAAGATGCCCCTGATGTCTTGCCCCAGAGATATCTGGAACTCTTCTTAACATATCTGCGGTCACATGACTCCTCTGTTACCCAAACACCTCTGGATAAATATCCTCAAATTCCTATTTGTACTCTGGATATCTCCAGGTGGAGCCTTGCATAATGGTCACTATTCAATTACTTACAAATTAACTCCCCACTCAGGATGGAACGTTATGCATGAACCGTCCTATCAGAGCATGCTCCCTTGAAGGATGTTCTTGCCAGTATCATGACTACTCTTTCAAGAACTGTGCTTACATAAGAATCATGCCATTTACTCTGTAAAAATGGCTATTGTGATGTTATTATAATTTGGTTGTTCCTTCCTTTCCCTTCCTCTTCTGTTTACCTTTCCTCCCTGCTTTTTTGGATCATAGTTCAGAGGCTGTTGCCTTGTGTTGTTTTTAACACTTTAATTGGCAATGAAAAATAAAAGACAGACTTTAATAGGCAAGTGCATTGCAACTATTGCTTTCTTTTGAAATTCCTTTGTAAAGGAACAGAAAGTAAGAAAGTATGTTAGCATCAAATGTATTTTATTATATTCTGTCTGTATAATGAGTGTTTGAGGTACAAGTGGTATTTAAGCAATGCATATGTGGTTTAGAATAGGAAGTCTAGAGTTTTAATGAATGCTTATAACTTTACAGCTCTTCAAAGACACAAACAGAATTGATGCCCCCTGCATGGAAAATTGGTGTGCAACTATGACCTGTGTACCCAACTACATGTAAAACTGGTAACATAAAATTTTGTTTGGCACCAAAGACTAAGCTAGTCTAACATGTGCACAGAGGCCAAAGCGACATGACATCCAAAACCTGATACAAACATACGGCCAAAAAAGAGTAATAAACCTGCAATTAAAATACATGCTCTTTTAAAGTGATAACTGCCCTATAGGTGTCACACAAGGCTAAATTGTACCCCAGACCAGCATTGAAGTCAAGGACCACACATGTTCAAGTTCAAGTTCAGGCATTTGTATAGCGCACTACTCACCCAGAGGGTCTCAAGGCGCTTGAGGGATGGGGGTGCATTACTTATCGAATAGCCAGGTTTTCAGTTGCTTCCTGAAGGAGAGGTGGTTCTGTGTAAGTCGGAGGTAAGTGGGGAGAGAGTTCCAGGTTTTGGCCGCTAAGTAGGAGAAGGATATTCCTCCCATGGTGGATCTGTGGATGCGCGGAATTGCGGTGAGGGCTTGAGTGGATGATCGTAGTTGGTGGGTGGGTGTGTAGAAGGACAATCGTGTGCTGAGGCATTCGGGTCCTAGGTTGTAGAGGGCCTTGTGTGCGTGGGAAAGGAGACGGAACATTATTCTCTTGTTGATGGGGAGCCAGTGGAGTTCCTTCAGGTGACCGGAAATGTGAGCTTGACGGGGAATGTCCAGTATGAGTCTGGCTGAGGCGTTTTCGATTCGTTGGAGTATTTTCTGTAGTTTGTCTGTGGTCCCGGTGTAAAGGGTGTGTCCATAATCCAGACGGCTAGTGACCAGTGCGTGGGTGACTGTCTTTCTTGTTTCGGTGGGGATCCAGCGGAAGATTTTTTTGAGCATGCGTAGGATGTTGAAGCAAGAAGATGAGACGGTGTTGGCTTGTTTGGACATCGAGAGGGAGGAGTCTAGGATGAATCCCAGGTTACGTGCGTGATCTGTCGGTATGGGTGCTGTACCCAGGGCCGATGGCCACCATGAGTCGTCCCAGGATGAGGGGGATGATCCTAAGATGAGGACTTCCATTTTGTCTGAGTTTAGTTTTAAACGGCTGTTCTTCATCCATTCGGCTACTTCTTTCATTCCCTCGTGTAGATTGGTTTTGGCGGTGTTTGGGTCTTTGGTAAGGGAGAGGATCAGCTGGGTGTCGTCTGCGTAGGAGATGATGTTGAGGTTGTGTTGTTGTGCGATGGAAGCGAGGGGACTCATGTAAACGTTGAAGAGGGTGGGACTGAGTGATGATCCTTGTGTTACGCCGCAGATGACTTCGGTGGCCTTTGATTTGAATGGGGGGAGGCGGACTCTCTGGGTTCTCCCGGCGAGGAACGAGATGATCCAGTCCAAAGCTTTTCCTTGTATTCCGACATTGTTGAGGCGTTGTATGAGGATGCTATGACAGACTGTGTCGAAGGCGGCGGAGAGGTCGAGTAGGATGAGGGCGACTGTTTCTCCGTTGTCCAGTAGCGTTCGGATATTGTCTGTAGCTGCGATGAGGGCGGTTTCGGTGCTGTGTTTGGCTCGGAAGCCGGACTGTGAGGGGTCGAGGGAATTGTTGGGTTCAAGGAAGGCGGCGAGCTGACTATTGACGGCTTTCTCAATGACTTTGGCAGGGAATGGGAGGAGTGAGATGGGCCGGTAGTTCTTAAGTTCTGAGGGGTCTGCTGTGGTTTTCTTTAGTAGTGCGCTGAGTTCAGCATGTTTCCAGCTTTCCGGGAAGGTAGCGAAGTTGAAGGAACAGTTGATGACATCGCTGAGATGGGGTGCGATGATGGAGTCTGCTTTGTTGAAAATGTGGTGGGGACATGGGTGGGTTGGTGATCCTGAGTGGATGGAGTTCATCAGGCGGATGGTGTCTTCAGTAGGGATTGGGTTCCAGGCGCAAAGGTCGTGAGACTGCTGTTTTGGTTCAGAGGTGGGTGGGGTGGACTGTTCTTCTGATTGATTTTCAAAGCTGTTATGTATATCGACGATTTTGTTGTGGAAGAAAGAGGATAAAGAGTCGCAGAGGTCTTGAGAGGGAGTGATGTCGTTGGTGCCGGCGGTGGGGTTGGTAAATTCTTTGACGATGTTGAATAGTTCCTTGCTGTTGTGGGCGTTATTGTCGAGTCGATCCTTGAATGCTGATTTCTTGGTGGATCGGATCAATTGGTGGTGTTTGCGGGTGGCGTCCTTGAAGGTAGTCAGGTTGTCAGTGGTTGGGTTTTTTCTCCATGTTTTCTCGAAAGTGCAACATAACTTCTTGGATTTCGTAAGGTTATCGTTGAACCAGGGGGCCTTTTTGTTACCTTGTTTGGTATGGTGGTTTTTCAAGTGTGCTAATTCGTCAGCACTGTGGGTGATCCATTGTGTGAGTTTGGTGGCAGCCTTGTTTGGGTCCGATGATATGGCAGGAGGGTTTTGGTTAAGCGATGTGAAGAGTTAGTCGGTGGTGATTTTGTTCCAGTTTCTTCGAGGAATAGGTTGTGGGGGGTTGTGGGTCGTGGTCTTTTTGTAGCTGAAGTGAACGCAGCTGTGGTCCGTCCAATGGAGAACTGTGGTGTGATCGAAGGAGATGTGTTTGCTGGAGGTGAAGATAGGGTTGAGCGTGTGTCCGGCAAGGTGGGTGGGGGTGTCAACAAGTTGTTTGAGTCTGAGATTGGCCAGGTTGTCCAGAAGGGTGGAGGTGTTGCTGTTGTTTTTATTTTCCAGGTGGAAGTTGAGGTCTCCCAGTAGAATGTAGTTCTCAGAGGTGACGGCATGTGGGCTGATGAAGTCAGTGATGTCTTCCTTGAATTGTGTGCGGGTTCCTGGTGGTCTGTAGATGAGGGCGCCTCTAGTGTGGTCCTGGGGTCGGTGTGGGTGTGGATCTGGAAGTGAAGGTGTTCGGCGGTCGCGAGGTTATGGTCGGAGCTGGTTGTGATTCGGATGGTGTTCTTATGGACTATGGCGATGCCTCCTCCTGTGTGGTTGGTGCGGTCTTTTCGAATGATCTTGTAAGCGTCCGGGATGGCTATGGCGATGTCGGGGACTGATGATGCGTTCATCCAGGTTTCTGTAAGGAAGGCGACGTCCGGCGATGCAGAGTCGAGTAGGTCCCAGGGTTCAGTGGTGTGTCTGTGGACCGAGTGGGTGTTCAGCAGGATGCATTTTAGGTGGTTAGAGTGGGAGCTTTGTTTCGAGTTCGTGGATTTGGTGTGGGTCCTGGCGCAGGAGAATTTGCAGGAGTGGCAGGCGAAGGGTCCATGGGTGTGTCCTGGGGCAGCTTCGCAGTATTGTGGTTTGCGGCCGGGTTAAGGGCAAAGAGGGTAGTGGCGTCATACGTTATGCGGGAGGAGTGCGTTTTGCGAGGACCAAGGGGTCTGGCGCTGGGCGCGGTCCAGGCGCGGACGGGCGTAGACGGGCTTACCTTTGGCGCACCTTCGGCACGCATGGGGCGCAACCGCTGCGCGCCAAGGCCTCAGTCATATGTGGATAGTGGAGGGGGAGGGGCGAGGGAGGAGCAGCTGGGAGGCGGGATCGTGCTGGAGGGGACGGGCTCCGATGCACAACAACAACAAAATGGCTGGCAAAACGAAACCGGAACGTCCGGGGCACAGACAGCGTTACGCTGTCAGCAGGGGCACTGGCACAATCAGGCTATACACTTCTGCAGGCAAAGCGGGCAAATACTACAACCATAGGAAATAATTACAGAGGCAATGTGAATTAAATAAGGCCAAACAAAGCGAGCAGCACACGATTTCAATCAGCTGAATATAGCGAGCACTACAATGGAAGATGCAGCTTGGGAGGCAATGCGAGCAGCGCAGGCACCAGAACGCAGCACAATGCAGCAGTATAATGATACCCAGGTGAGACCAGGGGTCGTGGGGAGCGTCCGCTTCCAAAGGAATCAGGGCGGACACAGCGCAACACGGGATGGAGCGAGGCTAGGCACTCAGTGGGAGGGAGGAGCAGCTGGGAGGCGGGATCGTGGTGGAGGGGATGGGCTCCGATGCACAACAACAACAAAATGGCTGGCAAAACGAAACCGGAACGGCCGGGGCACAGGCAGGGTTACGCTGTCGGCAGGGGCACTGGCACAATCAGGCTATACACTTCTGCAGGCAAAGCGGGCAATCACTATTTATTTATTTATTTATTTAAAACATTTGTATAGCGCAGCTGTCACCTAGCAGGTATCCTGGCGCTGAGAGATTACTCCTAAGATGGTAAGTATCGGGAGGCTGGGAGCGGGTTGTCGGAGAAGGAATTAAGGAAAGAGCCAGGTTTTGATCCGCTTTCTGAATGGAAGGAGTTGCGATGTTTGGCGAATGTCGACAGGCAAACTGTTCCAGAGTTTAGTGGCAGCCACTCTGAAGGATCTTCCCCCCATCCTGACCTTGTTGAATCTAGGTACCATGACATGGCAGGCTGAGGCGGATCGGAGAGTTCTGGTAGGGGTGTACCAGGTGAACATTTTTTGCTGGGATCTGGGTCCAGCTCCGTGCAGTGCTTTGAAAACAAGGCAGAGTGCTTTAAAAGCTACGCGTTGCTTCAAAGGGAGCCAATGTAACTCGGCTAGGGCTGCTGTGGCCGAGGATCTCCTGGTCCAACCATAGGAAATAATTACAGAGGCAATGCAAATGAAATAAGGCCAAACAAAGCGAGCAGCACACGATTTCAATCAGCTGAATATAGCGAGCACTACAATGGCAGATGCAGCTTGGGAGGCAATGCGAACAGCGCAGGCACCAGAACACAGCACAATGTAGCAGTATAACGATACCCAGGTGGGACCAGGGGTCGTGAGGAGCGTCCGCTTCCGAAGGAATCAGGGCGGACCAACCAACCACTGGTATTAACTCACACACCTATAGAAAACATGCATTCATGAACCCTTTAACTGCAGATGCTTTCCCCGTCCCATAAACATGAAGAGACATTTATTTTTATATTTGGGGTAGTTCAAGCTTTAGCCTTCATAGACTTTTAGATAAAAATCATATTCAGTATTGATTTGCATCCTTTAGTCCCACTAGCAGATCTGAATGAAACCCACAGTGTTGGGACTCCCCTGAAGAGAACCATGAAAATAATCAACTTAAAACAACAATTTGTTTTAAAAAATTGTATAAAAAGGCAGTAGAAGAAATGGTATGCTTTTTTGTGTCTATACCAGGTATTAGTAAATGTGTTGCTGTTCCAAGACCCTCATCTGCCATGATTTCAGGACCAGGCAGAATTGTGTAAATAAATCATTGTAACACAATTTTTAAATTTTCTACATGATAGCAATTTTTTAAAATAGTTTTCTTGATTTTCCCAACTGCACTTTGTGGTGAAAATCATTTTGAAACTCAGGGCTGAACCTGAAAATATCTACATTTCTGCAAAGTAGACAGAATTCTGAATTCAACAAAGGGTTGTTTGCGTAGATCACATATGTGTCTCACACAAAGTACCATTGAAATAAAATAAAATAAAATCATTATGATAACACAGAATCAGGTGTCAACGTTTTCTTCCAAGATTATTTTCCCCCAATGGTCCCTTTACTCAAGTAATCTACAGTTACAGCCAGTAGACCATTCTGGTCCTAAGAATGTACAGCATTTGTGGGTTGTCCAAAATTGCACAATACCCAGAGCCAGAAAATTAGCTGCAGCTCATAATGATTTTTTTATTTTGTATTTACCATGCATCAACTGATGTTGTAAATTCTAAGGACAAATTGGTATGCAGGAATATATTTTAGAAATGTGGCCAAAATACTTAGTTTATGAATAATGATTATTTGTACAACTTTGAATTAGGGATTATCCATACTATTGTGATTCAGAGGGTTTTTTTCAAATGGGTTTTTATTGCACACTGATTTGCATTTGGAAGTGAAAAATGGAGATAAATTCATTTGATCATAACAAATGTTATGCTATTGTATTGTATTTGCATTAATACAGTGTCTACCGCCACTGACTGGGCGTGAAAACTCTTCATGGAAGGAGTTGCCCTGCTCCGGAACCCAAGGTTATTGATTAGATCATTGTTATTGGTTTTTGTTTATTATGCGGATTAGTGCTGTGCACTCAAGAAAACTATTCAACACATTCACTCCAGTTTTATGGTAGTAGATTAAAGTGACAGACATTAGATTAGATCATTATTTGGGAATGGGGGATATGTCAATCCATACAGATATTTAATGGGGTTGATAGATGTGGTAGAGAAGATCAGGTAGTCTTAGGTTTCAGAGGAATCACATTAAAAAACAGAGGTTGTGATCTTTGAAATGATGTGGAGGCGAAAATACATTAGTAGAAATGTAAGCAAACATGCACGTGACTTGAAGAAGCCTGTACTCAGGACAGGGCACAGAGCGGATGGAGGGGAACAAGAGTGTCATTTTAGAAGGCAAATGATAGGTGACCATAAGAGATTTTCATTAGAGATAAGATTTCATCACAGATTTTAAGAATGTAGAGGATGTTTTTCGAGGTAGCATGCAATTTTAGGATTTAAGACTGTGGAAAGTTACAGCATTTGTATGTGAAGATAGGATATATTGGATAGGATAAGCTATGTAATACTGTTAGTGTAATACTGTTTTATATTTCAAACCTTCTTCCAATAAAAAGCGGTTCATCACTTACATGTCAGAAAGCAAAATGTGGTGACATTTCAATTTCACCTTTTTTTTTTTTGTATTCCTCATATACCAGATTGGGTATTCTAGTTAGGGCATCTCCTCCTCCCTACATTGCGATTCACGAAACTTAGAGGATTATATCCTTAGTAGGGAGGGAGGGCGAAGACCACGCTCTAGACTTGGCTGTTTGCTATGTCCGCTCCATACCATTTCGACCTTGAAGACCCTTTCTTAGGCAGGAGAACAAGCACCAACAGTACCCAGGTGAAATCATAGGAACACTGTCATCGGTTCCGCCAAGCCACAATGGCCGCCCAGATCTTATCTTGACTAGAACTATCACAAGCCATATCGGACTCACTCACATAAATAATATATTTCAGGCATTCCGTGAATGTAGGGGCATTCTCTGACTTCCAGGCCTTACAAATTTCACGCCTTGATAGAATAATTATATAAAAGATGAATTTAGTCATCAAATCCTGAAGCTGGTATTCTGCCCCTAACCCCAAAAAAATTATCCTAGAAGAGATCTCAAAATTTATGCCGAGTACGTCAGATATGAACTCTCCAATTTTAGTCCAAAAGGGTAACAAACTTGGACATTCTGCGAACATGTGTATATCATCTGCTGCAGGGGCCTTACAACGTGGACAGCTATGTTCCAGCTTTGTAATTTTAACCAGTTTTTTTGGAGTTATATAGACTCTATTTAAGGTGAACAGATGATTGCGCTTTAAGGGGGCAGATTTCACCACTATATTTAACAATTTAAAAGAGTCTCCCCATAATGCTAGCAAGTTATCACATTGCAGGTCGTCTATCTCCCCCCAGAGTTTGTTAAGTTCACTCTCTGAGATTTCATCCTTCTCATTTAAGGCCTCATACCAAAAGGAGATCTCCTTTTTCCATCTACCCTTTCTCATCACAAATTCAAATTTTGGGTTGGTTGTGAACTCCCATGGAATGGTAGACCACCAACTTGATAACTGATAGAATTTGAATCTGGTGAGAGTTCCATTTGTCAACCTGGAGAGTGAGTCCCACCCCAATAGCTGGGAATTATCCATAAAATCCTGCCATTGCATAAAACCGGCTGTTTTAAGAGGAATTGATAATTGGTCTCTGAGACATTCTGGCGTCCCAGGTGAATCCCATATAGGGGCCTGGGGGGTGCAATAGGGAATACCCAGTTTCTTTCTCACAAACACCCAGTTTCTCAGGGCAGTTCCTAGCACCTTTAATCTAACCTTCTTGTAGAATCTTGGATCTCCAAATTTGAACAAAAAGAATTCTTGCCCTAAAGGGATACCATGTAGTAGCGCCTGAAAAAGCCGTCCTAAAGAGGATGTATCGGCTTTGTCTGCCATACACCTAAAGTTTTTAAAGTGAAAAGAATGACAATAATACAAAATATCTGGCATAGCTAGTCCTCCAGCTTTCAATTTCCGTCGCAATTTTTTTAAAGAAATTCTGGGCGATTTACAATTCCAGATAAAAGATCCGATTCTTCCCTGTAGTTTGGCGATATCTTTAGGATCAAATGATAAGGGTAATGAATTAAATAGGAAAGTAACCTTTGGCAAAATAACCATCTTAATTAAATTAACCCTTCCAAAGATGTTTAGTGGTAGGCCAGACCAACGTTGTAAAGTCCCGCAGATTTCCTTGTAAACTCTGTCCATGTTCACCTTGGATGTTTCTACGATGTTCTGAACTAAGTGAATTCCAAGGTATCTCATCCGGGGTTTTGATTCCGGAAGTTTATCCACATAGTTCCATTGCATGACCTCCGTTTTTTCTTTATTGATTCTATATCCTGAGATCACCCCAAAACTTTCAGCATGACGAAATAGGCGGTGAATGGATATCTCAGGATTAGATGTATACATTAGGAGGTCATCAGCATATAGTGCGAATCTCAGGTCTAACTCATTAATCTGGAAGGGTTTAATCATAGTATTAGATCTTAACTGGTTTACCAAAGGCTCTATATGAAGATTAAACAATAAAGGAGACAGGGGGCATCCCTGTCTGGTACCCCGTGTTATATGAACCCAATCTGTTAGCAGATTATTTACAAGGAACTTGGCTTTAGGACTGTGATATAGCGCTTTTATGGATGCTATAAAATTAGCTGGAATTGCAGAGGCCGCCGCACCCGCCCGAAGGGTGGGGGAGGCTCGAAGGCCGGCGCCATAACCCTCGTGGTGCCACCAGCGGGGGTAAACTGGTTCTGGGCGCTTCGATGCGCACACGAACCAGCGGAAGCGGGGTGCGCACCAGCCACCCGACCGGAAGTGACCTGTTGACCTCAGCGCCCCCAAAGGGCGCCCAATGGTCAACCTGGCTTTGTTTGAACCCCCCAATCAGGGGGACTCACCTGAGACCTGCATGGAGGGCTCAGGAGGATTTAAGCGACGCCGCCCTCCCAGCAGAAGCACATCGCATTCGAGGAGCTGGGAGAACGGCGCGACAGCAACAACGACTGAAGAGGAAGAGAGGCGACGCGGCGAAGGACGAAGAGGAAGACGGCAAGGCTCCAGTTGAAGATCAAGGTCGTCATCACCGAGGACGCCTTACGGAGCGCGGCGCGCCGTGCCAGCTCCCCCGAAGCATCAGCAGGTAAAAGCCGCAGCAAGCTCAGAGCCCAGGATAAGCACACGCAGCTAGCTGTGCCCCCCCCAGCTGACGGCCTGACGCAGACGCGGGAAACCAAGAAGCCACACACAAGTGCGCAGGGACTCACAACATGTCGGAAGGCCAGCCGGACGAGATGGCAGAGGTGCTGTTGAAGATCCGAGAGTTATCGGCCATCCACGGCGACGACTGGCTTCACCCCCACCTGGGCAAAGGGAAAGAGAACAGACCGGTAGAACAGGCGGACGAAGAGCCAGGGCCTTCCGCACCCAAGAAGTTGAAAAACGCGCCGATGAAGAGAACATCGAAGAGGAACCCTCCGAGGAAAGTGCGGCAGAAACCCCTCCCGCCGAGACCAGAGGGCGGCGACCAGAGCGAGACCACCGACCAAAAGAAAAAGGGTGAGCATATTAGCAACATCGTAAGGGAATGTTTAAAATCGCTGGCGCCGGGGCTACTTAATGGCACAGGGCAGGGGGTACCAGGGCCTTGGGAACAGCGCGCGGAGGAAGCGGCAGGTCTCACGTGGCATATGGTAGACCCGGGGTGGGCCCGTCAGACAAGAGTGCAAGAACAGGTAAGCTTGTCCACCCAGGGGGAACAAATCTCCCCACTACCCGGTTGGGGTTACGGCCCCGTTTCGGGAAGCCCGCCTCCGAGTGGGGTAGTCAACGATCATTACATCAGGCCATCCCCCGGTCCAGCGTCCCTGACTACGAAAGCCACCGGCTTGGCATGTCTCATCCCCCTAGCGGTGAAAGAGAGGATATGGCGCAAAGAATTCATTGACATATTTTCGCTGCTCGAAATACAGCTAGAGGGACTTGATCTAACCACGTGCGACAGGAAGGAAGAGGACAGGAGAGAAAGGCGTGGGGCCAGAAAGGAGCGCAGTTTCGACAATTGGTTAGATGCCTTTAGAATCATGGCGTGCATTATAGTGGAAAGGTTCCCCCATTGCGCGGCTGACTTGTGGCTTTACGAGGCCAATATCCACCTAGCACAGAGGCAGTTCCCGGGGGATTCCTGGCCAGAGTACGATAAAGGGTTTAGATTAAAAATGCAGAGGCACCCCGAGATGGAGTGGAATGAGGAGGATGTCTCGGGTTTCATCCACAAGATGCTCACAGCCAAAGATGTTAGGGCCTGGGCGGGAAAAGGCGACCAGCCCTTTCGGAGCTCCTACCAAAAGGGGAAGAGCGGTTCTTATCAAAGGCGGTCGAACAGGAGATCGTACTCCCCAACCGCAACCAAGGCGATCTGTTGGAGATACGAGGCGGGGGACTGCTCATGGGGCTCGTCTTGTAAGTTTCAACACGCATGCGCGAGCTGCGGGGGCAAGCACGCCACCGTCGCGTGCAAAGGTTCCAAGCACGATGCGAAAAGAGAGAAGAGAGAAAAGAGCAAGAAGCGTTAGCCCCAACACAGGGGAAAGGAGGGGACTGGTGGACATTTGTAGGCGCCAGCTGGCCAGATCCCCCATCGTTACGCAACAGCTGCGCAGATTAACAAACAAATACCCGAACAAAGCAGAGGCCAGATCACTGGTAGAGGGCTTCGAACAAGGCTTTGTTATTCCATTCCAGGGCCCGCTCCCCTCGGCGGGAGCGAGTAATCTGAAGTCGGCAAGCCAACACCCCGAAGTGGTTAGCGCCAAGATAGAGAAAGAATTAAAACTGGGTAGAGTTGAGGGCCCTCTCCCAAAGGAATTGCATGAAGGCATAGTCATCTCCCCGCTAGGCGTGGTCCCCAAGAAGGAACAAGGTCAATTCAGGCTGATACACCACCTATCGTTTCCGGAAGGTTCCTCCGTGAACGACGGTATCGACCCCGAAGCTTGCTCAGTGAGCTATGCGTCAGTCGACGACGCTATCAAGCTGGTGAAGGCGACAGGCAGAGGAGCCCTTATGGCGAAGGCCGATATCGAATCTGCATTCCGGCTATTGCCGGTCCACCCCTCCAGCTTCCATTTATTGGGTTTCCAATGGGGCGAGGACGTGTTTATTGACAAAGCCATGCCCATGGGATGCGCAATTTCATGCGCATACTTTGAGCAGTTCGCCACTTTCTTAGAATGGGCGCTGCATGACCGGCACCAGGAGGGTGGAAAGCTGCACTACCTAGACGACTTCCTGTTCACAGGCCCGGCAGGGTCCTCAGTGCGCGCAAGCTCATTGGCAGCCTTCGAGGAGCTATCTAGGTCCCTAGGGGTCCCCCTCGCAAAAGAGAAAACTACAGGCCCGACCACAAGTCTCACGTTCCTGGGCATAGAATTGGACTCTGTAGCGGGAACGGCCAGGCTGCCTCCCGACAAGGTGAAAGAATTTCGCGAGGAAGTATCGAAACTATGGGGTCGGAGCAAGGCCACCCTGAGGGAAATCCAACGAGTGATAGGGAGACTTAACTTCACGGCTTGGGTAATCCCTCCCACTAGGGTATTCTCAAGACGCCTAACAGGGCTAACGGCCGGCGTCACCCACAAGCACCACCACATCAGGTTGAGCGCAGGCGTGAAATAGGACCTGCAGGTGTGGGACGAGTTCCTACAAGATTTCAACGGGGTGCTGATTTGGAGGGCAGGTTGGGTAACGGCCGAACAGATAGCTCTTTACACAGACGCGGCCGGAAGCCGTGGCTTCGGCGCGGTCCTGGGAAACAGTTGGTGCGCCAGCCAGTGGCCGGATGAATGGCATGCGCAGGGGCTCACCAGGAACATCATGTTTCTCGAGCTGTTCCCGATCATTGTGGCTCTGACCATTTGGAGCGAGAAAATAAAAAACCTGAAACTCACGCTTTGGTCAGATAACATGGGAGTAGTACAGGCCATTAACAGAGGCGCAGCGAGATGCCCTGACATGCTGAGGCTAATGCGACGGTTAATTAAATTGCAGCTGGAAGGGAACCTGGAGCTGAAAGCACGCCATGTGCCAGGAGCAGAGAACTCAGCAGCAGACGCGCTCTCACGGGCCCAAATGAAACGTTTCAGAGAACTGGTGCCCGGGGCGGACAAGGAGATGACCCCCTTTCCATCATCCCTTTGGGACCTGGGGGAGTAGACTTATCATGGCTAATAGGGCAGTCACTTACCGCAGAGGCTAACAGAAGGTACAAGACATACGCGGGCACGGTAATGAGAGTGGGGGGCCTAAGATCGCTGGAAGACAGGGCAAAAACTCGCACAGCAGTCGAGAAATTCGTGCAATGGGCATTCGAGTCGGGAAAAACGAGATCGTGGGCCCAGGCGCATTTATCCGCCATCGCCCATTTTGCCAGGCTCCACACAGGCGAGGACCCCACTACCTCGGCCTATCTAAAGACGGCCTTAAAAGGCTGGAGGAGGGTTGAAGGTAGAAAGAAGGACGACAGGCGTCCCATCGATTTTGCCAAACTGGGCCAGCTCCTTGGAGCCCTCACGGGCTTAATATCGGATAAATATGAGCTGCTGCTGTTTAGGGCGGCTTTCACGACGGCCTTCTTCGGAGCATTCCGTGTCAGCGAACTGGTAGCCCCCAGCAAATTGGGCCCAGCGCAGCAATGCCTGCAGGCAGGAGACATTAAACCAATGGAGAGGGCAGTCGAATTAACGCTGAGACAGTCCAAAACGGACAGGGCAAGGAGGGGGGCGACGATACGTCTCCATTGCATCCCAGAGTCGGGGCTCTGTGCGGTATGCTGGTTATTTAAGTACATGGGGGCTCGACCAGCTGGTGAGGGCCCCCTCTTCATACATAAGGACGGGAGGAACCTGAGTAAGTTCCAGTTTACAGCCATAATGCGCCAAGGCTTGGGTAAGGCCGGGTATTGCGCGGCATCGTTTGCCTCTCACTCCTTCAGGATCGGCGCAGCGACCTCGGCAGCGCAGCATGGCATGCCAGAGGACAGGATTCAGGCAGTGGGCAGATGGCGCTCCAGGGCGTACAAGTCGTACATACGCCCTCACCTCATATAAAAAAAAAAAAAATTTTAAAAAAAGAAAAAAGAGAGAGAAAGCCACGGGGGGGGAGGAACGAGAGGGATTCGCCTTGGGATGCCGAACGGCAGGGTGACAGCACCCCCCCCTCCCTCTACTAAAATGCACACGGTGCGCAGATAAGCCACCTAACAGAATGCTTTCTCTCGACAGGGGGACGCCCGCAGCTGGTCTGGGTGGTGGGGCACTCATTCGTGTCCCGGATGGAGTCTTGGTGGCGGCAGGGGGGCCGCACCATAAACAGGCCCAAAGCGACGTACATCCGGTGGATAGGGCAGCCAGGTATGAGATGGGAGCAGCTACTGCCGACGCTGGACGGCCTCATGGCAGATTCGGCCTGGTTGCCCGACGTCCTGATCATCCACCTAGGGCGGAAAGCAGTCGGGCAAGCAATTCAAAGGGATCTCACCAAGACAGCAGCGTGGCTGGGGCCCACGACGGTAGTCTGGTCCGGAATGATCAGCAGGAAACATTGGAGAGGGGCCGATTCCAACAAGGCCGTCGACAACGCAAGAAGGAAACTAAATGTGGCAATGCACAAGTTTTGCCTCGCCAATGGCCTGGAATCAATTCGGCACGGCCTCATCCACCCGGGCCGCCCGGAGCTCTATGGGCAAGACGGGGTACACCTATCCGAGAAGGGGATGAAGGTGTTTTGGGATAACTTGTGGGGTGCAATGTCACTCGCAGGTTGCATATAAAAAAAAAAAAAAAAAAGGGAAAAGATATGGTGAAAGGTGGGAGCCACGAACCAAGTGCAGGGGGGGGAGCCACAGTGAGACGTGGGCCTCCCTGCGGCGTGGCGGAAATCCTACACTGGTTGGCTAAGAAAACACACCGGCGGGCGGTGTGTAAGAGGATGGCCACTCACTTTTGAGTGCCGCACGGCAGGGTGACGTGGCGGCATAAAGGAGGGGAGTAACAGGAGGAGACGGCATTCGCGGCCCAGACCCGGCCGGACGGCAGGGCGCAATTTGGTAGCGAGCTGGGGACCTAACTCCCGACTGGAAAGCTCCCCTCCGCAACACGCAAAGGGCGTGGTCAACCAACCACTGGAGCACCAATAGACTGGCAACAAACTGGTTTGGGTACAAGCCCCATTTTCGAACTAAGGAGGGCACAAAGAGACTGACACCCGCTATCACAAGAGGGTGTCATAATGTGTAATATGCCAATTATGATTGATAATTATGATTGATGAGTAATGTTCGCAAAATGGAAGATTGCTTGAAACCAGTTTGTGTTATTAATATGTCTTTGGTTATTAATAAACTGCGGCCAACAACGACCACTAACGATACCAGGTTTTGTTGGCTGACATTATTTCCCACCTTTGGCAACAGCAGAATGCGGGGGCCGGTAAGTATGGAGACTGGGGGTCTCCGCTGAATAGGCACATTCGAGGGTTATGCCAAACTTAGATAGAGCCTCCCATAAATATAACCAGTGGACCTGGTCAAAGGCCTTAGCGGCATCAATTGCCACAATAGTCAAGGGTTTTTTTTGCTCTGAAGCATAATCTATTGCAGCAATGGCTTGATATGTCAGTTCATTTAACTGCCTGCCTGGCATAAAGCCCTTCTGATCCTCATGTATTAAGGACTTAATTACTTTGGCCAATCTCGCCGCCAAAACCCCAGCAAAGATCTTATAATCTATATTTAGCAGCGAGATTGGCCTATATGACTCAACTGTCAGCGGGTCCTTATTAGGCTTAGGAACTAACGTTACTGTGGCTTCCAGCCAGGTCGGTGGGATAGGCTGTCCCTCGAAATGTATCTTATTAAATAGAGATGTAAGAATTGGAACTATTATGGCAGCCCCCATTTGGTAGACTTCAACTGGAAGCCCATCTGGACCAGCTGATTTTCCCCTGGCCATTCTTTTGAGCTGATCGTGGACCTCCCCCTCTTTAATCAAAGAGCCTAGCATCAAATTATCCTCGTTAGTTAAGTATGGGAGGTTGAGCTCCTCCAGCCAGAGAGCCGCTTCTTCAGTGGAAGTTTTATTATCTGTACCTGAATATAGGTTCTGCATATATAGCTTAACTTCTTCCAATAGCTCATCATTATTAAATGTTATTTCGCCAGAGCTCTGTATCTTTAGCCTGGTTATCTGGTTTCTAGTTCGATCAGACCTGGCCTTCCAAGCCAGAATACGACCACATTTTTTGCCATAGGAAAAGTTCTGCAATCTATTAGCCTCCCACCTCTCTTTGATAGTCTTATCAAGATTTGCCTGGTATTTGACTTTTAAGTCCTCTAGCTCCTTCTGAATGGAAGGCAAGTTGATTTGTTGCTCTAGTGCGGCTCTTTGAAGCTCTTGCTCCTTTTGTTTGATTTTATTCAGCGAGTCTTCCTCTGTCTTCTTCCTCCTTATATTTCTCTGTATCATTATGGTAGAAAGTACTCCCCTTAAGTAAGACTTAAATGCTTCCCATACAGTTTGTTCTGACGCAGTGGTGTTATTGATTTCAAAATACTCCTCTATACGCTTTAGTAGGTCATTTTCTAAACCTTCCTGTAATAGGAGGGACCTATCTAGGGTCCAACGTCTTACCTGTACACATTGAGAGAATACCACTGTTAATTCTACCATAGAATGGTCAGATAAGATAGCAGGAATGTAGGTGGTAGACACAGTCTTTGGAAGTAATCCTTGATCAATAAGGAAAAAATCTATACGTGAGTGGTGTCTGTGTCTATAGCTATAGAACGAATAGTCTCTATTATTTGGATTCTTTACTCTCCAGATGTCTAGTAAGTTAAAATCCCTCATCATGTTTCTAAGCTCTCTTTTAGATTTATATGATGTGGCAGATATAGCTTGGGACGTACGATCCAATTTAGGATCAAATACTAATTTCAATTTCACCTTGATGATTGTACCATGTTGGTGATGTCACCAGCTGAGATATTTGGGCCCAATGTTCAGCCATCATTTAGTAAAACCTATATGTTTTTTAAAACAAGACGGTGACTCCATGCTATGATTAGCATAGATCCCTGAAAAATCTGGTACCCAGAATTCACTGCAAAAATTTAACTTTGTCTTAAATCACACATTTTCATCACATTTCTGCGAAGGATGGTTTGGAATCTGCAAGGATCCACTAAATTCCCACACCAGCATCATCACACTTCTACCAATAAAAATAGTACACCAATGTCGCTGTACTTATCAGCCATGCCAGGAGAGAGTCAAAACGTGGTCCTTGTGAATTCAATCTATTGTCAATTAGATCTTCAAATGGTTACATTTTTTTGTCAATTGCAATCTTCCAATGACATGTGGTAAGTCCACCAATAGGTGGGAGGCAATGTTTCATTTGAGAGAATGGTGGGAAGGTAAGGTAGTAAGAATTTGGCCATTGACCAAGGTGCCTGAGTTTTCTGTCATAAAAATGAGTGAAATATGCCTTTTATGAGCCAAAACGTTTTTGTTTAAAGGGCATTCTGTGCAAGAAAATATGCCGGGATCCACTCAAGCCACAACAACATTGATTGCCACGTGTCTCTATGGATTATAAGTGTCAAGGATTGGTAGGGTTCCCTAGTCGCTGCCTTAACCAGAGAATAAATAAGGCAGCCATTCACCTTAGCAACAGATTGAAATTTGGGATGTATCCCGTTTCTACTGGCCCATATTTCAAAATTAAACCCAGAGAATTCTACAAAAAAATAATTTTCCTCTTGCTTGCCCTTCAATTATTTAAAATGTTCTCCAAAAATCACATTTAGGAAGAGTCAGTTATCAACTCAATATCAATCACAATTTTTTGCGCCCACTTTTGTTTTTTGGCAGTGACTCTGGCGACTTTAGAATGCATCCTTAAAAAGCATGCATGTAATCTACATGGCTGACCTTATCATGGGTCTTTATGGGTAAATATCACACAGATTTGTTTCTGGATTGCTTAACATTTCATCCTCTGTTACAACTTGTGGCTGACATTGAGTGCCCGTGCCACTGGGTACAGGGAAACTGCTATACCTTGGGGGCTGACTCCCCTGGACACAGCATCTGAGCTGAGTATGGGGGTCCTCAGGGCCATTAATGGCTCAGGGAAGGGGACCGCAAAGCCCACTCTCTTAAAACAGTTGGATAGGAGGTGGGCTCCATGAGGCCTTTGATGGCTCACGGACAGGCCTGCATGATCCCTCTCCCTATAAACATTGCTTTTGACCCTAGGGTGGGCTCCCCATGGCTTCTCAAAGCTCAGGGAGAGGGGCGCTGTAGCCTCTCCTTCTTTAATGATTTCAGCACTAGGGGTTGGCTCCCTGGGGGCCTTTGTTGTATTAGGAAGGGGTGCTGGGCATCCCCCTTCCCATTAATAATATGTTCAGCCCTGGGAGAGGGCTACTCAGGGCTTCTAATGGCTTGGCTAGAGGGGGTTGTGTTTCCACCTCTCCATAAACATTATTTTTGGCCCTGGGTTGGGCTTCTGGGGCCTCTGGAGTTTTTGAGACGGGAGCAATGCAGCCCTCTTCCAATTTACGAACACAGCCCTGGGTTTTGGGGCTTAAAATAAATAAATGCAGCCCGGCCACCATTTTTTTAACCATTTTTTTTCCGATCCCACAAGAACCATGCAGGATCACTGCATATTTGACCATTTATTTTTAATGACTCCAGTGGTCACTCTGGAGCCCCAGTATGAGGTCTAGGGGGTCAGGGTATCCCAACCCTGCCTCCTTATATTTTAATTTTTATGACTGCAGGACATGGGACTAGGTCCCATAGTACTTTAATGGCTGGCCGAAAAAAAATCTCATGTTGCTGGCAGTCAATCAGAGCACTCGCTCTAGCGTGAGTTTGGCACTGGTTGAGGAATCTTCAGAACCTTTTCACAAAACCTCCCCT
Source organism: Lissotriton vulgaris (assembly GCF_964263255.1). Classification (NCBI taxonomy): domain Eukaryota; kingdom Metazoa; phylum Chordata; class Amphibia; order Caudata; family Salamandridae; genus Lissotriton; species Lissotriton vulgaris. The sequence goes on from NC_141696.1 coordinate 310,564,782, forward strand.
TTTGGTTAAGCTGCGGTGTTGAAAGTTTTGAGGTGATCCATCAAGCTGGGACCGAGAAAAAAGGGCATCACAAAGAGCATTATCCCCACATAATGTCTATGGGGATTTTTAATTTTTTGGGCACGACTACAGCCTGAACCGCTGAATGGAATTACACCAAATTTTGCAGAAAGCTAGATGTTGGTCAAGAAAGTGTGCTTTTTGTGCTTTTGTCCCCATTCCATTCAAAAAAGATCTGGCCTTTGGTAATAGGGTCCTTGGGGCACAAATTGACTCAGGGAAGGAGGGCCACGCAGCCTGGCATGTCTCCATGGCCCACCCCCTTTCTCCACCACTCTGCAAATATGCCTGGTTGGGGAAGAATTCCGATAAGATGCTGAGGGTCCTTGGGGACAAAAAAACCTCCAGTTGTTCCACTTAGTTTGGTGGCTGAGAGAACATCAGAGGACATGCCCCCATTCTCCACCATTCTGCAAACACACCTCCTGTCACACAGCTGGGTGAGGGATGAAGTTCTCTTAGATGCTGAGGATTCTAGGGGCCCAGAAACCCTCTTCTTACCTCCAGTAAGCCAGACACAGCAGGATTCCTGAGTGCTGGTCAGGGTCCCTGCCCCCTTTCATCACAGCTCTGAAGTCCTCCAAGCAATTCTGCTGTTTGAGACCTACTGGAGGTAACAGGAGGGCTAATTGGCCCCCAAGGACCATCTACAGCCAAAGGGACTTCATCCCAAACCAGTCGCGCACCAGGAGGTGTATTTGCAGAGTGGTGGTGAAAGGGGGCGTGGCCTCCGGCAACTTGCCTATCTATTTTTTTGCCTTTATTTGGGAGGGCGGCTGTGTGGCCACCCTTCCCTGGGCCGATATTTGCGCATTCCCCCACAATCAAATTATTCAGTGTCCCTGGGAGGGGACAGTCCCCAGGGCTGCGAGGAGCCAGGTGCCCCCATATTTTTAATAATTCATTGCCCCCAGGAGGTGGCTATCCCCAGGGCTGTGGGTGGTTGCCATGGAGCCCTCTCTATACTAGGCCCACCTCGGGATTTGTTAAAATACAAGTGCGGGAGCCCGGGACTGTGTTTTGTAAAAAAAATGATCTGCAATGTGCAAATTTACTGCAATCTTGTGGTAAATATATTTTTTCATGCTTTTTTGCACAGTGGGGCCTGAAAAGGGCCACAAGACCTGCCCCTTTTTCCATATTTTCACTTTTTGGCGGAGGACTTGGTAAGTTCCGAGATGGCTGCCAGCACTTCCTAGTTGAAGTGTTGGTAGCTAATCAGAGCTGTATATTTTCCTGCATGAGCTCACCTTTTTTTATGAAGGCTTTGCAACCACAGATATTGCTATCATTTTCAACTTAAACTTCTCAAGAACTAATGAATGGATTTGCACCAAATAACAAAAAGATGAATCTGCATAATAACTTATACCTTTCTGCCAAATTTGGTATAATTCCATCCAGCAGTTCAGGCCTTCTGCCCTCTGTTAGGCTCGTTTTTCTGTTGTTTTTCTGCCCTTCTGTCCTCTGTTAGACTGATTTTTTGTGCTCTTCTACCCTCTGTTAGACTCGTTTTTCCCTTGTTTTTCTGCCCTTCTGCCCTTTGTTATACTGCTTTTTATGCCTTTCTGCCCTCTGCATCACCACATCATCACTCAGCGCTACCTCAGCTTCACTCAGCACCACCACATTATCACTCAGCACCACCACATTTTCACTCAGCACTACCACAGCACCACTCAGCACCACCACAGCATCACTAGGCACCACTACATTATCACTCAGCACAACCCCAGCACCACTCAGCACCACCACAGCATCACTCAGCACCACCACAGCATCACTCAGCACCACCACAGCACCACCCAGCACCACCACAGCATCACTCAGCACCACCACATTATCAATCAGCATCACCACAGCACCACTCAGCACCACCACAGCATCACTCAGCACCACTACATTATCACTCAGCACCACCACAGCACCACTCAGCACCACCACAGCGTCACTCAGCACCACCACAGCATCACTCAGCACCACCACAGCACCACCACAGCACCACTCAGCACCACCACAGCACCACTCAGTGCCACCACAGCATCACTCAGTGCCACCACAGCATCCCTAAGCACCACCACATTATCACTCAGCACCACCACAGCACCACTCAGCACCACCACCGCATCCCTCAGCACCACCACAGCACCACTCAGCACTACCACAGCACCACTCAGCGCCACCAAAGCACCACTCAGCACCACCACAGCACCACTCAGTGCCACCACAGCATCACTCAGTGCCACCACAGCATCCCTCAGCACCACCACATTATCACTCAGCACCACCACAGCACCACTCAGCACCACCAGCGCACCCCTCAGGACCACCACAGCACCACTCAGCACCACCACCGCACCACTCAGCGCCACCACAGCATCACTCAGCACCACCACATTATCACTCAGCACCACCACAGCATCACTCAGCACCACCACAGCATCACTCAGCACCCCCACAGCACCACTCAGCACCACCCCAGAATCACTCAGCATTATCTCAGTATCACTCAGCACCACCACAGCACTACTCAGCATCACCACAGCACCACTCACAACCACCAAAGCACCACTCAGCGCCACCCTAGCATCAATCTACACAACCATTCAACAACAACTGGTTCAAATATATTCTCTCAATGTTTCAAGCTTTATTACAAATGTCACAAAAAGATGTTAATATTTCACTTCTGTTCTTGGATTTTCGTGACAATAAAATACACTGAACATAATCTTCACAAAAGTTATTTACAAAAGTTTAAGCTATTGCCATTATACATTAAAATCACTTTTATTTAAGTATTAATTATTTAAAAAAATGTAAAAGCCATTGTAATTTGTAATATCAATACATCTAACTCACTACAGTTTAACTCCTCCAAAACTGAGGTTTTGTTCTGTGCTGGAAGTCGGATCCCTCGCCTTTTCCCGGTAGACTTTTGGCCCCCAGAATCCTCGGGAAAACCTCAGCCGTTTACCACTGTTCACAATCTGGGTGTTATGATGGACAACAAACTGAGCATGGAAGCCCAGGTTGCGAAAACAGTGTCCACCTGTTTGGCCCTTATTCGGTCCCTACTTAAGATCTTGCCTCTACTTCCCTTACAGGCCTGGGCTCTAATAGTCAGGTATACTATTCTTAGTCGCCTCGACTATTGTAATGCGCTGCTACTCGAGTCTCCAGGCTAGCTGTTAGACAGACTTCAAAGAGTACAATCTGCCGCTGCTAAACTGGCCCTTGGCTGGCCTAGGAGATCCTCGGCCACAGCGGCGATGGCCGAACTCCACTGGCTTCCGTTGAAACAACGAGTGGCCTTCAAATCCCTCTGTCTCGTTTTCAAATCCCTGCATGGATTTGGGCCCAGCTCTCTGCAAGAAATGTTTGACTGGTACACCCCAACCAGAGCACTTCATTCTACAATGGCATGTCTTGTAAAAGTGCAGAGATTTAAAAAGCTAGGACCGGAGGCCGATCCTTCGGAGTTGCGGCCGCTAAACTCTGGAACAGTATGCCCCTAGATATTCGTCAAACGAAAGAACTCCTTCCTTTTAGGAAACGTCTCAAAACTTGGCTGTTTTCAAAGTGTTAACTTGATGGCCATTGCACTGCTTGACCTCCCCCATGCTTCCCCCCCTCTGGAGATATCTCAGCGCCAGGATGCCTGTAAGGTGACAGCTGCTCTATACAAATGTTTTAAATAAATAAATAAATAAATGTAAATACAAAACATGTTGCATTACAAATGCTATAGGTGTCACATTTGCAAAAGTTATAACTATTGGCATTGTAAATGAAAAAGCTATTAATTTAGCTATTTTCAAAACCAACACATAAATTAATAAAAATGTCATATACAAGACCAATAGCTCAAACTTTCCTAATGCGAGACATATTGCATTGCAAATGCTTGTTTTTATATATGTCAGTGCTTCCTGTTGAGGTTTAATTTTCGTGACAGGCGCTTCATTGCCTACTTGTAACTATTCTCTGACCCTGCTTCAAGGGTCAGAGCAGGGTCAGAGAATAGTTGCAAGTAGGCAATGAGGCGCCAGGAAGCACTTACAGGCTTACAGCAGCAGGTGCCCAAGTTGAAGTTAATTTCCTTGTAACCCTTTTGTAAAAGGTTACAAAAAATTTGCTTCAACTTTTACACCTGCTGTTGTAACCCTGTAAGTGCTTGGCTAAAAATTTGTCCCGCTGATTCGCGGATTTTACAGCGATTTCGCGAGATTCGTGGATCGCGCAAATTCCGCGAGCGGAACACATTTTCAGCCCATGCTTAGTGAACACCATCCTGCACCCACACTCACACACACAGCCATAACAAGTTAGGAGTTCACAAAGATTTGTCATTGCATTTCTAACTATTGAACTTACTGGTGAAGACAAAGCAACACTTTTTCTTTTTTTTTTGATACCAGTAAACGGAATCAGAAGGGTTTCCAGAGGTAGTCACAAGAGGGTAATCATAAGCAACATAACATTGGCCATTAGCATTTCAGTCCAGACATTGAGTCCTGTAGTACGTTTGCTCTTGTGGTTATTTCTTGGTTGGGTGCCCCCCATCCTCGCCTCCCTCCATGTGATAGCGGTCTATGTACTGTCTTGTGGTCTGTGCGGTTGAACTTGAGTCCCACACGCGGCTTTGTTGTACGCCCCCTCAGTGGCAGGAAAGAAGAAAGAGAAAGAGGAGGAAGCACAGAGTTGAAGGTGTAGGGAGAGTGCAGTTTCATTGTGGCTTGGCAGTGACTTTGTTAGGGTTTTTCTTTATCCAGCGGCGTTGTTTGCTGCAGTGGCTACGGCAGCTTGTGCGAGGACAGGTAGTTGTCAAGGGAGAGCCACATTTTGCACTTTTTGTGTGTCTTCGGTGTGTATTTGGCCGTGATGGTGTCTGCCCCCCTTAGGAATGTTACCCAGTTGAAACATGTTTGAAAAGAAGCCTTCCCTGTATTCTTCCAATTGTTCAGTACTGTCTTAACCGCTGCTGATAGTAGAAGGTCAAACAGATCCCTGTCTTCTTTGGATTTTATTGTGGGATCCATGAACCCTGTGGCTAGGCTGTGGAATTCAAGCGGTGGTTGGTGCCTGTTATGTCGTTTATCAGTGTGCCTATCTTGTGCCAGAAGTCCTTAACCTTAGGGCAGTGGAAGATCAGGTGTACGAGATCTCCTCTATGTGTGTTTCAGTTCCAGCAAGTATCAGTCTTGTGGATACCTATGGAGGCTAGGCGGGCGGGGGTCCAGTATGCTTTGTGTATGAGCCAGAATTTGGTTTGATCTAGGGTGGTCGTTACTTTCTTCCTTGACGTGGATGTCCAGAGGTCGGACCTTTCCTCCTTGCTGAGCTCCCTACCTAATAGGGATTCCCTGTAGGCTGTGACTTTGTTGTTAAGCTTGGTGGATTTGGGGCTCAGGTCTTTGTAGAGGTGTGCTACCTGATGCCATAGTATGTCTAGGTTGGCGACGTATTGCAGAATCGAAGGTGTTTGTTTGTTGAGGCCTGCCTTGCTGATCACTACCTTGATTTTTAGAAAGTTGTATAGTTCGATGCTGTCTAGTTTGTGTTCACTGCTGTAGCTGGTTTACTGAGGAGATGCCATGCTTGTACCAGGAGTGCATGTCTAGTGTTCTGTCTCTGTATTTGATCTTGGGGTTTTGCCATATGGACTCCCACTGAGTGTTCCTCACACTAGTGTCTAATAAACTGTCTATCTTGAGGAGGGCCATTCTGGTGTTTCTCAGCATGGGGTTGTGCTTAATTGCGGGGTGTTTGGTTGCTGTGAGGAGGCCGATGGGTTCCATACCTCCTAATAGTCTTCTCTCTAACGAGAGCCATGCCGGGGTGTAGTCTTGCCTGGGGGTGAGCCAATGGAGCCCTTCTTTCGCTATACACGCAGTTTGGAACGTTTTGAAGTTTGTTATGTTGAGGCCCCCTAGACCCTTGGCGAGTCTAAGTTTTTGCAGACTGAGTCTGGGTTTCTTTCCCTTCCACAAGAAGGTATTAAGCAGCTTGTCCAGTTTTTTGTGGAAGTCCGCTGTGTTAATCAGCGGGAGCATGTTGAGCATGTAGTTCACTATTGGTGTGAGCATCATCTTGACCGTCTCTACTCTTCCCCACCATGTGGTGAATTTGGGTGACCATCCTTCTACTCTTTCCTTTATTTTGCGTAGTGTCATTTGTTCGTTTTGGTCTAGCGTGTATCTTAGATCTCTCTCAAAGAGGAGGCCCAGGTATTTTATGGATTTTTTCTGCCATGTCAGTTCTGAATTGCCTAGTACAGTCTTCGTGGTGTGCACATTCAGGGGGTTCCACTCGGATTTTTCCCTATTTAGTTTGTATCCTGATACATGTGCATATTGTTCAATGGTGTCCATGAGGGCTTTAATTGACTTCTCTGGGTTCTCGGTTATGATAAGGACGTCATCAGCGTAGGCTGCTAGCTTAAAATTTTCCCCTCCTATCGGGATTCCTGTTATGTCTTTATTCGTTCTGATCATATTGAGCAGTGGCTCTATCGCTAGGAGGAAGAGGGCTGGTGACAGCGGGCATCCTTGTCTTGTGCCCCTTTCTAAGTAGAGTAGATCCGATGTTCCCCTGTTAACTACGACGCGTGCCTTCGGTTCGTTATATAGTGCCAGGACCATTCTCCTATAGTTAGTCCCCAGACCAAACGTCTGCATGCATTGGTCCAGGAATGGCCAGGACACTCTGTCGAATGCCTTCTCTGCGTCTAGGGCTATCATTACTGCGGCGTTGTTGCTCTTGGAGGCGTGGTTGATTATGTGGCAGAGCAATCTAGTATTGTCATGGGACATTCTGTTTTTCAGGTAGCCCACCTGTGAGCAGTGTATGAGTTTGGGAAGGTGTACATTGAGTCTGGTCGCTAAAATTTTCGCATAATTCTTGCAGTCTACATTTATGAGTGAGATCGGTCTGTAGTTCTTGGGGTGTTGTGTGTCCTTGCCTTCTTTGGGTATGACGATGATGTTTGCTTCTGCCATTGTTGGTGTCATGTGGCCTTTGTGGACGCAGTGTGTAAGCACCTCTGCCAGCGTGGGTTTAATTATTGGTAGGAATTGTTTTTAGAACCTGGCTGTGAATCCATCTGGGCCTGGGGCTTTGTTGTCTTTGAAACTGGCTACTGCTCTTTCTATCTCAGCTCTTGTGATGTCTGATTCCAGTGTGTCTCGTTGTGTGTCTGTGAGTGCTGGCGATGTGATATTCTCTAGTAGTGCTTTGCCTCCTTTGCCGCCTAAGGTGGTGTCTTTTTTGCAGAGTTGTTCATAGAAGTCTCTAAATGCCTGGAGTATTTCCTTGTTTTCTGTCTGGGATTTGTTCCTGCTGTCTCTGACTGCTGCTATTGAGTGTTGTTTCTGCTTACCCTTAAGGTAGGACGCTAGCGCCTTCCCTGCTCTATTGGCGGTACATAGATTTATGGCTTTGTACTTGTTTATCCAGGTTCCCGCCCTTTCGCTAAGGATTCTGTTTAGTTCATACTTCCTTTTTGTT